>NC_081824.1:92799881-98680414 GCF_030867095.1 Alligator mississippiensis | reverse complement strand
TGAGCCTGGCAGGTCGCCTTCCGCCTCCAGCCTCGAGCCCGGACACTGTGTTTCCCGCAGCTGCTGAGGGAGCCTCTGGTGCACAACTCAGCCCTGTGGGGCTCCGTGCCGAGCCTGGCCTCTGCCAGCCTCACGGCCACCCTCATCCAGGCGCGTGTCCTCCGCCTGCACCATCTCCTGGACCCCGCTAGGTCAGCCTGGCTCTCGCCCGAGGCGCTGGCCACACGGCTGGGCGTGCGCTCCATCCGCACCATGGGTCATCTCCTGCGTGACATCCGCGCCGCCCTCCCGCCGGTGGCGGCGGCCGCCTTGGACGAACATCTCCGTGCGCGCCAGATCCCGCGGGCCGCGGATGCCGCGAGCGAGGCTTTCCCTTCGCTGCCGGTCACCCCGGCTGTGGCCGCGGAGTTGGCCGGTGGGCCGGGCACTCTGTTGCGGCTCCCCATGCCTCCCGATAGTGACACGGGTTGTCCCTTTGCTTCTCTATCGCGTAGAAGCTTGTATGCCTGGGTGGTCTGTGTCCGCCATGCTCAGGTGCTGGCGGGACGCCCCGATACACCGTGGCGACGGCGCCTGGGGCCACCGGCTTCCCCACCGGCCCACCCGGCGTGGCGCACGTTGTATAAGCCGCCGACCGCCAAGAAGACTGGCGACCTGCAGTGGCGGTTGCTGCACGGCATCCTAGCCACTGGCACGTTTGCGTCCCACTTTGACCCAGCCGCTTCGACGGCCTGCCCCTTCTGCCCTGGGGGCGTGGAGGAGGATCTCTTTCACGCCTTCCTGGACTGTCCCCGCCTGCGGCCGCTCTTTGCCACCCTCGAGCTGCCGCTGCGGGCGCTGGGCAGGAGCCTCTCAGAGACCACCTACATATGCTCCTGCCCGTACCGGGCGGCCGAGCGGGGCGCCATCTGCCTGGCCAACTTTTTGCTGGGCCAGGCCAAGATGGCCGTCCTCAAGAGCCGCCGTAACCGGCTTGCCGGCACCGGCTCAGACGATGCCCCGCGGCTCTTTGGCCTCCTAGTGCGGGCGCGCCTCTCGCTGGAGTTTGAGCACGCTGTGCTCCGGCGGGGGGTGCCCGCCTTCGAGGCACTCTGGGCCCTTGAGGGAGCGCTGTGCCACGTGGAGGACGGCCGTCTCAAATACGCGCTCTGATGTCGTGACCGGTCTGGGCGACCGGGCGGGCGCGGGTGGCGGACTGTGGCTTCCGGCTTGTGCCGTGCCCTGGGCCCTCACCAGGCTGCTGTTGTTTATTTTCTCGGGGTGAGAAGAAGAAGGGTTTTGTACGTGTACTATGGGACAGGGAAGGGTGGAATTGTTCGTTTCTCGAGGGCTATATACATAAATAGCATGTTAGACACGATGTGTATTACTGCGAAGGTGTTTGTCACGGTGTGATGTTCTGAACGTCCGGAATGGTTTCTCTTTGGTGTGGTTTGATGGTTTTTTTGCTTTCTGTACCCGATCTTTTGTGAAATAAAGTTGTCAAAAGTCAAAAGTCCTTCCTTCCGCTTTGGACGCTTCGGACCAGGCTCGCTTGGAGCTGCGTGGGGCGATCCCGAGCGTAAGACTCCCCGGCTTCCTATCTCTTTTCTTCCTTCACTCCCACCTCTCTAAAGGTCTCTAGCCTCTGTTTATTTCGCTTTCTGACTCTTTTCTTGCTTTTTTGCAGCTTTTACCCCCACTTTTCTCTCCTCTCTCTTCCCTCCCCCTCTGCTTCCGGTTTCTTTGTCTGTGAGACGCTTCTCGCAGCCTTCTCTTTTACTGTCTCTTTCCCTCTCTTTCTCTTTTTTCTGTCTGCTTGTTACGGGGAGTTACCTTTTCCATTAGCCTGCCTTCCAGAGGTGCTCTTAATTAACCCTCCATCCCCCCCTCACCCTTTAGTTTTCCTTTTCTTTTTTCTTTTGCTGTTTTAACCCCCCCCCCTCCTTCCCCTGCCGCTTTTTTCCCCCCCCACCCTCCTCCCCCTTTGTGGGGAGCTCTCTATTATCATTTGCCGCTTGAGGGGTGCTTTTTTCTTCTTCCCCCCCTCTTTTTTTTTTTGTTCTATCCACGCTTTTTTTTTTTTTTTTTTTTTTTTTTTTTTTTTTTCACCCCCCAAATCCCTCCCTCCCTTTCAGTGGCTTATCTTCACTTTCTGTTTTGGCCGCATTCCCGGGAGCTTGGCCTTGAGCTCCTGTGTTTAAGTTTTCTTTTCATTCCCTTAGTTTTTTTTTGCTTTGCAGTTTAACCCTGTCCTAGTGAGGATGGCTGCTCCTACACCTGGCAGTTGGCATGAGGATGTCTCTCGGGACCTCCCGCTGACGCATGGCCTGAGGGTTCATGCCCCTCTCCATGTGGGGCTTGAGGTTTGCATGGAGGCTCTGGCTGCGCTCCTGGGATGGCGTACGATCCGCTATGCGGGTCGTGTGAACACGGTCCCGATGATTTATTTGAGCACGCCTGCCTTGGTTGACAGGGTGTGTGCTGAGGGCCTAGACATTGCGGGCATCCACTACCCTGTCACGCCCCTAGAGACTCAGGCAGTGAGGGTGGTGATCTCTAACATCCCACCACATGTTTCTGATCGGGAGCTGGCCAGGGACTCGAGGCCTATGGAGTTCTTACGAGTCCTTTTCGCCGGCTGCCGATGGGAAGCAAGGACCCTCAGCGGAAGCACGTCCTGTCGTTTCGGAGGCAGGTCTTTATGCTCCTCAAGGAGGGCCCCCAGTCTCTACCTCGCTCCCTGAGCTTCACGCTTGAGGGTCGGAGGTATATTATCTATTTGTCTGTGGGAGAGACTACGTGTTTTAAGTGCGGCGGCTCCTCCACCTGGCTGCTCAGTGCCCTCAGGGCAAGGCGGCCGGACCATCGCCACCTGCGGCAGAGCCGAGAGACGGCGTGTCGACTTCTGGGACACGCGGCAGGCCCAGGGAAGCAGGGAGCTCTTCCTCCCAGCCTCCTTCCACCCCTACTCCATCTCAGGGGACGGGGGGCTCTGGTGTGAAACCATCGTCCAGTGGAGAGGCTGGTGCTACTACCCAGGCCCCGCCGCCGCCTCCCCCGTCTGTGGCGCCCCCTGCCCTCAGTGCGGGGGCCCCGCCGGCTGGGGGGGCAGGGCAGTCTGGCCCGTCCCCAGCACAGGGGCAGCTGCCCACTACCACCAAGAAGAAGAAGAAGGAGGACAAAGAGAGGAAGATGAAGGGGGCCTCTCAGGATGCCCTGCCCTCCTCGGCCAGTGCCGAGGGACCCCCCACTAAAGAGCCTGGCCCCGCTCTGGCTGCCATACCACCCACCCCGTTGGATGTAGCTGTCGGTGGGGCAGACTTAGCGGAGGGGGAGGGGGCTTCAGGGGTCCCTCTCCCCTCGCCTGTCCCCCAGCCTCCGGAGTCGGGCGGCGGCGGGGATGGTGGCGAATGCCTCTCTTCTGGTGGCCTGGCCTCGGGGGTGGCGGGAGAGTCTGCTACCCCCTTGGTCATGCCCCAGCCTGGTGGATTAGATGGAGAAGTTGACGAGATGGAGGTCCAGCTCACTGAGTCTCGCAAGAGGCGTCGTGAGCGGGATGGCCTCTCCCCCCCCAGGAAGACAGGGAATGCCCTCGTGGAGCCGGTCCTTGACTCGGACGATGAGAGGCGGCTGATGTGTCTAGACATCGAGGGTGTCGATGCTGCGGTTGCGGACGAGCTCCCGCCGGGGGTGCGGACTCGACGCTCTTCCTTAGGCAACATCCACCCCAAGCTGGCGGAGCCCCCCTGGGTCCCTCCAGACTATGGGGGACTCCTGTCCTTCTTGAAGTTAACTAAGGGGCAGAGGAACGTAGCAGGACGCATCACTCAGTGGTGCACAGACCCCAAAGTGTTCGTAAAGGGTGCCAGGGCAGCTGCCAAGCTCATGCAGCGGGATCTGGGCACACGCCAGATGGCTTACCGTTTGGAGAAGCTTGCCCAGAGGGTGAGAGCTGAGTGGGACTTGGGCGGGTCCCTCGACTAGAGTAGGGCACAGTAGGCCTTCCTTGACCTGTCTGTACTGCCTTGCTCTGCTCTTGGGTGCTCGTTCTTCCACCCGTACCTTGCTTTGCTCTTCCTCTCCCACACCCACATCCATGGCAGCCACAATCATTGGCACCTTCAACATCAACGGCTGTCGAGACTCGGTGAAGCGCGAAGCCGTCCTGGAGCTCCTGCGACAGAAGAGGCTGGCCGTCGCCTTCCTTCAAGAGACACACTCTGACAGATTCAACCAGGCGGCCTGGCGGGCTGCCTGGCGAGGACAACGCGTCCTTGTCATCAACAACCTGGCGGCAGCGACCTTGTGGCACCGGTGCGCCGTGCTCGACCCCCCACCGGATCTCCTGGAGAGACTCCAGCGCAACCTGGTGGACTTCTTCTGGGATGGGCGCCACTGGCTCCCACGAGCCGTCCTTCACCTGCCTGTTGCCGAGGGGGGCCAGGGTCTGGTTGACCTGGCCAGCAGGGTGGCGGCCTTCCGCCTGCAGGCCCTTCAGCGACTGCTTTACAGCGAGGAGCAGCTGCCATGGCAACAACTGGCGTGCCGGTTCCTACAGAGGGTCGGCGCCCTTGGCTTTGACCGGGAGCTCTTTTTGTTGACACCCACGCTCCTGAACTGGGCGGTGCTTCCGGCCTTTTATCGCAGCGTGGTACGAGCCTGGCAGGTCGCCTTCCGCCTCCAGCCTCAAGCCCGGACACTGTGTTTCCCGCAGCTGCTGAGGGAGCCTCTGGTGCACAACTCAGCCCTGTGGGGCTCCGTGCCGAGCCTGGCCTCTGCCAGCCTCACGGCCACCCTCATCCAGGCGCGTGTCCTCCGCCTGCACCATCTCCTGGACCCCGCTCGGTCAGCCTGGCTCTCGCCCGAGGTGCTGGCCACACGGCTGGGCGTGCGCTCCATCCGCACCATGGGTCATCTCCTGCGTGACATCCGCGCCGCCCTCCCGCCGGTGGCGGCGGCCGCCTTGGACGAACATCTCCGTGCGCGCCAGATCCCGCGGGCCGCGGATGCCGCGACCGAGGCTTTCCCTTCGCTGCCGGTCACCCCGGCTGTGGCCGCGGAGTTGGCCGGTGGGCCGGGCACTCTGTTGCGGCTCCCCATGCCTCCCGATAGTGACACGGGTTGTCCCTTTGCTTCTCTATCGCGTAGAAGCTTGTATGCCTGGGTGGTCTGTGTCCGCCATGCTCAGGTGCTGGCGGGACGCCCCGATACACCGTGGCGACGGCACCTGGGGCCACCGGCTTCCCCACTGGCCCACCCGGCGTGGCGCACATTGTATAAGCCGCCGACCGCCAAGAAGACTGGCGACCTGCAGTGGCGGTTGCTGCACGGCATCCTAGCCACTGGCACGTTTGCGTCCCACTTTGACCCAGCCGCTTCGACGGCCTGCCCCTTCTGCCCTGGGGGCGTGGAGGAGGATCTCTTTCACGCCTTCCTGGACTGTCCCCGCCTGCGGCCGCTCTTTGCCACCCTCGAGCGGCCGCTGCGGGCGCTGGGCAGGAGCCTCTCAGAGACCACCTACATATGCTCCTACCCGTACCGGGCGGCCGAGCGGGGCGCCATCTGCCTGGCCAACTTTTTGCTGGGCCAGGCCAAGATGGCCGTCCTCAAGAGCCGCCGTAACCGGCTTGCCGGCACCGGCTCAGACGATGCCCCGCGGCTCTTTGGCCTCCTAGTGCGGGCGCGCCTCTCGCTGGAGTTTGAGCGCGCTGTGCTCCGGCGGGGGGTGCCCGCCTTCGAGGCACTCTGGGCCCTTGAGGGAGCGCTGTGCCACGTGGAGGACGGCCGTCTCAAATACGCGCTCTGATGTTGTGACCGGTCTGGGCGACCGGGCGGGCGCGGTGGCGGACTGTGGCTTCCGGCTTGTGCCGTGCCCTGGGCCCTCACCAAGCTGCTTTTGTTCATTTTCTCGGGGTGAGAAGTCGAAGGGTTTTGTACGTGTACTATGGGACAGGGAAGGGTGGAATTGTTCGTTTCTCGAGGGCTATATACATAAATAGCATGTTAGACACGATGTGTATTACTGCGAAGGTGTTTGTCACGGTGTGATGTTCTGAACGTCCGGGAATGGTTTCTCTTTGGTGTGGTTTGATGGTTTTTTTGCTTTCTGTACCTGATCTTTTGTGAAATAAATTTGTTAAAAGTCAAAGTCCTTCCTTCCTTCCTTCCGCTTTGGACGCTTCGGACCAGGCTCGCTTGGAGCTGCGTGGGGCGATCCCGAGCGTAAGACTCCCCGGCTTCCTATCTCTTTTCTTCCTTCACTCCCACCTCTCTAAAGGTCTCTAGCCTCTGTTTATTTCGCTTTCTGACTCTTTTCTTGCTTTTTTGCAGCTTTTACCCCCACTTTTCTCTCCTCTCTCTTCCCTCCCCCTCTGCTTCCGGTTTCTTTGTCTGTGAGACGCTTCTCGCAGCCTTCTCTTTTACTGTCTCTTTCCCTCTCTTTCTCTTTTTTCTGTCTGCTTGTTACGGGGAGTTACCTTTTCCATTAGCCTGCCTTCCAGAGGTGCTCTTAATTAACCCTCCATCCCCCCCTCACCCTTTAGTTTTCCTTTTCTTTTTTCTTTTTGCTGTTTTAACCCCCCCCCTCCTTCCCCTGCCGCTTTTTTCCCCCCCCCCGACCCTCCTCCCCCTTTGTGGGGAGCTCTCTATTATCATTTGCCGCTTGAGGGGTGCTTTTTTCTTCTTCCCCCCCTCTTTTTTTGTTCTATCCACGCTTTTTTTTTTTTTCTTTTCACCCCCCAAATCCCTCCCTCCCTTTCAGTGGCTTATCTTCACTTTCTGTTTTGGCCGCATTCCCGGGAGCTTGGCCTTGAGCTCCTGTGTTTAAGTTTTCTTTTCATTCCCTTAGTTTTTTTTGCTTTGCAGTTTAACCCTGTCCTAGTGAGGATGGCTGCTCCTACACCTGGCAGTTGGCATGAGGATGTCTCTCGGGACCTCCCGCTGACGCATGGCCTGAGGGTTCATGCCCCTCTCCATGTGGGGCTTGAGGTTTGCATGGAGGCTCTGGCTGCGCTCCTGGGATGGCGTACGATCCGCTATGCGGGTCGTGTGAACACGGTCCCGATGATTTATTTGAGCACGCCTGCCTTGGTTGACAGGGTGTGTGCTGAGGGCCTAGACATTGCGGGCATCCACTACCCTGTCACGCCCCTAGAGACTCAGGCAGTGAGGGTGGTGATCTCTAACATCCCACCACATGTTTCTGATCGGGAGCTGGCCAGGGGACTCGAGGCCTATGGAGTTCTTACGAGTCCTTTTCGCCGGCTGCCGATGGGAAGCAAGGACCCTCAGCGGAAGCACGTCCTGTCGTTTCGGAGGCAGGTCTTTATGCTCCTCAAGGAGGGCCCCCAGTCTCTACCTCGCTCCCTGAGCTTCACGCTCGAGGGTCGGAGGTATATTATCTATTTGTCTGTGGGAGAGACTACGTGTTTTAAGTGCGGCGGCTCCTCCCACCTGGCTGCTCAGTGCCCTCAGGGCAAGGCGGCCGGACCATCGCCACCTGCGGCAGAGCCGAGAGACGGCGTGTCGACTTCTGGGACACGCGGAAGGCCCAGGGAGGCAGGGAGCTCTTCCTCCCAGCCTCCTTCCATCCCTACTCCATCTCAGGGGACGGGGGGCTCTGGTGTGAAACCATCGTCCAGTAGAGAGGCTGGTGCTACTACCCAGGCCCCGCCGCCGCCTCCCCCGTCTGTGGCGCCCCCTGCCCTCAGTGCGGGGGCCCCGCCGGCTGGGGGGGCGGGGCAGTCTGGCCCGTCCCCAGCACAGGGGCAGCTGCCCACTACCACCAAGAAGAAGAAGAAGGAGGACAAAGAGAGGAAGATGAAGGGGGCCTCTCAGGATGCCCTGCCCTCCTCGGCCAGTGCCGAGGGACCCCCCACTAGAGAGCCTGGCCCCGCTCTGGCTGCCATACCACCCACCCCGTTGGATGTAGCTGTCGGCGGGGTAGACTTAGCGGAGGGGGAGGGGGCTTCAGGGGTCCCTCTCCCCTCGCCTGTTCCCCAGCCTCCGGAGTCGGGCGGCGGTGGGGATGGTGGCGAATGCCTCTCTTCTGGTGGCCTGGCCTCGGGGGTGGCGGGAGAGTCTGCTACCCCCTTGGTCATGCCCCAGCCTGGTGGATTAGATGGAGAAGTTGACGAGATGGAGGTCCAGCTCACTGAGTCTCGCAAGAGGCGTCGTGAGCGGGATGGCCTCTCCCCCCCCAGGAAGACAGGGAATGCCCTCGTGGAGCCGGTCCTTGACTCGGACGATGAGAGGCGGCTGATGTGTCTAGACATCGAGGGTGTCGATGCTGCGGTTGCGGATGAGCTCCCGCCGGGGGTGCGGACTCGACGCTCTTCCTTAGGCAACATCCACCCCAAGCTGGCGGAGCCCCCCTGGGTCCCTCCAGACTATGGGGGACTCCTGTCCTTCTTGAAGTTAACTAAGGGGCAGAGGAACGTAGCAGGACGCATCACTCAGTGGTGCACAGACCCCAAAGTGTTTGTTAAGGGTGCCAGGGCAGCTGCCAAGCTCATGCAGCGGGATCTGGGCACACGCCAGATGGCTTACCGTTTGGAGAAGCTTGCCCAGAGGGTGAGAGTTGAGTGGGACTTGGGCGGGTCCCTCGACTAGAGTAGGGCACAGTAGGCCTTCCTTGACCTGTCTGTACTGCCTTGCTCTGCTCTTGGGTGCTCGTTCTTCCACCCGTACCTTGCTTTGCTCTTCCTCTCCCACACCCACATCCATGGCAGACACAATCATTGGCACCTTCAACATCAACGGCTGTCGAGACTCGGTGAAGCGCGAAGCCGTCCTGGAGCTCCTGCGACAGAAGAGACTGGCCGTCGCCTTCCTTCAAGAGACGCACTCTGACAGATTCAACCAGGCGGCCTGGTGGGCTGCCTGGCGAGGACAGGTGTTCCTGAGCCATGGCACCAACCTTAGCGCTGGGGTCGCGACTCTCTTATCAACACAGCTGCAGCTTGACGCGGCGGTGCCGCGGGAGGTCATCCCCGGCCGCCTGCTGACCGTCCGCGTCACCCTCGCACAACACCGCCTGCTGCTCATCAACGTCTACGCGCCTTCCGATGGTCAGGAGAGGGTCGTTTTCTTCGAGACCTTGGCTGCCCTCCTGCGCGACGCTAGCGAGGATGATGACCTGCTCCTCCTCGGTGGGGATTTCAACTGCACCACTGCCCCGCGCCTCGACCGCACAGGGCCTGAACCCCACCTGCCCTCCGCTCGCAAGCTGCAATCTGCCTTGGAGGGGGCAGACCTCGTGGACATCTGGCGAGCCCTGCATCCTGATGCGCGCCAGTACACCTGGGCCAGGATGGGTGCCGGTGGTGTCACCATGGCTCGCCTCGACCGCCTTTATGTCACCAGGCACCACCTGCCACTCCTGCGCAGCAGCTGCATCGCTCCCTCGGGTCTGTCAGATCATGACCTAGCCTTCAGTGAACTGAGCCTGCCGGGGAGAGCCTGTGCGCGGGCACCTTATTGGTGTTTCAACGCCAGCCTGCTTCAGGACTCCTATTTCCGGGACTGCTTTGCCCACTTCTGGAGGAGCTGGGAAGCTGCGAGATCGAGCCACTCCTCCTGGAAGCTGTGGTGGGACGTGGGCAAGGTACAGATCCGAGCCTTTTGCCAGCAGTACACCCAGCTGGCCGCGAACGAGACGCGCCGACGTATCCGGGAGTTGGAGGAGGACGTGGCGGAGCTCGAGGCTGCTCTGCTGGCCGCTGGCAGCGACGCGGCACTGAGCGAGAGCCTCCGGTTCCGCAGGAGATGTCTGCGCGACCTGGCGGAGAGCGCGGCCCGCGGCGCGAGGATCCGCGCCCGTTGCCAGGAACTGGCGGAAACTGACGCCCCGACCCGCTTCTTTTTCAACCTGGAGCGGCGGAGGGCAGCGAGCAAAGTCTTGGACCATCTCAAGACTCCTGAGGGCCAGGTCATTACAGAGCCCGGCGAAATACGCGAACATGCCGTCGCCTTCTATCGTGACCTGTTTGCGGCCGAGCCGTCGTGCCCCGAGGCCACACGGGAACTCCACGAGGGCCTACCACGTCTCGATGCCCTGGAGGCCGGAGAGCTTGAGCGGGACTTGTCCCTGGAAGAGCTGGCGGCCGCCACGGCCGGCCTCGCCTCCGGCAAAGCCCCGGGCCTCGATGGGTTGCCTGCTGAGTTTTACAAGACCTTCTGGCCTCTCCTCGGCCCCAGCCTCCTGCGCGTTTTCCAGGAGAGTCTCGCCGACAAGGTCTTGCCGATCAGCTGCCGCCGAGCGGTGCTGACCCTGCTGCCCAAGAAGGGAGACCTGGGCTACATGAAGAACTGGCGGCCGGTCTCCCTGCTGTGCGCGGACTATAAGATCCTGGCCAAAGCGTTGGCCACCCGCCTCCGCGCGGTCATGGCCTCTCTCACCGGGCCCGAGCAGAGCTACTGCGTGCCGGGCAGGACCATTCAAGACAACCTGTTCCTGCTGCAGGACCTACTCATGGCTAGCGAGCTCTTTGGCCTCGACATCGGCCTCATCTCTCTAGACCAGGAGAAGGCCTTTGACCGGGTGGGCCACGCCTATCTCTTCCAGACTCTGGAGGCATTTGGTTTTGGGCCCCTCTTCACCGGGGCCCTCCGGGTCTTGTACCGAGACATTTCCAGCCTGCTCAAGGTGAACGGTGTGCTGTGTGCTCCGTTCCCCGCACGCAGGGGCATTCGTCAGGGGTGTCCGCTGTCGGGCATGCTCTACTCCCTGGCCATCGAGCCGCTGCTGCACACGCTGCGACGCCGCCTGAGTGGTGTGGCCCTGCCAGTGGCCACCGGCCCGTCCGCTAGGCCTCGTCTCCGGCTGTCGGCATATGCGGATGATGTCACCGTCTTCCTCAACACTCAGGAAGACGTGCGGGCCCTGGCGGATTGCCAGCGTGCCTATGAGCGCGCCTCCTCCGCCCGCATCAACTGGGCCAAGAGCGATACTTTGTTGCTTGGCGCATGGACTGGCACGCTCCCCCCGGACTTGCCGGGGGGGCTCACATGGCGCCGCGAGGGCCTCAAGATCTTGGGCGTGTTCCTGGGGCCACCGGCCTTCATGGCGCGTAACTGGGACGACCTCGAGGAGGGGGGTGGAGGCCCGCCTGCAGCGGTGGCGCTGGCGCCTGCCCAGCCTTTCCTACCGGGGGCGCGTCCTTGTCATCAACAACCTGGCGGCAGCGACCTTGTGGCACCGGTGCGCCGTGCTCGACCCCCCACCGGATCTCCTGGAGAGACTCCAGCGCAACCTGGTGGACTTCTTCTGGGATGGGCGCCACTGGCTCCCACGAGCCGTCCTTCACCTGCCTGTTGCCGAGGGGGGCCAGGGTCTGGTTGACCTGGCCAGCAGGGTGGCGGCCTTCCGCCTGCAGGCCCTTCAGCGACTGCTTTACAGTGAGGAGCAGCTGCCATGGCAACAACTGGCGTGCCGGTTCCTACAGAGGGTCGGTGCCCTTGGCTTTGACCGGGAGATTTTTTTGTTGACACCCACGCTCCTGAACTGGGCGGTGCTTCCGGCCTTTTATCGCAGCGTGGTACGAGCCTGGCAGGTCGCCTTCCGCCTCCAGCCTCGAGCCCGGACACTGTGTTTCCCGCAGCTGCTGAGGGAGCCTCTGGTGCACAACTCAGCCCTGTGGGGCTCCGTGCCGAGCCTGGCCTCTGCCAGCCTCACGGCCACCCTTATCCAGGCGCGTGTCCTCCACCTGCACCATCTCCTGGACCCCGCTCGGTCAGCCTGGCTCTCGCCCGAGGCGCTGGCCGCACGGCTGGGCGTGCGCTCCATCCGCACCATGGGTCATCTCCTGCGTGACATCCGCGCCGCCCTCCCACCGGTGGCGGCGGCCGCCTTGGACGAACATCTCCGTGCGCGCCAGATCCCGCGGGCCGCGGATCCCGCGAGCGAGGCTTTCCCTTCGCTGCCGGTCACCCCGGCTGTGGCCGCGGAGTTGGCCGGTGGGCCAGGCACTCTGTTGCGGCTCCCCATGCCTCCCGATAGTGACACGGGTTGTCCCTTTGCTTCTCTATCGCGTAGAAGCTTGTATGCCTGGGTGGTCTGTGTCCGCCATGCTCAGGTGCTGGCGGAACGCCCCGATACACCGTGGTGACGGCGCCTGGGGCCACCGGCTTCCCCACCGGCCCACCCGGCGTGGCGCACATTGTATAAGCCGCCGACCGCCAAGAAGACTGGCGACCTGCAGTGGCGGTTGCTGCACGGCATCCTAGCCACTGGCACGTTTGCATCCCACTTTGACCCAGCCGCTTCGACGGCCTGCCCCTTCTGCCCTGGGGGCGTGGAGGAGGATCTCTTTCACGCCTTCCTGGACTGTCCCCGCCTGCGGCCGCTCTTTGCTACCCTCGAGCTGCCGCTGCGGGCGCTGGGCAGGAGCCTCTCAGAGACCACCTACATATGCTCCTACCCGTACCGGGCGGCCGAGCGGGGCGCCATCTGCCTGGCCAACTTTTTGCTGGGCCAGGCCAAGATGGCCGTCCTCAAGAGCCGCCGTAACCGGCTTGCCGGCACCGGCTCAGACGATGCCCCGCGGCTCTTTGGCCTCCTAGTGCGGGCGCGCCTCTCGCTGGAGTTTGAGCACGCTGTGCTCCGGCGGGGGGTGCCCGCCTTCGAGGCACTCTGGGCCCTTGAGGGAGCGCTGTGCCACGTGGAGGACGGCCGTCTCAAATACGCGCTCTGATGTCGTGACCGGTCTGGGCGACCGGGCGGGCGCAGTGGCGGACTGTGGCTTCCAGCTTGTGCCGTGCCCTGGGCCCTCACCAAGCTGCTGTTGTTTATTTTCTCGGGGTGAGAAGAAGAAGGGTTTTGTACGTGTACTATGGGACAGGGAAGGGTGGAATTGTTCGTTTCTCGAGGGCTATATACATAAATAGCATGTTAGACACGATGTGTATTACTGCGAAGGTGTTTGTCACGGTGTGATGTTCTGAACGTCCGGGAATGGTTTCTCTTTGGTGTGGTTTGATGGTTTTTTTGCTTTCTGTACCTGATCTTTTGTGAAATAAAGTTGTCAAAAGTCAAAGTCCTTCCTTCCTTCCTTCCGCTTTGGACGCTTCGGACCAGGCTCGCTTGGAGCTGCGTGGGGCGATCCCGAGCGTAAGACTCCCCGGCTTCCTATCTCTTTTCTTCCTTCACTCCCACCTGTCTAAAGGTCTCTAGCCTCTGTTTATTTCACTTTCTGATTCTTCTCTTGCTTTTTTGCAGCTTTTTCCCCGACTTTTCTCTCCTCTCTCTTCCCTCCCCCTCTGCTTCCGGTTTCTTTGTCTGTGAGACGCTTCTTGCAGCCTTCTCTTTTACTGTCTCTTTCCTTTTCTTTCTCTTTTTTCTGTCTGCTTGTTACAGGGAGTTACCTTTTCCATTAGCCTGCCTTCCAGAGGTGCTCTTAATTAACCCTCCATCCCTCCCTCACCCCTTAGTTTTCCTTTTCTTTTTTCTTTTTTTCGCTGTTTTAACCCCCCCCCCTTCCCCTGCCGCTTTTTCCCCCTCCACCCTCCTCCCCCTTTGTGGGGAGGTCTCTATTATCATTTGCCGCTTGAGGGGTGCTTTTTTTCTTTCCCCCCCCCTCTTTTTTTGTTCTATCCACGCTTTTTTTTTCACCCCCCAAATCCTTCCCTCCCTTTCAGTGGCTTATCTTCACTTTCTGTTTTGGCCGCATTCCCGGGAGCTTGGCCTTGAGCTCCTGTGTTTAAGTTTTCTTTTTGTTCCCTTAGTTTTTTTGCTTTGCAGTTTAACCCTGTCCTAGTGAGGATGGCTGCTCCTACACCTGGCAGTTGGCATGAGGATGTCTCTCGGGACCTCCCGCTGACGCATGGCCTGAGGGTTCATGCCCCTCTCCATGTGGGGCTTGAGGTTTGCATGGAGGCTCTGGCTGCGCTCCTGGGATGGCGTAGCATCCGCTATGCGGGTCGTGTGAACACGGTCCCGATGATTTATTTGAGCACGCCTGCCTTGATTGACAGGGTGTGTGCTGAGGGCCTAGACATTGCGGGCATCCACTACCCTGTCACGCCCCTAGAGACTCAGGCAGTGAGGGTGGTGATCTCTAACATCCCACCACATGTTTCTGATCGGGAGCTGGCCAGGGGACTCGAGGCCTATGGAGTTCTTACGAGTCCTTTTCGCCGGCTGCCGATGGGAAGCAAGGACCCTCAGCGGAAGCACGTCCTGTCTTTTCGGAGGCAGGTCTTTATGCTCCTCAAGGAGGCCCCCCAGTCTCTACCTTGCTCCCTGAGCTTTACACTCGAGGGTCGGAGGTATATTATTTATTTGTCTGTGGGAGAGACTACGTGTTTTAAGTGCAGCGGCTCCTCCCACCTGGCTGCTCAGTGCCCTCAGGGCAAGGCAGCCGGACCATCGCCACCTGCGGCAGCACCGAGAGACGGCGTGTCGACTTCTGGGACACGTGGCAGGCCCAGGGAGGCAGGGAGCTCTTCCTCCCAGCCTCCTTCCACCCCTACTCCATCTCAGGGGACTGGGGGCTCTGGTGTGGAACCATCTTCCAGTGGAGAGGGTGGAGCTACTACCCAGGCCCCGCCGCCGCCTCCCCCCGTCTGTGGCGCCCCCTGCCCTCAGTGCGGGGGCCCCGCCGGCTTGGGGGGCAGGGCAGTCTGGCCCATCCCCAGCACAGGGGCAGCTGCCTGCTACCACCAAGAAGAAGAAGAAGGAGGACAAAGAGAGGAAGATGAAGGGGGCCTCTCAGGATGCCCTATCCCTGTCAGGACCCTCCTCGGCCAGTGCCGAGGGACCCTCCACTAGAGAGCCTGGCACCGCCCTGGCTGCCATACCACCCACCCCATTGGATGTAGCCATCGGCGGGGCAGACTTAGCGGAGGGGGAGGGGGCTTCGGGGGTCCCTCTCCCCTCGCCTGTCCCCCAGCCTCCGGAGTCGGGCGGCGGCAGGGATGGTGGCGAATGCCTCTCTTCTGGTGGCCTGGCCTCGGGGGTGGCGGGAGAGTCTGCTACCCCCTTGGTCATTCCCCAGCCTGGTGGATCAGATGGAGAAGTTGACAAGATGGAGGTCCAGCTCACTGAGTCTTGCAAGAGGCGTCGTGAGCGGGATGTCCTCTCCCCCCACAGGAAGACAGGGAATGCCCTCGTGGAGCCGGTCCTTGACTCGGATGATGAGAGGCGGTTGATGTGTCTAGTCATCGAGGGTGTCGATGCTGCGGTTGCGGACGAGCTCCCGCCGGGGGTGCGGACTATCCGCTCTTCCTTAGGCAACATCCACCCCAAGCTGGCGGAGCCCCCCTGGGTCCCTCCAGACTATGGGGGACTCCTGTCCTTTTTGAAGTTAACTAAGGGGCAGAGGAACGTAGCGGGACGCATCACTCAGTGGTGCGCAGACCCCAAAGTGTTTGTTAAGGGTGCCAGGGCAGCTGCCAAGCTCATGCAGCAGGATCTGGGCACACGCCAGATGGCTTACCGTTTGGAGAAGCTTGCCCAGAGGGTGAGAGTTGAGTGGGACTTGGGCGGGTCCCTCGACTAGAGTAGGGCACAGTAGGCCTTCCTTGACCTGTCTGTACTGCCTTGCTCTGCTCTTGGGTGCTCGTTCTTCCACCTGTACCTTGCTTTGTTCTTCCTCTCCCACACCCACATCCATGGCAGCCACAATCATTGGCACCTGATCAACATCAACGGCTGTCGAGACTCAGTGAAGCGCGTAGCCGTCCTGGAGCTCCTGCGACAGAAGAGGCTAGCCGTTGCCTTCCTTCAAGAGACGCACTCTGACAGATTCAACCAGGCGGCCTGGCGGGCTGCCTGGCGAGGACAGGTGTTCCTGAGCCATGGCACCAACCTCAGCGCTGGGGTCGCGACTCTCTTATCACCGCAGCTGCAGCTTGACGCGGCGGTGCCGCGGGAGGTCATCCCTGGCCGCCTGCTGACCGTCCGCGTCACCCTCGCACAACACCGCCTGCTGCTCATCAACGTCTACGCGCCTTCCAATGGTCAGGAGAGGGTCGTTTTCTTTGAGACCTTGGCTGCCCTCCTGCGCGACGCTAGCGAGGATGATGACCTGCTCCTCCTCGGTGGGGATTTCAACTGCACCACTGCCCTGCGCCTCGACCGCACAGGGCCTGAGCCCCACCTGCCCTCCACTCGCAAGCTGCAATCTGCCTTGGAGGGGGCAGACCTCGTGGACATCTGGCGAGCCCTGCATCCTGATGCGCGCCAGTACACTTGGGCCAGGATGGGTGCCGGTGGTGTCACCATGGCTCGCCTCGACCGCCTTTATGTCACCAGGCACCACCTGCCACTCCTGCGCAGCAGCTGCATCGCTCCCTCAGGTCTGTCAGATCATGACCTAGCCTTCAGTGAACTGAGCCTGCCGGGGAGAGCCTGTGCGCGGGCACCTTATTGGTGTTTCAACGTCAGCCTGCTTCAGGACTCCTATTTCCGGGACTGCTTTGCCCACTTCTGGAGGAGGTGGGAGGCTGCGAGATCAAGCCACTCCTCCTGGAAGCTGTGGTGGGACGTGGGCAAGGTACAGATCCGAGCCTTTTGCCAGCAGTACACCCAGCTGGCTGTGAGCGAGACGCGCCGACGTATCCGGGAGTTGGAGGAGGACGTGGCGGAGCTCGAGGCTGCTCTGCTGGCCGCTGGCAGCTACACGACACTGAGCGAGAGCCTCCGGTTCCGCAGGAAATGTCTGCGCGACTTGGCGGAGAGCGCGGCCTGCGACGCGAGGATCCGCGCCCGTTGCCAGGAACTGGCGGAAACTGACGCCCCGACCCGCTTCTTTTTCAACCTGGAGCGGCGGAGGGCAGCGAGCAAAGTCTTGGACCATCTCAAGACTCCTGAGGGCCGGGTCATTACAGAGCCCGGCGAAATACGCGAACATGCTGTCGCTTTCTATCGTGACCTGTTTGCGGCCGAGCTGTCGTGCCCCGAGGCCACGCGGGAACTCCACGAGGGCCTACCACGTCTCGATGCCCTGGAGGCCGGAGAGCTTGAGCGGGACTTGTCCCTGGAAGAGCTGGCGGCCGCCACGGCCGGCCTCGCCTCCGGCAAAGCCCCGGGCCTCGATGGGTTGCCTGCTGAGTTTTACAAGATCTTCTGGCCTCTCCTCGGCCCCAGCCTCCTGCGCGTTTTCCAGGAGAGCCTCGCCAACAAGGTCTTGCCGATGAGCTGCCGCCGAGCGGTGCTGACCCTGCTGCCCAAGAAGGGAGACCTGGGCTACATGAAGAACTGGCGGCCGGTCTCCCTGCTGTGCGTGGACTATAAGATCCTGGCCAAAGCATTGGCCACCCGCCTCCGCGCGGTCATGGCCTCTCTCACCGGGCCCGAGCAGAGCTACTGCGTGCCGGGCAGGACCATTCAAGACAACCTGTTCCTGCTGCGGGACCTACTCACGGCTAGCGAGCTCTTTGGCCTTGACATCGGCCTCATCTCTCTAGACCAGGAGAAGGCCTTTGACCGGGTGGGCCATGCCTATCTCTTCCGGACTCTGGAGGCCTTTGGTTTTGGGGCCCTCTTCACCGGGGCCCTCCGGGTCTTGTACCGAGACATTTCCAGCCTGCTCAAGGTGAACGGTGTGCTGTGTGCTCTGTTCCCCGCACGCAGGCACATTCGTCAGGGGTGTCCGCTGTCGGGCATGCTCTACTCCCTGGCCATCGAGCCGCTGCTGCACACGCTGCGACGCCGCCTGAGTGGTGTGGCCCTGCCAGTGGCCACCGGCCCGTCTGCTAGGCCTCCTCTCCGGCTGTCGGCATATGCGGATGATGTCACCGTCTTCCTCAACACTCAGGAAGACGTGCGGGCCCTGGCGGATTGCCAGCGTGTCTATGAGCATGCCTCCTCCGCCCGCATCAACTGGGCCAAGAGCGATACTTTGCTGCTTGGCGCATGGACTGGCACGCTCCCCCCGGACTTGCCGGGGGGGCTTACATGGCGCCGTGAGGGCCTCAAGATCTTGGGCGTGTTCCTGGGGCCACCGACCTTCATGGCGCGCAACTGGGACAACCTCGAGGAGGGGGTGGAGGCCCGCCTGCAGCGGTGGTGCTGGCGCCTGCCCAGCCTTTCCTACCGGGGGCGCGTCCTTGTCATCAACAACCTGGCGGCAGCGACCTTGTGGCACCGGTGTGCCGTGCTCGACCCCCCACCGGATCTCCTGGAGAGACCCCAGCGCAACCTGGTGGACTTCTTCTGGGATGGGCGCCACTGGCTCCCACGAGCCGTCCTTCACCTGCCTGTTGCCGAGGGGGGCCAGGGTCTGGTTGACCTGGCCAGCAGGGTGGCGGCCTTCTGCCTGCAGGCCCTTCAGCGACTGCTTTACAGCGAGGAGCAGCTGCCATGGCAACAACTGGCGTGCCGGTTCCTACAGAGGGTCGGCGCCCTTGGCTTTGACCGGGAGCTCTTTTTGTTGACACCCACGCTCCTGAACTGGGCGGTGCTTCCGGCCTTTTATCGCAGCGTGGTACGAGCCTGGCAGGTCGCCTTCCGCCTCCAGCCTCGAGCCCGGACACTGTGTTTCCCGCAGCTGCTGAGGGAGCCTCTGGTGCACAACTCAGCCCTGTGGGGCTCCGTGCCGAGCCTGGCCTCTGCCAGCCTCACGGCCACCCTCATCCAGGCGCGTGTCCTCCGCCTGCACCATCTCCTGGACCCCGCTCGGTCAGCCTGGCTCTCGCCCGAGGTGCTGGCCGCACGGCTGGGCGTGTGCTCCATCCGCACCATGGGTCATCTCCTGCGTGACATCCGCGCCGCCCTCCCGCCGGTGGCGGCGGCCGCCTTGGACGAACATCTCCATGCGCGCCAGATCCCGCGGGCCGCGGATGCCGTGAGCTAGGCTTTCCCTTCGCTGCCGGTCACCCCGGCTGTGGCCGCAGAGTTGGCCGGTGGGCCGGGCATTCTGTTGCGGCTCCCCATGCCTCCCGATAGTGACACGGGTTGTCCCTTTGCTTCTCTATCGCGTAGAAGCTTGTTTGCCTGGGTGATCTGTGTCCACCATGCTCAGGTGCTGGCGGGACGCCCCGATACACCGTGGCGACGGCGCCTGGGGCCACCGGCTTCTCCACCGGCCCACCCGGCGTGGCGCACATTGTATAAGCCGCCGACCGCCAAGAAGACTGGCGACCTGCAGTGGCGGTTGCTGCACGGCATCCTAGCCACTGGCACGTTTGCGTCCCACTTTGACCCAGCCGCTTCGACGGCCTGCCCCTTCTGCCCTGGGGGCATGGAGGAGGATCTCTTTCACGCCTTCCTGGACTGTCCCCGCCTGCGGCCGCTCTTTGCCACCCTCGAGCTGCCGCTGCGGGCGCTGGGCAGGAGCCTCTCAGAGACCACCTACGTATGCTCCTACCCGTACCGGGCGGCCGAGCGGGGCGCCATCTGCCTGGCCAACTTTTTGCTGGGCCAGGCCAAGATGGCCGTCCTCAAGAGCCGCCGTAACCGGCTTGCCGGCACCGGCTCAGACGATGCCCCGTGGCTCTTTGGCCTCCTAGTGCGGGCGCGCCTCTCGCTGGAGTTTGAGCACGCTGTGCTCCGGCGGGGGGTGCCCGCCTTCAAGGCACTCTGGGCCCTTGAGGGAGCGCTGTGCCACGTGGAGGACGGCCGTCTCAAATACGCGCTCTGATGTCATGACCGTTCTGGGCGACCGGGCGGGCGCGGTGGCGGACTGTGTCTTCCGGCTTGTGCCGTGCCCTGGGCCCTCACCAGGCTGCTGTTGTTTATTTTCTCGGGGTGAGAAGTTGAAGGGTTTTGTACGTGTACTATGGGACAGGGAAGGGTGGAATTGTTCGTTTCTCAAGGGCTATATATATAAATAGCATGTTAGACACGATGTGTATTACTGCGAAGGTGTTTGTCACGGTGTGATGTTCTGAATGTCCTGGAATGGTTTCTCTTTGGTGTAGTTTGATGGCTTTTTTGCTTTCTGTACCTGATCTTTTGTGAAATAAAGTTGTTAAAAAGTCAAAGTCCTTCCTTCCTTCCTTCCTTTTTTCCTTGCACCTTCACTTTCACACTAGACAACAGAGCTCTCTGCAATACAATAAAAAGATCACAATGGAGGATGTCTTAGCTCCAGTTTGTTTTAGTAATAAATCTGATCAAATGTCTTTTGTCTAGATCTAATGAAAACTTGCAAAAGATGAGGGTGGAACAAAGCACTGAAACCACAAGGATGTAATTTTAGAATGTAAATAAAATGCTCTTACTTTTGAGGGAAAAAATGTGCTTAGACAAGGTGCTTGGTTCACAAACCTGGAGATCAGAGTTCTTTGTTTATCCACAGAAAAATCTGTTCTGTGGTTTGGGTAACCAGAAATGCTGATCTTCCTCAATCCCAAATGGGGAAGATTATTTCCAAGAGTAAAATGGTAACCCATTCATCTCCCAGCATCTTTTCCAAATGTAGTTACAAAACCAGCTATTTTAATTATGTGGATACTTGCCATTTCATGAAATCCAACAAAGACCCATAAAATGCTAATAACTCCTTTTTCTTGGTTAAAATCAAACCAAACTGGAGGATGAAATACTCCACGTCCCAATTAATTGAGTCATTTATCTAAAAAATGTCTTTCAAAAATAACCCTAGTCCTCTGCATTTTCATGACTGCATAGACACATCTTACATGTCCACAACTTCCAGTGTCAAATTTGTTCTAATTAAGGACCCTGCCTTTATTACGACAGCAATTAATGCACAGAATATTTATTTTTCTCTTCTCATTTATCTTGATGCTGGGTTACTTTTCTAAGTAACCAGTGTAAAAATCCTTTGATTTTTCTTTTTTACTGTGTTGGTCTCAGTATACCTGCATGACTGCCAGGGGGTGGGAGGGGTCACTCCATTGTACTCCAGACCATTGTCGACCACTGCAGTACCTTTACCAACGTGAGTACCAGCTGGGCAGGCAGTGCCCATGATGCCTGCATCTTCAGAAATTTTGCCCTACCGGCCCTGGTGTAGAGTGGGCGCTTTACACCAGGAGTGCTGGACCTCCAGGTGCACACTGTGATGGTCCTGCCCCTCATTTTCGGGTACCCCCCTACCTGCTTTCCCCCTGGCTTGTACAGCCCTGCACAGGCCAGCTGGACCCTCACCAGACACACTTCAACAGCCCAGGTGCCTGGGCTGGACCCACACCCTGGTGGGGTGTGCCTTTGATGGCCTCAAAGGACAAAGGTGCAACTTCCTGCCTTGAGTTTACCAAGAAAAACATCTCCTGGGTCATCGTCATAGCCTGTGTGCTGCATAACATCTGTGAGGCCTGTGGGGAGATGTTTCATGGTGCCTGGGCAAAGAAAGCACAGCAGTCAGAGGATGCCTGGCAGTGGGAGCACAAGCTGCAGTGCAGGGTCGGTGGGGAACCCTCCCCAGAAGCCCCAGGTGAGCTGCACGCCTGCCAGTAGTGGCCAGGATACCGGGTGTGAGAGGTGCTGGCAGGCCCTCTCAGAGGTCGAGAGAGGCCTGGGCCACTTCCATTTTTTGAGGCTCAAAATACAATGCAATAATTGGTAATAAATATTCCTTTTTTATTTAACAAGTGCTTTTCTAGCTTTTTTCTTCTTCTTTCAATCCTGTCAGTGTATCTCTGTGTCTGTATGTATAACCTCATTTGGAGATAACATCAAAAGTCTACATTTGAGGCCCTCCGTGAATGAGAGGCCTGGGCCAAATGGCCTTCCTGGCCCCCCCTGTGATAGGACCTGGGTGCTGGCCAACCACCTCCTCCTGTACTCCCTGCTGTAGCCTGCCTGAACAGCCTCCCATGGATCCTGGTTACCCACCACCCACTCAGAAAAACTCTTTATTGCTTTCACAACAAACATACACCCATCCCTCCCCAACAACAAAGCCCATCCACCACCCACCCCACCCACCAATGATAAAACATCCTCTTCCCCATGCAAACTATTTACAATATGGTTTGTGTTTGCCTTCCTGGGGTGGGTGACTGTGAGATGGGGGTACCTATGGGGTGGAGCCCAGGGACAGATGGTTAGCACCCTGGCCTCTGGTCATTCCCCCATGGGTACACATGATGCAGCAAGCCTGGCAGGCATGGGGCTTGCCCAGGGGTGACAGTGGCTGCTGCTCTCCTGGCATGGATGGTTCCCTCTCTAGCAGCTACTGACCAGGGTCAGCCAGGCTGGCATTCAGTCCTGGACCCAGTGAAGGCAGCTCTGGTGGCACATCTGCATGGAGCCAGGGCAAGTGGCAGGGCTGGGCCTAGGTGAGGGGGATGCGTGGCAGGAGACCCAGGGTGGTGACCAGGCCAGGGGCTCCTGGATGGTGGAGGAAGCACTGAATCTCTTCCCAGGCCCATGCAGGGGTCTGTTGCTGGGCAGCGGGCAGGCTGATGCCACAGGGCCTCCATGCATTCTCACTCCAGGGCCAGGAGCTATGCCCTGAATTCCCAGTCTGCTTGGTCCAGTGCATCCCCATGGGTGATGTCCTCTGCCTGCCACCTGTTCTGGTGGGTGACATTCTCTGCCCACCATGCCCATGCATCTGCCATCTGGTCCTCCAAAGCCATCACTGGCTGGTCCAGGAGGAGGCTGTGGTCCTGGATCCTCCTCCTGTAGAGCTGATGCATCCACAGGGCCCTGGCCAGGGGAGGCAGTGTCCCTAAGGCCACATCCCAGCTGACACCTATGGCATCTCTACCATGTGCAGCTGCAGGACCTGCAGAGTCATGAAAAAGAAGCTGTTTGTGAGTTTGCAACATTTCTGAGATACAGTGCACTATACCAGGGACCCATGTGCTGCCTAGCTTCAGATTGGAGGTCATACATGAATGGGTGCCCAGGGACCATGGTAAATTGGTTGGGCAAGCCTGCACCCAAGCAGCCACTGGCCAAGCTCCTATCCCTGCTCACTCCCCAGGCTTCAGAAGGCCTCTAGGTGCTGGCCACGGGCAACCTGCCTCCCCCATCCCATTCCCAGGCCAGGCCAGGCTCCTGGCAGCAGGTACAGCCATGGCTCCATACCTTGCTCTCATCACTTCACTTGTAGGCCAGCTTGTCTACTGTGCTGCTGCCAAGTGCATGGTGTCTGGGCTCAGAGGGTGCCGGATTCCTGGACAAACAGAATGTGGAGCTGCCCATGCCCCTGCCCTCCTTGTAGGGGACCTCTCCAGGGTACCACCCCAGGGCCAACCCCCTCCCCCAGCTGCTCTGTGCCCCAAGTGTGCCCCTGCTGCATGTGTCCTGGGTGCAGCATGAAGAGCTGTTTGTGTGGACCTAGGGGTGCCCAACCCACTATGTCCTGCTGCTGCTGCTGGCTACAGTGCCCTGGGCACATCTGCACATCTGGCTTGGGACCCTAAGCTTTGGCAGTGCAGGAGGCAAACCCACCCTGCCCTGCAACTTCCACTGCTACCTGGAGGGATAAGCTGTGGCTGCACTACATGTCCCTGCCCCTGAACAGCCAAGGAGGACATAACCAGCATTGACACATTCCTTGGCATGTGAGGGGCCCATGCCCACCTAAATTTGGGGGCACAAACTATTCATTAAAGTTTTGCACTAACCCCAATCTCCCTGCATGCTGGAGGGAGGGAAGGAATCCGGGGGTCAGGGGAGTGTAGACAGGTCAGTCAGGGAGGGGATGCAGAGTGTAGGGAGGGGATGCAGAGCGTAGGGAGGGCTCTCCCTCCAGTTTGGGCCTTACCACATAGGCAGGACTGGAGTGCCTGGTGGCTCTGGTTGGTCCTGGCTGGCAGCAACAGTGTGCAGCTCCCAGCAGACTCATCAGTTAGAGGGGTGTGGCATGCATCTGCCCATGCAGAGGTGCCCCCTGGGGAGGAGCTGGTGCTGCTGGTAGCTGGTGGTGACATGGCCAGCTGAGCCTTGTGACTAAGGTTGAGGTTGAAGAGCTTTTGGGGCAGGCACTGGCCCGGACTCCCTGAGCTGCTGGTGGAGGCTGGAGGGGTGGGAGGTAGAGTTCAGAAGGATGGGCTGCTGTGGGTCTGAGGGGCCCTCCCTCATGAGTGCCAGGCTGGAGTGGGGGCTTGGGCAAGCCACCCATGCTGCAGTACACAGCATGGCTCTGTCAGTCAGTTGCTGCATAAATGGCATGGACTTGTGGGCACTCACTGACCAACAGTTGTGATTGGTTATGGTAACCCACAGTACCTACAAGGCCTTGACCTTTTGTGTGGCACTGTTGTTCCCATGCTCTAACATCCAGCCTGACAGCCCCTCATAGACATGGGTGTTGAAGTGCCCACCCTGCATGAACTGTTGCTGCACCTCCACTTCACCCCACAAAGCCACAAGGTCACCAGTCTCCTCCATGGACCTGTTGGGACCTTGGGAGGTGGCATTTGGCATCAGAAATTATGTATCAGGGCTCCCGTGATTGCTCTCCGGGCCTCTGAACAGCTGTCTCTATGCTGCCAGGCCTGGGCTGCTGCCTGCAGCACCCAATGCACAAGCACAGTGCAGGACTAGCAGCCATGCAGCAAAGGGATGCCCTGCAGCACCTGCAGAGTCCAGGCAGGCTGTTGGGGGTTGGCTGTGGGCAGCTGGAGCTGGCCCTGTGGCCAGGTGCTGCCTGCAGCTTGGCCTGATGCTGGCAGGCCTGGTAGGATCCTACAGAACCCTACAGGCCTGGACAGTGCAGCCCTGGCAGCCACATGACACTGTGGTGTAAGGGAGTGGCACTGGGGTGCAGGTATACTGACACAAATGGCCTGTGCAGGGGCAACAGTGAGCAGCAGTCACCCTAGGTTCCCTGATCTTGCACCCTAGGGCTCAAACTGACTGTAGCCTTTTAAGTGCCTATGGTTGGGGCTGCCATAGAGCTGACCCAGTCCTGGGGCAGGAGAGGCTACCAATGCTGGGGCCTTGGGGCCCTGGGGATGAGCTTAGGCTAGCTCCCTAGTGGCAAGGTTTACTCCCAGTTGGTGTCTACATGTGCATTACTGTGCAGGAAATACTCAAGAGTAAATTTGGTAACTTGCATTTGCAGGTAGCAAATATACTCAGGAGTAGCTAAGTTTAGTGTCCAGTAAGCATATTCATGTGTAGATGTGCACGCTTACTGCGTAGTAAACTGTGCTACTGAGCAGTAAAGTGTCTTGTGTAGATGCATTCCTAGTGACTTCATAGTATGGTAAGTAGTAAGGTGTTGGATTAATAGATAATGAATACTGGGCATGTCTACACATGCATTTACACCAGTTTAAATTTACTGTGCAGTAAGTGGGAACAGGCCAGCATCTACACATGCAGGCATTAAAGTGCATTAATGATGTATGTGGACTGACTTGACATTAAACTTACTCCCAAGTCAGTCCACAGAGACAGTGTTACATTGAAGTAAGGTGTCTACATGTGTGTTATTGTATAGTAACTAATCAGGCATGATGCAGGTATCAAATTTATGCTCAAGTTGGCATAAATTTCCATATTTCCTACACAGTACAGGCATACATGTATAGATACATGCCCATACTGTGCAATAATTTTGATATAATCCTCTCAATGTATCATGTATCATGAAAAGTATAGTGAATTCTTATGATGTAGTGAATAACCATTCCTTACAGCAGGAACTGCCTCTGAGATGTGCCCTAACCACTAGCTACAGAGTCATTTAGCCTCAAGGGCTATTTAAAAATTTAATAATAGCAGAATAGTGGCAGCTGGAGATTGTGAATACTCCCCTCTCCCTCAAAATACCCTATTACCTATTGGTTAGGGCAGTAAGGACATATATCAGCTCAGGTAAAGGAAGCAATTGAACTCAAGTCTCCCACATAGTTTCATAGTTTCATAGTAGCTAGGGTCAGGAGAGACCTGAACAGATCATCTAGCCTGACCCCCTGCCACAGGCAGGAATGAATGTTGGGTTCACAAGACCCCAGACAAGTGATCATCCAACCTCCTCTTGAATTTGACCAAGGTAGGGGCGAGGACCACTTCCCTGGGAAGTTGGTTCCAGATTTTGGCCACCCTAACTGTAAAATATTGCCTTCTGATCTCTAACCTAAACCTATTCTCCATCAGCTTATTACCATTGTTCCTTGTCACCCCAGGTGGTGCTGGGGAGAAAAGGGCTCTGCCTGTTTGCTGTTGATCTCCCCTGGTGAGTTTGTAGGCAGCCACCAGGTCTCCCCTCAGCCTCCTCTTGCTGAGGCTGAACAGGTTCAGGTTCTGTTCAGGCCCCCTCAGTTTCTCCTCATAGGGCCTGTCCTGCTGCTCTCTCACCAAGTGGGTGGCCCTCCTCTGAACCTTCTCCAGGCTGGCCACATACCTTTTGAAGTGCGGCGCCCAGTACTGGACGCAGTACTCCAACTGCGACCTGACCAAAGTCACATAGAGGGGGGGTATCACCTCTCTGGACCAGCTTGACATGCAGCTTTGGATGTATGACAAGGTATGGCTGGTCTTGCTGGCTGCGGTAGGGCATTGGTGGCTCATGTTTATCTCGGAGTCAATAATGACTCTGAGATCCCTTTCCACCTCTGTGCTTTCAAGAAGGGAACTCCCCAGCCTGTATGTATGCTGTGGATTCCTTCTCCCAGGTGCAGCACCCTGCATTTGTCTACGTTGAACCTATTTTCATCTGCCCACTTTTGTAGTCTGTCTAAATCTATTTGCAGTCTCTCTCTCCCTTCAAGTGTGTCCACCTTGCCCTGCATCTTATAGATTCATAGATTCATAGATGTTAGGGTCGGAAGGGACCTCAATAGATCATCAAGTCCGACCCCCTGCATAAGCAGGAAAGAGTGCTGGGTCTAGATGACCCCAGCTAGATACTCGTCTAACCTCCTCTTGAAGACCCCCAGGGTAGGGGAGAGCACCACCTCCCTTGGGAGCCCGTTCCAGACCTTGGCCACTCGAACTGTGAAGAAGTTCTTCCTAATGTCCAGTCTAAATCTGCTCTCTGCTAGCTTGTGGCCATTGTTTCTTGTAACCCCCGGGGGCACCTTGGTGAATAAATCCTCACCAATTCCCTTCTGTGCCCCCGTGATGAACTTATAGGCAGCCACAAGGTCGCCTCTCAACCTTCTCTTGCGGAGGCTGAAAAGGTCCAGTTTCTCTAGTCTCTCCTCATAGGGCTTGGTCTGCAGGCCCTTGACCATACGAGTTGCCCTTCGCTGTACCCTCTCCAGGTCATCCGCATCCTTCTTGAAGTGTGGCGCCCAGAATTGCACGCAGTACTCCAACTGCGGTCTGACCAGCGCCCTATAGAGGGGAAGTATCACCTCCCTGGACCTATTCGTCATGCATCTGCTGATGCACGATAAAGTGCCATTGGCTTTTCTGATGGCTTCGTCACACTGCCGGCTCATGTTCATCTTGGAGTCCACTAGGACTCCAAGATCCCTTTCCACCTCTGTGCCACCCAGCAGGTCATTCCCTAGGCTGTAGGTGTGCTGGACAATTTTCCTCCCTAGGTGCAGCACTTTGCATTTCTCCTTGTTAAACTGCATCCTGTTGTTTTCTGCCCACTTGTCCAACCTATCCAGGTCTGCCTGCAGCTGATCCCTGCCCTCCGGCATGTCCGATTCTCCCCATAGCTTTGTGTCATCCGCAAACTTGGACAGAGTACATTTGACTCCCTCGTCCAAGTGGCTGATGAAGACATTAAAGAGTATCGGTCCAAGGACCGAACCCTGCGGGACCCCACTGCCCACACCCTTCCAGGTCGAGACCGACCCATCTACCACGACTATTTGGGTGCGACCCTCTAGCCAATTCGCCACCCACCGGACTGTGCAGTCATCCACATCACAGCCTCTTAACTTGTTCACCAGTATGGGGTGGGATACCGTACCGAAGGCCTTCCTGAAGTCTAAGTATATGACATCCACCCCTCCTCCTGTGTCCAGGCGTTTTGTAACCTGGTCATAGAAAGAGACTAGGTTGGTCAGGCACGATCTGCCAGCCACAAACTTTTCATTTCCTTCTACAACCAGGTGACCTATCACCTGGACAAGGGAGATGAGATTGATGTCATATATCTTGACTTCAAAAAAGCCTTCGATCTGGTGTCCCATGATCGTCTCTTGGAGAAACTGGCCAATTGTCGCCTTGGGTCCCCCACGATCCACTGGCTGGAAAATTGGCTCCGGGGTCGGACCCAGAGGGTAGTAATTGATGGCAGTCACTCATCGTGGTGTCCTGTGACCAGTGGGGTCCCCCAGGGCTCTGTCCTTGGACCCATACTGTTCAACATCTTCATTAACGATGTGGACACTGGAGTCAGAAGCGGACTGGCCAAGGTCGCCGATGACACCAAACTTTGGGGCAAAGCATCCACGCCAGAAGACAGGCGGGTGATGCAGGCTGACCTGGACAGGCTCAGCAAGTGGGCGGAAGAGAATCTGATGGTGTTCAACGCCGATAAATGCAAGGTTCTCCACCTTGGGAAGAAAAACCCGCAGCATCCTTATAGGCTCGGCAGTGCTATGTTGGTTAGCACTATGGAAGAAAGAGACTTGGGGGTCATCATTGACCACAAGATGAACATGAGCCTGCAATGCGATGCTGCGGCTAGTAAAGCGACCAAAACGCTGGCTTGCATCCATAGATGCTTCTCAAGCAAATCCCGGGACCTCATTCTCCCCCTGTACTCGGCCTTAGTGAGGCCGCAGCTGGAGTACTGCGTCCAGTTTTGGGCTCCACAATTCAAAAAGTATGTGGAGAAGCTTGAGAGAGTCCAGAGAAGAGCCACGCGCATGATCAGGGGTCAGGGAAGCAGACCCTACGATGACAGGCTGAGAGCCCTGGGGCTCTTTAGCCTGGAAAAGCGCAGGCTCAGGGGTGATCTGATGGCCACCTACAAGTTTATCAGGGGTGATCACCAGTATCTAGGGGAACGTTTGTTCACCAGAGCGCCCCAAGGGATGACGAGGACGAATGGTCACAAACTACTACAAGATCGTTTCAGGCTGGACATAAGGAAGAATTTCTTTACTGTCCGAGCCCCCAAGGTCTGGAACAGCCTGCCAGCGGAGGTTGTTCAAGCGCCTTCATTGAACACCTTCAAGATGAAACTGGATGCTTATCTTGCTGGGATCCTATGACCCCAGCTGACGTCCTGCCCTTTGGGCGGGGGGCTGGACTTGATGATCTTCCGAGGTCCCTTCCAGCCCTAATGTCTATGAAATCTATGAAATCTATGAAACCCATGCTGGTTTCCCCTCAGCATAATTTGCCCTGCCGGGCTCTCACAAATGTGAGCCTTGATAGTTTTTTCAAAGACTTTGCCAAGGATGGAGGTGAGACTGACCGGCCTATAGTTGCCCAGGTCCTCCTTCCTCCCCTTTTTGAAAATGGGGACCACGTTGGCCCTTTTCCAGTCTTCTGGGACTTGGCCAGTGCGCCACGAGCGTTCGAATATTCCTGCCAGTGGTTCTGCAATGATGTCGCCCAGTGCCTTCAGCACCCTCGGATGGAGCCCATCCGGGCCTGCCGACTTAAAGGCATCCAGTTCTTCCAAGTGACTCTGCACCACCTCAGGATCTACGTATGGAAGTCTGGCGCCTTGCTGCTGCCTCTCTACAACCCCAGTGAGAGACTTGTCGTGCCCCTCACTTAGGAACACTGAGGCAAAGAACTCGTTGAGGAGTTCAGCCTTGTCCCCCCTATCTGTCACCAATTGTTTCTGCTCATTTAGCAGCGGTCCTATTCCTCCCTGGGCCTTCCTTTTACTCCCAATATATCTAAAAAACAATTTCTTGTTGTCCTTTACTTGGGTTGCCATCCTCAGCTCCATGGTAGCTTTGGCCCGCCTAACTGCCTCCCTACAAGCACGAGCAGAGGAGGTATATTCATCTTTAGTGATCTCACCCTGTTTCCACTTTTTATGTGCTCCCCTTTTGGCCCTTAGGCTGCCCTGGATTTCTCTGGTCAGCCATGGAAGCCTCCTGGCCCCTTTCCCTCTTTTGCCTCGCTCAGGGATCGTCTTGCTTTGTGCCCGAAGGATCGTTTCCTTTAGGCACAGCCACCCTTCTTGGGCACCCATCCCATCAAAACTCCTACTCTGCAGTGCTTCCTTGACTAATCGCCTGAGTTCATTGAGATCAGCTTTCCTAAAGTCTAGCACTTTCACCCTACTAGTTACCTTACCCACTCGCCGTCTTATGTTGAATTCTATTATAAGGTGATCACTGTCTCCCAAATGGCTACCGATCTGGAGGTCCCCTATCATGTCATCTCCTGTTGCCAATACCAGATCCAGTATGGCATTCCCCCTAGTGGGACCATGCACCTCCTGTGTCAGGTGGAGGTCCTGTACACAGGTTAGAAACCTGCGTGAGCCGTGGGACCTTGCTGTCTGCGTCTCCCAGCAGATGTCTGGGTAGTTTAGGTCCCCCATGACTACCGCCTCTTTAGCTTTTATGGTCTCCGAGAGTTGCCTCAGGAGCCCCGCATCTATTTCTTCCCCTTGATGTGGGGGTCTGTAGCAGACCCCTACCACCAAATCCCTTTCTCCTTGCCCCCCATGTAGCCTAACCCACAATCCTTCTACTTCCTCAACCTCGGTTTCTGTCTTGATGAGGGTTGATGTATGTTGCTCACTGACATAAAGTGCAACCCCCCCCCTTTCTTCCCCGACCTGTCCTTTCTATACAATCTATAGCCCTCAATGTGTACCGCCCAGTCATCTTACTGTCATCAGCAAACTTGGACAGTGTGCATGCATGCTGTAACTCCTGAACTCATAAACAGTTGTGATGGGCTACAATATAAAACACTAATACAGCTGCTTCAGAGTTAAAAAGAGGAGTTTTCTGTGAACTCACCCTCTTTCCAGGTGTCACAACTCAAGGGTGTGATTTTGTTTTGTGAGTGCTTCGGCACTGCTAAATTGTTCCCGCTGAATTGCAGCTTTTTTGCATGGTGGAGTTTTCTGCTGCAGAGGAGAACCCCGGTGCAAAAGAATTCCCGCCACCAGTAGCTTTCTTTGCAGGATGCATTTCTTTTTGCATCTGAGAAATGCTCGTTGCAAAGAGTTCCCGCCATTTGTATTAGAATTCGAGCCACATTATTGGCTAGTTCTAAATTATGCACATGTGGCGGCTAGTGATTGGCTTGCTAGCCGTATAAAAAACTTGAGTGGTTTCCGCCCAAGTTGGAGGACTCCACGAACACCAGGAGGAGGGATCTTCACGCTGTGTGAAGATCTCTAAGCGCTGCGGAGCATATCGGACCCAGCATATTTCAAGCAGGCAACAGGGGTCTGATCAGCCTCTAGCTTCTCCCCGTCACTGAACGCAATCCTCGACGTATCCCTCTTCCCTGCGCGAAAAAGGATCCACAGAGCTTAGCAAACTTCGTGTGAGTCTATTCAGAGCTCTTCACTTCAAGTACTTTCTTCGGTTGGCGCGACGGGCTCGCGGTTTAGAGCCTCCAACTGGATGGGCTAGAAGAATGTTCACAGGAAGGAACTCTAGTCAGCCTCTCTTCTTTTCTATCTGTAACTGCAACTCAAGCAAGTTTTCCTGCCTGCACCACGGCCATCTTCGGTGTAAGTAAAATAATCTTGAATCAACCACTAAGCATCCGTGACTAATTCTAGCGCGCCGCCTGTTTTCTCTGACCCCGCGTGCCCGGGCTGCTGGCCACAGCCCGCGCGCACAAAAGGGCCCCGGATCGCTCCCGGCCCGCACACCAGGTACTGCATTAACCTTGTCAGAGATGGTATACCTCTGGGCTTCACACAATAATTGTGAAGGCCAATAATTTTGCCTTTGGAAAGAAACTGATTTCAACAAGTGTCAAGTTTTTTTAAACAAAATTCATCAGGAAGGATAACCTTGGACCTGCATCCAAAATAGTTATACAAATAGATAGCCCACTTTAAATTGTAAAAATTAAATGGTGTGTTCTGGTGCCAATGTACATAGCATAATTCCAGGAGAAAGTATAAATATTTCCAGCAAAGTATATTTAATTTAATTTGTTTGCTAAGTGGTTTTTCTTCCTTTCTTGGACTTATCAGTTATGAGAAATCACTTTCATTTCAACAGAAAAACAATATTGATAGATTTCCTATATTCTCTCCTCTTCCACTACAAATGGATAAACTCCTGATTCAGGGCATCTATTACAAGCTTACAAGAATCACTCTTGAGAGATGTCTTTGTTAGACTACCAGCCAAACAATAATGTTTGTGGTGCTTCCTACTTCTTAAGACACTGAAAAGAATGGCAAAACACACACACACACACACACACACACACACACACACACACACACACACACACACATCACAGTCTTTTTGCACTTCAGGTCCTGGTGAGTACCAGAAAATGCATGAAAACATAAACCTCACAGAGTGTCCACTTGTTTGGAAGTTCTTTTATCATTTTTATAAATTAGCACTGGATTCCCTGAATAGACTTTTTTCACCCAATAAATGTGACTACTTCTGCTAGTTGTCTTATAATTGCCATAAACAAATATCTCTGTACCTATTGGATACCGCATTTTATTGACCATCATATCTTTTTTAGGAATAATGGCAATTACTATCACATAGGCTAAGTACAGACAGACAAAAAGCCTGAGGCTGAATCGATTCAGTCTTTTCAGGTTATTCTAAGCTGCAGAGGTTAAACTGAGAAACAACTGGACACACATTCACTTTTTATTCAAAGCTGGACACACAGTGGCTCAGGCCAGAAGCTGGGGGACGCTAGAGCATGGATCTCTGCCACGTAGCCAACATGGACTGTGTGTTCGCTTCCTCTTCCTCCTGCCCTGGAGATCTCTGGGATTTGTGGTCCAGAATCACAGAAGCAGGAGTCTGCAGGGTTGCTCATGGGTCCTCTTTCTGCTTCCAATCACCTCTGTGATTTTTAGTCCACAGTTGCAGTACAACAACATAGTTTTTAGGCTCTCTTTAAAGAACAACCATCATACACACCACTTCACATATACTTATGTGATAATTTCTCTATAAATCATGTTCTTGGCTATGATTCTACATTCCAGAGTGGGGGTCATTATGTCTTTATTATCTTTGTAGATTTTCATGTCTTATATTGCTTACAAACCATATCTGATTCACAAACAAGGTTGGCAACATTTAATTGGACATCTTGTTTCCTGTAAGTTAGGGATTTAGGTCTTTGTTTACCTACCCTTGGAGATGCTCATGACCAAGAGAAAATGAAAATGTAATATAGTTGAATTCACCTAGAATTTGGCCTTTTTAATGGCAGGGGCTTGGGAGTGTTATGATGCAACTGGTAGTAGGGAGACCCTCAGTTCTATATCTGAAGAAAATCGATAAGGAAATAAAGTTCTTTAATGGCAGAAGATGGCCCGTCTTTATCAATGAACACTCCTCTGTAAAACATAGGTCCCTTAGCAGATGTACTTATGGGCTGGATCCAGATGTGCAGGCACATGCAGTTTGTGGCACCTCAAACATCTTTGCGGAACACAAACCCCATGCATTTCACATTAAACCATGCACAGTGCTGCTAATTTGAAGTACTAGGGCAAAATTTGCTACCAGGATTTCCCAGTAGCAAAAAAAAAAAAAACCCTGAAGAAAAAAGCAGCATGAAGCACGACAAAATGGCATGCTCCAGAATAAATGCAGAGATGAGGGAGCAAGCAGCCCAGGGCCTCACCCAGGGAGTGGCTGGCTGAGGCGCAGGGTACCTCAGCACAGGGGCTCTACAACATGTAGAGATGGGGGATCAGGAAGCCCTGGGTTGCCTGCTCCCTTGTCTCCATGTGCCACTCCCTGGCTAGCTGGGTCACAGGCTGCCTCAGTCTGAGGGCTGCCTGCTGGCTAGCCCTGCACTGAGGCACCTCGTGCCCCAGCCAGCTCTCCCCCTCTGCAGCACATGTAGCAGAGGGACAATATGTCTCACTGCAAAGTGCACAGGCAGGGGTATGCACCACAGCACAAAGTAGCAGCACACATTTGTGCTGCTGCAAACACCCCCCACCCCACATGTGGACATGGGTGTGTTGGCTAAGTTAGCTTGTCGTTTGTCAGTAGCAACTTGTAGAAGTAGAGGGGATATTTTAGGCTATAGTTTTACAATGAGGCAAACTGGTTAAAATAATAATAAAATAACTTGGAACAGAATGATTTATTCAACAATTGAAAAAGCTGCATGGCATATTAAATAATGATTTTTTGCTAATTAAAAAAAGGACTTCAAGACTCCTGTGAAGATTTGAATGTCATCCAAAAACAATCTGTGGAGTTGACTGCTGGTAACTTAATTACAAAACACATTTCCATAACAGATCAGAAATAACATGCTTGAATTTGTACAAGTTAATTCCTGATTGAATATACAGTATGCTAAGGCAGATGCTTCCACTTACTCATGTAGTATAACAAAGATCTAAATTAAAAAATGAATAGAAATATCAACAGCTTGCATCCATACCCCGTGTTTGTTTGTTTGTTTTGTTTGTTTGTTAAAGATAATGTGACCTCCTTTGGAATCATTTTAATAGAGAGGTAATGCAGATATTCAGTTATGGATATGAACCAACCTGTACTGTTAATTTTACTCCTGATATTACTGCCACCAAAATGAACAGAGATTAATGTATTTTGTAAACATGTGGAGAGAAGCCACATACACTTGGAATGCCTTTACAATCTGGGACTACAGTCTTCCTCCAATCATCTCACCCCAGCATTAATATTTTTACTGAAAGTTTAGATATTTAGGATCTGATTCTTTTTATATGAACCAAAAGAACAGCAATGTGTTGCAGTCTCAGGCTGCATACACACATTCAAATAATCTGGGAGAATTCTCCCAGGTTTGTTCACCTGGTAGAAAAACTTATGCAGCACTGCATGTACAGACATTTAAATACTGAGGCCCTTGCAGCACTGCCACATGCAGTCAGGAGGGAAAGGGACTGTGCACAGAGCTCAGTGTGCTCTTCAAGTTCCCTTAGTCTGCCTGGTGAAGGATGACTACAGTGTGTAAGGTAGCCCTGATTGACTGATCCAGACTGTCACCCTGTGTTTCTCTGCAGCTCAGTGTGTGTATTGCGAAGAGGAATATGTTTGTCTCTGTTCTGGATCATCAGAGTCTAGCAAGAAATACACTGTCTCTCCGGTTGGGGGGAGTGGGGAGATACTGGAGGACTATGTTCTCTTCTGAGAGAAGCCACAGCTTGTACACCTATTCTGTTTCCCAGAAGACACTGTCTTGAGAGTGATTTGACCCTGTTTATTCCTCACTTATTTTTCTATTGGAATAGCCATTTTTACTTTGGGAGAAAAAGGCTGAACATTTGTACACTTGTGATTTCTCCTGAGAGAGCAGCAACTCTCCCAGGGGAAATTAAAATGTTCATGTGCAGTCTCACTTGAGTACGGGCTGTCAGGGGGCACTAGGGGCAGCACCAAACTGGCAGAGGGCATACAGATTGCCCCAAGCCTCAAGAGGATGTGGGGAGAGCTGTCCCAGTTTCAGAGGCAGGTCCCTCTCAGTCAGGGAGAGACTGGGGCTGACTCCAAACCCTGGGGGAGTGGAGGGAGCCAAGAGCAGCCCTGGGACAAGCCAGCACCACTGAGCTGGGCTGTGATCCTGAGCTCTGTGCAGCTGAGAGTTGCCTCTGGATCCAGGGCAGCTTCCTCCATCTCCCAGGGCTTGGGGGCAGCCCCACTCTCCCCCCTGACTGGGAGGAAGCTGCCCCTGAAGTCAGCCTGGGGCTGCTCCCAATGCAGATGCATGTGTAGATGTGTGCTAAGGAGCACTTTAATGAGTCTGATTTTCTGTGCAGAAATTGTAGTTGTACTAATTACATGTGTAGATACACCCAAGGAGAATGAATCAGGGAACTCTGCCTCTATATTCTATTTCTCCTGGCATTCCTGAGTCATAGGAGAGTTCTTGTGGTTTGTTTTTGCCATGTCTATATACTTTACATAAGGAGTCATTGGCTGACAAACAGAAATAACTCTGACAAAAAGACTGGAGTCTGTAACTCCCTCTCCAAGGGGAGTGTCAGAATCATAAAGTTACAGAAACCAGTTTCCTCTTGCTTGTTTATCTTCTGGTCCCATGATTCTTTTTCTCTTGGCTGCCTAGCTGCCCGATTTCATCAGAAAGGTTGTAAAGTCCCCTCATCTACCCTACTCTATAGCCTGATGGTTAGGGTACTTCACACGGTAGTGGAAGATGCACATTTAAGTACCCTCAAGGTGGTAGTCCTAGGTCCACTGTCTCCTGAGTGAATGTCATAAAAATAGGGTATTGGGAAACCTATCCAGCCAGTGTGGTCTACTGTGCATGCTCAGTAACCAAGTGGACACTTAAACATCCACATTGCATGGGCAATAGGATCACAAATTCTATGTAAGTGCTTAAAATGATTTTTACTGGACTATGTAACTGTCACTTGGTCACATAAAGTAAAATAGGATTCTGATCCAAGTGTGTACACTTTCAGTTAACTTTAAATTGCAAAGATGCTTAGGCAGGAAAGAGGGGCAGCAGGGCAGGCCCTACGAGGAAAGGCTAAGGGACCTGAACCTGTTCAGCCTCCACAAGAGAAGGCTTAGGGGGGATTTAGTGGCTGTTTACAAACTAGTCAGGGGGGGGCAGCAGGTGTTGAGGGAGTTCCTGTTCCCCCAAGCACTCCCAAGAGTGACAAGAAATAATGGTCACAAGCTGGCAGAGGGTAGATTTAGACTAGATATCAGGAGGCACTACTTCACTGTCAAGGCGGCTAGGATCTGGAACCAACTTCCAAGAGAACTGGTGCCGGCTCCTACACTGGGGGTCTTTAAGAGGAGGCTAGATGAATACCTTGCTGGGGTTGTTTGACCCCAGTACTCTTTCCTGCCATGGCAGGGGGTCGGACTTAGCGATCTATTCAGGTCCCTTCTGACCCTACCAACTATGAAACTATGAAACTAGGTGCAAAAGTGACTGCTTTATTTCACTTCTGAATAGGTGCCTGAGCATGCATGGACAAGATCCTGGAGTTCTGATCTCTGAAATGGAAGTATGTATTGCACTCAGGCACAGAATGAGGTTTGTGAGTGTTGGCACAGACACGTTTTGAATTCCTTTGAGTGTTAGGCAGTTAAAGTGCATCAAAATTCCATTTATACACCCAATGAGAAAATTTGCTTTTGGTGCCTCTGAAAATCATTCCCTTAAGTTCAGGCTCCAGATTTTTGAAAATCCTAATGGCATGCCCCTTTATGTTCCTTACGTGCACCACTTGTTTCTTAAGCAGTAAGCTACTTTGGAGAAGAATTACTGTATCCACTCTCATACCACATACATTTCCCCCCCGCTTCCGCCCCCCAAATATCCTACCAAAATGGGGATGCATAATGAGGAAACTGATTTCTATGCCAGAATAGAGTCAGGGGAATGATGTAATGGTTGGTAGAGGTTGGCTTCCTCTGACTTCATAGAGGAGGGGCGCAGTCTACTGCTCAGCCGAAAGCTAAAGGTTTAACCTTCTCATAGCTGCTGCTAAATTGGCAGCCAATTTTGTCAATTCAGCAGCAGCTCCATGCAGCCAGAATTCAGCCATGACTGTGGAAAAATCTTTTTCCTTTCATTCTGCCTTCCCAAAACAAGGTTAATATCTTATTTGAAGGCATGAATTGCATGAGAAAATATGGTATATGTACGCAGGAGTGTTTTGAAATGTGTCTACATGCATATACACATGTATATTCATATACACATGCATATATATTACACACTATATACTGCTTTATCCAATACGATATAATTCTTGACTAAGGTCTCTGTGTACTCTTGTAATACAAAAAGTTGATTAAAATTATGCTCTGGTATATACAAAATTTAGAATAACAAGTAAACCTTTATGGTGTTTAGATCCTTTGGACATTAGTGAAATATAGACTCTATATAAATAGACCAAGACTATATAAATAGACCCATTGGCCAAGTTCACAGACGACACCAAGATATGGGTTTGTGTAGACACACCCGCAGATAGGCTGCAGATACAAGCAGACCTAGACAGGCTGGCATGTTGGGCAGAACATAACCAGATGAGGTTCAACGTAGAGAAATGCGAAGTGCTGCATCTGGGAAGGAACAACTTCCAGCATACCTACAGGCTGGGCATCGTTAACCTGACCAGCACTACAAATGAAAGGGATCTGGTAACAATAGCCCCCAGCATGAATATGAGCCGGCAATGTGACTCAGTAGCTGCTAGGGCCAATAAAACTCCAGCATGCATCAATCAATGCATCTCCAGTAAATCCAAAGAAGTGATTCTCCCACTTTACTTAACATTGGGGTAAGTCCCATTATTGCGTGTTTGTATTAGAACTTAAGGTAAATTAACTGTCTTATTGTGTCTAGTTCTGGGCACCGCTCTTCAACAAGAACGTGCTAAAGTTCGAGAGGGTCCATAGAAGGGCCACCCACATGATCAGGGACTTGCATGGCAAGCCATATGAGGAGAGGCTGAGGGATCTCAGGCTCTTTAGCCTAAAGAAAAGAAGGCTGAGAGGGGACCTGATTGCGGCTTACTGCTATATCAGAGGCGTACATCAGGTGCTCGGTGAACAACTTTTCAGCAGGGTGCCCTGGGGGAAAATAGAAACAATGGCCACAAACTCCTGGAAGATAGTTTCCTGAACATTAGGAAAAAATTTCTTTACAACTAGTGTGTCCAGACTATTGAACAAGCTCCCCCCAGAGGTGGTGAAATTATCTACCCTAGAGGTCTTAAAAAGAAGACTGGATGGTCATCTGGCTGGGATCATCTGACCCCAGATGTCTTTCCTGCTCATGCAGGGGGCTGGACCCAATTATCCTTCAGGGTCTCTTCCAGTCCTATGATTTTAAGACAGGAATTTCCTTAATTTTATTCACCCTTTTCATATTATGCCCTAGAGATCTGGTCCAACAAAGGGCTTAAGCATGTGCTTAACTTTAAGCATGTGAATATTCTCAGTGGCCACATCTACATGAGATGCTACTGTGCAGTAGCTCATCATTACTACTCACAAACTGTGACGGGATGCTATTGCGCAGTAGTAACAAACTACTGTACGGTAAGTAAGCATCACCAGGCAACCATGCGGGAAGCTACTGTACAATAATGCCAGTTACTGCACGGTCATTTAGTACTTGATTATGCAAGTACTAAATGACTACACAGTAATGACTGTGCAGTCAGAGTCTTGTGTAGATTTGTCCAGTGAGTGACATAAAACTACTTATTCAGTTAAGTACTATTACAGATTTAGTCCCTAGTCCTGAATGATAAGTCCCATTATTGTGTGCTTGTAGATCTTAAGGTAAAATAACTGTCTTATTTAAGCAGAAGGAAGGGTAGGGTGGCATCTTATAGAGTAAATCATTCAAAAAGGCATGAACTACACTGTCAAATGCTATTAATAGGCTAGCAGAGACTGGGGGTACTAAACAGAAAGGATTACAGTCATTTCAATGCAAAGTGGGGAAAGGACAGGGACATGCTTAGAGAGGTGACTGTAGGTTGAAAAGATCAAAAGGGTAAATAAGGCTCTTAACACATTGAAAGACTTAGAAGTGATAATGTCCAGTCTAGGTAGCAGGATGAAAATTAGGAGTCACTGTTGAAATCACACTTAACACAAACTGATATGTGGAAGATTTCCTGTTCTACACTTCTGCATTCAAGTTTTTTAAAAGTTTTGTTATTTAAGGACAGCTGCTCTGTGCTAGAAGATGCAGGGGGCATGTCCCCATGAGCAGGAATATGAATTTCTGCAGGCACAAAAAGCAGCAGCACAACATGTGCCGCTGCAACTTGTCCCTGTGGAACACCTGTGCACATGCGCTCTGGCACATTACCCTGGGTGGTGATGGGGAGGCTGGGGCCAGCACCTGGGCTGGCTCCTACAGCCTTACCTCGGCTCCTGTGGGCTTACAGGGCCTCCAGCCATGACCGTGCAGCAGCAGAGAGCCTGGCCAGTAGCCAGAGCATGGCTCTGGCCGGCTTGGCTCCAATTTCAGATGGCATGTGCTGCCTCCACTTGCACTGACCCGTTTTTTTTAGGCATAGGCTTTTTTACCACCAGGATCTCCTAGAGTCAAGCCCCCCACCCCATGCTGCGAATTAGCATCATGGGGAATGCCTGCATGTGTGGCATGTACAGTGTGTGGTACTGCAGATGGGTCTGCTGCGCTGCATACTACATGTGCGTGCTTATCTGGATATGCCCAGGGAGGTAAAAGTGTTCTGCCACAGGCTTTCATGTATTTCTGGAATTGTTTCCAAATCAGTGTCCATTCATTCTGTTACATAGGTATCACCGCACCAGACAGCAAAGGAGCACTGTAAGCAGGTGATAGCATATATATGATGTTGGTAGAGGAACAGATGAATGAACCCTGGATGTTATAATCTGTGCTGTTAGGTCTAGTGATGATGAAGTCTATGATACTGAAAGGGCACAGCTGGCATGTGGGTCTATAGAAAGCCCTGGTAACTTAGCAAGAATGGGAGTTAGGTCATCTGTTTCTGGAGAGACATTTTTTGTGGCTGGGGGGGCAGCTGTCTGTAAGACAGGATAGGTTCGCCTTCCAAGGCTACCTTGAGATGGTCACCATTTTCCAAAAAGAGTTGGAAGTCATTAATGATATGTGTAATGTGTTCAAGATGGGGGATGTAGGTGACAACAAGAAGGATTCTGTTGTCCTTGTCTTGTGGTTGGTATTGTAACAGGTAAGATCTGGGTCTGAGTCTGCCTCTGTAGATCTAAATGACTATGTTTTTAGGATTGTATTATAAACAGAGATTCGGGTTTTCCCTGATAAAAAAAAAAATGCAAATTCTCTGATAAAAAGTGCAAATCATCCGACAAGCCCCCCAAAATCCGTGATTAAAATGAAAGACCCCTCACTCTTCCCCCCCCCCCCGCCACAGCCCATCAAGCCCTGCTGGTGCCCCTCACTCCCCCCCTCATCCCTCTGGCCCAGCTAATGCCCTTCACCCCCCACCCACAGTCCCATGCCTGCCAGTCTTGCTGGAGGGAGCCCCCAACTGCAGGATTATGGGGCCTACAGACCTCTGCCCCTGGCAGGAGGCAGCAGCTGCTGCAGCAGAGCAGAGCCCAGGTCCCACACCCTACTTCCTGCTGCCTTCCCGTTGCAGGCTTGGGGTGGGGGCTGGCTCCCCACCGCTGTGCACAATTTTGGGGGGCAGAGGGGAACCCTGCCCCCCAGATCTGTGTGCAGGGTGGGGGTGGGGGTGGGTGTAGGTGTGGGCGTGGGCATGGGCTGCCCACTGTGGGCTCAGGCTCCCATCCTGCTGCCCTCCTCTGGGGCCTCTGTAGCCCAACGAGCACAACTTGGTGCTGCAGGGCACAGTGGGGCTGGAAAGCTGCTTGCCATTGTAAGTTCCATGCTGCCCTGGCGAGGTATCCCCTGCCTGCATGGCAGCAACAGGAGTGGCAGTGTGGGGTTGTGCCCCTCACTGCAGCCACACAAGCATGGGATGCTCACCAAGCGTGGAGTTTGCAGCAGCAAGCAATTTCCCTGCATGGAGCCACAGTGCCCTGCAGTGCAGGGTCACATCTGCCAGTCTGTAGAGGCCATGGGAGAGGGCAGCAGGGTGGAAGCCCAAGCCTGACCCCTGCCCCCACCCTGCGTACAGCTCTGGGGGGCACATGTTCCCCCTGTCCCTAAGAGTGCGTACAGTGATGGGGAGCCGGCTCCACCCCCTGCCCTGTGGACTAGCCACATCCCACTCCCCTCCAGGGCACTGCAGCTGTGCGTTTTAGGCCCAGGAGCCAAGCCCCATGCACCATCCAGCTGCTCAGCAGCCCCAGGCCCAGCCCTGGCCTGCCCAACTCCCTCCCTCCCTACCAGGGCCTTGATTCTCCATTTTCCCTCACTTACCGTGGTAACTGCTCTCCAGGCTGCCTGGCAGCTATGTGCATATACATGCACATGATGCCCCCTGCCTGACCATCCCCCTTCTGCTCCCTCCCAGCCCCTTGCAGCCTGGAACTTTGCCAGCCTTCAGAGAGCTTTTTGTAAAACTGCAAAACCCATGGGTTTCTCTGTTAAAATGAGAAATTCACGTTTCCTCCAGTAAAGGGGGAAATCAGTGGTTTTCTCCATTTTCCTGTGGGAGATGAAAAGCCCAGATCCCTGATTATAAGTGTGGGAACCCTGCTTTAGATCCCTGAGACTTGTATCTCAGTCAGTGGAATCAGATCAGATACAGTTGCAACACAGACCTTGGCTGTAGATTATGGAACTAGTGGTGCGTTTAGGATGAAATCCAGTGGTATGGAGATCACTGTAGTGGCTGATTAGTTTCTGATGAAATGTGGTGGTTATGTGAGCACTGCAAAGCTTCACAGTAATGTCCAAGAAATGAATATGGTGGGTGGAGTATCCAGGGGTCAGATTAAGTTGGATATAGAATCATAGGAAAGTAGGGTTGGAAAGGATTTCTCAAAGTAATTTAGCCTGGCCCACTGTTTAAGAGGATCATCACTGACTAAACCATCCCAGCCAAGTGTCTGTCCAACATACTATTGAAAATTTCCAGGGATGGTCATACCTGAATTTCCCTAGATAGACTGTTCCACTGCTTGACCACTCTCCAAGTCAGGAAATTATTTTTAATCTCCAACTTAAATTTCCCCAGCTGCATCATGAGGCCTTGCTCCAAGTCCTGCCCCTTATGACCACAGAAAAAAAGCACATTCCCATCTTTTCTATAATTGTCCTTCAAGTATTTGAAGACTGTTGTCAAATTATCCCTAAGTCTTCCCTTCTGTAGGCTAAATAACCCTAATTCTTTCAGCCTTTCCTTATAAATCTTGCCTCCCAGACCCATAATCATTTTTGTTGCTCTGTGCTGAACTCTTTCCAAATTGTCCACATCCTCCTTGAAATGTGGGGCCCAAAACTGGACACAGTACTCCCAAGTGAAACCACAGCAGTGCTTGAATGGAGTAGAAGAATCATTTCCCTTGATTTACAAGCGCAGGCAAGGTTCTTTGAGTAACAGTGATATCGTTTAGTAGACCAACTACATAGTTGGAAAAATTGTTCTTTACAAGCTTGTGACACTCCTGTTAATACAATCCAAAATGTTGTTGGCACTTTTTGCAAAAAAGAGAACACTGTTGGCCTATATTCAACTTATGGTCTATTGTTACCTCTATGTCCTTTACTGCACTACTGCAGCCTAGCCACTTGTTCCCTAGTCTGTTCTTGTACATGCAATTATTGTGTCCCAAGTGCATGACTTTGCATTTATCCTTGTTGAATCTCATTTGATGGATTGAAGACCATTCCTCTAGTCTACACAGGTCATTCTGGATACTAGCCCTACCCTCTGGAGTATCTGTAGCTCCACTCAATTTGGTGTCATTTGCAGATTTGCTAAGCAGGCATTCAATCATAAAATCATAGGATCATAGAATATTAGGATTGGAAGGGACCTCAGGAGGTCATTTAATTCAACTCCTGCTCAAAGCAGGACCATCTCATCCCAGCCAAGTCTTTGTCTAGCCAGGTCTTAAAAACTTCCAATGATGGATATTCTACCTCCTTTCTGAGTAACCTGTTCCAGTGTTTTACTACCTTCCTGGTGAGAAAGTTCTTCATATCTAACCTTAACTTCCCTTGCTGCAACTTGACACAATTGCTCCTTGTTCTGCCAGCTGCCACTATTAAGAAGTCTAACTCCATCCTCTTTGAAACCACTCTTCAGGCAGTTGAAAGCTGCTATTAAATCCTACCTCAGTCTTCTCTTCTGCATACTAAAGAAGCCTAGTTCCCTCAGCCTCTCATAAGTCATTCTCTACAATTTTCCCACATTCTTTCTGTAGTGGGGGACCCAAAGCTGAACACAGTACTCCAGATGCGGCCTCACCAGTGCTGAATGGAGGGGAAGAATCACTTCCCTTGATCTGCTGACAACATTCCACATAATGCAGCGCAATATGCCATTAGCCTTCTATGCAACAAGGACACAATGTTAGCTCAGCTTATTTTCCATTTTAATCCCTGGGTCCTTTTCTGCAGAGATGCTGCTTAGTCAATCACTCTCCAACCTGTACCAATGCATAGGATTGTTCCGTTCTAAGTGCAAGACTTTGTACTTGTCCTTATTGGACCTCATGAGATTTCTTTTGGTCCAATCCTCCAATTTGTTGAGATCTCTCTGAACCCTAACCTTACTCTCCAGTGTACCTACTACTCCCTCCAGCTTTATGTCATCTGCAAACTTGCTGAGGGTGTATTCAATTCCATCTTCTTGATCACTGATGAAAAACAAATTTTGCCCAGAGTAAAACTTGGTGCCCTGACTCTTGGGCACTCATGAGCCTCAATACACTCTCTCCTCACACAGGTTGGGAAGGAACCCAGGAGTCCAGGGTCCCCATGTGCATTCCAAGCCCACCGGACTCCTTTTCTTTCAAGGGAAACTTGATTCTGGCCCTCTGCTCCTCTACCACTAACCAACACAGGATCTGAACTCACTTCCTCTGCTCAGGGTCACCCATCATCCAAATCATTAATGAAGATATTATACAATACCAGACCCAGAAAAGACCACTGGGAAATCCCACTTGATACCTCTTCCCAACTAGACATTGAAACATTAATGACTCCCCGTTGAGTACCATTATGTACCACCTTTATAATATTTTAAACTAGTCTGTATTTCCTTAACTTGTTAATGTGAATGTTGGGAGAAATTGATAAAAGCCTTGCTAAAGTCAAGATACACTACATCCACTGCTCTCCCCACATCCACAAAACACATTGCTTTATCATAGAAGGAAATTGGGTTGGTCAGGCATGCTTTGCTCTTGGTGAATCCTTGCTGGCTCTTCCTTATCATGATGTGCTTCTCTAGGTGCTTCACAATGGATTCGTTGAGGATCTGTTCCATGATCTTTCCAGGCATCGAGGTCAGACTGACTGGTCTGTAGTATCCTGGATCTTTCTTCTTACTTTCTTAAACATGAGCACTAACTTTGTGCATTTCTAGTCATCTAGACTTCACCCCACTTCCACAAGTTTTCAAAGAAGATAGCCAATAGGTCTAAAATTACTTTACCCAATTCTTTCAGTACTCATAGGTGCATTCCATCCAGCTCTGTGGATCTGAAAGTATCTAGCTTCTCTAGGCAATCCACAACATGTTCTGAAATTACTCTAGGCTATTTGTCTTCTTTCTTATCTTTGCTGCTAACTGCACTCTTTTATGTGATAGCTCCCCCTGTTTGTAAAACCTGAAGCAAAAAAGGCATTAAATACTTCAGACTTCTCTTTCTCATCCATAACTGGATTGCTTTCCTTATTCAGTAGGGAACCTATGGTTTCTCTGATCCTCCTCTTACTTTTAACATACTTGCAGAATCCCTTTTTATTACCTTTCTATGTCACTTGCCAGTTACATCTCAAATTGTTAATTGGTCTTCCTAACTTCTTCCTGCATGACCATATGTTAATATTATATTCTTCCCTAGTAATATGACCAAAGGTGCTTGCACAAGTTATATTTTCATGTGATTGGGCCCCTGAAAGTGCTCTACAGCTGTGACATATCACAAGTGTATGGCTGCAGAACACTTTTAAAATGGCTAACCACACAAAAAATAAATCCTCGTCAACTCAGCTCTTCATTGAAGGCACTATAGAACACAGCACCTTAGGGAATTTATGTTCCCTCAAGGGTTAATTTTTCACACCTTTGTGGGACTAGGCTGTTGTTTGCACTGGTAAGCACCAGCCCATCCCTGCCCCGCAGGCTGTCAGTGGGGGAGGATGGGGAAGGGGATGAAGCAGCATGGAACATCAGGCTAGGCTTTGCCTGGCTGGAGCTGGAGCTGTAGGGAAGAGGACTGGCAGAGTGGAATGGAGCCTCCTCACCTCATAGGCCCCCCTCCCAGCTACCCCAGCTGGGTTATTGAGGAGACCCAGCCTGGGCCTATGAGGTGAGAGGGGGCTCCCTTCCCCTGCTCCCCCACACTTGATAGTAGAAGTAGCGGCTGCTGGCCCAGATTTGCCATGGTTGGACCTGCAGGGGTAGGGGGTGCAGTGGAAAGGAATCCCCTCTCCTCATGGGTCTGGCCTGGCTCTCCCCAATACCCTATCCAGGGGAGCCTGGGGAGCCACGAGCTAAGGGAGCTCCATTCCACCCCCCACCCCTGGCCAGGCAAAGCAAAGATGGCAGCTGTTTGATGCTCCCTCTCCCTCCCCCTCTGACAGCTAGGGTAGCCATCATAGGGGACAGTCCAGTTGTCCTCTGTCTTCTATTGATACAAAGCCTAATGCCGCTACGTCCTTTATTTTTCTCTTGAAGAGAAAAATAGAAGACATAAAGGCATTGGGTTTCATATCAATAGAAGACAGAAGACAGAGCAGCAGAAAACTGGAAAGTTTTTTATGATGGCTACCCTAGTGACATCCCTGAAGCTGGGAGAGGGTGGGGATGAGGAGTCGGGTGGCTCAGTAGCCTCTTTAGAGACTGTTGCAGCACCCCAGCCTGTGGCCAGGGCCATTGCAGACAGGTGCAATCCCCTCAAACCAACAGGTGAATGTCTCTTGGATTGACAGGGAGGCTCTAACTCCTGGCGCTTTGTAACTCCTATTTCCTCCCTCTTTCTTTTCATTTTTTTAAAGTGAGTTAATGTCATGGGGGTATTAATCCCTAAACCAAACTGCCCAGAAATGGGTCCTGGCAATTACTGGATACAGGGGCCCTGGCTCCCTCTGTTTTGTAATTGTATTATATCAGGATGGGATATAGTTGAGACTGGATGTCCAGGCATAGGCCTGGAATTTTTCAGGTTTTTTTAGCTGTTTTTAGCTGTTTTTGCAGCTACTGTGTTTCAGCCTGTGTGGCTGAACTCCAGCTGAACTCCAGCTATATGTTCAGGCCTCAGTGCAGTAGAGGCCTGGCTGGCTTTTGCTGCCCAGTTCAGACCCAGTTTGGTAGGCCTGAATTTTCCTTCAAAGTTTCTTTTTGCAGTTTCTGCTGCAGTAAAGCAAGGGGCCATGACGTGAAGGTGGAGATTGCCCTACAGCATTGCATAGATCAACGAGGGGCTCCTTGCAACTCAGAAAGACCCATGCTGTATGGGTTTTCTTCAGCCCTGTGAAACCAAGGAGCAGCTAAAAGGACTCTCCAGTGAAGCTCCCCTCTCCAGCCCATTGTGAAAGGGCAGATATGAGGGTGTTGAGCTCCTAGAACTGCCTTTTGTGTGAGCCCCCCATCCCAGACTGCCTGGGAATGGGTGAAGCCTCCCTAAAATGCCATCTATGAACTACACCTTTTAGTTGGTAGTGTTTAAAATTGTATTTAGTGTTTCTTTTGTTTTTTGCAATAAATTTATCCTCTTTGTTTACACTGCTTGTGAGGAAGGAGTTTTGTTTATGCGGGACACCCTAGTAATTTATTTAGTAGGTGTTCAAGCCAAGGTAAAATATATTTAGACTCCAAAATTGTTGCTCCCTTGTTGCTCCCTTGTTGCAGTCCTTGTTGCTGCTGACTTGTGCCTGGCAGAAGGGTTACATATATGTAGATATTATATTTAGAAAATCCTATAGAAGAGTATGAATAAGCAATACGTGAAATCATGAAAAAGTTTAACCAGCAAATTATATAAAAATATTCTCCAGCCAGTCTGTAAGATATGGTTGCAGAGCCGCAAAATATTGTGACTCAAGGCTCATTTATTTAATTATACTTCACAAAAAAAAAAAACCCCAAAACCCCCCATAGTTCACATATTTCTTGGAGCAGATGCATCAGATTATTTATTTATTTCCCCCTGAAATCTCTCTCTCTCTTTTTATCTTGGTACTTAGATGGCTCTCATTGATGTAGTATGTGAGCTATGGGGTTTTTTTGAGCATTTGGATGTGTGCCACTGATTAGCTGTGTTACATTCATTGCATACAGTATTGTGTAATATAGATTTTATGAATGACGTATTGCATCCCAGATCATGTAACATATCGACAGCGACTAGAAGCAATCCTCAATGGACCAGTACAAAATGGTAAAATGGGCACTCAAAAAGCAAGACTGAAATTTAAAACTACATATACATTTTTGTGGATCAAGTATCCAAATCAATCAGAATCCAGTCTTAAGAGAGGTTTCAAGAATCAAATTGAGAGACATGAACCAACATTGCTGATCACTTAAAAATTCAATTTATGTCACATAGTTATCAGTTCATCTGGAGTTTCATTATTTTTTGTTTCAATGATGGAATATTGTTCCTTGATAGGATTAAGTTCTTTAAGGGCTCCACATTTTGAAACTCTATATTTGTAAGTCCAAAATAGAACATGTATCATAAACCAAGGAACAACTACATTAACATATAAATGCAATTTTATAAACATGTTGTACACTGTCTCGTGAAATCTAATTCTGAAAAATACATCAACATTAGCGTAAGTATGAATGTGTATATGAAGAGTGAAAATTGGCTGAAATACTAAACAAAAATTAAAGATAACCAGCAAGGACTGAATTGCAGTGGGAGAGAAGTCTCAGGAGAATCCTTGAAGTCTAAGTAAAACCTATTGTCCGCTTCATTAATTATCTAGAAGACAGAGTAAAGACTGAGTTAATTGAATTTGCATATGAAAAGAAACAAGAAAGATTGCAAATACCAGGGAAAAGAGACAAATTATTATTAGAAATATGGACAAATGGCTTTTGGAAAATACAAGCTAATAAATTTATGGAGAAAGAAAAGCATAACAAACAATAATACCAAAAGTTGTTTTGAAGTGATGTTATACAGCGAGATAGATATCACTGTTATACAGTGAGTTAGATATCACTGACATTTGAAGTGTGATATGTCAGCAAAAATCGATGTAATTTTAAGCAGCATACTCAGAGAAATCATATCACAGAAGAAGGACATCATAATGATGCTTATTTAGGTGGCTCTGTTGGAAATGCAGCTGGGACAGTGCATTGAAATATAAGTATTGAACTACAAGAAAGATAATGATAACGTGCCTTTTTTCAGAGAAGAGCAAGGGAAACCTAAGTCATTTGAAAAGAAGTGTCAAGGCTTAATCTTGCAAAGCACTGAATGCTCTAGCTCTGATTTAGCACAACATTTTAACATGACTGAGTTAAAGCAGGAGAGTAATCTCACTGAAATCAATCAGATTACTTAAGGTTAATCACATGCTTAAGCAATATGCTGGTGCAGGATGACAACTCAACACTGGAGCTGAGTGAAACTTTTCATATAAGTAAGTTATTTACCAAAACCTGCAGTTTTGTGGTAACAAAACTATTTGCAAATGTGGTGAATCATTCAGCACGTTCTTACTTTTAACTTCAAAATAAGCTTTCAAGACCAAATTTAGCTAATTTTAATTTTAAACATTAACAAATTTTGAGAAATCATTTTAGATAGAACAAAGAATTTTTTCCTAAAACAATCAGAAAGCTAGAGCGACTTGTTTTAGTGAATAAACCAAACCTTTTGGCTTAGGATCAGGTTCATTTTGGGGTATGGGTTCCAGCCCCTGAAGTGAAAAAAGAAGTTTTCATAATTCTGTTTAATTCTCTGAACACTATTCAGAGAAGTCCTCGCATAGGACTTCTGAATAAGGTGGCACTTTTGTTAAGGCACCTTGTTATGATTTCAGCAGTGTGAGTTTGAGTCTTTCGTAGGACTTCTGAATAAGGCTTGAGTACCTGAACATCTGAGCCTAAGTACCATAGCTGGATGTATGTGATGCTGGCTAGTCCTAATGGCAGGCAGTTTTTGGCTCCAGTAGACCTTTGCCACATTTGACTCAGAACCTTTCTGGAGAAGACCCTCAAAGAACTCAATGTAAACCCCATATCTAAACAATAATAAGGGGTATTTACATCCCCAAAGGGCAGAAACCTAACACACAACACAAGTAAAGATATACATATCCAAGAATGAGAGCAATTGTGTAGAAAAATCAACAGGGTTAAAATAACAGGATCAACCTAACATCCTATCAATCCAGTGTGGTTAAGGCATGCCAGCTTTTACAACCCATCATAGACTATCCCTTCATTCGAGGGTGATTTCTATTTCAGATCATTAGGTCTTGAAGTGACTTAACCTTCCAGTCCTTGAGCCACAGATCCATCCACAAGAGTCATAGGTCTTTCTGCAGGGGAATTTAGGCCACAGGTTGGGATTTATCTCCTTTCCTTCCTCTACTCTCTCTCCTCTGCCTTGAGACCAAGACACTTTACCTCAAAGCAGGTTCTCACTTAACTGAGATTTTGGTTCATTAGAGCTCCTCCCAGCTCTTGATGTTGGCATCCATTTTCTTGAGGTATGCCTTGACTTTGTCCTTGTGTTTCCTCTGGCCATTGCAAGATCTCAGGCTGCACCTAAGCTGGGAGTACAGCACTCACTTTGGGAGTTAAGAATTGGGCAACCACACTCAATTTCTGGTCCAGCAAAGTTGGTGTTTGATGATCACTGACTCAAAGCTGGTAATGTGGGCTTCAGCAGACATACTAGAGTTTGTGCGGTGATCTTCCAATTTGATGCAGATTTTCCAAGGTCATCATTGGTGATGCAGATTTTCCAGGCTCTTGATATAATGATAGTAGGTCACCCATGTTTCACATCCATAGAGGAAAATAGGGATGATGACTGCATTGTAGACCTGGAGCTACTATCCATACAAGAGAAAAAAGTGGCAAACATCTCAACTGGTCACCACTGACTCCCCAGTCTGGATAACTAAGTATTCATTTCCATCTGTGTTGGTAGGAGCCTGGAATGAGGCTCAAACTCATCATGCTAATGCTGTCTCAAGATGCCTTATAACTGTTTTGATGCCATACATGAACAAGAACTGTGGACAATAGTATTACTCAATTAGTAATATAATGTAAGAAAAACCTGGACAAAATAGCAGAAAGGTTTTATTTGGCTATGAAATAGTACTCCAAAGACAACAATTTGCATATATTGCAATCCATGGCTTGTGGATAGTGCCTGAAATGTGTGTTTGGGGGGCAGGGGGGTGGTGCATGCTTCAAGGTTTCAGGCCCAGGACCTGCTAAAATTAAAGTAGTATAGCTGGGCTTACATGGTGCCTAAAGCAGGTTTATAAGCACTGATGAATGACTAGCCTAGTCTGTTGTTATGCTAATAATGAGATAATTCGTGGTGCCCCAGGGCGCCCTGCTTAGGAGGCAGCTTCTGGTTTAGGAGTCATCTTATATGAAGCAAACCTGAAGATGCCACTGTGGAGTCTAATTTCTTGCGTTGACGCTACCAGTTTCAGATCCATTCTCTAGCACACAGTATTTATTATGAATACTTTATACAAAGCTTTTTCTTTTATCACTTAAAATCACTAACTGGGAAACATGATTTAGACATTTGTGCAATTATGGTAAGGCCGGTAGGTTTACTGTGTAAATGTGACCTGTTACAGACCCATTCATAAGCGTACAATATTTATTATTAATACTCTGTAAAAAGCTTTCTCCTTCATCACTTACAATCAATAAATATGGTATATATTTTAGTAGTGTTGGAGTGGTGTTATAGCTGTATTTCAGATGTTCTGTAATTATTACAAGAAAGCAGCAGGATATGGTTGTCTCCAAAAGTAGAGATGTTTGTATAGAATTATTCTATACCATATACAATGCTTAGATTGTGTTGCAGTTGTACATGGTAGTTTGTACCCTTCAGAAAAAGAGTTTGATGCAAATGAAGGATATACAACTTGTTGAACCTGGCAAAGAAATAGCACTGGTTATTACACCCTCTATAAAATAATCTATGATAGATTAGCTAAAGAAAAAAAGCCCAAGCAGCCTCAGTTTGTGACACTGGTACACTTAATGTTGAATGATGTTGGTGGGGAGATTTCATGTACATCACAGAATCCCAGTAGTGTCATAGAAATATTCACATAGCAAGTAGCTATACAGATACCTTACCCAGGATTTGCTCACAGTTGCATGATTTTTTACTTTTATTTTTTATGCTTAAAGCTGATTGGGTGGCTAAAGCTAAGCTCCTAAATTAGTCCTAACTAAATATCTAGGAACTTAAATGAGAGTGGTCTGATTTTCAAAAATTCTAAGAACTTGCAGCTACCACTGACTTCACTGACACTTCTCAGACTTTTAAAAAACAGGCCTCTCAAGCTGTTCAGCAGTTATCCCTGACTGGGGATACCTAACTTGTGGTATTGTTTGGATGTAGTTTTTAAAAAGAAGAGTGAAAAACTTTTGTGGTTTTCTGCCTCTCTAATAATGGTGATTTTTTTTTTTTTTTTTTTTTTTGGTGGGGAACAGACATTCCTCAAACTTGTAAATGATTGTTTTTACACAAAAACTGACAAATAGTAAATAAAAGAGTATAGTTTCAGAGAAACATCAGTGGCTTGAAATCTGAATGTAACATTCTTTTGAAGAATTCAGCTTGCTTTGCTTATTCTTGGGTATCAGCAAGTATTCAGTTTCTTCAGCAGAAATTGCTCCAGTGAGGGCACAGTGGGGATATATGCATATATATAAAGTTGAAGTAGAGAGTAAGCCATGTGATTCTTATTGACAGTAATGAGAACCACGTGGCCAAATCCCTGCTTAGGACGTGGAAAACTTGTTCCAATGGTTCTACGTATCATGAAAAAAATGTTAAATAGGAAAAGATTGTGGCCTTCAGTCCTTCTAAATATAAAACACATTCCCATCAAGAAAAAAAAAATATCAAAATGAGCTATAAAAATACTAGCACTGTATAAAATATTTGATTGCAAATTTATGGAAATTGTATCATCTACTATTATCATTCCCATAGAGGCTACTTTCCTATTGTGTGCTGATACTTAACAAAGACATAAGATGCTTTATCTTTTACTAGCCTTCAGTGCCCATTCTTCTCTACATCTTCTGTGACTGTGTTTTTGACTCTGCCTCTACACTGCGGACACATTAGCACGTACCTGAGCATAAGTGCAGGACTCAGAAAGGTCCTCTCGTGTTTTAGCCCTAGTGGTTAAATACCTATTTGCCAAGCTCCCGCCCCCATGTGTTCGAACCTACATCTTTTTGATTTTGTAGCATAGTAGTTTAACTGCCACACCATCCTTTCCCCTCTCCACCCTTCTTTTGACTCTGCCTCCCCAAAGAGCAACCTAGAGTGGGAGATAAGTAGGACCAGGAGTAAAAGAGTAAGCTAGGGAGTGCTGGGTCACCCATGGAGAAGGCTTAGGGTTTTAGCCTGGGCTTTTGATCCCAGTAATGCCAGGCCTTCTCTACTGCACAGCTCTCCATACATTTTATCCAATGACTATTACATGTAAGGGACAGTAATCCAGCTTCAAAAGCGGTTCAAAAGCAAGGATTGGAAAATTTCTAACTTGTGGTATGGTGATAATAGTGCTGTGCTGGAAAGTCAGATAATTACAGATCCTCCACTTGTTGGGTAAGTGTCTCAACTGTTCAGCTGTCCGAGCTAAAACATGAAAGGTTCCTCCTCCTTTGGTGTCCAATAATCATTAGTCATGGCTTTCTAGTTGGCTCTTTCTCATAACTAAGACATACTTATGCGTCCACAGTGGGTGTGTATATGTAGCTCACTACCTACCCAATTGCTGTGTAGCTATGTGCACACTCTTGTGTATCCGTACTACCTGGGTAATAGAGTCCCAATCTGTCAAAGATGCAACTTACATGACTAGAAAGCAGCCATTTAGATACATAAAGGAAAATAAAATTCTACCCAAAGTGTTTAGCTTTTCCCATACGTATGGAAGAGATACCTCATATGAGAGCTATATTCACATATGTTTCAATGCACATCTGGTTGTACAAGAGAAGGATATAATTCCATTGCACCAGAGTGTTCATAACATAAACCGTAAGTGATGCTCTAGCGATTTGCTATCTAATGTCATCAGTAAACTATTTTGGATTTTTTATGTCCAGGTGAGTACAGTTTATTTTTTGAAATTCCCTTAATTTAAAATGTAATGAATTGCACACATGTGTGTCCTACTACTGTGCGTTGTCATGACTGCTATGGTTTGGAGAACACAACTGTTGCTGAATTCCTTTGCTAGCTTTCATCAGTAAATGCATTAGCTGTCAAATTTAAGAATATTGAATAAATTAAGTTAGGAATTGATGGTATTGAAAAAAAAACAAAATTAAATTTTGAAGTGCATGTAGCCATTAATTGCAATTGTTAAGAGTTGTGGCTATTCATTTGGTTTTAAAACCAATATTTGATTTGGCAGGATGCAGAGTACATTACCTGTGATCTTCCAGGCTTATTATATTAAAATGCACTTGTTCCTTATTTTTTCATAATTATTTGCAAACAATTGTAAAATGTGACTTTTGCTTTTAGAATTAGGCTTTTACATTACAGATACCATATTTACTCAAATACAAGACAAAGTCCCACCCTCCCTCCCCCAACCCTCCCAAGTCAGCATAGGGATAAACGCTCCTCATCTTCAGCATAAACACTGGATAAATGTTGGATAAACGCTCCTACATTCACTGGATAAATGCTCCTACATTCCCTTATAAGGAAACTTCATTGAATACATTGTCTATCATTAAACTGCTGCCACAGCAGCATGTGCTCAGTAATGGAAACCAACTATGAAGTTGATTAAATGCAGCCAACACTGAGCAAACACATGGTCCATATGGAGCAAATACATTAATAGGAAACTTTTTTTATTACAAAACTACTAACTAAAATAAACTACATTAACACACATTTGACAACCTTCCCTACAACAATACCTTGTTCTTATTATACACTTTTCCACCATTAACATACTAACTTTTCATGAACCTCTTCCAAACCAGGAGGAAGCAACAATTTTCATTCCATCCCTTTGTCCTTTTGAAGGAAACACCACCATTATTTTTTCCTCCATCTCTTCTCTGCCTTGTCCTTTTCCTTCACATTTGCATCTTGATTCACATAGTATTTCAATTCATATATTGCCAATCCAAACATTCTCTTCTGGTAAAAGTCAGTCCTTTGACCAACAGTAGGTTTCTCCCCTTCCATATCACTACTGTCACACACAATAGCATGGTTCTCAGTCTGCATCCCCAGTCCTTTAGACATTAACCCATGCAATACCATTTCATATATTAAGTCACATTTCATATTGATCACTCTCAAAAAATGACACTTGCCTTCCCATACCCTTTACGCAAAAGGGCAGTCTAAAAATACACGTGATGTAGATTCTTCAGCCCTACACCCTTCTCCTGGGCACACTGCTGATCTCTACCAAACCCCATTTATGCTGAATGCTCCTCACAGGAAGGATATTCTCTATCATCATCCACATATCTGTATGTTCTTCTTTCATTCTATTATCTGTCTCTTCTTTCCACATATTTGCCATCTATCCTTCCCTCAGATCCCCAACTATTTTCTTGTCTTTCTTTCTTATTATATTAATCACCTTCTTATGGTCTTTCAAGCACTCTAATCCCACTCCCTCTAATTTATTTCCACTTAAGAACCTCCATCTTTGAATAGTGGGCCAGTGGCTGGCACGCCCACATTTTTTTTCCAATCTCCCCCATAGATGCCCCATCTTCTTAATGTTCTTCCTGCCAAGTATCAGCAGAAATGTGCAGACTTCCCCACTCCCTCTGTTTCTTCTTTATAGAATGTACTTATAAAGTATGTTCCAAATCTGGTATTCCCCAGTCTTCTAATTTCCTACCTTTTGCATAGCTCTGTTCTGGCCACCCTTTCTCTTTTACTCCCCCCACCTAAAAATTAGTATCTGCCTTTGTACCCTACTTATCTGCTGTCATGATGGTGTAAAAGATGATTGGCAGGAGCACCATTTTCACAGAAGCCACTTTAACCTTGAAGGGCAATTTTATTGCACTCCACAATACCAATCCTTCAAACATGAAATCATGTTCAACCCTATCATAAAGTTTTTCCAGGTCTAAATGTATTATTACCATGCTCTTTTCCTCTCTTACACATCCAGTATGACATTTCTCATAAACTTTGGGATATCCTTCTCTCAGGAACAGCACGTATTTGTTTTTCTTGTATCACATCTTCTAAACAATCACACATTCTTTTGGCAAGTACTTTTGTCATAGTTTCATAGTTCAATGTAGTGTTCAATGTAGTGTTCATTACTCAAATATTCTAGATATCAGGAGTAGCGCCTCCTGATATCTAGCCTAAATCTACCCTCTGTCAGCTTGTGACCGTTATTCCTTGTCACTCCTGGAAGTGCTTGGGGGAACAGGGACTCTCTCAATGCCTGCTGGTCCCCCCTGATTAGTTTGTAAACGGCCACTATATCCCCCTTCAGCCTTCTCTTGTGGAGGCTGAACAGGTTCAGGTTCCTTAGCCTCTCCTTGTAGGGCCTGCCCTGCTGACCCCTGATCGTGCGGGTGGCCCTCCTCTGGACCCTCTCCATGTTGTTCGCATCCCTCCTGAAGTGCGGCGCCCAGAACTGGACACAGTACTCCAACTGCAGCTTGACCAGTGTCACATAGAGGGGGAGGATCACCTCCTTGGACCTGCTTGAGATGCATCTGTGCATGCATGATAAGGTATGGTTGGCCTTCCTGACCGCATCCCCACACTGTCGGCCCATGTTCATTTTGGCATCAATAATGACTCCAAGATCCTTTTCTGTCTCTGCACTGACAAGAAAGGAGTTCCCCAGCCTGTAGGTCTGCTGCTGGTTCTTCCTCCCCAGGTGCAGTATCTTGCACTTGTCAGTGTTGGAACCCATCCTGTTCTCATCCGCCCACCCCTGTAACCTGTCTAGGTCTGATTGCAGCCTATTCCTCCCTTCTAGCATGCCCACTTCCCCCCGCATCTTAGTCTCGTCTGTGAATTTGAACAGGGTGCTTTTTACCCCCTCGTCCAAGTCGCTGATGAAGACGTTGAACAGTGCAGGCCCAAGGACCGAGCCCTGGAGAACCCCAGTGCCCACATCCCTCCAGGTCAAAAATGACCCGTCCACCACCACTCTCTGTGTGTGGCCCTCCAGCCAGTTAGTGACCCATTTGACTGTGTAGGTGTCGACACCACAATCCCTAATTTTTTTAATGAGAATGGAGTGAGAGACAGTGTCGAAGGCCTTCCTAAAGTCCAGAAAGATTACGTCCACTGCTACCCCTGCATCTAAGGATTTTGTGACCTGGTCATAGAAAGCCACCAAGTTGGTCTGACAGGACCTGCCTCTAATGAACCCGTGTTGGTTTCCCCTAAGCATAATCTCCCCTGCTGGCCCCTTATGGACATGCGCTAAGATAATTCTCTCAAAAAGCTTCCCCAGGATCAAGGTAAGACTGACTGGCCTATAGTTTCCTGGGTCCTCCTTCCTCCCTTTTTTGAAAATGGGAACCACATTGGCCCTTTTCCAGTCCTCTGGCATCACACCAGAGCACCACAAGTGAACAAGTCATGAACTTGTAGTCTACATTTAAAAGGGTTATTGGCATCAAATTGCCACATCTTTCTTTTTCCTTCTTGAATATCCAAATGATCACACCTTTTGCAAAATCCTCCCCCATCTCCCCACCCACCATTATTTCCCTGCATGTCTCTATTATATCTACCCCCAGCCATTTTTAAAAATGTTACAGTATGCTATTGGAAGTTCATCTCTTCCCAGTGTCTTGGCTGTCTTGCAAGCTTCTAAGCAGTCCTCTACCTCTCTAATACTTAACTTCTCCTTCAATTTTTTGCTTCTTTACCTCCTCTGTTTTTTCCTTTATCCCCTCAAAGAAAACCTTCATTTTTCTTTCATCCATTCTTCCCCTCTTTTTCTGTACAGCTCTTTATAAAACTCTTCCAACATATCCAACACCTTCATCCTCTCTTCCACTCAGATTCCTTCTTCAGTGCTTACTGCTTTCAGTACCTTCCTTCTTTTCCTCACTTTGCTGAAAAATACTTACACCATCCTTGCCCCTTTCTCTACCCAAGTTGATCTATGCAGAAAGATTTTCTCATCTGTTTTCCTTTTGAAGCATTCTTCAGTCCATTACTTTATGCCTTCCAGTTCTTCATTCACTCATACTTCTCTTACCACCTCCTTTATTAATTCCTGCTTCTTGCCTGAAGTTCTTCTAGCTCTTCCACCATCTTCTTCACTTCTCCTTGACCAATATTTCTGAAAAATTCTCTTGTTCTTCTGTTGATCATTGTCCACCACTCCCAGATAATCTTGTAGTATCTCTTCACTATTGTCCATGATTTATATAGTTCCATATATTCTTGACAGGTCTTCTTATCTTGTAATAAATGAGAATTTAACATTCATGTCCCTTTACCCCTACCTTTACTTTTTTTCCATGTTTAACATCCAGTGACCACTGAAGGTCACATCTGTGATTTCCTTCTTTCCAATCCCTAGCTTATTTGACATTAATACAAAATCAATCCTTGTCACTTGTCTCCCACTCAGTTCCATCCTCATAATCACTTTCTCACCAGCCCATACATCTTTTAAGCCTATTTATCTTATTATACTAATCAGTACTTTTGACTAATTGTCTACTTTTCCCTCCCCTTTCAAGGTCAGTGTTTTCAAATTTGCCCATCACTTCCATGTCTTCAGGGAGAGCAGGGGCTAATAGAAAGTGTGTGTGGGGGGGGATAAAGGGGCTGGAGAGGGAAGAAAGCAAGGGGGCTACCTGATCCCTGCCCCCCAGATTTATTTTCTTTGCTGTAACAATGGGAGGGAGACATATTCAAAGCAAACCTCCAATAATTAGATTATATATCTAGAAAATTATTTAAAAACTATTTTTTCCATATATAGAATCTAATTCTTGGGGGTCATCTTATATTCAGGGTCAATCTATATTTGAGTAAATGCAGTAATACAGGATTGGCTTCTTTTAATCTCTGGACAATAAAATAAATTAATTCCTTTGTGATGATAAAAACTTAAGTCCTTTGGGCTCCACGATAATGTCACAGAGAGAACTCTACCATGTAAGTAGAGTTATCTGCATTTTTTATTTGTGGAATGAATAAGTCACAACAAAGTCCACTTTCTTCCAGTGTTATAGGTGGAATCTACTACATCTTATAGTTAAAAAAATGCTTGGTGAATTAAGGCTGGAGCCATCCACATATGTGTAACGATTTTGAGGGTTTTTCACTCTTGCTTACATGCTGCACCTAAGGACAGCATAGAATCACAGAATCAGAGAAGTAGGGCTGGAACAGACCTCCATAGATCATGTAGTCCAACCTCTCACCCACTCTCTTCTCTCCTGGAAAGTATCTCCAGTTAGAATCGTGTGTGTAATTCTTACTCATTCCAAACAACTGCCTCCTCCCCTCTCTCTGACATTTTTCTGAACTGCAGAAAAATCAACAGATGGGGGGAAAGTACTTGGCAAAATTATGTAATCAGTTTACAGGGCCTAAATTATTCTCCCCTGATATTAGTGTTGTGGAAAAGAGCTGGGTGTGTCTTAAACTCTGTGGATCCTGTGAAATTATCCTGTGTAATTAGTCTAGCATGTCTCAAGCTATCTAGATTCCTGGCCCCTCTGTTTGGCTCCTTGTTCACCAGAAAACAGCTAATTCTGTTACTGTTGAGGTCATTTGCTCCACCAATATAGTTTAACAGCTTAGAAGGCCAGGAGGCTTCATTATGATCTAATCTGATCTCCTGAATAATACAGGATGTACATTTTTCTAAATAACCATGTTTTACAATTTTATGTTAGGGGTGGGGACAAGGAAATAGGGGTGGGAGCTAGTGCAGCCAGGAAAAGCATTAACTTATTCATAGATTTTATTATTGAAGAGAGAAAGCACTGCAATATTTTCATCCTCCGTTCCAGACCAACACACATCGCTAAGGCCCTAACAAACATGTCTAGGATGTTCCTACTCAGCATCTAGGTATGGCTCAGTAGGAAAGCATTCTTCCTTTCTCCAGCTGGGGGTAGACTTTTTGGGTGTTTAATACATTTCAGACCTTCACACCGTGCTACAGAAGAAAGAATACAGCTAGAGGTATTTGGGCAGATGAGAATTTGGTGTTGGTCCAAAGTCATTAAAGTCAATAAAAACACTCCCGTTGATGTTAGAAAGCAACTGGATCAGGCCCTCCTTGATTTTCTTGTTCCTAACTAGTCAGTCCGTTTCCAAATATTCTCTCACTCTTTGCCCCTGTTATCTTGGGTCTGATTTTCATGCCCAATTATTTTGACTTCTTGCAAGCATTTGATTTAAACAAATGCCATGGAAATGCCTATTTTGTGCAGTCTCTCACTGCACAAAATACATAATGTAATAATGGCACTTGAATACATAATGTAAGAGCCCAATTTTACACATAGTTTTCCACATGTATTTTTGAAATTCTAGCTCATTTTGTGCAAGTAAAATCCAATGATTTCCTTGGCACTCATGCCAGGCCCAAGAATACCATCATAAAGCATTCACAGGTTGTTGGTTGTAGCCGTGTTAGTCTAAGGACATAGGCAGACAAGGTTCTTTGGGTAGATGTGATGTCTTTTATTAGCCCAACTAAATAGTTGGAAAAATTGTTCTTTGCAAGCTTTCAGGCACAAATGCCCTTCTTCAGGCATGGGTGAAGAAGGCCTATGTAAAAGATATTACATCTACCCAAAAAACCTTGTCATCATAAAGCATGTCTCGTGCACTGTCTCCTATGCTGTGCATGCCAACCTCTGCAAAAGGAGACAATATTGCCATCATAGGCTGGCACTGCTTTTCGTCCTAAGTGTTGCTCTAAGGCAGTGATATTTGCTCATTTTTTGTAAGATGGTGCAGACTGGAAACAAATGACCAGCATATGCTTTGCAGGGGCACTCCCAGTGTCCGCGGAGGTGGTATAGACATGGCTTAGCTATCTGATCCTTAGATTAGGCTCAGCCCAGGTTTTTATGGTGAAAACTGGGAGACAGTGTAGTACAAATGCAGGGCCCTTAATATATTGATTTGCCCATTCATCTTGGAAACAGAATGCCCAGTCTCTCTGGAAACAACTGCATCCGTACCATTCCTACCTTCCTATCACAATTTTGGGCTTAAGAGTTCCAGGTCCATGCAAAGAAAAGGGATGGGCAACCTTTTTTTCCAGGGGCAAAAGAGTGGGGTAGGTAAGTAGGGATGTGGAAATCACTCAGGAAAGGTATAGGTGAAGGCTGTCAACCCTCTTCTGTATACACTTCTGCCACCATAGGTATTTTGGCAGCTATAGTGGAGTTATTTCTGTCTATCAGTTTTAATGGAAACATGCAGTCAAAGCCAGTGCAAAAGTACAGGCATCTTTCAGGTTTGGAGGCCTTAAACATGTTTAGAGAGAAATCTCAGTCTTCGACAAGATGGTGTGGGTGTGTGGGTATTTCCATGAGAGGATGATCTGGATAATTGCTATGACTAGTTTAATATTTGACACTATGGAAGATTATGGAGATACTTAGAAGAAACTTGCCTTATTTGTTTCTTTGGTCAAAAGCCAGTTCTCTTCCAAAACAATTATCCCAGGAGTGTTATAAAAGCTATTTTGGGGTCAGATCCAGTAGAACAGATGGGAAAATTGATGTTTGATGTTAAGCAGACCAACACTATGCAAAACACTCTCTGCATATATTTAATAGTTGTGCTCTCTTCCCAGCCTTCACTTGCCTCCAGTTCTTAAGTCTTTATCCTGTAGATTGAAGAATTGAGAAGGCCATGAACACCCACTACTGTCAATGGAGTTCCAGCCATGTGCCTGAGTACAACTTGTAGGCTCTTAGTCTTAGGGCTTATTTACAAGGGCATACTCAGGAAAGGGGTAATTAGATCCTCCAGGATTAAACTTGAATGAAAAAAGGCCACTTTACTTCTCAAAGAGAGCATCCATTCAAGGGATTTAAAGCACTTAGGAGTGGAAGAATCAATGGAGTTTCCTAGAGCATTGAATCCAGTCCTCTGCTATTGCAGCATACCATGCATCTGCACAGAAGAGTCCATAAGAAAATTCCCTCAAGCCCCTCCCAGACACTACAGGCCCAAGCCTTTGATGACAAATTTAGGAACCTTAGGGTGTTGTTATATGTTAACTTAAATACATGTTAAAGGCCCTTAAAGCAGGAGTGTTCTACACATTAGGGCAAGGAAAAACATGCTAAGGGGCCTTTGAGCAGTTTAGAGATAATCCTCTTCCATCGAGGATTATCTCTAACTGATTTTAGGCAGCTTGTTTTGCAGTCACGTGTAACTTCTCCAGAGGCCCAAAGCCAGCTGGGAGCAGTCCTCCAGCATTCTAGGAGGCACCACTCTCAGCTACCCTAACTTCCCCCACAGTGCCAGTGGGGTAGCACCTAAAAGTAAGAATCCCATCTCTCCCCTCCTGTTCCAGGCTCTTCCTGGCCCCTCAGGACTTCCCACTCTCCCCTCTGCCCCTAAGAACTCCCCCTGTCTCCCCTGTCCTGGGGATCTCCTCTGTCCCTTGGGGCTCCCCAGCTCTCCATGCCCCCTGCCTTACCTGCACTGCTAGCACTGTCCTGGGGGAACAAGCACTTCCACTGCTAGGCTGCTATTGCTCTCTGAGCTGAGCCCAGCCCAGAGAGAGGCAGTGGCAACAGGTTCCCCTTCCCTGCTTGCTCTGCTGGGACAGTGCAGGGAGCTGCAGGTAACCCAGGAACTACCAGGGGGGCAATGAGTGAGGATCTGGAGTTTGGGGTAGGTAGGGGTTGCCTAATCTGGAGGTGTGGGAGGGGAGCTGATCCAATTTGGGCTGGTGGGTGTGATCCAGGTCAGCAGGGGGAGGGGAGGTAGGGGCAGGGATCATGGCATGGTGGGTCTGATCCAGGCAGGGGGGAGCTGGCCACCCTTCCCACCAGCCTGGATCAGGCACTGCCTGCCCCCTCTCCACACACCCCCACCTGTATCGGGCTCACCTATACCCCTGTCTAGATTGGGCCTGTCCCTCCCCTGCACCCCAGATATCCATTCACCGCCACCCCAGCAGTTGTTGGCTCACTTGTACTTGCCAGCACTGTCCTAGCAGAGTAAGTAGGGAAAAGGAACTTGGCCTCGCTGGTGTTGCCACCAATCTCTGGGCTGGGCTCAGCCCAGAGAGCAGCAGCAGCCTCACAGCAGAGTCAGGGGCCAGGAAGGAGGGTTCTTCTTCACTGCCCACTCCCACAGGGTAGTGCTGGCAGTGCAGATAACCCAGGGGACATAGGGGGCAGTAGTGAGCTGTGAGGGCCTGGGGCAGTGGCAGTACCCAAAGGGGTAGGGAGGGAGTCCTGGGGATGAGGCAGATGGGGGAGAGTGGCCATTTTGATCCAGGCCAGGGTGGAGGGTGGGGAAGGATGGGCTAGATCTGGAGCTATGGGTGGCAGTGGAGACTCAGTCATGGCAGACAGGGGCTGGTAGGCCCAATGGCCAATGGGACCCTGCCAGCTCCCAGCTGCCCACAATCTGAGCCACTTACCCTGCCCCTGAGAGGAGGCAAGCTGGGTAGGCCATAGCCAACTTGGCTCCTAGGTCTGCCTCTGCTTACCAGCCCTCTAAGGACAAGTCAAAGCAGTGTACATTACAGGGGGTATTAAAACTTAATGTGTGACTTCACAAAGCATGTGCTATTTTAACACCAATTAACATTAGCACGTTATGTGTAATGTGTGACAAAGTCCTTAGTACAAAAGAAACCACCAGAGTGTGTGACAGAGAGAAAGAGATAAAGGTGACACCACGACTGGGATTTACTGTATTCCTTCAAATATAAAATACTATTGAATTTAAGATGAACTCATATTTTCTGACTCTTCATTTCAGAAAAAAATAAACCAACAAATAGAGGCATATTTATACAGATACAAACACTCTGGTGCATGTAAGAGTAATTTACAGTTTGATTTGTTTTTATTCAAATTTAAGATGCAGGCCATTTTTAGAAGTAACATTCAATTTGAAAAGATCCATCTTATATTTGAAGTAATATGGCATCTACAATATTAAAATTGAACCCCTCTTAAGTTCATTTGCCACAACTTTCCAGTGTGCAGAGATTAGCTCATAAGCATTTTGGGCTGGACCTGTGATTTTAAATAGGTTTTTAGGACATATGTAGTAGACTGGAATAGCCCTGAGGAGATGGCAACTTAGAGTTTCTTTTCCATATAACATTAATATTATTATTAAGCCAGACAGCAATAATATCCAGTTGTAGAAGAGGTCAGTAATTTGGATAGGAAAGGGTTGTTGAACCCTTAGATTTGGAAACTGGCATCTGTGGTTGTGGATCATGAGAGAATATGAAACCTTGACATAATATGCAGACCTAATGCAAAACTTCAGAAAGTAGAACACAAAGGAACAGGTTTTATTCCAAATATTAGGCATGTAAGTAGACTTAGGTGCCCAAGTGTGATCATATTCTGCCCTTCTCAAGTCCCTATAAAACAGATCATACAAGTGGTGGGTCCTTGTCCTGGTCACTTTTTTTTTTAACTCAGTCTTAAGTATGATGGTATATCACAAAAGTAGAAGTATTCGTGGATTTCTAGGGTCTTGAACAAAATAGAATAGAATTGCATGCCTATTACATGGAATAGAATCTGACCCTAAGAGTATGTCTACACAGCAGAGTGATACATCAAGCTATCAGCAGTGAATGTATTAACTCTGGAACTAGATGACAAATATCCTCATTAGCATGACCTAACATCTGAAAGAGGAAACATGCTTGAAGTTCAGAAGGTCCTAATCTCACAACTAGTTTTGGTGAGTAGATCCCCATGCTCACACAGTGTAGTTACAAGACTGGATCCTAAAGATTCTCTAGCCTTTAATAAACTGAGCAACTTCAGATTTTTTTTTCTTTTTATATAATGTCAATAATTACTAAACCCAGAGACTGCAAGGCAGAAGCATATGTAAGTATCTCACCAGACACATTTATTACATGGGAGAGAAGAGAAGCAGGGGCTAAAATATCCATGTAACCAGTGAATAAGCAGACATCCTGGTTCACTGACTTTATAACTTATTTTAATACATAGGCGTGTCACTGAATCAGATTTGGCTAGAACGTGTTTTCAACCAGGGACCCAAAAATACCCCAGACTTTTTCTGATTCACAAAGACACATGAGAGCCAAGTGTGCACTGCTCTTCCGGGGTGACACTTGGAATAAGTAAACTGAGGTTGATGTACAGAAGTGCTAGAAGATGTGTTAATTATTTCTACAGCAAGTATAAATGTAAAGGAGTAGAATAAAAATGTGTAATATATTTCCAATGTTATTTTAAGCAATTGGAATAGATCACAACACACCAGAAATAATAATAATAATAATAATAATAAAGGCAGTGGTGATGGTGGAGGGAAATCTGAAATTACTGTGATTTAATATTTACAGAATTGGAACTCTGAAAGGTTAGATTAAAGGATCCTTGTCAAATAAAATGGCTGATATAAAGAATCTATACCCCAAAATGGGTGTGGGTTTATAGTAGTCATGTACAGGGAATATGATAATTAAGTTCCATCTTCTTTTCTAAACCTCTTTTCTCTTCCATCTAAACCATTTAATTTGCTTTTTATAGTAAAATAGCATCTATAGACAGTTTTAATGACCTAATAAATGATTTATAGATGTTTTGATTCAACTACTATATCATCTAACAAGTCAATAGCTTTCCTATTAAAGTACAATGCAATTATCTTTATATAAAATGTGTAAATAAATGTACCCTGAATAAAATTATTTCTTAATCATTGCCTTAAACTGAATTAATATTAAAATCTCAGCATTATCCATTCAGATCTCTTAGAGATTTCAAGAAAAGAAAACATATACTTTTCCCACAAATCTCAATTGAAAAAATGTGTCTTTTCTGTACTTTCTTCTGTACAGCATTTTCTGTACGTTCAAAAATTTTCATTCCAACTGTTGTGTCTGGATTATGGTAGTGTCCTTTTTGCTAGTCTTGACAGATGCAAACCTGTCTGCTGATACTATTTCATAATTATACTGTAAAGAACATTTTCCAGGCTTGTCATTTGACCATCTCACCCTTCACCAATCTCTGCTTATTTCTCTCTAGAAAATGAGGGTTGGAAGGGACCTCAGGAGGTCATGTAGTCTAACCCCTTGCTCAAAGCAGGACCATTCCCAGCTAGACCATCCCAGCCAAAGCTTTGTCTATCTGGGTCTTAAAAACCTCCAAGGATGGAGATTCCACAACCTCTCTGAGTAAACTGCTGCAGTGTTTTACTACCCTCCTAGTAAGAAAATTCTTCCTAATATCTAACCTAAACTTTGCTTGCTGCAACTTGAGACCATTGTTCTTTATTCTGTCATTTGCCACCACTGAAAACAATGTAGCTTCATCCTCCTTTGAACCCCCCTTCAGGAATCTGAAGGCTGCTATTAAATCCCCTCTCAGTCTCCTCTTCTCTAGAATAAGCCCAATTCCCTCAGCCTGTCCTCATAAGTCATGTGCCCCAGCTCCCAAACCATTTTTGTTGCTTTTCACTGCTGAACTGTCTCCAATTTGTCCACATCCTTTCTGTGGTGGAGGGGTGGGGAGGCAAAACTGAACACAGTACTCCAGATGTAGCCTCAACAGTGCTGGATAGAGGGAAATAATCACTTCCCTTGACCTACCAGCAACACACCTACCAATGCAGCCCAGTATGCCATTCACTTCCTTGGCAACTAGGGCACACAGTTGGCTCATATTCATCTTATTGTCCACTGTAACCCCTAGGTCCTTTTCTGCAGAGCTGCTGCCCAGCCTGTACTGGTAAAAGGGATTTTTCCGACCTAAGTGCAAGACTTTGTGCTTGTCCTTGTTGAACCTCATTAGATTCCTTTTGAGCCAATCCTCCAATTTGTCTAGGTCACTCTGAATCCTATCCCTACCCTCTAGCATATCTTCTAGTCCTGCCAGCTTGGTGTCATCTGCAAAGATGCTGAGGGTGCACTTTAAGCCATCTTCCAGGTTGTTAATGAAGACAGTAAAGAAAGCCATCCTTAGGACTGACCCCTGGGGTACTCCACTTGATTCATAGATTCATAGATGATAGGGGCTGAAAGGGACCTTACAAGGTCATTGTGTCCAGCCCCACTGCACATGGGCAGGAAAGACTGCTGGGGTCAGATGACTCCAGGAAGGTGGACATCAGGTGGTTTTTTGAAGACCTTCAGGTCGGCTGATTGTACCACCTCTGGGGGGAGTCTGTTCCAGACCCTAGGCACTCAAATAGTAAAGACATTTCTCCTTATGTCCAATCTGAAGTGATCTTCAGGCAGTATGCATCCATTGTTTCTTGTTTTCCCCTGGGGTGCCTTGGTGAACATATGCTCCCTCAGGCCCTGATGTATGACCCTTATGTACTTATAGGCTGCCACTAAGTCCCTTCTAAGTCTTCTTTTATTCCAAGATGAACAGCCCCATGTCTTTCAGCCTCTCCTCATATGACCTGCTCTCCAGACCTCTAATCATGCACATGGCCCTCCTTTGGACTCTCTCAAGCTTCTCCACATCTTTCCTGGAGTGCAGCATCCAGAACTGGACACAGTACTCCAGCTGAGTCTCACCAAGGCCAAGTAGAACGGGAGGATGACATTCTTAATCTTGCTTTAGATGCATCAGTAGATGCATGCCAGTGTTTTATTTGTCCTGCTAGCTATGACATCACATTGGTAGCTTATGTGCATTCTGTGGTCTATCATTACCCCCAGGTCTCTTTCAGTTGTGGTGCTGGCAAGTGTAGTGCTGCCAAGCCTGTAAATATGTTGCAGATTATTTCTTCCATGATGGAGCACTTTACTTTTATCTGTGTTAAATATCATCAGGTTTTGATCCACCCACCTTGCAGGCCAGTCCAGGTCAGCAATGTATCCACAGGCTTTCCTGAAGCATGACCACACTCCCCAAAAATTTGGTGTTGTCTGCCAACTTTACCAGTATGCTTTTAACACCCAAATCCAAATAATTGATGAACATGTTGAAAAGCACTGGTCCAAGTACTGAACCCTGAGGGATGCCACTGTTCAGCTTCCACCATGTTGACTCCAAGTAGACATTGAGCCATTGATTACTACTCTTTGAACCCAGTGCTCCAGCCAGTTTTCTATCCACTAGTTTTCTATCCACCTTACAGTCCATTCAGCCAGCCCATACTTCCTTAACTTGCCTGCAATAATCTTGTGGAAAACTGTATCAAAGGTCTAGCCACATCCTCCAGTATCCCCACATCCACAGAGCCAGTCACCTCATCAGAGAAGGCAAGCAGGTTGGTCAGGCATGACTTGCCCTGGTGAATCCATGCTGACTGTTCCTAATCACATCTTTCTCCTCCAAGTCCTTAGAAATTGATTCCTTGAGGAACTTCTCCATTGTTTTTCTGGAGACTGAGGTGAGGTTGACTGGTCTGTAGTTCTCTGTATCCTCCTTTTTCCCTTTCTTAAATATGGGCACAATGTCCTTTTCCAATCATCTGGGACCTCTCCTGATCACCATGAGTTTTCAAAGATTTCATAGATTTCATAGACGTTAGGGCTGGAAGGGACCTCGGAAGATCATCGAGTCCAGTCCCCCACCCAAAGGGCAGGAAGTCAGCTGGGGTCATATGATCCCAGCAAAATAAGCATCCAGTTTCATCTTGAAGGTGTTCAATGAAGGCGCTTGAACAACCTCCGGTGGCAGGCTGTTCCAGACCTTGGGGGCTCAGACAGTAAAGAAATTCTTCCTTATGTCCAGCCTGAAACGATCTTGTAGTAGTTTGTGACCATTCGACCTCGTCATCCCTTGGGGCGCTCTGGTGAACAAACGTTCCTCTAGATACTGGTGGTCACCCCTGATAAACTTGTAGGTGGCCATCAGATCACCCCTGAGCCTGCGCTTTTCCAGGCTAAAGAGCCCCAGGGCTCTCAGCCTATCATTGTAGGGTCTGCTTCCCTGACCTCTGATCATGCGCGTGGCTCTTCTCTGGACTGTCTCAAGTTTCTCCACATCCTTTTTGAATTGTGGAGCCCAAAACTGGATGCAGTACTCCAGCTGCGGCCTCACTAAGGCCGAGTACAGGGGGAGAATGAGGTCCCGGGATTTGCTTGAGAAGCAGCTATGGATGCAAGCCAGCGTTTTGGTCGCTTTACTAGCCGCAGCATTGCATTGAAGGCTCATGTTCATCTTGTGGTCAATGATGACCCCCAAGTCTCTTTCTTCCATAGTGCTAGCCAACGTAGCACTGCCGAGCCTATAAGGATGCTGCAGGGTTTTTTTCCCAAGGTGGAGAACCTTGCATTTATCAGCGTTGAACACCATCAGATTCTCGTCCGCCCACTTGCTGAGCCTGTCCAGGTCAGCCTGGATCATCCGCCTGTCTTCTGGTGTGGATGCTTTGCCCCAAAGTTTGGTGTCATCTGCGAACTTGGCCAGTCCGCTTCTGACTCCAGTGTCCACATCATTAATGAAGATGTTGAACAGTATGGGTCCAAGGACAGAGCCCTGGGGGACCCCACTGGTCACAGGACACCACGATGAGTGACTTCCATCAATTACTACCCTCTGGGTCTGACCCCAGAGCCAATTTTCCAGCCAGTGGATCGTGGAGGACCCAAGGCGACAATTGGCCAGTTTCTCCAAGAGATGATCATGGGACACCAGATCGAAGGCTTTTTTGAAGTCAAGATATATGACATCAATCTCATCTCCCTTGTCCAGGTGATAGGTCACCTGGTCGTAGAAGGAAATGAGATTGGTCAAGCAAGACCTACCCGCAACAAACACAACAAAATCTTCCCCGGGATAGAAGTCAGGCTGATGGGCCTATAGTTAGCCGGATCCACTTTCCTCCCTTTCTTGAAGATAGGCACCACATTGGGCTTCTTCCAGTCTTCGGGCACTACACCAGAGCGCCAAGAGTTTTCAAAGATCTGCGCTAGAGGCTGGGCTATGATGCTCACCAGCTCCTTGAGTACCCTGGGGTGAAGATTGTCAGGGCCGGCTGACTTGAAGGTATCCAGCTTCTCAAGATGTTCCTTCACGAAGTCAGCATTAATGGAGGGCAGGGGATCATCCTCTCCCGGACTTCCCAGCCCTGTAGCGGGCATGGGCGTCCCATGGGGCTGATGAAATACTGACGCAAAGTACCTATTTAATAGATTGGCTTTTTCCTGGGTGTCAGTTGTCAGTTGCCCCATCTGGTTCAGCAGGGGTCCAATGTTGCCCCTGCTTTTCCTCCGGCTCCCCACATATCTGAAAAAGGACTTTTTATTGTCCTTGATGCTCAAAGCTAGCTGGAGTTCAGTTGCAGCCTTGGCTTTCCTGGTCAGCTCCCTACAGGACTGAACCAGTGCAGAATAATCCTCACTAGGTCGCCGACTAGGTCATCCCCAGTAGCCAGTACCAGGTCGAGCAGCGCTTTGCCTCTCGTTGGCCCACAGACTTCTTGAGTCAGGTAGAGGTCATCCACGCACGAGAGGAAGCTCTGCGACTGCTCAGATTTTGCTGAGCGATCCTCCCACGAGATGTCTGGGTAATTGAAGTCACCCATGACAACCATGGTCCTGGAGCAAGCTGCCTCAGCCAGTTCCTGGGCAAACTCCTGGTCAAGCTCAGGACTTTGGGTGGGAGGTCTGTAATAGACTCCCACCATTGTGTCCCCTGTGCCGTGTTCCCCACGGATTTTAACCCAGAGGGTCTCCAGCTGTTCACCCTGGTCGCCAATATCGGCTTGCAGGGACGCGTAGCTTTCTTTAACATAGAGAGCTACACCCCCACCCCTTTTCTCTACACGATCCCTCCTGTACAGGGTATAGCCATCTATCCCCGTGGTCCAGTCATGGGTGGAGTCCCACCAGGTCTCCGTTATCCCTATGACATTGTAACTGTTTGCACTGAGCAGGAGGATGAGCTCCTCCTGCTTATTCCCCAAGCTCCTGGCATTAGTGTACAGGCAGGCAAGTGCCCCCTGGGGGGCTCCTTTCTTGCCCACAGATTTTACCAGGGCTGGGGCCAGGGTGGGCTCCCTTGAGTGCCGTGATCCGCTGGCTTTGCAAGGATTGCTCAGCGGGCCAGCAGTGGCGGTAGTCCCCCCGTCCCCCAGCGGGCTTAGTTTAAAGCCCGGTGGAGCAGGTCAGCCAGTCTGGCTGAGAAGAGCCTCCTCCCTAGGGGAGAGAGGTGGAGACCATCTCTTCCCAGCAGCTCGCTGCCTCTCTCGCCAAAGAGCGGGCTGTGGTCATGAAAGCCAAAGCCTTCCTGACGACACCAGCGCTGCAGTCTTTGGTTGACCACATAGATCGTCCTGTCCCTTCTGAACCCATAGCCTGAGACTGGGAAGATCAACGAGAACACCACCTGTGCCCCCAGACCCTTAAGCCCCGCTCCCAAATCCCTGTAGCGCCTCATGACCTGGCTGGGAGTGCTCCGAGCCGTGTCATTGGTGCCCACATGAATAAAGAGCATGGGATAGTGGTCTGTGGGTTTGAGAAGCTTGGGGATCCTCTCCTCAATGTCCCGGATGCGGGCCCCTGGGAAGCAGCAGACTTGCCGGACTAAGGGGTCGGGGTGGCAGATTGGCCCCTCCGTCCCCCTCAGGAGGGAGTATCCCACAACAAACACCCGACGTTTTGTCTTGGGGAGAGCTGCAGTTAGGCCCATGTTGCCTGTGGGGGCCGGCAACTCAGCAGGCTCTGCTGGGGCAGCAAGAGGTGTGTACCTGTTGCTCAGTTCTGGTGGGGGAGGGGCCTTGGTGCGGCGGGCCTTAGGGCCCTTGACCACCTTGGTCCATGCCCCTGGCTGGACACAGCAGGAGGTCCCAGAGTCCTCCTTTGGCGTGGAGGGAGACTGTGATCTACCCTCTGCCTCCCGGGGGAGAAGGGCCTGGCAGTAGGAGTCTATCTCCTGCTCGCAGTCCCTGATGGCACGCAGTCTCTGGACTGTGGCCTGGAGCTCCTCCAGCTGGCGCACCAGAGATGCCAAAATGGAGCAGACCCCGCAAGGGGAGGTCACCATGCTCCCAGGCCCCAGAGCCTGAAAAAGGGACAGACAGCCCCCGCAGCCGAGAGCCAGGGGCTCCGTCTGCGTGGAGCCTGGAACCAGGGGCTCTGTCTGGGTGGCTGTCTCTGAGGTGCCAGAGGGGGGGGCCGCGGAGCCCGAGGGGACCCTCGGGGTGTGGTGCGTGCCCATCCGTGTCATGCCTCTGGTAGGCTCGCTACGGCTGGGGCTGTCTACCCTGGGGGGTGTGCAGGCAGGGTCCTGGGCCCTCCCACGCGCCCTCCCGCGCGAACTCTGCGCTAACTCACGTGCCAGCAGAGAAGCGCGCCTGTTTGCGCAGCCTGTTCGCGAGGCTCCAGTCGCGTGGCTCCCTGGGGGGCTGGGCAAAGTAGGGGCCTGGGCGGGGCTTGACCCAGCCCGGCTCCACTCAGCTGCCGCCTCCCACACACACACTAAGGGGTTAGCCCCCTCTCTCCACGGGCCCCGCTTACCCCGGCTGTGCTGGGGGTCAGCGGGGGGCTCTGAGGCTGCTGGAGGGTTTCTGGGGGGCTTCGGGGGAGCGGGGGCTCAGCGAGCTTTCACCCGCACGTCTCTCGCTGCTCCCGCATCTAACTGGGCTTTTTCCCAGTCGGCGGGCCCTTTTAAACTACGCGCATGCAGTTTAAAGATGATAGCCAGTGGCTCTTTACTCATATCAGTCAACTCCCTCAGCACCATCGGGTGCATCCCATCCTGCCCCATGGACTTGTATATGTCCAGATTCTCTAAATAGTCTCTAACCTGTTCTTTTGCCACTGTTGGCTGCTTACCTCCTCCACAAACTGTGCTGCCCAATGAAGTAGATGGGGAGCTGACCTTGCCAGTGAAGTCTGAGGTGAAACAGGCATTGAGCACTTCAGCCTTTTCTGCATCCTCTGTCACAAAACCTTGTGACATCCCCCATTCAGTAAGGGACCCAGACTTTCCCTGATCCTCCTCTTGCTACCATCATGCTTGAAGAAACCCTTTTCATTACTCTTTGCATCCTTTGTCCAAGTTTCCACTTATAAGCTTCTTTTTTGTGATTTAGTTTACTGAGGAGTCCCCTGCTAAGCCAAGATAATCTTCTGCCATATTTGCTTGTCTTCCTGTAAATCAGGATGGTTTGTTCCTTCTCTCTCAGTAAGGCTTCTTAAAAGTACAGCCAGCTCTCCTGGACTCCTCTCCCCCTCAGACTGGCTTCCCATGGGATGCTGCCCATGAGTTTCCTTAGTGAATTGAAGTCTGCTTTTCTGAAGTCCAGGGCCCTTACTCTGATGCTCTCCATCCTTCCTTTACTCAAGATCCTGAACTCTATCATCTCATGGTCACTGCTACTCAAGTTGCCATCCACTACTACATTCCCCACATATGTCAGAAGCAGACTGGCCAAGTTTGCCAACAACACCAAAGTCTGAGGCAAAGCATCCACACCTGAGGACAGAAGGGTGATCCAGGCCAACCTTGACAGGCTCAGGAAATGAGCAGATGAGAACCTGATGGTGTTTAACACCAAAAAATGCAAGATTCTCCACCTTGGGAGGAAAACCCTGCAGCATTCTTATAGGCTCTGCAGTGCTAGGCTGATTAGCACTACAGACTTGGGGGTCATGATTGACCACAAGATGAATATGAGCCTTCAGTGTGATTCTGCAGCTAGTAAAGTGAGCAAAACGCTGGCTTGCATCCATAGATGCTTCTCAAGCAAATCCCGGGACATCATTCTCCCTCTGTACTTGGCCTTGGTGAGGCCGCAGCTGGAGTACTGCATCCAGTTTTGGGCTCCACAATTCAAAAAAGGATGTGGAGAAGCTTGAGAGAGTGCAGAGGAGGGCCACGGGCATGATCAGAGGTCAGAAAAACAGACCTTATGATGAAAGGCTGAGAGCCATAGGTCTCTTCAGTCTGGAAAAGTGCAGGCTCAGAGGTGATATGGTGGCCACCTATTAGTTTATGAGGGGTGCTCACCAGGATCTGGGGGAATGTTTGTTCACCAGAGCGGCCCAAGGGATGACAAAGTCGAACAGTCACAAACTCCTCCATGACCATTTCAGGCTGGACATAAGGGAGAACTTTACTATCCGAGCCCCCAAGGTTTGGAATAGACTGCCTCCGGAGGTGGTTCAAGCGCTTACTTTGAATGCCTTCAAGAGACATTTGGATTTTTATCTTGCTGTGGTCCTATGATCCCTGCTGACTTCCTGCCCCTGGGGCAGGGGACTGGACTCAAAGATCTTCCAAGGTCCCTTCCAGCCCTAGTGTCTATGAATCTATGAATCTTTCCTGTTTGTGAGCAGCAGGTCTAGAAGAGCATAGCCCCTATTTTGCTGCTTCAACACTTGCACCAGGAAGTTGCCCCTAACACTCTCCAAAAACTTCCTGGATTGCCTGTGTACTGCTGTGTTGTCCTGCCAGAAGATGTCAGGGTGATTTAAGTCCCTCATGAGAACCAGGGCCTGTGATTAGAAAACTACTGCTAGGTGCTTGAAGAAAGCTTCATCTACCATTTCCTCCTGGTCTGTTGGTTTATAGCAGACCCTTACCATGACATCACACTTGTTGCTCTCCCCTCTCCCCTTAACCCAGAGACTTTTAATAGGCTTATCTCCAGTTTCATACTAGAGCTCTGAGCAGTCATATAGCTCTTTTACATAAACTACAACTCCTCCTTCTCTTCTCCTCTGCCTGTTCTTCCTGAACAGTTTTACCCATCCATGACAGTGCTTCAGTCATCTGAGCTATCCCACCAAGTCTCTGTTAGTTCAATCAAGCCATATTTAAGTGACTGTGCAAGGACTTCCAATTCTTCCTGCTTGTTTCCCAGGCTCCATGCATTTGTGTACAGGCACCTGAGGTAACTTGTTGTTTGCCTTGATTTATGGCAAAGACATAAGGAAGTATGAGAGCACCACCCTGTTGCCCCCTCCTTTTTGCTCTTCCTCCAGTTCTCCTGCTTCCTCACTTACCTGAGGGCTTTGGTCTCCAACCCCCAGTGAGGAGTTTAAAGCACTCCTCACTATGTTAGCGAGCCTGTCTGCAAAGATGCTTTTCCCTCCAGGTGGATCTCATCTCTTCCCAGCAATCCTTCTTGGAAGAACATCCCATGGTTGAAGAAGCCAAAGCCCTTTCTTTGGTTCTATCTGTATTACATTAAAAAAAAAATCAAAATAGTCTATTCCATGATGCTATTCACACCTGAGGAATAGTTCTCCATAAATATCTGAAAAAGGAAATAAAGAACTTTTATACTCCTCCTTGAACTGTCCTGTGTCATATTGCCTGAAAATGTTTAGGCCACTGGAGTGCTGATACCCTGCCTATCGTGTTACCAAACATAATTTCATTGTTTTCTTGTTTCTGTGTCTCTGTGGGCACATCTACATTTGCATTTACTGCACAGTAACTTACTGTACAGTAAGTGGGTTTTAGGCCAGCATCTACATGTGCAGCCATTAAAACACAGTAACGCTGTGTGTGAACCAACTTGGGACTAAAGTTAACACAGTGTTACTACGCAGTAAGACGTCTACATGTGTGTTAACTGAGCATTAACTAATCAGGTGTAAATTTGCTATCTGCATCAGACAGGTATCAAATTTATGCCCAAGTCAGCTTAGGTTGCCATGGTTACTGCACAGTAAGGACATGCATGTGTAGATGTGAGCCCTTACTGCACAGTAATTTTCAGTTACTGCGCAGTAAATGTGCACGTGTAGATACACCCTATCTGTATTCCTATATTGTTGTAGTGCGTGAGTGATGTTGTAACTATGATAGTCTAAGAAATATGGAAGGCAAATAATTTTTTGGGTAATGAATTTTCTTGGACCAACTGTATAGTTGAGAGAGATCTTAGAGAAGCTTTTGGGCACAAGGTTCCCTTCCTTAGGACATATATTTCAATGTTGTTTTTAATTTTATACTTGGGGCCAGAGAATATCTGTTCCATGTTTATAACAATTCCTAGCACAATGCCATAGTAGCAATGGCCCATTAGCAGAGCTCCCACACCACCCCAACAATAACATGCCATATTAACAGAGTTGAAATGACGATGCTCAAGTATATGCAGTACCTTGTTCCTTATTTATCACGGAGAAAAGAAACACTAAGGAAAATCAGTTTGGTATTTCTACTGCGGAATATTTAAATATATTGGTATTCATCCAGACTTTAGGCATCTAAATAACTAATTGCTCTGGACAAAATAGATATCTGCTAAGATGCTACATGCCTTGTGTGTTGTGTGTTTTATTCTGGAAAGTTTTCTATTCATCTACTTTTATCCTATTGCATCTAATTTCACTTTTGTTTCATTGAGATCCAATTTCACTTCAGAGTTGAACAAACTTCAAGAAAGTCCCCTGAAAATGTATCCAGAAAAATTCCATACTGCTTACAGTATGGTGGTGCCCACATTTGGCTCAACATTTCTATTTGTTAGGATTTTAATCAAGGTACACGAGAACTCACCCTCAGGGGATTTGAACTGTACCTTCCCCATATGCTAAAACAATGCCATAGCTATTGGGTTAGGGTTACACAGGCCTGGGCATGCTCTCTAGCCTCCTGTTGAAGCTAGGCCACTGGGCACTCAAGATGGAAAGTTTCATGAACCCAGAAGAGCAAGAAAGAAGAAAACTGAATCTGAACTGAAGTTCATCACGGGGGCACAGAAGGGAATTGGTGAGGTTTTATTCATCAAGGCGCCCCCGGGAGTTACAAGAAATAATGGCCACAAGCTAGCAGAGAGCAGATTTAGACTGGACATTAGGAAGAACTTCTTCACAGTTAGAGTGGCCAAGGTCTGGAATGGACTCCCAAGGGAGGTGGTGCTCTCCCCTACCCTGGGGGTCTTCAAGAAGAGGTTGGATATGCATCTAGCTGGGGTCATCTAGACCCAGCACTCTTTCCTGCCTATGCAGGGGGTTGGACTCGATGATCTATTGAGGTCCCTTCCGACCCTAACATCTATGAATCTATGAATCTATGAATTTGTGACCCAGGAAATCCACAAAATGCTATAAGAAGCAAGATGCCTTGCCTAGTCTGCAGCTTGCTGTTTTGAGCACTTGATTGAGATGTTGGAGAAGTACTACAGGAAGTGATAAGGTTCCCCATTTTGGTAATGGAAAGCTATGTGTGTCCTAGGCAAAACAGAACACACTTTCAGAGGTTCATATATGCTATATATTGATAAAATGGGAGAGCCATTCTACAGGGTGAAATAGGATCCACCTCTGGAGATGCCCCACTGAAAGAATAAAAGAGCTATACATCTCCCCAGAGTCATCTTCTGATGCCTGCTCATGATAACTTGGAACAAGCAGCAGCTAAGTCAGTGACATCTGGGTGCAAAATTGGAATCTGGGCCACTGTATTTTCTAGGAAAAAAAAATCTATTAGTCTTTTGCAGTCCTCTTAAAATAGAACAGATTACAACTTGATGTATAGAAAGCAAGCTCATTAAAGCAGCTATGTAGAGCATGTTGTTACTAAGATATTACGAGACAAAGAGTTCAATTAATGGCATCCTAGTTAAAGCTACTTTTGCTTAGGAAACCTCAGGGAGCATATCACAGTTGTCACCACAGTCATCAAGGTAATACTCAAGGTAATACTGCCTCTATCAGATGGCAGTGCTCCTATGATGTGAGTCTGTATTTCCTAGCCTTTGTAGTTCTGAACTGTTGAAATCATCTCATAATCCTGAGGACCAGATATATATTTTTTCCTGTAGGGGCCTCCACTCACTAATTTCAGCATCCAAAAATTAGGCACTTTCTCCCAGTGGGTGAAATCCAAATCTATAGGGTCAAGGGCCTACTATCCCTTTAGATTCAGATCACCTATGTGATGAGCAGGGAGGCACTTAGTGGGCAATGCTAGGCATAACGTTAAATATTGTCATCATCCCAGTTATGGTAATGTCCATAGTAGACTGTGTGGGAGTAGGAGACCTGAGTTCTAGGTTCTTTTAAGCATGAGGGCTCCATACATCCCTGCTAGGCTATTGAAATGTAGAGTGCAAGGATCCGAGTGAACTAAACAGAAACCTGTGTTTCAGGAAGGGGCAGTCCCTGGGAGATAGGAACCTTGGAAAAGTACAAACGGTTATTGTGCAAATGGTAAACAATCTACTCTCACATTCAAAAGTGACTTTGAAGTTGCATTTTGTACTGAAATCAGTGTACTGTCAATCAAGTATTAGATATGTTCTGCAAATACCTAATTGGTCAGAGACTGAAGGTTTAGTTGGATCTGTATCACAACAGAGCTTATGTGAGAGTTAGGTATCTAGGTGCAGGATCTGGATTACAGGTTTCCCTCGCTTTATGTTGTACATGTGCTGCTGGAAAACGGTGCATAACTCAAATTCGCATAAAGGGAACCCACTTTACAATGTAACAAATAGGGATACATTCCAAGACCTCAACTATACTGACTCCCAGACCTATTTCTACCACTTTTACAAGACAATTTTGGTACTCACCAACAGCAGACAGTGCACACAAACACAGGGCACTATAATAACGGGGATGGCAACTACAGAAATAAGTGTCACAGACGACGAGTGAAGAGCAAAGATACACACAGGAGACTACATTTTGGTGTGTGTCACTCCCACAATGCCACAAAGCAGCTGACTGCAGGCTTCCACCATGCCAATCGCATAAGAGTGAACTTATTTCTCATATAACTAACTAATTTTTTGGTATAAAAAGGGTCATTGCATAAGAGTGAATTTGCACATACAAAACCCACATAAAGTGAAGGAAACCTGCAGTTCTGAAGACACACACAAGTGTAAACTGACACAGCCAGTGAACTTTATATGCCCAAATAGAAGCCAGAATTATTACAGGCATACAAGAAGTATTTTGTTTGTTCAGTAGGGTCAATCTGGATTGCTTTTTATGATTTGCATGCCTAACTTTGGCCTAAATCCAAATTAGGACTGCTCTGGTCCTCACCTAACTGTAAAGAAATATATTATTCCTTTTACATTCCTTTAGCACAATATTTTCATTTCTTCTTTTGATTTCTTTTTTGTGATATTCATATCTGTTCTCCTGTATTCCTAAATAACACTTCATATTAGAAAAATTAAGAACACTATAGAAATGAATGTCTTAATTTATGTTTTGTAAAGGAACACTACTTGTGCTGTTATATACATTTTTGTACAGAGAATTTCCTAATCCTATCTTTATTGTGAAATACATTCCATAATGGAGTATAGTTTTGGATTACTTGCCTCCTCCCCTCAGAAAGAAAAATAATGATAGGGTATAGTGGGAAAGGGCAGGACAGGATGTTGTGGGTAGAAGCAGTCTTATCTGTCATTCTCAGAAATGCCAATGGAAACATTTATGTAGCAGGGCTCATGCCTTCCAAGATTTCCAAGCTGGGTCACCATGTTTCTTCATAGCCATATGTCACAAGGGACCCTACATAATGCTAAATCGATACTCCAGGGGCGCATACACACATGCAAGCATGTGTGCTTGCAGCAGTTCAAATAGAAGCGGTGCAAATTTGAGCCAGGGCTTTTTGCCGCAGCGCACATGCCTGGACATGCACTATGGTGTGAGGCAAATTGTGCCACTTGGGGCAAAATAACCCTGCCTAGCTCCTCCCAGATCTGCAGCCAGGGGAGCTAGAGCCCGGGACAGCACCTGTGCTGTCCCTGCAGTATAAAAAGTTACCCTGTCCTGGCTCCATCAGTACAAAAGCTGCCCAGTCAAGTAGCTCAAGGCTACTTGCTCTCAGGAGCTTCTGAGGCCGAGCAAATTGATACCTGGGGGCACTACCCCTTGTGCCAACTGGACTGCTGAAGCAGTCCTGAGAGTTCCCTGCACCCTTTACCCATTTCAGCAGTCTGGCAGTGGGAGTTCCTGCCTGGCTATGACCTTCTGCACACCTGCCAGACCTGGATGGGGACTGCACAGCCAATAGAGGCATCTGCCTCTCTGGGCAGCTGCCAGCGGGCTGTGGCTTCAGGGTTGGCCTTTGTGTGGCACTACTGCCATGTTTCCAGTCTGGTGGCCTGCTTTGAACTGTCAAAGCTTGTCCTCCTCCCCCAATTGGCCAGGATGTCAGCCACCTTGGATGAGGGGGTAAAAAGCACCCTATTCAAATTTGCTGACGACACTAAGATGTGGGGGGATGTGGGCACACTAGAAGGGAGGAATAGGCTGCAATTGGACCTAGACAGGTTACAGGGGTGGGCAGATGAGAACAGGATGGGGTTCAACACTGACAAGTGCAAGGTACTGCACCTGGGGAGGAAGAACCAGCAGCAGACCTACAGGCTGGGGAACTCCCTTCTCATCAGTTCAGAGGCAGAAAAGGATCTTGAAATCATTATTGATGCCAAAAAGAACATGGGCCGACAGTGTGGGGACGCAGTCAGGAAGGCCAACCACACCTTGTCATGCATCCACAGATGCAGCTCAAGCAGGTCCAAGGAGGTGATCCTCCCCCTCTATGCAGCACTGGTCAGGCCACAGTTGGAGTACTGCATCCATTTCTGGGTGCCGCACTTCAAGAGGGATGTGGACAGCATTGAGAGGGCTCAGAGGAGGGCCACCAGCATGATCAGGGGGGAGAAGGGCAGGCCCTATGAGGAGAGGCTAAGGGGCCTGAATCTGTTCAGCCTCCACAAGAGAAGGCTGAGGGGGGATCTAGTGACTTGTTACAAACTAGTCAGAGGGGAACAGCAGGCATTGGGGGAAACCCTGTTCCCCTGAGCACTACCAGGAGTGACAAGAAATAACAGTCACTAGCTGGCAGAGGGTAGATTCAGAGGGCCGCACCCAGAGAGTGGTGGTGGATGGGTCATTTTCAACCTGGAGGGATGTGGGCAGTGGGGTTCTGCAGGGCTCGGTCCTTGGGCCTACACTGTTCAACATCTCCATCAGCGACTTGAATGAGGGGGTAAAAAGCACCCTGTTCAAATTCAAAGATGACACTAAGATGTGGGGGGGAAGTGGGCATGCTAGAAGAGAGGAATAGGCTGCAATCACACCTAGACAGGTTACAGGAGTTGGCAGAAGAGAACAGGATGGGTTTCAACACTGACAAGTGCAAGGTACTGCACCTGGGGAGGAAGAACCAGCAGCATACCTACAGGCTGGGGAACTCCCTTCTCATCAGTGCAGAGGCAGAAAAGGATCTTGGAGTCATTACCGATGTCAAAATGAACATGGGCCAACAGTGTGGGGATGCAGTCAGGAAGGCAAATCGTACCTTGTCGTGTATCCACAGATGCATCTGAAGCAGGTCCAAGGAGGTGATCCTCGTCCTCTATGCAGCACTGGTTGGAGTACTGCATCCAGTTCTGGGCACCGCACTTCAGGAGCAATGTGGACAACATGGAGAGTGTCCAGAGGAGGGCCGCCTTCATGATCAGGGGGCAGCAGAGCAGGCCCTACGAGGAGGCTAAGTGACCTGAATCTGTTCAGCCTTCACAAGAGTAGGCTGAGGGGGGATCTAGTTGCCATTTACAAATTAGTCAGGGGGGACCAGCAGGCGTTGGGGGAGTCCCTGTTCCCCTGAGTGCTACCAGGAGTGACTAGAAATAACGGTCACAAGCTGGCAGAGGGTAGGTTCAGGCTAGACTTCAGGAGGCGCTACTTCACTGTCAGGGTTGCTAGGATCTGGAACCAACTTCCAAGAGAAGTGGTGCTGGCTCCTACCCTGGGGGTGTTTGACCCCAGTACTTTTTCCTGCCATGGCAGGGGGTCGGATTTGATGATTTGCTCAGGTCCCTTCTGACCCTACCAACTATGAAACTATGAAACGTCCAGCTGGGTCCAGGGTGCCAGCTCTGAGTAGACAGTGTCCTACCACTGGCATCCCTAGCAGGAATTCTGGTGTTCCCTATATGAAAACTGAAAAATCCCTGCTAAAAAAATCCCAAAGCCACTCTGTTAAATACCCTGAAATCCATGTTCCTCCACAATTAAAACAAAAGACCACCATAGAGACAGACAGAGACAGTGATCAGTTGGGCAATGTTTTATTGATATATCTACAGTGTTAAAGCAATTTGGAAGCCTACCAGTGTCTCTATCATCATAATACAGTGAATTCTAAGTACCTATATGTTTTGCTGCCCCCCACAGGGGCTACAGCCCCTCAACAGGAGTTACAGCCCCCCAACAGGGTCTACAGCCCCCCTTTAGGGGTTACAGTCCCTCAACAGGGTCTACAACCCCCCTCAGGGGTTAAAGCACCCAACAAGGGTTACAGCCCCCCAACAGGGGTTACAGCACCCCACAGGGGCTACCCCCATGCAGGGCCCACATGCCCCACCCCCACTTGCTCCTCCAGCCCCCTGGATTGCTGCCCTACCTGGCCCCATCCCCCACCAGCTCCTGCAGCCCTCACCAATGGCTGCCAAAACAGCCCCACCCCCTGCAGACCCCGCAATGGCTGCCCCACCCAGCTCCAGCCCCAGACCCCACTTGCACCCCCTGCCCCTGCTGGCCTGCCACCCCCCCCCCCCCAGCCTCCGGCAATTATAAAAAAAAAAAAAAAAAAAAGCCTCTACTCACCCCAGCAGTGGGGGTGGTGGTGGGCTCCAGGGACTCCTGGCAGAGCCCCCTCCCACTCAGCACCAGGCAGCGGGGGGCAGCAGGTCCTAGGCTGAGGCTGCTGGAACTGTCACCTGGCCCCACTGTGCAGGGTGGGACCCAGTGACCCCTGATGGCAGCTGGAACTGCTGGTGAGTGCTGGGGAGGTGTTGCGTTTTTTTTCTTGCTGAGATGCTGGGGTGGTGGGGGTAGGGATTCAGGGGGGCAGGGATTGGGGGTTTCAGGGGGCAGGCAGGGGATGGGGCTGGGCAGGGCAGCCACTGGGGGGCTCATGGGGCAGGTGGGAGATGGCGCTTGGCAGAGCAGCCATTGAGGGGACTCAGAAGGTTCGGGGGCTAGCAGGGGATGGGGATGGGCAGGGCAGGTGGCTGGGGGAGCAGGCAGGGCCAGTGGGGGTCCCCCCATGGTCCCCTCCCCCCTCCTTCAGCCCCCCACAACCCCTTACTTACTGGCACTGGAGCCTGGGTCCTGCTCCCAGCTGCTGGCAGCCAGAGCATCTCTGTGGAGGACCCAGCCTCTGGTTGCCACAGAGCATGGTCTGGCACCATGCCCTGCCCCACATTTTTTGTCTGTAGATTTTTTTATGACCCCTGGATATCCAGGGGTCTAATTTTGCCCCTGCGCTGAAAATTTGCAATGCAGGAAACATTTTCCCATTCCTGCACGTGCCTCTTTAGGCACGTGCTTGCTCGTCTGGATGCACCCCAGGTGGTGAATTCTATCCTGAAATAAGGTGTTCCTCGCCTTCTCCTCTCTCACTTCCACCTCACTGGTAAAGCCCAAGGCAGGGCAAACTGTTCCTCTTCATATAACTTCAGGAAACTACAAACAGATTTTGCCTTCTGCCCCTCCCTTATAGGCACATACAATCAATCACATTCTTAAAATTGCTGAACAAATTAAATAGCTGTGTTCTTGTGCTGGAAAAATAGTTCCTGGAAAGATAGTGTTTTGTTTGTAGGTACAGCATGTACAGCCTTTATTATGTCAAACGAACTCTACCATAGGTGGCTGCCTGAGGAAAAGGTGGGTTGAGAAGATTGAAAGGGTAAAGTAAAATAGCCTCATTCATAACTGGTGGCTTTTTGTGTCTGTGTCTAGGCTGACTGTTACTCCAAGGTATTGTTTGTATTCTCTGGGCATTGGGTGGGCAGAATTTAATTCATTTCCAGCTTTCTGAGCACCTAATTTCATTTCAGTACATCACAACAACTTGTCACTATAAGCTTGTAATTTCAATTCTTCACACTTTCTTTGCCCTGTTTCATATGTCAGTGAAGTTTCAACTGCTTCATCCAGCCCGTTGTTACAGAATGCTAGGGCTTCCACTGCTGATCTCACTATACACTGGCTTTACACCAGTACAATAATCCTATAAACTCAGTGGGGTTACTTCAGATTTACACTACCACGTGCAAAATCAAACACCTGGTGTGCATCTGAGGTCTCTCACAGTTGCGGACAGCAATGAAAAAGAGAGAACCATGAAATAAAGAGTTTGTTTTAATCTCCCCCAAAAAATCTCTGCAGGATCTGGTTCATAATGCCAATCTAAATTAGATAGCAAGCTACCATCACTCCTGGTGCTATAACTAGTTTTCTTGGACTACCAGAAATCAAATGAACACTTCTCATGGGGGACATTTCCTCTGCAACCCTGCATGGTGTAGGGATAGTAATTGGCAGGACTGTTTATACACACAAACACACATTTGTTCTAGTTCATATACACACATACATATTTGCTCTAGCTCATTTAGTTATGGGTAACATATGGATATTGATAGAAAAAATGAAAGAACATAAGGTTAAATCTTGTAGTCCTTATTAAAGCAAAATTCTATTACAGACTTGAAAAATGAAGTCAGGGCATCAAGTTTTGACCTTGGTTTCTTTCACCTCTTTAATGAATATTAGACATTTCTCAATGACTAGCTCTTCTCAATGACTTTATCTTTCTGTAGAGTGTCTTTAAGGGTTGCACCACGGGACATTGTTTCATAACATATTAGGCACATTAGGCCACCATTTTTCAGCATTGTTGGGGGTACTTATTTACTCAAAATCTGGAATCAGAAAACCAGAAGTAATCCATATCTGAATTCCCTTCAGGAAACAGTCTAAACAAACAAGACCTTCTTTCCTGATACATTCATGTGTTTGTAATTTTGTAAATTACATTTTGTATTCACATGTATTAGTCACCAGTTGTGCATTTCAGGTTTTTTTTTTTAAATGAGCTTCTAGATCTGTAGATCTTTTTCATTACATTGCAAATATGTAGTTCTCTTCTATTATACAATATAGGACATATTTTATTCTTTATATTTCTGCACTGCATGCCAATATCCATCTGGAAAAATAAGGTTTAACATAGGAATTAAATTGCAAACACAATTATTTACAAGTAGATAATGGATCTTTTATAAAGAATCAGAATTTCTTTCTCTCTAGACTTGGAGAGATTAAGGTCACATCATAGTATGTTAAAATACATAAACCTTTATAATCTTTGGCAGATTTATTACCTACCGCACACTCACAATACCCTGAGAGTCTTTGTAACTCTTAACATGAACAGATGGCAATAAATAAATAAACATAAAGTATTTGTGGACAAGAGAAGGATACCTAACTCTTCTTCGTAATTCCCTCATTTGATCGCTGGTCAAGGTATATGTGAGACAGACAGCAATATCAAACTTGTTTTGCACATGTCCTGATATTTAATCTTTAATTTAAGGTGTGAACATTACAGTGAAACAGCAAATCTTAGGATCTGTGAAATTTACAAAGGAGTTGCAGTGTATTTTTTAAACCCACCAGATGGGTTAACCATAATAAACTTCCTTTTCTCTGGAAATTCTGGTGTTGGTTCTATAGAAGGTATTTAAAGGGTGTTCACTGTTACCTGCAGGTAACATTGACTGATTGTCAACAGGCTTTGTTCCATTATCTTTAAACCTTCAAGATTTGTCATGTGTCGGACTCAAGGGGCAGATTCAGAGAGGGTTCAGTGGTGCAGTTGCCTTTTATTTTCCATAGTGTAGTTTTGCAGCTCCAGTTCCATACAGCTCTGGATGCCTGGCTCCCCTGTGGAGTTGGGTATATGTGGCGGGAAGAGCAAATGGAGACATTTTTTAATTTCCTGAATCAGAAAAGAATCTCCCACCCTCTCAGCATTCTTTACCCTCCATGGTCAGAGGCCCCACCATTCCTATCCCCCTCCCCCTTTTCCTCTCTGCTTGTGCCTCAAGGTGCACACTATTGCCACTGTCCCCGGCTAACTTGGGGGCCAAGGGAGCTTCAGAGCCACTTCTGCCCCACTGCAGTCAGAGGCTGTAGGGAGTGGTTGCTTGGGGAGCCACACACAGCTGGTGAGAGTAGGGAGAGGTTCTTACCTGATTTGGGGGCTTAAAGTCCTTAGATGCTGCCCCTGTTCTGTGGTTTTACCACCCCAGTGGAGAATTGGAGGCTGGGAGCAGGAGGTACAGCCATGCCTGCAATGCCAGTTACTACCCCTGCACCCTGCTTTTCAAGATCCTGGATATGCCTATGGTGGGACTAACTCCTGTGAATAATGCCTAACAAATGTGGATAAGATGTTGACAGGTTAGGCCTAAGACTGGACATTGGACCTAGACTGATTCTGTTGCAGTAACACAAATGGCACGGGTGGGGGGTGGGGGAGGGTTGTCTTTAGTTTTAGTGATCTCTCATACATAAAGGAATAGATTGTACCTGCCTCTTCTAGGGATGATGAATGAGAGGATAGAGGAGAATTCTAATATATAAGTTCCAGCGACAGTTGCACCATGTTTACACATCTTCAGGCATCAAGTGCCCTTCCTCAGCTGTAATGTACCAGACATACACTGCAATGCCAAACATAACTAAAACATACATTTTAGAGACACAATACAGCAACATGCAAACCAGACAATGAAAAGAAAGACACACAAAAATGGGATTTCTGAGTAGACTTTTTGCTTTATCTGAATTCCCAGAAATCTTTAGGAATAAACTTTGACATCACTTAGAACTGAGGAGGGGCACTTGATGCTTGAAAGCTTGTCCAACCACTCTCCAACTATATAGTTGGTCCAATAAAAGATATCACAAAATATCCTTGCCTCTAATACACTTCCTAGATCATTATGGTTACAACACTCCAATCCTATAACCTGTATAAGAAAATATGAGAGAGTAAGTCTACCCAGAGTCTATGGAGAATAATAATCTTATGTAGTCTACTCAGATGATAAACCTGGGTAGGTAGGAGTAAGCATGGTTCCTTTTTTGCTCAATGACCGCTGGAACCAAGTAAACAAAGAATGGTTAGAATGCTAGATCCATTCACTGTACTTGCTGACAAAAGTGTTAGAGCCACTACAGTCACTGGTAATTTAATGTTATTATAGGCCAGCTGTAAATTACTACCTTTGGGAGTAAGGAGAAAGCTGGAAAGAATTATGACTCATAGGTGTGTCTGAGTCAACCTCTTCTGGGACTATTCCTGGGGTGTAACTTTAACACTATCCCTTGTTAAGGGCTGTGCCTAATGTCAAAGTCTATTCCTAAAGTTTTATGGGAATTCAGCCAAAGAAAAAAGTACACTTAACAATCTCTTTTCTGTGAATCTTTCTTCTCATTGTCTTGGTTAGCCTGCTTCGGTATGGTCTCCTTAAGATGTATATTTTAGCCTTCCTTTGGCATCAGAGGGGGGGAGAGGGGATGACAGGAACATATCAATATTTAACTATTTCCCTTTGTAATGAGTCAAGGGATTGAAAAAACAGAGGAGAAAAAAGTTTGACATCTAAATGTATCCCAGTTTTGCTGCATAAAGATTGATATCTTTGTCAATGAGTTAATGCCTATAAACTTATCCTAAAAAGGAATGCTTTGGCAACACGTATTCATTCATTTTAATGGTTTCAAGGATTTTCATTATTTCTTCAGCTTCATTTTTTCCTATATTGCTGCCGGGTCCCTTTTTATGTTGGCAGAAAAAAAATCAAACACAATTGTTTCCAAAACTTTGTCTTCTTCATTCCTCTCTCTTTTCATCCCTATTTCCATATTCAAGGGTTCTTCTTCCATATTCCTTGAAATTGGTTAACTTTAATAATCACAGTTTCCAGCTCACTTTAATGTAGAAACCATAAACCTCATTTCCATTCCTATTCGGCAAGTAGGGTATCAGCAGTTCTTGAGAAGGCCTGATTAAAACTTGAATTGTATGCCTCTGGAAGAGAGAAACAAGGCTGGGAAACACTAGGAAGACTACACATTCCTGAGGAATTTATTCTCCAGTCTTGTTGGTTTGTTCGAAGTAGATCTTATGAGAGTATCTCCAAAGGCAACAGACTGACCTCTGTATTTATCATGAGCCTATACAGGACTGTGATTGTATTATTGCAGTTATAGGATGCAGTAAAATGAACAGTTAAAGAAAACTTCATGAAACAAAGATTTTTTTAATCAAAATTTGAAACCATTGGATCCACCTGCAACAGCTGACAGAAGTCTCAATCACATATTAATATATAAAGCACTACATGGGACTATTTGCTATAACTGCAATTAAACATGCAGATCTCAGATCAGCCTCCTCAGTCAGCTTCAGACTTATCAATGGCTTCCCTGTTTATTGGAAAATTACCATTCTTGTATTGAAGCACTGCCGCAGCTGACAATAAAACTTTGATATGATTTTTAAGTACACTTCCTCAAATGTAGTTTTCCTACCATTGGCCTGATTTGGCTGTAGCTTTGGTAAATATTGCAGGACTTTTTCAACAGCAGAAAAGAGTAAAGCTCAATAATTGGAATGCAATCATTTTATTGTTCCTGACAAATATACATTTATTGTCTGCAAGTCTTTTGGCTCATGTCATTCATTTCAGAATGCAAAGTACAGCATTTAATTTATTTATTCATAGGGAATACATCAACCAAATGATATAACAAGCTATAAATGACCTATTATCAACAGCACTAAAGAACAGAGGCTAGAGGGACAGTTTTAGATTTGATATCCATTAAAGGTAATTTCCAGTGGTCTGATGCAGGGCTTCATTGCAACTGTTAAAATGATAAAAAGGACATTCCTCTGTGATGGGTGCCATAGTTTGGATTTCACTATACTCACACTTGGGTATTTTAACAAGGTTTGTCAAAGACCTCAGACTGCTGAGCCAGACATGCAACTTTGAAGATCTAAAAGAGTCCATGATCAGAGACCAACTAGTATTGGGTATAAGGGATACAAGCCTCAGAAAAATACTGTTAGAGTATCCTGAACTTAATTTCGAAAAGGCAGTTAGAATGTGCCAAGCAGCTGAGATAACACATGTCAGGCTGTATAAACTGGAAGAAAAAGCAGAACAAGGTGAACTAGACAGGATTACAAGACTGCTAAAAGGCAACACACAAACAATACAGAAAGGAGGCAAGTGAAGGCAAGTGAAGCAGGCAAGTGGAGGCCAAAGAGAATTGCTTGAAGAAACAATGGTCAGTTGCAGATGATGTAGCAGTTACCACAAACCCATGCAATGCCCTACATTTATTAAGCACTGCAACAAATGCAAAAGATTAAATCACTTTGCAAGAGTTTGCAGAAAGGAGCAGGATGCAACACACAAGAAACATAACATGCATGCTCTATGCAATGAGGAAAAAGAAGAATTCCTCATTGGCACAATGTAATGCCTTCATTCTTCTGAGGATTGGACAATCACCCTGGACACCAATGGACTGATGGTAACTTTTAAATTAGATACAGGGGCACAGGCCAATGTAATACCAGAATACATTATTCAAAAAAATAAAAACTAAACGTGTACTATGAGAATAACACATTGAGACATAGATCATATCATGGGAACATGATTGCAAACAAGGGTGTTTATGCGCATCATGTTAGATACAAGGGTAATATAGTAAAGATTCAGTTTGTAACAGTCCCAGGAAAGCTAATGCCAATTATTGGGTTGCGAACATGTAAAAATCTAGAAAAATCTAAGAGAAAAGATTCCATTGATGGACTAGAAAGCAAGAGCATAGAAGAAGAGTTTGATGATGTGTTTAAAGGCATAGGGAAATTGTCAACTGAGTACAAGATAGAATTAAGAGAGCCAAATAATCCTACCATGCATGCTCCAAGAAATGATCCCCCTGTAGTAAGGGAGAAACTGAAAAAGGAATTAGATAGATTAATCAACTTGAAAAAAATAGAAAAAGTAAAGCAACCAACTGCTTAGGTTCATTCACTGGTCATAATAGAAAAAAAAGATGAGATTGTGTCTGGATCCTAAGCAAATGAACAGGTATATCAAAAGGGATCATTGTCCTATTCCCACCAGGGAAGAGGCTTTTGGAAACACCGCAGAAGCTAAATATTTCTCCACTTTTGATGTTTCCTCTGGGTTTTAGCAAGTCCCCCTAGAAAAGAATAACACTAGATTGTGTATCTTTAGTACACCCCTCGAAGGTATTGCTTTCATAGGTTTCCTTTTGGATTGTGTTCTCCATCTGAAGCATTTCACAGAAAGGTGCAAATTATTAAAGGTCCTGAGGAACTATGGTTTATATTGATGATGTATTAGTTTGGGGATATACTATGGAAGAACATGAATTGAGGCTAAGAAAGGCACTAGAAAGAATTTGCAGAACAGGTTTGAAACTGAACAAACAACATTGCAAATTCAGAGAATATGTCAAAGAAATAACGTATCTGGGAGAAAAGCTCTCTAAGAAAGGGGTGCAAATTGATCTTGCAAGGGTTAAAGCCATTACAATCATGCCAGCCCCTAAAGATAAGGAAGGGCTGCAAAGATTACTAGGAATGATCCATTTTATAGAGAAATATCTACCTGACTTAGCAGAGCAGACCAAATACATTAGATCAGTCTTACAAAATAATGCTCAGTGAATATAGAAACATAAAGATGAAGCTGAATTTAAAAACTAGAAGGAAAAATAATGAAAGCTCTGGTACTAAAATACTAGGACCCTTAAATACCCATTATAATTGTCAACAGATGCTTCTAAAGAAAGCATTGGAGCAGCTTTGCTTGAAAAACATGGGGATAGATGGAGACTAGTAGCAGATGTATCTAGGGCACTCTCTAGTCTGAGTGTCCATATGCACAAATGGAGAAAGAAAGTTTAACTCTGGTATATGGCTATAAGAAATTTCATATATTCATCTATAGGAAGCCTGTGATAGCTGAAACTGATTATAAACCTTTGGTAACTATAGCAAAAAAAGGGTTATCAGATGTGGTACCCAGATTACAGAGACTTTTCTTTAAACTGCAAATGTATGATCTAGACATACAGTACATGCCAGGAAAACATCTAATTATTGCAGATATGTTATCCAGAGCATATGACACAATAGAAAATGACAGAATTCCAGACTAGGACATAGTACATGTTAATCTAATTAAAAGAGTGATTCCTGTCACAGATAAAATGTGGGCACTAATTGCAGAAGCTACTGCTCAGGACACCACGTTGTAAAAATTGATAACAGCTATATGTGCTGGTTGGCCTGGAAAACATATACCTAGCCGTTATATTCTCAGTTCAAGGAAGAACTGTCTGTACTGGATGGCATTTTGTTCAAAGGCTCATGACCTGTTGTCTCAGCAGTGCTAAAGAAAGACATGTTAAACAGAATACATGAAAGGCATCTAGGCATTGAAAAATGAAAAGGGAGAGCAAGGGGTCCTCTATATTGCCCCAACATAAATAATGACACAGAAGACATTGTAAAAGCTTGTTCAATGTACCTAAAGTACAGATCAGTGCAAAGAAAAGAGCCCGTGGTGGTCACGGAGGAGCCCGTTGCTTTGTGTTATCAAGTGCGCACTGACTTATTCATACATACAGGGAAAAAATCATGTATTAGCACTGGATTATTCTCACTATCCTGAAATTGCATTGCTCGAAAGCACAACAGCAAACCATGTCATTTCTCACATCACATTGATTTTCATGGGATTCCACAAATTGTGAGAACAAGTAAACTGTCTTGAGTTTAAAGAGTTTGCAAACAAATATGGATTCCATCACAACACTTCAAGTCTGAAATAAATACCCACAATCCAATGATCTAGTGGAAAATGGAATACAAATAATGAAGACATTGTTGAAAAAAGCTACAGATTCACAAACCGTTGTTTATCTGTCTCACAAATTACAGGGCAACACCCATGAAACATGGATTGTCCCCAGCAGAAACACTGTTTAACAGGAAACTCAAAACCAGGCTGCCAAATCTTGTGAATGATGCTCATCAGAATGAAAAACAAACCATGAAAACATTTTAAAAAATCAACAAACTCAGACAAAAATGGTACTGTGACAGGGGTTCCAGGTAGTTACCAAAACTGCACAACAAAAATATGGTGCTTATTTCAGATGGACTAACATGAAAACAAAAAGCACTAATTTCCCATCAAGTAGCTCCTAGATCAGACAGGTGTTAAGAAGGAACAAGTAATACTTGCAGGTCATAAAGGGGAGAAAAGAAGCAGCATCACAGGATTCACCAAAGGAAACAGAGCTAACATCAAAGCAACAAGAAATAACAGAGGAGATTGAAAATGGCATAGAAGTAGAGACATCTGAACAAGGAAATTAAACAAGAACTGAACCAATAAGGATTGGGAATGCAGAGAAGCTGACATCACTTATTGCTAAAAAAACACAAAGATGAATCGAGACCTGTTAAAATGTGCTTTAACTTGTGCGGGCCGGGAGCAGTCTGAGGCCCCTTTTTCGCGCGGCAGGCTGTGGCCAGCAGCCCGGACACGCCGGGTCGGGGAAGGCAGGCGGCACGCTAGAATTAGGCACGGACGCTTAATGGTTGTTTAAGATTGTTTACTTACACCGTAGATAGTCGCGGTGCAGATTGGAAAACTTCCAGGAATACTTCACTTAAGTCCCAGTTTAAGGACTCGGATAGAGCTCTGGATTCACTCACACGAAGTTTTCGAGGCTCCGTGGAACTTTGCGCGCAGGGAAGGGTACGTTGAGGATTTCGCTCAGCGACGGGGAGAGGCTAGAGGCTGATCAGACCCCTGATGCCTTCTTGATATTCACGCTGGGTCCAATAGGCTCCGCAGCACTTAGAGATCTTCACGAGACATGAAGTCTCCTCCTCCTGATGTTCGTGGAGTCCTCCAACTTGGGCGGAAACCACTCAAGCCTCTTATATGGCTAGCAAGCCAATCGCTAGCCACCACGTAGGAATAATTTAGAACTGACCAGTAGTGGGGCACGAATTTAAATACAAATGGCGGGAACTCCTTGCAACGTGCATTTCCCTTCTGCAGCTAAGAAATGCACCCTGCAAAGAAAGCTACAAGTGGCGGGAAATAATTTAGTAGTGCCGAAGCACACACAAACAAAAAAATCACACCCTTGGGTTGTGACATAACTATGGGTTGAACTAAATGGAAAGTGTTAGTATTATATGGGGATAGGTTAAATGTAAAGGGGAAAGATGTATGCATACCTTTAAGAGTGTGTTACATATTGTCACAACCCAAGGGTGTGATTTTGTGTGTGCGTGCTTCGGCACTGCTAAATTATTTCCCGCCACGAGGAGCTTTCTTTGCAGGGTGCATTTCTCAGGTGCAAAGAGAAAACCCCGGTGCAAAGGAGTTCCCGCCATTCACATGCAAATTTGTTCCCCACTATTGGCTGTTTCTAAATTATTCCCACGTGGCGGTTAGCGATTGGCTTGCTAGCCGTATAAGAGGCTTGAGCGATTTCCGCCCAAGTTGGAGGACTCCACAACCATCTCATGGAGGAGGAGGACTTCACATCTCGTGAAGAACTCTAAGCGCTGTGGAGCCGAACGGACCCAGCGTGTACCTTAAGAAGGCTATAGGGGTCTGATCAACCTCTGGCCTCTCCCCTTCACCGAGCGCGATCCCTTGATGAACCCCTTCCTTGCGCGCTTGTTCCACGGAGCATAGCAAGCTTCATGTGTGTGTGTATCCAGAGCTCTGTCCGAGTTATTTTAAGAGGCTCGAGTTTTCTGCGGGTCTTGTTCGAGTTCGTGTTGTGGAGCCTAGCAAACTCCACGTGTCTGTCTGTAACTGCAACGCAAGCAAGTTTTTCCTGCCTGCACCGTGACCATCTACGGTGTAAGTAAAATAATCTTTAATCAACCGCTACGCATCCATGCCTAATTCTAGTCTGCCGGCCTGCATTCCCTGACCCGCGTGCCAGGGCTGCTGGCCACAGCCCGCCGCGCGCCCCTGAGGGCCTCAGACTGCTCCCGGCCCGCACACATATCACTTGTTACACTGGCCCTGGGAATTGCAGGAGGGAACAGCAGAAAGGTAGGCAAGGTACTGCTCTCAAATACCACTCATTAAAATAATCTTCTCATTTTGTCAATTCATTACTGAGTGTAGTTTCAATAATGCTAGAATCAGATTCCTGTGCTAGGATGGTGATATTGTCAGCATAAATAGATTTTCTTGATTTTGTATGGGGAATATCACATGTGTACCAGTTGAAGAAAATCGGTGCCAGAACTGAGTCCTGTGGTAAACCATTGTTGATGAAGCAGGGTCTGCCTATTTTACCATCAAGGCAAACTCTGAGCTTGGGGCTGGACAAGCTATTTAACAGTACTGTAATGTTCTTCTGTACCTGATAGTCTTTATCAATTTAACCATAAGACCCCTTATCCATATTGTATCACAAGCCAAAGTAAGATCAATACATGTTGCTCTGGTCTTCTGTTTTCTTTTGAATCCTACTTGAATAAAGGAAGTAAGAGTGAGGACTAGATCGTAGCAGCTTCCCCCTAGTCTAAAGCCTACATGGTCTGCAGGAATCCTGGCATCCAGGATAGGGATAATTATTGACAAAAGCACTCTTTTAAAGAGTTTGAAAGATGTGTATAGAAGGGAAATAGGCCTGAAACTCTTCAAATCATCTGGGGGTTTCCCCAGTTTGAGGACTGCAATATTTTTTCCCTCTTTCCAAATTTAAAGGTATCACAACCCAAGGGTGTGATTTTGTTTGTGTGTGCTTCGGCACTGCTAAATTATTTCCCGCCACTCGTAGCTTTCTTTGCAGGGTGCATTTCTAGGTTGCAAAAGAGAAATGCACGGTGCAAGGAGTTCCCGCCATTCGTATACAAATTTGTGTCCCACTATTGGCCAGTTCTAAATTATTCCCACGTAGCGGCTAGTGATTGGCCTGCTAGCCGTATAAGAGGCTTGAGTAGTTTCCGCCCAAGTTGGAGAACTCCGAGGAGAACCCCGCAAGGGAGGACTCCACAACCATCTGGAGGAGGAGAACTTCACATCTCGTGAAGATCTCTAGGTGTGCTGCGGAACCTATCAGACCCAGCGTGTATCCCAAGAACGCTATAGGCGTCTGATCAGCCTCTCGCCTCTCTCCATCGCCGCCTGATCCCTCGACGTACCCTTCCCTGTGTGCAAGTTCCACGGAGCCTAGCAAACTTCGTGTGAGTGTATTCAGACCTCTTTGCTTCGAGTTACTTTCTTCGGTTGACACGACAGGCTCGCAGTTTAGAGCTTTCAACCGGATGGGCTAGAAGGTTCACGGGAAGGAACTTTAGTCCGCCTCTCTTCTTTTCTGTCTGTAACTGCAACTCAAGCAAGTTTTCCTGCCTGCACTGCGACCATCTTCGGTGTAAGTAAAATAATCTTAAATCAACCGCTAAGCATCCGTGCCTAATTCTAGCGTGCCGCCTGCCTTCCCTGACCCGGCGTGTCCGGGCTGCTGGCCACAGCCCGCCGCACGAGAAGAAAAAAACAAACCCCGAGGGCCTCGGACCGCTCCCAGCCCGCACAAAAGGAATGTGATCTAAGTCTATATGGTGTTTGTGAAGAGTTTCACCAGCCACCTTCTTCCACATGGGTTGATGTTTGGACATCTAGATAACTTTTTCTTCCAAACTGATTTGATTTTCAGGCTGCTTGATTTGTTTATTTTTACCTCTGAGGTCTTAAGTAGGTTGGTAGCTATTTGGTCTGAGGTTATAGGTAAAGCATTATAATTCTGAGGGCTTGTTCCACCTAATCTTCACAGTAGGTTCCAGCTTTTGCAACCTGAGTGAGTTAAATCCAGGTTGTTATCCATGTATCCCTTCTGGCTTAGTCAAGGCTGTGGATCAATTCAGATGCCAGTGTGAGTTTCACACACATTATCCCAGCAGGAAATATATTCTTTTCTGAAACCTCTTTCCATAGTTTTCTGTAATTGATTTAATTAATTTGATAAATCTAAAATATTGTGGGGGCCTGATGGGATCCTATTGATGTTTGTTTCTATAATGTTACGGAAGGTTGTCCAATCACCTTTATCAGTAGTCCAGTGCAGGAGAGGAGGGCTATTAATAACCAGGACAGTAATACTAATTTCAGTTAGAATAGGACAATGCTGGTTATTTGGAAAAATATGAAGTATTTCTTGTGATGCCAGTAAGTGGGGATTGTTATCTTCTGTTGACACAAAACAGAGGTCAGGATTATAAGATCTTTTCCATCATGCTGAACAGAATGTTCCTCTTAATTTTGTATCATGGATGAACTGAAGTCCATTAGCTGTAGCCCAGTCCATCTGTTGAACATCATTTTCATCATCTGTGGGATATTTCCATAAAGTGTGATGAGAATTTAAGTCACCAACATATAGTGCCAGATGTTGCTCCACTGGAAGTGTATGTTTAGGTCTGTGAGGCTTATATACATTGAATATCTTGAGATTCTGAATTTTGATTCCAATCACAGACTGGCCACACTCCGAGGCAAAAGCTTCATTTCTAAGTCCAGGTCTCACATAAGTGGCCAATTCATGTTTGGAGTGAAATTGATAAGATATTAATACACAACCTGAGATTTTTAGCTTATTGGGTGCACTGTCAGAGACTTGTATTTCTTGCAAGGCGATGGATGTTGATGGTCTTTTTAGTCATCATTTTTTTACCCTAGATAGGCCTTTTCTATTTAATTGACAAATTCTCAGAGTTTTTCCAATAGGTCTGTTAGTCTGAACACTGTGGAATCATGAAGATGAGTTTTCACAGATGAGGTGTGCTATAGCTGCCCAGCCACATAGTCACTTTTCACATATACTACCTACTCCACCCACCTTGGTAGACATGCCAGAGTTAACAATTTACTTCATTTTCCTTATTGAGTAACTGTGAGTGGGAGGTCTAAACAGGCATTTTGACTCCTGGTTGATGGCATTTGTTTGTGTATTAAGATATAATATACTTAACATATACTTAATAATATACTTTACTTGTAGTAAAGCATTTACTACAAGAAGGTTGCCAGGGACAAATTATAGTAGCACTGTATATAATCCAATATTTCTAGTTTTTAAATTATATCCATGTCAATTCATAAAAGCCAATCAAGCTGAGTGGGAAAGGGGAATTATAGCATTCCCATTCTGCTCCATAGTCTTGACCCTAAGAACTGCTAAGGGTGACAATGCTCAAGCAAATGAACGTTGTACCTCCTTGATTAGCATTCTACAATACTGATCCTTCAGCATTCTAAGATGAATCTCTTCATATTGAAGATATTGAAGCCATAGGTGGAGGAAAAGGGGGGCTAACGGGGCTTAGCCCCACTCCAGTGTGGGGTAGTGGTAGGGCTACAAGGCAGCCCAAATGAGGGCTTCTGGTGCAGCAGGGGTGGGGCTGGAGCTAGCGGAAGGGCAGGCACTGTAAAGCCCAGTGGGGCACAAAACTTAGCCATGAGCAGCTCATTTGGGGAATGCAGATCCAGCTACTACCTGCACCCTGGGAGGCACAGGAGGTGTATGCCCCCAGATCTGCATGGGGCAGGACAGGGGGAGTGGGCTGGGAAGAGCCCAGCACAGCATCTGCCTCAGCCCACAGTGGTGCTCTGCCCTGCCCCATGCAGATCTGGGGGAACTTGCCACCCATGTGCTCCTGGGATGCATGCAGTGGCGGGAGCCACCACCTCCTCCCCACGCTCCCCAGAGAGCAATGATGACTCAGGGTGGGGTGGGCACAGGGGTCCCAGGGGCTCTGTTCCCTTCAGCCCAGCAGCACAGCAAGGCTGTCCCTGCTCCAGGCCAGGCTTTGGGCTCCCCAAGCTGTGCAAGGCCAGGGCTGGTGTGGGGAGGCAGTCATGGTCAGTGTAGGGCTGGTGGGGGGCCATCAATTCATTGGCATGGGGGGGCACTGGTGCTTGGCAATGACCCCAGGTGTGGGGAAAGGGGCAGCCACATGGGTGCAGTCGGCCCCAGCCCTGATCCAGGTCTCATCTCCTCTTCCTCCCTATTACTGCCCAGCCCTCGCCCCACTCCCTCTCTTGCTCCCATGGCCCTTTCCCCTTCCCCTGCCCCTTCCCCAACAGACTTTCCCACTGGGGGGGGGGGCATGTGTGCACATGTGCTCAGCCCCCTGACATTTTTTTTCTCCCTCTGCCTATGTTTGAAGCCCTAGGGCTAGAATAACACACCTGAGTATCACCATGAAGGAAAGAGAGGGACTAGGGTGGACCCCCAGATTTCTAAAAACAAATAGGATCCTGAAAATGAAGAAGTGGGAGACTTCCATCTCTCCTGGATCATTAAGAGAGAGTTTGCACCCCTGCTCTGCCCCTTCCTCCAGATTCCACATTCTGTTTCCAGGTAATATATTCATCTTTGTCTGATTCTGCCTCCATTGCAAAGAAGGCTGGCTGGACCACATGACTCCAGATCCTAGATATATCAAGGTGGAGCATGTGGTTCATGGAATTAAAGTCAACTGTAGTGTTCTGTGGTTGGCTAATATTCAGTGTTTAATACATATACCAAAAGAGTCAACTCAAGTGCAAATGAGTTCAATGTGTCAAAATTGAATGATTCCATTATGTAATTTTCTCCATCCTTGCACACACAGCCCAATTCATATATTTAATGAAAAATCCCTTACCCCGAAGAATGAGCCAGCTGCAAACTTTCTTTCTCTGCACTAGAAATTCCCTTTGCAAGCTGAGCTAGTGTGGTCATCCAGGAGGTGCTGGCTTTAAAGGTGTAAGCCACGTCTTCATTAGCCCCCACCTTTCCTATTTCCTTCCCTTCTCTGACACCACATCTTGATACCACTGCTGCTTGTTTCTCCAAAATGTTTGCCAGGGAGCCTGGAAGGTCCTCTCTGATTTTGGAAGTAGCACCCTATCAGTGGGAGCATCTACATGAGATGCTTTACTGCACATTAGACTAATCTAATGTGCAGTAAAGCATTCACACCTACACATCCATAGGATTTACTTCACAGCAAATTAGACTAATGTGCCATTTGCTAGTACCAACAAATAGAGGTACTAAATTAACTGTGCATTAGCTATTGTGCAGTAGCACATGTGTAGACACTGACTGGGAGCAATTTGCTCCCACCCAGTCTAGGCAGCAGGGACCCATAGTGGGTGGGGGAAATCTGTCCTCACCTCTGGTGCTGCTCAGCTCCCAGCTTCCCCCAGGCATGGGGGGGAGAACAGGAGCAAACTGGTGCATGCGCTGTAGGGACAGAGAGCTCTCCTATCCTTTCCCTCAGCCCTGCTGCTGCCCACACTGTGCACAACCCAGTCAGCTGCCACTTTTTGTTCATGCCTGGGGGAATCCAGGAGTTGAGCAGCACAGGGACTGGGGAGGATGGGGGAAGACATGGAAGGAGGGGAGCAGGGCTAGGGCTGGGGGGAAGACATGGGAGGAAAGCAGTGCTGGGATCAGGGGGAAGACATGGAAGGGGAGAAGTGATAGGGACTGGAGGGGAGATGCGAGGCAGAAGCAGTACTGGGACACTGCTGGAGTAAGAGGCAGGGGAAGCTGGGAAGGCAAGATGATCCCAAGGGAGACGTGGCTAGTGAAGATGATCATGGTTCCTGGCAGGCTGGAGTGGGGGATGCATCCCCATGAAATAGAGTCAGTTATGGCAGGGGATGAACCCTTATGCAATGGAGCCTCCTGGGGGGTGCAAGCTGGGGGCGGTGCATCCCACTTTCCCCCACAGGCACTGACACTGACCACTGCAATGCCATAAATGGGACAGGGAACCTCTAGCTGCACAGGAAAGTTGGGTGCACTTCCCCAGCCTGTGTCTCCCCCTCCTCCTCAGGCAGCTCTATTGCATAGGGGTGCATCCCACCAAGATGACTCTATTGCATGCAGTGCATCCCCCCGCAAAGATGGCTCCATTGCATGGGGATGGATCCCCTGCCTTCAGCCTGTTAGAAGCTACAATTTCCTTCACTAGCCACACCTCTCCTGGGGTCCTCTTGCCTTCCCTACCTCCCCTCTCTCCTCCTCCATCCATGGGCCAAGCAGTGCCCTCCAGCAAGAACCCCTCACCTCTTGGGGGCAGAGAGCAGAAGAAAACAGCTGGGCAGAGGCAAAGGCTTCCCCCGGTGCCTGTGACTGCACAGCTCCTGGGGACCAAATGAAGAAAGCCAGGCAAACTTTGCCCTCCCTTTGCACTGGCTGCTGCAACCCGCTCTCCTTCTAAAACTCCTTTCTCCTGCCATGGTGCTCCAAGGCCTCCAGGGCAGTGTGAGGGCATGTCCACCAAAGGCAGAGAGCATGGGGCATGGCTTCCTACTGCCAGCCCACGACACTGGGTTGTCAGTGCTCTGTCTTGGTCACCCAGCCCCGAGCTCCCCACCACTCACAGCTGCCCCCATAGGTGGGGACAGCTCCTCCCCCACCCCCCAGAGCTCAGGGATAACCCAAGCAACAGTTGTGGCCTCCTGCTGCCTGGGCTGACCAAGAGCAATTTGCTCTCTGATCAGCATCCACACGTTCATTTGGGTGCATTAATGTAAAGCACTGTTGTTTAGCACCTGTATCTGTCAGTACTAGCAAACAGTGGTTTACATTAATCTACTGCACAGTAATTGTTGTGCACGTGTAGATGATAATACTTTACTGCACATGGATTAGTCTGATGAGCAGTAAAGCACATGTGTAGACATGCCCACTTTTTTCAATTTAACTTTAACCAATTAACAGCAGGTTTTAAACTCTTTGCTTAAAAAAAAAAAAAATTAAACAAACAAACAAATGCCAGTGTCCAGGCAATGTTTTGCAATAAATGTAATCAGTTGAAACACTTCTTTAAGGGTGAAGTTCTCATGTAGACAAGTCCTAGGATGCCCAGCTGGCAGCTGAAGTAGACTTCTATACTGAGTGCAGCAGGTACAGAAGAAAGTGCATAATACATCCTAAACAGGAAGCATACCATAGGGGCACATGTAGTATCCACATTCCAACAAATATGTATTCATGCATTTTTTACTTTCTATACAAATTTGGTAGGAAAGGAAAAAAAAAGAAAAAAGAAAGAAAAGACCCCCCCCCCCCCCCAAGGCTTCATTTTAAGAATATTTGTTAATCTTTGTTCAGTGTCTTGTTCCTGACTTCAGTCCTGGCTCAGTCAGCATTCCTGATCTACTCAATGAGTGTGTTTTTGTCCAAGTGTAGGCTGAAAGATAAGACCACAGGCAGAAATGCCAAATGTTAAACCTCAAGCCTCTTGATGGAATGACTTGAACAGTAGTGTGTCTTTGGTCATCAAGTCTGACCCAATACCCTTCCAACTCTGTAAAATTAAACAATCAGGAATTTCTTTTTCTGGGCTTGCAGCCTCTTGCCATCACTCTTTACAACTGGCCCTGTCTTCTCTCCCCATGGCTTCTTTCCGTGGTGTGTAACAGAGCTGTAACTGTTTCTCAGTACTCACTTGCCCCGCACCCCACTCCCATAGCCATGAAGTGTATCGACAACAGTGAAAAAGCCAAAAGAATCCCCCATTGCTAACTAGAACTAAGATGAATTGTGTCATAGTTCAGAGCACTGTTGTTGCTTTGGCACTGAATAACTGCACTTGGTCTCTGCCAAGGCGAATGTCAGCTGGTGAATTATAACATTGGCAGACAGGACAGAGATAAGCAAAAAAATACAATGACAGCTGCTACACAGAACTATTCTTTCTGGCCTAGTGAATACAAAAATACATTGTGTAAATAAAGACAGACAGCTTCATTATGCAATTGTCTGCTACTATGTCGCTGCTAAAGAAGTAGTATTGATTCAGGAAACTATACCCAGACTCATCAAGCTAATGTGTTCTTGCTTTCAGACAGGCAGTTCACTAAGAAATGTAATAATGTAACTCTCTAACCATATCAGGACAGTAATATGGGGGGCAGAAGGGAAGCCAATAACCTGGTGAATATTCACATATTTCACTTCTAATAAATACTTATTGCACAAATTATGTCTTTACTTAGAACAGATATTTTTAACCTGTGTATTGGATCTAGTTAGTGTATAACTTATAATTTATACATAAATCATATTGGCATCTCTTTCATTCAGCTAAAACCAATAAATAGGTTTTCATTTTCTTTTGCTCTCTATACAAAATGAAAAAAAGTTACTGAATGGAAAAATGTTAACAAGTAAACCACAAACATGAACTAAAGTCATCAAAGGCTAGTGTGTTTGTTAAATTATTTTTTCCACCCTCTTTCCTATAATTATCTTTGCAAGCCAATGTTGGATAAACATTTAGAGTGTGAGAGAGAAGAAGGCAGTATTTAATGAGGCTTTTGAATGGCCTCATTCACCTTTTGCTTTCACCTGACATCAGTGAGCACGTTAGCTAAACAGAGTGAAGAGAAAAGTGAATCTGCAAGTGATGTTCTCATGGTTGAAAGGCAGAAGAAAACTATTCATTTGAAAACAAAGGAAAAGAGAGTCAAATCAAGAGCATATTGTGTTAAATCTTGCAGAGCATTTGTCTTCAGAAAGGCTAGGACGCTATAAACTGCCTTAAAACTCTCTGAAAATGGGAGCATAAATACTCTGAAAAGAAAGGATAAGTAGTGTCATTCTCAGTGGGAATTAGTCAGCCATCCAAGGTTCCTTAGAATGATCCCAGTTTTCAAGAAACAATGGTGTCTGAATTGGCTTAAATATGCATTTGTTTTGGATCCAGGAACCATTAGCATAAACTGTGATCAGAATTTTGAGAAAAGGAAAATAATCTTGAATGCTGTTCTTTATTTAGTATTTAGTATTTTGGGGGGTCCCACTGTATTTTGAGGTTTTCTTTTCATGTGTTAATAAGTGTGTTAGACATGATTCAATCATTTTAAAATCATGCAGGCCAATTAGTAGTTCAGAACTGTCGCTTGGCTACCTGTAATGTCTTTTTTTATATATATACTGGTAACTCTTTCTAATATACATATAAAGTTCATACCTGTGATATGTGTATTGTCCTTTAAAAATCTATTTATAAAGGAACTTTTATTTATTTATTTTGCTTTTGTTGGATGCATCTATATGAGACACTTTACTGCACATTAGACTAATCTAATGCATTGTAAAGCATCACTGTCTATATGTGTGCAGCAATTACAATTAGCAATTTGTCTAATACACTATTTTCTAGTACCTGTAGATGTAGAAACCCATCCCGATCTCCATGGGGCAAGGAGAGCTGTCCTGGCTGCCAGGAAGCTGCCTCCCAGCCACTTGGGGACCTTCCTCCCTCTCAGGGACAGCCTCATCTCTGCCCCACTCAGGGCCAACCTGATCTCCCCCAGAGGGGATGGAGCTCCCCACCAAGCCTGGACAGCTCCTCCTCCACCCCAGAGCTTGGGGGTAAGTCCCTGTGCCCCCTGCCAGGCTGTGGCTGGCATCTGCGGGAGCCTGGCACTGCCCTGACTGCCAGAGTAGGGAAGAGCAGGACATGAACAGCTCTGGACTAGGCTTCTCCTGTCAAGTTCAATTTGCTCCTGAGGAGGGCAGATATGTAGACATGTTCCAGGGAGCGCTTTAATGAGTCTGAACGTTCTGCACAGAAAATTCAGGCACATTAATTGCACACATAGATGTACTCACTGTATCTTTAATTCAATGCGTTAACTTCCTTTGACACCTATAATAGATTTGGCGAGGAGAGGCGGGATGCTCTACTACATAATCCCTTGTATCAATTTTCAATTTAATGTAAAATAAATGCACAGTGGGCATAGACCCTTAACAAGTGCAAGCAATCCAAGTTGTGTTCATTTTGCATGGAAGCAAATGGTTGACCCCAGTGCAAGGCAGCAATGAGTGAGGCCTTCAATCTGGTATTTATTTTTCCCTCTAAATAGCCTCAGTCACAGCAAAGCTGTATCTGTACATATTTAAATAGATGTGGATGGAGCAGGAGTTTGTCTGCTGCCTTTTGCTGAGAGACTCATCCACATGGGGATCAAATGTGGAGTGTGATCTATTCATGCCTTTGACGTAGCTCTGCATCAGAGCTGTGTAATATAAACTAGGCCCAAGCCCTAGAACCCTTTCTTCTTCCTTTGAGACAGACTGCCCAACAAATAGGGATATTTAAGGATAGTTTCTAAGGACTAATCTGGGACAAAATTACGTAGGAATCTGAAAACATTTGTCAAAGCCTGTCACCTATCATATTTGACCTGTGTGACTAGTGAATTCAGATAAGTGTGTGCTTCCAAATAGGTCATTGGATGGTCTTTAGCTGGTGATTAATATTAATATAGTCACATCTGTTAAGTTTGGTATTGCCACCATTTAAAAAGCCACTTAATAGTTTTAAAGGCTGTAGAATCCATTAGGGTTATTCAATCAGCCATATTGTATGAACTAAGGTATCTAACTCCAGGAAGATGAGAATATTATTCATGTATCTGAAGTGCATAGCCAATTTAATGTTCTTGTTAAGTGGTATGACTTGAATAACTTAAACATATTTTTATTTATCTCAACAGTTTTGGAGAGCATGGTATGATACCATTCTAGTTTGTGATTGCCTAGAAGTATGGTCATTACTTTACGAATAATATTTAAAGGCCCAAAGAGAACACAGTTATTTTCCCTGAGTCTGAATCTAATTTTTAGTTTTCCTAAACAATATCTACGCTGATGGGACCTGGGACTCTTCAGCCTGAAAAAGAAAAGGATGAGAGGGGACTTGATAGTTTACTGCTGCATCAGGGGCATACATCTAGGGCTCAGTGAACAACTGTTCACCAGGGCGCCCTTGGGGATAACCAGGAGTATTGGCCATAAAGTCCTGGAAGACCATTTCAGACTCAACATTAGGAAAAACTTCTTCATAGTCAGGGCATCTAGACTGTGGAATGGGCTCCTTCCAGAGGTGGTGGAATCACCTACCCTAGAAATCTTCAAGAGGAGACTGGACAGTCACCTTGCTGGGGTCACGTGACCCCAGTTGTCTTGCCTGCCCGGTGCAGGGGGCTGAACCCGATGATCTTCCAAGGTCCCTTCCAGCCTTGCAATCTATAAATCAACATGAATCTGATACAGCTATGCTGTGCAAATTTACAGCTCATTTACAAACATTGGGGCAGTGACCCCATTTAGAAAAGGAACACATTATTGAATATTCAGCAAACACAGTGGGTAAGGTTATGACAGCTGTGCAAAAAAATGGTGGGGTATTTTCACCTTACCAGAGATGTAACAGAAAGGGATGTGATGAGGCCTCGAAGGAAAGATTCCTGTACTCCAGCAAGAATCACTTTTAGGCATGTTTATAATCTAAGCAACAGTAAATGGCTCCCCCAGTTGATAACTCTTCAGTGAAGCCAGCCTTTTAGAGCTAGATTAACCTCTTAGGATATATCTACATTCCATCTGCAATGCTTTCAGGGAGGGATGCTCTTGAGTACATCCTACTCACCCACTCTCACTTGAACGTGCCAAGCTTGGCAGTATGATGCTAAAGCTGTTCCAGGGGTGCCACCTGCTGAAACTCTCAAGCATATTGGGAGCAGAAGTCTCCAAAGCAGCCATGAGAGAATGCCCCTTGGAGTGACTTCACCGGTGCATTTCTGGGTTTGGTGTGTGTGAACAGAGTGGGTAGGAAGAGCATGCTCAAAACTGTTGAATGCCACAGAATGGGTGTAGCCAGACTAGTAGAAACCAAATTGGGATGTCCCCTAGAATCAGGCAGTACCATAGAAACCAAACCCCACTCTTTGTAAGAGTTCTAATGAAGGAAAGTTTGCTTAAGCCTATGTGAACCATTGTCTAAACAATAGAGGTTTTGGCAAACAAAACAAACATCCAACAAGTGATGCGCAATCAGTATGTTAGCTGGAGCTGTTAATTATAGTAATGGGGAAGTGGGATAGAGTCTTCAAATGGTCAGGAACCCTCAAAATAATGAAATGCCTAACTTGTCTAAACATGCGTATAGAATTACTTTCGGTTTTGTTCTCCCTATTTCCTGCTTTCTTATTTTATGCTACAGTCATGTGTTACAGTTTGTTTCCAAATAGATTTTAAACTCCTTGGTCAAGGACTATATCTTCTGTGCTTTTGACAGCACTTATATAAGAGCCTTGATTCTGATAAGCAACCTTAGACACTATCAAAAGAAAATAAATACTACAATAACTACTAGCCACCATCTCTATGAGGCTTTAAAATTCAAGAAACAGTCTCTCTTCTTTTCTTTTCTTTTACCTTATTTTATTTTATTAATTATTCCCCATGTCCTTTAACTTCTTAAATTTGAGAAGGAACCTTCCTAGATCCTAGAAGGTTCCTGAAGGAATTGCTGAAATACCATGAGAAAAATTATTCATTTGGCATTTCCAGACTATTCAGAAGCTAGAAGTGTCAGAATATCCTGCCCAATTTATAGAGCGAAACTGAAGTTTAGGATGTATTTGGATAATGTTCCTGGCTCCAGCTTCTAACTCTGAAATTCCTCACTAGGTCTCACATTTACATGCTATATACCAGCACAAAACACAGTGTAAAAGACTAAAGCAACTTAAACAGTTTTCAAATCAGTAGCATGCTCAATGCTTTTCTTGCTGGGATCCTTTGACCCTAGCTGACTTCCTGCCCCTGGGGCAGGGGGCTGGACTTGATGATCTTCAAGGCCCGTTCCATCCCTAACGTCTATGAATCTGTGAATCTCTGAGCATAACTAAGAAAGGGTGACCAGGGCAGCAGCCCTAGATACCACCTTTATGAGCGTGCAAAAGTAGCTGCCACCACAACAGCAGCTAACCATGTTACTGCAAATGCTGGCAGCAGCTGGCACTGTTCTTTGCATCGCAGCTATCCCAGGCACAGAACTCCCATGTTAAACCTCTTCATCAAACAGCCTGTCCAAAGTAAAATTTATCTATTTTCAGTGAATGGTATTTAATAGATTTCTGAGAATATTCTCCCTGGTGTGTTGTATGTATTCAAAGAAACAGGGAACGTATATTTCTGGGTTCCCATTCAACAAGGCCAGATGACCTAGTCACTTGACTTTAGGATTATCATTTGTCCAGTTTTAGAAACTAATGAAGCTATTATACAAGCACTTCAGTTGTCTATCCAACATTGTATCATTCTTATCACGAGTCTACCTTCTTTTTCTTTCCAAAAGAACTATAAAAATCACACTCAACTTATATGTGGGGTGGACCTGTAATCAAGTCTCACAATCTTGATCTTTGTCCTTGCTATATTTTGGGGCATGGCATAAAAATACCATTAGCCATGATTTCAGTGAAGTTGTTATTTTAGTGTTTTAGTGCACTTAACCCCTTGTATCCTTTTCTTGGTTATTTGAATCTCCAGGGAAATTTTATACTGGCAATAGCAGTTCAAGATCCTTATCTGGAATTATCAACTTCTATTCAGGGAAAAAAGCTTGTTCAGGTTTGTTCAAGCTGGAAAATGTGAGGTTGACTTATATGCAGTATTGACCTGTAACAATCTGGTATCTGTATTTGTTCTTCAATGCAAGCGTTTTCTGAGTTTGATTGTGATGTTAGATGAGTTTTGTAGCAGCATAACCACAACACTTGCAACAACTGCACCGCGGTTTCTCTGAGACTAGTTTAAAAGAAAGAAGAATCTAAACCAGGGTTGTCCATCTTCTTATCAGCCAGGTCTGTGCGCTCCATGGGCCCGTAAGTGGGGGCTACATGCCATGGGAGGCTGCACTAGTGAGGGCCATGGGCCCCCCAGGCACTGCCCGCTGCACCAGATATTGAGACACTCCCTACCCCCTTGCTACACAATGCACACAGGCACTTCCCCACTACACTGAGACTGCAGCTGCTTCCCTGCTCCACGAATCATGTCGGCTCTCCCTGTCCACCTGCTGCACCAAGCAAATGGGCAGTCCTGGTGCACTGAGTACATAAGCAGTCCTTGCCCTCCACCACATTGAGTATACAGGTGCTTCCCACTGCCCTCTCACACAGCACTGGACATGTGGGTGCTTCCCAGACCCCCACCCCAACTGCACCTCCAGTGTACTTCTTCCCACTGCTGCACCTTGTGCGTGGGCACATGGGCACATGGGCACAGATGCCCCAGCTCTACTTTCAACTACCTAGGCCCAGGCTCCTCCACTGCACCAGGCTGCCCTGGTGAACTATACCATGGGATTCCCTTGCACAATGAGCTGTGCTTCTGCTCCACTATGCCCCTTGGGATGAGGCAGAAAGCAGAAGCCTGAAGAAAGGGAAGTGCAGGGCATCCAGCTGCTGCTGCTGCTGCCAGACCAATGGGGAGAGCAGTGACCAGGTAAGAGCCTGGAGGCCACAGTTTAAACCCTCTCAGGATGCTAGCTGGACAGCCATGACCTAGACCTTTCCTTCCTTCTTCTCTGAGCTGGGCTGAGGGAAGTGGAAGAGGGAGTATTTATAATTATCTGGACAGGAAACCAGTAGCAGGAATTAAACTCTAATTATGACTTGAGACTCCTGGCAATATCTGTGGCAATGCTTTTCACTGTATATAGACCAATAAACACATCCTTTTCTATTTCTCTGTAATAAGATTCTGTCCTCAAACTTCACCTCCATAGGAATTCAGCCAATCTCTTGGCTTCATTTTACAGGATTTATTTTCTGTCTCCCCATTTCCCCAGTTGTTCTATTTTCCACTGCTATCTTAAATTGTTTGCTTTCCCCAAGTTAATGTATTGAGGGTCAAGGAAACATATTACAATTCTTCATGTAAAGCATGTTTATTCTTCTTTCTGTCTTTATTATCCAAGCAAATTACAAGTCCCACATGAGAATAAAGAGAGAAAACTTGAGGCATTATTTGACACATTATTTTGGCGTGTCTGGTTTGGTGTTCCAATCAGGATGAGGCTGATCACACAGGGGTGGATCCAGAGGAGATGCAGTATCACACCTTCCCCCCTCACTTTCTAATCATGCTGCTAGAGCAGCAGATATGGTAGAGACAGGCAAAATATGGCCCGCAGGCCGCATCCAACATGCCAAGCACTTTTATCTGGCCCACAGTACCCACCAACAAGTTGTGCTCCACCCGGTCCTTCCACCCATGAGTGTGGGAGTGAGGTGTCCACATATACGCATGCACCCCAAAATACCCTATTTTCACTCCCATGCTCATGGGCAGAAGGGCCTGGATCAGTCAGCACAGCATCTGGGAGGGGTTGCTGCTGCCACTGCTGCAGCCCCTGGGACCTGTTCCACTTCCTCATCTCCTGGCATCGGGCTCCAGGCACCGAGTAAGGAACCGACTGGGGTGGGCCTGCTGCTAGGTGGGAGCATGGAGCATGGGGCTGGGGCTGGCAGCAGTGCAGAACCCATGCCCGGGGGGCAGCAGCAGTGTGGAACTCAGGCAGGCAGCATGTCGTGTTTAACGGAGGGTGCGGATCCCTCCCACAATCCCTCCATACTCCCCCTATGGCACATAGTCCTAGCAGGTGAGGGCAGCAGCAGCAATAGCAGGTGGGGGTGCTCTGGATGCTCAAGACCCAGGTGCTTAGCAGGACATGGCTCTGGCCAGCGGTGCACATTGCAACAAGGGGCACAGCCTCCCCTGCCCAGCAAGTGCAGGGGCTGTGTGTGAGTGGCAGGGAGTGCGGGCAATTCAGGCTGCCTGGTGGAGGCTACACCCCCTGCTGTGATGTGCATTGCTGGCCAGAGCCCTGCCCTGCCAGACGCCTGCACTCAGTGCTCTGCTTGCTGCTGCTGCACCATGGGGAGTTTATGGGGGTATTCCCACAACTCCCACCCTCCCTCACACCCCACACAGCTGACACATCCACACCCTGCCCCCACATATACACAACCCCCCAACATACCCTATGCCCCCCCACACAGCCACAACTCACCCCCCCACACACTCTACCATGCACACACACACCCACACCCCCTGACACCCATCCATACACACTCCACACCCCCACATACACACACACCACTATACACACACACACCCATCACAACACATAAGACTAAGAATTTATTTTTTAGTTATTATACAATGACCTCTATATAGTTTCATAGTTTCATAGATGTTAGGGGCTGGAAGTGACCTTACAGATCATTGGGTTCAGCCTCCCTGCACTTGGGCAGGAAAGATTGCTGGGGTTAGATGACCCCAGCAAGGTGGGCATTGAGATGTTTTTTGAAGATTGCTAGGGTGGGTGATTGTATTACCTCTGATATATACATAATGCAAACACATATCATGACAAAAATATTTTTGAATGAAATTAAAATATGTTAGGTATTTGACTTTTAGCATATTTTTTTTTCCTGGTTATAAGATGGCAACCCCTCCCCACCCCAGGAGTATTTCTGGGGGGCAAGGGGAGGGACTTCTAGTGACAAAGGTCAGAGGTTGGGAGTGGGACTTCCAGTCCCAAAATGTTGACAAGGGTGTGGGGCAACTCTCAAGGGATGGGGCTACCCATGCAGTCCTCAACAGCTCACAAAAACTGGTTAAGTGCCACTACACGCAAAATAATTGCCCACCCCTGAGATAAGGATTTAAATCTCAAAGAAGGTAAGCATTTCTCCCCCTCCTGTCCCCTCCATGCTCAAAGATACATCCCTTCCCCACCTGAGAGCTACTGGAGGTGGTTTCATAGATTCATAGATGTTAGGGTCGGAAGGGACCTCAATAGATCATCAAGTCCGACCCCCTGCATAAGCAGGAAAGAGTGCTGGGTCTAAATGACCCCAGCTAGATACTCGTCTAACCTCCTCTTGAAGACCCCCAGGGTAGGGGAGAGCACCACCTCCCTTGGGAGCCCGTTCCAGACCTTGGCCACTCTATCTGTGAAGAAGTTCTTCCTTATGTCCAGTCTAAATCTGCTCTCTACTAGCTTGTGGCCATTGTTTCTTGTAACCCCCGGAGGTGCCTTGGTGAATAAATCCTCACCAATTCCCTTCTGTGCCCCCGTGATGAACTTATAGGCAGCCACAAGGTCGCCTCTCAACCTTCTCTTGCGGAGGCTGAAAAGGTCCAGTTTCTCTAGTCTCTCCTCGTAGGGCTTGGTCTGCAGGCCCTTGACCATACGAGTTGCCCTTTGCTGTACCCTCTCCAGGTTATCCGCATCCTTCTTGAAGTGTGGCGCCCAGAATTGCATGCAGTACTCCAACTGCGGTCTGACCAGCGCCCTATAGAGGGGAAGTATCACCTCCCTGGACCTATTCGTCATGCATCTGCTGATGCACGATAAAGTGCCATTGGCTTTTCTGATGGCTTCGTCACACTGCCGGTTCATGTTCATCTTGGAGTCCACTAGGACTCCAAGATCCCTTTCCACCTCTGTGCCACCCAGCAGGTCATTCCCTAGGCTGTAGGTGTGCTGGACATTTTTCCTCCCTAGGTGCAGCACTTTGCATTTCTCCTTGTTGAACTGCATCCTGTTGTTTTCTGCCCACTTGTCCAACCTATCCAGGTCTGCCTGCAGCTGTTCCCTGACCTCCGGCGTGTCCACATCTCCCCATAGCTTTGTGTCATCTGCAAACTTGGACAGAGTACATTTCACTCCCACGTCCAAGTCGCTGATGAAGACATAAAAGAGTATCGGTCCAAGGACCGAGCCCTGCGGGACCCCACTGCCCACACCCTTCCAGATCGAGACCGACCCATCTACCACGACTAGTTGGGTGCGACCCTCTAGCCAATTTGCCACCCACCGGACTGTGCAGTCATCCACATCACAGCCTCTTAACTTGTTCACCATTATGGGGTGGGATACCGTATCGAAGGCCTTCCTGAAGTCTAAGTATACGACATCCACCCCTCCTCCTGTGTCCAGGCGTTTCGTAACCTGGTCATAGAAAGAGACTAGGTTGGTCAGGCACGATCTGCCCGCCACAAACCCATGCTGGTTTCCCCTCAGCATAATTTGCCCTGCCGGGCTCTCACAAATGTGAGCCTTGATAATTTTTTCAAAGACTTTGCCAAGGATGGAGGTGAGACTGACCGGCCTATAGTTGCCCGGGTCCTCCTTCCTCCCCTTTTTGAAAATGGGGACCACGTTAGCCCTTTTCCAGTCCTCTGGGACTTGGCCCATGTGCCACGAGCATTCGAATATTCCCGCCAGTGGCTCTGCAATGATCTCGGCCAGTGTCTTCAGCACCCTCAGATGGAGCCCATCCGGTCCTGCCGACTTAAAGGCATCCAGTTCTTCCAAGTGACTCTGCACCACCTCAGGATCTACGCATGGAAGTCTGGCGTCTTGCTGCCTCCTCTCTACAACCCCAGTGAGACACTTGTCGTGCCCCTCACTTAGGAACACTGAGGCAAAGAACTCGTTGAGGAGTTCAGCCTTGTCCCCCCTATCTGTCACCAATTGTTTCTGCTCATTTAGCAGCGGTCCTATTCCTCCCTGGGCCTTCCCTTTACTCCCAATATATCTAAAAAACAATTTCTTGTTGTCCTTTACTTGGGTTGCCATCCTCAGCTCCATGGTAGCTTTGGCCCGCCTAACTGCCTCCCTACAAGCACGAGCAGAGGAGGTATATTCATCTTTAGTGATCTCACCCTGTTTCCACTTTTTATGTGCTCCCCTTTTGGCCCTTAGGCTGCCCTGGATTTCTCTGGTCAGCCATGGAAGCCTCCTGGCCCCTTTCCCTCTTTTGCCTCGCTCGGGGATCGTCTTGCTTTGTGCCCAAAGGATCGTTTCATTTAGGCACAGCCACCCTTCTTGGGCACCCATCCCATCAAAACTCCTACTCTGCAGTGCTTCCTTGACTAATCGCCTGAGTGCATTGAGATCAGCTTTCCTAAAATCTAGCACTTTCACCCTACTAGTTACCTTACCCACTCGCCGTCTTATGTTGAATTCTATTATAAGGTGATCACTGTCTCCCAGACAGGTACCGATCTGGAGGTCCCCTATCATGTCATCTCCCATTGCCAATACCAGATCCAGTATGGCATTCCCCCTAGTGGGACCGTGCACCTCCTGTGTCAGGTGGAGGTCCTGTACACAAGTTAGAAACCTGCGTGAGCGATGGGACCTTGCTGTCTGCGTCTCCCAGCAGATGTCCGGGTAGTTTAGGTCCCCCATGACTACCGCCTCTTTAGCTTTTATGGTCTCTGAGAGTTGCCTCAGGAGCCCCGCATCTATTTCTTCCCCTTGGTGTGGGGGTCTGTAGCAGATCCCTACCACCAAATCCCTTTCTCCTTGCCCCCCATGTAGCCTAACCCACAATCCTTCTACTTCCTCAACCTTGGATTCTGTCTTGATGAGGGTTGATGTATATTGCTCACTGACATAAAGTGCAACCCCCCACCCCCTTTCTTCCCCGACCTGTCCTTTCTGTACAATCTATAGCCCTCAATATGTACCGCCCAGTCATGGGATGAATCCCACCAGGTCTCTGTTAGCCCCACTAAGTCATAGGTGTTTAGTGCAAGCAGGAGCGCTAGTTCATCCTGCTTGTTCCCCATGCTCCTAGCATTAGTATATAGGCACTTGAGCCCTGCGACTGGTGCCTTTGCTGCCCCCCCGCTCCGAGTCCCATGGGGCCCATTGTTTCTTACCTTCTTGTTTCTTACCTGTTCTGTAGTGCTGGCCTCCCCACGGCTTTCAGGTTCCCAATGTTCTCCTTCTTCAGGCTGGGCTGTCCTTGTGGGTGCCACATGGTTTGGTGGTCCACAGCTTCCCCTGCCCTCGTACTCCCCTCCCCCCGACGAGCCTAGTTTAAAGCCCGCCGGAGGAGATCCGCCAACCTAGAAGAAAACACACACTTACCTTTGGGGGACAGGTGAAGCCCATCCCAGCTGAGCATGTCCCTCATCATGATGTGCGGGTCATTGTCCAGGAAGCCGAAGCCTGCCTCGAGACACCAGTGCTGAAGCCGCCAGTTGGTCTCTCTGATGCAGTTCTCCTGCCGTCTTCCTCGTCTGGTCACTGGTAGGATGGAAGAGAAAACCACCTGGGCACCGAACTCCTTCAGCACGCCACCCAGAGCACAGTAGTCCGCCATCAGGTGATCGGGGGTTCTCCTGGCCGCATCATTAGTACCCACATGGACTAGGACCATGGGGTAATAATCGGTGGGCTTGATCCTGGCCTGGATTACCTCCGTCACATCCCGAATCTTTGCTCCAGGTAGGCAGCATACCTCTCGTGCCAAGGGGTCCTGGCGACAGATGGGTCCTTCCGTACCTCTCAGGATGGAGTCTCCTATGACAAGCACTCGTCGCCTCCTCCTCTGGGTCATCGTGGATCTCTTGATCTGTTTGGAGTGTGAAGAACATGGTGTTTCTTCTTGCCCAAGGGTTTCCTCCTCCCCTTCCATCTCCTGCAGGGTCGCCAGGGCCTCGTACCTGTTCACCAGTCGGACTGGAGAAGCTGGTACCGGTTCGCTGCGTGCCGCTCCGGTCCTGGCTGTGACCGTCTGCCACTCTGCTGTGGAGGGTATTCCCCGGGGTGCTTCTTCCTTTGGTGCCTGGACCTGCAGGGAAAGGAAATAACTATCAATTTCATCCTCCGCCTCCCTGATCCCCCTCAGCCTGCTAACCTCCTCCCGGAGCTCCCTCACCTGCGCCTCCAGAGCCCTAAGACAGGCACCTGCCGGACAGGTGTGGGGGCCCCCAATCTCTGCCCCCCCCGGCCCTGCTGGGGATACCCCACAGGCCAGGAGGTAGGGGGACACCGGCTCCCCCATGGGCTCGGTCTGGGTGGAGGCCTCAGACCTGCCCCGGGTAGCCTTGTCCCCCTGGGCAGAGGCCCTAGCAGTACTCCTCGTAGACACCATTCTACAAGCTGCTGTTTGTAGACCTGTGCGGTGTCTACGCCCTACCCCTACAGGAGTCCCACTCCTGGCCCTCCCGGCCTTCCCTCCAGCGCAAACGCCGGTGCAAACGCCGGCGTGCTCTTACAGAGCGCGCCTGTTTGCGCGCTCTGTTCGCACCGCGCGGCTCGGGAGCGCAGCTCCCTACCGGCTCAGCTATATGGGACCCGGGGGGCGAGGGGAGCACCTGCCCACTCCAGAGGGGCTGTACAAGAGATGTGCTCATCCCAGGATTGTGACAGCAGCAGCAGCAGGCAGGCACATTGCCCTCCCTGCCTGCTCCAGGTGCAGGTGTAGGGACGATGGGGAACATGCCCCCTGGCCACTGCCACTGCTGCCATAGTCCCAAGTAAGTGCAGCCCCCATGAAGCTCAGCTGGAGCAGGCAAGAATTCATGTCACTCCCAGGACAGCACCTAGCAGTGACATACAGGAAACAGGGAGAATGGGAGGGGAAAGGAAAGGAAAGGAAAGGAAAGGAAAGGAAAGGAAAGGAAAGGAAAGGAAAGGAAAGGGGAGGAGACATGCCTCTGAACATGGAGGGGAATGGTGGTGAAGAATTCTTACCTCCTTTGGGACTTAAATGGGACTGCAGGAGCAGCAGCTGAGAGCTTGCCTACCCCAGTGTGGGGGAGCAGGGTGAGGAGGCCTACTAGCCTGCTGCAGCTACCCCTGCAACCACATTCGGTTTTGCCAAATCCTGGATCTATTTCTGCAGCCACCCCTGCAGTGCTGCATCCCACTTCACAAAATCCTAGATCCATCCCTGGACCATACCCTGCCTACCTGAGTCTTAAGACCTGCTCCAGAGATGGACATTCACCAGCGAAGCACCCCAGTGCCTGCTTTTGAGCCCTTGGTCTCCACAGTGTCTGAGAGCAGCCACTGGGGATAAGCTGAGAACCATTTCACTGGTAGCAATAGAGGTAAGCCTGTTATGTCTTACAGTGACAATGGACAAAAGACTATTGGCTAACAAGAAAATATACCTGATTTATAGTAGATTTTTCCTTGTACCCTGGCAACTTCGAGCAGTTGGCTTGGAGAACCAACATGATTTGGAATGATGTGGTTTATTGTAAACTGTTTCAAGCTTCAGGAACTCTCAGAGTGTTGTATGATGCTTTGGACTCCAATTACAGCAAATACAATGAAACATTAGTTACAGGAAAACACATTAAGAATTATAGCGTATTTCAAAATCTCTACAGGATTTCTTAACCAGATTCTTATTCCTAATAAAACCCAGCTCAAAATACCTTACTATTAATTTATTCCAGAATACAATTTCAGATTATCTTTTTCTCCTCCCTCCTCCCCCATGCAGAGCATTCTTTTGAAATGCAGCTAGTTTTTCTATGCCAAAGACATTTGATCCTCTATCTGAAATAAATAAAGAAGCTATATCACTGTTCACATGCTAAGCAAGTTGTAAAGTCAGTAGCCAAGTTATCTTCACATATTTGTAAGATATGTAAGTACTGTTATTTCCATTCTACAAATGGGATAAATGATGCTAAAGAGTTACAATGACCTGGCCAAGGGCACAGGAAGTCAGTTGCCATGTTTAAAACTTACAAGTTGTTGAATCCTAGCTCCCTACTCATCCTCCAGACTGTCTTGCTGTCACTACAACAAACTTCAAGAAATTATGGTTGAGCAATATAGGGTATATTGGAAAAGATCTTTAGCACTTGGGAACTGCCATGTTTCCTGTGGTGCTACATTGACTTACATTAACTGAGAATCTGCTCTAGTATGTTTTGTCTTCATGTTTGCTTGACATATGGCAATAAAATCACTGTGGACACTGTAATTCAATAACTCCATAAAAACTTTCTTAGAACATCCTGAACTCCTTGGCTCTTCTGATACCTTAATGCAATATGCTAAAAGAAGGTACACCAGAGAATAATTTGGCCCAACATCCTTATGTATTTGGAAAATCTTGGCTGACATGAAATTTGATGAAAAACAAAAACAAAAAAAGGAAAGAGGTTCTTAAATCATGTTTTCCATTTTATGATGCGCCCTGGAATTTATGAAAAGAAAATTCTAACTGCAAGACACGAACAAAACAATCCTGGCTCTAATTATAAAACTGATGAGATAATTGATATGATCTTATCTGTACTGAGGTTCACATTTGGATCCTAAAATAAATACACCCAAATGAAGAATATTGATAGTCTCTAAATCAGAAAGAAGTAATAAACTCAGCCAGTAGATTTTTATTTTCCTAGTGGAGACAAAAGTCTGTCATGATAAGCTAAATTATTTTGGGTCTTTTACATCTGTACGGAACAAGAGGGGGAAAAGGCTGTAAAGGCATACATTGTGTGAAGTTAGTCTTGTTGGCAATGCTGTTCTTTCTATGTGAAATAAGATCAAGTGCTTGGCACCAAATACTCTGCCCTGGTTACAAAGCAGCAGGACTCCAACAGCACTATGCATTTTGATAGAGAAACCCTAAGAGGAACTCTGGTTCCAGGCTAAATGCTGGCATTAGGTGAAAGGGAAGATTGGGAGGTGAAAGTTGACTAGGTGATAGCTGAGGAGGCACAGAGAACTTTTATGGAGTTGTGGGAACTGCTGAGAAGTGCAGCTAGCCTTAGTGAAGCACAGTTAGATAAGCAAAGAGAGGGAACTGATTTTGAATTATATAATGCTGCTGGGTTTCTGAATTTGGTTGGTTGGGACTTTCATGTGTGTTGGAGTGTAGGTGATAAAGCCTCTCTGTCTTTCTAGAAGTATAAGCAGTCAAAAATCCTGAGGCTGAATCGATTCAATCTTTGCAGATTATTCTAAACTGTGTAGATTGAACAGGTAAGCAAGTGAACAGACATTCACATTTGATTCTGGAAACGCAGCCACATGCCTACAGTAGCTTAAACCAGAAGCCAGGGGGCACTAAAGCACACCTCCCTACTCAGCTGGAGCAGGCAGCTTGGGCCAAGGCTAGCCTGCCTACCCTGCAAGGGTGCATTTGCAGGGGATGTGTAAAACACCCTGGGATGCTGGGGGACTGTGAGTTACCTTGAATCTGGAGGGGATTTGGGACAGAAGTTCAATAAATCAATTTAACCTAAATCAGTAAAGTCTGATGCTACATCCTCCCATGTTTATCTTAAGCCAGTTATGACCATTTTGGAAGCAGTTTATGTGCACTGAACTTCTGTTGTGTTCCAGATTTGAACTGGTTTCCGATCATTTATACTGGTTTATGTGTAATTTCTGTCCATAGCCTCTGTGGCTATATAATATAGTACCATGGGTGGAAAAAGTAAGGGAAATAGAGGAAGTAACTACAAAGATATTCAGAGGACCAGCTCCTTAAAAAGCAGGGCAGATGTTCTTCCAGAAAGTGAAACAGGAGTTCCTCTAAGCTCCCCACATTCGTGATGGGAGCATTGGGAGTCCTTTCCTTCCCCCCTTGCTTTGCACAAGAGGTCCCGTGACATGCTCACTATGTTTATAACCAAGGCAAAAGAAGGAGAAAGGAAAAAAAAAAACAGAATACCTGAGCTCTTAGACATATACATTTGCACATAATGTAGTAAATAATATAGAAATCAGGGGTCTAATACAAACAGCAAGCAGCCTCTGGTAGACAGACTGCAACTGATTTACCTTAAGTCATTTTGTACCCAAAGGTACCTCTGTTTTTCCCATAGGTACTGTGATCTCACTTTTTTATAGTTATTTAGAGACGTTTTATATATACATTATTGAAGATGTGGAAACATTTATTCTATAGCTCTATTTTGTATCTCATTATGAGTCATTGGCATCTTATGTCTTCTTGATCTATTGTGGTCTGAAGGGGAATGATTAGTTATTTCCTGAAAATGTTTTAAAGATGAGAATGGCTAGAAATTATTACTATTTTAATGTAAATACCTATGCTAAATATTTAGTTCTTCTTAGGCCGGTGGGGATTTTTTTTCCTGTTTCAAAGTGGACAGGTGTAAGTTTTGAGTGAAGGGGTTAAAAGCAGTCAGAAAGAATATATATTAAGTGGCTACGTTTGGCACAAAGCAAGGAAATGACCTGGGAGCAAAAACAGAGTAAACAGACAGAACCATGAAAATGTCAGCAAAATGTATTACTGCAGTCAAACATCAGAGTACTATCCGGAGGCCCAGAGCAGAAATGATTCCAGCTGCCCACATGCGCCTTACTGCTTTAGAACATTGGGCTGCAACTATGCCCAATTTTACACACAGTGGGTATATATACACATGAAATGAACACGACACTGGAGCAGTTAAAGCTGAAGTCAGTGCCTACATGTGTGCACAGGACAGCAGCAATTTAAGCCAAAGTGGAGCAGTCCTGAGCTAACATGAGGCATGGGAAAGGGGGGGTAGGGTGGAACCCTGGGCTCCAGGTGGTGGCATTAGGAGGTGGAGGGGCTGACGGGGGCATGAGAGCGCTAAAGTCCAGAACCATGCAGCAGGCAGCCCCTGCACTTTAGCATCCTTGTCAACTGCTGTCACAGTCTACACGTATGTTTGATTGCACTTAACTACTCCATCATAAGATAGAACTGTCCCTGAAAATACTATCTTAGGGCCAAGTTAATTAATTCACTGAGCCCCAATACGGTGCATGTAGAGTGATGCTAATTAGTCAACTCTGCAGTAAAGTACATGTGTAGATGTACCCACTGTTATTGAAATTGTGTCAAGAATTTGTGAGGGGCAGGAAGCAACAGCATGAGAAAATCTCTTGTGAAGATTAATTTATTCACCAGAATTTTAGATGTGCTAGATGTGTATTTATGAGAGGGAAAGCAGTGCAATGGTTTGGGCAGTTGATGTGGATATGCTTGAGTTGCCCATATATCAATGTCCCCCTCTTGGCCTAGTTAGTTGATCCCAAAGGAAAGGCTGAAGCCAGGTCAGATCAGACCAAACCAGGTCTGCTACTGTTATGATAGTAGATGGTACTACCTGCAGCTGTCAATGCCAAGAGCTGGGTGGTGGAAAATAACCTAGCAACCTCTATGGTACCAATGGCTTCAGGCAGAGGAGCAACTTAGAGTGGGGTACTTGTCCTTACCCCTAGTGGATGAAATACCACCAAAAGGCAGATGCCATGGCAGGGTAGTTTGGGCTCTCCAGCCTTGGTTGGCAACCAGTCTAGGAGTGGAGCCCAGAAAGGCAGATGGATTGAAGATCTTCGTACCAGCAGTTCCTGCAGCTAAGCTGACTTCAAAAGTACTGGCTCCAAATGTTTGCTGATATAACTGTAGTGTTTTCTATTTTATATCTGAGCTCTGCAAATATGTAAGGTGTTTATGATAAGATCCAGAAAGGCACATTAGGCACTTCTAAATGTAGGCTTTACACTATGTAAAAAAAAGTCTATGCCAGAAAATGGAAAGAGAAAGTATCTTGTGTTTGTATAGTGAATTAAGCCACATAGGCACCCATGCAAAAAAACCCTCATTTTGAGAAGGAGGTCACCCAAGTGATCACCACTAAAACATGAACTTGTTTAGATTCCTTTCACTCTCTGGAGGTTTGGTACATGTGTCTACTTGAGAGCCAGATTTCTCTTCTGAGGGAAAACACCTTATTCATGTCAGAGGGTAGGTACTACTTGCCATTCATGTAATTACTCAGCAGACCAAGCACTTGTCTAAGAGTGGGATGCAGGGGTAGATCCAGCAGTGCAATGGGACTCCCTTTCAGATCATTCCATATGAGCAACAATTAGGGACTGTTTTTAAAACCCAGGATCAGGTAAGACTTTACCACATGCATCCTGGACTGGAATTTCCCCCCAACTTCCCCTCAATGCTCAGTGACACCTCCCTTCCCCTCCCATTCACCTCTCACCCACCTACTATTGCTGTTATTTTCACTATGTACAATTGCTCCTGGGCCAGGGGAAGTTCCTGCCCTGCTGTAGACGTACTGCATGGGGAACCAGGTTCAGATGGTCACAACTACAGTGGTGGTGGGAGGTTGAGAGGAAAGGGGGAATGAGATGGGATAGGATGTGCTGCTGCGGGTGGTGCACAAGGGAAGGATTCTTCCTTGATTCAGGGACTTTAAAGGTCCCCATATGCTGCTCTTTTGGTGTAGTCTGCCTGTTCAGGTAGGCAGGAGAGGCTGGAAGCAAAGATGCAAATGCCCCTGAGGCACCAGTTGTTGTTTCTCTATCCCCGTTTACAAAATCCTGGATCTGATGGTGGAAAGTTTGAGACTTGGCAAAACTTTAGATAAGTCAAACCCAAGTCTCCTACTTTCCAGAAGTGTGCTCTAAACAGGTAGACTTTAGATTAATTTCATTAATGGAATCCTCTACCCATTCTGCTGAGGCTAGGCCATGGTGCAGCCAAGAATGCAAGATTTCTGAGGCCAGAAAAAAATCAAGAAAGAAAATTCCTGGCTCTGTACCCCAGTAATTAGAACAGCATTTAGTATGATACAGACTTGGGTGACATTTTGTTCTTTCCTAGTCATACAAGTGACCATTTTTGGTCATATACTGGGCATGTTTGGCACTTATAGGCCCAGAGAAATTTTATTCCTGGATGTATGTGGATGACAATGCATGACTATGTAGTCGCAGAGCCTGAACATGCAGAGTAGCACGTATAGGCACCTTCTAGGTATTTTCAGGCCTTAGATGCCTAGAAATAAAGTAAGCCAAAATCCATGACTATCAGACAGTCTGAGGAACAGAAAAAGCCTATGTATGTGTGCATGCCTTTTGCCTCCATGCTTCAGTAGCTAAGGTGGAATAGGATCAACTATACAGAACAGGGGCAACATCTACATAAGTGGTGGACTACACAATTGTTACTGTGCAGTCACTTCGTACTTTCTTATGTAAGTACTAAAAGACTGCACAGTAACCGGCATTACTGTGCAATACTGTCACCACAAAGTTTTTTTTCCCTGTTCATTGCTACTGTGCAGTAGCGTCTCATGTAGATGCGCCCAGGATTGCCCATTAGAAGAGGAATCCCACTATGCAGACAGGATTACCACTGTCACTGTTACTGTCACTTAGGCACAGAAGATGCCTGCTGCCTATCCCCTGAATGGGAAAGCTATGTGCTTCTACATGGGCAGAATAGAGTCATCCTCTGTGTGTGCACTAGACTGCCCACTGAGAGAACTAGAATCTATAAGATCTTCTCTCTTCAGGGAACTTCTGTGTTTGAGGCAAGTGACAAGCTAAGCCAAGGGTACCTTAGGCCAAAATAGAATTGGGACTTCAGATTCTATGTAAGTCCCATTTCTGAATCTTGTCCCTTCTGTCTCCCGACTCAGGCACCTTTCCATGCTCTTTCATGGAGAATACACTGTTGTAATTTTATTTTTGTTGCTCACCTAATGTAAGAGTGTTAGAGGTCATGCTTCTTAAATGCACCTTTTTTGCTTGTGTATGCAGGAAAAAAATAACCTAACAGTGATCATATATTTTATCAAGGAAAATTGCAGATCTTTTTATGTAGATGTGCAAATTTAGCTACTTGTGAATCAGCAAGAGGTACACTGCTGAGTGAAATGACCCATTCTTCATCTAACCCAGACTGAGCATGCTGTTTTCTAAGTACTCTTAAGCTATGTAAAGCCAGTAAGCTCTTAAATGATTTAGAAATTTGGTTACAGTGTTATTGTACTGGTCTTGTTGAAGGGATGGATGGATGCTTTGAAGAAATATAAACCATTTAAATACAGCCATATAAACAAGGGCTGTGAGAAATAGCTATGTTTTGTTTCTGTTTCAGATTTGTCCATTTTGGAGGACAGTGATTCATTTTGGTGTTTTGGATCACTGTTCCATTTTGATTTGACCAATCTGTCTCTGAGTTTCGGTGCTGTTTTGCTGATTCAGCTATAGGTTATAATGGGGAATCACTAAAATGCCAATAACTTTGTCATTTATTTCCTGGTTCAGATAAAAATTGCAGGGATGGTAGCCCCTTCTGAGGGCATGAAGCTTTATCCCCCTCCTCAGCAGGCAGAGCACAATGACAGGGGAAGTTGAAGAGAGAAGAAGTTGAAGGAGAAGAAGACCTGGCTCTAAGGGAGCTTTGAGGGGTGTGGAGCATAAACTCAGATTCCTCCTTCTTCCCCAGACTTTCCTTTGCTATGGCCCTTAGCTTCTCCACTTCCAGATCTAGCGCTCCTCCTCTGGCACTGGAAGGCTCACACTGGGAACTGAATGGGGGTGGAGGAGCCTGTCATGTTGATGCTTGTCATGCTGTGATTATTATTATTGCTGGTGATAGTGGAGGTGGGGCAGGTGCAGACACTGTTCCCACCTCCTTGCTGCCACTAGCAGCAGAAACCTCATGCCTGCTAGGGAAGAGGATGTGTCTAAGTTTGGAGGCAGGTGGGGGGGAACTTACAGCTCTACCTCTGCCCCCTCTTGTTCCCCTGTCAGAAGTCCTGGCACCTGCCTTTCCATCACAATTCATAATGTTTGCTGTGCTGGAAAATGTGTGTGTGTAATATATATTGTATGTTTTTAATATATGTGTGTGTGTAATATATATTTTGTGTGTAATATAACTTCTTCTATCTGTTTAATATATGGGTGTGTGTTTACTATATCTTCTGTGTGTTTACCAGGGCTATGTGAAACACCATTGTTTTGTTTTGAAGTCCATTTCACCTTTTCAAAGGGACAGTGTTTTGTTTCATTATTTTGCTTCATTTCATTTTGAAGACTGTTCCATTTTGTTTCGTCGAAACTGTTTCGTTGTTTCAATGCATTTCAATGTTTCACTCATAGGCTATAATGGGGAGTCATGAAAATGCCTAAATATTTGTCATTTCTTGTCTTATTAAGATTACAATTGCAGGGATGTGGGCACAATGCCTGCCAAGTTTCAGGGAGATAAGTGCAGAGGTTTCTGGGAAACTGCATCTCAAACTGTTGAAAGGAAAACTGACACCTGCCGGCAGCAGCAACCTCCTCGCATCCAGTGCACAGATCCAGGGACTAGGACCCCTGGAAGGGCTGTCAGGCAGTGCTGGAGTCCTCCCAGGGGTGTGGGCCCCTGGATCTGCATGGCCAATGACAGGAGGCTACCCTGCCACCTGCAATTGGCACTGGGCACAGCCTGTGCCTAGTACCGAATAAGATTCATGCTGCTGCCGGTCCCAGGTATCAGAGGCAGCCTCCTGTCATAGATTCATAGATTCTAGGGTTGGAAGGGACCTCAGTGGGCCATCTAGTCTGACCCCCTGCCCCTGGCAGGGAAGAAAAGGGTCACCAAACCTGGGTTCATATGATCCCAGCCAGGTGCCTGTCCAGTCTCCTCTTGAAGGCCCCCAAGGAAGGGGCAAGAACCACTTCCCTTGGAAGCCTATTCCAGATTCTGGCAAACCTGACCATGAAGAACTTTTTCCCTAATGTCCAGTCTAAACCTACTCTCCAGTAGCTTATGGCCATTGTTCCTTGTTGTTCCAGGGGTGCCCTGGTAAACAGATAGGTGCCTACTTCATGTTGCTCTCCCTTTATGAATGTGTATACCGCCACAAGGTCCCCCCTCAGCCTTCTCTTGGAGAGGCTGAAGAGGTTAAGGTCCCTTAGCCTTTCCTCATAGGGCCTTCCCTGCAGGCCTCCAATCAGATGAGTGGCTCTTCTTTGGCCACTCGTCCTGTCATATGGTGCAGATCCGGGGGCCCACAGCCCCATGGAGATAAGCCCAGTGAAAGAAGGCAGGAAGAGCCAGAGCTGCACTCCCTTCTGTGCTGAGATCCATGGGGCTGCAGAGTGTCAGACAGCAGCCTGGTGACAGGAGGCAGGGAGCCAGGGCTGCACTCCACTGCCTGCTGCTGAGCTGAGCTCCATGGGGCTCCACCGCCCTATGGAGTTCAGCTTGGTGGCAGGAGGCGGGTAGAGCCAGGGCTGTGCTCCCTGCCAGGCTGGGGCACATGGGGCTGCGGAGCCACTTGGAGCACAGCCCTGGCTCTCCCTTAACTCCTGCTACCAGGCTTCTTTGAAACTTGAAACATTTTGAATCTTTTGAAACATTTCAAGTGCCCTCATTTCATTTTGAAGCTGTTTTGAAGCTTTTTGTTTCATTTTGATTTCGCTGTTTTCAGCTTGAAACACATCAAAACAGCTTCAAAATGAAACATTCGGCAAAATTTTGCACAGCCCTAGTGTTTGCTATAGCTTCTTCTATCTGCTTACTATATCTTCTATCTGTAATATATTGGAAAGGTGTATCCAATCCTTTCCAAAAAGAGAGACTAGCAAGAGACTCACTAGACACTGCAGCCAGCCAGTACCTTTCACACGCTGTTGCTTCTAGACAGACAGCTCACAAAAGGCAGAGAAAAGCTTCACACAGAGCCTTATATGTTTCTTCGTCCCTCCCCCACAGCACTGGGATTGGAAGGGACCTCAGGGACAGATCGCAGACACTGGCCAGCTACAGATGTCAATATCAGAGCAGTCCTCCCCCCCCCCCCCCACACACCCCGCCCTTCTGAGTTTCTGTTTCCCTGAAAGCCCAGCTCTAAAACATTCTGAAACATCCAAAACGTTTTGGATAGTTTCATTTTGGAGATGTTTCGGAGCCTTCCATTTCATTTCAGATTCAGTGTTTTGGGCACTGAAATGACCTGAAACACTTCTAAAATGAAATGGCTGCTGAAATTTTCCACAGCCCTAATATAAACAAACTATGCTGATGGTAATTTCATTTTGATTTTTTATAATTCGTGATGCTTCACAGGAGCAATCTGGAGTGACCCACCTGGATATGAATCCCTTATGATACTTTTGTGGAATACCAGGATATTTCTTTATTTACCTGGGTTATAAACAGAGTGTAAAGGCTGAAGTTCCAGGCTGTACAAAGCAAATGCCAGTCATGCTATTTATTTGGTATCATTTTTCACATGGAATGACGTTTATAGTCCCCTTGTGTCAGTGCAATATTTTATAAAGCCATAGATCACTTTCACGATCCTGAATCATGTTTAGTAGTTTCTTACAAGTCAGTTAGTAACGGCTATAAAACCCTATCACTTAGAGTCCCCTTCATTTCACTCATTTGAAAGAATTACCAGCTCCTGATTACATTACAGAGTCTCTTAGGGTGGAATTCCATTACCCTTTGTGCACCTAAATGGCAGTTTTCCAGCAGCATAAGTGACTTTTTTGGCACATACACACAGTTTGCAATACATTCAGTATGGATACATAAGTGTACAAACATATGCTGAGCATGTTCAGTAAGCTGTGCTTTGGCTGAGCAGGTATGTTGCTTTGCATGCTATGGGCATGACTAAGGCATAACATTTTAGCTGAAAAAAAAGATATAAGTAGTAGCAGCTGTTAGACAGGAGGAAGTCCCTCAAGCGGTTTAGCCCTAAGAGTTGAGTGGTTAGGGCACTTACCTAGGAAGTAAGAAACCCAGGTGATGCCCCCACCTGCCCAACCCTGACAGTGTTTGGACATGTGTCTTCCCAAATGGCTAGTACAGTGCACCAGCCACCATGACACATGGTAGGCACTAGCCAGTCTTTTCTCCAGTTCTCCTTTTGAAGCGGGTAGACTGGGCATGAAAGAGAGAGAGAGAAGGAGGGTATAGCTCAGTAAGATGGCTAATGTTCAGAAAAGGACAAAGACCTGGAAAGAATTTCCCCCATTGCTCTCCACCTATTTTATCCAATGGAAGATGTGGTAGCTCAATTTCAAAAGGAATTATGGACAAAGCCCTAAAAATGCTTAAACGTTTACTGCTTAGGTATGTACTGTATTACCCAACTGCTGACTCATTAGGGCTAAAATTTGGGAGTGTCCTTCCGTTTTGGGGGGGGTGGGGGGGCAGTTTCCACCCAGGACTTAGACCATACGTTCATAGTTAGCCACTCAGCTAATGTGTAGCTTCATGTGAGCACATATATTTCCAGGTCCACGCTGCATGCAGTAGAGCTGCAAACTATTTGTAAGCGCCAAAAACACTACTGATGTGGCTGGGTAAGTGCTATACAGGCTCACAAAGGGTAATAAACATTGTCCCTCAATTCTTATTCTTTTATTTCTCCCTAAATAAGGTGAGTAATGTTATTAAGGGCCTTTCATATTCATATTTATATTTAGCATTGTTGTATCATCTTTCCATCTACATTTTTGTAAGAGCAAATTGTTTGGGTTTTTATTCACTTTCACAAAGGGAAATTAAGAATTTAGTTCTGAAAAAATCACTGTCCTGCTTCTTTCCCCAACACCCCATACTGGTTGCTTAGAATCATTTGTAATTAAATGCAGTACTTAATTTGATTGACAGAATTCAGTCATTATAAAGTTGGGAAAATAGTGCAGAAACATCATTTGTTAAACAATTCTCAATGAAAATATGTAAAATCAGTTGTATATCTTATCATTGTATATGATAAATGTTGTCCTATCTATCTAGGAACATTTTAGGGGTAGAATCTGATATTGCTCAATTCTGATTTTTGCTATGCTGTTAGAATTCCATGATGCAACTCCCAGGACAGTAACTTTAGATTTACTTGGTATGAATTTGATGAGAATCAGACTTTTTACATTTTAGGGAAGTAGTTTTGTTGCGGGGGGGTTAAGTCACAGAAAGCCAATAGGAGTTGAATACTGTGCTATATATGTTTTCAAGTTAAGGAAAGGTTAAACTAAAATAGGTTTCACTTCAAAACAAGATATGCCTAAACCCCAGATTCAGTCTTTGAGTAGCCAGTTGTGTTCTTATGTCAGCACTTGACTTTGCTGACACTTACTATCCAAGTGCTTTTGGCTAATTTTATCTTAGCTGCAAGTATAAACACCAACACTATACAAAGAAGACTGTTTTGGTTTGGCTGGAAAGAAGAGGCCGTTCCCTGACTAGGTAAGGCTGATAGGAGGAAGATTAGGTTTCAGTACAAGGGTGTGCCCTATATATTTCAGAAATGACCATTCAAAAAGCACCATGCCTAAATTATAATTACTAGATAAACATATCCTGGTCATTTCCAAAGGGAAATGTGGAATTTGGAAGAAGAGCTTATTTTGATTCCATGGATCTTAAATATATTCCCAGACAAATGAATGGGAGCTCCTTGTTGAAGCTTGGAGCAAGGTGAAATCCAACATTCAGCCTGGGCTGTTTAATCACATTTTGTTTTCTGTGGCATTGATGAAGAAGATAATATTTCATACATTTTGGCTTTGGTACAAGAACTGGAACTGTCTGCAGAGATGTGGGCAGAACTCCTTCTCTGTTCCTATGATTCTTAGTCAGCAATAAATCTTTGGGCTAACTGAAGAGAAAAGTTGATTGTGAAAATGTGTTAAATACAGAGAGAAGTTACCTAATTAATGTTCTTTGTATAAATGAAAAATAACTGAAACTGCCTGAACTGGATACTGATGACATCCTCAATTAACATTATATAACATTCATTTCATTATAAAGATAATTAAAGAGCAAACAGAACTAAGACCATGAGGACAAGGACTAAATTTATTGCTCTTGTATAGAACTGAGTGTATCTCCAGTGTTAAAATCAATAGCAGTCATCATAGCAGAAATTCAGCATAGATAACTACATATTTCAGGATTTTCTAGCCTGCACACTATTGTGGCACTTTCCCATATCAACAGATTGCCAAGAGCAGTGGCAGTAGGTTAGTTTACAATTGGAGACAGTAGATTGTTGTAGTCTCTTGCTTTCTCACTTCTGATTATTATTGTACCAATTCATCATTCAAGAGGAACCATTTACAGTTAATGTTCCTCCACACTATCTCACTATTTTTGTTCACACTGGATAGGGCTTTGAAAGGCTATTGATATTGTATGACTTCCTCTTCATTGAATTCTTCTTACAATATTTTCAGTTTCCATAATCTTCATAGTGCTATGAAATATTTTGGATGTGGTGTGGAACATTATCTTGTTCTATGTTTAGAAAAAGGGTTGATTTTTTTTAATTTAAAGCCAGAAGCCAAACTGGTGTGTTAGATATAAAAAGTCAGGTAATTCTTATGCTACCATATTGTCAGTGTCACACTAAAAGTGAATTTAAAAATTATTTCAGAACAGTTTCTAATAAACAAGCCAAAGATTAATTTTTCTTTCACTAAGAATTTCTATGATCAGACCACCAAGTCCCAGCTCTTTTAATGTATAGATACATATACAACAGGAATCCTAATATTTTGAGGTGTCTTCTTCACTGAAAGGCTCTGCTACCAGTTGTCAAACACAATAATTGGTGATAAGCAAAGCTCAGTTTGGAAACGAATTCCAAAGTTATAGTGTTTAAAGTTTGTGTGAACTTTTCAATCCTCTGGACTCAATTAAACCATGCTAGAAAATTAGAAATCTTATTCTTTTAGCACTTCAGTTTTCAATAAAGGTTATAAATGGGGGGGGGGGGGGGAAGCAGATGCATATATGCATGTTTAAGAGAGATAAAATGTTATTTTTTTCCAGGAAAAAGAAACCCCAAAAAAGGAGGTTTGTTTTATTTTCTTCCCCTAAACTTGTTCCTCTTTCACAATAATATCCAGATTTCATCACTCAGAACAAAACCTGGTAGTATCCAGATGTCAGCAATTTTTAGAGGGAAGACAAAATAGAAAAGAAAGGAGAAACAGAGCTGAATGATGAAATTACATAAGAGCATTAACAGCAAGGCCGACACTCTTCTAAAAGGGCTGAAATGTTAGTGACAATGTATAGCACTATTACTCTTGTCATCACCACTTCTTTCTAGGTTGTATACTCGCTACTGGCCTATTTTAGTAGTTGCATAACTACTTGATCTCTTTAATAGCTTTCAAATTTTCCTTTTCACTTTCCTGAAATCAAATATTTACTTACTTAACTTTGAAATAAACAGAACACAGTTTTATTTTATATACAGTACTGTGGGTCTTTTTTATACAAAGAGTCTCAAAGCCTTCATTAAAATGACATACAGCTGAGTATTATAGTTGAACACACTCTACTAAAATAGCATGCTACTGAACATAGTAATCAATCTAATTGATTTAGTCATTCTTCTCAAAATCATCTTTGAGTAAAAGCCAAATTATACAAACATGTGTTTAATCCAGTGTCAAGAATGCTTCTAAGTGGATCCAAAGCTAATCTGGTATAACCATAAAACTCACAAATTCCAAGGGATACAAGCTGATACATTGGGATAAGCAGAAAAGCAGCTATGGAAGAACACAGCAAGTGTCCATAAACAAGAGATGAAAGAAAATGGCACAAGTAACATTCTTTGGCTGGGGTCCTACATAATACTGACATTACATTACAGTGAAGGCCATGAAGCTTATTATGTGTTACTGTGCTTTCAGGGAAAAACAGTCTCAAGTTTGAAAGACTGGCTAAAATCTTTATACCTCTTACTTCCCACTGACCAGTGCTGGCTGGATTAGTCCTCAGGGTAATGAGATTGGAGTGATATGCAGTTGGAAATAACTATTCAGCTACTTCATGGCCAGGCCTAGGGAAGCCAAGAAAGTGGAATGAGGCTTAAAATAAAGTAAATTGTGTAGAGCTGTCACTGATTCTGATGACTGTCTCTTCCCTTTTTAGGTTTTACTTCAATTTCACTAAGTTGTATGAAGTGAATTCCACAGATAAAGACAACATAGGCCTGTGAAGTAGTTGAGGCAAAACCCCATTTAAATGGTTCATCTGAGAAAGTGGAGGTTGTCATGGTGGGCTATTTGAAGTTCATTTCATATCCCAATTTCCCATAGAGGAAGATTTTTTCAGGACCATGGTTTTCCGTTAATACAGAGTAAGTATACTTTGAAGATGACAGTCCACTTTGATTTCAAGATATTTCATCCATTCAGCTTAGCAGATCCCAGTCCCTATCCAGAAACACAAGGGTTGGTACTCCAGCAACACTGTCATGTCTCTGCACCATTGTATATAACCCAGTGATTTCTACTGGTGAAAAGCAGGCAGAGTTGCATAGCTGTATTGTCCAGAGGGTTTCATGACCTCGGAGAGACAAACACAATTGGGCACACTGAGAAGTGTTTTTTTTTGTTTTTTGGGGGTTTTTTTTTGGGGGGGGGGAGGGGGTTGTTGTATTGACTGGTTAATGATTACAGGTGACATCTCAGGATTTTACCCAAAGATATGGCCCAGTTGTTCTTATGGATGGATGTTTGCCATTTAATTTAATGGGAGGTGCAGATGGCTCTTATTTAGTAGGGTAGACTATAAGGTTTTTTTTCATGTCAGAGATACTTTGATGCTATAGATCTGTAAAACTTTTCACTTATTTAAATTCAGTAAAGCTTCTATTGTTTTATGTTTAAAACTTTGTACATTGTAAAATATGAGTTTTGGCTTATACCTACCAAAACTATCACATCGTGACAACAACTTCAATTTAGAAAGGACAAACTAACATTTGTTTTGAATAACAGTCAAGCTACAGTCTAGCAGCAGTTTCTAAAGGTCCATTTAGAGCATTGTCTTCACTGTGGATAAAGAGGTGTTTAAAATGCAAGTTAGCTAACTCAAATGAATGAGTCCAGAGTAACCTCCTAGAGAAAAAAAGAACTTTGTCATTTCCCTGTATTAACATTTTGAATTACAGACTGTGTAAGAGCCCTGCTCCTTAACTTAATGTTAAAAATACAAACTACCTTGTACTCATAAGGAGTTTACTTCAAGCTATGTCAACTCAAGAAAACATTTTTTTCCTAGCAAAGCCATGCTGAAAGTACAAGCCTGCTATACCTACAGGTGATAGATTATCATTTTTTCCAAAGATGAAGAGTGCTGCATTTCCATGGTTGTTGACTAAAGCTTTTATAAGTTAAGCAGCACACAATGAATTCTTCTTTATCAAAGTTCCTCCCAATACAATAGGAGTGCAAAATTATATAGAGAAAAAGCATTTTTATTATAACGATACAAGTCATCCTAAGACATAAGGTAGGTTTAACTGAAGAAGTAATTGTTTTATAACCCTTTTGTCTTCATTCAAAGTCAGCCATCCACTTGAGTACTGGAAATCTTATTACTCCATGTTTCTGCAACAAATCCCAGCAGACTTCAATGTTTAGAGGTTTTCATCCCTTTCAGACACTATATCTGTTCTCAAATCAAATGCTATGTGCTGTGTGTGTGAACACCATCATCATGGGTGGCTGGTGCCTCCCAAGTCTGGGGGAGCACCAGATGGCTGACCAAGAGAGGGCAGGGATCCTCCACCAGGTGATCGCTGAGCCCAGTACTGCCAGCAGCAAAACTGGAAGTGCACTTCCGCAGGCACTTCTGGTTTCATGGCTGGTACTTCCAGGGGGTGAAGAGCCAATCACAGGGGGTGCACGTGCACCTGCGTGCACCCCCCATGTGTCACCAATGACCATCAGAGAAAGTAAAACAATTCTCTGCAAAGTTGTGTGCGTGTGCTGGGAAGTACAGAATGTTTGCAAAATGAAATGTCCAAGTTTTTACATATGTGTGTTGATAGGATGTTCTTTTTCTAAGAAGCAGTATTTTAAAGTCCATCTTGCCCTCCCTTATTGGTAGATTTTAAATTCACAGGTGTCCACTAGATCACCTATTCTGATTTCCTGTATAACTTAGACAAATGAATTTCATAGTTTCATAGTTCGTAGGGTCGGAAGGGACATCAAATCCAACCCCTGCCATGGCAGGAAAGGGTACTGGGGTCACACAACCCCAGCGAGATGTTCATCCAGCCTCCACTTAAAGACCCCCAGGGTAGGAGCCAGCACCACTTCACTTGGAAGTTGGTTCCAGATCCTAGCCACCCTGAGAGTGAAGTAGCGCCTCCTGATATCTAGCCTGAATCTACCCTCTGCCAGCTTGTGACCGTTATTTCTAGTCACTCCTGGTAGCGCTTGGGGGAACAGGGACTCCCCCAATGCCTGCTGGTCCCCCCTGACTATTTTGTAAATGGCCACTAGATCCCCCCTCAGCCGTGTCTTGTGGAGGCTGAACAGGTTCAGGTCCCTTAGCCTCTCCTCGTAAGGCCTGCCCTGCTGCCCCCTGAGCATGCAGCTGGCCCTCCTCTGAACCCTCTCAATGCTGGCCTCATTTCTCCTGAAGTGCGGTGCCCAGAACTGGATGCAGTACTCGAACTGCGGCCTGACTGGTGTCGCATAGAGGGGGAGGATCACTTCCTTGGACCTGCTCGAGATGCATCTGTGGATGCACAACAAGGTACAATTTGCCTTCCTGACTGCGTCCCCACACTGTCAGCCCATGTTCATTTTGGCATCAACGATGACTCCAAGATCCTTTTCTGCCTCTGCACTGACAAGAAGGGAGTTCCCCAGACTGTAGGTATGCTGCTGGTTCTTCCTCCCCAGGTGCAGTACCTTGTACTTGTCAGTATTGAAACCCATCCTGTTCTCATCTGCCCACCCCTGTAACCTGTCTAGGTCTGATTAGAGCCTATTCCTCCCTTCTAGCATGCCAACTTCCCCCCACATCTTAGTGTCATCTTTGAATTTGAACAGGGTGCTTTTTACCCCCTCATCCAAGTCACTGATGAAGATGTTGAACAGTGCAGGCCCGAGGACTGAGCCCTGCAGAACCCCACTGCCCACATCCCTCCAGGTCGAATAAGACCCATCCACCACCACTCTCTGGGTGCAGCCCTCCAGCCAGTTAGTGACCCATTTGACTGTGTAGGTGTCGACGCCACAGTCCCCTATTTTTTTTTAATGAGAATGGGGTGAGAGAGAGTGTCAAAGGCCTTCCTAAAGTCCAGAAGGACTATATCCACTGCTACCCATGTGTCTAAGGATTTTGTGACCTGGTCATAGAAGGCTACCAGGTTGGTCTGACAGGACCTGCCTCTAATGAACCCATGTTGGTTGCCCCTAAGCATAATCTCCCCTGCTGACCCCTCACGGACATGCGCCAGGATAATTCTTTCAAACAGTTTCCCCAGGATCGAGGTAGCACCACCTAACCTATAGTTTTCTGGGTCCTCCTTCCTCCCTTTTTTGAAAATGGGAACCACATTGGCCCTTTTCCAGTCCTCTGACACCACACCAGAGTACCACAAGTGCTCGTAAAGCCATGCCAGGGGTCCCGCAATGACCTCTGCTAATTCCCTCAGCACTCTGGGGTGGAGATCGTCAGGACCAGCTGATTTAAATGTGTCCAGTCCCTTCAGAAGTTCCCTGACTAGGTCCTCTCTGACCCTAGGCCTGGATGCGCCTCCCTTGGGGCCTACAGGGGTCCCAGTGCAGGGGTGACCCAGTCTCTGCTCAGAAAAATGGAGGCAAAGAAATTGTTAAATAGGTTAGCTTTCTCATCTGGTGCAATGACCAGATTTCCTAATGTGTCTTGCAGAGGCCCCACGTTACCCGGTACCTTCTTCCCCCCCCCCCCCCCCATGTATTTAAAAATGGATTTCTTGTTGTCCTTGATCCGGGTAGCTACTCCCAGTTCCATCTCCGCCTTGGCCTTCCTGACTGCCCCCCTACAGCCCTGAGCAACCGAAGTATAGTCCATCCATCACCCATCATCTCCTGTTTTGAGCCTAATGTTTTGTGTCTGACTAAAGCATTTCTCTCTAGAAATATAATTGCTCCCTATTTGAACAAATTTAAGGAGAGGGAGAATGTCCTTCACATTCTCCTTGGCAGAGTCCTCTGATAACCTAAACTGATATTTTAGAAGGTAAAGGTGACACTCTTGACTAATATTTTCAGGTAGCAGGGTTAGAGTGTTGTTGTAGCCATGATGGTCCTGGAAATATATGAGAAGCAAGGTGTTCTTTATATCTTTTATTGGATCAACTGTATAGTTGGAGAAGATGTTAGTCATGCTTTCTAGCACATAGTGCCCTTCTTCAGGTCTGAGCTGAAAAAGACTGGAAGAAGTGTTTCTGTGTTTAAACAAAGAGCTAGAGTATTTCCTTGGAAAATAGGAGCTCTGAGTAAGGACTCTAACAACCTGACTGATAAGCAAAAGATTAGTGATACCACCACCTACATTTCCGTATCGTCTCAATTTTTATTTTTTTAAGAATGGGCCAGTTGGCATGCCTACACATTAACATGCTTTACTTAATGCACATTAAAGCTAATACCTCTGGGCATTTATACAGGTATCTTTGTCTTCTCTGACACACCAGAAATCCAGCACATGGGAGCAGACTCAATTAATCAAGTCTGCAGAGCATGAGCTGATGCACCCAGCAGTGCATCGCATGCACTTGTATAAATAATGAAATGCACATCAGCATGCAGAAAATGGTAGTGGTGCACTTTTGAACTAAAACACCTTTGATGTATTTTAGTTCAAAAGAACACCGCCGCCATGTTCTCAGTGCTGATGCACATTTCACCATTTATAGAAATGCATGCACTGCAGCTATGGGTGCTTTTAAAAGTGACCAGCACTGGGGCACATTGATATGTACAAATGCCCTCCATTGTGAGGTACTAAGAAAATGTGCATTAGCCTGTCTTAATGTGCATTAACTAAAGAGCCTACACCCAAGTGCAAAGACTGCTCTGACATGCTGTGATTATAGTGCCTTGGAGCAGACTCGATTAATTGAGTCTACTGGAGCCTGGAAATTACCGTGGTCCTGCAGCCTCCTGTGTCTCATGTATCAGCATCCCCACACTTCAAAATGGCAGTGGGGTCACTTTAGTTCAAGCACCTCTGCAGCCATTTTGAAGCACACAGATGCTTATACATGAGATGCTGTGGTGTTTTAATTAGAACAATTCTCAGAGACACTCTAATTAAAGCACTGCCCAGCTACCCCTGGAGCATGTGTAAAAGTGCCCATGGCTTTTAAGTGACACTTAATGTACATTAGCCTATTCTAATGCGCATTAACTAAACAGTACTGTTTTTAAGTGATGCTTAATGTGCATTAAAATAGGCTACTGTACATTAAAAAGCACATGTAGATGTGCGAATTGCCTGCACATGGAAGCTCTAGATACTCAACAGGGAGTTTTAGACTGTGCATCCCAGTCTCATGCCAATGAGTCTGGAGACCAGTAATTAAAAGTATGTCTATATTGCTTCTCTAGAGCTCCTGGGTTCTACTTTAAAAAATGTTCACCCATCCACCTCCGCTTTGCTTGCATCAAACCTTGAAATGAGGCAGTGGAACAGACTTGAGGCAGCACCTCTTTTGTTACTCGTAAGCACCCTTGAGGCAGAACGCTAAAGAGTGCCAGTGGGAGATAACCTTAGCATGTCTTCACCACTTCTTTTACATGTTTGTTAAAGGTAATATGGGAACAGGTGGGTAGGCTGTGTTTGAGGAAAACATTCCTGCGAGTACTGGCAAAGCAGTATAGATATACCCTCTCTATAAAACTTCCATCCTTTTCAGCATTTCCTTTAAGTATCCCCCCACTCACAGTACTGCATTTTGGGAACTTGAGCTGAAAGACTAATATTTATGTATGGAAATGTTCACTATCATCCTGTACAAGTCCATTTTGGATTCTGGCCCCTAATTCTTATTCGGTTTCACCATGGGCAGATCTACAATTTTGAAAAAAGGGTGCAGATGGTGAGGTACATCATCACTAGGGATCCTGGTTTTCTCTGACAAAAAAGTCCCCAATTTTCAGTTTTAAAAAAAGTAACTCAAATTTCACATTTTTTCCAGGATTAAAATGAAACACCACTATATACATATTTATATGTACATATATCTATATATAGATATATATAGTAGTATTTCATTTTAATTGTGGAAAAATATGAATTTGGGGTTACTTTTTTAAAACTGAAAATTGGGGATTTTTTTTTTTTTATCAGAAAATACCAGGATCCCTAATCATCACATATAAAACACACATTTTTCTCTGATTAAAAATAAACTAGAAGCCTTAGTAATATACTACGGGCCCAGGACTATAGTATATAACTTCATTGGGATGAGTTAAAAACAATCTACAAGGCTATAAAATAGGACCTTTCTTACCAGGAGCAGCTAACAGACATCAGAATAGCAGAACAAAGGATAGCTCGATTGGTAGAACATCAATACCATTAAAAAGAGCAGAGGACTGATAACACCTGTGGAATGAAGAGTTTAGAAGTAATCAAATATGTGATAATGAGTCATGAACTTAATTGACTCCCTCCGCACTGCTTGACTAGAAATACTGATGCCACTGCCAGGCAGTTGGTTTAAAACGTTGGGTAAACCAGGAATCAAAGGGAGGTTTAAGTGCACCAGTGTATACTGCCCACCTCCTCTCCTCCCTGGATCTGCCCTTGGGTTTGAGCTGAGTGCTTAACTTTCTTAGGTGAATTTGAAAAATCTAAAGATTAACCCCTGGTATTGCAGCGGGGAGAAAAAATCAGTCTATGACAGAAGTGACAAAATGATTCATCTTTGAAGTTGAACCAGAACCCTTTGCATTTTTAGTCTGTATATAAAATGGATGAAGAACAGTGGGAATGTTTCTGTCCTATTAGGAGCTAAAGGCTAGTCTAGGGTAAAACCTAGGCCCTGCATTATTTTTGAGTAGCAGCCATGTCACTATGCCACACATCCCCTTAGTTGTGCACTTCCTCCTGTCCCACATAACTCCCTCTTTTGCTTGCATAGCAGGTCAGTTTCAAACCTGTACTTAAGTGCCCAAAACACTACTTATACAGCTAGAAAACTATCATTTAGGGAACTGAACTATGGGCCTAAATGTACACTGAGAATATCTAACAGTTCAGGTCCCTCTAAACTGTGGCACTGCCCTTTATTTTATCTAGCTTCTGAAAAAGCTTAGGCAGATAGTAGGCCAGTCTGGTTTACTGCTTAGCATATTGCATAATAGTGAACCTTAGGTTCGTAGGGAACTTTGTAGGCCAAAATGGAGTCACCTAATGAATTCAGGTTCCCAAGCAATTTTGCAGCTATTGGATAGGGTCACCTTAGATCACTGACACCCAGATGCCTAAATTCGGAGTCCTGTTTAGGCTTAAAAGTTGATTTCCATCTTATCCTAGGTGTTTTTCAGGGTGCATCTACATGCAAATTAACGTACCATTGCTACTGCGCATTGTTTAGTACCTCTACTAAGAGGTACTAACAAAATATGCAGTAGCCAGCACTACTACACAATAGCAAAGGTGCACAGTCTTTTTGTGGTGCTTAGTGCACAGTAAACTAATTCTACTGTATATTAGCAGATTAGCAAAGCTTTTGCCGTGATGTGATAATGCACAGTAGAATGTGTCTACTGCTCATTAAGCGTCTCATGTAGACATGTCCACTAGTGCCTAAATACAACATTTAGATCCTGAGAACTCTCACTCTGTGGTCTAAATCAGTGGTTCTCAACTTTTTTTTTAGATTCAAAGCAGCCCTCCATAACTTCTGTGAAATAAGCAGGACCCCATTTCAAACCCTAACTTATTATAGTGCTTAACTGCTTAAAGAAGGCCTGGGAAAACAGGGCAGCAACCATCAGAGAAGAATCTATACTTATCTACTCACTGAAACCTGATCTTAACTCCTCTCTCCTAGCAGCACCCTTCAAAGGTTGTCACAACACCCCAATGTACTGCAGCCAACTGGTTGAGAATCACTAGTCTTCTAGTTGCTACCCTAGAACAGCTGTATATTGTAATTACTTGATACATGTCCTCCCTACCCTCATTTTAGTGCTTTAGACTTTGAGGTGAGTTGTTTTTTAAGTCTTCTATGCTTGAATACATGGTAAGGCAGTGGAAGGGAAAGAAAGGGGCAGCAAGATTAAAGCTTAATTACTAAGAGATATGTTGAGTATCTTCTGTAGTGATTAGGGCTGGATTTCAGTGTGTTCTCAGCTTAGCCTTGACTTGTGAGCCCCTTCAGTGGAAAGCTGGTAGGAAATAGTGAAATAGATTTTTTTTCTGAAAATGCCATTTTTTTCATTTCAAAGTATCTTGTCTGAAATGTCTTTCTAACGATGATGATGGTTAAGTGTTAAGGTTACTGCAGAGATTATAGATCCTTAGTCATTGAAAGTTAAGTGCAGGTTGGACAAATATTTGTCTGGGATGGTTTAGATAGAGATGACCCTGCCTTGAACAGGGGATTGGACTAAATTACCTTTTAAGTTCCAGCCCTATTGTTCTATGATTCTATCCTGGTTTCAACAGCTTTTCAATGGGTGCGTCTACACGTGCTACTAATGTAAGCAATAAACTCCAGCACAGTTCGTGCTAGAGTTTATTGCTCATGGGCATCATGTTTGCATGTGCTCCTGGGACCACAGCATGCTGATCCAGGTCAGAGCAGCCCTGGCTGGTAGCAGGCCCAGGAGGTTAGCCTACCAGCCCAGGGCTGCTCTCATCCAGCTCAATGTGCTGTGGAGGGGCAGGGTAGGGCATGAGGGTGTTCCAGTGTGGGGCTAGCTGGCAGGCAGTCACTGAACTAAAGCACCCTTGTGCCCCAGCCAGCCCTGTCAGCATCTACACATACACTGCAGTGCACTAAATAATGCTGCAGTAGGATAGTACTTGTGTTGACAAGCAGTATCCTATGGTTGTGTTTATTAGTTTACTGCAGCCTAATAGGGTCGCACATCTAGATGCTGAGACTTTACTGCAGAGCTAATTAGTCAGCTCTGAAGTAAATGTCTTGTGTAGACATGTCCAGTGAACCAAAATCAGAGTTCTGTGGGAAGCCTGAATTTGTGGTGGGCTGCGGGGGACCTAGATGCTTCCAGAGCTTTCAGTTCTTGATGCCTTCAGGAAATCCAGAAGTGACAGGGTGGACAGAAGTCTGAAAACCCTGTGATCCCTGAAAGCACAGTAGGGAGTGTCTCAGGGATTCTAGGCTCCCTGATGCAGAACCAGTATCCCAGGCCTTCCAGATTTCCCTGGCAACTGGCTCTGCTGGCTGCCTGAATCCTAAATGGACAACTAGATTAATTTAAGAGCCCAGAAGCCCTGAGATTCCAACCTGAGGATCATTGGAGTCCTAGTCTCGGTTCACTAGAACTGACATTTTTGTCTGTTGTGTTGCTTCAGTAAGAGGGAAGTGAGAAGCATGCCTATTTCATTTAGCAGCTGCTGTCCTGGGCAGCAAATATGTTTGTGTGTTTATTTTGGAAATACTTTTTTTTTTTTTTTGTGGTCTTGCTACTCTTCCTAGCTGGAAATACATCTGCTTGGCTAAATTGTGAAGTCTTCAGTGACTTGAAACTTAATAATGAATCTTACCGAAACTGGAAACTTTTGTCACATTATTAATATTAAAAGTATAACACAGGCATGTAGGACTAACATAAGAAAGGCCAAGGTAAGTATTGAAATAAATCTAGCCAGGGACATAATAAATAACAAGAAATACTGTAGAAATACAAGTAAACAAGGAAGATCAAGTGTGGATTGCTGACTGAGCTGAAAGTGGATGTTAAGAGAAAAACCTGAAATGTTAGATGCCTTTTCATTACTTTATCCTTCATAAAATGGTCCAATGTAAGATGATGAGCGCCATTAGCATTAAATGCCCAAGGGGTGTGCATGTGTATATGCGTGTGGGTGGAGGGAGAGGTATTTAGCTTGAGGTATGGAAGGAACAAGTTAGAGATTAAACTAGATGTTTTCAAATCAGCAGAGCCTAATGAGATTTATCTTGGAATATTCAAAGAACTGACTGAAGTATTTGCAGAGCCATTAGCTGCTCTCTTTCAGAACTCCAGGAGATCATATGATATCCCAGAATTCTAGAAAAGGGACTATTAGTAATAAAATAAAATAAAATAAAATAAAATAAAAAAGGAAACAAGAAGGATTCAGGGAATTGCAGACAGGTCGGTTATTCTTCAGCTCCTGGAAAGATACTGTAATTACCACCAGTCAATCAATTTGTCAGGACCTAAGGAGGAATTCTATTTTTCTTTGTGTCTAAATGGTATTGTTTCTTCCTCTTGACTCCACACATCTTTCTCTCTCTGCTGCCCAGGAGGAATCACAAGCTGAGTATGAGCCCACTAAGATGTATTAACAGAATGACTTATTCAAGTTACAGGATAAGATTCACTCTATTCAGGACTTATGAGGTCTCACCTTGAATACTATGTCCAGGTTGGGGCACCACGCTTCAAGATGGATGTAGACAACAAAACTTATTACGTGTCTAAAAAGCACGACATAAAAAGAAAGACTAAGAATTGAGACTAAATAGTCTCAAGAGGTGCATGTACACATTTGCATTAATGAGTTGACTAATTAGCTCAGCAGTAAAGTGTCATGGGCTACATTAGTGGTGGGCAAAATATGGCTGAAGCCCATGTAAGACTGCCCTTCATCTATGCTGCTGTCACCACCACCTCTGGGCTGCCTTGTGCGGCAGTGGTGGTAGCACAGAGCAGACTCAGGGCAACCTGGTATGGGCTCCATGTGGCTTTTACCCCACTCTGAGCAACAGAATTTTTTTCCTGCACCACCACTGCTGAGCCTGGACGGGCAAGCCCAGAGCAGGCATGGGGTCAGAGCTGTGCAGCACAGGTCCTTGCTGGTACTGGAGACCTGGGGCCACAGCAGCTGGAAGGAACCACCTCAGCCTAAACTGCCTAGAAAGGCAGTCCAGCTGTGGAGCCACCACACCCATGATGTGTGCCCAGGGGCCAGCAGGACATACCACAGGTGGGTAGCATGGGGTGGGCCAAGTGGGGGCTGGCTGATCTGCTCTGGTGTGGGCGAATCTAGAGCACATGTGAGGTTTTCTGGGGCAGCACACTTTTGGCAGTGGCAGAGACGGGCTTCAGGCTATTGAGGGGTGGGGCCTAAGCAACTCAGGAGGACATGCACGGGGAGCCCTCATGCACACCCAAACAAGCAAACAAACCCTCCACAAACCCTACAACTATGCCTTCCCCTGCACACAATCACACACCCCACAAACACCACACTCACCCACACCCTTTCCTCCACAAACCCAACCCCTCCACACACACCCACACATCTCTGGGGGGACCCCCGCTCACTGGTACATGCACACACCACACACCCCCAAGCAGACCCCACACTCACCCCCCCACGCACACCCAGACACCCTCCCCCTCCATACACCCCACAAACCCCATACCCACACACACCTACACATCCCCACAAACACTCCCTCACAAGACCCTCATGCCCATTCACCCACATCCACACACAACCCCACACCCTACATACACACACACAGCACCCCCATAAACCCTATACCCACCCCTCCATACCCTGCCACTCCTCCACACTCACCTACAATATTCAGGACCTCACTTTGAGGTATTATGGAATTGCCTCTATATACACCATACAAACATACACAAATCAGGGCAAACATTTTTTTTTTAATAAAATTAAAATATGTTATTGTTAATGTTTGATTTTTAGTATACAGATTGTTTGTTTTTTTCTGGTTCCAAGATGGAAAACCCCCTTCCCAAAAGGAGTACTTCTTGGGGCAAGGGGAGGGACTTCCAGTGACAAAGGTCAGGAGTTAGGGGATGGGACATCCGGTCCCAAGATGGTGACCAGGTGGCAGGGCACCTGTCAAAGGGTGGGGCTACCCTTGCACAGATTCACAGAAGTTTAGGGATGGGAGGTGTGAAGATATCCTCTGGTGTCTTTCTCTGACCCTGAGCCTGAGACCTCCCATGCCCTCATGTGTCATTCAAAGACCCTTTGTCTCATGTTCCTGCCCAGGTACTTGCTGGGCCTGTTTGGTGATGCTGGGCCCCAACCTGGGGATACATCAAGTCTTTTAAAAAGATTGGTTTGCCTCAACTAATGCCTGTTGCTGGTTGGGACTTAATGTTGAGGTCATAAAGACATAAAGGGTATAGAAAGGGGTCACTCCATCTTGGAGGAGGGAGCATTTTTGGGATGCTGAATCAAGTAAAAGGCCTCCAAAGCGCCATCAGTCTCTGGATGAACATGTGAGTAACTCACCTGAAATTTAGCCAGTAATTTAGGATTAAGTGAACTAGAAGTGTACCAAAAAGGCCAACAAGCCCATTCTGTTTTGCTCAAGGCATTGGTTTTCTAATACTCTTGTGTCTTGTACTCTTTCCCTATTCTCCCTCTCTTAGATTAATACAACCTATCTGTTACAGCACACCTAGCTGTGAATGCTTGAGAGGAGGGACAGGCCTTTACACTTCCAGTAGAGCTTGGTGGAGTATTACCTGTAAACCTCTTGGGTGGCTGCAGGCTATAAGGAGCACCCAGAAATACTACCAGTGAGCAAAGCACTCCTGAGGTCATCAGGGTCATCAGAAATACTACCTGAGGAGCACAAAGCCCTAACAGAGACCAGTGCCCAGGTGGTGGCAACGATTACCCCAAGCTTGCGGATGTGCTCCAGGAAGGGGGTCGGCCAGATGTGGGCAGACCAAAGGAAACTCGAAACATGGTTTTGGTCAGGCACAGTGAGGTGGGTGGCTCAGTGTGGTAGTGTAGTAATGCCCCCTACTAGCCCACCACAGAAGGGACCTTGTGAGATCATTGGGCCCAGCCCCCCTGCTCTGAACAGGAAAAACCCCAGCAAGGTGTGCATCCAGTTTCCTTTTGAAGATCTTCAGGGTAGGTGCCTGCACCATGCCCACTGGGAATCTATTCTAGAGTCTGGTCACATGAACTGTGAAGAAGTTTTTCCTTATATCCAGTCTGAAACCTTCTTTTAGGAGTTTATGACTGTTCCTTCTGCATATCCATTAGCCTTTCCTCATATGGCTTGCTCTTCAGGCCTCTATTCATATGAGTGCCTCTTCTCTGGATTCTCCCAAGCTTCTCCACATCATATTTGAAGTGTGGCACCCAGCAATGGATGCAGTACTCCAGCTGTGGCCTCACCAATGCTGAATAGAGCAGGAGAATAACTTCCTTAGTTTTGCTTGAGATGCATCAGTTGATGCATGCCAGTGTATTGTTTGCTCTCCTAACTGTAGCATCACACTCGTGGCTCATATTCATTTTATGGTCAATAGGGCTGTGCGAAGCTTTGGTGGCTGATTTGATTTGGAGGAGATTCGGCCTGCTGCGACGGCCAAATTTCTGAATCCGAACCAAATCAGGAGACCCATTAATCTCTCCGAATCAAATTGGAAGCCTCCAATTTGATTCAGAGAGATTTGATAACTCAGCCATAGACGCAGCTTTATATGTTTTTTTTCTACATACCTCGAGGTACCATGTGTGGCTCATGAACACTGAGATGGTGGGGTGGATGGAGCGTCCCATGGGAGCTCAGGGGAGTCCCCCATGCACTTGGCGGTAAGCCTGGAAGTGAACCAGAAGTACTTCTGGTCCACTTCCAGGTCCAGCATGAGGCACTGGGGGGATCCTCCCCCACCCCCTGACTCAGTGACTGGTGCCTCCTGTGTCTGGGGGGGGGCACCCATGATCCCCCCTGTGGCCAATCACTGAGCCAGGGGGAAGCACGTCCGGTTCACTTCTGGGTCCACTGCTGAAGACACAGGGGATGCCCTCGCACTCCTGTAGGACACTCCATCCACCCCACCATCTCAGCATTCATGATCCATGCCTGGTATCTTGAGATATGTAGAAGTTGTGTTTATGGCGAAATCACTGATTCTCTGAATCAAAATTGAATCTTCAGATTCGGCCAAATTGAATTGGGACACTGATCGAATCAGTGAATTGAATCACTGTCTTCCGAATCCAAATCAAATACTGCCTGCTTTTCAAGCCCCTAATGGTCAATTATGACTCCCAGGACCCTTTCAGATGTGGTACTAGTTAGCATAGCACCACCACACCTGTAAGTTTGTTGCAGATTTTTCCTCCCCAGATGGAGCACTTCACACTTCTCAGTGTTGAACACCATCTGGTTCTGGTCTGCCCATCTAACTAATCTGTCTAGGTCCACCTGAATCATCAGTCTAGCCTGACGAATGGCCGCACTTCCCCACAGCTTCATGTCATAGGTGAACTTTGCCAGTGTGCTTTTCACCCCTACATCTAAATCATCAATAAAGATTTTGAAAAGCACTGATCCAAGTACTGAACACTGGGGGACCCCCACTAGCTACCTTCCACCAGATTGACACAGATCCATTTATTAGTACTCTCTGGATCTGACCCTACAGCCAGTTTCCCACCTATCTGACTCTTAAATTGTTGAGCCCATAGTCCCCTAGTTTTATCTTGAGAGCCTCATGTGACACCAAGTCAAAGGCCTTCCTAAAGTCCAAGTAAATGATGTTGACCTCATCTCCCTTATCCAGGTGGTGATTAACCCTGTCATAGAAGGAGATGAAGTTGGTCAGACATGACCTACCTTCGACAAAACCATGCAGGCTGTTGTTCAGAATTTTCCCTTCTACTAGCCTATTGCATATTGTCGCAGGGCACCTTAGTGCCTGCTCCTAAGAGAGGAGAAACTGCCAGGGAGAGAGCCCTGGCAGAACCAAGTGAGCACAGCTGTGGGTTGCCGGAGCAACTAAGCGGAGCCAGCTGCCTGTAGGGGGCAGGGCCTGGCCCTTATAAAGCCCAGGGCCGAAGCCAGGCTGGCAGTTCTCTGCCAGCAGTCGGAGAGGCAGGAGCTCCCTCGGCCGAGATATGGGAAGGAGCCTAAGTCGCAAGTACAGCTCATGATAGCCCTGGAGGCTTGAGCTATGATGAGGAGTTATGGCCAGGCGGCTTGCATTTGTGTTACAGCCTAGGGGCTTGTGGTTTTGCTTTGTGTTTGTATTATTACACCCGGAGGCTTGGGTGAGGCTGTAGGGGTTGGAGGAGGCCTCAACTATAGGGACCCCAGAGAGTGTGGGGTGCCCTAGCGCCAAGAGGGCGCATTATCTACATAGCGCCAGGGAAGGCGCAGCTCGCACGCCAGTGTATGAGCAACTGGCGGCGAGGAGCGCGGCCAGTAGGTCGCGGGCGCAACCCGTAGGTTACAGACGGGGACCTAGATCCCAGATTGCGTGTGGAGGAACATAGACCCCGAAGGCGCAGCTCGCACGCCACTGTGCAAGCAGCTGGCGGCGAGGAGCGCGGCCAGTGGGTCGCGGGCGCAACCCGTAGGTTGCAGACGGGGACTGAGACCCCGGATTGCGTGTGGGGGGAACATAGCCCCCGGCCCCAGGAAAGGGGCGGTATTACTGAGTAGCCCAGTGCAGGCACGGCGAGCCCCAGAGAGGGGGGGAGCGCCATACTGAGCAGCCCTAGAGCGCGGGGCCATACTGAGTAGCCCAGTGTGGGCGCGGCGAGCCCCCAGAGAGGGGGAACGCCCTTGTATGTTCTTGAGTAGCCCAGTGTGGGCACGGCGAGCCCCAGAGAGGGGGAACGCCATTGTGTTTTATTGAGTAGCCCAGCATGGGTGCGGCGAGCCCCCAGAGAGGGGGAATGCCATTGTGTTTTATTGAGTAGCCCAGTGTGGGCGCGGCGAGCCCCCAGAGAGGGGGAACGCCCTTGTACGTTATTGAGTAGCCCAGTGTGGGCACGGCGAGCCCCAGAAAGGGGGAACGCCATTGTGCTTTGTGGAGTAGCCCAGTGTGGGCGCACGGGCATAGCGAGCCCGGCCGCAGGCTAGTGCAGCAATCCCCCTCAGACCAAGGCAGGGCGCTGCGGTTGCCCCTGAGAAGACAGGGAGTAGCAGCGCGGGGAGCTAGAGTCAGGGAGGGTATCCGTGCGGTTGGCCCATAGGACCAGAGGCCCGCTAGGGAGTCCCAGAGTGGAACCACACCGGCAGGGGAGGCCCAGAGTGGGCCAGACAAGAGTCCCAGCAAGAGGCCGGGCATAAGAGAGGGAGCCCAGGGTGGGCCACAGTAGAGAGACAGACCGAACAACGTCCTTTACATCTGCGAGGCTTGGGGCGTGGTATTAGGGGCTGGTAGGAGCCATGCATAGCCCATAAGGCTAGGGCACTTGGGTAGCGCCCATTGTACGGGGAGACCCACGAGGGGTCCAGGAGCTGACAGGCCCGAGGAAACACAAGTCAGCCTCCCTATTATATATTCCATCAAGACGTGGCAGGCGAGAATGGAGGGTGCCCTCGGGCCGGAGTAGCGCGGTGAGAGGGCCTCAAGGAGATCACAGCCCTCCGCGAGGACCCCGCTGTGACACAGATGGACTCCTTGAGAAAATTTTTTGAGGATTTTTCCTGGGATTGAGGTCAGGCTGATCAGCCTGTAGTTTCCTGGGTCCTCTTTTTTCCCTTTCTTGAAGATGGGCACAACAATGGTCCTCTTCCAGTCTTTTGGGACCTCTCCTGAGCACCACAGATTCTCAAAAAAGTTTCACCAGTGGTCCTGCGATGACTTCAGCTAGTTGGTTCAGCACTCTTGGATGGAGTTCATCCAGTCCTTATGACTTATAGATATCCAGCCTCTCTAGCTATTTTTTCACCAGCTCTACATTGACTCTTGGTAGGTGATCATCCATACTGTGACTATTCTGTGTCATATTTGCATTCAGCAGGCTATCACTCATAGACTGGTGGAATACAGATGTGAAGTACTCATTCGTTCAGTTTTCTCATTGTTTTTTTTTTGATAATCAGATGTCCAGATGCATTGAGCAGTGGTCCCACGTTTCCACTGGTTTTCCTCCTATTATTTACATACCTATAGAAGGGCTTCTTATTGTCCTTGATTTCAGTTGCTAACTTGAATTCAATCACCACCTTTGCTTAACTAATCTGCCTCCTATATGTGTGGACCAATCTTATGTAGTTGTCTATGGGGCCTATTCCTGGCTTCCATCATTGGTAAGCCTCCGTTTTCTTTTTCAGAAGATCTGTGACTTCCCTGTTGAGCCAAGATGGCTTCCCAGATTCTGTGCCACTTTTTTTGCTTACAGGTATGGACAACTTCTGTGCACCGAGAGTCACATCCTTGTGAAATGACCATTTTTCATCCACACTCTTTCCCTGTGGTCCATGATACTGTAGGACATTACTCACTAAAGTCCTTAGCTTATTGATGTCAGCTTTTTTAAAGTCAAGAATTTGTACCTTACTGACAGATTTCCCAGCCCTATGACAAACAGTGACAGTGATAATGTTGTGGTCACTGTTGCCTAGGTTACACTCTATAGCAAGATCACTGACCAGGTCATCCCCCTTGGCTAAAAACTAAATCCAGGAGTGCATTTCCTCTGGTCAGCCTGTATACTTCCTGAGACAGGTTGAGCTCATTGATACAAGTCAGGAATATATGTGACTGGTCCGATCTGGCTGAGTGTTCTTCCCAGGAGGTGTCTATGTAGTTAAAGTAGTCCGTGATGACCATATCCCATGCTCTCACAGCCTCTTCAAGTTCTCTGGAGAATTCCAGATCAAGCTCCTCATCTTGATTCAGAGGTCTGTAATATATTCCTATAGTTAGGTCCCTTCCACTGTGTCCCTCCCCCATATCTTGACCCAGGGGGTCTCAAGTCACCTTTCCTTAGTACCAATTTCAGCTTCCAAGGAGGTGTACTTCTCCTTTACATATAGAGCTACACCTCCACCATCTTTCCCTATGTGACCCCTTCAATGCAGGGTATAGCTCTCTATAGCTATGGTCCAAGAATGGGTAGAGTCCCACCAGGTCTCTGTTATCCCTATGATATCATAGTCCCTGCTGGAAAGCAGGAGGGCCAGTTCCTCCTGTTTGTTCCCCCTTCCTGCAGCCCTCAACAGCTTGCCAAAACTAGTTAAGTGGTCCACCAGGTGAAATAATTGCCTGGCTCTGACCTACATGTACGCTGGCATTAGGGCATAATAAATTAATTAACTCTGCTGTAGGGTAGTACTATTGGAAGCAGTATTATCCTACAGTGGAGTCATTTATTCCACTGAAATGCATGTGTAGATAATAACAATGGCTGGCTGGGGCACAAGGATGCTAAAATGGAGAGGCTGCCTTCATCCTAGCCCTGCACTGTAGTACCCTTATGCCCGGCTAGCCCCTCCGCCTCCTGATGTCACCACTTGGATCCTTTGGCTGATCCCCCAGACCTCCTGCCAGCCCAGGGCTGCTCTGCCTTAGCTCAATGTGCTGCAGTCCTGGACTCACATGTAAATGCTGCACCCAAAAGCATTGGACTCCAGTATAAACTGCACTGGAATTTATTTCATCATATTAATAGCACATGTAGATGTTCCCAAGGGGCATGTCCAGATGAGTGGGAACATGTGTTTCCCTGGGGACAAGTAGCAGCGGCATACCTTGTGCCACTGCTATTTGTGCCAGGGGAACGCCTGTGCCACACGCACTCTGGTGCATGGTAGGTTACCCCAGGTGGGGTAGGGGAGGCTGGGGCCAGAAACTGTGCTGACCCCAGCAACCTTACCTGGTGGTCTGGGTCCCTGGGAGCTGCAGCTGTGCCACTCCTGCAGCAGGAAGCCTGGCTGGCAGCCGGAGTATGGCTCCAGCCAACCAAGTTCCAGTTTTGGGCAGCACGTACTGTTGTCAACACGTATCACCCACTTTTTTTGGCGTGGGCTTCTCTCAGCATCAAACCCCCACCCTCCTATGCTACAAAGTAGCAGCACTGGGAATACCTGTGTGTGTGGTATGTGGTGCTGCAGACAGGTCTGCGGCACCGCATACTGCATGACCATGCTCATCTGGATGCACCCAAGGAGACTGAAAGGGGATTTGCTAAATCTTCAAGTACAAAAAAAGTTATAAGAAATAAGATGGCAATCAATTGCTCTCTGTATCCACAGAGTATGGGGCAGGAAATAGCAGGCTTAAATTGCCAGAAGGGAAATTTTGGTTGGCTTCTGGAAAGAGCTTTCTCACTATGAGGGTGTTTAAGGACTAGAGCAGATGATCTAGAGAGGTTAAGGAAGTTTCTGAGTGCAAATCAGACAGATATTTAGGATGGTTTAGAAAAAGGAGACAGAGAAAACTTTAGTTTCTTTTGTTCCTTTATGTTCCTTTACTTTGACACTTTGGGGACAGAGGGGCATGGGGACTACAATGCTTCACCTATGTGGGCCCCCCACCACCCCTATCTTTGCCCGCACAGAGTTACCTGGAGGGAGCTGCAGGAGCTGCTCTCCAACCCACTGCCTGGCTGCCACATGCATATGTGTGTACACATGCACATGGTGCCCCCCTAGAACTCTGCCAGTCTGCCAGAGGAAACCCACTGTTTCCTGTGGGGAGGGTTCCTTTAAAAGAGAAAACCCTCATTTTGCCATGTTTTTCCATGGCAAACAGAAAATGTGGATCCCTCTTCATAAGTTATTAGCAGACCCTTTGCTTTAAATAAAAAGGGGGGGAGAGAGAGAGAGAAAAGGAAGAAAGTAATAAAGCAAGCAAGAAAGGAAGCAAGCAAAAAAGACTGAAGAATGCACACAGCTGAACACTTGGGAAAAATACAACTCATACTTAACATCCAGCCACTGCCAGAAACATCCAGTATAAATCTATCAAAGTTAAGAAGAGTGTTTTTTTTTCTTTGGAGATCACCCAAACTAAACTATGGCCAATCAAACCAGACAAACCGGACAAACAAACAATATAAATTATCCATTACATTTTATGTTTTTTTAACTACAAACATCTGACTGTAGCATTTAAATTAAATTAAATATTGTATATAGACTCTGAGGGTGTGTCTAGATGAGTGTGCACGTGCTCCCATTTGCCATGCTGCAAATTTGCAAAGAGGATGGTTTTGGGTTTTTTGTTTTTGTTTTGGGGTTGTTTTTTTTTAATGCCACAAAAAAGTGGTGCACTGCATGTGGCAGGAGCATGCATTGCCAGACTCAGAGCCTTGCTGGCCAGAAAGACACTCTGGCTGCTGGCCAGGCTCCCTGTTGCTGGATCATCACCACTGCTACCCAGGGAAGCCCCCAGGTAAGGCTGCTGGGGCTAGTGTAAGTGCTGGCCCCAGGTTCCATTCCCCACCTGGAGAATTTTCCCCTGTGCTAACCCCACATGCAGGGGTGTGTGCTGGGGCAAAAAGCAAGAGCATGAATTGATGCTGCTGCTGCTTGCTTCCCAGCAGCAACCACACACCCCTGCAAACCTAATAAGACTTATTTCTGAATACAAGAGTACCTAAGATCAAGACATCCTTCAGTTGACAAAGTAGCATTTCACTAAATGAATTCAAATTAAATAGTAGACATGAAAGAAAATGTTAATAGTATTCTGTCTGTTAAATACAATGTACAAAAAATGAAATGTATGTGTCCTTTCTTGACTAGTTACCATGTATTAAAAAGTCTGAAAGGTAGCTTAAAGCCACAGCTGTGCCTTAATTTCTGTCAGAGATAATAGGTCAAGCCCTTAGATGTAAGCTTTCCTGGCTTCTCTCAGTGAGTGTACTCTATTGACTTCTACCAGCTAAGGAGCCAGACCATGATATTAATGTCCACTTTGTTTTTATTGGTGTACTCTACAGATCAATACAAAATGGCATGATTATAACATTACAAAAGAATGTAATGTGAGCATTTGTAAGAAATTTTGATAGGGAGTTTTATTTCCCTGTTAAAATGTTCACCTAAGCATATATTACTTCCTAATATCAATTAAATAGAATGAGTTTGGATTTATTTCTGATTCACAAAATGAAGAGCCCCTCTAGACCTTCAGGTAAAAGCATGATAAGATCTAATGCCAGACTCCCAGCTGCGGCAGCACATGGTGCATCCCTGCAGCTGGGAGCCCAGTTAGCTGACAAGGCTCCCAGCCACGGGGGTACAGCTATCCTACATGTGCAAATTAAAACTGGATAGAAACAATCTATAAAATTACTACACATTTTCCAGATCTAACTTTACAGCTGGTTGTACCTTTTTATAGTGTGATAGTTCATTTGCATATGTAGCTAGTCTAAGTTAGTTGCACAATTAACCCAGTAATTGCATGATACTTATAACATGTTGAGGGGGCCTACGTGAAAACAAAATTAACCTCATACTATTTAAAGCACGCTTTCATGTTTGTACAGACCCATCTCATACTTTTAACACCTGAGAGAACAATTCTCTGTTAAAGATTCAAACACTCCCTTACAATTGGTGGTGGTGGTGATTTCTCTACTTTTCTATAGAATAGAAGTGAAAAACAATATATTAAAAAGAATCCTCAAACCAAAGCTCTCAAGGTTATGGTCATAACTTGTTTCTTATAATGCTCACAATATTCGGTATTTATAGCAAGGTACACATCCAAAGGTGGCAGTGGTGCCCTTTATGTCTGACCTGTCCCATCTCACCTAGTCTAACCAGGTCTCCCCAAGCTACCACCTAACCTCATCTGCCATACCTTGATGGAATGTTATTATAAAATTAGTCAAACTGTTCCTTGGAACCAGGATTAATCCGTAGGTGCCTCTATTTATTCTGGGGTGACACTCTCTCTCTCTCTCTCTCTCTCTCTCTCCCCACTTTTGGCTGATAGCCTTTCAGTAGACCCAGCCCTGTTGTTGTCCAGGCCCAAACCCCACTCATATAGGGAGCCTGTGCCCCAGGGTACCAGTTATAGCCTTCTGAGGCTAATCATGCCTTAAAAGCATCAGTCATGGTCTCTGGCCTCCTCCTTAGCTGTTGACACTTGATTTATGACCCAGATACCTTGCTCTGGGTGGACCCAAACTCTCAGACTGACCATGACCTCTCCATTTGATAACAGGAAAAATTTATTGATACACAATCGTAGCAGATAAGAATAATATAAACAATTCTATATCTAACAGCCTCAGAGTTCACAGAGTCAAGGTACATCTGGCCAGAATGCAAGCTTAACTCTGAGGTTCTCTCTTGAATATCAGAAGTTAGCAGCCTGGAGGTCAAAGGCTGAGCCCTCCCCACTCCCCCCAGTGGGGTGGGTAAGATGGGCTAGTGATATGCCCTCTGTCCATGGTGGCCTCAGGTTCCCCTCTCAGGGACCCTTTGCTGCTCTGAAATCCCTCCTTTAGTATCCTTTCTCCCTCTATGATGACTCTTCATCTCTGGGCATTGTTGATTGGTTTCTCTGTGGTTGTCATACTGTCCATGTTCTGCCCTGTCACAGTATTCCTTTGTTTTACAAACTCATCACATGCACACATCCTAATTTGGGCTTTTACTGGTTTCTCCTAATTTGGTCTGTTCCCCAAAACCAGAAATCCCAAGGGCTCTGCAACTGGGCACTGTGACCTGGCCTGCAGCAAAGTCTCTTATCTCATGTTATGGAACAGTGTACATGTTTTCAATTTCCAGCCTGTGTGTCTGCTTACTGCTTGCCTGTGCCAGACACAGTGGGCTTTGATGGAAACTGTGTTACAAACAGGCTTTTAGAAATCAATTAACCCTTGCCATTGCCCCAGACCATTGTTCTGATGCAATGTCTACTTTACCTACAAGCCAATTCCCAAAAGCAAACCTCAAATAACATTTTCTAGCCATAATTAGACATACCCATGCCTCACAGGTATTACTCAGTCTTCATTATTTGAGACTTTCTGCTCAGTTACTCATTTCTGTGCGCTCAGACTCCAGCCCCTCTGTCCAGGCTTCAGTTCCCTCAACCTTTGCCCACCTTGTCTGGATGCAGCCTTCAGCCTTAGCCCATTAGCACTGGCTTCATCTCCTTAGCCTCAGCCCACTCTATACCCCAGGGCTCCAGCTGCAGAGTGTGCAGGTCACCACTATATGGCCTCCAAACCATCTCTTATAGCCACTCCCAACCCACTAGTAATTATACTTTGAACTAAAAACTATAACCCTCAGGGGTCAATAGGGAGAAACCAAAAATATATTCTGTGGTTTGTGGTGGTAAGACATCCCCACAGGCTCTCGCAGGGGAGAGGGTAGTCCCCGCGGGCCCCAAAGCCCCAAAACAGCACCCTCCCGGGGAAAACTTACCTCCCACTGGGCAGCCAGAGCCGGAGCAGGAATTGTGGTCGCAGCCACAGCTGTGGCTGCATGAGCCAGCATTATGCCAGCTATTTAATCAGCTGTTTCCAGGGCTGAGAACAGCTGAGCCAATCACGGCGGCCATTCTGGCCACCACAGGAAAGCTTAAAAGCCCCGCTGGAACCCGGGGGCAAGGGGAGATGGAGAGGGAGCGCGCTGGCAGAGAGCAAGCCAGACGCACTGAGGCTCCTGTAACAGGGAGGAGCAGCGCAGCTGGTGCAACACTGGCAGACAGAACAGGGAAGGCATTTGAGCCCTTTGTAGGAGCCTGGGGTAAAGGAGGTAACTCCACAGCCCTCTCCTCCCCAGGGGTCTATTTCTTTTGAGGAAAAAAAAAAAGAGAGAAAGAAGAGGCGTAAGAGCAAAGCGCCCTACTCAGAGGCACTTGAGTGGGCACCAGCTTACGCACATATAGCTTGACATCATTAGGGAGGGAAGGCTACTTGTCAAAGCAAAAGGGGCAGCTGGACATGTACCAACAGAGCCCACTCAGACATGGGGTCCCCCTTGAGGCAAGCCATGGTCAAGCCAGAATGACCGAATCACTATTTGCTGATGCCCATCTGGTTGGCGAGTGGATGGGGTGTAGGGGAGGCGGAGCCCCGTGGAACATCGCACCCCAAATCATGAGTACTGCCATTCCCTGGAGAGCCCTTCGAGGAAGATCTCCACTGAACCCCCTCTTTTTTATATAATAACATCAAGTCGTGGCAGGAGAGTTGAGGGAAGGGGGTCCCCACTCGGCGGGTAGTACATCACCCAGGGAACCCCGCTTAAGGCACCTTACATCACATGGTTTAACTGAAATAACTCTCAGCAAAATCTTTAACCCATCCAGGTGCAGTCATCAACTGAGAGAGAGACTTCTCTACCCCCATGAGAATAGCCCCTTTTGCTCCAGGCCCAGACCTTACTCACTCTTCAAGAGAGTTCCTTCTTCCAAGATATTCTGGGCTAGAGTGTATCCTCCTTCCTTCTGGTCAGCTGATCCCTAGTCACAGCTCTGGCACAGGGGGTTTCAGTTATCCCTTTTTAGCCTTGTTCACTTCTAGCTATCTTTGCCAGAGGCAGACCCACACCTGGGATCATTTTCTTCCCCATCAGCCTTTGCACCAATTATCAGTCTGGAATCATAGACTCACAGAATAAGACAGAAGGAGGGCTGGAAATTACCTTCATAGGTTATCTAATCCATCCCCCACTCTAAGGCAAGATCATCCCTATGCAAATTTGTTGCCTAAACTCTTCATAACATTACCATTAATCCTGACACAACGTAAGGCGTAACACCCTAAACTGCCACAGATAAATCAGAGGGGGACCACAGTAGCCAATGTCCTGCTTCTGAAAAGGTTATTAATATATGCTCAAAAGATCTTATATGTAGGGCCAAGTATGTAGCAGCACTCCCCCAGTCCAAGCTCTTGCCTTCTTGGCCTTAAATATTTGGCTCTTGAAGGGACCGCATTGTTTTCTCCTGCCCATCAGCCCTTTCTCAGTATGAGGGCTTAGTTCATCTGTTATAGTACTGTATTCACTCCTATCAAATTAGAAGCCAAAAAAATTTACACATATTTTCTATGTTACCATCAAAAAATATTTTCATGAGTGTTGAGCAAACAATTCACTAGTTATTTTTTATTTAATTTAGTTTCCACTTTTGCCTGAGAATATAGCAATGATGTTTAATATATTGATACACAGGGATCCAGGTTTTCTCTGATAAAAAGAACCCCAATTTTTGGTTTTCAAGAAGTAACCCAAAATCCACATTTTTCCATGATTAAAATGAAACACCCTATCTATATCTATATCTATATATATTAGCGGTTTTCCATTTTACTCGTGTAAAAAATGTGGATTTGGGGTTACTTTTTATAAATAAAAAATTGGGGATTTTTTTTATCAGAGAAAACCAGGATCCCTGTTATATGAATACTATGCATGGCTATTTTGTTCCCTCAGCACTGCTGGGTGTCATGTACAGATAGCGTGGATTGGAAGACAGAGTTTCTGTTCCACTGAAAATACCAAAATTTGAATTCTGAATTGGAACAAAAATATAAAAATTCATAATGAAACAAATTGGCTAAAATATTTTTTTTCAGTAATTTCAGAAAGATCTTAACCAACAAATTGAATAAATCCAAAATGAACATGGGATGCCAATGTGGGGACGCGGTCAAGAAGGCTAACCACACCTTGTCATGCATCCACAGATGCATCACGAGCAAGTCCAAGGAGGTGATCCTCCCCCTCTATGCAACACTGGTCAGGCCACAGTTGGAGTACTGTGTCCAGTTCTGGGCACTGCACTTCAGGAGGGATGTGAACAGCATCGAGAGGGTCCAGAGAAGGGCCTCTCGCATGATCAGGGGGCAGCAAGGCAGGCCCTACAAGCAGAGGCTATGGGACCTGAACCTCTTCAGCCTCCACAAGAGAAGGCTGAGAGAGGATCTGGTGGTCATCTACAATCTGGCCAAGGGGGACCAGCAGGCTATGGGAGAGTCCCCATTCCCCCAAGCACTACCGGGAATAATGAGGAATAACGGCCATAAGTTGACTAAGAATAGATTCAGGCTAGATATCAGGAGGCACTACTTCACAGTCAGGGTCACTAGGATCTGGCACCAACTTCCAAGGGAAATGGTGCTCGCTCCTACCCTGGGGGCCTGCAAAAGGAGGCTAGATAATCACCTAGCCGGGGTCATTTGACCTCAGCATTCTTTCCTGCCCATGGCAGGGGGTCAGATTTGATGATCTGCTCAGGTCCCTTCTGACCCTACCAGCTATGAAACTAAGAAACTCATTTTGATAAGATCAGAACGTTTAATTTTACCTTTATTCATTTGATTATTGTGTTATGTGGTATATTGTATTATGTTATTTATTAGGTAAAAGTCAAAGCAAAAATGCTTCTGAAGCTTCATCCAAATTTGGCCTAATTAAATTTGTATCATGTCCCATTGAGAATTTTAAAGAAATTGGTATATTCCCAAGAAATGGTCCAATTTCACCAAATCAATTTTTTTTCCTAAACACCCCCTGTTCTGACAAAGCATTTCATTTTATTTTATTTTTTATCATGTCTATATGATGTGGAAATTAATTTTGTTTTCCTGAAATACAACCTTGCCAGTACCAGTTAAGTACTTGGTGGTCCCCAAAAGTGAGCCCAGTAGGAATATGGAGATGGCTATGATAAATTTATTTTAAATTTACAAATAAATGTTTCCAGGGAAGGAAAAAAAATCATTATTCAGCAAGCTCTCCTTGCCAGTCAAAAATAAAGTTAATTGAATAGCACATATTACTGGCCTATTCTACAAAGACTTACACCCCTAAATAACTAACTTTGCTCATATTAGAAGTTACACTGAAGACAATAACCTTGATCCTGGGCCAAGTAATGTCTGCATTATACAGCTGCAATGATACAAAGCAACTCTAAACAGAGTGGCTTCGGCTTCAGGAACTTCATCAACAGAAGGGGCATCCTTAAGTAGTAAACAGCTATAATCCCACCTGTGGCCAGCTCATAATAATGGAAAAGGATATATATTTGTGTGATATATTTATTCCCATTTGCTCCCAGACTGGTGCAAGTTACATATAGGAGGCTAGCCTCCCATTCTCCATTGGTATTGGTCAGCTTCTAAAGTGAGGTAGTTCAAAATGTACCTTGTGGCAGGCCAGTAGGGGGTGCTCCTGCATTGAGCCACCCACCTCAGTGCACCCGACCACCTTCCAGGTTCCAAGTGCCTCCCTGGGGGCACCTCACATCTGGCCGACCCCCTTCCTGGATCACGCCCGCTAGCCTGGGGGTAGAGCTCCCAGCACCCAGGGACAGGCTTGATTCTGGTACTGTGTCCCCTGGGAAACACAGGCCTAGTAGCCCTTGTGGGTACTTGACTCACTTCAAGAACCTGGGGTGCTTCCCTTAGTCAGAAGCACAAGTAGTAGTCCCCCTTAGTCAGCTGAGTGAAAGGGACCCCAAAGCATAATCTAGGCTCACTCCCAATAAGTCTCCCACACTAGGCACAAAGGAAAACTTTATGGTTACAAGGAGTAGGGTTCGAATAGGGTACAGAGTTGAGCAGTATCAAAGAAATCCCATAGAGCAAACAGGGTAGCTGGGATAGCCTTTGATCACACATCTGAGTTACTGCAAGCTATTTATCTAGTTAGATCTCAGGTAGCTTACTCACAAGTATCCAGAGGCAGGTGGAGATTCCCTCTGGAGGCAGGCAGTTCTTTGATCATGAGTTTTGAGAGAGAAAGTAAGTTTCAGATGGTCCAGCTCTTCTCTCTCTCTGAGTTTTCCTCATGGCCGCTGCCCCCTCCTTCTGGCCAGTCCTTAACTTATATAGCCCTTATGACCTCATTTACCTGGTCCAATGGAGGCCAGCACCTGTTGACTGTCAGCCAACCAATCTGAAATGCATCACTGGTTGCTGAGAAGACTGGCAGTCTCTAGCCCACCAGGAAGCCCAAGTCCCGCACCCAGATATGTGATACCAGTCATGTAGGCAGAGGGAGCAGGTTCCCCCCTCCCTCAGGAAAGTATCCAGCTCAGGTTACCTAAAGAAATAGGGTAAGGTATGTACCCTCTGCAGGGCCCACCTTAACCAAATTGTCACAGAGCAGAGTTTTTGGGGAGAAACAGAGGTGGCCTTCTGCCACATGCCTTTCCTTCCCTTCCTTAGGATTTCTTGGCTAGACAACTGAAAATAGGCACAGTGCAATTCTTAGAAGGCAGGAAGGTCAAATTTATCAACAGTCATTGAAGAAGCTAGGCATGTCTTTAGCACGCTTCACTTAGTCATGAGAGCAAACAAAATCATTTTTTTCTGTGGCATGTGTCCTGTTACACCTTCTCAATAGAGGTGGTATATTTTGCACAAAATTTGTCCTTCTTCAATCTCAAATCTTTTCTTTCCATCTCTCCTCTTTTATTTCATCCCTTTGGCTTGCCACATGTCTCTGTTATGATGCGGCCACATTTATTTATGGATTCAGTAAATATAGTATATTTGATAAAGTGTCTGTGGCTGCATTTGTATTCATACTTGAGTATAAAATATGCTCTTCGTGGAAAGAAAATGTCTGAGTGATTTATTCCTGCTGTTGGTTTACAACATAGTGAGGGCCTGTAATGTTGTTTTTTCTGAAGTACACAGCCACAGTGTTAATATTAGCATGAGTGCACTCAAATATGAGGAAACTGTAACATTGGCATGCAATGTATTGTCTTAACAAAAAGCCATTAAATAGGTCATTAAACACATACTAACAATGAAGGACACATATTCCCTTATATGACATCATGCAGAAAGATTAATTTCTTTTGGAACACTAGTAATGCCCTCGGGGGTGCTTATCAACAGTTTTCAGCGGAGGAAATGGTCAGTTTTTGTTGCAAAACAAACAAACATCACCTATTTTCACAGCCCTGACCTAAGATCCCTTCCACTGTATCTTACTGTGTTTTTAATCCTTCTTACTAGGCCCAGCAGCAGGTGTGAGGCAATTGAAAACAATGTAAAACTGAATTGTTTCTTTCACTTCCATGTGAACTGCTGCAATTTGCATTCTTGGAGGGCCACTAGCTGAGGTCAACTGTACTGTCATGTTAGCAGGCTGTTTGCCATTGCAGAACATTTGCCAAGGTCACTCAAAGTCTAAACTACCGCAGTATATGCACAACTTTTTAAAAATGTAAAATGTCTTAGTCCATTAAACAGGATATTTTAAAGTTAAACTTTTACACCACTGTTGCTGGGAGGCACAAAGGTAGGCCTGCTAAAATATTCAGTACAGCCCATCTTGTAGAGATGTAAAAAACATCCCACATTCACAAAGTTAAGCAGTATAAGATTTGCCTGACAAAAGCAGGCCAGATTTTAAGCTCTGCAAGTACTCCAGCTACACATTATATCAATTTTCAAAAGACTGCAAACTCTTTAAAAACAAAGGATTCTTTGTGCTGAAAAGCAAGAATTCAGCAAATCTGATCCCAGGATCCACTGCTAGAACTGTTGGCTCTGTTCTTTGCACGTTCCAGAGTCCATATGTAAGTGCACACACTGCCTGGGATGTATATAATTAGAGGTATTACGTAGATGCATAGTAAAAGTTTCCTGGGTTACATTACTTTAATGTCTTCAGTTGGGGAAGTTTCTCAACCAGTTCATTTCTAGAACCAAGAAGACTTGTGAAGCATGAAGCTGAAAAATGTTGAGCCCTGGAAAAGGCTGCAGGTGAAATGAGACTTTACCTCTGGAGACTGGCAGGTCAAAGAGAAGGGTGAAAATAAAAAATACAACATTCATGATGACACACACACCCAAACACACACACACACACCTTTTAAGGAATGATGGGTTAAATAAACTAAATTTTCTATCCTTCTAGCTCTAAGCTTAAAGCCTCCCTCCTTTTTAAAATCATCTTTAATTCTACCATCTGCATGACATTCTGATCCTGTTTCTCATAAAATGCAGGTTGGGCAGTCCTCCTGGGGATTGTTTGGACCTCATGGAAAACATGCAAGGGATCTATTATTGGACTAGAAGAATTTGTCAGAATGGGTGGGTAGGCAAGTGCACAGATGCTCAGTGACCTCATAGATGAAGATGTCAGTGCATTGCTATAACTACTTTGCTAATACAGAAAAAAACTATTGGAGCACAAAAAAGTATTTATGCACCTAAACTTTAAGTAGTGTTTTTCTAGTACAGGGATAGAAAAGGAAACAGGAATATATTTCCAGGATCATTCAGATTTTCAGTCATTTGCTCATCACTTTATAAGCCATTCAGCCAATGGTGAATATAGTAACTGTTCTCTGTGCTCTGCTTTGTAATGTTCACTTTTTTGCCTGTGGCTTTTCAATAAGTTAGGTTCCACAACGCTATATTTTAAATGTAGTCCAGATGATCATCCACTGCAGGCTGATAACTAAAGATCCATTAAAACACAATTTTTAGTCCAGTTGGTTCTTTTCCATTAATAAGGCTCTATAATCCCCTAGTAACAAAGTATAATTTATTTTTATAGGCTACTTATAGAAATCCAAATAATTCCCCATTCAGCTGGAGCTAACATATATTTTACTATGGATTATGACCCCATAATAAATAAGAGAAAACTGTAGTATTTTAACAAGAATTAACAGTTTTCATAGGTTTCCTTTTATTTCCAGAATCACTTTGTGAATGAATTTCTCTGACGTTATAGTTAAGTGGTAGCACCACGTACCTCACATACATTAGCTCAAAAGCCCAGCTTACACAATCTTCATTTTTTTCCATAGGAATTAATACAATGAGGCTCCCCTATCTAGCTGCCTGATGATAACTTAATATTGTTCATCTATCATAACTGCAAAAGTTTTTGTAAGTGTTTTGAGTCCTGTCTGTCTTGCATAGTGCTTTTCTTCAACTAGTTAACTTAAATTAGTTAAGTTTTCCTGGATTCTATTCAAAGTATAAAAATATCTCCATTCCATCTTTTGACTCCTATCAAGTGATCTTGAAGCATTTTACAAACCCACATGAACTTACCTTCACAACATCCAGGTATTTTCTTCTACAGATGGGGGAAAAACATCTGTTATACACAAAACATAAATGTAATAATAATAACAATAACAACGACACAAATAAATGGAGCAAAGCTAAACTTGTCCAAGGACAAAAGCTAGCTACATAATTATTGCTTATTATTATTGCTTGGGAGCTAAAAATGGATTGGTATACCGTTTCCCATCGTAGTAGGTACCAAGATGGAATAAAGTGAGGGTCCTGGCTATCTATATAACAATCTACATTGTGTGTGCTTGTGTGTGCATGTATATTTTACCAGATATTCGCTATAGTATTGTGCCTGGTCTACTTTTGGTTTACACAACAGCAACACAGACCTTATAACAGTCTTTCTTGAATAAGGAAATCTCTTATCTTTTTTAATAACAGCATTCATTCCAGTAGACTATTTTCTCTCGCAAAACCTGGGATATCAGGAACAACCAAAGACAATGTTTGCAGGGTGATATGGAAGAAAGACTGTTAGAGAAGGGCCTGTTTAGAATCATAGAATCAAAAATCATAGAAAAGTAGGGCTCAAAGGGACTTTCAGAGGTAATCTAGTCCAAGCCCCTGCCAGAGGTCTATTCAAATCATCCTATACAAATCCTTGTCTAACCTATTAGTAAAATTACACAGTCATTCCTCATACACAGTCACAAGACATAATACCCTAGCCTGCCCCCCCTGCAGGGGGACCACAGTGGCCAATACTCTGCTGTTACAAGGGTTGTTAAAGTACACTCAAGAGATCAAAGGAAGAGGGCCATGCTCCCCACTACACAGGAAGGCAAATAACCCAGAGTCTGTACCAATTTGGCAGGGCTACAGGGGGCAGGGATAAAATTACTTCCTGTTTTTCCCTCTTCTTTATGGCAACCATGCTTAATACTTAATCTATAGCATGCTGGCTAGAGAACTGTGCAGGGAAATCAGAAATACAGGTTCAACTCTCCTTTGGGTGAGAGGGAGCCTAGAACTTAGATATCCTATTCCCTGGATAAATGTCCTAGCTATATGGCTTTGGGAGCTAACACATAGGATAGCTCTTCTCTCTGCTTCTTCCACTCAGATATACATGCACGTTTCAAGCCAATGTGTAGTTTATTGCACATGTTCAGTTTATGTGCCCACACTTTTGTATCCACAGTACACAGGTAGGCCCAAAATGCCCAGGAAAGTTCACAAAGGGAAATTCAATTTTGCCCCTAATCCAAATTGTTGGTATTGATTTCATTACAAAGTACAGCCACAATCCCTTTCACTCAAAAATATAGCAGTGACCTGTGCCCCATCTTTTACATCATAGTCCAGTAGTTATAGTACTTACTCATAGAATGGGAGAGGTGAGTTTTGGCCTGCTTTAGACTGAGAACATTAGAGCTCAACTTTTTCACCAACCCAAAATCTAACCTAAAAACCAAGCTACTGTATTAGAGAAAAAGGCTGGGGAAAGAGGAGGTGCATCTGTTGAAATTGGGCCATGCTGAAGAAAGCAAAGTAAAATGTTAATACCAGAGAAAAAGTTAAATACCAGTGAGCCTGTTTACATGTTCATTAATGTACCTTAGATACTGTGCATTTAGTTAAGTACTTCTTAATAAAATACTAACTAAATGCACAGTACCTACAGCTACTGCACAGTAGTGCTGGCACATGGTTATTTAGGAATGCTTACTGTGCATTAGCCTAATAAACCTAGGTTATTAGCACTTTTTTTGCCATGGCAAGCTACTGCACAGGGTTATTAAGCTAATGTGCAATAAGTGTTAGGACTGTGTGAAATGGCACCATTCCATTTTGACTTGAGTTTCGAGGTTTCAACGGAACAGAATTTCTCTTTGAATTTCATTTTGATTTGAAACCGCTGTTCCATTTAATTTCATTGAAACAGTGACATTGTTTCGATGCCGAAGTTTCACCCATATGCTATAATGGGGAAGCTCAAAACAGCCTCTCTCATCCAGCAGGCAGATGGGGGCCCGCAACCCCAGAAGGGTTGCAGGGGCTGTGTCATTCCTCCCAGGGCTTCAGGCCCCCAATCTGCCTGCCAGATGAGGGAGGGAAGCCAGGTGCTGCCACCTGGGACCATGGACTTGGGGAAGGGAACTGAGCCCGATTACTCAGTTCCCCTCCCTAGCACTATGATCAGTTTTGGGAAGGCAACTCAGCCCAGCTGAGCTGAGTTCTCCTCCCCAGCACTAGGATCAGGCTGGGGAAAGGAACTTTCCCTAGCCCAATCATACCACTGGGGAGGGGAACTCAGCCCACCTTGGCTGAGTTCCTTTCCCCAGCCCAATCCTAGCACTGGGGAGGGGAACTAAGCTCAGTTCGGCTGAGTTGCCTTCCCCAGCCTGATCACAGCACTGGGGAGGGGAACTGAGCCTGGGCTCAGTTCCCTTTCCCTGTGCTGTGATTGGCTTCCTGCAGCCCGGCCATGGGAGGCAGGGAGAGCCAGGGCTGTGCTCCTGGCTGAGCCACATGGGGCTGCAGAACTGCTGGGAGCGCAGCCCTCATTCTCCCCTGTCTCCCAACACCGGCTGCTGGCTGCTTTGAAACTCAAAATGTTTCAACATTTTTTAAATGTTTTGACTAACCTTGTTTTGTTTCGAGGCTGTTTCAAAGTCCTTTGTTTCAATTCAATTTCACTGTTTCGAGTTTGAAATGAGTCAAAACAGTGTCGAATGGAAACCGCCAGCGATATTTCACACAGCCATAATAAGTGTCTTATGTAGACACACCTAGTTTAAATTGAAATTAACGTCAGTTAAGATTCCACATATCTTTCACCATCTAGGTCTTGATCTCTCTCTCTGTAAAATACAGATACTAGCTCTTCCTACCTCAGCAAAGTATTGTAAGAATAAATACTATCTGTACTTGAATATAAAATGAGGTTTATTCCCCCAGTCAGCTTAGGGGGCAAAAGTCCATCATCTTATAACTGCATACTAAGAGGAAGAGAGAGCAGGTAGCTGCTGCAGCTCTGACTCTGGCTCTGAGCCCATGTCAGGACCAGTCAGACCCACAGCAGCCTCCTACCCCACCCCCTCCACTTCCTCTCTGCAATTTCTGGCCCTGCCCCTTTCCCCCCCTGCCCAGCACCCTGTGGGGCACAGCTCAACTCCAGTTCAAGCTGGGGTCTCTGCCTGGCACAGAGTGCCATGGAAAATCCTTTCCCTGCCTGGCCAATTAATTGTGCCCACACTACCACATGGTGAAGCAAAGACTGAGCTTTCACATTCTGTGCTCCAAGATATAGCAGCCCAAGCAGTGCCTGATGGTAAGGGGTAAGGAGGAGTGGAAAAGGCAGAGACTACAGAGTTGAACAGGAAGGGGCAGACACTGAGAAGAGCAGGGAATAAGACACAGGGAATAAGAGGCAGAGACAGGAGGAAGTGGGGAGAGGTGCAGAGGCTGTAGGGACTTGTGGGTGGGACTGCAGGTGGCAGGTGGGGAAGGAAGGCTGCAAGGGGAAGAAGTGGGTGGGACAGAGTGCAAGGGGGCCACCTGAGCCCCCCAGCCATAGCTTTCCTGGCTGTAGCACTTGTGAGGAAGGGATTCAAGACAACCCTCCAATACTTAGATTCTATACCTGAAAAATGATAACAAATTTATAAACTTTTCATATATAGAATTTAATTATTGGGGAGTCATCTTATATTCAAGGTCATCTTATATTCAAGTAAATGCAGTACATTCAATAAACAGATATTATAATAATATCTCTAATATTATCATTCAGTTATAATAATGGTGCAAGTAAACTGTGGGAAGTATCTCTCCGTATCTCTCACAGGCTTTCAGGCTCTTGACAAAGGAGAAAATTTACAGTTAAAAACTAGTGAGAAAGAAGAAAACAAACCAATTCCTGAAGCAATCCCTAGTGGCTATTCCCTGGCATCTCTGGAAGAAAACAGAGCCTTCCCTTAAATCTCTGTTGAATCATGTGAAAGTCAGATTCTTTCAAATGGCCATATAAAAATTAATTAGATAAATGAAGGGTTTAAAGAGATTTTCTTTCCCGCTTTGGAAATTCCATTCAGAGCCAAGGACATTTGCCATTCCTGCAGTGTGTCACAAGGTAAAAGGCAAGGAAGTCAGTGAAAGGGAAAGGCTGCACTATTTGGAATAATAGTGCAACTTGTTTATTTCCTAAGTCTTCTTTGGGTCAGAGGGAATAATTTCTGATAGTCTGAAATTTTCTGATGAAACAACTAAACCAAAACATCAAAATAAAAACATGGTTTTCTTGAAATATTTCAGGTTTGAAAAGTATTTTGGCCAATTTGAAGCAAGCTTCCCAAGGAAAGACTTCAGTCCTTCATGTTATGCACTGGGGTCAGGGATCCTGGAGGCTCTAGTTCCTTGGTGAGAGTACAGTCTGTGCTGAAGCCAGGGACCCTAGGAGAACCCTGCCCCCTCCAAAAAAATAAACTGAAAACCACAGTTGCTTGTCTTAGGAGTGAAGCTGACAAACTGTCAGTTTCATGGAACAGCTGCAAGGTTCCAGGAGTTTCAGTCTTGCAAATACATTTTTAAAATCTTGGTTTCAGTCCAGAGTGAGCCAAAAACTAATTTAGTGACCCCCCCCCCCCCCCCCAAAAAAAGCATCAGTGAACTGGAAATCTTTCTTTTTAATCACATCTACACCCTTCCTCAAAGGTGCAAATGAACGCTACTCTGTTTGATGCTATGTCTACTTTAAAACATAAAAGACTTCATCTATCACCAGCTACCATTAACATGACTTAGCAGCTGGAAACAAGAAGGACCAGCACCATGTGACCAGCAGGTTTGTGTATGCCACCAGCAACAACTCTATGGGCCCATGTTTGGAAACTGTGAGCACCTATACATATGCCCAACACCTGCTCTTACACATTCGAATTCGAACACATTGGAGAAGACTAATTAGCACACTCCAGAAGCCTTGGCCTCATACCTATTCAGTGTCCCTGTGCTTCAAAATGGTGGTGGGGGCACTTTAACCAAAAACTCCCAACTCCATTTTGAAGCATGGGGTATACACAAGATGTTGTGGGCATTCCTGAGAGCTACTCTAGTTAAAGCGTCCCCCTCTCATCGCAGAGCACATATAAAGGCACTATACTATTCCAGAGGAAACGTGATGTAAAGCTAGCACTCAGAGGTACTCTTAGACTATGGCAAACATCACAGAAATAATGCCCTCTCAATCAGCCAATAAAATTATACAGTTTCTTGTTGATTTACAACAGCTGCTGGATCACTAGAGCTCTCAGGAATTCTACCTCTCAGCAGAATCTCAAATCCAAAATAAGGGTATATACCTGATGTGCAGTTAATTTACTTTGCTCTCTGGGAACAGTTTTTTGTTGTACTATTAAGTCTGGTTTAGTGCCATCCTATGAAGATGTATGAAACATTTCTGTATAACCTCTGCAGAAATATATTACCCATATATTATAACATTTCCCCACTTACATTTTTTTTCCTTTGATTTTCAGTAAGAGAATTGACTTACATTGCTGACTGGAATTGAAAAAACTCCAGATGATCTGGATACCCTATAGTGTAACTTACATTTTGTACATCATTGTCTAATGAGTTTCTGGAAATGGTGCGTGGCTGCTATACCGTGTAAGCATTTGGTTAATAAAATTAATGAAAGGTAATGTAATGATATTGATTGCACATTATGGGAACCCTTGATGAAAAGTCTCCCACTTGTCAGACTATCTGGAAAGTTCATAATATTTAAGTCTCCATTTCACTGAGCCAGAGCTGGACAGTCTTCCAAGGAATGTAACAGGCCAGCCACATGCAGGAATGGAGATTAATAGAAAAAAAAATAGCATATAATACTATGTTTCTCAATGTATCTTTTTCAGAAGGAAGATGGTCTTGAGTTTATACTTTAAAATATTTTTAGATTATATAAGCCATCATACAAAGCTTTCCAGAAGTAAGGATTAGACATGGAGGCCGGGTACAGAAGTTACACTTGTTGCACAGTAGGCTCACAGAAAGTGCTTTACAGCTGTAACTGAGTAGATGGTCAGGGCATATAGAGCACTGTAAAAATGGTGGATCCTGTTCTAATGTGACCCTGGATAGATGTGGTATCAGACTTCAGCGCTGTAGGTTAGAGTGCTTGTGACAGCGCATCCTTTGGGTGCCTGCCACGTTAAGGGCTGGAACAGGCAGTCTGCAGGTGCCTAATTAAGGCAGTCATTTTCAAACTCTGGGAAGCCAGGCCGCAGTTGGCAGTGAGCAGTCAAGGAGGCAACATCAGGCTAAGCTGCTTCTGGAACACCTTGGAGGTAAGGGTGAGGCTATTGGGAAGGAGGAGACCTCATGGTTCAGGACATGACCTGAAGCTGTACCCTGCCAGGATAAGGAGGCCTGGTGGTCACTCAAATACCAGGACTGAGAACCTCCCTGGTGTAAGGCTGGTCAGGGTATCTAAACCCCAGCCACCACCTTTGGGTGGGTTACAGTTGAGTGGAGTGGGGGCCAGGCATGCTTAATAAAAGCACCTGACCCCTATGGGGTGCTGGACTTTGGAGGTGGGCCAGGAAAGCTCAAAGAGGCACACCTGAGTTCAGGGGTTGTAAGACCTTGGGCGCTGTGTAGAGGGTGGAGTGCAGGCCGGGCAAGCTTAATGAGAGAAGCACCTGAGCCTGTAGGGGTGGAAGACCTGGGGCCAGTGTAGGAATGGAGTAGGAGTCAGAGAAAGTGGTGTAGTGGTCTGGTGAGGGGCTAGGGGCAAAATAGGCCCATAGTTGAATATTCGTACAGTCAGCCCCATTCAGGTGAGGGTCATGGGAGAGTCCCAAAAGACTGCACAGGGGCTGACTGAAGGGTGAATAGCAAAGCTGGATGGCCCTCTAGAGTCACTCAAAGGGAGCAGGGCAGAATAAATGTGACCCCAGATAGGGCAGTACAATACAGTGTGGGTGAGAAACAGTGGAGTGCAAGAGGCCCCCAGTGAGGTGAGGAGGGGGTGGCATGGCACACAAGGGCAGTATGTAAAATACCCAATTGTGTGCCTAGTTTAACATGGCCTTGAGCAAAAGAGTCATCACATAGCGTGACATCTGTGAAGCATGGAACACGTGTAAGGGGAAGTCGGAGCATGTATGTACCACCCATATTACAGCTGGGCACGCAAAGGGAAGCCTCCAAACTTATTAACATCTTAAGTACTTAACAGCAAAGCATGGCAGGCTAGTAGACAGGTGGGTTGCCCACAGACAGGAGGTGGGCTGAAGTGAGCATCAGGCCTTGGCAGCTTGCCCCTATCACAATGATATAACGAATATCTGTACCACTTTCCATCGCCACTCATAGTAGGTTGCATTCCACCGACATCCCATGGAGCAGGCGTTCCCATCCTTTTTATGCTGAGGCCTGGCAAACTGTGAACTGGAAGTGACCACAGACCGGCAAGCCGGGGACCAGAAGTGACTGTGGACTGGCAAACTGTGGACCAGCAGTGACTGGCATACTGCAGGCAGGCTGCTGGTCCACAGCATACCAGTCACTTCCACTCCGCAGTTTGCCACTCCGCGGTTTGCCACTCAGCGGTAACTTCCAGTCCGGCAGCCAGCCCTCCTTGGACCAGCAGCCAACCCTTCATGGCCTGGCACTGGACCATGGCCCGGAGGTTGGGAACCCCTGCTATGGAACATTGTAGCATCCTGCTGAACCCCACTTCCCAGGGTGGTGCTCCACCAGAGCTCTTGTGGTCTATCCAAGCACTAGGCTGGCCCCACTCCTGGGCTGTCACTCACAAAAGTCAGTAAAGCCCCTGTTTCCAACCCCAACTCCCCTGTCCTTGTTCCCTCTGGCCAGCTATGAGCCACTGTATGGTATTATCGCTCAGTGTGTGAATTCCATCTACTCCATCTGGGCATTTGTAAAGATTGCAGCTCCTGATTAAGTGCTATGCTGTCTACTGGACATCATATTCACATAAGGGGTTGTCCAAGATGTTCATCTTATACAGTGCCGTTTTGAAGCATTCATATCCAGATCTCAGTCTGTCCATCTTGATCCCATGCTTGTCTGTCAAGGTTGTAACCAACAGAAGACTCATTTGGTGTTGATATAAAATGCTGTAAAAATAGATTTCAGACTGGATTACTCTAAATGATCATTTCATTTTCATTCACCCTGCCCCTTACCTAAATTTAGTGCAACGCGAAGCCACAGTATCCAGCCTGCCAGGCTGTCCACAGGCCCAGAAACATGTCAGCTGGGGAGCCATTAGAGTCTGTCTTCTTATGTCACTTGTCCAATACCTGAGAGTGCAGGGAATTCATTTGTGATGTACAAGCTTTGTAACCTGTTAGGAGTTTCTCAGAACTGTTAAGTACAGTATCAAGCTTTTTAATGAAACAACTATACATACAGGGACACATTAATCTGCTGGGGCATATGCACTTTGCATATACAAAGTTCTGTACACTTTGAAGTTGGCATGCCATGTCATGCTGGCTAAACTTCTTAAGACAGCTACCTGTGCAGAGACTTTACTGCTGACCTTCTGAATGTGATGTTTATAGGTGAGGGAACAGTTTAATGTGACACCTTGGTAACTTGGGGTATGCTCATGGGGAAGGCTGTGGTTGGCTACTCTGATATTCAGTGTGCTCTTGGTTCAATGATTATCCAGGTGGAAGACTTATGATACTGATTTATCAATGCTCCTCACTGACCTCGAGCCTCTCAAACAACTCCCCCTCTGCCTAACCCCAAAGCCACCAGCTTGGAAAGAAGCAGGGTTGGTACCCCTTACTGTTGTTAAGGGCTTCTCAGTCTGTGTTACATTAAGTGGATCCATAATTCTGGGTAAATAATAACTGACCACATGATCCCTCAAAGTTACATTGCTTTCCTGAGAGAGGCCAGAGTGTTTACCTGGATTCACCTGACACAAACCTTAACCCAAACAGAGCCCAATGTACACTAAAAGCTTTTTTCAAGTCCCACAGCCAAGGTGTAACCAACAGGAGAAACTGCACATGTTCACTGGTGATCCTCCAGGCACTGTTTGGCAGAGCAGCTATGAATGTGCACCACTGCAGGTAAGGCACAACAGGAAATGGGAATGTCCCCATTCCCTTCCTCCCTCTCCCCCTGGAGAACCACAAGAGATCACCCCTCTGGGCCCTGATGCTTGGGTTTTCCAGCCTGTCTGGCTCCCACAGCAGGGAGAGGGAACCCAGACATGAAGGTTTTCCCAGCTGGGAGGTGGAACACAGGCATTCTGTACTATTGTTAGTGTCAGGTCATAAGAAGCTGCACAGCTTCTGGTCCCGAGTGGGGGGAAGGGTCCAGATAGTGGACTCACCACAGGTCCCTCAGTGTCTCCCTTCTTTGTAGGTTCCTCATTTGTGCACAAGAGGCCTGGTCATGGATCCTGAGATGTTACATCAAGGATTGTCACCTGGACACCTGTAGAGTGCCAGAGACATGTGCATAGACAGCACCAGTGACATGAGGGCCAAAGAGTCCCATTGATTGGGGACTTGGAATGCACAAGTTGGTGACTGCTTGCACCCATGGTGCCACAGCACTTGAACAAGCTGCCTAGGCACAGAAGCACACTGCAAAGGTCCAAAATGAGATCTCTATATGGCCAGCCACTCTCTGAGGGACACTGCAGGTGCTGCTATGGAACTGAGAGAGTTGCAGTGCCAAGATAAGGAGTTTATGCACAAAGACCACTTGAGATCCCACTATGATACCTTTGAGTGATGTCAGCACTACCTCCCATGGGGAGACCGTTGCCCTCCTGGGCCAGAGTGGTGGGGCAGGCTGCCAACCACCAGCCCCTCCTCCCACTCCCCCCACCCCCCAGCATGGACAGCCCAATTCCAGGGACTCCTACCTGTGATGACATGCCTGAGAGTCCCATGGGGCGGACCGTGGCTGGTGACCATGGTGGGAATGCTTCACAGTGAGCATTAGTTGGAAGATGCTGGGGACAGGGGGGATTGAAGATGTTGGGAAAGAAGATATGGTGCATGGGTGAGGGACATTGGTAGATGCTGAGAAAGAAGACATGGTCCTTGAGAGATGCTGACCCATGGTCCAAAAAGCCAGGAAGGCATCCAGTGGGGCCCACTCAGGAAGCAGCACTGGGGGAAGGGAGGGGGATCAGGCCTCCAAACCCCTGATGCCAGTTATAGCATTGATTCAAACCACCTTCCAGGTCCCAGTCACTACCCCTGGCTGGTAGGGGTCACTGACTTAGATGCAGGGCCTCAAAAAGAACAGGAGGGGGCAGTCCACCAGATCACCGGACCAAGCTATTCCTGGCCCAGGTTCCACTGCAGGAGAGCAACACAGCCTTTCTGAGGGTAAGCTACCCCCTGAGCTCTGGTCCAAGTTCTGGAGCAGGCAACGTTCCAGTTTTTCTTGATTATGTACATGAAGTTTGGCAGTGTCAACATTTAAATAAACTGAGGGGCAGCAGTTTTGCACACAACTTTCCCCCTGCATCCTCAAGGATTTGTGTTTTGTCAAGTTGAGCTCCCACAGCTGCCCATCCCTTTCCCTCCCTTAATGTCATAACTACCCAGTGCAGCCAGGATCTTTCCCCACTCTCTGCACGTTAACTGAGAAGAAAGTTCCAAGTTCAAGAGAGGACAATGTTGCACAATTTTTCTTTAGTAAATACACTAAAGTTTGGCAGCTTCAATATTTGACTAAAATGAGGCACATCTCTTCTTTGTGCTGCATTCCCCCACATCCTGGTGTGGCCCCTGGGGGCTAAAGATGGAGAAAGGAAAGGGGCTGGTGCCTGGGCAGCCTGGGTTGTGGGCAGTAGTGCCTGTGTCACAGGGCCAGAGAAGCCCATGGCAGGAGACTCAAAGCCTGGTACCAGGGTGTGATCACTTGAAACCCTTCAGACCTACTCATCCAAGGAGGACTCCTAGTAACAAAGGTGAGGAGCTACTCAGCCAGAGCTTCACACATTCAGACCTTATGCCATGGTGTAAGGCTGGGGTCACCAGCACACGTGTGGCGGAGTGTTATATAGGCATCCAGGACACATACACACACCCAAACAAACACATGGAGTCCAGGACACACACAGACATGCACACACAACCCAGTTGTCCAACACACACACACATTTGGCGGTTGCAAGGTATGCTGCGTAGGCATGTGCTGGGTGGCAAGGCCAGCTGATAGCTGAAGGCCGTGATGATCTGCTGCCTCATCAGATCCAGGTGGGTGGCTCCGATGTCCCCATCAGCCAATCAGGGGTGGCTCAGCCATTTGCCTCTGCTTGGGAGACTTCAGCAGCTAGTGGGGCACATTGGGAGGCATGCGAGAGCCCTCCAACCTGCTGTTCTTGGGCCATGCAGGCAGCTTATGAGCACACACCACCCCGCCACAAGGGCTAACATGTGTACTGCTTCCTCCTGACCTAACTTGAGGTGCTCAGAGTAAAACTTGAAAGTTAGAGTGCTTCCTCTGCTGGCTTCTTGAACTCCTGTACTCAGCCATAGTATGTAATATTTTTTTTAAGAAACTAATCCTTCAGGATGCATCTCATTACTTACAGATTTTTATGACTGTTTCTACATCTAGAGGAAGTAAATAATAGGGTTTGACACTATTTCTTTTCCAAAATGTCATAAACTGGTTATCTAGATAGTCCAGCCAATTGTTCTAAGTAGGTCTCTTACAGAAATGTCTAAGTGCATATTAAACTACGCCATGTAAATATGTTGAGGAATCCTAACAGCAAAGCCAGCTGGCAAAACATATTTCCCTGGCCCTGAATTGGTTCTCAGTGATAATATTGCAAATCTGACACAACTCTATTTTATTTAATTCCAGATTTACCATAGCCAAATGAAGACTAGTATAACACAAATTCTGGCCTAAGGTTATTGAGCTATAAATATTTCTGAAAGCAGGTTGAAGCAAAATATCTAATTAGTCGCATTTTTCTTTCTTAGAACCCTGGTATTTCATGGTTCTCTTTTTTTTATTTTATTTTTTTCTGTATTGGCAAATTTTAATTATCACCTGAACCAAAATATAGATTCAGATCACATGATCACAATCAGCTGTGCTATCATAGGTTTTACTTTTTAAGTAATAGACTTGGAAGGTATTTTGTTTTTCTACTCAATTTCTACAATAAAACTCTAAACAGGACCTTACACTGGGAAGTGTCAGGTAACCGTAATAATAAAATGCTACCAGCTCTACCTAATAGGAATGTTTTCATATAATTGGTCATTGCTAACTCCCATAGGTTTTGTGGAAGAAATTATTTAGTGGAGTCACTTAATTGTGTTAAATTCACATAATGAAGCTGAAGGTTAATTATTCCTGCAAAGAATGTTCAGGACTTTCTCTTACAAAATGGGAATAATTATTATATTAGTCTTTTTCCTTTCTTCTCTTTTCCCTTTTTTTCCCCACAAAATGAGTGAAACTCTCTTTTGTAAAACAGAAGGAAGATAGTCCCAAAAGTGTAGTCTTTACAATCAGTATTGTTCCATGCTATAATTGTATCCTTTGATTGTACTTGCTGCATGCCTTAATGAATTGTGCTGGTGAAATATGGAAACCTTTGGGAATTCTACAGCTGTATTTGTATTTGATCATTTGTTTGTTAACTGTGTTGGATCAGAAGTTTGTACATGAAATGTTTTATCCTGTACTCATTCATTTTATTTTGCTAGGTGATCTGTTTTATGAATAGCAGTCAGTGATGGGCAAATTTGATTGCATGTGTTTGTATTTATTGTGTTTTAGTGTGCCTGAAATAACTTGTATAGACCAGTTATCTCAGCACTTTTTCACTAAGCTATGTAGACAATGTTCATCTACCTTACTGTGGCCTTCTCAAGTTGTAAGACATCTATTAAGACAATATCACTTCTAAAATTCCAGAGTTTACAATATATGTTCCTTTAAAATCAGATTTGCCTCATGTACAGGGAGAATTAGAAAGTGAAAATATCACCTCTGGAGCTACAGTGCTATTAGGGAAAATTTGTGCACTTATCCTGTCATGTAACAAGTAGGTGCTTAACAACTGCAGATTCAAAAAGGGAAAGGTAGTAATTTAGCTTTATTCCCTCCAGAGAGTGGGAAGTAATTGAGTAATAGTTGGCAACCTTTAAGTCAGTAGGCCAGATAGACCAAGTTCATGTCAGAGATGGACTGGAAGGTGACTGGGTGAGCAATAAGTGCTGCTGCTACTTTTCCCACATCTAGCATACGGAAAGCACCAACTGTTGTGTCTTATTGTCTTTTCCTTGTACTGTCCTTTTAAGGCCAAAGCCCTCCTATTCAGCACTGCAGGGTTCAGTTTGCTTGTGGCAGTTTTGCAGCAGTGGGGACTCTATTTTCTCTGCCATGAGGAACCAGAGGCATTCTTGGTTCCTCTCTCTCCACAGGACTGGACTGGGTCAAGTCAGAGGCAGAGCAAGTTCTGCATACCTATACTGAGGGCAATTGTTAAGATCCTCCCTGGATATGATTCCAGACAATTATAATAATAAATAACCAGTTCAACACAGGAGTGTCCAGAGGGTTGCTGCTGAACATACCACCAACTGCTGCTGCTTTTCTCTGTGTCTGCTGCTACTGTTTCTCCCTGCACCTGTTAGGGATAGAGGCATGGGCAGCCTTGCCTAGAGAGTAGGCAACTGAAGCATGAGTGCGATCCAGGTTGGTTTGCCAGGAATTGGGGGTATAGAGGGATTTCTTGCCATAACTAGAACCCTGAGCTGTAGCTGAAGTCAAGACAAGCTGGGGTCAGAAGCTGCAGCTGGAGACAGGGGACACCAATAGTTAACCAGGATCAGAACCTGAAGCCAGAGCCAGAGGTCAAACCAGAATCAAGAGCAGGAAACCAATCAGAAGATGCCAAAGGTCCTACCAGAGTCAGAAGCTGGAGTCAAAACCAGAGAACCAGCAGGGAAATGCAGAGAGCATCAGCAGCATATACTTTCACCTCTCTGCACACAAAGATGCTGCTAACTGGGCATGGCTTTTAAGGGCTGGAGTGGGTCAGGTCTTTCCTGTGGCTTCATGGGCTTGGCTGTCCTGATTGCCTCACTCAGCCCAGCTGAGACCAGGGTGCTTCTGGCAGGTGGCACATGTTCAGAGGATGAATTGCCCCAATCTTCTCATTGGGACCAGCTGGGTCCACGGTTCTGCTATGACCTCATTGCAATGCCATCATGGGGAAGGCACCTGCTATGTCTCCTTTCATCTACCCTGCTGCTTCCCCCTGTGCTGGTATGGGGAAGGTGACTGTTGCCAAAGCCCCCTGCTTCCCAGTGGCACCAAAGCCCCATGTCTGTGAGCCAGAACAAAAGGTTTCATTATCCCTGATTTAAAGGAATGCACTCATTAGAAGCAACAAATTAGAAAATAATCACTATTAGGAATCACTATTGCTGAAGCAGTTTAAATTAAACTGGACAAAGTATTGAAGAATTTACAACACTAATGATACTTCACTGTCAAGTTGATACACGTGTTTACCTACTACACTTTATCTATGTTGGCTTTTTTAGAGGCCAGCTAGTGATCTGCAAATTGGTATAAACTGAGGAGGAACTCTGTTGACTTCAAAGTTAATGCCGATGAATGCAATGCAATTCAGATTAGACTCTGAAGCACTAATTTTATCAAAAGAGAATCACAATCTTAAACTACTATATGCAAACAATTGCACAATCTATATAAATCGGCTTATTATCTAAGTTTTCTGAGATAGAGATAGATCATCAAAGTTTGTGCCAGCCATAATTTCTGAATGTTTAAAATATTTTTAGCAATATTCTGTGGCAGGCTTTAAGTAAGAGAGTTGGATCATTTTCAGTTCATTTGTAATAAATGAAAATAATAAGGCAGAAGGTTTATTTTTTGTGTTCAATTCTTCTAGCACAGGCAACAATTGCAGCCTAGATTTTTTCCATTAAATTATTTTCCCAAGTCCTTGTTGGACATCATGAGGAAGCACTTTTACTATAGTGTCAGGATTTAGCCCTGGCTAAGGCTACATGCTTGGTGGCCTAGTGCCTGCATGGACGGGACTGTTGGTCTTGCATTCACTTCCCTTAAACTCATAGCGGATAGGCCCAACTCTCTTCTGCCACATCTGGGTATTCTGGTGATGTTATCAATCAGGAGGTATTAGTCTTTACCACAACTGGCCAATGTCAATCTGGAGAGAGACTTTTTCTGGGGCTCCAAACTCCCCTATACCCTGTCCTAGCACCATCCAAATGTTATGCCACCAATTATGCCTGTAGGTCATGGTAAGTAATCTGGTCTTTTTCTTTCTTCTCTCAATATAGGTTTGCAAGCTTCTCAATAGAAAACCTCAGCTGAACAACAGAAGAGGACTACCAGACTTTCCTCTCAGTCTCAGGTAAGTCTTGTAGGTTGTCCCTATTGGGTCTTATGCACCACTGCTCTCTTGGTGGGGCACGCCCTCTAACGATTTAAAGGAAATAGAACAACCCCCTACCCCTGTCTCGGTTTTTGCCCCTCTGAGCTTGATGCTTCTCAACTTTCAACTGATTGCTCCCTTGCTGGGTCATCTCACCCTGGCCAGGGCCTTTATTGACCCTCCACTCAGGTCACGTGTCCTGCCCTTCTCCTATGCTTAGCCATGGCCCATGGCTCACTGCAGTTCCCTTTTTACAGTTGTTGGGTTTGAGGTCCTGCCTGTGTGGCTGCCTCTCTCTGCCAACCCGCTCATGACTCCAGCAAAAAACCCAAACAAACAAACAAACAAAAAAGAAACTACTGATACATTAACTGGAGTGCAGCCACTTTTCCCACAGCTGGCTCACCTCCAGGGGAGCTTCCCACCACTTGTGCCATTCTTTCCATGGTGTCTTTACAGCCAGCACCTCTAGGCTCAATAGAGCTCAACTGAGTTTTCCTGCCAGCCTGCAGCCAGCTGTCTGGGGCTCAGAGACTCCTGCCCTACGTCTCAGGCCTCAGGACACTTCCTTCCTCCTCCCAGCTCCCCTTCTCTCCCCTCACCTCTTCTGGTGTGAGCATCTTGTTTCCACCACGCCCGTGCCAGTCTAGTCAGATGAAGAAGTTGCTCTGGAACTGTGGCTCCCATGGCGTCCTCCTCACTTTTTGCACTGCTATCTCTTGCCTAGCTGGCTCATCTTCCCCTGCAGAGAGTTTTATCACATTTTCCTGTTCTCCTTTACATATAGAATCAATAAAAATAGATTCATAGATTCATAGATGCTAGGGTCGGAAGGGACCTCAACAGATCATTGAGTCCGACCCCCTGCATAGGCAGGGAAGAGTGCTGGGTCTAGATGACCCCAGCTAGATGCATATCCAACCTCCTCGTGAAGACCCCCAGGGTAGGGGAGAGCACCACCTCCCTTGGGAGCCTGTTCCAGACCTTGGCCACTCTAACTGTGAAGAAGTTCTTCCTAATGTCCAGTCTAAATCTGCTCTCTGCTAGCTTGTGGCCATTATTTCTTGTAACCCCCGGGGGCGCCTTGGTGAATAAAACCTCAACAATTCCCTTCTGTGCCCCCGTGATGAACTTATAGGCAGCCACAAGGTCGCCTCTCAACCTTCTCATGCAGAGGCTAAAAAGGTCCAGGTTCTCTAGTCTCTCCTCATAGGGCTTGGTCTGCAAGCCCTTAACCATACAAGTGGCCCTTCTCTGGACCCTCTCCAGGTTATTAGTATCCCTCTTGAAGTGCGGTGCCCAGAATTGCATGCAGTACTCCAACTGCGGTCTGACCAGTGCCCGATAGAGGGGAAGTATCACCTCTTTGGATCTATTCGTCATGCATCTGTTGATGCACGATAAAGTGCCATTAGCTTTTCTGATGGCTTCGTCACACTGCCGACTCATGTTCATCTTGGAGTCCACTAGGACTCCAAGATCCCTTTCCACTTCCGTGCCACTCAGCTGGTCATTTCCTAGGCAGTAGGTGTGCTGGACATTTGTCCTCCCTAGGTGCAGCACTTTGCATTTCTCCTTGTTGAACTGCATTCTGTTGTTTTCTGCCCACTTGTCCAACCTGTCCAGGTCTGCTTGCAGCTGTTCCCTGCCCTCTGGCATGTCCACTTCTCCCCATAGGTTTGTGTCATCCACAAACTTGGACAGAGTACACTTCACTCCCTCATCCAAGTCGCTGATGAAGACATTAAGGAGTATCGGTCCAAGGACCGAGCCCTGCGGGACCCCACTGCCCACACCCTTCCAGGTCGAAACCGACCCATCTGCCATGACTCTCTGGCTGCGACCCTCTAGCCAATTCGCCACCCACCGGACTGTGTAGTCATCCAAGTCACAGCCTCTTAACTTGTTCACCAGTATGGGGTGGGATACCATATTGAAGGCCTTCCTGAAGTCTAAGTATACGACATCCACCCCTCCTCCTGTGTCCAGGCGTTTCGTAACCTGGTCATAAAAAGAGACTAGATTAGTCAGGCAGGATCTGCCTGCTACAAACCCGTGCTGGTTTCTCCTCAGCATAATTTGTCCTGCCGGGCTCTCGCAAATGTGAACCTTGATAATTTTTTCAAAGACTTTGCCAAGGATGGAGGTGAGACTGACTGGCCTATAGTTGCCCAGGTCCTCCTTCCTTCCCTTCTTGAAAATGAGGACCACATTGGCCCTTTTCCAGTCCTCCGGGACTTGGCCCATGCGCCACGAGTATTCAAATATTCCTGCCAGTGGCTGCACAATGATGTCGGCCAGTGCCTTCAGTACTCTCAGATGGAGCTCATCCGGGCCTGCTGACTTAAAGGCATCCAGTTCTTCCAGGTGACTCTGCACCATCTCAGGGTCTATGTATGGTAGTCTGGCGCCTTGCTGCTGCCTCTCTACAACCCCAGTGAGAGACTGGTCTTGCCCCTCTCTTAGGAATACTGAGGCAAAGAACTCATTGAGGAGTTCAGCCTTGTCCTCCCTGTCTGTCACCAATTGCTTCTGCCCATTTAGCAGGGGTCCTATTCCACCCTGGGCCTTCCTTTTACTCCCTATATATCTAAAAAACAATTTTTTGTTGTCCTTTACTTGGGATGCCATCCTCAGCTCCATGGTAGCTTTGGCCTGTCTAACTGCCTCCCTACAAGCACAAGCAGAGGAGGTATACTCCTCTGTGGTGATCTCTCCCTGTTTCCACTTTTTATGTGCTCCCCTTTTGGCCCATAGGCTGCCCTGGATTTCTCTGGTCAGCCAAGGAAGCCTCCTGGCCCCTTTACCTCTTTTTCCTCGCATCAGGATTGTCTCCCTTTGTACCCAAAGGATCATTTCCTTAAGGCACAGCCACCCTTCTTGGGCTCTCATCACTTCAAAACTCCTACTCTGCAGTGCGTCCTTGACTAATCGCCTGAGTTCATTGAAATCAGCTTTCCTAAAGTCTAGCACTTTCACCCTACTAGTTACCTTACCCACTCGACGTCTTATGAAGAATTCTATTATTAGGTGATCACTGTCCCCCAGATGTCTACCGATCTGTAGGTCCCCTACCATGTCATCCCCCATTGCCAATACCAGATCCAGTAAGGCATTCCCCCTAGTGGGACCGTGTACCTCCTGTGTCAGGTGGAGGTCCTGTACACAGGTTAGAAACCTGCGTGAACGGTGGGACTTTGCTGTCTGCGTCTCCCAGCAGATGTCTGGGTAGTTTAGGTCCCGCATGCTACCACCTCCTTAGCTTTTATGGTCTCGAAGAGCTGCCTCAGGAGCCCCAGATCTAGTTCTTGTAATACTTGTAGATTATTTTTCAATTTTCTAGGTAACTCAGAAGGAAACTATATTGGGTCTTATTGCAAAATTTGAGTTTAGAAATCATGGCACTGGGCAGCATATAAAATAAATGAACCCTAAAATAAATAAATATCCTACATTTGCAGAATACCTTTTGAAACACCATAAGCATTTATCAGTTGCACCTACACTATATAATAGTTTAGAAATGTGAATCTATGGGGCACCACCCTTAAACATGAATTTGTTGGATCGGGGCCTAACAGCCTGATTCAAATCCCATTAATGTCAGTCTGATTTTTTCCACTGATTCATTGGGCTTTGAATCAGGTACTAATGCCATGCTCAACAGGGCCAGGTACAGACTTTATACTTTTACCAGGATAAGTGATCAGAAACCAGTCTATACACATAACAGAGCAGAAGTTCAACACACAAAACTGATCTATACTCATAACAGAACAGAAATTTGGCACACATAGTCTGATTTTAAAATGGCAGAAACCCAGCTAAGATTTGCTCCCCCAATCAAAAGGTGAATGTGTGTGTTTATTTTCTACCCATTTAAACTATACCACTTACAGAAACCATGAAACTTAGATCAATTTCAATTTGCACTTTTTGAATGTATGTATCTAGCCCAAAAGTTCACACATGCTTAGCTTTCCTCCCATGAAAGTTATGCACATGTTGTGAATGATTCTGTGTATATTCCCTCCCTTCTCAAACAGAAGCTCTTTATCCATATAATATTCTTCTCTCTCTAAAAACTGTAACTCACAATAGCATTTTTCCAAATCACTACCCTTTTCCTAACTGCTTCACTCCCAGACTCCACAATTCACATTTATCTATAGTAGTCTCCATTCCTTAAGATCTCTTTGTACAAGGGCTCCTTTGGAAATAAGCTCAGTTTCCCCATGAGACAGTGAAGTCATGCATGCTTTCTGTTAACACTGTATTCTACAGGCACGTACCATTTTTTCCTCCTATTGAAAACTGGGCTTTCAGTATTCATGATTTCAAATGTCAAATCATGAAACTAAAATGGAATTAGAGACTCCTGCTTCTCCTCTCCTTTGCTTCCTTACAATAAAATTCTAAATCAGTAGGAAGCAGTTTTCATTTGTATAACGATCATAATAGCAGATTGTAGGACAAAAGAGAAAACAAATTAATGGATTGTCTGTTGTATGTGGTGTCTGAAGAAGCATAAATGCCCTTTTTATCATCTATTTATGCAAAATACCAACTTCTCTTAAGTGAACTATAAAATTTTATGTGCCTGGATAAAAGAACAAAATAAAGCTGTATGCTTTTTCAGGAACAGCTTTCTGCTTAAGGAAGAACCTCCTGTTGTCCAAAACCCTGTGAGGAATTTCATCTGCTTCTGAAATTTATTGTTAGAGATATTAGCCTAGGTTTCCCTGCAGTTGAAAAATGCTGTGTAGGCAGATACGATGTAGGAGTGTAAGCTGTGCCTTCCTTTATAGTTGAAAACAGATTGAAAGAGGAAAGGAACATTTCTTCCTGTGGACCCATTCTGCCCCCTTGGCAGGAAGTTCTTTGCAGCTGCGCTTCTGGCCACCTGTGACAGCAATGTTCAATAGCTGGATATCCTGTTGTACAACTCTGCTTCTGAGCTGTCCAGGATGATTATTTGGAAAGTAAATTGTGACTTTCCAGGGTTTTGAGTATGCCAAGATCAGGTATAAAAAAGTCCATTGGAACTCTCCAAATCCCAAATCTTTTGGCACTTTGTTAATATGTCATTTGGTATCCAAGAAGGGGGTGTGTATATGTATGAGAGAGAGGGAGAGAGAGATGGAGAAGAGCTAATAATATTTTTACTGAAGCTATGGTTCAGACACTCAGCTGGCAAGAACCAGCAATACACACCAGCAATACACACCAGCTGAGAATCTGCCAGTATAGGGGGATAAACAAAGAGCATATTAGAATTGGTCATAACATTTCAAATTTTGAAATGTCTTGATGAAAAGTAAGGACATTTTTAAAAACATCTGAGGGGGAAAAAAAACAACCCACATTTTTTAGTAACTGCATTTCTTTGGGCAAAAAAAGTAAAGTCAGATTATGCAAGTCTTTGCTGTAGAGACTTTGGAACAGAAAAGGTGATGGGATTTTAAAGGAATTCTAGATAGCTTTAGAAGCAATAATCATATTTGCATATGTTGTTCTGCAAATGAACTAAAACAGCGATACTACATAAGAGGAGACAAAATACATGTTGGGGTTTACCTGGATTGCTAGAGTGGAACAGGAAGAAATGTTTTTACCTTGGCATTGCATATTTGTCTGAAGGCATTATGGGGTTTTGTAGCTTTCCATTGAAGCATTAGGGCTTGTCTTGCCATTAACACAGCCAAGTGACTAGGTTGCATGTGGTATGTTATGCTTTGATAAGTTAAATAAACCATAGCACTCTTAAAAAAAAAAAGTTAAGAGTGAACAGATAGGAAAGGTGCTCAGGCCTGGATTTACCTTGTATGTGAGAGCCTTACAAAAATAGCAGGAGAATACTGTACAAAAAATGAGCTGGAATTTTTTGGAGGAGTCTGAGGTAAGTATACACATTCCTTAAGCTTGAATTTCAACAAGCCTTGGGTATCTAACTCCCTATGTCTCTTTGAAACCTGCATCCTCTCAATATGAAACCGTAAGCAGAAAATATGTGGATTGTTTATAGCTCCTTTTTTTTTTAACTCACTGGAAAGATATGGAATGTGTACAGTTACCTAGAGTTCTAGAAATTGTTAAGTTCTATTAAATGCCTGCCTTCTTGTAAATTAATAAAAGTGGAGCTAATTTATAGATAAAATTGTATGTTTCCTTGTCTGTATTCATACTATGTAGAAGAGGGTTGTACTAAAGTTCACTGAATCTGGTCAGTGTTATTGTCACTCCTCAATTAGGGTAATGATAGATGGCTTCTGGAGCTCTTAACCTCTGGATTGGCTACATGTTAACACCTTTTAAGTGGCTGAAAACATTCATTATTTGGTTTAAAGTTATGCCACGCTAGGCAGGATGTCTCTAATCTGCCAAATTGTGCTTCTGTTCCATTAAGGTGTGGCCACATCCCACAGGTCTTCCACCCAGGCTGAAGTCCTTCAGCATCCCAGAATTTAGTGGCCCCTCCTGAGTGAGTGGGGACACTGGGGCACATCAGGGCTGAGCACAGTGCCTCGCCCGCTGGGCACATTGGAAGATCAAGTGCTGTAGCTCTGGACTGCCCAGGGGCAGGGGTGCCTCTCACATTGCTTGGATTGGCTCGCAGCCCCTGCCAGCAGTGGTGCATTGGGGAAAAAAAAAGGGATTCTCATCTGCAGGATGAGGATTCTCATTTCTGCATCTGCAGAAAGAAAAAAAAAAGGATACTCAGGACCTTCCAGAGCTCACTTCCTTTCCCCTTCCCTTTCCCACTCCCCCTGCCACTGCTTCTACCCATGGCTCCTTAGCTCCAATGGACCCAATTATTTTTTCTCTGGAGCTCAGGTGGTGTATGGCTAGGCAGCAGGAAGCACAGCTGGCAGTGGCACAGGGGTGGCAGGCTTCTTTCCCTGGAGCCTGCCCTTCCCCCTGCCATGCCATCCCTGCCCAGGCTACCAGCTAGCCACATGTTGCCTGAACTCCAGAGAAAGAAAGGATCAGGCCCCTTGGAGCTCAGACAGTGCCTAGCTGGTTGGCAGCTTGGCTAGTGATAGCGCAGGGAGCGAGTTTCAGCAAGACCAGACAGCCCCAGGGAAGCTGCTTCCCTGAGTCTCTTTGGTCTCACTGCCACTGACACAGCAGCTCCACACTGAAAGCCTAAGACTGGCAACCCTGTTGTCAGTGCAGTGCCACAGCAGCTGAATGAGACCAACAAGCCTGAGAGAAAAAGCGTGGTCTCATAGCTGTGGCAGCTCCACACTGAGAGCAGAGTTTCCAGGGCTTAAGCCTGACAGACCCCCCACTCTCAGTGAAGAGCCATTGTGTCAGTTTCAGCAAGACCAGAGCCCCAGGGAAGCTGCTGACAGGTAGTGGGCTCACTCTCTGCCCCGCTGGAGCAGCAAGCTGGTCCTGCCCCTGTTTGCCAAGGCTCCAGTGGCAAGCCTTATGGTGATCAGGAGAAGTCCCGGATGATTGGAAAAGGGACTTCTTACTATCGGAAACATAATGATCATATTTAAGAAAGGGAAGGAGGAGGATCCAGAGAACCAAAGACTAGTCAGCCTCACCTCAGGCCGTGGAAAAATCATGGAGCAGATCCTCAAGGAATCCACTTCTAAGCACTTGGAGGAGAAAAAGGTGATAGGAACAGTGAGCATGGATTCATTAGGGGCAAGTCATGCCTGACGAACATGATTGCCTTCTATGATGAGGTGACTGGCTCTGTAGATGTGGGAAGACCAGTGGATTTGGTGTACCTTGATTTTAGCAAGGCTTTTGATACTGTTTCCCACAACATTCATGCAGGCAAGCTAAGGAAGTATGGGATGGATGAATGGACTGTAAGCTGGATAGAAAACTGGCTGAAGTATCAGGCTCAGAGAGTAGTAATCAATGGCTTGATGTCTAGTTGACAGCTGGTATCAAGTGGAGTGCCCCTGGGGTTGGTCCTGGAGCTGGTTTTGTTCATTATCTTCATCAATGACCTTGAAGATGGCATAGAGTGCACCCTCAGCAAGTTTACAGATGACACCAAGCTGTGAGGGATAGTAGATATGCTGGAGAGTAGGGCTAGGATTCTGAGTGACTTAGACAAATTGGAGGATTGGGCCAAAAGGAATCTCATAAAGTTTCAACAAGGACAAGTGAAAAGTCCTGCACTTAGGACAAACAATCCCATGGACCGGTATAGGCTGAGGCCTGACTGGCTGGGCAGCAGCTCTGCAGAAAAGGACCTGGAGGTTACAGTGGACAATAAGCTGAATATGAACCAACAATGTGCTCTTTTGCCAAGAAGGCTAATGGCATAGTGGGCTGCACTGGTAAGTATGTTATCAGTAGGTCAAGGGAAGTGATTCTTCCCCTCTATTCAGCACTGGTGAGACCACATCTGGAGTACTGTGTTCAGTTTTGGGGCCCCCAGTACAGAAAGGATGTGGACAAATCGGAGAGAGTCCAGAGGAGGGCAACAAAAATGGTGAGTGAGCTGGAGGACATCACTTATGAGGAGAGGTTGAGGAACTGGGCGTATTTAGTCTAGAGAAGAGAAGACTGGGAGGGAATTTAATAGCCTTCAACTACCTGAAGCGGGGTTTGAAAGAGGGTGGAGCTAGACTGTTCTCAGTGGTGACAGATGACAGAACAAGGAACAACTGTCTCAAATTGCAGCAAGGCAAGTTTAAGTTAGACATTAGGAAGAATTTTCTCACTAGGAGGGTAGTACAACACTGGAATAGGTTACCCTTAGAGGTGGTGGAAACTCCATTCTTGGAGGTTTTCAAAACCCAGCTAGACAAAGCTTTGGCTGGAATGATCTAGCTGGGGATGGTCCCCTAGATGACCTCCTGAGGTCCCTTCTAATCCAAGCTTTCTATAATTCTATGAATTCACAGCTGTGCAAGTGAAGGACAGTTAGAGCAGGTTTCTCATCTTAAGGTATGACTGCTCCACTAAGCTGAACAACACTAAGCCGATTAATATTTGTTCAGTCTACAGCATATGGTGTAACAAGGTTCTTAGAATACATGAAGCTTCTTTATGGCTTTTATTGTTTTACAGCTGAAACAATAAAAGCCATCCCCCAAAACTCAGGCATGTGAAAGCATGAACCATTCATGAAAAAGCGTGAACCATTCATGAAAAAAGTCTTTCTTAGAGAGTACTATAATAAAAATAAAGGTTGGGAGATTGATTAGTGGAACCCCTTGTTTATGTATGTAAGAAAGAAGAAGCAAAGTCACCACAGGAATGTACAAAGAGGGTATGTCCAAATGACCACAACTGTGCGGTATGTGGTGCAACAAACACGTCTGGTCTGCAGCACCACATACTGCACAGTCAGCTGTTTTCCATGATGCAAGGGTATGCTGCCCAGGTTTTTTGTTTGTTTTTTTTTTTTTCCTGTGGGTTTTTCTTAACCCCTGGCTATCCAGGGTTCAAAAAAAAAAAAAAAAAAAAAAAGCCTCCAGGAAATACCCCAAACAGACCAGCTCACAAACAGGAGCCTGCATGGCTGAAAAGTGGAGCTGGGCCACCTGGAGCCACACCTCTCCGCCAGGAAGGATCACCAGAACTGCATTCCCAGGAGGCCCACAGAACCCTAGGTAAGGCTGTTTGGGCTAGCACAGTTCTGGCCCCAGCCTCCCGTATTGCCCCTGGGGTTATTTGCTACATGTGTGGCATGGGTGTTCCACAGGGACAAGCAGCTGTGGCACAAGGTGAGCCACTGCTACTTGTCCCCAGGGAACCAAACATCCATGCTTATCTGGATGCGGCCAAAAGGAAAGAAGAAACCCAAGACAGAACTAGAAAAGACTCAGGTCTTGTCACCCTGAGAAATAGCTGGGATATTTGCTTGACTAAGGTGCTGGCTGAAAGAGGCTTGCAACTGTAATACAATAATTGATTTCCTGTTGTTATGTCTTTCTGAATCCAGGAAATGAGTTTTCTCCTTATTTTTAAATAAACAGGATTATATCAAGTTGATACCAGACTCCATCACCAATAGCCCATCCAAATACAAATAATTGCTCGGGTCAGAAAAATAGAACGATGACTTGTTTGAATAATTTGTCATCAAGAAGAAAACCCAAGCTACTACTAGTCTAAGATAATAATCTCTTAAATCACATATGGGATATTGTTAAATTCAAACAGTTTTTGAGAAGTTCAAGTCTGATAAATCATCCTGTCAGAGAATTTAATTATCCATGAGTGGCTAACATTCCAGGTACAACTCCATGAGGCTCACTGACATTCTACCAAGATTATATTTTGCCATAGAACTAATAGCAAACATGAGAAGGGCTGATAGATATCACAGAAGTGACTCCAGTTAAGAATTAAAAATCAAATAAAAAAAATATAGTGTGCAGTATTCCTACAGTTGTATTTGGTTCACGTACTGTAGTAAAGTAGAATGGGGTCTTATATTATGAAATAACTGCCCTCTCCCATAGAATGATAAGTATCATTTTTATGTATGTTAAAATATTATTTATGAGGCAAAAATTAGGATTTTTTGCCAGGTGAGCAAACACTAGACTGGGATTTCTCAGCATTGAAGATATCCCCCTGTTAATCTCATTGAGCACTTCTTTGTTTTGTTCTGGTTAGGTTTGCAATAACTCATCTTTCTCACTATAACCATGTAAAAGGTCATATGTTTCCATAGCCTCCCTGCCAACTGTAGTTAAGAAGGAGTCTACTGAGTCCTATTTTGCTATCAAGCTTTCTCTTGGAGCAGAAGATGGCTTTCAAGTTGCAGTAAGGGAAATTTAGGTTAGATATTAGGAAAAAAACTTCCTTACTAGGATGTTAGTAAAATACTGGAACAGGTTACCCAGAGAGGCTGCAGAATCTCCATCCTTGGAGGTTTTTAATATCTGGCTAAACAAAGCCTTGACTGGGATGATATAGTTGAGGATGGTCCTGGTTAGAGCTAAAGAATAAATCACAAAATTAGCCATTTCTCAGGACAGTATTTTAATAGCTGACTTGGTCTCATAACTTCCCCTTCTCTTTTCTTTTTGAGCAGTGATGGCCACTGCCAAATTTCTGATATGGCCATATATATTACCCAAACTAAGGGACAGAGCCACAATATGCTGCTTGCATGCCCCTGCCCAGGGCATACGGGCAGCAGATCACAGCTCTGCCCAGCTCCAGACCACACTGTCACCACCACAAGATCCCGGCCCTGAAGCAGCTCTCCACCCAATTGCATGGCCTGCTAGCACTGCTGGGGTTGGTCTCCATTGAAACCCTGACCCCATGCTGTCACAGTCTCACCACTCCTGGGGTCTCCACAGAAACCAGCCACAGCGATGCGACCAGGGCTGCTGGGAAATGGAGTCCTCTACAAGACAGATGCAGCCTGTGGGCCAGACTTTGCCCACCCCTGTGCTAGACCCTCGTTCTCATTAACCACAAGTTAATATACAAGTATGTTCAGGTGGGGTTCTATGGACTGTCATAGGCTGGAAGGCAGCTTAAATGATCATAGTGGTCCTCTGTAGTTTTAAAATCTAAGGGGAAAGCTTCCATTTATGCCAATGAAGCCAAGATTCCCCAAGTGAAATTTAGGGATCCAAAGAAAAAGAGCATTGTAGTAAGCTGGGCTGGGAAAGGGGAGAAAGGAGGGAAGGCACGTGGTTGCTTCCAACTGGCAGGGAATGAGAACACTTCAAAAGCTCATAAAGAATGAAATCTTCTGCGACTGTTTTCATCTGAGCAAGGTCTAACCTTCTGTGAAAAAGCTTACCCCCCCTCTTATGTGTCATAGGAGCTACAAAAGACTCCTTAATACCATGACAGCAGCCTGTCCAGAGCTCCATTCAGACAAGTTTGCTGATGTACTCCAGGCCAGAATTTCACCCATAAGCCTCCTTAGAGCTCATCTTCAATGTTTGCTCTCAAGTGCTTGTTTCTCCAACAAGCCTAAAAGTTGGCACTGGAGACCATCCTAAAATAGCCTTAGGCCCCTGGCAAACAGTACACTTAAGATATGATTAACCACTTAACCATCTTAAGTAATAACTGGACCACATGTTAATGCAATTAATAGCATGATAAAACAAAGACTAAGCCACAAAAAATGTGTAATCACTTTGTGGCTGGTTCCTATTGTACCTTAAAATGCATGTGTGGCTAGGCATCAGCTGACTGGGGCTCCCAACTTTGGGAGAGCTCTTGACTCTTGCATCCTCCTATGGCTGAGAGCACCAGTTAGCTGACTGCCTCTCTCAGGCTTGGGGATGCATTGGTGTCAAGGGCTCCAGTGTGCCCCTGAGGCTGGGAGCCGCCTCTCTCAGCCTCAAGAGTGCATCAGAACCCTTGACTACAAAGTGCTCCTGAGGTTTGGAGCAGGGATCTGCTGACTGACTTGCTGTCTGTAGCATGTGCAGCATGGCAGGAAGTATGATTGCTGGTATCACCATCAGATCCATAGATTGTTAGGGCTGGAAGGGACCTTGTGTCAAATTGGGGCTCCCAAACTAGCCGCACTGCTAGTTTCCTCGCCTGCCTTTGGGCACGCTGCCCAGCTGTCTCGTCTGCCACACCTTGATGGAACATAACTGAAGTGTCAATTAGGTGGGAGGCTGCCCATCATACACCCCAATATTGGGGGAGGGGGGTGCTATCTGCAGCTCCGTTCCACCCCTACACTGTGGCTCAAGCCTCGCAGATAGCATCTCAGGCAGTTGATTCAACCACCCCCTTCACCCATTAACTGTGGCCCCTTCCATGGGAACTTCGGCTTCCCTATAAGCCCTGGCCCCATCTTAGGCCAGTCAGGACCCCAACTTTCTTCTCTCTATATGGGCGTCCCTCACAGTGGGCCCCTGGCCCTTTTGACCCTTCTGGTCCTGGCCCCAGCATTGACCAGTCAAGTCCCTCAGCTGGGTCTACACCTCCAGCCTATATTCAGGGATCAGAGTCCCCCATTCCCAGCTCAGGTGCTTCATGAAGCATGCCTGACTCCACAGGGTCACTCACCTCAGCATGCTCCAGTGCTTCCTGAAGGTTACCTGGCCTTCCCTGGATCAGATGATTCAAATAGCACACCCAAAGCTGAAGGCTGGGGTTAAGGCACCCCTACTCACCTTTCATCGGGGTGGTAACTGTCCTGGCATTTCCTGGAGACTCCCACACCACTGGGAGCCCCACCAGGCCACCCATTCCTGGCAGGGTGCAGTTTTAGGTCATGCCCAGGACCAGGAGCCTCCAAATCATCCCCTATAGCTCCTGCCCTTACCTCCAGGATGTTGCATACAGTCTTGCAGCCAGGCAATATTACTGCCTGGCCTGCCAACAGCAAACTTCTCTGTTTATCTAGGCAGCCAGGGATCTAAAATGGCCACCGCAATCAAGCACCTGCTGGCTGCTTGGCTCAGCCCTCAAAATGTCAGACACCAGCTGTGCCCTGCCACACCTTGCAGATCATCATGTCCAGCCCCCTCCCCCCCACCCCAGGCAAGAAGACAACTGGAGTTAGGTGACCCCAGTGAGGTGACTGTCCAGTCTCCTCTAGAAACTTTCCAGGGTAGGTGACTGCACCACCTCTGGAGGAAGCTTATTCCACAGTCTGAACACCCTGATTGTCAAGGAGTTTGTCCTGGTATTAAGCCTGAAGCGGCCTTCCAGGAGTTTGTATCCATTTGTCCTGGTCTTCCCTGGGGCTGCCCTAGTGAACAGTTGTTCACTGAGCTCCTGATGCACTCTTCTGATATAGCAGTAAGCAGCTATCAAATCTCCTCTCAACATTCTCTTCTTTAGGCTAAAAATTCCATGGCACTTTTAAGTGAATGTCTACCAGGGGGCCTACTGGCAAACTTCTAACTTCTGGCCCATCCTTTCTGGGACTTGCTGTTTATGCAGTACATACTTGCCTAGAATGGCTCCACATCTTTAGCTTCATCTTCCATCCATAGCCTTCCAAACATTTCAATGAACACATGGCCCTTTTTATTTGTGTATTGTTTTGGAGGCTCTGTCTGATAATATGAATCCTTTTTTATAATAATAATTGAAGTTTCAAGGATTGCTTTAATTACTTATTGGACCAAAAAGCAGAGAGTTCTTTTTCTTGAAAAAAAAACATGGAAGAGAGCTCTCTCACAAAATTACCAACATCCAATAAACTGAGCATTCATTTGGGATGAGGTGGCACTTGATTCAAGGGGACACTTGAATAAGGAGTGTCCCCTATCCCCCTGGATATAGTTACTCTCTCATTTTCTTCTCTCCGCTGGAGCCCCCCACAGCATGAATAATGAAAAATTAATTGAGCTGGAAACTGATTCACCAAAAATTACACCCTAGATCTGACAAATCTTCTCAGTTTTTGAAACTAACGTATTTCTGCCAAAAATGTTGATTTCAATGAATTAGCATAATGTGACAAAAATGTGTATTGCTAGAAAATTCCCAAATAGATCTAAGTATTAGGAACAGCTGGGATCCATGTGTACAGTCGGAGGCTAAAGAGGAAGGGGGATAAAAGTCCTTCAGTAAGTTTTAGTGTAACATGAGGCAGCCAGGGTTTGGGGGTATCCTTTCCTTCCAGGAAATAATTTCCAGTAAGTTCCTCCCAAAAACTTCAAGCTAACCCATAGGGCTAGAAGAGTGGATAGGAGTCATTTTTCTTTGGGGAGTTGTGAGGAGGTGCAAAAATCATGTTGCAGCCCCCTGAACAATGCTAAGGCCAAAACTACCAGTGTTCAGAGAAAAAGAAGAACATCTTCCTCCTCCTGTACTATAGAAAACATCCAGTACTTGTTTTTCTGTTTCTTAGGAAGATAATGAACTTTTTTGATGCACCTTTTATTTACAGGGCAAAGTTCACTGCCTTTACCAAAAAAATAGAAACTGGAGAGGGGAATCTTCCTGGGGATCAAATGAGATGTCCACGGTGCTTTCGATTTCTCAGGTGCCAGGTTTTTCCTTATCTTGTACTGACAATGTGTCATAATGCAAGCATCACAACATCATGCCAGGAAATCACAGAGGTTTTCTTTACCTGTTTGATGTAGTATCTCCCTCCCTCTCTTTCTTTCAGCTTTTTGGATTAGCAAAGAAGGAACCAGGTATATTCTATCATATTAGTCCCTGTACGTGCCTCTTTGGTTTTTATAACAGTAAATTTAGCACCCCTATTCCCAAGCTCCACATGGTGGTCTCTAGAATAATTTGCCTGATTTAAATAAATGGGTTGTGGTAATAACTTATGGTTGGGGAGGAAATAAATTATAAGTGGGAAGAGGAAAACAGTAAAACTTCAGAAAAGCAGACTTTGACTCCCTCAGGGAACTGATGGGCAGAAACTGATGGGTCATTATCTTTGAAAACTCATGGTGAATGGGAGAGGCACCAGATGATTAGAAAAGGGCAAATATAGTGCCCATCTTTAAAAAAGGGGAGAAAGAGGATCCAGGGAACTACAGACCAGTCAGCCTCACCTCAGTCCCTGGAAAAATCATAGAGTGGCTCCTCAAGGAGTCCATTTTTAAGCACCTGGAGGAGAAGAAGGTGACTAGGAACAGTCAGCATGGATTCAATGAGGGCAACTCATACCTAGCCAAGTTGAAGGCCTTCTGTGATGAGATGCCTGGCTATGTGGATGCAGAGAGAGCAATGGACATGATATACTTTGACTTTAGCAAAGCTTTTGATATGATCTCCCACGACATTCTTGCAAGCAAGCTAAGGAAATATGGGTTGGATGAATGAACTGTAAGATTGATAGAAAACTGTCTGGATCATCAGGCTCAGAGGGCAGAAATCAATGGCTCAAAGTCTAGTTGGGAGCTCATATCACATGGATTGCCCCAAGGATCAGTTCTGGGGCTGACTTGTTCAATATCTTCATTAACAATCTGGAATATGAGATTGAGTGCACCCTCAGCAAGTTTGCATTTCACACCAAGCTGAGAGGTGTAGTAGATACACTGTAAGGTAGGACTAGGATTCAGAGAGATGGGAGGATTTATAGAAATGAGAGGGTTGGTCAAAATACATTTCATGTAGTTCAGTAAGGATGAGTGCAAAGTCCTGCACTTAGGACAGAACAATCCCATGAATTGGTACAGGCTGGGAATTGACTGGCCAAGCAGCAGCTCTGCAGAGAAGGACCTGGGGGTTAGAGAGGACAATAACCTGAATATGAGCCAACAGTGTGCCCTTGTTCTATAGAAGGCTAAGAGCATACTGGGTGTGTTTCAAGAAAATTGGAAGAAGTGATTCTTCCCCTTTAATAGCACTGGTGAGGCCACATCTGGAGCACAGTGTCCAATTCTGGGCCCCCTCACTACATAAAAGATGTGGGCAAGTTGGAGACAGTCCAATGGAGGGCAACAAAAATGGTTAGGTAGATGAGGCATATGACTTAGAGGCTGAGGAAAATGGGCTTATTTAGTTTGGAGAAGAGAAGACTGTGGGGGGGGGGGGGGTTAATAACAGCCTTCAAGTACCTGAAGGGGGGTTCCAAAGAGGATGGAGTTGGACCAGAGGTGGGCAAAATATGGCCCACAGGCCAAATCTGGCCCAATGAGGCCCCATGGTGGGTCCCTCAGTTTTGTTTGGCCCAGGTGCCATCCAGTCCAGGGAACATCCTGCTACCCTCAGGAATTTCTAGGCAGCCCAGCTGGCAGTGGCTCCTTCTGGCTGCTACCACCACTAGCCTTGGCCCCATGGAGACTGGCGGGCACCCAAGCCCTGTCCCACCCTGCACCATCTCCAGACCCACCCTAACCACAGCAGACCAGCCGGGACCTGTGCGCACAACCCCAGCTCTGGGCCACCCCGTGCCCGCTCCAGACACACCTACCCATAATAAGCGGCTATAGTGGCAATAGCAACAGCCAGGTAGAAACTGCTTCTAGGCATTGGGGAAAAATGGTCACCTCTCTCTTATTGCTGCTGGGCCCTTCTTGGTGCAGCTGCCCAGACCCCACACCCAGGCTGCCCTGCAACTCCTCTTCACTGCTGCTACTGCCCTGCTGGACAACCTGGAGGTGGCACTGGTGATAGTCATGATGACAATGGAGAAGACCTGCAGGGCAGCCTGGGTGCAGGCTGTAGGCAGCCACAAGAAGGACCAACAAGCAGGAACGGGATGTGGCTGCTTTTATCCCATGCCTAAAAGGAACTTCTGCCCAGCCCCCAACATATTGCTCATTGTGGGTGGGCCAGGCTGGAGAATGCAGGGGTCAGGCAAGGGCCAGGATAGGGATTGTGCACATGGGTCCTGGCTGGTCTACAGCTGGTCCACTCCTGCCAAGGCAAGTCTGGAGTGGTCTCACAGCAGACCAGAGCCAGGGCTGTGCAGTTTAGCTAAATTATTTTCAGTGGTGGCAGATGACAGAACAAGGAGCAATGGTCTCAAGTTGCAGCAAGGGAAGTTTAAGTTAGATATTAGGAAGAATTTTCTTACTAAGAGGGTAGTAAAACAATGGAACAGGTAACCCAGAGAGGTGGTGGAGGTTCCATCCTTGAAGGTTTTTAACACCCATCTAGACAATGCCTTGGCTATGATGATCTAGTTGGGGATGGTCCTGCTTTGAGCCGGGGGTTGGACTAGGTCACCGCCTGAGGTCCCTTTCAACCCTAATTTTGTAAGATTCTAAAACAGACTTTACATTATTCCTTAATACACATTACATATTCACACATAAAATGTACAATGTTTATAAGGCATACATTGCAGAAACACTGTTACAAGCCACTTTTCAATCCTCCATACAAACCAGGCTTATGAAATGTCTATTTAATTGGTTTAATCTTAAAACATATTCTTGCTTGGTTTCCCCAAAATAACTCCCCACTCTTCACAAGCCTTCGGTACTCTCACTAATAGAAATAACAATTTTCTGCATTTTCTTCAAGCAAAACAATAAAAAATGCTGGCTACAGCTTAGAAGTCAAAGTTTAGCTGTACCTGGCATAGGACTACAAAAGCTGCCTGCAAAGCACTGAATGACAAAGATATCTTATTTACTATCTCAAACTTATACATGCTGTTATGACACTTTCACCCCAATAAGAAATCAATAATTTATAGGAAAAAAATACTCACATGCATTTCTGCTAACTACCAAATAATAGATGAAAACTGGCAGATGAAAGTACAGCTTCAATAGCATCTCAAAGAAAGGTACTGTGAATATGCCAGGCGTCAATTAAACCAGTTACATTCTCCTGAGAATATATTTTATTTTTATTGGAGTTGGAAGAACAGCTAAATAGGGAAAAAATACATATCTCTGGGGGGCAATACATTAATTTGGTTGGACATCAGATAGCAGAGCAAGGTCAGGAGAATTTAGGAGTTATTCATATATTTGTCTAATTTGTGATCATATTAGAATACTACAAGGAGGATCAACAGAAAAAAAAAATGGGAGGGGATCAGGGGCCTCCCTGACTATTGATAGTTGTATGCGTTTGCAATTCATTCATTTTGATTCTGCACATTTGAGTGCTGAATCCTTTGTTCTGCTTTTTGCTCATTTCATAAGAGTCTCCAAATGCCTGGAGGGTGATTATAGAGGGGGTATAGATGGGCTTGTTCCAATCCCTGTAGGGGACAATACGCAATAGCCTCAAACTACAGAAGACGAAATTTAGCTTGTAGATTAGTGAAAACTTTCTGACTATGAGGCTAGTCTAGAGAAGTTCTGGAATCTCCATCTTTGGAAATTTTGAAGAGTAGATTGGACAGACACTTGACTGGGATGGCTTAGGCATCCTGCATCGAGCAAGGGGGCTGGACTAGATGGCCTTGTAAGGTCCCTTCCAGCCCTACTTTCCTATGATCCTATGATAGTTTTTAAGTATTCAGATCTGTGTGTTTGTGATGGGTAAACCTCAGTAGGCTCCAATCGTTTAGATACTTATCCAAATTTACCTGAAGTTACCAATCACTCCAACAGGTCCTTTCTTGTGACAGCCTAGTGAATCTTCAGCTCTGACCCTCAAGTGACCCCCTCAACTGGCTTTGGCTCTCCTTATATTCTGATTTTAATTATATTAGGACATGTCTGCCTGGGAACTGTGTGTGACAAGTTAAAGTTACAGCACGCTAGTATTCTGCACTAACCCCCTGTGTGGACACTGCTGGGGCATGTCTACACAACACAAATTAAAGACTAATGAGCTACCTCTCAATTTGCTCAGTATATCTCAGGGCCTTGTTACAGGGTAATTTTGGGTGACTCCTGGATCTTTTAATCCCTGGATTGTCTGGACATTAATAACTCTAAGTGGTGTTAAGCTCTCATTTATGCGGCTCAAATTCAGGGCTGAATTCTCTCTCATCCATACTACAGAGCTCTTGTTCAATTAAGGTGTGGCCACCCCCCATAGATGTGCCACCTAAATTGAAGTCCTCCAGTATCCTTGGACCTTTCACACCCCTGTCCATAAAGCAGGGATAGAAGCCTGTCCTGGCTCACCAAACCTCTAGTGGCAACCTACAACTACAGCTCCCAGTCCTGCCCTGATCACCAGGCCGCTAGTGGCAAGTCACAGCTGTGCAAGTGGGGGACAGTCAGAGAAGGTTTCTAAACTAAGGGTGTGACTGCTCCAAGCTAGCATTAACACTAACACTGATCAATATTTGTGCAGCTCACAGCACAAGGCCCTCAGTCAGGTAAGCTAGGTCACTACTTAGAGCTCCACCCTGATGCAGCTTTATTGCTGAGATAGTAGGAATACCCTCAGTGCAAACTAGCAGTGCCTCAGTAGAAAGAAGATTACTCCACTCTCAAGGTGAGGTTAGTGACCCAACACTTACTGGGCCCCTCTTCTTACTTTGCCCAGTATGGTACTGCACAGTGCTATTAGACTACTGTGCAGTTAGCGTCTCGTGTAGATGCATCCACTGAGTACAGTGTCCACAAAGTGAGGACTAGCTCATGTGATATAAATTCATCCTAACTACTGGGCACATCTATACAAGATGCTTAACTTCACATTAGCATAATTTACTGAGGAGAAAGCGTGTGCATCTACACATGTACATGCTTACTTCACAGTAAACCTCCCTAAAATCGAGTAAATTTGCTACCTGCAAATGAAAGTGGCAAATTTACTTGGCATTAGTAACAGGGTCTATAGTGCTCATGTAGATGCCTGAATGGGAGCAAATCTGCTCCCAGTCAGCCATCTACCAGAAGGGCAGGAGATAGCTCCCTGCCCCTGGGAGCTGCCTGCTGCTGGGGCAGGCTCCGCCACAGGATACCAAGTGGGGATTATGTCCCCCTGCCACAGCAGCAGAGAGCTCCAAGCCCCCTGCTCTAAGACTGCAATATCACGATCTGGCAATGGGGGGCTGGGAGGTAAGTATCTCCTGGCAGCGGCCCTGCAGTCATGAGCCAGTGCTGAGAGGTAAGGGTCTCCCAGAAGTAGCCCTGCAGTCATGAGCCAGAAATGGGAGTTACGTACTGTCGGGAGCAGGGGAGCCAGTTCCCTGCCCAGCTCCATGAGCATGGAGCTGGGGGTGGAATAGGCTGGGGAGTTTGTTTCTCCCCCAACTCTATGCTCGCAGAGTTGGGCAGGGAACAGGCTCTCCATCCTCACCATCACCAGAGCTCAGTCTGGGAGATAAGCTCACAGCACCAGCTCACATCACCAGCTCCACAACTGTGGGGCAGCTTCTGGGAAATGCTTATCTCTTAGCCTGAGCTCTGGGGGCTTGGGCTGGGAGATAAGCATCTCCCAGCAGTGGCCCTGCAGTTGTGGAGCCGGCGCTGGGAGCTCCCTGCTGGTGAGGGCTAGGAAGCCTGTTCCCTGTCCAGCTCCAGGAGTCGGGGGGTCGGGGGTGGGGGAGGAGGAAGCTCCCCAACCTGTTCCCCCCCCATCTCCATGCTCACAGAGCTGGGTGGGAATCAAGCTCCCCAAGCCCTGCCCTGCATGCCTGGGTGGAGACAATATTCCCCTGTCCCAGCAGCAGGGAGCTTCCAGTCCCCATTCCCTGATTGCAGAGAGGGGGCTGGGAACTTGTTTCCAGCCCCTGCTCTGCAATCACAGAGCTGGAGCTGGGAACAGGCTGGGAACAAGCTCCCCAGCCCCCACTCCATGATCACGGAGCAGAGGCTGGGAGTTTCCTGCAGGGGGACAGTTCTCTGCCCAACCTGGAGCTGGCTGGGACCTTCCCCTTACCAGGATAGTTCCCAGCCAGTCCCAGGCTGCATGGGGAGGCACGTGCAGCCAGGAGGTGGCTGGGGACTGTTCTGTTTCAGGCAGTGCCCAGCCAGCTCCAGGCTGCACATGCAGACTTCACCATGCAGCTAGGGCTGGCCAGGAACTGTCCCGGTCAATGGCAAGTCCCAGCCCCATGACTCAGTTGGGTGATCAAGGCATGGGGCTTGGAAAAAGATGCAGAGGTAGGGTAGGTCCCAGCCCTCTGCCCCAATCTGCCAATGGGGAAGCTAGCAGTGAGTTGGCTGCTAGCTGCCCCACTAGCGGATCTGGACCAGGGGCTGGGACCTGTCCTTTCCCCTGCAGCTCTTTCCAAGCCCCCCATGCCACTGATCAGGGAGCCAGGGCCAGGAGCTCCCTGCTGCCAGGGTAGGGAGATATTGTCTCCATCCCAGCAGACCCTGGGAACCAAGAGACAGCTCTCTCCTGGCCCAGCGCTCCCTGCCAGGCACTAGGCTAGCACCCAGGAGGAGCCTGGAGCTCTCCCCAGTGGCAGCAGGGACCCACTGCAGGGCTGCAGGGAACTGGGGAAAAATCTGCTCCCTAAACCCCACATGTGTAGATACCTACCCAAAAATCCTTACTGTTCACTAGCTTATTGCACAACAAATGTAGGCTGAAGTCAAATGGGCGTATCCACATGAGATGCTATGTCACTGAAGCAACATGCTATGGTGATGTAGCATCCGTGAGCACAAACCATGATGCTACAGTTATGTTGGAGGAGCAACACACTCCCTTGCTATAGCATGTTGCTACAGCCACATAGCAGCTTAAAATAACCATGCACTGCTGGCATGGTGCAGTATGGGCTGTTACTGTATTGTCATTTACCACTTGCAAAAGGAAGTACTAAATGATGACACAGTAACAACAGCACCATTGGACACATGTAGACACACCCGTTGTATACTAACCTCCACGTGTAAAGGTGTCCTCTATCAGCACAAAGATGGCAGGATCCTCAGGGAAGGCACACATGATTTCAAAGCCTGCATCTATTGCTCTGCATTATTTTCATTTTGCTCTTAAGGTCCAATCCAGTAATATACTTATGTTTCTTCTCTAATTTTAAGGATTTGTATCCAATAAATTCTCTGTTTTAAAGAACGTGTCATCCTATAACTTCAACAAGCCAAAAGTCTTACTTCTTCCACTTTCTAAATTGTGTCATGAAATACAATATATTTTATATATAACAGAAAATTGTATCATCAGATAAAGTATCTAATATACCACAGAGCAAAAAGGGTACCAAGTGGACAAGTAAAACCCCTGAATTGTTTAATAGCAGAGTTAAGGAAGCCATTCAAGGCAAAAATACATACTTCAAAAAATAGAACTAAAGCCCAAATGAGGAAACAGGAAACCTCCTAAACTCTGTCAAGTGAAGTGTAGAAGTGAAATAAGGCAGGAAAACAAAGAATTAGAGATACACATAGCAAAAGATGCTAAACTTAATAATTACTTTAAAAAATACACCAGAAGCAGGAAGCCAGATAGAGAATTGGTGGACCATTAGATGACTAATGTTTATCAGATGTATAAAGGGATGAGAAAGCCATAGCAGAGAAGTTAGACAAATGGATCATGCCCCCACATGCAGATGCATGCAGTTTGCAGGCAAACTGCAGGCATGGACAAATTTGCAGTGCAGGGACAAAATTAGCCACTGGGATTTCCTGGTAGCAAAAATACTTCCCAAAAACACCAATCAGAAAAAAGCAGTTCAGCACATGCTACAAGAGCATGTATCAGAACAAGCAGGGGCTTGGTCCTTCAAGGACATGCTTTGGCTGCTCACCAGAGCGTCTCCACTCTTCCATTTGTGCCCTGGCTTTTCTAGCACGCTGGCAGCTGGGAGGAGCTGAGCAAGGGCAGTTTGCCCAAAGCAGGACACAGTGTCCCACAACAAAGTGCATGTGCAGGGGTGTGCACTGTGGCACAAAGTAGCTGCACAAATTTGTGCTGCTGCTTTCTGTGCCAAAACAGGCACATGCCCCTGCACATCTGAACACGGCCATGGTGTTTACCACAGAAGAAACTGGGGAAATTCCCTTGCCAGATAAATACTTTCTAGTAGATGGACCTGAAGAATTGGACCCCATTGAAGTTACAACAGGACATTTTAAACCAGTTCGAAAAATTAAATCCTGCCTCACCAATCTGCTGGAGTTCCTTGACGGTGTCAACAAGTACCTGGGCAATAGGGACATAATATTTTTGAACTTTCAAAAAGCATTCAATATGGTGACTTGTCAAAGGCTTTTTTTAAAAACTAGGTTGCCATGAGACTGGAAGGAAGGTTCTTTTGTGGACTGAAAACTGGTTAAAAGATAAGAAGCAAAGGGTAGGACTAAATGGTCACTTTCCAGGATGGAGGGAGGTCAAAAGTGGGGTCCAGTAGGGATCTGTGCTGGGCCCAATTTGTTCAAAATTTTCATCAATGACCTGGAAATGAGGATGCACAGTAAAATTGCAAAGTTTGCAGATAACACCAAATTATCCAAAGTAGTCAAGGTGATTGTCTCTAAGCTGATGGAGAGGAGCTGTGGAAATTTTTCACCAACTTAAGTGAGTAAACAAAAAGTTTTCAGATTAACTTTAATGTCAAGAAGTGCAAGGTAATGCAGCTCAGGAAAGAGACCTTGGGGTCATTGGAGATAGTTCTTTAAAAATATCAGCTCTATGTGAAGTGGTGACCCAAAAAGCCATGAAAACTCTGGGCATCATTAAGAACAGATTTGAATATGAAACAGGGCACATGATCGTACCATTATAGAAATTCCTGATGCACCCACATCTTGAATACCATATGCAGTTCTGATCCCCACATCTCAAAAAGAAGGTAAAACTACAACTATAAAAGGTACATAAAAAGGCAACAAAAATGATCAGGGGCTTAGAGCAGTTGTCATACCAGGAAAAACTAAAAAAGACTAAAACTCTTCATTTTAGAAAGGAGAAGGCTGAGGAGGGATATAAGAGAGGTCTATAAAATCATGAGGGTTATGGAACAAGTGAACAATGAATGACTTTAAGGTAAAATAAGCACCTTCCCATGAAGTCATTATGAACATGTGTAGATTAGTGCCTAGTGATGTTTGTTGGATATTTCTTATAACGATGGAAATATTGTGAGAAATTATGAAAACTAGGTTTTCAATACGTCTCTGTTTCTCATGGCTGGACTGATTGACCATCTCAGTTGTTGCCCTTTTTAGATATGTAGAAGAATAACAATATTTTCTTACCACAAAAAGGGAGATTCCTTGCCCTCCATCGAAGCTGACCTCGTGAAGGAACACCTTGACAGGCTAGATACCTTCAAGTCAGCTGGCCCTGATGGTTTACACCCAAGGGTACTCAGGGAGCTGGCGAGCATCATAGCTCAGCCCCTGGCACAGATCTTCAAGAGCTCTTGGCACTCTGGTGAAGTGCACGAGGATTGGAAGAGGGACAATGTCATGCCCATCTTCAAGAAAGGAAGGAAAGTAGATCCGGAAAACTACGGGCTCATCAGCCTGACCTCTATCGTGGGGAAGGTCTTGGAAAAGATTATCAAGGAGGCCATCCTTAACAGACTAGCTGAAGGCAATATCCTGTGGGATACCCAGCATGGGTTTGTTGTGGGTAAGTCTTGCTTGACCAATCTCATTTCCTTTTATGACCAGGTGACTGATCACCTGGACAAGGGGGAAGAAATCGACGTTGTATACCTCGACTTTAAAAAAGCCTTCGATCTGGTATCCCACAATCGCCTCTTGGCTAAACTGGCTAACTGCAGCCTTGACATCACCACGATCCGCTGGCTGGGGACCTGGCTCTCCGGTAGGACCCAGAGGGTGGTGGTCGACGGGAGCCAATCATCTTGGTAGGCTGTGACCAGTGGGGTCCCACAAGGCTCTGTCCTAGGGCCTATACTATTTAACATCTTCATCAATGATGTGGACATTGGTGTCAGAAGCGGACTAGCCAAGTTCACCAATGACACCAAACTCTGGGGTAAAGTATCCACACCTGAGGATAGGAGGGTGATCCAGGCAGATCTGGACAGACTCATGAAATGGGCGGATGAAAACCTAATGGTGTTGAACACCGAAAAATGCAAGGTTCTCCATCTTGGGAGAAAAAACCTGCAGCATCCTTGTAGGCTCGGCAGTGCTACACTGGTTAGCACTACAGATGAAAGGGACTTGGGGGTCATGGTTGACCACAAAATGAACATGAGCCTTCAGTGTGATGCTGTGGCTAGTAAAGCGAGCAAAACACTGGCTTGCATCCATAGATGCTTCTCAAAAAAATCCTGGGACGTCATTCTCCCATTATACTCGGCCTTGGTGAGGCCACAGCTGGAGTACTGCATCCAGTTTTGGGCTCCACAATTCAAAAAGGATGTGGAGAAGCTTGAGAGAGTGCAGAGGAGAGCCACACACATAATCAGAGGTCAGGAAAACAGACCTTATGATGAGAGGCTGAGAGCCACGAGGCTAGTCAGCCTGGAAAAGCGCAGGCTCAGTGGTGATCTGGTGGCCACCTATAAGTTTATCAGGGGTGCTCATCAGGATCTGGGGGAATGTCTGTTCACCAGAGCACCCCAAGGGATGACAAGGTCAAACGGTCACAAACTCTACCACGACCAATTCAGGCTGGACATAAGAAAGAACTTCTTCACTGTCCGAACCCCCAAGGTTTGGAATAAACTGCCACTGGAAGTCGTTCAAGCACCCACTTTGAATGCCTTCAAGACACATTTGGATGCTTATCTTGCTGGGATCCTATGATCCCTGCTGACTTCCTGCCCCTAGGGCAGGAGGCTGGACTCAATGATCCTCTGGGGTCCCTTCCAGCCCAAATGTCTATGAAATCTATGAAATCTATGAAAACCACATGTTGTTCAGTGTTTAGGTTTGTTGTAATGGGTAACAATTGCCAGTAGGAATAAATGGCATTTAATCTACTGCAATAGTGACAATTTTCTGCATTAAGGACCAAGAGCTTGATGCATACTTCACTCAGGTAGAATGGTGACATTCCCAGAGACTTCAATAGGCTTTGGATCAAACTCTAAAGGAATTGATGCAAGACAGTCTTTTTTTAAATTAATCAACAGGGGAAACTTGTTGTCAACTGCCCAGAAGCCAAGTGGAAGGGGAGGAGGAATTATATAAAGAGAGCCTGGTTGTGTTGTTTGCTCTGTCAAAATCTGTTATAATACCCATTAGAAAGGTTCCCAATAACTTTGATGGGCTTTGGTGCAGAATCTGAGGATTTCCTTTACAAATTGTTGCATGGATGCAGCTCTTATTGGCAGGGTTGTTCTTATCAGTGGTAACAGAGTTTGCCTAATTTAGGACATGGGCAGACAAAAAATTATAGAGTTGAGAAGGAAGGGACCCTTACAGAACCTTTAAGTATCTAAGTGCTACTTACATATCCAAATGTATCTGTGTAAGAGGCTTTTGGGGCACTTGCTCTGGTTTTGTTTCCTCTTCTGGGTTCTTCTTTGTATGGTTACAGAAAAACAATTCTAGTGATTTCTTGATACTGAAGGAGGACAATTCCTCAGGGACAGCAAGTCTTTTTATATAGCAAGGGTTTCACCCTGCATCTCTCTGTTCCCAGCAAAATGCCCTAGGTGCCAGTCCATTTAAAGGACTGGCACTAGAGTAGACCACTATTTGAGCATCTTTCAATCCTTCTCTCAAAACTGATCCACTGGGCAGCCAGAAGGAGAAGTTTCATAGGACCAGTAAAAAGGCAAGACAGAGAATGTAACTCAGTGAGATAGACACTGCCTTGGAAGGGTGGGCATTCCAGCTCCAAAGCATCTGATGCTTTTCCCTACAGCAATACATCCATTTTAGCCAATGACTATATTGCGGGGGGAAAAAAACTGAGAAAAAGTAAAGTGCCCAGTGTTAGCTTTCACTTATTGTAGACCCGCAAGACACTTACCAAGGAGCAGCTAAAATAGTGGGCACATCTACATGATGTGCTTTACTGTGCATTAGACTAACCTAATGTGCAATAAAGCATCAGCATCTACATATGCAGGATTTACTGTGCAGTAAATTAGGCTAATATGCCCTTTTCTAGTACCAACAAATACAGGTACTAGATTAATAGTGCATTAGCTACTGCGCAGCAGAGCATGTGTAGATGCTGACTGGGAGCATTTGCTTGCTGAAAGTACCGCAGTAAGATGAAAATATTTTTCTTTACATTGGCTTTTATCAAAGTCTAATCAGGTCGAAAAGAAAGATACCAGCTGGATTTCAATTGTCATTGCACAAGGCCCTAAAGAAATAAAATGTGCATTCACTTAGACCTTCTGCATCGCTAAGGTGTTGGTGTAGAATTTGGATTTCAAATTGTTTATGTAGTAGACAAATGCTCACTTAGATAGACCCTATACTTAATTTCCATTTAAAACAGATTTTCAGCTGAAGAATTACTTTTTTTTCTCCAAATGAAAACTTTAATTTCTTTTTAAAATTTCACATCTCTTTGAGGATAAACCTCAAGCTGAATATTTTATTTTTTATTAAAGATTGGACAATTTATACACTAACTTTTTGGGAAACTTTTCCAAATGTATAGCACAGAATTCCATTTCTGTTTGTGTAGCTAAGTAGTAGTGATCTGGCTGCAAACATGGTATTGAAAGTGTTAGTCAGTTTAAGAGGAAACAAGCCCTTCCATATTTTGGCCTCAGTAGCTAAGAGCTGGTTGGTAAGGGCACTTACCCAGGAAGTTAGAGACCTGGGTTCTAGCCCCTACCCTAACCCAAAACCTAGGACTCCCACTTCCTAGCCAACTGGCTGAATCACTCAGCTACTGAGGTTAAAGATTGGAGAATCCTCATCTCACACTTCTCCCCAGATCTACTCATGTGTGCGTGGCCAAGGCATAACCCTACTGTTCAAACTCAGGCGGCATGTACACATTTACTTTGTCCACAGTGCTGGGGTAAACACCAAAAAGCTAAAGTATGCAACTAGAAAACTGCCATTTAGGCAGAGAGAGAAAGAAACAGCTCTCATGCCTTTATATAACATACTTTCTGATCAGCCCTAACTTCAATCATTACTTTTATAACAACTTTTCATGTATGCAGATGCATAAAAAGCATTTGTTTAATAAATGGAAGTAATGAGCATGGCATTAGTTAAAATGGATGGTGAGCTGACCCACTACTGTTCTTGGAATGGAAGTATAAAAGCAATAGGAAGAGATCTTCCCCCTTAAGAGAAAAGTAGGTCACATCCCCTTTAAGCTCTTCCTGATTTCTCGATTTGGACATTTCATCAATGACAAGCATGTTGTAAAACTAGCATCTACTAATTTGAGAGATTTATACTTTGTTGGCATTCAATATCAGACCAAATCACAATAAGTTGTTGGTAAGAAAGAAGTTTGAAATAAGTTTGAAATCCTTGTTTAAAACATTTAGTACAGCAGAAAACCCTGGTGTCCTTCTTGTACATGAACAATTCCTTTTTTACTAAATTTCAAGCAATTAAATCTCGACAGATCCACTACAGACAATACCACAGACCCTTTTATAAACCACAGTGTACACTGGAGAGTGAAACTTTATATACAGTTAAGATGAAGCTCTTGTTCAGGTTTGGACAGCTGTTATTCTGAAACAATGTTTTGGCTCAGATTAAAAATATGACTCTATTTCTTTTTTAGGATATTAGCAGGAAACAATGTGAATGTGTCAGACAGACCTGGGGGGCTTCTCAGCTAGAAGAACTCTCATCCCCTTTCCCAGTCCAGCTCAGGCTATATAGAGGAGAAAGAGAGGGAACTGTATTTGTTTCGAGGTGTCAGGCATATGGAAGATAGCTCCTGAGACTCTGCTGGCTGAATGAAAGTATGTAGTCCACATTTGTTAACACAGAGGGGACCCAAACTGTGCAGCTATGATTTGCTTTTGTGTATGTTATTATAGGAGAAAAATTATATAATGGGGGCGGGGGAGTGGGGATTTATAAACCTGGGTTTTGGTCTAATAACATTGTTATTTGTCAGATTTCTCAAAAGTTACTCCAGGGGTGCATCCCCATGAGCTGCACATGCATTTCCCAGGGGACAAATAGCAGCAACACATAGTTGGCTGCTGCTACTTGTCTCTGGGGAATGCTCCCATACACATGCTGTAGTGTGCAGCAAGTTGCCTCAGGTGGAGTAGGGGAGATTGGGAACAGCACCTGGGTTGGCACCAGCACCTGGGTTAGCCGCAGCAGCCTTACCTGATGTCTTAGAGGCCTCCCAGGGCTCATGGGGATGTGGCCCAGGAGTTCAGAAGTGAAGAAATGTTAAGCGCCTGAAGTATAAATTAAGGTAGCAGTTTTTCAGACAAGAAAATCAAAGATTTGACTAGAAAATCAAAGATTATTAGATACAGCATGTCAGACTTCAGAAGTGTAGGCATTTTTGTAGTGATTAAAATAAGATGTTTAAGTACTGATGCCAGTTAGGATTCACTAATGGCCAAAAAACATTGACAATACCTATGACATAATTGTCTGCAAGAAATGACAGAGCTAAAATTTCTAGTGCCTTAACTTTTCAAGGCACTTAAAAAAAAGAGTGCTGGGACCCTTCAGCTAAAGCATGAGTTTAAGCTCTGATTCTTTTGGGATTGGTTCATCACCACTAAGTATAGCTAAATCTGTCATAGTTGCACTAACATTCAGGTGAGCCATTTGTAGTCTATCCATCAACGCTTGATATAGTCATGGTTAACACAGTCTCATGAGCACTCAAGCAAATAAAGCTGTGTGTGTCATTGTCAAAAATATAACTACCTGCAAGTCCTCAGCTTTTGGGGTTAATGTATAAAATCTGGAAATACAGGCCCATATTTGAAGGGTCATATATTTACATGCCCAACCAACTAAAAAATTAATGGAGGAAGGAAATAAATATGTTCCTTAACACTTCTACTACAGTCTGAGACAGAGTTTTTAGATGTAGCTATATTACTGAAATCCTGTTCTCTATTTAATTAAGATAATAAGGAACTGGTTTATTTTAAATTGAAATACAGTGCTATCGATCTGAAATAAGCCTTGTACACATCAGAGAATTGCACTTAAATTATTTTCTAATATGATGTTGTTAAATCAGTCCTCAAATACTCTGTAGACTCTTCCTTTATAGTTAGTCTTTCACTATCCAAACTGGTTGTAATGGTATTGATCTCCTCACTGAAGAAAGAACTTACTGAAAAGGTGTGACCTTTCTTCCAATGGTCAGAACATATGTCTTGAAGGGAAAAAAAAGTAGGTGGAAAGAGGGTACATACATGATGTTAAAGACAAGTACATCTACAAAGAAATATCTGACCACTGAAAAGTTCTGGTTCCTTCAAGTACTTTGTATGACTGAGCATTTTTTCTTTACTTCCCCCCCCTGCAACCTTCCCTCACCCCCTTACTACACTGGAATCCAAAATGCACAGGCCATCAAATTTCAAAATGGATCATATACCCCTGGAAGTTTGTTAGTATTCTGGAAATATTGTTCTTACTGAACTGAAAATCTTATTTCCCTTAAGTTATACAGTCTTTCAGATATCTCATGTGCAGAACAGAGTACTGAATGATATGGCAAGTCAATATAACAGAAATGTGACTTATTAGCAGTCACTTGCATGAAGGAAATAGAGATGAATTTAGAGAACAATATTAACAATCAACTTTACTTATATTCCTTCCTTGTGAAGTTGTCAAAGCAACATAGCCACATTATGTCCACTGCACTCTCCACACTCTTTAGCATGGAGAAAGAAAAGGAAAATAGTAGGAAGTAGGAGAAGGACTGGAGGGTTGTTGTACTCTTCATGGTCCAGGAAAAGTCTGAGAGGCAAGGCTTTTTTGGACCAACTATATAGTTGCAAAAAGTGTTGAACAAGCTTTCAGGCATCCTATGTCCTTCAAGTCTGAAGGAGAAGCAAAGGCAGGCTGAGTTAAATATCAGAGAAAAGACTGCATGTAAATGCAAACAGTCTACTAGGGGGAATGAAGGAGGGCTGTGAAATTGGAGCAGAGAGGTGTGAACAGGGACCATTAAAAGTAGTGCAATAGGATAAGCAATCAGTGCAAAGTGGCAGAAGTAAAGGGTAAATATCTGATGAAGTGCTCTTTACCCCAATAAAGCTTGTGCTCTCTCTCTCTATATATATCTTATTTAGTTAGGTTATAAAGTTGTGTATCTACCCTGCCTTCTGCCTGAGATGTATATCTACCATGCCTTTTAGGAACAAGGGGGCCATGGCAAAATGCAGACCTACTATGCTTATCCTCTGCTAGTATAAAATAAGACAGGCTAAGCTTAATATCAGAGAAAGACTGCAAGCAAATGCAAACAATCTACTAGGAGGAATGGGACTTTAGAGGGTCTTGAACTCACACCAAGGCCTGGAAGTGCAACCTTATCTAGCTTCTCATCTCCAAGTAGACCTCAGATAAAATGGAGAAATGATCTCCATATAGATTACAATAGTAGCAGAGCCACTGTTAGTCATTTAAGTAGAGTCAAAGCCATGTCCTTCTTGAACTTAATGCAAAATGAACTAATAGGTAATGCAATCAGAAATAAATACTGTCAGGGAACAGAAAATAAAGTAGACGCTGTAGCTCAAGATCTACGTTTGTTGGTAAAGGAGTTTCTTAATTTTAAGGTATTGGTGCCTTAGTATTTCTAGTTCAAAATTATTTTCTTATTTTAATAAATTTCATGCTGTGCTTACAAGTCTGGTGAATGTGAACATTATTTCTGTTGTTGTTGTTGCTCATGAGATGGAGACATTTAATAGCTTTCATAGTCATAGCACACATGCACCTTATATTTGTATATTTTAAAGTCTAATTCTCACTTACCATTAGAACCATTTGCATTCTTCAAATGGCATAAAGATATCTGATAACTAATTATAAGTTACATTGCTGTAAATGAAAATTAGCTTGTAAAGGAATATGTCAGGCTTCACACACTACCTCAGGCAAGCTGAACCTCTGTGAAACAATTTGCAAGACTGGGGTCTACATATGAAAAAACAGCTACGTGCTTGAAGATATAGCTTTGGATGGAATTACCACATTTGAACATGTACGATAATATTCTACATGCAACAAACCTACAAAAATTGGCTTGGAGATGTTTTGGAACATGAAAACATGGGCTATGTTAGATGTTTTAGAGGAAGAAGTACAGACAGTACAAGGTTCAATCTCCCTTCAAAAATATGTTGTCATTAATAGTCCTGGATTTTCTTGATCTTTATATATAACCAACTTCCATTTACTACAAGGTCCACAGTTTATTTTTGCTGTATATGTTATAGGAGTACAAGTAAATAAATAATGTTTTCCTTGGTATAACTTAGCAATCAGACCTATTCTTATTATATTTTATCCTCATCAATAAAGAGAGGGAGGAAAATATTTGTCTTGCTTTTTCCCATTTGCTATTAGTCAGGTAAATATATTATTATCTCTACTTCAAAAGGGGAGAAGAACTATAGTAGGGATTATCTGAGGTCTTCTTAGAAGGAAAATGATAGAAACAATCTTAAAGTTGAAAAGCTTCCTAAAGATAGTCTAGCCACTGAGGAAATGTATACAGTGCAGTGGCAGAAATTCACTACTGAGGCCCCTCCAGGGCATCCCTTGGTGGTCATCTGAAGACCTTGGTCTCCAGCATACTTAGCAGCAGCTGCTGGGGATGACCTCAGGGCAGCTTCACCAGCATATTACTGGATTTGGAGGATGTGAGCAGAAGCAAGTGGGTTAGGAATGCTCAGGGCCATACTGGCAGAAATACATACCTTAACATACAAGGCAGCAGTGTGATGCAGGGTGTGGTAATGTGGTCTAGTGGTTTGAGCAGTCAGGAAGCAAGCCAAGAACTCAGTGGGATTTAATTACATCCGTCTTACTATTCATTTTCCTGAAAGATTTTTAATTATAGTTGGTTCAAATATTTTCAATGAAACAAATTTTTATCAGAAATACTATTTTGTTGAGCTTGAAACACCTGATGTTTGATGAAACTTAAAAATTTATTTGAGATGAAAGGCAGCACCAAAAGTTAAAATGTTTTATTTCACAAAAGGCTATAATGAAAGCTCTTCTATAATATGGAGACACTTCTCCCCTCAAAACATTACTATGATATGAGTGCACATAGCATGAGTTTTCCTACTTGAACATGCAGATGCTTGTATTTAAGTGCATTTAATATGTTAAGTGTAACATGTGATAAGATCTCTAGTCTTTTTCTGGCCCCACAGTTTCAACAAGAAAGGTAATGAAGGGGTCCTCTCTTGACTCTCCAAGAACCCAGTGGTCAGGGCAATCTCCTAGGAAATTGGTGATGGGGGGTTGAGCCCCCCTTCCCCCCCCCCCCCCCAAGGTAAGAAGGGTCTATCACTTTCTGGTTGGTGCATGTTGAGCATCCTACTACACCTGGCTTTATTCAAGAATGATTGTGGGGTACCATGCCTTGCCTAAAGTCAAAGGGAGTTAGATTTATACTATTTAATACAATTCTGTATTAAATAGTCATAGTCACTGCATTAAAAAAATAAGTCAGCATTGAAGGCAGGGGCAGCAGTCAGAAACCAGAGCTGAGTTCTTTGGGTTAAGGACTATTACTCTTCATTTGTACAGAGCTCCAATATCTGGAGCCTTGAGACAATGGTATGATACATGCAATAATAATTGTTCAGTTAACTTAATAAACTGAAGCTGTAACTTAATACATCTCAACTTTTAACATTTGTAAATGTACATCTTATTTCACTGACATACAATAGAAATAAAACTAGAAACAAACCTTTCCTTTTAAAAATTAAAAGTACTATAAAGATATAATACGTGTCAACACATAAATCTATTTCAGTAGGAAGATCAGTGTCTCCAGACAGGAGTAGTAATATATACTTAAATCATTATCCAAAAGTAATAAAAACAGAAAATTACAGAAAATACCTTTAAATTATTTAAATGTCTGCTTCAGGGTAATGGAGTTTTTGTGTTACACTGTTTCTGCAGTGACATCTTACAGCAATATGATGGGAGTAATTAGTATCAAAAGATCAAGAGGTTCTCCAGTCCTATGCCACAGGTAAAACAATATGTAAATGTAGTATCATTTAAATAAATTTAACAATGGCCATACTATGAAGCACATGCATAAGACAAAGAGTTTCTGCTTCACATAGCTGCAAATGCATAATGCAGAACAGATCTAATAAATGAATGGTGCCTACATGACTTTGTGATTTGAAATATTCAATATCCTTTATGATCATATTTAGGCACAAATATTATTATGTATAGAAGCTTTAACAGGATTTATTTTACAGGGAAAGTAGCTACTGTTTTATGGAATGCATCTTGACTTGGTGAACAGAAAGAATTTTGTTTAACAGATCTATGTTTTCATTGGGTTGCTTCTACAAGTTTCCCTGCAGAGGCTGATTGACCTTTCTTGTAACATGGGGACACAAAAATTGGTCAGGATAACAGAAGGCTTCTCCCCGACTTATTTCAACATGCAACAACCAGTATTGAAAATAGGAATGATTCCTTCCTTTCAGTGCTGGAACCTCAATTCAGCATGAAGGCCAGTGGCAATGTGTAGCTGTAGTTCCAATTATGTCTCCTGACTGAATGAGAATTGCATGTCTGGTTATCTATTGTTATCCTTTCTTCCTAGTCCTGTCTTGCTTTTTAGCCTCATCTGTCTGTTAAATCTTGTCTTTTAGAGGGTAAGCTATTTGGGGCAGAGACCATCACCTTCAATATATTTTTGTTTCCGCAGTCCCCTAACATAAGTTGGGAGCTATACAAGTGAGGCTCTAGATAATATCACTAGCACTTAAAATTTTAAATAGATAAATATACCTGTTCTCTCCACGCTGATCTAGAAAGATCCTGATGAAAGTATAAATATTTCCACAGTTTTATATATATATATATATATATATGTGTGTGTGTGTGTGTGTATGCATAGGTTAAATTTTCAAAAGCATTCAGCAGTGGCCTAACTGCCCCAATTGAAGTTAAGAGTGAAACTCTCATTAATGTCCATGGGAGGAACCTTAAGTCTACGATGAGTTCCTTTTAAAAATACCACATTATTTAATCATATATTCATGATCCACAAAGAGGTAGAGTTAAGGTTGTGTTCCAAACATAACTTTGGGCATATCACTGGCACATCCTAGCTAGGTCACGCACAAATATTCCACTTCTGCTTGTGAACTTCAAAACCAGAAATACGCCCATGAAGCAAGTCCATATTTCTGAAACTGAGATCATACATCTGTATTTGCTTCTGAGATCTTGCTTTCTGACCTGCTTGAGAGCAACCAATGGGAATTTACCAGATTTACCATAATAACAAATGAAGCTTTAAGTTAAATAACTCTTGCTAGTTTGCAAAGTGTTCAAAATTAAATCAAATACAAAAATTATGGGCATGACATACAAGTCCTTTTTACTGGAAACAAATGGAAAAGAATTGTACCTATTTTTTTGTTGGGTGCGATTTATGCAGCTAACTTTTCCCATTGAGTGTCTATGTGTTTGAGCATTCTTAGTCAACGTCAATGGTATTCTCAACAAATTGAATCTGATGCTTCAAGACCATGGGAAGTTTGCTCTAAGGTTTTATCAGTTTTAAGTCCTCTGAAATAAAATAAAAACTGCTGCATAAGCAACTGAAGGAAGGCAGAGTGTTGCAATGCAGAGAACTGCATGAACATGATCACATGCCAGCCTAAATCTTAAATTAGACTTGTTTGTATTCACTGTAAGCTTTCTTACATGTATATGTGCTTACAAATAAAGAAGCCCTGCACTGTCCAGGTTTATATATTGGCAAGGTAGGTTTCAGGGGAAAGTCCTGTGTAAACCTCATCCAGGCAAAGTTTAAAGAAAGATGCCTTTGCTTGTGCTTTCTCTTACATGTCAGTCAGATTACCTTCTGGGTAAAATGTAAATGGATTTTGAAAAACAGCCAATGCATATTTGTAGGGATTTGTACTGGAGAAGCACTGGCTGAATTCTTCCAACAAATGATGAATAATTTGGAAATCCTTTTTTGGATAATTTCTAAAGCACTGAGTTCTTGATCCAAGAGCTTTGAATGCTGCAAAATGAGCAACACTGCCTTCCTTCAGTTGCTTATGCAGTAGTTTTTATTTTCTTTCAGAGGACTTAATACTGATAAAACCACAAAGCAAATTCCCCATGGTTTTGAAGCTTCAGATTCAATTTGTTGAGAAGACCATTGACGTTGACTAAGAATGCTCAATCACACAGATACTCAGTGGGCACATCTACACATGCAATTAATGCACATGAATAAACTCTGGGGCTTATTGCTCTGGAGTTTTTTGCTTCTGGGCATGCTGTTTAAATGTGCACCCAGGAACGATTAACCCTGGAGCAATAAACTCCACAGTTTTGAAAAGTTTTGAAAAGTAATTTTAAGCCCAGAGCTGCTCCCCCTGGCTCAGTGTGCTGTGGGGTGGCTGACTGGGTGCAAGTGTGCTTCAGTATGGGGCCAGCAGGCAGTCTCTGCACTGAAGCACCCCCATGCCCCAGCCAGCCAGGGTAGCACCTACACGTTTGCTGCTGCGGAGCTTTTTTTACTCTGCAGCAAGATAGTACTCATATCCTGTACTCATTTTTTCAAGTACTATTCTGCTGTGGAGTTAATTAGTTTACTCAATTTGATAGGGGTGCAAGGGTAGATGCGTGACATTTACTGCGCAGCTAATTAGTTAAGCGTGCAGTAAACATCTTGTGTAGATGCACCCACTATCAGTAAGCTCAGGGAAGTCTGATCCTTTTTCATTCAGAAATTCAAAACTCTCTTTCCTCAAAGGAATAAAGTATTTCAGAGTGGCACTTATGCTTATCTATCTTATTACTGAGAAATATATGACATTTCCAAATGCAACTTAGGTCTTCTACAAAGACCCCAAACTGTCAGTGACTGAAGCTTCTAGATTTGAGAATTGCATATACTTTGCAACAACCCCCATTATATAATACATCCTGATTATTCAAGCAACAATATGTTCTTGATGCATAATGCAGTGGTAATGAATTATGTCCACACCATGTTCTTCAATAATTTTCTGGTTTACTAGTGCTGCTGCTCCAATTTTAGAAAGAGAGATAATTTCCTGTCACAATTTTTTTCAACGGAATATTCTTCTTTTGAAAAAATCAGATTTTTTAAATCAAAATACTCAGTGGAAAGTACTTGATGAACCCAGGAAGGTTTACAATAATTGAATGTGTTGTTTCAATACAGTTCCAGATCATTAACCCCTATATCACTAGAGCTAGCAGTCTACAGTCACATATATTTCTTGCAGAAACCTGCCTTAGTTTCTGTTTTTGTATCCATTTGCCTGTCTCCTTTACAGTATATTTGACAGACTGTGTGGAAAACTAGGCTTCCAGGTTCCTAGTTTTAGCTCACCTGATGGTCTGCTATACGCTTAACAACTCATCTGAGAGGGTGCTGCCCAGCCGATGTCTCCATGTCTTCCAGATGTCCTAAGAGCACAAAGTGCAGATATAATTTTGAGAACAAAATAGAAGCCTCATTAGAAAAACAAAACCAAGATTTAAAAAAATCCCAATTTAACAAGTATTTTTTTCCTTCAAATTCCAGAGTTTTCATTGAATCAGATATCAGTTTCCTGGCTAGTTCTAGTTCCTACTTTGTGAATGTTGTAAACTGTTGTTTTTCCATGATTGCATTACTGAAGATGGAAAAGTACTTCCTTGAGATACGTACTGAAATGCTGATGGATGCCTATACACACACATACTGAGCTTTTTTGAATTTACAGGAACTGAGAATCCTCAGCACCAGACAGAAATGGCTTAACATCTCACAGCATGGACTGCTAATCCCAAGGGACAGCAATCATATTCTCAAAGTCAGTGCAGACTTTGCAAGTGCCTTATGGTTGCTTTCATGCTTAAAATTAACAAAGTATGATATTATGTTAGTCTACATGGTTCATAATAAAAAACATATTGTCCAAAGGCAATAAATCCTACATGCATAACTAATACTGAAAAAATCATTACCTTGTATGTTTTATTAAACTTCAAGGTGCAATGAAATCTATAGATTCAATATGTTTTTAATCCATGTTTTTAAGAAACCATTTTATTTAAAAGGAGTCCTAGTAAATACATTAGAAGAGGGGTTAATGTCTGAGGAAAAAAATATTTTACTTAATTTTCATGGGTCCCTGGCAGATATTAGAGTACTGACATGATGGGAATTTAAAGAATTTGTGTCCCATCCCAAACTTTCTATATGCTGCCATGCCAATCATGCAGTATTATTTCCACCTGATGAATCATTTGTTTATTAATTAATATAAAATCAGTGTATGGTTTCAGTGCTATTCCTATGCAAAAACCACAGCTTCTGGGCCTCTGTCCTCTCTTAGTGCTCCTGCAATGTCTCTAATGGTTCCTCTAACTATCCTCAGAAGATCACCCTCATTTCACCTTCAGCTTTCAATGAGGATTTCACTCAGCTCCATCCTTTGTCTCTTTCTCTTCTGTTTGTTTTACAACTTATTTTGGGTAAGGTCATTCACAAATGCAAATCCAATTGTCACCTCTATATGAATGGCTCACTAGTTTTACCTGTCTGCTCTAGACCCATCCTCTTCTGTCCAAATTAACACCCTAATGACAAGATCATTGGGCTAAAACAAGGGAAGATCTTGAGCCCCAGAGGTGTTGCTTGCAGGTTTTGTGCCCTGGACAAAATCTTCTGCATCATGGGAAGAGGGGGATGAATGCTGGTGAGTGCAGGGCGGGCAGATGGCCAGACTCAGCTGCCCCAGCGATACAAAGATCTCAGTTGCTCTTACTTTGCCCAGTAGGCATCCTACTGTGGTGTAACCCTCCCAGCTGCTACTGCACAACCATGCTTCTCCTGGGCCAAAGACACCCCAGGAAAGGGCCACTATTCCAGTACCCCTTTCCGTACTGCACAGTGTGTGGAAGTATAATTCTTCAGACTCTCCTGCTCTCCTGAGTTAAAAGAGACTAAAATTTACTAGATATCTATGAGCACTAAGTAAGCTAACAAATCCTAAACAGAAATCAACACAGAACTTCTTAAGCGAAAATTCAGTCTCATACGGTTGACTTGTTACGATTTTGTAGGTATATTTTACTAAATATTGCCTGTTATTGAAAGGGCCTGAGACATCAGTGCAACTCTTGGTCTCTCCTGGTCTTTTTCTGTGTCACACTGCAGTTTTTGAGACCTTTGAGTTCTTTCATACTAAAAATCAAAAGCTTGTTAAAGGTGTTAAGGGATGAGTTGTGGTTTGTGGTGCAAGAATGGAGCAGAGGTAGAGGGAAGGTTTCTGAGAAGCCTTTTGGATTTAACATCTATTACACAACTGCCCATGAGTTCAAACTGAATGGCCCAGATGATCCGTCCAGTCCTATGATCAGACCTCTACACAACTCCTTGAGAAGTTAATGTCAGACTCATATATTTTGGCCTTTATTTCATCAAGAAATTTTGCAAAGTGCAAATATTCCATTAACCAGTCTTGAGTACGTGCTGGTAGCACTAATCCTTCTGCATTGCTGAGAAGCAGGGTAAATTAGCCTGAGTGGGACACTGCTAACTGACTGCTTCTGGTATTCCTGGTAGCTCATTTATAGTTAACTTGGTTCTGTCTACATGACACTGAAATGTGTTCTGGATACATGCCAAAAACAGTGCTATATTCTCAGCTATGTGAACAAACTAAATTATCTTTATATATATGGGCATGCACAGAGTAGTACAAGCTACTCGTGAAGGATTTCTTCAGTTTGGGCCTGCAATTCTTCCTTAGCTTTTATATCTGCTATTTAGTCTTTTGTCATTTTAGAATCTTGGACTCTACAGCTTGTTTGATTTCCTGTGTTCCTAAGAAGTCTCTCGTGGCAAATGTAACAAGAAAGTACAAGTGCTCTTTTTCATCTTCATCACCTACATGTTATTGTCAATATGAGATGTGGTACAATGGGGGATTTTCAAGGATTTGTGCATTTGCACAGGTTTAAATTTAAGTGAAAAAATTCTGATATTTGAGCAAGTTTAAACACATTTGATTTCATTATGTATGACTGGCTTTCCTGCATTCCTAGTTTTCAAGATTAGGAGATCTGTTTGCCATAAAAAGCATATAAATGTTATAACTATACGTGACAGTAATGTCTTACAACATATTGCCGTCTGGAATACCAATCTGGCTAAACCCCTTAAGGGTTTGACTTACATTTTCTGCATAACCTTATCACAGTAAAATCAGAGCAGAAATGAACTGGACTTGAACCAATCAGTAAGATAACATTTCATTATTAGCATAACAAACAACTCCCATTAAAACCTGGCAGGTGGCAGATATTGAATAATAAGTATTAACTTTTGGCAAAGTGAGCCTGCCAAGTACTTGCCAGATCTGTGGGGCCTCCAAAGTCAAAACACAAAATGTGCTAAAACAGTAATTAAATAACAAAAAGAACCCTATGTTACTGAAGTACTATTACTGGCAGCTTAAGATACACACGTACACATTCACACATACAAAGGATAGTTAGCATGGTTAATTTCACAACAAAAACATAGTTTCCTGACATGTGCACGGTACAAAAAATTTCAGTCAAATGAGACCAATTCTTAATTTTGTGCGTAACTGACAGGAAGCAATAAAATATACTACATATATTGCAAGGGGAATGAGGAAGCAGTTTATTTAACTTATTTATTCTAATATTCTTACGGGTATCAGAAATATTGGTTATCTCAGGCATCTCTAAACTGCTCAGTGAGTTCAAAGTACAACCCCAAATCCAGATCCATTGCATTGCATGGTATATATCTAGTAATGTGTTTGTTTGTTTTGTAAAAGTAATGGAAAATTAATTTTGTTATTAACACTACAAGGGTCAAAACCTTTCAGGGGACTCTAGTATCCTCTTCATGGAATTCAACATTTTCTACAATACATCTCCAAAAAAGAAGCTCTGTACAATGGTGCCCATGAAAGCTGTCAACTGTTTAAGATTGTTTCTAGGCCTAGTTTTCACACAAGATCTACCCAAGGCAGCTATTTTGCATTCTGGGTGTTGACTGAGGAGTATAATAAATATTAATTCTTTTTATGGTCAAGGAACCACGTCATTCAAAGAGAAGGCATGGCCTTTCTCCTCTGCCTTCAAAGTTTTACACTTGGAGGCATAAGTCCAAAGGCCTATCTGAAGACACTGACAGAATAATATCCAGAAACCAGAGCTGTCTGATGATGGATAGGTAGCCTCTCCCTATGCTACCACAGGTCATCATGGTTCTGAGACAGAAAGGGTGGAATGAGAGACTGGAGTCTAAATGGCAGAATCCCAAAGTTAGACAGAATGGGTCTGGCATAAGAAGTTCTTGTTTCCTGTGAAACAACTATAAGAGAGGTTGTTTATTCTTTATTGCCACTGTCCAAGATTTCATTAAGTCAGAATAGACAGTTCTATTCTGTAAAACATCTATGATGTAAGGCACCTTACATCACCACCAATGAACATTTAACTTCTGCAAGGACTGAAGAATTCTAACATTTAGGATGTTTTCAAGGGAGCCTAAGGCAAGTCCCAGACTCTTACTTAATTACAGTGGGTTTTAGACATCTGACTCATTCTGAATCCTTTGAAAATCTCAGCCTGATTAAATAAATGTTTTCTACGAATGCTGGATTTGCACTTTGAAATCAATCTTTAGTTATGATGATGACAGCAGTGCTCAGATGATCAGTAGTCCCTCTAATGGTGAGCACTATATAAAATAATAGAACAATTCAGTCTCTGCCCCGAGGATCTAACCTAAGGTACCAGCTGATAACCAGTGTTAGCCTTGTACAAATCTGTAACATGTGGTACCTGTTACGTTTTGAAAAAACCATGGATTTTCCTCTCAAGTTCAGCCTCATAATTATATTTCTCCAGTGGTTTATTCTGTGCCCTTGAGTTGAACTGTTATTAATTTAATCTCTTTCTATCCTCCTCTGACTGGAGGTTTTTAGAAGGAAAACATAATGGTTTGAATATCTCCTTTAAAAGCACAGACAAATGCCCAGAGGTTGAAGGGAGCCATTAAAAAAATAAGCCAAATTTAAAACAAGTTGAGAAAACAAACTGATATATTGTAAGATGTATTTAATGGTGTGGAAGTCATGTGGGTCTTTCCAGATATAGGGGTAGCTGCTTGCTTAGGATTATACAATGCTGTTAGTCAGCATACAGCTTTTTAAAAATCTATTTACACTTGTTAAGTTGATTAGATAAGTGAATATTAATATTGCATGTAGGTGTATACTTGAGCTTAACCACAGGAGCAAGCCTATTGCCTATGGCAATAAGTTATTTATATGCTTCAAGTTGAGAATGTCTTTTTAGTGTTTTGGTGAAATACTAAAGAGCATTGGTATTTGGTAAGGGATTGAAGCAGTAAAGTATGTCTGAGAATTGCACTGATTCAGCAAAATAGTTAAATATGTTCTTAAATATATTTCTAAGTATTACTGACATTAAGTTAATGGCACTATTTGTACTATAAGTAGGGTGATCATATATCCCAAATTAGTTGGGACAGTCCTGGATTTCTCTGGCTCTCCCAGAGTCCCTGCTGGTTGGTGTAAATTGAGGCAAAAGTCTTGGATTTGACTGATGCAGGCAGAGGCTGCTGCCATGTGCAGTGCCCCAGCCAGCTCCTGCTGACCACTGGCTGAAGGCAAGGGGCAGATTGACTGGGGTGGGGTAGGCCAGGTGACCGGGCCAGGGCTCTGGCTCAGAAACCTGCTGAGCAAAAACCGGGATGGCCACCTGCTACCAATAGCCTCGTGCTCTGATGCTGCAGCCAGTGCAGAGGCCCAGGCTGCATGTGGCAGCAGCGGGGAGCAGGCGGTGGTGTGGGGGATGGGCTTCTTCCAGCCAGATACAGCCTCTGCATGTCAGGGATGGATCCTGGCCATATGATTCTGTGCTGTCCTGCCTTGCCCTGCCACCAGGGCTCCTGGGAGCCATGGGTTCATGTGTGTGTGTGTATGTGTGTGCGTTCATGTGTGTGCATGCATGGTTGGGGTGGGTGCATATGTGTGTCTGTGTATGTGTGCATGTGGGGTCAGGGAGTGTGTGTGCATGCATCTGTTGAGGTTGGAGGGTATGTGTGTATGTGTGCTGGCAGCTCCCCATCCCTTTCTCTGTCCTGGACTCCCTTAACTATAACTGTGGTCACTCTCTAAGTATCAGCAGTTTAACCAAAATCTGTTTCTAAAACTGATGTATTAAAATTGTTGTGTGGATACTCTTGAATTGATTTAAACCTGGCTCATATTGATTTATCCTATGGCCCATTTCAGCAAAGTATTTCAACTCATGCCTATTTTAAACATGTGAGTACTGACATTGAAACACTTTAATTAAATCAGTGCAACTTCTAATATAGATCAATTCCATTGGCTGCCACGGGAGTTGTGAATGCTCAGCCAATATCAAAATTAGGACATTTAAAGCTTGATCCAAAGTTCAGTCAAATAAGCAAAAAGAATCCCTTTGACTTCATTGGGATTTGCATAAGAGCAATATTTAGATGGCTAACCATGGATTTAAGTACTGTTGTTTGAAAAATTTACTTCAATTTTTTCTGGCTTCACCAGAGGGATTTTCTTATCTCCTGTCATGTTTTAGAAACCCTTTAATTTCTGTCCCATGGCAATCACTGGGCAGTTTTCAAGATGGAATTTTATCGCAATGCCTGACATCTTTCAGGAAATACCAGTACTACTTATTATCTTGCATTTCCTTTCCTTTTACTGCTGAGTATTTCTAAAACAGTTCAAATTAAAAAAAAAAAAGCTATAAATATTTTCACATCTAATGAACCTTCCCTGATTGACTTCAATTCCAGTTGTGTATTTAAAATGTGTGGAGGTATGATAAAATAAATCCAGTGAAACTGAATGTTAAGAATTATCTCATTTAAAACACAAGCATATAACCGCACTCCAATTGTTAAGACTCTAGACACATGAGGTTTTTTGTTTTTTTCAGGTAGTGTCATAATATGAAGTTTTCGATGTTGCAACACTAGATGTCATCCCATCATGGTACAACATGGTAAAGCAATATTAGAGCTCTTGTCACACAAAGGATGAGTGAATAATTCACAGTGAATAATTTATTCACTAAATTTTGCCTCCTTTTCAGTCCATGAAATATTCACAAAGAAATTACAACCTATTCATGATTAGAAACTATTTCCATGTTTCTTCACATTTTGTTTCCTCTTTGAATGTTTGGAATACTTGTGAGGTTCTCAATTTCATAGCATGTAGTTGTTTAATTGTCATATCTCATAGCTTCCGTTCCTTGATTTATAAGTAGAAATGTAATTTAAGGGCATGCTGTGATCTTAGATGGCAAATAGAATACATCCAAACTTTTATAAAAAATGTACGTGTGTCATTTTTAATCAAAATTTAAAATTTCAGTGAAATGTTTCTCAATTTCAAGTTTACAAATGTCCAGTCATTTCTAATGGTAATTTATTTAATTTCTATACAAAGTTAAAAAAAAAATTAACAGTGCTTGTTAGTTTTCCTTTAAAATAGTTCATTGCTCGAGATTACAAAAAATTCTTTGTTGAGAAGTGATTACCCCGTACATTCCTTAGTGATCAAATCAAGAAACTGATAGCAACCATTACCTTTACATACCAAATGTTGTATGTATTAACTTAGTATGAATAACAAGTACATATAGCCAATTAGTCTGTTTCAAAAGACTACCAAATTTGCTTTGTTTCAAGCTGCTCATGTTTGTTAGAGAAATATTTACTTAAGGACTTATCAAAAGCATTACAACAATGGTCAAAGTGCAGTCGTGGTATAAGTCGCTGAAGTTCCACTGACTTTATTGGAAACGGCTTTACACCAGAGCTGAACTGGGCCTTCTATGCTGTTACTATGCTGTATTTAAATGACTTCTCTTAAAGTATACAGATCAGTGTTGCAAGACCCATATTGTACTTTACATACAATTTCTTTGGAGCTACTACTTAGCATACATTCAAGACATGGACTACATCTTTTCTAAACCCTTGAAAGACTAATTAGTTCAGTGATTCTGAACTAGGGTACCATGGAAGATCCTTTTAAAGGTGGTATGCAATATTAGAGCTGCTAGGTGTACAAGTACCTATACATTATTCACAAGATAAGCCCAGATATTTGAAATAAGAATCCACAGTGTCAAAATCATTTGGTGTGCACACATGATTCACAAGATAAAATACAGGGATTTCAAATAGGAATCCATAGGAATTCAAATAGGAATCGATATTCAGACCTGTTGTGACCTTTCTAAACTCTTTGCAAGAGAAGAATTGCTCTATTATTATTTCTGGGGTCAAAAAAGAATGAAAGTTAAGAGATGGCTTTTTGCAAGGGGTGCCTCATTTCCAACTAAGGATTCCTTAAGTCAAATGAGGTGTGCTTTGCATCCAAAAGTGGTTGACACACCTCATTAATGATATAGTGACTCATATCTTTAGAACTCTAATCTGCATCAGGTGTTTGGGCACAGCAAACCAATTGTCCATTTTTACCAGTACTGACTGGTGCCGAGCTTTTTTTAACCCTAGAACAGACTAACTTGCAGTTCCACTTACCCTACTTTGAAGACATAAAAAAAACACACATTCATCACAGCCAGTGTTATTCCCCACTATCCTGGTATCTCAATTGCCCCAGACCCAAAAAACAAACAAAAAAAAGAAGTGGAAACTCAAAGCACAAAGAACAGCAGGCATGCACAAAACAGAACTGCTAAATCAAAATACTTAAGGATATTAAAAAATTATGTCAGCTTCAAAATATATAATATTACTTTAAACACTGCAAGTTTTGTAAACGTGATGATAAATATTGGGTTGTTATTCATCTTCTGATTTTTTAATGTTTAGGGTTAATGATCACAAGATTTTCTCAAAAATTATAAGAACTAAAAATGTAGAAGTTTTCCCCTCCATGCACTTCTTTTTTTTTTTAATTTTAAAGAAATAATTACACCAGAATTTTATCCAATGAGCTTTTTAGCCAAAATGTATAGACACTGTTGGAAGCAGGCACCAGAACTTAGAAATAATCTTTTCCAACTGTTTTCCCTTGTAGTTGGTGTTCAGATTCACACATCTCTTGTCTTCTCAGCTTCAGAGGGATGGTGTTAATCTCCATCCTCTTTGTTCATAGCTTGCTGGTTTGGACACTGATGAAAAGTAGGTAATATGGATTCAAATCTCATCTGGCTGAAGTGGGTTTAGAACTCATGCATTCTAATTCTTGGGTTAAGTGTCTTAACCTCTGGCCTGTGCAAAAAAAGTTGGCACTGCTCTCAGGTTTGATGTTACTGCTGTTCTGTGACTAAGGATATGGGAACTTTTGCAATACTTAAGCATATTTTCCAACGGGATAGGATCACAACAGAGCATAGGTGGAGTTAGATGCCTCAGTGGCTACATTCGATCATTTCTGAGCAAGTGCAGTAGGCCAAATTTTGGCACCCAAGGCAGGAATTAGCAAATATTTAGAGCAGATTGCTCCTGCTCATGACCCAATGCCACCACAGGCCACTGATGCCCCCCCCCCCCTGGCCACTGCTTCTCTGCATAGCACCAAAGATGCCTACTGCTGCCTCTGCAAAGCACCACTGGCTCTGCCTCACATGCCATGCATGCCACACTCCGTTAATTTTCATCCCAAACAATTATGGGGAGAAGCACTAGAGGAGAGGAATTTGATGGTGATGACAAGGAATTTAGCAGAATTTTGCCTGTTGTTCAGGATGAAATAGGATTCTGCAGTGACTTGGATGCTTAAAAATGGTAAATTGCCACTGAAAAGACTTTTACATCAGAATAGGATATAAGCTTTTGTTTTTCAATTTGTCTTCCTTTGACGGGGTTTCTGTGCATGACATCTTTTATTGGACCAACTGCATGGTTGGCCTAGACCTAGACAAGACTTCCAATGCAATGTGTTCTTCTTAGGTCTTGAAACCTATACTGCACTTGAAAGCTTATCTATATTTATCTCAGCTGTGCAGTTGGTCCAATAAAAGACATCACCCACAGCAATCCTTGCCTCTTATATACTTCCTGGACCACCATGTGTCCAATTTCACTCAACAGTGGATGCATCTACATGAGACGCTATCACCATAGTGATGAGCTACATTGCTGTAGCTCGTCACTATGGTGACGTAGTGTCTAAAAAAAACCCGTAAGCTACCGGGACTGCACAGTACTAGCAGGTACTGCAGAGCCATTTAGTACTAAAGCAACTACTAAATGACAGCTCAGTATCAAATGCACAGTCAGGGACATGTGTAGACGCACTCACTTTCTACCCGTCTACTCCTTCTAAAGCTTATGAATAATTTATTTTTAAGTAAATTTTATTTTAGCTAATTTTAGCTGCTTATGCCTATACTACTTTTAATTATGAACTATTTTTTTTATTTTAAAATAAATAGTTTAATGTTTACTTGCATATAATTTATTTTGACTATTTTCTCTTTGATAAACACTTTATTTCATTTTATTGATTCTCCCCCCTACTTCTTGTTAATGCTTATTTTGCATTTTTTAAATAAATGTTATAAAGAAATTATCGTCATGCTTTTATTTTAATGTTTTTATTTATATTTTATTACCCTCTTGTTAACAGTCCAGAGGGCTGAAAATAAATTGCTGGCTGATACTGATTTTTTTTGCAAATAGCATCAAGACAACTTTGGTAGATGAACACAGATTTTTATGATGGATGAAGTGAGTATCATTCAAGTCAGATAAAGAATGTATTTGAACAAACATTACCTAAACTCTAACAAAATAACCATAGATCTTACACAGAATCTTCCTTTTGGTTTTTAATTTCACGGTCAGACAATTGAAAAATTGAAGAGTTGTCCAAGACAAGCAGATTTTGCTGATTAAAGGGATATGCAGCGTATCATTTATCTTCTCCAGTCCTGTGTTTTCTTAAAATTACACTAACATTCCTAAGCCAGTGCAACATGATTTCATTTAGTAGAACTACAGCTGCAGGGAGCTATTCCCCAGAGTTTATACCTCTCTAGTTATGTTCACATTAGCTAACGACCTTGTTACCAGTCACCTTTTTGGCTGAAATCAGTCTGAGTGGAGTCTGGTGTTTATTACTGTTGACTGCTCTAGTCTGATGATGTCCCAGGCTGGATTGTTCTAGTGGGATTGGCACAAGCAAGGGCAGTCACCTTGGAAAAGACTCAACTAGTAGAGGCTGAATTTATTGAGTTGGATTCTAGGATTTATTATTGTGACCTCATATTGGATAAATATAGAGATTCACTGGGACTTTTCAGATAAGCTTAAAACAGAGTAGAAAGAAGGTCAAAAACCAATACTCCTTTATTTTAAAGAAATACTATAACAATAAAGTATTTTATATGGCTCCTTTCATCCACAACTCTTAGAGTACTGCATTTTAAAACACAGTTGCTAGATCTTGCAGTCACCAGTTGAGGTACACTATATATTTGAGATTATTATACCTTTTTATAGTTGGATAAATTGGAACTCAGAAGAGTTCAATGCCTCCTTTGAACAAAGTTCCATAGGGAGGCAAAGGGTTAGGTGAGACTACAGTTGACTGAATTACTTGGGACAAATACTACATTTTGTTATTTTGTTTGTAAGTGATCTATAAATTGATTTGACTTTTTTTTTAATTTGTTATTGGAAATTATTTGATGGAAATATTTATGCACACATGGATTATTGAAGAAAAAATTGCAACCGTTGCTTAACATAGTCACTATTTTCCTGCTGTTCATTCACCTAAATCACAGTTTCATTTACTTTTCAAAGTCATTCTTGGGAGCAATAACTGTTCCTAGGAATGGCCATGGAAAACAAATTTAATCAATACAAAATTGGCACTTTTTATTACCAGTTCCAAATGGAAATCTTAAATCTTATACATAATACTGCATATTAGACAGAACTATATCTCTTTTATGAAGATCTGGGAATGAGTCAATTTTGCTGCTGCCAGGAAGTTAACAGTGCAGTTTAAACTTATCGGCCTTGGCCATATTCCACAATTGCAATGATGATTTTTAAATACCAACAGTTTAAGCTTTCTTTCTGTTTGTGAATGTGGATAGATTTTTCCAGAGCTGAATGATTTTCAATCAAAGTTTTGAATCTCTACGTGATTGAAGAGAAAAATTCTGCATCACAATCCTGCAATAGAATATGTGTGGGGGCAAACATTTGGCAGATAATGATGACTACTACTTTGGATAGAGACTAATGAGATGTACATATGCAAAATGGGACACAGAAGAAAGGAATCAAAACAGTGACCATTCTCATGGAAGCATATGAAATCAGCATAAGAAATTTACCCTTGTTGTAAACCCAAAGAAGTTATCTCAGTTTCTGTATATCATTCATTGCTAAGAATACAATAGATGACCTTTAAATGTGCTGCTATGACTGTTATAAACTGATGCTAGTGTTGCATGTATAGACCTAACCCTCTAGGAGTTTCCTTTCTGATTACATTTCATGCACTGTTTCAGCTCTACAGTTATTATTTTAGTCAAGCAGAAACATCCTGTTATCACATATTTAACTATTTCTGTGTTGCTGGGCTGAAAAACTGTAAGATAATTTTGTTACTTATTTTACCTGTATTTCTACAGGACATTTAGCACATGACAAATGTAGAGCACATAATTGAATTGCATTTATTGTTGTTGTTCGCATCATGAAATTTAGCACATGGAAAATGTAGAAAATGTAAATGAATTGCATACATTGTTGTTGTCACTGTTGTTGTTAATCATTTCATAAGTACCTCCTGATGGGCCTCTGGTCCTTCACTTTCAGAGAACTGAATTCATTTCTGCCTACGGTGACCCCTTTTTCAAAATGTAAAGGTGGGACACATGTTTACCTCCCAATCCAGTGTCATGGCAAGAACAGAGATAAGAGGGGTGGGAGCAGATGTGGGCTCCCTGCCAGGCTGCCCTTCTTCCAGGAGCCCTGCACTTTATCACACGCCCCCTGCTCACCTGGCAACAGAGGGAGGCACAGCAGCAGGCAGGGGGCATTTCGCCATGGTTCCTGGGGGAAGGGCATCAGGGCAAGGAACCCCAAGCCCACAGCAAGCAGCCCATATCCACCCTCTCCCCACACACAAATCCCCAGGGGTGTGCAAGCAGCGGTGGGTAGCCACCCTCCCCTGCACTCCCTGGATGAGCTGCCCATGACTCTGTCCCACTCCCCATCCCAGCCTGGGGCCCCATGTACCACCCTGGCTGGGCAGTGTACCTAGCCCTGGTCCCTGTTCCACTCCCTCCTCCATGTGGAGGCCTCAATATGCCACCCCCAAGCCCCCTTCATCCCCCATAGACATACCTACAGGGAGCTGCTCTCCACACTGGTCATCTCTTTGCCAGACATGGGCATGTGTGCAGGTGCACACGTGCATGTTGTGCCCCCTGCATCTCACTCCTGGCAGCCCTGAGCAGCCCCTTGAAGGCTGGAATGCTTCTAGCCTCCAAGGGGAAACCCAGATCCCTGCACCATGCTGTGAACCCAAGAGAAATGCTGTCCCAGAGTCATGCAGCCCAAGACAGGGGCTTAATGGCCCCATTCTGGGACTGTCCTGCCCAGTTAGGGATGGGTGGTCACCCTAATCTCCACCAAGAGAGAAGCACAAGGGGTTCACATCAATGGAAGCCATAAAACCTGTCTGGGAAGGAATGTCATCATTGGCCTCAGGAGAGAACTCAAGATTGTTTCACCTGATTGATGTGTCAGACAGCAGCTTGAAAGCATTTGAGTTCCTGAAATGTGGATACAATCAATGTTGCAATCTTGCATTAAATTTCAAAAATAGATTATAATAGCCAATTCCTTTGCTTATAAGAGAAAATATTTCATTGTGAATAAATATTTTTCAAATATTTTTTCAGTTTTGCATTTAGAGCTGTCCAAAAAGGAGCAATAATATTAGCAAAAAATTGGAAGAAAAAAGTTCTCAGATCCATTTTTCATCAACATTTCAGATATCAGTAATGACTGTCATGGAAATCTCAATTTTTTTCCAATGTATTCTATTGCTCACATTGCTAACATATGACATACTGCAATCTTGTTCCTGTTACTTTCAACTTCTATTTGTTACATTTATTATTTTATCTTGTCATAATTTAAAGTGTAATCTCCACAGGATTTGTATGATTTTATAGAGTTTGGAAATGGAAAGTCAATACAATCTTTGAATGACTACAGTACATGCAGTAAATAATAATACATGTGACGTACAAGGCCATTTTGTTTCTTGTAGTCACATTTACTACTATCTGTCCTTTTCAAGCACAAGGGCAACACTAGAGACTAAAGAAATATTGCTATATTAATCAATTAGAGTGAAATAAAGAATGAAATTGCATAATAATAGAATTATACAGGCATTACAAATCAAATTTCTGTCCAAATTCTAAGGTTAAGCATGGAGGAGAAATAGAATAACTATTTTGCGATTGCTAATCTTGTTTCCAAGGTTTGCAACAGCCTTTAAATCCACAGAAGCAGAAAAGAAAAAAAAGAAGGGAGAAAGAAAAACCCTTGAAATAGCAATGGCTACGAATGGAATTATAAAGAACAGACATATAATAGTACCAACTGATAGGTGCCATGGGGACATTCTCCAAGATCTGACAGGCCACCTCCGTAATTTAGGCATACTAATTTTCTTCTAAATCTACAGAAAAGCTATTATTGAAGAGATTACTGATTTTACAACTAAAGCTTGTCAAGTAGCTCAGGGCTACTAGCTCTCAGGAACTTCTAGGGCACAGTCAATTGGTACCTGGGAACACTACCCCTTGTGCCTGCTGGAGGTTTCTGCACCCTCTACCCACTGCAGCAGTCTGGCAGTGGGGGCTGTTGCCTGGCTGTGACCTGCTGCCACCTGCCAGACCTGGATGCAGACTGCACAGCCAGTAGAGGCATCTGCCCCTCTGGGCCAACTGCCAGTGGGCTCTGGCTGCAGAATTGGCCTTTGTGTGGCACTACTGCCATGTGTGCTTCCTGCTCAGCCATCTCGGCAGCTATCACCTGGAAGATGCTCCTGGTGTGGTGGCCTGCTTTGGACTGTCAAAGCATGTCCTCCTGGCTGCAATTGGCCAGGAGGTCAGCCACAGCCAGCTGGGTCCAGCTGTGAACAGGCAGGGTCCTACCACTGGCATCCCTAGCAGGAATTCTGGTGTTCCCTATTTGAAAACTGAAAAATCCCTGATAAAAAAATCCCAAAGTCACTCTGTAAAATACCCCAAAATCCATGTTCCTCCACAATTAAAACAAAAGACCACTATATATATATAGAGAGAGAGAATGAGAGTGATCAGTTGGGCAATGTTTTGTTGCTATATCTACAGTGTTAAAGCAATGTGGAAGCCTACCAGTGTCTCTATCATAATAATAAAGTGAATTCTAAATACATGTTTCATGAATACATGAATATATGTTTTTCTGCAGGGGTTACAGCCAGGTTACAGCCCCCCACAGGGGCTACTTCTCCTGCAGGGCCCACATGCCCTGCCCCACTTCCACTTGCTCCCCCAGCTCCTGGATTGCTGCCCCGCCTGAACCCATCCTCCTCTGGCTTCTGCAGCCCCCACCAATGGCTGCCCCACCCACCCCCTGCCCGCTCTCCCAGACCCCCAATGGCTGCCCCACCTGGCCCCATCCCCCACTTGCACCCCCAACCCTCCATGGCTGCCCCTCCCACCCCAGCCTCCAGCACTTAAAAAGAAAAAAGCCTGTACTCATCCCAGGAAGAGGGGCTGTGGCAGCTCTGGGGCCTCCTGGCACAGCCCCGCCTGGGCAGCACAGGGTAGCAGGGGGCAGCAGGGCCCAGGCTGGGGCTGCTGGGACTGTCACCCTGCCCTGCACTGTGTGGGTGGGGCTCCAGTGACCCTGATGGCAGCTAGAACTGCCAGTAAGTGCTGGGTTGTTAGAGTTTTTTTTGGGAGGGGTTCTTCCCCCAGGGTCCTGGGGGGGCAGAGATTGGGGGCGGGCTCATCTGGATGCACCCTAAGTGTCCACCTGATCTAAACCTTAAGATGAAAAGTTACCAACTCATACAGTGACATCAATTCACAAGATGATGAAATAACAACAAGAACAATAATAATTTGCCTGTTAGGGTCTAATCTAATGACTTTTGGTGACATTAGTAAACCTTTCATTAATTGTCATAAGAATTACTATATAGTTGTATTCCCCATAGATCTTAACACACTTTACAAAGCTAAGGTGCAATGTCTAAAAATTCCTTCTGGAGTTGGCATGGCTCCCACACCACTGTACATTAACGGAAATGATTTCTCCCCTAGCCCATACTGCTGGTTTAGCAATGCAAATTACACTGTTCTGTGCCACACAGGGTAGCTATACTCTGGAGAAAATGAGCATGAAGAAGCCAGGTGGTGTTTGCCAGGGAAGGGCAATTTTGTTTAAAGCATGTGTTGTCAGCATTCACTCCTGAGTAGAATTCCTCATTAGACTACTCCTCATTAGAGTGTAATGTGAACACAAAAGGGACACAACACAAGTAAAGTAATGAAGGCATATGTGCCGATTCTCTGTTTTTCCCAATGTTTGCAGTACAAAAGGCTAAATGTGTATCTACCATACTAGTGGTGGCACATGAGGAATATTTAAATGATGTATCTAACAATGCAGAGGTATGAAATACTTTCAGTCCAAAAGTATTTGTATTAGCTTTTATTTACACTTTTGGTGAAATTTTGTGCCCATATGACCAGGCACTCAAGCTAGGGACAGACATTCAAAAAGCCTGAGTCTCAATTTATTCAATCAATGCGTATTAGTCAAACCTGGCTAGGCTGAACTAGTTTGTATCCATACCGACAACCTCTCTGTTTTGAAGAAATGCAGCCACATACCTGCAGTGGCTCAGGCTAGAAGCTGGAGGGAGCTAGAGCAGTCCTCCCTTCCCTTATACTAGTGCTGAGCTGAGGAGGAGGGGGTGTGGCCAGGCCCCAGTAGGCTCTGCTTAGGAAGGGGTCCCCCCCCCCCCACTGTTGATAACAGAGCATTTAGTTACACAGCAGGGAGTTACACAAGGAGTTGTTAGTATTTAGCAGCCCATCAAACAAAACAAAAGGCTCTCTAATTAGTTCAAACTCTTAAACAACTTTTTCCAAGGAAGAAATGGAGGGACATTACCAGCTACCTGTTGATTAGCTCCAAAAAGCCTGTCCTGTCTGCCTTTGTCCCCTCTCCCACAGCATAGACTATAGCCAGCATGTGGTATGCTAGCTAATGCTAAGAGGTGTCTATGTAAGGCAGAGGGGAGGAGGGAATCCCTGCTAGAGCAGGGAGTGGGGGGGTGGTAGGGGATGAGCAGGAGGGAGCCAGGCAGATGCCGCTGTACCTGCAGTCTCTGTTGGAGCTCAAGCCAGGGAGCAGAGGGTTAATTGATTTCTAAGAAACTCAGGTCTCACACTCAGAATTTCTCCCAGTTCTGGAAGCAGACAGGCTGTCTAACATGACAAGGCCAATGGATAGATACATAGAATTGAGAGGGCATGCCATAACCCGAGATCATAGCCTTCAAGGCAGACAAGTCTAACAGAGCAAGGGCAACAAGGACACAGAGTCTGGGAACAGAGGGAGTATATACCATACTTTCCATAACACAAGATTTAGTGACACCAGCTACAAGGCCTCAGAGCAGCAGGGTGGCTGAGCCCCGTTTTGGGGGGAATAGACCAAATTAAGAGAAAACCTGGAAGACTACATGGATGCGTGACTACAAAGAGACACCCAACCAAAGATAGCCATGGATGAACAGTCATCAGAAGTCATCAAGAGGGAAGGTGAAAACAAAAGAGACACTTGAGATTAACAAAGGGTCCCACCTGGGGTCCCTCCTTCTCTTTTTGGTCCCTCCCTTTGTCTCGTCCCTCCTTGTCCCTCCCTTTGTCCTGTCCCTCCCCATCTTTCTCTATGATAGGGTCCCTGAGACCACCATAGACAGAGTGTACACCAGCAGCCCGTCTCATACACCCCACGGGGAGGGCGGGGGGAGGGAGGTTCAACATCCCACCTCCAGATTGCTGACATCTGAAACCTAAGAGAGAGAGCCTCAGAGTGGAGACTGCATCCTGGCCAGATGTACTTTGACTCTGATGGCAGCCTAGGATTGGTTCAATATATGGAATTGTTTGATTGTTTGTATTGCTTTTCTCTGTTATCACTCTGTATCAATAAAAGTGTCTATTATTGAATGGAAAGGTCGTGGTCAGTCTGAGGGAGGGTCCCCATGTGCATCCCCGACCCCCTCTCCGTGGAAAAAGGTATCTGGATCCTAAATCCAGAGTCAACAACTACATTCAATCAGGTTTGTCTCAAGCTGATTTCAGCCATTTTCACACTGGTTTATATGCACAGAACATCTGTTCTGGTACAGGCTTAAACCAGTTTCTGATCACTTAAACCAGTTTATGTGTAATGTCTGTCCCTAGCCTCAGAAAGCTCTGACATGAATTTGGTACACAGAGGTGGGGGAAAGCAATATTATTTTGCCTAGACCATACCAAGAATTTGATGCTGTTTTAGACATTTGGAACAACCTTACTTCCCAAATCACCAATTTCCTACAGCACAGAAGATGTATGTACATATTCTTTGAAAAAAGACTTATGTTTTGACTTTGAAGGTATTGCCAAAAATAATTTGCTAGGTAGATTACCTTATTCAGTGACTCATCTTGACATTTTTAAAAATTATTATTATATTATTATGCTACAGTTGTGCCCAAAGGAGCCAAACAGACTTGGCATTATATGGTAATAAGGTTTTCATTTTTTTTTTCTACATACTTCTATAGAATCTAAGTACATCACAGACACTAATGACTTTGCCCTCAAAAAAGCCCTGGAAATTAAAGCAGTACTTTCTTCCTTTCAGTCAGACAAGAGACTGAGGTATAAAAGGTCAGATCCTATTAAATGTCTCAGAAGGTTCTGCTTACACAGTGTAAAATGAAAAATTAAGGCACCTTGCCCCTGGAAGATGATCCTAATATGGTCCACTGGGTAACTAAGATTCATAGGGACAAAAATAAATCAAGGAAGGAGGAATCTGACCCTGTCACTGAGTGAAAAGAACTTTCCCCTTGCATCAATGAGTCCTAAACCCTGGTCCTTAATGCCAGGATCCAGGATTCCTCTCTCAGCAGAGTGCCAAAATGATTAGGCAATAGAGGCACCCTTCCTCTTGCTAGCTATCCTGCTGGTCTCATAAATCTTGCTTTCTTGGCTACCTAGTAGCTTGCTTACTTTATCTTCCCAACTTCATTATGAAAGATGGAGGGAGACCTGTGCCAGCGCTGCCCATGCTGGAGGGCCTGAGAGGGCCTGGGGCATGAATCCAGAGTAGGTTCAAAGGCAAACACTGGAGCAATTCAGCAGACTTGAATGAACAGGGTGTAGGTAAGGCATACCCAGCCCCATTCTCCCTAGATCTGACTGCTGACATGATATAGACAAGACCAGAATGGTTTTGCAATTCCAGTGTGTTCCTACTGATAATCTCATTCAGGGCCATGAAAAAAAATCCAATAAAGCAAATACCATGCTTGTATTTTATTGTACCCACAAAAACAACAATTCCTGAAATACATTGTTTTTAAAGTATGTAGAGAAAATCTATATGGATACATATTTTCCCAAATTGTCTATTCTTATAAAATACAAATTCACACTTTTATCTAAATGAAACATTTTCAGGTTCATTACTCATGCTTTTTCATATAATATCTGTATTCCACTCTTATTTTTGAGTGATAAGCATGAAAGGCCTATTTAAGACATCTCATCCATCTCTTTGCCAATACAAGTCTATTCCCTGCAGTACATTTTGTAGCAGTGTATCAGTTATAATAAAGACTGTGACAAAGCTAAGAACTGAATCCAAAACTCCCAAGTCCTAGTCTAATGACAAAAGGCTTTATTCTAATTAAAAATGTACACACTGGAACAGAATTGGGAATGTGGAATTTATCCAGTTTTGGCACTTATGCATGGCATGCAGTTACAGTCCACATGTACAGTGTAATGTGGAAGCATCTGCACAGCTACTCAGCATGTGAAGTGAGCTGTGATATGACCAAGCAGATAAGCAGCTCAGAGGTGCAACTAATAGGGTTTATGGCCTGGGCAAACCCTGCTGAGAGGCAGGGGAAAGAGCGGAGGACAGGACATGCTGGTGAGAGTAGATAATGAAAGCAGGAGGGAGAAGGTCTTACCTGCTCCAGGGAGGGACTCAAAAAAGTTTCCATTTGATCTGCCTTGGTGCCGTTTTCCCATCCTGGTTGTTGCTTTTACAGAAGCAGTGTGGTGTCTGAACACCTGGGACTGCTGCTGGGAGATGGACTCCCCAGAGAGCCACAATTCTCTGCACCCAGGGCTGGTACCCTACTCACCAATGCCCAGTTTTGCTGATGCAACTAGATATGTTCACACCCTAGTTTAACCCTGGTACCTGACAAAAAACCTTGACTAGGGGAAGGGGCCCTGAATGCTAAAGGAGGAAGAGGTGAACCCTATATTTCAGCTCAATAGCTCAATACCTTGGCTAAGAAACAGCAAACCCTCATGAACAGGAGCTTTGACCCTACATTTCCTCTAACTTCTAAGAACACTGCAATAGACTAGGTATTTTTAAGAACTATTTGCAGCCCTCCTTTTGAAGCTAGTCCCCTTAAGGAGCAAATTATGTGGGGCCAAAAGGTAGAGAACAAATTAGAGGGTATGTAGCTCAGAGAGAGAACAGCTGACCTGAATGGATGAATTTCTGGCTTCTAGACTGAACCCTTGCTTCCAAGGAGGTCAGAAATTTCCTTACTGATCTCCATTTAATGTTATCCAATGACTATTTTATAGATTTCATAGACATTAAGGCTGGAAGGGACCTTGAAGATCATCAAGTCCAGCCCCCTGTCCCAGAGGGGTCAGAGCATCCCAGCAAGATAAGTAGCCAAACGTTTCTTGAATGAATCCAGAGTAGGTGCCTGCACTGCTTCTGGAGGGAGTCTATTCCAGGCCTTGGGGGCTCGGACAGTAAAGAAGTGTTTCCTTATGCCCAACCTAAAATGGTCATGGAGGAATTTATGACTGTTGGGCCTGGTTATCCCTTGGGATGCTCTGGTGAACGGACGTTCGCCCAGATCCTGATGCATACTCCTTACGTACTTATAGGCAGCCACCAGTTCACCCCTGAGCCTGCACTTTTCCAGGGTGAAGAGTCCCATGGCTTTCAGCCTCTCATCATAAGGCCTATTCTCTTGCCCTCTGATCACACACATGGTTCTCCTCTGGACTCTCTCAAGCATCTCAACATCCTTCTTGAATTGTGGAGCCCAGAATTGGATGCAGTACTCCAGCTGCGGCTTCACCAAGGCCAAGTACAGCAGGAGGATGACATCCTGAGATTTACTTGAGAAGCATCTATGGATGCAAGCCAGAGTTTTGTTTGCTTTACCAGCTGCGATGTCACACTGGTGGCTCGTGTTCATTTGGTGGTCAATCATGACCCCCAAGTCTCTTTCAGCTGTGGTGCTAGCAAGCATAGCACAGACAAGCTTATAAGCGTGCTGCAGGTTATTTTCCTGAGGTGGAGTACCTTGCATTTTTCGGTATTGAACGTCATCAATTTTATATCTGCCCACTTACTGAGCTTGCCCAAGTCTGCCTGGATCACTAGCCTATCCTCAGGTGTGGACGCCATGTCCCAAAATTTAATGTCATTGACAAACTTGGACAGTTTGCTTCTGACACCAATGTCCACATTGTTGATAAAGATGTTAAAGAGAACCAGACCAAGGACAGAGCCATGGGGGACACCACTGGTCATGGGGCACCATAATGATTTGTTTCCACTGACTACTACTCTCTGAGTCTGAACTTGAAGCCAATTTCCCAGCCATTGGACTGTGGTATAGCCGAGGTCACAGTTGGCCAGTTATTCCATGAGGAGATCATAGGACACCAGATCAAAGGCTTTTTTAAAGTCCAGATATATAATGTCAATCTCTTCTCCCTTGTCCAGGTGATATGTCACCTGGTCATAGAAAGAGATGAGATTGGTCAGGAAAGACCTACCCGTGACAAACCCGTGCTGGCTGTCCCTGAGGATGTTGCCATCAGCCAGTCTATCAAGAAGGGTCTCTTTGATAATTTTCTCCAGAATCTTACTGGGGGTTGAGGTCGAGCTGATTGGACTGTAATTCCCAGGATCTACTTTTTGCCCTTTCTTAAAGATGGGTGCCACATTGGCCTTCCAGTCATCAAGTACTTCACCTGAGTGCCATGAGTTTTTGAATATTTTTGCCAATGGCTGGGCTATGACACCTGCCAGCTCCTTGAGTACTCTAGGGTGTAATCTGTTAGGACAAGCTGACTTGAAGATGTCCAGCCTCTCAAGGTATTCCTTTACAAGGTCTACACCAATTCTGGGTATAAATACGCCCTCACCTTGGTCGTCCCACATCATGGTAGGCAGGACGGTCCCTTTGGGCTGATTTGATGACAGACCAATGCAAAGTACCCTTTAAGCAGGTTGGCTTTTTCCTGGGTGTTGATTATCTGTTGTCCCATTTGGTTCAGCAGGGGTCCAATGTTACCCTTGCTTTTTTCTGACTCCCTACATATCTGAAAAAGGACTTTTTATTATCCTTGATATGTGAAGCCAGATGGAGTTCTATTAAATGCAAGGTGCACTGACTCAGCTTTAGACTGCCCATAGTGATCTAGACATAACCCAAGTTGAAAAAATTAATCCATATCAGCACTGCTTCCATAGCTCCAAAATACCCTTTCTGCATCTTACATGTAATAGTCATTAAACAGACAGTAGAGAGAAAGCTTCTGCCCAAATGGGAACCACTTTCATAACTTAGGGCTCCCTCTCCATTAAGGACCATCTCACAGTACTTCTGGCTTGTACTTTTCCAAGTTCTACATATCTTCTCCACTTGGCTGGTCAGTGGACCACCTTCAGCAAGAAGTGCAGAGTGGAATCTAGGAGAAAGTATTTTGGTTCTACCTAATATATGTCAATCTGTAGCTTTGAAACTGGGCTTGGCCTAGCTGGCACAACTATACATCTTGGCTTGCTACCCTATGGCTGATGCCCTGGATTGGTCAAAGCTAGCATGAAGCCTCTAGCAGGGCATAATCCTCTGTCTATTCCCTGTCACTGGAGTGTCTGGCTAGAGTCAACTTTCCACATATAAATCCCTGAATAAGAAGAGGGCATATCCGAGCAACAGGACTTTATTTGACCGAAATTACTCAACTGCTGCCTCTGGCTTGCTCCTAGACTCCTCTCTTGGTTCGATCTCTGAATTCCTGACTCGCCTCATTGGTAACATCACTCTCTGTCTACTTCTCTAGTACCCTTGACTCAGCATGCTTTCAGACTCCACTCTGGCTGACATCCCAGATTCTTGACCTAGTTTGTCCCTTGGATTGTCACCCATCCTGACACAGGTTTGTGCCTCGATCCCAGTTGGTTTTATGACCTAGTCCTGATACCTTGTTCTGGCAGACCCACACCCTCAGACCTACCATGACTTCTTCCATTAGATAATATGCAAATTTTACTGATACACAGTGAGAGCAGATAAGAGTAATGCAGAAAAGGAAACAAAATACTCCCCCTAGTCCTACTTATCTACCAGTCCCGGGATTCACAAGGAGAATGGTGTGCCTGGCCAGTACACAAACACCACCTTGTGGTTCTTGCTTGAATGTCAGATGACAGCATTCTTGGAGGTTGAGGGCCCCCAAGGGGTACGTGAGATGGGCTGGTGGTGTGCCCTCTGCTCATGGTGGCCTAAGGTTCTGCCCCTCCACCACCACCACTGCTCTGAAAAAACTCTGCTTTTATATTCTTTCTCCCCTGATGACTTTTCATTTCTGGGTGCCATTGACTGGTCTTTCTGTGGTAGTCATATTGTCTACATTCAGTCCTGTCACCATAATTCTTTGTTTCCACAAATGTTTCACATAAATACATCTTACTTTGGTCATTTAGCAGTGTCTTAATTTGGGCATCTCTGGCCTTTTACATTGGACAGTCCACCAAAGTTGGAAATCCCAGGGGCTTTGCAGCTGGTTACTGTGACCTAATGCGAAGTTTTCAAGTCCTTTATCTTTTGTTACGGGTTTTCAAGAAACTCTGTCTTCCCTGTTTTCAGATACAGTATCTGCTAAAAGGCTGAGAACATGAAACAAAAAGATGTTTAAAAAGCAATAAACCCATGCCATTCTCCTGAACCATTGTTGTACTGCAATATCTACTCTACCTACAAGCCAATTCCCAAAAGCAAATACCTAAATATTAGTTTCTAGTCATCAATCCCCAAGTGGCCCCAGACCTGGCAACGTACATCCTAATGTGACAGTCTCAGGAAGAAAGCTAGGATAAGTGATACAAGTTAAAGCCATTTCTGAGTGAGAACAGCTGTAGAAAAACTGTATAGGTTCTCTAAACTGTTATGCGCCTAGCCAGTGATCCTATTATACCACTAAGCATATATACCTACTGTGGACCATTCAAAAGATGTTCAAAAAGAAAAGCATAGCCTGTGAAGGTGGAAAAAAAGTTTTAAGATCTGTGTACATGTTGACAATGACAGTTACATGATTACATTTGCATCTGTGAATAATACTTAGATACAAAAAAGTGAAATAGGCCTTCACCCCAAAATATCATAAAACCATAGAACCATAGAAAATTAGGGTTGGAAGGGACCTCAGGAGCTCATCTAACCCAACCCCCACTGAAAAGCAGGGCCATCCCCAACTAGATCATTCCATTCAGGGTTTCTTCAAGCCAGGCCTTAAAAACCTCCAAGGATGGAGATTCCACAACCTCCCTGGGGAACCTGCTTCAGTGCTTCACCATCCTCCTAGTGAGCGTTGTTTTTCCTTACTTGCTACAACTTGAGACCACTCATACTTGTTCTGTTATCTGTCACCACTGAGAAAAGTGTAGCTCCATTCCTTTTGGAATAACTCTTGAGGTAGATAAAGGCTGCTCTCAAATCCCGGCTCACTTCCCTCAGCCTCTCCTTGGAACTCATGTGCCTCAGCCCCAAAACAATTTTCATTGCTCTCCACGGGACTTCTTCACATCCTTTCTATAGTGGCAGGCCCAAAACCAGACACAGTACTCCATATGCAGCCTCACCAGGGTTGAATAGAAGGGAATAATTACTTCCCTTGATCTACTAACATTGCTCCTACTAATGCAGCCCAATATGCTGTTAGCCTTCTTGGTGACAAGGGCACATGGCTGACTAATATCCATCTTATTGTCCACTGTAACCCCCAGATCCTTTTCTTCAGAGCTACTGTTTAGCCAGTCAGCCCCCAGGCTGTAGCGGTGCATGAGATTCTTTCGTCCTAAAAGCAGGACTTTGCAACTGTCCTTGTTGAAGCTCATGAGATTTATTTTGGCCCAATTCTCCAATTTGTCTAGGTCACTCTGAATCTTAGCCCTACCAGCCAGAGGATCTACTACTCCCCCCAGTTTGGTGATATCTTCAGACTTGCTGAAGGAGAAATCTATCCCATCTTCCAGACTGTTAAAGAAGATATTGAATAAAACTGGCCCCAAAACTGACCCCTGCGGCTGTCCACTTGATATTGGCTGCCAGCTAGATATTTAGCTATTGATTACAACCCACTGAGCCTGAACATCCATTTAGCTTTCCACTTTACAGTTGATTCATCCAACCCATAGTTCCTCAGCTTGCTTGCAAGAATGATGTGGGAGACAGTAACAAAAGCCTCGCTAAAGTCAAGGTATATTACATCTACTGCTTTTCCCAAAGCCAGTTATCTCATCATAGAAGGCAATCAGGTTAGTCAGACATGACTTGCCCTCAGTGAATCCATGCTGACTGTTCCTAATTACCTTCTTCTCCTCCTCCAAATGGTTAGAAATGGATTCTCTGAGCGCCTGCTCCATGATTTTTCTGGGAACTGAAGTGAGGCTGAGTGGTATATAGTTCCCTGGAAATTCCTTCTTCCCTTTCTTAAAGATGGACACTATATTTGCCCTTTTCCAACCATCCAGGACCTCCTACAATCATTGTGAGTTTTCAAAGGAAATGGCTGTGAAGACTGATGTAAAAAAGGCGTTGAGTACTTCAGCCATTTCCTTATCATCTGTCACTAAGTTGCCTCCCCATTCAGTAAGGGACCCACACTTCTCCTGACCTTCCTCTTGTTGCTTTCATACTTGTAGAAACCCTTTTTTTACCCTTCATGTCCCTTGCTAGCTGCAACTCCAATTACAGTTTGGCCTTCCTGACTTTATCCATGCATGCTCGAGCAATATTCTTATACTCCTCCCAAGTTGTTTGCCCAAGATTCCACTTCTTGTAAACTTCCTTGTTGTTTTTAACCTCACTGAAGAGTGCTCAGCTAAGCCAAGTTGGTCGCTAGCCACATTTGCTATTCTTCCTGCACATTGGGATGGTTTGTTCCTGTACCCTCATTAAGGTTTCTCTAAAATACAACCAGTTCTCCTGGACTCCTCTCCCACTCACATTGGCCTTCCAGGGGATCTTGCCCATCAGTTCCCAAAGGGAGTCAAAGTCTGCTTTTCTGAAATCCAGGGTCCATACTCTGCTGTTCTCCCTTCTTTCATTAGGATCCTGAACTCAAGTCATCTCATGGTCCCTGCTGCCCAGCTTGCCATCCACTTCTACATCCCCCATCAATTCTTCCTTGTTTGTGAGCAGCCGATCAAGAAGAGCACAGCCCCTAATTGATCTGCAGATTGCAAAAAAAAAATTCATATCATATCATATCATATTATATCATATCATATCATATCATATCTGAACATGGGATTCAAAAAATTAATTAATTAATGAGTGACATTTATCTGCCCAGTTAGCAGCTGTAATACCATGCAAGCTGTACTAACAGTACCATACTAGCTATACCATAGTTCTGTTTTCACAATTGGACAGCTGTTTAACTGTATAGCAATAATGCCATTGACTTGTATCAAGGTTTCTGAGACACTAACAACACCAAATTAGGTATCCATACACAGTTGTTTGCCTATATCGGGGCAGGCAAAATATGGCCTGTTGGCCACATCTGGCCTGCCAGGCACTTTCATCTAGTCTGCAGGCACTCAGCAATGAATTGTACCTGCCCAACCCTTCTTCCCATGAGAGAGAGAGTGAGATTCCTATGCATACACACATCACCCAACATACCCTACTGTGCCTTGCTCCTACCTTTGTGATCCTACCTTAATACCTAGCTTCTGGGCAGGGCTGCTTCTGCTGCATCTGCCCCAGGGGGGACCTGCTTGGCTTCCCCAGCATCCTGCTTGCTCTGGGCAGCAGATAGGAAAGCAGTGGAGGCTGGGGCAGGCCAGAAAGTGGCATCTGGGTGGGAGCAGGGAGTATGGGGCTAGGGCTGGCAGCAGCATGGAGGAAGGGAGTCCAGCCCCCTGCTTCCCTGCAGTGTCCTGGGACCTGAGCAGCATGTGGCGGGGGGGGGGGGGGGAGAAGGCAGGTGGCTCCAGCACAGGGCTGCCCCCAGTGTCACATGAGTACAGGAACTGCTTGTGTGCCACATGGAGCCCCTGTGATAGAGGCAGACCAGGCAGGCTGCACCCCTCACCCCCATGTGCAGTGCTGTCCAGATCAGTGCACCGAGTGCCCCCATGTGTATAGAGCACAAGCGCCCTGAGTGCCCCCTCCTGCTACTGCTGCCAGCAGTGGGGGCAATTCACCATGTGGGGGAGATTGTGTGGGGGGCCCATACCCCCCACCCTCCCTCACACCCCGCAAACCTCACACACCCATACCCTCCCCTCACATATACACACCCAACATACACTGTACCCCCACACACAGCCACACCTCCTCATAACCCCCCACCCCACCATACACACACACACACACACACACACACACACACACCCTCACCATACACACCCCCATATACCACCATACACACACACACACTCACCACCATACACACCCCACATCCACCACACACATATACCCCACACCTCAACATACACACACACATGCACACACACACCCTATACACCCCACAATACACACACACACACCCTTGCCCCACCATAACCCCCCCACACACACACACAATATACAAGAGTAAGACTTTATTTTTGAGTTATGATGCAATTCCCTCTATATACAGTATGGAAGCGTAAATCATGACAAATATTTTTTGTAATAAAATTAAAATATGTTATAGTAGGTGTTTGACTTTTAGTGTATGATTTCATTTTTTTCTGGTTCCAAGATAGCAACCCTCCCCTCTCAAAAGTAGTACTTCTGGCGGGAAAAGGGAGGGACTTCCAGCAGCAAAGGTCAGTGGTTAGGGAGTGGGACTTCTGGTTCCAATATGGTAACCAGGGGGTGGGGCAACTGTCAAGGGGTGGGGTTACCCATGCAGCCCTCAACAGTTTACCAAAACTCATTAAGCAGTCCTCCAGCCAAAATAATTGCCCACCTCTGGTCTATCTGTTTGCTAGACAATCCCAATGAGCAGTTACTGAACCCTTTTGAGAACTGAGATGGTTTAGCAGCCCCTAGCATAGTTTATGATGTCATATTAGCTCCTGATGTGATCATTCACCAGGATTAAACTGTTTTATTTTAAGTAAATTTATTACATAGGAATCTATATATCAATATATTATAGATCGAATCATCTACTAGCATAAATGGGCATAACTTACTTGAAGCCCATATAATTTTGCTGATCTTGAGTACTTGAGACCTGGCCCAGTATTCTGAAGGGCAGACAATGCATTCTTCTTTTAAAGGCAAAGTTTAAAAAAAAACTACCAGCAGTGCAAACTTTAACTTATAATACAAGGAAACTCACAGGGCAGGGTGTGGGGGTGTGTTTTGCCTTATTCTTAGTTTACCCTTTGTCCTTATGCCCTGGTGGATTATGGCAAGGGCATTTAAAATGCACTGGGCTGGTGGGAGATTTTAATATTTTCAGACATAAAATCATTAATCTTGCAAAAAGTCAAAAGCTGAAGGGAAATTAGCAGTTAAAAAAACATGTAGTGATGTCTATGTGAGAGAAACTACTGGGCATTTGCTCTTCCACCCTGTCAGTTTGATTGTTCATCAACTGTCTGAGAGTTTCCATTGATGCAGGAAAGGGACTTGGAAAAAGCCTAGAAAGTGAGTAAGTGCTGCTTCAGTTATAGACCAGCCCTGCAAATGCACGGGAAAGCCAGCAGTCCAAAAATGAGTTCCCTGTTAAATATATATTTATCAGGGAACTCATTTTTGGACTGCTGGCTTTCCTGTTCATTTTTAGTACTGGTCTGCACCCAGGCAATATTGTTCATGTTCTTATTACAGCACTGTAGAATAGACTGTATAGGAATGCTTTGTGTGTCTTACACGCCCTTTAAATGTTACAGGTATTGCACAGTTAGCTGTTTAATTGTGCAATTAACTGAAACCAGCTACACAGGCAAAGTATCTATCACACCATAGAAAAGGTCCAACCAGCTATAAAGTCAGAATTAAAAAATGTGTACTAACTTTATAGCTGGTTACTATCCAGCTTTAATTTGCATGTATAGTCTCCTCTGGCTGGAAGCCCTGTCAACTGACTGGGCTCCCAGCCACAGGGCTACACCATGCTCAGATGCAGCTGGAAGTCCTGACACCGAGGGGACTCTCAGACTTGGCAGCTGCCAACTCTGGGTCCTGGCAGTGCTCTACAGGTGCCAGGGTCCAGAGTCCCACAGCTATGGAAGCTGGGTCCTGGCAGTACACCTCCTGGCTCCAGGACCCAGCTGAGTTCCAGTAGCTGAGGGGCAGGGGGGGAAGCGAGGGAGCATGGTTGATATCCCAGCCTTGAGGGTGCATGGAGCCTGGGGACGTCATATGTTCCTGAGGCTGGAAGACTGTGGCAGCCACAATCTCCCAGACTTGGGGGCTTCGCGCACCACTGGTGAAGGGGGAGCCCTGAGCTGGCAATAAGGCACAATGGGATCTAATGTGCCACTATTGTGCCTCTTACCGTGAACATGTGGATTGTGCATTAGATCCCATTTTACCTTTACCAGCACATGTAGAGAGGCCCTTATTTGTATACATGCACCAGTCCTGGAACAGAGGTGCTCAGTGTGCAGGGATACCGCATGCAAGGACTGCACCACCATAACAAAGCCTGGTGCTCAGAAAGCAATTGTATCAAGAATTAACATAAGGTAGTAATTAAACACTCCAGTTGCTTTCACAGCTCCCTCTACCTAAAACTTGAATAACCAAATCCAACCATAGAGAGAACTGGATATTTCTTCACATGCTCAGGAGGAAAAAAAAAACTTGAAAGATTATATATAGTGATACCACCTTCAACAAAAGCATTTACTTTATTATCTTTTTATTTTCCTTTTTTTCCCCCTTTTTTTTCTTTTTGCTTTTTTTTTTGCTTTTTTCTGAGTCACAAGCAATAGGCTACCTACAGGTATGGGAAGTAGTAATGGGTGAGGTATGGGAAAAAGGATAAACAAACAGGTAGTTTTACATTTGTAATATGTCCTGGGCCAGCTTCTGTTCCACCTATTAGATGTCTAAATTAACTTAGGTACCCAAGTGCAATTCTATTACACTTTGCAGTTAACTGAACTTAGCATCTAGTAGAGAAGGGCAAATCTAGATCACTCTTTGGAATTTAGGTGCCTAATTTCTATATAAGTCATTATAAGGTGCTTACATAATCAGATTTTTTACCATCTTGAACTTTCCCTGAGCCTGATGAAGGTCATATGACCCCGAAAGCTTGCAGAAAATTTTTTTTTTTTTGCAATTTCTCCATTGGTCTAATAAAAGGCATCATCTCTGAACCAAGAGTTCTAGATTTTTAAATTTATTTTTGCCTCAGACCAACACAGCTACCAAATACATCTCTGAAACATGGAAGATGCCGAATTTTATCTGATTTTGGATTATAAATTTCATTGTTGGACAACAAGAAAGATTTCTATACCTTTCTGACTGTCTGCCACCTGACACCAACAAGGAAGGAATCCTGCCTGATCTGCACAGGAAGGAGCACTTCACAAAGACATTCTTATGGACTCAGGGGAACAGATTTCCAACTTCAGATTCCTCTGTGAAGTTTATTTCCTACGTATGGGGACTTTTTACCATCTTGAACTTTCCCTGAGCCTGATGAAGGGCTTGTGAGCCTGAAAGCTTGCCGAAAAATATATATACATATATTTTACAATTTCTCAGTTGGTTTAATAAAAGGTATCATCTCTGAACCAAGAGTTCTAGATTTTTGCACTACATAATCATACTGTAATTCTCTTTATTTGATCTTGCTCCCTAAATAGTTTTGTGTAGCCTCTTGTACATACAATATTTCTTTATAAGCATGAGTTCTGTCAGCTCTAAGAATGAAGCCACTGCTGAAAATGAGTTTTCAGTGGTCCATTCAGCTGGAACTGAGAATGGTTAAACTGGTAGGCCATGTGCAGACGAAATGAGAGGTCTGTGTGCAGGACACTTTAAAGCAGGCTAAATGCTTTTGCACTGCTTTAATGGTGTTGGTGTTTGCATGCCTTGGCGGCATATTGCACATTAATTCCAGCTGTTGTAGGAGATTTGGTGGCGTAATGCACCTTAAATGACTTGGGACGCAGCAAACTAAAACTCCTTCCAGGAGTTTTAGTTTGTTGCCCCTACAGCTGTGGAGTGAAACACCCAGCTCCCTGCAGCTCCATGACTTTGCAGGAACCCCTGCGGGCTGTCTGGCAGCATCCAGGGAAGGCAGGCTACACCCAAGAAAAGCAATGAGTCTGATCTCTGCCCCTCCACCCCCGGAGCATGCCTGGCTGAATATGCTGTGTATGGGCCTGGTGCTTCCCTCCACAGATGCCGTGTTCCCCAGGACCACCTGAACTGGGTGCCTGCAGGCAGGTGCCACCTGAGGGGGGGCACCATTGATGCAGAGGGAAGCACCAGGCTCCCCCGCAGCCCAGGGACCACTCTGCCCGCTGGCAGCTCACCCTTCCCCACTGGAAAGGCAGGTAAGTCAGCAGGGTGTGTGCATGACACGGGGGTTTAAATCAGCCCTAAATTGAAGCGGTGTTTTTTAAAACCCACCACTTTATTTTAGGGCCCCCATTTCATCTACACACTCCCCTAACATTAGTTTAGACAAAAATATTTTGAACACACTGTATTAAGTAAGAACAGACTGTATCTGTCAAGAGGAGGCTGGACAGATATTTGGCTGGAGTGATATAATCCCGGCACCTGTTCCTGCCCGGGGCAGGGGGTCGGACCTGATGATCTGTTTAGGTCCCTTCTGACCCTAAGTACTATAATACTATGATACTATGAAGATTTCTTTCAAAGTACTCAAAAATTTAATCAACTACACTAACATTAAAACCATTTCTAGATTAGTTTTCCCTATGTAGAGGCATAAGTATTTAATTGTGTAATGTTCCATTGGAGTAAAAGATGACTGTGCCATTTAGTGACAAATTTATAATTCAACTTGGATAGGTCAAAGAAGAATGAAACATGGCTGGTTTTTGTAATGATATACTGTTAAGCTAAACTGGTATTGAAAAACAATATAATGTTTATAATAAGTGAACTAAAGGAAATATGTCACATTGAAATAGGGATAACAAAAAGGATAAAATAAGCCATAATTCTATATGTCCTCCCTCCAAAACCAAAAGCAGCCCTGATTTTGGTTATCTTACTGAAAAAGCAAAACATGATGATTGAGGTTTTGCTAAAACCAAAACATAGCTGATTGAGTTTTCTCTGTCTAGTTTTTCTAGTAACCTTCTAACTGTAATTCTTCCTGGCACTTCATGCTGTGCTCTAGAACATGTAAAAGGTTTTTCAGACGTATTGATTTAGTGGCCTTTTCCTTGTGTAGATTCTAAATTTAGTTTATTAAATTTAAGTGGCAAATGGTCAAATATTATATCATTAATTTTAATGGGACAACACAAATTACCAAAGTGATAGTACTGAATTAAATATGATTTACTGCTATTGTAAGACATTTGAAATCTAGGTCACAGCAAACTCAAGACAATGAATAAACTTTCTTCTAAGCAACTATAGACTGAGCTCTGTAGGGAAATTTAAATTCTTTCAAACAATATTTTGGCTGGGGAAAACATTTTCATGGCAAAATCAAAATTATATGCACCTCCATTTAACAAGTATCGTAAACCTCATATTGGTGTTATGATTTTTGCTTACTAAACTAGAAATTGTATTGGTAAAGTGACAGAGCATTTCCCGGGTGATAAGACAGACGAGACTGCATCTGGGTAACTTCTGTTGTAACATGCGCTAAATTTTTATGGTTAAATTTCTATATCCTTTATGCTATGAGTGGAAACACTTACCTTCTCACACACTTACCTTAGTCATATATGGATTTGATAGAGAAAGCTATGCCAAAATGGTGAGCGAACAGAGGGAAAATGTAGTTTCATCAATATGTCCTGGGTATTAACGTGTAAATTCATTGTCAGCTATTGGATAAACTCTTAAATTTGGTCTAGTCAAATCTGTTGTATGTGTTTGCTACTCTCACTTTTTGACACAACAACAACAACAACAACAATATGTTAAAGAGGATTCTTTGGCCTGTGCTATACAGAATTTTGGACAAGATAACCACAGTGTTTGCTGAAGTTCCTAATAGTGATGAATCTATGGAAATTAACTGAAATAAAGTCTTTCTATTAGGGGTAGTATTGAGGAGGGTCAAACAATTCCTTAAAGAAAAAGTATTTGATTATGAGTCATTTTTTAAATTTATTTGCAAAAAAAAATATTTTTTTTTCAAACATATTAATTATCCAGAATTACCTATGACTAATTTTAATCATACTTGGCTATAGGTCCCTCTCTGCTTACCACCAAGACAATCTAGATCATGCCTGTGCAGCACCTGTATTCTCCTCATTGACTGTACAGTTATCACAACCCCATAATATTTGAGGTGTTTGTGGAATGTCATGCATGTTTTCTTGAATTATTTTCACTGATATGGCATGTGAGGTCTCTGTGAAAATATAGAATTAAGTTGTGTTTACCTTTATCATTCTTATGTTTTTATGACTTGTAGTATTGGACATAAATGTAATTCTTATATGTTATAGTGTGGTGAGGTTTGCATAACATGATAATGATTTTTTAGGTGTTACCCCCTACACAATGAATTTCACACCTGGGAGAGGATCAAAACTGAGAAGGCTGAGAGAAATAATTGGTGATAATTAGCATCTGACATGAGTATGTTTAATAGCCAGTAAAGCAGGGCCTTGAGATTGTGATCTGAGGCACCTGAAACAGCCCCTTCCAGACAATGATGAATTTACATTTTAAATGTAAGGTAAATAACACCTGGCTATACAAGCTATTCAGAGAAAGGGTATTTTTTTTCCACAGGGAGGAGATATAGGATATTAGATTAATAATCTTTATGTCTGAAAGGATGTAAATTTCCTCCTGGTCATAATTAGCTCTGAAAATACTCCTGGTTTGGTAAACAGATACAAACTTTTTTTTGGGGTGGGGGGGGAAGGTAGTTATTAGGGGTGTGCAAAGCGGGCTGTATTCAATTTGAATTTGGCCCAATTCAGGGGACAGTGATTCAATTCATTGATTCAAATCACTGTCCCGATTCAATTTGGCCAAATCTGAATCTGGAGATTAAATGCTGATTCGGAGAATCAGCAATTTGGCCATAGACACAGCTTTAAATGTTTTTTCTCCACACCTTGAGGTACTTGGCATGGTTCATGAATGCTGAGATGTTGGGGTGGATGGAGCATCCCACAGGAACATGGGGGGCCTTGGGGCCATTGACCACCTTGGTCCAAGTCCCTGGCTGGACAGTGTTGGAGATCCTCAAGTCCTCCCTTGTCCTGGAGGATGACCTCACCGCTCCTGGAGCCCAACTGAGGCTTTTTTTCCATGGCTGTCCCTTTTACACTATGTGCATACACAGTGAGCCCACCACCGGCACAACGCTGCTCCCGGGCAAGGTGGGGCCCTACCCGGGATTTAGAGGACCCTGCCTCACTGGAGAGGGACTGGTGAGTGCCCTCCCCCCCCCTTCTCTCTCCCTGGGGGGCTGGGCGAAGTAGGAGCTGGGGCAGGGTGAGACCCTCATTGGCTCCTCTTAGCTGCCTCCCCGCAGCTGAGCTAAGCTAGCCCCCTCCCACCACGGGCCCCATCTACCTCCAGCTGTGTAGGGGGTTGGCGGTGGTACTCCATGGCTGCTGGGGGTCACTGGGGGGCTTTGGGGTGTGGCGGCCTTGCACTCGTGCGCCTCTTGCTGCTCCCAGAGCCCAACTGGTTTAAAATAAACCTGGATGAATGTAGTATCAGACATAATAGATTTAGGTCAAATCTATTGATTTTTTTGTCCCAGATCTCCTCCAGATCCAACTCAGATTTAACTCACAGTCTGTCAGCATCTCAGGAAGCTTTGCACCCTCCCTGCAAACCCCACCTTACAAGGTGGGCAGGCTAGCCTTGGCCCAAGCTGTCTGCTCCAGCCAAGCGTGGAGGTATTCTCTAGTACCCCCTGGCTTCTGGCCATAGCAGGCATGTGGCTGAATTTCCTGAATGAAAAGTGAATGTCTGTTCACTTGCTTATTGGTTCAATCTACACAGTTTAGACTAATCTGTGAAGATTGAATTGATTTAGCCTAATGCTTTTTGTCTGTTTGTTCTTAGCTGCTGTGTTTAGAGATGATGAAATGGAAGCAGGGACATAGTAATCATTGATCTGCTTGGTAGTACATCTTCATAATCAATAATCTCAATGATTAAGAAGTGAGGAAATGACAGTATACCTACCTCAGAGGTGATGCAAAAGTATTATTATTCATTCCTAAGTTCTTTTAACTGATAAAAGAGCTAATGCAAAGCTCACTGTGCTTTGAAACATTTACATTGGAGTGCAACCTGTACAAACTTTTTCTTTATTTCTGTGTAGTTATCCAGCTGAAAATGCAACAAATTCCCTATTCCCAAGGATATTTTCATACCTCTTCCTTGGGTATAGTTCTGGTGTCCTGGTCTCCTCCTCATGTTATATCTGTTTTACATTATACTACCATATTGTACCACACACAAACTGAGGACGGTGCAGTTTCTTCTGAGGTACAATGGCATGAGGAAGTACAAAGTTGGGATCCCGTGTGCTTACAGCTACCCATTTGTGAGCATGTTAATGATAACATATGGACAGATCAGGAACTTAAGTACCAATCCTTTTTGCTTCTAGCATTAATTTGCTTCCATCTCTCTTCCTCCAGAGGAACAAAAAAGTTTTTAAGACTTTCATTAGTCAGACAGTTTCTGGAGAAGCTCTAACTAATCTTGAAAGCTTGAATCATATTTATGTTTGGTTGGTTAGATGATGTCTCCAAACCATGTTTTTGATCATCATGTTGCATCTTTCTGTGTTGTGCCATGTTCAGTGTCTCCAGTTTTTTGTAGCTTACCAAATCCACTCCACCACATTGTCTACATTGCTTTCATTTTTTCTCTATATTTTATGGTTTTTGTTCCATCTTATGTTGCAGAATCAGTGGCAGTAGGGGGGCCTTGAAAGATCATGTGATATATCCACAAAGCTGTATTTTTCTTTTAAACTAGCATATTGACAAGCTGTTCACCAGACACTATGAATGTTTGCTGTCCAGCTATTTTTCAATATGTTTCTGTACCATCAGAATTCAAAGGCTTTATGCCATCTCTCAGGGTCCTTCTTTGGAAGCAAGCAGCCGGACCCATAAATGAGTGAGTCCACACATCGACCACATGGGATGCTCTAGTAGTCTTGATCTTAAAATTTAGTTTCATCTTGTAGCAGCATAGTGTTCTCCTGAGATTATGAAATTCACATTTCATCTGCTGAATTCTGGCTCTGAGATTAGTATGGTATGAACCATCCCTTGTTATAAAAGTTTCCAAATATCTGAAGTAGTTCATTTCCTTTACTGGTATACCATCCACATTTATTGGACATGCTGTATTGTATACCTTGCTCAATTGTATACAATTGATCCTCATTTCAAATTATTTGCTGGTCTCATTCACTGCATTGGTCACATGTTGCAGCTATTTTCAGATGGTTCTATGCATGCCAAGTAATCAGCATACCTGATTAAAGTCCTGAACAACTTAATATCTTTTGTTTAAGATGGTGAACCCCCCATTAGTTGACAGGGCATTTGTTTCACGCTTAATTTATGTTTGTCTAAACATACTTGGAGGTTGCAGCATATTGAACTCTGTATATGTGAACCTTAATCACTACTTCAGGGAAACAACAATCCTTGTGAACTCTCAAAGTGCTTTCTTGCAATAAGTGAAATTATCCAGTCTTCTAATATGCAGAGTGTAAAAATTCTCACAAGCTTACTTCAGACACATAGTATCACAGAGTAAGAAGCAGAAAGAATAAGGAAATCATAAATTATTTCCATAAAGATGGAAAACATATTTCAAAAGTGGTACTGTGTACCATTTGCCAATGATTGAAACAACTTACTTGGGAAATACATTTTGGCTATAGTACTTGAAAAGATCAGTCTTTAGTGTGGTAAAGTCACCCATCTTTTGCCCCTCTTGCAGCTGTCAGACCTGCTTTTCCAAGGCAGGAAGAATGGAGTTTCTTTCAGAAATTGTACTTGAGTGATTTAATGTAGAAGCCTATGTGAAATATATTTTATAGGTTGTTTGCTAATGTTGCCTCAACTTCTCCTAGGTTTCATGCTAGGGGTTTATCTGGAGACTAACACTGGATGAATTTTAGTCTGAGCTTTCAATCCTTGAATGTGGATGGCCAAAACATTAACGCCTTCTGTAGTTTGACTGTAATATGTTCATTCAAGTTGAAATAACACAAAAGTTTACTAACTTCTAGTCACATTCAATTCCATGGCCTAGACTCTAGCCTTGTTCTTACCCTTCACTGGATGGATAAATAGATTAACATAAGCCATGACTGTAATTCTTTTAGTCATCTCTAACAAGACATATTTGTGGTATAAAACTAATACTCAGCAATAGGCACTGTGCAGATTTATTAATTTTAATCCAATACTTACATTTTATCTGTATCTCTTGGAATGGGTAACATTGGCAAATGGGTAGAAAGTAGTACTTGGAACTGTAATTCTTGCATAAATAATATTAAAAGAGACCAGACTTACCTATCCAAAGTCCGTCTTTTACACCTAATTCTCTACTTCAAAGGAGGTAGCTGAATAAGATTTTTTTTCTCAACCCATCTCTCACTGGAGATAAAATTGCTTCAAAATATATTGTTCTTTGGTGAAAATAAATAGCAATGTTTACAGATATGCATGGTAAAACTTGCACAAATAATCTTTAGCTCCATAGTTAGCTTTATAATTAAGCATTGGTAGTGTTAGAGAGAACCTAGCTTAATCCTTATCTTGCTGTTCCAGATTTCACAGCTTTGAAGAAAATCTTTTCAGACTTTTTCAATCGACCCATTTTTTGGTCTCACTTAAGTAGTGCTGGAGTAATCAAGGACCATGTTTAAACTGACTAAAGGAATGAGCAGAATCTTCTTAAGACAGAACTGATCCAGAAATATCATTTGCTTGGCTGTATAGGTTATCAGATGGATTGACTTTTTCCATGGGTAGCCATGCAATGTGCACAAACCAGGGAGGATAAGCAAAAGCTTTGAGAGTAGAGGGGATAAAGAGAATGTCTCCTACCAACATCTTATATTGTAGATAGGAATTGACAGTCAATGCAGATTTCATTGCACAAGTAAATGTGTTCTCCACACAAAATACCTATTATCAAGGAGCTGACACTTTTTGCATCAGCTGAGATTTTTGTATTGTAAATATAGTAATTTTATGTAAAGAGCATAAGGGTACTTTTTGATTCAGTAGAAAAACACACATTCTGCACTTCTCATATAAAAGGTTAACACCTACTAACTGAGAACAGATGAAAAAGCACTGTGCTGCTCTCTAGCATGCAGAAAATGTGTCTATCAAGCAGTTATATTTGTCGGTGTGCTCCACTATAAAATGAAAAGCCTGAATCAGCTGGTTGCTTTGACATCATAAGAGGGATCAACACAACTTGTGCTTAAGAAACACAGCAGGACTATAAACCTCAGGAAAATAAAGTCTCTTGGCTCAAAGCTCTAAAGGACGGGTAACTTAAGTTGCAGGTGAGGCATGAAGTAGAATATCTTGTTTTTTGTGATGACACCAAGTATACCATCAGAAGGTCAGTCTCATATAATATAAAAATGTTCTCAGGATGGAATCCATTTGCTTCTATATCCAAGGAAACAGAAATAGAAACTTTGACCCTCAGAGAAAAATAAAATACAAAATTACTTATTCATGACTCTAAAGTTAGGCAAAACACTAAAAAATGTTCTATGGGAAAAAAATCCTGAATTAGCTGAAGGAAGATAAGCTGGAGAATTTCATCTCTGTTTCCATTAAACCATGTTATCTTAAGTCCAAAGAGTAAAACACTGCAAAATATATCAGTAAAATAACAATAGACGACTTTAACCATGTTAATATTAAATCAAATAGCAAATATACTTTTGCATGCAATTCGAAGCACAAATATATTGATAAATGGCTCTTTTTAGAGCAATTTATTTGACATTTAAAAATTTAACTTTTATTTGTTGTAATGTAAAAAATTTCAGGTAATACAGAAGTTGAGGACTAGTGACTACTACACTATTTATCTAGAACTGCTCATGTAATACAGGATGGTTCTCATAATAATACATTTTAAAAAGCCTATAATGACAATCATAGTCCATAAGACAAAATTAATGACAAGCTGAAGGGCAATGTGAAGCCTGGATGCTTTTTATTGTAAGGTTCCTGTTTAAAAGATAGCTTGTTCATGTAATTACTGTAGTAGTAAAGAAAGAAAGGTGGAAAAAATAAATTAGGTTATTAGGAATATATTTTAATTTACAAGTTTATTAGGAATATAATAATACTAGTATTAATATTATATTTTAATAAGCTATTAGTACACCATTATAATAAGCTATGTATGTTTATTAGGAATATGTTTTGAAGAATACTGGAATCCCTGCCTGGAAAACATAAGAGACTGGAAAAAAAGAAATACTATGAAAGATGTAAATTATAAACAGAAGGAAAGATTATGGCATTTGGAGTTTTGTAAACAGAGCCTGTGTATTTTAATGGACTTCCAGTGGTATTGTCTCTGATGAAGAAAAAATGGATTGTGTGTTTAAAGCACCCTTAACTTCTACTAAGGTCAGTGACAGTCAACACATAGTACCTTTCAGGATCAAACTCCTAATCTCCAGGAACAATGATGGAAGACACACCGCAGCAGAGTGTAATAGGACCCCTACCCCATTGCTAAGGGGGGGGGGGGAGGAGGCAGAAGAAGGATGCCTTTAAGAAGACTGGTTTTGCATATTAGATGCAAGGGGTGGAGCTTAGCTGCCATATTAACCAGTGTCTGTTGCCAGAACTAACAAAGCAAAGAAGCTCACAAGGGGACCACAGTGAAGTAGAGTCTAGGAACTGAACTCAGCAGGACTGGGACAGCTGTGTTGCCTTGGGGGCCAAGGGAGAACATTGCTGCTAGAAAAGCAAAGGGTGCCAAGATTGAAGGGTCCTTTTGTTTGGGGAAAGAAAGCATTGCTTATCCTTGGAATGAGGCTGCTTGGGATCCACAGAAATGGGGCTACTGAGTGGAACCCCCCTAATCATTGAGAAGCAAAACAGGTTGCTCCAATGCTGTGAGACTTTGCCAGGTCACTACCAGGCTCTGGAACTCTGTGGGGACTGTCACCAGGTTCTGGAAGCTGTGAGGCCATTGCACAGCAGGCCATTGCTTGGCCCAAAAACTTTGAAGAACCAAGATCCCTGGCTGTTTTGAAAGTGTCCCCTGAGAAGAGATGGAGGAAGGGGGAAACCAATGCTCACACAAGTGTCTACTTGTGTGATGGTGGGGCTGGAGGGCTCGGGGGGGGGGGGGAGTATTCCTCATCTTAATTACCATCTGTTCCCTCCTCAAGTTTAGAGCAAGTTTACTACCAGGCACACCAGGGTAAGTAGAAGACCACCACATGCTAGTATGTTTATATGGGGAGGACTGTGCATGACTGTGACAGGATGCATGCACTTGTTGCTGGTAAATCTTGTGCCTAAACTGAGGTACCTAGTATTACTGGGATGGGACTGGTTGAGCTTCCATGAGCTGGTGACAAAGACTCTGAGAGAGAGAGAGAGAGAGAGAGGGAGAGAAGGATAATACCCACTTCATGACGAGGCACTTCCCCTGGCCCAGACAGAAGGCTAAGCAAGATGTTGAGGTCATGGTAGGGGAGGAGGTGCCTGAAGATGAAGGGACCTGATATGCATGTTGGCGAAACCATGGAGTGAAGTCAGTTATGGGTGGAGCAGGTATGGGAATATAATTTACACTGGATCTATTAAGGGAACATCACACAGTGTAACAAAGAAATCTGGCAAACAAGTACCTGAGATTAGAGTTAGGGAGGAGACTATTATATTGGGTGGACAAGGGACCTGTAGAGAAGAAAGAAGTTGCATGATTACTAGTCTCAAAAAGGTATCACTGGGTATTGCTGGGGGTGGCTCATGAGCTCCCTATGGGGAGTCAACACAGCCATCAAGGCAGTATTGTCAGAGAAGGAGGGGGGCATAAAGTTCCTGGTGGCTAACATTAATTGCAAGTTGCACCCTGTAAGCAAGCATATACTGTGATAGAGAAGGAATGTTGGCAATAGTGGCCAACTATAGTTGAGTGGTAGAAACCTTGCAGTACTATTTACTGGGAAGAAAGTTCACAGTGGTTAATATGCAACCTTAAAGGGGCTCCACCACAAGAAGGTGGACAGCCTGCTATCGAGATGATGATACCTGAGCCTACAACTATATAATTTTGTGTTAGATCATCAGCTAGGAAGCAGCAAAGTAATGCAATTTTTTCCAGAAAGAGCAAGGAGGAGGACCCACAGAAATCAAAGTCCAACCATACATTGGATTAAAAAGGAAAAGGATATGTAACAGGGCCCTTGTTACTAAGGAGGGGGAGGCAGAAGATGGGTATGGTGCATTTAATCAGATTCTGTTTTTTCATACTAGCTTCAAGTGGCTAAGTCTAGTTGCCATAGTAGAAAGGGTTTATTGTAGAAAGGGTTTATAGTAGAAAGAAGAGGTTTATTGCCAGATGCAAAAGGCTGCAGGGAAAAGGAGCTCCTGAGGACGTTGGAACAAAGTGGAGTCTGGGAACTGAACCCAGAGGGACTGGAAAACTGTGCTGCCTGGGGGCTAAGGGAGAATATCTCTGCAAGAATGGTGAGGGGTGCCAAAGTGACAGGTTCCTTTTGTTTAGGGGTAGAAAGCATGCTTTTGGCGGGGGAGGAGGCTGGGGGTTGGGGGGGGTTGGAATAAGGCTGTTGAGAACTATCAGAAATGGGATGACTAGGTGGGTTTTGTTCTATGGGGGCGGCTGTCAGGGCCCAGAACCTTGTTGGCGCCACAGCCAGATGCCAGGATTCTGAGTGGTCCATTTCCCAGTTCCACAATTCAGCCAGACTATTGCCCACCAGAGACTCTGTGGACTCGGTGGAAACATTAAGGAAACCTCATCAGAACTGTAAGAATGGGTAGTTGTAGTGGAGAACAGCTGGTGAGAGATATGAAAGGTATTTGAGGGTAGGCTTAGAGGGGTAGCAAGGAGTGCAGTCCAAAGAATTAAGGATGAAAATATGCAATGGAGTGGGCCACTCAGTTACCCAATGAGGAGTCTGAGGAGGCTTCAGGTCCTGCAAGCCTTAAACAGAAGCCTGCACATGTGAGAGAGCACAAGGGAGAGAAATCAGGATTCCCTCAGCAGGAAGTGAGGGACAGATTCATAATCTGGCCACCTGAAGGCAGTCTCCCAAACCTATCATTTTCAATAGCAAGTCATGGCAGGCAAGGTAAGGGAGTGGACTAAGGTGCCAGAGAAAGAGAAGCATGCTCCCAAGATCCCCAGTCAGCCTGAGAGACTCCAAGGCCTCACATACCTAAGAGACTCCAAGGCCTGCTACAGTCATTTATATTATTTTACATGCAGTCTTTGTTTTAGCACACATACAGGATACCTTTTTAATTCTACATATAAACTCACATACCTGAACTTTGTGTGACAGTGCACAATGTCACTGCAAGTAGGGAACCTCTTAAATCTGGGCTATATTCTGTAAAGAACTGGAAGGTGCTCTGATCTGTGCTCAGATCTTCTGTCTAAAGTAACCAGGCTTGGGTTAGGGTGACATGGCTCAAAAAGGTTTTACTTATTCAAGAGTTCTGACCTATCAAAAGTTCAAGGAGTGAGTCGGCTATACTTCTTACACCGTCTTTCTGTCTTGTTCACATAAGGAAGTCCAGGCAAAATATAATTCATAGGAAGCTTGAGGTGAAAAGCAAACAGCAACACAATCAAGGTAAACTAAGAATATTTACATAAATTAGAATACAGTATTTTGCAGACATGGCTGCAGACAACAAAGAGCTATCTTTAAATCAGCAGTAGGCATTTTAATTTTGTAAAGGTTCACACATCTTCTTTAGGAGGCTCCTGTGAACTTTTCTGCAATACCTAGATATACACAAACTGTCAGGAAACCATGTCCATAATCTAATTCAGAGGTGGCCAACCTGTAGCATGAGTGCTCCTAGTGGCATGGGTAGCCTCTGTGTGTGGCATGTGGCAGACTGGGGTGGGGAGAGGCAGCACAGGAGCAGGTACGCTAGGGAGCAGAAAGCAAAGCAGCAGATCTACAAGGTCCCTTCCGACCCTACTTCTACGGTTCTATGATTCTATGAGTCTATGATCTGATGGCCACCTATAACTTTATAAGGGGTGTTCACCAGTATCTGAGGGAACATCTGTTCACCAGACCACCCCAAAGGGATGACAAGGTCGAATGGTTATAAACTCCTGCAAGACCATTTCAGGCTGGACATAAGGAAGAACTTCTTTACTGTCCAAGCCCCCAAGGTCTGGAATAGCCTGACATCGGAGGTGGTTCAAGCACCTACTTCGAACGCCTTCAAGGGAAAATTGGATGCTTATCTTGCTGGAATCCTATAATCCCAGCTGACTTCCTGCCCCTGGTACAGGGGGCTGGACTCGATGATCTTCCAAGGTCCCTTCCAGCCTGAATGTCTATAAAATCTATGAAATCATGAAAGGAGCCATGGGCAGGAAGCAGAAAACAGAGCAACAGGTCAAACAGAGGAAGGGGATTGGAATGGCTCTTGAGGACAGTACAGAGCTAACATGATATTCCTGCCAAAAAAAATAGCAGTCTATTGGGTGACCTAATATAGTGAGTGAAATTACACAAAGCAAGACAAGTAAATAATATGATGCATAATTTTGTCTTGGACTAGTTGAAGCCATCCAATAAGATTAGGAGGGTCAGCCTTCAGACAAAGGGAAAGTTTTGGTCTATCTTTTTAATCCAGCTGTAAAATTAAGGCAAATCATATTTTTTCTAGTTCTCTGTCTGATTCTGGCAGGCCTAGTATATTATCATCTTATGTAATTCTCCTAGTTCTCGGAACTGTCTCATTATCATTTTATATGTGACTCACATAATCATAAAAGCTGAAATAAAGGAGGAAATTTTTTGTCCCTGATTTCAGTGTTCCATTGTTTCATCACCACTGTTTTGGTCTGAAATATACATATGTGCCTGGGAAATCTGAGGTCAGATATATCTTAATGTATTGTTATTTCTGCTCTATAGATTACTTTTTGCCAGCTTTTTCCTAAATTCTGATGGATTTTGCAAGACCCTCTGTAAGTTACTTGAATCAGTTTACATAGCTTAGTAAAACCATCCGTGTGGTCATCAACCATGAACTAGTAAAGCAAATGGTATTATAATGAATGACCTCACAATTGCATTTTCATGCTTGACCTCACTTCACTTTAAGGAAATTGTAAACTTTTAAATATTTCAGAAAAGGCAAAAAAGAGGTGGCTAGTTGTATGGCAAATAGTAACATAAATAACAAAAAATTGCAAAATCTAGAACGTGGTGAATGGAATGATCTTGGAAACTTGAGTTACTGTCTTCAAATATATGAACAGTACTGCAAAATTAACCAGCCTTTTCTTTTAATACTGCCATATAACCTGGGAATAAGAAAGCACAATGAAATGAAATGCTAAGTTAGAGTAGAAACATAAAAGTATTTACGTAGACAGTGTATGTTCAGGCTTTGTAATTTGCTGTTAATGTGATCATGAAATCACCCATATGGATATTTCATTTCTTGATTACAAAATTGAGGCTATGCAACCCAAGAGTACAAAAATATACAAGTATAATTTATAAGCATTTTTCGTTTTTGCCAGTAGCATATAGACCCAGATTCATGTGGCAGGCTTGTTGGCCATTGCCGAGCATGCTGGGCTCAGAGAAGCTTGATTCTGATTGGTGGCCTGTTCCCACGGATCGGGTAACACTTGGGGAGGGACTGGCCCACCCCTACCCAGGGCGAGGTGAAGAGTCCGAACCTGGTTGTAGACCGGCACCACTTAGCCCTGATTGGTCCCTTTACAATCCAGAGGCAGAGTCCTGAAGAGCCCCTGAAGATGCCTATTGCTGGACAGGAGCAGCAAACAGCTTCAGCCCCAGTCAGCGCGTAGTATGGCACATGGGGCTAGACCCTGGGAGCTGTGTGAGGCAGCTCGGTTCTCCATCCATAGCAGTGCATGCAGCAGTGCATGGAGCTCAGACTCTGTGAGCTGCATAAGGTAGCTCAGGTCTGCAACCCCCGACATGCAGCCAGAACCTCAGTGTACACAGTGGGGCACGGAGCCTCAGACCCTGGGAGCTGCACGAGGCAGCTCAGGTCTACAACCCCCAGAGTGAGGCCAGGAACTTGGAGCTGGCAGCGCAGCATGGCATGCTTCAGTGGGACCCCAACACTGGGAGCTGCTCGAGGCAGCTTGGGTCCACCATTTCCTGGCATGTGGCCAGAACTTACGTGCATGCTTGGTGTGCAGCTGGTCCCAGATCAGGACCCGGGCCTCGGAGCCACAGAAGGTGGCCTGAGCCCCCAACCATGAGCAGCAGGCAGAGCCCTTGGCATGAGCAACTGGTGTCTCCTGGCTCTGGGGGGGCACCAGCGCCTGAACGCCAACTGCGGAGGGAGGTCCCCCAGCAGCCAATCGCTGACCCTGGAAGCTCCGGCAGCAAACCAGAAGGGCCGCTGGCACATCTCAGGGGGGCACCAGCTGGCACTCCCCAAACCCCAGCTGGTGAGGACCAGTTTCCCTGTACCCCACCCCCATATGTCACCTATGACCCTCAGTGCCCAAAGTGGGGCACAGGGCTGTGAGGGGATTGGAAGCCCCAGAGGAGCCAGAGGCCTGCATCTACATCAGCTGAAAGAAACCCCAGCTGGGATGACAAGGACCTCACATAGCCCACGGTGAGTTATCAGGGAAAGAGGTCCCACAGGGGTGGAAGCCCCTGGAAGGAGATCTAGCAAAGGGCCCTGTGGGGAAAGGATCCCCAGCAAGCCCCCGAGGGGCTGAGAGGTTCTGGGGCCCCTTCCTTCTCCTTTTTTGGAGCAGTGCCAAGGCTCCTAGCATCCAAGTGGAGTCTTCAGTACTCACAGTGATGTTGATATACTGAAGGGTGTGCGGGAACCTCATATTTTGTAGGTTGTGCCTTATGTTTTGTTATTTCTAATGTAAGTTGTTATTTAACTGTTGTATATTGTATATATTTACTTGTGTTGTTGGATCCCTTGTTGATACCCGCCCTCCGTGGTTTGCCACTATTTATTTGCTGTTCACCTGTATTTACTTGTTGGTTATTTGGATTTACCTATGCTTATCTGTTTCAGATCAGTTACTTACCTGTGCTAGGTTTGAGGCCATTGGTGGTGGTATAATTTCCCAGTCGCCAATTATAGAATATAGCCTTATATGTAAAGTGTATATATTGTATAAATTTATTAATATCACTTTTTGGATTTTGTGTGTGTGTATACACACATACCTGTACATAGTTAAACTATTTTTGTCCTGGCCTGACTATAGAGAACAGAAGGAACAGGCCAGTATTGCATGTCCCTCTCACAGCACTCCTTACTAGCCAACCATCCCTTCTGTTTAGAGAGGGGCGCACATGCTTGGGTGTACCCATGTTACATTCAGCTAGGGATTTATGCATGCTAGTCATTTTTTGTCATAATGTATGTGCCTGTTCTCCAAAGTGTAATTCAGCAGTCTCATGTAACTGTTTGTGCACGTGTGAAGACCTAGATATTTCAGTGCAGATCTTTGTGTTTTGATGCATAGAAAATAATGGACCGTAGTGTTTTGAAAACACAGCTATGGAGCATACTTGGATGTTAGAAACTGAATCCTACATAAAAGTGAGATTCACAGATCTGCTGCTCTTGCACCTGAATACCCAGAGGAGTGCAAGCCATTAATCACATCCAGAGGATGATTTACAAAGAAGACACCACCCACCTTTTACCCTGCAGCCTAGTGATTACCACACATGACCAGGAAGAGGGAGACTGGACTGTACATGCCTATACATGAGTAGAGAGGCTGCTTGGACAAGCTGTAATTCCAGTGCATTAGAGCAAACTCGATTAATCGAGCATGGTAATTACCATGCTCCAGCAGCCTCCTGCATCTCATATATCAGTGTCCCCATGCTTCAGAATGGTGGCTGGGGTGTTTTCTCTAATGCTTGTTCAAAGAGCTTTAGATAAAGCAACCACCCCGCCATTTTGAAGTGTGGAGACACTGATACAAAGACACTTCTGGTGCTCTACTTACAGCAGCTCTCAGAGCTGCTCTAATTAAAGCATCCTCCTCCAGCATATGTATAGAAACCCTTAGTGATTAAGAGTAGGCAGGGGTTCAGGATCATGAATCCCACATTAATAATCATGCTTAACTTGGTGTTTCAGGGAATAATTCAAATACAATCTAGTTTCCTGGCCTGAGTGTTCCCTTGAATAGCATGCTGGCTGCAATGAATCCTGACAAAATGATGCTTGAGTATACCCATTCAAGGCTGGAGACTCAGGATACCTTTTTAATTCTACATATAAGCTCACATACCTGAACTTTGTGTGACAGTGCACAATGTCACTGCAAGTAGGGAACCCCTTAAATCTGGGCTATATCCTGTAAAGAACTGTAAGGTGCTCTGATCTGTGGTGATGAGCACAGTACAAAATACCTAGATGGAACAGAAAAGAGAGTTGGCTCTGCTGTGGGGTTTTAGCACATAAGGAACACAAGCTCCAAGTAAAGTATCAGTTTTTGGTCACTGTCAAGATTTCAGACTAGAGAAATTATTGTGGCCTGTCATGGCATATCCTGTGCTAGTGATAGAGGATTTCACATAAACAATTTTTATCTTGAAAGGAACATGTTTCTTTCTCTTTTCTTTCTTTTTAAATAATTAAACAGACATTTATAGAGTAATTATAGCAAATAATTCTGTTGTCTCTGTCATTTGTTTGTGGATGATATGTAAACTGATTTTAAAATGTTGAGATTTAAAAGTCTCAAATATAAGTGTTTAAATGTTATTAAATATTATTTTCCAGTTAATAATTCTGCTTTGCAATTCATTGGTAACCATTTGTTCCAACTATTCACAATTTATATTGTTATGGATAGTTATGTAACATTCTAGTAACATCTAGTTATTTCTGCTTCTTGATTGGATTAAATATACAATGCTAATTGAGAATTTTTACAATAGACTACAGAATTCTGAGCATTTGAGCAATACAGATTGAAATTTCAATTCATTTTTCATGAAAATTTGTAATCGTAGAGAATATATTTTGTTCCAAGAGCATGGAATGGATCATTAAAAGATTAAATCAGCATTTTCTTTCAAACCCAAATGAATACCATGGGCATTGGGCAGCTTTTTTCCATTGTAAACTGTTTTTTTGTCTGTCCATTCCCTGTCCTTAATCTCATTGTGTCTGCACACCATTGCGACTGCTGTGTACAAGTCTCCCCTCCACACACCCCCTTTTTTTATTAATTAAAAAAAAAAGGAGAATTCCTTCAGGAAAGTTCCCTTTAGGAATTTGTAGTGTCCTTGCAAATAGCAATAGTTCAATTCTCAGACTGTGTCTGTGCTGGGTAACTACTTTTCCTTGTGCATGGAATGTACTTATTGGTGCTGAACAAACCATAAACACGATATTTTAAAAGTTCCAACAAAGAATTAATGGGAATAATTCAATATTTTCCATCGTAAGCTATTTCTACTAACTGTAACACATTCTCACAGCAGACGTGTTCTAGGAAGTTGGTCCAAGACAGTAAAATGAAAACTCCATTTAGCAGTCCTCCTCAGATTACTGACTTTCTACTGTGGTTAGTAAGCCTCCTTTACTTGATCCTTATTTATAACTCAACGAAAAAAAAATCTGAGGAGTCTTTGATACAACAGACCCTTTTCTGCATTTCCACATACATTAGGGTTGTTAACAAATTATACCTTAATAATTTTATTCTTTATAATGTCCCGTGGGTCTGTAGTTTATAAGCCAGAAAACAACATCCATGTAGCTAAGGAAACTTGTGTCAGTGCTGTATTTGCTCGTACGCTACTAAAGCAGTGACAGAGAGAACTGAAGCTTGAAAACATGTGGCCACAAAAGCCTTGTTACCACCACAAAGTATCCAAAGACTCTTCCAGTATTACACTGGGGTTACACAGGACAAGAACATTTTTGCACAAGTATTCCTGTGGTTAACACCAACACATTTAACACCATATAAAATGTATTCATCATAGAATCATAGAAGTAGGGTCGGAAGGGACCTTGTAGATCTTCAAGTCCGACCCCCTGCCTGGGCAGGAGAGAAACTGGGCTCAAGTGACCCCAGCCATGTAGGCATCGAGCTGCTTCTTAATGACCCCCAGAGTAGGAGCCAGCAGCACTTCCCTTGGAAGTTGGTTCCAGATCCTAGCCGCCCTGACTGTGAAGTAGTTCCTACGGTTGTCTAATCCGAACCTACTCTTCAACAACTTGTGGCCATTATTTCTTGTTATCCCGGGGGGTGCTGGGGGAAACAAGGTCTCCCCCAAACCCTTCTGGTCCCCCCTAGTGACTTTATAGACGATCACAAGGTCCCCCCCCCAGCCTTCTCTTGTGAAGGCTGAACAGGTTCAGGTCCCATAGCCTCTCATTATAGGGTTTGCCCTGCTGTCCCCGGATCATGTGGGTGGCCCTCCTCTGGACCCTCTCAATGTTGTCCACATCCCTCTTGAAGTGCGGCGCCCAGAACTGGACACAGTATTCCAGCTGCAGCCTGACCAGTGTCGCGTAGAGGGGGAGGATCACCTCCTTGGCCCTACTTGAGATGCACCTGTGGATGCACGATAGGGTCCAGTTAGCCCTGCCGACCGTGACCTCGCACTGTCGACCCATGTTCATCTTGGAGTCAATACGACCCTTCAGCCAATTAGCAATCCATCTGACCGTGTAGGCATCGATGCCACAGTTGCCTAGGTTTTTAACGAGGATGGGGTGGTCGACAGTGTCAAAGGCCTTGCTGAAGTCCAGAAAGACTACATCCACGGCAACACCTGCATCCAATGCTTTTGTGACCTGATCGTAAAAGGCAATCAAGTTGGTCTGACATGACCTGCCCCTAATGAAACCAAGCTGGTTGCCCTTCAGCATCACTCCTAATGCCGGCCCATCACAGATGCGCTCCTTGATGATCTTCTCAAAGAGTTTCCCCAGGATTGAGGTAAGACTGATGGGCCTATAGTTGCCCGGGTCCTCCCTCCTCCCTTTCTTAAAGATAGGGACCACATTGCCTATCTTCCAATCATCTGGCACCTGGCCCGAGCACCACAAGCCAGTATTGTTCTGCCATTGTAAACAAGAGGTTGTAAAAACAGCTTTACACCACTGGAAAGGTCACAGCTTCCAGTCCTTGAAGGTCCCAAGGATGCAGAATGTGCCCTTTCAAGGATTCGTCAGGGCTAAGCCTTTCCTCTCTTAACCCGGGCTGAGGAGAAGCAGTGTGAATCTGATGATGCTTCTCCTTCATACCAGATAATAGAGACACCAAGGATTGTTGCAAGCCACGTACTCCCCTTGTATACCAACCAGTTTAGTACTGCTATAATTTTAACGAGGCAATTAGCAAGAAAAAAACCTTGCAGAAGTACACCTTCCCTCCAAAACCTTTATAATGATAAAATTCAGTTCCATCTCTTTTAATATGTGAATAAACAAAGCTTCCTTCCATTTCTAACTTCTTTTTTCAAACCAGTCCCAGGCTGTGTGTGATGGAGTGGTGTTGCTAGGAAACACTGCTAAGCACGCCACTCACTGAAGTAATCAACTACAATAAAACTATATTTTTGTTGTATTCATATTTTTCATCTATTACTGCACATCTACTGAGAACTATAGATAACAGAAGTCCCCTATTAACAAAAATGTTGTGTGCTTGCAAATGCACTCATCATTTAGATGAAAATATCTTCCTTACCTTGGTTGTAACAATGTGCATATCTAGCCAGCAGGACCCGCTTCCAGGCATTTGACAAACTACCATATTTTAAAAGCAAAGTGTCAAATTGCTGTCCAAATCTTAGATTTCAGCTTAATGCTAAGTATCCAGCACACCTCATTTCCTCTCTGAAAAGGAATAAAATGCTGTTTTGCTATATGTCATCTATGCCCTATTTCACTGTCATTCTTAGCCGGCATTCTTAGGCTACATTTATCTCCACTGATCCAGAGCTTCTTGCACTGTGCAAGCTTATTTGGAAGATCATGGAACTTGCTTCTGCTTCAGGATGATCTGCATGTACTAAAAAATTAGGCAGCCTAAAATAAGTCCTTCTCTGTCTTTTTTTTTCCCTTTAATTTCTTGCTATGCTTGGGCACCAATAATCTTCCTGGGGTTGATAAGACATTAGCCTGAGGTTATAGTCTCTCCAGTCCATGTTTCTCACTGAGTCTCTCTGATAAAGCAGCAACGCTACTGGAGGTTGCACAACTTTGGTGCTAGTGATTTTCTTTTGTTTATTCACAGCTTTAAACAAAGGTAAAAAATTAGCCTTCAGATTTATTTCTCTTTACGTCACAAGGAAAAGGAAAGCTACAAGAAAAGCAGAAAGCATTCACATAATGATCAAAGCATTGGTGTAGCTCTGCTTTTTATGTTAGGTAATGCTCATATTAAGAAAGGACAGCTTGTATTTAATGATCTTATTATTTTAATTCAAGCATCTTTGGGACGTGTGGCTCTCCCTATGTATCTTTAAAAAATAGTGTTATTTATGTCTTGGACTATATGTTTTGGACTATGTCTTGGACTATATGCACACTAAATAAATGGACAAAAGAAGATAAAACTTGATCTATCCCTCTATGGGCAACCTAGATACTGCATTTAAGAAATTAAGATTCAGGGCAGAATCCTATTTCACTTGATGTATCCCAGTCATAATTACCAAACTGCCTAACTGCCATTTTTGGCATCTATACGCAGTTTGCAATACTACTCCAAGTGCAATGTCGATGCCTAATTGCCCACACAGCTATTGAGCCTGCACAACAAGCTAGGAGCTAGCTAGGTAAGTACAGAGCTCTGTATACATATAGGCTGAGCAAGCATAAATTACAATATTTTACCTAGCAAAAGCCTATGGCTAGTGTATGTTAGATGGAGGAGGATGACCCTTCTACAGTTTAGTTCACTGATGCTCAACCTTTTGGCCCTGTGGGCCAGATGAGTGATGCAGGGTCAGTTGCAGGCCAGATTGGGCCTTGGGGCTTGGTACTGCCTCCTCCCACATGCCAGGGAGTCTCAGGATATTGGCACTGCCCTCTCCTGGACTCCCCCTCCCCCCACGGGACTGGGCTCAGAAGCCCCTTGCCCCTTGGGGTTCACCTCTGTCTCCCCCCCCCCCCAGTTACTTGTGGCTGCCTGTGCTCTCTGTCCCAGGGGAGCAGGCAGGGAAGGCTTGCCTAGCTCCCACCACTGCCACTGTCAGGTTGCTCTTCTCCAAGACCAGCAGTGGCAGCAACCAAGCAGGCAGGTTAACCCTCCCTGCCTACTCCCCTGGGACAACTGGCACAGGCAGTCACAAGCAAGTGGGAGAGTCGGAGTGTGGGCGGGGGGGGAGAAGGGGGATCAGTGAGCAAGGATCTGAGGTGCTGTGGAGGATAGGAGGCCAGTAGGCCTGGGTCAGCGGGGAGGGGGGTGGTATTTACACTGTGGTTTAGTCAATGACTACATCTTAGTGTAACATGAGCTAGGTAACACGGATCCAAGATAATCCTGCCCTGGAGTGGTGTAGCTTTGAGCTGCCTAACAGTCCAAGTGTTAAGAGCTCCAGAAGCTGCTCAAAATTACCTTGGAACAAGGCCCTGAGTCTCAAAAAATAGCAGCAAGGAGGAAAGGAACAGATCCATCTTCTGCATTAACAGTTTTTCAAGGACTGGAGCAGGATGGAATAGGATCATACTTAGGTAACTAAGTCCACTTAAATGCCTAATGAATGGAATAAAATAAGGCCCTAAAGACAGAATTCTATTTGACTTCATACATCCAAAATAGGGAAAGAATGATTAATTAATATTTGTTGTCAGAACAGCACTAAGCCTTCATGCTGGCAGGGATGTATAAAGAGATGCATGGAACCTTCATAAATATTTATATTGTATCAAGAGAGTTGGTAAACAGCTTGAAATATCAGGAAGAGATGGCATAATCTCATGGAAATCACATATGTTAGATATGAAAAACATCTGTTTGGCTTCAGACAAGGACTCTCAAGCTTTATAAATCTGGAATCCAACTTACCTGACATTTCTGATTCTAACTGCAACCATACATTACGATTTGGACAAGTGGGGTGCTGGTGGGGCTGGTTCTGAGAAAACATGTAACAACATCTGTAATGAATATCTGTAATAAGTTACAGAGGATCATGGTTAACATGATCGAAGATGAGGGTATTGTTGGCATGATTTGCTGGTGCTGGGTTTAAGGCTAGCGAAAGTAGTGGTTACTAGTGAGGGGAATAGTGTGGTACTCTCTAGTGAACATAAATTAGGAGAAGCAATTAAGCCAGTTTCAAATTAGACAATATTTGGCCACTGTACTTAAATAGCTTCTAATGGGACCAATTATGGCTAATTACAGCCATATATTTCTATACTTCAAACAGCCACTAAAAATCGGACTGGGTTAAACTGGTTTCATTTAAACAACCTAGTAGCCACTGGATCATGACAATCATGTAATCATTATGAACTGTACTCTATTTCAACAAAGTAATTCTGTAATGTGCCCACCACACAAAAGGTGGTTTTAAAGGAATGTAAGTTTCCTTTAAATGACAGAATTCTGTTGTTTCAAATTTCTCACTTGTAACAGGTTTTTAATGACAGCTCATTACTTGGGTTAATGGTCTTCATGGACTTTGGTGACTTGGAGAGTTGTCCATCCTAAAATCCTAGTCTTTGACTTGTAAAACCAAATATAAGCAGCTTATACTATTCATAGAATCATATAAAATTATGGTTAGAGGAGACCTCAGGGCTACAGACAGAAGTTACACATAAACAGGTATAAGTGATCAGAAACCAGTTCAAATCTGTAACACAATAGAAGTTCAGTGCACATAAACCACTTTCAAAATGGCTGAAACCAGTTTAAGATAAACCTGGATGGATGTTGTATCAGACTTAACTGATTTGGAGTAAATTGGTTTATTAAAATTCTGTCCTAGATCTCCTCCGGATTCAAGTTAACTCACAGTCCCTCAGCATCCCAGGATGCTTTGCACCTCCCCACAAAACCACCCCTTGCAGGGTGATCAGGCTAGCCTCGGCCTAAGCTGTCTACTCAAGCCAAGCAAGGATGGGTGCTCTAGCAGGGACAGGAGTGCCAAAACCTAAAGATACCTTCATTTCCTGAAAGCAAAAGACCATGTTCTGTCCTCTATACTGTTCAGAGTGCTAGGTAAGAAACCCCATCAATTCCAGTGGAATACATCACATAATCATGTGCAGTACAGTTGAAAAGTATTGAATGTGGACTTTAGTGTCAAGATTGAGATCTTGTTATTTTGAATCTTCTTCACTAAAAATTTTCCTATTAATAATGGATTTAAGCATCATGAACAACTGTAAATAATTCTCATGCATGTCTACATTCCTTGAAGTGCATCCTCCCACTTATGAAGGTGACTGTGTTGCTATATATTTGATGGGCAAATGTTTCCCTAAAATACATTATGCACCAGCTGAAACCAATAGAAGCAGCTAATGCATGTTTGATGGCAAGCTATCGATATAAGAATGATTTTGAGAGACAGTGAGTTTCTATTTTTAGCTTTTAACAAATTATCATCATGTTTAGTCCTGCAGCACTTCCAAACAGAGCTGGGTAAAAAAATACAATTTCCATCCTAGGGCAATATCCATTTACTTTCTGAATTGGGACAAAAGTTAAAATATTTTTTTTGTAGAACAAAGAGTTAAAAAATGATGGGAAGATGCCTGTAAGGTATTGTGGTAATTCAGCCACAGAAAGAGACTATGGTACATCAAGGAAAATGTAGTCCTTTTAATCCTGAAAGCAAAGACTATTATTGACCCAATTTTAAAAAAATATATATTGCTTTGATTTTTGTGATGGAAAATCCTCCCATAATTGTTTTTTTTTTCTCTCATGGATTTTTTAAAGAAATATTTCATTCCCTTTTTTTCTTACATTCCTACTTCTATGTTAAGTGTGAAACTTTATGTGATTGGCTCCCTGAACCATCCACAACTGAAACAATTAGAAGTTCCTTTCCCCAGTATCAACACAATGTACAGATAAACAATTAGCAAGAATATCTGTACTTTCAGATAACAGCCTAAGTGTTTAGGAGCTAAATCTTCATCAGGTATAGTTTGGCATTTCTTTATTGACTTCATTAACTTGGCCTAGTTACACTATGTCCTGGTTGCACTCAGTTTGTTTGAGATATGGTCTTCCATTCTAGTACACCACTATACCATCGTACTGCAACTGTAAATAGAGATAGTCCTCTTGGGAACCTATACATGTGAGGGACACTGAATACACGTGATACTACAGGCACTTTAGAGCGGCTCTGTGAGAGCCATTCTAATTAAAGTGCCCCCCCACTTCCACCCTGGAGCACATGTATAGACACCCCATGAGACCAGGAGGATTCTCTAGTAGAAAATTTCCGATGCCAACCTACCAATAATTTCCCAAGGGGCCTGGATGGAGAGAAAAGGATTTAGCTAGGGTCTTTTCATCCTGAATAATCCCATAATTCCTTCACAACCTCCTGAGATTGTCAGCAATTGGTACAGGTTAGAACAGTCTGTAGTGTTCTCTAATGTATGTTGGACTGTTAGCTAACTGCTTAGTCAAGAGCAGACCCCCTTCTTTGGGTAACACTAGGCACAGATATCTAGATGGATTTAGGCATACAAGGTTCTTTTGGTAAATCTAATATCTTTTATTAGACTAACTCAAATAGTTGGAAAAAATCTTCTAGTTAAAAAAAATAGGGTGGATTTAGGCACCAGAGCAATTCATAATTATCATCCCAAATTACACACTTCATACATTTATACTGATAAAGTATTTATACAACTCAATCTGCCAAGTAAAAACAACAGGTTTTAGTCCAGGGAGACAGCAGACTTACATGAACCCATTTCATGAAAACTGCTGCTCCTGAAGGACTTCTAATTCAACTGAAATCAAGACATTATAATATTAATTTTAAAAAGCCTGGTCCCATTAGATTTCTCCTCAGTTTTGAAAGTTTTCCTTGGAAACTTCACAGAAAATTCCAAGTAGAATCCATATTCTGGAGTACTTATCCAAAGTGACACTATTTAGAGATGGCTATTAATATGGTTTAATATGGTTCCTGTATTTTCCCTACCATTAACATTAACACTCTATTTGAGCAGTTGATTGAATGTTCAAAGTCAGGCCTATATAGAAGTACAGAATCATAAAAAATTATGGTTGGAAAGGACCTCAGAAGGTCACAGCATGACCACCCCCAAATAGATCATCCCAGCCAGGGCTTTGTCGAGACAGGGATTAAAAACCTCCAAGGATGGAGAGTCAACAACTTCTCTAGGTAACTTGTTAGTGTTTCACCATCATCGTAGTGAGAACGTTTTCCCCAATGTCCAACCTAAACCTCCCTTGCTGCAACTTGAGACCATTGTTCCTTGCTCAATCTTCTGCCACCACTGAGAACAGTCTAGCTTCATCCTGTTTGAAACCACCCTTCAGGTAGTTAAAGGCTGCAATCAAATCCCACCTGAGTCTTCTCTTCTTCTTGGTAACAAGGACACACTGTTGATTTATATCCATCTTATTGACCACTGTGACCCCCAGGCCCTATTCTACATTGCTGCTGCTTTACCAGTTGGTCCCAAGCCTTTAGAGGTACATGGGATGGTTCCAACCTAAGTAAAGGACTTTGCACTTTTCCTTTTTAAACCTCATGAGATTTTTTTTTGGCTCAATCCTTCAATTTTTCTAGGTCACACTAAATCCTAGTCCTACCCTCCAGAACGTCTACTACAGCTTGCTGTCACCCATGAACTTGCTTAGGGTGCAATATCTGTAAAGCATTTTAGCTTGAAATGAAATGTGTACAGTGACTAATAAAGTAGGAATTAGCACAATATTCTAATCACCAATATTCAGCCAATATCCATGAAATAATCTAAAAGTCTCAGAAAATACAACTTTGGAAGATACAGGGACAGGGTTGGTTTTGTTTTGTTTGGGGGGGGGAGGGGAGGAGAAAAGCTTCTACTTTGTTAAAGTTTAAAGCTTCTAGGAGATCCCTAACTTGTATTAGTACAGACAACAGTTACTTAACTATTTCCATCCTGATTCAAAAGGCTTCTTAAAATACCCTTTTGGGCAAAAATGAATTCTTACCCATGAAGCTCATTTTGGTAATTGATATCCTTCTGCTTTCAGAAATGAAAAAGGGGTGTTTTGGTTTTTTTAGCTTAATTCTTTCACTGGTAAAGTATCTTATACACATGGCATTTTATTCCTACAAATAGCAAATTGAATGCTGCAGTATGGAATAATGATGCCAGCAGCTGTATTGTGTATTTGTTGTTGTTGTTGTTTATTGCTCAAGATTTACTGGCAATTAACTCCATTTTTAAACTAGCTGAGCTTTGAAATGTCTAGTCTCGTAGTCTGTGGTACTTTGTATTAGCTGTATGAGAATAGATTGAGGAAATTAGAAAATTTTGTTTGTGAGCTGACAGCTATTTTTCTAATATGGTCTCTGCCAGGTTTATAAAGCATGGCTTCTGTACACATACTGTTCTGTTATCATTTAGTTTTCTGAGCGGGGGAGGGAAATTGCAATAAAGCTCCCGAGGAAAAAAAAGCAATTTGAAAAACATGGTGACAATGAATAATAATAAAGTGCTATTTAGATTATATTACTCTGAAAATTACAAATTAGAGACGTGACGTTCCCTGAAACCTGTACAGAGATTTGGAGATGGCCAAATCTGGCAATACTTTATTTGAAAGTAGGGCAAGTGCACTCGGACAAATTTATTCTTCAGTGCTTGACAGTGTGTGGAAAATGCTTTCAATGAGATTTATAAGATGGTGTACAAACACGAGAGAGCACAAAAGTACAGTACTATAAAAAAAAAAGAACAGAGTATGCACGTCTACATGAGATGCTTACTGTGCATTAGCCTAATAACACTGCAGAGTAGCGTGGCAGTTAAAAACTATGCTAATAGCCTAGTGTGCGGTGCTTTTAGGCTAATATGCAATAAGCATCACAAAATAATCATGTGCCAGCACTACTAAATGGTAATTCTAGTCACTACACATTTAGTTAGTACTTTATTAAGCAAGTACTAAATTAAATGCACAGTATCTAAGGTGTATTAATGAATGTGTAAATTCACCCAGTTAAATAAACATCTCTATCAAGGGCATAAATTCTTACAAACTTTTGTATTATTATTAGAAATAAATGGTTGGTAGAGGTCAAGTGACCCAAGTGAGGTGACTGTCCCGTCTTCTTTTGAAGATTTCCAGGGTAGGTGACTGCACCACCACTGGAGGGAGTTTATTCTACAGTCTGGACACCCTGACTGCAAAGGAGTTTTTCCTGGAATTTAGTCTGAAGCAACCTTCCAGGAGTTTGTTGCTCCTGGTCCATTGCTCCTGGTCTTCCCCAGGGGTGCCCTTCACTGAGTTCTTGATGTACTCCTCTGATATAGCGGTAAGCCACTACCAAGTCCCCTCTCAGCCTTCTCTTCTGTAGGCTGAAGAGGCCCAAGTCCCTCAGCCTCTCCTCGTGTGACTTGTCTTGCAAGTCCTTGATCATATGAGTGGCTCTTCTCTGGACCCTCTCAAGTTTTTCCACATCCTTGTTGAAATGCAGCACCCAGAATTGGATGTAGCACTCCAGCCACAGTCTCACCAGTGCAGAGTAGAGTGAGAATATCACTTCCTTAGTTTTGCATGAGATGCAACGGTTAATGCATGCTAGTATGTTGTTTGCCCTGCTGGCCACAGCATCACATTGCCAGCTCATGTTCATGCAATGGTTGATCACTACCCCTAGGTCCCTTTAAGCCACGGTGCATGTCAAATTGTTGCCACTGAGCCTGTAGGTACGTTGGGGATTGTTTGCCCCCAGATGGAGCACCTTACATTTCTGAGTGTTGAACTTCATCTGGTTCTGGTCCGCCCAACTCTCCAGTCTGTCCAGGTCTGCCTGTATCTACAAACTATCTTCTGGCATGACCACACTACCCCATAACTTGGTGTTATCTGAAAACCTTTTCACCCCCACATCCAAATCATTGATAAAGATGTTGAAAAGCACTAGTCCAAGCATGGACTCCTGAGGGGACACCACTAGCCACTTCTTGCCAGGATGACACAGTTCATGAGAGCTCTCTGGGTCCTACCATGCAGTCAGTTTTCCACCTACTGAACTGTTGAGCAGTTAAGCCCATGAACTTCCAATTTTTCCACAGGGATATCATGGGATACTAGATCAAAAGCCTTTTGGAAGTCCAGGTATATAATGTCAACCTTCTCTCCCATGTCCAGGTGGCGAGAGACCTTGTCATAGAAGACTATGAGATTGGTAAAACAAGACCTACCCATGATGGAGCCATGCTGGCTGTCATTCAGAATCTTACTCTCAATGAGCATATCGCACACAGATTATTTAATGAGTTTTTCCAGGTTTTTCCCTGGGGTGGATGTTAAGCTGATTGGCCTATAGTTGCCTGGGTCCTCACTCTTCCCCTTCTTGAAGATAGGAACAATGTTGGAACTCTTCCAATCCTCAGGGTTCTCCCCTGTGTGCCATGATTTCTGAAAGAGTTTTGCCAGTGGTTCCACAATGACTTCAGCCAGCTCCATCAGCACTCTCAGGTGAAGTCCATCTGGTCTTGCTGACTTATAAATGTCTAGCTTTTCTAATTGGCTTTGCACCATCTCAGCATCCACAGTGGGAAGGCTATCATTCCCACTATTACCCCTGTGATCCTTATCTCGCTTGTCTTTCCCCTTAGTCCAGTGAAATACTGAAGGAAAGTTGGCATTCAGGAATTCAGTTTTTTTTCATAAAGAGAATGTAATCTGCTCTCTGTGTGGCATCTTTCACAGAAATATTGTGTCAGAAAACAAATGCACTATGGTGATCCTGCTTAGTTCTCAGGAAAGTAAGCAAGCACATTCTATGCTAGAAGCGGGCAAAACATTTATTGAGAAAAAAACTTTTGAACAAACTGTCTTTTTTAGAGGGGAAGAAGGGGGCTTCTTTCCACCTCCGGTCTTTGACTGGTTTTGCTTGCACTTTACACTTGAAAGCCTAAGACTTTACATTTGAAAGCCTTCCCCAAACCCTTGTAAACTTGAACAGTATTAACCCTCAATGAAAGGCATTTTTTATTAAAAGCATGCTCCTTTTTTATACCACTTAAACTCTTTGATTTTCCTAAATCTGTCAATGGAAATTCTGAATGACTGTTTTGGAAACTAAGAAACAATGAACCAGTTTTTCTTCAAAATATTATCAAGTGTAAAAAATGCATAAAAATAAATAGGCAAAAATATGCTTTTCCCAATTTTTTATCTTGATTTTACACTATGTGCACTAAGGGATCAATAACTTTTAATGGTTCCAGCAGCCATTCCTGAGACTAGAATCAGAGTGCTATCTAAGACTTCACGACGAGGGACATGCTCAGCTGGGATGGGCTTCACCTGTCCCCCAAAGGTAAGCGTGTGTTTTCTTCTAGGTTGGCGGATCTCCTCCGGCGGGCTTTAAACTAGGCTCATCAGGGGGAGGGGAATACGAGGGCAGGGGAAGCTGTGGACCACCAAACCATGTGGCACCCACAAGGACAGCCCAGCCTGAAGAAGGAGAACATTGGGAACCTGAAAGACATGGGGAGGCCAGCACAACAGAACAGGTAAGGAACAAGAAGGTAAGAAACAATGGGCCCCATGGGACTGGGAGCGGGGGGGCAGCAAAGGCGCCAGTCGCAGGGCTCAAGTGCCTATATACTAATGCTAGGAGCATGGGGAACAAGCAGGATGAACTAGCGCTCCTGCTTGCACTAAACACCTATGACTTAGTGGGGCTAACAGAGACCTGGTGGGATTCATCCCATGACTGGGCGGTACATATTGAGGGCTATAGATTGTATAGAAAGGACAGGTCGGGGAAGAAAGGGGGGGGGTTGCACTTTATGTCAGTGAGCAATACACATCAACCCTCATCAAGACAGAATCCGAGGCTAAGGAAGTAGAAGGATTGTGGGTTAGGCTACGTGGGGGGCAAGGACAAAGGGATTTGGTGGTAGGGGTCTGTTACAGACCCCCACACCAAGGGGAAGAAATAGATGAGGGGCTCCTGAGGCAACTCTCGGAGACCATAAAAGCTAAAGAGGCGGTAGTCATGGGGGACCTAAACTACCCAGACATCTGCTGGGAGACGCAGACAGCAAGGTCCCATCGCTCACGCAGGTTTCTAACTTGTGTACAGGACCTCCACCTGACACAGGAGATGCATGGTCCCACTAGGGGGAATGCCATACTGGATCTGGTATTGGCAACGGGAGATGACATGATAGGGGACCTCCAGATCGGTAGCTATCTGGGAGACAGTGATCACCTTATAATAGAATTCAACATAAGACGGCAAGTGGGTAAGGTAACTAGTAGGGTGAAAGTGCTAGACTTTAGGAAAGCTGATCTCATTGCACTCAGGCGATTAGTCAAGGAAGCACTGCAGAGTAGGAGTTTTGATGGGATGGGTGCCCAAGAAGGGTGGCTGTGCCTAAAGGAAACGATCCTTTGGGCACAAAGCAAGACGATCCCCGAGCAAGGCAAAAGAGGGAAAGGGGCCAGGAGGCTTCCATGGCTGACCAGAGAAATCCAGGGCAGCCTAAGGGCCAAAAGGGGAGCACATAAAAAGTGGAAACAGGGTGAGATCACTAAAGATGAATATACCTCCTCTGCTCGTGCTTGTAGGGAGGCAGTTAGGCGGGCCAAAGCTACCATGGAGCTGAGGATGGCAACCCAAGTAAAGGACATCAAGAAATTGTTTTTTAGATATATAGGGAGTAAAAGGAAGGCCCAGGGAGGAATAGGACCCCTGCTAAATGGGCAGAAACAATTGGTGACAGACAGGGGGGACAAGGCTGAACTCCTCAACGAGTTCTTTGCCTCAGTGTTCCTAAGCGAGAGGCACGACAAGTCTCTCACTGGGGTTGTGGAGAGGCAGCAGCAAGGCGCCAGACTTCCATGCATAGATCCTGAGGTGGTGCAGAGTCACTTGGAAGAACTGGATGCCTTTAAGTCGGCAGGCCCGGATGGGCTCCATCTGAGGGTGCTGAAGGCACTGGCCGACGTCATTGCAGAGCCACTGGCGGGAATATTCGAATGCTCGTGGTGCACAGGCCAAGTCCCGGAGGACTGGAAAAGGGCTAACGTGGTCCCCATTTTCAAAAAGGGGAGGAAGGAGGACCCGGGCAACTATAGGCCGGTCAGTCTCACCTCCATCCTTGGTAAAGTATTTGAAAAAATTATCAAGGCTCACATTTGTGAGAGCCCAGCAGGACAAATTATGCTGAGGGGAAACCAGCATGGGTTTGTGGCGGGCAGATCATGCCTGACCAACCTAGTCTCTTTCTATGACCAGGTTACGAAACGCCTGGACACAGGAGGAGGGGTGGATGTCGTATACTTGGACTTCAGGAAGGCCTTCGATACGGTATCCCACCCCATACTGGTGAACAAGTTAAGAGGCTGTGATGTGGATGACTGTACAGTCCGGTGGGTGGCGAATTGGCTAGAGGGTCGCACCCAAAGAGTCGTGGTAGATGGGTCGGTCTCGACCTGGAAGGGTGTGGGCAGTGGGGTCCCGCAGGGTTCGGTCCTTGGACCGATACTCTTTAATGTCTTCATCAGCAACTTGGGCGTGGGAGTGAAATGTACTCTGTCCAAGTTTGCAGATGACACAAAGCTATGGGGAGAAGTGGACACGCCGGAGGGCAGGGAACAGCTGCAGGCAGACCTGGATAGGCTGGACAAGTGGGCAGAAAACAACAGGATGCAGTTCAACAAGGAGAAATGCAAAGTGCTGCACCTAGGGAGGAAAAATGTCCAGCACACCTACAGCCTAGGGAATGACCTGCTGGGTGGCACAGAGGTGGAAAGGGATCTTGGAGTCCTAGTGGACTCCAAGTTGAACATGAGCCGGCAGTGTGACGAAGCCATCAGAAAAGCCAATGGCACTTTATCGTGCATCAGCAGATGCATGACAAATAGGTCCAGGGAGGTGATACTTCCCCTCTATAGGCCGTTGGTCAGACCGCAGTTGGAGTACTGCATGCAATTCTGGGCGCCACACTTCAAGAAGGATGCGGATAACCTGGAGAGGGTACAGCGAAGAGCAACTCGTATGGTCAAGGGCCTGCAGACCAAGCCCTATGAGGAGAGACTAGAGAAACTGGACCTTTTCAGCCTCCGCAAGAGAAGGTTGAGAGGCGACCTTGTGTCTGCCTATAAGTTCATCACGGGGGCACAGAAGGGAATTGGTGAGGATTTATTCACCAAGGCGCCCCCGGGGGTTACAAGAAACAATGGCCACAAGCTAGCAGAGAGCAGATTTAGACTGGACATTAGGAAGAACTTCTTCACAGTTCGAGTGGCCAAGGTCTGGAACGGGCTCCCAAGGGAGGTGGTGCTCTCCCCTACCCTGGGGTTCTTCAAGAGGAGGTTAGACGAGTATCTAGCTGGGGTCATCTAGACCCAGCACTCTTTCCTGCTTATGCAGGGGGTCGGACTTGATGATCTATTGAGGTCCCTTCCGACCCTAACATCTATGAATCTATGAATCTATGACTTCATAAATGCTTTTTCCTTCTTATAGGAAATCATTTTTCTAACCTCTTCCATGACAAAAATACACTACAAATTTGTGTAGTATTGTTTAACTAAATAGTCACAAATGCCTCTGAAAAATGCGTCAAATGGGAAGATTGCCGTACAAATGCCAGCATCCTCACTGAAGCCCATGTTATCAACAGTGAGTCAGTGATCCTCAAGCACCAACTTCACTGGGCTGGACATGGTATGTGTATGTCAGACTCTCAAGTTCCCAAACAAGTGCTCTCTTCCCCTCTTAGTTGTGCCCTGAGATCTCATGGTGGGCAGACAAAATACTACAAGGACACATTGAATGCATACCACAAAAATAGAAATTGGCATCAAGAGCTGGGAAGATCTGGCTTCTAACCAACTCTAGTAGTGCCACAACCTTACCAAGTGGCAGTCCATTTTGAGGTAAAGCATATTGTCATTGAAGCAAACAAGAGAAGAAGAAGGAACAGAGAGGAATCCTGGCCTACGGCATACTCTCCCCTGTAGAAAGACCTGTAACTTCTGCAGATGGATCTATGGCTCAGGAATTCAACTCTTTTAAGTCACCTCAAGACTCATCAATGAGCCATGATAGAAATCATCCTTGAATTGATTGTTTGCTGATGACAAACCACGGATTAGATCATAACATGCATCTACAATGAACTATGTCATTTGCAATACTTTACAGATAATTATGTTCCTAATATTTAGCAATGTTAAATGTGACTTCAATTAACAGTGAATTAGTCACTATTTACTGTTCATACAATCATTGATCATAGAATGTAAGGGTTAGAAGGGCCCTCAGAAGGTCATCTAGTCCAACCCTCTGCTCAAACCAGGACCATCCTGAACTAGATCATCCCAGCCAAAGCTTTGTCTAGCCAAGTCTTGAAAACCTCCAAGGGTAGAAACGAGGAGGAAACCCTTGGGCAGGAAGAAACACCACATTCTTCACGCTCCGAACAGGTCAAGAGATCCAAGCGGACCCAGAGGAGGAGGCAATGAGTGCTCATCATAGGCGACTCCATCCTGAGAGGTACGGAAGAGCCCATCTGTCACCAGGACCCCTCAACATGAGAGGTATACTGCCTGCCCAGAGCAAAGGTTCGGGATGTGACAGAGGTAATCCAGGCCAGGATCAAGCCCACCGATTACTACCCCATGGTCCTAGTCCATGTGGGTACTAATGATGCGGCCAGGAGAACCCCCGATCACCTGATGGCGGACTACAGTGCTCTGGGCAGCGTGCTGAGGGAGTTCGGTGCACAGGTGGTATTCTCTTCCATCCTACCAGTGAACGGATACGGAAGACGGCATGAGATCTGCATCCGAGAGACCAACTGGTGGCTTCGGCAGTGGTGTCTCGAGGCAGGCTTCGGCTTCCTGGACAACGACCCGCACATCACGACGAGGGACATGCTCAGTTGGGATGGGCTTCACCTGTCCCCCAAAGGTAAGCGTGTGTTTTCTTCTAGGTTGGCAGATCCGGTGGGCTTTAAACTAGGCTCGCCGGGGGGAAGGGAAGATGAGGGTGGGGGAAGCTGTGGACCACCAAACCATGTGGCACCCACAAGGACAGCCCAGCCTGAAGAAAGAGAACATTGGAAACCTGAAAGCCGCAGGGCGGCCAGCACTACGGCACAGGTAAGAAACAAGAAGGTAAGAAATAAGGGGCCCCTTGGGACTCTGAGCGGGAGGGCAGCAAAGGCACCTGTCGCAGGGCTCAAGTGCCTATATACTAATGCTAGGAGCATGGGAAACAAGCAGAATGAACTAGCGCTCCTGCTTGAACAAAACACCTATGACTTAGTAGGGCTAACGGAAACCTGGTGGGATTCATCCCACGACTGGGTGGTACATATTGTATAGAAAAGACAGGGTGGGGGAAAAAGGGGGAGGGGTTGTGCTCTATGTCAATGAGCAATATACATCAACCCTCATCAAGACGGAATCCAAGGATGAGGAAGTAGAAGGATTGTTGGTTAGGCTACTTGGGGGGCAAGGAGAAAGGGATTTGGTGGTAGGGGTCTGCTACAGACCTCCACATCAAGGGGAAGAAATAGATTCGGGGCTCCGAAGGGGTTACAAGAAATAATGGCCACAAGCTAGCAGAGGGCAGATTTAGATTGGACATTAGGAAGATCTTCTTCACAGTTAGAGGGCCAAGGTCTGGAACAGGCTCCCAAGGGAGGTGGTGCTCTCCCCTACCCTGGGGGTCTTCAAGAGGAGGTTAGATAATATCTAGCTGGGGTCATCTAGACCCAGCACTCTTTCCTGCCTATGCAGGGGATCGGACTCGATGATCTATTGAGGTCCCTTCCAACCCTAACATCTATGAATCTATGAATCTAGAGATTCCACCACCTCTCTGGGTAACCTGTTCCAATGCTTTACTACCCTTCCAGTGAGAAATCTCTTCCTAATATCTAACCTAAACTTCCCTTGCTGCAACTTGAGACCATTGCTCCTTGTTCTGTCATCTGCCACCACTGAGAACAGTCTAACTCCATCCTCTATCAAACTCCCCTTCATGCAGTTGAAGGCTGCTATTAAGTTCCCTCTCAGTCTCTTCTTCTCTAACCTAAATAATCTGAGTTCCCTCAGTCTTTCCTCATAAATCATGTGCCTCAGCCTCCTCACCATTTTTATCGCCCTCTGCTGAACGCTCTCCAATTTGTCCAAATCCTTTCTGTTGTGGGGGGCACAAAAATGAACACAGTGTGGCCTCACCAGTACTGATTAGAGGGGAATAATCACTTCCCTTGACCTACTGGCAATACACCTACCAATGCAGCCCAGTGTTCCGTTAGCCTTCTTGGCAGTGAGGGCACACTACTGGCTCATATTCAGCTTATTGTCCACTGTGGCCCCCAGGTCCTTTTCTGCAGAGCTGCTGCCCACCCAGTCAGCCCCCAGCCTGTGCATGGGATTGTTCTGTCCTAAGTGTAAGACTTTGCTCTCATCCTTGTTGAATCTCATGAGATTCCTTGTGACCCAATCCTCCAATTTGTAGAGGTCACTCTAAATCCTAGCCCTAACCTCTGGCATATCTACCTCTCCCTGCACCTTGGTGTCATCTGCAAACTTGCTGAGGGTGCACTCTGTGCCATCTTCCAGGTCGTTGATGAAGACATTGAACAAATCCAGCCCCAGGACCAACCCCTGGAGCGCTCCACTTCATACCTGCTGCCAACTAGACATTGAGCCATTGATTACAACACTCTGAGCCCAGTGTTCCAGCCAGTTTTCTATCCACTTTACATCCCATTCATCCAGCCCATACTTCTTTAGTTTGCCTGGAAGAATGTTGTGGGAAACTGTATCAAAAGCCTTGCTAAAGCAATCCTCAATGCACAAACTAAGTCTATTCCATCTCGGAGGAAAGGCAGCAAGAGGGCACAGCAGCCCCCCTGGCTCTCCAGGGACCTAGCAGACCTCCTGAGGCTAAAAAGAAAGGCCTACAAAGGATGGAGGATGGGAGTCACCACCAAGGAGGATTATTCTGCACTGGTCCGGTCCTGTAGGGAGCAGACCAGGAAAGCCAAGGCTGCAACTGAACTCCAGCTAGCTTTGAGCATCAAGGACAATAAAAAGTCCTTTTTCAGATATGTGGGGAGCCGGAGGAAAAGCAGGGGCAACATTGGACCCCTGCTGAACCAGATGGGGCAACTGACAACTGACACCCGGGAAAAAGCCAACCTATTAAATAGGTACTTTGCGTCAGTCTTTCATCAGCCCCATGGGACGCCCATGCCTGCTACAGGGCCAGGAAGTCCAGGTGAGGGTGATCCCCTGCCCTCCATAAATGCTGACTTTCTGAAGGAATATCTTGAGAAGCTGGATACCTTCAAGTCAGCCGGCCCTGACAATCTTCACCCCAGGGTACTCAAGGAGCTGGCGAGCATCATAGCCCAGCCTCTAGCGCAGATCTTTGAAAACTCTTGGTGCTCTGGTGTAGTGCCCGAAGACTGGAAAAAGGCCAATGTGGTGCCTATCTTCAAGAAAGGGAGGAAAGTGGATCCAGCTAACTATAGGCCCATCAGCCTGACTTCTATCCCGGGGAAGAACTTAGAAAAGTTTATTAAAGAGGCCATCCTTAATGGACTGGCCAACGTCGACATCTTAAGGGATAGCCAGCACGGGTTTATTGCGGGTAGGTCTTGCTTGACCAATCTCATTTCCTTCTATGACCAGGTGACCTATCACCTGGACAAGGGAGAAGAGATTGATGTCATATATCTTGACTTCAAAAAAGCCTTCGATCTGGTGTCCCATGATTGCCTCTTGGAGAAACTGGCCAATTGTTGCCTTGGGTCCTCCACGATCCACTGGCTGGAAAATTGACTCCGGGGTCAGACCCAAAGGGTAGTAATTGATGGAAGTCACTCATCGTGGTGTCCTGTGACCAGTGGGGTCCCCCAAGGCTCTGTCCTTGGACCCATACTGTTCAACATCTTCATTAATGATGTGGACACTGGAGTCAGAAGCGGACTGGCCAAGTTCGCCGATGACACCAAACTTTGGGGCAAAGCATCCACACCAGAAGACAGGCGGGTGATGCAGGCTGACCTGGACAGGATCAGCAAGTGGGCGGATGAGAATCTGATGGTGTTCAACGCCGATAAATGCAAGGTTCTCCACCTTGGGGAAAAAAACCTGCAGCATCCTTATAGGCTCGGCAGTGCTATGTTGGCTAGCACTATGGAAGAAAGAGACTTGGGGGTCATTATTGACCACAAGATGAACATGAGCCTGCAATGCGATGCTGCGGCTAGTAAAGCGACCAAAACGCTGGCTTGCATCCATAGATGCTTCTCAAGAAAATCCCGGGACGTCATTCTCCCCCTGTACTCTGCCTTAGTGAGGCCGCAGCTGGAGTACTGCGTCCAGTTTTGGGCTCCACAATTCAAAAAGGATGTGGAGAAGCTTGAGAGAGTCCAGAGAAGAGCCACGCGCATGATCAGAGGTCAGAGAAGCAGACCCTACGATGACAGGTTGAGAGCCCTGGGGCTCTTTAGCCTGAAAAAGCGCAGGCTCAGGGGTGATCTGATGGCCACCTACAAGTTTATCAGGGGTGACCACCAGTATCTGGGGGAACGTTTGTTCACCAGAGCGCCCCAAAGGATGACGAGGTCGAATGGTCACAAACTACTTCAAGATCGTTTCAGGCTGGACATAAGGAAGAATTTCTTTACTGTTCGAGCCCCCAAGGTCTGGAACAGCCTGCCACCGGAGGTGGTTCAAGTACCTTCATTGAACACCTTCAAGATGAAACTGGATGCTTATCTTGCTTGGATCCTATGACCCCAGCTGACTTCCTGCCCTTTGGGCAGGGGGCTGGACTCGATGATCTTCCGAGGTCCCTTCCAGCCCTAATTTCTATGAAATCTATGAAATAAAATCTCCATACACCATATCTACCGGTCTCCCCTCATCCACAAGGCCAGTCATCTCACCATAGAAGGCAATCAGGTACATCTGACATGACTTGCTCCTGGTGAATCCATGATAACTGTTCCTAATCACCTTTTCCCCTTCCAAGTACTTTTGTCCTTTATTAATTTAGAAGACATTCATATACAATGAGTCCTATACAAATATCTAGGCTGTACCCTCTTTTTTGTTTCCTGAAGCTTTCTACAGGGAACAAGTATTCAGTCATAGTTTATTAATCCACTGGCTGAATTATAGCACTTCATTTCTAGGCTTACTGTTTTTATAGTTCTTCCGTATGGTAGCCACTAAGCAAAATAAACAAACAAACCAAAAAAATCCATCCAGCATTGTTCTACAAGCAACTAAACCACTGTCTCCTTCACCAGGCAATTCTCTGTAATAGATGTGTTTATCCCATTACCACAAAAGTAAATAAATTGATCAAAATGAACAAAATGAATCATCTGAGTCAGAGATCTTCCTGCATTATATCTAGAAATTGGTGCAAAGCTTTTGATTATCTTATAAAGAAAAAAAGGAGGAGAAAGGCACAAATGGGGTCAAAGGTGGGGGAAAGGGAAGAGAGAGCAAGATGGGGCCAGAGCAGGGCCCAGAGGAAACTGCAACTAGGGGAAATATAAAAGAACATTGGTGGCAAACCTGAAACAGAAGCATCTCAGTAACACTGGCTTTTCCATTTCAAATCTACATGCATCAGATTTACAAGGTTTTGTTTGAATCTTCCCTTAAAAACAAAACTAGTGAGAAACACTCAAAATATAATTTACAAAAAGATTTAAGTAGCATCAACAGATTTATCATGTAAACACAGAAGATCATTGAACAGGAATTATGATAATAAATGAATGACCTTTATTTAAAAAGTAACATGGTAAGGAGACATACAGTGTTTATTTAGTACATATACCAAGGAGCCCTGAGGCCATCCACATCATCTCTAGAAACAGATTATCCAAAGATGATTTTTCTGTAGGTATGTGTAGATATAGAATGTGTTGGTCATGTTAATTCAAGAAATCAAATATTGTGTGATATACAGTCTTGAGATGTGTAAAATCTGAGGACAGGACTAGAACATATGAGCTCTAAAAATCCATCCAAAATTGATTCTCTTATGCCTATCAGTAAAATTCACTGTGAATTGTGAACCATCCTTTCAAATCAGCTCATGATTTTGCAACTGTTCTCCTTCCCGTTTTCAGGAATGTGAAGTCACACATTCATTTTGTTTTTGTTGATATGTTCTGTGACTTCCCATTTGTTTACAGAATTGCAGTGTTGTCAGTGTGTAGCAACAGCGAAAGGAAAAGTTGATTAGGCATGTGCACTAAGCAGTCATAGAACTGAACTAGAGCAAATCGGTGTTTTCTGCAAGGTAAAGTATCTGGCTTTGGCCACGTAAAGGCATTTACATTTCTATTAGGAGAATCACCATTCTCGTGGTAGAAATAACAAGTGGAAAAGTGTTTATTCAGTTTCTCCTGGGGAAAACATGCCCTTTTAGGACAAAGATCTTCCAGGTGTCAACTTCCATTGCAAGAGAAAATAGCTCACCTGGATGTATGCTCTGTTACTGGTCTGGCCCAGGAGAGGAGGGGAGCAGCAGGGCAATGCTCCCTGCCTCTTCCTTAGGCCAAGGAATGTCTGTTTTGAGGAATGGACTCGGGCTTTGCCCTAATGCTTTTTTCCCCTCTTGGACTGGTCCAGAAAGGAGAACAGCAGCCACTCCCCAATTCGTCTTCGAACTGGGGACTGCCAAGAAGACATTGGGATTGGCAAGGGAGGGGCCAGGGTCTGGGCTTGGTGAGGTTGTCCCCATGTGTTTGAAAAGTCTGAAGACTGGGAAAGCTGTCCTCAGGACTTGGTCTCCATGTTTCTGCAGACCAAGTCCCCTCCTGGTCCATGGGAAAGGAGTGAAGTAGCAGGGAAAGGCACCACACCCATTCCCCAGACCTGGGTGTTCCCAGTCTGGGGAAGTACTGGGAGACTTTCTCTGCCAATCCACTCTCTCATCCCCACCCTCAGAATGGGAGGAGTGGACTAACTTTGCTCCCCACACCTTCCCTAGGTCCTAGTCTAGGGAAGACGTGAAGAGAAGTGGAGAGAAGACAGCTGCAGGCTTAATGGCTGTACTGCTCCCTCTCCCAGAAACATTTCTAGTGAGGGAATTTTCTCAAGATATCTCTACTATTAGAAATGAATGCCTGTTCCTGACCTATGATAACTGAGAGTTTCAACATTTACTGCGGTCAAAGCAAAATTGATAGCAGATTCAAGCAGTTGAAGAAGCCCCAGCAAGGAAGGCATTAGAGAATAGAGAGATCTCTGATATAATATGTCTAATACATGTTAATAATGTAAAATAATTGGATCCCAAAGAGAAAATCAGATGCGCTTCTGCTTATAATTCCACTGTGTTTTCTATGTGTTCTACACATATTCAGAGATGGGTTCAAGATATAAAATTCTGAGCTAGATCAGGATTCTGACAGTCCTAAATTTAATTTAAGAAGCTATTACAGTCTACAAATTCTTTTCTTATTTGCTTCAGTAAAGACTTTGCTACATGCAGCTGTTAGAGACAGGATACTGGGCTAGAGGGACCTTTGTTTGACCAAGAATGGCAGTTCTGATGTTCATAGTGTTTACATTTATTCCTGTTCTTGTTCTTGCCCACTCAAATAATCTAGGGGCTAGATGCTCTTCCACCCTTAGTAATTGAGTGGACTTAGGTACCTAAAAACAGTCATCTTACACCCTGTTCGACTCTTTAAAAAATAGCTGACATTTCCATATTTGTAATGAACCATTATCTTAGCCTTAAGACTACTAAGTGATGAAAAGTAATGAGGAGGAAGAGGACCCATCCACCTTTTGCATTAATTGTTTTTTCAGGCATTCTTAAAGGATGGAATAGGACTGCACAAGAGAACCTAAATCCACATTGGCAAATAATAACTGGAAGAGGTCCCAGATGTTTTCACCTAATGCCTTTCTACCTGATAGTGACATTTTGGTTTTTTAAGTCATTTGTATGTTATCATCTCATTAATATTTCAGAACACATAATTATGTACTATTGAAGAGTGTGAAAGACTTAGTAAAATATTGTATTGTATTGTATTGTATTGTACTGTATTGTATTACATGCTTTATGCTTAAATAAATATGTCTCTATACTTCTATTTTCTTTAGAAGTTCTCAGATAGCCATGGGTCATTAATAGTACAGGATGATTTAGTACATGTTTGAAGCAATCATTAATGGATCTCAGACATTTGGGGTGCCTGTAGACATGGAGGGAGGCTGCTCCTATGCACTTTAATTATAGTGCATTGGAACAGACTCGATTAATAGTCTTCTAAAGCACGCTAATTAGTGCAATCCAGCCAGCCTCTGGGTGTCTTATAGCAGTGTCCACATGCTTCAAAATGGTGGTGGGGGCAATTTAACTACAGCTCGCTTGACGGAATCTAATTTGCCGATTCCTCGGGAGCTCTTGAGCATACTCAGGTGGTATACCAGACTGTGATGGGGCCGTCCAGGTTTTCACGGACGCAGGACCTCCGGCGAGGGTGATCAGTCCTCTCCGATATTACGCGGGTCCCCCCCATTGTTTTGGTGCTCTCCCCTTTTAACCGTGCAGTGTCTGCCCGCCCCCTGCCAATCAGCCCAAGCGGGAACGCTGCTAACCATGCCCATCACGCCTCCTCCCCATGCTATGAGCACGGCTTGCTCTCACGTTGGTATTTGGTCATATCTTTTCTTATTTCTTTACCACATGCCCCCTTGACCAAATGCCAAATTCGAGCATGGTTGGGCTCAAGAACTCCCTTCAAATACAGACAGCTGATACAGGTATATAATAAAATACTAAACAATGACTAAGTCTAATCAAGTCTGTCTAGATCCAGCATGACGTTTCTGCCGGGAGGTCATCGCCAATGGGTTCACTCACGGCGACAAACCTCACATCGTGTTATGCATCGACGACTTCATGCCGCTTCGGGCTGGAAAACAAAACTCGGGGTTCATTAATAACATGTACTAACCTGTAACTGTGTTGACTTAGCCAATTATGATGAACTAAGATTGTGCGTGTGGGTGTGACTGCTTTAAGAGAGAAACAAATAAACACACACACAAATAAACAGGAAAAGTGGCAACAATTGAACTCGCCACAAAACTGGGAAAACAACAAGGCGATAAGTCAGTCATCCATGGCAAGCCGAGGTTGGTAATCGACCATCTCCTTTTTCAGTCGTTATTGCATATTAGTTGGCGGAATGTGGTTCTTAGCAAAGTAATCACCACGGAACGTCCATCTTTTCCTATAGCAGACAACTCCAACCAAAATGCTTACAAATAGAACTCCACCCATTGTACTACCGATGATGGTACCCCCATTGTCTTCCTGCATTGCTGGCAAGGTTGATGCTGGAAGTTCTGTTGCTAAACCTGTGATGTCATCAGTTGAGGGATGCCATGGAACCCTGGGTGGTCATATGGTAGTAGTAGGAGAATCTAATATGTGGATAGTTTTTTGATCGCTTTTTTGACCAAGGGAATTTGTCACCCTACAGATGTAAGTCCCAGCATGATTATAGGTTAGTGGGCTGTTGAAATGCAGAGTATTGTTTACAGACAGTAAGCCTTCAGGCCATTGCCCATCCTGCCTGGTCCAGGTAAATTCCATAGGTAGTGGATTAGAATCAGCATTGCACCTAAGCTGAACATTCTTTCTTCCAATGAACCAATTTTTGTCATAGCTGGTTACTGAAACTTCAGGAGCATATTGGATGTCTAGTACGTAAGAATATCTTATTTCCTTTTTTAAAGCTGGATGCTTTACAACACAAGTTATACGTCTTCCTCTTGCAAATCTGGTAGGAATGATTTTATATTGACTTACAACTGTCACTGTTTCATTTGGAAAGGAAGTTGAACTAAACTGCATCCAGGGCAGCCTAAGGGCCAAAAGGGGAGCACATAAAAAGTGGAAACAGGGAGAGATCACCAAAGACAAATATACCTCCTCTGCTCGTGCTTGTAGGGAGGCAGTTAGACGGGCCAAAGCTATCATGGAGCTGAGGATGGCATCCCAAGTAAAGGACAACAAGAAATTGCTTTTAGTTATATAGGAAGTAAAAGGAAGGCCCAGGGAGGAATAGGACTCCTGCTAAATGGGCAGAAACAATTGGTGATGGACAGGGGGGACAAGGCTGAACTCCTCAATGAGTTCTTTGTCTCAGTGTTCCTAAGCGAGGGGCACAACAAGTCTCTCACTGGAGTTGTAGAGAGGCAGCAGCAAGGCACCGGACTTCCATGCGTAGACCCTGAGATGGTGCAGAGTCACTTGGAAGAACTGGATGCCTTTAAGTCGGCAGGCCAGGATGAGCTCCATCCAAGGGTGCTGAAGGCACTGGCCAACATCATTGCAGAGCCACTGGCGGGAATATTTGAATGCTCGTGGCGCACGGGCCAAGTCCCGGAGGACTGGAAAAGGGCCAATGTGGTCCCCATTTTCAAGAAGGGGAGGAAGGAGGACCCGGGCAACTATAGGCCAGTCAGTCTCACCTCCATCCTTGGCGAAGTCTTTGAAAAAATTATCAAGGCTCACATTTGTGAGAGGCCAGCAGGACAAATTATGCTGAGGGGAAACCAGCACGGGTTCGTGGCAGGCAGATTGTGCCTGACCAATCTAGTCTCTTTTTATGACCAGGTTATGAAATGCCTGGACACAGGAGGAGGGGTGGATGTCGTATACTTAGACTTCAGGAAGGCCTTCGATACGGTATCCCACCCCATACTGGTGAACAAGTTAAGAGGCTGTGACTTGGATGACTACACAGTCCGGTGGGTGGTGAATTGGCTGGAGGGTTGCACCCAGAGAGTCGTGGTGGATGGGTCAGCTTTGACCTGAAAGGGTGTAGGCAGTGGGGTCCCGCAGGGCTCAGTCCTTGGACCGATACTCTTTAATGTCTTCATCAGCAATTTGGACGAGGGAGTGAAATGTACTCTAAGTTTGCAGTTGACACAAAGCTATAGGGAGAAGTGGACACGCCGGAGGGCAGGGAACAGCTACAAGCAGACCTGGACAGGTTGGACAAGTGGGCAGAAAACAACAGAATGCAGTTCAACAAGGAGAAATGCAAAGTGCTGCACCTAGGGAGGAAAAATGTCCAGCACACCTACAGCCTAGGGAATGACCTGCTGGGTGGCACGGAAGTGGAAAGGGATCTTGGAGTCCTAGTGGACTCCAAGGTGAACATGAGTTGGAAGTGTGATGAAGCCATCAGAAAAGCCAATGGCACTTTATCGTCCATCAGCAGATCCATGATGAATAGGTCCAAGGAGGTAATACTTCCCCTCTATCGGGCACTGGTCAGACCGCAGTTGGAGTACTGCGTGCAATTCTGGGCGCCGTAATTCAAGAGGGATGCGGATAACCTGGAGAGGGTCCAGAGAAGGGCCACTCATATGGTTAAGGGCCTGCAGACCAAGCCCTACGAGGAGAGACTAGAGAAACTGGACCTTTTCAGCCTCCACAAGAGAAGGTTGAGAAGCGACCTTGTGGCTGCCTATAAGTTCATCACGGGGGCACAGAAGGGAATTGGTGAGGATTTATTCAACAAGGTGCCCCCGGGGATTACAAGAAATAACAGCCACAAGCTAGCAGAGAGCAGATTTAGACTGGACATTAGGAAGAACTTCTTCACAGTTAGAGTGGCCAAGGTCTGGAACAGGCTCCCAAGGGAGGTGGTGCTCTCCCCTACCCTGGGGGTCTTCAAGAGGAGGTTAGATAAGCATCTAGCTGGGGTCATCTAGACCCAGCACTCTTTCCTGCCTATGCAGGGGGTCGGACTCGATGATCTATTGAGGTCTCTTCCAACCCTAACTTCTATGAATCTATAAATTCCATTTCACCAAGGCCTCCTTCCCAACCAACATCTGCAGCAGGTTTCCCAGTGGCTGCTACAGATTGCTGCTACTGTCTGATTTTTACCATCTATTAAACAGTTTGGTCCCTTTATAAGACTCTCAGTGGGTTCAACAAATACAGTTACAGTTGTTGACGACTGTGCATTTCCTAGTGGGAATGTAACTACTTTGCATACATACTCTCCTGCATCAGAGAAGCTGACATTGTTTAAGTTGATTGTTGCATTGATAAGCGAAGAGTTTTTAAATGACACTCTTCCATGGTATTCTCTTTGAACAGAAAACCCATATTCAGGATGATATACAACAACAGTTTGTGCACTTTTACCATGTATCTTCTCCCATGGGATTTGTGTTATTGTTCCATTTATATCAATTATGCATTTTAACGTGACATTTTTTCCCCAAACTGCTGTTATGTGTGGATCAACAATCGGTCCAGTTAAGGCACTGCAGCAGAAACAGAAGAGTAGCAGCATCAGAGCGAGCTTCACCCCGGCAGGCACCCGCCGCCTCCGTCACCGCCTCTCCGCGCCGAGCATGTGTGGCGGTGGTGCGGGTTGCCCCCTGTGCATTAGTGACCTGCTTGACAGGCACTATCGGGTGAATTGCGGCCAGAAGAGGGTTAACTGCGTTGGGTGGAAGCACCCGGTACAATTCCTCTCTCTCTGCTGGGAGCGCTGGATACAATCTCTCTCCCTCACAGGGAGGCAGGTTTTCTTTCAGCATCACTCCGGGGGGCGGGGCCGAGGACGATGACACGATGGGCCTGCCTCCTAGGGGAATCCATGGGCCCTCCTCATGCTCCCCGGCACCATCCTCCGGCAGCAGTTCCACGTGGCCGGCGCCATTTTCTAGCTGTAGTGCCATGCGGCCGGCGCCATTTTGGAGCGTTGGCTCGGAGCCCCACACTGCCTGCTCCAGTGACTCCACGCTCGCCGTTTGCAATTGCATTTCTATAGCCTCTCGCCCATCGGTCTCAAGGGTGCAATCATTTATGCTGGCGGGCTTAACGTGGCTAAGTTGTACCTCCGTGGCTGTATCAGGTAGTCGGTATAGGACCGCGGGGCTAGCGAGGAGACATCCTAGGGCTACGGGGCTAAGGCCAAACACAACCCGTTCCTTAAGCGGCTCCTCGCTACCCTCAGTCGGGCGAATGGAGACATAGCCCCCGATCTTCCCACCTCACCGGGTGTGATGGTACGTCACGTGGGCCCCTAAATCATCGGCGTCCGTGGTCGGAGGTCGGTGATGATTTCGCCACGGACAATGCCAGACTAATTGGTCAATTCGCTCCTCATTTTCCCTTTGCCCCAAACATCCCATCCTCGTCGCCATGTGCAACCTAACTATGGTTGGTTGAGCCCAATCTATTCAAGTAGGCCAGGGACAAAAGGGTTCAGGCCTTTCCTCCTTCTTCTGTCCCTCCCTCCGTCAACAGAAACACACCGGGGAGGCAGTGAGATAAGAAAAAATCGCTTTTACTCGCTATTCAGACAACAATCTCGTACAGCTGTGTTTGGAATCTAATTTGCCAATTCCTCGGGAGCTCTCAAGCATACTCAGGTGGTATACCAGACTGTGATGGGGCCGTCCAGGTTTTCGCGGATGCAGGACCTCCGGCAAGGGTGATCAGTCCTCTCTGATATTACGTGGGTCCCCCCCGTTGTTTTGGCACGCTCCCCTTTTAACCGGGCAGCGTCTGCCCGCCCCCTGCCAATCAGCCCGAGCGGGAACACTGCTAACCATGCCCATCACGCCTCCTCCCCATGCTATGAGCACGACTTGCTCTCACGTTGGTATTTGGTCATATCTTTTCTTATTTCTTTACCACAAATGGGTCTTTGAATGTTTTAGTTCTCTTATTTTATTGCTAGCAAAATCAAGTAATTTCTCATCTGGAACCATAAAAATAAAGAAATATTATTGTGAGCAGCTTTTAATGTCTAAAATTTGTAAATTTGTACGCAAATTGTGTACCACCCTTGGGATCATTGCAGTACATTGCTTTTTCAATTCTTGGACAGGTGTGAGACAAAATAACACAATTAGTAGAAAGAAAAACATTATTTTGCACATGGCTTAAAATACAATACTGTGAAAACAAAATATCTGTTCTGTAGTTTGCTTTAAAATACCTATGTACAGCACTGTACAATTAGGGTGGAATGAAACAGCAAGTCCAGAAAAAAAAAGCTTGGAGATAGCATGGAGAAACAAAAAGAATGAAACCAAAGCTCTAAACTTCTGCTGTGGAATTGTTTCTGAGCCAGGAGGTGGGCAGGCTGACATCACATCTGTAAAAAAGTATCCTTTTCATTTCAGCTTTAGTGATTGATGGTTTCTACTGACTGCCCTAAAACTATCGTTTTTGCATGGCTTAAAGGATGGAAGCTGTTTTGTATCTATCTAAATCACTTGCAGAAAAATCCAAGTAACAACCTAGTATGAAAAAGAGAGCTTTTCTGACATGTCATAAAATGCAGCAGTGAAATCAGATAGCCTATTACAGAGTTCCTTTGCACTGATAAGAGATAATCGTCCTTTGTGAGATGCTACAGGTTGTATATTAGTTGTCTTCTGTTATATTACCAGACAAATGCTTCTCAAAATCCAGTTTGATCTAATTATGCTTATAGATTCATAGATGCTAGGGTTGGAAGGGACCTCAATGGATCATTGAGTCCAACCCACTGCCCATGGCAGAAAAAAGTGCTGGGGTCATGTGGCCCCAGCCAGGTGCTTGTCCAGTCTCCTTTTGAAGACCCCCAAGGTAGAGGAGAGCACCACCTCCCTTGGAAACCCCTTCCAGATTCTTGCAAACCTAACCATGAAGTTATTTCTGATCTCCAACCTAAATCTACTCTCTATCAGATTGTGGCCTTTGTTCCTGGTTATTCCAAGGGATGCTCTGGTAAACAGAGCATCTCCTATTCCCTGTTGCCCCCACCACCCAGTGAATTTGTATACTGCCACAAGATTCCCCCTCAGCCTTCTCTTGTGGAGGCTGAAAAGGTCGAGGTCCCTCAGCCTTTCCTCATAGGGCCTCCCTTAAGGCCTCTAACCATTTGAGTGACCCTCCTTTGGACCCTCTCAAGGTTGTCCACATCCCCTTGAATTGTGGTGTCCAGAATCAGATGCAGTACTCCATCTGTGGCCTGACCTGTGCTGCATAGAGGGGAAGCATCACCTCCCTGGACCCATTCGTGATGCACCTGCTAATGCATGACAAAGTGCGTTTAGCTCTACTAATTATTTCATCACACTGATGACTCTTATTCATCTTGGAGTTGAGAATGACTCTAAGATCTCTTTTCACCACTGTGCTGGTGAGAGGGTCATCCCCCAGCCTATAGGTTTGCTGGTGATTCCCTCGCCCTAGGTGAAGCACATTGCACTTCTCCCTGTTGAGCTGCATCCTATTGTTCTCTGCCCACTTCTTTAACCTATCCAGGTCCACCTGCATTTGGTTTCTTCCCATTAGTGTATTTACTTTGCCCCATAGTTTCATGACATCTGTGAATTTGGACAGAGAGCTTCCCACACCCTCATCCAGATCGCTGATAAAGATCCTGAACAGCAACGGCCCAAGGACTGAGCCTTGGGGGATGCCACTGCCCACATCTTTCCAGGTCAATACTAACCCACCCACCATCACTCTCTGGGTACAACCCTTAAGCCAGTTTGCCACCCACATGACTGTGTAATCATCTATGGTACAGCCATTCAATTTGTTTATGAGAATAGGATGGGATACCATGTTGAAGGCACTTATATATATAGGAAACACAGCACTGGGGGGGTTCTAACTGCTGCCAGTGGCAATTTGTGGAACCCTGGGGCACCACCTAGGCTTGTTCTTTTGGTTCATTTGGGCTAATAATGAACTTCAGGATTTCAGTACGGGGATACCTTCTGTAACAGCACTCTGAAAGAATGGATAACTATTTACAATATTTATTACTTGCAATACATATATAGATATGTATGCATTTATATTCAGATATTTACATGCATACATATGTACATATATATATGCATACATCCATACATATTAGATAGATAGATAGATAGATAGATAGATAGATAGATAGATAGATAGATAGATAGATAGGATTCCTATCTATCTATCTATCTATCTATCTATCTATCTATCTATCTACACACACACATACATATATGTACACACACACACACACACATACATATATAGCCCTCATCTGTTCTCATGAAACCATAACTGTTGCTGTTCTCATGGGGTAACTTGTTACCCTGCAATTTGACATTGTTGGTCTCATGGGGTAACTTGTTTCTCCACCCGCATGAAGAAAATGGAACCAGTGACAACAGTATAAATATACAAAAAACTATTTATTAAAAATACAGATTGTTTGAAAGAGTATTTATGATGATTTCAAACCAAAATATAATTTAACTAGAACTAGGAACAAAATTTAAACTTCTTTTAGAGTTTCAAAACACGAATGAACAATTTGCTAAGTCTGCAGTTCAGACTGTTTCAAACTAACAATTACTTCCAAAAACATTTCCTAACTGTTTTAACTAAATTTTGAATTCCTCACAGAGCAGTAATGATATACTGTGGTGCACACAAGCAAACCACTTACAATCTTCATGCTGTTTCCAGGTTGTCCGGTCATCTGTCATTGGACAAAAAGCACAACATCCACTCATGCTTGCAGAAGGTTCTACTGGGGTGTGTTGTGGCAATTTGTAATTTAGGGCTGTCATACCAGACTTGATGGACGTAGACAGCTTACGTGTATCCATCATTCTTCATTTTATTTGTCCAATGATCAACTGTTTTTCAAGCTCCTGCAAAAAAAAAGCGCTGTCTTCTTAAATGTGATCTTTGTTTCTAGTTTTCTTTGTGGCCTAGCCAAATGATGAGGCTGGCAATGGCAGCCACATCCAGCATATTGACACATTTTGTCATTGGTCACCTGTTGATTTTCCATCTGTAGGTGGTCATATGGACTAAGTGTTCAAAGTTATCCACCCCACCCTTGTTTTTATTGTAGTCATAGATGATACCTGGCTTTCTTTGCTCTCCACCCACTGACAGGTCATGGTGCATGCTTGACAGCAACAGCACAACTTTGGATTTCTTTGTAACATAGGAAACTAGGGTGAGTTCTCCATCAAAAGCAAAAATGGATGAAAAAGTTTCCCTTCTTCCATATGCTTTCATTTTGTTTGGGATATCATCCTTGCTTTTCCGAACCATATCCACATAGGACAAGTCCTGCTGTAGCAGTCTTTTGCCAGGTCAGCACTTGTAAAGAAATTGTTATTTGAAATATTCCTTCCTGTCTTGTACCAGGGATGAACCAGTTTTTCAACAACCTGGGTACCAAGATTACCTTGGCATGGAGCTTCTGGTTGCCCAGGTAGATGTCTTCAGACAGGAGGAATGATGTTGCTGCATCACAGCACCACCAAATTTTCAAGCCATATTTGGCAGGCTTGCTGGGCATATATTGTCTGGAAGGACAGCGACCCCTGAAGGCAATGAGCTGCTCATCGACCTTCAGGTATATTCCTGAAATATACCATTTCCTGAGCTGCTCCACAAATTGTGTCGAAATATCTTTGAAGATAGGAAGCTTGTCCACAACTCTGCTTTCCTCACATCAGTTTGTTGTCAAATCTCAGGTAGTTGGTGATTTGATGGAATTGTTTTAAACGCATGGTGGCATGGAAGCAAGGACATCCGGTGCATTACTCCCAAACCTCCTTCAGCGCCTCGTGACCACCGTGGTATAGACCACTCAGCAGCAGGAGGCAAATGTAGGCTTTCAGCTCTGTTTCGTTCCGCTTTCTCCATTCCTTTCTATTTTCAGGATGGCTATCATTCCACTCCCTGAATCTTCTTTCTGCCTCTCTGTTTGTTTCTCTTATGATAACAGTCAGGATATCTTGTAAGAGAAACAGGGGGAATGTTTCCACCGCTATGCCTTTATTACTTTCTCTTGTTGGCTCAGCACTTTCATGGACTATGTCCTTGGCTGTCTTCCAATGATGTATTAGCTGTGGAGTTTTTTTCCTACACTCTGCCATTTCTTCCTCTAAAGATGTCATTATCTGCAATATTTTCTGGGGGTGGTGGCAGTGGTTCTGCTCCACATCCTGCTGTAGCTCTCCTTGGTCTTTCAAGGTGGCCTCAGGCTGGTCCTCTTCCCTTTCCCACTGGAAGTGTTGGCATCACTGCTGCTTGTGGCACCAACTCCTCCTCAACTGAGCTGGATGAAGCTTCCATAGACACACAGTCTTCTTGCTCTTGAGATAAGAATTCATCAATGGATGTGTTGCTGTTATCCCTGGTTACCTGTGCAAGACAGGCTTCAGCACTGAATATGTGCTGCCTTCTCATCCTGGACTGCAGAAAAAAAGAAAAAATTGATTACTGCTGATTACATATACAGTAAAAGCCATGTTATCTGGAACTTCATTAACCAGCATTCTCTATTAACCGGCATACCGGTCAATGCCAGTCGATGTGACAAAAGCAAAACCAGAAGTGGGACTTCTGGTTTGGTTTTGCCAAGTTCCACTTCAGGCCACGGCTTGGGGCAAAGCTGCCTGTGCGAGCCTCCTCCCTGTCCCCCAGCACACTGACACCAGGGGAGGGGTGGGAGGAGCGGCACAGTTCCCCGGCACACTGATGCAGCAGACATGATGGGAGGGGCATCTTTGTCCAACCAAGCAAAGATGCCGCCCAGGTAACTGGCATATTTGGTTATCTGGCACCCCCCATTCCCCATGGGTTCTGTATAACAGAGCTTTTGATGTAAATAACAATCAAAGACAAGCCTGTCCACCTATGCTGTCACAGAAGCAATTCTGCCCTGCCCTATGGCAGGGCAGGTAGCACCCTCTCCTGCTGGGCACAGAAGCCAGAGACCAGCATCCACCCTTTGCAGGCAAGCCAAATGTAGGTGGATGCTGTTTGGAAACCAGACATGCAGGGGCTTATTGACAGCAGGTAAAAGAGGCATGGTGGGTGTCAAGCCTTTACCATTGAAGGCAACTCTATACTGTACGCTGTATTGCAGTCTGATGTTGTTCTATTTCTTCTCTGTGTCAGAACCCAGTAGTTGAGTGCCCATGTCACAGTGGAATGTTTAATTGATTTGACTATAACACAGTGGAATTTCTCGCCACAGTGGAATTTCTGCTACGGTAGAAAACCCCAGTGCAGTAAAAGTTCCCACCAACTTTATGCAAATACACGCACCACCATTGGCCGGTTATAATTATTCATATTTGGTGACTAGCGATTGGCTTGTTAGTCATATAAAAGTTAAAGCAGTTTCCGCCCAAGTCGGAGAACTCCGCGCACATCTTGGAGTGAACTTGGTGGACTGATCACCCACCAACGACTCCCCGTCACCGACCATCCTGACGTACCCCCCGTGCCCTGCCGGCCCGATAAGCCGTTCATGTCATTTTGTCTAACTCGGAGAGCTCACATTTGCAACTGTAACCTAAGTCAGTTCTTCTTCCTGCGCTGTGTACACCGACGGCGTAAGTAAATAATCTCTTTGTTCAACCAATATGCTTCAGTGCCTAATTCCGCTCCATTGGTCAAAAGTACCCGCCTGCCATTTCGGGGCTACTGGCCACAGCCCAGCCTACCACTCGACCGCCACACTCTGCTGTCCCTTTGTTCCTTGTCCTCACTTCCAACAGTGTCAGGGAAAACTAGCTTGTATTTTATGAAAGGGGCAATGTAAAACAGTTTTGCCATGAGAAAAGAGAGTAGAGGTGGATTTGGGTGTGACAAAGGATTTGCTCTTTTTGGCAAAGGGCAGGGTATTTTGATGACCTTGCAGCCTGCAAACAAAGTGGTTAGCAAAAGGGATTACCACATCTTCTGCAAAAGCAAAGTGGAAGATGGCCCTCCATTAGATACCATGGATACCTGAAGTGGACATGAATGAGGTGTGAATGAATACTGACCTTTCAGATGCATCTATCCAAAGTGGCCAAACAGGTTTAGGCCTTTCATTTATACAGAAATTGCACTACTGTAACAAGTTACTCCAATGCGTTAACATAGGCTCGGGGTAAGTTGTTACCCCATATGGAAAAACACATTCACGCCTGGGCAGTTTTTCATCCATGGAGAGAAAACCATTCATGTAAGCTGTCTGTTCTTTGGGGATATGGTGCACTGCAGTGCCAGTGACAATGTCCTAAAAAGAAAAAAAAATTAGGATTAATTAACTTTAAGATACTGCACAAAATATGTGTCTGGGGTAGGAAATTACCCCATGGGAACATAAGAAGGATATATATTATATATGTATTTATATTCATATACATACACTGGTACCTATTCAAAGGTTTAATTCATAACTCTATTAACCTATGGAATAGTACTAATGAACTCAACGCTTATAAATATATATAACTTTGTAACAACATATATACACATATAGGTAGGTGATCACACCTGTGCTAAAGCAACAGTAGGTCTATTCCCCATACAGTAAGGCAACCTTATGCGCATCCAAAACCCAAAAGAAACAAAACATGGACATCCCCTTTTTTGTAAAAAAAATGATGCAGTCCTGGTAGGTCTGTCACAGACACACAGAATAACAGTCTTTCAGTTGACTACTGTTGCCTTGAAGATGTCTTAGTTCAAGCAAGCATGATCAGTCAGGTGTGAGTGCAATGGGAACTCCCTCCATGGCCCCAGGGCCCTACTCCTGACAACAGCTGGTGACCTTGCTCAGCCTCCTGTAAAACATAAACAACCTATTCCCCATAACACTCCTTTCTGCCCCTCAGACAGGGAAGGTGGTCTACTTTTCTAGTTTCTCACTCCAACGGCCCTCTTTGACACTCGGGGTTAGGGCTTCTCTAGTTGTCCTTCTCCCCCCGCCGGCTGTTGTCCTCAGCTACACTCTCGCTGGCTGAGGCTGGTCTCCCCTCAAGGCCAACCCACACCAGGGTCTACTCCAAGGGGAGAGGACTATGCCCACTCACCAACTCCCAGCCCTGCATGCTTCCCCTTTAATCAGACCCAGGGCTTGCCTCTGAGCTCTGCTCGCTTCCCTCACTCATGCAATAGGTGGCTCGGCTCCTACAGCCTTCCACCTTGCCACTCAAGTCCCCCAGTGAGATCCCTGCAATCTCTCCACAGTGGTTTGTCCCTCCCTCCACTCCCCAACTATCCCCAACAGGCATCTTCCTGCACTAGAGCTCAGTGACCAAACCATCCTGGCTGCAAAAGTCTTGGGCTCTGTCAGGGACCCTGTTTCCAGGGCCTGAAGGCAGAATTGGTGCAGACTTTTCATTCTGGTCCTCAGAGAGACAAAAATCTCTCAGGCTCAGCCTGGTTTCAGGTCACCGTGGGACATCCTCTACGGGTAAAAATCCCTTCTGTTACAGTCTGTTGCATATATATATATATATATATATATATATATATATATATACATACTTTGGTTAGCCAACAAAGTGCAAATCAACCCTGCTTTTCACTTGACTTCAGACTAACCTGGCTAACAACTCTCTGATTAAGAATAAGTTATAGAGAGGCTACAAAAGCTGGAAAGCAAGTATAACTACTACTTTAGATTTTTGGTTTCGTTTTCAACACACTCGAGGCCTGCCTGTATCCAGAATCTGTTCTCCTATGCTACATGAAATTCATAGACACATTTTCAGATTCATTTGACTCTTTCCTCATTTTTTTCAGTATTCATTCTTTAGGAATATGAAAGCCAAATCACTGAAGCATTATTAGTTAGGTTAACTTGCCAAAATGTTTGTCTATTAAGGCTGTATACAACTGTAATATCCTGCCTGGGCATTCATCTAATGGTTGTAATATTTACAAATAATCAGGTACGTGTTTGGCTACTTGTTACCAAAGAGCTATTTGCTCCTGCCTCTGAAAAGCAATTTCATGAGTGAGAAGGTCTAAGGACTATGGGTTTAGCATTGGTTCAAGAGTTGCATGGGGTATGAATGAAATGCCAGAAGTTATTGTGAAATGAAGGGCATAATGGATCAAAAGACAGGCATACAGTTGCAATCTGACATTTGAAGTCTTAATTTGCCCCATTTTCTGAAAAACAATCATGATTTAATTGGAAATAAATTCTGAATTCTCCAATGCCTAACATGAGTAAGTCAGAACTATCTTATTTCTTTGTACATATTAATTTTACATAATTGATGAAGAGATAAATACATAGTAGGGTCATTCCTAAGACCAGAAAGACTTAGAAATGTTCCATCACAATATTTTAATGAGGTCTCTGCAGGATCTTTTTTTTTTTTTTTTTTTGGTAGAAAAAAAATACCAAATTTGCCATTTTTAAATTGTTGCTAAAGAAAATATGCATGAAATATTTTACAAGTCAGCCTGAATCAAAATATTTCAAAATCAAAATATTTATATAAATGTAGGATATTTTGACTTTTCATACTGAATAGAAATGAAAACAAATTATAAAATATTAGAATGTCCAGCACAACTGGAATTCTGCCATGTGATTGGCTCTATGTAAAAATAAGCAGTAACTATGCAATGATATTTCAGTAAATTTTCCCTTTCATTACATCTTCAGTTCTTCCCTACTTATATTTTTAGCATGAATTCCTGATAAGCATGAATTCCTGCAAGCATTTATGTACATGTTAAACTTTATGTATATAGATAATATAAAAATTGAATTCAATGAGACTACACACGTATATGAAGTTAAGCACCCATGTGTTTTCTAGATCGGAACGTAGACCTAGTTTATTTCTATTTTTTATCCAGTGACTTTCTAATATAAAACACAAAACTAGATCTGGGAGCAGAGACCAGATCTTAGGACTACTTCCTCCTATGTAAGCACTTTGCTAAAGAGGCAGGATGAAAGGTGCTACCTCCTCCAACTATTCCCTCTCTTGAGGGTTATGGAGGTATCCTGGGAAATGAGAGACATGAATTTGAATGGTACTGTAGTGAGGGAGTTCTAAAAGCCAGGTCTCCAATTTTCTGAGTGAACTCCCCAACCACCATTATGCAAAAAGTGGAAAGAGTTACTATCAGTACTACCATAATGAGCACCTACACACATGCAGAGAGGCTACTCTGATGCACTGTAATTACAATATGTCGAAGCAGATTTCATTAATCAAGTCTGCTAGAGCATGGTAAGTACCACACTCCAGCAGACTCCAGCATTACATGTATCAGCATTCCCACACTGAAAAATGGTGGTGGGGGCACTTTAACTAAAGCTCATTAAACAAGCTTTATTTAAAGTACCCCCACCACCACTTTTCAGCATGGAGATGTTGATACACATGACACTCTGGGCACTTTAACTAGAACAGCTTTCAGAGCCTCTCTAATTCAAGCTCCCCTCACCCCTACCTCCCAGAGCACATCTATAAAAGCCCATTGTGACTATGGCTGGACAGAGCTCCCTAGTGTGCCACCCAGTCAAACTCCAAAGCTCCAGAGCTAACTGGAGTTCAGATGCATCCTGGTGCTCAGCATTTCCTACTGGATCACTTGCCTTTAGGCGTCTCTGCGTTGCCTTTCAGAAGCCCTATCTCTATCTATTAAGGGGAACAGATGAGACACGTAATCCTATTTATTTTATTCACCCTACTTTAGGAAGGAATCTAATCTTTAGGAATGCTTCTGCCTAAATTGGAAATGCCTGAGGACCCTTCTACACTTGCAGGTAAAGGTGCGATGAAATCTAATGCATGAGCCACACAATCACACCTCCTGCCATTCCACACATGTATGAAAGGAGGCTTGATTTTAGAATCATGAATCAGACCCCATTATATCTTATTGCTGGTACAGGGTGAGCCTAATCCCAGGCTTCCCCTGGACCAGCTAGAAGCAAGTTTTCATGTCTGGGAGCCCTCTCAACTGACAGGACTCCCAGTTGTGGGGGTACCCCACACACCCATGCAGCTGGAAGACTGCAACAGCTGGTCTCCCAGTCATGGTGGTGCATGGGGCAACACCCATGCTGAGAGACCACAGCAGATGCAGTGCTGCTCCATGAAGGTGCATGGAGTATGCCCTGCCACCCTGCACCACAGCTGGAAGTTCAGTCAGCGGGGAGATCCCAGGCTCAAAGGTTTACTTGCCTTGTTGCCCCACACCAGCTAGGAGCTCTGATCAGCTGATGGGGCTCCCAGATGCAGGGGTCCCTGGATATGCATTTAACTAATAGTGTGATAGGAAGCAGCTACAACGTTATTACATATATTTTCTGGAATAACTTTTTAGCTTATTCCTCTTTTTATTACTCAATCAGTTGAACATTGGCTGGGTAACCACCCAATGTGTGATTAAATCATGCCTTAAGTGTAATGTGTAGATGTAGCCTGAGGAACCAGTATGATCTTTCTGTTAATCAATAGGACTAAGGCTAAGTGACTTTGAGAATTTTGCACGTGTGCCTTTTTTTTTAATTAACCCTTTAAATTTCTTAGAAGTCCCTAACATAACCCTCACCAGCTCTCCTCTAACCCTCTGGGCAGTCAATAGAGAGAGAAATGTGGGGCAGGAAGAAGAAAGCAAGTTGGAGGTTATGTGGCACAGTGATAGGGCTGTTGTTTGAGATGACCTATGATCTAACCTGGACTCTTCTCTAAATGGGCAGACACTTCTCCACTGTTCCATGACTATGAAGTGCAAGATTTAGTGGCTCAGCTTCAAGTAGAAAACTAGAAAACACCAACCTTTGGGCATAGTGGTTAGAGTATGATGCTAAGAAGTCAGACAGTTGCATGTTCAAAGCTTGTCTGGATGATCCAGGCACCTGTCTGAGTTGTTCTCCTAGTTCCTAGGAGTGCCTCTTAATCACTATAGATATTAAGTTAAAACCTAAGAGGCCCTCTTGCTTTTTGTTGTGCCAGAATTTTGAGGCTGGTGCTCACATATGCACGTATGGCAATATACTTGTCTGACCAAAAGTCAGTCTACTCAACATGCTCAGTAGCAGTGTGCATACTTATACATCCACACTCAATGTGAAATAGGATTCAGATCATATCTATAAATGAATAAATGAAAGCCAGCTAAGTGCCATTTATGCATGTAAAGTGAACTAGGATTTGGTCCCGTATCTCTTGTTTGTACAGAAGATCAACTTAAAATTAAGAAAGATTTGCTAATTAATTTCTTGGTTCTTTAAAAAACTGCTGATTATCAACAAGCAGTACCTTTGTAAAGAACATGAGAGAAACCTTTTACCTGAAGACATAGAAGTTTTACAATGCATTCTGTCAATTGTATGGAGAAACTCTAAGGTTGGAATCACAATTTTCACTTGCCCATGATGCAAAATATATCTGTTATATTTCAATGAGACATTTACATTTTGTCTAATAAAAATTGCTTCCAAAACACTCTGAGACCACAGCCCACTTCTCATTATTTTCTGTACTGTTCCCAGGCTTTCCAGTAATATCATAAAGGAATGTGGGCTTCACTACACACTGTTAATAATAGGAACATGATCAATAAGCAGGTTCTGGAGTGTTTCGCTAGCTTTACATTTTTTTCCCCAATTAAACTAAGGCATATGTCTTCTGCATGAAGACCCTGTCCATCTATGTGCCAAATACAAGCTTTTTTCAGATCAGCTTTCTGTCTAAGAAAATCCCTTGCTTTAAAACAATGGAAATAGTTTGGATTTTTTTTTTTCACTCTCTCATATGGTATAACTTAAAAACAGCTGAAGGGATTTTTCTTAAACTTTCTTAAAAATAAATCCACCTTTTAAAGGCATACAAAGCATGGAAAATTTCAGTCCCCTGAGTGAATGTTTTGAAAAGTTTATTAGAATATGAAGAGTGGAGGTTGCAAGAATAAATGTTTTATAACATACAGGTCAGAGCCTGCAAAACTGAACAAACCTTACATATAGAAGTTGTCTTATTTATGCATCACAGGAAGAAACTGCCAACTGCTATAGTAAATATAATTTCCTGTGTTATATCAGTGGTGCTCAAGTCTGTGGAATTGTCGCTTGCTCGGTGGGGTCCCCAAGGGTCTGGAAAATTGGCCGTGGGGTAGAAATAGCAGGATCCCACCTATGGTGGTGGGAATGTAATGGTAGCATTAACTGCCATGGCTACCAGAGCCACAGAAATTAATGTTGCCACCACTCCTCTGCTGCCAAATTTCTAGACTGATGGGAAGCCATATAGGTAGGGACCTACCAAATTTGGGAGAGTTCCCCCCCCCCCAATTTCATGGTTTGATTGTGGTGCCAGGTGCCATTTTTTTTCAGCGGAGTGTGGCAGGCCTCTGATTGGCCAAAGGCCCCTGGAAGTCCTGCCCCTCCTTGAATATCAACAGATGGTCATCTGTCAGTCTTTGGGGAGGGGTGCAAGTTCTGGGGTCCCTTAGCCTATCAAAGGCACAGGGCAGGGGTGATCACTGCCCTCTGCCACTAAAATGTCTCCCTCCTCTCCCCCACCCCTCCTTCCATGCTTCAGGATGCCAGGGCTTTCTGCCATTTTCTGTTTTTAAAGCTCTCTCTTCTCTTCCTCCTCTCCCTCCCCTTCCCCATCCCTGGATCATTGCCAACTTTGTACTTTTTTGTGGTTCCCACACTTTTTGTGGGGGCCAACCAAATTTGCAGTTTCCATGAAAATCTCAAAATTGTGAATTCAATAGAGCCCTGCTCATTGGCCAAGTGATATGGCCTCATGCACTAAGATTGCACCGGTGCACATGGTTGGTCCACAGCAGGGTCCAGAACATGGGGTTGGCCCAGTGCTTGGGCCAAGCCAAACCACTGGATCATATCTATGGACTGACCTCATGCTGTATCAGGCCTTCAGAATGACTCTGCCTGTAGGATCCAGCCTAGAGACTGGCCCGACAATACTCATACAGCCCATAGGACCAGGTAGGTTGAGCACCACTATATTACATTATTTTAACCTATCTTTTAACTTAAATTTAACAATATTGACAGTTAAACCAGCTTACACATGCTTGTCATGAAGAGGAGTGTTTAAGTATTTGGGTGATAAACTAAAGAAAAGATGAAAAAATACAGAAGAATGAAAGATGAGCAGACCACTTGGTTAAAGTAGGGCTGTCCAACTGGTGACCCAAGAGCCTCATGCAGCTCATGAGGGGTTAAATTGTTGCCCCCAAGGCCTGGCCACTGGCAGCTAGAGTCACCAGGTTCCCCAACCCCTCTTCTGGCATGTGCTTTCTGTGCCCAAAGCAGAGGGAGCTGAGTGTGAGGCTGGGACACATGGGCACATGATGCAGCAATCTGATGAGGATGCCCACAAAGGCACACAGTGCAGTGATGTGGGGGGGGGGGAGGGGAGGGGAGGGAGGAGGCACCCATGTGAAGTCACCAGAAGGCATGCATGTGGTACTTGGCCCTTGAAGCCTGTTGGGCATGTTGGTCCCTGGCCACTTAGAAGATGGATCGCCAAATTAAAGAAAAAGAAAGTTAGAAATGCATTTGCATTGAAAAAAGAAAACATTCAGTAGCCTTCATTGCAGAACACTAAGAAGCAGCATCTTACAAGTGGAGAAATAGGAGAAAAGTATAGATCTCTAAAGGATCAAAAGCTATGCCATGTTCATTTAAAATGTATTTACTAGGGCAGTAGAAGCAAAAGTCAGCAAGTCTAGTAGCTGCATTTCTTTCCACTCCATAGTCAAAGCCCAAACTTCACTATTAGATTGTGCTTTCCTCTGGCTGTTTACCCCTGCAGTTCCAGTTCTAGAACGATCTTTGTGATCATTTCTTACCCCCGGGCTGTGCCTTAGTGACACGGCTGAACATGATGATATTGGTCAAATTAAGAATTTGTTTAATGAACTGAATTTTGTATGAGATGAGCCATCATTGCTGTAGGCGACGGCTTTGACTGATATTTGCCTCCTAGTCTAACCTGAACTGTCATGTGTGTGAAGCACTGCACCAAAATAATAAAACATAAGATACATAGTTAGTTTGCTTTTTTAGTCTTCATCTAGTCAGTTTAGTTTGTATGGGTTTCTACATCTTAGGCAAGCTATAGAATGCCATTTCCATTTCTGTACTATATCTAGAGATCTGTCAAAGCCATTTATTTTTCCCATTTTTGGTTCTATCTATCAAATATGCAAATCCAGGTAAGAAAACAAGCCACTTTTTTAATAGTCAGTTATTTGCTGTAGCAGAAATACAGAAGACCCTTGCCATTTGCAGAGGATACGTTCTAGAGATCCCTGCGAATGGGAAAATCCGTGAATACTGTACTGCGTCTTCTGTGTTGAAAACTTGTTTAGACTTGTGGGAGATAATCCCGCGCTGCTTCATGGTCTGAGGATGCCAGTTCCCCTATCAACTTCACATTATGTAGGCTGTGCCTCTTTTTAAATTTCTCGAACCACCCCTTACTTGCGGAGCACAGTAACAAAGTGTCATCACGCTGTGCGGGGAGAGAGCGTGGGTTGGTGTGGCGCACCGCAAATATTTGAACCCACCAATTTTAAATCCGTGAGGGTTTCCTGTACTATAAAATCATATTTAATTAAATTATGCTTGCTTTGTGTGGGTGGATGAGATCTGTTGAAAAGGAGGGAGAGCCCTGATGCCATGCCCAGTGCCATTTCCAACAGCATAGCAAAACCAGTATATCAAAAAACATACATTTAACCAGTTATTGACTTGACACAATTAATTCTCCCCCTGGAGCAGTGCAAGACCTGGCAGTGGGGAAAAGGGGAGAGGGGAGTAGAGATAGTGACTTCTGGTCTGCTCCAGGGGTATCATGACAATGTGTGAATCTTTGGGAGGCAACATAATGTCATGAGCATGTCATCTTAAGGGGTTGCAAGTGAATATCAGGGATTTGTGATGCGCTGAACATTTTATTGCAAGTTAAAGAAAAGTGTCTCCCCTTTACATCTGCTACACCTTTTGCCATCAAGAGCAGGTATTCTCTGTCAGCCTTTTTAAACAAACACATAAATAAATTACATGGGCTTGTCACTGACTTTGTAGCTGCATTTTTTACTCTTTCTTTTAAAGTAAATCTAAAGGGGCCCTGAGAATTTTTTACATGGAATAAGAGGAAGCCAACCAGAAAAAACTGAGAAGGACTGTTCTGGTCCAAGGTTAGCAACATAAAAACTAACCAGAGAGAAGGAGATAGAGAGACAGAGATCGCTAAATATATACATATGTATTTATTTATTTATTTATTTCCCAGTGAGCCAATGTGTCCAGCTCCTATTGACTTCAGTCCATTGACTTCCATTCTTCATGAAAGCTGGAAGGTATACAGGTTCCTGAAAGAATTTTGAGAAGGCACCAGAAGTTAGTTTTTATACAAATGGCTTGAGAGATAGCTGAAAGAGGTGCTTTGCCATGTTAGGCTAAGTACAGATACTTAAAAAGCCCAAGAATAGATCTGTTATGTGCTCTTCTCTAAGCGGTGTAGATTTGATCAGTAGCAAACAGATCAGTAGCATTCACTCTTTGGGTGGTGGGGAAGGAGAGCATGCAGACTGCCTGCTGTGGCTGAGGCCAGCAGGTTGAGGGTGCTCCTGTATGCCTCCCATCATGCCCTATGGGCTCCCTCAGCTGCTGGAAACTGCCGAGCACCCGGGCCATTCCTGATTGACTTCCAGGTATGGGCAAGCAGTCCCCGCTCCCCCTGCCACATTGTCTGTCAACTACTGACAACTGTCAGCTGTAGGCAAGCAGTGCTGGGGGGGAAAGGGAGGCATGTGTGTCCCTGCTCAAACCCCTTCATGAAGCATCCCACAATGTACACACAGACCTGACACATGGAGCCCGTTCCGGCTGCTGGGCAGAAGCAATCATTCCTCCCTCTGCACTGCCTGCCTGCAGGTGACAGATGCCTGCGGCTGACAGACAAAGTGGCAGGAGAAAGGAGGAATGCTTGCCTGTGCACAGCAGTCTGGTTGAACCCTGTGGTGCTGTGCCCACTTGCATGGGGAGGGGGGGCGGTCTCCAAGGTTTAAGTGTCAGGTCTGTGTGTACATTCTGATGGCATTCAAGAAGGGACACAGATGCCTCCCTTCCTCCCCATGCTGCCTGCCTGCAGCTGACATTTGGCAGGAGGCAGGAGACAGGGCTGCAGAAAGGGTCTGTGCTGGAAAGGGTCTGTGCTGACTCAGCTCTGTAACAGCTCAGGGGCAGGGCCCACTGGATGCTTGGCCAAAACTGCCAGCAGGGTGTGAGTGCTAGTGAACCTCCCTGTGAATGGGGCTTAGCAGAGGACCACAAAGGGTCCTGGGATGCCAGCAGACAGCAACCTAACTTGAATCAATAGGGGAACATATACTGAAATTTGATACACTGATCTAAACTAAATAGATTAAGTTTGAGTACACTTTGATCCAGGTCTATCTTAGACCTCATTCCACCATTTTTAAAACAGCCTATATATGCTGAACTTCCATTCTGTTATGGGTTTAGACCATTTTCCAATCACTTAGACTGATAAAAGTGTCATTTCTGTACCCGGGCTTAATCTGAATTCAAACAGAAGATAGAGTACATTTATACCTTCTGCAAAGCAGAAGCTTAGAGATGGATGCATAAGCTTTCGTAAGCAGAAACTTACTTCATTGGTTGCTATGAAGAGACTCTGATTTAGTTAGGCTATAAAATGCAAATCTACCCTGCCTTCTGCTTGAGTGTTAGCTACCATTGCAACATCTCTGTAAATACATTTCTTAATTAAGAGCCAGTTTAATTTTGTAAGCATGGAGAATAATAAAAAATAGTTATTTTTCCACGGGAGGAAATATCAAGAAGCGAGTGAAAGATTGTGGCATGGAATCATGCTTAAAACACTGGAACAACTGATAAATGTGTTTGCATACTCTGATCTGATAGAATGAGACTGCAGAAAAAAATGTTTTAATTTTGGAGGGTTTTGTTTTTAATCCAAAGCCAAGACACAAAAGAAGAAACATATTTACATTGTCGAGCTCAGAACTCTAGAATCACATGTAACTCTATGGATAAAATAAATTACTGTTAAGACAGGGTTCTTTGTGAGATACTTGAATCTTGACTATTGAAACAATCATATCTAACCCAGAGAAATGTTACCAAATAGCAAGAACAGCTGAACTGCTGAGGGAAAAGGTCAAAATAACAAGACAGAAAGTTGATGCTTTATGGTCCAGTCTATATACTGCAGAAAGCAACACAAAAAAGCAGAAGCAATACTATGGACATTGGTCCAAGTGGGTGAGGAAAAGAAAAAGAATCAAAACACTAATTAATGTCCTGACATTACAGCTACCCCTGGAACTGAAAGAAAAAGCAGCATGCACAGTGCTTGATAACACAGTAACTTCCAGCCAAAAGGAGAGTGTCTAAATTGCAACTTTAAGAGATCCTAAAGCTAGTAATCCAATTACCATATTGGCAACTATGAATTTAGATCAATGAGTAATTTGATTACAATTGGATTATGGAGTCCGATGCAATATAATTCCAGCTACACTCATAAGCAGGGGATAAAGATATGCCTGAGCTGAGTCAGAGGATATTTACTAGTAAGGTATGAATGCCCAGCTGAGAGAATGTAAGGATAGTGTAAAACAAAGATAGTGTAACATGTGCTAAACATATAGTGATCAACAAAAGAAGAAGACTCTAGGGCCTTATGAATTCCCAGCCCAACCCAAAAAAAGGGCTGAACAGAAATGTTCATTTCTAATGACAGGAACACTATGGCCACAGTAAATTAGTATTTCATTTTTTGGTAAAGAGGTTCCAGCAAGGACTGAGATCAGGAAACTGAAAGGGCATTTTGCAAAGTATTGCATCCCTGACGTGTTCTGCTTAGACAATGGACCTCAATACACAGTAGTAGAATTCAGTGCCAAATGGGAATTTGAATATGAGAGTCCTTTTTCTGGTGTACTAATACGTAATGATAAGCCAGAGTCAGCAATAAAAATAGTCAAGATATATATGGCAAAAGCAAAACAGACCAGCAGGGATGTTGGATCAGTGCAGTCTATCGCTCCAGGGGCTAGCTAGTAGCCAGCACAGGAACTCATGGATTGGAGAGCAAGATTCTTCCTCCCATGACAGGCAGTTTGCTGCATGCTGGCAGAATGAAAGCAGACAGTACCTGGAAGCAGTTAAGAGAAGGTCAATCCAACCAGACAGCAACAGAAGAGCCAAGGTCTTAAGGCAACTACACACAGATGGACAGGTCTGAGTCTAACCATCAAATAGCCATACAAATAATGGAAAAAGGGCCTGAACAAATGACACACATTGGTGTAACTTCTTCAGCACTGGTGGGACCCAACTATATATAAAAGTTACCACATTTCATTGTGTACAAGTCAACACAGTATACAAGTCGACCCTGTTTTTCTGATCCAAAATGTTAGGATTTTCATAGATCTGGTGTATGAGTTGACCTAACTATTTGGATCAGAAATATGCAGTCAACTTATACCAGTCCCTGCGTGCCCCCTGTAGGGTTGGCACCTGTGGGGTGGACATGTGGCACAGTGCCACTTGTAGGGAGCAAGGCCAGGGCCAGGGCCAGGCTTACCACTCACAGGGGACCGGGCTGGGTTTGGTGCTCGGCTGGTGTATCATAGGCAGCATCACTTGCAGGGGATGGGCATAGTATCGACTGGCATGACCCAGGCAGCGCCACTCACAGGGAATGGGGCTGGGCTCAGCACTTGGCTGATGCAGCCCAGGCAGCACTGCTCACAGGGGATGGGCCTAGGGATGATGATGGCAAGGCCCACAGACAGGGGCAGCACTCGGGTGGGGGGGGTCAAAAGTATTGATACAGTGTATCCGTCAAGGTGGAAATTTAAAGGTAAAAATTTTGGCTTCAAACCTCGACAGCTATACTGGGAAATATGGTACTTGGGGGAAAAAAACATGGTAAAAATGATACTGGTGTTAGTTACACCAGTATAGATGTTATATGTCTGCCTATCCCAAGATAGCCATTTTGTTCATTTTTTAGTGGGTATCTGCTCCTTTACCACCTGGTAGCCAGGTGCCATAATAATGCCTACTGCAACAACTAACCCAAGTCCTGAACTGCAAATGTTAACATAATTTACTTCAATATTATATACTGATATAAATTATATACTATTTAGCCAGGACCAAGAGGCAACAGCCCAAGTAGTAGTGGGATATGCTTAATATGAGGTAGCTATAGACTCTAGACAGTGGGGGGGAGGGGGGTGGGGTCAAAAGCAATGGCAATTTGAAAACTGAAACAGAAAGGAGAAGAAGCGCCAATAACGAGCCTCCACCTTTGACTGACCAGGGATAGAATAATGAAAAACCATATGAGCAATGTAGAAGCACAGAGCCCCAACAGGGTGATAAGCAACTGAATGAATGCAGGAACAGGATGGAAACAGTCCCCACACCACCTAGGAACAACACAAAACAGAAGTGGGAGATAGACCAATCTTTGAACCAGTGGGAGGATTATGGCCATGTCTCCACTGCAGACATAATTTTAGCATGTACCTAACTCTATACATAGGAAAGACCTTTCAGGCTTGAAGCAATGAAACCAAGTCTCAGGGGTTCTGAGAGTGGACTAATTAGCAGTGATTCTCAGTAATGCAAGTGTCATTTGACTATTCCATTTTTTGCTTTAAAAAAAAATCATTATTAGGAGCAATATAAGGTCACTAATTTAAATGGCACTACCTCCATTCTACATACATTTAAAACATGATTCATAGATTTTAAAGGTTAGGAGGGCCCATTAAAATTATCTCATCTGACATCCTGCATAATGCATGCTATATGTCCACAGCAATGACCTGTGCTTCTTTCTTTTAAGCTATGAGCATGCTGTAGCTTTAAAAGGATTCCAATAATGAGCACAAAAAGTGTCTACAGTTATTCATTTTTACATTTTTTAAATATACTGTGGTGAAAACATCAAACTTGCAAGGGAGGGAGAGGATCCTTATGCCATTTATAACATACATTAAAGGTGTTAACTACCCTCTGTGCCTTGTGAGTAGCCTTCAGGCTTGATACAATTGCAGAAGTCATTTTATCATTAAACCAATTTGTATGTAAGTTTTCACAAGGATGTTTCTTGACAGGCAGGGTGTTTTATGTTTCCAGATATCATACTTGACTGGGAGTTGAGTTCTTAAGTAGGAAAATTTCTTGTGTTGGCATGTCGTCATGTCCTGCATTTGAATTTCTATACAGCAGTTAAACTTAGCTATTGTGGGTCTATATGGCCCAAACCAATTCCACCATTAGATGCGTAAGCAGTACTTGCAATGCTAAGATTAGTTGTTAAGTGGCATTGTGAGCCATTCATGCAGGGTGCTGACAGATGTTCAGGGCCCCCCTTTAACTCATGACACTTTACAAAAAGCATCCAGTTAGAGCAACCCCTGAAATAACAGACATTCACCTGTTGGGTTGGGAGGGCAGGAATCAAGCCTGCCTGCACTGGCCTTCCTGGCCAGCAGGCAGGGGTGCTAGCCAGGACCGCCCTTCTCCCCAGCCCTGTCCCTCCACTCCCCACCAGCTGTCATTCAGGGATGCTATGCCTAGCCTGAGCTGTACAGGGGGTATATAATGGAGCCCCTCACCCTGTGACCCCCACCAATCACCCCAGCTGGGGTCTTGGTGGGAGCTGGGCCCCAAGGTGAGAGGGCTGCATTCAACCCCTCCTCCCCCTCCAGCTCAGGCCGCACTTGCCTGGCAGCTGCTGCTCTCAAGAGGCCTCTTCAAAGCTGGGGGATGAGGCGCAGGGTGCAATGGAGCCCCTTGGCTTACCTTGTGGGCCCAGCCCAGATTCTGCCAGTATACCTGGTGGGGTCTGTGAGGCGAGGGGCTCCGTTCCATGCTCCTCCTCCAGGTCGGGACAGCCATAGCTGCTCCCTTCACTCCCTCTCAGCTGACAGTCCCAGGGACAGGGCAAACACCAGCCCAGCGCTGCCCCTGAGTGAAAGATTAACTCTTGAGGCAACAGAATTTCTCTAAGGCACTCTAAAGTGGATTGCTTTAATCTGTTACCTTATTAGATGTTCAGATGTCAATTTTTCATGCGATCAGCCATTTTAGAAGTGCTCTACAGCTGTGCACAGGGGTTAGATCATGGCTGTAGAGTGCTTTCAGGGGCCAGATTGCATGAAAACTCTCGCTTTTAGCTGCACTCACAGATTCTCAATCCTGCTTCTCCCAGGAAGTCATAGGACACCATGCAAGACCTCAAAATAGAGGAGAAGGAGGACCCTCTTTCTTCTAATCTCAGTAACATAATGGTTAAGGACACTTTCCTAGGGAGATTGGTAGCCAGGTTTTAGGTCTGCCCTTACTCAAAGCAGGCTTGGAACTGCATTTTCCATTTCCTGCAAAGTGCCTTATTTGTAAGGCCATTTACAAGGTTGCGCCAAGAGCACCTTCCAGGCCTCTTGTTGGAGTTAGCCCACAGGCAGCCAGAAGAGAAGATATGTTTGTGCAGAAAGCATACAACCCAGAAGGACACACGCCTTAGTGAAAGGGGTACCTCCCATTAAAAGAAGGAGTCACAACCAAGTACATCGTCCCTTCCACTGCTGTGCTCTTTTCACTGGATCACACTCCTTCCATTTTGCTGTGCTTCTGGCTACCTATGGTGGCACTGGTCACTACGTTGGGGGTGGGGGGGTTTGCTTGTTTGTTTGTTTTCTTTTGGCTAACATCTATAGGATTTTCCCAGTGCTATGCCGCTTCCCAGATCACTATAGAGCTGTTCAGTGCTTCTAAGCCCAGTAAGACAGGAAAGGCAAGTTATACAAGGGGGAGTAGAATCTAAAGGTTGCATAAATGGCCCAACATGCCACTTATCCATCTAACAGGGGAGCTTAATTTGTACCAAATATTGTGCCAAGTGGGCCATGTCATTTGTCTCTGGTTTGTTTTAATTGTTATTGACTCTCCCAGATTTGTGTGTTGTACATATTCAGAAGATCTCTTGAAGACCTAATTGAACTTTTCTGAGAACCTTCTTACACTGAAATTCACTTAAGGTTCAGGCAGGACCAGTTTTGTCTGGATCAAATTACATTTCACTTTTGTTTGTTCTGTGCCCAACGTATTTTTTTTGTTCTGGTCTTCTTCAAATTCCAATATTGTTAAATATGAAACCAGTTTGTTGGTATGCCTCAGAACTGCATTACTTGTCATGTTCCATCTTGTTCATCTTGTTTCTTGCATATTCAAAAAAATTGTCATGATAACAAATGTCAGGCAATCCTGTCATGATCTGTGGGTTTTTCTTTTGAAAAAGGCTCTGATGTTGAGGATATGTGAAATGGAAGGCAGTTAAAACAACACCTTCCAGCTGGAGTGATTAATTCCATAAGAGTTATAGAATCTTTTGCAGGGGGGTTACCAGAAGTCTATTATGACTTGAAATAGTTCTGAAAATAGATCTCTGATAAAAGAACAAGTATCAGCTCAGCTTCTGGAATACATTTCTTTACATAAACTTTTATTAAATACTGAGAGGTCCATGCAGAGATGAACTTTAGAAGTAGACTGAGTACTGTTAGGTCTGCACACCAGTTGGCACGAGGTTGTGGGGGAGGAAAAGAGACCAGCTTGATTGTATTATAGTTTAGACTCCTCTCACTAGAAAATTATTCCCATATCTTCCACTCTTTGTATTTTTCCATGACTTTCCACAGCAGCCGTGCATGTCCGTAGAGGAATAGAAGTAGCTGATGGAAATAACTTTTTATTCTCAGTTAACTTTTCTATTCATGTGAAGTCTTCTTGTTCAGGCTTTTTACTATGAATGCTCTTAACTTCTCCACAAGGCAAAAATACAATTGACAGGAATTCCATCAGTCTCTCCCATCATAGATTACTACTTGATCAGTTTGACCTATTTTCTTTAGTGTCTGTATAACTAGACCATAAATACATAATGTAGACCCATTCCCAATTCTATATGTTTTTTTACATGTTTTCCTTGTATTCCTTTTGGGGAATACTTCTACTAAGACCTGCTTCAATAGCTACCCCAACTGAAGTTGTAACCACTGTGCTACGCATAGGGGAAATTCCTTTAAAATGTTACGTTTTATCAGTAACAATGACTATCAAATCTTGGCAAATCTTGTGTATTTTCTTGGTCAGGTTTTTGTTTGTTCTCCTTTTGGTTTTTGGCTCCCCCAAAAGAAAATTTGGGGGTTTTTTTCAGACAGAAGCAGATTTGGGTCATTTTTACATGTGCTATGGGGTTTGGGGTGGGAGGGGGGGGAGGACATGTTTTAATTAAAACAGTTCTCAAGAACCACTCTAAAACACCTGCAGTGTCTCGTGTATTCAGCACCCCACATTTCAAAACGGTGGCAGGGGCACTTTAAAGCTTGTTCAATGTGTTTTAGTTAAAATATCCCTACCACCATTTTGAAATGCAGGAATGCTGAATACATGAAATACTGCAGCATGCAGGAGCATTCTGATTAAAACACTCCAGCAGATTCAACATAATCAAAATGCATTGGAGCATGCATATAGGAGTCCTTTCTTTTTAAATTGTGCCATTTACTGCCTCTTTAATACAGAAACTAGTGCTGCAGATGTTTCTTGTTTGCTATGGAGATAGGTCCCTCACTTCTTTTTGTAGGTGTGCAAAGAGTCCAAGGGATACAGCTGCACTTCTCCTTTTGTGTGTCCCATCCCTTCCCCCTCTCCCAGGTGGTTGCTTATAGGCATATATTCAAGGTATGTGTTTATTTATCTATTTAAACCCTTATTCAGGTTCCTTTTTTTAGCCTGTGCTTGTGTCCCTGGCTTTCCAACCTTGCTGGCTCCTTCATGTAGAGATTCTTTTTTGCTGCAGTTTCTTACATAGTGACATCCTTCATCTATCCTTAACTTCAAACTTTCCCCAATGAAAGGTGTTCTGGCAACACACTTCTTTCAGTGAAAGCCACTGGGGCATTCCAGGATCCCCCAGTGTTTGATGGCACAGAACTTCTTCAGTTAATGCAGTGTAATGCTTGCATAGATGCCAAATAGAATTGTTCTGATTATTCAGGGGGCAAGAAGGGAAACACCAGCAGAGTGCACTTTATCAGGCTGCATAACTTACATCTCTACATTCTCTAACCGTAGATAACTCTTAGGGCCTTGTTACATGGTGATTTTGGGTGGCTGCTGGAGTTCCTAACTCCTGGATTGTCTTCGTATTAACACCTGAAACTAGTTTTAAGCACTCATAATTCAGCTCAAAGATATGCTACTTCAGGGCAGGATTGGATGCTTATCTTGCAGGGGTCCTCTGACCCCAGCTGACTTCCTGCCCTTAGGGCAGGGGGCTGGACCTGATGATCTCGTGAGGTCCCATCCAGCCCTAATGTCTATGAAATCTATTAAAATCTAGGATTATCTCTGATCTGTGTCACCCAAATCATGTTACACTAAGGTAGGGGTTCTCAAACTTAGTCCTACCATGACCCCAGGTGCTGGATGGTGACAGCGGGGGATGGGGAGCTCACACACGGCAGCCGCTGCCGCCATTCACCACTCAGTGCCACCGCTGCATGCCACTTCCCTGCACTGCCGCAGTACCCCCTAGGAAGTTTGTGGCCCCCTTTAAAGTTGCTTGCAACCCCCACAGGGCATCATGACCCACAGTTTGAGAACCCCTGCACTAAGGTGTAACATGCTACACCTACACCTTAGCTACACCTTAGTGAAAACACCTCACCCACCATCCTCCCCTGTAGACCCAGACTGGCCCCACTGCTCCCCTCCCCACTGCAGCACCCCAGATCCCCACTCACTGCCTCTCCACCTCCCGCCTGCCTTCTGCTTACTCGTGGCTATCCATGCTGTCTGTCCCAGGGATCATGCAGGGGAGGGTCATAAGTGCCAAAATAAAGTATTGTTTTGGGGTGCTAAGTAAAACTTAAATTCTAAATTCTATAACTCTTATGAAGTTAACAAGTAAAAGATACTTGCTGTGCTACTTTTAGGTATGGGGGGCAGAGGGTGCAGGGGCTGGTGTAGGGTGGTGTGGGGCCTGCCATTTGCCTCACTAAAAGAGATCCTGGTGTTCCCTGTTTAAAAATTGCAAATTCTGTAATAAAAACCCCAAATTCTCTCATTAAAATACTCAAAATCTGTGTTTTTCCATGATTAAAATGAAACTGTGCTATATATAGACAGATCAGTTCAGCAATGTTTTATTGATATATTTAAAATATTAAAGCAATTTGGAAGCCTACCAGAGCTTCTATCATCATAATAAAATGAATTCTAAATATCTATAAACTTTGGTGTTTGCTTTTGGTTTCTTTTATCATAGAAAACATCAGAGCTGCTCGTGCACCCTTCACACACTAGGATGTGGCGCAATGAATAGCACTGATACGCTGGTGCCCTGCCCCTGCCTTTGTCCCTCACTCCCAACCCTCAGCCCCACCAGTGCCTCTCATTTCTGACCTACAGCACCTGCCTGCCTGCTACTAGCTCTCTCCTGGCAGCAGCTCCATCCCAGACAGGAGTCCAGCTGAAGCTGTTCTACCCACTGCTTTGTGGCTCTAAGCCAGGGGTGGGCAAAATATGGCCCATGGGCCAGATCTAACCCATGGCGGGTCTTTGTCTGGCCCACGGTGTGTCCCTCAGTCCCACCTGGCCCAGGCACAGTTCAGCTGTGGTACGTCCTGCCACGCCCTGGGCACACAGCAGGGCTGGGGTTGCTCTGCAGCTGGACTGTCTTTCTAGGCAGCCCAGGTAGTGGTGGTTCCTTCTGGCTATTGCTGCTGTGGTCACTGCCTGTGATACCAGCGGGGACCTGTGTTGCAAAGTCCTGATCCCACGCACCCTACACCTGCTCTGGGCTAACACATCCAGGCTTAGCAGCATTGGCATGGGACAAAAGCTGTTGTTCTGTGTGGAGGGAAAAGCAGACCCCCCCCCCACCCTCAACACTACCAGGTAGTTCCTGCTGTAGCCACCCAGAGCCCATGCCATGCTGGGCTGCCCTGTGTCTGCTCTGCACTGCCACTGCTGCCCTGCTGGGCAGCCCAATGCAGGGCAGCCCAGCATGTCACAGGCTCTGGACAGCTGCAGCAGGAACTACCTGGCAGTGGTGAGGGGGAGGGGCTGCTTTTCCCCCTGTGCTGAGCTTCTGTCCCATACTGCTGCTGCTGAGCCTTGTCAGGTGAGCCCAGAGCAGGCACAAGGCATGCAGGGTCAGGGCACGCAGGGTCGGCAGCATGGGTCCCCACTGGTACTGCAGGGCTGGGGCCAGTGCTGTGGCAGGCAGGAGAAGCCACCACCACCTGTGCTGCCTAGAAAGGCAGTCCAGCTGTGGAGCTGCCCCAGCCCTGCTTCATGCCCAGGGGGCAGCAGGACACATCATGGGTGGGTGGAACAAAGCATGCATGGGGCGGGGAGCAGAGCAGAGCATGCCAGGTCAGGACCATGTCCACGTTCCCACTGATCTGCTCCCATGGGGGTGAGGCTGGAGCAGGCTGGAGCAGGCAGTGGTGGGGAGGCATCGCAGTGCGTGCAGGCTCCAGGTTGTTGTGGGGTGGGGGTAGAGGTGGGTGCTGACTCACTTAGGGGGGCATGCATAGGGGCTCCCACATGCACACCCCACCATATTCACAAGCCCTCCCCCCAAACTCCACAACCACACCCTCCTCCACACACAATCACAGCCCACAAGCACCACATTCACACACACTCTTCACCCCCACAAACCCTACATACACCCCCCCACACACACAAACACACCCATGTGCCTCTGGGGGGCCCCACGTACGCTGCATGCACACCCCCCACCATACATGCACACCCACAACCCCCATACGTATCCCACATGCACCCCTCACACACACAGCCACCCTCCCTCTCCACACACCCCACATTCCCCCCAAACCCTATATCCACCCACACATCCCCCAAAACACACCCCCACAGAAACCCCCATACCCATCCACCCACATCCTCACACCCTTCCCCACAACCCACATACACACATCCACAACCTCCCACAAACTCCTTACCCACACATCCTCACCTAACTACACACCCCCCACCCATGCCCCTCACCCCTCCACACATCTCCACAATATACAAAAGTAATACCTCTATATACACCACACAAACAAACACAAATCAGGACAAAAATATTTTTTTAAATACATTTAAAATATGTTATTGCCAATGTTTGATTTTTAGTGTACAATTTGTTTTGGTTTTTTTTCTGGTTCCAAGATGGCAAACTGCATTCACAAAAGGAGTACTTATGAGGCCAAGAGGAGGGACTTGTGGGATTTCTGGTGGCAAAGGTTAGGTGTTAGAGGGTCCCAAGATGGTGACCAGGGAGTGGGGCACCATTAAGCAGCTCTCCACCTGAAATAATTGCCCACCCCTGTTCTGTGCAGTGCCAGCCCTTATTGTTCTGCTCCCTGCACCTGTGCCCAGGCTCCAGCAATCCCCCTGCTGTTCCTGGAAAGCCCTCGACTCTGCTCATGCACTGGGCTGGGCAAGCCCCTTCCCTTCTAAGCTAGGCTCCCCCTGCACAGACTTCTCTAAGGGAACAGAAGGACTCTAAGTCTGGCTCTGGCAGTCTCTCCTACCCACAGCACTCCCCCATCCCTGACCCTCATTTCTCTCTCACACACACAACCCTGCTGCCATCCCAACCCATCCCCCCAGCCCATCACACACCCCAAGTGGTTCCCGGGACCAGAAGCCCCCCACACCAGGCTAGGGCCAGAGGTTTGTGGGAGGATATGGGGCTTCTGCAGGGGCTTGGAGTGGTGTGGGGTTTGTGGGTGGGTATGTGCATTTGGGGGTTGTGGGGATGGCTTGGGGGGTGGTTTGTGGGTATGGGGGGACTGCGGGGGTGGGGGGTACTGCTTAGGAGGGGTGGGTCTCCCATCTGCCCCCCACACTGCACACAGCCCCTGCCCCTGCCCCCACCCTCGCAGCAGCAACAGCGGCTACCGGGGTACTTGTAGCCCACTGTAGGCACAGTCCCCTAGCAATGTGCAGCACCTCCTGAAACTGGGGGCTGCACATTGTGCAGGGCACTAGCCCAGCCTGTCAGCACACTCTTTGGCAGGACTAGGTCTCTCTTGCTGTCACACAGGGCTCCTGGCACTGCATGCAGAAGCCACGTGCTATCAGGCCAGGCCCAGTCCTGCCTGCACAGAGCAAGCCCAGCCCAATGGCACGTGGGGCACATGGAGGCAGGACCTGGTGCAGCCTGACTGGTGACAAACATGAACAAAATGAATGCGTGTCCTGGCTTTAGATGTCCACTGTCTATTTTACACATTCCACCTAGACTGATGCTCACAATTATTGGGTATATTGAATTTTTCTAGGATGTGTCTTCTATTATTAGATTTTACAGAGACAGTAGAGATAAGTATTGTTAGTGATGAAGCTTGTGAGCTAAACTGCTGAATGTCAGATCAAACATTCCTTCACTATGATGGATGACTTCCCTTTAGCTTTAAACTTCTGAGACTCGGGTTTTTATTTCAAGTTCACTTGAATCCACATTTGAGAGAGCCAAATCTATATTCAAGTTTGTGACAGTGCTATACTCATATCAGGTTGTTCCCTTTATTCTTTTGCTGAAGCTATTTAAAGAGTCTGCAGAAGAAAACTAATATATATCTATAAAGATATAGATATATATTGATATATTTATATTGATACATATACAATATTGATATACATATAGCGAGAGAGTGAGAGATTGATTGATTGATTGATTGATTGATTGAGTTCATTCTATAGTGTCACTGTCACAAACATCTATGCTACTGCTTCTACTCATGCTATACACCTGTGGATAAGGAGGTTTTCTTCATTAAGGAAATTGGTATGTTATCCAAATAGACAAGGACATCAAGGTTTAAGAACAAGAGCAAAAATTACCCCACTTTGAAACTGCACTCTGTAATGAAGCAAAAGGAATCATAGTTTCATAGTTTTTACCATGAGCTTTCTCTCTCACTTCTGAATATTTGCGATTTGACCTCCCCCATATATTCAGTGACATTTATCTGGCTTATTTTATCTACTCTTTGTCTTCAGAATGTACATGAAGGTTATATCTGCCTGTACTTCATTAATAAAGTTGGGGGGAGGCGAGTTGAGATATGAACAAATGTCTTTATCATCCAGAATGGAAAAATTCCTACTATTCTTTTACTATATGCACTTTAATACTGGGTCCAACATTCCTGAAAGTCCCCTGGGTCAAAGGAAATCTCTATTATCCTCAAATTCATCCTCCTAAATCAGGCACTGTCATTTCTGAGCACATGCCAATGTTAAAATATTTTCCAAGTATACCTACATTTCACAACATCTCTGTTTTCATTCATTTTACTTGTTCTACAGTCTGTCAGGGAAAATTACCATGGATACTTGTACCTGGAAGGCATTATAATTAGACCATAAAAGTCTTTTCTTTCCATCTCATCATTCACATCCATAGTGTAGCTCATAAAATTTAAACAAAGTAACATGCTAGTAGAAAGATTCAGATCCTTAGTTACTTGCCTGGTGATTTGGCTGTCATATAAGCATATTAGACAGCGTTATAGGATTAGCATTTAACACAACTGTAAGAAGATTAATTGCTGCTCTTTAACACACTGGGAAGTGATGCAAAATCAATTATATCACTGTGGTCAAGAAAAGATTGTGTGGTAACAGACAATACAAAAATCAACTGAACATAGTATTTTACCTTCCCATTCTATGTCTAGCTACTTAGTAACATGGTCCTTGATTTCAAAGAATCCTCAGATACGGAGAGATGACCAAGAAATATGGAATAATACAGCTAACTTTTAGCAAGGGCACATTTCTGGAATTCAGAGATGATAAACACAGGGGCTTTGTAGGACCACAGTGGTCTTTTGTATTTCATGGAGGACTATTGAAAAGTGGAGTAGATAATGAGTAGAGGTCCAATTTCTTTATCTGATATGGTATTTATAATGTACTGAGTCTTGTAAAGCAGTTTTTTGTTTTTACAATTAATCAACTATGATTTCATTTCTGTGCCTTTGATGATACTGTCCTGGAAACTTTAGATAGATATTAACTCATGGGGGTAAGGGTTAAAAAGTAAAATCTTTCAATCTATTTCTCATCTATCTCTCTTCCTCCTACCATTTTTTTTGAAGACACATAAATAGATGATTTTGGATTAGAAGAGATGCTTGCCGAAGAAGCAGATGTTAGTCCTTTTTACTTTCTACAGAATGCTATTGGTCTTGTGTTTATTAAATTCTTCATAGCTTCTCCATGAGGGAAGTGATTTTACTGTGGACTTAATAACTTATCTTGGACTGTAATTGTGGGTCTGAAACAATAACCTAATTGTATCATATATGCTAAGTAGAAAGTGCTTCCTACTATTCTTTAACAGATCTTATAAAACAGTTAAAGCCTACAAAATAGAAATATAAAAAATAATTTTATATTAATATTTTGTGTAAGAAATAGTTTAGGGGGTAAATCTCTGAAAACTCTAATGGACTTAGTTTTTGTGGACAGACAAAGCAAATTCATTCCATTTTCACCATTAAGCAGTTAGTTCGTTTTAAAAAAATGCCCAGCCACTGATACTTTAATCCAAATAAATCAAACCATTATGATTACTGTAATTTCAAAACTCTTATCATAGTTGTGCTATCTGTATCTCCAATGGGGCTAGTGCATTAAAATATCATTTCAGAACCATAGACTTTTGCCAGTAATTGAATTTGATAAACTAGTATTTTCTGGGGTCAGGAGTGATTTGTGTAATATCACGTCTTGGGATTTTATATTTGACAACAGGCCCCGGATAGCCTGAAATAATTGTTGGCAGTTAGAATAGAATACCTCTTGATTGCAATGGGATCAGAATGGCCAGAAAGGTCACCCATTTGCAGAAAACTTACACCATTTTAAGGTGAAAATGGTATTTAAGCAGCGCTTGAACTTGTGCATGTTCTTTACAATTAATTTTTGCCTGACTTCACAGTGTAAAAACAGCAATATTTTTATTATACACATATATTGTTAAATGCTGCTTTCCTTATGTAAATGTGTACAAAAAAATGTAACCTCATTTGGGAAATTCACACAAGATCACATATTGCTCTATGTCTTGTGATTTGTTTTTCTTTTCTAGGCTCCATCTGTGCATTATGCTTAAGGTGTGATTAACCAGTTAATCAAGCCTTAAGTGGTCACCTAGCCACATGTTCAATCAATTAATGGTGTGATAAAAAGAGGAATAAGCGACAAAGTTATTCTACAAAATATGTGGAATAACTTTGTAGCTGCTTCCTATCATGCCATTAATTGAACTTGTGGCCAGGGGCCCCTGCAGCTGGGAGGCCCATAAGCTAAATGGAGCTCCCAGCTGGGGTGGGAGGCATGTGCACCCTTGAGCCTCGGAGACTGCATCTGCTGCCATCTTTGAGCTGTAGGGGAGTATCATATAACTCTGTGGCTGGGAGAACAGATGCTGTGATCTCCTAGCCACAGGGGTGTATGGTATGTGGTGTGCCTCCATAGCTGGGAGACCTCAGCATCTGGTTTCCCAGCCATGGAGGTAAATGGGGTGCCTAAACAGCTGGGAACTTGCTTCTTGCTAGTACAGGGGGAGGTGCAGTTGCAGGATCAGGCTCCTCTTGAACCGTCAACAAGGTGTGATGGGATCTGATTCGTAATCCCACAATCTGGCCAAGTTCACTGATGACACCAAACTTTGGAGTAAAGCGTCCACATCCAAGGACAGGATGATGATACAGGCTGACCTAGATAAGCTCAGAAAAGGGGTAGACAAAAACCTGATGGCGTTCAACTCTGAAAAATGCATGGTACTCCACCTTGGGAAGACAAACCCACAGAATGTTTATAGACTTGGCAGTGCTATGCTTGCTAGCACCACAGCCAAAAGGGACTTGAGGGTCATGATTGACCACAAGATGAATATGAGCCACCAATGTGATGTTGTAGCCAGTAAAGTGAGCAAAATTCTGGCTTGCATCCACAGATGCTTCTCTAGCAAATCCCAGGATGTCATCCTCCGGCTGTACTCTGCCTTGGTGAGGCCACAGCTGGAGTACTGCATCCAATTCAGCTCCACAATTTAAAAAGGAATTGGAGAAGCTTGAGAGAGTCCAGAGGACAGCCACATGCATCATCAGAGGGCAGGAAAACAGGCCGTATAATGAGAGGCTGAGAGCTATGGGACTCTTCAGCCTGGAAAAGCACAAGCTTAGGGGTGACCTGGTGGCTGCCTATAAGTATATAAGGGGTGTACATCAGGATCTAGGGGAACACCTGTTCACCAGAGTGCCCCATTGGATGACAAGGCCAAATGGTCACAAATTTCTCCAACACTGTTTCAGGTTGGACATAAGGAAGAACTTCTTTACAGTCTGAGCTCCCAAAACACGGAACAGACTGCCGCCAGAGGTGGTGCAACTACCTACTCTCAACTCCTTTAAGAGTCAATTGGATGTTTATCTTGCTGGGATCCTGTGACCCCAGTTGACTTTCTGCCCCTGGGGCAAGGGGCTGGACTTGATGATCTTCCAAGGTCCCTTCCAACCCTAATGTCTATGAATCTATTAATCTACTTCTGGTATGTCCTTGCCTGTGGAACCAGTGCCCATTGCAGCAACGTATGGCCATGGATCATGTCTCTGCCCCAGACCCTGTCTCTACCCAGTCACCACACTGTTATCCTGGCCCTGCCCACCAGTCCTACTCCTGAACACCACTCCCGGCCTGCCCACAGCCCTATCCCATCCACCTGACCAAGTGCACCCTGCCTATGGGGGTCCTGAACCAGTCTCCATGGGGACCCTGCCCACCCACCCACTCCATCTGGCACCCCCAGTAATGGGTATGGGGCAGATAGGATCATTTGCCCCGCCTCCCCCTCCTGCCTGCCCCAATGGGCCAGGTCAGCCCTCTCCCAGCCCACAACATCTCACCAAAGTTAAATACAAATAGTCAAAAAGCCGAAGGCTGAATCAATTCAATTTTTGCAGGTTAGTCTAAGCTGTGCAGATTGAACCAATAAGCAAGTGAACAGACATTCACTTTTGGTTCCAAAATGCAGCCACATGCCTGCAGTAGCCCAGGCCAGAAGCCAAGGGGCACTAGAGCATGAGCCTCTGCTCGGTTGAAGCAGACAGCTTGGGCCAAGGCTAGCCCACACACCCTACAAGGTGGGGGGGGGGGTTGCAGAAGAGGTACAAAGCCTCCGGGGATGCTAAAGAACTGTGAGTTAACTTGAATCTGAAAGGGATCTGGGACAGAATTTCAATTTAATAGAAATCAGTTAAGTCTGATACTACATCTATCTCTTATCGTAAACAAGTTTGAGCCATTTTTAGAGCAGTATATGTGCACTAAACTTCTGTTGCGTTACAGATTTGAACCGGTTTCTGATCACTTATACGAGTTTATGTGTAATTTCTGTCCCTACCCCAAAACTCCTTAAGTGGCCCTCCAGCTCAAATAATTGCCCGTTCCTGTTTTTACATGTGTGATCCAGTAAACAAACACACAATCAATTCTGAATAAAGAATATCAATTACTAGCAGGAAAATGTCCAGAAACCACATACAGGAAACCCGCGGTATTCATGGGTTCAGCATTCGCAGTTCCAAATGTTTGTGAATGCTGAACCCGCATTTTAAATACACTTTAAACACTTACCAGAGCTCCCCAAGAACTCCTTGCTTGCTGCTTCCAGGCTTCCGCTGCCGCTTCTGGACTCCTGCTTTCACCACCAGAGCCGTGCCCCCCCAGCCACCAAACGCAGTGGCCTATTTGTAAATTACTCACAAGTAAATGATGTCAGGTACACATCTACACCTGCAGGAAAGAAGAAGCAGATTTGTTGCCAATCTGCTTCCACTTCTTGGGCCCCTTACACCACTGGGGGGAGCTCCAGGCTTCGGCTACAGCTGCCAGCAGCTGGCGGCCTTCTTCAAAAGCCAGCCCCACTTGTTGCTCTCTGGTCAGCCACTTCACTGGCCAGTAACAGCATGCCATGTGCATGGACAGTATGCGGTAGCACTCTCCTCATTGTCTCTGCCTCCCCATGCCATGGCTGTTCCAGCCCCTGCCCTTGGCATTGACAACCAGTGCCCTGCCCTCCTGCTAGCCACTTCACTGGCACTGGTGGCCTGCCACACCAACCCATGGCTGGCTTGCTCCTCCCGGCTCCCCCAAACACAGCAACCACCTGCCCACCCACTGTCCTCCATCCAATGGCTGCTGCTGTGTACCTGCCACCTCCACCCCATCCGCCTGACCAGACCCCATCAGGGACACTGACAAAAGGCTCCAGGATGTCAGTGCTTGGGCTGCTGTCGCCCTCATGGGCCTCTAGCCCCGCCACTTCTGGGACCACTTGTAGCCAACCCCCCAGTTTTTCTTTTGTTTATCATTTTAAAATACATTCCTTCCCCTTCCGCAACCATTTCTGACTTTCTATCTGCCCTCTTTATCCCTTATAAGTGATTGCACGTAGTACTAGATAAGCTAAGATAAGTTCTTCTATGCTATTATTGTAATAAGCCCCTTTTTATATTGTAAATAGTGTTCTGTTATGTTTGTATTGATTTTTACTGTTTTATATTGTATTATATTGTATTCCTATCATTTTTGCATTGATTTTTATTGTTTCATATTATTAATGTATGGTTTACGCCTGTGTCTGTAAAGTTAAACAAAGTAATGTCAAGTAATGTAAAGTTTTCATTTCATTTTGTAATGTCAAGCCTCCATCTTGTGTCCCCTGCCCTATACAGTATGTTGCAACTGTGACCCCCCTATGTAAATTGGTTCCTGAATGAATGGGAATGAATGAGGGTGCTTGAGCCATAATGGTAGCAGGCCTCTACTGAATGACCAGTAACGACCGGACCATCAACTCAACAACCTTACCATTGCCTTGCATTGACTCACCCAGGAACCACAGACCTCACCCAGGAACAGAGACAAAACCCATCATTTGAAAGATAAAGAATCTACAGGAACCCAACATTTGGAAGAAAAAGACCGTACAGAAACCAGCAACCCCACCATTGTATCCCACCAGAAAATGAGGATGCCTGGATCTGCACATATGCATCTGAGCAGGACTGGCCCTTGCCTGGGCATGCCCTTCCCCTAGGAAACACAGGTAGCCCACCCCTATAAAAGGGGTGGTAGAGTGTGACCTCCTGGGACGCCCTCTCCATCTGAACCAGCACTACACCACACTGCCTATCCAGCTAGAGGCCCTGCTGGCAATCCCCTCTGGACAACACCTTGCTGGAGAAGGCCTCAACTGACCATTGAGGATCAACTCACAGCCCAGGATAGGTAGCTATCACCCACCTTCCTTCCCCAAGCAAAAGACCTGGACTCTGTCCCTATACACCTTGAATTCAATCCCTCCACCGAGCCTTTTTCTCTCCTGCTATCATTGTGTGGGTGTGTATGTGAGTGCTTGTATGTGTGTGTGTGTGTAGGAACCAATACATTTGTGGGGCTGTGTAGTGTGTTGTCTGTTTAATAAACCTGTTATTTTGAAACCCCGAGTTGGGTTTTTGTCTTATTGACATCCCAACCCTCCTCCTTGATTTCCCAGCTTTCTCCCTGGGTTCTTTCTGCCTCATTTTCAGCCCTGATCTCCCAGTGTTCTGTCCCTCCTTTCAGCCCCAGTCTCCCAGCTTTTTGTCTCTCTGTTTCCTGGCTGTCTCCTCCTTGCCACCAGGCTTTTTCCTTCATTTCCACTCTGACACCAGATGACCTTGAGTAACCCCAGGGCAGATTAAACCTAAGTAACCCCAAGTCCCAGTGACCTTGAGTAACCCCAGGGACCACACTTACCTTAAGTAACCCCAACCCCAAGTGACCCCGAGTAACCCCAGGGCATGTTGACCCCAAGTAACCCCAAGCACCAAGTTACCCCAAATGCCCTCTAGTGTTAACATACAGCCACGAGTAACCCCAGTACATGTTTATGTGTTTGTGTATGTGTACATTTGTGTGTGAACTCATAGTGGTGTTTGTGTAGTTTGTGTGTGTGTATATATAATTTTGTATCATGCCCTCCTGTCTAACAGCACAATATTGGGATCCCAAATGTTGATCTGGTATGTGTCAAGTCAAAACACTGGGCCAGCCAGGACTGGTAGCAGTGCATTGTTCAGCACACCTGAAATAATGAGCAATGGCTGAAAGCCTTCTGCAAGACCTGGGCTACCTTCTGGGAGCTCCTGGAGCAACTCCAGCTAAACCTGAAACAGTAGGACACCGGCATGCAGCCACCTCTCCCTGTGGATACCTGGCAGGCTGTCACCCTGCTCAAGCTGGCCATGCCCTCCAGTCTGTGCTTTGATGGCCATTTGTTTGTTGTGGGCAAAACCATTGCAAAGGAGGCCAACCTGCAGGTGTCCAGTGACCTCCAGGAGGTGCTGGGGGATACTGTGGTCCCTGTGCATGGCCCCCTGGTGTTGAGGGCCCTGGACAGCTGCCTGCAGTGCCCAGCATAGAGAGCTGGCATGGGACTGGCAGCCGCACATCAGAGGCAATGCTCCACAACAACTATAAGCTCGGGGAAGGCTGCTGGGGGTGGGCTGTGGGCAGATGGAGCTGGCCTTGGCAGCCATAAGCTGCCTGCAGCTAGGCTTGGGGGCTGGCAGGCCGGGCTGGAGCCAGAAGTAGCCTGAAGCAGCCTGCAGGCCTGGACAGTGTAGGCCTGGTAACCACATGGCTCTGCGGTGTTAGGCAGTGGCATTGGGGTGCAGGCAGGCTAGGGCAGCTGGCCTGCAGCCTGTCCAGGGGGACACAGGAACCTAGAGTGGCCTCAGGCTCCCTGCTGGTGTCCTCCAGGGCTCTGAGTGCCTGCAAGTTTTTAAAGGCCTGAGGCAGGGGCTGCCATAGAAGCAGCCCAGCCCTGAGGCGAGAGAGGCTCCCAGCCTGGAGCCCTGGGGCTAGCCTTAGGCCAGCCCCCTAGTTGCAGGGCTAACCTAGGAACAAATTTGCTCCTGAATCATGTCTACATGTGCATAACTGTGCAGTAACTAATCATGTGTAAATTTCATGTGTAAAAGCATGTGTACAAATCATGCGTAAAACTAATCATGCTACCTGCAAATACAGGTAGCAAATTTACTCATGATTAAATGGTTTTAGTGCACAGTAAGCGTGTGCATGTGTAGATGCAGACTTACTGCTCAGTAAACTATGCTACTGTGCAATTAAGCATCTCATGTAGATGCACCCAGTCACATGTCCCTTCCCCACCTCCACCTGCCATTGGCAGTGGCCCAGGCTGATGGGGTGAGGCTCCAGAGCTGCTTCATCCCCAGGCTCAGCGGGACACCAACAGAGGCGGCTGGTAGGTTCCTCCTTTTTATCAGGTCTCCCAGGTGTATTTCTCATAAACCATAAACAAGGTTATGGGTCATATTAGCCTTTTTCTTCTGAAATAATTTGCCCCCTTAATTATTATTTCTAAATGTGGCTACTTATTATAAGATTCTTGGAACTGCAATTAAAATAACGATGGTGGCAAGACTGCCAAAATGTATTCATTTTCAATATCCTGCACATTGTATAGAGTTTGAGGGGAAATGGAGAATTCAATGAGGCAGGGAGTTAATATACATTCACGAGCTGCATATATATATACATCTGTATATGTAAGCTCTAAATTGTATAAAAATAAGAATTTGTAACCATGAAGAGGATTTTTTTTTCAGACAGGAGACTGAAGCAGCAAATGTATTGCACATATATTTGGCTACACAGATTGCCATCTAAGAAAATTATTTTTAATGCTATAATTAAATTACTTTAAGTAGTGAATTATTCCTTCTGTCCATGATATAAAACAGTCATGGAAATTTCATAGGTACCTTTTTGCAGCAATCATTACAAAATAGATCCTCTACTGATATATTATGGTTGCATTCACAATTGTATAGTTAAAATATGTCAGCACTTTAATTATTAATCTGTATCTTCAGGGTTTTCTACCTCTCTGATAAAGTGATCTCTAGATCTGGCAAGTTTTCAATAATAATAGGCAAAATGTGCTGAATAAAAAGACTACTCTCCATTCCCTAATTTCTGTGTCCATCCTTCAAATCAAACCATAACCTCTTGGAAAATTCAAATCAGTCCTGTTGCCTCTTTTAAAATAAATAAACCAGATTTCTTCTTTAAGGTATACCTCTAGGAAAGGGAACTGCAAGGCCAAATTTCCCAAAGACAGGTGGTGGCGGCTAAGGGAAGGATTGTGCATAAGGTATGTTTCACCTGTTCCACTGGAGAAGTAGTGAAATGTCAGTGTTTTACTTCCTCCCTTCTGTATATGGAGTCACATGTGGTCTTGAAGGGAGCAGAAGGTACAGTCCTTCACTATGTGATTTTGACTGGCTCCATTACAGGGCATGCAGAACTGAGTATAAATGGTTCAGGAAAGACAGGTTAGGGAGAAGAGGAGCAGGAGAAGTTGCACTTTATGTAAAAGATCTTTATGATTGCTTAGAGTTCCAGTATGAAACTGGAGATATGCCCGCTGAAAGTCTCTGGGTTAGGGTCAGAGGGGAGAGCAATAGGGGTGATGTCATAGTGGGGGTCTGCTATGAGCCACCAGGCCAGGAGGGGTGGATGAGACTTTTCTTCAAACAGCTAGCAGAAGCTTCCCAATCACAAGCCCTGGTTCTCATGACAGATTTCAATAACCCTGGCATCTGCTGGGAGGACTATACAGCAGTGCACAAGCAATCCAGGAAGATTTTGGAGAGTGCTGGGGACAGCTTCCTGGTGCAAGTGCTGCAAAGGCCATCTAGAGGCCATGCTTTTCTTAGCCTGTTGCTTACAAATAGGGAAGAATTGGTGGGGAATGTAGTATAGTGGATGGCAACTTGGGCAGCAGTGCCCTTGAGATGATTGAGTTCAGGACCCTGAGGAAACAAAGGAAAGAGAGCAGCAGAGTATGAACCCTGGACTTCAGAAAGCAGACTTTGACTCCCTCAAGGAACACACAGGCAGGTCTAAGGAGGAAAATAGAAGGGAGAGGAGGGAGAGAGGATTCCAGGAGAGATGGCTGTACTTTAAAGAAACCTTACTGAGGGTGCAGGAACAAACCTTCCTGATATGCAGGAAGACTAGAAAGTATGGCAGAAGCCTAGCCTGGCTTAGCAGGGAACTTTTCAGTGTGCTTAAACACAAAAAGGAAGGTTATGAGAAGTGGAAATTTGGACAAAACCTAGGGAGGAGTATAAGAGTACTGCTCAGGTATGCAGGGATTAAATCAGGATGGCCAAAGTGCAATTGGAGTTGCAGCTAGCAAGGGATATGAAGAGTAACAAGAAGGTTTTCTATAAGTATGTCATCAACAGGAAGCAGATTGGGGAAAGTGTGAGTTCTTTACCAAATGGGGGAGGTGACCAGTGACAGAGGATTCAGAAAAGCCTGAAATACTCAGTGCCTTTTTCACCTCTGTCTTCATGGGCAAGATCAGCTCCCAGACTACTGCACCTGGCAGCACAGTTCGGGGAGGAGGTGAACAGCCAACAGTTGCAAAAAACAGGTTAGGGACTATTTAGAAAAGCTGGACATGTACAAGTGCATGGGGCCAGATACAATGCATCTGAGGGTGCTGGGAGTTGGCTGATTTGAATGCAGAGCTGCTGGACATTATCTTTCAAAACTCATGAGGAATGTCTACACATGCAGTTTAATATGCATTCGCTTATTTTAATGCACATTAAAGCATCACTAAAAAACCATGGGCACTTTTACATGTGCTGTGGGTGGGGAGGGGAGCGGCGCTTTAATTAGAGCAGCTCCAAAGTTGGCTCTAATTAAAGTGCCACAGCATTTCATGTATCAGTGTCCCTGTACTTCAAAATGGCAGTAGAGGCACTTCAACTGAAGCTCATTTGATGAGCTTTAGTTCAAGTGCTCCTGCCACCATTTTGAAATGTGAGGATGCTGATACACGAGACGCAGTAGGCTGCTGGAGCACAGTAATTACCATGTTCCAGAAGACTCAGTTAACTGAGTCTGCTCCAACATGCTGTAACTACAGTTGGAGAAGCCTCTGCGCTCATGTAGAGGCACCCCATGCTATTTAGTTAATGTGCATTAAAATAGGCAAACGTGCATTAAGCCTCACTTAGAAACCATGCTCTATAATTATTGTGCATTAAAACAGGCTAATGTGTATTTTCTTAGTACCTCACAAAAGAGGGCTCCTATACACATGCGGGGAGCCTGTTCCAATGTGTCAGTTTAAATTGATTAATTGAATCTTCTGGACCGTGGAAATTGACTTGCTCCCACAGCCTTCTCCATTACATGTATCAGCATCCCCATGTATCTCTGTGCTGAAAAAATGGTGGCGGGAAGCTTTGAAATGAAACTTCAAAGTGGCCCACTGCCATTTTTTTTCAGCATGGGAATGCGCAGGAACACTGATACACATGATGCATGGGTGCTTTTAATTAGCGTGGCTTGCTAATTAAAGCACCTGGTGCCACATCCTAGAGCACATGTAAAAATGCCAGAAGGTACTAGATTGAATGTGCATCAATGCACATGTAGATGTGCCTGTGGTGACTGGGAGAAGTCCTGGATGATTAGAAAAGGGTAAATATAGTGCCCATCTTTAAGAAAAGGAAGAAGGAGGATCCAGGAAACTACAGACCAGTCAGCCTCACCTCAGTTCATTCCTAAGCACTTGGGAGGAGAAGAAGGTGATTAGAAACAGTCAGCATGTATTCACCAGGGGAAATTCATGCCTGACCAACCTGATTGCTTTCTATGATCAGAAGACTGGCTGCATGGATACAGGGAGATTAGTGGATGCTATATTGATTTTAGCAAGGCTTTTGATATGGTGTCCCACAACACTCTTACAGGCAAGCTAAGGAAGTCTAGTTTGGATGAATGGACTGTAAGATGGATAGAAAATTGACTAAATTGTTGGGCTCAGAGGGTAGTAATCAGAGGCTTGATGTCTAGCTGGCAGCTGGTCTCAAGTGGTGCCACAGAGGTTGTTCCTGAGGCCAGTTTTGTTCAATATCTTCATCAACAATCTGGAAAATGGGATGGGGTGCATCCTCAGCAAGTTTTGAGATTAAACCAAGCTGAAGGGAGTAGTAGATACACTGGAAGGTAGGGCTAAGATTCAGAGAGACCTAGAGAAATTGGACGATTGGACCAAAAGAAATCTCATGAAGTTCAATAAGGACAAGTGCAAAGTTCTACACTTAGGATGGAACAACCCCATGCACTAATACAGGCTGGGGATTGACTGGCTAAGCAGCAGCTGTACAGGAAAGGATCTGAGGGTTACAGTGGACAATAAGCTGAATATGAGCAAAAAATGTGCCCTTGTTGTGAAGAAGGCTAATGAAATACTGGGCTGCATTAGTAAGAGCATTGATAGCATATTGAGGGAAGTGATTATACCCCTCTATTTGGCACTGGTGAGGCCACATCTAGAGTACTGTGTCCAGTTTTGAACTCCCCACTACAGAAAGGATGTGGACAAGTTGAAGAGAATCCAGCATAGGGCAACAGCAATGGCTAGGGAAAAATGACTTCTGAGGAGAGGGACCTGGGCTTATTGAGTCTGGATATGAAAAGACTAATAGCAGCTTTCAACTACCTGAAGGGGGGTTCCAAAGAGGAAGGAGCTAGACTGTTTTTGACAGATGACAGAACAAGGAGCAATGGTCTTAAGCTGCAAGCAAGGAAAGTTTAGGTTAGCTATTAAGAAAAACTTTATCATGAGGAACATAGTAAAAACCGGAAGAGATTACCAAGTGACATTATGGAATCTCTATCCTGGAGGTTTTTAAGACCCCGCTAGACAAAGCCTTGCCTGGGATAATCTAGTTGGGGATGGTTGTGCTTTGAACAGTGGTTTGGAATAGGTGACCTCCTGAGGTCCCTTCCAACCCTATTTTTCTGTGATTCTATGATTCTAATTGGTGGTGATGAGAAAGAGGCCTTTCTGCTGTCCTATTCCTTGCAAACCACATAAGAACAGATTATCCTTTGTAATTTAAACTTCTTTATGATTATGTGGAAGCCATGACATCATTTTATTGTTTATACTTCAGTAGGCCTGGTGCTCTGCACTTTACAGAAACAACACAATAAAGATGGCTCCTGGCCCAAGGAAACACAATGACAGCAGTCTTTCTTGTGATATTCTCAACGGAGCTTAAAGCTACTGTTCTGACACCTAATTTTCCATCTGCCTTTATCTCTCTTTTGTCTCCTATCTTATTTATAATTAGCAAGCTCTCTGAGAGGGACTTTGATTATGTATTCAAACAGCTCCTAAAAAAATGGTCCATTACTAGGGTACTAAAGTGCTGTAGCTTTAGGAGTAGGAGTAGTAGTAGTTGTACCAGTGTTGTTCTAACATTATCAAAATCATAATCAGGACTAACAGCAAAATTACAGCTTGTAATATGTGAGTGAACCTCTTAGTAACTTCAACATGTGCATGTGTACACCTGCATGCATGTATAAAACCAGGGCAGAGGATGGCCCAAAGGAAAGATTCTGCTAAGCAGAGAACAAGTAGGCTGATCTAAGTTAACTCTGCATGCAATAGAATCACATTGTATGAGTGAGTTTACACATCGCCATATGGTGATATAGTGATCATGCAGGTCTACATGAGATTGCCAGCTATGTTGCCATAGCAGCATGTTCCTTGGTTATAGAATGCTGCTATGGCAATGTAGTGGCAAAATCTAATCATGCAACATGCTTTAATACTTCCAAAAAGAAGTATGTAATTTGTCATACCAGTCTCTGGTCAGGCGCTTACTTTTTCCTGACTGGCCTGCAACTTCTGCTCCCTTGTGAACCAATAGTCTGGACTGTTACATCCACTCTTAAAGATACTGAGGGTTCTCATCTGCCACATCTTTGATGTCAGAAGGTAAGGGAGGAAGATGCTGTCCCTATCTTCCTCAGTGTCTTTTGGTGTCACACATAGTGCTGTTGGACCTGGGGATCCACCTCCCCTACACCCTGCATCAACCTGATGTTCCAAGGTTGCTTCTCATAAGTATGGTCCCAACCAGCTCTTCTCAATTATCTCTTACCACAATAGTGGCCAACAGGGCGTAAAGTACCTGTGGTTTATTACAATGTCTATATACAGACCTTGTTACCAGATTTTCCCATCCCTTTTGGGTACATTCATTTATTAGAGTTACATTTTTGGGGTCACTGTAATTCTGTCAATGTGCTGCTTGTGTCACTTGTGTTTGTATATGGAGCTGTATCCCTCCCTTCTGCAAGTCCTCACCCCCAACAGAGCTACCTTGCAGGGTTTAGTTTTGATGGTGCTGGGCTCCTCCAGCTACCGAATCAATCAAAAACATACACACATACAGATTAACAGAGCACATCTGAGTCAGGCTGGGTCACTCAGCATTTCCAGGCTGATACCCTCATGCACTCCAACCTCAGCACAAGAATAGAGTATGTCTGAGCCGGCTGGGTCAATCAGCATTTACAGGCTTACCCTCTCATATGCCACAGCTCAGCACAGCAGGACAATCAATAAAACGCAGTCAGACACATGCACATAGGTTAATAGACTGCCTCTGAGTGGGCAGGGTTACTCAGCACTTCCAAGCTGGCACTCTCATGGGCCCCAGCTCAGCACACCCCTTATTTCAGCAGGACAATAATAAATGCGGTTAGACACACATACACACATGCTAACTGAGTATGTCTGAGCAGGCTGGATCTGATCAGAACTTTCAGCTGATACCCTCATGCGCCTCAAAACTCAGCACGTCCCAATCTCTTGTCATAAGTGTCCTAGTACTAACTCCCTTGATGAGCCAAACCCACAGGATCTTTGGGCTTTACAGGGATCTTTTGCTTAGGTAAAAAATGTATTGCTACAGAGCAGGTGGGGAGGTAGAGGAGAAGAAAGAGTAAATGAGATTCAGAGACAGAGTATAGCAACCAGCTTGACTATAAACATTATTTTATTGCCACGTATATGAAACTTATGATGATACTAGTAGTAATAGCTATACAAGGAAAAACAAACAAAATGGTTACAATATTATACAGTTTCAGTTAGGTATTTGGGGAAGTCAGTTAGGTATTTGGGGAAGTCTAGCTCAAGTTTGATCAGAAAAAGTCAGGTTTAGAAAGCCGTGCCTGGAGTAAGAGAGAGAATGAGAGAGAGGGATTGAACCAAGCCTGAGGTTTAGAAAGTGGGCTTAAGCAAAAGAGAGATACATATATATAGAGAGAGAGAGAGAGAAAGAGAGAGAGGGAAAAAGTTGGGGTCTTAGCACTCCAAGGTTCCCAGGTGTTTGTTGACAGGCAGAGCCCCCAACATGATCATTGGTATTCCAGGCAGAAAAAGGAGTGGAACTTGTGCAGCTTTTGGATCCAAGCACCAGGACAGGGACTAGAACTGAGGTAGAGGATTTTGTAGGGGCTCAAGGAAGAATGCTAGGTTTGTATATGGGTAAACAATTTGCTGGCTTATATGCTGGATAATAAAAACTGATCACCCCAGGCTATGCGTGGCATTATTCTGAGGAAGCTTACAATGCAAACATTCTGTGTTTTGGGTAAAGGAGTCATTACTAAAATTGGTCTGATAAATGCTGGGTTGGGTGTGTGCAGATGTGGGTTGATTAACATTTGAAGCAGGGATCCCCCATCATGCCATGCTCCCCTGCTTCTCTGGTCCCAGAGTTCAGTGCAGTCCTTGCCTTGGAATCACTGTTCCCCATTCTGAATGCTAATGAAGGTGCTTTCCTGTCTCATCACCAATGTAAATGAGACCAGGATTTTTGCCATCCTGTCCCCATCTCTGATGTAAATGAGGCCAAGGATGTTGTTATTTTGTCCTGAGGGGGTTAGGTATATCTTCCACTGCTTCTTCATTGCCTTTTGTAAATCCTTCTTCTGATCAGTTTTGGTTCAGGCAGAGGTACTACCCTTCTGCCCTTAACTGCACTTACTACAACTTAAATCTCCCTTCTCACAGTAAAAAGGGTGTGGGAACCCTAACAAGGGTCCTAAACAACCCCTTTTACTCATGGTCTTTTCCACTTTTCTGTTTGCTTTCTTCCAGTGTCATCGTTATTCCAACTCTAGTCATCTGGATCTGGCATCCATGTCTGCTGCTCTGGTGAGCACACTGATTCCTCCAAGCCAGCTCTAGTGTATAGCTGTATTGTCTCTGGCTTCCACCAGTCACCCCTGCCAGGGCACTCCATCTCACCTTGCGGCATTTGTGGGTGAGGGGAACTCACTTCCGGTTCCACGGATATGCCGTCCCGGGTTGGCTTTAACCCGTCATTCAGGTTCCTCCTGGTGAACTGGCATCAGCACACGCTTACTAAGTGTTCCCATGTTGGTGCCAGATGTTATTCAGCCCATGCCACTCCTGCAGCTGACTGCCTGCATAATCTTCATTCCAGCCTCTTTGGTAAATCTTGTCTCGTGACGGGATCATTTTCCCTACCACAAAGTACTAAAGCACAGTAATGTGTAAATGTGCCCTATATGTACTTACTTGCATGCAAAATGGAGGCGGAGCTCAATAGTGGTTAGGGTATTTTCCCAGAAAGCAGGAAACCCAGTGAGAACCTATGCTACCCTCACTCAGAGCAGGTTTGAGGATGTGTTTCCCGCTTTCCAGCCAGTGCTCTAGCCATCAGGCCATGGATGAAGTATTATGTAAAATCCAGGTCTCCTGTTGAAGATTCATAGATTCATAGATTGTTAGGGAATGGAAGGGACCTTGTAGATCGTCGGGTCCAGTCCCCCTGTAGTAGGCAGGAAAAGACAACTGGGGTCAAGTGACCCCAGCGAGCTGACTGTCCAGTCTCCTTTTGAAGATTTCCAGGGTAGGTGACTACACCACCACTGATCCACAGTCTGGACACCCTGACTGTGAAGGAGTTTTTCCTGGAATTTAGTCTGAAGCAACCTTCCAGGAGTTTGTATCCATTGCTCCTGGTCTTCCCCAGGGGTGCCCTGGCAAACAGCTGTTCCCTGAGTTCCTGACGTACTCCCCTGATGTAGTGGTAAGCCACTACCAAGTCCACTCTCAGTCTTCTCTTCTGTACGCTGAAGAGATCCAAGTCCCTCAGCCTCTCCTCATATGGCTTGTCTTGCAAGTCCTTGATCATACAGGTAGCTCTTCTCTGGACCCTCTCAAGTTTTTCCATGTCCTTGTTGAAGTGTGGCATCCAGAACTGGATGCAGTACTCCAGCTACGATCTCACCAGTGCAGCGTAGAGTGGGAGTATCACTTCCTTAGTTTTGCATGAGATGCAATGGTTAATGCATGCCAGTGTATTTTTTGCCCTGCTGGCAACAGCATCACACTGCCGGCTCACGTTCATATGATGGTCAGTCACTACCCCTAGGTCCCTTTCGGCCGTGGTGCAAGTGAAATTGTCACCACTGAGCCTGTAGGTATGTTGGGGATTATTTGCTCCCAGATGGAACACCTTACACATCTAAGTGTTAAACTTCATCTGGTTCTGATCCATCCAGTTCTCCAGCCTGTCCAGGTCTGCCTGTATCTGCAACCTATCTTCTGACATGACCACACTCCCCCATAACTTGGTGTCATCTGCAACCTTGGCCAGTGAGCTTTTCACTCCCACATCCAAATCATTGATAAAGGTGTTGAAAAGCACTAGTCCAAGCACAGTCCCCTAAGGGACACCACTGACCACTTCTCACCAGGATGACATAGATCCATTCATGAGAACTCTCTGGGTCCTACCATGCAGCTAGCTTCCACCCACTGAACTGTTGAGCAGTTAAGCCCATGATCTTCCAATTTTTCCACAAGGATACTGTGGAATAGTAGATCAAAAGCCTTTTGGAAGTCTAGGTATATAATGTCAACATTTTGGAAGATGAGCTCCTATACCTTGAAATCAATATTCAGTGGTTAAAATAGATAAATAGCACAAGAGATGTTTCTGCCCCATTGGGGCATCCCCTAATCCAGCGAAGCATCCATCTCACTAAACTCCACACTACAGCTTCCTTTCTTCCCCTTGATCCTATATATATTCCTCTCTTGGCTTACCAAGCCCAGTTTGAAAAGGAAGACTGGAAAGGGAGAGTGGTTAGTGCCTAGTCTGCATTTGACATTTTTTGAGCCAGCTGCAGCGTAGTGGGTGTTTTCAGAGATTCAGACATCAATCATTTTATAACTGTGTTGAGAGGTTATGCACATGATTGTATCTATCTTTATTCTAATACTCCATTTTCATTTACTTTTAGGAGTTTTGGCTGTTATAAAATAAACAGAGAATGCATTTGAAATGGTCCAAAGCCTAATGCATGAACTGTAAGATGGATAGAAAACTGGCTGGAGCATTGGGCTCAGAGAGCGGTGATCAATGGCTTGATGTCTAGTTGCCAGCTGTTATCAAGTGAAGTGCCCCACGGATCAATCCTGGAGCCAGTTTTGTTCAATGGCTTCATCAACAACCTGGAGGATGGCATAGAGTGTACCTTCAGCAAGTCTGCAGATGACACCAAGTTAGGGGGAGTAATACATATGCTGTAAGGTAGGGCTAGGATTCAGAGTCATCTAGACAAATTGGAGGACTGGGCCAAAAGTAATCTCATGAGGTTCAACACAAACAAGTGCAAAGCCCTGCACTATAACACAATCCCATGCACCAGTACTGGCTGGGGGCTGACTGGCTGGGCAGCAGCTCTGCAGAAAAGGGCTTGGGGATTACAGTGGACAATGAGCTGAATATGAGCCAGCAGTGTGCCCTTGATGCCAAGAAGGTGAAGAAGGTCATACTGGGCTACATTGGTAGATGTGTTGCCAGGAGGTCAAGGGAAGTGATTCTTCCCCTCTATTCAGCACTGGTGAGGCCACATCTGGAGTACTGTGTTCAGTTTTGGGACCCCCATTACAGAAAGGATATGGACAAATTGGAAGGAGTCCAGTGGAGGGCGACAAAAATGGTAAGGGAGCTTGGGCATATGACTTGTGAGGAATGACTGAAGGAACTGGGCTTATTTAGTCTAGAGAAGAGGAGACTGAGAGGGGATTTAATAGCAGCCTTCAGCTACCTGACGGAAGGTTTGAAAGAGGATGGAGCTAGACTGTTCTCAGTGTTGGCAGATGACAGAACAAAGAGCAATGGTCTCAAGTTGCAGCAAGGGAAGTTTAGGTTAGATATTAGGAAGAATTTTCTGACTAGGAGGGTAGTAAAACGCTGGAACAGGTTACTTAGAGAAGTGGTGGAAACTCCATCCTTGGAGGTTTTCAAGACCTGGCTAGACAAAGCTTTGGCTGGGATGATCTAGTTGGGGCTGGTCCTACTTTGAGCAGGGCATTAGACTAGATGACCTCCTGAGGTCCCTTCCAACCCTCACTTTCTATGCTTCTATGATTCAGTAATGTGTATTATCTTAAATATTCCTGAAACACTCTTCTGACTGAATGCAAGAATGTTAAGAGTGACAGGCATAAAAACAGACACACTTTTAAGGATAATATTGCACACTATATACCACCAATCAAGAGGACAGACCAATTTACAGCAAAATGTCTTCCTGAAGAACCAGGAAAAAGAAGTAAATTAAATTAAATTCTGATTCTTTCAAAAGAGGAAATTGTTTTTGACATATGTCTAAATTCCATCCTTAGAAATACAATGTAATGAATACTAGGAAAAAAGTCCATTATGTTTCTGAAGCCAAATTAAGTTTGGCTCCAGCTCAGTTATGTGAGTGGAGGTCATAACATGAATTCTCTTACTAAAGCATTGAGTTGATAGAAAAGTCTAAACTTCAATGGTTGCTAACCTGCTTGCTCCAGATAATGGCTACTCATCTTTTTACATACATTTGAAGTCCCCTATGAAATAAAGTTCTGCCTTCAGGCCAGTGTCCAATGAAATCATATGCAAGGAACCTCAGTTAAGTTAGTAGACTGATTTATTATGAAACTCCTTTTTACATTTTTTTTTCAATGCATTGACAAATTGCAATTCCAGTCCAAATAAACCTTTATTTGCAATGGAGGTGTTCTCTGACAATACAAAGTTCACTTTGGAAGATTTGGAAAAGAATGCCTAAACGATAACATATATAGTTCTCCTAAATAATCCAGCTTTTTTCAAGATGTTGCTTTCATAACTGATTAAGTAATTACAATTCTGAATGCTTTCCTGGGATAAGTACACAGTATTTTCTTTTGTTGGAAAGTATATTTTATAAGGATCAAATGTCTGAACTGAAGGCAGGGAAGAAAGGAAGGAAAGCAAAGCAGAATGTCGTCAGGAAAAGTCTGCCAAAAGGTTTTTACTTTGCTTCCTTCTCTTGTTTGTTTTTTATATTGAATGAATACAGTCTGAAATTTTGCTAACTGCTACATCAAACTTGCTGAAAAGCAAATCTTTCACAGGCTAGGTAGCCAATCAACTATTAAAAAATAACATAAAATGTAATGATTAACTGCCAAGTTTAGTAAGCATAGATTAGGAGAAATGGGAAATATTTAAGCACAACACACAATCTATTTTTAACAAAGACTGGCTCTGAAGCTTTCCAAAGTAGCTTTCATTATAATTTACAGATTCTGTTTGTGCAAACAACAATGCAAAGAGTTTTTAGTGTCACTCAGCTATTGTTAAAGCCCAGCCAGATGTGTAGCTTCATCATCAAACAGTGAAAGATGGTGATATTTCCATGCCATTATGCTACGCATTGTTTTCCAATAATAGCACTGAAAACTATTTTTAGAAATGTAATCAGGGCCATCATATTTGAAGACTGGAAACTGCGAAGATGGCCAGAGACTATCAGATTCTTTGTGAAAAGGAACCTTTTTACTGCCAAAACACCTTGATATCTCATATCACTGCTTTTGTTCTTGTTCTTGTTCTGTTTTGTTTACACTGAAAACATTTAATGCTAAGATACATCTTCACTGTCTTAACCCAAGCAACATTTAAATTGGTGTTACCCAACCTGCACACGAAGGCCTCTCATCCATTACTTGTGGTGTTTTCATCTGATACTGTAGCCTAACCCCCAAATGTAACATACACCTAAGCTGTTAGGCCACACAATTTTCAAAGCCACTTTGCCACCTACCCCTTTCTTCACCAAAAAATATCGTTTTATATGGATTATATGTATGCTACTATACTGGTTAAATTTCTGCTAGACATGCACAACAGACAAATAAATTCAAAGTGTAATGATATAGTAATGAAAGTGTACCTTGGTGTCTCTAACTGTGACCACCTGAAACCTGAGACCCTGCTCCTGCCTTTGTTTCAAAGTAATTTGCATCATCACAGATCCTCACAGGAGGTGAGAGGCTTCATACCAGCTATGAACTGACTGCCCAGTGAAGTTTTCCATCTATTGACACCTCTGTGAAATCCTATGAAATATGAACTTTCATTTCTACCCAGGAGAATTTTTACAATCTTTTCTCCAATGCCTGATGAAGGGTGTTTGTGCCCAAAAGCTTGCAATTAAAGATTTTTTTTTGGCCACAATCTTGTTTGCCTAATAAAAGATATCATCTCTACTACGAGTCCTTATTGCCATTAGTGTCTCTAAACATTTCTGTCATTGACAAAGACCTGCACAGTAGGATCAAAGGATCACAGGAAAGTAGGGCTGGAAATCAGCAAGTAGTATCTATCCTTTTGATGAAAAAAAAATACGTACGCTTTGTGAAAGGGAGACATGCAAAGTACACCTGTAGCCCTGGCACACTTTGGAATTCCCCTAACTTAAAGCAGCACTGTTATCTCAGGGACATTATCAAGGTTTATCACCTGGGATAATTGGTCATACCTCAGTCACCACAGAACTTAACCGCTGATTTGCCAAAGCTACATATCAGTGGCTACTAAACTAAGTAGCCATTGATATGTAGCAGCAGAGAAATGCCCCCTGCTTCAGGATAGGAAAAAGCTCCCTCATGTTCCTTGGCACTGAAGAGAAGGGCAAGCTCCATGTGCAGGTCCAAGAAGCTTGTCTCTCTTGCAGAAATTCAGAAGTCACTGCTGGTCATGTCTACTCTGCATAATGAGATAGTCCTACCATAGTGTTCTGGTCGTGCTCCAGAAGCACCTATTAGAAAAGGGGAATGCTATAGGTATTAAAATCCCATCAGCTGACTCTATTGCCTCCCATCCCTCAACAGATTTCAGTCTGCATGGATCTTCTTACCTAGGCCCACTATCTTCTTGTCAGTGTATTAAGCTCCTATCAAAAATCTCAAAGCTGTGCATCTATTTCCTGAAACAGAAGTTGCTGAAACAAGAGTTTCAGGAATGCTAACAACTAGAATAGGTCTTTGTCAGAGAGAGGTGCCACACTTTGCCTCAGTTTGAAATGAAGCTGTAGGCAAAAGGCTATTTCACACGGAAGTAGAAATGGCTTTTGTACAGGGGCCTAGGCATTTTCCCACAATTTGTTGTAAAACAACACACAAAATTGTGCAGTATATTGCATCACTAAGAACCCACAATACAGCATATGCCCCCAGAAATCCTAGTTCTTCATGTGAATCAGTGTAGCACCTCTGAATGCAACTCAACTCTGACATTGTGCTCTGGCTATTCATACTGAGATTGGCGCAAGCCCTGTGCTTGGAGCCTAGTGATGACAACCAGGATAAACTCCACAACGAACTATAGCAGAGATGGAGAAGCTAGAAGCCATCAGCATTTCCAGAAGAAAAGAAAAAAGTGGTATGCACAAAATTAAATCACAGATTCTTTGACTCTTTTTCTATCACTCTATTTAATCACATTGCAAATGAAAGGACAAAGCCCACTATTTTTAAACAAGGAAAAAGAGACAACAGCTGCTTGAAAAAGCCCAGCTGTGAAGCCTTGGTTCTGCTTTCAGGCACGTTTTGTGCAAAGTAAGTGAAACTGAAAGCTCATAATAAAAGCCCAGTGATCTGCAAGGTTTCGTAACTTGTTTTGTTGTACATAGGAGGTTTGCTAAGACCACGTTGGCACAGATGAAAAACAGAAGTGAAAGCAGGGAAAAATCTGCATACAGAGTGCAGATTTCATTGTTTGAGGAAAAGCTGCCCTTGATTTGCTTCAATCATTGTAACAATCAGCCCAGCCAACTGTTTACATGCTCTCCATTGTGTAAGTGTTGGCTAGGAAATGGCAGACTCAATGAGATTTTCTTTCCTCCTGCACTCTGGGGAACAGTGGGAGTTCACACACTTGACAGACAGACAGGCAGACTGGCCTTCTCCTTCCAAGAATCAAGAGAGGGGCTTGCTACAGTATTATGGCTCAGAATCCAGGAGCATATGTGACTTAAAGCATGAAACATAGCTCCATTTGGATCCCAAGGGAGAAGAGGAAGCTGGTGAGGGATCTGAGGGAAGGGACAATGCCAGGAATTTTGTTCAGTTCAGTTTAAAATAATTAGCCCTTTACAGCATATTTGTGTTTCAATGATCCTTAAATGGACTTCGTCAGACTGACAGGTTGGGAGCCAATCAAAACTTATCTGTATATCTGACAACTGAAAAAAGTGTAAGAGAAGAAAAGATCCAAACTTTTAGAAGTAGCATGTAAATAGTTGCTGTCCTCTTGTAAAAAGGTCCTTAGCATAACTTTATTATAGCAATGCTGTCACAATTATAAACATATTTACCTACTCTAGGAGGCTCATGAAATTAAATATGCTAAGGATCAAGCAAAAGGGCAAATCCTCCCCCTCCCCCCATATCAACAGCAGAGGCAAAGTAAAAGGATTAGGGCTGATAAATCTTGCTTGTCTTGGTTTTGTTTGGAATGTGTGAAATGCAAGTGCCGTTGTAAACTGGCTGCCAACCATGGTACAAACGATCAAATTTAACATTTCTCGAGTTGTACCTCTGTACTCTTGATTCTGTTTTTTGGCACTGAAAGAGCTTTAGAGGTATAAGAAAAGATGTACAACTAATGCAGTAAGCTGCAATCTTGTAGAAACACTTCTCTTAATGAAGAACACTTAGCAATACTTCCATTTAAAAAAAACCAACCAGAATATCAGGTTGGCCGAGGCACCATTAGAAATTAGGGCTGTGGTCATTAAATCTTCTTCTTCTTAAGTCTTAAATGAAATGTTTACTTTGCCCACAGCTACTGTGGTCACACACTAAAATGTAGTTAATCAATATTTCCCAGCAGAAGGTAATTAGCAGAGAACCGTATTCAAAAGCTCCTTTTCCTTATATACCATCTTCAAAATGCAGGTGAATTACACTTGAAACTATCCATCATTTTCTGGTAAACAATGAACTATCAATTGACAGTAGACTCTTTAACTACTTACACTATCTTAACATTGTAGAATGCGTTACCTAACCCTGAAAGAGACACACTGCGGTTGAAAAGTGATCTGGTGAAATATGTTGAGTAACCTATGGACTACACTTCTGAGGGACTTGATTCCCCAGCCAACGAAAACACAAGGAAATATATACTTGAAAATAGAGGAGTAGGACTAGGGCTATCAAAAGACAGAATCCTCCAGTGAAACAAAATAACAAGAAATATAATTTAATATGGTAGAAAGCAAAGTAAGCATTTTACATCTCTATTAAATTCTCCTTGCAAGTTTTCTTTGCAAATACAGAAAAGATGGCAATTCAGCTTCTGCTTTACAGACCGTTAACATTTTGTAGGTTGTGATTTATTTACACAGGTCTAACTAAAGTCTTCAAATGAAATGGCTGCAATTGGGAAATGATAAATTATCTGAAGTATAATGCAGCTTGAAACCTAAATACGTGTTTATAGTAGCTCTCCTGGGCTGGTTGCCAAGGGGGGGGGTGGGCATTATACTTAGCAAGTTGTATAAGTGCATTTTATATAAACAAACAAAAGAAAAGTCTTCAAAATAATAAAGATATTATAAGAAAAGTTCTCATTTACTGCACCAATAGCACATATCACAAACTAGATTTTTGAAAGAATTTGCATTTGTAATGAAAAGTTCAGTTCGTAATAGCATAAGGGAAGGGTCCTCATTGTTCTAAAGTATATAAAATTGCCACATGATCAAGAAACCTGATACTGAAACAATCACTACTTAGAACAGCTAGTTGCCCTAAGAGGAAAGGGTCTGCTATAGTTAGTTAAAGAAGTAATCTCTCATTAAGCCACTGTATTGTCACATCATTCCAACCCTATCAGTAAGCACTATAATTCACTTGAATATCCTTGGGAATAGAAAGAAAAGCACCAAGAACTCGTATGACACTGGAAAATGGAGGGATTTATAGGAACCTTCAAACAAATACAAAAATAATCAAAAATCAATAGTAAATAAAGGACACTATTTAGATTTCCTGTTCATTCTAGTTAATGGCCTGGTCTACATTACAGAGTTTTGCCAGTACTGCTGTGCTAGCTAAGGGTGTGTAAAGATTGTACCTGGCATGGATGTAGGTATGCCAACAGAAGAGGGCCTTTTCTGCTTAGCTGGTATCATTTGGTTTAGCTACGCCAGCAGAAACAAACAAAAACCTTCTATCAGCATAAGAACAGAATAATATAAGAGGTGCCATATCAGGCCAGACCAATGGTCCATTTAGTCCAGTATACTGTCTCTGACAGTGGCAGCAGTAGTTGTTTTAGATGGAGACCATATGAACAGGGTATATCTAGAGTGATCTATCTTTGGTATACCTTTCCTGGTACCCACCATCATTGGTTTAGAGATGCCAGAAGATACATCCCTGACTGTTCTGCATGTAATGTGTCTTCACTAATGGACTTTACTGAGACAGTTATGCCACCAGAGCTATAGCAGCCAAAACTGTGTGGTGTAACAAGCCAGGGAAACAAGAACAGAGTCTCAAGAGGCATGCACGCCCTTTGAACAAGCAGGAAAGCAGGGAGGCAAAATACAAACTGCTGAGGTGAACTGGCAGGAACCAGAGGTTGTTCAAGCCAAACATGGGTCCTTCGAAAATTAGAAATCAATTAATAAAAGGGAACATAGATTACAAGAGGTATTAGAAGAAAATAAGGAGGCTAACAGAAAATAAATGAGCAAATAACTACAGGTATGAAAAAGGAGAAGTTTTGACTATTTGAGTCTTTCAGAAGTAAGAAATCTGTGAAAAAATATGAGTAAATAAAGATTAAGTACTATCAGGAATTGAGGTCTCAGAAGGACAGAGGCTAGAGACATCATTTAAAATGCAAGCAGTTACTTGACCCAGTCATATATTTAAAGGGCTCTGAAGAAAGTACAATATGAATAAAGTCAGCTGCTAACATAGATTAAAAGGTACCATATTTTTACCTATATTAACAGAAAGCCATACTCATAGGACATACTCATAGGGTCAGCAAAGTGCAGCCTGTCTGTCACATCAGACACACAGAGTCAATCAATCTGGCCCATAGACATGCAGCTTCAGCAGCAAGAGATTTCTTTAGCAACTGCTTTCTTTTTCTGCCATGGAGACAAGCACCAGCTGTGGGTGCTCTGCCCATACTATCTCAAGGAAAAGCAGTGGCAGTGGCTGTGTCCCAGTGCCTGCCTGCCTGTCTCTGACCCAAACTGGATCAATCCAGCCCACAGCCTTAAAAGGCTACCGATAGTGGTCATAGGGCACATGCAGCCTTTCTCCGCAAACAGTCTATGTCCATCCCGGCTTCCTTTCAGCTGTCTTAACATGGACTGCAAGCAGTGTGCACAGGCATTCCCCACTCTCAGGAGCCACATTAAGGAAGCTGGCATAAGTAACCTGGGGTGGGGAGGGGTCTATGAGGGCATTTGGCCAGCACAGGGGGTTGGTAGGGTGGGGGGGAATGGGATTGTCTATCCAGCAGTTTGGGAATCAGGGGGACAAAAATAAACCAGTCAGGGTCAGAAGGGTAAGGGGAGCCCAGCCCCAAGACTAAACCCAGGGCTCCACTCCAATCAGGCATTCAATAGATCAGGTTAATCTGATCCCATTCTAAGTTAGTTCACCTCCTCTGGTGTCCTAACTTAGATCAGAGCTGCCATTTTTGGGGTGATTTAAATCCCCATGAATGTCTGCATAGATGAGCATTTAGATCAGCCTAAGCCTAGTTAGGTTGATCCAAATGTACCACCTGTACATACCCATAGAAGGTAATCCTTACTGTAATGTCCAATAGGGGTTGAAGACACTTACATGGCACTGATGTTAAGGGGCGGTGGGGAGAGAGAAACATGACTTTGTGGGACAAAGCCAATCTGACTTTAAATGATTTTTGTTATGCCTTTGAATTGCTGGGCTTTATCTTTTAATCAGTGCTCTCCTAATGAACTTTCACAGGTCAGTTTTCCCAGCAAGAACTTTTGTTATCTGTTCTTCTGGTCCTTGTAGTTTCATCCTTCCACTAACGCATCTTTTCCTCACAGATCCATCATGGGCTTTTCTTGGAATCACTACACTGACAGCACTTTACAAAGCTCAATGTAGGTAAAGTTAATCCTTTTAGGCTAAAATGCCTTTTTTTTCAAAATGTAAGTTTGCTGCCAACTTGTTGACCTACGATCACATCCTGCACTATAAAATGAGAGGGGGTGGTTGTCTGGTGGTAAGAAGGCCAGAGAGATAAAAATAACCCAGTTGGGGTCAGGAGGGTAGGAAGAACCTAGCCCTGGGGCTGGAGCAAGTGGCTGGGCTTTCCCAGCCACAGTCTTCAATCTAAAGAGGTACAGGCATTCACATGTTTCACCCATAAATGGAGAGATCCATTTTCCTCTTATTTCAAAGAACTAGGCCTGGTTGTTTTAGTCATCTATCTCATTCTTCCCACAAGCACATACTGTGTCCAAGTACAGTGTCAGACACCACGGGCATTTATACAGATGCTCCGGAGGGGGTGGAGGGCACTTTAATTAGAGTGGCTCTGACAGTCACTCTAATTGAAGAGCCCAGAACATCTCATGTATCAGCGTCCCCACACTTCAAAATGGTGTTGAGGGCACTTCATCTGAAGCTCCCTGAATGAGCTTTAAAGCACTCCAACCACCATTTTGAAGTGCGGGGACACCAATACAGGAGAGGCAGGACACTGCTGGAGTGTGGTAATTGCCACAGTTCAGCAGACTCAATTAATTGAGCCTGCTCTGATGTGCTGGAATTACATAGTGCATTGGAGCAGCCTCCCTGCTCATGTATAATCACCCTACCTATCCATGACAACTACAGATCACATTAAAGGGAAGCTCAATCTAGTAATGGCCTCCCATTGTTTTTAGATCTAAACCCCAGACAGGTGGGTTTCTAGGCCAAAGGAGGGCTTTATTAATCTATAAAAAAGGGAACAGTTATTCTCTGATATAGTTCCAAGTCCTCTCAGCCTTCCTATGATGATGTAATCAGTAACATATCATTCATACAATGTGCTCCTCTGACAAGAGCTTTAATATTAGAAAGGTAGTTACTGCTCTTCCAGTACCACATTGGGCCTTTTCCTCTTGAATCAACATCTGATATGGTCACTTCTTTTTCAGTTTATGTTAGAGTAACTTCAGTCTGCTCCACAAAGATAAAATGAGCAATTTGCAGTCTTCTAGCATCCCAGGATGCACAGCTTTCAACCCTACTCTGCTGAGCCCAGAGTAAGGATAGAGCCTATACCCCTCTTGCCAGCCCTGTAGAGGCAAGTCAGAGCTGTGCAAACAAGAAATGGTATTAACCCTTAATATGTGACTGCTCACAGCACATTCTCATTTGAACACTGCTTAACATTCCCCAGGTTTAATAAGGACTAAGTCAAGGGTGGTCAAAATGGCAGATCTGGCCAGTGGCTGGAATTCATGTCCCAGCAGCCCCTGCTTGTGCTTCTGCAGCCAGTTTCCATGAAGACCCTAGCAGCAGCAGTGCTGTGACAGGACAGGGCTAGGGTTTCCATGGAGAACAGCCCCAGCAGTACTGGCAGGACACATGGCTGGGTTGGGAGCTGCTCCAGGGCTGGGGCTGGGATCTTGCAGCAATGACAGCGTGGTCCAAAGCAAGGACATGCAGGCAGTGGATCATGGCTCTGCCCTGGCTCTGAACCATGCTGTCATCGCTGCAAGCATGGGCGACTGGTGCCACCTTAGTCAGCAACTGGGGGGGGGGTCCCCCCACAGCCAATCTCGTCGACTGGGGCTCCCACCCATCGCCTAAGCGGGGAGTGTAGCCAGTCAGGGGATGCAACAGTGCTCTCAGGTTTGCATGTGCATCCCCATGGACCCCCTATGCTTTACCAATGGCTGCAAGATCCCAGCCCCAGAGCAGCTCCCCATCCAGCTGCGTGCCCTGCTAGGGCTGCTGGGGCCATTCTCCATGGAAACTCTGTCCCAGCACTGTCAGGGTGCCACCACTACTGGGGTCCTCATGAAAATCTGCCACAGTGATGTGGGCCAGGACTGCTGGGTAATGGAGTCCACTGCAGGGCCAGACTTTGCCCACCCCTGGTCTAAATGTAACATGTAATTTCACCTTCACTTTCTTCATCTTTCCATTAGGACAAAAAGTTCTGTTTTGGTGTTATTGGCCCCATTTCTGACAAGACAGCATTACTACACTCTACATACCTACCTGAGAGTGGCTCCACTAGTAATTCCATCCTTTTATAAAGTGTTATCTAGGAGAGTCACAATCTTAGAAACTGTAATGGTTCCGTAGGGGAAGATACCTGTGTTTTCTCCAAGTGATCTCTCTCTGTTGCAGGAGTAATACATATTTTACAACAGTAAACCCAACAATGCTGTGATATATGTAGTACATTTAACTATAATTATAGCTTTGATAAATATATGTAGCTCCTTAGCTTGTTTGTGGAGGAACTGTAGGAATTACTTTGAAAATTGGACCATAGTAATCATAAAGAAATAAAAATATGAATATAAAAAATGTTGGAGACTGTTTCAATACAAATCTAAAGACTCTACTTAAAAAAAATCCAAATTTGAAAAACCAATGGACAAAAATCAGATAGGTGTGTATTTTATCACCACTTTACTCTTAAAACATGAGATTCCCCAAATCTGGCAAGTTCATGTCAAATTTTTGTAATTTAATAATGTTTTTGTTTTCATTCTCAGATCATATCTTCCCTTTAATAAATGCCGATAGACTTCTATTGATCAGCCTGCTATCGATTCCTCTGAAATTCTAGCAGCAGCCAAGATAGCTCTTAGATTGTGTCAAACAGTCTTCATGCTGCCATTTCAAGTTCCAAAGACACTTGTAACAGGAACTAGTTGTTGTATGTGATGAGCCTTATGTTTAGGCACTGAAAGCAGCAGACTTTTGTCAGACTCCTTGGCTTTAAGTGATTTGTAAACAATAAAGCAGGTAAGGAAAAAGGAGGTCCTAGGCTGTAGACAGATGTTACCTTTGTACTGATGCAAAGGGAGAAGGTATGAATTCATGTCCCTGTAGCACTACAAAAATGGCAGAAGTGCTACAAAAATGTTCCTGGATGAACAGTGGTGTAACTAGGGATGGGTGAATGTGGAAACTGCCCCAACCACCAACTTGAGGGTGGAGGTGGTGAGAGAAAAAGCGGTTGCTGCTAGCAGCCACACAATCACAACCATGTTTGTGCAGCAACCAGAAGTCACAGCCGCCCGTGTCCCAGCACCCAACTGCATCCCCACACTAATGTGGATGAAACAGGAATTTCTCTGTAGCACTGTGTTTTGTAAGACCACATCTACTGCATGTACAATGCACCATAGCACAACATGGGGTGGGGGTCTCTTACTCTCCCAGTATCAGAGTACTCTGTTCTTCCAAGTGGGGGAGGAAGAGCAAGCAGAGTTGGCAGTTAATGAGTGCTGCCTGAATCCTCTGTTCTCAATGGAACTCAAGTTTGGGAAGCAGACTTGTAGCTCCCTGGCTCATTGGCAGGCTCCCTCCCCCATCAGGGTGGGGGACACAGCTGAAGAAATGAGCAACCCCCTACCATCCCTGGCAGGAGAACATACTGCCAAATACCTTCATCGAGACTACATAGCAGTCCAGTGGGGAGGTGGGGGGAAGGGGGCTCTGCAAATCTGTTCATGCCTCAAAGCATTATGATATTGTAGCACTTCACAGTATTGCAGCATTTGTAGTGCTACAAATGAATGTCTGTCCAGGGTCCGAGTATCTCTAAAAAATAATGTGTGCATAAACATGCCATTCTCTAGTAATTTGATTCTTAGCAATGAATAGAATACAACCTTTACTAAAAGTCAAGTTGTTTCTTTCTTAATTGAAAGGCTCAAATTGAGACATCAGCTCTATGACATTTAATTCATCTATGCATAGGCCTAAAGAGTTATATAAGATGCAGTTATAATGGTCTGTAACTGTCAGTACTGTATTGCAATTATTATGTGGCATCTGGAGAAAGAAAAATACAGATTTGAACCTAGGCACCTAAAATAATTCCAACATGCTTAGCTATTTCATCAGTTTTAATGTGGTGATGCACATTATACTGATATTATGGAAGCACATTTTACTACTTATCTTGAGGCACCAACTCTGGACACCACGCTTCTAAAAGGAACCTAAGATTCACGGAGGAGGAGGGTTAGTGATATGACTAGGCAGGTGCAACTAATTGATTTCTTGGTTGAGCAGTCAAATGAAAAAGTCAACAAAAAATGTTTAAACTAAAAAAAATGCAAAATAAAAAGTAAAATATGTATATTGGGAAAAGAAAAAATATCTGGAGGAGCAATAGTGTTTGATCTGCAATGGAGTCCTTCAGTCATTTATAGTAACAAAGAGCTAGACTGCAAACTTTGTGTTGCCATAAATATTTTTATGGTGGCACAAAACCCAAATGAACTTAACTCTTTGTTGTGCCACAAATGCCCAATTTTTATAACAGTGCCAGGAGCATCAGAGGCTTAAACCAGAAGAACAGAAGCCCCAATGACCTGTGTAGACATCAGTGAAGCAGATCAGCTGTGCCACAACACATCTCAGCAGAGCTGATCCTGCTCCAAATATATCATCTGTCTCAACCCTAGAGTAATACAACTGTGATTAAGAACCACACACTTTTGCTCCATAGCTCAGTGATTAGAGAACACTCCCAAGCTATGAGAGAACAAGGTTCCTCTACCTGAATATCCTGTATTTACCAGAATATGAAGGTAAGAAAATTACCTACATATTGGGCTACAGAGTCATTTTCCCCTCCCTCAAAATGAATGCTTAAGTAATCCATGTAAAACTGAGCAATATGAACACTACTAGCAAACTGCCCATCAAGAATGATGGGGGAGGGGCAGGGGGGGACAGAGGCCTGTGTCTGGCCCACCCCCCTCCACTTCAGAACTGAGCCCACTTTCCCCCTCCCCCCCCTCCCGCTGCTTCAGGGCTGGGCTTGTCCCCCCGCCTTTGGGTCCACCGCTGTCCCCACAATTTCTCTGTGTCTGCCTGGTCCACCTGCTTCTCCTCCCCATGAATGATGGGCAGGGGGAGCAGGCAGGGATGGAGTTCCACCACCCGCCATCTCATGTGGCTGCCGTCTCCCAGGAGTGGGGGTGAGGGATTTTGCCCTGCCATCCCCTCCACCCCCCTTGGCCAACACCCCATGCTGCCACCACCTCCAGGGAGCGAGTGGGGAAGGGTGAAGCCAGCAGCGCTGCCTCCAGAGAGCAGGGCTGGGTCGGGGCTTGTCGCCCTGCCCCCAATTCCATCCACTCCCCGCCACCACCACCAGGAAGCAAGGCCAGAGGGAGGGCCAGGCCAGCACCACTGGCCTCACCATCCACTCTGTCCACTCCATCACTGCCATCATGGCGGTGTGCTGCCCCTGCCTCCTGTCCCAAACACTCATGGAGAACTCTGATTGGTTGTTTCAGACAACCAATCATAGTGTGAATAAACCATTATGGGCAGACAGACAGACTAAGGCTTTTATAGTATTAGATGACCCACAGTAGCTCAACTCAGCGTCCTGAATAATGTTGGCTAGGAAACTCTCCTGGAAATTCTGAGTTAAAATCCCTTCAAACAAAAGTGAGCAGTGTCCACATCACTGGGATATTGGATAGAAGGGTATCTGAATTAAACTATTTCTTGCCCTTTACCACAAACGCTCAGAGAAATAAACATTTAAAAAGTGCCTAAACAAGTCCCACTTTGACATCGTTGCTGTCATTACCAGCAGACTTCCTGCCTATGGCAGGGGGGCTGGACTCGATGATCTTCCAAGGTCCCTTCCAGCCCTAATGTCTATGAAAACTATGAAATATAAAATTATCTGCTGAATTTTAACAGAATTGATGGTTGTTTGCCTGAGCAAATGATTCTTACAGTTTTCTGGATTTCTGTTTGCAAAATTAACCATTACTTTGAAAGCAATGAGTGCATTTGATATTTTGGAACTGCTAACTCTTCTTATTCAAAGGACACCATTTTAGAGTATAATTATAGACAGGCCATAACTATAAGTCAGGCCTCTTAATTTACATTCCTGGTCCTGCCATTGATTCACTGCTTAACACCCAACAATGTTGGGTGAAATTATCTTTGATTATGCTGGAAGACTAAATGGTCTTTTCTGATCTTAAAATGTATTAATCTTAGTGATAAATACTTGAAATATGTCTAGATATATATTCTGTTCAGAACAGCAAATGAATATTTTCCACAAAAATTCCCCCAAATAGATAAATAAGGTACTAATGGGTACGGGACAGCAGGTCATGAAGCAATCTACAGATACTGTGTAATTCAGAAATGACTAATAAATAAGTGTATAACATCTATACCATGGTAGGTAAGTACAATATTTGTATTTGCTCCAATAAAGTTTACCAGCTTTTTACATCCCTGACTATTTAATTTATTCCATATATTTCCTTACAGAAAATACTCTGAAGTCAATGAAGAGATTCCCACTGACTTTAGCAAGCTTTGGTCCAGAGCAACAAATTGCATCTATGACTGGCCCTTCTTTACTCTCCAAAATTTTCAAAGAGAAAAAGTTTGTCTGGAACTCCTTTTTAACCCATTGTCTTTATCACCAACTAATGAATTCCATAAGGCTCAACTGATTTTATTTTATTTTTATCACCTCATTCTGCAGGCAGTTTCAGAGTAAAATAATAAAAAGCAATTAGGCATACATGACACATCAGCAAATAGCATCAGAAATAAAAACCTCAGCAACAAATACCAGAAAAGAGGGAAATGATATGGATAGGAAAATTAAGCAACAAAGCAGGGAACTGCTGAAAAGAAACACATGAGAAAGAAAGAGAGAAAGAGAGAGATGAAAGAAGAAAACTTTAGGAAATACCAACAATAAAGCAAATAAAAAGAAATTAGTGCCAGCTCTTGCAGATAGATTAAAAATGGGAATCCAGCCAGCAGAATAGAAGAACAGTATTATAATCTTTTCTTGAGAGATATGGCAACAGGCCATTTATCCTGTTGGTTTTTACCTTGGGTTGTTGCCCAGACTGGACAATTAAAAAGATATTTTTGTCATAGCACCAACCATTTTATCTCACTGCTGTTAACAAGGTGTCACTACCAACTGTGCATGCTGATTTAATTTGTAGTTTTAGGATTAAATGAAATAAATAGCATTTGGTTGAGCTCAGAAAGCTTGGAAGCACCTCCTTGGTGATAATAATAAGTGAGTTTTTAGTCTTTGGAAGTATGTGGATCAAAAAAGAGAAATAAAACAACTACATTCCAAACAAAAGTTACCAGTTAACTATACTTTTCCATTTTACGTTACCATTCTCTCTCTCCCTCTCTTTTCTTTCCCTGACTGGTAAAACAATGAGTCCTTAAAATAATAGCTGAATATGAATAACTGGTTTTCTATCAAATGGTGATAAGCCCAGAGCCTATTAACACATCTATTTTCTAGGATCCCTTTGGAAGTTTCTTAGTTTGATATGAAGTTGTTTCCATTGTATCAGACCTTACTGGGTCAACTGCCTCCTGTGTACCCCTGTGCCCTAGAAGAATGCCCCAACTGTAGGGTTTTCCTAGGTTAGAGTTTTCCAACTTCACTCCCTTTGGTTTTCCCTGTTCTACTTTGTTTAAAGTACTTAAATCGCTATTGAGACAGAAAATAAGATAGCTCTCCAGCCTGGTGGTTAGGACACCAGTGGGACACCATTTGCAGTCCCAGCTCCAGTGAATTATTCAATATAATTGAAACTACCCCATTCTAGAATAATCTGGTGATTATACTGTTTTCCTAAGAGCTGGTAATTGGTGTCATAGAAAATCTTCTCGGGCAGAACATGGATATTCCATATCCTGTGCACATGCTAACTACTGTTAGGATGGAGATGACATCAACACCATCACTGATCTACCCTTATTTTATTTTATTTTATTTTATTTTATTTTTATTTCTTTTCTTTTTTTGGAGAACCACCGGGCAAATTTTGTTTAAGTTTATGAATAGTTTCTGAACCATCCAAACCACATATTTTGGTAAATTTACTATTTGCAAAATGGAGATATCTTTGCCCAGTTCTGGTATCATAGATCATTTACAAGTCACAAAAATGAAAAAGTACTTCCATAGAAGTTAATTTTTCATAATGTGACTCCCTAATGAATAGAGTATTGAAGCTATATCAGTTTCCTGAAGTTGTATTTTTTTTTTTAATAATGCAATTCTTGGAACCTCTCTCCCCAACTGATTAGTTTTCAGAAAAAACAACCATGCAAAAATTATCCATAAAGTAAAATAAGTGATTAAAATCTCATTCTCTACACAGTTTGAAGTAAAAAAAAATAAACCACAATGTATAGTATTGCAGCTGCTTCTGCCTGAGAATGGGTGGGCAGATTGCTTCTCTCAGTTGCCTAGCATTTGGTTACAAGTGGGTCAAATCAAACCCTTCAAAATCAGGATCAGATCCAAAATCAATACATCCTTTAAAGCTCCTCTAGTTTTCTATACATACATCCAAAAAGATAGATCAACAGTTCAGTCTCTGACTTTCAAGACTGTTGCTAACCAGCAGAAAATCTAATGCAACAACTGTTGGTTGAGCAATTACTTCATATGAACCTTTACCTTCTACACCATTTTGGCATCATGTCACTTTAAGATCATACCATGGCAGTTCATAGTTTAGCAGGGGTTGTCAACTAGGGGTATGAGCATCCCTGGGGATACTTGGGAAGGCCCTAGGGTATACGTGCGGATGAATGGGGATGGAGCACTGCCACCCACCACCCTGCACCATCACCTCCCAGAATCAGGGCTGGCACAGAATAAGAAAAGCGGTGCTCTTCTGTAGGCCACACAGGCGCTGCCCAGCTGGCTGGACATGGGGAGGAAGCTCGCACACAGCGGCCGCCACTGCCACCCACCAGCCCGCACTGCTGCCTCTCCACGTCCAGCTGCACGCCATCCTCCCTGCCCCCCAGCTCTTCATCTTACCACTGGGGGTACACTTATGAAAAAAGGTTGAACACCCCTGTAGTATAGGATAGCAGATTGTAGAACTAGCATGTTAATACTGCATACAATTTATTGACTTAGCCTAGTGACTACTGTTTCTTGAATGGCGTCTTCAGGCCCATTCAAACCTCACCTCTGCATGGTCCTTATATTTTGCACTTTTCACCTTTGGAATGAAATCTCATCATCTTATTCTCTACCTGAAACAGTACAAAAGGACACTGGGATTTCTCCCTGGTTTTTTTTTTTTTTTGGAAAGTCTGTGGGAAAAGTAGTTGAGAATTTTGCAAAAAAAAAGAATAAAAAACTCCACTTTCATTATTATTAAATAATTTGTGAAAATCTGTCATAATGGCTAAAAGATGCAAATCTGAAATTCCATACGTAAATATTGTAACCACTGAGGATAAGTGCTTCTAAGTGCTCTGGTGGAAATAAGTTTTGACTAAATATGACAGATTGGGAATAACAGATATATGATTATATAAAAGATCTGTATCTCTCAAAGCGATTTCCAAATGTCATTATTCCCATTTGACAAATGAGTGACTGAGACCTAGAGAGTGAAGGGCATTTTCCAAGGTCATACAGAATATTAGTGGCAGATCCATGAATGAAGGGAAGTGATTCTTCCTTTCTGTACCGCACTGATGAGGCATCATTTGAAGTACTGTGTCCAGTTTTGGGTCCCACATTTCAAGAGGGATGTGGACAGTTTGGAAAGAGTCCAGTGCAAGGCAACAAAAATGATTAGGGGTTTCAGAGTCAAGAGTTGTGACAAAAGCTGAAAAAATTAGGGTTATTTAACCTGGAGAAAAGAAGACTGGAAGATTGGAGGGGGATTTGATAACAGTCTTCAAATACCTCAAGGGTGATTTTAGAGAGGATAGAGATGGTCTTTTCTCTCTTGCTGTAGGGGACAGGACTAGGAGCAATGTCCTGAAGCTGCAGCAGGGAAATGTTAGACTGGAGATTAGGAGGAATTTTCTGACTATAAGAGTAGTCAGGCATTGGAACAGGCTACCTCAAGAAGTTGTGTAATCTCTATGCCTGGAAATTTTCAAGAGCAGGTTAGAAACACACTTGGCTGGAATGGCTTAGTCAAGGATGATCCTGCCTTGAGCAGGGGCTGAGCTAGATGATCTTGTGAGGTCCCTTCCAGCCATACTTCCCTATGATCCTATAATAGAAGCCAAGTCTCTCAAGTACTATATACTAGGCTACGTAACCATTTTATTTGTATGCATAATATGGATTTCATGGTTTTTTTCTTGAGCAGGCCCTAAAAAACAGCTCCTTAAAGTCAAAGATTTTCATTGACTTTGATGGATTATTGGTTATAAAGGGAGTAGGTAAGAAATCCCATCCTGAACACATATGTTGAAGGTAAGTGTGTAGTGATCAAGGCAAGCACCTAAGAGGACTTCTATTATTTACTGTGTAGCCTACAAGATAAAAGTTGTGCTGTTGCAATCATTTGCAGAAAAAAGGAAGTTTTCTGTCATCTTCCTAAGGCGTGTTACCCTTACAGTTGAACTCAAAGAGATGTGATAACAAATGAAGTTTCAGTCAAAATCTTTTTGACCTGTTATAGTCCATAAAGCTTTTTTCTTTAAGATGATGTCTACACTGTTTCAGGGTTACATCCAGGACCACAGCTGAGAAGCACATGCTGTCCACTTGTCCCTGCCCAGCATACATCAAATCCCATAAATGATCCTCTCTGGTGGCTTAAGGCAGCCTTGATTACACACTCAAGACAGAAAGACTGACAGTGGTGCTGAGTCACACACGAGGGACCTTTATAAAGGCGGCTACAATACCTGATTTCTAGGATTTGATTCACGTGGATGAGAGAAACCCAGGCAACAACATCAAAATAATTGTAAAGGCTGCAGCATGATGTGCTCAAATTAGAAAAGTACAAAATTCAGGTTGCTCTCATCCTCCCTCTTCTGTGACTTCTGTAATAACACAGTTATTTATTATGGAGCACATAGGTGCTAAGACACTTTGATGACAGGACCCCATATCTTAGGGCCCCTAAACTACAGTGCCTAAGATAACACTTAATAACATATAAACTTAATAACAGACTTGTATTCTACAATCACATTCCTGTCGCAATGTTTTATCTGGAATCTATTAACAGTATTTTATGAAAAGCATACATTGAACCAAAGCTTTTAATTGGTTTGAGCCAATATATAGGGAAGTGTAAAGCTCAGAGAGCTTCACTTGGCATTAAAGACATACCCCATTTTCTGGCTTGCCAAAAAGCATGGATTTCAGAGAGCTTATGTAAATCAGCAGTAATAACAGTCTAGCAGTTGCTTCTCCATGCAAAACTACTCTACACAGACATGGCCAACACAAAATAGCAATGTAAAGGGAGAAAAATGTTGGGGGTGGGGGAGATTAAGACAGAGAAACTTGCCTTGCTTCATCTTCTACCATATATTAAAGGAGTCTGTTGTGCTCTGGCTAAAGCCACACACCCTGTGGAGAGTGTAGTCATTTAAAAGGAGGGGGGAGTGGAACTGAAATCCAGAGATTGGGTTTTTACAAGCAAATGTTCTACTCCTGACCTCCAGGGGCTGGAGACTTACATTTTAATCACAAACCCTTCCAAGATAGTCATACTGTTGCAACAAGACCTTTTCTGTTTTGATGAAAATAAAAGCACTGGGATAATAATGAATTTACTGTTGTAGAATCTGTGGACATAGAACAGTGTGAGCAAAAACAGTGACTTAAATTGCTAAGAACCAATGTCTGCCCTGGCATCTGCATGAACAGCTTCCATTGTTAAGTTTTGTGCCAGAGCTAAAAGTAGAATTTGGCTCTTTGTTTGGTAAAGGATACCCATAAATAGTCAAAAGGAATAAAGCCATATTGAGATAGCAGGAATTCCAGGCATGATTTGATGCTCTCGATCCTAAAAGATTCTGATGATCCTTTTTTTTTTTTTTTACCGAGTATCATTTCAGCTCTATGTGTTGTCAGGAAGTAGACTTAATTAGTTAAGCAGAGGTGCAGCCTGATCCAGAAGAGGGAGTTGACCCCAGAGGCAGAAACTCCTGACTTGGATATCCATCCATAACACAAACAGGGAGCACTTACCTACTTGATCTCCTCCAAACACTTCGGATATGTCTAGACCACATTGACAGGTCTCTCAAGAAGGGATGCTCTCAACTCCATCCCCATTGTACTTGCCAAACCAAAAAATGAGATGGTGAGACAGCTGCAGAGATGCTCCCACAGCCTCAGTCAAGCATACTGGAGACAAAGGAGCAGTTGTAAGGCATGCCCCTGGAGCACCTCCCTTACCTCATTTCCAGGTTCAGCGCATGTAAGCAGGAGCAGATAGATTAGACATCCTTGGCAGTATCCTTCCCAGAAACACTAGTGACATGCTGTAAATATAACCCTGAAACAGGGATCCTCTTTTTTAATGTAATTAGCCTAGCACAGTATAACCATCATCTCCGAGTACAGCCTATATGTGCTACCACAAAAGTTGAATTGAACTTATCAGAAAGATATGAGCCATCAGAAAAATGTCAGTCCCACAATCCTATGGATCCAGAAATATATTCCAAATAACCTCTGAATCTGATATCTTTTATTAAATAACACTTGATTTTAATAATTATTCTTCAGACTTGAAAACACAGTAAATCTTGCCAAGTCAAGTAAAATGATAGCCTGAATATTCATTTACCTTTCTGGCACCCAACTAGAAGCTTTCCAGTCATGTAAGTGTCCTTTTTTGGCATTTATGCATAAGTTGCAAGTCTATTACACACACATATGCTCATATACCATACAGGCATAGTAGGCTACACACTGGTTGAGGAGCTGTGCAGGCATGTGGGCATATATATTGATGAAAGTCCTAGAAAATTAAGGAGAGGGAAGGCCCTCTCCCATTTTAATCCCAGTACTGTACTTTGCATCTTACACTGATTGGATTAAATGGACAGAGGTCAGTGGAGAAGTTTCTGCCACACTGGAAGCAAGCATGCAGTGACCATGCTAGAGTACATTCTGGAAGCTGGGATCCCATCCCTCCCAGAGAAGCATCCATTTCACTAATTGCATCTACACAAGATGCTACTGCACAGTAGAGTTGTGGGACACTAACCATGATGCAACACTAATGCACAATAGTAGCAAGCTACCGTGAATTAATTTGACTAAATATGACAGATTGCAAATAATGGATATACAATTATATAGATGATCTGTATATCTCAAAGTGATTATATAGGTGATCATGAGCTACTGTGCAGTAGCTTGTTACTTCTGCACAGTAGCATCACATCATGGTTAGTGCCCCACAATGCTACTATGCAATACCATCAGAAAAAAAAAAACCTGCAGGGACAGGTCAATACAATTACACAGTCATTTAGTGCTTGATTATGCAAGTACTAAATGACTGCACAGTAACAACTGCACAGTCTGCCACTTGTGCAGATGTGGCCACTGAGATGCACACCACTAGCCTGTTGTTTTCCTCTTGGTCCCACCTATCTCCCATTCTTGGTTGCTGATTGCGCCAGCTTCAAAAGGAGGGCTGGAAAAAGGGCAATAGAGTTCTGACATTAGGTCTCCCTCCCTTTCCTAATGCTAGAGCCAGGTGATTATTGCAGGGAGAAAAACTGGAGGCAAACATATATTTTTCCTTTATTATTTTAATCTGTTTGTCAAGTGGAAGTACCATCTTTCTCTTCCTATAACTCTGAGGTCACTGGTTAGCTGTTTTCCTGGTAAAACATTACAACTCTACTCCTTAATTTGCATGTGGAATTTGAGATTACATGGTAAAAAACATCCCTGATCAGGAATATAATTTTTTTTGCTAGAGATCCTGAGTGGCATACAGAAAATAATAATATCATTCACTTTCAGCTGTGTGTGCTGGGAAGCAATAGTTTTCATTTTCAAATCTGCTTTTTATTACATTGCAAGAGCAAGAAGTGATTTGGAAAAGGGGTTTAGCACTTGGAATGTCTCCAGACAGAATCCTTTAAAAAAATAATTGCAGAAAACAGCTTTTTCTAAATCAAAGCATTAAAGTACTAGGGTAGTAATCTTCACACCTTCACTCTCAGCCAGCTAAGGTCCCCAGCACAACACCCAGTACATTTAGGACAGAATAGACTGCTGCAGAGGAAAAGCTAGATGTAATCTGGGATTTTTTTTTCTGGTAAATGAACTTCTCTATAGCTGCAGTGCCACGATCAAACATTTTGGATGTCAAAAACATAGGCGGGGTAGCACCCACCTGTGTGGGACAGAAGTAAATGAGAGTTTTAAATGAAAGAGTTGAATTTATACTGCCCTGGAAAACTTCAGTTTTTAAATGGAATCTTTGAATAAAATTGCTGAGGCATGTGAGCTTTCCTCGCTGTCCTGTTAATAATAACTCCTAACCGCTGGTGGCAGGGAAACTTTTCCATTCTGTACAGCCAGAGACAGCTTAAATTAATAAAAGGGAGCAGGCCAGTGGTATAATCTGATTTGCAATAAAGCAGTCTCTGGTCTGGAAACATCTAAATTCAACGTGAATTAAAATTTGGACATTTTTTTTAAAACGGTTGCTGCCTTCCTATATTCCTGTGGTGATCAGGGTTTCACATTTCAGAGCACTGTTGTCAGAAGGATTTTCCCATTTTAAAAAAGCTTGCCTTTAGATTGTTTGGAAGTTAAGAAAACTAATACTATATACACATGCCATACATGACTTAATGCCTCAAAATGAGGAAGGAAAAAAATAGGCTCATTTTAATGATCCAGAATTAAATCATATGCATTAGGTTTAGCAGAAGGGTCTTTAACTGTCTCAAAAGTAGGCAGAGAAATTTTAATGGCAACACTTCATCCTAACTAATTGAATCATTTAAAGTGTGTGCAAGTATTATTAATTAATCAGCAATTCAGGCTATAGCACATGGCTGGGTTATTTTTTAGTTGTTTCCTTCATTTGGTCAGCAGCAGTGATAGTAAATGCTGAAGATCCAAACAAGAAAGTTTTATAGTATGAAAGGTCTTCTCTAAAGAGAAAATCTCTTTATCTACTTGTAGGATTTTGTAACATAAAACTCCTGCCACTCCTCCCCATTTTTCTTCTGTTATATGTACCAGAAAATAACTAAGAACAGTTTTCAAAGTATGGTTTCAAGATGCCACATTGCACTTCGGAAAGTGTAGAGAAAAAAACCCAACATATGGATTCATTTTTCCTTTCCATGAGGTTTTAATTAGTGATGGAGGATTTTAAAAGTGCAGACTAGGTAGGTCCATGTCAAACTACTGTGGAATTTTTGGCATTTTCCAATTCCTCTATGCATTCTCCTATATTCACCTAAACTTTCTCTTTTCTCATTCAGTCTTTACTAGATACTTTAATGCCCTCCTTCCTTTTATCTGCATATACCTTCAAAGGTCTTCTTTCCTTATAACTTCTCCTTACCTCAGAGAATATCATTATAGAACTAGATGGGTTTTGCAGCTATGATGAATGTGCCCAGAGAATTCAGATTTTGTATGGTGCGACACTATACATAACCAAATGTGTTATACTCACCAGAGCACGACATTTACTGTATTTACTGAAATATAACAGGAGGTTTTTTTCTTCCTATCAGGAAGGGGGAAAAGCTCCTTATTGTATATTCACAAACAAGAGAATATAGAATCATAGAAAATTAGGGTTGGAAGGGACCTCAGGAGCTCATCTAGTCCAACCACCTGCTCAAAGCAGGACTATCCAAAACTAGATCCCATCCAAGGCTTTGTCTAGCCAGGTCTTAAAAACGTCCAAGGATGAAGAATCCACAGGCTGTCTGGGTAGCTTCTTCCAGTACTTTAGTACCCTCCTAGTGAGAAAGTTTTTCCTAATATCCAACCTAAACTTCTCTTGCTGCAACTTGAGACCATTGCTCCTTGTTCTCAGTGGTGGCAGATGACAGAACAGCCTAGCTCCATCCTCTTTGGGACCACACTTCAGGTAGTTGACGGCTGCTATTAAATCCTCCCTGAGTCTTCTTTTATCCAATTTAAATAAGGCCAGTTCCCTCAGTCTCTTCTCTCCTCATAAATCATGCGCCTCAGGCCCTTAACCATTTTTGTTGCCTTCTGCTGAACTCTCTCCAATTTGTCTACATCCTTTTTGTAGAGGCAGGGTTTAAAACTGGACACAGTACTCCAGATGTGTCCTTACCAGTGCAGAATAGAGGGGAAGAATTATTTCCCTTGAATATCTGGCAATGTTCCTACTAATGCAGGCCAGTATACTGTTAGCCTTCTTTGCAGCTGTTGGCTCATATTCAGCTAAATGTCCACTGTAGACCCCAGCTCCTTTTCTGCAGAGCTGCTTTTCAGCCAGTCAGTCACCAGCCTATAGCAGCACATGGGATTGTTCCATCCTGAGTGCAGAACTTTACACTTGTCCTTATTGAACCTTATGAGATTTATTTTGGTCGAATCCTCAAATTTGTTGAGGACTCTCTGAAACCTCATTAAATAAATTGTCTATCATTAAACTGCTTCCAAAAGCAGCATGTGCTCAATAATAGAAACCAACTATAAAGTTGATTAAATGCAGCCAACACTGAGCATGACTATAAAGCACATGCCCATACTGGGTAAACATACTGATAGGAACCTACCACAAGGATAGATTTGTGCAGCACATCTGAATAAAATATATAGTAGTGCCCATTGTACTTAGTCTCACTCAGTGCCCACTCTTTTTAAAGTCATGGTGAGCCACTATATTACATTTTGACTTCCTCTTTACTCCCACAGCTGAGCTGTACCTTCATTTCCCATTTTCAATTATTCCTGTTTCTTCACTAGAATTAAATGTCTAGCAAACATCACCAAATGGGGTCCCAAACAGTTCACCCAGGATGTCTCTGTTGCTTCCTCTTTCGGAGTATTGCATGTAATTAGTGTGGCTGCACCCTCCATGCGTTGGAGCTAGACCAGGTTGACCTATGCCTCATCTGAATATACATTTTCAAGGACTCATGACAAGGACACCTGGTTTCAGTAATGAATGTGGGGCTAATTAGCACATAGAACCTTTGTGGGGGGTATCTTGAGTACACACACAAACACACACTGAGCAATGTTGAGCAATGGGGTCACTATGGCTTGAAACACTGTTGCCTCTGCTGGGTTAAATATAAGTAGGTACAATGATCGGCTTAAAAGTGTGTTTATGGTGTAGCTGTACTAAAACTTGCAGCAGTTTCAAAAAATGTAAAAAGCATCAGTTCTGGATAAACTAAGTCTATGAGTACCTATAGTAATTTGCCAATGTAGAAATTACTACAGGCATGTTTCTTTCAAAGTCAGTGGGGGCATCACCATGTGTGCTTTACTGCAGAGTTGACTAATTAGTTCAGCAATAAAGCATCATAATCTACACATGCAGCTCTATTAGGCTAGACAAAACTAAATAAATCCACGGTAGGACAGTATTGCCCAACACAAGTACTATCCTACACCAGGGTTACTTACTCTGTTGCAATGCACATGCAGATGGTGATCAGGGCTGGCTGGGGCACAAGGGTGCCCATTAGCCTACCAGTTAGCCCCACATTGTAGCACCCTTGTGCCCTCCATATCACATTGAGCCAGATTGGAGCAGCCTTGGGCCGGCAGGCTGACCCTCCAGACCCTGTATCAGCTGGGGCTTCACTGCCTCAGCTCAACATGCTGCAATCCTGGGAGCACATGTAAACACTGTGTCCAGGAGCAATAAACTTTGGCAATAAACTGTGCTGGAGTTTATTCAGCCACACTAATTGCACACATAGATGCACTCAGTGTTTTCAGGTTTGCTCCTCACTGCCATGTACTCAGGAAGAGCAGGATCTGATAGAAAGAGGGGTGGAGGGAGGAGGAAAAGAGGAGGTAGGAGAAAGAATTTTGGGGGAAAGTGGACAAGGGGACTACCTGACTCCCTCCAGACTTATTTACCCTGCTGTAGCAGTGGGAGAGGAACAAATTCAAGGCAAACTTCCAAATAATTAGATTTTATACCTGAAAAATTCTAACAAATTTATAATTTTCCCATATCTAGAATCTAATTATTCATCTTATATTCAGAATCATCTTATATTTGAGTAAATATGGTATACACAGCAGGGGGCATTATCACAGGTATCATCTGCCAAGCAAAGAGACAACCAATTATCATATATAAAGCACGTGGAGCAGAGACTGCTCTGTAGCATGGTCAGTCTTTGTTAAAATGTGATTCATTACAACTAATTCCTTTAGACTGAAATTTGCTTTGATTTGCATATGAACAAATGTACTGAGTTTGTTTTCAGACTCATCTCCTACTACAGATGCTGAGGTATGAATTCTATTTTAAAAAGGAAGACCAGTTTTCAGAAGCTAGTAAAAGATGTTTATGAAAGTCAGCTGACGTTTAGGAAAAAAGTTTGAAATAGGGTGTGTTTTTTTTCTAGCCATACCTACTTAACCATCTTTATTATGTACCATAGGGCATGTCTGGTACAGTGGGAAGCCTGCAGCCCGGCAACAAACATATTGAGCCTAAGGATAATTTTCTGGATTTCATCAACTTCTTTTCCTTTGCTAAGGAGAATTCTTGTTGGCTGTTTTCACTTGGATCCTTTTTTCTAGAATGTACTTATTTGCTCCATTTATTATTTGTATTGCAAGATAACAATTATTTTGACATATTTACATGACATACCTTGGAAGAGATCATTAGAATATTGTAGTATTCAATTTATGACACAATAGAATAGGGCTGTCATGCTTTCTATTAGAAAACATTATTTCAGAGGTGGAGAGGATATAACTGGATGACCATTTTCTTTGCACAGTATTTTAATCTACAAGTCATCAGGTTGGGAAAGTATGCCACTGAAAATTGTTCTTACAAAAACCCATCACCTTTGGGGATTAAAACTGAAATAAAGAGAAGTCATGGTTTGTAAGAAGCATTTTGGTACACTTGATTCTTTATAAAATGGAAGTTTGCAGGCCATTCCATTTCTGCTGTGCCTGTCAAGGTTTGGAGATAGAAATAAGTGGACATAATTACTTCATTAAAACTATTTATTTTTTAAGTGTGAAGAAGGCATGCTCAAATTTGCAGGTGTATTTAAGGAAAAGACAATAGCTGCTAGCAATGAGCCATTAATATGCTACTGATACCTCATGGAAAACTTTGAAACAAACATTAGATTTCAATGCCATTCTGCTTCTCAAGCAGAGGAAAATATTATTTTTTCCTCTACCAATATTTATAGCTAAGGGCATTTTCATGATGAGAATCCTGACATTATAAAAAGTTCACCTTTCTGTATTCTGCATTACTTACATTAAAATAGTAGCTCTTAAGGGAGTATTTTACAAGGCTTGGTGGCTAAAATATATAAAATTAAATGAGTTTCCTTGAAGCCCCCCTTTCTGAAGGTCTTCATCTCTCTCCCTCATCCTTTTCTGACCTTTATATCACTCTCCACACATTTGTATCTCCTATTCTAGGAACTGCTGATGGCAGGATCCTTGCAGCATGGAGCACATGCTCCTTTCTTGTTTTCCCTGAAGAATGTCTTTTTTTTTAATGCTGGCAATAGCATTTTGCAGTCCTCCTTAAGGGTTTAATGTCTGATGAATAAGATAGAGAAAGAAGCCCAATATTTAGCAAAATTGAAGGCTAGTGGAGAAGCATATGTTCATCACAGTCCTCTTATATCTGTCTCAGAGAAAGGGTCAGAGACAGCATGGAGTAATTCTACGAGCATGTTTCAGTCACCATCTCATGGCTAGTTGTGTTAAATTCTTTTGTCAGACCTATGGTATAGTGTAATGTAGTGTATAGTGTAATTTATGGCCAGGGGTGGCCATAAAGTCCCCAGAATCCCCTTAGCTCTTGTCACCTGTGCTTGCTTTGGGGCTATCTCCCCTTCAACTTTCCTGCTACACCTTGCTGTACTTATCTTTTTTGATAAGGGAAAGTGCCCCAGGGCTCCCCAACCCAGGTTGCATGCTCATGAGTACAAAATTCCCTACTCATTACTTAAAAGCTAACTATGTGGCTTTGTCATCTCCCCTTTTAGCCATGCCCAAGCAACACAGAAGTTCTCACCTCTTGCAGGCTACAGGCTCCTTGGCTCTGCTTGTTTTCTCCCGTCCTGGGTTACAGACCCCTTCCCCCACCTGAGGCCCAACTCCTTGGGCTTGGACCCTCTCGCACAGGCCCTGGCTCTTCTTCCAGGACACTTGCGGCCTCCTGAGCTATGGGTCCCTGAGTCCAGTTCTCACCCCTCTTGGGCTACAAGCCCCTGATTCTGGGTCTCACCCCTCCTAGGCTATGAGTCCCTTACCCTGGCTGTAGCCCGGCTCTTCAGCCTTGGCCCCTCTGCCAGTTGAGACCTCGACCACCCCTACTGTCTCAATTTCTAAACCACCGGTTTTGCTTACCTAAGCTCAGTATCAGTCAGGAGCCCTTCTGCAGCTCAGGAGCTCTTCCCTCCATGGCTCTCAGGGCTAGACTGCCTGCTCAGCTCAAGTCCTGGACTTACATCCTGTTGGCCCAGCCCCTTTATGTGATGTGGTTCCTATCTGTCTCCTGCCACACCTGCAGGCTGCTTCTCACACAGACTGCCTTCTCTTAAAGTATCAGCCTTTAAGAGATATAGCATACATATAGCAACATGAATATGTATGCTCATCCCTTGTCCATAGCTAAATGGAGCTTCATGGTTTCTTAGTTTCATAGTTTCATAGTTGGTAGGGTCATAAGGGACCTGAGCAGATCTTCAAGTCCAACCCCCTCCCATGGACAGGTAAGAATGCTGGGGTCAAATGACCCTGGCTAGATGATTATCTAACATCCTTTTGAAGACCCCCAGGGTAGGAGCCAGCACCACTTCCCTTGGAAGTTGGTTTCAGTTCCTAGCCTCCCTGACTGTGACGTAGTGCTTCCTGATGTCTAGCCTGAACTTACTGTCAGTCAACTTGTGGCCGTTATTCCAATTACAGCTGGTGGTGCTCAGGGGAACAGGGACTCTCCCATTCCCCAGTGATCCCCCTTAGTAAGTTTATAGATGGCCACCAGATCCCCTCTCAGCCTTCTCTTGTGGAAGCTGAACAGGTTCAGGTCCCTTAGCCTTTCCTCATAGGACCTGCCCTGCTGCCCCCTGACCATGCAAGTGGCCCTCTTTTGGACCCTTTCAATGCTGGCCACATTCCCCCTGAAGTGCGGCACCCAGAACTGACCAACTACAGCCTGACCAATGTCTCATAGAGGGTGAAGATCACCTCCTTGGACCTGCTTGTGATGCATCTGTGGATGCATGACAAGGTGCGGTTAGCCTTACTGACTGTGTCCTCACATTGGCAGCCCATGTTTACCTTGGAATCAATAATGACTCCAAGATCCTTTTCTGCCTCTGTGCTGACGAGGACAGAATTCCCCAGCCTGTAAGTATGTTGCTGGTTCTTCCTCCCTAGGTGCAGTACCTTGCACTTGTCAGTATTGAATCCCATCCTATTCTCGTGCACCCACCCCTGTAACTTGTCCGGATCTAGTTGTAGCCTGTCCCTCCCTTCTATCATGACCACTTCTCCCCACATGTTAGTGTCATCCGCGAATTTGAACAAGGTGCTTTTCACCCCCTCGTCCAAGTCGCTAAAGAAGATGTTGAACAGTGCGGGCCCGAGGACCAAGCCCTGGGGGACCCCACTGCCCACACCCCTCCAGGTTGAAAATGACCCGTCCACCACCACTCTGTGGGTGCAGCTCTCCAGCCAATTTGCGGCCCATCTGACTGTGTAGGCATTGACGCCACACTCGCCTAATTTTTTAATGTGAATGGGGTGAGAAACAGTGTCAAAGGCCTTCCTAAAGTCTAGAAAGACTACGTCCACTGCAACACCTGTGTCTAATGATTTTGTGACCTGGTCATAGAAGGCCATCAGGTTGGTCTGACAAGATCTGCCCCTAATGAACCCATGTTGGTTGCCCGTAAGCATAATCTCCCCTGCTGGTCCCTCACAGATGTGCTCCTGGATAATTTTCTCAAACAGCTTCCTCAGGACAGAGTTAAAACTAACGGGCCTATAGTTTCCTGGGTCCTCCTTCTGCCCTTTTTTGAAAATGGGGACCACATTGGCCCTTTTCCAGTCCTCTGGCACCTGGCCAGAGCACCACAAGTGCTTGTAAAGCCATGCCATGGGTCTCATAATGAGCTCTGCCAATTCCCTCAGCACCCTGGGATGGAGATCATCTGGACCTGCTGATTTGAACATGTCCAGCACCACCAGAAGTTCTCTAACTAGGTCCTCTCTGACCCTAGGCCTGGCTGTGCCTCTCCTGAGTCCATCCAGAATCACAGTGGGGGGGATGTCCCGGTCCCTGCTCAGAAAACTGGAGGCAAAGAATTTGTGAAAGAGGTCAAATTTATCATCTGGTGCAACCATCAGATTGCCAAGCATGTCCTGCAGGAGTCCCACATTACCCAGTGCCTTCTTTTCACTTCCTATATATTTAAAAAAGGACTTCTTGTTATCTTTGATCCCGGTCACTAGTCCTAGTTCTGTCTCCGCCTTAGCCTTCCTAACAGCCCCCCTACAGTCTCGAGCAATGGAGGTATAATCCTCCTTGGTGATGGCCCCTTCATTCACCCAGTTCATTCACCCAGGCACCTAGCAGTGTCTTAGTACCAGGACTTGACTCAAAAACTGTTTGAGGTTTCTAGGATGTTAGAAAAAAGTTGATGTGATGTCACTAAAATTTGTTGTCCTGTTCTCTCATAGCTGACAGAGGAATTGTGGACCAGTCCCTTGCCTTTCCAGTCACTGGACAAATAAAGCAATTCTGTAGCAACTGGGAAGGCTGGAGGATGCTGCTTTTCAAATAGTAGTCCATAGTATTAAAAATATTCTGACTTGTCATGATCTTTCTGAGTCCTTTTGAACAGAAAAAAATACTCTAATTTTTTCATAGTAAAAAATGAACGAAAATGAAGGCGGGGGGGCGGTATTTTATGAGGGGTGCTTGAAATCTAACAAAGGGTCCCTCAAGTTTAATGAGAGGTGCCTCAAGTGGAAAAAGTTTAAGAACCACTAGTGTGGAGACTTCACAAACCATTAAGTCAAGATTCCTGTTGGGAAAATAGCCCTTTTTATGAAGACATGATGGCCCTTGTAAGTTCTCTGGGAAATCTTTACCTCAGCCTATCCATTATGGTGATATGATGCCCAGTCACACAAGGTGAAAGAGTATAACTTGAGGAGTTCAGTATACAGAATGTCAAGAGTCATTTTAAAAGACTCTGGGCACCCCTTCCCACCCCCCACCCCTTTTATTTTTTTGATTGAAATCATACTGTTGGAGTTGAGTGAAAACAACATAATCACTGGCACAGAGGACTGGAGCAGATGATACTGCCTCCAAGCTACCTAAGTTCAATGCAATGTACTATATGCAACCGTGAAGGAACTGCTTTTTAAAGATGATTTGATGTTTCTTCAAATGCCCCGCTGATGTAACATGCTGAACTGACAACCTTCTAGAATGAAGTGCTTTGTGTTATCCACTGTACAGAGATGGGCTATTCAAGCATCCCTCTGCTATTCACTCCAGTTGCCTACACGTGGGTTGTCAGTGATCAGTTTGCATGTCATCTCACTTCAGTCTCTGGCAGCGATTTTCAAGAGGGACACCATTCACTATGTGTTTGTGGATTTATCTGTTTGTTTCCATCATGTGGGCAGTAATCTACTACATGCTGGCCTGAGATCATCAACTCTTTCATCTAGCGCAGCCATCTGCCTGAGCAGTAATTGACAGCAATGTTTTTCCACCATGAGCAGGTTGGACTGGACCTGAAGCACTAGAGTTGTGAAGTGTTTTATCTCATAACCTGACCTACCAATATCCCAAGAAATCACACTGGTGCATAAGAGTAGAAAATTTCTCTGGCTCTTTGTGGAATTATTTTTTATGACCTAGTAAAATGCCTCCAAATAATCTGTTTAATAAATTATTTGATCAAAAATTACAAAAACCATATTTGATTAATACTATTTGGCCAGCTCTAATAATCCTCTTTAAGCCTTTTTTAAAGCCCAGGTCTCAATCTGCCAGCACTTTTAAATCTTGTACTCTGGTAGGTCATTAAATACTTAAGAAATGGAACTGCACAGCTGCTCCTCTGGTCATATCTGTCACTAGAGAGTTGCTCTTCGTGTTCACGTGCCATGATGCCAAGCTCTTAGGAAGTGATGTACTTGTACTGGGTCACATTCCTACAGAAAATATGGCTGGGCTCAGAAATAAGAAAAACAAACTTTCTGGAGCCTGTACATAGAGTTGATTAGATTACGACAGAGTGAACAGAGGGTCAGTGGCTTTTCTGTCAAAATTTCCTCTCCCTCAGTTTGGTAACTCAGGCTTGCCTGGAGTGTCAAAAGATATGGCCACCAGGTTTAGAAGAGGGCTGTCACTATTCTCCATAGTCACTGGCTTGTTGGATCTGCTGCAGCTGACTTGGCTGTTGCATTTCCTCTAACTCCTATTAAAGAGCAATTCTTTAGCATTCATAGTGGCCCCACTCTCATCTCCTGGCTGGCCTGATCTACTACTGTAGCTATTGGGAATCCTAACAGACCTACACAAGGAGAGTCTACAAGCAATATGTTTTCCCATTCCCATATTACTAACAATGCCAGAAGTTCACCTGGTTAGAGATCCAGGACTTAGGATATCACACCTGTTCCTCTTGTTGCTCGCAAGAAGGAATATACATCATCTCCACCATTGGAACCAGGGGGCCATCTCTACAGAGGAGAGCTGTCATCTGCAATAACCCCCACTGTCCCATTGTTTTTTCTCCCTCTGCAGCAATAGCAGATGTTCCTATTATGTTGTTATTCTGAGGAAGGAGACCTGTTGGCTTCTCTGGACTCCTGGGCTCTGGTCCAGATGCAGCTGTGGAAAAAAAGGATACATATAACAATTATAGAATCTTCTTGTTCCCATTGCAGCTTTGCATCACCCTGGCATTGATTACCAATGCAGCAGTCACTCACTCTGTTTCTGGGCTTCTTTGCATTTCTTCTCCAGTTCAAACCCTTTTGTTTTCATCACCCTCTCTCTGCTGTTCTTCATTTCCTCCCACATGGCATGATTTCAGACTCAGGAAAGATTTTGCTGGGGCTCTGTTGCTCATGTTAAGATGTTTTCTGCTAATCTTTCCTGGGTACAGTAAGTGTGGCACCAGCTAATTGCAGGAAGAGATGTGTTTTAGTTCAATCTTTGTATCTATGTTATACAAGAAATGCTGTAATGTAACAATGGCGAGTTGAAGGTCTGTCCTAATGGACTAGTGGGGTTGAGACACGCCAGTTTCTATAGTCAAGAGCACATAAGGAAATGTTGAGGCTAGTATCATTTGGATGCCTTTGATCTGAAAGCCAGAATAGCCAAGTGCCCCTTTTTTCAAATGGCTCATCGGGAATGGTCTTAGGCATGAGTTCAAAGCAAGGATCAGCCTGCACCTCTGGCTTCATGTGAAATGTCTTAACCTGGGGCTGTCTAACTGGCAGCCCATGAGAGGTTAAATTGCAACTTCAGGGCTTCCACATGGCTGTTGTTCCCCACATCACTCAGACTGCAGAAGCAACCAGGTGCTCCAGGCTCCTGCTTCCCCTGAGTTCCTGTTCCCTGTCACATGGGGCCGGGTTAGGCAGTATAGCATGGAACAGCCTGCAGTCCTGTAGGAATCTGTAGCCCAGGGCTTCTGAGAGGCACAATGTAGTCTGTAGCTGAGGAGTTTAAGGTGAGGTGGGGCACCTGGGCATGCAATGCAGCAGTTTGGGTGGATGCACAGTGCGCCATGAGAACAGGTGGTGCAGCAGAGGGGCACTGGGGAATGCCTTGCAGCAGGGGGATACATACTTCAGTGGGAGGGCACAGGTGCAGTGTGGGGCTGCTGAGTGCATGGTGCAGTGGGGGATTCATAGATTCATAGATGCTAGGGTCAGAAGGAACCTCAACAGATCAAGTCCAATCCTCTGCCCTGGGAAGGAAAGAGTGCTGAGGTCAGATGACCCCAGCCAGATGCCTATCCAGCTTTCTGTTAAAGACCCCCAAGGTAGGGGAGAGCACCACCTCCCTTGGAAGCCCATTCCAAGTTTTGGCCACCCTTACCATGAAGAAGTTTTTCCTCATGTCTGGCCTAAGTCTGCCCTCTGTCAGTTCGTGACTTCCTCTTTGTTACTCCAAGAGGTGCCCTGGTGAACAGAGCATCTCTGGTTCCTTGCTGTGCCTCCCTAATGAATTTGTAGGCAGCCACAAGATCATATCTCAGCCTTCTCTTGTGGAGGCTGAAGAGGTCCAGGTCCCTTAGTTTCTCCTCATACGGCTTGGCCTGTAAACCCTTAACCATATGAGTGGCCCTTCTCTGGACCCTCTTGAGGTCATCCACATCCTTCTTGAAGTATGGCGCCCAGAACTGGACGCAGTACTCCAACTGCAGTCTAACCAATGCCTCACAGAGGGCTGTGCAGTGTAATGGGGAATGTCAGGCACACAGTGCGGAGGGGGGATGCACAGCGTAGTGCGGGGCACTAGGCATGCAGTAGAGTATAGGAGGCAGGGCATGTGGGGTGCAGTCTAAGGGGCTCATGGCTCCTGCTATTTGGTCTCCAGCCACTTGAAAGTTGGACAGCCCTGCCTTAACTACTCTTCTGCTATACCCCACCCCAGCAAATATCTATTCTAGTCCTCTTACTATTGCTTAAATCAGTGGTGCTCAATCTTTCGGCCCTACAGATCAAGTGAGTAGTACAGGATCGGTCCGCAGCCTGATCCAAGCAGCAACTTTCCATCCTTTAGATCACCACCTCCCCCTGGCCTGTGTGCTCTAATTGGCCCCGCATACCCAATCTATACACAGGGCCATGCTGTCTGACCCAGTGGGCACGCTGCAGGTCCAGCAGTTTGGCAGCAGAGGAGTGGCAATTATCTGCCACTGCACCCCTGCAGCCAAATTTTCAGACCCATGGGGAGCTCTGCAGGCCAGATGACATGGATCTGTGAGCCAGATCAGTTGTTTCTACATTTTTATATCCTATATCTATAGCAGACTCATAACTTTTTTTCCCAGTGATAGGAAGCCAATTCCTAATTTCCAGATATGTGAACCAGCAGGTTAATACATGCAATTAAAAACAAAGATTGAGCAGCACATGCTCAGAAGGAGAGCAACCCTCCCATTTTTCAGCACCAGTAGCTTATGTAATGATACTCCCCACCAGAAGCAGGAGATCCAGATTCTAGCCCTGCCCTCTCCCCCTACTCAGAGGGGATTTAACTATCAGGTGACAGTGACACCACTGACCAGACACCTCTGCAGACAACCTCTTAAAGCTGAGGTGCTTTACCTTGCATTTCCCATTTACTGTTTAAAACAAATGAAGAGCAACAGGAAAGAGTCCACTCACATTGAGAAAGAGGATCCAGGCCCCTTTCCCTTCCAGGGTAGCATCCATATTATGGAACCACATATACTCTATAGTTACTATCTTTCTCTTCGCCCCACCGATTTCCCTCTCTTGTATTACCCAGAGTGCATTACCCAGGGCAGTAGCTGCAAGAGTAAGGGTAAGAAGCACCTAGAATCTGAATACTCAGCCGTTGTGTCCACAGTATACAATAGGCAGCAGCATCAAACTGTGCATCAGTGCCAAAAATGGCATTGACGCAGCTGGGTAACTGCCCTTTGGGCACAGAGGATTCTGTTCATTGTCTTTAAGCCTGGGACATCTCTGACTGCTTTGGACTGCTCTCCTGCTGCAAAGGTGATTTAAAGTAGATATATCTGATCCCTCAGGCTTCTTCCTGCATAGGGGAGAAGAATCTTTGGCTGATACAGAGCTGTGACCATAGACTGTTGTGGCCTTCGACCTATGGGTCAGGAAAAGGCCTCCCCTTCATCATGACACTCTAGTGATTCCTCTCCCCAAAGAGACCCTTGAGTCTGTTGGTAGCTGATGCAAAGGCACTCCAGGATAGATGAAGTAAAGTTATGGCTTCAGCTATGCCTATTTTTTCTTTTTTCTTTTGTTTGCTAATCCACAATGTATTTACTATGTCATATGTAGTGTAAATGTAGTGAAGCTGTAGAAACTTGAGACTTAAGTAAAGTACCTACTGTTTAACTTTTGCAGAAGGTTGGGGAAGCTCCTGGACTGCAACATGTTGTTTGCATTCAGAATAGCTGGTCACTGTTGTATATGTATATGCAGGGTATGTAATCACATACTGTGATGTGTAAGAGATAGTTTTCATGGTGTTATGAAGCAAGTAAAACAAATACATATGAAAACAAAATATTGTTTTGTTCAAGATGAATAAGTAAAAGGACCTTAGCCAGCTACCGTAGACCTGTATTATTGTATTACTATCTCACAAGTTCAGGATATTAAAAATGTTTACAAACCTATGTAGCAAAACATAAACCATTTTAGCTTGAAAAAGGCTTCTCTCTTTGGTCAATGTAGGGTTGGGCTGTTCACATCTGAACACAGTTTGATATGAAGCTTATTTATGAACACTTCCATTCAGAGGTTCCCTCAACAATTGCTGTCATCTGCATTTTTCTAGACATACTCTCATGATGGGTACAATTTTTGGCTGTTTCATTCTCCTTTGAAAATGCACAGCAAGTAAAACTTCCATTTGTCCATATTTGTATGGGTACAGAATTCATCTATGCCTTTGAAAAATGCAATCAAGAACATATACAAGTTTCAGTTGAGCTCTCCATCCACAGAAACCAAAACATGCATGTCCCTTCAATTAAGTTACATTTGTGGAAAAGTCTTGCATGGAAACTACTTCACTGAAAATATAACTTGGAGGCATGTAAACCAAAGCCACAGTTGTATTTTAAGTTATATTAAAAAGAACAAAAGCAAGAAGCTCTCAGCTGAACTCCACCATTGGGAAAATTGCAGATAAGAATATCAGTCTTTCAAGACAGCTAAGAGTCTGCATGAATAAAGGGACAAATCAAAGGACAAGAAATGATAACGACTGTTTCCTGATTAGAAAAAAAATGCCATTTTTCTGTCTACATATACATACTATCATTATCTTGCTGATAATTAAATAAAACCCAAATACAATAGTAAAAATCCTAAGATGATGAACTTGGCCTTCATATAAAAATAGGGAATTCGGAACTATTACTTTTCTCAGTGAATAACAGGTAAAAACAGAATATATTTCTTAATGCTGTAATATGCAACATCTAATGCCTGCAAGAATTACTTTACATCAAGAGGAAGGCTCCAAACTGGTGTCTGTGATCCAGATTTCCTTTCTCTTTATTCCTTGATGATTTCCATTGCTTCCTTCCTTCCTTGTTCCTCTACCTGTAAGATTCCTTAGGGAAGTGATTTGCAGCTTGAATAACCTATTTTAGATCTTTTTTTCTTTCAGCTTTGTTTATGTTTGTTATTTCTTCGATGCTTTCTACATCCTTGCTGAATAGTACTTGACAAAATCCTTCTATGGAGAACAATAATAAAAAGGCCTGAGCAGAAGGTGATTAGTTTGAATGCTGGATTCATTTCAGCAGATGGAGAACTTGCAAGAAGTATGTATGTTTCTGGCAGATTTGTAAAACATAATCTTGAATTTCATCTTATTACATGTTTAGAATGCATATACTGGTTACCTATTAAACGTGAGGCTTTCTTGCATATAAAATCTATGTGGAAAGGAGGCTAAGACCAGAAATTAAGAAACATGGAGGAAAAAGAACAGGAGAGAGAAGACCCTTAGCATTTATGTGGTTTGCATTTTATTGTGCCCGTGGTTGAACCCATCTATTTGCAGTTCTGGAGAAAGAAAATATTTTCCTAACCACAGCTGAAGAGAGACCCTGACAGAGCTTTCCTGCTTGCCATCTCCCATGTCATCAGTGTTTTCTGGGAGAAGAATTTGAGGTGGTTTTCCACCTAAGTGGTTACAGCTGTTTCCACAGGATCAGTCAGATGGAGTTTCTGCCTCTGTTTATTTTGGCTCTGATTTTTGACTGGAGCCCGGCAGGATGACAGAGTTTGCTCTGGGTCTGGGGACTTTGGACAAACATTCCAGAGTTTCTGACTTCTTAACATTAATGCTTGATGAATTCTGCTCTTAATTTCTTCTGGAAAAAAGTCAAGCCCACTGGGAATTATCCTTAGTCGTGCAACAGACTTTTCTTCTTCTATATTTTTAGGAGAGAAAAAAAGAAAGCATTTGCCAGCCTGTAAAAATGAGCATGAGCATACTTTAAAAACAACTGTAGACTTCAGTTTTCTAAAATTGCAGGCTTTGGTTCTCTGCTGTGAGGATTTTTTTTTTTCTTTTATTTTTTTGGTAACAGGCCTGCTTGACAGGAAACATCCATTGTAACATTTATAAAGCTAAAAACTGTGAGAAAATTTGGAACATAGTCAAATAGTCAGTTTTCCCATATGCATGATAGTAGTGTCACACTTTCTCAAATCAGCTATTTGATAACTCTGAAAACATAATGGGGGTATCATTTATGAAAGTCACTCTCTAAGAAGATAGATCTGAGTGAAATTCAGATGTCAGTGAAAGCAAATGGGCTTTACCATAGACTACAACTGGCGCAGGGATGAAAATCCCTGATGCCTAAATACTTGAAACATAGGAAAGTGGAAGTAATACAAACCAAAAAACAAGGCATATTTTTTATTGGAAAAAATATGACTCATAGGTAAATTTGACAATTGTTTAAAAAACCCAGTGAATAAAATTATTTGCAAATAATGGTCAACCAGCATACATTACAGTATAAGGCTGCTGCTGATTTTTATGCCTGTTAGTCTTTAACAACCAATAAAGGATTTGCAAATGTACATCATCTCAGTGTAATTGTCAATAGCCTAATGAAGTCACTGACAATAAGCTTGGAAATACAGGGGCTGAGCCTCAATGAAGATTAATTATCATAGCTCCATTATCATAGCTTAAGGGAGCTATGATAATTTACACCAGCTAAGGACCTGCCTTCAATAGCTATCACTGTGCTTTTGATATATATATATATATAGATAGATAGATAGATATATATAGATAGATAGATATATAAAGGTAGAACAATTTTTGTGTGTAAATAGAAAGATGACATAAATAGAAAGATGAAAGATTTTTATAATTACTACTCAGTCATGCACAAGAGCAGCATAATACTCAGTGCCTCATTGAACTCTACACAGGAATTATATAGCTGCATCAGACACTCTTTGTTGGCTCATGTCAGGTGCAGTGGGGACATGGCCCCACTCAGTGGGAGAAGTCAACACTAGAAATACCCTGACCTTGTAAACCCTGAGTTCAAATTGCAAAAATTTCTTGCATCTTCTCCCTAGTTTGTTTATCTAGTCAGCAGCCTAGCTGAAGTATGATCCTAATCAACTCTACTGAATTTGCTGTATTACATCTGGAGTAATGATGTGGACATTGGAGTCAGAAGCGGACTGGCCAAGTTCGCCGATGACACCAAACTTTGGGGGAAAGCATACATACCAGAAGACAGGCGGGTGATCCAGGCTGACCTGGACAGGCTCAGCAAGTGGGCGGACGAGAATCTGATGGTGTTCAACGCCGATAAATGCAAGGTTCTCCACCTTGGGAAAAAAAACCCGCAGCATCCTTATAGGCTCGGCAGTGCTATGTTGGCTAGCACTATGCAAGAAAGAGACTTGGGGGTCATCATTGACCACAAGATGAACATGAGCCTGCAATGCAATGCTGCGGCTAGTAAAGCGACCAAAACGCTGGCTTGCATCCATAGATGCTTCTCAAGCAAATCCCGGGACGTCATTCTCCCCTTGTACTCGGCCTTAGTGAGGCCGCAGCTGGAGTACTGCATCCAGTTTTGAGCTCCACAATTCAAAAAGGATGTGGAGAAGCTTGAGAGAGTCCAGAGACAAGCCACGCGCATGATCAGAGGTCAGGGAAGCAGACCCTACGATGACAGGCTGAGAGCCCTGGGGCTCTTTAGCCTGGAAAAGCGCAGGCTCAGGGGTGATCTGATGGCCACCTACAAGTTTATCAGGGGTGACCACCAGTATCTGGGGGAACGTTTGTTCACCAGAGCGCCCCAAGGGATGACGAGGTCGAATGGTCACAAACTACTACAAGATTGTTTCAGGCTGGACATAAGGAAGAATTTCTTTACTGTCCGAGCCCCCAAGGTCTGGAACAGCCTGCCACCGGAGGATGTTCAAGCGCCTTCATTGAACACCTTCAAGATGAAACTGGATGCTCATCTTGCTGGGATCCTATGACCCCAGCTGACTTCCTGCCCTTTGGGCGGGGGGCTGGACTCGATGATCTTCCGAGGTCCCTTCCAGCCCTAATGTCTATGAAATCTATGAAATCTATGAAACATGAATGGCTATACTTAGGAGTGGAACTGAAAACAAACAAGTTTATTTTTTTCAGACCCTAAACAGCTAACTTAAAATCAGAGCACTTACTTTGCATCTCATGTTTACAAAAGGACGCAAGACTTTTCAAGATGCTTCCTCTTGGATCTTGTTGGCAGATATACGACTACAAGATCCTATTAGGTGCCAATTATCTTCATAGTTATATGCAACCTACAGCCTCCAAAGACAGATAAAAGGATTCTTGCACATTACTGTGTTGAATCCAATAACAATTTACTTTTTAAGTAGTGGTATAGAACCAATACCATCCATTCAGTAGTTTAGCTCCACTCCTACTGGAAACTTGTTGGTGGTCAAATGTAGCATCTCAATAAGGAATATTGAGAAGAGTGTTGGAGTGATGACACAGAATTGCTTAACTTCACTAATAAACTCAAAGAGATCTGTGATAGATCCATTACTCAGAACCACCACTCACATACCATCATGGAACAAGCGAATAATGGTGATGAATTTTGGTGAACATCCATACTGCAGAAAGATCCTCTACAGCACTTCTCAGTTGACAGAGTCGAATGCTTTTGTAAGGTCAAGAAAGGCCATGAAGAGAGGTTTATGTTGTTCTTGGTGTTTTTCTTGCAGCTGGCAAGCAGTGAAGGTCAAATCACTTGTTCCTCTTAATGCCTTAAAACCACACTGAGATTCTAGGAGGAGGTCTTCAGCAAGTGGAAGGAAACAGATCAGGAGTTTTCCTGTGGTGGACAGCAAGGTGATCCCTCTGTAATTTTCACAGTTGGACTTGTCTCCCTTCTTGAAGATTGTCACCAGTATGGTGTCCCTGAGGTCATCTGAGATTTCTTAATTATTCCAGATCCTCAGATGTAAGCTCCTTCCCCACTTCTTGAAGATTCCAGCAGGGACTCCACCTGCTTGAAATGCCTTGCCATTCTTCATTTGCTTGATGGCTATCCTCAACACATCAAGGGTTGGAGGGATTCTGAGATGATCTCTAACTGGGTGTTGTGGCATGGAACTGAGAACACTTTCATCAACAAAAGGGTCTTGATTGTGGAGGTCTTCAAAATGCTCCTTCCAACAGGCATTTATGGCTCCCATTTCTTTGATCAGGACTCCTCCATCGTTAGGTCTCATGGGGTTGGTCCCTGAATGCTCAGACTGTAGATGGCTTTGGTGGCACTTAGGAAACTATGCATATCCCAGATATCAGCAAGATGTTGAATCTCCTTCACCTTTTCTTCCCACCACCTGTTCTCCACATTGTGAGTCCTCCTTTGGACTTCTGCCTTGGATTGTTGGTGATCTGATTTCTTTTGCTTCGAGTTGTGGCATTCTGCCAAGCACAAAAGGCCTCTCACTTGTGGTCAATCAACTTGTGGATATACTGGTCATTCTTATCAAACCAGTCTTGGTGTTTCTTAGTAGAGAATCCAAGTATCTTTTTGCAGGATCTGATGACGATGGAATTGAGGGCACCCAAAATACTTCTGACATTCTCCCATTGTTGTTGATTGGAATTTACTAGTTTTACATTGAGGTGCAGGTAGAAGTGGTCTTGCTTGATTGGGTCCTTGAGTCCTTCAACACAGCCCTTGTGTCAGAATTCCTTCTGCAGCAGCCATCGTTTGGGAGCCAGCTTGAGTGATATAACTGAGAGGATAGATCTGTAATTGGTCCAGTAATCAACAGCTCCTAGCACAGTTTGAGTGATGCAGATATCTTTGTGATCCCAGGCATGAACAATTACATAGACAATCAAGTGCTAACACTGTCTTGTACCTTTGGCAGAATAGGATGTTGGTGATGGTGAGTCCATGTTCTGTGCAGTTGGTGAAGAGCAGGATACTGTTCGAGTTTATCTTTTCCACTCCTTCATTGCAATGGTCCCATTGCAGAGGTTTGAGCCCCTTCTGACTGGCATTGAAGCTGCTGAGCAGAATAAGCCTGTCTCCCTCCAGAATGTCAGAAATTACTTGGTCAGGGTTGACATAGAATTCCTCCTTGGTTTTGTTGGTGACATTAAGATTCGGGGCATACATGCTGATGACAGTGGCATATTAGGTCCCTGCAAATTTGAGACGGAAGTCATGAGGCACTCATTAATTCTGGTAGGGAACTTGTTGAGTTGGTTTATAAGATCATTCTAAATGACAAAGCAAACTCTGCTAAGTCAGTGTTCTTCTTCCTGTTTACCCTTCCAGAAGAGGATATAGCTTCCTCCTTACTGCTTGAGCTGCCCATCTCCCACTCACCAGGTCTTGTTCAGTGCAGTATTATCAATGTTGTGTCACCTGAGTTCTCAAGCCATGATTGAAATGTGGTGCTCTGGGCATTCACTATTAGGATTGTTCATGAGGGTCTGAAGTTCCAGGTCCCAAAATTGATCCTGTGTCTTTGTTGATTTCAACTACAGTTATGGTGATCCCACTGGCCATGGTTATCTAGTCAGGAAAAAATCAGGTAGCCTATGTTTAAGGTATCTTTTCTAGACCCTCTCCAGGTGAGGTGAGCAGAGTGGATCCTAACTCAATCACAGTTACAGCTGCCATATCCCACTGCTGCCTCATCCAAGTGCTGGACAACCTTCTTATAGCTGCTGTCTTCATGCCAGTTCTAGACTAGTAGCCTCCAGGCCTCACAATCTTGCTCCTGTTGTCACTAGCTGGTCAACAAAGAGCTTGAAAAATATGCTAAAGCTATTTCCAGGGAAGATGCCAGCACATAATTCTTTTATCGTGAAGAAGCTGCTGCACATTAGCTTCCACATGGTCCTTGACAAAATGGGACGATGATCCAATGGCAAGGAAGCCAAGACAATTGGAGATCTCATTCTACTGCAGCCTTTGTCTGTCTTCACAGCTGTTGAGATGTTAACATCTTCTTCTGCCAGCTCTGCTATTGAGGACTTGTGGACCCATGGCTGGGGGCTGGACAGACTTATTCTAGTGGTGACTTTTACTTGCCACGCCACAGCATTCCCAGAGGATATATGTGGCCTTTCAGAATGGAGCGCATTACCATCTGCTATCCCCACTACATTCTGATGATGCTTCCACTGCTTGATTCACAACTGCTTATCCATCAGAGTTACCCCTGGTTATTTTACAGCTAACCTTCCCTGAAGGTCCATCCACTATCTGTCACTTGTAGATGTACTGGATAGCTACCAAATGGATGTAGCTACCAAGATAGTAACATCATATTGGAAATTAAGCTCATAGTGTATCAAGCAGTTGTGATACCTTACTGTACAGAGCTGAGACCTCGACAATGTACAGAAAACACCTCAAGTCACTGGAGAAGTATCATCAACAGCGCCTGCAGAAAATCCTTTGAATCCAGTGGGAAGACAGCTATACCAACTTTAGTGTCCTTTCTCAAGCAAACACTATGGGCATCAAGATGATTATCATCCAGCATCAACTTTACTGGGTTGGCCACATCATCTGGATATCCAGCTCTAGAAATTTTATTCTCCCAGCTCAGTCAAGGTGTATTCTCAAGAGGAGGGCAGATAAAGTGTTTCAAGGACTTCCTCAAGACCAACGTGAAAAAATGCAACTTTTGGGAGGCTATCACTCAGAACTACCCTAAATGGAGGAAGTCTCTGCTACAGGGATCTCAGTACTTTGAAACCTTATAATGACAACAGGAGACAAAAACTGTGGGAGCAGCAGAAACAACGTGTCATAGACCAAACGAAGAATCCAATCCCACCCACTCTACATGGAAACACATGCTCGAATTGCAGTAGAACCAGTCAATCCCAGATTGACCTTGTCAGCCATCTTTGGACTCACAGATAAGGCAATCAGGGAAAACAATCATCCTTGACTATGAGGGACTGGTGTTATTGGGAACAAATAATGGTAGAGTAAACTTTTTTGATGTAAGATGCTTAATTATTTTTAACTTTTTAAACTGATGATTTGGAATATTTCTAGCAGGCTTGGTATGTAAGGGCTTGGTATAAAGGGATTGAAAGTGGCAAGTGTGATGGCTTTGCAAATATTAAAGGGATGCTCTCCTCATACATTCTGAGTGACATAGAGAAAGTAAACAAGTGCCTGTGGGAAAAAAACCCATAGAAGCCAAAAAGTGAGACTGGCATTATTGACAGAGGAAAGGAAAGAGTGATTATCTAAAGCAGCATTTAGAGTAGGAGTGGAAGATGCAAGTGGCTGGTGGTGGGGAGCACAAAGAGACACATAAAGAATGCAAAAAGAAGGTGAGCCAGTTATAGCAATAGGCCAGGAAAGGAAGATAAAGGCTCCATTTGAAATGGACTCAAGCAGGGGACAGAGCTGGAACAATTAAATGCAACCAAGAGATTACAATAGTCAGAGAACAAGATATCTAACCACTAGGGATGTGTGAAATGGGCCGTATTCATTTCAGATTCAGATCTGGCCCAAATCGGGGACAGTGATTTGATTTGTTGATTCAGATAACTGTCCCCGATTTGATTCGGCCAAATCTGAATCTGAAGATTTGATGCTGATTCAGAAAATCAGCGATTCGGCCAATAAACACAGCTTTAAATGTTTTTTCTACATACCTCGAGGTACCAGGCATGGCTCATGAATGCTGTGAAGCTGGAGTGGATGGAGTATCGCACAGGAGTGTGAGAGGGGGCCTCCTGCATGCTCGGCAGCGAACCCAGAAGTGGACTGGAAGTACTTCTGGTCCACTTCCGGGTCTGCCACCAAGTGTACAGGGGGGCCCCCCTGTGTCCCCCTCAGCTTGGCAATCAGCTGCGGGGGGACCCCGGGTGCCCCCCCAGACCCAGGAGGCACCAGTCACCAAAATGTGGGGTTTGGGGGGGCCCCTAGCGCACTTCTCAGCAGACCTGGAAGTGGACTGGAAGTGCTTCTGGTTCGCACAGCCCTACTAACCACTGTAGTAATCAGGCACTTTTTTGCTATCTTTGCTACATTATGTTGAACATTGTAAGTACTGGAGACCCCCTACATTTTTACAGTTTTTCATGATATCTTTACTCTGTTATTTCTAATGTTAATTTTTTAGGAATTTTACTCTCATTGTTTTATATTCAGTAGATAAAACTACCCTAAGAAGATATTAGTTTTTAAAAATATTAAGACATTTAACATTATGAGGCATCAAAGAAGGAGGCAGGGCACCTTTCACCTACACCTCATAACTGTACACACAATCCAAGATAAGTAATAAGGTTTTGGTAGTGTTGAATTGATATTGTAGCCATAATGATCCAAAAATTCTGTGAGAGATGAGGATTTCTGTGGGTGATATATTTTAATAGGCCATCTGCATGGCTGGTCTAGCTGTGCTTCCTTCTTTCCTCAGAACTGTTGAAGTATGCTTCACATTTGAAAGCTTGTCTAAGTCTATCCCGAGCAAATTATTGCAATCTTCTTATTGCTTAGTGGCTTATGGAAAATGAGTCTCAAGTCAGACTCCAGGAAAGAGTAACAACTAGAAAAGTCTCAAAGGGCCTCTCTCACTGGTAGAGAACCATGCTAGGTAGTGCCATACAAATGTAAGGCATGACAGCTTTACCCACCTACACCCTAGAATGATGCCTTTAATGTAACTCTGGGTACACACCAAATGGTTTCTTTCTCAGGTGCACTTAGTGATGCTCAGCCACCATTGACTGAAGCAAGTTCCGCTTATTGACACCCACAGAACATAAGAGAGAAGCACAAGTGCACAGGTTTATATGACCCTTCCTGTCTCTACTAATATAAAATCATAAGATCATAAGAATATAAGAATTGTCATTTACTGGGTCATTTACTGGGTGCATCTTGCCCTGTGTCCTGAGTCACACAGTGGCAAAGAGTGGATGCTTAAAAGGAAGAATGGACTGGGTAAGACCAGGTTTTTTTGGACTGTTCCGCTCTTTCTATCTTACAGCCTCCAGCATTTAAAGTCTAGTGAATTCTGGGAAGTACTGAGCAGTTTCCTGGTGACGCAAGAAGAGTATTTCAAATTTCAAATCCTCATCAAGATGTCACCAGGGGGATAGCCAAAGGCAAAGAGGTACATTTCATCTTTATACATTGATGCATTTCTCTTCTTGAGTCAAATGGTTCTGGGCTGTATAATTTTTAAAAGAATGGAGTTTGTCATTCTTTACAAAATGACATCAGGAATGTTGTATACACAAGGTACATCTGGAGAGCCAGAGGTATTTCTTATAAGCTTGAACACTATGAAGACAGAATGTAAATATAGGGCTGGATTTAAATCACCTCATTAGGCATTCTCAGTGGACTTTATCCATCTAAATCCCAAACAGAAATTCAAAGTGGCCACATGTCAGCAACCACAAAATTTATTACGTGTTTAAGAGCAATACACACCTCCATTTGGCAATTCAGAGTTCCTAAATAATGTCCACTTAGGCTCACATGTGCTTTCAAAACCAGCACAGGATAGCCTTCAATGTGCACTGTTACCACCTTCTTCATGGTTCTAATTGTTCACCAAAAGTGCCCAAATTCCATGTACAGCTGACAAGAGGCCCCCGCCATTATGTGGGCAAAATCCATGACTAACTTTAATTGAATTCAGATCACCTTTTGTTCAATAACCTAGTGGTTATAAAAGGATTGACAGGATTTACCATTTACCAAAAACATGGGAAATATGCATTCTAAGATTTCTTCACTTTTACAGGATTGAAATCAGGTCACAAACTTCCAAGGAGGGTACCCTAACCAAGAGTGATGGCTCAGCTTCGAAGGGAAGATTGTACTTTTCAAATTAAAGCCACATATTTAATAGCAGTTGACTTGCATATGGACCACACTTCTACAAGATTGGATTTACTGAAACAATGATTCTTTATTTGAAAAGCACATATCCAACATATACAACCCCTGACTAATTTTTACAAATAATGGTCTGGAATAAAGAAAGAAAGTTTATTAAATGAAGCCCAATCAAGTGAACTAACAAGAGGTTATTCACACTGTGAAAATGGTACTCTAGAAAACAGAGAACGGTAATCAGGATCTTTGTTGGAATAGGGAAATATTGCATACAATAATATACCCAGAATAAAACTTAGTTGGAATCACTTACTCCCAAACTAAACATTTGGGAAAAAATGCTCATCACAATTATTAAGAAGTTGTTAATAATGGTTTTCCTCATTTTCTAGCCAACCTTAGGACTAATCCATTTAAACCTAGAAAAGCACACTCAGATGAAATTATCACCTAATAAATGGATTTAGAATATCTAGCAGGAAAAAAGGAAGGAAGCAAGCCATCAGCTTCTACATACATTTGGATCCTCAGTGAAGAAGACAGATCCTCAGCTCCAAGAAGATGCTTGATCACAGGCGTAAAGAAAAATCAGATAAGGAGCCCCACTGTTTCGAAGGGTACTAGCCACATGAATAAAATTAATATATGCTTCAGTACCTTAATAGGCATCAATAATGAGCTATTGATACCCCCAGAAATAATCATGGCAGGTCAGGATAGAAAGATATTGGTAGAAGTATATGAAAATGCTGGCACTGGTTCTCTAACTTGAGTGTGAATGGAGAATTTCAGTTTCAAGGACTGATACCTTTAAACAGCAATAAATGAATTACAACACTTTATATAAATACAAGGAATTATATAACCTATTTTTAATAATTAAAAAACTTGTAATGTTGTTTGGCAATCAGAATAGCTGTCTGGCATCAAATTAACACTGTGAAATTCTGCTACTTTTAACCAGTCCAAAAAATTACCTATTACAGAATTAACAACATAGTTACTGATAAACTGAAAAATCTATGCCACTAACCACAGCATCAAGCAGTTTGCAAAATTCACCGCCCAAGTGGTCATGGTCAAGAGAAGGTTTCAAGGGGCTTTATTGCCTACCTAAACTAGTAATCACACCCATTACTCCTGGTATTATGCATGAGTTAATGGTAATTACTTTGGAACTATCGTTGCCCAGGAGAAAAAGTATCAGTTTGTAGCAGTTTGTTATAACTGAAATAAATCAGTGAGAATTTGTTGAGGATTTTTTTTGCTACTGCAGCCCAAAGTAAATGCAGGGCTGTCTCATTGTCTCTCGTTCAATGCATGGGTTTGTTTCTCCAGTGATAAAGTAGCTCAAGTTCTAAACAATTCTGTTTTACTAGTTGTATCTGCAAACAGAGACAGCATCAAAACTGTCTCCCACTGAACCATAGAAAAAAGCACCGAAGAACCATAGACTTTTTTTCCTCTATCAGACTATTGTACCGGTTTAACTCACATGGTTTAGCAACACATTTCATCCTGATTTACACTATGGATTGTGAAACCAAAATGAGTGTTCACGCAAGGGATGGTATTATGATGATGTCTCTCTTGTGTAAACAAACCTTTAGGTTGAACTGATTTTGTTTTGAGCTCCTTTTAGCAATCTCTGCTGTGATTCTACAGTGTCAAATATTTATATTAAGAGGCAGAAAATTATTGTTAATTATACACTGGCAATCAGCCAGCCTATGCTTCACTTGAAGGCAGAGACATGTATAAGAAACATCTTGCTATCTAGTGGGTTGGTAATTATATTATAATCAACTTGCCACATTTAGTGTAGAGGGGGGAAAATGCATCAGAAATGCATGAAACTGGCGAAATATTCAGCCTCCATGCACTGGATGTGCCCATGTTCAGGCAGTGTTTATGCAGTCTGTCGTAAAAGACTAGATCCATGTGAATGTATTTCAGAAGAGGCACTAGAAGGAAACTTGTACAGAAATTTAGGAAGTGTAGAGTAGGTCAAAGATCCTTCTGGGCCTAGCAACTCATCAAGCTAACCTGGTTAAACCACACCTGTGTCAGTAGTAACAGCATGCAGGAATATGATGTGACTAGCTTCATATCTTGCCTTCTATGGCCATGTTGAAATGAGCAGGGATATATGCTTGCAGCAGAACAAATTGCCTCACTGCATACCCCTGCACGTATGCTTCATTGCAGGACAAATTATCCAGAGGCTGTGCCAGCAAACAGAGCATTACTCTAGATGGCCCAGCCTCTGTTTGTGCTGATACACCACTTTTTATTCTGGTGGGTTTTTTTGCTACCAGGAAATATAAATATTTGACACTGTGGCACACGTTTTAGTGTTCACCATGTGCAGTATGTGGTGTCACAACGGTTTGTGGTGCCATGCCCCTGCTCATCTGAACACAGCCTGTGGCTCCACAGCCCAAATGACCACATACTCATTTACAACCAAACAGACCAGGGACAGCTTTTGGCATGAGTCCAGAGCTAAGTTGGAACTCATCTATTTGAAAGGAGATCATGTTCAAATTTTGTTTTATAAACAAGCAGGTTAAAAGTTTGGCTGAGACACGATCTGCAACACAAGACATCCTCATAGTGAAAATCTTTTTTTAAATGTTTCTTTGGAATACAAGCCAGGCCAATAGTAATTAAAATAAATCTTGCCTATACGTAGCTTTGTTGTACATTAAAGTATTGGAAATGATTTTTTGGCCAATCCCTAAAATTTGTTGTCCACCTCATGTCTAGAGCACTTGTGGAAATGGGAGTAGAAATGCCAAGCGTTAAGCAGCATGTAAAGCTTCTTCTCAATGCAGGCCTAGTCCCTCCAGGTCAAAACTGTATTATTTACATTGGGCAGTGGGAATAATTGTGAACTAACACTACCTACGCTGACAAAAAGAGGATTTTGCTTTCACTTTGGCCTGGGCAAACTCAACGCACTTCAAGCTAAATCAGGCACCCGATGAAAACAATGATTTGGGTTGTCTAAAGATTGAGCATAAATCTACACTGGAGTCATTATAGCTTGTTTACACATACCTAAACTAGTCTTACATTCATGTACTGCTAACAGTATATCCATGGCAGCACAAAAATAGGTGCAAGACAACTGTCCAGCTACTTAAGTAGGTTCAAAGAGGAGGGGTAATATGAGGTTTTCAGCTCACTCCAAGTTCTGTGTTGCTGTGGTTACTGGTTACACTGTTAGTTGATCCTATGCTGGCTTGTTTAAAGCAAGTTTAGGCATATTTAAACAGGCTGCAGTCCCAGCAATGAAGGAGGAGCAGTACCCTCAGAAAGATTTTGCTTATATGGAAGGCTTATATCCAATGCTTCCTTCATCTACAACAGTTAGAGATGTTTTTCTCCAAAAGAAGAGAGAGGGAAATCTGTTTGTTTTCATCTGCTGACACCAGAAGCTGTAGCTGTGTGGACCTAAGTATTTTCTATACCTTAAAATCTGACATTGACTCTGGCAACTTTTCATGAGCATAAAAACAATGTGTTAATAATCACTACTTTAAAAAAATATATATTAAATTGATAACTAGTTATACGGGCCATTTTAAGGTTTACACTTCCAGTGTAAATGAGATCCTGCTTTCAATTCTGTTCCATGTTCTGACTATATTTTATTGAGTACAAGGGTTTCACCAGATATTAAAGTCGGGTTCTGCAGAGGGAACCTACTTGGCTTCAGCTTTCATTAGATTTATCACATCTCCATTTAAAACACATTTTGGAAAAACATATTTTAAGACATATTGCTGTACATCAACTAAATATCAATGCAAATAAATCACAGATCACAGATCTGGTCTGGGGAAAAGGGTATTCTCAGAAAACATTTACAGCTGGCTAAGATAGAAGCATATGGAATTTTAGAAGGACCATGCTTCTCCTGACAGTTAATAAAAGATTACATTTATATAAGATTTTTTTATCATGAAGGATCCCAAAATGCTCTATAGACTTTAGCTACTATATGCACAGCATCAAAAAAAATGAAGAAAACTTTGTCTTGGGATGAAGAAAAGAGTAGCTTTTCTTGTACACAATGCTACATTCAAAACCAGATGACTGTAAAGTTGAAATATATTATATCAGATAGATCCAGCGCCTTAGATAGAGTTACTTTAAGGCCACTGACAGATACTACATTTAACACACAATTTATGTGCTAATCATGTGATAAATTATAAGGTGTCTCAGGTTCAACCAGTTTACCATGTGATAAAAAAATGGCAAGCCATACACAAAGATGTTTCCCCTTTGTGGCTGGATTGCACTGTGCTTTAATTTGAATGTGTGGCATAGAGTTCCCAAATCCCCAGATACATATATGCCATTTAAAGGTCTCTAGGTGCCCATGCCCATGTGCATTTGGATCTGAGAAATTTTATCTCAGATCCTAACAATCTTTCATCCTGCCAACCTAGATATTAGACATGTGGCATGGCAGGGCATGTGATTTTTGTGATCCAGCAAAAAATCCTCAGATCCCATTATGCAATTAAATTAACTTCTGTCAGGGGCCTAATTTACACCAGCTGAGAAACTGTTTTAATATCACTGATTAAAATCCCCTCTGGAATGGCAGGTGTTACCCAGGCAGACAACTGGCCTACATCACATGGGATAAGTGGTTTTTGTTTGTTTGTTTTTTAAACAAGGCCAAAAAAATCCACCCTCCATTATTCTTACAAAAGGGTATCAGGGGATCTTTAGTGATCACAGTTTTCAAGGATTCATCCAAAGACTATCACATTAGATACTGCATGGTGCCAATTTAACTCAGATTAGCTGTGCTTATGTGCAATTCCTTAAATTTGTGGTTCATGGAAACTTAGATATTTGTATCTTGTTGTTTAGCCTACTATGTTCTCTTTGTTTAGGTTTTATCACGATTTCAGGTGAAGGTCTAGTTAAAGAAGCTGGTGTCATTATAAAAAAGCAAATTAACACTCAAGTGTAAAAAATTCTCACATCATAAAATGAAAACACATTGCTCAGTATCCATAGCAACCTCAGAAACCAATGTTCTTTAACAGCCTAGCCTGGAATGATGTACACTGCTTTGATAAAACATAAATTGTGCCAGATGGATATGTGAAAATAAAAATAACTTTGTATCCAATCTAGTGCCCACATGGGAGCGTTTGAAATACAGTACAAGTGATACAACTCTTCCTTGAATCATTTTGTCCTATCATTGAGCCCAAGATAGAGATCATATGCTTCCACGTATTTCTTCACTCTTAGTGCTTGTTAAAAGAAACAAAATAACAACAATGTAGCAGTTAAAAGCTATGAAGTGAATATTTGATGATGCTAAATCAAGATTAAGTCTAAAGTTTCTAAACTCACCTACACAGCCCTGAAGCACAATTTCTGCTATCTAAAGAGAGGGCTGGCCCTGTGGCTTGACTGTGCTTAGGGAGTATGCACCATTATGTTAACTTCTGCCCAGAAAAACTAGACTATCCTTTCACAACAGGGACCATGTGGGAGGCCAGATAGGAACTGGGACAGATGTGTCAGGCTGAAGTAGCCTTTGTGGCATGGCTCGAAAGCTCCTGCTCAGATTTTCAGAAGCACTCTTCCCTCAGAGGACAGTCTCCAGTCCCAACCTGATATGACCTTTAGTTAAACTGATTTCTGAGGGAACAGCACTGTGATTCACAAGTACTTTAAACCTGACTACATGAATATTTTGCAAATCACAGTTAGCTGCTTTGATTTCTGATAAGCTTGCTGCTCAGAGAATTATAATTAACTTTATTTTTAATGTGTATAAAGGATACATAAACAAGCATGCTATAACATCCCATACTTGGGAAAAAGGAAAGGAAATAATGTTTTTGTATTAGAAAGAGTTAAGAGAAATGACTTGACAGACATGGAGTGTGAAATCTATAGTATTTTGTAATCTATATAGATACCTAACTAGGAGCTAGAAAGAAACTAAACTTATTTCACACAGCCATCAGACAGTGACTACTTTTGATCATTATAAACCTGGACATGTAGGCAAAATGACTGGTATTAAAGCATATAACTAACATGACATTCAGCAGGTTGTTGCAGATTTATACTATCCTGATTGATTTGGGCATTAAAACAAATCAATATTATAACCAGTGAAAAGAGGTAATAATTTATTTTTCTCATGTGCATCCATTATTGTATCATTATTAAATGTTGATACAAAGAAGTCTGTCCTTGGTTCAAGGCTTTATATGAGTAACAAACAAAACTTGTAAATTTCAAATAGAACTTGTAGAACAAAATGTGGGATGCACAAGTTGCCATGTTCTCATTTGTTTCTGCGCAAAAAGCATTCTCTGTTTTTCAAGACCTGAAACAACAATTTTACAATGCAATGAGGTGCTATTTTAAATAACAGAAATGTGATGATGTGCTCTGTGTTACATTAGTGTTATTGTCCCTTATCAGGAATAGGTCACATAAATCATAAATACATTTATCTCCAGGGGTGGGTTAGCCTGCAGAAAACCTCCAATATATCCCTGAATCAGGAATTCACAAAGCCAAAATCCATTATGTGATAGGAACAGAGTGCATTCAGTTCACACTTCATATCCTGAGGAGTGAATTTTCCATGTAAGCTAAATGATTCTAAGGCATATATTGAGCTAAGGAACCCTTCTCTTCAGGGGCAGATCCAAAAGGAGTGTGGTGGTGTGGTCACACCCTATTGGCTAAGTACAGACAATCATAAAGCCCAAGGCCAAATCAATTCAATCTTTGCAGGTTAGTTTAATCTGCATAGATTGAACTGATAAGCAAGTGAACAGACATTCACTTTTGATTCCAGAAATGCAGCCACATGCCTGCAGTGGCCCATGCTAGAAGCCAGGGGGTGCTAGCACATGCCTCCCTGCTCCAAAGGAAGAGACAGCTTGAGCCAAAGCTAACTCACCCACCCTGCGGGGGGAGGGGCAGTTTGCAAGAGAGGTACAAAGCATCCTGGAATGCTAGGGTACTATGAGTCAAATTGAATCTGGAGGGGATGTGGGACAAATGTTCAATAAACCAGTTTAACCTAAATCAGTTAAGTCTGATACTACATCCATCCAGGTTTATTTTAAACCAGTTTCGGCCATTTTGAAAGCAGTTTAGGCACACTGAACTTCTGTTGTGTTACAGATTTGAACTGGTTTCTGATTACTTATATCAGTTTGTGTGTAATTTCTGTCCCTAGCTGTTATGGTTATATGGTTCATGTGTACTGACCTCTCAGAGCTCATTGGCACACATGTGATGGGAGCCCTACAAGCACACCAGCTGGTCTGCCTGGCGTTCGTACCTGGAGTCCTGCTTTAACCCTCCAGAATCTGCTGCTATTTGCTGTTCCTGTCCCTCATAGAATGATATATAAATCATAGAATCATAGATAAGTAGGGCCAGAAGCAACCTTCAGAGGTCATCCAGTCACTTTGTATTTTTAGCAAAATTATACAGTGGGTGCATCTACATGAGCACATCTATATGATCTACATCTACACTGAGCAGTTATTACTGCACAGTCTTTTAGTATTTATATAACCAAATAGATTTTATAGATTTCATAGACATTAGGGCTGGAAGGGACCTTGTGAGATCATCAGGTCCAGCCCCCTGTCCAAGGGGCAGAAAGTCAACTGGGGTCAGATCACCCCAGCAAGATAGACATCCAAGCATTTCTTAAAGGTATCCAGAATAGGTGGTTGTACCACTTCTGGGGGAGTCTATTCCAGACTCTGGAGACTTGGATGGTGAAGAAGTTTTTCCTTATGCCCAGTCTAAAATAGTCTTCCAGCAATTTGTGTCTGTTAAACTTTGTTTTCCCTTGGGCTGTCCTGGTGAACAGACATTTTCCCAGTTCCTGATGTCACACCCTTTATATACTTATAGGTTACCACTAAGTCCCCCCTGAGCCTTCACTTCTCCAGGCTGAAGAGTGCCTTGCCTCTCAGCCTTTCCTCATAAGGCCTGTTTTCTTGTCCTCTAATCATGCATGTGGCTCTCCTCTGGACTCTCAAGCTTCTCCACATCCTTTCTAAAGTGCAGTGCCTAAAATACCAATCTGACCATGGGGTAAAAATCCTTTCTGACCCCAAATATGGCAATTGGTTTGACCCTGAGAAGAGGGGCAAGACCTTCTAGCCAGGAACCTCCAGCTCTAAATCCCAACAGAAGAACTGGCATATCCCAGTCAAGATCCCCAGCAACACTCAATGCTTCTGAGGAAGGCTTTTAAAAAAAACCCAACCCCTGACATGTAACAGCAGGTAGGGGAGGGATGCAGAAATGTCTTCCCAGCCCTGTACTGCAACCAGAAAATCGAAGAAGCAAGGAAAATTGCTACAGTAGAACATAGGCATAGCTACACTTAAATCATCTCCATCCAGTGGCTATACAACCCCTTCTTGAGCACACCAGTGATGGGAAGTCCACAACTTCCATAGGCAGTCTATTCTGTTGCCTCACTGTTTTAACAGTAAGTTTTATATCAAATCTAAACCTACTTTTCTGCAAATTCAAGCCATTGGTCCATGTCATGCTCTCTGCAGCAAGAGGAAAAAAGTGTATTCCCTATTTTGTTATGCCAGCTCTTCATGTAATTGAAGACTGCTATTACATCCACTCTTAAGCACCTATTTCAGAAGCTGAACTTGCCTAGCTCCTTCCCCCTGTCCTCACATTACTGACCTTCTAAACCCTTTATAATTTTATCACCCACTTCTGGGCCCTCTCTATGCCCTTTTAAAAACTTCTCTATGCCCTTTTAAAAAGCAGCAGTGACATTCAGCCCCTGTTTTCTTGTCACTTAGGGCTGTGCAGTAGCATCAGTTGTCCCCTTTCTCCTGATGCTGAATTCAGGCTCCCTTTAGTGATTGTGGGCCACAAAGCTGAAGGGGGTATGGCCACACCCCCATCTCTGTGATCCTGAATCTGCCCATGCTTCCCTTCATCCCACTCAACTTTACCATGCTTTCTGCTATGTTAACCCTCTATTTTTCAGGAGGTGGTCCCTTGAATTACTATTCCTTCTCTGTTTCTGATGTGTAAGTGCTTTCTTTTTCCTTATTTTTTACTTACGTTGCCTCAGTGAGTGGGCCTCTGAATTATAGCAGTACTGGAAAATATCTGCTTTGAAGATGGTAAGAGTTCCCCACGATGCACAAAATAAAACAAAACCCAAGCACTTTTTAACTTAACACTTTTAATTCAAGTTTAATCTCTTAGGCAATCTCTTTGGCTCCATCTTGTGATGTACTGGTATTAGAGCCATCACATACCCATTTCAGACTCCACTTCCATGGTGCTATCTTTGAAAACATTGATTTTTAAGAATAAAAAAGTTTTGTTTGCCAGAAATGGGTCAGTGTGGTCATTTTGTATACACACCTCCATGCCAGAAAAAATGTCTTGGGAACCAAAGGACACCCTAGAAATATATTAGTCCTGTATTTGTATCAGCTGAACTAAAGACAAGACCTAGGCCTGTTTTCTGAAGTATTGTGAACATCAATAGCATTATGCTTTTAATCATAGCAATAACAATAAAAATTAAGCATTCATCACTTTGAAATATTCAGATGTGAATATTCAAAGAAGTTTGAGAGGTTAATAATTTCATGGTGTCACTATAATGTGTTTTTGCAAAATAGGTGCAAAGTAAAATTAAATCAAAAGATGGTGTAATTATTTTAAGGTAATAAATGTACTAGTGAATGCTATTAACTAGTGGATGCAATTTCCTGGATAATACAATATCATACAACTCTAAAAATATATTGGATATATTTTTGTCTTCCTTATGAGGTAAAAAATAACTGTATAATTACTGGAGCATGTTAGTTTTATTGGTAATACATTGAAAGGAATAGACTCAGAAGCCACTTTTATTCAAGCTTTATAAATGCAATATAATACCTTGCCTGATCAGTCAACATCCTGGCTAAAATGAAGTGTAGCCAAGAAATGTAGACTGAACCTGATTCTGATCTCACGTGGACCAATGTAAATTGGATTTAGTTCCAGTGAAGTAATTGGTGTTAGATCAGAATCTAGCTTTTATGTCCATAATTTGTCATGGAAGGGTTTCTATGGCATGTCAAGGAAATCTGAGATTACTGTCTAGTAAAAATTATCCTTTTGAAGCATGTATAGGCCTTGTTATATGCTTTGTGCACAGCTGTAACACACTGTATACAAACGAACATGGGCCATTTACAGTTTACAAGGCTTTTTCTCAAGACCAGTCCAAGACCTCACAACTAAGCTGAAAAAGCTCCAGCTGGATCAGTTTAGCAAATTCACATCATTTGTTCTCTCTTACTGTTATGCCAAATGAAAGAGAGAGAAATCATTTTCAGGTCAGTTTTGTTCTCTTCTCTTTCAAATGTTTTCCTGTTTTACTTTGTAAATCTCTTTAGTTGATTTTCATGTTTCCTACTAGCATCACTTCCTGTGCATTATTCACATCCGTCCCATCATTCCTCTGGAGGTAGCATCGTCTTTACTAGAAAGACTTTCCTTTGTATGTTGCAAGGCTTCCTGTTCAGTTCCCTATCTCCATGGGTCCCAGAAGCTCCCCACTTCCTTGGGAACATTCCTGCACTGAAGTGAATTGCTGTTGTCTTTCAAAGAATCACAAATACTCAGAGGCTCTTACTCTACATGAGCACAAAGAGCGGAAACGGAGGAATTTTAAAATTTTGAGTTACACAGTAAATTATGAGAGAATAACATAAAAGAGCAAAAAGCCAAGAAAGGGTTTGGGAGGCTTATGAATAGTTGCTCACCAGAAAGATTCAGATGCTGATGTCTTTAGACTTTAGCTTCAGATGCACTCATGGATATGATTGTCACCACAGCCTGGTGGGTGAATGAATGCAAAAAAAGTTTCAGCATCAGTACAGTTGTTTTATGAGATAGTGGAAAACTATGGGTTATTTGAATGCATTTTTCTTCATTTTTGGACATTTTCTTTGGCCCAAAAGCTGAGTAAAGAGACTGCAGACCGGATCACAAAATGTTCTCCTGTCTCCTAGTTATTCTTAGTGTGCATATCTCCACACGTGAAAATGATTGCAGTACATTTACAATATTATACATCACTAGTGCGATGGCATTGTATTATCCACTAATGAAAACTGTAAAAAGTAAATATGTCAAAAACAGGCTATTTTTCACAAGAAAATGACTAGTTCTATTGTGATATGCCTACCTTTGTATGTACTTCTCTGTTGTGGGTGCTGTTAATAACTCTGAGGTCCTGTTTAACTTGTAATCATCTCCTGAAAACAAAATACCATTCTTTCTTACAAGACACATCAATAAACGTCAGTTTATTATTGATTTTTTTTTTACTGTTCAGATGTATGGAATGTGGCTTTGCAGCATCAGATTGCTCCGGCAAAAAAAAGCAGCTACACCGCTGGATCTGTTACAATTTCATGTGAAGTTCAACATTCATCATCCTCTTTCTCTACTCTCACATCTGAATCAGAGCCAACACTGAACATGTTAAGGAAGAAGAACAACCAATAGCAAACAGGACAGTAATAATTCTGTCATGGGAAGAGATGATGTTGTTCTACAGGGGAAATTCTAATTCTTCCCACATTGTCACAGCTCTAACTAGAATTGACAAGTCCTTTAGAACATGCTGAGCCAGTTTCATCCTCTAGACATCCACACAAGTACTCTTTCAATGCTTTTGTCTTTCCATTAGTTACTATACCTAAATACTTTCCACTAATCTGATTTATTTTTAAACTCAGTAGCATCTTTCAGCAACAATATAAAATTCTAAATGAGTTTTGAATGCTGACTGAGGAGGAAATACAATGAATCAATCCTTACATATTTTTTTCATGTAAACACGATGGAAGTATCCTCTACGTGCAAACTTTGTGTGCAACAAGGGTGCCATGCTGCTTAAAAGAAACAGGTTAAAGTAGTCATATTTTGGAAGATAATGCATTTTCCACATACATTCACTTACCCATGCAGTTCAGTCTGACACTCTGCAAAGTTCTACACACTAGGCACATCTACACATGCATATTAATGCGAAACAGTAAACTTCAGAGCTTATTGTTCTGGAGTTTATTGCTCCAGGTGTTCCATTTGCACATGCATACTGTCTGAACTGCCAGTAGGAAACAGCCTATGTATGTGCTGCTGCAAAGTAGAAAACTCTGCAGCAGGATAGTATGTATTTGTATTTACAACTACTATCCTTCTGCACAGCAAATTAGTTTACTCCTGCCTAATTGGGGTGCGTGTGTAGACACATGATGTTTACTCCACAGATAATTAGCCTGCCGCTCAGTAAATGTCTCATGTAGACGTGCCTACTGACTATTCTTTACCTGTATATACAACAGGGACTAGCAACCTTCGACCTGCAGGCTGGATTCCTCTTATGGAGCCATTTGATCTGGGCTGCAGCTGTGGGTATTCAGCAACAGGGTTCTTCAGCAGTGGTTGTCAGTGGGTGTTTTCCCTGTCACACCAACTGGGAAAAAGGAACAGTAGTGGCTGGGTCCTAACGCCTTCTGATTTACTTGCCTCTGACCCAAAATGTGTCATTTTGGCCCACAGTCTATGCTGATATACAATATTACTGATGCCAACTAAAGTCTCCATTCAAACACATTTTTTCTCTTTTTTTGTGTAATGAGACCCAACTTCTAGTTCTTTGCCCCTGCCTAGACAATTAATATAGGAAATGAGCTGACATAGTGACCTATGAAAGGAGGAGATAGACGGTATACTTTCTAGATTGTCTGTGTGTACTTTCTAGATTTTCCTGAATTTAAATTGAAGTTGGAGAAGGGGTATCTCACAATTTTTATATCATATCAAGTCACCATATGTAGTTAGAGTGATCCTGCATTGCAGAGAGAAGCAGGGTATACATGACCTTATTTGACATTTACATATGACGTTATCTACCATCACCATCAGATTTTTTTAATTTCTCTTTATGTTTTGATAGATTCAATCAACGGCCTTAGAGACCAACTTCCATATCTGTTTTGTGTGTGAAAGCTCATATACAACATAATCAATGGATGATTGGAACATTAGAGGAAAATTTGGTTCCACTTCATCCAGAGGCTGGGCATTTGTGAAATGTATTGATTTAAATGCAAAGCACTGCTTCAAAGAAGAGATGTCTTGCATGTGAGGTCATGGCCCTGTCTCTCTTCACACTTCTCAGTGTGGATGCAGAAACATGAAGGGAAGCATCCAGAGAAATTCTACTTGAATGTTATTTTTCAGGATTTCCCCTTTACAGGTTTTATTTTACAAAACACAAAACATCTCTAAAAATGTGTTCCCTCCCCACCACCCTGAGAAGGAGAGATAGATGGGTTTTTATTTCTTCCCCACCTTGTTGCTGGTTAGTAGTAGCTACATTAACCAGGTGCCAGTTCCATATGGTTCATTTTTGTTCCTGGTTTATTGCATGTAGTAGTTACTAAGCTTAAGGAAACAACCCAGTCGGTATGTCTACATGTGCAACACCAGAGTTTATTGCTCCTGGGGCACCGTGTTTACACATGGACCCGGGACCGCAGCACGTTGAGCTGGGTCAGAGAAGCCCCATCTATCAGGAAGCTTGTGGGGTCAGTCTGCCTACCCAGGGCTGCTCTGACTCAGCTCAACATGCTGCAGAGGGACTGGCTGGGGCACAAGGGTGCTCTAGCACAGGGCTAGCCAGCAGGCACCCTCATGCCTTGCCATCAGTGTCTATATAAGCATTGCGGTGGAGAAAAATAAATCCACAATAGGATAATACTTGTTTTTACAAGTACCAACCTACAGTGGAATTAATTAGTTTACCCTGTCCTAATAGCACCACATGTGTAGATGCTGAGAATTTACTGTAGAGCTAATTAGCCCCTCAGTAAACATCTTGTGTAGATGCATCCAGTAAGTATAACCAGAGGATTTTTAATCTCTACTGGCTAGCTAATCAGACATGTTGGAAAACTGGAAGTGACCGGCGGTTATACATTTGAAGGGTGAGAAAAAAGTTACATCTTCATACCTTTGCTATCCATTCAATGACTATAGAAACCAATCAGATGTTAATGATTGCATAAGAAAAATACAGTCTCCTGTTCCTAGGCAGATATCTAAGCAGGCATAACCTATTTTACTAATTTGGTATGCATACCAATAACAGTTAGTTATCCCTTTACTGTTCAACCTTCCTTCAGAACTCTCGCATCTACCCAGAAGATGTCTCACTTAGTTTATCATGTTCCAGGTATGATCTGCAGGGGCCTTGAACATCCTTGCTCATTATATTTTTGGTAGACCAACCAAGCCTGGTATTATCTTTTGGGAAGGTAGAGAGAAAGGATTAACTTGGTTAGAAAAAGACCTCATTAAACTAAGGAGGGAGGTGTGGCTCAGGAGGAGGGGAAAGTTGAGGCCTTGTGGGCAAAGGTTTTGTTGAAGTAGTAGCAAAAATTCTCAAGCAGTTAAAAGTAAATTTATATTGGAAAATAAATTGCTCCAGTGTATGTTTTGTATGTCCACTATCACTGTCATTTTCACTCAGTTTAAATCAAGTTAAACATGGCTAACTAATCTCAGGTAAGTCAGCATGGGGCAGCTAGCAGGTACTATAGGTGGGTTGTGGGGGGGCAGAATTAGGGGTAAGCAGGGTCCATGGTGGTGTTGGTGGGGTATAGGAGGGTCTGGTGGGCTGGTGGGGTCTGCAAGGGAGGCTGGTGGGATGGGAGCTGGTGGGATCCAACCCCCTTGAACCTCCCTTCACCCCCCCCCCGATGCTGCTTAACTCCCCCTGATTCCACAAACCTCTCTCAGGGCCCATTTTACTGGGATTCCCTGGTCCCAGAACCTGATTGAAATAGGTCGGGGTGAGGGAGGGGCAGGTGGACTGAGGGAGCTGGAGATTCTGCAGTGGGGTTGGAGGGATTAGGGGGCTGTCTTCCCACCTGAGAACAGGGGCTATTTTTATCCCCCTGACTCCCTCCACCCCCCAAATGAACAACACACAACCCCCAATCTTGAATGCCCCCCCCAACTTCCTTCCATCAGCTTTTGGCACCTGCGAATGCTGGTGAAACCAGCACTGGGATCAGCCTGTGGGATCAGAGGGGTTGGCAGGCTCAGCGGGCACTGGCTGGTCTGTGGGAAGGTTTGCCCATCTGGGGGTAGGGGAGGGTCTGGTGGGGCTAAAATAGCTCTGTGCCAGGGGGGGAGGGGGTAAGAAAAGATCAGCCCTGGGGCTGGGGCCAGTAGCTGGGATTTGCCAAGCCTAGAGCTGCACTTGTAACTGTAAAGTAGTTCAGTTAGAATAGTCTCGCCAAACCTGATATGTTAGACTACCTCCAAGGTACAGTTAACTTGGTTTGGGTCAGCCATTTTTAAATCAATCTAACCATTCAGAACTTCTGTACAGTTTGCACTTAGCATGGATGTACCTAAAGTATACCATATTTTAGGTATACCTAAGTATGGATCTAATTATAAGGTCTGCAGCTGGGCAAACTAAGTTAGATCAGATGACCCTTTTTATCACCACCTAACCTCTCCCTAACCTCCTTGAATGTCTGTACCTAGGTTCAGTGATATTTGTTTCCTTAATGCAAACCATTTTTTCTGCCACCTAGAGTCCAGACACTGTAACAGCACATCTTTTAAACACAAAGGTTCAGAGAGCTATTACAGTTTTGAGTAAATGTACTCCATAGTAAGGGTCAGTAAGTCTGCTGTGATGTTTGTCTCTGTAAGTTATATTCTTAATGTTTCCATAAAATGGCAAACTTTTCTCTTCTTTAATTCAGGGAAAGAATGGAACACCATTGAGCCACTTCAAAGCTTCCCTGAACTATCACCTGCTGTGGATTAGCCCTCCTAGAGCAGCTTTTCTGATATCAGGGAACCAAAACCTAGGCAGGTTGTACACCACCAGGGCAGGACGTAAGAAAGATTCCAGTGTTTGAAGTTTCAGGGGGACACTGCAACCTCAAAGAGGCACTGCTCTGGCCACTATTCTTCTCAAACATAAGACTACTAGTATAAAGATCAATCTGGGGGCAAGGAGGGAAGGACTGTTCACTTGGTGTTGACTTGTAGGGTTATATTCATCCCAGGCATAACTCTACTGACTGCCGTTGATCCCTATCAGGAATGAATTTGGCATATGTTACTAATACTTTTTTTTATTATTCTTCATCCTGTTGCTCATATACACTAATGGGCTAGTCTACATTTGCCCAAAGAGCTCATGATAGAGTATTACAAAAGGAGATTTTGAGAACGTTACTTTACCTTTGGCCAGCATGAAATGTACATTTGCATTTCTCAAACATTTTTCTCCGTTTCCCTTGTGAACAAATGTAATGCATATGTTGTAGCCAAGTATTTATAGCTATCTCCTCTCCCTCCTTTTTGGCTTGTGCATACCCCCCCTCCCCTGTGACCCCTCCAGGAGGGTAACAAAGCTCAGGGAAACCATTAGTTTAGGCTTTAGTGAATACAAAAAGAATGAGATTTATGTTACTTGTCAGCACAACTCATTGTTTGATGCCAGAATATATTCTGTTGTTTCTGGTTGTGGTCAAACAATTAAAGGACAGGACTGGGATTCAAAAGTCCTGACTCCTCTTCCTGAGACTACCATAGGCTTGAAAGCCGTATTTTACAACATGTAAAATATTAGCTGCAATTTACCTATGTACTGCCTTTCATGCTGGAGTACTCTGAAGACAACAAACACCACTAATGGCACTTATGACTAGGTGGAGAACAGCAAGCAGGCAGGAAGGCATCTGGCTCACAGCACACTGCACACTGGAAGGGAAGGGGAAATCCTGGCTAAAGACAATGGAGGAAAAAAGGTAGTCTTACAAAAAGCCCTATCGAGTCTTTAATGATGGTGAAACAGGGTAGGGGATTCTATGTTATATACAATACTAATTCACTCCTTTTGTGTACTTCAGCTCATTTTTTGGCCGAAACACCTGCCAAAACTCAGTCTTTCCAAGGCTGGAAAAAAATAAAATGTATTGCACAAAATTAGACCACCAAGAGAGAGAGAGAGCCATGACATTTCTTAAGGAATAACATTTAATACATATAAACATCTGCAGCCAGCATTTGGAATACTTGTAAAAACTTTTCCAAAACAACAGTTATGTTCTAGCTCTGTTGGTGTTTTCTCACACTGAATACCTCATTTAGCTACTGTTACATAAGTTTTGGTGCAAAGTATACATCAATGCACAAACACATGTGCATATAATGTAATATAATATATAATTTCCCTTCGAGCTTTACACAGAGGAAACTTCTGAGTTCCCGCAGCCTAATATCAGAAATGCATGCACATCACCTGGAGTTCTGAAGACCAAAGAAGAATAAGTCTCTTTTCTTAATTCCACTGCAGACTCCTCACAATTGCTTCAGCAAAAACAATCCAAAGATGTCCCTGGCTAGCATCAGTTCCAGTCCCAGAGTCAATAGCTGGCTATCCCCTTAGTTACAAGCAGGATAAGGGGCATGTCTACACAAGATGCTTTCCCATGCAGTTGACTAATTGACTGTGCAGTAAAATGTCACTGTCTATATGTGCACAGTCAGTTAGTTAACTGGGGGGTTAATTTGCTACCTGCAAATGCAAGTAGCAAATTAACCATATGTAAATAACTGCACAGTAGCCTATGTGTAGACAGCTAAATTTGCTTCCAGTCAGCCTGGGCAGCGCAGGGTGAGAGAATTATTCTCTCCCCCAGGGGCTGCCTGCTGCTGAGGCAGGCTCCCAGTACAGCGCCTGGGCCAGGACAATGTCCCTCTACCCCAACAGCAGGCAGCTCCCGATCCTGGCTCTGCAACCAGAGTCAGGGCTGGGTGATTGCTCCCTGCCCTGGGGAGCTGCCTGTTTTGGGGGCAAGTTCTGAACTGGGAGCCTGATGGGAACAAAGTCCCCATGTGCCAGCAGCAGGCAGCTCCCAACCCTGGCTCTGCTGCCTGCTTCTGAGGCAGGAGGGTACTGTCCCATCTCAAAATCCGTCCTGGCATCAGGCAGCTGCCAGGCACTGGGAGCAATGGCCCAGGCCCTGCTCTAATCAGGGATCTGGGGCTAGGAGCTCCCTGCATGAGGAGAGTTCCTGCCCAGCCCAGAGCTGGATGGAACCTGCCCCAGATAGGACAGGTCACGGCCAGTACTGAGCTGTGCAGAGAAGCCCCACTGGGCACAGGGTATGGAGTGGGAGAGGTCTGCAGCAGGAGCTCTTGCACCCCGTGCACATCGGGCCCCCTCCTGATGTGTATGGGGCCAGGAGACAACTGCCTCTTGGCCCTGTGCTCCCTGCCAGACCCTGGGCTAGCACCCAAGGGGAGCCTGGAGCTCCCCCTGGCTGCTCCAGGAGGACAAAGCAGACTGGGAGCAAATCTGCTCCCAAGAGGGAACATGTGTAAACCCACTCCCCTGGTAGGCTTACTGCACAGTATTTTTTACTGTAAAATAAGCCTACTTTGAATCATTACCACATGTAGACATACCCAGAGAGTTTTTAGCCTGGATGCAAAATGGCACAGGCTCTAGGACACAAATCTCACAGCAGCCCTATCTTACTCCAGAACTGTTCCATCACCAAGTTCATCTAGCTATCGTGAATCTATTTTCAACCTTTCCCCCAATGAGTTCTGACTAGGTTAGCTCACAGTTGCTGAATGCAGAGAGGCTAGTCGACAAAAATCCTTCCCATGGCTTCAAAGAATGCTACTAAGTATGCTTAGTAACTACCACCTCTTACTAGATGCCTCTGGATCCTTCTACATCTCCAATCTTTGTAAATGCACAGACATAAAGACTTCAACAAAAATGCATTTTCCTTTCCACTATTTCTTTCCTCTTTGGACAATAAAAAATGTTTTATTATGAGCATGTGGCTTACATTTGCAAGAAATTTCATGGCACTTACAGATAGCCTGGGTATTGCACTCTATTTAGTGCCTTCTGCTTACTGGGGGAAAGTTGCACTTTTGTAATTCCCTGGCTGTAATGTGACAAACAATGTTTTGTTCTGTGCTGTTAGGCAGCATGAAGGGCCCATGAGAAAACTGCAAATGCAGTTGGGATGGGATAAAAAGGGGAAGTATTTGCTACAGTATAGGAAATATCAATCATTCAGCTTCATTTTGTGAAAATTGCTTCTTCAACTCTGAATTTCTACATATTTGCATAGATGCTAAAATTACAAATCAGACAAATATTTTGGAGAAATATATGTGCTAGGATCCCCTTCCTGCGCTCCCAGAAGTGCAGAGTTTTACTTAAAAGCCCTCAGTGTTTTGATGTCAAAGGCAAAGATTCAGCATCATAGTGACAGCTGGATGCGGGGAGAGTTGCAGTCTGCAATTCAGCATTGGCCTAGAATTTAAGCTAATACCATGGCAACAGGCTGAAGGACCTGTCAGGAGCTTGGAAGTCATAATATTCACCCTGGATGTGATTCCTGGGCATTTGTCCCATTGAAGGTAAGGCCATGCTGGAGTTTAAGGAACAAAACCAAATTTCTTACAATGTTAACTCTAGGATGGGATTCAGCACTGGCTACATTTGGCTACATTTGGCTACTGTTACATACCTTTCAGAAACAGTGCCCATGACCTCTCTACTTCCTCATCTTAACAAACAAAATAAGTGTAAATTTAGTGAACAATTAGTGTGCCATGCAAGTTACACGTCAGGACCTTTAAAGCATTAATGGTCTAAAATTAACTAACTGTCAAAGCTGATGCAGACACAAAATGGCTGGACATGAAGGAATGAATTAGAGATGCAGCTGGGATGATGTCAGAAGTTGGGCCAGGGTCACCGAGCAGCAGCTGGGAGTGCAGATGGGCGGTCAGCTTGCCTTGTTAAAAAAAATGTTTGTTTGTTTTTTCTCCCTGGTCTTTTTGTTTTGTTTTGTGTTTTTCAAAATTGGTTCCAAAAGATGAGAGAGAAAACATTACCAAAAACAGAGGGTTACGCTTTAAAAGCATTGACAATGCTATGTTACTTTTAATAATGGTAACAGCAGGGGTCACAAATTCTTGCTCGCTCAGTTTCTTGTTGATTTTGGTGGATAAAAAGTAGGTGTGATGCCTCACCGAACTCCATGTTCACCTGCACTTATTATTCCTTCACTTGTCCTTACAGTGTATTTACATCAGGATGAATGCATGTATGAATGCATTGGTAAGCAAGAGGTTATTCAGAGAGAAATTCAATGAGGGATGCAACCATTCGGGCAACTCCAACGTAACATTTAACCATGGTAAGTTTCAAAAAACAACTCTATTTTCTTAACACTTTTAAATATCAAAGGGTTAGATGGTTTTGCTTCTACGGTGCAAAAAAACAATGAGAAGAAGTGTTTATCAGCAAGTTGTGAGTCATATCTGATCATCTGAACATCCAGTAGGTATTCAGTCTGAGATGCTAAAAAAAATGGCTTTTTGTTGTGATTATACAGGTGTTTAATTCCAAGACAAGATTTCCAAAAAGCCTGTTGCTTCTTATTTTGACTATGTCATTATTGCAGCAGGCATAATAATGCTAAAGTCACAAAGCTAGTTTCAAATATAACTTAAATACACATATATCCTGAAAGTCTTATTCAGGAAAAAAAATGTCCTCTGAAGCAACAAGAGTTCTGCATTCATAAGGATTCAGTACCTACACTCCATTAGTATTATTCATGTCAAACAGTACTTCTTCAACAGAGAAATATGTATTACCTGTAGCAGGCCAGGATTGTTCTGGAGTTGTCTGCTATCCCCTGGCAGTCAATCCTTGCCTGCCTGCCCACTAAGGCTGTGCGAAGCTTTGGTAGCCAATTCAATATGGAGGAGATTCAGCCTGATTCGGCAAGGCCTGGGGGGAATGATTGGGGATCTGGGGAAATGATTGGGAGCTGGGGTATTGAACTGGAAGGTGGGGGGAAGCCCCTATTCATTTCCCCCCAGCTCCTGGTTCAATCCCCGAGTGCCCCAATCATTCCCCGAACCCCTTTGGCTTCTTCTGGGGCTGCCAGCACTGCCTGCCTTGCCCCAGCAGGGAAACAGCTGGGGAAGCAGCTGGATGAACTACGGCTTCTCCCGGGGTTGCTGGCTCAAGCCAGGGCTCATCTGGCTGCTCCCACAGGTACATATTGTCTGTGGGGCCAAATAAGATTCGGCACTGAATATCTTTGGATTTGGATTTTGCCAAATCGAATTGGGACAGTGATTCAAATCAACTAATCGAATCACTGTGCCTCCAAATCACCAAATCTGAATCCAAAGTGAATACTTGCCGTTTCTCACAGGCCTACTGGCCACCCAACATCCCAGTGCAAGCCACTTCCCATTGCAGACATCCCAATGCATGTCTGCTGCCCCCTGGCAGTCAATCCTTGCCTGCTTGCCCACCCAACATCCCAATGTAACCCACTTGCATGCCACAGTTTTGATGTTACAGATTAAAGGATTAGGCCCTCAGTACTTTTGGAGGGCAACCTCAGTTTTGCCTCAGTTTTGCTCTTTATATCATAGGGCTGCACCTACTCATGCCCATACAATATTTTGTTTCAGTGAACCCTAATCTGTCTACCTACAGCTTTGCAAGCCTCCCCACCTCAATCAACCCTTCAGGCTCATCAGTCCATAACTGGCTTCTCTAAAGCTGTTCCACCCAGCAGCAATTCTTAGGGCCCAAGCTAGCCCATTGGCAGCTCACAAGACTATTTTACCCTAGGTCTTATTCATTCCCCAAGCACTCCATAGGTGTTCTGTTTCAAGTTGTTCATAGGGTCAAATCATTGTTCAAACAGTTCAAAAGGTCTTCACCTTGTTCATCCCAATCAGTCCATGGAGCTTGGTCACTTCCAACTGGTCTCTCAGAGCTTATTTGCCCAAATACCCCACAAATAAAGAACACTTAGTGGATTCTCCCAAGAGCCTTCAGCAAGATAGGCTCCTGTGACCAAGAGTCTTTTTCACCAAAATCAGACCACAACCAATCTTAACTCCCTCTTGGGCATCTTCTCCCTAAGCTTTCTCCAGCATTTTCCCAGTCCTGACAGGGTTTTTCCCAGTTCCAGACTTCTCCTGGGCCTACTCAAAGTTAATCCAAAGTCTAGCATCTGCAGCCCTATCCTGAGGGAGCTTCTCTTCCCAGCACTGTCAGGGTCTTATCTGCCAAGCTCTCCCCAGAGGAAGGCTTACATAACCCAAGGGCTCACTCTGTCTGGCCAGTACAACCTGGCCTTAAAGCAGGGGTGAGCAAAATAAAACCCATGGGCTGGATTTGGTCTTCCAGTCCATTCTATTCAGGCCATGGGGCCCCTCCAAAAAAACATTTTCAGCTGCCTGTCTGAAAGCCAGAGGAAGGCGGAGGATTTCAGAGGTTGTGCGCTATTGGACCAGGATGGCTTTGTGCGTCTACCTCCATGGAGATCCTGGCATTCCAGCTGGGAGCCCCATGTAGAGGCATGGAGTATGGTGGCATTCATCAGCTGGTGAGTGGGGAGGGGAGCTCCTGCCTGAAGTGCTGGGAGCTCCACATGGAGGTACAGAGCTAACCTGGCCTGGCCTGGTAGCATGTGCTCCTAGCTGCAGTGCTGGGAGCCCCATGTGCTAGCACAGAGCCAAACTGGCTGGCCCAATAGTGCACGGCTCCTGGAAGGAGTGCTGAGAGCCACACATGGTGACACAAAGCCAGCCTGGTCTGGTTTGAAGGCATACGCCAGTGGGCTGGGCTGAGCCAGTTCTGTGATGCCATGTGCAGCTCCTGGAAATCAGCTGGATTCAGATTTGAATTACAAATCAGAGCTTCACACTGTCGGGGGAACTTTGCCTGCCATGGGCTGTGAGCACCTTGAGAGCCTGCTGCCTGCTGCTGCTACCAGTGGTGGGGGCCGTGCATGATGCGGGGGGCAAGTGGTACGGGGACCCACACCACACCACAAACCCCATGCCCACCCACACATACACACACAGTGTCACAAAGCCCCCCACACCCTCCCACACCCATTCACATACAATCTTACACCCACACCTCTGCATTGACCCCCCACAAACCCCATCCACTCACACACAACCACACCCCCACACACCCCTACATCCCCCCACAAACCCACCCACCCACACACACACACAGCAACACCCTGCACACCCCTTCACAACCCCCATACACCCCTCCACAAATGTCATGCCCACCCACACATACACTCACAGCACCCCACACCTCTTCATGACCCCCATACATACATCCACAAATCACACACACACACCCCACACCCATGCCCCAACCACAACCCCCCCACACACACAACATACAAAAATAAGTCTCTATTTTGAGATATTATGCAATCACCTTTATATAAACTATGCAAATGCATGTAAATCAGGACAAAATATTAAATAAAATATAAGTAAAATATGTTATAGTAGATGTTTGATTTTTAGAATATGATTTGTTGGGGGGTTTTCCTGGTTCCAAGATGGCAAACGCCCCTCCAAAAAGGAATACTTCTGGGGACAAGGGGAGGGAATTCTATTGTTAAAGGTCAGGGGCTAGGGGCAAGACTTCTGGTCCAAAGATGGGGATCAGGGGGCAGGGCATCTGTCAAGGGGTGGGGCCTTTTGGCCCTTGACCATGCACTAAAAGTCATTAAGGAGGCCTCCAGCTGAAATAATTACCCACCCCTGCCTTAAAGGCACAGCAACCCCCTTTTCTCTCACACACTTTTCTTATCATAATGGGGTTAGGAGATCCCCATTACAGGCCCTTATTCTGTAAAGTCTTCAGAATTTGCTTTTTCTGTGGAAATCATCACCAGTGTAAAGACACATACAATTATAATGACTTTAGAGGTTAAAGTATAGATACATGTATGCATTTGGGGACATAAAAATAAATAGCAAATAATTGCCTCATCCCACATTTGTTTTGTTGTTCCCATTGCCTGTTACTAACAGTTGAATCAACAAGATAAAGTTCCCAGTGAAATCATAGCCTTGGCTCAGCAATCATCTCTAATCAAGATTCCCCAACACTGGGGCTTCAAATTTAATTTATTTCCTGTTTTAGATGTGGAACATGCCCAAAACCATCCCAGTCTAAGTCCCAGTTGGAGCTGCCTCACTGATCCACATCCATTTAATGAACCCAGAGCATGTCATCTATTTAGATAATGTCTGGCTGTTTCCAAATAAAGTGTTTGTTTATCCAGTAAAGTCCTCTTTATTTCTCCAATGAACTCTTTCCAATTTGTTCATGAACTCTTAATTGATTGTAGTAGAAAATGAAATTCTATCTCTGTATGTGTAATTGCTCTGAGACAAAAAGAGGAAAGTGTAAGGGACAGAAAGGGCCAATGTGAGGAAAAGAGAGAAATAGTGTCAGTCTGAGAGTAGAAAGCAAATGTGTTGTAAGGAGAGAAGTAATTGGTATTAGAATGTTTTGGTTGCATGCTGAGACGCCTGCACCAATGCCAGCTGCCCACAGTTTTACATGACACAGTTGGCACTGTTGATTTAAACAGATTGATGAATGTGACCTCCTAAGTAAAATGGTGGTAATTACATGCTGTACACAGAGCAGGCCCACATTCAAACACCTCAGAGTAGGGATTTTTTTAAAGCTTTTAATACTTTATCAAACACTTGCAAATTCAAAACTGCAAATCCTGAATGCACGTTTCATGTTCAGTGACCTTGGCTCTGTTTCTGCTGCTCCAATACTTTCCAGGAAAGACACTATAAAAAGCTTTCAAGTGGGTGTGAAAAGGAGGAAGACCAAGGTGTGAAATGCCAGGAAACATTTCCCATGTTAAAAATACAGTCATTGCATTAGTCAGTATAATATGACCACAAAACGAAATATAGATTTCCTTTGAGGATGATTTATCATGGGTAGATACTGTTTTGGTACATTTTACTATTCGTCTTTTGGCTGTTTCCAGAGGCATAACAATGTGGGCAGGCACCAAAGGCAGCTGCCACTCCCCAGGGCAGTAGTAATTTCTTGTTGCTGCTGCTGTGATCACACACCTGTAGTGGCAGCCAGTTATTTTGCCTCTCCCTCTTCCCTAACTTGATGCCTGGGGAGTTGCCCAAGTCACCCCACCCTACTTACACCCCTGGCTCTTTATTTGCATTTTATCAGAATAAGGCCACCCTTCCATTTTTGTTGCTGGTCTCTAAAGAAACTATGTTTTCTTAGCTCTCAAACTTCAAGACGGATTAAGAGAGGAACAAAAATATCAAGGAAGCATGCCACCTTGTCACCATTATCCAACCAGTGACAAAGCAAAAATAACCCTGTTGTGTGCACAGTCAAAAAGAATGTTGAAGGAAATAAAGTACGTGCATGTCTACAGAGATAATAACACTGGGATGGTTACAGCTTCTATAAATGTAATATCTACTGCAGCACTGAAGGTAACCTGAATTGTCCATAAGGATAGAACATGCTGACATATATTTAGTTTGTAACACTAAATTTTAGAAGATATTTATAAAAATAAATCCGATTAACTGTTATTTAGATGTTTGGTACTGAATATAGGAGACGATATTCAAGTTGTCGTGTTTTATTTTTATAGCCTATGACTATGTACTAGAATTTATCATCAAATCTGCTATAAAGACTGTTAGAAAAACTAATAGGTAGTTATACTACTTAACTGTCTTGCTTAGATTTCAGGTTCCCATAAGCATTGGAACAGGCTGCCTACAGAAGTTGTGGAATCTCCATCCTCAGAAGTTTTCAAAAGCAGGTTAGACAGGCACTTGGCTGGGATGGTTTAGCTGGCTGGGAAGATCCTGCCTTGAGCAAGGGACTAGGTTAGATGACCTTGTAAGGTTCCTTAAAGCCCTACTTTCCTATGATCCTATAAAGCTCAGCATTGGCTGTGATGGAGCTGGTTAATCCATGGAAACTGTGAAAATGAGACACAGAATTGAATATATTGTTGCAGCCTATCTGTAGTCCCTTTGTTGCTCAAGGATTTTCATTTAGCAAACAAAAGTATGCCTCCCAAGATAAAAAAAAAAATTAATTATGAAAAAGATTAATGGTTTAGTTAAAACATTAGCACTGAAGTGGTGTATGTGAATGAATTCATAATTCAATCATTTCTGTTCAATACAGGACAAAGGAAGAGCAAATAAAAAAATCAAGAAAAGCAATAAGTTGCTAATCTATCATAACAATATGATAAAGCATCTGGGAAGGCCAGACTATTTTGATCTAACCTGACACTCCTCTTTTCCTCCCAAATAATCAAATACTGAAATGAAAAAAAAGATCTAAGTCATGCAAGAATAAAATTATGTCCAACCCACATCCACTAAAGGACTAAGTTATTTGTTGTAACTGATGATTAAGTCAACTAGTTTGCTGAGCCACACTGAATATCATATAAAATTTAAAAAAAGGAAATAGCCTGAGGCAATAAAATGTGTTAAGTGTTTTGTAATTTTCTTTAATTTTCATCCTTCTAACTTATGCAATAGACCGGTTATCACATGTTGAATATCTAGTTTATTATTAATTTCACTATCTGTGTATTATCTTAGCATATTTTAAGTCATAGGTCCTAGATGTTTCCCAAATCTATTAGATCTGCAGGGTGATGTCCCCAGCCAGCTTCTTGACCAGATCCTCAGCTGGTATAAAACACCACAAATCCAGTGAATGTCAGTGGAGCTATGGCAATTTATTTTAACTAAAAATCTGACCCAGTTAAATATTTTCTGTTCTTTGTCCTTTCCATGTAAATGAGGTTCTGCTTGAGATACCTATTTTTCTGTCTTGATGCAAGTAATGTCACGGGTTTTCTCCAATCTGATTTCAAATTATACCAGTTTTACTGGTGGCTCCACACCCCTTTGTGTGGCCAGATGGTGGTCACTATGATAGCCCCTGGTACTAGTTTGGAACCACCATCTGGCCTGTGATGGAACCAGGCACTGTCCATTCAGCCCATCAGAGAAAAAAGGTTGCCACCACTGGCCTAAAACGTTAAGTGGCCAAAAGGCTAATAAAGGACAGCAGAACCTGCACTCTACAGATAATAAAGGTTACAGTATATAATACACATTTACAGGCTTACTTTAGGCACTGTATTACAGTGATGTTGGCCTTCCTCTATCCATCTTTACTGAGTGTATTCCTAAATATTTTGATTCTTCATTAGTTTGGGAGTACAAAGTGACGTCTTTTTATTAATTCACACAAAATTATTGCACATGGACTTTGGCAGTTCCTGCTCCTTATTGTACAAAAAAAAAAATCATTATAGGCCTATATTGGTTGGAATTTGTTTTGTTTTTTTATTTTGCCAAAACAGTACAGGAGACCCTCACCATTTGTGGGGCAAATTACTTTTGTTAAGATGGTTTGCAGTCTATATCTATTAATGCTGTGTTCCACATGTCCATCTAAAAATGTTATTCTCCAGTATCTACTGACAGAAACTTGTTAATTTGCAATGGTTAATTTTTATGGGATCCACTTCCTTTTCTCCAGATAAAAGTGTTAACTCTCTCTTATAAAAGACAGTCTTCCTTACAAAGCTGTTCTTGATCCTTGGAGTAGATATTTAACACAGGTTTCATTGTACCTCAGATAACAAGCAGAGTACAAGACAGAAATATTTATAAAGACATGCTATTAATCATTAGAATAAATTCTTAGAGTAAATGTTTTAAATTCTGTAGTAAAAATTCACAGGCTATGGTCTTAACTCTGCTGCCCTTGAAGTCAGTTGAAAATTCCTATTGACCTCAGCAGGGAAACGTCAATCACTTAGCTAGTTTAATAACTGAATGGCTATCATATTTAATCCCTGATATGCATATTTTTTAAATTATTCGTTTCCATCCAGTCTGTTTCATACTTTACATTATATATTGGCAAAAAATTATGCTTAATAGCTTGGGCTGCATTGCAACATTTTCCAACAATTCAGAACAAGGTCCATAGCAGAGGCCCTTTTCTAGGAGGCATCATATCTCAGAGAACCGCAATACCTCATAAGACTCTTTGGATGGAATATTTTGCAACATAGAATCCATTATCGCAATTTGTCCAGTCAGATCCACTGCTGGGTAGAGATCATAGCTTTTCTAGGTCTCTATCCCTCCCTTCTGGGAGCATTCAGCCAACAGTCTGTGAACTCTGCTGACCACTACAGTCATGACTGAAATAGTCCTAACATGGAACAGAAGGCATGGTGAGGTGGGAGGGAGATGTTACACCCTCACACTCCTCTTTACTAGCATATAACTTCCTAGAGCAATCAAGACTTACATCTTTACATTGCTCTGAGAGCATTAACATGGTTTATAATTCCCATGCTCAGATGGGAGAGGTAATGTAAATGAGGATCATCTTTTCTTATGTTGTATTTCTCTCTTACATATGGTTTATACTTTCCAGTTATAAAACAGGCCTTGATAAAATTGATTTTATTTTCTTGCTAAAAGAAGTGATTTATAACCTACATCCACCTCCCACTTTTAATTTACAGCTTACATGGTGAAACACTCTTAATTTTGTTTCCAGACAGTGCTTAGCTTAACTACAATTACAAACATTGCTGTATAACTATTCCCAGTAGTTACTAGGGGTTGTCAAATGAAGTTAAGTCTTCTCTTCCTCCACTGGGAATTGTCAGAAAAAAGGCCCTCTGCCTAATTGGCCTTGACAGTCTAACAGCAGACCTGTTATGCTGGCCTCAACAGTATTTCACTAGACTCATGTCATTGGTAATTAAATTTGTCTTAGAACTTGGCTGTATTTTTAAATATTCTTGGGGGGAAAAATAGAAGCATTCACCTTAGATTCTAGAAGCAGCGATCATTTCTTTATTATGGATAGCTGAGGCATCCATTGATCATTCAGAACAAATAAAACACTTGCGGAAACATATTCTTCCATTATCACTTGCATTTTGTCTTGTTTTATTCACATATAGAGAGAAAATATTTGGGATTTTAGGGGGAGGACATGGGGAGTGAACTGTGTCATATCAACAAAACGTTTATGGACAGGAACAATAAAGTCTCAGACTACTCATCATGAAGATTTTTCAGTAAGTGCCAGACCCTAGAGAGACTACAGTTTACAACTTCTAGCAAACATTGGGTAGCTACTAAAGTAGATCCTAGATCTTCATGTGCCCATAATTGTTGTCTTCTAAATAATCATCCGATATCATGATTACCTTGGAAAACTGAAGAGATATTAAATAGATTATAAAGTCCTTGGAATCCCAGTTTATTTCTAATAGTTTAGAAATAATAAATAGTAATAGAAGCCACGATCATCTCCTTAGGGCCTTCTCGAAGAGACAAAAGAGAATAGAAATTATCTGAGGATGGTCATCTTCTGACCTTCTAGGCAGGATGAAAAGTGTTCAGAGGTACCATATTTAAACAGGTCCTGACCCTTGTGGGTTTTGTCCAGTATATACCGAGAATCTTGACTCAATATGAGCTGCACTATTACAATATTATGGTTCATTCAGTGATCTTGACATAAAATTCCTGGCACCCCATACTTCCACTATGGGACCTGTGCCGGGTCCTGCGCTGACCAGTGCATCACACAGAGGCACATGGAAGCACACATCTGCACAGGTCTTCATGTAGAGACACTAGGCACCAGGAATTTCTGGTTCCCACGAAGCCCCATGGTGACCCATACCTCCACATGAAGCACGTGTCAGCACAGGTCCCAGTGTGGAGGCACAGGGCACTGGTGGTGTCCCAGCTCCTGCACATCTGCACACCTGCACACCTCTGTAGTGGGTTCTGCACTGACCTGTGCCTCTGTGTGAGGTATGAGTTGGCACAGGTCCTGGAAAGGAGGAAGTGAGAAATGTTGGGAATCCTTGTACAAGGGAAACATGTCACCCAATAAGGCTGTTCAACAGTGGTGAGACATGTCTTTCCATAGCTGATACACTTCTGTTTGGCGACATTTATTTCTACCCTTTTACTCTCTCCTTCACTGCTGCCAAAACCTTACCAGCCAAAACTTACCAGCACTTCTAAAGCTTTCCTTCCTTAACAGAAATCCTGTGGTTTTTGTACTCTGAAAAAAATGTATGTGAGATGAGGTGGGAAGCATAGAAGGTAACAAGTTATGGTGACAAACAGTATAGAGATGGAAAAGGAAATCTGCCTACTATAAAATACCTTTGATTTATAACTGTACAGCCCAAATGTAGGTGAGACACTGCACAATGCTATTTAATATCCTTCCTGTTCAGTAGAACAACTATGCGCTGGTCTCAACAAAAGAAGAAGAGAAAAAGAAGAGAAAAATCTGGCTTACAAAAGCAGGTTTCAAAGTCATATGAAAAAAATTAAGAAAAAATATGCATCAAATGTTGATGACACTTTAAAAAACAACTATTTTCCCATGCTCTGTGTTATAGCAGTTGTTCCTTTGAATGCTCAAAACTGAACAGCTTTATATCTGAATTATTTTTAATATTAATCTCTGAGCATAATACCTCTGACTTGTGGGAACTTTCAACCATTAACCGAGGTAAACAGAAAGACTACACAGACATTACATTTCATTCCTTTTGCATCTCTAATGTATTATATATTTGGAAAGAGAATAAACCAATTTTGTTTCTGAGCACACACACCACCCCTGTAGAGAGCTTTTTTGTCTGATAGGTCACATCTGAGTTCCTCTAAGAGATTTCAATGAAAAAACTGCAGTGCCTGCAGAAAGTAAATGGAAAACAATCTGTAGCTGAATATTTGAATTATTTCCAATTGTTGTATTTTGACCTATCTGTACTCCTGCTTTACAGCTTTTGCAACTTGTAGCCCACTTATGCTAAACATCTTTTTTTCATTTTGTTAAGCATGCAACTCACTGTGCTTCATTCACCCTGGAAAAAGAAAGTCCTCCTTACTACCAACTGAAAAATAACTGCAACCTGAGTCAGCATATCTGAGTGACAGAGCATTAGCCACTCTCAGCAACATGACACTTCTATAGTAACTTGGACTTTATTATATATGTATACTTAAATTAGAATCCTAGAATCCTAGAAAATTAGGGTTGGAAGGAACCTCAGGAGGTCATCTAGTCCAATTCCCTGCTCAAAGTAGGACCATCCCCAACTATATCATCCCACCTAAAGTTTTTTTTCTAGCCAGGTCTTGAAAACCTCTGAGGATAGAGAGTCCACCACCTCTCTGGGTAACCTGTTCCAGTGTTTTACTACCATCCTAGTGAGAGAGTTTTCCCTAATATCTAACCTAAACTTCCCTTGCTGCAGCTTGAGACTGTTTCTCCTTGTTCTGTCATCTGCTACCACTGAGAACAGTCTAGATGCATCCTCTTTGTAACCCCGCTTCAGGTAGTTGAAGGCTCCTATTAAATTCTCTCTCAGTCTTCTTTTCTCTAAACTAAATAAACCCATTTCCCTCAGCCTCTCCTCAGAAGTCATGTGCCCCAGCCCTCCAACCATTTTTGTTGCCCTCCACTGGACTCTCCAATTTGTCCACATCCTTTCTGTAGTGGGGGGGGCCCAAAACTGGACACCATCCTCCAGGTGTGGCCTCACCAGTATAGAACAGAGGGGAATAATTATTTTCCTCAATCTGCTAGCACTGCTCCTATTAATGGAGCTCTGTATGCCATTAGCCTTCTTCGCAACAAGGGCACATTGTTGGCTCATATTCAGCTTATTGTCCACTAGGGCTGTGCGAAGCTTCAGTCACTGATTTGATTCAGTAGAGATTCAGCCCAGTTTGGTGGCCGAATCTCCGAATCCAAATCAAATCAGGAGACCCTTTAATCTCTCTGAATTGAATCAGAACCCTGTGAATCAATTCGGAGAGTTTCGATGTTTTAGACATAGACACAGTATTAAATGTTTTTTCTACAGGCTTGTGAATGCTGATATGGTGGTGCAGATGAAGTGTCCCATGGGAGCACGGGGGGGGGGGGGGGGGGTTAGCAGGCTTGGCAGGGGACCCAGAAGTAGACCAGAAGTACTTCTGGTCCACTTCCAGGTCCACCGTGGAGCACGTGGGGGGGCCCCCAAACTCCTGTGGGATGCTCCATCTGCCCCAAATTCTCAGCATTCACAAGCCACACCTGGTACCTCGAGGTATGTAGAAATAACATTTAAAGCTGTGTCTATGACCAAATTGCTGATTCTCCAAATCAGCATTGAATCTTCAGATTCAGATTTGGCTGAATCGAATCAGGACAGTGATCCAAATCAACAAATTGAATCACTGTCCCCTGAATCAGGCTGAATCTGAATCTAAATTGAATATGGTCTGCTTTGCACATCTCTATTGTCCACTATAAACCCTCCAGGTCCTTTTCTAAAGAACTGGTGTTTAGCCAGTTGTTCCCCAGCCTGTAGCAGTGGATGGATTGTTCCATCCTAAGTCCAGGACTTTGCACTTGTTATTGAACCTCATAAGATTTCTTTTGGTTCAGTCCTCGATTTTGTCAAGGTCTCTCTCAATCCTAGCCTGATCATCCAGTGTATCCACTACTCCCCACAGCTTGTAGCCCTCTGCAAATTTGCTGAGGGTGCACTTTATCCTATCTTCCAGGTCATTGATAAAGATATTGAACAAAACCCACCCCAGAACTAACCTCTGGGACACTCCACTGGAGACCTGCTGCCAACTAGACATCAAAACATTGATTACTACCCTCTGAGCCCAATGATCCAGCTAGTTTTCTATCCATCTTACAGTCCATTCATCCAACCTGCAATTCCTTAGATTTCCTGCAAGAATGTTGTGGGAGACTGTATCAGAAGTCAAGGTATATCATGTCCACTGCTCTCCAAATCCACGCAGCCAGCCATCTTATCATATTAAACAATCAGGTCGGTCAGGCATGACTTGCCATTGGTGAAACCATGCTGACTGTTCCTAATCATTTTCTTCTCCTCCAAGTACTTAGAAATGGATTCCTTGAGGACCTGCTCAATGGTTTTTCCAGGGGCTGAGGTGAAGCTGACCAATCTCTAGTTCCCTGGATCCTCCTCCTTCCCCTTCTTAAAGATGGGCACTACATTTGCCCTTTTCCAGTCATCCAGGGTGTTCTCTGATTGCCATCAGTTCTCACAGATAATGGCCAGAAGGTCTGCAATCACATCAGCCAACTCCTTCAACACCCTTGTATGTGTCAGTTCTGGCCTCATGGACTTGTACATATCCAGCTTTTTTTAAATAGTCCTTAACCTTTTCTTTTACCACAGCTGGCTGCTCCCCTCTTCCCCAAACTGTGCTGCCAAGTGCAGTAGTCTGGAAGCTGACCTTGCCCATAAAGACTGAGGTGAAAAAGGCATTGGGTACTTTGGATTATTATGTGAAAAGACACATCAGTCACCAGGGGCTGAGTGATTAAGGCAGGAGAATGATATCTGAACACAACTCAGTCAGTAATTTTGTAATTACACAAGAGCCATGCAGATGTACATTTAGCCAGTAGGGCATGGTAGAAACTAAATGGACACAAAGGTGTAGGGTTAATTAATTTTACTAATGAAGCATGAAACTGAAAAAAAATTACTTTATTAAAGTTGTTGTACTTGTTTGATTACTAATAGAAGCACCAGAACTGAACAAGGTAACAGTTTTAGTCCTTTATGATTGATGGTTTGAGGAAGTGATGAAATAGTTTGTGAAATCTAATACACAATTTCTTGCCAATTTGCTTTGTCCTGTTTTCCTGTCCCCCAAATTTGGGCAAAACCCATTTCTAACTTGGAATGTCATGCTGTCAATCTGTGTGCCATGATAATTTAACATAGATATACTGTGTACTGAGAAATGTGGGCTATTGGTAGAAGACAGGAAAAGACAGTACACAGAACTGTTTCACATACACATACATACACACACACACACACACATGCACACACACACGCGCACACACAAATATACACAATAAGAGGACTGTTATCAATCTTGTTAGAGAGAAGAGACTGTTCCAAGCCTGGAGCCCTTTTGGTGTTCCGTGTTTCCATACTAAACATGGTCAACAAGGAAGCTAAAACAGGTTTTGATTTTCTACTGGGAATCCAGCAGCCCAGCCCCAGGCTGAAATGAAAGACCAAGTACCTGTGCAATTTTGGTGGGGGAGACCTAGCTAAGGCAATACTATCAAACTCTAGAGAGTTGAATTCAATTCCCTATTCTGTTCCTAGCTTCCTTTATGACCCTTTCATAGATTCATAGATTCATAGATGTTAGGGTCGGAAGGGACCTCAACAGATCATCGAGTCCAACCCCCTGCATAAGCAGGAAAGAGTGCTGGGTCTAGATGACCCCAGCTAGATACTCATCTAACCTCCTCTTGAAGACCCCCAGGGTAGGGGAGAGCACCACCTCCCTTGGGAGCCCATTCCAGACCTTGGCCACTCAAACTGTGAAGAAGTTCTTCCTAATGTCCAATCTAAATCTGCTCTCTGCTAGCTTGTGGCCATTGTTTCTTGTAACCCCCGGGGGCGCCTTGGTGAATAAATACTCACCAATTCCCTTCTGTGCCCCCGTGATGAACTTAAAGGCAGCCACAAGGTCGCCTCTCAACCTTCTCTTGCGGAGGCCGAAGAGGTCCAGTTTTTCTAGTCTCTCCTCATAGGGCTTGGTCTGCAGGCCCTTGACCATACGAGTTTCCCTTCTCTGGACCCTCTCCAGGTTATCCGCATCCTTCTTGAAGTGTGGCGCCCAGAATTGCACGCAGTACTCCAACTGCGGTCTGACCAGCGCCCGATAGAAGGGAAGTATTACCTCCTTGGACCTATTCGTCATGCATCTGCTGATGCACGATAAAGTGCCATTGGCTTTTTTGATGGCTTCATCACACTGCCGGCTCATGTTCATCTTGGAGTCCACTAGGACTCCAAGATCCCTTTCCACCTCTGTGCCACCCAGCAGGTCATTCCCTAGGTTGTAGGTGTGCTGGACATTTTTCCTCCCTAGGTGCAGCACTTTGCATTTCTCCTTGTTGAACTGCATTCTGTTGTTTTCTGCCCACTTGTCCAACCTATCCAGGTCTGCCTGCAGCTGTTCCCTGCCCTCCGGCGTGTCCACTTCTCCCCATAGCTTTGTGTCGTTTGCAAACTTGGACAGAGTACATTTGACTCCCTCGTCCAAGTCAGTGATGAAGACATTAAAGAGTATCGGTCCAAGGACAGAGCCCTGCGGGACCCCGCTGCCCACACCCTTCCAGGTCGAGACCGACCCATCCACCACAACTCTCTGGGTGCGGCCCTCTAGCCAATTTGCCACCCACCAGACTGTGTAGTCATCCAAGTCACAGCCTCTTAACTTGTTCACCAGTATGGGGTGGGATACCATATCGAAGGCCTTCCTGAAGTCTAAGTATATGACATCCACCCCTCCTCCTGTGTCCAGGTGTTTCGTAACCTGGTCATAGAAAGAGACTAGATTGGTCAGGCACGATCTGCCCGCCACAAACCCGTGCTGGTTTCCCCTCAGCATAATTTGCCCTGCTGGGCTCTCACAAATGTGAGCCTTAATAATTTTTTCAAAGACTTTGCCAAGGATGGAGGTGAGACTAACTGGCCTATAGTTGCCCAGGTCCTCCTTCCTCCCCTTTTTGAAAATGGAGACCACGTTAGCCCTTTTCCAGTCCTCCGGGACTTGGCCCGTGAGCCACGAGCGTTAGAATATTCCCGCCAGTGGCTCTTCAATGATATCAGCCAGTGCCTTCAGCACCCTCGGAAGGAGCTCATCCGGGCCTGCTGACTTAAAGGCATCCAGTTCTTCCAAGTGACTTTGCACCACCTCAGGATCTATGTATGGAAGTCTGGCACCTTGCTGCTGCCTCTCTACAACCCCAGTGAGAGACTTGTCGTGTCCCTCACTTAGGAACACTGAGGCAAAGAACTCATTGAGGAGTTCAGCCTTGTCCCCCCTGTCTGTCACCAATTGTTTCTGCCCATTTAGCAGGGGTCCTATTCCTCCCTAGGTAAGTCATCTCTCTGTGACTCAGTCCCCATTTATGGAAGGAAAAAAAACACTTTCCACCTGCACAAGATGAAAAAATTGAACTACTGAACTACATAGAATTACTGCAGAAATGCTTTTGTTTCATTTGCAGAAGTAATGCCTCAAGATCCCCTAAAGATGCCTGAGGTGCAGAGGTGTTGGCAAGGGTAAGCAACAGCTGTCAGATTTTTCTTCTGGGAATAGAAACATCTCTGTCCCTGTGATGTTGCTCTCATGATGCATTAACAAGCCCAAGGAATGTAAGAGAATACTGTATGAAGGACTCATGTTACTCAGTGGAAGAGATGCAGGCCCTTTCTCTTGTACAGCCCTTGGCTGAGGCACTTCTGGCATGGGAACTTGGGGTCTCAGTTGAGAAAAGGGTCATTGTTATTCACAGTTTAAAATATTGTAACTGTTCTCATTTCAAAGTGTTTTTAGCTTCAACAATAGTTTCTTAGACTTTTAAGCTTTTTCCCTAATTAAGTCATTTTTCCCTTGCTTTTAAAATGAATTCATGTATTAGTGGGAGACAGCCAACGTGACGTGGTGATGATTAGAATTTAGAATGTCCTCCCCACTCAGAATAGTAGTCAATAACAGGAGGCAGTAAAATGAGTATTCTAGATGAAAGAAGGGCTCTAAGGTAGAAATTGAAAAAGTATAAACCATATATGGCAGGAAGAGCTCTTGCTTTGATGCTTAATGAAATAGCCTGGTCACAGCAGAGAAATCCAACTCTTGATATAAAAAATTCACTGTGGACAAACATGAACTATTCAAACAAGTTCCTCTGAAGATATTTGGCTGTTGGGTCACACATGAAACAAGAAAATTGAGGTCTGGCATTCTGTCAAGAACCAAATCATTTATCATAGTTCTATCTAGCTGCCTTAGAGTTAAAAGTGATTTTTTCTTATTAAGATGAAGAATTCCACCTCTCCAGCCACCCCAGCTTCTTGCTTGGCCTTCTTAAATATTAGGTGAAGGTTTGGTCTACAGAAAAGTCACTGCTTTCTGGATACTAACCCCACAAAACAAGTGTAGCAAAGGGAGAAAAGCCTTGATTCCATTTCCTGCCCTCCTATTCACTGACCAAGATAGCTGACAAGACACAGTGGGCTTAAGATATGTAAACTGGACCCTTTCAAGGATTCCAATGATGTATTTCCACTTGGAGAAAAAGTAAATCAAGGGAGAAACAGTGGCTCTTAGTCAGAACCCCAGTTCCATTCTGAGGCTGCTCCTAAGGTAGAACGACAACACATATGCCTTACTGTTGGCTGAATTCAAAGACTCATTCTAGCCCGTAGGCCATTGCAACACCAAAGTACCTAATCATCAAATATGACCAAGAGTCATATAATATTCCAAGGATATTATATTCAAACATCAAGTAAAATGCTGCTTCCACCTTTCACAGAACTGTCCTGTATCCTGGCATCTTTTTTCTTAGAAATATTGCTGGCTGTGATGCAAACAGAAGGAAAGAAGTTTCATATTAATAATCATAGGTAGTGCTTGCTTTCCATAGCACATTTCATTGTGTGTAAGCCTGTAAGAAAGTCCGCATCTTTCAGATTGGATCTAAATAGCTTCAAGGTGTTGCTCCTTCACTTTAAGTTACACAAGACTTATTGTGCTGAGCATCCAGTAAAGGAGTTCAATAATACCTATAGAGGACTCCTATAGGTACTACTGGTCAAGCCTCCTACAAAGAAGAGAGCAAGTTATATCCCTTTCTTTAGCTTTTACTGTTGCTCTTCACAGGAAAGAGAAAACTCTCCCGGGGGGGTTTCTTGTGTGTGAGTAAACGCTGCTGATGTTTACCTCTACCTCAGTCTGATGAACTCCATAATAAAACACCTAAGGACTATTTATTCTGAATCAGTTCAGTTAGGAAGGGTCTACACTCTATATTTTACTTTTAAAATATCAATGAATCCTCTTGAGAATTACTGATGCAACGTACCCAAGATTTTTACCATGTCTTCAATTAATTAACTGATGTGAGATCCTAATTTTTTGCTATGCAAATGGACCCCAGATATAACATAATTCAATTTAGGGTAGACATCTAAGTGAAGGCTCATTCCAATCAATAGGAGTTATGGCTAAATTTAGACTATAGAGTACAAATTATTACCTTAAAGCATCTTTAAAGCAACAAATTGGATAATCTTCATCAAGGTTATACACAAGGGCCCTCTTCTCTGTGACATCACCTGAGACAATGGAGCCAATGATTCATCCTCATCAGATATATTCTCTTCCACAGTGATGATTTTTATAGTAAAATGTCAGCCCAGGGAGGACAAAGGAGGATTGAAGTGGAAGAAAGAGAGTTAGCATCATAGGCTAAGTACAGATATTCAAAAAGCCTAAAGCAGAAGCAATCTAAGTGCAGCACTCTTCTCAAAGACCTCTATATTAGGTCAGGATTGAACAGAACACAGGTGCACTGTTTGGTGGATGGGGCTCAGATTCTGCCTGCAGTGGCTAATAGGGGTGTGCAAAACGGGCCCTATTCAATTTGGATTCGGATTTGGGTTAGGCCCGAATCAGGGACTCTGCTTTGATTTATTGATTCAGATCACTGTCCCTGATTCAATTCAGCCAAATCTGAAGATTCGGAGAATCAGCGATTCGGCCATAGACACAGCTTTAAATGTTTTTTCTACATGCCCTCAAATTGGAGGATTCCAATTTGATTCAGAGAAATTAAAGGGTCTCCTGATTTGATTCAGATTCAGAGATTCGGCCACCGAATTGGGCCGAATCTCCACTACATCAAATCAGTGACCGAAGCTTCACCCTAGTAGCTAAGCAGCCCTAGTGGTTAAGGCCAACAGACTGTGGGCACTCCTCGATACTTCCCAGGAAGCTGAGGGAGAATACCAAGGCCAGCCAAGCTGCTGGGTACCCTTGATTAACCAGCAGGCTCATCTCCCCAACCCCACCCTTCTGACAGTTGGCTGCTGTCATCACCTCCCCACAAGCTTGAGGGCTTGGGTCTTGGTGGGGCTGGGCCAGGTCCACATGGCAGAGAGGCTCTGTTCCCCCACCTGCAGCCAGGAACTGCAGCTGGGGGCCGCACCACTTTTTGCTGCACTGGAAACTGTGGCTGGGGGAGGGTGAAAAGGAGCTCCCCTGTCACACAAACCTAGCACAGCCCCCACCAAAACCTGAGTCTGCAAGTTGGGGGTGGGGAGTGGGAATCTACATGGCAGAGAGACTCTGTCCTTCCCCCGCTGCCCCAGCCACAGTTCCCAGTGTGGTGAAAAGTGGCACAGCCCTGAGCTGCAATTCCTGGCTACAGCAGGGGCAATGGAGCCTTTCTGCTGCACAGACCTGGCCCAACCCCCTACCAAGACCCAAGCAAGCAATCTGCAGGGGGATCTGCATGAGAGGATGACTCCATTTCCCCACCCCTTTGCCTGGCCACATAAGGAGGAGACAAAGCCTTTTCTGTCTCCTCTCTGTTACACCCTGGCAGTGGGGCTGGGCTAGTGCTCACCCAAAGCAGATGAGCACCAGCTGAGACTAGCAAACCACCCAAAAAAGGGGCCCTTGGGATGCTGGTGGAATGTGACCTACCTTGATTCAAGATGGTGGGTCACATTCATATATAGTTGTGATGCTAGAAGATACTAAATTTCAGTTACCAGGAACACTTCCTGATGTAGTTTAGGATAGCCGTGTAAAGTATGAGCTTATATATGCAAATTTATTTCTGTTTCCTTGTGTGTAGGAAATACAATTGTGGTTGGAAATACATTTTCTGAAAAAATGCTGAAATGAAAAATTGAATTACTTTTCTTCAAAAATGTAGTTTCATTGTGAAGTCTAAAAGATGAAAATCAGAAAATTAATTTCTCAGTTTTCCAAGGAAGACACACACACCCAAAACACTAAAAAATGTGTTGATTATAAAAATGTCTCCAGCATTAACTGTAATAAAATCCTTAGTAGTACTATAAGATCCAAGACAAGGTATAAAAAATTGACTTGTGATTTGGGGCATCTCAGCTAAGTGGAGGCAAAAATGCTCTAAGTGACTATATAAATGCAGGGATTATGTAACATTTATTATCTTCTACTTTCACACAAATATATTCTTTTATGTTTTCTAATTGCACAAATAAGAAATGGAGGAATAAACTGTTTTGGAATTATGTAGATACTTTTTTTTATTAAATGGAAAAAGCATTCATTTACAATAGCATAATATGTATTAGAAGCAATTATATCATCTGGATTTCTCTTTGGGTGCAACTTACGCATTAGTGAAATGGGGTAATTATGAGAAAATGACTTTTTGTTGTTAATTATAAAAGTGGTATGATGTTCAAGTAATTACAAAGAGATTTTCTCTTTTTTAATTCTTAGTATAAATATGTGTGTTCAATGCAATTATAAATAACAGAAGGAAAAATATGCCATTTCCTTTAAAACAAAAAAGAAAGGAAAGAAATAATGTTGTCTTGATATAACTGTTAAAGTTCCACATTTCATAAGATGCAGAAAGATTTGCTTATATAATAGTTTAAAATCCATATTATTTTTGAAACACATGAAAAAAATGTCTTTATGTTTTAATTACAAAGAGGCCTGGTGGTTTCAATTACATATAGGGTTCAATTACATAATAGGTAGGGAACTTGATAGAAAATGATCCCTTTGTAATTACTCAAACAGAAGGCTAATGTCCTTATTAACAGCAGAGAAGGCACTAATCCAGAATTGCCTCAAACACATTGCCTGTGTCTGAGCTTTTTCAGCCAGGTCCCCCACACAGAGGTAAAGTAATTACGCTCGATTAGGTAAGGCATCTGGGAATTTTGACAAATGTATGAGATCTGAGTTATGTTGGCAATCCCAAGCACTGTAACTTAAGTATTTTGGGTCAGAGCACAGACCAGCCCTACACAGCTGCACAGAGGCTTAAGTAAGACACATACATGCACTCCCTTGAGTAGCTTCTTTAACATCTGCTGCTGAGTCAGAGCAGCAGAGGTTGAGTACCCAGGACTCCCATCCTGACATAAAATGGCTAGTAATCTGCTAATTGTCATTGTCAGGGCCAGTAGCTGGTTACTGCTCTCCAAGAGCAAGAGAGGAAATAAGGAAGAGCGAGAGAGGAAATAAGGAACAAGTGCTCCTGCCTATCAGGCAATTTCTTATGACCACAGCTCCATAGTTAACTGAGAGATGTACTGTATGCATGGCAGAAATGTTAAAACATGACAGCGCTTTGCATTTTTATACAGTTCTAACTAGTCTAAAATTACATGCAACATGTTTTAGGTAGGTGCCATATTTATGAAGAAACACAGGCTAAAAAGTAGAAAAAAATCTCACTTTATCATGCCTTCCCAGCTTTGTTAGACAAGACCCTTAATCACGTTTCTATAAGATTTATATCAACTGGAGATGTTGATCTTGGTATGAAATAAGGAATGAACTTAATATGAACTTAATAACACTTACATTAGTCATTCTTCATGTGTTTATGTGGCATTAATGAATATAGATGGCTATTCAGCCAAGAATGTGTAACCCAGTGACTAAAATTTCTATTATAGGGCCTGACCCTGTAAATGTCTCTGATGGACATAGTATAATATTAGTAATTCAAAATGATGTCCTACAGCGTAAGTATTATAGCTACCAGTAAGCCACTGTGAAGTTAGATCCTTAAATTGCCTTGTTAAAACCTTATGTTCATTTTGTAGCTGTTAAAATGTAAATGCACTTTCTATTTTTTCATATAAAGATATCATAACTTTAGAATCACATTAGAAAAACTTTAACACTTTAAATAATCAAGTGTAAAAGCTGCAGTTATAGCTAACTCAACCCCTTCTCTCTGGATCAGAGCTTCCATTTATGTGTTTATTATCCTCAGGTGGTGACCAAGTTAGTCTTAATTGTTTCTTGTTTAAATAACTGTTTAAACAGCTGACTATTTTACTTTGGGCTATTTTATAGATCACATCTCTATATATGGCTTAACCATTTTTCTTTGACTTGCTAACTTGTTTGGGTTTTTTTAATATTGCATCATATTGTACCTTGTACCGATTAGTGTGACTTAATAGAATATATGCTTAGTTTATAAGCAATACAAACATGTTTTCATCCCTGTCAGTGCTGAAAATTCAGTCTGAGCTTTAAGCATAGAGGATACTCCTTTTCCTCTCACACATCATCACTAGTAGTAAAAAGTATGAAGGCTAATTAGACCACAAGTACATCAGTCACACCACTGTATTCAAAGTATGCCCTCGATGAAACTTGTTCATCTTCATTACTTAAATGGTTTTTCATTAGTTTAACAGAGGAGCATTTTCCAGATAGGGCCATAGCCATCTCACTGGGTCATGGAATATTCTGCTTCTTGCTTGCTATTCAAATCCAGGATGTTTTCCCCACTGGCTGCTCAATCTGTTGGCTTCAGTAAGAGGGGTGGAGCATGCTCTCTCTCTCTCTCTCTCGCTCTCTCTCTGCTCTTATACAGTCCCTATCACTATGGTGTTTGATGGCCATTCATAATTTTAAACCGAAATATTCTGCTAAGGCAAATTTGCAGCATTTACAGGCAAAGATGGTGGTGGCATTTGGTTGGCTTTGTATATTTTGACTAAGAAGAAACTTATTGTGATCATGTTATTTTATTACAATATGCCTAGGATATGAAGTGACCCCTGCTCCTGATACTATTTAAGGTATTTTTCATTAAATAGTCACTGGATAAAATTCACAGAGAACATTAGCTATAGAGCCTAGAAACCAGGGCTCCTTCCTTCCCAAGATGATACCAAAGCTTACTGGAACACAGTGCCACTCCCACTTATGTATCCCCTTTCTGGCTCCATGTACTTCCACTCTTGACTGCCCAGTGGCAATAGAAAGGATATTTTCTGCCCTACTTAGCTTGGTGCTTCGGACACTATTTTCAGTAGCAGGAGATAAGAATGCAGGTTTAAGCTTCCTCTGGGGAATGGGGAGGAACTAGACCGGGGTGGGTAAAATAGTAGATCTGGCTGGTAGCTGGACTCCGTTTCCCAGCAGCCACTGCCTGTGTTGCTGCAGGTGTTGCTTCCATGGAGACCCCAGCAGCAATGTTGCTGTGACAGCATGGAGCCAGTTTCCATGAAGACCGGCCCCAGCAGCCCTGGCAGAGTGCACAGCTGAGTGAGGAACTGCTCCATGGCTGGGGCTGGGATCTTGCAGTGGTGACAGCATAGTCCAGAGCCGGGGCAGAGCCAGGATGTGCTGCCTGCATTCCCCTGCCTGGGATGTGCGGGCAGTGGATTACAGCTTTGCCCCACCTCCAGACCATACTGTCACAGCTGCAAGATCCCAGCCCCAGAGCACCTCCCCACCCAGCCACGTGCCCTGCCATCACTGCTGGGGCCGATCTCCATGGAAACCCTGGCCCCATGCTGTCACGGCACTGCTGCTGCTGGGGTCTCCATGGAAACTGGCCACAGAAATGTGGGCAGGGGCTGCTGGGAAATGGAGTCGCTATGGGCTCAATTCAGCCTGTGGGCTGCACTTTGCCCACCCCTGAACTAGACTATTGGTTCTTAACCTCTCTAGATTCAAGACACCCCTCAGAAAATTCCAGCTCTTAATTTTCACTCTTTTTTTTAACACCAGAGAAGAATAACGCGATTTGTATGTTGCAAAGAACTCAGAAAGATCACAACGGGTCAGAATGTTTTTGACACTATGGATTCCTATTTGAAATTTCTGGGCTTATCTTGTGAATCACATGTAGGTGTTTACATACCTGACAGTGTTAATACTGTGTAACATCTTTAAAAGGATCTCATGGCACCCTGGTTGAAAATCATGTTGATCCTAAGTCTCATAGGCAAGTTCCCTGGCCATTAGGCTAAAAGGAGGATGTGCAAGTGAGGCTCCTTCACACCATTAAGAGTTTTGGATAAAGCTTACATGCTTTTCAAGACAGATTAGGATTGTAAGAATATCTAAATCATATTAAAGCTCTCAATAAAATGTTTCTGAAGGGAAGAAGTTTATGAGGCCAGGATAGCAGGAATTTCACCATTTTGGTACAGAAGAACCCATGCTGCAGACTGACTTTGGAAAATGATAGGAACTTTATAGAAAATAATTGTGTGAGAGAAAAGAGATTATAGCTATCGGATAGCAATATCAGCTAAGCAGTGACCAGTCTTTCTGAGTATTTAGGTAATAAGTTGCTTAAATTATACCAGACCTCATACGTGCAGTATGTTATAAGCAAAACATATAGCATTATGTTGGGAATGAATAATCCTCCTACTCATTATCCTTTCTGAAAACACATAACACATTTTTATGTTACTGTTCTGAGCTAACTGATTACCTTCTACACATTTTGTTCAATATCTTCATCTGTATTTGTCAAAGTAAACAAGATATTAAAATTCCTCTGATACCTGGAAATGCCATCTGAAAGGCTTCAAATGAATTATCCCTTCATTATCCTATGTATTTAGTTGAACACTGGTGCATTCTTACAGACCTCAAACAGTGTGTGTCACTATTTATTTCTGTTTGTTACTGTACCACACTTGCAGAGGGTAACTTGTGTTTGCTTAATGAGAAGATACAGAAATGAGTAGTGTCTAATATCACATATACTTGATCAGATATGTAGATAATCTTAACATTAACCAGTAGCTGCTTTTTTCTTCAAGAGACCAAAGGTCAGAAAACCTCAAAAGATGTCTAAATTAGCAAGTACTAATAATCATTAATTGTTTAGGGGTCAAAGATTTACCCAAACCTAGAAAACCCTTGGGCTACCATACTTAATGCATTAGTTTCTGTAGCCAGTGGCACACAATGTAACTAGCATCCCATCTGGGCATCTTTGCCTTCCTAGCTAGAATAACCAAATAATCATTTACAGCTAAATTGCCTGAAGCAGCTTTCATTCTGAGCCCCAAAATCTCACCTATAACTGAATAGAGAGATACTTTACTTGTAGCTTTTTTATTTTACTAGCATGTTTTTTGTCTAATATAAACCTTCACTGATAAACTCAGAGAAGGTCTGGGTGTTTCTCTATTTCAAAGAGATTCAATGACCCAGACCTCAAAATTTGGATTTGAATTTGCAATACTTCCTCAGTTTTGATCTACCTCACTATGTTGCAAATCATATTTAATTTTAATCAGATCCAAAGCTAACTCCAAATCTAGTAAATTCACTCTCTGAGTTTAAGCTGGCACAACACACTTCAAGATGTTATTTTTTATTATCTATAGCTTTTGCATTTTCAGTATAATAATGGGTACTTTCTGGTTGCAATAAACATGAAAAAATTTCAACAAGGCACATTCTGAGTCCTGTATGTACATACATGAATCTTACTTGTTCAGGAAAGTTCATGAAAGTTGCATTGTATTTGGCCTTAAAGATTCACAGTAGGTTCACATTAACAGAGAAAATTGCCTGTGATAAATATATTTAAAAGTTCTCCACACTATAAAATCACTTTGAGATTTTTGTACAAATTAATAATGGTTCAGAATTTCTATACAATTTAAGCATCAGTGTAGACTGTAGGTTTGCTTTATACACAATTTTAATTATATTCTGTGAACTACAATTAAAAAGGGGTATGGATTTAGGACAAGTAAATAGGACAAGTTTAACTGAAGACAATACCATCATTTTAAAGAGTGATCCTCCTTCCTGGTGATTGCAAACTCCAGCTATGCCATCTTCAACCTGTACTTAGGACATGTGTACCCCTTGTTCTGAATTAATTCTTCTTGTAATTTATTTTGTTTGAATAGTGATTTTTATTCCAGTTTAAAAGCAGGTTTAAGGGCAGGAAAAGGATGTTGACAAGCAGTGATGAATCAAGGAATTTCTATAAAAAGAAAGCTGACCACAGGGTCTTCAAGCAATCACCCAGAAAGTTATGTTCTAGTCCCTGACCTTCCCTCTTGCTCCAAATAGGAAGCAAGTAATGTCAGCTGTATATATTATTCAGGTCTCCCCCTCTCTTTTTTCCTCCTCATTGTGTGTCAACTCTTCAGAGATGGAGAGGCAGATTCAAGTCCCTAACAGGAGGCTGTCATCTCTGAGACACAACTAAGACTAGTTTTTCTCTTCCCATACTTTCCCCCTACATAAGCTACCTCTGCAAAGGGATACAGTTGGACTTCTTGTGTTCACTTATACCTCTGAGGGATGCATGCTACAATTACCATTTGCACCTTCATTTGGACAGAAAAGCTGGGCTTATAGCATCAGACCTGGAATCCTAGGCCATGTGCTCTTGGACAATAACCTAAATTTCCTAAACATTCATTCTATCTTGGATGAATGAAGATATCATGCTCATTGTGTGAAATGACACTTCTATCGTATTCTGCTCAGAGATAGAAATCATTTGAGTTGGTGTCTACTAAGATACCTGGGGACAAAAATGCAGAGCATTGACATGTTCATCTTATGGTGAAAGTAGAGTGGACAAGCCTGAGCTACGCATACAAGTTCCTTGTACAGTGAATAGAGAGAAGTAATTGCCTAACAATGGGGTTCACAACAGTCACCATACTGAGTAGGGGAGTAGAGCACGTCTACCAGACAGCGTCCCTCAGAACTTGCAGATGCGAGGACACTTTGTGTGTGGATCCAGAATGTGCTCAGGCACTGAGACGCTCAATCTAGCCAAGATACCACTGCTCCAAGGAATGTGCGTTTGCAAATTTTTAGGCACCAAAGCTACTGGGAAAAACTTAGTTGCGTATGAACTTTCAGATGCACTTCTTGGCAAGGTATTCATAAAACACTCAGTTGAACTCAGGAACCTACATTTCACTGAAGTTTTATCTTGGGTGCCTACAATCTGTTTTTTTTAATTCGGCTCAGATTTCTCAAAATAGGTTCTAGTAAGATTGTTTATTTAGAAAACATACTCACTAGAACTAAATGATCATCCCTAATGATAGATAGATAGATAGATAGATAGATAGATAGATAGATAGATAGATAGATAGATAGATAGATAGATAGATAGATAGATAGATAGATAGATAGATAGATGGATAGATAGATAGATAGATAGATAGATAGATAGAATCAAAACCTGACTGGCCCCTTGTATTGAAATGATTCCATTAAAATGAATGAACAACTGCAGATTTACACTAGAATGAGTATAATTTGCACTCACATGATTTTTAGTAAAAACCCCATTGGCATGAATAGCTGAAAGCTCTTGTTTATTGAAGAGATCCTTAGAAATTTCACTGACCACTGATCACCTGCACAGAAAAAAGATAGCAAGGTATTAATATACCATTGAGGATAAAGAGATAAAGCTGGGTGTACGTCTTTGCATGGAAAATAGATGCACATATTAGAGTTTAAGAAGTTGGTATTTTGATCCTGTTTCTATCACACATCATTTGGGATCTACAGCAGGACATACTTTATTCCTCGAGTTTACCCTATAATGTTACTACAGATAACAACAAAGCAACAAACCTAAGTGTAATAGTCCTCTCAAGCTTAATTGTAACTATTTGTTTTTCTTGTTGGAGTACTTTGTCCCTAACCTACTTCTCTGTACCAGACAGAAGGGCAAACCTGCTTCTACTCCTGATTTGGAGGTGAGCTGGAGTGATACCAAAGTAGGTTAACTAAATAAATAATAACTCTGTATCCCTCTGCAGGAGACTAACAATTGACATAACAAGCATGGAACTAAAAATGAAAAAAAAAGGCCTCCATTGAAGAGTATAGGGAAATAATAGACACAAAACAGAACATGAGATATATTGGAAATATACATTTCTCATTCTAAATTACAGGCTTACATATTCTTTAAAAAATAAACGTTAAGGGAAATTGACTCTCTCTCCGTCTTGCATGAAAGTAATCCCACATGGGACATTTTGCATTCCTTTGGCTGCCTGAAATGCTGAGATGTGGATGTTTCAACTCTTCCTCTTTTGGGCTGTGATTTAGCTTTGAGTAAGAGCTTTTGCTACAGAAAGGAGTAAGGAGTGGAATTTTTACCAGCAGCTGGCTGGGGTGGGTAGTAAATGGGACAGGAAGTCATGGTCTATGTCTCGGAGGAACAGAAAGGAGACGGGCTGCACACTGCCTCTCTTATCTCTGCAAGGAAGTCAGGCAAAGTCAGGATGATATGAATTAGCACTACTGTTTTCTGTCTACAGCTCCACATGCCTTTTTACAAACATGTCACCAACTGATTTGTGCACTGGGAAAATACATAACCATTGTATGTGTTTTTGTCCTCCTGCTCCTTAACTTGAAATTCTCTTTGTATATAGCAAGTGGCAGATTTTGAAGAATGAAGGCAAGAGGAAATGCAAGCTGCTGAAGGAATATGTAATAGTCTTTTATTTTTCCTTTAAAATGACACAGTATAATTTACACCTTGTTTTACAACTGCAATTTCTTTTTTTTTCCCCCTGAATTTCAGCCAGCCTCACTCACTGAGGTTCTCAGCATGTTGGAAATATTTGAGCTGTGACCTTCAAGGAGCACCTGTACACCACATTTCTGAGCAAAGATAGCAGGTCTGTTTTGTGTGGCTATAATCAATGTCTCCATTCACTAGGGCAAAGTACCAGCTGTTGTGCTACCAGGGGCTTTTTATAGCCACCATACTTTTTTTTTTTTTTCAAGATATTTACAACAAGTCTGGAGCTCTCAGATTTCTTTAAGTCCTCTTATGATCATACTTCAGGGTTTGGTAGAGTAGGAAGTTTTCTCTGTAGTTGAAAAGATCCTTTTGCTAATCAGTAGAGGGGACACATACATGAGATTGCTTTTCATACAATTGGTAATCAGTTAATCACACTGATTATCTGTACTAACATTACCCAGACAGCTCCCCCAGAGTTCTGTTCTGCTGACTTTCATGCTGCATGGGAGTGGGCAGTCTCAAAGCAATTGTCCTCATGGCCTTTCACAGCACTGCCATCACCATGCCTCAGTTTCCCTCCTGGTTCACCCAATGGCTCTCTTAGCCTTTAATATGTTGCAGTTGCTGAGGTGTTTTAATTTCTGACCAAATTAAAAAGGCTGCCACTTTTGAGATATCAGACTCTATAAAATGCAACTTGTCTTCTGTTCCAGCCTGACATAGCAAAGCCCTTCTTTCCTGAAGGTGTGTTTTTTCTCTCCCTCCAATTCCTGGGCTTCTCTGTCACTCCAGTTCTTTTCTTGTAAACAAGAGGTCTCTGTACTTCCTCACAGGTTAGGAGAATAGGGAGAAATCAAGCCCTCTAATTATGGCTTTTTAGTCTTGGGAATCAGCCAGCTTGCCCATGCAAAATACAACTTTGTCTGCATCTCCTTAACAAAGTTTCTGCCTATGCCACAGATGCTCTTGACCTGTCTCACTGCGATTTTATAGGTTACACTACCAGGACGTCTCTTCCTAGAGTCTCCCTCAGAAGTCCTCTTTCCCCACTCTGCCCCTTCTCCACTTTTCTATAGAGTCTCGGCAAGAATTCATCTTTGCCTTCAATTCTAGAGTAAAAAATTCTAGCGGGTGACCACAGCCTCCTTTACAAGACTGTGCTCCGTGGTCGATTCTGGCCCCCAGGCTGTCTTTTCTCCAACTCTACCCCTCTGTGGAAAAGCTCACTCAGACTGTAATCTCTACCTAGCCCCATGGTTCAAATCTTCCACTTAACCTTGGAATAGGGTCTCCATGGCTCACTCCTGTTCACAGGATTCCCAACTCAGTAATAACAGGGATCTGATTAGGAAGAGCTTCCTGCCAAGACACTCTTCTCTCATTCAATTCCTGTAGCTATGCTAGTAGTAACATTAGAAAGCAGGGTACTTATTGACTTGCATTTGTCCAGAAGTTTTCTGTAACCTTTTCTCTCAGATGAAGATTTCACCAGAACCATCACTGCCTTTGTCATTTTAGGATTAGATAACAAGTGTGCTCAATGTGGGGTAGATGTGAGCACCACCAAAAATGTCACCCCTCAAGAAATATGTTTGCACATTTACTAACTACTTGAGACGATGTAGTCTATCAATTGCAATAGTTTCCAGTTAATTTTTCACTCATAACCTACAGAGGTCTAAACAGCTAGATGCCCAGTTATATCAGAGGCCATTTTCTCCTTAACTTCTACCCTGATAAACTGAGACAAGGTGTAGTAGTTAGACAAACATCCACAAATTTGGACATCAGAGCTCTAGAGGCACAAAGCATTGTAGGTGGTGGTCTCTTGTCTGGAATTTGCTTCCTCTCTTACTTCAACACATCTGTTGACACTAAGGGCACAATGTAGCTATGCATGTACTATTTATTAAGATCTTTTTTATCAGATAAAGAGCTGATTTGCCTCAGGGCATATTTGAGAAGCGGTTGATATTTTTTTAGTGAAAGGATTGATTTTTGCGGTTGTAGAAATATTTCTATTGAAAATATGTTCATTTTCCTTTAAATCTTTTCCCCTTATGTATCAGTGCTTAGAGATTTATATGTATACATTTTCTCAGAGTAGCAAAAATAGAAGATCATTTTACCTTTGAGCTATTTATACAGATGAAAACAATACCTAGCACTTGGAGTACATTTCATCTTTCAAGTCATTTTCGAACATTACGTTAACAAACTAAATTACAAATGAAACCCATTAATGCATTAGTTCCCCAAAGACCCAAATGATATAGGCAAGATGTAAGACTTTTCTTGGAAGAAACATTTCAGCAAATGAAAGTTTAAAAATTGCTTCATCAGTTGCCCAAGATCTTATCATGAAAATAAGATTAATTCATGGCAGGCCTGTAGCTCTGCAAAATAACTTTTTTGTCACCTAGCCTTATTTCAAAGGTGAATAGGCAGAGTTTGCTCTAAATTTCAAAATGAACAATTTTTACTGTGAATGACCATGGAATTTTTTTGAGAGACTTCTTATAGATTGTAAACTAGGCTATGTTAGGAATATAAATGTAGTCCTCACTATAGTTTGGCTATGAGAGGATGCTATTACTATCAACGTAATGGCTATGCCCCCACTGAAAAAGTCCTCCTGTAATGTATAGCAAAGTGGATGCATCTACATGTACAATTAATGAGAACAAATAAACTCCAGAGCATATTGCACCAGAGTTTGTTTGTGCCCAGCACATGGAGCCCAGTCTGAACAGCTGGGGCTGGCAGGAGACCCAGGGGGTCGGCCTGCCAGCAAGCCCATAATGAAGCAACTTGTGCAACAACCAGCTGGGGCAGTGCTGCTGCGCACAAAAAATACTTGTATTTTACAAGCCCTACCCTGCTGCAGTTTGTATCATGCTCCCTAGTAGGGACACACGTGTAGACACTCAGATGTCTACTGCACAGTTAATTAGTCAACTGCAAAGTAAATGTCTTGTATAGATGCACCCAGTAAGTGGTAAATAACCACATACACTCATGTACTGTGTACAATAATGGGAACTGCCTTTCCATGTAAAAGGTGGTGCAGCAAGATACAGTTTTATATTTCATTTCATAAGTAGGCCTAGATCATCATCTACACAATGATTTTCTTGGAGTTGAGATGAGATATTCTGGAAATAATATTGCATTTCTGATGGCTACCAGGATATATTTTTTGTAGATTTTCTGATCAAAGCACTTTGGACAGGAAGTAAAGTCTTGAAATAGGTATCCTCAGATTCTGAGGGATCCCAAAAAAGTTCATCTTGAAATTCACACTTCCTCCCCACCCCTTTTTCCAAGCAAATATTCCTGTATTCCCACCACTGCCTTTTAATTTCCAGTTTTTGATCTTTGTAGAAACTAAAAAGGTTGATGACAGAAATCACTTTTCCACGCTAACTAGCAATACCTCTGGGACTGTTGTACTAGAGTAGCTGTTGACACATTTCTGTGCCCTTTATTTGGGTTCTGCATAAGTGGTCTACTTAGGGCTGGCATTGAGAGAACATCTGGACCACTGAAAGGTCAGATATCACTCTCAAACCACCCCCAACCACCTGTTAGCACTTTTTCCTCTGTTCCCTATTCAGCTTTACTGCAGAGCTTCAGCAGTGAAGGATATTGTGTTCAAGCTTTCCATATCTCTTTGGATTTGATCCCAAATAAAGCAGATGCATTTATCTATGTTTGGTAGATTTAAAAATTCTTTTTTATGTACATGTTCTGGGAAGATGTGAGTTTAAATCCCTTTCTGAGTGAAGTTGGGCCTTGAACCTGAGTTTCCTAATCCCTGACCAAGTGCCCTGAACAACAATTGAACTAAAAGCTAGAAGAATTTGTTTGCTTGCCCTTAGCACAAGCAGATAAATATGTTTTTTCTGCATTCACACCTCCAGGAATTTCTGCACCTGCCTGGGTGATGCTATTCCACCACAAGAGTATATATAGTCATAATGGGGGCTTCTGAGCATGCTCAAAAAAACAGGTATAGTGACACATGTGGAATAGAATCTAAAGTCTGCATAAGTGCTAAAAATTTCACCTAAGTTGCAACATTTGGGCATGTAAAGTATTGGATTTTGCCCAAAATGTCTCACATTCCTCTACTGTTGGTCCATATACAGGATTCCAAATTGTTCCTGCTCATAGCTACCCTGTTAGCTCAGGTGGCAAACATCTGTGTAGTGAATCTAAGGTTGCATCCCTACTAATGTTCTATGTGGGTGTCAATTTGATGATGTATATTGAAATCCCCATGGGTTTTTTTTTTCTTTCTGCAACTGCACTGCATGTTCCTCGTTATCTGGACACCTTGCTTGAGACACTGCGTCTGATTTAGAGAAGTACTGAGCATTCACAGGTATAAATAAAGTCAATGAGAACTGTGCTTTGTTCACATGAAATAACGTCATGTTATGTACTCTCAAAAACCATGTCAGATGTACCTCCAATTGAGAACAAAAATGTAGCTGGATACTTTTGACCTGAATTTCCCTGTGATCCAGTTGCATACATAGGTAACCAACATTACTTCTAGCTTTTTCCCAACTTGGTATGCTTGGCTTTGCAATCTTAATAAAAATTTTTAATGTACAGGGGATTTTTTTTCAATATAAAGTAAAATAGACTGGCTATAAAATGCAATGGATTACAAATGTTTGGAAATAACTATGTAAGAGAGATGTTCCAGAATTTCCTAAACCCTTTATAGCTTTATAGCTTGATAGTTTGATAAAGAAGAGGATTTCAGAATACAAGTGTTCACATAACTGTGTATGGTGAGCATGATCGCTGATTGTTTATTTAATCAATTATCACTGTAAGTCTTATGAAAATGCAACATATTTTAAATACTATGTACAGAAGAAGTATATTACACAGTGTGTGATTATTACTGACTTAATTTTCCTTTAATTTTATATTTTAGAGTTATTCGCTCCCCACATAGGTCTGTTATGGATTTTTACATACTTGTGAGCATGGATGGATGGTAAGCTAAATAAACTTCCATTGCTCCAGTGTTACACTTATGTTGTACATTAATTAGTCAGTTTGTTTATGGATTCTGGAAAAATGTAATTGTTTGCAACTGCTTGCTCTTCAGTATCCTTTTTTTGTGAGGCCATGAGAGTTGTGCTATATTAAAAAAATGTTTAGCTGAGCCCATATCTTTATTTCCCATTTCATTAATTTTACAGGGGACCTTTTACAGCAGTAACAAGGAAGCATTCATTTTACAAAACTAAAGCCTTACTTTAGTTTCACTAGGCATATTTATCCCTGATCAAATGTAATACAGCTAATCGGCATACTTTGCAATGACTTGATTTCCATAATGCATTAGTTGCCCAGGTTGCCCATCCCATGGATTACTATTCAGCTTCAAGTACCATCTGTCTTTCACATCTCTTGCTTTGTATATAGTTAGCTATAGTATACCATTTTTCATAGTCTAAATGATCTAATATCCATATATCTCTATCCTGCTTTAAGCTTTATTTCCACCCTTTTGGTGTCTCTTTAGGCTTTCAGTTCAGTACTAAGTTGTTTTCTGTTCATACTGTAGTTGGCAATGATGTTTTCCTTGTCTATCAAGTTTTTTTTTTAATTTTGATTTCTTGCCCCCTTAAATGGTGTGGGATTGACAGCCCTGATGAATGCAACCTGTTCATCCAAAAAGGAACAGAAAGGAAGCAACAATGCAATCCCCAAAATGATCCCACAATTTTACTTTAATCCTGAGCAGGAAAAAACCCTCTCAAGGACCAAGAGGATAGTTTCCTATAAGGATACAATTGGCAGGGCTGTCTAATGTGGCTTCTGATACCCATCTATTAAGAATTTGACAGTGTACTTCATTTGCAACAGATATATCAGTTTAGGAACAGCCACCAGCTGATATCACTAACTGAACTGAATCATTCAGACCCTTACCATTAACAATCTCCAGGGAACTGGTGGTTGATGGATTGCAAAACATTCACAATGTTCTTACATCTCTTCTATATCAGACAACATTTCAGATTTCCAAGTAGGGTGCTTTACACCTGTTTCCTCTACCTGAACAGTGCAAGCAGGTCATTGCTTGATTCATATTTAACTGATGCATCAAACTCATTATGACTTCCAAAATCCAGAAGATCATTGCTGTCCTGCTTTGTACAAAGCTGCTCATTACAAAATGTGTCCATATTCAACTTCATAGCTCACACAAGGAAATGTAAGAATAAATCAGACATTGAACAGTGAAATGTAGCTCTACCATAGTCTAGCAAACCAGATGTCTAATCATGAACACAAGTTCTACAGTAGACTGACCCTTGGGGAAAAAAAGCATAACACTTGAAGTAAAAGGATCACAATGCTCCACCTGCTTCCCAAACCTTGAGGTGACAATGGATAAAAAGAATATGTCTTCCCTGCTCAGAACAAGAGCACGAAGTTCATATGCTACCCTGTCCAAACTGCTTACCTTTTTTAGGCTGCTGCTGCTAGCTATAAATAAAGCAGCACTATGAACAAAGTGAACACATTTAGGGACAAATATACAAAGGAGAGTCTGATCAACCCAGAAGTGTTGGGGTTAATTCACCTGATAACCTGCTATTCACTACTCAGACTAAAGCATATGTAATATTTTCTCACATATAACATGCATCTTTTCCCAAAAAATTAGCCACCCAAAATTGAATGCCATTTCTTTTACTAAAAAAGAAGCAAGCCTCAAGACACTGTGCATGTTCAGAAAACTGGAGGGGTGGAGTTGTGTATTAACCCTATTGCAGTCATAGCTATTGGCTGAGCACTGTACCTTGTACTCAAAACAGCAGTTGAGCAGTTGGTAGTATCTTGATGAAGCTTGTGAAGTGGAAACATTTTATTTACAGGAACTTGTTTAAAAACCTACTTACAGTAAAGAACTAACAGTCTTGCCACTGCCTTTTGCAAGGCTCTGGGTCCTTTGTTCAATGTCTTCATTAACAATCTAAAAGATGGGATAGATTACACCCTAAACAAGTTTTCACATGACACCAAGATGGATGGGAAGTGTAGTAGATATGCTGGAGTGTAAGGATAGGATTCAGAGTGACCTAGACAAATTGGAGGAAAAAAAAACCTCATGAGGTTCATCAAAGACAAATGCAATGTCCTACATTTGGGATTGTTCCATCCTATGCAACACTACAGGTTTGGGACCAATTGGCTAAGCAGCAGGTCTTCAGAAAAGGACCTGGGGGTTACAGTGGGCAATAAGCTAACTATGAGCCAAAAATGTGCCTTGGTACAAAAAAAGGCTAACAGCATACTGGGCTGCATTAGTAGAACCATTGCCAGCAGATCAAAGAAGTAATTATTCTTCTTTATTCTGCACTGGTCAGATCACATCTCAAGTACTGTGTCCAGCTTTGGGTCCCCCACTATAGAAAGGATGTGAACAAGTTGGAGAGAGTCTAGTGGGGGCAATAAAAGTGTTTAGGGGGCTGGGGCACATGACTTCTGAGAGACTGAGTGAACTATGCTTATTTAGTGTGGAAAAGAGAAGACTGAGGTGGGATTTAATAGTGGCCTTTAGCTAACTGAAGGGTGGTTCCAAAGAGAATGGAGCTAGGCTGTTCTCAGTGATGGCAGATGATAGAACAAGGAGCAATGGTCTCAAGTTGCAGCAAGAGAAGTTAAGGTTAGATATTAGGAAGAATTTTCTCACTAGGATGGTAGTAAAACACTAGGACATATTACCCAGAGAGGCTGCAAACTCTCTGTCCTTGGAGGTTTTTAAGACCTGGTTTGATAAATCCCTGGCTGGGATGATCAAGTTGGGGATGGTCCTGCTTTTGAGCAGTAGGATGGACTAGGTGATCTCCTGAGGTCCCTTCCAACCCCAATTTTTTTTTTATGATTCTAGCCATATGTGACACAATTGTATTGGGATGACAGATTGTTCAGGAGGTGTGATATCACAGGAGACAGTCAACCATGCCAGGAAGTTTCTGAGGGCACACTTCCTGGACACTGTATGTCACGCAGTAGGCCATGACTCTGGAAAACATCTTTTTTCCCCTATTCTGCCTTCCAAAAACAAGGTGGGTGTTTTACTTGGGGGTATGTTGTAAGTGAGAAAATACAGTAATGCATATGCTTTGAAGACATTCAGCCAGTAGAACATCCCCATCATCTTGATTTTTCTTTGATAAGAGCAGGAGAGGGTAGCATGTGAATTCCCACAGAGTCTAGGGCTGACAAAGAGCAAGGCGGTACCTGACTGACATGGACAGAAATAGACAAAGGAGGTGATGGAATAATACTGTATTTACTTGAATGTAAGCTGGCTCTTTCAATCACCTCAGGGGGAAAAAGACTCTCATCTTATATTCACATATGAAGTGGAGCGGGGAGCAGACAGCTGCTGTGGCTCAGACTCTGAGTTTGGGTTGGGGCCAGAGTCAGACCCATAGCAGCCTCCTGCTCCACCCTGCTTTTCCTGCAGCTTCTCCCCCCCCACCCCCCACCCCCCGCTCTCTCTTCCCACCCTCTTACTATCAGGCACAGCTTGACTTCAGCTCAGGTTGGGGGTGTTTCCTGGGTACAGAGCACATGGAAACTCCTTCCCCTGCTGGCCAGTCAACAGTAGTGACACTGCTTCATTGCCTACCTAGCCAATTAGCACCACTGACACTGCTCCATAGCCAAACAAAGGCTGAGCTTCCATGTGTTGTGCCCTGGGACAGAGCAGCCAAAGCAGAATCTGACGGTACAGGAGAGTTGGGAGGGGAAGAGGCAGGGGACTGGGGTGGGGGGCAGGAACGCTGCAGGGGGAAGAAGTAGGTGGGGCCACCTGACCTCCCCACCCAGTCACTACTTTCTTTGCAGTAGCAGTTGGGGGATGTATGTGTGTGTGTGAGGAGGGGGTGGGGGAGGATTCAAGACAACTCTCCAATACATATATATTTATACCTGGAAAATCATAAAAAAATTATAAATTTCCACATATAGAATCTAATTATTGGGGGCTGCCTTATATTCAGGTTGTCTTATATTTGAGTGAATATGGTAGGCAGAGAATAGAGGGGGAGACATAGGAAAGCAGAATATGCCTTAAGCCATTCAGCACAGAGGACATATGGCTTCCAAACAGAAACATGGCAAAACCTAGGGTAATGAGGAGCTCCAAAGACTCCAACCATGCATACACACCGACAGCACAGGTTGAGTCTGTTTTTTCTCCTCTCAGATGAAAAGTTGCAAGTGACACTTGGTCAAAGTTAGTTCCTAACCACACGCAGCAATTTCCAAGAAATGCTCTGAAAGCTTTTCCTATTGCCCTGGGTAACTGTCACAAAAATGCTGCCCCACATGCATGTGGCAAGGCTAAAGACTGAATAGAAGCCCAGCTGAAATGAACCAAATCACTCCTGTTTTCAGATGAAGAAACATTTATGAGGATCATAAACACCAAAGTCATTCACTCAAATGATTTCAGCAGCTTGAGGGAAATTCATGAAAGCAATGTTATACAGCTATCCAGTTATACAGCTGAGGCACGCTCTATGTAGAATCATTCCTTTACTTATCCAGTAAGAGCCCTTTGCTGACTTCCCATTGATTTGTGGAGGAGTGGTGATAGTCTCCAGTTACTCTTCTGCAGCTGAAATCTAAACTGATTTTAGCTAGCCAGTACCAATCAAGTGCTTGAAATGAAAAAAACAGTGGGCCTACAGACCACACTCCAAATCAGAATAAGATTATCATGGGAAAGTGTACAAATTCAAAACAACCTGAAATATTTTATTGGAGACAAAGTGGGAAATATTGCATGTTCTGAATTTAATTTATATAATAATACTGTATCGTTCTAAGCAGGCAAAGAAATCATTTTTACTTAACTTCTTTCCTCTCATATTGGAAGTGTTAAAAATGTCAGTATAATTCAGTACCCAAGTGTCTAGGTGCCCATCATAGAGGACATTCTGGTTTGTTACTACTCTGTCCTCTGTACTCTCTTGATATGGAACCCAATGCCTTTATGACATAAAGGCATTGGGTTCTCTTGAAGAGAAAAATAGAGGATATAAAGGCATCCTGTTTCATATCAATAGAGGACAACCGGACTGTCCTCTATGATGACCACCCTACAAGTGTCCTCAATCCCTTTCGTATGATTTACCCACAAATCCATCTTATTTATGTGTATCTATGTGTGCGGGCCGGGCCCCGATCCTGCCGCCATGCACGGGCCGGGGGCGAGCCGGGCCCGTCTTCGCACACGCGGGCTGTGGCCAGCAGCCCGGGCACGTGGGGTTGGAGAGAACTGGCGGCGCGGTTTGCTACGCATGAGCTAGAATTAGTTACAGAGGCGTAATGGTTGATTGAAAAGATTGTTTACTTACACCCAAAGATGGTATTGGTGTAGGCTGGACAGGTTTCCAGGCACAGCTCCCGCTTAGATCCTCGCTAGAGGAACACGACAAATCGATTGCTCCCATGGAGTTGTTCAGACTCCGCGGGTCCGGTTCGAGGTTCGAAAGGTTCCCCGGAGTTGCTTAGGCTCCGCAGGTCCGAAGTTACAGGAAAGGGATACGTCTGGGATTGCGATCGGTGACGGGGAAAGGCTAGAAGCGAAAGCTCCGTAGGTTCGGTTCTATTGCCTCTATTGCCTGCTTAGGGGAGGCGCGTTGGGTCCGCGAGGGTCCGCAGTGCTTGGAGATCTTCACACAGAATCTCTCTTGTCCTCCCTCCTCCGGATGTTCGTGGAGTCCTCCAACTTGGGCAGAAACCACACAAGCTTTTTGTATGGCTAGCAAGCCAATCACTAGCCGCCACGTGTGCCTATATTAGAAATTGGCCAATAATGTGGCGCAAATCCGAATACAAATGGCGGGAACTCCTTTGCAGCGTGTATCACTCGTATGCAAAAGAAATGCACCCTGCAAAGAAGCTATAATTTGGCGGGAAATCCCCCGTTGCACCAGAGTTCTCTCTTGCAGCAGAGAACTCTACCATGCAAAGAAAGCGAAAAAATAGCGGGAAAATAATTTAGCGGTGCCGAAGCGCACACACAAACAAAAACCACAACTTTGGGTTGTGACACTACGTAGAACTGAATGAAGGTGAAGGTTTGGACGTCTGTGGAACACTTCAGTTTGGGAATATAAGAGTTCAGATATAAGGAATGTCATATGTATCAGGTTTTGTTGGGGGGGGTTTTGCGGGGCAGGTTAAAGGAATGTCTAACTGTTATCATGTGGCTTCAAATAATTCTGGTCATTGTCTGGAAAGAGATTAGGTTCCTACAAAGAGTCACATTCAAGTTGATTTTTTTGTTTTAAACAGAGGGTGCTGTCTGCTTCGTTCAAGTCAGACACTTGAACCTCAGTGTTTGTACATCCAGATTCATGGCTAACCATTGGAGTTCTAGCTATTCTAAACTGAGAGAGAGAAAGGTGTTTATTTCATTTGTTCTCTGTATCTGACTTTGACTAGACATTGGATACTGGGCCTGAACAACCCTTTTTCAAAACTATTACGTTCCTGAAAAAAGTCTTCTTAATGACAAATATAATTTTATTTGAAAGGAAACCTCCTTGAAGGAAAAACCCTGAACAGATTGAGTCAGGATACATTTCTTTTTCCCCATTCTGTCACTGTTTCTCTCCATCCTCTGGTAAATCATTTATACAGAGATTTTAAAAAGGAACTTTAGACTCCTTTGAAAATCCCAGGGTTAATTCTCTCTTCTTCAATTTTCCTATTTAATGCAGATAATCTTAGTAATTACTTCCTTTTGTAAAGTTCTATGAAACCTGTGGATAAAACATTACTATTATTGGTGTGATTGGTATTATTTCTGTGCTTTGACAGGTTAATGTGAATGTGCTTACAGGTCCTTATTTTCCTACAAATATTTGCATAAATGCAACAGGCCACAGAAGTGCTGAAGGAACAGCTATGCAAAAACTGCAACACTGAGGAAAGAAACTTGATTTTTAAAAGTGAATAAAAATAAGTGGTAAACAACTTCCACCATTCATCCAAATCTATTGATCATTTTTTTGCTACCTCTGGCCTGTGGTTAATCATAGACCTAGAAAAGTGCAGCATCAATGGAAGATAGATGTTTTAATTTGAAAATGGGTGTGTTTTTAAATGGATTTACTTGCAATTATAATTAATCACTAATGAAGTGATATAAAACACAGAAAAGAGACAATTAGCCAGGAACCACTATTGCTAAAACTTCTATATCAAAGCCACTCTTAACAATTCTCTGATAAACAACAACAAATATCTAAACAGACAGACAGCTGTGCACAAATTTATTAATTTATTAAAGCCCCCAAACCTTGACTAAAAATCACTTGGGTCAAATGTTAACCAATTTGCTGACATTATTAGGCTGCTAACAGGATAAATGTTTTTAACATGATTTCAAGAGTAAGTTGAGATGACAGAAATGGAGCTGAGGCTGTGCTTGTTTCTGCATTCCATCACCACTTCTCTGCAAATCTGTCAATGTCTACAACATTTATATATTAAAAAATTTAAGGTATGTACAGATATTTGGAGAAGTTAGATTGAGTTTAAAATGACCAGCTGATCTAAGGGGTGGGAGCAGAGTCTTCAGGGAGGATCAGGAGGAGAAGCAGGGTCTGTGGTGGGGCTTGAGGGAATGAGGCCCCCCCCCGGGACCAGGAGCTATTTGTAGCTCCCTAACCCACCCACCCCCCATCCCCAGATGAACAATCCTGCCTAGCGAGCCCACCCCTCTGATCCCATCCACCCTTTCTCCTACCCCAACTTACTTCAATCAGCTCCTGGGACCAGGAGTACCCTGCAGGATGGGGATTTGGTGGGCTCCAGGGAGGGCTCACTGGTCTGTGGGGGGGCGTGTTGTTTGAGGGAAGAGCAGGGGTCTGGGGGACTAAAATATCCAGATGCCAGGGAACGGGTAGGAAAACCATAGCCCCAGGGCTGGGGACAGTGGCTGGGCTTGCCCTGGGCTGTTCTGGGAACTGTACAGAAGTTCAGTTATATTCGTTTTGCCAAACTAGACCCAAGTTAAACTCTCTCTGATGTAGGGTTAATTTTAGATTGGGTCAGCCATTTTTAGACTAATAAACTTCCTAAATTTCTATACAGTTCAGCCTTAGATCCCTAGTTAGGTTGATCTAAGTATAAGGTCTGCACCTGGGCAAACTAAGTGAGATTGGATGGCATTTTTTTTTAAATTCAATCTAGCTTCCCAAAATGTCTGTACATAGCCTACGGGACTTCCAAAATAAGTCAGAGCTCACCTGTCTCTGTTCTGTCTTAAGTAATCTCTAAAACAAAGTGAATTTGGCAAGTCCTAACTCTGACTGTTTGGCCTGATAGCTGCCAAAAATGTCTCGCACATGAGCGTGGGTGATTGATACATCCTGAGACTGGGGAGGGGGCACCAAATTGCCAACAGTGGGGGGTGCCCTAGCTGCCACACTGACCACAGGGTGGGGTCCCACAGCAGCCAGCAGTGAAACCAGGACTGCACTTCTGGTTTTGTGGCTGGTGCTTCCAGGGGGTGCATGACCAATCTCAGGGGGTGAACATGCACTGAGTGCACCTGCTACATGTCTCCAGTGCACATGAGAAATAACACTGGACTATCTTGGCCTGTGAAATCAAGGGACCAGACTCAATGGCTCAGGGCTTACGCTCTAGTCTCACATTCCTATCAAGTCTGCTGATGGAAAAGGACAAGAAATTTGAACCATTCCATGTCAGTGACATGTTAATCCCCAAATCTACATAATAATATCTGAGATGCAGATATTAACTGTAAATTTGTTGATATTTTTGGCAGAAACACACAGTGGGCATGTACCACACATTAAATTAATGCACCTGAATAAACTCTGGTGCAGTTTGTACCAGAGTTTATTACTCCTGGGCTGCATTTACATGTGCACCTGGGACCGCAACATGTTGAACCAGGTCTGAGCAGTCCCAGCTGGCAGGGGTCTGGAAGGGGAGGGCGGGGGATAGTCAGTCTGCCAACCCAGTTCAGCATGATGCAGAGGGGCTGGCTAGGGTGCAAGGATGCTTCAGCATTGGACTCCCTGGCAGGCAGACCATCATTGAAGCACCTTCGTTCCCCCGCCAGGCCTGTCAGTGTTTACACATGCATTCTGGCACACTAAATAACTCCATTGCAAGATAGTACTTGTGTGTTTACAAGTACTATCCTACAGCTGCATTTATTAGTTTACTGCAGCCTAATAGGGCCACATGTGTAGACACTGAGACTTTACTGTAACTAGTTAATCAGCTCCACAGTAAACATCTCATGTAGATGTGCCCAGTTATTATTACTAATCTGAGCTGCTCCTATCACCTCTCCATTTTCAGTGTAACTTCTGTCTGGCTTTCTCCAACCTTGACTTAATTTCTTCACATTGACCAGCATATAACAGTCTTTCTTTCTAGAGTTCTGTGAAAGTCAGCAGTTCATACCTTGGAGGGGGAGAAGGACATGCTTTCTGTCTGTAATTAATTATTATAGTGCTCCAATTCCCAAGTCTCAGTTTAAATGTGAGTTCACATGAAGCCAGAACTTTCAGTCAACATCTCTTGAAACCTCCAGTTTCACTTCTTTCTGCATGTAAGCCATACCAAGTAACACTGAAAGCAAGATGCACACATCAAAAAGTCTAGAGTTTTCTCCTCTCACCAGATTTTCTGGGAGAGAGCAGACATTTAACTGTTTTTATTGTATTCTGCTGGTTGTTTATAGTGAATCTACAATAGATGGGGTATATTAACATGTATTGAGGGAGGAGTTCAAATTTGTATATTTACTAATGGTATTTTAAACAATCATGTACATTTCAGATTCATTATTGATTTTTGTTGCTACAAAAATTCTTACAAAATAAAGATGTGTTACAAATAATTTATAATAGATTGTAGGAACATATCATAGTCTTTCTATCTAGAAATCTACCTCTTTAAAATGCATTATGATCTTAAAGCCGTATTTTTCTAATATATGTCCTCAATTCTTTTCATCAAACTGGGCTAACATTTTACTAGCATACTAAACCTTCTGGCTTAACTGTGCTTTGCAAAGCTGCATTACAATCCCAGTATTTATGATATTTAATCCAGATCAAAATCTGGCCATAACCCATATTTTAACATTTATTAATTGGTTTTAGGATACTTAGGAACATGGTTCTGATGTCATGGTGGGCTTCTCACTTTTTGCTATTGATTTTGAGGAGCAGGATTTCATCCTACTTATTCTCCCTTCCAAAACGAATACGCACATGTTTTTATGCATGATCCTAATGATGTATGATGTGAAAAGGTTATAATAATTACTTTAATTCCATTATATCTGCCTACAAATCTGTTAAACTGGCCTGAAACCTTTACTTAGATTATCTGCTTTGATTCCCCAAGCACTTGAGAGAGCTTTATGAAGTACTTTCTGTTCCCATTTAAGTACTGTGCTATAAAATATAGTGCTTTTCAATCTGACTTGCAAAAGAGAAAAATAGATTTTTTTGCCCTCTAATTTGTGTATTTGTGGTATAGAAAGAAAACCTGAAGATGGGTGGGGAACAATAATCCTTAGTTTTTTATATAAGAAACTTCAGTCTTTTCTATGCTGGCAGATTCTGTGGCCAGTAGAAGAATTAGAATATCACCATAGAAATGAATGATAGGCAGGGTTTAACAGGATCTTTTGGCCCAGTGCAACAAAGAAGGGGTTAGACAAGAATCCAAGGAATGTCAAGCCCCAGAATCTACTCTATCAGCTCAGGGTGACACATTACACTTATATCATACTAAGGGCACTTAAAATGTGAGCGTCCACATATTCAAAATTGTTAACTCATGCTAAGTGTCACTTAAGCCAAAGGTTAATTCTGGACCATGCAACTCAGTTCATGTTAGCAGCCCAGAGTAGGGATAGAGCCCACACTCCTCTCACCAGCCATCTAGAGGCAAGTCAGAGCTGTGCAAGCAATAAATGGTATTAACCCTTAACATATGACTGCTCACAGAACTTTCTAACTTTAACACTGCTTAACATTCCACAAATTTAGTATGGTCTACGTATAACGTGTAACTTCACCCCCAGAAAGCCAATCTTGGGGCGCGAGGCGGCAATCCCAGAGACAAATGGAGAATAAAAAGGAAGATCAACTGATCAACTGAAAAGGACTTTTGTGCTTAGATGTGCTCCAGGCTGATCTACTGGAGGCAGAGGTACTCAAAGGAGATGGCATAAAGAAGGAAAGACTGCAGAAGGAGACGGATGTCTGGTCCTTTCCTTTTTTTATTGGCCAGTAATGTAACTGAGGAGTGGTGATCGAGATTGCCCTGTTTGTGGAGGGTGTAAAAATAGCTGGTGACTAGATACACCATTACTGCCAGCAACACAGTAACTAGTGCTATGACATGCAACTGCTGTGTTACACCTCTGCTAAAAGCAGATTGTCAGACAGTTCAAAACAGGGTTTGTGTTTCTCTTTAATACAAAATTAACATTTAGACCTAAATTAACACATACTTAATGGATACCTAATTTGTTCAACAATGTTAGCCACTGAGAACAAACTCATATTCTCCAGACTTCCTACAAACATTTGATGGCAATGTAAGATGTTGACATTAATATATAAATTCCCTATATTTTTTATAGTCCTTCCTGCCTCAAATATTACCTTTACTTATTAGGTTGCCATGACAGTCTAGGTTAGCTGATGTGTTCTCACAGGCAAGATTGAAACATCTGGAGATGGTCAAATGTTTTTCACTGCTTGGCCTTAACATCTGTATTAGCATCCCCTACTGGTCATAACAAAAAGTTTGAACTTTTGAAAATGAGTTGTCAGGACATCTTCAGCTTCTGCATCAAAGGATGAATTTGGAGTAAATACTCAGGCCCTTACCCATATTGAAATCAATGAGGCCCTTCACGGAGTAAGCTCAACATGACTAAAAGCAACAGAAGCTTGCCTTTAACTTGTGTAATAGATTAGGAATATTTTAATGGTGTCTAACTGTCTATGGCCCCCCCAAAAATGACATTGTACATTTTATTATTCTGTTGATAAAAATATGTACAACCATAATTCCACTAGATTCTGATAGAGTTGATAATATTGTGAATATAGAATAATTAGTGACTTACCCATCAAGAATGATGGAGGGGACAGAGGGGGGGTGGTGAGGCCCGAGCCATGCCATTGCCACCCCATGCCACTGCAGACTCCAAGGAGCAGGGCCAGGGGGGAAGGGGTGAGGGCCAGCAGCACTGGCCTCACCGCCTCCCCGCACTCTGCTCCATCCCCGCCATCATCCTTGATGGGCAATTCGCCCCACACACAGCACTGGCTGGAACCACACCCCACACCCCCAAGAGCATTATGGACAGACAGACAGACCCAAAGACAGACTAAACTCTTTATATAGAGAGAATACCACTAATATAAACAAACTCCAGATCCATATTGAACTGAGATCAAAATCTGGTTTAAAGAATTTTCATGTGGATTACCATTAATTCCTCTTAAATGAAGTGGTACACATATTTTGAAAAGTCACTTCTTTTACTTTTGTCATGGGCCTAATCTTATAAAATACTACAACAATAAGTACAAAATACTACAGTTTACAAAAATGTTACTATAGGAATGAGCGCTTACTATAAGGGCCACTTAATGAAATGGTATGAGTCATGTAAGAGAGAAGACATTCAGGGAAATTTTTAGGGTTAGATTCTGGCATCTTTTTCAATGGGAACTACTGGTAATCCTCAATGCAGGTAACAGGTATAGACTCTGGTCCTAAGATATTTTCTGACAGACAGTATGCTGAAGCAGTGAAGCAAAACAATTCAGAGTGTAAGAATGAGGGTGTTGGTGCTAATCCAGTAGGTAACCTACACCAACAGCTGTGGAAGATTCATCTGACCATGTTCTGATCCTCTAACTCAAAACAGTTATCAACCCCAAAAAGAAGGTCATCATAAGGTCCTGTATTGAAACCTGTATGCTAAGAACTTTACTCTGTTTGTGTTGACCATGAAATACATTATCAATATATTATCACAGCACTTGCAAATAAAATTGATCTTCCATGGTTTCCTCTCTGTGTATGAGTGTTTGTATAAAAAAAACCCCTCAGACTGACCAAAACAGAATAACTGGCTAAAAAGTGCTATCATTTGACCTGACAGTATTTCTGAACTATTGAGTAAGCCTGTAGTAGCTGAAAAGAGCAAAATTTCATCGGGTCCTGTTATAGACAACTTATAGACAATGTTATTATCCAGGAAGCAGTACTCTTTGTGGCTTCCCTCCTCATCTCATTTCTTTGGATCAGGATCTCAAGTTCAAGGGCACTTACTTTAGAAGTTTGACTCAAGCCCCTCTCTCTCTTGTTCTATTTTCATAGTTTTAAGCATTAAAAGTATATGAGAGAGGGAGATCAAATCTGATCCTAGCCTCCAGGCTTTCCTTTGAGCACCCCAACTGTACAGCTGCAGAGACTATTATAATTCCTATCAAAACATTCCATTTAGCAAGCTTTCTGAGGAAAGAAGAAAAAGCTTCTATTGGAATAATTATACTTGCTTCCCAAGGGAGAAAAGAGGACCTTTCTAGGTCCAACTTCAGTAAGGCTATATATTCATTTTTTTTTCTTTTAATACAGAACAAAATATTTGTAGTTTAGGTTCTTTTAGGATACCCGATGTTGCTATTCTGACAACGCTTTTTGTGAAAAAATAAACAAGGGCTAATTCTCTCTTGATAGATTTCCATTTATAATCATTGTTCTTGAAAGTGAGAAATGTGGCTTGAATTTGATAGTTAATCATAAAGTATCTGTCTTTCCAGCTCTTCCCTGGCAGTTTTTTTTTCTCTTGTTACTGAGGACAAACTGCTAACAATTTTTCAAAATTGCATGAAATATTTCAAGAGATACCACTTTTGACCTGAATGGTACCAAAATTTGTGTTTTATAGATTTTATAGTTTTTCATTTAAAAAAATTATGATCTAGGGAGAAATTTCTTTGCTCAACTGAGGTGTACTTGGTAGCTGTGTTGGTCTGAGACAAAAAGACACACAAAAAACTAGAACTCGTGGTTCCAAAATGATACCTTTTATTAGACCAACTGGAAAATGTCAAGAAAATTATCCTTTTCTGCAAGCTTTTGGAATCAAAGTCCCTTCATCAGGCTCTGGGAAAAGTGTAGATGGTACAAGATGGTAAAAATTCCCCGTAAGTAGGAAATAAACTTCATTTTTGCACTGAGGGAGCTGAAGATGGAAGTCTGACACTCTGGGTCCATGCATGTCTTTGTGAGCTGTGTTGAGTAGCAATTTGATGTGTTGATCAGGTAGAATTCCTTCCGTGGAGCTGTCAGATGGCAGGCAGGGAGGCAAAAAAACTTCCTTGTTGTCCTGCAATGAAGTTTAAAATCCAAAATTAGCTGAAATTCAGCATCTTCCATGTTTCAGGGGTGTACTTGGTAGCCATGTTGGTCTGAGACAAAAAGACATACTTTTTTTTTTTAGTTTTTTTGCCTCTCTGCCTGCCATCTGACACCTCCAGGAAAGGAATTCTACCTGATCAACACATCAGAGAGCTACTCAACACAGATCACAAAGACAACCTCATGAACCCAGAGGGATAGACTTCCATCTTCAGCTCCCTCTGTGCAAAAATAACGTTTATTTCCTACCTATGGGGACTTTTTACCATCTTGTACCATCTACACTTTTCCCAGAGCCTGACGAAGGGATTTCAATCCCAAAAGCTTGCAGAAAAGGACAATTTCCTTGCCATTTTCCAATTGGTCTAATAAAAGGTATCATTCTGGAACCAAGAGTTCTAGTTTTTTCTATGTCCTTTTGATCAACTGAGATATATACAAAGAACAATCATAAAGTCCTGGGTTTTTTAACACAGTCTACATGAGACATTTAATATGGAGTATACTATTTGATTCTGCAGTAAATGTTGTGTGTCTACACATGCACCCCCATTAGGCTGGAGTAAACTAATTAACTCAGCAACAGGATAGTACTATGCTATTGTGCAGTTTTTTACTCCACAGCAGTGCATGTGTAGGTGCTGCCCCAGCTGACTGGAACATGATATTACTCCAGTGCAGGTCTGCCTGCCAGTGAGTCCAGCACTGGAACACCTTTGTGCGCCAGCCAGACCCTCCACAGCACATTGGACTGGGTCAGAGAAGCCCTGGGCTGGCAGACTGACCCCCCAGGACCACGCCAGCTGGGGCTGCTCTAACCCAGCTCAACATGCTGCAGTCCCAGGAGAATGTTCAAATGGCGTGCCCAGAAGCAATACATTCCAGACCATATTGCTTCACATTAATTGTACATGTAGACACACCCAGTAGGAATCAAATGGCAAGAAATAGTTCCTTTTCTCAAAATTGCAAGCTTCTTCCCAGCCAGTACTCTTCCTAAGCATGCTCTCCCTTGTAGCTTATTCTTAGTTACAAGACATGTACTTCTTAGGCTGTGTCCAGATAGAAAAGGCAACAAGGAATTTCTATGTTCTTGTGTAGTGTTTCTGCTGCTTATTGCTTACTCATGGTGCCCTCAGACAACACTCAATCTTCTTCACTTACACTCAAACCGCAGTCATATCTTTTTTAGGTACACACCTCAGATGTCTAACTTGCCTACTGTATGCTGAGTATGTTAGGCAGTAGTTTCAGTTGCTTAATCCATAAAGTAGCTTAACTTTTCTTCCCAATTCTCCTAAAAAAATGGGAGTTTTTGTACCCACCAACTTCTTCAAGGTTTTACTCAATCATAATAAAATAGTAGATAGATTTTATAGACATTAGGGCTGGAAGGGGCCTCAGAACATCACCAAGTCCAGCCCCCTGCCCCAGGGGCAGGAAGTCAGCTGGGGTCATAGGATCCCAGCAAGATAAACATCCAAATTTCTCTTGAAGGCATTCAAAGTAGATGCTTCAACCACCTCTGCTGGTAGGTGTCACAACCCAAAGTTGTGATTTTTTGTTTGTGTATGCTTCGGCAATGCTAAATTATGTTCCCGCCTAAATTACAGTTTCTTTGCATGGTGGAGTTCTCTGCTGTGGAGGAGAACCCTGGGTGCAGAAGGCTTTCCCGCCGTTTTGTAGCTTCTTTGCAGGGTGCATTTCTTTGCTGCATACTAGTGATGCACGTTGCAAAGGAGTTCCCGCCAATTTTTTATTCAGATTCGCGCGACATTATTGGCCGGCTCTGAATGTAGGCACACGTGGCGGTTAGCTATTGGCTTGCTAGCCATACAAAAGGCTTGGGTAGTTTCCGCCCAAGTCAGAGAGAGAGGAACACTGGAGGACTTTACTAACCCCAGGAGGAGGAGACTTCGCGCTGTGTGAAGATTTCTAAGCGATGTGGACCCTTGCGGACCCGACGCGCCTCTCTCAAGCAGGCAATAGAGGCTTAACAACCGAACCCACGGAGCTTTAACAACTCCGGAGGGGGAACAAAAGAACAAACCTCTTCTAGCCTCTCCCTGTCGCCGAGCGCAATCCTAGACGTATCCCTTTCCTGTAAACCCAATTTTCGAACCCACGGAGCTTAACAACTCCGGGGGACCAGGGAACCGAACCCAATTTTCGAACCCACAGAGTCTTAACAACTCCGGGGGACCAGCAAACCGGATGGCCCACAGAGCTTCGACAACTCCGTGGGAAAGAATTGCTGAACCCGCAGAGCCTAAGCAACTCTGTGGGAAAGAACTTGTCATAATCCTCCAATGAGGATTTAAGCGGAGCTGCACCTGGAAAGCTGTCCAGCCTACACCACTACCATCTTTGGGTGTAAGTAAATAATCTTTTAACCAACCACTACGCGTTTGTGACTAATTCTAGCTCGCCACCGGTTTTCTCCAACCCCGCGTGCCCGGGCTGCTGGCCACAGCCCGCGTGCACAAAGACAGGCCGCGGATCGCCCCCCCCCCCCCGACTCACACTTGGCGGCGGGATCGGGGCCCGGCCCGCACATGGCAACGAGGATGGGATCAGGAGAGAACACGCTAGAGCTAGAGTTGGTTCAGAACTGCCCTTGGCGCGATAACTAACGCCAAGTGAAAAGCTTTGAGGAATTGGAGGTGCATATCGCTTACCACCAGGCAGGCAGAACGGGTGAGAGATTTGTGAGCGGACATCTGTCGCTAAAGGGAGAAGAGGGAATCTCCGAAGACAGAGCCCCGAGAAAGAGGGAAGTGTACTTGCTCCCCACGGCGTTCGGGTGTATAATGAGAGATGAGCGGGTCCTGTTCAGGCCCCTCGATACTGTGTCCCTCGCCGGACCCAACCCAGCGGGCGAAACGAACCCGACTTTCACCTGGGAGTGTGCCCGATGCCTACGATGTGCTCGGGAGAGTGAAGGACTGGAGCCAATCGGCCGGTTCTCCCCTTGTATGGTAATGCCTAGATTACGGGGTTGCGAGCTTCCATCCGAGCTCCGCGAAGATCTGGAGATGGAGGAACGCGCCGCGGATGAAAGAGTGGCCTTGCGGTACGACAAGGGGGGAGAATGTGGTACAACTTTTCGTACTGTGATGAATTTAATGCAAAAGAACTTAAGTTTGAAAACCCAGCTCAGATGGCGATCCAAGCGGTCAAAGAAGCGGCTGAGAAAAAGGAGCCTGAAACGCCAGTCCAAGATGGCGCCGAGCAAGAGGGAGACTGCGTGGAAGAACCGGAAAAGAAGGGTGGAGCTTCTGAAGAACCCGCGAGAGTTCGGTCAGCGACTCTGCCCATCGATGCAGCGTCGTCGCCGGCAACCCCGCCTAGCGACGCAGCAACGTCCCTGCCGACCACGCTTTCCTGCCGACGAAGGAGAGAGTCAAGCGGAGGAGTGCATCCGCCCCTCCTGCCTGAAGCAGCAACAGCAGCAGTGACTCCCGCGGCAGCAGTTCAGCCTATAACAACATCAACTCCCGAAAAAGCAGCTTGCCCTACAGCCACAGTCAACCAAGCAACTGATGAGCGAGATGTCGTCACCAGTCGCATTCGTGCTTGGACAGAATTACAACAGCTATACAAAGAATCTGAGATGGAATCTGATGAAGCTATAATTTCATGGCTAGATCTTATGGCCATGGAATTTAAACATGATTAGTCAGACAAGCTTCGTGGAGTAGAAGACATGTCACCGACATCGACATGATAACATGTAATACTCACTGGCCTATTCCACTGCCAGCGCTTGTTGCAGGACTGATTAGTCAAAAAGCCCACGTACGGCATGCAGGATGGCCAGAATGTACCGGCGCAGAGCATCTTATGCTAGCAATCATCGGCATCTCGTATTGTGCTTGGAACCCGAGAGCATGTGCGCTGGGACTGATATCACTCCAGCGAATAAGACCATGGCCTCACCGTCACTTGCGAGATCCTGGAACCGTACCACTAACCACTCACAGTTTAGATAGTTGCCTCGAGATTTATGGGCAAAAGAACATTGTCGTCCTTCAGATTCTGCTCAGTTCAATGGTAAATCAACCCGTGAGTAATCTTCTTTGTCAGTTGCCACGACTGCGTATCCTGATGGAGCCAAGGTTGTCTCTTGATCAGGACTGTCGACACCCGACCGGACCTCAAGGCACCAGACGTCGTGGATCCGATCTTCCACCACTGCCACCAAGAACCCTAGAGGAGCGATAAATGTTTGGATTTCTCCTACAGCGTTCCGGACTTAACAAGCGGCAGCTTCGGATTTTAGGGGATGCAGGCCAATGGCAGTTAGCTTATGAGTTAGGTTTCCATTATTTAGAAGAGCCAGATGATGAATCCTCAACGATTTCATCTAATTGAACCATAAAAATTGTTTAAGTTTGTTGAATAAGATCATTAATCTGTTTTTTGAGAGTTTTCTGTTTACAGATCCGGGATTCAGAGTGCGTGGCAAAGAGGAGCCCTGAGAGGGATGACATCACTGAGAGAAGTGAGGGCCTGACGCACGACTTTGCCACAACGCCCACTGAAACCCTGATCGTGCAATTTTGTTTGTTATAAATCAGATTATGTATTTGTGTTGATTATTACTTCTTGATTGTTATGTAACTTAATCCCAGGGCAGCGAATTTTATGTTTGTTTATTTGTTTGTGTTCGTTTGACGATTTACGACAAGGTTCTAAATCATTAGGAGAGTATAGCATAATTTAGCTCTGCTCTCAGCAAGGGGGGATGTCACAACCCAAAGTTGTGATTTTTTGTTTGTGTATGCTTCGGCACTGCTAAATTATGTTCCCGCCTAAATTACAGTTTCTTTGCATGGTGGAGTTCTCTGCTGTGGAGGAGAACCCTGGGTGCAGAAGGCTTTCCCGCCGTTTTGTAGCTTCTTTGCAGGGTGCATTTCTTTGCTGCATACTAGTGATGCACGTTGCAAAGGAGTTCCCGCCATTTGTATTCAGATTTGCGCGACATTATTGGCCGGCTCTGAATGTAGGCACACGTGGCGGCTAGCTATTGGCTTGCTAGCCGTACAAAAGGCTTGGGTAGTTTCCGCCCAAGTCGGAGAGAGAGGAAAACTGGAGGACTTTACTAACCCCAGGAGGAGGAGACTTCGCGCTGTGTGAAGATCTCTAAGCGATGTGGACCCTTGTGGAACCGACGTGCCTCTCTTAAGCAGGCAATAGAGGCTTAACAACCGAACCCACGGAGCTTTAACAACTCCGGAGGGGGAACAAAAGAACAAACCGCTTCTAGCCTCTCCCCGTCGCCGAGCGCAATCCTAGACATATCCCTTTCCTGTAAACCCAATTTTTGAACCCACAGAGCTTAATAACTCCGGGGGACCAGGGAACCAAACCCAATTTTCGAACCCACGGAGTCTTAACAACTCCAGGGGACCAGGGAACTGGACGGCCCATGGAGCTTTGACAACTCCGTGGGAAAGAATTGCTGAACCCGCAGAGCCTAAACAACTCCGTGGGAATGATCTTGTCGTAATCCTCCAACGAGGATTTAAGCGGAGCTGCACCTGGAAAGCTGTCCAGCCTACACCACTACCATCTTTGGGTGTAAGTAAATAATCTTTTAATCAACCACTATGCGTTTGTGACTAATTCTAGCTCGCCACCAGTTTTCTCTGACCCCGTGTGCCTGGGCTGCTGGCCACAGCCCACGTGCGCAAAGACAGGCCGCGGATCACCCCCCCCGACTCGCACTTCGCGGCAGGATCGGGGCCCGGCCCGCACAGTAGGCTGTTCCAAACCTTGGGGGCTGAGGGCGAAAAAAGTTCTTCCTTATGCCCAGCCTGAAATGGTCATGGAGGAGTATGTGACCGTTCGAACTTGTCATCCCTTGGGGCGCTCTGGTGAACAAATGTTCCCCCAGATCCTGGTGAACACCCCTTATAAACTTATAGGAAGCCGTCAGATCACCCCTGAGCCTGCAGTTTTCCAGGCTGAAGAGTCCCATAGCTCTCAGCCTGTCATCATAGGGTCTGTTTTCCTGACCTCTGATCATGTACATGGCTCTTCTCTGGACTCTTTCAAGCTTCTCCACATCCTTTTTGAATTGTGGAGCCCAAAACTGGACACAGTACTCCAGCTGTGGCCTCACCAAGGCTGAGTACAACGGGAGAATGATGTCCTGGGATTTGCTTGAGAAGCATCTATGGATACAAGCCAGCGTTTTGCTCACTTTACTAGCACCAGCATCATATTGAAGGCTTATGTTCATCTTGTGGTCAATCATGATCCCCAAGTCCCTTTCATCCCTAGTGCTAGCCAGTGTAGCACTGCCAAGCCTATAAGCATGCTGCGGGTTTGTCTTCCCAAGGTAGAAAACCTTGCATTTTTCAGTGTTAAACACCATCATGTTCTCGTTCATCCATTTCCTGAGCCTTTCAAGGTCAGCCTGGATTGCCCTCCTGTCCTCAGGTGTAGATGCTTTACCCTGAAATTTGGTGTCATCGTCAAACTTGGCCAGTCCACTTCTGACTCCAATGTCCACATCATTAATGAAGATGTTGAATAATACAGGTCCAAGGACAGAGCCTTGAGGGACCCCACTGGTCACAGTGCACCACAATGATTAACTTCAGTCAACCACCACCCTCTGTGTCCGACCATGGAGCCAGTTCCCCAGCCAGAGGATTGTGGTGGACCCAAGGCTGCAGTTGGCCGGTTTTGCCAAGAGGTGATCATGGGATACCAGACTGAAGGCTTTTTTAAAGTTAAGATATATGACATCAATCTCCTCGCCCTTGTCCAGGTGATAGGTCACCTGGTTGTAAAAGGGAATAAGATTGGTCAAGCGAGACCTACCCGCAACAAACCTGTGCTGGCTATCCCTCAGGATGTTGCTATTGGCCAGTCTGTTAAGAATGGCCTCTTTGATAATCTTTTCTAAGATCTTCCCCAGGATAAAGGTCAGGCTGATGGGCCTGCATGGGCTTGTATTTGGAGTATTTGGAGAGAGAAGTAGTTAGCTGTGTTAGTCTGAAGTCAGGCAGAAGGCAGGATAGGGTAGCCCCTTAGGGTGCAGACAGATGTTCAGGCTCTACTCTAATTCATGGTGCTTTACATAAAGCATCATGAATTGGTGCCCCCTCCCCCCTGACCCAACAGATGTTCACCTGTTGGGTCACGGGTGAATTGAGCCTGCCTGAACCAGCCCTCCTGGCCAGCAGGATTGCCAGGCCCCCTGGCAAAGCAGAGAGGGGGAAAGGAGCACTGTGAGCTGTTGACTTGCCTGGCCTGAGCTGGAGGTTGGAGGGGTAGATTGGAGCCCCTTCATCTCATGGGCCTGGCCTGGCTCCCCCCAGTACCCCAGCCATGTGGGCTAGGGGAGGCCTGTGAGGCGGGGGGGGGGCTTTGATCCACCTCCCTGTCCAGCTCCGGCCAAGCAAAGCACAGCCAGCAGCAGGCTGTTGCTAGCTTCCCTCTCTCTCTTCTCCCTTCCCTCCCTGCTGACAGCCCTGGAGCTGGGGAGGTGGGAGTGGAGGCTGGGTTGGAAAGAAGGGTGGCTGGAAAGAGGGACATCAGGCAGGCTTGATCCTGATGTCCAGGAAGGCTGGCATAGGCAGGCTTAATTTCCATTCCCCCCCCCCCCCACCCCGAGCCAGCAGACATTTGACTGTTGTGTTGGGTCAGCGGGATACTTTAAGTGGGCTACATCAACCCAGCCCTGAACATGTGAAAAATTAATCCTAGGGAACACAAGTTCCCTAAGGTGCTCTACAGCAGAATGTCTTCATCTGATACCTCATTTGAGGAGGGTTCCTTTTTTGTGTGATGATCAGCCACTTTAAAAGCACTCTGAAACCATGCACATGTCATGGCATGGCTGTAGAGTGATTTCAGGGGCCCTTAGAGGCTCTCACATTCAGAAAGTTTGGGGGGGTTTTGTGTATCACCACTCAGCCTTTTACAACAGTTAGTTAATATAGAGAAACTTAAGACAGAGAAGGCAGGGAAGATTTTAGTATCTTTTCCCCCCATTAGATAAATGAGATGCTGCTGTGATCAGGCTAATATATTATCTGTGGAACTCATGTCCAAACCAAACCCTACATTTAAACACCTTCAAACCACAATTAAGTTTATGCATATGAGCTTTCATTCTGGCTCAGGTCCAGATCTGAATTAGATAGAATTTGGGGAACACAAAAAGACTTTCTCTACAGCAGCCACGAAACACATTGGGTGTGTCAGTTCACTCAGTGCCTACGTTTTATACTGAATGGATCCCAAAGGACATAAACTTAGACTTCTACGTTTCTATGCATATGAAAAAGCTATAGCACTCTTATCTGAGTAGCTAGATGCCTAACTCCAGCCTAAGCTCTCTTGGGATCCAGATATGAGGTGATTCAGCACCTAAATTCTACCCTAGACCTCAAAACACCCGAAAACATTAGACATGTCCAAGCATATCTAATGCACAATGATACCATTGATTGCAGTATAAACACATCAGTTTGGAAACTTTCACTCCAAAACATGGCCAGTGGTAGTTCCAGTTCTTCTATTTCAGATTTTTTAATGTATTTTACAGTATACAATCATTGGATTAAATATATATATTAAATCTCTGTCCCATCTGCATGTTGCAACCATGAGTATATAAAGTCATATTTACTCTTACTTTCTCTCCTTATGACTCTTGTCTAGACAGGCCTTTCCTCCTATCCCATCTTGTGTGTAGTTACTTAATTTTTAGGCATGATGAAGCCTAAATTGGAGGGCCTTCAATCGATAAAGAAAATGTACTCAAATGTCTATCACATCAACCAATCAGTTTCTGGCATCAGTTCAGCCCAGAGTCTCACACAATTGCATGTGAAATTGTTCATATGGTTTACCAGACACGTATCCAGCTGGTAATTTGTGTCTATGTCATGCACATTTGCTGTAATTGTGTTTGCAAATTAGGCATGCAAATTAATGTATTATTTTAATAAGGAGATCAAGCAGATACAGCCACAATTTTCTGAAAATCTAGGTTTTGATATCAGAAAAAATCTAATTTTCAGTAGTTACTACACAAGTGTTACTACTGACAAGCTTTATTTTGTTATATAGTGTGAGAAAAAAATGGTCGGTCTACTGTGAGACATTAGTGTACATTGGCTACTTTCCTAAGGACTACACTCAAAATGCCAAGACTTGGAAGGTGGAAAGATGACTAAAGCATGAACTCAGTATACAAATGAAACTGATCTAATGGGTTAAGCTGATTTCTTCCCTGCAAGGACCCTGTGACTCAGTTTTAAAAGAATAACTGTGCATTAGGACAATTTGAAAATTGACCTAGGGAACAAAATAATACTTGTTTAAGTTACGAGCAATTCATTCCTGAAGCATTGAATGCAGGTAAAAAATAATAAGAATAGTAATATTAATGCTATGTGGGTGTGTCTACATGAGACCTTTACTGTGGAATAAACTAATTCATTTCACAGTAAATATCTCCAATTTTCTACACATGTGGCTCTATTAGGCTGCTGGAAACTAATTAACTCTAAAGCAAGGTTGTACTTGTACATACAATTAGTATCCTGTTGTGGACTTTTTTGTGTGCTAGACCTGAACTAAAGTACCCTTATGCACAGCCAGCCCCTCCACATCACATTAAACCAGGTCAGAGCAGCCCTGAGCTAGTAGGCTGACCCCTGAGGCCCCTTGTTGGCTGTGACTGCTCTGACCCAGCTCAATGTCCAGCAGTTCCAGGCACATGTGTAAATGCGGCACCTGGGAGCAATAAACTGCAGTACAATATGGTCTGGAGTTTATTGCTTCACCTTAATAGCCTTTGTAGATAGCAGTGAGTAGTTTCTCTCATAAAATCAATTTTATGTTATTTTTTGACTGTTTCTATATGCCCTTGACTGGATGCCCTTGACTTTGGGACAATATTACAGAAAACTTTTTCAGAACTAAATAAAATATAAAATGGCATCATTCGAGCAGCCTATGCCAAGACAAAAAAGAAAAGTAATTTAAGATAATGAATTATCTTCAAATGGGAACAACTTTCAGTCTTGTCCTATATGACTTTCCAGAGTTTGTTGACAAAGTACTTAACACTACCATTCTTTCCAAAATGCTAAATGCCTGGAAATGACTCAAGATTTTCTGCATACCTGTAAAATGAGAACAACATTCATTATAGATTTGGAATGTATGAAAAGTGTAACAAAAAGAAAAGACACATCCAGTTGTTCTCATGGGAAAGCTCCATGGCTAACCTAACTGTCTTCTACTGGTTAAATAAAACTGGCAGTGTGCAAAGCCCTGGAATTTTATTACTCTGAACAGTGGCTCTTAAATTCCTCAAAAATCCCCATGCTTTGCATTTCAGGAAAAAGTTGAGAATACAGCTACTGTCTGATCATTGTCTGCTATAGCCTCAGGGGCTGCATCCATATGAGTGTGGACATTTGTTTCCCCGGAGACACCTTGTGCCACTGCTACTTGTCCCTGGGAACGCCTGTGCCACGTGCCATCTTGCACACAGCAGGTTACCCCACGTGGGGCAGAGGAGGCTGAGACCAGCACTGGGATGGCCCCAGAAGCCTTACCTGGAGTCCTGGGGGCCTTCTGGGCCTGCAGCAGTGTTGATCCTGCTACTCAGAGCCTAGCCAGCAGCTTGAGCGTGGCTCCAGCTGGCCAGGCTCCAGTTTTGGGTGGCATATGCTGTCCTCACGTGCGTAACCCCCCTTTTTTTTTAGTTGTTTTTTTTGACTCCCAGTAACACCTGAATAACACTTGAATATGCGGTATGTGGCACCGCAGACGTGTGTGGTGCCACATACCACATGGCTGTACTCATCTGCACACAGCCACGGAGTTCATGCTTTGTATGCTACCTTTACTAAAATAACAATATCTTGCATTGATATGTCAACTTTTATCTAAGAACCTCCCCAAAATATGCCATTAATTAAGATTTGTATATTATGATATAGGTTTAAACTGGACCTATTTTTAAATGGTCATTATATCATAATCATTTTTAAATTGTTCTAAAACACCTCCTGTTCTTAGCTGACTTAGTCAACACATACAGTACTTCCAATATTTTTCAATTTTTTTTCAAGGAATTTATTTTTAAAAGTGAAAGTTTTCACGTGGGATTTATTTTTTAATCTCCCCCCCACACACTTTCTGATATAAATAATACAGTATTGTGGCATCTGAAATAGTTTTATATGGGGTTTATAAGAGTCAGGCACCATGCATTCTGAATTGTAACGTAAACACCTACGTAGCCTGAGATTTGGGTGGAAATTATTACCCCATTTAAGTCAATGGCAATAAAATGATTTAATCCCAGATCAGCAGTGTAACTAGTGTGGGGTGAGGGGGACACTCACCTCCGGCACTGAATATGAGAGGGCACCAGAATCTTGCTCCCACAAGAACCTTTGCCACTGCCTGGGAATCTGCACTGACCCTGCCTGGCTATGGGAGAAAACAGCATTTCTGGGGGGCAGAACTGAGGATAGCGTGGAGGGGCGCATGGGGTGAGCAGATTATTTTTTTCCCTTCTTCACCCACGTGCTCAATGAGTGCCCTATGGCACTGTCCCAGGTGATTTATCAACTGCAGGAGTGGATTGTGCAGCTCTTGCTCTGTTCAATAATATTTTACCCCAGATACAGGCCCATTAATTTCAAGAGGATGATACAAAGGTATCCATAGTATTCACTGTAACCGTGGTAGCTTCTACCTTCTCCTGCTTAACTATTTTATAATGATGTATACAAACTTGAGATCAAGTTTATGTTCAAAGCATGTAGTAAACATTGATTTAACAATAACATGGTTTAATTTAGATTATCTTCTGGTCTCAAATATATCTGTCTCTCTATGATAGATATATCATATCATGTAGATATGGATATAGATCTGTTTGATACCAGAAGTTAAACAGAAAATTGATAAGAAAGGCTGAACCAGAAAGGTTCATTCATTCTTTTCCTAGTTTTAATACAAATCCTTTATAACATCTAATGATTAAAGGCTTTTTTGTTTTCTTATTACTCTCAAAAATAACATCTTGAGCGATTATCCTTTTCCAGCATCCATTATCAATGTATAGAATTTCTCTCATGTACTTAAAGGATTGATAGTTAGGAGTTAATTTATTTAGAAATCAAGAATGTAGAAACTAGGACTAGGCAAAAATGTGGATAGTTTACCGAATGGGGAAAGGAAGTTAATAATGGACAATTTGAAAAAAGCTCAAGTGTTCAATTCACTATTTACTTCACTCTTCACAAATAAGGCCTACTATAATCAGTGTCAATTAGTGATAATATAATCAGGCTAGAATAGAGAAAAATCAGATGAGAGATTACTTATACTATTTAGATGTGTTCAAACCAGCAAAGGCCTGAGGAAATGCATCCTAAGGTACTCAAGAACTTGCTTCAAGGAATTTCAAAATCATCAGCTATTATCTCTGGAACTCATGGAGATCAGGTCAGCTCTCAGAATACTGTAAAAAATCTAGCAAAAATAGTACCTATCTTTAAAAAAGGGAGAAAGGGTGACCGAGGGTTATGACACTAGTCAGTCTAACTTCACTAACTAGAAATTTAGTGAAGCATATAATCAAATAATCTACATGGATTTATTAAAAGGGAAAAAAAGCCTAACCAACCTGATTTCCATCTTTAACAAGGCAGCAAACATTAGGAATTGGATTAGGGTTCAAAATGACGTTGATAAACTGGGAAATAGTTTCAAATAAATCAGATGAAATCCAGTGAGGACAAGTGTAAAGACCTTAACTCAGGAAAGAAAATCTAAATGCATAAGTATACATGGCAAATGACTTGCTAGACTACAGTATGACAAAAAAAGGACCTGAGTATTAAAGTGAACCAAAACATTGAGTCAACAGTGCAAACTGGAGAGAGTTCAGAAGAGTACCAAAAAAAAAGCTTTTAAAGATCTGAAGAACCTAACATATAAGGATAGGCTGGAAGAGCCGGGTTATTTAGTCTGAAGAAAACTTTGATTGCAACCGTCAAATATGAAACAAAAGTTGTTATAAAGAGGATAGACATAACTTCTTCTCTGCGCCCAATGTCTTATTTCACCAAGAAAAATGAAAATAAATTGTTGCGCCCAGGTGTCAGATTGACTCCAGATGAGTTATTTATTTAGTTATTTATTTGTTGCTTTGAGAGTGAACCAGTTATTTATTCATACAGCTCTGACAATAATAAGCTTTTAGCTGGGAAAATATCCTGCCCCCCCCCCCCCCCCCCCCGCTCTCAATTTACCAAGGATGCATATTTCTCTTTATAACACGGGGACAAAATTATTTATTCTTGACAAGGAGTTCTGTTTTTTATATATTGAGTTATCACAGTTCTATACTGTACTTTTCATACACATCTGTGCTGGCTTTGATACAGGTCCCTTACCTTCAACCTCTCTTTCAAGCTAGGTCTTATGTGTTGTTAGTTGGGGGAGTTGGTGGTTGGGGAGCTTTCCAACTTTTAAAAAGACACATGATAAGATAGAAAAATAATGGCAGCTACCATTACATGGATGTCTTGCTTCTATAGCTGTAGTGATAATACAACATAAGAACCTCTGCACTGCTGGAAATTGGTCTCGTATGGCAGCTGTTAAATCATAGAAGAGGTAGCAGAAACTCTGCCCATGAAAATATTATTAATCCTCTTCATCTGTGAGTGTGTGTGTCTGTGTGTGTGCATTTATTTACAAGGAACTGCAGACATTACTGCTAAGGACCTACTTAAATCATGGTTTCATAAACTGTTGTCCATGATTGCCATGATCACCAAGAATTCTGGCATTGTCCATAATGTCCCATGAAATCCACCCAAAAAAAAGTGGTGGTGACGCAGACTGAGGGAATGTACCCTCCATCAATCAGCAATGAGAGGCAGGGGAAAAAAAGTGGTGGTGACATAGACTGAGTGAAGACATCCTCTGCAATCAGCAATGAGGACTGGGACTACCAGGGCCCCTCCACCAATCAGCAGGAAGAGGTGGGGCTGCAGCAAAATGCCCACAAAATCAGCTCTGTGCATTGTGAGCAGACCACAAAAAACCCTTTGTTTTGCCATGACTTAGGTAGGTCCCTACTTATTGCTAAAGACTCTAACATAGCTTACCTAGAGGGATATATTGCTGCTGCCATGTGCCGTCAGCAACATTTTATTCATATAAAAATAACATGATCAGGAGAATCAAAGAAAAGCCCTAGGGGAAGTGAATTGCTACCCTGAAAAAAATAGTACTGTAGTATAACCTGAAGGCTTTGCTCTCATCTCTTTCTAATATAACTCATAAACTGGTGAAACCTACTGTAGCAGCAGACAACATACAGAACAAGACTGCATTATGAGAGGAATGGATTAGGTAACCTAATAAATGTGCTCTGTCTAACTTCTAGAACTATGAAAACGTTTGCATTAGATTGCGAAGCCAGAGTTTTGGATTGGCTTGATTTGCTTTCATCAGAAATCAGAAATATTTTTTTGATTCATCCACATTCCAGAAGTAAAGCAAAACTCCTTGTGGTATACGTGATGGGGTACCAGTAGTCTAAAACCAATGCAAATTAGTATGTGGTACATTAAGCCATCACATTATTCATATATAATTTCCCCAATTCAGAGGGAAAATAGCTTTTGAAGAAGATCATCACAAACAAGAAATGAAAATTAATGGGAAAAAATGTAGCAACATTCAGGATTTTAGCTATATTGTTGTACTAGATTGACTGATTCAAGGCAACACCACTCTCCCACTCAATTTCATAGAAAGAACACAGAGAAGCTGTTATTATTGAGTGCATCTATACATGAGTTTTACTGCAGAGTAGACTAATTAGTTCTGCAGTAAAGCATCACCATCTGCACGTGCACTAGTATTAGGGTGCAGTAAATTAATTACTATCTTACGGCAGAAGAATTATGTGCGATTAAACACGTGTAGATGATGACCATGGGCATAAATAGGGCTCAGTCAGCCCGGCCAGCTCGGGGTTAGACTCCTTCCTGACTCTCATACCCCAGCCAACCCCTCTGCCAGTCCCACCACCCAAAGCCTGGGGCTGCCAGTCTTGGGCTGTTCCACTTCAGCTCAAATCATTGCTATCCCAGGCACACATGTAGACACTGCACCCAGGAGCAGTTTACTCTGGCTCAAAGTGCTCTGGAGTTTTTTGCTTTACCTTAATTGCATGTATAGATGCAACTACCATGTGTATGTATTAACTAGGTGATTAGAACTGAGGAGAAATAAAATCATAGTTGCTTTTTCACATTTATAAACATGGGACAATTTAGATTAATGTTCTAACTCTTGTACTGTTAGCATAAATCTTATGATATGTAGTGTTTTTATATTTTAACTAAACTACTCATATATTATCATTTTGCTAACTCTGTTTTTATTCCTATTGCCTCACTAGTGATAATGAACAAATGTACCTGCCATTTTTACTCCTACCAAAAATATTTAAGTTATAAACTCATTACCTTCCTATATGTCTGGAAAATGCCAAATGTAATATTGGCAGAAAACCAATAATGCTAAAATAAGAGTTCAGTTCAGTAATACAACTGTAACAAAATTTTGAAGCCTTGAAGATCACCAACTTGACTGAAATTATCTAAACTATATTACTTCACTTTATGCAGACTGCTCTATTTTCAATTTTGCTGAATTGTCACACTATGAACAAAAGAGCTTCTTTATCATTCTGATCACAGAAAGACTTTTTTTCAGACTACAGTCTACTTTGTGTACCCTTTTATGTAAGCTTTCCTTAGTTTATACATGTCTAATGAAAACAAACATTTTTCACAGCATTTTTTCTCCCCCGGCTACTTGTTATGCAGCCCTTGATGGCTTCCCAAAACTCAGCAAGTATCCTTCCCCCCAAAATAATTGCCCGCCCCCGAGCAAGATACTTAAGCATGTGTCTAATTCTATCCATTGAGTACTCATGGAAGTCATCTAGTTATTTCTCTAGATAGCAGTAACCTTTCAGGTGCTATAGCTAGCAAATGACGGGAGATGAGGGGGGTCGGATGAGGACAGAGCCCCATGTCCGCCCCCCCCCCCCACTGCTCCAGATTTTGGCCCACTCTCCCTTCTCCCGCTGTTGCTCTGGGTCCAGCTCCACTCCCCCCAACACTCCAGGACCAGCCCTGTTCTCCCCACACCCTCTGACACACCAAGCCCAACCCCACTCCCTGAGCTGAACTGGGCCCAGACCCCCTCTGCCTGCCATGCCCCACTCCCCCTCTGCTGCTCTGGGTCCAGCCCTTCTTCACCCCACTCCACCCACCCACCTCTGACTGCCTGGGCTGAGGGGGCAGATCAAAACCCCCCACAGTGCAGAAGGGAGTGGTGCAGGGGTGAATTATTGACCCCTGCCCTGCTCCCTCCTGCACTGTGGGGATTGCCCCAGGACCCGGTGGGGCTGGGGTTCCATTCATGGTGAATGGGGCCCCAGCCAGGCCAAGTTGCTGGACAATCAGAGCCCAGCATCTCCTCCAGGGGTATGGGCAAGAAGCTCCCACTGCTGTGCATACCACAGGGGAGCCTGGGGAGGGGGCCATTCCTCCGCCCCCCTTGACTTCCCCATGCCATGCCCCTGGATGACCCGCTGGGCTCTGATTGCTCCACACCCCAGCCCAGCCCAACCAGAGCCCTAGTCATGGTGAAAGGGGCCCTGGCCAAGCCAGGCTGTGTGACAATCAGAGGCCAGCAGCTCTTCCAGAGGCTCAGCCGGACTGCCAAGTGGGGGGGACATGGCCCCCCAGTCTGTGCACAGGGCAAGGTGCACCACTGCTACTTGTTCCCGGGGAATCAAATATCCATGCACATCTGGACATGCCCTCTGTGTCTTGGCACTATATAAAAAAGTGAGATGCAAATCCTGTCTAGAGATTCTAGGGCCAAGTACAGACATTACACTTCTATCAGTACAAGTGATCAGAAACAGGTCTATACCCATAACAGAACAGAAGTTTAGCACACATAAAAAGGTTTAAAAATGGCAGAACCCAGTCTAAGATTTCTCTCCCACCAAAGGGCGAATGTGTCTTCTGTTTGCTACTGATCTAAACTACACTTCTTATAGGAAACCATGTAACTTAGAACAATCTATCTTGGGCTTTTTTAATGGCTGTACCTAGCCTAGGGTAACATTATATTAGTTCCTGGTCATCAAAGTGACTATTTTGGGCTGTTATGCAGAGGTAGGAATTCTGTTCTGGGGCGTATAAGCCTGTGTTTATAGACAACTATGTATGCATGTCCCTGGGCATGTATACCAGCAACAACTTTCATAAAAAGTTCTGAGTTACAGTTAGGAGCTGCACTTCTATCCGCACCTTCAGTTCTCCAGATGGATTTTCTGGTTTCTCCACATTTGGGCTCTGTACACTCCCCTAAGATCTTGGCTGTTTCTACTAACCCAGAGGTGATCCTCAAACCTGACTGCCCATGGCGTGGAATTACAATCTACATACATTTACATATCTACACTAAATGTGTAATAGAAGATGATAGAATCAGAACTTATGTATGAGTACCCTAAGTCACTTATGCAACTGGATAACTGTCATTTAGATGCACAAAGAATAATAGAATTCCACCCCAAAACTTTGGGTTTTAACTATAAATAAATTGGGGGGAGAGGGGAGTGGCACTTGTTGACAATCTAAAATTTTAAATTAAAAAAATGTTTTTCACAAATGAAAAAAATTGTTTGGCAAAATTTGGTTTCCCACACCTCCCCCTCAGTTAAAACTCTTTTGATGGAAATCTTTGACTATTTCTTCTATTGACTTGTCTTTTGGACTAAGATGGAGGCGGGGGGACTCTTCATGGGTAACAGTTTTTGGTCACAAATCTGTAATCTGTTGTATATGAACATAAATGTCCTCACTTTTGATTTTTTGCTGGTGCAGGGGTCCTCTTCACTAAGTCAGTTAAACAAGAGAAGCTTCATTTCCATAGACTTAAAGCAGCCCTGTTTTCAGGGCAGCTTTTTCCATGGGCCCAAAATACTACAAAGCTAGGAAGAGCTCCCTCTAACCTCAGAGCAACCAAGAGATGCACAAGTCTAGTGCTCAACAGATGCCAGCTGGGCTAATCAAAGTAATGTTTAAAACATCGGGGTGCTATTCATTGGAGAAATAGTAGGCAGGGATGGGGGTGTTGCTCTCAAAATATCCAGATCTTTTTGTAAGAGAAACAAAATACTGATATGTATGTTCACACTGACTAATAAACCCAGCCCAAAAAGAACGTAAAATAAGCTGTGACATCTCTTCAATTCAAAACATCTGACAAAATTGGCTGCCACCTACAAAAGCTTATGCATTTCTGAATTAGCCAGTCATACGAGATGCCTATAGATACGTGGGACACCTGCTTCAATGTGCTGTAACTACAGCACATCGGACTGGACTCAGTTAATCAAGTCTGCTGGAGCATGCTAATTAGCAAGCTCCAGCAGCCTTGGCATCTCATGTATTCATGCTTCAAAATGGTGGCAAGGCACTTTAACGCTTGTCAAACAAGCATTAGTTAAACCATCCCTGCTGCCATTTTGAATACATGAGACGCTGCAGGTGCTTTAATTATTGCAGCTCCCAAGAGCCACTCGAATTAACGCCCCCCACTCCTGGAGCTCATGCAAAGATGTCCTCTCCTTGCCCCCTACCTTTGCCTGACTTCAGACTGGCACTCATTTTCTGTTCGGTTCAAAAGCAATGATGTGCCAGAGCAAAATGACGAGAGCAACATAGTGTCCAGTTGCTGGGAATTTGACTGAAAACTAAAAAGACTGGTTCATTCCTAATCTGAACTGGTAAGGACCCATTGGACAGATTATTATACCTGTTCTTTTCTTTCATCTTGTCTAACTAGATCTATTCCCTTCAGAATAGGATTTCTTTACTGTGTGTTTATACAGTGACTATAAACAGGGATTTTTGTTAGGGTCCTTAGTGTAATAATTAAAAATTATTATGTAAAAATTAAATTAATAATGCATAGCAATAATCTAATTTATGTGACCAATACCGGTCACTGAGGAACCTTCCAACTTTTACATTGTTTGGGTCACCAAGATCATCTATCACAGTTCCATACTAGAGTAGAATTACTCTCTTTGTTACAGTCTCTACTGCATTGCCCAGCCCAGGTTTAAATGTTTCCCAGTTGTATAAGAAATGTTCACAAGATATCCCAGTATTATAAGATTCCTGGAGGAATTGGTTAAGGATCCAAACATCCTGCTTTAGTGGCTGTACCACCTAGGAAGAAATTTATGAAACAGTTTGGTCCTGCTGCTTTCCGGTTATTTGGGCATATGGGAAATATGAAACTAAATCAGCTGGATACTCTAAGTCATCTTTTCCTGTTGACTCTGGCACAAAAGTACATACCTTTGGTCTAGAAAACTGAGATATTTTCCCTGCATACCCAAGATGGTTAAATTTCATAACAATGGATCAGTCATGGGGGAAAGCATTCTTTTAAGAAAATACTGGATGGCTTCAGCAGCAAGTGGGACAAGATTGCAGAGTCCAACAAGGGAAAAGGAAGGAAATAAAATTAGCTGTGTGTATCTGAAACCCAAGGATGATGATCTGTATTTGATCATATGAAAATCTAGTATACACAGTGTGGGTGTGTATTTTGAGACCTCTGCATAATAAATTTAATTAGCGCATTATATTTCCTTAACTCGCCTGTATATGTATGCACATAGGTATGTGTGTGGTTATTATATATACATTTAAACACCTACATGATGAAAAAACCATTTGTAACTTAAGCTGGTTTAAACCTGTAATAGAACAGATGTCCAGTGCACATAAACCAGTTTCAAAATGATTGAAATTGGTTTAAGATAAACCTGCCTGAATGTAGTATCAGACTTAACTGATTTAAGTCAAAACCTGTAGTGTTCATGGCTTTAAATACCATCCAGACAAGCATAAATTCAATCTACCACTTAATAAGATGCCAGTGTTGAGATTGTAAACTGAGTGTAATGTGATCACTGCTATTCAGTTCAGTCAGCAGATGTAGTGTAGCATTCTGCTCTGGTTGGAAGCTGTAGAGTAGTTCTGCATGAAGTGGCATTGTGATATAAAACAGTGGAGCAATTTTTATTCAAACATTAAGCTAGGAGAGCAGCCAGAAGCTGGCCTGAGAGAAACAGGGGCCCCTCCCTTTCAATGGGCTGCCCTCAACAGTGTAACAAAGACCGGTCATTTATATTCACTGTGCAATAAAATGGTGTGTGTGTTTAATAAAATAAATCATATAATCACATATGTACCTCACCTGTGCTTGAAGCTGTTGTTGTTCCTGTTCCCATCCCATACAAGCAGGTCTGACAGCTGCCTTCATATCCCTGTTCTGTGTCACCCTCTTTTCCTCCCATCTACCAAGGTTTCTGCACCCTTGCCAGTACTCATCATCCCAAGGAGGTCTGTGCCTCTATTCTCCCCAATCCCAAGAATTTGCTAGTCCTCAGTGAAGGATCCTTATTCTCTTACCCAAAAGAAGTTCCTTTCTGCTTCTCATTTATGTCTGGGTCTCCACAAATTTACACACACTCTTCTTACTGACTTTCCTACATAATGCAGGTTTATGGCATAGCAAAAGGAAGCTCCCTCCTATACTCTAGTCCTTACACTAGGTCCAAGTGTGACTGGCCTCATACAGTCATTCAGTTTCTCCTGGGAGAGTCGCTTCTTGTCTAAGACAAATCATGAGTGCATAGATGTTCAGGCTTTTTCTCCCAAAGTAAAAATGTCCACTTCAAGAGAAAAATAACCAGGCAACAATTAGAATTAAATCACTTCTGAGAGAGTGCCTGTGCATGCTGACACTGCCTGTGCATGCTGACACCACAGGCTGACCATAGCCAGTCTGGGTTTGCCATTCAGGGATGCCCTCTGCACTGATGCTGATCAGACAAAGGGAGTCAGCAGAGCATGCTGAGATGTATGCACACCTCAGATGTGTTCATGATGAGATGTATGCACAACTCCACACCTCTGACCCCCCACCACGCCCAGCTTGCAAGCTCTCCATTTTTCAGGGACTCAGTATTCAAATGTCTGTATACATGCTTCTTGATAAGGTTTTCTACTACAAGAACAAGCCTGGGAAAATTCTCCCAGATTATTTGGAAGTGTGTACACAGCCACTACTGTCAGACTGAGTTCAACAGCTGTTAGATGACACTCTGAAAAAGGTGCATTCAGTGATCAGAGAGCTTTTGCTTCTAGGACTGACCTTCCTCCATTGTCTATAAGATGGCTTACAGCTAGGGGAAGGAAAAAAGAAATATGACTATCACCTACCTGGAATGGGAAATTCCCCCAGTTACAAAATGTTGCATACAGCTACTTATGCAGGATGAATAAGAACATAACCCATACAGACCTGAACAGATGAAAAAAAATCATACCCTATCCAATTCATGTACATTTAGTTAAGTTATTGGCTGATTTTACATTATGCTAATAATATATATTAGTAGTTTACTAATATTTATTAATAATAGATACAGCATTAAAGTACTGCTTTAAGGTCCACGCTGCTTTAAGGTATTAGGAAAGATAGATACATTTTCCTTTAGTGTAGCAACTCCTACCTCAAAAAATGGAGCATATTTTGTCTAAATCTGTGTAAAATGTCTGCATAGAAATCTGAAGCCAAGTGAAACATGCCTGGCTTCACCATTTGTTACAAACTTGAAAATGAGACCAGATTCAGCAAAGATTTATTAAGGTTCACAGATGTGTTGGGAGAACTCATTTTGACTTAATGCTTTATTGTGATATCAGATTCTGATAAAACCCCATTTTATATTCAATTCAACTGAACTATTTAAAGATGATGAACAAGAGATGCTCTGGCTATTATTTCTATGTATCTATCTGTGTATTTTTGTATGTTGTACGAGGAGAAGATGAAATGATTTTGCCAAGTGAAAGCAGTATTCTACTTCTCCAATTATTTTATTATGTTGAAAATTCAAGTCTTGACAACTCTGGCAATTTAAATGACAATTGGAGAGCTAGTAATATTATGACCTCACAAGAAACAAATGTGAGCTTGTAAAGGGAAAAACGACCTTGCTTTGACTGTTTCAATTTAATCTGTTATTTTTCATTAGTGTTTATTTAACTTGTGTATCAAATGAACATTTTTGGGGGGGAACCATCTTTGCTAAGAAGTCAACATGCAATATTTTCAATTAAGGCAAGGCTTTCCTATGTTCTTCAGCAAAATCAGGAGACATTTATTTGATATTCATGAACTTTTTAAGGTAACAAAAAGCAGAATTTAAAAACAAGAACAGAATATTTATTCATACTGATAACCTACATATACTTTTATGAACCAGGTGGCATGTGTTTTTAACTCCAATAGAAGTAAAAAAGCCAGTGGGGGGCAGCAGAGATCACCCCCACCCACCTTCCCCAGCCCCTGTCCCCCTGACAGCAGCCAATGAATGTGGGGCTTTTTTATTTTTTTTAAAGAGCCAGGCTGCTGGGGCCGGGTGGGGCAGCTATGGTGGGGGGCTAGGAGAGCAGGCAGGGGGTGCTCAGGGGGGCTGGGGGAGCAGGCAGGGGATGGAGCCTAGCAAGGGTCCCTCCATGTTCCCCTCCCCCCTTCTCCAGCCTCCCCCTCAACCCCCTACTTACCGGCATGGATTTCAGGTCCAGCTCCCTGCGGCAGTAAGCAGGGGACTGCCCGAATCTCTGAAGCTCTCCGAATCTTTCCCGAATCAATTTGGAGAGCTTTGAATCAATTCTGACCTTTTTAACGGTCTCCTAATTTGATTTGGATTCAGAGATTTGGCTGCTGAATCAGGCCATATCTTCTCCAAATCAAATCAGCACCCAAAGCTTCGCACAGCCCTAGTTTCAAACCTTCCAGCTCCAAATATTAATCAAATTTATGGTTGTCTGGTCTACTACTGAAGGTCACATGCAACCTTAAAAGATAAAGGTTAGAATCGTGGTTCAATTTCAGCATTCAAATGGCACTTTTCCATCTGTGTAAGTACCATTTTGGGCCCTTCTCACAGTTTGTGATCATATTCCACATGCAGTGTAGACATGCAATAGTCAACATAGTTACTAAACATGCTCAATAGGCTTTACCATGGCTTGGCATGTACACTGCTTCATGTGTATGTTCTTGGTTGAGTGCAGGTCATGAAATTATAGCCAGGCAAAAACCCATGATTAGCAGATATAAGACCCCCAAGATGAAGGACTACCTTGTGTTTTAGGCCAATGACCTGTTGCTCAGACCCCTTGCCCAGCAAACAGGAGACCAAGGCCTCTCTCATCCAAAGGAAGCTTGAGCCTACCGCACTCTGATTTGGCAGCAGAGTGTCCTAAGCACCAGGTCACAAGTAGGCACATGCCAGTCTCATCTCCAGGCTTCCTTTTGAAGCTGGCCTGATGGGCAGCCAAACATGGGAGATTTGTAGGGTGACAAAGACAAGAACCAGCTACAGTTTGTATGTTCAGTGAGATGGATGCTACTTTCAATGGAAGGGTGCCTCTTTCTTGCTTTTTACAAGGCTGGAATTTTGGGATTTATACCCAGGTAATTGAATACAGAACCACATACCTTCCTAGCCAGGGTAGAGCCTGGGGTGCATTCTAAATACTGCGTAGATGCTTGTGGGTCTACGCTAAAGATTAAATAGGGTCACAAACTGTGCATAGGTCCCCAAAACAGCACTTAAGCCATTGAGTATGTGCCACGTGTATGCATACAGTGAAATATAATTTTGCCCAAGATGTTTCCAAAAGATTTTTAAGTGCTTTTTTTAGAATATTAAGCTCAACTTACTTTTTTTCTAATCATTGTCACTCTTCAGAAAATAAGGCATGGAGATACATTCATTGCTGTAGTATTAAATGGTCATTCACTTGTCTGAATCCAAGCTTCTTATCAATGCTGGATTTGATGTGTTATGCCTTGTAAAAATGCCACTTTCATGTTATAGAAGACAGAAAACAATCAAAAGAGAAAAAAGCTTTCTTTTGACAGGCAAACAACGTAATGGGAGACATCTAACCATCATTTTGATGCAGAGATACCTTCAAAGATATGGAAGGGGTTGATAAAAGATACAATAAAAGAAAAGAACAAATAAGTCAAGCTTTCCTAAAACAATGCCCTGAACTCAGGCTTCTAATTCAATTTCAGGCTCTAAAAGAAATGGCCTGATTTTCAAAAATGATGCATATCAAAAAACTGCTTTTGAAGTCAGAGTGAAACGCATTTTTGAAAATTAGGCCACTTATTTAGAAGCCTAATATGCCCTCAGGAGATTAACTTCATCATACTAATTTTGTAAAATTGGACATTATTTCCAGCTTGTGTGGGCAGGCATGGCACTGCACAATGAAGGAAAAAGAGATATTATCTTTAATTTTTTTTTTTGTGGATGGTTTAGGAACTTAGCAAGTGTAGACAAATGGATTTTCCTTCATTTCTAAGAATGTCAGTTTTGCAATGAAATAAAAGCACAGTTGAGCACTGTAACAATTGTTTCAGATTCCACTGTTAGATATACATTAGTAACCTGTGTTAATGTCAATAAAAGTTGAAAATAATTTGCTCCAATTTGTAGCTGGTTAAGATGCTATGTTAAACAAATCTCTGGAATAACTTTTGTTTCCTGTATAATAGGTCTGTACATTACTAAAGCAAGTAAGCCCTCTGTTGCCTACAATGTAGTATGCCTCTAATGTGTTGTCAGGTTATAATAATTTCATAAACAAACAACACACACGTATGTATATTCCCATGCATGCACACACAGACATACACACATGCACAATAAAACTCAAAAGCAAAACAAAGCAAAAATGCTAAAAAATAACCTCCCCCCACAAAAGACGAGCTCTTTGTGGTAGAGAGAGTACTCACTGAAGAAAAAAATAATCAGTTTGCCTGAGCCTGGACTGCAGGACACTATTACTGCAAAAGATAAAAGAAAACGAGAACAAGATTCAGGAGGAACAATGGGCTTGAGAATCCTGAGGGCACCTGGAGAAAATGTCAGGAGTGAATGGATGCTACCACATGGAAAAAACAGGCCTGCATTGTTCAGCCAGATGCTAAACCCATGGGGAAAGCTGATGCTTAAGATCAACAGATTTTTTTAAAGAGGTGAGACCACCTAGCCTGCACAAGGCATAGTGGATGCCTATGCATGTGCTCCAAAGTGTTTTGATTAGAACATGTTGGAGCGTTCCATGACTTATCCAGGTGTACGTGTGTATGTAACCACATACCTGCCCAGCAAGTGCATAGCCTACTGAGCATGTGCAGTATATATACACCTATCTTGACATATCCACACTGTAGGGACAATATAATGGCAAACTGCGTATAACTATAAATAACACCATTCGTGTGGCTGGTAAGTGCCATTTAGTTACATAAATGGCAATAACATTGCCTTGTTGGACTTTGTATTTCTTAGAGTGTGAAGTCTTTGAGGCAAAGACTTTGCTTTCCTTTGTGAGTACATAAAGTCTAGCAATGGTAAGTGCTTCTATAATAACATACTACTGTAAATAACAGTAGTCACAACGTAGGGAAAATGGGGAAGCTGTGGATGGGAGATGAAGAGGATGTAGTCATAGCAGGAGGCTAGGAAAAATAAACTGTTCCATAATTCATTTATGTAAATGTTACAATAAAATATGTCCTTATAGATCAATTGAATGGCAGTAAATGTCAACAAAGCTTTGGCCAGTGTGTCTTCTTATGGTGTAGGCTCTAGCCTCTATCAGAAAAGTCAACCAAAGGGTGATGTCCTTTGCTGTATAAATATACAGCAACAAAGAGCAGTGCTACAGGCAATACAACAGGAGGCCACAGCCATATGGACATGTTAATGCTTCAGAAACTTCCTAACAAGCATGAAGTTTCAAGTGGAGACAGATCACAGTATTCCAAAAGTTCTTTTAAGGTCAAGATAATTAAAGAGAATTGCCACTTAAATTATAGCACTTTCAGATGACAAATCTGAAAAGAATCTTTCATTGTCTCTTGTTTGCTTACTGCTACATTTTATCTGCTGAATGACCAATAAAAAAGGGTCAAGGAATCCTGTCTTATAATGTTGTTTACCTGCTTATAATTATGTTCTTTCTGAACAGGCTGATAAATAATCATTCCCTTCCTATAAAGTGTGGATGTAAGCATGAGTATTGGGAGACACTGGGCCAAATTGGAAATCAAGGTAGGCAGATTATATTACCAGAAAAATAACATCCACATATTTACCTTCAGCCAACCATCTTTTGTCTATGTCACACTAGAGCTACAGTAGCACTGTGTGGCCAAAATAAGCATTTCAAATGGGGTTAGTGAGATGCAATACAGTGCAGTAACTGCCAGCAGTTATTATTGATTACACACTCTTTTAAGCCAGTCTGTAAACTGGAAGTCATTGTTTTTCATGAGTTACTGAAACTGCTCCCTCATCTTATGTAAGCACCTCTCTACTCTTCATAATTGCCCAAACCTCAAATGCTTCGAAGCGCCACTGATACACATTCAAAAGATATTTAATAATTATACAAACCTTCTGAACATCTTGAATTCACCAAAACAGGGCTGGAAATCTTGCACAAAATCACCTCTATGATTTTAAATAATTCCTGTTTTAAGGTCAAGTCAGAAAAACTTCACAGTTTCTGTCTTGCTATGGGGATATTTCCTTTTCAGAGCCTGACCAGAGCCCAGGAGAGCAAAAGCATGTAAAAATAAAACTAACGACAACCACAAAATTAACCAAATCCTTCCTCAGAAAGCAGCCACTCAGATTTGCTTTGAATGCTGGCAGGCTTTCAGTAAGGAAGTGATTTTTATCCAAGTCAGTGGTTCATCCCTAACATGTTCCCTATTTTGACACCTTCAGAGTTAAAGTTAATTTGTACTTTGACCTTCAGGTGTCTCTTTTCCATTTCTCTAACTGAAGGCACACTTAATCAGGGAAAAGCATCTATCACTTCAGACAATACTGGCAAAACAAGTCCAGGTGAAAAGTTATATTTTCTCACCCTTTACATACAACAATGACTTCTGTGCAACATTTATCCAGGACAACAGCTATAAGGTAAAAGTGTCTATTAAATATCTGTGCTGAAAATAAATTATTTCTGTTTTCATGTTTGTTCTTACTATTTGGCTACTTTTATTCATTTATTTTAGAAACCTCTCAAATGATTGTACTGTATCTGTTTCCAGAATGGCAGTGCATGCTAGTAACCTCTTCATTTTATTTATCAGAAAACAGCTTTACAGGAGGGACAAATGCAGTACTCAAACATGAGTCTGAGAAATATGAGCCTTAAACTATACCTTGACTGCAGTTCTGGTTTGCATATTAGGTAAATAATCTGAAATGGGAAAACAGTGCCAACATAAATCCATTTCCTGTGTTATTTTTGTGTTTAAATTAATGGCAAGTGCCTTGTTCCTGAGTGACATGATAAGACCACATCACAACGAAGGTGGGAATACCCCATCAAAAAAAAAAGTCTGATTTTGAATTTCAGGTCTTTTCAAACTGATTCAAACCACAAGACTTATATCTACTTAAATCAAAAAGCGCAGAATATGTAATCATGAGTTCAGTGTCATGGTCTACAAATCCCTGAACCTTTTCACAAATTACATTTCTTATATCTCTTTCTGTTTGGGACAGGGGAAGTTTACAGAACATTTTCCATTTCTATTTTGGTTTCAAAAAATGCTTACTACCCAGAATCTATCCTTTGTATGCATAGGGCCAGATTCTATTCTACTCTTTGGGCATCTAAATAGATAGGAGCTTATGTATAATTTTCTTCCATCTTGGACAAGTCCCTGAAAATCCACTTTTGTTACACACCATTATCTGACCCTTAACACTGGGCATGTCTACATGTTCATTAATGTGCCATAGTTACTGCACATTAAGTTTAGTATTTGGCTAACCAAGTACTAAATCAATGCACAGTAACTTGTGCTACTGCGCAGTAGTGCCAGTGCATGGACTTTTAGTGATGTTTACTGCGCAGTAGCCTAATCCTACTGCACAGTAGAATATTAGCATGTTTTTTTCCCAACATGCTACTGCACAGTGTTATTAGGCTACTGCACAGTTAGCGTCTCATATAGATGTGTCCACTGAGTCATAAAAAGCAGTAAGGAGAAGAAAGAACTACACATCTTTGGTCTTAACATTTTTCCAGGGTTCATAATATTCTATTTTACCACACAGTAGGTGTGTCCACACGTGCATTAAATTTGGAAGCAGTTTACTTGTGGGTAAACTACTCACAAGTAAATACGCTCAGGCGGGTGCCCACACATGAAGGGAAGCAGGAGCATATTTGCTGCACTTCCTGGGGCCCTGCACTGGACCCCTGATGCTGCCAGGGGGAGCTCTAGGCTGTCTCCTGGCTGGGGCTGGGACATTGCACCCTGCCTCCAGGGGGCTGCCTGCTGCTGGGACAGGGACAATGTCCCTCTGCCCCAGCACCAGGGAGCTTCTGGCCCCAGCTCCCCAATCAGGGGCAGGGGACTAGGAAAGACTAGGAATCTGGGATATCTTCTCCAGGATATCATCTATCTCACAGATTTCTACTCCCTCCAGCTTTCTTGCCTTCTCCTGGCTCTGCATTTCCAGCTGCCTAGAGAATTCAAGAGAAGGGCTAGAGAGTAGTTTGTGCCATGCCTCAGCTATGTCCTGGTGGTTAGTGCATTTTGCTGGGAAGCAGGAGATTCAGGTACAGGACCCCTCTGCGCAAAGTAGGAAAAGATTCTTGGCTTCCCACTGTCTAGACAAGTGCCTGACTACTAAGTCAATTAGTCTAGGCAAGTGCCTGAATACTAAGATATTGGGCTGAAATATCAGAGAACCACCTCCTCTTACATTTTATTTCCAGCAGGTAGACACCTATGCCAGGAAATCCTATCATAGTACAAATAGAAACAAAAGTGCCAGTGAATTGCAGGTGGATAGCCACATAAGTCCCTTTAGCCATATAGGCCACATCCAGACTAACGTGGACGTGCAGTATATGGCGATGCAGACCCATCTGCAGCACTATAGACTGCACATGTAGGCATTTCCTGCACTGCTACTTTGCAGTGTAGGGGGTTTTCTTGAATCAGGGAGATCCTGGGGTAAAAAAAAAAAACAGGTAAAAAAAAAAAGTGGGGGGCTCACAGAGCAGCAACATGTGCCAAGCAAAACCAGAGCCTGGCCAGCTGGAGCCATGCTCTGGCTGATGGCCAGGATTCCTGCTATGGCTACATCCCCAGGACCCCAGGTGAGGCTGCTGGAGCCAGCCCAGGTGCTGGCCCCAGCACCCCTATCCCACCCGGCTCTATTTGCCATGTGCCGGAGTGTGCATGCAGGGGCATAACCAGGGAAAAACAGCAGCAGCACAAATATATGCCACTGCTATTTGTCCTGGGAAATGCAGGCCCCTTCATGTGCATGCTCATGGGGACCTGCCCATAAAGGTGAAATAGGATTTAGCTCTCACTGGGCGCATGTACATATGCCCCCGACTGTACAGTTGTTACTCCTAAAGCAAGTACTAAATGACTATGCAGTAACAGCCATTACTGCACAGTCCTGGTGGCTCACAGGTTGTTTCTGACTCTATTGTCATGGTTTATGCCTGCCAATGTTATGTTGCCGTAGTGATGGGCTATGTCACCATAGCTCGTTGCTATGATGATACAGCATCTCATGTAGATGCATCCACTGTAAAATGAATGACAAAAGGCAAACGTGAAAAACAACCTAAGGGAAGTACAAGGTACCAGTGACATAGCTGTGAACTTTATAAGGAGCAATCATAGCACATCCACTTGCAAACTGTTATGTGTTTTGTAGGCATCCAAACATAGGTGTTTATTTAATCTAAAGGAAGATAATATAGGCATAAAATATTTTCTGGTATGTACCTTTTGTTCTTGAAACTCTGACATGCCCAGATATGATGTACAGAAGTACAAATCTCAATAACTTATAATAGGTGGGGATGGGTCCCCAGAATTCAAGTACTTTTTGAATATGTACACTCTGTATCTGAACCTGTTAAATCTGTTGAATTGAGCTGGAACTCTTATAAACTTATTCTCTCTTATAACCTTTATTGAACTCTTTTCCTTCACTAAGCAAAAAATACCATTCATTTGGCCTTTCTGAATGAATTTCCTTTTTGAATCTGGGCTGGCAAATAAAAATGCAGAGACACACAAAAATAATAATATATAGGAAAAAAGTTAACTAAAATTAACTGAACTCTGTCCAAACTTTGACTCAAGTTCAGGCTGATATTGGGCAATGTTTCAAAGCAGTTCCTATATTATCTGAATAGTTTTCCAATAGTAACTCACATAATGTTGCTAGAGGATTACTAAAGACTTCATTGTCATCCTTATAAATTTCACTTCCAGAATTAGGGAATGGCTGTTAGAACAATGAAGAAACAGCCTTTTCCATTCTGTGAATTAATTTATGGAATGACCATTGAGGTAAGAAATGTTTTCAAGAAAGATTAAAAAAAAAACACATTTTGAAATTTTGCCTTTTCTAGTTTTTTATTCTCGACGTTTTACTACAGCTTTCCAGCATAGAAAATAGATTTATATTAACACTCGCAAAGCATATTAATAGCTACAATGAAAGGTACTCTAGAAGAGCAAAGCATCATGTTTATTATCAATGGTTGAATCAAAATTTCAGAGTATTTTAGTTAGGTCACCCTACTGATAGAGTTCTTAAGAGGACTGGAACCAAATGTTAGTCAAAGAGGTCAAAAGGATTAAACTATCATCCTTAAGGTTTTGTTATGGGCCTGGATGACCATCCCACACACCACTGGCTAAAATCATGTAGCAGCCTTTAAAAAATGGACCCACCTGAACAGAATGGGAAGGGCTGCCTGGCAGAGACAGAGTTTGTCCCCGAGGGGACACTGTAGGCTCTGAGGGCAAGTGAAGCTGTTTGGGAGCAGCCCTGTTGGAAGTGGGAGGGGTGATGTAACCCCAGAACAGTTTTGAAAGAGAGCCATTAGCAAAAGCCTGGGAAGGGCCCTGAGCTGGGATTGGTTGAGAGACTTGGATAAAAGGGGGAGCAGTTTTTTCCGCGGGGGGGCAAGAGAGAGAGAGTGGGCTGAGGGACAGGCTGGAGACCGGATTGAGGGGCTCAGCGCAGTGGTCCCTCAGAGAGCCCCTGAGAGAGGCCTGCAGGAGCAGCAGTGGAGAAGCTGCGTGGCAGGAGCAGGAGTAGGCAGGGACTGCTGGTGTGGAGAACCCAAGCCTGAAGAGACCTGACTGCAGCCGGTGTGGCTGGGTGAGCACAAAAGAGCCGGGGTGGGGACTGCCGGAGTCTGCCCTAGTTTCCCTGAGGGGTGAGGGGCCCCAGGGGCAGGCAAAGCCCAGAGTGGGGCTGTGAGGCTGTGTGGGGCAGAAGGGTTGCTATAGCCTGCAGCCCAGACACTGCTCCCAGCAGAACCAGGGAAGGGGGGCAAAGGCAGGGGAAGGCTGTCTTGCAGGAACTGCAGAAGAGCCGATGCTTGCTGCTCAGAGACCCCAGGAGCACGGAGACGGACACCAGTGCCAGGGAATGTCCACAGACCACATGCAGGGACACAGACAGTCCCACTCCCTGAGATACCCCACCAGGGGCAGAGCACATGGGATCCCCAGTACACTGTGTGCAAGTGAGAGACTGTAAATAAGTTCTTGAGGGTTTATTAAACAGTATATCCATGTGCTTATTTAATGATTATTTATTATGATGTAAATAATTAAATCTTGTAAATAGTTTGAGAACTGTCTGCAAAGGTGCTTGATTGTAAGGGGAGGCTCTCTGCTTGGGGCACTGCAGCAGCTTCCCAGGGGGGCTGGGCAGGGCTACTGGCTACCGGGTACCCCAGGTTCCCATTCAGGTGAGGGCGCATGTAGTGTCGTGCCCAGGGTTACAATCATATTCTTGCTTTCTGCCTATTGGGTCACAATTAGTAAAGCAGATTATGCCTGTGGAACACATTCCCCAGAAGATGACAGATTTAAAAAAAAAGGGATAAAGGGAGACTTGACACATGACAGTCAAAATGAAGTTTTGCACATTTATGCACGTGTACTCCTTTGTTCATCAGTAAACCAAGATTGAAAAGACCCAGATTTATTATGTTTTCAGCCTTCATGAAAACAATTTTTGTAGCAGCACCATTTCTGTGGCAGCAGCAGCAAGACCACTTTTCTATATCCCATAGGTAAAAATATGCATGTTTCCTGTTAAAAATTTACCATTTGCTGACTTTTAGTAACAAGGATACCTGAAAAGACATTGTTTCCTTTTGCTTAAAATAAACAAATTGGGCATTTTATGAATGACAATTGTAATTGCAGAAACCGGAAACCAGTAGTACAATTAGTTGTTATAGATGACTTGGTTTATCAATGCCATTTTTAACTTGAACATTATATTTTTCCTGGATTGCATCAACATGTGCAATTAGTGCACATGAATAAACTCCAGAGATTATTACTCTGGAGTTTTTTGCTCCCAGGCACACCATTTGAATGTCTGCCTGGGAGCAATTAACTCTGAAGTTTATTCATGTGCAACACATGGAGCCTGATCAGAGCAGCCCCAGCTGGCAGGGGGTCCCAGGGGTCAGCATGCCAGCCCAGGGCTGCTCTCCCCAGCTCCATCCATGTGTTACACAAGGGATGGCTGGGACCTAAGGGAGCTTCACTGTGAATCTAGCCAGCAGGCAGCCCCAGCAGTTAAGCACCTTTGTGCCCCAGCCAGCTGGGTCAGTATCTACAGGTACACTGCTGCACATGAAAAATATCCACAGCAAGGTAAGACATGCATTTACCAGTCCTCCCTGCTGTGGAATGTATTAGTTTCCTGCACCCTAATAGGGGCAAATATGTAGATGCTGAGACATTTATTAAGGAGCTAATTAGTCAGCTCCGCAGTAAACATCTCATGTAGACATGCCCCTAGAACATGTATAATGTAGAGAAATGATTGGAAATTTCCTCATGTATACACACATTTGAAAATTTAGACATTTTAATTAGAAGCTAAAAGCCAAAAACTTTTCTGTTAAAACTGAAAATTGCTATTTGGAAATAAAATCTGGTATTTCAGGGAAGTTGCTATTTGGGTGCTCCATTTCTTCTCTCTGGGGTGGTCTCCCTGGCTGGACTACAACCCAATGGTCTCCCAAGTTGCTGACTAAATAAGTTCTTCATGAAAGCCCTGTAGCCACAGGATTCCTGTGTGCACAGCAAAAAAGTGTGCACTGGAGCTACTATACAGTAGTGCCAGTTATGGGGTATTAAGTTTAGTAACTCTAATAATTGGTAATAATTACGGTGCATTAACGGATGTGTAGATGCGCCCTTGAAAAAAGCAAGTATAACACGCTCAAGGAATAGGAGCAAAAAGTTAAGGTGAATGAAAGTAAGGGTTTGTTTTATTTTGTTTTGTTTTTGAGACTAATAATTGTATAATTCATTCCAGTAAGAAAGAGACAGGCACGCCTCACTTAACGACCGAGTTCCGTTCCTGCGACTAGGTCGTTAAGCGAATTGGTCGATAAGCGAGGAGCAGCCCCTTGATACTGCGTGCCTTAGCTTGAGACGCCGCGCTGCCGTTTCCACAATACGTTTCATACAATACCGACTGCTCAGAGAGCTGGTCGTAAGTCCGCGCGGTCGTTAAACAGGTAGGTCGTTAAGTGAGGAGTACCTGTATTTGTTTCTGTGTGAGTCTCCACATTCATCAATTTGTGTTCTACTTGATATACTGTTTATACACAGTGTAGATATGAGATATCTGTTCCTATTATATTTTGGATGGTTATCAGCCCATTATAATTATGTTTAGGTCAAATGTAATTAAAAAGACAATTGTACAATAAAAATAACTGCTAATCTAACAAGTATTAAAATATTGGTTAATAAGACACTGAAAACATCCTTTCAGGATCACAGTGGGGATGGGATCTGAAGATTGAGATACTACCAGTTAAGAGCAGAAAAGTGAGATTCTATGTGTTAAGTTTGGGACTTGACACATACTAGAGGTCTGGCAGGAACATCAGGCTCAGTGCCATACAAGATGCAGATGTAATGATTGCTAGCCAAGTGCCTATGAAACCTCCTACAAGGAAGTGCCTATGAAACCTCCTCTGAAAGCACAGAGGAGGAAAGGGATCTTGGAGTCATTATTGACTCCAAGATGAACATGAGCCTCCAATGCCAGACCACAGCCAGCAAGGCCAGCCATACCTTGTCGTGCATCTAAAGCTGCATCTCAAGCTGGTCCAGAGAGGTGATACCACCCCCCTCTGCGACTTTGGTCAGGCCGCAGTTGGAGTACTGCATCCAGTACTGGGTCCCACACTTCAAAAGGGATGTGGCCTGCCTGGAGAGAGTTCAGAGGAGGGCCGCCCGCTTGGTGAGATGGCAGCAGGACAGACTGCCATCTCCTTCAAAGAAAGACTGAAGGACCTGAACCTGTTCAGCCTCAGCAAGAGGAGGCTGAGGGGGGACCTGGTGGCTGCCTACAAGCTCATCAGGGGGGATCAACAGTAAATAGGTAGAGCCCTTTTCTCCCCAGCACCACTTGGGGTGACAAGGAACAATGGTAATAAGCTGATGGAGAATAGGTTTAGGTTAGAGATCAGAAGGCAATATTTTACAGTTAGGGTGGCCAAAATCTGGAACCAACTTCCCAGGGAAGTGGTCCTCGCCCCTGCCTTGGGCAAATTCAAGAGAAAGTTGGATGATCACTTGTCTGGGGTCTTGTGAACCCATCATTCATTCCTGCCTGTGGCAGGGGGTCAGGCTAGATGATCTGTTCAGGTCCCTCCTGACCCTAGCTACTATGAAGTTGTCTGTAGAAAATCTTGCTAATTCCTGCTTTCTTCCCACCTCTCCCCCAACTCCCTCTGCATCTCATGTATAGGAATGACTGTAAATGAATGTGCAGGCAGCTGTATGAAAGCTGCACATTCACAGCCAGGGAAATCAGCACCAGAAATTAGTGCAGTATTAAACCATCTTTCTATGCCTGTTTCAGTGTCTAACAGCTTTCTTTGCTACTGTATATTTTAAAATATGTCATCTATTTAAAATTTGAATTGCTCTGACAGGAATATCATCTTATCCCCTAGACGATGATTCCATAAGCCTCACCATTATAAAAATATCCTGATACTCATCTTAAATATTCTTTCAGTCAATTTTACTTCAGTACTTCTATTCAGATATGAGTGGAAAGTATGGCATGAATATATGATTTTGGCAAATTTCATTGTGCTCAGCTAATACCTTTTTCCTCTCTATGTGCTTTTCAAGTAAATATAGCTATCATAAGCAATTTCTTTATATATCTTCACCACCTATCAATAGACATGTCTTCCAGGTGTATAGTGTTTAACAGAGGTGAAGCTGTGTAGTCCTTCCCAAATCTTTCCTTCAAACTACTTACCTATTTTGGCTTCTGCTTTCTGAATTCCACCCATTTAGCTCCACGGATCAACAATATATGGACTGCAGGCTAGATCTGGCCCACAAAAACTCTAGGGGTCCATCCCATGGAGCCATAGGGCTTTGACAAGGGGGGAGGGGGAGCGGGGGATGCTTCAGTGTTATCTTAGTGGCAGGAGCTGCACCCATGTCTGCTTGTACCCATGTCAGAGTCAGTCACCAAGGAGCTGTATTAATACAAGGTGGCTGAGAGCTGTACCTTCCTAGTAGGCTTCCCAGTAGGCTACAGTATGACTGAGTCAAAATACTTGCTCACGGTAGATCAGATCTGGGTTGTTCAGGTCCACAGGTCTGAAAAGTTACCAACCACTGTTCTACACTATTCCAGTTTTGGAGTAAGTAGTATTGTACGGTAGAATGCTACTGAAGGGGATCCTCTAAAAGTTGTACATATTAAGAAATGCATAAAACGTCTCATTATACAATTCATTTAGTTACTTACTTCCTGTATTATATACTATCTATTCCATGTCATTGAAGAAGATTTTAAAATTTGTTGTGGACACACATGTCTTAGCTCTGCACAGATTGAACAATGAATGGGGGTCATTTTTATTATCAAAATGGTTTCTCCATCAGAAAATTCAGGTTTTTCCAATGGAAAATGTCAATGTTTTCTATTTTTAAAAACCTTTTGACAAAAAAAAATTCTAAATGAAAAAAATGGTCAGCCTTTAGAAACAAAATTAATATGACATTTTATGTTTGGCCAAAAATATAATTATATATCACATTTTTTAGTTTGGGATCTTCTAATAGCTTTTCGCCTGTTATCATATCTCCTTTTCTCTCCTCCCTCCCCCTCCACGCATACCTTTCTCTGCCTGAAAAAGGATAGAAGTTAAATAAAAAGAATGGGGAAGTTGGGTGTGTGTATGGGGAGGTGGGGGTCAGGAACATGCTCATACATTTCTTGTTTTCTAACAGAAAAGAAGTTACACACAAGTTGGCAAGTGTTTGAAAATGAGGAGACACCTACTATCACAAATGAACCAACCATTTTCAAGTTTGGGTTTTTCAGCCAGTCATAACTTTGGGGCAAAAAATCATTAGCAAAACTCAGTTCTGTTGGCATTTGTGTTCTATCTAGGACTGACAATATTCCTGAACTGTTACTGGTGACAGTAATAGGCAAATATCTAGAAACTGGTCTTCTCTGACTTTGTCTCCTATCATCACTGTCACTATGATAAACGTTTTCATCCTGCCTACAGATTTTCAGCTTTCTGCAGCACACTTCTGCTCTGACACCTTACAGGTACCAATAAAAGATAGCTGTGGGACTTGGAATTCACTAAAGACTGAGAGAATTCTAATCCATATTTATATCTTTAGAATTCTCCATGGCATTCCTGGGACCCTTTGGAGGGCTCTCCAAGCGGACTGTACAAGGTAGGGATGGGTAATAAGCACGTTCATAGATTCATTGATTCATAGATGCAGGGTTGGAAGGGACCTGCAGATCTTCTAGTCTGACCCCCTGCCCTGGGCAGGAGAGAAAACTGGGCTCTAATGACCCTACTGGGCTCTAATGAGTCCTACTGACTGTGTCCTGACATTGGCGGTCCATGTTCATCTTGGAATCGATAATGACTCCAGCATTTCTTTCTGCCACTGTGCTTTTGAGAAGAGAGTTCCCCAACCTATAGGTATGCTGCTGGTTCTTACTGCCCAAGTGCAGCAACCTGCACTTGTCAATATTGAATCCCATTCTATTCTCATTTGCCCACCCCTGTAACCTGTCCAGGTCCAGCTGTATCTTGTCCCTCCCTTCTAGCATGCTCACCTCACCCTAAATCTTGGTGTCATCTGCAAATTTAAACAGGGTGCTTTTCACCCCCTTGTCCAAGTCGCTAATAAAGAAATTGAACAGTGCGGGCCCAAGGACCGAGCCCTGGGGGACTCCACTGCTCACATCCCTCCAGGTCGAATATGACCTGTCTGCCACTACTCTCTGAGTGCAGCCCCTCAGTTAATTTGCAATCCATCTGACTGTGTAGGCATCAATGCCACAGTCACCTAGGTTTTTAATGAGAATGGGGTGGGAGACAGTGTCAAAGGCTGTCCTGAAGTCCAGAAAGACTACATCCACCACGACACCTGTGTCCAATGATTTTGTGACCTGATCATAGAAGGCAATCAGGTTGGTCTGACAGGACCTGCCCCTAATGAAACCATGCTTGTAGCCCCTGAGCATCATCCCTGCTGCTGGCCCTTCACAGATGTGCTCCTCGAAATCTTCTCAAAGAGCTTCCCCAGGATTGAAGTAAGTCTAACTGGCCTATAGTTGCCCGTGTCCTCACTCCTCCCTTTTTAGAAAATGGGGACCACATTGGCCTTCTTCCAGTCATCTGGCACCTGGCAAGAGTGCCATGAGTGCTCGAAAAGCCGTGCCAGGGGCCCCAAGATAACCCCTGCCAATTCCCTCAACACCCTGGTGTGGAGAGCATCTGGACCTGCTGATTTGAACACGTCCAGCCCCTCCAGAAGTTCTCTAACTCTCTCTTCCCTGACCCTAGGCCTGACAGAGTCTCTCCTGAGTCTATTCCAAATCTCGGTGGGGGAGTCCCAGTCCCTGCACAAAAAAATGGAGGCAAAGAAATTGTTAAAAAGGTCTGCTTTTTCCTCTGGTGCAACCACCAGATTGCCTACCGTATCCTGCAGGGGCCCCACATTACCTGGTGCCTTCTTCATACTCCCTACGTATTTAAAAAAGGACTTTTTGTTGTCCTAGTTTTGTATCTGCCTTAGCTTTCCTAACAGCCCCCCTACAGACCCAAGCAATGGGGTATACTTCTCTTTGGTGATAGCCCCTCCCTTTCACTGGGTGTAAACCTCCTTTTTGGCAATCAGGCATTCCTGAATGCCCTTGGTGAGCCAGGGGGGCTTTTGAGCACTCTTGCCCCTTTGATTTTTATTGGGATTGTCCCCCCTTGGGCTCTGAGTATCGTCTCCTTAAGGAATGACCACTCATCTTGGGCACCCAGTTCCCCTACTCTCCAGGACCCCAGTTACTCTCCTACCAATCTCTTCAACTCATTGAAGCTGGCCCTCTTGAAGTCAAGGGCTACTGCTTTGCTGCAGGTGCTTGATACCCTGCCCTGGATGGTGAATTCCAGCAGGTGATGATCACTGTCACCCAGGTGGTCAAGAACCTGGAGTCTTCTCACCAGGTCATCGCCTGTAGCCAGGACCAGGTCCAGCAAGGCATTTCCCCTGGTGGGACTGTGCACCTCCTGGGTTAGGTGGAAGCCCTGTATCTTGGCAAGGAACCTTTGTGAGTATTCCAACCTGGCTGACTGCTCCTCCCAGCAGGTGTCTGGGTAATTTACATCACCCATGACAACTACATCCCTTGCCTTGAGTGCCTCCGCAAGCTGACCCAAGAATTCAAGGTCCAGATCTTCCCCTTGGTTGGGAGGTCTGTAGTAGACCCCCACCGTTAAGTCCCTTTCCCCATGACCCTGCTGTATTCTGACCCAGAGCACTTCAGCCTGCCCCTTCTCTGACCCTATCCTGCTAGTTGAGGATGTGTATTGCTCTTTGACATAGAGCACCACACCCCCACCTTTTCTTCCCACTCTATCCTGCCTGTATACGACTTCTGCCTGCTTATTCCCCAAACTATGAGCATTGGTGTAGAGGCATTTAAGGCTTTGAATTGGTGCATGTGCCAGCCCCTGATTTCCAGGACTATCTGGATCCCTGTCACTTACCTGGGTATTCCTTGGGGACACCTCCCAACCAAGACAGGTGATGTGCACAAGTCCTCCTGTGGCTCCGTGTTTGGTAGGGCTAAGGAAGATGAGGGGAATCCCTACAGCATCCCAGAAAATACATTTTTCCAATTATTATCCATAAGACTTTTCCCTATGTAGATGCAGCATTCTGAAAAATCAGCATCAACGAGGACAGTTTTTGATGTTACAGCAGTATAGAGACACAATGCTCTGCATAGATGGCATTGTTGCTCATTTGATAAATGCCAGGGAGGAAACGCTATGGAGGAATGCTGTAAGAAGTTCCCTGATGACATTTCCTTCTGTGACCAAAAAAGAGGCAAACTGGTTATGAATAAAAATCTCCTAATTTGGTCCATTGACTTTTGCATATAAAGTCAGGATTTAGTTAGAATTTATATGACCAATTTAAAGTGGCTTATCCACCAGTTTTATGTTGACTCAGTCTAAGGGACATCAACAGTATATACAGAAAGCCAGTACTTCTCTGAGATAATTATTGCATAATTCTTTCAGCAATACTAAACATCTTGTTTTGTTCAGATGATTTTAAGTGGCTGTCAGCCATTTCAACATTGTAAAGTTTCCTGTTTAAGAGGGTAACAGTCACTGAATGGTAAACTCCAGAAAGGTAACAGTATCCTAAAAAAGGTTCTAGTTTGACAGCATGACTGTTTTCCTTCATATTCAAAGATACTTGGAGTTATTCTCTTGTCTGTCAATTTAAGAGGAAGAACATTTACTCCATGATTCAAATACATTAAGAGCGCATCTACACATCACCATACAGCACACTACAGTGATGTAGTGATCTCACATGTCTACATGTGATAGTCAGCTACATCATTGTAGCGGCGCGCTCCCCCAGTATAGCGTACCGCTACAGCAATGTAACAGCAAAATCTACCCATGCACCACATGCACAGTGCAGTAACTGTCCATACTGTGCCGTGCTTTAGCACCCATACTGCACCCATACAGCAACATGTAGATGCGCCCTAAGACATATAAAAGTAGAGATGGTATTTTACAAAAGTGCTACTCTGCTACAATGACCTAAGAGGAATAATCCTGTTCCAAATACTTTACAAATAATATCTAATTAAACTTCACAACAATTCTGTGACAGCATACACATGATAATAATACATCTTATTCTTCACTGGGGCAGAAATTTTCCAATTTTGAAAAATTAAGGAAAAATATTTTCACTCAAGGCTAGGGACTGGGTCCACAAATCTGCCTAATTATCACATTAAGCACCTAAGTCCAAAATTGAGATCCTCAAAAAACCTGCTCATTTGGTTGGGTCCCGAATCCCTCTCTGCCCAACAGTCCGCAAACTAATTCCTCTAAGCACCTAAGAAGTCCACACACCATAGTAACAATGTATCCTATGTAGCCCAAAGACTACAGATCAGACAATTCTTCCTTCAATAGTAAACAATAAGATTTACAGAAACATAGTTTCAAGTTGTTTTTGCACAGCTAAAAAACATCCAGTAACGTCAGCCTATAAAACCCTGCCTATAAGCTTCCTGTGTGTCTACAACACCGGGGAGAAAAATCCAAGCTACAAATAACCTAGCAACAAAACAACCTTAAGAATGTCAGTGAGAGCAAAGAAAATATGCCCACTTAACCTAGTGTTGGGTGATTGAGAAGAGAAGCAGACAATATTATGAAGAAAAAGTTTCAATCCAAAGGTATGCTGAGCAGGAAACCTATACACTTGAAATTGCTCTTGAAACCTGGTAATCACACTTCCCAAAGACCATTTCTGTACTAGAAGCAAGAATCTGGAACAAATTCTCAGCTATATCTTTGCTGTACTTGATGCACTGAAGACACATATGACCACCATCTTTGTAGCCCTCTATCTTACCATTTTGAAGCTATCCAGATTTCCTCCAACCATTCTTGGACATGTTCACAAGACTGCTCTCAGCCTGTTAGCAGGGAACTAAAGAAAGTAAGTGCTCTGCCCACTACATGCATTGGAGAAATATTTGCATCACCTACAATTATGTTCAGGAGCTCTAAAGTTCTGCACTATTCCCTCTCCCACATCCATGGACCACTTGAAGTGTATAAAATGGCTTTTAAATCACATACATAAAGGCTAAGTACAGATTTTCAAAAAGCCTGAGGTAGAATCAATCTAAGTAATGTGTTTATGTAAGTGGCCTAGGTTTGATCAGTAGTGAACAGTACACACATTTGCCCTTTGGTGTGGTGTGCAAGTAGGCTCTCTGCACTGGCCAAGGTCTATAAGTGGCAGAAGGCCAGGGCTAACAGGGCTCAGCCCCCACAAACATGGGGCAGCTGGTAGGGCCACAAGGCACCCCAGCCACAGGCTCTGGGCGGCTGCAGCAGGCAGGGAGAGGCACGCACAGAGCCAGGATCGTAGCTGGATCACTGGCTGCACAGCACAGCAGGCAAAACTAGTCAATTCTGTGAAGGGGAAGGGGCCGGGAGGGTAGGGGGCGAGTAGATCAAGGCCCCTGCAGTGAGGGTTGCTACCTATCATCTCTGTGTTTTGGGGGAACCCTGGCACAGTACCCATCCTGTCTGACTCATGAAGGACTCCCCCACTCCCTCTCACACCTCTGCCTGAACTGGAACTGTTCAGAGGAAGGACTTACAAAAGGCAATGAAGGTGCAGTGGGAGACACTCCTAAACCCTTCTGGACAAGAGCGATAGGAGTATGGCAACTCCCCTAGTCTCATTTACATCAAAGATGGGACAAGGAGGCACCTCCATTGGCATTCAGAGTGAAGAACAGAGATTCCAAGGCAAGGACCGCACTGAACTCTGGGACCAGAGAAGCAGGGGAGCACTGCATGATGGTGGAATCTCTGTTCCAAATGCTAATCAAGCCCATCTGCACACACCCAGCTCAGCATTTATCAGACCAATTCTAGTAATTACTCCTTTAGTGGTACCCAAAACACTGAATTTGCCTGTTTCCATTGTGAGCTCCCTTGGAGTAACAGTAGCCCATAGCCAGGAATGATCACTAGGGCTGTGCAAAGTTTTGGGTGGTGATTCAATTAGGAGGAGATTTGGCCTGATTCGGTGGCTGAATCTCTGAATCCAAATCAAATCAGGGGACCAATTAAAAGGTACAAATCAATTCAAAGCTCTCTGAATCTCTGGAAAAGATTTGGAGAGGTTTGATGGTTCAGACAGTCCCCAATGGCTACAGCAGGGAGCTGAAGCCAGATTCTGAGCTGATAGGTACCAGGGGCAGGGGAGAGAACCATGGGAGGACTCTTGCCAGTTCCCCCGACCCCCTTGCTCCTTCAGCACCCCCACAGTTACCCCACCTGCCCCAGCTACCAGCCCTTAAAAAAAAGCTCTGGTACTCACCACGTGCTGCCAGGCAGGGGGGTGATCCCCCCCCCACTATCCCAGAGCTGGCCCGGGTGGGGCACCCGTGTGGGGACTGGGGGAATGAGAGGAGGTCAGGGGGATTGTGCAGAGATCCCATACAGCGTGGAACAGTGGGGGGGGCAGTAGGGATCCACCCCCTGCCCAGCAGCACCTTGTGAACCGGAGCTTTTTTTTTCCAAAGAGCTGGGACCTGGGGCAGGCAGGGCAGACATTGCCAGGCTGGGCAGGGGGACTGGCTAATTGGGAGATTCGGCTGAATCAATTCGGGGCAGTGATTCGAATCACCAGATTGAATCACTGTCCCCTGAATCGGCCGAATCTGAATCCAAAGCGAATATTAGCTGCTTTGCACAGGCCTAATGATCAGCTCCTATTGTCCAGCATAACAAAATAGCTCTGGTGTACTCTCTTGAGCCATCATTTACCCATAAACAAATCTAGTGTTCTCCCTTGAAACCTTGTTGTTTCCTTACAAAAACCCCTATTCAAACTCAAGTTGGTGTTCTGGTGCTTGAATCCACCAGAACTTCAGCTCCCCCTTTCATGCCTGGAATACCTACACTGAGTGTGCTGGGGAATGTGCCTGTCTCAAGCACTCTGGACCTGAAACTGAGAAGCTTGTCTGCAAGCTCCAACAAACACCTGGAACCTCGACCGGTTCAAGCTTCCTAGAGTGGCGAGACCCCAACTCTCTCTCTCTCTCTCTCTCTCTCTTTCGCTCTCTCTGTTTAAGCCCACTTTCTAAACCTCAGACCTGATTTAATCTGTCTCTCTCTCCTCTCTTACTCTAGGCATTACTTTATAAACCTGACTTTTGTTGATCAGACTTGAGCTAGATTTCCTAAAATATCCAATTGAAGTTATGTAATACTGTAACTGTTTTGTGTTTTGCCTTGTATGGCTGCTACTACGAGTATCATCGTAAGTTTCATATACCTAGAAATATAATAACCTTTACGGTCAAGCTGGTTGCCATACTCTCTCTCCAAATGTCATTTATTTTCTCTTCTCTTCAACACCCCCCCACCCCCCACATTTACTGTGTAGCAACTTTTACGTAAATCAAAAATCCCTGTTAAGCCCAAAAATCCTGTGGGGTCTGCTCATCAAGGCAGTTACTATCAGGACAATTGGGACAAGAGATTGGGAAGTGCTGAGCCATGACATATGAGTGTGTCAGCCTGTAAATGCTGAGTAACTCTGCCTGCTCAGATGAGTTCTGTTAACCTGTGTTCATGTGTCTGACTGTATTTTATAGTTGCCCTTCTGAACTAAGTTCTGTGCTGAGTCTGTGGCATATGAGGGTGTCAGCCTGTAAATGCTGATTGACCCAGCTGGCTCAGACATGCTCTATTCCTGTGATGAGTCTGGAGCACATGAGGGTATCATCCTGGAAATGCCGAGTAATGAGTAACTCTGCCTGCTCAGACATGCTCTGTTAATCTGTGTGTGTATGTGTTCAACTACTTCGGTAGCTGGAGGAACCCAGCCACATTGAAACTAAGCCCTGCAAGGTAGCTCCATTGGCGGTGAGGACTTGCAGAAGGGAGAGATAGAGCTCCGTATAGAAACACAAGTGACACAAGCAGTAATTAATAGAATTGTAGAGATTTGATAGAATTGTAGAGAAACATAACTCTAATAATTGAGCGCAGCCCAAAGGGACGGGCAAATCTGGTAACAGGGAGGAAGCGGGGCACAGGCAGGGGCAGGGACCAGGGTGAGGCCAACTCTCAGGATCTCAATATTGCGCTGTTAGACAGGAGGGTGTGACACAATTGCACATATACAAACACATAAATCAGTTAGGTGCATACACACGCACAGTACCAGCTCAGGCATGTACACATTCAAACCAGCCTAGGCACATGCATACCTATTACCAATTCAAGCACATACACTATACACCCCAAAAGTTAGACACAGATCATTAATTCATATATCATGCATACAATGCCATATATATATATATATATATACACACACACACACACACACACACACACTCACACTAGCAACTCAGATTCACATACGTTCAAAATAACTAGCTTAGGTTCATGTACATCTATCACCAGTTTAAGCCTATATACGCTACACACACCAAATGTAGATGGAATCATTTACCAGTTACCTACACCTTCACACCCAATACACATACATGGATTACTAATTCATATACCACTCACACCCACACAATGATATCTATATATGTGTGTATATATATATGTGTGTATTCACTAATTCACACACATACCACCCGCCTACATATACACACAGGTGAGTTCCTAACTTAGATGGTACAATATGAATGTGTGTGCTTGGGGTACCTGGGATACTTGGGGGAAGGTTCAGGTGAGAGAGAGAGAGTTAAAGTGTAGGGAGTGAAAGTTGCCAGAACTGGGATTAGAACTGGTAGACTAGAGAGACCTGGGCTGAAGAACTGAGGCTCAGGGGTAACTTTAGGTTAATTGATCTTAATTGATTAAAAGACAAGCCCAAAGCTTACAGAACAGGGGAGTGATGCTGGCACAGAGGCTGGGACTGGAGCCAGAGGTACGGGGGAGCTGAAAAGGTAGGTGGGGAGAGAGAAAATTGGACTAAGGGATAGTGTGGGTGTTAAAGAGGGGCTCTGGGTGTGGGGAGCCAGAGGATGGCTCTGGGGCAGCTAGAGAAGTTGTAGGGAGTGGCAGTAGGTGCTGGGAGCTGGAGAAAGGCTCCAGCTGCAGGATAAAATTGCAGGACAGCCATGAAGAGCTGGGAAGCTTGGGGGGGGGTGGGGATGACTACAGAAGGTGTGGGGGAAGCCTGAAAACAAGAGACGGACAGCAGAAAATCACAGGAAAAGCAGCAGGAGAGACTGAACGGTGGCAGGGCAGCAGAAAAGTACAGAAAGGCAGCAGAAAGTCACAGTGAAAAGGCAGTAGAAATTGAGAGGAGATCGGGAAACTAGTGGAGAGGGGTGGGGGCTGGAGCTGAGAGAGAGAGAGAGAGAGAGAATGAGGCTGGAATTTAAGATAAGGAGGGGACTGGGATTCAGTAAAACCCAACTCGGGGTTGCAAATGACAGTGATTTTATTGAACAGGGAGATGATGACACAATGTCTTATTGGTTCCTTTGCACCCATATAAACAGACACCCCCCCCAACACACACACACACACACACACACACACACACACACAAGATGGCAGCACGGGTTAGAGAGGCTTGGTGCAGGGGCTGAAGTCCACTGAAGTCCAGGAGGAGAGAGAGAGAGAGAGTCCAAATTGGAGGAGGAGGTGTGCAGGTAATATCTACCCTATCCGGGCTGGGAAAGGGGTCCTTGTCCTGTAGGTGTTGTCCAGAGAGGGGTCGCTGGCAGGGCCTATGGGTGGATAGGTGGTGTGGCATGGTGCTGGTCCAGATGGAGAGGGCGTCCCACTGGGTCTGTCTTCACTGTCCCTTTTTATAGGGACAGAACTTGTGTGACCCTAGTGACAGGAGGCATGCCCAGGCTAGGATCAGCCCCTGGCGTACTGAACATGCGTGCAGGGATGTGCAGTTTCAGGTGTCTGTAATGGTGGGGTACAATGATAGAGTTGCTGGTTCTGCAGGGTCTTTTGTCTTTCAATGCTGGGTTCTTGTCTCTGTTCCTGGGTGAGGTCCGTGGTTCCTGGATGAATCAATGCGAGGTGATGGCCCAGTCATTACAGGCCATTCAGTAGAGGCCTGCTACCATTGTATTTCAATCATTCCCAATCATTGTCATTCATCCGGGAACCAATTTATATGGGAGGGGTACGTGACTCATACAGTTGCAACATGGGATGCCCAGACAGACGACAGAAGATGGAGGCTTGACATATAAAATGGAAACTTGACATGACTTTGGTTCACTTACAAACACATGCCTAAACCATACAATATCCATATGAAACAAAATCAATACAAAAATGATAATAATACAATATGCAACTGTAAGAATCAATACGAACCTAATAATAATACAATATAAAACAGCGGATATCCAAAACCAAAAACTTGCTACCAAAATAAAAATGTTAAAGCTTATCCTAAGTCTGAGCTCACTTATACCTTATCTATAGGGAATAGAGAGGGAGAGGAAAAAGTCCAAAATGGTTGGGGAAGGGGAGGGAATGCATTTTAAAATAAATAAATAAAAGAAAAACTAGGGGTTTTGCTACAAATGGGGCCCTGACTTGGCTGGATGGTGGGACAATCGGAGCCTGGGATGCTCATCCAGGGGCATCCTACCCTGCTGCAGAGTTTATTAATTTTATGCATCCTAATATGGGTACATGTATAGACATTAAGACATTTACTATGCAGTTAATGAGTCGATTTTGCAGTAAGCATCTCATATAGATATGCCCAGTTCTCTAGAAACATCTGCTCAGTGCTCAGCATCCATCAGAAAGGCAAACAAAATATTAAAGATTATTAAGAAGGGAATTGTGAACACAACTGAAGTTATTACCATACCATTTATATATCCATGGTCCATCCACAACTTGAATACTGCACCCAGTTTTGACTCCCACACCTCAAAAAGGATATAGAAGAACCATAGAAGATACAGAGAAGGGCAGTATGGGTGACTAGTGGTACAGAAGAGCTTCCATTTGAAAAGAGACTAAAGACACTAGGCTTATTGTGTGCCTGTACTATCGCATGGAGGCTGCTTCAACATGATGTAATTACTGTGTGTTGGAGCAGACTTGATTAATAGCATCTGCTGGAGCATGGTAATGACTGTGCTCTAGCAGCCTCCTGAATTTCATGTATCAGCGTCCCCACACTTCAAAATGGTGGCAGGGGAGCTTGAACTAAAGCTTGTCAAACGAGCTTTAGTTCAAGCACTCCTGCCACCATTTCTAAGCGCAGAGATGCTGATACACAAGACACTGCAGCTGTTTAATTAGAATGGCTTTCAGAGACACTCAAATTAAAGCACTATCCTCCTCCACCCCGAGCACATTTAAAAGTACCCATTCAATTCAGAAAAGAGACACCTGAGGGGGGAAATGATAAGGCTTTGCAAAATACAAAATGGTAAAATGAAAGTAAATAGGAATTTATTATTTACACTCTCATAATTCAAGAAGTAGGGGTCACAAAATGAAATTAGTGGGTGCATCTACACAAGACATTTACTGTCGAGTAGACTAGGGGCTGTCAACTGGGGGTACACATGGGTGGGCGGACACAGAGCAAGGTAGGGGGCAAAGGCAGCAGCGCCCCTCTGTGGACAGAGGTGGGGCGGGGGGGTTCACACACAGCAGCCGCCAATCACCACCCCATGCTGCCACCTCCAAAAAGCAGGGCTGGGGTTGGGGGTGAGGACAGCAGTGCCCCTCTGTCAGCCGCACAGGTGCCGCCCAGCTGGTGGCTCCATGTGTTGCTGATGGGTGGCATGGAATTGGCTGGGCATGAGGCTGTGGAGCCACACCTACATCCAGCTGTGGGAAAACAAGATGTGCCGGCGGTGGCAGCAGAGGTGGTGCAGAGTGGTGGGTGGTGGCCGCTGCGAGTGAGCCCTCCCCTAACCTCTGCATCCACTTCACCTTCTCCTTTTGTGCCTGAAATACCTTCTTCTGATCATGCTGGGGGATCTGCCTCTCTCAAGCACTCTGGACCTGAAACTCGACCGCTTTTCTTCAGGCTCCAACCAACACCTGGAACCTCAACTGGTTCAAGCTTCATGGAGTGGTGAGACCCCAACTCTCTCTCTCTCTCTCTCTCTCTGTTTAAGCCCACTTTCTAAGCCTCAGACTTGATTTAATCTATCTCTCTCTCATAGATTCATAGATGCTAGGGTCGGAAGGGACCTCAATAGATCATCGAGCCCGACCCCCTGCATAAGCAGGAAAGAGTGCTGGGTCTAGATGACCCCAGCTAGATACTCATCTAACCTCCTCTTGAAGACCCCCAGGGTAGGGGAGAGCACCACCTCCCTTGGGAGCCCGTTCCAGACCTTGGCCACTCGAACTGTGAAGAAGTTCTTCCTAATGTCCAATCTAAATCTGCTCTCTGCTAGCTTGTGGCCATTATTTCTTGTAACCCCCGGGGGCGCCTTGGTAAATAAAACCTCACCAATTCCCTTCTGTGCCCCCATGATGAACTTATAGGCAGCCACAAGATTGCCTCTCAACCTTCTCTTGTGGAGGCTGAAAAGGTCCAGTTTCTCTAGTCTCTCCTCGTAGGGCTTGGTCTTCAGGCCCTTAACCATACAAGTGGCCCTTCTCTGGACCCTCTCCAGGTTATCCGCATCCTTCTTGAAGTGTGGTGCCCAGAATTGCACGCAGTACTCCAACTGCGGTCTGACCAGCGCCCAATAGAGGGGAAGTATCACCTCCTTGGACCTATTTGTCATGCATCTGCTGATGCACGATAAAGTGCCATTGGCTTTTCTGATGGCTTCATCACACTGCCGACTCATGTTCATCTTGGAGTCCACTAGGACTCCAAGATCCCTTTCCACTTCCGTTCCACCCAGCAGGTCATTCCCTAGGCTGTAGGTGTGCTGGACATTTTTCCTCCCTAGGTGCAGCACTTTGCATTTCTCCTTGTTGAACTGCAATCTGTTGTTTTCTGTCCATTTGTCCAACCTGTCCAGGTCTGCTTGCAGCTGTTCCCTGCCCCCCGGCGTGTCCACTTCTCCCCATAGCTTTGTTTCATCTGCAAACTTGGACAGAGTACATTTCACTCCCTCGTCCAAGTCACTGATGAAGACATTAAAGAGTATCGGTCCAAGGACCGAGCCCTGCGGGACCCCACTGCCCACACCCTTCCAGGTCGAAACCGGCCCATCTACCACGAATCTCTGGGTGCGACCCTCCAGCCAATTCGCCACCCACCGGACTGTGTAGTCATCCAAGTCACAGCCTCTTAACTTGTTCACCAGTATGGGGTGGGATACCGTATCAAAGGCCTTCCTGAAGTCCAAGTATACGACATCCACCCCTCCTCCTGTGTCCAGGCGTTTTGTAACCTGGTCATAAAAAGAGACTAGATTGGTCAGGCACGATCTGCCTGCCACGAACCCGTGCTGGTTTCCCCTCAGCATAATTTGTCCTGCTGGGCTCTCACAAATGTGAGCCTTGATAATTTTTTCAAAGACTTTACCAAGGATGGAGGTGAGACTGACATCTCCTTCTCTCTTACTCCAGGCATTAGTTTATAAACCTGACTTTTGTTGATTAGACTTGAGCTAGATTTCCCAAAATACCCAATTGAAATTGTGTAATACTGTAACTGTACCCCAGCCAACACCACCAGAAGGGGTACACTTGTTAAAAAAGATTGAAAACCCCTGGAGTAGACTAATTAGCTCTGCAATAAACATCTCAAGTCTACACATATGGTCCCATTAGGCCACAGGAAACTAAATAACAAGTACTACCTTGCTGTGGAGTTTTTCATGCACAGCAGTACATGTGTAGATTCTGACCCATCTGGCTAGTGCATGAGGATGCTTCAGTGACGGGGCTGCCTGCCAGGTAGCTGTGCACTGGAGCACCCTTTCACCTTAGTCATACCCTCTGCAGTACACTGAGCTGGGTTGGAGCAGCCCTGGGCTGGCAAGCTGCCCTCCAGGGCCCCCTGCTAGCTGGGGCTGCTCCAACCTGGCTCAACATGCTGCTGTCACATGTTCAATGGGCTGTGGGCCCAGGCAATATGCAGCAATAAACTCCGGCACATGCTAACAGCATCTGTGGATGGACTCAGTAGGTAGCAAAATTAAAACTAACAAAAGAACGTTTTGTTTTTTTTTCACACAGTGTGTAATGAAAGTTTGGAACTCATTGCCACCAGATGTTGTAGAACAGGGGTGGGAAAATATAGCCTATGGGCTAGATCCGTCCCACCAGGCCATTCTATCTGGCCTGCAGGGCCCCTAAAAAAATTATAAAATTAATATTTATCTGCCCCATGCTGCCTGTCAAAGATGACAGGAGAGATGAGCAGTAGGACCCAGGAGGAGTTGGCAACAGAACTAAACAGCTGCTGCAGAAAGTCCAGCCCAGATACACCCCCACTCCACCTCCCTCCCCCACTCTGAGCCCCAGCTGGAAGCTTCTGCCTAGCAGGAGCTACTGGAGGCTTCTGGCCTGGGGCTGTTCCTGCCTCCCCTCACTGAGGGAAATACAGATAAGAAGGATGGGGTGGGGGACAGGGGAGGACTATGGGTGATTGCCCCAGTCCTCAAGGCCAGTTCTTGTGATCCCAGCACTGCAACCTGGAACCACATGGTGCCAGCAGGCAGGAAAATGGCTGTGGCAGGTGGGGGGAAGAGGCAGCGAGCAGGCCTATGGAGCACAGCAACAGCCAGGTGGGAGCACAGGGCCACCATCAGTGCACCAGGGCCAGCATTGGCCCAGAGGAGGTTGGCAGGACTGCTGGGTCTGCCAGGGGCTCTACAGAGCTGAGCTGGCTCCATCCTCTCCATGCTTGAGCAGTACAGCCTGGCTCCATAGAGCCCCTGAGAACCTGGACTTTGTGCTCCTGCCACCCTGCTCTGCACCCCACTGGCGCTGACCCTGGTGCACCAACACAGGCCCCGTGCTCCCGCCCAGCTGTTGCTCTGCTCCACAGGCTTACTCACTGCCCCTTCCCCCAACCTATCCCCACCCCACACCTGCCACACCTATCCACCCCCCAACAAATCCCACACACACACACATTCTGCCCCGCACCCCATATACCCCACACACCTACAAACCTATACCCAACCTCCCTTCCAACCCCAGCCCCCACAATATACAAGAGCAATACTTCATTTTAAGCTATTATACTATCACCTCTATGTACACTACACAAAAACATGTAAATCGGGACAGAAATATTTTTTTTAAATGAAATTAATTAATGTTGTACTACATGTTTGATCTTTAGACTATAATTTGGTATTTTTCTGGTTCAGGGATGGCAAAACCCCTTGCTGAAAGGCATAATTCTGGGGGAGCAGGGCAAGGGGAAGGACTTCTGGTGGCAAAGGTCAGGGGTTAGAAGCAGGACTTCTAGTCCCAAGATGGTGACCAGGGGCTGGGGCATCTGTCAATGGGCGGAGCCACCCATGCAGTCCTGGATGGTTTGCTAAAACTCGGTAAGTGGCCCTCCACCCGAAATAATTACCCGCCCCTATTGTAGAAGCTGACAGTTTAGCTAGATTCAAATGCCTCTTTCTTGGAGGAAAGTAGCTATTGAGCTTGGGAGTTTAGGATACAACCTCTGAATTAGAACTTCCTAAACCTTAAATGCTGAAGGCTGCAATTGAGAGGAACAGCGAGGAAAAAATCCTGGTCATACTCAGTTCACTCTCCCTTTCAGCTTCTACTGTCTACCAGTGTGTGACACAGGATAGTGGGCAAGATGAATGTATGGTCTGACCCAATTAAGTGGCAATTCTTATATTCTTATAATTGCTATGGCTTATCACCTACTAAGAAAAGGTATAATGCTAATTATAGTAAAACATTAATTAAATAGATGTAATTCATATGGAAGCAGATCAACAATTAGAGTGATAAGTAGCTCAAGCACCAGCTCCTATGTACCCCAGGTGTATTCCACCTATTAAGCATTTACATGGATTTAGGATCATAATGTAATCTTAATCTATGCTGTTCAAGTCTTATTCTATCCTGCATTGACTTTGATAAAAATAATGATGGAGAAAATAATGTAATCACAGGGCATGTCTACACGTGCTGATTTAAGGCACATTAGCCATTATTATGGTACATTAAGGCTGTGGACCTATACGTCCACACCCCTAATGTGCTTTAAAAATGGAGATTTTAGGCTATTCACACCTAAATTTGTTACCTGCAGATTTCAATGAGGTAAGAAGAATAGTTGGGGAAGTAATGAGGTCCCGGAGGGGAGGGGAGTCGGGTATCCAAGAAGAGTGGTCGTTCCTTAGGGAGATGATCCTCCAAGCCCAAAGGGAGGTAATCCCAACAAGGATCAAAGTGGGCAAGAGAGTGCAAAGAGCCCCATGGCTCACCAAAAGCATATGGGAACATCTCCTAGCTAAAAGGGAGGCGTACACCCAATGGAAGGGAGGGGCCATCACCAGGGAGGACTATAACTCGGTTGCTCAGGGCTGCAGGGGGGCGGTCAGGAAGGCCAAGGCAGAGATGGAACTGGGACTAGCTACCCGGATCAAGGACAAGAAGTCCTTTTTTAAATAAATAAGGGGCAAAAAGAAGGTACCGGGTAATGTGGGGCCTCTGCAAGACATGCTAGGAAATCTGGTTGTCACACCAGACGACAAGGCTAACCTATTTCACGATTTCTTTGCCCCCATTTTCCTGAACAGGGACCAGATCAGCCCATCCACCGGGACCCCCTCAGGCACCGGGGGAGGTGCACCCAGGCCTAGGGTCAGTGGGGATCTAATCAGGGAACTTCTGGAGGGACTGGACGTATTTAAATCAGCTGGTCTTGACGACTTCCACCCCAGAGTGCTGAAGGAATTAGCAGAGGTCATTGCAGAATCCCTGGCACGGTTTTACGAGCACTCATGGTGCTCTGGTGTGGTGCCAGAGGACTGGAAAAGGGCCAATGTGGTTCCCATTTTCAAAAAAGGGAGGAAGGAGGACCCAGGAAACTATAGGCCAGTCAGTCTTACCATGATCCTGGGTAAGCTTTTTGAGAGAATTATCCTGGCGCATGTCCGTGAGGGGCCAGCAGGGGAGATTATGCTTAGGGGCAACCAACATGGGTTCATTAGAGGCAGGTCCTGTCAGACCAACCTGGTGGCCTTCTATGACCAGGTCACAAAATCCTTAGACACAGGGGTAGCAGTAGACGTATTTTTCTGGACTTCAGGAAGGCCTTTGACGCTGTCTCTCACCCCATTCTCATTAAAAAACTAGGGGACTGAGGTGTCGACACCTACACAGTCAAATGGGTCGCTAACTGGCTGGAAGGCCACACCGAGAGAATGGTGGTGGATGGGTCATTTTTGACCTGGAGGGATGTGGGCAGTGGGGTCCCCCAGGACTCGGTCCTCAGACCCGCGCTGTTCAACATCTTCATCAGTGACTTGGATGAGGGGGTAAAAAGCACCCTATTCAAATTTGCTGACAACACGAAGATGTGGGGGGATGTGGGCACACTAGAAGGGAGGAATTAGCTTCAATTGGACCTAGACAGGTTACAGTGGTGGGCAGATGAGAACAGGATGGGTTTCAACACTGACAAGTGCAAGGTGCTGCATCTGGGGAGGAAGAACCAGCAGCAGACCTACAGGCTGGGGAACTCCCTTTTTGTCAGTGCAGAGGCAGAAAAGGATCTTGGAATCATTATTGATGCCAAAATGAACATGGGCCGACAGGGTGAGGACATGGTCAGGAAGGCCAACCACACCTTGTCAAATATCCACAGATGCATCTCAAGCAGGTCCAAGAAGGTGATCCTCCCCCTCTATGCAGCACTGGTCAGGCTGCAGTTGGTGTACTGCGTCCAGTTCTGGGTGCCACACTTCAGGAGCGATGTGGACAGCATTGAGAGGGTTCAGAGGAGGGCCACCCGCATGATCAGGGGGCAGCAGGGCAGGCCCTAAGAGGAGAGGCTAAGGGACCTGAACCTCCACAAGAGAAGGCTGAGGGGGGACCTAGTGGTCTGTTACAAACTAGTCAGAGGGGACCAGCAGGCTTTGGGGGAGTCCCTGTTCCCCCGAGCACTACCAGGAGTGACTAGAAATAATGGTCACAAGCTGGCAGAGGGTAGGTTCAGACTTCACATCAGGAGGCGCTACTTCACAGTTAGGGCGGCTAGGACCTGGAACCAACTTCCAAGCGAAGTGGTGGTGGCTCCTACCCTGGGGGTCTTTAAGAGGAATTTAGATGAACACCTTGCTGGGGTCATTTGACCCCAGTACTTTTTCCTGCCATGGCAGGGGTCCGATTTCATGATCTACTCAGGTCCCTTCCAACTCTACCAACTATGGAACTATGAAATTTAGGCGCAAATAGCTACAGCACCATAATGCACATGTAGATGCACTAACGCGCATTAATGTGATGCAAATCGACTGACTTGGGACTAACTTTAGTCCCAAGTTGGTCCACACACCACTTTAATGTGCCTTAGCATGTGCACGTGTAGATGCGTGCCTAAATCACCTCATGCACATTAGGCTAATGCGCATTAAGTTTAGGCACGCATAAATCATGTGCAGACACATCCACAAATACATAAAGCAAGAAAAAACAAATAAAAAAGGTAATGATAAAGAAGAATCTAACTTCCAGAACAGTATCTCTCCCTGCTGTCTGCTTCTGATATTTCACTCAGTGTGTTTCTCAGAAAGGCAGAATGTGAAATCAAATGGGAACTCATGTTTAGTCATGTGTGCTCAGAAGCCATGCCTCATACATTTTTTAATTCTTGAGACTGCATTTTTTTAAATTAAATTTTACTTGTATCTTATGGTAGGATTGCTACTACACTAGCATTTAACCTTCATTTGTTTTTGGAGCTGACAGCCAGCACTGGGTTGGCTTATTTCCACTCATAATTTATCTGTTTCATTTTCCTAACAGACTTAAGCAGGAAAAGATTCTGTAATTTCAAGATAGACCATTTCACATAAATGACAAGCGAGTTGCAAGAACAGAAACAAAATGTAATAACATCAATAATGAAAGAGTGACATTTCAGAATAACAAAAAAAAGTTTTTCATATTTTAGATTTTTTATTCTTCCTCCCCTTTTTCTGCTTTAGCCCTTAATGGCATAATAGAATAAACTGTCAATAGTATAAAAGAAAAAAAGAATAAGAAAAGAAGAGGAAAGAGAGGTAGAAAAAAAGGAAAGAAAAGAAAGCATACTGAAAAAAATATGGAAATGAAAAAAAATTCTGCAAAATAATTATTTTTAATAATTTTAAGTAATTAGTTTAATTTTTAGCACAAAAGGCCATTTTGAATTCAGTGTTCCAAATGAAATACCTTAACTAGCTCTGTTGGTTAATTTTGTTTACTAGGTACTGTGTTGATTTTGGTGGAAGATCCAGCAGCATAAGTTTTATATTTGTCTTCAAAAATGTCAAAACATAGCTCTAGATCCCTCCCCAGTGTCACCAAAAATGAAGACTTTCTCTACATGCATCTTTAACTGAATTGGAACAAAGCATTGCAGCTCTGATAAAACTGAGAACTCTATTAAACCCTATTTGTTTTCTAAACTACCAAGTCTCTCCAGAGCAGAGAGGAGAAAATATGGCCTGAATCTCTATTGTCTTGCATTCTGTATAGTCATTTACACTGATGCTATCACATCAGAAGTATAGCATTTACCTCAATATTGCACTCACTTCACACTGTAGCAATTGACTACACAAGATTCAGGGAAACAAATCCTATGAATAAAATCTACATTTGCCTGGTGGATAGAAGACATGAACATGCTGTTTTAATATGTTTCTAAACTTCATCTATAGTAAGAAAGTGTGCTTGCACTAACCTCAGGTTTTCGAAGATTTAACCTAAGGGTTCCCAAATACTTAAGCTGATCTCTTACTCTGAAGTTAGTTGGACTTCTCTGCTTCTTATCATAAGCTTCTTCCTCATACAGCTTCTCATTTCTTGAAGGGTATGGATGGGTGTGAAGAAAAACCATAATGGGGGCACTTCGGTGGACTGTGTTAATTAGAAATACTTGCAGCATTATAGCACCACCTGCAGGAGGCCTTTTGTTTGCTAGGATATCACTATATGATGCCCCAGGCAAGGCTTTGGAGAAACATCACAATGGGCCAGGGAAAGAAAGAGTCAATACAGAGGAAATCACTGTAAGTCCACAGTATATACAGCATACACCATATAAGATCTGTGAGGTTTCAGAAAAACCTAGGCTCTTGATTATTAATACAGCATCTTTCTCTGCCCACCTTTACAACAGAAATCGATTTTAAAATATTGATTAGAAAGAGGAGGAGAAAACTACATTTTAATAGAGTGAAACACAGAAATGAGGACCTAAGTGGAAAAAGAATCAAACAAAGTCTTAGCAAGTGTAGGGATTCAACATGTCTGAAGCATAACACATTTTGCAGAACATTAAAGAGTATAAGTCTGGACTTCTTTGGCAGCCCAAAGTGAATGGAATTCTGTCCTAAAATGACAGTTCTGGATTTACTTAGCATGGGGGAGTTCTCAGGGGACATCAAAACAAGTTAGCCAATTCTTCCCACTAGTTTCCAGTCCTGCAGCCCACAAGCATTCCTAGGCAGGTTGGAAGTGTGAGAGCGAATGGTTGAAACATCCCATGATCTGCTGATGCTGTGATGATAGTATAGCATCCTGGTGGACAAGGTCAGAAATGTGACAGAATGTTACCCTTACTCCCATTTCTTCCTGTGCACAGAGTGTAACTTGAATATACCATAGAATTTGGATATTTATACACTCACGTTGCCTATACTTTCACCCTTGATTTTAGGTTCGTTGAATTCAGCATTTACAGATTATTATAATCTCTTTGTGGCAGGGCCCCCCCTTGTTTGGTGTCTTGTACACGGATGCATACATACCCACACACTGAAAAACAATTTAAAAAAAATCTGATGAAAGAATTATGCGAGATTCTTCTTCAACAACCTGGTTTGTTTGTGTGGTATTCTGATAATATCTTTAAACAGTAAGATACCTAATCAGAGATCTCTCTTACCCGATGTGATTATATAGTGGCTAACACAGTGGGGCTCCTAAATGCTGCTCTATTATAATTACGGATGCAAACAAATACTCACAGGATCCAATTTAGGTTTAAGTGACTTAGGTTAAGCCACCTAAATCTAAACTGGGCATGGCATGCACAGGCAATCACCACTTACTGGGTGTGGCAGAGACAGCCAGAGGTGGATAACTCAGATGGGGGTGGTGGGGAAGAAGGGGATGGCAGAGTCAGAGAGGTTGGCAGTTCCAGGGGTTTTGGAGGGATGCATAGTCAGGGAGGTTAAAATAACCTGGTCACAGTTGGGAGTGGGGGTAAAAGCAGTCTGTCCCTGGAACTGAAGTAAGTGGCTGGGCTTTCCTAGTCCTGAGGCTGTGCTGTGACTGCGTGTGGGCATTCACTATGATAGGTTAGCTCTCACTAGACAAGATTAACTCTTTAGCAATCTCAAGTTAGTTTACCTGTAAGGTGAACTAATTTTAGATCAGGCACATCATTTTTAGGGTGTCCTAAGCCTGTGAATGCCTGTACACCGGGGCATTTAGATTGACCTAACATTGGTTAGGTTGATCTAAATATAATGCTGGTGTATACTGTAGGACTCAATGAGGCAGAGTCCCAGAGCCTGACCCCTGCTCCATGAATCAAATGGGCAACTTTCATTTATTTTAATGCAGTCCATGGCAGGTCCCTAGAGAAAGCTCCTATAAAGGACTCAGGTTTTTAAAAGAGGCTTCCCTGCTCTGTTTCTCCATATTATAAGGTTCCAAAACTGGGTATCAGAGGAAAAAAACCCAGGGAAGAGGGGAAAGGAGAGGGGAGAGAAACAGAAGCAAAATCAACAGGGGACTGGCTAGAGATCCTAGTTAAATAAGTTGCTGACAGCCGTAAGCAGCTGGAGAAGTATAGAGCAAATCACGGACACATGGCTCCAAATTCTGGTTAATTTTATAAATTTCTACAACTTCCAAAAGTGTGCTTGGCACCTCATAATACAAATAACAAATAGACATTGTTCCTGCCACCCGGTATCTACAGTCTACATTTTATACGGAGTATCAGTAGGAACAACAAACACTGGGACATACTGGAGAAGGAAGGGTAACTTTATGGAAATGATATCCTGCAGTTTATAATAAGGCTTGCTTACTTCTGGACAGATTTCATGATACCTTATTCCTACACTACTTTCATGCAAAGCTGCTCTAAGCAGCCTGGCTCTTTTACCTGTTAGGTTTCCCCTACCTCTGGCAGTTCAGCACTTGGTTCATGGTCTCTTCTCCCTTCTCCCCCTGTCTTTGAGAACAGGAACAGGGCCAGGAGCTGCTAAAGGATAGGAGAGAATATATAGAATTGGCACTGGACAGAGATGGCAATCCTTTGCAAACTGCTGCCAGTTAGAGCAGGTGGAAATGAAGCTAAACTGCTAAGGGGATTAGAGACTGTTTCCCTTTTTTCTCAAGTATCTTTGTGCAAGTAGCTCAAGCTAGGTCTTGGCTATCAGTGCCATCAGCTCTCTTTCTTCCTCCCTCCAAAGCCTACTTGTGCTCCATTCCATAGTGTGGTATCTGAGAGGAGGTTTCAGGGAGTAAGGAAGATGACTCTACCAGTGGACTGCTTCAATATTGCTTACAAAAGCAGCAACCTAGCATATCCTGCCTCATATGATCTCCTCTCTGTTTATGGTAACTGTTGTTGCTTGCTTTCTTTTTTGAACTGATTTCTAAAGAAATCCCTAGCATAGTTGCTTCAGCATTGTGGGAAGAGACATAGGTGACTCGGCCGGGCTGAACCGACTCGAGGTGATTCAGAATTTACCCGTTCGTCAGGGCGGGTTGGTGAATAGAGAGGCTGACAAGCTTAATGGTTGCAAAAAACTTTACTTACGTCGCGGGTGGCTGCGACGGAAATGGTTCGGTAGTCTGGACAACAATGTGAGTTGCTCCAGCTGGCGAGGCCAATGCCAGTAAACTCGTCCGTAATTCAAGCCGGCGGGAAAAGGGTAGGTCTGGGACTGCGTTTGGCGACGGGAAGAAGGATCGATAGGTGATCAGTCTATCGATCAGCTAGCCGCAAGTCGGATCTCTAAGACGCACTCTGCAGCGTGCTCAAAGTTCTTCGACTTGGGTGGAAGTCGCGCTAGTTTTTAAACGGCCAGCAAGCCAATTACCAGCCGCCACGTGTGAATAATTTAGCACTAGCCAATTGCGGGGCACGAATTTACATCCGAATGGCGGGAACTCTTTGCACCGTGCACCTCCGTGCTGCAAAGAGAAAATGCATCCTGCAAAAGCAGCTGCAAAAGTGGCGGGAACACTCTCCTGCACGCGGGTTCTTTATGCAACAAAAGCCTTCGCTGTGCAAGAGGCTCTCAGGTGTCAAGAAAATTCCATAGTGCCGAGGCACCAAACTCACTGGGTTATGACATGCCCCCTTGCCAACGGCACAACTGGAACTTTCGACACATGAGCACATTATACGGAATTTACTGACTTGGCAAAGCCTTCGCAACCAATATATATATATATAAATACATAAACAAATAACTTTGAACACATAACAACAACTGCTGATCATCGTCTGATTGGAGAACATTCCGCTTCGGTCCGTCTTCTCCTATAACAGACAATGTCAGTAAACACTTAACAAAATAAAATAATGCCATAACAAGTCCTGAGTAGATGGGTTTTTTGTCGTCTCAGTGCCTCCCTCACAATTATCACTTTTTAGCTTCGAATGGATTGCAGTTTGGTCTCACAATCAGGTGGTTGTGGATTACCGCTTTTGCTGGGGTCAAACCTGTGAAGAAAACAGAATAACAAGACAAAACACAAATAGAAAGAATCATAATTGGTTTCACTGTAAGGATACTGGGTGAACATCGGAACGGCGAGTCATCCAGTTGTGATGAACAATAATAGGGGGACAATCAGGCTTCTCTTCCAGTTGGACAGAATAGGTATTGGGATATTGTCCCAGCTGTTGAACTGTCCCTTTGTGAACTTGTGAGTGAGACTGATGAGGGTGAGGTATTGAAATCCACACCAACTCGTCAGGTTGGAACTTGGGCTCCCAAGGTGAGGGTTTCTGGACATTAGCTTCGTCCCATAATGGCTTAGTAGTGTTTAGTGAAATAAGGACATTGTGATTAAATTTAGTCCAATTTTTAAACATCCCTCCTCCTCTAAGGCGAAGCTGCTCCTTGTATAGACCTATGTGTCTCTCCACAACGCCGTTGGACTGCGGATGGTACAGCAGATGAAGATGCCGTGCCACATTGTGAAGACGAGCAAACTTATCCAGAGCATTAGAGTTGAACGGAGGTCCTCCATCAGACTGAATTTCATGAGGAGGCTGCCAGGTGGCAAACACAGCAGCCAAGGCAGCTATAACAGCAGTGGCATTGCTTTTTCGCAAGGGAATAACCTGCAACTGTCTGGTCCCCAAATCAACCACAACTAGTCCTTTATTTGGCGGTTTAGACCCTGGGAGGGGCCCCAGTAAATCTACCTGCCAAACTTTTCCTGCCTGAAACTGAGAAGGATCGAAAGCTCCGATCTGATACTTGGTTTTATGACACTTTTCTTTAGCACACGTTTCACAGGCCTGAGCTACCTTTTCCCAATCCCGCCTGGCTCCATATGAGGTCGGTTCTGTAATGGTTCGGCACCAACGTTGATGACAAGCCCGTGGTCCCGGGTGACCCCAATTTTCGTGAAGCCACACGAGGAATGGATTTGCTTCAGGATCAGTGGTAGATGTGACAGGCAAAGCTATGTCGGTCTGGAGTGGATCCTTCAAGAGCTTATCAATTACCTCATGCACTGGATCAGTATCTGAACAATGGGACTTAGTGTGCTTAATCAATGGAAGGCGTACAAATCTAATTAACATCCTCCAGATGTCTCGCCAATCATCCAAGTTCTCGGTGGGAAAAGCTGTGCCCGTAAGAATTTTGTAGATATACTGCGAATCAATCGCGATGATCGGAACTGGGAGTGTATCGTTATGATACATCAAACAATGTTCCAGTACCTTCAGGAATCCTAATAATTCACATTTTTGGGATGAATTATCATCTGGGTCGGCTTGGAAAATTTCCTTATCATGACAAGCTTTACAGTAGTACCCATAGGCTCCTTCATGTCGGGAGGATCCGTCCGAGGCCATCCACGCTGGGGCAGAAGTTCCATACAGCGTAGGAACCTTTTCCTCATCTTCTGGGCTTGGATCAGGTACCGTGTCTTCCAACCTCCAACAATGCCAATTATAATGGTGGGTTAGTACTAGCGTATTCCAGGTCTTAGATTCCCCTTGAAAATGTGGGTCGATTCTTCCCGCGTCCAGCAAGGGTAACAATGTGGCACCAGGAGCGCGTAACGTTCCATGCCCCCTTGCTAACGGCTCCACCAGTTGTTCGGCTAGGAGAATCTTTCCCATATCTCCATATCGATGTTGCACCGCTTGAAGCGTCTTATGGGCCGTGTATACTAACTCATCGCGGGGGTTATGCACAACAGCCCACACGTGATTGGTGGTGAATCCAAGGGTTACGGTCAGTGACTCACCCAGATCGATGGCATGGAGTTGTGTACCTTTAACCGTGGTTAGCAGGCGAAGCAGATTCTGCTGATCCTTTTCCGTCCAAGGCGTGGACTTTCGGAACTTGTCACGAATCTGTTGCTGCAATTTAGTAAGGAGTGCCAAATCACTAGGTCCAATATAATGTCGATACCAATTTAAATGACCCAAAAGCTGTTGAAAATGCCTCTTAGTGACAGGGTGGAATGTTTTTAGCGGATCGATGTTAGGACCCTCATGCGAAACTCCGTGGCGGATGGAACCAGTGTATCGAGTGCCAAGGAACGTAATGTCATCTACAGGATGTAGGCTTGACTTTTCCTCGTTGATGGTCCATCCCTCACTTTGAAGGTGAGCAACCAGTTGATTTACTACACCGGCAACTACAGAGCTATCACAACCCATGATGGCAATATCATCAACATAACTCCAAATTTTTAATTCTTTTTCTGGGGGAAGAGAATGCAAGGCTCGAAAATTCTTCAGGGTGTTATTCATGGCACCAGTGGCTAACGATGGAGCGTTGCGATATCCTTGCGGACAAACTGTCCACCTGTACATGATGCCATCAATACACATATTCAGTATTCCTTCCGGGTCAGTTATTGGGATAGAAAAGAACATGTTTTTCAGATCTAATGTAACTCCGACCCACGGACTTTGCTGGAACTGTGCCATTTCAAGCATACACTGTGGCAGAGTGGACGGATTAGGTTGTTGAAGTACTTGGCATCTTTTATTGACTTCTCGATAGTCCACGACCAACCGAGCTTCATTAGGCTTTCCAGGTTTCGCCACTCCCCATCCTGATGATAGGTAGGTGCTGGCTGTTACGGTCTTAATACAGCCTCGTTGCTCAAGTCATTGCAGAAGATTAGTAAGGGACTGTTTCAGAGAATCCTTAGTTGGGATTGGCCGATATCACCAGGTGGAAGTGTCACAAAGCGTTGGTCGATGCCAGTCCTGCTCTGGGATAATTACGGGTAATGCCTGTAGCACTTGTTCCCTGAGGTCAAGCATCTTTATCCCCGGGATTCCTAAAATGTTGATGCCCCCTAGAACAGCTTCTAGGGGATATCGGTGGTCCTGAACCCAAAACTTGACCTTCGTTGTGACAGCGATAGCATTAAGCCCTTGTACCTTGATGGTCTTGGTTGTCTTTTGATGAGGTATCATCGAGGTAATCACATTGGTCTGAGCTCCAGTGTCAAGAAGGAAGGATACCTGTTGTTTGTCATCCGGATCGGTAGGGTTGTAAACAGTGAGTTCAGCATATGGTCGAGAATCAGTAGGATCAGGTCTGAGTTGAGGAAGGCCGCCGGCAGAGCCGACGGCCATTACTCATTTTTTGACGGATCCTCAAAATTAAATCCCATTGCTTCAGCCATACGAGCCTGGGCCTTGTCTCCCAAAAGTCTCAATTGGGTCTTTGTTAGTCCGGAGTGAGCAAGAAGAAATCCGAACATAGTCCTTTCCTTCAGAGTCCTTTCCTTTGAGATTCTTTCTTTTGGGGTCCTTGGAGGTGACCCCCATGGCTCTCGCTGAGGGGTATACCCTGGACGCCTAGGCCTCAATGTTGCAGCCAGGTACGCTGAAGGTCGATCCCTTATGTCATTAGAAGCTTCCTCACCTTGCTTCATAAGTGCCTGTAATCGTGGGAGATGGCCTAAAAGACTTCCCACTATTTGTCCTGCTATCGGGTTCAAGAAGAGTCAGAGTGTAACAGCATTCGCTCCTCCGTACACCTCCACGCAGGCATCTATAGCTTCCAAGGGCGTTGGAATTGCCCCGGGATCCGATAGGTGACGATGAGCCCATCTCTCTTTACGCTGGACTGCTGTTAGTCCCATTGGATTTGTTCTTGGGCTCCATGAGAGATACGACACTCCAACTATAGCCAGGAGAAGTTGTTCTGCTGTAGTCTTCTTCGGGCAACCCTCATGCCAGGTGTGAAATTTGTGGGTCACCTGTCCTACCACAAGCGCCGGGAGCGGGATGGGCCAGTGGGCACTGTCTGTGACCACATTCAAATCAGTAGCGCTTCCTCCGCTCCACACTGCTTGCCGTGTCAGGGCACTCGCTTCTTCTTTATCTAGACTGTCGGATCCAAATTCCACTATCAGTCTTCCTAACCATATGGCCAAGGTTTCTTCCGGCCTGATTTTAGAGTCTTTGCAAAGCTCTTGAATCTCTGGTCTGGTGCGTGTACGAGAGATAGTGGTACCTTCTTCATCCTCAACATGCTTTGTCACTGCTATCGGGTAAGCTGTGGCAGAGAGAGGGTTAAATTCTGTGTCTGGGAGCATTGGGTACATCCCTTCTCCCATTGCCCCCTCCCTGTGGTAAAGAGCCGTGGTTGCAGGGAATGATGTCACCTCAGGGGGTGGAGTCACCAAGGGAATCCCCGCCGGGTCTTCCAAAACTCCGCCCCTCCTTTCCGGGTTCCCCGGGTAGCTCGTGCTTCTTTCGCCGCCATTTTCTGCTAGCAACATCATGCGGCTGGCTCTGTTAAGAAATGCTGCTCCGGAGCCCTTTGCTGTCCGCTCCAGCAATTCTTTACCCGCAGTATACATCTGAGCCTCCAGATTCGCGTATTCCCTCAATAGGCCCGTTACTGCACGGAACAGCACATTCATCATCTTTCCCTTTTTCCATTTAATTAGACCCCACTTCGGCTTGTGACGGCCCTTAGTTTCTAAATCCTCCCGCAGCTGAACGAGGAGCTCATGGCCCCGCGACTCAGGCACCAAATCCGGACAGTTGAACCAGTCCGCAGGGGTGGGTTCCCCCCCCTCCTTCAAGTATCGGGTGCATTGGGCGAACTCCTGAGCGGGGGTCAGCTTTTCTGCCTTCCGCGCTTTCACCCCGGCTAGGGATATTGTTGATGTTTCTTCCAGGGGCCGATAGTAAACCCGGTCGCTCCCCATTATGCATCCGAACTCCCCTAGGGATAGTTTTGTTCTCCATTCTTTTATTACGGTCTCTTCTCTTTTTACGGAGAAGTAACCATCAATACTTCTTTCCTCCCCTTCTACCGCCTGGTGGTAAGCGATATGCGCCCATAGATCATTAGCGTTCTCTACGTGGCGGTTCCCGGTGCGCCAGGGGCAGCACCCAATTAAGTTCTTCTCCATCACCGTGCCCTTTGATCCCATCAGCATGTGCCGTGGTGATCCCGATCCCATCCTCGTCGCCATGACTCGGCCGGGCTGAACCGACTCGAGGTGATTCAGAATTTACCCGTTCGTCAGGGCGGGCTGGTGAATAGAGAGGCTGACAAGCTTAATGGTTGCAAAAAACTTTACTTACGTCGCAGGTGGCTGCGACGGAAACGGTTCGGTCATCTGGACAACAATGTGAGTTGCTCCAGCTGGCGAGGCCAATGCCAGTAAACTCGTCCGTAATTCAAGCTGGCGGGAAAAGGGTACGTCTGGGACTGCGTTCGGCGACGGGAAGAAGGATCGATAGGTGATCAGTCTATCGATCAGCTAGCCGCAAGTCGGATCTCTAAGAGGCACTCTGCAGCATGCTCAAAGTTCTTCGACTTGGGCGGAAGTCGCGCTAGTTTTTAAACGGCCAGCAAGCCAATTACCAGCCGCCACGTGTGAATAATTTAGCACTAGCCAATTGCGGGGCACGAATTTACATCCGAATGGTGGGAACTCTTTGCACCGTGCACCTCCGTGCTGCAAAGAGAAAATGCATCCTGCAAAAGCAGCTGCAAAAGTGGCGGGAACACTCTCCTGCACGCGGGTTCTTTATGCAACAAAAGCCCTCGCTGTGCAAGAGGCTCTCAGGTGTCAAGAAAATTCCATAGTGCCGAGGCACCAAACTCACTGGGTAATGACAGGCAAATGACTTCCAGCTTTCAAATATTGATTTGATTTTGTGAAGAAAGGTATTATAGAAAGCTATTTTCTGACAGCAAATTGCTAGGGCATTATTCTTGCAGAGTGGCTTTAAAGAAGGAGAACTAGCTTTAAAAATGTTGATTTTAGTAGCGAGAGCATGTCCATTTTTCTCACTTCACTTCCTTCTCTTTCCACACATCCCTTCCTCCCCACCCTGACACTTAGTCTGTCCCTCCAGTTTTTTTTTTTCTGTCTCACATAGACACACATAGACACAGTCTGTGTGTCTGCATCTGTCTATGTATTTCTTTTCTTTTCCTGGCAAATCAAGTCTCAGTGAATTACTGTATAGGCCTGTCCCATAGTAGCATGCCTATTTTATCCCCTAGGTAATTTTGTGCCAACTGGATTATATCGGAGCAGTTGCTTTCCCCACAAGGAGGAGGCAAAGGGGCAGAAGTTAAGAATAAAGAGCAGCCAACCCTGTAGTATAGCAAATTAACTCAAGACATTAAGCATAATGGTCTCTAAGAGGGCAAAGAGGTCAGCTTTTAGTTCAAAATAATGACCTTCAACCCAGCCAGGAGGAAGTGTGCACAGATGCCTGTGGCTGTCCTTATTCATTTTTTGAAAGGATTGGCCTAGCTTCCCATTTTGTACAGTTAAAAGTCTTAACACATTTTATAGAAGCTGATTTTAAGGCTGACATGACAATTTGATGTTAACCAGGCAGAAGCTGCTGAAAGATCCAGGCAGAATGATTCTAATTAACAATGGGAAAAACACGTTTTGCCTAATTTTGAACCCCCTCAAACATTATAGGTTCAAAAAGTTCAGTTCAAATGTTACTGGGTTATTTCACAGAGAAAGAAAAGAAAAGACAAGAAAAGATACTTGTAGTACAAATGTTGTGCAAACATTTTATGGACTACACACCATGTAAATGGTTAAGGCAGGAGACTAGACTTTTTAGGATATCTAGGTTAAATTCTTAGCTTTGCTGCAGATTTCTTGGTTGACCATGAGCAATCATGTCACCCTTCCTGTGCTTGTTTCAGGGATAATAATAACGCCTTTGTCCAATTCATTGTCTATCCTGTTTATTTAGATTGAAAGCTCTTTAGAGACAGACTTTCTCTTATCATGTGCATATACAAACATGCAGGCCTGGTCTCAGTTGGAGCCTTTAGGCATTGCTGTTAAGTTACATAACTCCAATAATAATAATTAAACACACTGAGCTGGGACTCAGGAAATCTGGGTTCAGTTCCTGGCTGTGTCACAGATTTCCTGAATGACCCTGAGCAAGACATTTAATATCTCTGGATCTCAGTTCCCCACCTGTAAAATTAATATTTACCTTCTTCACAGTAGCATACCGATCTTTGGTATTTGTAAGCCATACACACAGGTTACAACAATAGGAGGCCCAAAGCATAGTTAAATAGACCCTCCTTACCAGATGCAATCTGATGAGATCAATTATGATGAGATCTCTAATTTTACATCACTTTTCAAACAGGATGGTCCAAATGATGTGAAGATTTATCATTAAATTCTGAATTGCCATATTATGCAGCTCACTGATAAACATGAAGTTTTCATGGGTCACAGTTATATCAATATACATGATACCCATATGTGCCAGACTCACTTTTGTGGCATGTTTTCCCCCTCATAATAAGTAGTATAAGGTTCTGGTTAGTAAGAAAAAAATATATTTGTTTGTTTAACTGGAAAAAAGGTCTTAAATTTGAGGAGAAAAAGCAATTTATGGACTCAAACCAGTTTTGTGAACCCAAACAGTACTTGGAAAGTTCACAAAAAGCCTTGAACTCCCTTGCTTTCAGTCACCCCTTGTTCTAATGTGGGAGAGGGCTGGTTGACTTTACAACTGTTTACAGCATGAGAACTACACAGTGTTTGTGGAAGTATAAAATCTGTTGTTGAGTATCATAAAAAGAATTAAATCACCAAACTGTTTTCACAGAAGGTTAAAAGGTCTGGTATAAATCTTCAAAGGAGAGGCAGAAACTCTGTCCTTAATCTGCCCTGTTGTGCTGAGCTATTGCAGGCAGCACATATGGCATGAAACACTACCCAGCATTTGGCGACCCTTACAAAGGCTACAGGCAAAAAAAAAAAAAAAGAAAAGACAGGCTAATGATAAAGTTGAAGCCTAAAAGTGGATTTTTTTTGGCTTTTCTGAGTAAGTTTCACTCTTTAAAGCTAGTTAGAGTGTTTTGATTTAAAGCCAATGTTAAATAAAAGGTGAATATCCCATTGATGAGTTTAATTTATTTGGAGGTTGTGTGGGCATGTGTGCACACATTAGAAAGTGATTATTTTCAAATGTGTAATGGTCTCTCCCCCCATCCATCATAACACTAGTCAGATGTTAGGCTGATGAAATGAAGTTCATCCAGTGTGCATTCACAATAAATATACAGACCACCTTTAAGGAAGACATGAATAATATGTATTGGTATAGGTGCAAAACATGAAATGACAAGTACAAATTCTGTGGTGACAGGTAGTGAGCTTAATTCTTTAAAATAAAATATTAGTTCTTAAATATTAGAAAGGCCTGTTACATAAAATGAATTAATGACTTACAAAATTTCACTTTAAAGCACAGCTTTAAAAGATTAAGTTATGCAAGAGTAAGACATGGTCAGAATGCCTTGATGGGGTACCACTTTACTCATAATACTTATATGAGAAGATGAAAGCATTCTTATTAATTAATATCAACCAAATCTCAGGCATTAAAGAAAACATCACTCCCAGGCTAAGACTAATGCCAAGATTTTTTCCTGTATTGAATTTTTATATTAGAATTATATATAAACCTCTGGAAAAAAATTAGGTTTTACAGTGGAAACACTGACAGACTCTTAACTAGAGCATGCTATGGGTGCCTTTGTAAGAATACCAGGCACAGTGGTTTTGAGCCAAAAAAAATGCTACTTAAAATAATTTATTCCTTATGCTTGTCTATGCTAAAGCTTCTCTGTATAGACTTTTTTAACTCCCCCAAGGTTCTTCTTCATCCATAGAAGACAATAAAAATGTACTTTGTTTACAATAAACAGGAATGATGCAACCCTCCATGAGATAAATGGAATGGTATACTGGCTGATATCAACTCCTTCCACCATATTTTGGACAGGCTATATTCTTCACACATTATATACACAAAGTGTCCCAGATTATATTTAAAATAGTCTAAAATATATGTAGACATTATGTTACAGTACATTATGTTAGCTCAGTAAGGAAACTTTATTTTTTCCTCTCAAATCTTGGCTTAAACATATGGTGCAACCAGGCAGTTCAATAAAGAGTTCATCCAGGGCTTCTTGGAAATAGGTCGATAGAAGATGGGTGCCTGATGAGTGTTATGGACCAGTGCATCAGTGGTCAGGAAAGCTAACTGGTAATGGGGTGAAGTCCAGAAACTGGTCCACAGGAAGCCAAGAATCAGAGCCAAAGTCAGTGTGCACCAGGAATCATAGGCAAAGCTTCTGATAAGCAAGTCACGAACAAGCACCAGGGTCTTTGCCCAGACACTCTACTACTGGCTTGGGCCAGTTTTTAAAGGCTGGAGTGGCTGGGGCAAATAAAGAAATTTGTCAAACAAACTTTTATTAAACGTGCTGAATACACAAGACTCTGTGGGTGCTTTAATTAGAGCAGCTCCCAAGAGCTGCTCTAAGTAAAGCCCCACCTGAACCCTAGCGCATGTGTAAAGATGCCTGGTGACTAGTTTCTCTGGCTTCTCAGTTAGGACCATCTGGACCCAAGGCACTTATCTGAGCTTGCTGCAGGTGAGGGCCTGTTTCCCTGCAACGTCAGGGATGGACTGCCCACATAATTCAACTGGGGCCTACTGGGCCCTGAGCCCTAAATTGAGCATATTACAATGACTAACTCCACATATTTTCAAATCTATTAGCACTATCCTTATATGGATGTTTCATATGTATTGTGGGGAGCTCTGACTAGGATCTGCAACATTTGTTTAAGAAGACATTGGCATTAATACATTTCCTGTTAGAGGGGCAATACATTGGCAAAGAGCTAATGTGAGATGTGGCATAAATTTTATTAATGACCCTTATGAACAGAATGATCTTCCATTGGCATATTAGGACTGTATTAGATTATTATGCATAATTGATTTTCAAATAAAAATATTGTCCAGTGAGCAAGAAAAAGACTAATGCTGAAATTAGAAGATTCCTTTCTAAGGAAATTGGTCATCTCAAAGTTTCAGAATGGGATTCCCAAAGCAATTATGTGATATGTAAATTCTTATATATATGAGCTACTGCATATATAAACTGATATTAAATTGAACAGGCAACAAGTTCCCCCTCCCCCCCTTTAACATTGATATCTATTAAAGTATTTTTTAGCTGTGACATTTATTAAACAGTGACATCTATTGGGGAACCATGTCCCAAAAAAAGTAATAACATAAGTCCAAACTTGACTGGACAAAGCACTGGACAATATATATTGTAGGAAACAGCAAGGAGATGGATTAGATTACCTAATAGACCTATTAGGTCTAGGTCTCTAGGGCTAGATTATTTTATTAGGACACAGCACGGCAGAAAGGAGGAATGTGTGTGAAGAGTCATGTTGCAGTGAGAGATATAGAAAGAATGTTGGATGGCAGCTAGATTTCCTTCTGGGCTTTTAGGGAACTGTATGCTGTGGCAAAACCTTGACCATCCTTTTGCAAGATACTGGGCACATCTAAATAAGAAGCTTAACTACACAGGAGCATAGTTTTATTGCAAAGTAAGTATGTGCGTCAACACATGCTTACTACAAAGTAAACCTCACTAATCATGAATAAATTTGCTACCTGTTAATGCAAGCAGGAAATTCACATTCAATTAGTAGTGGTGCAGTAGTGCTCATGTAGATGACTGGCTGGGAACAAATCTGTGCCTGGTCAGCCATTCACCAGGAGGTGAAAGATTACTCTCTGCTCCCGGGAGCTGCCTGTTGCCAGGGTGGGGACTATGTCCCCTGCCCTGGCAGCAGAGAGCTCTAAGCCCCCTGCTCCAAGATTGTGATTGGGGAGTGGGGGCTGGGAGATCCTTATCTCCTAGTCCCTGCTCTACCATCATAATCAGGGGGTGGGGGGTGAGAGATCCTTAGAAGCGATACATAAGGGACTCCCAGTGCCCGCCCTGCAGTCACAGAGCTGGTGCTGGGAGATAAGGATCTCCCAGCTCTGGCCCCACAGTGGCAGAGCTGGCACTGGGAGATAAGGGTCTCCCTGCCCAAGCCCCATGACTGCAGAGCTCAGACTGGGATATAAGGGTCTTTCAGCACTAGCAATTCCAGCAGTGTTTATTGTGCTGGGAGCTCCCTGCTGGCAAGGGCTGGGGAACCTGTTCCTCACCCAGCTCCGTAAGCAAAGATCTGGGCAGGAAACAGGCTGGGGAGCTAACAACCAAAACTGTGCTAGTACAACTGTATATTTCAGATAGAAAATAAATAAAAATTAGTATCCCAAATAATCAATTTATCTTGTGTAGCGTAAGTTGTTGGGAGTTTTTCAAAAGAAAATTCCAATTCATCAACATACAAATCTTTGGTGAAAAACGTATCAATTTTGACAGAGCTGTCTCAGGTTAAGGATAGCCAAAACTAAAGAGAAAAAGGAGCATACCCCAGAATATCTAATAACATGGTAATCACTAAGCATTCACTAGGGAAGTAGGTTCAAGTCCTTCCTCAGCCTCATGTAGAGTAGGAACTTGAACCATGTGATATCTTCTGTATTCCGAGTGTGTACTCTAACTCCCTAGCTATTCTGAGAAGGCCTCTTTCCCCACTGTCTTGAATTTTTTCAGAAAACCTTGTTTCTTCCCATGAATAATAGAAATATATTCCAAAATGTCAGTATTCTTTCATGAAACAATATTTTCTGTTTTCCAGTCATCCCTACTTTTAATTAAGTTAATGAATTAATTAACCATCAATAATTAAGTCCATTTACTTAGGTAATAGGGAAAAGTCATAATCTAAGGACATATAAAAGGGAGGCAGACCACACAGTAAGATCGGTCAAGTCTTTGCTTGACTGCATCATGGCAATACTAAATAACACTGACATAAATGCAAATATTATTATGGTTTAGTCAGAGAATCAGGGATGAATTCTGTAAAATCAGTCAGCATTTAGTGAGGAAGAATGGTCTAGACCAGTGGTCTAGACAAATCTTTTTATCTAGCAGGCTGGATGACCTGTGCCCTGTCCATCTGCAGGCTAGATCCAGCCAGTGGTCCCAGTCTGGCATTTAGGGTGAGTATGAATGACCTCCATTCTGTTACACATAGGCAGGCAGGGGGCAGCCTGACTCCAATCCAGCTGCATGGGGTAGGGGTCTTGGGCTGGCCCTAACCTAGCTTGTGGGAGGGGGGGCTGACTCAGCCCAATGCACCCACACAAGGGGAGGGAGTATGGGCCAGCCCTGATCCAGCTACACAGGAGGAAGAGGCATGGCATGGCCCTGATCTGGCCATTCAGGAGGAAGGGGTGTAGCCCAGCCCCAACCTGGCTGCATGGAGGGAAGGGGGCAAGGCCAGCCCTAATCTGGCTGTGCAGTGAGAAGGGGCATGGGCTAGCTCCAACCCACAGCATGGGGCTTAGGAATTTGGCAGTGGGGGAGGGTAGCAGTATTAATGAACACTGCTCCCCTGCTGTCAATTTTTCCAACCCCTGGGCAGTCTCATGGGTTTTGGCCCACAGGCTAGAGGTTGAGCACCCCTTGTCTAGATCAGTATTGTTCAACCTATCCAATCACATAGGCTAGATAAGTGGCCTGGGCTGGTCCATGGGCTGGATTCCAGGAGCAGGGTTGGTCTGCAAGCTTGATCCAGCCTAGGGTCAGTGCATGGGTTCAGTCTATGGGTGCAAGACCAGCCACACAGCCAGCACAATCTAGCACATAGGGCCACATCACATGACCTGTGAGGCTCCCCACAGATTCAGAAATTTGGTAACAGGGGACTGCCGGCAGTATTAATTACTGTGGTTCTGGGAGCTGCAGCAATTAATGTTGCTACTGTTCCATAACTGCTACATGTGGGATCCTGCCACTGCTAACTGCCAAGTTTCTGGAGCCTGGGGAGCTTGATGCAGTGAACAACATGGCTCTGTGGGTCAGGTCTGGGCCATGGGCTGTAGATTAAGTACCACTGGTCTACATACTGAGGAAATACTTTGGGATTCAGGTGCAGTCATCTGGTCTTCCTAAGCAACCTTGTGATTCTTAGCTCTTCTAGGCTTAAGATCCTCATTTGTAAAATCCCTAGAAGTTTAGGCACCTAAATAGGAGTGACATGTCTAAATATATTTTTGGATTCAGCTCAATAGCATTTTCAAGGGCATTGAGAGGGTACATGCAGTAAGATATTGTGAGACTTGCAAATATGACAGAAATAGGGAATACTAGTTTAGCTTTTCTACCACTGCAGTCAATGAGACTTGCACAGAAAAGTCTCAGATTCTTCATACATAATAGGGATTTGCATGGCCTAATGAATTCAGTTTACAACTGTGTACATCAAACCTCATGACTGGTCTCCCTGGGAAGCTTCATCTTTTTCCATGAGAGGCTCAAGCCAGACCCTTAGAATTAGAAGAAAGAGAATAATGTCTACAGTATTACTTAGGATTTTCTCTAAAGGCAGAAAAAAGCAGAACCTGAGTAGAATATTCATTAACACAGATTAAAGACTTAAATGATTGTTGATGGTTCTTCATTTCCACAGCCCAAAGTGCAAATAATGCCTTCATGAGGAAGAAATACATACTTTGATTAAACAGCAAATTCATAGCTTGTGGGTCTTCCTGCTCCCATGAGAAAGAACAGCTCAGATGCTTCTGCAGAACTCCCCCCACCCTGCACTTTCTCTGTGCCACACAAAAGTTCTTCCTCTATCTTGGGATATGTACAGAGTGGAAGGGAGGAATGAACAGGTCAGGGAGGGAATATATGTTTTATCTGCCTCTTGCTGAAGATACTTAGGATAAAAGATAAATTAGTCTACAACTGTATTATTTTAAAATTAAAACTCTCCCAGAAACACCCAGGGGTGACTGTCACAAAGTAAATCAGAAGGGAGGTCCTCTATGGCCAAAACCACCATGCCATAATATCTTTGGGGTCTAAAGTTATTTCCTTTTGCACAATGTGCTAGGAGTATACAAGAACAATTTAAAAGAGCTCTGTGGAAATCCCTACAGAGTTTTCCTTCCCATACCTCTCCCCTATGGGCTTTTTGGGGGATTGTGTGACCTGCATCTCAGTTCTGTGCTTCAGTATCCTTATCTGTGAAGAATTAGATTGCCACCAATTGTTCTTCAGGATGTTACTATGAATGCACTGATGCAGCCATCCCTTCTATGGTGGCACGGTCTATGAACCACAAGCTTGGAGCCAAGCTCTGTAAGCATTCAACGCACCAACCTTTCTGCCGCTTATTGTTCCAGTGGGCTCTGCTAAAACTATACATGTTGCATGCCATACAATTATTGTATATGGGGCCCAAGAAAACAAAAGGTGCAAACACCCTTCGCACAGCCGCTTAACAGCTACAAATAGTTTGAATGCAACAGCTCCCCTATTATTGCTTAATAGCAGTACAGTTCGGGCACTCCTGCAGCCCTCCACCTTACAGCCCATCCAGAAGCATCCTGTGGCTGTGGTGACTGTTGGCATGCTCCCAGAAACTAGGTGCCTTCTTTCCCTCCTTAGTCAGTTTGCAGGCTGTGGCATTTCATCTGCATATCCTGTTCTCAGGCAGCCCATCCACCCCTGACTTTCAGTTATATTTTCTTATCCTATTACCCTGGTATTATTGAATACTTTCCTGGCTAGATTTTGAACTGGAGAGAAATGCTGAGTCCCCAAGTGCAGTCCAATACTTTTCTACTTCACAGGACTGTTTTAATAAATGCTTTGAATATAGACAATGTTAAACCGCTGGTACAATTATTTTATAAATGTTACAGGTAGAACTACCTGACATTTCCCAATGAAGACACAGGTTACAGTTTATCAAACTTTAAACCTTCAGGTTGCCATTTCCCATGCTTAGTGTTTTACATTGGCTTAACATATTTTCAAGAACAAGGTTAGGTTGCATTAAGTTGTTTAACATGTGTTAAAAATATATAGATGACAATTTCTGATAACTTTTGACAAAATTCATCTTTCCCTGTGCTTTGAAACAGTACCTGAAATTTGTAGTGGCAGGGCCCAAGTTTTGGTCTGCTTAAGCCCTTATATTAGAATTTGTGACTTTTGCCATTTTTGTGAAAAATTGTTCAGTTTGACTAACAGAGCTCCTTTGGCATTGTAGAGTATGTGATTCTGCAGCAAGCATAAGGGGGGGCTAAATTAAAGTTATGCAGGCAACACTCGTTCTAATAGCATTTCCTAACTTTTGAGTTCTTGACTTGACAACTTTAATAATAAGTTGTGTCACAATCTATGGGATAGTTTACAGAACACTGTACAAATACCTTTTCCAAATCATTGTATACATCCTGTCAAACCTGGTCCTGCTCAAACTGATTAAAATTTAAAGCTTAGTTAAGGCATAAACAAACATCAGTGGTTATCAGTAACGCTGATATGGTGTGAATAAGTATTAAAAGAAATACAGATGTTTTCAGTACAGTTTAAAAAAATGAGCAGTGGTACTGTATTTCACATCCTATTTTAAAGGCAATTATATTTCTAATTCATCTGAATAGCTGTTTGAATTAAATTTTAAAATAGTGGTTTTATGCTGCCAGCTTTAAAACGTGTATAAGGTAGGACACAGTGTCACCTTTTAGACTAATTCAGAGAGGCATGAACTTCCATAGGCCTAGCTTCCTACTTCATCAGATACTATAATAGTAGACTTTAAGGTCCCTTTTCACTGTGGGACATTTGTATATATCCAAAAAGAGTTCACACATTTGGACTATCCCCATTTTAGCTAAACAACCACATTAGGCAAATTTTACAGTAGGACTATAGTATTATTAAGGTTATATAGGGACCCAGATCTTCAATTTTGTTCAACGTGTTCACAGCAATACATTAGTCATGTTGGCAGAAATGACTGTAAGATATTTTCACTCTCTTGGTCTTGTGCTGGCTCTGCACTATGAGTTCAACAGCATAATTAAGAGCAGGATAAGGGTTCGTCTTATTTAAACCAAGTTCAGTCAAGCATTTGGAAGATGTGAGGATGACCCGGCCACACCCCTTTTCCCCACTATATCCTCTCTACTAGATATAGTTGAAAGGAAGGTCTGAGGGCCTCTGTGCTATACACTGTAGCCGTTCTCCCTTGGGTGGCCCAAGCTTTGGTCTGCTTAAGCCCTCAATGTGATGCAAAACACCCATACTAAAGTCAGGGCTTGTACAATCTTCTTTGGACAAGAATCTTCTTTTGCTAGGTCTCAGATCTCTATGAAGAGAAGCCAATAAACTCAGAGGGGAAATTCTGGGACAGCGAACACGTGCTATATTATATTTTACATCAGAATGAAACAGCTGTGTAAGGATTATAAAAATATGATTAGCCAAAATATTAGATATTTGAAGAAGGATTCAGTGACATTTTCCTTATTAAAATAATTTATTCCTTCTGTGTTGACTAATGTGATGTACATAAAGTCTGTTGGCAGCAGTACAGAATGAGGTGTTTCAGGTGTTGTTCATATAGATGGGTATCTCTGAAATGTGCAGATGTGATGCACATGAAAATTATAAAACTACAAGTTTTCATAATACCTATGATTCATGGATGAGGAATCAAATATTGACACTCAGATGGAATTGTTCTGTTCCCATCCATATCTGTTGGGAAATAGTGTTTGTAAAATAAGGAGCAAGCTCTCTTACTTATCTAGTAAGATAAGTAAGCACTAAGCATGAGGACTTCAAGTTTGTGAAGATCCTCCTCCCCCCTCACGCTTCACCCCTGCCCATACAGAAAAACCGAAATCCCTCCATGTATTTTATGACTCCCTTGAAAGTCACAAAAGCAGTGTGGAGAGGGTCCTTTTGGATGTATCTTGAGCCCCTAAATGTCCCTGCCCCATTCCCTTCTATGCAGTAGAACCACACAGCTCCCATTGTAGGTGGGATTCAACTGGCAGAGAAACGAGCACAGTACTGTGCTTGAGTACAGAAGTGTATACAATAGCAGCTTAAATTGAACTAGTTTCAATTAACATTGTTTCTGATAGATTTTGCATTATGCACTAGCAGTGAGCTAAATGTTGTACAAGGCACAAACATAAACATAGCCCTTGTCCCAGAGAACTGAAAAATGCCAAGGCAAAGAAAAGGCTTGATATATGAGAAAGTTAGAGAAAGGAAATAATACATGGGCATGTCTACACATGCAGCTAATGCTGACAAATAAACTGCAGAGTTGATTGCTCTGGAGTTTTCTGCTCCTGGGCACACCATTTGAACATGCTCCTCAGGGCAAAAACTGCAAAGCAAATTGCTCCGATGTTTATTCACGTGCACCACATGGAGCCCAGTTAAAGTAGTCTGGGCTGGCAGGGGACCCCGAGGGTCAGCCTGCCAGCACAGAGCTGCTCCAACCAGGCTCAATGTGCAAAGCACCCAGGGTGCAGGGGGAGAGGGTGGAGCTGTGGGGGAGGGTGGGGCTGGCTAAGTCACAGGGTGTTTCAATGCAAGTCTATCCAGAAGGCAGCCCCCATGCTGAGGCACGCTATACCCCACCTAGCCACGGAGCAGCACGTGGAGATAGGGGAGCAGCCAGCCCAGGGCTGGTTGCTTCCCTGTTTCCACATGAAGTAGCTAGCTGGGGCACAAGGGTGCTTCAGTGCTGGGAGCTGCCTGCCAGCTACCCATGCACTGAGGCATCCTGTGCCACAGACAGCTGGCGCAGCATCTACATGTGTGCTGCTGTGCACAAAAAAAACTCCATCACATGGTAGCACTTGTATTTTACAAGACTACCCTGCTGCCAAGTTTATTAGTGTTGTGCACCCGAATAGGGCAGCACATGTAGGCAGTGAGACATTTACTGGCCAGTTAACTGGTCAACTGCACAGTAAACGTTTCATGTAGATATGTCCCATTTGTACTATTTCACTTGCATAGGAATCTGCATACTCTGTTGATCATTTAACTCCTCTGTCTCAGCACACAGGTCAGGAGGTATAATTTGTTGCCAAGGCATATATGTTGCAGTTTTATAAATAGTTTTATTTATTCAAAATTCTCTCTCCAACTTTATGGGGTACAAGACGTCTGATAAATGTGATCTTAGTTTGAATTATATCTTGTTCTCAAAAATGAAATACTGAATGGCAGCTTCATAAAACCAAACACCCTAACTTTTTTATTTAATTTAATTAGAAATAGAAATAAATCAAAAGTGAACTCTTACTTTTGGATACTGGACACAAATATTATGTTCTGCTGGTCTGAGCTTGTTTCTACATTTCAGGGGTGGGAGGACAGTGCACAAGAAGAGGAGGGAGGTTGCTTTGCAAAAACATAACATTTTCCATACCCAATACCTAGTTTAATTTGGTCTGTTACTTGAGCAGTACCTAGAACTAACTAGGTCATCTTACAAACAAGCATCCTTCATCTGTTTGGGAGAGTAATGGATATACGCAATGGAAAGCTTGAACCTCCAAGATACTGAACGCTTTCAGCTCCCACTGGAATTCCAATGAAAGCAAGGCTGCTGAACATCCTTCAGGAGACACTTAGCTCCTTGCAGCATTTCTGATTTTGCAATTACTGAGGAGAGGAGGAAATGGCAGTTTCCTATTCATATAAGAGGCATTTTTGGCATTTGTGCACATTTTGCAATTCTGCTATCCCTGCTTTATAGATGCATAAGCATGTTCATATAGACTGAGCATGCACAGAAGGCTACATACTCAGCTAGGCATGTACACAGCTATGTACGTGCACCCATTTTGGACTTATGCGAGTGTCGAAAATGTAGTCAGACCAAAACTCGTGACTAACAAGTTTTTATCCTCTCTTTTATCCCCAATGGCTAAGTGGCTATGGCACTCACCCAGGAAACAGGAGCACTCAGTTCTGGACTCCACCAGGTCACAGGGGTCTGAGCCTGTGAATAATCTCTGATTTCTCAGGCTAGTGCTCCAGCCAACATGCCACAGTTTAAGCCAATGCCCTTTCCAGAGCTCCTTCAGAAGCTGGCTTACTGGTCATCCAAGAAAGAAAGATATGTGGGGCCAGGAAGAAAAGTACAGCTGATGGATATATGGTTGAATGAGATGCATGTCACTCTAGAAGGGAGCCCTGAGTGATAGTCTGGATTCTTGCTCCCAGTCTGGAAGCTTCCTAACTGCTCTCTATTTCATCTGATAACTTAAATTCAAAGTACAGTGGCACATCTTCAGAAAGAGCACTAAAGAATAGCATGGATACAGCTTATGTTGTAGTGTGATGACTAAGGGCATGTGTAGATGAAATGGGGGCCCTAAATTGAAGCGGTGGGTTTTAAAAAACACCGCTTCAATTTAGGGCTTATTATACCCCCATGTCATGCACACACCTTACCTGCCTCTCCGATGGGGAGGGGAGGTCAAGCTGCCAGCAGGTGAAGAGGTTGCTGGGCTGCGGGGGGGGGGAGAGGGAGAGGGCTGGTACTACCCTCTGTGACAGCTGCCTCACCCCCTGGCAGCACCCACCTGCAGGCACCCCACTTGGGCGATCCCAGGGGGCACTGCAGCTGTGGAAGGAAGCACTGGGCCCCAACGCAGCTCAGGCAGGCAGGCAGGCAGGCTCTGGAGGGTGGGGAGAAAGATCAGACTCACCACTTTTCTTGGGTAGAGCCTGCTTTCCCGGGGCTGCTGCCAGACTGCCTGCAGGGCTTCCTGCGGAGTCGCGGAGCTGCCCGGAACCCAGTGCCTCACTCCTTGAAGTTTTAGTTTGCTATGCCCCAAGTAATTTAAGGCACATTACGTAGCCGAATTTCCTACTGGCTGTAATTAATATGCAATATGCCACAGAGGAGTGCAAACACCGACATCATTAAAGTGGTGCAAAAGCATTTAGCTCACTTTAAAGTGTCATGCACACAGGCCTCTCATTTCATATACACACGCATAAAGCCCTAGGTTAGGAAGTCAGAGAGAGGCTCAAATCCTCTTTGGGAGATATCAGCCTAGAAGCTGAGTCTCCAGTTTCTGTTTATCCATCAGGGTTAAAATGCAGGAGTACTGCCCTCCTTCTCAATTTACTACACATTATTTGGGGGGTGGGTTCCATCTCCATTTTTATGACTTACACAGATTTATCCATTCACAAAGGGCACAAGGACAGAGTCACTTATTTCCCTGTACTATTGTACATGCTTACTCACTCATCCATGCTTACACATCCCAGGTGAAGGGGTTATAGTGTCACAACCTATACACAAGTGCCACTTTCACAGCGGAAAAGCTGCCTTTTAGGCATACACATGGATACAGAATTCCACCTTCTTTGTGTATGTAAAGAGTAGATACAAAGAGTAGATACATGTCCCTTATTTTCTCCCATACAGCATGCGTCCAAATAAGACACTAACCTTATTTTTGGAAGTTAGAATGTACAAAAAAAGATTTTCCCAGAGTCATGGTAAGGCATCAGGCAGCAGTGTGGCAAACTATCTCCCGTCAGGTCATACTTCCTAGAAATGTTGTGTTTTCAGGAGGACTCACTCTGTTACTCAAGCCTAGGCCCCAGATACTTGCAAGGGCAGTAGCAAGATTTAGTTCTTTACAGTGAATATTTCTTTAAACAAGTGCCTATAATAAAGTGCCGTTTTCGTACCACAAGCCTCACCAAGATACCAGAAGCTCGCTTTCTGGTTCAGGCAGAAGCTATAGTGGTCAGCCAATTGCTACAGTTGTGAGATGGTTAACACAGTCCCATTAGCTTTCTGAACCAGACTCAAATTATAGCCTTCTTTACAGCTGCATAACATGCAGTGTCTCCAAGTGTGCTTCTTTCCAGTGATGAAAGCAGCTTCTCCACTGAAGATGCACATAATTTTAAGGGGCTGATTTTGGTGGAAAGGATGCCTGTTGTATGTGAAAAAATATGGTATACTGGTTTATAATTGCACTAAAACTCTACTTCATATTTTGAATATTGCACTTATCCCCATCAAAGGGAGAGGGAATTAAAAGATCATTCTCTAAGCTATGCAAACATATAAACAGCTTTGCAATTTCAAGGTATAATCATACTGGCATTAGCTACATCTCTCTCTTATTCTGGTAAATGTAAGTGCTGGTGTTCATACCTGATCAGAAATTGCTGTTTTTCATTTAAAATTGCATTAGCAGAAAAAAAGCTTATTTACTTTCCCAGCGGTATTTCTCATTGCAGGCAACTTACACTGAAGGCATGTAAATGCCCATGTCTATATCGCCTCTGTAGGCAAGTTGAAAGAAACCTGTATTTTAATGAAAATGAGGAAACACATAAGGATTAAGCTTTTAGGGCTTAGCGAGCAATTATATTTACTCTATAAATACTAACTGTAAATGGGCCTCCAGTTATGTTGACTGACACTAACACAGCAAGAGCGCTAGGTCAAATGCAATTAGGCTGGAAGTAATATTGGAGTAAAACTCAAATCTGTAACAGGACAAGAAGCTGACAGCAAAAACCCATTTTCTCTCTCTCCACTGAGGTCATGGGTGGTACAACTGAACACTCTTACTGCATTATGTCTTTCCATCAGCGCAGCACAAAGAAAAAGCAAATGAAAAATGCATTTCTTATTTCATATCCCCAAACATCTCAGGCCTTTGTCTCCAGATTTAATATCTCAAAACATCTCAGAGCTTTGTCTCCAGATTCCTTATGAACATTAAAACAACTACATGAAACTGGCAGTTGGTTACTGGGAATATTCTTTTGGCTTTTTTGTTTTCTCATCTAAAATTCCTTGTGGCATGTTATTATGGACTTCTAGTAAAATCATGTCACAGAAGCTATGAAAAGGAAAACAAAATCCTTATTATTATAGCATTTCAGATTTTGCTGTGAGTAGCTGGTGCATTCTAAAAATCAATGTCTGTGCTTTTGATTCTCCCATCACTGAAGACAGAAAAAACAAATCTATTTTGAGAAATCCTTGCTACCATCCTTCGGAGTATAAACAGGACTGTATTTAAATACACTGTCTTTTGATTTGGTTTAACAGGACAAGATTTATGTGCTGTTTGAGTACTCATAAAAGATTTTAATTGAAGTTTATCACTCAAATATTTGAGAACTCCTCAGTAATGAACAAACTAATATATTTCAATAACCACCTAACATTTAGTCAAAAATACCCTTGCAAATGGATGCATCTGTTAAAATGTTAAAATATAATCTTTGCAGATTGCTAGATACATTCCAAACTATCACCACCTGAAAGAGATATTTAGAGATTTAAATAAATAGCATAATTAGGATGAGATCTCTTGAATATTGCATGTGTTCACTTATTAACCACAACAGTGTGCATTCACTTAACATAAAAAACACTATACTGAGTACTCACATACTGCTATTTTTGATAGTTGCTATTGTTTGACTTTTACTCTCTATATTTATTCTTATACCAGTTTATATTTATTGGAGTCTTTCCCATGTAGCTGTGAAGCTCCAAAAAATACTGGAAAGTACCAAACAACTTCAGGTGTAACTGGAAATACTCCCCAGTCATTCAGCAAAGCTTATTCTAAGGAGGATTGTTTACTTCAGCCTGGAAGGTAAAGGAAAGGCTCAAGGAACATTTTTTTGATAGCCCCTCACAATAGTAGTAGTATTAATTATGAATAGACCCACTGTTCCAGGTGGCTATCAGGGGTTTAAGAGCAAGGAGATAAGAGTGTGTAAACAGGAAATTAAGGGAATCTAGCCTTCACCCCAAACACAGTGTCCTGGGTCTCGCTAATCTTTTCATGGTTTTACAAATGACACTGAAGGATTTAACAGTTTACAGAATTCCCTGAAAAAAAGGGAAAAGGGAAAAAAATAAATGAGTTCTCCAACCCAGCCAGAAGGATCGATAAGCTGCATAGTGAATAAGATATGAAAGGAAACCAATACTTAATACAAGTAATATTTTATTGAGGCATAATTACAGCATCCTTCTTTTTATCCTTCAATTATTAATATAATGACTTCTAACCATCCGCTGGGGATAAAAAAAACTTGCGTATTCACTAACAAATCTCACAGAACAATATAAAACCAACTCATATTCCTACAGGTTACAGAAAGTCATAAAGCACACTCAGAGTTATTTAGGTCTTTGATACATATTACTTTTTTCATGCTATGTGCACAATTTTAGCACAACAGTAACCAAGTATCTGCATGTTCACATGATTTGTCAAGCTAAGAAAAAGCAGATCCATCTAAAAAATGGTGGATCCCCAATAAAAACATTGCTGTCTCAAACAGCAACTTTTTCACCCATTTTTTTCTGTACCAGATTTAATGATGCATAAGTTATTTTATCGTCCTTTATCCCACAGTTCTCTGCCTTTTCTCCCTTCATCTACAAATGAGGAGGAAGAGAAGGATTGCTGCTGGTTTCTGATAGCATGACCAGCCAGGGAGCTGGCAGGGAGCTCTGCAGGATCCCACTATTAACAATTCAACTGCCAGAGCTCTAGGACTTGCTAGGGTTCTGGCAAAGGCTGTGGTATCACTGGAGGTCTCTGTGCCATTGTCAGTGTGCTGAGGCATTTTGTAATGCTACAAAAATAATATGTGTCTGGTACCTCAAGGTATGCAGGAAAAAACCGCAAAAAGCTGTGTCTATGGCCGAATTGATGATTCTCCAAATCAGAACTGAGTCTTCAGATTCAGATTCCAATTAATCGAATCAAGACAGTGATCTGAATCAACTAATTGAATCAGTGTTCCCTGAATCAGGTGTAATCCAAATCTGAATTGAATACAACCTGCTTTGCACACCCCTACAATACTCCCCTGGATTGGGCATCACCCCACCAATCCATCAGCCCCCACCTCCCAACTTACTTCTATTTGCTCTTACTAATGTCTGCACATGGCAAAACCTGACTTATGTTTAGGCAGCTAACAGTAAGCTGCCTAATGTGAGTTGGGTCATTTGAATGCTTGTACACATGCACAGAGGAGAAAACACTATTATAAGTGACTATTTTAGAAAAATACGCACATTATTTGAATGTCATTTAAAAGCTTGAAGAAAACTAACTTCAATAAACAGCTACAGATATTGGGGCAGACTAAGGAACGCCATTCTTTTTGTTCACCAAAGGAAATATTGAGTCCGACATGCAGCTCCCAGATACCATTTAACCCAATGTGACTCCATTCAAACATTTGAATCACTCTCATAGAAAACCAGTGTAACAAAACAGTCTGCCAGGCCCAATACTATCACTTTGATCACACTGATTTGCTTCATTTATCTGTCCCTTTCCTTTAAATTCAAAATTGGGGGGTGGGATTTCTTATTTCATAGAATCATAGAAAATTAGGGTTGAAAGAGACCTCCAGAGGTCATTGAGTCCAACCCCCCTGCTCAAAGCAGGACTAGTCCCAGCTAGATCATTGCAGCCAGGGTTTGTCAAGCCAGGCCTTAAAAACCTCCAATGATTGAAATTCCACCACCTCTCTTGGTAACCCCTTCCAATGCTTCACAACCCTCCTAGTGAAAAGGTTTTTCCTAATATCTAATATAAATTTCTCTTGCCACAACTTGAGACCATTGCTCCTTGTTCTGGCACCACTGATAAGAACCTGTCTCAATCTTCTTTGGAACCACTCTTCAGCTAGTTAAAGGCTGCTATCAAATCCCTGCTGGGTCTTCTCTTCTCTATACTAAAAAAGCCCAGTTCCCTCAGCCTCTCCTCCGACGTCATGTGCCCCAGCCCCTGAACCATTTTCATTGACCTCCACTGGCCGCTCTCCATCTTGTACACTCTTTTCTGTTATGGGGGGCCTAAAACTGGACAATACTCCAGATGCAGCCTCACCAGTACAGAATAGAGGGGAAGAGTCACTTCCCTCAATCTGTTGGGAATGCTTCTACTAATGCAGCAATGTTCCTACTAACACTTCTGTTATTTATTTGTTGATATCTTGGTTTAGTTTATTCTTTCCTTTGCTGTTTGCTAGTTAACCACATATAAGTGATTCATTCTGAAATGATCTGATTTTCCTTTAAAATAAACTATTGTTTTGTTTTCTAGAGATATTATTAAATTAAACCTGCCTTTAAGATTAAATGATTGTTTTGTATAAAAGCTGGGCAGAAAGGTTAATGAATCCCAGCTATACCTCCAAGTTAAGGAAGAAAGGTTATGCTTAACCAAAATAAAAATTATACAATAAAAACTGCAACTCTGGTATGACTCCATTAATGTTAACAGGCTAAAAGTGAGGATGAATTTAACCCATATGGTCTGAATCAATCTCTCTTTTCAGAAGAATTACAAGACCTAGCAAGAAAAGAATCATCTATCCTGTGCATGTTGATTAGCCTGGACCTCCACTTTAATGCCATGGGCACAAAACTGCTGTATATTTCTACCATTATGCTTTTTCTTATTACCTTTCATGGACATGTTGTATTGCAGTTACCCTTGTATTAGAGGGGAACCAAAGAATCACTAAAGAAGAAAAAAAAATGTAATATGAGTTTTGAATTTGTTGTGAACCCCAAATCTGAAGTGTTTAAGAAAAATATTCATGCAATTTTATTTTTTCATTATTTTTGTTAATTAGTCAATCATTTTCTTCCAAAGCGGTCACAAACTGCTGGAAGACCAATTTAGACTGGACATAAGGAAAAACTTCTTTACCGTCCAAGTCTCCGAAGTATGGAATAGATTCCCTCCAGGAGTGGTTCAAGCACCTACTCTGGATACCTTTAAGTAATGCTTGGATACTTATCTTGCTGGGACGATCTGACCCCAGCTGACTTCCTGGCCTTTGGGCAGGGGGCTAGACCCGATCATCTTGCAAGGTCCCTTCCAGCCCTACTGTCTATGAAATCTATGAAATCTATGTCCCAGTGGAAACTTAGATATCCTTAGTACAACTGATATCCTGAGACTTGGAAACTGAGGCTGCCTATGCACATGCTCGGGGGGGGAGTTAGTTAGAGCGGTTCCCAAAGAGCCACTCTAATTAAAATGCCACAGTATCATGTGTATTAAGCCCCTGAGTGTTTAAAAATGGCTGCAAGATGCTTTAACTAAAGCTCATTCAAGTAACTTTAGTTAAAGCACCCCAGTAGTCAGTTTTAAACTTGCGAGGACTTATACATGTGACTCTGCGGTGGTGCTAGAGCATTCTAATTAGAATGTGGAGCAGACTCGATTAAGCAAGAATGTGTCGGAGCACATGTGTAGGCACCTTAATATTTGAACTACATTTTGTACACGGTCAGTTCCAACTCTCACAAATGGCACAAAGAAACGAACTTTGCCAAACTTTATTTCATTTATTTATGAGAAACCTGAATTTGAGATTCACACGAATCTCACATGAAATGGAGCACACAGATAGCAATAACAATCTAAATGTTTCTAAGTACATTTCACTTGAAAACAATTTAAAAAGGAACATTTCAGCTGGGAGCCACACATAGGGCCTCTGTGTCCTTCTCTGGCTGGCATGTTTCAAAATGCTACAGCCTATTCTAGCATCAGCCAGGTTGAACCTGGTTGCCCTTTGTGACCATGTCCACACATGCGTGGCTATCCCGGGGTCAAAAAATGTCCCCCACACTACTGCCGCACAGCATGGAGAACAACTGAATGTGCAATATGTGGCATCCTGTCTGCGGCACCACATACTGCATGGCCATGCTCGTGTGGATGCCACCTGTGTGTTCATTTACTGTGCCTTGATTTATGAAGGCTATGTCCTTGGAACCCCACAACTAAATAAACTAGCTTCTCAATTTCTTTTTTTCAGTTTTGCATTAGTAACTGAGAACAAAATTTAGTTCTTTGTCTCTTTTATCTGGGACATGACCCTAGTGTCAACTCATTCATGGATAATACTATATGGAGTGCAAGACAGACATATCCAAAATTTTCACCTGTCTCAACAACAGAACACATTAAGCATTCACAGAATCAGTGCATGACAAAGCAAATTGGTCCTCTGAACTCATCTATCTAAAAAAAATCACAGAATCTCTATACTTCAACTAAAAAAACATTAATTAACATGGGTGATATGAGCACTCTGCTATGCAGTTGATCTCATCCTTGCTAGAGAGGAAAAGGCTACACATTTGGAGGCTTTTTGCAATATGATGCATACTCCAGGGATTTAAAAGACAAATTAAGTCCCTTAGTTCATAGTTCATCATTCTGTGCCTATGTAGATATAGAAATGTTCTTTAAAGGCTATTCTTTAGAATTAGACTAGTTTGAAAAGATCCAGCATGCTTAAGAATTCTATCACTTTTAGAAGGAATCTAAGGTTATGTAACTAATGGTATCATGACATGGTTATAATATATTTTTTCATACTCTTCGTGGCTCTAAGTCTTGGGTAGTTGTATGAAGAGGAAGAATCAGCATATATCGGACGTCAGCATTTTATGAAGAGGTTATCAATATTATAGTCTTCAAAAGAGAGAAAAAGGACAAATGTAAATGTCAGTAGGAACACATTTTTCATGGAACATCCACTCCATTTGCCAGGGCTGTGAAGCAGTGAGAGGGAGTATCTGCACAATCCATGGCCCCTGTGGCCCATCACTCACCTGGTATAGCCTATGTTGCATGTGTCACCACTGGTGTGGCCCCCAGGATGTGTGGCCCCTGGGGGCTTAGAATTTGGACAGCCCTGACCTACCTGATTCCTGAAATTCTTCCTTCACACTATGGGTAATGATGACCTTCCTCCTTTTTCATAAGTCTTTATCTCCCAGTAATCAAGCTTCTTTCTATTGCTAATTGTTCTGCTGCTACCCCTCCCCAGATTCATAGCTGTATGCACTGTACTTAAATATCACTGTGCATGCTCCTCTCAGTGAATCATACAATCATAAAGCAGTAGGGCTGGATAGGACCTCTGTAGGTCATCTAGCCCATAGGTTATCTAGTCTTTGTCTGAGGCAGGATCATCCCTATCCAAACCATCCCACACAAATCCATATTCTAACCTCTTAGTAAAACTACCATTAAACCTGATGCAATACAAGCTGTAACACCCTAGCTTGCCAGAGGTAAGCACCACATCCAACACCCTTCTCCTGTAAAAGGTTGTTAATATGAAGAAAGCCTTGCATTCAAAAGCTTGTCTAGCTTTATCCCAACAAGGTAGTTGGTCCAATAAAAGATATCAGCCCCCAGAATCCCTGCCTCTTAATTCCTTGACCGTTGTGGCTACAACATCATTAAAACACTCTCCCCAAAAGGATGAGCACACCCTGAATATTGAATAGCAAAAGAATCTATCTGGGAGTAGGATCAGTAATACAAACAGTAGATGAAGAATTTGAAATTAGGTTACTATGAAGATAGCCTACCAGAATTAAATTTAAACTCTGAGTGGAAAGTGTGTGGGTTTTTTAAATCTCTTCAACACCATTCATTATCAGCTTAGATATAACATGTATTAGTAGGTGTTCCATCTTTTTGCTTTCTTTAACAGGATCCAGGGAAACATAGTAAAGTATAGGAAAAGGGTGCATGAAATCCATCATGTTTTATTTAAAATGTTTCTGACCATTTGCTGCCTTTGGCAGACTATTTTAAAACAGGCCAGGGAGCATGATAGCATCAGAGAAGCACTCAAGGTGTAAGTACTATGAGTGGTCAACTGCAGGTTAGGGAGATTGGCAAGCAATTTCCCCACTAAACATATTGAGAGTCACATTCTTGACTTTGTGGGCTGAAAATGTTTTACTTTTCAATATTTTTCCAAGCCCTTTTCAGAGCTTGGAAAACTCAGATGTGGCTTTATTTTACATATATTTCATTTTGGCACATGTTTAGTCCCTAGTGAAGAATATATGTGGTGCTTGAGTAAAAAAAAAGTTGAAAAATAAACTTGTAAACTAGCAAAAATAGCATATTCAGCATGGGTACTTACAACTAGTGAAAGGTTCATCATACAAATATGTATAAGCAAAAAGTGACATCACTTTATTCAAAACTCCACAGATGTTATGAAGGATTTATAGTTGATGTAAGCGCCAAATATCTACATTTCTTTGCTTTACCTATAGGTAACCATATCTTCGCAATTTTTTTAATAAAATATATTTTTAATTGTACTAAAACTGTGTTTATTTAATTCAATTAAAATTAATTTTATTTTTACTGAAAAGGCTATTTTATATATGTTCCAAAAATTACAACTCTAAGCTAAAAATATGTCTCATTCTCATCTTATTTAAATTCACTTTGTATGTATAACCCCACTGCCATTTTCCATTTTAAAAACTTAAGTGACAAATTCTTTGTCCAGTTCCAGTGGAAATCCAAAGTCTAAAGATGTTGATGGTGTGACATCAGTGAAAATAAAGAGAAACAAATGAGAATATGGTTTGATATGCATCTTACAGCATCTTTCCAGTCATTACGTTCCTGCACTAGGGGCTCTCCAGTGCCTCAGGATGTTTATACACATGGTCCGGGAGGCATGGTGGGGAAGGGCACTTTAATTAGCACAGCTCCAAGAGCCATGCTAATTAAAAGCACCCGGAGCGTCATGCATATGCTAGTTCCTGCACTGAAAAATGGCGGTGGGGCACTTAAGTTGTCTTTTAAGGCCGTGTGTACATGAAACAAGAGGTGTGTGTGCATGTCACTTTAAAGCAGGCTAAATGCTTTTGCACTGCTTTAATGGTGTCAGTGTTTGCACGCCTTGGCAGTGTATTGCACATTAATTCCAGCTGCTGTAGGAAATTCAGCAGTGTAATGCACCTTAAATGACTTGGGTCACAGCGAACTAAAACTCTTTCGAAGAGTTTTAGTTTGTTGGCCCTACAGCCACGGAGTGCAGTACTGGGCTCCGTGCAGCTCCACGGCTCTGTAGGAAGCCCTGCAGGCATCCTGGCAGCAGCCTGGGAAAGCAGCTCTGCCCACGTAAAAGCGGTGAGCCTGCTCTTTGTTTTTTTTCTCCCTGGAGCCTGCCTGCCTGGCTGCTTGAGCTTGTCAAATAAGCTTTAGTTTAAAGCAACCCGCTGCTGTTTTTTCAGTGTGGAGATGCTGATACACGTGGTACTGGAGGCTGCCAGAGCACATCCATTTCCACACTCCAGCAGACTCGATTAATCAATTTCCTGCTGGGCCCTACAGTCAGAGGCCCTGAAACCTGGGATCTCCAGATCCCACCTACACAGAAGGGAAGTTACACCCCCTCAGGGAGAGCAACATGAGCTCCCTTTCCAAGTCAGTTGTTATTCACCATAGTAAAACTCTCCTTAGCTTGCCCTGCCTCTCTGTGGATGGCTGAGCTACCATCATTGCTAGGCAGAAGCACTTCTCCCTTTCAAAACAGGGCAAGGTCTACAACCTTGTGATGTATTAAAAGGGATCTTGGATCTCAGCTGTACATATAGATCCAAATTTGGTCACAGTACGTGTTTCCATTAGCTAAAGGGAAATGTGGATAATATTTGGAAATAGAGGTAAAAAAATAGCAAGTAAACTTGAATGCCACAACTTTGCCTTTATTTTGGATTCTCGAGACCCATATGTCTCTTGCTTTTAGTGAGGTCTTATAACTGTCTGAGTAGCCTGTAGCAGGAGAAGAGAACTGTTAAATAGACTGCAAGAACAGCAGCCAAATTTTCACATTGGGACTTAAAGTGAAACTGTGTCCTTTTAAATGGGTTTTCAGGTCTGATATTTATAAAACTACTAATACCAGTCAATGGTCAGAACAGATTTCAGTTATGTCTTGTGTCCTTATTTTTAAAAAAAGAGCATGAGGGAGGATGACTTAAAGAAATCTTCAGTTACACACTAGGATCTCATTCAGACTGGATTTGAGCTTTGCCATAGACATCACACAGGTCTCCCAGTTTTCCTGAACAGCCGAAACCTGGGTTTTTAATCCCAGATTCCCTACATGAAATATAAAAGTCTACATCTATTTATTTATGCAACAAAATCATAGGGGACTAGAATACCACAGTTCTTACGCAGATGTGCAGAGTTATACAGAAGGGTAAGCCTCCTTGCACACCCTTTACATCCATTTTAGCCAATTATGGCCTGTTCAAATTAGGCCCCAGCTGTAGCAAAACAAAATTTGTTATATGATCCCTAAGAGCAATAGAACAAGGAGGGAGCTGAGAGATGTGGGGAATAGCAGGGTCTCTGGCTTTGCACCTTGTCTCCTCCAAATATGCATTAGCCAGAGTAGTTAGCTGGGTCCACAGGGACAGATAGATTGTTCCTTGTGACAAAGAATGATGATACAAGCTCCTCGCTAGAGCAAGAAGGGCACTGTGATTCTCAGAGTCCCAAATGGCTCTCTGGTTTGGCTAATGTGGCATCAAAGCCATTTGCCACATTGGTGAAATTCATAAATATATAGACTGTATATGTGCCAGGAGAAGGGAATCTCCTCCCCACCGTATACACATACACAAAAAGTAGATTTTGTTCAGGTAACACAAGACAAAGGAAGCACTGGCTAACACGAAGCCATTGAGGAACATACTGCTTTAACTAAAGGACTTGGAGGGGCTTTCCCTTCAGTATCTAGTTAGGTACTAATATGGCCCACCATCACTGCAGTATTTCAGCACATCCCAAGCATTTAAAAATAGAACTAACAATAACAATGCTTCTCTCCTTCTATGAGAAAGTCAGCTTTAATCTTTTAACAGACCCTTTTTACAAAAGTTGCAGGGTGTGTTGAATTTGTCTAAGTTAGAATTGTATATGTAAGGAAGGAAGCGATGATTTATAATGTCTGGCTGTCCACCTTCAAAGTGAAACAACCACATTTTCGATTTGCTCCTCCCTCTCCTCCCCCTTAGAATGATTTCTAATATTGCTCACAGACTTCTATTTTATTAGAAATGGTACAAGATTTGCTCAGGCTCTGGGAAAGTGTACAAGTTGTAATGAAAACCAGCAGCAGGGAAGAAACAATAGTTGAACAGGCTAATAATAAATTAAACTAACTTGGAACAGATAAGAGTTGTCAATCTATCTTCAGGTAATTCTCCCTTAAAAGAAGCATGGTTTGTTGTGTTAATTGGCAACCTACTTGAGTTCCAGCAGGGTAACTCAAGTGGTGAATTATCTACAACGCTTGCTAAAATCACTGCTAACGAGAGTAGGATTCTGCTCCAGATTTACAGCTTGAACTAAAAATACCACTTTGGCTGAGAGCATGTTTGGATCTGGCAAGGTCACAGATTTTTTTCCTACCTCATCTTTCATTATAGCAATTTCAGTTTCAGTTTTCATTTGGTAAAATTGATGGCTATTGCCCATCTCATTTTTGTTTTCTTAGGTAAAACTTACTCCTACTATTACTACTTGGGATAAAAGAATTTATATTTGGTATGTAGACACCTATGACACACTTTTACCCCAAACTTAGAACCTGAAATGTGTAGGGTTTTCTATTAGTGGCCTCTGTACCATTAAACATATTAAAATGAAGACACTTTTAGAATTAAACCCTGATCCTGTGAACATGCACTACACATATTTACACACACTAATCAGAGAAAATTAAGGTTGGAAGGGATCTCAGGAGGTCATCTAGTCCAACCCCCTGCTCAAAGCAGGACCATCCCCGTCTATAACATCCCAGTTCTGTCTAGATCATCCCAGCTCTGTTGACTTCTTCAGGAGTACTTGATGGCATAAAGTTACTCATGTGTATAAGTGTTTATAGTCTCAAGACCTGGGAGCCAGTCACAGAAGCTGTAAATAAGCATGATCTGATTAACTTCAGTAGTATCATAACTAGGAGTGAGTGAGCAGGACACCAGCTTGGTGCACCAGTTCAGAAGGAGTGCTGGCACAGCAGCTGTCAGGGAGCCTATGTTATCGCTCTCAAAGTAGTCCGTGTTCTGGGAGATTGTGCCAATGCAGCAGTAGTCTGCACTGCCACCACAGCTACAGCAGCCCTTGCACAAAAAGGTAAGTTCTCAGCATCATCCCTACCCTAGGGCACCAAAATTTCAAGTTACAGTCTGAATTTCAGTGGGGTTGCCCCCATTTATACCATCTAGAGATTGGTTTTTAACTGCAAAGAGCTTTTCTTCATTGTCAAAACATGAAATAGATAGTTTCTCTCTCTCTCCCTCTAATTTTGCGAAGTGTGATGAATCCATAGTGCAAGACTGTTTTCAATAGTTTCTCTTAGCTTTGGAACTCCACCCCCTTGAAGGCTGCCACAGCCTGGGCCTGGACATCTTCTGGAAATGCTGTAAGACCTTACTATTTGGGCAGGCATTTCCCAAGCCAGGCTAGGTTAGGGTATTACTTAAAGACCTTTTGTTTCACATTTGCTTATATGTGTTTTCTGTCTCTTACTATAAGCTGCCCTAAGCCTCTGTTGGGAAGGGTCACATATAAATCCAATAAATAAATAAATATATTTTTAATGACAAGTGCTTAGTTCTGAAATTGAACAGGGAGTCAGTCACTGCTCTACAGAGCTTGCCACCTAAGGGTGTGTGCAGATGTGCCAGGAAGCTGTTCAGATGTGCTGTAATTATAGTGCATTCCAGAAGACTCAATTAATTGAGTCTGCTGGAGCATGCTAATTAGTGTGCTCCAGCGAGCCTCTGCATCTCTTATATCAGCATCCCCACACCTCAAAATGGTGGTGTGGGCACTTTAATTAAAAGCCCGTCAAATAAGCTTTAGTTAAAATGCCCCCAGAACCATTTTGAAGCGGCTGATGCTGATATATGAGATGCTGTAGGCACTTTAACTAGAGTGACTCTTGGAGCCACTCTAATTAAAGTGCCCCTCCTCCCATCCCCGAAGCATGTGTACAAATGCCCTAAAGTTCCAAGTATTACTTTCAGTTACATAGCCCAGCTAGAAAAATGGAGAAGACATTAGTAAAAAGTGAAGAACTGTCTTCCATTCTACCGATATGTGAGAAGTGGTACGGAGAATTTTAATGAGCATGTCCAAACCATAGCATTAGACATACAGCCGAACCCAAGTCATTAACATAAACATTTAAAGTGCACCGTAGGTTCCTAAATCCCTAAGAGTGATCCGGATTGACTGCACTACAAAAAAAATGTAGGTTTAGACATCTAGAATCAATAGGCATCCCCAGTAGGCAACCCCATTTTTTGGCCTGAAAAGTTCCCTCAGTGTCCCAAACCCTGGGTTGGGTTTGGAAAAATGCTCAGAAGTGATCCAGATCCAGTACCAAGAAGTCTAAGGGTATAGACAAACATATGTTTCCCAGCAGTTTCGGAAGAGGTGAGGCGGCTGTTGCTCTGGAGAGTAGGGCACCAGTTGCTGCATTCTAACACGTTCCTGGGCACAAGCCAGGAGCAATACAAATGTAGCCAAACAGCTTCAACTTAAGCCCTGCTTCATAGAGCGGAAAAGTGTAATTTTGCTACATTTGTATTGTTCCTGGCTTATGCACATGTAACTGCTAGGATGTAACAGCTTCTGTGTGCTCCTGAGCAGTAGCTCCCCTTCCCCCTTTTTGAAACAGCTTCCAGTGTATGTTTTTCCATGCTGTCACACATAAACTCTATTACTATTCAGATCTGGGAACTGCCTAAACTCTGTCTAGGTCCCCATTCTGTTAGGCCAGGTACAGAAGTTAGACTTATTGTGTGGTAAGCGTGCAGAAAGCGCTCTATGGACATACTGTGGACACTGCATTCACAGCAGGGGCTGTCCAAGATGCTCATCTTGCACAGTATTGTTTTGAAATGTCCGTATCCAGATTTCAATCTGTTCAGCTTGACCCATGCTTCTCTGTCAAGGTCATGGCCAATGGGAGACTTGTTCAGTGTTGATATAAAATGGTGTAGGAATAGATTTTAGACCAAATTACTGTGAACTATCATTTAATTTCTATTCACCCCACCCATTATCTAAATTTTGTGCTACACACAAGGCCACAGTTCCCAGTCTGCCAGGCTCTCCACAAGCCAGAAACCTGGCAGCGGGAGAGCAATTAGGGTCTGTCTTCTTATGTCACTTGGTGTAATGCCCTAGAGTACAGGGAATACATCTGTGTGTTTGTAAGTTGTGCAGCTTTTTACGAGTCTCTGCACACTATTAAGTACACTGTTAAGTTCTTAGTGTGACAACTTCTGAACCATACAGGAGCACAGTATGGTGGTTCTGAACCCTTTGAAGTTGGCATCCCATGTCATGCTGGCTAAATGTCTTAAGGCAGCTACCCGGGAAGAGATTTTACTGCTGATCTTCTGAACGTGATGTTTATAGGTGAGGGAAAGGTCTCATGTGGCTCTTTGGTAAGTTGGGGTATGCTCATGAGGAAAGCTGTAGTTGCCAACTCTGATATTCAGTGTGCTGTTGGCTCCATGACTGTCCACATGGAAGACTGATGATATTGATTTATTGATGCTTCCATCTGACCTTGTGCCTTTCAATCGCCCCCAGAGGCCATTGGCCTGGAATGAAGCAGGGGCACCAGGATCAGTACCCCCTCCTACTGTTGGGGACTTATCAGTCTCTGTTACATTGACAATTAACAACTGACCACCCCATACCTGAAGGTCACGTTGCTTTCCTGAGAGAGGCCAGAGTGTTTACATGGACCCACCTAATGCAAACTACAACCCAAACACACTTCAAAAGATACTGAAAACTTTTTTCAAGCCCTACAGCCAAGGTGTTAAAACAGGTTTTGCTGGCATGGCTCTGTTTGGCAGAATAGCTGTTTGGCAGAATAGCTACTTATCAGCACCTCTGCAGGCAGTGGTCTTCTTCTTCTCTTGTCTTTATATCACATTTGATCTTTTTGTTACACACACCTGTGCTCATTTATTTTACTTTGTAAGATCTTTCACTGTACATGTGCCTTTAAACAGCAGGCACTGCAGCAGGCGTTGCACAGCCTGAGGCTCTGTGCCACAGTCACAGGTGGTTGAATAAATGGTATATCTCCATTTTATTCATTAGTTCCTTAGAGCATCTAACTCTGGTACATAGGCAGTTGAGACATCGGCACCTTTGCCATGTTTCATCAGCCCCTGGTGCAAAGGATGCAACCACTGGAATGTCCATTTTTTCACTGTCAGGTATTTTCTTCAACCTCTCATTCTGTAGTCATTACTCCTTGGTTGTGTCCTCAAGAGGTTGAGTGTTAGAGAGGAAGCTCCTGAGTGACTTCAGACATTTGTATCCTGTGGGATGGTCCTACAGTGGGTGTCTGACATATTCAATTTGCCTCAAGCATTCTATCCTGCTGGCCACTCCTCTTCTGATATCAGACAGAGCAATGCCAGACAGCAGGAATACACTGTTTGGGCTGGTAGGCTTCAGACAACCTGTGATTCATTGGCAGCTATCATTCAGAATGGGGCTAAGGGACTTATCATGTATAGATCTCTCCCGTACAGGGCATGCATACTCAGCAGAGGAGAAGCTGAGAGCCAGAGCAGTGGTTCAGATGGTTTAGGGGCTAGTTCCCCATTTTAAGCTGGTGACCTTATATTGAAGGTTACGAGTGCTCACCTTTGCTTTTGTCTTCATGATGTGTTCTTTGTATAAGAGGGTTTGATCCAGGGTGACTCTAAGGTAAATTGGATTTGGACAGTGTAATAGCGGGGTCCCAGACCATGTCATATTGAGCTGGTAGTTTTTCAGGTGAAAGGCATATACGGTAAAAGCTCTGTTATCTGGCATCCCCTGGGAATGGGGGATGCCAGCTAATCAAATATTCTGTTTAATCAAATGTGTACCATCTGGTGCACTCCCCAGTGTCAGTGTGCTGGGGGACAGAGTGGGGGGCCCTGCGCAGGTTGCTTTGCCCCGCATAGGCTGCTTTGCCACGGGCCATGGGCTGAAGAAGTGGCAAGAACTCTTCTCGTGGTGGCAGTGAAACCCAGAAGTGATCCCTCAGATACCAGTTAATAGAGTTTTCCAGCTAATAAAGTGCCAGTTAACAGAGCTTTTGCTGTACTTGTGTTTTGCTGGGTTGGCATGTAATTGTTTTTTGGTGTAGTATGAGGTTAAGCCAATTAGTGTCGTGCTTAGGTATTTTTCAATATGGTCAAAGCCAGAGTTTGGGTTGTTATGCACAGGTTGTCTACATGACAAAACATTTGTTTCCAAATTGATTGGTTGGTCAGTCACATAGCTGTTATATAGCAGCAGTGCAAGTATACTTCCTTAGAGGAGGCTATTAATCTGCTGCCTCCATCTGCTTTGCTTCTCATCCAGTTTGACAAAAAAAATCTGTTTTCAAGCACAGTTCCTATCATCTCTGTAAGGTGTAGAAGTTGGTCATTTTCAGGGTCTTGTGGAGAAGTCATCAGTGATTAATTGTATTGTAGGTGACTATTAGGTCAATGAACAGAGCTCTTGTGATTTGGCCTCTTTCAAAACCATCCTCAATATGTTGACTTACATTGAGCAGCTGACTCACTGTTGATTTTCCAGGGTGAAAGCCACCCTGGCTCAGGGATTAAGTATTTATCCACATATGGGACAAGCCGGTACAGTATCAGACATCTGCATAGTCTATATATGTGGCATAGCAGATAAATAGGTCTAAAGGACCACATGGATCTTTGGACCACATGGATCTTTCCCTAGCTTTAGAAATGCCACTACCTGACATGGTGGTGACATCACCATATTTTTGAAATTTTTGATAATTTTGTGGGCAGAGGTGCCCATGATGTAGGGCCAGAGCAGCCCGGGGCTGGAGACCCATTGACCAGTGCCATGATAGGGGCACTTGAAGCCCTCTGGCTCTATTCATCTGAGTAGGGATCTCAGTCCACATGGATGAGGAGTTACTCAGCCAGGGCTTTATAGAGCTGGACAGCCTGCTGCTGTGCGGGCCAGGGCCACCAGCATCAGTTGGGGGAGGATAAAAACATGCATTCAGGATACATATGTGCATGTACACCACCCCCACACACACACAAAATACAGGTGTCTGGGACACATACACACACACAGAACCCAGGCATCTAGGGCACAGACAATCACACACATGCACATACAGAACCCAGCTGTCTCGGGCACATGCACAGCCCCCCCCCCCCCCCCACAGAACCCATGTGTCTGGTATGTACATGTGTGTACACACAGACATAGTGGGTGTGCTGGTTGGGCATGCACAAGATGGATGACTGAAGGCTCATGGCCATGATGAGCAGCTGTTGCATCAGGTCCAGGTGGGCAGCAATGATGTCCCTGCCAGACAGTCATAGGAGGCTGAGCCATTCAGCTCTGTTTGGCACCCTGGGGAACCTGCAGGGCATGTGAGAGACCCCCCTACCTCCTGGGCTCTGCCCATGCAGGCAGATTCTGGGCCCCCTACCTTCCCCTCCACAAGGGCTAATGTGTGTTCTGTTTCCTCCCAACATAATCATAGGTGAGTAAAGTAAAGCTCAAAAGTTAAGAGCACTTCCACCACAGGCTTCTTGAACACATGTACTTAGTCTCTGTCATTCACAGAATACTTCTAATACCTGATTGAAACCAAGAGCATTGAGTTCAGTACAAGTACAGTACCCTATAGCCATCCTGACTAATAACATTGTATAATACAATTGTAACAGCTTTGTTATGACACCTACAGCTAGAGTTATTATTTAAAGCACAATTACTTTATTTTGCCTTTTATCACTGCCATCCGTTTCTCACTTCAGAGAAGGAAATCAAAATTGTGAGTCTTATTTGCTAGGAAAGTACAAAGGAAGCCCCAATATTAAGTCACTAAAATATGTTAGGGTTTTCTTTTTATATTGATTTATTAGTTTTATATTGATTTCCATACAGAAAAACACTAAAATACTAAAAGGTAAATGGCTTACAGCTTATATGTGGTCCCAAGTATGTTATGTATCACAGGATCTCTGAGAGAATCACAGAGAGATGAAATGTTACTATTTGTCAAATTTGCAAGACCAGAAAATATTACAAAGACAGGAAGTATTAGGATGGGTGTTTGAGTAATACACTTGGAGGAAATATGCAGAATAGGAAGAGGAGGAATACCCAAAGGGAAGAGAAAATGAGAAAGTGGGGTAGAATGGATGTTAGTCCTCCTAGGCTTTCTTTGACAAGACTCAATTTTTAATCCAGATTTATACAGAAACAGGACTCAAATTTCTTCAAATTCATTCAAGCAAGGTATACCTCAATAATTATTATTTCTTTGGCTGCTAATTCAGAAAGATCCAAATTCTTCTGCTTTATCCTGGGCATTAAGCTTACTCTTTCATTCTTGTAAAGTCATGCACTCAGTGATCACTTCTGTCCCTCAAAAGCCAAAGTCTTTGTTATACCATTAAATCTAGCTTGGCTGTTGAAGTCAAATACCATTTTAACTCTTGTGTATACTTCTTTCCATAGCTGTGGCATATAGAGCACCAACAAATGGATAAAATCTGATGTCCAATATATTTTGAATAAAGTCTTCTGTTGTGTTGTCTAAGATCCACAGAGGCACTTTAAATACTACATAATTTGATCTGCTGTCAAAATTATCTTGAAGTCTGTGACAAATTCACTTTGCAAGCTTAAAATGTTAGACATTTCTAGTAAGTTAGACATTTCTAACTAGAGTATAATTTCCAGATGAATTAATTTTCTTATGAAGCTAAGGTAGATTCTTCTTCCATGGAGAAATTGTTCAGACTACAGAGAATGAGCTCAGGAAAACAGGGAAATCCAACTATAAAGACTGTAAGACTGAAGTCAGAAACCTGAGAGGACTGTTATTTCCAGATTTTTGCAAAATGCAGTGGCCAACATAAATGTTGATAAATGAGTTCACAATAATGTTACTGGACCATGGACTCATTCAGAAATTGAATTTAGTTTTTGGGTGGACAAATGGTGAGTTCATGGAAGGAAATGTAACCTATTTTGAGCAAAGAGATAGATTGAGGGGCATAGCAGGGAAGGACCGTAGGCACTGAAGTTAGACAAAACTGTTATTAAGTTGGATTGAGATTCCTAGGTCATGACTGGACAAACCATCCTGTAATTCTGTGCATCACCACTGAGCAATGGTCCATATCTCATAATAAATAACTGACCTTTCAAACTCTGTCCTTGAATGTTGTATGTTACTATTACTGTAATTACATGGATAAAGTAAAACAGGATTAGAAATCATGCTTTTCATAAAACAAAAAATATTTGTATTCATGTCTTCAAATCTTAAAATTGAAAATTTAATCTGATTTCCCCTCACCTAAAAAAATATATACTTAAGGGTGTTATACTTGCAAAATGTCAAGAGTATATTGGTAACTGATTGTTCAGCAAGAAAAGTTTGAAATTGTGCAGATTGCTAATAGACTTTTGGTACTGGCTTGGCTGACTGACATTTCTGGAAGGTAAAATAATTGGCTTCCATGTAACTGGAAACATTTCACCATGAATGGAAATGTCCTAACTAATTTTTATAACAAAAATGTAAAAGTAGCTCGTAAAAGATACAGAATCTTGAAAATCTGGGGGATAAGAAACTGCTTTACTCAAAATATTTTTGTGATTTAAAAATATAATTAAGGCCAGCCAAATCCTGCAGAGACAAGGGCATATGGTTAAGTTTACCTGCAAAAGGAACCCTTTTAAAGACCATGCCTTTCAGGCCCAATCTTATAAGCAGAGGAATAGTTTAGTCCCAAATGGCTCTGACTCCCATTAACTACAGTGAGACTGTTGGCAAATAATCAACTTATAGTTGCAGGCCCTGTGTCTTGACCTGACACCCATAGAAAGCCTTCTTTTTACTTCACAAGGGGTTGGCTCATGGTCTTTAGAAGTAATAATGAATTAGCTTCTGCCACCAAGGTATTTGGTGTAAGTTTTGTCCTGGATACTCAGAGGCCCAGGTTTGGCCTAATTATATCAATAATGACTGCGTGTACAATATTTTGAAATGTAAAACATATGGAAGTGCTACTATGAATTATTAATAATAGTAGAGGTGGTGGTAGTCACAGCTGGGTGCCACTATTCTTATTTTTATATATTTTTCTAGTTCTATTTTTGTATGATAATGCTCCTCATACACCTTTCTTTTTCCTGTTTCAAGCAGCTAGTAGCCATAAATTCTAGCAGCTGAGGGGAGCATTAAAGAATAAAAATATGAACAAACAACCCCTGCATGTCATTAAGTGAACAGTGAGCTCAAATGATTTGTCAGTTTATAAAAGGAACGAAGTTTATAAAGCTCGCTGATCCTTTGTGTCTGTGGAAGGATGTGCTGTCAGAGACTAGAATAGCATCAGGAGTTAATAGGGTCCTAACCACCAACCCTAGGTCATTCCCTGTCCCACATTAATTTCAATTTCAACCTCAAAAATGAATTCTTTGCAATTTAGTATGTTTCTGTTAACATCAATCATTGTCACTGAGAATTAACAAAAGGCTCAGTCTAGACTTTTCCCCTTAATGTGACCTTACCATCATATGAAAAAAAAAAATTAATCTTTAAAGTATTTTTCTAATACTTGGTGCTTTTACTTTAGAAATTAATATTTTATAATCTAAATCTGAGGGCATAAGAGGGTAGGGAAATCTAGTGGTGACACACTTCAGTTTTTATCAGCCACTTGTTAATTTAAGGCATGTCATTATGAAACAATAACATACACCTTGTCATCTTATTGTTTAATTAGGTCATCTAGTCTATCCACCTCTGTAGGTTTAAAACTGCACTGGCTAATATTATACTGCCTGAACTTTTATACGGTTTGCTTTCAAAAGTCCTAAGGGAAGGCCTTTTCCCTACTTCCCTTTGAGGATCATTGCCCATGCCAGTAGATCTAGCTGTTAAGGTATTTTCTTGATGTTTAACCTAATCTTATATTTAAACATCATGCCCTTCGTTTTTGTTCTGAATGACTGTGAGGATTTGACAATATTTTTAACTTTCTTGCTTTTGTCTTTCAATACATCCATTCTCCCCAAAGACAACAAATAATCTCTAGAAGACAAAAATCTGAGGTTGCCTTTCAGTTCCATTCCAACATGCAAAACATATTTTCTACCAACAATCAAAAACGAATAATTTTCAATTCAATCAAGAGGGTCTCTTTAACGATCTCTTTGAAAAATAAATATATTAAGGCCTAGAACTGCATGCACCTTAAATGGGAATTCTGTGGGACTGAGGCATGTAAGACCAAAGTGAAGAGTCTCAGTTGCTGCTTACCCTGGAGTGTCTAACAAGGTTCTAGGTACCGACATTTTCAGTATTAAAACTTTTCACCATTCCCAAAGTTCTACTTCTGGGTTCAGCCAGAAGTGCTCCCCTGGTATATCCTGGGAGAGTGCAGTGACTGCTAAGCAGCTAGAAAACAAGGGTAAAAATAACACCTCCTACTGTGTCTTGAAAGAAAGGAGTGAGCATTGCCTCAAGCGCATAGGCTCCTACCTTCAAGAGATGATTTAAGGCTGGTAGTCCTGAATGGAGGGAAATGGCTCTTGAAAGCACAGAGGTGAGGGATTTAAATTCTTAAGAGGTGGAGGATTTAAGGCATAGTCCTGTCCTTAGCATTTCCTGTTGGTTAATTTAGACTACCTGTCCTCCAATGCATACTTATTGTGCTTACTTTCCCCCTGTTTGAGGTACCTACCACATCCAATATATTAAAGAATATGGAGTCTCAGTGTCTAACAGTCAGGGTGGTGGTTTCTACTGTGGAGCAGCCAAAATGCCTCAAGGTTAGAGGGTAGGCAGTGGGGGAAGAAGTGGGGTAGCAGGCAGTGGGGAAGGGATCAAGCAGCCTGCCCCTGCCCCTTTCCCCTTCCCACCTTGTCCACTGCCATCTCTCCTCCCCACTGTTACTTGCCTTTCTCCCCACTGCCTTTCTCCCCAGCACCTGCCCCTCTTCCCTACCTGCTACTCGCCCCTCATGCCTGTAGGGGAGGGCAGTTCAGGGAGAAAAGGATGGAAGAAGGCAAAACGGCAGGTGGGAAGAGGTGGCAGGGGATTAGGCATCAACTGTGGCTCTGGCCCCGACCCTGGACTGAAGCTGGAGTGGGAGCCACAGCAGCCACCTACCCCTGTCTTTTCTCCTGCTGCCTTGTACTTGAATCCAAGAAGAGGGTTCTCCCCCATGTTAAATGGGGAAAAAATCCTTGTCTTGGACACAAGTAAATATGGTAAGTTTAAGAAACAACAAACGAGGCAAAAATAATTCAAAGATATTGTTTTATTCGTCCTGTAGTCATTATAATTAAGTGTATACCTCATTCATATTTTTAAAACACAGTCAAGCCTTCTTGAGTATCTTGACAGTACATCCAATATTTCACTGTTAATTATTTCCATACCTAAGGTAATGTTCTCCTGAGTTATCATTACATTACAACACCTGAATTAAGGTTTTTAGGTAGAATTAAAAATGATCTGCATGGCCTTGAAAAGAGAGAGATATTACCACAAATAGCTTACAGGCAGCAAAATTGCAAAAGAAAGGAAAGCTTGATTAATGCAACATCAAAAACATTAAAAAGGAGAAAAGGTCATTAACACATGTGGAGTTAAAAGAGAGATGCAGGAATCAGGTAGTGTATGGGCCATGAAGTCAATTGACTACCTCAGCATTGTCTGAATAGAAATGCTGCTGCCTCTCTGAGGCAGTTGGTTTTAAAGTTGGGGAAGATCAGGAATCAAAGGTGGCTATACAACTGTAGCACTTCACTGCCCCCGGGTCCACCTCTAATTGCAATGCTGAGTGTCCTGTACTTAAGTCCCTTTGCAGATGTTTAGCTGTTCATCCCCTTCAAACCTAAGGTATATTTGTGCTTATATATAAGTAAAAATTTCTGGCATCCAAGGGAAAAATTGAAGCCACCTCAGGAACTTTCAGGTCATGAAAGTGGAGGTTTTCAGGATTATAACTTGGGGTTTATGTGCCCAAATTCCAACTAAACACTTGAAGCACCAAATCCCCCTATTGAATTTGCCCCCCCCAATTCCCAGTAAGTTTCAGTAGGTATTTGTTCCCTAACTGAAAAGTTGGAAATCTTTTTCCCAATCTCACTGCAAGGTAGGGCTGTGCGAAGCTTCAGTCGCTGATTCAATTCGGCAGAGATTCAGCCCAATTCGGTGGCTGACTCTCCCAATCCAAATCGAATCAAGAAACCCTTTAATCTCTCCAAACTGAATCAGAACCCTCCAAACTGATTCAGAGAGATTTGATGATTCACACATAGACACAGCTTTAAATGTTTTCTCTACATACCTCAAGGTACCAGGTGGCTCATGAATGCTGAGATGGTGGGGCAGATAGAGCATCCCACAGGAGTGTTGAGGCATCCACAGTGCGTTCAGCAGCAGACCCAGCAGTTTGACCACAGGGGGATCCCGGGTGCTCCCTCATACCCAGGAGGCACCAGTTGCTGAGCTGGGTGCTTCCCCATACCTAGGAGCCACCAGTTGAGGGGCGCAGCGGGCCTCCGTGGCAGACCCAGAAGTGGACTAGAAGTGCTTCTGGTCCCAATCGCCAAACTGGGGAAGTGCAGGGTCCTCCCCCCCACCCCCCATGTGCTCAGTGGCAGACCCGGAAGTGGACCAGAAGTACTTCCAGTCCACTTTCCGGGTTCACTGCCCAGCATGTCCTCTGGTCCAACACAAATGCAGTAGTTTGGTTTCCCGCAGTATTCCTATAAAGTACTTATCCAACCTCCTCTTGAAAACCTCCAATGAAGAAGATTCTATAATTTCCTTGCACAGTCTATTCTGCTGCCTTTCTGTACTAATAGTAAGGAAGTTTCTCCTGAGGTCTAATCTAAATCTGATTTGCTGCAATTTAAAACCACTGCTTTGCATCCTGGCCTCTTCTTTGTCAAGAGAACCATGTTGCTTCCTGGAGTGATACACTGATCACTTCAAAGAGAAAAAAATAAGAGCAAGAAAGAAAATTATGCGTTCATTGTTTGAAAAATGGGTCAGGTAATCAAATAAACTGACCTCCCTGCTGTTACCTTGACCTCCTTGTGTTCTGAGGAGCCACTGCTTAAATTTTCACTTCAGACCAATTCAGGATTTTATAGTTGTTTGATTTATCGTAAATGCTGATGGGCTGAGAAAAAGGGGCTGAATGTGGCATAACCTTTTTCATGAAACAAACCACACAACCACCAATGTTTTCCAGAAGGTTTATCAAAGTTGTCTTAGCTCTGTTAATGACCCTAACCTAATATTATTTCAGGAGGGAACAAAAAAAATCCACTTCTTGTTAAAACACATGGTAATAGAAAGTGCTGAGATGTTATCAATCTGTTCACAGGCTCACTAAGCCCTGGAGTCTGTTTCTAAATTCCCTATAGAGAAGCACTGCTGCTACCTGCATACTAGACAGACTCCTAAAACAAGACATTGAAACTATGTTTTTGCTGGTTTAGCTTTAGGAATCCTTAAAATATTGCATTACATGCACACAATCATTTCATACCTAAGGACTTGTTTGCATGAGGAAGTTAATGCACGGTAAGCCAGGATGTGAACTTGCAGACCCCTGGCTACTACATAGTAATTCTTCATAGGGGCATCTCTAAACCGTATCTAGACTGCAAATTCACCATGTCCAAAAGTAATGCCCTTAAATATGCTGCACTGCTCTGTATGCATTTGTACCTCATGTTAATCTGTATCACTAAGAGTCCATTTGAATTTGCTCCTGGTTTCTTGTGGATGTGGTAGCTACACTGCTTTTAGGCAGGGAGAAAGCATACACAGCACAGCACGTCATGTTTGAAGGCATCAGTTCCATGCATGATAAGTTTCCAATTTACATGTGGCCTTAAGGTGTGGATAAGCCATCAAATTACAGTGAGTTAATAAGAAAGCAGGAGCTGAAGGAGCTGATGTGGTTACCTGTTCATAGGCCCACAATTAACCTACGGTAAATGAAAGGTAAATTTGGCCACCTTACCCATGAATAAAACAGGTCAAGGTTGCCTTACATTCACTTTTACATTAGGGTAAAAGCAAGCAGATAGATGGTTACAACTCATCAATTGGTTAGACCCTACTAACTCACTTAAATTTGATCATTTGCCAATACCTTTAGTCTTTACTAACTCCAGCTTCCAAGTAGAGTAAACTCTCTCTCACAAACCCTCTCAATGAATGTGTCTATACATGCATTAATATGCTTTTCCTAATCCACATTAGCTCTAGTACCTCCAACATAACGTACTAAATGAATGTGCATTAGGCTGTCCTAATGTGCAGTAGTGCAAACACACATTTTTTAGGTGATGCTTAATGCTGAGTAGCCTATTCTACTGTACATTAGTGTGATGGTATGAGATTTTTACTTGCTGTAGTACAATAAGCTACTGCCCATTAAACTGCACGTGCAGATGTGCCCACCATGAACTAACAGCTCTGGATTTTACATTTGTTGCGTATTCTATTTTTTACGTTTATATGAAGTTATTGCATGCCAAAAAGCCCCACTTGTGGCTTGCTTCCAATCAGCAGGGAGGCAAAAACTGTGGTTTTACATATGGCGCCATTTTTGCCTCCCACCAGTGATTGGCTAAGGGGCCCCGGATTACCCTACTGTTTGCTGCTGACTGCGGGGGGAGGGAAGGAGGCAAAATGGTGCCATGTTTAAAAACACAGTTTTAGCATCCCTGATAATCAGGAGGGAGCAGTGGGGCTCCTTCACTAAATCAGAAATAAGGTAGGGGGCAAGAGGCAAGGTATGTGCAGGGCAACATGTAAGATTAAAGAGCCACCATGCACTCTACTTCCACTATGAATTCAGTAGGTACCTGGAGAAGTATCTGTGCCCAAGGCCTGAAAATGTAGGCAACTTAAAACATGTAGATATTAGGTGTTAGATTTCAAAGAAGCAGAAAGGCTCTCACATATTTTAGCCCCCATACCTGAATAGTTAGGCCATTCCCCAAGGGGGCAAAGACCCAGGTTCTAAGCTTCCCACTTGCCAGAGGGGATTTGAGGCTGGGTTTCTCTGACTTACGAGCACAATATTCTCATCAGCTTCCCACAGGTCAGGTGTTACCTAAACCTTGAAGCTGACCACCTGGACAGCCAAGAGAGGGAAGTATATGTGACCAGGAAGAAGTGAGCAACCCAAAAATTATCAGTGTGACCTGCTGATTTAGAAGACCTGGTGCGGGGAGAGGGGAGTGAGATGCTGGATTCTAGCCTGGAGCCTAGCTTCCCCCATTAGAGCAGAAACCATAGTCCCTTCCCTCCATTTTTTCCAATGACTATTGAATAAAAAGAGCTGTGGCTCAGCTTCAAAAGGAGCACTGGAGAAATATATGGATAATGCCTGACCTGTGGAGTGGTAGTTAGCATGCAGTACTAGAAGTCAGAGAGAGGCTTCTTGGGTAAGGGGGAATCCCAGAACTTCCAGCTGCAGCCTTGTATAGAAGTCTGTTAAATATACAGCTCCTGGGGCTGAAAGATTGCAGGGCCCTCCTCCACCATGCTGTTTCCCAGAATTGTTCTTAAGTACACACTTATGTAGTTGTTTATTCATGCAGAGTTACATGTCCAAGAATAGAATTGCTACCAGTGCATGAGTACCAAAAATGCCACTCAGAGGACTAAAAGGAAATAGAATGCCATCTCTAGGGCACTATATGCAGCTAATGCATTCTAAATTTATCTCCAAGCATGCTGTATGCTAGCTCTCTTTTTAGATAAATCTGTGGAGTTTAACTGAAATAAATGTAATTTAATTTATATAAAGTATAGGAATATTATATCAAAATTTGCTACGGAATATTTGGCTTGATTTATGTAATTTACACTTACTAGAGTTAGAAAATGTCAAAAACAATTGAGACCTCTTTTACTGTTTTGCAGAACTGCTCCAGATATAAATCCATCATTTTTAGAAACAAAAACAAAGGCAGGTTTCCCCCAAACACATTTCCTGAGTATGACTTGAACTGAGCCAATTTCTCTATTTCAAGTTCACTTATTATGCACACTGCTTGAATTTAATGGAAAAAAGACATACTTGAGTAATGCAGCTTCCTACTTCAGATTTAAACTGAAGTGCTTTGAAATTAGTTAAAGACCACTTTATTTTGTTTAGCGAAGTTTTGGAAAGCAGGTTTCTGTGGGCTAAAGTAAATTTCATATTGAACAACTGAATCAATTAAATGAACTTTTTTACTTTGGGTGACATTGTTACTCGCCCTGTCATTCCCAAACAGATTTCTTGCTGAGATCCTGTTGGCAGGGAGGTGGCAGGGGGGACAAAGGATGCGGTTATTTTGCTCATTTTCCCACATGTCCAGAATGACTCCCAGCGGCCCCAGTCCTAGCAGCAGTTTACAGAAATGTCTCATAGGCTTTGAGAACAAATGGTGAGCTTTATATACAGTGTTTTCAGATCTATCAGGCCCCTGGGGAAATCTGCTAGTGTTTGGGTAATTTGTTTCTTGCGTGGATTAAAGAAAACAATTATACTACATTTCTAGTGGAGAGCAAGACCCCTCATGATACTTGCCAGCCGTCTTTTCTTTAGTTCCATGATTTATATATTTATTACATTAAAAAGGGAGCACCTATTGGTACTATGTTTGTTACTACAAAGATCTAATAGTGGGGCTCCTTGTCGGCCCAGCAGCCTGATAGTGCAGTACAGGGGCTCATACTTGCAAATTTTCATAGTGCTTCAGCTTATCTACCTCTTACTGCACAATATACAATGCTTGAAATGTTTCTGTGCGCTGTACTTATTTCGAGTCCATGACATTTGAAACTACTGGGTGATGGTTCAAATAGTGCTTCAATTCTGTGTATTATCTAATGAATGGGTTACTTCTAGTCCAAGGGTGCCTACAAACATTCAGGCCCCCGCTTTAACTCATGGCGCTTTACATAAAGTGCCATTATTAGACTCCTGCCCCTACCCAACAGACGTGCACCTGCATCGGGCCAGGTCAGCAGGTGGCGGCTTTCCAACAGCCTCAAATGAGGCTGCTGAGCCAACCATCTCTCCAACCCTGCCACCCTGCTCCCAGCTCTGGGGCTGTCAGCTGGGAGGGCGGGGGAAGGGAGCAGCAACAGAACTTCCAGCTTGCCTATGGAGCACCCTTGCTTTGTGCCCCCCCCCCAGCTACCCCAGCTGGGGTATTGGGGGGAGCCAGACCAGGCCTGTGAGGCAAGGGGGCTCCATTCCACCCTCCCCACCCCCCCACCCCCCCGTTCCAGCTCAGGCTAGGCAAAGTAGCTGGCAGCTTCTGCTTCCACTCAAGAGCTGGGGCGGAGGGCAGGGTGGAATGGAGACCCCTCACCTCATGGGCCTAGCTTGGCTCTCCCCAATATCACAACTGGGGTAGCTGGGGGTTACGGCATGAGATGAGGGGGCTGCATTCTACCATCCCCTTCCAGCTCAGGCTGGGGAAACCAATAGCTCCATGCTGCTCTCTTCCTCCAACCTCCCAGCTGACATCCCCAGGGCAGGGCTGGGCTGGTGTTTGCACCAGCCCAGCTCTGCCCTTGTATGAAAAAATAACCATCTAAAGAAGAGTGTCTTAATCTAATACCGTATTTGACAATGGTATTTTTTTTCTCGTGATCAGCCATTTTAAAAGTGCTCTGCAGCTCTGCAAGAATGTTACATCATAGCTGTAGAGCACTTTCAGGAGCCTGATCCTGTGAAAAATGTCAGTTCTGTTTGCATCCTAAGTATTGAATGAGTGTAGAGTATCTCCTAAACCTGAAGTTCAAATGTAAACAAAAAATGCAGCACCAAACATTACGTCCCTAATTTCATTTACACCACTGGAAAGCCACACTGTATGCAAGGCAAAGCAGACTTCAACAGACAAGGATTCTTTGGGGAAAGAATGACATCACTGGGTCAGACTTCTGATCTCAAATTGATTTCCCTGTTATAAAGCTCCATTAACTGCATTGAAGTTGCTCCTGATTCAAACTAGAATAAGTGAGGTCAGAATCAGGCCCAAATCAACTATGAGTTCAGAAAAGAACAATCAAAACCAAAAAATACTAATATTACTTCACTTCCAATTTTGAAATGGAATAAATCTAGCTGGGGTCATCTAGACCCAGCATTCTTTCCTGCTTATGCAGGGGGTCGGACTCGATGATCTATTGAGGTCCCTTCCGATCCTAACATCTATGAATCTATGAATCTATGAAATGCAAGTGTAAGGTTTTTTTCACATTACTAGCCTTTTCTCAACACAGCAGCCACGTCTAAACAGGATGCTGACTGCACAGTTGTTACTGCACAGCCACTTAGTACTTGTATACAAAGTAGTGTCCCCAAACAGCTTTTTGGCGACACTGACTGTGCAGCAACTTGTTACTACTGCACAGCACTGTGCCATGATGCTACTGCACAGTCTACATCTTGTGTATACATGGCCAGTATAGAACAGTGTGTTCTGGACCAGAGCCATATAATAGAGCAGAATTTCATTTCTTGCCTCTTAAATATGTTGGTGAAAGATCTTCCATTTGGGAGTTGTTTCATGAATCTGGAAAGCTAGTTTATTTCACACACAGACTACCATTTCATTTAATAGCCAGTCTCCTGTGGTTTCCAAGAGGTTTTGCTTCGCCAGTTCACTGTATTGCCATCTATTCTATGTTAGGGTTAGTCCTTCTCATTTTTATTAGCTTAACTCTTATAGGCAATCGCATGACCCAACACACTTTTCTGAATTCTGAGCAGAGAAATAGGTTTGATTACATATTTGTAGAAAGGAAATATGGATACATAGGAGTGCTGCAAGCATAAGGCATAAATAGCCTCATGTTCAAAGCACCTGAAGTGGGGCATGTGATTTTAAATGTTTCCGATCTGGTAAGTAAAGACTGAAGCTTTCTGTATTTGTGTTTTATGTTTTTAGTGACTCTACTCTAACCTCAGGGAGAGACTTGAATATCAGCTTGTCTTCACCTCAGCGTTGACATTGGAATATATAATCAGTAAAGCCCACCATCTGATTAAATCTCCACTTACACAGCTCCTGCCTTTGTGAAATTTGAACCTCCTCTTCCCTATTTCTCTGCCATTAAAAGGGCATGCCAAGGCATTATGCCCTACTTTTTAATGATGGATAACCCCACTGTTTCAACTTAGTGATGTCTCCTGGGGATATGACAGAGATGGGCTAGCAGCAGCATACACTGACTCTAAGCACAGGCTGCACTTCAAACCAGCTGGTCTTCAGGGACCCACAGATCTGTATTGCTGATAGAGGCAGCAGCCTTTCATTTCCTCCTATCCCTGAGGTTTTAATATTATGGTACAATAAAAGTGCCTTTTAGTACCTCATTGACCACGTTCATTAATGCCTGAGCCATTTGGAGTAGGGAGGGAAAGAGTCGTGTTTTAACTATTGTTATCATCATGGGTTGCTGTACAGAAAAGAAAGTAAAACAAATCTTAGGGAAAGCTACAAGGTCTGATTTTATTGATATTCTGGACTGTTGTAAGGCTGAACAAAAGTAGCAGTAGTCAGGGGCTCTTCCCTTACAAATTTTGTGCATGCATATTTTGTCCTGAAAGGTCAGCATCAAAGTAAGGGACATAACTTCAGTTATAATTTCAAATTGTTCAGGTTTCTGCTAAGTACCTCACGCTCACAATACAGATAAGAATACATGACCCCCATTGTGGAGAGGTTTCAGTGTAATGTCAGGCATGATGCAATGAAGTTGGCATATGAGTGCCATTGGATATAACTAACAGTGCAGTAGAAGAATGACGAGGGAAATATATGTAATATGATACAATAACCCTGCCAAAATGATTAGTTTCAACATTTCCTTTTTTATCAGAAACTATATTCCAGATTTGACTTAACTATGTATAAATAGCTGTCTACAAACAGGAAATTCTATGAAAAACTCTCATACTCAGAATAAATGTAGGTGTTAAGAAGTGTGACTGACCAACTACAGGAAGCACAGTTCTGACTATTGTGGGCAAGAGAAATTAAAGGCAAGATTCAGAAAGGGATTTCAGCATATGGATGCTGGGCATCTCTGACCTTAAAAATGAGGCAGCGAGCCCTAGGAATAGAATTCACAATTTCAAATTAGACATCCAAGTCCCACAAAATTTAAATAGGGATAGGTAGGAACCTAGGATTGGGATTCACAACAGCCAGCACACTCTGCAGGGGGACTTCTAGAATAGCAGGTATAAGATGCTCAAGAGGAGTATATGCCTGAGATCCCATGTCTCTCCTGGATAGATTAGTTGTTTCTTGAAAACTCATGTGAAACTGAGACTCACAGTTCAAAACTTTGCTCTAGAGTTAGGTGGGGTGACCATATAGAACAAGGTGAAATCTAGAATACCGCCCTCCTACCAGGGCAGAACTAGTATTACTCTTCAGGCAGCTAAGGAGTCAATGGCCTGTTAATGACCCATTGTTTTCTTCACAGGTGACCCATTGTTTTCTTTACCTATTAATGACCCGTTGTTTTCTTCACTTCTTCTCTCCCCCTTTTTAATGATCACTGCACAAATCAAGCTAACTTCTTAAGGCAATTTTTCTGCCTGCTAGGGCTTCCTATTTCACAGCTCTTGTTGGTCTGCCTCTCCACCCCACATCCCTACACTTAAGACACTTCAGTTGATGGTGGCATAGCAGAGAACTTGCCCATGAATTAGAAATCCAGGGTTCAGTTTCCTCCTCAGACTGAAGCAATTCAGATCCACATCACTCACTCATATGAGTGCCCTAAATATGAGACTGAAGAACAGACTGCATAGGGCAGGGCTGTCCAACTGGTGGGCTGCGGGCCACAGGCAACTCCCAAAGGAGTTAAGCTGTGGCCCCAGTTCCCAGTCCTTCTCTACACTACCAATTCTTTAACGCATGATGTAACACATGATAACGCAGTACCTATTGGCTGCTGCTGCCACCACTAGTGCTAAGAATCTCTGGGTTCTCCCACCCTCCTCTATCTTCTGCTTCTTGCCCCCACCCCTGGGGATGGGGTGGTAGCATGGGTGAGGGATCCTGCAGATGGAGGACTCAGGGATTTGGGGGACTCTGCATGGTGCAGGAATGCTGGCATGCTGCAGCAGGGGGGTGTTTGCCACATGGCAGGGGGGCACACAGTGCAGTGTGTGGGGTTGGGGGTACTGGCACAGAGTAGTGGGTAGGGTGTCTGCCATGAGGTGTAGCAGAGATTCCCACACAGTATGGTGTGACAGTGCATGTGGCCCACGCAGCATCCAGCCCAGGACGCATTCAGCCCACACCCCTGCAGACCCCCAACACTCAGAAGTTGGATAACCCTGGTGTAAGACATTGGTTGAAATTGTCACTAGGCAGTCATGAATGCAAGAGTCATGGGGCCAGAGAGAGAAGAAACAAGAGGACTCTGTAACCCAGTGATTAGGGATATCATCTGAAAGGCAGATAGAATGAAGAGTCTAGGTTGCAGTCTCATCTCCTATGGTTGTTTATGCATTTTACCCATTGATTACCTGAAACAAAATGTACAAACAGCTCTTAAAGCAGGGACCAAAACCAGAACCCAGGCTTTCATCCTCCCAGGAGGTATGTCTATTCCACCGGGCTTCAGAAAAATACCTCCTCCCCAACATACACGCACTTCATATTTATCTGAGAAAGACTGTAAAGGAAACTGATACACTAAACCATACCAAATCACCAAGACCAGACTGTATTTACCCAAGAGTCCTGAAAGAACTCAGACTCAGAATTGTGGATCTCCTGATTCAGTGTGTAACCTAACACTAAAAACAGCTCCTATACCAGAGGACTGGAAAGTAGCCAATGAAATGTCACTTTTTAAAATGCTCAGGAAGAGATCCATGGAAATGCAGAGCAGTGAGCTTAATTTCTGTTCCTATGAATTTGGTAGAACATATAATTAAACAGTAGGATTCTTCTTCATATGGGCTTGCTGGGAACAGACAACTTGACTTTTGTAAAGGGAAGTCATGTCTCACCAATCTACTAGTATTCTTTGAGGTTGCAAAAAACAGGCAGATCAGAGTGATTCAGTTGATATAGCATATCTCAATATACAAAAGCTTATGGAAATTTTTTGCATCAAAGGCTCTTAATGAAATTAGGCTGTCACAGCATTAGACAAGGTCCACTCATGGAACAGGAACCGGCTAAAGGACAGGATAAAAGGAGAGTGGTCATAGATGGTCATTCTTACAACAGGGGAAGGTAAGCAGTGTGGTCTCCCAAGGGTATGTGCTGTTTAACATATTTATAATTTAGAAAGGTGAATAATGAGGAGGCTAAGAATGCAGATGACACCAAATTATTCAAGATGGTAGGGAAAAAAAAGCTGACTGTGTCAAACTGTAAAAAGAGCGCATAAAATTGAGTTAATAGGTAACAAAATAGCAGGTGTTCAATGCTAGTAAGTGCAAAATGATGCGGGGGGGAGGGGGAAGACAACCTAACATGCACAGATGTGGTGATGGACTCTACATTAACTGTTACTACTCAAGAAAAATCTCTCTGGACTATTGTGAATAGTTGTCTGGAAATATCAGCCCAGTGCTCAGCAGTAATCAAAAAAGCAAATGGAATGCTAGGAAGTATTCAGGAAAGAAGTGAAAAAAAAAACCAGACAATGTCATTATGTAACAGAGGCAGAGAGGCTTCCATGCAAAAAGAGACTAAATAGGCCAGGACTCTTCATCTTAGGCCATGTTTAGATGAAACAAGAGGCGTGTGTGCACAACACTTTAAAGCAGGCTAAATGTTTTTAAACTGCTTTAATGGTGTCATTGTTTGCATGCCTCGGTGGCCGTATTGCTCATTAATTCCAGCTGCTGTAGGAAATTCAGCAGTGTAATGCACCTTAAATGACTTTGGGGGCAACAAACTCCTCAAAGGAGTTTTAGTTTGCTGCCCCTACAGCCACGAAGCGAAGCACCGGGCTCTGTGCAGCTCCACAGCTCTGTAGGAAGCCCTGCAGGCAGCCAGACAGCAGCCTGGGAAAGCAGCTTTGCCCAAGAAAAGCAGCGAGCCTGATCTTTACTTTTTTTCCCTCCTGGAGCCTGCCTGCCTGAGCTGTGTGGGGGCCTGGTCCTTCCCTCTGCTGGTGCGGTGCCCCCTGGGACCACCCAAGGGGGTGGCTGTGGGCAGATGCCACCCAGGGACTGTCCCACCCACCCCTAGCCCCTGACCTTTGCCACAGGACATACTCCATTTGGGAAGAGGCGTTTGCCATCTTGGAAGTGAAAAATACCCAAATCATATACTAAAAATCAAACATCTATTATAACATATTTTATTTAAAAAAATATTTTTGTCCTTATTTACATGTGTTTGCATAGTCTATATAGAGGTGATTGCATAATAGCTCAAAATAAAGTCTTACTCTTGTATATTGTGTGCATAGTGTGGGTGGTGTAGAACAGTGAAAGTCCATGCATGCGCCATATGATTCAAGGTGAGAAGTTTCTAGAGGGTTTGAACTCTCAACCTTGATGAAGTCATGACCTACTTTTAAGGTCTGGGCATGCACAGTGCATAATGGTAATGCAATTGCTTATCAATGTTGGTAGTTATTTAATAAGGCAGTTGTGATAATATTGTTTGTATTGAGTTGAAATAGTTCAAATTGATTGGTCCTTTTAAGTATTGCCCAGGTTCAAATTTGATTGGATATTGTGAAAGGGGCGATGATTGGACCATTGGGTGAGTGACAGGTGGCGAGATTAGAAAGTTATAAATCCTGTCCGGAGCAGCCAGCAGGGGCTCAGGCTCAGTTTTGCTCACCCTCTAGCTGGACAGTTCTGGCTTTGGGCTCTCGAGGTGTCAAAGCTCGTCGAGTGCAGGTTTCTTGATGTGACTTGGTCATTGGGAAGCTACAGTTGGGTAAAGTATCACCCTTTCCCTATTTGAGGTGCTGAGTACCTAAGCAGGGAAAAGCTAGAAATCCTCAGAGACTGTCAGACGGTTTCTCCTGCTGACTAGGCCCAGGGTGTTCTTGCTGCCACCTGTGGTTTCTGGGTTTGTCTGTGAAGTTGCATAGCAGTTAACTGTGTAGAGATCGAAGCTCATTGTAATGTGTAGTTGATTGGTTGTGTGACCAGGGACATTGGGTTTAGGATGTGCATTGGGTTATTGTCCTGTCAGGTGTTTTTTATTGTGTTGAGGCTTGGGTGTTACAGGAACATTGCATCGGGTACTTGTTGCACGGGTTTTGTTGTGTAATACAGCTTCTATTGCTCAACCTACCTGTGTTATAGTATGTAGCTACTCTTTCTAACTCTGAGTGGGGTCAGGAAGTAGATCAATGCTCAGGCAAATTAACTTACTTTAATGCCCCGAACCTGACTACATGTGGATCATAGAGGATTAACAACCCTCTGGATTAATTAGTTAATTGGCATCCCCACAGGCAGTCCTTGACTGGGGGCCTGGATGTGTATGTGGTGGGGTATGGGGGGGAACTGTGTGCCATGTGGGTGGGTGGGGGGCTGTGGGTGAGTGTGGCTGCATGTGGGTGGGTGTGGTGTTTGTGGGGGCGTTGTTGTGGGGCGGAGGGTATGCTGCGGTGGGCATGGGAGCACACTCACCCTCCTGAGCTAATCAGCAGCCCTCTCCTCCCAGTTGCGGGCTGTTGCACAGCATCCAGCCCAGGACGCATTCAGCCATACTGCTACTGACCCCTAACACTCAGAAGTTGGATAACCCTGGTGTAAGACATTGGTTGAAATTGTCACTAGGCAGTCATGAATGCAAGAGTCATGGGGCCAGAGAGAGAAGAAACAAGAGGACTCTGTAACCCAGTGATTAGGGATATCATTTGAGATGCAGATAACGTGAAGAGTCTGGGTTGCAGTCTCATCTCCTAAGGTTGTTTATGTATTTTACTCATTGATTACCTGAAACAAAATGCACAGACAGCTCCTGAAACAGGGACCAAAACCCAGAACCTAGGCTTTCATCCTCCCAGGAGGTATGTCTATTCCACTGGGCTTCAGAAAAATACCTCCTCCCCGACACACACACACTTCATATTTATCTGAGAAAAACTATAAAGGAAACTGATACACTAAACCATACCAAATCACCAGGACCACACTGTCTTTACCCAAAGCATCCTGAAAGAACTCAGACTCAGAATAGTGGATCTCCTGATTTAGTGTGTAACCTAACACTAAAAACAGTTCGTATACCAGCCTGCAACAGCCTGTTGCCCCGTGGCTCCTCCCTGCCACCAACAGTGCAAAGCCACTGTCACTGCCACCCGGGCTGCCTAGAAAGGCAGTTGAGCTGTGAGCTGCTGAGGGCCCTGGGGGCAGTGAGGCATGCCACAGGCTGGACAAAGTCCCTCCATGGGCCAGATCTGATCCTCAGGCTGTATTTTGCCACCTTTAGCCTTAGGTAATGCCTGAACTGTGTCCTGGCAGAGAGATCACTCTGCTGGATAGGAAATCAGAGAGACACCAGTTCAAGCCTCCTCTGGGTGAGGGGGCCTAGAACAGGACTATCTGACTGGTGACCCATAGGCCTCATAGAGTGTCCAAGACCTGCCCCTTTCCCCCAGTTTTCAGGCTTCAGGCTCCCACCATTGCTCCAGGTGCAGCGTCAGCCAGGATCTCTAAGCTTCCCTCCCTACTCCAGTTGCCACAGGACAGATCCATAAGTAAGATGGGCCTGTAATCTTATGCCACACTTACACACCCTGCATGGTGTGTAGTTACTGTTAGTTTAACAAACTAGGTACATGGGCCACAGCTACTTAAAACTGGATGGTCCTAGATTCATAGATGTTAGGGTCGGAAGGGACCTCAATAGATCATCGAGTCTGACCCACAATGTTCTCCTAGTCTAGAACATCAACATCTGGCTTTCCGTGAGAGTGCCCTAACTGCTCAGGTACTGGGGCTAAAACATTCTACCTAAATCCATTTCAGGTGCTTAAATTCCTTTCTGAATTTCACCCAAGCTAATAACCTCCAATCATTAGGGACCAAGATGTAGGATAACCCTTGGTATTTGATTTCTGTAACACACAAATCTGGATATTTTCAGAAAACTGGCATTCAGTATTTGATGTTTGTCACCACATTTGGAGATACAATATCACTACACTCATAAAATAAAATGAGCTAGCTGGAAATGTTCCAGTGAATCAGAGAATCAACTGACAATGCTGATTCATGTCTGAAATCCTACTTGGACAAAAATTTCAGTTTTAGTAAACTCTCAATATATCACAGGAAGGCAAGTCATCTTGAAAAGTGACTAGCCCTTGGAGTCCCCAGCTCTGCAGCAGTCCATGTGGCAGAACTGTCCTCAAGCCACAAGCCCAGGAAGCCCTGGCAGCTGCTGATTGAAACTGGCAGTCTTGCCAGTTCTGCTAATGCTCATACACACTGGCAGAACCATGGTTTTAATTAGCAGCTGCCTAGGTCCCAGCATAGGAAACAGTTTGTTTAAGAAGTGCCATGTGTTGATATTTCAAATAAATTTCCAGTTTGTGAAAAATTAAAAGATAATTATATTCCAAATCACAGCAAAATGAAATGTTAGTGTCTTAAAATGTCCCATGAATTTCAAATATCTCTAAAATATTGATACATTTGTAGAGGAAGCAAAGTTATTGTTTTTACTACCTCTTTTCTAATGTCCCTTCTACCATGTAGAGATAGTAGCATAAGTCTAAGAATACCATAAGATGGTGGTACCTTTGGGGGCGAGGGGGGGGGGGGAAGGGGGAGAGGGAGGGGCTGCCATCCTGGTACCTGGTTCCCCCATGATATAACATCTGCCATGTCTCTCCCAGCCACACTTCACCTCCAGTCTCTCACCTGCATGACTTTGATGTTAGTTTTCTTGTTGATGTCAGTCCCTGGAGCTGGGAGTAACCTTGCTGGTTGTCTTGCCTGTCCAACCAGGCCACTCCACACCTGGGGCCTTGTGCTCTCCCTTGAGTGCTTCCCATTTAAAGAAGTGCCCCTGTAGGCTTCTGAGCACCTGATGTGGCTTCATTTGTTGCAGCCTTGGCCCTGTTTTTCTCCCCATACCAGTCTCCACTCCTTTGTTTTTTACTAGTTTCTGGCACGTATAGCAGGAGAGTGCCATCCAGGCATCCTTGTTCATGACCTTCTCTACCCCTGTAGCCACAATCCAAACCTCCAGTCTCAAGTTCAAAATGGAACAAAAATACAAGCCAGCTGCTTCACAAAATGGTTAGGCTCCCTCCCCCTGGGTTAATGTTGCCCACAGGTGCTACCTCATATCACCCCAGCTCCCCTGATGTCTTGGGTGCTAGCCTGTCTGTCTCTAGCAGCCTCTCTCCCAGGATATCCTCTCCTTGCTTCAAGCAGGGGCTACCCCTTGAATGGTCAGCATCTGGGCTTATATCCCCCAAACCTAGCCATATGACCAGGTCTTCTGAACCAATTGCTTCATTAGCTGCCTGGCCTTTTTCATAGATTCATAGATCCTAGGGTCAGAAGGGACCTCAATAGATCATCGAGTCTGACCCCCTGCATAGGCAGAAAAGAGTGCTGGGTCTAGATGACCCCAGCTAGATGCTTATCTAACCTCCTCTTGAAGACCCCCCCAGGATAGGGGAGAGCACCACCTCCCTTGGGAGCCCATTCCAGACCTTGGCCACCCTAACTGTGAAGAAGTTCTTCCTAATGTCCAATCTAAATCTGCTCTCTGCTAGCTTGTGGCCATTATTTCTTGTAACCCCCGGGGGCGCCTTGGTGAATAAATACTCACCAATTCCCTTCTGTGCCCCTGTGATGAACTTATAGGCAGCCACAAGGTCGCCTCTCAACCTTATCTTGCGGAGGCTGAAGAGGTCCAGGTGCCCCAGTCTCTCCTCACAGGGCTTGCCCTGCAAGCCCTTAACCATACGAGTGGCCCTTCTCTGGACCCTCTCCAGGTTATCCACATCCCTCTTGAAGTGTGGCGCCCAAAATTGCACGCAGTATTCCAACTGCGGTCTGACCAGTGCCCGATGGAGGGGAAGTATCACCTCCTTGGATCTGTTCATCATGCATCTGCTGATGCACGATAAAGTGCCATTAGCTTTTCTGATGGCTTTGTCACACTGCCGACTCATGTTCATCTTGGAGTCCACTAGGACTCCAAGATCCCTTTCCGCTTCCGTTCCACCAAGCAGGTCATTCCCTAGGCAGTAGGTATGCTGGACATTTTTCCTCCCTAGGTGCAGCATTTTGCATTTCTCCTTGTTGAATTGCATTCTCTTGTTTTCTGGCTATATGTCCAGCCTGTCCAGGTCTGCTTGTAGTTGTTCCCTGCCCTCCGGCGTGTCCACTTCTCCCCACAGTTTTGTGTCATCCGCAAACTTGGACAGAGTACACTTCACTCCCTCGTCCAAGTCACTGATGAAGATATTGAAGAGTATCGGTCCAAGGACCGAGCCCTGCGGGACCCACTGCCCACACCCTTCCAGGTCGATACCGACCCATCCATTACGACTCTCTGGGTGCAACCCTCTAGCCAATTCGCCACCCACCAGACTGTGTAGTCATCCAAGTCACAGCCTCTTAACTTGTTTACCAGTATGGTGTGGGATACCGTATTGAAGGCCTTCCTGAAGTCTAAGTATACGACATCAACCCCTACTCCTGCGTCCAGGCATTTTGTAACCTGATCATAAAAAGAGACTAGATTGGTCAGGCATGATCTACCTGCTACAAACCCATGCTGGTTTCCCCTCAGCATAATTTGTCCTGCCGGGCTCTCGCAAATGTAAGCCTTGCTAATTTTTTCAAAGACTTTGCCTACAATGGAGGTGAGACTGACTGGCCTATAGTTGCCTGGGTCCTCCTTCCTCCCCTTCTTGAAAATGGGGACCACATTGGCCCTTTTCCAGTCCTCCGGGACCTAGCCCGTGCGCCACGAGTGTTCAAATATTACCGCCAGTGGCTGTGCAATGACGTCAGCCAATGCCTTCAGTACCCTCGGATGGAGCTCATCCGGGCCTGCCAACTTAAAGGCATCCAGTTCCTCCAAGTGACTCTGCACCATCTCAAAGTCTACGCATGGCAGTCTGGTGCCTTGCTGCTGCCTCTCTACAATCCCAGTGAGAGCCTTGTCCTGCCCCTCACTGAGGAACATAGAGGCAAAGTACTCATTGAGGAGTTCAGCCTTGTCCCCCCTGTCCATCACCAATTGCTTCTGCCCATTTAGTAGGGGTCCTATTCCACCCTGGGCCTTCCTTTTACTCCCTATATATCTAAAAAAAAAATTATTTTTTTTAGTCCACCTGGGCTGCTACTTGCTGGCCCTGGGTTTTCTATCCTTTCAGGTTTTCCTAGTAAGAGGAGAAGGGATTCCTTATTATGAAGGCCAAATCCAGTATTATTTCTACAGTTGGACTGACAAAGATCAGTGATATCTCTATCATACTCAACTGCAGCCTGAAACATGCCTTTTAACCACATCCAAGAATACAGAGCAAAGGGAAACCCCATCCCCCAGGGAAAGTATTGCATACCTATGAGAGGCAAAATCATAAAAACAGAGAACTGAAAGAGACCTTTTAAGCTATTGAGTCCAGTCCCCTGCATTTGGCCAAGAAATCTATAAAACTGTCTACCTGAGCCCTCTCCTGATATGTTGTGAGTTTAGCAACAACACTCTGGACACTCCTTGGTTGAACTAACAGTTATTTATTATTATAATTCTCTGGAATCATATCCAGGGTGGATCTTAACAATTGCCCTCAGTATAGGTATGCAGAACTTGCTCTGCCTCTGACTTGACCCAGCCCAGTCCTCTGGAGAGAGAGGAACCAAGAATGCCTCTGGCTTCTCATGGCAGAGAAAATGGAGTCCCCAGTGCTGCAAAACTGCCACAAGCAAACTGAATCCTGCAGCGCTGAATAGGAGGGCTTCGGCCTTAAAGGGACAGTACAAGGAAAATACAATAAGACACAACACCCACCAGATCACAACCACAAATCACCTTATGGGAAAAAAATACCTTACTACATGCCACAAGTGGAGAACAAGTGACACAGGCACTTGAGAGAACCATGCCCCATGCAGAAGATGAAAAGTCCCATAGTCTTTGCCAGTTTTATCAGATGGACAATTCCTTCCTGGCTCCAAATCTGGAAATCAGAATAACCCAGAGGATATGAGCAAGATGCTGCACTGAGAGATTTATAAATGCTGGCAGGAGAATAAGTGAACACCAGCCAGCCTCGTTTGTCAGTGTCTAGTGCTTCAGAGGGAGGTAAACTCCCCCAGAAGCCAAATAAAGGTTTATGGGGAAAGCTCTCTCCAGTGTACAAGAGATGGAGGGAGAGGAAGTAACCCCACTGTACCAGACTCTTAAATGGGACAGACCCCTTCTCTTCCTGCGCACACAACCAACTCTGAATGCAAACTCTATGAGGAAACACTAAAAGAACTAGGCACATTCAGTTTGGAGAAAGGAGAGTAGGGACAAAATAGCAGCTTTCAAGTATTTGAAAAGCTGCCCGAACAGCTGTTCTCCCTTGCTGCAGAGGACAGGGCACAAAGCAATAAGTTTAAACTGCAACAAAACAGATGTAGATTAAATCTCCTACTAAACAAACAAATTAATAAAACCTTCCTTACAGTAGGACAGTGGAATGAGGAAAGCTGTGGAATCTCCTCCATTGGAGTTCTTTTTAAGACTCCAGGATAGTACAGGTAGAGCACATTTGTGTTTGTGCAGAAGCCTAAACTAGATGACTTTTGAGGTCCCTACCATCCCGATGATTTAATAATTCTGCTGGCCACTGCAGGAAAGAAATGCCATGGCCTTGCTTCACTCTTGCTCCTTTGGGATGATGTAGGTCTCTCATCTTCCGCAAGGCAAGAGACAAGTCTCTGCACTTAGATTACAGGGATTATAACTGGTCACTGACTCATGTCAGGAGAGTGCAAGGGCAAAAGGCTTGTTAGAGCCTTCCTTTGTGAACACTTCCACAGAGGCCAGTGGCAGTCCAGCTGAGTAGGCTGTATAAATTAAAAGCATCTGCAGAGCTTCTTAAATCTTACAATCCTACAACTGATGTTTACATAGAGCACCTGAAATCTCAGTTATGAATTATTTAGTGTTTTCATTTGCAGTATATAAAACAAGCAATTTCCACTACAACCAGGTAAGAAACATTTTCCATATTCAGTTTGAAAGGAGGTTTGTCCATGTAAATGAAGGCTCCAATGAATTATTAAGCATACATCCCTCTAGTTTATACCATGTCCCAGTTATTAGCCACAGATGTCTAAGAATGATTGCTCTTTGTTTAGTAGATTGCCTTTTTCTCCTTGGAGCGAAAAGGAAGAAGCAATTCAGCTAACGGAGGCTTGTGCCTCAACTTTTTAGTTGCCTTAATAAGAAAAAAAAAATCTTGATATAAGGAATAGGTTAATTGGAGCAACAGCTGCCTCTCAGTTAATCAGTTCTGACCTCACCAACAGATATTACTGTCACTGAAAGTAATCTGAAAAGATGTCAGAAAGTGTTCACATAAACTAGCCAAATTACAAACAACAAAGTCATTCTTACTAAAACTGAATAAAGGGTAATGTCCTCATTTGCCAAAAGTCTCTTAATGGACTGAAATAGGACTCATGGCTTTAGCAGAAATGGAACAATATAAGGATGAAATGGGAGGTGAGCTTGAAAGACAGGAACATTAAGATTTAAATCAATAGATGAGTAGAAACCTTTTTTGTACCTATTTTGCAGTTAAAAAGAGACTTATTTGGAATGTAATTTCATTCTATATTGGTGTGACACTATGAAAGAACATTCCTCTTAACTCAGAAAACTCTGCCTGTGGCATCCATTACCAAATGCAATAGATGCAATACTTACTAAAACACACACACATACTAGCACAACCTATCTAAAAATATTACACTACCTAACACATAACAGATTTTAAAATTCAATACACTTAAGGGTGTGGTGTTGCAGCTCCAAAGCTGTTTCTGTCACTAACACCTCATGCAGATTCTGTTTAACATAGTCAATTTTTTCCCCCAAGCATGAGAATCTATAAAAAATAGCAATGTTTGGGACAGATTTTTAGCCAGTGCAAATTAGCAGAACTCAATTCTTCCACTGTTTCTTTTCCTTGAGAAGTGTTCGTTTTTGCCTTTCACTATCTAGCAAACAGAGGTTCTAATTCACCTTGTTTTCTATCCTGGTTTTATGCCAATGTAACTCTAATCTCAGTGGAGTTATGCCAGTGTAAAACTGAAGGAACAATGGTGATATCAGGGCCTGGACAGTGTGCATTAGGTGTCAAATTTTGAGCCTGTTTCAAAGAGGATGTAAGTTAAAGCTCTACCTGTGGTGTTTGGCCATATTGCTCAATCTATAAAAATAGTAGGTCTAGAAACACAAAGCAATTTATAGTCAGATCAAATACAAGAATTAGACTATTGTAAGTTAGCCCCCCAAAGTTAGAAGCTTAGGCCATTTGTACATGCCACAAAAATGGCCTTTAAAGTGACTTAATGCCCTTTTGCACTGCTTTAATGGTGAATTCTTGCCCCTTACAAAGCACAGGTGTTTGAGTCAGAGCTGCAGGAAAGTGTGTACATACACTTAGAATCCAAAGTCCAGCCCTGAGGGTAGGAATCTACAATTCTTTTTTTAAAGAATGGAATAAAGTTTAAAGGTTGTGTTTAAGTACAGATGCAACAGGAAGAAACAGAGATGATTGTAATGCCCACCCATCAAAGAATCATAGAAAATTAGGGTTGGAAAGGACTTCAGGAGATCATTTAGTTCAACCCCCTGCTAAAAGCAGGACCATCCCCAGCTAAATCATCGTAGCCAAAGTGTTGTCTATTTAGTTCTTGAAAACCTCCAAGGATGGAGATTCCACAGCCTCTCTGCATAACCTGTTCCACTGCTCCTCATGAGAAAGATTTTCCTAATAATTAACCTAAACTTCCCTTGCTACAACTTAGTTTCATAGTATCTAGGGTCAGGAGGGACCTGAACAGATCATCTAGCCTGACCCCTGCTACAGGCAGGAATGAATGCTGGGTTCACAAGACCCCAGACAGGTGATCATCCAACCTCCTCTTGAATTTGCCCAAGGTAGGGACAAGGACCACTTCCCTGGGAAGTTGGTTCCAGATTTTGGCCACCCTAACTGTAAAATATTGCCTTCTGATCTCTAACCTAAACCTATTCTCCATCAGCTTAATACCATTGTTCCTCGTCACCCCTGGTGGTGCTGGGGAGAAAAGGGCTCTGCATATTTGCTGTTCATCTCCCCTGATGAGCTTGTAGGCAGCCACCAGGTCCCCCCTCAGCCTCCTCTTGCTGAGGCTGAAGAGGTTCAGGTCCTTCAGTTTCTCCTCATAGGGCCTGTCCTGCTGCCCTCTCACTAAGTGGGTGGCCCTCCTCTGAACCCTCTCCAAGCTGGCCACATCCCTTTTGAAGTGCGGTGCCCAGTACTGGACACAGTACTTCAACTACGGCCTGACCAAAGTTGCATAGAGGTGGGGTATCACCTCTCTGAACCAGCTTGAGATTCACCTTTGGATGCACGACAAGGTATGGCTGGTCTTGCTGGCTGCGGTCTGGCATTGGCGGCTTATGTTCATCTTGGAGTCAATAATGACTCCAAGATCCCTTTCCGCCTCTGTGCTTTCAAGAAGGGAACTCCCCAGCCTGTATGTATGCTGTGGATTCCTTCTCCCAAGGTGCAGCACCCTGAATTTGTCTACATTTTAACCCATCCTATTCTCGTCTGCCCACTTTTGTAGTCTGTCTAAATCTAGTTGCAGCCTCTCTCTCCCTTCAAGTGTGTCCACCTCGCCTCACATTCTAGTGTCATCAGCAAATTTGGACAGTGTACTTTCCCCTCGTCCAAGTCGCTGATAAAGATGTTAAACAGTGTGAGCCTGAGGACCGAGCCCTGGGGTACCTCACTGCTCACCTCTCTCCAGGTTGAGTACAACCCATCCACCACTACTCTCTGGGTGCGACCCATCAGCCAATTTTTTACCCATCCAACTGTGCAGGCATCAATGCTGCAGTCGCTTAATTTATTGATGAGGATGGGGTGAGAGACAGTGTCAAAGGTCTTCTTAAAGTCTAGAAAGACTACGTCCACAGCGACACAATCATCCAGGGATTTAGTTACTTGGTCATAAAAGGCAATCAGGTTGGTCTGGCAGGACCTGCCTTTGGTGAAGCCATGCTGATTGCCCCTGAGCATGATCTCCCCTGCTGGCCCCCCACAGATGTGCTCCTTGATGATCCTCTCCAATATCTTCCTGAGCACCGAGGTGAGGCTTACAGGCCTATAATTACTTGGGTCCTCTTTCCTCCCTTTCTTGAAAATTGTGACCACATTAGCTAGTTTCCAATCCCCCGGCACCTGGCCAGATGACCACGAATGCTCATACAGCCGGGCCAAGGGCTCCGCAATGACCCCTGCCAGCTCCCTTAACACCCTTGGGTGGAGGGCATCTGGACCTACAGATTTAAAAATGTCTAGCCCTTCTAGAAGATCCCTAACTACATCTGCGCTGACTGAAGGCCTGACAGAGCTATCCTCAAGATTGTCCCTACCTCTGGTAGGTGGGATAGCCCGGTCCCTGTTCAAGAAAACAGAGGCAAAGAAACTGTTAAAAATATCAGCTTTCTTGTCTGGCGTGGCCACAAGATTACCGTTTGTGTCTTGCAGGGGCCCTACATTGCCTGGTGCCCTCTTCTTGCTCCCAATGTACTTGAAAAAGGACTTTTTGTTGTCCTTAATCCTGGACGCTAGCCTGAGTTCCATCTCTACCTTGGCCTTCCTAATAGCCCTCCTACACTCCCGGCCGAAGAGGAGTACTACTTGGTGATAGCTCCTCGTAGTAAAGGGTCAAAAAGTTAAAATCACAGTTGCACAAGTCTTTGGGATCCAAATACAGAAAAAAGACACTTAAAACATTGAGTCAGAGTATGTTTTTTAAAAAACATTCTGGGTAGGAGGAATTTAATACCAGGAGTATACATCTACATGAGACACTGACTGCTCAATAGCCTGATTCTACTGCACAGTAATGTTACATGGCAAAAACCATGCCATGACACCACCGCAAAGTAATGTCACAAAAAAGACGTTCACTGATGATACTGGTGAACTTGCTTATACAAGTACTAAATAAATGCACGGTAATTACTGTGCAGTAGATCTCGTGTAGACACACCCAGAATAAAGCAAAATAGAAATCTTCTAAATCTTCAAAAGCTAAAGCAAAACCATTTACGATAAGCCAGTACAATTTGACTAGGCAGTTAAACTGCTCAGGTAGGTAGAAATCAGTGCTAATTAAACATGTTGGAGTCTTGCAAGATACAATATATGAAGCTAAGACCTTTGATACTGAGATCAAAGAAAACCATCACACAAAATTATGTCACAGAGAAGTATCTGAAGCCTGATTCCTCTTTGCTGTCAGTTACTAAATTATTTTGATGTTGGGAGATGTGTCTCAAAAAGAAGCAATTCTTGCAGTTTTGTATTATGTATAGTTTCTTGGACTTCATAGCATCTGCCTGCCTCTCTGCCCAGCTGTTAGAGTGATTAGGCTGCCATGGGGGAAGGATACTGTTGTTTTGCCGCTCACTGGTGAGGTCACATTTCTACCTAGCACCATTCAGAATATACTAATGAAGTCTTTGGGACAGAATCACATTTCATTTTCACAGATGTAAATAGAGAGAGAGACTGCGCTGATACTTACTCCCTGTTTACGCCAGTGTAATCATAAATGAAATAGCCATATCCCCATGAGCAGAGGCATGTGGTTGCCATGGGGAAAAAAGCAGTGGGACAAATTTGTGCCACTACTTTTTGCCCCTGCACATGGGGTTAGCATGGGGAAAAAATGCCCCAGGTGGGGTAGGGAAGGCTGGAGCCAGCACCTTAGTTGGCCCCAGCAGTCTTACCTGGGGTTCTGCGTGCCTCCCAGGGCTGCAGCAGCAACAATCCAGGTACATGGAGCTTAGCCCATGGGCAGCACACACTGCTGCCCCGTGCGCCACCCTGCTTTCTTTCTGGCGCAGGTTTTTTTGACACTGGGATCTCCTGCATGTGTGGTATGTGCAGTTTGCAGTGCCGCAGATGGGTTTGCAATGCCACGAATTGCACTTGTGCTCTTATATGGATGCGCCCAATCTGTCCAAATTCAAAACATGAATGGGAGTTGGTAGGAATCAAAGAACATACTTCAGTTCTTAAAGGCTAATCTTCCTCATCATGGCAAAGCTACCTTGGCTATTAACCAAAACAAACTCATTTAAATCTAAGCTTTGTCCTCATCCCCAAACTCTGGATGTTCTTTTTTTTAACCTCAATTTGCAAATTATCCGTTCGCCATACCAAAGTTATGGTGCCATTGATTCCTGGCCTATGAATTCTTTGTTGGACCAACAGGTTTTTAAACACTTGTTTATGATAAAGCATTATACAAATTAAAGATTGGATTCTATAATCTAGTATAGTAATCTATTGTACTGGGTCTATATTGGGGTAATTCTGTTAGCTTCATGTGAATAACATTATTATAAACTTGATGCATCAGACTAGAAGATCAGAACTTAATTACATGCAACTTTGCCTTAAGGAGACCAAGGTAATATACTTCATATTTAAAATGATTTGTAAAGTGTCAAAATTCAAATAGAAGTGACCAGGGCTTAGGAAACAACAATTAGGATAAAATAAAACTGAATAAGGGAAATAAGTACTGTAGAAATATAGACTTTCTCTTTTATCTGTGATGTTAAGTCTGTGCATATTCATTCATTATTTTTATACATTATACTATAATTCTTTAAGAAGCTATATCGCTGGCCTGCTACTCCCAAAGATGCAAAAAACATTGCATAGTTTAAAATGTAAAGCTAGTCTTTAAAACATAATATTTTATACCATCCTTGATTTTTTAACTCAGTTGAACCCAGGCCTTAATACTGTTATAATAGCATTTCAAACGGTGATGTTCAATTAATAAGAATTATTTCTGGAAACCAATGTATTATGTCTTTTTATTAACTGGGCCAATTCCTTATTTTTTCAGTGAATGTAAAAATTCTGTGAAAGCTGCTAGTGTAACAATGAAAAATGAAGTTCTTATAGCTCAGAATAGGGGTGTGCAAAATGGGCCATATAACATTCGGATTCAGATTTAGCCCAAATCAGGGACAGTGATTTAATTAATTGATTAGGATCACTGTCCTGATTCGATTCAGCCAAATCCAGATCTGAAGATTTGAAGCTGATTTAGATATTCAGCGATTTGGACATAGACACAGCTTTAAATGTTTTTTCTACATACCTCAAGGTACTAGGTGCAGCTCGTGAATGCTACGATGGTGGGGTAGATGGAGCGTCCCACAGGAGCACACAGGGGACCCCCCACACATACACCCCAGCTCGGAGATTGACCACAGGGGGACCCCAGATGCTCCCCCAGACCCAGGAAGTACCAGTCGCCGAGCTGGGGGGTGGGGGAGGTCCCTCACGCGATCCCTGGTGGAAGTGCTTCTGGTCTACTTCCAGGTCCACTGCCGTGTGCTGGGGACCCCCCCACACTCCTATGGGATGCTCCATCTGCCCCAGCATCTCAGCATTCACAAGCCGCTTGGTACCTTGCAGTATGCAGAAAAAACATTTAAAGCTGTGTCTATGTCCAAATCATCAAATCTTTCTGAACCTCTTGAATCAATTTGGAGGGTTCTGATTTGATTTGGAGAGATTAATGGGTCTCCTGATTTGATTCAGATTCGGAGATTTGGCTGCTGAATCGGACTGAATCTCTGCTGAACTGAATCAGTGACCAAAGCTTTGCACAGCTCTAGTTCAGAATATAGGAGTAACCATACTGGATTAGACCTATAGTCTCTTTAGTTCAACTTTGTATTTTCAAAAATGGCCAGTACCAGATGCAGCAACTACAAAATATCTACTAGAACAACTAGAGTAGAGTCGGTAACAGGCAGATAGAGGTGCACCTTACCGAGTAAATGAATCACAGCTACATAAGCTTTTGTGAGCAATGGCTCACTCCATAGACTTTTAGCAAATGTTATATGTTAGTGTCTGATGAAGTAAACCGTTGGTCATAAAACATCTCTTATTCAGATACTCTATCAGGTGTGCTTCTACCCTGCCTTCTGCCTGACTTAGACTAACACAGCTAACTCTCTCTGCTCTAGGATCAGTAACAGTAAGATCCTCCAAATGGCCCACTCATCAGGCTATTTACTGATGAGAGCCTGATTTACTCTCAAATGACCATGTACCCATTGACACTTTAAGCTAAGATACCAACAGGAATGCCAACACTGCTGGCCATTTTTATGTTGTAGACAACAGTCCAGAAGAAAATGAGCTGAAGAGACAATAAAAATAAACCATAAATAATCTTTTAAAAAAACTCAGCTAAGTCAATGTTTCTGGCAAAATATAGCCAAAAAACCAAGCCAAACCAAACAAAAACAAAAAACCTGTATGGTGCAGTATCCTAATTAGTTTCTTACAATGAATGATATTAAAAGTGAACAGTGAATTTGATTTCAGTGCAATATTTATGTTATTTCCTATAATTGGAACAGGAAGTATTGGCTGTTTTATGATGAATGTATCCACTATAGTATTAAATATTTATTTCAGTTGGTGTCCAATGTCCAATAAAAATCGGTAGAAATAAATGGAACCAAGAATGTTTAAATATTAGTATTAAATGGGTTTGCCACAATCACATTAAATTAATGCTTTTCCCCCCATAGGAATTGAACTAATCACCCACATTTTCATTATCATTTATTCTATATGCAGTTTGACTTAGCTAAAATTTCCACACTTCATTGTTACCACATCTCTACTGTATTCCTGGGATACAAATTACTGTTCAGTGTATTTAAAAGATGCATAAAATGAGGGAAACTATGACACGCAGCTGAAGCATCTTTGAATAAGAGGGACTCCTTTTGAAAAGAATGATTTGCTTACTCATCCTTTGGCCACATGCACTTATTCTGTGGACATTTTAATTGTGTTAGATAGCATTTTGCCTCAGTGGAGTCCTATAGCAGGGCTGCTCAACTTTCAGGCAGCTGCACCAGCAGGGGCTGCACACCACTTAGGTCACTCCATGGTGAGCCACAGCCCCTAGGGCCACGCATCCCACAGACACAACCCCTCTGCACCGCTGCACTGCATGCCCATGACCTATGACCTTCACTGCTGCACTGCATATTTATGACCCTTCCACCAGTGACCCCCATTGCTGCATTATGTGCCAGTGACACCCCTCCCCATCAACATTACACCATGCACCCACATGGGTGCCTCCCACTGCACCACATGGCTAAACCCCCCACATTGCAATTTAACCCCTTATGAGCCATGTGTGGCCCACTGGCCATCAGTTAGACGGCCCTGTACTATATTAATGGTCCTCTGACCTGCCAACACATATTGCTGTGTCAAGGATGATTCAGTACTAGAAACTGGCCTCTGATAGCTCATGCCACTACTTTTAATTGGATAAGGTCTATTTGCACAAATTACTATTCCTGGGAGCATGCAGAGGTCCTTGATTTTTTTTTGCAAACTTCACTCACATAAAAGTGAGAACAGTCGTATCATGGAAAGAACATCTTGGTCAAGCCACTGGTCTGTGCAGTTCCTGTTCATTTTAATTACAAGGGGGAAAGGTACATGCTTATTAGCTAAGGCATTACTGCTATATGTTTGCTGAAGTGTAAAGTTATAATCTCAGGCTGAGGCTTTGACTCTGACTACTACCAGCTGAGTATCTAAGTACTAAAATGTGTGTATTTTCAAGACTGGCTCTGGGTGAGACCCTCAATCTATGGTTTAGATAAATGTAAGGATAGAAAAAAAATTGAAGTACAGAAAATGTTACATACAGCACATGGAAGACTCATGGTTCAATGTTTTGAAGACCCAAGAAGAGCTGCAGTTTTATTAACACATGGGCATTCATAATTATATGGTATTTTCTTTGTCATATGTAGTGGAGTGAAATTACAGGTGCCTAATTAATGGAATACCTAGTTTGCTATCTGTATCCAGGACACTGCCTCAGTATGAACTGGCACTGGGAGGGAAACACGAGGCGTTGAGAAGCCAGGTCACTGGCCAGGTCCCAGCATCAGTTGTGTCAGCCAAGGGAAGACTCTAATTCACATAACCAACAAGTGATCCCTAAAGGGCCCGGTGTCAATGGAAGATCTACATTGCAGTGTTCTGGTCCACCATGCCTCTGACAGGCTCTCTATCCCCAGGGAGATAGGAACTGGCAAAATAGCAGTCTTTGGCAGGCTTATGCTATCAGTGTTTCCCTTTGCAGATTCCGACCTGGGGATTCCTACCTGGATATTGATAGTCCCTTTGTGCTACTCAAGTGTAGTATACTGGAGAATTTGGCCCTATAGCTGTAGTACCTACCGCTGATGTAGCATGAAAGGAAAGGAAAAAACAGAAATATATTAAAAGTTTCCTATTTGCAGTACAGGAACACAAGATCTGTCACAAAAGAACAGAACAAAAGACCACATAACTAATATCCTATGATGTTGTATCCTAGAACCAATAATGCCTGGCTCAGAGGAAGGCAACAACGTTCAATAATGCACATAGGCAATTGTGAACAAGTGGGTTGCGTAGGGAGGTTTGTTTCTTCTCTCATCTATTTTTCGGCTTTTGCCCTGAAGCATAAAAGACTGGCAACCCCAGTAATTTCTACTTAGCTAATATTTTGCATCACTGAATTCAAGAGATTAATTCTGCATAGCTTAAAGCATTTCTTTTCATTCCTTACTATTTATATTAATAAGAATTACCCTCTCTCCCCCTAAACCTCCTGCAGTGATTTACTCTAATGGATGCCTCCAGATCATGACTAGATTGACTACTGGTTCTTTCCATCTTAATTCCCTGTGCATATTGCTATGTCAACTACTTGTGACATTTGTCATATGAAAATTTTGCACACAGATCACCAGCAACACAAATACACAGCTACCCATTTCTTCATACCAACTGCTGACTATCGAAAAACATATTTGGAGATGAATAACCTTTTACAGGGACTCAGCATTCAGCATCATTCCCTTTGGTGTTGATTAGGCAGATAAGATGCAGAATCAGACACTATATAGATTCTTTCTTAAAAAGAAAAAAACAAATTTCATTACTGAGAGACAAACTGCATTAAAGGTGCACTTCCTGAAAAATGGCCAGCCCAGGCAAAACAGTTGGTTATTGCCTGCACTGACTAAAACAGTGAGGATAAAACTTTTAGGCAAGTATGTCACAAATTAAGCCCCACTCGATACCCTGGTGTCAGTCTGGTCCCCTACCCCTGCCCAATATGCTGCTCTGCTTTCTGTTCCTTGCCCTGTACTCTCTCCCTGATCTGCTGTTCTGTTTTTTGCTCCCTGCACTATGCTCCCTGCCCAAGCTACCGCTCTGCTTTCTGTTCCATACCCCACCTGCCACCATGTTGCCTGCCACCTCCCCACTCTGTGACATGCCACACACACAGACTGCATGCCACATGTCACACTCAAGTCAGCAGTCGGCCCCTGGACTAAAACATTTGGATTGTGATATTCCTCAAACGTCTCAGTCAGTATTGTGCCACTGTCCTAGGCACTGAAACATCCTACTGAGCTGTTGGGTGCACAGCACTTTTGAAAAATTAGGCCACTAATTTGGGTATCTAAATATTAATTTAGATGCCATTTTAAAAAATATCTTTCTCCATAGCTCTTTGGAAAACACATGCTCAAGCTGTAATTCCACCTAGTGCTTCTTACAGCTCTTCCTTATGGCTCCTCTTTTTGTTTGACAGGCAATCACAAAGCCCAACTGTCAACTTAAGGCATACATTTTCCTCTCAGGCAGCATCTGTCTTTTTGGCAAGATCTGAATGCCATTTGGAGCTACCATATTTACTAATCTCCTGATATTCTGTCTTTGATGCCTTACTCACAAAGCTCTATTATTCATTGCTCCTCTAATTTGAGAGTTGTATGTGTTTCAAATTTCAGTCTCAAAATGTTCCTGAAAGAAACCATGAAGCTGATCCATGCACAGGTTTTAAACAGAAGTCTAGGGAGTCTCCCACTCCCCGATGTGTTTCAAGCAGGTATTGCAGATGCACCTGAAGCTGCTATCACTCCATATAGCACAGGTCACAGAAGGTTTTGGGGATTGTCCCAGCCACTGTAATCTTTTTCTTTCATTTTCTATATAAACTATTTCTTACACAATGTCGGGGGGAATACACTGCTACAAAAACCTGAAGATGTGGGTTTTGAGAAGTCATCTGACAGCTTTTCTTCACACCATTCCTTTTCCTTCAGTTCTGTTACTCAGTCTGCTATGTCAATAGTATTCTCACTTCAGACTTAGCGGGGCAGATCCTCAGCTGATATAATAGCTCCAGTGACTCTGCCATCTGGCAAAGAGTGTGTCTCGTGTATTAAATCATTTGCTAAGAGAATCACTTTGTCTCCTCCACTAGCAACATTATTTGATGAGATATTAGCTGTATGCATTGAATTTATCATGCTTATTGCATTCTTGGTAGTATCTATCTGTACATGTTGACAACTTATATTTAAATACAATTCAAATGTGGTATTTTTACTTTAGTTCATGGAGGGGAAAAAAACCCAGCACAGTGGTTGTATAGATCCTAGATGTTATTCATCTGTCATTTTTCCTTTTGGGCTTGTCATGCCATTCTAAAATGCTATATTTAATCTTTGCTGACCTTCCTTCTGTGTCTTGTAAGCAAGGTCAAGGGGGAAATTATTTGAGATGTGAGAAAGGTCTATTAGAGAAGGGCAAACTTATGTGGTTAAATACTCAAAAATGCTCTGACATATGAATGCCTAAAACTGAATGGAAGAGACTGTGATGAGGGAACATGTTAACAGAAGCCAGCAGTAAAGGGCCTGCCCAAAGAAGCAAGGAGGAAACTAAGGAGGACTAGTGACTTTGAAGTGTGCCTGTGACTCATGATGCCTCTCAGAGCTGTTTGAGGTATTGCAGCTTAGGCACCAACCCTTCTTCAGACCCTAAAATTTCAGTTTACCTCAGGGCTTTTTAGGTTCCCAAAACTTCTGTTACATTATTTCCTGGTTCCTATGAGATACACGAGTGCCTAAAAAAGTTCAAATGCTGTTCTTGAGATATCTCTGGACTAAATGGGAACAGGAAATAGTAATGCTATAAGAGAATTCCACTTCTTTTTCCAGGCAAAGAAGCTTGAGTACTTACAGAGTCTGATTTTTTTGCATGCATCTCTCTACCACACCTGTTCTTTAAATCTACTAGTGTTCCACTCTTCTGGGGGAAAAAAATCTTTACAGTTCTTCTTTAGACTTGATATGATATTGTCTATTGCTATCAGCAAAAAATAATATTCGCCGTGAATATAGCTGAAGGATTGTGTGCCCTGGATCCAAATGTTTAGTATAATTAAGATAAGCATTGATTAGCCGTCCACACTCTTCAGTCCTCTGAATCAGGGCTCATTTAGGAGTGACAGTCATTTCAGCTAGTAGAGGTAGGGCGTATCTACATGTTCATTAATGTGCAGTAGTTACTGCGCATTTAGTTAGTACTTCCAGTTACTGCACAGTAGTGCCAGCACACAGTTTTTAATGACAGTTACTGTGCAGTACCCTAATAACTGAGCAGTAGCTTATTAGCAAGGTTTTTGACCAGTACACTACTGTACAGTGTTATTAGGCTACCACGCAATAAGCCTGTAAAGAGGCAAGGGTTTCTTCCCGGAGCTGTACATGTTGCACATTTACTAGAGCTGGGAATTTACTGGGTGAATTGTGTGTGGCAAATGCTTAGTAACTAAGTTAATTGCTGCAGGTCACAATTTCTGCTCAGAAGGTTATGGCTCAATAAATAAGTCTAATACATTTTTAACGTATTAAGCCGATATGTTAGCATAGGTCAATGTCATTAGTTAAGACAGGACTGCCCAACTTCTGAATGACTGGGCTGCATGCCCTTTGGACCATATACATCCCTAGGCTACACACTACATTGCACACTCTGCACCGTGCAGTACAGTGCACCCCTGCTGTCATAAACGATTCATATACATTAAGAGTGGGGGCCACAACTCCACACCGCCGCCACCACCACTGCCCCCACTGCTGCCAGGTGCTGGCTCCAAGCTAGGCTGCAACCCCAGGCCTGTACCCCACTGTTGGCGCATAAATCTAGCAGGTGTGTGCCCCCCGCCCCCACCTTACATGTTGCCTTTGCCCGCTGTGCAGCAATACAGTGCACTGCATGGGCACTCCACCTCTATGCAGGCCTGTCTGCTGTGCAGCTCTGCACTGTACCACATGGACACCCCCATGCCACACAGGACCTGTGGGCCATAGGCTTCCTGGATCCCTTGGACCACCCTAACCTGTCCCCGGGAAAAACAAAAAACTGAAGAAGGGAGGGGGAAACTCAAAGACTCCATTGTCCAGAATAGGAGAGCAATGGGGAGAGCAGTGCTGCAACTAGGAAGCTGTGAGTTAACCTTGCCATTTGGTCAGCCCTGATTTAAGGAATCTAGCTCTGTTAGAATGTAACTGAAGATATGCATATAAAAATCCTCTGAATTACCAATTTATATTCAAGACTTTGTTTGCATAATTTGATCTGTCAAATCAGAAAATGAGGAAGTGCCACTGAACTCCTGTGATCTGTTACTCAAAGCAAACCCCAAGCTGACTATTAAACTCAAGGTCCTTCTTGCTTATGCTCTCTGTTTCTCTCTACCTCTCATAGTTCTTGTACTCCTGGCTGCACAGTGGGTCAGCTTCTTCCCTTGTAGGGTTAGCCTGATAGATAAGGCACTCTACTAGACTGGGAGGATGGATATATGGGCTTGAATTCCCACAGGGTAATGGGGGCACAGAACCCAGTTCTTACTTCTTCATTTCCCACAAAGCCATTAGACAATATCTGGCACAGAGAAAGAAGCTTTAAAAGCTTTCACTCTTGAAAAGTTTCAGTCTTAATAGACAAGATAAAGTTTAGAAGAAAGGAAATACTGCTGTATCGGCAGTGAGGATAAAGAACTGAAGACCACAAAGATTAAATAACTTACCTAAATTTCCACAGGGAACTTCTGGTAGAGCCAACACCTAAAAGGAAAATTAAGCTCATGGCCATGCTTCCACCATACCTCTCTAACCCATTGTCTTTTAGCAATATTACGTTTATCTTAAAAAAAAATTGAAAAAGGTTTATTTTCCCCAAATACTGTGCTTCATTTACAATTTCAAGAATCAAAATCACTGGGAGTATTCATGCATATAAAGCTATGCAAAAGTACTAGTGAATGCAATATCAGTGCTTATGTTTCCAGTGAGTCATTTGATGTGGGGGTTACAATGGTATATATTTCCTTGTTTAATCAGACACCAGGGAGAAACACACACACCATCTTGTGAAGGACATCTTTACAAATTACCCTAGATCACATTCCACTGTATGTGGTGGTTGGTAATCTTTTTTCACAAGAGAGCCAAACATACCCATTTTACATAGAGTTTTATTTCAGGTGGCTGAGGACTACATTAAAGTTGTCTGGGGCTTTCACTACAAACATCAGTGTATCACTGCACTCATCCTGGACTAATAACAACAAGGACCTGCCTTCACTTCCAGAGGAGCAAAGGCAATAGCAGGTTCTTTGCTTTCCTTTCACAAAAAAATAAGGTTCCCTCTATTCTCTGGTAAGCAAAAGGAGTCCCCCATATTTATCCCAAATACGATTCATCTGCACAGGCACATAGGTGGTACATACTGCATTCCTCTCTCTGTGAAACATCCAGGCTAAAAGGTAGGCATGTCAGGGAAGCAGGGCTGTTTTGCTTTCCATGAACTCTGATAGCACATTCCTGTTGTTGTTTTTCTATAACCTTTAGAAATACAATGCTGAAGTCACAACTCAGACTCAGGGGAGGAAAAGTTCAATGAATATTAAAAGTGTCTAATTATTTTTTTCCTTTGCCATTCCCAGGCACGCTCTGGAGAACATTCATGTAAATTATGCATAATAGTTTTGAGCTGAACTTTCCCCGTATGCTGCATGCAAAAGCCTTTCTCATTTTTAACAGCCTTTAGGAATTCATTTTGTGCTTTGGGGAAGACTGAAGGAAATTCTGAACTCCTGAAATCATTTTAGTTCTCTTTTAAGTACTATTGTAGGCCAAAGAGACATAAACTTTCAAAATGGTCTTGTACAACTTCCTTCAGTGTGTCTTAATGAAAGCATCAACTGTAATACCCTCATAAGACTCATAGGCTAGGGACAGAAGTTACACATAAATTGTTTGAAGTGATCAGAAACTGGTTTAAATGTGTAACAGAATATAAGTTCAGTGCACATAAACCAGTTTCAAAATGGCCAAAACTGGTTTAAGATAAACCTAGTTGAATGTAGTATCAGACTTAACTGATTGAGCTCAAACTGAACTTCTGTCCCAGATACCTTCCTGGTTTAAGTTAAACCAGAGTCCCCCAGCATCCCAGCATGCTCTGCAGCCCTGTGATGGGCTGTGCTCTCTGCTCCAGTGGAGCAGGGCTGGCCCCACCCCTCTACTCCATAGCCAGAGCAGGGGCAGGCATGAGCAGAGGTGTGACCAGACACCATCCCCCTTAAAGTGAAGGGGGCAAGGAAAAGGTTTACTCCCCACCTCCCTCCCCTGTCCCAGCATCATGGATCCCAGCGTCAGTCTGCCAGGCAAGGAGCGGCAACCCCTTCCAAGCATTTCTCCACTCACTGCTCCAGTGGTGGGAGTGTGGCCAGCCCCAGCAGTAACCTCAAGTGAACTGGCCAAGTAGGGTGTTCAAACCCTGCTCCCTGTCTCACCGGCATAGACCCAAGCTGGGGTCATCCTGGAGCTCCCCACTTGCTTCTGCAGCAGCAGGGTTAGGGGCATGGCCAGATCTGGCTGGCATGGCCCCCTGAGGCAGAGGGGGGAGGGAGAGGGTTTATTCACCCCTCCACCCCTTTTGCAGCCGGGGTCCACCAGTCCTGACCACCACCGCCACTGCTGTCAATCATTCCCTGCACAGGGTGAGCAGTGGAATAATTTATCTCCCTGCTCCCTTCCCCAGATGGCAGAGAGAGGGAGGAAATAACTCTGCTCCCTGCCCCCTTGCCTAAGGGGGCCATGCCAGCTCACCTCTGGCTGCACCCCAACCCCTGATGGGGGCACCCTCCCCTGTCATGGTTTCCTTGGGAGTGCAAGCCTCTTCTCAGTGAGGGGGCTGCGCTGTGAGTGGGGGTGGGAGCAAGGTGGACAGAGCTGCCACAGACTGCACAGGTTTGGGGGGGCTATGGCCACCCTTCCAAGCCCCAGTGCTGCCACTCACCCCATGCTGTCTGTGGCAGCTTTGCCCAGCCCGCTCCCACCCCTGCGCTTGGTGCAAGCTTGCAATCCCTAGGAAACCATGATATGGGGCTGCTGTCCCCATCATGGTCCCTGCCCCTTCACCACTCCAGTGGCAGGGGTGAGGGTGCAGGCAGAGACTGGCTGGCATGACCCCTTAGGTTAGAGGCAGGGAGGGGGGTTATTCCCCTCTCCCTCTGGCATCTGGTGAAGGGAGCGGGGAGGGAGCTTATTCTGCTGCTTGCCCCATGCAGGGAGTGATTAGCAGTGGCAGCGATCAGGGCTGGCAGACCCTAGTTACAGTCCCCCAGGGATACAGGGGGCAGAGCGGGGAATGAATCCCCTCCCTGCCCCCTCTGCCTTAGCGGGCCATGATGGCCAGCCTCTGGCCGCAGCTGTGAGAGGGGAGCACTAGATGGATCCTGGCTCAGGTCCGTGGTGGAACAGCAAATGGGGAATTAAATCCCCTCCCTCCCCAGTGTACTTGAGGTTACTACTAGGGCTGGCCATGCCCCCCCGCCCCTCCCAGCATAGTTTCCCTGTAGCCAAGGGCTCACTCTAGCACCCCCTAGCTTTGGCCTGAGCCACTACAGGCATGTGCCTGCATTTTCTGATTTAAAAGTGAATGTCCATTCACTTGCAAATTGTTTCAATCTAGACAGGTTAGACTAATCTGCAAAGATTTAATCAATTCAGGCTCTGGCTTTTTGAATGTTTGTCTCTAGCCATAGGGCACACCCAGACAAGCATGGATGTGCAGTTTGTGGTGCCTCAAACTGCGCACAGCACGTCCCCCCATTCACCATGCTGCAAATTTGCAACATGGCATCTTTTTTTTACATTGGGAAATCCTAGTGTCAAAAAAAAAAAGCCTAACCCTCCCCCCCCAAAAAATGGCGCATGTAGCAGGAGCATATGCTGGAGCCATGCTCTAGGTTCTAGCCAGGCTTCTGGCTGCTGGTTCACCACCACTGCTGCCCCAGGAGGCCCCCAGGACCCCAGGTAAGGCTACTGGGGCCAGCACAGGTGCTGGTCCCAGTCTCCCCAACCCCATCTGGATCATTTTTCCCCATGCTAACCCTATGTTCAGTGGCACACACCAGGGAAAAAAAACAGCAGCCTGAATTTGTACCACTGCTTTTTTCCCCACAGCAACTCACCCCTGCTTATGGGAATGTGACCATAGGATTTGAAAGCCTGGATTCGAGATTTTATTAATCTTGCTTGGAATAATCCAAATATTACAATAAAAATAAAATCTAATCATCTGCCCTGTCCTGCTAACTGTTTGTTGACAAGATTTCACAGTACTCAGAGAACTAATTTCAAACATGGCATATGATTGTAAAAGAGATAGTTAATGAAGAAATGGTCTCCCTGTTTGAAGAGCATTTTTATTCCTGTTACTCACTAATATCCTGCTGAGGATCAAGACAAGATCAACTCTAGACACTTTGTTCAACCCTAATTATAAAATTAACAAGTCATATTTGGTTCTGAGAAATAATGGAATTTTTTTACAAGCTATTAAATGTTAACAACACATTTGGCTGTTTATACACGCTCACATAAAGCATATTTATTGAAGACATTACTCTGCTGTCAGCCCTTCAGAAAGTGCAAAGCTAATACATTGTAAATCCCCCTTGGGGACACCAGGTCTGGGCTGCCTGGCAGACTTGTATTAGATGTTTTCTTCTCCTTGGGAGTCAGAGGCAGACATATGGTGCATACAGGCATAATGTGATGAAGAAACACAGCTTTCCTTTCATCAAAGAGAGCAGATCAAACTTGAGCGGAGCATGCTTCCTGGAAAATGGGTTAAGCATAACAGAAGCTCATTTATCTTCTATTTGATCCTGAGTACAGCTGGGATCTGTATCTATTACCACAATGCCTCAGTCACTTTGAGGCTCTAATAGCACAACTCCTGTCACTTCCCAAATGACAACACATAGCACTCTTAACAGTCATGGTGATACACTGTCAAAGCCCTCAGAATACAGAGCACCAGATACCTGACTAGTCTCATCTGTAAATGGATTGTTTCTATTATTTGTTCATAAGCCACAGCTCTCTATGTTCCAGCTCCCCTTTCTGCTGGCTTCACTTTCAGTCCTACATGTGTGCTTCTCCACTTACACTTGCCAGTTGAACTCCTGCAGAATATGCCTTTCTCCACCAATCTCTAGCTGTAACACCACCACGTGGCCATTGCATTGTACTTTTCTTCAGGCTTGTTGACATATTGTTATCACAGATGCAAATTAGTTCTGGTTCATTTGCTCATAGCTACTGTAATGTTTGTGTGTGTGTGTGTGTGTGTGTGTGTGTGTGTGTGTGGAGGGAGCTGGAGGGAGAAAAGGGAAAGGGAGAAGAGAAAAAATATCTTAGCTGAAGAATGATAGTACCCTACAGGCTTTCTATCGTCACAGCCTTTTCTCTACAGCAACATACCCACTGTTTAATATTTTAAAAGAAAAGCAGAGTTTAAAGTCATTGCCAGTGAGTGCATCTACATGCTCCTTAATGCGCCTTAGATGCTGTGCATTTAGTTTAGTACTTCCTTAATAAAGTATTAACTAAATGTACAGTATGTAGAGTTACTGCAAAGTATCACCGGCACACGGATATTTAGTAATGCTTACTGTGCATTAACTTAATAACACTGCATTAGGCTATTAGCATGGTTTTTGCCATGAAACACTACTGTGCAGTTTTATTAGGCTAATGCGCAGTAAGCATCTCATGTATATCTCATTTTAAGCATGACCAGGCTGAGCAAGCACCTAGTTCGCTTAAGGAAATATTTGCCTCAATTTTCTCAAGGTTCCACATGTCTCCTATCTGGGAGGAAGCTCTGAAGCTCACTATTTTATTCATGCAATGATCCTGGTGTGTAATTCAATTGACTGTTTTCTGGAGGTGTTCATCCTCATAACTCTCCTTCCTCTCATCCATCAATGGTTCTAGTGCAGGGGCAGGCAATTATTTTGGGCGGAGGGCCACTTACTAAGTTTTGGCAAGCCATTGAGGGCTGCATGACCGGCAGCCAGGGGATGATAAATACTAATTTTCTAAATTGTTTAGGGGCCCCACGGGCCAGATAGAATGGCATGGCAGGCCGCATCCGGCCCCCAGGCCGCATTTTGTCAACCCCTGTTCTAGTGCAATTAGGGACTTTTCAGTGACTGTTAAGAGTTCTCTAAAGTGCACCATCCATAAAAGATTTTTAAAAGATTGACTACTTGCCACATTCTTGTGAAATATAATGAGTTTCTACTCTATAACTACTGTGTCCTCAGAAAGGAGGAATTTAGGTTCACATTAAATCTCCAGAGTTAGGTGGGTTCTCTCCTCATTAAGTCAGGCTCTGAAGCCCTTTACTTTTGTAGTTGGTCAAAGGGAAGTACTTCCTGGCATCCACACTGAAGATCATGGGTCAGACTCCTAGGTCAATTTGAGTTGTATTTAATCAAGGCCCTGGGATAGCCAGAAGGAATATGCACCGGAAGGAGAAACAAAGGGGAAAGAATGTTCCTGTCCCTTAAAAAAGTTGGGGATATCAAAAGTTATTCTCTCCATTGGCATGAAACAGAGACTTTACCCCCTGTTTTTCATTAAAAAGTGTGGAGGGGAGAGGGAAGAGAGAGAAAGAGAGAGAGAGAGAAAAAAACATTAAAACCACAGAATAGTCAATAAATCAATGGTTAGGGCACTGACCACCTCTTCTTTCCCTACTCTGCCTAATTTGAAGCAGATGATTAAATCTGGATGCCCCACGGCTCAAATTAATGTTCTAATAACCAAAGGACTAGTTAAATCAGGGCTCGCTCTCTGGTTTAGACCAGAAATTTCATCCTGTATCTGAGAAACCATCCAACAAGATTTTCACAGATAATTTCAATTTCAACAAATTGGTATTTGTCAATTAAAAAAATGCATCTAAATCACTTTTCTTTTTTTCTGATCTTCAGCCTGACTGAAGCCAGAATAAGTCTCTGGCATAATTTAAAGGACTTTAGGGCTGCTTTTAATTAGACCAGCCAAATTACAAGGGTATGTGCAGATGTTACTTTTAGATCAACCTAACCAGGTGGATCTGAATGCTGATCTATGCAGATGTTCAAGGAAGTTAAATCGGGCAAAAAATAAAAATGGACCCAATCTAAATTAATTTGCCTAAGGAGGTGAACTAACATGAATCACTGGTGGGTTAGCCTGATTTAGTGAACATGTGCATGTTAGGAGTGCAGCCCTAGGGCTGGGAAGCCCAGCTGCTCACCCCAGCCCCAGAGCTGCACCCCCCGTTCCCCAAATGGGCTATTTTTACCCACTCTGACTATCTCTCCCCAGATGGACAACCCTTCCACAGACCACCAACATCCCACCCCACAGACCAACTAGCTCCGCACAATCTTGCCAAACCCCATCCCCATCTTGAGTTACTTTCATCAGTTTGTTGACATGGCTCCCAGTGCCGGCAAATGTCTGTACATGCCAATCCCAATCTATCATTACATGACTTAAAGTAAGACACATGATCATAGACTGCAATGAACAGCTACACATACCCCAACTGATAGCAACACAGTCAAAAGATCCCTAGAGGGCAGAACATGCGACGGATATACTGATACCCGCAAGAATGCCCCAGATGCATGCAACAAGGAAACATGGTAAGGTGTCATTTATACTAACAGTACCCTAAGACCCCTCTGATGAAAGGGACACACCTCAGACTGCCTGACCCTTTGTTCTGTTGTTCTTTCAGACAGGAAGAAAAGGAACAGAGAGGGTGTGAGGATATAGTCCTACTTTGAGGGGTAAAAATGTTCTACCACCACTATTTTTTACAAAAAGGAGTCTGAAACAGGGTGTTATTTATGTGGTGCCATCACACTGCAAGGTCTGTGCCTTTTAGTCCCTGCTCAGAATAACTTTGTTTTGTCCAAAGCACAGGGACAGAGGAGGAGGCCCTCCATCTGGCAACAAACAATACCGCAATTTGGGACAGAAAGTAAAGACCTACCTGTACCAGTGAAAAAAAGCAGAAGATGTTATTACATAGAGAGAATGGTAGAGAGAATGTTATTACATCATTATTGTAGGTGCCAAATTGTACCTACTTGGAACAGATTTTAGAACTACTGATGATTCCAGAAACATATATATATAGTAGAGTATATTGAGGGATACTCTCTGTCTATATATATATCCCCAGTTTTCTACCCACCTTACAGTTCATTCATTCAACCCATACTTCCTTAGCTTGCTTGGGAGAATGTTGTGGGAGACCTATCAAAAACCTTGCTGAAGTCAAGATATATCATGTCTACTGTTCTCCTTGAATCCACAAAGCCAGGCATCTCATCATAGAAAGAAATTAGGTTGGTCAGGCATGACTTGCCTCTGGTGAATCCATGCTGATTGTTTCTAGTCACCACCTTATCACCACCAGGTACTTAGAAATGGGTTCCTTGAGGACCGGCTCCATGATTATTCTAGGAACTGAGTTGAGGTTAACCAGTCTGTAGTTCCCTGGATCCTCCTTCTTCTTTTTCTAAAATATGGGCACTATATTTGCCCTTTTCAGTCATCCAGGACTTCTCTCAATCCCCATGAGTTTTCAAAGATAATGGTCAGTGACTCTGAAATCATATCAGCCAACTCCCTCAGCACCCTCAGGTGCATCATATCCAGCCCCATAGACATATACAAGCCCAGCTTTTTCAAATAATCCCTAACCTGTTCTTTCACCAGAGATGGCTGCTTGCCTTCTCCCCAAACTATGCTGCCAGATGCAGTAGTCTGGGAGCTGACCTCGCTTATGAAGACAGGTAAAAAAGACTTCGAGTACTTGAGCCTTTACTGCATCATCTGTCACTAACTTGCCCTTAAGCCCTTTTTGTTACCCTTCACGTCTCTTGCTAGCTGCTACTCCAGTTACACATTGGCTCTCCTGATTTCATCCTTGAATGCCCAAGCAATACTCTAAAACACATACAAAAAACTAGAACTCTTGTTTCCAAAATGATACCTTTTATTAGACCAACTGGAAAATGGCAAGAAAATTGTCCTTTTCTTCAAGCTTTCGGGATCAAAGTCCCTCCGTCAGCCTCTGGGAAAAGTGTAGATGGTACAAGATGGTAATAAGTCCCCATAGATAGGAAACAAACTTCATTTTTGCACAGAGGGAGCTGAAGATGGAAGGTTGTCCCTCTGGGTCCATGAGAGTGTCTTTGTGAGCTGTGTTGAGTAGTTCTTTGATGTGTTGATCAGGTAGAATACGCATGTACTCTTATACTCCTCCGATGTTTGTCCAAGTTTCCACTTCTTGTAAACTTCCTTTTTGTGTTGTAGCTCACTCACAAGTTCCCTGAAAAATCAAGCTGGTCTTCTTTCATATTTACTAGTCTTCCTGCATATCAGGATGGTTTGTTCCTGTGCCTTCAGTAAGGTTTCTTTAAAATATAGATAGCTCTTCTAATGTCAATGATATCATGGTTACTGCTGCCCAAGTTGCCATCCACTACTACATTCCCTGCCAAGTCTTCCCTGTTCGTGAGCAGCAGATCAAGATGAGCATGGCTCCTAGTTGGCTTCTTCAACGCTTGCAAAAGGCAGTTGTTCCCAACACACTTCAAAAATGTCCTGGATTTTCAGACCACTGCTGTGTTACCCTTCCAGCAGATGTCAATGTGATTAAAGTCCCCCATGACAACCAGGGCCTATGATTTGGGAACTTCCATTAGTTTTCTGAATAAAGTCTTATCCACCTCATCCTCCTAGTCTGGTGGTCTAGAGAAAACACCCACAGTAACATCATTCTTGTTGCTCTCCCCTCTGATTCTAACCTGGAGACTTTCAACAGGTCTATCTCCAGCTTCGTATTGGATCTCTGAGCAATCATGCAGCTCTTTTACAAAAAGAGCAACTCCTCCTCCTCCTATTCTGCCCTGCCTGTCCTTCCTTAACAGTTTGTACCCATCCATGATAATACTCCAGTCATGTGAGCTATCCCACCAAGTCTCTCTTATTCCAATCACATCATAGTTCTGTGACTGTGTGAGGACTTCCAATTCTTCCTGCTTGTTTCCTAGGTTCTGTGCATTCATGTACAGACACCTAAGGTAACTAGCCAATTGCCCTACTTTCTCAGTAAGCACGAGAAGGCCTCCCCTGTTGTCTTCTCTTTCTTGTATTTCCTCCAGGTCACCCACTTCACCACTTATCTCAGGGCTTTGGTTTCCATCCCTAGTTTAAAGCCCTCCTTCACTAGGCTACTGAGCCTATCTATGAAGATGATCTTCCCTCTTTTCATCAGGTGGATCTCATCTCTTTCTAACAATCCTTCTTCTTGGAACAATATCCAGAGGTCAATGGAGTCAAAGCCCTTCTGGCGACACCATCTGTGAAGCCATGCATTGATCTGCAGGAGGTTGCAGGGGTGTTTGGTGGAATTGGAGTGCCTTTCTGATTCTGTCAGCTCCCCTGATTCTCCCCACAAGTGCCCACAAGGGCTCTACAGGCCCTTCTTCCCCCCACCCCCATCCAGCCTGACCCCACCAACCCCCCTGTACACTCTGCAATTCCCTCCATTCTGCCAGCCCCTGCTGCAGACCCTGCTTGCCCCCAACCTGATCTCTGTCTCCTCATTCCAATTTACCTTATCTTAGCTCAGGTGGCCATTTTTAATCTGATCGAACCTCCCCCTAACGTCCCCAAATGTCTGTACATACCTTAAAGGGTCTCGTGATGTTGTGTTAGAAAAGCAGATCTAATATGGATTTTCAGGGACTTGAACAGAGCCAAGGCAAAGGCCATTTAAATACCCAATAGATGTCCTAAGTGTGTTTGATATTTCAAACAGTGTCCAAATCAAAGGACACTAGGACTTTGGTTAATATTTTAGAATCTTTTCCATATGGCATTCAAATTGCAAACCAGTGCTATTTACTGAAGACATATACACAATCATTAATATGCTGGCTCTTGGCAATAGAAATCATTGTGACTATAGAGAGCAATGCAGCTGTTCAATTAAAAAGAGCCTACATATTTAGCGAAGGGTAAATGTGATGTGACCTTTAAGTTTAGAACTGATATTGTTTGCTTGTGAATGCAACAGTATATATTAGCACAATATTTTTTTATTTAAGTTGTTTATGAAAGATATGCTGCTAAATAACAGAACATCTGTCAATAACACCTCTAAATGTCCACTTATCAATGCTATATGGAGCTTGTAGTGGTACGTTATCTATGTTTATACAATATTTGACATTTGAGCTAATGAGGAAGCAGGGCACAAACTGTTTAGGGTTTAAGTCTTTTTAGGTAAATTTTCAGTGAATACTTCCTACACAACTCCCATAACTGATAGAAGTCTAACTCATGTATCTAAGTTTCACACACAACATTTTCTCATGTATACCCAAATGATTAAATCCTGAATTATAATGCAAGTACAGGTTTCCCTTGCTTTATGCTGTACAGGTATTTCTGGAAAATGGTGCATAACTCAAATTTGCATGAAGGGAACCCATTTTAAAATGTAACAAATAGGAATACATTCCCAGACCAATTTCTATCACTTTTACAAGACAATTTTGGTACTCACCGGCAGCAGACAGTACACACAAGCATAGGGCACTATCATACTGGGGATGGCAGCTACAGAAATCCATGTTTCAGACAATGAACAAGAAGCACAGATCTACACAGGAGCCTATATTTTGGTGCGCGTCACTCCCACAATGCACTGCACAAAGCAGCTGACTCCAGGCTTCTACCACACCAATCACATAAGAGTGAATTTACCTCTCATATAACGAATTTTTTAAATAAAAAGTGTTATTGCATAAGATTGAATTCACTCATACAGAACCTGCATAAAGTGAAGGAAACCTGTATTACATGTCATGCATTTAATTGTTATCCACATCACACTTCAAGACTAAATTTACAAGAGAACTGTAAAAACCTTCTGTGATTATGCAACCTAGTAAAAACTGAGGCTTACAAAAACTTCCTCAGTCAAAATTTTTCTCTCTCTTAACCAGCCCTTTCCCATGTTTCCCAACACTTATTGTTTTATTCTTAAATCATATAATATTCAGTGTTTTTGTTAATGCTCCAATTTCTGGAGGCAAATAGATGTTGATGAATTAAGGTTCTTGTCTTTTATTTTAAAAGGAATTAAAAGTCTTGGGGTCCTGTTTACCAAGTAAAGCTTGCTAAACATGTCCCAAATGAGCCCCCAGGTATGAGAAGGCAAATGGAAAGCACCCAACACACAATCATTTTTCAGTCATTGAACTTTGTATTGTTTTCTAGATTTTCAGAGCCTGATTCTCTGTCATCTTGAACATTGATTAGACATTTATAGTAGTATAAAAGGGGTATAAAATATTACATTATGGGCATAAAAGAACCTACAGTGTGCAGGGCACTTGGGAATTAGAACCTCATGTTTCAGCCTTAATTTTATATGCCTCATGATAGATACTGTGTAAATCAAATAAATATTTATAAACTGCCTGCCATGTAGTCCATGGAAATTTACTTTATAGTAACAAATCAAATCAGATAACAGATCCCTGTTGATTCTCCTCACCTGTGATAGTTGTTGTTAAGTCTAAGAATGGTTTGCACCTTCCTGAGAGAGATTCTGGTTACATTCCTGGATTACACTAGTATAGTATCCCTGAATATAAATATATAGAGTGTCCCCCTGCCCCACACTGTGCAGGCAGGGTCCCAGTGACACAGACGGCAGCTGAAACTGCCAGTAAGTGCTGTGGGGGTTGTTTGGTTTTTTTTGTTGTCGGGATGCTGGGGTGGAGGTACAGGTCTCAGGGGCCTCAGGAGGCTGGGGGGGATGGGGCCAGGCAGGGAAGGAATTCGGAGGTCTGGGGGGCAGGCAGGGGGTGGGGCCAGTCAGGGAAGGGATCAGGGGCTGGGGGTGGAGGTGGTGGTTGGGGCCGGCAGGGAAGGAATGGGGGAGCCTGGCGGGCAGTCAAGGGGTGGAGCCAAGCAGGGAAGGGATCAGAGGGACTTGGGGAGGCAGGGGAGGGATGGGGCCAGGCAGGGAAGGGATCTGGGGCTCAGGGGCAGACAGGGGGTGGGGTCAGGCATGGAAGGGATCAGGGAGGCCTGGGATTTAATAGCAGTCTTCAACTACCTGAAGTGTGTTTCCAAACAGGATAGAACTAGACTCTCTGTGGTGGCAAATGGCAGAACAAGGAGCAATGGTATCAAGTTGTAGCAGGGAAGTTTAGGTTAGATATCAGGAAAAACTTCCTTACTAAGAGTGTGGTGAAGCACTGGAATGAGTTCCCTAGAGAGGTGATGGAATCTCCATCTTTGAAGGTTTTTAAGGCCCGGCTGGACAAAGCCCTGGCTACAATGAGTTAGTTGGGGGTGGTCCTGCTTTAAGCAGGGAGTTGGACCAAATGATCTCCTGATGTCCCTTCCAATCCTAATTTTCTATGATTCTATGACTGTCATGATGCTGAACTGCCTCCAATCCCAAAAACCACTCCTGGGGCCAGTTTTACTTGGTTCACTGGTCCCAGGAGCCTGACTGAAGTACACTGGTGTTGGAAGAGAGGTGGGCAGATCAGCAGAGCCGGCAGCTCCATGGTGGGGTTTTGGCAGGATGGGGTGCTCTCTCTCCTCCCCCCCACCCCATGCAAGAGGCTATTTTTAGCTCCATGACCCACCCCACTCCCAGCTAAACAACTCCCCAGTGAACCAACTCATTTCCAACTCCACCCACCTCTCCCCCACACCAACTTACTTCCACTGGCTCCTGGCACCAGTAAATGCCAGTAAATCTGCCACCAAGGACAGCTTGAGGATTGGGCAGGCAGGGTGTGGCAGGCTCAGGGTGGACTGGGGACTGGTTGGTTTGCAGAGGGGAGTTGTCCATTTGGTGCTGGGAGCAGGGGCCAGGGGTCTAATAATAGCCAGAGGTCCCTGTCACTCTAAGTAGAGAGTACAGGATGCCAAGCTGGCTGTGGGGCTGCAGCAGAGGAGCACAGGCTGGCCTGTGTGTGTGATGGGAGCCACATGATCAGAAGGGTTGGGGCTTAGAGGCATATATGTCTGGGGCCTGAAGCAAGGCAGACAGTTTGGCTCTGCATGCTTCAGGAAGTGGAGCTCCAGAGAGAGTGGGGCTGAAAGAGACAGCCTGGCAAGTCACCCATGAGAGCTTGCAGGTGGAAGCCCAAAGGGAGGTAGGGTTTATGGGATGGCATAAACCCAGACTGGGGGTGTCCTTTTTGTTTGAAAACAACTGCTTATATTTGCATTGTGTTTAAGTTGATACCAGAGGAACGGATTATGGCTATAAGGGAGTCATGGATATCATAGGTTGCCTGAGTGACAACCTGCATAGAGCCCTGTATGGGTCAGGTACTGTAAGGGGGATGAGCAGCATGAGGCCTGGGTCAGGGATCCAGGAAGCTGAGTGCTACATAAACAGTCTTGCTTGAGTAAGGGATCCCAGGAGGATAGGAAGTAAGAGAGCAGCCTTGCCTAAGTCCAGCACCCCAGGGGACTGAAGTGCCCAAGAAGGACGGGCCTAAAGCCAGGAGCCCAGAGCCCGAGAAGGGTAAAATGAGACTGGGGCCCAGAAGCTGAGGTAATGGACTTAGGATGATAGGGGTGCAGCCAGAGAAATGGGGCCAAAGCTGGAAAGGTTTGAGGCCTGAGGGGCAAGACTAAGACTGGCTGGTTGAGGACTTGGGCTCACTTTTGGTTAAAAAGGGAGGGTACCCCAAGAAGCCAGGGTGAGAGAGGATTCACTGGGCCCTCGGGGGCATCACAGCCACCCTTGGGGCCAGGACTTTGCTACAGGGTGTAGGAAAAGTGCAGCCCTGACACCAGGGCTGGCAGCTGGGCTTTCCCAATCCTGGGACTGCACTGGCAAATGTACAGAAGTTCAGTTAGATCAGTCTCTCCAGACCCAATCTAAATTAGACTACCTCCAAGCTACAGTTAACTTAGATCAGGCCGGCCATTTTTAGATGGATATAACTGTCCTGAACTTCTGTACAGTTTGCACTTAGATCAACCTAACTAGGGATCTAAGTGTAAGGCTCACACCTGGGCAAACAAAGTTAGATCAGGTGACCATTTTTAATGCAATCTGACCTCTCCCTAACCTTCCTGAATCTCTGTACCTAACCTAAGACTGGATTACAGAAAAGCAGCAAAGTGACATAGACCCCTTTTTTTTATATATTAATCATTTTGTACAGACTCAAGCTTTATGGAATAGAATCATACTAAGGCACCTAAATTAACTTGATAGGTGGATCAAATCTGACCCTACTGCCCTTGAGTACTTTCAAAGACTTCGATTCTATTAGCATTTCTAAAGGGTTAGAAAAGTCAGACAAGCTACTTTTTTATTGTTATATTATTATTTTCACTTCTGGTCCTAAATGACACCAGGAAGTGCAGCAATGTGAAAAATGTAAAAGAAAATAAACCCTCCAACTGCTAATCAATCATTCAATTAGCAGTTTTGGTAAGCTAAAATATTTTGGCTTACCATTTATCAAAACATGCAGCTCTAGTCTGGCAAGTCTTTACCAACTAGTTTTGGCCATAATAGGCACATCCAGATGTGCACGCATGTACCTGTTGCAGCACCTCAAACCAGTTTGAGATGCCACAAGAGGCACACTGAGAATGAAAAAATGTTCCCCACACTGTATATTTGCAATGTGGGCTCTAAAATGGATACCTGCAAACAGAAGTGGGGCAAGACTGCGGTGTGACCTGGCCCCAGGAGCTGTCCCAGGTAAGCAGGGACTGGGGGTGAGGGGGCTGTGTGGTTTCTAGGGGGGGGGGGTTGTGGGTGTGGGGTGTATGGGTGGTTGTGTGGGGAGTGGCAGGGTTATGTGGGGGGTGGGGGATGTGGGGTTTGTGGGGAGGTTTGTGGGGGGAACCATACACCCGCTCCCCCACCCCATACGGCACACAGCCCCCAGTGCTGGCAGCAGCAGCCAGCTGAGCCATTCCTGCTGCAGCATGCCTCTGCAGAAAGAATGGGCCGAGCCCGACGCAGCATTGTATGGCCTGCTAGTGCACCTTTGGACAGGACCAGGACATGCAGCTCCAGGACCTATGGCTCCTGCCCAAGGGCATACGCTATCTGGGTGGACCAGGCCAGGTTAGGCCTATTCTCCGTGAGGCTCAGGCAGTGATGCACAGTCCTGGGGTGTGCCATGGCCCACTTTGGCTTTAATTGAAATGGCCCAAAACCAAAACTTTTCCCACCCATCTTGAATGAAATGTTTTGCTTCACTGGGACAATGACTTGATTGATTGTTTTGTGTTGGTGGGGTACAAATAAATAAAAAACAACCAACCAAACAAAAAGTATTTTGGATTGATCCAAATTGTGTAGAGGGTGACTGAGTCTGGCTGAGGCAAAAGGGTGCTACAGTGCAGGGCTGTTTGCTGGGGCCAGCCAGCCACCCCTCCAACACATTTTGCTGGAGGGGAACAGCTCCAAGCTGGCATGCTGAATCCCCAGGTGTTCTGCCAGCTGGGGCTCCGCTGTCCTGGCTCAATGTATTGAGGTCCCAGGTAAAGATTTAAACTCTGTGTCTAGGAGCAATAAACTCCTGTGCACTATTTCATGTGTAGATGTGCCCAGCAAGAGTTATCAAACAATGGAATCCTACCTTCCAGTTGTAATAATGTGAAAAGAGAACATTTTAAATACTTCAATGAAAAGGAAATTTGAGAGATTAGAGTCTCCGTCTATGGGCAAGAAAAAGTTTTCTATTAAAAAATAAAAATTAGTTAGGAATATATTAGGGCCATAAAAAAATATTACTACAGGATGTAAGTGGCAATAAAATATGATCACAAAATTAAAGAATGTAAAAAGCCCAAAAATATAGCTCTGCAAATAACTGGTTCAAAACATCCTAAATTCATCATCTAATGCATAGTTGACCATAATTTTTCCTAGCTGATCAGGGATACAAATCATTCCTCTTGGGTGTTGGTCAGGGGGAAGGTTGTGTTTTAAATATAAAAAGACAATCTGTCCCCTGAAAAAAATGAGTTATGATATACCAGTTCAAGTATTCCATTAATACATGTTTCATGAGAAGCCATGTATGTTTGAAGCAAGGATACAAGGCAGATGCAAAATTATTTTCTTTACTATTAAAAATCTCTGCATAGGGTAAATTTTAATCTCTCTCTTTATTTATTTTTTGTTTTTGCATAAGAAAACAACTTTGAAACAATAGGCTGTCCAGCAATGTAAGACATGGATCTTTACATAAGTCCCCAGACTTGTTATTGTACTGTATAGGGTCAGTTGTAGGATTGGACCTTAAGAGAGTTCAGAAGACAAAGATGTTTCTCAGTTGCCAGCGTTAATTTGTTTATAATTGAGGCAAGCAGCAATCCATATAGCTACCATTATTTGAAACTCGATAAAGGAAATCTTCTAATAGCTGTTGCTTTTAGCAGGGTGCGGGGTTTCTGTTTCTGAAACTTTAAAGCAGGGTCAGGCAAAATATGACCCATGGTCCAGATTCAGCCTGCCAGGTGATTTCATCTGACCCATGAGTGCCCAACAACTAACTGTACCCTACCAAGACCATGCACTTCGCTCCCACCCTTGCACATGGGAGAGCCCCCACCCCAGCTCCACCCCCACCCTGGCTCTAGCGCCACCTCAGCCAGCATGCACAGCTTCCAGATGGGGCCACTGCTGCTACTGCTACTGCTGCAGCCACCAAGGCTTGCTTGGCTTCCCTGGCCTCCAGCACTTCCACTTCATGCCCCTGCTGCAACATTCATTCTGGGCAGCAGTTAGGGAAGCAGCAGCAGGGGAGGAGGAGGGCAGGGGAAGCCACAGCTGGGTGAAAGCAAAGAGTGTGGGGCTGGAGCTGGTTGGAGCCTGGGGCCTGAGGCCTGGGGCCCATGCCCATGGGAGCACCTGGAGCATGGAGCTAGGGTTAGCTCAGTTCCATCACACATAGCTCCCTACAGCTCACGTGCAGCTCCTGGGACTCATGCATCACTGGATGGGAGCCCTGTGCATTGGAGTCAGCTGCCTTCCCTGCCTTCCACATGCAGCTCCCAGGACTCTGACAGAAGTGGCAAGGAGCCCTGCTCCCTCCTTCACAGAGGAGTCCCAGGAGCTGCACATGGTGGCAAAGAGTGGGGCCAGGCCACATACTCCATCATGCAGGGCTTCCTCCCAGTGGCATGCAAGTCCCAGAAACTACAAGTTTGCTGTGGGGACTGCCACACAATAGAGGTAAGCCAGCTGGGCTCTGCTCCTTGCTGCCATGTGCAGCTCCCAGAACAGGTTAGATCTGCATGCTGCCGGACAGCTGTGCTGCGCAGGCCAGGAGCACCCCGAGAGCCTGCCACCTGCCGCTGCTGACACCAGTGGTGGGGATTGTGCACCATGGGGGAACATATGGGTCCCACACCCACCCACCCTCCCTCACACCCCACAAACCACACACCCACAATCACACCCTGCCCACACACACTTCAACCCCAAACATATACAAACACGCACACCCTCAGCATAACCTACACACACCCCCACACACAATCACACCCCCACCACCCTCCCACACACACACACACTGAACCACACCCCACACACTCCCCCATACACTCCTCAAAACACACAATATGCAGGAATAAGACTTTATTTTGAGCTATTATGCAATCACCTCTATATACAAACATACATAAATCAGGACAAAAATATTTTATGAAATAAAATTAAAATATGTTATAGTACATATTTGACTTTGGTAGATGATTTGGTTTTTTTCAAGTTCCAAGATGGCAACCTCTCCTCCCAAAAGGAGTACTTCCAGGGGGATGGGACAGGACAGGAGGGAGGCAGGAGGGACTTCTGGTGGCAAGATCAGGGATTAGAGATGGGATTTCCAGTCCCCAGATGGCAACCAAGCAGTGGGCAGGGCACCCATCAAGGGGCAGGGCTACCCATGGAACCCTCGACAGCTCATCAAAACTCATTATGTGGCCCTCCAGGCAAAATAATTGCCCATCTCTCCTTTAGAGTGATATTATTGTCAGATTTTTATGCATCTCATGAAATATAAAAATTATACAAGAAAATCCAGTAGATCATGTCTCTCAGCTGTTCTTACATAAAGTATGAGCTTTTAATCAGTTCAAACCATACTTTCAAAGCAAATTCCATAGAAATTATGTTAGGAAATTGCAAAGGAATTAGGGTGAAGCCTAGGAGGACTGGAACAACAGCCTGAGTAGCCACAGAAGTAGATGTTTGAAGATCTAGCCACTGAAACAACCACGCTGTAAGAAGAAACCAAAGATGAGTTTGGTTTCACGTGAACCCAAATATGAATTTTAAACCAAAGTTTTCAAAAATGGTTGCCTAAAGTTAAACACTAAAAAAGTGTACTGACTTTCCTAAAAGACAAAGCACTCAGAAGTTCCAATTTATATGGGTATTTCTGACTGATCAACAGGTCCAATTCAGGCCTCAATAGAACATGGGGCTGCTCCTTTTTAAAATCCAGCATTTTTAATTAAAAAAAAAAATCTTTTTTCATAATAGCAAATGCAGTGATTTTATCAAATGAAAGTACACGTACTTGGATGGATTAAGCACAAAATATTCTGGTGATTCAAGAAGTAAGAACCTTTCCTCTAAATCAAATGTAGCAAGATGCATCTACATAAATTTAAGGGCATTGCATTCAGGAGATGCTATCTTTTGATAGGTATATAAACAAAGTGTTAGCCACTTAAAGTGAATAAAGATGCTATGAAGCTTGACAGTTTTTGGAAAACTAGGGGCAGAATCCTACTTCACCTTGTGCATAACCAAAGCACAGTTTGAGATATCCAACTATTGTGTAGGAGCACTGCTAATTCAATCTTCATTTTGGTCATCCACTAGGAGAACTAGAATTCTGCTCTAAATGTTTTAAGTCCCACAACCTAGGGAGTTCCAGCTTAGGTTGGAAGATTTGCCAAAATATAGTGCTCAGGGTATTTCAGTCAGATGCAACACTCTTTTAAATTTAACAACATATAAGATGTTAGGCTGAGCCATATATACTTCAGTGAAATCAGTCACATCCATCACGGTTGTGTTGAAACATCAAAAGCAACACAACTTAGTCCAAAGACAGTACAACATCAAATGCCTTCAAACGCATAGACTTTGTGAAGCCCTCCAAACACATCTCAGTAAGAAACTTGCCAATTTTTTTGGATTGAAAATGGTAACACTCGGGTTGACGGAGATTGGCAAGCTCTAAAAGAGACCATCCATGAAGCTTGCATGGAATCAACTGGCTTTATCACTCAATGCCATCAGGACTGGTTTGATGAATGCAATGCTGAGATCAAAACCCTTTTTAATGAAAAAAGAAAAGTTTTCTGTGACTGGCAAAACCATTCTTTATCATTTAAAAGCAGGGAACTTTTCAAAAGTTTAAAGCTGAAGCCCAGAGAAAGATTCAAAACATCAAGAACTAATGGTAGGAAGAGAAGGCAAAAGAAATCCAGCCAATTGTTGACAATCATGACATGGAGCTTCTTCAGCGCAAGGTTCTATACAGGCCAAATTCTTGTGGCCTAACCCCTCTTAGATCTGAAGACAGAAGTACACTCCTCAAAAGATGAGTCCATCAAAAACTGCTAGAAGGAGCAGTACAAAAAGCTCATGCACCAAGAATCAACAGTGACTGATGAAACCATCAAATTCATCCTGCAGCATCCAGTAAAGAAAGCACTTGCCAGTCCACCAACCTCTGAAGATGTCCACCAGGTTATAAGACAGATGAAGAACAACAAAGCATGTAGCCCTGATGGTATACCAGCTGAGGTCTTCAAAATTACGGTGGGGGGAGGGGGGGACTATGACCAACAAGCTCCACACACTGTTTCCTAAAATCTGAAACACTAAGGCAGCATTAGCAGGAGCATTGCCAGCAGATTGAGGGAAGTGATTCTTCTAGAGTACTGCCCCCCCACTACAGAAAGAATGTGGACAAGTTAGAGATAGTGCAGCAGAGGACAATGAAAATGGTTAGTGGGCTGGAGCACATGACTTGAGGAGGGGCTGAGGGAACTGGGCTAATTTAGTCTGTAGAAGGGAAGACCGAGGGGGATTTGATAGAAGCCTTTAACTATCTGAAGGGTGGTTCCAAAGAAGATGGAGATTGACTGTTCTCAGTGGTGGCAGTTGACAGAACAAGGAGCAGTGGTCTCATGTTGCAGCAAGGGAATTTTAGATTGGATATTAGGAAAAGCTTTCTCACTTTCTCACTAAGGGCCGGCTCAAAAAAGCCCTGGGTGGAATGATTTAGTTAGGGATGGTCCTGCTTTGAGCAGGGGGTTGTACTAGATGACCTCCTGAGGTCCCTTCCAACCCTAATTTTCTGTGATTCTATGAGAATGTTGAACACTGTATACCTTGGCAGCCATCTGTCAAAGAAGGCAAACGTCAATGAGAAGATCCAGTACAGGATCCAATGTGCCAGCTCATATGTTCAATGATCACAACATCAGGACACGAACAAAGCTCCTACTATATAAGGCTGTGGTAATTCCAACCTTTCTCTATAGCTATGAAGCTTGGTTGGCCTACAGGGACCACCTGAAAAGCCTGGAATGCCTTCACCAGTGCTACCTCCTGGCATAAAGTGGGAGGATCATCACACAAATGCTAATATCTTACCAATGTTAATGCCACCAGCAGTTGCTTTGGTATACATACTCCCAACTCATCCAAGGACAAAGGACACATGGGGGCCAAAGGAAACATTTCAAGGACGCCCTCAAAGCAAACATTAAGAAGCATGACATTAACATCACAAATTTGAAAAAATTAGCCTGGGACAGGACTACATGGCAGCACCTTGTGAAAGAAAGTACATCTTACTTTAAGGAAAACTGTCTCACCCTAGAGGCAGAAAAATGATGGAAATGGAAGGAAAGGAAACAAAACCAAGAAATCTGTGGTCCAACCTCCCTTTAACCAGTACCTGTAGCATCTGTCAGAGACTCTACAAGTCTAGGATTGGCCTTCTTAGATACCAGTGGATTCATTTACAACCTTTTACTTGACCTGTGGCAGTAGTCATCCCTGGCCATGAGGGACTGCAGATGACAATATACTTAAGTAGCTTTGCAACTCTAAGGGTGTATCTACACGTGCATTCACACTGGCTTAAATTTCCTGCACAGTAAGTTACTGAGCATGTGATGTCCCTTCTAGCCCTAGTTTCCTATGACCTTATCCTCTTTGTCACAGTTTCCCTATTGGTTTAAAAAATCTGAAAAAACAAAACAACTCCACTTTCCCCCAGAATTCCTTAAGATACATTGGACTAGAAACACTATATATTTGCTAAAAATATGTACAAGTGATCTTTAGCTAGTGTGAATCAACATAGATGTGCAACCGAGGGTCTGATCAAGGAAAAATATATACAAATGCTATGCACCCTCCCCCCCCCCCCACCTCCTCCAAAGGAATATGAGCCATATGTTGCAAAGTAATGGGCAAGCTAGCACATGAAAAATAAAGTCAAACCAGAGCCTTAAAATAACATTTACCAACATGTCCACTACAGAAAGTGAGGTAATGCTTTCTTCCAACATTACTTTAGTAGTTTCCTTCTGTTAATATTTCTATGCACAAGATATTTGACCGGTGAATCAGACAATTGCTGGCTGTTGCACTTCAGTCATCTGAGCAATCTTTTCAGTTGCCTATAAATAATTTGCAGGTCTTAGCGTTTGGTTCCAGAAGTGCACATGAAATGAGGGATTTGCTCTCTCCAATCAGTGTAATTAACCCATGTACACAGAGACAAAGGGGGAGGGGGAAGTCTTTCATGCAGTAAATGCTCTATCAAAAAGAAGGGTCATGTACAAAAGTCCTACATACAGCTTATGCTATTTACTTTACCCTGGGGTGTCATCCATGTCCCTAAGGATGATCTCATTTTTCCATGCTTTAACCTCTGACTCTTGAGGAACCAAAGTCAAAGCCACCATCCATTTCACTAAAGAGGCTTTTAGGAGGTTGTCAATGTCACTCCCTAATTAGTTAGGGCACTTGCTGTCTGAGTGCAAGGCACTCATTTTGATTGTCTTTGTGGCTATGTGAAAAAGATACCAGATAAGAAAATCAGACTTCATTTCCCTTATCCACAATAGCAAGACAACTTATGCTGTAGGAAAAAAAATGAATTTCCACCTATTTATAAAATCAAACAAAGAGTTGTTTGAAAAAGGAAAAATGAGTGTGGTGGGGGGAAATTTAAATTCCAAAGTTCTTTTCATTTCAAAGGATTCAGAATTCATCCATTCTTGTTTATAAATGGTTATTGAGATTGTTCATTCCAGTTTTGTCAACAAAATATTTTAGTATCCATTTCCAAAACATTGTAGATAAAGTGTCTCATCAACATTGCAAAAATAGAAGAATAATTCTCACAATATTTCTTACTGAAAATTTAGCATTTTAACAATGTCAACCATTTTTAATCCAAAAAACCAAATTCATATAAACAATGCTTCATTTAAAATGTATATCCTTACACTCTAATTTGAATGCCATATTTTTGACCAGCACAAAAAGCACTAATTGCTTCTACAACCCTGTGGAAAGGGTTCCCTATTCTTTCTCAATTGTGCTAAAAGTTGTAGGATATCTTTTGACATATTTTTTCAGTAAAAACAGTTTAGAAACAGGACACTGCATGTATCAAACAAAAAGTGGAGTAAATGTGTAAGGTTATAATCTAAGTTTGGGCAGCTAGGGTGGATGACACCCTATTTTGCATATCTTTTTAATAAAATGCAAAATAATTATGAGATGCCTTGGGGTGAGATGAGGGGTCTGTGGGGGAAGGGAGTTTTAAAAGAATGTAGTTAACCTTCCCCCTCTCAATATCTCTTCTTAAATGATAAAACAGTCTGTGATTTGGATTGTGTACACTTCTGAGAAACAACAGATGACTTCTATTATTTTTTCAAAGCAGTATGCTTGGGCTAAGTAGTAAGGCCATACATTGGCCTCTACACTTATGATTTTTTTATATGCTAATGTTAACAGCTCTGCATTATTAACAAAATTATTTGATACCAGTTCCAGCAACCTTCAAATCCAGTACATAATGTCACAACCTGTGGTTAAAGGACCAAAGAATCTCAGGACTGCAGAAGAACATCAAACACACACACCTCCTTTCCTGCCCTGATCCCTGGGACACTGTCTCACCCTTCTGGTGCAGGGAGCTCTACAAGCATGCTACATTCTGCTACGCGGCCTCAAGCACATGGGTGCCAACAACAGAAGAGTGCTTTCCTCCCACTCTAAACATGCACCTAGCAGCACAACAGGAACATTAAGAAATGCATACTGCATGAGGTTCAGAGCATCATAGTACTTTCCTCCTCTGAAAGCAAAGAAGAGCTTGCAAGGGACATGATGGCTCCCAGAATGAGCAGTTTCCATCCCAGGCTGCTCTGGGGCTGTTCAACAGCACGCTGGGTTAGATAATGGCACATTCTAAGCCAAAATCAAATGATTTTTTTAAAAAGCTCTAATACGTGATTTCTCTGAAAGAGCTGGAATAAAACATTTGATGGGAATCAACTAATTGAACCCGGTGGAAAAGCCTTCCCTGAGCTCTATTCTCAATACACTCTAGCAGATACTTTTAGTTTGAGCCAAGAGTGCTGGCAAACCACTCAGTCTTCCATCATGTTATCTAGCATTTTTATATTAATGGGACAAAGAAGCTCCTCTAAATATTACATCAATTTGCATGTCAGCTGCATGTGTACTACCCAAGGATGCAAAAGCTTTTTACATTTTCTTGGCAAAACAGTGAAGGTAATTTCAGTCAGTTCAAAGAAGAAATGCTGCCCTCCTCCCACCATCTGTAGTGCTCCATGTCTGCAGTCAGGCTTCCAGGGCTCCCAGCAGCAGAACATGCTGTCCCAAGAAAAAGTTTCATGGCCTGGCTGTGGGTGTGGCTATCTTGGACTAATGTAGGACATGGCTAGGGGGCAGAAAGACTCTATCAGCCATATCCACTGACTTCAACACTGATCTCAGAACAGAACCACATTCTAAGTTTTACCAAAGCAAAAGTCTCGGGGCCCTGAACAGAAGGAAGGCAGTTTTATTCCTCCCCATTCACATTTGTGAAGGCCAGACAAGTGCTTACCCCTGCTCAGTGTTCAAGGTCCAAACTAATGCTTCCTCTGCATTCACCTAGCTCCTCCAGCCCTTTACGTAGAGCTCAGGTCCTCCAGCTGCAAGGCTCTAGAGTCCTATTTTAAACTTTGCCTATCCACCATTGTACACAAACCATATACTAGGCCAAGTGAAACCCTTCGTTGTAACAGATAAAGGATACCTAGGTGTTAGACATCCTACTAACCGTTGGGAAGGGCATGGTAATCATACGAGGAGGACATGGGATTGTCATCCGCCTGTCTGTTTTTTCCTTACTCATAAGCAGAGACTTTCCAGTTTCCTCCAACCATTTTGTCTTAGAGATAAAAGTGGGCTTTACATTTACATACATTTGAAAAAATAGAGAATTTGATTCCGGATTCCTCCTTTCTCCATGCTGAAAGAGCACAAGAATGGAACATGACTTCTACTGACCAACCACCATATCTTTCACAGAATCTCTCATGTGTCAGACACCAAAGGCTTGACTGATCATAGAACTGATGACCAAGATAGCCACCCTAATCTTCTGAAATAGTGAAATATCTCTACTGTGCCTAATTTCTCTCTGTACTGTAGTTGTGGGTAGGAGGTGCTATTTTCTCCCCTTTAGAATGTTGCTTGGCTAACATAAAACATGCCAGAACTGTTTGTTCATTAATAATTACAAGTACACCTACTCTGCAAAGGAAGCAAGTGAGTTCGTATTGCCCAGCCAATTGCAAGAAATATTTGCAAACTTCTACCACAGTAATATAAGCCACAGCAGATATCTGCTCCATTTAACACCCATTAAATGCTATCCAGCAGCCCTGACAGGGATATTTTATTCCACAAAGCTGAAAGACCAACTTAAGACTCTTCTGGGAAAAACAGGACTGCTGGCCATTTTATTTTGAAGTGACAAATAAGACTGGTGGGAAATATTAATTCCCATGTGCTTCTATATAATTTGAATTAAGTAATTACTACTCATGCTTACTCAAGGTAACCTTGGAACATGCTCAACTGAGTAATGATTACCATGATATATCATCATCATTTAGCAGCAATGAGACATATGCTTTTAAAGCCTCTGCATTGTTCATAATGAACACACAAGGGTATCACACTCTGTAATGATAACGTTGAAATACATTTAATTGATCTCAGAGTTATGTTCTACTTGGTCATTACCTTGTTGTGGTTTGTAAGAGACTATTACAGCTGGCATTGTACTGCTGTCAGATCTGTGGACACAAAGAATATCTTGATAGTCATGGCACCATTTTATGTAGCCACTAGGAATTTCATGGTGACAACAGAATAGATCAGAAATCCAAAGCTCTATTCCAGAAACACAGGCTCCTCCCACACAGGAGTGGTATTTCTCAAGAGTCAACTACAACACAGATGCACAGATGTGCTCTGTTTCCAATCAGTAATTGTAGGATTCCACATACACACACTAGCCAATTCACTTAAAAAAAATACATACTAATACTTGAAGTTGTTTGGCAAGGGATTTCAAGAACATTGCTGGGAAGATTTGCTTCTTTTTCACAGACCATTTCAATTAAATTATTTTATTTTTTCTTTTTCAATATACTTTCCTGCTTATTACATGCAGAGCAAATATGGGTGAAGGAGTTCAGAGGAGAGAGAGAGATTCTTTCAAGCAAAGTCTCAATTGAAGCTTTTTTTAATTAAAAAAATCAATTTAAAAAGTGTTTACATATGTTTCTTCCACATTTCTCCAGCTTTCGGGCAGAATTACGTGATACTTTTACTGTACTGTCTAATTGCCATAGAAAGTACCAGTAATCTCTTCCCCAAATTTCCTAGTGAAAATTCAAGAGGTGTGAATAAATTAAATACATTTCAGATAAGTGTCCAATTTGCAAGTGTTTCTAGGCTCTGAAGCTTTTGAAGAGTGAAAACTACAGTTTACTGGACTGGTCTTTCTAATTTCTGCCAACTTGCAATTTTGTTACACCGTCTCTGAGAGGTGTAAATACCCCCCACCCCCACGCCCCCTCCCTACACACCCTTTTTTGGATAATTCCATCTCTTTCTTTGTATTGTGCTAGTATTACATTTATAGCAATCAAGGGCATACTGTTCAGTGAGAAAATCTATCATTATATCGGAAACTACAATAACCATCTGTCTAAAAAGAAAATATTGACCCTAAGAGTATAGGCACCCTTGCATTGTTACAGTTAGAAGTACTCCACCCTTATGGGATATGCAGTGTCTGAACTCAAGAACTGAGAAAGTTGTACCATTGTGCATAAAGGAATACTCTTGTCAATAAAAGGGCAAAGTCAAGCAAAGAATTCTAAACAGGAAAACGAACAAAATATGAATGTTTTCCTCTGTTACAGAGGTCAATTTATGGCAGACTTTTCTCATGTGTAACAGATCTCCGACATTAAACAAGCAAGCCACAGGGGTAAGGGTCTCATGAGAAGGCGAGTAAAATCACTATTGTTTTGAAAATAATATATTATTTCCTGATTAAATAAAAAGCTGCAATTTACCTCAGCAATTTGGCCAATATGAGTGGCAGCATGAGATTTTATAGAATAAATTACAGACTAAGAAATCACTCTGACCTGTCAGTTATTTCATATTCACAGCTTGCAGAAAATAAAGAATTTCGGTCATGTTTTCCAGCTAGAAATAATCAGCCAAATTAAAGAAGGTATTTTAGGGGCTGAGAATAGGATGTTAGAGGCAGGACTTAAAGTTTCAGAGAGGTGAGATATGAAGATGTTTATTTCACCTTAAATATAAAAAAAAAAAAAATGGGTGACTCAACATGCGACAACAACACAAGAAGTATTGTTCCCTCACAAACCTTGTTTCTCTCACATTCCTAGACCACCATGGCTTTATCAACAATGTGTCTTAACACAGAGGACAACATGCAATGCTGAGATAGGCAGATTTTTTCTAGTTTAGTGAATGGGGAAAATATGGCCAAATTGTTTTGCACTTGGAAGAGACTGACGGAATCAAAACAAATTGGTAGCCTCACCTTATGTAGAGCCTTACAGATAATGTAAAGATATTCACCCAGAGGACAGAGGAACCAGAGACAGCAAAAGGTAAGATCATGGATCTTTTATATGCACTTTTATGTTGGGTAAAAGGTGGAGTGCTATAAAGGGACCCTAAGGCTGCCTATAGATGTGCTCATTCCTTGTTGAATGAGCTTTAGTTAAGCTACCCCATTGCTATTTTGAAATGGGGTGGGGAGGGGCTGGGGGTTTATTACATTAGCTGGAAAACATGATGGTGAGCTGTTTTAATTAGAGAGGCTGTCTGAGAACTGTTCTAATTAAAACACCCTCTGCCCACCACCTCCAAGCACATGTACAGGCAACCTGAGTTTGCAGACTTTTTGAAGTATTGAACAATATTTTAGGGCCAACACTGAGTACATTATTGATCCTTTATGGAGCTCATTCATTACTTCATATGCCATGACTAAAGGAGTACCTAGTTTAAGAACAGCCACCTACTGGGCTAAAAGACTTTGCCTTTTAGATCTTCAAAGGCCTAAACAGAACTGTTTTATTTTTGGTCACATAGGTGGTAACACATTTTAAATTAATGTTTTATAAACACCTTCCTGTACTTTGTAAATCCCGTAACTAGATATGTATTTGCTGTAAGATGCAACATGAGACAATTGCTGATCCAGGATTTTACACATGGAGATGCAGAAGCAGTGACTGGCACTGCAGGGATGGCTACTCACCCCACTCCCAGGCTCCACCCCTGTCCCCCTCACACTGAGACAAGTAGACTGTGCCATGGGAGCAGTAGCAGAGGACTTTTTAAAATCCTGAAGCAGGTGAATTCTCCTCTTCCTTCCTCTCCCTGCTCAGAAGTATGTGTAGTCCTGTCCCCTCCACTTTCCTCCTCTTTGCTCCCCACTCAGAAGCTTGTCCCTTCCCCTCTCCTTCCAAGGGGAACACATTTCCCACACCAGTCAGATTGCAAAGGGGCTGGGCTCAGCCTGGGATAGCAGCAGCATTAGTGGGTGGGTTCTCCCTCTTTTCATGTTCCCCCCCAAGGTGTTCACTCCCAGCAGGTACAGGGAGGAAGATCCCATTGTTACTACTGCTTCTGTCCCAGGCTGAGCCCAGCCCCTGCATAGCCCAACAGGAATGGGACGTGGGCATTCTTTGCCCCTGGTACAGCAGGGACACCAGCAGTGGCAGAAGGGGCAGAGTGGAGGGGACAGTGAGATGAGGGGAGAGGAATGGACAGGGTTAATTCTTACCTTATTGGGGAGGTAAAAATGTTCCTGGTTGCTGCTCCTGCCATGTGGCTGGAAAGGAGGATATGTCTGTTTGACTGCAACCCTTCTGTATCCACCCCTTCACAGTCAGGGTGTTCAGACTGTGGAATAAACTCCCTCCAGAAGTGGTGAAATCACCTACCCTGGAGGTTTTCAGGAGAAGACTGGACAGTCACCTCCCTGGAGTCACTTGACCCCAGTTGTCTTCCTGCCTAGAGCAGGGGGGCTGGACCCAATGATCTGCGAGGTCCCTTCCAGCCCCTAACAACTATGAATCTATGCTACTCAGAATATTATGAACTCTCTGCTATATAACAGTAATTAATTAATAATTTTATTTGCTATCACGTATAACAGTTAGGGGGAGGTGGTCAGCTATAATCTATATTCTAACCTAAAGCATCACTTAAAATGTGAGAGATAAACTATCTATTAGGTCAACTAGCCCATTTCGTTTCCTTTAGGAAAAGAACAGAACAGGGAGTGACAGAGGTCTGAAATGACAAATAAATTTTGGTCATATATTTTAATATAGTACATTTTGATAGGACCATCAAACTTTTCCAATGAGTTACATCATTGTAAAAATTGTTTTGTCCTCACCAAACAATCATATACAATCTTTCGTATAGTAAATGATTCCCATACATTATAGAAGGTAACAAATATACAGCGGGATTGGTTATTGAAGCCAGGGGATTTAAGCCATACACAGCACAAAATTTGTGTTGGTTATTAAAAACCCCTGTCTAAGTTAAATCTTTGCTGTAAGCCTTATCTTTATTTTATTTTGTATCAAAAGTTGGTAATAAGTTATATTTCAAGATTACCTGAATTTGCCTAAACATAGAGGATCGCTACGCAGCCACAGATTCTCACCCCTTTTGGATGCATGTGAACATGTTAAATCTTGGAAAGATAGCCAGTCAGAAACTCAAAATTAGTAAGTGTTAGACTGTGGAGAATGAGAAAGGTAGTTAACAAGTGAGTTGCTACCAAGGAAGCTGGAGGCCTAGGTTTCAGACTGCCCTACCCACATTTTAATTTTTCTGACCTCTTAGCACAGTGTCCTAACTACTATGACACAGATTAGGCATTAGCCAGTCTCTTGTCAAGGGCTCCTTTGAAGCTGGAGAGAGAGGGGGAAAGGAAGAGATAGAGGGGGTGAGGGGGTATGGGGCCAGATGCGGCATGGTGGCAGAGGGCAAGGGCCAAGAGGGAAGAGCAAGCTAGAGGTTATGTGGCACAGTAAGACAGATGTTGCTGAAGAAGAGAATAGTCCCTGGATTCTAGTGTGGACTGTTGCTCCCAAAGGGCAGGAATTGTTCTACAACCACTTTACAAAATGACTATTAAATGCAAAGAGCTGTGGCTCAGCCCCCATTGATTTTTCCAGGATTTACACTTACGTACATAGCCATGTGTGTATCAGGCCAGTTCATAGCCCTACTGTTCATGATTAGTCTACACAAACATACTTAAGCATCCACAGCATAGCCACAGGGCCAAAATCACCTAGGTACTGAATAGAAAATTGCCATTCTGGGGCAAAAAAGGAGAACAGATGACCAACGTATCCATAAGCACTTACAGTATCAACAGTTATTTTTCACTGGTAAATATATACAAACATACATATTGATCACACAAAAAGTAGAGCTGGGAAACAGTTGTTTCATCAAGTTAATTTTGTGTTGAAGTTCTTATTGGTTATAATTTTTTTATGGTGGCACATAAAGGTACTAAGATCAGGTTGCATTAGGTGCTTTACAAGCAAAGTAAGAAAGAATCCCAATCATCACCCCTTCCCTCCACCCCCAAATCATACTTACATTAGTTTAACATCTGAATAGACAAAAGACACAAACCACGAGATGGAAATGAAAGCAGAAAGAGAATAAGTAGGGTAGAAACAGGACTGGAACCCCCATCCCCTAAGCCAAGTGATCAAGTGGATTCATCCATTTTTTTAACTGCAAGTATACAAAAAGATCGATGCTTTTCATTACTCAGTGAAATATTAAGCCATTTTATTCAGAGCTGATAAAGCCCAATATGGTTATATTCCATGTGGCCAAGTGGCAAATAGAACAAGAGCCATCCTACATAGAAATCTCCTATGGGTTGTCATCTTTATACTTAAATGATATCACAAGTCAAAACTTGCAATATAATATGTCACATTTGTATTTTAGGTCACCTCATAGCTGATTTTGAGACACTCTAAATCACTTTATTGCTAATCTTATGGCTCTACCCAACTTAAGACCTTGTTGCTAACCTGGATTGACAGTGCTATAACACCCACTCATAAAACTTGTGCCTCTTTAATTCATTCCCTATGGTTAGTCGCAGGCAAGATATAGCAGAACGTAAAATAACTTTTTTATAATACCTTTGGCAATAAAGTATTGAAATTCACATAAAAGCAACTCAGGGGGTGGGAGGGATGAAAACAAAAAGTTCAATTTTACAATGTATTCCCCAACATGAAAGAGAAATCAATCCATTCTCATAAACATGCCACCTAAATTAAATACACTTGTTGCTCTCAGAACCTGAGATCTCCACAAGTATGAAAACTGGTTCAATGGTTTGCAACATTTCTAGTGCTCTTGATACCCCTACTGAATATTAAGGACAGCGGAGAAAGCTTCTGTTCATAGGGCATATATAGATGAAACGGGGGCCCTAAATTGAAGCGGTGGGTTTTTAAACCCACCGCTTCAATTTAGGACTCTTTAAACCCCTGTGTCGTGCACACACCTTGCACTTACCTGCCTCTCCAGTGGTGATCCTGCAGACCAGGGAAAGGGAGAGTCCCCTGCAGCTGATCTCACTGCCTGGTGGGGTTTCCCCCACGGCCAATCACGCAACAGTCAATCGCTGTGGCCAATCACTGCAGCTGCTTCTGGGAGTGGCTGCAGCCACTTCTGGGAGCAGCTGCAGCTATTGGCTGGCACCTGCAGAGGGGGCACCAGTGCTCCCACTTGCCCCCCTGCCCATTACCTAAGCAGCAAGCACAGCCAGTCAGGGAGTGCACTGGTGCTCTCAGACGGTGCACCCCTTTGCACCCCCTATGTGTTGCCACTGGTGGCAGTGGCGGTCCCCCCCTCCCCACAGTGGTACCTGCCCACAGGCACCCAGCTCACGTAGTTCCGGGGGGTCACTGCAGCCTCAGAGGGAAGGACTGGGTCCCCACGCAGCTCATGTATGCAGGCAGGCTCCGGAGGGGGGCAGAATAGATCTACTTTTCTTGGGCAGAGCCTGCCTTCCTGGGCTGCTGCCAGGCTGCCTGTAGGGTTTCCTGCAGAGCCCCTGAGCTGCACGAAGTCCAGTGCTTTGCTCCACAGCTCTAGGGGTAGAAAACGAAAACTCCTTGGAGGAGTTTTAGTTTGCTGTGCCCCAAGTCATTTGAGGTGCATTATGCTGCCGAATTTCCTACAAAGGCTCTAATTAATACATAATATGCTACCGATGCATGCAAACATTGACACCATTAAAGCACTGCAAAAGCATTTAGCCTGCTATAAAGTGTCGTGTACACATGCCCCACGTTTCATCGACACACAGCCATAATGGCTTATTCCTAGTGAAGTGCATGATAAAAAAAAACTATTCTTCTTCCTCATAGTCAGCAGTGTGAGGTGGTGGTGGTGGTGGGAGGGGAATTAATCACTTCCTTGAACCCTCAAGTTAGGGCAAAAAATGGAAAGCTAAGATATTCCTTCTACACAGTTTCTTCAGTCATGCAACAATTCACATTTTTCCAACATCAGGAAATTAAACAAAACAATGTCCTTTGGTCCATCCTTCACTTGAGTTGGCAAGATTCCTTTTACAATAAGATTACTAGAAATAATCATGAAGAACAAATTCCATACCTCTTTAGGTAGATGCACATGAATCCTCCTGGCCTGTACTTGATGAACTCTACAGCTTTCAGTAATAATCAAATGGGTTCCGTTTATCTCAATAGGCATCTCAGGGGCTCTCAATCCCTTTTAAGGTGATAAACAGAAATTGGAGTGTTAAAAACACCATATTGTTAGCTCAGACAGGTCAGTTATCAGAAAACAAAGCTGTTGTTTTCCTCTACTAAATTCATAATAAAGTTTATCATTAGTCCTAGAGGCTGGAAAGGGTCAGCAGCTTTTTTAAAATCAATATTTCATTAGACCCAAATATTCTCTAGACAGCAATGCGTGGCATCTGTCTTAACATCCCCTATGATCTACTAACCAGAATGCTGTCAAGCTATGCATCTAGTCAATCCATAGATGTTTTAACCCTCTGGGGTACTTGTACATGTGACAAAAATAGCCCGTTTTTATGGTTTAATTGTGTCATACGGTTTAATTGTGTTTTTTTTAGATTTAAATGAGTTTGTCATGTTGCAAACTAAACCATATCCCCATGTAGTTTATTTTGCAACATAGCTACCTGTAATGCTGCAGCCTTACCTGACAGTTTGCCCACCCCCACCACCTACATCCCTGGCTGTAGGAAAGGTGGGCTGAAGGGAGAAGTGCTGAGGGGTCCAACCCTTTTTTTTTCCTGTGGAGCCTGTCTGCATCTCCTACAGCTGAGGGGTGAGCTGCTGGTGAGCAGAGCAGCCTCTGGCTTGTGGGAGGCCCTGTTCCTTCCTTCCACAGTGGCAGCGCCCCCTGGGGCCACCCAGGCAGGCTGCTAGTAGGCGGGGGGTGGCTCCAACTCCAGCTTGGGAAACAGTTGGATCAGATTGGGTGCTACCTCTGAGCTGGGACTGCCCCTACCCCACTAACAGCCCATTTGGGCAGCCCCGGGGGGTGCCACCACTTCAGGGGGAAGGACAGGGGCCCCCCACAGCTCAGGGCCCACTGGCAGCTTGCCCCCTGGTTGCAGGCAGGCTCTGCGGGGGAAAAAAAAAAAAAGGTTTGCCCCCCGCACTGCTATTTTTTTTTCCCAGCAGAGCCTGCCCATGCAAGCTCCCAGAAGGCCAAGCAGCCTCTGAGCTGTGGGGTCCCCAGTCCTTCCTTCCACAGTGGTTGTATCCCCCAGGACCATCCGTGTGGGCAGCTAGCAGGCCAGGGGCTGCCACAGCTCAGAGGCAACACCCACCAGATGCAACTCTTCCCCAGACCTGCCAGGGCTTCCAACACACCTGGCTGCCCTCCTGCCACTTCCCTGAGCTGCCCCAGGGGCAAGCCAGCCCATTCCTGGGCAGTCCCAGACTGTGGGAAGGTGGCAGAGACAGTGCATGCAGCACCGGAAGCCCTGGTGGGCTTGGGGGAGAGTAGGATCTGGCAGGAGCTGTCTCTGAACTGAGACAGCCCCCAGCCTGCTAGCTGCCCACCTGGGTAGACCCAAGGGGCTCTGCCACTGTGGAGGGAAGGACTGGGGCCTTCCACAACTCAGGGGCCGCTTGACCCACTGGCAGCTTGCGCAGGCATGCGCTGCCAGAGGAAAAAAAAAAGCAGCGAGGGGCCCATTCCTTTTTTTTTCCCCATGGAGCCTGACAGTGGGCCCTGAGCTCCAGGGGGCCCTTGTCCTTCTCTCCACAGTGGCAGTACCCCCAGGGCCACCCAAGTGGACAGTTAGTGAGCTGGGGGCTGCCGCAGCTCGAAGGCAGCCCCCAGCCCGATCCAACTGTTCCTCAACCCCAAGTTGCCTCTGAGCTGGGGGAGCTGCAGGCAGACACGGGCAGACTTCACCAAAAAAAAAAAAAAAAAAATCAGGCCGCTCACCATAACAGTGATGGAAGCCCCTAAATTGAAATGGTGGGTTCTTAATCATCACAATTAAAACCCACCCTTTCAATTTGTGGGACTAAACCCCTGTCACATGTACAAGTGCCCCCAGAGTCTAAACTGAGCCTTGATGAGACTCTTTAATCTGGGAGCCTTTAAATGGATACCAGAGATGTCAATCTTTTGTCTCCAAAATGATACCTTTTATTAGACCAACTGGAAAATGGCAAGAAAATTGTCCTTTTCTGCAAGCTTTCAGGATCAAAGTCCCTTTGTCAGGCTCTGGGAAAAGTGTACTGGTAGAAGATGGTAAAAAGTCCCCATAGGTAGGAAATAAACTTTTATTTCCTACCTATGGGGACTTTTTACCATTTTGTACCAGCTACACTTTTCCCAGAGCCTGACGAAGGGACTTTGATCCTGAAAGCATGCAGAAAAGGACAATTTTCTTGCCATTTTCCAGTTGGTCTAATAAAACGTATCATTTTGGAAACAAGAGTTCTAGTTTTTTGTATGTCTTTTTGTCTCAGACCAACACGGCTACCAAGTACACCCCTGAAATCTTTTGTCTGGCATTTCCTTCTAACAGGTGAAAAGCATCATTCAAATGGAGTCCTCGTGTCCAGTTGTTGCTCCTCAAACACCCACAAAGTAAGTTTTGCACAAAGTTTATATGCATACCATAGAATAAATCACAGAAGTTGCAGATCATTATAAAAGCATGAACTTCCTAAGTGAGAGGTTCCTTACTTTCCCTTGAAAATCATGTGTTTTCTCTGCCGCATCAGGATCCTAGGGACAGCAGTTTTCCTCACCTCGGGATGCTGAAAATGGGCCAGAAGACTAAAAGTCCCAGACCCTGACCTTTCAAATCTTCCAGTCCTGCTAATTTTCATTAGATGTTCACAATCAACTGACTTTGTTGTCAAGGTGGCTTCCTTGACATCGCTTATTGAATTAGCTTACTGAACAATTACATAGAACAATTATATTTAAGTGGCAGAGCACCTAAGACCATTTTGGTCCAAGATGTAGAGTGAAAGAGAATAGGGAGGCAGAGACCAGCTTTACAAACAAAATAGAGTCTGTAGTCTGACAATAAAATATAGTGAGTTTACAAAATCCATAAATTCTACTGAGACAAACTGCTGGAGAAGTGTACTGGCTTAACTGGCCAAGGTTTTTAAAGTTCCACACTTCTCTTTTATCTAGTTACAAGCAATTAATATTCAAATCCAGGGTGGATTTCTTATTCCTTTGTTCTGTGTAGGTTTAAATTTACAGCGCTTGTAAACCATAGTCATATACTTGCATTTAAGTTATCTATCCATGGGATTGGTATTTTCATCTATCATTATTATCTTTTTAGCATATTCCAGGTAGGTTAGCAAAATTTCCAGCTAGATTTTATAGACTCAAGTTGTTCTTCTTTTTTTAGACTATACAAAGATGGTGATGGAGAGCCATATATATATTTCTTTTTTTTTTTTTGGTTTATGGTGGGAAAATTGTATAAAGGTTGTGCAATATTTTTTTCTAAATGGTTAGACCATGGGCTCATCTCTTTTCTTTAGAAATTTCATTGTACAACTGGATCATATCAGCTGAAAATGCCTTGTAAGTAGCTCTCAAGCATTTGTTCTGGCTCAGTGGTCTGCATTATCTCAGTGGATTGTAGCTGCCTAGGTTTTGTATAACTTTAAATATGGGCTCTAATGGGACTTGACTAATTAGTTGATTAAAAGATTAGAAATGAAACTTTGAATTTTGCAATTGAAATTACCTGGAAGAGAACTGAAGGGATTGGAGTATGAGTCTGATGAACCCTAACCAATGAAGAGGCAGGCATCAACATATTACACTAACTAGAGCCTCTCTTTTGTTTTCACATTCATCTTCAGATAGCATGCGATACAATAATTTAGTCTGGAGCTGACCAATGCATGGATCAGGTTCTGGTCCAGGGAGAAGACTCAAGTTCCCCAGCAAGCTGAGAAAGAAAGCTATTCAGTTACTAATGCTATCTGATATTTTAATATCATTTAATTTAATTTGGACTCAGACTCGTTGCCCCAATTTGACAAATGAGGACTATATACTGTAAATGGAAGGTGGAGCATAGGGATCAACATCACAGCTAATTCTTGTACAGGCTTTCCCTTTGCTGTCCTGCATCACTTTAGAACTGCCTGAGGTAGGCTTGATCCAGCTTCTTTTCATTCAGGAGATGATGTTGTGTTATGTTCTGACAGTGGTTGCACCAGTCAATAAGGAGGTATAGTAGCCTGTCATTTGGGTGATGTTGACAGTAGTTCATAACATCTCTCTTTTCTGTGTTTCTCCCTCTCTCTCCCTATTTCTCTTGATGGTTTCTTACTAAAGGAGCAGGAACACATTATTTTGTTCAAAGGAAAAAGAACAATGGATATAAATAAAAGAAGTAATTTCCTCTTAATTATGTGCAGGCCAGTTTATGAAAGGCTTAGCTGACAATAGATAAAAGCCAAAGACCAGTGCTAGCACTGGTACTTTGGGAGACTCTTAACAGTGTTTTCATCTATAGCTATTTCTTGATGTTGGCATTCTGTATATTCACTGAGGTGTTGATGAGCTCAAACCTATTTTTACCCATTAGCCATTTAATACATAGCTACTAATAAAAAGTCCTATCAGAATCAGAAATAAATTCTAGCTCACCTGTGTAGATGTGTAGCTCTGTACTTTCAGTGGGAAGTTTGTAAGCAGCTGGTGCACACCCTTGCTCCAGAGGTGAATTCTATTTCATCCTAAAGGAGTACAAAACTTTCCCATTTGTTTCAAAGGCCCCACTAAGATGCCACCAGAAATGAATACACAGGTACACAGGAGACGTGTTGCTTTCCATTCATTCATTCTGGACAAGAAAACTGCATCCTGTTGCTTGTTCCTACAGTGTTTAGGGAAACAGGAGCTTGCTTAGAATCTTTGTAAATAATTGGGATTATACCAAAGAAATTCCTGGCCTACATAATCAATTTTGTCCCCTTCAAAGAAACAATTTACCAAGATCTGTCATATTAGCCACAGTAGCAACAAGACTTTTTTTTCTTTAGCTTTTTCCATTGGAAAAAAGAAAGAGAAATAAGAAAAGGGATTTTTCTCTCTAAAACAAAATGTTTTTCCTTTAAAAAAATTAATCAAATATGTCACCTCAAAGTAAAAGAAAAATCTAGACTTATGACATGATCTTGGTGACAGTGACACGATATTATTTTGGTGGTCTGCCAGTCATGTTTCATTTTAGAGTCTGACAGGGATCATTTTTTACATCACTGCAGTATTTATTCTAACTTTTGCTGTATAGCTCTTCAGTGTCTTTTTCAAGGTTAATTGTCTTTGGCTCAAATGGGTTTTTTAGATGCTAGCAGTAAGGTTTTTGCCATTTATATCCACAGTTGGTAAGCTTAGTCAAAAGACAAAATTATTCTCCAAGCTTTCTATTTGGCTGCTTTTCTCCTCAGTCACTTCTCACTGCTCCTCTGAATGTAGACCTCTAGACTATGACTGTAATTGCATATCTCACAAAGTAGGTATTAATATACTCACTAGATCTTAATGTGCAGTTGGTAGGAATGCACGTTCACAGGCTTTGTTTAACAAGTCACTGCTAAGTGTATTTTCCACAAAGTGTTATCTTCGAATTTTTTTTCAGAGCTATCCAAGCTGATCCCTGATCATACAGGCCTCAGTACAGCAAGGTATTTATGAGTATGTCTAACTTTAAGATGAAAGATAGGCACATGCTTAAATACCTTGCTGAACTAAAGCTGTAATGAAAGAATGTATTATAAAGTTGCAATAGGCTCTTAACTCTGAATTTCCTGACTTTTATACAACAAAAGCTCACCTTTAACCTTTCACTAAAGGGGATTTTTTATTTAATACCCCATGGGGTTAAAAGACAGATGCGCCTGTAGTAAGAAGAGATACATAAATGCTGTGCACATTGACAGCTTCTACCCTGGAATGTGGTTTACAGAAAAATGCTTCCATATGTCGAAGAAAGACTTCATATCTGCTTTTATTTCTTTAATATGTTCCAGACTGCAGAAAAGGACATATGACTCCTACCAAAGAGGCAGTTTAAGTAGCCATGCAACCTCTGATATATTTTTGACATACTGTAGTGCCTCTTTCTAACCATTACCCTAACCCAACCACCAACAAGCAGGAAATGTGAAACCTATTAACCTTCCCTGCTGATTTTATTATTACAATTCACCACATGTGAATTTCTAATCTAAGTGAAACTTCAATTAGCCTCTAACATCTATGCAGCGCAGACAAGGTCTCTTGGCAAAACTGCAGCCAGATTCAGATCAATAAGGCTGCAGAGCAGATGGAGCCTAAACCATTCAAGATGAAATACATGCTAACTTTTGGAATTTCAGTATGAAAAAATAAACACGCTCTTAAAAAGTCAGATAACTAAAGTGAGATAACCTTTAAAACAGATTTTAAAATATATTAAAACTATTACATTCATTTCTAAATAATATTGTGTATTTAAATGGACACTACATATGTTGGGAATAAATTACAAAAATACTTGAGGTCTAAATTTTATTTTTTTTCAAAATTTATAAGTAGAAGGCGGAGTACGATTCAGAAAAGGAAACAGATCCAAGGCACTGGATTCAGTTAACAATAATGTGACTGAAGTATATTTGCAGAATAATTATCTGCATAAAATAAATTATCTTTAAAGTGATGTTCAGCTGACCCGTTGCCTGTTTCCAACAGCAAACAGTTAGGATGAGAAAGTAAAAAAGGCTCACTTGAGTTTTAACTACTGAACATAGAAGATTTAGGGCATGCCTGTACTGAGAAAGCAGACTGCTAAGTCATACCACTGAGGAAGTAAGCCCTGCCACCTAGTCTTACTCTGCTCACCTGAACTGAAGCGGTAAATACAAACTGAAAGATGCTTCTATCACCGTACTCAGAACCTGACTTCCTCATGTCCTCACAAGCAGTAGCTTGGGGTGTCTTCAGGGAATCCTCATTTCCAGGGTTGTCATTGGCAGAGCAGGAGCGTGTTGGCAGGGTTTATTTCCTCCCTGGCATGGCTCATCATCACATTGCTGCTGTGGCCAAGATATACCTTCAGTGCCCTAAGTAACATTTGAAACTCTGCTTGTAAGTGGAGAGCAAGATGAACTGATGGAGATTTCCAAGAGTTAACCAAAAGCAAGGTGATGGCTTGATCACAACCTAAAAAGACCAGCATAGGGAATTGAAATTTAGGTCAAAAAAGCTCTTTGGTTTAGCAGGAAAAGGTATAACAAAATCCTGGGTCTGAAAGTTGATGTTAGGGAAATTCAGACCAGGACCACATTTTTAACAGTGGGAAAAGTCAACTGTCAGAACAGTAGTAGATTCTGTATTACCAATACATTTTACCATGAGTTTGCCTGGACTCAGTCAAATAGGAGACAATTAAAAGAAAGCCTGTGGCTAGTGCTTTGCAGAAGGTCACAATAAGCTAAATGGTCCCTCCCAGGTTTATAATCTATGAATCTGTAAATCCAAAAATTCTCTGACCCTAATTTTCCCCTCACTTATACTGCACCTATACTTGTTTTCTTCAGTTTTCTTCACTGTTATCACTTTTCATAAAGGAAGATGGATAGCCTGTCAGTGTCATTCCCTCTGCTGCCATAGACTTTCTTTGTGACTGTGGGCAAGTTATTTAATTTCTATGTGCCTTAAATCCTTAATCGTAAATGAGAAAAATATTTCACCACATCACAGGTATGGTATTATAAATAATTAATGCTTGTGAGGTTAACCCTTTAACAAAGCTACCAAATAAATATATTCACATAAATGGTAGCAGAATCAGTCACAAGGTATCAGGTTCTTCTTAAATAACAACTCATTTTTCATCAGTCATCATTTCCCTATTGGAGAAAAGACAGTAACCACCCGAGATTAGGCAATACAGTTACCTGTCATATATTTTACTTCAAAAGTCCAAAAGATCACCCCAAACAACAACAGCAGCTGCTATTATTATAATATATTTCCATTAACCTCTATATATTTGAACTTGTAAGAACCACATCTTTGGACCTTCTAAATACAGAGATGGCCGAAATTAATACAAAAATGGAAACGATGCTCCCAGCAGGGGAAACGATGCTGAATGGAAACCAGCCTGGGTTCATCGCAGGTAGATCCTGCCTGACAAACCTTATAGCCTTTTATGACCAGGTCACACACTGCCTTGACATAGGAGCGGAGGCCGATGTCATCTACTTGGATTTTAGGAAGGCCTTGGACACAGTTTCACATCCTATTCTCATAGGGAAGCTAAAGGGCTGTGGAGTGGACACCTACACAGTCAGGTGGGTGGCTAACTGGCTTAGGGACTGCACCCAGAGAGTGGTGGTTGACAGGTCCTTTTTAACCTGGAAGGAGGTGGGCAGTGGGGTCCCACAGGGTTCGGTCCTTGGGCTGGGATTATTTAATATCTTCATCAGTGATTTGGATGAGGGTGTGTTGAGCACCCTCTCCAAGTTTGCAGATGATAGCAAATTATGGGGCAAAGTTAATACACCAGAGGGCAGGGAGCAGTTACAGGCTGACCTGGACAGGTTATATCAATGGACGGAACGTAATAGGATGCAATTCAACAAAGATAATGTAAGTTACTCCACCTAGGAAGGAGGAATCCCCAACACACTGACAGGTTGGGGGATGTCCTCCTCAGCAGCTCAGAGGCTGAGAGAGATATTGGAGTCATAGTTGACTCCAAGATGAACACGAGCCAGCAGCGCAACGAGGCCATCAACAAAGCCAATTGCACCTTGTTGTGTATTAGCAGATGCATAACCAACAGATCAAGGGAGGTGATGCTCCCCCTCTATGCAGCACTAGTCAGGTCGCAGTTGGACTACTGTGTCCAGTTTTGGGCGCTGCACTTCAAGAGGGACATGGAGGATCTGGAAAGGGTTCAGAGGAGGGCCACCCGCATGATTAGTGGTCTCCGTGAAACACCCTACGAGGAAAGGTTGAGAGATCTGGATCTCTTCAGCCTATACAAAAGAGAGCTGAGGGGTAACCTTGTGGTCGCCTATAAATTTATCAGGGGAGGACAGCAGGGAATTGGGGATGCACTGTTTACCAGAGTGCTCCAGGGAGTAAATAGGAATAATGGGTGCAAACTAGCGGAGAGTAGATTTAGGTTAGACAGTAGGAAGAGATTTTTCACAGTAAGGGTGGCCAGAGTCTGGAACGGGCTTCCAAGAGAGGTGGTGCTGTCACCTAACTTGGAGGTCTTCAAGAGGAGGCTTGACAATCACCTGGCTGGGGTCGTCTGACCTCGGTCCTCTTTCCTACCAGGGGCCGGGGGTCAGACACAATGATCCATTGGGTCCCTTCTGATTCTAGAATCTATGAATCTATTATACGTGATCTTTTTCTGCTTCCCTATGGCAACAAATATGTTCCCTACAATACTATATATTCTCTGATGTTCTAACGTACTATTGAGTCCAGTAACAATTGATATATCCCATGGGAATTAATGTTTATTATCTGTATTGCAGTAGCACCTAGAGGCCCTAATCAGGGATGAATATCCTAATGTACTAGGCATGTCACACGCATGTCATAGAAGCCTTTCCCTGTCTTCAGCAGAAACTCACTGTCCACCTGGTTATGAAACAGGGCTTCAATAAAGGCACTGTGGAAAGGGAAGAGCCTTGCATAGGGCAGGGTGAGAAAGCAGACAACACAGAAAAGGAAGCAAGTGTTCTAGAGATATCAGATATGCCAATAGGAAGACATGAGGGAAAGGAAATGGACAAACAGCAAATCCCAGTTATGCTAGGAGAATTAGGAAGTCAAAGTGCAGGACAGTGTTGCCACCCTGTGCACTAATTTTAGAATGTGGCTGGTGATAAAGGATAATTAAGGTACCTAAGCCAATTGTGAAACAGGTTGTCGCTAAGATCCCTCTAACGCTTTCCAGCATTTCTTCACTTTCATATTCTTAGAAAAAACACATTGAGAGCTGACAACATTTTCTAGTGTGCACTGGAGCTGATAGGAAATGTTAAGCACAAGAACCTCTCCATTCTTGGAGCCAAGATGCCTGACTCGGGGATCCCAATTAAGCAGTTCTGTCACAGCAGATTCCAGAGCTCTCCAAAGGGAGCACTTAACTTACACTGACGGCAGCATTCAATACAGTGCGAAACACAGAACGCACTATGACTTTCACTCATGAACAAGGCTGATGATGGCACCCACCACTTGCAAAATAGCGCAGTAGTTAGAAAACCAGGAAAGAGGTGGGTGTGGAAAGGGGTAATCTGCTTTTCAAATACTGCCCAGCCTGGGGGGAATCAAATCCACATCAGCCATTTCCCGTGTCAGTGCCCTAAACCAGCAAGCCCCACCTGTTGAAGATGAGCCACTGTGCAACCAGGACTGCAATATTTGTGGAGCCAGAAGTAGCACAAACAAAAGGTAGCAAGACTGTGGGCTATTGAGGAGAGTACTCTTCTGGGAGGAGGAAACCTGTCTTCCAGTTCTCGGTCTCAACGCTCTCAAGCAGGCATTAGACTGTCCAGGACATAGGTGGGCTTTAGATACTTCCCAGCTCTGATCTAGATCACAGCAGAACTGAGTTGCCCCAGGTGTTTCATCTGGATAGCTTCTGAACATAAACCCATGGCTAAGTCTAGGATCCTGGGGAACTTTTGGGGCTAAAATGGAGGCAGCCAATGCTTTTAAGCACTTACATAGTTTTGAGGCCACTGGAGTGGGGTCAGTCTTTTATGACTCAAGTGCCTATATTCTATCTAAGTAACTTCTATGAGAGTGATCTGGGTCTCACCCCCTATACGTGCCTGATGCCTGCTCCAACTCATTCCAATTAAACCATGTCAGAGCAGACTCAGTTAATCAAGTCAACTAGGGTGCTCCAGCATCCTCGGCAGCATATGTATTCAGTGCCCCTCTGCTTCAATATGGCAGCAGGGGCACTTTAACATAGAATGAGCTTTGGTTAAAGTGCCTCCCTCCCCACCATTTTGAAGCATGGGACTCTGAATATGCAAGATGCTGTGCATGCAAGATGGTGAATACACAGGCTGTGTGGGTTCTGAGAGCTGGTCTAATTAAAGTGCCCCCCTCCCACCCCCCAAGCAGGTGTAAAGATACCTAGTGAACAGATACATTTTCCAGTCAACACAACTACATTTACAATGTGGTCATATAGGATAAAGTAACTACAGTAATGATTGTGGTGTTGCTCTACTGCCACTTCATGGCTTAGGGATAATTTGGATGAATTTCAAACAGTTCACAAAAGATCCAAGTTTAGTTCAAATGCCAAGACTAGTGATTCTCTCATCACTACTATATCACTGTACTGAGATGGTTCTCATATTACACTGACTTCTGCTCTTTAAATTTACAAAGTTAGGGAAAATAAATTAAAGGGTCATAATTACCATCTTTTTTCATGCAGTCAGACAACTGTATCATTAACATAACAAGAACTGTATTATTGCTATTCATAAAGGCTGCTCCTAGCTGTGCTGATAATATGTTCAGTATTTAGTGACACAGATAAGCCAAAGAAACCTTTCAGTTCTAGTCTAATTTGACTGAATTAAATTATTATGATGTTTTAATGTAGAATGTCATAAAGCATTTATCAGGTATTATTATCTCTATTTAAAATATTTTGCATTTTGTTCACAATGACAAGTAATTTTGCCTGTATAAATTTCACACCTATTTTAATAAGATTTGTATGAGTGATTACTACCCCGTCTGTTAATAACTACAACACCAATGCTAAGTGGTGCTCATAACCTCCCTAAAGAGGGCCTATTGAATTTAAAAGTGGACTGTGTGCTATAATATTCTTTGCTGAAGCTTATTTTGCAAATTAGATCAGTTTAAGCCAATTTTATCAACAGCTTTTATGCTGACATTATGAAAGCTAACATTTCTCAGGCCAACAGCAAACTTAACACATTTTGTAATAAATCAAACTTGACAGTTTTAAGTCAGATGATAACAGAAAAAAAATCAGAGTTCAAGCCTTTTTGCATTCCTTAAAAGTCCCCTTTTTATATTATTACATGCAACATATGGATAGTTCATAAAGAGACTGATTTGCTTATTGAATTAATGGACAAGATATGTATGGCAACAGATTCACAATAGTTGAAAATTCATCCCATCACTGTCTTAATTTACTGAAATTCTGAGATTGAATTGCTACTGATATAAACTGAATATGATATTATCAATTATCCTTGTTATTATCATTGTTGTAGTTGCTGCTGCTGCTCCTGCTGTTGTAGACCCTATGAGCTCTAGTCAGGGGCTGAGACAGCCAGTAGGTAACAGCTTCTCAGTGTTCAATCACAGCAATGTTTTAACTTATACAGTACATGATGTTACAGCATAAAGCTACGCAACGCTGCAGCAGAAGAACAAACGAGTTAGATCAACATGTAGAACAAATATTCCATGTTTTGCTTTGAAAAGGCTTTGGTGCATTGGTGGGTAAGCTGCCATTTTATTTTGATTTGCTTTTGTAATTTATGTCAGAGGTGCCTGGCACTCTGATTAGAAGCCTTTCTTATCATTGTAGAAATTAAACGAAATGAATATATAAACACAGCTCAAGATTACAGGTACCTTTAGATAGGTGTTTGGGGCCAGATCAAAGGACCATGGTTTACACTGTGAGTTTCCAATTGTTCACAGTGGTCTAGAATATATATATCCTTTTGTTAAAAAAATTAAAATAAGTTTTAAGCAGATAACACAACAAATACATAGGCACACTAGCTATATAACAATGAAAATGGTATAATGAATGCTTTTTAATAGCCACTATTCTAATTACTGAGTAAGAACTCCTCATGTTCAAAAGGTTCTGTATTGGCATTTTTTCTCTACTTATAGTTTTTCCCTAAAATCTGTTTAACTTTGGGGTTCTTTCAGGGGCAGATCCAGGATTTGGCAAAGGAGTGGGGGAGTGCAGGAACTCTAACCTTTGCTATAGGGGTGGCTGCGTCCCCCATTCCTGGCCTCCTTCACTGCCCCACCAACCCACCCACTGGCGCAAAAAGACGGTACCCTGGGAACATCTTACAAAGCATGTAAGAATCCCCCTACCTTCCCCTCAAAGGCGCATCATCTCCGCCGTCCTCTGCCTGCTGCTGTCCCAAGATGGAGAAGTTCCAAAGCTGCTCCTGCCCATGGAGGCCTAGAAAAGAGAAGAATTTGGGGGAATTTGGTGGCAGCTTACAAATATATCAGGGGAGAGCATCAGTGGCTAGGTGAACAACTATTCACCAAAGTGCTACAGGGGAAAACCAGGAGCAAGAGTCATAAACTCCTTGAAGAAGGTTGCAGACTGGATACAAGGAAAAATTTCTTCACAATTCATGTGACCAGACTCTGAAATAGACTCCCACTGGGGGTGGTGCAGGCACCTACCCTGGAGATCTTCAAAAGGAGACTGGATGCACACCTCGTTGGGGTTATTTGACCCCAGCAGTCTTTCCTGCACAAAGCAGAGGGGCTGGATCTGATGATCTCACATGGTCTCTTCCAACCCTAAACTTCTGTTAACCTATGAATCTGTGAGGGTGAGCTCATCTGGGAACAGCAGCAGCAATGGGCAGGGTGTTGGGTTCCCCACCCTGCCTGGTTCCCCCGGAGGAAGCACAGGAAGAGGGAAACCTAGCTGAGTCCAGCCCTGACACAGCCTGGCTGATGCAGACAGGAGTAAACCAAAGACTGCAGCACTGGTGTCATTGTGAAGGCTTCGGCTTTCATGACCACAGTCCGCCCTTTGGCGAAAGATGCAGTGAGCTGCTGGGAAGGGACAGCCTCCACCTCTCTCCACTAGGGAGGAGGCTCTTCTCAGCCAGACTGGCTGACCTGCTCCACCGGGCTTTAAACTAAGCCCGCCAGGGCTTAGGGGGACTACTGGCACTGCTGGCCCACTGAGCAAACTTTGCAAAGCCAGCAGGCCAAGGCATTTAAGGGAGCCCACCCCTACCTCAGCCTTAGAACAATCTGTAGGCAATGCAAGTGTCCCCAAAGGGATACCTGTGTGCCTGTACACAAATGCCAGGAACTTGGGGAATAAGCAGGAGGAACTTGTCCTCCTGCTTAACACAAATAATTATGATATCATAGGGATAATGGAGACCTGGTGGGACTCCACCCATGACTGGGCCACAGATATAGACAGCTATACCTTGTACAGGAGAGATCAAGTGGACAAAAGGGGTGGGGTGGTAGCTTCCTATGTCAAGGAAATCTACGTGTCCCTGCAAGCTGACATTGGCACCCAGGGTGGAGAACTGGAGACCCTCTGGGTTAAAATCCTTGGGGAGCATGGCACAGGAGACACAATGGTGGGAGTTTACTACAGACCTCCTACCCAGGATCAAGTGCTTGACCAGGAGTTTGCCATGGAATTGGCTGAGGCTGCATGCTCCCAATGCATAGTTGTCTTGAGAGACTTCAACTACCCAGACATCTCATGGGAAGAGCACTCATCCAAATCTGAATGGTTGCAAAGCTTTCTCACATGTGTGGATGAGCTCCAGCTGACTCAGGAAGTCTACAGGCTGATGACAGGTAAAGCGCTGCTTGACCTGGTACTGGCAATGGGGGACAACCTAATCAGTGAACTAATGATTGAAGGGAAGCTGGGTGACAGTGACAATGAGCTGATCACCTTCACCATGCACCATAAAGCTGGCAAGTCTGTCAGTAATACAGAAGTCCTTGACTTCAGGAAAGCTGACTTTGACAAGCTCAGGAGGCTTGTCAGTGAGGCCCTCAGAGACCATGACCCAAAGGGGAGGGGAGTTCAGGACAAATGGTTGCTCCTCAATGGAGTGATTCTGGATGCACAAGCAAAGTCTATTCCATCTCGGAGGAAAGGCAGCAAAAGGGCACAGCAGCCCCCTTATCTCTGCAGAGAACTAGTGAACCTCCTGCATCTAAAAAGAAAGACCTACAAAGGATGAAGGACTGGATCCACCTCCAAGGAAGAATATTCTGCACTGGTCTGGACCTACAGGGAGCAAACCAGGAAAGCTAAGGCTGCAACTGAACTCCAACTAGCTACAAGTATCAAGGACAATAAAAAGTCCTTTTTTAGATATGTGGGGAGCTTGAGGAAAAGCAAGGGTAACATTAGACCCCGGCTAAACCAGATGGGACAACTGACAACTGATGCCCAGAAAAAAGCCAACTTGCTAAGTGGGTTCTTTTTATTGGTTTTTCACCAGTCCCAAGGAACATCCCTGCCCATTATGGGCAGGAAGGCCTGGGTGAGGAAGATTCCTTACCCTCCATCAATGCTGACCTTGTGAAGGAACACCTTGGGAGGCTGGATACCTTCAAGTCATCTGCTCCTGACAGTTTACACCCCCGGGTACTCAAGGAGCTGGCAAGCATCATAGCTCAGCCCCTGGCATGGATCTTCGAGTACTCCTGGCACTCTGGTAAAGTGCCTGAAGATTGGAAGAAGGCCAATGTGGTGCCTATCTTCAAGAAAGGGAGGAAAGTGGATCCAGCAAACTACAGACCCATCAGCCTGACCTCTATCCCGGGGAAGGTCTTAGAAAAGATTATCAAAGAGCCCATTCTTAACAGACTGGCTGATGGCAACATCCTGAGGGATAGCCAGCATGGGTTTCATAGTTTCATAGTTTCATACTAGCTAGGGTCAGGAGGGACCTGAATAGATCATCTAGCCTGACCCCCTGCCACAGGCAGGAATGAATGCTGGGTTCACAAGACCCCAGACAGGTGATTATCCAACCTCCTCTTGAATATGCCAAAGGTAGGGGCGAGGACCACTTTCCTGGGAAGTTGGTTCCAGATTTTGGCCACCCTAACTGTAAAATATTGCCTTCTGATCTCCATCCTAAACCTATTCTCCATCAGCTTATGTCCATTGTTCCTCGTCACTCCAGGTGGTACTGGGGAGAAAAGGGCTCTACCTATTAGCTGTTGATCCCCCTTGATGAGCTTGTAGGCAGCCACCAGGTCCCCCCTCAGCCTCCTCTTGCTGAGGCTGAACAGGTTCAGGTCTTTCAGTCTCTCCTCATAGGGCCTGTCCTGGTGCCCTCTCACCAAGCAGGTGGCCCTCCTCTGAACCCTCTCCAGTCTGGCCACATCCCTTTTGAAGTGCGGCGCCCAGTACTGGATGCAGTAATCCAACTGCGGCCTGAGCAAAGTTGCATAGAGGGGGAGTATCACCTCTCTGGAACAGCTTGAGATGCACCTTTGGATGAATGACAAAGTATGGCTGGCCTTGCTGGCTGTGGTCTGGTTTGTTGCGGGTAGGTCTTGCTTGATCAATCTTATTTCCTTTTACGACCAGGTGACCTATCCCCTGGACAAGGGAGAGGGGATTGATGTCATATATCTTGACTTTAAAAACTCCTTCAATCTGGCATCCCATGATCACCTCCTAGCAAAACTGGCCAACTGTGGCCTTGGCTTCACCACGATCTGCTGGCTGGAGAATTGGCTCCATGGTTGGACCCAGAGGGTGGTGACTGTTGGAAGTCAATTGTCATGGTGCCCTGTGACCAGTGGGGTCCCTCAAGGCTCTATCCTTGGGCCTATACTATTCAACATCTTCATAATGATGTGGACATTGGTGTCAGAAGCAAAATGGCCAAGTTTGTTGACAACACCAAACTTTGGGGTAAAGTGTCCACACCTGAGGACAGGAGGGCAATCTAGGCTGACCAGGACAGGCTCAGCAAATGGGCAGGTGAGAACCTGATGGTGTTCAACACTGAAAAATGCAAAGTTCTCCATCTTGGGAAGAAAAACCTACAGCATGCTTGTAGGCTCAGCAGTGCTGAACTATGCTGGCTAGCACTATGGACGAAAGGGACTTGTGGGTCATGATTGATGAGGCGCTAAGGAACATGAGCCATTCTCCCATTGTACTCGGCCTTGGTGAGGCCACAGCTGGAATACTGCATCCAGTTTCGGGCTCCACAATTCAAAAAAGATGTGGAGAAGCTTGAGAGAGTCCAGAGGAGAGCCACACACCTGATCAGAGGTCAGGAGAACAGACCTTACAATGAGAGGCTGAAAGCTATGGGACTCTTCAGCCTGGAAAAGTGCAGGCTCAGGGGTGATCTGGTGGTTACCTATACGTTTATAAGGGGTGCTCACCAGGATCTGGGGGAATATGTTCACTAGAGCGCCCCACAGGATGACAAGGTCAAACAGTCACAAGCCCGTCCATGACCAATTCAGACTGGACATAAGGAAGAACTTCTTTACTGTCCGAGCTCACAAGGTCTGAAATAGACTGCCTCTGGAGGTGGTTCAAGCACCTACTTTGAATGCCTTCAAGAGAAATGTGGCTGCTTATCTTGCTGGGATCCTATGACCCCAGCTGACTCCTGCCCCTGGGGCAGGGGGCTGGACTCGAACATCTTCCAAGGTCCCTTCCAGCCCTAACATCTATGAAATCTATGAGTAGCTTTGAAGCTTCCCTTACGCTCAGACCATGGAGAAAGCAGCAGTCATAGGTGAGGGAGGGCTATGTCTTTAAGCACAGACCAGAAGGTGGGGATTCTTACTCATCATTTCTTTGGGGACTTAGAAAATGTCCCCAGAAGCTTCTACAGCGTGGTCCAATCTGACAGGGATCACCCATGCCACTTCTCCCTCTCTGGATCCACCCCTGGGCTTTTTAAAGCTTTTGCTCTATGATCAATAAAATGGATCGGACATGCTGTTGTAGAAAGTTTCTAGTTTCTAAGACTTTTATTCTGTATTATTCATGTGTCATTAGCAAGGAGGGCCAAGGAGAACATAGAGATAAGGAGTGCTTCCTTCTGTTTGCTCTGAGGAAGTTAGGAGCTCTACTCTGGGGGCAAAAGCACGTGCAGAGCTAGGCCCTCCTGCCTGCCTCCTGGCACCCTGTACTATGTTTATTCTATGACTAATGAAGCAAAACCTGTCATGATAACCAGGATCCTGAACTAGTAGTTTGTGGCCACCTTTGTCCTAGCCCCAATTTTGGAAAAGTTCTGATTTGGACTGAACTCTTCACATTGGGATCTAGGGGTTTGCACTATACCCATAAGCCAGAGTTTAGCTTGGGCCCAAATGTTTTAGGGGTATCTCTTGCCAGTGACTTCATATCATCAGCAAAGCAGTACAGACATGCCAATAGGAGGCATAGTAAGCAAACTGCTGCAGCTCGCTAAAGTAGTCAGTTTGCACCATATTATAAAGTAGTGCCCCAGTTTGAGTCAACTTGCACTGCTGTGGCAGGCATATGACCCACTAACAAGCTTATTCCCTTGCACAGGTGCCCCAGGACAATGCAGGATTTTTTCCAGCAGAGGGTCAATCAGTGCCATTAGTAAACCTGGACAGCCACACAGAAACCAGTCAAGTTGCATTAACTTAACTTGACAGCAAAATTGGGGCCACTTTTCCTAATATGACTGCAGAAAAAAATTGAAAACAATAAGCAGATAAGAACTCAACTCAAAGCAATTCAAGTATTTAATTTGACGGAAGAGTTAAATTTGTCTAACAGATGTTCTGGCCTTTTAAGGCAGGCGATCTGCTAGTATATAGCCCTCTTTCTGATTTCTGCAGTAAATGAGTGGGATTTTGAGAGCTCAGGTTCCAGGGGCTAATGGGAGGTTTAGACCATGCAGGGAGAGCCTGAGGAACAATGGATTTTCCATGTCAAAGGCTAAGTCAAAATCTGACATAATGAAATGAGTTTGAATTGGAATGAAATAGAAACGCTTTTGGTCAGGGATATTCTAAAAATAAAACATTTGCATTTTTGCCTTAACCGAAAGAAGTGGTGGCTTTTTTTGTTCCCCCCAAAACAAAATCCTTTGTTTCACATTTAGGTTACTAAACTTTTGTTGTTTAACCAATGCTAACTCTTTTTCTTCAAATTTTGGTCAAATTTAAACAAAAAAACATCACTTAACCAAAAATATAATTTTGAGATTGTCTTCAACATTTCCCAAGCAAAATTGTTTGTTGTGAAAACAGCAATAATGTAATGTTTCAATATTATCAAGCTCTTCCCTCCATTGAACCTATGTGCCCAATTTGACTTGAATTGGGGAAAAAATAATGTATCTGGAACTCTTTTTTTTGAGAAATGGACTATTCACTGAATTAATTTCTAGTTGCTGAGTGAGAAGCAGGAATATATGTAGCTTCATTTCATATCACAGGAAAGGCTGGAATAAAAGCAAGACTTGTCAGGGAGTTAGACAAGCAGCTGATGGTCTAAATCAGTCCTGGCTAGGATTCTGGAAAGAGTCTGGAAACTTGGAGGAGGAGAGTAAGAAAGACTTAATGCCAAGAGGGAAATTCAGAGTCAAGAAGGTGACATTGGCATGCAAGCATAGCAGTGGAAAGACTACTTGATTTGATGTTGCTGCATTTTTCAGAACCTCTCAAACTAAACAACAGGGAGAGTACAAAGATCCCAAAGTAATATTTGATCTTCCACTGAAGTAATTAGTGCAATGGAGCGAATTAATAATTATAAGGATTAACTGTTCCAATTTTATGTGGGTTTAGGTCAGAGTTTTCAGTGAGGTAATCCCCAAACCAATAAGGACATCAACAGATGACAACCTATCCATCACACATTTATGTGATAAAATGAAAATTATGTCATTTTCCCAATTGTTTATATTACATGGTTAATATAACCATCTGAGACAGAAGATGGAATTAAATTACATTTCAGTGATTCATAGTAAGGTCCATTTAGTGGCCCGGGTATACCAAACTTGTTTGATTCGTAGTGATATGGATGGACCAGATTCTACCATCAGATTCTTCCATGCCAATCTTCAAAATAAAGGCCACCAGGAACCATTAGATGCTTTAATCATTCTGTTGCAAATATGTTCAGCATTATTATAATTCCTCCACATAATGCACTAACACAATCATTGTCCTTACAACAGCCTGATTTCTCTCTAGGGGTTATAATGTATGAACACTCCCTTCTAGTAATAAACCTCTTGTATCCATATGTGTTCTTTGATCTAATGCCTCCACTTGAGCACATACCAACACCTGGTCCTTGCAGGGGACTGGAGCAGAAATGATAATCAAAGGAGCTATGGATAATCAGTACAGAGAAAAAACAGCTTGGTGATGGGATGCATTTTCTTAATTTACTTCTCCAGTTTAGAGCATGAATTGCAAAAGACAGGATAAGTCATCCAAGTAACAAAACGAGCAGGAAGAAAAAAAGATGAGTCTACTTTGTTTCTCTTTTTGTACATTGAAAGCACAATTATATACGAGGCTATCTTTCCTGGGGGAAGATTTAGGTGGGGTGCCATGATGCAGTATCATCCCCCTTTGTTTTCTGCTGTCACTGTAGGGAGCAGGATCCCAGCCCCTCATCAGGGAAGTCAGCAGGGGTTGGCTGTGCAGGAATTAGCAGGATTCCCAAGGCATTCTTTGATGCAGCACTGTCTATACAGAGCTACTTCTGCTCTTTGGGAAGAGAAGGGTTTGGCTGGGATATTATGTGGACCACCTGAGAGCAACAGCAGTCACAGCAGTACCTGACACAGCTGGGGTATCCTGAACTCCAGCTGCTGTGGCTGTGGTAGTAGGGGTATAAAGCAAGGTGTGAGCTCTCCCAGCCCTGAGTCACAAAGCCAGAGCTCAAATCCACCCTGGTGCTAAAGCAGCAGCTGGAATGCAAGGAGTTCAAGTCATTTCAGGTAACCCTTCTGTAACTAAGGTCAGAGTCTGGAGGTGCTGCTGGAGACAACCAGGAGGGCCAGCAGGCAGAGAACAGGCATGGGAAGGGTGAATCTGCCTGCCACTGCCCCTCACTGTCCTGGGCGTGGGGGGACCCCGAGAGACGCTCGTGCCCTGCTCCAGCCTGCAGCTGGACCAGGGCAGGAGTGTCTGCATGGGTGCCAGGCTCAACTAGGGAAAGCAATGGCAGCAGCAGTGGTGGTGGAGGTGTCTCTCTTGCCTGCCTACGCTCCCTGTTCACCCCACCTTTCCCTGGTGTCCCCTGCTGACCTGCCTCACCTTGCCCCCTCCCCATGTTGTGAGGGGCAGTGCCAGAGGCATCTACCATATCTCTCTTTTCCAAATCCTAGGTCTACCCATGATCACTTTGATCATTGGTTTTTAATGTCATAGATATTCGGTAGAAATGAATGGCAATAATGACAAGCATAATTTGGCCCAGAATTTAAAGAAAAATGCACCTTCTTCATCTTCTTGCAAGATACCTACCTCCTTTTTTTTTTTTTTTCCTTTGGTGAGTCTTCTGCAGCATGGTGCTATGGTTTATATTGCATCCAATTTTGGATCATAGAATGCTCCATTATCTATGGGGACAGTAATTCTTACAATTTTATATGGATATTTCTTCCAAAACTTCTATCCTATATCCTCTTCAGTTGTTTGATTCCCAATGTGTCTTCAGTTGTTTGATTTCCTCCCCCCCCCCCCCCCCGCATTTGTCTAATCACTAGACCTTAGTATGCCTAATTCCCCTCACATATGGGGCTCTTTTCAAAGCCTGATTTGTGTGTTATGTCATGAGAGAGTTAAATTCCACACACTGACTTACTGTAGTAAAATTGATTCTTGTGACTTCATGAAGTGTTCATTTAGGCCACTGTTCAAAAATAAAACCAATAGATGCACACAAACCAAATTACACATCAAGCAAAAAAAGAAAAATTGGTAGGCTGATCCACAATGGAAACAATGTAATAATTCATGCAGACCTTTGGAAGTCTGCTATCCACACAAAATTCTTGTTAAAAAACACTATGTAACTGGCCTTTAAAAATACAGGTCTCTTTCTACCCCCCCCCCCCCCCCATCCTTCCCCAAAACAGAGCAACAGCAATTGATGCTCTTTTCTCTAGGGCACTAGCCAATTCTGCAAATGTGTCCTGACAGTGGGGTAAATTTTCAACCTACACTGGATGGGATTAGGGGCAAAACTCCCATTAACAATGATCTAAATTCCCTAATTCCCCTGCAAGCTGTGCTGAAAATGAACCCTGTTATGCTATTCCACATCAATTATGATACAATAATTGACCTGAAGCAATAGGTCTAATGCAACAATTCAGTGTCAGCCAGTTTCACACTGTGAAACAACAAGCCACAGTGAAAGTGACTTTTAAAGAGGTTTTATTTAAAGGGACAATTCAATCATAAAATAACATTTCCTTGTTGAAATTGTAAATCTGCTTAGAGTTTAACCCCTAAGGCTACTATAACTGAAGGAGATTAGGCACGTCATATTTTTTTCTATTGCATTCCATTTTGTTTACTGTTTGCACTTGACAATGCTTTGCATATAATCGGTCTTGCCATTTTGTTGCTCTTACCCAGCTGTTCTGAGGGTTTTGCAAGAGGGTGTTTATCATACAGCACAGCATGGAAGAAAATTACACTGAAAAGGCAGAAGTCAGGACTGCTTGTATACAACATGAGGGTTTAATTTGGTTTAGTTTGCCTTAAATTGAAACAGCGGGTTTTTAAAAACACTGCTTCAATTTAGGGAGAATTAAACCAAACTACATCCCCATGGTGTGTACACAAGGGTAGGGGCCTGATCTTTACTTGCCTCTGTGGCAGCAGGGGTGGAGTAAGCTACTGGTGGGCCAAGTGTTCCCTGAGCTGTGTGGGAACCCCCCAGGCAACACCCATCTGCTGGCACCTGGCCTGGGCAGTCCTGGGGGCGTGCCACAGACATGGAGGGAAGCACCATCCCCACCTCACAACCATGGAGCGAAGCACCAGGCCCCCACACAGCTCAGGCAGGCAGGCTCAAGGGAGGAAAAAAAAAGATTGATCTCACCACATTTTTTTCTTCTGGAGACTGTCTGCATAGGCTGCCACCAGGTCCCACAGCCAGTGAGCTGTGCGGGGCGCACCAAGCCCCAAGCATGTTGGCTCCCAGCACCCCATGAACTGCTGCACTTTGTTAGGTAGCAGACTAAAACACCTCAGAGGTGTTTTATCTTGCTATGTACCAAAGTCATTTAAAGCAGAATATGCCACCAAGCATGCATACAGCAATGCCGTTAAAGCAGAATATGCTGCCGAATGTGCAAACAGCAATGCCATTAAAGCAGTGCAAAAGGACATTTAAGCCACTGTAAGTGTCAATTTTGTGGTGTGTACAAAGACCAAGGGTGTGCACAGGGGGAGGAGAACTGGGCCTGATGGTGTGAAAGGAGGTTTTTTCATCCCCCGTCCTCTCCAATTCCCATAAAACCATCAACAAGGATGCAGGAAAAACTTCACTAAAAAAAAAAAATTTAAAAGATTTTTTTTTTAAACTCTCTGGTGTTTGCTATTTAAGGTTTCTCAAGGTAGTTTTAAATATAGTATCAAGATATTTCAGATAACTGTTTTCAAAGAACTTCTAGCCCTTCATCCTCTGTAAAAAATAATTTTCTTTCAAAGACAAATGCACTGCTTTTTCTACCCCCCAAAAAGGCTATTCCATCAGCGTAGTTCTGATTTCTAAATATTTGATGTACTTCCTACTGTTGTGTTGGTTCTTCTCAAAGCATATTTCATGTCTTTCATTGACAAAAGAAGATAGAAAAACCAAAATCTCATGCTCAGCTTTTTCCTCCATTCTGGTAAAAGCCAAAAGGTGGAAATATGTGATGGATCCAACTTTGTTTCTTCTATAAAGAAATTAAATCATAGTTTTGACTACACTGTCACTTTCCATTTGTAATGTTTAGGAAAATAATTTCTCCTTCTGGCCACGTATCAAAGCACTATTTCCAAATACCTGTCAGACAGCTACCAAATCAGATCGTTGTCCAACAGCGTACTGTTCTTCTAGTGTTAGCACAAAGTGGTGATAAAAACAGAGAAAGCTATTGCCACAGGCTTACAGATGGAAGTTTGTCTTAGGTTTCCTGCATGAGAGAATGAAATACTATTTATAAGTAATAATAGCATTCTAATATCTTGAAGACAATAGAAATCTTGAAGGCTTTATTCTGTTTTTCATTGTAATTTATGTACGGATAAGTGTGAATAGTCCATTAATTAGTTTATCAAACTTCAACCCAAACAAAATTCTGATTATGAACACCTAGAAACTTCAGGCAAGTTTGATATTAGATTATGCCCTTCTTTTTTTCCAAGTTAGCTAGATATAATGAAGTTAAATTACATATTTAAAATGAGGAAACTAACAGTGTCAGGAACTCTTGAGTATTATGAAAATAGCAGACACCAAGAATTGGAATATTTTTGTTTTAAAAAAATTGGATGGAGAAAAATGGTAGTTGAGAAACACCAAATTGAAAAGATCAAAGATCATGTTACTAAAAATATATCACATTTTTCAGGGCAATTAAGGCCAATGGCACATGTTTTATTTCTAGTGCAATTAATGTGTTAATTTTTCCACAAACAAGATCTTCTCTGATTTTTTTATAGTGCCATAAAATGGCAAACAAGTCACAAAGATATTGTTCAGAAATGTGTAACAACTTTGCAGCTGGTTTATATGGCATAATATATTGAACATACAGTATGCCCCATCATCCTGATGCCAACAATCAACTGATTGTCAGCTCTGGGGCCTGGGCAGCTCCAAGTCTGGAACCTGGCCAAGGGCTGCCCTGGTCCTGATGTCAGGCTTATGGCACCCAATTACTTTAAAAAGCAGAGAAGCTGTTTCATGCTTGCTTTTTAAAATACTAAGGCACTGTGCGCCCAACATCAGTGTTTCCTGATGTTGGGCTTGTGGCACCTCAGACCTTTAAGAAGTAGGCATTCAGCTGGGCACTTCATATGCATATCCGTTTTGTTGCATACCCAAGGGCCTGTGGAAGTGACACCTGGGGATTGGTAAGCGTCTGGCTCCCCAGCTGCCACTTCCATGAGGATGGCAGATGCAGCTCTCCCACTGCTGTCCCCTGTCCCCCTGCCCCTGTTCCTTCACCCATGCTAGCAGCTGGCAGTTACACTATTGGGGTTTGAGGAATGTATGCTGCACGATTTGGGGAATGCGGTATAAAGTTCCTCAGATCCCAATCATGCAAATACTCTAGCACCTGCCAATAGCCTGAGTGAGATGAGGAACACAAAAAAAGATTATCAAATTAAAAAAAAAAAAAATACCCAGAGAAAGAAGAACACAGCAAGCCAGAGTCATAACTAACCACTGTAAACCCAATCATCACAAATTAAGTTAAGCAAGGTTAAAAATCAAAGCAAATTAAATGCAATCAAGTAATCAGAAAAAAAGCATGACACAAGAAGTATTATTGGCTTGTTTCATTCTCCCTATTTGCCTATCTACTAATAGCCAATGCCATTAAGCATTCTACTGTTGTTCCTCTGTGTTGTCTCTTGGTCACTGTAGTTGTCTGTGTATGAGTGTTTTGTCAAGGTGTTCCCATTCTCTTTCTGCAGGCTAGCCTGTCTCCTGTGCTGCTGCCAAGCCCACGGTGCCCAGGCTCAGGCCGGGGCATGGGGTTTCCAGATGACTGGGACAAGGAGCTGCCCACGCCCCTGCCCTCCCTGCAGGAGGCATCTCTGGGGAGGCACCCCAGGGCCAACCCCCCCGGCAAGCTAGTGCTGTGCCCCAAGTGTGCCCCTGCTGCATGTGTCCCAGGTGCTGTGCAAGGAGCTGTTTGCATGTACTGAGGGGTGCCCGACCAACTAGGCCCTACTGCTGCTGATCACCCTGGTGCACCTGCACTCCTGGCAGGAGACCCTGAGCTTTGACAAATCAGGGGCCAAGCCCAGGCTGCCCCACAACCTTGGCTACCACCTGGAGGGCTACCTGTGGCTGCACTACACATCCTTTCCCCCTGCAGTTGAAGAGGACATCGCCACTGGCATTGACACATTCCTCAATGTATGAGAGGCCTGTGCCCACCTAGCTGTGGGGGTGTGGGCTGCTCAATAAAGTTTTGCACTGTCTCCCACCTCCCTGCATGCTGTGGGGGGTGGAACCCAAGACCAGGGGAGGCCAGGCAGGGGTGGGGGGCTGGGGTGGGGAGGGCCCTTCTCCCAGTGTGGGGCTTACCACATGACTGGGGCTGGCATGGTTGGCAGTTCCACTCAGTCCCAGCTAGCAGTGACAGTGTGCAGCTCTGGGCGGTATCCTTGGAAGGCAGGGAGCTTTGTGTGGGTGCCTGGCTGGAGGCCCCGCTCAGGGAAGAGCTGGTGCTACTGGCAGCCATCAGTATTGTGTTCAGTCATGCCTCATGGCTGGGGATGATGCTGTGAAGCGGGCAGGCACTGGCCCAGGCTCCCCGAGCTTTTGGTGGAGGCTGGGCAGGACTGTCTGCTGCAGGCTTGAGGGGCCCTCCTCCAGTGACATGGCACTGTGGGTACCAGGCTGGTGCAGGGGCTTAGGCAGGGTGCCCATGCTGCTGTACACAGCACAATTGTGACCTGGGTTTGAGGCTCAAAGATGGCTAGCAGTTGCTGAATAAAGGGCATGGACTTGCAGACACTCCCTAACCAGCGATTATGGTCAGTCATGGTGTTACAGAGAACTCATATTTTTAATTAACACAGCCAATCAGCTGAGCTATACTCTTAAGAACCTCTCTCCTGCTTAATGGGGTAGGCAATTAGCTATAATTAAGTGACATCACCCTGTTGGCTCTGGATGTAGGACCCAGAGGCCTTGTTCCAGGGTTAGGGGGACCCACCCTTCAGAGCAACCACAACCCTTCCATTTGATAATAGGCAATTTTACTGATACACAGTGATAACAGACAAGAAACAATACAAGAATCAAGCAATTCTGTATATCTACCAAATCCTAGGGCTGTCGTCAAAGTCACAGTACATCTGGCCAGGATGCAATTTTCACTCTGAGGCTCTCTCTTATGTGTCAGATGTCAGCAGCCTGAAGGTGCTGACATTCCCCCCTCCCCCCAGTGGGGTGGATGAGATGGAGTGGTGGTGTGCCCTCTGTCCCTAGTGGCCTCAGGAATGGGGACCAGGACCCTTCTCATCCATTCAGGCAAACGTCCAGTGCATCTCCACCTCCATAGAACCGATGGAACAATTTTTCTATAGGCACAGGGCTTGAATCTCATTTACACCAAGAACCTATTGCACAACCCTGTACAGACCTTAAAATGGAAATATATCTCTTAAACTGAATTTTCAAAATGATAATCAGCTTCCTAGTTACTATATTGCACAATAGGTCTGTGATACTAATCAGAAGAAATACCTATTGAAAGTCATACTAAAATAGAGGAAAGGATCTATTATCAATCATTTATTTTCATGCCCGTTTTTACAGTTTCATTTCATCTATATAGATCAGTAGGAGTTAGAAATGTATGTACTGTTTTACTGCACAGCTTAATTATACATTACAGCTTTATAGTTTGGGGAAGGGTTTTAAAAACCTCAGTAAAGCTTTTTGTATGGCTCTTATATGTCAAACAAGGATTTAAATCATTTTGGTAGTCATTCTTGCAATCTAATTTGATAGAGCAAGGGAAGTTTCTTGCATGCAGTTTAAACAAAGGTAGCAGAATATGAGATTTCTCCCTTTCTGTCAGCACAAAGATTCTACCAAAAGGAAGATCCTTCTAAATTTATCATGTCTCCATAATCTAAATTATCATTTTATTTATACAGGTTTCCCTCACTTTTAGCAGTACATGTGTTCCTGGAAAATGGCACATAACTTGAATTTGCTTAAAGGGAACCTACTTTACAACATAAAAAATAGGGCTACATTCTAAGATCTCAGGTGTACTGACCGTCACCCTGACCTATTTCTACCACTTTTACAAGACAATTCTGGTACTCACCAGACAGTACACACCAGTGGAAAGTATGCACAAGCACAGGGTGGTGGTGAATGTGGGGATGGCAACTACAGAAACACGCATCACAGACAACGAGTGAGAAGCACAGATCCACACAGGAGACTGTATCTCCAATACAGTTATATTCCTTTTTGTCATTAAGCAAATATGAGCAGAAATACTATAGAAATGCATTTTAGTGCATTAGAACTATTCCCACTTAATAATGGATTACCACTATTCTCACTTCATTCAGTTGGACAACGGGAGTGAAGTTCACTTTAGTAAATGTGAAACTGCCTTGAGTGATTTTAAGGACCTAATGAAAAAAATGAAACATAAAGGACTTCCAAACTACTTGTATAAGTATCAAATACACAGGATAATGTGGGTAAAGGAAGAGCTAGTCTGAACTCTTGTGTTTTATGATTTCTGTCATACGTAGTAGGCTAGTAGAAAGACCTACCATAAGGAACAGCCTCTTGTCCATGTCTAAGTGTTGGTTGGAATAATATCATTGCCAGTGCACCCTGTCTTCCATATATGGTCACCATAGCAGTCTCTGAAAGGCTCTTAGGGAGAAAAAAGTGATGTGTGGCTGATAACCTGTAAATCTGCCCCTTGATCAATTAATGATTGAGGTCTTATGCTGCACCCAAGCTGCACTCAGCAGAGCTCTGAATGGGAAAAAAAAGTCTCAGTCTTTGGTGAACAATTGAGAGTTGCTTCAGTCTCTGATACAAACTAGCGCAGACATATTTCAGAAGGCACAAACTTAGAACAAAACCTTGGTCTTGTTCAGGAAAGCATGTAATATTTGATCCCATGCTCTTTTGATTCCATTTGTTTTTGATGTTTAGCTGGAAAACTTCCAAAATCAGATTTTCTCATAGGACCAACCAATTCTGGTTCGGCCAAATATGCTGCAATAAAAATCTCATTCAGTTGTGGAATGTTAGTACTTACGCGAAAGAACCAAACTGAGGAAAGCATTTTATCTTTAAAAGTAGATAACGTTTGAGAAGCTTTTGGTTCGTTTAGAATACTGGATGAACATTGTGGTGCTTCTTTCTTTGGGTGAACCAGTTAAGTCAGGAAGCTCACATGAATTACTCTCCAAATTCTGAAAATCCCCATACAGTCTATGACCTCGTATAGCATCTGCTGCCTCCAGATTCCTATAAAACAGCACACACACATATTAATTATAAAAATAGAAAGAAGCGAACCATGGGATACCTTCAGAAATTTAATATTCAGGCTAATAGTGGTTTTCTGGTGTCTACCATTACTCTAACATATTTGCCACTTGAGTTAGATGTTTGCAAGCCTTGCTCTTTCAAAGTTTGCAAATTACAAATGCAAATTAGGTTACAGTTTGAGATTCTTGTTATTTGTGTCCATGTACTCCAGAAATTATAATTTGAAAGCAACGTGCTGTTGAATTGCTTGATAAAATTCTTATCAGTAACATTTGTAATTTTTGGCAAAACATTTAAAACAGTGTCTGTATGCTTGGGTAAATTGTGTCTGTGTGTGAAAGAGAGACAGAGAGAGAGAGTTTTTGAGTGCAAAGGAATAGCACATTTCAGCAACCTGGGATATCTATCTCATTATTTTGAAAATGTTTATTCATTGAACAAAAAACAAGCATTTCTAATTGACAAATAAACAAGGAAAACACCTCTCATCTTGGAAAGATATATACCTATTTATGCTAATTAATGAAAGCAAAGTTCCATCTGGTGATTTCCACTACAAACTGAGTGAAAATCAGCTCAAAGTTACAGTAGAGTTGAAAGAGTTTTGCTGATGAATATGTATATATTTTTCAAACAGTTGGGGATCATAAGTTAGTATAGTAGATGCTGAAAACTGCTAATTATCATAAGCAGAAAACCTCGATTTATGTGTGTTCAAAAGCAAAGCTTTCTGATAATAATCCTACCAGATCCCAAAAGAAAAATATGCAATGATCTAGGTCTCATAGGTGTATGTGCTATGTAAAACCATAGGGAGAAATTTACGTTTTCATTCAATTTTACATACATTTTGTCACAAGATCAATCAGTTTCTTTACACAAAAATCAATTAGTAGACAGCATCCTGTTAGACTCCATTGTAAGTACCTCCCAAAATCGATATTTTTGCCTTTTGAAGGAGGCTGAGAATGTTCTGCAAAAGCAAATCCCCAACCAGACAGCAATTCTGCCCTCATTTATAAACATTCAACTCTACTAAAGGCAGGGTGGAAATAGCTGATAGTTACACATGAAGCCATCCAGTTGGTGGCCTGTGGGCTGCATGTGGCCTGCAAGGGGTTAATTTGCAGCCCCCAGGCTGCCACCAGCCACCACTTCCCTTATCAATCTATCTGCAGTAGCAGCCAGGGTCTCTGGACTCCCTGTCCCTCCCCTGGTTTCTGCTTCTTGTCTATCCGGAGGTTAGGGTGGTACAGCCTGTGGTACCAGGGGAGCCCACAGACCAGGATGCCCATGGTGCAGAAGCTAGGGTAGCTGAGAGTGAAGCCAAGGTGTCTGCATTTGTGGTGCTGCTGGAAAGGCATGTTCACATGGTATATGGCCAATGGCCTCTGCTGGTGTGGCCCCTTGCCACTTAGAAAATGCACAGCCTTGACCTAGAATATGATGCAAAGTTTTCTCTCTCTCTTTCTTGTACAATTAGAAGTATGAAGGGCTATATTGTTTTATTTTACTTCCAGTTCACCTGGTTATTAATTCTCTGACTGACTTGGGAATAGTTCAGGTAATCTCACTGACACTGGGAAAAGGGAGTGTCATTTTATTCTATCTGCCACTTGTAAAAATGTGTATTAAATGCTATACATTTACACAAAGCCTTGGTTTGATCTCATCCATGGGAAGCACAGCTTCTATATCATGGTATTTCATTTCAGGCAGAAGGATCCACTGTGGCTTTAAACTACTGGTAAACACTGTCCCAAAGAGAACTCCAAAGGGGACAGTGCTTTGAGAGAGTGCAGCATGCATCTTCCCTGTGCAAAACTAGACAGTGGAAAAACACCCTGGGACTATTGCTGTACCTCCTCTGTAGGTTTTATTTGGCCCTCAAACAACAGTGTACCTTACATCCCTTTTGTACACTAGTATAAATTATACAGGGAGCTGGAGTAGGCAGATGTGCAACTATCTGGGGATAGCTGCATGCAGTGAAAAGAGAATCTTGGTTTACATTATGAGCCTACATGGCAGTTACCAAGCAGTTTAATTGCTGGTTTTGGCACTTACACAAATTTCTAATTTTATTCCACAAGCATCCATATAACAACTGAATGTGCACAGTAGGCTGCACATTGGTCAGGCAACTGTGTGGCTCTATGTGTGTATGAGTCCTGAAAATGTAGTAAGGCAAGAAACCATGTCTTGCAGGGGGTGGGTGTCAAAGGAAGAGGCCACTCCAATGTTTTAACACCACAGTTCAGTGCTTAGGGAACTTGCAGGAAACCCAGGTTCTAGAACCTCCCTCCCCATAGGGGTTTTAAATGTTGACCTCTGTAGCTTCCTAGCACAAGCCTTGAACCACCAGGCCATAGATCAGGCATTTTCCAGCCCACCTCTTGAGTGTGAGCCACTGCATCTTGTTTTTAACATTTGTTGGATAAAATGGATAGAGAGTATATTGGTAGAAGTTATAGTGCTGCCTAAGAGGAGACTGAAGGAGCTGAGAAATAGGAGACAGTCCCTCAGTTAGGAAGCAGTTAGCTAGCTAGCTAGATAACTAAGGGGAATATACATGAGCAGCAAGGCAGCTCTGAGGTGCTGCTGTAATTATAACACATTGGAGCAGATTTGGTTAATCAAGTGTTCTGGAACATGGTAATTACCATGCTCCAGCAGACTCCAGCACCTTATTTATCAGCATCCCTAAGCTGGAAAATGTTCATCAAGCTTTAAAGGGCTCCCACTGCCATTTTTCAGCACGGGGATGCTGAAACACAAGACCATTAAAGCTCTAAGTGCTTTAATTAGAGCAGCTCTTGGAGCACATGTATAAATCCCCTAAGGGTTTGCAGAGATTGCCTACTGCTCCACAATTAAAGTTTGTTGTTTAGCTCTTCTCATTCATGTATGAATGTGTTTATTGAACCTGGTGATCGCTACTGAGAGTAGTGCGTAGTTTCTCGCCCCTGAGAGTGAGGACCTGGGCTAGAACTTAAGGCTCCCCTCATTTCCAGTGATAACTACATTAAGTTCAGGTTAAAGCATCACATCCTCTCTGTTCAGTCCTGAGTATAGCTGGTGGCAATATCCATTTTTTGTTAAAAGTCCACTGGGAAGAGAAAATACCATGGAAGTAAGAGACCTTCCTAATCCTGAGGCTATTCAAAACCACCACTCCTGCATCTCAGAGTGCCCTAATCCCCTCCAGCCCTCCCACTGAAATTTATCTACTGAGTAGAAAAATGTACAAGATTCAGTCCCAGGCATTCTATGGGATGTAACCCAGAATGATAGACATATGGAGTGGTCTAGAGATCTGATATTTGCAAAACAAATTATTCTGGTTCCTTTCTCTCATTGGAGAAAGCAAGAACAACACAATACTGAAAAAAGCTCCAGACCAAGAGACCTGACAAAAGTTGGAAGACTGTAAACCACTTTAGAGTAGAAAAAAAAAGTGAAAAAGGAATATAACTTTATAAGACAATGTTTTTAATGCATTCTCATTTGTGGACCAGGGAGAAGTCTGGGGTTCCAGTCCATGATCCCACCATTCTGCATGAATTTTATCAAAATGTTTTTGTTCCATAGATGTCCAGCTTCAACAGAAAGGCTGAAGGGTGGTAACTCCCAAAGTATCTGCTAGCCTGATAGTTATGCTGGGGAAAACATAAATTTGAACCCCTTCAGTTTACAAGGGAAGAGAACTATAGTTTCACACTGTCTGGGTGCTTTAACCTATTAACACCAAGTGGAGTGACAGCACTTAGGAGTGAGGTTCTGATCCTAAGAGAAATTTGACTGAACAAGTGGGGATTGCAACTCAAAGGGGGGTGAGCAGTTATGAACAGGTTTTATAACAGAAGTGATGTAAAGAATAACAGAAGTGGGATATCCAGTGGAAATGTTTGGGAACCGCTACTTAAGCACTTAAATATTCTATAAAACCAGGTGACAGTACCAGCTTCAGCGGCTGTATCTTAAAACAAAGCAGTTGCTATTTTATTTTGTAAGGGAGCCTAATTTCTTTGTGCAGGGGCTGTCAACCAGGGGTATGGGTACCCCCGGGGGTACTTGGAAAGGGGCTGGGGATATGTATAGGCAGGCAGGAACAGAGCACTGCCACCCACCACCCCGCACTGCCACCTTCCAGGAGCCGGGCTGGAGGGGGCAAGGGAAGCAGCTCCCCTCTGTGGCCCACACAGGCACCGCCTGGACATGAGGTGGGGGGGAGGTTCGCATGTGGCAGCTGCTGCCACCACACACAAGCCCCCCCTGCTCCAGTCCGGTTGTGGCCACCCTCTCCCACCCCACATCCTATCACCGCCAACCCTTGCCCCCCACTCTGCCAGAAGTGTACCCAGAAGTTACAACTTTAAATAAGGTTGAAAACCCCTTCTCTAATGTATGGTGAACATGCTCTGAGAAGGCCAACCAGATCACACCCCCCTATAAGATTTACGGAGAGAGCTAGTTTCTGTATCCTAGTTCCTCGATCCCTATTGGTGTTAGCTAGGAGGTAAGTACCAAGCTGCTTAAGCTGGGAAAGTACTGGCTCCATACAGGACTAATTTTAGGCTCCTGAGGAACTTTAACATCAAATAGGAACTCACCTAATGAGATTAAGGTTAAAGACAAGTGTTCATTTCCAGGAAGAAGGAATTTCCAGGAAATCTGGAGAACCAGTGAAATGTAGCAAGAAATGCACATGCGGGCATTCAAGTGCCTGATATCCTGGAGTGCCTCAGAGCATGGTGAGAACTGTACTACTGGTGCCCTGTGTACAGGGACCTGGTATGCAAATATTTCAGCATTCTTTGTGGGGAGGGCCCTATCTCCAGAGGTTCCTGAAAACAGCCATGTAAAAAGAGAAGTATCTATTGGCTGCCAACTCAAAGAACCACACCCACAAGCAAATCTTTCCTTGCCTCACCACCCCCACCTCATTCTGGGAGTGCACAACCACTGTGCTCCGACCTCTTAATAAATATGACCTCTTCAAAGTTTCCACTCCTGAAAAAGTTTTGTCAGATTCATTTCCAGACTGTAATAGATCCTTGCCATCTGCACACCCTGATCCAAATTATTTAGTTAGTTTTGGAAAGTCATGAGGACACAATAAAATAATTTTGGTCATGCGTTGATTCACTTTCATATACATGGAGGGACACATATAGTAGGTCTATAGTTAAGGCTTTTTTTTTTTTAAGCACAAATATTAATGAATGAAAGGAGCTACTTAATGAAGTCATGTGGAAAGGGGAATTCATGGAAAGGAATACAGAGAATACCTGGAATTTCTTTAATCCCAGTGCAGTATGTCCAGTGCATGCCATATTCCTATGAGCATAGAGTCAAAGCCCGACACTGTTTCTTCAAAGAGCTTTTCACTACCTGTGCAGGCTGGTGTACAGAGTCATGTAAAACCATGTGGACCCAACTGAAGCTCTGGCCACACAGTCTTCAGTCCATCAACCAGTTCAATGCAAACAAGTTCACACTGTGGGAAAGCAAGTGCAAGAGCTGTTCCTGGCTATGGAGTGGAGTGGATACTGGAACTGTGATCTGCATGCCTCATCAACATGTGAGAGGTCAGTGGTGAAGGGAGGTCTCCAGTGCTGGTTCCACTTAAGGGGAAGTGGGGATTCATGGATTAGACTTCATTCTAAACACAGCCTTTACAAATTATAGCTGCCAGTCTGCACGTGGACATTCCTCCTACACTACTGCCCCTCCAGGGGACTAGTCTCCCCTTTGTCCCAGCCATGTTATTTTCCACTTGTAGAAGATTTGAGCCAGCTTTTGAAAGGCCTAAACTTGAGATCAACCACCCATGTGTTTCTTATTACTTTATTTTCTATAGTAACTTTGGTTTCTGTAGTATTTCAGTTATCATAGGTGCCTCACAAAGGACTTGGGATGAAAACCAGGCACAAATAATGCCCTACTCAGTGGCCCTCCTGCAGCCTGTCTTATGGGTTATGCCATTGACGCTGGTGCAATAGGATCAAATGTTTTTGGTTCATATGGAAGATCTGGGAGGTGGATTCCTGAGCTGTTATTTAGGCAGGAAGGATTTTATCTTGTCCACAAAGAAAGTGTGACCATGTGGTAATCTGTGAGCTACAGCCTCCTAGCATGCTGGAGGACCTAGGAAAGCCTTGTGATGTTCTGTGTAATTATATAATGTTATGCAATGCTGGAAATTGTCACACTGCTAGGACATAACTGCTGTAACGAACTAGCATTTCTACATGGAACCTCCATGTTTTTAATGTGAAAAACCTCTTGATCCTGTACATGTACTTTTTGTAGCCATACAAGAGCATATTTCTTACTAGAAATGTAACATCTGCCCATGTTGTTAGTATGTCTAAGTGTAGGTGGGAGCTGAGCAGTGGTTTCAGGGATGCTTTTCATATTTTACTCACACCCAAAAGGCACAAAGTCATTTAATAGATCTAATCCTCTGATCAGGTTAATCTTGGCTACCAGAGTGAAAGAAATTTATTATATTAAACATTGTTCAAAACCCAGTAAATTGGAGTCTTAAATTGTAAGTAACAGTGGAATGGTCAAAGTATTATGTACAATTAATTTGTTCACGTTTCTAAACCAGCCAATGATAAAATGTCTCTTCTACTGAATACAACAGTAATGCAGAAAGATAACATTCAATTTTATTTTTTTTTGGTTTTTAAATTGTTTCATTTAATTTACTCAGTTAATTAGCTGATGGTGTGCCCTTTTATGAACTAAAATCTAAATTGGGGTTTCTGACTCTCTCAAGTTAAAAGCTGAGGGATACTTGAAAGTGAGAAAACTATTTAATGGGAATATTAGGACTGATGCTATAAAACTAGGTTCATTTTTATAGTTCCCCCAGAACTTCTCCCCAAATAACTAGATTACGAATGAGATTCAATTAGAACTTGTACTAATCTTAAGGGCATAATAATTTTAATCATCTGTTAATTAAAGGCCTGTATTATTGTTCTGTAACCCCAAGTAATCCAGTTTTGCTCACACACACACAAAAAGCAATTGTTTTTTATGTTACCAAAAGCTCCAGACCCATGGAGAATATTTTTACTCATTTCTCTAAGAATCAATCCACACATTCTTCTATGCAAGAAAAAAACTCCAAAGAAATGAATAAGCAAATAATTAACCTGAAAGCTTTTCAGAGAGCTAACACAATAAAATAACAAGATATATTCACCCTTGGCACAATCTAACGTCTGGAAAGGTTGATGCTAAAAATACCACTAATAATAAAAAACTTTCAACATTTATGCTATAGTAAGAAACCTGTGGGGAAATGTGAGCAGGGATGAATGGTGAAAAATACTACATTTCACAGCCCAGGACATGGAATGCATCCACAGTCACTCAGCAGAAGCTCCATGAACTGGAGCATTCAACACAGAGCCAGATGCTCTTCATAACTTTTTCTCATTTAAGTCTTCATTCTGGTGCAAACACTGGTCTTCTTTTATGAACTATAAGTTTTTGGTGTCAGGTGTCTCAAAGGGCTTCTGTTTCCAAACTGTGTTAAATGGTAATATTAACTCTATCTGTATAAGACTCAGTTAATAGAGCTCTGGGCCACTGGTTGGTTGGGCGATCTGGGATGCCAAAACCTCTTAGGCCCCCACCAAGAATGTGATAAACCCTTCACACAGGAATGTATTAGGTACACAATATATTGAGGCCATTTGTTCTGTGTAGGTTGTATCTGTGGTATATCTTTTATTCTGGCCTTATACTCTATCTTGTGGCTTTCTGGACTGACCTATATAAGGATCATACTTTTAGGGGGAAGATGAGGAGTCTGATAGTGCAATACAAAATGGCAATTTGTTAATGTTTTCCAACTGCCATTATCAGAATGAAATAATTTTTTATCTTTTAAACTAGATTTTTTAGACATTTAGGGCTCCTATACACGTGCAGGGAGCGTGCTCCAATGTGCAGTAATTCCAGTGCATCAGAGCAGACTCGATGAATCAAGTCTGCTGGAGCATGGAAATTAATGTGCTCCAGCAGCCTCCAGCATCATGTGTATCAGCATCCCCACGTTGAAAAATGGCAGAAGGGTGCTTTAAACTTAAGCTCATTCAACGAGCTTTAGTTCAAAGCACCCTGCTGCCATTTTTCAGTGCAGTGATGCTGATACACATGATGCTCCGGGTGCTTTTAATTAGCGAGGCTCTCGGAGGTATTGAGTGAGGTTCACTAGGGGATCTGTCCTGGGTCCAGTATTGTTTAATAGCTTCAATAATGATTTGAAGGATGGGATTGAGTGCACACTTAGTACATTTGTGGATGACATCAAGTTCATTAAAGCTGCAGACACTCTAGAGGGTAGAACTAGGATCCAGAATGCACTGGGTAAACTGGAGAAATGGTATTAAGTTAATCAATCAAAAATAAATGAAAAGTTCTGTACTTAAGATAGAAAAATTGCATGCACAAATATAGACTGTGAGATGACTGGCTGTGCTGCAGAAAAGGATCTGGAGGTTATGGTGCACCATAAACTGAATGTGAGCCAATATTTTGCTCTTGTTAGGAAAAAAAAAAACAACCAAATGAAGGCCAACAGCATACTGGGTTGTATTAACAAGAATGCCATTTGCAAATCAAGGGTATGAATCCTTCTGCAATTGTAAGGTGTGGCAGGGTACATGCAGTTCCTGCCACTTTAAGGTTTCTAGTTGGCAATGGAGCAGCCAGCAGGTGATTGCTAGCCTCATCAAGGCAAGCACAAGACCCTAGGAGGACCTGGGGACTGGTTGAGGGGGTGAAGCATCCTCCATTTTAACCCAGGCCCTCAGAGAGAGAAGCAGCAGTCTAAGCTGAGCAGACCAGGAGACAATATCAGGCTGAGCTGCTCCTGAAACATCTTGGAGGTAAGGGCAGGAGCTATGGGGATGGTTTAGAGGCTCCTGGTTCTGGATATGACCTAAAACTGCACCCTGTCAGGGATGGGTGTCCTGGTGGAGCTATTCATGCTGGAACAGTCCCCCAGAAATGCCAGGCCAGTTACCACCTCAGTGAAAGGCAAGGAGGGGCACCTGAAAACCCCAGCCCCTGCCCATGGGGGGTTACTGACAAGGGATGAGACCTGGGCCAGGCAAGCCCAGAGTGGGACACCTGAGCCCAGTGTAGTGGGGCCAGGCATGGCAGCAGCCACCTAAGTCTACAGGGTGAGAGACCCCAGTGTTAGGGGCCAGGCACAGTAGCAGCCACCTGAGCCCCACTGGGTGAAAGACCCCAGTGGCCCAGTGAGGGGCTGGGAGTGTGAAGTGGTCTAGTGAGGAGCTGGGAGTGTGAAGCAGCCCAGTGAGGGGCCAAGCAAGAGTGAAGGCCCAGTGAGGGGTTGAGTGTGGCCCCAGTGAGGGACAGAAGGCCCATAGGGGCCAAGTGTATAGAGTGGCCCAGTTGAGAGTGGTAAAGATGAGTGACCCTAGTGAAGGCAGAACCTCTGACTTGGGGAAACAGATATATCAGATGGGATAATATGAAAATACTGGATGTGACAGAAATACTGGAACTGACAATATGGAAATACTGGATGTGACATAGAAACAGCTGTGAGGCATGGGACACATGTAAGGGAAGGTCAGAGCGTGTACTTAGGCCCTTGTTATTAGGAGGTCAAGCAATGGGCAGCCTCCCACCTTAGAAATAACATTCATATTATTTTCATCGAGGTGTGGCAGGAGAGTGAGGCAGGCATTTAGCCATGAACAAGTGGGCAGCCGGTACAGAGACCCAGCCCTGAAAGGCCAGCCTATTACATAAGATCTTACCTGGAGTACTGTTTTCAGTATGGGCCACCAGTTTGGGACCACAGTTTTGGGTATTCAAGAAAGAGGTGGAGAACAAAAATGTAGCAGAGAGAAAAAAACCAAACAAGATTAAAGGCCTGGGAAACCTGATTTATGAGACTGAAAAAAATCTAGGATTATTTGGTCTGGAAAAGAGTAGACTGAGGAGGAATTTGGCAACAGCTATAAAATACCTGAAGGAAGTTTATAAAGAGAATGAAGATAGGCTATCTTCTCTGTTGCTGTAGGGGACAGGGCTCAGAGCAATGATCTGACACAACAGCACAGGAAATTTACATTAGAGATTAGGAAGAACTTTCCTGCCATGCAATTAGTTAAGTATCTAGAGAGGTTATAGAATCACCATCCTTGAAAATCTTCAATAGCAAGTTAAACTGACACTTGGCTGGGCTGGTATGACCAAAGATTGAGCAAGGGCCTTGACTAGGAGACCTCCTGAAGTCCCTTCCAGGCCTACTTTTATTGATTCTATGGTTCATGGAAGCCCAATTACCTTTCTCTAAAGGAATGAAAACAGAAAGTAAACAAGTGTTTTAATCCAGCAGCAGCAGCAGCTGTGGCAGCTGCTTTGGCATCCTGGGGCTAGAGTTGCTGTTGTAATTGCTGGTGTGTGACCTGTAGACCTGTGCTGAGTGGCTAGTATTTGCTTCGGATTTGGATTCAGCTGATTTGTGTGACAGTGATTCAATTCAGTGATACAAATCACTGTCCCGAATTGATTCGGCCAAATCTGATTCAGAGATTCGGCCACTGCCAAATCGGCTGGATCTCCAAATAAAACAGGCTCCATCCCCTGCCCACTCTCCCAGCCCTTTCACTGGCTGCCCCATCCAGCCCCAGCATCCTGGCTCTTTAAGGGAGCAAAAAAAAAGCCCTGCACTCACCAGTTCCTAGGAAGTGCAGGATGATCCCTGCTGCACCCCACTTCCCCTCGCTGTGTGGGGGGCTCTGCCACAAGCCCCCAGAAGCCCCAACGGCCACAGAAGCAGCTGGTGAGTGCAAGTCTTTTTTTTTAAAGAGCTGTGATGCTGTGGCCAGGTGGGGCAGCCATTGACGGGACTAGGAGAGCAGGCAGAGGTTGGAGGGCACTCAGGAGGGCTGGGGGAGCAAGCAGAGGATGAGGCCTGGTGGAAGTCCCCCCATAGTACCCTCCTCCAGCTCTCTGCCCCAACCCACTACTTACCAGCATGGAGCCCAGGTCCAGCTCCCTGCAGTGGTGAGCGGAGACTGCCTGAATCACCGAATCTCTGAATCTTTCTCTAACTCTTTTCCAAATCAATTCAGAGGCTTTGAATCAATTTGGACTTTTTTATTGGTCTCCCGAATCGATTTGGATTCAGAGATTTGGCTACTAAATCAGGCCAAATCTCCTCCAAATCAAATCAGCACCCAAAGCTTTGCACAGCCCTAGTGACCTGGCTGAGGCCAGAGCTACCATGTGTTCCATGCTCCAGGCCACAATGAGGCCAGAGCCACAACAGTAAACCGTGATGGAGCAAAGGCTGGAGGGCCCAGGCATAAGGGAAAGAGGCAAGGGGGCAGAGGTAGGAGGAAGGGGACAGAAGAGTAGGCACAGCAATGGGGAAGCAACATATACATCTAATAAATAAATAAATGTCACTTACCCTGTCACTTAAGTGCTACAGGGGACAGTTAAACACAGAGATTTTGTTACTGCTTGAGTGTGAAGATGTAAGTATGTGCATATATACTAAGAACACACAGTAAATTATGCACTAGCTGGGCAGCTATGTGACTACATAAGAACTGGTTTAACTCTAAAAATTCAATTCTTTACATTTTTAACTTCATATTATCTTGCAAATGAACTGCTGTCACTTTGAGAAAAAAATGAAGTGAAAATATAATCTATTTTTTCCTATTGATTTGTTAATCAATATGCAATATTGTTACCAATTTTGCCCATTACTTTGGGGTGTGCTCATTTATTAAAGGATAGTTTCTAGGGTCTTGGTGATTCTGTCAATGTGCTGCTTGTGTTACTATACGGAGCTGTATCTCTCCCTTCTGCAAACCCTCACCCCCAGTGGAGCTATCTTGCAGGACTCAATCTCAATGGGACTGGGTTCCTCCAGTCACCAAATCAGTCATACACACAAACACACACAAATTAACATGACACGCCTGACCTGGCCAGGCTGATCAGCATGGACAGGCTGACACCCTCATATGCCAAGAATCAGTTCATTAGAGCAACAATAAAATGCAGTCAAACACAAGCACACGGGTAAACAGAATCCCTCTGAATCCGGCTGGGTGTCCAGCTGACACCCTCATGGGCCAGCATTCAGTTCATAAGGGCACGTCTGAGTCAAACTGGGTCAATCAGCCTGTACAAGCTTATCCCCTTATGTGTTTCAAACTCAGCACATCCCAATCTTTGGCCTCTTGATGAGCAGACCCCACAATAATTTGGGCTTCACAGGGATCTTTAGCATAGGTAAAACAAGCATTGCTGCAGAGCATGGGAGGAAAAAGAAGCAGAGAAGGAAAAATATACCCAATTACTACCAGTTTGACTATAAAAGTTATTTATTGCTAAGCATATGAAATATATAATAGTACTAGTAGTAATAGACATGCAAAAGAAAAACAAACACAAACAATGACAATACTACCCTGGTTTCACTAAGTATTTGGGGAAACTTAGCTCAAGCTTAACTGATACAGTTCAGGTTCAGAAGTTTATGCCTAGACAGAAGAGAGAGAACGCTGGGAATCTCACCGAGTCCACGGTACTCAGGCTGCAAAGCTGACAGGCATAGTCCGTAGCACAATCCTTGAAGAGAGAGATGATCTGTTCTTCCAGCATCCCAAGAATGACAGGGGATGGTGTCAGCACAGGAGTTTTCTTCTTCTTTCCTTTTCCTTCTTTCCTCCTGCTTCTTCTTTTTTTCAGCACACACACTTACAGATTTTTATACCCTCAGTTCAGCTGCTTTGAAGCACCCTCAGTAGTGTAAATCATTGTCTTTTCTATTGACAAGGGGTTATCTGGTTTGGACCATCTCAGGAAACTGACTGATAATCAGGAAACACTTAAGATTAGGGAGTAACCCAAATACTTGGGAGCCAGCTTGAAATTCCTATGGATGGCAGATATACTGATGGGATATCTCATGGTTTCTTCAGGAACAATAGATAGCTTGCAGCATCAGGATTTTGGATTTTTACTTGTTGTGCACAAGCCTCAGCTTAGCATGACTTTTCCAGATCTTACTATAGTCTTTTAACAGACTTAAAGCAATTATTGGGGTGCTCATAAACTTTTGTGGAGAGGACTCCCACCAGTCGTCTCGGGAAAGATATGACAACACCTGTAATTAGGGCTCCAGCAGGCTGGATGCTGTGATGAACCCTTAACCATTGTGTTGCCCATACCCCCTCTGACTCGGTCTCTTGCCTCAGCATTCCCTAACCCGGCAACCGAGTTTTAGTCAATCAAGTTTAAATAGGCCTCCCATAGTGGGACCAGCGAATGTACGGCCCGAGGTGCCTATTAAACTTAGAGCTGTGTGCGTGTGTCGGGGGGGAAAGTCCTTAGCAAATCCAGATTAGAACTGGTCTGATAAATGCTGAGCTGGGTGTGTGTGAACATGGGTTGATTAACATTTGAAGCACAGATTCTCCATCATGCAGTGCTCTCCTGCTTCTCTGGTCCCAGAATTCACTGCAGTCTCTGCTTCAGGCTTTCTGTTCTCCATCTCTCATGTAAATGAATGGTCATCTGGTTCCATCTCGGATGCAAATGAGACCTAGGGCAGTTGATTCACTCTTGTCACCCTTATCTGGTGAGGGTCTTAGGTGCGTCTCTCACTGCATCTTAATCAGTTTCATTTAGGTAGAGGAGAGGAGGGAGGGAGGGGGGGGGTGAGTCCTTTGTGAGTCAGACAGACTGCATCCTGTGCCAGGGTTGCCCAAGAACACAGAGCTGAGGCGTAACAATATATAACTTGTTTTTTCCAATGCAATTGCAAAATTTTATTTCAAAGCACCTGTAAGTAAACCTGATTTTGCTCAAGCACTAAGTTCATTACTTAAAAAGTGATCTGCATGGGAAATGGATGTTTCCTTTTAAGTAACTTAATTCACTAAATGATTTCTCTTATAGAAATGTTGATCAAGACAAAGAGTCTTCAAATCCCCAAAAAATCTAACCTCACTGAAAGAAAGCCGAAGCAATGCTTGCTATATTGATTTATTTGATGTAGAATGCATTATTCATGAGTAGCCTATGTTCATTACAAATTTTATGGATTCAACATAAAGCCTAAATCTGTGCATCAGCTATAACTGTATTGAATATCAAAAACACTGGTCATAAAATATGTAATGAAAAATTGAAGTGGACTGTAATTATGCATAGTGACTGCAAAATTGAAGTGGACTGTATCAAGCAAAGTGATTCCTCTTGCTATTAGAATGGATCTAAATTCAGAAAGCCTGCAGCAATGTTATTTGGAATCTATGAAGATCTAGCCTTTCAGATGAAGGTTATCAGGAAAATCACAAATATAGACCAGATCTAAATTAACTTTGTAAGTTTTGTACACTTAGGTGAAATGATGCCTAATATTTAGGCTTCTAGCTTCAGGAGTGCAAGTCAAGTTCACAAGGTGAGAGGTAACTAGGCATCCTACAGAGTGAATGAAGAGACCTAATTGACTTACATATAAACGGCAGATCAAACATACTTTTGAGTATGGACAGTGGTGATGGTGGAGATGGCACAGAGAAGATAAACAAGTAGTGGTGATGATGTTTCTTGGTGGTGTTTATTTGCATGGGAGTGGAAGGGTTATATCTTTTATTGGACCAGCTGTATAGCTGGAAGAGAGGTTAGACAAGCTTTTGGGCACAAAGTGCCATTCTTCAAGGAATGAAGCAAGTGCTGCCTATGCTAAATACTAGGGCTGTATGAAGCTTCAGTTCATGATTCGGTTCAGCAGAGACTCGGACCAATTCAGTGGCTGAATCTCCAAATCTGAATCAAATCAGAGGACCCTTTAATCTCTCTGAATCAAATTGGAACCCTCTGAATCTGTTCAGAGAGATCTGGAAAGATTCAGAGATTTGGACATAGACACAGCTTTAAATGTTTTTTTACATACCTCTAGGTAGCAGGGGTTTCTGAATGCTGAGGCACATGGAGTGTCCCACAGGAGCATGGGGGACTCCCCATCACGCTTGGCAACAGGCCCGGAAGTGGACCAAAAGTACTTCTGGTCCACTTCCGGGCTTGCTGCTGAGCACATGGAGGGCCCTCCATGCTCCTGTGAGACACTCCATCTTCCCCAGCATATCATCGTTCACAAAACACACTGATACCTCGAGGTATGTAGAAAAAAACTTTTAAAGTTGTGTCTATGTCTGAATTCCTGATTCTCTGAATTGGCATCAAATTTTCAGATTCAGATTTGGCTGAATCGAATCAGGGACAGTGATCTGAATCAACTAATCGAATCACTGTCCCTGATATGGGCCGAATCTGAATCCGAATCGATTAGGGCCCACTTTGACACCCCTACTAAATACCAGACAAAACAAATGTCTCATGTTAACTCCACAGAAAACAAAACAGTCATTTAAGAAAGTGGAGGAGGCCTGCAGAATAGAACCAAAGAGAAGTTATCAAAGTAGCTTAAAAGCAAGAGAAATTTAGTTGAATAGATGGCCTAATTATATAAAAGAGGCTCATTCAGAAAGGATCAGTATTACTGAACTGAGAACTAAGAGGTTAGAAGAGACATCAGTTATAATGAGTCATGAAATTATCGTCTATGTTTAGTCCATGATTTTTAGCCGTCAGTAAAGTTTTGTACTTTTTGTCCCCAGGCCTATCTTGTGAAGTTGTTTTCTAAATTTCCCTTGAGTATTAGGACCATGAGCTCAGAAATGGAGTGATGTGTTGTGTAAAAAGTGTCCTTTGCAGTTGTTAGAGTGCTTCTATCTTTTATCTTTCTTTCTGTAACTCTTCACTCTAGAGTATAGAGGTCAATTAGTTTTACCCACACAGTTTTCATGATTGCATTGAAAATATTGGATGAGGTATATCACATCCTGTAATAGGTGTAAGATATAGAATCACAGAAAAACAGGTTTAGAAGGGACCTCAGGAGGTCATTTAGTCCAACCCCCTGCTCAAAGTAGGACCATCCCCAACTAGATCATCCCAGCCAAGGTTTTGTCTACCCAGGTCTGAAAATCGTCCAAGTGTGGAGATTCCACAACCTCTCTGGGTAACCTGGTCCAGTGCTTTACTACCCGCCTCGTGATAATTTTTTTCCTGATATCTAACTTAAGCTTCCCTTGCTGCAACTTGAAACCATTGCTCCTTGCTCTGTCATCTGCCACCACTGACAACAGTCTAGCTCCATCCTCTTTGGAACCACCCTATGGGTAATTTCATAGATTTCATAGACATTTGGGCTGGAAGGGACCCTGGAGGATCATCGAGTCCACCCCCCCACTCCAGGGGCGGGAAGTCAGCAGGGATCATAGGATCCCAGCAAGATAAGCATCCAAATGTGTCTTGAAGGCATTCAAAGTGTGTCCTTGAACCACCTCCAGTGGCAGTCTGTACCAAACCTTGGGGGCTCAGACAGTGAAGAAGTTCTTTCTTATGTCTTGCCTGAATCGGTCACAGCAGAGTTTGTGACTATTCGACCTCGTCATCCCTTGGGGAGCTCTGGTGAACAGACATTCCCCCAGATCCTGATGAGCACCCCTGATAAATTATAGGTGGCCACCAGATCACCCCTGAGCCTGCGCTTTTCCAGTCTGAGGAGTCCCATGGCTCTCAGCCTCTCATCATAAGGTCTGTTTTCCTGACCTATGATCATGCACGTGGCCCTCCTCTGCACCCTCTCAAGCTCCTCCACATCCATTTTGAATTGTGCAGCCCAAAACTAGACACAGTACTCCAGCTGCGGCCTCACCAAGGCCGAGTACAAGGGGAGAATGACGTCCCAGGATTTGCTTGAGAAGCATCTATGGATGAAAGGCAGTGTTTTGCTCACTTTACTAGCCGCAGCATCACACTGAAGTTTCATGTTCATCTTGTGGTCAAGTATGACCCCCAAGTCCCTTTCATCTGTGGTGCTAGCCAGCATAGCACTGCTGAGCCTATAAGCATGCTGCAGGTTTTTCCTCCCAAGGTGGAGAACCTTGCATTTTTCAGTGTTGAACACCATCATGTTCTCATTCACCCATTTCATGAGCCTGTCAAGATCTGCCTGGATCACCGTCCTGCCCTCAGGTGTGGATGTTTTACCCCAGAGTTTGGTGTCATCGGCAAACTTGGCCAGTCCACTTCTGACACCAATGTCCACATCATTGATGAAGATGTTAAATAGTATAGATCCTTGAGGGACCCCACTGGTGACCATGCACCAAGATGATTGGCTCCCATCAACCACTATCCTCTGAGTCCGACCATGGAGCCAATTCCCCAGCCAGGGGATTATGGTGAGGTCGAGGCCGCAGTTAGCCAGTTTAGCCAAGAGGTGATCATGGGATACCAGATCGAAGGCTTTTTTTAAAGTCAAGATATACAACATTAATCTCTTCCCCCTTGTCCAGGTAATAGGTCACCTGGTCATAAAAGGAAATGAGATTGGTCAGGCAAGACCTACCCGCAACAAACCCATGTTGGGTATCCCTCAGGATTCATAAATTCATAAATTGTAGAGTCGGAAGGGACCACAATGGATTATTGTGTCCGACCCCCTGCCCCTGGCAGGAAAGAGGACCGAGGTCCGATGACCCCAGCCAGGTGACTATCTAGCCTCCTCTTGAAGACCTCCAAGCTAGGTGATGGCACCACCTCTCTTGGAAGCCCATTCCAGATCCTGGCCACCCTTACTGTGAAAAATGTCTTCCTAATATCTAACCTAAATCCACTCTCAACTAGTTTAGACCCATTATTCCTAGTCACTCCCTGGGGCACCTTAGTAAACAGTGCTTCCCCTATTCCCCATTGACCTCCCCTAATAAATTTATAGGTGGCCACAAGATCTCCCCTCAGCTGTCTCTTGTGAAGGCTGAAGAGATTCAGCTCTCTCAACCTCTCCCCATAGGGTCTATCACGAAGGCCACTAATCATGCAAGCGGCCCTCCTCTGGACCCTCTCGAGATTCCCCACGTCCCTCTTGAAGTGCTGCATCCAAAACTGGACACAGTACTCCAACTGTTGCCTGACCAGTGCTGCACAGAGGGGGAGCATCACCTCCTTTGTTCTATTAGTCATGCACCTGCTAATGCACGACAAGGTGTGATTGGCCTTGTTGATGGCCTAGTTACCCTGCCGGCTCAGGATATTGCCTTCAGCTAGTCTGTTAAGGATGGCCTCTTTGATAATCTTTTCCAAGACCTTCCCCAGGATAGAGGTCAGGCTGATGGGCCTGTAGTTTGCCAGATCTACTTTCCTCCTTTTCTTGAAGATAGGCATGACATTGCCCCTCTTCCAATCTTCCGGCACTTCACCAGAGTGCCAAGAGCTCTCAAAGATCTGTGCCAGGGGCTAAGCTATGATGCTTGCCAACTCCTTGAGTACCCTTGGATGTAACCCATCAGGGCTGGCTGACTTGAAGGTGTCCAGCCTGTCAAGGTGTTCCTTCACAAGGTCAGCTTCAATGGAGGGCAAGGAATCTCCCTCACTTGGGCCTCCCTGACCCACAGTGGGCAGGGGCATCCTGTGGGACTGGTGAAAAACTGACGCAAAGTACCCATTTAGCAAGTTCACTTTTTCCTGGGCATCCATTGTCAGTTGCCCCATCTGGTTTATCAGGGGTCCAATGCTGCCCTTGCTTTTCCTCTGGCTCCCCACATATCTAAAAAAGGACATTTTCTTGTCCTTGATATTTGTAGCTAGCTGGAGTTCCATCGCAGCCTTCGCTTTCCTGGTTTGCTCTCTGCAGGTCCGGACTAGAGCAGAGTATTCCTCCCTGGTAGTGGTTCCAGTCCTCCATCCTTTGTAAGTCTTCCTTTTAAGATGCAGGAGGTCTGCCAGTTCCCTGCAGAGCCAAAGGGGCCGGTGTGCCCTTTTGTTGCCTTTCCTCAAGGTGGGATGGACTTTGCTTGCGCGTCCAGGATTGCTCCCTTGAGGAGCAACCACTCATTCTGAACTCCCCTCTCCTTTGGGTTGTGGCCCTTTAGGGCCTCTCTGACAAGCCTCCAAACATGTCAAGTCAGCATTCCTGAACTCAAGCACTTCTGTATAACTGACTGACTTGCCAGCTTTATGGCAGATGGTGAAGGTGCATTAGTAGGATCATTAGTGATCATTAGTGATTAGCTCATGGTTACTGTCACCCAGTTTCCCTTCAATCATGAGGTAGCTGATTAGGTCATCCCTGGTTGCCAGTACAAGATCAAGCAGCACTTTACCTCTCGTCGGCCCGTAGACTTCCTGCGTCAGATAGAGTTCATCCACACTAGAGAGAAAGCTTTGCGACTGCTCAGATTTGGCTGAGCACCCCTCCACGAGATGTCTGGGTAGTTAAAGTCTCCCATGACAACCATACATCGGGAGCTTGTGGCCTCAGCCAATTCCCTAATTGAAGGCTGCTATTAAATCCCCACCCCCTCAGTCTTCTCTTCTTCAAACTAAATAAGCCCAGTTCCTTGAGCCTCTCCTCAGAAGTCATGTGCCCTAGATAGCTAACCACTTTTGTTGCCCTTCACTGGGCTCTCTCCAATTTGTCCACATCCTTTCTGTTGTGAGGGGCCCAAAACTGGACACAGTACTGCAGATGAGGCCTCACCAATGCTGAGCAGAGGAGACAAAACACCTCCTTTGATCTACTCCTACTAATGCAGCCCAGTATGCCATTAGCCTTCTTCACACCAAAGGCACACTGTTGATTCATATCCAGATCATTGTCTACTAGAACCCCCAGGTGCTTTTCTGCAGAGCTGCTGCTTAGTCAGACGGTCCCCAGCCTATATCAGCACATGAGATAGTTCCATCCTAAGTGCACGGCTCGGCACTTGTTCTTATTGAACTTCATGAGATTTCTTTTAGTCCAATCCTCCAATTTGTCTTGGTATCTCTGAATCCCAGCCCTACTCACTAGCATATCGAGTACTCCTCCCCAGCTTGGTGTCACCTGCAAGCTTGCTGAGAGTGAACTCCATCCCATCTTCCAAGGCATTGATGAAGCTATTGAACAAAACTGGCCTCAGGACAGATCCCTGAATCATTCCACTTGATACACGTGGATTCAGGTTGGGGTTTTTTGATTGTTTGTTTTTTTGTGGGAAGTGTTGATTGTGTTGCCAGTGAAGATGTGTTGACAGGTTTTGCATCTATTTTAAGGCAGGGTTGTGTACGACCTGGTGTTTGTTGATCAGTGGGGAGTTTGCTGCTAATAATGAGTTAGGTGAGGTTTGGAGATTGTTTGAAAACAAATAGGGGAGTTGTTGGGAGTATTTCTCTCAAGAGCTAATCACCTTTGATTATAAGCTGAAATTGTTTGATAACATTTCTTATAGGTTCCAGTATGGGATGATATGTGACAACTAGAAGGGATCCATGGATTCTATATTTATCACAGAATGTCAGGCATCTCAGGTGCATGATACACTGCCTCTATGGGGTACAGAAGCTCAGAGTGCACAGTTTATTAAATAAGGGAACTTACTATTGAATGAACAATTTTTCCTTCACTGATATGAACTGAAATGATGAAGTTATATTTCTCAATTATTTGTATAGAGACGTATCCCCTTCTATCAGACTGTATTATAATAATATGTAAGAAGAAATAAGACTTGAATAAGGACTGCAGAACTTGTATGCATTATTTTTAAATGGTAGTGTTAGAGTGATGTTGTAACCATGATGGATCAGGAATGATCTATGGCAAGGATTTGGGGGGAGAGATATCTTTTATTGGACTAACTACATGGTTAGAATAAAGTTAGACAAGATTTCAAATGTAAGACATCCTTCATCAGGTTTGTAATGTCACACAGCTGGTTAATTGAAAAACCCTTCCTCTGTAGAGTTTCCACTCTATAAATGCAATGCAATCAAAAGTAAACATAGGCATTAAAAAAAGAAAAAGAAAATGTTATTCTTATTCTTTTATAGAATAAAATCAAGACATCTGGGTCCTCTGTTATCCTGTCTATGCTCTGTGGGAGATGTTTTGTTTCAATAACTACTATTTGTTGCATGCATTGTAGCTTTGTACATAAAGATAATACAGCAATGGTATTGTTCATTCACTTATTTGTACTGAAGTAGTGCCTATGAGCTCCAATCATGGATCAAACATTTATGTGCTGAGACGTGATTTGTGCCAAGCAGCTTATAGTATAATAATAATAATATATTATTATATACATTCAAAAAAATCTGGCTACAGATCTCATTTTGTACGTATAAATCCTAAAAGCCTGGGCCAGTACATGATAAAAAATTAGTTGGAGAAATGAAGGAATGAAAGTGAAGGTCCAGGTTCAGATTATCCCAGCCCTCCCTTTGTCCCCAAAAGGATAAGGAAATGAGCAAAAACGACCATGAGACTCTGCACAGGGGTTGGGCATACTCAGAGAGCACCAGCAGTTCTCCAGGCTAGCATCTATAGTGGCCCTTGAATTGCCTGGAGCAGAGTTAATGATATACTGGTCAAAAGGATATGGCATAAAATTATCAGAGATACTGCACCTGCTTCAGATACAGTGCATTCAGAAGCAGCTGCTCAAGTATTGCCACTTCCATGGACTATAGCTAGAAGTCACATTTGTAGCTCTCAGATGAAATCCAAGACCCATAGAAGGAAATAACTCCTCATTGACTTCAACGTAGTCAAGATCCAACCCTAATTGAATAGAAGTGTTTGAAACATCCATTGAATATTTGTATCATTTTTTTTCATGGCAAAAAAGTGATCTTCACACAAAATAAAAGATATACCAAAGAGGGCCCTGACATAACTCCATTTTAATATAGTTACATACCTACTGATTTTTCAGTAGGGCAAATCTAACATTGTACATCTACTTTAGGCCCCTGCTACAGGTTAAACTTAAGGTGTCATTAACCATCTAATCATGTCTTAAGTTGTGACCCAGACACAAATTAAAGCAATTATTGCTCATAAAACAAGTAACAAGCCATTAAATCATTCCACAAAAATATGGAATAACTTTGTGGTTGGTTCCCATCACACCATTAATTGGACACGTGGCCCCTGTGGCTGAAAGCCCTGTCAGTTGATTGGACACCTAGCCAGCAGGGAGCACCATGTATTCCCAATGCGGGGAGCATGCAGCTGATCCAGGCTCCCAGCATCAGAGGCACATGATGCATGGGTGGAGACCAGAGGATGCAATATACCTTGATTTTAGCAAGGCTTTTGACACAGTCTCCCACAACAATCTCAAGCAAGATAAGGAAGTACAGTTTGGATGAATGGATTGGTGGATAGGAAACTGGCTGGTAGGGCTGTGAAAAGCTTTGGTCACTGACTCAATTCAGAGGAGATTTGGCCCAATTCGGTGGTCGAATCTCCAAATCTGAATCAAATCAGGAGACCCATTAATCTCTCTGAATTGAATCGGAAGCCTCTGAATCAATTCAGAGAGATTCAGTGATTCAGCCATAGATACAGCTTTTTATGTTTTTTCTATGTACCTCAAGGTACCAGGTGCAGCTTGTGAATATGAGATGGTGGGATGGATAGGAGTGCAGGGTGGGTCCCCTGCATGCTCAGTGGTGGACCTGGAAGTGGATCCGGGACCAGAAGCACTTCCGTTCCACTTCCAGATCTGCCACGGAGTGCATGGGACACCCTCCCCATCCCCCAGCTTGGTGACTGGTGCCTCATAGGTCTGGGGAAGGCACCCAGGGTCCCCCTGTGGCCAATTGTTGAGCCAGGGAGGCACCGGGGGGGGGTCCACCACTGAGCATGCAGGGGACCCTCCCCTGCCATACTCCTGTGAGATGCTCCATCCGCCTCACCATCTCAGCCTTCACAAGCCATGCCTGGTACCTTGAGGTATGCAGAAAAAGCATAAAGCTGTGTCTATGGCTGAATCACGGATTCTCTGAATCAAAATTGAATCTTCACATTCCGATTCAGCTGAATTGAATCAGGACAGTGATCTGAATCAGCAAATCGAATCACTGTCCCCTGAATTGGGCTGAATCCAAATCAAATACTGCCTGCTTTGTGCACCCCTACTAGCTGGATCATCAGGGTCAAAGGGTAGTAATCGATGGCTTAATGTCTAGTTGACAGCTGGTATCAAGTGGAATGTTCCAAGGGTCAGTCTTGTTAAGTATCTTCACCAATGATCTGGAAGAAGGTATAAAAGTGGACTCCCCAGTGACCAGGGAGTGAGCAAACAGGGGCAGCAAAAGGGAAGTTTGCAAGAAGTTCACTAAGAGCAAGAGGAGGAAGGAGAAGAGGTGCCAGGCACCAGGCACTGGGAAGTTGAGTCAAAGCTGCCTGATGTTTGCTTGGTGCACTGTGTGTTTAGGTGTCTGCTCTGATCTAGCAGGGTGATTGTTGCCTGCATCTGACAAAAACCTTAACGGGGGGTGGAGTCAGTCCCGGCCCAGATGGGTATAAAAGGAGACTCTCCAAGGGAGAAAAAAAATGGAGGCAGAAAACAGGGCAGTTTGCAAGTCAGTTTGCAGATCAGTTTGCTTCCTCCCTCTTTAAAGAGGAACCTTTAAGGTAATACCCTTTCTTTAATTAAGGGTAATTCATTTATATATATTCAACATAAGTAGCTAATACTTAAGCCCCTTATTTAACTAGAGTCCAGAGAGAGGGGGAGTTTGCTAGGGAGTTTTCCTGGAAACACTCTCTCACCTTCCTTCACTGTAAGCTTGGTGAATAGAACCAGCTTAGCAGGGAAAAAGAAACCTTTTGAGACCAAGGAGCAGTGAACGGGCCAGCTTACAGGGGAACAGTCTGTTTGGAAAGAAGGGCAGAAAGAAAGAGGCAGCAGATTAAGAGACCCAGAGAAATGGCTAGAGGATGTCACAATTCCAGAGCCACTGCCACTACCAGCATTTCCTCTGCTTGTACCTATGAGGTATCTGTCTAGGCCTGGCCACTCACTGTTGAGGCTTCCACCCAGGTCCTGGCTTGACACTATGGAGACTTCAACTTGCTGGTTCCTTCCAGGTGGAGGAGTGCCTGGGATATGAGCAGTGCCTCCTGGTGTCCCTCAGGCAGCAGGAATGACAGCTACAGCAGGAGGTGGCAAAGCTCCAACACATCCTTCATAATGAGGAGTTCATTGATTCAATACTGGAGGATGTCTCAGATGGCCAAAGCCGACTCGAGGTGATTTAATAATTGCTCATTCGTTGGGTGGGCTGGTGACTAGAGAGGCCGAGAAAGCTTTATGGTTGTAAAACTTTACTTACGTCGCTTGTGGTTGCGACGAAAACGGTCCGGTCATCTGAACAACTACGTTAGTTGTTCCAGCTGGCAGGGCTCAGGCCAGCACGTCCATCCACAAATCAAGCCAGCAGGGAAAAGGATACGTCTGGGATTGCGCTCGGCGACAGGGAAAAGAATCAATAGGTGATCAGTCTATCGATCAGCTCAGCCATGAGTCACATCTCTTCAGAGGCACTCTGCAGCGTGCTCAAAGTTCTCCGACTTGGGCGGAAGTCGCACTAATTTTTAAACGGCTAGCAAGCCAATTACCAGCCGCCACGTAGGAATAATTTAGAACTGGCCAATAGCGGGACACAAATTTGCATTCGAATGGCGGGAACTCTCTTGCACCGGGGGTTTTCTGCTGCAACAGAAAACCTTTACTTTGCAAGAGGCTCTCATGTGGCAGGAAAATTCCACCATGCCGAGGCACCAAAATCACTGGGTTGTGACAGAGGAGACCTTCAGGACTGTACAGAAAGGGCTGCTGAAGGAAGGACTAGAGAAGGAAGAGGATAGGGACTCTCAGGAAAGTGGAAGCTGGAAGTGTGTGACCTCTGGCAGCAAGCAGAAGTCTTCATCTTTACCTGCAGTAGTTTTCTTGGAAAAAAGATATGCAGCCTTAGCAACAGAGGAGGAGCATGTTCCATTGTTGGAAGTGGCCAGGCATACGCAATGCATGAGGGGTGGACAGAGGGAACATGTCCCCCCAGATTTCTCTCCCAATGGTGGGGGATGGAGCATAGGGCTAAAACCTAGCCAGAGCCAGGGCCAGGCAGCAGGGGCAGGGGTAGCGCCATGAAGTTGTTCCCCTGTCACTGTCAGCATTTACATATCATCTATAAAGCTAGGTCAGGCATTCCCAAGGTTGGATTGAGACCATTGCCATGAAAAGGAAACAATGCATTGTGGCAGTTGGAAACTACCTTCTGAGGGAGTCGGAGGCATCCTTCTGCCAGCCTGACCTGTTGTCTTAAGAGGTCTGCTGCTTGCCAGAGTCTGAACCCAAGATGTCACAGAAGGATTACTAGGACTCATCCAGCCCCCTGACTATTGCACCATGCTGCTCATCCATATGCACACCAATGATACTGCTGGGAGGGTGGGGGGGCGGGGGAGGGACACGGCTGAGAAGATCAAAAGTGACTCCAGGGTGAAGGGTACAAGGGTGAAGGGTAGCAGGTGGTATTCTCCTTCATCCTTCTGGTCAAGAGGAAGGGCCTGGGCATGAGTAGATATATCCTGCAGATCAATGCATGACTGCACAGATGGTGTCACCAGCAGGGCTCTATTGTCTTTGACAACAGGATGTTGTTCCAAGGACTGCTAGGAAGAGACAGAATCCACCTGATGAACAGAGGGAAGAGTACCTTCTCAGACAGGCATACTAAGCTAGTGAGGAGGACTTTAAATTAGATTCACTGTGGGATGGAGATCAAATCCCTGAAGTAAGTGGGGAAGTGGGTGACCTGGAGGAAGCACAAGCAGGGAAAGCTTTCTCATTCTTCCTGAAAAAGGATGTCAATCAGCTAGTTACCTCAGATGCTTGTACATGAATGGACAGAGTCTGGGAAACAAGCAGAATCTGGAGATAGGTCTTCTGAAAGTCTCTGGGTTGGTATCAGAGGGTAGAGCAACAACGGTGATGTTGTGGTGGGTGTCTGCTATAGACCACTGGATCAGGAGGGCAAGGTGGATGACACTTTCTTCAAACAGCTAGCAGAAGTTTCCCAGTCACAGGCCCTGGTTCTCATGGGGGGACTTCAATCACCCTGACATCTGCTGGGATGGCAACACAGGAGTGCACAGGCAATCCAGAAAGTTTTTGGAGAGTGTTGGGGGCAACTTCCTGATGCAAGTGTTGGAAAGGCCAACCTTCTTGACCTGCTGCTCACAAACGGGATAAATTGGTGGGAAAAGTAAAAGTGGATGGCAACTTGGGCAACAGTGACCACAAGATGATTGAGTTCAGGATCCTGAGAAAAGGAAGGAAAGAGAGCAGCAGAGGAAGGACCCTGGACTTCAGAAAAGAAGACTTCAACTCACTCAGGGAACTGATGAGCAGGATCCCCTGGAGACCAGTCTAAGGGGCAAAGGAATTCAGAAGAACTGGCTGTATTTTAAACAATCCTTAATGAGGGTGCAGGAAGCGACCATCCTGATGCACAGAAAGACTAGCAAGTATAGCAGACCAACTTGGCTTAGCAGAGAACTCTTCAGTGAACTGAAACACAAAAAAAAATCTTACAAGAAGTAGAAACTTGGACAAACAACTAGGGAGGAGTATAAGAGGGCATGCAAGAATGAAATCAGGAAGGCCAAAGCAGAACTGGAGTTGCAGCTAGGAAGGGACGTGAAAGGTAACAAGAAGTGTTTCTACAAGTATGTCAGCAATAAGTATGTCAGGGAAAGTGTAGGTCCCTTCTGACTGGAGGGCATGGGACACCTAGTGACAGATGATAAGGAAAAGGCTGAAGTGCTCAGTGCCTTTTTCACCTCAGTCTTCACAGGCAAGGTCAGCTCCCAGACTACTGCCCCTGACAGCACAGTTTGGGGAGGAGGTGAACAGACAACAGTGGCAAAAGAACAGGTTAGGGACTATTTAGGGAAGCTGAACATGTACAAGTCCATGGGGCCAGATGCATTACACCCAAGGGTGCTGTGGAGGTTGGTCAATGAGATTCCAGAGCCACTGGCCATTATCTTTGAAAGTTTTTGCTGATCAGAAGCGGTCCTGGATGACTAGAAAAGAGTGAATATAGGACACTTACAGAAATTGATCACACTGTAATTTTAAACACTTTACATGAAGCGCTTAAAGTTACAGCATCATTGAAACCAATGTTCCCTCTAAGGAGTAGCAGTCTGTGAGCACACCACTTCAGTCCATGAGTGCACTGCTTTGGTCCTGCCTCCCCCTTTCAGCGCAGCAAGGTCCACCGGTAAGTGTCCCAAAGTAAGTGTCCAGGTGGGAGCGGGCAGGGTTCGGCCACCAACCTTCTCCACGCTAACTGCTGCCCAGAGCAGCAGCACAGTGGATGCTGTGGGGCAGCCATGGGCCAAACACAGTCAATAAATAGAACTGAAAGGGAGGCACCAGGTCCAGTGTGGGACACTTACCAAAGGTCAGCTCCTCACTCCTCACGCTTATGGAAGGTAAGGGCAGGCAGTGGCTCCTCCCCGAGATGAAGAGAGGTGGGGACGGGGAGAGGGACGGGGACGGGGATGGGGACAGGGGCTGGGGCCTCACATGGGGCAGGCAGCGGCTCCTCCCCAAGGTGAGGCAAGGCAGGGTTGGAGGCTGGGGATGGGGGGCTGGTGCGGGCTCTGCTGGCTCCAGGGAACTGCTCCACAGGTTCCGCTGGCTACGGAGAACTGCTCCGTTCCCTGGCATCACCTCAGGGAGTAAGGAGGCTCATGGCATCAGGGCTGGGGAGTGGAGCAGTTCCCCAGAGCCAGGAGAGATCATTTCTGCCTTGCCTCACCTCAGGGAGGAACTGCTGCCTGCCCTACATGAGGCTCTACCAGCTCCAGGGAACTGCTCTGTGGGCTCTGCTGGCTTCAGGGAACTGCTCCACTCCCCAGCCCTGACACCATGTGCCTTCTCACTCCCCAAGGTGATGCGGAGGAGCAGAGCAGTTCCCCGGAGCCCTTGGAGCCCACGGAGCAGTTCTCCAGAGCCGGCGGAGCCTGCGCCAGCCCCCAGCCCTAGTCCTAGCCCCAGCCCCAGCTCCATCCCCCATCCCTGTGCCCACCCCCACCTCACCTCAGGGAGGATCCGCTGCTTGCCCTGCATAAGGAGTGAGGAGCTTACCTTCAGTAAGTGTCCCATGCCAGCCCCAGTGCCTCCACCACACTCCGCGCCCAACTCCTTTCCGGGCAGGTGCACAGCCTTAAAAAGTTTGTGCATGGAAAGATTTTTTCTTGTGCGCAGCCACGCACACATGCAGCTTAGAGGGAACACTGATTAAAATGAAATACATGTGCCCAGATGGGGCTCAGTGCCTCCACTCATTGACAGAAGCCAGGTGGCAGGGGGTGCTGTCACCTGCTTTGTAAGCCCACCAGGGCTCTGGAAGTTCCTGGCCAGTGGTCAGTGTGTGCAGGGGCAGTCTGGGTTTCCTTACTGGGGGGACTCAGCCAGAGCCCCCAACACCAACTGCTAACTTGATCACCCCCTCCCCCCTACCCAAACAGATGCAGGCAGCCAGATGACTAGCTGGCTGGGTCCCCTCCCTCCCTGGCTGCACAGGGAGGAGAGACTCTTTGCCTCAACCCTGTGGCAGAACAGGGGCATGGCAGGTAACCCTTGGAAGGAATTGTATACAAGTTCCCAAAGGCACTCTAATTTTGAGTGCCTTCATTTGTTACCTGATTGAATGAGGGTAACTTTTTGCGAGATTGGCCATTTTAAAAGTGCTCTGCAGCCATGCATATGTGTTATTACATGCTCTACAGCATTTCAGAGGCCAGATTATGTGAAAAATGTCACTTCTGCCTGTTTCCATAGTGCCCATCTTTAAAAAAGGGAAGAAGGAGAATCTTGGGAACTACAGACAGAACAGCTTCACCACAGTCCCTAGAAAGATCATGAAGCATGCTCTCAAGGAATCCATTCCTAAGCACTTGGAGGAGGAGAAGGTGATTAGCAACAGTCATCATGGATTCACCAAAGAGAAGTATTGCCTGACCAACCTGATTGACTTCTTTGATGAGACGACTGACTCTGTGGATGCAGGGTGAGCAGTGGACATGATATACCTTCACTTAAGCAAAGAAAGTACCAGTTAAATGAATGGACTGGAAGGTGGACAGAAAATTGGCTGAATCATCAGACTCAGAGGGTAGGAATCAATGGCTTGAAGTCTAGTTGGCAGCTGGTATCATGTGGAGTGCCCCAGGGGCCAGTCCTAGAGCCAGTTTGTTCAATATCTTTATCAATGATCTGGAGGTGCACCCTCAGCAAGTTTCTGGATGACACCAAGCTGGGGAGAGCAGTAGATATGCTGGAGGGTAGGGCTAGGATTCAGAGATACATGGAGAAATGTGAGGATTGAACCAAAAGAACTCATGAAGTTCAATAAGGACAAGTGCAAAGTCCTGCATTCAGGATAGAACAATCCCATGCACTGGTATGGGCTGGGAACTGACTGACTAAGCAGCAGCTCTGTAGAAAAGGAACTGGGAGGTTCCAGCAGACAATATGCAGAATATGAGGCAACAGTGTGCTGTTATTGTGAAGAAGTCTAATGGCATACTGGGCTGCATTAGTAGGAACACTGCCAGCAGATCAAAGGAAGTAATTCTTCCCCTCTACTCAGCACCGGTGAGGCCACACCTGCAGTACTGTGTCCAGTTTTAGGCCCCCCACTATAGAAAGGATGTAGACAAGTTGGAGGGATTCCAACAGAAGGCAACACATTTTTTTAGATGTCTGGGGCACATGACTTCTGAGGAGCAGCTGAGGGAACTGGGCTTATTTAGTCCGGAGAAAAGAAGACTGGGGGAGGCTTTAATAGCAGCCTTCAACTACCTGGAGGGTGGTTCCAAAGAGGATGGACCTAGATTGTTCTCACTGGTGGCAGATGAAAGGACCACAAGTAATCATTTCAAGCTTCAGCAAGAGAAGTTTAAGTTAGATATTAGGAAGAAGGTTCTTACTAGGAGTCCTAGGAAAGTAGTAAAGCAGTAGAACAGGTTGTCCAAAGAGGTTTCTCCACCATTGAAGGTTTTTCATACCTGGGTAGAGACTAGGCCTGTGGAAAGTGGCTAGTATTCACTTTGGATTCAGCCAATTCGGGGGACAGTGATTAGATTCTGTGTTTCAAATCACTGTTCTGAATCAATTCGGTCAAATCTGATTTGGAGATTTGGCCACTGCTGAATCCCTTCAACCTCCAAATCGAACAGACCTTATCCCCTGCCCACTCTCCCAGTCCTGTCAATGGTTGCCCCACCCAGCCCCAGTGTCCTGGCACTTAAAAAAACTAATAATAAAACCCCATGCTCACCGGCTCCTGCCAGGTGGGGGGGGGGGGCAATCCCCACTGCCTCCCACTCGCCTGCACTGACTGGCAGAGTCTCTGTCCTGAACCCCCAGAGGCCTCAATGGCTGCTGCAGCAGCCAGTGACTGCAAGGCATTTTTTTTTTAAGTGCCAGAATGCTGGGGCCAGGTGAGGCAGCCATGGAGGTGGGAGCTGGGAGAGCAGGAGGGGGTTGGGAAGTGCTCTGGGGGGATGGAGGACCAGGCAGGGCATTGGTCCTGGCAGGGGTCCCCCCATGGTTCCCTCCCCCATCCTCCAGCCCCCACCCCTGCCATCCCCTACTTACCAGCACGGAGCCTGGGTCCAGCTCCCTGTGTGGCAAGTGGGAACTGCCCAAATCTCCGAATCTTTTCCTAATCAATTCGGAGGCTTCAAATCAATTCAAACCTTTTAATTGGTCTCCCAATTTGATTTGGATTCAGAGATTTAGCCACTGAATCAGGCAGAATGTCCTCAAAATTGAATCAGCAACCGAAGCTTCACACAGCTCTAGTAGAGAGAGCTATGGTTGGGATGATCTAGTTGGGAATGGTCCTGCTTTGAGCCAAGGGGTTGGACTAGATAACCTCCTAAATTCCCTTCTAACCCTAATTTTAATTTTCTGTGATTCAATGGTACACCCCTGTGGCTGGGAACATGAAACAACTGGCAGGGCTCCCAATCATGGGAGTTTACTACTTGTCAGCATAGGGTGAACCTGGGATCTTAATCCCCAACACCAGCAATAAGGTGTAATGGGATCTGATGTGTCATCCACACCATCGTGCTTCCTGCCATTCAAGTATGGATTCATCATTCAAGTGATGGTAAGTACCACACATCAGATTCCATTACACTACTCCCTGCATGTCTGGCAGGGGGCTTAGTAACAGATGCCAAATCTTGAATCACTAGTTAGTGGTCAGTTGAAATGTACTTCTCCCAAAATGAGAATTTTTTTTCTGAAAAGACTGCTAAATGATTCTTTTATTTGATTTTTTTTTTTAATGCAGGCCAATCAAACTTAGGCTACAAAGCATTTGATCCAAGCATTTTTAATGATCGATGCCAAAGAGTTATTGTTTATATAGCACCATTTTTATATCAACAGTACATCATTGCCATTAATTTTAAATGAGATTTCTTATCATGTTTACTTTTTCCCCCAGTTGAAATCTGACATAATATTATCCTACTCAAAATAATACTAAACTTACACAACAGCATTACTTAGGAAAATGAACATCAACCTTTCAGATATGGAAACATTATAATGATTGAGGATAAAATCTGCATGTTCTGCTAACTGCAAGTGGACAGATGGAAGGCTCAGATGAGTTGTTTGATAGCCTCCTACCATTTGTTTTGGAATGCTGACTGGTGACTATATTGCACAAAACTATGGAGATCCAGACACTGTTTTGTCACATAAAAGCTATGCAGAAACATATAAAATAAAGTATATATATCTACATTGATATCTCAAAAGAAATAATGCAACACTATCTTAACATTACTGTGAGATAATGAAGTCCATGCATAATAGTGTAGTCACGTCTGGTCCAGCTGCCACATTCTCAAAATTAGATGACATATGACTAGTGAAAAAAGAAATGTCCTGCAATCACATTTGTCACAGGCTGGCTAGGTGCTTTGAGTGTACCAGCCATTAGGTTGCTGGGTTCGGGATCAAGGAGGCGAGTCAGGAGTGAAGTAAAGGCAAATTTACTTATAGCTTAGCATACAACAGTTAACAGAAAGTTTAATGTGACAAACAGATAGTACAGTAATAAAGAGCTAATAGTGAATGATAACAACAGTTAGCCAGAATGACAAAAAGTGCCCACATGGGGTTGGCAACTTATGGGCAGTCCCTCTACGCCAGGTGCGCGCCAAGTTCTTCCAGCGAAGTCAGGCGTCCCTGATCAATGCTGTCCAAGGGGTCACCGGGAAGATCCCTTGGTCAGGATCCAGTCCTCACTCACACTGGGAGTCCGGGGTCCAGGCTTGGTACAGCGGTGTTCCTTCTGTCCCATCCTTCTAACTGGTCACTTGACATGCATGTTCCTTTATGCCTTATCTTATGCTAATCTGTTGGCTTTAGAGCCACTCACAATCTTGCCCTATACCTGTTACCCTATGGGATCAAAAGGTGTTAGAAATTAACATGAAAGGTTACCACCCAAACTTGGGTTCACCCAATAAGCAAATTACACTACATTACTTTGAGGTTTGAAATTAGCATTACTCTGCCCAAGCTCAACACCTTGGTTTTTTATTCCTTGGATTCCTAGGAATGTGCTAATTATATTAGGTGGTCAGATCTTGTTATGGCTTGACCTTTAAAAAACCTGTTAGATCAGCTAATATTGTAGTTTGCTTATTTTGGGGGCCCATGATCAGTGCAAACAGTTAGATTCAACACTTTGGTTAAGTTGTGACAGACAAATTCCACTTGCAGGTTGCAAACCTGCAAGCTTTGTATTAGCTAATCTTAACTGCTAAACAATTGCCTGGATGTCTCCAAGAGCATATATTTATTGCTCATGAAAGTAACCCCTCTGGTTCTGGCCACCACACACATTTCCAGTAACTTATGTCACAATGTCAAATTTCACAATGCTGTTACACAGTGATTCTTTTAAGGCATCCTTTAGTTTATAGCCATTTTTTTTCATGTATCTGTTATAATGAAAAATTAAATAGACTAGTTGCTTTGGGTTCTATGCCAGCTGCAGTTCAGAGCTGTTATCCAATCTCTGCCATCTGTTGTCATCATTACGATGATTTCATTTTTGGATTCTTGTTTCTAGCTCATATGAAGTCATATGAAGACAGCGGAGAGTAATGACAAATCAGTTCTGTTGTGAGCAAAGAACCAGAAATATCATTGGCTTTAAATATATCGAAAGGACACACTCTCACAAAATGCCTTTAAAGAGATCAACTGGAAGTACTGGCTAAGCTGCGATTGTCAATTAGTATGTACAACTTCTATGAAAATATGAACTGATTTTTCTCGTTCTTTATTTTAATATGAAGTAATGATTATCAGGAACTATTTTATTACACGTTAAATGCTAATGACAAGAACGTTCCATTAGCAAATATGCTCACGTATTTCTGTACTGGAGAAACTGACACAAGCTACTTGGGCAACAAATACATTATTACTAGGGGTGTGCAAAACAGGCCCTATTTGATTTGGATTCAGCCCAAATCAGGGACAGTGATTCAATTAATTGATTCGAATCACTGTTCCCAATTTGATTTGGCTGAATTCAAATATGAAGATTTGATGCTGATTCAGAGAATCAGTGATTTGAACATAGACACAGTTTTAAATGTTTTTTCTACATACCTTGAGATACCAGGCATGGCTTGTGAATGCTGCAATAAACCTTATCTGGTATGATTTACCCCTTAGTCTGGTGAAATACCGAAGCAGAGTAGTCATTCAGTTCAGTTTTCTCTTGAGTGTCAGTAACCAGCTGTCCTGAGTTATTAAGCAATGGCCCCATGCTTCCATTTGTTTTCCTCTTGTTCCCTATAGACCTGAAAAAGGACTTCTTATTGACCTTGATTTCTGATGTTAGTAGCAGGCAGGTCATGAATGCTGAGATGCTGGGGCAGATGGAGCATCCCACAGGAGCATGGGAGGCTCCCCAGCATGCTCAGCAGAAGATCTGGAAGTGGACCAGAAGTATGTCCAGTCCACTTCCACATCCATCAGGGTGTGTGCTGGGGTGCCCCCCAGACCCAAGAGGCACAAGTCACTGATCCAGAGAGGAATGGGGGGGACCCCCTGCCCACTCCCTGGCAGACCCAGAAATGGACTGGAAGTGCTTCTGGTCCACTTCCAGGTCTACTGCTGAGCACACTGGGGAGCCCCCCACATTCCTGTGGGATGCTCCATTCACCCCAGCATCTCAACATTCATGAGCTGCCTGCTATCTTGAGGTATGCAGAAAAAACATTTAAAGCTGTGTCTGTGTCCAAGTCACCAAATCTTTTCAAATCTCTCTGAATCAATTCAGGGGGTTCCAATTCAATTTGGAGAGATTAAAGGGTCTCCTGATTTGATTTGGATTTGGAGATTTAGCCACCAAATTGGACCGAATCACCACTGAATCGAATCAGCGAACAAAGATTCACACGGCCCTAATCATTACATCTAATCTCTATCACGATGCCTACTAAATGTCTTAGGACTTTTGTCAATGTATACTACAGACCACCAAATCAGGCAGAGGAGCTCGATCTGGAGTAGCATTGCTTCCTGACCTGTATTGAAGAGCTCTACCTGATTCAGGAATTACACAGGCCAACCAAAGGTAATGTTCTCCTAGCCTTGGTCTTGGCCAAAGGAGACGATCTGGTGAGCAACTTGAATATAGTGGGTAGCCTGGGTGACAGTGACCACAAAACCATCACCTTCACTGTCCATTGCAAGACAGACAAATCAGCTAGCAGAGATGACGTTTTGGACTTCAAAAAGCAAATTTCAACAGGCTTAGGGCAATAGTAGGAGAAGCACTGTGGGACCAGGGACCGAAGATGAAAGGAGTGCATGAAGAGTGGTTGCTCCTCAAGGACACAATCCTCGAAGCAGAAAAGAAGTCCATTTCCATGTGGAGAAAAGGTAACAGAAGGGCTGGTAAGTCCTCTTGACTTAATAGGGATACCATGGTCCTCTTGAAAAAGAAGACAGTGGCATACAAACAATGGAAGCTTGGGACAGCCCCCAAGGAGGACTGTACAACAATGGCCTGCACTTGTAGGGAGCAGATTAGAAAGGCTAAGGTGGCTACTGAATTTAAACTAGCAACAGAAATCAAGCACAATAAAAAGTCCTTCTTCAGGTATGTAGGGGACAAGAGGAAAACAAATGGAAGCATGGGGCCACTGCTTAACAATTCAGGGCAGCTGGTTACCGACATTCAAGAGAAAACTGAACTCCTGAATGACTACTTTGCTTCAGTATTTTACCAGATTAAGGGGAAAATCATACTGGATAAGGTTCAGAATGGGCATGGCGGGAACGACCACCTTCCTCCTGTTGACATTGAGCTGGTGCATGATCAGTTAGGAAAGTTAGAGGTTCATAAGTCAGCAGTACTGGATGAACTTCATTCGATAGTGCTGAAGAAGCTGGCTGAAGTCATCACAGGACCTCTGGTGAAACTCTTTCAAAACTCATGGTGCTCAGGGGAGGTTGCTGAAGACTGAAAAATGGCCAATGTTGTGCCCATCTTCAAGAAGGGGAGGATAGAGGACCTGGGCAACTAGAGGCCAATTATCCTAACTTCTATTCCAGGGAAAATCCTGGAAAAAATAATCAAGGATTCTATGCATGATACGCTTGCAGAAGGTAGGATTCTGAATGACAGCCAGCATGGCTTCCTTGCAGGCATATATTCTCTTACCAATCTCATCTCCTTCATTACCAGGTAGCTCACCACCTGGATAAGAGAGAGGAGATCAACTTTGTATACCTAGACTTCCAAATGGCCTTTGATCTGGTATCCCATGATGTTCTTATGGGAAAACTGGAGGATTGTGAGCTTAACTGCTCAACGGTCAGGTGGATAGGATGTTGGCTGTGGGGTAGAACCAAGAGAATTCTAATGAATGGATCTGTGTCGTCCTGATGAGAAGTGGCCAGTGGTACCCTTCAGGGGTCTGTGCTTGGTCCAGTGCTTTTGAACATCTTTATCAATGATTTGGATGTCAGGATAAAGAGCTCACTGGCCAAGTTCACAGATGACACCAAGTTATGGGACAGTGTGGTCATGCTGGAAGATAGGCTGCAGATACAGGCAGACCTAGACAGGCTGGCAAGTTGAGCAGATTGGAACCAGATGAAGCTCAACATTGAGAAGAGTAAAGTGTTTCATCTGAGGATGAACAATCCCCAACATACTTACAGGCTTAGTGGTGCCAAACTGACTAGCACCATGACTGAAAGGGACCTGGGGGTAATAATGGACCATAATATGAACATAAGCCATCAGTGCAATGCTGTGGCCAGCAGGGCAAACAATCTTCTGGCATGCATCAACCGATGCATCTCAAGCAAAACCAAGGAAATGATTCTTCCACTTTACTCAGCATTGGTGAGACCACAACTGGAATACTTCATCCAGTTCTGGGTGCCGCACTTCAACAAGGACATGGAAAAGCTTGAGAGAGTCCAGAGAAGAGCCACCCAAATGATCAGAGACTTTCAAGGCAAGCCATACAAGGAAAAGCTGAGGGACTTGGGCCTCTTCAGTCTAAAAAAAGAGGAGGCTGAGAAGGGACTTGGTAGAAGCTTACTGCTACATCAGAGGAATACATCAAGGGCTCATCAAACATCTGTTTACCAGGGCACCCTTGGGGAAAACCAGGAGAAATGGCCACAAACTCCTGGAAGACCATTTCAGGCTTAACACAAGGAAAAACTTCTTCACAGTTAGGGAGTCCAGACCATGTGGAAATCTTCAAGAGACTGCATGGCCACCTCGCTGGGGTCACATGACCTCTGTTGTCTTTCCTGCCTAGTGCAGGGGGCCTAGACCCGATGATCTTGTGAGGTCCCTTCCAGCCCCTTACAATCTATGAATCTATATCTAACATTGTTTAGGTAACTGGTATGCTTTGACCTCTGGTTAATGAACTATTAATAATCATCTCAGTCACATTGAATTACTATACCTGTCTTTGTAACTACAAACATTTTATGTCTCATAGAATCATAGCAAACAGGTCTGCAAAGGTAAAAGATTTCATTTTTTTAGAGCTAAAGTTCACAATAACTTTAAAACTGGCGCGTAAGTATCCTATACAGTTGTATTAAAAGATAATTCAGTCAATGAATCAGCCAGCTAAACTAGTCTGTAGAACCCAGATATGTCAATGCTCCATTACAGGTCCTTCAATCCTAACAGATTCACTAAGTAAAATGTTTACAAACATTCTTTAGAATAACATTCTTTAGAATAAAAACCACAAGTTTGCTATAGCAGTATCCATCATCCAGTCTCTTGTATTCACTTTCCATGAGCCTTCATACCTGAGAAGTGGAGTTCACAAGCTTGGGTAGAACAAAAGTGTTGGCAATATTTGTGCAAATAAAGGTTTATATGAATATTTGCAATGGAATTATGAGCAAGACCCTCTTAGTACTCCTTGATGCCTCCGTGAATCATCCAATGACAAGGCAGACCAATAACATATGAGTTATAGTCTTTCCTGGTCACCTAAGTGAACATTTTTTGGTCATCAACAGGGTACTTTTGGCACTTACATACACAGGGGAATTTGATTCCTAGATGCGTAGCCACATGTGTACATGGACAGTTATGTGCAGCTATGAGCAGTTGCAGCCATAGTTTCCCTTTGGACATGTATGAGCCTTGAATGACTGAAAGTGGAGTTAAACAAAACACGCAAGTACTAAATTTGGACTCAGGTACATGAAATGGCCTCCTGTGCCCCTCTTCCCCCCCTTTCTCAGTGGCTAGCCAAACAGGTTCTAGCTCCCCCTACAGACTTGAACCAGGTCCTCTGTAATTTCCCCAACCCAACACTTAAATCACCCTACCACAAGTCAACCACTATACCCTTCGACAGCACTCCTTTTGAATCAGTCACTAATACAGTCATTGGGAAGAAGGATGAATGGCAGTGCAGGTGGGAAACTTTTTCCCCACTGGGGACAAGCACTTAGGCCCCACTACCTTCCAGGCCAGCAGCCATCCTGCTGAGCCCTAAGTCCCCTTGATTGCTCCCTTCATCCTGGCCCCCTATATCTCCTGCTCATGGATACCCAGAAAGCCAACTTCAAAAGGAATATTGGTGATTAGGGTACTTTGCTGGGAAATGAGAGAAACCAAATTTCAAATCCACTTGGAGTATGAGGGTGGAGCCTAGAACCCAGGGCTGCTGGCTTCCTAGATAAGTGTTCCAACCACTCAGTTACAAGGAAAAAAAGGGAGTGTTTCTCTTCCTCCTTTTTTATTGCTGCCAGTCTGTGCTACTATATAGAATTCCCCTGGTCATGTAAGTGCCAAAAATGCCTTGTAGCAGCCAAAATATGACAACTTACATAACCAAGGAAGAACTGACTTTACCTTAAGCAGCCAACTGTAGTGTACAAATAGCAAATTCTGATAGTACCACCCATCAGATTTCTCAAAGCTGGCTGTCTAAATCCTTATTTAGACATTTAAATAAAAGTGCTTGATTTTGAAAAGCACTGAGCAATTTAAGCATCATTGACATAAGTGGGATTGGTGTTTGCTCAGAAATACCTTTTCTTGGCCTATTTCCACAGTTCTACTTTTAGTTTCAATCCAACCTTCCCCTTTTCTTAATCATATTTGTTACTTTACCCTAGACTCTGTCCAGTATCTTAAATATATTTTAGTTAGAAGGCACACAGAAACAAAAATGTGTGATTTGAACAGTGTCATATGTGAACAGAAGCAATCATGTCCCCGTTTCATGACAGCACCCACCTTTTTTGCATATAACCAAAAGGCGCACTGGCTGTTTGCCACCATATTTTATTGCAAACTCATATCTAATTAGTTGTCTTTTCTTTAATTATTGCTGGATTTCAAATTTCTTCTTTTAATTGAATAACTATGTTTTATCATTGCACCTTTGCATGGGCATGTCAATGTCACTTTGCTTCAGTGGTCACATCTACATGAGATGCTGACTCCGCAGTTGTTACTGCGCAGTCATTTAGTACTTGCGTATACGAGTACTAAATGACTGTGCAGTAGCATCCCCAAACGGCTTTTTGGTGATGCTGACTGTGCAGTAGCTCGTTACTACTGTGCCATAGCATTGTATCACACTTTGTGCTATGCAACGGTACTGCACAGTAGTAAAAAGCCACTGCACAGTCAGCATCTCATGTAGATGCGGCCAGTGTGTCTTGTATACACTTTCTCAGTAGGTAAAAGCTTTTGAGGAAAAAAAATGGATTCACAAGATTAACCTAAGAAATTAGGGAAGTATGGAGGCCTATAATTATTTTATACTTCCAAAACTGATCAGTTGGTCTTGTTCTGGCTTTCAAAAATTAACTTCTGGCCTGAAAGCAAGCATGGAAAATTAAACACTAAAGGTAAGAATTTCAGAAAGTGAAAAAGAACATCTGAGTGAATGATTCATCATCAGGTAGTGTTGGAGTGAGGTTGTAGCTATGATAGTCCAAGAATCACAAGGGAGGCAAGGATTTTGGGGGGGTGACATCTTTTATTGGACCAACTGATGAAGAATGCTTTGCATTTGAAACCTTGCCTAACTTTATCCCAACCATACAGTTGGTTCAATAAAAGATATCACCCCAATAAATCCTTGCCTCTTGCATAATTCATAATTATTCACAATAACTTTAAATTCTTCTTCAATTGCCCACAAAGTCATCAGGGTACCGCCTCCCCCCACCCCAATTATGTGCACTTTTTAAAAGATTTTTGCTGATGCATGTTGCAAATAATCCTTAGTGTGTAGCTTCATTGTTACTATTCAAAAGTTTCTATCAAAGCTATTTTGAATGGTACTAGTTGTACCTGGCTTGAAGATTGTAGCTCTGAGAATCACATATAGTCTTATTACTTGAATTCTATCTGTCGATTAATGTTTCTCAGTATTTATTTTACAATCGCTTTAACAAATAATATTCATGATAATCAGCTCATTATCTGGAATATTTGTGAAAAGTGGACAGAAATGGTTCAAGTGCAAAATCAAAATGAATTTATTTAAAACTCCAAATGAATACTCAATTATGGTTATATGTTTTTAAAAATGAGAACATATGATGAGATCTTAAGAGCAATAGTTACTAATCAGTTAAAGGTACGAGGGCTTCAAATTTATGAATAACTGGACTCATAAATAAGGGTTACAGAACTAACTTAACAATACTCTTCCATACTGCTTACAAAAATAAATCACTTAAAACAATATGTTTAAACATAAGACAAGAGAGCAAGTCATCGCTGTATCAAATTGGATATATCTGCATACTAATAACAGATGTTATAATATGCCAAGTACCAAATTAAAGTAGTCATAAGGTATATAATGATATTCCAGGATAAAAAGCTATCAAAAATAAAATTACCTCAGTAGTATCTGTCTTAATTTGAACGTAGTTGAGACAAGGCACACTGGAGAATGTTCCTTCTGTTCTCATAAGAATGGCATTTAACATGAAGAACCAAAGAAAGAAAAAAAAAGTATGGGCCCAGATGGATGTAGATGGATAATTGTAGTGACTAAATGGGACATGTGCAAAATTTAGGTGCTTATATCACAAGAGATCCAGGATAACTCTGATTCATAAGCCACAAACCCCCTTTGGTGCCTAAATTTTCGAGTGCAAAGATCCTACTGTCTCAATGCATGAACAGAAACATGCATAAACAGAAACACCCCTGTCCAAGCATCTAGCTCCCTCATCAGCTCTGTTGGGCATTAGGCTGGCACCTAAATGCCACCTACATCCTTGGAGAAATTTGATCTTACACATGCTCACAGCTTATTTAACACAGGCTGACAGTATTGATTGCAGTATGAAGTACAACAGCTGTGGATACGTCAGACAATAACAGGAGATGATGCTGCCACCCACATTTTGTTTAGTGATTTGAAGTGGGAGAACTGGGTTGTAGGCTCTCCTCAGCCTGAGAGGATTCAAATATACATCTTCCACATCCCAGGAGAGTATCCTGATCACTAGACTATAGAAAAGTTGGTGATAGCACTCCTTTCATCCTCTTGTTGAACCAGTGCTCCACAACAAGGAATGCAAGATGCATAGAACCAGACAAAGGGGACGCCTTTGTAGCTCAGTGATGAAGGCAGCTCTCTAGAAGAAAAGGGTTCTGCGTTCCAATCCCTGATCCAGAAACAATCTATGAATTCTACATTTGACAGTTATTAGATTGAAAAAAAACCTAGAAATAACCCTGGAAACAGGAACCAGAACTCAAAAACCTGGCAGGAACGTCTTCATCACTGGGCTACAGAGTTTGGCTGTCCTTTGAATTCCTTCTGTCTCCCCAGAAGAAATGGAAGGTGCTCTAACCCAGAACATTCAAAAGCCTGGTGTTTAGGGTACTTTCCTGGAAGTGGGAGATGTGTTGAGGAAGTGTCTTGATTACTGGGCCATGATACAGAAGCTCCTTTTCTTGCAGAAAGAGCCCTCCTTAGAGTCCATCCAACTTCAAAAGAGGACCCATTTAAGATGCTAAATGGATGGAGGCATCTACTGTACAGCTCTGAGTCAAGTGTCTATGCCATGGAGAAGGGCAGGAATTCAGAGACATTCCTAAAAATAATGTTTCCTGTTGGCTGGTTTTAGATATTTCTCTGCTCAGTCTCTGAATCATCCTTCATCATTGCTCTCCAGAGAACCTAGGCACCCATCCCCATCTCCCTGTATAACTCTTCTGAGACGAGGCACCTAAATTTTAGATGATCTGCCTAAGGCGGAGCTGCCAAAAGGACAAATGTCGATGTTTCCCCATGTAAATAATACACACCTTGAGGACCAGGGCAAGTTTTCATTCAGACAGTACACAAATAGCAGCACCTACAGCTCTAAAAGAATGGAAATCAAGATGACAATGACTTTATGCGCTTTTGTAGAGAAAGAACACTGCTGAGTGATTTTTTTTCAATCTAATACTGAAAGTGACCACTCCTGCATTTCACCATCAAGTGAAACTTTTAATTAAGGATGATAGAATTCAACGTAGCAGAGAGTAAAGAAATAAAGAGCTATTTGTTGTCCTGAAAACTTGTTTTAAGCATATTTTGAAGGATTAAAATAGATGAACCCCTGGATATAAAGAGAGCCATTCATATAAACTTGACATTTTAAACAGCTGCCGCACATAATGGGGATTATTGATACATTAATAAAATTAGATTCTTTGTTCCTTGCCCAAGAACTAAGATTTATGTTGGTTTTCCCTGGATTTATTATACCTTTGATATACTTTTATATTTCAGACTTGATCAGAAGACCCAATTAGTTGTTCCAGGATTTTCAATACTTTTAAATATCATTGAAGTAGCCATAGGTAGCAGAGTTAAACTTGCTTCAAAACAGATTTTTTTTCTTAAAACTTTTGGAGAGACTTATAAAAATTTAAGTTCTCACACTATTTCCAAAGCTGTAGCATTGTATTCTGCCACTTAATTCTACCTTACCTCCGTTCTTTAAATCTTTCATTGTTATTGATATCTCAAGACTTTAATCTCAATGGGTGTGTCCACACAAGCGCACACATGCCTCTTGCCCTGCCTCAAACCCCTTGGAGGCAGGGCAACAGGCACGTGCAGGAACAAAAAAATGTTCCCCATGCTGCAAACTTGCAGCACAGGGAGAAAATTAGACCCCTGGATATCCAGGGGTCTAAAAAAAATTGGTGTTTAAAAAAGCGGGCAGGGCATGGTCCCTGACTGTACCCTGAGGCAACTGGAGGCTGGGTCCTCCACAGAGCTGCCAGAGCGTCTCTATGGTTGGCCTTTGCCATAGTGCTGAAACACGCAGCCAGCCAGGCCACATGTCTCAGCACCAGGGCTCCAGGGCTGGTGAGTAAGGGATGGGGGGGGCAAGAGGAGGGGGGAGGGGACCATGGGAGGGACCCCCAACAGCACTGCCTACTCCCCCGGCCCTCCGACCCCCGCCAGCGCCCCTGAGGCTCCTGACCCCTGCTGGGGCTGGCCCCTCCCCCCACCAGCCCCCTCAAGGTCCTCAACCCCTGCTGGGGCCAGCCCCATGCCCCCAAGCCCCCCTGATCCCTGCCCCGCACCCCATACTTTACTAAAACAAAAAAAAAAACCTGGCACTTACCAGCAGTTGGAGCTGCCTATGGCTGACTGGAGCCCCTCCCACAAACTGTGGAAGAGGGTAACAGTCCCAGCAGCCCCAGTGGGCCCTCCTGCCCCCACCCCGCTGTCCTGTGCTGCCCCAGGGGCTCTGCCAGCAGGCCCTGGAGCCCCCCCACCCCTGCTTCTCAGGTAAGCAGAGGCCTTTTTTTTCCTTTTTCTTTCTGTTTTTTTCTGGGTCTTTTTTTAAGTGATGGTGCCTGGGGTTGTAGGGGTAGCCTTGGGGGCCTGGGAGTGAGGCTGAGTGGGGCATCCATTTGGCGGTCTGGGGAAGCGGGGGGTGGGGCTGGGAGGGGCAGCTATTGCAGGGACTGCAGCAGCTGGTGGGGGATGGGGCCAGGTGGGGCAGCAATCAGGGGGCTGGTGTGGGGCATGTGGGCCTTTCAGGGGGGGTGGTAGACCCTGCAGGGGCCATTTGAACCCCACTGGGGAGCTGTACCCCTTGTCTGGGGGCCGAATCCCCTGTTGGGGGACTGAATCCCCTGTGTGGGGGACGAAACCCCTGTTGGGAGGCCATAGCCCTTGTGTGGGGGCTGAACCCTCTGTTGGGGGGCCAAACTCCTTGTGTGGGGGCCATCACCCTGTGGGAGGGCAGCAAAATATGTATTCATGAAACATGTATTTAGACTTCACTTTATTATCTCAATAAAACATTGTCCAACTGATCACTGTTTCTGTCTCACTCTCTCTCTCTCTTTATAGCGGTCTTTTGTTTACTTGTGGAGGAACATGGATTTGGGGGTATTTTACAGAGTGACTTTGGGATTTTTTTTATCAGGGGTTTTTCAGTTTTCCTATAGGGAACACCAGAATTCCTGCTAGGGAGGCCAGTGGCAGGACCCTGCCTGCTCAGAGCTGGCACCTTGCACCCAGCTGGCTGTGGCTGACCTCCTGGCCAAATGAGGCCAGAAGGACATGCTTTGACACTTCAAAGCAGGCCACCATACCCAGAACATGTTCTGGGCGATAGCTGCCCAGATGGCCGGGCAGGGGGCATATATGGCAGTAGTGCCGCGCAGAGGCCAAACCTGCAACCGTAGTCCACTGGCAGCTGGCCCAGAGGGGCAGATGCCTCTACTGGCTGTGCAGTCTCCATCCAGGTCTGGTAGGTGTGCAGCAGGTCACAGCCAGGCAGCAGACCCCACTGTCAGACTGCTGCAGTGGGTAGAGGATGCAGGGAACTCTCAGGGCTGCTTCAGCTGTCTAGCTGGCACAAGGGGTAGTGTCCTCAGGTACCAATTGGCTGGGCCCCAGTGGCACAATTTGTTCCACACCAAAGTTCATGTCCAACCACGTGTGCTGAAGCAAAAAGCCCTGGCTCACATTTGCACCACTTCTATTTGAGCTGCTGCAAGCGTACGTGCTTGCATGTGTGGACGTGCCTAATAATGAGGTTTTGTCTGGATGGACAGCCAAAAATGTTGGGATACATGTTCAAACCTCTTGACATCATAGCACCTCTAAGTTAGGCACCACAGCTGCATCCCTATGAGCAGGGACAAGCACTTGCCATGGGGAAAAAAAACAGCAGCATATGTTTGTGCCCCTGCATGTGGGGTTAGCACAAGGAAAAATGCTTCAGGTGGGGTAAAGGAGGCTAGGGCCAGCACCTGGCCCCAGCAGCCTTACCAGGGATCCAGGGGGCCTCCTCAGCAGCAGCAATCCAGGCATGTGGAACCTGGCCAGAAGCCAGAGCATGGCTTCAGTGAGCCAAGCTCTGGTTTCAGGTGGCACATGCTGCGGCCACATGCACCGCCTCTTTTTTCTGCACACATTTTTGATACCAAGATTTTCCAGTATCTAAATTTGGCTCCATGCTGCATATATGCAGTGCAGCAAACCAAATCAAATATGCAGGGTGCAATTTGCAGCTCCTCAAAAGCCTCTGAGGTGCCACAGAACACATGGCCCACAAGACCTAAATTTGGACCTCTCATAACTGGAGTGGATTCCAGAGCTGCAGGTTAGTAGCCTAGGATTCCTCTATAATGGATAAGAACAATTGGGTGTCTCAGAATGGTGATCCAGATCCCACCCTTTTACCTCTTAGAACTAAGAAAATGTTAACTACCACATTGTGCCTCATTTCCACCTTGCCCTGGCATAAAGGCTGTAAGGGAAAAGCCTCCATGTACCAAGAATCCAGAATCCAGGACCTATTTCTGAGTGTCACTGTCTAGAAATATTCTTTGAACAAATTAAGCAGGACTTACTCTTTAAAATGGAGCCGGGAGAGGAAGAAAAGGTGCTATAATAACCCTCTTTTATATAATAACTATTACTGGTTAAATGACTCAGCCAGGGAGTAGGATATCTGGATTATACTCCCTTGTCAGCCTGAAAGGTTCCAACCCATTTCTCTTATCTTCCAAGACAGAGTCCTGAGCACCAGGCTGTTAGCTAAACTAGGCTGAATTCACTTTCTACCCCTCCTGTGGGAGCCGGGCCATGGTGCATCCAGTATGCCAGGTTCATACGGCTACAGGAAAAAATAAGTCAAATGGAACATGACTATTGCCCAATGAGCCCATTATCTTATCTTGGTCAGCAGGGGGTCTTGGAGTCTTGTTCCTGCTCCCAGTCCTTTATTAAATTATTCTTAAATACATAAATGGTTTCAAAAAATATTTTTTCCAACTGTTTAAGTTGGTCTAATAAAAAATATCACCCAAAGAACCTTGTCTGCCTATGTCCTTAGACCAACATGGCTACAACGTACACCCATAAATGGTTTCAAAAAGTTAGTCCTGACAAGGCTTTACATTGCTTTGCTTGAGATAATTCTGAGATCTGGGTCAAACTGTCAAGAACTCCTGCATTATAATATTGATTCTCCCAATGTAGCTCTTCCCAGAAGTCCAGGGCACCCACAGATCCCACTGAAAAAAATAACTTGCCATCATTGTCACTGCACTTACTTGTACCTAAGTGAGGATAATATGCCTACCTTATGCAGATGTTCTGAGCAATAATTAATTAGCTAATGTTTTTAAAGTGCTTATAAAATGAGAAGTACTATGTACATACTAACTAAGGTATTTATCCTATTCTCTAGGGAGCAATGGGAGATCTCTGTGTGATACATGCATAAAGTCAGGTAACCACAATACAATTACAATGTGTGCAGCTGCTTGCTGCTTCCTCTGTGATTTCTACATGGAGAGAGTGATTATGTATGAGCTGAGGTGTCCAGTTCAGCATGAGTGGTCTGACTTTTTCTGACATCACACACCATTTCTGGGAATATGCCCTGCAGGTGAATATGCAGCCATGTATAAACATCTAATAGGGGCATGGAGAAAATGTTATTTGCCCTCAGTGGGAGAGATGCAGGTACAGCTACTGCAGAGGCATAATAAGGCAGCTCTGTGCCCTGGGCAAGGGTAGCATACAGAGCAGTGCTGACTGTTGTGCTGCCAGTGGTGGCAGTACAGCTTGCTACAAGGTGCAGTGACAGTTATTTATGCCCCCTTTCCTCCTCCTCCTGTGCAGTTATACTACTGAGCTACTGGTATGTATGCAAATGTTCAATTAAAATAATGCATATTTATATGACAGCAGGGGAGAGTGTCTTTTCTAGTAGTCCAGCCCTGCATAACCTTACTCACATGCATAGACCTACTAGGAGTACAACTGAAGTGAAAAGGGCTATGAGCATGTGTAAATGTTTGCATGACAGACCTCATTTTTTCTTTAAACTGTAATCAATAGTTCCTCTTTTTGTGACTTACCAGCTTTGTGAGTCACAAATGCCAAGCCATTTGGCTGCTAGAACTACCTTTATTTAATTAAAAACTTGTCCTGTTTTTACATTGACTTCATGACTGTGCATAACATTTTATATTATTCTGTGAGTATAGACAGATGTCACAATTATATTATAGAAAAGTGGGGCTGGAAAGGATCTCAGGAAGTTAATCACCTATTCAAGTCCAGATCATCCCCGTCTAACCATCTTAGACAAGTGGTTGTCCAGCCTATTATTAAAAATTTCAGGAACAACCCTCATACATTACTACCAGGAATAATACAGAAACAGAAAAAATACCCTTTAACTTGCCACAGGTAAAGCCAGGAGGCAAGGGGACAGACAATGTCTTGCCACTACAAGAAAAGGAAGCAGTTTGTTAAAATACTCTCACAAGATCCAAGGAGGAGGATCAAAGGATACTGATATAAGCGGTAACAAAGGAACTGTAACATCTGCAGGATTCTGCAGGGATACGAGTCTAGCAAAGCTATCCCAGCTATAACCCTGCTTCATTCAGGGTTAAAGATAGGGTGATTTAGCTTGCTTCTTTGGCTGCTGGGTACTATGAACTTGAAGTGTAAGATTTGATGTGTGCTCCAGAGCACCAGCTTCTGGAGCTTCCTACCTAAGGTGGCTTAAATGTACATTTGTCCATATCCTGGGTGCTGAACCCCAAGTCTACTATTTTTGTAAACAGAAGTGAAGCTACCTCAGGAAAGAAATTGGCACTTCTCACAAGAATGAAAGTGGAATCAGGATCCTCTTTCAGACACAAATCAGTGTTTGCTTACTCCAGAGTACATTGCAAATTTATTTTCAAGTTTTACATATGATCAAATATTGATAGCTTCTGCATTCTTTACTCAAGAATTGCAGGACTGATTCTGTTGCTTCTGCGATGACAGTCTTACCACAAGGATTTTATGATGAAGCTAGAAATATTTTTTTACACATAATTTAGAAACTTGTGCAGAGGTGAATGCTATATTGTAGTTTCCTCACAATGTGACCTAGCATTAACCATACCCAATAGTAACTTGATTAGAGGGGGCATAGAGTTGCCAGTTAAACTCAGACAGAAAAAAAATCACAGTGATGTTTATTTTGCACTTTCAGGAAATTCTTGGGTTCAGACAAGTGGAGAGGGTAATCACTAATTTGCTTGCCTTTTTGAATAAATAAATAAATATGCCACAATTCTACAAAATGGTTATTATATCAGAATTTTAGAAAACCAATGGTGCTTTAATGACAGCTACCATGGTAATCAAATAAATATCTTCCTCATAGTCATTATCATTCAGATTACATATTCCTTAACATAAATTGTCCGATATGCTTTACAGTGAATGATATATTATATTTTATTGACAGTTAGTAATGTCCCAGGTGTTAACATAATAAACATTTATTTTATATTGTAAAGCAACATGTTAAAATATGTGAAATTAGTTTATGAAATTATTACAAAAGAATCAGATTGCTATATTGCAAGCATTTGTGAGGGGTTTATAATTAGATTTTTCAACTGTAAAATATTTTTTATTATGAACATCTAAATGCTGAAAGTCCACGATACATAGCATATCAGGTGCTAACTCAGGTATCATCTATATCAAGGAAAAATGAAGGATCAGTGTAATAACCTTTATAGAAAAGTTGGAGTGCATTCTGACTTGACTACTTCGCCCTTTCTGCCTGGTTATCTTTGCAGTGTAATTTGAAAATGAAATGTTAGAACTCCCAGTTCAACATCACACCACTCTACAGTGCTACTCAAGGAAATTTTGTTTCTATGGTAACTACTGAAGGCTTATTCATAGCCATTGATGTCACCAACATACCCAATTTAATTACAATACATAAGAACCATCAAACCATTGATTTCTTCATGATCCTAGCTGCAATTATAATGCAAGAAACTAACCACAGTTCCACGTTACTGTCACAGTACATAATTTTATTCATCTCAAATAAAGCCAATACCTCAATGTTTATTAAAAAGCAATACATGTTGTAGAAAAGAACCCATTTTCTAGCTCTCACCAACAGCAGATATTACTTCTGCTTAGGGGACCTCCTGGATCTTTTCTCTGACAAATAATACTTCAACTTGGGACTGCCCTACTACTGCAGTTCACTATGATTGCGGAGCAAACCCTGCTGTCTATTCACTGGCAAACCTCTGTAGGCAGAGGATAATATTCTCTCAATTCTTCCTCTTCCTAAGCTGCAGTGAGTTTGATATATTGAAAAGCTGGAAGCAGGGTCTCCACACCAACATCATAAACCCAAAACCTTTGCCTACCACCTTAGGCCCCTGGCAGTGTGGCTTATGCAGCCATTCTGTTAGGAAATCCTTCTCAGGTTGTGAATACTTCAGGTGCTTTTCCTTCTATGGGGGGTTTGGCAATATAAAGGTTTCCAAAAGAAAAAAATTAGATGGGAGCAAATATACAAAATTGGGATTGGTAGGAAAAATGTATATTTTACGGTACCTGTACTCTCAGCCCTAGCCAGCTGTAAGATTTACCTTATAGTCAGCTGTGGGACAGTCCATGTAAAGTGGATATCTTCACAATGCAGGGTTGAAGGAAATGATGAAGTTATTGAAAAACTCATCCTGCCACAAGAGGAAAAATCCATCAAGTAAATTATCAAGTGGGCCTACCATATATGAAATTTCTCAAAAATCAGTCTCTAAGCATCAACTATGACTTATTTGATTACCTTCTGTAATTTTAGGAAAATTAATATGTAAATGATATAGGACTTGCATGCTATAAGAATGCTTCCATTTTATAAAATGAAGGCAATAATCCCAAAATATAGTTTTTCACCAGGTTTTGACAGCTTCTAGTTTAATTATGAATAGAAAGGATAAAAAGAACAGTCACTAGCACAGAACAAGTGAAAAAAGTTAAAGTAAAAGAAACCCACAACACAAGGCAGAGACAGATCAGCTGTGAATGTAAGTCCAATGCCCATGCCTTGAAAGTCAATTTGATGGGCAGAAGGAAAAAATTGCAGCCTCTAGGCAATGGTGAAGAGGGTGGGGAAAAGAACCACCTCTAATCCTAATGTGGCAGCTACCTCCGGAATCAGAAGAGTATAGACAAGGGGTGGGCAACCTGGTGGATCTGGCTGACATCCCACTTCCCAGAAGCCCCTGCCTGCAATGGTCCTGGCAGAAACTGTATGGGTAGAGCATGTGGCTCAGCGGGGAGCTAATCTGGTGCCCCTGCCTGCACGGGTCCTGGCAGAAGTTTTAAGGGTAGGGCACATGGCTGGGTGGGGTGCTACTCTGGTGCCAGAATATTGGGCCGGTGATAGCGTGGGTCTGCAGCAGAGCTGCAATCTGCTCCCTCCGCGCCCCTGACCACAGGACCTGTGCTCATTGCAGGGCCATGCAGGCAGCAGATTGCAGCTCAGCCCCAGCCCCAGCCCCCCACAGGATCCCAGGGTCTCTCCAACCTCGCTCTCCTTCTTGCTTCTAGCCTTGACCCCATTGCAGGTGCCCAGCTGTGCACCTTGGGTGCAGGGCAGCAGGGCTAGGTCTGGCAATGACAGCCAGAAGAAGATGCTGCCACAGGAGTTGCTGAGAAATTAAGTGTGCCATTTGGCTAGGCCAGCCCACAAACCTGACTTTGCCTACCTCTGGTATAGATAGTGAACAGGGACATAGGGCTCATCTACATGTTGTCCTATGGTGACATAGCAATGCACTACATCACCATATGGCACAATACAGTGACACAGCAATCACATGTGTCTACATATGATCACCAGCTATGTCGCCATAGTGGCATGCTCCCCAGGTATAGCATGCTCCTACAGTAATGTAGTGGCAAAATCTAACCATTCACTGTGCACATGGCACAGTAACCACCTGTACAAAAACTGATAAGAAATCCTATGTAACAAGAGATGCTATGATTTAGTGTTTATAGGAGCTGATACAACAAGAACAATTGTTGAAAGAAAAGGTGGAGCTGCCTATATAGAACTTGGAGAGAAAAACACAGGCCGCAGGAGAGAAAGGGGCAACAGGAAGGTAGGCCACATGGACTTAGCTATAGAACACAAATTTTGGTAGTAGCACTTCTGAAAACAGCTCTAATAAAAAGCCACTGCAATCTTAGAAACAAGGAGTCTCTGATATTTTTACCTAGCACAAAGTACATGAGAAAACACATACTATAGCAGTGTTGACCACATGAGCCGCAAGACATCAGGCTGCACATCATGGGGACTGCCTGTGCTCCCCCCAACACTGTATGGCTAGGGCAGCAGCCCCCCTAGTTTTGCACAGAGCCCAGCTCCTCCCAGTGCACACACTGCCCAGGCAGACCGGGCAGCTTGTCTCTCTTCCCCACAACACACACAACTCAGCTCTTCCTACCACATGGTGCCATGTAGGCTGCTAGGACATGGTCTTGAATTTGGAGCCTTGGCCTGACCAGCAAGGCTGCTTAACCCAGCCTGCCCTCCGACAGCTGACCAGACAGACTGGGCAAGGCTGGCCTGAAGCCTCCATCGGGGCCTAGTCCTCCACCTACACTATGTCAGTCAGGGTCATAGGCAGAGGAAGAAAATATGATTTGTGGGACTGAGTGCACAACCCTCCCCCAGCAAGTAAGTCTGTCATGGGGAAGGGGCATGGGGGGCAGATCGAGACCCCCCACAATGAAGGAAGGAGAGGGGCAGAAACAGGGTCAGGGGCTGGGGTGAAAGGAGCCCCAGGGCCAGGGCGGGTTGTAGGACACGTGGAGCCCGCATGGCTCATCCAGGGGTGTGAGGGGGATGGACGACTCCCACTGCTGCACGTACCCCCGGGTCAGGCACAGGGGGCATGTGCCCCCGCAATCTGTGTGTGGGACAGAGGTGGCTGCTGCTGTGGGCTGTGCTCTGCACCCCACTGCTGATGCTCTGGCAGCTGCATAATGCCATGTGACTACTATTTGCTTGCTGTGGTGGCTGCCCAGAAGTAGGAGGCACATGGCATCACAGCTGCCAGGGCACTGGCAATAGGGTGCAGAGCACAGCCCACAGTGGCAGCCACCTCTGCCCTGCACACAGCATGGATCGGGGGCATGTATCCCCTGTGTCTGCCCCAGGGGCACAGGCAGCATCAGGAACCCCTCTACCCCTCCAACCCTGGACAAGCTGCCCAGGCAGCAAACATCCCATGACCCACCCCGGGGGCCCCACCCATACCCCCTCTGTGGGAGCCTTGATCTGCTGCCCATGCCCCTTCCCTCCCCCATGCCCTTTCCTGTCCACACATTTACTTGCTTAGCTGGGCGCTTCTCCACACACAGCCAGGCTGCGCTAAGTCCCCAACTGCCTGCAGGCTCTGGCTGCTTATCTCTGTCTGTGTGTGCCCCTGCATCCGCTATAGCCACCCAGAGACCATGCCCAGGCTGCCTGCATTTGGGGAAACTAAGGACTCTTAGCCTCAGCCTTCTGCTACCTTTAGTCAGGGTTACCCCATTTCCCCCATTTAAGCTGTTGAGCAATAACAGGAAGTGTCTGGGCCACAGGGCTCAACTGGATCCCAGGATGCTAGATTTCAAAAAGACAAATTTCATCCAACTCAAGGAGCTGATAGGCATGGTGTCATGAGAGGATATTTTGAAGAATAAAGGTGCCCAGGGGGGCTGGGAGTTTCTAAGGGGCATAGCATCGGAAGCCTAACAAGAAACTGTCCTGACATGATGGAAGGACAAGAAGAATGGCAAGAGACCAACATGGCTGCACAAGATGCTTCTAAAATGCCTCAAATGGAAAAGGAATGCATACAGGAAATGAAAGATTGGGCACATCACCAAGGAAGCATACCAGGAAATAGCAAGAACATGCAGTGACAGTATCTGGAAGGCAAAGATAGAGGATAAGCTGCACCTAGTAAAGAAGGCTAAGGACAGCAAAGAGAGGTTCTGTAAGCATGTTGGCCAGGAAAGGACCAAGGAAGCTGTCAGTCCTTTATTAACAAACCCGTGGGAACTCCTAACTGAAGATACAAAGAAGGCAGAGTTACTCAACAGCTACTTTGCCTCAGTCCACACAAAGAAGTTAAGCTGCAGCCAGACACCTAATTAAGGATTATCTAGATAAGGAAGGGGTTAAGCTAAAGGAGGAAATAACAAGAGATGATCAGAGAGCTTTTGCTGGGTCTGAATAAATTTGAAACTTTCATTATACTTCATGTAAACAGAGTGGATCATATTCAAACTTCATTTTAAAAGAGTTTCATGGATGTCACTGAAAGCAGAAGTTAACCCTTTTGATAAATCCCATCAATATTTACATCATTCTGGAACGTAGTTCACTCATGCTGAATGAATTTCAACTCCATGAAAGTTACACCTCCCTGATTCCTTTCCACCTATCAAGCCCAATTCTAATCTTATTTCTGCTGATTTTCCACTGTTACAACTCCACTGGTGTGAACAGCCACTGGTGTACTTTTAAGTTGGAGGGAAACCAGGCCCACTGCTTTCATATCTAGACAAATCAGAAGTTACATAGTGGAGTTGCTTCTGAAATGATTCATTCCTTGTATATATTTGTTTTCATGTAATGGCATCTGCACATTTTCTGACTTCAATATAACATAATTAGCAGATGAATTCATGTATGACAATATGATTGTTTAGCTTTGAAGCCTGTGATTGTGTGAGCGCTCATACACATTTAATCTTCTCTGTAAAGTATGCTGGTAATGGTTGGGAATGGTTTCTTTTGTTTACAGAGGCCTGACTTTGAGTGCTTGTTTTTATCTTAATGTGGGTCTGGAAGAAATCCAAGTTATTCCTTACAAATTGCAATGCTAATTAGTTTAACATTAGCATCAATCTTCTTTTTTATGGTTATTTCTTTCATGTGTACTAGAACTAGACAAAGATTATGGTGGACATCAAAAGGCATGTCCTTCATTGTTTCTGATATACTCCTCTTTTCTACGTAGTCTGTATAGCCCTGCCTAGCTGAGGGTGTATACACAAGTTCAGGGGGAAGGCATTTTAACTCATGACACTTTACACAAAGTACCATGAGTTAGAGTACCATAGAACCTGACTCAAGGGGCGCGTCCAGAAAAGCGTGCATGTGCCTCTTGGCCTGCCTCAAATGCCTTTGAGGAGGGGCAAGAGGCACATGCGGGAACAAAAAAACATTCCCCACACTGCAAACTTGCAGCACAGGGAGAAAATTAGAACCCTGGATATCCAGGGGCCTAAAAAAACTGAAGTTTAAAAAAGCGGGGCAGGGCACAGTCCTGGACGGTGCCCTTGTGTGGGGGATGAACCCTGTGTTGGGGGGCCAAACCCCTTGTGTGAGGGCCATCATCCTGTGGGAGGACAGCAAAATATGTATTCATGAATTCATGAAATGTATTTAGAGTTCACTTTATTATTATGATAAGAGACTTGCTTTAACACTGTAAGATATATCAATAAACCGTTGTCCAACTGCTCGCTGTTTCTGTCTCACTCTCTCTCTCTCTTTATAGTGGTCTTTTGTTTTACTTGTGGAGGAACATGGATTTGGGGGTATTTTACAGAGTGACTTTGGGATTTTTTTATCAGGGATTTTTCAGTTTTCCAATAGGGAACACCAGAATTCCTGCTAGGGAGGCCAGTGGCAGGACCCTGCCTGCTCAGAGCTGGCACCTTGCACCCAGCTGGCTGTGGCTGACCTCCTGGCCAAATGAGGGCAGAAGGACATGCTTTGACAGTTCAAAGCAGGCCACCATACCCGGAACATCTTCCAGGCAATAGCTGCTCAGGTGGCCGGGCAGGGGGCACACATGGCAGTAGTGCCGCACAGAGGCCAAACCTGCAATCGCAGTCCACTGGCAGCTGGCCCAGAGGGGCAGATGACTCTACTGGCTCTGCAGTCCCCATCCAGGTCTGGCAGGTGTGCAGCAGGTCACAGCCAGGCAGCAGCCCCCACTGCTAGACTGCTGCAGTGGGTAGAGGGTTCAGGGAACTCTCAGGGCTGCTTCACCAGTCTGGCTGGCACAAGGGGTAGTGTCCCCAGGTACCAATTGGCTGGGCCCCAGAAGCTCCTGAGAGCTAGTAGCCCTGAGCTACTTGCCAGGGTGGCTTTTTATACTGCTGTGGCCAGGGCAGGGCAGCTTTTTATACTGCTGGGGACAGCACAGGTACTGGCCCCGGGCTCTAGGTCCCTCAGGCTGCAGATCCGGAAGGAGCCAGGCAGGGTTATTTTGCTCCAAGTGGCACAATTTGCTCCACACCAAAGTGCATGTCCAAGCACATGTGCTGAAGCAAAAAGCCCAGGCTCAAATTTGCACTGCTTGTATTTGAGCTGCTGCAAGTGCATGTGCTTCCATGGGTGGACAAGCCCAATAGGGGAGCTGGGAGCCTGGCTGCACCAGCCTGGAGGTCGGGACACTCCAGCAGCCTCCCAGGAGGCTCACACAGTGGGAAGGGGGAAGGGATTCTCCCATCTGCCATGCGGGCCCAGCCCAACTCCCCCCCAAGACCCCACCAGAGGTAGCTGCGGGGGCATGAATAGGAGGTGAGGGGTGGAGGGCTCTCTTCCCCCCATTACCCAGCTACACAGAAAAGAGAAAGAGTTTTTCTGTCTCCCCTCTGTGACAGCCCCAAGGTCAGGGCTGGGCCAGTGGGCCAGGTATATGGGCAGCATCACCTGAAATTGTCCCACTCAGGCTTTCTGCCCTACAGCACCCCAATCTGATACTACATCAGATGAGGGTTAACTTTTTTGCACAATCAGCCATTTTAAAAGCACTCTGCAGCCATGAATGTTTGTTGTGTTATGGCTTCAAAGAGCTTTTAGGGGCCTCATTACATGAAAAATCTAACTTCTGTACACACTCAGAGAATAAATGTGTGTTGAAGGACCCAATTTAAAACAGGGTTTATATTTTGGCTGTCCATTATAGATAAATAATATGATTTAAAAATGTTTAAAATATATGTATCAGACTGGGGCTCCAGGGAATATTGCTAGCTTCCATATTCTTAAGGAAATTTCCCCTTTCTTTAGTATTTTAGTAGAAAAGTCACTTATCCTACTATTATTTATAGAGCTTCCTTGGATTAACTGTGCCAGTAGGCAAGCCACACTATCACTGTTAATTAGCATTGTGAAAATGGCAAAAGGTTCAATGGTCTGGGCAAGCATCCAGAAGTCTGACCAGTTATCTGAATTTATTCTAATCTCTGGTTTATAAATAGGAAAGCCAACATTTGTGTGAGCTTTCCCAAAAAATCTGGTTTTGGTTGGGTTGGAAATATGTGCAAAAAATTTGGTTATTAGTTAGAAAAGCATTTTCTGATTCAATAAGTATTCAAAGTTAAGGAGTATTTCTATAGTAGGTCTTTTTGTTTTTTTTAATAAAGTTCTGGGGAAAAACAGAACAGCAGCAATTCTCAGATCTACTCTCTCTCTCACTATTACCATAGTTCGTTGTTTCTTACTTTGTAGTTCTGATTTTTTAGAATCATCCCTTATTAAAAATTCAAAATCAAATTCTGTTTTCTTTCACACTGGTGGGAATCTGAAGAAAACAAGAGCAGAATCTGTCTCAGTAAGACAATCTGGACATTTTAATGTACAGAGAAGGTTTGCGAAGAGAATCATCTGCTTACGTCCTTTCCCTTCATTAGTAACATGGCATGAACTCACTCTCTTCAGCTAACTAACGACACATCTTCAGTATCTGGGACAAGAATTTAGTGTATGAGAGTATAATGAAAACCCACAGATGCTTTTGTGTGAAACTCTGCTGGTTGAAAGTGTTAGCAAACTTTCAACTGACATTTGAGCAGCCGTGTTGTTTGGGCATGATGCTGTCCCCTTTTTTATTTGTTGTTTTCAAACATTTGGGTTCACAATTTTTCTTCACACAGATATTAGTAGAATTTACACACACATAGTCCAGCTCCTATAGAAACAAGAAGTACATTATTTGCTATTCACTGCTTACTATTTATTCATTTTGACCTTTCGAAAAAGTTTTGACCATCTAATCAGTGAGGTCAGTAGCACACCAAAAGAAAAGTATCTGGGGTAAAATTTGTCCAATCCCTAAAGACCTTGATTACTGGATCTTTGAAGGCAAATTTGGAATAGACGCAGATGGAAAAGCAGCCTTTTATAGAACTGGAAAATAAGTGGCTAACTTGTTTTTTATCCAAGATATAGATATATTTTTTCTGCTCACTTTTCATTGAATCCAGACTATTTCAGGAATTAAGCAATATGCTCTTTCACTGAGGTGCAAAGATCAAAAAAGAAAGGGATGCAGAGTTATCCTTAATTGGTCCCATGGTCCAAAATATTCTTTTTAACCCATCCCTATTATAACCCTACTTTTACTTTCTTAAAAACAGAACCCCAAATCACACCATGAATAGTGAGGTTATTCAAAAGGTGGTTTCAGATCATTATTATTATTGTTGTAACTGTAAATAATCAGTTGTGCTTTTAAGGAGAGGCAGATCTTTGACTTTATCTTTTCTGTTCTCATTTCTTGATGTGCCAAGTGATAAGATTTGAGGGAATAAGGATGGAGCTCTAGGGTTTTAATCTACTTTTTGTGCTCATCTACAGATGGTACTTAGAGCCAAAGCTTGCTCTGAGTTACAGTCTACAGGGGTATATTGCTGTCAGAACTTGGCCTATAGGCCCTGAATAATGCTTTAAATCTATATATTGCTTTAAGATGGGGTTAAATGTGCTCTGTGCTGAAGTGTAAAACAGAGCACAATTTATTAGTGCACAATACAAGGGTATAGGAAAGAAAATCTTGCTGCAATGAGGCATCACCATTGCACCAGTATAAATCTTGAATAATTCCATAGAGTTAAACTGATATCAGAATCCGTTCCTCAGGATAGAACAGATACAAGGGAAGAAGGAATAAATGAGGATGATGGAAAGAGACATAAGCACAAAGAATTATATGAAAGTAGGCAAACAAAAATAAATGCGGGTCTAATGGAATTATCTAACTGAAGTATTCACCAGCTTCACTGTAGGGGTTTAAGTCTGATATAGTGATGACGCTGTGCTAGGCTGTAATTGAGTCCTACACAACATCCAAGTGTGGGAGGGCACTGAGTGGGACCTCTGTGCTTCTTACATAACTTATCTGCTCTTAAAGTTCTTGAATTCCTTGAACCCAGGGTTCATACTAGTTCTACTGTACTGGATAGCACGGCAAGGACAGAAAGGGCCAGATCTTACATGCCCTACACTAGCCAATAAAATTAGTCAACGGCAGAGATGATCATAAGATGCTTTCCCCCAAAAACCAAGTTATTTTCATGTGTTCCTGACAGCTCAAGGAGGTGTTCTGGTTCTATAGCAAGGCACACTAGTTTCCACCAGCTGTCTGTATAATCATAAAGAGACGGCCTATTTCATGGCTTAATAAATTCCTTTGCTTTCTTAAAATCAATATTCATACTGAAAATGCCTGTAGATTTACAAAAATGCTTTGATTAACTTTTTATAGTTTTCTTTCAGTTGTTTAGAGAAACTCATAGCCAAAAAACTCATCTGCATTGTTTAGAGAAACTCATAGCAGAACCGGCAGCAACAACACCAAGGACTATCTTAATGCCAGATAAAGAAGTCAGAAAGTCACAGAGAAGCAGGGTTGGAAGGGACCTCCAGAAGTCATTTAGTCCAACCCCCTGCCTGAGGCAGAATCATCCCTAGCCAAACTATGCCATGCAAGTATAATTTAAACTCTACATAAAATTACCCTCAATCCTGACACAACATGGACCTAACACCCTAACCTGCCACAAGTAAAGCAGGGGAACTATGGCAGCCAATGTCCTGCTATAAAATGTTGTCAATATATGCTCAAGAGGTCCCGGTTAGAGGGGCCACACTCCCCACTACAGAGGAAGTCAAAAACCCGCATAGTCTGTACCAATCTGACCATGGGGTAACATTTCTTTCTGACCCCAAATGTGGCAATCAGTCTGACCCTGACAGGAGGGCCAAGACCCGTTAGCCAGAAACCTCCAGTTTTGCTCCTAACAAGAGAATCAGCATGCTCCCATGTAAGTCCCCAACTTTAGCTGTAGCCAACACCCAATGCTTCTGGGAGGCTTAAAAACACGCTGGGCATGTTTATACTAGACAGTTAATAAACAGTGGCCTAACAACACTGTGCAGTAGTGTGCTGGGCAAAAAACGTGCTAATACACTACTGAGCCATAGTATTAGACTACTGTGCAGTAAGCATCACTAAAAACTATGCACCAGCGCTACTGCACAGTAACTAGTTACTGAACATTTAGTTAGTACCTCATTAAGCAAGTACTAAAATAAACGCACAGTAAGTACTGTGCATTAATGTGCCCCCGGACACATATAGCAGAAAAAGGCCAGGGAGGGCGGGGAGAAGAAGCAACCAGCAAATCTCAGAAGCATGGGAAATACCCATGATAGAAAATAGACATATCATGTGCAAAGACTGCACACCCTTGGTAGCGATCAAAAGAACAGAGCGTATGGCACAAAGAACTCACACATTGTATGAAATATTATCTGAAGCCATGTTTAAATGTCAGAAAAATTATATATCAAAGGAAGTATTCTTTTTTATTTTCAAATCACATTCATTTCCTATCACTAACTGAGCTGCATTTAGCCACAAATTCTATTTTTAGTGAAATGCTTTTATAATTGAAACTCACATCATTCAGTGTAATTTTTTTTAAATGACTACTGCAATCGCAGTGAATGAGACATAATGGTATGTGTTCCAATTTTATAGTGCAATAATGCTAGATTTCATTAATAAAAGGATTACTTTATTGGAAAAAACATCTGCAGTTAAAATGAAAAGATGGGTATTGAGATTCTGAAAGATTTGAATCATCAGCTATACAACAGTTGTTGCCATTCATTAGGAGAGAAGCTACAGGATATGGAATTAGCTGCTCATATGGCCAATATGATAAAGAAGGTTTCACAAATATATTAACCGTTTTATTGTTGTTTAGGCACACTGACTTTATCTTCTGTTCACTCCATATACTACGGCGTAGGTATGCCTTGCTGGTCCAAACCATTTTTGACACAACTGAAGAAAGGGGTGCCCCATTAATGGGTGCACTTGTGACTAAATACAAATCCCAAATAAGGACCCCAGGAATGGTTCACATGTCTCTGAAAGGAACCATGGGTATGTACAGAAGTTACTTTTTATCACCATTTTAAAGTGCTTTATTGCTATGACAACAGAAGTGTTTGACTTTACAGCACTTTAAAAATGGGTAAAGCACTCTAAATTAACCGTTGTTAAATGAGGAATTAAATTTGAAGCACTGTATTTTACAGCACTTTAGCAACCTACAGCACAGAAGTTTTAAATAACTTCTGTACTCTGGTCAAATTTCTGACCAGTGAAGAAGCCCCAGGAGTCTGTGGAGTGCCCTGTGCCTCCTATCCTGGAAAATTCAAGGGGGCTCAGACCTCCTTCCCCCCACCAAACACTGCACTTCTGTCATGTTTAAGAGCACTGTAACTTTATACTGCTAGAAAAAATGCTGTAAATTACAGCACTGTAAAATTTTCACAGGACACTTCTGTAAATGCCCCCTGTGTCCATGCCACAAAAAAGCTGTACGTATGTGTAAGGGCTAAGAGTTTGCTGCAGTTGGACCTGTGATCAGCTGAGGGGAAACTGCTCTCTTACCTAAGAATGGTTGCTAGCATTTACTGCATTAAAGATACAACAACAAAGGATGAAATCACTCCTAAACCAAGAAGTTAGTTTATTTTAAAACTGACTGTGCAGCTGTGGATATGCTGAAACTTACCCAAAAAAGGAGGGAAACCCCCCATGTCTTTTATTTATAGGTCAGAGGACTGAGCAATGGTCTCAGCATTAAGAAACTAGATAAAAGCACAGTCCTTGTCCCCAGGACAGAAGGAACTTTGACCATTTTGGTGGTCAAGAAAGTTAGAAAATGGAAGCAGTAGTTTTCAAAAGATAAGTCACTCTTCAACTGCTCCCCTGTAATACTGCAATTAAATTTCAGGGCTGTCCTAAAATGCCCTTGTTCCATGCCTGAGCCTCCCTTTAACAAAACCTGCTTTTTATAACTTGCATTCTTCCCAGAGTTTCACACTAGCACCTGTTCTGTGTGATCTGACTTCTGGCTCTCTGTGATAACCAATTTTTTTCCTAACAGTCAAGATAAAATGCACAGGGACATTATTTAAGGCAATTTCAAGGCAGTTATAACAAATCCTACCTCAAGACATCATGCTTTTGGATATTTTTTCTTTGATGAATAGTCACATATATGTTACATATCTAAGAATATTTTTCCTTTGAATTATGTATCAGATTCCCTTTGCAATTTAAGTCCAATTTATGTACCTTTTAAAGGATGGCTGATCATTTAATCAAGGTGAAAATATTTAATGCAATGTATGCAACCTGAACAAAACTACTCTTTTCCACTCCAAAAAGTTGGTGCGTGACTAAGACTAGGTTTTACTATATATGGTATAAAACTGATACCATTATCCCCAAATGCCATTAGCAATGACATAAACCAGGCCTTCTAATCTCCCCAAAATAACTGTTTCATGCATTAAGGGGAAAAAAATATGGCCACTGATCTCAGTGATAGTCTTCACAGAACCGAAGGAGTCTGAACCACTGATGTTTCAAATAATAAAAGGATTGTTCAGTGCAATTAAGACAAATAAAGTTAGAGATAACTTAGAAGCAGACAACTGATGTAAAACTGTACCATTTTGAACCTCTATCTGTAAAGTGCAAAAGGACTTCCCAGAAGGTCTTGAACACCTGCAATTTCTACAGACTTCAGAACATCCCAAGGGGCACTCAACATCTTTCAGGCCTTCAGCACTTCAGGAATGCCATTTAGGACCAAGAGGAAGCCAACAAGTAAGAGAATGTGTGACGGCTCAGTGACATGGCTGCTGCCCTACAAAGGAGGGGGACCTTGTTCTAGTCTAAACCATTGCCTGCAGTTGTGCAGAAACCTCCCAGCTGCTCCCTTTTCTTTTTATTCAATGAATATTAAATACAAGGTGCAGTGTCACTTTTTTTCATTGTCATGTATCCACACACGTAACTAGTGAATAACTAGTAATGCACTACCCAGGAATTGATTGCACCTTACATTTTTTGCTATTTTCATTATTCTACCTCTACCCCAAATGTGAGCATAAATACTTAAGCACAAATAAAAAAATACCACAACAAAGAGATGGTGAACACAAGAGGGTGACATGATTTTATAAATTGTATTTGGTGACTACATATAAAAAAGAAATGCAGTTTGGGGAATCAGTATTGGTTTGCAAATGCTTCACCAGCAGGAAAAGCAAGAATACATTCCTCAATAATTTAATAATAAATAAATTTACTTGCAATAATTTAGCCAGTTCTACTTTTCACTTAGTGATTATTTGATTGGCACTATCTTTCATGGTTCTGTGTACAGGTGAATTGCACAGGATCATCCTTTCCATCTGATCAATTAAATTAAGGTAATTGGCAAACATTTCTTTTTCTTCCTTGATTACTGTGTAGATTCCACCATGGGACATGTTCTTTTGGTTTGAATTAATTTTTAGTTTCTGGAATATATCTGCCTGCCACCTGGATGATCTCTCAAAGTAATGAGCAATCTCATCCAATAAATCTTTCTAATATGATGTAATGGACAGTTTTCTGAAAGTATGTAGGCCTCAGAAGAGCTAGATATATGCCTACTTGTATTTTGCATTGATTGGTACCTAAATATTTTTTAAACTGATTCCTTGGGTACACCTACACATTAATTAATGCATCATAGTTATGGCACATTAAGTTTACTACTTGTTTTTAGGTCTGTTGGAAACAGCACCATTTAATTTTGACTTCTGTTTCACCATTTTGAAGAGACAGTGTTTCATTTCACTGTTTCAAAGCACTGTTCTGTTTCGTTTTGTCAACACTGTTTCTCTGTTTCAACACTGTTTTGATGCATTTTGACATTTCACCCGTAGGCTGTAATGGGGAATCACAAAAATGCCTATAAATTTGTCATTTCTTGCCTGATGAAAATTGCAGGGATGGTAGCCGCTTCTGAGAGCATGACATCTGTCTAGTTTGAAGGAGATACATGCAGGGGTTTTTGTGAAACTGTACCTGAAACTGTTCAAAGCAAAACCAGTATCACTTGCCGGCAGTGGCAGCCTGCTGTCATCCTGCATGCAGATCTGGGGAACCGCTCCCCCTGGGAGGAGTCTGGCACAGCTCCACAGCCCTCCTGTGGGGCATGAGCTTCTGGATCTCTGAGCGGAATGACAGCAGGCTGCCACTGACGGCTGGGGCCAGCACCAGCATTTGGTTCTTCCTGGAGCTTGGCACGGGGTGCACCAGGCAGACTCGGGTGCTGGTGCTGGCCTGGCCCCAGCTAGCAATAGCAGCATACTGTCATCCACATGCTCCACAGCCAGCAAGTATGGAGCTTTAAAAAAAAACAAAAAACCCACATTCACCGACTCTGGCAGCAGTGACTGGGGCCTCTCGGCACTTGTGGCAGAGCGCCCCTGTGCAGCGCAGGGCAGCAGAGAGCAGTGGGGACCCCTCCAACCCCATGTGGCACCTGTGTGGCACCTGCCCCATGATGCAGGTGCACCATGGCTCAGCAGGGTGCCATGCATTGTCCCAGAGCTGGGGCAGATCCACCTGTAAGCTGGAGCTCCCAGTTCAATTCTCCAGCTCTCTAATCATTCCCCCAGCTCTTCCAGGGGGGCACAGCCTCCAGATCTGCACGTGGGGTTTCAGCAGGCTGCTACTGCCAGCTGGGGAAATAGCTCAGAGCTGCCACCATCCCCAGCTGGAAGTGGCAGCCTGCTGTCATCCCACATCATCCAGGGGCCTGTGCCCCCTGAGAAGAGGTGGGGGAAAGATTGGGGAGCTGGGGAATCAAACTGGGAGCTAGATGTCAATATCAGAGCAGTCCTTCCCCACTCTTCGCCCCTCCCACTTCTTAGTTTTTGTTTAGCTGCAAGCAAGCCCAACTCTGAGACTCAAAACTTTTGAACTGTTTTGAGTGCCCTCATTTCATTTTGAAGCCTTTCATTTCATTTCAATTTCACTGTTTCAAGCTTGATAGGCATCAAAACCACTTTGAAATGAAACACCCATCAAAATTTTGCACAGCCCTAATTGTTTTTAGTGACATTACTATGCAGTAGCCTAATAATACAGTGCAGTAGCATATTAGCACTGTGTCTGCTATGGCACGCTACTGCACAGTATTATTAGGCTACTGTGCATTTAGCATCTTGTGTAGATACACCCTTTGTTCCCTCTTCCTTTCTTAAGCCTATATCTTGGACAAGCAGTATTCTGGATCTTTAGTGGGAGCCTTCTTTAATTTAGCTCTGGTAGCAGTCACTTCCCAATTAATTAGCTGAAAAATGCAGATTCCCACTTCCTTGCAAGGAGTCAGCTGAAAAGTCAATAGGAAGAAGACTAAATCAAACCTGCTAATGACATGATCATTTAGGACAATAAAGCTTCATCCCTCAAGGCCCCTTTTCAATAGCCCATACTAGATCAACAAAACACTTGAACACATGCTAAATTTTAGGCATATGCCTAAATTTCATTAATGTGAATGGAAACTAGGCTTTAAAATAAAGTTAAAAATATGCTTTATGCTTTAAGTTACGACCTCAGTGTTCCTTTCTGTATATTTCAGTAACACCTTAGTAAGTTTTTTCATAGTTTCAATACACATAGCAGCTTACTTTTTTATAAATATTCTAGATAGATTATTTTATTTAGCATTAGTGCTCATTGTTTATAAGTCACCACTAAACATTTATTCATCTGCCCATTTTTCAGGTAGGGCTATAACGACTACATACCTAAACAGGGAAATATATTATTCATAAGCAGAGCAAGAAAACACCAAAGATATTTTTTCTCTGAGATGCTCTGAGTGATATGGAGCATCATTTGCCATTGCAGTGAAACCCTCAAGTACAACATGTGATTATAATTTTATAATTGCACTGATTTTAAAGAAAACTGTGACATTTCATCGTCTACCCCATTTGTTCTTTTAGTGGTCCTGTCATGTTTTAAGGTAAGAAAGTTGCAAAGGCTAGAAATGGAATGTGTTAATTTACTAGGTGTCTGGTACACACATTCAATATGAAAATGCCATTCTGCTACAAATAGGTTGGGTTTTTCATTTAAACTATCACTCATGCGATTATGATAAAAGTCATCTATTAAAAGAACAAAATACTTAATGCTAGCTGCAACATACTTGGCTACATTGTGCAGAAGTTTCAAATGTAGCTTTAAAATAGCAGCCTTCACTATTTATAAGCTGCTTCTTACTAAATGTGTTTTTGTTCTAAATGTTTGTGAGTACCAGTTATTACAGCAATAAAGAAAATTCATCATCTCTTCTAGTGAGCAGAATGTTTTCATATTAAACCCTAGAGTCATCTTGGCTAGCTTCAGTTTTACAATTAACATGGGTCACAATGCCTATCCTTCTGCTTTCATGCTGTTGGCCTTATTTACATTATTAATCTCAATTTTTAACATATTTCATTACTTTGAGAGATTAATTTCTTATGCTATTTTAGCTTTTTAAGGAGAGATAATGAAGACTGTGGGCCTCTACTGCCAATGGTGCAGCTGCTATGACCAGATTTGTTAAATTATCTTCTGCTGCACACCCCTACATTTCCAGCTGTATCACCTATAAAAGCATTGTTAGTGAAACCACCAGATACACAGGATATGGACTGCCCAATTAATAGTGAGTGGGGAAATAGCAGAATCTTTGAAAAACAATGCTGGCCTTGAAGCAAAAGGTTTACTTGTTTTATTTTCATCAGTTATCAATACTTGTAATTACTATATTTCCTCACCATACAATATGTGTTTGACCCCCTTTCCCCCCAAAGCCTGCTGCTAGAAGTTGAGAATTATGGCAAGAACAGTTTCTGCTGCTTACGGGGGCAGGAGTGAAATTTGCATGTGACTTAGGGAACAGAACAGTGGGCAGCTCTGCTCAATGGCTGCTGCTACTCAGTGAGCACATCTTGTGTCAGACAGTACTATCCTACAGTGGAGTTAATTAGTTTACTCCAGCCTAATAGGAGCAGATATGTAGACAGTGACTCTTTACTGTGGAGCTCATGGGCAACTGGTGTCTCCTGAGTCGGGGGGGGGGGCACTTGCCCCCCCAGCAGCCAGTCAGCAACTGCGGTGGCCCCCCTGTGGCCAATCCACCAACCAGGGGGAGGGGTCCCCCTGCAGCCCTCCCCCAGTCAGCGTGATCAGCCGCAGGGGGACCACAGGGATTGCTTCTCCTGGTGCCCTCGCTCCCCAGTCGGCACTCTCAGGGGGGCACCAGTGCTCTCACCTGCCCCCCGCCTATTACCTAAGCAGGAAATGCTGGCTGTCGGGGGGTGCACCAGCACTCGCAGGGGGTACACATGCACCCACTATGCATCGCCACTGGTGGAGCTAATCAGGCAACTGCAGTAAGCATCTCATGTAGATGCACTCAGTTATTTACTACAAGGAAAGATCTTTTTCTTCTTTTCTCTTCCTTTCAAAAGCAAGGTGCATATTTTATTCCGTGGTGTGTTGTATGCAAGCAAATATGGTACATGATTATGTTTACTATGTTGACCATAGAAAATTAGAAAGAATTGGCAACATTTCCTGTAGACTTCCAATGGCTGTTCCTCAGGGACCAATTCAGGACAGACCGAATTGGTGCACTCATGGGCCAAAGCGGCATGCTCACGGATCACCTTAGAGGAAACATTAGGTGTGTCTACATGTGAATATTAATGCAATGCAATAAACTCTGGCATGGATCATGAAGCATGGTCACAGGCACAACATTTACATGTACACCTGGGACTGAAGCATGTTGAACCAGGGTGACATGGCCCCAGCTGGCAGGAGTTCCTAGAGGTCAGCCTACCAGCCTGGGGCAGCTCCAACTTGACTCAACATGCTATGGAGGGGCTGGCTGGGGTACAAGGGTGTTTTAGTGTCAGACTAGCCAGCGGGCAGCCCCACACTGAAGCAACTTCATGCCCCAGCCATCTCCATCAGCATGTACATGTGGGTTACTGAGGAGTATATAACTCCACCATAGGATAGTACTTGTATCTGGCAGTACTAACCTACAGCAAACTTAATTAGTTTACTCCAGTCTAATCACTCTGCACTTGTAGACTGGTGATGCTTTCCTGAAGAATTAATTAAGCAATTCCATAGTCTTTGCCTATCCCTCAATATGAGGATTATGTCTCCCAGGGGGAGTAAAACTACCATCACATGACCACCACCTACATGCAGATTTTTGACTAGGGACTCCCAGAGATCACTGTTCCTAACCCCACCATCATTCATCTGTCACTGCAGGACTTGATTCATGGGAGATGTTAACGTCCCTGACAGAGGACTGCCTATGACATCTTTTAATGTGGGGAAGCTGGTGCACACAAACTTGACAGGAAGGAGACCTGAAGCCACTGACAAGGATATGCAAGACAACCGAAGATCTCCATTCTGCTGCAACCCTCATCCGCCTTCACAGTTGCAGAGTACCAGGAGGACAAGACTTAGACAACATAGCTCTGAGGGTCATTGGAACACACAAGCTTCTCCACCACAACAAGGTTACAGTCCAAGGAGTGGACTCTTTAGTAAGTGTCTTGTGTAGATGCCCCTAGAAATATCTTTCCTGTGAGTGCCATTAAAAATCCAGCAACAAAAAATGTTTGTAGTATCTAGCTACCAGTATACAGTAAAAGCTCTGTTATCCAGCATCTCCCAGGAATGGGGGATGCCGGATAACAAAATATGCTGGTTAATTGAGCGGAACCAGGCCACCACTAATCTGGCCATGTCTGGGGTGTCCCTCCACCCTTCCCTTTGCATCGCCGCCCCTTGCACCGCATTGCCACCCCTCCCGCAGGGCCTGCACAGTCCCACACAGCCTGTTATGCCCCCGGGCCATGGGGGCCATGGTGGGCACTTCCGATTTCACTTTTCAAGCATGCCAGCTTATAAGGTGCTAGTGCCAGCTTATAAGGTGCCGGTTATCAGAAAGTTTATTATACTTAGAAAAAGGGATACCGTGGTAATGCAACTGCAGTATGTATGAAGTTTGCAACTGTACGCACACTGAGAAACATGCTGAAGAAATATTGATCTTAAGGGAAGTAGACTTTGTGTAACTGGTGATACACAATATTAGCTCTTCATGAAGCCTCAAATAACATTGCTCAGAGTGTAACTTTTAGTTGTTATGGTGAATATATTCACTGTTAATTTAGAAAAAACCTGCTAAGGCATTATTCCATTCTAAGTATAAACCTTTGTGATTCTCTGCAGCTCCATTTGAAAAAGTGGTTGTTCAAGTGTTAAATTTGGACTGCAGGTGGAAAAGTAGATTTCTTTCTCACTCGTATCATGTAGTACAGTGACCTGGTTAACTAACAAATGTCTCAAACAGACTCTACATAGATGAGGATATTTATTTTTCTTTCTTTTTTTAATTTAGCTCCAGACAGTCAACCCTGATAAATCAGTCTTAGAGATTTAACCCACAGTTCTGCAAGCTTCTGATCACATTGGCCCCCATCCAGCAAAGTACTTAAGTTCATACTGAACTTTTACATGTATTTGTTGTCCATTAAAGCCTGCAATTAATGCTGTGATGTGTTCTATCGACTGTGACTATTTTAGGAAAACATACATATTCTAGGGCCCCAATCCTGAGATGTTGATTTCCTGAAATGGCTTCTCTTTCTCCCTCCTTTTCCAGCATATCTTCAAGCAAACAAGTTTAGCAAAATCATAGAACTGGCAGTTCCAAGGAAGCACCTAAGATGAAAAAAATTAAATCTTCTTTGGTACAATCAGCCATGATGATCTCAATTGAAGCCCTAAAAAGATCAACTAAGTCTCTGGAAAATATATTTGAATCATCCATAGCCTATCCACCAATCAATTTCTCATCTGGTCAGGATGTTCTCATCTGCCCATTTCACCAAGCATTCAATATACCATTCACACAAAGAAGTTGTACCTTTAAAAGCCCACTACCACCATGCTACACACTTTCCTTTCCTTATGCTATTATCAAGAAAAAAAGCAACTTCCTCAGCACAATGAAATAAATCAAAGCTTGACAACAATGAGCTTAATGGCCAATGCTTCTTTACAAAAACAATGGGCCTCACCAATGGTTCCCGCCAAAATGATGGGAACCTCTCTCCCTGGAAAATGTTGATCCTAAAACAAGAGGTAAACTTTGTGTGGCTGCGTACAAAATTGAAGAAAATTTCCAGGGGTGTACTTGGTACCATGTTGGTCTGAGACAAAAAGATGTACAAAAAACTAGAACTCTTGGTTCCAAAATGTTAGGTAGCATTTTGGAACCAAGAGTTCAGGTTTTTTGTAAAAAAATATTCAAGTATTCTGTAGTAGTAGAAAATTGAAGCTATACTGAAGTATCAAATTTAAACAACATATAGTAGAAAGAAACAAAAGCAATAAATTGGGCAAATCAAGGAGAATAAGAGTACTGAAAACTTTAGGTTGAATTAGAAAGGGCAGAAATAAGGCTTGAATTCAGTAGGGAAAATATTGTCAAGAAAGAACAGGAATTAAATTTTCTAAAAGCTAAAATCAATAGTAAGACTGGGCATAGATAAATTTCTTCACCTAATGGCAAACCCTTTGTGTTGGAGATAGTATTACAATAAACAGATGTATAGAGAATGTAGGCAGAACTCATTTTTGCAGAACAAACTTTTTTGTGGTGCTATTTAGCACTGGCAGAAGAAATAGCAACTGACACAGCTATATTTAAATAGCCCGAGTTTTTGCATAACAGGGAAGACTTTTAATTACAAATGACTAAACAACTAATTAGGTAACTGGGCCAGACAGAATTAGTCCCAAGCCTGCTACGGTTTTATAATAGTTTTGGCTCGCTACTTCCCAGATCTTCTTACAAAGCCCCTGTAAAGTGAAACAGGGGCTCTGTATATTCATAATCATTAGTGGGCTCTTAAAAACTATTTCCCAGATGTTCTACAATGACAATATTCCCATTCAATGTTGGTGATGATTAATGCTCATACCAATTCCTTAATTCATTAAAGATGCTGTTACAGGTTATCTTTAGAGCATTTTAAACATGTGTGTCACAGGCAGGGTCCTACAGGAGGGCCGTGATCTCCTTAAGGCCCCTTCCCGTGCCAAGCTGGCCCAAGGGCATCCTTGGTTTCTCACCCGCCACGTCTTTGATGTTAAAATACGTTAGGGAGGCTGCCTTTTATGCCCTCTTGGTCACTTCTCATTGTGGTCTCTGCCTGTGGGAGCACCCTAGCCTTAGGGGCTATGCGTGGCTCCTACCAGCCCAATACCATGCCCCAAGCCTCGCAGATGTACTGGACATTATTCTGTCCCTCTCTCCGGTGTTCTTCTCTGGAACGCTGCCCTCCTCTGGGGCTCTTCTATAGTGCCGCCCTCTCTTAGGGCCTTCTCTGCAGTGCCGCCCTGTCTCTGGGGCTCTTCCACAATGCCGCCATCTCTCAGGGCTCTTCACTGCAATGCTACCTCCTTCCTCAGGGCTCACCGCACTGCTACCCCCTCTCTAGGGCTCACCGCACTGCTACCCGCTTCTCTGGGACTCACCGCACTGCTACCCCCTTCTCCTGGGCTCACCACACTGCTACCCCTTTCTCCGGGGCTCACCACGCCCGCACTGGGCTTCTCAGCAATGCCCCCTTCTCTGGAGCTTCTCAGCTGCCCCTCTCTGGGGCTGGGGTCTATGTACCCCGAATGCTGCACCCTCACTGGCGCTGGGGTCCTCACACTCCACTGTGAGTCCCCTATGAGGATGCTGTGCCCTTACTGGTGCTGAGGTCCCCACTCTACTGTGAGTCCCCTATGAGGATGCTATGCCCTTACTGGTGCTGAGGTCCCCACTCTACTGTGAGTCCCCTATGAGGATGCTGCGCCCTTACTGGTGCTGGGGTCCCCACTCCACTGTGAGTCTCCTATGAGGCCTCCTCCAACCCATAATAGCCTCACCCAAACCACCAGTGATAAATGAACAGCAATACAAAATACTAGCCCTCCAGCTATAACTCAAACTGAAGCCATCCGGCCATAACAACATTCACTCCTACTGGAGACTCTTTATCTCTCAGCAGTTAGATACTGCTCCTGGGTCAGGCTTCTCTTCTCTCCCATGGCAGAGAGCTCCTTCTTCTCTGGCTGCTGGCAGGGAACTGCTAGCCTGGCCTCAGCCCCTGGGCTTTATAAGGATCAGGCCCTGCCCCTTCTGGTCAGCTGACCTTCCCTGGTTGCCCCGGCAACCCACAGCTGGGCTCCTTATTCCCTCACTGCTAGGGTCCCTTCCCTAGCAGTTTCTCCTCCTTAGGAGCAGGGCACCTAAGTGCTCTGCAACAATGTGGAATATTATAAAGTTAGAGAAGTTTAAGAGTAGCCACAGGTTAAGGCGCTATGCTGTCTCAGACATGCACAACTATGACTTGCCACTAGAGGGCCTGGCAAGAACAGGAGCCAGGACTTCATCCCTCCCTTAGGGTGGAAAAGGAGGGGAGAGGGGACTTGTAGCTTGGAGGTGGAGAAACCAGTATGGACACTGTTATTTCCCTCCCTCTGCACCAGGAGCCAGACAGAGTTACAGGTGAAAGGGGAAAAGTCATGCAAAAACAACTGTTTGAAGTGGATGGGAAGGAGGGGAGAAGTAAAGAGAAAGGAGTGGGGGGAAATAAATAAATAAAGGACTAAAATCTTGTGTGTGTTTCACTGAATTGGGATTGAGTTGGGGTGGGGAGTTAGTACTCACACCAGGACAGAACTGAGTCCCAACAGGCATGGGCAAATGGTGCCTCCTGACTGTGGGGGGAACCCACAGGCACTGGCAGTGGCAGTGGAGCTGGTGAGCACCCACAGGTGCTGCCGGCAGTGGCGGGGGCGGAGCTGGCAAGCCCCTGTGGGTGCCGCCAGTGGCAACAGCCCTGTTGGGGGGCACATGCCCCCCCCATGCTCTCCCTATGCATTGCCTATGCCAGCAGGATCATTGCAAGCATCCCATACCAGAGAAGACCCAGCAGAGAATGGTTTCCACTCTCTGGTTCATTCTCTTCAGAGGTAGGCAGTAGAACTGCTGGTACTGTCTGCACAGGGGTGGGTGCTACAGCAAGGGGCAAACTGGAGAGCTGCACCTGGTTCTCCGAGTCGTCACACTGTGCTAAGACAATGCATATATATTTTTATCTCTGGAAGCTAGCAAAAATTTAGCTCTGATTCTTCCCCTTCTCCCCCTTGCACAAGCAAGTCTTAGCCAAGGGCAACAAGGTCTTACTTTTGATGGGGATTTTACTTCAGCCTGAGAGTTCCGTTGAGTATAGAAATGGTCTACTCAAGTCTGAAGAGCTAGAGTTTTTCTCTCATTCTTTTTTGCTCTGTGACCCAGAGTGTGGTGTGACAGGTAGATAACCCTGGAAAAAATACCACCCTTAGTTGATTGATTTCTGGTGTCAAGGGCACATCTACACATTCATTTGATCCAAGATCAGTTTACTCATGAGTAAACCACTAGCAAGTAAATGCTCCTGGGCAGGTGTCTACACATGCAGAGATGTGGGAGAAGATTTTGCAAAGATAGCAGCCAGCAGCCCTTTTGAAAAGCCAGCCCCACTCTCTACTCCCTGGCTAGCCACTTCCCTGGCCAGAAGCAGCATGCACAGCACAAGGGCAGCATGTAGCAGCTCTCTCTTCACTGCCTCTGGCATCCCATGCCATGGCTGTCCCTGGCAGCAATGACAAGAGCTCCAGGATCCTACTGGCCACTGCACTGGCCCTGCTGGCCCACTGGGTTGACTGCCAGCTAGCCCATGGCTGTCTGGGCCCTCCTGGCTCCCCCACACACAGTGACTGTCTGCCTGGCTACAGCACGCAGTTCCCAGGGCCACTGCCGCCACTCAGCTGTCAGCTGGACCTCTTCCAGCTGGCCAGACCCCAACAGGAACACTGACGACAGGCTGCTGGACACCACCACTGGGGCCACCCTCACCCTCTTAGGCCTCCAGCCCTACCACCTCTGGGCCCGCAGGGCCAGCCAGGACTCATGGCTGCACATCATCTGGCAGACCTGGGATGATAAGCGACGGCTAGAGGCATTCTGCATGATTCAGACCACCTGCAGGGACCTCCTGGAGCAGCTCTAGCCCCACCTGCAGTGGCAGGACACTGACATGCAGCCGCCCCTCCCCACGGACACCCAGCTGGCCTTCGCCATCTTTCTGGACGTGGAGTAGCCTGTGCTGTACTGGCTCAGAAGCATATGGGTTTGAAATATTGTCACTCAGCTGCTATTACTTTTGTGCACCATCCCTCACTCTTTCACTGTGGGGAAGGAGTTGGGGAGGAATATTAGCAGGAGAGAATGGAGTATAAAGTCCTTGTATATGGAAAGGGTATATAGCCTTACAAATTCAACAGGCTTTCTAACCCCTCTGTGAGAACTGAGGGGAAATGTGGGGAGAAACTCAGAGATATTTCCATCTTGGTTACCTAATCTCCCACTAATAGGTAAGTATGGCAAAGGATTTTTGGAGCCTGCTATTGATAAATATCAGTGTGCAGACTAACTCACCTCACAAGGAGTTTATTCAGGTCATGACCAATGATGGTAGTGATGACCATCTTTTGGACATTAACATAATGATTCAAGATTCAAGAAGTGGGAGATCTGTATTTTTTACCCTGAAGGAATTGGAATCAAGACCTGCCAGCTATCAGGCAAGTGATCTAACCACCATGCTATAGGACAAGCTAAGTTAAGGCATTCCCCAACCCTGCTAGGCCACTGGGAAACCAGGAGTGCAGGGCAGGAGGCTGGGGGGAGAGTAAGCAAAAAAGGAGACTGCCTCTGTAAGCAAGTGGTTAGGGCACTGTTTTAAAGTGGGCAAGGAACACCAGCTTCCAGGCCCTCCTCCCAGGGATCAGGAGCGTAAAAAATATGTGTTATAGTGTTTCAATTGTTATTGAATCAAACAGGGAATTTTCCATGCTGACTATTATAGTCATCGAATAATGACACTGTAATAATTTCCCATGGTTTCTTAACTACTCACAAACAAATACCCTACAGATATTATTATTATCATCAAGTGTTAATGTAAAGCAAGCATAGATTTTTTTTCTCTGCATACTTTGTGAGGGTTGATATTTTAATGCCTAATTACCATCTGAGTAGAAGCACTACAGGAGAATTTTACCATACAAGTTTTCATCAGGTACAAATACCAATATTTTAGGCCTGGGATATTTTAACCAATAAAGAGATGTAACTAGTTATGAATAAAATCTTTCTATGCCATTACTGAAAAGATTGGGAATTTAAGGAACAAACAAAAATTGATTGAAGGTCGAGCAAAGGTAATATTCCATTGTTAGCAACTATTCTCCTTTTAGATTTTTTTTAAGCGTTCATTGTTCAATTCTCTATAATTATCTTAAATCCATATAATCAGCATATCTTTATATATATATATATATACATATTTTAACCACCTTTTTTAAGCTTCTTACACTCTTGCAAACAAGTTCAAATTATTCACAATGGAATTTGATCAGTTCTGGGCTGTACATTTCACATTCAGTGTGTGTATTCACAACACCACTTATTTCTGCATTTACAGATTTCCTTTTCCATAGAGAGTGAGCAGCATTTGATAGATTATGTACTTCATTAAAATGGTGAGTAATGAAATATTGTCAGAACAAATTGTCTTTTATCAAATATTTCATTTAATGCAAAGCGATGCTTCAGTCGTGTCTTTCATTAGGATTATTTTAGTTTTACCCCTCTTCTTAGATTAGAATGGAGATTATTTACTTAGTCAAGTCATGCCCTGCTAGCTATGTAGGATACATAACTTTGCTTGTATAGTCTCAATTAGTGATATTTATTATTTATGTTTCAGCATTTATATTTTATGCATTTTCTATTAGTCACTGCTTGAAAAACTCAAATAATCCTGGGAGCAGGAACCAGAGCCCACTATTCCCTCTCTCCCCTCCCCTAAGCAACAGAGGCAGGGCCTCTCTGTCTTGTCTCCTGAACTGTTTTTTGCACCTTGTCATTGGTTAAGAAACAAAAATATCGTGCCAGTAGAAACTGGAATGCGGGATTCTACTCTGCCAGAAAAGTGCTATAGTTAGACTCCGTCTTGCTATCCAGTGGCCCAACTAGCAGAGAAAGGGTGAAAGGAAGTGGAAGATATTGATTCAAGTCCCCTCACAATCAGGAAAGCTCAGGACCCAGATTTCCCACAAGGACTCTCAACATAATTCTGTGTGGCACCACTGAAGGTGAGCACCACTGAATTCAAGGCTGTTGATACAAGTTACATCTGAGCTCTTTTCACCTACAGGTAAAGGTCTCTCTGACAACTTAAGAGGTGTTTTGCATGTCTCTCAGCGGTAAGAGGATCAAAATGCAGGACTAGTATGCTTAGCAGAGATACCTATGGAAATGTGCAGTCCAAAATGGAGCGCTTCCTAAAGCATTCAGGTACCTAATGAGTTCTGTGGATGCTGCAACAGGGCCAATTTAAATCACTCTTTCAAATGCAGACGCTTACGTTTGTCTAATTTAGATGCTTATGGATACAATCTGAGTTCTGGCCATGCATCTTTTTTGTTTAAAAAATTAAGTAGCCTTCACTCTTCTCTCTGAAAACTGGCTACCTTTAATACATATTTACCTTTAATACAGCAGCTTAATGAGAGAACACTCACCCAGAGAAATGGGAGCCTTGGATTAAATTCCTTGCTCAGTCTGGAAGAATGCATATTACTGGTATCTCTTATCGTCCTGAAGAGCCTGGATGCCTCACACAGAGTTCTAGATTTCACTCCTGGGTCAGGTGGCTATAAGTTATGTTACAGCACTTAACTTTCAGGTGCCCAAATGCAATGTGCCGCTATTGCATTGTAGTTCATATTCCCTCCCCTGGAGAGCTTACATCTCAAATAAATGTGGGAATGAAGTGAAGTGGCCTGTCAAGGTTATCCCCATTGTCTTAGCTGCAGAAACATGTTAAAAACCAGGCTCATTTCCCTAATCACTAAACTACACAATGCCCTATGGACTTCATAACTCATCAACAAAGAACACATCAGAAATATAAGACCTGGTGTTTATTTTCACCAAATACTTATAATTTGCTTTCCATAAGTATGCCCACTGGTACAATTTGCAGGCTTGCATTTTTGTTGCCAATGTACATAAAAGTGCTGAATTAAATTGATATACATTTTAAAATCAATATACATAAATGATTTCTTTTTATTATTTGCCCATCATTGGTGCTTGTCTTAAAGAGTTTTCCATAGGAGAAAGCACAAACAGGAGTGTAAACACACTGCCATATTTCAGTGCTTTTACAACAAAATAGCATCAACTGCTCTGAGCCAGATTCTGTTCCATCCATTAGGTGCTAGACTTCAGCACCTAAGTGTGATCCTATTCCACCCTCATCCATTCCTTGAAAAACTGGTAAAACAAAAGGGGGATGCTCTTTGCTGCTTATTTGTGACTTAGTCTTAAGAGTAAGGTAACAGCATGGTACAACAGAAGAGGTATTCATGAGTTCCAGGGATGTGAGGAGGGTGGGATACAATCACACTTAGGTGCCTAAGTCCATGAAGGCACCCAATAAGTGGAATAAGATCTGTCCCATTGTCTGTCTGTCAGCTATTATGGCTGACAGTGAAGCACATGAGTACTGTTTCAACAAGGTAGAACATCCTATGCCATCAGTGTTAACTTTTTCATTTCCATACATTTTCATTATACATTAGTCCCTGAAGAAACTACTCAAAGTAGCTACTGTTCTGGTTCGGGGGAGGGGGAATAGGCTCTTTTTTCCTTGGGTAAGTGATTTAGAATTTCTCTTCAGACAGATTTTTTCCCTTTGTCTTCAATAAAATAATGTACATTCATTGCTCTCTGCACTCTTTTTACAATACACTAATAGATCCATCAATAACTCTTAAACTAATCAAGCCTAACATTATACTTATCCAATGTTGGCTAGTGATGACAAAATAGACCTGAAAATGGGGAAATCTGAGACCAATATCCTGATTAAACAGCACTTACTACTCACTCTCTAGAGCCAAAGAAGTCTTCTGGAAGGAGAACAGTTGTAGTATCTATGAAACAAGGCTGTAAGCTGGTGAGCTATCTTGGCAGACATAGGCAGGCAGCAGAATTCTATCAAGGCTATCTTTTGGCTTTTATTTTTCTGGGATACTGTATAAGGATATTTAATTTCATATTCTATTCCATTTGCTTTTATATGTTGTTTCTGTCTCTAAGCCACTCTAAGCCTCTGTTGGAAAGTGTGGTTTATAAAACTAATAATTAAATAATAAATCCCAGGTCATGCCTTAAAGTCCAGAAAAGTCCGCCATAACCATTGTTAAACTGCTGTCTCTATATTCCTTTCACCCTAAATGGAATTAATTATAGTTGCTGCAAAACTTTTTTTTCTCTCTGAAAGGTGAGAAGGAAGGGGGAAGGAGGAGGTTAGGAAGTGTGGATGTGAGGAGCTACTGATGGGATCTTGGGCTCTTTAGAACATGTTTTCTGTCTAGTCGCTGAGCAGAGTTCCTGGTTTCTAAATTGGTCAAAGCAAGGCTTTAACAAGCCAGAATGTTTAGTTTTGTATTGTTAAAGTAATGTTGTACTTTTTGGTTTAAAGCTTAATTTATTTTTTGTTTGGTTTGATTTGTTGTTTAATAGGTTTAATTGTTGAGGACATGTTGAGTTAGCCTCTAAGGCTAGGGACAGACATTCAAAATATTTGAGTATGAATTGCCTAACCTGCAAAGCTTGACCTGATTTGGAGGTGGATAGACATTCCTTTTTCATTACAGAAATTCAGGCACATGCCTGCAGTGGCTCAGGTGAGAAGCTGGGGGGGAGGTGCTAGAGCAACCCTCCCTTCCCTTGCACAGTACTGAGCTGAGGTGTGGGGGGTGTAGCTAGGCCCTGGCAGGATGCTCTGAGTAGCTCAGCAGGGAATTAATAACAGTGTTTCTCACCCCTAACTCACTGTTTATCACCCCATTAAGAAAACAAGAGAGGGACATTACCAGCTACCTGGTGATTCTGCCTTTGTCACACCATGGACCGGAGCCAGCATGTAGTCAGCTAGCTGATACACAGATACCTCTCAGCAAGGCAGAGGGCAGGGGGGAATTCCTGCTTAGCAGGGAGTGGTGAGAGGGAGCAGAGGAGCAGCCTGCAAATCTCTGCCAGAGCTGCAGCCAGGGAGCAGAGGTGAGGGACCAGCCCTGCTGTGGAGCAGAGAGCCCTGCCCAGCCCAGAGAGCATGCTAGGATGCTGGGAAAGTCTGGTTTATATTAAACCAGCAAGGGGTCTGGGATAGGCATTGCATAAACCGGTTGGAGCCAAATCAGTTAAGTGTAATACTACATTCAACCAGGTTTATCTCAAACTGGTTTCATCCATTTTCAAACTGGTTTCTATGCACTTAACATCTGTTCTGTTACAGGTTAAAACCAGTTTCTGATCACTTAAACCACTTTATGTGTAATGTCTGTCCCTAGCTTGAAAGGGATGGCAGGGGCTGGACAACAGGAACCACAGCTTCAAGTTCCATAATCTAATAAAGTGCTTCATGCTCGCCACCTCAGGTAGATTTATCTCCAGTGTTGTGTCCATAATATCTTTCTTAATCTCAAAACACTTATAGTTTATATGTAATATATTTAAATTATGGTAACCTGTCAAATAGAAGGGGCAAGGCTACCTGGGATCAAGTAATGAGGCACTCAGTTTCATGTTCAGGTATCTAAATAGGAATGATCCCATTTTCAAAGGTGCCAAGAACTCACCACAACTCTCTAAATATGGATTTAGGAAGTGATCTTTGCCTTTATTCTCTGTCCTCCAGGCCAGCATATCATATAGCAGAGCTAATATAAACTGAAAGCCAAGCAAACAAAAGTAACATGAAGGAAGACTGCTACAGGAAGAAGGTTATTAAATGAAACTTACCTTCACTTGTGAGATGAAGTACATGAATTCTTGAAACTAGAATAGTTGAGAGCAGCAATTAAACTGTTCTAAATTATTTTGGCGGATGTTTTAGCCCTAAGATAACCTGGGGCTTATAGTTTTCTTCAGCTGTGCTAAGAGTAAACTCACTGAAAATACAGCCCAACATTTTCACGTAGAGAAGGCAAATGTTCCGTCTGTCCACCATTTATTGAATAACATTCCACACCAGCTTCTAAAGACATTCTCAGATATGGGCCCTTCAATAATCTTATGAAACAGGTCAAGCTTTGGAAGTTCAAGAGTCCATGATATAAGACACGCTGTTCAACAACTTTTCCTTTATATTGTAAAATACCTCCAAAGTTATACTGTGCACCTAACACAAAGAAACATGGATGCAGTGCCATCCAGAGTCCTCCTACTCCTGCATCTGATACATTTTTCTCTGCAGGAGGTTTGTGATGCTCATTAAAGTACAATGAACGCTTGTAGAGTGCTTGTTGTGTTATAATGAGCATCTGGACAGAGCGTGGGAGAGAAATGCATTCTTTCTGTGCAGGGGCAGAGAAAGGGGAAGGTTATACTTCTAAGTTGTTGGCACTGAGTACTGTTGATAGTGTTCTCAGTGGAAATACTGTTATTAACAAAACATTTTCTCCGTCCTTTTTATTTTTTGTGGTGTAAGAGAACTGGCAGGAAAATCAGGGAGCTCCATCGCTTGCATATTTGAAGCCCAAAACAAGTGATGCAGTTTCCAACTGACCTTTTGCAGTACAATATGACAAGCTAACTTTATGTTGTAGTTCTGAAACAATATCTTTAATCAGGGTGACCAGATTGTTTCCAGGAAGCTCTTTTCCAGTGCAGTGTCTTCACAATTAATTTCTAAATATTTGTTTAGGCATTTTATCTACTGTCACTTGTAGTCACTTTGCTTAGAAATAAAGGCATTCAAGTGGGATTGTATCCATCATCTCAACATTAATTACAACATAATGAGGAGGAAGTTGCAGAATGTGTCCAATATGAGAAGCAGAATATGGTTTCTGGATGATAGGAAATGCTGTTTTAAATTACAAAAACATGTGGAACCCAATGTATACTATTGACAGGTTCCGAGTTACCAAGCCACCCACTTCCAAAATGGAAAAATATTTCATCCAACAGAGACATGCTAAAAAGAGATATACTACATAATGTAGTCAAGTGTAGAAGAAAACAGATACACTTCCATTTTTCTTCCAATACTTTATTTCCCAACATAATTACATACACATCCATAACCTATCCACCAATCAATTTCTCATCTGGCCAGAATGTTCTCATCTGCCCATTTCACCAAGCATTCAAAATACCATTCACACTTCATTTTAAAAGTCTTATTCACCTACCACCACTTCTTATTGGAAATGTTACACCTTTATGGAGGTATTACTTTTAATGGATATATTTCAGTAATACACTGAAATGTAATTTCAGAAATCCTCAGAAATCCTCTGAGGATGGCACTATATCTTTATATTTATATTAAATGTACATACTGACATAAAGTAGGAGTAAATCAGTGTTGTTATTTATTTACCTTGTTAGAGTAGTAGTGAACAGATTTTATTGAGGTTAAGATCCCATCTTATACATTCCTTCACCACTACAGTGTAAAAGAAAGACTCTTACCCTCTGAAGGTATGTACAAGCATTGCATTTAGATCAACCTAACCAAGGTACAGGTGTTCACAGGGCTTAAATCACCCAGAAAATGGTGCACCTGATCTAAAGTTAGTTCACCTCCTGAGGTGAACAGCGATATCAGGAATACTTAGGACTGAAACACAATAATCTGGGGGGGCCAAATTCATCCCTAGTGTAATTCCATTGTTTTAGTGAAGTTTCATCATTAGGAATGAATTTGGTGCTTGAATACTGTCAGAAACACACAAGTTATTTTTTATCACAGGTTGCTGCATCCTTCACAGGTAAAAGAGGAAAGGGGCAGATCAGCTTATGCTGAGCTTTTACTATTCTGAGTAGTAAACAGCAAGCTAGAAAAACATGGAAACACTGCAGAAATACTCTGTTGTGATATAAAACACTGAACAAAGAGTACTCCTAACTGAACCTCTAGAGATCTTATTTTCTGGGCTTCTCTTCTTCTCCATACAGTGAACCATACCAACTGAGGCTACTAGCACCTGAGTCACATTTATACAATTTCATATTGCAGATGTCAATGTAAAAATAATAGCGGAAGATTTTGGCAGTTAGTTTAGCTTAAGTCTTTTGAGAATCCATAATTTAATTATTCCCTGGGAAACATATTTTCATCCATTGGAACATGTCTGTGGGAAGCTTTTTTTCCCTGTCTCCAGGCTAGTCCTCAGCTTGGTTGGGTGATCTAGTTGGGGCTGGTCCTGCTTTGAGCAGGGGGTTGGACTAGATAACCTCCTGAGGTCTCTTCCAGCCCTAATTTTCTATGATTCTAAGTTGCAGGAAGCCTGATCAGTGTGGTCATCTTGGAATCTTAGAAAACTAATAGCACGCTATACTATATATCCAGTGATGTTAAGGTCTTTGCATATCAACTGTAAAGACTGCCAAGGAGCTACTAACATAACCTTTACTTTGTCTGTCTTGATTTTTCTCAGAACTCTCTTGTGTAGCAACATTGATGGGAATGCATGAGGGGACAATCTAGGAGATTCTATCCAGGTCTGTAAGGACAGCAACGTTCATACAAAAGTCTAAGAATGAACTGGAGACCAAATCATACAATGGAGGTTTCATCACAGTTGCGAGAACTAAACTGAGACCTCATGGGATCAGGTGGGAAGCCTGTCATAGGCCCTTTCAAAAATCTCATTAGGACTAAAGGGCTGCTAGTCTTTTAAATATCAGCAGCTCTATAGTCAGGCCTCTTAGAATAGATACAGCTCTGCCAGCAAAGGGAGTTTTTCTGTTGCCACAATTACTCCAGTTCGTGAATGGAAGAAGCTCTTCCAGCAATGCTGTGTCACTAGGGGGTTTGCTGGCAAAGCTATATCAGTTCCAGTGGTGGTGTTTGCCGTCTTTTCCTGCTAGTGGCTGACATAACTGTGCCAACAGAACTTTGTAATATAGACGAGGCCTGAGTACAGGAACAGAGCACAGTTGATTTGTTAGAGGGTTGAATAAATTAATAGTTAGCAAATATGCTGCTTTCCCTATTGAACTGCAAGAGAAGTCAAAATGATTCGATTCATGTACCCTCTGAAATCTTCCCTAAATTGATATATAAGTTTCTTTGTAAATTCCTTCCTGCTACTTTTTAAAATTCACTGAACTTTAGTCAACGTAACGCTTCTGCATAACTCATTAGGCATAGAAACTTGGGGTGATAAATTCATGCTACTTACTGTATAAGGAGGTCCAACCTGAGAAAAAATATATGAAGAGCTGAAAATTGTATGAGGTGTGAGCAACAAACCTATTTTGTCCACCAAGGAGTTACTAGAATAACTGCTGCTTTCTCTTCCTTAATTTTTTTAGAACTCTCTGGAGTAATACCTTATTTACTAGATTAGAAGACAGGGGGTTTTTTCCCTGTTTAACATGGGGGGAAAGCACCTCACTTGACAATCTAGTACAAGGTGGCAGGGAATATACAACTGGGTTGGAGATGGAGCTGCAGCTGCAGCTGCAGCTGCTGCCTGGCCCCTGCTGCCCCTGCCACTCCTTCCCAATAGCCTCAAGCTCTTGCTGCCCCCAGTCTCTCCCTGCCACACCACTTCTCCCCATCTCTCCCCCTGCTACACTCCCCATTACCTCTGCACTGCACCAGCAGGCTCTGTTCTTGCTGCAGCCTGGAGTCCATGGAAGAGAGCACATGCTCCAGCCCGGTCCCCAAGCTGCAGAGCCAGCTCTGCCCTGCTGCCGTGGGGCAGGATGGAGTCATGCTCAGTGCCCCAGGCTACAGCAGAAGTGGACCCTGCTAACGTAAAGCAGACATATGGGGGGTTGGAGGGGCATAAAGGAGATAGAGACTTTCCAGGGGGAGATGAGAGGGGAGATGGGGGCAGAGACACAAGGCTGTGGAGAGCAGAAGTGGCATGGAGGAGGGAAGAGTCTGTCCCCCACTGCCTGCCCCATTACTGTCCCCGTCATTACCTCACCCCTCACTGCCTGCAGTAGTGGAGGGGACAAATTTAAGGTGATCCTCCAATAATTAGATTCCATACATGGAAAATTGCAAACAGGTATGGTGGGGTGACCCTCACTGCTGGAAACTAGATTCCATCTCTAATTCTTATCATTCCCATTCAAGATCCCTAGAGAACCAATGCTTCTGAAATCCCAGAAAGTGCTCTACTGATATTGTGATCTCCTGGTATATACCCAAAATGCAGAAGATTTTGCCTCCATGAAAAATCTACAGATACAGTGGTGTCCTTTTGCTTATTTAGGTAGGATACTGCTGCCAGTGACTATCATTTATATGGTTTGGTTTGGAATCAGTGGCAGGAAAAACTCACATGTTTTCTACATGGCTTTTAGTTCTAAAAGACAGATATGAAGAAAAGGCTCTTGTGTTGCTCAAGTGTCCTCAAGTCATCTAACATATCCCATATCCTTCTACATAATTTCCCTACCTACTAATAAACTGTCAGTGGCTTTTATTTTTAATTGGATTGGAGAAGAAAGGTGACTTACTTTGATTTTCCACCAGTCTAAAGACAGGAATACATTCTAACCGATTAAATTAATCATTTCTATACTATATCTGCCTGGGTATAGTCATTTATGCAAACACTGAAGTAGTCTTGCATTTGTCACCACTGACTTGTAAGTGCCTTAAGTGCTTAATGCCAGATGACCAGAGGACCTGCAGATCTTCAGGGACTCAAATTAAGTTGTTTAATAAACAAAAGTTGATCTGGAATCTTTTGAGAGCTAAATATAATTTTCTGTCCTAGGTTCATTTCATTCAAATAAACTCTACTGTCCGGCTCTATGTTAAAATGGATTTTTCTTTGTTTACCCAAAGACCAAGTATGTGGCTGAGATGGAGTTTGTTTATTGATTCTTAACCCTCCTGGTAAAATTTTCCTTTGACTAGCCTATTATCTAGATACAAAAACATCACTATGCTTTCACATAACCTAACCTACGACTGACGCTAAAATCTACATAAATACTCATGGTGCTGTTGAAAAGTCAGAGGGCACTGCTTGGTACATGTACTGTTTAGCACCAATAACAAAACTCAGAAATCCTTTTTTGCAGCAGATACGTATCTCTGTAAAAATGTATGCTTTTAATGTTGAGAGTTGCAAACCAGTATCTATGATCTAGCAAAAGAATGATGTCCTTCTAAGTAAGGTAGGCCTACAAAGGATGGAGGATGGGAGTCACCTCCAAGGAGGATTATTCTGCACTGGTCCGGTCCTGTAGGGAGCAGACCAGGAAAGCCAAGGCTGCAACTGAACTCCAGCAAGCTTTGAGCATCAAGGACAATAAAAAGTCCTTTTTCAGATATGTGGGGAGCCGGAGGAAAAGCAGGGGCAACGTTGGACCCCTGCTGAACCAGATGGGGCAACTGACAACTGACGCCCAGGAAAAAGCCAACCTATTAAATAGGTACTTTGCGTCGGTCTTTCATCAGCCCCATGGGATGCCTGTGCCTGCTACAGGGCCGGGAAGTCCGGGTGAGGGTGATCCCCTGCCCTCCATTAATGCTGACTTTGTGAAGGAACATCTTGAGAAGCTGGATACCTTCAAGTCAGCCGGCCCTGACAATCTTCACCCCAGGGTACTCAAGGAGCTGGCGAGCATCATAGCCCAGCCTCTAGCGCGGATCTTTGAAAACTCTTGGCGCTCTGGTGTAGTGCCCGAAGACTGGAAGAAGGCCAATGTGGTGCCTATCTTCAAGAAAGGGGGGAAAGTGGATCCGGCTAACTATAGGCCCATCAGCCTGACTTCTATCCCGGGGAAGATCTTAGAAAAGTTTATTAAGGAGGCCATCCTTAATGGACTGGCCGACGCCAACATCTTAAGGGATAGCCAGCACGGGTTTGTTGCGGGTAGGTCTTGCTTGACCAATCTCATTTCCTTCTACGACCAGGTGACCTATCACCTGGACAAGGGAGATGAGATTGATGTCATATATCTTGACTTCAAAAAAGCCTTCGATCTGGTGTCCCATGATCATCTCTTGGAGAAACTGGCCAATTGTCGCCTTGGGTCCCCCACGATCCACTGGCTGGAAAATTGGCTCCGGGGTCGGACCCAGAGGGTAGTAATTGATGGAAGTCACTCATCGTGGTGTCCTATGACCAGTGGGGTCCCCCAGGGCTCTGTCCTTGGACCCATACTGTTCAACATCTTCATTAACGATGTGGACACTGGAGTCAGAAGCGGACTGGCCAAGTTTGCCGATGACACCAAACTTTGGGGCAAAGCATCCACGCCAGAAGACAGGCGGGTGATCCAGGCTGACCTGGACAGGCTCAGCAAGTGGGCGGATGAGAATCTGATGGTGTTCAACGCCGATAAATGCAAGGTTCTCCACCTTGGGAAAAAAAACCCGCAGCATCCTTATAGGCTCGGCAGTGCTATGTTGGTTAGCACTATGGAAGAAAGAGACTTGGGGGTCATCATTGACCACAAGATGAACATGAGCCTGCAATGCGATGCTGCGGCTAGTAAAGCGACCAAAACGCTGGCTTGCATCCATAGATGCTTCTCAAGCAAATCCCGGGATGTCATTCTCCCCCTGTACTCGGCCTTAGTGAGGCCACAGCTGGAGTACTGCGTCCAGTTTTGGGCTCCACAATTCAAAAAGGATGTGGAGAAGCTTGAGAGAGTCCAGAGAAGAGCCACGCGCATGATCAGGGGTCAGGGAAGCAGACCCTACGATGACAGGCTGAGAGCCCTGGGGCTCTTTAGCCTGGAAAAGCGCAGGCTCAGGGGTGATCTGATGGCCACCTACAAGTTTATCAGGGGTGATCACCAGTATCTACGGGAACGTTTGTTCACCAGAGCGCCCCAAGGGATGACGAGGACGAATGGTCACAAACTACTACAAGATCGTTTCAGGCTGGACATAAGGAAGAATTTCTTTACTGTCCAAGCCCCCAAGGTCTGGAACAGCCTGCCGCCGGAGGTTGTTCAAGCGCCTTCATTGAACACCTTCAAGATGAAACTGGATGCTTATCTTGCTGGGATCCTATGACCCCAGCTGACGTCCTGCCCTTTGGGCGGGGGGCTGGACTCGATGATCTTCCGAGGTCCCTTCCAGCCCTAATGTCTATGAAATCTATGAAATCTATGAAATATTAAACAGCAAATGAAGTCAAATAGCTATCTAATATTCAACATGGATCTTCATTTATATTTGTGAGGGAGAAATAAAGTACCTGAAACAAAAACATCTTCCTCTCAGGAGAAGTTATTGGTTCTAGTGGGTACAATTAGGGAAAAGACTATTCCCTGGCTGTGTCTACATGAGATGCTGACTGTGCAGTAGCCCATGATTACTGTGCAGTAGCATTGCATGGCAGGAAGCATGATAGTCACAACTAACTGCAGTCAGCATCATGAAAAAGCTGCCCCTTGGTGCAGTAATTCCATTTACTGTGCAGTCATTTAGTATTTGTTTAACCAGTACTAAATGACTACACAGTAATTTAGCACTGCATTAAAAACAAGTACTAAATGACTGCACAGTAATGACTGCGCAGTCAGTGTTTCATGTAGACACAACCCCTTTGTAAGAAACTTTTCCCGAGAAGCATGCCTGAAAAAAAGAGGGAATGTGAGCTGGGACTGTGTATCATGTGAAACTAAATTGTATGAATAGTAGAATTCCTTCCCATGTTTCTGTTGTTAAGGTAGCCCACAGAGCACATTTCTATTGGGTAGAATTATAGGGGAGGGAAGCTAGATCTAAAGGTATGCATGGTGTCCTATCAAAATGAATGTTGGATAGAGGATGGTACTCACAATAACAGTGTAGGTGATGAATCATAGAATCATAGAAAATTAGCATTAGAAGGGACCTCAGAACATCATCTAGTCCAACCCCCTGCTCAAAGTTGGTTATCCCAAACTACATCATCTCAGCTATTACTGTCTAACTGGGTCTTAAAAACCTCCAAGGATGGAGGCTTCACAACCCCTCTGGGTAACCTGTTCCAATGTTTTACTACCCTCCTAGTGAGAAAGCTTTATCTAATATCTAACTTAAACTTCCCTTACTGCTATTTGAAAACATTGCTCCTTGTTCTGTCATCTGCCACCACTGAAAACAATCCAGCTCTATCCTCTGAAACCACCCTTCAGGTAGTTGATAACTTCTTTAGTGTCTGATTTGTTAAAGTAATTTATAAGAGTACTGACAGTTAAAAGTAGGGAAGCTGTCTTCTGTCTGCAGTAAGGCAGGAAGCAGGGCAAGGTAACACCATAAAAACTAAATGGTTGAGAGGCATGAGCTTTCATAGGAGATAGCCTACTTCACCAGGCACTTGACTTCAGCCTAACACAGCTAACTATCTGTCTCTGGTAAGATTCATACATGCCAGGGTTGGAAGGGACCTCAACAGGTCATTGAGTCTGACCCCCTGCCTAGGCAGGAAAGAGTGCTGGGGTCAGATGACCCCAGCCAGATGCCTATCCAGCCTTCTCTTAAAGACCCCCAAGGTAGGGGAGAGCACCACCTCCCTTGGAAGCCCATTTCAAATTTTGGCCACCCCTACTGTGACAAAGTTTTCCCTGATATCTAGCCTAAATCTGCTCTCTGTCAGTTTGTGACCATTATTCGTTGTTATCCCAAGAGGTGCCATGGTGAACACAGCATCTCAAATCCCTTGCTGCATCCCCCTAATGAATGTCTTCTCTTGCGGAGGCTGAAGAGGTCCAGGTCACAGTTTCATAGTCTCATAGTAACTAGGGTCAGGAGGGACCTGAACAGATCATCTAGCCTGACCCCCTGCCACAGGCAGGAATGAATGCTGGGTTCACAAGACCCCAGACAGGTAATCATCTAACCTCTTTTTGAATTTACTCAAGGTAGGGGTGAAGACCACTTCCCTAGGAAGTTGGTTCCAGATTCTGACCACCCTAACTGTAAAATATTGCCTCCTGATCTCTAACCTAAACCTATTCTCCATCAGCTTATTACCATTGTTCCTTGTCACCCCAGGTGGTGCTGGGGAGAATAGGGCTCTTCCTATTTGCTGATGATCTCCCCTGATGAGTTTGTAGGCAGCCACCAGGTCCCCGCTCAGCTTCCTCTTGCCGAGGCTGAACAGGTTCAGGTCCCTCAGTCTCTCCTCATAGGGCCTGTCCAGCTGCCCTCTCACCAAGAGGGTGGCCCTCCTCTGAACTCTCTCCAGGCTCTCCAGGCTGGCCTTTTTAAAGTGCGGTCCACAGTACTGGATGCAGTACTCCAATTGTGGCCTGACCAATGTCACATAGAGGGGGAGTATCATCTCTCTGGACCAGCTTGAGATGCATCTTTGGATGCATGACAAGGTATGGCTGGCCTTGCTGGTTGCGGTCTGGCATTGGTGGCTCATGTTCATCTTGGAGTCAATAATGACTCCAAGATCCCTTTCCGCCTCTGTGCTTTCAAGAAGGGAACTCCCCAGCCTGTATGTATGCTGTGGATTTATTCTCCCAAGGTGCAGCACCCTGCATTTATCTACGTTGAACCCCATCCTATTCTCATCTGCCCACTTTTGTAGTCTGTCTAAAATCTAGTTGCAGCTTCACTCTCCTTTCACATGTGCCCACCTCACCCCACATCTTAGTGTCATCAGCAAACTTGGACAATGTGCTTTCAACCCCCTCATCCAAGTCGCTGATGAAGATGTTAAACAGTGCGGGTCTGAGGACTGAGCCCTGGGGGACCCCACTGCTCACACCTCGCCAGGTTGAGTATGACCCATCCACCACTACTCTCTGGGTGCGCCCCATCAGCCAGTTTTTTACCCATCCAACTGTGCAGGCATCAGTGCCACAGTCGCTTAAATTATTAATGAGAATGGGGTGAGAGACAGTGTCAAAGGCCTTCTCAAAGTCTAGAAAGACTACATCCACAGTGACACCATCATCGAAGGATTTAGTTACTTGGTCATAAAAGGCAATCAGGTTGGTCAGGCAGGACCTGCCTTTGATGAACCCATGCTGGTTGCCCCTGAGCATGCTCTCCCCTGCTGGCCCCCCACAGATATGCTCCTTGATGATTTTCTCCAAGATCTTCCCGAGGACTGAAGTAAGGCTTATGGGCCTATCGTTACTTGGGTCCTCCTTCCTTCCTTTCTTGAAAATGGGGACCACATTGGCCGGTTTCCAATCCCCCGGCACCTGGCCAGATGACCACAAATGCTCATACAGCCGGGCCAAGGGCTTCGCGATGACCCCTGCCAGCTCCCTCAACACCCTTGGGTGGAGGGCATCTGGACCTGCAGATTTAAAAATGTCCAGCTCTTCCAGAAGATCCCTACCTACATCTGCGCTGACCCAAGGTCTGACAGAGCTATCCCCGAGATTGTCCCTACCTCTGGTAGGAGGGATGTCCCAGTCCCTGTTCAAGAAAACAGAGGCAAGGAGACTGTTAAAAATATCGGCTTTCTCATCTGGCGTAGCCACAAGGTTACCATCTGAGTCTTGCAGGGGCCCTACATTGCCTGGTGCCCTCTTCTTGCTCCCAATGTACTTGAAAAAGGACTTTTTGTTGTCCTTAATCCTGGATGCTAGCCTGAGTTCCATCTCTGTCTTGGCCTTCCTAATAGCCCTCCTACACTCCCGGGCCAAGGAGGAGTACTCCTCCTTGGTGATAGCCCCTCCCTTTCACTGATTGTATGCCACCCTTTTAGTCCTCAGGCATTCCTGAATGCCCTTGCTGAGCCATGGGGGTATCTGAGGTCCCTCAGTCTCTCATAGGATTTGTCCTGTAAGCCCTCAACCATACAAGTGGCCAACCTCTGGACCCTCTCAAGTCTATCAACATCTTTCTTGAACTACGGCACCTAGAACTGGACAGAGTACTCCAACTGCGGTCTGACCAATGCCACATAGAGGGGAAGTATCACCTCCTTGGCTCTATTTGTCATGCATCTGCTGGTGCATGATAACGTGTGGTTAGCTTTGCTGATGATTTCATCGCGCTGATGACTCATGTTCATCTTGGAGTCCACTATGACTCTGAGATCCCTTTCTGTGTCTAAGCTGCTGAGAGGGTCACTTCCCAGTCAGTAGGTGTGCTGGATATTTTTGCAACCTAGGTGCAGTACTCTGCACTTTTCCTTATTGTACTGCATCCTATTGGGTACTGTCCACTTTTCTAACCTGTCCAGGTCTGCCTGTAATCGTTCCCTACTGTGATGTCTATAGATATAATAGGGCTTGCCAGTACTGCCCTGCGTTCGTCTGCCTACAGGTGGTGACAGGGTAGACCTTGGCTCTGGATCACCAGGTCTGCCAGGAAGTGGAGCTTATGTTTTCTCTCCTGCCATGACTTTGATGCCCTATATATTCCCGAGAGGCAATGCCCATGGTAATCCTGCCTGGTCTTGATCCCTGTGTCTTCTGTGGAGCTCCAAACCTCCCCTTTACCCCAGCCTAGCTTCTCTAAAAGGTGTTTTATGATATTCTTCCACAGCCAGGTTGCAGTGCTACCTGTTGTAACCTTATTTGCCCCTACCTCAGGATGTCCTAGTGCCTCTTTTGGGTATACCCTTCCTGGGGCCGGGCTTGGCCTGTGCTCAAAAAATCAAAATAAACAGCAAAAAGAAATCACAGAAAACCCCGGCTGCTTCTCAGCCTTCTTCTCAGGCTCTGGCAATGTCCTCTTTTCTCGTGATCAGATGCTCAACCTCCCAGTCACCATAATTCAGGCAAACAGTCCCTTAGTCCATTCTTTGCTGTGTGCTAGCCTGCCCTGCACCCCTATGAATGTTCACAGTCTCTTTGGAGTTTCTTCCCTGTGCAGGAAGGCTCTACCTATGACTGTAAACTTTTTCCTTCAGGCATTCCTCCAGATCCTCTGTTGGAAAACTCCAGTCTGGAGATTCTCTCAGGCCTTGTGAACTCCCTTGCTCCAGATCCTCAGCTGCAGTTCCACTCTGGAGATTAGCACTAGTCGCTTATTTGCAGGCCTCCGCCTGCCTCAGAGTCACTCCCCTAGCGTTCCTCAGGCACGTTCTGCAGTTTCTGCCTGCCGAGATGCCCAGACACTCCTCTCTCCCTGCAGCCTGCAAGGAACTGACCCCCCTCTGCCTGTCTCCAGGGCCGGAAATACCTTTAAGCAGCCTCCCTCCGCCAATCCTGAGCAAGATGCTGCTCTGGAAATTGGATGGGTATTTTCCTTCTGTTCCTCTGATGCCCATCTAAGAACCCACTAAGAAACTTATCTTGACCCCTGTTCAGGAACACTGAGGTAAAAAACGCATTGAATAGCTCAGCCTTATCCCCCCTCTCTGTCACTAATTGCTCCTCCTTGTTCAGTAGGAGTCCTATGCTGCCTAGGCGCAGGCCTTCCTTTTACTCCCTACATACCTAAAAAAAGACTTTTTGTTGTCTTTAATTTGGGTTGCCAGCCTCAGGTCTGTAGTTGCTTTGGCCTTTCTAACTGCCTCCCTACAAGTGTGGGCCAAGTAGGTATACTCCTCCTTGGCAGCTTCCCCCTGCTTCCACCACCTATATAACTTCTTTTTTGCCCTTAGGCTCCCCTGGGTTTCTCTTTTTAGCCAAGGAAGATTTTTGGTTCCTTTCCCCCTTTTCCCTCATACCGGGATAGTCTCCCTCTGTGCCCAAAGGATCGCTTCCTTTAGTCACGACCACCTTCCTGGACTCCCATCTTGCCAATACTATTCTCCTGCATTGCGTCATTGACTAGACTCCTAAGCACACTGAAGTTAGCCTTCCTGAAGTCAAGCACTTCCACCCTACCCGTTATCTTACCCACCCTATGCTGTATGGTGAATTCAATTGATTGGTGGTCACTGTCCCCAAAGTGACTATGAATCTGCAGCTCCCCTACCCAGTCTTCCCCCATAGCCAACACCAAGTCCAGTAAGGCATTCCCCCTAGTGGGACTATATACCTCCTCCATTAGATGAAGGTCCTGCATGCAGGTTAAGAACCTACGTGAATGGTTGGATTTGGCTGACTGCTTCTCCCAGCAGATGTCAGGGTAGTTTAGGTCCCCCATGACAACCACGTCCCTAGACTGTACGGCCTCTGAGAGCTGCTTCAAGAATTCCAAGTCTAGATTTTCCTCTGGTTCCTAAGGTTATGTTTATTCTGGGCATGTGAGTCTCTAACTGTGAACTGAGGCCCAAGAGTTTTGCATTGTTTGAAGGAAGGCAAACTAAAAAGATTGATAGCCTCTGCCATCATCCAGTCTGCTTTTGGAATGCCAGAATTTTGCAGCCAAAAAAAAATCTCATGCTTGTATTGTTCTTGTAGATCTTGCACATTGTAGATCTTGCAAGAATATAGCTTCACCCAAAATTATTTGAAATAAGACATTTCTGATTGCCATGAATTATCTATTTTCTTGGAAGGCGTTTGTCACTAAATTTGGTTACCTTAAATATCTTTGTGAAACCACTTGCTTTTTAGCAAATATCTATCAGAGTGTTTCTATTTTTAAGATTGGATATATATTTGCAAATAAATCACTGTGGTTTAAATTCAGCAATACGTTAGTCATTTATCTATTCAGCCTGATCTTTTAAATGAACCTATTCAAAAGATGTTGTGACTAGATAAAAAAAAACAAAAGAATATAAATAACCCCACCCCAATCTCCTACCCAAGAAGTCACACTTCCATAACCAGTTAATTAAAAAGTGTATAACACTCTATGAAGATACACCCTTTTAAGTCTCCTCTTTGGCCAAGCATGATGAAAGAGAAGCAGGATTAGCAAATCCAAGCACTCAAAAATGATGAGTCCAGGGTTCCAAATCCTGAGAGTATCTTGAAAATCATGATTTATAAATTCACCCTGTGTTTTTGAGCCTATGTGTTTCATATTTTCAGACTATGAGGGCTAGAAAATTATGTCTAAAAATGAAAGTTAATATTCTTACAAAATCTCAAGACTTTATGAAATGTGGGTTTAAGAAAAATACTGAATTTCATGAGACCAAAATAAAATAAAAATGTTAATATCATAAACTAGGACATGAAATGTGCTCTGGTAGAATTGAGAAGACTCTGGTTCTGTTACTATAAAAAAGAAGTGAGCTCCAGAACCAAGAGCCAAAGGCTAAGAGCGCCCTGTCAGAAGCTCCTTCACAGTTCAACCAGGGGACTGTCAATTTGAGCACAGCCACTGGTCTTCATCACTGCAGTGAGCAGAGGTGTAGGAAAACCAATTCTTTTAATATTAGGATATTTTCCCTACCATAAAAGCACAATTCTTCCCCACATCATTTCAGAAACAGATTTTTTTGGATCTCTCAGAAAAGAAGTTTTATAATATTAGTATTCATTGCAGTTCATTTGTATTCATTTTTTCCAGTTCTATCATAGTACCACTGAGAAGCTTCAGAATCAAGGCCCCAAACCCTGGCCCTCAGGTCATACCTGGCCAGCAGAACCATGTCTCCATCAGCAGGACAGGAAGACAAGGGCCTCAGTAGAAGGACTCAGGTGCCTATATACTAACTCCAGGAGCATGGGAAACAAGCAGGAGGAGCAAGCCCTCCTACTCTCCAGTGTACATTATGATCTAGTAGGGATTATGGAGATCTGGTAGAACTCCTCACATGACTGGAGTGTAGCTATAGAGGGCTACACCCTGCATAGAAGGGACCAGGTGGGGAAGAAAGGTAGAGGCATTGCTCTCTATGGGAAAGAGCAGTACACCTCCTTGGGGGCTGACATCAGGTCCAAAAATGGACAACTTGAAACCCTCTGGGTCAAGTTGTGGGGAGATAGGGGAAGGCGTGGTGAGAGAGACCTAACTGTAGGTGTATACTACAGACCACCAAACCAGGAGAAGGAACCCAATCTGGAGTTCAACTGAGAATTGACTGAGGCTGCATGTGCACGTGACATGGTCATGACGGGTGATTTTAATTTTCCAGACATCTCCTGAGAGGAACACGCGGTCAAGTTGCAATGGTTGCGATCCTTCCTGACCTGTGTTGAAGAGCTCTTCCTGACTCAGGAGGTACATGAGCCAACCAGAGGTGACACTTTGCTAGACTTGGTCCTGGCCAAAGGAGATGACCTGGTGACCAACTTAAATATAGAGGGAAGTCTGGGCGATGGCAACCATGAAACCATCATATTCACTGTCTGACATAAGGCAGAGAAATCGGATAGCAGGATTGAAGTCTTGGACTTCAAAAATGTAAATTTCAACAAACTTAGGTCACTAGTAGGGCAAGTGCTGCAGGACCAGGGACTGAAGGCAAAAGGCGTCCATGAAGAGTGGTTGTTCCTTAAGGACACAATCCTTGAAGCACAAAGGAAAAAGCCAACCTATTAAATAGGTACTTTGCATCGGTCTTTCATCAGTCCCATGGGACGCCCATGCCCGCTACGGGACAGGGAAGTCCAGGTGAGGGTGATCTCCTGCCCTCCATTGATGCTGACTTCGTGAAGGAACATCTTGAGAAGCTGGATACCTTCAAGTCAGCCGGCCCTGACAATCTTCACCCCAGGGTACTCAAGGAGCTGGCGAGCATCATAGCCCAGCCTCTAGCGCGGATCTTTGAAAACACTTGGCGCTCTGGTGTAGTGCCCGAAGACTGGAAGAAGGCCAACGTGGTGCCTATCTTCAAGAAAGGGAGAAAAGTGGATCCGGCTAACTATAGGGCCATTAGCCTGACTTCTATCCCGGGGAAGATCTTAGAAAAGTTTATTAAAGAGGCCATCCTTATTGGACTGGCCGACACCAACATCTTAAGGGATAGCCAGCACGGGTTTGTTGCGGGTAGGTCTTGCTTGACCAATCTCATTCCCTTCTACGATCAGGTGAACTATCACCTGCACAAGGGAGAAGAGATTGATGTCATGTATCTTGACTTCAAAAAAGCCTTCGATCTGGTTTCCCATGATCACCTCTTGGAGAAACTGGCCAATTGTCGCCTCGGGTCCTCCATGATCCACTGGCTGGAAAATTGTCTCTGTGGTCGGACCCAGAGGGTAGTAATTGATGGAAGTCACTCATCGTGGTGTCCTGTGACCAGTGGGGTCCCCCAAGGCTCTGTCCTTGGACCCATACTGTTCAACATCTTCATTAACGATGTGGACACTGGAGTCAGAAGCGGACTGGCCAAGTTCACCGATGACACCAAACTTTGGGGCAAAGCATCCACACCAGAAGACAAGCAGGTGATCCAGGCTGACCTGGACAGGCTCAGCAAGTGGGTGGATGAGAATCTGATGGTGTTCAACGCCAATAATGCAAGGTTCTCCACCTTGGGAAGAAAAACCCGCAGCATCCTTATAGGCTCGGCAGTGCTATGTTGGCTAGCACTAAGGAAGAAAGAGACTTGGGGGTCATCATTGATCACAAGATGAACATGAGCCTGCAATGCAATGCTGTGGCTAGTAAAGCAACCAAAACACTGGCTTGCATCCATAGATGCTTCTCAAGCAAATCCCGGGACGTCATTCTCCCCTTGTACTCGGCCTTAGTGAGGCCGCAGCTGGAGTACTGCGTCCAGTTTTGGGCTCCACAATTCAAAAAGGATATGGAGAAGCTTGAGAGAGTTCAGAGAAGAGCCACGCACATGATCAGAGGTCAGGGAAGCAGACCCTACGATGACAGGCTGAGAGCCCTGGGGCTCTTTAGCCTGGAAAAGCGCAGGCTCAGGGGTGATCTGATGGCCACCTATAAGTTTATCAGGGGTGACCACCAGTATCTGGGGAAACATTTGTTCACCAGAGCGCCCCAAGGGATGACGACTAGGTCGAACAGTCATAAACTACTACAAGACCGTTTCAGGCTGGACATAAGGAAGAATTTCTTTACTGTCCGAGCCCCCAAGGTCTGGAACAGCCTGCCACTGGAGGTGGTTCAAGCACCTACATTGAACACCTTCAAGAGCAAACTGGATGCTTATCTTGCTGGGATCCTCTGACCCCAGATGACGTCCTGCCCTTTGGGCAGGGGGCTGGACTCGATGATCTTCCGAGGTCCCTTCCAGCCCTAATGTCTATGAAATCTATGAAAGGAAGTGCATTCCCATGTGAGAAAAGGTAACAGAAAAGGCTGGGAAGCCCTCTTGGCTAAACAGGGAAATCATGGTCCTCATAAGAGAGAAGAAAGAGGCTTATAAACAATGGAAGCTTGAGGCAAACACCAAGGAAGACTATTCCACGATGGCCCACATTTGCAGGGAACAGATAAGACAGACTAAAGTGGCGCCCGAACTTAGATTAGCAGTTGGAATCAAGGACAACAAGAAGTACTTCTTTAGGTACATAGGGAATAGGAGGTAAACAAGTGGGAGTGTGGGGCCATTGCTCAATAACTCAGAATAGCTAGTTACCAGTACCCAGGAGAAAGCTGAACTCCTGAATGACTACTTTGCCTCAGTCTTTCACCAGACCAAGGGGAAAACAGTGCTGTCATAACCAAATGAGTTGAGTACCCCTGTCACAATAGAACTGCTGAATGACCACAGTTATTAATACCCTTAGTTGGTATTTTACTTTGTGTTTGTGTTGGATGTTGTATCTTGAACACACTTAAGAACTCAAAGGTATCAAATGTAAAACACGAGGGTGAACTATGCTCGGAGTGTGAGGGAGTCATGATGAACGCGTGATCAAATAGCCTCAGCAAATCAGGCGTTACATGAGGGGCGTGACCGCACGGCTGGCAGTCACAGCCTCCTAAAAGTCAGCAGATACACGGGGCGCATTTTGATTGGCTCTGTAGCTTATAAGAAGGGGCAGAACACAAGCACAAGGGGGATCCACGAGTCAGTTTGGAGAGGCCTGATCACCCTTTCCAGGATCCTGCGTCCACGAAATCCCTTCCCCCCGGACACCCCCATCACGACCAAGTATATCATTCGAACGTGTTTAGAGCTCTCGAGTCACCAGCGAGTTTAATCTTGAAACTGCTGTAAAGGAAACCACCTATATGAAAGTGTGAGTAAAGCATTTATTTGTTACACCGCCTCCTTAATTGTTTTTCTGTCAACGGGAAGAGAGATAAGAGAAGGAGAAACATGGTCCCGTAACCCTTTCGTCCCCGGCCTGTTCGCGCAGCACCTTTCTGGGTCCAACCACCCACCGTCAGGTTGGTCAAATGCCAGGTAAAGTAGAGGATGAACACAGTAGGAATAATCACCTTCTTACTATCGACGTAGAATTGGTGTATGACCAATTAATAAAATTAGACATATACTAGGCAGCAGGGCTGGATGATCTTCATCTGAGAGTGCTGAAGAAGCTGGCTGAAGTAATTGCAGAACCCCCAGCAAAACTCTTCCACAACTCGTGGTGCTCTAGGGTAGTCCCTGAGGAATAGAAGAGGGCCAATGTTGTGCCCATCCACAAAAAGGGCAGAAGGCAGGACCCAGGTAACTATAGTCCAGTCAGCCTAACTTCCATCCTAGGGAAAATCATAGAAAAGTTAATCAAGGAATCTATCTGCAATAAACTTGCAGGAGCTAAGATTCTGAATGATAGCCAGCATGGCTTCATTGCAGGCAGGTCTTGTCTTACCAACCTCATCTCCTTCTATGACCAGGTAAGTCACCACTTGGACATGAGAGAGCAGGTTAACATTTTATACCTAGACTTCCAAAGGCCTTTGATCTAGTATCCCATGATGTCCTCACAAGAAATTGCAGGATTTGGGGCTTAACTCCGAGACAGTCAGGTGGGTAAGAAACTGGCTGCAGGATAGGACCCAGAGAGTCGTAGTAAATGGATCATGTCATCCTCATGAGAAGTGGGGAGTGGTGTCCCACAGGGGTTGGTGCTCAGTCCAGTACTTTTCAACATTTTTATTAAATGTTGAAATAATAATTAATATTATTAAATAATAAATTATTATGGGATGTGTGGATGAAGAGCTGACTGGCCAAGTTCACGGATGACACCAAGTTATGGGGAAGCATAGTCACACTTGAAGATAGGCTACAGTTACAGGCAGACCTAGACTGGCTAGCAAGTTGGATGGATCGGAACCTGATGAAGTTCAACGTTGAGAAATGTAAAGTGCTCCACCTTGGGATGAGCAACCCCCAACACACCTACAGGCTTGGCGACACCAAACTGACTAGCACCACAAATAAAAGGGACCTGAGGATAATAATAGACCACAGTATGAATATGAGCTGGCAGTGTGATGCTATAGTCAGTAGGACAAATAACACTCTGGCATCAATTGATGCAAATCTCCAGCAAAGTCAAGGAGGTGGTTCTTCCGCTCTACTCCGCACTGGTGAGACTGCAGCTGGAGTACTGTTCACCAGGGCACCCAAGGGGAAAACCAGGAGTAATGGCCACAAACTCCTGGAAGATCAATTCAGGCTCATCATTAGGAAAAACTTCAGTCAGGGTGTCCAGACTGTGGAATAAGCTCCCTCCAGAGGTGGTGCAATTGCCTACCCTGGAAATCTTCAAGAGGAGACTAGACAGTCACCTTGCTGGTGTCACCAGACCCCCAGCTAACTTTCCTGCTTGGTGCAGGGTATAGACCCGATGATCCTCCAAGGTCCCTTCCAGCCTTACAATCTATGAATGTCATCTGGCCTACCAGACTCCCCCTGGGTCCAAAAATTTGGTGGGGAGGAAAGGGGACATTGTTAATTGCTGCTCCTCTGGTGCCAAATTTTTGGATCCATGGGGAGCTCAAAAGGCTGGATAGCATGGCCCTGCATGTGGGGTTAGGGCAGCTCATGGCCAGATCCTGACATGCAGGGCCAGGACAAGACAGCAAAGCCTGATCTGGGTGCATATGGTTGGTCTAAGGCAGCACAGGAGCTGATCCAGGCATGCTGGGTCAGAGTGACACAGAGCCTGATCCAGGACTGATCTGGGTGTGCACAGCCTGATCCAGAGACACGGGTCCCAACCCCACTGACTGAATACCTGTGAGAAATTTGGCAGATCTGGCTCTCAGGACTCAATTGAGCATTACTGAATAATATTAAAAGACATTCTGGACCACAAAGAGTTTACAATCCTATATCGTATGTATGTGCTTAAGTTGTCTCCTTTTTTTTGGTTTAATGTAAGATCTTTCATGGGCTTCTGATATGTCACGTACCATGGTGGATGTTTCCTCATCACAATATATTTTGGGTCATGAATGGAAGAAAACTTCCCAATTTATGCTCATGCCTTAGCAAACAAACAACTAAAAATCTACTTATATTTTATTTTGAACATAGAGTGCAATTAACTGTGCATCCCAGTAGTCCTCTCTCCCTTTCTCCAACTCAGATTTATAAAGATAATCAGATATGAGACATTTTAGTGGCTTCTTCCCTCATAAAAACCCATAAACTTCAGATGAATCTAAAGTCTCAAGGAGCCAGAAATTATGCAGGAAACATCACTTAGCCGGTTTATGCACCAGAATGTAAATGAGGCCTCTTTTTTTAGTCCCTATTACTAGTAAAGCTTAGGCATTCAGCTCTTTCATTTTACTTTACTCCCTTTTTCTGTTGCCATAGTAACCTGAGTGGCATTCAGTCTGCAGAAGAAGCTGCCATTGCAGGTGGTTTGCAGATATTTTATTTAAAAAAATCATAGGAGCTGCATTTTCATCAAAAAGACGGCAATAAAATCACATGGCTTTACATTTATGGCATTGGTTTTTATACTTTGATTACTCAGATTTTATAAAGAATACTTTAGTGCCTTAGAAAACAAGCATGCCTATATTTTCCTTCCTGGCAAGCCCTTTGTGTATATTTACAGCCTTCTCTATAGCAGTCAACTAAAATATTGAATCAACGTGAATCAACTCGGTTGAAACAAATGCATCCTGTGGACCCCGTGTGTGTGTGTGTGTGTGTGTGTGTGTGTGTGTGTGTGTGTGTGTGTGTGTGTGTGCGCGCGCACCTATCAATTGTCCATTTGTATGCTGATATAACAAAATGTGATTAATACCCAGTTTGGATCATATTTATGCAAGGATGTAATTCTGAAGGTATTTTGGCTAGAAGAATTTTGGAATTAGATTAGGAATTAAATTAGTAATGAATAACATATTGTTTCTGGTATGTCCATCCAAGGAAATAAAAGTCAAACATGCAAACACATGTATATGTAAATGTTTGCACACACACACACACTGCAATTCCCTTCCCAAGGAATTACATTCTTACTGGTTACAATAAGTATGAGGGAAGGGACTCCTTGGCTTAGAGCTTAACTCACCCTTAAAAGTGGTTCTTAGCAGATAAAGAATTTTACACAATTAAAGAATCCTAAAGCATAGAGAAAAATCTTAATTAAAGTGTTTGCTCTTTTTGGATAGGGACCATAGATAGACAGTCCCCCTCCATAGAGGAAGGAGTAGACATGTATGGGAAGGAATCCCTTTCAATAGAAATATCAGGAGCATGATATGCTTCCTGGTGTCCATCTGGTGTCCAAGAATTTCTCTGAAGCAGAGTTTACAAGAATAGGTTATTCTATATAGCTGCTTATTAATATTGAACTCATTTACATAGTATCCAGGAACCTCACAAACATAATGAGGTAGAGAACAGAAGCATAAATTGGATTAAAAGATGATGATTTAGCCAGAAATTGAACTCAGATTTAATGAGTTCCGTTAGGTTATCCTTCTAACTCATAACGTAAAAGAAACCCCCTGATCTGAGAATTTACAGCCTAAAAACACAACACAAGGGACGAGAGAACAAGCTAAGGTACACAAACAAATGAAACAAAAAGATCACCAGCAAAATCAGGAATACAATCCAAATCTTCTGACTGTCAATCTAATACCTTTGCTGTTAGGCAATGCTAGGGTCTGGAACCAGAAGGGGGTGTTAACAACCACCCTTTCCCCCTGCTCAAACTTACTGCTGGCTGCAACTGTGGACTACAAATCCCAGAGGCACCTGGAAGCAGGAAGAGGAAGTGATGAGTAACCCTACAGAGTCCTGCTGCTGTAATTCTGGACTGCAAATTCCAGAGACCTTGGGGGAAGCTGGAAGAGGAAGAGAACACACAGCCAGAGAGCTGTGCTCTAGTGGACCCAGCTTCTGGCCTAAGCCACTGCAGGCATGTAGCTGCATTTCCTGAATCAAAGGTAAATGCCTGTTCACTTCTGTTTCAATTTAATCTGTGCATCTTAAACTAACATGCAAAGACTGAATCGATTCAGCCTCAGGCTTTTTGACTATCTGTACCTAGCCTAAGGGCTAAGTTCTACTTTGCTGCTAGGATATGTATTTTTAGACATCTCAGTCTCATAACGACATTCTTCACCCCATGCAAAGACCCAAATCATGTTCAAATATCTAACTTTCTTAGAAGGATACATTGACACTACACACAAGTAAGTGTGGCCTACTATCAAAAGCAATTTGATACTACCTCAGTGATGTCTAACTCCATTTACACTCCTTTCCCATTCTGCTTTGCCATGGAAGCACAGAAGTGGTGAGAAAAACACACACATACCCTGCAAACTATAAATGGCCAAAAAACCTAAATTAGCAACTGTTTGATACTAAACTGAGAGCACAGTGGCGAGGGCACCCACTTTTCTTTCCAATAATTAAGGCAACTGCCAAGGACCCAAGAGACTCTGCTTCAAGACCCACCTCTCCCTGAGAGTATGTAACCCTACCTTTCCACTCCCCACAACAGCACCCAGAACACCACCAGGCCACAGGCAAAGGAAGACTGAGCGCATCCTTCTATTGAGCATTATAGGGAGAGAAGGGGAGAGAGAGAACCATAGAAACACAGAAAGCAAGCAAGAGGTAACCTCTTACTGTGACTTAGTGAGGTAGACCCTGCCTGGACTTGGGGGAATGAGTGCTCCTTTCACTGCTGTCTATAAACTTTGCAATGCACAAACACTATAAAAACTATAGAAATAGTAGTGAGAGCAGTGAGCAAGTGTCTTCACATGGTATTACACCTACTTGAAATTCCTTCAAGTTCATAGTATTTGGATAGCCTTCAAGTGGCAGTCATTACTGCAGTACTTCATGCAGGAAAGGATTCTTCAAAAATGTGCCTCAGAATCTCTCCTAGGCAGAAGTGCGTGCCTGTGTTAGAAGGGAGGAAAACCCTGATGGATTAATGAGACCATACCTCAAAGGCTCTGACTTTCCTTACAGAAAAATAAATTTTACATATGTATCATAATCCGCATTCTCCACTCCTATGTCACCAACCAGCTCTACCCAATGGAAAATCCATGGACTCTCTCCACTGTTACATCTCTTGTGAAATTACACTTCTCTTGTAACACCTTGCATCACACGCTCAGCTAGCTCAGGAGGATGGAGTGGGCATACTAAAAATGAGTGATCAGTTTTTGTTTTCAAATCACCCTTTACACTTGGCCAGGCACCTTCCATTTGCACTGATGCAATTTCCATTGCCCTTTGCTACTGAAATGCAGTCATAAATAGTACTGTGTAGTATAGTGGCAGGACTCCAGACCTATATATTAATCTATGTGATATATTTGGTGTTAAGGAATCACTGGGTAAAATGTGTAAACAGCCTTGGGAGCAGTGTCCAGAACCCCAAGCCCCCCATCCTATCAAGGCAGTGGTCAACTTCCTGGCCTACTAAGTGAGATTCTTCCTCGTTTGTGTGCCTTCATAACTATCCTGCAGGGGAGCAGGGGAAGGGCTCGCAGTGCTGTAAACTGGTGTTTAGACCACTCAGCCGGGATATAGGAGATGAGTTAAAAAAAAAACAAAAAAAACCTTAAGGGTAAGAGGGAACCTAAAACCCAGGTCTCCCCTCACTGGAACAAGTGTGGTAAACAGTCCTCTAGTCATAACAGACAATGAGATGTTGTTGTTTTATGTGATCTGGTGCAGTTGTGATGTGGCCTGATGCTACATAGCTGCTTAGGTAGGAGCCCTGCTTATATAATCAGGGGGAAGTGGAATCCCAACCAGGTTCATTTTAGCAGTTGTTAAAAATCCTTACTGAAATGAATGTAGGGCCATGTGCATCCTAGGTAACCAAAGATTTGTCTCTGAAAGTGTGTAAGTATTTTTAATTGAAATTAACGGAGAACTATGGGGGCTCTGCAAGGCAAAACAGAATTCGCTTCAGAGGGCACACATGATGCCCGTTGAAAATACATGAGAACTCGGTCAGATTTCTATCTCATTTTACATGCCTAAATGGCAATTTTCCATGGTGCATTTTTGGCAGTTACACAGTTTTCAGTCTTAGTACCCATGCACTGTGGACATACAACCACTCAGGTACTGAGTACTTCATTGTCTATTCTCTGGCCTGGCAGGTACAAGGATATGTACGCACAAACCTGAGTGTAGGTCCTGAAAAGACGATGAAGACCCTTTTGTGCTTTCATCCCAATAGGTGAAAGGTTAGGGAATTTACTCAAGTGTTAGAGTTTCCTAACCCTGTATTCCTACAACATACTAGCACAGTGCTCAGACCACAGAACCTGGATCCTAGCCTGGACACTTACAGCTTCAAAAGGAAGGTGTTTTGTAATCCTCCTTTTGAAGCTGCAAGTGCCCAGGCTAGGACCCAGGCTCTGGTATTTTCTAAGGCAGCATCCATTTTGATGAGTCCCACACCCTCTGCTAGTGTTTGTCTTCTTGGTCCCACATATCTCCTCTCATGCCTGCCCAGGAATCCAGCTTCAAAGGGAGGCCAAGAAAAGGAAAGGAAATTGTATCAGTTATATGTATGACTTCAATCAAAACTGTGTCCTTCAGCAAGTCTTAGGAAGAATATAAAATGAACATACCATTATTTTTCACTTTTGGAAATGTTTTTAAAAAGTCACAAGAGATCCATCATATAAATCACAGTTGGAAGAACTGTGATGGCCTCAGCTGTTTGATTATTTTTTATTATTATTATCAACAGTGTGGCAGCACTGAGAGGCTTCAGCCACACTGTGTTAGGCTGGGCACAAATGTGTAGCAAAGCCACAGCTCCTGCCCTGAAGAACTTTTGACCAAAGGGTCAAATCCTACAAAGATTCATGCACATGTTGTCCACCTGGAGAATAGTCAGGTTAAGCACACACAGAAAGCTTTGAAGATGCTAGCTAAAGTATAAGGTGAGAGACAAAAGGCAGAGCACAAGGTGACAGTGAGATAATGTGCTACAAAGTGAATAGAATTAGCAGCATACAGTGCCTGTAAAGATGTAGCCAATTAAATATGTGAAGCACTTATCTAAAACAAGTCACTTACCATTGTCATCATTATCATTTGATACCTTTTTCTCATCTATTGTCCTGCAATGTATCAGAAGAATTTATGAAATTGTGGCATACAACTTTCATGACTGAGAAATGAAAATCTCCATCATCTGCCTCAGTCATGTCTTGCTACATTTTGTGCTGACTATTGTTATAGAAGTGCCCTTGAATTCAATCCCACCAATCTGAAAAGGAAAAAAGCTTCTTTCCTGCTGAGTTATACACATGACAATTGTTTGAAAAACCCACATACCAACCAGTATAAACAATCTAAATCATAATAGGCAGTGACATTATCAGCTGTTTCTAATGTTCACTGTCATTTTCATTAGAGGTGGTTGGAATTTTTAAAACATTAAATTTAAAAAATGGAAGGGGCTCCCCCCTGCACACTTCATTTTCCAACTGCTCTATCCCTTACACTGAGCTTTTCTCATGGACTTTTTAAGCTGGACATAAAGTAAAGACAAATCTGACAGGAGATATAACGAAAGAGCAACACTTTTTTGTTTCTTAGGGAAAACATTTCATCAACAGAAAATTGATCTGCTGTGGTCAAAGAAAGTCTTTCAGGTGGCTTTAACAAGCCTTGCTATGGGCCATTCAAGACCACCACATGTCTTCAGTAAATGAGTCTACACTACAGATAATCACATGCCTAGTAGACAAATCAAAAAAACTATTCCAGTTCAAATAGCATTAACTCTCCTCATTAAAAGAAGAAATTCTGGTTTCCACATCTTAAAATAGGATGTAGTAGAAATAGAAAAGGTACAGAGAGGGATATCCAAGATAATCAGGGTTATGGAGCATCTGCTATACCAGGACACACTAAAGAGGCTAGGACACTTCAGTTCAGAAGGGAAAAGTCTGAGAGGGCCATGATAATCAGCATCCTGGAAGATGGGATGGAGTGCACCCTCACCAAGTTTGCAGATGACGCAAAGCTAGAGGGAATACTAGATACACTGGAAGGGAAGGCTAGAATTCAGAAAGAACTCAACAAATTGGAGGATTGGACCAAAAGAAATCTCCTGGGCCACATACCCACAAGCAGGGCCATCCAATTGCTTGGGGAAGAAAAACAGTGGCACAAATTCATGTTGTGACTTTTTGCCCAGCGCAAGCCCCTGCATTTGGGAGCCTGGCGTGGAAGCTAGCTGGCAGCTGGAGCATAACTCTGGCCAGCCAGGCTCTGGTTTGGGGCAGCACATGCTGCTGCCATATGTGTTGCCCCACTTTTTTCTGGCATGGGGTTTTTTTGACTGTGGGAGACCCGGCGAATGCCTGCATGTGAGGCGTGTGTAGTTTGCAGCACTGCAGCTGGGTCTGTGGTGCCACAAACCATACATGTGTACTCATTTGGATGCACCCACAATGTTCAATCAGGAGAAGTGCAAAGTTCTGCACTTAGGACAGAACAATCCCATGCACTGATACAGGTTGGGGACCAACTGGCTAAGCAGCAGCTCTGCAGAAAAGGACCATGGGATTACGATTGACAATAAGCTGTGGGAACTTGCAGGCACTGTGTCAACCCCATGCATTCCAATGGGGGCTTCCAGGCAGCATGTCCACCCAAATAAGCAGAATATAAGACAGCAATGTGCCTTTGTTGTGAAGAAGTCTAATGGCATACTGGGCAGCATTAGTAGGAGTGTTGCCAGCCAATCAAGGGAAGTGCTTCTTCCACTCTATTCAGCACTGGTGAAAAAGAACTGTCAGGGATGTATCCTCTGAACCAGTGATGGTGGATGCCAGGGAGAGTATTAGAGTTATTTTCAACCACCCTGGTGTGCTTTGTGATCCTTTGCGATCCTTTCAAGGGTGCTGTGGGGTGCCATGTAATGTTAGCACCATTGGGTGTGCAAACAATTTACATGCAAAACTCAGAGATTTCAAATAGAAATCCATAGTGTTGACAACATTCTGCCCTATTGTGGTCTTTCTGAGAACTTTGCAACCAAAGAATTGCTCTATTATTTTTCTGTAGTCAAAAACCAAGTGAAAACTAAGAGCTGGCATTTTCTGAAGAGGGCCTTCAGCCTATCCTGGGGTGCTTTGAGTGTATCCAGGTGTGCCTCAAGTCTAAAAAATGTTGAGAACCATTGTTGTAGATATACCGTGTTTATATGCTCTCCCTCTAAAGCATTTATCTTTGCCATTGTCAGAGGCAGGATACTAGGCTAGATGTACCATTGAACACCCAGTATGTCACTGCTTATATTCTTACATTTTTTTCTTATGTTTAAAATTTCAGAATACAACAATCCCACTCTCCAGTCTATGACTGCACACCAGAAAACACTAAAATATATTTTCTCTGTTCGTTTTATCAAATCTTTAAATGTAAAACACATATTATTGAAAGACAGAAACAATATAATTATATAAAACATCTGAATAGAAACAAAGCAGGCAACAAAAATAATAAATGTTGACCTTGCATCTTTCGCTCACATAAAACTTGTCCATTGTAAAGTTCTAGCTTTGTATTTCTAGTGAGGGAAGCTTGTATTGCTCCCATCTGTAAAAGTTAGACAATAAAACTCTATTTCAGACTGCTGTTTTCTTTTCATTCTTGTGCGTGCATGTTATATTGTTTAAGCACTAAGATGATTATACAAAACAGATTCTGAAATAAACCTCTCAAATTTTGTAAAATAAATAAGCTGTTGCATTTTGCAGCTGAAAATGGCTCTGGTAGGAAAGCAGTAGACTGTAGTGACAAAAGAAGATAGCATGTGTTGGTAAGGTGATCCAAACTGTTATTTTTGCTGGTACATCTATAATTTACCTATAGCAGTAAAGTGAAGTTGATGTTGGATGGTCATCACCTCGATGCTCAGGGTTTTTGCTTGCTAGAGGGTACTAATGTTGGTGCATCTATCTTCCCACTGGATTCAAAGGATCTTCCAAAGGTAGTGTTGAATGACTTGAAGTGTCTTTTGTACATTGTCCATGTCTCAGCTCCATACAGTAGGGTAGGGATTACAACTACTTGTTAAACCATGATCTTGGTTTTAGATATAAGGTCACGATCTTTGAACACCTGTTTCATCAGGTGTCCGAAGGCTGCACTAACACATGTGAGGTGATGGTAGATTTCTTCATTGATGTCAGCCTTCTCCAAGACATGACTTCCAAGGTACAGAAAATACTTAATGTTCTCCAGAGTTTTACCGTGAATCTGAATTACCAGATCTGGGGACTCCTCATTAAGAGTTTGTTGATGGAGGACCTTAGTCTTCTGAATGTTAAGCGTCAGTCCCATTTTCTTGTATGCCTCAGTAAAGGCGTCAACAATTGCCTGAAGGTCTACTTCCAAGGTCTACAACAGCATCATCAGTGTACTGGATCTTGAATACTGAGGTCAGGGTGGTCTTACTTTTGGCTCAGAGTCAGTTGAGATTAAACAGTGTACCATCCATTTGGTAGCTTAGCTCCACTCCAGTTGGAAACTTGTTGGCAGTCATATGTAGCGTGACAGTAAGGAGCATCAAGAAAAATGTTGAAGCAATGACACAGCCTTGCTTAACTTCCATCTAACCTCAAAGGGATCTGTAATAGTTCTGTCACTGAGAACCACCACTGACATACCATCATGGAGCAAGCAGAGAATGGTAACAAATTTTGTTGGGCATCCAAACTTCAGAAGGAACCTCCACAGTGCTTCTCAGTTTACAGACTTGAAGACTTTCATGAGGTCAAAGAAGGCCATATAGAGAGGATTATGATGTTCCTGGCATTTTTCCTGCAGCTAATAAGCTATGAAGATCACATCAGCTGTGCCTCTTGAAGACCTAAACCCACAGTGAGATTTTGGAGGAGCTCTTCAGCAAATGGAAGGAGATGGTTCAGGAGAGTTCTCACAATGATGTTTCCTGTGGTGGATAGCAAGGAAATCCCTCTGTAGTTTCCACAGTCAGACTTTCTACTTTCTTGAAGATTTTCACAATCATAGTAACCTGTGGTAATCTGGGATTTCCTCACCATTCCAAATCCTTAAAATGAGGGTACAGAGCTGTGATGTAAGCTCCACTTCTCCCCTGCTTGAAGATTTCAGCAGGGGTTCCATCAGCTCCAGGTTCCTTGCCATTCTTCATCTGCTTGATGGCTTTCCTCACCTCATCAAGGGTTGGAGGGATTCTGAGATTGTCTTTGCCTGGGTGTTGCAGTACCAGTCTAACTGCTGACTGGGTTTCTGTCTTAAATTGGGTGGGAGCTAATCCTAGAAGGGAGCCACTGTCTTCAGCATGTATGACCCAATTCTTGATGCCACCAATGAAACCAAGGAGGAATTCTATGCCAGCCTTGACCAAATCCTTTCTGATGTTCCAGAGGGAGACCAATTTATTTTGCTGAGTGATTTGAATGCCAGAGTTGGAAGGAACTTGAATCTCTGGAATGGAATCATTGGCAAAGAAGGAGTAGAAAAGGTCAAGTCCAACAGCATCCTCCTCTTGACCAAATGCACATAATATGGACTCCCCACCACCAACACCTTGTTCCACCAAAAAAATAGGCAGAAGACATCATGGTAACACCCGTGATCTAAGCACTGGCACCTGATTGACTATTTTTTGTGCCTGGGATTGCAAAAATGTCCACATCACCCAAGCTGTGCTAGGAGCTGATGATAGCTGGATGAATCATTGACTCATCCACTTATTTATGTCACTTAAACTGGCTCCCAAACAACGGCTGCAGCAGAAGTAATGCCAATGGAAGATCAGCGTCGAAGGATTCAAAAACTTAATCAAAGAATGACCTGTTCCATCAGTGCCTCAAATGAAAAGCTGGCAAATTCCAATCAACAACAATGAGAGAATGTCAGCAGTGCTTAGGATGCCTTCAAGCCTACCATCATCAACACCTGCAACGAGACACTTGGATTCTTTCCCAGAAAACATGAAGACGGGTTTGATGAGAAAGACCAGGAGATCCAAGAGTTGATTGAGGCCATTTGTACTTGGCAGTACAAAATGACATCAACTCCAAGCAAAAGAAATTGCATTTCCAGCAAGCCAAGGCTCTCAGCCAAGAAACTGAATCTCCAACCAAGGACCTCTGAGAGGTCCAAAGGAGGACCTGTGATATGAAGAACAGATGATGGGAAGAGAAGGTGAAGGAAATTCACTGATATCCATGATATGCACAGTTTTTTCAATGCCACCAAAACCATCTACAGTCCGAGCACTCAGGACCAACCTCACTGAGACTTAAGGATGAAGGAGGTATGATCGAGGATAGGGAGGGAAGTCATCAGTGCCTGTTGGAAGGAGCATTTTGAAGACCGTCTCATTCAAGACTCTATTGTTGACGAGACTACTCTCAAGTCCATCCTGTTTCTAACCTACACTGCTGTTAACTTTGCTTTGTCAAAGCTACTTTCTTATGTTTTCTCATCTAAAAAAGTGAAAAAATACATGGGCTTACATTTTTAAAAATACAGACCTAACTTAAAAGAACATGAACTAGATTTTCAAAAGTGCTTAGCAGCCACAACTTGAACTGAAGTTGTCTTGTGTACTGAGCATCTCTGAAATACACCCTACCTCCACAGCATAATTTTGTTCACTCCAAGGATTAGCCTGAGCAAAGTCTTGTTTGTAAATAATCTAAATTTGGTTCAGTTTGGATTTAAAATCAAATTGTATGGCTCCGGCCTATCTCTGCTTCCCAAATTGCTAAACACACCACATATAAATAACTGCAACAAAAATATGGGTCTGATCCAGCAATCTTCATTTGGGCAAAACTCTTGGTGAAATTAGTATCAGTTTTGCCTGAGTGAAGTCTCCAAGCCTGGGGCACGATGCAATAGAATTAGGATTCCTTAAATATTAGGTACATCATCTGTGACATACAGGACCCCAGGAAAAAATCCACAATACATAGAGTATGTCTAAGTGTAAATAAAGACTATTCTGATTTGCATTTATACTGTATTACCAAAATGATACATCATTGCAAATTTTGGAAGAAAACAGATGTAGGTAGAATAATACAATACTGGCTCATGTTACATACTGCTCAGATAAAGCAAGAAGATTCCAGGGCACACGGTGATGATAAATAATGCCATCATGCTTTCCATGGCTGTCTTTTTTAATTCACTGGGTTAGAACTATGAAAACCTGGAGAACTGGACCTACCACTTCCTGTAAGGATTACCTTATTTTACAATTGCTTTCTACTCATTGAACCTATGCCCTTGTAATTGTCACAACCCAAAGTTGTGATTTTTTGTTTGTGTGTGCGCTTCGGCACTGCTAAATTATTTCCTGCCAAATTTGTCGCTTTCTTTGCACGGTAGAGCTCTCTGCTGCCAGAGAGAGCTCTGATGCAACAGGGGATTTCCCGCTGAATTGCAGCTTCTTTGCAGTGTGCATCTCTTTTGCTTCGTAGTGATACACACTGTAAAGAAGTTCCCGCCATTTGTATTAGGGTCCGCGCCATGTTATTGGCCGACTCCTAATTTAGGCACACGTGGCAGCTAGCGATTGGCTTGCTAGCTGTACAAAAGGCTTGGGTAGTTTCCACCCAAGCCGGAGGAGGGAGGAGAGAGAGAGAGATTCTGTGTGAAGATCTCCAAGCACTGTGGACCCTCGCGGACCCGACGCGCCTCCCCTAAGCAGGCAAGAGAGGCAATAGAACCGAGCCTACGGAGCTTTCGCTTCTCGCCTCTCCCCGTCGCCGAGCGCAATCCTAGATGTATCCCTTTCCTTTAATTTTGGACCCCACGGAGCCTAACAAACTCCGGGGAAAACTTATCGGACCCGCGGAGCCTGAATAACTCCGGGGAAACTTTTCAAACCCAACTTAACCGGACCCGCGGAGCCTAGCAAACTCCGTGGGAGCAATCGTTTTGTCAGAGTCCTCCAACAAGGGTTCAAGCAGGAGCTGTGCCTGGAAACTTATCCAGCCTACACCAATACCATCTTTAGGTGTAAGTAAACAATCAACCGTTACGCCTCCGTGACTAATTCTAACTCACGTGCGCAATCCGCTTCACGGTTTTCGCCCACCCCGCGTGCCTGGGCTGACGGCCACAGCCCGCATGCACCGGAGACGGGTCCGGTACGACCCCAGTTTGCCCCCGGCTTGCCCATGGCGGCCAGAATGGGATCAGATTCACCGCTGCGCATGGCGACGAGGGCGGGATCGTGCCCAGCCTGCACAGTAATTCCTTAAGGTTCAAAGCAATCCTTGGGAAGCTTAGGGAAAGCAGGAACAGAACAAGTAATCAAGGGAAGTTAATATGAGATAGAGAAGACACTAAGATAGAGAAAACTGAGATAACCTGGTGATGCCTGTTTTACAACTGAGCTGTTTTTCTCCTGATTTTTGCTTTCCCATAGATATTTCAAGAAAGTCTAAGACCATGTCTGAAACCTAACAAGGTAAGCAGTGGTTTCCTCAAATACACTTGAGTCACCTCTTGAACCAGGATCATGCTGAAGGGTGCTACAAGTAAGCAAATTGATTTGGGAGTGGGTTAACTGGCATTTGTCACTAACTAGTATTAATTAGCCAGCCTGCAGTGCCTTGCCCACTTGGCTACACTGCATGGTCATGAGGGAACCTGCATGGAGGTTCCCTCCCTTCTGTTTGAGGGAATTAGTGTCAGGCACCATGAGTCTGTGATCTAGGCATTTTAAAATGTCTTTGATACAGCATGCTGGAGAGAGTAGAATGAATCAGGAACAGCCACAATGAACACTGCTCTTCCCATTTAGTTTCCATTTAGTTCCAGGTGTTGCATTTCACTTAGCATGCCTGCAGTCTACTTCAGTTGATCTTCAATGTTTATGATCTTCAATGCTTATGTGTTAAAATTTCTGCTTTTGTGGTTTGATTATTCTTTCATTAGTTCGTTGTGTACAGATCATGTTTCCATTCCCCTGCCCTGTTTTTGCAAAGTATACAAATACCATGGGCTAAATTAATCTCTAATCGAAATCTGTTGATGTTGAGAGTTTTAGCAAGGAATATGACCCCATCACCCTTTCATATTCTACCTCTGGATTTTTTTTATTATTGCAGTACTATTTTATTATACATATTCCACTACATTTCACAAGGGACTAAGTGCTTTCCAAAAACAGAGAAAGACACAGGGTGTGGCTTTTCAAAAGCACCCATGTGATTTAAGATTATAAATCCCATTGAAAATCAATGAATGGCTTTTGAAACTGAAAATTATGACCTCCTGTCCTTAGCTGAATGCTGAAATCAAGCACTGAAATCACCATTTAACTGTGTCCCAGGGATGCTGGGGTTACAAGGGAACCCCAGGCCAAAACAGAAGGGGAAGAAAGCCCCAACTTACCTTTCACAGGGGCCTGAAGGAGCAGGAGATCACGTGCTGGAAAACTGCCCGCGCAGATCATTAGCATGCTCATATTCAGCTGGGGCCTGGTGATGTCAGCAGGAGACACCACCCGGCGGAAATAAAGGGCAGCCCTGAGGGCACAGGAGGCAGGGAGGTGATCAGAGAGCCTGCAGGGAAACCCGAGGCCAGAAACATGCAGCTGAGGTGTCTGGCAGCCCAAGACAGCAGGGGCAGCTGCAGCTACGGTGACAGCTGCAGTGGCAGAGAAGCCAGCAGAGAAGCCAGCAGAGAAACTGGCAGAGAAGCCAGCAGAGGAGCCAGCAGAGAAGCCAGCGGAGGGAGCAGCAAGAACAGAGGAAACAGAGGGAGTGACGAGAGCAGAGGGAGCAACGAAAGCGGTGAGAGTAGAGAGAGCAGCAAAGGCAGCGAGTGTCAGGGAAGCTGGAGCAGTTATGGGAAGCTTGGAACTGGGAGATAGCAAAGAGCAAGGGAGACAGAAGCAAGACCGGCAGGAGCCCCACCTGGGATAGCTGCAGTTGAAGCGGCGGGAGATCCCGAACTGGGAAGGCCAGCGGAGTTAGGGTGCCAGCAGAGTGGCCCACAGTGGCTCCAAGAGGAGCCTGCATGGCTATAGGACCTCAGGTGACCATAACTACATCCCCAGATAGAAGCCGAGCCTAGGGGAGAGAGAAGAGCCCCGAATGGGGGCAAGTGCCCAGGCCTGGGGATACTGAGGCACCAGGGAAGCACAGGGCCCCACAGGCTGGGGCACTCTATTTTCCTTTTGGGCTCCTTCTTGCCTGGCAGTTGCACCTCTCCAGTGGTCATGGTGGTGGGTATTTCACGTTGTGTCATGGCGGGTGTTGGAATAGGGGCAAGGGTCGGCGGAAGGGACGTACAGGGATCCACTGTCGGCAGAAACGGAGGGCCTCTTAGCCTTCATGCCAGAGCCCGGCCCAGGACACCAGGGCCCGCGGCGGTAGGATAACGGGAGGTTCAGGAGAAGAAGTCAGTAGGGGCCAGTGGTCAAGCAAGGCCTGAAGACCCGCAGCAGAAGGTGGCATTTGGCCAGGGCATAGGGGAGGTCGGAGCCCCGTGAGTGCCTGCCAAGAGGCATGATGACCCTGGAGGCTTCCTCGAAGGGGACCCCCTCCACTGAGGATCCATTCAAAGTCATGGCAGGCGAGTTAAGGGGGTCTTCTGCCATCAGCCGAGGTACCCTCTGGGGTCCACTCGCAGGCCCGGGACAACCAGATCAACAGCCCGGGCAAAAGCCGCTCGGGAGCGCCTAATAGAGCAAAGGCGGGCACAAACTGGCAGCATAGACTGATATTGGTCATCATATCAATCAAGCTACCCGTTGACAATAGCATGTTCATCAGCCACAGGTCATGTTCGCTTATTAGATTCTAACATTTTCTGTGAACAGGCACAAGAAGGTAGCAACATAGCAAAACTGAATACAATACTCCTCTTTTCTGTGCCTGGCAACCTGCTTTTATAACCAATCATATAATATGTTTCTGGCAAGCTAGCTAGACCATTTCACAAATGTTTGTTGCTTTTTAATTAAAAAAAGTATTAACTGACTCCTGTAATTCCTGGACATAATATAATGTTCCTCACTGAGCTGTATTGCTAACTCATGAGATACATAGGCATGATCCAAATTCTATTAACATCAGTGGGGGGGATTTTCTTCTTGTTTTGGGTCAGGCATATAAAGAGAGTGTTTATGGGAAAACCTTTATACAACAGAACAATATGACATACCCAGTTTGTTGTCTGTATCATGTGCACCCTCTGTGCAAGATGCTGCAAACTAGAAATGAGAATTTTTTGTTTTCTTTTTTCTTTTAAATACAAGGAGTAGGTGCCCTATATTTAAAATAATGGGGACCATGGGATCCCATTTGCTTTTTCATGGCTTCAGGAAATCTCTTCCTGCCTTTTCAATGAGAAGTCAGTTGAGGAGGAACAGCATTTAAAGCTGGAATATTGGTTATCTGTAGTAAAGAGAATAAGTAGTGTGGTTACTGATGTTATATTTCATGATGAAGCAACACGTGAGCCAACATGCTCCCCCCAGGACCTCAAAGACATTGTCAAATTTTACAACTTACTACATATAGACAGGCAGGAGAGAACACTAAGATCCATCAAGTGTGTCAAGAAATAATTCATTTGGACAAATGTAGCAGCTGCAGTTAGACAAACCTCTCAGCCTGGTTCCCAGCAAGGTTCTTTTCTTACTGTAGTAACTATGTAGCCAAATCCTTACTAAATCTGACTTCTATCCATGCAGTCACATACTGTACTGAGCACAGGGAACAAGCAGATGCCAGTAGGGTGGCAGCTGGAATACTCCAGACAACCATGCATTTGTGGTGACAATTTTGTTTCACTCATTTGTGAATACAAAATTGCAATAATAATCTTTTTTCTCTTTAAAGAATAAATGTGAATAAATGTGTGTGTGTTGTGTGTGTGTGTGTATATATGTGATTTAGGATGAGTTTATTCATGCCATTTCACTGTAGCAAAGCTGGTTTATGATGTGTTTTTATACGCAATGCTGGGACCGTGTGTGTGTGTTTGTGTGTGTGTGTGTGCGTGTGTGTGCGCGCACATACACACACATCCCCATCATTGCATATAAGAACACACCATAAACCAGCTTTGCTATAGATAAATGGCATTAATAAACTCATCCTGAATCAGCATCACAGAAACAAAAGGGAGTAGAAATATCATAACAGTTGAACATGAAAGTCTTCATATACAACAGGATTGTGGTTCCCGCAGCAACTTCAGTATCAATTATTTGTATCTCTTCAGGCTTGACAAAGCTTCTCAGGTCCTGGATGATCTTCTAAGGCTGAGTTTTGGAAATTCTCCCACACATAGCTCAGCAAGAAGCAGTATAGATATATTCCCTTCTACCTCAATTGTCTCCCAAGGTATAGTACTGACAACCCCTATGTGGGTAGGTAATGGAAAGTTGCAGGGCACAGGCCCAGGTTTGTTTGTTGTTGTGTAACCATCTCAGAAAAGCATGCACTGTGCAGCCATTCCTACAAAAGACATGAGATATGACAGCTGCTTACTCTCCCTCCCACTGCAATTCCAGTGATACTCATGAGCTAAGTTTGTTGGATCAGGCCAACTCTTAGGATCTCAATATTGCACTGTTAGACTGGAGGGTGTGACACAATTGCACATATACAAACACACAAATCAGTTAGGTGCATACACACGCACACTACCAGCTCAGGCACATACACATTCAAACCAGCCTAGGTACATACATACCTATCACCAATTCAAGCACATACACTATACACCCCAAAAGTTAGACACAGATCACTAATTTATATAATTCATATATCTTGCACATAATGCCATATATATATATATGTATATATATATATGGCATAAACACACACACACACACACACACACACACACACACTCACCAGTTCACACACATACAACCCACCTACACATACACACAGGTAAGCTTCTAACTTGGATGGTACAGTGTGTATATGTGTGCTTGGGGTACCTGGGATACTTGGGGGAAGGTTCAGGTGAGAGAGGGAGAGAGAGTTAAAATATAGGGAGTGAAAGTTGCCAGAACCAGGATTAGAACTGGTAGACTACAGGAGCATGGGCTGAAGAACTGAGGCTTAAGGGTAACTTTAGGTTAATTGATCTTAATTGATTAAAAGACAATGCCCAAAGCCTACAGAACAGGGGAGCATGCCAGCACAGAGGCTGGAACTGGACCCAGAGCTATGGGGGAGCTGAAAAGGTAGGTGGGGAGAGGGAAAATGGGGCTAAGGGAAAGTGTGGGTGTTAAAGAGGGGCTCTGGGTGTGGGGAGCCAGAAGATGGCTCCGGGGCAGCTAGAGAAGTTGCAGGGAGCGGCAGTCAATGCTGGGAACTGGAGAAAGGCTCCAGCTGCTGGAGAAAACTGCAGGACAGCCACGAGGCGCTAGGAAGCTGCAGGGCGGAATGACTACAGAAGGTGTGGGGGAAGCCTGAAAACAGAGAGACGGACAGCAGAAAATCACAGGAAAAGCAGCAGGAGAGACTGAAAGTTGGCAGGGGCAATGGGAAAGCAGAGAAAGGCAACAGAAAGTCACAGGGAAAAGGCAGTAGGAGTGTGGGGAGCAGGGGGACAGCAGAAAATCACAGGAAAAGCAGCAGGAGAGACTGAAATGTGGCAGGGGCAGCGGGAAAGCAGAGAAAGGCAGCAGAAAGTCACAGTGAAAAGGCACTAGGAATTGAGAGGAGATCGGGAAACTAGTGGAGAGAGGTGGGGGCTGAGGCTGAGAGAGAGAGAGAGAATGAGACTGGAATTTAAGATAAGGAAGGGACTGGGATTCAGTAAAACATGACCCAACTCAGAGTTGCAAATGACAGTGGTTTTATTGAACAGGGGAGATGGTGATACAATGTCTTATTGGTTCCCTTGCACCCACACCCACACACACACAAACACACACACACACACACACACACACACAATGGCAGTAGGGGTTAGAGAGGCTTGGTGCAGGGGCTGAAGTCCACTGAAGTCCAGGAGGAGAGAGAGACAGAGAACGAGAGTCCAAATTGGAGGAGGAGGTGTGCAGGTAATATCTACCTATCCAGGCTGGAAAGAGGTCCTTGTCCTGTAGGTGTTGTCCAGAGGGGGGTCACCAGCAGGGCCTCTGGGTGGATAGGTGGTGTGGCATGGTGCTGGTCCAGATGGAGAGGGCGTCCCACTGGGTCTGTCTTCACTGCACCTTTTTATAGGGGCAGACTTTGTGTGACCCTAGTGACAGGAGGCATGCCCAGGCTAGGGTCAGCCCCTGGCATACTGAGCATGCGTGCTCCATGCAGGGATGTGCAGTTTTGGGTGTCTGTAATGGTAAGAGTTGCTGTTTCTGCAGAGTCTTCTGTCTTTCAAATGCTGGGTTCTTGTCTCTGCTCCTGGATGAGGTCTGTGGTTCCTGGATGTGAGGTGATGGCACAGTTGTTATAGGCCATTCAGTAGAGGCCTGCTACCATTGTATTTCAATCATTCCCAATCATTCTCATGCATCCAGGAACCAATTTACATGGGAGGGGTACGTGACTCATACAGTTGCAATATGGGATGCCCAGGCAGAGGACACAAGATGGAGGCTTGACATATAAAATGGAAACTTGACATGACTTTGGTTCACTTACAAACACAAGCCTAAACCATACAATTTCCATATGAAACAATAAAAATGAAAATGAAAATGATAATAATACAATATACAACAGTGGATATCCAAAACCAAAAACTTGTTACCAAAATAAAAATGTTTAAAGCTTATCTTAAGTCTGAGCTCACTTGTAATTATCTATAGGGACTGGAGAGGGAGAGAAAAAGTCAGAAATGGTTGGGGAAGGGGAGGGAATGCATTTTAAAATACATTTAAAAAAAAAGAAAAACTGGGGGTTTTGCTACAAGTTCAGCTACCTGTGAAACCATAAGACAGAAACCTTATGTGACCAATGACACCTGAACCAATATCTGAAAAACGAACATGAATGGTTTCTATAAAATGTGCTCTGCAATTAGTCCATGCAATGCGAACTGGTATTTGGAAAATTTGGAACTGTAATTGCCATTTATAATGTATTATTTGACTGAGTGAATCTCAAATGGTTCCGATTTTTGGTCCTCTGATAATTAACTTCAAAAAGTTCCAATGGTCATTTAAGCCTTTAAATTTAGGCCTTAAATTTAGGTAATGCTTTCTTGTGACATTTCTGGTATAGCATTTTCAGGTTACATGGTGTCCCGGAGATACTTTGCCTTGGCCCTTAATGGCTTTTCTGCACTTGGCATTTAATATTCATTGGTTAAAATTGATAATTAGCACTGGAAGAATTTCTGCCTTAGCAGTAGCAGATTCTAGAGCTAGAGCCCAAGACGTCCTTCTTGCCAAGGAAACCTCCAACTTTGTGGACTACCCTCCTGGCATGCCCATGCCCTTTTGGCCCCACATAACTTTACATCTGGCCAGCTTCAAAATGGAGATGGGGTGGGGGTGGAAAATTTTCAGGGCAATGCTCAGACCATACCCTGGTGGTAAGTGCACTTGGTCATGGGTAAGGGATACAGGTTCAACCTCCCACACCCCCAATGAGAACCAGTGCCTAGAACTTCTGTCTCCAGCTCTCTGGGAAAGTTCCTTAATCAACCAGCTCTTCTGCTAAGAGATTGAGGGTGCTTCCAGGGCAACTGCATATATTAGCAATCCTATACTACTACCAGTGGGAATAGAATCCAAGCTCCCTAAATGCAAAAAATTGCACACACGTGTAAGTGTCATTTTGGAGGGTAAAGGTGCAACAGGATTTAATTCATAATCTTCCAGGCTTGTCTTTAACATGGAAGCAAACTTTGACTCTTAGGAAGAATGCTATGCTGGTGGTGCTAGCTTGGAGTTACACAAGGGCTGGTGTAGAGGTGGCTGTAGCAGAGGGGAGGCTAAAGAAGGCAGAGGAGAGTGTGCTGTCTACACTGGTCCTCTGATTAGTCAATACCAAGGCAGAGCTGTTCTATAGAAATTGGGCATTGTAAAGGAGCTAAGGCAGGGATGTCAAACATACAGCCCATAGGCCAAATCTGGCCCACAGAGCTGGGACATCTAATTGTGACAGGGGACCTTCCCATGGCAGCAGCCAAGGTTTTGGGTGAGACCCATGATGCTGGAACCCCAGTGCTGGGCTTCTTCCCAAAGTGCTGCTGGGGCTCCAGTGCCACTGCTCTGGCCTGGGTGCTTGGCAGTCAAGTACACAAGAGCAACAGTGCTGCAGCCCCAGCAGAATTGCAGCTTCTTCCCACAGTGGCAGCCAAGGGCCTGGGTGAGAGCAGCATTGTTGGAGCCTCAGCAGCCCAACAGGGAGAAACTGAACACCACGGCTTGTTCCCAGGGAAGCACGGCTTGTTCCCAAGGGGCTGTGATGTCAGGCTTCTTCCTGCTGGGTCCCAGACTAGTCAGAGCAGGTGTTGATGGGGAAGAGGGAGGGGAGGTACGTGGGGAAGGAGGTATTGGCCCAATCTGGCCTATGGACCAGTCCTGTACCACTCATCTGGCCCATTGGGCCAGACAAGTTTGATACCCCTGGATGCACAGACTTTTGCATCCTGTCTGACCAACTTATTTCAGGAAATATTTGTATGTGTAAGTTGTGCAAACTATACATAGAATACAGTCGGACTCTGTGTTACTGATTTCATATCAGTTACAAACCAACTTTGAAGTCTCGGACATTTACTACAATGCCAAAAAGAAGCAATGTTGGTGTCAGAAGAGGACGCTAGTCTTAGAAGAAGTAACAGTATTATCTATTTAATATTTATATAGATGTCCTCTTACATGAAATGTAAGTATGTACTTAAAGTTATCAAGCAATTCTCCTGCACTAATTTCCAAGACAATTTTCAATTTAAGTTTGCATAGAGTGGAAATGTTTTAAAGTTGTAATGCATCCTTTAAAGTGTGCTACCTGAGCCAGTTACACATGTTCATTGAGAGACATGACTAGCATTTGTCAAATATAGTTGTGTCTTTTTTCTTTTCTCTCCCTGTGGGAAATCACAGATATTAGCATTGTCTTGTGTTATAGCAAACGTAGAGACACCTCTGCCCCCCACCCCGACACACACCTATACTCGCTGGACTGCAGAAAGTGGATATACCTGACTTTCTAACATAGGAGTTACAGCATACAGCTGGTATGTGAGAGATTCAGAATTTGAGACTTCAGCCTGATGATTTTGGAATTATTCACAAGAGCAGATCTACTCAAATAGAAAAGAATTAGAGAAAACCCATGCTAGTAAACAATTGCTGGGTGGTTAGGGCATGTATCTATACCATAGATTCTATGCTATGGTAGTACCAGTGCTCTGATTTAAGCTTCTTCCACCCTGAGTGCCCAAATTACCAGAAAATTGATGATTCTGAAACCTCACACTCTCTCTTTCTCCATGAAAGTTCTTGGGTTCATCCTGATGCAAAGCAGGAAAATTCTTGAAACCTCATATACTTATAAGACGTTAAACCAATTTCCACCAACATTACAAAGACTACTAACACACATTTTGTTTTTAATTGAACTCTCCTTTCAATCCAATCTCTTTCTGGATCTGAGTAAGCATTAGCATCGTCCCTTGGCCTTTAGGCTTAGATCATGTGTTGATGAACTTCTCAGATGCTGCTTTTGGAACAGGTACACAAAAAACTTAGCCTAGCAGAGATACTGCTTTTCATTTGGGAAAAATGCACCATTACATTTACTGTAAGTCCCAAGGTCAGAGAGATGCAGAAGTTCAACTAAAGTACAATATTTAAGCAATTGAAGGTCAGACCTTTCATTAAAGGAGCCTTGACTTTTTTTTTTTCTTTAGAACAATAGATATTTCAAAAACAATAATTTGATGACCACCTCTGGGGTCATTGTGAGCCGTAGGCCAACTCTAACAGTTAGTCCTCCTCACTAACAGCATTTCCACACAGATTTACTGGAGACATTCAGTCTATGGTGAGTATAGTCTAGGGAAACACAGACCTGGAACTGTCTGCTACTTCATTACTGATACATCTGAATGGCCATTGAATTTTCCCCCTCCCCACAGCTGCTTTTTTACTGGCTTTATGTTTGTTTGTCAGCTCTGCATGATTCCTCCTGTACTTTGTTCACATATAACCACAGTTACAATACTTTACCACAAAGGCTTCTTTTGTGATCTGTGTCCTGGTGACTCTTGCCCACAGTGATAGCACCCTGTGACAAGGCAGCATGTGTAAATGAAAACAGCTTGTGTGTGCTCAGCATATAAATGCTCCCCAATAATAGAAAGGTTACTGTTTTATCATGCAGAGCATAGCATATACATCTTATTAAAAAACAAAAATGCAGGAAGGATGTATCATAGTGCAGATGCAGTTAAAAAAAGATCACCGTGCTTTGGGGTATTTTTTCCTTTCTTTCCCCTACTCTGCATTTATACAGACCAAGCAAAAGACTACCAGATTTAAGTACTATATATAAATGCAAGGCAAAACCAAGGAATAACGCATGTGAAGAAAAAAAAGCACCTCCAGAAACAGATTCAGGTTTTGTGTGCAATGCCTAGAAGCAGATAATCTCTGCTGAGTAAAGATAGCCATTCAGATTAGATCAGTCTACAGCACTGCGGGAGGAGGAAAACTAGGAATCATTTCGTAGCCACCAGATGCTTAGGATTCCATATATTTTGGGGATAAATCTTTCAATAGCTCCATTGAAATTGGGGTATGTCAATAATTCAGCGTATTAGTTGGATGCAAATACTGGACAATAAGGTATGGAAAGAAAACTGTAATTGGGAATGCCAGAGCGAATCGGGTTCTATCTTTTGACTGAGTCCATTGTTGAACTCCAGGCTGAACCTCCGACCCCTTACTTTGGAGGGACACAATAGGCTTTGATATGAGATGGTGGGAAACAGACTTAGAGACTCATTTCACATTCAGCTGCAATTCATCAGCTTGGCTGGGACTTCTAGCAGCTTTAATGACCACTGCAATTGATGGTTAAATCAATTTGTGACGGTGACAGCATGGCTGGCCTCTAGACTGTAACAGTCCAGGATTACAACAGGCAGAAAGGGCCCCGTTATTCAGATGTGCGTGGTTTCTGCTCAGCTCTGAGTGGGAACAACAGTGGGACAAAATCTCACAAAACGAAGGCTGGAGAACATGCACAGTTGACTACACAATGCTACTACTTTTTTGTAAAAGGATGAAGCGAGTTTAAGAAAAAAAAAAGTATTGTTACAAATAAAAATATACAGTAGAACACAAAAGGCAGTGATATTTAACTATATCCTTAGGGAAAGTGGCAACCGAGAAAGAATTTCACCTTTGTTTCTCCAGGACCAAGTGGGTGGTCCTCTGTAACCCCCTCTCTCATCCTCACCCCACCCCTTAAAAACAGCAGTGTCTGGATTATGATAAAGCAGGTTTGAATTTGTAGCGAGTGGCCTGGAAAGGAGGGAAAATGAAAAAACAAATATATCACTCTGACAGCTACCACAAGAAGGAAGAACTGCTCCCTCTTCTGTTTCTCAGGGGAAAGTACATTTGAAATGCATACATTATTATTATTATTATTATTATTATGTCCTGAGTGGCTATTGCAGTGAAAACAGTACCATTAGAGCAAAAGGGCCTTTCAGTTACAGTACAAGTCATTTTTTCTTTACATGAAGTTGCAAGGTTGACCCTTCAAGTGTACTTTTGAATCATGTTAATTCTCTTTGCCCAGATATTCTACTTTCTTTTATACCTGATATTTCCAGCCAAAGAATATTAGCAGTAGAGGGATCTGGAAAAGACATTAATATTATTCTAACTCCAGGTAATTGTATGTTTATGAATTCAAGTGGTGACCAAGAATAATGAGATGTATTACATTGTACACATAACCTAAGGTATTTGCGTATTTTGTTTGGGACCCAAGATATTTAAATAAAAGGTTTAGCAAAAAAAAGCCAACCAAAAAGCTGTATTTTCTGCATCTTCTTAATTAGAAAAACAGATTATTTATCCAATGTATACAAAATAGCATTCAGCTACATGTGCGTGGATCCCTTTAGTAAATCAATATTGTGGCATCAGAGAGCCAAAATATTTAAACATTTATATGAAGTTGTTAATATGAGCACTAGAAATGATTTGGATCAATAGCTTGTAAATTATACAACAATTAATTATATGTTCCCTTTGTTGTTATCTGTGACCAAAGCTGTTTCTAGGAACATGAAGGAAATGTTTCAAAAAGAAAATGCCTGTTGACCTGGGAAGCCTAACACCTTCCTTCACATTATGTCTGGAAGCCTCTGATTAATAATAAATTCTGGCATATCCCCTGTTAAATGTCAGTCTAAATGTTGCATAAGAAACAACTGTCTGGCTCCACTAAGCGTGTGAATCAATTGCTTGATGTTAATACCTGAAAAATAGTATTCTCAAATAAAATCCTACATCTTGCATATGTAAACAACAGATCTTTTCTAAAAGAGCTGTCTAAATATTGAAGTAATATTATTACTTACAGAAAAGAGGTCTGGCACTAGGTCCAAACCTTGCCACTGGCTGGGGGGGAGGGGTGGGGGAAAAAAAAAATCGCTTGGTTTCTATGGTAACCATGCTGGTAGAAATAGTTGTGTGAGCATACTGAACATGCAGAAAGCCTTCCCAAGGGAGGTCAGAGGGTTTGAAGGGGGAAAACATGGGAGCTTCTAGAGAAAACACAGAGATATTTTATGCTGAAGCAGTGCCTTCACATTGGCTTGTGATGTGATCAATAACCCAAACATGCTAGTTAAGAATATCCCCTTGATCTAAGTAATTTGTCGTGTGTGTGTGTGTGTGTGTGTGTGTGTGTGTGTGTGTGTGGAGGTGGGATGTAACACACACACAAACACATATGTATGCATAGACATACGTTTATATAGATACTGTCACAAATTGCAAATACTGTGGGTCCTTTTCCTTCAAAAGCTTTAGCTGCTGTAAATACTGGTGCGCACATACAGGCCATAAAAGACAACTGGATGTTTCACACAAAACCATGCTTTTAATGTGACCATCAAAATAAAGTGAGTGACAAGAAGAAAATATCTGCAGCCCATGTTATTTGGTTTTCAGGACTACCAGGGATAGTACTTTTCTTAATGATGGTAAAGGGGAGAGGAGCTCATCATTACTTGTGGTATAACAAGCAAGCTATACGTATAAACCAAAGTGTGCCTGCAGGATTCAGTCTAGTTAGAAACCAGGCGATCAAGGTCAGTTCTCCGGAGGTAAGAATTGTTCAGCAGCCTTTTATTTACATCTGTTTCAATCCCCTTAGTTCATTGTTGGTTGCTGCAAACTTGCTTAATAGGCAATAGATTGGCACAGTGTTAGAACCTGATTGAGGTTTCCATGAATCAGGTGAGAGTCTTTATTACACACCAGCCTTCCAACTGTGCAAAAAAAAACAAACCTCTAGCAATGCTACAAAGTTGGATTTTTACAAATGTACAAGCAAACCAGTTTTGATGGTGCCTGATGTGCAATGTACATTTGTAAACTATGTTTCATTTCAACAGTTTTAGCAATGAGCTGAAATGTCAAAAACCTGCAGAAGTACAGTGAGAGAAAGGATTCATCTTCAAAGAGGATGGCTGCTGTCAATGTAGACGATTTACACTCAGCCTTACATTAACCACTGGACCATCTGTTGTTGCTATCAGTTCCAAAGATTTGGGGATGACTTAGACAAAGCCAATCGATTTAACCATCTCCTTATGCTAGAGGATGTCAATTGAAAGATTCCTAGCAGAGGGGTGAGTGCGCATATGACTCACTACAGTTTGCAACAAAGAGCTTTGATTACATTCCCTGCATTGCCACCTGCAATCCTGTAGTAGATAGACTCAAGGTCTGTGTCTTAAACTGCTGTGGACTTTCAATATGAGTGCACTCTTCTTCCAACTTGGCACCGCACCTCTGTTTGTGGTGGCGTGAATACTTCCTTTGATCCTCACGTGACAGTGCTGTCAAGCTGCACCCATTAGTCCTCAGCATCAGTAGCAGCAGCAGAACAGAAGGGCAGCAGTCAAGGTCTCCACCTTTGTGAGGAGAAATGCAGTCCATGTTGCAAAAGTGCAGTCCATATTGAGGCAGCACCTGTCAAGTGCCAGAAGAATGGTTTTTCCAGCTAGCATGGCATGACAGTTGTCCCAGCATGCCTCTTGGCCTACCAGCTACATTCATCTTGGTGGTTCCAAATACAGTTGCATGGTAGTAGCAAAGCCTTATGGATATTTGGCCCCAGGCTTCTCACTGGGGTTTTCTGCCATTTCAAGGATGGAAGCCTCTGGAAGACATCATTTATGCAACATGTTTTCCATGCCATGGCATGACAGCTAGCAGGCAAGCTGGAAGATAATAAGCACAGACAGGGATCATGTCTACGTGAGATGCTGGCTACGCAGTAACTTGTTGCTGCTGCGCAGTAGCATTGCATGGCATGAACCATGACATGACACTACTGTACAGTAGTAATGAGCTACTGCACAGTCAGCGTCTCATGTAGACTTGGCCAGGTAGGCCAAGACTCTCCACCGTGGGGAAAGCAAAGCAAGACTTTGCAGCATTGTTCTCAGAGGGCTGGGAGGGTCCGGAGATGGTGTGGGTACATTCTGTGCTTCTACTGTGATGGCAACACGTGTGTAAATGGCAACTCCTCCTGAGATGTAATCAACCAGCCCTGCAAAGAATAGAAGGAATCTCCAATGAAAAGCCTTGAGTCAAAGATCCATAAGGCTTTGCTGCTGAGAGACCAAGCAACATGCTGGGATACGTGCTCACCAGTCCCCTCACAGTGGAGCATTGCAACAGAGTAGGCTAAGGCACATTATGAAGCACTTAAGAAGGCTCTGTACATTTGTAGAATATCAAAACACTTCAAATCAGAGAACAACCTGAAATGCTTTGCATCTTCATCTGTCCATATCCCAACAACCCGAATAGATGACTCTATGACCACTCAGTGGTGAAATAGTTGTCTAAATCATCATCATTAGAGCTCGGTGTTAGCATTCAACTGAAGCAAATGATGACAATCCACGCTTACCAAAACTATTATTTCTATATCTTTCTCTGACGATTCATTCAGATTGCATTATTCTGGCTTCCTCCGTGTCTCTGAGGCTAAAAAACATGTTTGGAAACAAAGTATGATCCTGCCAAAACTGACAGTGGATCTCTAAACTATAAAAACTATTAAAAACTATTGAGGTGCAGCCCTGAAAACTGTGATGTTCCTGTTAAAACCTCCCAAATCTCCCAATCTCAGTGGGATTGAATTGAGATCATATGCTTGTTGCTTTTCTCCCTAAAAAGACCTGGAATTGAACAAGTCACTTGTATATTCTGCAGTCTTTCCTCAGTCCAGATTCTTATCTAATATGTTCTTCAGTCCAATATCCTCAATGTTTCTGAATTAATTTTGTATGTTCTTCAAGACTCCTGGATTTAGTTACCTAAATGTATGTTTCAAACTTAGCTGTAATGGGAAAAATCACTGATGCAGACTTTTTTCCCCCTGAAATTTACAACAGTTTCATCCACACCTGCTGTATCTTAACCTGCATTCTTGAATATTTATCTTCTGGGGAAAACCTGGATTTCTTAGATCCATCATGCTAGCATTTTAATTCACCTCATCAGAAAAAACCTGTTTTTCATACATGACATCACTATATACATGTAGTGGTCGCTGGGCTTGATAACTGAACATGGTGATCACTACATATGGTGATGATGATGAAGTGAGTTTCACCACACTCAAATGTTGGAACCAGAAGGGCCAGAAAGCCAGCAACAGGTAGAATGGTCAATGTCAATAAGACTACAATATGGTAACAGTAGTAGTAGTGTGTTGACAAAAGTTGTTAATAACCTTGGTGTGGGCTCTAGTATGTTTTGGGATAAAATAAACAGGTCTTAGAATAGAGGACAATCCACATACATTCCTTACATCAAGCACGATAGAAATCTATGATGTAATTTCTCAGTTCTTCTACTCAGCTAGGTTTGTGAATAAATTGACATCTAAATCCTACTACACTTTTCTTACTTAACACATACACGGCCACACAAGTGCAGTTTTTGGCACTTAAACTTTTGAATTATATTTCACCTTCTGGCAAAACATAATTGTCCTACATGCATACCCACTGGAATAAAGGCATTGAGTAGAAGAGCCATTCATATTTTAGATCACCTGCCTATGGTTAAGGCTCTTCCCTAGACAGTAGCAGACTGAAAGACTAGGCCCCTTTAACCCAGAAGGGTTTCCCACCTAGGTCTTCTGCTCCCTAAGCAAGTGCACTGACTACAAGGCTACGAAGTTGAAAAGTAAAATGGGCCCTCCCACCTCATAGCAGGTTGATCCTTTTTTGCCGTTGGTGGGAATAGAATCTGAACTGTATGTAAGTATCACAAGTTGCAGTTACATAACTACGTACGTGCCACTTAGACACATGAACAAAGGTGAAATCTCACTTACTCCTTAAGATGTAGTTCTTTTTCAGGAAGCTAATTCTTTACAGAATAGCTGATGTTCTGGTGCACAAATAAAGCAAAAGTTACTTCATGCCAACTTGGCAGTCATTTGAAATAATAGAGAGGTTTATCCGAGTTCCATTAAGAAAATGTGGCTCAATTAAAAGTGGAAGAACCTCTAAACAAAAATATGTAAGAATTCTTCTCAGACTAATTACTTATTAGAGATATCATGATCTCCCACTAAATAATGTTTGTTGATGTGAAATCTAAAGTTTGTAAAGAGAGTTAAACAAAAGCTGATTTTGTTACTTGCAATTTTCTTTGATTGTTTATTATCTAAGAGGTTTCCTTTCTACGAGGTCATTAAAATGTAAATCTTAAATCATAAAAAGGAATCTTATAAACAACATTTTGCACTGGCCAAAGAGTACAGAAACTAGCATGTAATTAACCGAGAAACCATAGCAGAGCTGGAAACAGCACATAGAAGCCATGATGGTTTTTTCTCTGCACATACTCCTGGATCACGCTGGATAGAATGACATGACCAAGATTTAGCAATACCTAAGCAGCTACATACTGAAATATGCCAGTGCTACATCATCATTCAAATTCTGCTGACATTTGTTGTCTTGTCTCACACCTGAAGTTGAAAGATAATAGATCATATTTTAAAATGGTGAATTCCATTCCTTTTTTATGTTTACAAAACTGTTGAATATATTTGAAATAGTCATTGAATCTCTAAGCAAACATAAAATGTTTGCATATTTGTTATACTCTTTGTATATTTCTTGCAAATATCAGCAAAAATAGCATTATGTCATGTTGTGTGACTAAAAGACTAACATGGTGATGAAAATGGGTTTCATTCTTATCTGTATCTTTCCTTCAGTTTTCTCCCCTTTGTTCCATGCTCTAGGTTTCTAACTATTTCTACCTATTCTGTATATGAATGATAAAGTAAAAAAAAATGATTTTCTGGAGAAACTGTATTGTGTTGAAACTACTAAACACTGAGTTCTCCCATTATAAAGCAGTAATTTGTATTGTTCCAAAAATATCCTGGCAGTAGAAATTCCAGTAATCTCTTGGCATAAGCATTCTTGTAAAGTGCCTGAGTGGCATATCGACCACATCCAGCTCTTGAAGAGGTGCCAAGTAGTGTAAGCAATCAAGGAGAAGATACTGTCTGGGGAGAAAAAAAGAATTCTGAATTTCTTTCTTGTTTGGAGAAAAGGTCAAAGAAGAAGCCCATGGAGAAAGTTACCTGGTAAAGAGCTCATTATTAGTACTGCTTCAGTCTCATTCTCATCTGTGTTTGCCATGTGTCTCAGTTACTGTAGAAGCATACTAAAACAACCATAGGGTTTGCATATAGACTGTTCTTGTGCTGCCTTTCTTCCCTGATCATTTTCCACCAAATCCTGCTGACATGGAGTGGACTATTACACATAAAGAACCATCTACATTCTATGTGAAGGCAAGAACAAGAGAAAATGAACCCTGAAAACCAATAATGAACCAGATTCTCTGGAGTAAATCTCTATAGTACTAAGTCAATTCAACTGCAAAAATTTACACTAGTAGAGGATCTGCTCCGATATTTCTAACTCTTTTACAGTGGTTTTCATTTCCTTCTGCCTATATTTTCTTTCAGAAGCAGGTTAAAATGCTGTCATCACTCAGACTATGCATTATTTCCATTTTTCTGTCATTTTGCAAAAGTATAGGCTGTAAATAGGAATGGATAAGCTGTTCCTTCTATAGCAACAAAAGGGTTTTTGTCAGCAAGAAGATAGCAAATTGTGGATATAAACATTATTCCATACATATCAGCCTCCCCGCCAACACGCATATATGCAGTAATAAATTATTTCTATCCAATTTTGACTTCATTTAAATAAACATTAGCACTTGTTACAAAGGTAAATATAATCTAAACTACAGGCAGCTTATAACAAGTATGCTGTCTTCATTAAGATACTTTGGAATTCATATAAGACAATTTTAAAACCAAAAACCAAAAAGGTATGCTGAGAAAGAGAATTCAAGAAAAATAAGAACCTGTGTTCAATGTGTTGGATAGGATATTAGGGCATCAGAACCTTGAGGCAGAGATGGATTGAATCTGGCTAAGGAAATATAATTTGTATCTTGTTATAATGAAATAATAGATGCCGACAACAGCCATGTTTAACAGTCTTGTATTTTAATGAATCCCATGTAGCAAGATGGTCTGCTAATAAAGCAATAAATAGAAGTGATTTAATAGAAGCAGTTTATATACTGTCTGAAAAAAACATGTATTTAAACATCTAAATAATGATGTCCAAGAGAGTGTTTTTAGCAATCTCCCATCAGTCAGCATGTTAGCCTTTTATTATTTCAGTAAGAAAATCTAGATCAAATGCAGCAAAATATGGCCTGCAGGCTGGATCTGGCCCACCAGGGCACTCTGTCTAGCCCGTAGCACCCTAAAAAATTTTGAAAATTTATTTTTATCTTCTCCAGGCTGCCTGTCAAAGATGACAGGAGCCAGAGGCACTAAGACCCAGGGGAAGCCAGCGGCAGGACCCAGCAGCCCAGCAGCAAGGCCTGCCAGGCCCTGCCCTACCTCCAGCTCCTCCACTCCCACCCCTCTGCCCTGCAACTGGAAGCCTTTGCTTAGCAGAGGCTTCTGGCCTGGGACCCTAGAGCTGTTCCTGCCTCCATCCACTAGAGAGGGAAATTCAGATAAGGGGTAGGGGTGGGGTCCTACTGAGTCCTGCAGTCATGCCCTTCATTCAGGAACCACATGTTGTCAGAGCACTGCAGCAGCAGCCAGGAAAGCAAGGAAAGCCTGTGGGGGGTGAGTGGGAGCAAGTGGGAACATGGCAGTGCAGTGACAGCTGGGAAGGAGCACAGGGCCCATGCTGGTGTCCCAGGGCCATGGTCAGCAGGGCCCAGAACAGCCCCAGGAGCATGGGGACTGTATGGACCGGCAGGGACTGTATGGAGTCAGGCCAGGCTATGCCAGGAGGGAGAGTGGGGAGCCAGCCTGGCTGCACAGAGTCCCTAACAGCTTGGGCCCTGTGCTCCTGCTGCCCTGCTCTGGGCTCCCACCAGCTCTGGCCCTGAGGCCCATGCTCCCACGTGCCCACTCACTGCCACTCCCCCCTACCTGTAGCTCCACTTCCCCACTTTCCTGTCTGCTGCCCACCCGCCCACAGGCCACTCCAGTGCCACATAGCTCCCGGCTGCAGCGCCAGACCGTGGAAGCATGGGGCCTGCACTGGTATTTTGGGGCCAGGAGCAGGGGGGAGGGAGTGTGTGTGCATGTGTCCGTGCAATGAGAGAGGGAGGTAGGGGAAGAGACAGTCAGAGAAAGCAATGAGAGACTGTGTGTGTGTGTGTGTGTGTGTGTGTGCACGCGCACGCACGCATGCGCACATGTGCATATGTGTGCAATGATGGAGGGACAAAGTGTATGCAATGAGAGAGGGACACGGTATGTGTTTGTGCTCATAGGGTGAATCCCACATGCACACCCCACCATACTCATGCACCCACACCCCCTTGAACTGCCATACACTCAGACCCCCACACCAACACCCCCACACACCCCAGCCACCCTTCCCTACACACTGCTCCCCACAAACCCCATACCCAACCACACCCCACATATCCACACACACACCCACATGCTCCCTCAGTTTTCCTTCCCCCACAACCCCCCCACATACCCACAGCCCTCCACAAACCTATACCCACACCCCCATGTCCCCCACCCCCATAATATACAAGAGTAATTCTTCATTTTAAGCTATTGTGCAATCACCTCTATGTACACTACACAAACTCATGTAAATTAGGACAAAAATATTTTTTGAAAGCAAATTAATAAATATTCTAGTAGATGGTTGACTTTTAGAATATAATTTGCTATTTTTCTGGTTCTGAGATGGCAAAACCCCTTGCTGCAAGAAGTACATCTGGGGTCAAGGGGAGGGACTTCTAGTGGCAAAGTTCAGCGTTTAGAGGGGGGGACTTGCAGTCACAAGATGGTGGCCAGGTGGTGGAGCACATGTCAAGGGGTGGGGCTACCAATACAGCCCTCAACAGCTCACCAAAACTCATTAAGTGGCCCCCCACCCGAAATAATTGCCTGCCCCTGATCTAGCTTAAACAATAAAGATTAATTGTCCAGGTTCCTAATAGTTTTATTTAACATGGTCAGTTTTGATCTACCTGTTAAACAGGAAAAGATTTGGATTTTGGGAAAACTTGCTGGTCATGAGCAGATGCAGAGCTGCATGACACAAACTAGCCATCTGGGGCTGTGCAGGAGCAAATGTTTTACTTTGAGTTAACCGCAAGACTCCCTTCGTCTCTTCCATCTTTAATGTTCCTGAGATTTGGGAGGTGAAACCAATCAGACTTCATCAATTTTTCAAACCTGTCTTTTGATAAAGATTAAATGTAGATAAAACAAATCAAATTCAGTTAAGGAAATGAAAATACTAAGTGACGGAATTTTCTGGATATATACAGCTGGAATCATTTTAAGCCTTGTGCACATGGAAAACAAATTACATTGCATTCCCAAGTAGGAAATGTCATAAAGGGAAGAGGGATACAGAATTGTATTCCTTGTTCTAGAGTCTTTTCATGACTTATCAAGCTTCATTCCTACAAACAGTTAGACCCTTGTAGAAATGGCCCCAGTTAGCTGAGTAGTCCCACTTACATTCATAGTTACATACGTAGATAAGGACTCACATGCCTGGGGTCCAAGTGGACCTCTAAATTACATTATAGGCAAAGCTTATAACTTCACCTATTACTAAGGTTCCTTGATGTTTTAAGCCCCTGTTATTCATAGATTCATAGATTCATAGATGTTAGGGTCGGAAGGGACCTCAATAGATCATCGAGTCTGACCCCCTGCATAGGCAGGAAAGAGTGCTGGGTTTAGGTGACCCCAGCTAGATGGTTATCTAACCTCCTCTTGAAGACCCCCAGGGTAGGGGAGAGCACCACCTCCCTTGGGAGCCCGTTCCAGACCTTGGCCACTCGAACTGTGAAGAAGTTCCTCCTAATGTCCAATCTAAATCTGCTCTCTGCTAGCTTGTGGCCATTATTTCTTGTAACCCCCGGGGGCACCTTGGTGAATAAATACTCACCAATTCCCTTCTGTGCCCCCGTGATGAACTTATAGGCAGCCACAAGGTTGCCTCTCAACCTTCTCTTGCGGAGGCTGAAAAGGTCCAGTTTCTCTAGTCTCTCGTCATAGGGCTTGGTCTGCAGGCCCTTAACCATACAAGTGGCCCTTCTCTGGACCCTCTCCAGGTTATCCACATCCCTCTTGAATTGTGGCACCCAGAATTGCATGCAGTACTCCAACTGCGGTCTGACCAGCACCCGATAGAGGGGAAGTATCACCTCCTTGGACCTATTCATCATGCATCTGCTGATGCACGATAAAGTGCCATTGGTTTTTCTGATGGCTTTGTCACACTGACGACTCATGTTCATCTTAGAGTCCACTAGGACTCCAAGATCCCTTTCCACTTCCATGCCACACAGCAGGTCATTCCCTAGGCTGTAGGTGTGCTGGACATTTTTCCTCCCTAGGTGCAGCACTTTGCATTTCTCCTTGTTGAACGGCATTCTGTTGTTTTCTGCCCACTTGTCTAACCTGCCCAGGTCTGCTTGCAATCAGTCTGCTTATCAGTTGCTTAGAACATTTCCAGACCTTAAGGGCCAAATCCTATTATATTTTAACATAACTAAAGGGAGGGAGGGCAACTAGAACACCAGTGCCAGGCACCAACTTGCAGGGCAAGGCCAGAAAGAGCAGCCTTCTCTCAATTGGCCCAGCCATCACTGCTGCTCCGAGCAGTCCAGCTGAGGCTGTCACTCCTGTACACTCTGTTGTCCAAGGTGCAGAACAGACATGCTATGCCTGTATTGGCAATGCATATGGGGTGCACACGGGTGTACATGCACCCCCTGAGATTGGCTGAGACTGCCGGCAGCATCTGTGGGCGATCGCCAATCACCACTGGCCGCTGCTGACACTGCCAGCAGCATCTGTGAGTGGTTGCTGATCGCCAGTCAGCACTCACCACCCCGCCCCCCGCCCCCCACTTACTGCTGACACCACCGTGGCCGCCTGCAGGAGCTCCCTGCTCTCCGATGCCATGCCCCCGCCGCCACCACTGCCACCTGTGGGCAGTCACCATGCCCCTCCCCGCCTCAGGAGGCACATAACTTTCATGTATGCTTGTGTCATTTTACACACTTTATAAGAACATAAGGACTACCATTTACTAGGTCAGACCATAGGTCCTTCTTGCACAGTATCCTGTGTGACACAGTACCAGACAGCATATACTGAAAAGTAGAGTGAGCAAGTTATGACCAGAGTATTTCCCCTGTTCCTTTCCCACTTGCAGACTTCAGCATTTAAGGTCCAGGAAGCTGATTCAGAGGCAATTCCCCTAACTCCCACACTCAGTAGCTTCTGATGTACCTTTCCTCCAATAATCTGTCCAATCTCTTTCTGAATCTGACTAAACTGTCAGTTTCGACAACATTTGGTGATAATGAATTTTCACTTTAATTATATGTTGTGTGAAAAAGAACTTTCTTTTGTTAATTTCAACCTTACTACTTACTGGGTGCATCTGCATGTGAAATTAATGCAACGCAATAAACTCCAGAGCAATTCAGGCTGGAGTCAGCTGCTCCCCGGCACAGCATCTACATGTGCACCCAGGAGAGCAGCAGTTTGAGTCAAGGTGGAGCAGCCCAGGGCTGGCAGTGAGTTTGGGGAGTCAGCCGAAGGTTCTGGGTGACAGCATTGGGCAGTGGAGGAACTGGCTGAGACACAAGAGTACTGAAGTATAGAGCCATGTAGCAGGCAGCCCCTGCATTTTAGCACCCTTGTGCCCCAGCCAGCCCCTGTCACCGTCTATATGTGTTTCGGCACACTTAATTACTCCACCATAACATAGTACTGTCCCCAAGCTAATTAATTTGCTGAAACCTAATACTGGCATACATGAAGACTGTGATGCTTTACTGTAGAGTTAATTATTCAACTCTGCAGCAAAATTTGCTACCAGGAAATCCCAGTAGCAAAAAAAAAAAAAGTCACAGAAAAAAGTGGTATAGCACATGCCACAGGAGTATGAGATGGCAGACACAGAGCTTCAATCCTCCTGGGAACTCTGGCTTCTGGTCACAGTGTCTTCCCTCCTCTAGTTCCACCCTGGCTCCTCTAGCACATGGGGAGCCACAGGCCACATCCAGACAAGTGAGCACGTACCTGTTGCGGTACCTCAAAGCAGTTTGAAAAGACAAAAGAGGCATGCTAAAAACAGAAAGATGTTCCCCGAGATTTTTGCAGCATGGGCTCTAAATCTGATACCAGGAAATCCTGGTATCAAAAAATAAACTGCTGGGAAAAAGTGGCCGGAGGCTGAGTCCTCCTAAGAGATGCTCAAGCACCTGGCCAGAGCATTTCTATGGCTGCCCTATGCCCCTGCTGCCTTAGCATGCTGAGACAAATAGAAATAGGGCAAGGCTGTCCCAGGTAAGTAGAGACGTGGGGGTAGGAGGACTGTGTGGGTGGGTGTTGTGGGACAGTGGGGGTGGGGGGACTGTAGGTAGAAGGACTGTGTGGGGCTGGTGGGGATTGCTCAGGAAGGGTGGGTCCCCTGCCCACTCTCCGACATGGTGCACAGCCCTTCCACAGAGGCAGCCATCAGGGCACTCATGCCCACTCCTGGAAGGGCGCAAGCCCAGCCTACTCGTGCACCCTCGGACAGAACCAAGCCACTCTTGCTTTCACCCAGGGTTCTGGCACCGCATGCAAGGGCCACGCACCCTTAGTCTGGGCCGGGCCAGGTCCTGCCTGCATGGAGCCGGCCCCAAAAAAACCCATGGAAAAACAAAGCGGGGCAGTGCACACATGGACACAGTGCTCCCATCTAGTACAGAGAACATCTAAATGTGCACTATGTGGTGCCGCAGACGTGTCTGCGGTGCCATGCTCATCTGGACGTGGCCTTAGCTGACCAGGAAAGAACAGAAAGTCACCTTAAGTGACCACACCTTCTGTTTACTGAATGAGGCATGGCCCTGTGAAAAAAATAGTGGGATAAAGTAATTAAAGCCTGTGTCATACCACACATGCACTAGCAACTTGTGCAGACCTTCTTAAATCTGGCATTTCCTTAGTTACAAGTCTATGACTTTGCAATCTTAATATTTTTCTTTCAACATGGGTTTTTTTGTGTGTGTAATACATTATGCACCTTCTCACTTTCAATGCTCCTCTCACCATCAATGCTGTATGACTCCTTTCCTTCATAATGAAAACAAATATTGGAAATTATTACCATTGTTATCAAAACCAGATGTACCACTCTCTGTGGCATGTACTTGGATAGTGTTAAATTCTGGTACTTGCAGTTTCAGTGGGGTACAGCTATTTAATAAAAATGAGCAGGAAAGCCAATTTACCGGTAAGTGCTGGCAAAAAAACAATAGAAACCATCTCTTTCCAAGAGGTGTTCTCATTTTCATTTTTATGTTATTCTTGTGCACAGGCTCACTTCACTATCAAAAATGTGAGGAAAACAGTCTAAAACACTTTTTGCGTTATTGCAGGGTAACAGAAAAAGCAATGGACGTGTTAGGCCAAGATGAAATAATCATGTCAATGAGTATGGAGGGGGTGGGGAAACGAAATCCTCTCTCTCACACATAACAAATGGTCTAAATCACTTCACTGAAGAAAGAAAAGAAGGATTTGGCCCTTGATAATTCCTTCCCCCCCTGAGAAAAATATGAAGAGAAATGGTATGCTGTTGAAATTCAAACCTTTTTTATCAACCATAGCTCTGATTATTGCTTCAATCAACCCAGCTTGTCATGCTTATTCCTTCCAGAGACCATGCAAGATGACTCTGAAGTGTGACTCCATGCAGAGTACATCTAGATGTAATGCAGCCACTTTAACATGGTACTGGGCACTTGCAAAGAAACACAACCAACACAAAAAATTATTGTACACCCATCACCGTGCTGGTCAGCGATATTAAATCATAAAATCATAGAATCATAGAAAATTAGAATTGGAAGGGACCTCAGGAGGTCATCCAACCTGCTGCTCAAAGCAGGACCATCCCCAATTGTATCATCCCAGCCAGGGCTTTGTCTATCTAGGTCTTAAAAACCTCCAAGGATAGAGATTCCACAACATCTCTTGGTAAATTGTTCCAGTGCTTTATTTCCCCCGTCATGAGAAAGTTTTTCCCTAATATCTAACCTAAACTTCCCTGGCTGCAACTTGAGACCTTTGCTCCTTGTTCTGTCATCTGCCACCACTAAAAACAATCAAGCTCCCTCCTCTTTGGAACCACCCCCAGGTAATTGCAGGCTGCTATTAAATCCCCTCTGTCTTCTCTTCTCTAAATAAGATCAGTTCCCTCAGCCTCTCCTCAGAAGTCATATGCATCTGCCTCGTAACCATTTTGTTGCCCTCCACTGGACTTTCCCCAATCTATCCACATCCATTCTGTAGTGGGGGGCCCAAAACTGGACACAGTACTCCAGATGTGACCTCATCAGTGCCTAATAAAGGAGAAGAATCACTTCCCTTGATCTGCTATCAGTGCTCATACTAATGCAGCCCAGTATGCCATTAGCCTTCTTCACAACAAGGGCACACTGTTGGCTCATATTCAGTTTATTGTCCACTGTAACCCCAGGTCCTTTTCTGCAGAGCTGCTGCTTAGCCAGTCTGGTCCCAGCCTGTAGTGGTGCATGGGATTGTTCCATCCTAAGCACAGGACTTTGCACTTCTTATTAGACCTCATGGGTGTGTCCAGACATATGCGGACGTTTGATTCCTCGGGGACAAATAGCAGCAGTGCACCTTGCACTGCCACTTCTCCCTGGGGAACACCTGTGCCACACATGCTTTGGTGCATGGTAAGTTGCCCTGGGTAGGGTAGGGGAAGCTGAAGCCAGTACTGGGTTGGTCCCAGCAGCCTTAACTAGGGGCTTCCTGGGGCTGCAGCCGTGACGATTCTGTCATGCAGAACCTGGCTGGCAGTGGAGCATGGCTCCGGGTGGCCTGTCTCTGCTTTTCAGCAGCATGTGCTGGCTGAGTGCACCTTGCTCCAAGTTTTTTTTTTCTTAGGGTTTTTTTAACCCCTGGATATCCAGGGGCAAAAAAAAAAATGCAGAGAAAAAACCTGCAGCCGCGCATGCTCAGGCAGCATGCACATGCAGTAGAGAGAACACCGGAGAACACCCATTCAGTAAGGGCCCCACGCTTTCGCTGATCTTCCTCTTGTTGTTATGGTGTTTTGTCGTGAAGAGTGTGGGCCTGTCTGCTTCACTCTAGAGCTCCCTTATGCTGTTCTTTAATAGTGTCAACATGCAGTTAGTGGTTAAATTTTCCCAAAACTTACCATTGTCATAGCCTGTTATAGGAAGACAGAGTAGAGATGTATCTATCTTGTCTCCCATGTGCTCCCTGCTTGACCTGCTGCTCTTCTTTCTGCTACCTGCTTTGTGCTCCCTGCTCAATCTGATGTTCTGCTTTCTGCTCCCTGACCTATCTGCCACTGTGCTGCCTACCCCCCCTCCCTCAATTTATTATATGCCACTTGTGACACATGTTGTGCAAGTTAGCCACACTGGGTGCATTGAATGAGACTGCATATAGATTCCATGGCCAATTTGTTACAGAATTTGGAAAGTGTGTAGTGAATGGCGGGGGGGGGGGGGGGGGGGGGGGAGGGTTTGGGGGTGGAAATGGGACTGAAAGAAGGTGATTGAAGGCACAAGGCAGTTGCATGCCACCCTGGAAAATTAGATCCTATCTGCTTCTGGCATTGAGTTTCTACATGAAGGTGGGCAAATCATGTAAACCAAAATTGTCATCAGTGATAAAATTCATGCTTCTCATTTTCTAGGCATGCAATTCAAGATATCTGGGTGGGAAGAGGGGTTCTTTGTGGAAGCGTTGAGCATTTACAACTGTAGCTGAAATAGATGGGAACTGTGCCCCCAAAACAAAAAGTATTATAAACTGCTAACTACTATCCAAATTCAAGTCCCGTCCCTCTTTGTTTGTACACCCAAAATGAGCTGACACGATTTCAGCTTTAGCCTTTGAACTCTGGATGTAAAATGGGGATAATAATATCCCTAGGTCCTACTGAATTATGAAGACTAATTCATTACTACATACAAAGCATTTGTCTATATGGTGAAAGTGCTGTAGAAAAGCCCTTGAAGAAATTACAACTCTTTTATTTAGTGTAGGTTTTGGATGATATGCAGTAAACAAAGCAGAGAGTCACACACTGAATGATATGGACTGAAAGATGCACTGAATTGCTACTCATTCAGTGAGCATCTTTTGAAATGTTATCACCCCTTCATTGTAAATTTCTGCAACGTAATTATTTCTATAAATTCCAAGAGCTTTCAGATATACAGCAAAGTGTGTACAGATATGAAATAGGAAAGGTACCTACCTCAAGAAGCTTTTCTTCTAAAATGTCTGTGTGTGCATGCATGTGTGCACACATACTCCACACCATACATATATATGCAGACAATACATGCAATTATTTTGTTCATTTTCTCCATCCATCTATATGAAAAATCAGTTAATTTTATTATTTTAATATTATTCTGTATTGATTTTTCTTCTATTACCTTGTATCCATATATAAATATTTAGGAAATGTGCTTGTGTGCATGTCTTTTGACATGCCTTGAGTTTCTGAAAGTTAAGGTTAGACCTCCATATGTGTACAACCAAAACACAGAGAATATTTTCTGTTTAAATGAAAATTAAACTAAAACTTTCATATTATTCATAATTTGCCTGAGAAAACAGTATTTTTGGACCAGACCATGGATATGTGTATACATACACTCACATCATTTCATTGTATATGCATTAACCATCACAGTATTTGCTTTATTATTTTAGTATTATTGAAGCCATGCATATTGATAATTCTTGAAGATCCCTGTTATTTTCATATTTTTCTCCAAGCCTCAGCCAGCCATTTTAACCCTTTAAATGTCACCTACTACTGTATTCCAATACTGCCTATCTGCTAAAGGATAGATCCTATATATTGAACTTGTGCCAGCCTTATCATTTTTATAGCAATAAGAGAATCTCCTTCTCTCAGCTCTTCTCATAAAGTAATAAAAGCCTATTGATAGATTGATTTTGTTTCTTTTTCTTTTGACATGCATTGAGTTTCTTAAAGTTAAGGTTAGACACTCCATTCAGAAACCAATGTTGAATTTTAGGAGCATTTCAAGCAGAGGTTAAATCAGAATTACATGGATGCCAATAAGCAAGATAATCTATGGATATTTTTTACAACAATAAATGGAAAGAACATCTACGACCGAAAAAAACCCAGTTATTTATTGAAGAAAAGTGCAGTATCCATACCCATTTTTAAATACATTTTAATGGAACTTGAAATGTCCAGCTGTGGGGAGATTTGGACAGGAAAAAAAAATCCTCTTTGTACACAGCTCTAAAGAAAATCTGCCCTGTTAGTTTATAAAGCCTTAGCGCATAGTGTGATTAATCAGATTTATGCTGCATATACACTATATAGTCTAAGGTCACAGCATGAGGGAATCTTTGTAATAAAATGCGGTGATTACTTTTTTTAATATCACAAAAGGATACTATTTTTGCTGCAATATGCAACTGTGGCAATGGAAAAAAGTGGGGGGGAAATATTGTCTGGTATTGGTTGCCATGGCAGCAAGCTGAAGTTCAAGGAGAAGTAGAGAATCTGAATTCTGTGGCAAGGTAATGAATTTAGCATCTACAGGAACAGAAATGGATTTTCTGTCATGGCCTGTAAATCAACTACAGGAAACGAACATACTGCAGATATTTTGGAATGCTTTAAATCCACTTCCAATATATAAAAAGTGCATAAAAAATCTCTTGGGGCCATGTCCTCCCCCATTCTTTCTCTCTGTTCACACTAGCACACTTAAAATATAATTGGAGCTGGTGTTTGTCACTGAAAGGAAGGGGAAGACATCCAAATGAAAAATCAAGAGACACCACATTATACTTTGTAAAATACAAAGATTATGTATTCACAATGTGCCAACACTTTTCAGGTTGGTATAGGCCACTGAATGCAAATATTTGTACATTCCTATTTTGTTCATGACAATAAATGATGTATGTAAATATACCAACTAGTTGTCAATGTAAGTGAGCAAGGAGGTACCTAACTTAACATAAATGAATGAAAAAAAACAAATTTACAAAATGTGCCAGGTATTTGAACACAGTTAACCTTGAAGATCTGGGCCAGTCAAGTCTATAATAAATTAAAGGGCATGTTAGGGTAACATTCATCTAAGCTGTTCTTCAGGGGAAACGCTTTTTTTTTTTCTTTTTCAAAATTTTGATTCACTGACCCCGATCATCAGATCCATCGTAGATTTGATGTTACAGATAGGGTTGTGTGTTCCAACTCCTCTGGGAGGATTAGGGGTTCATCATCTGCAGATTATGGGCTGTTCTGGAAGGCTATCTAGAAAATCCTTGTAAAACCACATTGATCAAATCAATGCACAGCACTGCGTTTGCATTTTCTTTCTATAAATTTAAATCCCAGTATTGTAAGACTTTCAAAACATTGCTATAATGGCATACAGAGACATAACAAGCAGTTTGGGCAGCAGTGTTACTGGAGCAGTAGTGGCAGCAGCTAGGCTAGCAGTGGTAGCAGTCATCAAAAGAGTACCCCCCCCCCCAAGTCAGAACCTGGGGCTGCCACCCCTCTTGCCCATCATTAGTTACATTACTGACTAACTACAGAGCTGTGAACAATACTAAGTAGAAGGGAGCAAAAGCAACTCAGACTAATGGAAAATGTGTGAAAAAAACCTCACATCTCCTAAAAGTCTAATCCTGATGCTCTAAAACCTACTTTATTTCTATGGCTTTACTTTATAAAACCTCTTTATTTCTATGGCCGGGCAGGGGAAGAACATCCTGGTGTTAGAATCAAGAAAAAATATTAAAACAACCCCCCACCTGAATAAAAAGAACACCAGTAGCACACTAATTTACCTGGTAGGTGGACTGTATATACTACTGAGTTCCACTAATGTAACTCAGTAGTAGCTCCACTGAGGTTGCTGGAGTACTAATAGTGTAAAATGTGTATGATTGAACCATGAAGCTCAATGAGTGCTGTGCTTCAGTAAAATAAGATTCATAGATTCATAGACACTAGAGCTGGAAGGACTGGAAGATCATCGAGTCCAGTGCCCCTGCCCCTGGGACTGGAAGTCAGCAGGGATCATAGGATCCCAGCAAGATAAACATCCAAATGTCTCTTGAAGGTGTTCAAAGTAGGTGCTTGAACCACTAAAATTATTAGTTATAGTTAGGTTTAATAGTTTACATACAGACTAAAGACAACACCACCTCTACCACTATGAGCCAGCTGATTTCAAAATGCAGGAAGGTGGCAGCCTACTTCCACCACAGCATCAAGGGGGGCAAGATGCTGTGGGATGTTGTGGGAGAAACAGGAAGAGCTGAGCATCCCGCAGCACAAAATCATGCCGGATGTGGAGACTTGGTGGAGCTCCACATACCTGATGCTCAAAAGGCTGGTGGAGCAACAGAAGGCCATCCATGACATGGCCTTGCTTGGAGAGATCAGGATCAGCTGCCCCCTGAACAGAGCTGAGTGGGGTACCATCTCCCAGATCTTGCTGGTCCTCAAGCCCTTCCTTGAGGCCACTGCGACCCTCAGCGCTGGTGATGCCCTCCTCAGCCAGGTGATCCCCATAGTGAGGGAACTGGAGAACCAAATGGAGAAGTTCCAGGGGATCAAAGTTCCTGGCTGGGGCAAGCCGCTGTCACCAGACGTGCAGGCACTGGTGAGGCAACTGAACGAGGACATCAGGAGATGGCTGGATCCCTTGCAGTCCAGTACAGTCCACATGCCAGCAGGCATGTGCAACCCGAGGCTGAAGGGGAGCATGTGCACTGGCAGCACCAGCACCCTCCATCACTGGATGCAGGTGCTGGTTAACAAAGTCAGGGAGGTAGAAGGGCAGAGGCGAGGGGATGTTTTCCTGAGACAGCACTCCCAGCACCAGCACTGCCGAAGTGCAGAGGTGAGGGGCTGTGAAAGAGGGGGATCCACTTTCCCATGCCAGTATGCCCAGCACCAGTGCTGCCACCATCACCAGCACTGGCCAGTGCCCTCTGTGCCAGCCACTGCCAATGTGGGCCAGGGGCATGGCTTCAATGCCTAGGTCCAAAAGCACCAAACACCAGCCTCAGGCAGGTAGCGCTGAGGCTTTGGTGGATACCTATGTCGCCGAGGATGTGGAGCCACTGAACTGTGACCACTTGACCTACTGAGCAAGTTGCAGCCAGATATGGCAGGATCTGGTCACGGTTGCCTGGCAACTCCTGTCGTTTCCACCAACCAGTATTCCAAGCGAGACGGTGTTCAGCATTGCTGGGGATGTTGTGACACCCCACTGCACCTGCTTGGATCCTGCTTTGGTGGAGCAGCTGGTGTTCTTGAAAGTGAACCTCCTGCTGCTGGGGTTCCCCAAGCTCCAACTGCAGATGGACTGAGTGCCACCCTCCTCACTCCACCTGCACCAATTTCCTTTTTTCATTTTTTTTAAAAACAATTACTGCCCCACTGTCAGCCGGAGGGGGCACTCACTGCATCACAAGCCAGCAGGGGAACAACATGTCCCTGCTGAGCTCACTCCCCTGCCAGAACGAACTTGGAGGTATGGGCTGGGGCTATGGGGAAGGAGGAGATCCCAGGTCCTGGGCATGACCATTAAAACTGCACCCTGCCAGGGTAGAGAGGCCTGGTGGAACTGCTGGCAGTGCGGCAGCTCCATAAATGCCAGGACCAACAATCCCCTGGTGAAAGGCTGGTAGGAGGTACCATAGCCTCCAGATAATGCATGCACACCCAGAGTCCTGCCTGGGGAAAGCCCAGACCTGTCATGTCTTTGACAGGCCTTAGGCTTGATGGTTGCCGTGGAGTTGTGAAGCTCCCAGTGAGCTCAGCTTAGCTGCCTGGGATGCCAGCTTTTATGCTGAAAAACCCTTTGTCAGGCTGGGCAAGTACCTGCATATGGTGTGTCTCCTGGTCCTGGATGGAAGGAATAGTAAAGAAGCCAGAGCCTGGCCTGGCACTCAATGCAGGCAAGAAAGCCAGTCAGTGAAAATGGAAATGGGGCATCAGGGGGTGAGGGGCAGGCAGCTTCTCCACATCCATTTTTTGGCAGTTTGGCAAAATGTTCAAATAGGAATATGGTAGGAAATCATTGTTTCAATTGTCATTCCTGCAGTGAAGATATAGAATTCATCTGTTTGACAAACAATGAATAATTTTGGTTTACATGAGCTTCCATCAGTTAGGAGAAATTATAAATCAAAGTCCTTTCTATATTGTGTTCCATCAATACCAGGACCAATGGATATAAACTCCTGGAAGACTGCTTCAGGCTTAATATCAGGAAAAACTCCTTCACTGTCAGGGTGACCAGACTGTGGAATGAACTCCCTCCAGAGGTGGTGCAGTCACCTACCCTGGAGGTTTTCAAGAGGAGACTGGACAGTCACCTTGCTGGGTCACTTGACCCCAGTTGTCTTCCTGCCTGCCTACAGTGGGGGGCTGGACCCAATGATCTGCAAGGTCCCTTCTAGCCCCTAACAAGCTTATGAATCTATGAAATACAAAATATTTGATTTAGTTACTGAGCTATCAACTGAGCTAGGAACCGGAGCAGTGTTTAACATGTTTAAATAATCCCAAAAATAGTGATGCTCCCACAACTTCTTTCAAGAAGTCTTCAAAATATTTTGTACTGTAACTCTACATTCAGATGATTTGAACTCCACCATGGTAATTTGTTATTGGTTTAACTTGGAGTTCCATATTCAAATGGATAAACACTAGGAATTATTGTATTGCCACTAAACACTAGAAAGGAGAGCATATCTTCCAGGAAAATCTTGATTCTGGTATTGGAGCAGAGCTACATACATTTATAAAGTTGGGTCAGACCTAAATAGTTTCTGACTTTTATGCATAACCTAGAGCAGTGCTTCCCAAACTGTGGGTTGTGACCCCAAATGGGACTGCAGCAGCAGCAGCAGATGGAGTTGCAATAAACATGCCCCCTGAGATTTCTGTACCCATAATGGGGCGCAGTCCCCACTCCATTTGATGTTGGTTTTTCTTTTACCAAATAGTAAATTGTGAATCTCTGCTATCTGTGATCATATTGAAACTATTGTGAATAGAGGTAAATTTTGCCAAAGGCTCCAGTATGGCTTGATCCAGTCTAGCACTGGAGCCAGTGTTCAGGGCCGGTTCAGCTCAGCAGGGTGCTGTATGGAGTGCAAGATCTAAGTCAGTCCCAGTAGGCCACGTACAACACCCAAGCTGCCGGTTCCAGCCCACGCACCAGATCAGCTCTGCATGCCGCATGCAGAACACAGGGTCAGCCTGAGTCTCATGGGCTGGATCATACAGCTCCACAGGGCAGATCTGGCCCACAAACCATATGTTTGACACTCTGGCATAGCCAATGAGCTATGAGAATTTTTTTTAAGTTCAGCTCTCAAACAAAAATTAATAGCCCAGCTTACAGCTCCATAATGAACCTGGTTGCCATCTCCTTCCATGGATATACTTCTGAGTAGCTCTGTGGCTGTTTCCAGAACTCATTAATTGTCCCTTTTCAGTTTATTTTATTCATCATTTACTATCCTCATTCCTAATTGTCCAATGCATAAAATACAGGTGGTAGGGGCTCCCAGTTGGGTGTTTCTCTGCATAGAGTACTTACCAGGCCTAATTTACAGTGATTACATATTGAATTGGCTTGCCCATGTGATTTTTTCACAGATAAGCACTTTATAAATCATTTACATAAATAATTAAACAAATGTTAAGCCAACCTAGAGCCAGCCATCAAAGAAAGCAGGCAAAAATAAGTGTCCAAGTATGTACCCATGATTTAACTGAGAATTAGAACTCATGCCAGTAATGTGACTGAAATTGATACTAACCACAGAGCCAGCATACATCCAGACCATCCAGTAAGGGTCAGTATAGACATGAGAAGGAGGTAGTAGGGATCTTCGCTGTTATGTTTGAGTAGGACTGTAACCTATGACCAGGAATCCTACTTTTCCATGTTAAAAAAAAAATTTCTGATAAAAAAACATAAAAATCAGTACTTTTCCATGGCAAGCCCCCACCACAACACTGATTGTCCAACAGGTCCCAGTGGCAGACCCGCCTCTCCTCTCTCCTCCCCTCACTGCTGATTGGTCAAGAGGGGTGCCATTCATGTGGCCCTGCCCTTCACCACTGATTGGCAGCAAGGCTTGAGGCCACACAGCAGGCAACCCTCTCAGCCAATCATCAGCAGAAGGAGGAGAGTGTGGCTGCCATGTGGCTGCTTCCCTGTGTGCTGGTTTCTCCCCCCTAGTGGGCTGTCACACCAGCCATGAGAACTGCTGGCTCCCACTGGAGAGACAGCATTTTATTTTCAATAAGTTGTTTTTTTTACTGGCAATTCTAAAGATTCTCTGTAAAAACACAAATTCTGTGTTTTCCACATTTTTCCATGGCAAATGGATATCTAGGATCCCTGCCTATGACACGTGTCTATATTTGGCCCATATAGACTTCCTTCTTTCTATCCCCCAGGGCTCTTCAGGTTTTAGGAATTCTCACCCAGAAATGGAGAACTGTTTTTCCAGTCCAGGAGTCCTGCATAAGGCAGCTTTCTCACCTGTATGAGGGGATCTGACAGACCACTGCTTGCAACCAGTTTCCAAACTGCCAGCTTTCTTGTTCACTGCAGTTCACAACCAGCTCTTTATTGCTGGAGGATGACACAGGGGTGGCAGAAGAGCTTATTTTACACAGCTGGTCAGCCACAAGTCTCCTGAGCTTTAATAGGGCAGGCCTGCTTTAAGGAGTGCAGAATTCACTTTCTACCTAGCAGCATGACTGCACTGTCTGGTACTCTTCATCCTTTATGACCACAGAGTCATAGAAAGGATCTCACCAGGTTAACAAGTCCAGATTCCTGAGGCAAAACCATGCCTGCAAATCCATACACCTAAGTCAATCCCAGCAGATATTTGTGTAATGAAGGAGATTTCACAATATCTCTAGGTAGCAGGGCCCAGTAGTTCAATCATTTATCTGACATGCAATTAATTTTGGTGATAACTTTTATTAGACCAACTGTACAGTTAGGAAAGATGTTAGATACCTTTTAGTCTGGCTACATCCCAACTCTGTCTACACTGCAGGTGGCAATTTCATGCAGAGATGCCCAAGCTAACTTCAGAACAGCTAGTTTGTCTTCCTGAAGCAGTCAAGCCATGGCAGTCTGGCGTATAGACAAACCCTGTGTGAGTATAGATTGAAGGGCTAGAAGAATAGGCACTTATTATTTTATTTTTGTATGGCTAGATACAAATTGGATGAGCACTTATTGATTTCACATCTTAAGTTAATCATTTGTAAAACACCCATCACTTTAGCCACAAGAATGACACAGACAAAGCACAGTCCACAGAGAAGGCAATATCCCCCAAGCTGATCTAAACAGAACTGTGGGATAGAAAACAACACAGAATAGCTGAACTCACTTGCGCAGGAGTTTATGAAAGACTTCCTGGAAGACTCCTAGGTCCATGATTACTTTTCTTAACTTTCTAGAAACCAACATTAATGTCTAAAACAAAATAACAAAACAGAAGACAAACTTAATTGATCGCAAAACCAGAGGAGCTAGGATATAGTGTACAGGATAAAATGGGTCTTAACTTTAAGCAACTAGATGAAGACTTAGAAGGTTTTGTGTGACCTTCCTCAAGTTATTTAATCTCTGTCTGTGCCTCAGTTATTTATTTGTAATCTAGACCTATGATAACACCCTGTTTTTCCAGCCCATGCCCATGTCTGTCCTGTCTTTAATGAATATACCCTTTTTTCAGAAATAACTGTCTTTTACTATACGGTTGTACAGTGCTTAGAACAATGGGGTGACAATCTTCATTGAAACCTCTAAACCTTACTGTAAAGATGATAATTTCAAGTTATATAAAAAAGATAAGTTTGATAGCTTCATTTTTGTCTATTACACATATTTGCCCTGCTGTCTATTTCATAATAGAACTGGAAGTAATGTCTAATTAAAACTGCCTAACTTCTGCCATTAAAGGACAGTTTTCAATTGCTTATAACATTGTCAAGCCTAAATCACTGCACTGAAATTTGTCATGACAAGTACCAACCTCTGGCTGACTATTTTTTCGCTTTCTTTTTTTCAGTGTTTCAGCAAAAATAAATTATCTGTTTCTTAGAAGAAGCTTAAAGGGAAAATTCATTGTTTTGCCAACATATAATTCTCACTGCTCTTTCACAGAGAAATTCTATTGCCTCCAGGCTTATGAGCAAAGATTTAACTAGGGGAGTTATCCTCATAGCAGGGAGGTGGTTTTTTTGTCTTCCTTCTGTCCCTCCAAATCTGACCAAGTTATAAGCCTCTGCAAATCTCAGTTCACACATGCCCAGCAGGCATTTATTAGAGTATTACTGTCTGAAGAATCTGCCTGTATAGAGCCTATACCATACAGACCTATATCTGCCCCATAGAGCAATGTTCATTGTTCCCCCTGCAGCTTACTGAGAAAACTCCAATCTGTGTCTTTTTTCTGCAAGACTTTTTTTCTGCAATTGCCAGGAAGACTGCTGTATGCCAGGCACCAGAATGGGGAGCAGGAAAACTCTCTCCTATGCTCCCAATGCTGCTCCAGTCAAGTGGAGAAGAAAGAAAAGAAGCATGACCTAATTCCAAATGGGTGAAAACCAGTGAGGGTAGGCACAGGCCTGAGGGGTGGAGGGAACTATGAAAAAGAAAATAGAAGCAGATAAAGGAAATTCCAAAATGAATTAAAACTCTATCATAAATGGAAGGCTGCACAGATCACAGCCACTTTAATTCAGGTATTTGTTAGTGTGTGTGTGTGTGTGTGTGTGTGTGTGTGTGTGTGTGTGTGAAAACTGTTACAAACAACACTAATACTTTTGTCCTAGATATCGTTCTCAGGAGATGCCTGCTTTTGTACATCAGCATTTCTGTGCAGAGGAGTTGGCCACTAACTAAGATTTTAGCCACTGCTACTAAACATTCTACCAGAAATTATTGATAATAATTATTACTAATAATTTATCTAATATGGCAAGAACACAATACTTCTAGAACACCAATAACAGCTGTGTCCTTCCTATAACAATTTGTTCCAGAATCAGGTGTTGAAAGGAGGCTTTGTTATAACTAGGGGAATTTCAGGTATAATTGTGCAGGTGCATCAATAAACAGCCTGGACACCTCTGCTCAGAATGAAGCTTGGATATATGTGTAGCTTCTGAAGCCAACACAAATCAAGTAGTTGGTAGATTATTTACATCTAATTATTAAACCATGAAATTAGCTGAGACAAGAGTCAGAAGACATTGGCTATTTCAACCCCCTCCCCGACATGAAAAATAAAAGAACATAGATCTGAGTTGAAATTCATTGAGTCACTACATGAGTTGTGCCTGCCTACTGTTTTATAAACTAATGGACTGCAGATGTTACCATATTTTCACAGCATATTGTACACAGATCAGAGAATATGTATAGTCCCACCAAGACAGATTTTTTGTGGAAACTTCAAACAGAAAAGATGTAATTGCAAAAGTAATTGAAGTTCATTACACAAAATAAATATATCCACCAAAGTTAGAACCAGCAGAAAAAAGTGACATTTCTCTTTTAGTCACAATGCAGGCAAAATAGTCTTGGAGGGGTTAGATTACTTGTATAAAATCTATAAATTGGGGTTAGCCACAGAAGGAGAGATTAAGAAGAAACAATTGTAGGAGCTGTTTTTAATATCTACCTCTGTAAACGGAGAAAAGGCAAAACAGAGGACTGTGGAATATGGACTGGAATAGAATGGAAGGGATCAGTAGTTTTCAAACTTCCTAAAGTCCTGGAACGCTTTCATATCACTTTGTCGGCTGCAGAACTTCTACCCATATCCTAAAGACTGGCATAGAGCCAGGCAAGTCAGTCCGGTAGGACGCTGCCTTCCAGTCCTCTCTGCCATGGGTGGACCTATAATTTTGAAAAGTGGGGTGCAGATGGTGAGGTGTATTATCCTATATAAAACAATACATATTTTTTTTCTCCAGTTAAAAATAAACTATAATCTTTACAAATATTCTAGAGGCGTAAGAAACTATTAGTAAATAAAAACAAGTATAAGTACTGGAATGAGTTAACATTAATCTACATGGCTGTGAAATAGGATCTTCATCACCAGGAGCAGCTAACAGCAGAATTGCAGAAAAAATAATAGCTTGATATGTGGAATATAAAGACCATTAAAAAGAAGCGAGCGTTATTAATGTGTGTGGAATGAAGACTTTCTAAGGGATCAGGTAGATTACGAGCCATAAATCAGCTGACTCCTTTAGCATTGCCTTACTAGAAATTCTGCTGCTACTGACAGGCAGTTGGTTTTAAATTTTGTGTGAACAGGAATTAAATGGGGTGCAAGTCCACTAGTGCGTGTGTGTGTGTCCCCAACCTGAGGTTCTCTTTGAGGAACCCCTGGTGACCTATCATAGAACCTCTGGCTTCCAGAGAACAAAGTGTGAAAACCACTGGGATAGATGTTTGTGTATAGGTAAGTGAAGCAGACCCTGCATAACCATTACTTTGAATTTTAGAATCTATTCTTCTCAGAGGAAGAGCACTGAACAAGACACAGAGTTATTCCCAAAGGTTTATAAAAGGAGCTGATGGAAAAATTTTATCATATTCTTGAGATTACATACAACATTTTACAGGCTGATCAATACTGCCGCTGTGTTTTTTCAGCCTGGTTGAGGTTGTTAGGAACTTGACTCTCTCCACACTCTGCACTTTCGGTTCCTCTTTGCCTAACCCATTCCTTCTCTCTTCTCCAATTCTAAATTATTTGCTGTCTTGGCAGAGGCTTAAAAACCAGTTTTTGCTTCTTGGTCAGCATCTGTGACTGGGCCAGTAACAGTAGCCACTACCAGTCTTGCACCCCTTCTGAGTCAGCCCCTAGAGCTGGTGCCCCACTTGCCCACCTCTGTGTCATAGAAGCATTGTGTTTCTATTTATTTTTCTGAGTTAGTTGCCCTCTCAGTTATGGGAAGGGAGGCTTTAAGACTCTACCCTACCAGGCAATACAGGTCCCTATACTAGCAGTAGCACTTTTTTTTGTAAAGCTTAGTATATTGAGTTGCTAAGTAGGATGTGGATTCCAGTGCTGTTATGGCAGATTCTATTACAATCAAATGTGCCACTGAAAACCTTCAAAGACAGGACCACTTTTTTCCTGATTGTATTTATTAAAATATCATTTTGATTTCCCAGTATTTACACAGTTGGTGCCCAGATGGTAGCAATACATCACGGCCCACTGTAAAAACAGGATGAACTGATGTATTTTCTCACATAGAAAACAATGTTATATTGGCTCTGATGAACTTTTGTACCTTTGTTTCTCAGCCCTAAACATGGAGAGATACGTTGTACTAAAAACCACTTACCAACAACTGGCTGGCACCATGCCTCTTTAGTATATTTTTTAGCTATAGCTGGTTATTTTAAATTTAGGTGGATAGCCTTTTCCATTACAAACATCATCTTGGTGTAAAGTGTTTCATTTTGGAACTTCCTTCCTTTTCCATGTCCTTGTGATAAGGTATTTAGCAGAATTTGAAGATTCACTAGAATCTGACAAGGATGCACCATGGGCACTTCTGTTGCACTCTGAAACTTGCAACCTCTGGGCAGTTGGCCATGCACCTTAGCACCCAAGCCACACCAGACCCCTGTTTAAGAGCTGAAAGACGGATTAAAAAATAACTTTGGTCTTAAGCTGAAAATCAAAAAATTTATTGCCCAAAACTGGTTGCATAAATAATATTTGTGAGCAATGTGACAGTTGTTAAAAAAAACACTGAATCTTGTAAAAAAACCAGTCACAGTTTCTTCAACATCATGTCGTCAACTAATTGTATTGTTTGGCTAATTAGCGTTAGCTTCCTACAATGTGAAGGTGAAAACCATTTTGTTGAATTTGAATTAATCCAGCTATCCCCTACTTTTGATAACTAGTTCTTAGACATATGAGCATCACTCTACCCTGGGTTGGAGGAAAGGACCTGTGTTTTGAAAAAAAATGTTCTCTTTATCATATATGCTGCAATGTTGGTTAGACCTTTGCACTAACTGTTGATCATCCTTTCATATTTAAATTTCCATCCCAAATGCAGTGGCAAACCTGTCTCTAAAAATAAGGAGCCCTCAGCTGAAATCAATCTATTCAAAATGTGGGCCAAGGCAGCCAAATAAAGATTATTGCCAGTAGCGCACCATTTATAGAGAAATGAAATGTTATATGTATACCAACTGGAAATGCAGAGTGCAACACTATAACCTTTCTTCATGCAGTTATTCCCATTAGCACTATAGGGCTAGGTTCACAAAGCCAGTAGCTTTGACATTGAGCAAAAGACTGCCATGTGTGAAGGAAAATTAAGGCTGACCATAAAATAACTAGGTTATGGAGACTCCATCCGTGAAGTCTTTTAAGAGAAGGTTAGACAAATATCCCTCAGGAATGATTTAGATATAGTGCATAGGACAATGGACTAGATGATCTCTACTTCTTTTTCTATGAATCCCTGATACTTTTTTTGTGGTATAGGGTTTCTGTAATCATATGATCCTCAGTCTTGCTTTCCTGGTATAAGTAACATCATGAACTGCAGTGTTTGGAAAGAGACATTAGATTTCTGTAATACTTAAGAATATTTATAAAAAGAAATGCCATAGATTCAAATAGTTTGCTTATTCTAAAAGTAAACAATCTGTCATATTAAATTGTATATCCCATATTATGATGTCAAGCATAACATTATGATTCAGCAGAATGATATACCACATTTGCTATTTAATCTGCATTGCTGAGTCTGGAACATTGTCACAGGCACAACTATACTGTATTTTGGGAAAAAAAATGTAAAATAGTTGCGTCTAACATTATGGCATGAACTGATCATATGATCTGAATTTCCTGATGCTATCAAAACAGTTTATTTTACTGATAAGGATACATGTGATAATACAGCTTTTGCAGGAAAAGAGCCCTCCAGTGATTAATAATATGCAAGATAAGGAGATTAGAAGACCCATTCTGCGCCTGTTGACAATTTGCAAACACTAATGTCAGCACTGGAATAACTGCGGGAAAACTGCCCAGATTTTCTACAAGTATTATAGTCAAGATCACTGGCACTTGTGAATTAACAAGTGGATTCATACATGAGTCACTAATTTAGTAAAAGAGGGTGTTTTTATTTATGGTATTTGTTAACTCCGTAGCCTGGCGGGTTTAATTAAAGCAATTAGGAATGACTTAATCAGTTAAAAAAAACTGAACAAGCCCCAAAGTTCCTACTATAGGTTTCCCTTGCTTTATGCAGTACATATGCTCTCGCAAAACTGTGCATAACTTGAATTCACATAAAGGGAACCCAGTTTATAAGGTAACAAATAGGGATACATTCCCATGGTGGTAAGGGAGAGAGTGGGGCTGGGGGTGTGGGGAGAGGCACTGCACAGCCCAGAGACTACAGGCAAGTGGCATCAGCCATTCCCAGGGCTGCAGCAGGGAGCAAAGCAGAGGGAACTGTCAGTGGGTGTGGGCCTGCAATGGGGGGCCAGGCTCTTTCTGCTACATGCAACTCAGGAGGCCTGCAGGCGGGGGCTGTGCCAGACTCTCACCATGGGGCGCGTGCCCCTGGATCTGCACGCAGGATGAGGGCAGGCTGCCAGCAGTGGCCCTGCCAGCAGTGGCACCAAGCTGTTCCTGGTGGGGGGTTGGACCATGCTACGCTCAGGGCAGGTGGCAGCAGTGCTGGGAGGAGGGCTGCAGGCACCCCAAAATTTGCCATAGCCCCCCAAATTGCCCTCCTCAGGGCTACCTCCTGCCCTGAGTGCAGCGTGGCCCAAAGCCCCCCTGGGAACAGCCTGGTGCCGCCACTGGCCCCAGCCCACAACAGCAGCCTGCCTTTGTCCCATGCACGGATCCAGAGAAACGAGCCTCCCCGGGAGGATCCTGGTGCAGCACCCCAGCCCAGAGCCCTCCCAGGGTGTGTGTAGCAGGAAGAGCTCTGCCTCCTTCCCCCTGTCTCATACCCCACACCCACTGACAGTTCCCTCTGCTTTGCTCCCTGCTGCAGCCCCGGGAGCAGCTGATGCCACCTGCCTGCAGGCACTGGCCTGCACTGCGCCCCTCCTCCTGCCCCTTCCTCTACAGACTTACCTCAGATATAATTAATTTACATCACATATAAGGAACTTGGGGTGTAAAAAGGGTCATCGCATAAGAGTGAATTCACATATACAGAACCCACATAAAGTGAGGGAAACATGTATAAGCATGAAATCTGCTTCAGGAGACACTAAAATTGAAGCTTCATGCCATTAATTTCTAAACCACTACTTCATCTCCCTAGATATGGGGCAGACAAAAATACGGCCATAGGCTGCATCCGGCCTTCCAGGCAATTCCATCCAACTACATCATGTGGGGCTTCCCTCAGTGGTGCATGAGTGTAGGAGCTGCACATGCACCGCGGGGGGGCCCTGCATGATAGAGGCAGGCCAGCCAGGCTGTGTTTCTCACCCCCATGTGCACTGCTGGCTGGAGATCTTCACCCAGCACGAGCACCCCAAGAGCCCCCACCTGCTGCTGTTGCTGCTGAAACTGGTGGGGGCTGCATGCCACCGGGGGAAGTGCGTGGGGGTTTCCCACACCCCCACCCTCCCTTACACCCCACAACCCCCACACACCCACACCCTGCTCCCACAACATATACCCTGCCCCCACACCCTGCCCCCCACATATACACACACTCCACAACATACCCTATTGCCCTGCCATGCACACAGCTACACCCCCTCACAAATCCCTCCAAACACACCCTCACACCCTACCATACACACCCCCGCACCTCCAACCACACCCCACATTCCCCACCCAAAATATAGAAGAGTAAGACTTTATGTTTGAGTTATTATACAATCATCTCTATATACGCTACACAAACACAAGTCATGACAAAATATTTTTTTCATAAAAATAAAATATATCGTAGGTGTTTAACTTTTAGTATATGATTTGTTTTTTTCTGGTTCCAAGATGGCAGCCCTTCCCTCCCAAAGGAGTATTTCTGGAGGGCAAGGGGAGGGACTTCTGGTGGCAAAGGTGAGGGGTTAGGGGTGGGACTTCCAGTCCCAAGATGGTGACCAGTGGGAAGAGCCCCTTTCAAGGGGCAGGGCTACCCTTGTGGCTCTCGACAGTTCACTAAAACTCATTAAGCCCCCCTCCAGCCAAAATAATTGCTTGCCCCCGCCCTAGATTTTGCCCTTCCTTTGTGTTCTGTTATCTGCAAGATCAGGGACATTCCCATTGTTTGGGGGGAAAAAGCATATTCTTAATGAAGACAATTTGGTTAAAACATTGGATCTCTTGGCTAACTAAAGAGTCAAAAAAGTTAAAAGCATGAGACCTACATTATATTTTATTCAGTTGATATTTTCAGTTTCTGTAAAAACACAGTCCTCTACTTCTTTACACACCTTTTGATTTTATACTGTTATTTGGTTACCAGTGGGAAGGTAATCAATTAGTGGCCTGTTGTACACAAAGGAAGGCATGAAAGGGTTCAGTCTGGCCCTTCCACAGTTGTTGTGAGTGAAGAAGCACATATATTGTGAATTTAATCCTTTGTTTCTAATTGCGATAGCCACCTCTTCAAAACTGCTCAGAGCCAATTTATGTGGAGCTCTGCAGAAACAGTGATGGAGGAATGATATGAGATGTGTTTGTCCAGCATTAACATCAGGTAGATTGATGCAAAGGCAGATACTGTAGCCTTGTATTGATAAGCTGCAAAGGTTTTTAACTATAAACATAGAGGGCACGTCCCCACAAGCAAGAACATGTTTTCCTGGGAACAAACAGCTGCAGCACAATATGTGCGGCTGCTTGTCCCAGGAAACTCCCATGCACACATGCTGTAGCATGCAGCATGTTGCCCCAGGTGTGGTACGGGAGGCTGGGACCAGCATCTGGGCTGGTCCCAGCAGCCTTACCTTGGGTCTTGAGGGACTCTGGGGGCTGCAGCCATGGCAGTATGGCAACACAGCCTGGTTGGCAGCTGGAATGTGGCTCTGGCCAGCCAGGCTCAGGTTTCTATCAGCACATGCTGTCGCCATGTGCGCTGCCCTACTTTTTTAAGGCATGGGTTTTTTTGACACCAGGATCTCCCAGTGTCTGAAAAACCTCCCACGCTGTAAATTAGCAATAAGTAGAGAGCCTGCATGTACGGTGTGTGTTGTGTGCAGTGCTGCACTCCACACATCTGCGTATGTCTGGATGTGCCCTGAGTGGCCATAAAAACAGCCCCTTTAGAAGACAGCAAAATGGTACGCATTAGTTTCCTGGGCTCTGCATCACTAGTCTGGTTTTTCTCTTTGTTTTCTCAGCACCTACTTTCGCACCTAAAAATCAGATATTGCTCTTTGCTATTTTGAAAACAATTATTTTTCACTTGTGTTTCAAATAGAAGACAAAAATAACATTACCATGCTTAATAAGTCTCTGATAATGGTGTTACATAGTTAAAAACTGCACTAGAGTAATGAAAAGGTGTTGAGCCATATTCAGAATAGAGGCATGAATGCAATAGCATGGACACTCTAAGAAGAACATTGCACCAAATCTGCAGATCATAATTCTGTGCTGTGCTTAGACCATCTGTACCTCCCGCTATGCTCCCTCTTCTCCAGTGGCCTCTTTAGGAGCTATACTGCCATTGGCTGACTCTTCCTGCAGCTGTAGTGAGAGAGAGATTAGTAGCTGTTTGGACTTTCTTCATCATTAATTCCCTGAATAGCCATGAGGATATCCATAATGATGGAAAGGGAACAACCCATAAACTGCATCTGCTCTCCATCTTCCTATCTTGCTGCAGTTTTGAAATACCCAACGAGCCCAGTCACATGGAGCAGATGTAGGGAGACCTTCATGGGGCCCTAGGGAAAAAGAAGTGTGCTATGGACTCATCAGATCTTTACTCAGACACATCTGCTAAAGGTTCCTACTGTCCCACCAGTGGAAGAAACAGAGGACTTATATTTTATAGGTCACAGAGAAGTAATATCCAGATGTTGATTTTTTTCATTTTTCACAGGTGGATCTGCCTCTGCTAATAACTAGAACATGAGGCATCCTGAGGAATTTCCATATCTGATTTCACAATATGGATATATGGCCCTATATTCCTCATGCTCATATAGGACTGGAAGGCACCTCCAGGTCATTGAGTCCAGTCCACTAAGTAATCAAAGTAACTGTGCAACTTTCATCTGTCCACACTGGTCTCACCTAACATGCAACAGCAAATGTATGCAAACTCTATGAGCATTCATTACTATTTTGTTTGTATGTTTTAAAGAGAATTAATAAATAAAAGAAATCTCAGCTCAGAAAGAAAAGCTTAAAATATAACATTAAAGATTAGTAGGAAGTAAATAGATGGGGAAAAGAAGGACATAGGAAACACTTGCTTTATTTTTCTCCATTGATTATATTAATTAGCAGTGGTATCTATTTTATTTGATTATATCAATTAACAGTGGTATTTATTTTATATAAAGCTTTTCATTTAAGATATAAAAAATTTTATGAAGAGAACAAATACCATTATACCCTTTTCTTAACTGATGATCCAGAGCCATAGATAAGTGGAGTGGCTTTCCTCATTGGCAGTAGACCTCATTCTTGAAGCTTGGCTGAGAACCCTATTATACATTAATTTTAGGTGACTCCTGAAGCTCTGAACCCCTGGATTTTCCACACATTAACACCTGAAACTAGTTTTAAGCACACTTCAGGCAACTTAAAGTTATACCACTCCAGGATAGGTTTATCTCTCACATGTGTTACCCACCTCATAGTCTCATAGTTTTATAGTTGGTAGGGTCGGAAAGAACCTGAGCAGATCATCAAGTCCCACCCCCTGCCCTGGGCAGGAAAGGATGCTGGGGTCAAATGACCCCAGCTAGGTGATTATCCAGACTCCTTTTAAAGACCCCCAGGGTAGGAGCAAGCACCACTTCCCTTGGAAGTTGGTTCCAGCTCCTAGCCGCCCTGACTGAGAAGTAGTGCCTCCTGATATCTAGCCTGAATCTACTCTCAGTCAGCTTATGGCCATTATTCCTTGTTACTCCTGGTAGTGCTCGGGGGGCCAGGGACTCTCCCATTGCCTGCTGGTCCCTCTTGGCAAGTTTATAGGCAGCCACCAGATCCCCTCTCAGCCTTCTCTAGTAGAGGCTGAACAGGTTCAGGTCCCTTAACCTCTCTTCGTAGGGCCTGCCTTGCTGCCCCCTGATCATGCGAGTGGCCCTCCTCTGGACCCTCTCGATGTTGTCCACATCCCTCCTGAAGTGCAGCGCCCAGAACTAGACACAGTACTCCAACTGCAGCCTGACCAGTGTCACATAGAGGGGGAGGATCACCTCCTTGGACCTGCTCATGTTCCATTAATGTAGGGGATGGGAAAATACGCCCCGTGGGCTGGATCCAATCTGCCAGGCCTTTGTATTAAGCAGGCAGGGCCCCTGCAAAAAAATGTATTACTGGCCTACACCTGCCCATCTGAAACCAGCAGGAGGCAGGCTTTGAGAGGATGAGTGCAACTGAGGGACTTCCAGGGGCAATTGTTAGGGGTGGGACTTCCAGTCCTAAGATGATGATCAGGGGATACGGCACCTGTCAAGGTGTGAGGCTACCCTTGTGGCCCTCAACAATTCTCTAAAAAGTCATTAAGTGGCCCTCCAGCTGAAATAATTGCCCACCCCTGTATTAATGTATGGCCACTCTCCGTAGATGAGCCACCCAAGTTGCAGTCCTTCAGCAACCCAGGATGCAGTTTCCCCGTCCCCATCCTCCTGTTCTGTGTGAACAAACTTTCCACCCCCTGAACTCTGCTGCCTAGGGGTAGGTTCTGGCACCAAGCCAACTGCCCCTCCTGCCCCCAAACAGCCTTCAGAGCACATGTGAGCTAACCAGGTCACAGGGCAAGGAGAGATCCAGGAGTGAAGTCTGAGGGAGAAACAAAGTACAGGGCCAGATTGGGTCCCCATGAACTGGGGCTTCCTTCCTGGGGTAGTGGCAGCAGCTTCCCCAAAAATACCTTCCCAAACCACTTCCACCTCCCAGCCAGCCAAGGAAGCACAACTAGCATCCCACAAATCCCAGTCCCATATCCCACACGAGACCCACAACTAGCATCCCACAAATCCCAATCCCATATCTCACATATCCTTTTATTTTATCTTCCAGTGGCTGACTTCCTTCATTTCACCACCCTTGCCCCACCTCCAGGTCCTTTCCACCTCCCATTTCCACTTATCTCTCGTACATCCCCACCTAGAGCAGGGATAGAAGCCTGTCCTCTGCTCACTAGCCCTGTAGTGACAACTCACAGCTGTAGCTTAGTCAGACTCCTGCTCACCAGCCCTCTAGTGGCAAGTCACAGCTGTGCAGATGGGGGACAGTCAGAGAAGGTTTTTAGCCTTAAGATGCAACTGCTCCAGACTCAAGCTAGCACTCATACTGATCAACATTTGAGCAGCTCAAAGTGCAATGTTTATAAAGGTCCTGATGTAACTCATTTGAAATAAGTGGGTATCGAGGGCCTTGGCACACATAATTATGGCACGTGTTCTACAATTTATGGCACCATGACAGGATAAATCAGCTGCAAAAAATTTCCACATGCTCCTGTGGAATATCTTTGTGGCTGGCTTGTATTGCACCTAAGCCTGAGTGTTTGGCATGTGCCTGTCATATCCATTGCTGGCTCATGGCTGTCCAACTTTCAGATGAGTGTCTGGATAGGTACAGGGCAGCCCCAGATCTAAAAATGTTCAAATAGCATTCAAATTGCAGTACCATGTTTTACAGTATTAAAACCAGGTTTTCAGAGTGCTTTGGAGGTGAGGGCTGTCCCAGCAAGCTTGGAAGATCCTTGTTATTTAAATAAGAATATTTAAATTAAAATGTGCTTCCCAGATGGATTTTTCATGAGCTTCTTCTATTCCAACAAGCATCAATTGGTCGAAAGGGGATTTTTTTTCTGGTCCCAGAACAGAAGTAATGTGATACAAATACTTCCACCATTTTTTAGTCTTTAACAGGTGTATTGTGTGAGGGTTTAATTTTAAGGAACACTAATGAATCATATAAAAGTTATTAACCTATCATGTTCTTCAAGAGGTTGTGTGTTAACGTGGCAGAAATGGAACTATTACCCTGTTTCCCTTCCAAAATCTCTCTTTCAAACAAAACATCTGCAGGAACTGAAATATTTTCAGATCTAAATTATCTGTGGATTTTGGTATCATATAGTCACAAATTCAGCTGCAAATCATAATCTCTTCGGAAATGAAGGGATGATAAAAACCCGCACAGAAAAAATGAAGAGTGACAAGGAGCTTTAAGGAGTGAAGTGTTCCTCAGGAGGAGAGCTATTGAGTAAAAAACTAGCTGAAAGTTAAAGGGGAAAAGAAGGTTCTAAGAAAAAAGAAGATAATCAGACAGATCTTCAAAGCAAAGGGGCAGCATTAAGCCCAAAATAAATAATATACATCAGGTAAATTTAAGAGTTCATCTCATTTCTGTATATCATAATCTTCTACTTTGGAGTCTACTCTCCAAATTATTTTCTGAACTTTAGCAATCACTCTAAATTCTTTGAAGTAAAACCTGTAAAAGTAGAGATGATAAAATATAAAAATAATTAATCTACCAAATCCATGCTATGAAGAGCTGCTATTATTTTTAAGTACAAACAGCTACACTTTCATCTTCTTTCTGAGTGACACTCTGTGAACTAAGCCATATTTTCTATGCATAGCTCACTAACACACTGGTAATATCTAATATTCTCCTGCTTTACATGAAGCGCTCAGAAGTCCAAGTGGACAGTGATGTACACTCTCATAGCTACAGTGAACCCAACATTCGGAAGTATGAGCATGACTTGTAGAAATTTCTATATTGTAGAAAGTTCTACTTGTAGAAATTTCTATCAAATCCAGCATCCTATCAACCAGATGGGCCCAAGCCCCATCTTTTTTAAAGAAATGTGCACATAACCCTGCAATAAACACTTGTGTCCTCACAAAGATCTCTTTCTAATAGAGAAAGATTGATTTAAGAGTCATTTAACAGAATTCTGTGTTATCCAAAGACTGAATTTAGCTCATAAAGCTCAGGCTGACTCCAGCCTTATAGTAATAAATAAGCCTGCTTTTCAGAAATGTTATGTATGGGAAATACGGGGCATGTCTACATGTTCATTAGTACTTGCATGTTAGTACTTGCTTAATGAAGTTCTAACTAAATGTGTAGTAACTCACACTACTGCGCAGGAGCATCCGTGCACATTTTTTATGACCCTTACTGTGCAGTAGTGTATTAGTAGTTTTTGACCAGTACGCTACTGCAAAGTGTTATTAAGCTACTGCGTAGTAAGCATCTCATGTAGACATGCCCACTGATTCTGAATAGAAATAATGATATAGGGCCTCTTTTCTTAGTTCAATTAATGTTTCAATTTATTGTAATTCTATTAAACTTACTTTAGCTCAGTCCCTACTTGAGCTTCATGCCATTTTATAGCAGCTAGTTTGGAAACCGTCACACCTATCCAATCTCCAGGGAAAGTTGCATAGACATAGCTGCACTTTCTTAGCCTCATCATAGCCCCAACTCTTTAAGCCAGTCAAGGTGGGGATGTGGCAGCTTTGTCTGAAATTACCTGCTTTTGCAGCTACATGTTCAATGCAACATTCACAATGTCTGTGAGAAAGAAAAGACCAGAGGGAAAGAAAAGAATCAGTGATAACTCCAGCTAAACACACATGCACAGACACTTGAAACAGTTACCGCCTTGGGTTACACCAAAAAAACTGAAAAGATCTATACTACCATGGCCTAGTTTTCAGTCTTCTTTACATTTGTAACTTCAAACTTACTATTTTTAATCTCTGAATTCAACCCTTTCCTGTTTTATGTATTACATTTTTCCTCTTCCTACCTGCAGTGTAATAGCAGTCCATGTCATTTCATTTATGATGGATTCATATTTTGGTGTCACAGTTCATAATTTCATTGAGGTAAAGTTGTCACTTTACATTTGTCAGTGTAATATACATGGGCCAGCTAAATTACTTTTCAATATTAAATGGACTCCTGCTTGGGGGTCGGACTCGATGATCTATTGAGGTCCCTTCCGACCCTAACATCTATGAATCTATGAATCTATGAATAAAGTTTACTTTTTCTGTGGTTGGCTGTGCAAAGTAGGGAAAATAGTACATCAGATAATACTTGAGAATTAAATACCTAGGTGGACAGCAAAATCCAGGGAGCTGTTCAAGATTGATAAGTATGTGGCTTTGGTGATATTTCTTAAATTATCTTCCTTATCACTTATGCCTTTTTCACATTCCTGGCTTAATTTTCAAAAAATGGTGCTTGTAATTTATATGAGTAAATGCTTTAAGCACAGGCAAAAGGAAATTTGCTAAAGTAACATGAAAATGAAATTACACGATAAAATATCTGGGCCACCTCAATAATGACTCTTTAAAATGAAATTATGGAAATATACACATATGTTTTATTACTTAACTATATATTTAGCGCTATTAGGAAAGTAGGTTTATAGTTCACAATTGATCGGGGGGGGGGGGAGGGTTGGTCCCATTAATGCATTCCACATGTGAATTCCCTACGGAATTCCCACTCCCATATAATCTGTTTGCATCAATAGGCAACATATTAAGGAAAAGAGATTTGTCTGATGCTAATTCTGAGTGTCTGGATAAGGGACTTCAGCTTCAAGGCTTCAACTGAGATTAGGTCTTTGTATTCCAGCCAAAAGCATATCAAACTTCAGTATCTGGAAGGCTTTTATTTTTTTATAAATGGAAACAGATGAATACAGAAATGTAATCTCAAGATCTATGCAAATCTTTCATTCTTGAAAAAATAACTAATGGGCTTCCTTTTTTTAATCAATATACCACCTTTATTTCTCATCTTAAAAATCAGGTGTCTTGGGAAACAACATTTTCATGTGCTTCCAGCCCAGATACCTTAAATCAGAGATAAGCAACATTTTCCAGCAGGGAGCTAAAATGACCCAGCTCAGGTCTGAGGTGGGCTTTAGGACCAAGCCACCTCTGCCACTTGTCCTTGGCTCCAGCCTCCTGAGTGAAACAGAAAGAGCTAATTCTCTGCTGGAGACTGTACCACCTGCAAGCAGTGCAGGGAGAGCCCTGTTCTGCCAAAGCCCCAAGTGCCCTACTGGAGCAAGGTGCAGTGCAGGTAGTTTTCTGCCTCCGTATGCTGTCAAAGCCAGAGCTCCATAGATCAGATCCAGTTATTGGGCCATAGGTTTCAACCCCTGCCTTAAACAGTTGAAACTATAAGAAACATTCTGTTCTTCCTCACAGCCTCCACATGCTTGCTGTTAGAAGTTAAAAATATAACACAGTTTTTAACTCTGTGCTGTCTACAATGCATACAACACTGTTCTATTGTTTTTGCTATAGTTGTGGTGGTTCAGAAATTATGCAAGAAAGATTTGGGGAAGGGTATGTTGTGCCCAAACGCTTGTCTAACATCAGTCCCAACTATATATTGAACACAGTGATAAAATGAGCCCCTCTGAGAATAACATTCTAAAGAGTAGTTTCCTTGGATTAATGTCTATAGCAGGGATTTGCAATGTTTTTGGGCAGAGTGTCAAAAAATCCCACAACCTTGACTTGTAAGATGTTGGCATGCCAGGGGCAGAAAGCAGGGGAGTCACAATGGGCCTGATGTTTGTTGTGGTAGTACAGGCGCAGCCCCTTACCCACTGTCTACCCCAAGGCACACATGCCAGGCAAAATGCCTGTATGTGCTGTGCTCTGACACTCCTGCCAGGGGTTGCCTACCCCTGGTCTATAGTTTCTAAAAAGAATAATTAAAACTCTAGTCTTAACTCTTGGTCACATAAAATATAACCTGGCATTGGAAGGACTAGGACATATCAAAAGCCCTATGATATCATATGCCCTATATCATATGATATAGGTTAGGGGAAACTAAAAGCAATGTGCAATGCTTGAAGTGGTCATAAAATAAGCATCGTACCAGATCTGCAATTGCAGATATTCATATCCTCTCTTAATAGAGTTATGCCCATTCATACCAGCTAAGGATCTGAACCTACATGTCTGAATAAAAAACAGACCTGAATCAAATGACTGACCTCATGTTGGGTGCCATTAGGCCAGCTACATTCCAGCTACAGGTATATTTAACTTTTCTCCACCTTGTGGTTTCTTTTGGAAGCCTTTACACATTTATGCTTCTGTAACACCAATTTAGAAGGCCAATGGTTTCTATTAAAAAACCCTTGATGATAAAAATAGATTGTATCATATTCCACAGATGCTAGGACCTAAGTTATCAATCAGTGAAACTGGGTTGCAGGAAAAGGCTTCTGGGCTCAATTGTCTCCTTGTTGAACATTAATTGATATTAAAAATGTGTGCAGAAATGAAGGATTCAGGGGGACAGAGGTGAAGACTGGCATGTCTGTAGCTAACAAATATATAACAGAGTCTTAACTGGAACACCAAGACCACAAGAGAGCAAAAGGAGTAGCCATGACCTAATATGAAAGGTGAGCAACACCCAACATGCCAGAGAATCCTGAAGGGAAACTGCATCTAAACAACCAAGCCATGGAGAAAGTGCACTGTGCAGAGGCCAATGGCATAAGTGGAATAGAAGACCTAGTAACAAAATAATCATTAACTACCATGGTTGATTGTTCCACAGGGTGTGGAATGGATAATGCAAGCTTCATTGTTTTTCCTGTGCACTGGTTAGATCATCTGTTCAAGCAAGTAGAAGACTTCCCAGTATGACCAACTGTGCTAGGGTTGCTGATAAAGTTAGAATTTGTGACAGAGCTACAGGCAGAAACTGCTGCCTCTTTACCCATAGGACTTGGGACCATATCTTCAAAGCTATATATATGGTAATTCCGACTGACCTTGAACTGGCTTCTGATCCACTAAATATCAGCTGTAGAAAACCTCTCATGGAGATCAACCACTAGAGGAGAGCAAAGATAAACATTCTTAGTGTGGTTTCCATCTGTATCCAGTGAGCATTTTCTTTATTGTATGGTGCATTGCATGGTATTAAAACAATTGTTCATTTGGCTTATGTAGCACTTCTGCCTGGCTTCTACTGTGTGTATTTCCCAGGACTGAAACATATAATTTAAAGTGCACCACTGTAGTTTGCATTCTTTCCACCCAGGGTATGCGTATATCTATGGATAGTTTCTCACATATCCATCCTGCTGGGATGTTCATCTTCTTTATCATCTCACATGCATTCAATGGTTTCAACTCCAGTCTGCAAGTAGCATGCACATTGGACCTGTGATGTACAAAGAGAGTGTGGCACTGGCTATTTGGGAAAGGCAAGAGGGAATATAGCATACATGTACACATATTACATCTTTTTGAGCTGCACCCTGACATGTGAGTAACAGCATAATTAGAGCAATAAATGTATATCGACTCTAAATTAAACATTCACAAGAAAACAGCAATCTCAGAGCTGAGAGCATGACTTTAATGCACAAATTATAAATCTAACACTCCTAGCAGATCCAACAATTTAGGCTTTCCTTAATCCGTAAGTATTTCATGTTAAAAATCCTACTCTCCTCTGTTGTGGGAGTGTGACAATCTATTTTCTTCCATGGCAGATGTAAAGCTTGACTTTACCAAACAATATATATGATTAGGTATATGGCATAAACCTTCTCATATATGCTTGTTGTGACAATGAAGTACAAGAGAAAGAAAATGAAATGTTCAAATTTTAAAAATTAGCAATCACCAATATATGTGTCTGGAAATCAGACAGAATGAATTCCCCTTAAGGCAGTGTTAATGTGGTTCAGATTCTGCTACGTGGATTTTCCTTTTTGTTAATGTAACACCACAAGCATTCTGCATAGGATTATAGTACTTTGAACTTCTTTTGACTATTTACCCTGCTCTTCACCCTCTTTCTCATCTGGTATTGAACAAGAATTCAGACTCAGAATTACCTCCAGAGATGACCAAGGGAGAGAAACATGAAAAAAAAAAAAACCAAGAAAACTGTCCCTAGTGGAAGGAGAGCTGTGATGACTGCAAGATTTTATCAAGCACAGTTCTGGCACAACTACCTGACAATCATTCTAGAATTGTTCTGCTAACATAGGTTTGGGGCAATTTAATCATCAGTATGGAAATAAAAATAAAATAAAATAAAATAAAATATTGGGGTTGTAAGTTTGGTTGTGAATCCTTAGAGGCATTTTGATTTCAAACACAGTCAAAACCCTTCTTTGGTGAGAGAGAGAGAGAGGAAGAAAGAGAGAGAGAGACATTAAAAAAAAACTTTATTGTAAAAATATTAAAAACAAAAGGTAAAAGTGCAAAAATGTATAGCCACCCCAGGGGCTGATCATGAAACACTTGTCAGCTATTGGCACTTGATTTATGACGCAGAAACCTTGTTCCGAGTAGACCTAAACCCTCAGGCTGACCACAACCTCTAGATAGAGAAAATATATGAAGCTTTGGAGAAGTCCAAGTCCAGTGCATCGAAGAGAGTACTGAAAGCAGCAAAGAGCAGCTGCAGCCCAAGAAGGCATGGAAGAAGGTCTCCTACACCTTCTCCTTTCAGAAAGGTCAGGCTGCTGGCACTGCTGGGTCTAAGTAGCTGATAAAGGAGGCTCCTGTTGCCCAGGCCCTGTGCAGCAGCCACCACTGAAGATCACCAATTCTCTTGGCAATGGAAACCTTGTACAGGGCATACCAGGCTGGACAGCCTTGCTCTCTTGTTGCTGCCACTAGGCTCTGCCTCCAAGTCATGTCAGGGAGGGCAATAAGGAGAGAGAGAGAGAAATTTCTGAACTTTGTTTGACTATCTCCATATTTGTTTCTTTCCAGTACTTACATGAAGTTTTAGTGTCCTTCAGCAACAGAGATGAAACCTAATGTGAGGGAAGACACCTAACTGAGTAAACCTTAGTATGTATAATCTTCAAACTTTCTTGTTCTGCAAAGCCTTAACATCTTGATGTATTTTTAATATTAATGGAGCCAGCTCTGTTGTCAAGGTGACTTTAACTGACCACAGTAAACGAAATTATTCTTGGTATCCCAAATCTTTGCTTGAAGATGTGATCATGATTATTTTGAGAAAAGCTGACAATAAAAATGTGGCTGAATGAATGGGAAGTTTGAATGAAATATTAACCAATAAAGTGACTAGGGCATAGTTTGGGCTAATATTGTTTAGTAAATCAGAAACATTTAAATCTTCTGCACCCCATTTTTTACCTCATGGTGGAGGGGTTCAAAACTCCATATGTGAAATAACTTCTTTTTAATCACAGGCTTTTCATAATTTTGGATTTTTTCTGTTGTGATTGCAAACCCATAGACTCTATCAGAACTGCTAGCAAGAGGGGGATATCCAACATGTTCCAAACTGATCTATGGTCATGTACACATTCCCCAGTCCAGAATAGATCATACTATTGGAGTGTATGAGCGGTGAGCTGACTTGTTTTGAAGACTCTCAGAGACATGCATTTGGATGGAGTGAGTTGGAATTCTAGCCAAGGAAACTATAATCCTGTTGAGCCATCACGTCATCAAGGAAAGTCAGTGCTCCTTTTGTTCTGAGGCCAGTCCAAAGGAGGTACAAGATCAAGACTTCATGGGCTACAGCTGCCTAATTAACCAAATGCCCACAAGCAGCTTTCTGGAATGATGTACCAACCAGAAGCAATATCATCTGATTCTGTTAAGCAGCAGTCCTTACACTGATACTCCAAAGACCATGGAAACTAAGGAGTTAGACCCAGGTCAGTTGACTTTTTCTTTGTTTGTTAGGGGAGAAGGTCCTAGCTACTTACCTTTTTTTTTTTTTTTTTTTTTTTTTTTACTTTTGTATTTTGATAGCAGGTTTTTTGGTGTGAATGAATGTGATCTAAATTTCTAACAAATACTACCTTGTGTCATACTAGTGGGTATGTTTACATGTGCTATTAATGAGAAGCAATAAACTCTTGTGCAATTCGTGCCAGAGTTTATTGCTCTTGGGTATAGCATTTACCTGTACGCCCAGAACCACAACATATTAAGCCAGGGAGCATCAAGATGAAAACTGTAATGAAAGGTTCTCATTTACCCACAACATGCTTAGTTGAGGCAAGTTTGGGCTTCATTCTAAGAACAATACATCTTGGCTGAAACTGAACAGGTGCTTTTCCACTTGCACCAAAATGGAGCCCCCACACAGTAAAATCAAAGCCCCTTCCTTGCTTAGAATTGTTGGTTTTTAACTTATAAAAGTTTAGCTCATGCTTTTTTCCCTGCCTTGGCTGTTTATGAGCTCTGTGCCTTCAGATTATTCAATCTATATTTGTGATCTAAAACAAAAACTCATTTAACCCTCACTTAGCATGATTAGCATCTGTTACAATGAGCCTTATTAATTACTTACCTTATTTGCTTTAAAAAAATTCAGAGAAACTACAAGATTTTTCTGTTATTGTTAAGAGTTTGGGAAATAATTTTCTTTTTTTTTCTTTAGCTTGGAATATGGAGCAACTTCCTGACACTTACATTTTTGCCTTAGGCTGGGAGATCTTTAGGTATGTAATTCTGTTCTTCAGGATGGGGAATAACCTTAGTAGGCTTATGTCTGGTAAAAGAGAGAATTTGATATTTCTACAGAATACTTTATTAGACATTACAAGGTATGTAGACAAGTGAGGTACAGTTTAGGGCTGTTACAGGGGCACTCTCTGGAATCTGACAAAACATGAGTAGACAAGTAGACCATTTGCATGTTGTCTAATCTGAAAACAAAGCAACGTTCCCTAGTTCTGGGATATATTTCAACCTTATCAGACTGTACAGAAATTGTTTGCATTAGAAAAGAAAGAAGAATACGTATATTTTAGCTGAAAAAAGCTGTTCACTTTGCCTCAAGATTACAGATTCTGTGGTGCTGTTTATGCATAATTACTTTGTCTGACATTGCTTTGTAATTTCCAGTGAGTTTAGTACAACTGACCAAGGCTGTTAGCATCTCAGTCAAGATGAAATTAAATTATGACAAATAAGGAAAGGAGATTTACAATAAATGAGAACAGATTTTTTAACCTACATGTTAAATGGTTTTTCTCAGGTTCCCATTATGATTGGAATGTATTGCCCATTGCTATCTAAATTACCTTTTTATAGTGGTAATGAGAGCAAAAATTGAATGAGTTTTGGATTAATGTCTCTGTATGTTAATTGCTAACTATGTTAAGCTTTTGGGGGGTTATTTTCCCCTCCCAGCTATAAAATGTTTTATAGTTGAGTGAACACAAACTGATTGTTTTTCCTTTTATTGTAAAGTTGACCAGTATGGAGAAGAAAATCACCATTTTTGTGAAAATTTAAAAAGGAAACATCAATGGTGGGTTTCTTTCTTTCTCCAATTTAAAGCATATTCAGAGAAACTTAAATTCTGTGATTTCTGTTTTGTGGCTAAAGTGCAAGTCCATGCTTATTACATAATAGAAGTTCCTCTTAGTATGCATCTACATTATTCATGTGGAATGGATTTGGGAATAAGGATTGGGACCAGATCAGAGGGGTGGAAGTGGTGTGTGAGAGGGGAGAGTTACAGTGGTCTTCAGAGAAAATCTGGTCTATAAGGCAATATCAACTGCCAAACTTTTCCAACACAGAGTATGTCTGCCCCCAGGGATTCATGGAGCCAGTGGGATTTCAGAATTCTTTGGAGGACATTCCCACTAACCTTGACAGTTACTCTGCTGATAGTTTGGTTGATTTCTACTATAACACACTTACCTTTGCCACAGACAAAGGGGCACCCATGCCTCTACTTCTGCCTGGAAACCAAATCTACTGTTTGCTGTGATGAGCTTTCCCATCTACTTTGCAGGCAAGATCACTCCTCTCAAGCATGGCTTGGGGACCATCACTTGTGCTATAGAAGCAGTTTCTATGTTGAGGAAGTTCTGTCTTGTCTGCTATATATGGATCAGTTTCAGTTCCTGTCACCAAATGACACAGGAGGGGTGTGGGTAACCAGCAGCCATGTCCACCCTGGCTTGCAAAAGCCAGCTGAGGGAAACTGGAGTCATGGGGTCATTGCACACAGAGGTTGTCAGTGACTCTCTCTGGGAAAGCAGGGTGCAAGACTATCTTAAATCTACAATTATGCACCTCATACTCAAGAAACCAGGAAGCTGTTACCCAGTTTCCAACCTCCCCTCTTTGGGGAAGGTCATTGACCAAGCAGCTCACCAGCTCCAGGTGCACCTTCATACAGTTGGATTCCTGGACCCATGTCATTTTGGCTTTTGCCCTGGGCATAGCATGGAGACTGCACATAGGACTTTGGTCAGGGATCTTCTTGGACTAGGGACTGACATTACACATAAGCTGGTATAAGTGATTGGAAACTGGTTTAAACCTGTAACAGAACAGAAGTTCAGTGCACATAGACCAATTCAAAAATGGCTGAAACCAGTTTAAGATAGACCTGGATGGATGTACTATGATTACTATGTAACTGATTTAGGTTAAACCAGTCTATCAAACTTCTGTCCCAGATCCCCTCCTGAAACAAACTACATCTCCATCTCCTGGCATTCAGGATGTATTACAGCCCTTGCCACCCTCACTAGCAGGCCAGTTGCAGCTACTGTTCTGTGTGTTGCTGCCACCCAGGGTGCAGAACTGTCCAGTTACTCCTCTAATTATCACAGCTAGATGATACATATGCACATACACAAATATATATATATATATATATATATATATGTACACCTGCATGTCTATGTGATTATATATATATATATATATATATATATATATATACATGCATTTATCTGTGTATTTATATACATATTTTACCATATGTACACATTATTGTTGTTGTTGTTGGAGATAAAATATACATACCAGATAAAATGTAATTAATTTAAAAACATTCAGAACAGGAAGCTGGAAGCCAGCTTTGGTTAAACTGAAAATTCATATGAATCGTGGCTTTCTCCAGTTCAAAGAATATTCATAAATTATTTCTAATTTCTGCAAACAGATTCAGACTTTAGTATGTTATGTATTCACCAGGTAATTTGGATGAGTTATTTTCAGTCCGTTACTTGATATTATTCATTGACACATGTCAGTCATGCTGTATACTTAGTCAAAGATGTATTTCCTACTTCCCAGCTGGACAATGACTTTTTACCTGGAAAGTGATGAATGGTAGTTAATAAAGAATGAATACTTAATTTTGTGCCTCAGTACAAATTTACTAAATTTTACAGCATTGTCAAGAATAGCTGCTCTCTCTGTCTCAGAACACAAGTAAAAGAAAACAGCCAATAAAAGTTAGAGGTGGGATTCACAATTTATAAAAGGAAATACCTTTTCAAACAACCTGTAAATAAACTGTGGGCTTGCCTGCCACAACTGGTCACTGGGAACAAGAATTTAATAATATTAAAAGAAAAGAATGGATGAGAAATTGCTATAAGTATATACAGGGCATATTTACATGAGATGGTTAACTTGGCATTAACAAAATTTACTGCGAAGTAAGCAAATGCGTCCATACATGTACATGCTTACTTCACAGTAAATCTCCCTAATCCTGAGTAAATCTGCTACCTGAAAATACAAGTAGCAAATTTACTTGGGATTAGTAATGGCGCCATAGCACTTGTCTGATCCATTATGGCAAATACAGGTCCTTTATTTGTGAGTACATTTGTGACCCCCTCTTTCCTTTGCTCACTCAGTTCTAATGACAGTCCTACAGAATTATCAGAGTTAAGGAAATGAATGAGGGAGAGAATTCTTTACACTAGACCCCACAAGGGTTAACAATATGAGCTAGAAATGAAAAATAGGCATATTTCATCATTTGTATAAGAAAAAAACCTCTTTGTCAGTATAGTCAGTGAGACAGTGAAACATCTTTACTAATGAGGTAGTTCTGGCTTAGTCAGTAGATAGCTTTAAGGAAAGGTTAGATACATGTATGAATAGAGTAATACAGGCTCCTTCCTGCTCAATCTAAGAGGCTGGCTATTATGATCCAAGATGTACCTTGTTCTTTGTAATCCTATCAGTTGTGATTCTAAGATTAAAAATATTTTCTTTCAGGGAAACTTGGTGAGTGGAAAATGGAGAAAAGGAAGGCCAACTTTATAAGCAGTGGGAACTGCAGGGACCGAGCTGTTATTGTCCCATTATTGTCTAAAAAGCCTCCATGAGCCCATAGACATTTATAATCTGGTATGCTTTAGGATGTGTGTTATCTCACAGAGAACAGCACGTTTGATAGAATTCTAGGGAGACCTATGAAAGACAAGTTTCAGATGAATGGCTTAAATGCCAGGGGAGGTTTGTGACAAGCTGCATTTGATATGCTCAGGCTGTTCAGGAATACACAAGAGAAAAAGACAAAACCTCTATCTAGATTGGATCTCTCCCTGCAACCAAATTAAACAAATAAAAAATTAGAACATTACATGTAGCTTGCCAGATGCCATGCATTTTGTGAGCATGAACATAGGTGTTTGCAAGAACAAAATCAAGTAAGTTCATACATGACTGTGCAGTTGTTCTGTGTTACTTTAATTTGGTTATGAACACATAATCAATTTATCTTTTGAGGACTGTAAAGGGATCTTTTCTCTGAGAACACTCACTAGATTGCACTTTTAATTTTGCACAACCCATGTCACAATCCTGCTCAGGGTAAAATGTCACAATATGTATAGCAGAAAGGAATCTCATTATTTATAATCCAAGACACAGAACCGTAGCTGTTATAACAAAGGGAATATTTCTCTCTCTCCTGTTACAGCCCTGCTTTTCCGTATCATAATTTATATGGAGTGCTTTTGTTTTGAAAGCTGTATTTATATTTCCTCAAAATAAACAAATGTGAACCCATGCTGCGTTGCTGGAAACATTATAATTAGCTATACTGCAATATGAGAGCCTGAGGTGATGCAGTGATAGATTAGGGCACACTCTGTACCTCCCCAAGCATTCTTCAGCAATCAACTAAGCAAATTATCAGTCACAATTGGATCATCTAGATGAATAAAATAGCCCTTCATAACTCTGTCATTGCAACTGGAACCACATGTAATTTACTCTACAGCAAAATTGTACTTCATTGTTCTTACTGTTAAAGTAGATTACTGATGCAGCATTTAGAGACTCTCTTTTTCTGCCTTGTTTGGTTAAGACACTTACACAGTCAGTGGGCCAACAGACACTGCAAACAACCAGGCAGCGAGCAAGATTTTAATGTATGATAGACATGTCTGAGAATCAAAAATGACTGACATAAATCAATAGCAGTTTCTCAGTCAGGCAGCAAAAAGAAGTGAGACCGTAAAGTAGCAGAATCAAATTACATAGTGAAAACAACTTTGGAGCACAAAAACACAGAATATAGAGATCAACAGTGTTAAGCACCTGATGTCAAAAGTGCTGCTTCACTTTGTTTCCAAAGTGAATAGAAGTAACACCTTTATGATGATTTCATTGTCTCTTAATAATCAATTTTTTGGAAACAAGGTAATTTTTTTTTCTCTCTTGTCTCAAAAGGCCTCATTTTCTGGCAAGTCAGCATTTAATCTGACAGGCTGATCAGGAGTGATCTGCAGTGTGGTTTGCCAGGGGAAAGATAGACATGGGTAGATTTTTGTCTAACAGAAATTGATGGGAACATTCCATGGTATGAAGATTATAAGATTAAGGGTAGCAAATCACTTAGATTCAGGGGCACAGTCTTATTATAATAACTTTATCCATGCCATTCAGGGACACTGATGACCTGTTTTTTTTCTGGTAAGCCTACAAGTATATGCACAAAAGTATCTTAAATCCACATAACAAGAATCATAACATTTGACCCCCTGCTTTGTAGGAGAAATACAAACTACTATCAGTACAAAGAGATATGGATTTTAGAGCATGGAAGGATAAACTTTAATGCATTATTCATCTTCTGTGACCAAATCCTGAGCTGTCTTCTTCAGCTCCCAAGATACCTGACCCAAGCGATGCAACACAGTTACAGTAGGGAAAATAATATGTGCCAGGTGCAATAATTCTGGAGCAGTAGTCATCAATACATGTGTACTTCTTAGCAGCAAATGCTGCACAAGGTCATTATTGAAACTTTTTTTGGAGTGTCACCTCACTGAAAAATGACTGCTCTTATATTTCCTGCAGTTTTATTATTTTTTATTATTATTTTCATTAATAAAGTTTAAGCTATTTTAAGTGCCGATTATGGAGCTCTGCCATTTGACTGGCATTGGAACAGTGATGAATTAATATGGCTAAATTCTTGTTCCCAGGTAGACTGTGCAAACTCTCAAAGCAAATAGGGTCTGTTACCTACCTACATACAGATGAGGATGTTGGACCTGCAGAAATGTTTCATTGCTTTGTTTATGATGTTCATCATGATGGTGTCCAAAGTTTATCCAGTTCCCAGGTGTTGGAATGGTAATCTACTGTAATGAAATGCCATGTGTGGCTTGCAGTGAAAACCAAACCGCACATGGCATTCTTAATTTTCTTCAAGGTCTGCTAGGTATGTTGTGCATTTTCATAGTTTCTTCTTGCTACCCTATATTTCTTTATATGTATCACACCTGTTCACCAGTGACAGGAATTCTTGATCATGTTTGTCTAGTATGTGGCATCTCTGGCTTCCCAAATACATATCAATTTTTCAGAATGGTTGCCATATTTTAAAGAAAAATGTTGTTCTCATGGGTTTGAGCATTATAAATCCAATTCCTTTTTGGCCAATGCTAACGGGTCCATTCAGCCTTTCTCAATATTTCCAGTATTCTTGAAAGAACAAACTGTATTTTTAAGGTGTCATATAAAACGATGGTGTAATATTAATGATTTCTGTTAATGGATTTTAAAAAACCATGGAAACTAGACAGAGTTTTATGGATAATATTTCCTGTGGGAAAGCTGAGGAAGTTGTTTCCCCTCTTGTCCATTCTGCTATGACTGATGGACACAAGCATTTGTCAATCTGTTTTGTATGATTTGTCCTCAGATCTTTACCATCCCCTGCCTGGTAACTGGCACTCAGCTGAGTTTGATTGATGCCTTCTGCTTCTATCAAATCTCTTTGCAATTAGCCAGAGAACAATCATTCCATACTTATGTTTGAAATTTGCTTTTGTTCTGATATGAAAATAAAATAAGTGTTATAACATAAGAACTGCCATTTACTGAGTCAGACCATAGCCCATCTAAACCAGTATCATGTTTCACACAGTAGCAAACAGGAGATGCTAAAAGGGAGTGTGAGCAGGGTATGACCATGGTTTTATCCACTGTTCCTCTCCCACTTTCAATCTCCAGTATTTAGGGTCTATGAAGTTCTGATTCAGAGGTGGTTCCCCTGCTCAATAGTTACTGATGCATCTTTCCTCCAAGAATTAGTCCAATCCCTTTTTGAATCTGGCTAAACGGTCAGTTTCCACAACAACTGGTGGCAATGAGTCCCACACTATATGAAAAAGAACTTCCTTTTATAGATTCATAGATGCTAGGGTCGGAAGGGACCTCAATAGATCATTGAGTCTAACCCCCTGGGCAGGGAAGAGTGCTGGGGTCAGATGACCCCAGCCAGATGCCTATCCAGCCTTCTCTTAAAGACCCCCCCGGGTTGGGGAGAGCCTTCCTTGGAAGCCTATTCCAAATTTTGGCCAATCTTACTGTGAAGAAGTTGTTCCTGATATCTAGCCTAAATCTGCTCTCTGTCAGTCTGTGACCATTGTTCCTTGTTACGCCAAGAGGTGCCATGGTGAACAGAGCATTTCCATTCCCTTGCTGCGCCCCCCTAATGAATTTGTAGGTAGCCACAAGATCACCTCTCAGCCTTCTCTTGAGGAGGCAGAAGAGGTCCAGGTCCCCCAGTCTCTCCTCATACGGCTTGTCCTGTAAGCCCCTAACCATATGAGTAGGCCCTCTCTGGACCCTCTCAAGTCTATCAACACCCTTCTTGAAGTACAGCGCCCAAAACTGGACGCAGTACTCCAACTGCGGTCTGACCAATGCCGCATTGAGGGGGAGTATCATTCCCTTAGTTCTATTTGTCATGAATCTGCTGATGCATGATAAAGTGCGGTTAGCTTTGCTGATGATTTGTTATTAGTTTTAAACTTAGGTGACAAGTTTTATTTTATGACCCCTAGTTCTTGCATTGTGAGAGAGAAAAAATAATAATCTCTATTTACTTCCTCCTCACCATTTAGCATTTTGTAAACCCTTATCATATTCCCCCTGAAGAATCTTTTTTCTAAATGAAATAAGCCTGGCCTCTTTAATCTCTGCTCATATGAAAGCCCCTCCATACCACAAATTATCCATGTTGCTCTTCTCTTTATCTTCTCTACATCTGCTGTATCTTTTTTTGGTGTGGGGACCAAAATTGGGCACAGTATCCAAGTATACAAGGCAGACCATGGATGTATAAAGGGGTAGAATGATACTTTCTGGGTTTTTTTACAATTCTCTTGTTAATAATTTCTAACATTTTGTTTGACTTTTTGATAGCTGTTGAGCATTGAAGTTTTCACAGAACAATCCACAACCCACAATGACTCCCAGATCTCTTTGCTGTGTGGTAACAGCTAATGTAGAGCCTGTCATAATATAAGGTGTAGTTTGGGTTATTGTTGCCCATGTGCAGCATTTTACACTTATCTACATTGAACTTCATCTGCCATTTAGTTGCCCATTTGTTCAGTAATGCCAGATACTTCTGCAGTTCCTCACAGTCCCCCTTGGTCTTGACACTATGAATAATTTTCTCATCTGCAAAGCCCACACCAGCAAACCATGTTCATTCATATGCTAGATGAACAGAGTGTTCTCAGTTTTTTCATGAGAACTACCAGAGAATGTGTGACATACAGAGTCACCCAGCCACAGCCTGGTGAGATTTGGAACCAGTTTGAAGTTCCTCCTTTGCCTGGGTCTCTTTTTCCTCTTTCTCTCTCTCCTGTTGGATCTGAGAGACTTCCCCAACGAAAAATTAGCAGAAACCAGTAAGCTCCTGCAAAACATTTACATTTCAGTGAAATGGCATATTTTGACATATATTATTTGTATTGCGAGACTGCACTGGGAAAAAAAGTCTCTTTTCTGTTATCCAGTTTTGTTCATGTGGGCTGGAGACACAGGGCTGCAACCTATGCCTTCTTTTAAAATGCTCAAAACTTGTTTATAGTCAATGGGCAGATCCACATGAGATGCTACATCGCCATAGCAATGAACTATGACGACGTAGCTCATTGCTACAGCAATATAGCGTCAGCGTCAGGGTTTGCCTGCCAACATTACATTGCTATAGCAATGAGCTATGTCACCATAGCTCATTGCTATGGTGACAGTGTCTTGTGTAGATGTGCCTATTGACTATAACTCAGTTGTGAGCATTTTAGCAAGTACTAAATGACTGTGCAGTACCATATGTGCAGTCAGGGGTATGTGTAAACACTCCCAATGTCTAAAAAATGGGTTTCCCACCCTTGAACTTGCTAGTTTAGCCTTTCACCAATGGTATCGTGGGATATTGCTTTTTGATTACAATGCATCTTTGTTCTGTTGGCACTAGCAACCTTGACATGAAAGCTACTGGCTCTTCTTCTCTTAGAAGTGATGCCCCCAAAACTGGTATCACATTGTGTTGTACCTTCTTTTTTTCATATCATATTTCAGACTGGATTACTTGGTCCTCAGCTCTTTGATATAGGATATGGCTGCGTCATGCAGAGATAACCACATCCATGCTGCATCTTGCCCCGGTAGTCATATCAAGAGTCAACACACATCGGAAGGACTTAGAGTATATTTTGTCAGCTAATTTACAAATTCTTCTAGTCTCTCAACTGATTTATTACCTTTTGGTTTCTGCTTTATTCCTTGTGCCTTTTAGTATCAGGTTGTAGTCCTTAGGATGTCTGCCAGCATCTCATGTATGGTACTGTAATCAGTCACAGTTTCATCTTGGTTTTTTTCTATTTTAGATCTACTTCCCAGCTCTGTCTAGCAAACAGATAAGCTGATGTCAGGATCTGCCATAGTTTCCTTCATGCTGTCTCAGTGTCTATGCAGCAAAGTGTCATCTGCCATACACTAATCCCTACAAGCCCTGTTAGTACCCCTTTCGGTCAGCAGTGATATTTTACTGCTGCAGGTTTGATTCCACAAGGCTTCCTCAACCATCTGCATCTACCTTCTGGTGTCCAGAACATGGTATGGTAGCTGTTTTCTCTATCCAGAATTTTGCCAATATCAATCTTTGGAATCAGATACTGAGAATAGATTCATTTCTGCCAAGTCAGGTAATATATCTTCAATTGTAGGCATCTGATACTAAGCAATTTTGGTTTTTTGTCTACGTTGTTTGGAAATATCCAAATACATAGCTTGTCTGGCTACCTTACCATTTATCTAACTTGTAGGTGGAGTGATGTGTGTAACAATGGGCAGAATTGTATTACCTTTTATGTCTAAATGGCAGTTTTCCAGTGGCATATGTAGCATTAGTGGCCCTTAAACTAAGCACACAGAGTAAACTATGCATTTGCCAGACATATGCACAGCTACATACCTGTATCTGTTGCAAGTGCAAGTAATCATGAAAACTGGCTAGGCAGAAACTCATGACTAAGAGGAGAAATGAAGAAGCACAGCTTGCCCAAAAAGAAGGAGGCCTGGGTTTAGGCCACCCCTCACCAGAACAGGTTTAACCCTGTGCCTTTCTGACATCCTAGTATAGTGGCCTAACCACCACACCACAAACTAGGTGCAAGTAGCCTTCTCTTCAGTGCTCCTTTTGAAGCTGTTCTCTTGGGGAATCAAGAGAAGGACATGTGTGGGGCCGGGAGGAAGAAAACAAAGCAGTGCAGTGGCAGCTTCCCTGAGCTGTTGTCTTTGACTATGTTTCCACCTGGACAGAAATTTGCACTGCTCTTAGTCCATTTTATGCAAGGGGCAGTGATTCAGTTTGGAAAGGAATGCTCTAGAGATAGGTAGGTAATGTATAAGCTGTGGCTTGATGGTTAGCACTCTATGCTAGGAACTTAAAAAAAAATATGGGTTCAAACTACCTTTACCTGAGGAGGACCAAAATCCTCCTCTCTTACTTCCTGTGTTATTGCCCTAACTGCTTGGTTATTGGGGCTAAAACATGGGTGGACCCTCCATCTAAATGGTCATGGGCTTTTGCCAGCTACGTTTTCATGACTGATGCACTTACATATCCATAATGGGTATATATACGTAGCTATGTCTATGCCAGGTTTGAGCGTAGACTATGCATGCTCAGTGTACACATGCATGCTTATATCCTTTTTTGGTGTGGGGACCAAAATTGGGCACAGTATTCAAGGTATACAAGGCAGACCATGGATGTATAAAGGGGTAGAATGATACTTTCTGGGTTGTCTTACAATTCCCTTCTTAATAATTCCTAACATTTTGGAGGAACAACAGTGTGAGGATAATAGAATTTCACCCTCTGTTTAAGTGCCACAAGCCACCGCTTACGTGGCTGGAAAACTACTATTTAGGTGCACAACAGGCAATAGAATTCTGGCCAATATTTTCTTTTGCCTTTTCTTTTTCTGCTTCCATAATTTTTCCCCATAATACAATAGTCCAATCCCTTTTTGAATCTGGCTAAACTGTCAGTTTTCACAACTGGTGGCAATGAGTTCCACACTGCATTTACACACTAAAAAAGAACTTCCTTTTGTTAGTTTTAAACTTAGGTGGTAAATTTTATTTTATGACCCCTGTTCTGGGGAGCAGGGACTGTTCTTGCTAAAGTGATATATTTGTTTCGAGGTGTAACATGTCTAGAATATATTCCCATCTTTAAGAAACAATCTTTTAGCAGCTTTACTGGAGAGACGTCTCACTGCAATTTTTGCACTGAATGTATTTTGGTTTTTGTTTTCTTTGTGTGTTTGTTGCCTGAATCATTTGTCCAACATTTAATGTTCCTCGGTTCATGAATTCACATGCCTAAACTGTAAGCAATGGCTTCTATGTTGCACGTTCTCCTTAAAATTTCAGTCCATGTATTTTTTTTCTTTCGCATTCTGTCCTTACAGGCAACCCGCCGCTTAATGCAGTTTTGATTAGCGCTATTTCGCTATAGCGCTCATTTAAAATTGATACCTGATTTCACTGAGTGCTCAGCCAGTTTCGCTATATCAACGAGGAGAAGGTGGGGTAGGCATGGAGAAGCAGTGGTAGTGGTGGCAGGGAGTGGGTTGAGTGGCAGCAAGTGAGGGGGAAGCATGAGTGTGGGGGGTGGGGAGAAGCGGTGGTGGCGGCGAGTGCAAGACCCATGCCTAGGGCCAGGGCTGGTGGGGGATCACACCTAGGGCAGGGAGGCAGAAGTGCTGGTGCCCAGGGCCATGCTGGCAGGGACCTGCACCCAGAGTGGGGCAGCAGGAGTGCTGGTACCCAGGCTGGCACACAGGGCTGGAGTGGCCAGTGGGCAGGTGGGGGGGTAGAGAGAGGCAGTGAGGGGTGGGGGTTAGCATGAGCATGGGGCCCACACTGGTGCCCAGGCCAGCAGAGGCCCAGGGTGGGGCAGCAGGAGCGTGGGTCCAGGCCAGCACATGGAACTGGAGAGGAAATGGCAGCAAGAAGTGGTGGCAAGCAGCAGTGGCAACCAATTATTTCTATTTATATTCATTCCTATGGGGAAGTGGGTTTCGCTTAGCGTGGTTCCGCTTAACGCTCAGTTCTTCTGGAACAAATTAAGGTGCTAAGCAGGGGTTGCCTGTATTGCCTTAGTGGTGTAATAATTGCACCATTTGGGGATTTTCATTTGGCTTTTCTTGGTTGTAATTTCACTTTCTTCTCCCACATAATGCTGATGAAGTATTCGTATTTGTAGTTTTCATCATTTATTTTTACTGCATTAATGTTATATACTTGCAAAATTAGCAATTCCCCTTAGCATGTTTTTCTCTCTGTGACCCACATTTTTTTTTAAATTGTGTTTTGTTTCCGTTGTTTTGTATTTGTGCAATTGCTTCTTTCATAGTGTTTGGTGTACGTTTCCTCATATTTTCATGCTTTTACCCCACATGATAGATTTGTTCTGAATCTGCATCTAATCTGCTTTGCATTCAGATATGAGCTTGATAGAAAATTCTATTGCAGCTGCCAAACTTTTTGTGTGCATAATAAAGCAAAACTGTGGAATGTTGCCCGCTCTGGAACTTGGACCCAAGCCCAGGGGGGCTACATATCCTTGCAGAGGCTGTGCTGCTCCCTCACAGCAAGACCCAGGCTCAGAGTGCCTCATCTCAGTGAGCTGCTCCACTCTCCCTTACCCCCATTCTGAGTGCTATCTCACCCTTCTAGGACTGACCTAGAACCTCTTTGGAGTCCTGCACTTATACCAGTGACCACCAGCAGCTGGGGGTAACAAGTTGGCACTGGAAGGTGGCCTGAGTCTATGTTGCCCCTGGCAGCAGGTCTTAGGAAGCCTATTCCCCCATCCTTCCCCCAATGCTGTCCCCAGGGCAGGCCCCACATGGTGTTTTCCTGGCTCCTTAGACCACAGGTCAGGAGCGCCTATGCACCAGATCTCCTGTTTCAGGGCTCCCCTGCACCCCAGCATCTCTCAATCAATGCACAGTGTGGAGCATTCGACCATGGGACTCTCAGGCATGTCATCCCAGGGAGGAGTCCTAGAGTGGGGCTCTCCATGCTGGGGGCAGAGGGTGATGCACAGAACTCATGACGAAGAGGAGCAAAGATTTTACTGTTACACAGATCCTTAAAATAATGAAAATAAGAGGGCTGTTGTAGCACATTCTGAATCTAGAAACCTGATTTTTCTCTCTTTGCCAGCAGTGAAAATGTTTTTCACAGTTTGTCTATGTCCCCTAATCTAGAGACTAGAGAGAATTGTCTTTCCCACTGAAGAGATCTCCTTCCAAAAATGATGCTTCACATTGACAAGTGTTCCCCTAACCACTTTGTTTTCTCATTAAGAAAGTTTCATTTTGTTGCATCCATGATTTATTAAGATACTCCAGGAAGATGCCAGGAGACGAATGAAATGTCAAGCCTATGAAAATAAACAGGGCCTAACACATTCAGAGCAAAATCAGGCCCTCACTTTGAGATGGACAGAGATGCAGGTGTGGGAAGAAGACCAATCCTGGCTATACATGTAGCTGTTGATTAGATAGAGAACAAAATGACTCTGTCAGGTACATTTTGCTGCTACTCCAAAAGATTTGTCCCACCTACCATATGTTCCTTGTAGACATTTGTACTCTAGCTTGTGGGTGGTTAGACCCACCCTTATCAGACAACTATACTCCTTCTTGCATAGGGCACATTGTTCAGTACCACAGTGGTGCCTCTTTCTAAGTGGTCTCTGGAGCACTAGGGAGCAACCTCATAGTATAGCACAAACATACCATAAGTAAAAAGCTTCACTACCTGTTCCTCTCCTCCCACCCCACCCCAACTCTACTTAACAGCTATCCAGCCTCAGGAATGATTTTACCCCTAGCCTCTAGGGTGGCAAGGGAACCTACTTCTACTATTGGTATATTTAAGGAGTTCACCCATTATCTCATTCTGTGGTCCAGACCACGTCCTGATTAAGGAGATGGCCTTGTGGTCCACCTTCCCTTCCATTTCTTCTTCTGCATAACCTCCCTTTCCATTGCCAGTCAAGTACATCAATTTGCTTTTCTTTCTGCTGATCATTTTTTTTCCCTAGAGGTGATAAAAAAACATCATCTTGGCAACTACAGCAGTAACAGCATAACATTCATATAAATATGTATGTACATAGAATAGTAATATTAGGAAAGCATTAATGTATTTGAACCTCTTAGAATATAATTTAGCAGCTGGAAACAATGAAGAGAGTTTGAACTATGCATATAACCAATTTGCCATGAATCAACAGCTAGTGCTCCACAGAATATGGTTGAAGAACCATTGAAACATTTCAGTTGATTAAGAGGGGGTGTGAGAGGCATGTATTAGAAAGAATCACAACATGCTTTGTGACTTTCTGAAGAGAGAATGGTGTTAGTTGGTGTCAAAGGAAAAAGAAAAACTTCTAAGGAATTATCATGCAGACAAAAAGGAAGGAACAGGCTGTTACATTCAAAGCTTAAATGTGAACCAAACCTTTACAGAAACAGAAAAAAAAATCTATACTGACAATATAGTTAAAGGATCAGGAAGCCAAATTTAACAAATACTGATTGGGTTTACCAAGCTCAAAAAAGTCTGTATTCCAAAGCACTGTCCTACCCAGTGCCTTGTTTAATCTTGATTTTTTTAAACAAGAAATACTAAAAATTTACATAAGATCCCTATCAGCTATAACATAAAATTATTTGGCTTTTGTATATTTATAGTTGGGGAAGATTAATTAAAATGTGCTAATGCCAACATATCAGATATACTTTTAAAACTGCTACCATCAGCACCTGGAGACACAAAAGGAAATAAGGATGATGTACACAAGGTACATATTACTAGATGTAACAAAATAATATTTGTATCAATTTAAAAAGTTGTGTTGTATCTGCTGTTGTACAAAGATTCTTACAATATAATCCCCTGAACATGAAAGTTGGAAGAGTTCTATTTTTTATTCCTTTTCCAGACCGACATCAAATTATAATCAAGAAGGAGAAAGACGATGTTAGTACATTATTATTTTCTCTATCTTATATATTTGCAAGAGGATCACAAGACATCCAGTGTTGGCTGGATGTTATTTGTCTCGCTAAAGACTTGGGGAAAAAGGTGTTCTTTAATAGTTATACACAACTTTACAGAACAACTTAAGGAACGTTAAAATGAGGTTATTTTCCATGTGAGATTTTACCATCAACCAACCACCAATAGATGTTATCCACAAATCTATCATCACTAAATCTCTGCTGCACCCAAAAACAGTGATAGATACTCATAGAGTCATAGAGAAATGGGGCTGGAAGGGCCCTCCAGACGTTATCTAGTCCAACTCCCTGCCTGAAGTAGGATCATCCCCTGTATGCAAGACAATGCTTTTCTTCTGGTTATTTCAGGAAATAAAAAGAGAAAGTGATTTCCTACAAGCATCACTGCTTTTAATTACTCAGTAATAGATTGCCTACATCTAACTGGTATTTGTGCTTATAACAAGGAGTTTCTGCATTAGAAGTGAAGCTCTGAAAATATAAATAAAGAATAGTCATGACACTGGTGCTTTTTTTTTTTCTTCTTTCCGTCTTCCTCTCCAGTGATGTCTGCTGCATGGGACCTCTACTATAACTTGTCCACCCACTGTGTCTCGGCCCTTTATACTCCGCTAACTGAGAAATTCTGATCCTCCATCTGGATGTCTCCAACATCCACCAACGTGTACCCATTCTGCAGGCCATATGGTCTCTATTATAAGGTCATCACTGGTGGCTTGATTCTTAGTTACATGAAACCCCTGGAAACATAAAGAGACCTTATTGTAAGTGGAAATGTCCTCCATTTCGTGAAATGCCTCTGCGCAGAGAACCACCTAAAGTTGTTCAAAGCCAATTCATGGCATATCTTCTATGCCCTAAAGCAGAGAGAATGACGGCTATGTGGGTGTCTGGTGTGTAAAGCATTGCCTAAACTACATAGTGTCTAATTTCTAATAGTCTTGTTCTGTTTTGTTCCTTGAATTTCTTTCTTCTTGAAAATTTCAGTGTTCAGTGACCAATTTATATTTTCTGGAAGTTAAGAGGCATTCATGGGCAACCTTAACTCTTCATTAATGATGTTTCTGGGTAGTAAGTGCAGTGATTTACAGCAAAATACACCATATAAAAGCAATCCAAATAAATAAGAAGACAATGTATTTTCATTTAGGATATAGATTTTTATAAAATATATATTAGCCATAAATTTTCTAAGCGCCTAGGCCTTAAATAGCTTCAAAAATGTGATTAAGCTGCACAGATTTTGGAGCTGAAGAGACTCGGTTCTATAAATTCTTTGCAGTAATGAAAAAGAGGCAGAACATTTATTTTTGACATTCATAAATGTCATTGAAAACACACTTTGAATGTTCATTTATCACACAGAGGTAGAACGAATATGTGATTGGAAGCAGAATTAGTTGTAATAACTTCTGAATATGTTTCATATTTTTACACTCAGTGTAGCCCATGTTTGTCAATTCACATTTGCTATACCAGACCTGGAATTTATTAACGTAAATTAGGGGCAAGACAAGGATTCATATTTTGGATTTTTGCACCATTCTCCCATGTGAAATAGAAAATAAGTGTTTCATTGATGCTGGTTATTCCCACCACTACTCTGCAGTTTCACTGCTTTTTCCCATCCAGCTGAGAAAATATTTTGCTGTTAAACATCTGGTTAAGGAATGCTGGGAGCCCAATAAGGTCTGGTGTGTCTTGAAGTGGACTTTTTTAAGTAGAGTAGTATGGAGCGTTAAACAATTCCAGTGGACTGAAAACTATTTAACAAAAACTCACCAGAGACAGTCCATGATCCTATAGTTGTTACCACAGACTCCTCTCAGTGTGTTGCCTTGGCACATGCAGATGTAACTGAGACTGTGAACATACTGTGGGCATAAACATGCATCCCCTGCAGAAAAGCTCAGAGGAAAAATACATCATGGCTAAGAAGGAAATGGAAAAAAGAGTAGTGGAAAATGGCAAAAGTAAAATACATATGTTTTGTTCCATAGTGCCCAGTCACTAGATGGGATAGGACCTGCTGGTGGGAGCCACGGCTGCAGAGACAGCTGCCACACTGCAGCCCTCCCCCATACCCACACCAGTGCTGGGACATGCGTCTCCACTCGGAGGGGCAGGGGGGACATGGCTCCAGGTCCAAGGAACCACTTGAGGGGTGTGATGGGCAGGGGAGAGATTGAGGTGGCAGCAGGATCTATGGGTGTATACGATGGGCCAGGGTGGCAGGAGGCATGTGTGCACAAGAGAGGGAGATGCGGGGAGGAGTACTCCAGATAGGAACAACAGCCAGAGCCAGGCTTGGAGCCCCCCAATCCCTCTAGAGCAACCTGTGCAGGGGGATGCCTGCCTGGAAGGGAAAGGACTTGCCCAGACCAGTCTCTGAACCCCAGTTAAGGGTTTCCCAGGAATGAAATAAGGATTCCTGGGGCCTGGGCACAGGCACAGGGGCAGAAGAGCAAGGGCTGGCACTGCTCAGAGCCATGAAGCAGTGGGTGGGACATCTGCAGTTCATCGATTATAAGGAGCTGGAAAGGACCTCACAAGGTCATGGGGTCTAGGTCCCCTACTAAGAAGGAAAGACAACTGGGGCCATTTGACCCCAGCAAAGTGACCATCCAGTCTCCTATTGAAGATTTCCAGGGCAGGTGATTGCACCACCTCCAGAGGCAGTTTATTCCACAGTCTGGATACCCTAACTGTGAAGAGGTTTTTACTAGTGTTAAGCCTGAAATGGTCTTCCAAGAGTTTGTGGCCAGGCTATTACTCTTGGTTTTTCCCAAGGGTGCCCTGGTAAACAGTTGTTCACTGAGCCCTTGATGTATTCCCCTGATATAGTGGTAAGCAGCTACCAAGTCCTCTCTCAGCCTTCTGTTTTTTAGACTGAAGAGACCCAAGTCCCTCAGCCTTTCCTCTTATGGCTTGCCTTGCAAGTCTTCGATCATATGAATGGCTCTTCTCTGGACTCTCTCAAGCTTTTCCACATCCTTGTTGAAGTTTGGTACCCAGACGCAGTGCTCTAGGTGTGGTTTCACCAATGCTAAGTAAAGTGGAAGAATCGCTTCCTTGGGTTTTGCTTGAGATGCATCAGTTGATGCATGCCAAAGAATTGTTTGCCCTCCCGGCTACAGCATCACACTGATGGCTGATGTTCATACTATGATCTATTATTACCCCTAGGTCCCTTTCAGTCATGGTGTCAGTCAGTTTGGCACCAGCAAGCCTGTAAGTATGTTGGGGACTGTGCATCCACAGATGGAGCACTTTACACTTCTCAATGTTGAACTTTATCTGGTTCCAATCTGCCTAATTTGCTAGCCTGTCTAGGTCTGCCTGTATCTGCAGCTTATTTTCAAGAGTGACCATGCTCCCCCATAACTTGGTGTCATCCACGAACTTGACCAGTAAGCTCTTTACCCTCGCATCCAAATCATTGATAAAGATGTTGAAAAGCACTGGACCAAGCACAGACCCCTGAGGGACACCACTGGCCACTTCTCACCAGGACAACACAGATCCGTTCATTAGAACTCTCTGGGTCCTACCCCACAGCCAGCTTCCTGCCCACCTAACTATCAAGCAGTTAAGCCCGCAATCCTCCAATTTTCCCATGAGAACATCATGGGATACCAGATCAAAGGCCTTTTGGAAGTCTAGGTATACAATGTCAACCTCCTATCTCTTATCGAGGTGGCGAGTTACCTTATTGTAGAAGGACATGAGGTTGGTAAGACAAGACCTGGCCATGATGAAGCCATGCTGGCTGTCATTCTAAATCTTATCTTCTGCAAATGTATCACATTTAGACTCCTTGGTGAATTTTTCTAGTATTTTCCCTGGGATAGAAGTTAGGCTAATCAGCCTATAGTTGTGTGGGCCCTCTCTCCTCCCCTTCTTGATGATGGGCACAACATTGGTCCTCTACCAGTCTTCAGCAACCTTCCCTGAGTGCCATGAGTTTTGGAAGAGTTTTGCCAGAGAACCCACAATGACTTTGGCCAGCTCCTTCAGCATTCTCAGATGAAGTTCATCCAGTCCTGCTGACTTATAAATTTCTAACTTTTTTGATCACGCAACAGCTCAACATCAACAGACTGTCATTCCCACTATGCCCATTCTGAACCTTATCTAATATGATTTTCCCCTTAGTATGGTGAAATATTGAAGCAAAGTAGTCATTCAGGAGTTCAGTTTTCTCCTGAGTCTTGGTAACCAGCTGTCCTGAATTGTTAAGCAGTGGCCCCACGCTTCCATTTGTTTTCCTCCTGTTCCCTACATTCCTAAAGAAGGACTTCTTATTGTCCTTGATTTCTTTTGTAAGTTTAAATTCAGTCACTGCCTTAGCCTTTCTAATCTGCTCCCTACAAATGCAGGCTGTTGTCATATAGTCCACCTTGGGGACTGTCCGAAGCTTCCATTGTTTGTATGCCTTTCTTCTGTATTCAAGAGGACCATGATATCCCTATTAAGCCAAGAGGGCTTCCCAGCCCTTTTGCTCCCTTTCTTCCACATGGGAATGGACTTCTTTTGTGCTTTGAGGATTGTGTCCTTGAGGAATGGCCACTCTTCATGCACTCCTTTCACCTTCAGTCCCTGGTCCCACAGCACTTCCCCTACTATTACCCTGAGCCTGTTGAAATTCACCTTAAGTCCAAAATTTCAACCTTGCTAGCTGATTTGCCTGCCTTGCAATGGACAGTGAACATAATGGTTTCAGGGTTGCTGTCGGCCAGGCTACCCTGTATATTCAAGTTGCCCACCAGATGGTCTTCTTTGGCCAACACCAAGCCTAGGAGAGCATTACCTCTGATTGGCAGGTGCACTTCTTGAGTCAGGTAGTGCTGTTCAATACAGGTCAGGAAGCAACACAACCAATCCAACTTAGCCAAGTGTTCCTCGCATTAGATGTCTGGCTCAGCGAAGTCACCTATGACAACCATGTTCCATGTGCATATGGCCTCTGCCAGTTCTCAAGAGAACTCCAGATCAAGCTCCTCCCCTTGGTCTGGTGGTCTGTAGTATACACGTACAGTTAGGTCTCTCTCACTGTGCTCCCCCCACCTCCACATAGTTTGACCCAGAGGGTTTCAAGCCACTCTCCTTTGAAGCTGGTGTCGGTCTCCAAGGAGGTGTACTGCTCCCTCACATAGAGAGCTACACCTCCACCTTTCTTCCCTACTCAGTCCCTTCTGTGCAGGGTGTCACTGTCTATGGCTACTTTCCAATCATGCAAGGAGTCCAACCCAGGTCTCCATAAACCCTACTAGATCATAATGCCCACTGGAGAGTAGAAGGGCTAGCTCCTCCTGCTTGTTCCCCATGCTCCTGGCATTAGTGTACAGGCACCGGAGTCCTCCAATTGAGACCCTCAAATTTCCCATCATGCTGAGGAGAATCATTCCCTCAGCTCTTGCAAGAGTGGCTCTCCTAGTTTCCCTAACTTTGGAGCTTTCTTGTGTGACAGTCCCTGAGCATGGTCCAGTCAGTGTTTCCCCATCCCCCAGTGATCTTAGTTTAAAGCCCTATCTAGAAAATTGGCCATCTTGACCAAGAACAGGGACTTACCCCTCCACGTGAGATGGATGCTGTCCCTTCCCAGGAGTCCTCTCTCCCTAAAGCGTGCACTGTGGTCGAGCAAACTGAAGCCCTCTCAGTAGCACCACTGCCAGAGTCGTTGGTTCACTTCTTCGATGCATCCTTTCCTCCTAGATCCATGGCCTGCAACTGGGAGTGCAGAGGAAAAAACCTCTTGCACCCCTAACCCCTTGATCCCAGTTCCCAGAGCCCTCTGGTCACTCATGACCCAGTCCAGATTACTCCTGGACTTGTCATTCATGCCCACATGGATGAGGAGCATGGGGTAGTGGTCAGCGGGCCAGATGAGCCTAGGGATCCTCTCCACAACTTCCTGGATGTGGGCCCCAAGGAGGCAGCAGACCTCACAGGCCAGGGGGTCTGGACAGCAGATGGGTGCCTCAGTGCCCCCGCACACCACCACCACCCTGCATCTCCTCCTGGGGGTGGCAGTTCACTGGCTACCCACCTCCTCCTCCAGTGTCTCCATTGGAGTCTCCCCAAGCATAGTGAGGGGAGCATACCTGTTGTGCAATGCCAGGGTAGAGGCAGCCCTAGCCCTGCCTGTCCTGGAACCTGAGAAGACTGTCTTCCAGGTAGCTCCAGATGGATCTTTTCAGCCAGCTTTCTTGTTGGCCACATTCTTCTCTATCTTCTTCATTCTTCATAAGAAGAGTCTGACTGTAGTAGTCATCAGTCTCCTTCTTGTGGGCCCTGATGGCATGAAGTCTGCCTACCTGGGACCCATGTTGAACCCATGTCCTGGTGCTGGGAGGTAGCTGCTGCCAGGAGGGAGGGAGTAAGTAGGGGCAGGCAGAAGCTGCAGGTCAGAAGTGAGGAGTACTGGTGGGGCTCTGGGTTGGGAGTGAGGAGGAAGGGCATGGGCAGGGGCAGGGCTTCTCAGTGCTGGAAAGCAGCTGTGGGTCCAGCTGCAGCTGTCCCCACATCCTGGTGATCAAACCAGGCAGAGGGAGCTCTGATTTTTCTATGATTAAAAAAAAAAAGCAAAAAACACCAAAGTATATAGATATTTAGAATTTATTTTAATTATGATGATGGAGGCACTGGTAGTCTTCCAAATTGCTTTAAAATTGTAAATATATCAATAAAACATTGCCCAACTGATAACTACATATAAAGTGGTGTTTCATTTTAATCATGGATTTTCAGTATTTTAATGAAAGAATTTGGATTTTTTTTATCAGAGAATTTGCAATTTTTCAAACAGAGAACACCAGGACCCTGCTGGTGAGGCAAGTGACAGGACCTGGGCAGAGGAGCCTACCCAAGGCTGGCATCAGGGAACCAGTTGGAGGGCAGACAAGTTGGCTGACCTCCTTGACATTTGCAACCAGGAGGACATGCTTCAGCAGGTCAAAGTGGGCCACCACAATGAGTGCATCTTCCGAGTGATAGCTGCCCAGATGGCAGAGCAGGACACCAGATGACATGACAGCAGCCATGGTGCACTGGACACTGGCCATATGTGCCCATACCACAGCCCAGGCAGCTGTGTGGTTCCTGTCCAGATGTGGTAGGTGCACAGCCACAGGGACACACGTCTAAGCGGGCAGATGATGTTACAGGTGGCATCAGGTCCCAGCCAGACAGCAGTCCCCACTGCCAGACTGCTGCAGTGGGTACAGGGGCCACTCTAGCTTAAGGCTTCTTCAGCAGTCCAGCTGGCACAAGGAACTAGTGTCCCTAGATGCCAATTGGCTGGGCCTCAGAAGCTCCTGATGGCAAGTAGCCCTGAGCTGCTCACCATGGCAGCTTTTTATACTGCTGGGGCCAGCACAAGTGCTGGCCCCAGCCTCTATCCCCTCTCCCTCCCCTCTACCTGATGATCCGGGAGGAGTTGGGCATGGTCAGTTTGCCCCAAATGACACAATTTCCCTTCACCATAGTACATATTCAGGCATGTGTACTGAGGCACAAATCTCCGGCACAAATTTGTGCCACTGCTACTTGAGTTGCTGCAAGCTCACATGCCCATATATATGGACGCGCACAAGAATACTATTTGTGTAACTGAATGTCTTCAGTCTTTATTGAAATATGGCTCCTATTAACATGGACTACGACTGCAGGATTTGACAATGCAAGAAGGGTATGAAATTGTAGAACAGAGAAGCAATTAAAAAAAAATGAATAAAACGTGATACCTGCTGAAGACCAGGGAGGAAGGTTGTTGAAAGGATAGCTAAGTCATGATGATTCCTTTTTTCAACCACTTCCAATGCAACTTAAATTAAATTTGTGTGTCATTCCATGACTTTTCTGAGTAATTTGTTTTGATAGGGTTTTTTTTGTTTGAATTAGATCATCACCACAAGCATATATATAAATGTCTTCAGCATTTATTCACTCCCTTAAATATCAGCTCATGAGAGATAACACAAAATCCTCACTGAGCCAGAACAGGAAGGGTTAATGGTCTGCCATGGAAAAAAGGACTTATATAGGCCCTTTCCCACAGCACTTGCCAGAAGTGGCAAATCCAGAGGGAGCGTCTTTCAGATCATTACAACAAACAACGGGGAGGCACAGGGACTAAAGAGCAGTGGGGGACTGAGGCTTCATAAAAGAATCAGAGATTTCTCCCAGATACAAATGTTACACAAAAAATATTAATATAGATTAACCAGATAGAATTTCCAAGATCCAGCAATTAGCACAGTTAGGCATTCTACTTAACCTATGATGTACAATAACAGTAACATTGGTCTGCTATCATCTGTCCATCTAAAATTGTTATTCTCTCTGATTCAAGGGAGAACTTACAAAATTTAATGACAGCCCCAGTGGGATATTTCTGCTTTTCAGGACTCTCCAGCTTGCTATGTACCAAATCTTTTCTTTCATCAACTTGATATCACTGTCATGCAAATCTTAAAATGGAACCTGATTTTGCACCAATTAAAGTAATGGCAAACGTTGTCATTCATTGAGAACATATAAATACTTACCCCTGTAGGCTTTTCTTCTAGAGATTCTGTGCACTCTGATCCTGGTCTACACAGCATTTAAGATACCTGATTTTGAAGATTATTAAAAGAAATGTTTAAGATATCTGCAACACCAACTGATGAGCATGAATCATAGTACAAGATGTATTATATCACAGGATGAGGATACCGAATTAGTTAGGGCCTCTTGTTCAGCCAGTACCTCAGGCAAATCACTCAAAGCATATACTTCCTGTTTTCTTAGCATGTGCTTGGGGCCAAATTCGAAAAGGTATTTAGATGCTTAACAGGAATTAGGCAGGTAGGTACTTTTGAAATTTCTTCCAGGTGCCTATCAGCACCATTAGGCATCTAAACACTTTTTAAAATTCTGACTTTTAGTGCTTTGTAGGATACAGCCAAAGAGCTCAGCACCTCACTGTGCACATCACTGTATGCATTTCACTGTGGGGTGCAGGAAGTTGCAGGAGGAATTGTTTGTTTGCTCACAAATTTATTAATATTTGTGAGCAAACAAACAAGAAAATTATCAAGAAAATTATCCATTACACAAAGTTCATTCAAGGCATCACACAAATGGGTTTGACATTCATTTGGATAAGACTGAATGACAGAGCATTTAAGTAAGCAAGCATTCTTTAAGAAGGGGGGGCGGGGGGAGGGGAAAGAGTAATACCCAGACCTTTTAAGCAGCTTGCTATAGAGTGTTTTCTTTCAGAAATTAAAGGAAATGAAAGAAGGTCTTTTCCATAGCAGGAGATTATATTTCTCCTTCTTGTGGTCAAATTTGAGATGACAGACTCTAAGTAAACATCTGAACCTCATATGGGCTTGTAATGAAAAATCAGATGTGGATTCTTTTATGCAACCAGGAACGAGAAAACTGGTTGCTTGCCTAGGTTACAGGTTTGGATTAAAGTCTTAAGTTGAACCTATCGGTTTTCACACTGTAAATATTCTCTTTGGAAAATTAAAAGGTATTTTTCTATTTATTCTTTCGAGTTAATTTAGTTCTGGTGGAAGGTGCTAGATTGACACGCTTGAAAAGTGAAATGTTATAATTAAGAGCTTAACATGATAAGCAATATGGGTAGAAGGATGTCATGTAGGGGAGGAGGGCAGAAGAAGGCAGTAGAAAAGTGGGCAGCAACAGTAAATCTGGAAACCGAGTGGAAGGCTAAGTACGGACATTCAAAAAGCCCAAGGTGGATTCGAACTAAGTGATGTGAGTTTCTCTAAGTGGACTATGTTAGTTTGGGAGTGAACAGAACACAAGTTCACTCTTTCATGGAGGAGGTACAAAGGCTGCATGCGCTGACCGAGGCCAGCAGCTTGGGAGTACTCCTGCACAATTCCCAGCATGCTGGAGACAGCCAAGAGTGAGCAAATGCAGCCAAGCAGCAGGCCACTGCTGATTGGCTACTGGGCACATGCCTCCCCCCACTACCCTGTCATCTGTCAGTCTGCTGTCAGCTGCAGGCAGTCAGTGGAGGTAGGTGTACTTGCTCCTACTCACAGCGTATGGGGGTCCCTGAGCTTTGTGAGGGCTTGGAGGTTCCACCCCAGGCAGGAAAGAGGTGGGGCAGGAGAAGGGAGGTGGTACCAGTGTCACACCCCACATACCCAGTCCCAGTCAGAAGGGCACAGAGTGTCCCCTCCCTGTCCCAGTTCTGCCCGATTCCCCAGACCACGCACTGCAGTCTCTCCAGGAAGCATGCAGAGGATTCCACTCTCCCCACCTCCACCCCAAGCCAGCACTGAATTCCTAGCTTTCCCTCCAGAGAACAGATTTTTTTTTTGTTCTGATGCAAAAGTAGCAAAAAGCATTCTTTTGCAATTCTTCACAGCTCTTCTTGCACTTGCCCCAAGCAACAATCCATCAATTTTCCTGGATTTTTCCACTTAATGGATAATAGTAACAACAGCAAAAAGAGGCAAACCCTCCATACCCTTTAGTGGGTGCATCTACACATGCAAACACTGCTGGATGGGTTTACTCCCAAGTAAACCCACCCTGGGCAGATTTGATACTCCTTGCAGCAGTTTGCTCCTGCCCCCTCCAGCCCTGCATTGGCTGCAGCAGCCATGAGGAGCTTAGAGGATGGCAGAAGCATGGGCCCAGGAGACAGCTGTCTCCTGGAGGGGGCTAGGATATTGCTCCCTGTCCCTGGGAGCTCCCTGCTGGTCAGGCAGGCTCTGGTGGTGGAGCCTGGGTGGAGACAATGTCCCCCTGCCCTGGCAGCAGGGTGCTCCTGGCCCTGGCTTCCCGATCGATGGCACAGGGCTGGGAAAAAGCTGCAGGGCTAGGACCTGTCCCTAACCAAGACACTTCCCAGCCAGCCCCAGCCAGTTCTAGGCTGCATGTGCAGACTTCTCCATGCAGCCCAGGGCTGGCAGGAAACCGTCCTGGTCTGGGGCAGGTCACAGCCAGCTCCAGGCTAGGCAAGAAGCTTTCTCCATGCTCCAGCTCTGAAATCACAGAGCAGACTGGGAGATTGCTCCATGCCCCTGCTCCACATTTGTGGTCATAGAGCTGGGGCAGGGATCTCCTTGTGTAGTAAAAAGACGTTAGCCCCCATAATTTTGCAGTAATGCTTGAGCAACAACCATATGATAGAAGTGTCTTATCACCATCTTATGACCCTTTTGTGTAAAGATCAGGAGGTCTAATGTCCAAGCTGTGGTTCTTACTGCTTGCCTTGCATTTTGATATCATCTCTGTCCAGTGCCTTAAGGTTACGTTAAGATAAGAAGTTACTAAAGTTTAACTAACTTTGTTGAAATTGCTCTTTTCTTCTGAGCATGCTGCAATTCTACCTTTGAGTGCGCACGTACTAACCCTGATAAGTCACATTAACCAATAACTAGTTAAGTACAGCCTACAAGATAAGACGTCGCAATTAGGAACTGGTACTGCAGCCAATAAACTTCTACTACGTCAAGACTCTGTTGAATGTAAGCTATAAAAATGTGATTCCAGGCCGGACTCATCGTCGGCCCTGATTTGAGCTCTCTGCTCCTCGGTCGAACTGTTTGCAAACAATAAACCTAGATGGACCCAGCCTGTATGTATGTGTGACTCTTTCCTTGAGGGTAATTGAACGAGCCTCCAGGGGAACAAAACTAGCCGTTTTGGCAACACTTGCTGCCAAAGCAGGGGGACATTATCCCCACCTGGACTCTGATGGTGGAGCCCACCTCAGCAGCAGGCAGGGAGCAATCTCCCATCCCCGGCTAACTGGGAGCAAATTTGCTCCCTGTCAGCTGTCTACACGACTTATTGCATGGTAATTACTCAGCAGTTAATTTGCTACTTGCATTTGCCTGTAGCAAATTAACTGCAAAGTAGAGCAAATTACTGCACTGTAAGGATCTACATCCATAAACAGTGATGCTCACTATTCAGTATTTTGCTCTACTATGCAGTAAAGCATCTCATGTAGACACACCCACTGTCATCTTTTTCACTGATGGATGGCTTTTTTTCCCTTTTGCTATTTGCATTAAATAGTAGAAAATATTCTTACAGCTTTAACTAACATCTGTCATCATTAAGGTCCAGGAATGTAAGACTCAAATCCAGACTCATCCATTATGACTAATTCAATTTTAAAAGTTGCATTTTGACAGTAGACAGATCATATGGATGATTATTTATTTACTCTCATTCTATGACTTAAATGTTCAACTCCCTAAAATTTATGAAAAAATTACCCTTCAGAGTAAAAACTCCTATTTTTACTGGTTTCTCTGAGAATTCAAATTTGACAAAGTAAAGTAGAAGTCAGACAACTTAAAATGGCTTCTGGTTAAAATATTACATTTGCCATGCTTTGCTGTCATTAACGCTGTTGCCACTAATACGAAAGAGGAAATTTCATTTTCAAACAAATGCAGCTGAGGTACAGATTTTCTTATGCAGAATGCAGAATTGTGTTGGACAGTCACTGAAATAAACTATGAAGTTATTCCAGCAAATAGCTTGAATAGAATCAGTCTGATCTCACCTGAGTTTTCCTCAAAATATGTAGAGGGTATGTTCCCTAGAACTAGGCTGGAACGGAGGCATGTTTCCCCCAGCCGGAGGTGTGTGTGTGTATGCATACACAACTGCAAGTCTCCACCTCCACAAAAATGTCCTTCATTTCCTTTCCTTTCCTTTCCTTTCCTTTCCTCTCTCTCTCTTTGACACTTACCACCTTTCCTTGCATACTACATACAACCAGGAAGACACGTGGCCTGCTTTCAGAAGGCAGAATGAAGAAAAGAAACAAAAAACAAAAAACACGCACACATTTTTTTCTTGCCAGCAGTAGAAACATGGGTAGATGCAATAGGAGAGAGCAACAACCTGTAGCTGCTCTATTAATCCTCAAGCTAGCTACAGCACCTGCAGCAACTTACAAAAGTGTCCCTTCAGTATGTACAGCACTTACTTTCTCTTTCTCCTCCCTCCCTTCCCCCCCCCCAGTCATTTTGCTTGGTTACTTGGACAGCCATAGGGGTTAATGGAGCAGCCACAGGTTGTTGTTCCCTCCTACTGCATCTGCCCATATTTATGCTGCTGGCAAAGAAAGAGACAGTGAAGCTGAGTGCTGGGGCATACTCAAAGCTTCTGCTGGAGCAGAGGCTCCTGATGAATCAATAGCAGCTTCGGCAACAAGAGCCTCTGCTGAGGGAAAGGGAAAGTGTGCCTACACGTGCAGGACCTTGTCATCCCCAGAGCGCCCCAAGGGATGACACAGTCCAATGGTCACAAAGTCCTACAAGACCGTTTTAGGCTGGACATTAGGAAAAACTTCTTTACTGTCTGAGCCCCCAAGGCCTGGAATAGACTCCCTCCAGAGGTGGTACAAGCACCTACTCTGGACTCCTTTAAGAAACGTTTGGACGTTTATCTTGCTGGGATCCTTTGACCCTAGCTGACTTCCTGCCCCTGAGGCAGGGGGCTGGACTCAATGATCTTCTGAGGTCCCTTCCAGCCCTAATGTCTATGAAATCTATGCTGGCAATGTAATGAGCATGTAGGGCCAGTGCCATGGCAAGGAAGTTGGGCATCTGCGGCAAAGCCCACAGCAGCAGCCCGCCCTTGCCTTGCACACAGATCTGGGGGGCATATGCCCCCCACCATGCTTGCCCGGGAGTGCACGCAGTGGTGGGAGCCACCCTCCCCCCACCACCGTGCCCCCCAAAACGAGCCGCTCACAGCTCCATCCCACACCCTGCCCCAGCTGGGCAGCACCTGTTGCTACCCCTTCACTTTGGTACCCAGGGTGGTCACCCCGCTCGCCCCCCCCTTCTCTTGCTATGGCACTGTGTATGGCTCCTGTTATCCACAGCCAGTAGCTGGGGACTCATCAGTAGTTTAACCGGGGGGTGGGGGGAAAACACAGATTCAAGAAGGTCATCAGCCCTGGACCCTGATTTAGAGGAGCTTCCACGATGGCAGCCACTGGGAAGTCAGCCCCAGGTAGGCAGAGTGCAGAGTCCCAGCCACAGCCGCAACTCTCACCAGGAAGTATGTGCAGCTTCTGTCTGGCAGTCAGCACAGTTCCTGGCTCCAGCCCCAAACAGGTGGCAAGCAAAGTCTCCAGCACCAGCTGCTTTCCAGTAATGAGCAAATAGCAAGCCACTAACATATTCCTCACTTACCATGTGCACCCCAATGTCCAGCATCTGACTTTTGAGGAAAAAAAAAAAGGCATGTGCTGTATGTGAGAAAATATAGTATGTGTAAAGATCATGATAATACAGTGCTGGGTTTAAAGTGAAGCCTATGTTTTGACAAAGTTAGTATAACATCCATAAAACCAAATACTATTTGGGTACAGGGGAGCTATATAAAAATTCAGTTGCCACTGACGGAAAGTTTGGATCACAGATTGACTACTGGGTCAAACCCTCAGTGGGAAACATGACTTTAAATTTCTTGCCTTCAGTATGTTTTTCAAAGTTGGTTTTGGCCTGTAAAGCCCTAAATGGATTTGTTCTTTTGGTCATCTGCTCTTATCTGATAATATGCAGTCAAGGTGAACCGAGGCACCACGGCTAGGTACAGACATTCAAAAAGCCCAAGGCAGAATCTACAAGCAAAGAAACCGCACATTCACTCTTTGGTGCAGGGGCACATCTTAGACTAGGTTCCACTATTTTTAAACCAGTATATGTGGGCTACTAGACACGTACAGAGAGTCTGCTCTGACATACTGCAATTCCAGTACTCTGATTAATTGAGTCAGCTGGAGCATGGAAATTACTGCACTCCAGCAGCCTCCATCGTCACATTGATATCAGAGTCCCCATGCTGAAAAATGGCGTGTTTGATGAGTGTTAGTTCAAAGCACCCTACCGCCATTTTTCAGCGCAGGGATGCAGATACACATGATGGTCCAGGCACTTTTAATTAGCACAGCTCTTGGAGCTACACTAATTAAAGCCCCCATGCCCTGTCCACTGAATTTCTGTTATGTTATGGGTATGGACCAGTTTCCAATCACTTAGGGTGCATCTACACATCACCCTACAGTGTTGCAGTGGTGCGTTACATTGCCATATGGCACACTATGGAGACGTAGTGATCATGTGGGTCTATACATGATTGCCAGCTACATCATTGTAGCAACACTCTCCCCAGTCATAGCATACTATAAGGGCAAAATCTAGACATCCAAAAGGAAGTACTAACGCATGGCGCTGTATGGTGACGTGTAGACATGCCTTTATAGTGACAAAATGTAATGTCTGTACCTAACCTAAAAGCTCACAGGCCCTATTTCCAGTGGCGGCCCATGAACCATGAAATTCAATTCTTACCTATGCTTTCCTGCAGGTGTATTGAAAACAGTGAAGGTTAGGAGGATGCCAGGACACAATGAGAGCTGTGCAATTTTCATCCTGATAAACTGTAGTGGAAGAAACTTTGCGATTGTTGTTTGTTTTGCAGATGCAGTACATGTAACCATCAGCGGCACAAAACACTACTGTTGCATTGTCCAATGGCAGTGCAGAAAAACGGTTCATCTAATGTCTCTTGGGCCTCAGAGAGAAGTGCTTTCATAATAAAAATAAATCTATACTTTTTAAAATTCAGTGCTAAATTTCCCCCAAATTTGTAAGCTTATGCGTTCTTATAGAATTTTGTGTTTCTTGGTTTCCATAACTGTTACATTCATAGAAAGTAGTAACATTTTTTCCAAAAAGAACTCTATCAGAAAAATAGTTTACCATATTGTGCAACAGGTTGTTTTCACAAGGATTCTAAATTAAAAAACCCAATAATTCCAATCTACAAGATATATAACTAAATATTTTCATTTTTAGTCAAATTTACAATTCACAGGAAAAAATTGCCTAGTTTTAGTGATGTCAGTTTGTGTCACATATCTGCCCACTTATCTTTATACCATAATTGGCCAATTATCCCCAACTATACTTCCATACCACTTTTTCTACATGGAAAACTCTCCTTAAAGAGATAAAGTCACTACTCTGTCTTCCTTCACATTCCTCCCCGAAACCAAATTCTGCCCTGACATCTATAGGGACTGACAACTAAGTATGGTCATAGGCAGGCAAGGTTCTTTGGGTAGATATATCTTTTATTAGACCAGCTGAGTAGTTTGAAGCAAGTTCTTAGCAAGCTTTCGGGCACAGTCACTCTTTGTCAGGCATAGGGAGAGTCTCTGCTGCTCTGAGACTCCAAGGAATGAGAGAAGCTAAAAGTGTGGAAGGATGTCAGTGAAAAATGTAAATAGGTAGAGATATGCAAGACAAAAGGAAAAGCTGTAATTTACAGCCAAGCTCTCTGATACCACCAAATTTGCAATGAGAAGAAAACCTATGATTACCACCTCACAAATCTCAAAAGTGCCTTCAGCCAACAAGGACACTCCTCCAAAGAGATAGATCACACTTTTGAAAAAGCCACCCAGATACCATGTGAAGATTTGCTGCAGTACAAAAAGAAAATTCTGACAAATTGCACACCATTAGTTATGACATCACCCATCCCTGGAACCTATACAGAAAATCCTCAAACAATTGCAACATATGCTAGACAAACACCCCATTCTTAAAGAGATCTTTCCAGAACCACCCATCCTAGCCTTTAAACAAGCCGAGCCTTGCATACCTCATCACCAGAAGCAAACTCCTTATGACCCAAACCATACCCAGTGGATCCAGACCATGCCAGGAGAAGAAATGCAAAACCTGCCAACATATCCATCACCCCCACGCTAGATACACGCCACAACATAACTATCACCATTCATGGATCCTACACCTGCACCTCCAAAAATGTAATACCTCATCCAGTGTATCAAGTGCCCTGATGGAAAATACGTAGGAGAAACCAAACAACAAATGCACACCAGAATGAACGCACACCAGAAATCTATCAAAGACAAGACCGGGGGGGGCACACGTCTCATAGGACAATCACTCCCTCTCTGATCTTTCAGTTCTAATCCTCAAATGGAACTTACAAAAAACCTTTAATAGACAAGTCTGTGAACTTCACTTCACCAACCTACTGTATACTAAAAATCATGGACTCAATATAAACATTGGATTTATGACACATTACAACCTGCCTGACATCTGATTCACCAGGTACCTGCCTGACCTGACCTCTTACATTCCTTTTTTCCCCCCCCACCTTTTCTCTCCTCCCCTCCCCCATTTCTCTGCCATTTTTCTTTTTGGTTCCCTACCATTTCCTTTTTATTACTAGCCTCTTTTTTTACCTTGTATTATTACCTCTGTAGTGTTTTTCCTTTGGCTCTTTTTGTCCCCTGTTTTCTTCCCCCTCCCTCCCCTGCTTTACCTTTTGTTTTCCTACTTCTACACTTTTATATGTCACTGACATCCTGTCACACTTTTAGCTTCTCCCATTCCTGCTTTCCTGATCTCTTACTATTCCGTTTTTCACAGACTGCCTCTTTTTCACCTTGAATTTTATCTCTGTTGTCTCCCTCTGACTTTTTTCCCCTCTGGTCTCTTCCCCCTCCCTGCTTTTCCTTTCATCTTGCTTATCTCTACCTATTTAGATTTCACTGACATCCCTCCACACTTTTAGCTTCTCTCATTCCTTGGAGTCTCAGACCAGCAGAGACTCCCTATGCCTGACAAAGGGTGACTGCACCCAAAAGCTTGCTAAGAAAACTTTTTTCCAACTACTCAGCTGGTCTAATAAAAGATATCACATCTAACCAAAGAACCTTTCCTGCCTATGTCCTTAGGCCAACACAGTTACAACCAAAAACCTAAGTATGGTTGGGTTTTCTAGATGGCCAGTTGGCATTTGTAGAGTTTAATCCTACCTTCACTAAAATCAATATGAAAAGTTTCATTTACTTCAACAGGGTCCTACTTATGCTTTTTATTATTTAATCTATGTTAATATATGTTCTTATTACTATTTCTTTTATCCTCCTTTCTAGGCTTTGACTGTTCCTCTGAATATATCCTCTGGCATCTCTAAACCAATTATGGTGGGTACCACAGAGGGGGTGACAAGGGATAGATCACTCTAGATATACTGTACTTAGTTCAATACTTTCTCTAAGCATCTATACGTGCCACTCTTGGAGACAGCATATTGGCCTAGATGGACCATTGGTCTGACTCAGTCTGACAAGTCTTGTATTCGTTACACACACTTTTTCCATCTTATATTAAGGCTTGGTCTTGCCAGTGGATACATTGTCATGTACAGCCTACGTGGAGCCCTGTTGAAATTAGAAGAGCATCCAGCCAAAGCTAGATAAAAATAGGAAACAATCTTTTAGTTTGCATTTCTATGCTACTGAGAATAAGGAATGCCAATCTTGACTGGGCATCTGGCTGCTACTACAATATAAATCATGAGTACTGACTACATTAAACAGTACAACCCAACAAAAAACAGACTACATCCCATTAAATACAGATGGACCACATCCAGACAAACACAGCCGTGTGGTATGAGTCTGTGGTGCCACACACTACACGTTCACCTGTTCTCCACAACGCAAGGGAGGAGCATGGGTGAGGGGCTGACCCCTCAATATCCAAGGGTCAAAAAAACCCATGCAAAATAAAAAGCAGAGCAATGCAAATAGAGGCAGCACATGCTGCTCAAAACCGGAGCCTGGCTAGCTGGAGTGGCTGCCAGCCAGGTTTCGAGCAGCAGGAACACTGCTGGTGCAGCCCTGGAAGGCCCCCAGAACCCAGGTAAGGCTGGGCTGGCCCCAGCCTCCTCTACCCCACCCAAGGTAACCTCCTGCATGCCAGAGGGCACATGACATAGGTATTCCCCTGGGACATGCAACAACGTCCAGGCTCATGTGGACACAGTCATGCTAGCCAAACTAGAAATCATGCAATTATTGTTAGTAATAAAAAATACCATAGTTGTTGGGTTACCTGAACATTTTTTCCATAAGGACTGTAACTGCCATGAGATTTCCTTCACATACAGGATAAAATGTGTCACTTGGAAGGTCAAATGAAAAGAACAGTTCTAGATAAATTAAAAACAGCCAACAGTGCTACTCTGGTATTTATTGTTAAATGCAATTTTTATAACTGTCAAGCTTCATTTTTTCTCTAGGAGCTTGGCTGATGATTTTTTAATGCAATATTAAAACTAGATGCAAAACAGCTTCAAATTTACTGGTGACCTCCCTGCCTCAGGTCAGTAAACTAGTACAAAAGCTCTGATGTGCTGTGTATCCGAACATATTCAAGTGGAGGGAAAGTGGGAATTAAAGGTCATAATGTCTGATTTAAGAAATGATATTCTGTTTCTTTTTAAAAGAAAAAAAAAGTTGAAATTGCCATCATAGTCTTTCCTATCTGATTCATTTTAAATAGTGTTTAGATCAATTGTATGTATTTACCAGTCACCATAAAGACAGGGATATAAATCTGATCTATTTTTCTGCTGTCAGTAACGAACTGCATAACTAGAAGCAGTAACAGGTCACTGTACTTTGGCCTAGGGAAAAAATTCTGCTCATCTTACTCACAGAGATACTCCATTGATCATACTAGGTTTACTCTTTCCAGTACATGGGGTTTGGCTCTGAAATTGTAAAATAGACTTAGATTGACAGTCTGCTTTTTTATTTGCATTCTGTCTTAATGAAAGCTAAATGAGACTTTAATGAGATCACACAGGGGCAGGTCTGTGGGGACTGGTGTGCAGACATCTAGTTATCTGGTGTTCCTTATCCTTAAGACAGTTTGGCTTCAGACATCTAAGTTACCCATCCTGCCAGATTAACGGTGAATAGGTGTATCTCACGCATTTCCACAACGGAGAAATTTTAGTTCTTAAAAAGCAACTGGGGCTTGACCTATTTACACTTTTACCAAGCATTTCATCCTAATGTTGTGCTGCTCTCTCTTATTGCATCTCAAGGCTGAAATAATCTGACTTGAGAAGTTTGTTTTTTTAGCTTTCAGGCATGATGTGCTAGGTAAAATTAAGCTATTACACTAGAAGGTCAAGACGTTTTCAGTGAAATACCAAGAGAGCACAGGAATGCCACAGGAGAGAGGCAATCTGTAAAAATAGAACAAAGTGGAACATGAGAACTGATATAAAGCTGGATTCTGCTTTATATTCAGTGATTTTTTGAGGATTCCTTTTTGAAGGCCTCCTAAATAATATCATGTCTGAGAACAGCAAATGACCCAGCTATTATAAACAAGGCTTTAGGAAACCATCTGGCTCAATTTAGTGATGTTATAGCATATGATCCTGTATAAAGAGCTATGCATGTCACAAATTAACTGCCTCTTACTGAGCTGCTAAAAGGCTGTATAACATTGCCTTTTCACGTACACAGTTTAGTTTATGTCAGAGATAAGCTGATTTTATATCTCAATTTCACAGCACCCTTTATGTTGATTTTATGGAAGTGGAGGATGCTTCCCTCAAACTTGGTAATGGAGCAATCCTTTCCCATGTCATTCCAATTCAATAATTAATTGCAGGTTTCACACACTCACTTATAAAAAGGACAATATAAGGCCAGAAAAAAAAATCAGAAGAGTCTAAAGTGAGTGAAGCCTTGAATGGTCACTGCTTTTGCTGCTAACCATTGCTTCACTCCACTGTAAATGGCCCATTTTCCTATGTAGCTGTTGCCAGGTGTTGTGCAGTTTGCAACTGCACATGGCAAATGTATAGAATAGAAACTGTTGCCAAGAGGATGGAATCCAAGGTTTTTTCTCATATCCTGCCCAATTCCTGCTCTCAAGTCCCAACTTCCTCCTATCTTGCTTTCAGAACATCCCTCTCCAAACAAGCTGCAGCTGATTAGAATATCTTTCTTTCTGTTTACTTCAATACATCAAATGCAAGCCAGGCAAAATTCTGCCTGTACCTGCATCCACCCTTCATATTACTCATCCCTTGATGTCCACTATGTTGCCAGGTGCAAAGTTATCTTAGTTATCATTCACACATCTAAGAGCAATGTATATAGCTGCTCAACTGCAACTGTTGGCATTTGTACATCGTTTGGGATTCTGTTTCACCCTATGGTCAAGAATCGCCTTGCTCACCACCTGCCAGAAGCAGAGAAGGAGAGTTCTTTCACCACAGCAGCTTAACGGTAACAGTACTTGCTCAGGGAATGGGCAACTGAGGGTCAGGTGTGCTTTTCCAGCATATGTTTGAATCTACATCCCCCATTTCCTTGCTGAGATCTTTAACTGCCCAGCCACAAGCTAAGCACTGCTTAGGACAGGACTATCCCAACTTTGCATATCTGGGGGCCACAAGTGGCACTAGCATGCAGCCCTTGGGCCTCACTCTATGCAGGTCACACATTGCATGCATGCCCTACTGCATGGGCTACACTAGCAGCATACAGCACCCCCATTGCACATGCAACACTAGCAGTGCACCTACCCCACCCACCTCCAGCCCTCCTGAACCACGTACGTGTTGAAAGATGCAGTTTCAGAGATCCATGAGACTCACATATTAACTGCTCATGGGCTACTCATTTGAACAGCCCTGGCTTAGGACACTCTCCAGCTCTTCTCTTTCTCACTGCACCTTGCATTTATTAAAATGGCTAAAGAACACTGGGATGTTTTCTCCCCTATGAGGAGGGCAGGCAGCAACTAGAACCCAGCACCACCATCTCATTCCCAAGGTAGTATCTACCTTATTAAGCCACACACCCTGCGAGTGGTTTTTCTCCTGTATCTTTCTTTATTGTCTGCCTGGCCATCCAGTTTCAAGAGGAAGGCTGGACAATACCTAGTCCATGGCCTGGTGATTAGAATATTTTGCTGGGAAACAGGAGACTCAGGTTCAAATGCTCTTGAGGTGTCAGGGGAATGGAAGGTGCTAAAAACTAGCCACATCTACATGAGAGACTGACTGCACAGCAGCTCATTACTACTGGCAGTAGTGTTGTATGGCACAAAGCATCAGCATCACTTAAAAGCCATTCAGCGATGTTACTGTACCGTATCCCCAGTTACTGCACAGTCATTTATACAAATACTTGTGCATACAAGTCCTAAATGACTGCACAGACATTACATGAGATGCTGGCTTCACACTAGACGTGGCCACTGAGTCTCCTGACTATTCCCAGTACCCTAATGACTGGGCTGTGAAGTGGGAGGACCATCTTCATTCTCTGGCATATAACATCCACTAGTCAGTTTCTCTGGATTCAGGATTTGGCACCTTTACATACATGAAGGTGTTATTTTGTTTCCTCTGCACGGTTGCCCAAGTGGAGCAAAGGTGTACAGAGAATGTTCAATAGACTTGGACGGACAATGCTGAAGTGCCGGCTATGCAAAACTGCAGCTACACAGCTACATATCTGCCCCTTAGGTTCATAAAGCATTTGGTTCAAAGTTCCCCTCTCAATCACCACTTGCTTCCCACTATGTAATGTGGTACGCTCTTCCTGCAGTCATGCTAGTTAACATTTTTCCTGTCAAAGTATTTTTTGTCCATTTCAATCAAAAAAAAATTTTTTTTTCCAGTTTAGCTGAACGTTTTCCTTGGACATGAACACATTTCAGAATTTTTCAAAAATGTGTTTTATTTCACTGTGGAAAAAAAATCTCTAAGTTTTCTCAGAACAAAAGGATAAAGGAGGTAAAAGAAAGAATTAAAAAGGAGTATAAAGAAACTTAAACATGTTCTCTCTCACTTTTTTTCCTCTCCTTGCCTTTGTTCCCCAGTTAAAAAATTAAAAGGGAAAGTCTCTCCCCATGGAAATGAAATACGTTAAAAAGAAATTAAACCTGAACATTTCCAAAAATCCACCTAGAATTGAATGTGCAAAAAAAAGGCCAGAAAAATTTAAATTGAAGCCAAAGATGTTTATTTTCATCCAAATTTTAGATGAAATAGCTGAGAAAAGGTATGTCTATCTCTGCCCTATAGTGCTTTCTGAGGTCATTATCATCTCATTCAGTTTTCTCTTTATGAGTTAGTTCTCTACAAAGCGCCAAGGTTCACTTATGGCAAGTTCAGTCTATATCCTTGTAATTCCAAAAAAAGAAATAGTTTGGATTATCCATAATTGATTGTCACCTCACACTTTGCCTCTATATTTTTCTCATCTTCTCTAGCTGTCATCTCTGGCTCTTTTGTCTTTTAGGATATAAGGTCCTAAGGGCAAAGACTGTCAATTTTAGACACTACCAAAAACATATACTAAGTTGCACATATCCTTAGACTTCAGGAAGTAGTCAGTGAAACTGTCTTTTTTTTCTAGTGCAAATAGAAAAAAGCCCCAGTATATATTTTGGTCTTTCTAAAGTTGTTTCATATGAGTCCCATTGCATTTGAAGCAGGCACTGACAGACAATGAGCTTTGGATCACTCTCTATCTCCAGCTTTTACCGCTTGAAAGAGGCAGAAAAAAGTTGAATGAACTGCCCTTGAAGGCCAGGCAGGTTCAGCTGAGAGGGTCAATCCCTTGGGCTATGTAAGACCTAGAAGTAAGGTTTTGGTAGCACTGAGAGGAGTTCCCTGGCAATGGAAAGCTCTAAAAAAGGCAAGTAGGCATTGCCAAGCTCCCAGATAAAGAACCAAGGACAGTGACCTAGTCAACTGCAAATTGTGAGCAAGGCCCCAGCAGTTTTGGAAAGAAAAGCTCTCTGGACAGAGCTGCCATGTGGATAAAGGTGTCTAGGAGAGCTGGGAACTTCTGAAGAGCACAGTAATGGAAGCCCCACAAGAAACTGTCCCGACACAATGGAAGCACAAGAAGAATGGCAAGAGCCCTATGAGGCTGCACAAGGAGCTTCTAAAATGCCTCAAATGCAAAAGGAAACCATACAGGCAATGAAAGAATGGGCAGGTCACCAAGGAAGCGTACCAGGCAATAGCAAGAACCTGCAGGGACAAAATCAGGAAGGCAAAGGAAAAGAAGAACCAAGGAAGCTGTGGGTCCTCCAGGGCTGGCTTTAGGGAAAATGGTGCCCTGGGTGAACTTGTATCTTGGCATCCTTTCTTTGAGTTTAAGTGTGTAGTAGTATTAGCAAAAGTTTCAGAAATAAAACCCCAGTGGAAGCTGCTGGACTGTATCAGGAGATTGGTTCCCTGTAGGCAAGATCCACTCTGGCGGTGCAGAAGCAATAGGGAGAGACTGGAGCAGGTGTCACCCCTCCTCTCCACACATGTGCCTGGCCCAGCTCCTCCTGAGCAGCAGCTGGAGGCAGGGGGTGTGTGGCACCTCCCTGACCACAGCACTCTGGGTGGTTGCCCACATTTTCCACCCATAACAAGCCAGAGAAACTCCTAACCATCCTAAAGATGCAAAAAAGGGGGAGTTACTCAACAGCTACTTTGCCTTAGTCTTCACAAAATATTAAGCTGCAGGGTGGTTGAACAAGGGGCTCTTCCACGTCACAGTACAGGACTTGAACTACTGTGCCACAGATCAGCCACAAACCACTACCTTCTCCAGCCATCTTACTATATACCTCAGCAGAGAAATCCCCACCACCATACTCTTTTCTTTCTGCTTTGTGTAACTCATGCAGAGAAATCACTTCCCAGCTTCAGACCGCTCCCTATGTACAACTCAATAGCCTGCCTCCTTCCAGCCTCTTTCTGGAGTCCAGGAAGACAGGACAGGAATCAAGTAAACTTCCCCAAGATAGTAGGCCAAGGTAACAAACACTAGGAGTTAATTATTACATTTGATCCATTGCTTGTAGAAAAAATATGGCCAAGGATATAGCTGGGAGGCTGCATTTCATTTCCCTTTGTTACTGTTCTGTAGAGTCTTGTTTGTGTTGGTGTTTGAGTTTGCCCAACAGCTGACTTCTTTTCAGTGCCAAGCCACATCCAGGGCCATAGTGACTTCTCTGGAAGCTTAGATTCCATGCAGCCCTCTGCTTATTATTCCCCACTGACAGTATGGATGGTAGGCCAAAATCTCTATACTTTCCCAGCCACTCTTTCCAAATAATGAACCACATACACAATACCTTTTAGCCCCTGAGACTATCAAGCCCAATAATGAGCTATCAAAAGAAGGTATGTAGCTACATTCTCATGAAGTAGGGCTCAAGCTACATTCTCATGAAGTAAACCTCATAGTGAGATGCCTGCTGTTGCTTCTCTTCTGAGAACCTAATCTCCAAAATACTCACTTTCACAACTTCTTAATATGACCACAGCCTCATTCACTAGCCAGCAGTGCATTTCACTCTCATGACAGAACAGAACTTTCCCTACTAAAGTGAAGTTAATTATCTAGCCAAGAGTTACTGGATAAGCTTCTGGAATATTTTATGGTCCCTTCAGTTTAACAAATTCCAACATAGCCTGCCACTGTTTCTGCTTTTCCATCCTTCATTTCAGCACTGTATAAATTTTTCCCTTTAGAGCAAAAGACGCTTGCTCCCATGTGTATATACTACATTCCTATTCTACTCCAGATAAAATATACTCACTGGATATTTTCCATATGTATCCTATTCTTGGTACTTGTTTTTACTGTTACAGTAAATAATAAACCATTGCCCTAAACTTACTCTAATATGTGGATGTTCCTATAGTTTTCTCAGAGGAATCCCTTTGTTCCAACTCCATTTGCTGCTTCAGAAAGGACACTCCAGTCTCTCTCAGGCTACAAACAGATGTTGTTTTTGTGGTTGGATCAGCTGTGCAGAGATGTGTCCCAGCAGAGCTGATCCACTTGACTGGCAAGTACAGATGTTGTCCAAGGCCACTGTCCTACAGGGTCAGTCTCTGGCCAATCCTGGGACTTCAAGGGCCCAACCCTACAGAACAACAGCCCTAGGTGCGTAACCCCAACCAAGGGCATGTCTGCCAGCTTGGGAACTTATTCATGGGGTCCCTTCTCAATGCTTGCAGAGACACACCTGGGGTTGGGGCCAAGCAGCATAAAATGTGCACCCTGGAAGTCACCTGCAGAGGAATTCCTGGAGTATGCATCTAGAAACACAGAGCAGGGACACACTGGGGAGTTCCCCAAGCTTGCAGACATGCACTCCAGGTCAGGGCCAGACAACATGAAACATGTGCCCCAGGACTCCCCTGCAGCAGAATTCCCAGGGCACCTATATCACATCATAAGCATACAAACATCTGCCACAAGAAAGTGACAAAAACTGAATAGGAATTGTCACACAACCCTTTTTGGGGATTTGGCACAACAAAAGGCAAGGACTTCTGTATGCTTGCGGTTTTTTGTCCTGAAATAAAGTTCTTTACAGAGGCACAAGGGTGATGTCTACCTGTTCAGACTGCACTACAGTAAACAGCCCAAATGCAGAGATATCTGCATTTCTATATGGGATTATTGCATTTGATACAAGAATGACATAGCAAAAATACTCTAAATAGAGCTGCTTGCCAATAAACAAGGACCTAAGAGCTGCCTCTATATTAGATGACAACAGTTACCCCAATTAGCTTTGAATGTCTGCTTTAATTCTCACACCCAGATCCAAGACCAACTATACTTTCCAAGCCAATGACCCTCTGTCATTAATCATTTAAATTTAGCAAGCCCAGAGACAAAGCTTGCATTTGGGATATATGCAGTCTCATTCTAAAGCAGAAAGGTAGGATTTTATAGCCCTCTAGTATCTGCAACTGATTACTCAAGATGTAGACAGTAAGGTCCAGACTTTCTCCACAGTGTCCAACAAACTTCATATTAATTTTAAATGAAGATACTGGGGATTTTTGTTTACTTGCTTTTAATGGAAATACTGCAAATCAAAACAACAGGCTGATGCTTAAAGCATTCTGTTGTTTCCAGCAGCATCTACAACACTGCCATCGCTCTTGAGACCCCAGTAAACAAAATAATGTACAAATAACAAGGATTTCAAAGTCTTGATCTGAAAAATTAAGTTCTATTTACCTTCATTCTGTCTCTGCACTTGATTTTGATTTCATTTTCTTTAAAACCTTCTGGCTAATCTTAGTGCCTCTACCTGAATGGAATATGAAGTTACAAATATCATTTTGAAGACCTCTACAAATGAAACATGACAAATACCATCCTACACATTTACAAACAATCCCAGGAACACTGCTTTATCTACTTGATTCATTAGCAGTGTGATCTCTCCAATAAGTATCTCTTCTAAAAAAGAGCAAAACATGTTCTGTGAAGCCTAGCGAGTGCCAACTGCAACCAATGGAGCATATTTTTACTTGCAATAGCAAACCTGGATAACATTTCTAAATACTCATAGTGATGCATGCTAGTAAATTAAACTCACCAGTGCACATCCTGAGATTTAGAAGGCTTCCAGAAATAAGTCTATATACCCTGTCTCCATGATGCAGCTGCTTTTTATGGATAAAAAATGAGTTAGTGATTTTTTCTCATGAAGGTTTCTACATGCTATTCACTTGGTTTGTGAAGACAACCCATCCTTTTGTCACTAGTGCATGTATCTTCTGGAAAACTTCAAATTGAACTAATGAGTTGTGTTTACAAGCTGTGAATTGTTTGGGGGAGCCAAGTGCTGAGGATACTGAATTCAAAAGCTGGTTTCTGTTTAAATGCCGTGCAATGCTGTACATTCCCATGTAGATACTACCTTTCCCAAAGTTTGGAGATATTCAGATCTCGAATTTTGGTTTGACCCATTACATAGTTAAGCTAAGGTGTAATGTTTGGATCACAGTCTAAATTTAAGTTTGGGCCAAGATGGTGGTGATTGTTGTTTTGTTGTCTCTAATTACTTAATTTAATCTGGATACCTTGTAAATCACAAATAATAGTAAATGCATCCTCAATTATTCAGAAAAAAGGTTGATTGTTGCCATTGGCAATGCATCAGAGGGGCTTGAGGGGGACACATGCCCCCCACCCAGATTTCTGTGCCAGTGCCAGGGTGCAGACACAGGCAGCAGTGGGGGCAGGGGTGGCACAGAGTTGTTCCCCACCACTCTCAATGCTAATGCGTCGTTGTGATTGTTGCTGCTAATTATTAGTGCAATGCCAATTCATGCCAACAGATGCCATTTTGCTAAAATTAAAGAAACAAGTTAAAATGACTCCTATGAGTAAAGAACTTTTTTCTTTCATAAGGAGGAGTCATGTATGCATTTCAGCTTTCTAGGAAGAATTGCATCTCCCAGGTACTCTGAGCACACTTCAACCCTATTCAATTGTAGGGCCCAGCAGTGAGTATTGTCAATACTTTGAGGTGCTCCATTCCCTCTCCAGGAAGATTTTTAGGCTAACAGTTCCTTAGCTTCTCCTCAGCTTCTGCTAATGGACACATAGAAATAAATCCATTCTATAACCTATAACAATTATGTCTTGATGTGCCACATTACATATACCTGTAGGTCTTCTTTGTATGGCTTTTTAGTGGGACCTGGGCTGAGAGGCCACACCAGGGTGGGGCCCAGGTGCCATACTCTCAACAGGTGTCTTATCCCCTTGTTTCTGTATCCCACCCGCCATGACTTGATGCAACTATAAAGGATAGTAGGAGGTGGTACCTGACCATGTGGGGCTCATCGAGATAGAATACTCTTGGACATCAAGACTGGCACCTGTGGGGCTCCACCTTTCCAGGCAGGGCCCCAGGACCAGGTGGAGCTCAGCTTCCAGCTCTCAGTCCTGCTTGGGAGATGGGCCCATGGGGAGTGTGTTCCCCACTATATGCCCGCCCCACCTTGGAAGTAGGTGTGCAGGGTGGTGGTGGGGGGAGTACTGTTGGCCCACAGGCTTACCGCTCTTCTTTGGGATGGCCCATGTGTCCACAAACCTTGGGGCATTCCAGTGGTTATCACCTCTGTAAGTGTGGGGCCTGGTCACATCCCTGCTACAGGCTTCTATGTGGGAAACTTGGTTTTCCATTAAAAGTAACCTATACATTCTCAGCATCAAGCAGTCAGCCTCTCTCTCTCTCAGGAAAAGTCAGATATCTTTACAGGTTTCATACCTCACCAGTCACTAAGGTTTAAAATACTTGTTAGAAGCAAGATGACAACAATGAGTTAAAGGGATTGGAAAGAATTATGCAGCAGCTGGTCTCATCCGAATTAGAGGCTCTCTCAGGGAGAGAATGTGCTAATTTTGGGTGTAGAGCTGTAAGTAAGAAGAAAATCACATTTTATTCAGCTAGACAGCTCAAGGTAGTTTTTAGTGGTGCTATGTCTCTTATGATCTGTTTTTATGATGTGAAACCAGTGAAAGACATTTGGGATGAATGATCAGCTAGTTTAACTCTATAAGCAGTTCAGGTAATGCTAGATTGATGAAGACATAGCTAGGGAGCTGTGTTCTGGCCTTTGAACATGTCTTGTTATGTTCCTATTGCAACTTATCACAGAACTATGAGCCTCAGACACAATCAACTGTTCAGAGCTAATCACCCGAATGCCTCAATAGGCATGTAACAGGGATTTAGGCATGGTTTGAATACCTAAGTCCTAACAAACAATTCAAAAAGCCCAAGACCTATTCCTATATGCCCATGTTCTGGAATTCATTGTGCCCACTCAGGTTCACAGGCATGCTCCACACCACCCAGAGTGGCTTATTTGTTTATTACTTCTACAGTACATAGCTAACCTTCTTCATCTTTCTGATTGTTTGTGTGCTTTCAATGAACAATCACAGGGACAAAAATATAGTTCACTTACATTGACAACACTGAAATATCACAGAACTATTTATGAGAGGAGGCAAGGTTTTTGTTTTTTTATTGGACAAACTATGTAGTTCCAATAATTTAGTCTATGTCTTGCTCCCTGATATATTACATTTAAAAACTTAGATGCGATTGGTTACATGGTATTAATTCTGTTCCCTGGTTCCATGAGCATAATCTTTACAGTTAGATACTAGGAGTGGCTGTATTCCAAAAGCAAATTTTTTTTTTTTTTTTTACAATTATTTGGGCACATGAACTTAAAACTTACCCTTTGTTTTGGTAAAATTTTATCCCATAAATGTTTGAATTAAGTAAATATTGGGGAGAAAATGACTGTAGCATATTCTTACTTGAAGTTAAACAAATATTTATGAAAATAGGTTTGAACAACAAAAATATATCTTGTTTATGACTACTCTTTCATTTGTAAAGAAACACTAGCGTTTTTAATCAAATTTAATTTCAACAATTAACATTTCCCATTTTCTACAGTTCTTCAATTTTTTCTGCTGGGACAATAAAGAGTTTAACTTCTCTCATATTTTACATTCAAACCAAAAACTTTTTTTGGAATTAACAAAAATCCCACAACAGCATTTCTATTGACTTTAGATTTGTCAATCCTATATTTTGGATCGAAATCAACTTAATATCTCTTTCCACACAAGCAGATTGGACACATCCAAATAAGTGCAGCCATGAAGTATGTAGTTCTGCAAACATGTCTGCAGCACCACATACCACACAGTCGGGTGTTCTCTGTACTGCAAGGGCATGCTCCCCATGCGTGTGCTGCTCCAGGCTCTTTTTTTTTTTTTTTTTTTTTAAACACAGGTGTTTTTACCCCTGGATATTCAGGGGTCCAAAAAAAAAAATCCTGCAGGAAAAAAAAATGGAGCAATGCATGCATGGGCAGCATGTGCAGCTGAAAAGTAGAGCCAGGCCACCCAGAGCCCCACTGCAGCTGCCAGCCAGGATTGCTACCTCCAGCCCCAGGAGGCCCCCAGGGCCCTTAGTAAGGCTTCTGGGGCCAGCCCAGTGCTGGGCCCAGCCTCCCCTACTCCCCCTAGGGTAACTTGCCACATGAGAAAGCACGTGTGACTCGAGTGTTCCCCATGGACAAGTAGCTGTAGTGCAAGGTGTGCTACTGCTACTTCTCCCTGGGGAACCAAACATTTGTGCTCATCTGGCTGCAGCCGTTGTGTTCACTCTCGGTAGCATAGGTCTCAGTTGCCTATTGTTCTGTGCCTACTGTTGAACTGTGTTTATTGGGGAAATAAAAGTACTCTGGTTCTCCAAGAAAGAGCTGTTAGGGCAAAACAAATACCTCTTATGAAATAGCATTGCTTATTGATTCTTCTTTATCTTAGCTTAATGTTATTTACTGTCCCGTGTTCAGGTTTAACAACCAACATACATTTAATGTGCTTATAAAAATGAGACTATAGGTTTGTCTTGTCATTTGATTGTTTTACTGCATATTAAATGATGAATAATAACCTCTTTTCCCCTGTACATCTAACTGAAGCAATAACCAATCATATGCTGCCTCTCAGTTCTGACCTAGAAACTACGGATAAGGCTCATAAAATCAGACACTGAAAAGCAACATCAGGGACAGCCTCAGAAAGGTGACAATAAATCATTTTATGGGCCTATAAGATTTAAGTGGCTTTGAATAAAAGAAAAAGCTCTTTAAAAAAGATCTGACTTACTTTTATTTGTCATTCATGGTCATAGAAGTGTTGCTGTCTTGTCCAAAGCTTGGCACTCAACACAAAAGTCTCTATTCACGATAGGGTTATTTTAAACTCCCAGTTTAAAATTGGAATTGCATGGCTAAAGCCCACATGAGAATGAGGTTCATGAAGCTCTTGGAAGGAGTAACAAGAGTTTTGAATGCAATGTCAGGGGCATTAATAATTCATCACTGCAACTGTATGTCAGGGTCTTTATTATACAGTATTGTATCTGTGATGGAAAAATGCACGAGCCAAGGATTTTTGTGGGTGTTTTTTGGACCAACTGTATAGTTGAGAGGGATATAGATGATCTTTCGAGTATCATTGTATTTTTCTTTGGCTCTCTGAGGAAAAAGATTATTTTGTCTGCTTTTCTCAGAGAAAAAACCCTTTATCTCTCAAAGTCTGTCTTGTTTATTGTAGAATTTGAGTAAATAAGTCCAACTATTGTGAGTCCTTTTCCTCAGAGGGTTGTACAGCCCCTTCTCATTTGGGTTCCAAAAGTGTTTTAGAAATTCACATGAACTCAGTGGCCATGATGTTTAGAAAGTTTAAAGGGATACACAGGGGAGACATCTTGTTATAAAATAAATCTAACCATTGAAGGGAAAGGGATTAATAATGGTGATTCAAGTTATCATAAATTAATGAGGCATCTCTCAATAATGGAAATTTAAATATTGGAATAAGTTATATACTATATGTCAGCCAGTCACGGACAGACACTGGGCCTAGAAGCAAACAAGCCATTGTGTCCTGTCCACATGGGCCAGAGGCTAGGTAACTCACATAAGTGATCAGAAACCAGTTCAGATCTGTAACACAACAGAAGTTCAGTGCAGATAAACTGTTTTCAAAATGGCCAAAAATGATTTAAGATAAACCAAGGTGGATGTAGTATCAGACTCAAATCAGTTAAGTTAAATCAGTTTATTGAACTTCTGAGCCAGATCCCTTCCAGATTCAAGTTAACTCACAGTCCCCCAGAATCTCAGGATGCTTTGCACCTCCCCTGCAATCCTTCTCTCACAGGGTGGGCAGACTAGCCTTGATGTAAGCTGTCTGCTCAAGCCAAGAGAGGCATGCTCTACTGCCTCCCCAGCCATCCCTAGTGGCCCAGGCCAGAAGCTGCAGGCATGTGGTTGCATTTCCACAATCAAAAGTGAATGTCTGTTCACTTGCTTATTGGTTCCATCTATGTAGCTCAGACTAACCTGCAAAGATTCAATCCATTCAGTCTTGGGCTTTTTAACTGTCTGCACTTAGCCAGAGTTCAAATGAGATGCAGCCTCTCCATCTAAGAAATGGTCTCAGTCTCTTGAACCAGACCAGTCAGTTGTGCAACAAGTACCATGCAATCTAATGCAACAAATCAGGATTGCACAGGAACTGCCCCCAAAACAGAAAACTTCTACAAGTCATTAATAACCCCCAAAAAAGTAAAAATGCTTTGACACATGTGAATACAGTCTGAATAAATAACTGCTATTTTGTGGTGCTGAGGCTGATATTTTTGTGGTTTCAAACACTTAGATTCCAGTTCAGCACAGTACTTAAGCATGCACTCAATTTTAAGGATGTGAATAGTTCTACTGAAGTTAGGCGACTTTGTTATATGGTTACACTTTGTTATATGGTCATATGCTGAATCATGGCCCTAATTTCAAGATTATTTCTCTTTGCATTTTTTTTCTTATATAAAAGCAAGTATAGTCCATCTTCACTGAGCTTGGTTTTTCAACTCTTGAGCAAGTCTGAGATTTGAAATATGATGCTTTCTTGCAAATTCAGCCATTTGGCAATTTTTAGTTGCAGAACAAACCACAGTTATTTCAAACCCTCATAGAAGAAGTGCCTCATCTTAACATATTTTTAGATTATGATAGTGCTTATGGAATATTATGTACTGGTAGGTACTGAAATTCTTCTGTGTTTGTGTTATCTCTAGGCAAAGGCAGATCCTGAGAGGATGCAGTGACATATTTATACCCCCCAACTTTGGCTGCGCTACACATGAACTTTTGGCATGGAATCTGGCCTAAGCCCCATTTCTTCACAGTTCTGGAGCCCAGGGGGTGAATTCTGTTGCCACTGCCCATCTCCACTTTTCCTATGCAGCTAAATTCAACAAAGAGAAAGGAAGGGAATGTTAAACTGAAGCAGCAGCCTTCTGGCCTCTCAAGCCACACAAAATGTGGGATGGGGAAAACGCTGACTGGAGCATGCCTAGGGACTGGCACACAAGAAAGTTCTAAAGTTGGGGACACTAGGAGAGCCACTTTTGCAAGAGCTGAGGGAATGGTTCTCCCTCAGCGTGACAGGAAATCAAGGATCTCAATTGGAGGGCTCAGGTGACTGTATAGTAATGACAGGAACACGGGGAACAAGCAGGATGAGCTAACCCTCCCCTACTCTCCAATGGGCATTACAATCTAGTAGGGATTATGGAGACCTGGTGGGACTCCCCACATGACTGGAATGTAGCCATAGAAAGCTACACCCTGCACAGAAGGGACAGAGTAGGGAAGAAAAGTGGAGGTGTAGCTCTCTATGTGAGGGAGCAGTATACCTCCTTGGAGGCTAACGTCGGCTCCAACGAAGAGTGGCTCGAAACCCTCTGGGTCAAACTACCGGGGCGGGGGGTGGGGGGGGAAAGAGAGACCTAACTGTAGGTGTATACTACAGACCATCAAACCAGGGAGAGGAGATTGATCTGGAGTTCTCTTGAGAACTGGCAAAGGCTGTGCGCTCACGGGACATGGGTGTCATGGGTGACTTCGGCTACCCATATATATCTTGGGAGAAACACTTGACTAAGTCAGATTGGTCATGTTGCTTCCTGACCTATATCAAAGAGCTCTACCTGACTCAGGAATTGCATGGGCCAACCAGATGTCACACTCTCCTAAACTTGGTCCTGGTCAAAGGAGACCATCTGTGAGTGACTTGAATATAGGGGGTAGCCTGGGTGACTTTGACCACGAAACCATCATGTTCACTGTCCATCACAAGGCAGGCAAATTAGCAAGCAGGGTTAAAGTTTTGGACTTCAAAAAGTGAATTTCAACAGGCTCAGGGCAATAGTAGGGAAGGCACTGTGGGACAAGGGACCGAAGGTGAAAGGAGTGCATGAAGACATGATCCTTGAAGCACAAAATAAGTCCATTCCCATGCAGAGAAAAGGTAACAGAAGGGCTGGTAAGCCCTATTGACTTAATAGGGATACCATGGTCCTCTTGAAAAAGAAGAAAGAGGCATACAAACAATGGAAGCTTGGGACAGTCTCCAAGGAGGACTATACAACAATGGCCTGCACTTGTAGGGAGCAGATTAGAAAGGCTAAGGTGGCAACTGAATTTAAACTAGCAACATAAATCAAAGACAAGAAGAAGTTCTTCTTTAGGTATGTAGGGAACAGGAGGAAAACAAATGGAAGCATGGGGCCATTGCCTAACAACTCAAGACAGCTGGTTACCAAGACTCAAGAGAAAACTGAATTCCTGAATGACTACTTTGCTTCAGTATTTCCCTGGACTAAGGGAAAAATCATACTAGATAAGGTTCATAATGGACATGGTAGGAATGACCACCTTCTTAATGTTGATGTTGAGCTGGTGCATGATCAGTTAGAAAAGTTAGACATTCAGGACTAAATGAACTTCATCTGAGAGTGCTGAATTCATTGTGGCTCCTCTGTCAAAATCCGTGGTACTCGCAGGAGGTCCCAGAAGACTGGAAGAGGGCCAATGTTGTGCCCATCTTCAAGAAGGGAAGGAGAGAGGACCCAGACAACTATAGGCCAATAGTCTAACTTCTATCCCAGGGAAAATTGTGGAAAAAAATTAATCAAGGATTACATGTGTGTTACACTTGCTGAAGGCAGGATTCTGAAAGACACCCCGCATGGCTTTGTGGCAGGTAGGTCTTGTTTTACCAATCTCATGTCCTTCTACGACCAGGTAACTCACCACCTGGATAAGGGAGAGGAGGTTGACATTGTATACCTAGAATTCCAGAAGGACTTTGATTTGGTATCCCATGATGTTCTCATGGGAAAATTGGAGGATTGTGGGCTTAACCACTCGACAGTTAGGTGGGCAGGAAGCTGGCTGCGGGGTAGGACCCAGAGAGTTCTAATGAACGGATCTGTGTCATCCTGGTGAGAAGTGGCCAGTGGTGTCCCTCAGGGGTCTGTGCTTGGTCCAATCATTTTCAATATCTTTATCAGTAATTTGGATGTGGGAGTGAAGAGCTCACTGGCCACATTTGCGGACGACACCAAGTTATGGGTGATCATGGTCACATTTGAAAATAGACTGCAGATACAGGTGGACCTAGAGAGACTGGCAAGTTGGGCACATTGGTACCACCTGAAGTTCAACATTAAGAAGTGTAAAGTGCTCCATCTGTGGATGCACAGTCCCCAACATACCTACAGGCTCAGTGGTGCCAAACTGACTAACACCATGACCGAAAGAGACCTAGGGGTAATAATAGATCATAGTATGAACATAAGCTATCAGTGCAATGCTGTAGCTGGCAGGGCAAACAATACTCTGGCATGCATTAACCGATGCATCTCAAGCAAAACCAAGGAAGCGATTCTTCTGCTTTTCTCAGCATTGGTGAGACCATAGCTGGAGTACTGCATCCAGTTCTGGGTGCTGCACTTCAACAAGGAGGTGGAAAAGCTTGAGAGAGTCCAGAGAAGAGCCACCCATATGATCAGAGACTTGCAAGGCAAGCCATAAGAGGAAAGGCTGAGGAACTTGGGCCATTTCAGCCTAATAAAACAGAAGGCTGAGAGGGGACTTGGTAGCAGCATACCGCTACACCAGGGGAATATATCAAGGACTCGGTGAACAGCTGTTCACCAGAGCACCCTTGGGGAAAACCAGGAGTAATGGCCACAAACTCCTGGAACACCATTTCTGGCTTAACACTAGGAAAAACTTCTTCACAGTTAAGGTATCCAGACTGTGGAATAGACTCCTTCCAGAGGTGGTGCAATCACCTATCCTGGCAATCTTCAAGAGGAGACTGGATGGTCACCTTGCTGGGGTCATCTGACCCCAGTTGTCTTTTCTGCCTAGTTCAAGGGGGCTGGACCCCATGACCTTGCAAGTTCCCTTCTAGCCCCTTACAATATATGAATCTATGAAAAGCAGGGGCTCCAAGCAAACCCCACCCCAATCAGCTAGTGAGCTCAGATCTCACTACCTGCTGGAATTCAACTAGGAAGCTGTGCTGGCTTCAGTGAGTTCAGAGCTCACTATGTGTGCATGGCACAGCCAAAGTGTTTGGGTGGGACCCTGAACTCCTATTGTTAATGGAAAGTTATCCATGTTACAAATCTAAAGACTTGTAAGGGCACTTCGTGTGTATCAGAAGCATTTAATCATGATAAACAATAACTTTCTGCCCACAGATCTGGTAAGGTCAATGGCTTTGATTACAAACAGTAGGAACTGTGTATATGTATACAAAAAAAATTTAAAAATAATGAATCTTCATTGCTGCAACTGAGACTATCCCAGGTGCAAGCTTTTTTTTTTTTTCTCCATTGTTAATGTTGGATAGCTCTGCAACAGACACTGAAACAGGGCCATTATTAGATGGAGCACTGATATTAGATTATATATTTTGGCATCTCTTAAAGTCTGATTTGTGACACATGAAACAATTATTTTAATTACCAATCAGCACAAAAAACTTATCCCATGCCCACTGAAATCAATACAGAGCTTCTGCTGACTTTACTGAAGATATAGATGGTTTAATCCAAGAATTAGTAATAACATGGTCTTATTACTATAGTATGTGAGCACCAAACAATCTTTAATGCATCTTTCCTCCTAAACTTCTGAGATGTAGGAAATGCTACCCTCTGCATTTCATAGAACAGATTGCTAAGGCTAGAAACAGATGTCTGATTTGTTTGGCACAACTTAAGCTCCAATGTATCTTGTAATGATGAAATAACAATGCAAAAGGTACAATACACACTGCACTTTTGAAGCAGTTTACAAAGTGACTGAGTGCACCATTGCCCTTCCACCAGCAAGGAGCCTGAAAGTCTAGGCATAGCATAGCCAGAGCTGGCCACTGCTTCCTCTCTGGCTCTGTCCACATGTTCATTGGTTGTTCAAACTGGATGGGGGTCGTGAAATTGTTCTAATCTTGGAGGAGCAATTGTGCTTCAATTTCCTTACAATTGGCCTGTCACTCCAATCCCCTACCCTAGATTCAGTTTATCATGGTTCATGGTTCAGGGAAAAGATCCCTGGTGTGGGACTCAAGGACCGAAAAGACCCTGACACCCAACAGTTCTGTCTGCAAGTCCTTCAGTTCTTTGTGTTTGTTTCCAAAATCACTTAATATGTTTGTAATAAAGTACTGTGTCCTATTAACATGTGTAATCCAAATTCAATGTCTTGTGTAGTCTTTTCCAGATTATGCAGGGAGTGGTAGTGGGTGGTGTTCTGGACAGACATTGAAAGTGCCTGTGTTGTGTGGGAGGGAGGGAGTTGATGAGAGCAGGGAGGAGGGGGGAGGAATGAGGTTGCAGGTGGGGTTGGGGGCCAGTCTTGTGCTGGAAGAGGTTCCAGGGGGCCTGTTCCCACTCAAAGTGGCTGGATCAGGATTTTGCAGCTTTCCTCCCTGGCCCCTTGCCATCCCTGTCAAGGGGTGGGGGTTTGAGTTGTTAGTTCTGCTGCCCCAGGGCCAAACCAGTTATCTGCAGTCCCCATGTTCCCATCCTACAGTCTGGGGGTGGGCGGGGAACAGATGGACAGCTGTGCTGCAACAATCCCCTGAGCCAAGGCCAGCTGACTAACAAATACCAGGTGGCCTTGGCTTCCCCCCTTTGAACCCAGTCCCCATAGCTTTTGCCTTGATCTCAGGCAGATTCCCAGAGCTGGAAAGACCCCAGGGCTTCCAGCTCCCCATCCTTTAAGACCCCAGCCCTCTCCAAAAGTTGGAAAGATCCGAGGCATCCATAAAAGGCACCTGGGCTCCCAGTGTACTCCCATACTCTACATCCACCAGCCTCCACTACGCTCCCAGAGCTGGATGAAACCCAGGCATCTGGGCCTCCAACCCTCTCTGCTCTAACCCATGAGACTTTTATCCAGGGATGGGAGTCAGTTTGTGTATTTTGGGGTGGGAGGGTGGCACTTTTGGGAGCTGAGACACCTGGGCCCCAGGAGGGCAATGAGTGAGTGAGGGTGAGGAACCTGGTAAAAGCAGGCTTTCATGGCATCAGGCAAGTGGAAGAGGGTCCAACCCCTCCCCCCCCACCCTGACCCACCAGTAAGACAGAACGGGGAGTAATCTTAGCTGCTGAGAACCCCCACACCAATCACAACCTCCACACATCCCAGGAAGAGCCCACACACCCTGCTCATGATCCACGTCCAGTGCAGCTCACCTAATAACCAACCAGGAATCTAAAAAAAAAAAAAAAACTTGAGGTGTACAACACATGAATGAGGGCTAATAAAGGAGATCTGGAAACACAAATAAGAATTTGAATCAAGCCCTCTCTCAATTCTGGTACCTAAATTAAGCATCTGGATTTAAATATGTGTCAGTATTCAATTGAACATTGAGTCTATGAGTCCTGAGCAGTAGTCCATGGATTGCTTTGCATCTCCCTTGAGTTTTCAGAGGGTACCCTTGGTGCTCTCCATGTTGCCCAGTAATACAACCCCCAAGTGGGCCCATCGATGGAGCCCTGAGGGCACAGTTTGTCACCTGGGATCCCTATGGTAGGAGCTAGAGTAAGCACCTGCCAGGCACCAAGCAAGTTACCTCGCATTCTGAACGATCCTCTAGTTGTGGCCACCCCTTGCCTGGAGACACATTGTATGCATATGCTGCAGTCACACAAGGCCTTCAGTGTACTGTCATTCAAGGGGGTGTGATTTATAGTGATGACCATCACTGGATGATTTGAAGTGGTTGTTTGCTGACCTTTTCCCACATAATATTTTTCTACTGTGTTAGATTCGTTTTGGCAGTGCCCCTTCACAGCCGCTAACCCCTTACTCCACATTCTGCCTTTGTTTTTTTAAAGGGATCTCTTTAGACACATTTGGGGCTATCGGGACTCCCAATTTTACTGGAGATGGCATCTTCTCCAGTGTTTGTTTTTTTATTGTCATTGTCAGAGATCCCTCACAGTCCCTTTATCAACTCCCCCTCCCAGACCCACAAATACAAAAGCATTCAACAGACAGACTAGGTTCTTTGGGTAAGTGTGATATCTTTTATTAGACCAACTAAATAGTTGGAAAAATTGTTCTTTGCAAGCTTTTGGGCACAAACACCCTTCTTCAGACATAGGAGAAAGTCTGCTTTCCAACTATTTAGTCGGTCTAATAAAATATATCACATTTACCCATAGAATCTTGTTTGTCTATATCCTTAAACCAACACAGCTATAGCCAATAGTTACCCCAAAAACATTCAATAGGCATCTGGGCTCAAGCCCAGAGCCAAAGAGAAGGGAATTTAAATCAAAGATGCTTTTTCATTGGCAACTGATCTAGCACATTTTAGTTCAAGCAGCTTTTACATTGGCACTACATACCATTGGCACCGAGTAGGGTGGAAAATTATAATATTCCAAATTGTGACTGTTGCCTGGGGGAGGTGGTGAGGGAGAATGGGGGGCAGGGTAGTTCTTTATGCTACCAGGGCATCTGCGAATAAAGCAATGAACTCTTATTCAGCCTGTTCCACTTTCAGGCTGAACACCTGCAATTTGTGGTAGTAGCAACATCAAACTAGAGAGCAGCCCTAGGACAGTCAGAAACTGGTGCCCAGAGAAGGTACAAAAAGAGAAAGGGTCATGCCCACTAGGGGTGCGTGAAGTGGGCTATATTCAATTTGAATTTGGATTCGGCCCGATTCGGAGGGCAGCGATTCGATTTGTTGATTCGGATCACTATCCCGATTTGATTTGGCCAAATCCAAATCTGAAGATTCAATGATGATTCAGAGAATCAGTGATTCAGCCATAGACATAGCTTTAAATGCCTTTTCTACATACCTCAAGGTACCAGGCGCAGCTTGTGAACGCTGAGATGGTGGGGCAGATGAAGCGTCCCACAGGTGCTTGATGGCAGACCAAGAAGTGGACCAGATGTACTTCTGGTCCACTTCTGGGTCCACCACCAAGCATGCAGGGGACACCCCCCCCATGCCTCCCTAGCTCAGCAATCAGCCACAGGGGGACCCTGGGTGCCCCCTTAGGTCCAGGAGGCACTAGTCACTGAGCCAGGGGGTGGGGGGAGGGTCCCCCATGCACTCCACAGCAGACCTGGAAGTAGACCAGAAGTGCTTCTGGTTCACTTCCAAAGTCCACCGCCAAGCATGCTGGGCCCTGCCCCCCCCCCACCCACACACACACACACACACACAATGCCATGAGACATTCCATTTGCCCCACCATCTCAGCGTTCACAAGCGGCCTGATACCTTGAGGTATATAGACACAGCTTTAAATGTTTTTTTCTATGTCCAAATCATTGAATCTCTCTGAATCTCTCCAAATCTATTTGGAGGGTTCCAAATCAATTCGGAGAGACTAAAGGGTCTCCTAATTCAATTTGGATTCAGAGATTCAGCTGCCGAATTGGGCTGAATCTCCACCAAATCAAATCAGCAACCGAAGCTTTGCACAGCCCTAATGCCCACGTGAAAGTCAACATGCTGACCTCTATGGTGGAGTCCAGTTCTTCCTGTGTTATGGAGGCTGGGCAGTGGAGGAAGAAAGAGAAGTAGCACTGCCACCAGTTCTCAGCCAGAGAGAGTGTACTATTGCAAATAAGCTTGGCTATGGTCAGGAATCGGTTGAAGGTGTCATGGCACAATACTATGCATTTGGCTAGCCAGCATTCAGAAGCCACTTAGGCTGTTACAAGATTTACAATGTATCCACGTCTCATCGGATCTGTGCAGCAACCAGTGCAAATAAGATCAAATAGGAAGATACATAAAATATTTATTAGAAAGGAATATAACATGTACTGATTAGTGCATTTGCCCTGTAAATACTGATAGTGTAGTGGAAAAGAAAAATTAAAAGATGAGGTTGGGGAAAGACTGCACTTTCTGGTTTCTTCCAGGATCATCTGAAAAAACTGTTAACATTTTATGGGAGGCTATTTGTATGGCATTTCTGACTCAACTGAAATCAGTGAGTGATCAAAGTCTTCAGACATCATTTTTAAATTCTTGCCTACCTTTCCAGGAAAAAAAAAAGTGTCAGATGCATTTGGAAAAGAAGTCCATAGGAATTGAGTGCACAATTCAAGTAGGCTTTAGCAAATCCCACAAGACCTTTTCTGCATCCTCAGATGCCTCAATAGCTGTACAAATTGTCCATTGGGTGAGTCTCTGAATTTTTGGATATCAAATAAAACTAAACCAGTGAAACACTGAAGGCTTGCATTTTATTACAAAGAAAATTAACTAATCTGATACCAAATTAGGTTTTAATGAGGAAACTATATTCTACTAATCTGGGGCAGCATTGATTATAATGGGATGTCAATCATGTAACTCAAAATAAATATTTGGTGGGGAAAGTCTGAGGGGGTCACTAAAAAGGTAGTTGTACCTGTCAGTTTGAAAAGTGCCACTTCTTAAGCCTTTTTTTTTTTTTAAGATATCTGAATTCAGTTGGTCCTACTATAGATAATGCCTAGATAAAGTTTCAGTCAAAATTTCTGTTCTTTGAATATGTTGAAGAGGAACAGCCAGGGCACATTGTAAGCAGCTGCTAACAATAGACCTCTGTAGTGGGTTCAGGGTTTTTGCTAACTCAAATACCCTTTGAAAACAACACAGTACATACTTTCAAGGGACATTTGTCACACAGACACCCTCCTATATCAGTTAGCCCTCAAACTTTAATCCAAACACAGCCCACAAAAGGTTAACTCACAGGTTTGAGTCCTCTTCAGCCCCTAAGAAGGTGCATCTGGCTTACTGCTGCTCCTTCCTTCCCACAGTCTTTCCTCTCAAGCTGGCTGCAACTCAATGCCTAGCCATAGTACTGCTGCTCCCAGTCTTGCAACATTTGAGTCTCTTTCCAGACCTTGAGAATCCCTGGTCTGGTGTTGCAGCCACTGACCAGGCCACTCTTTCTCCTCCCTTCAGTTCATCAGTCTCTCCTTGGCTTCCTCTCTCTGGGAGCCTTTTACTTCCTGTGATCACAAGTTATCTCCCTCAGCAGGCCCAGTCTCCCCAGTCAAAACATGTGCAACCACTCCTATAAGGCTCCCACTGTGTTTTACACACATGCATAGTTCTTCCTCTAATTATCATTATTACCTAAAGAAAGGAAAGTGCATATTATTGTCTCATATCCAATAAACATGCAATGAATTTTGCTCTGAGTTTAGAGATTTTTTTAATAATTTTTGTACAATGTTAGCTTATTCTGAAGTCATCTTAAAGAGTCAATACAGAAAAGCAAGGAAGAACTTCCTTAACTTTAAATATGTTAATAACAGGTAACATTTGAGAACTGCTACAAAAACTTAGATGCCTAACGGCACTTTTGGAGCTTTCAAAGTTATTACCTTGAACCTCATGGACATACCATACAAGGATGCTTTCCTGAAGTGGAGCCAGAAACAACGATTGTCTTTTAAGGAATGGAACATTTACTAACTGCTGTTTTTTCTCCTTGAGTCATTCTGGCAATGTACGTGTTAACCATAAGTGATATTACAAGACTTGCACTGTGATGTGAACTCAAACATTGGAGTCTTAGAGTGAGCCCTACATTGAAAAGTTTACTAAAGTTTTAATAAAAGTTAAAAGTAATACTTCACCAAGTCTCATAAAAATATGTGTAATGTCTAAAAGGAATAATTTTACCTCCAGTTTAATGGCAAGGGAAATATGTCATTTTAATATACTCACTAAGAAGATATTCTTCAAGCTGAAAATATAAAAATGGTAATTTTAAACTAAATTTTAAATTAGTATCCCAGCATCTGGAACAAATTTGGAACGCACACCCAGGCTAATTGAGTGAAAAAATGTAATTCCTCTGGATCTATTCAATTTGATAATGGGTTTAAAATGCAATATATAGTTCATACCTACATGCATAAAATTTTATTTTTAGTTAGAAAAGAAGGTAATAGAGTTTAGAGTTCCCCAGTTTAACACTCTTAGATGAACATTTTTCTCCATATAAAAAGATATATGTTCTTGAAAGACAATGATAGGAAAGGAAAAGTGAACAGTTCTCTTCTTCATTAACTGAAATGTACACACTCAGATGACAAAACTTTTACTGTAGCCAGAGAATATGTCTGTGACTGTGGCAGGGCATGCCTGCCACTTGAAGACCTAGGCCAAACAGCTGGCAAGTGCCTGATTGCAGCAGCCATTTTAGATCTCTGGCTGCCCATATAAACAGGGCAGTTCAGCTCTGGCTGCCCAGGCAGCAATATTGCCTGGTGGTGAGGCTTCATAACATCCTGGAGATAAGGGCAGGAGCTATAGGGGATGGATTGAAGGCTCCTGGTCCTGGGTAAGACCTAAAACTGCACCCTGCTGGGAGTGAGTGGCCTGGTGGGGCTCTCAGTGGTGTGGGAGCCCCCAGGGAATGCCAGGCCAGTGATCACCCCGGTGAAAGGTGGGTAGGGCCTTAACCCTAGCCCTCACCTTCAGGTGGGTTTGTGTTACACCAGAGGGAGGCTGGGGGCCAGGCACGGCTGCGGCCACCTGAGCCCTGTGGGGTGCAAGACCCTGAGAGACCCTGAGGAGGGAGAGTGGGGACCAGACACGTTTATGGCCACCTGAGCCCACTGGGGAGCAAAGCCCCATGGCCCCAAGTGAAGGGGGTGGTGTGGGGCCCCAGTGAGGGGGGGCAGAATTGAGGACCCCGGTGAGGGGGTAGCCCCAAGTGAGGGGCAGTGATGAGTAGCCCTGAGTGAAGGGGGCAGTGATGAGTAGCCCCAGTGATGGGGTGGTGTGGAGCCCTGAGTGAGGGGATAAGAATGCCCTGGTGAGGGGTGGCCCCAGAAAGGGGAGGAGATGAAGAGCCCCGGGGGGCAGAGGGGAGAGGAAAACCAGAGGGCCAAGTGCCCAGTATGTTTATATATATATAGGGTTGCCCCTGGAAGAGGCCAGAGTAAGCTTAGGCATGGTCAGGGAATTGGCTGGCCACTACCCCAGTGAGGGTCACGGGAGAGGCCAAAAAGACGATACATCTGCCACCCAAGAGATGGATTAGCTAAGCCTGTGGCCTAAGGGGCCCGCTCCAAGAGGGAGCAAGGCAGAAAAAGCTGTCAATGGATGAAAGAGACCCTGTAAGAGAGGGTGGAGTGTGTGAGGTCCAAGTGAGAGGTAGGTGGTATGAGTGTGTGTGAGCCTGAGGCCTGACAGCATGGCCTAAGTTTGCTCTGGCTGTAGGCTGGGAGCATATTGTCATCTGGATGTCATCTGTGAGGCATGGGCTGCAGTGTAAAGAAGGTTTGGAGCGCAGATAGCGCCCCCTGGCATCGGGGCAGTAAATGGGCAGCCTCCCACCTAATTAAGATCGATTTAATTAATAACAAGGCATGGCAAGTGAGTCAGGTTGGGGTGTGCCCAAAGGCAAGCAGAGCAACTACCACTGTGGCTAGTTGGGGAGTCCCACTTTCCAACAGTGACCTCCAAAAATATCAATATACAATGAAAGCTCCAACATTTTTATTCACCATTTCCATATGCAAAAAGGTCAAAGATCCACCTGAGCCCAGAAGGTCTCTTTGGCTGCATCCACATGAGTGGGAACATGCAGTTTGTGGTGCTTCATAGCCTTTTGAGACACCAAGAAATGCACATGGTACACATTGATCTCTTCACTGTGCTGCATATTTGCAGCATGACAGCAAAATTAGATACTGGAAAATCCCAGTATCTAAAAAAAATGCAGAAAAAAAAGCAAGGCGGTACATGTGGCTGCAGTCTGCCATCCAGAACCAGAGCCTGGCCAGCCATAATCATGCTCCAGCTGCCAGACAGCCGCTGCAGCCCTGTGAGGCCCCCTGGATCCCAGGTAAGGCTGCTGAGGCCAACCCAGGTGCTGATCCCAGCCTCCCCTACCCCACCTGGAGCAATTTGCCATACACCAGGAGCATTCTCCAGGGACAACTAACAATGGCACAACTATGTGCTGTTGCTAGATGTTCCCAGGGAAACACATGTCCACACTCATATGGATGCGCCCTTTGGTGGTTTTTGGATACCTCAGTTTCAGTAACAAATTGCATACAAAGAAGTGATATATCTTGTACTACATCTGACTTCCTTTTACATTCTAGCCTGAATAACAATGCGCTCATTTACTGCCGGTGTGACAAGATGCGGCTTTCAGTTCAGGGTAAAATTCAAAATCATGCCTCTAGGGCCATAGCAATATGTATTTAACTTACTGATAGATACTTTGCAACATCAATAATGTTAGGAGTAATATGTCTAGGTAAATTGCTATTTTTTTTCCATTTATTTTTATACACCACCTTTTCTTAACACAAAGTTGAAGTTCGGAAATAGAGAGCACAATACTCAGTGGAACATCATGGGTTATCTTAGTACTATAGATGAGTTTGTCAGATGGACAGATGGGTTTGCAGTGCCACCAAAGTGGGTAAAATAATGCCCTAATGTTTGATTCTTTTGAAACATTACAACATTTGATCAGACATATAGCAACATAGTTCCATTTCTAGTTATATCAGTGAAATTAGGTCAGGGCACTCAGCGAATCTTCACCTCTCTTTTAAACAGTAGTTCCTGTTCTGACTAAAGCATATAGCTAGTAGGGCTATGCAGAGCTTTGGTCCCTGATTCAATTCAGCAGAGATTCGGTCCAATTCAGTGGCTGAATTTCTGAATCCAAATCGAATCAGGAGACCCTTTAATCTCACCAAATTGAATCAGAACCCTCTGAATCAGTTCAGAGAGATTCAGAAAAATTCAGCGATTCTGATATAGACACAGCTTTAAATGTTTTTTCTACATACCTCAAGGTACCAGGCAGCTCATCAACGCCATGATGCTGGGGCGAAAGCAGCATTCCACAGGAGCGCAGGGGGCTCAGTACACACAGCAGCAGGCCCAGAAGTCCGCTTCTGGTCCACTTCTGTATCTGCTGGGGAGTGCACTGGGGGCCCTTCCACACCCCTCCTGGCTTGGCAACTGTGCCTCCTGGGCCTGGGGGGGCACCTGGGTTCCCTCCACAGCTGATCACCAAGCTGGGGGGGTGTAGGCCCCCCACCTGCATGCTCCCTGGCAGACCTGGAAGTGAACCAGAAATACTTCTGATCCACTTCCAAGTTCACTGCCAAGCATGCAAGGGGGACCCCCCATGCTCCTATGGAATGCTTCATCCACCCCAGCATCACAGCATGCATGAGCTGCACCTGGTACCTCAAGGTGTATAGAAAAAATTAATTGAATCACTGTCCCTGAATTGGGTCGAATCCAAATCAAATATGACCCATTTCACACACCCCTAATAGCTAGTTCCAAGAATCTGCTGTGGATTTAAAGCGCTCTTTCTGTTCTACCTAAACCTCCCTTAACCACTGTGTTCTCCCTTCTGCCTATGTTCTCCAGGAAGAATAGGATCCAGAATGGAAGAGGCAAGGATTGTATGGCTAATATCTTTTACTAGCCAATTGCCCATCAGGAATGAAGCGGGGTGGGAGGGATGGGCGGGGATGGAGTTCCGCCACCTCCTCCCAGGAGTGGGGGTGGGGAGAGTGCTCCAAGAGCATTACGGACAGACAGACTAAGCCCTTGATTATATTAGGCTGGGCCAACTGCATAGTTGGAATGAAGGAGAATGTATTGCATTGTCTAAGTCTGTTCCAACCATGCAGTTGGCTCCAAAAAATCTCGCCTCTCATACATTACCATCATGGTCCAAGAATCAACATTACTTTAGCACTATCCAAATTGGAAGATGTTCATGATTTACATGTATTATTAAGGTTCAGAAAACTAATAATTATGTTCAGAGACTATATCTTAAAACCCCTGGAAGGAAGACAAGGTCGGCCACATTCCCACTAATGATTCAAAAAACACCCTTTCTAATAGCTCATTTCTGGAGAACCAAGAGAAGGAGAGTTCTAGCTGCTTCTATCTGGTTGATTAAAAAAAGGAGCTTTGGGAACTTTAACAATAAGATCAATTGACAATTGAAATAAATGGATGTGCTACATTCTTCAACATTTCCAATCTTGAATTCAGGATTGAATGTCTTTTAAAAAGATGTATCGTGTTCTAGATGCACTTTGTCACAAGTTACTGGGTGGGTTGCAGGGATACATGAACACATTCTGTGGCCTGTGCTATACAGAAGATCTATCTAGATCAGTTCAAAGGTTCACTTTTAGCCTCAAAACCTATGGATTTATGAAGGCATAATCTGGCCTGATAAATAATTTTCATCACAAATGAGAAGAGGCCTTATGCTCTTTTTGAATGTCATAATATCACTTTTAAATTAATTCATTTTTCAACAGCTTAGTATACTGTTTTCCTCCCCCTCACTCCACCCCCTAGTGATACCTGTGGAGTTACAGACAGCATAGAGAAATGATACATTTCATCAGAAGGAGTGACAGAGATGAAAAAAACACCTCGAGAGTTCAGAGCTACAGAAAAAAGAAATCAAGCTCATTCCATAAATTTCCTTCCTAGAAGACACCTCTATTAAAATGTAGAACTGAAACAGTGAAATATTGGGGAAAGGGTAATGAAATGTGGAAGATACCATAAATCCAAGGGAATAAAAATCTTGGTAGTTTGTCATTGTATGAACAAAGGTCAAATCCTATTAGTGTTTCTATTATGCTTTACTGTGTATTACAAATTCTGATTTGCAAAATGTGCAACTCTGAACTGATTGAGGTGACTTGAATAGGCCTTAACTGAATGTTCTTGGTAAATAAGTTTTTTGGAAATAATACAAAAAGGTTTGCCAGATACCTGATGTAATTTACAAGGATGAAGCAATTTTGAACTTAGTCATAGGCTTTGGAAACACTTGATGGAGGAAAATATAAAGTGCCATCCTCCTATTTAAAGTTCTCATCTACTTTAGAAAAAAAATTGAAAGAAAACAACATTTGAAAGCAATAATTAATTTTCTAATCAAGCAGGTGAAACAGAACTTCTCCCTTTCTTTCTTTTTGGGGGGGTTGAATAGACTAACAGAAATGTATCTTTCAGAAAACTCAGGCACTTGTAGAATCAATAGCTATTTCATTTGATTCTTCAGTAAGCAATGAGTTATCATGTGCAGAAATATGTTTGCATCAGAAAGGCAGTCATTATTTCTTGTGTGTAGAGCTGGATACTTCACTCTTTTGAATCTTTCAGATTTTTGAAAAAAAAAACTCCACTGGGCAATGTGCTTGCTGTGAACAATTCTCCTAGTTGCAATTCCAAAGCCCAAATTGCACACAAGGTAGTGCTATAATGTAATAAAGGATACGTTAGGCAGCTGCTGCACATTGATTTCTATGCAACTGTTAATTCAGGTCATAAAGCGATTACTGAAGTCAGGAAGAAATCTAAGCCCATGACCAGCTTAGTCCATGATCATTCAATAAGGACAAGTGCAAAGTCATGCACTTAAGACAGAAAAATCCCATGCACAGGTACAGGCTGGGGACCAAATGGCTAAGCAGCAGCTCTGCAGAAAAGGACCTGGAGGTTACAGTGGACAAGAAGCTGAATATGAGCCCACAGTGTGTCCTTGTTGGGAAGAAGATTCACAGCATACTGAGCTGTATTAGTAGGAGCACTGCCAGCAGATCAAGGGAAATGATTCTTCCCCTCTATTCAGCACTGGTGAGGCCACATCTGGAGGACTGTGTTCAGTTTTGAGGCCCCTGCTACAAAAAAAGATGTGGACAAATTGGAGACAATCCAGTGGAGGACAGGGAAAATGGTTAGGGGACTGGGCCACATGACTTCTGAGGAGAGGCTGAAGGAGCTGGGTTTATTAGTCTGCAGAACAGAAGACTGAAGAGGCATTTAATAACAGCCTGCAACTCCCTGAAGGGTATGTCCAAAGAGAAGGGAACCAGACTGTTGGCAGATGACAGAACAAGGAACAGTGATCTCAAGTTGCAGCAAGGAAAGCTTAAATTAGGTATCAGGAAAAACTTTCCCACTAGTAAAACACTGGAACAGGTTACCCAGAGAGGTTGTGGAATCTCTATCCTTGGAGGTTTTTAAGACCTGGGTAGACAAAGCCTGGGCTGGAAGGATGTAGTTAATGATAGTCCTGCTTTGAGCGGGGGGGGGAGGACTAAATGGCCTCCTGAGGTCCCTTCCAACCTTCATTTTCTGTGATTCTGTGATTAAGTTTCTTGCACATTCTTCTAAAGCAAGAGTGCTCAACCCCTGGCCCATAGACCAGATACAGACTGCAGAACCATGTCATCCAGCCCACAGGGTTCCCCACAGATCTGAAATTTCAGAAGTGGGTGAATTGTAGCAGTGATAATTGGCACTTCCCAGATGCCAAATTTCCAGACCTGATAGGAGCCCTGCATGGGCAGATCTAGGATTTTGAAAAGGGTGTGCACATTGTGCATCATCGCATATAATACATCACATATTTTTCTCCAGGTAAAAAAAAACATAAAAGCTTTACTAAAATGCTAGAGTCCCATGGCCATATATTCAGTTTATGATTGATGCAAAGACAACTATAACTTTATTGAAATTAGTTTAAAACAGCCTGCAAGGCTGTGAAATAGGAACTATATTGCCAAGAGCAACTAGCAGCCAGCAGAACTGCAGAAAAAAACTAGCCAAATTAATGGAACATCAAGACAATTAAGAGAGGGGGTCATTAACATCTATTGAATGATGAGTTTGGAAAGAATCAGATAGATTTTAAGGATCCATGAAATCAAGTGACAGCCTCACTGCTGCATGACTAGAAATGTTGCTGCCACTGTTGAGGGGGGAGGTAAAACTGTCCCAGTGCACCCCTGCTCCCTCCCCCCCCAGATACTGCCCTCTAGTCCTGTGGTCAGAACGCATGGCATACTGTATACTAGATCAGGCATGTGGGGCTGAGGCAGCATAGGGCCCAACCATGCATGCCACTCCGACACATGATTTGGCCATTGGACCAGTTCTGTGACATTCATCCAGCCCACAGGTTGGGCACCACTCCTATAAATTATTTGCTTTCACTGTTCTTTGTTACAGAACACTGGACTATCTGTGCCACTCACATAGCCCAGCACATCTATTCTTACAGGCCAATATCAGGCCCATTAAAGCCAGTGAAAGACTCCCAGTGGTTACAGTGGACTTTGTGTGAATAGGTTCCTAACTATAGAAATGAATTACTAATGCTGTTGTATAAAATGTTATCTCATATCTAATTTGACAATGCAACTTTTATTTTAATAGACAGTAGTACAGTAGATACCTCACAGACCAACACAATCCATTATGATAACATTGTCTTTATGGCATTTTTGGTTCAGACCTAAGATTGATATGCACAACTATCATTTAATGTAATAGAGAGATGTACATTATGACTTACTATGGCTGTTGGGATCCCTGCCACTCTGAGTATTTTCTCAAATTCAGATTTCAGATGAGTCAAGTTAAAATGTATTCTTGTGAACATGAAGAGAACCAAGCAATACCAGAAATTATGGGAAGTGTAAAAATAAAGGGCACTTATACATGTGCAGGGAGGATGCTCCAACATGCTGTAATTACAGCACATCAAAGCAGACTCAATTAATTAAGTCTGCTGGAGTGTGGTAATTACTGTTCTCCGGCAGACTCCAGCATCATGTGTATCAGCGTCCCCCTGCTGAAAAATGGCAGTGGGGGTGCTTTAGCTAATGCTTGTTCAACTAGGTTGAGTTAAAGTGCCCCTGCTGCCATTTTTTCATTGCAGGGATGCTGATACATGTGACACTTCAGGCGCTTTAATTATAGCTGCTCTCAGAGCTGCTCTAATTAAATCTCCCCTCCCCTCATTCCCAGAGCACATGTAGAAACACCCAAAAATTCTAACTTTCTCTAAGGCTGTTCAGTTACAGACCATTATAAAAATAATTAATGTATATTTTTTTAATTTTTCTTTTGAGGTTAAACTATTAGAATGATTCTGTTTAACTTCTCCCTGTATTGGACATAAAGGCTAAGTACAGACAGGCAAAAAGCCTGAGGCTGAATCAATTCAGTCTTTGCAGGTTGGTCTAAGCTGCAAAGATTAAACTGAGAAACAACTGGACACACATTTGCCTTTGATACAGGAAATGCAGCCACATGCCTACAGTGGCTCAGGCCAGAAGCTGGGGGGTGCTAAAGAATGGGTCTCTGACATTTCCTCTTCCTGCTGCCCCTGAGGACTCTGGGATTTGCAGTCCAGCATCACAGAAGCAGGACTCTGCAGGGTTGCTCATCACTTCCTCTTCCTGCTTTTAGGTGCCTCCGGTATTTGTAATCCACAGTCACAGCCAGCAGTAACTTTCAGTAAGTTTATCAGAGCAGGGCAGGGCCACTCTGCACTCAGGGGTAGTGGGGGCTACCCAGGGAAAGTGGGGGTTAACCCCCCTCCCTGGCCCCAGACCCCAGCTCAATTTTGCCTAGGGAGCAGTCCCTGACTATCTCCCCTCCTCCCACCCCAATCCTTCTCTACTAGAGCAGACAGCCCAGCCCAGGGCTGAAAAGCATGTTGGGATGCTGGGGGACACTGATTTAACTTGAACTAAGAAAGGGTCTGGGACAGAAGTTTCATAAACTGGTTTGGCCCAAATCAGATAAGTCTGATACTACATTTGTCACAGGCCAGCTGGGCACTGTGAGTATATCAATTTACTTGCAGACTGACCAAGCACTGCAACTTTATTAGCCACTGGGCTTTTTGGTTCGGGATTGAGGAGGTGACGTTGGGGAGGAAAGCAATGACAAGTTTCACTTATGAAAAAAAAATGAATTTTACTTATAACAACAAAAATATAGTTTGCACATATGACAGTAAAAAAGTTAAGCTAATAAACAAACAACATAACAATACAAGTTAAAATTGACAGTGATAATAAAAATAGAGAAATCAGTCAAGAGTTCCCACTTGGTTAGTAACTTATCGATAGTCCCTCAGTCAGATACACGTCAAGTTGATTCAGCGAAGTCAGGCATCCCCAGTCTATGCTGTCAGAGGGCAATACCAAGGGGACATCCCTCTGTCAGGATCTGTTCCTCGCTCACACAGGGACTGAGAGAGATCTGGGGTAATGGAACAGCAATGACCCTTCTGTTCCATCCTTCCCAAGGGTTACTTAAAGTGAGTGTTCTTTTATATCCTGTTTATGCTAATTTGTTGGTTATATAGTCATTTATAATCTCATTCTATAGTTGTTATCCTATGGGATTAAAAGGTGTTAGAAATCATTACAATAAATTACTGCCCAAGCTTGGGTTTACCCAATAAGCAAATCACACCACATCACTTTGGGGTCTGAGATTAATATGTTCCCACCTAAGTTTATTTTACTGACTCTAAGCAGAAAAAAATGTATTAAATCAACCAAGTCTGCAGTTATATTCTTTAGTTCTGCTTTTTAAAAGTCATGCTGTTTCAAAATTAGTATAAAAAGCTATATATAACTCTTATGGGTTATACTCCAGACAGACAGAAAACAGTTTCATAAGCTCTATTTCAGATATCTTCAAAAAGCATTTTCTTTTGTTATAACTTGCTTATTAACCCTTTTGGTTCTGGCTATCACATACATTCAAGCAGGTTTATCTTAAACCAGTTTCAGCCATTTTGAAACTGGTTTATGTGCACTGAACTTCTGTTCTGTTAAAGGTTTAAACCAGTTTCTGATGCCTTAAACTGATTTGTGTGTAACTTCTGTCCCTAGCCAAAAAGAAAGCTTTAGACTGCCGCCTCTGTCCAGGAAGTTTTCATTTCCTTGTTTGATTCATACCTGTAATACCTTTCCATGAAGAATAGAGCTTCAGAATACTATTCTGATTTTGCACTTCATACCCTGAAAGATGGGGAAAGAGGTTGAAGGGAAATGGCCCTGACCCTAACACAGAGAGGTCTGAGAGGCTCTTCTTATAATTGTAATGTGATTTATTGTGGAACAGATCCTGAGGGCCCTCCGCCCTCCCAGTGCTACAGCTGGGTCTCTTGCATCTGTGGTACTAAGGTTTCCCATAACTATTGGGACAATGGAGGGAAAAAGGAATTCAGGACACTTCCTTAAAGAGGTTGTATAAAGGACATAAAAGCCTGTTATCCTGATACAAAGGAAGGATGGGAAGCACAGCAAGAGAACTGCTTAGCAAAAGTATGAGCTCTTAAATGACCTGAAACATAAAAACGAATCTTATGAAAAGTGAAAAATTGACCATATCACTAATGATGAGTATAAATGAACAGTACCAGCATAATAAGCAAAATCTAAAAGACAAAGGCACAGTATAAAATACAGCTAGCAAGGTACATAAAAGGTAACAAAAATACCCTGTAAAATCTGAACTGTGATAAGGAAAGCATAGGTGCAAGTCTAAAGAGGTAGAGGAAGCTAATAATGGACAAGGAGGAGAACAGTGAAGTGTTTAATGCTTATTTTCTAATTCAGTCTTTACAAAAAGTTCAACTGTCAGATGACAAGTACAATTAGCAGCAAAAGGGGAAGGAGGGAAAGAACCAGTTAAGGATTACTTAGATAAGGTAGAAGCTTTCAAATTGCACCATGCAATGAGAGTCAACTCAAGAATGAAGAAACTGAAAACTTGCTGAAGTCAGGTGAGGTCACAGAAGAATGTTAAAGGGAAAATAGAGTGCTGTTAAAAAAAAAGGTAAAGACAAACAGGAGGATCCACAGACTTGCAAACTAATCAGTCTAACCTTGATACCTGGAAAGATACCAAAACACATCACGAAACAATTAATTTATAAGCACCTAGGGCACGTCCAGATGAGCACAGCCATGTGATGTGTGGCGCCGCAGACATGTTTGCAGCACCATATACCGCACAGTCAGGGGTACTCCACACTACAAGGGCACACTGACTGTTTGTGTGCTGCTCTGCTTTCTTTTACATGTGTTTTTTTTTACTCCTAGATATTTTTTGACCCCTGGATAAAAAAAAACAGAGCAACACATACACAGGCAGTGTGCACTGCTGAAAAGTGAAGCCAGGCCACCTGGAGCCACACTGAGGCTTGCCAGCCGGGCTCCACCCACCAGGATCACTGCTGCAGCCCTGGGAGGCCCCCTTGAACACAAGTAAGGCTGCTGGAGCCAGCCCAGTGCTGGCCCCAGCCTCCCCTAATGCCCCCAGGGTAACTTGCTGTGCACCAAAGCCTGCATAGCACAGGTGTTCCCCAGGGACAAGTAGCTGAGGCGCAAGGTGCACCACTGCTAGTTATCCCCAGGGGACCAAATGTCCACACTCATCTGGATGTGGCCCTAGAGAATAACAAGTTGACATATAATGTCCAACATCTTTTCAAGAGCAAATCATGTCTAAGCAAACTGTTTTCCTCCTACGACAATATGGAGTGCCTTGAAAATGAAGGGGAAACAATGGCTGTGATATACTTTAACATTAGTAAGGCTTTTGGCACTCTCTTACAACATTCTCATAAGTAAGCGAAGAAAATATGGTCTAAATGAAACTACTATATATTGGGTCTATAACTTGTTGGATAATTGTGCTCAAAAACAGGCATCAGCACCTCCTTGTCAAACTGGGAGAATATGGGGTTTACCAGGCATCTGTCTTGGATTTAGTACTGTTCTTTAGTACTTGAAGGAATAGTAAAGAAGCCAGATGCTGGCATGCAATGCAGGCAAGAAAGCAAGTCAGTGAAAATGAAAATGGAGGCATCAGGGGGTGACAGAGAGGCTGGGGAGGGAGGGGGGATGTAGCAGCACAGGTAAAAGTGGAGAGGTACCTGGGGAGTCAGATGTCCGGCAGCTTGTAGTGTGTCACAAATCCAATGTCTATATTGAGTCCATGACTTTCTGCACTCAAGAGGGTGATAAAGTGAAGTTCATAGGCCTGGCTATGAAAAGTGGTTTGTAAATTCAAACAAGCATCAAACCTTGCTAACTTAATCTCATCACCAGAAGCCAACTTCCTACAGCTCAAAACACAAAACCTGCCAACAATCTCCAGTACCCCCACAAACTGCACACCAGAATCTATCAAAGACAACAATACCCAACTACCTGTGGGGGCACATTTCTCACAAAAAAAACACTCTGTCTCCAGTTTCTTAGGCCTGATCCTGAAAGGGAATTTACAAATGAGCCAGGCCTATGAACTTCACTTCATCAGCCTTCTAGGTAATAAGTACAGAAACCCATGGACTCAATGTAGACATTGGAATTCTGACCTCTCCACTTTTACCTGCGCTGCTAAATCCCCCTTCCCCCTTCACGTCTCCACCCTAGCCTGTCCCTCACCCCCTGATGCCTCCATTTCCATTTTCACTGACTGGCTTTCTTGCCTGCACTGCAAGCCAGGCTCTGGCTTCTTTACTATTCCTTCCATCCAGGACCAGCAGACACACCAACTGCAGGTGCTTCTTCAGGCTGACAAAGAGTTTCTCAGCCCGAAAGCTGGCATCCCAGGCAGCTAAGCTGAGCTCATCTGGAGCCTTACAACTCCACTGCAACCAGCAAGCCTCAGGCCTGTCAAAGACATGATGGGTCTGGGCTTTCCCCAGCCAGGACTGTGTGCAGGCATGTGGTAGCTGGAGGTTATGGTGTCTCCTACCCAACTTTCACCAGGGAATCCTCAGTCCTTGCATTTCCTGGAGCTGCCATGCCACCAGCAGTTCCACCAGGCCTCCCCAACCCTGGCAGAGTGCAGTTTTTAGTGGTCATGCCCAGGACCTGGGGCTTCCTCCTTCCCCATAGCCCTAGTCCATACCTCCAAATTCATCCTGGCACAGAAGCTCAGGAGGGACATGTGTTTGCCCTGCTGTCTGGTGATGCAGTGAGTGCCCTTTCCAGCTCTGAGAGCAGGGCATTAAATGGCTTTTAAAAAATGAAAAAAAGGAGATATTTGCGGACAGAGTGAGGAGGATGGCATTCACTCTGTCTCCACCTGGAGCTTGGGGAAGCCATGCTCTTGGCCCACATTGGCAGCACCTGTGGTGGAAGAGGAGATTGGCTGGTGGATGGTGTGCTAGCATGGGACAGTGGGTCCCCCTCTTCCATGTCCCCCTGCCTCTGCCATTCTGCCTGCCTGACTCTCTTCATCAGTACCTCCATCCACTGATTCAGGCTTTGGCTGCTGTATATGCTGGCCTTCACCCTTGGGTCACACATGGTGGCCAGCATGTGCACAGTACTGGACCACAAGGGATCAAGCCATTTCCTGATGCCCTCCTTCAGCTGCCTCACCAGTGCTTGGACATCTGGTGACAGCGGCTTGCCCCAGCCAGGAACATTGATCCTCTGGAAGCTCTCCATTTGGCTCTGAAGTTCCCTCACTAGGGGGATCACCTGGCTAAGGAGGGCATCACCAGTACTAAGGGTCTCAGTGGCCTCAAGGAAGGGCTTGAGAACCACCAAGATCTGGAAGATGATACCCCACTCAGCTCTGTTCAGGGGCCGCTGATCCCAATATCCCCAAGCAAGGCCATCTCATGGATGGCCTTCTGTTGCTCCACCAGCCTCTCGAGTATCATGTTTGTGGCATTCCACCAAGTCGCCACATCCTGCATCATTTTGTGCTATGGGATGTTCATCTCTGCTTGTTTGTCCCACAGCATCTTGCCCCCTTGATGCTCCAGTGGAAGTAGCCTGCCACCTTCCTACATTTGGAAATGAGCTTGCTGGTGGTGCTGACGCTGTCACCAGCAGCCCTGTCCCCCTCCAAGGCGTCCCTGACAATGAGGTGGAACTTGTGTGCCACACAGAGGATGCCAACAAAGTTGGCATCACAGACCACCTTGACCATATTGGCTCCATTGTCAGTGACCATGAACCCATGAGTGAGCTCGCTCTGCCCAACAAGCCACCCCTGCACCCAGCGGTTCATGGCCCCCATGATCTCTGTTGCCAAGTGGGACTTCTCCATCATCTCAGCTTGAAGGAGAGCTGACTGACGGCCTGACTAGTCACACCAGTGCCCTGTGAGGAAGAGGTAGGTGTGATCTCCACCCTGGATTCTCCAGATATCCAAGGTGAAGTGTAAGGCCACCTGCAGACCTTCTGTGCACAGCTCCTCCCTCAAGTATTTTCTGCATGCCTCATACAGAGAGAGCACCACTGTCCTGCTGAAGGTGGTGCATGTGGGTACTTGGTAGGATGGGGCCACAAGCACCATGAGCTGCCTGAACCCTGGCTGCTCAACTAAGGAGGACTGGCCATCAACAGCAAGCATCTCTCCAGTGCTCTGGGTGATCTTGCTTGCCCTTGCAACACACCCCACTTTCAGTCCGCCTTTCCTCCTTGTTCCAGGGTGGCCTGCCTATGCTTTGGGGGGGGATGGGGGCTTTGGGGCAAGAGGGGGACTTCCCTTTGGGCACGTTTGCATTGGTGCCAGGCTGAGGAAGGGTAAGGGGTGGTGCCTGTGGAGATGCATCAGCATTCCCATAGTGCTCATGTGTTTTGTTCTCTTGCCCCGGCCAGTTTGGGCTCAGCAGTACAGGCAGATAGCGCATGCGGCATCATCTTCCAGCTCAAAATGATCCCAAACCACACTACCTGCTCACTTCTGGGGTGCAGGTGCATGTGTGGATGCTGCAATTTCCCCCTCCTCAGCAGGCAGAGGCACCAACAGGAGGAGCAGACTCAGCTGAGCCATTTGCCTCCACAACCTCTACCTCAGCCTCCTCTGAAGTGCCTTCTGGGGAAGGACACCTGGCTCTAGGGGAAACTTGAGGGGTGTGGAGCACAAACTCAGCTGATTCCCCCTCCTTCCCCAGAATTTTCCTTGCTAGGGCACTCAGATCCAGATCCAGCTCTTCCTCTGGCACTGAAAGGCTCATCATGGGAAGTGAAATGGGGGTGAAGGACTGTCATGCTGGTCATGGTGCTGGTGCGGCTGCTTGTTGTCATGGTGGTGGTGGTGGTGGGGTTATGGCTGGTGCCTCTACCCCCTCTTCTGCCTCTCCTTGAAGACTTGCCAGCTGCCTTTCCATGGTGTGTTTCATAGTGTCTTGCTTTTATACAAATATATAAACACATCTAAATTCCTATATACATTTTCTAAGGTGTGTAGTCTATGCCACAAGGTATAAATGTATCTGCATTCCTATATAAATTGTATAAGGTATGTAATATATGCCACAAGGTATGAATGTATAGAAATAAAATATAAATATATCTCTTCCTATATAAATTAAATTCTATAGTGTAATATCCAATATAATTATAACATTGAAAAGAAAAAATCAATGAATATAATAATCAAATTGTAGAATCCCACTTGCTAAGCTAGGCTAGCAAGTAAGAAATCATTCAAATCAATGCTAGTAGTAGCCTTCACTGTCTAACGCTCCTGAGCTGCTGGAAGACACAGCTCAGTAACTGTCAGACCCAAAGCAGAAAGCAGGCCAGTTCAAACAATGCTGCCTTTTATGCTGTTTTTCCATCCCTGCCCCAGAGCACTGGGATTGAAAGGGACCTCAGGGAAGGATCACAGTTACTGGCCAGCTACACAGTCAATGTGAGAGCAGTCCTTCCCCGCACTTCCCCCTCCCTCTCTTTACTATCTGTTTCCCTGCAGGCAAGCCTAGCTTGAGCTTCAAAACTCAAAACGTTTCAAAACTTTCGAAATGTTTCAACTGACCTTGTCTCATTTTGAGGCTATTTCAAAGCCCTTCATTTCATTTCATTTCAATTTCATTCTTTTAAGCTCAAAACAAGTCAAAACAGCGTTGAAATGAAACAACTGGCAAAATTTCGCACAGCTCTAATGTTTAGTTCCGCGCACGACACTTCAAGAAAGATGTAGGCAAACTGAAATTTCAGAGGACAGCAAAAACTGTATCGGGGTATAAGAAACATAATGTATGTGTTAAGTTTGGAAGAAATCGGAGTATTTTGTTTTAAAGGAGAACCCTTTAGGGAGGCTTTGATAACCAATTTCAAATACTAAATGGTTGTTACAGAGTATAATGATCAGCAGGGTACAGGAAAATAACTAATAGGCATAAATTGCAACAAGAAAGATTTAGGTTAGATAAGAATTTTTAACTCTGAGAGTGGGTAAACACTGGAACAAACTACTTAAAGCAGCTGTGGAATCTGCCATTGGAAGTATTTAAGTGCAGGAAAGGAAAAAATTTTCTGGGCTGGTTTAGACAGAGATGATCCTGCCTTGAGGCCCCTTCCAGTCCTGCCTGTTCTACGATTGCAAGTGTTTTCCCTTGACAGTCCTACTTAGTAACTAAACATATTGATATAGACTGCTATTAGAAATACAACAGCTAATCTTTCCTACTAATGTTATCTTTGATGTTCATTTTGAATGACCTGTTCTCTCATGCTATCTTAATTTAATGTCTCTGACAAAAACATTGTAAGTATGACTCTCTGAATTAGGCCATATGTGAATAGGCACAGATTTTATTATTTAGAATATTTTGATTGTGTTAGCCATCCCTGAAACATTTAAGAATTTATCTCCCCCTGTGACACGTAATGAAATGTCACTGTGTTCAGGATGTGGTTACATCCTGAGAGTAGCTATCTTATTAATGACTGGAACTGATCAATCATGGTTGGTCTTGGACAACTTTTCTCTATCACATGCAGTCGTTATTCTAATTTTATCTGAAATTCCATGGTAACAAGTTTTTAAACACTAATGACAGGCAGACTGAATAATACATTTTGTCATTTAAAACCATTGTAATTGGAATAACTGTGCGACAGAGTTCTACTGCTACCCACTGCATCCACAGGTGGCAGATAGTGCAATGACCTTCAGGGAAGGTGAGCTGTGAAATAAGCAGGGGTAACTCTGATGAACAAGCAGTCATGAACCAAGCAGTGACAGCACCATCAGGATGTGGTGAGGACAGCAGATGGCAATGCTTTCCCTCCTGAAAAGCCACATATATCCTTTGACAGTACTTTGACATGGTGTGTACAGGTCACTACTATAACAAGCCTTGGCCATGGGTCCCAGCCATGGATCAACAAGTCCTCAATAGTGGAACAGGCAAAAGAACATATTAGAATCTCAACAGCTGTGAAGGCAGATAAAGGCTACAGTGGAACAAGATCCTCTGTCATCTTGGTCTCCTTGGCATTGGCTTAAAGTCCCATTCTTTCAAGAGCCATATGGAAGCTGATGTGCCACAGCTTCTTCACGATAAAAGAAGTCACACACAGGCATTTTCCATGAAAACAGCTTTTCCAGAACATTCCTCAAGCCCTTTGCTGACCATTTAATGGCAATGGGAACAGGATTATGAGGTCTGGAAGCTCCTAGTCATGAACTGGCACGAAAGCAGTAGTTACAAGAACATCATCTAACACTTGGATGAGACAGGAGTGTAATTCAGCAGCTATAACTATGACTGAGAAGCTCTCTTCAGAATCTGCTCTGCTCACCCCATGTAGGAAAGGGGCTAGAAAAGGTGCCCTAAAAACATAACCTGCCTAATACAATATTTTGTATTTCTTCTTCCTGACTGGTTAACTGTGTCCAGTGGAATCACCTTTATTGTGGTCGAAAATACCAGTGAAGACACACCATCATTTTCGGGACCTGGAACATCAAGACCCTCATGGACAATCCAAATAGTGAATGCCCAGAATACCACACTGCAATCATGGCTTAAGAACTCAGACATCAGAGGATCAATGTAGCTGCACTGAGCGAGACTGAGTGAGTAAGAGATGGGCAGCTCAAAGAACATGGAAGAAGCTATACCTTCTTCTGGAAGTTTAAATAGGAAAGAAAATATTGATTTTATAGAGTTGGTTTTGCCATTAAGAATGAACTCATAAATCAACTCAATGAGTTCCCTAACAGAAGTAATGAGTGCCTCATGACTCTCCATCTTAAACTGGTCAGGAGCCAATATGCCACTCTCATCAGCTCATATATCCCAACTCTTAATGCCACTGATGAAACCAAGGAGGAATTCTATGCCAAAACTGACCAAGTTCTTTCTGACATTGCAGAGGGAGACAGACCAATTCTTCATGGTGATTTCAACACCAGAGTTGGAAGGAACTCCAACTTCTGGAAAAGAACCATCAGCAAGGAAGAAGTAGAAAAGGTCAATTCCAATGGCATCTTCCTCTTGACCAAATGCGCGATACATGGAATCACCATCACCAACACCCTGCTCTGCCAGAAAAACAGGCACAAGACATCATGGCAACACCCACAATCTAAACATTGGCAAGTGATTATGTCATCACCCATGGCTAGGATCTCAAAGATGTCAACATCACCCAAGCTATGCTAGGAGCTAAGCAAGGATTGCTGGACTGATCACTGACTCATCCACTCACTTATGTCACTCAAACCGACTCCCAAATGATGGCTACAGTAGAAGCAATGCCAATGGAAAATCAACATTGAAGCACTTGAGGACCAAAGCAAGTGAGAACTCTTCTACCAGTGCTTCAATGAAAAACTGGTGAATTCCAATCAACAACAACAGGAGAATATCACCAGCATGTGGGGTGCCCTCAAGGCCACTATCATCAACACCTGTAAAGAGACACTTGGATTTTCTACCAGAAAACATCAAGACTGGTTTGATGGGAGTGATTGGGAGATCCAAAAGTTGATCAATCACAAGGCTTTTTCTGCTTGGCAAAATTACGTCAACACCGAGCAAAAGAAATTGAAATTCCAACAAGTCAAGGAAGAGGTTCAGAGGACCTATGATATGAAGAACAAATTATGGGAAGACAAGGCTAAGGATATTGAATATTTCACTGTCATCTATGATATGCACAGTTTCTTCAGTGCCACCAAAGCCATCTATGGTCTGAGCACTCAGGGACAAACCCCCTTGAGAACTAAAGATGGAGGAGACCTGATCAAAGAAAGGCAAGCCAGCAGTGCCCATTGGAAGAAACATTTTTAAGACCTCCTCAATTGAGCAGGTTGATGAGTGTTCTCAACTCCATCCTGCAACACCCAGTCAGAGATGATATTGGAATCCCTCCAGCCCTTGGCAAGGTGAAGAAAGCCATCAAGCAGATGAAGAATGACAAGGCACCTTGGGCAGATGAAATCCCCATGGAAATCTTCAAGAAGGGGGGAGAGAAGCTCACATAACAGCTTCAGGCCCTCATATTAAGGATCTGGAATGATGAGAAAATCCCAGATGACCTCAGAGATGCCATGATTGTGACAATTTTCAAGGAAGAAGACAAGTTTGACTGTGAAAACTACAGAGGGATCACCTTGCTGTCCACCACAGGAAAGATCACTGTGAGAATCCTCCTGAACTGCTTCCTTCTACTTACTGAAGAGCTCCTCCCAGTATCTCAGTGTGTTTAGGGTACCAAGACTAACATGACCTTAACAGCTAACATGACCTTCACAGCTCACCGGCTACAGGAGAAATGCTGGGAAAAACATAAACCTCTCTACATGTCCTTCTTTGACCTCACAAAAGCTTCTGACTGGCAGCCAAGAAGTATTGCGGTGAATCCTTCTGAAGTATGGATGCCCACCAACATTTGTCACCATCTTCTGCCTGCTCCACGATGGTATGTGAGTGGTGGTTCTTAGTAATGGATCTATCACAGATCCCTTTGAGGTTAAAGTGGAACTTAAGCAAGGCTGCATCATCACTCCAATGCTCTTCTCAATATTACTTGCTGCAATGCTATATCTGCCCACCAACAAGCTTCCAGCCAGAGTGGAGCTAAACTACCAAATAGGTGGTAAACTGTTTAAACTCAGCCGACTCTAAGCCAAAACCAAACCCAAACCAACCTCAATCATTGAGCTCCAGTACCCTGATAATGTTGTAGTCTGTGCTCACTTGGAAGCAGACCTTCAGGTAATCAATCACGTCTTTACCAAGGCATACAAGAAAATGGGACTGGCACTTAACATTCAGAAGACTAAGGTTCTCCACCAACAAGCTCCTAATGAACAATCCTCTGCTCTCATAATCCAGATACACAGCCAGACTCTGGAGAAAATTGAGTATTTCCCATACCTCAAAAGCCATCTCTTAAAGAAGACTGACATCAAGGAAGAAATCCAACATCACCTCAAATGTGCAAGTGTGGACTTTGGACATCTGAGCAAATGGGTGTTCAAAGATCACAATCAGATATGAAACCAAGTTCATGGTTTATCAAGCAGTCATGATCCCCACTTTGTTGCATGGAGCTGGGACATGGACAATGTACACGAGACATCTAAAGTTATTCGGGAAGTAACATCAATGCTGCCTGTAGAAGATCCTCCAAATCCAGTGAGAAGACAGACGCACCAAGGTTAGCGTCCTCGTGCAGGCAAACTCCACAAGTATTGAGGCGATGATCACCTGACATCAACTTTGTTGGGCTGGCCATGTCATCCAGATGTCTGACTCCAGACTCCCGAAGCAAGTTTATTCTCCCAGCTCAGCCAAGGCGTACACTCAAGAGGAGGACCAATAAAGCATTTCAGGGACATCCTCAAAAAATGTAACATCAACGGGAGACTATCACCCAGGACCACCCCAAATGGAGGAAGAATCTGTTGCAGAGATCTCAGTACTTTGAAACCTCATAGCAACAACAGGAAATGGAAAAGTGGGAGCAGCATAAACAGAGTCATGGACCAAATCAAGAATCCAGTGCCACCCACCCCACACAAAAACACACATCCAAGCTGCAGTAGAGTGTTGATCCTGGATAGGCTTCATTAGTCATCCTCAGATGCACAAATAAGACAATCATGGAAGACAATCATCCTTGACTGAAAGGGATTGCCACAGAAGAACTGGAATAAGTATAGAATATTTGAGGATCTGTTCTCAACACAATAAACTGGACCACAACAGCTGTTTCATCAGAGTGACAGAAGGAGGCCTTTCTGAGCCCCACATACTGAGTTGGGAATGTATCATCTGAGCTTGTTTAAAGCCACCATTCTCAATCTAATATCAGAGCAAATGTGAGAGCAGAAGTTTCAGAACAAGGCTGAATCCTTGCCTGTTAGATATACAGAGACCTTTCTGAGGCTCTTTTTAATTACAGCCCTATGAGTAATCTTACTGCAGCAATATCTATATCCAAGATATACATATTGACAAGTCCATTTTGCAAACCAGGTAGTTATTTTATCGTCATATTTGAAAGTTTGTTGTGCTTCCAGTGGATTAGCATTTGAGCTGATTAAAATATTTTAGTCAAAACTGTTGTTTACAAATTACCATGAAAAATCATTTTCATCATGAATAATTGTGGTTTTATTGAATAATCAAAAGCAATCAATTTGGTTGTTTTATATGGAAACTTTCATAGTAAAGGAATCATTTGCTAGCTAGTTTTAGCTGCTAAAAACAGAATGAAGTATAGGACCTGGCATAACAATTTAGAAGATTTCTAATTAACTTTCAACTTATTCCACAACAGTACATTTAGGATTCACATTAAACATAGTGTGAGGATAACTGTCATGTACTTCTAGATACAAGGCATATTGAATATACTGTGAAGCATCTTAGCACAAGGAAATGCATGGGACTGAAGTGCTTTATTCTCTATTCACTACAGACAATTAAGAAAATTATGAGAAAGAATCCTTCACCTACATATCCAGGTATCTAAGACAACTTTGTTTAATTATAAGTGCAGTGCATTTTAGTGAAGGCTTGTTTCCTTGTATAATTCTTTCAAAGCACTGTAAACCTTACTATTCTGTATTATTCATGTGTTGTTGTGTTTTAATGTGTATGAATATTTCAGCAGTACTCTCCAAATGCCTGTTACGAATGAAGGTGATTGTGTGAGAAATATCTGTTCGGTTTCAGCTGCCTGGGTTCAAAAAAGATAACTAAAATGAAAAAACTCCAGAGACACACGATAAAATTAGTTGATAAAGTTGCAGTTATTTAGTCTGAAAAGGAAAAGAGCTGGAGCTGACCTTGTTGGGATAGTTAAAGTGAGAGGTAAAAGACTTAATGTTTGACACACCCGTCTCCTTTGTATGGATGCTCAAAGCATAATGAAGCTAAATCAGTTCTGCTGAGTAGAAGCAAAACCATTAAAATGTAGTACTGTACGTTGCATGAAGTTGTGTCAACTGGATTTGAAGAGGCAAAAGATTGACTAGAGTCTATCACCCTTGCAGCACAGACTAGTTCCCTAATGTATTTTATTAGTATTTTGTCCAGTCTAGTCTAAAATGTAACATGTGATAGGACTCTGAAACACCCTTAGGGAAAAACTATGCCACAGGCTAATGGATCTACTTTAATGGCTTTATAGTAAATCAATAAAGATAGGAGCTTCACCTTTTATTTAACTTGCATCTAGAATGACTGTTCATCAAGATAACTAACTTGCCAAACAGGAGTAGCCTGTTTGTGTACAATGAACATGTACTCTACCTTACAAGGTAGGTGCATCATTTTAATTATGTGTCTAGTGGTCAACTTGCTCTGAATACTGGAATAACTGCAACTGAGCTGCCACTTCATTTGCAATACATCTGCCATGATTGCAGAAGTACCTCAGAACTTCAAGGCTAGGGATGGAAGTTACCCTTAAACTGGTATATGTGATCAGAAACCAGTTCAAATCTGTAACACAACAGAAGTTCAGTGCACATAACCTGCTTTCAAAATGGCCAAAACCGGTTTATGATAAACCTGGATGAATGTAGTATCAGACTAACTGATTTAGTTTAAATCAGTTTATTGAACTTCTGTCCCACATCCCCTCCAGTTTCATGTTAACTCACAGTCCCCCAGCATCCCAGGATACTTTGCACCTCTCCCACAACCCCCCCACCTCAGAATGCGCAGGTTAGCTGTGGTCCAAGCTGCCTGCTCCAGCCAAGCAGGGAGGCATGGTCTAACACCCACTAGCTTATGACCTGTGCCACTGCAGACTTTTGATTCTGGAATCAAAAGTGTATTCCTGTTCACTTGCTTATCAGTTCAATCTACACACTTTAGACTAACCTGCAAAGATTGAATTGATCCAGCTTCAGGAATTTTGACTGTCTGTACTTAGCCCAAAAGAATGCAGTGGCAAAGGCTAACCATCTCAGTCCAATGACCCTAAGAAGGGACAAGGGAGTATGCAAACATTTTTTGGTGCAAAACAAGTTGAACTTGAAGAAAAATTAAAACAATCTATATTTCTCAGCTGCAGTGCAAAGTGTTAACATACCTGTATACAGAAAGTTTAAAAATGTTCCTCATTCTATGAAAAGATCCATTTTTCTGCAATGTCAGGGCCTGGTCACACAGAACTGTTACCAGATTTGCCCATCACCTTGGGGTGTGCTCTTTTATTAAGGACACGTTTCTAGGGTCTTGGTAATTCTATCAATGTGCTGCTTGTGTTACTTGTGTTTCTATATGGAGCTGTATATCTCCCTTCTGCAAGTCCTCACCCCCAATGGAGCTATCTTGCAGGACTCAGTTTCAATGGGGCTGGGTTCCTCCAGTCACCAAATCAGTCATACACACAAACACACACAGATTAACGTGACACGCCTGACCCGGCCGGGTTGGTCAGCATGGACAGGCTGACACCCTCATGTGCCAAGAATCAGTTCATCAGAGCGACAATAAACTGCAGTCAGACACAAGCACACAGGTGAACAGCATACTTCTGAATCCAGCTGGGTGTCCAGCTGACACCCTCATGGGCCAGCATTCAGTTCATTAGGGCACATCTGAGCCCTGTACAAGCTGAGCCCCTTATGTGTTTCAAACTCAGCATGTCCCAATCTTTAGCCCCTTGATGAGCAGACCCCACAGTATTTTTGGGCTTCACAGGGATCTTTAGCTTAGGTAAAAGAAGCGTTGCTGCAGAGCACATGGGGAAGGAGAAGTAGAGAAGAAAAATGCACCCAGTTACTACCAGTTTGACTATAAAAGTTATTTATTGCAAAGTATATGAAATATATAATGGTACTAATAGTAATAGACATGCAAAGGAAAGAAAAACACAAACAATTACAATACTACCCTGGTTTCACTAAGTATTTGGGGAAACTTAGCTCAAGCTTAACTAATACAGTTCAGGTTCAGAAACTTATGCCGAGAGAGAAAATAGAGAGAGAGAATGCTGGGATCTCACCAGTCCAAGTTACTTGGGTTGCAAAGCTGACAGGTAAAGTTCGTAGCACAATCCTTGAAGGGAGACGATCTGTTCTTCCAGTGTCCCGAGAACAACAGCGGATGGTGTCAGCACACACACTGCTGCTTTTTTTACAGATTTGTATACCCTCAGTTCAGTTTCTTCAAAGCATTCTTAATAGTGTAAATCATTGTCTTTTCTATTGACAAGGGGTTATCTGGTTTGGAACATCTCAAGAAACTGATTGATAATCAGGAAACACATAAGGTTAGGGAGTACCCAGACACTTGAGAGCCAGCTTAAAATTCCTATGGATAGCAGATATACTGATGGGATATCTCATGGTTTCTTCAGAAACAATAGATAGCTCGCAGCATCAGGGTTTTGGATTTTTACCCATTGTGAACAAGCCTCAGCTTAGCATGACTTTTCCAGATCTTACTATAGTCTTTTAACAGACTTAAGGCAATTATAGGGGTGTTCATAACCTTTGGGCAGGAGGACTTCCACCAGTCATCCTGGGAAAAGTATGACAACACTTGTGGTCAGGTAACGGGCTGGACGCTGTGATGAACCCTTTACCATTGTTCAAATGTTACCCATACCCCCTCTGACTCGGTCTCTTGCCTCAGCATTCCCTAACCCGGCAACCGAGTTTTAGCCAATCAAGTTTAAATAGGCCTCCCATAGTGGGACCAGGGACTGTACGGCCCAAGATGCCTATTAAACTTTACTTCTGCTTAGAGGTGTGTGTGTGGGGGGGGGGGGAAAGTCCTTTATAAATCCAGATTAGAACTGGTCTGATAAATGCTGAGCTGGGTGTGTGTAAACATGGGTTGATTAGCATTTGGAGCAAGATTCCCCATCATGCAGTGCTCCCCTGCTTCTCTGATCCCAGAATTCACTGCAGTCTCTGCTTCAGGTGTTCTGTTCTCCATCTCCCATGTAAATGAGTTGTCATCTGGTTCCATCTCGGATGCAAATGAGACCTAGGGCAATTGTTTCACTCTTGTCACCCTTATCTGGAGGGTTTTAGGTGCGTCTCCCACTGCATCTTAATCAGTTTTGTTTAGGTAGAGGAGGGGAGGAAGGGGGATTCTTTGTGAGTCAGACAGACTGCGTCCTGTGCCAGGGTTCCCCAAGAACACAGAGCTGAGACATAACAGAGCACATAATACATATTAAATATGTGTGGTATTAAAGTTAGTGAGCATTCTGAGAAGTTGTATGGTAATGTTTACGATGATCTCTAAAATGCACACCTTACTGACTGTTGGCCCCTGCCCATGCACAGAACCAGTCTTGAACAACGGAGCATCCTGGTGATAGCTGAACAAAGCTTATTTAATACAATCTGGAGATACTCCTCTCACAAAAACTCATAACTTTCTTGTGATTAGATAGCACTTAGCACATGTTTTACTGCATGAATGGGCAGAAACTAACATTTAAGTGCAGTTAACACGTCTTATGTGTAAAGTGCTACATGACCCTCAGCCAATGCCATTTTATCAAATGGCCCTAAGTCCAATTTCAAAGTGGTCTTAAAGCAGTGCACTGTTTTTCTAGCAAAGAAATGCCATAGTCTTCCAGCATTCACAGAAACAGTCCAGGTTCACTGAACTAAGTCAGAAGAAGTTGGCCCCTTGAACGCTAAAAATTATATGCTGGATTCACTTGTGACTTTTTCTGGAGGTATCTTGTGCATTTGTCTTCTGATTTATTTGATTTTAAACTGAACAATACCAATGATTGTCTTCTTCAAAAAGCTGATGACACTGGTATCCATTTGAGGTGCGAATATTTCTGAAACAGTGCTGAGTTGCTCTGCACTTTCTGACTTCAATCTTCCATAATCCTGGCCTTTTAATAGAAAGTTTCCCTTCTGAGCCATGCTACAGAAACCCTAAATGCAATCAAATTTCACTCGTTATATTTAATTTCTAAAATAAAGATGTAGGACTCCTTTACATGAGTAAAATTACAGTTAACCATATTCTGAGAATTTCAAAGTTATATTAGACAGAAAATGATTGCTTCTGAACTCAGCTAGATTGACAGTCCTAGAAACCAAAGTCCTCTGTTTATTCATAGAATATTTACTAGCCCAATCTTTAAGACTTGAACTGGAGAGATCACATTTAGGATAATAGAACAGTTCACTCTGTATGCTCATAAAATTTTTGGCCTCTCTGGCACTGCCTACAACATTCCAATTAGTGCCACCTGTTAGGGTGACTCTTTGTGACTATGGTTGGATATATGACTGATCAAATAAAGTTCAGTCAACTGACCAGTCAAATATTGGTCAAAATTAGTAAAAAACACAAAACAAAACAAAAAAAAACCCCTGCCAATAGGTCTAAATAATACACCAAAAAAACACGATTTTTTCCATTAAGAATTGTCTAAAAAAAAAAAAAAAAAATCCTATTTCTGTAAAGAAAACTACAAAAAATGCAGGTCTTTTTGTAAAATTACTCTAGTCTTTGACCAGTCAAAAATATCAGTCACTTGACCAGTCAATTAACAATATTTGACCAGTCAATTAACCAGCTTGCCAACCTTATTTGTGACACAGTGGCCACGTCCACACAAGATGCTGACTGTGCAGTTGTTACTGCTCATTATTTAGTACTTGTATAAACAACTACTAAATGACTGCACAGTAATGCAGGAGACTACTAAGCAGTAGCATCACATCAACAGTTTCTACCATGCAACACTACTGTGCAGTAGTCTTGAGCTACTGCGCTGTCAGCATCTTGTGTAGACAGCCAGTGGGCTCATCTATATGAGATTTTTACTGTGCAGTTCCCTAATGAGCTCCACAATAAAGTCTCAGCATCTACATGTGCAGCCCAATTAGACCACAGAGAAATAATTAATTCTGCTGCAGGTTAGTGCTTGTAAGTACAAGTACTATTCTGTAGCAGAGTTTTTTAGTGTGCAGCAACACATGTGATAGACACTGATAGGGCTGACTGGGACATAGGATACTTCAGTGAGGGGGCTGCCTGCTGGCTAGCCCCATACCAGAACACCCTCATGCCCCAACCAGCCCCTTTGAAGCACACTGAGCCAGGTCAGAGTAGTCCTGGGCTGGCAAGATGACTCCCTGGGCCCCATGCCAGCTGGGGCTGCTTTGACCCGACTCAGTGTGCTGATGTGTAAATGCAGCGCCCAGGAGCAGTAAACTCCAGTGTGGTATGTACTGGAGTTTATTGCTTAACGTTAATAGCACATGTAGATGCACCTAGTTGCACCTATAGGTGCGAATCAAAGATAGACAATTAAAATATCACCAGATAACATTGACTTTCAGTCACTAATTTAAATACTGCTGTAGCACAAGTGGACTCAGTGCAGGACTTACAACAAATCTGGGTTAGGTAAGAAAAGGAACATGGTCTCTTAAGATATACAATCTGCAGGTGATGAGAGACTCACCTTCACAAAAGGACTGTCCATTGTCCTGCATAATCACAAGGGAACACATAGAAAGTTCATAGCAGTCAGGATCTAAAGAAATAGACACCTCAAAGGTATACACAGTAAAATTGCATCGCATGTGCCACTACACTCTTTTCAATAAGTGGTTTTCCCTCCAAGACTGCTATTTCAGGAAAGGAATCTATTCATATTCCCATTAATTTTGGAACCGAGTGTTAGCTTGAACACTGACCCTAAATGAACTGCTTTGATCAAGCAGCAAAATAGCAGGCAGTATGACTCAAATCAGTTTCCATAGTTTCTAATCTGAAACACTATCTGCTTCAGGGCTCACAATTCATGCTCAGTGGGTCTGACGTAGAAAATAATCACCATTATTACCTGACTCCACTCACTGATTCCTATAAGTGGATTATGTGTTTGCTTTAAATATGTAGTGCCTTTTTCAAAAAGGCAGCAGCTGTAATTCTGTATCTTTTCTGATTTTGTTTGCATCTGATGATGCTTCCTATTTTTAGTTTATGGGAATCCATTATTATTTTCCTTTGTATGTCATGCAAAGCAGAGCTTTCAGTGATTATAAATATGAATGAAAAGTAGAGCCGTGAACAATTAGAAGCCATTAAGTCCCACTGATGGATTCCCCTTTTTTCATATTGTGTGGTGCCGGGAAGTTCAGGCAAGTATTTTTGATGTTTTATAAATAAAAGGAATGAAGATCAAGTCACAACTCCCCCTCAAAAAAAAAAAAAAGTAAAGATGACGACAATTTTATTCCAATTTAGAATGCCTACATCCATACTCTTCTGTTTGCAAATCTGCTCAGCCTGACAGTCTAATGATACCTCCTCCAGACAGTTTTACTTGTGAACAATTTTCCAAGAGAATATAATTAGAAAATACCCTGGGTGAAAATATTTTGGGCTTATTATTTCTGCATGTGCAGCAGTCACCACTGAAAAAAGCAACATTGAACTATAACTACAACACCCTTATATTAAAGTTACTGCAGCTGTCTCCAATGCCATTATGATAATTGAGGATAACTGGTGGCCAGGTCTTGTTTTAGCATAGTTGTGTAACTAGAGGCACTAGCCATATATTCTTCTACAGTGTAGCAAAAAAATTTTCCTAAACATACTATACCCCAATATTCAAAATGTTGACGGATTCTGTGATATGTTCTCTGGAGGTTGACAATTGCCTACCTCTACTTAGAAGTCATGAAGGCTGGATCATTCTGCTTGACTATGCAGGGAGTCAACTCATTCCAACTTTGCTCAGACTCCCGGAAACAAATAGTTCACACTAGACTTACAAAGACTGTTGCCATAAGTAAACATTAATGCAGTCACTCCTATGCTAGAACGATACCATCCATTAGCACAGTAACTCCACTATTGTGATACCTGTCTTTACCTAGCTTTTAAACATGGACATCAGTGGCAGTCAGGAAGAGAGAACTTTAACTTTACACATTGATTAAAGAGAAAAAAAAGACATTTTAAACAAAGTACCATTCATGCTGAAATCACTCAGAAATATGGTCTAGATTAAACTGTTATAACTTGGGTGCACAACTGGCTGAATAGCCCTGGTCAGAGTGGTCATGGAAGGTTTGATGTCAAACAGGGAGGAGTTATTATGTGAGGTTCCCCAGGCATGTGTCCCAGGTTTACTACTCTACAATATCTTAATTAATAAATTAAAGGAAGCTATTTACACTCATTAAATCTGCATATGAGAGGAACCTGGGAGTGGTAATGGACTTTTTAAAATGTTTCACAATGATCATGATCAATTAGAAACAAGTGTGAAATAAATCAGATGAAATTCAGTGAGTACAACTGTAAAGTTCAGCCCTTAAGAATGAATGGAGAATCTATAACAAACTGAACTCTATTGCAGAGTTTGCAGGGACCCCAGTCATACTTTTATGTCAATTTTTGAAGGACAAAATGACATAATGCTAATATAACGAAGGGCTTAGTCCATCTGTCTGTCTGTCCGTAACACTCTTGGAGCACTGTGATTGGTTGCTGAAACAACCAATCAGAGTGCTCCAAGAGCATTCCAGACAGGGGGTGCTGGCAGTGGCATGGCAGAGCTCTGCCATGACAGCAGGGATGGAGGGGATGGAGCAGGGAGGCAGTGGCAGCCCAGGGTGCTGGCCGAGGGGTACGGAGGGGATAGCTGAGCAAGCTCCCTGCCACGCACACTCCTGGGAGGCAGTGGTGGTGTGGGGAGGTGAGTGACAGTGCTCCATCCCTGCCCCCTCCTCTCCCCTTCCCCATCGTTCCTGACGGGCAATTGGCTAGTACTGTAATAATGCACACTACCGTATTCAAACATCCTGAATGAGACATGCATCTTAAGGTTTTTCCAGTCTTTCTTGCCGTGTCACTGGCCCAGCCAGGGCTGAACCCTCCAGCCACATGGAGCAAGAGAGGATTCCCATTGGCAGTTTTCCCCCACTCCACTTGCTGCTTTGCCAGCACAGCTACTGGCAATTCGACAGTGGCTATAAGAGGGTTAAACCCATAGCTGTGTTGGCCCAGCAGTAGAAGGAGGGAGGATTAGCTGATGATGGCACTTCGCCTCTGCCCTGTGTGACTAGAGCATTCACCCCTAGCTGAGCCAGTGCCAAGTACTTTCCCCTGCTGTTATTCTGGCATGGAAGTCGGTGTCCTTCCTTAAGACACACAGGCCAATTTTGAATGGTTAATATTCAAGGAAAAAGTTTGTGTGGTGTGTGAATAAATATGACATGTAGGCTACACTTTGAGGCCATTTTTAAGAAGCTGGTATGCTTAATGGGTAGGGTTTCATACGGAGAGCTTGTTATATCAGTGTTCCATGCTGTGCACTAGCTGCTAATAAGTTTTCAGGTATAATTCAAGGTATTGGTTTTAAAAAATAGCATGGTTTGGGCACTGCTTATGTAAGAAACTGACTCATTGTCCATGTTAGGCTGACACAGCAGTCACCAGTGGATGTGTGTGTGAACTGGAGTCCCTTTAATTAAATGTTCAGGGCCTGAGGACATAGTATCCCCCAGAAGCTCTTTAATTTTGTAATTTTTTTTTTTTTAGTTTGCCAGATTTCTTTAGCTTTCTGAAAAACCCAATTTTTAAGAGGCATTTGCAGAGGCGATGGGCTTTGGGGGAGATGGGCTTAGATGTACTTGTTATGTGGAGTTGGTTGAGCAGAGGTGTTCTATGAAATGTAAGTACAGTATTTTTTGTACCAGATAGCACTTCGAGCATTGTAAAGCACTGAACGTATGAGATGGAAGTTATAAAACACTTACAGAAACGTAGGACCATTCACGTAGATGGAGGAAGAACCAAATTTGATTTGAATGTAGGCTTCAGCTTTAAGCTTCAAAGGAATTAAATCAATTATGAACATGTTTCAAAAGGATGATTTAAATGTGCTAGTGACTTTGTAAATAGAAAACAAATATAGGGCATAAACAAAAATTGTGAATACTGAAAACCTAATTCCAACAGTTTCAGCATGAGCACAATATGCCTGTCCTCTGCTCTGTTATTGATTCCATATTGGTTAAATTATTGACACTTTGCTTTGCTGATTCAGCATTTCTGATCCACTAACCAAGAGTATTTGTTTGAAAGCATTCTGTTCCATAGAAATCTCCTTTTCTCTTTCCTTCTGCAAAGACTAAAAGAATCACTGAGTGGCCTATTGATGTAATCCCTGTTTTCTGTCAGTTACCACTGGGAATAAAAATGTCTGACAAACAGGTAATTTATGTTATATACTGCCATCTACTGTGTCTCCGTTCAAACTGCATCCTAGGATTCAAGCCTAACAAACATGGGACTCAGTATTTAAATTATACTGCAAGAAAGCAATCAAGGAATGTCATTCTCGTTCTGCATTACAGGATTTTAACAGGTTCTAGGAAATAACTTCATGTGAATAAACCAAACATAAAATGACACATGTATCCAATTAAATTTCCATGTTGTGAAATTAAAGATATTGCCTGCATTCTTTCTGCATGTGAGTCATTTGGAAACCAGTGGTTTTATACATACCATTATTTTCATAAGCCCTAGAAAGAATGTGTATATCATAGTAAAAGCCTAGTGAGACAATATAGGGGTTCCTTGATTACTTCAGTCATTTGTAGAAGTGTATATTTGTCCAGAAAAAACAACTTTAAAAAATTTGTCGTGCATATTTTACATAATTCTTCCCATCGCAATAACTGCAGGCCATTTACTGATAACTGCATGACAGATAAACTGGATTTCTTGGCCATTTGAAATGCTAATACTCTACTGTAAAATGTTATATGATAATAAAGGAGTGAGAACATATATCTTAGCAGTTGCAGTGAGTCCAAACTGAAACTCAAGACACCTGAGAACTATTTCCAGCAATGCCATTGGTTTGCCAGGTGTCACTTTACCTCTGTGTACCTCAATTTCCTCATTCATAAAGTGAAGACCGCAGTTTTTAAAAGCATTGAGATCTCTGAAGGCAAAGTGTTCTATATGATCTGGGTATTTTTATTAGATGTTCATTATAAACACAGGGATCTGATTTCCACATAAATTCTGTGCTCATGTCATAAATATCTGGTCCTAAGAAGGTTTTATAAATAACCTGTTCTTCTTCTGATTAATGTGGCTCAGATTCAGCATCCTTCATTTTTTTTCTTTCTCATGAAAAAGCTGTCTTGACTAATGAGCAGAAGAAGAGGACATTGTATTGCAATAATGATTCTCGTTAGGCTCACTACCCACTCCAACTCATTCAGCTTGCCCTCACACTTTACCTTTATGGACCATCAGAGCTGCTATTTAGCTGTTAAAATTGTTCCAGCAAAGAGCTGGATTAGAGATGGATGTCAACATAATTATCAGTTCAAAGAGTCTAACAAACTTGTCCACTGCAGATCAGTGGACATGGTGACAGCAAAGTGGGCATGCCATGATGACCCTACTCTGGGACTCTCCTGGAAGCCTAGGACTGGACTCAGGGGTTGGTCCACAGTGACAGCAGGAGGTTGGGGGCATGTGCCTGACAGCCAATCAGGGATTGCTGCCCTTGGCAGTCTCTGGCAGGCTGGCAGGCATGCAGGAGTGCCTCCGCCTGGCCTCATCTGATGCTGGCATCTTCATGCCCCACAACAGAAGAGCGAATGTGTGTTCCATTTGCTCCCAATCCAATCTATGCAGTTTAGAGAAACTCATGTAGATTGGATTGACTCTGCCTCAGGCTTATTGAATGTCTGTACCTAGCCTAAGTGTTTGTTATGCTGAATTAACCTCATGACTTAAACAATGATTGAGATTTCATGCACTTTAAAAAGTTTACTAAGAATCAATTCAGATACTTTAAAAAAAATGAAGGTTAGTAAAACCTTCTCTACCTTCACCAAAACAGTTACAGCCCTATAATTGTAGTCACAACAGAGATTTGCACCAACGTACATCAATCTAGTTGAATCAGTGAATACACTATGTGGATGTGGTAAGTCCCAATCAGCACATTTATTGACATCTTTCAATACAATGCATGCTAAATAGTACTTCACTTCTCCAACTAATTTGCAGGGGACTAATCTCAAAGTAGGTTCTATTCAAAATGAGTTAAGATTGAAGATCTGGTTCTGCATGTATTTTTTTCCTTCCTTCCCTCCCACAAGTATTTTCCATGGTAAAAGCTTTCCCTTTTTTTTCTTTATTTACCATTGATCATAATCTTTAGAAGCTTGAAACAAATCTGTTTCTTATACCCAATTTATTTACTTCTGTTGTGTTTGCAGAATTCTTTGTTGTTACACGGTTTCTTCTGAAGGCTGAACAGCTGGTATTGATTTTTTTTAATAGCACTGCAAATATTTCTTTTCGGGCTAGGGAAAAGAATACATGGGAAAAATTATGTGAACTTTATAAAAATATCCAAAAATCAGTCATGCCAACTTTAACACTATCCCTTAAACTTTCTTGCTGGTATTCTACAAGCATATTTCTGATATCATTTCCTCACCTCCATTTGCAAAATCCTTTTTATAAGGTGTAAGGTTCTATACTACAGAACTGAGGGTTATACTAACTAAAGGATCCTGTTATGGGATAAAAAAGATAGGTAGAAAGTTGAACTAGGAACATCATATTTAGGGTATGAAAGAAATTTTGAATGGGATTCCACAGAGGTCATTTTTCAATCCTTTCATTTTCTATTCATGTAAAAAAAATTATAAGAAATTTCCAGTAAGAGTATTAAATGTTGTACATGGGATAGAGGAAAAAAAAACAAAAACAAAAAATGTAGGCATGTTGTAGAGGATATAAAGATGACTTACTGTGACTTACTGTTCACTATTAAGCTCTGACAAGTCAAGTACAGGGAGATCCAAAAAAAGGCTTAGATGCCTAAAATGCAACTTAATTGGAATTTAGATAACCAAGTCAAAAAGACTACTCTATGAAAACCCTACCCAATTCTAGGACACAGAAGTTTTCTCAAGAAAACTTATCTAGGTAACTAAAGTTCTGCTACTCACACTCCCAGCACTATTGCTCTTTGTGCTGAACTGAACATCTTGCTGCCTCTCTCATAACTAAGGCAATTAGAAGTCATAGGGAATCCCTACACTTCAGTCTCCTGAAGCACCTGGTTTCATAGACATGCTCATAGTACATCTGATGCACAAGGACAACTTCGAGTTCAGCACTTAATACAGCAGCCGTGGCTCCCTCCATTAAAAAAAAGTGTAATGGTGCTACTGCCTATCTATATAGCAGTCTAGTGGTTACAGGACTTGTCCAAGAAGTAGAAGATCTGGGTTCCAGGTCCTTTTTATTTTGAGCTGCTTCAAGTTCACATTCAGCACCTCTCACATAAATTTGTTGGCAGCAGCAGCACCAGTAGTCCCTTGATAGAGGGATGACAGTTTTCTTGTCAATAGGGAAGTCATCAGTGAGTGTACAAATGACTGAGGAAGCCAATTTTAGATGTGCATGTTTGACTGCAGAGATAGCAAAAAGTTCCAGGAGGAAGGAGTCAGTCCTGGTAATATCCAGTCATGGATGGTTCCCTTTGTCTCTCTTGTCTATCTGCCTCTATAATTAGGTGAATTTGCTCAAAATGATCAATTAAGTGAAAAATACAATTTTAAAAGTGAAATTAAAACATGTTTTAAAACAGCTGAGAACTGGTGCATATGAAATAGACTCTTCCTATGACCTAGGTATCAGGTTAGGTATCAGAGGCAGGAGATATATGTTATGCTTCCTTACACCTTTTTGGTAAGGGTCAGACATCACTCCAAGCTGTGTACTAAGAAGGAACTGGAACTCCTCTTTCCTAGCTTCTCAGGGTTACAAGACAGACTGAGATGAGCCATAAAGTGAGCTTACTGCTATTCTATGCATACTGGATGGAGCAACTTGTGTATTATCCCAGAGCAACCAACAGCTCTTGGAAATAATGTGCTTTCTAAGGTGCAATCCATGCCAGAGATCCCCAAAGTGGTGTGCTAGTTGAGTACCACAGAATGTAGACCAATGACCATTACACACACCATGAGTCATATTCAGACTCTCACATCTTGTAAGGATGTGTTATAAAAATGTGGCCCCTTCAACTGCAGAATCTTTTTGCAAGGCAAAACTATTTAGTTAGCATTTTATTTTCCATCATTTTGTTCAGCTTTGGTGCTTCGGTAGTAAACTCTACCATTCCAAAATACTGAGAGAAAGATTGTTCTTATAGTAGCACAGGTGTGAAAGGAGTCAGGAAATTCCCAAAATGCCTCCCCCTGGCCTTTGCTCATAAGATTTCCAGCTTAACTTTGCAGACTCAAGGGGTTGTGAAAAGTCAAGACACAGAGGTGCTTATCTGAATTAAAGAGCCTGGCTCCTTGAGTATCAACTGATTTATTGGCCAATGAAGGATTTATTGAAAGTTGGGAAAGCTTTTTTTGCCTGATTCTCAAGTCCCTTCAATTCCTTTTAATGTAAAATATTTTTTTTAAAATCGGGCACAGACTGTAGGAGGGATTATGAGCTGCCAGGTCTTAGAATAAAAATTTACACTCTCCTTAGACTACCCTTAACATTCCCTCATCCCGTCACCATCTCATCCCCACAAAACAAAGAAACCTCTACAAAGACTGATGTTCACTAGGAATCAACTAGTCATTTCCTTCACCATGTAAACAATGTTCATCTTAAATCACTCTTTAATCTGTCACTACTGGTTCTCAAGGGATACTTTCCATTTTGCACTTTGATTATCATGGCCTGGGTAGAGCAAATTAAGGATTTTCTAGTTTCTAGAACAGAAGTTTCTTTTTTTTTTCTAGGTTACAAAATAGGAAATAAAGAGGGTTTTGTGTATGTGTAAGTGTGGGTGTGTGAATGAGTTCCACTAGAGTTAGCTGGCTGGCTCTAGGCCCAAAGGAGAAGCATTCATCTGCATTGCATTACATCATTAAGTAACGATTAGAAAGTGCTCTTGTCATTTGCTGTAGGCTTTATTATATCTCTTCAGCCTGCCCAAGTGTTTCTGCATTCCAAAAAAGCAAAAGTTTTCTATTCTTATCTTTCTTCATTTCATGCTCCCACAAGTGTCTCTGGAAACTGAGGCTCTGAAAAAAATTAGTAATCCTAGGTTACTCCTAAAGGCAGGGCATCAGACTTGATAGGCAAACAGAAATCTCCCATTAAAGACAGTGGGCCTGAGTTTCTGCCTGATCTCAACTCCATCACCCTTTTTGCGCCCTAGATGAATAACCACCAGATTGCTCCCCAATACCAGGTAGTTAAACACCTGAATATCAGTTACAGGCACAAGTAATAGTAAATACTATAAAGCAATCACCACAATTTTTTGTGGTGACAAACAGCGCATATAGAAAAGTAAGACTGTGATTTCAATATCAGGGCCTGACAGGGAAACAGGAACACCAGCGTTCTTGACAACTTTATGAAAGTATAAACTGCTGTGATTCATTCCTCTTTTCACCTCTTCCTGGTCCACAATTGTAACACTGTGCAAAACAGAGCTTATCTTTTGAAAACTGCTTTATGCAAATGTTGATGAATTGGCAGTTATGCAAAATTTAGGAGATGCTTCCCCATTTTCATAACTCTTTTTTTTTGTCTCAGAATTCCTCAAGGCTCACTCTACTTTTGAGACCTGCCACAATTCTTTTCTGTCTGAAAGAAATGCCATGGGTCTCAGACTCCCTAGCTACTTTTTTTTCTATGTGCGGTGTACCCACACCACCTTAAGACAGTCTAGATGCCCCATCAGTTCAACTCAAGGTGGATTTTGAGTGAGAAGATCTTTGATTCTTGAGCTCCCCATTCTTTTTAGTTGGCTGCAGATGGAGCTAAATAGTCCTCTGGGCATGGTGCAAAGACTTCTAGTGCATCTGAGGACTGGAACAAAGTAAGCATCTTTTCTTATTCACCTCAGGTTGCACAAGGGATGTTGTCTCTGTTGTAGATCTTCATCACTACTTGTGTAAGACTCACCTTTCCCTGAACTTCATTTTACAGTCAAAAGAGACTACGGGGATGTTTTTGTAAAAAGGGCAACTCAATTCAACAGTTGTTATTGTAACCTAAGGCTTATAAAAACAAGCATGGTGAAATATCTCTAAACTGCTGACAGGTAACTCTTTGGTGGTTGCACATGATAGACTGTGGAATCTTAAGCAATACACAGATGACTTTCTGCAACTTTTAAACCAGCAGTTAGCAATGTTTTCTAACAGAAGGCAGGAATGGCACAGCTTAGGCCCAAGACAGTCCAGTACTAGGACCTAGACATTGGTCACTGATGCCAGCACTCTCTGCCTCCTGGCCACAGCACAAGTGAAGCTCCCCACTGCCAGACTGCCATCAAAGCCATCAAAACCACTAGAGCACCACTGACATCCCTGACCTTCACAGTCAAATCCAATGGCTCTACAGGCCAGATCCAGCCTGCGAGCTGTAGGTTGCCAACCCCTTCCAAACAGAACCATCTCCTAACTTTCTCGTTGCGTGGCTAAAGCTGATCCTGACAAAACAATTTAAGTGGAAGAAGATATATTTTTGTAGAATTCATTTCTTCCATCACATCCTTTGCTTTTAAGATCATATGCCCAAAGATAAAGCCAGTTTACAGTCTTTGGGACTAATTACACTGGACACTCAAAGAGAGTCCTTTTTCACTTGTGGTTAGCCTTAAAAGTGCACCTTGCCTAATGTGGCAAACCTTAAGTGCTTTACTGGGTCAAAGCCACAGTTAGATTTTCCCCACATATGTAGTCCATTTGAGATCAATAAAAGCAGTTGTATATATGCTGCTCACATAAGTGAGGATTTGCAGAAATGGAGTGGGGGGTATCAGAGATACACATACATGCATGCATGCACGTGCACACACGCACGTGCACATACACAAACAAAATTTGAATTAAGTGAGCGAGCAAAAAAAATCTCTGGCATTTGTTGCTACTAGATGTTATAAATATGTAACTGATAGCATGCCCAAGGATACACAGATGGCTTCTGTTTTATATGACGGAGTACAGCAATTTGAAAACCTTTTGTAAATTGATCACTTTCAAGGACCTTATTCTGTGACTTGCTTCACTGAGAAATAAAAGCTGTTGGATTCTTCTAATTTCCTCTTCCCTAAGATGATATCAACATGTGCTTGTTTGTTTTTTAAATCACTTCCATTTAGTTTTATTCACAATTAAATAGCATTTGAACTTAAGAGCAACCAGGAGCCTAAGAGGACTGTAGTTGTATAGAATTTGGAACCAATGCCTCACAGAAACTATTGAATCTATACACTCCATAACACTGATTATTAATTTATTTATCTTGTATTACAGAGCATTAAATTATTTATCTTGGAAACCAGATCATGTCCTTTATGCTTTTTTTTTAAAGTATGCTACTGGAAACATTCTGAACTCCATAAAAGAGAACAGATATGCATTCAAAAATTTTCTAACAGGAGTTTTGTAACTTGGTGGATGTGAAAAAAAATGCTCCTACAGAGCAATATTGGCAGTATACAAAAGTCTGAAATCTCATTCTTCATAACTTCAGTCAATCTTTAAATATCATTGAATCATAAGATAGAAGGGTTGGAGGGCACGTCCAGATGAGTGTGGACGTATGGTATGCAACTCTGCAGACCTGTCTGCAGCACCACATACTTCACACACCTACATGCAGGCGTTCCCCGCGCTGCTAATTTGCAGCATGGGAACTGGGGGTGATTTAAACCAGGAGATCCTGGTGTCAAAAAACTCATGGCTTAAAAAAACCACACCTTAAAAAGTGGAGTGGCGCACGTGGCAGCAGCATGCACCATCAAAAACTGGAGCCTGGCCAGCCTGAGCCATACTCCAGCTGCTGGCCAGGCTCCGTGCTGACAGAGTGCCATAGCTGCAGCTCCCAGAGGCCCTCAGGACCCCAGGTAAGGCTACTGGGGCCAGCTGAGGTACTGGCTTCAGCCTCCCCTACCCCACCTGAGGTAACTTGCCATGCACCAGAGCACACATGCATGGGCATTTCCTGGGGAAAAGCAGAAGAGGCATATATAGGGGCATGGGGAGTGCCCTTGATGCTGGCCTAGAGTCACACAGTCAGAGCCGTCCCTAGGGGTGTGCAGGGCCCAACACATATCTGCCTGTGTGAGGTCCGGGGTGGGAGGGAGTGGCAAATGTCTGGAGCTGGCGGAGCGGGGGTGGGGGATGGTGAGCGGCCAGAGCCAGCAGAGCGGGGGTTAATGGAGTGGCGAGCAGCCGGAGCTGGCAGCGCTCTGCGGTGGCAGCCTGCCCAGTGGCACTCGGCAGCCACAGTACATGGCAGCCACAGCAGGGCCTATACAGCAGTGACCGCAGGGCCCCCCAAAGTGCAGGGCCCAAGGCAGTCACCATGATTTGCCCCCTACCCCCACCCCAGGGATGGCCCTGAACGCAGTCTTCCTTACTTTCCTTTTCGCTTCATGAATTTTGGGTTCATGGTAGCCAGAATTAACTGGAGGTTGCTCCTACCTTGCTTTAACCTACCCTGGTGATTAAAACACTTTCTTGTAAGGTAGGATTGTGAATCTGAGCCCTGAAAACTGAGGAGGGCTTAGAATCCAGATTTTTCACTTACTGGAGAGTGAACTACCACTAGCATAGTGGTTTTCAAACTGGCATATATGTAGCCGTTGGAATACATACTTCTTTGCCAATAGGTATATGTTTAAATTTTGATAATGGTGATGGAACTTCTGATTGGTCAACATGCAGTAAATAATGACATTGTTGCATGTTACCATGGGCAGCAACGCTTCCCAAGGAACGAACAGGCAGATATGTGTTGGGTGTGGGGGGTACAAGCAGCAATATTTTGCAAGTGGGTAAAAGGGTAGGTAGTCAAAAAAAAAAAAATTGAATGTCACTGCACCAGGCTGATGTGCAAAAGATGGGCAGTGATGGCTACTCCACTGCATGTATGTGTTTGATTGAAACTGTCATGGGTGCTGAATGCAATGCTGTCAGTGCAAGTTAGGCATGCTCAGAGCAGATGTAGTAAATTAGGGCCTTCTACAGATTTAATCAAAGGACATCTAGTTTGGGAGTCACCAATAGCTTTAGGTAAGAGCCTAAATGCTTGCCCCTCAACCAAGCTGGGCATAGACACCAAGTGAACTTTAGTTTCCTAAGTAGAGTTTCTAATGAAAACTTCAGCATTTAAAGACTTTATAGAACTTATAAGGGATAGACAGATGTTCTGCAAATTACTCCCTTAGTCTTAATTGCCTAAAATCTATATTAATTTGTATGACAATGTTTCCCATTTAAGGTCCTAAACCTGTCAGGGGTTGGCAACCTATGGCCCATGGGCCAGATCCACCCCATGAAGCTTTAAAAGACAAGGTAAGGAAACCCACAGAAGGCCACTATGGGTGCATCCCCATGAGTGGGAATGTGCATTTCCTTGGGGACAAAGCAGCAACACATATGTGTGCTGCTACTACTTGTCCCTGGGTATGCCTTTGCATGTGTGCTCTGGCACATGGCAAATTGCCCTGGGTGGGGTAAGGGAGGCTGGGGCCAGCACCTGGTTTGGCCCCAGCAGCCTTACCTAGGGTCCTGTGGGCTTCGTGGGGCTGCAGCAGTGGTGAGCCAGGCACACAGAGCCGGGCTGGCAGCCGGAACATGGCCCTGGGGGGCCAGGCTCCAGTTTGTATGGCGCATGCTGCATCCATGTGCACCGCACCACTTTCTTTTTTCTGCAGCTTTTTTAGATGCTGGGATTTCCTGGTACATAATTTTGCTGCTATTCTGCATGTATGCAGTGCAACAAACAGATCCATATGTATCGTATATATTTCACAGCACCTCAAATGTCTTTGAGGTGCTGCAACTGCATGTTGCTGCTTGTGTGGATGCAGCCGCTCTTCTCTTCTAAGGGCTAAATCTATAAAGGAGACTATGGGTCAGCATTGTGATATGTAAGTATCCTGCTGCCTCATGGAATTTTTACTACTGCATTAGGGTCCTTGGCTTCCTAAACAGTATGTGGGGAGAGTTAGGTGTCTAAAAGGGAAATCAAGGACATCAGCATACTAGGCATGCCTAATCTGCCTAAGAATAGGAGTAAAGTTTAGGCCTCACTATTCTCTGGAAGTTAGGTGGTTAGAGCTATCCCTTAGGATGTGGATAGGCCCTAACTTAATGTAACAGGACACTTCAACATTTACCTGTTCCACCCTCAGTGAATTCACTTGTGCAGGTTAATTCTCAGGTCAGAACCTAGTGTGTTGGCAGGCATGGGTTGGGCAAGAAGGCTGAGCCAGGGTCATGAAGGAGAAACACCGTGACACTGGGTCCCTGGAGTCATATATTCCCATGATGGGATTCTGTTGGTCCAGAGAGCTTGGGGGAAAAGAAAATGCACAGATCATATGCAGATCCAGGGGCACATGCCCCTCATGCCCTCCCAGGGTACATGCAGCAATGGGAGCCACCATCCCTTCCCCGCGGCCCCTGGACAAACCGCTTGTGACTCCATCCTGCACACCACCCCAGCTGTGCAGTGCCTGCCCCTACCCCTGCCCCAGCCCCAGCCCCACTCTCTCCCTCACCGCTGGAGGATCTGCAACCCCCCTATGTCCCTTCCCTCACAACAGACTTACCAGCCACACCTGGCTGCTCTCCACACTGCCAGGTGGCACTCCTGGCCACTTGTGTGCTATGCTGCAGCTGCATGCATGCAAGGGGCATTTATCAGCAACATTATCAGACGATTATCAGCCACATCAACCAAAAAAAACTGATTGCCAATGCTGTCAACTTTCCTTATATCAGTACCGATTCAATATCGGACCGATGTATCAGTATACCTCTAGTTTATACATTTCCTCCAATGGCTAAAGACATGAGCAGTCTTTGGAGCAGGGACCAAAACCTAGGTCTCTCCCTCCTAAAGAGCATGCATGATTTCATCACTAGGATACCAAACCAGGTTGTTACTCTCTTAGGCCTCATGGCTTCTGAATTCCCTTTTACACCGTGGCACAGGTTCATGAGAAGAAGTGGAAAGTGTCCCAAAGTCATTTATACTTCTCATAAAAGGTGTGGCATACATGTTCAAACCACTTCAGGGTGAACAGGCTTTTCTACATCTTCCACTTCATTGACATAGGCACCTTAGGATCACGGGAAGGTATATGAATAGGTCTGGAGAGGAGGTACATTTTTGTGGACATACTGTGTTCTTCCTCATTATTTTTTGGCTGGTTTAGGTCTGTCCCCACTCAGCTTGCTGGCTGTTGGGAATCCCAGTCCTAAGCACCTAACTCTCCATATTCACCGTATTTAGAACTTAGTTACCTAGCCTGGGTTTGAGAGTTGGTCTAATAAAAGATATCAAATTCAACCAAGGAACCTTGTCTACCTATGTCCTTAGACCAACATGGCTACAACCTACACCCCTGCATGCTTGGAGCCAGGCACTTAATGTTTAAATGTGTACATGCTCAGGATCAGCATCCTGAAGTCCCTTTGTGAACATCATCTCAAGTCTTTGGAGGAAGAATGTGTATACAATGTGTTCAGGTCTAGAGTCTATTTTTGGTCTGGTAATGAAATGTGTAGCCCACTGTTGCATCAGCTTTAAGGTGTATAGGAGTTTTGCCACTGATAAAAGTAGGAGTAGAATCAGGCCTTCTGAGAAATAATTAACAGGAAACTGATAGTTGATCGCAATAACAAGATCACAAAAACAATGCTATATATTCATAAAAGCGGTGGAGTTTTTAAACTGATAACCAGACCATGCCAGGTTAGTGCAGTTTAAGATGCCTTTGGTAACTCTTTGCTGCCAGTGCTTGTTGATATTAGCTAATATACCTGTAGTAAGTTAATGTCTATGCTTGCTGACAGGTATAGCATGTAGGTATATACTAAATATGGTTATGACCAAAACTTCACTCTCCTAGCTGAAGTAATTTAGGCTCAGAAATCATATGGACATAAACTACTGTATTAGCAAGTGCATTTAAAAGCTTCCATGAAATAGTATGTTAGTTTAATACTAATATATAGAGACACCTATGGTAGATTAGTAGGAGTTTGAAGTTAGAGAAGATCACTGTTACAAACTTTTGAGAAAAGAGCATGTTTCAGGCTTAGATCAATGAAAGCCAGTTAAAGCTGTATCCAGTTCAAATCAGATGACACCATAGTACACAGAAAAAGAATCTGTTGTGGCTTATTCAAAGGAAGTAGTGTAAAAATGTAGCCAACAGGAATGACACTACACAAGTAATTAATCCCTTTAAAAAAAACTTTCTTCTACTCCACTGAAACAGAATGGAAATTTGTCAATAGCATGATGAAGAACACACCATGCAACAGAGTGGTAACAGGGTGCACCTACACGAGACACTTAACAGCACAGTAGCATAGTTTACTGTGCAGTAAGCATGTGTGTCTACATATGCACATGCTTACTATGCAGTAACCCTCACTAATCGTGAGTAAATTTGCTACTGGCAAATACAAACAACAAATTTATTTTCAATTAGTAATGGTGCAGTGGGGCTCATGTAGATGCCTGACTGGGAGAAAACCTGTTCCCAGTCAACTGGCCACCAGGAGGTTTGAGATTGCTTCCTGCCCCTGAGAGCTGTGTGCTGCTAGAGCAGGCTCTGCCACCAGAGCCCAGGAAGGGACTATGTCCCCTGCCCCAGCAGCAGGGAGCTCCAGGTGCCCCACTCCAAGACCATGATCAGGGAATTTGGGGCAGGGAGATCCTTATCTCCCAGTGCCAGCTCTGTGGATGTGGGGATGGTGCTGGGAGATCCTTTTCTCCCAGCGCTGGCCCTGCAATTATGGAGCTGGTGCTGGGAGATAAAGGTCTCAGCCCCATGGTGCAGAGCTAGCACTGGGAGGTCCCTACTGGTGTGGGCTGAGGAGCCTGTTCTCCACCCAGCTCTGTAAGCATGGAGCTGGGCTGGGAACAACCTGGGGAGCTTGTTCCCCACCCAGCTTCATGCTCATGGAGCTGAGCAGAGAACAAGCTCTCCAATTTGTTCCCCAGTTTGTTCTCTACCCAGCTCTGCACTCACGGAGCTGAGCAGGGAGCAAGTAACCCAACTTCTTCCTCATGCAGCTCCATATTCACAGAGCTGAGTGAGGAACAAGATCTCCAGCTTGTTCCCCAACCTGTTTCCCACCCATCTCCATGCTCACAAAGCTAAGCAGGGAACAGGCTCCCTAGCCTCCACCCCACAATTGTGGAGCAGGGGCTGGGAACTGTCTTGGTTAGAAGCAGGTCCTAGCCCCATGCCCCGGTTGGGTCATCAAGGCACAGAGCTTGAAAAGAGCTGAAGGGCTGGGGTAAGTCCCAGCCCCTGCCTCATCCGCTGGTGGGGCAGCTAGCAGCAAAGTAGAAGATCAGGGCAGGGGGCTGGGACCTGTCCCTCCCCAGTAGCTCTTTCCAAGTCCCCTGCCCCTGATTAGGGAGCCAGGACCAGGAGCTCCCTGCTGAAGGGGCAGGGGGATATTGTCCCCACCCCGGCAGCAGACAGCCTCCAGGGGCACGGTGTAGTGTCCCAGCCCCAGCTAGAAAACAGGTGTTTCCTACCCCAGTGCTCCCTACCAGCCCCTGGGCTAGCAGCCAGGGGAAACCTAGAGCTCTCCCTGGTGGCAGCAGGAGCATTTTGCTGCCATAAGTAGCAAATCTGCTCCCACTTGCCTGCATGTGCAGTTGCCTGCCCAGGAGCATTTACTTATGAGTAAACTGGTCTTGAACAAATGACATAGTCCCCTCTCAGGATCTGGTGGCAGAGCCCACCCTGACAGCAGGCAGCTCATGGGGGCAGAGAGCAATCTCCCACCTCCTGGTGGTCAACTGACTGGGAGCAGATTTGCAGTCAGGCATCTACACGAGCACTATTGCACAGTTACTAATCATGAGTACATTTGCTACTTTCATTTGCAAGTAGCAAATTTACTCATGATCAGCAAGGTTCATGTGTAGTTGTACATGCTTACTGTGCAGTAAACTATGCTACTGAGCAGTAAAGCATCTTGTGTAGACACACCCAGTGATGCTGAAAAAGATAGTGAAGGATCCTAGGGTGCAATCAAAACTGATACTCAGTGCGATATTTGCATGTATGAAGAGGGGATTAGTGAGAAGGAATACTATGGTGATTTTACTTCTGTACCCAGCATTTGTAAAGCTAAAATTGGAATATAACTGTTCTTTAGAAAGGATGTTGAAAAGCTGGAGCACAAGAAGAGCCGCATCAATGATTTAGGACAGAAAAATGCTTTTCAGTAGATTGTAAAGAAATTAACATTTTCAATATAGGATTAGAGTCAGTGAGCATATCTACATGAGACTATGTCACCATAGCAACGAGCTACAGCGATGTAGCATCTAAAAATAACCGTGCGCTGCCAGGACTGTGCAGTATTGGTGGGTACTGCTCGGTGATTTAGTACTTGCAAGTATTATATGACTGTGCAATACCAAATGAGAAGTCAGGGGCATGTGTAGACGTGCCCAGTGAGTACTTTCACAGGGAGAATAGATCAGATTCCACAGGACCCTTTCATCTAACCAAAAAAAAGACACAACAAGAAATCATTAGCGTGAAATAAAGGCAGATAAATTCAAATGAGAAATAGAATGATATTTTAAACAGTGAGGGTGGTTAACCACTGGAACAAACTACCAGGGAAAGTGGTGGATTCTTCATATGGTAATGGTTGCAAATCAAGACTGGGTGACTTCTGGAAGATATATCAGTGTCAGGGATGAGTGAAATTGCAATGATATGCAATCGGCAATGAGAGCAAATGGTTTGCATTACATCATATTTTCCCTAAGTGCTGATACTGAGCCCAGCTGCTTTTAGTACACACCATGGTACAGAGACTTTGTTCAATTAATAGTTGCATTGACATTGTATTGCATCTGTTATTTTCCAGTATTGCCCCGGATTACAGTTTACAGTTGATTGCTGTTATTAAACTTCTAATGTGCCTAATACACAAACCGAAGTTTAATTCATTAACAAATACTTAAGATGAAAACACTCAACTTGTGAGTAGAAAAGCATGAAACAATTCTGGCTGATTACAACTGTATAAATTCTAGCATGACTTGCCTGTGAAATTGTTTTTTGATATGCCTTCTTCCCTTTCCACAAGCATTCACAGTCTGGACTGTGTATGCCAAAAATCAGATAATGTCTTCTGGAGTTTTCTGAAAGAATATGGGTGCAGCAACAGTGATTTACACAGACTGAAGGTTCTGCCATATTTAAATATTCCATGGTGTTTGAAGTTGACCTTTAAATGCCACTGCTGATGTATAAGAAATGGGAGCATAACTGCTATATTTTTATATCATGATACTATGCAAGAGTACAATTCATTAGAAAGACTAGCCGTGACTGAGAAATTACAATGTATAACTGCAGTTTAGGGTCTGGCCGTGCAACACATTAACAGCAGTATAACTTATAACAGTTTTGTACAATGATATAAGTTAGTCCTTCTCCAGAGCAAACAGATAACCAGATCTCTCAGAATAGCTTCCATAGAAGATACTGTTAGAACACCTCACCACTGGTTGGTAGAGGGAAAAAAATAATAGCCCACTTCCAATGAATAAACACCTACCCTGCGACAAGAGTCAACATATAACACCTAGACCAATTAAATTTGCATCAGTGTGGCCTTCCCTTTGATTTTTCCCAGAGTACCTCTACAAAGCTTTCTTATCATTTTTACCAGTGTAGGACTATGCATCGTATGTCCACTTCCTCTTTGCACTGATGTAAGGGTGGGGGGAGGGGGGGGAGGGGGGGTTATAAATGAATTGTGTTCCACCTTTTAACCTAAAAATCTGGAAATATCCACATCATACCATCTCAAGAGCCCTGGGGAACAGAGGCCTCTCTTTATGCATAAAACAAGCATAGCCCATGCAAGATTCTCCACAGTGTCCTGCAACTGTATATTAATAATGAGAAGAAGAAAATACCTTTTAAAACTGAATCAATAGTTCATTCCTCATGCTAGCAAAAAAGCTATAATACAGTAACAATATTCACCTGTTATCCACCCAGACTGGATTCAGACTGACAAGCCAGCTGTAAAAAGCTTCATAGCTCATTTCCAATCCCCTGAGCTATTCAACATCCTCTGAGATTGAGGCACTTTATTTATCTCATAAAGATGCCAAATGAATTGTGTGGGGGTCATATGTTCAGGAGGTCTATGGCAAATGTGCTGTTGTCAGTTTTAAGTTTAATGCAAGAAGGTTAAGAATAAGGACTTGCAAACTCAAAACCCCATCAGCTGCTGGGTTTTTCACAATGATAGCTAATACTAACACATCTGGATATTAAAATGAAATACTAGCAGTTGTTTTACAAATATTATGATTTATAGTTTTTTTCAAAATCTAACCTAGTGCATGATAGCTCTAAAATACAAAGCTGATTAATTTAGTCAAAAGTTTCACCTGAAGTAACAATTGTTTGACATTGCTAAACATCTTGCATTCCAACCATATCACTTACTCTAACCGGTGCCATTAATATTTATTGATGACTCACCTAAGAGTTCAGTATAGAACGGGATTCTTTCAATTATTTTACATTTTGATTAGGAACCACAGAGTGTCTGTGTGTGTGTTTCAGGATTGTTGGTTGTAGCAGTGTTGGTCTAAGGACATAGGCAGACAAGGTTCTTTGAGTAAATGTGATATCTTTTATTAGTTGGAAAAATGGTTCTTTGCAAGCTTTTGGGCACAAACACCCTTCTTTAGGCAGAGCGAGAGTTGCAAAGACCATTTTTTGCAACTATTTAGTTGGTCTAATAAAAGATATCACGTCTACCCAAAGAACTTTATCTGCATATCTATAGCTACCTCTATATCTATATCTATATATAGCATACATTCTAGCAGAGCAGAGAGATTTCAGATTAATGAATACCCTTATTCAGGTAACTGCTGCCCAGAAATAACATGGTCTAAAATTTTTGTTGACAACATTGGTGATCATTATGATAGCACGGAAAAAGCTGCATTCCCTTGCATTCTCATGAAGGAGATTCTGTGCTGGCCAAATAGATAGTATAATGTCTACAAGGAAATAGGCCTAAAATAACTCTGATTGGAAGGGTGACAGACCTAACAGTTATACCAATATTAAATTATGCCAATATAAGAGGTTTCACTATAATTGTTATGTCTATCTACTTCTACAGCAGTGTAAGTTGAGCAAAAACTGTTATAAATTTTAATCCTGTTTCAATCATGGAAAAGATTGCAATGGTTTAAATCATTTCTACTGGTAGACAAATGTAATAGTTAAATCAGAACAGATGTTGCACCCTCCTGAATGGCAGCTTTCCTTCCCCTTCAAAGTGATATAAAGTTATTCGTGATTGTATTCATTGTGTTCTCTGTCACTAATAGAAACTTACTGGTTTCAAATAGCCCTTTAGCATACATCATGTCCTTTCCCCAAAAAACCCTGTTAAGTTGTGGACAGATATAATATTCAACCACTGTAAAGGTGATGCAGGACTTTCTGCTTGGGCACATTAGCTGAACCAAAGTAACTTTCATTTGTCTGTTCCTATGCCAGTATAGTCTAGCTCAACCACAAGAGGTCTACAATGGATGTTTACTACAGAGTAGTCTAATTAGCTCCACAGTAAACATTGTGCATCTACACATGCACCCCTATTAGGCTGGAGTAAACCAATTAACTCCTTAGCAGGGTAGTATTTGTAAATACAAGTAGTAACCTGCTGCAATTTTTTACTTCACAGCAGCACATGTGTAGATGCTGCCCCAGCTGGCATTGTTCATTGTTGCTCATCCTCCAACCAACTCTTCCACAGCATGTTAAGCAAGGGGGAGAGCAGCCTCAGGCTGGCAGGATAATTTCCTGGGCCCCTTGCCAGCTGGGGTTGCCCCAGCCTAGTTCAACATGCTGCAGTCCCGGGCGTACATTCAAGCAGCATGCTCAGAAGCAATGGGCATCCAAAGGAGGCGGTGCTCTCCCCTACCTTGGAGGTCTCTAAGAGGGGACTGGACAAGCACCTGGCTGGGGTCACCTGACCCCAGCGCTCTTTCCTGCCCAGGGCAGGGGTTGAACTCAATGATCTACTAAGGTCCCTTGTGACCCTAAGCATCTATGAAATCTATGAAACATCTATGAAAACCTATAAAGCAATATATTTTTATTAAAGCTCTTCAATCATGTTTCCCTCCACACCTTTACTGAAGCCTCAAGTCAGGATTGTCATAGAGTTGGTGCATGCCGTATAATAACCTGAGTTCAGGTTCTTGCCATAGGCAATTCCTGCTGATGACAGAGTGAGAGCATATCTGTAGCAAGATGAATATGTCACCCATTGTTTCCAAAAACATCATGATCATCTTCTTCACTTTAATTTTGAATCTATAAAAATACTCCATTCACAAAAAGGGCTTCCATTGCTATCCCTCATTATAGATGGTAAAAACAATCTTTTTATCATATTAATATAAAGAAATATATTTCAAAGGGAGGGGAAGGATATGTGCAAGGCTTCTAATGCAAGCTGACAACTACCTAATAGCTCACAGGTTCCTGGAAGACTTGTAACCTTGAACCAAGGATAAAGGATGGTGACAAAGTAATGCCTAAATTGAAACTCATTCTATTTTGTTTCTCTTCTCCCAGCAGCCTATCATTCATCCATCCCCTCAGTGAGAACAATGACATGTTTTAACCTGTCTTTTCAAAGTGCTTTTTCATATAGCTAAGGAGATTCAGTGGAAGGTTTATTAATGGTATGGCTTGTCTGAAAGTGTCTACACACATCATATATCACTGGGTGTAGTCTCAGATTAACTAATATGGAAGACCTACATGCTCCATTAAGTTCTAGTAGAGAGGAGAATGTATTAACCTTTTGACATTCTACAGAAAGCAGTGCTCATACATAGCTACAATGTGTTGTGCAAAAAGAGGATGGGTGGCCCATGGGAATTTGATATGAAATGCAATGTGCATAACCTTTGTGGTGTCATGAGGGTTTATTCCAACTTGTTTCCATTTCCCAACCCAGCAAAATGGCAAGCAAGAAATATTGAAATTTAGATGTATTAAGGAGAGCACTATCAAGTAGCTTAGGCCATAAATTTAGAGCTGTAAAAAAAGATACTGGGATATGTTTCAAATCTTATATTAATAGAAAAACATTACACCTGACCAACAGAGGCTGGTAAATAAAAACAGCAGTTAGAACAATATAGTCCTAATCAGAACATTTCTGCTTGCCATATACAACTTTCCTCTGCTCCAGACGTGCCTTGCATCTTCTAACACAAAGAGAATATAAGTAGAATGACCATATTCTTTTCTTTGATTTTTATCCTGACCAGATACAGATACAGAATGAGCAAGGACCAAAACCCTGCACAATGCTTAAGCAATTATTTGTAGGGCAAATTAACAATTTCCTATTTACAGACACAATTTAGGCCACATAAAGAAGCAGTAGTACAGAAGAATCCTAGCTATGACCCTATCTAGAGACTCTGAAGTGGAAATTAAACCCTACTATGGCATAGAAATTAAGACTTGCCAGATGTTACAGGGATTTGACATAGTTCAAGAAGGGTGAAGTTTTAAGTTTATTGATGATGCCAGATGCTACTGGAGAATTTAGGATTTTTAGGTGTCAAATAACTTGTACATAGAAAAACACGAGAGGTAAAGGCATGCAATGAAATCACATGAATTAACTGTAAAATGTTGTAATAAATTAAGCAAACACCAGAGGTCTCTATTCAACTCACTGCTGCCTCTCCAGGGCAGACAGGATGAAAGGTTGTTTATTACAGTAAGTGAGAAAAATCTTTTAAGCAGGATTTTTTTGAATGACAGAACATTTTAGAATAATGTAATTTGTAATTAAACACTTCTTTTTCCATGTGGCAGAGTATAGCTTGTGCAGCTGTACACAACCCAGGAACCACCACAGCAGAAATCAGAAAACATGTTTGAGATGGAGCCACTGATACAAATAAGAGACAGAGTTGATGGGAGATATTTTCTGCTCTTGGTTTAGAAAAGCTCTTGAAAATATTTAATTCCATCCTTATAGAGGAAAACACTGTGCTTGACTATAAGTGTGTGCTCAAGCCCAATCGATTTGAATTTAAGTAAAGATTCATGTTAACAGCTTATCAAACTATGGACTTACGCAAAGGACCTGTGGTTTTGGAATTCGTTTCCCCATTTTGTCTAAAATAACCTGACTCTTCTGACATTTTGTTCTGAAAGTGGTGGAAATGAGGGAAAACATTCTAAGATGGAAATAACTGAGGTAGGTACTAACATTTTTATGTAACCCAATTTGCATATGGTATATTGTTTTGAATTGTATTGCTGCATCCAGGGTGTAAATACATGTGAAATGAATGCAAGTGAATAAACTCCGGTGCATATTGCGCTGGAGTTTATTGCTCCCAGGTGCTGCATCTTCACATGAGCCTGGAACTGCCGCACATTGAGCCAGGTCAGAGCAGCCCCAGCTGGCTGGGCCCTGGGGGTCAGCCTGCCAGCCCAGGGATGGTCCAACCCAGCTAAACGTGCTGCAGAGGGGCTGGCTGGTTCACAAGGTTGCTTCAGTGCAAAGCTAGCTAGTCCCATTAGCATCTAAGGATAGTCTGCTCTACAGTACACAACTCATGCAGATGTGCCCCCACTATATTATCTATGCAGATGTGCCCCCACTATATTATCTATATTATATTCTTAAGCTATGTTATGATACATATAAATGCTCATTTTAGCTTTATATTATTATAGAAATAAACAAACCCAATACCTATTTTAAATGAAATAAGTTCTATCTACTCATTATGTTTCTGCAATTCTTTAGTTGCATTAACAACTAAAAGGTAAAGGGAGGTAATTTAATTGCTGTAATAAAACAAAAATATGCACAATAAACTACAGCAAAGTATGAAAACACTGTTAGTAAAGAAATGGTGGAGGAGCTGGTAACATAACCTATTGCTAAGGTTTCCTGGCACTTCTAAAACAAGTCAGCCTTTTGAAACCAAGATCTACAGCGTAGTCCTGGGCATGCCACAGATCTCCAGAATCAGAAGCAGTTTACAACACTTCTAATTCCAGTTAGCGCTGTTGGCTTAATGTGGTGCTGCTGGGCTAGTCAGCTAAGGTACAGTAGTATGTGAACATAGCTATGCTACTTCTTGCTCAGGCTGCCTTCTCACTTAGGCCACTTACAAACATTACAGTTTTATCAGTACAAGTGACTGGAAACTGGTCATAACAGAACAAAAGTTTGAATACACATAGACTGCCTTTAAAATGGTGGTACCCAGTTTAGAAGAGGGAACAAAAAAGAGAAAAGGAGGAGAGAGGGAGGAAAAAGAGAGAGAAGAGAGAGAGAGAGAAAAAAGGGGAGAAAAAAGAGAGAACAGAGAGAGAGAAAAGAAAGAGAAAAAGAGAGAAAGAAAAAAGAAAGAAAAAAGAAGAGAATAGAAAAAGGAGAGAGAAAAAATAAAAAAGAGGAGTGAGAAAAAAGAGAAAGGAAGAGAAAAGAGAAGAAATAGAAAAAGAAAAGAAAAAAAGAGAGAGAGAAAGAGAGAGAAAAGAAGAAGAAGGGAAGATGTTGGTTCTTTAAGGATATGCTTGCTTAATTCCTTAAAATAGATGCTCTGTATTCACTGCCATAAACAAATAAAATGCTCTCAAGTCAAAAATCTTTTCTTAATGGCTGCCTTGGCCCTGCTTCTGACAGCTGAGTTTGGCAATGTCAGGCTGGTAGCTGGTTGTTGTCATATGCAAAAACAAATCTGAATTGTCCATCATCAGATGGTTTCTCATAGGACTGAGTATGGTGAAAACACTTGTTCACAGTGATAAGTAGATCCAAAGACAGACAGCAAGGCAAAAGCTACTTTTCTCATGCAGGCATACTTTTCAGGAAGCGAAGACCAACATGCTGTAATCTTGAGTTGCCAGTCCCTTTCATTCTCAAGTTCACCTCACAGTCTTGCATATCGCTGACCATTTTCCTCAAGAAATAGCTTGATGGATTTGAGACAAGCAACAAATCACTTGAGCATTTTACTTCAGCTCAACCAGTGTACGTTGCTGTGCACCACTAAATCTCCATATGCAGAATCCATATAATTTAAAAGTTCACGGAATCTCCTGTGTGTCCAAAAGGAGCAGGACATCAAAGTTGACTATTTTCACAAACGTTGTCATGATTTCATTTAAATCAGAAGATTAGATCCTAGCGCACAAGATATTCTGATGAATAATACAATGGAAACTTGTAAAAGGACATCCAATCTCAGTTTCCAGAAGTTTTACAAATCCAACTGTTTTACCCACCATAGCAAGTACACTATCAGTGGTAACAGAAAACACTTTGTGCAGGTCAATTTGTTGCTGTGTGAAAATATCTTTGCATAAAGTGGCTGGCCTTTGTGCTATGCATAGCACTCAAAGAAAACAATTCCTCCTGAACTTCCCCAGAGATAAAATATTGAACAAATATAGGAAGATGGAAGATATCATTTATGTCTATGCTTTCATCCATTTTAAGGCTCATCACATGACAAGCATGGAGGTCTTGTGTAATTTGTTCCCTAATATTAGTTGTTACCACTTCATCTAATCGCCTTTGAACAGTCCTGGATGACAACAGCATTTCTTCAGTATGAGCAATTATGTCTTTCTTATTTGCAAAATTCTGAAATAGATCCTCAGCACATTTTAAGAAAGCATCCTTTAAGTATTTTCCACCTGTAAAACACTTGCCTTTCTGAGCTATAGCTACAGCTGCAATGTAACTTGCCCATGTGGAAAGAAAATCAACAGCTTTTCTAATGGTTTACGTTTGTCTGCTTCATCGACTCCATAAAATTTGGCTTCGTGCTTGGTTGTGAAATGGTGCTGGACACTGGAAATACAAGGTAACCACGCGTTCTCTGCACAGACTACAAACAACACGATCCCTCGGCTGCACAAAACCATACAATTCTCTCCAGACTGGCTGAAACTTTTGAATATCTAACTTTGGGTTTTTTACTATTCATAGTTACATATATATACATATATACACACACACACACACATATACACACACACACACATATATATATATACACACACACACACACGCACACACCCCTTCTAACTTTAAAATTTCCTGAAGTTCATGCAAACCAAAGTCAGGGAAAACAATGTAAACAGGCAAACAGAAAGCAAAAAATCAGAAATAATCAAATTATTTTGAAGTGCATATAAATCTGGGTAAGTATGGCCAAGAAGGCAATCAGAGAGCAGAAAAACACAAAAAAGTGAGCAATATAAAACGTTTAAATTGAGGAATGCAAAGCAGAGAGATCAAAATAAACTGTATATGAACTGTTTTAAGAAATTAAAAAACTGAAAAATATTAACTGGTTTAAGAAAGAGTAAAAACTGAATATGAAATAATTAAACAAAGCAAAATTAAGTGAATAATATGCAATGTTAGTTTGCAAAGCAGTTTGCAAAGCACAGAAATCAGCACTAGCACCAAGAGGCTACTGATGTATCTGCTGCCAAGAGCACAGGCAGAGGAAGGCCAGGGCTTGTGGGGGCTTAGACCCCCAAATTAATTTTGCAGCGACCAGTGACAGCAGCAGCACCACGGCACTGATCGGCGTGCAGCCAGGCCAGCACCCCACATGTGCTCAGCTCTGTGCGGTTGAGGAAGAAGAGACTAACTGCATGTGCATTGCACTGCCTACAATGAGAGTTGTAGTACTCATACTGATGCATCCACTCAGCACCCTCCAAATATTTTCTCCCTCCACCTATGGCCCAGAGCCATGTGCTTCCCTAATTTCCAGAGGAGGAAAAACACAGATGGGGGGGCCGGTACCTACACCCCCCTGACACTGCCCCCTCCCCACTGCTCCCTGCACTGGCAGCGTCCTCCTGCAGGCAATGTCACACCCTCCCCGCCCCCATGTTTTACTGACCCCTCCTGCATTCTCCTGCCCCTGCCCCTGATTATCCCAGTGCCACAGCAGACACCGGGGGCAAGGATGCAGGATGCTGCCTATGTTCTGCTGACCCCACCCTTGATGTCTGTGGTGGTGCCAAGTGCTTCTCAAAGCTTCATAAAAGTGCCCAGTGCCAGGGCAGGCACTGGGGGCAGGAGCAGGAGAACACCGGCAGGGACCCAGTCTGCATCCTCAGTGCCTGTGGCTCAGTTTGTGAAGCTTTGTGAAACTCTAAGCACCACCACAGGTGTGAGGGTGGGGTCAGCAGGATGCAGACAGCATCCCCGCTTCTCCGCCGGTGTTCTCCTGACCCCAACCCTGGCACCTGCCGTGACACCAGGTGCTTTTATGAAGCTTTGTGAAGTGTCCGGCACTGCCACAGGCATCAGGGGTGGGGGCAGCAGAATACAGGCAACATCCCTGTGTCCCTGCCTGTGCTCTCCTCACCTCACCCCTGGTGCCTGCCACAGCACTGGGAGCTGTGGCTGGTCCAGTCAGCCTGGAGAAGCAACTTAAAAAAAAAAAAAAAATTTCCCTCAGTACACCTCCTAGCATGCTGAGGAAAATGTCTCAACAATATCACTAATTGGCACACATGCCAGGGGTTGCCTATCCCTGATTTAGATGGATTACACTTCGGGCTCTTTGAATATCCTTAGGATGGATATAGGGATTTTTGAATATCCTTAAGGATGGATTCTGCTTTGGGCTTTTTGCCTTAGAAGCAAAGCTGTCAGGAAGCCAAACAGCATAGTCCTGGGCATGCTTTTATGCACACCTAAACTTAATGCACATGTGCCTAATGTGCATTAAGGCAATTTAGGCATGTCTCTACATGTGCATGTGCTAATGCACATTAACAAGGGTGTACAGACCAACTTGGGACCAATTGTTGCACATGTGTAGACAGTGATATTTTACTGCACATTAGTCTAATGTACGGTAAAGCATCTCATGTAAATGCACCCAGTATGGAGGAAGACTTATGCTTTTAAAAGTGAAGAACAAAAAGATTAAGTGTTTACCCTAGTTCATGTAGGAAAGGAGAGAGTCAGAGCTAGGAATGAAATCTAGCTGCCTATAACAATACCTTAGCTACAAAACCACCTTTCCTGTTACAACTGAATTTGCTTGAGGTTATTTAACCCCTGCATATTAATTGTTTTTATCCAAGTTTAACTTCAGCTTTTGCCCATATATTTAATTTCTCTTTCCATTATTCCTCAGATCTCCTCATTTATTTTTGAAACACAACACCTACCACTTCCATACAGATGTTATTTATTCTTTTTCAGGTCAATATGGTCAATATTCAGAAGAAAAAAGGCACTAATCCCTACAGAACTCCAACAGAGATCTTTTCCAGTTCAATGGATTGCTCTCATCATTCCCATTTTATGATCATTTTGCAAGATTTTAATTCAAATGCCAGTGTTCCTACCCCAGTTGATTTGAATTGATTTTGAAATACTCTCAAACACATTGCTAAAATCCAATTATCCCACATCAACTCCCATCTCTTTGCCCACCAATTTTCTCATTCTGTTACTAAAAGCTTTTGAGCTAATCTAGCAAAATTTGTAAATCATAATGTTTAAATAAAGTCCATATTATGTTATTCCATGTCTTGTAGTAATTTGTCATTGTTTTTGCTAAATATTTAGGCTAAATCCTATTTCACCTCTACATGCCAAAGTGGCACTTAACTACATAATGGCAGTTCTGAGTACTTATGCACAGCTTGATTTCTATTTCTACCTATGGCAGAATAGGATTGCCCTGCAGACATACACGTGAGAAGAAAAATGGAGGAGGAAGAACTTCCTAATACCCTTGGAGTTAGGTCACTTGCAGGAGCAGACATAGAGGGTGTGTAGTATCACAGCTGCATCCCACTTTCTGACTATGTGGCAGGTGCAGTAGCTGGGAAAATGTAAGTCCCAAAATGTAAGAATTCCTCCTCTCCTTTTCCCTTCACCCTCAGAGGTACCTCCCCTCCTCTTACCTCCCTGCCCCTTCCTCTCCTATTCCTCTTTCCCTCACCTGCTGTTGTCAGTGTCCCTGCTATCCCTATTGTCCTGGGGGCAGGAGGAAGTCATGTCCCACCCAAGTTGGGCTGTGTGGGAGCTGTCTCAGCCTGGGACAGCAGCAGCTGTGGCAGCTGGATTCCACTCCCTACACCTGCTCCTGGGCTGGTTGGAAACACCCAGGGGGAACATGCAAGGCGGGCTGCATGTGGGTAGGGGAAGAGGCTGGGAGAGGAGTGTCCAGCCACTGCTGTGGTGTTGGTCACTGCTCCTAACACCCCTCTTTGTAAAACCCTAGATCTTCCCATGGTCACTTTCCCAAGGAGTAAGAGACAGTTTCTAGACCCCATGCTCATCCAGAGAGACTTAAACATCCATCTTTTTCTTCCTGGCAAAGTGCTCCGGCCAATGCCAGTCATTGCCATTGTTCCCCTCAACCATCTCCTGGAAGCTGACCCACTGTACCTTGCATTTCCTATTCACTGAATAATAGTGTTTGCAATACTTTCTTCTCCTTAGGAGGAGGGCCAGGAGCCAGAACCAAAGGCTCTTGCCCTTGTTAAGCATCATTTACCACATGAACGATGTGTGCCCCCGGCGGCTGTGGGGGGCACAGCGGCAGCAGGAGCACGGCAGCAGTAAGTGGCAGCAGTAAGCGGGAGCTCCTGCAGATGCCGCTGGCAGCATCGGCGGCAGCCAGCAGGGATCACTGACTGCCCTCAGACATCGCCACTGGTGTCGGCAGCAGGGAGGGTGGAGTGCAGTGACCACCCACAAGCACCACTGACAGTGTCGGTCGTGACTTTTTGTAAGGGGTGCACCACCACGTTCGGGGGGTGCACACACAACTGCATGCACCCCCAATGTGTTGCCCCTGATTTACCATATTTACTTGAATCTAAGACAAGGGATTTTTTTCCCTAATCATCATGGAAAAACTCCTCATCTTAGATTTGCATACAAAGTGGAGGCAGGGTAGGCTGCTGTTCTGGCTCCAACTCTGGCCTCTGGGCCAGAGTCAGGCCCACAGCAGCCTCCTTCCCCTCACCATTTGTCCTACCCTTACTGTCAGGTACAGTGTAGCTCCAGATCAGGTTGAGTTCCCTCCCGGGCACAAAGCACATAGAAACCTGTCCCCTCCACAGCCAGTCAGCACTGCCAACACTGCTGCATGGATCGGCAAGGGCTGAGCTTCCACATGCTGTGCTCTGGGATAAAATGGAGCCCAAGATGCATCTGACTGTAAGTGGGGGTGGGAAGAAAGGCAGAGACTTCAGGGATCAGGGGTGGAAGGAGCAGAGTTTGTGGGAAATGGTGGGGCAGAGGATGTAGGGATCTGGGAGTGGGGGGTCTTGGGGGAAAGGGGCAGGAAGACTTCAGGAAGAAGTGGGCAGAAGGGCAAGGAGGCCACCTGACCCCTCTAGCCACCTGACCTCTCCAGCCATTTTTCCCTGCTGTAGAGTGGGAAGGGGATGAATTTAAGACAGCCCTCTAATAACTAGATTCTATACCTGGAATATTATAACCAATTTATAAAATTTTCCAGATATAGAATCTAATTATTAAGGGAAAATCTTAAATTCAGGGTTGATTTAGATTTTAGTAAATATGGTGTGTTATGGAGCCACCCTCTTTCTTGCCTGTTCTTCCTTCTGGCCTCATATCTCTTCACATTGTGGCTAGAGAAAATGGATAAACGCTATCTTCTACCCAATTTAGGGCCAGAACTCAGGGATCATAGAATCATAGAGATGTAGGGCTGGAAAGGACCTCCAGAGGTTGTCTAGTCCAACCCCGTGCCCAAGGCAGGATCATCCCTAGACAAACCATCCTATACAAACCCATAATCTAACCTCTTAGTAAAACTACACTGTCAACTCTAACACAACATAAGACAAAACACCATAACCTGCCTGTGACAGAGCACCTCCGTGGGTGCTCACCACTTCAAGGCTCTCACAGACTCCAAGGGGAGCCTGTTTTAGAGAAGCAATAGAGGAAACCTTCCTCTGGTACCATTTAAAGGGGGAAGATGTGTGGCAGGGCACTGTGGGTGCCTGCCAGTTTAAGACCAGAGCCAAGCAGCCAGCAGGTGCTTGATTGAGGCAGCCATTTTAGATCCCTAGCTGCCTATATAAACAGCTCAGTTCCCCTTCTGGTTGGGCAGGTAGTAATATTGTCTGGTTGTGAGGCTTTATAACACCTTGGAGGTAAGAGAGGAGCTGTAGGGGATGGTCTGGAGGCTCCTGGTCCTGGGCATGACCTAAAGCTGCACCCTGCCGGGAGTGGGTGGCCTGGTGGGGCTCTCAGTGGCATGGGAGCCCCCAGGAAATGCCAGGCCAGCTACCACCCTGGTGAAAGGTGAGTAGGGGCACCTTAATGCTAGCCCTCACCTTTGAGTGGGTTTGTTACATTGGAGGCAGTTGGGGCCAGGCATGACTGTGGCCACCTGAGCCCTGTGCTGTGCAAGACCCTGAGGAGGGAGAGTGGGGGCCAGGCATGGCTGTGGCCACCTGATCCCACTGGTGAAGGAAGCCCTGTAGCCCCAGTGAGGGGGGTGGAAATGAGGACCCCAGTGAGGGGGTAGCCCCAAGTGATGAGGTGGAGATCTGGAGCCCTGAGTGAGGAGGGCAGAAATGAGTGGCCCCAGTGAGGGGGTGGTGTGGACCCACAAGGAAGGGGATAAGAATGCTCTGGTGAGGGGTGGCCCCAGAAAAGGGTGGAGATGAAGAGCCCTGGGTGGGGGGGGGAAGAAAAACCAGAGGGCTGTGTGCCTGGTATGCTTGTATGTATAGAGTTGCCCCTGGAAGGGGCCAGAGTAAGCTTAGACCCAGTTAGGTAATTGGCTAGCCACTATGCTGGTGAAGGACATAGGAGAGGCCCAAAAGATGGTACATCTGCCACCCAAGGGATGATTAGCTAATCCTATGGCCTAAGGGGCCTGCTTCAAGAGGGAGCAAGGCAGAATAAGTTGTTGATGGATGAAAGAGACCCTGTGAGAGAGGGTGGAGTGTGTGAGGCCCAAGTGAGAGGTGGGTGGTATGAATGTGGGTGTGACTGAGGCCTGACAGCACAGCCTAAGCTTGCTCCAGCGATAGGACCGGAGCATGGTAACATTGATGCCATCTGCAAGGCATGGGCTGCAGTATAGGGGAGGTATAGAGCTGCAGATGGTGCCCCCTGGCATCGGGGCATAAAATGGGCAGCCTGCTGCCTAACTAACATCCTCCTTAATTAAGAACAAGGCATGGCAGATGAGTCAGGTGGGGGGCATGCCCAAAGGCAAGTGGGGAACCTAGCACTGTGGCTAGGAGGGGAACTCCACTTTGCCACACTGCCACAGGTAAAGAAGGAGACCATGGTGGCCAATGTTTCATAGTAGCTAGGGTCAGGAGGGACCTGAACAGATCATCTAGCCTGACCCCCTGCCACAGGCAGGAATGAATGCTGGGTTCACAAGACCCCAGGTGATCATCCAACCTCTTTTTGGATTTGCCCAAGGTAGGGGCAAGGACCACTTCCCTGGGAAGTTGGTTCCAGATTTTGGCCACCCTAACTGTAAAATATTGCCTTCTGATCTCTAACCTAAACCTATTCTCCATCAGCTTATGACCATTGTTCCTTGTCACCCCAGGTGGTGCTGGGGAGAAAAGGGCTCTACCTATTTACTGTTGATCCCCCCTGATGAGCTTGTAGGCAGCCACCAGGTCCCCCCTCAGCCTCCTCTTCCTGAGGCTGAGCAGGTTCAGGTCCCTCAGTTTCTCCTCGTAGGGCCTGTCCTGCTGCCCTCTCACCAAGCCGGTGGCCCTCCTCTGAACCCTCTCCAGGCTGGCCACATCCCTTTTGAAGTGTGGTGCCCAGTACTGGACTGGGCTGCAAAGGTTGTTATTATGCACACAGATCCCAGGAAAGGGGACATGCTCCCTGACACAGAGAGAGGCTTTCCTCTCCCAGGGGCTTTCCATTCCAGAGCAGCTCCCATCTTACTGAGCTTCTGGAGGGCCGTCTTAAAGAGGAGGGCTGGAAAGTACTTTGGTCAGTGTCTATCCCATTGATTCCCAACTTTTTTAGACTAAGAGCACCCCTTCTTAGACTCAAGACACCCCTCAGAAAATGGCAACTCTTAGTTTTCACCTTTTTTAACTACAAAATAACAGAGCAATGTATATGTTGCAAATAACTCAGAAAGACCTCAACAAAAATTCTGACACTATAGATTTCTATTTGAAATCTCTGGGTTTATCTTGCTAATCATGTGTAAGTATTTGCGTGTCTAACAGTGCTAGTATTGCATGAAACTTGTAAAAGGATGTCATGGCACCCTAGTTGAGACATACTGATTTATCTCATAGCCTGATGGCTGGTGACCATTCCTAGGAAGCAGGGGATGCAAGTTCATGCCCCCTCTGACTGAAGAGGGCCTAGAATTCTTCCCCTGATTCCCTAAGCAGGTGTCCTAACCGCTGGGAAAAACAATGAGCTGCTCTCCTCCTGTGATGCCAAACATTGCACTAAACCATATTTAAATTCTTTATGTCATTAAATACAAAATATTTTAAAGTATGTTTTTATCAAATATTTTTCTGGTATATGTACATATATTGGGCTATAAAGAGCTAAAACTGATGGAGCATATTTTAGTGAGATCTTCAATATATGGTATTTTTGCATATAACTCTGGGGAGTCCAAAAGAATATCTTTCAGCTTGGTAATTATGTCACACAATTGCTAAAACATTAGCTCCACTGATTCCCCAGTTAAAAGGTTTGGCACATCATAAATAGAAATGCATATACCTTTATTAAGTAAATACATTTTAAAAAGGAATGGCCATATGCATTTCTTTCTCCATTTAAACATAAACCTCTCCTGATTTGTACTTTTTATTATTATTTGCTTTGCCGTCTCCTAGAACATTATAGCTACATTGTGTTGTTTATTAAAGAGGAATTTTCAAAGTTTGCCAGACTCTGATGTCTCATTTGATAGAAAGCAATCAAAATACTATCAGCCAAAAATAGTCTCTGCAAGGTTAGCCAGAAACACTTCAAAATAAAAAAGCAAACAAATGCAGAATGAAGACAAGAAAATCATTTCTGGTCAATATTTTATAACATTTCAAGATTATTTGGTTTTTAAGTGAGAAACTAAGGGCAGTTCACACAGTGAATTATCTGTACCCTATACTTTGTATAACCACCATTTGTACTTTTAGTTTGCCAAACTTACAAGACATCTTGTGTTATTCAGTCTGGTATGATTTACAATGTTTAACAGCTGCTCAGAAAGATAGTATCATCTAGATAATTACAAAAAAATCCCTTATAAATTTTGGGTCTTTAATTCCAAGTATATTGAAGTTACTTTGTTTCTGGAAATTCCCAGTTTGTCCCACTCAGTACAGTTGTGCAGAAATTCCCTTTAAATTTCTTCCAAGAGTAGCTTCCATTTAGATCCAGGCTTTGTATCTTTAAAACTCCATATCCACATCTGTGACCATCTTCTCCTTTTATTCTGAGCACTTTCCTCACCTTACTATGTACAGCATCCTTTCTCGTGCTTCAAAAATGCTGCTAATGTCACTCCTTTGACAGATCACAAGACGGTTCTCCAAAAACTTAGGAAGTTTCTAATCACATTTTCTCAAATTTTTTTCCTCACAATTTGCTCAATATTTTCTGGTGACAGCTTTTTCTACACACTGCTACCCTCCTTCCAGACCAACTTCTTTATCTTGCCATCTAGTAATTTTTAGGAAAGAAACTCCATATAATGCTAATATTATTGTGGAGCTGGTTAAACAGAATAATATACAAAAAAAATCAGATTTGAGGTTTGTATACACACATAGAACAGAACCTTAAGTCAGGATCTTTCTCCAGCAAATAACTTTCTTAACATTAGCAATTTTGAAATGTAATCAAATTGATGGATTTAAAAGAACAGAAAGATGGTTGTGACCTATGCGTTGTCTTCTGTGCACCAGGAAGCCACAGGAGAACATAATGTAAATAAGAAGCAGTGAGCCATTGGAAACAAATGCACTACATCTGTCTCAAATCCACCAACATTCCTCACAAAAGAAACTCCACATTTATTGGGACTTAATTAATTAAATCAGCAAGTCATCATGCAAGCCTGCACAGCTGGATGGCCTTCCTGTGTCTTCAAATATTTTAATCTTGGGTGGAGTGTGGGATGCCAGGTGCTCCAATAACTCAGTCTTAGGAAAAGCTGAACATTAATAAAAAATATAAATAAAATAAAAGTTCATTACACTCCCAAAGTGGAAATAAACATCTCTATTCACATGACTAGGAAAAAAAAAGAGGAACCTAAATTCTTCACCCATCAGCAATCAAAATACAAACAATAAACCATAAATATGGGGGTTTGGGCGTTACTGGGGTGTTTGAAATGTTTTTGGGAAAGGAAAATAAAATTCCTTTTTTTAATACGAGTATAGAGAATGCTAAATTCAACTTGGAGAATGTTTCAGCTTTCCCTTTGATGTTGAAAGTAATGCAGAGATTTTTTAAAGTAAATAGACTACATAAGCTTTCATTTTTCACTAACTAGGTCACTTCTGAAAGAGCTCAATGTTAGAGTGGAAAAGATCAAATAAAGATAAGGAAGAGCTGTGTGATCTGCAAACAGCTCAAATAAACGCCAAGTTTTCACAAACAACCTTCTGAGCAAATAAAAAGCAATATTAAATAATCCTTCCTTGGAGCATTTTTATTTATTTTTTTAATTGCTCATCATTTCATGTAATTCTCATACTTCACACTGATGAGCAACCAAAAATGTACCTAAGTGAATATAGGGGTTTCTAATACCCCTTTGTAAAAGTCACAGCCTTTATACATGGCACACCATGTATATATGGCATCACCCCTGACTCTGGAAGACAAGTTTACACATTTGTATCACAGTGACCATAATGAGCCAGAGGACTGAAGCAGCTCTCCTAGCCTTGGAGTCAGTTGGCTGTTTTCCAGCGGTTTGACCCTGCTGCTGCTGAAATCAATGGCAAAAGATCCATTGACTTCTATAGGACCTAAGTGTCAATACCTAAGTGTCTACAATTCATCCCCATTGAATATTTTTAGTTGCTTGCTCAGAGCTCAGGTTCCAAGTCCTGCCTTGCATGAGGCTGTTAGAGAAAACAGGAAGGAGTCCATGAATTGTCTCTGCATGGGACTCGCTCATTCTTGTTTCATGTACTTGATATTGGCTGATTTGCTTGCTATTGTACAGGCAGAAAATGCTTCTTTCCTTGCCTGCAGTCTATTTCAGAATAAAGTGTTAATTTTATTGAGGAATGTTTTGTAACAGCAGATCAGCATCTGACAGTGATGGAGCCATTCTCATTGAATGGGTTTGCTGTTAAGCAGCCAACACACATTTAATGACTTCTCTCTCAGTTAACAGAAAGCCAGACCACTGGACAAAATGACTGTCTAGAGGCAATCAGCCAGGTCAAAGCAGAGATGATTTTTATATCCTTGTTCTGAAAAGCATTCAGTCCCCTGGCCATTCCTGCAATTGTAAGCCTCCAAGTTTCCTTGTCCCAAAGACACACAGGACAAAATTAGCAGCAAGCTTAATGCCAAATTCATTACCTTATAAATAATGCCAAAAGAGCTAGTGAATGGGAAAGGAAACCTAGAAAAAGACTTGGGAGCCTACTACAAGTTAAATGTTGCAATATATAAAGTGGTTAGAGAATCTACTCAAGAAGTGGTCAACCCAGATTTGATGATCGTACCCTGGGGGAGAGGGTTCAAATCCTCACCCCACACCAAAATGCTCCAACCACCAGATTATAAATTAGGGGCATTCCTGACCATTCCTGCAAAAGTTGTATCCAGCTGAGTGTCATAGCTACAAAAGGCTACAAAATCAGTATCTCTCTCATGAGCTGTATTTCTGATCTCATAACTGTTGCACTCCTTCCTGCAGAATGGTGCCTCATCTGCTCTAGCACATAACCTAGTGGTCAGTGCTTAATGCAGCACATGATCTATTGCACCATCAGTCTTGACTGTAAGTTAGATGCATTGCCCTTGTTTTTTTCCTTCTGTAGAAAAAATAGGCAACCTGCACCTCAAAGCTTTTCACAGAGGTTCCTGGATTCAGCATATTTATTTTATGTTAATGTTGCAAGGCAGTGGTGCTCAACATTTTTGGCTGGCAGGTTGTATGAGAAGTGCTCAGGCTGTCTGCAGGCTAGATCCAGCTGATGGTCCTGAACTGGCACAGAGTGGTTGCAGCAGGGCCCATCTGGCTGTGCAGAGGGGGGACAGAGGGCCTCTCAACTCCAACCTGGTACACAGGAAGAGAGGGAGGGGACGTGGCCCAGCCTCAACCCAGGCCTGCAGAGGGAGGGGGCATGGCCCAGCCTGTCCAGCTGGGGAGGAGGGGCATGGCCTGGCCTCATCCGGCTACAGGGGTGGGTGGAGGGGGCATAACCTGGCCCCAACCTGTTGTGCGGAGCTTGGGTTTTGGAAATTTGGCAGTGGGGAAGGGTGGCAATATTATTGCCACCACTCCCATGCCACCAAAGTTCCTGATGTGTGGGGAGCCCTGGAAGCTGAACACCATGGCTCCATGGGCCACATTTGGCTGGTCGAGCATGCTAGTTGTTGGATATTATAGTAAATTTTGGCTCTAACTTTTTAAAATCAAAGTCAGGTTTCAGTTTTAGAAAGGTATTTTTAAAAAGGCCTTATTCTACTGTAAACATTAATTTTTAATAATCCAATTTATATTTTAAATACTCAATTGGTTTCCTTGGGTTTTTTTTAAATGTATTAGGTTAAGCACCTAAGTCCATTTTTGGATCTGACACCTAGGTTTTCTTTTGCCTTGTATTCTATTTACAACTTTCTGGTTTTTTAAGTAGTTCCCTCCTAAATGCAAGGAAGCTATCCACCATGGTTTGTTTTTCCCACTGATTCATGGACAGGTTAAATTCAGAAATTTCTCCAGTAAAACTTTTTTGTCCGTTGATTCCCTCTCCCATGCTGCTCTATTCCCCTTTGAACTCCTAGTAGAAAAAGAGGGACTACAAGAAGCACGCTTTGGGCCGGGAGTCAGTTACCTTTTTTGGTGCAAACTAGGGTTTTACAGCTATAGTTTAGACCAGTGGGGGCCAACTTTTTCCCTCACTGTATGCCACAAGGTAAGCCTCACAACCTTTCCCAAATACCACTTTGGTCCCCTTCCCCTGATTAACCTATTGTTCTGCTTTCTGCTCCCTACCCTGTCTGCTCTTCTGCTTTCTGATCAGTGCCCTATCTGTGACTATGTTCCCTACTCACTCCCCAATCTGCTACATGCCACAGACAGAGGCTGGCTGTTCCACCTGCGGTACTCATACCACAGGTTGGCCACCCCTGGCTCATCATTTCAGTTTTTCCTCTGATGTTCTTATAGAAGTGGCATTCTCATCATAGCAATAGACTAAATAAAAAATATCTCCACAGCAGGCAGCAGCCATAAAATAAAACAAGAATAGTCCATTTCATTGCAAGGCAAAACTAATATCCAAGTAGTGCCTCCAACTAGTACTGAAGTTCTAAGTGTGTCCTTAGAACACCTTTAGGTCCAGGTACTGGAGCAACTGTCAATGCTATACTATTAGTGCATGTTGCATATTTAATATGTATATTAAGAAAAAAAAATAAAACAAAAGATTTGGCCAACAGGGAGATAGAGACAAAACCCAGAGGTAAGTGAAGATCCTGGAGACCTTAGATTTGGTTTTCATGGGGCCTTTAATTATTGGGACTTCTCTGTGAGGGAAATCAAAGTGCACACACACAGTCCAGCAAGTTCCTGAAGTGTGCTGGAGGAGAGAACTTTTGGATTCAGGTGGTAGAGAGGCCAATGAGGAGGGAAACTTTCGGATGAGAATGTAAAGATGAAAGGTAACTCCAGTTTCAGTGACCATGACATGATGCAGAAGGAAGGAAGGAAAACAGAATAAGGACACTGGATTTCAGAAAGGAAACTTTAACAAATGGGGGGATAGTGCGGATCCCTTGGGAGGTAATTCTAAGGGGGAAAAGACTCCAGGAGAGCTGACTATACGTTAAGCAGACTCTCTTAAAGGTACAGAAGTAAGCTATCCTGATGTGAAAGAAGAATGGGAAGGTCAACAGGAGATCAGGAGATCAGCCTAGCTAAATAACAATCTCTTCAAGGAGCTGAAACTCAAAAAGTAATCCTACAAAGGGTGGAAACTTGGTCATAGATTCTTAGATTTTTAGGGTTGGAAGGGACCTCAGTAGATCATCGAGTCTGACCCTGGGCAGGAAAGAGTGCTGGGGTCATACAACCCCAGCCAGGTTCCTGTCTAGTAGGCCTGTGTGAATAGAGAACTAGTCAATTTGGATTCAGCAAATTCAGATGCCAGCAATTCAATTTGGAGATTCGGATCACTTTTCCAATTTGATTCAGTCAAATCGGCTTCGGAAGATTTGGCTCCAATTCGGAGATTCGGCCAAGGAGTATAATGGGGAATCAATGAAATATCTATAAGTTTGCCAAGTTTTGGCTGATTCAGATGAAACTTGCAGGAATGGTAGCATCTGCCGAGGGCATGAAGTCCACCAAGTTTCAAAGTGATAGGTGCAGGGGTTTCTGGGAAACTGAACCTAAAATTCCTGAAAGCAAAACTCATGTCACGTGTGTTGAGCCACAGTGGGGTGAAAACTACAGGGGTGGTAGCCCCTGCTGAGGCCACAAAGCCTGCCAAGTTTCAAGGGGGTAGATGTAGAGGTTTCTGGGAAACTGTACCTCAAACTGCTGACAAGCAAAACTCGTGACATAGGTGACACTGTGTGTGTGTTAAGGCACAGGGGGGTAAAAATTGCAGGCCTGCTAGGCCCTGCTTCAGCCACAAAGCCTGCCAGCTGTCAAGGAGATAGGTGCAGGAGGAGTCTGGGTTCTGGGGCCCTGCACCTCTGGCCACAGGCAGGCAAAACTCATGACATGGGTGGGTGACTGTGTGTGTATTCAGGTGCACTCTTCCTGGCACTGGGACCTCTGCACAATGCGGCAGTGTGTCCCAGTGAGGTCTCCTCCTCCACTACAGCCTCAGTTTATTCCACCACTTTAAACGGCAGCAGGTAAAATAACTTAGGTGACTCAGTACCAGTAGCACCAGCAGCAGCATCTCAAGTAGCCAAACTGAACTGTCAGGCCCTTCTTTCCTCTCAAGTAGGAGCACCTAGTGCATGTCTGTTAGGTGCGCCCTCACCGTGTGTGTGTGTGTGTGGGTGAGATCAGGTGCTGGGCCCTCTGCATAACATGGGAGTGTGACCCAGTGAGGTCTCCTCCTCCCCTACAGCCTCAGCTCAGTCCAACACTTTAAATGGCAGCAGATAAGACAATCTGGTGTCTTTTTAGTACAACAATTATATAAGTAAATAAATATATTTTAGCAAGCTTTTGGGTTGAAAAACCCTATGTCAGGTTGAGGAAGCACCTGTAGTTGGTGTGTCTGCTGGTCCTGGATGAAAGAAATAATAAAGAAGCAAGAGGCATACAAAGCAGGCAAGAAAGCCAGTCAGTGAAAATGGAAATGGAGGCATCAGGGGATGAGGGACAGGCTGGGCGGAGGGGGGGCACCTAACCTCATCACCAGAACTGAAGCCAACTTCATACAACTCAAAACACAAAACCTGTTAACTATCTCCAGTACCCCCACAAACTGCACACTAGAATCTATCAAAGACAACAATACCCAACAACCTGTGGGGGCACATTCCTCAACAAAAAAACACCCTGCCTCCAGTCTCTCAGGCCTGATCCTGAGAAGGAACAATTTACAAACCACTTATCACAGCCGGCCCTATGAACTTTACTTCATCAGCCTCCTAGGTACAGAAAATCATGGACTCAATATAGATTAGACAGTGGAATTTTGGTACACTGCAGCCTGCCGGACATCTGACTCCCCAGGTAACTCCGCACTTTTACCTGCCCCGCTACATCCCCGTCCACTGCACCACCCCAGCCCGTCCCTTACCCTGATGCCTCCGTTTCCATTTTTACTGACTGGTTTTCTTACCTGCATTGAGTGCCAGGCCAGCCTCTGGCTTCTTTACTATTCCATCCATCCAAGATCAGGAGACACACCAACTGCAGGTACTTTCTCAGCCTGACAAAGGGTTTTTCAACACAAAAGCTGGCATCCCAGGCAGCTAAGCTGAGCTCACCTGTAGCCTCACAACTCCACAGCAACCAGCAAGCCTCAGGCCTGTCAAAGATGTGACAGGTCTGGGCTTTCCCCAGCCAGGAGAGAGAGAGAGAGAGAGAGAGAGAGAGAGAGAGAGTGTGTGTGTGTGTGCATGCGCACACGCATGCATTAGCTCCTACCTGCCTTTCACCAGAGGATCGTTGGTCCTGGCATTCACAGGGCCACCAGCGGTCCCACCAGGCCTCCCTACCCTGGCAACATACAACTTGCCAGGGTACTCCCTACCCTGGCAAGGTGCAGTTTTTTAGTGGTCATGCCCAGGATCTCCTCCTTCCCCATAGCCCCTTCTGGGGCCTCCTCCTTCCCCATAGCCCCAGTCCATACCTCCAAGTTCATCCTAGCAGGGGAATGACCTCAGTAGGGACATGTTCTTCCCCTGCTGGCTGGTGAAGCAGTGAGTGCCCCCTCTAGCTGACAGTGGGGCATTAACTGTTTTTTTTTAATGAAAAAAGGAAATAGGTGCAGATGGAGTGAGGAGGGTGGCACTCGGTCCATCTGCAAGTGGAGCTTGGGGAACCCCAGCAGTGGGAGGTTCACTTTCAAGAACACCAGCTGCTCCACCAAACCAGGATCCAAGCAGGTGCGGTGGGGTGTCACAACATCCCCAGCAATGCTGAACATCCTTTCACTTGGGACACTGGTTGCTGGACAGGACGGGTGTTGCCAGGCAACCATGGCCAGATCCTACCACATCTGGCTGTGGCTGGCCCAGTAGGCCAAAGGGTCACAGTCCAGTGGCTACACATCCTCCGCAATAGGTAGCCACCAAAGCCTCGGCGCTACCTGCCTGAGGCTGGGGTCTGGTGCTTTTGGACCCCAGCATTGAAGCCATACCCTTGACCCACATTGACAGTGGTTGGCATGGAGGAGACTTGCTGGTGCTGGTGCTGGTGCTAATGGCAGTGCTGGTGCAGGGAGTCCTGTCTTGGGAAAATAGATCCCACTTTTCCACATCCCCTCACCTCTGCCCTTCTGCCTCCCTGACTTTGTTGACCAGCACCAGTGTCCAGTGATTCAGGGTTTTGGTGCTGCCAGTGCACATGCTCCCCTTCACCCTCAGGTCACACATGCCCACCAGCATGTGAACCGTACTGTGTTTCAAGGGATCCAGCCGTCTCCTGATGTCCTCGTTCAGCCGCCTCACCAGTGCCTGCACATCTGGTGACAGCGGCTTGCCCCAGCCAGGAACACTGATCCCCTGGAACTTCTCCATTTGGTTCTCCAGTTCCCTCACTAGGGGGATCACCTGGCTGAGGAGGGCATGGCCAGTGCTGAGGGTCTCAGTGGCCTCAAGAAAGGGCTTGAGGACCACCAAGATCTGGGAGATGGTACCCCACTCAGCTCTGTTCAGGGGGCCTCTGATCCGAGTCTCCCCAAGCAAGGCCATCTCATGGATGGCCTTCTGTTGCTCCACCAGTCTCTATAGCATCAAGTATGTGGAGTCCCACTGAGTCCCCACATCCTGCATGATTTTGTGCTGCGGGATGCTCAGCCCTGCCTGTTTCTCCCACAGCATCTTGCCCCCCTTGATGCTGCAGTGGAAGTAGCCTGCCACCTTCCTGCATTTTGAAATTAGCTGACTTGTAGTGGTAGTGGTGGCGGCGCCATCACCCCTCTCTTGTCACCCTCTGAGGCATCTCTGACTATGAGGTGCAGCCTGTGTGCCACACAGCAGATGCCAACAAAGTTGGCATCACAGATGGCCTTAACCAATGGTGTAGGTGACCATGAACCCGCAGCCTCAAGGCTGCTTGGGAAGAGGATGTGTCTGTGTTTGGGGGGGACTAGAAATATCAAAATAGCAAATATCTAGCTCTCCCTCTACCCCCTCTCCCTCCCCTGCCAGAAAACCTGGCACCTGCCTTTCCAGGACGCCTCTTATTAATGTTTCCTGTGCTGGAAAAGGTGTGTGCGTTGTGTTCTTCTTTGATCTGGTCTTGGTCTGAATCCAAATGTGTGGTGGGCTGTCAGTGACTAGTTCTTTGGTTCTTGAGTGCTGTGTGATTTGTTTCCTCTGTAGGACTGTGGTCTGATTGGTTATTAATATATGGTGTGTTGTGTTCTTCTTTGATCTGGTCTGAACTATACACACACACACATTTGGTGACAGTTTATGATGGTAGATTTGTGATTTGAATACAAAATTATTTTCTGTGAACATTAAAATTATTTTTGAGCAACCATTAAACACCCATGAAGGGAGATGATCTCTAATCTAAACCTAGGCTAGAGCTGAACAAGATTTGAACATGCTGGATTTGGCCAAAGGGTCTGTGTTTTAACAACACAAACATCATAGGATATAGCTGTCCTTCAAAACTAATTCTAAATCTATCCTCTTCCATATTCACCAGACAAGTGCATTCCAAAAATAATTTCTTCCTGTATTGACAGCATAATTAAATGACATCAAAACTGTATTTACAATGCTTACAATACTTATAATAATGTGGATTCAATGACCACCCTTAAAAAAATTGGATAAAGTGTCTTACATAATACTGCAAAGGATCCAACTGCAAATTTAACAGGCTAAACCGTAGTGCCTTCAAACACTCCTCTAAATGATTGCCCCATGAACCAGTGGGATTGCAGCCCCTACAAAGTACTGCAGGCAAGCTAATTAGTGCTACTGAGAGACTGCCATTTAGCCTGCCTCCCCATAGTAATTATATTAGCCTCCAGGCTATGCAGATGTGGTCACATGCTTCCAGTTTAGAAAATCAATGCAGAACAGTGCAGCATGTTTGAGGGTGCTGCTAGCAAGCATGGCAGGTTCTCAATCCTGGTGTTAGGCATTGCAGTAAATGGCTTTATAGATGGCTATGCATGCCACAGAATAGAATCCTTATCCCAAGGTAGGTTCCCTGCCCAATGCATTTAGAGTTAAATACAGAAATAGACTCTGAAATTACAGTGCTCCAATCCCTGAATTAAATGCACAGGGAGAGTTAAACATCTCAGAATGAGTTCCACAAAAGAGTTGTGGACAAAAGTAATAGGGAAACTCCAAGAATGGTGGTTTGCATCTAATTCAATCCTACTCATGAGCCAAAGTGTCTTACTTGGGTGGTAAAGATATGTTGTCCATTGCATGGGATTGATGATCTAGCACCCACTCCTGAAGGTAGATGTTAGCCATAGCGTAACTAGGGATGGGCACCAGTCCCAGGCACCAATTTAGAGGAGGCACCAAAATAGCAACCACTGAAAAGCCCATACATGGGGAAGTAATTGAATGGTACCCATGCCCTTCCCCATGCTCCTCTGCCCCCACTCTCAGTCATCTCTGTCCAAGGTGCCAGCATTCCTAATTAATACTTCTGGGTTTCAGAGACCCTTTTTTCAAAAAATCAAAAGCAAAAAAAACCAAGCAAAGATCACTTTGGTACAACAGTTCAGTTCCTAGAGAACTGCAGTAAGATGTGGGAACCCCAGGTGTTTCTGTACATGTCAAACTTTAAGGCTTCTCAGGGTCAGAACTGCAGCTCCTCAGGAATTTAAGCACTTCCAGGGTAGAGCAGCAGCTAAACAGAGTCTTCAGGGTCAGAGCATAGGGCTTCAGTGCCCAAACTCTGCCTATGCCTGTTTCAAAGTTACCCTTACTTGGTAGCTGATCTCCCAGTTACTAGTTACAGACCTCTGCACATGTTCCAATACATGGACCCATTTGTCCTTGCACTAGGAGTTCATGTAAGTTACTATAGAAGTAATATGGCCATTGCATTTTTTATGATGCTGCACGTGAATCGTTTTTGTATGTCCTTAAAAATTGTTGCTGTTAATTTCAGTCAATTATTTCACTTTGCTTCCCAAATGTTTAGATAGGAGTGATTTTTCTTCTTTGCTGGAAAGCAAAATAGAAATATCACTGCAATGTTTCAAAAGCCTATGTCATTCTGTTTCAAATATTTTTTCTCATAACCTAAGTTTAGTCTGAGCTTTGTAACAATAATGGTGACCTCTATATTAAGACATGCATCAAATGTGAATGCCTGAAATGTGCAGATAAACTCTGCTTTGTTATTCCAGCAGGCATCTGCTTAATAATGTTTCCTCTACCTTGGTATTCATAGTCTACTTTTTTAACTATCAGAAGCACAGCAGGTTTGTCTAATTAAAGGGATAATGTTCACAGAATAGACACCTGCTGCAAAATACAGGAAATAGAGATGAGGCATTAATGTTACCAATAGTAAAGTTTTTCTAGTGACAGCATTTTATGCCATTCATTTTGCTACTATTGTAATAAATGAGCTGTATTTCTAAAAGCGACAAATTACAAAGCTTCCATGTGCAGATTGTGCATTTAATGAAATGCTTAATACTGGTGAAATAGAAGGCCAGATTAGTCGGGATGAATAGGACCTTCATCTCTAATTGGTGGAAAAGAGGAGTAAATATGAGTGAGGATCAAATTCTACAAACAATTATGCATATGCTCAATTTTACTATCACTGTTTTCAGTGGGACTGGGACTGCGAAGTTGAGCATTTGCTGGCAGGATTGGATATTTAATGTACTGCTCAATGTGAGTAAAGATTCTAACACTCTAATCCTAAACTATCAGATTTCTGGCTCTAGTGATGGGCCTGGCTTTAATTCAGAAAGTTACAGTGGAAGACTGACACTTTCCTGTTTATGAATTATGCTAAACTTACAAAGTATGAAACATCACTAAGTTTTGTAAATTTGCTATCTGCCACCACACAACGTGGCAAGGGGGCTTAATGCCCCATGGGAAGGTTGGACCCCACCACAAATGGCCTCAGCCCATAGGAGAAGTTAGCCTAGGAAGGGCTGATGAGAGGCGCAACTTCCCGGCAGGCACTGGATCCACAGCAACAGAGCAACATGCAGCACCACCATGCTGTTTTAAAAGCATGTACTCCCTGCGCATAGGCGGATGTGCAGAGAGTGATGCACAAAGAGCACGCTCTGCTCACCAGAAAAGCTGGGCAGTTGAGCCACGCGAAGACAGCCAGGAGAGCCTCCTGATTCCTGACTCCAGCATGTTGGTGGACCTGGGCAGCTGATCTGGGCAGAGATAGCCAAGAGATCTCTCTGGCTCCAGCAGAACAGACAGCTCAAGGCACAGGAAGAAGATGCTGCAGCTGTAAGCAGAAAACGCAGAGGGGTTCTCATCCTCAAAGGCTGTGGCCAGGGAAAGTCTGGAGGATTGAGGGGATCCTGCACCCAGACAACAGAAGCATATGGGACGCGTGAGTGTGAATACCCCTGTTTAGTGCCAGATGTCGGGGTGCTGAAGGGGCTACAGTTTCTTTGAGTTTCATTATTGTGTGGGAGGTCATCCCCTCTGGAAGACCAGGTATCTGGACTGCATGTGACTACACCCAAAGAAGGGTGGTGAGGGGCGTGTATTTCACCCTGCTCCAGCAAAGGAGCTGATTGAGTTTGTGTTTTATCTTTGACAAAATTAGTTTGATTACTGAACTGAGGGGATACTAACCCATATCCTGAAGATAAGTTATGGGCATGGACTTTGTTCACCCAGGGTGACTGTCTCAGACTGAAGTTGATTATGTAAGGGTTAGGTCCAGACTTAACTCTTTGGTGTTTCTTTTGGAATTATAATTTAAGCCTTGTGATTGAGGGACCACACCCAAGGCTATTTGTGGCAAGAACTGATCCAAAACACATATTTATTATCCGAGTTGGGCAAATAAGTCGTCCATGATAGCAGATAGCGCATTCAGTGACACCTGGCATGAGCAACCTTGCCACATAGTATGTGGGCCTGTGCAAAGTGGCTAGTATTCTCTTAGGATTCAGATTCGGCCGATTCGGAAGATAGTGATTTGATTAGGTGATTCAAATCACTGTCCCAGACTGATTCGGCTGAATCTGATTCAGAGATTTAGCTGCTGCTGAATCTCCAAATCACCCAGGCCCATCCCCAACTCACTCTGCCCGCCCAGCAATGGCTGCCCCGGCCACCGTGGCACTTTGAAAAAAAAAAAATCCTGATTCACTGGGTGCTGATGGGTGGAGGGGCGATCCCTGCTGCCCCCCACTGCTCCATGCTGTGTGGGAGGGCTCTGCAGGAGCCCTCTGTTCCATCCCCCCCTGCTGTCCCAGCCCCAAGGTTTTTCGGGTTTTTTTCTTAAAGGGCCAGAGCTGGGGAGGGGCTGGGACAGTGACAGGGGGTGAGGGGGGCTCATGCAGACCCCCCCATGCAGTATGGGGTAGTGGGGGGCAGCAGAGATTGCCCCCCGCCTGGAAGCACCTGGTGAGTCAGGGCTTTTTTTAAAAAGATTTGGAGAGCTTTCAATTGATTCGGACCTTTTTATTGGCCCCTGATTCAATTCGGTTTGGAGATTCAGCCACTGAATCTCCTCTGAATTGAATCACCACCCGAAGCTTCGCACAGCCCTAATTGTATAGGTCACTGGTATGCAGACCACAGTTGCACCAGCTAGTGTCATTACACATCATTTTGGTAAAATCTGGTTGGCATGTGGAATGGGTGAAGGGAAGGAAGAGCCCCATGAAATATGCTTAAAGACAGCCTCCCTGAGGGAGGGATACCACTTGTTGTTGGAGCCTCCTTCCCTAGTGTTTTCTTTTCATAATCAAGTCATGGCAGATGAGTAAAGAGGGCTCTCCCTCAAAGGAAACCCTCCAGATACCCAACAGGAAGCGAGCATTAGGCACTCGGCCTCCATCAGACAGTCTCAATAAGTACACTGCTCTTCGCACTGCCCTGGCTGGGCACACTATCATTTTCCAACATTTCATATTTGCAAAAATGTACAATACGATAACTTGCATTTTGCAAAACATTATCCACAGTATTTAAATAAATCAAGTCTATTACATTACAAAGAGATAAAAAGAATACCAGGCAGGTAGAGAGACAAGTCTGTTGTTGCTATGTACTTAACATGCTCTTTTATTGTTCTCCCGTTGTCCTTTCACCATCTGCTTTTCTATGAAGTCATTTGGTTCTTCTTGTCATGGATTAAGATTGCAGGCTCTCTGGAGCGGGCAGGATCTTTTCTCAGTGTTTTGAAAGTAGCTTGCACAATGGAATCTCCAGAAACAAGTGTAAGAATAAGTAATTACCACCCAAAAATGAAGGCACTATTTAACAGTACAATGAAAGCAATTTAAAAGCCAGTCTTTGTGGCTTTACCTTCTCCTAGTTTTGTAATCCAGAAATGGTTGACAGAGATACAAGTGCGAGTTTAAACTGTAGCAAATGAAAAATCAGCTGGTTAATTATCCATTAGAGAACAGATCTTCAGGTTTTTTTCCATCTGTGAGATGCCCTGCCATCACCCTGGGGAGAGCTTTCCACAGAGCAGGATTGAATGCCATGCCTGGTGGAAAGGACAACATGGAGGCTCTGTATCCTTCACCATCACACCTCATGTGATGGTGACTAAATGGGGACATGCAAAAAGACAATAGTGTTGTCTGCTGAACAGGGTCATCATGTTTTACATGGTAGCAGAGAGAGATGCCAAGGGAAACACTTCTCCATCCTACTGTGATTAAAGGGAAATTAAGGGGAATTTCCCCACATGCCTCATGTACTTAAATGACTTTTGTTACTGTAACATCTGGACACCTTGTAATATATTTATCTTCACATTAGACTTATTCTTCTTTTACAGAAGAGGTTCTTTTTCAAAAGAAACATCAAGAGACCCAGTAACTTACACTTTCTGTGTGATTTTGAGTATGACAGAACAAGGATTTGAATTCAGGCTTATACTCTAACCATAACACCATCCTTCTCTATCCCTTTCAGTGTCCCTTCTACTTCTATTTCACATATTTTTTGTGAAGAATGATTTATCTAGGCCTTCGTGGAAAAGGTGTGGCTAATGTTGGAGAAAACAGAAAGGTAACATTTCCCTATGCTTTCTGTTTTATCTGTGTATTCCTCCCACTTCCATTAGCATTCCTTGATTTCCCTCCAGAAAGGGTAAAACTGAAAACATCTTAACTCTACCTTCCAAGCCCACATAAGGGAAAGAAAATGAACAAAAATCACAGCTGGCAGTGTTCAGAGCTTAGGAGGATTTTTCCTTTTTTTAAATAAATCTTTTATTTATAGCTTTTGACTTTTATGGAACATACAATATCAACTAAACTGAACAATAAAAAACCCTTCAGGTTCAAGTGTTTGCACTGCACCCTTCACAACATATTCTTGTTTCCTTTGATAGCATGAACTGTGTGCGGAACAGCATATTTTATTTTATTAACTAAACATTAACATAATAAAGTACCATTTTCTAGGCTTTGTAAGAAACTATGAAGTGAAGAGAAAAGTATGAACTGCAGGAAATTTGATAACAGTATCTCTCAGACTTCATTACATAAGAGACCTGCATTAATCCTGCTTGTGACTATACACAATTGCTCAATTATTCGTATTAAAATCGTGCTTTTAGTCCCCAGCAGAGATCAGAGCCTTTTTGTGCTAGGTTCTGCATTTCCATATAGTAACTTTCAGTCCTTTGACAGTTTACAGACTACTTTTGTAGTGTTTACAGACTGAAGACACACAACAAATGAAGAGTGGAAGAAGGGAAGGTATGTATCCTTTCTTTGCAGATAAGGAATTTGAGGCACTCAGTTTGAGATTTGCTCAAGATGCCCTACAAAGTATGTGAAAGAGCCAGGATCAAAACATATTTCTCCAGTCCTAATCTGATGGCTTAAACCAGCCTCCAATTTGGTGATTGGTGGTGGCAATCCCACAATTCGAGGATGACCTCTACTATGGCTCATTGATGGGTCTTGAGGGCTAAGTACAGACAGTCAAAAAACCTGAACCTGAGTCAATTCAATCTTTGCAGATTTCTCTAAACTGTGTAGATTGAGCCAATAAGTAAATGAACTGATGTTCACTTTTCAAACAAGAAGAGCAGCCAGACCCCTGCAGTGACCAGTAGCTGAGGGGCGCTACAGCATGCTTCCCAGCCTGCTGGCCAACGTAGAGAGCTGGGCAATTCTGCCAACCACACCCCATCCTCAGCATCTGAGCTGACTGAGGAAGGTGGGGGGAACCCACCACACCAGCACAGCACTGGACCCCTAGCTGAGAGCAGCCCAGCCCCACCAGGGGAGGGGGGCTCTGGGAAGAGCCAGAACCAGGGGGTGGAGCCAAGCCACAGTATGGGTTTCTCCCCACTCAGCCTCCTCATCTGGTTGAGGATGGGGTATGGCTGAGGGACTCCAGCCCCACTCCTGCCTCCTGAGGGCAGAGCCAAGCCCTTTTCTCCTCTCCCCCAAGCCAGGCTGCACCTGGCTCGGGGTCTGGTGCTGGGCCAGAGGGTTGTGCTTTTTCCACCCTTCCCCTCCTCAGCCAGCCAGAGGAGTGAAAAGGCTCTGGCTCAGGAGCAGAGGTGTGGGGCAGACCTTGCTCTGCTGGAGCAGACAACACAGCCCAGAGCTGCAAAGCATCCTGGGATGCTGGGGGACTGAGTTAATTTGAACTGGGTGGGGATCTGGGACAGAAATTCCATAAAACTTTGACCTAAATCAGTTAAGTCTGATATTGCATCCAACCATGTTTATCCTAAATCAGGTTGAGCCATTTTGAAAGTGGTTTAAGCGCACTGAATTTCTGTTCTGTTACAGGTTTAAACCTGTTTCTGATCACTTAAAATGGTTAATGTGTAAATTCTGTCCCTAACCAAAGTGACTCATGTTTGAGGGCGTGAGCCAGCAGCATGGCCAGTGCCATGTGCAGCTGCTAGGTCTGAGCTGGCCAACAATGGGCCATGAGCAGGCCTGATAGCCATTGCTGCTGCTGTGGGGAGGCTGTGCGCTATGTGAGGGCGGACAGGGATCCCACCCTTCCCAAGCAGCCCCCCCACCCCCACAGTCATCTGTACCCACACAGTCCTTCCACACCCACAAAATTCCCCACTATCCACCCACAAACCCCCCTACAATCCACGCACACACCCCCATACTTCCACACAAGCTCCACCCCCCCACAAACCCTACACCCACTCACAAACCCTCCCACATCCCTTCCCCCACAAACCGCACATCCCCCCACAAATCTCAAACCCTGTGTGTCCAGCCGCCAGATGGGATGGGACCTGCTGATGGCAGCCACAGCTGCAGGGGCAACTGCCACATTGCAGCCCTGCCCCATCCTTACACTGGTGCTGGGACATGCAACCCCAGTCTGGTGACACTTCTGGTCCCAGGAACTACATGCAGGGTGTGATGGGCTGGGGGAGGGGTGGAGATGGCAGGAGGGGATGTGTGAGAAAGAGATAGGGTTTAGAGATAGGGGAGTGCTTCAGGTAGGAGAAGCCACCAAAGCCAGGCTTAGAGCCCCCCTGCCCCGCTAGAGCAGCCTGTGCAGGGGGGACCCGGGGGCCAGCCTGGAAGGGAAGGAGCTTGCCTAGCCCAGTTGCTGAGCCCCAGTCGAGGGATTCCCAGAAATGGCATGGGGATTGCTGGGGCCAGGGCCAGGGCACAGGCACAGGGAGCAGAACAGCAAGGGCTGGTACTGCTAAGCACCACGAAGCAGCTGGTGGGACAGCTGCAGCTGGACTCATGTCCTGGTGTTGGGACAGAGCTGCATCCAGAAGTGAACTGGTGGGGGTACACAGGGGCTGCGGGTCAGAAGTGAAGGGCACTGGTGGGGCTGTGGGTTGGAAGTGAAGGACAAAGGTAGGGGTAGGGCACCAGCATATCAGAGCTGCTCAGCATCCTTCATCCCAGTGAGTGAAGGGGATAGGGGCAGCTCTCATTTTTCTATGATAAAAAAAACCAAAAGCAAATGCCAAGAGTATAGATATTTAGCATTCATTTTATTATGATGATAGAGGCACTAGTAGGCTTCCAAATTCCTTTAAAATTGTAAATATATCAATAAAACATTGCCCAACTGCTCTCTTTATATATAGTGGCATTTCATTTTAATCACAGAAGAACATGGATTTGGGGTATTTTAATAAGAGAATTTGGGTTTTTTAATCAAAGAATTTGCAGTTTGTAAACAGGGAACACCAGGATCCCTGCTAGTGAGGCAAGTGGCAGGGACTGGGCAGAGGAGCCTGCCCAGGACCAGCATCGGAGACCCAGCTAAAGGGCAGGTGGCTGACTTGGCCATTTGGGGGCAAGAGGACAGCCTTTGACCACTCAAAGCAGGCCACTTCATTGAGCACATCTTGTTGGCGATAGCTGCCCAGATGGCAACATGGGGTCACAGGAAGATATGACAGCAGCCCCAAAGGCCAACTGTGCAGCTATGGCCCACCAGCAGCTGGCCCAAAGGTGCAGGTGGCTCTACTGCAGTGCCCATACCACAGCACAGGCAACCATGAAATCCCCACCTGAGCCTGGCAGGTGTACACACATGGCACCGCAGGTCCAAGGGAGCAGATCCTGTCGCCAAGCAGTTCCCCAACTGCCAGACTGCTGCAGTGGGTAGAGGGTGCAGGGGCCACTCTAGCTTAGGGCTGCTTCAGCAGTCCATCTGGCAAGAGGAAGACAACAGTCAACACAGAGAATCTTGCTGTAACAAAAATACTCTTCTGTAGTTTTGCTTGGAATCTCTGCAGGAATCAAATCAGTGTTTGAGAATCAAGTAGTGACCCATCAAAATTATTGTGCTGAATGAGTTCAAACATAGTGAATTTAATGAAATAGCAGCTTTCAGGTAGTCTGGAAGCATTTGCCCCTCGGCTAGAGATGTATTACATTCACAAGAGGAATTTACCCTTTAACCCACTTGTATATGACCTCCACATATTCCTTCAACTTCATTCTCCCTCTCCCTTTAGAGGCAGGCAGTTTTTCCTTGTAAGTGAAGATCCCCTTGTATGCAAGAGCCCCGTGGTTTGAAGCTTTTGGGGTCAGAGAGGTTGCCCTAAACATCTAGGTGAAAGACGGGAAATGGCCAAAAGCTGCATCATAAGAAATCCAGAAATCTAGATAGAAAGCAGATTTGTAGTGGAAGGAGTTCTCTGACACCCATGCTAGTGAACAGTGGAAAGTATGGCTATATCCAATCCATTTGCATATACTTTCTATTCAAAATTCCCTCAAGTACCACTATGGAAACTCACCAGAAATTGTATAAATGCCTAATTGCGAGAATGAGACATGGAAATACAGGAGGGGCTTGGGGAACACAGGTTTGCATTCCTAGTGACAATGACTAATATCTCAGAGACTGTTGATCCCACTGAGTCCCCTGCACTGGAGAATTTACATAAAAAACGGATTTCTGGTGATGAATTGCTCTTTATTGATTGGAAAATGGTAGTTACCAAGCGGAGCAAATTCTAGGAGCCCAGTAGCAACAGCAGATGCTGTATTTCTCACGGGAGAAAGCCTTTTGACCCAGGGTCCTACAAACATTCACACCCATTGTCTTGCTCCAAGTACCTGTGCAGTATACTGGTAAAACATCCTAACAGAGGTCCCCCTGGGATAGCCAGGTATAAGTTAATCAGGGTACATCCTAGGAGCAAACTGTGTGCTCTTCCTGGCCACCTACTGGCAGAGGAACAGCCATACATCTTGGAAGAGCTGTGTCACTCCTGCTTTAATCAGAGACAAAACCCAGAACAATTACCACCTCAAATGAGATGTGTGTATAGCTTGTGTGACAAAGCTATATTGTGGAGTTTCCATGTGTCAGCACTTCCCCTAGAGGCTGAAGGCACGTCTGCCCAAGTGCCTGGACTCTAGGACAGCGCTGACTATGGCACCAAGCTATTGCTGAAGCTAGCAGACAGGGAAGGGAAAGTGACAAGTGCCATGCTAAGGAGGATAGTCACCTATTAAATGTCTGCACCATCAGAGGAGAACTGGGTTAGTGGATCATTATTAAAGGTACTGTGGGGTGAGTATTTATTTTTTATTTATTTAGGGACAGAGCCAAAGAAGGAATTAGACAGACTTCAGACTCCAAGTTCAAAACTGCAATCCAGAAGCTGTTGTTTAGCTAACGCCTATCAAAACCACTAGTGTAAGGGTTAAGTTTCTCCTACCATTGTGAAAACTATTCAACACACTGCTAAGAATCCTAATGAACTCTGGCTGCTGTTAATTGATTTACCTAGTTGGTTATGGCCTCACATTTAAAAATAGTTCAGAAAGTTACCCAATAGAGTTTCATCTGTGAAGCATCATGAACTTTCACACTTCTAACTGGTTCCTAACCTCTTGGGTGGGTCCTGACCTCTTTCTATTACCTTTTTGGCTGATAGCCAATGGTGATGTAATGCTTTTGGACTGCCCGTACCCCAGTCCTAACACTTCCCATGTTCAGATCTCATCCTTTGCCACCAGCCTGGAATGCCCATGTCTCATTGCTGACAAATAAGACTTGGATACTTTTCTTCACTGTTGCCCCACTTTAACCAAGTTTATAGCCTTTTCACCAAGGGAAAAAGTCTACCAGTGGAGGAGACTATTTTGAAAAAAAGCTGTGTGTTCGGTGATGATATACCTATTTTGCACTCAAGCCTAATATTTTTTTCAATAATATTTGGCTGAGAAAAAAGTCAGAGACATTACTTTCTGACTGACCCTCAAAAATGGAAACTCAAGCTATGTGAGCCCAAGCCTTGGTGCTACCAAAGATATCTCCCAGAAGGCTTATATGTGATGTTGAAGAATGCATTATATGTAGAAAATCTTGCAAATTACATATTATGGGTAAAGATCTACTTAATTTGTGGTTATCACATAAAACCACAAAAAACAGTGCTGTTCATGATCGCCAGGATATACTGCATTGGCTGCAAAAATCAACCTAAAAAAACCCCAGCATATTATTCATATAATACACTGTTTTAGAATGTCCCAGTGCTTACTGCAATACAAAGACAATGTGCAATCACTGGAACCATAGATCACATAATTGAGAATTACTGGGCACATCTACACAAGACACCTTAATGCACAGTGGACAGTTCTACTACGCGTTAGCGCATCACGGCAAAAACTGTGCTGGTGCACTAATGTGCAGTTGAATTAATCTACTTAAGCATCACAAAAAAGTTTGCCTTTTCCACTGCACATTAGCGAGATACTGCGCCTTTATCTAGTACCTCATATTAGAGGTACTAAACTTAATGCGCAGTAGCAAAGGGGCAGTAATGAACATGTAGACATGCCCTCTATCTGCAAGTGACATAGACTAAGCGAAGGCACCAGTCAGTGAAGTGAAAATGCTTCAGTGCCATATTCTAAGAAATTGGACGCAATGCTACTGTCTGAAGATGACTAAAAAGAAATTTATTTTCTGTGGAATTTGCTATTAAATGATATGGTACATGCCTTTCCACCAATCAGCAGCAAGGGGCAGGGCCTCCAGAAATACCAGCAAAATCAGTCCTTCATGTCATGACCAAGCTGCAAAAATTGCTTTGTCTCACTACAAATTTGGAACCCCTAATTATGGATTCAAGATATGCCTAAACTTGGCAATAATGCTATGCCACTTCTAGTTTGTTAACACAACTACATTTAATGTTTTCCAAAGCAAAGCTGACACTTATATGGCCTTTACCACTTAGCACCCAAGCACTTCAAACATTAATGAGGCTGCCCTCACACCAGTCTAGTGGGGCTAAGATTATTCCAATTTGTGGCTGGGAAACTCAAGCATATAAGTTTTGTCTATTTGCCTTTGGTTGTACCAGAAGCCCATGATGCTCAGGTCTCCAGAAGTCTAGGGCAAAGTTTTCAAGAGTGCTTGGGGGCACCTTTTTTAACTTGTAGTGATGTACCTGAGTTCCTTGCAAAATAGGGTTTAAGGACCAGATTTTAGGTAACTAAAGATGGATGCAGATAGGTGGCTGGGTTTGCAAAAGTATACAGGCACCCCAAAAGTAATACTTAAGACACTTTTTGAAGCTATTATCCTTAATCCACTTCCATAACTAATCTTTTCCCTAGACCAGCGGTCCCCAAGAGATAGTTTACCCCAAGAGATAGTTTCCAATAGCACCAAACCACAGTATCTGAAGAAGTTAAAAATAAACCTGACAGGGAAAGCAAAGTATGTGGTCATCTACAGCATACAACCAGCTCAACATCGATGCTCATGGATTACAAAAAGGCAAAAATCACAGGTAACCCAATGAGAATTGAAGTTTGTCAAGTGTTTTATAAAGCATTAAAGTTTTCCAGCTCATTAAACTGTATCATCATTATCACTATTTATAAATAGCAGCAAGTCAAGTGCTACCTACTAAGTTCTCACTCAAAGTTCTAAGAACCATTTTCTCACTCCACTTGTATAATGTTTAAAGTTGGTTTGTATAAAGATAAATATGCACTGTCAAACCTAAACACTTTTAATCTCTTTCAAGAAAAATAGGCATTCCTGAAATTAGTGAGATACTTCATTGTATCAAGCATATAGCAGCTGGGCCCAACAAAGAATCTATAAGATACAGTACATGAACAGATGTCATTCTGCTAAGTGTGTCAGCAGCAATGAGTCGAGTGTGTGTTGAAAATGTGACAATATTTTTGGTAGGTAGAGCAGGGAGACAGATGGTACTCCTGGATGTGTGAATAAAGATTATATAGATTATTATTATGTATATAGCATAAAGGTCTTGACAGACAAATAAGAAAAGCTCCCTGCAATGAAAAGGTTGTAGTCTAAATGAATCATTTTAAAAAGTCTACTAAAATAAGCAATAAACATAATGCATACATGACTGTTGATCAGCAAATATTCCTGTCCCATCTCCAGGAAACAGCAGGGACGAATGGAAATTACTTCAAATGGCTTGGCTCCTTCTTAGATGGAAACATGAGGGTCCCTATGGGTAACTGTTCTGTTCCCCTCCTAAGCCCTCTCATGCAGAATCCCAGAGTCTCAGCCAAAATAATGCTATTAAGAAGAAACAAAGCATGGGAAATTTCAGCCAAAAAAGATTCAATTTCAGAAAGGAGTGTGTGAGAAAGTGGAAGTTATAATGGAAGCCTCTTTGGAATGTTTCCCTTGTTCTTGCAAGTGAGGAAAAATTATGCAAACAGCAGGGTAAAATAATATTGATACTCCCCCAAAAACGTGTCTTCTCAAACATGTGCAAACATTCAGATCTGTGTCATCAAGAGATAAAGAGCTTGGTTTCTCTTCGGCAATAAAACCGCCCATCATTACAGCATTTCTGTTGGACGCCTAAACCCTACCCAACAGAACTGTGATGCTCTCCTTATTCCTCTGCATAGAACAGATAGTTAAGGACATGTTTCTCAAATGTGCTGTTTCCCTTTTTGCTGTAGTTACTGTAAGAAGCATGACTACATCAATGTGAATACTCAATGGCCCTTGCCAAAAAGGGGGTTCAAATGGCCAGGCTGCAGGTGTGTAACATAGAGCCAGCATCCAACTTATCATCCCAGGAGTTCAGACACAGCCCCTCCCACAGTCTTTTGGCATCATGGGAATTCCTGTTTGTGTAGACAGCTTTTCAACGAGGCAAGGCAAAATTGTAGCAGCATCCTCCTCTAGAGAAGCACCCTGCTGAAAGGAGTATGTCAATATGGGATGAAGCTTGTGGCCATTCAGCACCCCAGGGCATTCTGTCCTCCTTCTTTTTCTCGTACCTATGCCTCTGTATGTCTCTAACAATGGGTCCTTTCCCATCTCTCTTTACCAGTTGTGGCAGAGGCTAAAAATGTGCTCTGTAATATTGTGAGGTAAGAGCAATCTCTGTACACCCCAGTGCAGGAATCATGACTGTTACACCTTCAGAGCAAGGGCCAGCCATGAAAAGTAGAGTTTTTGTCTGTTGTCTCCAGACAATGAACAAGACTCTCAACTATTATAAGTCTGTACAGTTCTGCTCACTTCAGTGAAGCTATGCTAATTCGTGCCAGTTGTTTTTCGGGTCTCACTGTGCCCACTTAAAATGTCTTTTATGCACCAGCTGTCAGATCCTTTTAGCTTCCTGAAACATGCTCTTTCACTGGCTTCTTCTGATGTCAGGTGTTCCTGTAACAGAGAGAAACAGCCAAGTACCAACACTGCAAGAAAAAAAAAATGGGTCTAAATTCCAAGATCTGACATGTTACCTTTTGAAATGCCTAAACAGAAAGTTAGGAAAACACTTCACTGATCTTGATATGTGGGAAATTCAGGTCTTGAAAGAGCCATTGTCCTTCCAAATATGTGAAGTTACTTCCAAGTACACATTAGATCCATGCCATTTTTATGTGCTGGCTGCTGTTTGTTCTTCCCCCTATCCATCTGTCCCACAGGAATTAAGCAGCAGTGCTGGGAAAAGGAAATGAACTAATTTAGGTGGAGGGAGGGGAAGATAATTCCAGAGCCCTGCATACTGTACATGTAATATACAGTATATGAAAACAGCTGTCAACCATTAAAACTGGTGGGTTGTGTACTGGCATGGCTTCTGGAACGGATTAACAGAGGGTGGAGATTCAGAAAGTGCCATACTGCGTGGAGCCAGTAACAGTCTTTTTACAAAATCTCCCATAAAAAATATTAGTGGTGTCAGCTAAAGTTTGCTTTAGCTTTAAACTCTGAGTGGAAAACAACTCAGTTTGGATCTTCTTTTCAGTTTATGCCTTTGCAAGTCTTGCATAATGTGCATTTATCCTGAAAGTGTTTGGATAGTTAGAGAGAGAGAGAAAGAGAGAGAGAGAGAAAGTTAGTTAGCCATATTAGCCTGAAGTGAAGCAGAAGGCAGGGTAGATTTTTACCTTACAGATGAGCTAAAACCTCTGCTTTTGTAAGCAGTGGCTTGCTTCAAGAAATGCTATGAAGACAGTCCCTGTTTTCCAGTAAAAATAAGGGCATGCAATAAATACACACATCTAAACTATAAGACTAATCCCACAAAATTTCGACTGACTTTCTGAAAAGCAGGAGAAGAACTACTATCTGTTTTGTTGCCCTACAATCTCCTTAAACATATTTAAATATCCTATGAGATTTAATAAACAAACCAATCTGAAGGGACCATAAGAATAGAACAGTAGTGAGTCTTATTCATAGCAAGACAGTGTAGGCTAGGGAGCAGATATGGACCTTCACCACAAGGTGGGCACTGGAAGCTGGAAGACTATCAGATACAGAATGATTCAGTGTCCCATTTACAGGTACTCCTGTGCTGAATATGGCCATGCGATTGTAGTAGGCTATGAAAATTTGAGGAAGGGTTTCAAAACCACTCATGTCTTACTAAGTGATAGTAGCAGTTTCGCAGTTTACTTTGCAGTGTTCAATATGGGATAAGAACAGACATTCAAAATGCCAGAACCTGAATTGATTCAATCTTTGCAGGTTAGTCTAACCTGCCTAGATTGAACCAATTTGGAATGAATAGATATTCAGGAAATGAAGGCATGTGCCTGCAGTGGCTCAGGCCAGGAGCCGGGGGGCACTAGAGCATGCCCTTAGCTGCAGAGAAGCTGTGCTGGGGGACCCATGCCTCAAGCGAACTGGCCAGGGCAGGAGTTTAATTCCCCCTCCCTGTCCCACTGGCACGGACCTGAGCCGGGGTCCACCTGAAGTTCCCCCCTCACTGCTGCAGCAGCAGGGGCAGGGGCATGGCCAGATGTTGCCAGCGTGGCCCCCTGGGCAGAGGAGGTAGGGAGGGAGTTTATTCCCCCCTCCACTCTCTCTGCCCCCGGGGAGGCCACAGCCGGGGTCTGCCAGCCCCAACTGCTGCTGCCACTGATTGCTCCCTGCATGGGGTGAGTGACGGGATAAGCTCCCTCCCTGCCCCCTTCACTAGACACCAGAGCAGCAGCCCCTGTCATGGTGATCTGGGAGCAGAAGCCTCTTCCTGGCAGGGAGCTGCACTGCAGGTGGGGGGGTGACACAACCAGAGCTGCCACAAACTGCATGGGTGGAAGCTTTAGCCACATGGTTTCTGCCCAGCTCTGGCTTCAGCTCTGGCTGCTTTCCACCCACCCCCTTCTCTCCCATCTCCCACCCCCCTCCTGCCGCCCTGCAGGGGATACTAATCACACCGGACAGGCAGAAAGCAGCCAGAGCTTGACACAGGGCTAAAGCTTCCACCCACCCACCCAGAGCTGCGCGGTGGGACAGGAGCATGAGCCGCAGCTGGAAGTGAGAGGAGCAAAACAGCCCTGTGGAGCCCAACCAGCGTGCACCTCCCCTCGCCTCCAACAGCTACTCCCCTTCCTGTCCCTGCTGTTAGCCATATTATTCTGAAGTGAGGCAGAAGGCAGGGTAGATTTTTACCTTATAGATGAACTAAAGCCTCTGCTTTTGTAAGCAGTGGCTTGCTTAATGCAATGAAGACAGTCCCTGCTTTCCAGTAAAAAAATAAATAAATAAACCATGCAATAAATCCACACAGCTAAACTATGAGACTAATCCCACAAAATTTTCACTGATTTTCCTAAAAGCAGGAGAAGAACTGCTATCTGTTTTGTTGCCCTACAATCTCCTTAAACCTGTTTAAATATCCTATGATATTTAATAAACAAACCTGTCTGAGGGGACCATAAGAATAGAACAGTAGTGAGTCCTAGACACAGCAAGATAGTGTAGGCCAGGGAACAGATCTGAACCAGCATATCTGGCATGGTCCATATCTACTGGCAGCAAAGGGTGGGGGTGGCTTGCTTCAGCCCTCAGCATGGAGCTTGGCCCCAGCTTTGGCTGCCTTCCTCCGCCGACCCAGCGTGATGAGCAGTCCCTGCAGGCAGAGCAGGTGGAAAGCAGCTGGAGCTGGAGCCAGATCTCAAAGCTCTGAGCAGAAGCCCTGTGTGCTAAAGCTACCCCCGCCCCTCACCACCCAAAGCAGTGCAGCAGGGGCAGGAGGAGAGTAGCTTCTGGAGGCGAGGGGCATGCTGACTGGGCTCAGCAGAGCTGTTCCACTTCTCTCACCTCCAGCTGAGGTTCCTGCTCCTGCCCCACCATGCAGTGTCATTCCGCGTGGGTGGAAGCTTTAGCCTGGTGGCTTCTGCCCAGTGCCTGGGGCTCTGGCTCAAACTCTGGCTACTTTCTTCCCACTCCACCCACCCATTGCAATGAGCAGCCCCTATGGGGGAGGTAGATGGAAAGCAGCCAGAACTGGAGCCAGAGCTCCGTGTGTCTGAGCAGAAGCCACAGGGCTAAAGTTTCCACATATTCACCCAGAGCCACATGGTGGGAGCAGCAGCAGCTGGAGGTGAGGGAGGTAGAAGATCCCAGATGGCCCCGGCCAGTGCACAACCTGTGGTGTGGCTGCAGCCAGTGGGTACTGCACAGGGCAGGGGTGCAACAGGGGCTGTGATCCCCTGCTGTGGGTTGCTCCTGGGCTCCAGGCCCACCGGCACCTCCAAGCCAGCCAAGGCAGCTCACTGCTTGGCCAGCCACTGCCCGTGTCCCCCAGCCCAAGCCAAGAGCCCAGCCCCCATGCTGCAGCCTGAGCTGGCCCTTGTGCATCTACCCTCAGCAGTGCCGGTGGACTGACTCAGCTCATCCCCACAGCCCCAGCCCTGCAGCTGCAGGCTTGGCAGGCGGATGGTGGTACCATGGCAGCCGGTACTGGCCATGCCCCCACCCCTGCTACTGGAGTGGGGAGGGGAGTGAATGCCTGATGAGCTGCTACACCCTGGCCAGGCAGACCTCAGCTGTGGTCCTCTGGTGGAAGAGGGGAAGGGAGAAATAAACTCCTTCCCTTCTCTCTTCTCCTCAGGGAGCCATGTCAGCTGGCATCTGGCCACGCCCCCACCTAGAGACCAGAGCAGTGGAGCCAGCCCTGCTCTCTGGACCAGAGAGCACAGTCCAACCTGGGGCTACAGAGCATGCTGGGATGCTGGGGAACTCTGGTTTAACTTAAACCAGGAAGGGGTCTGGGACAGAATTTGCATAAACTGGTTTGATCCAAATCAGTTCAGTCTGATTCTATGTTCAACCAGGTTTATCTTAAATCAGTTTTGACCCTTTTGAAACTGGTTAATGTGTACTGAACTTATGTTCTGTAACAGGTTTAAAACAGTTTCTAATTACTTAAACTGGTTTATGTGTAACTTCTGTCCCTAGCCTACAGGACAGTTCAAGAGATTTCTATCTATAAGGTTCAGCTTGGTCCCCACCTCCCCTTCCCCCCTACAAGGACATAGATTATTTTTTGTTTCTATTTTAAATACAAGTGGCACATGACTGAATTCTATACACAGTGTCATGGTTTGAAACTACTGTAGGAACAGTGAGTGAAAGCAGTGATTTATGTTCAAGAAGAACTTCCTTATGTGAAATACCTGAGTGAAATGGGTAAAGGACAACACTCTCCCAGATTTTACATGGGATCTATAGTTCCCGCTCAACTGCTTTTATATTATTTTTTTATTTCAGGGCTTGTTATTGAATACTCAGTAGCTAAAAGTAGAATTATAAAACAATATACAAATGAACCAGTTTCCATATATTCTCTCTGTGTCCACTTCAATACTTCAGCTTTCTTGGTTAAAATACAACTAACTAGTTTTTCCAGGATCACACTGAATCATGGTGAAAAGGCAGTCAAAGCTTATACTAGTGTTGTCAGTACTCTTACTTGTAATTTAGGAAAAAAGTATTTCAAGTTCAAAGGCTCAGCCTCTTTCTTGAGCACGAAATGTTATCATTTCTCATGTAAATTAAATGCCATGAAAACTAATTAGTGTTTCGAGCCATATTTCAATGTGTTCACATTTCACTGCTATGGCACATTTGTTATATGTAGCCCTCTGAAATACCGTATCGGAAATAGCGTTTTTCCAACAGTAGGGTAATTCCCAGGTCCATTGAATCCATTTTTTTTCATTTGGTTTTTGTTCCTAACTAGTCATGAATAAATGGTTAGTATCAGAACTAAGAGCGTAGTACTGAGGAACTGGCCTAAATTCAGAATTCCTACTTATGCTGGCAGTGATTGTCTTAAGATTTCAAACAAGAGTCTTGACATTGATTTTTACCATGGTCAGTTCCTCCTCCTCTACTACAACCAAGATGCACAATGCATTATAATTTGTAGTTAGCAATTCTAAACTTTCATCTGCAAGAGTTAATTGAGATAGGCCAGAATGTTTAAACCCTACTCCTATATAACATGTAGATTGTTTTAGCACCTAACAGATTACATATCTCTTAGTACAATGCAACCCAAACATAGCTTAAGGATCTAAAGAGATATTATGTTTGTCTGATCTATAGTGGGATGCTAATGGACCAACTCTGAGGGGAATAATGTAGCTGCTATTATGCTCACAACTTGGGCAACACTGACAGTGTCAGCAGGGAAAAAACAGTCAGATAAGATAGATCTTAGAAAGGGGAAGCATCTAGATTTAGATGGAGCATAGATGTGCAGGGCTAAGGAGAGGGTCAAGTGAAAGAAGTAGCCAAGATTACAGGCTTAAGAGATAGAGAGAAGGGTTGTGTTGTGGAGGGGGACACAAGGAAGGATCTAGGGCTTGTTTTTGCCATGTTAATTTTCAGATAATGACTGATATCCATGAGATGTTAGAAAGACAGAGTAAGATTTTAGTTTGGACAGGAGGAGGCAGGTCAAAAGAAGAAAGGTATATTTGCAAGTAATCACCATTCAGAAGCTAGGCAAGGACACACTAGCAGAGATCACCCAGGGATAGGATGTGGAAGGAAGTGAAGGAAGTCATGAATGGAGCCCCCACTAGTAAGAGATAAAAGATGGGAAGAAAACTCAGGTACCTAAATCAGGTTGTAAGTGACAAAAGCATACCTGGGAGACGGTGGTGTCACAAGAATCATGAACCAAGATATGACAGAATATCAAGAAGAACAGTCAGTGTTTGATAGGCATTGGGTCCAGGAAGAGGAGGCTGGACTATCAGCTTTGAAATTTGGCCAGAAAGATGTTATTAGAGAGCTTGACTACAGTCACAATTAGGAGTGGATCACCAGTGTCAAAAAAGGTCGGTCTCAACCAATAAGAGCCGAGGATATAAAATACCAGGCCCACAGCAATTGTTTTTGTTTTCCTGCAACCCCAGCAAAGAGAGAGAAAATTTCACTTGTTCACCTGATGGGCTTCATGGACAATCAATTTTTTTCATGCAAATCCAGTCTTAATAAGAAAATCCTGTAGTCAGGTGTAATGTTGGGTACTCTAGTCACTATAGATTTGCAGCCACCATGGATGCAGCAGTCTCAAAGGAAAAAAATATAAAAATTTACTGTTTCATCCAATATGAGCATTCCACTTATCCTAACAAGCTCTGGAGCTGTAGAAACAACATAGCAAAAGATTACTGCAGTGGGAAATGATATAAATCTTCCCCCAGCTATTTTGTGCTTGTCAAAGAGGTAACAAGAAATGTAGAAAAAATAGGAGCTTGAAGAATGCATTTGCAGCTCTAGGTAAGAATAAGCCTTAATGATGGGGTGTGAAAAATTTCCTGGCAGCTAGCAGTAATTTACTGAGTTTGGAAACTAGTTGTAGTCACTGAATAGAGTGACTTATTTTCTTAGAAACCACAGTGGGAATTGAGTCACAGTTTTAAGAGGGCTTATTCTTGTTGCAGCAAGGCAGGTTTAGACAGGACACTATTAGCCATTAATGCATTAGCTACTCTGGTTCATAAAGGTTTGGCTTGAATCTTTTTTTTAAAAAAAGGAAGCTACCTTGTGTAAAATCCACTTGGAGCCCTCACTTACCCCAGAAAAGGCAATGGTATGAAACCCCAATATAGTATAGGAAAAAAGAAAAAGCAAGCACCTAGATACCAGAGTGGAGTCTTATTTTTTCCCCAGCAGGAAGGGTGGGGGCAAGGTCGCTTTTGGTGTTTTGTTTTGTTTTGTTTTGTTTTGTTTTGTTTTGTTTTGGGGGGGGTTCTTGAAGAAGAGGAGGAGTGGGGTTAGTAAACATGCCAGTCCAAAATCTGTAGTGAGCTGGCCAGGTACAGACCTCATACATAAACCAGTATAAATGATCAGAAACTGGTCCAAACCTATAACAGAACAGAAGCCCAGTGCACACAGACTGGTTTAAATGTCAGAACCTGGTTTAAGATAGACCTGGATGGATGTAGTATATCAGAATCAGGCTAGGTTAGTCCGGTCTATCAAATGTCTGTACCATATCCTCTCTTGACTCAACCTAGGTTGCTGTCCTCTGGCAACCCAAGCTGCTTTGTGGCCCCACTGGTAGTGCCTCCCACCCCCCTGCAGGAGGCACACTGGAACTCAGCTCGGGCTCAGCTATTATAGCCTAGCACTCAGCAGGCCCCACCACCAAGCTTTCTAGCCATCAGCCACAGGCAGGAAAGAGATGGGTCAGGATGGGGCTTATGAGCAAGTGTGAGGAGATGGTGCCCGCAGCTCACTCTGCATTCCTGGCCTCGGTCAGCGGGCACAGTGTCCCTCCCATGTCCCGGTTCCATCCATGCCCCAGAACCATGCACTGGAGTGGCTCCATGAAGGGCTCAGAGGATTCTCCCTCCCTGCCTCCACCGGAGCCAGCACTGAGTTCCCAGCTGAAGTCCCTACCCCTGCAGCCATGGGGTCTCTGGGGAGGGGCTTGCAGCCATGCCCTTATGGCTGCAGCACCGGGCAGGGGGCAATTCTAGCACTGAGATGTGGGGGAGCATGTCCCTGTTGAATGCTGCACCCAGCTGAGCTGGCATCCACCCCACCCCCACCCCTGGAAAATGAACCTGCCTGAGCTGAGCCAGCCCAGCTGGCAGCAGTCAGTGCTCGAGTACCAGGCAGAGCACTGACTGGGTTGGGGATTCACCTATCTCCCCAGGCTGCAGCCCCTGTTCCTGCACTGGAATCACCCCTGCCAGCCACTGCAGCTGCAAGGGCATGGCTCTACCCCTGCCTTCCCAGGGACTAGAGCTCCACAGTTGCAGGGTAAAGGGCTTCAGCCAGCAACTCCATGCTAACCTGGGGTATGGAAATCTTCCCACATAGTGTCCCTCTTGTCCCAACCCATGAGCCCCAGGACTGTGCACTGGAGCATCTGCAGGAAGGGCTTGGAGGATCCTCCCCACCACCCCCCCAAGCCAGCACCAGGTTCCCAGCTGAAGCCCCTTCTGCTACAGCCATGGGACTACTGTCCCTCAGGGGGTGGGCAGCCATGCCCTTGTGGTTGCAAGGGAAGGATCCTTCCTGGGGCAGACCCCCATGTCCCCACCCTAAACAAAGCCCAGGGACTCCCATGCCACCTCCAGCAGGGGTGAGCACACCACCCTCCGATGACTGGCTGCCTGCAGCTGACAGTTGTCTGATGGGTGATATGGAAGTGGAGGGAGGCATGTGCCCAGCAGCCAATCAGATGTGGCCCACTGCTCAGCTGCATTTGGCTCCCTCAGCAGAGACTGGAACAAGCTGGAAGGCATGCAGGAGTGCCCCTAAACTGCTGGATTCAGTGGGTGCAGGCAGCCTTTGTGCTCCTCCCTGAAAGGGTGAACTTGTGTTCTGTTTCCTCCTGAACTAACATAGTCTGCTTAGAGAAACCATGCAAGTTACTTCGAACCCACCCCAAACTTTTTGAATGTCTGTACCTAGTCCTACTGTAATTGTTTATAGGATTAAGCTGCTGGTTTGACTGGTCATGGTTTTTTGTTTGTTTGTTTTGTCTTTTCTCTTTTTCTTCTTCGTCCATTAAGGAATTGTCCTGTCCATGTGTATTTCAGATTATCATAGCATCTCTATTCTTTCCAGGGAGAGAAAGTCAGCTTTGGAGGAACACTGAATGGAGGTGAGCAGGGTGGGATCCACCCATTCAAGCTGTAGTCAGACAACCAATGATGTCAATAGTACAGACCCACAGTACGAGCTCAGTAAACACTTTCTGATTAAAGCTCAATTTTGGAAACATCACTTAGTTTCTCCTAAAAAGGTCAGTTTGGCTTGGACATTTCCCATGCTTAGTCACAGCATCAACACACTGAGGGTGGGTGGCCCAATCACTTCAGGACTGGAGGAAGGAAGCCAGAAAATCTAGGAGGTCTTACAAGGAGTGATAAAGTGCTTGTTAGTTTACTAAACACCCAAATACACTCAGAGTCTATTAGGCCTATAAGTTCTCAAAAGCCTCCTTAGATCCCCATCCTAAACCTGCTCCCTTTTCCTTAACTGTTTTTTCTTCCACCTCTATCTATCCTCACAGCATCCCAGTCTCCATAAGTATTACTGTTGCTTCTATCTTCCCCAGAATAAGCTCGGTCTGGTTTATGTAGGCCCTTCCTACTGCCAGAACCCTCTAAAAAGATTCATATTAATGGAAGACAGCTGGTAAGGCTTTCTCCTATATATCCATTTCTTCTGTTGAAGGAGAATTTATTTTAAGAGGAATCAAATCCTACAAGCCATTTCTGATTTAATCTATTTAGAAAAGTTAACCTACTATAGTCACTTTCCCAATATGGTCTTTATTAATATATTCGTAACAAAGGCTTAATCTACTAAATCCTGGATTGTAAAACGTATCCTTTAAAAATTCCCATGTCAGACCTTCCCATGTAGCGACAGACATCCACCACCTTCCAACAATTTATCAAAGATATGTGCTCGGGCAGGAGTGGATCCAAGTGGGTGCAGTAGGCCGCCCTTTTAATTCCTGTTTACCCAGACTTTAAAACCAACCACAGCAGCATTTCTAGTCTGGTAGTACTGAGGGTGTCAATTGATTTTTTGGTTCACTATACTTCACCTGAATCCTGCTGAAGTCTCTTCATTCCATAGGTGTTAATGACTCTCTTTCCTTTTTAATGGTCTGAATGTTCCACTATTTCTTCTGCAATTTTTTTATCTGTTAGCCATTTCAGGTAATGTCACTCTTCTGTTTCACAGCCACAAAGTTTATTTTTAGCTCTAGCTGCAAACCTTAACTCTGGTGTACAAATGACTAATACTGAAGTATTGAAGGTACTGTCAAGATGCTGTGGAAGACTAGATGTTGTTTTCTGAATTTGAATAAGAAATGTACATTTAACTATATTGACTACAGGACTACTGAAACAATACCTTCCTACTATTTTGACTATTATTTGCCTAGTCTTATGTGGTTTATAAAATTGATATGTAATCTAGAAGTGACCATACCAATAAAGTTATATTTAGTTTTGCTTCGCTCTTAAACTTTATAATATAGCACCAGGCCTATAGCATATTAGTAAAGTTTCTAGTTTCTCTTTAACTGCAGAAAAACGTGTGTCATATTACACCACATCATCTCATCCACTATACCCTTCCCCCTCCCCACCCCCAGCTTACAAAATCCTAGATCTACTCATGTGTTCAGGTTATCCAAACCAGAATTTCAGGTTCTCAAATGTAATGCAATTGCCTTAGTCAAAGCATTCCTACATCAGGCCATATGTGCATACCCTTCAATGACTTTAATATAGCTTGTTGAAATCAATGGAAATATCCCCTTAGATACCTAAAAGAACCCTTAAGCTCTCCATTCATTGGCTACATTTCAATGGGACTTTCTAGGATGCCTGAATCTGAAACTGAATGTGGAGCAATGGAGGCAAGCTGATGCCAAAAGATCAGCTTATTGATTTTCAGCACTTGTAAATCACGCATTTGTGTCTCAGAAGGGTAGCCACATTAGTCAGGAGATTCTCAGATATATTTAATTATGTGTGCTGTCATTCCATTTGAACCCTGCCCTTCACTATTGCTTAGAAAATTAGCTCCCAAGTCTAGCTAGTTAAGTTTATGAATCTCATGGAAGACATAATATGCCTCTATTCCAGATAAAATTTGCTTCAGTAGGTAATTGCTACCTGTGGTTAGTTCGTATACATTTTGTAGTTGCCTTGCAAAGATACATTTTTCTATTCAGTTTTATATACGTTTACTGTCCAGATGGTATTGATGGCATTGAAGGTCCCTAATACATTAACAACATAAAAGGACAGAGCAGCATGGATGCTAGCACAGCTCTGAAAGGGCATTTCAAACAATCGAAGACTGGTTTAACCTGGAACTGTCTAACTGTGTTGCTAACAGCTTGCCAATTAGAGAGCTCCAGAGGTTCATTTGTGCATGCGGTTCAGCATCTAAATCAGCCAGTTTATACACACACACACACTTAGCTAGCCTCTCCGTCATTTCTGTCTATTCACACTGCTAAGGCTGTCTACTACCAGTAATGTAGCTCATGGCAGCTCCTTTATGTGGATGATGATGACTCCTGATCTCTTGTTAACTGCATTTTAACAAAAGAATCAGTTCCCCTGCACAGTGTAATGCGTGTGCCACTCCATTAGAGAAGGAGTCACTGCTGATCTACTCAGGGGGCATTTGTAATAAAAAAGAAAAAAAATCCTGTGGTGCCAGGTTTCTATCCATTGCTGGAGTCCCCGAGGTGTTATTCTTTTTTCTTCAATTCTGAGCAGATCTGGGTAGCACTTACGCAGGTCATTAGGCAGCAAGGCATACCAAGGAGCAGGTTAGCAGTTGAATTTTGTAGCTGTTGTTGGTATTTCCTGTCAGTGGGATGCAGACCAGCTGCTCAGGCAGCCCTCCTGCTAACAGACAAGCCAGTCGTCACTCAGTGTTGTGCCTTCTGTCAAATGTGTTTGCTCCATTTCGTTTGCATGTGTTTACCTGGGGGGAATTCACAAAATTCAAAATTAAAAAATTGCAGCCATTATTTGTGACAGCGACTTACTTTCTTTGCTACTTTCTTTGCTACTAAAACACAGAATACACACTCCTTCTCTAATGCCGGGTCTGTGTGGGACTGAGACTTTGTCTTATGGAATTACTGAACTGAGTTTCAAGCAGTTGCAGCTCCTTATGCAAAATGAAAGCTACCTCATTAAGGTGAAATCTAGAGTACAGTTACATTCATTTGTAGTTGGAATTTAAATGTCAAATCAAAAAGGGAAAACAAACATAACCTAATAAAAAACCTAATTAACGGTCCTGGTTCACTGCCTTTCTCATTTAGAAAACTTCCATTATTCTCATGTTGTTGATTAAGCCCTTTAGAAAATGCCCAGAGAACTCCAGCTGTCCATCATAATCTATGAGCTCAACTGATTTCACTGTACTAGCCTGTGACCTTCATCAGGTAGACAAGAGTGCATGAACATTCATTCGGTGCCTACAGACTTGACATTAACAGATTAAGCTGTCAGAAATAGAAGTGCTATAGTGCAATCAAAATATACGCCTCTGCATTGCTATCTGGGCTTTTGGGGGAGGGGGGCAGAAGCAATTTTAGCTTCTAAGGCCAATAAGCTAAAACTTAAAGAATCCAATTCTCCCTAGGTATCCAACTACAAGCCAGTACTGAGAAGAATATACAAGGTTCAACTGTTCTCAAAGCATAAGGAAATTCCATTAACTACCATTCAGATTTCAGATTAGTGATTCTCAAGCACACTGCAGGAGCATGCTGGTGTGCCAGGAGATCCCTTTAAAGGTGCTATTGGGTGCTATGCAATATTAGCACTATTAATTATGCAAACACACAAATGTGATTCACAAGATAATAGGAATCCACAGTACCAAAACCATTCTGACCTATTGTGATCTATCTGAGTACTTTGCAACAGAAGAATTGCTGTTTCTATAGTCTTTATTCTATAGTCAAAAAATGAGTGACAAAGCTAAGAGGTGGCATTTTCTGAGGGGTGCCTTGAGTCTAACAAGGGTTGCCTTAACTCCAAAATAAAAAGTTGAGAACCACTGCTTTAGATAAACAGAAATGTGAAATCAGTATTGGATTTTGCCCCATGTTGCTAGCATACCATGTCAAGCTTTTATAGCCCAGAGTAAAACTGCCACTTCAAAAGAACATTTCTCCCTTCCACTGAAGTACAGAAGCTTTAGCAGCTAACATACTTTGGGCTAAATTTGCTAACCAACTAATGGCTGTTTTCTGTCACTGTTGGCACAAAGCAGTCTTAAATCTGACCCAGTTCTTAAAAAGGGAATGATTAAAGTACTAAGAGTTGGTGAGCAGAGGAAATACTTCACTAGGAGAATTCTTTTGTTGCACAGGGCCGCAGCACTGATTTTTATATCTTGAGACTTCTCACAGGCTTGGAATATGGAGGCACGTGGTGAGAATGACTTAGGACATATCTACATCCGGTGATATGTGTCTACTTTTCGATGATTTAAGTGTAATGCAAAAATGTCCATGTTCATTTTAAATTTGCTACCTTTTATACCTATATCAATCTACTCATTGCAGAATAGAGGTCCATATGGGCTTCTACAATACTCCTCTCTTCTATCTCCTAACCTTGCCTGAGATGCAGAGTAAATTAACCTGCACTGAGTTTCATTTTAATGCAGCTAGGCTCTTCCATAACTACCAGAAAGCATAAATATGAGGCTTAAGACTGTTCTGTTTTACATTGAGGACCTAAGATGCAGGATAAATGTGCAGTGATTCCTTAAAACCACTTCTGCATGAACACATATCCCAAGGGATTTTGAACATTGCTTGCTTTAGGACACTGGTGTTACTCTCACCTGGGGCCCCAGGGCCAGATCCAGACTGTGGGGCTGCTTGCAGGTCAGATCTAGCCTGGGGCATGAGTGCTGCTGCAATGGTCATCATGGCAGTAGCAAGGGGTTTGGTGGATCCTTTTTCAGGTCATGCTCCTTAGCTATTTTATCGCTACTGAAACTTTGATAGAGTTTATGTTTGGTTTACATATTTAGTGTTTTGTTTACAGCCATTTCTTTTTCAAGATTACTGTATTTCCTCACATACCACATACCCTCAAATAAAATACATACCTTGGTTTTTTTGGAAGGCAGACTGTAGAAAAAAAAAAGATTTTTCCAACTATGTGACATAGAGTAAGTCCTCCTGGAAAGAGAGAGTGTCCAAGAAGTGGGGCATCCTAGAAGGTAATCTGATTAAGGCAGAAGGAACTTCCTGGTGTGGCAGGATGGCAACAAGACTAAACCCTTGTGAGAGCAGCAGCAAAACTGTTACTTCTTTACTGTAAATAGTTATTTACATAAAGTTCCTGTATGTTAAAGTGTTATTTCCACATTGCAAGCCTCATCAAGATACTGCAGACTGCATGCAGCAGCTCACTCACCTTCAGCCAGCTCAGTGGCTCTTCTACCACTACCAGTGGGTGTAAGAAGGTTAACACAGGACACCACCCCTACTCTTTTCAGCCACAAGGAAAAACAGCATCTACCTTGATGACCAGGAATCACAGTATATGCTTACTCTGTTCTACCCTGCTTCTGTTCCAGTGAAGAAAAATCAGCTTCCATGTTTAAGGTATGTTCCCCAATTTTGGAGGGATGATTTTGGAAAGAAAGGTGTGTGTGGTATGCAAGTAAATCTGGTATATTGTGATCAAATATTTAAAGTAGAGGGATGTGGGGGCTTTCACTGGGTGAAGATTGAGACATGTAATATGACCTACACAAACAGGCAAAGAAAGAAGAAAAATTACTTAAAAGCCAATGTGAATAGGAAGATGCTCCCCAGTGAACAACAGCGTAGATCAATGAGAAACACACGCACGTTGTAGGGATGGTATGCCTAAAATTCAATTCAACAGAATGAAATAACATCAAATAGGAACTAGGCTGAGGAAAACTTGGATTGTGAGGATTTTTCTTTAATTCTGTCTCATTATAGGAAGCTTTCCTTGAAAGTTGAACTAGAAGATACACTGCCCCAGAAAGACTGGTATTTCAGTGAAAGAGCCAGGCTAGAGTTATAGAATCATAGAAAAATTAGGGTTGAAAGGGACCTCAGGAGGTCATCCAGTCCAACCCCCTGCTCAAAGTAGATCCAACAAGATCATCCCAGCCAAAGGTGGGTTCTAAAAGCCTCCAAGGATGGAGATTCCACAACTTTTCTAAGTAACCTGCCCAAGTGCTTTACTGCCCTCCTAGTGAGAAAGTTTTTCCTAATATCTAATGTAAACTTCCCTTGCTGCAACTTGAGACCATTGCTCCTTGTTGTGTCATCTGCCACCACTGAGAACAGTCTGGCTCCATCCTCTTTAGACCCACCCTTCAGGTAGTTGGAGGCTGCTATTAAATTTGTCTTCTCTTCTCCAGACTAAATAAGCCAAGGTCCCTCAGCCCCTCCTCAGAAGTCATATGCCACAGCCTCCTACCCATTTTTGCTGCCCTCTCCTGGATGTTCTCCAACTTGTCCATATCCGTTCTATACTAGGGGCCCAAAAATGTACACAGTACTCCAGATGTGGTCTTACCAGTGCAAAATAAAGGGGAATAATTACAGTAAACTCACTGGTAACCAGCACCTTATAAGCCAGCATGCATTGTTAACAGGCATGCCGGCTTGTAAGGAAAAGTGAAACTGATAGTGCCCGCCATGGCACTTCCGGTTTCTCCGAGCCCGCATGGCCCGGAGCAAAGTAGCCTGCGCTGCTGAGCCTCCACAGCCCGGGGAAATAACAGGCTGCGTGGAGCTGTGTGGGGCCTGCCTCCCTGTCCCACAGGGCCCACAGGAGCAGCAGCAATGCGGCGGGAGGGGCAGCAATGCCGCAGCAGGTGTGGAAGTACGTCCCAGATGTGGCAGGAGAAGCGGCAGCTGGGGCCACTCAATTAACCGGCATATTTTGTTATCCAGCGTCCTCCATTCCCGGGGGATGCCAGATAACAGAGCTTTTACTGTACTTCTCTTCATCTGCTGGCAATGCTCCTGCTAATGCAGCCTAGTATGCTGTTAGCCATTTTGGCAACAAGAGCACACTGTTGACTCATATCCAGCTTATTGTCCACTTAACTCCCAGGTCCTTTTCTGCAGAGCTGCTGCTTATCCCATTGGTCCTAACCCTGTAGCAGTGCATGGGATTCCTCCATCCTATGTGCAGGACTTTGTACTTGTCCTTGTTGAACCTCATGATATTTCTTTTGACCCAGTCCTCCAATTTGTCTAGGTCACTCTGAATCCTAGCCCTATTACACTACCCCAGCTTTGTATCATCTGTGAACTTACTTAGGGTGCAGTTTATCCCATCTTCCAGATTGTTGATGAAGATATTGAGCAAAAACAGCCTCAGGACTGACCCCTGGGACACTCTACTTGATACCCACTGCCAACTACACTGCAAACCATAGATCATTACCCATTGAACCAGAAGATCCAGACAGCTTTCTTTTTATCTTAAAGTCCATTCTTCCAACCCATACTTCCTCAGCTGGCTTGCAAGACTGCTATGGAAGACCGTATTAAAAGTCTTGCTAAAGTCACAGTATAGCATATCCACTGCTCTTCCCACATCCACAAAGCCAATCATGTTGTCATAGAAGGCAATCAGGTTGGTCAGGCATGACTCGCCCTTGGAGGCATGACTTGCCTTTGGAGTCATGCAGATACACTGCTCAACCAACTGGGCACCAGCCTAGCTGAATTGCCAGTGCAAGGCGATTGTCTGATAAGAGGGGCAATGGAGTCTGAGAAACTTCACAAAATAAGGAAGGTTATGGAGAGAGAGATAAGGAGGCACCACTTGGAATCCGGACCAAAAAGAACAATCCTTTCAAGAGGAGATGAAAGGAAAGGAGAGAAGACAGAATCTTGATTTGGACAAGCATGTACATTTGTGAGAGGTGGAGGAAATGTGGTTTATCGGACTTGGCCCTTTAGTCCCCCATCATTAATTTAAACACGTCTCATAAGTAATCATTTTTAGAACTAAATGCAATTATCTTCTTGGAGGGACATACAGCTACAACTCCTTTGCGTGCAGCCCAGATCACCTACACTTCACAGGTGCAACCTCATTAGTTACGATGACATTCCAGCAGAGCTGTGGGCCTGTAAATGAGCAAAGAACTTACTCCAAGTCTGTGAAGATTAATGAGGCCTGTAAATGTAGGAGTATAAGAAGTGCTGAGAACCTGTGTTGAACTCAAGAGAATTTATTAGTGCTCAAGCTTGGAAAAGCTGGGCCAACCAACTCTCTTCTGTGTAATATACTGCTATTATCCCCTCTGACATATCGGTAACCACAATGAATATATATTCTCATTTTACTACTTCATATCTTTCTCCACGAATCTTAGCTGACACTGCAAGGCTTGTATAATGCCAGGGTAAGATGTCACTCCATATACTGGAGCACTATAAATGTACAGAATGTACCTGTTAAAACATGGGATGTTACCACTGCAACAATGAATACTCTTCAGTGTATAGAGAATCATAGAATCTTAAAGAAGTAGGGCTGGAAGGGGCTGCAAGAGATCATTTAATCCAAGGGTGGGCAATTATTTTGGCTGCAGGGCCACCCCCGTTGTGCAGGGGTGCAATGGTTGTGCAGACCCAGCCTGGTGCAGCAGCAGAGACAAAGGATCTTATCTGGCCCCAGGCCCGTCCACCCTGCACCCACCACAAGGGGCAATGGACAGAGTGGGCAGGGTCTCCATGGGTCTCCACTGGCCCAGAACCCCTGTAAGCAGGGTGAATTCAGTGGGGAAAGCAGGGAGTGGCATCTGGGAGCAGGGAGGGCAGACAGAGCCAGGATCATGGGGCAGTGACAGCATGGGGCCAGGGCATGGGCAGAGCTGTGATCTACTCCACACAAGTTCCTGTGCCAGGCACCATTTCCACAGGCAGGTATGTGCAGGGAGTGGATTGTGACTGTGCCCCGGGCCCTGGCCCTCTGCTATCACCACTCCACAATCCCAACCCCAGCCCTAGCCCTGGCCTCATCCACCTGTCCTGCTCCTGGACACTGTTCCCCACCCACCCATGGCCTCATCCCAATCACCTGGCTGAGTGAGCCCTGCCTGCTCCAACCAGTATCCCCAGAGGTGGGTGTGGGGCAGATGGGCTGGGCAGTGGGGCCAGGACTGGTGGCAGTGATGGGGACACTGGCAGCAGCAGCCAGGCAGAGTGAGCACCACCAGGGGAGCTGCTGGGAAGCTAAGTTTAGCCTCTGCCCCTGCCCCCACCCCAGCCCAAGTGCAGGGTGACTATTTCACCACAGGGGGAATAAAATCCAGAACTGAGTGTAAAAGCTAAAAGCTGCAAGTTATGTGGCTATGTATGCAGCCATTAGACACATGAAGGGTAAATAGGATACAGCCCCAAGTGACTTTCAGATATTTCAAATGAACAACCCACCAGTAAACAACTATGCAGCTAATTTCCAATTGCCTTAGCCATCCTTTCCCCTGGGACCATGTCAGTGATGCATTATTCCTGCTTTTTCCTACCCCATTGCATGCTGGAAGCAAAGACCTTGAGAGATCTAACCCGAGGAAAAAGTTTATCTTCTGTTTTTCATAAGAAGAAAGCAGGACATATTCACTAGGCTCATGAGACTAGGATACTTTTAATTGAACTGAAAGAGTTTTACAGAGTGAACAAATTAGGCAACAAGATGGAACAAGAAAGAAAAAAGAAAAGCCATTATGAGATTAGTTGAAAGCCTGGGATAAAGCCAGATGAGCCTAATGCCAGTAATTAACAATACAGAGGATGAGAGTTGTCAAGACTAAAGCTCTGTCAGGTAAGAAATTCAGTCAGATAACACCTTCCAACACCAGAGCAGGGAAATGGGGCCTGTGTTCACACTTTCACAGACCAGATCTACACTTAAGAGTGTTTTCTAGTCTAAGATGCCCATATTGCCTGCAAGGGCAAGGCCTTTCAAATGCAACCACTCATACAGTAAAACTGAGATAGTTTAGTCCAAACTAAGTGAAATAAGATATAGTTATCTATGAGTCTATGATATATTACAAAAAAACTACAGTTTGGGGGTGTGCCCCCACATGCAGGTGCATGCCCTTATAGCAGCAAAAATAGTAACAGCACAAATTTGTGCCACTGCTTTTTGCTGTAGTACCTAACCCTGCATGTGCACTTTGGTGTGAGGCAAATTGAACTGCTTCAGGTAAACTGCCCTTTCCCCACTCCTCCTGGCTCCTGAAGTACATGGAGATACTTGGTCCATCAGCCAGAGCATCTACCAGGAGAACCAAGCTTTGTGTCTACCAGCACATGTTCCTGTCCTGTGGCGTGCACCATGCCACTTTTTTTAGTTTTTTTGTATTTTTGTTTCCTACTGGGATTTCCCTGTAGTAAAATTGGCCCCCATAATACAAATTTGCAGCGCAGAGCACATTTTAACATTCTGGGCATGCAGTTTGTGGCACCACAAAGCGTTTTGCAGTGCCACAAACCGCACATGCCTGCACATCTGGATGCGGCCTTGGTGGTCTAAATGAGTCAATGCTAAGGTCTCTTATTGAGCACAGCTACAGTAAATTGTTAATCTGTCACTCAGAGTTGAATGCAAAAAACTAGTCACTAGTAGATAATTCACCATCATCAGAAAAAAAATTGATCACTGTAGGGGAGGGGCCAGCTGTCAAGGTATTAGAACAACAGGGAATTGAACCATAATGATGAATTATCTCAAAGGCGAATTAACTAGAGTTTACTCTATGTCAGTCAAACCATTTCTCATCACACTCCCGACTGACATACCTATGGCAGAAAAAGTTTGTAGTATAGACCTCCTCTTGGTTTTTGACTGGTTGAGAATTGCTTATGTCTTTAGAATGTTATTTAGAGCATGTTATATACCAAATTACTACTTGACATTAGTCCCAGACTTTACTACACCCAGCCCAAATCAAAATCTTGAAGGAGAGAAATCAAATGGGAAAATAGGAAAAAGAATAATGGGAAAAATAAGAAGTAAAAAATACTGTGTCCTACTTCCATCTTGGCCTATTGTGTAGATGCTATCCCAAGTTTAAATGAAACAATGCCCATCATGCCCATATGGTTCCAATTATAAGTCAACCCTGTCTCTAAGTTGACTCCACATTTTTAGGTTCTGTTTAGGAAAAAACCTTTCCTACATGTTTTTCCCCAAATAGATGTAAATAACTAAAGTCCTTGAACTGCTATTGATCTTGTAAAGCTCTACCAGAGAATCAAATAACCAAGGAAAGGACCCAAGAAGTTAACTTCACTAAAAATTAAAAGAAAAAAAACAGCATTGTTTACATACAAAAATATTTTGTGCAAGGCTGAACACATTGCCTAAAATTCAATGTCAATAACCCTGTTAAAAGGCCAGATCTGCATAAGCAGTTCTGGATTCAAACATAGGAAAGTAGGGCTATAGGGAACCTTGGGAGGTCATCTGGCCCAGCCCACTGCTCAAGGCAGGATCATCCCTGACTAAACCATCCCAGCCAACTGTCTATCTAACCTGCTCATGAAAATTTCCAAGAATAGAAATTCCACAATTTCTCCAGGTAGCCTGTTTCAATGCTTGACCACACCACCCTCATAAACAAAAAAGTTCCTCCTAATCTCCAACCTAACATTCTTCTGCTGCAGTTTGAGGCCATTGCTGCTAGCCCTCTTCCCCATAGCCACAGAGAAAAGTCTATCTCATTCCTCTTTATAATCACCCTATCTCTGAAGACTTTTATCAAGTCCCCCTCGGTTTTGTCTTCTCTCCAATGGATTCTTCCCAATCTGTCATACATCCTTCTTAAAGTGTGGGACCCAAAACTGGACACAGGATTATAGATGAGGGTCCAAAACCCTGGATCCAAACAGCACTAGTTTTAGGGGTTCAAAATCCCTCAAAAATTAGTAAAACGCACGTGTAGGGAAGGAGTAAGTGGGTGGTTATCCAGGAATTTTCTGACTTCCTTTATTTTGTTTTGTTGAAAAATGATAGTTTATGGAATCCAAAATGTCTCGTTGGTTTTCACCAACTTCCAAAGAAACATGGGCAAGGTTCCAGCAGAACTCTGTGTGGTTCCCTGACAGTTCACCTTGTAGGCTGTCTCCTGCCTTTGTGATTTCAGCGGTCTTCCCCAGACTTAGGGACTCAGGGCTTCCCGGCTCTTTGCTCTCTGCAGAAGAGCCCAGATGTGGAAGCTTCAACTTGACAGCAAGTTCATAGGGCTTAAGTGCTCCTAGCTTGACGAGGGAGAGTTAATGCCTGCCTTCTATTTCAGTGGCGTAGACAATGGTGATCCCCAGGAACTGAGTGGTATTGGTGATTTGGGTCACACAGCCATCACAATCCTTCCCTCTGTGAACAGTCTGCCATCTCACTGCCAACATTAAGGGCAGCAGAGCAAATGACACCATGCTAGCTGGCCATTAAGAGTGATGGACAGTATTCTATTCTGTACCATAATACGGTATTACTCCTATTATACATAGATGGATGCCATGTATAAACTGATGGTGATTTTTATGGTTCTTTTTTAAGAGGAAAAAAGTCAACTTATAATCAGGACAATAAAGTAATATACTTGGTAGTCTTATCAAGAAAAACTAAATGAAAATTTAATTATAATGCAACTTTCCTTCAGAACTATGGATCAATTTGAAAGATTTGTGTATATTCTTTTCTTTTCTATAGAATATTTATATATTTTCCTGTTACATCAAACATATAATTGATTCATAGATTTTTTTGCTTAAGTACTTCTAATTACAATTTCTTTTATATGTCCGTAAAGGGTATGTGTAATTAGCTGAGCAGGGAAAGAGTATTAACTCCTTGCAAAATTACATATTGATGAGCTGCCAAAGCAAGGCTCTGCATGTTCACATTAATGACACATATATAATTTCCAATTTCATTATTCAAAGGGGTTTTGTGTAGAATTTATTCTATTGTAGGAACAATATTTATTTGGGGCCAGAGTTAAAAGCAATTATTTTGCAATGAAACATGAATTACTTAGGCCCCCTCTGCATGTGCAGGTAAAGGTGCAATAGGATTCACACAATTACCCCTCCTGTCATGCTACACATGCATGGCAGGAGACATGATTGTGGGATAGCACATAATGCCTTATGCCTATCATGCCTTATTGCCATTGCAGCGGGTGCCTGGGATTGCCATCTTGGGCTCCCCCTGCACTGGCAAATAGGGGACTCACAGCCCTGGCTGCACCCCACAAGCAACCAAGACTGCAACCAGGACTGTTATTCCCATCAGCTGCAGGACTGCAATCTCCCAGCTACAGCACTGCAATCTCCCAAGTGTAGATACCCTGGTAGACATGCAAATTAAAGCACTATAGAAACCAGCTATAAGATTATGTGCGGGCCGGGAGCAGTCCGAGGCCCTTTTTTCGCGCGGCGGGCTGTGGCCAGCAGCCCAGACACGCCGGGTCAGGGAAGGCAAGCGGCACGCTAGAATTAGGCACGGATGCTTAATGGTTGATTTAAGATTATTTACTTACACCGTAGATGGTCGCGGTGCAGGCTGGAAAACTTCCAGGAAAACTTCGCTTAAGTCCCAGTTTAAGGACTCGGACAGAGCTCTGGATTCACTCACGCAAAGTTTGCTAGGCTCCGTGGAACTTTGAGCGCAGGGAAGGGTACGTCGAGGGATCGTTCGGCGACGGGGAGAGGCAAGAGGCTGATCAGACCCCTGTAGCCTTCTTGATATACACGCTGGGTCCAATAGGCTCCGCAGCGCTTAGAGATCTTCACAAGACGTGAAGTCTCCTCCTCCTGATGTTCATGGAGTCCTCCAACTTGGGCGGAAACCCCTCAAGCCTTTTATACGGCTAGCAAGCCAATCACTAGCCACCACGTAGGAATAATTTAGAACTGACCAATAGTGGGGCACAAATCTGAATACAAATGGCGGGAACTCCTTGCAACGTGCATTTCTGTGTTGCAACGAAGAAATGCACCCTGCAAATAAAGCTACAAATGGCGGGAAATAATTCAGCAGTGCCGAAGCACACACAAACAAAAAATCACACCCTTGGGTTGTGACAGATTAGTACACATTTTCAAGATCTAACTTTATAGCTGGTTGGATCTTTTTACAGTGTGATAGTTACAATGCATGTGTAACTGGTCTCAATTGAATTACCTGTTAATTGCACAATAGCTGTAATGTGTAGCGAGGGCCATCTACTTCACAAAAAATACTTTATTACATAACACTCTAAGATTTATGTTGCCTTTATTTCCCTGTCTATATAGATTCACGGGCCATTATTTTTAAAAGTGACTAGGATTTGGGATGCCTGAATTATTCTGGTAGCCAACCTGAGACATTTGAATGGCCTTGGATTTTTTAAAATACTGAACACCTGCTTTCTTTCCCTTAAAACAGCAATAATAGTTATCGTATCCTGCTTTTTAACCCTTGATCATGGAGTATTTGTCAGAGAAGGTGATCATTATTACTCGCATTATTCCCAACAAAGAAGTTACAAAAGAGGCATGTCTACATGAGACACGTTAATAATGCACGTGAACTTAGGCTAGTGCAAGTATCAAATTCAGGCACAAGTAGATAATGCGCATTAACACACATGTAAATACAACTGGGCACTAACTTTAGTGCCAGGTCTGCCCTGCTTGGCAGGGCTGCAGGGACTTGGGACTAACTTTAGTGCCAAGTCCAGGAACTTAGGACTAACTTTAGTCTCAAGTCCTTGCATAAGTAGACACCTGCCAAATATCACTTAATGCGCATTACCTTAATGTGCATTAAATTTAGACATGCTTAAATACATGTGTAGACACACCCAAGAGGTAACACCATTGTTTTCACTTAGCAGTCTTTGCTACTTTTGAAAATGGAGTTTTCTGAATTTTGGAACTGTCACAAGTTTTATACATCAATTAGCATTTTTATAATGTGCTAGTGACAACATGCCTTAATGAAAGATCAAGGCTCAGTTTTGATAGGCAATGTACATTCTTGTGTACATACTGGGCACATATACATGAGATCCTTAACTATACATTAGCATAGCTTACTGTAAAGTAAGCATGTGCATCTACACATGCACATGCTTACTTCACTTAAACCTCCCTAATCCCAAATAAATTTACTACCTGAAAATGCAAGTAGCAAATTCACTTGGGATTAGGGAGGTTTACTGTGAAGTTAACTGCCCCACCAGCAGTTCAGGGCAGGGGGCTCGGACCTGACCGTCCCCTGCAGCAGTTTCCAAGTCCTGTGCCCCTGATCAGGGAGCCAAGTCCAGGAGATCCCTGCTGCCAGGGAGCACAGGGACATTGTCCCCACCCCAGTAGCAGGCCGCCTCCTGTGGCCAGGAGACAGCTGTCTTCTGACCTTCTGCTCCCAGCCAGTCCCTGAGCTAACACCCAGGGGGTGTGTCTACACATGATTTTAAGTGAACTTAAATTTAATGCTCATTAAACTAATGTGGATTAAGTCGGTTTTGGCAGGTGTCTACACATAGTGGGACTTGGGATGAACTTTAGTCCCAAATCACATCAGCCTGCCATGTGTCCCTGTGGCCACTGAGGGAAGCTCCAGCCTCTGGACTCATGGCTGCCAACACTTGTCAACCATGCTGAAGCAAGAACCAGCTGCCAGCAATTGACAGCCATCTTGGAAACACTCCCCACCCCTCTGATCTGTGGCCAGCCCCACCCCTGCTCCGGACCCACATGCCCAGCACAGAGGCAGCATGCACCAGCTCCCTCCTTGCCCACCCTGCCTCCCTGTGCCAGGGCTGCCTCTGCCCCTGTCCCTGCCCCTGCCAGTGACACCCAACACCCTGGACTCCTGCTGGCCATGGTTCTGACCCTGTTCCCCCCAGAAGGCACACCCCCCATCCAGGCCCCAGGAGAGCCATGCACCCACCAGCGGGGGCTAGGGCACCAGTTGCAGGAGGCCTTGACTGACCCCCTTCTCCTGCACTTCCCACTCTAGCCCCCCTGCCCCATCACCCACACACCCCTTGCCTGCCCCCGGCACCACTCTCAGGACATGCACATGGTTGAAACAAAAAAATTTTATTACCCTCACAACACCCACCCCCATCTCTCTCCCCCCAACAAGCACTGCCCCTCCATTACCTTCCCCACCCACAAACAGTAAAAAACCTGCTTACAAGTGGCAAACTAGATAGAGCAGCTGGCTCTGGCTGGCCCCCTAGGGACTCAATTCCCTATGTTAATGCAGAGTAATGTGTCCGCACATGTGTTAATCTGCATTAACTAATTCCACTTAAATCTGATACTTGGTTTGGGCTGGTATCAGATTTAGGCTCACAGCCTAAAATTACCATTTCTAAGCTGCATTAAGGGTATGCAAGTGTAGACACATTCTGCATTAAATGACCATATGTAGACATGCCCCCGGGAGGGGGAGGGGGGAAGGCTGGAGCTCCCTCTGTTGTGCAGCAGGGGCCCTTTGCAGGACTGCAGGGAACTGAGAGCAAATCTGCTTCCTAATCACCACATGTGTAGACACCTACCCCAAAACCTTTACTCCGGTTTAGCTGACATGAGTAAATTTGGGCTGGAATAAATGCATGTGTACACATGACCAGTATACCAAAAGACTGTCCTTACTGAAAGGGTTTATACTCTAAGTATCTACTATGTTTTTTCTTGTGTTGGTAAGTGAAAATACCATTTTGGGCCTGCCATAAGGTAGAAGTGTCACCACTGCTGGTAAATTCAGAACAGCAGTAGTACTTCATACTACTGTCACTCCCCTGTCCTATTCCTGGAAGTTATTACATTGGGGCAATACAATGCCTTGTATGCTAATACCATATTTTTCCTCCACCAAATAAATGTGTATTATGGCCACTAGAGCTTCTTCCCAGTCCTTATCTGCAAACAGAACAGTAGTCAGAGGCCAGAAGTTGGTCTTGTGTGACTGTAAAAGCTTTGAAATCCAAAAAGCACCTGAAATTATACAAATCTGTATTAACCATTCTCTAAAGTGATAATGTTTTAAGTCATTAGATGGGAGCAAGAAAGAGGCCATCAGCCTCAAGGTCAATTTCTGCCTCAAGTGAATTAGTACAACTGTGTTATTAACCACTGAAAAAAACAGGTGGCAATGTATGTGGCACTGATCCTTTAACTGAGGTGTTGCACACACATATAATATCCTGACTTCATCCCAAAACCTTGGAAAGGTTACTTACTCTAATGTTGTCTTCATGAGATTACAGTCAGAATCTAAGGTCAGCAGTGAGCAGTATATTCAGCATGCTTTCACACACTGCAAGCCTTGTTACCACAGCCTCACAAAGCATCTCTTGAAAAGAAATACAAGATATCCTTTGTAAATAAAAGTTCGTGCATTTCAGTAATGAAGTCATTTTCCAAAATTGCAGTGAATGATATTCTTTTTCACAAGCTGACATGAAGCTGTGGTGGAGCTGAGAAGGATTTGAATGAAGAATACTAGACTGTACTGTTTCAGTCCCTTTTTATAGCTTGTTCTCTCTCACAAATGTAAAATCTTGATGAACAGAAGCCTATCAAACCCCATTACCACTTGGGATATTCTGAATCTCGTTCTTCTCCACCCGAACAGCCCGCCCCGCCTATTTCTGTTCCCCTCTTCTCTCCCCCCAAGGAGAGGCATCCAGCAGGTTTTATATATATTTTATGTATATATATTTTATGTATTTATATATATATATATATATATGTGTGTGTGTGTGTATGTATATATTTTATATATATGTATATGTATGTATTTTATGTATATGTACAGTATGTGTATATATATATATATATATGTATGTATGTACTATATATATATATATATATATATATAAATTTGTCACCTTCCTGTCTTTGACTAAAGACACTGGAGGTGCTAAAAAAAAAGAAAAACAATCATGAGAGCTGATTCTCAGACTGGAGCATTCAGATCATGTCCAAACTAACCGGGGTGGGGGGGAGGAGAAAAGGTCTGCCCTCAGTTTTTGAATGGCAAAGTTTGAGTGGGAGGGTCTGGAATCTAAAGGTAAAAAGGGAATGATGTGAGCATATGAAGGAAGCCAGAGCCCTGAATACAGAGTCAGTCTGTATCCTGACAGAATGGAGATAAGGTAGCTGGGGAGCTAGTGGTGCTTTCCTGGAATACAATCTGTGTTTGACACTCTCTGTTTAAGCACTGCCCATCTGTATGTTATTCAGCTGGAGCCTCTAGGGAAAAAGAGAAGCCACAGGCACAGAGAGCGAGCGAGCCAGGAAGCAAAAGCGCTTTTCTTTTTTTCTTTTTAAGCAGAATCTGGTTAGACTGCCTTGTTGTGCCACATCTGGAAACTGAAAGCTGAGAGGAAAGTTAAAATAACTGAGGCACCACTAAACCAAGGGGGGCTGATTGCAGAAGAGGGTAAACAATTACTAAAACGCTAGAAGACCACTGCTGGATGTAAGGGGAGGAAATGGCTTTGATCCCAGCCTGGCCCCTCATTTTTCCTATATTATTTTCCTTGAGATGCTTTTCTTCCAGTCCTGCCTCAAGTGAGAGCAGAGTTTTTCATGTTGACATTGAAGGTAGCTCAGCGGTCAGCAATCAAGAATCCACTGTTATCAGAGGGCAGCAGCAGGCAGTAGCTCCTGGAAGTTTGGTGCCTTTTACTGAGGTACAGTAACTTCATTCTGTCTCTAGAGTCTGAGATTTCTCTTTTCATGTGTTTGTGTTGAAGTTCGCATCTGGATAAAGTTAGTTTAATAATTTGAATCTTGCCATAATACTGTGGAGATATTTTCTGTGGGGGGTGAATGGGGGGACATTGCATTAGAGATGGAAAGATACAGTTCAGACTTCAAAACATATGTGCGCCCTGCCTGCTGTGAATAGACAGCTGCTGCACTATAAAGTGGTACTAGCTTAGCACGTCTCGGACTTTCCTGCCAGCTTAACTAAATAGGCCTGTCCAAACAAAGTTCTTTTACAAGGGTTAATTGTCACAACACTTTATTTACTTTGTATCATCACTAGAATTTGAATTCATTTGAATATCCGGAAGGAATTTTTATTATTGTTGTTAGCAAAACTTGGGTAGAGAAATTTGTGCTTTTGCTCCTTACAGAATATCCACCTCTAGAAAGTGAGGTTCCTTTTGTGGTTTAAATTTGGGATAATAAATCAAGCAATGCTTAGGAAACTGCCTGCAGAGAAAACACCTGCAAAGAATTTCAGCCTTGCAGAGTACTATATTGAAATTAGTAGTGGCAAACAAAATTGAGAAGCTCCTAAAGTTACATTGTTGTGGTAAGTCGTCTTGTAATTTTTGTTGTGTTTTAGGGTTAATTTTCATTTCTGTCTTCAATAAAGTTGCATCTGAGCTAGCTTCTTTCAAAAAATAAACGCACTGCCTAAGATGGTTATAAATTACTCCAGGGTAATCTGCAAGGGAAAAATCCTGCAGTGTCTTATGTGTGGGAGCTGCAAAATAGGAAGCAAATTAAGTTATGTAAGGTCATGGGAAGGGAAAGAGTTATTGTCCTAGCCTAGCATCAGAAAATTAGATGAGATTACCATAGTGTCTGTATCACTTTTATGACACCATTGTTTTCTGTCATGAAGCCACATGCTTTTGCCATGAGCTGATTATTGATAATAGCCATAAAAACAATAAAAGACATTCTGGAGAAAATCTTCTGAGACAACAGGCTCGATATAAAGCTGCTTTTTTAAAGACCTAAAACTCGCCCACGTGTTAGTGTTTCCAAACAGCTGAGGAATCTTAGGAGAGGCCTGACCAGTCTACCAGTTACATGGTGTGTAACATGACCTATGTGAGAAAGTGTTGAACCTAAACATTTTTCAGCTTAATATCTAGGCACTGGGGAGCTAGTATGGGCTTGGATACAATCCATGAAGTGGGAAGTGCAACTCCTGTCCACTGGCTTAGAATTAGCCACTGGGAAACAGTATCTCCACCTGTTGCTTACAAAATGGAAAGACCCTGAATGAAATCCCTGATTTAAGAGATGAATGGATTTTGTAACTGAATTTCACAGGATAGTGGACATAAGCTTGTAACAGCTAAAACACCTAGCCTTTTTGGATATAAAAATTGAACGATTCCACAAAGTTAGGTTGTATATGGTACCTTTGATGTATTGGATATATTTACCCTAGGAAGGTGCATAGCAATATTTTGGACACTGCTCAGATAGGACACCCACTCTCCATTCATTGGTGAAGACATTCCTTCATTCCTGCAAATTCTTCATTTGTTTTGTTTAATTTAATCTTTAAAAAGTTAATGTTTGCACTAATACCTGATCCAGCACTCATAGAAAGCAATGGCACTCACCTGAGTGCACATTTACTCAGACCCTAAGCACTGAATCCTACTACCTGCTACAATACTGCAGGCCCTGTCTGCAGAACTACTGAGGTTTCACGGTAAAGAAGTGACATCTATATTTCAGACTTCTGCACCATGGAGGGACATTCTCTGTGGCCTTTAGACCCCAGGTTTGTGGTAGCTGCCAGTGCAGCCAGGAACAAAACGTCCTTACAGGGAGTGCACGTGGATCTGACACGCATCCGCAACCAATCACTATTGTGATAGCATTGGTTGGTAGCAGAGGAGAGGCTATTCCAGGGGCAGGCAATTATTTGGGGTGGAGGGCCGCTTACTGAGTTTTGGCAAGCCATCAAGGGCCACATGACAGGCAGCCAGGAGCAGATAAATATTAATTTTCTAAATTTTTTAGGGACCCCATGGGCCGGCTAGAATGGCCTGGTGGGCCGCATCTGGCCTGCAGGCTGCATTTTGCCCACCCCTGGGCTATTCCAATCCTAAGACTGAAGTAATAGCACCAGAGCAGCGATCTTTCCACTCTGCAGCCAAAATGGAAAGAGCTCCTCCCTGTAGTCCTCCCAGACTTTCCCAGCACTCATCCCAACTGCTCAGGCTGAGACCCAAAAACAGAACTGGTTCCTACGGCAGCATTTTAAAGCCAGCCATTTTTTGAGTTTGAGTTCTTTATCCATAGATTTGGAGTGAATCACAGTAAAAATGCCCTTACACAGCACTGCTTGATTCTACTCCTTAGTATAAACATTGGCTCAGGCCTACAGCTCTCTCCAGCAGACAGAGACTGTTAGTCATGCTGAATAGTGCCAAATTACATAGAGGTTGGGTTTGTGAGGGAGAGTTATAGAACCACAAAATCTTTGCATGTAATGGTTTATGGTGGACCTTGGTGCCAGGTAACCACAAAGTTAACACACCATTATAGAGCTTGAATGCAGATCAAAAATGCAGAGTATTCAGGACATTTCACTATGTGGTGTTAAAGCTATGCAGAACTTGCCACACATAAATCATTCTCATTTAGATAGTGCCTTGGGTAGTAGACAAAATTTGAAATATAGTTGACTGGAGCTTGTAAAAAAATTGGTGGGCTTCACACTGCCATTATCTGCTTAAATTCTGCTGAGACTATAATACTGTGAACCTATGGAAGAACAGAAAGAAAGCTGAATGACACGGGAGATGCAGAGGAGCATGCCTATGAGTGCTCCTCAGCTTCTCACCTCTTCCTTTGCCAGTTAACCCTAAGGTGAATGGGAAAATCGGTTTAGAGAAATTCAGAACGAGCCTGAGTTTTAGCCTTGCTGTGTATTCGATTTGACTTCAACTCTCTTTATGGTTGTGGAAAACAAATATCAAATATCCTTGTAATGTCATGTTAATCTATTGTATCCCAGTAACTAGACAAATTCTTGAGACATTTGACTTGGCCCTGCATAACAACTTGATTTAAAAACTAGAATTGTATAAAATTAGCATAGCACACATTAAAAACTGGCAACTGGTAGGACCCAAAATGAGGTATAATGACTAAACAGCGTGTTTTTAGTGGGATCAGGGTCTGGCCCTATGCTCTTCGCCACTTTTTCAATAATGTGGACAAAACCATAAAATTGTTACTAATATATGTTTGCAAATGACTGTTTGAGGAAGCAGCAGTAGTGAGGAGGTTCTGACTCACTTGGAAACCTGGGCGTGGGTGAATAATATGTGTTTTCATATAACTAAGTGTAAGGTTGTATATCTTGAAGCAAAGATTGTAGACCACGCTTATGGAATGGGGCCTTCCACCCAAGAAAACAAAGACTGAGAAAGACTTGGTAGTCATGGTAGGTCATCAGCTGAATGTGAGCATCCAGGATAATGCTGTAGTCCAGGGGTAGGTAACCCCAGGCACGGGTGCCAGAATGTGGCACTCAAGGGCATTTTGCTTGGCACATGTGCCTCTGGGTGGATGGCAAGGAATGGGCCGGGGCTACATGGCAACAGGTTTGGGCCCCTCGTGGCTTCTCCATCATCCACCCCTGGCACAAAAACATCTTACAAGTTGAAGTTGTGGGTGTTTTCGGCACTCTGTCCAAAAATGTTACTGACCATCGCTCTAGTCAAAAGGGCTGGTGTGATTTTGGATGTCTAAACAGAAAACCTCAAGTAAGAATTGGGAAGTTCTAGGTGCATACAAGCATTCACCACATCCGGTCTACATTCATGCAGCTTATTCTAAGTCACATGAATGTAGATCGGGACTGGCATGTACAACTGTTCACAGGTTCCAGAAGCTGTAAGGGGAAACAAGAGTATGTAACTCAGAGTATGGTAGGATCAGGGGGGGCCTAGCACGTCCCCAGAGAGGCTGGGGTCCAGTGGGGGATGGCAAGATCATGGAGGCTGGCAGGTCTGTGGGGTGCTTTGGTGGGTCTGTGAGGAACTGTTGTCCTGAGAGTGGGAGAGGGTTGGGGAGGGGCCAAAAATAGCCCGGTGAGGGGTCGGAGGGGGCGGGTAGTAAGAGCCCAGCCCCAGGACTAGGATGAAGAGCTGGGCTTTCCTATCTCTGGGGCTGTGCTCTAGACAATTACAGGCATTTGATATATTAGGTTAATCCAGTCTTAATCTAAATGAGTTTCCCTGAGGAGGCATAGCTATCTATCCACTCAATCTAAAAAATGGTGTACCTGATCTAAATTAATTCATCTGAGGAGGTGAACTAACTTAAATTGGGTACACTATTTTTTGCCCAATTTAACCTCCCTGGATGCTTGTAGGAACCCAGAAGCCCATACCCTGCTCCATGTGGGCCCTACTAAAAACACACTGTTTCTTCATTTTGGGATCTTGTCAGTTAGCCAGTTTTAATGTGCTATGCTAATTTAGTACCAATCTAATTTCTTAATCAAGATGTTGTGCAGGGTCAAGTTAAATGTCTCAAAAATATCTAGTTACCTTCTGTTACCTTTGTATTTGGCACTATAGCAATTTGTTACTGCCATATTTGGTCAAACTCTGGAATCTACTCTCCAAGACAAATGTGAATAAATTGAAGAAAAGAAGAAGAGTCAAGGAAATGGTTAAAGATAGAGAAATATTGCTTTATAGTAAGAGCTTCCAGAAGCCCTACTATCTCAGCATTCACAAGCCGTGCCTGGTACCTCAAGGTACATAGAAAAAACATAAAGCTGTATCTATGGCCAAATCGTCAAATCTCTGCAAATCTCTCCAAATCAAATCAGAGGCTTTGTGTGTCACTGATTCTCCAAACTGGAATTGCATCTTCAGATTCAGATTCAGCGAAACTGAATCAGGACAGTGATCCGAATCAGCAAATCGAATCAATGTCCCCTGAATCAGGCCAAATCTGAATCCAAATCAAACACTTCCCGCTTCACACACCCCTAATGCACTGTAATTACAGTGCGTCAGAGCAGACTTGATCAATCAAGTCTCCTGGAGTGTGATAATTACCATGCTCCAGCAGCCTCCTGTGTCTCATGTATCAGTGTCCCCATGCTTAAAAATGGCAGTGAGAGCGCTTGAACTAAAGCTCATTGAATGAGCTCTAGTTCAAGTGCCCCCACTGCCATTTTTAACCATGGGAACACCGATACACTGCATTGCTTTAATTAGAGTAGCTCTCGGAGCCGTTCTAATTAAAGCGCTGCCCACCCCCGCACGGAGCACATGTAAAAGTGTTCTTAGAGTTTAGGCACCATAGTTTAGACACCATATCCACCTCAGATCTGGATTGCAGCAGAGCTTAGTTAGGAATCAGGCCTGTGGTGGATCAGGTTGGGATGGTTCCATATATGAATGGTTAAAGAAGCTAGGGGATTTGCAAGAACTTTGCAGTCCAAAAACAGGTGCTAAGTGAATTTTTACACCAAGTGAGCTTCATAGGGATTGTTTTTTCCCTCTGTGTAAATTGCATTTAGGCCTTAGGCCCTTAGATTCCTTGGCTCAAGGATGAGGTAGAAGGGAAAAGGATCCAGGTGTGTGTGATGTGGGGAAAGAGTGAGCAAGATGTACTGGGCCAAATTCCTTCCTTCTGTGACTCTATTAAATGAATTGAGTTAGGACCAGGGGCAATATTTTTGTGCCAAGCCTAAAAAATAGAAACTATTTTACTGGGAAAGCTCCACTTAGAGATGGAAGCAAGCCTCAATCTTTGGCAGCTGAATTTCAAACCTCAGTGCTTAAGAGTGATTATGGTTTGGACACTTACAAAAACCTGAAATCATTTGCAAAACTCCAACCTTGGTCAAAGGGCAGATTTCATATGTTAATCTGGGGGAGTTCCACTTTTGGTGGGGTGGGGTTGGGCACTAATCTCTAATTTTGGAACTAAAGGTGTCAAGATGGGAACTCAGGACCAAATTTTTTTAAAAGAGAATTAGTTACAAATGTGTAACAAAAGCCTACAGGGATCATATGGCAGAATTTGGAAATGTAAACTGCCAAGCAGATTGCTTTTTGGGTCTGTGGTTCTAATTTTCAGTAACAGGCAGTTTTCACTGATATTTTTCGCTGTACGTTTCACTCAAATGCCTAAAATAATTAGTATAATTAATAAGCTAAAATAGATAAAAACAGAACTTGGATGATAGTTTAAATGCCAGAGATCATGGATAATGATCCACCATTTCAATGAAAACTGTAGTCATTTATACCAAGGCAATACAAGTGAAAACTGCTACCAATCCAGAATCAGTATGGGCTATACAAGGTGAAAGACAATTTTGAACAGGACCCAATACTGTTGCGGAAATCAGTGAACAAAGGATTAACAGAAGCGATCTCTAAGAAAGGATTGGAAGACTTGGTGTTTGGCTACTTGACAGGGAAGGAAAGGGAGCGGTGCCAATCATAGGAGCTAGCACAAAAAAAGGTCTCAAGCTAATAGTGGGAAAGAGAAATGAATGAACCAGTAAAAGAAACTGGGAGAAGCAAGGGGAAAGGGTCAGAAAATGACAGCAGAGGTTGGGGCAAGAGTGAGATTATGTGGGCCTTCAAGATACAACAAGGAGACTGAAATTTCAGCAGTACAGCAGGAAGCCAGCTAAGGGGTTGAGAGAGAATGTGATACTATTGAAATTACAGGAAAGAAGATTTACACAGTGGTAGCACTGAAAGGGGTAGGCATGCAATGTGAGTGGGGTCTTGTCAGGAAGAGTTGTCAAGGAAAAAGGAGTTAATTTTGATCATAAAACACAAAAAGCAAAGGCCATTTCTTTGGCAAAAGTTGTCCTGACTACTACAGCCTGCACCTTAAACCACTGATAAAATGAGGTTTTTGACAGTAATGCAGTCTCACATCTGACTTACAACAGTAACCTTCGGTCTATGGTTTTCAAGAGTGATTAGTGATATTTTGGCTGCTTTCATTCAGAGGACCACTAGGAGACATTTTAAAAGTTCTAATGTTTCTAAAGCAAGGTGCAAAAATAGTCAGAAGTCAATGGAAACAGGGCCTAAGGCACCTCAAGTTTAGCATCCAAAAATAAAGGCACTCAAACTTATTTGTCATTTAAAAATGGGGACCTCAAAGTAACCAGAAGTGCCATTTCTCCCAATAAGAACAGGCATGAAAAATCCTACACAAATGGTTTTGGCATGAATACAGTTTGATTCTTCCATTTTGTAACATTCAAGTTGAAAGAGACCAGTATTAGAAAGACCTTAAAAACACACACACAAAAAAGGCAGAAGACCATCCCTTCCAGCTAAGCCAAAAAGGGTTTTATCTTGACAAAGATCTTTATATTTTAAACTAATGGAAGCAACTTCTCCTTCTGCAAAAAGCACATCTTTTAATGAACTTATTACAGACCCTTAAGGTTACATTAGGTTAACAACCAACATGGTCAATTTGAACTTTTTGCTGCTGTTTATTCCTAGCAAGACAGGGTTATGTTCTGAGAAATGTCTATTAGCAATGAGGAAGTTTAACTGCAGATGTTTGTGATCTGGCTTAAGCTTCTCATCAAAGTTTTAATAAAAATCAGCTGCCAGGAGTTATGCGGTCAGCCCCAAACTCCTCAAACCATGAGAAGCTGAAATGAATGGAAATAAAGGACCAAGCAAATAGTGAGAAAAGTTGTATGCTTTTGAGTTCAGACACAGAAAGGAGAGTCTGTGAGCATCAAGACAATATCAATTAAAGTCTACTGCAGTCTTTTTCCAGGAAAGAGCCAAGAAAGCATCCCAATTTTTTCAAAGGCGCAAGAGTCAATAAAAGCAATTTAACATCTACTCTTATTCAGAGGCCTGGGAAAAGCAATAAAAGGAATTAAAGGTCCAGTTTTATTAATGGGCATGGGAAGCAATAACAGGTTCAGCATCTAAAGGAGCAGGCTATGCCCTGATTTTAAATAGTGCCAAGCATCCATAGCTGCCATCAAGCTCTCATTTGGTGCTCTGCAGCAGTGAGTAACTTTTATCTGAGGCTAGTAATTCTTTATCTGAGGGATAGGATGGTGGAGATGGGTTCAGATTTGGTTCTGGATCTTTATTCAAACAGTCTCACATGTTAGGAACATGCCAGGTGTGAATTTCAAGTTAGATTCAGATCCCAGTTTCTGTATAAGCACTACTCAGATATAGAGATGGTTGCTTAGATCCAGTCCTCATTTTTGGTTGCTTAGATCCAGTCCTCAGTCCAGATTCCTCATTTTTGTTGATAAATGACAACCAAAAAAAACCCTTGAAATCAGGATTCCTCTATTTAGCAGTGTGAATTGTTTTCTCAGGGAAGAATGCAGTAACCTTGATCTACTTTTGATGTTCATATTTATTTAGAAACATGCAATGCTTCAGATATGTCTTTTCCCAAAACAAACACTCTGGTGGTCTGTTTTTTCTGAAAACACACTTAAAAACAGTGCCAGCAGCTGAACATTTGTGAGCTTCTCAGATCCCACATTTGAGTTTTACAAGAACAAAGGCGGCAGGGAAGAACGTTTGGGTGTAGAAGTAGATTTAATTCCACATTTACAAAGTGTTAGACATGGTGAGAAATCATTGTAAAAGGCCAACCCTATGGAAATCCAAGTTACCAGGCTTTGTTGTTGTGTGAATGGGGTTTTTTTGTTTGATTTTTTAAAGAATAAAATGTTAGTTCCAGTTTCTTTCAATAATTTAGTTAGCAAAATAAATCTAGGTAAGATGTATAGGTTGTGAATCATCATCCTTGCAGAAATATTGAAGTCATTTGCAAAACTCCAAAAATGAACTTTCCTGGTATTTCTCATTGGTGTCAGATGGCAAATGAGTCAAATAGAAACAGCAGCTGGCCTGACTTGCTGTCCCAGGACATCTGCTGTTTCCCTGGAGCCTAGATCCAAGATGTCATGGAAGGATTACCGAGACTCATCTGGCCCTCCAGCTACTACCACATGCTGCTCATCCATATGGGAACCCATGACACTGCCAGAGGTCACCGTGAGCAGTTCAAGAGTAACTACAGGGATCTGGGAGCAAGGGTGAAGGGGACAAGGCACAGGTCGTGTTCTCCTCAATCCTTCTGCTCATGGGGAAGGGCCCAGGCAGAAGTGGACGCATCCTGTAGATCAATGCATGGCTATGCAGGGGCTGTCACCAGCAGGGATTCAGCTCCTTCAACCCTGGGAAGAAGGATTGCTAGGAAGTTATGGGATCCACCTGATGAAAAGAGGGAAGAGCATCTTCACAGACAGGCTCACTAACCTAGTGAGAAGGGTTTTAAACTAGGTTCCCGGGGGGATGGAGACCAAAGCCCTGAGGTAAGAGGGAACCAGGAGACCTGAAGGAAGCACAAGGAGGAGGTGGCAACATGGGAGGCCTCTTCATTCTTTCAAGGAATCCATTTCTAAGCATTTGAGAAGAAAGTGATCAGTAACAGTGAGCATGAATTCACCAAGGGCAAGTCATGCTTGACCAACCTGATTGCCTTCTATGAAGAGATTCATAGATTCACAGACACTAGGGCTGGAAGGGACCTCATAAGATCATCAGGTCCAAGCCCCTGCCCAAAGGGCAGGAAGTCAGCTAGGGTCAAAGGATCCCAGCAAGATAAGCATCCAAATGTTTCTTAAAAGTGTCCAGAGTAGGTGCTTTCACCACCTCTGGGGGAAGTCTGTTCCAGGTCTTGGGATCTCGGACAGTAAAAATGTTTTTTCCTTATATCCAAACTAAAACGGTCTTGCAGGAGTTTGTGACTGTTGGACTTTGTCATCCCTTGGGGTGCTCTGGTGAACAGGCATTCCCCCAGATCCTGATGCACACCCCTTATGTATTTATAGGCTGTAACGAAGTCACCCTTGAGCCTGCACTTCTCCAGCCTAAAGATTCCCATGGCTCGCAGCCTCTCTTCATAAGACCTATTCTCTTGTCCTCTGATCATGAGCATGGCTCTCCTCTGGACTCTTTCAATTTTCTCCACATCCTTACTGAATTCTGGAGCCCAGAATTGGATGCAACACTCCAGCTGAGGCCTCACCAAGACCAAGTACAGCAGGAGAATGGCATCCTGGGTCATGCTTGAGATGCATCTGTAGATGCAAGCCAGAGTTTTGTTCGCTTTGCCAGCTGCGGTATCGAATTGGTGGTTCATGTTCATCTTGTGGTCAGTCATGACCCCCAAGTCTCTTTCGGTTGTGGTGCTAGCAAGCATAGCATTGTCAAGACTATAAGTGTGATGTGGGGATTTTTTCCCCGAGGTGGAGCACCTAGCATTTCTCTGTATTGAACGCCATCAAGTTTTCATCTGCCCACCTTGCAAGCCTATTGAGGATGGCCTGGATCACCAACCTATCCTCAAGTGTGGACATTCTTCCCTAAAGTTTGGTGTTGACAGCAAACTTGGCCAGTTTGCTTCTGACACCAGAGTCCAGATCATTTATAAAGACATTAAAGAGCACAGGTCTGAGAAAGGAGCCTTGTGGGACACCACTGGTCACCGAGTGCCACGTTGATTCGATTCTGTCAACTACCACTCTCTGGATCTGAACTTGGAGGCAGTTCCCCAGCCATCGGACTGTAGTTTAGTCAAGGCCAGAGTTGCACAGTTTTTCCATAGGGCATTGTGGGACACCAGGTCAAAGGCTTTTTTAAAGTCCAAATATATGATATCAATCTCTTCCCTTTTGTCCAGGTGATAGGTCACTTGGTCATAGAAGGAAATGAGATTGGTCAGGTCCGACCTACCCACAACAAACCTGTGCTGGCTATCCCTCAGATGGTTGTCTTATGTTAGCCTGTGAAGAATGGTTTCATTGATAATTTTTTGCAAGATCTTTCCAAGGATTGAGGTCAAACTGATTGGTTTGTAGTTTCACGGATCTTCTATCCTCTCTTTCTTGAAGATAGGCACCACATTGGCCTTCTTCCAGTCTTCAGGTACTTGGCCTGAGCTCCACGAGTTCTCAAATATCCTTGCCAGTGGCCACGCTATCATGTCTGCCAGTTCCTTTAGCACTCTTGAGTGCAATCTATCCAGACCAGCTGATTTGTGGGTGTCTAGCTTCTAAAGGTGCTCCCTCACAAGTTCTGTGCCAATGGTAGGCATATATTCACCCTCACCCTGGTCATCCTGCATCATGGTAGGCAGGGAGGACCGTTTGGGCTAGTGAAAAACTGATGCAAAGTAATCATTAAGAAGATTTGCTTTTTCCTGGGTGTCAATTGTCAGCTGCCCCAATTGGCTTATCAGGGATCCATTGTTGCCTTTCTTTTTCTTCCAAACCCCCACATATCTGAAGAAGGACTTTTTACTGTCTTTGATTCGTGTAGCCAGTTTGAGTTTGGTTGCAGCCTTGGCTTTCCTAGTTCGCTTCCTACAGGTGCAGAACAGTACAGAATACTCCTCTTTCCTGTCTTCCATCCTTTATAAGCCTCTCTTTCTAGATGTAGGAAGTCTATGAGTTCCCCACTGAGCCAAGGGGGAGGGGGAGGCTCACCAGCAGGGTCACCAGCAGATGAGGGGGAGCCCTTTTACTGCCTTTCCTATGGGTTACAATGGAATTCCCTTGAGCTTCTAGGATTGCTTCCTTAAGGAGCAAACAGTCATCATGAACTCCCCTCTCTGTCAAATCATAGCCTCTCAGGGCTTCAAGAACAAGCCTCCTGAGCTTATGAAAGTCAGCTTTCCTAAAGTCGAGGACTACTGCATTGCTAGCTGACTTGCCAGCTTTGTGATGGACAGTGAAAGTGATCAACTTATGATCACTGTAACCCAGCTTCCCTTCGATTCTTAGGTTGCTGATTAGACCATTCCCTTTGGCCAGTACTAGGTCCAGCAGTGCCTAATCTCTTGTTAGCCCATAAACTTCTTGAGACAGGCAGAGCTCATCCACACATATGAGAAAGCTTTGGGACCGATCAGATTTGGATGAGTGATCTTCCCGTGAGATGTCCGGGTTGTTGAAGTCTCCCATGACAACCATGCACCAAGAGCGTGCAGCCTCAGCCAGTTCCCTGGCGAATTCTGATAACTGACTCTGCTGTGGGGAAAGCAGTGGATGTGATATATCTCAAATTTAGCAAGGCTTTTGATACAGTCTCCCACAGCATCCTTGCAAGCAAGCTAAGGAAGTATGGGTTGGATGAATGGACTGTAAAGTGGAAAGAAAGCTAGCTGGATCCTGATTTTCCTGATAAAAAAATCACAAATTCTCTGATTAAAAACCCCAAATCCATTATTAAAATGGAAGGCCACTATAAAGGTGTCAGATGAACACAACGTTTTCTTAATATATTTACAATTTTAAAGCAATGTGGAAAACTACCAGTGCCTCAGTCACTATAGTAAAATAAATTCTAAGTACCTATAAATTTTGATGTTTGATTTTGAGTTTTTTATCATGGAAAATCAGAGCTTCCCCTTCACTCACAGAATGCAGGCCCCACACTCCCAAACTACAGCCCCCTGGCCTTGCCAGTGCTGCTCACCCCCCACTCACAGCCCCCTGGCCCTGCTGATGCCCTTCACTTCCCACCCCCCGCCCAGCCTTGCTGGTGCCCCTAAACCCCCCTCAACTCCCTGTCCCCCCAGCCCTGCTGGAGGGCTATGGGATCAGGAACCTAGGTCTGCAGCCCCCTGCCCCCCACTCCCCCCCACCCCCCAAAGCAGCACCCAAGCTCCAGCTGCCACCCGCAGGAGGTGGTGGCTGCTACAGTAGAGCAGAGCACAGAGCCCAGCTCCCCAACCCTGCTGTCTGCCTGCTGTAGGCTCAGGTGGGGTGGGGGCAGTTCCCTGCCTCTGCACACACTCTCAGGGAGGACAGCTGGACCTGTTCCCCCTAGATCTTTGCATGGGACGGGGGCAAAGCCACACAGAGAAGCTCCTTGCCACTGCAAGCTTCATGCTGCCCTGGCAAGGCATCCCCTGCCTGCACGGCAGCAGCAAGGGGCACAACCCCATGCTGATGCCTCCCCAGAGAAGCACAGAGCTTGGAGCTGCAAGAAGCTTCCCCACACAGCCCCACTCTGTCCTGCAGTGCTGGGTTGCACATGCCGGGCTGTGGAGACCCTGGAGAAGGGCAGCAAGGTGAGGAGCCCAAGCCCGCAGCAGGCAGCTTGCATCCGCCCCCACCCCACACACAGATATGGGGGGTATGGGTCTCCCCTGCCCCCCCTAGGAGTGCAAGCAGTGGTGGGGAGCTGACCCTACCCACCGCCCCCTGGAGAAGAAGCCCAGGACCCTGTCCTGCTCCCTGCTGAGGTCCTGCAGTCATGCATTCTGGCTCTAGACCCCAAGCCCCATGTGCCCCGCAGCTGGGCAGCAACCCCAGCCTCAGCCCCAGCCTTGCCCAACTCCCTCCCTCCCTATGGGGGCTTCATTCTGGGTCCCATTTACCTGCAGGAGCTGCTCTCCAGACTGCCTGGCAGCCATGTGTATATATATACACATGGCACTCCCTGCCTGACTGCCCTCCTTGTGCTCCCCCCTCCCCCCCCCCCCGGCTCCTTGCAGGCTGGAACTCTACCAGCCTGCAGAATGCTCTTTGGAAAAATGCAAAATCTAGGGGTTTCTCCAATAAATTAAAAAATCTGCATTTTCTTCAAATAAAGGGGGAAATCCATGCTTTTCTCCATTTTTCCAAGGGAAATGGAAAACCCAGATCTCTGATCATCAGGTTCAATGGATAGTAATCAATGGCTTGAGGCTTAGTCAGCAGCCAATATCAAATGGAGTGCCCCATGGTTTGGTCTTGGGGCTGATTTTGTTCAATACCTTCATTAACGACCTGGAAGATGGGATGGATTGCACCCTCAGCAAGTTTGCAAATGACACTGTAGGACATATGCTGGAGGATAGTGCTATGATTCAGAGTGACCTAAACAAATTGGAAGATTGGGCCAAAAGAAATCTCATGAGGTTCAATAAAGACAAGTATAAAGTCTTGCACTTAGGACAGAATAATCCCATGCACTGCTACAGGGTTGGGACCAAGTGGCTAAGTGGGGTTGCAGTGGACAGTAAGCTAGATATGAAATCAACAGCATGCCTTTGTTGCCAAGAAGGCTAACAGCATACTGGGCTGCATTAGTAGGCATGTTGCCAGCAGATCAACGGAAGTAATTATTCCTCTCTATTGGACATTGATGAGGACAAATCTGGAGTACTGCATCCAGTTTTGGGCCACCACCATAGAAAGCATATGAACAAGTTGGAGAGAGTCCAGCAGAGAACATCAAATGGTTAGGAGGCTGGGGCACATAACTTCTGAGGAGAGGCTAAAGAAACTGGGTTTCTTTAGTCTGCAAAAGAGAAGACTGAGAAGGGATTTGATAACAGCCTTTAACTACCTGAAAGCAGTTCCAAAGAAGATGGAGCTAGACTGTTCCCAGTGGTGGGAGATAACAGAACAAGGAGCAGCAGGGGAAATTTAGGTTGGATATTAGGTAAAGCTTTCTCACTAGGAAGGTGTCCAACACTGGAATGGGTTACCTACAGAGGTGGTGGAACCTCCATCCTTGGAGGTTTCTAAGGCCCAGTTCAGCAAAAGCCTGGGTGGAATGATGTAGTTAGGACTGGTCCTGCTTTGAGCAGGGGGTTGGATTAGATGACCTCCTGAGGTCCCTTCCAACCCTAATTTTTTATGATTCCATGACTCTCTCAGCACTGTCTGAATAGATGTGCCATTGCTCCTCCTAGGCAATTAGTTTTAAAGTTTGGGTGGAGCAGGAATCAAAGGGAGGTGCAACTGCACCACTACATGTATCCTGGATCCACCCCTAGAAACAAGCCCTGCCTAAGGAGTTCTCTCTCAGTCTGCAGAGAACTCCATGGGTGTTAACAACCTTCTCTCCTTTTGGCCTTGATGTTCCGCTTTTCAAATTATCCTTTCTTCTGCAATTTTGCTGTCTGATAGCCATTCCTGGTAATGTCTCTTCTATTTAACAGCCCTGAAGACTGTTTTTAGCTCTAACAAAAAACTTGAACTCAGGTGGGATTATATTAACTCAGGTGTAGAAATGACTGACAGTGAAATACTGGAGGTCCTGTCAAGACTCTTAGGAAGGATAAACTTTATTTAATGAACAAGAGACATACATTTAACTATAAAAACTGCAGGACTAATTATGGGGTCTTTTGACTATTTTGACTATTCTTTGCCTCACTTGTTGTGGGGGTTTTTTTAACTTCATAGGTAATCTAGCAAATTAGTGCACATTCCAATAGTTATATTTGTTTTTGCTTTCATCTTAGACTGAATAATTTAGTACTATTATCCCCCTCAGTAAAGCAATCAGTTTCTCTTTAACTGGAAAAAAAATGTGTTGTGTTTTATATTTGATGATGTGCCAGACCATTTGCACCCCCTTTTCAAAATCCTAGATCCGCCCATGTTCATCTCAGACAGAAAAGGATCTCTGTTTCCATCAGCTTCCCCAAACAGTTTGTAGAATCCATAGTCTGTACTGGGAAAAATCCTGGCTGTGGGAAGAAGGAGCAGGCTGGCCTATTTGTTGTGCAGAGAATGGTGGGCATAGGCCCACCAAGAGAACGATAATCCTCCATCAGGGAGTCAAAAGGCAAATGTGTGTTTTGTTCACTACCGATCTGAACTATGTCATTTACAGAAAACCGCATAACTTAAATCAATTCCACCTTGGGCTTTTTGAATGTCTATACCTAGCCTCAGAGAAGCAAAGTTCTGGAATGGCCTTCTGCACAAGGGAGTGCTAGACAAGGAATCTAAATTGTTTCAAGATGGAGTTTAATTAAGTTCATGGAAGCGGCGGTATGATAGGACAGGGTTGATCCTTTAGCATGTAAGTGAAGTTTGTGAAATGAAACTTTGAGGGTTGAGTTCATTGGCCTCCCTAACAGGGAGTTGAAAGAAAACTTGATCACTGTCTCAGCTGCTTGCATGTGAGGAAGGTACCTGGTGGCACGGGACTTCTTGATTTTGCCAATGAGGAGAGAAGAATTTGGTGGTACAGAATGAAGCTAGAGAAAGTGGTTTAACTCAGGGTGAATCCACGTTCCTGCAGGGGCAGGGATGGAACTGCCATATCTCAGGTTTCTTGAGGCGACTTTGTGCTCTTGAGGATATCCCAACTACATGGTTGGGATAGACTTGCACAAGCTTTCAAATCCAAAGCATTCTTCATCAGGATAATTCAGCATATGTGCTTCAGTTTAGATTATAGGGAGTTCTACCATTTGTGTGTATAAGGAAGGAAGCCCAGGCCAGATCATTGTCACAGGCCTTTCTAGATTAGATTTCCTTCCTGTTTCAGCCTCCTTCCTCTTGAGCTTTTATTATGTTTGCAATACTTGTTGTACCATATTACATTATATTAATGCCAGCCTCAGGGCTTCTGCTGTTGCTGGTAGGGAATAGAAAGGGTTGGGGGGGGTTTCTTTCCCCTTAAATGTGTTGCTTTTTTTTCACCTTCCTCTTAAGCTCCAGTTATTGGGCACTTGTGGTAGTGAGAAACCTCTCAGCTGTTTGGCTGGTTGATCTTGCTCACATGCTCAGAGTTAAACTAATAACCAATTTGGTGGTGAGGAAGGAATTTTCACTTGGTTCAAACTGACCAGTACCATATGTTTTCTGTTTGTCTATTTGGTATTGTTTTGGTTGGGGGGAGGGAGAAAATTGGGGGTCTTTTTGGTTAGGGTTTTTTTTTTGGCAGGGGGGGTGTTGTTTTTTTTGCTTTCTTCTGTAAGCTAACACATGGTTCACTTGGTGGGATCATCTAGGCCTATTTTTCTTTACAAAGTCCCTGAATTTCCCTGAAATTCTAAAAAGATAGGTTACAGAAATATATTTTTAGTCCCTGACAATAATGGTCATGCTCCAGCATTACCTTTTCTGTGTGTAATTCTTTTCCATGGGCACAATAATACCTGCTGTAGATGTTAGTTGAGTTTTTGAGCCTTTTAGTAATTTTATTTTCCAATGGGGAATTCACAGGTGGATTGTAATGTTATAAGGTTTGTAATGTTATATATATTGTGAGATTATATAGTTTTAGGTCCTGTTTGTTCTGTGGAAAATGTGACTGGAGCATACATTTCATTTAATAGTTTAAAAAAAAATCCAAGGAGGATGATGCAAAATTTCTTACATATTTCTTATAGTGTATCCAAGGGGAACACGTCTAACATATTTTTTTAAAAGGTAAATTGACTGTTTTTGCTGCCAAACAGCAGTATTTCTATTTTAACATGACATGTCTATTTCAATGAATTAGGGATTTATTAACTATAGAATAAATACGTTAGTAGAAGGCTGGTATTAAATTACAATCATTAGCTAGCTTGCAGCCAGATAAAATATTTTATCCCATTGACATTGTGGGAAAGAATGCCTTTTAAGCTAAGGCTTTGTCTTTCCCACTGTATATGGAAAAAATGACTGTGCACTTCTATGGAGAACGCCTAGCCGAGAAATGTTTATATTGGATCCAACCCCATCTCTAAATCAGGGTCCATTGCTCAAAGGTATTTTGTTTCCCATTTGAATTGGGGAAAGGGCAACAGCCTGGAAATATTTGTGACAGGAAAGATTTTTCAAACTTAAATACAATTATTTGATCAGAGTACTTTGTTCTATGTCAACCCATTACGGTTTTTTTTTTTACTTTCACTTCTTTATAAAACTTAGACCTATTCTGGCACAACAAAGATCTATGTAAAAGAAACTTGCTCAAGGCATAGAAGTCATAGATGTTTAGAGATTTTTGTCTCTACTGTTCTACCCTTCCTCCAGCCTCCAGTTTGTTTGTTTTACTGAGTCCTACCCATGTGTGAACAGTTCTATCTGTGCTGTTACATGTAGCTCTTTTAAGCAACAGAGGGAGATTGAGATAATTCTTGTCTGTTACTCACTTGTCCGTAGGATTCCGAATAGCAGCAGTAAAGCTGCCCGTGACCTTTTTAGTTTTATTTTTAATAAATCTGCAGATGCAGTGGCATTCTATGTCGAGTCTCAGGAAGACCAAGTTTTCTAAATATACAGAAGCAAAATTGGCTTTTTAATGCTGAATGAAAGAATCAGCTCTATAAACATGGCCTCTTGAATGACAAAGGGTGCATCTACATGAGACACTTACTGCGCAGTAGGCCAATAATACTGTCCAGTAGTGGGCCAGTCAAAAAAATGTGCCAATAAACTACTGTGTAGTGTTATTATGCGACTGCGCAGTTACTGTCACAAAAAAAACATGCACTGGCAGTAGCATACCGATGGCGAGGTGGGGGGGGGGGGGCCATGCCCCCGAGCACCAGCCTGGTGGGGGCACCAGCTGGGCCCTCCAGCGGGTACTTGGTCCCCCGGTGACACTTCTGGTTTCGGCAGTGCTGGTGTTTCTGGACTTGGTGATTGGCTGCCAGGGGACCTCCTCCCCAGCCCACTCAGCAATTGGCCGTGGACAGGGGGGGGTGTGCGCGAAAATGCAAGTATTGCCCCCAGGTGCCGGAGACCCAGGGTACATCACTGTGCTCTGGTGCTACTCAGGGTAAATATAGTTACTATACTTTCAGTTAGTACTTCATTAAGGAAGTATTAAACTAATTGTGCAGTAATTACAGCGCATTAATGAACGTGTAGACCAGGGGCAGGCAATTATTTCGGGCAGAGGGCTGCTTACCCAATTTTAGCAAGCTGTTGTGGGCCGCATGGGTAGCCCCACCCCTTGACAGGTGCTCCTCCTCCTGGTCACCATCTTGGGACCAATGTTCCAATGTCTTGGGACCAATGTCCCAGGGCCAGCACTGGTGAGCCCAAAGCGGGGTGCAGGCTGGCAGGGGTCTGTGGAGCCGGGCTGGGCTGCACCAACAGGGAGAGTGGGGAGCTAGCCCAGCTCCATAGAGCCCCTGCTGGCTGGGGCCCAGTGCTCCTGACACGCTGCTCTGGGCCCCACCGGCACTGGCCCTGGGACACCGGTGCGGGCCCCGTGTTTCTGCTGGCTCCTGTGCCCACTCATACCCAGTGCCCCCCAGCCCCACAGTAAGTGCAGGGGGCAGCACACAGCCCCAACCCCCTGCTCACTGGCAGGGAAAAAGCTGGTGCTGAGCACAGGGAAAAGCGGCTCCTCGTCTACCCCGTGGCTGGTGCTCCCTGCGGCAGGTGCTCGCAGCCCATGTGGGGCTGTCTGGAGCAGGCACAGGCAGCCCCATGTGGGCTGCAAGCAGCTGCAGTGCAGGGCTCTGGCCACAGGGCAAGCAAAGGATCTCTTTTCCCCCCCTGTGCTCAGCTTTCCCCCGGGCTCCCTCCCTGCCCAGGGTCCTCCCCCCCACCCTTCCCCCTTACCTGAGGTCCCAGCCGGGGCAGCCACGTGGTCCCAGGCCAGAAACTCTGCCTAGGGCTTCTGGCTGGGTGGGGTGGGGCCAGGCAGGTCCTGCTGTTATAGGAGTCCACCAGGCTTCCCCTGGGTCCTACTGCCTTTGGTTCCTGTAATTTTTTACAGGAACCAAGGGCAGATAAATACTGATTTTCTAAATTTTTTAGGGGCCCCACGGGCCAGATAGAACGGCCTCACAGGCCATATTTTGCCCACCCCTGCTGTAGACACACCCACAGAGAACTACCCATTAGCAAAGAGTAAGTAATCAAGTGAAACTTGCAAACAGTCTTGTTATGGTTGCAAATCAGGCCCTATTCTGTTTTAATGTAAGTCAACAAGAGAATTTGTATAGTCTTTGGGAGGAGCTGGGGTCTGAGAAGTTTTATAATATATCCGATTAAGACTCCTATCCTAATGTTATCAATAAAAGTGCATCTTCTGAATTTTCAGATGGCTGAGCTAAGGAAATTTATTTCCTGCAATTTATTTGTAATGAATATAAATCCTTAACAGTTTTCTTCAGAGAAAAAACAGTCTCATCTTTCCACTAGAAAAATCACACCTACGGACATATGTTTTAGCCTCTCAAATGAGCACTTACTATTGCATAGGTAAGAAAGATAAATCAAATGCACAAGACAAGGCAGAGGTACACTTTACAGACTGACTGAATGAGAGATGTGGCTTTTATGAGCCACAGTTCACTTCATGTGATGGACAGGATCCTCCTGCAGATATCTTAGAATTTATCAGGTTTAGGTTTGTGTCCTTTTACACCTAGGAACTACCCATCCTCTAGCAGGACAAGATGGGGCCTTCCAAAGACAAATGCACAAATTCTTTAGGCATTAACATTGCTAAGAAGGATGTGAGGTGTTTAGTAGATTACAGACGCAGCATGAGTTAGCAATGCAATGCAGCAATGCGATGCAGTTGCAAAAAAGATAAATGCAAATTGAGGCTGCATTAACAGTAGTAGTAGAAATAGGTGATAATGCCACTCTACTCAGCATAGTTTAGACCTCAGCTGAGCTACAGTGTGAAGTTCCAGGCTTTCCAGGCTTTGCCTTTTTAGAAGGAGGTGGAGAAAGCAGTGAGGATCCAGAGGCGAGCAACAAAGGGGCAGGAATGTGAGCCATATGAGAAAAGATTGAAAGAACTAGACATGTTTAGTTTGGAGAAAGGGGGACATGGTAGAAGTTTTCAAATATTTGAAAGGCTGCCATAGAGAAGAGAGAGAACAACTATTCTTCCTTGCCACAGACAGCAAGACACGTAGCAGTGAGCTTAAACTTCTGCAAAACAGATTTAGATTAAGTCTCGGTACAGTACTTCCTAACTGTAAGAAAAGTAGGACAATGGAACTAGCTGCCTGAGAAAGCTGTGGAATCGCCTTCATTAGAGGTTTTCAGAAAGAAGCTGGATAAACTTTTCTCTAAGATAGCTTCAGAATAATACAGCTTCTATTTGTGCAGGGTGTTGGACTAGATCATTGGTATTCAACCCATGGCTCACAGAGTCGTATCATCTGGCCTACACAGCTCCCCACAAGGTCCAGAAATTTGGCAGTGGGGGAGCAGCGGCAGTGTTGATTGGCCATGTTAAATAACTATGCCATCGCTCCCTCACTGCCACATTTCTGGACTCATGAAAAGCCCTGCAGGCAGGATGATATGGCCACAAGCACTGGCTCATGCTGGAACTTGGGGTTGCACTGCAGCCAGATCCGACATACAGGTTTAGGCCAGTGCATGGCATCACTCCATGGCTGCATCCAGCAGGAACAGGAACATGCTGGTACATCAGATCACACCCATGAGCTGACCCCTCCCAAAACCATGTCCCTGAACTGACCCCACACACAGACCCTGGCCCATGGACAGGTCCCATGCCATTCGGCTGGATAGGTTGAGCCCTACTGAACTAGATGGCCCATGACGTCCCTTCCAACTGTATGATTCTGTGGCCACACACAGACCCTTATTTCTACAAGTAAAAATTTTGCTGAATTTTTTGCTAGTAGAAAAATAGGCCAGGAGCTACAGCATACATGCTTTCTAGCTGCCTGATGGGAGGGCTACACAAGCAAGCTCTCCAGCCAGTGGGCACTAAAAATCTGCACCTTGGGCCATCCCTGCCCTTAATTGGGAGCCCATTAGTTGACAGTCTGCCCTCTCCCTTGCCTGGGAAAGGGGCAGGCTGTCAGGTAACAGACAGCTCGGAGAAAGTTACATCCCTGGGAGAACAAACCCCCATCCTGCGAAACAGCTGATTAATGTGTGTGAGGGGCCATTCTTCCATGGTAGAAACACTTTTGGTTCCACTCACAGGAGAATAACCCTCCCCACTGTTCCTTGCTCTCCTCCAGGCCAACCCAGAGCAATGCAGGGGAAAGGGGGGGGCCATTCTGCAGAAAGGTAAGGCTTCCTGAGTTCAGGGAGCCTTGCAGCCACATAATAACTGTGTCCCACCAATCCTCACACCTCCTGGTAGAACCAGAGGACTGTACTGAGTGGTTGGGGGCTCCCAGGAAAGTTCCCACCACAGAAGAATGGTCCCTGCTGCCCGGGGCAATGCATAGTGGGTGCACGTGGATGTACGTGCACTCCCCAGCGTGGTGGTGCACTCCCTACAAAAAGGCACCGCCAACATTGTCAGCGGTTTCTGAAGGCGATCACTGCTTGCCATCCCACCACTGACATTGCCACTGACACCGCCGGCAGCATCTGCAGGCAGTCAGCCATCCCCACTGGCCACTGCCGATGCTGCCTGCAGCGTCTGCAGGTGGTTGCCCCTCCACCACTAACAGCGCTGGCAATGTGTGTGGGAGCTCACCGCCGCTGTGCTCCCGCTGCTGCCGCTACACTCTCACCACCGCCATGCCCCACCAGCTGCCAGGGGCACAGATCATTCATGCCTGCTGCCTCACTAATCAGCTGACTGGTAGGACAAGGAGCCAAGGCTATCCCTCCCTCCCTCTCCCTTGGAGAGAAGAGGGAGAACAGAGGACTGTGGGATACTAGGTATCCTCAATACCCAAGGGAAGCATATAGCCATACAGATTAGTATGAGAGGGGAGAAATTTGTCTGGTTCAAAGAGGTAGAACTTCCTTGCAGAAGAGCCATATTTCTTCCACAAGAAAGCCCCTGAACAGCAGTATGCTCCCTCTATGCCAGAACAAATGTCACACTTCAATCCTGAGAAACCCTGTCATTAGGCATGTGTGCCATGATCTACATCAAATACATTAGAAGTTTCCACTTGCTTTTATGTATCACAGATTGGAGGTTAATTTTAAAAGGAAAATTGTACAGCAATATTTTTTAAGATGAATGTTTAACAATGCAAGAATACCAGTTTACCGTTTCAAATTAAGCAGCTAGCAATAGAAAACCTGCAATCTGTGTAATTCATGTACTTACTTTTGTTTATAATCTCATTAAATGTAATTAGAATTGAGATATCTGTCAAGATAAGTGGATAAGAAACATTACCAATCTTCCATACAAAAAACCATCCAATTTTTGTCCCGTTCTAATTTTCAGCATCAGTGGAGCAGTGAAGGTTATAAATAGTGTATACCTAAGAACATTAAAAATTGAGGAAGACTATTCAGTAAATTATTATGGCAGAGTGTGTGTGTGTGTGTGTGTGTGATGCTTTAGAAACTAAAATCTGGAAAATGTTTCCAGAAATGTCCCATTTTTAAAAATACACTTCTAATTCCTAAATGTTTGATCTATATATCATTTCTTTCTACCAGCATCTAACAAAATGATAGGTATGGTAAAATGGCTTTTATCTTGCAGGCAGAAGGCAAGGTAGAGATGCACCTTATAGATTAATTAAATAAGATCTATACAGAGTATACGTTTTTGTGCACTCGAGCTCACTCCATCACATGCTGAGATGAAAAGAGTTCACAAAAATGTTTGCTTTCTATAGATCTTATTTAGGTAGTCTATAAGGTGCATCTCTACCCTGACTTCTGCCTGACTTCAGACTAATATGGTTAGCTACCTCTCTTATCATGCAGACCACCCTCCAGACTTGTACTACCTTATTATCTAAGTGAATTCATTGCCTGGCTATGATGTCACTACAGAATTAATTTGTTCAGTAAGAATGTGACCTTTCTAATTCAAAAGAATGTGATACTGTAGAACTGAGGTAAGAAAGCTTATAAAAATTATAAATAGAGCCTAGAGGCTTTAAGGGGCAAACCGGTGAGCAAGTTTGTTTGCTTTTAATTCTCTAGGCTTGGAAGCTCAAATACATTTAGCTGAAGTCAGTGAAAAAGAAATAAAAACACTGAGAAAAAAATGCCTCCTTTTGCTTATGCTGGCACAAGAAGAAACTCTACAAAATAAACTGTGGTATTCCTTAATTTAAATTATGTTGATTATAAGCTATAGTCAACATACTGATAGGATGGCAGCTTTCTTAAGGTCTCCTTTTGTAGAGAGGTAAAATTATCATTCCAAAGTTCCCTTTTTAAGAGGATCAAGTCCAGAGGCAGACTGCAGTTATGACTACTACTAAAGTGCTAGGAATCTGTGTGTGTTCATTTATTCTTCACCTGGTGTTCTATTTAAATGAAGTGCAGTATGAGACTTATTCAAAGCCTGTGACCATGCAAATGACGTAAATTTTAATAAGGCAAATATTAATGAGGTAGAATGTACATGTCCAAAAGCATTCACCAAAAAAATCCTTGTCATAAACATCAGAGCTGGGTGGGGAAGGTTGAAAAGTGAGTTAAAGAATGAAGGTAAGTGAAAAGACTACCAGAAAAGTAAAATATATGATTGTTCTCCCAGTCCTCATTTATTTAAACCAGGAAAAAAATTGCAATGTTATTGTAACAGGGAGCCTGAGGCTCCCTAATCCTTTAAAAAAAGAAGCAGCCCAGCAGGGGAGCACTGCAATCTAGGCAGGGTACAGCAGCTGCCAGTTGCTGGGGTAACAGGGCAAATGAGGCAATTAGCAGGCAGCCTGCTGACCGGAAGTGGGCAGAGCCCTGGGAAAATATAAGCCTAGAGCCTGAGCTGGCAAGCTAGTCTAGCCCTGCCAGCTGCAGAGTTAGGAGCTCCTGCCTGGGAATTATACACAGGGATGCTAGAATGGCTGCTTTGCTGCCTGTAGGAACACTGAGGCTCAGGGAGCTCACAAGGAGCCCAGGCTGGGTCATGTGCCAACACAAGGAGTCAGGGAAGGTTTTTCCTCTTAAAGAGGTAGAGGCCTGCTTCCCCTTTATATTGATGTTACAGCCCATGGGACTTAGTCTTTATGTTGCAGTTTATACCAGTGGTTTGGGTTGTGACTGTAGGGGCAGTATACAGAGGTCCCGTCCGTGCCCGAGGGGCACATGATTGCCTTGCACCCCGTCAAGGGCAGGCTCAAGGCTCAAGTGATAGTTGAGCCCCGAGTGGGCAGAGATCGAGGCCACAGAGCCAGCCAGGGGCCTGGCACCCAAGAGGGGCCCAGCCAGACAGGGGCCAGGGGCCCAACAGACAGGGGGCCAGGGGCCCGGTGCTTCAAAGGGCTAGACCAGAGCTAGTGCCTCAAAGTCAGGTCTGATACAGTGGGCCTGGGCTAGAAGGCCTAACTGAGAGTAAAGGGGCAGAGGCCGAGGAGGCTGAAGCCCCAACGGGAGAATGACAATATGATAACACCTACAAGGCTCCGGGCATGGTGTAGGGGAGGATTGGAGCCACACAATTAGTTCCTAAGGCTTTATGCTCCCAGCAGGGCATGGTCTACTAGAGAGGCCCAGCAAGGGGCCTGGGACTAGAGAGGCCCAGCCAGGGCTCTGGGAACCCCAGTTGAGGTCCAGTTAGACTGGGGCCATGTGAAAGCCCAGGGCAGCCTCCCTATTATTAGTTTTCCATCGTGGGCGAGAAGGGAAGGCACTCTAGGGGTGAAGTGGCACATGGTTGTGGAGCCACCATGGGGCATCACAGCCACCCCTGAGACACTGATGTTGTATAACACAGAAACAAAAACTTAATGGAACTTATCTTAAACAATACTGATAGCTGCTTCCTCTCTCAGTTAATTTCTGTATACAATTTCTTTCTCTCATTCTCAACATCCTCCTCCCAACATGAAGAAAGCTGAATTTGGTCAAAAACATTCAATCATTACAACTGCATTTTATACTTCCAAGTGAAATTTTAAACCGTGAAATCTGAGGGGATTCAGTCTTTCTCTCTTGTTCTCTCTACATTCTTACTCTGACAAGTGTTAGTACCAGAAAGGTCATAAGTTGCTCTTTGGGTAAAAACAGACATCATGTGGAGCCCGTCCTGATTGATCCAAGTCAACATTCCACCCTGGAGTGGCGCAACCCTTTATGCATGCAGCTTGTCCCTGGAATGAATAGCAATTACATTTAATTAGCTTCACTTGTCCCAGGGAAAAGTGTTATCTCAGATACTTTTCAGGTGTTTAGGGTGAAATTATACATTAGAGTTAGCAGGTGCTAATTCTAAGGAATGTTAGTCTGTTTTAAGGGTATTGAGTGCTAGAGATCAGTCACATAGTTAGAGTTAATATCCCCTCCAGAGTGCACTGCTCAGACCTACTACTAGACAGCTGGCAAGCAGGGGCATGGCTAAGGGTTACAAGTCTGTTCCATACCTGCCCCATCCTCTGACTTTCTAGTCACAGTATAGGCCAGGAAGGAGTGAAGGAAAAAAACCCACCTTGTGCAGCTTGGATATCCCCTTCTGCCTCCCAAATTTCTCCACTGCCCCCCATCAGCCTCCAGATCCTCCTCCATCCCCAGATTGTGCCCCAAACCCCCAGTTGGCCCCTCCACCCCTGGATTGCTGCCCAGCCATCCCAATTAGCCTGACAGCAGTGGTGGTGGCAGAAGCAGGGAAGGGGAATCTTCCTTCCCTGCCTGCTCCCAGGCTTCTTGCAGCCCATGCTGCCCCTTTGCACCTGGATCCAGCCCCCGCCACCCCCTGGCCCTGCAGCTGCCTGGCAGCTCCTTGCCACACCCCTCTTCCCTGCCTCCCCTTCACTTGTAGGGCCTGGTGAGGGCTGGATATGGATGTGCAGGGTGGCGTGGTCTACAGAGACCCCAGGAGCAGGTAGGGAGGGGGAATGCCCAGAACAGCACCTCTGCCACAGTCAGGGTGATCAGGCCACAGGAGAGTGATCCAGGGGTGGAGAGGCTGATATAGGGCAGAGGGGGTCATTGGGGTGGCAGGAGAGCAATATGGGTATGGAGAGGGTGATTTGGGGGTTAGGAGGCAATTTGGAAGGTAGCAGTCCAGCAGCTCCCCACCCACCCACTCCCTGCTTTCCCCTCCCCACTCCAATCCTGCCCCCACTCCTTTCCCATGTCCCTCCCCCCAGGCTCTCCTACCCTCCCTTCACCCCCTAAGCCCCTTTTACCTCCATCCTTACCCAACCCCTCCCCACTTACCTGTTTCCCCAAAATTCCCAGCTATCAGTCCAGGGCCATAGAATCCTAGACGATACCTAGTTCCCACTGGGAGCAGTGCCTCCTGGGATACTGCAGGACTGCATATTGTTGGGTTTATCTCAGGTGCATACCCAGAAAATAACTCAAGCAAGGTAGCCCAGCTCAGAGAGAATCCTCACCCAAATGGAGTAACTTTAAAACACCTAAAGGACTCTTAGGACTTGTTAATGAGCCTTAATGTGTGATCATGCAAGTTTTAAGTGTTCTTAACCTGATTTAATTGTAATGTGTAATCTCACCCTTAGAGATAAGGTTTAATCTGGGAAAAGGATCCCAGATTAAAAGACTTTGTCCCGGGAGAAATCCAACATCTGTTTTTACCCTTTAAGGATGTACAGGTTCACCAGTGCGGCTTATTCTTTAGAAAGAAGGGAGAAAAGCGAAATAAAAAATAAGGAGGATGCCAACCTGTGCTTTGTAAATAAGCAGAAGAATCCTAAAGTTGATGTAGTGTTTTAACTGGGAGCCAGTGGGCACGTCTACACAACATGCTGCATCACCATAGCAATGTGCTTCCAATGGTGACTTCCACAAGAAAGTACTAAAATGATGACACAGTTGTCTCGGCCGGGCTGAGCCGACTCGAGGTGATTTAGAAACTGCTCGTTCATCAGGGCGGGCTGGTGAATGGAGAGGCTGACAAGGCTTAATGGTTGTAAAAAACTTTACTTACGTCGCAGGTGGCTGTGATGGAAACAGTTCGGTTGTCTGGACAACAATGTGAGTTGCTCCAGCTGGCGAGGCCAAAGCCAGTAAATCCGTCCGTAACTCAAGCCGGCGGGAAAAGGGTACATCTGGGATTGCATTCGGCGACGGGAAGAAGGATCGATAGGTGATCAGTCTATCGACCAGCTAGCCGCAAGTCGGATCTCTTTCGAGGCACTCTGCAGCGTGCTCAAAGCTCTTCGACTTGGGCGGAAGTCGCGCTAATTTTTAAACGGCCAGCAAGCCAATTACCGGCCGCCATGTGTGAATAATTTAGCGCTAGCCAATAGCGGGACACGAATTTGCATTCGAATAGTGCACCGTGCGTTTCTGTGCTGCAAAGGGAAAATGCATCCTGCAAAGACAGCTGCAAATTGGCGGGAACTCTCTCCTGCACGCGGGTTCTTTATGCAGCAAAACCCTCGCTGTGCAAGAGGCTTTCATGTGACAAGAAAACTCCATAGTGCCGAGGCACCAAAATCACTGGGTTATGACAACAGTAACAATGACACCATAGTGGGTTGGAGGTCCTAGATCTAGTGAACACTTTAGCTGCCAAATTCTATACTAGCAGCACATATTTGAAAGCACTAGTCAGAACTGCCATGAACAATGAATTAAAAACAGTCCCAAATGGAAAGACATGAAGTTGTGGACTAGTATCAGTATTGTGTCTGCGTGTTGGTTAGATACTGTACTCGTTACACTGGAAAATAGACCTGATCTTGTGAGTGCTAAAACCAAGGGAAGTTGTGCTAGAAGAGCACTTGCAAGATCAAGTCCATTGAATCTGCCAGACTGGATCAGAGGTAAATAGTTGTTAGTTCAGGGACTTATGAACCTCTGAATAATATATCTGCTTCTTTTACATGCTGCAGAACAACTGCACCCAGTATATGATATGACTCCAGCAAATGATACATAATCAGAAGGGCAAGATATTACAGAAATAGCCAAGAGCTATTGGCACAAAGTAATAATAATAATGATTAGCATCTAGTTCTCAGGTAGCACTTTTCATTAGTGTATTTCAAGGTGCTTTAGGAAGAAAGTTAGTATTATTATTCCCATTTTACAAGTATGAAAACTGAGTCACTATACGGTGCAACTTCTTGCCCAATATCACCCAAAAGACTAATGATAGAGTCAGGTCCCTCAAGTCCCGGCCCGCAGCTCTATCTAACTTGCTGTGTTTCCTTCACAAAACTACTGTTTCGTTCCTGCATTGTTCCAATGAGAAGTTCAACCCACAATTTCAGAATCAATTTTCAGAAAAATGGCTTTTTCCCACAAATATAATTCAGTGTTTCTACAACTGCCAGCCAATTATTGTCCCTTTACAGCATGATTATATAGCTCAATTTTCAGGTGCTTGCCTATAGGACAACCTTGTGTATAAGACAAGTATATGTTTTTAATGGGTTCTTTATAAAGGGGAAAAGGTCGAATTTATAATCAGAACAACAGAGTTCTACAAAGCAAAGGAATGTGTTGGAAGTAAAGATGCAATCAGGGTTAGAAATATAGGGAGGTTCCCCCATAAGGGATGAGAGCCCCAGGCCCACCCCAGGCCTTTCTAAGCAGCTCAGGGGGTGGTGGCAGCTCTTTCTGGCTTCCAGCTGCCAACACCTCAGACCCCCCTTTCCTCCCAAGAGTTGGAGAGTAATTTGAACCCCGAATGCAACCAAAAGGCCAATTCCTAGATCCTCAAAACTGGCTTGATTAAGGGTGAAAGAATTTGGCCTATTTATGTACTGAAATATTTAGCACTCCCAGAACATTGGGCATGTTACATACATTTTCTTCAGCCACAGGTTAAGGCTTCAAACCTACAAATATTAATCCAACCTTCAGTAGCCCCACTGTATTCAGAGGTATCACCTGCATGGACGAAGGTACTCACTGCACCTACATAAATGTGTCCTTAATTGGGCCCTGCACAAGGAGACCCAAAAAGAGAAGGCAAATGACAAGGGGTTAGGTAGAAGGTCCACGGGACAAGGGACATAGATACAAGTTAATGAGTTTATGCAGGTGTGAGGGGCATGTCTTGAAAATATTTGTTCTGTTAACTTACAAAATTAGTTTATTGTTCTTCCAGTGAATTAATAGAGGCATGGCAAAGGGAACATCATGAAGAGGATGAACTGGTTGAACCAGATGCAGGGAACAAGCAAAGGTGAAAAGGGAACTGAGACACCTGAGTGCAAAAGATGAAGCTAGGGAAAGGGTTAAAGAGGAAAGATCCTGGGGGATAGGAGAATGGATGGAGAATGAGGAGGTAGAGAGAAGATGTATTACATTAACCAATCAACATACTGTCCAGATATGAGTGACGCACAGCAGCCATTAATAGAAATAGCCCAAGAGAAGTACAGAGGCCTCCCCCAAGATAGGCCAATCAGCATTTATTTCATTTTGTCGGCATTCAGTATAAGAAAGTTGATGACATTCAAGCCCGGTCATCAATGAGAGACATGTAATACAGATAGAACTGAAAGGTAACCTATAAATATAGTCTAAGTACATGCCACAAATAGAACCCTGAGGTACCACAGACTCAGTCCATGCTGTGCTGTATATAAATGGCCCTGTCATAACAGGCTGCCTATAGCAGACATCAACCCACATCATTGCCATTGTTCACTCCTACAGGTACCAAGCTGTTAGGAAAACATAAGGAAGACTTGGACATGTCACTTTTTTTTTCTCTCTCTCTCCCCCACATTTCAAGTCATTCACATGTTTGCAATAATAAAAATGGGACACACACACACTAAATTGTATCTACTACAACTAGTATGGATTAGGAAATAAGACATTAGCAGAAATTATAAAAAAATAGTTGCCACATGTTTAAATGTTTGAAGATCAAGGACTTTTTCTAGACAGGGTCTATCTCCAAAAGAACAAAGCAGAGTCAGGCTGATTAGACAATGCTGATCCAAAAAGTCAGACACAACACACAAATTTGATATCCCCTGTTACAGGATCCTTTAAACTTCCCTGAAGCAAGCTTAATTAGACCAAATGTAGGCATGGAAACAGCCCTCTTTTGGTCTTCTGGAAAGGCAAACTTAAGAGGAAAAAACAAAAATATTTTAACTGAAGTCATTTGTGATCTCAGCAATTCCAGCTTTTCAGCGAATTATGCATTGCCTCAAGCCTGTTTACTCCTAACTGATTGCAGTTATATACTTCTAGTGTCTCCAGGTATGACTACATCCTTTGATTGAGCTAATATTTAGCTATTCAATGAAAAGTCCAGTACTCATATATATCACTCTGAAAGTGTGAGTGAGCAGAACACTTTTAATTCAGGGATATGCTAATAAAGGTATCATCATTTCCATGCTCTTCATAATGACTGTTTTGTCCGGTGGTACTCTAACTAATGGCAATAATGATGCAGTCAGAAATATTTGTTGCTAGGTTCATCAATTAATCCTAGTTATGCTCCTTGACATTGTTTGCAAGACAGTCTTATCGTGATACCAAAGGGTTACCTAGCCCACATAGGAAAAATAATACCATCAGCTGATGTGAATAGCTCTTGTAGCCTATAAAGATTCCTGTTAAAATGTCTGCAAATCTCCTTGGCTGCCCTCCGGAGATAACAGGACATTACATTCTCATATTCTTCACAAATCAAGTTCCTTCCAAACAAGTCTTTTTTTTTAATTTATGAATAAATGTTCCTCATCTAGGGTGGGCTTTTGATGTAGAAAGTTGCCAGGATTATGTGCATACCTCTAAATGTATACAGAACTCTTTGTGCTCTGCTCAGTACAATGCAACATTCAAGACTGTCGCATGCATGATTACTTGGAGTCACATAGATTACTTGGAGTGAACCCTAGCATTCATTACAAATGAATCCCCATTTTGTACTTTGGTGAACTAAGTCATGGAAAGTTAAGTTGTAGTTCGGTAAGTATGGGTGCTTTGGGAAAGCAAAAGAGGTGCTTGGGACCATTTTGTCTATTTAGCCTACCTACCTTGGATAATATCCAGGCAAACTGCTGCTAGGACTCTTGAGATCAATGGAAGACTAAGTTGTATGCCCAATGGCATTTCTTGGACCAAGTAAGACCAACTAGCTAGCTGGAGTCATAGCCATGGCCCTGTATACCTGATATCATGCAAAGGTATGCATGGCCTCCTCACTTCTACTCTCACATACCATTCCCCATGTATACATGCAGTCTTGAGGGTGCCATGCAGGGAAATGCCTTGGAGTGCCATTCCTCAGACACTATGGGCATGTCCAAATAAGCACGGCCATGTGATATGTGGCACTGCAAACACATTTGCAGCACCACATACCGCAGAGTCCAGTGTTCTCTGAGGTGCAAAGGCACACTGCCTGATCATGTACTGCGTCAGGGTTTTTTTCCACTTTATTTTTTTTTTTGACCCCTGGATATCCAGAAGTCAAAAAAGCCCACATTTAAAAAAAAAAAACAGAGCAACGCACACTTGGCCAGCGCACACTGCTGAAAAGTGGAGCCAGGTCACAAGGAGCTACACTGTGCTGCCAGCCAGGCTCCGCGCAGCAGAATCACCACAGCTGCAGCCCTGGGAGACTGCCAGGACCCCAGGTAAGGGCCAGTGCTGGCCCCAGCCTCCCCTACCCAACCTGGGGCAACCTGCCATGCACCAAGGCACATGTGGCACAGGCGTTCCCTGGGGACAGGAGGCAGCAGTGCAAGGTGCACCGCCACTACTTGTGCCCAGGGAACCAAATCTCCATGCATGTCTGGACATACTCTATAACTCCAAACACCTAACAAACCATGCACATGATGCAAAAGTTATAACTTAGCCTAAAATGGTTAAATGCCTCGCCATAGGTTACTTTGTGGGTTTTGTAGCTGCACTAGGATTAAAAAGCTGGCTTTCTGCTTTTCTTGTAGCATGTCCACTGTACTAATAGCATGCATCTGAGCTAGTTACATTCAGTGTATACTGTACATCTGTCTGACTCTGTTTTTTGGCAAGCACTGGGGGTCTCTCACTGAGGTCACAGAACGCAGGAAGGTTGGAACAGTGGGGCGTAGTGTTATTACAGCTCTTACTGTTTGCAGAATGTTTCCCATCAGTCTTGAGAAGAACTAAATCTTTGTGCTTGTGAAAAAAGGCTTTGAACTAGGCAAACTGCTGAGGAATTTGAAATGTCTGTTACTTCACTCGCACGGAGCAAGAAAAATGGCCCAGTATCCATCGGCCTGTTACCAGGAGCCTAAATAGTGAAATCCATTTTTTAATATTATGGGGTTCAGTTATGCCAACAAACAGGAGTGTAGGACAGTGATTCTCAACAAGGGTGTTATGGCACCATGAGGTGCTTTGCAAGCCTTTCAAGGGTGTCAAGGGGTGGCACAGCATGTTAGCAATGTTTGGTGTACAGACATTGATTCACAAAATAAACTCAGAGACTGCATCCACATGAGCAGGGACATGTGTTTGCAGCAGCACAAACAGTAGTGGCACAAATTTGTGCCACTACTTTGTGCTGTAGTGCACACCCCTAACCATCCACTTTGCAGCAGGACACATTGTCCCACTGCTCCATCTGAAGCTGGGAGGGCTGCCTGGGGCACAAGGTGCCTCAGCGCAGGGCTAGCCAGCAGCCAGCCCCCACACTGAGGCATCCTGTGCTTTATTACTTTTCTTTAGTCAAAATCAAGTGACAACTAAAAGCTGGCATTTTCAGAGTGGTACTTTGAGCCCAATAAGGGATCTCTTGCATCTCTCTAGGAGTGTCCTGAAACTAAGAAGGTTGAGAACCACTGACCTAGATGTATGAAACCTGGAAAATGTGCCCTGGGGTCTCTCTTAAATAAAGAAATAGACTGAAAGTCTCATATCTTATAGTAAAATAATTTTTGTTAGCTAATGTTTTCCAGTATAATAAACTGGGTCTTTTGTGTCCACCATTTTAACTGGGCATTTTAGCTGAAATGCCCACATAAAAATGAAGACAAACTGATACTTCATTTATTTACTGCAGTAAGTAGTCCAAAATGATGATCCCAGTTTGGCCAAATGTAAGTTTTTTAGGACAGGAGTAGAATGGTGGTCTTCCATTTAATTTAAAGGTCTGGGAGTCAGGAAGGATTTTTGTGTTGCTGTTCTTTGGTTGGTTTTTGTTTGTTTGTTTGTTTGGAGCTGGACTTTTGTTTCCCTGTCCACAGCTATATATTTACCATACCACTATCTGGTTAAAACCAGTCTGTAGGGCTGTGAAATAGAAGAGAGATATTACCAGGAAAGGCTGACAGACAGCAAGATTGCTAAGGAAAGAATCAGCTGAATAGCGGAACATCAAAACCATTAAAAAGTCCATTCACACCTGTGGAATAGAGATTAACAGGACTCATGGAGATGGTAATAAGCCATGAAGGCAATTGATTCAGCCCTGCCTGAATAGAAATGTAGCTGCCCCTCCCAGGCAGTTAGTTTTAAAGTTTGGGTGGGAGCAAGAATCAAAGGGGGATGCAGTTGCACCACTGCACCCCCATCCCCACCCCACCCCTGATCCACTCTTGCTACTACCCACACCACTACTGCTGTAGATTGAGCAAGCTATTCAAATACTCTAAGCACAATTCCTCAGACATAATCAGTAGTGTAACCAAGGGAAGGGGATCAGGGCAGCAGCCCAGGCACCATCTTTGTGGAGGTAGCATAACAATAACTGCCAGCACAGCAGCAGCTGGACACACCCCTGTGATTGTAACAGCAACAGCCTGCACTGGCCTTCATGTCCTGACTGTCCAAGGCACAAAACTGCCAGCTATGCCACTGGTCATAGTTAGTGGGTGCATCTATACATGCAGTTAGCACATAGCAATAAACTCTTGCACAGTTCATGCTGGAGTTTATTGCTCCCAGGCGCAGCATTTACAAGTGCACCCAGGACCACAGCACATTAAGCTGGGGCAGAGCAGCCCTGTCTGGCAGAGGGTTTGGGAGGTCATCTTGCCAACCTAGGGCTGCTCTGCCCTGGTTCAAAGTGCTGCAGAGGTGCTGACTGGGGCAAAAGGGTACTTCAGTGTGGGGCTAGCTGGCGGACAGCCCCTCCTTTGTAGCACTCTCATGCCCCAGCCAGCCCCAGTCAACATCTACACGTGTGGTTCAGCACACGTAATGACTCTACTGTAGGATAGTACTTGTCCTGCACAGTACTATCCTATAGTGGAGTTAATTGATTTACAGCTCCCTAATAGGGGTGCATGAATAGACAGTGACACTTTACTGTAGAGCTAATTAGTCAGCTCCAATGCACCCAATGGGAGTTACTCATCTGCAGTGAGAGAAATTAGGATCTCCATATCTCATGTCCTTCAACTGTAAAACTGTGATAATATTCCCTGCCTTACAAGCATACTTTGGGGTTTGATTCATTAAAGTTTGCCAAGAGCTGTAAGACTTCAGCAGCACTGCAAAATGTTAATACTATTTGTTTGTTTTTTATTTTGTGAATTCAGAAGTCAGACATCTGCATGTAAATGATCCATTAAACTTGATCTGACTTGGTTATAACAATGAGATGGGTCTCCAGACAATACATGTATAAAGATATTTTAAACTCTTCCTCCAATGTTTAGCTTTAGGCACAATTATTGGCAAATAAAACATAATCTGTATCCCTAAGCTGACTGACTTCCAGAGTCAAAAATGTCCAAGAATTCTGCAGGAAAGGCAGTTTATGCCATGTACAGTACAGCTCTTTTCAAAATCCATCTGTATGAGTCACATTGGGAGCTTCTGGTTTCTTAAAGTATCTGAAAACCTGGATTCTATTAGGTGCCTTAGGGGGAGTTACGTGGGGTCTGAGTATTGGAAATCTAGCCATGGGCATTTCTGAAAAGAGCATACATACTTTAAAGAAACTTGCTTATCTGGAAACAAGCATCACTTGAATTTCAGGGAATTTCTAGAGGACGTTGTTGACAATGAAAGAAACAGATGTTAGATGACACGTCTCATTTCAGGTTTGGATGGATGTACATGATGGAACGGCACAGCCTAGTCAAAAAGTCATTTTCATTAAAAAGAGAGAGAAAAAAGCCTTAAAAGAAAAAACTCTGCTTTTGGGAGACACTAGAGCATATAGTTTGAAAGAGCCAAAGCCAATTATATTCAAAAAGTCCTTGGGTGTTTCGGCTACTAACCCTAATTAAGATACACAACAAAATCTTAAAAGAAATGTTGTTTCCACAGCAGCAGCCACCACTTCTAGCAGGCTGGTAGTTTTACCAAGTCAGTGATTTTAAACAAAGAGAAATGTTAGAGTACCAGGTTGGAAATTCTGCATAATACAAGCCATCCAGACATTCCTCTACTAAGCTCAATTATTTGTGTTTGACTAAAGCATTCCTCTCCAGAAAAGCATCCAGTCTTGATTTGAGGATGTGTTGGGTACATATACACCATGATCCTGGCCATCTCTTGTGAGCATGACCCATCTACCCAGTCTCCTTTGCATGTGCCAAATCCAGAATTGTGGTGGGGAAGACACTATGGGGTACCCCTAATGGCCATTCCTTGAGATCAGCATCTAGAGAGGCATCCACAAGGCAACCTCAATGCCACTTTTCTAGGTTTGGCTTCAAGGGGCTGCATGTACACAAGACACTGACTATGCAGTAGCCTGATACTACTGCACAACAGTGTCACATGGCAACATGAACAACTGGTGCCTCCCAAGACTGGGGGGGACACCAGGCCAGCAAGCAGCAAGTGGGCACTGCCCATAGGCGAGTGGCGAGCGGCGAGCAGGGACCACCTGCAGACGCCGGCGACAGTGTCAGCAGTGAGGGGCTGGTGGGTGATGAGCAGCAAGCACCCACAGAAACCAGCGGTGGCCAATCTCAGGGGGAGCATGTGCCCCCCCTACGTGTCACCTATGCATGGCAACAACCATGACACAATGCTACTGAGCAGTAGTATTAGACTACTACAGAGTCACTGTCACAAAAAAGATGTTTGTTGGTGCTACTGTGCTGTAACTCGGGCTACTGTGCAGTCATTTAGTACTTGTATACAGTCAGAGTCTCATGTAGACGCGGCCAGGGTGAAGTTACACATTACACTTAGACCATACTAAGGGCACTTAAAACATGAGCACTAAAGCTCATTAACTCCTACTAAGTCCCCTCTGAGCATCTCAAAGTTATACCACTTCAGGCAAGAGTTAGCTCTGAGCCATGCTACCTAGCTCATGTTTGGGTACCTTCAGTCCACTCCAGAGAAATAAAATGACCAATTTGAAGTCTTCCAGCATCCCACGATGCACTGCTCCCAGCATCTAAAGCAAGAATAGAAACCAGGGTGTCCTAGCTCCTAGCCATGTCCCTGCTTACCAGCCATCTAGTTGCACATCAAAGCAGTACAAGCAAGAAATGATATTAACCCTTAACATGTGACTGTTCACAGCATGTTCTAACCTTAACATCGCTTAACATTCCACAGAATTAGTATGGTAAGTGTAAGTGTAAGATGTACTTCACCCTAACTTTCAATCACTGACTCCTGTCGAGTTTTACCCTCCTTCCCCCTCTTCCTCCACCAGGCTCTTTATCTATTGGGTGAGGCTGCCCTGGCTTATCTTCTGAGCTTATGAAGCAACTACTCTAGGTTCTTGTTTCCCAGTTTTCTGGCAGAGTTTGCTATTGTTTTTCCCCTAGAGAGTTTAGGAATGAGGAAGGGGCTTAGGAGAACCTGTCCATTTGGTCTATCCATTTGGTCGCATATCACAGATTGCCAGATAACCAATGTTAGGATACAAAGGGCATGTCTACGTGAGACAATTTGAGTGCAGTAGACTAATTCTACTGCCCATTAGTGAAGCGGGAAAAACCCATGCTAATGTGCAGTAGAATTAGTCTACTGCACAGTAGCATCACCTAAATGTGCGTGCCTGTTATTACAGTTAGTACCTGTTGTTACAGGTGCTAAACTAAATGTACAGTAACCATTAAGCATTAATACATGTGTAGATGTGCCCAAGTAATCACAATATGTAAGATTGTATTTGTTGTTTAAGGATATTATCTCAACTCATGCAAATCTTCCATTGTCATAATAGGACTTATGTAGGCCTGATATTTCCCCTGAATTTATGTACAGTGCACCAAGGGCTAGAAGGGAGACATTTTTCAGCCCTATTGCCAAATTCTACTGCAAACTGCAAAACAACAGTAGAACTGCTGGGGAGTTGCTACTTAGCCTCAGAACTACATAAAACTCAACAATGGCTAGGCACCTGGCATGCTGTGACCTCTCCTTACACCATTCACAATGGTTTCATTGTTACCTTATGTTTCCTGCATCTGTTTTTTGCAGCCATCTGTTGCTTAAATCTAATATTTAGAATGTAAACTCTGGGGCAGGAACTCTCTCGGTTCTGTGTCTGTACACAGTGTAGCACAATCTGGCCCTAATCCATGACTGATGTCATATAGCATTTCCATAACACCAGACTAACATGGCTAACTACCTCTCTCTACCAATACTTAATGACAATAAAAGCTGAACCTGCATAATGGTGGATCAATCTTGCCACCGCATCCATGAGTCCACCAATGTATAAGGAGCCCCGAAGTACTAAATCCTGTGGCATCAAATATTGACTGAGCTGTGAGAGAACCTTCTGTGGCTGAGAAGGAGAGCAGTGATTGCCTAGATGTGATGTGCTGATTGGGATATGTACTTCAGAGAGACATGCTCCAAATCCAACCAAGGAAATGATGCCTCCTGCCCTAGGGTCCCAGGCACAAACAGAATATACTCTGCATTTTATCAGCATATCCTCCTGCCTCAAAGAAGACAAATCAGGAGGACAAGTTCACAACAAAACTATTTGATGCTTGATATGGTGATTTCAAAACCTTAGGAAACTGAGGAACAGAAATCATCCGCAGACTAGATTGTGTTATGTATGGTTTAAACAGACACTATATGGATTCTTATCCCATTACCTGAGTTGGTTTTGGTGACTTCTTTGTTCCTATGAGTTTAATGTTTGCTTGTCTCTCCCAGCACTGCCCTCCTCCTCAATCTCAAAATCACACATCCTGCCATGCCTCAGTTACAAAAATATAGATTAGGTGTAACTGCAGTGGAATGAGTGGAGCTATGAGGATAAATGAAATCAGAATTAAACCCTGAGACTCTTCATTCTTCTCCACCCTCAGTCTCATCCCGTTCCCACAAAGATGCATGACAGGACATTTTTTTTAAAATGGGAGAAAGGAAATGAACATTCTATAGTAATTTATCTGAAGACCAGCTTCAGCCCTAATATCACAGCACTGCAGCTGGTTTAAATATTTAGGAAATGTAATAACCATACCCAGGTGCAAAACACAATATAAAATATACTACAGGGGTTTAAAGATTTTAAAGGGCTTAGTAAGAGTTACAGTCAATTGGACTTTTCAACTTGAACTGGAAAACAGTGCTGCCCTTTGGGCTAAAGAAGTGGTTGCCAGTAGCCAATCAAGCCCTAATGCTGAAGATAAAATTGTTAATGCAGACACATCACTTTGGCCCACCAACAGGTTTTAGTAACGGGTGGAAATGTGGCTCCCTAAATTCCCTACGTAACATTTTCCAGGGAGGCCAAACTAGTTTTGTTCCAAACCTATTTATGCTCTGAATGCAATTATGTTATGCACCAAGAACATTAGGCCATTTGTATCACTCAATTAGCTCAACATTCTGACACGTCTTTTTATAAACATGGTGTTGGCTCATCTCCGGGAACATCTAGTGGATCATTCCATCGCTGCTCAGGGAGAGAACAATAGAAACACAGAATAATAAAAATTGGAGACTGCTTGATAAAGTGCTTGCAACAATCCAGATCTCAGTTTTCCTCTCACACTTGTGCACCTCCGTTATTTCTGATAATATATTCCAATTTAAACCAACGTAGGAGAAGTCCTAGGCCCACTTAAATAAGACGTATCAATTCCTAAAAAGCTATTGTAATGTACTAGCTAGTCTTCAAGGGTTACATATTCAATAGCAAGTGATTTGGGAGCTGAAATCCTAGCATCTCGGGCCAAATCTACAATGCTATTCAGACACCCAAGTGCACAGACAAGTGCCTTCAGGGGTTAACAAAAGTTCCTAAACAGGCCTCAAATTCCCATTGAAGTTAATGAAGCAGCTCAGACTTCAATGGTCAGCACAACCCTGCTCAGACCTCTCTGTAAGTATTCAGGCAACTAGCCAGCACCGAGCTCCTTGTTGCTACAGTCACTTTGCTACTGGTACCAGAGGGCATTTATACATGTGCTCTGGGAGTGGGAGGGAGGGGGCACTTTAGTTAGAGTGGCTCCGAGAGCTGTTCTGGTTAAAGTGCCCAGAGCATCTCGTGTATCAGCACCCCCACGCTTAAGAATAGTGGCAGGGGCACTTTAACTAAAGCTCATTGAACAAGCTTTAGTTAAAGTGCCTCCACTGCCATTTTTAAGCATGGGGATGCTGCTATACAAGATGCTGGAGTCTGCTAGAGTGCGGTAATTACCACACTCTAGGAGACTCAATTAATCGAGTCTACTCCGACATTCTGTAATTACAACACATCAGAACAGTCTCCCTGCTCGTGTATAGGTGCTCAGGGTTAGCAAGATAAAAGTTAGTATGGACTGGATTGGCTGCAATTGTGCTTCATTGCAAACATACCTTAGTTTAAAAAGAAAGGTGATTAATCTTGGAGCTTCATAACTAGCCAGCAGAGACACCATTTCTCTTTTATTCACATACCTGAAGTTTAACACTGTACATTGTCACCATTATAACTTGCCTATCATAAGACCAAGAAAGCTATTGGATAGGCATGAATGTATCAGTTAAGACCACCAATCAACTGAAAAGGACTAGAAAACATAAAGTGGCTTAGGTCTGTATGGGAGGAGAGAATCATTGCCAACAAAGACATAGCAAAAGGAATCTGGTTTCAATTTGTAACTAATTGTTTGCCTTCCACAGTGTGTGGTATAGTCATTCAGCTGAAAATCTTAGTGTTGCATGAGCCAATTCTGTAATTCTGTCAGTTTTCAGTAACTGAAGGACTAGAAAACATAAATGTCTAGCATTTAAGTTGCCCCAATGTGGCATTGGTATGAAGGTTTTTTCTCCCCTGTAGCTATTATGAAGCAAAAATGTTTCCAAAGCAAACTAAACAAAATACCATGTATGAAAACTGTGAAGGCAGCTGAGTTTTCCATTTTTAATCTCTGCCAAAGAATCGGCTTCTCAGAGTACTCTGGAGGGTAGGGCTTACTAACAATTCAGCTCTAATTCTTTTGGCTCTCTGTTGCTAGCATCATGTTACATACTTTAATATAAAAGAAGCTGTTGTTTTGATTAAACAAGAATCCATCATGTATTCTTAAAAAGGGAGAGGAAACAAATGCAGTTCTCAGGATGCCAAATCTCACAACCTCCCAAATATACTTAACAGCAAGGAGATCTATCCCAGGGAACAGAAGTGAGCAACCGGTAGGCCAGTGGAAAAAAGTAAGGCATAGATAGCAACATCTCATCTCAAAACAACGCAGAAAAATGAAAGAGTGCAAAATGCAAAAGAAATCAGGGCTAAAGTCAAATGAGTGCTCTTCACAAAGCGAAACAAAAATTGGGTTTTTTTCCCTATTGCATCAAACCTTTTATAATCATTTATACCAGTGCAGACTGGGTGTGAAATCCTATCATTCTAATTTCTAGCACTTTACAGCTACTTTATGCAGGTGTAAACAACCCAAACAACTATGCATAGTGGGCACATCTATAAAAGATGCTTAATGCACAGTAGAATGCCAGCAAAAACCGTGCTAATACTAAAGGGACTAAAAAAAGTCACTAAAAAACTGTGTACTGGTGCTACAGCACAGTAACTATAGTTACTGAGCATTTAGTTAGTACTCCATTAAGCAAGTACTAAACTAGATACGCAGCAACTTACTGTGCATTCATGAGCATGTAGATGTGCCCAGTGAAAAGCAACAAAGAGTAAAACTCATGGTATGTTCCATGAAAACCTAGCACCCCCCCTGACTCTGTGAAAATTCCCTTGGGTATCAGCCTTCTAAATACAAGTTAAAAAAGAAGAGCAATAAAATATACTCTAGAGAGTTTTATTTAACTGTCTTCCTTTTTACCTTTTCACACTCAGCAGCACATTTGGTCTGTATATCCGCCCTTGGTGGGCTATCAACTATTTTTTATTCCTCTTCTTTCTGTTTCAGTCTGTCTTGGGGTGTATATACCACTTCCACAGTGCTCATAAAAGCACAGCCAGAAAGCACACCCTACCCCTCTTTTCCTGCCAAACCTGGAAAAGAAGTAACAAAGCTGCCCTGACGATGCTTTTCATCACCACTCTTGAGATCTCTGTCTCCCGTGTACTTTTGAATGGTGGCATGAGGCTACTCTCCTGTGGCTGCATTGCCTTGTTTCAAGGTTTGGCACATACATGAATGTGGCATGTTTTTCAGATGCTTTCTTAGGAGTGCTACAGAAGCAGCATAGATGTACCCTAAAGGATACTTAAAAGACTATTCAGCCACAATCAAATGAAGAGGTTCAGCATCAAAAATGAGCTATTCCAATATCTATGTATTTGTCTTCTTAGTACAGTAAAATGAAAAATTTCTGTGTTTTGGGGTTATGAACTTTTATACCTAACTGTGCTTTCCATAACTATCAGCATATATATTTATATATTTAATCTTGCAGCCCCTAGACAAAGGAATTCCTCCAGCCACTAGACAAAAGCAAGAAAGATCTTCCCATCAGTCCCACACAGAGCATTGTTCAAGGCAAGCCACATGCAATGCACAGAGTGCACAGATTCTAGGGGGAGGCAACATCACACACATGCAGGTGATGCAAAGGTACTGTTTTCCAAAGAAAATGAGTAGAAGCCATATGCCAGCCCCCCACCAAGCTGTAATCTTCTTACCACAAACTCTGTACATGTCACCAGACTTTTGCAAGTGAAGTAAATGCTACCTGTAGCAAGAAATCATAACCTACACGTCACAAACTGATCATGCTGGGCCAAGCTTCCATCCCCAGGCCATCTGAGGGGTGTGGGGCCAGTCCAAGGCACAGATCCTGTGCATGGGGTCAGTTCACAGGCCAGGTCCAGTGCAGGGTCAGTCTCTGGGGGCACCCCGGCATGCCAGCCCAGCCCCATGTGTCTCATCTAGCCAAAAACCAGCCCTGGAACCTGTGGCAATTAATGTTGCCTTTCCCCAGTTGCTAAATTTCCAGGTCCACAAGTTGCTCCATGAACCAGCTGACATAGCTCTGTGGGCCACATTCAGTCCACGGGCTGGAAATTAAGCACCACTGTACTAGGTGGTCCAGCTTTACTTCACTAACCTCTTTTTATTTTCTATCATTTCTCCAATGTCATGTGTTTCATGATTAGCATTATTATTTATTATTTGTTTTATGTTATTGTTTATTTTAAGGGTGATCTTATTTTACAGCTAGCATCACAATTTAAATGAAGATGCTATAGTATACGGCATATTTCTTGTACAAAATTACATTTAGAGATTTGTTAATTTAAATAAACATATTTATCAAAAAGTCCTAATTGCTTGGCCCCAATGATTGTTGCACATTTAAGAATTCACAGGAAAATAAACATGCTAGCATCACCCAAGCAAAGCTAATGTCTGTCAATCACTTCTGATTTCACTGTAAACTCCCAAACCCGTAATGAGACATGAAGAATAATTGCACAACTGTGGTGTCTTTTTAGGAATGAATGCTTTCTACTGTGGCAATACAGGATAGATGGGATGTATGGAATAGGAAGGATGGGGTGCTGTCATCCTCTCAGATATTGCTAATGGTATTAATAGGTGAATACTGCAACAGTCATACTCCACAGTTGTCAGGTAGCTCTTCTTCAGAAGATCATTGAACTTGTAGATATGTCTCCATCTCCCTTTAGGATTCATTGAAAGCCCATTGACAGGAACAGAAAGATTTTCATTTACTTGGATCAAGCCCATTGTGTGTGAAACTATTCCCCTCTTCACCTTCAAATCCTTCCATAGGCTCATTTTTTCTGCTTCCACCTCAAATTTCCATCTAGAATCTAACAGGTTCTCAGTTTTCCACAAGAGACAATCTGCATGGAAGGATGGTGTTCAATGGGGGAACAGGAAAAAATGCTGTTATTTGAAATGGGGAGAGAAAAAGTGCAAGAAACTAAAGGAGAAGGGGTTAAGAACAGACCGGGTTCAAAAGTATGTATGAATTCTGTTTTGATGATTTCATGATGTCTTCTGAGGAAACCTGACTGATGCAATTTTGCCTTTCTTTGGATAATAGCCAGACCTGACCTGTTTGGATTTTGTTTTTCATTGCAGAAATGCCAAGAAGGATTTTACCGTGCTACTTCAGGAGAATGCTCCCCTTGTAACTGTAATGGCAACACAAACAAGTGCCTTGATGGATCTGGAATCTGTGTGGTAAGTTGAGTCCAGAGACCCCACATTCCAGACTAGTTCCCTACTTTCATCTATAAATATCTTTTATTTCACCTGTAAACACAGACTATATTTTGAGTGAAACAATAGACCCGTAGCTTTTCTTCCTTCACATTCAAGTGAAACAGTACAGGGGTTGTCAACCGGCTGGATGCAGTGGGTGGGGGGTGGGAGGCAAGGGAAGCTCACACGCAGTGGCTGCTGCCACTTAGTGTCCAGCCACTCACCATCCCCCCCAGCTCAGTGTCCAGCCATGCTCCACCCCCCCACTCAGCATCCAGCTGCATGCTCCCTCAGGCTCAGTGTCCAGCCATGCTCCATGCCCCACCCTTGGCATCTGGCCGTATGCCACCCCCCACCCCTACTCAGCAGCTGGGGGTACACTGCTCTGCATCCAGCCACCGGAGGGCACAATGATGCAAAAATGTTGAAAACCCCTGAAATAGTATATGCATGGATGAAATACCCTTAAGGAAAACCCAGGTTACTGTAGGTCACAATGTCGAGTCTCCCATCACCATGTCCATGTCCAGATGAGCATGCACATATGGTATGTGACAGCACAGACCTCTCTGTAGCACCACACACTGCACATGCAGGCATTCCCCATGCTGCTGCCTTGCAGCTGGGGGGGGAGGGGGCTGGGAGATCCTAAGGTAAAAAAAACACACACCAAAAAATTGGGCGGCGCACATGGCGACAGCATGCACCATCCAAGACCAGAGCCTGGCTGGCCAGAGCCGCATTTCAGCTGCCATCCAGGCTTCCAGCTGCAGGAACACTACAGCTGCAGCTCCCCAAGGTCCCCAGGACCCCAGTCTCACCTATCACACCCGTGGTAACCTGCCACATGTCAGAGCACATATGGCATAGGCATTCCCCAGGGACAAGTAGTAGTGTACAAGGTGTGCCCCCAGGAAACAAACATCCACACTTATCTGGATGCAACCCATAAGTACTGGATCCCAGTACACCACCATAGCAGTAGGTGTAACGTGTTTCCAGGGAGACTTCCTTCTGAATAACATTTAAAGCCAAGGTCATGATGACATGCGTTCATTAAAGATCCCAAAATGACAGGGTTGTTCTGTTAATCATAATTTCCCAACCAAATGTCAATGCAGGTAATTCTATACTGTCTACCAAAATTATCTTGGCAGTCTCAAAAAACACAAAATATCCTTCACTTCCTACCCTGAAGTAATGTTCTGTGTTTGTGTGAGTCATTAAACAGTCCTCACATTTCACCTGAAAGGTGAAACAAATACTAGAGGGGGAGAGTTTATGATAAGTCTGCAAATGGAGAAAGAACTTTGGGATTCATCATTAAAAGGGCATATAAATGTGAACTCATTTCATTCTCCTTTTTACTATACACTGCTGTATATCATACAAACAGCCTGTGACTGTAAGTGACCTCTAAGTGTGTACATACATGTGTTATCTATAGCAGTTCTGCCTCACAATTCACAGCAGCCAGCTTCCTGCTGCAGCCTAACGATGATAGGAGGTTGAAATAATATACTGAGGAAAGAATGTGTTTGAATTCCAGGGTAACATTATAGCCTGCCATATGCACTGTCTCACTCATTATCAGCTAAGATGGAATACTGTGGGTTCACATTAGTACGCTATCATTTGAATCTGGGGAATAAAAGTCAGAGCAGTGAAAGCACCATCATACTAACAGACAATCAAAGGAATAAAATTCCCATAGTGCTAACAAAGGTGGTGAAGGGGGATTTATGCTGTACAATATTGAAAGGTATAGCCATACAAACAATTTACTGCAGCAAAAAAGGGAGCAGGATTTTACCGCATGTTCCATGGTAACTGTCTATGTGCTTGTTTGTACCCAATGGTAAATATAAGCTAAAACATGACAGTGTACCTCATTTTATTGAGGGCTAAGCCACCAGAGTAGTTATGATAGGGACCATTCACAGAACTATTTTCTGTGAAGCAGCTTAACACAGTAAAGTCATGTCCCCTTTTCCCTGCTAGATAATACAGAGTACTATCTAGAGCTCCTGTGAGTCAGAAATAAAACTCTCTCCTAGTGATTTACTCTGTCACTTCTGACAGGTCAAGTAACCCCTCTGTGCCTCAGTTGATCTAGCTGCAAAATAGAATAATAAAATTTACCTAGTGTTGTAGGTCTCAATTGATACTTGGAAAGTACTCTCAGATCACCTAATAAAGGATGCTGCTACATACCAGTACATTTGCAACATTGTAGTTTATGTCAGATACATTGACTATTATTAAACTGCTGACAAAAGCAACATGTGCTCAGTAATGGAAACCATCTATGAAGTTGGCTAAATGCAGCCAACACTAAGCATGACCATGGAGCACTGGTCCAGAGGCATTGCAATACCAGGCTGGCATGTGGAAAGCCTGGAGCAAGCTCCAACAACCACCTCCAGAACCAAAAATGCTGATTTGAACCCACCACAATGACAGACCACTGCATTCTACCAGAATAATCTATATAATAATGCCCATTGCCCAACTTTTTTTTAAGTCATGGTGAGCCACTACATTAAATACATTTTTTACTTCCTCTTCTTTCCTATGGTTGAGCTGTGCCTTTTTTCCCATTTCCAATTACTCCTGTTTTTTCATCAGCCTTAAACGTGTGGCAAACATCACCAAATGGGGCCCCAAACAGTTCTTCTAGAATCCCTCTGTTACTTTTGCTCTTGGCCTGTCATATATGATTAGTGTGGTCTCATCCTCCATGAGGTGGAGCCAGACCAGGTTACCCTGTACTTCATCTACATATACATTTTTGGAGGATCCCAGGACTCATGACACTAATGCCCTGTTTCAGTCATGAGTGGGGAGCTAATTAGCATATGGATCCTTTTGGGGAGGGGAGGATAACTGGAGTACACACACATACTGAGCAGTGATGAGCTATGGAGTCACCATGGCTTGAAATGCTATTGCCTTTGCTGGGACCTAGCCCAATGAACTATGGTAAATAATGAGCTATTTGGCTTTGAACTAATATCATGCATAGTTTGTACTGCATAGAAGTAGGTACAAAAGTTCTTCTTAAAAGTGTGTGTATGGAGTACCTGTGCTAAAACTTGCAGCAGTTTCAAAAAAATCTAAAATGCATCAATTCTGGATTCACTAAGTCTATGAGTACCCAAATAGCTTTATGCAAATTAATATAGCTGTGTTTATTACAAAGTTGGTGTTTTCAGATTTGGCCATCATTCCCACGTACTCAGGGAGAGTAGGGTCTGACAGTAAGTAGGGGTAAGGGGCTTCAGGAAGAAGAAGTTGAGGGGACAGAGGGCAAGGGACCCACCTGACCCCCACTCCCCTCCCCTGATTTATTTTCCCTGCTGTAGCAATGGTAGGGGGACAAATTCAAGGCAAGTCCAATAATAGGATTCTATATGTGGAAAAGTATAACAAATCTATATATTTTCCATATATAGAATCTACTTATGGGGCCCGTCCTATATTTGGCATCATCTTATACTTGAGTAAATATGGTAAGTGGTTTTAGTAGTTGCCATTCTCTGCAAAAAAGTATGGCACTCATTGAGGGTGGGAAAAAAATGAATAAGGTTGATTGCTGCTGAAAGTAATCTGGAAACATAGGGTCCAAATGTACTGTGACCTATAGTATTTTTAAAGATAATTAGATTCAACTGGAATGAGCAATTTCACTCAGAGTTAAATCCCAATGTATTCTGTCAGTCTGTATCAGTCCTTAGCTCAGCAAAGTAAGAAGATCCTGGAGGAAAGAGGATAGTGGGGAGGACAAAATTAGGTAAATTGGAGAAAAAGGATTTGATGAAAAGAGAGAGCAGATTGGAAGGATTTGGAAGAGGCTAGGAAGAGCAGAACATGAGGCTAGGACAGGAGTCATATGGACTGCAGGGAGTAAGAGTGTTTCAGAAAGAAAGAATGATTTAAGTTACAGGCAAGGATTCCTTAGGATGATAAATTGGTCCAATTAAAGATATTGCCCTAGGAAATCCTTGCCTCTTGAATAATCCCTGGACCATCACAGCTACAATATCACTCTAACAGGATTTAATTGAGGAAAAGGTGAAAGAATGAAAGGAATTACTTAGACATTGGTCAGGCCGCAGTTGGAGTACTGTGTCCAGTTCTGGGTGCCGCACTTCAGGAAGGATGTGGACAGCATCAAGAGGGTCCAGAGGAGGGCCACTCGCATGATATGGGGGCAGCAGGGCAGGCCCTATGAAGAGAGGCTAAGGGACCTGAACCTCCACAAGAGAAGGCTGAGAGGGGATCTGGTGGCCACCTATAAACTTGCCAAGGAGGACCAGCAGGAAATGGAAGAGTCCCTGTTCCCCCAAGCACTACCGGGGGTAACAAGGAACAACGGCCACAAGTTGACTGAGAGTAGATTCAGGCTAGATATCAGGAGGCGCTACTTCTCAGGGCAGCTAGGATCTGAAACCAACTTCCAAGGGAAGTGGTGCTCACGCCTACCCCGGGGGTCTTCAAAAAGAGGCTAGACAGCCACCTCGCTGGGGTCATTTGACCCCAGCATCCTTTCCTGCCCATGGCAGGGGGTCAGACTAGATGATCTGTTTAGGTCCCTTCTGACCCTACCAACAGGTCCATCATCTTAGCCACTGCCCTCCCCCCCAGCAAAAATAAAAGTCAGCACCTATGTATGTTGCCATGAAACAGCAATTTTTTTATACACTTCAGCACAGTCTACAATTCAGCATTACCTGTCATAGCATACTAAACATGCTTAGTAAGTCTGTACTCTGTCCAGACAGCTGCAAGTACATGTGTAAGGCTGGGCAAGTCCTGAAATTTTAGTCTGGCAAAAACACCAGAAAAAGAAGAAGGGTCTAAGCCTCCTGGTTAGGGTTCTTGCCAAGGGAGCAGGAGACCCATGCTCTAGATCCCCTCACCAGGAGAGTATTTGAACTTGCATTTCAGGGAAGTGCTCTCTAATCACCAGACTATGGATGAAGCATTACCCAAAGTCCTCTGCAGTTAGTCCATTGCACCATGTATTCACTGCGTGAAAAGCACTGGGAAAATCCCTATCTCACTGGGAGAAGGGGCCCCAGCTGTAACCTAGGGTCTACTCCCCTCTGAGGCAGCACAATCTTACTAGGCCACCCAACCCCTGCCTTATTCTCTTCCAGCTGATTCTACATCTGCTTCTGATCTACATCTGATTCTACATCTACATGCCATTGAAAATAGCGGACAGGGCCCTAGAAGAACCTGATAATGACTGCAGCTGGAAAGCCTAGAATGACACAGCAGAGAGCCAGGTCACACAGAAGAAAGGGAATTCACACCACAAGGAGGCTCCTGGGAACAGGACCCCATGATACTGGGTCTGCAATACCCCCGGATTTGTAGGCAATTTGTTCCTCTATTACGTTGGTAAATATCAAGCCAGATAGTGGGGTTGCAGGATACATGGATAGGATCAGCCCTCTACATCCAAACAGCTTAGGTAAAAGTTGTTTGAAAAGGGCGAGAGAAGAAAAGATTTTTATATATATCACTATGGTTTTATTATCATTACTGTATTATTACAGCTAGGTAAAGGAGCTTCTGTTCCTATTAGCTTCCTGCTTTAAATAAGTGATGGAAGGTTTATCAAAGAAGTGATGATCTTTAATTGCAGTCACAGACTACGTTAACTCTAAATCATAGATGTCCCTAGATTTATCTAAATGGATCTAAAATCCATACAAGTAAAAAGAAATGTCTTTACATTTCTCCAGTCAATTTCCAAAAGGAATTAAAAAAAAAAGATGACATATAGAAAAGTCCAACATTTTAGTTCATGCAAGAAATGGTAAAAAACAACCTAGGCATAATTCTGTTTATCTCATCTTGGTAGATACCTATTTGTTTTCTACTTTAGATGATAACTAAGACACAAACTGAACAAATGCATGGGTCTCAGGTACGATGAAAAAGAGAAGCACCAGCTGCTCCAGCAGAGATGAATTATAAGATCAGATGTGATAAACATGCTTCTAGGCTTCTCTGCATGCAAATCCCCAAAATCAGCCCAGTGGCTGTGGCTCCCACAGCACAAAAACTATGAAATTTTCATTGGCTCCTGCTCCGACTTTGAAATCTAGTGAAAATTGAAAGCTTATTCATGTTGCCCCAAGGTACGGTATTTATTCTTTAATTTCTACAAACATCACTATTTATCTTAGGGTTCTATTTTTAAATCTCCTTTCAACCTTATTTATAGAGTATAAATCAATCCCATGGAGTTTCTTAAAGCTTATTGAGTATACATGGTCAATAAATCAGCACACTCATTAGGTATCCAAACACACAGAATAATTGCTTATAGAGCATTCCTTTCATACACTCTAGTGTAAAATTGGTGCAGAGATCAATCATTTAATCCTTTAATTAAAACTGGACAGTTATGCAATCTATTTTCTAATATAGGAAAGGACCTCTTTCTATTAAAAGAAGAGAAATCAGTCGGTAAAGGCTAAACTGCATTTATGATAGAATACTGTATAGACATCAAAAATGTCACATCTCAAAGTCATTAGTCAGCCCTGTTGCATGCACTGATGATTCATCCACCCCTTACTAGAATAGGAGACCCACTCTCTATGCTGACTTGAGTAATTTGCTCTCTGTAAGGTCTTCTTGTGCTCTCTTCAGTTATACAATCAGAGAGAAGAAACCAGCCAGCTCCAGTGCTTTGTAATTTTCAGTTTGGGTTGTAAGCCCATATCACTTGCTTCATGTATGAAATTACAGCAGCTGAAGATGACAGACTGCAGACAAGATGAAATGTATTTCACCAACTTAAAGCATAAGCAATCAGGCTTCATCGTAAAAGAAATGAGCAGGATATGAAGGAGTGTTTTATACCTCCCTCAGCCTCTCCCCAACAAGCTGGAGCTGAGCTAGTCAGAGGGAAGCTCTCCTTTTTAAATTCCCAGTGAAATTTGCAGGGTGGCGGAAGGAGGAGAGAAGCAGATAGTAAAATGAAAAATCCTACTGTGCTTCAAATTACTTTACAATTGACCATAAATTTGTAATGGTTGCAGACCATCATCTGCTCTAAAATGTTCTGAACATATATAGCTGAAACAGCAAGCCTACAAGTTTTCTGAGACAGTGCAGCCATAGGCAACAAATAAGTGCTGAAAGGGGGAGGGGGGCACAACTCTGTGCCACTGTCTCAGTGGGGGAACACAACTCCATGCCACTGCCAGGCATTGGATCCAGGCAGGCTGCAGGTCTATGCCCTGCCATTGGTGCAGAAATTATGCCTCCACCACCACCCCCATTGCTGTTGGGCCCTGGCTCCAGTCAGGCTGCAGCCCTGTATCCCATGCCCTGGTGTCAGTACAGAAATCTGGGGGGCATGTGCCCTGCCCCCCTCCCCTCCCCTCCCCCCCCCCATCACATCACCAGTGAGTGCAGCCCAGGTTAATATGTGGAGTGGACTTAGGGAGGAGACTTGTGACTCTTACTCAACAACCCAGACTGAAAGATAGCAGTATATACCTTTGAGAGTGGAGAACAGTTGGGTCTACTTGTAAAGGGCTGTGACAATGACTTCAACGTGCAATGGAAGGGTGAAAGGGTTAAATGGCAAGTGGCAAGGACAGCTGTCCGGAGCATAGGTATTTTTTGACAGAGGTGACAACGTTTTTGAGGTTGACATCGTTTTTGAGGTTGTTATTAATAATGGAGGGAAAACAGTATACCAGTGTTTGATCAGTGAATGTATATTAGGCTACACAAAACAGAATCTGAAGATAAAGAATTAGAAAAGGATTCTGTTGACTTGTTCCTAGAAATATTTTGGTGCTTTATTTTCTGCAAGGTGCTGCATATAAGATCCATGTACATTTGAGGTATCTGGTGATTATGGTAGAGTCCCTTTTGGGGAACTGCAAAGATAAAAGGGTCATGATGGTAAGAAAGGACAGATTTACTGGAATCCATTCAGGCCTCTTATGGAATTTTTAACAATAGAGGACGTTGTCGTTAGAATGATTTGTATGTCTAAGTGTTTGGGCTTACAGCTGAATGGAAGGGTTGGAATCGATTTGGCAGTTCTGCCCTTGAGGGTAATATGTTCCACATGATTGCTAAGGCAGGTTTGGAGAGGAGCCAGCAGATCTACATCCATCCATCAAGTACTAAGGGAAAACAGTGGGGAGCTAGCACAATTCTGCAGCTTATTAGGTACCTCTAACTCGAAGAATAACCTGGCAGCTTGCAACTGGTCTCTTTCCTTCTGCACAGATGGACTTTATCTGTCCAACATTGAGAAGGACAAAGGTAATATATACCTATGAGACCTACAAGGCCTCTGACACTTTGTTTGGTAAGGAGAAACCAGTCAGGGCTCAGGGACGCGGGGTCATCACAAGCACTGAACTTCAAGTGGGGCACTTTCTTTCCTTTACACCAGTGTTTCCTAAACTTTTGGTACCTGAGGCACACTTTTTTTTCTGGATTATAATTGGCAGAACAACAAAATGGCATGTGTATATATATTTTTTTAAAACCTCTAACATATTACATGCCCCTGCAGGAGGAAATCATGCCAGTGCTGAGATGTAGTGTTAAAAAATAGCACAAAATGCGTCTTCCTTTAAGCAAAGGACTAGTCTCTATACCAGTGGTTCTCAACCCTTTTAACCTCAAGGAACCCCTCCATAACTTTTCTGAATTTTGTGGCAGCCCAGTTGGAATTCACTGAGAGAGATGTAAATTTTAAAAAAAAGATGGAGAGAGGCCTTGTGACTAAAAAAGGTGAGAACCACTGATCTAGCTGGTGCCACTTAAGGGAGGCAAGGGCTGGACCTCATCCTGCTGTGCCCTGCTCTGTCTACCTCGCCCTGACCCCCGGTCTGCACCTTAGAGGGCAAGGGCAGCACCTGCTTCTAAGGTTGCTCCTGCAGGGTCTCATACACTGGTAACCACCCCTGTGACCTCTCCTGCTGCAAAAAATTGCTCCATCAGGGCATTCACCTGTCTGCCCACTTGCAGCAGAGCACACTGCTGGGAGCATGGTCTGGGGCTGCCTGGGGGAGGACAGAAGCGTGGCCATCTTCAGAGGAGCAGCCTCAGGTGCCACTGTAGTAGGTGGGGTAGACACAGGATGCCAGATGTGGGAGAAGAGCATTGATTTCTTCACAATATGGGATCTTGTGGCATACTTCCATTGCTCTTGTGGCACATTCATAGGCTGCAGCACATCCTTTGGGAATCACTGCCACACACAGGGGCAAAGCAAAGTAGCTTCTTTCTCAGATGTGTGGGGCATAAGTAGTCAGCACTGCTGAGATAGGGCTGATTGCAGCAATATTACTTGTTCATACACAGCAAGCTAGGGAAGGTCACAGATGGAGAAAGTGCAGTTTTTAAAATGTAATCAGCATGCTTGAATAAAACGTATTTAATTTATGAAATAGACATGACATAAGTTCATAAATAAGCCATGACATAAGCTCAAGGGTCAGTAGATTCAAATTAGATCTGCATCCAGATTTTGTTGCTGAGTCCTCTCTAGGGCTGCCAACTCCCATGATTTTACTGCAAAGCACACAATACTTGGTGTTTTTCTCTTAAAGCTTCAGCAATTTGGAGTCACGCTGTTATGTAAGAGACTTAGCTTTCCTTCAAAACACTAAACATAAATTTCTATCACTTGAGAGAGAAGCTCAAAATCTGAACCTTAAGAGGCTTAAAAAGCAAAAGTCAAATTATGTATTTTTAAATCTCATGAATTTGATGGTTTTTGAGACCAGAGTCTTGATTTTGGAAGTAGACAATGTTGCCCATCTCTGTAACAGAAGGAATACATTTTCCAAAAGCTTGACCAGAAAGCTTGCATCTGGATCTGTACATCATGGCTCAAGCCCATCTCTGTAGTTTAAAAACTAAATCCAAAGAGTATACACATGTACATAGTATTTGCATCATTGCCACCATATGATTTACTTGTTTATATTCCATTCACCTGGACTAATAATCATGACCAAACTATTTCTCTTCATGAAAAGTTATCCATGTTGCATTGCATTAAAAATAGTCCCTTTTCAACAGAGAAATCATTTTCTGAATTCATGATGGTGGCTTGATTCAGCCTCCAACTTTCACAGATAACCTACTCCTTTTCCTATTGAAATCATGAGAGTTTTGCCATCAACTGCATTAAATGAAAAAGTAGGTACCATACATGCACCTAATTCAACTGTATTACATTTGTTCAAACAAGAAAAGTATATTTGTCTTTCCATTTGCAAATACTGATATTTACCCTTTCCTCCTGTCTCCTCCCCCATGGATAGGAGAGTGGAATTTAGTTTGACATATTGGAAACATTGTTTTATTTCACAAGAGTCTCTCTTTGCAAGGTTTTTTGCTTTTTGAGGCAGTTTGTTTAATCTTCGTTTATTTTCATTTCTGTAAAAACATATTTCTTTTTTGCTGGGCAACTTGCCCCAGTGCCATTACAGGGAGAAGATTCAATTTTCTATAATATTATAATAATAATATAATATTTTCACAGATCAGAAGCTCATTGCACTGGGCATGGTACAAAGACAAAACAAAAAGATGGTGTCCTGTCTCAAACACTTACTGCCTAATCCAACATATGCATGCTATTAGGCCTATACCCAGCAACATATTGAGGTGCCTAATTTCGATTAAGGTGCCTAACCTCCCCATGATTCAATAGAAGTTTAGATGACTAAATAGGCATTAGACACCAACATACCTTCTAGAACACTTAGTTCTTATGACTTCTGTCAGACAGTGTCATATAGCAGAAACGGTGAAAGGAGAAAAAAGTGCTGTTTCCTGGAAGGATTTCAATTTGCATGGTGCAAAGGATACGTCTTAATACCACTTTTGTGAAATAAGATGCCCAGTGTAGCTGGCTAGATGACATAATGTAGGTGGAGAAAGGATGGTTTATGTAGCTCAGGTTGAGAATAATCTCAACACAGAATAATCTTTTCTACAGAAAATACATGAAGTGTGGCTATCTATAATAAAGACTATGTAGACCCATTCACCTTGATTTATAATAATTTGTAAGACTGTAGCAATTCAAGTAACTTGGCATTTTCTAACATAGAAAAATACATTCAGAATACTTTATCATCTGACAGGCTGTTGATGATATAATGGTACATGAATGATTACATACTGTGGAGTGTATCTTCATTTAGAAGCACTTACAAGCCAGCTAAGCTTTAAGAGATATCACTGACTTGACTTTGGTTTGTAATAATACCACTTGTATTAATATGGCTACCTGCAAAGGACTTGGGTTAAAATTTTAACTTAAAATAACAAATCTATGCAGCTGCTATGTCCTTAGTTTTATTGAAATTCACCTTAATTTCTCTGTTGTCTGCTAAAATGTGAGTAATATTATGTTCATTTGAACATGTGCACTTCTACCTGAAGAGACAGAGAGTGTGCATTGTCTCCTAGGGACTCTACCATAATCTTTCATGTTTTCCTTTTGTCATTTATTTCCTCCATGTTTATAAAATAAATAACAACAATAGGAATAGAAAAAGTTTCAATTAATTTTTAGATTTTCTTTCAGAAGAGGATTTGGGATTATAAAGGTTGTAAGCATAGTAAAATTTTCAGCTCAAAACCGTGGTGTAAAATACATGGTAACATGCATGCAAAAATGTATGTAGATACCCCTGTCTAGGAGTGCTCCTCTCCTGGTACTCTCTGAAAGGTAACTCAGTGAATCTGCCTTGTGGAGTTCCCTGCTTATTGTTTCTCACAATCATTTAGCTGAAAAAATGTGCTCAGTTTAAAAAGGAAAATGTGTTTTTCTGTAATTGTAAATCCAGGTCTCTTAGGGTTCTCAGAAACACATCTGAAATCCAGTGTCATCTTTCCCTTCCTCAGTTTCACATAGATATATTCTGTTGAAAATGCACAGAATGTATGTTGGCTCTGGAATGCTAATGGAAGTATACAGCATAAAGACACATTTTCCTCTAAAGACAAATGTATGACCCCAACTACACCAGGGAATCAGATGTGTTGAATAAGATAATAACATTTCCATATAGTCACTTTCCTGAATAGACTCGCACTTGAAAGTTCCTCAGGCACTCAGCTAATAAGGTCTTTAGGGATGAGGTTCTGTTAAAAATCTCCATTACAGTGGAAGAAAAACACCACAGATATGAGACGTACCACCAAGTGCCCTGCTTCCCTACTGCATTTAGCACCATAGTATTTGAGCAACTGGAAAACATCAATGAATTTATCTTAGCAATACCCAATGTGATGCATAGAGACCTGAGGATTGGATAGGTAAACTGAATTGCCCAGAGCAAAATCAGAAAGTCTGTGGCAAAGCCACTAACTGAATTTAAAGCTCCTAAGGCCTAGTTCAGTGCCTTAATCAAAAAGCCATCCTTTCTCTTTCAACTTTGATCATTTGCATGATGCAATATTCCCTATAGAAGACTTGGGAAATGATAGTAAATAATCGTGTATGAATATTGCATGATTATTCCACCTCTTTAAACTTCCAGATTCTTTCATGCCACATCTCCTCTCACACCATGTCTGATTTCTTTTTTCTGTCTAACCTTCTCTCCTCCCCATCCAGCTTTGGGCTCCTTCCTTTCCTAACCCCATTTGATGTTTAATCTAATCTATAGTTCCAAGCTTTCTCCTACTTTGTTCCAAATATGCCTCTGATATCAATCAATTGCATGTCATTTTTTTTAAATCTAGGTGTAGCACAGCTGTTAGCATCTATATATAAAAAAAAATCCTCAGATATAGAACAGTTGTAAATTGTCCTTTGCATGTTTTATCTGTTGTAAGGAATCATCGTGGATTTATAGCTTTGTGTAAATAAACAATTATCGTAATTTTTGTACATTGGTATAGTTATGCATCATACCTGTAAAGACAGCTGCACTGATATTATGACTGAATTTGAGATTATTCTCAACCTGGGCTACATAAACCATCCTTCCTCCATCTACATTATGTCATCTAGCCAACTACACTTGGCATCTTATTTCACAAAAGTCGTATTAAGATGCATCCCAGATTCCTTTGCACCATGCAAAGTGAAGTCCTTCCAGGGAACAGCACTTTTTTCCCCTTCCATTGTTTCTGCTTATGGGCAGTGGAGAGAGGATGTGGGGTATAAATGGGGTATAGGAAAGGAACAGGAAATGATGGGATTGCTGGTGGTGGACTTCCACTACAAAAAAGTGTGCTAAGAGACTAATAGGGGTTGGGTCACACTTATAATTAGAAGTTCAGCAAAGCTTTCAGGTTCAAGCTTAGGGGTTTAGCAGTGCAGTGTTTTTCAATACAGATGATCACTGCGTATGGCCTTGAAGATGAATGTACAGCTATGCCTAACTGTCAGTTTTGACATAACCTGGGTGAAGCTAAAACGCATGTAGTGACCGCTCAGGTCATCCCACAGGATTCACCCAGAATCTAAAATGGTCTAGGCTCTTCTAATCAGAACCTGCCTCAATCTAAAGAGAAGGATATAATATAAAATTCAAAGAAAATAAGACTGGCCACATGGTCAGTCAGCCAAGCTGTATATTTATAGCTTTTGTACAAGGGGGTGCAGGCAGTGCAGGATATAAACTGACTGATGACCTCTAGCTATGAATAAGTGAAAGTTCTCAATTTATACCAGCATGTAAAGGTGATCTTAGTGTATCTAATTCAAAGCAGGATTTATGATGTCAGATTCAGGGTTTATGATTCAGAGGAATCACTACTGTTTTTTCATTACATTTTCCTCTTTTTATTCTTTTTTCATGCTCCCCTGGTCACAGAGTACAGCACAGTGCAGTACAGCTTTAGTTCAAGGGGAATTTTCAAATGTACAGTTTTTGAGTGGTTCACAATAAACTCATTCCCCTGTAATTTGGTCCTCCTGGAAATGTAGTGTTGATTGCTCTAAGTCAACCGTATTGTTGGCAGACACTGTACAATCTTCCTCTTGCAGCTCTGCTAATGCACCTGAAACCTGACCTTCAGCTTCCCTGTTATTCCAGAGTACCAATTGCTAACCATGCTGTGATTTTTTTGATGTGATTAAATTTCTACTAGAGAAGATGCTAAGGCACCAAGGTCATTTTCTTTTGTATCACCTATACCAGCTTCAAATGTAGAATTCTAGACAATGATGTCTGACAAACTAACCCAAGGCAAAATAATTCCCACCATCTGTCAAAAATCTGTGCTAAGTGTTGTACAGGGAGAATTTTAACTGGGATTATCACAATCATTATTACACAAGGTATAAGGCAGAAGAAAATCATAGCAACCCAGTCTCTTTAAAGATAACTCACTGGTAGAGAGGGGATTTTTTTGTTTTGTTTTTGGTTGAGTTTGATTTTTTTGTTCCCAAAGAAACATTTTCTGGACACCCTGCTGAAGTAGAAATGACTGAGACAGATTCCTGAATTCTGTTTTTGGCTCTATAATAGTCACTGCTGAGTGGTAATAGACAATTCACTTAACTCATCTGTGCCTCAATTTGCTATCTGTAAAATGAGCAATTTATCAATGCTTACTTAATCTCACTGCTTTAAATGACTTAATTAATAATAGCTTTCAAAGTGGCTTGAGGTTTTTATGGGAAGTGGTAGTCAGGTGCATAGCTTTATAATCATCACCATAAAATACCATGGTGTCAATCCTCATCCAGCATAAATTGTCCTGGCTGTGCTGATTTCAACATTGCTATGACAACTCATACCAGCTGGGGATCTGCCCCTTTCTATGTGAGTTGATAAATTGCTCATTTTATAGATTGGTTTTAGCAAATGTTGACCAAAGGAGTTTAAAACCCTTCTCAAGCAGGTGGGCTATTGCCTGATTATTTTGTATGTCAGAGAAAAATAGGAAAACTAATATTGATGTTCCTGCACTATATTTTTCAGAAGACAGTATATGGCATTCCCCTGAGTTGCCTCCTTTATGCTAGCTTCTTTAAGGCCAGGAGAAACACGTAGTAATAAATCCAAGTATGTAAAATTTACGTAACAAAAAAAGCAAAGACACCAGCCTATTAGTCATTGTTAATCTACAATTTTCCTTGATGTTCACTTTAGTCATCGAGTTCATGGAATAACCCCCTTTCTCCCTGAATAAGCATGCGTCTGTACTGAAATCTGTGATGCTTATATACACCAGTGGGCAATTTTCACTTTGGCTTGGTGCCAGGCGGTTAATCATTCCTTCCAGTGCATCCAGCTCTTAAACAGACCTGACCACTAAATCTGAATTCTAATGACATTTCTTGGTAATATACAGGGCACACTTTGTGTTCAGAGAGACTTTCCATGCTCATACCCTCACTGATAGCTTCATCCTGTGTGCCACTTCGTCCACCATCTCTGGCAGTCCAATTGTTCAGAACATCTTAATTTGTCATGCATTGCCAGTTACAAACAGGTTCATTTTAATCTGTTAGTACTTTGAAGGGTTGAGATCTGGCACCAGTCCTTGTTCTGCTTGGCAAAGAACTTGCCTAAATCATTTCTGCTTGGCCTGAATTAAGCAGCACCTTCCTTTAACATTTGTCACTCTTTTTGCTTTTGAAGGATTGCCAGAGAAACACAACTGGAGAGCACTGTGAAAGATGCCAGGATGGTTACATTGCTGATGTCCTCAGAGGAGTGCCCACATCCTGCCAGCCTTGCCCTTGCCCCTTGCCATCATTTGCCAAGTATGTAAAACAGTCTTTTCTTTTCTTTTCTTTTCTTTTCTTTTCTTTTCTTTTCTTTGTGCCCTTTCTGTTCTGAGTTCAGAGCCAGAAGCAACAATCCTCATTGGATATGGGAGGAGTAACAGATTGCTGCACTTCCAAATACAAAAAGCACATTTTCCCACATTTTCAATTTTTTAAATTTATAACTGAGTGAAAAGGAAAAAGGGAAATAACATTTGATTTAAAGCCATATTTTTTCAGTCACTCCCATTGATTCCTACAAGCAAAGAGGAGGAAAATATCTGAACAGCTTTGAGCTCTTTTTGTAAGTAGGAAAGCTTGCTTAATGGTACAGTGTCTTTTAATAGCCTTCCAAATGCCAATACCATCCCTTTCATGTAGATAGGCACTGGTATAAGATACCAATGACACATGCAGAAATTGATTAAAGAATGCCCATAGCATGACAGACACCCAAATAAGTGATAGCTTGGCACAGTTCATGAAATCCCAGTGTCTGCTATTTTATGCATCCAACTTCAGTAAAGACATGCAAAATGCTGGAGGATGCATTAGAGTGTAATTTCAACTGATTCAGCCTGGTTTCAATATGAGACTCTGAAGCCTGTCAGGCAACAAAGGTCTAGGCCGAAAGAAGCACACTGACAGCAGTCATTATTTCTGTGCTTTCAAAACTATCAAATAAACCACCATGTGGGACTTCGTATTAGTAACCTGTCATGGCACAGCAAAGACAACTGAAGAAATTGTCATTCTCTTGTTTGAAACCTATATCCCATTCGAAGAGATATCTATGTAAATACCATTACATTGAGAGGGAGGAGAAGTTGCTGTCACTGAAGTTGTAAGACACTCTTTTTAGTGAGCCAGCTATTTCCTCCTTATATTTCCCATTCCATTTTCCATCAGCCTTTCCTCGACTGAATTTCTTCCCCTTTGTTTCATGATGTTTGTTATGGCTACCAGAGGATTACTCTAGCACAACCTTGAATTGTGAAGACTTGCTTTCTGTTCAGCTCCTCAGAGGCACGGGATCATTAAAACAATTGGACCAAACCTCATGGTCCTAAGTCCTACAAAGTATTTCCCAACAGCTACATGCACATGGAGACTGCAGGGTGGGAAATAGATGTTATAAAACATTAAAACATAACAGCCTTGACTAGATCAGAGAGCTCTCATGAAGGGAGGGGCTGGAGGAGCAGAATGAAGAGAGAGAGAGAGGGGGAGAAACAAAGAAAGACGCCCAGTTTTCTTCACAAAGATCTTTTACTATATTTAAAAAGACCAACCAAATGAATGAGTTCACAAGTGCAGTGCGTTATTTCCTCATGCTTCAGGAGCTGGGTCAATACATGACCACAGTAGAAACAGAACAGTTGCACAGCATTTTGTTTAGCAAATGCAATTTAATTTTTTTCAGGTGGCTGATTACCATACAACAGCCATTTCAGTTTGTAGTCACAGTTCCCTTATACATGATATCCAGACATTTGAGAGCAACAACATGGATGCTTCTTTATTCTTTTGCAATTTTTTTTATGATACCATACATTTTGACCTATATTGAAGTGGTCAAATAAAATATAGGTTTCCTGGAAGTACAGGCCTGACAGTCAGATGAGGTAAATACAAGTAACCCCATTGACTTCAGTTAATCTAGACTGATTTAGTTTTGTGGAGCATCTGATCCATTCTCTCCCAATGTTCCTCATTATAAGAGATTTCCTTATTTAAACTTATATTTACCTCTGTTCTGCAGAAATTTGGACTTCATTCTCATTGTAACAAAATGTGTGTCAGAAATAGAAAAATGTAAAATTGGGATTATAAAATATTTATGATAAAGCCCTTCACATTTTAGCTTTTTGCATAATAGTATTGTGTCTTTTATTTGGGTATTTTGGGTGAAATCCTGCCTTTCCCAAAATCAGTAACAGAATTCTAATTCAGCTTTGGGCTCTATCCACTTCAAGTCAGTTCCCTCTTTTCCTGTAAATATCTTTCCATATTGATGCTGTCTAAGCACTAAAAATTATTCACCTGAGCTCTACAGCAATATTAATGGCTATAAGACCTACTTCTCTGAATGAATTCAGTTGAAGATGTAGCATTGACTTCAGTAGCACAAGGATAGTATGATTCACTATAATCATTCATGCTCTGCTTTTGCTTGCAAACATATTTCCATACCATAAAAGTTAGGGGATTATCAGTGACTTATATTCAATTAAATCACAACTTTTTCAGTGTTAATATGAATTTTAAATGTAAGTTAAACCCAATTTATAGTCCTAGAACCTAATATCACTTAAGGTAGTTGATTACAATGTTAAAAGAGTAATTAAAGGTAAAGAGTTTCTGGAATATGCTTTGGACAGAGAGTAGATTCAGGCTAGATATCAGGAAGCACTACTTCATAGTCAGGACAGCTAGGATCTGGAGCCGACTTCCAAGGGAGGTGGTGCTCTCTTCTACCCTGGGGGTCTTCAAAAGAAGGCTAGATGGATACTTAGCCAGGGTCGTCTGACCCCAGCATTCTTTCCTGCCCGTGGCAGGGAGTCAGACTTGATGATCTGCTTAGGTCCCTTCTGACCCTACCAACTATGAAACTATGAAACTTTACTTTCAAAACTGTTTATGTATACCCCATAGATGATTATTAGTGATTCTGTATTTCTACTCAAGCAATGGTAATATTATTAGAAATTAGACCCCTGAGACAGTCTTACCGAAACATGTCTGGTTTAATGCTATCAACATGCGCAGAAATGTGCATCTGTCATTGGTCCTGTTGCTGTTTTTGTATCAGTGCTAAATTGTCCCTTTCTTTCCCTTTAAACTGGAACATTACTTCATCTAAATGGCTGCTATCCCTTCTGCCTCAAATGCAGCTTTATTTTTCAGTGAACCATCTGCTCTTTTAAAGGGTCACATCTGAGTTATCTCAAGAAGTGAAAATAAGAATGCCAAGCTAGAAGACACTACCTAAAATTGTTGTGTTGTGAAGTGATATGAACCTTATTGCTTGTGTCCTAGCAATAGCTTTCCTCTTTCCCTATTTTATATCACTAGCACAAAGAAACCCAGACCTCAAAGTAGTGTTCTTGTAGCAAACTGCATGGAGCTTAGGTAGCAGAGCATGGTTTACAGGAGGGAGGCATTTGAAGGATGTACCAGGAAATTATCTTGTGACACCTGCTTGGAATGCTAGCTGTATCTGGCAAATTTATCTTTGAAAATGTATCTTAATAAAGATCCCTTTTAATTGTACAGGCATGGAATCTTCTGACTTTACCCAGAAAATAGTACATAAAACAAGCATCATAGTTCATTTTGAAACATATCTATTGGTGTTCAACTTTAAACACCCCTCATGGATAGAAAAGGTCTTTATAACATCTCTACAGCATACAGCACAGTAGGGGCCTGAAATCAGTTGGAGCCTGCAAGCAGTACTGGATTACAAAAAATAAATAATAATAATTGTATCTGTAGTGTGATCTTCAGGGCCAACCAACTGATTCAAAAGAATACATCCTTTTTTCTTTCCTTTTTAATTATTTCTTCCTATTTCTTGACCCATCTATCGGTAAACAGTAGTTTCTACCTCTCCCATAAAGCTAAAATATGGAATATATTAGAAGCCTCCAAAAGAAAATATTTGGAAGATACTTCTTGCTCGTCCATTTTACAACAGAAATGCTATCCCTAAAAATAACAAAACCAATGGATTTTTAACACTCAAATGGACTGGCCAACAATACATCCAAATCACTAAGCTGCCAGACACAGTTGTTCTTAGGATCTTTTTTTTTTTTGTCTGTCCCAAGTGTTTTCATGTTTATTATCCTGGGAAGTTTTATAACAGTCCCCTGAAGTGTAATATCATCAGGTGGGGAGCGGAGGGGAAGGAAGGGAAAGGAGACGTCCAATTTCTAACAGATGTTACTGAATTTTAAATCAGAGGGAACTTTATGAGCTATGTGAGTTTTTCCTTGCTTGATTGTTTTTTGTTTTTTAAAACAAATGTCTAAAATATAAGGACTAGGATGGCTTTGGTCTTTCTTCATAACTTCAATCTGCCATGTGATTTCTTCATCTATATTGAGGAACTCTCTTGTATAAAGGAAGAGGACAGCTGCCAAAGGGTGGTAATTTGCTTGGAATGCTCCCACTAAAATGTTACAGAAAATAACATGCGAATTTGATGAGGGAAGACTCAGTTTAACTTCTGTCCAGTTGTATCAATGTCTCCAAACAAGACATAGTTATTCTACTCTGGAAATCATTCCTTAGACATGCAATAGGAACATTGAAGCAACTACTGACATGCTTTTTATTTTGCTTGTTCCTTAGACAAACAGTGCATAAGCCAGGCTCTCTCCCCCCATTCTCACCCTTTTATGCCTTTTAGTACACAAGGGGCACTTCTACACATTGCCGTATGGCAACATTGCTATGGCAGCATGCTTTAGTATTTCCTTTTTGAAGTACTAAAGCATGGCGCAGTATGGGTTGGTTACTGCATTGTGTGTGCGGCTCATGGTTAGATTTTGCTGCTACATCACCACAGCGGCGCACTATAACAGGGGAGCGCACCACTACAACGACGTATCTGGCAATCATATGTAGACCCACATGATAGCTACATCACCATAGCACAGCATATGGCCATGTAGCACATTGCTACGTCATTATAGGGTGACGCGTAGGTGTGCCCAAAAGGGATGGAATCTGGTTACTCCTGCCCAACTGAAAATTACACTAGGGTACAGCAGCTCTCAGATGGCATAAAGTTGCCGGAGCCTGATATTATCCCAACAACTCCATACCCTAGAACAGAGAAGAAGCTCTGCTCTGCCAATTCTCAGTTGGTGCATAGTACTTTAAAAGCCATAGCCAACTGATAAAAATTAGAAGATGGTTACCACTAGGACCAAGGAGTCTCCAGTGTAAGAATTGTGCGCATCTTACCTGACTGTACACTGGTGCCCAGTGATAAGTGAGTTTCAGCTCAGAAAAGAACCTAGTCACATATTTTCTAAACTGACTACAAATGCTTTTTCAAAATTGTTCTTGACTGTAATTGCAGCTAAGATGTGTTGCCCTCATCCACTTGTGTAGGATTTGGCACTTCCTGCCTTCACTAATCACACTGCGGGCATTCTTTGGAGTCAAGCTCCATGTGAAAGCACCTTGGTCTCACATTTTGTGATGCCATTATTTTTTTTCAAAAAGTTCAAACTCAGTTCTGAAGCATGAAAAAGTAAAGGAAACCATTGTGCTAGAATACCATACCAATAAAACCACTCCAACAGTTAGCACTTATCAGTACTCTTTCTGGCAGGTTGAGCAGAGGCTAAGGACTGAAAAGATGTATAGACTAACTGACAGAACGAGGAACAATGGTGTCAAGTTGCAGCAAGAGAAGTTTAGGTTGGATATTAGGAAAAACTTTCTCAGTAGGAGGGTGGTGAAGCACTGGAACAGGTTGCCTGGAGAGGTGGTGGAATCTCCATCCTTAGAGGTTTTTAATTCCTGGCTCAACAGAGCCCTGTCTGGAACGATTTACTTAGAGATGGTCCTGCTTTGAGCAGGGCATTGGAGTAGATGACCTCCTGAAGTCCCTTCCAACCCAATTTTCTATGATTCACCTGTTCACTCCTAGAGATAGTAGAGGACCCTTAGGTGGTTTGAGTATAGATTCATGAACATCAGTGATGCTGTGCCAGCTGACAGCACCTGGTAGTTGCAGGTCAAGTCTGAGGGATGGCCCTGTTAGGACTGTATTAAGAAAAAGTTGTTGTCACTGCTAGTCCTGTATCCTATCTGTAGTCAAAAATATAGATTTTATCTCCCATAATGCTCCATCACCTATTGAAAGTAATACATCATCTTCAACATTTTAAAATAAAAATAGGGGGAGGGGAGGACAGTTAAATTCATAGGAAATATACAATTGCCTAGAACACAAGCTCTTTATTCAAAATATATAGCATGTGTAAGAGTATGAAAGTACATCTGAACTAGGCTACAAGAAGGAAATCAGTATATTTTATTATATGTATCATGCTACAGCCATGCATGATGCCTTACAGATTAAATGAAAAGGCAAAGCACTGAATGTATCTTGTATCGTGTACAGTGTCCTTTGGGTCCTAGAGAAGATGATGGTGCTTACCCCAGGTTGTCTCAGGCTTTAGGTCACATAAATAATGTATGTTCATGCTGCAGAAAATGTTGACATGTGATAGTCATAAGTGTTGCTGATCTTGATTGATTTATTTAAATATTTTTTAGTTTTGCAGTTGCCTGTTACAGGAAAAGTGGAGTAGTGCGCTGTGTCTGTAAAGAAAACTATGCAGGATCCAACTGCGAAAGGTAAGCAGGGCAGCAGTCTGACTCACTGCTCAAGCTTGCCAAAGTTTCAGGGGCCTTCAGGGAGTTTTCCCATACTGGGGAAAATTCTTTGCTTGACACTCCCTGGGCTGGATTATGCTTGTGCGTCTACAGGGCTTGAGCCTGTGCCCATTAAAACCAATACAAATATGTTATTGATTTCAACAGGGGAAGGATAACAATCCACATTTTGTATATTTTATCCACTTATTGCATTTGACTTCATAAAACCAGCCTTTTCAAAGGAAAATAATTTTTGAATGCTGAAAACAACTGATAGCTAAAGTGAAAAATTAGTGTCTGTATTGTATGCCTCTAACAATCCCTTTGCCCTCCTCAAAATGACAGCTTTCTGTTAATTTACACTTGAACTGAGTACTTGCTCACACCATTAGCAAAATTATGTTGTTTAAATTCTGAATGATGTTTCAATAAAAATCCTTGAGTCAGCAATCCTTTTCAAGTTTTCCAGATGTCCACTAATAGTTTCTACTACTTCTTATTAAGAGTGATGATGTCTGCAAATACAGCTTTATGGCATAATACATTTTACTGCTTTATCTTGCAAAGGACCAGTTTCTGACACCCTCACTAATGTTGTATGAAATTTCATTGAAATCAATGGGCCTAGTTCTAAGTTAGACCTTGTTACACTCCCACTGGCGTAAAATTAATGAGGGTGGTGGTATAAGTTAGATCTGCTATAACTGCTACCAGGCTGAGGTGTCAGTACAGGATATGGATGCCTCAGCTGATTCCCCAGTGTCCTGCCAGGCCTTTGTACCAGATAAGATCTCTGATGTATTAAAAATTTAACCCATTATCTTTAGTAAGAGATTTTGTGTAAAACTGAAGTGAAACTTGGCTGAGAGAGAGAAAAAAGGGATGTGACAGATCCAGATTACAGCTGGTATAAAAAAAGCCAAGAAAAAGAAGAGCAAAGGACTTCATCCCTTACCGAGTAAGAGTTACCACAGCTTCCAACTAAAATAATTTGCTTGTAAATATAAGGCACTCAAAATGTCAGTGTGCTACCTTTGGACCTTTGAAATGGCCACAGTAACAATTTTACAAGTAAAGCTTCTACAGATATAGAAAATGAAGATGGAGAAACTTGTTTCCAGTCATCAGGATATATCCTGCTTTTCTTTTGAAATGTCAGATATGCAAACATAGCAAAATATAGACAATTAAAAGGTCAGTGAGGTTTCTCATTGGTACTGAAATGTCACACTAGACTACAAACAAATGAAGGACTGTGAAATGAAAAGCAGACATATTTCTGTTCATAGGGACAGAAATGAATAATGTCAGCTTGTTTGATCTGTTTTCTAATAGCTACTGACCAGCTTTTAATGGTTTATTTATATCAGAAGAAAAGATAGGGTTAGGCAGGGGTGAAAAAAGACAGCAGGAAGCAATCAGTTTACGTCACTAGGAACCTAGGATGACTAGTTGGTTAAGTGATTAGTAATGTCAGGGAGTTTGTTTTTGTTTTTTCTTCTAGGTTACAAATTCCAGTCCAACTTGTGTCAGAAGTGAGAAAAAGTTGTAACATCTGATGGCTATTTAGTGCCTACGTAAAACGAGGTGGTGGTTATTGCCTGTTTCCTAGAAGACAAGTATCAGCATTACAGACATTCCCTTTGGGTACTTCCTAGCATTCCTCATCCATAGTCTTAGTTATCACTAGTTGACTGATGATTCAGTTGCATAAATACTGAATTTCTCTCTCTTCTAGGGGATCATTTATGTTAGTGAGAGGGTACATTGCCTGGACAGCATTGATCTGTCTACTCTCCACCACCTGTATTGACACAGAAGACTGATAAGGGGCAGGACTGCTAAGCTGGCCTTTTCCCCTGAACATTAGATTAACCACACACAAACATTTTTGAACCTACATTCTCATGAGATCACAAGCGATTGTTGATTTAAATCTATGCCATGCTTGGGCCATACATGATTTCCAGTGGGAAACTGCGCAAAACAGTTTCTCTACTTCTCCTAAATGGCTCAAAGAAGAGGCAGGCAGTTATAAAACCTGGAGTGTGAAATGCAGAGTTACTGCTCTCTACCTATTTCCTTGATCCCAGGAGGCTGCCTAACAAGAGAGCTGAGGTGGAGATATGCTGTATTCTGCCTTTTCCCATCTGTACAACTTCATAGGACTATGACTGGCATATCAGGACAGTAAGTTGTAGGACACACAACACTGTAGGTGTTTCAGCATGTGTGATCTTCCAGACACTCTCTTCATCTGCCATCTGCACAGGATGTTTTCTTACTCTGTGTGAAGGGCTGGTTCAGAACTACCTGAATTAGTATACAGTGGGTGTGTCTACAAATGCATTTGATCCAGGAACAGTAAATTCTCCTGGGCAGGTGTCTACACATGCAAAGACTTGGGAGCAGATTTGCTGCTCGTGTCAGCAATCTGCTCCCACCCCTGCCAGCCCTGCACAGGCCCCCTTCAGCAGCCAGGTGGAGCTCTAGGCTCCCCCTGGGTGCTAGCCCAAGGACTGGCAGGGAGCATGGGACAAGGATACAGCTGTCTCCTGGCAGGGGCTGGGACATTGCTCCCTGCCCCCAGGACGGCTGCCTGCTGCCAGGGTAGGCTCCACCACTGAAGCCCAGGTGGGGACAATGTTCCCCTGCCCCAGCATCAGGGAACTCCTGGCCCTGGCTCCCAGGTTGGGAGCAGGGGGCTTGGAAAAAGCTGCAGGGGAAGGGCAGGTCCCAGCCTCCTGTCCCAATCCGCTAGTGGGGCAGCTAGCAGTGAACACCCAGTGGCCAGCATCGTAGTGCTGTGAAATCATGGAGGCTTTTCCTAGGAACTGTGTACACAGCATTCTGATTCCCAAGTTGTAGCGCGAGACAACCTTTTGTTCTCTGTTTTCCAAAATAGGGTTTTAAGACAGTAATAGACAAAATCCAGTTTTTGTTATGTTCGAAGTGTTAAAAAAATACATCTTGGATTCCAAAGTGGACAGAGAGGAAAGGTTCTATTTGCAATGCCAGCAAAGGGGAAGTCAACTTCTTACCATTGGTAATTACAGGAAATTAAAATGCCTGCAGGAAGAAACAAAGGTAATTCAGTAATTTTACTATTTCCACAAAGAGACATGTTGAAAATTGCATGGAAAATAAAACATTCTTCAGCAACAAAGAGTCATTTACTGAGATGTGGCAGGAGTGGAGAAGGTATTTACAGCAAGGCTCTATTTGTTGGTACATGAAGTAAGGAGATAGAGCAGTCTGTTTCTGTTAAGATTCCCTTGCTCTTCTCATTCAGTGCCAACAAGTCAAAAGGGTCATGTCATGTGCAATCCAAGTCTATCTGGTATACTAAAAGGTAAGGGAATATGATGAAGGAAAGTGCATGTGGCATATTTATTTTCAGCTCTAAGTTCGTGACAGTTATTCCAAATTATGAGATATGGCTAATTGAAGGAAGGAAGACAATCATAAAAGGCAACAACTATCTCCATGCTCACAAACACATCTGCTGGAATGAGAGTGCACTACCTTCCATGTTTCTGCCACATGGAAAGCTGCACTTGAATTGAATGGTATATTTTAGGTGAGAAAAACCTAAGCACTTCTTCATTAAAAGGAATGCCATGTGATCCAGAATGCTCAAGGGACTGGAGCAAGTATACAATTTTGTATGATGAAGCCACTAATTCAAATCTGTACCAAATTTAGCAGTCATTATTAAATGCTGTTACTATCTGAATGCTGTTTGGCCGCCTAGGTGAAATGATCTAATTGTCACAGGACACTTCTTACCAGATGCATGTTCATGTGAACATTCCCAACTACAGATGATCAAAAAAATTAATAAAGGGAAGGGAGAATCATGACATTTCAAAGGTTTCAACCAGTTGTATAGATGGTAAAAGAAATGGGGGAACTTTTTCAAATTTAAAACTTCAGGGTTTTTTTAATATTGACCTATAAAAAAAATTGGCAAACTTTGCTAGTTGGCATTGGCAGAAGATCTAACAAGCCTTTCAACATGACGACATACAGGCATTTCTATCAGTACGTATAAAATGTCTGCAACCTGGTTGTAACTGTGAAACACCTTGGTTTGTAACTGGGCACAATTAATTAAAAGAAAGAAATTCTGGTGCAGTTCACGCCAGAGTTTATTGCACCCAGCTTCCACGTTTACACATGCACCGAGGACCACAGCACGTTGAGCTGGGTCAGACCCAGGGGCTCAGCCTGCCAGCCCAGGGCTGCTCTGACCTGGTTCAACGTGCTGCAGAGGAGCTCACTGGGGCACAAGATTGCTTTAATGTGCAGCTAGCCAGCAGGCAGCCCCTGGACTGAAGCACCCTCATGCCCTAGCCAGTCCCATCAGCATCTACACATGCATTGCAGTGCACTAAATAAGTACTTGTGTTTACAAGTACTAACCTACAGCAGAGTTAATTAGCTTCCTGTAGCCTAATAGGGTTGCATGTGTAGACACTAAGGGCATTTATACACATACATTTGTCTCCTCCAACACACCAGATCTCCAACATGTTGCAGCCGACTCAATTAACTGAATGTGCTCCGCACACGAGCTGACACACCCAGTGCTGCATCTCATACATTTGTATAAACGGCGAAATACACATCAGCGTGGGAGAAATGGTGGCCGTGTGCTTTTAAACCAGAACACCTTTGATGTGTTTTAGTTCAAAAACACGCTGCTGCCATTTTCTCAGCACACACATTTCACCATTTAAACAAAGGCATGCAAATGTATGGTTTTAAAACTGCCTGGCACTGAGGCACAAACATATGTACAGATGTCCTAAGACTTTACTGCAGAGCTAATGAGGCAACTCCATCGTAAACATCTTGTATAAGGTGTGCCCACTGTGTAAAGACTCAGAAAGATTCCCTTAGGAAACCTGATACTGCCACTTTCTGATATATAGAGGGCATGTCTACACATGCATTAAGGCATTTTTTCTAATGCACATTAAATTTAGTTCCGCTAATGTGAGGTACTAAAGAAATGCACATTAGGCCGCCTTAATGTGCAGTAATGAATTCTCATGGTTTTTAAATCATGTTTAATGATCAGTAGCCTATTTTACTGTGTATTAGCATGATAGTGCTTTTTTATGTGATGCTTTAAAGCACAGCAAAATAGGCTACTGCACATTAAAGTGCACGTGTATACATGCCCAGAAGGAACATGAGTGACAAGTTGCCTTTCATGAAGCTGAATATGTTCTTTTTTCCTCTCTAAACTCCTGCCTGTGTGCATAGCAGACTGCTCTCACCCCAGTGGAAATTGAGAGTAAACTCACTGAAGACATTGACACTATACCAGGTTAAAAAACAGGAGATCTGCATATGCTTGCAGTTGATTTCAGATGTCTCCTTCAGAAGCATATAACTATGGATGTAAGCTTTAATATTTATCTCAAGGTCACCAATGTTGTAGGCTATTTTTCTTACTGTCAGGAGATTCTGGCAGTGTGTGCACCTGGTTAGGTGCAAATGCACTTCCACAGCAGAGGCAATTAATTCAAGCAGCTGAGTATATGATTTCATTGTAGGAGCTGAGGAACTGAGCACCAACAAAGTAGTGATGAGGAATCTCAAAGAAATCAGAATTACTTTCTTCTTTCGTGGAGAGCCATCAGCAAAGAGATCAATAGGAAGGGTTTTTAACCAAACCTTGCCACATTTCAGCACTCAGATATAACAGAACCTGGTTGTCTCATCACAGAAGTAGTCTAGGTCAAACCATTTTATATTGACTTTTTTGTAAGAATTAAAGTGAAAATGACATCTAGACTTCCACTATTTTTAATTTCACAACATGAAATCTGGGCTTCTTCCCCCTTCCCTATAAAACACATGATGTATCATGTCCAAAGTTGATAGTAACTAAAATAAACATTATTATTGCTGAGTGATGGACCCTCTGCCAAGGTCATTCTGTAAAACACTTAAAAACAACATCTAACAAACAAACAGTTAAAGATACTGACACAAAAAAGACTGAAATGATCCAGAACTAAAAGTGCTCAAGATAGAAAACATATGTCTCAAAGCTACAAGGAATACAACTATAAATACCTAGCTAGATTGAAGTTAGATTACAAAACAACATCTGGTGCATTAAGGTTTTAATCTGATTTTTTTCACTAGCAGTTTCAGACTGTCACCAATTCCTGGTGGCTTAACAAGTTCAGAAAAATGGCACTGCTGAAGGGGATGTCATTATTAATCATTGTTGGACTTGGTTTTCTTTTCAGGTGTGCCCCAGGTTACTATGGCAATCCCTTGCTGATTGGAAGCACTTGTAGAAAATGTGACTGCAGTGGAAACTCAGATCCTAACCTGATCTTTGAGGATTGTGATGAGGTGACAGGCCAATGCCGCAACTGCCTGCGTAATACCACAGGGTTCAAGTGTGAACTATGTGCTCCGGGTTATTATGGAGATGCCAGAGTAGCTAAAAACTGTACAGGTATTGTGCCATGTTTAGCACTGTGTGTATGTGGGCATGTGTGCATGTGCATGTGTTTAGGCATACATTTGTACTGATAAACAGATAACTAATATACTACATATATTAGTAATATATGCTATATATATATAGCTAAAACATAGTACAGCAAAATTGTAATGCTTTACTTCTGTCCCTATCTAACAGATACACACACGAACACACGCACATACAGATCTTTCTACAGAACCTAGAGATACTGTGAAAATATAAAACATCACATATCAGTAAATGACAGCTGATGTCTCACTAATCATTGGCATAGTACAGGGGTTGTCAACCAGAGGTACGCATACCCCCAGGGGTACTTGAGAAGGCCCTAGACACGTGGGTGGGCAGGGACAGAGCCCCACCACAGATGATCCCACACTTGGCAGTCAGCTGCACACCACTCCCCCCCCACTCGGTGGCTGGGGGTACACTGCTCCACGTTCAGCCACCAGGGCTACAATGAACCAAAAAGGTTGAAAACCCCTGGCATAGTAGAACTCTTTTTAGGTATAAACTGATGAAAGCCCTTGGTACTAAATGCAGTTTGCTTTTATTAGTCAAATTTACATGCTACTTGAATTAAATACTGAGTGAGACTGAGGTGAAGGTGAGCTCCTTAGAGCCTGTAGGAAAGTAGCCAACCCCACTGGGCATCTATATATGCAATCCGGGGGGGCACTTTAATTAGAGAGGCTCTGAGAGCATGACATTCAATGAGCTTTAGTTAAAGTGCCCCCGCTGTCATTTTGAAATGCAGGGATGCTGATACACATGATTCTGAGGCTGCTGGAGCATGTTAATTAGCATAACCATCAGACTTGCAGATTTGATTAACGGAGTCTGCTCCAACGCATGCTAATTAGCACGTGTTGGAGCAGAGGTCCTTCACGTATGTAGGTGCCCAATAATCCTAAACAATGCCTGCAGTACCAACCACCAAGATGGCAGTTTGGGAAGAGGCTAGATCAGGGATTCTTTTTTAAAAATAAAAGAGTGATAAAAAATCAGAAAGACCACAGTAAGTCAGAATGTTTTTAATACTATGGATTGCTATTTGAAATCTTGTAAATCGTGTTTGTGCACCTAACAATACTAACATTGCATGGTACCCCATGGCACGCTTGAAAGAATATCAAGGCACTCCAGGATATTGCAGCATCCTAGTTGAGAATCACTGCAGTTGGTCTAATAAAAGATATCAAATCCACCCAAGGAACCTTGTCTGCCTATGTCCGTAGACCAACATGGCTATAACCTACACCCCTGCAGTAGATCATGCATTTATGAAGAAAGCTGGCACACGTAAATACACATATTCTATTACAGGGGTAGGCAACCCCCGGCATGGGTACCAGAGCATGGCATGCAAAGGCATTTTGCTTAGCATGTGTGCCTTGGGGCAGATGGCAGGGAAGGGGCTAGGGCTGCACTGCCACAAGGATTGGACCCCTTGCAGCTCCCCTGCCATCCACCCCTGGCATGCCAACATTTTACAAGTTGAGTTTGTGGGTCTCTTTGGCACTCGGCCCAAAACCATTGCCACCCCTGTTCTATTACTTTTATCCCTTCCTTTCCTCTCTCATGCCTTCCTCCTGTTTTTAATGCTCGCTTGCTGTGCCTTATTTTACTTTAGATTATAACTATTTCAATCAGGGACCATGCTTTTGTATGTACTTGTACTGCACCATGGGCAGTGGAACCACATAAAGTAGATGCCATTTATAATGGTAATGTCACCTGTTCTAACCACTATTGTGTAATCTTGTTAGTTCAAGAGTGGTTGTTATATTTCTATGCCTCATTTGTATTACTTTCTGAGTTTCAGTTCTTCCTAAAACTAGGAAGAGGCTGGGCACTCAAATATTTTTTAAAAGGTACATCTTTCTTCACCTAAACCTCAAGAAAATTGCAGATTCCATTTAAAAAATGTTGTACTGGTTTTTATCTGAATCTTTTAATTTATCCTCTAGGACCAAACTTTCTTCTACAGTTTACTCAGCCAACTCCCAGTTTGGGAATAGTCATTTTGGAAGGTATTATAGAGTGGAATTGCTGCGCCTAGTGAAAAAGTAGTTAGGGGTAAACTTTGGGTCAGTCCATCACTGCCCTCCTGTACCTGAAAATAGGGGTGCAGAAGCTAGGAAGGTCTTCTCAGTAACTTGGCAGCCTGCTGGAGGGATCTGAATGCCATCCTTTGCAACCCATGAGAAGGGAAGGTATTCCTGGTAGGAACTATATCCAAGAAAGAAACTATTTGGAGAACTGCTTTGGAAGGGGGGTAAATGTAAGCACACAATTGGACTGTAAGACAGCCTACCTAGGTGCTGCCCAAGCAGGCTTTTAAAGAGATTTACAGGTCTAATTTTACCTTTACCTCTGCTAAAAATTAGAATGTAGTTTATTTCATTAATAGCAGCTGACGTTGCCTGAACAGAAACACTGTACAAACATTTAGACAAGTAATCCATAAAGGGTTTCTATGCCTCATAAAGTCTACTTACATTAATCTGAAAATGACTGCTCCAAATCAAAACATCTATGTTAGATGCCTTGTACTTAGCAAGGTTGGCTTAGTTTTTTATTTGTAACTTCTATTAATGCTTTGGAGAGAAATATTCAACCTGAGGAATACCTTATTGAAATGTAAAAATATGACTATGCATATCTGACTTGCAAAAAGCAACACAAGGGGTACATAAAACAAAAAAATATAGAGAAGAAAAATATGCTAAGAACCATGAAAGAAATAGAATAATAAAAACTACAGATAAAACAGAGGTCATCTAGTCCATGCCACGGCATGAGACAGGGTCATAAAATAAGCAGAAAGGAAATTTGAATATTGGTCTCTCATATCCAGATGAAAGCTTAGGCATTTGTCTAGGATAGAGAATATGGTAACAGAGCAGGGGTGTGAACCTGGATCTTTCACATCCCAGGCCAGTGCCCTAACCAGGGAATCACAGACACCCAGCAGACAAGAGCAAGCATGAAATGAAAGGAAATAACAATGTGCTCTTTCTGTGCAAGATATTGCCTAATGAAAAATGTCTTGCATTCCAAAGCTTGTCAAATTTTATTCAAACTATATAGTTAGTCCAATAAAAGATATTACCCTTGCCTCTGTGCAGCATAATCATTTTCCTATATCATTTTTTTAAAAGAAAACATTTATACTCATTTATAAAAGTTTTGTGTGCTTTTCAGCATACCTATTAGCATGTGTCATATGTTTTATAAGGCTTTACACACACTTCCCCCATAAATTAATTCAGAAGCTTTCTGGAAGTACTGTTACTTATTGAGTACATCTATATGTGCATTAATGCACCTTTTCTAACGCACATTAAATTTAGCACCTCTGGATGCCTATACATGACTCTGGAATTCCAGAGCATTGGAGTGGACTTGATTAATTAAGTCTGCTGGAGCGTGGCAATTGCCATGCTCCAGCAGCCTCCTACATCTTGTGTATCAGTATTCAACGAGCTTTAGTTCAAGTGCCCCCACTGCCATTTTTAAAACTGGGGATGCTGAAACATGAGACATGGTGGTGCTCTCAGAGCCGCTCTAATTAAAGAGCCACCCCTCCCCACACTCAGAGCATGTGTAAAAGTGCCCTCCAATGTTAAGGTACTAAATTAAAATGCAGTATGCTGTGTTAATGCACAGTAGCGCATTTGCACACTTTTTTTAGTGATGCTTAATGCTCAGTAGACTATTTTACTGCGCATTAATGTAAATCCATGGGTTTTTACATGATGTTTTAATGTACAGAAAAATAGACTACAGAGCATTAAAGTGCATGTGTAGATGCGCCCATTAACACTGTAAAATGTAATGCTACTTTTAAAATGCAGCACTTATTAAACAACTGGATGAAACATAACCTGTCAGCCTTGCTTTTGAAATTAATTTATTACAAGCATTTGCCACACATGTAAGTTAGCAAGTTAAAAAGAAGATGTAATTTTGTTTCTACATATTGCTGTTGTATTACCTGGTAGCCCTAAGTGTTTTTTCTAAAATAATCTGGATCCTGTCCCCACCATTTATGGCTGAGACTAAAATAGGTCACATTCTAAAACCAATCTAGTATAAAACCAGAACAATTTCACTGCCATTAATTAATTTATCTGGTGCCAGTGAAACCAAAATGTAGTTTATTATGGCTGCTTGCAGACATTAAAAAAAAAACTACTCATGCTTTACTGGAAGAAACAGCGTGTGACTTTGACTTGGCTCTGCAGCATCTCTATAGATCAGGCACTTCAGCAGGGCTTTTTGGCACTTTTATGTAATTGCTGATTCAATCAGCTGATTCAATCAGACATCAGGTGAGCCTGCTCCAACTAATGCACTGCCTCTTCTGGGCACTGGGCTCGGTGTGGGAATGCACCAAGTTTAAAGTAAAGGGCTGGTTTGGGGGCGGTCATGTCTGCAAGCAGCCCAAGTTTACAATTAAGTACACATCACAAAAATTTCCCCTCAAAATTTTCTAGCTGCTTGTCATTTGATGAATATCTGTGGATAGACAAACATAAAGTATAATTAAACAATGTTATTACTGGAAGCTGATGATACTGTGAATCACAAAAGCCAAAATAATTCTGGGAAAATCACTATTGTTCCTTTCGGTTTTGTTGTTGTTTGTCTGTTTAACTGTTTATGTTTCAAGACCATATTTAAGTGTTAAAATATTATTTTAAATAACAGAAACATAAAGAAATACAGTTGTGTTTTCTAAAAAAAATCACTTGTGCCTTTAGTAAAACCTTAGCTTCCTAAAGCTGAAATTATTTTTAAAACCTCATTTACTTTCACCATAAGCGGGTTGTGAACAGCCTGGCATGCTAGACTGAATTTTTTTTTCCTCATCTGATCTTGGAACCTGCGCCGTGTTAGACCTGACTAGTACTTGGATGGGAGACTGACTTGGAAACCCAGGGTTCACACATGTATACTAACTTTCTGACAGTTAAGCCAACTTAAGTTTTTTAAGTCGACTTAACTGTCAGAGCATACACACATATGTGGAGCAGAGTTGACTTAAATGCAGCCCAAGACAATACACCTCCGAGGTGTATCATCTTGAGTCACATTAGTTAAGTTGACTTAGCTCATAAGATGGCTGCCACCAAGTTAAGGAGCTGTACGTGTGTATACTCTGAGGTGGCTTAACTTGTCACCTTAGTTAAAAATCGCCTTATTTTAAGTTGACTTAATACTTGTGCATGCACCCCCAAGTGCCATAGATACAACCCAAAGAGTTTTGGCCAAATATTTAGCAAATACTAAGCTGTAAAAACCTAATGAGTGGGAAGACTTCTTTCAGCTCCATCATCACTACTGATCTGATGGATGGGAATGCAAGGGTGGGTGTTTGTTTTTTGATTTGCTAAGCTTGGCAACAGCACTACAGTCAGCTATTAATTCTTCTAAGGTTGGAAGGACAAATGAGGAGGTAGTCTGAAACTGCAGAGTTGCCATCTGCCTACATTTCTTGGGAAACCAGTTCTACTCAAAACAGGCATCTGTGGATATAGTGCAGATCAATACATTCAATAGCCTTCATGGAGATAGATGACAAATACTTAAAACTTTAAGTATGCTTCTTTCCATGGTCTGCCTCCTAAAATTCATTCCATACAGATATCTGTACGTGACTCAAATGAACATCCTGATAATATTAGTCTCTCAGATCTCTCCTTTACTCATCAATGAGAATCATCACATATTTGCATCTCAGTTTGGATTAAACCTGATAAATCTCAAAAAACAAATGGAAAGTAGAAAGCGAAGAGGTGAAATCCATGCTTGCTCTATCCATTGGCAGGGGAGATTGTATAGTCTAATGTGTAAGGCATTTGACTGTGAGGAGACCATGACTCTAATCCTGCCTTTGTGTCTGACCAGCTGGGTGACCTTGGACAAGTCATTTCACCTCTGTGATTCTGTTTCCCCTCCTGCTCTTCATCTTATTTAACTAGACTGTAAGCTACTTTTTATTATATAGGGCCTAGCACAATGGGATCCAAATCTTAACTGATAGATTAACTAATACATATGATACTTTAAAGCAGTTAATGATCATTCTAAAATATCCTTCTTTTCCCACCAGAGTGCCATTGTGGAGGAGGACCATGCGACAGCCACACTGGAGAATGTCTAGCAGAAAGCCCTGAATCTCCTACAGGAATGGACTGCCCAACCATCGGTAAGCAAAACTGCTTATCTCCCAAACTAAACCACTGCCTAACCTTAACACTGCAAATATAAGTTAAGGGTTTGATTCTACAAGGAGCAGAGCATCCTGACCCTAATGCAGCAAAGCACTTAAATGTTTTTTTAAGTGCTACCCTGAAACTATCCAGGAAGAACAATTATTCAGAGCTGTGCACAGAGATACCTGAGCTACTACTGGGATCAGGAGAGCTCTGCTAAGTCACTCTGCTCATTCAAAGCTGGCATAGATGCCTCTACATAGCATTGCTTTGAGGCATGAAGTGAATGCAACTTGTTGAATTGTCTTCTCCGGGACTGCTTGCGTGCTTGAACATGTGCTTGTTTGACTGACTGGCTGGAAGGAGTCTGGTTCTGTGTACCAGTGTGATAGACACTGCCCTGGAAGGGTTGGAACCTGGGTTTCAGCCCTTTTCTTCCCCTCAAAGCTATTCCTCCATGTTGCATCTAATCCTCATTAATTAAAGCAGATAGACTAGGAGTAGGCAAAGTCCAGCCCACAGGCCAGACTAGACCCATGGCAGACTTCATTTCCCAGCAGTCCCCATGGCAGCAGCTCCTTCTGGCTCCTGCCAATGGACCCAGCCCCACTGCCTGGGCATCCCGCCCTGCATGCACCGCCAGGGGTGGGACCCATGTGAGCAGGGCACACAGCTGGGCAACTGGAATGAGGCTGCTGCTGGGAGCGAGTTGGCTCGGTGGGGCCAGGAAGACCATGGGAGCTTGAGAGGGTCAGGGCCAAGGTAGAGCCATGATTTGGTGTGCACACACCCCTGCAACAAGTGCAGGTTTCATGGCCAGGGGTATGCAGGCAGCAGATCACAACTCTGTCCCAGCCCTGGCCCTGCACTGTCACCACCATAAGATCCTAGTCCCAGCCCCAGAGCAGCTCCCCAACCAGCCATGTGACCTACCCATGCTGCTCCCAGATGGTCTCTATAGAGACCCTGGGAGTGTGGGGACATGACAGTACAGGGCTGGGGCTAAGGCCATGGCAGAGCCCCAGCTCTGCATCCCTGCACTGTCACAGCCCTGTGTTGTCATGGCCCCACCACTCACAGGGTCCCCATGAAGACCATTTAGGAACTATGCAGGTAAGGGCTGTTGGGAAATGGAGTCTGGCTGCTGGCCAGATCTACCATTTTGCCCACCCCTGAGATAGACTGCAAAGAGGTAGGGGAGCATGAGCTACAGTCCATCACTGCAAGCCACAGAGCCTCTGCTCCTGGCTCTGCATATCTTCCCTTCTTGGCTACCCAGTCTATCTGCTACAGCAGGAGGGATTGAGGATGTTCTTGGCACTGCCAAACCCATGGCCTGGTGGTTAAGGCCCTTTGCTGGGAAGTGTGAATTATGGGCTCAGACCCTCCCAGGGGTCTGGCTCTTGCATCTCCCACTCCCTGGTAAACATCCTGGCCACTAAACTACTGAGCTAGTAGAATGTTTTTCCGAGCAGCTAGTCATCCCTGGCTTTTCTCCAGTTACCTTTCTGGAGATTAACGCACGGTTATGTACCTACCCAAATAGAGTAGCATCACCACAAAGCATGCATAGCCATAGTGAATCCATGCTGAACATACTCTAAAGAGCAAGTCCTAGCTGAGCAGTTATTAACAGGATCTAAAAGCCATGCAAGGGACAAAAATGCACCTCACAGCTATATTTAGAGGTGTAAATTACACTTAGTTTCCTATTGGAGAAATAGGATTTGACTCTCCAGTACGACTATGTTGTAACTGTTGGTAAATGTTCAGCCTCTGATGAAGTAGGTTGTTGGCTACATAAGCTCTTGTGTCTCTGAATGAGTTAATCTTTTAAGGTGCCACTCTACCATGCCTCCTACATACTGTACAGCACAGAAGACATGTAGTGCAGCCAAAAGAAAGTTGGCATTTTAACCTATACTCTTTCTCAGAGTTCTTTCTATTTCTCAGAGTTATTTCTAATGCTTGTGTATTGTTCAGGTAAGACTCTTTGCACATATTAATGATTTCATAATTAGACATGACATAGTATTTTTTAGAGCAAGAGGCATGGCTATATTAGAGATCTAGGTAATCATAATACAGATATATTTATACTGTGCTTTTAAGAACTGACCTTCTAACTGAATTGTCAATCCAGAGTACAGCTGCCGTAAATGACTGCCAGTCAGTGAGCAGAGAGTACATCCTAATTCTGCTATAGCAATAAATATTAAATAAGTGTTTCTATGCTGTAACAGGATAGAGTGTGTGAACTGACCCCGTTTTCTCATTCTCTAGGCCACAAGCATGTTGAGCCTTTAGGGAAAAGCCAGGAAATGCCTCATATGACCCCTCCCACTGTTCATGGAGCAGCCTTGACAGTTTTCTCAAACCAGGCCCATCTGGTCCTCCTCAGCTGGAAGCTTGGTGCCTAAACTGTGGGACTTTGAAAGTGGGTGGATTAAAATGAAGAAAAATGGATGTCCTTGGGGCTTCATTAATAAGAAAGAGGAGGGTCTCTTGGGGAAAGAAATGCATGAACTGAATTTAAAAAAAAAAGAAAGAAAATGCTTCCTATTTACCTGGCACTGATCTTAAAAGAAAAATGACCCTATCTTCTCTTATTGTCAGACTGTGATAAATGCATTTGGGATTTGACTGATGACATCCGATTATCAGATATGGCTATTGATGAAAGCAAATCAACTTTGCTGAGCATTTCCACTGGTGTTGCTGCTCACAGACGCTTAAATGAACTGAACTCAACTGTTTCCCTCTTTGAGGTACCAATTTTTGTTGGGTTTACTTTAATATTAACCCACCATTGCTTCTGCATTCGAATGTGCTTCAATCCCCCTTCACTACTTCTGAAGCCCTTTGCTGCTTGTACTATGGCACAGAATACTTGCTCTCCAGATGCATTGAGCTAACACTCTTTTTAAATAAAAATCTCTTTTCATGCAGATGAAACTGTCAGAAAAAGAAAACCATTCTGAACTTAGGAAGATCCAGATGAATAATGCTGAGACTGAAATGAACCATCTTCTTGAAGACATAGAGGCACTTGATGTACAGGTGTGTTTGCAGTTCACTTTGTGGCTTTACAGTACAGTAGGTGAAACGAGTTTGTCCTATTCACTATAAGGCCCTAATGGAATGGAGAAAGGTCCTGGCAGATATTTGGTAGCTGTTTTGAAATTTAAAAGTACTAATCTGGGAATTAGAACTGATATATCCAGTCTGTTGCCCTGAAAATGTAGGAGGTAGAGCTTCATTCAAAATCCCATAAAGTTAATAGGACATTTTCTACTCTTAAGATCATAGTTTCACATACAGTTCCCTATAGTTCTCCATAGAAGCCACAGTTACTAAACTGGTACTACATTTGATCTCAGGTTGACATCCTGTATTTTCATTTCAAATTCTAATTTATAATTAAGTAAAGGAATCAAGATTAAAGTAATTCGGGTGTATTTTTTGGATGTTTGGAGTGTATGTATTTTACATGGATGATCTCATAAAATTTAAATAAGCCTGATTAAATACTTCAAAGCGTGTTTCAAAACCCCTGGTTAAAAATGGTTTATCGGGTGCCTACTGAGATGAGTGTCTGATCAGTGCTCAAGATATGTTTTGACACAATTATAATCATAAACACTTTATCTATGTTCAGTTGCAAGACCATAAAATTGGGGTTACATTCTTGCAGCTCCTACAGCACATTCACTACAACCTAACATAGCATTAACATAGCAATGGCTTTAAACTGCAGTCAAGAAAATGTAAATGAAATCCCAGGAGCAGGAGCTTCTCACATCTTAGTCCAAGGCCAGGTACAGACATTACACTTTTGCCAGTGTAAGTAATTGGAAACTGATCTACATCCATAACAGAACAGAAGTTCAACAAAGATAGACTGGTTTAAGAATGGCAAAACCAAGTCTAAGATTTGCCCTCCCCTACTTCTCCAAAGAGCGAATGTCTGTTCTGTTTGCTACCAGTCTAAACTATGCTGCTTACAGAAAACTGCGTAACTTAAATCAATTGTACCTTGGGCTTTTAAAATGTCTGTACCTAGCCAAAAAGCCTAATGGTCAGCTTGCTTGACCAGGAAACAGGAAAACTGGATCGTTGACTGCCCTAAATCCAGAGGTGGTTAGCGATCTTTTTGATTTCCCAGCACAGTACTTTAACCACTACAACCACAGGTCAGGTATTATCCATGCCCCTCTCCTGCCCTCTGGAGGCTGAGCCAATTATCTTGCATTTATATTCATTGGAGAAATTGAATGGAGGGCAGTTTCTGTCTTACTGAGAACAAAGGCCCGTCCAGAGTATCCAGAACAGAAGCCATTTCACAAAACCGTACACACCCAAAACCCAGTGATTCTCAACCAGGGTGCCACAGCAGCCTAGGGTGTCTTGAGATTCTTGCAAGGGTGCTGTGGGGTTAGCACTGTTAGCCCTTAAAACATGATTTACAAGATGAACCATGAGGTTTCAACAGGAATCCATGGATTACACAAATATTGTGCCCTGTTGTGGTCTTTCTGAGTTCTTTACAGCAAAATAATTGATCTATTATTTTTCTGTAGTAAAAAATCTAGTGGAAACTAAGAAAGAACTGGCATTTTCTGAAGGCTGCCTTGAGTCTAACGAGGGGTGCCTTAAGTCTAAAAAGGTTAAGACCTGCTCTAACCTAATTTCTTCCTCCTGCTGCCACATACCTCCCTGTCTTAGCTGCCTAGGGGCGAAACTTCAACAAAAGGGCTGAAGATACTTCTGGGTAATACTTGACTTGTGGATTAGTGATTAGAATACTGTACCAGGAAGTCAGGCAGAAGGCAGGGCAGGGTAGCAACTTAGAGGCTGTTTCAGAGATACATGAGATTTCAAAAGCAACAACCTACTTCATCTGATGCTAGGAAAGGACTGGCCAGCATCCTTTCCTAGCACCTGATAAAGTAGGTCACTGACTATGAAAGCTCATGCATCTCTGAAACAGTTAATCTCTAAGATGCTACTCTGTCCTACAGTTGGTCTGACTTTAGACTGATGCAACTAACCACGTCTATAGTGGAAAGTCTGAAATATGTTGGTCCAAACCCACTTTGTGTCTGATAGGGTCATAAAACCTGTCTCTCCTGCCTCCTAGGAGACTGAACCAATGAATTCAGCATCAGTGTGGTCCTTCTTCTGTGGACTCTCACTTGTGAAGAGTCTCACAAGAGAACCTGTGATTCCTAGGAAAAGGGGAAACATTCCTGCAGTCCTTCAGTAGAGGGAAAAGCACAGGTTTAACCCTGAAAACATCCCCTTTGTGCTCTTTTCAAGGTACTAACAATAAAATCAGTTTTGAAGCTCATGTTCTGGTTTAATACAAAACAGAATTACAAACTGAATGCAATGCTTCATTATGATAAATGTAATTCCTAATGACCCAAGCCTGAATGTAAGGCAATTATGGTAAAATATGGTAATGCTCTGTTCTGAACATCCAGCTGGGATTTAGGGGAGTCCTCCTGTGGACTTCTTTGAAATTCCAGCCTGGCTCTGCATGAAGATCCTGGGATTTGGGTGTTCAGCAATGGTTTTCTTAATTTACACTGCTATCCTTTTTCTATCTCAGGAAAAAATGCTGCTTCCCACCCACAAGATATCACCAGTAATGTCATTCTAATAGCAGTCTTCAATCCTTGGGTTACACTCACCGAATGCAAATAAAAACACCAGGGCTGGGAAAAAAGAATGAAGAGGGTAGTTAGAAAGGAAAAATATTTAAATGAAAAGGCTATGATGTAAAAATTTAACTCTATGGCTTTGAAATAATAAAAGCAATAGTAAATTCACCACCACAACCACCAGAAACCCTGAAGGTAATACAAGAATGCAATGCTTTCTTTTCAAAGGCAAAATAAAGAATCTGTATTAAAAAAAATCCTTAACCCATTTCTTTCATTAAGTAATAAACATTCATCTTCTATTTCCCAGGACTGGTCCTTACTCTGCTTCCACAGAAACAAGTTTAATACAGTGTAACATCTGACTAAAATGATACTAACTTTCTGTCTGGTTTAAAGCGCCACCTGGTGCTTCCACAAGTGCAAACATATATTTACAAAATATTTTACTATGCAGATATGAGTACAAGTCACAGCTGTTGAAACAGAACAACTAGCATCACAGGACATGGCAATAGCAAAGCTATTAATAGCCTGAGGACAGATAAATGAAACTTTATTTCTCAGTCAAATGTAGAATTAAATAGGAACAACAGACTTTCCACACAGCTAACTGCAAGAGTAGACTTCCAAAATATTGAATTATCAACTGAGCGTTCAAATCTGAACCTGGATCCTAATTTTCAAATGAAAATTAGCTCTTTTATGAGCCAAATCAAAATTCTGAATCCATGTATTTTGATACTGTCAAGCATCAGGTGTTGACTTACGTACAAGACAGGAGTAGTAAACAACATAGCAGTAAGCTCTTCTCTTCTTTTCTTTTCCTTCAGAGAATACATTAGGGAAGTTAAAGGAAATGTAACTGAGGTCAATACATTCATACGAAACATGCCAATTCTGTAATGGTTACCCTTCATTTTTTCTCAGTCCTTAGCCAAAGCTTTATTATATGACCAGCATTGGGAACCCAATAAGCTTGTGGTCACATGAAGAACAAAATTTGCAAGGCAATCCCAACTGTGACATAAGACTGTCTTTCTGTCTGTCTAGGTATATAGGCTATCCAGTAGTTGTCTGAGATTTAATAAGATGAAGAAGAGAGAGACTGTGGGGATGAGGACCCTGAGTTAAATTGCACAATAGAGCAAATTAAACTGGCTCCAATCCTCAATTTTTTTCTTCTGCCCATGATTTGTATCACTTAGGAAATGTGTCTAGCAAGATCAGGCATTGGTAGTTGTCTAGGCAATCTGACATTCAGCAGTAAGTCTGATGGGAGGTTTAAAATGGTACATAATTTATGATAATTTGATTGCAGCAAATGATGGGGAAATGTGGGGCCAATTCTAATCTTCTGTTCTGCTATTCATAAAATACCAACAAGGCAGCTTTGGCACATCAAACACTTCTGTAAATATCATTTTGTGTGATGAATGGACCTTCAGATGGTCATTGGGAAAAAGTGAAATGTATTTTTGTACTGCCCGTCACTATGCATGCATGTGGGTTTTAAAAAAAATCTAATCTTGAACTCACATGGTTTATTCATAGAGAAATCAAGCATCAAGCAAAGACCTTCGGATACAGAAGGAAACCATGGCGACCATTCACCGTGCTACACAGCTTGTGCAGCAACTCAGCAATATGAGGGATAACATCCAAGGTAAATAGATTTTTTTTTAGTTCAACTTAATGTCAAGCATACATTAGTGAAATGTCCAGCAGAGATATGTCATAGTACTATGAGCACTCTTTTAAAACCACCAGATGTAACAGAATGTGATTCTACAATGAACAATTCTTTTTTAACATACTACTGAAGCCAGTGTACCACGCTCTTCTTTTCTCTTCCTCCTGAGATTTCCCTTAGAAAGTGAAATCTACACTCAATAGCATATTGAAATCAATTCTATTTTTTTTTGTGAAGCATATGAGGATAATCATATTTGCAATCTTTTTGTTTGTTTGCATGGATATTAGAGGCTTTTCTTTATCCTGCTATCCTTTATCTTGCCAAGTACTGATTAGGTACTTGGATAGTACTACAATAGAGGCCATATAAAGAGCTGAACAGCCAGATATAAACACAAAGTTTTCCCTTACTCACTCATCACACAAAACTGTAGGTCTGCCATCAGAGCAAGGGTCGAGTGGAACCAGTCTAACCTCTAGAATCAATTTTGATAATTTTCTAAATAACAGGGTACATCTACACGGAAAAGCTGCTGTGATCTTTATAAAGTCTTTTGTTAATAAACAAAAGACAAAAATCCCATCATGATCATCAGGTAGTTTTCTTTTTGACTTCACTGGGGCAGGATTCCACTCCATATTGTTATAAATAAAATGTTTCCTTTCCTGACTGATTTTGTTGTCTTAATTTTGTGGAACCAGTATGATCCAGTACTGTGGGGGACAACCATTTTCGCAGGTGTGCCACAAATGAGTATCATGCCCTCCCTGAGTATCACTCCAAACACCGATCTACCTCTGATCTTTTGCTCTGCTTTCTCCCCATCTGCTGCTGTACTGCCTGTCCCCTCCCCGGTCTGCTGCATGGCATACACACAGGCTGCCCATGCCACTTGTGGGCATGCATGCTTCATGTTGGCCACCACTAATTTAGTGGACCAGATATGGGACTGGAATTTCTTAAATTACAGTTCCACCCCAAACACTGTCATAGTGAGTGGCTTTATGTTTAACTTTTTTTGTATGAAACTTGTTCTGGTAAAGATTGCTCTTGTCTGAGCGATTCCAGGTAGATGTCTCTAAAGCAAACAAAACACGGCAGCTTCTAAGCAGGAGTGCTGGCTGGAAAGCAGAGTCCAGAACATCCCCCATCAGTTCCTCCAAGTCAGTTGTAGTCATTAAGCTGTGGAGTTTTCAGTGAATTTGGGTTTAGATACTACATTTTTTCTTAGCTATGGTTTCTATCTCTCAGAAATACAGAAGTTGAGAGGGGGAGACACATTTTATCATACTTCTTCCAAAGAAAACATTGCCTTTAGTGAATAGAAATACAGCATTGTAAACTGTCTGACTCATACAAAGTATCAGAAACCACCACTGTAATGCTGTTTCATAATGGATAAAAACACGTAGCATATTTCATGTCTCCCAAAACTAGCACTGTGGTGAAGAGCTTCTTCATATTTAAATATCGTGACAATCTCTGGCCCACTGTCTCAAAGCTTTACTCATCTGTGCTCTAACTGACTGTTAAGGGATACAAATAACACTTATAAAGTCAACCTCTGTGTAATACTGAAGCAATAAAAGCATTGCCATAACTAACAAAAATATCAAAATATAGGCATATTTACAACTAGAAAATAAACTATCGTATTAATTCATGGATCAAGAAATATTTTTTTTGATTTAGAGACTATGAGACTGTTTGCATTTGCAAGAGTTTTTATTATCTTATATATCAAGGAACAAATAATAACAGCAAGCATTTTGCCAAGCACAATTGCAATGAAGAAAAACCCTCTAGTCAGAGATTATTATCCATATTCCAGCATATCAATGGTATATTCTTATCCTATGAATGTATTAACCTGAGATTAAACCCTGAAATATACTGCAGCCTCTCCTTTTGTAGCTAGAAGAAAAAAAAAAAACAAATTACATGCACTCAAAAGTCTCCCTACTCCCTCTGCACCTTCATCATAAATGCCTCAGGTCTATCACAGAACATGTTTACATAACATTAGCAATGACAGACAACAGGAAAAAAAGTATATTTGATGACTAATAACATAAAGGTTAGACTGATATGACCTGGCCTTTGTACTGAGTAGCCAATAATTAGGTAAGACACCTTCCTGCCAAAGCTATGTACTATGGAAATAATTTTATCTGACACCGTAAGACAGGGGTGTCAAAGATATGGCCCATGAGGCAGATCAGCCCTAGCAGCCACTTCATCCAATCCCCAGTGCTGGCCCTGAGTCACAAGTTGAACCATTCATGATACATGTCGTGGGGTGCCTGACCAGCTTCACACACAGGGCCTGAGACATGTGGTACCAACTCCAGGACCCACATGGGGCCAGTGCTGGACCCCCCCTGCATGCTGGACCCAGCACCCAGGCTGCCTACTTCAGCCAGTCTGAGAGGTGAGCTGCAGCTCCCACCCTGGACCAGAGAGATCAGGTGCCATATTTCTCCAGTCTCTCTGGCATATGGGGGGGGGGGGGAGGAGCATGGTCATGGATCCCCCCAAATGTTGGATTCAGTACCCACATTAGCTGGTCCAGGACTGTGTCACATGCCGTCACACTCCAACCAGTCCAGGACCCACAATGCACATGGTAGACCAGCTGGAGCAGGCAATGTGGGCACAGTATCTGGCATGCAAGGAGGAGGGAGAGATAGAGTGTGGGGGGAGGGGGGGCAGTCCAAGGGTTCAGTCTAGCCCATGGAGCCAGCTCCTCACTGTTCATCCAGCCCATGGACCAATCCTGTGGGGCCAGATGGGTTTGACACCCCTGCTGTAAGAGAGATTCTTCCTTTAACATCAGCATGGAATAAGTAGCCATGCTTTTAAGAAATATTGTGAGATTGATAATGTTCCTTTTGTCAGGAGTCGGGGCACCAAGCAGGTTAAATTGCCTCCATTTGTCCCTAATTACCTGAGTGAGTCTGGCTGCCAACAGTCTCACTACTTACAGCTGGCCTCGATTGCCTGCACAGGCATAGCTAACACCTTACCAGCAGCCACGCTTTCAGTGCCCAGCAGACTACTCAAAAGGACAGATGCTTCTGTGTCTAGTCTTGGGTTTCATTATTACTTCCTGCCTGCTGAAGTTTTTGCTCTGGACTTGCCAGCTCATCATGTCCCTCTGCCCCATTACTCCTGACTCCAATTCAGGCAGCCTGATAACAGCCAGCTTCTGGCTCATGGCTTTAACCTGGTGATCACCTATGTCTTGGTCCCTTACAGCTACAACTGCCTGCTCCAGACTCTTTTCACATGAGACCTAAGGCTCAGATCCTGACCTGCTTTGCTCATCAGAAGTCCCATTAGCAAATTTTATGAAAGAAGCAGAGTTAGGTATAAACTGCATCATCCCAGCTAAGCACTGGTTCCTTAGATATAGTAACTATTCCTTCAATTACTTTAGGTAATTACAATCTGCCTAGCATAACCTCCTCTCTATCCTGTAACTTAAGTTGGATACTTCATTCTTTTTCATTTCTTGCTTGATTGAGGTAGTATGTCTTTACACTGTTGAACAATTGCTACCTTATACTCTGGAGGACTCAAGGCCTAAAGGCTAGGGACAGACATTCAAAAAGCCTGAGCGTGAATTGATTGAATCTTTGCAGGATAGTCTAACCTGGCTAGGCTAAACCAGTTTTGTAACCAGACAGACATCCCAGAAATACAGGCACAGGCCTGCAGTGGCTCAGGCTAGAAGCCAGGGGGTGCTAGAGCAGCCCTCCCTTCCTTCCATAGCATACAGCTGAGGGGGGCATGGCCAGACTCTGGCAGGAGCTCTGATTAGCCCAACAGAGAATTGATAACAATGTTTATCACCCAATTAGGAAAACAGCAGAGAGACATTACCAGCTACTTGTTGATTCTGCCTGTTGATTTAGCACGGACTGTAGCCAACATGTGGTCTGCTAACTAATACACAGATACCTCTCCACAAGGCAGAGGGGAGGGGGGAATTTCTGCTTAGCAGGGTGTGGTAAGGGGAGAGGGGAAGCAGCCCACAGTTTGTGGAGCTGCAGCCAGGAAGCAGAGGGGAGGGGCCAGCCCTGCTGTGGAGCAGAGAGCCCTGTCTAGCCCAGAGACCATGCTGGGATGCTGGGGGTGTCTGGTTTATCTTAAAACAGCAAGGGGCCTGGGACAGACATTGCATAAACCAACTTGAGCCAAATCAGTTAAGTCTGATACTATATTCAATCAGGTTTATCTCAAACCAGTTTCAGTCATGCTCAAACTTGTTTATGTGCACTGAACATCTGTTTTGTTACAAGTTTAAACCAATTTCTGATCACTTAAACTAATTTATGTGTAATGTCTGTCCCTAGCCAAAAGGGCCTCAGAGAAGTGCTATATCTCTAATCGCAACTTCTACCATCCCATCCCATTCCAACCCTACTATGACTTTTGCTTTCTCTCCCCTATGACATTATTTTCTATCCTTTGTTCTCTTTTTTGTATGACTTATCACAAACCCATCCCCCGCATGCCCCCAAGTTTCTCCCCACTCTCCTGCTACCTGTCTCAAAGAATAGGCCAAGGTTTGCACTGGGATAACTCCTTATCCCCACAAGCCTTAGCACCACTGCCCTTTACCAGACCTCAGCTCTGCAGCAGGGGAATCTCTGACAGCTTCAGGTGGCTTCCCATAGGGTTGTGAACAACTTTTAGGTCCCCATTTCTGTAGAATGGGTCAATCTGGAATATCACTTGCCCAGGGATCACCACAGACAATCAGTAAGGAGACAAAACAATTAAAGGATTTATTATGTAGGAGGAAAAATAATACAAACAGAACACACTGTATGTTTGAAGACAGAACAAAAAGATAAGATTAGTTTCTTACTCTCTCATTTGGTCACAACCTAGCACTCCTGAGAGTCCTGCCAGTGTTTCCAGTCCTGCTGATCTCACCAGCCCTGTCTTCTAGGGACCTGGACTCTCTTCCAGCCTGGGAAAATTCAAAGACTCCTCTGTCTCCAAGACAACTCCCTAAATACTTCCAAACCAGCACTCCCTCCCAGCTCCCCACATCAGCATTGTCTCAATTCTTAATGAGTCTCATGATTCTCTAGAAATTTCTTTCCTGCCAGGGGCAGCTAAAATTCCTCTAGCTAATAGTCCATTACTCTGAGATACTTTAGCTATTGTAGAGTTGTTTTCCCATTAGAGGAAGATAATACCTTGGGTGCCCATCTCAGTAGTAGTCCCTTCTGCCTGTGATTGAAAGTGGCAATTGTTCTTGCTCTAATAATAAAATAGTAAGAGCTAATTGGCAGTTTTACCTACCCCCTTTTGCTTAAGTATGCATTCCTCATTTCCTTTGGATAAACAATATTCAAAATCATAAAGATATATACAGCCAGAGATAAAAGTGTCAGAAATTAATACAGCATAATTAATTATGCTGATAATTGTGAAAAGTGTAAAAAATTAACACAGTGTTGGTTTTTCAACAAGACCATGCACAATATCAGTGAAACAAACATAAGAAAAACCCTATGACACCCTACAAACCCCTTGAATTTTACTGGGTTTTGTGACATGACTCTTTTGCTTTATACCCCCATTGCCTACTTTTATTGCTTCCCCTTTCTGATGGAGATAAAAAAATCTAGTGATGTGTGTTATATGTATGTATGTCAAGGGTTTAGCCAGGGCTAAACTTGCTAAATGTCCTGGTCAATTGATCAAAATTATTTGTATTGTGCACACACAAATAGTAGTGGCATATAGGTTTGTGATAGAACTTTCTGACTTGCTAAACATAGGTGAGTGTACAAGGTAGGATAAAAGGTGTACTTATATTTAAACACTGGGAAACATTTGTGACAATCTGACAAACAGAGGCATAGCAAGCAATTTCAGTGCCCTATCAAAGATGCTGTCCAACACAAAAGCATAGGGGTGTGAAGCACTACAGAATGGTGCCCCATTCACCTGTTCCCTAGTTATGCTACTGCTGACAAATATATTTATTTGTGGGGGGGGTAAAAAAACCCATAGAAGACTGCCATTTCTAAAGTTAGCGAGCCAAAATATTAATGTCAGTTTTACTTTGTGTCATCTACTTTGAAATTTCCCTGGTCAAGGTGTGTATTGTACTTGTACTACTTTTTTTAATTCCATTGAGGACCAAAGAAAGAGGTATATTTGTTTATTTTTTAACTGCAAGTTGGGCTATAATATAAAACACAACAGAAATTACATTTTTTGGAAATCATCACCATAAAAGAGACTGTCACTCAGGTGACTATTTACAAAACCAAATCATTCCATCCTACTTAAAACTCAGGATGCAATTATTCCCTGTTACTGTCCTTTGTGGAAAGAGAAAGGTTCTATAGTAAAGAGAGAGTGGTCAGCACAGAAGTGTATGCTTGTATAAGTGGAAGAAAAGAAAAGGAAAAAAAGCAATGTAGTGATTGGTGGAGCAAAGGTGCTACTCAATGGGCACATCTACATGAGATGCTAAATGCACAGTAAACTAATTCTACTGTGCATTAGTGCATCACAGCAAAGCCATGCTAATGCACTAATCCGCAGTATATTTAGTCTACTGAGCATTAGCATCACTAAAAAGAGCATGCACTGGTGCCTGTTATTACAGGTACTAAACTTAATGTGCAGAAATATGGCACATTGATGCATGTGTAGACATGCCCAGTATGAGTAAAGCTGCTTTTAGGAGCTCAGTCTCTAGGTGGAGATTGCTACTAGAGACAGGCTTGATTCAAAGCCTCTAGATTCAGATAACTGAAACTAAGTTTGAAATCCAGACCTGCAGTTTGAAACAAGGCCTGTGTCTGCACTAAAAAGTTTTAACATGGGCAGCAACATGCCACCTTCATCATACTGTCTCTTCAGTGAGCAGGTCTACATGAGATATTAATGTAACATAATTTGCACCCAATTTTATTGCTCTTGGGCATGTGTGCACGGGGGGTCAGTCTGCCAGCCCAGAGCTGCTCTGTCCTGGTTCAGCATGCTACAGAGGGGTTGACTGAGGCACAAGGGTGCTACAGTGCAGGGCTAGCTAACAGAATAAATAAGTCCACCATAGAATAGTATTTGTGTTGGGCAGTATTATCCTACAGCAGAGTTAATTCATTTCCTTTGGCATGATAGGGGCACACATGTAGACAATGATACTACTGTGGAGCTATTTAGTCAATTATTCAATAAAGCATCTCATGTAGATGCACGTGCTGTGCCTCAAACTCTTCAAGCAGGTATATTGCCAGAGTAAAGAAAGTTTCCATGTTGCTGTTGTTATTCTTTAATAACCAATACTGTTTTGCAAAAGTACATAGGACTCAGTCTTAAATCACGTGCCATGGGCTCCACAAATACAGCAAGATGATGTTTCCTCCCTAATGAGTTTGCAACCTAAGTACTACATATAGTCCAGGCCCATTCACCTCTTGACCCATCTGATGAATCTTTGTGCATACCCAAAGGTGCTATTTGGAAGTTAAATTGTGGAATTGGATCAATGGCACCAGTAGAGATCCCTAGCGTGACAGCAAGTGGTAATAATGTTCATTTGCTATCAACCTGGATACAGTACGTATTCCAGAATTGTCACTGTATTGTTGGAGTGACCATCTTTTTCTTTGTCCTCAGAAATCAGCAGTAAGATGATATACTATAGAATTCAACATGAGCTGAGCCCTGAAGACATCATTCAAAAGCTGAACATGGCAGAGGAGATGCTGAGGGAAATCAGAAGTCGCAAGCCTTTCACCAGTCAGAAGAAACTTGCTGATGATGAGGCTGATGCAGCACAAAAGTGTGAGCTTTTTTTCTGTTTCTCCACCTGATTAAAAGATCCAGCATGACAACAACTCTCCAGTAGTGATCAGGTCATAGTAACAGGCAATTCTGAATCTATATTGAGCCTCCTTTCAGAATATGTTGACTTTAGTAGTTACTGGGATATTGGAGCATTCATAGCTTGAGAATATGTGCTATCATGACAAGCATAGGAAACCTGTGAACCGATAAACATTCTTCCTTTATGGCTTACTGTAAATTATTATTTTTTGCTTGGACATGAGAAAACTGTGATTTAGCCATGACTGCTTCTTTAAAAAAGACAAATAAAAAAAGCAACATGAAGGGTGGCAGTAAACTAGTATCTGGCACAATAAGAACAACATCAATTTTAGATACACCTTAGATTCAGTATTATGGGGGTCTACAAACTTATACTAGTGGAATTACTGATTTGAGTGAGGTTCCCCAGCTGATAATTGAAACTACATGGTGGGAAATCAGTGTTACAGTTATCTTACACCATTTCCAACCTAAGCTAGGTAATTTTTGGAATAAAGCAGTATGCAGTGTAAAACTCTTCCATCCAGAGAATAAAGGCATGAGTAGATGAAAGAGTTACACTGCATTAAAAAAAAACTGGCTGTGGTGTATCTGAATCTGGTGTAACTGTTTCATCTGTCCATTCTCAACCCATAATAAGTAAAGCTAAACCATAATAATTTCTTCCAGTTTCATTCACAGGCAAATTACTGTGGTTTAGGTTCACTTATCTCATAATATGAGCAGACAGACTGAACAGTTACAATGGATCATTTAACATGAATGTCCCCCTTTAAATAGTGGAACTGTCCAAGCCTTGAGAGTTAGCTGAAGCACCACATCAGAGAGAAAATAACCTAGAAAAAATACCGGAATTTCATGTCTCTATATTTCAGATGAAGTTAAAATGAAACAAGTTTTTCCTATTCAAAAGAGCAGGACTAATTTAAAAAACTAGCTAAATATTATAGGTGAATATTCAAATGCCCTAGCAAATGTGATTTTATTGGCAACCTAGCTAAGGACAGCAAAGACAGGTCATGATGTTTTTCTCGTGCTGGTATATGTAAACTTCTTCTGAAAGCATTTATCTTCATCTTCATCTCTTTGGAATATCTTGGAGGTAGGCTAGAAGCTTCTGCAACAGGAGACAACAATGGAATTCAGAAAGATTAATTAATATCCTCTGTCTCTTCCTGTAGTGCTAAGGCAAGCTGAAGAGTGGCAGGTGTTATATAATGCCACCAGATCTATGTTCCCTACTGTACTGGACCAGATCAATGACCATGACATGAAGATCTCAGACTTACAGGAGACACTGGACCAGGCTCTTGACTATGCCCGGCAAACTGAGGACATAAATGAAGAAAACACAGCCAAGTTCCAAGACTACAAGGTATGTACAGTCTGGATGTTGTTGTGTGTCTGGGCAATCTGTTTTCACTAATAAGGTCATTTTAATTTTTAGATTCTAAAACTGTGTTGTTTTGCCAGTGACAGTACTAAGCTTTTCCTCTGCCTGAGATGTTGTTTGGTAAATTGAAGCTGTTATTCTCAGAGGCAGTGTAAATACTGGTTAATAGAACAAAATAAAAGTCCATTTCCAGCTCCATATTTGGTTAATCATGTCATCTCTACATATGTTCCTTTATCTCTTTGTGCTTCTCAGAGAAGAACCTCACTTTATAATTATGATTAAAGGACCATAGTTAAAGATGTAATTTGGCCCACAGCAGAAAGAATTTTACTTTCTCAGTCTAGATGTGGGCTATATACCATGTACTATTATTTTTTTTATTTGTGAAGTTACAGTAAGAGGCAAATACCTTAAAGAAGATGACAATGACATACTACATAACATATTGGCATTATTGTTCACATATATTTCAGACATTGTGCAACAAAGCTAGGGGGGCTCCTTTACAGCACAGCAGAGCTATTCTAAATGCAATGATGACGTGGGGGCTGCTTCATATACAACATGCTGAGTAAAAACATGAAAAGAGCCTGTGTTTGTATAAGTAAACTGGCTTTGCATTAAGAGAAACCATGCAGTTCGCATTCTAGCCATGCTCGTGGAGACTGACTTCCTGTACCTCCTCTGAATCCTTCTTGTGTCACTTTAAGTAAAATACTTATAGGTTCATTAAACCAAAGATAATGACTCTCTTATAACATGGGCTATCTAAATTCTAATTAACTCTTTGCCTGATTCAATGGGATTTGAATTTAGTTCTCCCACTTCCCAGATGAGAACCCTGACCAACAAACTAAAATTATTCTTACACACTGTCTGGTTCCATTAATATTTGTACAAAGTAGAACAACAACACAGGGAAAGACTGGTCTCCCTATAGCCTAATGATTAGCATCCTCCATAAGGAGGGGGCTGTTACAGGTTCAGTTTTACTTGAAGAAATTAAATCTAGGACTCACACATCATGGATTATTGGATAAATAGGACTACCTCCACTCAGTGGCAATGCATAGTGGGTGCACAGGGGTGCATGTACACCCCCTAAGAGCACTGGTGCATCCTCTGACAGGCCGTGCTCACGGGCAAGGGGGTAGGCAGGAGTGCCAGTGCCCCCCTGCAAGAGCTGGCTGGGGAGTGAGAGCACCGCAGCCACTTCTGGGAGCGCCACGGCTGTTTCCCGCTGGCTGAGATTGGCCACGGTCACTGACTGATCACTGGGGGGGCACCAGTCGCCCATGCCTCCACTAGCCCTTTGTTGCCTTTGCTTTTGCAAAGGTACCTGGTAACATGACCATTCCATGCAAAATAATTGCTTAAATCTTTTGGTTTCAGTGAAAAATATATATAAATAATTTGGGGCCAAATGGAATAGATGAGTGACATGAAAAATCAATTACTTGCGAAGTCCTACCCAGGAATTTGCATGGGATTTCTGTAGTGTCCTTACATGGCCAGTAGGACACCTGTGCCATGAGCAACCTTATGGCTTACAACACTGGTGCACCCCTAAGCGTTGTTTTGTTTCAAAACAAGCACAGAGATAGCTGCCTTCCTCCGAGCTTACCAGCAATAGCTGCCTCAGTTTCTCACCCTCTCTCACACACACACCACGATGGCTCCTCAAAATTAAAGCCCTTGGAAAGCCCCCTTCTGTGCAGGCTGGAGATAAGGGCCGACTAAGAGGCTTCAGGAGGATTCAAGAGGCTGCTGGGAAACAGAAAAGACCCTGAGCTGGGGGAGTAGGTGAACACTTGAAGTTAGAGAGCAGGCAAAAGGAAGAGCAGGTGCCAGCATATTTGAGTACACAGTGTATACATTTTTATCTTTGAATTTTCACTTTGTAACTGTCATACGCACTTTAGTGGGATGCAGGAGTGAGTGAGAAATCATCTGACTGACAAAACCGTGATTTATTCTTTCTTTTCCTTGTTTAATTGTCATGATTTTTAGACTCGCCTTGTGACTTCTGGGTAGACCAGCTGTGAGAATTTAGGTCAATTTCATAATTTTCAAGGTGGGTGATCTGGTACGAAACGGTTGGGGTTGGTAGTTATAAAAACTTACAGTAATGTGGAAGGTGAGAACTAGTGCATAATAGTTACATATAAAATTTAAGCAGCCTGGTTTTGTAAACTATTCTACCAGAATCTTAGGATCCTCATGTACAAAGTCTCTTTTGTTCTTTTCTTCCTTTGTTTTATAATTACAGTGCAGCAGCCGAGCTGCAGCTCATCTCATATTTATGAAGGAAAGCCTGAAGTGTGCTGGATGTGGTCATAATTGTTCTCTGTTTTTAACCATTGTTTGATGTTCATGACTCTCCATAATCAAGGCAGATGCTCCACCAAAGAGAACATTCACATTAGCTTTATTGTTGTCATGGAAAATGTATCTATCATTCTAGATAGAAATCAAAATCTTCCCCAGCTCCAACTATTCTACATGCGACTTGAAAAAGTCTTCCTTTAATTTGGCTCTGAACTGCCAGTGCACTTTCCTGATAGTTCATACCCTTAACTGCTCACATTGTATTTCCAAATTGTGTTTATTTTTCTAAATAAAGAAAGGACTCCCTGAGAACAGGAAAACTAAAAAATCTCAGAATATTAATACTGCACTTTAATAGTGCACAAAACATTTCTGAACACATTTTTTCTTTCTCTTCAGGAGCAAGCTGAAAGAGTCAAGGAACAAACCGATGAGGTCAACCGTACTCTGCAAAGTGCCACAGATGCTTTGCATGAGTCACGACAGATCAGCTCAGAATTACGTGATATGCAAAAAGTATGTGCCTGTACATATTGCTTTAAATGCTGTACTTGGGGGAGTGGTATTTTGCTTTGTTTGTTTTCTACAGATCATAGCTGCATCCAGACAAGTGCAGAAATGCAGTATGTGGAGACTCAGACCCATCTGTGGAGCCACACACTGCACACGCAGGAGTTCCCCTTGCTGGTAGCAGCACGGGGTGGGGGATTTGACCCCAGGAGATTTGCAGTTGCTGGCCCCAGTCTCCCCTACCCCACCCCAGGTAATCTGCCATGCCCCAGAGCATGTCTGGCATGGGCATTCCCCTGGGACAAATAGCAGTGGCACAAGATGTTTGGTTTTTAATGAAAATAGAAACAAAAAATAGGGTTTTGATTAAAAGAATAGAAACTTTACTGAATAGATTTGGTTTCCATTTTTCCTGTTAAAATTAGAATGTTTTATTACCAATATGAAAAGAATCCACAAAAATTCATTTGGGTTGGGAAAAAAAATTGAAACCAAAATGTTGCTTTTCATTTAAATGTCATTTGAATTGGAAAATTGATGCAACAGAAAATTAACCACCTCTAAGCATACACTTTTCTGTGGTGGATAATGCAATATGGATGTGTAATTCTAATTGTGCGCACAAGAGATGCTGCCAGTTTGCTTTTCTCCTTTAATTGTTAAATATAAATACAACCAACACATTCTGGGAAAGGCATCCAGTTTCATATCAATAGAAGACAAAGATGAACTGTGCCCTATGATAGCCACCTTACCTCCCACCCATGCTCAGCAGCATCAGCAGCCGGGCAGAAGATGTTGCTCAGTGTGGGGGAAAAGCAGCCCCTCCCACTCACCACTGCCAGGCCCTTCTTGCTGCAGCCACCTTGAGCCCATGCCCGAACTGCCCTGCAGCTCCTTTCCACCACCATCATCACCGCCTCCAGGCCCCTCACACGCAACCTGGCTAGGAGAGCTACGACTGTCTCAGCCCACCCCTTCCCCAGCCCCATGCCTTTGAGATGAGGGCAAAAACATGGCCCAGCACTGGCCCCCTCCAGCCAGGGTCTGCCTGGCATGGGGGAAGACCACACCAGGGTTTTTTTGCTTCACTGCAGCCCAGCTCCACACCCACCCCAGCCCCAACCTGTGAGAGGTAGGGGGGAAGGGGGGTGAACACACTGGCCCAGCAGGGCACTGGCTCCCCCAGCCAGGGTCTGCCCAGTGTGAGCCAGGCTGAGGTGGCTCAGCCCTGTCCCCTCCCTGGAAGGGGACTGAACTGGTCCCCGCCTGGCTCACCAGACTGCAGGTTTTCACCACCCCATACTGAACAGACCCCATCTGGGGTCGGCAGTGCTGGACTGGGCCAGTGTGTTACCCTCCCTACCCACCCCACCTCTCACAGGCAGGGAGCTGGGGAGGGGGTGGGGCTGAACCCATGCCAGCCCAGCAAGCCAGGCTGCAAGGGAGTAAAAAGCTCCCAGTGGGGGATTCCCCCCACCCCACACCCCCAGACCCCAGCTGGTGGTATCCAGTGCCCATATGGGCCAATTAATTCACCCCACATACCCCTCCACATCTCACCTCCTGCCTCTCTCAGGTGGAGGTTAGGGAGGGGGCAAGGTGGGGCTGAGCTGATCCCAGCCTGGTGACACAGGCTGCAGGGGATTGAAATACCCACAGTGGGGGCTTTAGCCCTGCACTCGGTAGACCCTGGCTGGGGAGGCGGGGGCAGGACTGGGGCTGGACCACTGCACTCCCCTCATTCTGCCCCTTCCCTTCACAGGCTGGGGATGGGGCTGAACCTATGCCAACCCCATTCACCCGGCTGCTGTGGGGACAAAAAATTCTCCACTCCTTGGACTTTCCTTCCTCTTATCCTGGACAGACAGGAGCGGGGGGGGGGGGGGTCCATTCCCTTTCCCCCCCACCCTTCATCCTGCTAGGCTGACAGGTGCTGGCAGGGAGCAGAAGCTTTAGTGACTTAGCTCTGTGATAGCTGAGGGAGGGGCCAGCCCTGCTCTGCTGAAGCAGACAGCACAGCCCAAGGCTGCAAAGCATTCTGGGCATAGGTGGCACGTAGGGAGGACACGGTGGGGCACATGCCCTCCTGGAGAGCGCTGCTGCCCCCCCCGGCAGCGAGTGCTCTGGCTGGTAGGGGGCCATGGAGAGCATTAGTGCCCACCCTGAAATCGGCTCCACTGGCAGCACATTGGCAGCAGATGTGCTGGCGGCAGAAGTGCTGGCACTTCCACTGCCGCCGTGCCACATACGGTAGTGCTGGCACATCCGGGCACCGCCATGCCACTGGTGCCCTCAGCAACCGGCCGTTAGGGGACTCACCGCCTGGGTCGCTGGCTGGCCGCTGGGGGACCCTGAGACTCCGGTGGCACCAGTCGCCCATGATTCTGGGATACTGGGGGACTGTGAGTTAACTTGAATTGGGAAGCGACCTGGGACTGACGTTCCATAAACCAGTTTAACCTAAATCACTTAAGTCAGATACTACATCCAATGAGGTTTATCTAAAATCAGTTTAGGCAACTTTGAAAGCATTTTATATGCACTGAACTTCTGTGCTGTTACAGGTTTAAACCACTTTCAGATCACTTAAACTGATTTATGTGTAATTTCTGTCCCTAGCCTAGGAATATAAGCAGGCAGCTAGGAATCACATTGTAAAAAATATGAATGCAGGCTGATCTGGTGACCTGCATAGTATTTGTGTGGCCTTACGGAAGAGCAAGCTGTCCCATCGAGGGGCACTAGAGGGCTGCTCCTTGGGCCGCCTCCTTAGGGAAGCCCATTGATTGACAGGCTGTCTTCTCCCCTGCCTGGGAAGAGGGCAGGCTGTTAAGTTATGAAAAGTAGCAGCTACCACAGACAAACAAGGATGATTCCAGCCCTAGGAGAATGCCCTGCCCGCATTTGCTGATTAGCAGGAAGAAGCACTCCCCCATGGTGAGAACTCTCCTGGTTCCTGCCACAGGAGAACAGCTGTACCCCTTGCATTTCTCTGGGCTGACCCAGAAGAGTGTAAGGAGAGGCAAGGAGCATTCAGCTGCTGCGACAAGTCTTCCAGAGCCTTGCTGCTGGGGCAGAGCAGCCTGCTTCACCCCACACTCCAGACTGAACAGAGCAAAGACTTTTCTCCCAGAACAAGTGGAATGTCTGCATGAAGCCTAAGACTGAAGACTGAACTCAATAAATGTATAGATAAACATAGAGAATAGTATTTTCTATAGGACAGTACGATCGGACAAGGAGTCCTCGGATCAACAGTCACTAGGTGGAATATAGGAGATTGAGCATTTGCAATCAATGTGTGGCAATATGGAGGTAATTCTTGCAGTGAGGTAGATAACTGACAATCCCATGCTTCCAGTCTTCTTCTGGTTGTCTCTGAGGGCCAGGAAAAAAAATTTCCCCTTAGGAACTCTACCAGTTTTTGTATTTTGTGTTTTTCATCTTCCACCGAAGCACTGGGACTGTCCACAGCTAAGACTGGGGGTTTTGACTAGAGTATGCTGATGCTAGGGTATGCTGGTATCTAGAAAACTCAAAAATAGCCACCTAGAGTGTCTTGCTTTTCTGCTTAGGGTCATACCAGTCACCAAATTTAAGATTGGGAAGGATTTTTTACTATAGATCTGACTGACACATGGTGGGAATTTTTGCATTCTTCTGCAAAACGGAGCATGGTTGTTTTCCATCCAGATTTTGTCATCATATAATAACCAATTGTCTCTCTGTCATAGCAGGGGTGGGGCATTAGGAGTGCCCTGGTCTCCCCTTCTATGCTGAACTTTTTTCACAATGATTGTATTATATAGGATGGTCATAGTGTTTCACATAAGCCAATTGTATGCAAGGATTTAAAGTAGCAATGCAGGGGAATCCTTGGGTAGGTAATTGCCTGCAAACACAATTTACTGGATTGTATGGCTAAGAAAACTCCTTCCTTTATCAGATGATTTTATGTAATTTCCTTTGCACTAGCATTGTCTTTGAGTAAATGTCTCTCCCATGTACCTTTCTCAACTATATCTCCCTATATAGATCTTCACTTTCTTTCTGTGGGATTTCTGATATTTTGACTTATATTGACTCTTTCCCCACACTTCCCATTCAGTTCCACCACTTCATTACAATCTGTATTTCACCCACTTTCATCTCTTGCCTCTTTTTAAAATTAACATAAAATGTAATACTTAAACTATATGCTAAAATTAACATGAAAACCGCACTGCTAAGAGTTGACGGATATTTTTGTTGCTGCTTTCAATTTCTTCTTTTTCTTCCTTATTGTGTTTAGAATGCATCTGGATTCTATGCAGAAATAGATGGCGCTAAAAAGGAATTACAAGAAAAATTAGCCAATCTGTCTCAATTTGATGACAATTTGGTACAACGGGCTATGGATTATGCACAGGAGCTTCAGGAACTTGCTAATGAGTTGGACTGGTAATATTTAACTACATCCGACTGTATTGTAATGATTCAAGAGCTACTGGTGACACAGATAGGTGGAAAATAGATAAGCAAAAATATAGTGACTTTATATGTACTGTCTGTTAATAAACATTAACTAATTCCTATGAGGTATTATATCCCAGGAATTACCAAATGCCTTAGGAGCTGGTCACATTTTTTTTAATTTTATAGAAAAAGAAAACATTCAAAAAACATTTTTTTATAATTTTCCCTTCTTTCTTGAGTCATTTCTTAGTTTTTTTTCTTCATAGTCTCAAAATAACATGGGAAATATAAGTGGGACTGGGAAATATAAGTGGGACTTGCAAAAACAGCTTTTATGAATAAGATGCTTCGTATTAAAAATGTTCAATAGACTATAATGAAAAGTGGGTCTGTTGCAGTGGAATAATTCAAATACCTAGATGTGCATGAGAATGTGAAATTGGTCCATTTGAGTACATAAAAGATGTTCTAGGTCTTTCTCTTCTAAGGAAAGATAAAATTGAAACTTTTCCTACTTTGCTAAGAAGTCATCTTTAGATGGACTTGAATTATGGCCTTATTTACAGTCATGACTTCATCTAAAAAGTATTACTGTAAGAGAATCCTTACAAAAAGCACTTCACCAAACTCTACCTTTAGTAATTAAATAAAATGATTTATATGCATAAATGTTTGCAAGATCAAACCTTAACTGTCCATCAAATATCTAAATAAATGTTAATGGTCATTCTTTATTATATTTAAGCCCTGATTGGGAGTTGAAACTATAGAAAAAGTTATGCAAAAAACTTTCATTTTCTTTACTATAAAATAATACAAAGAAGACACTTAAAACTATATATTCTATGATTTTACATAATCTATAGCAAATGACTGCCAAAAAAATTAGCATGTTAGGTTTGAGATCAGCTAATTAATGCAAGTAAATTTATTAAAAGGGAAGTGCCTCACGACAAGTCAACATTTATAGATAGACTTCAAAAGACTGCGTCTCCTGAGAAAGTGATTTATTGAGCTCAAGACATTAGGAATTTAATAGAAAACAAATGGAAATATTTATAGATTGTGCAGGTAGAAATATGAGGTACTTTTTATTGGAAAGATTATCCTGCAGTGAAAATGTAATCCTTTAAAACATTTATTCTGCCTTCAAATCATTTTGGTTTTGTGGGCTTGCTTTTCTTGGCACTATTTTATTTGATATAGTTTTGAAGTAGGGTTTGCGAGATGTTTTATAAATTTCATGAGAGCACTCAATCTGAAGATGTAATAAGGCCTGATCTTGCAAATGCTTACACGGGTACTTGATTTCATTACCAAGAACAAAACATTGGACTAGGCATTTTCGTGGAGTCAAACATGTGTATAAGTATTTACTGGGTTGGGTTCTAACCCTGAAAAGTCAGGATAAGGTGCTTTAAAGTTCCTTTCTGAACCAAACAAAAGCGCTGAGAGAAATCACTTCTCGCATGAATAAGGCTTGGCTATCCCTGTCTGTCACGCTGGTTTCTGGAGTGGCTGCCTTCTTGAATTTTGATACCTTCTGTATCTGGACAGGTTTAGGCTCATTGCCCAGTCCCATCTTGGAGGCCTAGTGGACTGCTTTCAATCTGCTCCCCCTCCTTTGATGGGTCTGACTTGGTAATATTGGAGTTGTATGTCCCACAGACATAGCTTTCAGTTATTGGAAAACACAAATCTTCCTACTATATCGCAATATAGTCTCAGGAGAAGGACAGAGGATGATAGCTTGCTCAATTATTAAATGCCCCTTGAAATGGTCATTAAAAAATAGGGTTTTTAAAAAGAAGCCAGCATTTGCATGCCTCTGCTGTCAGCTAAGCCATTGGTAAAATTCCTATTGATACCATGGAAGCAGAGTCAGACTACAGCTGAGTGCTTTTGAAAATCCCATCCAAATCCAGTCCTGTCCCTAAATTCTGGTTTCATTGAAATCAGATTGAAGTAAGGAGGCAGACATAGAGGTCAGAATACTGTTTGGGCCAAAGTGTTACCTATGTTTACAATTCTGTATTGTGATTTCAAAAGTAGATAAGAGTTTGCAATTGTTTTGTATTTTCCATTTGCTATCTTTCTCACAGGAATTTACACAACATTGATACAAATGGGTTGGTACAAAGGGCATTAAATGCTTCGAATGCCTATGAAAATATTGCTAGTTATATCAGTGAAGCTGATGAAATTGCATTACTGGCATTAAACACTACACACCGGGTCAGTGATGTAAGTAATTTTCAGAATATTAACTTGTACTCTGCAATGAGTTGGGATCTCAACATGCTATTATAGGACTTTGGAAGCAAAACCCAGTTATCAATCGTGTTTTAGTCTTAAAGCCTCTTTCACACTTATTTGCAAGAATGTGGTTTTAATCTCTGTTCCCTGAATAAATTATAAACTGGTTAGTTACTAAATCCCGCCCCCTCCCAATTTCCCCTTCCCCCCCATAATTTCAAAAGGATACAGTGTTATTCTTTACTTCTCCTCAACTTCTGGGTAATGTTTACAGACCTACCAAATTCACGGTAGAAGTGGGCTGCATGGAAGCTCTTTTAATCTTGCAGGTACCTCTGCTGCTGATTGGCTGAGGGATCCTAGTAGTCCTGTTGTTTGCTGCTGAGTGGCCAACAGGCAAAAACAGTGCCATATTTAAAACCACAGTTTTCTCCTCCCTGCTGATCAGGAGTGAGTGGCAAGGATCCTCTGCCAATCAGCAGCGGGGGGGGGACACGGATGGGACACACGTGCGGGAAGCTGCAAGAGTAAAGGAGCGGCCGTGCAACCCACTTCAGCCATGAATTCAGTAGGTCTATAGTCATATTAATAGATGCTGTTCAACAGCTGACATTTTTACTACCAAAATGTCTATATAACATATATTTGAAGAAAAAGAACGAAATTCAGAAGCAATGAATATGGTGATATCTGTTCATCTCTACTGTCTCAATTTAGTTAAGCTGTTTAGTAAATGATAATAATGTAAAGAAGCCAGAGGCTGGGCAGAACTTGTCTTGCATGCATACCAGCCCAGCCTCTGGCTTCTTTACTATTCATTCCATCCAGGAAGAGCACACACCAACTCCAGACCCTTCCTCAGCCTGACAAAGGGTTTTTTAACCTGAAAGCTTGCTAAGATTTTTTTTTCCAACTATTTCAGTTGGTCTAATAAAAGATATCAGATTCACCCAAAGAACCTCGTCTTCTAGTATGGAGGCTTTCTCTTCTGTACTCTCTCTTTGGAGACCATTCAGGCTAAATAGTCCAGCTTCAGGATGCTGCTGCTGGGCACAGTAAGGATGCTGTTACAGGTTACCTTTAAACCATTCTAAATCTGTGGCATGTTAGGTGGTGTTAAAGTTAGAACAGTTTCAGAGCAGTTGCACATTAAGGCTTGATATCATCTCTGAGCTGCACAACTGTGACTAACCAGTAGAAGGCATGATGAGCAGAGGCATTGTCAGGAGCCAGGAGGCAGGAAGCCTGCCTCCCCAGACTCCGTGCTCTGACCACACTGGGCACTGAGCAGTCCTTTCCCACTTCCCCATCAAGAACACAAGAGGCAAAAGAAGGAAGCATGCCCTCCCCCAATTCTCCTGGATAGGGGAGAACTGCCTGGATACGGGGCAAAGGCCTAGCCTATGAGAGGAGAGCCGTTTGTCTGGCCTCTTGCCCAAATGTCTGTGTGACAGGACCTGTGTCCAGGGGTGCTGTGGTGCCCCCTGGATGACAACATAATTCCTTCCCACTGTGACCCCTCTGGGTACCATTCCTTAATGTTAGACTGCCATGCCTTGATGTTGTTCCCAAAAAAGGTTGGGAGGCTGCTCCAGGGAGTCCAGAGAGAGTCTAGTCCTAGTTCTATTTGCCTTCACCGAATCCACTGTGGCCCTCCCAGCCCTACTGATGCCTTATGAAACCAAGTTCCTTATGGGCTGTGTTTATGGCCTCTGTCTTCCCCCATAGCCATACCCATGCCTCGCAAATATTACAGGTTATCACATAGGCGATGCATAGGAGGGCATGGGGGGGGGGCATGTGCCCCCCCTCAGATTGGCTGCTGACACACTGCCAGCTTATGCGGGCAGTCACCGCTCACCACACCCTCCCCCCTCTGCTGATGCCACTGTCGGCTTTTGCACCCACTCACCACTCCCCACCCCCACTGCTGCTGCCAGTGTCTGTGGGCAGTTGTCGCTCTCCACCCCACCGCTAATGCCACCAACACTGCCACCCACAAATTGTGCCCCCCAGGAGGTACCAGTCATTCATGGGTTATCACTTCTATGGGGTAACTCACCCCCAAATGTAATGTTTGACCCTTCAGGACTCAAAACCTTTGTCAGGGCTTTGGCTTTCCAGCCTTGGCCACCATTTTCTGACTGTGCCTTCCTTTAACCCAGATCCACTGCACTTTACCTTGGCTCTTGGGCACCAGGTCCTATCTTGCCCTTCCTGGACTCTGTGCTCCTGGCCCCAGTGGCCCTCCTCAGGCTCTGGCCTTGGCCCTCAACCTTAACCTTCTCTATTGCCTTTCCTGGTTCAGGCTTTGGCCCTCTCAGCTCCTGCCTACCTGTGTCTTATGCCCCAGACCCCTGGCAGGGCCCAAAATCCCAAGTGCCCCTTGGGCATCCCTGTGCCTCCTCTTCACTCTTTACAGCCACACCTGGTCCAAGGCAAGTGATAACTTTAAAATGAAACATCCCCCATCCACTTGGGGTAAAACAAATATTTGACCAGCCATCCCTCCATAGGCTCTCTCCTCTGTGTCTTCAACACTTTTTGCATCTGCTAGGGTCTCTCAAGCCACCCTCCCTCCTGAGAGCTCCATCCCTTGTAAGGAACTGGCCTTTCTCCCCTGCTCTGACTTTTAAGTGCCTTGGAGTGCTTCCTTTTAGGTCAGGTGACTGTCTATCCCTGGCACAGATGTTCCTCTTTAGGTCTGATGGGCAGATTTCTCCTCCCGATTGCAGCTTAGTGTAATTCCAGCTGCTTGTTGATCTCCACAGCCCAGCTAGCCAGCTGTGCTTTTCCCTGTCTAGTAACAGGAGCCTTTGATTTCCTGTTAAAGGCTGGTTCAGGTCTCCTGGGGTTTTTAGAGCCAGTAGCATGGTGCAATGTGGGATGGGCTCATACCCACTGGGGGAGAAGGAAGGCGTTGGCTTGGTGCCAGTATCCCCACCTTGGATAGTAGAGCTTGGGAGGATGAAAAGTTTGTTAGGATAGAGGGGCTTGGAGCTGCACATCCTGGGATGCTAGATGACTACAAATTGGTCACTTTATCTCCATGGACCATCTAACACTAGGTAGAAGGGTTCAAAGATAACCCTTATGCAAAGTGGCTTAACTTTAAGACACTTAGGCTACATCCAGACAAGCATGGCCATGCAGTATATGGCATCATAGACACATCTGTGGTGCCACATACCACATGTTCAGCTGTTCTCTGCACTGAAAGGGAGCAGTGCAGGGGTTTTGATCCCTATATATCAAAGCAGTGTGTGCTGCTCAAAACCAGAGCCTGGCTAGCTGGAGTCACGCTCTGGCTGCCAGCCAGGTTCTGCGTGACAGGATCACTGCTGCTGTAGCCCCAGGAGGCCTCCAGGACCCCAAGTAAGGCTGATGGGGCCAGCATAGTGCTGGTCTCAGCCTCCCCTACCCCACCAAGGGCAACCTGCCATGCATCAGAGGGCGTGTGGCACAGGCGTTCCCCAAGGACAACAAGCACCATCACAAGGTGCACCGCTGCTAGTTGTCCCTTGGGAACCAAGGTGTGGATGAGGCCTTAGAGAGTATTTAGCACAGTTTATCATGCTTTAATGTGTGGGGACTCCTGTTTTAAGTGCCTGTAGAATGGTTTAAAGGTAATTTGTAACACCACTCTAAAGTTTACCATATTGACATGTCCTTAGGCACCTTCTATTTAACCTATAGTTTGCTCCTTTCTGAGTCTGTTGGTGGGGAGCTGAGGATGGCAGCCTCTTTTTTTTTTGAAGGATAGGCTCTGAATAGCACGCCTGCTTGTTAAGGTTATATTTGAATTGCCTAATATAGATGACATTTCTACTATTCTTCAAGCTGATTGTTCAGTTGACCTGTCTGGAGCAAACATGGTTTTTTAAATCTCAATTAAAATCTACAGAAAATTTGTATTTCATGCATTTTTTTCATTTAGTCACCAACATTTTACTTTAGCAGAGAAAATGAAGCTACAATGATTCTGTAGTTTGTACCTACATGAAATACAATGTCATCCAGAAATGCAACCATAGAAAGAGAGACATTTCATCTAGCCTGACACTAACTCTTTTTTTAAATGAATCTGCAGGCTGTAATTGGAATTGACACTCAGATCATCTACCATAAAGATGAAAGCGAAAGGCTTCTCAGTCAAGTCAAGAAACTACAAGAAACAGCCAATGCTAGTAAATATACATTATTTTTCTATTGGTTTTGCTGCTTTTCAGTACTATAATAGTTCTGCATATAAAAATGGATTTCAGAAGCACATCATTAAGGAGGAAATGCTGTTTTGACAGAACAGTGTATTGATCAAAGTGAGAATCCAGTGCATTAGAAGAGGCAAATGCATAGTCTAAGTAGCTAATAGGGTGCCAAGCTGCCAAAAATTTTCTTTTATTTACAATGAGAACATTATACGACTATTGAAAAATCAGTCACCTGATTCTGCAATTATTTATTCATCTGGAGAACTTTACTCGTGTGAATAGATTCTCTGAGTTCAGCATATAAATTTGTTAATGCTTGCAGGATTTGACCCTACAAATCTGGTAGGAATAAAATAAGATTTAAAGGATCAATGGGAATTACTGCTTATATATTTCAAGATGTCATGCTGTCCATAAAAGCTTGCCATAAAGGTAATCCTGTAATACATTAGTAGCTGTTAAAGGCTGCTCTTGATCACAGAGCTCTTTTTAAGAGGTGACCTTTGATGTGGACTGAGGAACATCTTACAGTTTCTTCTGAAAGAGCTCTGCCCAGTGAACAGTGGACATCAGCTGGAAGATTGCTTGACAATTTAGATTACCTGAAGGCAACATTGCTAGAAGGCATTATATTAAAACAGGCCATGAAAAGCACTGTAGTATCTAGTGTAGAAAATACAATATAACTTTTCAGTATAGAAAAACTTTTAACTATTTTTAAGCACTCTTTAAAACCATAGAGGCCAATTGTTTCTTCTGTTTTTTCCTTGCAGATAATGATTTAACTGTTGCAGACACAGCCTGGCGTGTTAATGAAACTCTAGCTAGGAAGAATGATTTGAAAAGCCGCCTGATGAAAGCCATTAAGCAAATCCAATCAACAGAGCAAGGTTAAAAAAATACACCAAATGTTATCCTTTCAGACTACTGAATTTAGACTAGAAACCCACACTGCAGTTTGGAGGCAGCTGACAAACTTTAAAATAAGGCTTTTTGAAACAAATCTGACTTTAATCCACTCAAAATATGGGAAAGTTTCTTGGAATGTTTGTGAAAACAGAAAATCAATGTACATTGTTCTGAAAAACACTCCCCCTCTGAAGTGTATGTTTTTGACATATTTGGGCACATAATACACATTAACAATTGCTCCCAAAATTTCTTATTCATCAAAATTCAACCAAAATTTTGCCACCTGAGTGGTTTAATCAAAACCAGAAAAATGCTCACAAGACAAAGCTGAGCAGTTTTTACCTCTTCAACCTGCAAATAAGATGATATACCAATATAAAAGATGATATGGGGAGAAATGTATTTACCATATTTACTCAAATGAAAGACACTGTTTTTCACCATTTAACATGAGGAGGAAAGCCCAACATCTTAGAATCGAGTATGAGGTGGCAGGGGGATGTGGGGGCAGGCAGCTGCTGTGGCTCCAGCTCCAACCCAAACCCAGGTCAGGACTGGAGTCACAGTTGCTGCCTTACCCCTGCTACCTTTGCACCCCCTGCCACTCCTCCCCTGCAGTCTTGGGCTCCTGCCACACCCAGTCTCTCCTGTGCACTGCTTCTCCCTACCCTCTGCCCACCTCGCCCTGCTTATTGGGCTAGGCTGGAGCCATGCTAAGTGCCCCAGGCTGCAATGGGGATGGAGCCTGCTGGGGACCTGAGACTAAGCAGGGCAGAAGCAGCATGGAGAGGGAAAGAGGAGAGAGGACAGAAAGGGTGGTGGGGAACTTAGGCTATGGCGGGTAGGCATAAGGAGGCTAAGTGGACATCAAGAGACAAACTGCATGCTTCCCCCACTGCCTCCACACTATTTGCCCCCTACCACCTGTCCCTTACTGCCCCTGCTGCTTCCTCCACCACCTACCCCCTTACTGCTTCCCCCACCATCCCACTACCCACCCCATTATTGCCCCTCACTTGCCCCCACTGTCTGTCCCCCAGCTACTTGCCCCATTACTGCCCCCTTCAGCAATTTTCCCCACCACCACCTGCAATAGTGAGGGGACACATTTAAGGCAGTCCCCCAATAATTAGATTTTATACATGGAAAATTATAATAAATTTATATATTTTCCATATATAGAATCTAATTATTGAGGGTCGTCTTAAATTCAAGTTCATCTTAGATTTGAGAAAATACAGTAATTCCTAGGAAGTCATTCTTTTTCAAATAAATAAGAACATGAAAACGCCCTTTAATACTGAAAGTGGAGAAACTCATTACACTGCACTTTCCACTGAATGATGAGATAATTTATTTTGCCATCTGAAGACACCTCAATTTGCCTTATCCCTCAGGTTATTAAAAACTGCTCTCTGCCACATTATTCTTGACATTAATGCATACTGAATAATCCATGCATTTGCAGACCCACTGCACTGTTGGCTAAAACCTAATTTAAGTATATATAATGCTTGACAGGTAGAATATTTTGGGAGTTAGCCATTAGTTTGTGATTGACTAGGTATCACCTTAGTTCTTCAAATATAGAGAGGCCACAGAGGATTCATCAAGTATTCAACAAGTCCTGAAAGTCAAGTGAAGAAGGTCAAAATTGCTTTAATTGAAACTTCATTTTTAAGGGGAAAAAAGGGGAACTTTTTCTGATCAGGACATTCTCATGTCTGGCTTTGTTGAAATGTTGGGCATTTTCATAAAATAATGAAGAAAACTTTTAAAAGATAAGTTGTCAAAAATAACACACGTTTCCATCTTGTTTTTGTTTTTCCCCTATAAAAACTTTACAGTTTTTCTTCCAGAAACTGTATGGAAGACAAAATACATGTTTATCATCTCTGGTCCAAGGTACCTGGACACACCATCCATTCCCAAAACAGTGAAAAGATTAGATTATAACACTCAAGAATTATAAGCTAAGAAGCAGTCATCATTAAAATAACAACAGACAATGGGAGGTCTTGATCATTCCCTGTGATATCTGAAAAATAAAACAATAGTTTGCTTTTGTCCTCAGTCTCTACACAAGGTGCTTAACTGTGCAGTAGTGTAGTTTACTGCAAAGTAAGCATCTGCATCACATGCTTACTATGCACAAACCTCGCTAATCACAAGTAAAATTGCTACCTGCAGATGCAAGTAGCAAATTTACTTTTGATTAGTAACGGTGCAGTAGTGCTTATGTAGACGCCCGACTGGGAGCAAATCTGCTCCTGGTCAGCTGTCCACCAGGGGGTAGGAAATTGCTTTCTGCCCCTAGAAGCTGCCTGATGCTGGGGCGGGCTCTGCCACCAGAACCCCATGCAAGGACTATGTCTCCCTGACCTGGCAGCAGGGAGCTCCAACTCCCTGCTCCGAGATGGCAATCAGGGAGGGGAGGCTGGGAGAAGCCTATCTCCCAGCATTGGCTCTGCAACCACAGAACTGGCACTGAGAGATAAGGATCTCCCAGAACAAGCCCTGAGGTCGTGGAGCTGGCACTGGGAGATAAGGATCTCCTAGCTCTGGCCCCCAAGTGTGGAGCTGGCACTGGGAGCTCTCTGCTGGCAGGGGCTGGGGTGCATGTTCCTCACTCAACTCCACAGGTGGGGAACAGGCTGAGGAGCTTGTTCCCTAACTTGTTCCCCACCCAGCTCTGAATTCACAGAGCTGAGCAGGGAACAAGCTCCCCAGCCTGTTCCCCATGCAGCTCTGCGCTCATGGATCTGAGCAGAGATCAAGCTCCACAGCTTGTTCCCCAGCCTGTTCCTCACCCAGCTCCACACTCACTGAGATGAGCAGGGCACAAACTCCTCAGTCTCCACCCTGCATGGAGGGCAGGGACTGGGAACTGTCCTGGTCAGGGGCAGGTCCCAACCTCATGCCCTGAATGGGTGATTGAGGCCCAGGGCTTGGAAAGAGCTGCAGGAGTGGGGTAGGTCCCCTGCCTCAATCTGCCTGCGGGGCAGCTAGCAGCGAGCTAGCTGCCAGCTAGCTGCCCCATAGACAGATCGGGGCAGGGGACTCAGGCTTGCCCCTTCCCTGCAGCTCTTTCCAAGTCCCCTGCCTCTGATTGGGAAGCCAGGACAGGAGCTCCTTGCTGCCAGGACAGGGGGATATTGTTCCTGCCCCGGCAGCAAACAGCCCATGTGAGCAGGGTGTGAAGTCCCAGCCCCGGCCAGGAGACAGCTGTTTCCTGGTTTGGTGCTCCCTGTCAGCCCCTAAGCTAGCACCCAGGGGAGCTCCCCCTGGTGGCAGCAAGGGCCCACTGCAGGGTCCCAGGAAGTGGGAGCAGTTTGCTGCCATTAGGGAATAGCTCCCCCTCCCCGGGAGTGTTTGCTTGCAAGTAGTTTATTTGCAAGTAAACTAATCCTGGATCAAATGCATGTGTAGGCATGCCCAGTGTGAAACAGCTCCAGCACTATTTAAGCATACCTCTTACTAATCTTGTTTTTCCTTTCTGAGGCATTAATTATAGGTACTATACTTCTCTAATTGGGTTTATTATTGTTTTTTCTCTCTTACATAGGGGATGCTAGACAGCACTTGGACCAATCTAAACTTATGGCTGATGAAGCATCACATACTGCAACAACAGTAACTGAAGCTACAAACCCAATGGCTAATAATTTGAAGAAATGGTCTCAGGATCTTCAAAACTTTGAACATGATGCAGCTGCATATGACAGTGCTGTGAACTCAGCTGGGGATGCAGGTAACATTCTGTATTATGGTACATCAATAAGTTTTAGTGTTACTTGATGCTAGTACTGCAAGTGTTCATCATGTGGTAGATCAATGATTGTATCCATTGCATATAGCAGGAGAAGTCTTCTCTGTCATTTTAGAACATCATTTTAATTACCAGTTAATCACAGAATCATAGAAAATTAAGGTTGGAAGGGACTGCAGGAGGTCATCTAATCCAACTCCCCAGCTCAAAGTAGGACCATCCCCAACTAACTCGTGCTTATTTGAAAAAGAGACTTGATTCCTTGACAGTGTTGAGTGGATGGGCATTTTCAAGAGTGACTTTAGGCATGTCCACATTTCCTGTATGAAGAGCCAAGTGCCACCATTGAGAAGCATGCCCCACACACCACTCTGTGGCTCTGGCCACATCCTCAGGGCAACACTAAACCAGCCACACTGCCTGATTTTCAGGCCTTGTTTCACACTGAGTGGGAGTAATTAGGTGGGGTTTACTTCTCAGCAGCATTCTCAGGCTTGCAAGAGAGGCAATGCAGGCATGCCTTTAAGCATTTACAATATGCCTAAACTGCATCCCTGGGGTTCATAGAGAGGACCACATTTGATCCATGTCATTATCCTTGTATATGCCAAACCCTGAAATGCAGTGGTAAGGCTGTCCTGGGGACACCCTTCATGCACAGTCAAGCACACCAAGTGTAAGATTCAGGACAGGGTGCAGTTGCACCCCTGTTTGATTCTTGCTCCATCCAAACTTTAAAACAAACTACCTGGCAGTGGCAGCAGCATTTCTATCCAGGCATCAGTGAGGTAGTCAGTTGAGTTCATGGCTCATTGTAATCTATCTGAACCCTGCTAATCTCTCTTTATGACAGGTATTAATGGCCCTTTCTCCTTAAAGGTCTTGAAGTTCCACTATTCAAACTATTCTTTCTTCTGAAATTTTGCAGTCTGTTAGCCATTCCGGGTAATGTCCGTCTTCTATTTCACACCTGTGCAGACTGTTTTTAGCTCTAGATAAAAAAATTAACCCAGGTGTGTTAATACTAACTCAGATGTATGCATGACTGACAGTGGAGTACTGGAGGCACTAAGACACTCAAGAAGGCTAGAATTAATTTTACAAATAAGAGATGTTCATTTAACTATAATGACTACGGGATTAATGAAACACTATTTTTTTAGTATTTTTGCCTTATTGTGTTGTGTTTTTTAAACTTAATATATAGTCTGTCAAATCAGTGCAAATTCCTATAAAGTTATATTGGTTTTTGCTTTGATCTTTAACTGAATAATATAGTGCTAGGTCCCTGTCATATTAGTACAATCTCTAATTTCTGTTTAACTGGAGAAACATGTGTTGTTGTTGTTGTGTGTGTCTGTGTATCTCTCTATATATCTACTTTGGTTAGTCTATAAGATGAAAATTGACCTGCTTCTGTATATGATGATGTGCCACACCATCTGTACCCCACTTTTTAAAATACTAGATCTGCCCACAAACATAGAGCTTAGTAAGAAAGAAGAGTCCAATAGATCTCAAGAGCAGGGGGTGCATTGTTTTACTATGTAATTTCCATGTTTGGCACATGAGAGCAGAAATGGATGGACAGAGCATGTTTGAGGGCCATCTTCCATGGGCATGCCAGGGGTACGCAGTGCAGATACACCCTTAGGAGCTTCAGTCTTATTGAAAGTCAAGGGACCATAGGCTCATAAGTGCTTAAGTCAGTTTTGAAAATTGGATGAAGGCCTTTTGAACATTTCATACTACTTCTTAAATACATCTTGCTATTTTGTTACCTTGTTATTTGTAGCATCTATAGGCCAACAGAAAACATGGCCCCATTGTGCTGCACATTAGAGGAGAAACATCCCACAGCCTGAAGAGCTTAGAGTCTAAATAAGCAAAAGAACAAAGGCGAGGGAAAAGACTTATATAAGACAATAAATAAATGGATTGGCCTTAAAATATCACATTAGTTTCATAATTTGGATGATAAGGGGGAGAGGCATTTTTGTAGGAAAGGATCAGTTGAACAGGAAGACAAAGGAAAAAGCAGAGAGAGGCCCTGGAAGGGTGGGGAGTTCAAGGTGATAGAGAAAGGGAAGCATGTAAGTGAGGCTAAAACAGAGAGGCTGGGAGAAGAAGAGTGGGAGGAAGAGTAAAAGAAATAGCCAGTCAGTATCGAGGAGAAAATATCTGGAATAAAAACTACAGAATGCAGCCTCAGGACTTCAGTGGTGTCTTGCATCTGTTTCTCCTTTAGTGGCCAACTGAACCTCTAGCAGACCCTATTCAGGCATTTCTCTCTTCCTCAATCTTACATAGTTTCATGATTTGGGGGATAAAGGAGATAAGGGATTTTTAGGAAGGGATCAGCTGAATAGAAAGACAAAGGAAAGGGCAGAGAGGGGCCCTAAATGGAGGGAATTAAAGGAGAAAGGAGACAGATGGGGAACAGATATCCCATGAAAGGGAAGCCCTCCCTGCAAGAAAATAATGAAGTTCTCACTTTTGTACACCTATAACTGGGAGTACTGTTTTAACTAAAAATATGCTGCTAATACCCTATACTGTCATAGAATTTGTTTGGTTTGATATATGTTCCAATGGTCACAGGAATAGGGCCATGCCTTATGCTACAGGGGGAGACAAAAATCTCCATAATCCTTTCCAATCTCATGATGCAAAAAAAAATCCTTCCTAACCCCAAACCTGGCAGTCAGTTTGACCCTAAATATATAAGCAAGGTTCACTGGCTGAGTATCTGGGCAGTTTCTGAATGCTGACAGGAACACAGCACACCCCAACCAAACCTCCGCCTGTATGTAATCTTCCATCTTGAAGCAGTTCAGGAGTTCTGCCTCCATTCCTTTTCATGGAAGGCCATTCCAAAATGTCATTCCTCCATTATAAACTTTATTCTAATTTCCCTGTTTATATTTGTGCATGACCAACTTTTATATATTTGATTTTGTTCTTTAATTCAAATAGTTCTTCTCTCTCCTTGATTTCCACCCTATGAGCAAATTTACAAAAAGTAGTAATATCTCTTCTCAAGTTTCATTGCAATCTCCAACACTGCCACACAAGAATCTCCCCTGGTAGGCTGGGGCAAGCCAAAGCAGGTATTATTGACAGAGCTTAGTACGCAAGAAGAGTCCAACAGAGTAGGGGTCCACTCCTACCCTTGGGGACAGGAAGCCTGTTAATACCATTCTCCCAAGGAGTAGGACACAAAAAATATTCTATCACCAGAGAGGCAATAATATTAAATATCTAGATTTCTTCCTTTTCCTCTCTCAGATCTTCTTGAAGCCAGGGGTTACTCAAGGTTTTCTTCCATGTGCTACACTGAGCCATTGTTTCCTGTGGATAGATAACCTCATTTACAGCCAATACATGTTGCCTTCCAGAGTATACAGTGCCCAAATGGAAGATCTTATTCTTGGCCGATCTTTTGATGGAAAGCTAAACTGCATCAGTAACTAACCTCATGTTTCAGGACTCCAGACTGAATTCAAGGATGACATAAAAAATTGTCATTCCTGGTGTGATTGGTAAGCTATTGTTATCGACATATTATGGACATCCACAGGACTTCTTGTTAGAGGCCTGCCCCCTTCTGGCTCCTGCTGTGATTTACTGTATTGGCTTAGCAGAGTATATAGTACCCACTCTAAATTTGACCTTCCATTTCCAATTTGTCACTGGATACTTATGGAGTGACTGATGTGTTCAAACTCGCTCATATTGAAAGACTTTTTTTTAACAAAGAGTTTGTAAAAGTAAGCAGACCTAAACTAATTCTACCAGTTTTGTTCTAGGTTACAAAAGGGCATGTGCAATTAATATAAAAACATGTAAATAGCCCAGCTCTTGTGTTATCTTAGATCATATTGCATGCCGAAGATCTGTAATCCAGGGTGCTGGTTTTGTAGTATTTGGCTTATGTTGCTGAAACACTCAGGTTTTACCTACATTGCACATGTTTTAAAGAATAGATAGGCTTCAAAACAAAGAGGATAAGAATAGTTTTAAGAGAGGGGGGTGTATCAATATTGCTGTTATCCCTTTTAATCGCTGGTAGAATTATTTTTTTTATTACTAGATAAACAAACTCAAATGACATCATTAAGAGGAATCTTTTAATCTTTTCTTCCTAATTCCCTCAACCTCTCAAGGACTAAAAATCAATATTTTTGTAGGATAAAAGGAAGAGATTTATGGGGAGTTTATCATAATACTACCAATAGTAGCACTATGAGAAAAGTCAATTTGGTGTTTTCATTATATATCCATTTTTCAGATTTAATATCTTGGATATTTCAAATGTCAATGGGTTATGTCTTATTTTTCAAGATATCAGCTCAGGTCCAGTTCCACCTCATCTTGTTGAAATAAGGAGCTGAACTTTGGTAGTAATGTTTGGGTTCCTGATCTAAAAATGAAAAACATAGATCCCTTTGCCATGAGACTGCTCTCAGTTTCAGATGCATGATATTCAAGTTGCAGGAAGTTTCTAAAGCATTTGTAAGCTAATTGTTATATTGTAATTTGTAAAACAGCAATAGCTGAGGATTTATCTGCCCTCGGGGGAATCTTTGGATGGTGTAAAGCTCAACAATACGGGTATAGAGAATGTGCCAAAAATGGGCAGACCCCTTCAGGGGGCATGGCTTGGGCATAGACATAGCACTCCAACCTAACTTCAGCCAGCAGCACATGTTGTATGGGACTGTAGCAGGTATTGTAGTTTTCTGGGTTGTTCTGAGTTAGGCTGGCAGTGGTTTTAACCCCTAGCCAACAAAGCACTTGGCAAATAGAAAGATAGCTTACTTCCCTTCCTTGTGAGCTCAGAACCCTGTGAGTCTGTCTCCTGACAAATTAGTACTGTTATTAATACAGAAATAAGGAAAGAAGCCAAATTGAAGGAAAAAGCAGATGGGTGCCATACACAATCCACAAAGTAAAATTACAGAGGCCACAAATTCCTTCTTATCAGTTATACTGAACCATTGTTCTTAAAGAATGCAACATCAATATTAATTGCGCTGTCTTACTTGCATGCAACTTGTGGCTAAGAGCCCATTTAATTGTACCTAACCCATTGAATATCCATTTAATTAAAGATGAGAAATGCTGTGATATGTTTCTCTGTCATTGGACTCCAATGTAATTAAACTGGATTGTAATTAGTTTTTCTTATTTGTTCTTTCTCCATAATTTTTCTGTCTGCCTATCTGCTAGCATAAGGCTTTCCATCTCTTGGAATGCAAATGTCCCAATGATGGAACCCTCTTAAGAGCTACTCTTTTCTCACCTGCTCCAAAAGGTGAGCACAAAACTCCTGCCTAGGTGCTTAGGTACCTAAGAGGCTGTGCTGTAGGTGCCTTTAGCTAAAAATTACTTTGTTCAGCTGCTGTACAAACTCAGAATTGCTGTCATCTTGGCTCAGTGTTTAGGTGTCTAAATGCCACCTAAGGCTACTTAGGGTTCATAAATGAGGTGGTAATGCATCTGCCTTTCCTCACAGTCCTGAACCAGCAAGCATGCTTAGAGCACATCTAATACACACTAAGTTCAACACCCATGATCAATTTAATTAAAAAACTGTGGTGATGGTGACAGACTTTTGCAAAATGGCTCACTAGTTAGCCAGCTCTCTAAAGTGAGAAACCTGGACTTAGTTCCTCCAAACCCACATCTCTCACCCTGACCCCTAGACAAGATGCAAGACTGGGGTCATTGTGTTGACACCTATACTATGCATGCATGAGTGTAAGAGTCACAGGGGCAGGACAAGAACAAGCAGAAGGGAACATGACACTGTATCCTAGTGCTTAAGGGAGTCCCCTCAAAGAGCCTCTGGATTCTTGGCTTCGCAATTAGGCAGAATTTTTGTGAATTGCTCACATGGACTTAGGTGGACTCTAGGAATCTTGTAGGCACTAGCTGCCAGTTTCTATTCCACCTATTGGATATCTAAGTGATTTAAGAACCTAACTGTGATTCTGTTCCACACTATGTCAAGTCCCTGAAAAACCATGAACATACCTAGTTTTGTAACACACCATTGTCTAACCCTTAAAATTGAATCACAGAAAATCAGGGTGGTAGATGACCCTGCATTAACAGTTTTCCAGGGACTTGAGTTTCTCTCTGTGTGCAATGGGGGATAGCTACCCCATGAGTATACTGTGAGGTTACACTCATTAACATTTTAAAGTCCTTGGAGACCCAGAAGAAAGATGTTACAGACGTGAAAGGTTGCTCTTGTTGTTCATACCTCACTAACACCTAGAGACACTACCAGAGATCAGAGCTCTGTTGTGCAAAAGCAGCCCCTTCTGAAAAAATTGTGCAATAGTAGGCATTGATCCTGCACACCAGTGGGGCAAAAGCCCTAGGAGACCACCAGATGGGGGAACTGCACAATAGCCTGTCAGTTGTGTCCCCACTAACAGCCTGCTAGCCACTGCCACCCAGGGCACAGAGATGCCCTGTGACACCTCAGCTGCAAGCTGCTCATTGCAGTAGGTCTCTGCACTTACAAGCAGACTCTTTGAAGTCAGTAGAGTTCTGAATGGATGCAGAAGACCACCCATACAAAGCAGTTTGCAGGATCATGCCCTTTAAAGGCAAGAAGCAAATGGCAGATGAAGCAAAGAAATACTAATGAACAGGAAGGGAGGGAGAACAGAGTTCCACTGGTCAGCTCCAGTATTACATGGTGTTTCCTTTCTGTTTGCAGTGAAGAATCTAATAGAAGTCTTCCCTCAGCTCCTGGATAAACTACGGAGGGTAGAGCAAAAGTCACCAGCAAATAATATTTCTTCCAGCATTCAGCGGATCAGAGAACTAATTGCTCAAACTAGGAGCGTAGCAAGCAAGGTAAAACTCTGATTAAGTATTTACTTAGATCATTGTTTTTCAGCTTGTGGTCTAAGGCAGCATTTTTCAAGCCATGGGTCACAACCCAAAAGTGGGTCACAAGAATACGTGAAAGGGTTGCCACATTGCAGCCCTGAACATTCCTGATATGTTATCTTTTCCTAGTAACTTAGGGCGCTGCAGACATAAAAACAAAAAAAACAGTGCTTTACTTTAAACTCAGTGCATTCTCATGCCAAGCCCCACGCATACCCAAAAGAGGCAGCACGTTATTTCAGCCTGGTGCACCTGATGTCTGTAAAGATCCGGCACTCATACTGATTCTTCCTGTAAAGCATGGGGAGGTGTGGGGGGGGTTAACATCTGCAAGCAGCCGGAATGAGCACTGGACAGCAGTAAACATTACAATGTTAACAGTGACTATTTGCAAGAAATTAACATTACCATTGCATTCATAGTAGAATGCCACAAATATGGTGGTAATGTTAATTAGGCAATTGTCATCATGTTAATGGTGGTCAGGGTAGCAGAATCATTTAAAGCTGAAACTAATGGTATCTACTGCTTTTCATTACTCTGCCAATACTAATTACAAGCAGCAGCAGTCATGACATTTTTAAGCCAAACATTGCAAGTTCGCAGTAGATTTTTTTTACATAAGAAAGACTTTATGTTATATATATTTAATATGGGGAAATCTCATTCCCACACTGATATTAATCACTAGTAACAGCAAAATTGTAAACATTTTTGCTGGTAAACACCATTGAACAATGTTGCTTTTGAGAAGGAAAATTATATGTCTAGCTGCATTTGGAGGATTTCTAAGAATCCAGTATAGAAACACAGGTATATAGGTGTTGTTGTATTTTGTCTATACCCATTAGTTCAAAAAGGCAAAACTCAGTCAGCACCTATATAATATTTAACTGTTCTATAAAATGTATTTTAGCTTTAAAGTACATAGTGCTTAAAATCTAAAAGCACTGCTTAGAGTATGTTTAAAGGTATGCTGAATTATAGGCATCTAGGTATGATTACCTATAGAAAATTGCACTCATACTAGCTTTATTGTGGTATAGAGTGTAGTGGAGTGCACTGACTGCAATAGATTTTCTCCTGATTTACATCCAAGCATGTGAGAGGAGAAACAGGCATGCTATTTTCAAAACAAAGTATTAGGAAGGAGTTTTAAAGATATGCAGGCTGTTTCTTATGCACTAGTGCTGATTCAACTGAGCAAGTCCTATAAAAGCTAAGCTAAAGTTAAGCATGTACTTAAATGCAATTGAACAAGAGCTTTAATGAAAGGTGTAAAAAAAGTGTCTTTCAGTATTTTCTCTTAATTTTGTCATGTGGTACACTGACTTGGGTTGATTTAGACATTCCACTCTTGTCACTATTAGTAAGGGAAGCTGCTGACAAATTCACTTTTGGCAAATTTCCCTTGAACAGAGGAGCGGGTTTTAGGGAGTGGGGTGGTGATCCAGTCACACCTGCTTTCTACTGTGTAGCTCACTGAGGTGTCCAGGAGACATGCTGGATGTGTTGGTAGCTTCAGATGTGTGGAGCCCTGAACTTCTGGCTCTCCAACAATCTGGGAAGGAACTCAGTTCGGACCATAGAGGAGATGGGGGGTGAGGCATGACTGGCAGCCCCAGAGTGTTGGAGGACATTGGGTAGGGCAATCAGGGAGCAACAGCAGGAGGTAGGGACCAACTCATCACTGCTGCTGTCCCCAGTTGACCCAAGGTGTGCAGAGCCTCCAGGCTGCTTCTGCCCTGCTCCAGCCAGAATTTTCAGGGAGTGGCTGCATAGGGTGTGGTGGGGGTGGGGAGAGCAGTGGTGGCAGACTTTCTGCATCCCAACACAAAGGGAAATGTGAGAGCTGCAGGTAAGAGTTGCTGGGAAAGGGGTCCACTACCTGCAGCATGCCCCAAGCTGCTGCTGTGATTCTGTGGCTGCCCTACAGGGAATAAGGAAGAGGCTTACCCTCCACTGACGCCCAGACTGAGCCCCTTTCCCCAGGTCAATGGTGGAAACTGAGGGGGAGAAGGGGCAGACAGGAAGCAGTAGCAGGAAGGAGGGATCCACTGCTATCACAGTACTTGACTGACTCAGGGCCAGGGCAAGACCTAGGGCTACTCCAGCCAGGGACTGTAGGGAGCTGCTGTTCAGTGCTGGATTTGGCTGGGGACAGCGGCAGCGGTGGGCGAATGTCCCTTCCTGTACCTGCTCACTCTCCAGACTCCACTCTCTGAATTGGGGAGGTCTATGGAGCATGAGACTGTGTGTACAAGGCCTAGGCCCAGGCTGAGGCCAAGCCAGAACAATCCTGTGGCTCCACTGCTCTCCACCTAGCAATCCCTGTCTGAGCCCAATGGGCAGATGCACGAGGGAGGGTGGAGAGAGGGCAGCATACTTTGCTTTTGATGCTCTCTGCCTTTTGCTGACCCCCACACCCCGCTTGAACCATGGCCAGGCTGGGAAGCAGCCGTGTGGCTGAGATGAGAGCTGGTTTGGCAGGAGGGAAGAGAAGGCAGCTGGGGCGGGGGGCGGGGGGGAGTTGGAGGTCTCAGGCCAGTAAGGGACGTAGGGACTTTCAACTCCAGCCTGAGCACTATGCAGCTCTGGACAGAGTAGCTCAAGCTGGCAGTAGCCATGGGTCAAATCAAGATGGGGCAGGGGCAGGGGACAAGGGAGGGACCCAGGGGGGTTGTCACAGCCTCTAGAGTGCCAGCTGCCTCTGCCACATTTCTCTTTTCAAAATCCTAGATTCACCTATGATTGAGCAATATCCCCAAACAGAAACAATGCACCTAACACAAAACATTTACAACTGTAGGTACAAGTGTCTATGAAGTTTGAAGGCCAGTCAGCTGTGGAAGTCAATCCAAAGACCAACGTAGAAGAACTCAAGGCTTTCACCTCCATGAGCTTGTACATGAAACTTCAGCAAAACCACCCACAGCTGGCAGTGTCTCCAGACAGATTTGTCCTGTATCTTGGAAACAAAAATGTAAGAGAATAATCGAATTAATTATTTTCTGAAAAAGATACCAGTGGAAATATGTGAGTTGGTTTCTTAGCAACATGTCTCCATCTTCTAACATAAAGGATTTCCATAATGATGTTTTACCCATGATGGTCATAGATGTAGTAGTGGCATGCAAGTGCTAATGATTCCAAGGCACTTGTCTTTATAATTTCTCACTCCCTTTAATCTTCTGCAAATAGCAAATTATGCTGCCTGCAGAGAGTAATATGGAGAAACATAGCTGTAAACTATCCTTGCCATCCACATTCAGCTGGTATTGAGCTTTTCTGAAGCAATTATTGTCCTCTGTCAAGCTCTTGCGGGTCCATTTTAATCAGCATTGACTTCTGACAGTGTGGATTTCAAGTCTCAGGTTTCACAGGTCATAGAGATAAGAATGTTTCTTTGCCTGTGGCATCTGCTGCTGCTAAGTACTCTCTGAATTCTCTGCTCTGGAATACCTAGAGGGCTTATGTTCTCATTATCAGAAAGCAGTGTGAGGATTGTGTTTTAAGTTCTGTCAAGTAGAAACAAAACAAGCACATCTCTCACAAAGCCTATGCAATCCTGGGCATGCTGCTAGTTAGGATGGCTTTGATTTTTAATCTCTTGTTAAGAGAATTTCCATGTGCCCCATATATATAAATTAAGAACAATCTGGTAAAGAGAAGATTTAATTATGCTGCATCATACTTTTGCCCTGGAACAAGCATGCATTCCCTTTCATGACACTGACTAGTAAACAGTAGAAGAGCACATTCTTCATGAAATCCACATTCTGTTTTTTGGCAGAAAGTGTCCTAGAAATATTTAATTTCATAGATTTCATAGACGTTAGGGCTGGAAGGGACCTTATAAGATCATCGGGTCCAGCCCCCTGCCCAAGGGGCAGGAAGTCAGGTAGGGTCAAAGGATCCCAGTAAGATAAACGTTCAAATGTTTCTTGAAACTGTCCAGAGTAGGTCCTTGCACCACCTCTGGGTGGAGTTTGTTCCAGTCCTTGGGGGCTCGGACAGTAAAGAAGTTGTTCCATAGGTCCAGCATGAAATGGTCTTGCAGGAGTTTCTGACCGTTGGACCTTGTCATCCCTTGGGGTGCTATGATGAACAGGTGTTCCCCCCAGATCCAGATGCACACCCCTTATGTACTTGTAGGCTGCCACCAAGTCACCCCTGATCCTGCACTTCTCCAAGCTGAAGAGTCCCATAGCTTGAAGCATCTCTTCATAAGGCCTATTCTCTTGCCCTCTGATCATGTGAGTGGCTCTCCTCTGGACTCTTTCAAGCTTCTCCACATCCTTCCTAAATTGTGGAGCCCAGAACTGGATGCAGTACTCCAGCTGTGACCTCACCACGACTGAGTACAGCAGGAGGATGACTTCCTGGGTCTTGCTCAAGATGCATCAGTAAATGCAAGCCGGAGTTTTGTTCGCTTTGCCACCTGCGGTATCGCATTTGTGGCTCATATTCATCTCGTGGTCAATCATGACCACCAAGTCTCTTTCGGTTGTAGTGCTAGCAAGTGTAGCATTGCCGAGCCTATAAGTGTGATGTGGGGATTTTTTCCCTGAGGTGGAGCACCTTGCATTTCTCCACATTGAATGCCATCAGGTTTTCACCTGCCCACCTTGCAAGCCTACTGAGGTTAGCCTGGATCACCAGCCTATCCTCAAATGTAGAGACTCTTCCCCAAAGTTTGGTATCATCAATGAACTTGGCCAGTCCACTTTTGACACCAGTGTCCAGATCATTTATGAAGATGCTAAAGAGTACAAGTCCAAGAATGGAGCCTTGGCAGACACCACTGGTCACTGAGTGCCATGCTGATTCCATTCCGTCAACTACCACTCTCTACCAAATATATTACATCAACCTCTTCCCTGTTGTCCAGGTGATAGGTCACCTGGTCATAGAAGGAAATGAGATTGGTCAGGCAAGACATACCCACAACAAACCCATGCTGGCTATCCCTCAGAATGTTGCGTTCTGTTAACCTGTCAAGAATGGTTTCACTGATAATTTTTTCCAAAATCTTCCCAGGGATTGAGGTCAAACTGATTGGCCTATAGTTTCCCGGGTCTTCTTTCCTGTCTTCCTTGAAGATTGGCACCACATTGGCCCTCTTCCAATCTTTGGGTACTTCGCCCAAGCGCCACAAGTTCTTGAATATCCTCATCAGTCGATGCGCTATGATGTCTGCCAGTTCTTTTAGCACTCTTGGGTGTAACCTATCCGGACCAGTGGATTTATGGGGGTGCAGCCTCTCAAGATGCTCCCTCACAAGATCCACGCCAATGGTGGCCATATATTCATCTTCAACCCGGTCATCCCACATCATGTGAGGCAGGGTGGTCCCTTTGGGCTGGTGAAAAACCGATGCAAAGTGATCATTAAGCAGATTGGCTTTTTCCTGGGTGTTGGTAGTCAGCTGCCCCAGCTGGTTTAACAGGGGTCCAACATTGCCTTTGTTTTTCTTTCAACTCCCCACGTATCTGAAGAAGGACTTTTTATTGTCCTTGATTCATGTAGCCACATGGAGTTCAGCTGCAGCCTTGGCTTTTCTAGTTTGCTCCCTGCAAGTGTGGACCAGTGCAGTATACTCCTCCTTAGTGGTGTTTCTGTCCTCCATCCATTATACACCTCTCTTTTTAGACATAAGAGGTCCATGAGTTCTCCGTTGAGCCAAGAGGGTTGTTGAGCCCTTTTATCACCTTTCCTATGGGTGGGGATGGACTCTTGTGCTTCTAGGATCACTTCCTTAAGGAGCAACCACTCATCATGAACTCTCCTCCCTGTGAAATCATGGCCTCTCAGGACCTCAAGAACAATCCTCCTGAGCTTATGAAAGTCAGCTTTCCTAAAGTCAAGGACCACTGCATTGCTGGCTGACTTGCCAGGTTTGCGATGGATAGTGAAAGTGACCATCTTGTGGTCACTGTCACCCAACTTCCCTTAGAGCTCATCCACACATGTAAAGAAGCTTTGTGACCAATCAGATTTGGCCTGTTGCTCATCCCATGAGATATCCAGATAGTTGAAGTCTTCCATGACAACCATACACCGAGAGCGCGCAGCCTTGGCCAGTTCCCTGGCAAATTCTTGGTCAAGCACTTGTTCCCAGTTTAGAAGTCTGTAGTAGACTCCTACCATTGTATTCCCTTCACTACATTCCCCTCATATTCTAACCCAAAGGGTCTCCAGTCTTCCTTCTTGGGTGCCAATCTCAGCTCATAGGGACATGTAGCTGTCCTTCACATAGAGAGCTACACCCCCACCCCTTTTTTTGGCATGATCTCTCCTATACAGGGTATAACCATTTATACTGGTAGTCCAGGCATAGGAGGAGTCCCACCAGGTCTCTGTGATCCCTAGGAGATCATAGTCATTTCTGTTTAGCAGAAGGACCAGTTCATCCTGTTTGTTCACCAAACTCCTAGCATTAGTGTACAGGCTGTAAGTGTGCCGTTGGAGGCCCTAGGCTTCCTTGTACTCATGGAGAAGCTCTGTTCATGGGCTGGGGCAGGAGTGGGTTCCCTTGAGTATCCTAACGATGCTTGGTGAGCTTGCTCTGGTGGCTGTCCGCCCATCCCTGGCAAGCTTAGTTTAAAGCCCGGTTGAGGAAGTCAGCCATTCTGGCTGAGAAGAGCTTCTTCCCCAGCAGAGTGAGGTGGAAGCCATCTCTTCCCAACAGACCACTGCCTCTCTCTCTGAAGAGCAGACTGTGGTTGTAGAAGCCGAAGCCTTCACGTTGGCACCAGCACCGTAGTCTTCTGTTTACTGCCTTGATTTGTCTCTCCCTCCTCTGCCCATGACCCATAACTGGAAGGATCGAGGAAAAAAACACCTGCACTCCCAATCCCCTGAGCCCTGCTCCCAGAGACCTATAGCCACTCAGGACCTGGTTGGGATTGCTCCGAGCCGTGTCATTTCTGTCCACATGGATAAGGAGCATAGGGTAGTGGTTGGAAGTCTGGATAAGTTTTGGGATCCTTTCAGCTACATCCCAGATATGGGCTCCCAGGAGGCAGCAGACCCCCTAGGCTAAGAGGTCAAGGTGACAGATCGCTCCCTCTGTTCCCCTCAGGAGGGAATCACTCACAATGATCACTCTGCATTTCATCTTAGGGATGATACCTGGTCGTGTTTCTTTATCACTTACAGTAGCTGGCAGCTCTTTAGGCTCTACTGGTGCTGCAAGAGGTTCATACCTGTTGCAGAGATCCAGGGAGGTGGTGACCCTGGTACAGTGAGCCTTGAGGCCAGAGACAACCTTTTTCCAGCCCCATGGCTGACAGTGTGGGAGTGCCTCTTGGCCTTCCTGGTCCTGGCAGGCGACCTAGGTCACTCTTCTGTCCTGGGGTGAAGGGCCCAGCATTAGGAGTCAATCTTCTGTTCGCCATCCCTGATGGAACGCAGCCTCTGCACCGCAGTCTGGACCTCCACTATCTGGATGCGGTGGATGCTGTTCTGCATGGGAAGGGGGCCATGCAGCATGGGGAGGCTCCCCCACTTTCCTAGCATCTCCCCCACACCTCTCCCTTGGAGTGGATTTGCAGGCCAGACAATGCGGCCCTGCAGCCTTGCTGCCTGAACAGGATTCAGGCGCCCTTAGAAGCCCATGCTGGGACTCCCACCTGGGACAGCAGGCAGGCTGGGACTGCATCTGCCCCCAGCACCCAGCATGGCTTTCACTGCTTCACCCATCTCCATCCTGAGCAAGTGCCTGGCCTCTGGGCCAGACACTGGCTGGGAGAGGTGACATCAGCCCCCAGGGGCTCTGCATGGTTCAGCTCCGGCAAGCTCAGTGCAACTCAAATGGAGGCTCAGCCGTGGATCAGGTGGGCCAAGGAGAGAGCTGAGCCCCTGCCTGCATTGCACCCAGCCTGCCCAGGCTGAGCCATACAAACCCCCAGGAGTTCACACTGCCTCTCTCACCCACAGTGTCTGGCACAGAGGCCAGGCACATGCCCAGGATAGAGGTAGGTGTAGTAGGGAAAGCCATGCCTGGCACTGGGGCAGATGCAGTCCCAGCCCACCCGCTGTCCTGGACAGGAGCCCCAGCGCGGGCTTCTAAAGAAACCTGAATCCCAGGCGGGCAGCGAGGCATCCTGCCCCTACAGGGCTGCACTGTCTGGTCAGCAAACCTGCCCCAAGGGAGAGTCACAGAGAAGTCACTAGCAAAAGCCCTGGCTGCGCTGCACTGCCCCCTTCCCCTGCAGAATAGCACCCACCGCATCTTCTTTTTGGCAGTGCCCAGCGGCAGCATGGGGACCCACAGGCTCACCTCCTGCCCACTCAGTCACATAGCATTAAGGCACCTTACGACTACACATGGGTTAAGGTGCCTTAACTAATCACACCATTTGATACTTGCTTTATGCAGATATTAAATTTAGTCGTGATTAGCCTAAGAGTATTAAGGGTATACACATGTAGACCCATGCCCTTCATGTACCTTAAATATGGCTAATGCACCTTAAATCACCACATGTAAATGCATCCAGTACCTTTACAGAAAGAGCATAAGTAGTGGAATAGCTTTATTAATTGTACATAACTATTTCCTTGTGATTTAAATGTCTATCATCTAATAGCTTTTTGCATTAACTTTGCTTCAATGATTTGTCCTGACATCCTGATTTATTGGTGTTCTAGGCAAAAAATTACATGGGCCTTGCAATTAAGAATGACAACCTAGTATATATTTATAATCTGGGAGATAGAGATGTGGAAATACCACTGGATTCCAAGCCAGTCAGCACTTGGCCTTCTTACTTCAGCATCATCAAAATTGAGAGGTAAAATGTTTATTGAAAGGTGGCATGCTTCTTATGAGATCAGTCTGGTTTGAAAATTCTGCAAGACAAACTCAATAGTAACTGTTATGCATTTGCCATTAAATTGTAGGATTGCAGGGATTGTAGTTAGTGGAGTTGTTTTAGCACAGCTATGAAACAGCCAGCTCTATCAATCATGTCCTTAATTCAACCAAAACAGTTCATCATCAGTAGGAGTGTGCATCTCTTGAAAAATAGTAATGCCTTGAATTCAGTGTGTTTCCATTATTTTCATTCCCATATAGGCATCTCTGTTGGAAAAATGACAAAACTCCCTTATACTTGATACCCTAAACACAGTGAAGGCAGAATAGAGTTTTTTAATCAACTGAAGGAAACAAAGAAAGTTACTTCAGGAAATATATGACTTTGGAAAGTATTTTGAAAAAACAAAAACTGGAAATTAATATTTGATGAGCTGGAAAGGAAAAGACTAAAAATTAGGTGTCTCTTTCACAGTGAAAAAACTAACAACTGCTTTCCATCTCTCCATCGCTTTATATCTGACCTGATTCAAGTATTTGACCCAAGAAGCCAAGAAAAATTGAACCAGATTCTTCTAGTGGTGGAACTTCTCCTGATTTACTATTAATGTGCGGGTGATGGGTCTAATCCTGCTCCCTCTGCAGTAAGGGGAAACTCTCATTAACTCTGGAGGAGCAGGACCTCATCCTCCTACATGAGAGGAGAATCTGAGCCAAAGTCTCATTTCCTCTTCTTTTGGTCCCTATCATGATGGGGGAGACTTTTCTGGTGGAGAAAATAGTGCAGTTAAAAAACACCTTTTAAAAATCATCTTTTCCTTTTTCTTGTAACCATCATATAAAATTTTATTTTTGTCCAAAATCCTTCAACAGGATTGGAAAACATGGCAAAATGTTTCTAACAGTGCCTAGCCCAAGCAGCACAGCTGAAGAAAAATTCATCAAAAAGGGAGAGGCTCTTGGTGCAAATTCTCTCCTGAATTTGCAGCCTGAAAATACTGTGTTCTATGTTGGTGGGGTGCCTCCAGATTTTAAGGTAGGTTTATATATAACCTATATATTCAGACTTAAGGCTAGCCTGTATTGATGGACTTTTTAAAGATCTGTTTATTAGCAGAAATGTTTGGCTACTAAAACATCCTTTATGAATCATATGACTCCACCTTTTGATTCCAGTTTCTCGTGATTCTGCATTAAGGTCCCCAGGCATTAGTTCCCAGGCAAGAGCAATGTGTTTCTCTAATACAGCATTTCTTTTAATAAGTAGCTAAACAAATTCACATGGACCATGATATAAGTTTCTGACATGCAATTAGAAAAAAAATAACATAGTTATTTTTATAGATGGACACCTAGGAAACCCAGCTGAATGATGTGTGGTTTCTGCCTGACTCTTTCAATGATGAGTCCCTAAAAAATGTTTTTTTCCCACTAACTTTCACAGAGGTGAAATATAATTTATTACTAATATTGTGAGTGCATGGACCTCTGGACCAAGAGATCTATAGGGCTGCAAGTTTGGGAATCGGAAAACTGGTCTGCTGATATATTTGTTTTTGTTCATTTATAAATGGAAGTAGGATATTGGTTTAGTTGGTTTAGACAGACCAAAAATTAGAAATGCACAGCTGCAGAGAGAAAGGAGGAAAGAAAGAAAATGATCCAGTGAATGAGCCATCCAGATCAAAACTTATTTCTCCTTAGAAATGATCCATAACTATGACTTTATAAGCATCCAGGTTTCTTCGCCCTTAGAAATGTACGACCTCACATTTTCATTTATTTAGTTTACTGTCTTATTCCTGAAGACTAAGTGGCTTTGTTCCCCTTTTAAACATTTTGTAATTCATTCAATAACTTTCAGACTGAAAAGTATTTACCAGAATACTAGTAATGAAAGGGAAACAAACAAATAGGAATCAGTTTCAAAAGCAAAACAGAAGGATGCTATGCTGCAGTTAATAATTCTGATTCCCTTTTACAACTACTTGTTTTCAACAGCTTCTTATTTCTTTCTGGGTTTTTTTTTTAATTAGGCCATTAAAGCAAACTGAAAGTACTGAAAGGGAAAGGTTACTGGCAATGACTGCTGTTGGAAATACACGATGCGCTGATGAAACATTTGCTAATGTCATGCCTAATCTACAGTGATGAGATTTTTAATACTGGGAAAGTGCTGCATTATCTCTGTCAACTTTGCTCTTTCATTTTGTTTTTAGATACCTTCATATTTTCCTTTCACTAACAAAGCAATTTAGATTCAATTTGCAGTGACCCTTGTTGAAAGAAAGCAGCAGCTTCATCCTGTTAGTTGTTTGAAATAATCTCTGCTGAATACTAGCTACTGGCACAGACAGGTTTCTCAAGTACCAGAGTATCTACTAGATTTAAAGTGCTTGATTTTTTTTAAATTTTCTTCTAGTATAAAATGGCCTTTAAAACTCAAGGAGATGCCAATACAATATGTACAAAATATGGAGAATATTTCTAGTCAGATATTGTCCTTTGGCTAAGTCGCATACACTGACCAAGAGAGATGTGCTGCTAGTTATAAAAGGCCAGATTCAGCTGCCTAAATTGGGCTTAGGTAGAATTTAGATGCCTATGCCATGAAAAGCCAGATCAACCCTACTCCAGCAGCCACAAATCCCCCTTAGCACTTGAAAAGATCCTAGGTTTCCAGATTTAGGCTTCTTAGTCTTGTGTTCATGCTCAGGAGCACCTGAATCAGAGCAGATAGAGATACCTAATTCCCTTCTAAGCTCTGTTGCAATCTAGAATAGAGCTCGGGAGATGGCTAAATTCTGCATAGATTCTTAGAGAGGCTCTATCCATTAAGTATGAGCAGGGCATGCCTAATTCCCTGCAACAACACTGAGTTCAGCACAAACCACAGTCCTTGTTACTTGAGGAGGAAGAAGGGCAGTAGTGTAACATGAGGTAGATGAGCCAGACATGTGCCCCAGGCATCGCTTGATGGGTGGGGGACCAGAAGGATGGGGTTGGGAGAGAGGCACCTCATCCCAGGGCTATTGCTCGTCTCCCTGCTGCCTGCCTCACTACCTGCATCTATGACACACATTGCCAGTGCAGGCAATGTCATGTGTCATCGAGCACAAGGCGTCTTGGGAATCATAGTGTTGTGGAGAAGCAGTTTGCTGCTCCCCCATTTTTTGCTGCCAAATTCAGGATTTTTTTTCTGAGCATGGGCTTCAGTGGCAAAATAATGGGGTGAAAGGCCCCCTTAGCAGCAACCAACTCCACTGCTAGCCTAGAGAACTATAATTCCCATCTTGCACTCCATGATACACACCACCCAGCTCTCTGTGCTCCCTGATTCTTGTGGTTGCAATTGAGGTGGTAGGAGGAGTGGAGGGGAAGGGTGAGAGATGGTACCCCAGGTACATTTTTCCATGCTATGCATCTGAAGAGGGAACCCACACTTTTTGCATAAATGTCGAACTTGGCAAGAGGAAGACCTGGGTTCAATGCCTACCTCAAATCAATATCTCTCTCTTCCCAAAAGAATGGCCTAACCACCAGGCTGTAGTGCTCCTTGGATTGTTTATGCATTTTTCATTTAGACAATCCTTGGATTAAAAATAGCAGGGACTGGAACCGAGGCCCTTGCCTCTATCCCCAAACTAGATTATGCACCTCAATGTTTTGAGCCCATGACTGACTCTCCTTTCTGGACAGTGACCCAGCTTCAGCCAGGGGTGCTGAGAGTGCTTTTCCCTCCTCCAGACTGCTCTATTCCCTCTGCTTTGGCATTCTCCTTAGAGATGTGAGTCTGAATCCCTTCCAAATGGGGCAGACCTAGACACCCAGGCACCTACTTTCTCAGTGACTGCTGGAATCACTAGATTACTAGGGAAAAAATGGGCATTTTCCATAATTAGGCATCTACCTAGGGGTAGACAAGGTACTCTGGATCTCAGTGGTAGATGGAGGCAACATATACAATGCTGAGTCTGGCACCTATGCTCCAAGGAGAGGCAGGGGTTCAGGCATATCCTTATGCCAGCTACTAACTCACCCTAGGCACCTCTTGCTCAGTGCCTAGGAGCTATGGATCATCCTTCAGAGACACTTCATTCTGCCCATTCATTGCATAGGGCTTTTAGGTGCCTACCTGTCTATCTGCATAACATCCATGGGGTAGGGCACCTATTTTTCTAGGCATGCTGAAGCATAAACTGGAAGTACCTATGGATCTGGCTCTAAATCATTACAGCATCAAATAGCCCTGAGATCCTGGTGAACTTAAGATCTAATTGTCATCCTCTTGCCCCTTTATGCATTGTCTGTAAAAGTATTATAAAAATTCTCCTTTATAGTAGTCCTATCTAGACGTGTCCTTTCCCACTAATACACTTCTCCAGTGTACATCACAAAACAACTGCCTGTATAGGACTCCAACACTATCCCATTGTTAAGATGCACCATCTGTCAAATCCAGCTTATAAAAAGCATAAAGACAAAATTGACCTAAAGAATAAATTAATTTGGCAGTCCTGGATGAATTAGATATGCTGACTTTTGTCCTTGTACCTTTGTTTCTTCAAATGCACAGCTCCCTCCCAGTTTAAATCTGCCTGGCTTCATCGGCTGCTTGGAACTTGTCACCCTGAATGATGATCTCGTCAGTTTATACAATTTCAAGCACATCTACAACATGAACACTGCCACATCGCCACCTTGTGCCAGGTAGAGGAAAGTTCAGTTGTCACACTACTGTGCTTTGACAGAGCCTGCAGTGTTTGCAGGCCAGAATGCCCAAAAATATATATATATTCTTAATGCATCTGTCTTTTCCTTTAAATATAAAAATCTCAGGATAATATTAACTTGGTCCATGCTGAAAACATTTGCCACATTAAACTACAGGCACTCCTCACTTAACGACCGAGTTCCGTTCCTGCGACTAGGTCGTTAAGCGAATTGGTCGATAAGCGAGGAGCTGCCCCTTGATACTGCGTGCCTTGGCTTGAGACGCCGCGCTGCCGTTTCCACAATACGTTTCATACAATACCGACTGCTCCGAGAGCTGGTCGTAAGTCCGCGCGGTCGTTAAACAGGTAGGTCGTTAAGTGAGGAGTACCTGTATTATACATACTAACTAGTTTGAACTAAGATTTTTATTGTTATTTTCCATCTCAATAAATTATCCCAAATTATTTATTAATTTGTCTGAAACAGAAATACTAGAAATGCTAGAAATAAATGTGTGCGTTAAGGAGACTGAATAGAGCAACTAGAATGTAGGTTTTTTCCCCCTGGATGTTTCTTACATAAAGTGGGTCTTGTGAATGACAACCCAAGTTCCTTTCAGTGCTAGAATAATGTATGAAATCCCAGTCCAACTTGATTAAGGGCAACAGATTTTAGTTGACTTCCATGGGAGCTGGATGGGTTCTTAAAAATCATATCTTTCCCTATCATGAGAAAGGCCTGTGGCCCTACAGGCTTGTGAGAATGAGCCAAAGAACTTTCCTATCCCAACATGTAATTTAACCTCAGCACAAATCCTTGATCTCATGATAAGAGAGATAAATATACTAGCAAAGCCATACATAATTTTTCAGGGAATATTCTCAGCTTGCAGTAATTAAACAGATATAAAATCAGAGGTCTGAAGTCTCATTCCTCCCAGGGATAAATGAAAAAAAAGTTTAAAACAAGACAGTGTTTTAAATTTTGATGCCCTGTTTTTCTTGTGTGAATATAATGATGAACATACGCTGATATAATCTCTGATTTATTTATTTTTTTGCTTCTTCTCTTTTTCATACTAGAAATAAGCTCGCCTTCACCCAAAGCCGGGCGGTGAGCTATTTCTTTGATGGCTCTGGCTATGCTTTGGTGAAAAACATTGAGAGAAGAGGAAGATTCAGTCAGGTGACTCGTTTTGATATAGAAGTTCGAACACCAATAGACAATGGACTTATTCTCCTGATGATTAATCGGGTGAGTACAAACTCTACTCTAATCCCGTGCCTACGCTCACCCCATGCCTTCTTGTGCCTATTCTGCATGATTATTGTAGAATATTCCATATATTTAGAAATTTTTGTTTCACTTTGAAAAAGAAATGTATTTGTCTGCTGCATATGTTATTGTGAGACACCTGAAGGGCTGGACACAAAAGCCCCCAAATCCTCTGATTTGCTCTTATTTGATCTGATTCTGCTCACACACTGGTGCAATCAGGATTTGAATGAAGTCACACCACTACTTTAAATAAGACAAGAATCAGGCCTAATGATTTCATGTTTTATTGAAACATAAGTGAATTGTAAGAGCCAGTGGGCACATCTACACAAGACACTACTGAGCAGTAGTTACTGTGCATTTATTTAGTACTTGTATAAGCAAGTACTAAATAAATGTGCAGTAACTGGAATTACTGTGCAGTAGAACTGGCAAACACCTTTTAAGTAATGCTACTGTGCAGTAGCTTAATACTACTGCGCAGTAGCATCTCAGCATGGGTTTTTGCCAGATGCTGTTGCTGCGTGGTAGTATCAGGCTACTGTGCAGATACATGCATCCAATGTGTAGTAGTTGACATGAAGTTTTACACATTTGTCTTCTTGTATGTATGTGACACAATTGTATAATTGTACATAATTGTATTGTTACTATCGTAGCCTGAAATTAGATATTAGCCAAAAACAAAATCTGTATCCAAACACCCTTACATTTTGAAAAATTTGAGAGTGATTCCTACCTACGCAAGAGTCTGACACAACCTCCCCCATACAAACATCCTGAAGCCACAGGAAGCTTTGAATACAAACTCAGACAAGTGTCTGCCTCTACCTCAAACTTTCAAGCCGTGTGTGAAGTATAATGAATGAATAAAACAACAGAAAGGGATTTGCTGTGTAGACACAGTATGTGCACACAAATCACTGCAGTGGGCAGTTACTGTGGAATTACTTCCATGCTCATTAAAAGGGTTACTCTCTCTTTTGCCTTCAGGGATCCTTCTAGGAAAGATTACTGCAGTGCAAATTGTTCTGTAGCACTGAAGGCCACCAATAACCTTAGCTTTCAGGAGGTTCCCGAGAAGCAGGAATTGTTGTACACAGACTTCTCTGTACTGGATCCATAATTGATTTCTTCTGAGCAGAAATTTCCAAGTTTTTTTCTGAGTTACATGTATTTTTTTCTTTTATACTTAATGATGAAAAGTATATTCAGATAGGACATTAGCTCTGGAAAACCAGTTCTGCTGACAGGCATTTTCAGTTGAACTGAACAAACCAGCTGCCATTATTCTGTTCTGTTTGAACAGCTCCTAAATATGTAAAATTAATGTATTTTTTATTTTGTTTACAAGTTTGGGGAGGTCCATGATAAATACAAACTGCAGTGTCATTTAAAAATACTGAACTAAATTCTTCCCTCAGTTGTATTAATTCGGCTCTATTGATTGCGGTGAGGGTAGACTAATCTAATTTTATGCTAAAGACTTTGATTTCAAGGATAACTGCATTTCATAGTCCACTTGTTTCTAGCTGTTTTTCTCCCCCATGTTTCCTATACTTTCTTCTGATAGATTCAGTACCCTAGTGGTATAATACTGTTCCTGTTTATAAGCTAGATCTAGCCACAAAAGCCAAATAATGTGATATAGGTAATCCACCACACCCCTTGAAAATTAAAATGAAAAAGCCTCTATCTGCCCTACAGACTTCTGCCTGCACAGCTCTGTTGGTCAGGGTTATAAAGTTCAACCCTTGACTGATCTAGCTATGCTAACAGAAGTTTGGTAGTATAAATTGGAGCAGCCAAATAAAGTTTCTGCAAGGACACCTTGTTTCTTTTGGGGTCAGTGATTTTACTGTAGTGGGACTAAAAAACATAGCTTTACAGTTTAGCATAGCTGCATCCATACCAGCAGCACTTTTCTGATATAGTATACTAGTACCCCTATGCTAATAAAGCACTGGTTGCATAGACAAACAGTTCACCAAAATCCCACGTCAGTACTATTTACCGAATAGTTATGAACAAAAACAGAAATCCAAGAATTTGTTTTGTTTGTTTCTACAATGAATACGTTTTTTTCTGCAATGAATAGTGCAGCCAGCCAATCGTGCTACACATGAATTTCTAAACTGCTTTCATAAGGAATTGTATATGTGTTTTTTTAATGCTGTTTGTTTTGTATAGAGTATGTTCTTCAGTTTGGAGATGCACAATGGATTCCTGTCTCTGCAATATAACTTTGGCTTCAGCAATGGCTCTGTGCTTCTTGAAGATTCAATGAAGAAGGCTCAAATTAACGATGCAAAATTCCATGAGGTATAAGCTGGTGTAGAATTTCTTTCATTTATCAAGCATGCCAATCACCGTGAGGCAGAGTGTAGTTTATACACGTTCTAATGAGAGAATGAAATGATGATAGACCAGATATTGTACAGCATGAAATGTGATCAGGAATCAGGGACCACGTCACCAGACCCACAGGGGGAACCTAAAGTCTGAGTCCAAAACACAGGCTGAGTCAAGGTTCAGGAATTAGGTACCAAATTACTAGATTCTAGGGCAGCCGTTCCCAAACTGGGGGTCGTGACCCCAAATGGGGTAGTAACATCAGCAGATGGGGTTGCAGGAGTGGGGGGCTATGAGTTGGGAGTAAGGGACCATGCTGAGGAAATGGGCCCAATAAACGGGGTTGTGCTGTGCAAAAGTACTGTTCTAGGAGAAATCCAGGGGCAGAGCCTGAGTCACAGGCTAAGTCAAGGTTCAGGAGTCAGGAGCTGGTGCCAAGGTCAGGATGTGCGGGGAGTGCAAGCTGAAGTCAGGGTCTGCCAGAAAACAGATCTGGACTCAAGGTATACCAAGGATCAGAACTGGAGTCAGGGTAGGCCAGGATTCAGGGTCAAAAGTCAGGCACCGCATTACGAGACCCCAGGGGAGTTTCCAAAAAGCCAGAGTTCAGGAACAGAGGCAAGCAGGTTCAGAAATCAGAGAGATTTATGCATGCAGTCCTTCAGAAGAACTGATGGCTGGCCTGCAGCCTGCTGCCACAGAAGGAACTAAATAGGGAGGCTGCTCTCCCCAGCAGCCCATCAGGAGGCCCAAACACTGGCCAGCTGGTTCATTACCTGGGGTTGGGTTGCCAGTCAGAGCCCCCAAGCAGATGTGGCCAACCAGGCAATAAGCGCAGGTCCCCTGACAGGCAGGTTATTGCTAGGTACCTACCTAAATTGTGGCGGAAGTGCACTGCACAGCGACTCCTTTAATCTTGCTCTTTTTGCTACATGTCTCCCACCCCACCACTGATTGATGGAGGGGCCTCATCGGCCCCACTGCTCGCCACTTGCTGCTGATCAGCCAGGAGGCAAAAAACACAGTTTTAAACATGCTGCCATTTTTGCTGCCCAGCCAATCAGCAGCAAGGCAGCTCAGGCCTCTCAGCCAATCAGCAGCAGGAAGCCAAAACCGTGGCATATTTAAAACCATGATTTTTGCCTTCCAGATGACAGTGGGGCCACTGGGGCTGCTCTGCCAAACAGTGGCGGAGGAGTTGCGTGGCAAAAAGCATGAGATTAAAGGAGCTGCTATGCACTTCTGCCAGAATTTAGGCAGGTCCCTAATGCAGTTTAGTTTTGCTTACTGTAGGATGTAAGCACACGGAAGTTCAAAAAGATCAGCTGACATATTTTTGCAAATATTTAGTTGGTCTAATAAAAGATACTACCTCTGCCATAAGTTTTGATTCTTTTCCCCCCTTCAAATAGCATACCATATTTTCTCACATCAATCAGGCACTTTTCCACACAAAAAGCTGGTAGGAATTGGAGTAAGCATTATATGCATGAAATATAGTAAGAACTGTTTCTGCCAGTTAGAGCAGGGGTGGGCAGAGTTCAGGCCTTGGGCCAGATCAGCCCAAGGCAGAGCCGTGATCCACTGCCTGAATGCCCCTGTGACAAACATGGGTCTTGCGGTCAGGGGCACGCAGGCAGCAGATTGTGGCTTTGCCCCATCTCCAGCCCCATGGTGTCACTGCCACAAGATCCTGACCCTGGCCCCAGAGCAGCTCCCTGCTCAGCCTCATGGCCTCTCTGGGCCAGTCTCCATCGGGACCCTGGGAGCACAGGGCCATCATGACACCATGCTATCATGGCCCCACCACTCCCAGGGTCAGCATGGAGACCAGCTGAGAGCGGCACAGGCAGGGGTTGCTGGGGAATAGAGTCCGGCCACCAGCAAGATTGACCATTTTGCCCACCCCTGAGTTGGGGCAAAAGTGCAAATAAAATCTGCGTGTGATTCACAGGGACCAAACAAGGAGCAGGCTCTGCTTCCTAGCTGCTGCTAATCAGTTACTTACTGCAAGGAAAGAACATTTTTTTCTTCATTCGGCCTTTCAAAACCAACGTATTATACTGATGTGTGCTGCATGTGAGATAATATAGTCATTATTGTATTTAGCCATAACCCTATTCCATTAGGGAGTGACTTATGCAGAGGAAAATTCAGTACTGGTTTTTGATCTATAGACACTTGTTTATAAATTTCAGTGACTCAGAAACTAACACTGTACCTGAAGTGGGTGTACCAGATAATTTGTTTCAAAGCAATTTAACTCTGACAATAGCAGTAATAAATCTGAACTATAACTTCATTCCCATGATGTAAATGCAGAAACCGATTGCTGATGTTAGTGGGGTTACAGTGCTTTTTAACTTGTGCGAGAACAGAACTTATGTTTCACAATAGAAACTGTTTTAAAGATATATGTTCCTATTCTTGTTTGGTATAAATGGGAAAATATTTGAAGTCATGCAAATGTCTTATTTATACCAGCCTGCAACTTAGCCAGTGTTGATATTTTCTAGAAAGTAAAAGGTCCTGTTTTTAGCCATTAACTAGGCTAAGTACAGACGGTCAAAACAGCCAAGGCTAAATCAATTCAATCTTTGCAGTCTAGTCTAAGCTGTGTAGATTGAAGTAATAAGGAAGTGAACAGACATTCACTTTTGATTCCAGAAATGTAACCACATGCCTGCAGTGGCCCAGGTCAGAAGCTGAGGGGGCCGGAGTGTGGGGGGGGAGTTGGGGCATTAGACCACACCTCCCTGCTTGGCTGGAGCAGACAGCTTGGGCCAAGTCTAGCTCATCTGCCCTGCAAGGGGGAGAGGTTGTGGGGGAGGTACAAAGCATCTTGGGATGCTGGGGGACTGTGAGTTAATTTGAATCTGGAGGGGATCTGGGACTGAAGTTCAGTAAACCGATTTAACCTAAATCAATTAAGTCTGATACTATATCCATTCAGGTTTATCTTAAACTGGTTTTGGCCATTTTGAAAGCAGTTTATATACACTGAACTTCTGCTGTGTTACAGGTTAGAACTGGTTTCTCATCACTTACATTGGTTTATGTGTAATTTCTCTCCCTATCCCATAGGAATCATGTAATCACATTAAGCTTACTTCTAGTCATTTGGCATTTATACACGTACCTTTTCATACTTGGACGCGCCAGAGATTCAGCACTTCTGACACACACCATGCTGTGCCACTGGAAGTTGTATAAGCAGCAAAATGCACGTCAGTGCAGAGAAAATGGCAGCGGTGCACTTTTGAACTAAAGAACCTCTGTGATGTTTTAGCTCAAAAGCGCACTGCCATCATTTTCTTTGTGCTGACGTACATTTTGCCACTTATACAACTGTAAGCGTTGTTCAAAGGGCCCGGCACTGCAGCGCTTACATGTGTAAAAATGCCCATTGCTCTCAGTTCTCCATTGACTCGCAAACTAATTTTTTGACAAATTAGAATGGTTAAACTTAAAATAACAATAGACAGTAATTAAAGCCACGACGATTTGTAAAAGGCATTTTTTGAACATTTCTTGTTTACATGTTAATTTTTCTTTCAGATTTCTGTTATTTATCATAACTCTAAGAAAATGATTTTGGTGGTGGACAGACGACACATAAAAAGTGTAGACAATGAAAGGACAGCAATGCCATTCACTGATATCTATATAGGTGGAGCCCCTACAGAGATCTTACAGTCCAGGTTAGTATACAATCCAGGTTCAATCAGTACTTCTTTTTAACTAAATATTCAGGTTGATGCACAGTTGTTTTGAGTCATGTGTTTTTTACCTCATTTATAGCTCCTGAAACGCCATCTTTTATTTTTGCTTAAGTACAAAGTTCTGCATTTGTGCACAAATCCAAGAGGCTGTAGCTCTGCAGCTCTGCTGGTGGTCGAACTTGCTAAATGCTTAGGACAAAAAGACATTTTTTTCAAGTGTGTATGAAAACATAATCCTACCTTTTTCTGTATCTAGGAAAAACTATTCCCCCCCACCCCACCCTTTGTTTTTAAAAAGTGATCTTTGCTGCACAAAAGTGTCCTTATGGTATCAATTCAGGCATCAGATACCATGTTTTCAATTAAAGGGATGATTTTTTTTTTCCACTATAATTTTCAATTCTAATAAGTCTCTATTATCTACATGGACAACTGGTGCCACCTTAGTTCGGGGGGGCACCTGTGCCTCCTGTGACCAGTCTCGCTGACCGGGGACAGCAATCCTGCCAACCAGGGAGGGGTCCTCCCCAGGCGATCCCTCAATGGCCAATGGCTGTGGCCGATCACTGCGATCACTGCAGCTGCTTCTGGGAGTGGCTGCGGCCGCTTCTGAGAGCAAGTGCCGGCTGATCACTGCAGCCGCTCCCAGTAGCGGCTGCAGCAATTGCAGCGATCAGCCAGCACTTGCAGTGGGTGCACCGGCACTCTCAGGGGGTGCACGTGCACCCCTGTGCCCCCTCTACACATCACCACTGATTATCTATGGGCTCAAGCTCAGCTGGACTTGTATAGATGTAAAAATGTAAGAGGGAAGGACACATGATATTTTTTCTTTCCCCTTAAGCCATTTGATAAAACTCCTCCTTGGTCCCATACACATATAGAATTCCTGCTTCCTGAAATATGTAGGAACAGGACCATGACCACACCCTGTTCCTCTCTTAGCATTAGCTGGAAGACTTGATTAGACATATTCAGAGGTGTACACTGCATTGATGTAGTGCATGTATTCCTTAGGTAAAATAAGCTAGTATTTTCATCAGTAGTGCAACTGAGGGGTCATGACCAGGCATCACTTTTGGAAGAAGAGGGGGTACACAGACCTGCCCCATTATGCCTCTGATTTCCATGAGGGCTCCAGCTGCCAAATAATGTCAGCACTAGCAACACAAATATCCAGTGTTTCCTTAAAATTCACTTGTATACCAGAGGAATGGATGATAGTAAATGTGAGGTTTATTAAAACAATGGTACGGGAGTTAGAAATTATAGATTAATCCCTGAAGCCCTCTTTCAAGACCATCTTAACTGTCTGAATAATTAATTAATAACAGGTAAAAATGCTTTGATTAACATTATGTGATAAGGACAAACTGTCTCTAAAAGAAAATTATGCCTTTCAAATCTACTAGAATTCTCTGACTCTGAGGCCATCTCCACATACAGGCATACAGGTAAAGGAACAGGATCTAGATAGATGGGATCTAATGCATAATCCACACAATTGCGCCTCCTGTCATGCCACACATGCACAGCAGGAAGCATGACTGTGGGATCACAAATCAAATCCCATTATGCCTTATTGCCAGTGCAGGGGGAACCTGATTCCAGGCTTCTCCTTTAAAGGGCAAAAACATGAGAAATCATGGGTTTCCCTTTGCAGGCTTGCCAAGTTCCAGTCCAGCCTGCAAGGGTCTGAGGGAGGAGGGCAATTGGAGGCTGCCAGTGTCATGTGCACGTGTACATGCACGTGCATGGGGCAGCCAAGTAATGGTGGAGAGCAGCTCTTGCAGCTCCCTCCAAGTCAGTCTGTGGTAGGAGGGGAGGATGGAAGGGGCAAAAGCCATGCGCTGGGCAGTGGGAGGCGTACAGCTTTTCTACATTCATTTTTTATCATCAGGGATCCAGCTTTTCTGCTTCCTGCAGAAAAAATGAGGATTTTCCCCTATAAAGGAGGATATTGCAGATTTTCCTACAGTATATATGCTATACCTTAAATAGAACATGTAGATGGGGGGCATATAGCTTTCCTAAAAGTCTTTCATAAAGTCCCTTACAAGATGCAGTTAAAGAAACTGGTGTGAGAACTTTCAGAGGAACCTAGAAATGTAGGTGACTGAGCAGCCAGGAGAAAATAATATAATGAATAGTTGCTGGTTAAATGAGTATTTATATTCTGTACATTAAATTAAAGGCGTCCCCTGCCTCCAATTGCCATTGCCCCACTCTCCCCAGTCCTAAGCAGCTCCTTGCAGGCTGGAAGGCTGCTGGCTCGTAAAGGGAAATCCTCAGTTTCCCGCTTCAAAGGAGAAAATCTGCAATTTTCTCCTTTAAAGGGGAAAATCCTCATTTTGCTGCAGGAAACAGAAAACCTGGATCCCTGGTGATAAATAATGAATTCACTGATGTATGTTAAGTCAACTGTATGTTGACACAAGTACAGTATGGTGAAGAGGAGTACAATAAACAAAAAAAAACGTATAAAGTATACAAGTGCAGTCAGTACATATGATTGTGACAGCAACCTCAACCTGACATGAACAGGATTACTGAAAGCCGTGTTCTGGTTACATGTACAGTACTTCAAATCCATTCTGGAGATGCCTGAGTGTTATCTCTTACGAAGTAAGATGCTGACTGTTTGTGGAAAAGAGAATGGAAATAGACAATGAGGTAGTTGATTGGAGGACAACTTAAATATAACTTTAAATATATAACTTGTTCAAAATAAATACAAAAATCACACCATGCCCTTTAATTACAGTTGTTGTTTTAACGTTCTCATGGTTTCGCTGCATGTTTTCTTCTCAGTTCTCACAAGCATTTATCAGAATTGATGCATCTTAACTTATCAGGATATAAAATGTGGGTAAAAAGTCACTTTACATAAAAGAGGTGGAAACAGAGTTTCACTGGGGCAAGGGAATTTTGGCCCATTTTTTTCTGAATACCTTGTACTGCAGGAAAAAACCCACTGACGTAAGGGTTTGACTTTGTTTTCCAGCCATGTTAGCTCGCATCTGACAGTAAATACTGGTTTTAAAGGCTGCATGAAAGGTTTCCAGTTTCAAAAGAAAGATTTCAACTTGTTAGAGGAGTCTGGAACCCTGGGAATCAGCTACGGCTGCCCAGAAGAATCACTGGTAAGTTCAACACCATGCATAAGTCTACAACTAATTTTTTTATTCTGAATGTGACTTAACATGCTTTATAGACTAGGTAGGGTAGGGTTATAATTCAGAGAGACCTCAACAATTGGAGGATTGGACCAAAAGAAATCTCATTAGGCTCAATAAGGAGAAGTACAAAGTCCTGCACTTAGGATGGAATAATCCCATGCACCAGTACAGGCTGGAGACTTCCTGGCTAAGCAGCAGCTCTGCAGAAAGGGACTTGGGAGTCATGGTGAACAGTAAGATGAATAGGAGTCAGTGTGCCCTTGTTGCAAAGAAGGGTAACAGCATACTGGGCTGCATTAGTAGGAGCATTGCCAGCAGACCAAGGGGAGTGATTGTTCCCCTCCATTTGGCACTGGTGAGGCCACATCTGGAGTACCGTGTCCAGTTTTGGGCCCCCCACTACAGAAAAAAAGTGGACAAATTGGAGAGTCTAGCAGAGGGAAACAAAAATGTTGAGGGGCCTGGGGCACATGACTTCTGAGGAGAGGCTGAGGGAATTGGTCTATAGAAGAGAAGACTGTATTTAGTCTATAGAAGGGAAGACTGAGGGGGGTTTGAAATCAACCTGCAACTACCTGAAGGGGGGTTACAAAGAAGATGCATCTAGATTGTTCTCAGAGGTGGCAGATGACAAAACAAGAAGCAATGGTCTCAAGCTGCAGCAAGGGAAGTTTAGGTTAGATATTAGGAAAAACATTCTCATTAGGAGGGTAGTAAAACACTGGAACAGGTTACCCAGACAGGCTGTGGAGTCTCCATCCTTGGAGAACTGGCCCAACAGAGTCTAAAGGAAAATATAGTATATATATTTTTTATTACTAACTTTATTGTATTGCTAAAAATGCAACATTGCATGCATTGTACAGTATAATAGGAAATTGTATAGTATTGTATTAGTACTGAAAAGTATTTTAAAAACACTATCTACAGCCCACTTGTGACTTTGTTTACTTGACACGCAGCTGTCTCGCAAAGCATATTTCAATGGAGAGAGCTTCATTGCATCCAGCCAAAAAGGATCTCCCTTTGATGATTTTGAAGGAGGATTCAATTTCCGAACCTTGCAGCCTAATGGGTTGCTATTCTATTATACTGAAGGAGTAAGTATACTTTTCCTTGGTGTTTTCTAACTTACCCACATTTGCCATCTAAACTAGGAAACATGGAATGTAAATATGTTGGGTTAACCAAAACAGATAGCCTAAAGTATCAGAAAGTGTCAGTTCTGCAAGGAACCCTACTGTAAAGAAGTGATGTAAAGTACTATAAAAGAAGAACCCAAAATTACAAATGGAATGCGAGCAATGCTGGACTGATGGAGATTGGGTCCTAAATGGGAAATAATGGAGTAACTGTTTAATGAGTGGCCTAAATATCAGATCCAAAGAAACCATTTATCTTCTAACTGGCACACTTTGGCCCTGCAAAAAACCCTAGGGGAACAGCAATATTATGTATGTGACAAGCAAAAGGAAAAATAAATATTACAGGAAAAGTCACAGGACTTTGAAGCTTACTGCAATATGCTTGTCTTTGAAACATGTTTTTGTTTTTTTTGTATTTCAGTCAGATGTGTTTTCCATCTCTATGGATAAAGGTGCTGTAGTTTTAAATACAAAGGGAATCAAAGTTCAGTCAAAAGATAGCAATTACAATGATGGTAAAACTCATTTTATCATTACTTCTGCCTCACCGGAAAGGTAATGCTACTCAGCATGTTTTAGTTCACCATCACCACCACTATCTGATATATAATATTTATACAGTACAAGTTGTCTATTAATGTTTTTGTAAACAAGATTTCAAAGCCACTGTTTTAGGTTTTTCTATACTAGACCCTTCTTGCAAGGGATAAACAATTAAAAAATACAAACCTCAAATCTATATGGTTGTAGTCTACTCTGCTTGACCGCAGTGTGCAATTATTTTAATAAAACTTTGTCGGGGGGGAGGAGGGATACTATTTTAAGCTTGTGAAGGTTATTTTTTTTCTCATGAAAAAACACAGATAACTAAAAGCTACAAATTGGCAAATGATTAATTCTTCAGAAGAATTGACTGCTTGCTTTGTTAAAACACCCCAAAAATCTTAAATTAACTGAGTCATCTTTGCTTAGAAATGTCATATTGGATATATATGGTAAAAACTGTCCATAATACCTTTATTGGTTGCCAGGCTGTAAAAATTTTAGATTCAAGATGGCAGGGAACAAGCCCCCACTTGTTGGAAAACCTGAAATATTTGTTTCATTTAAACCTGTTCACTTTATCACCGTGCTCAATTTAAAAAAAAAAACTCTTATAATTCAAGACCAGGTTTTCAAAGTCTTCCTTACAGTCACTTGCCTATGGAGAGAAAACCTATTCTTGCTAATTTTTCAGACTCCCATGGAGGTTTGCATGTGTGACCTGTCATTTACAATAATTTTAAAGAAATATTTTTCAAAATGTTGCATATATATCGGGGTGGACAAAATATGGTGTGTGGGCTGGATCTGGCTCGCCAACTGTTTGTATCCAGGCTGCAGGTGGGCAGCTTCAAAGTCATGGGATCAAGGTCATGAGGAGCCAGTGGTTCTGGCTGCTGGGTCGTGCTGGGCACATCCCAGACCCTTCCACAACTTACACTAGCTTCTGCCCTATGCACCAGAAGCACACATCAGTGCATTAGCTGCAGTCCCAAGCAGCCACCCCAGTCCACACTGGGAACTTGCCAGCAACGTCCATAGCTGGCAGCATCCACAGCTGATGCCAGTGCCCCTCTGGCACTCCTTCCAGCGTTCAGGGCAGGAGCTGGTATAAACTGTGCAAGGGGCCAGGACATTGTGGTGCTGTAGCTGTGGGGATGGTTAGGGCAGGAAGGGGAGAGAGAGAGAGACATGTCAGGGTGTGTTGTAGCTGTGGATATAGTTTGGGCTAAGACCCTAGGCAGAGCAATGATCCATTCCCCACATGCACTGCCCAGAGAACTGGTGCCTGACACAGGGGCGTAGGGACAACGAATCATGGCTCTGCTTCATGCTTGGCCGGGGTGGGGCCAGGGCTGGTATCTGGGGGAGCAACATCTGGAACAGGTGGGGTTGGGGCTGGAATCACAGGGTCCCGGCCCTGGCCCTGGCCCCGGCTCCGTGCTGTCACTGCCCTATGATTCCAGCCCCAGCCCTGCCTGCCCATCCTGCTCCCAGATGCCATTTCCCCAAATCCCATCCCTGGCCCCATCCCAGCTGAGAGTGGAGCCATGATCTGCTTCCCACACACCCCTGTGATGGGTACTGGTTCTGAGGGTAGAGGCATGCAGGGAGCAAGGCCCTGGCTCCATGCCATCACAGGTCCATAAACCCAGGGTCTCCATGGTGACTGGCTGGGACCCACCTGGGCAGGGCACAGAGCCAGGCAGACAGGATGGGGCTGCTTAGGGAGTTTTGGTGAGCTGCTGCACAAGGGTGTCAGCAGTGTTGACTCAGCCCACAACAGCTCACTAAAATTCCCTATGTGTCCTGTGGCCCAAATAATTGCCCACCCCTGATATATACAGGGGCACATTTTGATACATTAGTCCTGAAATAATAATGATGATTATTGGAAGGCTTTGCTTTTGATTTTAGGATTTATCACAAAGGATCAGAATGTAGAAACACCTAATCTAATATTTTTGGTTGTTATTAACCAATATTTGCTGTTTTCAGATGTAAGCAATATGACATTAGAAAGGTGGGACCCTTTCTGCCTTGTGTTGCAATTTTCATGTGTTAAATTGTACTTTCCTTGTAGACTCAGTAATCATAACATTTCATAAACATCTCAAGGATATCTCTAGTGCTGTGGGCCATTGAACCTAAGCTACCATCATAGCCAATTTTTTGCTGCACAGCTGGAAACAAAAGGGTTTCTTTGTGCTATTCAGTGAATCATCTCCTGATCTCTGAATTATGCAACATATATGCAAAATGGAATACTATCTGAATAGACTGCTCCAAAAAAATCAGTTGTTAAAAGGCCATTTACTCTTCGCAGATACGAGCTGATTGTAGATGACAAAAATTACAGCAAAAAGAATCCAACTAAGGACAAATCGGGGCCAAAGCCTGAAAGTGCTAAGAAATTCTATTTTGGTGGCTCTCCCCTCAGTACTCAATATGCCAATTTCACCGGATGCATAAGCAATGCCTACTTCACTAGGTATGTAACATCCTCACAGTATACTTCCAAAAATCTATGTCTGGTGACACAGAGAGTAATACTAAAGAGAACTAATTATTTTCACAGTAAAAATATTTTTTCTTATTTTCCCAGTGTGTGCAAACTTCTGTTTCTCTTATTTACCATCAAATCTGTCAGAACTGCCCTGCTAGGTCAAGAAACTGTTAAACTGGAAATAACTGCTGATGTAAATCAGCTTTTAGTACTGCACCTGCTACTTCCTTTGGTACAAGATGTAATTTGCATAGCTGTTAATTTACATTTCTATTATGTAATTTCCAGGATTGCCTCTGAAATAAAAGGATGATGCATTGCAGGGTCCTCCTGAGTTGTAAGCTCAGTCTTGGCAAAACCATCAGGTTTTACTGTATTTTGCAAACTGTTTCTATATAGTTTTTCCAAGGAAATGTAGCACAGAAAACTGAAGCCAGTTTTGTGTGTACAGAGCAGGTACAACGCAGACAGAAACTGTGCAAGATGTACAGTGTCCCACCAATATTTTATCCTAAAAGGACCATCTAAGGGTGAATAGATATTTCATATTTTCTGTTGCTTGCTGAGAAAAGTACCGCCAGATGGGAAATTGCTTTACTATATAGGCACCTGCCCCCTAATAACTATAATTAATATGTACTCAGATTTTTTTTCCAAAATAAATTTATCCAAACCAGTAGTGGTATAGCACATCGGGGTCCCAGGGGTGGCCATGAAATCCCTCTGGTGGCTCCACAACTGGTACCCGCTCCACCCCTAGGGCATCTTCCCATGTCACCCAGCATGCCTTGATGGTATAATAATCGTAATGGGGAGGCTGTCCATGGGCCTTTGCGTGGCCCCGGTTCAACTGAACCCCTGCTAGGGTTCCCTGGCACCCTACTGGTCCATACTATTCCTCAGGCCCCTCACTGGACCTCTCCAGTCCCAGGCACCTCACTGGGCTTCTCAGGCCGACTGTGCCCTGTAGGGCATCCAAAGCCTTAGAAGCTAATTTCTTGGCTCCAAATCCTCCCCTACACCATGCCCCAAGCCTCACAGGTGTTATTATACCATTGTTCTCTTGCTGGCGCTTTGACCTCCTAGGCTTCCACCCCCTCACTCTCGCTAGGCCTTTTAGCCTGGGCCCACTGTGTTGGACCTGGCCTTGATGCACTAGCTCCGATTTGTCCCTTACGGTCACCAGACCCTTGGCCCTTACGGTCACCAGGCCTCATGCCCCTGTGTGGCTGCACCCCTCCTCAGGCACCAAGCTCCTGGCCCCTGCCTGGCCCTGTAAGCCTTGCACTATGCCCACTCCAGGTCGATAGTCACTTGGGCTTTGAGGTTGCCCTTGGCAGGGTTCAAGGCGATCACACACCCCTCAGGCAATAGTAGGACCTCTGTAAACCACCCTTATACTCCCAACCCAAACCACCAGTCTAAATATAACATAACATAAGCCTCAGGGTTGTAACATTACCAGCAACAATGGAAGCAGCCCTCTACCCCTTTAAGAGGGCAAGCCTTCCTTCACCCCTCATGCTGGCATACCTCCTAGACTGGGTTCCTTGTGAGCTCCCCAAGCCACACTGTTCCTGCAGGCTGGTGTTGCCAGGTGTACAATAATTATGGTATTTGTACAATAATTTCAAACATCACACAATATACAATCAATAATAGCAAAAATGTTCAAAACGTGCAATAATTTTTGAGGCAACTATTTGATGCAGCCTATGCAAAACCCAAATCACACTCAGGGTGTCTTAACCAACTTTTAGGTTTGCTGTCAGCACTTTATTATGACTGCTTGCCTTGAAATAAAGCTATGCTTTAACCTTGATAACCCAGTTCTCACTCACTCACTGGCGACTTACAGTGAGCAATATAAAGTAAATAAGAAGAGAACTTATTTGCATATTTTTTCAGTGTACAATAGTTTTTCAGCAAATACAATAATTTCAAGCTTCCAATATGATCATTTCGTATTCAAGACCTGGCAATGCTGCTGCCAGCAGAAAAGCAGTCAGTCCAGTGTCCCTGGGTAGCTCTCCCAGGCAGGAGCTCCTAACCCTGCAGCTGGCAGGGCTAGACTGGCTTGCCAGCCTAAGCCCCAGGTTTATATCCTCCCAGGGCCCTGCCCCATTCCGGTCAGCAGGCTGCCTGCAGGTGCTAACTAATTGCCTCATTTATCCCAGTGCCCTGACAACTGGCAGCTGCTGTACCCTGCCTAGCCTGCAGTGGTCCCTGGCTGGGCTGCTTTTACCTTAAAGGAACAAGGAGCCCCAGGCTCTCTATTACAGATGGCTATTGTAAAATTAGAAACATGTAACAATTATAAGGCTCCTTGGGCACATCTGCACGTTCATTAATGCACCACAGTTACTGCACATTAAGTTCAGTACTTGTGTAATCAAGTACTAAATCAATGCGTAGTGCTGGAGCATGCCTTTTTAGTGACGTTACTGCGCAGTAGCCTAATAATACTGAGCAGTAGCATATTAGCACCGTTTGTACTGTGATATACTACTGCACAGTATTATAAGGGTACTGAGCAGTTAGCATCTCATATAGACGTGCCTCTTGAATAATAATAGCAAGCCAAATTTGGCTTGCCCAGCACTACCCATACCACAAGTTATAGCAGAGCAGGTTCCACAGAATACCTGAACTGGTGGGCAGGGAGACAGTAGGACATTTCACAGTCTCGGTGAGGAAGTGTTAAGAGCAGAGTGGACACAGGCTATGATAAATTGGTTTCCCAGTAAAGATAGATAGATATGCTTCTAAGGCAGCACTGTTATATGCTGGCCCTTACTCAAGGAAAAAAAATAAGGTATTTGCAACCTCACACAGATTTGTTTTCAAGGATTTTAAGTCACAAAGTCTTTTAAAATATCAGTTTAAATATAATTTAAAGATCTGTATTTTTCACAATGATACTAAATGAAAAAACAGCTATATATTTGACATTAACTTACTATGGATATTTTGATCATGTTTTAGTTCTTCTATGTAGAAAAAGTTATGCTTAACCAATTTCTGATAACTATTCATAACACCTTCTCCTCTTTGAAACACAGGTTGGATCGAGAAGTTGAAGTTGAAGATTTCCAGCGGTACCCAGAGAAAGTTCAGGCTTCCTTTTATGGATGTCCTGTTGAATCCCCTCCTGTTGCTCTTCTCCATAAGAAGGGAAAGAATTCGTCAAAAGCCAAAGGAAGTCGTAATAAAAAGGTTAGTTAGCACCAAATTACTTGTGACTACTCTGATACCAGCTTCCATTTGGCCAAAGTCCACAGTATATCATGATCTTAAATTTGCCAGATGGTTGTGGTTCCAAAAGAGGTCATTTGAAAAACAACAGAGGATGGGACTTGATTCCTTTGAATGTGCCTTAATTCCAAACAGATGCTCTGCCTTTGCCAAGATTCTCTAGCCCAGTGATTTGTCTGGAGAAAAGGAGATATAAAAGCTGTACTAAAAATCAGGGAGTATTGTAGCAGTTACAGAAAAAGAATGTAGTAGTTCATTGAATCCCAGTACCAGAAAGGACATGATATAATTTCCCCAACAGAAAATTTTCAGATACAAAATTATTTTACACTTGATCTCTTAGCAAAAATATCTACTGTAAGTCTTCTACTAGTAGAGAGTTACAGACCAGCATTAACCTTATCCCAACTTCAGCTGCATTAACTTCAGCTTTCCTGCTTTCATTCAAGGGGTTGGACCAAATTAACTCTGAGGTCTTTTCCAACTCAGTGATTCTGTGATTCAAAGAATACTCACACCTTTCTATTGTGCCTTAATTTTTGAGGTGTCCTAGCAAGTGTAAGGAAACGGGTCTTCTCCTGTTTTCTCTGCAGTTTAAAAACACTGTGCTTATTTCTGCTTTCAGCTTCTTCCATGCAGTTCCATTAAGTACAGTCAGCTTTATACTGTATCATGTATATCATCATCATTATTATTATCAATATGCACGTCTGCATAGCACATATATTATTATATATACTGATTAGTAATATTGCTGTTATTTACAATCAGAGTAAATAACAGTAAAATGTCGTCCCACTATATTAACACTGAACTAAACTGAACTGTAATAGAGCTCACATCATTTAAAGGGAAAAAAAACTCAAAGCCTGGGTTCACATAGGCAGTCTCATAAGAATTATCATGACATGTTATTATTTGCCTCTATCTGCTCTCCTTCTGTGTCAATACTACATATGAAAGAAGGCACTCATTATGATAGAACTGTTTTATTTAGGGACATATATCACTTAGATTTGGAACAACTCCAGGTATTTTTATAAACATTTTGTTAAAACATTCCCCACTGGCTAGATAATATTGTTACTGCTAATCATATCCACATCCACTTGGAAACTTGCTAATCAAGAGTTTTTTGTATGAAGGTGGGAAGAGACAAAGACAGAATCTCACAGCTTTTAACTGACTTCAAAAAATTAGACCAAGAAATCGGTGCACAAAGAGACCCTCACTGCCACTTGTCCAAGAATCCTAAGGCAATTGACCATGCCTATCAATTTGGAGGAATAGCGAATAGTCGGCAGGAGTTTGACTACATACCAAAGGATTTCAATGATAGGTAAGATAATAGACAGCAACCCTAGAAATGAAAAACAGCTTACAGTCCAGGAAAAACAGCAATGGAAACAAAAACCTGGAACTAATAAAATAAATTCCTGTCATTACTTGGATTATATGCTGTAGCCCTTTCATGAGTCCTTCATCTGTTTTGTCTCTTGATATATCTTGTTTCCCTGTCTATTTATTTGGCATCTAAGCCATTCTGGTTGCTAGTACAATATAAAACAGAACATTCTAAAACTTTGGAGCAAGCAATCTTCATCCCTTTCATGTCACAAGGCAGTAAGATTTGGGCCAAGTTCTGCAGTTTCATTTAATCCTAACTATTATGCCTGTTCACATCAATAGGTGTTTAGCCTCAGTAAAAAATGTGGGACCTGATCCAATATTAATAATATTACAATATCATATTGTGACATAAAGGACTTCATTCAAAAGTATGTTACCAAACTGCAGGCTATATCACACCACCAGTCTCCACCCACAACCAGTAATGATTTCAGAGAAAGAGGCATGGCCTTAAGTGAACATATTTGTATAGGAATCACTATACCATCTACTGAAGTTCAGTCTAGTCATATCTCGTGTGGGTTATAGCAGGTTTTATAAAGCTATGCAGTGAATTAAAACATGAAACTATAGACACTGTGTCCAATTCAAAGAGCAATGGAAAAGTAAGTGAAAAGGCCTGGGTAGCAAAGACATTTAGACTTCACACATTCACAAAAAGTGCCATATGGTATTTTATGACTATAAATGGTCAGGATCTTGGCTTAATTTTTATACATAAGACAGAAAATTCAACAACACAATGCTATGTAGCAGCAACAGTAGAGTACTGTCTCAGAGGTAGAGTGCCATATATTGACTTGCAAACAATGGGACTATTAAATTTGATTTAATTCAATTCAGTGTTTTCCAAATATCTATTTCAAGTCTGATGTTGAAATTCAATGTAATACATACGAAAAAGAGGGATCATAAACCCAAAGTGTAGCAGAAACATTCATCCCTAATCACTGCTTTTTGTTTTAATGGCCATGAATGCTATTGTATCATAATGTTATTGTTTATTTTATAATAGCTATGACTTTTGACATTTTTAAGTCTTTCTGGGTTATTAGGTGTATTTTACATAAAAGCAGGTCAGCAAACATAACTGAGAACCTTGAGAGTTGTCAAGCTAAACCTTGGATTAGATGAGAAGCTATTAGAAACCTGGAACTCAGCAGTGACGTTCTGTAACACTAACAATCAGGCCAGTAAACTCTCATACCTCCACTACACTAAAAGGAGAGTTTAACATTGCCCCAACATTTTTCATATCTCCACTGCTATTAGCAATATTGGGAGGCCAAGGGCACATAACATTGTAATCACCATCCCAATTAGACCTTCTGCTTTGATATGCTTTTGTGTGTAAGAAATGAATATAATATTAATTCTGATTGATCTGTATGGAATGATCTATATCAGTGGTGCCCAACCTATTCAGCCTAAGACCAGATGAGAAGCATGGGGCCAGTCCGCAGGCCAGATTCTGCATGCAGGTTTGGTCTTTGGGCCGGATCCAGTGTGGAATCAATCTAGGATGTGATCCAGCATACCAGCCCAGTCACATGCACCAGATCTAGCTATGGAGTGACCCCACGTGTCCGATCTAGCCATGGAGCAACCCTGAGCAACAGCATGGTCTGGGCTTTGTTCATCTCCTTCTTGTGTCATCCAGCCCACAGGACTCCCCACAGTTCTGGAAACCTGGTGATCGGGAAGCAGCAGAAGTGTTAATTAATGCTTCTGCTGTTACCCTGCCACTAAATTTCCAGGCCTGTGAGGAGCCCCTTCTGACAGATAACGCAGCTCCACAGGCCAGATACAGCCCATGGGCCATAGGTTGAGCACCGCTAATCTATATGCATTATTCCCCCCTAAAATTTTGATTTGGTTTTCAAAAGAATTTAATCTGGTTAGTATGTGCTCTGGCTTCTAGTCAAAAACCATATGGAGCATACATCAAAAATATAATTTCTATAAGTAAGGAAAATATCCCCTAGCACAAAAGGATAAATCTTGATTTTTCCCTCTCTGCACAGTGGCACTGTCCATTACGAATTGACAAATATCTATCCTGATAGTAAAATGACATTTTTATTTTACAGATCTCAGTTCTCCATTAGTCTGAAAACTCACTCATCCCATGGAATGATCTTTTATGTCTCTGATCAAGAAGAGAACAACTTCATGACCCTTTTTGTTGCCCATGGACGGCTCATTTTTATGTTTAATGTTGGTCACCAGAAGATAAGGATTAAAAGTCAAGAAAAGTACAATGATGGGCTTTGGCACAATGTAAGTCAAAGAAATGGTTGTTAGGATGACGTGCTTTAGAAACTATAGTTATAAAAGTGATGATCTAACAATTCGTTTTCAGCAAAAGATTAATCTTTGTTCTGAACCACATATACATAACTATGCGCTGAGAAATTTCTGCTAACATTTTTAAATCTACTGTAAAATCTCTCTCTCTCTCTCTCTCTCTGTAAATGTTGCTAAATCATTAACTGGGAATAAGGTGGCTAGCTGCCAAATCACTTATAGTCATCCAGATATTTACCACAACAACAGCTGCATGGAAGAAGTAGGGATGAGCAGATTTGAAAGATCAAGTATTGACCAAAACGACCAAAAAACAAGCCAAGTTTGGTTAGGCTTAGAGCTGGAGGGGAGGGCTGTGGAGAACTAGAGCAAGTAAAAGGAAGAAAAGAGTTGGAAGACAGGTAAGAAAGAAAATTAATGGTATGTAAAACAACTAGTTTGCGGCTGCTTGCAAAGTAAGAACGAGATAACCTTCTTTTCTAATATTGTGCCATTATCTCAGATCGTAGAGTTGTCTACAACCATTATCTTCTTCTGCTGTATAAATGGTGTTTCCTCAACAGTTTGATTATCCTTTGGTTAAACAATTAACATGATTTTAATAGGAATTTTTCTCCTGTTTAGGTGATATTTATTCGGGGGAAAAATATTGGTCGTTTGATAATTGATGGCCTTCGAGTATTGGAAGAAAATGTTTCTACTGATAAAACCTGGCAAGTCAGTGAACCACTCTACATAGGGGGTGTGGCTCCAGGAAAAGCTGTGAAAAATATCCAGGTAAAGTAGACATGCACTATTTAATAAGATATATGTAATTAAAATGTTGACTATACAGATAAACAGAGGCAAAAGCATATTGTGGCATTGATCCTGAGGCATTGTTGGAATGCACACAGGGTACATCAGGAGTCAGTTGTGAAAACTGGGTGTAAGACGCATTTGTTCTGTGAAGCTGGTGAGTGGGGCTTGACATCCCAGCAATGCTGAGGACACCAAGGTGTCATTATGACAGCTACAAGTATCTGAGGAGGAGAGACATGCCCCTTGGTCAGGCTGATGGGAAAGGATGTTGAAGAGGCCATCCCATTAGCTCTGCATCACTGGAAGATGCTCCTTCAAGGGAATGATTCTTACTTGAATAATTAGATTGGCATTAGTGCTGATTTGGAATTAAAAGTGCCTCACAAGGGTTCTGTTGGTGTTCTATATTAATCCTAATCTAAGGATTAGGGGTATTTTTCCCCATCTAAAAATATCATCACAAAATAGTATTAATAGTAGAATTACATTTAAAATGTAATTCTATCATTAATTGTATGATATTAATCGTATGATATTAATTGTAATTCTATCATTAATCGTATGATTAATGATAGAATTACAATATATTTCAACAAGTACTATTTGTCACAACCAAATTAAGTACTGCCCATGCCACAAGTAAGAAATATATTAATCAAAACAGTTTTAGTCTATTCAAGGTAACGCTAAGGGTTAACTAACAAGATGAAAATAACAGGGTTTTTTTCTGCGCATGTCAAAAAGAAATTTATTACTGCGCCACTAACAGAGATAAAAACTTTTGCCTTCTTTGCTTTATATAAATCACTGTAAGTGGTTGGAATGACAGGGGAGTGTCCGGACTAATATACAAATAAAACCCATCTTCACTTCCGTGAAGAAGGGGGACCTCCGTACGAACCTTGGAGACCTCTGATCACACGTATCAGAGTAACTGACAACTTGATCACTTGCCAGTGCCCCCCTCACGTCTCAACCCAATCTTAAGACGTAAATCACCGACCTGCCGGCCCAATTTTTTTTCTGTTTATCTGCCCGATGAAAGACTTTCATGCAGACCGACCTTCGAACCTTAAGCTGTAACTAACCAAATATCTCTGACCTCCGTCTTTCACCACCTTAACGGCGTGAGTAAATAATCTTGCTTTGCAACCGATAAGCGTCTGTGCCTAATTCCACTCCAAGCGTCATAAGTACCCGCCTGACGGCCTTCAAAGGTCTCGTACCCTTCACTGCAGTGCACGGCAGTGACACTATTTTAACAAGAGGCTCCTACAAAACTACTCCTATTTACCAGCAATAAAATTGGGTATAGTAGTTTCATAGTTTCATAGTAGCTAGGGTCAGGAGAGACCTGAACAGATCATCTAGCCTGACCCCCCACCACAGGCAGGAATGAATGCTGGGTTCACAAGACCCCAGACAGGTGATCATCCAACCTCCTCTTGAATTTACCCAAGATAGGGGGGAGGACCACTTCTCTGGGAAGTTGGTTCCAGATTTTGGTCACCCTAACTGTAAAATATTGCCTTCTCTAACCTAAACCTATTCTCCATCAGCTTATTACCATTGTTCCTTGTCACCCCAGGTGGTGCTGGGGAGAAAAGGGCTCTGCCTATTTGCTGTTGATCTCCCCTGATGAGCTTGTAGGCAGCCACCGGGTCCACCCTCAGCCTCCTCTTGCTGAGGCTGAGCAGGTTCAGGTCCTTCAGTCTCTCCTCGTAGGGCCTGTCCTGCTGCCCTCTCACCAAGCGGGTGGCCCTCCTCTGAACCCTCTCCAGGCTGGCCACATCCCTTTTGAAGTGTGGCGCCCAGTACTGAACACAGTACTCCAACTGTGGCCTGACCACAGTCGCAAAGAGGGGGAGTATCACTTCTCTGGACCGGCTTGAGATGCACCTTTGGATGCATGACAAGGTATGGCTGGCCTTGCTGGCTGCGGTCTGGCATTGGCGGCTCATGTTCATCTTGGAGTCAATAATGACTCTGAGATCCCTTTCCGCCTCTGTGCTTTCAAGAAGGGAACTCCCCAGCCTGTATGTATACTGTGGATTCCTTCTCCCAAGGTGCAGCACCCTGCATTTGTCTACGTTGAACCCCATCCTATTCTCGTCTGCCCACTTTTGTAGTCTGTCTAAATCTAGTTGCAGCCTCTCTCACCCTTCAAGTGTGTCCACCTCACCCCACATCTTAGTGTCATCAGCAAACTTGGACAGCGTGCTTTCCACCCCCTTGTCCAAATCGTAGATGAAGATATTAAACAGTGCGGGCCCAAGCACCAAGCCCTGGGGTACCCCACTGCTCACATCTCACCAGGTTGAGTACAACCCGTCCACCACTACTCTCTGGGTGTGCCCCATCAGCCAATTTTTTACCCATCCCTGTGCAGGCATCAATGCCGCAGTCGCTTAATTTATTGATGAGGATGGGGTGAGAAACAGTGTCAAAGGCCTTCTTAAAGTCTAGAAAGACTACGTCCACAGCAACACCATCATCCAAGGATTTAGTTACTTGGTCATAAAAGGCAATCAGGTTGGTCTGGCAGGACCTGCCTTTGATGAACCCATACTGATTGCCCCTGAACATGATCTCCCCTGCAGGCCCCCCACAGATGTGCTCCTTGATGATTCTCTCCAAGAGCTCCCCAAGCACCGAGGTGAGGCTTACAGGCCTATAGTTACTTGGGTCCTCTTTCCTCCCTTTCTTGAAAATAGGGACCACATTAGCCAGTTTTCAATCCCCTGGCACCTGGCCAGATGACCACGAATACTCATACAGCCGGGCCAAGGGCTCCACAATGACCCCTGCCAGCTCCCTCAACACCCTTGGGTGGAGGGCATCTGGACCTGCAGATTTAAAAATGTCTAGCCTTCCAGAAGATCCCTAACTACATCTGCGCTGACTGAAGGCTTGATAGAGCTATCCCCAAGATTGTCCCTACCTTTGGTAGGTGGGATATCCTGGTCCCTGTTCAGGAAAACAGAGGCAAAGAAACTGTTAAAAATATCAGCTTTCTTGTCTGGCGTGGCCACAGGATTACCGTTTGTGTCTTGCAGGGGCCCTACATTGCCTGGTGCCCTCTTCTTGCTCCCAATGTACTTGAAAAAGGACTTTTTGTTGTCCTTAATCCTGGACGCTAGCCTGAGTTCCATCTCTGCCTTGGCCTTCCTAATAGCCCTCCCACACTCCTGGGCCAAGGAGGAGTACTCCTCCTTGGTGATGGCTCCTCCCTTCCACTGGTTGTACGCCCCCCTTTTAGTCCTCAGGCATTCCTGTATGCCCTTGCTGAGCCAAGGGGGTTTCTGAGCACTCTTACTTGCCTTGCTTCTCTCAGGGACTGTTATCGTTTGGGCCTGGAGGATCACCCCCTTAAGGTACGACCATCCCTCATGGACTCCCATCTCCTCTACCTTCTGGGCCTTCAGTAGCAGAGAAGTTATGGTGTTTGTCTACAGCTCCAGGCTTGTAAATTTGAGCCCCAGTCCAGAAATGTGCCCAAGGTTGCCTCTTCTTGATACACCTGTAAATGTATATCTGATTATTCAGGCAGAATAGTCAAAGGCACCCAGACTAGATACTAGCCACATTGTTCCCTTGTATACTACTGCCTACTGAAATTGATATACTTTAATCAGGATAGTTCTATGAGCTGCTACTTCAGGGCAGATCTTTGACCTTTGTTGTGATAAAATCCAGAAACAATGTAAAGATTGTAAGTTTTTCCAGAGAAGATAGATGAAAGACTTGAGAAGCTATTTATTTGTTTTGCTGTCAATTCAAATGTGCTACTTCATACACATAAAAAGGAAGAAAAAATGCAAAGGGGCAAAAACTACACAAAATTTACTTCTGCCTTGAATACCATGGTCCTGAAGAACATGCTGAGTACATGGCACTACAATTCAGTATCAACTTACGCAATTTGAAATAGAAATGGAAATAAACTACCCTTTAAAATATCTTTCTTTGAGAAATGTTGGGAAATAAAGAATCCCAGGAATAAGTAATCTTTGGTTAGAATACTCCCATAGTTTGGAAAAACTATTAAATTCCACCAGAAACAAGGAGCTTACCTCATCCAATACAGCAATGAAACAACATGGGATTTTGTAACACCCTTAAAACTTCTCTCAAGATGGGAGACTTTATCATCTATTTTGTCTCTTCTAATGCGATCTCTAGGGAAAGTGTTACCATACTATCTGAGAATATCTTGAATACTCCAAAAACAGATATAACAATAGCAGTGGACCCTCTACTTTCTTCCTTCTCTGGTTGAACTACAATAGCTTGCTTCTGAGGAAGGTTTTAGAAATGCAGGTGAGATGGGGGGGTGGATTATGTATGTGTACACTGTGTGCATCAACATTAAGGTGACTCAATGACCTCTGGTGCAGTTATGCTGGAGTCAGCTGCTCCCAGGCAAAGCATTTTCATGTGTCCCTGGGACTGCAGCAATTTGAGCTGGGGCGAAGCAGCCCCAGGCCAGCAGGGGGCACAAGAGGTCAGCCCTGGGCTCCAGATGGCAGTGTTGGGTGGCAGAGGGTCTGGCCGGAGCCAGGAATCTGGCCATCAGCTGGCTAGGCTAGCCAGGCTCAATTGGCGCCCAGTGGTTAGCATCTACATGTTCATTTGATTGTACGTAATGACTCTGCTGTAAGATAGTACTGTCCCCAACATTACTGTCCTACAGTGAAGTTAATTAGTTTACTGCTCCCTGATAGTAGCACATGTGCAGATGATGATGATGTACTGCGTAATTAATTAGTCAACCCCACAGTAAAGCCCAAGTGTAGATGCACCCACTGATTCAAACATTAATAAGAGAAAACCAAAACACAGAAATGAATATATTATTGACTCTCTTAGAGTCATGCTGATAAGAAATAAATTCTGAAATGTGCATGTCAATTGTGCAGGTTTTAAGCACATCCTGGTTTTCATTAGTGTTGTCTCAGGTTCTTGAGAGGTTTGAATTAGACCAAGATTTTGCTTTGCAAATGAAAGGCACATTATTATTAGGCCTGTGCGAAGCAGCTAGTATTTGCTTCGGATTCGGACTCAGCCAATTTGGAGGACTGTGATTCGATTCGGTGATTCAAATCACTTTCCCGAATTGATTCGGCCGAATCTCCAAATCAACCAGGCCAGGCCCATCCCCGGTGCACTCTCCCAGCCCCGGCAATGGCTGCCCTGCCCACCCCAGCTCCCGGCACTTGGGGGAAAAAGCCCCGACTCAGCGGGTACTGCCGGGCGGGGGGCAATCCCTGCTGCCCCCCACTGCTCCACAAAGATTCCGAGAGCTTTGAATTGATTCAAACCTTTTAATTGATCCCCTGATTCGATTTGGATTCGGAGATTCAGCCACTGAATCGGGCTGAATCGCCTCCAAATCGAATCACCACCCAAAGCTTCGCACAGCTCTAATTATCATGTATGTTGAAGAGGGGTGACATAGCAAAAACTGAAGCAACGAGGATTCCCTTTAGGGAGTCTTTGGTTATGCGAGACAAAGTGGAAGCTCCACAATCCACGATAAGTGGGGGGGTTTCTGGTGTGTCTGGAGAACTGCTTCTGTGCTCTGGCTTTTTCTGGCATTTTACTTAATAATCTCACTCTTCCTTTTCTCAGATTAACTCCGTCTACAGTTTCAGCGGTTGTCTCAGCAATTTACAACTCAACAGCAAATCAGTCATTTCTCCTTCGCAGACATTCAGTGTAACACCTTGCTTTGAAGGCCCATCAGAAACAGGAACATACTTTTCATCAGCAGGAGGATATGTAGTTCTTGGTAACATGCCATTTAATGAATATATCCCAGAATAAGACTTGCATATTTATTCTAAGGCATGGTAATATACCCAACTCCCCTTCATTGGGTTAGAAATGCCCGACCCCCTTATGTGATATAATTTATTGTTTCCTACTTTTCAATTTACTATCACAAACATATTTTCAAAACTAATATATGTTTTAAAACAAAGTAAAAACAAGAGGTCACTTTTAGAAGCATATAGTCTGCAAAGGTCCATACCCATCATTAATGTGGGGATGGAAATAACATATCCCACAGATGAATAAGATATTTTTCTTCCCACAGATGAATCCTTCAGTTTAGGTCTGAAATTTGAAGTTGTTTTTGAAGCACGTCCTAGAAGCAGCTCGGGAATCCTGATGCATGGACACAGTGTGAATGGAGAGTACCTAAACATGCACATGGAAAATGGACAGGTAAAAAAAAAAGTCACTAGCCCTTCTTTGGTATGACTAGGTCCATCTGCAGCCTGCTTGGATTCTGTAATAAACGAATTTTTCTTCTTATACATTCACTATTATTTGAACCCTATTTTTCTCCTCAATATGTTAACCCATTAAACAGGTAGCTAAGCATAACCCAGATACTTCTTTTAACATACATGTCAACTGCTGCAATCAAGTCACTTTCACTGGTTTCAATAATAAATATTTAATGTCCAAATGAAAGGAAAGAAGAACATTGACACATTGGTGTTGCTCTTTCATCTATACATTAAAAATGCGTAAGTTACAAGGTAAGGGGATCTGATTTCGTTTTCTTGTTAGCAAGCAATTTTTTTATTTACTTCGTGTTCAAAGAAATATATGAGCTTGTGCTGTTGTTTTGGCAGGTATCTAAAGGGGTTCCACCTGCTGGTTGGGCTGATAATCAAAGCTCTCTGTCTTTTGTAAGACTAAAATGAAAGCAATTAAGTTAATTGTTTGGACAGTTCTTGCTATAATTTGTGTGTTACAGTAGCACTTAAGGCAGTGATTTGCAACCTTTTTTTGGCTCAGGGCACTCCTTCATAGCTTTTTTTAATTTGGCAGAACCCTGGTTGAGAACCACTACTGTACTCCTTTAGCTTGCCTCAGTGGTTCTCAACCGGGGTGCTGTTGCCAACATGGCTGGGTGAAACTGCCCTGCATGCCTTGCGTGGAGTTAAATCACCAAGTGGCTGTGGCAGGAACAAGCATTAGGGTTATGTGGTAACAGTAATGCATCAAGAAGTACCTACTCCTGCTGCAACCCTTCTGGGCTGACCCTGCATGCAAGCCCAGAAACAGAGGCACACAGGGGAATTCCACTGCCACCAAGTAGAAGTGTCCTGAACACATCTCTTCCAGAAGAAGCATGCAGAACTGGACCAAGAAGGGCTACAGCAAAAGCAGGCACTCCTGCCTGTATTAGGTTTATCAGATAATCCTAATGCAGGCAGGAATACTCGCTCCTGCTGCAGCTGCTTCTGGATCTGGCTCCATACAAATGGGTATGGGGCAGTTTCACCTGGCTGCAGAGAGCATGGAAACAGCACTTGTGCTGCAGCACCCCTGAAAGGGTCTCACAGCACCTCAGGGTGCCACAGCATCTTGACTGAGAAACACTCACCTAAAAACACCAATCAAAACACAGCTCCCGTTGTGGGAGGTGCTGGACGTACACATACAAGAAAACAGCCCCACCTCAAAACGTTTGCAATCTAAATAGAGCGGGCAAAGACTTGGAGAAAGGGAGAATCATTTTCCCCACTTTATAAATTGAACTAGGCAAAGACAGAAATGCTTAGAACTGTAGCAAGTTTTCCTCTTTAAATTAACAGGGGAAAGCTTATGGCAGCTGCTTGCAGTGCAATTCTTTGTACTAACTAGTGATTCCCATAAACTCTGTTCAAGTGTAGTTAGAAAGAGGATGAGGACTATCAGCTTTATTTCTTGGTGGTCTAGAGAGAAAAATAAACACTCTTCCTAATCATCATTGATGTTGCAACAGAAATCCTCTAGAACAAAATTTGAGTAGCTGCCTTGCATCATTTTCAGTGAACAATCTATGAACATTCATAGAATTATTGAAAAATAGGATTAGAAAGGACTTCAGGAAGGCATCTAGTCCAATCCCCTGCTCAAGACAGGATCATCCCTATTTAAATCAGATTTGTCTGACCTAATCTTAACAATTTTCAAGGATAAATATGCTGCAACCTCTTTGGATAACCTGTTGCACTGCTTACACAGGTCAGTTCTTAGACAGCCAACTTAAATAGGCAGTCCTCACAAGGAATCTTGCACTCCACAATCAGACCCTCAAAGAGGTGGGATGCTGTTGTGAATAAAGGATTTAAGAGAATTGTTTTCAGTTCCTGAGTCTGCCACAGGTTTCTCATGTGACCTTGGGCAACTAACTTAATCTCTGTGCCTTGATTCTACATCTATACAAATGAGATACTAATTCCCTACCCAGTCAACCATTGTTTGCCTTGTCTGTTTATACTGCAATGTCTTCAAGACAAAGACTGTCTCTTATGAAGTGTCTACCAAGACGGGACTTGAATGTAATTTGAGGCCTCTAAGCACTAATGTAATACAGAAATCAAGAGGACAGCAATTTTAAAGTATTTGGAAGCAATTAATTGAGCTGTGGCCACATCTACACAAAATGTTGACTGCGCAGCAGCTCATTACTACTGCACAGTAGCTTGTTACTACTGCACAGTAGCACCATGTGGCACGACACAACACTACTGCACAGTAGTGACAAGCTAGTGTGCACTAGTAATGAGCTACTGTGCAATCAGCATGACCAAAAGCCATTCAGGGCCACTACTGCACAGTAACTCCAGTTACTGCACAGTCAATTAGTACATGTGTATGCAACTAACAACTGCTCAGTCAATGTAGACATGGCCTGTGTTTACTTTTAACCAAGGATAAAAAAAAAAAAACATGTTCCTATGTTCAGATCAGAAACATCCCAAAAGCTACTGAAATGAGAAACTTAAAACTTGGTTTAGTTTGAAGAATTCTTTGAACATGATTATGAAGAAAAGTGGTTAAAGTTATAAAAGTTTAAAGTAGGAACTTTGCATTAATGCAGAAAAAGGAAAAGAAAAGCAAAAGTTGGTTGGAAAAGATTTTGCAGTGTAATTACATTATTTTCTCACAGGTAATAGTGAAACTGAATAATGGAGTCAGAGACTTTTCAACTTCAGTTACACCAAAACAGAGTCTCTGTGATGGCAAGTGGCACAGAATGGCAGGTGAGTAAAATCTGATCTTACCCATAATGATAGCAGAGCTTTGTTCTTCCTTTATCCCATCCCTCCACTTGGGCTAAGGCAGTGGAAGCAAGGTCATGCCATGTCTATCACGTCTCACTCTTTTTCTCACTATTATTCTCACTTCTCACTGTTGTTTGGATTTAAACAGTCCCTGAAACAAACCTACTTCAAAGAAGCAAATCTTTGTTCTCCCCCAAGCACTGTAGTGCTTCTGAAACGTTCACACTGCAAGCAAAAGTAGGACACATCTTACAAAAAGGTCAGAGACAATCTAATACCCCATGCTATACAGCAGACTGGTTCCCCACCATCTGCTGGCCTATGGACAACAGTTCAAAGAAGTAACATGCTGTGAGCAACCTCCCACTTTGCTCTTTCTGTCAACATCAACTGTAGTGATAATGGCCTTGGTTTTGACTTTCAATTTTCTGCAGTCACAGGCAACATGGAGATTCTTGGCTACGTGTTGCTGTGATCCGGAGATTGAGAACCAGTGAAATAGACATTTGTGCACGTTGTTTGTTCTCAATTTTTTTTTTTTTTTGGGGGGGGGGGAGGGGGGCTTTGTACCCCTTTTAAAGTTTGTTATGCAGCTGTGTATCCCTATTGTTCTGTGTTACATATAAGAAAGGAACAGTTGGTGTTACTATAACCACAATGTAATCTCTCCGGTAACCTAAAGCAGCGTTATCAAACTCATCCTGCTCTGTGGGCCAGATAAATTGCAGGCCACATTGGGCCCACAGAGTACCCCATGTGCTGAATCCAGCTGGACTAGTCCAGTGTGGTACCACATGCGGTGCATGCCCTGGTGTAGCCGTGCATGCAACCTGCAGCGCTTGCCCCAGACCAGCCCCATATGCAGGGCTGGTCTGCATCACCAATCCAGACCAGCCCTGGATCCAGCAGGCAGGGTCAGTCTGGCACAAGCACCATATACAGCATGCACCCCAGACTGACCGCATGCACTGAATGCAGCATGCATTGGTCTTGGCCCCACAGGGCACACAGCACATGGTGCTGATCCAGGGCACATGCTGCAGGTGGCACCTGCATTAGACCAGGCCTGTGTGCTGAATCTGGCATGAACACCCATTCTGTAGGCCTGATCCAGACTAGCTCCAGATACAGCAGGAAGGACCAGTCCGATACAGGCACTGCATGCAGTGCCCTAGACTGGCCCCGTGCTGTGTTCAGCAGGTAGGGCCTGGGCCAGCACATGCTGCATGCCGTGCACCAATCGGAAACCCACAGGCGGCACTGCAGGCTGGATGATAGGGCTCCATGGGCTGGATCCAGCCCTTGGGATGTATCTGTGACACCCCTGACCTAAAAGATACTAAAGAGAGGATTTTTTTTCATTTTTTCTTTGTCCTTCATTTACATTTTCCCTTTCCCTTCTTCTGCTTTCCTATTCCTTCCACTGGCATACCTTCTAGAATTTTGCTGCATACTCCCGGGAGCACATGGGACCCAAGTTGAGACATACTACTGTATATTGTACAAAACATAAATGATATCATTTATAATTAAAGTTCTTCATCCACTTGTGCTTTGCATTCCAGTGATAAGAGACTCTAACGTAGTGCAGTTAGATGTGGACTCTGAAGTAAACCATGTCGTGGGGCCACTAAATCCCAGAGCAATTGACCACAGGGAACCTGTGTTTATTGGAGGTGTGCCAGGTAAGATTTGTCAGCTTTCTTAAATCTTTATTCCCAAGTTCATAGATTCATAGATTGTTAGGGGCTGGAAGGGACCCATTCCAAGTATTTTTTAAAAGAAACTTAGAAGTTTACTTTTCTTTGAAAGAGAGAGTGGGGAAAACATACCATTCCTCTGTAATCTCTGTCTTCCTGATGTAGTCTGAAATGTTGAAGTTCAAGTAAAGCTGCTAAAAATTTTTTGACTGAACAGCATTCCCTCAGAGAGGCTGTTTCAATGCAGTTGAAGCATTTTTGGCAGTGTGAGAGCCACCAATGCAGCCAGTTTGCTATCCCATGGACTTTTCACTTTAATTAAGAATTGAACTGTAAAGTTTTCCATGGGATTGAAAGCCCTACTGAGATATAGTTCTAGTCTTAAAATATAGTTGCTGCTAACCTGCTCCCCTACCTTCTCCAAGCCTGACTCCCTTGAGCGCTAATTATGAATAATTATTAAAATATAAAAAAAATCTGGCTCTATCAGTTTCTCATGTGCAAGTGTTGGTTAATATGATCTTGTGAGTCACAAAGCACCTGTGTGGTGTGGCTCAAAATTGCTAAATTTACTCCTCCTATTCAACAGGCTGCTTGTCCACTGAAAGTTTCATATGCAAACTATAACCAATAGGCCTGTGCAAATAGGGAAGTATTTGATGCGGATTCGGATGATTCAGAGGACAGTGATCTGATTTGGAAATTCGGATCACTGTCCTGAATCGATTCAGTCGAATCAGCTTTGGAAGATTTGGCATAGATTTGGAGAGATTCAGTGATTTGGCCATAGACTATAATGGGAAATTACTGAGATACCTATAATGTCATTTTCTGGTAGATTTGGATGAAAACAGCAGGGATGGTAGCCCCTTCTGAGGGCATGAAGCCTGCCAAGTTTCAAGGAGATAGATGCAGGAGTTTCTGGAAAACTGCACCTCAAACTCCTGAAAGCAAAACTTGTCACCTGTGTGTGTTAAGGCAGATTTGGATGAAAACAGCAGGGATGATAGCTTGTAACAGGGGGCCTTCCCAGTGCTGGTTAGATCTCCACCTGCCCACCTGTTTCTGGGTCAGCCACCCACCCCTCTTTTGCTCAAGAAGAAACAGCTCACAAAAGGTACAGAAAAGCTGAAGACACAGGCTTATGTGCTGTTTCTACGTCCCTCCCCCAGAGCACTGATTGGAACAGGACTCAGGGAAATATCAGAGTCACTAGCCAGCTACAGATGTCAGTCTTTCCCCCCCTGCTCTCCCTCTCTCTTCTCAGTTTCTGTTCCCCTGAAAGATTGCCTTCTGAATCTTTTCCTGAATCTTTTCCAAATTGATTCAGAGGGTTTTTTTGGTCTCCCGATTCAAGTCGGATTCAGTGATTCGGCTTCCACATTGGGCCGAATCTTCTCCAAATTGAATAAGTGACCAAAGCTTCACACACCCCTAATGTACAGCACATGATTTGACTTTTAAATCACTTCCTATACAAACTTCATTTCTCATTTTTATGGAGTGTTATTGCTATGTACCTTCAACGTCAATCAAGAATAACACTAACAATCCAATTCATAATATTGCTTTTCTTGGATGAATAGCTCAAGAACGTGATGTTCTATTCCATCCCATACTACAAAGGGAAAAAAATTGTCTAAAGGGAACAATAGCATCTCTGTGCATAAGGCTGATCTTCCTCTGTTTCCAAATCAGGATGTTATTAGAACTTCTATATAATTACTGCAAAACCCTGTCCAAAGAGGGAATATAATGTGGTAACTGTGAATATTGTTCTGTCCCATAATAATAGAACTTTATAATTCCACATTATTTACAGAATACTAGAGACATCACACATTGGCAACATATTGGAACTGGCATTATATTATGCACATTATACTTTTATCTGGTATGCATGTAAGTGGAATATATTGTATTCCAGGGACATCAAACTCATCTGGCCCCGTGGGCTGAATGAGTGGCATGGTGCTGATCCATGGGCCAGACTGGGCCCATGGACCCTGTCCTGCTGCATGTCAGATCCAGTACCTGTGGAATGTGCTCCAGGACTGCGGCACATGCTCCAGGTGACTCAGGAACCACACTGCATGCAACACCCACCTTAAAGGAACCAGAGCGGGTACCATGTGCAGCACCTTCCACATGCAGTGCAGTCCTGGAGCAGGCACCACATGCAACATGGGTCCTTGGCTGGCTGCAGAAAGCACCAAATTAAAGCTGCATCTGATGCCTGGCATGTGGGGCCAGTCCACCGCATGTCGCATGCTGTGTGTAGATCAGTTATGAGACCCAGGGACAGTCCCGAGGGCCAGATGACAGGGCTCTCTGGGCTGGATCCAACCTGAAGCCCATATCTTTGACACCTGTATTGCTATAATGAGACAATAAGCAAGACATGATGCCAACGTAAGTCATATAAATACAACATACAAATAACTAAATATAACCTAGGAACATGGATATAGGGCACATCTACACAAGTGGCAGACTGCGCAATTGTTACTCCACAGTCATTTGGTACTTGCATAAGCTTATGAAAGTACTAAATGACCGTGCAGTAACCAGCACTACTGTGCAGTACCATCTCCGCACAGTTTTTTTCCCCCCAACAGTACTGTGCAGTAGCAACAAGCAACAGTAACGTCACCACATGGTTAGTGCCCAGCAATGCTACTGTGCAGTAGCAATGAGCTACAGTGCAGTAGCTTGTAGTTATTGCGCTGCAGTGTCTCATTTAGACGCGCCCATATACAAGTAAACATGCCATATGTCAGAAGACATTACAACTGCACAGCCTGATATTCTTTTCACATACTTTTGCGTATGCAAAAATGCAAAAGAGCCTTCCCATTGGTTATAAGGTATCAAGAAGTTGAGTGTGAGTGCAAACAATATGATACCATTTCTCATACCTACTCTAAATAACCTTTTTGGAAATTGGCAGTGCTTCACCCATTCTGAAAGACGTCAGAAGATAGGTCAGAGCTGAAATTGGTAGCAAATTGTAAATAAAGGTTATTGTTTTCTAGAAAGAACAGAAAACAGATTCCAGATTTATATTCATAGTAACAAAAGCAACTTGCTCTTACTTTGGAATTTCAAAAAGGGCAATGCTCCAATGTATTACAAAGCCATCATGATAGCTTTAGTCCTATTTCTTGGTTGTTTTACCTGCACCCAAATTGTAGGGTGCACACACTGACAGAGTACTAAATTAGAAACCTTGGTTATGTTGCTGGCACTGGCACTGCCACTGGTCTGATGGGTGACACTGGGAAAGTCAGTTCACCTCTGTTAGTTTCCCCAGCTATAAAACTGGAATAATGATACTGATTCTCTTCTATGAAGTTACCCACTGTGATAAAAAATGCTGTATAAGAGCAAGGCATTTATTAATAATACTGCTTTACAGATTTTGTGTCTTTTTATCATCGGTTAGCTGCACAACAACTGAATTTGCTCTGGATGTAATTAAGAACCAAAGTTGGTCTCTTCAATTTTGCTAGAATAAAAGCTGGTCTTATTGAAAACCATGGGGTAGATCTTGGAAATCTTTTGTTCCCCCAGGTGGTCTCCTCATCAAAAAACTGACTTAAACAACTTCCTTGTTCTGCCCATTTCCCTTTCCTAAATATAGAAATCAAAATATGTCTATGTTGAAAACTATGGTTTTGGTAAAAAGAATATTTAAAAAGATACCAAAAAACCACATGATTTCAGAAAAAATAGCTTGAAAAATATCTTTAAAATAGAACGTGGACCTATTTCAAAGACTGTAAAAGTGAATAATTCATTTTTTTCTCTCCAAAATTGTTATTCAAGTTTTCAACCTGCTTTATTTAAAATGTGTATACAGTTTCTTTCAGTCATCATTGGTTCCAGTTATCCTTTATTCTTTGTTTCTTTCAGAATCACTTCTAACATCCAGCCTGACCACACGAAATTCCTTTACTGGCTGCATTCGTAACCTGGTGATTGATGAAAAACCAGTGAGTTTTAGTAAAGCAGCTTTGGTCAGTGGTGCAGTGAGCATCAACACATGTCCAGCAGCCTGATACCGCACGTCAGCAGAACTGCAAAGGTCTTTACAGCACTGAAGGATAAACAAGGCAAAAGGATCTGTGTTCTATTCCTCTGCAATGCTGAGAAATAATAAAACTATATCATTCAGAATCTGTATATTTAGGGTCACTCACTTCAAACACATATGTGTACAAACAAAAAACCTCTGAAGAATAAAGAGATTTTTTGTCTGCAGTGCTTTTGCTATATAACACAAGAGTTTACAGTTACTACAGTTTCTGTGTTGCAAACCCTACTGCCCTTCTACATAATAATGTTGATGGATTACAGAATAAATTAAAGTGATTTTAATATGTTGCATTCCAAAGACCCTATAAATATTTTCATTCCATGCCATACAAATGCCCTAAGCAACTTCTTGTTTATTTTGAAAAAATGCTAATATACATGAAAGAATAAAAGTAGATAATAGAATTTCTCTGCAAATAATCGTGTTTAAAGATTATTTTACCTCACATTCAGCTTATTTATACTGCATAGTAAATAGATCATTTATTTAAACTGGCTAGAGATTAGAACACCAACTGCTAATACAGGGAGCTCTGATTATATATGTGTGTGTGTGACACAAAATTTCAACATTTTATAAACCACTTTCCTTTAAAACTGTATACCTACAAAGCACATGTATAAATAACCCCAAATGTCAAAGATACAGGACATGATTTCTGATCTAATTTGTACTGGTAGAACATAAGTAATTCCACTGACTTCAATATGGCTTGCCATGATTTATGCTAGCATAAACAAGAGGAGATTAACACCTACAGTACCTGGAGAAACTATATCACAGAATACAATCATCATTCCTTCCTTTACCCCCTCCCCTGCTTAGCAGTTGCTACGGTATTGTGGTACAGCACCTCTTATTCTGATACAGTACTCAGTCACAAACCAAGTGTACAAAACTCAGAAGCAAGCATGAAAAGCACTTAGGCCAGCTACAAGGTCTAGTGATAGCTAACATCTTATGGATCCCAATATGTATTCTGTCAAGTGTCTTCAGATCCTGAATTCTGCTCAGATCCCCTAGAAAACCTGACCCTCGCCAGATGTGCTACAAACTGTGTCAAAATATTCCCAGTCCATCTGATTTGTAGCCTTCCATGCAAGAGGTAAAAGAATGGTAGACTCATAGCTTAGTCAACTGGCCATAGGGGTTCCTGAAATTCCTTCCCAAGTTGTTGGTACACTATACATAGAAAAGGAAAAATGCAGTCCTACTGGTACCTAAAATGCATCCCCAAATCAAAAGGCATGCTTAAATGAGAACTCATAAATATTTTAATTCTCAATTGACCCCATCTTAGTTTGGTCTAGTTTAGGTTTCAATAGACCCCCTCAGTGGGTAATTCATTGGAGCGGGGTTTGACTCTCCTCCCCCTCTTAAGAAGAAAATTTCCATAAGGTTCCCTCCTCAGACTTGCATCCTGCCGAAGGTACACGCTTACCTCCCCAGTGTTTTGAGGGAGGCTAGTGCCACTAGGAAGTTTCCTGTACCCTAACATTGACTCTTATCTTAAGAAGGATCCTTGGTCATAGCCATTCAGAGTCAGGGGATTCCAAGGAAAAATACCATAGCCCAGGGCTTTATTATTTGTGTCCGCATCCTACAAGCTCCTGGTGCTTGTCGCTGCCAATCCCTGAATCTTAAGCACCAAGTTCTGAAGTACACAGAGGGTTACATATGCAGAGGAGCCCTTACTAAGCCCATGTCTTCAACTGCCTGGAATATGGAAGACAATACACCCATTGTCTTTAAGACAGAACACTCTTCCTGTACCATCTTCACTATTTCACAGGCTACTCCAAAATAGACTACATTATGCTTTTATCATTCATTCCTAGAAATCCTTGCATACTCCTGGATCAACCCTCTGGTCAATACGGCTAACTTGGCCAGATTCTCTAGAAATGGTGAGAATATTAAAGGAATGCTTGGACATTTTTTTGCTGGACACTTCAACTTTATGCAAATAGATAAAACATCCTTGCACAGCAAACTGGAAGGATCACAAGCCAAGTAAATGTGCTCATCTGTGTTGGGCATTTTATAGCTATACAAACACCATTTAAGCCAGGAAGCAGCTCCCTTCCTCCTCACACATCGAGCAGGTGGACAACATTCCAAAGACAACAAAAAAGGCTGAAGAGTGCAGGCTGTAATAGTAATTCTTTGGAAAATAATGACGTTTTAAGGTGAACTAAGCCCTTATAGCAAAGCGAAACACAGCTTTAGTATGAATCCCAGGATATGGTTCCCACAGCAGTGTGAGGTGTAAGTAGGTAAGTGGCTGTTGCCACTCTTTAGTTACAAACTATACCTTACTGTTGTGACCTAATATATTAGTAGGATTTAGAAGACTAAGATATGATGGTTTGTGCCAATATACTACTCCATCAATTACTGAATAACTCACTCCTGGAATCCATTTCTTTTCAGATGCTGGATATACTATAATACAATATTATTACCAGTTGAAAAGTCATTGAGAAAATAATTAGGAGTGAAACATAAGCTAGAGTTAGACTGCTGATTATATAATTAATTGCCAAGAGTCACTGAAGTGTAATAAAGACATTTATATAATTATAGTATAAGTAGATTTTACATTGATATAATTACATATTCACAGACATGTTAAAGCCATCTTTTTTTCTTTGAATTTGTAACAAAACAATGAAAAGTCAGTGCTTTTTCTGGATTATGTCTTTTGCCCAACTAAGCTTTCTATCTACTTCACTGTACATGTGCACAGGGGAGAGTGAAGTTTATATATCAGTCCCCTGCCCTAAGGGTGCTTGCTAAAAACTTGACAGCAATGTATAGCATACAAAGGGTCTATTACATTTCTGACTCAGAATGCTTCCAACTTCAGGGCAAAAGATGGCTTTAAATCATTTGTTTTTTGTCCAAACCGAATAGAAAAATAAGATATACAGAGTTAAAATGGACTTTTTATTGAGTTAATTCTGCACCAGATGAATTTGATACCCCTGGCACACAATATACTCCACTTGCTAGAGTGAAGCAATATATATAAATAAAATTGTATCTTTTTAACTTAGTTTTTTTTTTTAAATCAGGCCTTTCTTATTGTATAGGCTTTTGTATATGTTCACTCCTACTGTTTCTGAGATGCAGTTTCACCCTTCTGCCCAGTTTTTAAGACCTGGGTAGACAAAGCCAGCTGAGATGACATAGCTGGGGATGGTCTTGCTTTGGACACGGGGGCCTGGATGACCTCCTGAGGTCCACTCCAACCCTAATTTTCTATGATTCTATGATCCTTTGTCATAGGATGCTAGTTTGCTCTATGGTGTTAGGAGGCAGCAAAATGATGTTAGGAGGCAGCGTTGTCATAATGTGAAGCAGTATCATCCAACTTGTGATGTCATTATGTTGTGATGCAACAGCATGTCTACATTCCTAAAATGCCTCTCAATTCACCCCCCATTCTACAAAAAGATACTATCCCCTGGCTTCTACTACCTGCAATTATTTGCCTGAGAAACAAAAGCATTGAACTGCGGCTATAGGGGGCAGAAATCATTTATACTTTTAAAATAAAGTTTACACCACTTCCATTTTCCTGCATATTTTTTTTTGCATATCTCATTTTGGGTCATTGCCATAGTTAAGGGCCCTCGCAGTGTTACTCTCACACTGATCTACTTGAGGATGGTCCTGCTTTGAGCAGTGGGGTGGACCAGATGACTTCCTGAGGTCTCTTCCAACCCTTATTTTCTATGATGATTCTATGATGGCAACACCTGGTATCACCTCCAATTCAAAAAATTTTGAATGACAATTTCAATGAGTCTGTAGAACAGCAGCGCTCACGCTGTTAGCCCAAGAGGAATGCCATGATTGAACAAAGATTAGGCCGTAGGAGCCACCTCCCACTGGTCCCACTCACCAGTTTGGGCCCAGGAGGACTGTCTCAGCCCCATGAGGATGGCCTGCTACATCTCCCATATGCCACGACCAGGTCCTGGTGGCCTGCATCACCTTCGCCCAGCCCTGCGCACCAGGATGGGGGCTCTCCGCAGGTCCAGAGATTTGGCAGCAGGAGCCTGGTGCCACTGCTCTGCTACCCATGAGACTGCAGACATTGGGGGTCATGCCCCCCTCCCTGCTGTGGGGCAATGGCTGGTGTGGAGAGGGGGAGAGAGCTGGCAGGGATCCTAGTCTTCAAGAAGCAGCATTGTTAGGTCTTAAATATAAAGTTATATTGGAAGCTCAAAATTATCGTATTTGCTGGAAAAGTATTGTACAGTAGAAAATATGCAAATAGGTCTTATTTACTTGATATTGCTCACAGTAAGGTGGCAGCGAGCGAGTGAGAACTGGGTCATCAAAGTTGAAGCATTTCTTTGAGACAAGCAGTCATAAGGAAGCGCTGGCAGCAAACCCAGGGTTGACATGACCATACAAATACAACAATCACCGGATACCCAGCAACACTGGAGAGAAGCAGGGCTGGGTGGGGCCTCCAGAGGTCACCTAGTCCGAGCCCCTGCAACCATCATCTACTACGTGTCAGGGACGTGACGTGCAGAAGTCCGGCTCATCCCTACACTCCAGGCCAGGGACCACAGCGGCGCCAGCGCTCCCGCCCGGGGCCTCCAACGCAAACCCACGAGCCCAGGGCAGCGCGGAGGCACGTGACCATCCTCCCCTGCGTTCGACTGCACTTGGACTGTTCCATCTACTGGGGAGAGGAGGAAGGACGGCTTTGCGCGCATGCGTTCTGCGTGCAAACGAGAGGCGTCCCTCTGGCACCGCGCGGTTGGGAGGCCCCGCCCTCTTTCAGGCGGGGGGGGGGATGGTGCCCCGGAGACAGAGCGCGCGGCCATGACGCAGTCGGTGGTGGTGCAGGGTGAGTGGGGGGAGGGGTCGGGAGGAAATGGGGGTCTCCCATCCTGTCCCCGCGCCCCCTTTGACCCGAGTCTCTTCCCCGCTTTGCAGTGGGCCAATGTGGGAACCAGATCGGCTGCCGCTTCTGGGACCTGGCGCTGCGGGAGCACGCCGCCGTTAACCAGGTAACGGCCGCCCAACCGCCGCCACGCCCCGGGCGGAGCGCCGCGCCACGGGGGCGGGGCGGAGCCCCAAGCCCCGCCCCCTCGGGACTCGGGTGGAGCGGCAGTGGCGGGGCGGAGCGCCAAGCAGGGCCCCACGTGGGGCCGTTCCTCGGGGGGTGGCCTTCAAGTAGGGCCGGTGCCTTGCCCGTTCTTGGGGTGGGTTAGTAGGCAGTGGGATTGGGGGCTGAGCTGTCCCGTCCACTTTTTGCCTGCCTGGTAGGAGCCAGTGGGTTCCAACCCGCGGCTCGTCCTGGGCTAGAGGTGCCTGGCTGCCTCTGTGAGCCAGGAGCAGCTCCACAAGAGGCTGGTCAATCCAGAGTCTCTCCTAGAAGATGCCTGAGGCTGGAGGGTGCACAGGGAGGCTCAGAAAAAATGAACCTGGGTGTATCTCTCTGTGCCATTAGGGGGCAGCTTATTGCTCTGCAGTTTATTGCTCGTTTACACGTGTGCCCTGGATTGGGGGCACGTTGAGGCAGGTTGCAGCAGCCCCAGCTGGGAAGGAGTCCAGGGGGTCAGCCTGTCAGCCCAGGGCTGCGGAGGGGCTGGCTGGGGCCTAAAGGTGCTTCAGTGTTAGGGCAACTTGAATTGTAGCTCTCCTGCTGCCAAATTTCTGGACCCATGGGAAGCCTGGTGGGTCAGATGATGGTGCTAGATCACACTGGACTGGATCCGGATGCAGGGTCGCTGCCGCTGGATGTCATTCAGCTCACCACATTGCACCTGTGGATCAGCCCCACCTGCTGGGTCCAGCTCACAGGGGCAGAAGGTTTAAGTAAATGTGCCAATTCAAGGTGATTTTGTTAAACTGTCACTAAGCTCCGGTGTGGACCCCTTAGTACACAGTGAAAGTGGCATTCATTTTCTTTGGCATTGTCTGCTTTGGAAGCAAAGCAAGTAAAATCAAATAGAGGCCCATTTAACACAGAATAAGTGTGTTTGCACAGGCATTTAATAGATTTATTTTAAAAATAAATCCAGATTACCGCTTCTGAGCATCCTCATAGAGACAAGCTGTGACTATCTTAGTAAAAGGAATACTGTAACTCAAGTAGAAGTTGCTGCATTTTGATGCCAGGTGTACTTTTTGGATAATGTAGACTACAATGCGATATCATCCATCCCCAGGGCTCCTGGATAGACCAGGAATTCAGGAGCGAGGATGAGACCTGCCACCAAATTCTAGAGTACAGAGCCGCTGGTGAGGGACGCGTGTCAGCAGTGGAGGGGAGATTCATAGATGCTAGGGTCAGAAGGGACCTCAACAGACCATCGAGTCTGACCCCCTTACTAGGCAGGAAAGAGTGCTAGGGTCAGATGACCCCGCCAGATGCCTATCCCGCCTTCTCTTAAAAGACCCCCAAGGTAGGGGAGAGTACCACCTCTCTTGGAAGCCCATTCCAAATTTTGGCCACCCTTACTGTGAAGAAGTTTTTTCCTGATAGCTAGCCTAAATCTGCTCTCTGTCAGTTTGTGGCCATTGTTTCTTGTTACCCCAAGAGGTCCCCTGGTGAACAGAGCATCTCCGATCCCTTTCTGTGTCCCCCTAATAAATTTGTAGGCAGCCACAAGATCACCTCTTAGCCTTCTCTTGAGGAGGCTGAAGAGGTCCAGGTCCCTCAGTCTCTCCCATAGGGCTTGTCCTGTAAGTCCCTAACCATACGAGTGGCTCTCCTCTGGACCCTCTCGAGTCTATCAACATCCTTCTTGAAGTACGGTGCCCAAAACTGGACGCAGTACTCCAACTGTGGTCTGACCAATGCCGCATAGAGGGGAAGTACCACCTCCTTGGTTCTGTTTGGATCACCTTGAGAGGCTGGACACCTTCAAGTCAGCTGGTCCTGACAGGTTACACCCTAGAGTACTCAAGGAGCTGGCAGGTATCATAGCCCAACCATTGGCAAAATATTCAAAAACTCGTGGCGCTCAGGTGAATTACCTGAAGACTGGAAGAAGGCCAATGTGGTACCCATTTTCAAGAAAGGGCGGAAAGTAGATCCTGGAAATTACAGGCCAATCGGCTCAACCTCAATCCCCGGTAAAATTCTAGAGAAAATTATCAGAGGCCCTTCTTGATAAGCTGGCTGAGGGCAACATCCTGAGGGACAGCCAGCACGGGTTGTTGCTGGTCGGTCTTGCCTGACCAATCTCATCTCTTTCTATGACCAGGTGACATATCACCTGGACAAGGGAGAAGAGATTGACATCATATATCTGGACTTTAAAAAAGCCTTTGTTCTGATGTCCCATGACCTCCTCATAGAAAAATTGGCCAACTGTGGCCTCAGCTACACCACAGTCCGATGGCTAGGAAATTGGCTCTGAGGTCGGACCCAGAGAGGTAGTGGTAGATGGTAGCGAATCATTATGGCGCTTTGTGACCAGCGGTGTCCCCCAAGGCTCTGTCCTTGGACCAGTTCTCTTTAACATCTTTATAAACGATGTGGACATTGATGTCAGAAGCGCACTGGCTAAGTTTGCCAATGACACTAAACTTTGGGGCATAGCGTCCACACCTGAGGACAGGCTAGTGATCTAGGCTGATTGGATAAACTTAGGTGGGCGGATACAAACCTGATGATGTTCAATACTGATAAATGTAAGGTATTCCACCTCGGGAGAAAAACCCACAGCATATTTATAGGCTCAGCAGTGCTATGCTTGCTAGCACCACTGCTGAAAGGCATTTGGGAGTCATGATTGACCACAAGATCAACATGAGCCACCAATGCACTGTCACAGCTGGTAAAGCAAACACTCTGGCTTGCATCCATAGATGCTTCTCAAGTAAATCTCAGGATGTCATCCTCCTGCTGTACTTGGCCTTGGTGAGGCTGCATCTGGAGTACTGCATCCAGTTCTGGGCTCCACAATTCAAAGAGGATGTCAAGAAGCTTGAGAGAGTCCAGAGGAGAGCCACATGCATGATCAGAGGGCAAGAGAATAGGCCTTACTAAGAAATGCTAAGAGCCATGGGACTCTTCAGCCTGGTAAAATGCAGGCTCAGAGGGGACCTGGTGGCTGCTTATAAGTACATAATGGATGTGTATCAGGATCTGGGAGAACGTCTGTTCACCAGGGCAACCCAAGGAAAAACAAGGACCAACGATCATAAACTCCTCCAAGACCATTTTAGGATGGACATAAGGAAAAATTACTTTACTTTCTGAGCCCCCAAGACCTGGAATAGACTCCCTCCAGAAGTGGTGCAGGCATCTACTCTGGACTTATTCAAGAAGCATTCGGATGCTTATCTTGTTGGGGTCCTTTGACCCTAGCTGACTTCCTACCCCTGGGGCAGGGGGCTGGACTTGATAATCTTCTAGGTCCCTTCCAGCCCTACCATCTATGAAATCTATTTGTCATGCATCTGCTGATGCATGATAAAATGTGGCTAGCTTTGCTGATGATTTCATCACACTGGGGGACCAAGGGAGTGTGATGCCCATGGTTTAAGCCAGTTATAGTGGGTTTCTCAGGCAAATGGCTGTTTGTCTTTTTTGAATGGTAGAGAGTTAAGTCTTGCAGCACATACCAACCACTGTCCATGTGCAGGAGTTTCAGCTTAATGTCTGCAGCAGAGATATCTAGAAGGAAAAAAGCTCTAAAACTGAGAGATGCTAAACAGTTTCAAGGCTGCTGATGATTGATGTCTGAGAGCCCTCAGTCTCACTGTCATCTGAATCAGGGGTGCTCCATGGCCTGCAATGTCATGTCATCCAGCCTGTGGGGCTTCCTACGGGCCCAGAAATTTGGCAGCAGGCGAAACTTGCTCCCCAGAAGCCTTGTGCACTAGATGCAGCACCTAATCTAAGTGCTCGGGCCTGGGCAGGGGTGATTCCAGGCCCCAATAGCAGCATGGGAAGGGGCAGTACTGGGTCTCAGGGCCCAATCCTGGTATAGGGAGGACAGGAGGAACAGTGCCAGCGCCCCAGGACCCAGTCCCAGTGTGGGGGGGTAGTGCTGACCCCGTCCAGAAACCCGGTTTGGCATGAAGCAAACCAATTGTGGTGCGCAGAGCGGGGGGTGGTCCCAGGCTCCCAAGGCCTGATCTGGTCTGCAGATGTGTCCCATGCCACTCATCTGGCTTCTGGGGCCAAATGATTGAGCACCATTGTTGTAAATGATGAGGTAACACTCTGAGGAGGCACATAGTAGTGTGGACAACTGTATATATTCTGCACAAAATAAACCTAGTGCATCTTAAGCGGTACCTTTAATGTTGAAGTCAATAGAAGATGGCAGACAGCTTATACTATTTGCATAATAGCTGTCCACCTTAACCATAGACACCTTAAGCAGTTTTGTCTGTGTGTGGTTATAAATGCCCTCTTAATCCCTGAAATTTTACTTGTGACAAATGACTGTCAGTTCACAAAAAAAATGCCACTACAGATTAGGGATGTAAATATTGATTAAATAAGTATCCGTTTAAACCCCACTGATGTTATGGGTTAAGCGATTATCTGCCAGGAACTGGGTGAAGTAGGTCTCGCTGCTGCTGCCTTCAGCCAGCCCCTGCCCCTGGGCAGGTGCACGCTGGCAGCAGCAGTGGGCTGGGAACTCCCTTGCCCACTGCAGTGCATAGGTGTTTGGGGCTGGGGCTGCAAGCAGCTGCACCAGGGTCTGCAGAGCCCCGCCCAGGCTCGTTGCCAGCAGCGGGTGTACACGCCTCGGCGCGGACAGCAAGGAAGGAGCTGGGGCTGCGCTGCTACAAGAAAGATCAACAGCCCTTCTCAGCTCCCTTGCTTCTTTCTTGTCATACTAGGTACTAGTCCTCCCCCTCCTCATTCTTCCCTCACTCTGTCCTGTCTGCCCTTTTGCCTTCAGGAGCACTGCCAGAATGCTCTCCATCCCACACTAAACAATAATCAGTAAGGTATTACCAGTTATCAATATCACCGTTTAACCATTCACATCCCTATTACAGATGCCTTTTTTTCCTAAGGCATTAAAGTTGTTCCCTATAAAGCAGGGATGTCAAAGATACTGTACCGACAGAGACCTAGTATCCAAGCCACAGTGGTGCCTGTGGGCACAGTGGTGCATGTGGGGCTGGTCTCTGACCAGCCCCACATGCACATGCCACATGCAGCACATGCATGAGACTGGCTTCATATGCTGCATACAGTGCCCACACAAGCTCCAGCCTCACCTGCTGCTTGCAGCATGTGGGACCAGCTTGTGGGCCCAGTGCAGCCTGTGGGCCCAGTACAGGCTGGCCTCATGCCCCTCATCCAGCCTACTAGGCAAGATAAAATTGATACCTCTGCCATAAAGAGAATTTCAGGACAGGACTGATGGATTGCATGTTGCCCAGCTATAGCTTTTTCCTCTTTTGTATAATGATAACTATAGTTAGAGGTAAGCCCCTGTGATCTTTTTCATAGGCAACTATGTTCCCTTTTCGATCTTTTACTTTCACACTCATTAAAAGTCATTTTAGGCTTTGTGGGCTGCTGAAACGTGGTATAGCTACAGACATAAGCACTCTCAAAGATGTGCCTGTGTTGACAGTACTGATCTAATGCTGACTTGTAGTGCTGCTGCCTTTTTTTTCACTGTTGCTGTAGTCTGAATGGATATTAGCGTTGCACTGGAAAGCACCCTCATTTAGAAAACATGAAGGCCTTGAATGAAAAAGTTTTAATTCTTTGACTTTTGGATATGCCATATGAATGCAGTAATTTGATAGAAAGAGACTTATGTGCCATTGACGAATGTCTTCAGGCCCAGTTCTCCCTTACCTCACTTCCATGTTAAGTAGCCCCTATAACCTGAAGTACAGTAGGTATGGATCAGGGGAATCATTCCTCAGGTCAGGCGGATGCCAGTTGGATATAGAATCTGTGGAACCTGTCTACCCCTCTCCTTTTCAATTTCTGGGCCAGTGTGAATGTCTGGAGAAGAAATTGCTATTCTTTTCTTCTTGTGAGTCGAGTAGAGTGTAAGTGATTCAGTATGGTAATTCCTGTATTTCTACTACCGTGTAAAGCAAGGATGTCAAATTAGCTGGCAGACCATATTCCCTGCCAGCACCTGTTGGGTTGATGCCACCGCTGCCACTCAACCCCACTGCTGATGGTTGCTAATTTTCATAGCCAGCATTGATCAAAAATAATAAATCTGATGATAGGAAAAGGTAGGCTGGGCTGTAAAGTGTACCAATCACTGCCAGTGGCTATGTTATGCTGTGGATTAGAGGCTGGCCACACCAACATGGCAACTCTGCCAGACACAGTGAGGAAGCCCCATGGGCTGGATGACTTGCCTCCACAAGCCATGGATTTGACACCCCTAGTACACATCAACACATCTTCATTTTTTCTTTACTCTTTAATGAACAGCTGTAAAATATGTATGGACCAGGTGCAGTAACATAGATACAACATGGAGAGCAGTGAGCTAAGTTACTGCTCTGATTGATAAATGTTATTGTGTTTTCCATTATAAAAAAGAAAATCTGAATGATGATATTTGTGAAATCTTTAGTTGAATAAAACTATCTTTTGTTATCAGAAGAATTATTTGTTTTCTTAACTTCAGGTCCTGTGTGTGTTTTTGGGTAAATATGATTGTGCACCATTGACTAGAAATGGCACTGAAAATCTCTGAAGTTGCACACACAACTTCTCACACAATGTTTCCATTTTTAGAAAGGAATTTATGATGAAGCATTAAGCAGTTTCTTTAGAAATGTGGATACCAGGTAAGCTTTACTGTTTCTGGAGAGCTTTTTGAAGTTTAACACGGTAATGTTTATTTTAATTGATTTCAGTATTTGCTCTTGCCTTGAACAAGTAAGTGCAGTTTTATCTTTGTTTCAGGTCAAATTACTATTTTGTGGTAGAAAGTGTTCCTACTATCTTTTACTTTCTACTTTCTGTTTGATACATTGTGTTTCTTCTCCTCCACTTATTTCTCTACTCCCCTTGCTATTCTAATGTGTTGAAAACCGTTTTTCCTTCTCCCTCCTTCCCAGAAGAAAGGCAGTCAAGACTTAATGACTCTGCAGGTCTTATAAATCTTCATTTTAAAAAATTATTCTGCTACCATCTCTATCAGGTCCAAATAGAAATAATGGCCTCCAGCATTTATTGAAGAGTTTTATAAAAGGAATTCACTTAAGAATCACTTTCTGTGATGCAGAAGTTGAGAAAATTTTCCTGACCTTTTCTGTCTTGAGCGCAAAGGTAGTTAAGGTAGAAAAATGCTTTTCCCATGAAGTTGCCACCTTGCTATTTTCTTTCTGTCCATTCTTACAAGCCCTGTATACTGCAGTGTACTAAAAGGACTGAGGTAGTTATGCACTTATTGTTGTAGTAGGATATTGTCAACTCTATTTTAGCAGTCATTATATCATAGGTAAGTTTGTATTACAGAGTACAATTTTAACATGAGCTATAAAACTTTGAGGGGTTGGCATTGAAATGACAAACCAAAACCTAGTAGGTGTATCTACACATGTGCTTTACTATGGAGTTGACCAATTAGCTCCACAGTAAAGCATCATCATCTATATGTCTGCCCATATTGGGGTGCAGTAAATTAACTCCACTGTAGGATAATACTGTCCGGGACAAGTACTGTCCTATGGCAGAGTACTTTACGCTGCCAAAAAGCACGTGTAGACAGTGACTGGGGCTGGCTGAGGCACAAGGGTAATACTGTGCGGGGGCTGTAGCCAGCCCAGACACTACCACACAGAGCCTGGGGCTGACCCCCCGAGGCCTCCGTAAACACTGAACCCAGAAGCAGCTGACTGTGGCACAAACTGCTCTGGAATTTATTGCATTAGGATAATTGCACATATAGCTGCACCGAGTGAGTGGTTGTTTTGAGTGCTTGCTTGGATTTTAGATCATTTCAGTTTTTACCTCTTCATAAAACAGCTTAAAAGCTTTTGGACCCACCCTGTGGTTCCACTTCTGCTGCTTGTGTGTTGAATCCTCAAATATCATTTATATTATTAGTGTTTATCTACAAATTGTAGTTTAGCCTTATGTTTATAATAGGAAATGTAGACCATGATGAAGCTGATATATTTTAATTTGACACTTGTACCACAGTACAAGCATCATTTCTTTGTTATGTAGGGAAGTATATGAAAAGACTTCAAATCTTGTAGTTTCAGTTCAATACCCTGCCTGGCAATAGTTTTGAAACCAATTTAGAAAATAATTTAGGGAAAAACTGCTAAATGCTCCCTTGCCCATTTAAAAAAAAGTTGACACGGAGCTTATGCAGTGTTATTGTAGACACAGAACCCAAGTCTTAACACGGGGAAACTCCAGTCCTCTGCATTGCACTTCAGACTTTCACAGTCATTGCACTAATCTGGGTTATCCTGTCTTTGATCACTGTAAACCACACTGCTCTCCCAGAACCAGGTATAGAATCCAGAAATCTGATCAGTATTGTACTAATGAGTTCTGATTGTGTTACACATCAGTAAACTGCTCTTCTCCTGTCTGGTCTGGAAAGGAGCTGACGATTATTTACTTGTTCAGCTTTTAATGGTATTAAGCCAGGGATCTGAAATGCTGGCAATTTTAATCTTCTAAGTCAAAGGTTATCAACCGTTTGTACGTGTACCCCCAGGGGTACTTGGGAAGGCCCTAGGGGTTACGCACAGGTGGGCAGGGATGGAGTGCTGCCACCCACCACCCCACGCCACCACCTCCCAGGAGCAGGGCTGAGGGAGTGGCGGGGGGAGGGCAGTAGCACTCCTCTGCAGGCTGCACAGGTGCCACTTGGCTAGCTGGACACAGCTGGGGGGGCAGAACTCAGACGTAGCCCCCCCCCCTTCCCCCTCCCACTCTGTGTCCTTCCGTGCCCCTCCTCAGCCCCCACTCCACGTCCAGCCACACACCACCCACCTTCCCCGTCCCACCCCGCCGTGCCCCCCATGTCTGGACACCGGGGGTACACTTATTAAACAAGTTTGAAAACCCCTGTTCTAGGGGGAAAGATGGTGTGATTGCATGTAATTTAAACAGTGAAAAGACCACTTTTAAAACAGGTTTTTCACTTGCTATAAAATATAATCTGTAAATAACGATCTTAATTTTTATTCGCACTTAACATTCCAGTTGCTTCTCACACATTATGCTTATGTCAGTGAATGTATTATGTATTCTCTCTCATTCCTTCTCTATCAGAGAATATGAGAATGTGTACACTACAAAGCCACTGTTGCTATAGCTATTTCAGCAGAGCCACTTAGTGAAGTGGCAACATATGCCAACAAATATTTTATGCCAACATAGCTATAGCACTTCCCCTAACAACATGAGCTAAGCCAAAAAAAACAACCCTTTTCTTTGGATACAGCAGTGTCTTATACAGGGGGGATTTTGTTAGCTTATCTGTCAGCCAAGAGGAGTGACCTTTTCAGACTTCTCTTCTAGAACATAACGGTAGTGGCAAAATACTGTTGTGTTAACCAGGACTGGGAATGACTACACATAAAATTAATTTAACTGACTAAACTCCAGCGTAGTTCATACCAGGGTTTATTGCTCCCAGGTGTCGTGTTTATACATGTGCCCAGGATTGCAGCACGTTGAACTGTATCAGAACAGCCCTAGCTAACAGTGGGCCTGGAGGGTCAGCCTGCCACCCAGGGCTGCTGTAACCCAGCTCAGTTTGCTACGGAGGGGTTGTCTGGGGCACAAACATGCTCCAGTGCAGGGCTATCTGGCAGGCAGCTCCTGTGGTGAAGCACCTTCATGCCCCCTGCCAGCCCTGTGAGCCTAATGCCCCAGCCAGCTGTCTACATGCACGTTGCAGTGCATTAAACAATGCCACTGTCCTAGTTTGCTTGTGCGGCCATACAGCTGAGAGCAAGTGGAACTTGGAGGCATCCGGACCCCAACCCTCTGGGCTGGGGCTGGAGCTGGAGCTGGAGCAGAGGTAGGTGCCGCACAGCTGGGGCGGAGTGCAGGATAGATCCACGAGCAACTCGTCTGGAGAGCACAGAGAGGGGAGGGGCTCCCACCACTGCGCACACCCCAGGAGGGCATGGGGGGCATGTAACCCTAGATCTGTGCACGGGGCAAAGGCAGGCTGCCACTGCAGGGTGGGGCCAGGTGCAGCGCCAGGGTCTTCCCGGCGGGAGCTGGGCCAGGCTGCGCTTGGGGTGGGTGGCAGCAGCGCTGGGAGAGGGCTACAGGAGAGGCTGCAGCCACTCCAGAATTCACTGTAGCACCCTCCCAGCCCCTCCCAACACAGCCCAGACCAACACTCCTACTGGGAACAGTCTGGCGCAGGCCCAGCCTGCAGTAGCAGTCCAGCCTACCCTGCATGCAGATCCAGGGGCACACGCCACCCCATGCCTTCCTGGGGTGCACGCAGCAGTGGGAGTCGCTCCTGCCCCGCACCCCCTGGACAAGCCACTCATGCCTCCATCCTGCACTCCACTCCAGCTAGGCAGTACCTGCCCCAGCCCCACTCCCTCCCTCACCATGGGGTCCTATGGGAGCAGCGCTGGGGGGTGGGCTACAGCCACTCCAGAATTCACTGTAGCCCCCTCAACCCCCTTGCCCAGCCCAGCCCAGTGCCACACGAAGAAGAGCCCAGTGCTGGCCCAGCTGCAGCCCACAGTACTAGCCTGCCCCGCCCTGTGCACAGATCTGGGGGCACAGGCCTCCCATGCCTTCCCAGGGTGTGCATAGCGGCAGTAGCTGCCCCCCCCTCCCCCCATGGCTCGGTTTGTGCCCAGCCCTGGCTGGGCAGCCCCCACCCCACTCCCTCCCCCATGCCTCTTCCCCCACAACAGACTTACCAGCTGGACCCAGCTGCTCTCCACATGGCTAGGCTGCGCTGCAGCTGCGCACACGCACACGGCAATTATTGGCCACATCAGTTCTGCGTACTCCCTACAGCCCTTTTAAGTACCCCTAGGGGTACGTGTACCCCTTGTTGACAACCACAGCTTTAAGGTATACTTGTAAATTCTGCCAGATTTTGGAGCTATACTGGTTTCTGATTTGTCTGTTTCAGAAACAAATTTAGAGGTGGTTTAGAACCATCCCTGAGTTCCTGCATTGAGAATAGTTCAGCCCAGACCCGCGGTTCTGGTCCCACAGATATCAGATATGAACTGAAATTCAACACGTTGCTAATCAGTGCTTGTATTTAGTAGAATATAGAGGTGATTCTGAGGTACACTTTTAATAATGATCTCAGCTTCTGGGTGAGGTTACCCTTAAAATATATATTGGAATAATATTCTGTTATTGCTGTTTATAGGGGAAATGTAAGATTTTAGCTAGCAGCGTGTTGTATTTGTGAGCTGGTTTTGTTGGTTTACATTGAAACAAACGTCTTTTGAAAAGAAGAAATCAATGCAGAAATGATGTTATGGCATTTGTTGTCTTGCTTCCTATATAATGGTTTTGATCTTGAAAAATACATTTTCTTTTCCAGAACTGATGGTGATGGTATTGATATTTACAAAGGAAAAATCTGCTCTCTAAAAGCAAGAGTAAGACAAATTTGAAAGGTCATTTCTTATATATTGCATTCTCTGTCTGATAGGAAAGGAGTCTTGCTTTGAGCCTTCTGCCTTTCTCCTTTTTCTTATAAACGTGTACAAGTCTTTCAATTGTGCCTAAAGCTGAAATTTCCCACATTGTTGTATCTGTATTAGAGTACAGCTTTCAGTAATGATTTCTAACATAATTTTGTAAAATGATTGTGCAGATTATAAGTGAGATTCTTGTTTAGGGTTTAAAATTTTTTTAAGTAAAGTTTTATTTTTTTATGTGAGACTGTTAACCAATTTTTAAGCAGCAGCATATGGTTAGTTTTGTTACTGAGTACTTTTCATTATTATTTTTGGTCTTTAAGATTTTAAACAATAAAAAGAAAAGTTATAATAATTGAAATAGTGTTTCACTAAATTTTTGTTTTCTAACAAAGGCAAGCAGAATGAATTTTTCTGGAGTTGGCTCCTCAATCTATAATGTATCTTTTAAGAAAAAAAATCTGTCCGGGCCTGAAAATTTGAAAAAAAAACAAGACAGGTTTTTATCTTGATAATGCATTCATTCTCCTTGTTCATTTCTTTAAAAGAGTGGCATTCTGACTGAATAGAAATTCTTTTCCTTTTCTCAGGCACTCTTGATTGACATGGAGGAGGGTGTAGTAAATGAAATTCTACAGGGGCCATTGAGAGATGTGTTTGACAGCAAGCAGCTTATCACAGATGTTTCTGGATCAGGGAACAACTGGTGAGAATACATTCTGCAAACTTTTTTCATAAGGCATTTTTAACTACTAATTAGATGGCAGCTGAAAAGGGAACGATAGCAATAGCTGTCTAGTAAATTCTATTGCACCTGGGGGAGCGGCAGCATATTATCGGTGAACTTTACAGTTGCCGTTGCCTTGAAGAGAGCTTTGAAAAGCTTTTTATATAAAGATCATTTTGCTGAAGTATCATTTGGCTGTTTCTCCTTCCCCTCTTGAAACAAAGCACGCTGGGATCATGAAAGTACCTCTGTTTCTTAGGCATCCATTTGCTCCACGTGCTCGTTCCTCATTGAAAGTTATAACGTGGTTTGGGACACTGTAAAACTACTGTAGAAACTGAGTGTGGAACGACTGACAGGAACAGATGGACTTCTGACTGCCAAGTAACAGCTCTTCCCTTTGTCCATACACACTAAATCACAAAAAAGGAAAAATTCAGAATAAAATAGATCAACAGAAAATATTTTAATTTTTTTTCTTGGATGATAGCAAATAGTTAATAATACTCCAGGGCATTTATACGCATACTTTTTTTCCAGTGACATGCCAGAGATCTGCTGCTTCAAAGCAGACTCTATTAATCGATTCTGCTCCACATGTGAGCTGAGGCGAACTGCACTGCGCCACATGCAGTTGCGTAAGTGGCAAAATGTGCATCAGCGCGCAGAAAATGGCTGCAGTGCACTTTTGAACTAAGGCAGACAAGGTTCTCTGGGTGAATCAGGTATCTTTTATTAGAACGACTTAAAACACACCTCCGAGGTGTTTTAGTTCAAAAGCGCACTGCCACCACTTTCTCAGCACCGACATATTTCACCACTTATGCAACTGTGTGCATTGCAGTGCCAGGTACTTTTCAAAGCGTCCAGCACTGCGATGCATACACGTGTAAAAATGCTCCCATACACTAAAGAATGAGTGTGTATCAGCAAATATAAAAACCATAGGGGTAGTGAATCCAATAATATTGACAAAATTAATATGTTAGCTGTAGTAGAAATGACCCTGCTTTTACCAGAAATAATGTTTGTTAACTACAAATTCTCTTATTTTGGGGCTCTTCTATTAAAGATGACTGAAGATGATTAAATGTATTAAATAGTCCCTTTTTATAGATGTTGAATTTTCATTGATAGGAATAGGTTGAAGAGAAAAGCTGTTCCTTCTTCTTAATTCGTGAATAAAAACTAATAAAGTAGACCAACAAGCATCCATATCAGATCCAATTTCATAATTTTTCATGCAGTTCAGTCTTCTAACATTACAATTTGTTTTTCCTTGAAAGCAAAATACTGAGAGCAAATCTGAAGCAATGCACACAGTTTAGAACAGGAGAACCCACTGTAAAAAAAAAAAAAAACTAGGTTAACTTTTTCTTAAGCACTTTTTGTATTTCCAGGGCTGTAGGTCACAAACTGTATGGCTGTCAGTACTGGGAGAATATTGTGGAAAAGCTGAGAAGGACTGCAGAACATTGCGATTGTTTGCAGTGTTTTTTTGTAATTCATTCCATGGGAGGAGGTAAGCATTTTTCATGGTCAAAATGACTACCAACGTTAGAAGTAAAAAGGAAGCCATATCTTGAAAACATTTCACTTTAATAAGCTAAGATTCTGATAAGGATTTTTTTTAAATAAACAAAATCCCTGTAAGACTATTCTAATATAATTTATCTTAACATCTTGCCTCCAGAGCCTGAGTCAGGGACCAGAATTGCATCATTAGCACATTAAAATGTTTTTACAATCTAAGTCTGGTACATCCCCATTATAACAAAGCCGCACACCATTGTGAGAAAAGTTTATTTAAAGGAGGAGTTCACTGTAACAATTAGATTTTTTATTTGGAAAATGTATAAATTGTTATAATTTTCCAGGTATAGAATCTAATTATAGGTTTGCCTTGAACTTGTCACTTTCCCACTGCTACAACAGGGAAAATAAATCTGGGGGGAGAGGTGGAGTTAGGAGCCCTTCTTGCTCCCTGCTCCCCCAACTTTTTCCTCTCTGTAGCCTTTTCCCTTCCCTTACTGTCAAACCCTGCTCCACCTGAGTACATGGAAGTAAGGAGCAAATGTGAAAATACTGACTTTGAAATAAATATGCCTCGGTACTCATATATTTAGTTCATCCAGTTTTGAAACTGCTGCAAGTTTTAGCATTGGTACTCCATAAACACACTTTTAAGCACTGCATGTGTGTGTGTGTGTGTGTGTGTGTGTGTGTGTGTGTGTGTGTGTGTGTGTGTGTGTGTGCGTATGCGTATGTACACATATTGTACAAGCTATACATGATATTCGTTCAAAGCTAAAAGGCTTGTGACTTAGCATATAGTTCATTGGGCTGGGTTCCAGGAGAAATATTTCAAGCTGTGGTGATCCCATAGCTCAGCATAGCTTAGTATGCGAGCACTCCAGATGATATCCCCATCAAAGGAGCCATGTGTTAATTAGTCCCTCACTCATGCCTGGAACTAGGTGTTCCTCATGCTGTTTTGGGGGGGGGGGGAGTCTCATCTTATATTTGAGTAAATATGGTAATGGTCAATGTGATAAGCAATGGTTTCTGGACAGCCTTACAACTGTCAAGGGATTTTTTTCATGAAAGGATTGTTTTAAGGAAGGTTTTGAAGAAGGAGAATGAGGTAGATGAATTTTTTCTCTTCTCCTTCCACAACAGGTTTTCTTACAACATTTTTGTATTTTTTTAATCACTAATATGAATGAATTTGTTCTCTTAATACTTTTTCTTTATAAATGAATCCCATGTAAACCTCATTTTAACAGCAAAATTGTCACTGTATAATGGTACCAAGCCAAAGAAATCTTGAACACTTTCAGTGCTTTTACACTGAGTAAGCATTTTAAATGGTTATGGTTTGAAAACTGACTGAAATTGCAAGTCGTATTGTATATGTTTGTGCACTGTGTCTTCAGTGCCATCTGCTTAATTTGAGAGAACCTGTATATCATTGCTGTCAGCATTGGAAAAAAGCAGCTATGTTCTCTTCATCTTTCAGCCTAATAATTGAACTTGCCAGCTGTTGAGATGTCAGAATATTAGCTGTCCAAAGCAGAAGATTCACTGTTTAATTTTTAGATCTCTGATATGAACTTAGTGCTGTCAGAAAAAAGAATAAAAATAAGTTCTTACTTGAAAATTGAACAAACTTAATAAGTAAGCCACTGAAAGGAAAACTAATTTGGAACACCAAACAGTAGCATTTCCAATCATCTTGCTATTGTGCATAGAAATTGAATTGTACAAAACTAATAATGGTGCTACACTGATTTACTACCCCCCCCCAAGATGATGTATCTACACTTAAAAGTTTAAATGCTCTTTGAACTGCCCTAGTGTACTACTTGCATCTGTGTTTTAGGCTTGAGGAAACTGTGTTGATCTACTAAGTTCTTCTAAAAATTACAAAGCCAAATCTTTTTATAAATATTCATGCTTACGTTTTGGACGCTAATATTAGCTAGACAGCAGAAATGTATCAAGGGAAGCTGTGGTCCCACAAGAAATGTTCCATAAAACATTACGGGGCACCTTCAAAAGAGCTTGCCACTGAGGCTGAACAGAAAACTTTTAGTGTAACATTTTTGTTAAAGTGCCAGTTCTGGGTTTGCAAAACTTTTGTTTGGAAATAATAAACCTTAACATATTTCCAGTTTCAATGTTGTAAAAATAAACTCAGGAGTGCAGCAGTGCTGTGGGGGCTTGCAGGGCTCTGGCCCAATCCAGACCTCAGTGCTGCCACACACAGCCTGCCGCAGCTCTGCTTGCCCTGCAGCACAGCACCCTCGCTGGGAAGGGGCTTGCGCTCCCAAACATTATGACAGGGCCAACAGGGGCCCTGGCCCTCCCACTGCAGCAGCAGGACAGGGGCACAGCCAGACGGGGCCCCTTGGCAGGCGGGGGTGGAGGAGGAGAGCAGGGATGGGGGTTATGCAGACCCAGCTGCCAGTGGGGGTAGAGGGGAAACTAACTCTCCTCCCTGCCCCGCTCTGCCTCAGAGGTCATGGTGCCCTACTGCTGCAGCAGTGAGTGGGGAATGCCTGGCAGACCTGACTCGGGTCCCCGCCAGTGGGATAGAGAGGTGGGAATTAAACCCCTCTCTGGCCGGGAGGGCTAAGGAGCAGAGGGGCGGTGACTGGGGGTGGGGGGTCCCCCCACAGCCGATCCTGACAACCCTCAGCTGGCAGTGGCGTGCCGCTGGCACTTGCAAGTCAGTGGGATTGGCCACCTAGGGACTGCTTCTGGCACACTCCCCGGCCAGTGCTCTCAGGGAGGGCACCAGCACTCTCTCTTAAACTGGTTAAGTCTGATACTATGTTCAACCAGAATTATCTCAAACTGGTTTCAGCTATTCTCAAACTGGTTTATGTGCACTGAATGTCTGTTCTGTTACAGGTTTAAACCAGTTTCTGATCACTTAAACTGGTTTATGTGTAATGTCTATTTCTAGCCTGAAAGTTAAGCATGTAGATTGATTTGAACTATTTTTTCTAGATGTCTGATTTGTAAGCATTTTTAAAGATTTTTTTTTTTAATTCCCATTCCAATTTGAATAAAAAAATATTTTGCAGTATCAAATTTTCACTGGACAGGAAAAGTATTTCCTCCCCAGCTCTACCTACCACTTGTAGCTTAGATCACTGCCTGCTGAACACTTCTGAAATCTGGGCTGGAAATTAATACAAAAGCCATGTCTTATATATGGGGACTTACCTAATCCAGGATGTTGTTTTAAGTATTGTGATGCTTTTCTTACTTATCTTTAGGGACAGGCTCTGGTCTTGGTACTTTTGTACTAAATGTTCTTGAGGATGAGTTCCCAGAAGTATACAGATTTGTTACTTCAGTTTACCCTTCTGGTGAAGATGATGTTGTTACTTCTCCATATAACAGCGTTCTAGCAATGAAGGAACTTAATGAACATGCAGACTGTGTGTTGCCAATTGAAAATGAAGTAAGAAACAATATTAATATGTTTCTCTTACTGTAATCAACATGATATCAGAAGTGTTTCTCCCCTGTCTGTGCTGATAAACAGGAAAACAAGTCTTAGGATAAAATGCAGCAGTGTCACTGTTGAAAACGCGAGTTGGGTCCCTGATTCCATGTGGGTATTTTTGAAAATTTTACTCATGGGGGGGGCGTGAGGGGGAAATGGACTGTAGCAGGAAATTTCCCTATGTCTGCTTGTAAGATAAGTGGTAAAAAAAATATTAAAGCAGGTTTTAAGCTCCTTTTCAGTAGGTGCATCTACACATGTCCCTACGTTACCGTTGTTACTGCACCATCATTTAGTACTTCCTTTTGCCCCGAGTCCTAGGACAGAAGTCTTGAATCTTCTCTGCTAGGTTGAAAACTACCGCTGTAGTCAACTGGAAATAGAAAGCACATCAGAATTAAAACACATCAAAGGCATTAGCTTTGAACTTGAGCTAACATATTTAAATTTAATCTTGTATGTTCTAAGCTTATCTGAAATAATAGGGACTAAATTTGAAAGTTGTGAACACGTAACCTTTTTGTAAGCTTTCTCTTTTTATTATTTCTTTTCCTCTCAAAGTCTTTATTTAATATAGTTAGCAAAATTCATCAGATGACCAATTCTGGAAAGCTGGGATCAACTGTGAAGCAAAACAGTTTGATAACTTCAAGTGCAGGTGGTATAAGAACTGACCAGGCAAAGCCATTTGATGCCATGAATAATATCGTTGCTAACTTGCTGCTGAACCTGACAAGGTAAACGTATTGAGTTTTCTGCCATGAAACTGATGTTTTTGACATGGTATGCACAACAAAAACTTATGGCCCCTGCATTTCAGAAAATATTGATCATTCTCAGTTTTGATATTTGTCTATAGTGTAAGATACCAAGCAGTTGTTCAAGTTGCTGTTGAAGAACAGCCGACTACAGAATTCATTTTGCTGAGCAATCTGGCAAAACAGCTTATAAAGAAACTATAAAGACAACGAATGGGTGAAATTCTGCTTTCCACTAAGTCAGTGGGAGTTTAGTCACTAACTATCTAGTACAAATGAGAAGAATAATATTCTTCTGAGTTGCTGGCTTAACTTTTCTATCATGAAAACTTGAAAATGTATTCTTGGCACAATCAACTGGTTTATTCAAACTGTACCCTAATAATGTGGCTTTATTTATTTATTGACCACTTAATCATTGGGGAAACTGATTACTTACTAAAGGTATGTAGAACTTTGCTGAGCTCTTCAGATATTGGATTAGCGATCTATGGATATACACAGATGACACTTACACCTATGTAAACTACACGATGCTGGTGGGGAAGAGGGGATAACAGACAGATAATGCACACTTCTAAACTGATGTAATGTCACTGAGTCTGGTGTAGTAAGAAGTTCTAGTGATGTAGGTTATGCTGATTAAGGTGTTGTCTATCTGTCCGTTCCTGGAGCTGATGTTTGCTGAAAGCAAACAAGCTATTGCCTTTCCCTTGTCACCTTATGGTGAAACACAGTAATAACTGCCTACTGGCTGCAGCTACCTTGGGTTAGCTCAGGGTTGGGCAAAATGTGGCCCGTGGGCCAGGTGCAGCAAGCCAAGCCATTCTATCTGGCCTGTGGGGCCCCTAAAAATTTAGAAAACTTAATATTTATCTGCCCCTGGCTACCTGTCATGCATCCCTTGATGGCTTGCCAAAACTCAGTAAACAGCCCTCTGCTTGAAATAATGTCCTGCCCCTGGTAAGTTAGCTGGATGCTAGTCAGGTCCTGAGATCATGGAAATTACAATGGACATTTCATATCCAAAACTAATTGCTTCAGGAGGCTCCTGTTGAAATGCTTTTTCAAGAATATGAATACACTTTTGATTGCACAAGTCCCCACACATTTTTTTTATCAAGCTAAGTCAGAATAAAAATTAGTTTTTACTTTCTTCTAGCCTGTGAATAGTTTGTGACACCAGGAGTCCTTGATGGTTGCTCCCTCAGTACCATTTTCCTGACCTTTTCTCCCTTTAACCTGCGATATGATCAGCGCAGCTCACTAAATGGGATGAGGACATCACTTCTCAGCTCATCTCTCTCCATTTGTGTTGTGATCTGTTGATTTGTACAGTTCAATCCTTTTGGGTGAAGCAAGTTAGTAGGAAAAATCCAGCATGCATGTGTGTGTGCATGCTCACCCTTCCTACGGATTAATATCTGCACTCATACACTTACACATTTGTCATTTAGACCTTGCTAAATCAAGAGGTCAGAAGGCTCTTATGCTCTTATGCGTTTATGCCAGATAATTCCCTTTGTTCAATACTATGACTGTTTCTAATTTCTTAATCCCCTGTTATGCTTAATATTGTGGCAGCCTCTGTTGTCAAATCCTGATTTGCTGGTTATGGAAGATGGTCTGAAGTGATGATTACTTTAGTAAAAAATTGTCTAAGTTCTAACACGCTGATTTAGTTTAATTTTTAGGCTTATCTGCAGTCAAATGACACCTTGCTGAAGAGTGTATGTTAGTCAGTAAATAGCAAGGCTCATTAGTAGTCAGTGCATTTGTTACGAAAAACCAAGGATAGTTTGCTACTCTTTGAAAAATCAGTAGCTGTCATGTTAGTGACTGAATTACAGTTCTACAATTGGTAAAATGTCATTTTTGATCTCCATGTTGCTCTGTAGTTTGATTGCACAGAACTGTCAAGAATCTCCAAAGGACATATGAGTAATGTATTTGACTTCAGTATATCTTTTAATGATTTTATTTTTATAATAGCATTATTAAATTCACAGCTCTGCGAGATTTGAAGGTTCCCTTAACATGGATCTTAATGAAATCAGCATGAATTTGGTTCCCTTTCCTCAACTTCATTACCTGGTTTCCAGTTTGACTCCTCTGTATACATTGGCTGATGTTAATGTACCTTCTAGAAGGTAGGTAGAACAAACTATCATGGAGTAATGGTACCTGCTCCACTATTTTGCATGCTTCAACGCTACCACTAAAATAAATTTTGCGTTTTATAAAATTTTTAATAAATTGAAATAAAATACTAAAATAAATTTTGGAAAGTTAGGGGAAAAATGAATAATAGAACCTATAGGGCTCGCTAAAAATATGATGTTGACTTTGACATTTTTTTTAATCTTCCTTTTTATTGAGGATTACATGTCAGTAGGTTTTACCATACAAAATTAAAGTATGCTTTTGTTAGCCTCGCTTGGGGCTGTCTTACAGTATTTTATAGATGAACTACATAGATCAGTAACATAAAAAGTTTGTGACAGCATGTTCCACAACCTCAAACTTCAGGTCACACTAAATAAAAAAGCTACAATTAACTATTTATTGGGATGTAACTTACTGTCACTTATTAACCATTTCTAAATTTGACTTACTGGGTGCATCTACACGTACATTAATGCATTTTTCCTAATGCACATCAAATTTGGTACCTCCAATAAGAGGCAATAAATAAATGCACGTTAGGGTGTGCTAATGCACAGTAGTGCAAGCACACACTTTTTAGGTGACACTTAATGTGCAGTCGCCTTTTCTACTGCGCAGTAGCATATTAACATGGTTTTTTATGCACTGTTCTAATGCACAGTAAAATAGGCTACTGCACATTACAGTGCACATGTAGATGTGACCAGTGAGTCTAAGTTTGTGTAAATCAAAAGGCTTAGGGCTGAAAGAGAGGTAACAGGGAAAACAGTAGGTTGTTTTAATACTCTTTGCTTTAACTTGGCAAGGAAGTAGATTAATCTGTTTGTTAAACTGCAAGGTATCTGATCAGTGAAGAATGTGAGCTTATTATAGGAGCTTGTTTTAACGTAAGTAGATGACTCTCTTCTTTTGTTTTAGGTTGGATCAGATGTTTTCAGATGCTTTTAGTAAAGATCACCAACTAATTCAAGCAGACCCAAAGCATAGTTTGTATCTTGCCTGTGCACTCCTGGTTCGAGGAAATGTTCAAGTTTCAGACCTCCGTAGAAACATTGAAAGGTTTGATCTATTTAATTAGCTTATACAAGCTACTGGCAATTCAGAGCCTTTCATACACTGCACTTCAATGACAAATTCAAGGGAGGGTGGCATGTTATAGAGGGGGTGAATTAATATATGACAAATGGAAAGTCAGGAGCTAGGATTCTGCCTACTTTCTAGTAGCACTTTTTTAGTAAGCATTGTACATAATGAAACTTTCTGATTGTCAGGTGAGTCAGGCCAAATCCATTTGCTTAATGATCATATGGTTACAAAATACTTATGCGCATGCAGTCAAAATAAAACCTTATCATATGTGTCACGGCGGGGTCCTTAAGGAGGGCCGTGATCTCAAGGCCCCCTCTCCGCGCTAATTCGGCCCAAGGGCATCCTCCATACTCGCCCGCCACGTCTTTGCTCTTAAGGAAAATGTAATAGGGAGGCTGCCTTGCGTCTCCTTGGGCACGTAAACTCCTGGACCCCTCGTAGGTCTCCCCGTACGATGGGTGCTACTCAAGCACCCTAGCCTTGTGGGCTACGAGTGGCTCCTACCACCCCTAATACCACGGCCCAAGCCTCGCTGATGTACCTGACGTTGGTGTGTCCTTCTCTATATAGTTGGCCCCCTCTCTGGGGTCTTCTCTCACAAGGCACTCCCCTCTTCGGGGCTCGCCGTGCCCTCCTTGGGCTTCCTAAAATGCTGCCCCCCTTCCCTGGGGCCTTCTCTAACACTGCCCCTCTTCTCTGGGGCCTCTTCTAAAAGTGTTGTCCCACTCAGGGACCCTTGTCCACTTTGGGACTCTTACCTCGAGCCTCCGGTCTTTCAGGCCCACCGCGCTGCTTCCCCTCTTGCAGGACGCTGTGCTGCTATCCCCTTTCCTTGGGGACCACCGCAGCACCCTGTCCTTCTCTTGGGGCGCTGTGCTGCTAACCCTTTCTGTCTGGGTCCACCGCAGCACCCTGCCCCTGTCCTGGGTTTTTCCCTGCAGCGCTAGCCGATTACCGGGCTCGCTACGCCCGTCCTAGGCTCCTCACATATTGCCCCTCTCGGGCTCCTCACATGTTGCCCCTCTCGGGCTCCTTGTGCCCACCTTGGGCTTCCTAGTAGTGCCGCCCCCTCTTTGGGGCTCACTGTGCCCACGCTGGGCTCCCTAATAAAATCGTCCCTCTCTCTGGGACCTGTTGTGCCCACACTGGGCTTCTCCACGATGCGCTCCCCCCTTCCTGGGGCTCGCCACGCCCACGCTTGGGCTTCCTAGCAGTGCCCCCTCCTGGAGCTCGTTGTGCTCACGCTGGGCCTTCTCAAAACGCCCCTCTCTGGGCCTGGGGTCTATGCACCCTGCACACAACCCGGGGTCTCAGTTCCCCGCCCGCAACCCACTGGTTGCACTCAATTGCGCCTCCACTGGCGCGCAAGCTGCGCCTTCACTGGCGCTAGGGCACCCCGCCCCTATGGGGTCCCTATGAGGCCTCCTCCAACCCCTACAGCCTCACCCAAGCCTCCGGTGTAAAATACACAAACGCAAACTCAAGCCGCCTAGCTATAACTAAACTCAAAGCCCTATGGCTCCAACAACATTGCTCCATATCAGCGGTACTTGCTGCTAGGCTCCTCTCCACATCCTCACTTCCGGAGCTTCTGCCTCCCTGGCTGCTGGCAGGCAACTGCCAGCCTGGCCCTGACTCTTAGCTTTATAGGAGCCAGGCCCTGCCCCCTACAGGCAGCTGATTCTTATTAGTTGCCCTGGCAACCCGCAGCTGTACTCATTATGGCTGCTGGGGCTTTTCCCCAGCAGCTTTCCCCTCTCTAGGAGCGGGGCAGCGAGGTGCACCGCGACAATATGTATGCCATAAAAAACATTTAGTAAAAATATGGGCCAATTAAACACTTTCCTCTTCCCCTTTTAATAAGGATTTGCTAAAACGTGATGAATTGTTAATGACAACAATGGTTGTCATTGCATTGTCATAATATCATGATTACAATAAGGGATGGATTTTAGAATAAAGTGAATTGACTTAAATATATATTACAAAATGTTTATCTGGAAATTTAGTAAAGAAGGTGCCTGAAATTTAGAACAAAGTTGTACTCACTTTATTTCCCATAGAAGGTGTCCCTATTTATATGTGTGTGAACACTCAGTTATCTAGAAGTAAAATCTCTCATTCAAAATTTGATCCTTGCATGAAGTGTCAGTGCTTTTAGCAGCAGACACTTCAGATGTTACTACTTATTAGTGACATGTGTTACTGCTTCCCTAAGCAGGCTCAGAAAGTTAGAGAGCTCTGCCTATTATTACTCCCCGAGAGCACTCTAGGTAAACTTTAAGGCATCTGTACCCGCCTCCATTCGACCAGGAGTTCACGCGCCGCCTTCGCCCGGATCCGAGATCTTGCACACCCGGGCTTCGTTGGTATGCCCCAGGGTTTACCCCATCTGGTATAAAGGGGACCCCAGAACTCGCCTGCCACGACTTTGATGACTCTCTCAGTGGGGGGTCTTCCCTTGGGGTATCCCCCGATGCCGGCATGCTTCTTCACGGGTACTCTCGGGGCTCCGTCCTCCCCTACACCCCGGCCATACGCCACCTCAGGTCTTCCTATCCTGGCCTCTAACCCGTCCTCGTCTCTTCCTCTCTTGGCTCAGTCCCCCTAGCCACTACTGGCGGTCTTCGGACCGGGTATGCCCCTCCCAGTGGGGATGCTGACCTGGTCCCTCCTTCCTTGGGATGCAGACGTCCTCTCTGCTTCCCCAATAGTCCCAGCTGCAGTTACCCACGCTGTCAGCTCCGTAGTGCAGGCTACAGCTGGCCCCACTCTCGGCGCCGCTGTCACGCCTCCTGCTGCCTCGGGTGTCGGGTTCTCCGCTGGCTGCTGCCCCACCTCCGGGGCTGACTTCTCCCCTCGTCTTCTCACTCCCGGGTGCTCCGCCGCACTGCTCATATCCTGCTCCGCCTCTACGCAGCGGCGTCCCGCACTCTGCGGGTGGCGGCTGATCCCCTGCGCGCTGGGGCTCCACACTCCAGCTCTCTCCCTTCAGCCGCCCCACTGCTTCGGCGGGGCCGCCTTTTGTTCCTCCCGGCCAGCGTGCCCCGCCCCCGCTGCTCAGCCGCAGCCGGATAAACGCCTGTCTGACGACCTGCGCCGGCGCGTGGAGTTTCTTCGGCTCCTCCGGCCCTGCAGGAGGTAAGCAGACCCCTTGGCCGCCGCGGGGGTTTCCAAGTGCCCCCGCTCCCCTGGGACAGCATCAATAGGAACAATGTTGACTTTTTAGTCCTTTGGTAAGTCCTTTCTCTATGAGTGCCCTGGTAAGCTGAGATTCCCGAGGATCTGTATTATGTCAGCCAAAAGGTCAGATACCCGTATTACAGCACTCTGACCTTGGAGGAATAGGAAGAAGTACTACTTAAAGCAATGAGCTAACATGTAGTTTATCCTCTCTGTCTGCCAACTTGACACAAGAAATTAGCTGCAGTCTGATCATTGAGCTGAAACAAATCAAAGGGTCTGACTTGCAAAGAGCTCCTCTAGCACTGACAACTGCTGAGAGTAGGCACTAGTGCAACCTGGTAAACGTACAGATCGCTTCCTCTTGGTGCATGTCACTTCCATTCCAGTCACTTTCTCAGTGCTGTGTTTCAGTACCCTGGGCACATACAGAACTGAGTAACTTCACCCAGGACTCCAGTGACAACCCATCCTGGCCCAAACTGGGCAGCACCTGCCCCAGCCCCCTCCCTCACTGCAGGGGCCTCTATCTGCCCGCCCATGCCCCTTCCCCACCAAACAGACTTACCAGCCGGATGCTGCTCTCCAAGCTGCTGGGCTGCATATCGGCAATCGGATCGGTATCGGCCGATATGGCTCATTTAATAATTTGCCATCAGTATTGTCCAAAAATATCTTTATCAGTGCACCCCTAATTATTAGTATTCTCATGGTATCCTTAAGTTTAAATTAGATAATTGACAGATTTCATACCATAAAGCCTGAAATGGTCCCTGAACAATATTAATGGCTTTCTTATTCCTGAAAATCTTCTATCCAGGTCCCCCTGAGATTGCTATGTAGTCAGACCTTTAGGCCATGTTCTGTAACTTTCTATTGCTTGCTTTTATTTTAGCTGTTAAATTATTTATTGCAGGTTGAAGCCTTCCCTTCAATTTGTGTCCTGGAATCAAGAAGGCTGGAAAACAGGCCTGTGTTCGGTACCTCCTGTGGGTCATTCTCACTCACTTCTGGCATTAGCAAACAACACTTGTGTGAAACCCACCTTTATGGAGCTCAAAGACAGATTTATGAAGCTCTATAAGAAAAAGGTATGTGAAAAACGGTGGCAACTCAAGGTATTTTTAAAAGAGTACTTGTTTTGAGTAGTGGATGGGAATGCAAATGTCTCTATGAAAAAATGGTCAAAATTCCAACTTTGTATTGATCCTGTTGCAATTACAGGAAGTACAAACTCTTATCAGCAAAGTTGGGTCCTTACTACAGAATATTCTGTCTTGAATTGGTTTCTCTTTACCACCAGAATGAATATCTTCATAATATTTTTATACTTCAGCTCTCTCACTTGTTGCTGGATACCTGGTACAAAAGTATGATGATTATTAAATTTAAATTATTAAAATTCATTATTAAATGAATTAATTTAATTATCATTAATGAAATGTAATAAACATAAATAAAAATGCTTTAATAAAAGCTGGTTGTTTGTCATGGCAACACAGCAAGAAAAGCTGGGACTTTGTGAAAGCAAAAATATGAGTGAATTTTAAATTATGGCTCACAACTTTTACTTTTTTGGCATTAGAAATCCTGTAATTTTGGTCAACAATTTTAAAAATAACTTTATTTATTTAAAAACAGTAGCGATACAATCAAACTGAAACTATCTTATTCATAAAGTAATATTCTGAAACTTACTTTCTGTCATGAAAGTCCTGGCTGTGATACATAAGAAGCAAGACTTTGGGACTTAGTTGAAGAAGGGCTCTTTGGGTGCTGACAGACATGGAGGGGGGGAAAAAACCTGCATTCTACCAGAAGCAGCAGCACGTTACTTTGACCCGGCTCCACAGCATCTGTAGAGATCGGGCACTTCATGCCACTTTATGCCACTTTTATGCCACTTTTAGCTGAAGCTGATTCAATCAGCTATTAGTGTAAAGCACCAAAAAAGCCCCACCAACGTTCCCGATCTCTACAGACATTGGGGCAAGCCGGGTGTAACTAGCACACTGCCTCTTCTGGTCATGTGCTGGGCTTGATACGGGAAAGCACTAAGTTTAAAGTACAGCACGTATTTTTTTCTCCATGTTTGTAAGCAGCCTTCTTGCCTGAACGCTCGTCTAACATCTCTTCCAACTATACAGTTGGTTTAATATAAGATATCCACAAAAAGCTTGGCTTCTTGCATATATTCTGGACCATCGTGGCTACAACAGCATTCCAACTCCACTACTGGCTGTGATAAAGACTCAACTTGGTTTAACTGAAGGGTCGTTTTGTTAACTGTTGAAACCAAGAGGGACAGATGATACAAAAAATATGAAGGAAAGATTAGAAGGAAATTGAATTAATATTAAGATAAAAAGTAGTTCTGCAGTACCTGTCAGAAGACTTTTTAAAAGGAGCCTAAAATGTAAGAAGATAAGTACAAACAAAAACGGTTTTGAGCAAAATTGAAGATAGCCAGTAAGACGGCGAAGCTTTGGTCCCTGATTTTGATTCGGTAGAGATTCAGCCTGATTCGGTGGCCGAATCTCTGAATCGATTTGGAACTCTCAGCGATTTGGCGATTCAGACATAGATACAGCTTTAAATGTTTTTTCTACATACTTCTAGGTAGCAGGGGCTCTGAACACTGTGGAGCTGGGGCAGATGCAGTGTCCCACAGAAGGGGTCCCCAGCAGTGCTCGGCAGCAGACCCGGAAGTGGACCCAAAGCACTTCCGGTCCACTTCCTGGTCCACCAGGGAGCACACAGTGCAGGGGGGCCCTGCGCCACCCTGGCTCAGCGACTGGTGCCTCCTGAGTCAGGGGGGCGGGGCACCCAGGTTCCCCCTGCGGCCAGTCGCCAAGCTTGAGGGGCATGGGGCGGGGCCCCCAGCATGCTCTCTGGTGAACCAGGAAGCGGACCAGAAGTACTTCCAGTCCACTTCTGGGTTCACTGCCAAGCATGCTGGAGAGCCCCCCATGCTCCTGTGGGACACTGCGTGTGCCCCAGCACTGCAGCGATCACAAGCCACGCCTGCTACCTCAAAGTATGTAGAAAAAACTTTTAAAGCCGTGCCTGTATCGAAATCAGCGTAGAATCTTCAGATTTGGATTTGGCCGAATTGAATCCAGGACAGTGATCCGAATCAATGGATTGAATCGCTGTCCCCGATTCAGGCCAAATCCGAGTCCAAATGAAATAGGGCCTGTTTTGCACAGCCCTAATAGCCAGCCTTACCACATAGTAATAATGGCCTGTCAGCCTGATGTGCAAACTGAATGCAGCCTCTAAAAGATGGGTGGCCTATAAAAAGGATAGAGATTTAAAACTGTTTTAACCCATCTTTGTGCCTTCTGAATATTAGGCTGCTCCAGAGATCAGAATGGCCCCTAGTTTAATTTGGACAAGCCCTCAGATTTGCCACTGTCTGATAGCAGCCTACTCAGGTTGCACTATAAACTGTAGCATGGTCCAGAGTTTCTACAGCATACAGCACTGCTGCTCAGATGCCAGGACCTCTTCCCTGCAAGATTTTTGAAAATGTATGTTATAAGCAAACTTCCACTTCAAATGCAGCCAACAGTCATTCAAAACTAAGGAGTAAATATATGCTGCATGCTGAACAAGTGGCAATTAGCAGAGAAGCCCTACACACTGGTAATTGCAGTAATAAAACACTGTGGTATTTATAAGTTAGCCAGTACTACCTTACTGCTTTACATCCTTGAACCAGATGAGAAACGGTCTGTTCCAGAAGTGACACAAGACTTTTAGCTAATGCATTGGTGAATACATCACAACACAAAAGAAGCAAACCTCCTTACTTATCTTTATTTATGTGATAAAATATTTGCTTGGGGGATGAGCTGTACCTGGTAGAAATGTGTGACTGTTTTTTCAAGTATCCACCAAAAGAGGCAGAATATGTAATGTCCACTGCATGTGAAAAAAGGGCTATCAGCTGTGGTCCCTTAGAGAATTGCCACACAAAGTTGCTGGTGCTTCCTGTTTCCCCTTTAGGGCAACCTTCGTAATTCAAATTGAGCTAAGTGAATTAAGTTTTGCGTGCAGAAAAGAATATGGTTTAGTTTATTTTTATTCTTACAGGCTCACCTTCACCACTACCTGCATGTTGATGGGATGGAACAGAGCTGTTTCTCAGAAGCCATATCATCTCTGACTGACCTAATAGAGGAATATAACCAGCTAGATGTTAGTAAAGGTGGGCCTAGAACAGATCCCCCAAGACTGAAGATAGCTATGTAAGGATGGTGTATTTTTGGAACACCAAATCACCTAGGTTCACTGAATGGCTTGGAACCAGCGAAGGGCTCCAGAATGACCCTGGCTTTGAGCTGACTGGCATTGTCACATTATGATTGGTTCAACCTGTGGGAAAGAATCACAGACACATTGCGCTCTAGCATTCAGTTATGGAATATTAAATTAGTTCATATCTCTCCAGCTGTGGAGTGAATAAAGACCATGATAGAGAGACAGAGGAGGATTATAGCTGCCCAAAGTGTAGCCGAACTTCTTAAACCTTAAGTTCAACTGATCAAGTACAAGCTCTAATTCCCACTGTTGTCTAATGTAGGGATGTTTTTCCTAATATTTTTCCAAGTTATCTGAGAAGACATAAAACATATATGCCCCTCCCAAACATAAAAGCAAGCATCTAGAGAGTCTTGTCGATTTAAACTTTGCAGGGTACTAGGAATTATTCCAAAATATTAATCTAAATTGTGTCACTTAAAAGAGAAAAGGAGAAAGCAGAGCGCTATGGGATTCTGGAGGACATATGGGATGTTTTCAAAATAGTACCTCTTTTTTAAAAAGGTATTTTGGAGTGGTTTAGCCACTATTTGAAGAGTTTCAAAGCTCATGGATCTTTGCATAGCTGGCTCTTTGAAACCTTTCAAAGGCATTTGAAATATTTCAATTGTTACTCCTGCCCACACTCTAGGTTACACTAGTGCTAATGAATGCACTTCATCAGGGTAATGTAGAATATCACTTTTTGCTGTAACTGATAGTAGCACTGACAACTTTTTTTGAAGAATGAAGATTACGTTCTTGAGAAACTTTTATTTTAATTGTGTTCTTATGTATATAATTATTGGATTGAAGATACTTGTGTATTTATAAACACTTGCCTTTATTTTTATAAAATAAAATATATAACTATTTTGAGTTTATCCACAAAGCTTGACTCTGTCTTAAAGCTGTTGTAAACTGCCACCGTTCAGACTGGAGTAATGGCATTTTAAATGTGAGTGTCAGTGTAATTAGACACAATAGCATAAGCTCTAATTTTCAATGTCTGAGGCCAGAAGTATCCAAGAAAATGAGATGAAGTCAATTTTTGACACAGTTCTTGAAGGGAGAGAGAGAAGAAGCGTTCTGAAATGAGTTGTTCCAGTGAAATAACTTGTCAGATCTATTATTTATAGATACTTTTGGTGTGAAGTGCACAGGTATGTCTGGCCTTACTGAAATCTGTAGGAGTTTTCTGTTGACTTCAGTGGAGCAATAACTTGACCGTGGTTCCAATCCCCAAGAATTTACAATATAGGATAAATAAGTCCCAAAACAAAAGGAACAGATGAGAAGGTAAGAGCATTATATAAAGACATGGGATTACTTTTCGTTTTCTGTATTTTAGTGGGAGTTATAAATTTGTCTTAGTAAAAGCCTAGACAAATTGTTCTTTGAGGGGATGAATTAGGTGATCCTTGTCTTGACAAATATATTTTATTTGTGCCTTTGTAAATGTGTCATTTATTCACAACAGTGAGGAGAGGAGCAATTCAATTAAATTCATTTTTGCATTTGAAACAGTACTAGGATATATATATATATATATATATATATATATAACATTGCTAGCAAAAAAAACCTAAACATATCTGTCTTATGAATCCGGAATGATAAAGAGTTGTTGCAACAAGTTAAAATTCCTTTTTTCTAGTAGGTTACTTGACTGTTTCTTGAATTTAAACTTAAACATTCTTTTAGCCATGGGGTAAGACATCTGATTATATGAGCTTTTGCTGTTTTGTGTATTAAACAGCTCAATGTAGCACTCCTTTCTACATAAGAGAATGACAAAAAGATACTACTCTATAATGATTTCAGTGTTGGATACATTTAAGTCTTTTTAATGCCTGGCTTTACGTATATGTTTCCAAATAACACTGAGCAAAAGAATGACGAACAGTTCAAAAGTTAGTTTTAGTAGAAAGGTTGCCCCTTTAGCTAACTCTCCAAGCTGTGACTGTGCTTCCAACTTCACAATATGGTGCTATGTGTAACTTACTATAAAAGCTTGAGTTCAGAAAATATATCTCCTGGATCACTGCACATCCTCTGACAAACACAAGATGTGATCCACATCATCTTCCACATAAAGGAACCTTCATTAGGGCAATCAAACTGTACAGTGATCATCTTGGACTTGTTAGGTATGCAACATCTCTTGTCCAGGCACACACCACAGAAAGTAAGTTTGTAGCTTTGTGTGCTTGAGCATCCAGAAAAGGCTAGCTTCTCTGCTTTGGAAAGCTGGAATGTTGGTTGACAGGTTTCTCCTCTTGGAATCTTAAAATGTAAAACCAAAATTTAAGTTTCCATGTGCAAAAATAAAAAAAAATCAAAAGATGCTAGAACAAAGGCTGCTAGTGTGGGTTGATCATACAGCCCTGGTACAGCTAGCTGTTTAAATACAAGTAGTTTCTTTGAATACTACCTATCCCCTAGAAGCACTCTTATTTTTCTTTGTAAGTCAGAAGACTGAACTCTATGCATATGCTTGTGTATTGCCAATATAATTTAGCAGGACACCACTAATGATCCTCAGATTTTAGGTGTAACTCACTGTTTTAGGTGTAACTTATTATTTTACTTAAATTACATTTCTGCAGCTCACTGCTACAGGGTAAAGACAAGTTTGATCTTATATTTCAGGAAGGCTTATACAGGAAAGAGGAAGGATGGTGTTTTGCATTAGAAATTACCTTTACAGTTTTCAGTATATTGGTCTGACAAGGTTGAATGAAACACAGCCTCTCTTCTTTTCTCATTTCACATTTACTGTTTTCATTGGTCACTCTATTGGAGATGCCTATACCACAGGTTTTAGAACAAGGGGTCCAAGGAGTTGCCTGTATTAAGCACTTCTTCTTTAAAACAAGTGGTAGACTCCTGTAAGCTGAAAGAGCAATACGTTATGCATGTGATGATACAAGGTACATGCAGAATTCTAGCTTTAAAAAGCATAAATTAAAAACAATAATTAGCACTTGTTTTCTATTTGGGTGGTGGTTTGTTCATTTGTTTGTTTGATTGTTTGTTTTGATAGGTAAATCTAAATGGTGAAGCTGAAAGGTGCAAGACTTCCGAAAAGATTTTTGGACCCTAAATTTTTATTTAACAAATAAGCAGAAATAAAGCATCTAAATCATCTAGTTTTAGACATTTCAGCCGACACTTGATATATTATAGGACCTTCCAGGTTAAGGTTATAAGAACCGACAATCCTTTATAAAAAAAAAAGTGTGTGTGTGTATATATATATATATATATATATATATATATATATATATATATATATAAAATATCCACAAGAATGGCACACATTTACAAAATACGAGCCAGCTAAAGCTGTGAAAATTGAATTTAAATCTATCTTGGTTGATTTGGCATAGTTTGGGGAGGTGGATTGGTCCTACCAGCTGCCTCGATAAAAAAAAAATCACTTCCAGTTATCCGCTGCTAATAAATGTAATTCTTTACTTAATATGAGGACTAATAGAGAAAGCCTTAAAATTAAAATTTAGTCTGCCAAATGTAGACATAGTCTCCAGGATGAGTGGCTGACAGGATTTGAAATCTGACATATAGGTAGGTAAGAGGCAATGGCAGAATTATGAGGATACCTGGAAGGTAAACAGTGGTTTAAAGCTCTCATTGCAGGAAGCAGGTTAAAAGCCTGGCACAGATCTGCAATAAATAAAGGGAGGTTACATAGTTGCTCATATTTAGTACATTTTTAAATATGATTGAGATGCTGTCTTATTGTGGGAATTGGCTAAACAGAATTTTTAAAAGGAAAGGAAATCTGAAAGTGGTTAAAATAAAGCTTAGCATTTGTTAATCAGCACTAACAGAAAAGAAAAAAGTATTAAAAAATTCTTAAAGTACAGACAGGCAGTCAAGTTAAAACAAGTTAACAGGAGACAGAGGCTTACCACAGAACAACTGCTGCACAGTAACTGTTTATGTGCCAGCAGTTACCTGGAAGGTAGGGTGAGGCAGGCTGAAACAGGGACAAGATGCCCAGTTTTAGTTTTCATTCATTGTGAGCACATAAACAGTTACCACCTGTCAGCTGTTCCATGGGATGTTTCTGCCCTATGTTAACTCATTTTTACTTGATCCTTTGTCTCTATGCTAGATTTAACAAGCTGTGGCATGACTGCATGCAAGCCACGCATACACTGTACTTCATTTGTAGTCTACTTTAGAATAAGTTAAGGGGAGTACATCATTTTGAAACCATCTTTCAAGGTTTTTCTGAGACAAGGGAAATAGTTTCTACAAACAATTTCTGCTGCTGTTGTATTTGCCTATTCCCTGATGTTCGTTCTCCATGTTGTCTTTTTTATTTGTGAATTTCTTCAATCTCGGTCTGTGCTTTTAAGCGCCATGTATACTTCGAGCTCGAAGACATGCACATCATATAGCCCTTAACCATTAAGAGGTACTTGCTCTGAAATTCTCACTCCCACGCTGAAGTGTGGCTGGAGGAATTTGTTCAATTTGAAGTAGCTGGAGACTTTTGCCTTAGGGCCAAGGCATTATATTTGTGTCATTTTCTGTTTATTCCAGCCCAGAAAGCAAAGATATGGGAACAATAGCCAAGTCTTAAAATGGTGGTGAATACTGAGCAAGTTTGATTATTAAACTTTTGTTTCTGAGCCCACCAATCAACAGATATTAGTGATTATCAGGTATCCTGTTTTTTCTTTTTAAAAATCACAAATTCTCTGATTAAAAATTGCAAATTCTATGATTAAAAAGTCCAAAATCCATGTTTTTCCACAATTAAAATGAAACACCACTCTATATATAGGCATCAGTTAACCCTAATGTTTTATTGATATATTTACAATTTTAAAGCAATTTGGAAGCCTACCAGTGCCTCAGTCATTATAATAAAATACATTCTAAACATCTATAAATCTTGGCATTAGATTTTTGTCCCTCATTCCTGGCCCACAGCCCTCACAGTCCTGCTGGTGCCCCTCACTCCCAACCCACTGCCCCCCACTCCTCTGTGTGTGAGGAAGGGAGTGGGTGTGTGGAGACGGTAGAGGCACAGGCGATGCAGTGGGGGGCACATCCTCCCCCCCCAAGATTTCTGCACCCATGGTGAGGCATGAGGCTGCAGCTGGGCCAGACCAGTTCTGGACAGGAGCCACTTCCATGGCCCAGCTCCCTCCAAGGACCCAGTGCTGAAGGGAGCACTGCACTGCCATGGTAAGGCACAGCAGTGGCACTGGCAGTAGTGTGGAGATGTGCCCCTGCTACTGCCAGGCAGGCAGGGGGTGCCATGCCATGGTGGGAATGGCAGCACGGTGCTCTCTTCTGTGTTGGGTTCCCCCACTGAGCTGCAGTAACTACTCCTGGCCAGAGCTCATCCGGCCCCGCTATAGCCCCATGTCCCACTGCGGGTACAGAAATCTTGGGGGGCATATGCCCCCCAGTGCATGGCCTGTAACCCTCTCCCCCTCCCCCATGCCTAATGCATGGCCTGTGCCCCCTCCCTCCTGCCCCCATAGACTTACCTGGAGAAAGCTGTACAGCTGCCTGGCTGCTATGTACACATACACATGTACGTGCACACGCACACATGCACATGATGCCCCCTGCTTGATTGCCCTCCTCCCGCAGCCCCTTGCAGGCTGGAACTCTGTCAGCCTGCAAGAGGAAACCTGCTGTTTCCCACGTTTTTCTCCTTTAAAAGACAAAATCCGTGTTTTACCATAACAAATGGAAAACCCAGATCCCTGGTGATTATCTTGAGTCACTTTGATGTAAAATCGAAGTTTGAAATCTAAGAGGAACACGAATGTTACCGTAAAGTTCTTTTTACATTCAAGTAAATCCTTATTTGGATTTAATTGGATTTAAAGATCCCCTTGGGGTTCATCTTGTGATAATACATGAAGGCCAGATAGTCTAACTAATTAGAAGGATAAATGACCCCGCCTAGGCTGTGTGCTTTCCATCAGGATCACACGCAAGAAAGTTCTCCACAAAAGCTAGCTTGTGAAATAGAATCTGTAGTTTGCTGGGCTCTGCAAGACAGCAAGCTCCATTTTATTGAAATACAGAAGTGCTTTGACATACAGGAAAAATTCTGTTACTCTTCTTACCTCATGCAGACCTGCTGTGGATTTACAGACTTGCCTAAAGTTCTATGCAAAAAATGCACCTAGTCTGGGGAAAATGCTGTTTGTTTCCCTGACATCAGTCTTGGTGTGAGGGCAAAGACAGCCCATCAGAGGTGCTCTGTGACTGGAAGAATGACCTGGTTCCTCAGTATGCATCGGTCAATGATCTTTTTCTCCTCCTCTAAATAAAGCAGGGGAGGGCTCAGCCTTCTAAAGCAAGGGCCAATTTGAAAACAGTTGCTTTGTGAATGATGATAAGCTTTTTCTTGTGTTCCACATCTTATACAAATATTTGGTATTTCTCCTGTCTCAGTAATAATTGTTAAAAACTTGGTTTCAGATTTCAGTTATATTAAGATGACAAAAATAAGTAGTTTCACGTCATCGTACTGCTTTATTGATGCATTTCAACCAGATGAAATTACTGTTTCAGACTTTCAAGAGGTATTATGTCTTTCCTTGATTAATTTAAGAACAATCTCTAGAATGTGCAATGCATTCATTTGAACTCATATGTTTTTTTGAGTGCCTTTCTTACCGAGTGTGGTTTTGTATACAACTTTAAATACATTCTGTGAACAGGATTTGCTCTCCTTTGCTGCTGGTCCACATACTAAATTAATTATGATTTGGATGTAAAGCGAGTTTCCATTTCTTTAGGATGGCTTGCTGAAAGCTTGTCCAAACTGAGTTCCAAGTGCAGAGTGGGGAGGAGACTGGCTTCCTGCCATGCATCTGCTTATGCAGGGGAGGGTCCAAAGGGGTGCAGCAACATGGCTGAACTAGCCTTCTGCTGCCACTACTACTACCCCAGCTCAGCTGGGCACAGAGGGAGCCCCAGAGCTGCTTTTCCCCTGTTCCAGCCATGGGCTATGGCTTTGCAGGGTGCCAGACTCAGGAGGGATCAGTGGTTCACAGGTTCCTCCTTCCAGTGCCTGCTCCTCCCTCTGGTTAGGAGCAGGCACTGGAGGGAGGAACTTGTGCACCACTACTGCTGATGTCCCTGGCCGAGACCAGCTCCTGTACAGCTGCCCCCTACAGCATAAGGCAGGAGCGGCTTTGGAGTTGTTCAGGGGGTGGTGTGCTGCACCACCCTTTAGGAAATCCTGGGTCTTCCCCATATACTTACGCATCCACAGTACCTAAGAGTGGTTAGCTGTTGAGTCTTGAGCTTAGTTGTATTTTATTCTTTTAGTGCAGTATTTCTCAACCAGTGGGTCATGACCCAAAAGTGTGTTGCAAGAATATATGGGCATTTATAGATGTGCTCTGGGAGGTGGGAGGGTGCTTTCTTTAATTAGCGCCCAGAGTATCACGTATCTCAGCTTCCCCACGCTGAGAAATGGTGACTGGGGCGCTTTAAAGCTGGTCAGACAAGCGTGAGTTAAAACACCCCTGCCACCATTATTCAGCACAGGGACACTGATACACGTGATGCTGGAGCCTGCTGGAGCACCGTAATTGCCATGCTCCAACAGACTCGATTAACTGAGTCTGCTCCAACGCGCTGTAGTTACAGCGCATTGGAGCAGCCTCCCTGCACATGTATAGGAACCTTATGACAGGGTCCCAAACAAACTTTAAAAATGGATTCTCCTTTAAAGGAGCAAAACACGGGAAACTGGCTTTTCCCTTGCAGGCTGTCAGAGTTTCAGCCTGCAAGGGGCTTCTTGGGGCCCCCCATGTCCAACACACCCACCCCCTGCCCCACACACTGGGGGGTTGGGGCCTAAGGGCAGGAGGGCAGTGGGTTGGGAGAGAGGGGCACTGGATTGAGACTGCCCATTGATGTTTACAAAGGAGTCTTGGTACAAAAATGTTTAAGAACTACTGTTCTAGTGCATAGAAAAATAAGGATGACTTTTAAAAGGGAATGGGGATTTCACATTGATAATACTACAAGTGAGCCATGTGAAAGAAAGACTTATGTTTGTTAATAGAAGAATATAAATTTGCCCTTTTAAGAAAAATATTTTTTTAATTTATCATTTATAAAAATAAATTACCATTCTAGTCATGCACACCTGGCATTAATCTGTAACCTGTTGATTGTAGCTGCTTCTGTTGTCCAGGGCCACGGGTGGAAGGTCCAAACTTTTTTTTCCCTTTGACTGTGGTGCATGGACTTACAGCTGATTTGGGAGTGAATACAGGGGTGCATCCAATTGCACCACTGACACACAGACACTTATAAAGAGGGGAAGGTTGGAAAGCTTGCCCATTAGGATAATGCACTCCATTGAGCTCGCATCCTACAGCTATCATATCTGAAAAAGGTTAGACAGGAAAGTTACTTAATCTGCCACAAGCTTTAACATATAGTTAATGTGTACAGAATTGTAATGAGTGTCCTTTTCGACCTGTAGTGCTCCTTGCTATTATAAATTTTGCACCCAGAACTTCCATTGATTAAGTTTACAGATACGAGAGACTCCAATTCTTCCCTGTCCACATGCACTTTTATGTATGAAAAAGTATGTGTATTGCCTGTTTTTTCTAATAAACATGCCTATATATAAGGGTGGATATACATAGCGGGCTAGTTTAATTGATGTGTAGGGGTGAAGTTGCGTATTACACGTAAGACCATACCAAATCTGGAATGTTAAGTGGTATTAAAGTTAGAACATGCTGAGCATGTCTATATGAAATGCTTTACTGCACATTAGGCCTGGCTGGGATGCAGCAGTCCTGGTTGCCAGAACAGCTCTCCCCAGCCCTGTGGAGATTGGGCGCAGCCCACATGCCCGCTGCCAGCCCCGGGCTGGCACTCAGGGGAGTCTGGAACTCTCCCTGGCTGCTGCGGGGGGGGCGCAAAACGGTGCAGGAGCAACCCTGGAGTGAACCACTCCCATTGGGAGCAAATTTGTTCCTAATAGGTGTATGTTTACATGAGTGCAGGGGCGCAGTTTAATGCCCCTGAATTTTCTTCAAAGAAAAATTCACATGTGTAGATGTGAGCAGTCTCATGTTAACAGTTAATGCTATTTCTTGCTGCGCAGCTCTGCCTTGCCACTAGACAGCTGGTGATTAGAGGCATAGCTAGGAGCCAGGACACCTGAGCTCCAACCTTGCTGGGGGTTGGGAGGCAGCTGGAATGCTGGAGGACTGCAAATTACTTCTTTTATTTCCCCTAACACGAGCTAGGTAGCTCAGCCCAGAGTTAACCCTTGCCTGAAGTGGTGTAAGTGAGAGACACTCAGAGGGCACTTAACAAGCTTTAATGTGTGGATGCTCACATTTTAAGTGTCCTTACTATGATCTAAGTGTAATGTGTAACTTCACCCTTAAGTAAGTTTAAGGGAGATGCTGCCTTAATCTCAGTATCGTGGCTTTACGCAGTGGAAAACAAGTGGGGAACTCCAATTTGGTGTGACATAAAAGGCTGTGATTTGTACATCCCAAACAAAAGAACCTTATTTTTTGGGGGCGGACACAACTGTCCCCACCCTCTCAAGTGTCAAGAATAGGATACAAAAGAGTAACTTACATGCACATACTCCTGTTTCATACCTAGGTCTGTCTGCAGAGTAGTCGCAATATAACCCTTTGTGAGGGTCACAGATATCTGCTTCATTACATATCTCTCCTGACTGCTTGGCACAGATCTGACAGCAGCCACATCCATCCTTTACCAAGCTCACGCCAAGGGTGCAGGTTGGCTTGGGTGGACATCTGCATGGCCAGTGACAAAATTCTTTACGCTGATGTACTTCATCGGCTTCTTCAGACTTTTCCCCAGACTTCACTTGCAGTTGACTGTTACCTTGTGCCCTACAAAAAAACTTGCACATAGTTGGATTTTTTGAGGGCTGGAATAATTTAAAGCTGGTTAATATGCCACAAAATGTAGTAAAGCTGAAAGAAGCCTCTTAAGTCACCGCACAAAGGTTTGTAAGATCAAAAAGGGTTTATATGAGAGACAAAGGACCAAATTCATCACTAACTTCAGCACACTTGCACTGCACCACCAATGAGTCCGGTCACCTATTATTTCATGAAAAGGTCTGCGTCTCAGTAAAACAAAACCTTCTAGTCATAAAAAAGACTTACCAGTTGACATGGAGGAGGGGGTGGCTTCTGTTCTTTCTCAAAGACATCATATAATACATACTCAAAAAAAAAAATCAAATCCTCTTCTTATTGTGCAGCATTGTGAGCTTAGCTTGGTATCTGGAAGCCCACCAGTGTTCTCTCTCTCACTTACGTTGTCACAAGTATTCTGAACTTAGATCTTACTTAATGATTTGGTTGCCTCTGCTATACTTGGGAAAATGTTCTAGGTTTTGCTCCTGTTCATAGCAACACAGGAGCTGTTCCAGTGTGTAGAGTAGATTTGTTCCTATGCATAAATTTACTCACACAAGTGTTTCCACAAGACAGGGCTTAGTTAAAAAATAAATCTTAATAAAATATTTGCAGCAGCAACTATTAGGAGTGAATGATGGTCTGAATGATCTAAAACAAAGATCCTGTATTTCATATGAAAAAGTGAAACCATTATTTTCCTACAATTATGCAGAGCTTGAAAGATTATATCACATGTTTATTGCAATGGAGTATCAACTCAAGAATCTAGTGATAATTTAAACGATCTGTTATCTCTAGACATTCATCTATTTCACTGTCAGTCCTTTTAACAGAAATATAAACTTGAATATGCCTATATGCTAGTGCTGAATAGGTTGATACTGAGCTGGAGCCCTGCTGTGTGGCTAGTTGCTACAGGGGAGTAAGGTTTGAGAACTAGAAGTGCTATCAGCTCCATCAGCACAGTTCAGAGTAACTTCTAGTTGTATCAGTAAAGGAGGACAGAAAAAACAAGATACGGCCATCTCACAGTGACAGACAGAAGTTATCAGTGTCACCTAGGTTCCAAAATTGTAACTCGTTTTCCAAATTTTCCTGGGTACCTACAGATCAGCTGGCTGCTATCAGGTTCTCTGCCTTGCTACAAATTCTGCTATGTAGCTTCATGCCATCAATATAAAAAAAAAAAACAGCTTTTGACACTGACTATAAAGAAAATTGAATGTAATAGCAAAATAACAAGGGTTACTGTCCTCATGCTTATTAATTACCAATTTATTTCAACTTTCTCTTTTTAAACTGGAAGAAAGTAGAAAATTTAACTAGTACTTTGCCTGGTACATCAGTGAATGCTCTTGCACCATAATTGAATTCTAGCTTGCTACAGAAAATAGAGGACCTGTCTCACAGAGGGTTGTTGTTTTTTTTTTTACCTCTGTCACCATTTTACAGTCATTTTCTAACTGTATCTTTAATTTTGCAAACAGTTTTTGACAACATTTTACAAGGTTCCAATGTATGGCTTCCAAGCTCACTTTCCTAGAACTAATTTTAAGATACTTACCTATTAACCAACTCCTATGGGACCTGAGCTATCATTTGGCTTTGGCTATGGCTCCATGGCTTGAGATTTGGCTGTATATTAGATGCAGCTTTACGAATGTGTTGTTTTGCTTTCTTTCATTGTAACATTATTTATTCGACATGAGCACAGCAGTAATAAATAAATCTCTAGCTCTTAAAACTTTTTAAAAAAACCACTAGTGTTAGCTTTTCATGCAAACTGCAAAACTAATTTGGTCTGTATTTCATGTGTTGATAATTTAAGCTTCATAAAGTTTTTTATGGAAGAATGATATGAAGGAGGCAGATTGCTTTATATTATGCATGGCATGCCCCATATTCAGCCTGACCCATTCAGCCTGTGGACTGGCCCCCTGATAAGTTTGATCCTCCTGTCCTGAAGTAACCATGTAGTCTCTAACATTGAATAATTTTTGTACGTGTGTGCGTATATAGAAAGAAGGAAAGAAAGAAATTAATTAGATGGGCTAGATGAGTGATGTAGGGCCAGTCCACAGGCTGAATCTGGCCCACAAACCAGCCCCAACTGCCACATGCATGTTGGTCCACTCTGAAACCCATGTACAACATTGCAGTCCAGATGATAGGGCTCCAAGGGACCTATCTTTGACATCTGTGCTTTAAAAAAACTCAAAATTAACACTATTCAGCGCTTGCTCTAATCTTGTGAGCCAGCATAATTTCTGTAGTGATTTACCCAGATTTTGGACTATATGACACTTCTGGGGTGGCTAAATCAGTTTTTGCATTTCAAGATGCATTTGTAACAGGAAATATACTAAGTGGTTCAGCAGATTCACTTATGTTCATCTAGTTATTTCAGGTTTTTGTGTTATAAAGCAAACTGTGCTTTGAACTTTTAGCATGCTACCTAAACTAAAAAAAAGTGGAAAAGAGGCTAATTCAGAATGAAATGCTGAAGTTTCACAGCAAGAAAAACAAAACAGAAGAAAACATCCACTGGTACCATTAGCTCTGCTACCACTGAATAACTCTGTTTACTTGAAAGATCTTCAAAGAGCCATCAAGTTATGATAAAAATTTAAAGCCTGCCTGTAAAGTTTACAGACCAAATATTTTATAATTCTTGCTTCCCTAGCTTTCTATAATGATGTGTCCACATCACACAAACCCACTGCACATGTTTTCCCTGGGCAGATTCAAAAATGAGCCCATTGTATAGCAGTGCTTGATGGGTTGTTGGTTGGTTTGTTTTAAAATTAAGGAAAGAATGTTTGAGGTAAATAAATTAATAGCAAAATATATGACAAACATATATATCTTTAAATTTTAGTTGCTTTTAGGTCAAGCTATAACTATTTTAAAAAGCTTTATTTGAAAATGCTCTGTTTGGACATTTAGCTTGGTATTTAGAAGAGCAAAACAACACATCGTTTAATACAGTTTTCAAGCTTTGGGTTTTTTAATTAAATTAACATTAGAAACAGGAGTAGATTTTAGAAAAGATTCCATTTAATAGTATCCCACAAGTCAAGACAGAACATAAGCAGCACTCAATGCTAATTCGTAAAACTAGTCTGTAGAGTCCTAGAGCTAGCTACATGTATATACCTGGAGTAGAAGCAAGGAAAAATATTTGCTTTCTTACACTGCCTCAGACAAGATTTTGTACATAAAGGAAAATAAAAGGCAGAGTTGCTAATACTTTACCCCTTCCCCCACATCCCATCCAAATTTTAATGAGTAGAATAAAGAGGAAAATAACAAAATTCTGCCTGCCAAAATTCCACGAACTAATGTTATCCTGTAGTGGGAAATGGCTTTCTATTCTGCATAAGGCAGCTCCTCAAGTACATTTTATTTAAGCTTTAGACCCTAGAGGAGAGGAAAAGTCCTTCAAACGCTTACCTGTTGCATGTAGGTGATGACAAGGACAGTGAGGATGAAGAGCCACTGCATGTTCCTGCACAGCCAGAAGTGAAACAGAGTGACGGAGAACAGGCTGAGCTGTGTCAGAGTTAGTGCTGTACACAAAGCTCTCCTGTGTCTCCACTGCAAACCTTACTTTCTTCAGCACATGCACAAACACATACACACATTCATACTTGAAATATTCCACTTCATACATAACCAACTCCATGCTGGGATTTTCAACAGATTTCTCTCATTTTGTTCAGCCACTTTTTAGTACTACATTTAGCTCCCATCCAGCTGATTTAATTGAGGTCAGGTTGGGTAAGCATCTGACTCCTAAAGTTTACTGCTGGAAGATCACGCGGTGATTCTTACCTTGCATTCAAATCCTTGCTACGTGGATCTTATGATTGCCTGAAATCCCAGAAGACAGAGCCCCAGTAATATATATTCTTGAAGCAACACAGTCAAGTGTTCTAAGTTTTAGTGCCTGCACAGGGCCTATTGGGACTATACCTTAGGATCTGGAAGAATCAAAATCTATATGGTATGTTATATACTGCACTGTGCACAGCACCAAAGACAGTACTTGCTGAAGCGCAGGCAGGAATGTGAGCAGTTTTATAAGGAATCCTAAAGAGCAGAATGGGTCAGAGGTAGGCCATCAGCATGGTCAAGAAGTGATTTATAGCCTTCCTTTGAGGCAGGAGTTGCATGACATGAAGGAAAAGGTGGAACAGTGTCCTATGGCTCCAGTAGTGACACAGCAGATTATAAAGATAGATCAAGCTCCAGCTGCAGGGGGAGCAGGAGATGGTAATGGGCTGGATCAGCAGCAGTGCAGGGTAGAACAGACTGTCACTGTTACTGCTCCATTAGCACCAGAACAGGTGAGAGCAGCAGCTATGAATTTAGGTCCATTGAACAGGTATACAGCAATTCAGTGGATTGCAGTGTTTGGATCAAACAGGATGGACTGTTCCTGACTGTCAAGATATAGCTCAAGCTAGTTGTAATTCAGAGGACTGGTCAGTGATTAAGGCAGCCTTGGATGATGGACAGCCAATTGAAGATAACTTATACAGATGGACTAGGAGAATTCTGACTGCACTTTTAGGTGCTTGGATAGTGTCCCTGTTGTACTTTAGGGAAGTGCAGAAACCCAGAGAAAGCCCTGAAGCTTATATCCGGAGGAAGCAGTTGTTGGGGTTTAATTCCTCAGCTGGGAAATAGAGATTATAACTTTGATTTGGGATTTAAGATCACCCTAATAGAGGGGTTGGCTGCACCAGTGAAAGTTATATTAGGACGTGTTGATGATGCTGTACAGTGGCCTGAGTTGAGGACTCGAATTCAAAAGGCAGGATTAATATACAGGAAGAGCAGTCCTAAAAAGGAGGTATGGAATAAGGGTAACAATGGAGAACCAATGCTGTTACCTTTAGTAACAATGGACCACCTTTTGGGAAGTTTGGCACTCCTCAGCACAAGAGGGGATTCAGGGAAAGAGGTTCAAATAAGGGTCGAGGACCTAGAAGTAGGATGGAATACAGAATCCGCAGAGAGGATCAGAATGAGGAAGGTTGTGATTCCTTCTGGACGCAGGTCTGGAAAAAACTAATGTCTGTGAGGGAAGGCAGAAACAAGTGGAATGGGGCTCCCACTAATGCACTGAAGAAGAGATTGGTAGAGCTCATTCAAACAGAAGACCTAGTGGAAGGAGCAGAGCCAGACCCACATCGGTTGGTTCAGCCTTCAGCACCTCCTAACCCACAACAGAGATGTCCCACTCCCAAGGCACCCAGGGGGCTGGTAGGATGAGTCTGCTTTGTCTACTGGGGGTGCCCAACCATTCAAGTTTTAGTGGGAGACAAGGGGAATGTGAAAACCCCCAAATGCTGATTGATACTGGAGCCTTGATCAGCGTTTTGCAACAGAGATGGGTTCCAGATGGGGTTTTAATGTACCCCAATCATTTGCAACTAGAGTCTTATACTGGAGAGTTGGAGAACTCACCAGTAACCCAACCTATTGTGACTCAAATAGGAGAATGGAAGTTTCAGGGAAAATATGGAATACAAAAGGATAAGCCAAGAGGAGACAGAATGGAATTTGAGGAATGACTGCTTTGCAGCAGGGAGGAATACTGCTGGATTTAGCTAATGGGTGGCTGTGGAAATGGCCAGTAGAGGAAAAGAGTGTGTTGATTTCTGCAGTGCATCGGTGTGCAGCTATCAAGGCTCCTGCTGTAATTGATTAAGTTAATCACGATGAGTGGATGCAGGCATTTCCTAAGGCTTGGGCAAAGGCTAAGTTAGAATGTGGCATGATACAGGCTTGTGTCTTGATTAAGAGATCAGACCCTCCACCACAGAGGCAATATAAATATACATCAGAGGCTGAAGTGGGATTACAACCCACAATAAATAGTTTAAATCAGGAAGTAATAGTACAGATGCCTAGTGTTTGCAATTTCCCGATTTGGCCTGTTCTGAAAGCAGATGTGACAACCAGGAGACTAACAATAGACTTCAGAGCTTTGAATACAGTGACTCCTGTCACCGCTCCTGTTGTGGTGAAATACCCTGAAATTCTAGCAGCCACAGCAGGAGGGGCGAAATGGTTTTCATTTGGCTAATGCATTTTTTGCCATTCTCTTGGCACAGGAATGCTGTTACAAATTTGGATTCACATTCAGGGGACAACAGTATTGTTTTACTTGAGTACCCTAAGGATTTCACAATGCTCCAGCAATATGCCATGTACATGTGGTAAGGTTATGGGACAAGCTTTCTCCAGATAGTCAAAGTTGTATGTTGTCGTATGTAGATGACATACTGATACATGGAGGCGATAAAGAGCAAGTAGTGAAAGTATACGCTGCTGCAGTATGCACAACACCAAAGACAGTACTGCTGTGATGGGAAGATTGATGCTTTACTCTATAGCATGTCATTGAAATGCAAACATTCCAAATCTACTTTACTGCAATGCCACCCTGCTATTAGGAAACCATAAAATCCCTGTTTTCTCCTTCCTCTTCCACTACTATTAAAACTATGCACAGTAAAAGCTTTGTTATCAGGCACCCAGAGGGAATGGAGGGTGCTGGATAACAAAATATGCCGGATAACTGAGCGGCCTGAACAGGCGTCTTTGCCTATTCGGGCTGCCACCTGTCCTGCCGTGTCTGGGGTGTTGTCACCACTCCCACTGCATTGCTGCCCCTCCTGCCGCATCATCACCCCTCCCATGGGCCCCAAGGGACAAGGAGGGGGGACCCGCGTAGCCTGCTATGTCCCCAGGCCATGGGGGCTTGGCAGCTCAGGCTGCTTTCCCCCGGGTCGTGGGAGCTCCACGAAACCGGAAGCGCCACAGTGGGCCCTTCCAGTTTCACTTTTCCCTTACAAGCTGGCATGCCGGTTAACAGAGTATGCTGGCTTGTAAGGTGCTGGTTAACACAGCTTTTGCTGTACCTAATTCACAGGAATTTGATTTACAAGTGGTGCTGGGAGTTCCAGACGGGGCGCTCTTCTCTGCTTCCATACTGAACCGAGAGCCCAGCCTGATATTCAGGAGTTGCTTCCTTACCGGAAAATGTTGCCTTCCTATGTTAATGAGAAAAGACTGCTACGATCGGTAAAAGGTCTGGGCCTGAATATCCTGATTAAATTCTAGTACAAGTAATTGTGTTCATCTATCAATCTCTACTACTACTAATCTTGTCTACTATCCCATCTCTGCTTTGAAATCTTTTTAAGCGTGCCATGGTGCTGTGAATGTTCGCACTGTTAGGTACGGAAATATCTGCACACAATTCACCAGATAAACCCAGAGATTTCTAAAAGGACTCCGTAGCATCAAATATATTCTAACCTGTTGTGGCCGGAGTTCTGTGCAACAGAGGAGTTGCTATGTTATTTTTCTGTAGTCAAGAAACAAGTGAAAGCTAAGAGCTGGCATTTTCAGAGGGGCACTTTGAGTCTGAAATGGTTGAGAACCACTGGCTTAAACCCCTTCAGTCCTCTCCTCAGTGCTCACACATCTGAGCTTCACCCACTCCCTGATCCTTTTACTAATGTTTTTGTCTTTTATTTAAGAGCTTCACAAACACACCCTCCACTGAACTCATGTTCTTTGTACAGATTAACTACCACATAAATCACACACAGAGCACTAAAGCCCTATCCAAGCCATATATAGACTTTAGTGGTACCTTAAATCCATAGAATCTGACAAGCCTCTCTCGCCACTCTAAAAATATACGTACTATATTTCTTTTCAAAGCACATACCTTTCCCCCCAATATTAGGCTTCCAAAATGGGCAGGGAGTGTCTTGAGCAGGGACATTGATGTACTTCCCAGAATAAACATCCTACTTTGATTCCTTCTCCACCCAAAGTTTAAAGCCAACTGCCTAGCAGCAGCATTTCTATTTTGGTAGCTGAGAGAGTCAATCAACTTAATGGCTCATTACTCTTCATTCCACAGGTATTAACAACCGTGTCTCCATTTTAAGGGTCTTGATGTTTTGCTAATCAAGCTAACCTTTCCTCTGGAAATTTTGCTGTCTGTTAGCTATTCCTGTGGGGTTTTTTTCTTTCTTTTTGCAGCCCAACAGACTGTTTTTAGCTCTTTTCAAACTTATAGATCCACCCATATGTGCATCCATACATGCAGGCATGTGCACTTGGAGCAGCTCAAATGGAAAGGGTGCAAAGTTGAGCCAGGGCTTTTTGCCTCAGCACATGAGCTTGGACATGCACTCTGTTGTGGCGCAAATTGTGCCACTTAGAGCAAAATAAGCCGGCTTGGCTCCTCCCAGATCTGCAGCTAGGGGGAGCTAGAGCCCAGGGCCAGCACCTGTGCTGTCCCCAGCAGTATAAAGAGCTGCCCTGTCCTGGCCCCAGCAGTACAAAAAGCTGCCCTGGCAAGTAGCTCAGGGCTACTCACTCTCAGGAGCTTCTGGGGCCCAGCCAATTGGTACCTGAGGACACTACCCCTTGTGCCAGCTGGACTGCTGAAGAAGCCCTGAGAGTTCCCTGCACACTTTACCCACTGCAGCAGTCTGGCAGTGGGGGCTTCTGCCTGGCTGTGACCTCCTGCGTACCTGCCAGACCCGGATGGGGACTGCACAGCCAGTAGAGGCATCTGCTCCTCTGGGCCAGGTCCCAGTAGGCTGTGGCTACAGAGTTGGCCTCTGTGCGGCACTACTGCCATTTGTGCCCCCTGCCCCGCCATCTGGGCAGCTATCGCCCAGAAGATATTCCAGGTGTGGTGGCCTGCTTTGAACTGTTAAAGCATGTCCTGGCCCCATTTGGCCAGGAGGTCAGCCACAGACAGCTGGGTGCAAGGTGCCAGCTCTGAGCAGGCAGGGTCCTGCCACTGGCCTCCCTAGCAGGAATTCTGGTGTTCCCTATTGGAAAATTGAAAAATTCCTGATAAAAAAAAAATCCCAAAGTCACTCTGTAAAATACCCCCAAATCCATGTTCCTCCACAATTAAAACAAAAGACCACTATAAAGAGAAAGAGAATGAGACAGAAACAGCAATCAGTTGGACAATATTTTACTGAGATATCTACAGTGTTAAAGCAATCTGGAAGCCTACCAGTGTCTCTATCATAATAATAAAGTGAACTCTAAGTACATGTATTCATGAAACATGAATATATAATTTGCTGCCCTCCTACAGGGATTACAGCCCCCCCCCCCCAACAGGGGCTATGGCCCCATACAGGGGTTACGGCTTCACACAGGGGCTACGGCCCCCCACACAGGTGCTACGGCACCCCCAACAGGGACTATGGCCTCACACAGGGTTTATGGCCCCCCAACGGGGGCCAAATAGCCCCTGCAGGGTCTACCACCCCCCCCTACAAGGCCCACATGCTCCACCAGCCCTCTTATTTGCTGCCCCACCTGGCCCCATCCCCCACCAGCTGCTGCAGCCCCCCGATGGGTAGCCCCCCAGACCCCCCAAAGGGCTGCCCAGCCCCATCTACACTTGCACCCCCCAGGCCCCCATGGCTGCCCCCCCAACCCCAGGGACTGTCACTTTAAGAAGAAAAAAATCCTCTACTTACCCTAGAAGCCAGGGCCGGGGGAGCTCCGGGGCCTCATGGCACAGCACCCATCCCCCCCAGGCAGTGGGGGCCAGGAGGTCCCTGCCTAGGGCCTTTGGGGCTGTCCCTCTTCCCTGTGCTGTGCGGCCAGGACCCCAGTGACCCTGACAGCAGCTGGACTGCTGGTAAGTGCCAGGGGGGAGTTGTTTTGTTTTGTTTTCAACTTTTGGGATGCTGGGGTGGGGCAGGGATCAGGGACCGGGGTGGGGATGGGGCCAGGCAGGGCAGGGATCAAGGGGTCTGGGGAGCAGGTGAGGGGGGCCGGGCAGAAAAGGGATCAGGGGCCTCGGAGGGGCAGGCAGGGGCTGGGGGAGTGGGTGGGGCCAGTGGAGGTCCCCCCCATAGTCCCCTCCCCCTTACTTACTGGCACTGGAGCCCTGGTGCTGCAGCATGCTGCCTGTGCTTCAGCACCAGGGTGAGGGGCCAACCACAGAGATGCTCTGGCAGCCAGAGCATCTCTATGGAGGACCCAGGCTCTGGTTGCCTCAGGGCATGGTCTGGCATCGTGCCCTGCCCTGATTTTTTTAACTCTGTTTTTTTTAGTCCCCTGGATATCCAGGGGTCTAATTTTCTCCCCGTGCTGCAAACTTGCAGTGCGGGGAACATTTTTTTGTCCCTGCACATGCCTCTTGCCCTGTCTCAAAGGGGTTTGAGACGAGGTAAGAGGCACATGTGTGCTCATCTGGATGTGCCCATAGAGACCAAACTTCATCAGTTACTAAAGTTTGAGGTTCTAGATGAGCAGGAAAGGGAGGGTGAGTAAGTTGAAATTAGGCTCTATCCCTGCTCTGGGCAGCCATAATGCCAGAAAAATCTTTTTTTTCCCCTACAGTCTGCTTTCCCAAAAACAAGGTGCATGTCTTATTTGGGGGAGTATGGTATACAAGAAAATATGGCATGGGGTTTTTTTTGCTTTTATACATCTTTACATAGATATTTTCAATAACGTGCATGACTTTACTGAAGCTGTCTGCTCAGTGATTCAATGTTGGATCATTCAATAATCACAACATTAAGCAGTAGTTCACTCCGTAGAGATTGTTTAACTTGTTGACTATAAATGGGTGTGACCATTTCTGGAATCGCAATAAAAGGAGGGCTCTTTTGCACTATTGTTTAGAGAAGTCACCTGTTGACTATTAAGTTGTGATAAAAGGTAGAGGGTGATATAAAAAGGAGAAATATCATCTAGGTTTGACTGTATTTACTTCAAGAAACTGCTGAAAACTATGCTGAAAAGCGAACTTACCTGCATAGCTTTACCAGTCAACTTTTCTTAGTATAAACACAGCCTACAAAGACTAAAGAAATCCTGTTTCCACGTTGCCTTGTAATTCTTCTCTCCTTAATGACTGATTCTTGATTGATTTGTCCCTTCTCTGCCTCTCCTCTTTGCCATTCCAAACAAGCTAAAAACAATCCTGTGCTTTATCACCTTACAAGCCCATAGGCAACAGTCGTAATGGTTACTGCTGCAGCTGTGCCCAAGACCAGACTTGGTTTTACGGTGGCTAAAAAAAGCTGAGCGATAAGATCCTAGCTGAGGTAGGAAATAGGAGAGTTTTCTATAAAAGGATTTTTTTTTTAAAAAAGCTTTACAATCTTATTCAAAATCACAATATTAACAAAAATGTATCCTGTCTCTTGTTACACTTGGGAACAGAGAGGTTAATAGTAAAGTACAAGCATAGGTCAGAGGCCTAGAACTGTCCTTTATGGTTAACAACCCAGGCACCCAAACATCAACAAGTGGAGGGTCTTTAAATGTTAACCAAGTAATTAATAGAATACAAAGTAGAAGCAGGCAATTAATTAATTTTTGTATCATCCGTGAAGGAAAAATGAAGCCCAAAACATGGTCACAGCTCTAAGTAAGCCTTCCAGCTTAGAGCCCTTCATGGCTTCTTGCACTGGATGCCCTTAGGGCTGACATTGGTTGCGAGTAATATTAACTGTACTCATACATTTTTTCAAACCCAGTGGTGAGATCCATGGCATAGGAAAGTTTTGCTGGGCAGAATCAAAGGCGACAGATCACGTACGTTTGCTTAAGTTGTCAAGCAAAGTGGCCTGAAATAGTTATTTGAGTCTGGGAAGCAGGAGTAGGTTTGTAGTTCCAGTTTTAATAGAAAAATCTTAAACCCCAAAGGGGTTTGAAGCCACTCTTAGTAGAAACATTAATTTTGACAGGTGACAGTGGCAAAGAGGGATTGTTATGGGATTGTCTACTGAGCTAAATGATCTAGACTAAGATAACTATTCGAGGGATAACAATAAACCATTTAGGGAGGTATGAGAAGCTTATAGCAGTAGCTCTTCCTTCTTCATCCACCCCCTTTTGTGTCTTCCAGAGTGAGAGGGACCATCAGGCCGAACAGGGGGGACAAGGCTGAACTCCTCGATTAGTTCTTTGCCTCAGTGTTCCTAAACGAGAGGCAAAACAAGTCTCACAGTGGGATTGTAGAGAGACAACAGCAGGGTGTTAGACCACCAAGGGTTGACCCAGAGAGAGTGCAGAGTCACTTGGAAGGACTGGATGCATTTAAGTCGGCAGGCCCGGATGAGCTCCATCCGAGGGTACTGAAGGCACTGGCTGATGTCATTGCACAGCCACTGGCAAGAATATTTGAACACTCGTGGTACACAGGCCAGGTCCCAGAGGACTGGAAAAGGGCCAACGTGGTCCCTATTTTCAAGAAGGGGAGGAAGGAGGATCCAAGTAACTACAGGCCAGTCAGTCTCACCTCCATCCTTGGTAAAGTCCTTGAAAAGATTATTAAGGCTCATATATGTGAGAGCCCAGCAGGAAAAATTATGCTGAGGAGAAACCAGCACGGGTTCATAGCAGGTAGATCATGCCTGACTAATCCAGACTCTTTTTATGACCAGGTTACAAAACATGTGGGCGCAGGAGTAGGGGTTGACATTGTTTACTTAGACTTCAGGAAGGCCTTCGATACGGTATCCCACCCATACTGGTGAGCAAATTAAGAGGCTGTGACTTGGATGATTACACAGTCCGTTGAGTGGCAAATTGGCTAGAGGGCCGTACCCAGAGAGTGATAGTAGATGGGTTGGTATCGACCTGGAAGGACGTGGGCAATGGGGTCCCGCAGGGCTCGGTCCTTGGACCGATACTCAATGTCTTCATCAGTGACTTGGACGAGGGAGTGAAGTGTACTCTGTCCAAGTTTGTGGATGACACAAAACTGTGGGGAGAAGTGGACACACCGGAGGGCAGGCAACAATTACAGGCAGATGTGGACAGGTTGGACAAATGGGCAGAAAACAACAGAATGCAATTTAACAAGGAGAAATGCAAAGTGCTGCACCTAGGGAGGAAAAATGTCCAGCACACCTACAGCCTAGGGAATGACCTGCTCAGCAGCATGGAAGCTGAAAGGGATCTCAGAGTCCTAGTGGACTCCAAGATGAACATGAGTCGTCAGTGTGATGAAGTCATCAGCAAAGCAAACTGCACTTTATCATGCATCAGCAGGTGCATGACAAACAGAGCCAAGGAGGTGATACTTCCCCTCTATCAGGCACTGGTCAGACCGCAGGTGGAATACTGCATGCAGTTTTGGGCGCCACACTTCAAGAGGGATGTGGATAACCTGGAGAGGGTCCAGAGAAGGGACACTTGTATGGTTAAGGGCTTGCAGGCCAAGCCCTATGAGGAGAGACTGGGGCACCTGGGCCTCTTCAGCCTCCACAAGAGAAGGTTGAGAGGTGACCTTGTGGCTGCCTATAAATTCATCATGGGGGCACAGAAGGGAATTGGTGAGGCTCTACTCACCAAGGTGCCCCTGGGGTTTACAAGAAATAATGGCCATAAGCTAGCAGAGAGCAGATTTAGACTGGACATTAGGAAGAACTTCTTCACAGTTAGAGTGGCCAAGGTCTGGAACGGGCTCCCAAGGGAGGTGGTGCTCTCCCCTACCCTGGGGGGTCTTCAAGAGGAGGTTAGATAGGCATCTGGCTGGGGTCATCTGAACCCAGCACTCTTTCCTGCCTATGCAGGGGGTCGGACTCGATGATCTATTGAGGTCCCTTCTGACCCTAACATCTATCAATCTATGAATCACAGCTACAGAGGACTCCTCTGAAGCCACTTTCCTTCATGTTACTGGGAAAGGTCCCCAGGGCATATTGAGGTGAATTATCACAAAATACAGTTTTGAAGTCTGTTGAGTGAATCCCTCATTTTGGGATCCATAGCTTCAGCTTCACCCCAGGAGCAAAGCTGCTGTGGCTCCAAGAAGGTTTCATGTGAATCAGCATAAACTAGGTTGGTAAAAGCAACAGTTCCAGGTTTTTGCCAAAAAAGCATCACAGGGAGGGAGCAGGATGTCCTTGTAGGTTATAGATAGATAGATAGATAGATAGATAGATAGATAGATAGATAGATAGATAGATAGATAGATAGATAGACTTCAATGAAATTCAGTGGAATCCATTGTAGAGCATGAAATCCCCTCTCCAGCACAAGACAGTAGGATGGTAAGCCTGAGGTTTAGGATTCAACCTTTATAAATTATCACTTAAACTGAACCATGCCTGTGTTCCAGTCCAAGAAGGATTCACGCCAGCCTCTCTGTCCCCACATGCTGTATAGGAGACTTGATACCAAACACAGATTTCCGGATTCTACTCTCGGTTCTGGATTCCGCGTCAACATATGACACGATTTTTCTTCAACCAATCACATTTCCACTGGAAAAAAAATCTCTCCCATTTCTTGCATCAGCACGGACCTGTACATGGAAGGTTTATTTCCAGAGTTGACTTTAGGCAAGCGGTAGAACTTCTTAGTAATCGTCCGTTCTAATTGCATTGGGGCGATACAAGCAGCTTCTCTCTCACCAGATAGGACAGATAATAATAAACTTCTTGAAAATCATTCACACTTCAGGTTTCACATTCTCTTCTTCCTGTCCCCACTGTCCGTGTGTGTGTGTGTGTGTGTCTTCCCTCTAGCCCCCCTCGCACTCCTGTCTACAATTAGCAGACTTTTCACATTTTTTCACTCTATGCTGCTAATGGGGTTATTTTTTTCCTTCATGACTCATTCCCTCATTCTGCCTTCATAGTCTTCTGCTGAGCACTTTCCCTTCTGATTGCATTTCTATCATCCTCACATCCATTAGCAGTGAAATTCAAAATAGACGGAACCTGTTTGGTGTCTTTAAACTTTTTTACAGCATATGATATCACTGCAAATAGAACGACCTTCAAACATGTAGCATGAGTGACCCAAAACCCTTCACACCAGGCACAGCACAGAGACCGCAGAGCTGGTTCTGGTTTTAACAGTGAGTGATAGCAAAGTTCTGGTGATAGCAGTAACAGACTAAATTAAATACCTTATTGTTTTGGATGAGAACATCTCTACAGGCCAGACTAAAAGCCAGATCTGCTGTTCAAAGTTCTTTACCTAACTGACTCTGTTTTAATCTTCAGGAATTTGCAAGGAAACCTCAAAATATTAAACAAAGTAAAATACAGGCTGTGACTTCTACCCTGAGGTTTGCGTCCATTGGCTAAATTAGGTTCTGACAGGTAAGTGAGAAGGTAGGACATGCCCAGGCCATAACCGAGGTATTTCAGGTAATGCTGGTTTCCTTTCCATCACCAATACCCTGTTATAACATTAGATGCTGTGTTTTTAGAGGCATTTGGCCGAGACATAAAACTGAGACCAGGCTCTCTCATGATTATTACAGGTCCAATGGTACTCGCACAAAAATCAAGGGTGTTAATTTGTGACTTACCCTGGGTGCCATTTGACTGCTCACAGTCAAACGGTGCTGACAGCTCCCCTGCAGATTCAATTAGATAAGACATTATTCATTTCCTGAACTAAAGCTGACCTGTCCAAAAGGAACGTACTTCAATAGAGTGTGAAGTGATCCTTATGTACCATATCTAAGGCACTATATTCTGACAAACATCTTTGTGTCTGGAACGTGTTATGTAAATCCATTAAATCATTAAAGAGAGAGATGGAATAGTTCTTAGATTACCAGATATAAATGCATAATGTCCCATAAATTACCAGTCCCATAAATGCATAATGAGGGGGATGGCAAATAAAATATTAAAAAAAATACTTTATTAAAAATAATACATGGTACAATATTGGTATGAAAGATGCAGGACCCCAAGCACAGTACCCACATTGTTACATAGTTGATGGGACGTGGAATTTCTTATACATTTAAAATGTGGCCTACGTTTGCATGAATAAACAGCAATGCATATGGCTTTTATTGGAATCTATTGCAGAAAGGCTGTCCCCATTCTCACTTGTGGTAGGTGCCTAGACCCTCTAGCCATTTGCTCAAGACAAATGGGCTTTTACCTGCCCTCCTGCCACCTAGTAAAGAGGCAGTGTAATAGTGTCTACTTCACGCAGCTACCCCAGGATAGCTGCATTTCTGTCTGTTGCCAATCCCAGTATAATTTATATTGATGTACACCATTTAAATTACACCAATCGAAACATTTCTTTTTAGGCCTTAGGTGCCACCTACATACAAGAGAAGTTGAAATTCAGAAGGTGAAATGAGCTCATGTATTTAAGTGCCTTATTTTGCATTTAGGCGTCCATTTTGAGGAACTAAAGTATGAAAGTTTTAGCCACAGTTTTCTTGTATGCTCATGTTCACAGAAAGTCATCTCTATTTGGTTTCAATCTGCCATATATAACTTCTCACTTCCAAAAAATAAAGTGAATAACTAAAGATACACCAAGCGATCCTAACTTATTGTACTTGGCTCACATTTGGAATTCTCCTGCATGCTATTTACTAATTCTGGCTTTGCAAAGAAACCACCCTGTTCATGACAACTGTGCTCCAAGAAATATTTACATATTTCTTCAAAAAACAACATATCTGTATTTGTGCAAATTTCACATTGGGTAACTTCTCATTGGCTCAATTCATGCCCACCTAGAAGAGAGAATCTTTATGTTTTATAATCTGTTCTTAAATGGGCACTGAGGAGTGCGCTTAACATTCCAACCCTCAAGCTATGTGGTATCATGGCATAACAGCTTTTGTAAATTATTCCATTGCACGTGGCAGTTTCATCTTGAAGATGCTGTGCTTGAGTGACAGGCTTTTCTGATGGCTATTCACAAAGCATTCCCTCAAATTCTTGTAAAGGTGGGTTGTTGTTTCTTTTTTTGAGCTTAACAATTTGGTTTCAGATATGGGTCACACCTAAAGAATAACTTCATTCTTCTCTTCCCGAAGCTTCTGCTTTTCATTATTCTGTTGACACTTTTGAAAGAATGTTTGTTTAAGGAGAGCAAGGGTTAAATCTTGATTCTATAAAAATCAGTGAAAATATTGCCATGGACATACCTAGGGTCAGGAATTCATCCCAGAGATTTATTTTACCCTCAACGACCACTTTACAATGACAAGGTCATTTTTACAAATTGAGGTGTGCTTTGCACAAGGGCTTCCATAATATCACTTCCTGTCATTTTTGCTCTGATTTCTACTTCACGTTATTTCTTCCTGTAATTCGCCACACTTCTCACAACCAAAAGTAGTGGCCAGATTCTTTTAAGTTATTTAGTCATTGCTTTTTCTACCTTCCAGTGCCTAAGGGACTAAGACCCAATTTCAAAAGAGACTTAGGCACTTAGGTCAGATCTATCCAACTGGCAGCCCAGAGACCATGTGTAGCCTATGAGAGGCTAATGCCCAGCCTTTGGGCTCCTACCTGGCCATGGGCCCCCCTATCTGTCTGGCTGTTGCTGTAGCTGGAGTCTCTAGACTCTCCCCACCATGGACTTTGTTCCTGCTCCCATCCCAGGGGCCAGGATGATGGAACCCATGACACCAGCAGAGCCCATGGAATGGTGCAGTGGTATTTAGGTGGCAGGGGTGGGGGGCGTGTAGCACAAGGGCCCATGGCTCAAACTAGTGTGGACCCTGCTGGTATAGCCCATGGGATGTGCAACTCCCAGTCACTTAGAAGTTGGACACTCCTGGCCTAGGTCTTACCCTCTTTCAGTAAGACTTAAGGTTTATTTATACTGACTAGATTAGATCTCTAGACTGTCTAGACTAGTGTCACCCTCAAACAGCCCCAGCCACACAAGCTGCCCTTCTACTATCTACATCATGCCTTGAAGCCCATACAACATCTCCATCCCCGCTGCTCTGCTTATAAGCAAAATTGAGCCATTCTGGGAATCTGTCTTGTCTTTCTTTCTGCAGTAAAGATAGGAAGTGAGATGCAGGAGGCTAAAAAGCAAGAACAGAGAATTGTGGGATTGGTACTGACTCACTTCCTGCACTCAAGTCTTACAGGGCACAAGTAAATCTATCTGGAAGTTCAGCAGAGCTTTTTAGGGTTCAGCTTGACCAAGGTCAAGGGTAGGGGTTTAGGGTACAGGTGGTCAGAAGGCATCAATCCTAGGGATTAGGGCTGCGAGTCTTCGGATCCCGCTTCAGATCCGGAGCCATTTTGGATGCTTCAGCATCTGAAGTGGCACTTCCAAATCAAAGCGGGATCCCAGCACCGGTGTCCAGAGCAGGTCAGGGGCATCCTAAGTGCTTCAGATCTGCTTCAGATCTGCTTTGGATGTTTTGGGCCTGCTTCAGCCATTTTGAGGCAATTAGAAGAGAGAGGGGGAGCGGGGGAGGGGGAGGGGCAGAGAGTGGGAGGGGGGAGGGAGGGGGAGCCAGGGGGTGGGGGGAAGACTGACATCTGTAGGTAAGCAGTGAGAAGGATTTCTCCCTAGCTACCTTTCCAATGGCAGTGTCTGTGGGTAGGACTAAAAAAAAGCAGAAAAGCCCCTGTTTCCAGCCCTTCTCTGCTTTTTGCAGCTCATTCCCTGTCAGCAACTGTGTGAGAGAGGAACGCTGCAACTGAGACCTGCCTGCTCCTTTTCATGTTATAAAGGAGTGGTTAGGATTTAGCTTAGCTTAGTTTAGGTTAGCTATTCTATTCGATTATTGTAGTATTACAATTCAATTTATTTCTTTGAATTATTTTTTTGGAAACTTGTTTTGGAAACTTTGCAAAAAGAAAGCTGTGTTTTCCCAGCCAGTGTTATCTATCACTGTGCAGGGAAGCACAGATTGCTTGCACGCATGCATGCACACGCACACACAGAGACCCAGAGTATAGAAAAAAATCACAGCGGAAGAAGATAGATATTTACAGAAGAATAAGACACAGATAATATATTGAGACGCAGGAAGACACTCAAGTAATTTGATTCACAGTACAAGACAGACACAGATACCCACAGGAGAACAAGACAGACAGATATACAAAAGAATTCACACACACAGAGACCTTTTGCTGCACAAGAAAGATCAATATGAAGTGTGCTGGAAAGGCAGGTGGCAGGTCTTCTGGGAGGGGAGGGAGATGGGGTACGGGGAGAGCTAGAGCTGCAAGCTTCCCCGCCCCCCCAACACAGACACATTCTATTCCCGAGCAGCCATGACATCAGTGCTGCCAGTGGAAGCCAGGCGGTGGGAGCAGTGTCTGCACCTAATGTCCCTGTACCTGCACCACCTCAGCTCAGTCCAGAAGTGGGCACCAGCAGGTGATCACACTTGCCTCTCCCTCATGGGGCACTGTCACCATCAGTCAGGCCGTCGGTGGGCTCTACTGCAAGCTGAGGTGTTGGATAAGTCCCACACAGCAAGGGAGATCATGGGGGCCATGAATCGCATGGTGCAGGGGTGGCTCGTTGGGCAAGCCGAGCTCACCTGCAGGTTCATGGTCACTGACAACGGGACCAATATGGTCAAGGCTGTCCGTGATGCCAACTTTGTTGGCATCCACTGTGTGGCACACAGGCTGGACCTAATAGTGAGGGATGCCTTGGAGGGGGACAGGGCTGCCAGTGACAGCACCGCCACCAGTACTGCTACAAGCCAGCTGATTTCAAAATGCAGGAAGGTGGCGGGCTACTTCCACCGCAGCATCAAGGGGGGCAAGATGCTGCGGGAGAAACAGGCAGAGCTGAGCATCCCGCAGCACAGAATCATACAGGATGTGGAGACTTGGTGGAACTCCACATACCTGATGCTCGAGAGGCTGGTGGAGCAACAGAAGGCCATCCATGAGATGGCCTTGCTTGGGGAGATAGGGATCAGCAGCCCCCTGAACAGAGCTGAGTGGGGTACCATCTCCCAGATGTTGGTGGTCCGCAAGCCCTTCCTTGAGGCCACCGAGACCCTTAGTGCTGGCGATGCCTGCCTCAGCCAGGTGATCCTCCTAGTGAAGGAACTGGAGATCCAAATGGAGAAGTTCCAGGGGATCAGTGTTCCTGGCTGGGGCAAGCCGCTGTCACCAGATGTGCAGGCACTGGCGTGACAGCTGAAGGCGGGCATCAGGAGACGGCTAGATCCCTTGTGGTCCAGTACAGTCCACATGATGGTGGGCATGTGAAACCCGAGAGTGAAGGGGAGCATGTGCACTGGCAACCCCAAAACCCTTGATCACTGGACACAGGTGCTGGTGAACAAAGTCAGGGAGGCCGAAGGGCAGAGGCGAGGGGATGTGGAAGAGGGGGATCCACTTTCCTGTGCCAGCACTCCCAGCACCAGCACCAGCCAGTCTCCTCCACACCAGTCACTGCCAATACGGGCCATGGCTTCAATACTGGGGTCCAAACGCACCAGACCCCAGCCTCGGGCAGGTAGTGCCGAGGCTTTGGTGGCTACCTATCTCGCTGAGGATGTGGAGCCACTAGACTGCGACCCCTTTGCCTACTGGGCAAGCCACAGCCAGATGTGGCAGGATCTGGCCACGGTTGCCCGGCAACACCTGTCCTGTCCACTGACCAGGTCCTGGGCCTGGCCAATAAAACTGTATCCTGCCAGGGTAGGGAGGCCTGGTGGGACTGCTGGTGGCGCGGCAGCCCCGTAAATGCCAGGATCAATGATCCCTTGGTGAAAGGCAGGTAGGAGGTGTCATAACCTCCAGCTAACGCATGCATGCACAAAGTCCTGGCTGGGGAACGCCCAGATCTGTCACGCCTTTGACAGGCCTGACCTGATGCTTGCTGACTGCAGTGCAGTTGTGAGGCTCCTGGTGAGCTCAGCTTAGCTGCCCGGGATGCCAGCTTTAGGGTTGAAAACCCCTTTGTCAGGCTGAGGAAGTATGTGCAGGTGGTCCTGGATGGAAGGAATAGTAAAGAAGTTAGAGGCTGGCCCAGCCCGCAATGCAGGCAAGAAAGCCAGTCAGTGAAAATGGAAAAGGAGGTGTCAGGAGGGGAAGGACAGGCTGGGATGGGGGTAGGGTGGAAAGGGGGATGTAGCAACGCAGGTAAAAGTGCAGAAGTCCCTGGGGTGTCAGATGTCCAGCAGGTCGCAGTGTGCCAGAACTCCACTGTGTATATTGAGTCCATGAGTTTCTGTACCTACTACCTAGGAGGCTGATGAAGTACAGTTCATAGGCCCAGCTCTGAAAAGTGGTTTGCATTGTAATTTTTTCCCTATCAGGATCAGGCCTGAGAGAGTGGAGGCAGAGTGGTTTTTTGGTGAGGAATGTGCCCCCACAGGTAGTTGGGTTTTGTTGTTTTCGATAGATTCTGGTGTGCAGCTTGTGGGGGTACTGGAGATAGTTGGCAGATTTTGTGTTTTGAGCTGTAGGAAGTTGGCTTCAGTTCTGGTGATGAGGTTAGGTGGTTTGTACATTCAAACAAGCATTTCTCAGAGCTCTGGATCAGATCACTACCATCTGAAGCGGCTGGATCAGAAGCCAGATCGGATCGCTGCCAACTCGCACAGCCCTTCTAGGGATACCTTAAGGTTGACCCTTTCTACTAATGTAGACATAGCCTCAGACTTCAAAATGTGATTCAACCATCTGTATCACTCAGGTTTGCAACAGTAACTGGAGTACATCTAAACCCTTTAAAAACCTGGGCTTTAATATTTATACTCACTCATTTCCATCTGCTTCATTACTATCCTATGTCCACTGAGAAGCAGGGAATTTTTCAGCAGCTTAAAGCTGAAGGCCAGAGGAAGATTTGAGAAATCAAAAACAAATTCTAGGAACAAAAGGCGAAAGAAATCCAACAATTTGTTGACAATCATGACATACGGAGCTTCTTCAGTGCAATCAAGGCTGTGTACAGGCCAAGCTCTTGCAAACTCACCCCGCTTAGAACTGAATACAGCAGAATACTCCACAAAGACAAGTCCATTAAAAATCACTAGAAGGAGCACTACCAAAAGCTCCTGAACCAAGATTCAACAGTGACTGATGAAACCATTGAACCCATCCTACAGCATCCAGTAAGGGAAGCAGTTGCCAGTCCACCAACCTCTGAAGAAGTCCATCAGTTGATAAGACAGATGGAGAACAACAAAGCATCTGGGCCTGATGGCATAGCAGCTGGTCTTCAAAGTTGGTAGGGAAACTATGACCAACAAGCTCCACACAGTGTTTCTCAAAATCTGGAACACTGAGGAAATTCCTGCTAAGCTAAGGAGTGCCAATACTGTCACCATTTTTAAGAGAGAGAGAAGTCTGACCAAGGAAACTATCAAGGTATCACCCTCCTCCTCATCGCTGGAAAGATCCTTGCCCAAATTCTGCTGAACTGACTGTTCCCTCTTGCTGAGGAATTCCTTCCTGGGTCTCAATGTAGCTTCAGACCATCAAGAGGCACCATGGACATGATTTTTGCTGCCTGGCAGATCCAGGAAAAGTGCTAAAAACACCAGGAACTGTATACGGCCTTTATTGATTTGACCAAAGCCTTCAATTCTGTTAACTGTGAGGCTCTGTAGAAAAACTTACGAAGTCTGGCTGCCCAGAGAAATTTATCACTATCCTAAGACTCCTTCACGACCAGATGACTGCTTCCGTCCATGCACTGGCTGTGCTGCAGAGCCCTTTCCCATTTGAACTGGCGTCAAGCAGGGCTGCATGATCATACCAATTTTGTTTTCCATCTTTCTTGCAGTCATCAAAATGCTCATCCATGACTATCTGCCACATTGCATTGACATTGAGTACAGGATGGATGGGAACTTTTTTCAATCTCTCCTACCTCCATGCCAAAACCAAAGTTACTTCAGCTTCTATTGTGGAATTTCAATACACCAATGATTGTGCTGTTGTTGCACATACAGAGGAGGGCCTCCAAATGGCTCTTAACTGCTTCTCTCAAGTATACCAGTGCCTGGGACTGACCCTTAACATCAGAAAAAGCAAAGGTTCACCAACCTACTCCAGGCCATTCAACTCCTGCAGCAAAGATCCTCATTGCCTGTCAGGAGCTGGAGAATGTTGAATAGTTTGCATACCTCATCAGCCATCTTTCAAAGAAGGCCAACATTGATGAGGAGATCTAGTACAGGATCCAATGTGTCTACTCTGCCTTCAATCACGACATCAGGACTCAAAACAAAGCTCCTACTGTATAAGGCTGTGGTAATCCCAGCTCTTCTCTATGGCTGTGAAGATTGGGTGACCTATAGGGACCATCTGAAAAGCCTGGAATGCCATCACCAGCACTACCTCCAGAAGATCCTTGGCATAAAGTGGGAGGATCATCACACAAATGCCAGTGTCCTCACCAATATTAACACCACCAGTATGGAAGCACCGATTGTTCAGTATCAGCTACAGTGGACAGGGCACTGTGTGCACATGCCTAATGCACATTTACCAAAACAACTTCTATACTCCCAACTCAGCCAAGGACAAAGGACATGCAGGGGCCAGAGGAACTGTTTCAAGGACACCCTAAAGGCAAACATTAAGAAGTGTGGCATTGACACCACAAATTGGGAAGACCTAGCCTGGGACAGGGCTACATGGCAGCACATTGTGAGAGAAGGTACATCATACTTTGAGGAAAACAGTCTCACCCTGGAGGCATAGAAATAACAAAAACGGAAGGAAAGGAAACATGAATGATAAATCTGTGGTCTGACTCTCCTTTTAACCACCACCTGTGACATTTGCTAGAGAGTCTGTGGCTCTAGAATTGGCCTTCTTAGCCATCAATGGACTCACTTACAACCCTTTATTTGCCCCATGGGAGGGATCATCCTCAACCATGAGGGATCACTACCTCTCCCACCAATGACAATACTCACTCATTACCATCTGCTTTTACCACATGCTCAAATTCAGCTTTAATTTACTTCTGCCCTACTGCCACACATTTATGTATTTTGGAGGTGCATTATCATGCCTGTTCCAGGACAGAGACCACCTGGTGTCTGAAAGGCTGGAATAGGAAGTGTCATATGTACTTTGTGTTGAATAGCTCTGTGCAAATACAGATGACCAAGCAGATGAATAACTTGTCTACAGAACAGAATGCAAAAGAAATTTTAAAATGGGCTGAGGCGTTTGAGCAGCTGGGATGCCCTGTATTTTGTCCACAGGGGCTCATTCAGTAAAATAATTTTAGCTTTTGGTTTCTAGTCCTGGCTGCTTACTTATTTTATATATGCTTCCCGTAACTCTTGCACTCTGCCCCACATATATGGAGCACACTTCATTGCTGCATCTCCTGAAAGGCCTGGCACCCAGGAGGAATAATAATGTTGGGGAACAATGGGAAAACACACTAGGGATACATCTATAAGGTGACCTAAAATATGCGCATCTTAGTTATTTTACATGCATTGCAATATTTCTACCTTTTTTTAATTGGATGTGGAAATCTATGTGGCAGAATATATTTGGCTCAACTGAAATAAGCGTGGAGCTGCTTTTCTCATCATAGTCTGACTAGGGAGAGGTAGTGAACCAGTCAGCCGTCGACTACACTAGCTTGCTCTCACAGCTATGGGTTAATGAGGCTTGGACTGTTCACTGCTTGCAGAATACACAGTCAGCTGCTTCTCAGTTGAGAGGCACCATTAGGAGAAATGTTTTAGTATGGCAGCTAATCATGCATTTTATGAGACATGCAAAGCTTCTGCAGAGGCTCAGATGACTCTCTCAAAAGGTTTCTATTGTTAATTCTAAAAGGAAACAGTAAAGCAACTTCCAAAATTCCCATGCTATTTACACATTAATTTGTGCGCCAGCTAAATACATTCCCACTGGAAATAAAAACAAGGTCACAGCCAATCTTTTAACCAAACCTTCCTCAAGGGGAGGAGCAGACATAGAAAAGGGGTTGTATTTTTTCCTCAGCTCAGATCTACACCATCAGTGCTGGTGGTTTTTTTATTAGTAGTAATATTATTTTTATTATTTCTAGCAGGTATTTTATTAACCTTTTTTTAAAAGACCCAAGTTACGCATTGATGCTCTCCCACCCACCCCTATCTCCAGGTTTATTTTGGCACAGGATAACTGTGAAGGGAAAGCTAAACTGCTCAGCCTAGAGGAAAAAACATAATGTCCTTCTAAAAACTGAGAAAGCTTCTTAACCTTTACAACTCCGGCTGGGCCTGGCACTGTTTCACACCAGCTGATCTGGCCAGTTCTTTTGCATATGAAACATAAGACCACTGTGATAAAGAGAAGGAACTTGTGTTGTGCTGAGAGGAAGAGCTGATTAAGAAGTGCTGCATCAAGAGAACTGACCCATCTTCCTCCAGCTGGGAACTCCATTTCAATCACTGGCCTATGTGAGAAAATTGTTCTACCTTTCCCAGCCGTCAGGATAGGCCCCTCAGTCACAGGGAGAAAGCAACTTAGAGTATGCCTGCAGAACATCTCTGGTACACACTTTTGGGTCTATCTTCCATAACAAGGAAGAATTCCTTCTTTCAGTCTCTCTTTAATAGGCTGTAAAAGGAGGACTGGAGTGAAGGCACTAACTAATGTAATTCTTATTCCATCCCAAAACACATTGTTTGGGCTCTAAAAGTAAAGAATGATAAGAATTTCCAGCTTCTTTGTTGTACCTGATGAAAAACCAATGTAAAATTCATTTCACTTCATACAAACCTGTGTGTATGTGTTATATTAAATACATTCAAGTGAAGCTTAGCCAAAACTATCAAATCCTGTGTTCTGTTTCACAGCACCTAAAAGATGCTACAATATGTAGGTTTGCAAGGGCCTTTTCTGTATATTGCATCATATTCATTTGCTGTATAGGGCATGGTTGAAAAGGAAAACATGAAAACTGTTTTAAAGACAACAGTCTTAACCTGAATTGTGGCCTGGCCTAATGCTCTGGGATCCAGGAAAGCCAACAAGGGATTTAAAAAGAGGAAGGAAATGCTGGGGATAAAGTACAAGAGTCTGCCTTGTGTCCTGCAGAAGTTAACATTTCCCTTTGTTCTCTATAAATGGGTCACTGACTACCAAAAAGATTGCAAAATTCTCAATATTTTTTTCTATTCAAATTGAGCAAAAGCCTGTGGCCCTGTTTATTCTGTTCCATCTAAATTCTGATTTCATCTGCTCTGGAAGCCCCGATGGTCACTGGATAACTAGTGAAAAGGTGGTATCACAAAAGAATGAAAATTGAAGAACTGCAAAGGAGAAAAATTGGTTTAAATGTCTTCAGTCAGAATCTACCTTGTGCCAAGTTTGCACTTAGTGCTCTAGGGGTCCTCAGCTGCCATTCATAGAGTTGGAAACGCCAAAGGGCTGTTCTAAAATAAGGTAACATAGGGTCCAATACATTAAACCCCTTTCCCCTATCAGGTTGAACTTTATATCACTAAAATATTCCCTATCCAAAATAAATGTGGATGTGGGAGATGTTATAAAGTTAATTAATCCTGCTCCATACTGCCTGAGCATTTCCTTTGTTAGGGCACCTACTACATTGAGTGCGCACTGATAAGGAAGCATAAAAGGTGAAGACAGAAGTAACATTTTTCATGCAGTCTGGCCCCTGAAAGCACTCTACAGCTGTAACTTAACACACATGCATGGCTGCAGAGTGCTTTTAAATTGGGCAAGCGTACAAAACATTAACCCTTGTCAAATCACATATTAGATTAAGGCACTCTGCTTTAGAGCACCTTGGGGAACTTGTGTTCCCTTGAGGGTTCGTTTTTCACGCAGGGGTGGGGCTGTCAGTAGGGAGGGAGTGGGAAGTGAGAAGCACAGAGCTGCCAGCTTGCCTGGCCTGAGCTGGAGGTGGGAGAGAACGGGGTTGGGGGTGAAATGGAGGCCCCGACCTCACAGAGCCCCCCACCTACCATGTTCCCCCCCCCACTGGCCTCCCCCGCAACCCAACAGGCAAATGTCTGTTGGATCAGGAGTGGATAAAGGAGGGCTCTAACTTGTAGTCCTTTATGTAAAGCGCCATGAGTTAAAGTGTGGGCCTGAATGTCTGTAGGCGCCCAAACAGTTGCAGACAGGAATAAGAACCTTGGTCTTTGCTTTTTAGCATTTACCTGATACCTAACAAAAACTGAAGAGAAAAGATATCTTTGTTAAGGATTCAACATTCCTTTCCCTTTAATTAGATGTGGGTGCTCACAAGACTTTTCCTCAGGTAAGCTCTCTCTCTTCTAATAAACAGATGGGAAATAAAGAAAGACTGACTTTAGGACTTTCTTTATACCTAATAAAAAAGGACACAAACCTGATTTTTAAAATGCCTTTTATAGGCCTCCTAACATATCTTAACTCATTTCTATCTTTATCTTGTATTAGGCTCTTAGCCCTTGGAATGTAAAAGACTGTCAAGGTTACAGCCCTAAATAGTTTAAGGTAGGAAAAAAGCAGAGGGCATCTGAGGAGCATTTAATATTGTCATGGCCCAATGACTGTGTGCGCGCTTCGGCACTGCAGAATTATTTCCCGCCATCTGGAGCTTTCTTTGCACAGTGCAATTCTCAGCTGCAGAGAGAAAACCCCGGTGCAAAGGAGTTCCCGCCACTCGCATGCAGATGTGTGTCCCACTATTGGCTGTTTCTAGATTATTCCCATGTGGCAGCTAGCGATTGGCTTGCTAGCCATATAGGAGGCTTGAGCAGTTTCCGCCCAAGCCGGAGATCTCCGAGAATCTCAGGAGGATCCTGAGAACCCCGATTCCGAGAATTCCGGGAGAAATCCGAGAGAATTCCGGCAAGGAGTCCACGATTACCTTGTGGATTTCTACGTAAATCTTGGACCGAATGGTGGTTTGATCAGCCATCAAGAGTCTCTCCCCGTCACCGAACGATCCCTGACGTATCCCTACCCTGTGTGCTCATTGAGAGTCACAATTCGGACTCTCGTATCAGTTCAAAGAGCTCTCATCGTTCGAGTTTTTCTTCTTTTCTTCTATCTACAACTGTAACCAAGCAAGTTTTCCTGCCTGCACCGCGACCATCTACGGTGTAAGTAAAACAATGTTTAATCAACCTCCACGCGTCAGTGCCTAATTCTAGTCCGCCGTGCCGACTTCCCCGGCCCACGTGCCCGGGCTGCTGGCCACAGCCCCTCAGCCCCGACAAATATGACGTTTATTTTAAAATATAAGCATTTAAGAAAGCATCCACTACTCTGAGATTTGATTCAAAGGCTTGTTTAAAGTAACATCCAGAAACATTTAACCAGGGACAGCTGTGTTTATGTATTCAAGGCAGAATTTTGCCCCCTTTCTACTCATAGATGCATATTGACTTTAATGAAAGCTGTGAAATTGCATGTGACAGCAGGATTTGGATCTAAGCATTGAGGTCTTTCCATTAGCCTAAATGGGCTTTGGATCAGGCTTTTATTGTGAGACATCTGGGTTCTGTGGAAACCCAAATAAAAACAGCTTAAAGTGGTAGTACTCTTTCACCTAAAACCAGTAGGCAATTCAGCAATGCCTGTTTGCCTGTGCTCTGAAGACCTTTACAGAGAAAAAAAAATGGAGGGTACTAAGCAATTTTTTTAATCTAGTAGAGAAAGGCATAACAAGAACCAGTGGCTAGCAGCTAAAGCCAAACAAATTCAAATTACACACACATTTTCAACAGTGAGGTTGATTAACCATGGGGGAAAATATCAAGGGAAGTGGTGGATTGTCAGTCTATTGCTGTCTTTAAATCACGACTGAATACTCTTCTGGGAGATATGCTTTAGCTAGACACAGATAAGTTATTGGACTCAGTACTGGGATAACTGGGTGAATTGTATTGCCTGTATTATGCAGAGATTAAACTAAACAATCTGATGGTCTGTTTTGGTCTTGACCTATAAATCTGTGGATATGTCCACATGGTGCTGTGCAGCATTGATCTAGTAAATATACCTCAAGCTGGCTCTGCACATACTATATCTTGAGGTGGAAGCAGTATGAATACATTGGTGTGACATTTCACTAATATAGCTACACTGCTTCTGCATCCAGAGTTAGCATGAGGTATCTCTGCACACTGCTGCTTTGCACCATTAGAGATATACCCCATAAACCTGGCAATGACATAGCACAAGTGCTGTAGATAGGATTACAAAGCAAAAAGTACCATGCCTATCAACATTGTGCACAGCCCTAGCTGGTGATGTTGGTCCCTTATAATAGGCAGCACCCTCAGAAATCTTTAAACAGCAAACCCATACAGAGGCGTATCAGAGAAACCCTCAATACTAGGGAAATGGGGACAAGCCTAAACTCAGAAAAACATAAAAATGATTGATTTCTCCGATTCAACCCCTATGGCTATTCTGAATGCACTTACGTTATGTAGGCTGCCTTGAACAGAAGGAAACAGATAGTTCTCTAAGCCACATTTAGCAGATAAAATTATAAACCATAACAAACGCAGTCATTGATGCAGGACATATTTAAGATTAGACAAACCCATTATTTCACATTTATGAAGCTATGAAAATGCAAGTTTTAAAAAGTGCTTGCTCATGATGGGTCTTGCAGTTAAAGATAATTACAAAATGAAAAAAAATAGCTTCCTTAAATATGCCAGCAGAACTTGAATTTTAGAAATGATAATAAATTCACAGTGGAGAGCTTTCAGTGCACACATCCAATTTCATATCACAACTCTCATTTCTGCATCAGAACTTGGATTTCTTCTGTGAAAAAATCAGCAGGGAACGAAAGGAAGCTACTGCTGATAAAGCCATGTGTTTTCTGTGCCATATCAGAAATGACAGGAAAGCCGCTTATCTAGTCTACATTTGAAACATTTTTTGCTGTTCCAAAAAAAACACCACACTCCAAAAAAGATTTCTCTACCACAGGTTTGAAGAACTGTTTCAAAATAGCTCAAAGAACCTTGTTACCGTGCTCGACTCTTGTTGATTTCTGACACAAATAGTCAGGATCTGATGCAAATATGCAAGCTGTGTTTTCTAGTGCTGTGTGTCAGCTCCTGCTCTCAGATATACATCAGAAGCATGCTACACGGCAGTCACAGAATATGTCTACACTATAGCTAAGGAGGGAAAGAGAGGTCAACCAGGGCAACAGCTCCAGGTGTTGAATGGGTGGGAGAAGAGGGGAGAAAAAACAGCAACTGCTGCACTGCCAGACTTGCTCCAGTCAGGGGTGACCTAGCCAATGAGGCTACCCTGTGCACTGCCAATGCCCATAGCACAGATGAGTCCAGAGATGAGCTACAACCAATGGCAATTTAAGTTCAAACTACTTAGCTCAGGTGTCAGGGCATCAAGCAGGCTAAATTGGCCCTGTTGGCCCAGATTACCTGAATGAGCCTGGCTGTCAAGAGCCTAACTACTTCCAGCTGGCCCCAGTTGTCTGCCTGGACATGGCTACCTGCTTATCAGCAGCTGCTTCTTTAATACCCAGCAGGCTACTCACTAGGACAGATGCCTCTCTGGCTGGTGCTGGGCTTCTGGCTCCTTATTCTTAGCCTCCCAGTGCCCACATGCTGATTCCTTGGTCTAGCCTGAAGCCTTTATACTCCTGACTCCAGGTCAGACCCGTTTTTTTATGGCTGGCTCCTGTGGCTTTAGTGTGGTGATAATCCAAGCCCCAGTCCTTACAGCTACATACAGCTGCAAACTCTGAACCCTCTTCAGCTAGTGAGCCTGGTCTGGATCCCTGCATCCTGTTCCAGACCCCCCTGGCCAGTGTCTTTACCCATGTCTTAGTCCCTTACACATCTCAGCCTCCTGACCTGCCTGTTCCTCCTCTTCTGTCTCCTGACTTTACTTGGGACCTTATTTGGTCCCCTGGGTTGTGACACTCAAGGTCAAGCCCCAGCTGCCCATGCTCCACTAAGACCCCTGACTTCAAGTCTTGCTGGCCAGGTGATTGTAGCAACAAGGAGCTCAATACGGGTTTCAAAGCCCAGTAACAGGAGTAAGGGGATGGGAGATTTCTTTAAGGAACTGGTGTACTTTCACAACGTTTTCTTCTAGCATTTCACAGGATACATTTTAAAAACTGATGAGTGTTTCGGGGCATCCCTGGGAGACTGCTCTAACTGGGAGCTCCCCCCAATGCTGCAGTGTCCTAGAGCAGGGGTTCCCAAAGTTTTTATGCTGTGGCCCAGCAAACCGCAGCCCAGAAGTGGCTGCGGCTCAGCAAACCATGGCCCAGCAGTCACAGTCAACCGCGATGAAAATTTCCAGTGGGCTAAACCCAGCACTGCCATGGGCCCTGCAGAAGGAGCCACAGCCTCTGTGCCCGGCTCTGGGGGGCCACAGTTTGCTGGTCCGCGACCACTTCCGGTCTGGCAACCGCCTGCTGCAGACTGGCAGCCGACCAACCGTGGTCCGGCACTGGGCTACAGCCTAGGGATTGAGAACCCCTGTCCTAGAGGGAGGCAGTTCCCTCCCACCATTACGAGCTCCATGTAGGCAGCAGCAATAGTTCCTCTAGAAAGCAGTAGCTTTGTTTTCTGGTCTTCTTTTGTGGCTGCCTCATGCCACCAGGCCTGGCTATCACAATTGTCAGTTTTAAATTATATAGCAACAGTCAGATATATCATAGTTGTGATCACAGGTCTTTGAGTGGGGCAGCTTTGGCCCATCCCCACGGAGCTGCGCAGACTGGGCCAGGCTGGACCCCACCTCGGGTGCCACCGGGCACCCCCTACCACCTGCTGCAGCCTGAATCTGTGGAGCCCTGGGGCAGCCCCTGCTTCCTGCCCAGCCCCTGCTCTACAGCTGCCACCTTCACAAGGGCCCAGTTGGGCCAGCCTGCCTGCAGCACCTTCCCCTGTACCTGCTTCTCCCTGCACCACCCAGATCCTGCCCCAACCACCTAGCCCTGGCACCCAGTGTCCCCGTGCTGCTGCTGCTGCTGCCTGGGTGGGATGGGGCATCTGTCTGCCTGAACCCTGGCCAGGCCCTCCCTCCCAGCCCTGGACGCTCAGGCCTCCCTGCTCCAGGACCATCAGGGAGGCCTGAGCGTCCCAGCCCTGGTGGCTGCTGCTGGGGTGTTGCTGCCTCCCTCTGCCAGACACTGCCATGGACCAGCAGGCCTGAGCTGCAGCCAGTAGTGGTGGGAGACATGGGCAGTGAGGAACGCACCCTCTTCCTCTTTTTCTCTCTTTCTCTCCCTTTTTTCTTTTCTTCTCTTTTTCTCTTCTTTCTCTCCTTTTTTCCTTCTTTTGTCTTCTCTCTTTTTGCTCTCTCCCTTCTTTTCTCTGTTTTTTCTTTCCCTCTTTTTCTCTCCTCTTCCCCTTTCCCTCTTTTTTTTCTCTTTTGCTCTTTTTTTACTTTTCTATTTCTTCCTTTTTCTCTTCTCTTTTACGTTTCTTTTTTCTCTATTCTCTCCCTTTTTCCTTTCTTTCCCTCTTTTTCTTTTCTTTCTCTTTTCTCTCTCTCTCTCTCTCTCTCTCATTACAACCTGCTTAACAAAAAAAGAATACGCAAGAACAAAGTTAGTTTATGAAGTTTTATTTATTGTCACCAGGTTTGGAATTTTTAGAACACCTGTTATTTACTGTAAAAAAAAAAAAAAAGCAACATTTATGATTATTAACTATATTAATATGCATTTTGTCCTGCCATGTACCCCGCACCTTAAAAGGTAGACATTGCAGGTTTTTTCGGCACTCTAGCCAAAATGTTGCTAACCCTGATATACACACACACACATACACAATCTGTTACTCAAATTCAGCAGGGACTTAGGCCTGTGCTTTGTTTTATGCACTCTGAATAATCCTATTGGTCATAGGCACCACTCACAGTTAAGCCATTACCAAAATTTTTGCAGAATTGGGGCCTAATTTGCTATAGTAACTGTAAGTAATCATGGAGAAATTAGATTTTGATTAGGTAAGAAAATGAAGCTAGGGATTCAACAGTGCCTGAAAGCCGTTTAAGTAAATTCTACCCCTGTGAAGTAGGGACCCTTACTTTGCCATAAAGACCAATATAGAAGCAAGGGGGTTTTCTGTGATAGTTGTTATTGGATCACCTGTATAATTGGAAGAGATTTTTGACAAACTTTCAAGTACAAACAACACTCCAACCCTACTAGACCAATAGACTTTAGTATCTCTCTGAGTCTTGGTGATTCAGAAGATGGAAACTCCACTACCATCATCACATTGCTATATCGCATCCAAGTAGTTGTGTAGGTCTCTGGATTTATGCCTTAAAGCATCACTCAGAGTTTAAATCCTATAGAAGTATAGTCTGATATCCTGCAGTATACAGGTATTTAATTTCAGCCAGTCACCCTTGTATGCAGCTCATGATTTCTCAAGGATCTGGAGCAGTTCTAAAATGGATCCTGTCTAGATTTGTAGAATCCACCCCTGCCAGAGGTAAGTAAGTAAGGAGTTGCTAAGTAGTTTCAATGTTTAATCAACCTCTCTGTGTGGTATACCTGATCTTAATTTATTAACTCCATCTTTCAGAATTCCCCGCCGGGAGCTTTAATAGACCAAAATGAAGTCTCCTCTTCATCTTCTTTCCTGAGATTCTATTGCTCTTTTTTTGCAGTACTTACCCATAAATTCTCCTATTGCTTGTGCTCTATTATCTTGGCCTTTTTAGGACACCCTCCCCCACTAACTTACTCTTTGATAGCAATCAACTGCTGCAATGAATTTTACAGGACAGCCCTATGTTGCATGAAGTATTTTGTACCAAACTCCACAGCCACCACTTTCGTTGAGTGACCTCTTGTTCCCATTTCATGTCCACAATGCAAGCATTTGAGAAGTGCTATTTTTCTTACAAGAGAAACACACTCACTTTCCTCAGGAGGAGCTGAATGTACTTGTGTTTCTTCCTTAGCTCTTTTTCTTCCTTTGCTGGGACGCTTCAGTAATTTTGAGCAAGTTGGTGAAATGGTGGTGTCAGCAGGCTGAATGCCTGGGGAGTGCTTGCCACAGATGAGCCTGACAACCTTTCTTTTAGGTCTCAAAACAACAAAACATTTATCAGTAAAAACAATAAAAGAACAAAATGCTTTGTCGTTACTTCAAGCCAGTGCCCCAGATAATAACCTCTGCTCCTCAAAATACACTAGAGCCTTTTCTCCCTTTAACTGACTTCCCAAGAGCCCTGAGCAGAAGTGAACCATAAAATGCTGAACAGGCTGCTGCTTCTAGTACTTTATGCAGCAGCAATGTTACTTTATTTCCTTAGTTCCAGCCAGCTGCTGATTGCCACACTAGAGAGCCACTAAATTGGCTCCAGCTGGGCTGGCCGAGGTCTAATAGCAGTACAGCTAACTGCTTCACTGATCCAAGACTTCTCAGGATCACACTAGGGAAAGAAAACTTACCATTTATTTGCCATGTAGCACAGGGGAGGATAGAAAAAGGTATGGGGGTGTAGACTGGTTGAGCATCTTTCGTGCTCTTTTATTTCTTCACAAAAGGATTAGCTTCCAAGTGGGATTTTTTGGTGTAACTGCTTCAAATTCACTCTTACATTGTAGCAACACCCAAATGCACAACCAGTTTCTAATTCACTTCTAGTCACTGCTTCCACCTGGGGCATTTCCTTCAAAAAATGCACTCAGTATTGTGGTTAGCACCCTACACACCTCTACATTGATGCCAGCTCCTAAGCCTTGTGAAATCACTCTTGGAGTGCACTCACCAGACCACAGAAGCCAATGTCTTCTATATGAAGCATTAAACCCAAAGGATAGGGACAACCATTCAAAAAGCCTGAGCCTGAATTGATTCAAACTTTGCAGGTTAGTCTAACCTGGCTAGGCTGAACCAGTTTCCAACCATACAGAAAATCCCTCTGGATTGAGGAAATTCAGGAACATGCCTGCAGTGGCTCAGGCTGGAAGCCAGGGTGTGCTAGAGCAGTCCTTCCTTCCCTTGCAGAGCTGAGCTGAGGCGAGTGGGGCCAGGTCTCAGCAGGAGGCTTTGATTAGGGAAGGGTGTTGTCGCCTTGCGGGGCGTGAGGTGGATGGCTAACCCTCAGATATGAACAGGCCGGGGACGAAAGGGACACGGACTCGAATTGAAATGATGTAATAACTTGAAGCTTTACTTACAGTTTACGCAGGAAAACTTTTTAACAGCTATTCGTGACGTTACAGTTGTAAGCAACGACAACAGCACGGACAATGACAGGAACAACAACAACAACACGTGAGCTCAGTACGTTCAAATGGTACGGTCGAGTGATATGTTTGAGTGGGGGCGTCCAAGGGGGAGGATATTGAGGACACAGGATCTTGGAAAGGGTGATCAGGCCTCTCCAAACTGACACGTGGATCCCTCTGGTGCCTGTATTCTGCCCCTTTTTATAAGCTACAGAGCCAATCAAAATGTGCCCTGTGTATCTGCTGACTTTCAGTCAGGAGGCTGTGACTGCCGGCCATGCGGTCACATGCCTCATGTAGCCCCTGATTTGCTGAGGCCATTTAATCACGTGCTCATCAAGGCTCCCTCACACTCCGAGCATAGTTTACCCTTGTGTTTTACATTGGACTGGCATTTGGTCATTCTCCATTTAGACATGCCCCCTTGACCAAATGCCAGATTAGATACCTGCAAGTTCTATACCTTCTTCATTTGCAGTAGGCAATTGAGTATACACGAAGGTTGAAAATGTCATTAATCGTCGCTTAAGTGTGTTTAAGATACAACATCCAACACAAACACAAAGTAAAATGCCAACTAAGGGTATTAATAATGTTAAAAGTGGGGCAATTATGCGCATGGCTAATGATGAAAGGTTCCAACCGAAACTTGAAAATAGGTCTGCGAGCCAGCCATTACTGATACCTGCCGTGGCATTAGCGCCTTTGGCTGCCTTCTGGATTAAATCAAGCTGAGACAATAAAGGAACCGTAACATTTGGGATAGCTATACAGCAATATTCGGTGGACAGGTTCAGGTATTTACATACTCCCCCATTATGCACTAACATGGCATCTAAAGCCAGTTGATTTTGTAGGGTCATTCGTGATGTTTCTTGCAATTGATTATTTATTAAAGTTAAGGCTTCATTGGTGGCATTAAACCCTACTTCTACTTCCTCAGCTAAGTGGGTAATGGCTACACGGGCTTTCATTATTCCCACGTACCACAGGAATAGGCCTTCTATTTGCCATTCAAATTGTTTGGCCACCTGCTCGCCATAAGTCATTTTTGACCAGACGGTGACAGCACGCTTTCATCTGGAGTCAGATCACCGAAAACATGGAGTATACAGGTTGGAAGTATTGGTGGCGAGTGGTGGGCAAAGCTCTATGTGCGCTATGAAACAGGCACTGTCGAAATTAGAGGGTAAGGCTGTATATAACAACCCGTCGTTACACGCCCACATAAGACCGCGGGGTGCATTAGTTGGCAGATTACGTCTCTTACACCACAACGCTTGTACCCTGGGTGTGCAGTAAGGGTGGGTTAGATTACGGCTTTCAAAATATCGCACCTCTGCTTGCCTAAGGGGAAAAAATGCACTTAACAACGGGTGATTTCCATTAGACTCTGTTAAATTCACTCCTTTTTTAGGATCCCATCCCCCTCTCCAGATCGGAGTGCTATTAAGAAACAAAAACCACAAGGGTGAGTGTTGTCGTGCTGACCATGGCAAAGTTTGGACTTGGTCATCATCTGTACCCCATTTGCGTGCTCCCCATGGAATGCGATTACAATCGACTGGTTGTATCTTATATCCCCCTAGTCCCCAGCTTACGCAGTTTAAGCTTGTTATATTTCGTTTTGTTATAGGACCAGATGGCCAATAATATGCCACCATAGTCTTTCCCCTTGTTCTTGTGTGGTTGGGGAAAGACACCACTTGGCAACCCGGACAAGGTATAGGTCCGGTAGCTCTGCAAATGAAGGTTCCGCACAATGGCCCTTGCACATCGTGAAACCATCGGGTGATGTTAAGGGGAGTGACACACGTGGTCAACACATCCCCCTTGATTGCACTTGGCCTTGGTATACAGGCCGTTACGCCTGCTGGGTGCTGTCCAGTTGCGTTAGCCCAGGTTTCTATCAGCTGTAGCACGGAGTTCTGCCGCAAGGGGTCATCAGGGTCGCTGGTTTCTGTGGCAACCTTTGCCATAAGTACGAGTAGATTGACGATGAAGAGGTCGGTTCATAACATGCTGTTGTCGCCTGAGCTGTAAGACAAAACTTAAGGTCTATTAGTGATGCATTGTAAATTATATCTTACATGGGAAGCTATACTGCGTCGGCTTAGCCAATTGTGATGGGCTAGGACAATGCGTGTGGGTGTGGCTGCTTCGTCGGAGACAAGGTAAGTATTTGGATACTCTCCGGATTTAACTATGACACCGGGAACGGGAGATGGATGCTTATTATTGGCGACTGGAATGGTTAGCCACACTGGTTCCCGAGGCAAATAACACGGCTTCCATGGTGGACATGGAACGGGGTTGCATTCATCCCACAGAGTTTTCCCGGCGTTCATCGCAATCAGTACGTCATTGTTGTATTTGGTCCAGTCTTTATATGACCCGTTTCCCTTTAATCTCAGCTGTTCCTTATACAATCCTATGTGACGTTCCACAACGCCATTGGACTGCAGATGGTAAGGTAAGTGATGATGCCATTGAATGTTATGTTCCATTGCAAGCCGCTCTAGGGCTCTAGAACTGAAAGGCGGCCCTCCATCAGAATGTATCGCATGGGGTACTTGCCAGTGAGCAAAGGCGATCTGCAGGCACCCTTGAACTGCGGAAGCAGTGGTTTTTCTCGTTGGGAGGACAAGAAGCTGGCGGGTCCCTAAGTCCACTGTCGCTAGTGGCTTAGCTCCTGGGAGTGGCCCGAGTAAGTCCACCTGCCACGTCTTTCCAGGTGCAAAATGCGCTGGGTCGAAAATGCCCTTTAAGTGTTTGTGTCGTGACGGCTTTTCTTGCTCACAGGCGTGACAAGCTTGGGCTATTTCCCTCCAGTGTTCCAGGCTCGGTCCTTTGTCACTTTGTTGTTTCCATCGACCTCATGCTTTTTCGGCCCCCGGATGTCCCCAGTGTTTGTGGAGCCAAGTTAAAAGGGGGTTATCGTCTACGGTGTCAGCGAGGTGTAGCTGTGGTATGTTTTCCCCATATGATGGTCTCCCGTGGGCTAACAACTGATCGATGATGGAATGTATGGGATCTGTATCGGGTCGATGAGAGCGCGTGTGCTTTACTAAGGGTCGGGTAGAGAAGCGTAATAGGGTAACCTTGATATCCCCCCAGATGTGTTGATGTTCCGCTGCCTGCGCTGCTCCGGTGACGATACGATATATGTATTCCGAATCTATAGCAATGATGGGGACCATGAGCGTCCCATTGTGGCGGTGGTGAGCATGTTTGAGGGCCAAATGAAATCCACGCAGCTCAGACACTTGAACGGATTCTCCAGAGTGTGCCGGACAGTAGAACCCGTACGCTCCGCTGTTGCGGGATGTGCTATCAGAGGCTATCCACGCCGATGAAGTAGTCCCATACAGCTGCGGCACAATGAAATTGCTCTCCTCGTCATCTGGGGTTGGATCCCCGTTGGTGACCTGCCAAGTTGACCAGTAATACTGGTACTGAAGAACCAAAGTACTCCAAGTCTTCAGTGTACCTTGGTACTCTGGGTGACTTCGAACGGGGTTGAGCAATGCTAACATGGCGCCACCAGGTGCAACGAGTGTCCCTGGGAATGCTGCGTGGTGCTCTGCTAGCTGGGCGGCAAGCATAACCTTTGCCAAGCAACCATACCGATGCTGGTGTGTTTGTAAAGTGTGGTGACCAGTGAATGCAAGTTGTCCCGTTGCAGAATCTTTGGCTGTAAACCACAGGTGTTCGTTGGTGTAGCCCACATGAATTAACAGCGGGTTACTGGTCGGGGGTGCAATTAGACATGTTTCTTTAACCTCTTTCATGACTCTCTCTAAGGCTTCCTGATCTCGATCGCCCCAAGGATCCCTCCGCTGCGTTTTCTTCCGGATCTAATGCTGCAACCTTTGGATGACTTTTAGTTGCGATGGAGTAACGTAGTGACGGAACCAATTTAATTGACCTAATAGGCCCTGAAAATCCGTCTGTGTGGTGGGTCGGGATTTGAGCTCAGGAGCGGAATTATGTGCTGTTCCCCACCGATGCTGTCCAGCTAACCGAGTCCCCAAAAAGGTAATATCCGAGGACGGTTCGCTCATGGATTTTGCGACGTTCACTGTCCAGCCCTCGTTGTCCAGGTGATTCTTTAGTTTCTCGCTGGTGCTACGAATCGCCGCTCGGTCATGTCCCATAATCACGATGTCATCGACATAGGACCAGACACTGATGTTCACTGTCTCTGGGTGAAGATGTGCAAAGCGATCGAGGTTGTCATTTATCACTGTGGTCGCCAACGCTGGTGCGTTTCGATAGCCTTGCGGGCAGACCTTCCACATATACATTTTACCGCCTATACACATATTGAGGATCCCCTGCGGGTCACTTATGGGGATCGAATAAAACATATCTTTTAAATCTAAAGTGATGGCCCACGATTCTCCGTTCCTTTGTATATCAATCATACCATTGATGATTTCTACGATCATTTGCGCGGCGGACATTTGTAAGGGACTACAGTGGCGGTTCACCTGTCGGTAATCTACCACTAATCGGGCTTCTGCTGGTTTCTCTGGCTTAGGGATGCCCCATCCGGCCGAAAGATAAGTGGACGATGTTACCAGACTGATGCAACCTCGTTTATATAGGTCATGTAATAGATTTTCAACTTGGGGCTGTAAGGCAGGACGCATAGGTATCGGTTGGTACCGCCATGGTGTCGGGTTTGTTAATGTCGGTCGGTGTTCTTCTCCCTGCGTGACGGTTAATGGTAGTGCCAAATATATATTATCCTTGAGTTTTAACGCCTTTATTCCCAGGATCCCTAGGATGTTAATGCCACCTAGGACCCCATGTAAAACTCTTCTGCCAGTACAGAATTTAACTAGCGGCGGTGGCGTTTAGACCCTGAACGAAGATGGTCTTAAATGTCCTCACATGCAGGGTTTCAGGTTTGATTACATTTACTTGGACTCCTGTGTCTAGTAAAAAGTGCGTAAGTGTTGTGTCGAAGTCCCCAGGCGCGCTAACATTGAGGGTGATATACGGGCGTTCATCATTGAAAGGTCAGCTGTCAGTGCCCGGTTCGGCGGCTGCTACTCGTTTTTTCTTTCATCTGGTTCTGCAGCCTCGGCTTAAAGCCTAGGTTAAGTGCCAGTGCCTTCTGCCCTTCATCCCCCAATCCGCGGATTTGGCTCTTTGTTAGGCCACTCTTGTTTAACAAGAAGCCAAACATAGCGCGTTCCTCGGGGGTACGGTTTGGCAGTTGTCCACACAGTGGGCGATCGGCTCGAGGCTTATTAGGTGGTGCTCCCCAGGCCCCCGCTGCTTGTACTTGTGATGGTGGGGCAGATGCAGTTTCTGCCTTGCGTGCCGTACTGAGTCTTGCTAGACTGCTGAGGACATTCCCTATTGGGCCTCCCACCAATGGGTGTAGCAGCAAGCGAAACATAGGCATGTTTTCACCCCTGTAAATTTCCACGCAAGCCTCCACTGCTGGCGTGGACACGGGGACAGTGCCAGGGTCGTTGCACCAACGATGAGGCCAGTTGCTATTCGCCTGATGGGGAGTTAAATTCAACAGGTACCTCCCGGGATCCCAAGTTAAAAAGCTTGCTCCCACTATGGCATACAAAAGTTGTGTGGCTGTGGGGTTACCAGGCAGATCCGCATGCCAGGTATGGACTCGGGTCATTAATGCCGGGATCGTGGCAGCACACAAAGGAATCGGCCAGGCTCGGTTGCGCAGTATCTGGGTTGTGTCACTGCACACTCCGCCGCTCCACGCAGGTTGGCGCATGAGTGCCATGCATTCCTCGAGGTCTACCAGATCCGCCCCGTGTTCTAGTATCAGGCACCCTTACCATATTGCCAGTGTTTTGCCCGGATTTAACCGGGTTTCCTTCATTAGTTCTTGAAGCTCCCCCCCGGTACGGGTGCGAAAGGTGGTGAGTGTACGGGTCGCCGTGCCATCAGTGACGGTTTTTATTAGAGCCACAGGATTCGCCTGCAAGGCAGGCGCGCTTGTGCCCGCAGGGAGAGTGGGGTATAGGCGCGGGGTGCCATATGGGGGCAGTTCCTCGGACGGGCCTGACGGAGTCTCCTTTACCCCTCCCCCTTCTGTTGTTCCCGCTTCCGCGCTCAAACCCTCCCCTAGGGGCCGCTCACTCACTGAGCCAGGGTTTCCCGCCTGGAGCGCCTCAGCCCCTCCTTCTTTTCCATCCGCAGCGCCATCTTAGGACGGTGTCTTGGATCATGTGGCGCTCTGATCCACGGCTGTCCTGGCCAACATCTCCACCACGCTGCCCTGATTCGCCGCGTGTCTCAGTAGAGTTGTTACAGTGCGAAACAGAATATTAATTATTTTTCCCTTGCTCCACCTTTTTCCTGCCCATTTTGTAGCCTCCCGTCCGTCAGTTTCAAGGTTCTCATGGAGGCCTGTTAGAATCTCATTTTCGGCGCCCCCAGGATTGAGATTGGGGCACCTGAATTTATCAGGTGGAGTGTCGCAGCCGCCACCCTCCTTCAGATATTTGATGCATCTAGCATACTCTTTTGTTGGGGTGCAATCATTTTTGCCGGCGGGCTTAACGTGGTTAAGTTGTACCTCTGCGGCCGTATCGGGTGGTCGGTATATGACCACGGGACTAGTGAGGAGACACCCCAAGGCTGCCGGGGTGAGGCCGGCTACAACCCACTCTTTGAGTGGACCCCCGTTGTTTTCAGTCGGGCGGATAGAGACATGGCCCCTGATCCTCCCATCTGGCCGGGCCTGATGGTACGCCACGTGGGCCCATAAATCATCAGCGTTCATGGTCGGAGGTCTATAGTGGTTCCGCCACAGGCAATGCTGTGCTAATTGGTCAAGGTACTCCTCGTCTTCCCTTTGCCCCGGAGATCCTGTTCATGATGCCATGTCGTCTTGAGGGGCGTGAGGTGGATGGCTAACCCTCAGATATGAACAGGCTGGGGACGAAAGGGACACGGACTCGAATTGAAATGATGTAATAACTTGAAGCTTTACTTACAGTTTATGCAGGAAAACTTTTTAACAGCTATTCGTGACGTTACAGTTGTAAGCAACGACAACAGCACGGACAATGACAGGAACAACAACAACAACAACACGTGAGCTCAGTACGTTCAAGTGGTACGGTCGAGTGATATGTTCGAGTGGGGGCATCCAAGGAGGAGGATATCGAGGACGCAGGATCCTGGAAAGGGTGATCAGGCCTCTCCAAACTGATGCGTGGATCCCCCTGGTGCCTGTATTCTGCCCCTTTTTATAAGCTACGGAGCCAATCAAAATGTGCCCCGTGTATCTGCTGACTTCCAGTCAGGAGGCTGTGACTGCCGGCCGTGCGGTCACACGCCTCATGTAGCCCCTGATTTGCTGAGGCTATTTAATCACGCGCTCATCATGGCTCCCTCACACTCTGAGCATAGTTTACCCTCGTGTTTTACATTGGACTGGCCTTTTTGTCATTCTCCATTTAGACAGGTGTAAACCCCCAACCTGCCTGTAGTCCCAGGTTTTTCCCAGCTTGCTGCTCAAGGGGCCAGACTGTTGTCAGCCCCCAGCCACCAGCTAGCACTGAGGCAAAGAGGGTGTGTACAGTGCATGCATCTGTTGATGATGCAGAGCTTTTCAACCTCCCTCCCTGCTTCTATATACTGCAGCAAACTGACAGGCAAGCAAGTCAGGGGTGGGGAGGGTTATAACAGTGTCACCCCTATCTCAGTGTTTATTGCCCCATTGAGAAAACAGAGGGACATTACCAGCTACCTGTTGATTCTGCCTGTTGATTGAGCATGGACCCATCATGTGGTCTGCTAGCTAGTACACAGATACCTTCTCCGCAAGGCAGAGGGCAACGGGGAATTTCTGCTTAGCAGGGAGTGGAGAGGGGGAGGAGGGGAGCAAACAGCTCTTAAACAGTTTTTCCCAGGAAGGACATTAAGCTAGCTGTTGAATAGCTCCAAAAAGCCTGTCTGCCTCTGTTGTCTCCCACAGCATGGACTGTAACCAGCATGTGGTCTGCTAGCTAGTGCTGAGGTGTCTGTGAGGAGTGGAGGAATGCCTGCTTAGCACAGAGTGGGGAGGGGAGGGGGGAAGCAAAAGCCAGGCAGATGCCTGCAGAGACTACCGAGCTCTGGCAAGGCAGTAGAGGGGAGGGTCCAGCTGTGCTGTGGAACAGAAAGCCCCACCCAGCCAGAGAGCAGGCCAGGATGCTGAGGGACTCTGATTCATCTTAAACCAGCAAGGAGTCTGGGACAGACATTGCATAAACTGGTTTGAGCCAAATCAGTTAAGTCTAATATTACATTCAACCAGGTTTATCTCAATCCAGTTTCAGCCATTTTCAAACTGGTTTATGTGTACTGAACATCTGTTATGTTACAGGTTTAAACCAGTTTCTGATCACTTAAACTGGTGTATGTGTAATATCTGTCCCTAGCCTAAAGGTCCCACAGCTCCTCTCTGTTCAGGTAACCAGCACCATTTTCAAACCCCTAGTGGATCGTTAGAGATAAGGCATTTCTCCACCATGTGAGGCTTGCCCTGCAGCTTTATCTGGTATGCAGCCTCTCTTAAATAAACTTCAGGCGGATCTAGAGGGAAGCATAAGAACACAGTACAAAGAAGTTTTACTATTCATTAGGGCTGTGTGAAACGGCACCGTTCTATTTCACCTTGAGTTTCGACAGTTCCACGGAACAGTGTTCCATTTTTAATTTCATATCGAATCAGAACAGCTGTTCTGTTCCATTCCATTGAAACAGAAAGGCAGTTTCAATGCTGTTTCAACATTTCACGCCAGATCACACCAGGGCAGGAGGCAGCCCAGCTGAGCTGCTTTCCCATCCCACCATTAGATTGCACCAGAGGCGGAAGGAAGCCCAGCTGGGCTGCTTTCCCATCCCCCATGCTAGATCATGCAGGGGGGCAGGAAGCAGCCCCAGGAGCGATCTAGCACCGGGGATGGGAAACTAGCCCAGCTGGGCTGCCTCGCCACCCCCAATGTGATCTAGCACTGAGTATAGGAAAGCAGCCCAGCTGAGCTGCCGAGCTGGCCCTGGCGTGATATAGCACTGGGGATGGGGAAGCAGCCCACCTGAAACATTTCAACGAGCCTCATTTTGTTTCAAAGCTATTTCAACAGCCTTTGTTTCATTCCAATTTTACTGTTTCGACCTCAAAATTGGTCGAAACAGTGTTGAAATGAAATGGTCAGCGAAATTTTGCACAGCCCTACTATTCATTCCATCCAAGAACAGCACGCACCAACTGTAGGTGCTTCCTCAGCCTGATAGAGGTTATTTAAACCTGAGAAGAAGAAGTGCTTGCTAAGAAGAATTTTTCCAACTATTTGAGTTGGTTTAATAAAAGATATCAGATTTACCCAAAGAACCTTGTCTGCCTCTTCCTCTTCATGCATTTGTGTTGCCTTCCCAATTACAGCCAGGCTTCAGGCCATCGTGCATAAGTCATTCCCAACTAGCTCCTAGGTCAAAATCTACTGCTCCATCAGCTCCTTGGTTACTGAAACATTCTCTAACTTGGCTTCTCTGTCCTTTTCCCTCTTCATAACTACCCTTGGGCTTCTCTCCCTGTTGCAGAGATTTTTTTTAGTTCCTTGATTATTTCCTCTTTGTATTTTTCAAGTTTGCTAGATGCTGAGCAGTGGTTAACACCGGTGAATCACTTGACTCCATTTTTGGAGGTGCTGATCTTGTAAGGCAGGGTTTGCCAACCTATAACCCACAAACTGGATCCAGCCTGCAGAGCCATCTCACTCATGGATGTGGGGCTTTGGTGATGAGAGATTTCCCTGTGCCACCATGAGAAGAAGCAGCACTGAAGGAAGCTCTCCCTGTGCCAGTGTACAGAGAAGTTGTGGAGGCAGCTGAATTCTAATGCCTGCCTAGCCACCTCTGACCCAAGCTGCATCATTATGGGCAATTTTGTGATGCTGTCCCCTGAGCCTTGACCCAGTCTTGAGAGACCCTAGGGATGGTATACTCTTTTCCACATTTCCTTCCATGTTTTTCATGGAATATATGTAGCTCTGAGAAAGTTAGAGACAATGAGTAGCTTGCTACCTACAAAGGGCATGTTAGTCTGCTGTTGTGCCTCATTTCATTTCTCATTAGGGATATCCTGTGGGGGCAGCCAGGGGAGCAAGGCCAGAGGGACAGGTTTCCAATTAATAGCGTATTTAGAGCAGGACCAGACACAGACATGGGTGAACTGGGCGGCCGCCCAGGGCCCAGACAGAAATGGGGGCTGAAAATGGGGGTTTTTTTTCCATTGTCCAATTATTATTATCATTGCCTCTGGCAAAGGGGGGCCAGATACTAAAAGTTGGCCTGGGGCAGCCAGGAGTCTCGGTACGGTGTTGATTTGGGGTATAGTATAGGAAATGAAAGGGATCCTGATGAGGCCAGAAGAGTGATTGCATTTGTACTTCTACAGCCAGTTCTAATACTGGAGAAACATCACTGATCTGTGTGACAACACCTACCTATTTGGAAAGGCAAAAGGGAATCTAGTAAGATGTGCATAGTTGTCATTCACCCAACTGGTACCTACTGCTATTCTGCATCATGAATAGAGTACAGCGAGCTATTCTGAAACTCTGCCTCACAATGCTAAAGTGCTACTAGCACTTATATATAATTCCATTTCTGTTGCCTCTGGTCAATCTCAAAGTTTGCTGTTCCCTTAATGCTGTTTTGAATTAAGTTCTAGATATTTGGGGAGTTTACAGTGCTTGTCCTTTGTAAATTGCCTTTAGCAATGGATTATGTCCTTGTAGTTTGTTGCAAATACAATTTTTGGAATATAGTTTTGAGAAAAATGCATAAAGGTTTTGCTGATTTTTTCCTTTAGGGAAGGTTCGCTAAGATTTATGTTGATTTAAAATAAAATGACTTACTCAGATTGTAAGGAAAGAGTTGCCTTGATGAGCTTTGTCCTGAAAAGAAAATGCCTTGTTTTGATAACAAACTTGCACTGATTTTTCTGAATTGATTCCCTGTGTAAGCAAAACAGAGCATGTGCTTTCTAATAATGCTAGCGACTGCTCAGCTCTCCATCAAATAAAATTAGATGGAAAAGTATCAGGTTTTTTATCTGGCACAGGTGGAAGTTGAACACGTGGCAAAACAGATGGAAAGATTGGGTGAGCAGCACAAAGAAGGGGCAGCCATCTGGAGCAGGGTAGCAGGGTTAAGCACGATTTAAGCAGGACTGTGGCTGGCAGGCTGGCTGTTGCAAGGTGGGTGTCCCAGCTCTGGTGTTTTTCCTACAGCAGTGAAGTTCTCTTTTGAGGAGGGAGGCTGTAACTTGGAAGGCAGGGAAGCAGGACTCAGAAAAAGTATTAGCTTATATTTACCCAAGATGTCAGCATCCAATATGAGGTATGTTTTCGCAAATGGCTTACTAGACTCCTCTGGGGTGCTTCTGGCAGGCTGAGTGCTCTCGGGGGCAGAAAGTTGACTGGTAACATACATATGGGACTTGGGTGTTCAGGGCCATCTGTGTGGGATGTCAAAAATATTGTAGTTCCTTTGACTTGAAGACTCCCTGCACCTTCCCCTCTACCTAGTGGACAGAGAATTCCAGGACATCTGGATGATTCTTTTTGGAGGCTGCCACAAAATAGCTAGAAAAATTTGCTGAGAACACTTCTCAGTGTGGTGGATCCCACATCATGTAAGCACAGAAAGGCAAAACCTGGTTGTCCATTATGTGTTGGAATAGAAAAGGGACATCTGGTTGCTCTGAGTCTGAAGTAGAGCCGCACAAGCAGAGAGAGTGGGTGGCCAGAGCAAGTGAATAGGGAAGACACCTGAAGACCACCAAAATGCTCCAGAGCCCAGACATGACCCCATGAACATTGCTGCAATATAACTTGCTCTGACATAAAATTATCCCTGATCCTGAGCCATTTTCCAATAGCACAAATGTAAGGAGTTCCACTGTAGGGATTCAGACTTTACCTCGACGCAGCCAGGTTTGCACTAGTACAAATTTCCAATGTAGACAAAGCCTTGTTCCCACAAAACTTAATATAGAAATGGTTCCCAATGTGATGGGCATTATTTATTATTAAATTAAGGAGGAACCCAAACAAAGCCAGGGCAGATGAGGTGGAGAACTACTGTATTTCATGGTCTACAAGTTGGGTTTCGAAGCACAATTTTTGTGTCTGAAAAATCAAACTCAACTTATAGACCATGGCAGAGCCACTTGCAGGGAATGGGGCCACATCAGTCAAGCACTGAGCCTGGCCCTGACTTATATACTGTGGCTATGAAAATCCTTACCTTTCAGATCAGAAAGCCAGGGAATTGCTATATCCCTTGTTGACCTATACATTATGAAATAAGGTACTTTCCTTTGCTGAGCTCTGCTCTCAGGGATTCCTTGACACAAACCAAAAAAAAAACACAGCCATGGAAAACAACTCAGTTCTTTGCCTGTCAAATTTCCTGATAGCCCTTTATCATCCGCCTTTGGGGACTACAGAAGAAAACAACATGTTGGCTTAACAAAGTAAATTGCTCTATCACAGATAAGCAAAGGAGAAGATAGACTTTCATATGGAGTCTGAAAAGGATTCTCAGGGAAAGAGCTGAGTGCAAAGGGATCAAATCCAGACTGGTTGAGAGACAGAAAACAGATTAATGAAAAATGGCCAGCTCTCAGAATACAGAGAAGTTAATCAGAGGCTGCCCAGGTGACAAGTGATGTCACCCATAATGGCAGTGATTTGGAAAAGAATATACATAGCAAAGTGTGTAAATTTGATAATTCTTTACATTTATTTAGATTGATATGAACGATGGATAAAACTCTATAAACCTAAACATATCTGTGTAAAATGTCCATCCCTGTGATATCTAAATACCTTTATCCTATCTGAGATGTAATAAAACAAAGTCCTTAAAATGAAAACCCTAATTACTTATGATTCTCATTCCTTCTATATTTGCATGCATAAAATATGCTACCAAATAAAATATGCACCTTGTTTTTGAAAGGCGAAAAGAAGATCTTTCCTCGAAAATGCTGGTAAGAGGCAGCCAGTAGTTGAGTAGCAGCTTCTGCAGCGCACCAGCGGAAAGAGAAAGTGTCCACAGTTGGCAGCTGGGGAGCCCCAGTGCAACACGGCAGTACTGCAGTGTTATTTTCATTTTCCCTGGCCAAGGCAGAAAACTGCCATTACTGTATTTCCTCACATAACTCACACCACAATTTCTATCAGCTGAATTTTGGGGAAATGTTGCATATTATGTGCCAGAAAATATGCTTTGGTGTTCCCTGGTCATGTGCAAACAATGCATGCTGTAAGAAATACTTTAGTCCCATCATAAAGATTAATGCTTTAGTGTCTCACCTTACCCAGTGCTTTGTTGCTGAGAACTTTTTCTACTTGCCAATGAGAGACCCAACCTTTGCCCTTCAAGTAACCCTTTCCTGGTTACTGTGGTGAAACCCTACAATAGCTGACATTCACAGGTGTTGTAAACTAAAGGCTGTTGCCTGGGTGTCTGGGTTCCCATTGCTGTTGGTTTGCTTTGGATCTCTAAACAGAGTCCAACCACTCTCTGGATCAATCTACCCCACGACAGCTCCCAGCTAGTCTAGCTTCTCAGCACACAAATCCCCAGTGCTTCAGCCATATCCTTTCTGGCCTTTTCAACAAAGCCAATAACAGGCCTCAAGTCATGCAGAAGACTCCATTCAGTCTCCCTTTTTGGTCTGGAGTGAACTCCTCGAATGAAAGCCAAGATACTGGCAACCGATCCCTTGTCTCTGTTTGGAAGTGACATTCCTCTTCCCCAGGAAAAGCCCATTGGTCTGTCATCCAGTCTCCTGTAGGCATCCACAGCACCCCATCTTAAAGTTGGTCCAGAAGGAATTCCAGAGGGCAGGTCTTCCCGCCTCCAGCCAACCACAGATTTTGGACTTGTGCTGCCAATCACTGCTGAAAAAAAAACATTCAAAGTTTTAGGATATCAAGGGCTTTGCCTGGTAGCTCCACAAATGCAACAGATGGGCAAATTATGCATCCACCAGAGACAACACAAGAGGGCAGCAGGATACAAAATCTCTGCAAAAAGAAAATTATTTCTAAGCCTAGAGGGCGCACTGAGTCATTTTTTCAGGATTTTTCTGCAACCAGTGGGCTAGAAACCTTTTTTTTTTTTTTCTGAAAGCCAAGAATCTCACATAATTATTTGATTCCAAGAGCTGACTCTTTAAGAAAAACATGAACTATCACAAGACTCATGACATTTCAAGACTTGCCAGTACTGATAAATGGTCATATTAGTTCATGGAAATGTACAGTTCATGAAAAAAAAAACTCTACACATTTTCATAAAAACAAGGAAAGAAGACTATCTCCTAATCACTTTGCATTATCTTGCTGCCTGCAGAACTTAGCTAGCTTACCATTTAAGGTTTTGATCCATATCAGACAGCATGAAGATGTATTCTGCGTGGTATGTGACAATTGGCACAATAGTGATATTATGCAGCACACAATTTAGAAAAGTTTGAGTCCCATTTACAGCATTACTTCTTGATTTGGAGGGAGAGGTGGGGAATAGAAACCTCCAGGATAGCAGCTGGCAGAGCATGAAAGGATCAAATACTAAATTGTTCTCCACAACTGTAAAGCATTAGCTCATTAATAAATTGTACAAGACAAACTAAAATGGAAACAAAATATGTCACAGAAAACAAATAGAGCCCCTACCACAGGGAAATCAAGAGGGAAATCCTTTTATTGCAAGGAAACTGTACTCAGAAAGAGTTGTGAAATATTTTTATTTGAAGTTGTTCTGTTAAGGTTGTATAAGTTTGTATATAATTATATTGTACATAGCTCACTGATACCCAGCTGAATTTACCTTAGTGAGAAAAGCTGAGCACCACAGAGTTAAAGTTTACAATGTATTTAGTAATAAAAAGAACTCCTTAGTAAACTTTTCAAGTTACAACTCAGTTACATGCCATGTGCTCTTTTTACCGGACCTAACAGAGGCACTTTTTTCTTCTTCTAAAAGGGTGGTGGACCTGCTTCCTTCATACTTAGACACTTCAAGTTGATCATCTAAAAGGTTCACCCATCCTAATGCCATTGTATTATCCAAGATCCTGGTCAGCAAGTTGCTTTTGGACATTTATGTGAGTGTGTAGTCCCATTAAAGCTAGTGCCTGTAAATAGTTTTAGCAAAATGATCCCCCACAAGAAGCAGCATGTAGAATGTGCACACTAAAATATACCCTTCAGGAATATGGTCTTATAATATGAGATTCCACTATCACTCACCAGTTAAGTACGTATGGAAAAGTCCATTAATAGTAAGTCCACTTCTGTTAATCAAAAATGGAAGTAAAATTTTATCGTTGCAGTTCTGCTTATATCTTGGCTGAAATGAAATTAGTCAAAGCCTGCATGATATTTATCTTTGCAGCAGAACACAGTGTTTGCTCAGGGTTAACCACCACTCTGCACTGCAGTCTGCGTATTTCATGATGATATCTTCTGTGTAATTCTGTGCACCTCTCTCACCCCACAGAGTGCCATTCTACATTTATGTATCTAAAGTATTTCATAGGCACATAACCCTGGCATATATTGCTGTTCCAGACTTCAAAGTCTTTTCTCTATCCTCTCTAGGCAAACATACTTCACAGAATTGCTTGTGCAGTCAGCATCTCATGTATGCCCCTTGTAAGCTAAAAATCAGAATTTGCACCTCAGCTACCATGATCAGATATTGCAAACTTCTGATTCCAAATGGAAAGTTATGGTAGACCTAGCTCTTGTAAGCTCAAGGCTTACTGAACTACAAAAAACAAAACAAAACAAAACAAAAAAAACCCTAATCTAGACCTGAGGCTTGTGAAATGATTCCTCCTTCACTTTTGCTCTCCTCCCTCCTGCCTTGTATTTTTAGGGCCCCTAAATGTTCTGTTAACGTACCTGCAACTTCCTGCAGTGACTGCTGCCCCCCTTAATTTTAAATATGTTCTCTAAACATTTGCTTTAAACTAGTTAAAATTGCTCATGTGAATATCTCTGAGAATAAACATGGCTCTGGAGACTGCAGAATATTCTGTCTCCAGATTCCTGCCTAGCACCATCAACCAAAAAGCTGCTTAGATTTCCTACTGTTTCTCAGTTTAACATCCCCTGATCATATGTTGGGAGTCTCCCATGGCAGAGTGCTTTATTTTTTCTGGAAAATGAACAATATGCCAAAGCTACCTACAAGGCTCCATCACAGGAATAATGATACAGGTAGTGCATGGATTGCATAAACATATGCTGAAATGAATGAAGATATTAATATTTTTGTTAGAAAACTGCTGCTGCATTTTATTAACCAGTGTTGGCATACTTGAGATTTGTCTCCACTTCATTCTCATAGAAAAGGTGAAGGTGAAATAAGAGACCAGCATTATAACACATAATCAATGAGTGAGTTTTCCTCCTTCAGAGCTATAGATGCGCTCTGGCAGGGGCACACCCAGGATTTAGCAGAGAGGTTCGGGAGCAGCAACTTGTGCTGCAAAAGTGGATGAACCCCCACTCCCAGCCTCTTTTCTGCAACCCACCAGTGCAAGCAAACTACACAGCAGGACCCTTTGGGGACTTTGTAAAGTTCCCAAGGCAGGTAAGCATCCGCACCTTCCCATCCATGCTCAAAAGCACAGCTCCATACCCTTCCCTTCAATCATTTCCTCCTCCAGTCCCTGCTGCTTTCCCAGGGATGAGGGAAGCTTCAGAACTGTTCCTGTGTGGGGCTGGGCTTAGCTGGGAACAGCAGCAGCAAAGGAGAGGAGGTGAGTTCTCCCACACTTCCCAGTTCCCCTAGGAGCAAGCATGGGAAAATATTGCCACTGCCCTAGGTGAGCCCAGCCCCTATGCAGCCAAGCTGGAGCAGGCAGGAGAGCAGGGAAAGCAGGAATAGCAGGTGGAAGACAGAGACAGGGGAAGGGAGGGAGCATACCTCTGAGTAGTGAGGGCAAGTGGGGATTCTCTTCCACTTTGGGGGCTTTTTTAAAGTCCCCAGAGGCTCCAGCAGCATGGTCTAGTCTGAAAGGGGGGTGCAGCTGTGCCAATGCACCCCCTCTGGATCCACCTCCACACCCTCATGTGTATTGTAACAGAATGTATTGAATTTTATATAATATCCTTCCTAAATTCATTGCATTTTAAACTTCAGCTATCAAGAAGACAGCACTTCCCTCATAAATGCAAGAGCCCCAAGACTTGTAACTGTTATGGAAGCCCCTTGCATGGGAGTGTATTACTGATATTTGCACACCTAAGACACTTCTGGCTGAGAGATTCTATTTCTTTCTATTTGGGAACTCACTTTTGATTATCTGAAATCCAGCAGTGCCAACTGTCCATTTTCTTCTTGTCACTGTTTGCAGAGAACAGGGATGAGTTTTCACAATATTCATGCCCATGATATACTACAACCAGCTGTTAGAAATAAACAGAAGCTCCTAGCCTTCCCAAGAGTATATAGTTACACTTTATATTTTGAGTATCTGTGCACAAAACTACAGCCATCGAGGTACCAAATGTCTGGATGAAATCTGGCCGTTGGATTCTGTCTCCATGGTCTAAAGCGGGGATAGAAGATCTGGACAGCCTCCACTCCAAAGCTTCTGCCTGGGTATATATGTTGAACGTCTGAGTAACCTCTTATGCATATGCCATGATCCAGAAGGACTAACAGTTGCCTACCTACTGGATGTTTATAGGCATGTTACAGATATGAGTAGTTTATTTGTTTATTTATTTAGTGAATGCAAATATACAAAGCCAAGCAATAGCTTCCTCGTTAACTGAGTTCAGTGTTATTAATCCACCTCGTAGAGGGGACTCTCCTCAATAATGTGTGACATTGTCTGCAACTCTCCTAATTCAAATACGAGTAGTATGAGATGTTGATGGAACTAACTGCATCAGTAGTTAGTGTTACAGATGCTTCTAATCCATGATCATAGCAACCTACCAGCCTACCTATTAAAAAAATAAAGCTTCCAAAAAACAAATAAGCAACCAAAAAACAAATAACCAATTTATTAAAACAGCTATTAAATTACAGTAAGAGCTGTGTTAACCAGCATTTTACTAACCGGAATATTCTATCAACCAAAATTTCTGGCATGCGCATCAAGTATTTCTTGAGCAGGGCCAGTGGCGGAGGTGAGGGCAGCAGCCCCCCTCCATAGATTCATAGATTCATAGATGTTAGGGTCGGAAGGGACCTCAATAGATCATCGAGTCCGACCCCCTGCATAGGCAGGAAAGAGTGCTGGGTCTAGATGACCCCAGCTAGATGCATATCTAACCTCCTCTTGAAGACCCCCAGGGTAGGGGAGAGCACCACCTCCCTTGGGAGCCTGTTCCAGACCTTGGCCACTCGAACTGTGAAGAAGTTCTTCCTAATGTCCAGTCTAAATCTGCTCTCTGCTAGCTTGTGGCCATTATTTCTTGTAACCCCCGGGGGCGCCTTGGTGAATAAAACCTCACCAATTCCCTTCTGTGCCCCCGTGATGAACTTATAGGCAGCCACAAGGTCGCCTCTCAACCTTCTCTTGCAGAGGCTGAAAAGGTCCAGGTTCTCTAGTCTCTCCTCATTGGGCTTGGTCTGCAAGTCCTTAACCATATGAGTGGCCCTTCTCTGGACTCTCTCCAGGTTATCTGCATCCCTCTTGAAGTGCGGCGCCCAGAATTGCATGCAGTACTCCAACTGCGGTCTGACCAGTGCCCGATAGAGGGGAAGTATCACCTCCTTGGACCTATTCGTCATGCATCTGCTGATGCACGATAAAGTGCCATTGGCTTTTCTGATGGCTTCGTCACACTGCTGACTCATGTTCATCTTGAAGTCCACTAGGACTCCAAGATCCCTTTCCACTTCCATGCCACCCAGCAGGTCATTCCCTAGGCAGTAGGTGTGCTGGACATTTTTCCTCCCTAGGTGCAGCACTTTACATTTCTCCTTGTTGAACTGCATTCTGTTGTTTTCTGCCAACTTGTCCAACCTGTCTAGGTCTGCTTGCAGCTGTTCCCTGCCCTCCGGCATGTCCACTTCTCCCCATAGCTTTGTGTCATCTGCAAACTTGGACAGAGTACATTTCACTCCCTCATCCAAGTCGCTGATGAAGACATTAAATAGTATCGATCCAAGGACCGAGCCCTGCGGGACCCCACTGCCCACACCCTTCCATGTCGAAACTGACCCATCCACCACGACTCTCTGGGTGCAACCCTCTAGCCAATTCGCCACCCACCGGACTGTGTAGTCATCCAAGTCACAGCCTCTTAACTTGTTCACCAGTATGGGGTGGGATACCGTATCGAAGGCCTTCCTGAAGTCTAAGTATATGACATCCACCCCTCCTCCTGTATCCAGGCGTTTCGTAACCTGGTCGTAAAAAGAGACTAGATTAGTCAGGCACGATCTGCCTGCTACAAACCCGTGCTGGTTTCCCCTCAGCATAATTTGTCCTGCCGGGCTCTCACAAATGTGAGCCTTGATAATTTTTTCAAAGACTTTGCCAAGGATGGAGGTGAGACTGACTGGTCTATAGTTGCCCGGGTCCTCCTTCCTCCCCTTCTTGAAAATGGGGACCACATTGGCCCTTTTCCAGTCCTCCAGGACTTGGCCCGTGCACCACAAGCATTCAAATATTCCCGCCAGTGGCTATGCAATGATGTTGGCCAGTGCCTTCAGCACCCTCGGATGGAGCTCATCCAGGCCTGCTGACTGAAAGGCATCCAGTTCTTCCAAGTGACTTGGCACCATCTCAGGGCCTACGCATGGAAGTCTGGCGCCTTGCTGCTGCCTCTCTACAACCCCAGTGAGAGACTTGTCGTGCCCCTCACTTAGGAACACTGAGGCAAAGAACTCATTGAGGAGTTCAGCCTTGTCCTCCCTGTCTGTCACCAATTGTTTCTGCCCATTTAGCAGGGGTCCTGTCCTATTCCTCCCTGGGCCTTCCTTTTACTCCCTACATATCTAAAAAACAATTTCTTGTTGTCCTTTACTTGGGATGCCATCCTCAGCTCCATGGTAGCTTTGGCCCGTCTAACTGCCTCCCTACAAGCACGAGCAGAGGAGGTATATTCGTCTTTGGTGATCTCTCCTTGTTTCCACTTTTTGTGTGCTCCCCTTTTGGCCCTTAGGCTGCCCTGGATTTCTCTGGTCAGCCAAGGAAGCCTCCTGGCCCCTTTCCCTCTTTTTCCTTGCATTGGGATCGTCTTGCTTTGTGCCCGAAGGATCATTTCCTTAAGGCACAGCCATCCTTCTTGGGCTCCCATCACTTCAAAACTCCTATTCTGCAGTGCATCCTTGACTAATCGCCTGACTTCATTGAAATCATCTTTCCTAAAGTCTAGCACTTTCACCCTACTAGTTACCTTACCCACTCAACGTTTTATGAAGAATTCTATTATTAGGTGATCACTGCCCCCCAGATGGCTACCAATCTGTAGGTCCCCTACCATGTCATCCCCCGTTGCCAATACCAAATCCAGTATGGCATTCCCCCTAGTGGGACCGTGTACCTCCTGTGTCAGGTGGAGGTCCTGTACACAGGTTAGAAAACTCCGTGAACGGTGGGACTTTGCTGTCTGCGTCTCCCAGCAGATGTCTGGGTAGTTTAGGTCCCCCATGACCACCGCCTCTTTAGCTTTTATGGTCTCTGAGAGCTGCCTCAGGAGCCCCGAATCTATTTCTTCCCCTTGGTGTGGGGGTCCGTGCCTGGCCAGCCAACACCAGGGTGGGGAGTTTGCATGAGGCAGCCACCGCCGCCATCCACCATCCTCTGCTGCTGCTGCTGCCACCACCACTGCATGCAAGCCCAGATAACCGGAATTTTTAGATAACTGGCACCCCTCTTACCCCACTCATACCAGATAACAAAGCTTTTACTGTATAAGAAACTCTTTGTAAATAAATAAGGTAGAACACAGTACATGTTAGATTGGTGGTGCCAGGAATTAAATAGTGCCTCTAAAAAAAAAAACCTATCTAATCACCTTATGCTGCCACAACTTAACCACATGAGCATCTTAATCTATGTGAGAAGTCACATTGACTTCAATAAAACTATTTATCTATATAAAGTCTCTGCAGGCTCCTGCCCAGTCTTTGACAACACCCTTACCTTTTTCTGATGCAAGCTGAATTCTGCCTGCAGGCCAGCAGGAAGCAGGATAGCTTCTGGAGAGCTAGCTTCCAGCAAACAGGAGCCCAGAAGTGGAAGCTGCAAGCAGCTAAGCTGAGGCAGGCTAGTCATCAGGTCCAAAGTGGAAAGCAAATAGACAGGAAGAGGAGGGCTTTGGAGACACATAAAGTCAGTGTCTGAGACCAGGCAGGCAGCAGGGAGAGGTGCTCCTATGCAAGACAGCTGCAAAAAGAAGGACTAGGCAGGGGTGCCTGGCCAGGCACTCAGTAGCAGGCAGATAGGTGGAAGCTAGACTAGGGCCAGGGGCCCAGGGAGAGGAGAGCTTTGCCAGGGCCAGGGGCCCAGTGGAATGGGTATATTGGTTGATTAAATAATAAAAAAATTAAACAACATCTGTAAGGCATGGGCATGGCCATGGCCATTGGAGTGGAAGGAGACCACAAAAGCCCTTAAGGCAACTAATACCCTGAAGCACTGATGGGGCCAAGCGGGCCCCCACTTAAGACTTAAAGGGCAAGACTGGGGTCAGCTGGGTACAAGAGGAACCCAATGGCAAAAAGCAGGCTAGGGCTTGGTAACAGTGTGGCCTCCTCATCAGGTCTTCACCAGCCACCCTGCTCTTGGGGTAACCACCCGCTTCACTCGTCTGCCACGACTTGATGGAAAAATGTAAGACTTGTTACTAAGATGGGAGGCTACCCATTACTCACCCTGCTGACAAGGGCCTAAGACCCGCTCCGACCTTCCCTCCACAGGTCCCATGCCTCGCAGATGTTACTCGAGTGTTACTACTCTGGCCTACGGCTGGAACAAACTGGGCACACAGTTGTAGCTTTTTTCTACAGCCCCAGAGTGCCACTCACATGCCACCCCTCTCTCACTGGGGTCCCACTCACTCTGCCTCTTTCACACTGTCCTCTCTCAGGGGCCACAATCATGCCGCCCAGCCTCACCCGGCTTCAGGCTTAGCTCTCCTCTCCTCGATCAGCCCCAGCACAGTCTGTTGGGTATCTCCCGCTACCCTCATCTGCGTTGACTGAGCAATTGTACAACTGTAGGCTTATTTCACTCCTAGCCCCTCACCAGGCCACTATGCCCCCACTGGGCCTCCTCACTCACCCACATTCATGGGGCCACTCTGTTCATTGCCCCACTCACACAGGGTCTCACTGATCATCACCAGGCTTAATCCTACCTCCTGGGCACAGCCCCAGGTCCCACCTCCTACCTGAGCTCTGCCTCTGGGCTCCTTAACTGAGCCCTGGGCTCCCCCTCCTTGCTAGAACACCACCAGAGATGTGAGGTTGGGGTTAAAGAGCCCCAACCTGCTTTTCACCAGGGAAGTATTTCTGGCCTGGCATTTCCTGGGGGCTCCCATGCCACTAGGAGCCCCACCGGACCACCCTTCCCCAGCAGGGTGCATTTTTACATCTTAACCAGGACAAGGGGTCACCTCCTCCCTATAGCCCCTGCCCTTACCTCCTGACTCTGGCCAGAGCAGCCTCTTAGCCTGATGTTTCCTCCTCCCTCCCTGCAGCAACCTGCAGCCCAGCTTATATCCCTGGGCCAAAATGGCTGTCCTCATCAGGCACCTGGCTGCTGCCTGTTTGTTGCGCTTAAAATGGCAGGCATCAAAGCTGCCCTGCCACAGGCTTGCTCTGGGACCCTGGGGCAGCCTCCCTTTTTATAGCTAAAAAATAATTCCATCAAGGCATGGCAGGAAGAAGAAGAAAAGAGAGGGTACCCAAGTGGAGTGGGACAGGAGTAGGGCAGGAGTCATGTGCCCCCCCCGGGGGTGTCACAGCCACTTCTGGGACCTGGTTATGCTACTAACTGTCACAAGGAAAGGCATTAACAGGAGACTGGTTATGAAGGGAAGTACATACATACAAATTAATGGTAAATAATTTATTGTGCAGAACAGGACCCTTTTTATAGCAGATCTGATCACCTGAAAATTGACTAGTGCAAAGGACCTTGCCTAAAATTCCCATGACTTGATCTGAGAAATATTACCACTTTCAATGTAAATTTAATACAGCTCTTGCAGCTTGGAAATGCTCTACTGCACTCTTTGTTAGTCATGTTCTACCTTGTGTTTTTAATCTGTGGCTAGGCATTATTCAGTTATACACTGGGGAGAAAATATGCTTTGTTGAAAGAAGGAGAAATGCTAGTTTTTAATATTTAAGTTGTTGTGTCTGAAGAATACTAAGGGATATTCAATGCCAGGGCCTTGAAGAACTGCAATTACATATGTATTCATGTATTTCAGGAGTGGTCAGATCTTAAAAGCTCCAATGGCTTTAGCTTATTAAAACTAGTGTGAACAAAGAGCTGCAGAATGTACTAACAGAACACTGGTAAAGGGATGTACTAGGAATTGATCAAAAAAGCACGCTGGGCATCAAAAGTGTTCCTTAGCTGACATGTTGGGTACCAACATGAGGGTATTTGGGCACCCAAGTTTTCACCAGAAAACATACTTGGGCATCTGAAATTCAACTACTGCACAGGGGTATAGCTTTCTTGGCTGAGCTAAGCATCTCCATGCCCAGCTTATACATAAACGAATCTGGGATTGGAAAACTAGGTGTCTTATCCCTAGGTCCTGAGAGAGTAGTCATGGAATGAGTTGAGCACAAAGCAGAGTAGCTTTAGCCACTTTAATTAAAAAACATGACTGAAGGAGGAAGAGAAAGAGATATCCACATTCTATTTATTTTTATATATATATATATATATGATGGTTAGAATATTCACCCAAGAAGTAAGATTCCTCCTGCCTCCGCCTTACTGGTTTTAAACCTGTCACAAACCCCAGGAGAGTTCCAGGCTATAAACAAGAGCCATAAACTATGGGAAGAGCACTCTTCATCCTTCATGTTGAAGTTTTGATGCTGTGAGGCAAATATTTCCAGAGTCATGGGGCCGGAAGGAGAGAGCATAGAAAGGAATATAACTCTGTAGTTCAGCAACCAAAATATGTACCCAAAAAAGGTGAGAATTCAGTTCAAGTCCCTGCTTCTTGGACTGCTTATGTTTTGCCTTCTATCTGGACAAAATGTGTAAACAGTGTTCAAAGTGGGGACTAGACCTTTGGGCTCCTCTCTCCCAGGAGAGAGTGTTTTCATCATTAGTACTACAGAGAAAGGCTGCTACTTACTTGCTCACTCTATGGCTGCATTAATCTTGTATTATTGATTGCACAGTGCCATAGCTTCAAAGGACAGAGTTGAGAGTGCCCTCATCCCAACCTTGTGTACATACCTGGTTTTTATGGCACTCTTCTGGGAAATATCAGAAGCAAACTTAGAACTGACATCTCCCAGATAAGAGCTTTGACCACAGTGCTATTATTTAATAGCTTCTAGTGCAGCTTCCCATTTCTTAGACACCTTCAGATAACTTAGACACCTAGGCCTAGAAAAGAGTTGGGAATCACAGCTCACAGGAGCAGTGAAGTCTTGGAGAGGGTCGTGATTTCAACCCATCTCCAGCATTTCCTGTTGGCTGGCTTAGGCCTCTGGCTGCTTCACCTGCTGAATGTTGTGACTTCCAGTCCAAGACCTTGAACTCTCCTCATTCACTGTGTAAGGGACTTCAGTGCCTAACTCAGGTGTTTATGAATTTCACTTCTAGAGCAGGGCATCTGGAAGTTGTGTGTGACAACACCAAGTATTGTTATGCCTAAATGTTGTTGTGTATCTGGGCTTAAATGACTTATATTTGTTCAAATAACTTACATTTGTCTCAATGGGCACGTCTACATGTTCATTAGTGCACCATTATTACAGCATATTAGGTTTAGTACCTGTAATAAACAGATATTAACTTAAAGTACTATAATCAGTGTGACTGTGCGTTAGTACAGATAAACATTTTTTGTGTGATTCTTAATGTCCATTGGACCAATCTACCATGCATTAGCATGGTTTTTGCCAGCTGCGCTAATGCACAGTAGAATTAATCCAATGGGCATTAAGCATCTCATGTAGATGCGCCCAATGAATTGTGCATTGGAGGAAATGCTCTTCTTAAATTGTATTTCAGAAAGGAGCAGATTGTTGACAAGGTACTTTTCCAATTTGCAGTGTTGTGTAAGACTCACACGGGTTACTTCAGTGGTGGGCAAATATTTGGGCCCATGGGCCACATGGGGAGTTTTGGGGAGTTGTCGTGGGCTGGGTTAGCACTCCACACACACACAAACACACACACACATACCAGCTCCCCAAACCTCCCTATGTGGGATGGCGTTGCAGATGGGTGGGCAGACAGGGAACTGGCATGGATGCGGGCGAGTGGCAGCTTCAATAGGATCACCACCAGTGCCACCTCTGGGCTCCCCTTTTCCCCAAGGCAGGGCTGAAGCTGCTGTCTGGCTTTGGTAGCCCTGGGTGTGGAGGCAGTGGTCAGGCAGAAGCTACTCCTGGGTGCCAGGAAAAGTGAGACCTGGCAGCGGCCGCGGCCACTTCCCCATTGATATTGCTGGGGCCTTGTCACTGTGGCTACCCAGAGTCCATTCTGGGGCTCTCCTCTCCACCACCCCCGCCACCACCAGTGCCACCTCCAGGCTGCTCTAGGGCCCCATGCCCAGCAGGGCACCAGTGGCAGGGAGGAGCCACAAGGCAGCCCCAGTGCAGGCTCTGGGCAGAGACAATGAGAAGGACCTGGCAGCGATGAGGGGGAAGGAGACTGTGCCCACCGCCAGGTCCTACTTTTCTCCCACACACAGCATCAGCTTCTGCCCAGCCACCGCCACTCATCATGGCTGAGGTGGGCAGATCCACAGCGGGGGCTGCAGGGACTCCAATCCCCAGTGTGGGGCAGGCCAGGGCTGAGGCCTGGGCTATGCACTGAGCCCAGGGCTCAGGCCCACCCTGCACAGGTCCTGGCTTGTCTCCGTGCAGCCACGGCTGGCAGTGACAGCAGCCAGAAGGAGCCGCTGTTGCTGGGGCTGCTGGAAAATGTTGTCCAGCCATGGAACTGCCATAGCCCCACTGCGTGCCCGCAGGGGGTGGGATGCACCACAGGCCAGACAGTGCCTGAGCCAGGTGGGACCCAGGGACCCACTGTGGGCTGAACAAAGTCCCTCTGCAGGCCTAATCCAGCCCACAGGCTGTATTTTGCCCACCCATAGGTTAGATGTTTTGCCAACCCCTAGATTAGATATTTTGGTTAAGATTTGAAACTTTTTCCCAATATAGAAAGAAACAACAACCTTAGCAGCAGCAAACTGCATATCTCCAATCGGATCATGTTGCTTGGGTGTATAAATGATCTATGAAGAAGGCAGGGTAGATTTGCATCTTATAAACTAACTGAATCGGAGATGCATAAGTTTTCATAAGCAGCAGCCTACTTCTTCAGATGTCCTATGAAGAAACAGCACAATGTGTCTCTGACTAAAGCAGTAATAGGCTGCAGCTGTTTTTCGATTTGAATGGTTGATTTTGCTTCTACATATCTATAAGTAGTCTCTCATGAGATATTTAAATCCTGAGGGAATGCAGCAGTTCTAGCAGGATATGCACCATATAGCTATAAATGTTTGGAGCCAGTATAAATAATGGTAGGTCCTTATAGAGCTTACTAAGACACTGTAGAAATATGAGTTTATCCAGAGAAAAGTGTTGATACAATTTCATAAAAGATTTTCAAAGCTAAATCATTTAAAGTTCTTTCTATATTACAGGTATCCAGGTTGTAGCCATACTGGTCTAGAGGAAAAGGTAATCAGGGCTTGTAGTAGAAATGATATCTTTTATTAGACCAACTATTTTTTTGCACCAAAAAAAAAATCTTTTTTTTAAAGACTTTTTTTGCAAAAATCTTGTTGGTCTAATAAAAGATATCATGCAAGTCCTGATTGCCTTTTCTATATTACAGACTTCAAGATGTGTTTATTAAGCACATGTATAGCAAAAGTCTTTCTATAAATTCCCCTTTACACATGTAAAAAAGATCTTTTTTTAAATGAGAAGAGCCTGCTTCAGTTGGTGTGGTCATATCAGATATCTGCTCTTCTCAGCATCCATGGAACAGTTTGTTTTGTACTATTGTTTACTTGAAAACATTATACAACCCCTGCATAGAAAATGAGTTTTTATTATTACATGTAACCATCATTTTATCGAACTAGGATTCTGGAACACTTCCATAAAAAATCCCTATTAAATAGTGCTTCCGCTAGTAAGTAGATGAACTCACTTTTTGAATAATTTGTCAACCTGCTCTACAAACCATGCAATACTTTATCCAAACTTCACACAAGTATACTTTCTTGCACCCTGTGATGCTGCTACAACCCCAGAATGACAATTATTGCATTGTACTGTTTATTCCTGAAGTCTCATGGGGCACTTTTACAGACGCTCCAAGAGCTGCTCTAATTAAAGTGCTTTAGGGTCTTGTGTATCAACATCCCCATGCTTCAAAATGGTGGTGAGGGTGTTTGAACTAAAGCTTTCAGCAACTCAACTGAAGTCATATTTGCATTTCCCTGATTGTGGCACTGGTCAAAAGCCAACAAAGCTCCCAGAAAAATGTGAGTAGTTTCTGGCTGCTCTAACTTACACTAAACTGTTTATAGGACCAAGAGTAGCTAAGAATACTTTCATAACACTGGCATCCCTGGCAACCCCCACATCTATTTCTATAAAACGTTGTAAAACAGAGGAAAAGGAGTATATAGCTGTTATGCTGGTTTACACTGTAGTAAGTCCCCATTAGGCCCCTACTTCCTTGCCAGCTACCTGCTTCTGGCAATGGGTTTGATCCCATCTTTTGCCTCGCCTGCCACAACTTCATGGAAATTATAGAATTTGCATTAGTGGGATGCCCCAGCCGGCCTGGAGGGCGTCTCAGGCCAAACTCTTCAGTGTCCCCAGAGTTTCATCTGGTTCTGGCTTGTGCACCATAGGCATCCATGGGGTACCCCATATGGACACCCCAAACACTGTCTGTGAACACTTACCCCCCCACGTTTGCTGGTGCAGGGGTATAGGGTTAGGATTGGGAGCTCCGCCGCCCCTACAGTCACACCACAAGCCTCCATATAGTCTCAAAATGCCCAGAGCCCTCTGAACAGGGCTAGGAATGAGTACAGGCCTAGTACAGGCTACTCATTGCTGGCCTGGGTCAGTCCCTCGCACACAGATTCCAGACTTCCCATCTGGGATTCCTACAAGTCCATCTGGAATTAGTAAACAAAAATACGGAAAGCATTTTACAGATTCACAGAAGTTTAGGACCAGAAGGGACCTCATGAGATCATCGTGTCCAGCCCCCCTGCTCTCGGCAGCAAACACTGCTGGGGTCAAATAACCCCAATGAGGTGTACATCCAGTCTTTTTTTGAAGATCTCCAGGGTAGGTGCCTGCACCACCCTCACTGGGAGTCTATTCCAGAGTCTCGTCACATGGAACATGAAGAAGTTTTTCCTTATATCCAGTCTGAAACCTTCTTCTAGGAGTTTATGATTGTTGCTCTTGGTTTTCTCTTGGGGTGCTTTGGTTCACCTAGCCCAGTGGTCTCCAACCTTTTTAAGCATCAGAGCACTTTCTGAATTAAAGTGCAACCCAGGATTCATCGTGCCTCCTCCAACCCCCACCCAGCACCCAGCATGAACAGCCCGGATGGGAAGTCTGTGAGGGAGGAAAGGGGGGGGCAGATAGAGGCACCAGTGGTGAGGGATGGAGTGGGGCAGGGGCAGGGCCTGGGGCAGAGGCTGGGATAAGTGGGGCCCTGGCCAGGCCAGGCGGTAGGGGGACTGGAGCCTGGGCATCTTACCCAGGGATGTGGGGGGGTCCCTGCCACCACGCGCACTCTGGCAGAGGCCCGGGGAAGACGTACCCCCCCCAACCCGTGCACAGCTCTGCCCCTCACTCTTCTCTGGCATCCATCCCTGTGTCTTGTGGCTGAGGCTTCTTTTGTTCACTCCAATGTCTCTTTTATTTTGGTTCCTCAGGCATTCCAGCCAATCAGCATCAGCATCTTCTGCAGGTCATCTCTGCATCCTGCAGGTGAGGGGAAGCTCTGTGAGTGGGATATGACCCAGAAGCCTGGGGCCCCAGGCAGGCAGGCAGCATGCCCAGGATCCCCAATCAGAGCTTCCTTCTCTGGGAGCCATGGGGACTTTCCCTCTGCTTCCTGCCAGTCCAACACTTGTAGCTGTTTTGGCACCACCACATGTGGCATGCCGCAGATACTGGCAGCAACCCAGGTGAATCTCAGCTTTGGCTCGGGTAAGGGGAGGGTGAGCAGAGCCATTCTCTCCCCCACCCACTGCATACATACCTCTGTACCAATGGCGATGGCAATATCCAGGGCATGTCTTTATAAGTGGGGAACACTATCCCGCAAGATCAACAGACAGGACAATAGGTGATATGTGTTTTGCCCAATAAGTGGGCAATAAAGTGCCAGAACACATCCCAACACAGCTCATCTGTTGCATTTGGTGATGTCTGCTTCTAGCCTCAAATTTTGCTGCCTATCTCATCTTTGATGTTTTGACCCCAACAGAGTACCCAGTACTACAGCAAGGCATGCAATATAAGAATCTAAATTCAGTATGCCTAGGCCTGATTATCCTCGCACACCATCTTAAGGTAGGTGTATCTTCATTTACAATAAAGATTACACCACTAGAAAGTGTGTGTTTAGGGGAAGTGGGGGTGGGGTATCAGGGGCCTAAATTTCCATGAAAATGGTGCTCAAAGCTGAACAGAGTAATGTTTGCTTAGCAGTTTAAGCTACTGCCTACATCAAGAAAGGAGTAAGTGATCTCTTACCCACAGCAGCTACAGTCTTTGCAACAAGTTCTTAACATCCATAGCTTTCAGATGATGATCGCTCTACTACTCCCCTTTACCAAAAGACCACTATGATGGGCTCTGTCAGGATTACAAAGATTTGTCAGTGGTGTCAAACTACCTCGGGCCCTGGGCTGGATCTGGAATATGGGCCTTCTCATGGGCCAGATCTAGCCCACCTGCCCTACAACACAGGGCAGTAGTTGTGGTTGTAGCCACCATGGCAGCAGTATGTATGTTTGAGACCGCTTGTGATCACTGAGTTCAATAAACACAGGCATATATGAATGAGAAAAACAATGCACTTTAAGTTGTGGAGCAATACACAACATCTGAGACCCTTAGCCTGTCTTTCACTAATTGAGGGCACTTTTATACATGCTCCAGGTGTGACGGCAGAGGCAGGTGCTTTAATTACAGCAGCTCCAATAGCCGTTCTAATTAAAGCATTGCTGCATCTCCTGTATCAGCATCCCCGCGCTTAAAAATGGCAATGGGAGCGCTAACTAAAGCTTGTTCGACGAGCTTTAGTTCAAGTACCCCACCACCATTTTTAAGTGTAGGGATGCTGGTACATGAGACACAGGAGGCTGCTGGAGCACAGCAATTGCCACGCTCCAACAGACTCAATCGAGTCTGCTCCAATACTCTGGAATTCCAGCACGTTGGAGCAGCCTCCGTGCTCATACACAGGTACCCTGACTGACTAGCCAATTAAGATTCATAGATTCATAGATGTTAGGGTCAGAAGGGACCTCAATAGATCATCGAGTCCGACCCCCTGCATAAGCAGGAAAGAGTGCTGGGTCTAGATGACCCCAGCTAGATGCTCATCTAACCTCCTCTTGAAGACCCCCAGGGTAGGGGAGAGCACCACCTCCCTTGGGAGCCTGTTCCAGACCTTGGCCACTCTATCTGTGAAGAAGTTCTTCCTAATGTCCAATCTAAATCTGCTCTCTGCTAGCTTGTGGCCATTATTTCTTGTAACCCCCAGGGGCGCCTTGGTGAATAAATACTCACCAATTCCCTTCTGTGCCCCCGTGATGAACTTATAGGCAGCCACAAGGTCGCCTCTCAACCTTCTCTTGCGGAGGCTAAAAAGATCCAGTTTCTCTAGTCTCTCCTCGTAGGGCTTGGTCTGCAGGCCCTTAACCATACGAGTGGCCCTTCTCTGGACCCTCTCCAGGTTATCCACATCCCTCTTGAATTGCGGCGCCCAGAATTGCACGCAGTACTCCAACTGCGGTCTGACCAGCGCCCGATAGAGGGGAAGTATCACCTCCTTGGACCTATTCGTCATGCATCTGCTGATGCACGATAAAGTGCCATTGGCTTTTTTGATGGCTTCATCACACTGCCGACTCATGTTCATCTTGGAGTCCACTAGGACTCCAAGATCCCTTTCCACTTCCGTGCTACCCAGCAGGTCATTCCCTAGGCTGTAGGTGTGCTGGACATTCTTCCTCCCTAGGTGCAGCACTTTGCATTTCTCCTTGTTGAACTGCATTCTGTTGTTTTCTGCCCACTTGTCCAACCTGTCCAGATCTGCTTGCAGCTGTTCCCTGCCCTCCGGCGTGTCCACATCTCCCCATAGCTTTATGTCATCTGCAAACTTGGACAGAGTACATTTCACTCCCTCATCCAAGTCACTGATGAAGACATTAAAGAGTATCGGTCCAAGGACCGAGCCCTGCGGGACCCCACTGCCCACACCCTTCCAGGTCAAAACCGACCCATCCACCACAACTCTCTGGGTGCGACCCTCCAGCCAATTCACCACCCACCGGACTGTGTAGTCATCCAAGTCACAGCCTCTTAACTTGTTCACCAGTATGGGGTGGGATACCGTATCGAAGGCCTTCCTGAAGTCTAAGTATACCACATCCACCCCTCCTCCTGTGTCCAGGCGTTTCGTAACCTGGTCATAAAAAGAAACTAGATTAAGTGAGGGACCATCTCCCAATTCCTGAATCCCTCAGCCTCCTGTTAGGGAGCCTGAGTTATAATTTCTATCACTGCACTTCTGATTTGAATTATTTAAAAATTGTGTAATACTTTTATTTTCTCTTATAGGTTTCTTTTGATTCTGGGAATCCAATGTATAGTTTAAAACAGTGGTTCTCAACCTTTTTTTTTCCACGCCCTGCTGCTGGGAGTGGAGTCCGGTGGTGGCCGTGGTCTGGGGGTGGGGGAGCTCATGGCATGTGGCGCAACTCGTGTTTTCTGTGTGATACCGCCGGCATTGCCCCCATGACCCTCATTTGGGTCATGACCCGGGGTTGGGAACCACTGGTTTAAATACTCTATTGACATCTGTGATGCAATGGCTACCCATCAGCACTTACCATGGCTGGCCTCACAGCTAAAGCACCTTCTTGAGCTACTTACAGTGACAACCAAATCTTGTTTTCTCTGCTCAGCTTCACGTGATGAGGGGCATAAGCAGCCCAATGTTCTGACCTTCTACACTACATGGGGGCAGCTGCAGCAACCTGTACCCAGTAACCCATTTATCTTCTGCACTATAAATAAATTCATGTTAAGGCAGTAAGATTGTTATTGATGGCACATTAATTGAGAGTGCTCATTTTGGGGCCTGGTGATCCAAGACATCTGTCAAACAGAAGAACTCTGCTCTATCGTGTTGTTTTGAATGGATCCTGGCCTCGTGTTCCAAATGAAACATCAGAAATTTGAGCGTTTTGGAGCAGCTTCTTCCCAATCAAAGTCTTTGGACAAGGCCTGACAATGTACCATACTATGCAAAATTATTGGTTTAATTACATGTCCTTACATTGACGCTGCCAATTTTTTAAAAAGGTCCATCCTTTCTGTGTTAGTCTAATGATGAGTATCCGGATCTTAGATTCACGTGGAACTAGTCACCTAACCGCAGGAAACTTAACATGACATTTTATAAATTCATCAGCTTGCATTATAAAATCTGCTAAAACCCCTGTTTTACAGAGATTTACATATTTTCCTATGGCACTAAAATCTTTCTCCAGAAATTTAAATTCTTCAACTCCTTATCCTTTTGTTGGCTTCAGACTATGACAGGAAAAAAGCAGCTGCATTAGAGATCAGCCAATCTTGCCTAGAAGCGTTGCACTGCTTTCTAGCAAGTGAAGATATCTGTCAAGCTCGAAATGTCTTTGATGCTACAAACAAGCCCTCTTTATTTTGTTGAGAAAACCACCTACCTGAGCTCTCTTGCTCGTTAGCAAATAGCTGATTAGATACACTAACATAAAGACTTCTTTCTCTTCCTTTCACTGATGTTCTTGCATCTGAAATACCTTTACAGGGTTAGGTAATCTGTACTCCCCTCATTTCCCCCCCCCCCCAAAAAAAAAAGACTATAAAAGAAAGAAGAGTATGTGTGGTAGAGATTCATAAGGAAACTTAAATTTAATGAGCTGGAAAAAGCCATTTAATCAGATTCCTTATTTAAAGGCTGGTAGTAGAAACAGAACAAAAATAGCTAAACATGACCAAGATTTGTAACAAGGAAAAAAAGTTGGTGTTATGATTTCCCTCCTCTTATGCTAATTGTTTCATTAATTAATGACATGGAATTAATTTATTTTCATTTAATTAATTTCATAATTGTTAGCACATAGTGGGGCCAACTTTTTGGGCAGCCATGCCGCAAATTCGACCTGCATCCTCCCCAAATGTCACTTTGATCCTCTTCCTGTGCCCAATCTGTTGCTCTGCTTTCTGCTCCCTACCCTGTGTACCCTGCCCAAACTTCTGCTCTGCTGTCTGTTTCTTGATGGTGCCTCCTGCATGACCTCCTGCTCTGCTTTCTGCTTCCTGACCTTTCTGTAGCTGTGCTGCCTGCCCACTCCTGGATGGGCTGCATGCAACCCAGGTTGCTCACACCACTTGTGTTACTCATGTCACAGGGATGTGGTTGACCATCCCTGTGTTAAAGGATTACATCAGTAAGGTATTTTCAGGTATTAAAGGAAACTGTCTAACTCAAAAGTAGTAAAGAAAGGCACTACTGTGACCATAATTGCACCAGACTGTAACACCGACACACACTTGGGGTTGTGTATGGTAAAGTGGTGCTTTTAGTTGTTGTATATTGTATTTTTTGTGTGTGTGTATTTTTATGTGGGCAAGATGGGCCCTGCTGTTCTGGCCATGTGCTCAGCACATGGCAAGCTGAGACCTGTACCTAAGCAAAATATGTAAAACCCTCTGGCCTCATTGGCCAGAGGCAGCAGAAGATCTTCAAGGCACTCCCTAATTGGACAAGTCTTGGGTGATATCACACCAGGTATATAAGAACAATTCAATAAAGCTTTCTCTCTCTCTTTCTCCTAGGGTTTTTAGAGCTGCACAACTGAACTGGGAGCCAGAATACCTGCTCCCCATAGGAGGGGGGGGGTCTCTCCGCCCTGGTGACTGGATAGGCAAGCAAAAGCTATGACACTGAAAAGCCTCAGGTACAGGGAGAGAAAGTCTGTCTTGGAGTTTGAGACTCCTATTTCCTCCCTCTTTCCCCCTTTTTTTTCTTAAGTGGGTTAATGCCATGGGGGTATTAACACCTGGAGCAGACTGACCAGGAACAGGTCCTGGCAGTTACTGGTCCCAGGATTTGGGAATTGTAGTGTCTGTGCACAGTGGCATAGTTGAGACTAGATGTCCAGGCTACAGTCATAGACCTGGGCCCTTTTTGCTGTTTCACAGCTATTGCATTTCAGCCTAGCTGTGCAACTGAAGCTCAGATTTAGGCTGGCAGATTTGGGCCAGGGTAAATCCTGGCACAGTTTGAGCCAGGGTGAGACCTGGTACTTCTTGTAGTTGATCCAGCCCTCAGTGTGATATAGGCAATGGTCCAGCTGCCGAGTTCAGGCCCAGTGCAATAGGCCCAGGCCTCCCTTTTGTCCTTTTTGTATTTTATGTCCCAACCAAGCAGTGTGGTTGGGCACTAATTGTAGTTCAGGCCCAAGCCAAGGTAGGCCTGACCTGTTCTTCAAGCTCTTTTGCAGTTTTCTGCCCAGCAGAGCTGGGATTGGGACTAGGAAGTTTAGGGTGTGGTATGATGACAAAAGCTGCAGTTAACCCCTCAAAGCTGCCATATGGAAGTAGAGGTCACCACATCTCCAGAAGCAATAGAGCTCCTTGCAGTGCCGAAGGACCCACACTCTCGAGCAGTTCCCCATGGTGTGGTAAAAATACGATTAGAGGTTAGACATAATGATTGAATTTAGACATAATGCCTTTTTGCAAAATGCTTCTGTATTCGACATGGCTTGCAAATGGCTTCCGCATCAGCTACTGCACATAGATTGAAGACATAAGATAAGGAGGTTGCTAGAGAATATTAAGTTTACCACAGACCCCCCCCCCCCCCCGTTAAGAACACACAGGTGCTATGACATAACCCATAATAAGTTGAGCATAGCATGAAGACCCTAAACTTCTTGTGGAAACTTAGACATAACCATGGAAACTTTGACGTCTTGCGGAAATTTAGACGAAACAGTAGAAGCTTGTAGAAAATATGTAAGACAGCCAATAAATGCATAGCACGCTACGGTTCTTTGTTTAGGTAAACTATAAAAGACCCTCGGACAAAGACCGGGGGTCAACTCTGCTTTGGGCTGCTAGCCCCCTAGTCGATCTTGTTTGCAAACAATAAAATTTGAAATGGACCCAGCTTGAGTGTGTGACTCTCTCCTTGAGGTCAATTGATAAAGCCTCCGGGGGCACGAAACTAGCCGTTTGGGCAACAATCTGGTGAGCCAGCCAGGAGCTTCCCTTGGTCCACTCCGAGGGTCGGACGACGAGACCGGCGAAGGGGTCCGTGAAGTGCGCACCAGACCATCCTTGGAGTCTGCCACGGTCCCCGGGTCCGTGAGTCGGGACACCCGGAAGGTTAAAGGCTCTCCTTGAATGAGTCACCCAGGCTGAGTGGGTCCGAAGAGACGGCGCCAGGGGTTCGGCAGAGTGAGTATTCGGTTTATTTGTGTCACTTAAATAATCCTTGGAGGATTGTTGGGAAAGTCCAGAATGGTTCTGGCATTTGGTGTTTAGAAGGGGACGCTAGATCCGGGGATTTGTCTTAGAGACATGAGCCGCTGACCAGGTCTGAGACTAAGGTTGAGTCTAGCCACCCCGGTTCTGCCTGATGAGGTAGCGTCGATCGCAAGGGGGCTCAACTGGAACCTCGTGACCCAGTGGACGTTAGGCCCAGAAACTCCCCTTAGAAACATGAGCCGCTGACCAAGTCTGAGACTACGGTTGAGTCTAGCCACCCCGATTCTGCCCGGTGAGGTAGCGTCGATTACAAGGGGGCTCAACTGGAACCTCGTGACTCAGTGGACAGGACTCTGATTGAGTTTGTATACTGGTTGACACAATGGGTTCGGGTAGCTCCCGAGAAGAAAACTCTGCAACCCCATTAGGATGCATGCTAAGGAACTTTAACAAGTATAAGGGAGAATACGGGGTAAAAATGACAAAGGATAACTTAATTAAGTTTTGTCAGTTAGAGTGGCCAACATTTGAAGTAGGATGGCCGGAGGAAGGCTCTTTTGATCTAAGATTGACTAATGCTGTGTTGAAGGTGGTAACGAGGGATGGTCATTGGGATCAATACCCATATATAGACTCTTGGGCTACAACAGTAATGAATCCCATTCCCCCTTGGGTACAAAAATGTAAAGGAGAAATGTGTAAGATGTTACTGGCAAAAGGCCCTGGGAAAAAACCCCAAGTCCTCCTCGATTCTGGTAGTGAAGGAGATCTGGCTCAGGGACTAAGGCATAGGAATAGAGTACCGTCTCCGGCCAGGACCCCCATTTTGAGAAGGGGAAGCTCAGAAGATTCGTCCCGAGCTAGCCCCAGCGGCTCGGAAAGATCTCCAGCATCATCCCTAGCGAGTCCTAGTACTTCGGGAGGGGGAGGTCCAGGGAGTTCCTCAGCGTCATCCCAAATCGACTCCGATACCGCGGGGGAGAAGAAAGGAAGTTCAAAGACACTCCTGGCATCAGCCCCTCCCCCGGCTTATGAGTGCAAAGAACAAGATAGATCCCAGGATTCTAACCCGGATCCCGATCCGGATTACCCTTGGCCACCTGGATACTGGTCCCCGCACTGGAATGGACACGCCCTGCCGACACCACCACCCCCACCAGCCAGACCCATCCGTAAGTCCTGTAATCAGTATCCCAACTACCAGTGCCCAATGAGACAGGTGGCAGTTCAAGGAGAGGACCCCACCTTTGTCTATGTGCCTTTCCACACATCACACTTATTTAATTGGAAGAATCAAAATCCTTCTTTTAGAGAGGACCCTGAGAAAATGCAGAACTTGTTCCGGTCAGTAGGGCAGACTCATCGCCCTACCTGGGCTGATGTTCAAATGATGTTACATACCCTTCTGACCTCTGAGGAGAGGCGATTGGTACTGGGAGCGGCAGATCGGATAGCTGAGGGACAAATAAGGCATGGAGAAGATATGCAAAATATCTGTCCTATTGAGAGTCCTGATTGGGACAACAATTCGCCGGAGGGAAGAGAGCGAAACAGCAGGTATTTAGGAATTATAGTGGAAGCTTTAGGCAAAGCAGTACCACGAGTAACAAACCTCTCTAAATTATACGAAATCCGTCAGGGAAAGGATGAATCTCCCTCGGGTTTTCTGGAGCGGTTGTATGATGCCTTTAAGAAATTCAGTAATTTGGACCCTGAGGCCCAAGAAAATCAGCGCATGGTGAACATGCTGTTTATTGGGCAAGCGGCCCCCGACATAAGGAAGAAGTTGCAAAAGGTTGAAGGGGGACCGGGAAAGCCTCTTTCGGAACTTGTGGAAATTGCGTATAAAGTTTATGGAAACTGGGATCAGGTAGTAGAGAGGAAGGAAGAAAAGCGCGGGCAAAGGCAGATGGCAATGTTGGCAGCTGCCTTAAGCAAAAATACCAACACAGGCGGGGGATGGAAGAAGAAACCTGAGGGGGGGGAGAAGAGAGAAAAAGGCCAAGTAAAGCCGGATGAATGCCTGTATTGCCGAGAACAGGGACATTGGAGAAGGGACTGCCCTAAATTGAAGGATAAGAGAAAGGAAACCCAATTGAGGAACTGCCAGATGAGAGCGGAATCCTCAGGGGAAGATTCTAATTGAAGGGGACCGGGGTCCAAGGCCACCGCCCTGCGGGCAAATGCCCGGAAGGATCCCATGGTACAGATAACGGTTGGTGGCAGAAAATACAAGGCTTTGGTGGATACCGGAGCCACCTTTTCAATGATTCCCATGAAACCCCCTCTAGCTGAAGAAAGCGGGACGCATGTAACTGTAGAAGGGACAGAGGGGAGACGAACCAGATTACCTGTGCATAAGCCCCTCCTCACGAAAATTGGGAATAATATGCTGGAACATGCCTTCGTAGTATCACCTGCCTGCCCAGTAGCCCTCCTGGGGCGAGATTTGTTAACAAAATTGCAAGCTGAAATTTTCTTCCGTGAGGATCAAATTGTAGTGCAGCTGCCAGTAAAACAGGGCTCAAATTACCAAATGGCCCTTTGAACAGCCAAAACGGGTCCAGAAACCAAAGGGGTTGAACTTTTGGAAAATGTTGATTCGTGTGTATGGGCGGATGGGACCCCTGCCTGGGCAAAATATGTAAATCCAGTCAAGATTCCCCTGAAGGAGGGAGAGGGTCCTGTATGTGTGAAGCAATATCCTCTGAAGAGAGCCACTCACACGGGCTTGAAGCCGCTGATTGAAAAATTCAAGCAGTATGGGTGGTTAATAGAGGGATCATCCCCCTTTAACACCCCAATTCTGGATGTGCCCAAAGCAGACGGCACCTCCTTCAGGTTAGTGCAAGATTTGAGAGCTATAAACAAAAAGGTTTTAGTGGATCACCCTATTGTTCCAAATCCTCACACCATTCTGACCCAGGTTCCAGCAGATGCCAAGGTGTTTTCGGTACTAGACTTAAAAGGTGCTTTCTTCTCTATCCCGCTGCACGAAGATAGTAAAAAATTGTTTGCCTTTGAATGGGAAGATCCGGACACATATCATAAGACTCAATTGCTATGGACAGTACTGCCCCAGGGATTTGTCTCATCCCCCCATATTTTTGGAACAGCATTACAAAAAGACTTGGAGCACTGGAAAGAGAGACACCCGGAGGTGGCACTACTGCAGTATGTCGATGATCTATTGATAGCAGATCCCGATATACAGACAGGAAAAAGAGTGACAGAATCCTTACTGAACACCCTGGGAAAGAAAGGATATAAGGTGTCACAGGAAAAGGCCCAGATTTGCCAACCAAAGGTTACCTTTTTGGGATATGAGATCGAGAAGGGGGTTCAGGCCCTGAGTAAGGATCGAATCCAAGTAATACAGGATATGCCCACCCCTAAAAACCCCAAAGAGCTGCGAGCCTTTCTGGGCCTAACCAGGTTCTGTAGACTATGGATTCCTGATTATGGGGGAAAAGCCAAACCCCTATACGAATCCCTCACAAAGCAGGGTCTTGCTAATTGGAAATGGACTAAGGAAAACCAGCATGCATTTGAGTTATTGAAAGCTGCCCTCTCACAACCCCCTGCTTTGATGATTCCAAATGGGCGCGAGCCCTATAGACTATATGTACACGAGAATAAAGGGGTGGCTTCCGGGGTTCTAACTCAACCAGTAGGCCCGACTTGGAAACCCGTGGGATACTATTCCAAGGTCCTAGACCCGGTGGTGAAGGGGTGGCCTGCATGTTTGAGGGCCGTCGCCGCCACAGCTACCCTTGTGGAGGAGGCCCAAAAGATTGTTATGGGAGCTGATATGGAAATACATACGCCACATGGAGTTCCCCAGATTCTTGGAGGAGAGGGAGAGAAATTTTTGAATCCCTCCAGACAATCCAGATATGAAATCTTTCTTCTGTCTAATCCTGGCCTTACCTTCAAGCATACCACGGCTCTGAATCCAGCCACCCTGATACCAGAACCAGGACCCCCGTGCCATGATTGCCTGGAGGTGTTGACTCAAACAATATTAATCCGTCCTGATTTGGCAGACGACCCACTCAATGACCCAGAGGAAGAGTTCTTCGTAGATGGCTCAAGTAGTATGATACATGGGGAGCGACACACGGGATGTGCTATGGTAACGCTGACTGAGACTGTGTGGAAAGAGAAACTCCCCGCAACCTGGTCAGAGCAGGCAGCAGAACTTACTGCCCTGACCCGTGCATTAGAATTAGGAAAAGACAAAAGAGTGAACATTTTTACAGACTCATGATATGCATTTGCCACCGTTCATGCCCATGGGTTGTTGTGGAAGGAGCGTGGATTCATCACGGCTTCTGGACAACAGATTGCCAATGGGCCACAAATTGTGAAGCTGTTGGAAGCCCTCCGATTACCAAAAGAAGTGGTCGTGGTGCATGTGAAGGCCCATGGCAAGGCCGCAGACGAGCGCCAAAAACAAGGAAACGCAAAAGCTGATGTAGCAGCCAAGGAAGCGGCACGAATGGGAGGAGAGGCAGTGTTTCAGGGCTCGGTCCAGGATGTGTCCTTTTTCTTAGAGGATCGTAGGGTGGAGTACGGCCCGGGGTCAGACAAGCTAGCCGCTGAACTTAAGACCAGTAAAAATTCGCAGGGATGGTGGATTGTACCTGGGGGAAAAGTGTTAATGCCTCGAGGCTTATTGAGAGAAGTCCTCCACTGGTTGCATTCTTCCACTCACATGGGAGGCACTGCAATGGGAGACTTGTTGACTCGTCAAATGGTGGCTCCAGGACTTTATTTGGAAGCCCAGAGAGTGGCCTCTCAATGCCTGACCTGCCAAAAGGTGAATCCAAAGTCTGCAAAACCAGCAGTCCCCATGGGAGGGAGACCATGGGCCCAGTATCCTGGACAGGCTTGGCAGATTGACTTCGCTGAACTACCCAAATTGGGTCGGTACCAATACCTACTGGTACTCGTGGATCAATTGACCGGATGGGTGGAAGCTTACCCCACAAGAACGGCTACCGCATCCACAGTGACACGAGTGCTACTTCACGAGATCATACCCAGATTTCTATTGCCCGAATCTATTGAGTCAGATCAAGGTAGTCATTTTGTGGGGAAAATAGTACAGGAAGTGTCCAAAGCTTTAGACATCAAATGGAAGCTCCATACTCCATGGAGACCCCAGAGTTCAGGCCAAGGGGAGCACATGAATAGAACACTGAAGGCTATGTTAACAAAACTTTGTACTGAGACTCATTTAAAATGGCCGCAAGCGCTCCCACTGGCTTTAACTCGTATTCGCAGTACACCCCGTAGAGGGATTAAATTGTCACCTTTTGAACTAATGTTTGGTATGCCTCCCAGGGTCTTGCCAGCAGGGTGGAGAGAACCAGTTACTGTAGAATTAGGCAAATCCGAGATTTGGAAACATGTTATTGCCTTGCAGTCTGTTTTGTCTTCCCTACATAGGTTTGCTGCACCCTTCCAGAGCCTCCCGCTTGATACACCGATCCACAACTTTAAACCGGGCGACCAAGTCCTGGTACAGAAGTGGAAGAAGAATCCCCTCGCAGAGAGGTGGGAAGGACCATACCAGGTGTTGTTGACTACACACACGGCTGTTCGTCTAGCAAACAACGACAAGTGGACTCACTGTTTGAGGGTAAAGCTTTTTCGTCAGGAGACCACCAACTCCCAGGGGGTGGTCACTCCGGAAGCTGATAACACCTGGGAACAAAAAGCCGACAAGTGGACAAGCGAACCAGTAGGAGACCTGAAGCTACGTTTGCAAAGATGCGGAACCTAATCTTAGCACTCTTGCCTCTTTTAGGTATCTGTCTACGCATGATTAGTTCAGCGACCCTAGAAAGGTCTGACTGCTGTAAATGTAAGAAACGCGGAACTATACCCTTCTCTATGACCGCCTACGAACAGGCTAAGTCATTAATATCTAAAGCCTATTTATTTCCCATTTCTCACTGCTGTCCTCGTCAGGAGATTATGCTAGAATTCGTGGTCAAAATAGGCCACAAGGTTAGGTGTGTCGAGATGAAACAGGAACTCTGGGAGGCAATCCTCAAATATCGGCCTTCAAGTCTCCAGCCTATACCCACCAATGTAAGTCGCCCCACATTTACTGCCATTTCAAGATCTAGGGGCCCACCTATAAACCCATGGGCAGGAAATTCCTGGGTAACCCTCCTCCGAGACTCAGCCCGGGCTTTAACTAATCATAGTTGCATTTTATGTGCGCTTACTCCTACTTCTAGTGGGGAAGGAGTCCCCTTTGTACCCATCCCCCTCAACAAGACAGGTATACTATCAGATTGGGGCTTTAACCGTCACTTTAATTTCTCCGTTCGGTACAACGGTTCAGAAAGACTTAAAGTGGTAAAAAGCAGGGGCTCTGTATGTATTTCTCAACAAGGAGGGGGGTTTGAAGTAGGGAAATCAAAGTGCGAAGATACTTGGACTTCTAGAGAAGCGGCCCCTCGGGAGGGCCCCTGGGCATGTGATAGTGCCTATACCAATATATATAAAAACTGTGGCTGCCTATGGGCGCTCTTCTCCTACCGTTCCGTTTTGGGTAAGCATACATTTCTTTGGCGGAACTGCACCATACACCCACGAAACAATACCCGAAAAGGCTCATTAACTTTAGATTTAATGTTCTCCCGTTCTAGTATCACAGATAAAGCCTGTACCCTACGCCTGATTGGCAATCAGCTCACCCAGCTACGTACTACGGTACTACAAAACAGGTTAGCTCTTGACTATTTACTAGCCAGTGAAGGAGGAGTGTGCAAGAAATTGAATTTGTCTGACTGTTGTGTCGAGATTGATGATAATGGTGAATTGATAAAAGCACTAGCAGATGACATGGAAAAGGTAGCACACATTCCGGTCCAAACTTGGAACGGGTGGAAATTTGATTAGTTTTCACCCTGGCTTCCCCAGCTTGGATGGTTAAAGGAGGGTGTAGCAGTTTTTGTTCTACTAATATTGGGAATTTGTCTGCTTCCCTGTATATTACCCTGCATGATGTCCATTGTAAAACAAACTGCTCGGAATGTCGCTAATAGTGAAATGCTTATACGTTATCAGGCGCTAGCCCTCACTGACGATTATCAAAATCTGTAGAGATAGAAAGCATCTTGAGGGGGGAGTTGTGGTAAAAATACGATTAGAGGTTAGACATAATGATTGAATTTAGACATAATGCCTTTTTGCAAAATGCTTCTGTATTCGACAAGGCTTGCAAATGGCTTCCGCATCAGCTACTGCACATAGATTGAAGACATAAGATAAGGAGGTTGCTAGAGAATATTAAGTTTACCACAGACCCCCCCCCCCCCCGTTAAGAGCACACAGGTGCTATGACATAACCCATAATAAGTTGAGCATAGCATGAAGACCCTAAACTTCTTGTGGAAACTTAGACGTAACCATGGAAACTTTGACGTCTTGCGGAAATTTAGATGAAACAGTAGAAGCTTGTAGAAAATATGTAAGACAGCCATTTAAATGCATAGCATGCTACGGTTCTTTGTTTAGGTAAACTATAAAAGACCCTCGGACAAAGACCGGGGGCCGACTCTGCTTTGGGCTGCTAGCCCCCTAGTCGATCTTGTTTGCAAACAATAAAATTTGAAATGGACCCAGCCTGAGTGTGTGACTTTCTCCTTGAGGTCAATTGATAAAGCCTCCGGGGGCACGAAACTAGCCGTTTGGGCAACAATGGCACAGTGAACCCAAGGAGCAACTCAGGACTCTCTGGTGTGAGCCCCTCTTCAGCCCATTGCTGGCGGGCAGGAATAGGGGTGCAGGCCCCCCCAAACTACCCACTGGGGAGCCCCAAGTCCCAGACTGCCAGGGTATGGGTGAAGCCTTCCCCAAAAGGGTGCCACCTATAGACTTTGCATTTTAATTAATAGTGTTTTAAAATTATATTTATTTTTTTCTTTTGTTTTGTTTTATTTTCTGTAATAAATTTGGGTGTTTGTATTTATACTGCTTGCAAGAAGGGGGTTTTGTTTATGCAGGACACCCTAGTAATTCATTTAGTGTTTCCCAGGTGGCCTGGGTGGGGGCTCGAGCCAAGGTAAAATATATTGAGGTATCCCCAGATGTGAAGCTGGCCTGTTTTGCTGCCAACCAGTACCCGGCGGAAGGGTTACAAGATCAGTCTCTCCATTTATCTTGCCTTATTGATCACTGCAATACTACAGTATCAGTTGCAAGGGTAGGACTAATAACTCTTGCCGGACTGTCTCCACAGACTCACACTGCTCAATGATCAAAAGGTTTTTGCTTTTATGATTTCAGTTAGCAGCTCTCACATTATCTAAAAACATGCACATACAATCCTGGCACAGAGAAACTCCAAACGACTGACCAGCTTGATGGCCGAAAGTTTCACATGTATTAAATATATGTCTTGTGCATCTCCCACTTGATAAAATTTCATTCAATGTATATACCTAAACATTTGTTGCCCCAAAGCAAAAACATTTCACTGAAATCATTTAAAAAGAAAGAAAGAATGAACTTGCTCTTCTGCTACCAAATGGTTCCCTTTTCCAGGAAGTGCAAGAGGCAGATAGTACTTGGGGCTCTAGGTCATTTCAAATGACATTAAGGCCATAGCCAGGACTTACAGAATAACACTGAAAAACTGATTTTTCCCTGCTTCTATTGTCTATGCTTGACTGAAACACCATGCAGACACAATAACTATTAGTGCCTCATTGAGTAGAGGTACTGAGCAGAAGGACATTGGAAGGATCTAAGAGTCAATTCTGACTCTGCTTTCATTACTGGGGGGGGCAGGTACACAAATAACATTTGGTAGAAAATAGAGGAGTAATCACAGATACTGTTGGAACAGACTTAAAATACAGCATGAGGTTGATAAATTGCAGAAATGGAGTACAATCAATAAAATGAGATTAAAAAAAGACGAATGTGAAATGACCCCTATCTAAAGAAAAAATCAAATGCATGAATACAGAGTGTAGGAATAACTTGGTATAGAACCATAATGGATTATAAATTGTTTTAGAGTCATCAGTGTGACATTGTCACACACAAAGGCAAGTACTATATAGGATTTTATGAGTAGGAATAGTTCTTGAACTGTCGCATGTAAAACAGGCAGGGTATTTTTTTAGGTAAGACTGCACTGATTAGGCATAAATCTGACTATTATATTCATTTTAGGGCACCATAATTCAAAGAGACATAGAAAAAACAGAAGGTAGTTCAAAGGCGAGCATGAAAAATGATAAAAGATTTAGAAAATAAGACATATGAAGCAAGATTAATAAAACTGAGCACATTCAGCTGGTGAGGAGAGAGGTCTAAAGAGAGATATAGCTGTCGCGAAATATGTAAAGGGACTTTATAATAATTACATGGGTCATTATTCTAACCAGTCACCGAGGACAAAATGAAAAGTCACATACTAAGGCTGGAATGGAGGAAACGTGGATAGAGTGATTGGAAAAAATTTACAGGAAATGTCATGTGAGAAACTGCATGCATTTAACTGACTATGCACTTCTTTTATCAGCATAACGTTTATAGGCTGTTAGAAATGCTGTAGAGAAATTTGTTATCCTTTTCCTGGATGAAGGAATTTTTGTGGGTTCCTACCCTCTCTAAATTATATAATCTGGACCCTCTAAAACAGGGGTGGGAAATTATTTTGGCTAGAGGGCCACTTAATGACTTCTGATGAACTGTCAAGGGCTGCAAGGGTAGCCCCACCCCTTGACAGGTCCCCTGCCCCCTGATCACCATCTTGGAACTGGTAGTCCCACCCCCTAACCCCTGAGGTCTATGCCCCCTCTTACCCCCAGAAGTATTCCTTTTAGGAGCGGGCTTTACCATCTTGGAACCAGAAAAAAGTACAAACAATATACTAAAACTCAAACATCCAGTTAATATGTTAAAATAACATATATTAATTTAATTTCAAAAAATATTTTGTCTTGATTTACATGTGTTTGCATAGTGTATATAGAGGTGATTGCGTAAGAGCTCAAAATAAAGTCTTACTCTTGTATATTGTGTGGGGCATGTTTGGGGGGGCGTTTTGTAAAAGGGTGTTGTGGGGATATGAGGTTTGTTGCGGGGAGAGTGGGGGGGGGGCCCCCTGCCACATGCCCCCCTCCCATAGTGCACAGCCTTTACCACTGGTGGGAGCAGCAGGTGGCAGGCCCTTGGAGCACTCCTGGCCCGTGGCAGGCAGAGCCTCCCAGCAGCCCACACCTCTGGCTGAATCCTAGAATCTGCACATGGTGGCATGGAGCCGGCCCAGCCTGCTGGCACAATCTTCAAGCCAGACCGGGTTGGCTCTGTGTCACTACATGGGGCTCCTGGCACTGGAGGTGGAAGCTGAGTACCATTGGACTAGGCTAGGCTGGCTCCGTGCCTTCACATGGGGCTTCCAGCACTCTAGTAGGGAGCTATACATGGAGACATGGAGCCCACCTGGCCTGATGACACATGGACCAGGAGCCACAAGGAGTTGCATGCCATCAGGGTGGGCAGCCTCCGTGCCTCCACATATGGCGCCCCACTGGAGTGCTAGAAGCCCCATGTGGAGGCTCAGAGCTGGGTCAGCCTGGCCCAATGGTGCACAGATCCCACCTGCAGTGCCAGGAGCCCCATGGAGCCAGCCCAGTCTAGTTTGAAGGTGCATACCAGCAGGCTGGGCTGGCTTTGTGCTGCCACATGTAGCTACTGGGATTCAGCTGGAGCCATGCACCACCAGGGGATTCTACCTGCCACCGCCCAGGTGTGTCCTAAGAGCCTACTGCCTGCTGCTACTACTGCCACCAATGGTGGGGGCTGTGAGCTATGGTGAGGGAACCTATACCTGCTCACCAACTCCATCCCTACCTCCCCACTCACAAACCCCACCCCTCACCTCACCCCTCCTGCAGGCAGGAGCTCCCCTCCCCACTCATCAGTTGTCCAGTCACATGCCATCACACTTGGTGCCTCCACATGTGGCTCCCAGATGGAGTTCTGGGAGCCTCATGGAGGTGGAGGCACAGAGGCTGCCCAGTCCAATGGTGCATGACTGCTGAAAGCCCGCCTCCTGCCCACTTTGAGAGAGGCAGCCGTGGGTCAGCAAAAATTGTTTTTTGGAGGGGCCCCCACAGGCTGGATAGAATGGCCTGGTGGACCAGATCTGGCCCACAGTTCATATTTTGTCCAGCCCTGCTCTTAAACCTATTTTAGTCTAAATGAAGTTTAGGATACACAGCTATCTCTGCCTTTAACAATTGTTTTCCTGTAAAATCTTGGAATACAATCTTGTAAATACTCCATATACAAGTTGCCCTTTGAAGTCAATGGAATTTGTATGCACATAGGGTATAAGAATTAAATCCTTGGAAAGAGGTGCCGACAGTAGAACTTTCACAGACTCAAAAGTCAGGGACCAAGAGGGAAGGCATTTAGATATGTAAACCACTATCTGACTTTTAACTGCATGAGATTTTCTATCTTCTGCTACTCGCTGGAGAATTTGTTGGCACTTTTCATTGGCCCATTTGCTTTACAACTAGTCTTTATAACTAACGGTGCCTTCTGTATTAGAAGTCCTAGCAGGTTTGAAGAAAAAGAGATCAGTCAGTATGTGTTCACATTTCAAACATCCAGCTATACTACTTCACAAAAGAACCTTCAGCAATACACAGATAATTAGAAGACTGTAGAGACGTCTGCTTCACATGACTGCAGATGTCCTAGAATCCTAATAGGATTCACTCTAACATCTGCACCATAGTAAATCTTTCTCTTTTTTTTAGTTGTTTTATTTTTTTGAGTCTTCCATTACTAAACAAACCACAAGACACAATGAATTGCACGGGAGGACAGTGGTCTGAAATTGTACTTTTAGAATGCCGGGGATTCAAAAAGTTCAGCAATACAAAGACAGCTTGTTGTCAAAGGTGGCATTCAAAACAGTTGAAATAGCATAATAAAGCAGTACTTAATAAAGCAGTTTTACAATATGCCTAAGTACAGACATTCAAAAAGCCTCAGGTAGAGTCAGTCTTAAGTTACACAGTTTTTTTGTAAGCAATGCAGGTTAGATCAGTAGTGAACAAAACACATATTCGCCCTTTGGTGGGGGAGGGCATGCAGGCTGGCTGCACTGGCTAAGGCCAGCAGGCTGGGGCATTCCTGCATGCCTCCCAGTGTGTCCCGAGGGCTCCCCAGGCTGCTGGAGACTGCTGAGTGCAGCTGAGCACCCAGCCACCCCTGATTGGCTGCTGTTGGAGAGGGGGGTTGCAAAAAAATTGGGCTGCCTATCACGATGCCCTAATAAAATCAGAACCCCTCACCCCCCCAGTTATGATTTTCAAATTGTACAGGGGGGTCTCATCTCTTTTGGGGGACTCAGCCTTCCCAAAGTCCCCCGTAATTCAAACCCTGGGGCAAGGGCAAGCAAGCCTCACTCCCCCTGATGCATCATCCATCAGCCACCGGCATCTGTCAGCTGCAGGTAGGCAGTGCTGGGGGGGTGAAGGGAGGCATCTCTGCACAAACCCCATCACGAAACACCCCGTGATGTACGCACAGACCTAACACTGAGCCCAGGAGAACCCCCATAAATGGGCACAGCACCATGGGGCCTGGCCAGGCTGCCGGACACAAGCAAGCATTCCTCCCCCGCACTGCCTGCCTGCAGCTGACAGGTGCCTGTGGCTGACAGATGACGTGGCAGGGGAGGAGAGAAAGCTCACCTGTGTTCTGAAGCCCAGTTGGGCTCTGTGGTACTGTGCCTGCTCATGGGGGTTCTCCTGGGCTCAGTGTCAGGTCTGCACATACATCGTAGGGTGCTTTATGACAGGGGTCATGCAGGGACACATGACCCCCTTCCCCTGCACGCCACCTGCCAGAGGCCAGGCTATGGAAAGGGTTTGTGCTGTAAAAGGTCTACATGCTTGGCCAGAGAACCTGAGTGTGAGGCAAGTGCTAGCACGCCTCCCTGCAATGTGGGGCTAGCAGGTGGCCACAAAGGAGCCTGGGATGCTGGCAGACAGCAACCTAACATGCATCAATAGGGGATCTGGTACAGAAGTTCAATTCTGAACTAACCTAAATTGATTAAGTTTGAGTGCACATCAATTCAGGTGTATTTTAGACCAGGTTCTGTCATTTTAAAACCAGTCTATGTGCACTGAACATCTGTTCTGTTATGGGTATAGACCAGTTTCCGATCACTTTTACTGGCAAAAGTGTAATATCACAGGTCCTGCTATTGAAGCGCTATTACATGTGCCAACCAACGGATTTCTAATATAGACATTTCTGGTTAAATGAGGTCTTTCTCCCAACATATCTTCTTTTCCTGTTTTCTCCTCCAGCCAGAGGTCACATCGTCAGGTTAAATTTTTGAAGACATAATTTTCTCCGTGGTAACAACCTATTGTTATAAACACCATGTTTTATGATTTCACAGTCGAATTAAGAAAAAAAAAAAAAGAGCCAGAATAATGAGGGAGGAAAGCTTTTATTTCAAAGAGAGTTGAGGGAATACAGAAAATTACAAGCAGAGAAAATTGCTTTCTGTTTAAATGTTCTTCTTTTAAGTTTGCCCCAGTGTGAAAGTCCCTTTTAAGAGTTATAATTTGTGTAATGATGCCTCTCCTGTTTGAATACTCAGAAGGCTAATGAGGAAGCACGTCTATTTTTGGAACACTTCAACAGAGTTAATACTAGATGTTTTTCAGCTAGAAGTAGGCTACATTGAACTCTGTTTGCTTCACACTGCGCCCAGCCCCCTCTTCTATGAATTTCTATAAAGTCACTCTCTAGAAACCAATATAAAGTTAAGATTTGCTCATTTACTACATGGCATCAACCTGCCACCTACCAATACAACTCCTGACTGCACATGTTATAATTCCTCTTTATAAGCATTTATAAGCATTTATGTTTAAAGCAAAGTACTTACCGACATGAATGGACACAAACACAGTCAAGCAAGGTTATGCATCTGTATTTAAAATAAAAACAAGAAAAAGTGTTGAGCAATTAGTTAGCTTTCTAGACTCAGTCACTTATTTATTTGCAGCTAATTTAATACCTTTGATCCCCTACAGTCCCAGGTTATGCAAAGTCGGGTAGCCTTGCAGGAAAGGATGGTTTTTTGTGGTAGTTTGCTTTATTACACTAGCTCAGTGTTATTCAATGGTGTTCACTCTAGTAGGGGGAAATACCCTGGAGGGTATATAGTTTGTAAGGCACATATATAGCTTGTTCTTGTTGACACTAAATGGATCACTGTCTGTCAGCGCACTGTACTCATACAAATATCTCCTAAGATAAGAGATTGACATAACAAGGTTCCTAGCAGTCTACCTCTCTTCTCTGTTGACAGGAAGTTTTCATTGCAGGAAAAATGAGGGTGGGGTGGTAGAGGCTTCTTTAATCTTATGAATTATGGATGAGGAAAAGTCATAAACTGACCAACAGACCGTCTCAGAAAGAATTTTTCTGCTTTCACCCCCACCCCCCATGACTCCAAATAGGGTTGCACTAGGACAGCAGTGTCCACCCTTTTTAAGCTTCAGTCACCTCTCGGAAAATTCCAGCTCTTCCCTTTTCATTGCAAAGAACTCAGAAGGACCACAACAGATCAAAATGTTTTTGACACTATGGATTCCTATTTGAGATCTCTGGGTTTCTCATGAATCCTGTGTAGATGTTTGCACCCTAATAGTGCTAGTATCAATACTCTGGTTGAGACTTAGGAGATGCATTTTTTATGGATTCCTCTGTAAAACATTGACATTTGTCATAGATCAAATTCTGAACTATAGATGGACCCCTAATTCTATCCCTGTAGGAGAATTCCTATAATGGAAATAAATTCACCCAGTACATAGTAACTAATATTGTATTTAATTAGTACTTTTCATCCCAAGGAATCCCACTGCATGTTACATGAGAAACACAAAACCACTTTCCTGAACTTAAATGCAGTAGAGTCTTGGGTTTCCAATGCAGACTTATTAAGTATAGAAGTAGGTGGGCTGATCTTCCCAAAAAATGGACCCACCTGAGCCACTCTTGACCAGGTCCCAGATACAGAGATAAATACTGCCTTCTGGCCTCTTCCTCAAGGCAACTCTGCAGGAGTTCTACTTCAGGTCAAGAGGAATAAATGGACCTCAGGTTTTTCACTGAGCTGTTAGCACAGTACACATATAGTCAAGTTAAAAAAACAAAGGAGCAGCTTAAATGTTAACTGCAGTAAACATATCCCAAATCAGTGAATCTCACTATGTAATGTGCTCTTTTGACCTAGTAGAGCCAGGATTTGCTGAACAACACATCACTATTCCTGATTAACCTGAACTGATTGGTGACTTTTCAACAAAATGGGGGAGGGGAATTGGGAACTCCTGCAGAAACTTGTTGGTTTTGACACAACTTTTCTTGGGCAGGTTTCTGACCTTGGATGTGGGAGAACTATTTTCAAGTCCCTGCTCTGCCTGACTTATAGCTGATGAGGCCAGGATAGGACCATGGCTGTTATGCGATCTGACCTCCCAAATAATGCAAGTGATAGGGCCTCCCTGAATTAATTTTTGTTTGAATAGATCTTATCTTTTATAATGTTTGAATCTCTAGCACAGCGATTACTTGGGTTGTGGGAGACCCACATTCTGGACTCTGCTCTGAATCAGGCAGAGCCGTTGCTTAATATTTGTTTACCTAGAGACAATCAAGTAAAGCAGGGAGTGAACCTGAATCCCCTGCATCCAGGTAAGCATCCTAGCTGCTGGGCTATTCTGAAAACTCAACAGTTTTTTTGCCAAGTAGAATTCACATTTTGCAACTGTCCCATCTATTAACCAAGGCTCAGTTACCAGAATATCATCAGTCTCCTCTCCAAACAATCTGTGCTTCACATCTTCTAACCCATAATGAACACAGAAGAGCCAAGCAAGGGGGGTAGGGTGGGATGTGGGAGGCAGGGTACAATAATGTTGTGCCCTGCCATTAGAGGTTGTGACCACACTGTAAAGTGAACAACTTTGTTCTCTTTAATCATAAATGTGATGTGTACAAATGCCCAAAGTCTGCAGTCAAGTTTAGTAGCTAGGAAATCCCAATTGGGAAACCAGTGGATCAGAAGTATGCACAGATGTCACTGCCAATTTGTTGCCTAAAACTGCTCCTCATTTAACTTTGCACAGTGGCTTCCTCAATCCCTCCCAACATTGTTTAGGGAGTGCAAGGGGAGGGGAGGGAACTGGCAACAGCATTCATTAATTACAAACTGTGCCTGTTTAATATGGTGTCCTGCTCTTGAGCATGTGTTGTACTATTGTATTTTTCCCTCTTCTCTTCAGCATGATGATGCAGGGACAAAGATTGCATGTCAACCTGTCTCTTGATATTTATATCACAATAGTATAAGTAACCGTGCTAATGTTATACATGTTTGGCTATAGCTATGTTCAGAGTTTGAATTACATTGCAATTTTTGAGGGGGTCTGCAATGGTGGAAGCCGGAAGCCACAAGGAGTTGCTGCCACAACCTAAGGCACAGGATAGGCCGGGGTGCATTCTTGTCTCTTATGGAGGGGCTCAGCCCTCCAGAGTTCCCCCATAATTCAAACCCTGGCTATGTTCTGTAACAGCAACTCTGTGCATTCCTTCTCATACCTTTGTTAGTATGCGTGTTCAGAGGTTTGGGGGGTCCTCATACCTATTTTTATTGTTTGTGGACTTGGGTTTTACTGTTTGGGGTTAAAGTGTGCAATTGTAAAGAGTCAGTGGATTAGACTGGGGCTGAGTGCAGACGTTAGGGGCAGGTTAGGGGCAGGTTAGCAACTTGTAACTGTATAAAAATTCCACGCACATAGATCAGTCTAAAAATGGCCACCTGATTTAAGGTAAGTTGGGATGTAGGGGGTAGCAGGGAGGAGGTTGGGAAATGGAGGGCAAGCAGGCTGGGCGGGGGGATTGGAGGGACAGACACGATCCACAGGAGTGATGGGGATGCAGGCAGTATCTGTGGGGAGATGGGAGGATAGGGGGGTGCAATCTGCAGGGGAATGGGGGCAGGCATAATTTATGGGAGCGACTGGGAGACAGGCAGTGTCTGAAGAGGGTTGCTGGGGTCCAGCAGGGTTTGGTGGGATTGGGGGGGGGAAGGGGGGGGCTTGTGGGATTTGCAGGAGGGCTTGGGGGGGATCAGAGGCTATTTTTAGCCCTCAAACTCCCCCCAGCAAACTTACCTCCCATCCCTCCTGCCTCTCTTCCTACTGATACTTACCTCCTTAGCTCCCAGCAGCAGTAAATAATGATAAAACTGACACCCTGAGCAGCTTGTGGCATGGAGATTTGGCGGGGGGGGGGGCCGGAGCAAAGGGCTGGAAACACTAAAAATAGCCCAGTGCCAGGGGGGCAGGTAGGAAAAACACAGCCCTGGGACTGCACAGGTAATTGTACTGAAGTTCAATGTACCAGTCTAACCTAGATCAATTAAGTCTGGTTGTATATCAATCCAGGTCTATCTTAGACTGGGTTCCACCATTTTTAGACTGGTCTGTCTGTGCAGTACCTCTTTACACTTACAGGTTTAGATTGATTTCTGATCACTGAAATTGGATCTAAATGTCAGGTCTGCATCTGGGTGAATTACGTTAAATCGGGTGGCCGTTTTTAATGTGATCTAACCTTCCCCTAAATCCCATGAATCTCTGTATTTAGCCTGTGTCCCTATAGGCCTGCCCTTCCAAAACTGTGAAGACTGTAGACACATAAACTTTGCTACAAGAAAGATCACCAAAAGGTCAGTGTTCACTATGAGATCTGCAGTGGGATGGCCCTCAATTTTAGTGCAGAGTCAGGTGGGTGTGTGAGGAGCAGAAGAGGCTCTGGACAGTAGTTATTCCTTGGATAATCTTGTGAATTATCTATTTATCAGTGAGAAGTGATTGTGAGCACAGGTCCATATAGTGGGTTCAGATAAAACCTGATACTCATGATGGCTGAAAATCTCTGAACTTGCTGATGAAGTAGGCCAGGGTCTAAAAGAGCTGGGGTTGCACAGGTACCCCAAAGAGCATCAGCAATTGGGTGGCAGCAATCCCTGGCAGCAGCATGGAAGAGTGGCAGTGACCCCTAGCAGCAATCCCTAGTAACAGAATGGCAGCAACAGGCCTCCCTGCCCAGGACTTGCTACTTTGTCTGGCATAGGTGGTAGATCACCAGAGCAGAGTGGCAACCTCTGACAGCAAGAAACAGCAGAGTCCTCTGGGCTGGGTCTCCATACCCAGCACCTGCCAGTGTTGGCTGGCATAAGTGGTAGTGCCTCCAGACAGCAGTCCTGAGTGAGTCTCCCTTCCCAGCTAAGTGGGCTAGGTAATAGCTCCCCTGGATTGGTTTGCCCATGAATAAGACACTCTTTAAACTGTTTGGAGTCTCAGTTAATGTTCAGTAGTTAAGGTTGTGTATTGGTTCCCTTTGCCCCTGTAATAAACCTTGTTTTAGTTGAGTAGTTTTGTTTTAGTTTTCCCAGGTTTTTGGGTAGGGGCTTGAGCCAGATTTAAGAAGTTAGTGTTAAGCCCCTGAATCTGTCCCCAGTGCCTGGCAGAAGGGCCACATATGATAGCATTTAAATCTATTCTCCCCCATACCCATAATCAGTGGTTTTCAACCTTTGGTCGTGCCATGCCTTAGGGGACCGCAAATGATGACTATGTTCAATCAAAAGTATGTCAATACCCACATTACAATTCAAGAGGGTCCACACCTCCATTCAAAATGTTTTAGGGGTCCGCAAATGAAAAAAGGTTGAAAACCACTGCCCTGAATTAGATGATACATTTAATTCCTGATTCAGCAATGTAATCTGTCTAGGGCCTGCTTTCTGATGATTCATGACATGTTTCCTGTTTTGTTTCCTTTATAGCTTCATGGTTCCTGATGATTCTGCACATCTTCACATGGCACATCCTGCCCAGGGGTTTCTTATCAGAACCGTCAACAGCATATTTTGTCAGCTGCACCTCCTCATTGTGTTTTATTTCCAGCCAAAGACACATCTTTCACATTCTTTGCTGTATGGCATTATTTTATGCCATTCCCTTAAGCTTCCTCATTTCTTTCTTTCACTGGGTCAAGAGGCACACAAGGAAGTAAACTGGAAAATTATTTTTCTGGAAGGCAGGACTACAAGCCAGGTGCACACTGAAGAATCTTAGAAGCTAGACGTAGAAAGACCTGTTATATTTTCTTTTACCTTCATGCCTGTGCATATTTGCTTCTTCTTGTATATTTCCTAGTTGTTTTATTCAGGCCAACTTTAATATTGCAAGTGATAGAGACTGCCACTTCAGAGACCATCCTAAAGCCTAATAGGATTTCCAGGATTTTTGACCTACAGTTTTTTCTTTTGTAACTATAAGCCCATTATCTCTTTAATTAAAGCACCATCTTCACAAGATAATTTAAAAGATCTGGAGAAGGGAAAGAATGTCCTGGCATTGGAAACAGGCAATAATGTGCCCAATTCACAAGAAAGGTGATCAAAGAATGTAATAACCATTGAGGTATCTCCTTATTGTGCACAGAATTTCTCAAATGCTGCTAAAGCAACTGCTTCCATGTGTGCAAGAAATTGTGGGAGAGTACTAGTGTGGATTCTAAAAAAGATAGATCAATTTGAGTTCAGCTATTTTCAGTGAGGTTGTTGCTGGAAAAGAAATGGGAAGTTGCAAAAGATGTACAGGAATTTTACATAGACACTGTCAAACCTTGTTATAGTATTAGAAGAGAGTCACTGTGGTCCTTTATGGTGAGGTTTGGAATTCCCAAAAATTGGTACACCTTATTAAGATGTGAATTGAAAGATCAGGGAGTTATGCGAGAATTGAGGGAATGCTATCAGACCCAATGGAAATCAACAGCAGGCTCAAACAAGGGGATGCATTGTCACCAATGCTTGAGAAGATTAAAAGAGCCACTTAGCTTGATACTTGAGAAGATTAAAAGAGCCATTGAAGAAGGACGAAAAGGTTTGCAGCTGAATGGACTGCGCCAGGTATTTAAGTATGTAGATGATACCTGCCTAGTAGGAGAGGAAGTGGAAACGGCACAAAAGAATACAGAGATCATAAAAATAAACACCAAAGAAGTTGGTTTTGCTATCAATGTCAGCAAGACCAGACACATGATCACATCCAAAAATAAACCTCAAGGTCATGAGAAGATAAAGATAGGGAATGACAATGTGGAAAAAGTAGGAAAGTTTAAATATTTAGAAACAATAATCACTAAGAATAGTGATTATTCACTAAAGAATATTCAATCACTAAAGAAATCAAGGCAAGGATTACTGTGCTTCTATATGCCTGGTGAGCCTGGATAAAATAATAGCATCAAGGAAAAATATCAAGATACTTCCACAGGTGCTGTTGCCAGCAGGGCTTCTTTGACCTGGGATATACTTCCAAGAAGAAGGATTGTTGGGAAGAGATTGTTGGGAAGAGATGGGATCCACCTGATGAAGAAAGTGAATAGCGTCTTTGCACATAGGCTCACTAACCTAGTGAGGAGGGCTTTAAACCAGGTTTGCCAGAGGGTGGAGACCAAAGCCCTATGGTAAGTAGGGAAGCAGGAGAGAGTGTGCATCTCACATCATCCCCGGCAAAAGCCCAGCACAGCCAGACGGCTCCTCCAGAGGTGCAGCACTGGGGAACCAAGTGGGGAGGCACATGGCCCCCTGATGTGTGCATGGAGCAAGGGCAGGCTGCAGCTGCAGGCTGGGTTCTGCCTGCTCCCTGTCTGCATACCTCGCTGCTACCTTTGAAAGCGGCGCGGCTCCATGTGCGTCCTGCCACTGAGCGGGCTGGGCAGTGAGGCACAAGGTGCTGCGCCGCATTGCTTTCAAAGGCGGAAGTGAGGCACACAGGCAGATAACAGGCAGACCCAGCCCACAGCTGCAGCCCACCCTTGCCCCATGCACACATCATGGGGCCACATGCCCCCCCCCCCCCCCACCCTTGGCTCCCTGGCACCGTGCCTTTGGAGGAGGCGCCGGGCTCCAATTGTCCCACGACCTGGCCCAGTCAGTGCCCCATTCACTGTGAATGGGGCCCTGGCCGGGCCGGGTTGTGAGGCAACCAGAGCCCAGCAGCTCATCCAGGGGTGCAGCACAAGGGAGCCAAAGAGGGGGTCATTTATTTCAGTAAACTAAACCACAAAAAAGAAACTTACAAGAAGTGGAAACTTAGACAAATAACTAGGGAAGAATATAAGAGCATTGCTCAGGCTTGCAGGGATGAAGTCGGGAAGGCCAAGGCACAATTGGAGTTGCAGCTAGCAAGGGATGTGAAGGGTAACAAGAAGGGTTTCTACAAGTATGTTGATACCAAGAGGAGGATCAGGGAAAGTGTGGGTCCCTTACTGAATGGGGAAGGCAACCTTGTGACAAGGGATGCAGAAAAGGCTGAAGTGTTCAATGCCTTTTTGCCACAGTCTTCACAGGAAAGGTCAGCTCCCAGAATACTGCATTGGGCAGCACAGTTTGTGGATGAAGGGAGCAGCCCTCAGTGGCAAAAGAACAGGTTAGGGACTATTTAGAAAAGCTGGATGTGTACAAGTCCATGGGGCCAGATGGGATGCACCCAAGGATGCTGAGGGAATGGGCTGATGTGATTGCAGAACCACTGGCCATCATGTTTGAAAGCTCATGGTGATCAGGAGAGGTCCCAAATGACTAGAAAAGGGCAAATAGTGCCCATATTTAAGAAAGGTAAAAAGGAGAATGCAGGGAACTATAGACTAATCAGCCTCACCTCAGTCCCTGGAAAAATCATGGAGAAGATCCTCAAGGAATCCATTTCTAAGCAGCTGGAGGAGAAAAAGGTGATAGGAAGAGTCAGCATGGATTCACCAAGGGCAAGTCATACCTGACCAACCTGATTGCCTATGATAAGGTGACTGGCTCTGTGGATGCGGAGAGACTGGTGGATGTGGTGTACCTTGATTTTAGCAAATCAAGGCCCCAATCCCCAGCTTTGAGCTGGGGGTTGAGCTAGATGACCTCCTGAGGTCCCTTCCCACCCTAATTTTCTATGATCTATGATTCTATGAAAATCCAGCTTTATAATCCAATTGTTAAACCTGTCCTTTTATAGATGTGCATTCTGGATTCTGGCAAAGGCAAATGGTAAAGAGGCTGCAAGTGTGTGAAAACAAAGTCCTAAGGAAAATATTTGATGCAGTACAAGAAAACAGAGTATGGAGAAGACATGATCAACAGCATGTAGACCTTTATGAAAGACCTGATTTCTTGAGCAAGATAAAAGAGTAGAGAATGAAATGGGAAGGTTATATTGCAAGAACTGATAAGAGAAGGCATGTGAGGCAGATTTTGGAAGCTGAATCAGACTGCAAGGTAAACCAAGGCAACAATGGGAAGATAACATAAAAACTGATCTGAAAGGGATAGGCAAAGATGCACCAAGGTGGAAGGAGATTGAGCAAGATAGGAAGAGATTAAATTCTTTAGTTAAGACAGTTGTAGCCTCTTGAGGCCTGTGAGACCAGAGAGAGAAACCCATTATCCCTAGATGTTCTATCTCCTCCTCCCACCTCTCTGATCACCCTAAGAAGTTCTTCATCATCTCTAGCATCAACACCATTTTACTATTTGTACATTATTTTCTCCTTTCCCCACTTCCATCATTCATTATCTCAGTATTTTCACAAGCAGCTGAATTTCATTGGAGTTTTTATAGCTATCTTATGTTATAATTTTGTATCTAGTTTATCCTATGTCTGTTGTTGCTACTAGCTCCTTTTCAGAATTACTGTTTCCAGAGGATTTTTCCTCACCTTGGGTATAAATTTTCAGATATTTCCCCAGAAATGGTCATGTAGATCATTTCCAAACTGAATCTTGGTTAGATGTCCTTCTCCAGGTCTCTAGATTCCTGGACAAGTACCTAACCACTTAGCTATTCAGACTAAAACATGAAAGGGTCCTTTCCCTCCCCTTCCCCCTTCCACACTGCCCTCTATCCCCATTTTTCCCCAGACTGTGCTCAGGTACATGTGTACAGAGTTGCATACTTACCCAGCCAGTATGTAGCAGGTCCACAACAAAGACAGCTGAAAATGCTCAAATACATGGTCTAAAAATTGCCACTTAAGCACACAATAAAATAGAAGTTTACCGTAACTGTGTAAATCAATAATTCTTAACCAGTGTCCCATGGAATCCTTTTAAGGATGCCACAGGGCATCAAATGATATTAGCAGCACTGCTAATCATGAAAAAACTTCACGTGATTCACAAGATAAACCCAGAGGGCGCATCCACACATGCAATCACATGAGCTTGCAGCAGCTCAAATAGAAGCAGTGCAAAGTTGAGCTGGGGCTTTTTGCCTCAGCACACATGCTCAGACATGCACTTTGTTGTGGAGCAAATTGTGCCACCTGGGGCAAAATAACCCTGCCTGGCTTCTCCCGGATCTGCAGCCAGGGGGAGCTAGAGCCCGGGACCTGCCCTGTCCTGGCCCCATCAGTACAAAAAGCTTCCCTGGCAAGTAGCTCAGGGCTACTCACTCTCAGGAGCTTCTGGGGCCCAGCCAATTCGTACCTGGGGACACTACCCCTTGTGCCAGCTGGACTGGTGAAGCAGCCCTGAGAGTTCCCTGCACCCTCTATCCATTGCAGCAGTTTGGCAGTGGGGGCTGCTGCCTGGCTGTGACCTGCTGTGCACCTGCCAGACCGGGATGAGGCATATACCCCTCTGGGCCAGCTGCCAGTGAGCTGTGGTTGCAGAGTTGGCCTCTGTACAGCACCACTGCCCAATTTTCCCTCTAAGGTGTAGCGATCTGCGAGCGCACTGCTTCGGTCCGTGAGCGCATTGCTTTGGTGTGTGAGCGCGCTGCTTCGGTCCCGCCTCCCCCTTTCACTAAATCTGGATCTGGACTACACGAAGCCTCATAGACTAGAATCCTCATTTAATGGATCCTCACCATTATTCTCAGGTTAAGGGCCCCACAAGGGGCAGGGGAACCCTATAAGGCAGTGCGGCTCCCATGGGGGCACAGGGGTCCCCTATAAGGGAACATGAACATTGGATGTTGTCTATAGGGTTCATAGATTGTAAGGGCTGGAAGGGATCCCCAATCCATTTTTTAAAATACCCCAAAATCTATGTTTTTCCACAATTAAAACAAAAGACCACTCTACACACACACACACACACACACACACACACACACACACACACACATATATAGAGAGAGAGAGAGCGCAATCAGTTGGGCAATGCTTTATTGGTATATTTACAATGTTAAAGCAATGTGGAAGTCTACCAGTGTCTCTATAATCATGATAAAATAGATTCTAAATACCTATATGTCTTGATCTGTATTTTTGTTTTTTCTTTGCACATGATGGGTGTGTGATGGGGGGATGTGGTATTTACAGGAAGGGGGTGGGAAGGTGGGTGGGTGTGTGTGCGTGTGTGGAGGGATGTGGGTTGGTGTGTGGGTAGGTGTGGGGTGATTGGTGGGGGGACTGTGGGTGTGGGGGTCTTCTCAGGAGGGGTGGGTCCCCTGGCCCCCACAGGGTGCAGCCCCCTCACACAGCACATGGAATGCCCCCCCCACAAGGCCCACCCCAGAGGGCCACAGCCCCCCCCACCCAGGGTTCCAGCTCCACCTGGAGGGCCATAGCCCCCCTGTCCAGGGTCCCAGGCACCCTGGAGGGCCACAGCCCCACCACCCATGGTCCCAGGCACCTGGAAGGGCCCCAGCCCCCCCACCCAGTGCCCATAACTTACCTTTAGCAGCAGCAGTGGGAGTGGGGCACTCTGAGCCATGGCAGCAGGACCCAGTGCACCATGTGGGGGCCGCGCGCCAGGCCCAGCTGGGTCCTGCTGGCCCTGGGGCCTCTCTGCTGCCCGGCAGGGCTGGGTCATGGTGACAGGACCTGGAGCAGGATGCATGGACTGTGTGCCAGGCCCAGCTGGATCCTGGGGCCTCTCTGCCACCCAGCCGGGCCATGGTAGCAGGACCCGGCGCAGCACGTGGGGACTATGCGCTGTGCCCAGATAGCTCCTGCCAGCCCTGGGGCATGGCGCATGGTCCCCACGTGCTACGCCAGGTCCTGCCGCCATGGGAATGGCATGGCTGGGTGGCAGAGGGGCCCCAGGGCCGGCAGGACCTGGCTGGGCATGGCATGCAGTCCCCACACGTTTCACCGAGTCCTGCCTTTGTCCCGCTGTGCCTGCGGGGGGGGGAGGGGCGGTGGTGGCATGCAGCTGGACCTGGGCCATCCCCATGTGGCTTGCTAGTCTGGCTTTGCACCGGAGAGGGTCACACGGCTCTGGGAGGCATGGGTCCTGTGCGTGCCTCCCAGAGCCCTGCAACCCACTCCAGTGCAAAGCCGGACTAGCGAGCCACACAGGGCTAGACCAGGTCCATACCCACCGCAGCCCTGGGGACATCCCCAAACCTGCCCACATCCCCCTGCCACCCTTCACCCACCCATACCTATGAACACCCATCCCCACACACACACTTACCTTGGACAGCACCAGGGGCCGGAGGCAGAAGGGGAATGAAAGAGATACTCTGGCTGACACCAGAGAGTCTTTTTTGGAGGACTGACTCCCTGGCATGGTCTGGGACCGTGCCTTGCTCCGCTCTTCTGCGGAGCAGTTTTTTTAGACCCCTGGATATCCAAGGGTCTAATTTTCTCCCCACGCTGTAAACTTGCTGCACAGGGAACATTTTTTTGTTCCTGCACATGCCTCTTGCCCCGCCTCAAAGGGGTTTGAGATGGGGCAAGAGGCACATGCACGCTCATCTGGACTCATCCAGAGATTTCAAATAGGAATTCATAAAGTCAAAAACATTCTGATTTGTTATGATCTTTTTGAGTTCATTGCAGCAGACAAACTGCTCTACTATTTTACTGTAGTCAAAAAAAGAGTGATAGCTAAGCATTTTCTGAGGGGCTCTTTGAGTCTAATGAGGTTGAGAATAACTGACGTAGATTTTTTTCCAACAAGTACCTTTGTGTTTTCTCTTGTACTATATCCTTTTTGTGGAAAGTTTCTTTCATAACTAGCCACCAAGTTACCTCACTGTCTTCTCCACATCCATTCTTAAAACAGGCTTCAAAAGCAAACAACCAGATGAGAGCATAGCACTATCCTTCACTTCTCTAGCACATAATAATTTGTTCTACTAGGCTAGGGATGGAAGTTACACAAACTGGTATAAGTGATTGGAAACCAGGTCAAATATGTAACACAACAGAAGTTCAGTGTACTTAAACCACTTTCAAAGTGGCCAAAATTGGTTTAAGATAAACCTGGATGGATGTAGTATTAGACTTAACTGATTTACATTAAATTGGTTTATGACCCAGATCCCCTCCAGATTCAAGTTAACTCACAGTCCCCAAGCATCCCAGGATACTTTACACCTCCCCTACAACACCCCTCCCCCCCCTTGCAGGGTAGGTGGGCTAGCCTTGGCCCAAGCTGTCTGCTCCAGCCCAGCAGGGAGGTGTGCTCTAGCACCCCCTGGCTTCTGGCCTGGGCCACCACAGGCATGTGGCTGTATTTCCGGAATCAAAACAGAATGTCTGTTCACTTGCTTATTAGTTCAATCTATTCAGCTTCGACTAACCTGTGAAGACTGAATTAATTCAGCCTCAGGCTTTTTGCCTATCTGTACTTAGTCCTAACGGCCAAATTGAAAGACTCAAAAAAGACTGAAAAATGGCTTTATTATTTGTAATATAATGATAAGGGTAGTCAGGCACTGCCACAGGCTACTTGGGATCTGCATCCCTGGAAAGTTTAAAGAGCAGACTGGATAAACATGTGGCTAGGATGTTTTAGTTTAGGGCTGTCCAAATAACCCCACCACAGGCTGCATGCTCCCAGTGGGCCAACAAGTCCTGGTGTCACCTGGCCACCACTCCCACCAGGGAGCTGCTGAGCTCCCTCTCCCTCCTCTAGCTACTGCTTCCTGCCTCAACCCCAGAGGGTGGAGCAATGTGGTATGCTGTGCAAGGAGCATAGGGTGAGTCTGGGGGCATGGGGGAAGGACGTTGTACCCACATGATGCAGAGGTGAGGGGGCACAGTGCAGCAGTGGAAGGGGTGTGCACATGGATGTGTAGTGCAGGATAGGGGGAGCTTCCACAAGGCATGTAGCCCAGTGGTCTATGTCTTGCCCATTGAGACCCCTGCTGGTGTAACCCCTGGGGCACATGAGCCCTGGGGGCTTAGTAGTTGGGCAGCACTAGTTTAGCTGGGTTGATTCTGCTTTGAGGAGGGAACTGGATGAGATGACTTCATGAGGCCCCTCCTTCAGCCCTGCTTTCCTATGATCTAGTATTCTCCTTGTGTTGTGCCATCTCTCCCATTTACCTTTATGGGAATTACACATGCGCATGAAGAGGAGAATAAACAGCCCTAAAATGTGGGCAGCATTGTCAAGAATTTGCCATGACTAGATGAAAAAAATGTAGGCTGCAAATTATGAGGTTCCAAACCATCTGAGCAATGAGGTTTGGGTGTAGTCTGTCAATTGGAGTAGTAGGAGCCAAAAACCTAACTAGTTTTCAAATGCAGTTTATCTGGTTTAGGAGGGGGATTGTATGATGGAGTTGCCATAGCAACAGCAGGAGATCAGATTCTGTGGCCCTGGAGGTCCCTTCCAGGCCCATGTTCTCACATCTGTTTCTTCCCAGTTTCATAAAGAATGATTTTGCTTTCTTTAGGATTTTCCCCAAGTGAGGTCATGCTCTAAATCAGGCCTTGTATTTATAAAGATTTTCATTGCTGGGAAGTGATGTAAAGCTGAGGGACTGAACTCCCAACTGCTAGAAGTTTTGACACATCCCTTGACTGCATGTTACTTGTTGGGATGGAGACATGACTGATTTTTGGATATTGCATAAACTGTGGCCGTAGGAATACGAAAGGTTGCATTGTGATTATTTAGTTGAAAAAGTAAAGGAGCTTGCTGTGGTGCAATTATATATATTTAGGGTCAATTATTTGGCTTATTTTACTCATGTGGGTTTTTCATCATGGAAGGGGCTCAGCATCAGCCTGAGTGCTGTTCTTTTTTTTTATGTCTGGCTTTGATAGTAGCTTCAAAATAAATTCTAAGACTGTTCCAAATTCTTTGATTCAGTCCCAGAAACCCTGAAATTCACTCTTTGTCCCTGTACTCTGGGCTGGAAACATTAAGCCACCTTTGTTCTCCTTATAATCTGGGACTGTTTAGGTGTCTGCTTCCCTGTCATGGTAAAGGCAGCTCCTTAGCTCCCTATGGCCCATGAAAAGCAGAGGGCAAGCCATGCACTTTTCAGCAGTGCACTATGACCACAACCAAAGAACTCTATGCTGGAGGCTTTGATCACCTTAGCCTACCTTATGTCAGAGACCCGTTTTCCATTCACTTTAAATCCCTTTAAGAGACCAGAAGAGTACCTAATACAGGATTAGATACCAGAAAATTCATAAAATACTAATCCTAATTTCCAATACCCGCTCTTTTTGGGCACATTGCTGCAGGGTTTACGGCCATGTTCAAATAATTTCTCTCTGCACTTTGCCTTGAGTTTTCAAAGGAGTCTAATAGCTGTAGGCCAGGGGTGGGCAAAATGCGGTCTGGGGGCCAGGTGCGGCCCGCCTGGCCATTCTATCTAGCCTGCAGGGCCCCTAAAAAATTTAGAAAATTAATATTAATCTGCCCTGGGCTGCCTGTCATGCAGCCCTTGATGACTTGCCAAAACTCAGTAAGCAGCCCTCTGCCCAAAATAATTGACCACCCCTGCTGTAGGCAGAGCTGCTATTTTGTGAAGTATGCTACAAAAGAGCTTCACATTGCACTCTTTCATGAAAACTTTACTTTTGTTTTCTGTTACTGTTTCTCCTCTGCAGTGGATAGTTGCTCTTTACATAGGGAAGAGTCTAGCTGCTAACCTTGCCATTGTTCTGACATCTGCAAAAGAGCAATATAATGCTTACTTGTCTCCTAGGATTCATTACTTAATGTTTGTGAAGTGTTTAGCATAGAAAGGACTATTTGCTAGCCCAGTACAGGATCATTAGTTACTCTTTCTGAAAGATTAATCCTGTTCTCATCTTGATAGAAAATAAAGAAATTAAATTTCAAAATAGGTTCTAAGTAAAAAATAATGCAGTAGGAGAATTTGCCATTAACTGATGGTCTGCTGATAATAGGGTTCTTTCTTTCTAAGGTTCTGGCAGCTATGTGCATGATCATTTTCCACATACGTGGTGGTACTGTTTTGTTCCCCCTCGTCCTTTTTTTTTTTGCCCATCTGAAAGCATAAAAGTGTAGTATTTATGATGGAAGTGAAAGGTGCACAGTGTTGGTTATTCCCAGTGCCTGTGTAATACGGAGTGTAAAAAAGAGGGAAATGAATTATTTCACAAGTAATTATTATTCCCAAATGGACTCCATTATGACAGGATATTACATCACCTGATAGATACATTTGGCACTTGTTACATTGTTTAGTTCCAGGCCCCAGACCTTCACTATATCCAAGCAGCAGCCACAGGCAACTGGCTGCAACTCCCAGATTCCCAGCTGTTCAGCCCAGGAGGATGTTGGAGCAGTAGATGATCAACTCAGACTTCTACTGCTGGCCTAAACTTACAGAACTTGCCTCTGCCGTTCCCCTCCTTTCTCTGACAGGAAATTAGTAAACAAAGAAATTCAGGATGGCAGGGAGTTCACCCAATGCATAAGCCCAACATTGCACTTTGTATACAAAAAATCCCCTCTTTAAAAGACAAACTGTATTACTATTAATTATTTGCATTACAGTAGCATCTCAAAGCCCCAGTTCTAACTGGGTTTCCAGCATGCTAAACATTATATGAAGCTTTATAAGAGACAGCTCCCACCCCCCAAAAAATTTGATAGGACAGAAAAACGGTGTGGAAAGGAAATGCTAGTGCCCCTATTTTGCAAACTGGGAACCGAGACAAAACAAAATTGTATGATTTTTTTTTCTCCAAGACCATGGGTAAATTTGAAGCAACTGCACCCAGAACTCTGGAGTCCCAACCCAGGGTTTTCACCACAAGACTCTCTTCTCTGTATTGTATTTATGCACAGCTGGGTAACTGATGCCTTGACCCTTTTGAGAGGTGCAGGAAACCTCCCCAAGGGTAGAAGCAGATATTGCCTTTGTGCCACCATAAAAATGTTTATGGCCGCTTAAAGGCCAAGCAAATGGATATCCATACCCCCTGTTGCACAACAAATGTCCAAAATGTATGCCTACAACATTGGTAGTAACAATATGTGCTCTTTATTGTGGCAGATTTCTGTTAGGTTGATGGCAGGAGAGTGCAGGTAGTCTACAATTGCCCATGCTCTCCAGTCACCCCAGACAGGCACTTCCAGGACTTTAGGGGCCCAATCCTGCAGGTCCTGGAAATTCCTATTGCTGGGGCATACAGAATTAGGCCATGGAAGGCCCAGGAGCACCTGTCTGGGTTCTTGGATACATCCTGGCACAGCTGATCCACTTCACTTGACAATGTCTAATTCTAGGCTGAAATACTGCTGCTTGGTTTTTCTCTGCAATTGCTGAGCTGAGCTCTTACTGAGCAGAATGTGCTCAAGAAACCTGGTTAATGAAAGCCATGTTTAGTATGCTTTATCATGTATAGATTCTCTTTTCTATGACCAGCCTGAACAAAGACTGTATACAGTGTTGGAAGAAAAATTGACTAACAATGGTTTTTATGCAGCATAATGCCAGAAATATGCCACAGGCAGATTCTGAAAACAGAAGTGTTGCACAAAAATTACACTATGTGGAACATATTAATGAAGGTGATTTTTGCAGCAACTAAAGCAAGAAAGCAGCTCATTCTCTAAAATACATTGGGCAAAAGGGTAGGGAAATCTGAGTGTATGGGTCTCTTGTGAAAAGATAACTGATAGAGATAAGAAAAAAAAAAATCAGACACTAAAAATTAGACTTTTGCTAGTCGAGGCCTATTGTTTTTCAAAGAAAAAACTCTCCGGGGGGGGATATAAGAAATCTGGAGCCTACTGCGACAATTGTTGAATGATTAGTACATCTATAACAGACAATAAAAGACTCATTTCCCAGATGAAGGTGGTATGTTGAAGGACAGGATCTTAACAAGATCACATTTAAAAGAAATACAAAAAAAAGGACTAATGGAAGATATTAGAAAAATCCATTAGAATAACTAGAGCACAGGAGGCAACCAAAGAACAGATAAAGGAAATCACTGGTCATGGAATACTTATGATAAAAATGGGGTTTGACCGCAATTAATCATGCTTAACAAAGACATAAGGGTGGGACAGGGAAGCCACATTTGGATTGAGAGAGGCACGTAGCTAAAAGTGACAAAGCAGATTTGCAGATGTGGATTGCAACATGCAGAGCAATAGGAATGCCTATATGAAGAGAGTACCACAAAACAAAGCATTTTGCATGGGCATGCCATGCACACAACAGAAAACCAAGTGTAGTTTGAATGCAATTGGAGATCCCCGCCAAAGAAAGCAGCATAGACTAAGGAAAAAGATAATTATGAGATGCATGTAACTATTTTAGTATGTCCAGAAGAAATACCCTTAAAAATCAAAATTGACACCTGCATGCTACGCCCCTCAGAAAGAAAAAAGTTTAGGTCGTGCCATGATAGCAACATACCCTGTATCAGCAAATCTAGCAGGATATGGCCATATCCCCATACCATCACAGAGATGTGCAATGTTGACTACTAGCACAAGGAAGAACATTAAATTCTCAAGTCCTGTGCAATGGACAAGCCAGCAAAGTCCGTTGTGGGACTGCAACTGTTCAAGTCAAACTTGAAATCCATAAAAGCAGAGGAAATTAAATAAAGAATCCTGCTGTGTCTGAAGGCATAGGAATTCTATCAAGATACTGCATAACCAAGCTATCTACAAATGCAATGCTGATGTACAGGTCTCATGATGAGCACCATTAACAATAAGGCTGAAAATGGAGAAGAAACTCCAATATACGGCACAATTAAAGCTAACTAAAAAAGGTGTAGGCATCATCAGAATAGTTTAGCTCAATGGTTGTATTAGAAAAAAACCCAGGTGCATTACATATATGAATATAACCTTCAAATATGCCAAAAATGTGCATTAAAGTATGCATTCACATTCTTAATGTGAAATCATTCACATTTGTACTGTGTGCTGGGTGTTTTATCCCAATACTAGCAGAACTGACCAGATAAAAGGATCAGGAAGATAACCACTTTCAATGATCTGCTTGGAGAATGTCATTTTCTGTATCACCTGCACAAGATACACAGCAGACAACAGTGCATGAAATACAAGAACTAGCGGAAGTCAAAGTTCTCATTGGTGGCATTCTAGTATGTGGCAGTATCAGAGTGAAGCTTATGAAAAATCTAATGGCAGTACCAAGAAGACTCAAGGGAAATGTCCACACATGCAAGCACATGTGCTTGAAGCAGCTCAAATAGAAGCAGTGCAAATTTGAGTGCGGGGAATGTTTTCTCATTCCCACATGTGCCTGTTGCAGCATCTCAAAGGGTTTTGAGATGCTGCAAGATGCATGTGCATGCTCATCTGGACGTGCCCATGGAGTGTAACCAAATACAGAATCACAGCAGAATGTAAACCAGTATTGAACAAGTAAGCTACTCTGGTCATATATAGCCAAAGAGGGGAATCGTATCCGACCAAATAATACAAAATAATAAAGCAGCTAAAAGCATCAAACTCCCAAGAACTGGAAACCATACCTAGGTAGTGACCTACTTACCAAGATTTAGACAGAAATTACCAAATCAGAGTTCTTCTACAAGAAGTGGATCGGGGGGAAGAAAGTTGAGGAGGGGAGTGAGTAGAACTGTAACAGGAGACTGGACAAGACCTGCCATAACACAAGGGATATCATCACCTTCAAACTGAGACTAAAATACTGTGGCAAAACAGTGAAATAACACTACTGCACATAGATGCTTCACAAACTGAAGTTACATTTCTTCAAGAATGTGCTCTAGTGGCATTCTTGACTGAAAATACAGACACTCATGCAACAAAATTATGCTCAAATGGAAGAGAAATGTTATTTGCCGTTGTTGCTGGCTGCAATGATGTGAAGCCCCATAGTCAATGACTCCCTGGCATAGTAACTGAACAAGCAGAAAAAACAGGTCATATATAATATGGACAGGGAATGGACAGTTATCTAAGCAAAAAATCACACACACCTGAGGATTGTTTCTGTTACTGCAACCCCAGCTGATGACAGAAGTGCAATCTGTTGTGAGGAATATCACCATTTACTCTCCAAATAATTCATGCAGTAGAGACAGTAGACGTCACAATTGCAGCCAATCCAAACACCATTACAGCTGGAACTACAACTGTACCTACGAGAAGCAACACACATTCCAGATACGGGAGACGATTTAAACTGAAAAAGTAGAAGACTGTGATCTTAATGCTGATATTAGGCAACAACCATTAACAATGACATTGCCAAATGAGCTTTATTTGCAGGAGTACACTCAGATTAATAGCTAGTGTATCATTCCTTTAAGCGCAGCACAGCACACTTTAAAAGTGTCAGAGCACAAACAAGTTTACCGCAAGGTTATCTGGGGTGTGAACTTCCCAAGCTTCAGCTATTCTGCAGTAACTGCCCACATGCATAGTCTAACCACTTTCATTAATAAGTAAGCCACTTTGCATGTTCTCAGGCAGTTATCCAAGTAGCAACATCCTGTGTGCTTCTCCGAGGTAACTTGTTTGTACGCCCATTATCAGGAGTCAGGGCTGCAGATAGGCCTTAGCCCCCAAACTGTCTCTGATGACAAGCGGGCCTGGTAGCCAGTGAACTAACTAAACCCAGTTGTTAGCAGTTACCCACATAGGCATGGTTGCCTTTTTACAAGCAGCAGCCCTTTCAGTGCCCATAAGGTTATTCAACAGAATAGATGTTTCTCTGCTTGGGTCCTTCACCTTGCCTGAATCCAGGGTTTGGAACAAGAAGCCATATATTTAGCTAATTGACCCTAAATATATGGCTTCTTGTTCCTAGTCTCTTGGTTCCAGCTTCTTGACTTCTTGCTCCTTGTTCCCATCTCTAGTCTGGCCCCCTGTATTCTGATTTGCTGGTAACCTGACGCCTTGCTCCAGTCTGGACCCTGTTTCTGGCTCCTGACCTTGTCTATGATCCTGATTCCCTGGCTTAATCTCTAGGATCAGGTGCCAGCTGGCCACCTGCTGGTCATCCCGATTCCCATACCCTAAGATAGGGCTAGCCAGCTGCAGCATGAGTGTCACAATTGGCCCATGCAACCTCTGCATATGACACATGGCAGATCAGGGAGGGGACAGGCAGCACAGCAAAAGATAGGGCAGAAAGCAAAAAGCAAAGCAGCTGATCAGACAGGGAATTCAGGGAAGGAAGAAAAAAGCAGAGCAGCAGATAATACAGGGAGCATAGGGATGGGAGCGGAAAGCAGAGCAACAGATTGGATAAGGGAAGGGGATCAGAGTGGCACTTGGGGAGGGTGCAGGGCTAAGTTGTGGCATGTCTACCAAAAAGCTTGACCCTTTACTGCCCTAAAAGAATGCTTCTTGGTCTCTCTCCACATGTGTGCTGAACTGAGCTGCTGAGACCAGAGTGTGTCTAGAGAGCTTGTTAATAAAAGCCTGTTCTGTGTGGTTAATGCATCTGGCCAGTTCCCCACTGCCGTGTGATACTTCACCACTGACTGCCATCCCACAGGCTTGTACATCTCCAACCCAAACAACATTGCCTCAGAATAAGACTTACAAAAACACACTGAAAGGTCAAAATAACAGGGACTGCTCTTATTCAAGAGCTCTGTTCCCAACAATCTCTTATTAATCTTCTGCGTTGACGTTGGTGTATACTTTTGCAAACGTTATGAGGCTGCAAAGTTGATTTGGGGTGGGCAGTGTTAAAGTGTAAATCCTTTCACACATTTTCACACTGAAGCAAAGCAGTGTAACGTGGTTAAATCTTAAGTCTCCAGGGCTCCCATTATTTGGTTTCTCCTGAATATCTCCTCCTATCCTTTTCCTAAATGCTCTGAAAGGAACTACTTATGCCTCAACCACACCTTGACTTCATCAGCTGTAAGTAGACAATTCCCAGGTGAACTTAAGCTCAAGAAGGTACTCATTGTTACACATTACAGTTAGCATGTTGTATTTAGATAGTAAGCATTAATGACTTAGAAAGTTTTCTGAGCAGTCACACATCAAAGCTTACTATGATCTAAATATAGATCGTAGTACCACATGGAGACTTGAACTGACTCTGGTGTGATCCCAGGGCTGAAACCAAATCTTTAATCCCAGCTGTTGTACCATACCAGAGCTAGTTCAAGACTGGTACAGGGACTGGGAGCAAGACTACACAGTACAGACACCAGTCCCAGCCCCCACACCCACCAGAGCCTTGAACCAGCTCCCATGCAGCATGGTGGCTGGTTGCCACTGTCACTCCCATCCCCTCTCACTGTATTGGAGCCCTGAACTAGCAAGGCTCAGATGTGGTAAGGTGGCTGGAAGCCTGGCAAACAGCTTTGTTGGTCTCCTCCTTCCCCTACCCACCACACCCAAGTCTTCTGATCACATTACTTCCGTGGTGCAATCCCACATTTGCTCAACGTGTTAGATAATATGATCTGGGGTACTCCTCACTGAAAAAGGCCTAACTTTATTGCAGTTCAAAGACACTTAGCAAAGTCTTCGCTGCTCGAACGCTCAAGACACAAGTGTTGTAAGTACAACACAAGTGTTGTAAGTGTTGTACATTTACCACATGCTAAATGTAATGTATCACAAGGTCCTCAGAAAATCTTGCTTAAAACCCCATGGTTAGGTTTTAACTCCCAGATTCCCATTTACATCAGTGGGAACAAACTCATCGCCCCAAAATTCTGGCATTAAGTACTTTGCCCAAAGTCACAAAACCACCCTGTGGCACTTGGAAACAGAACCCAGTCCCCTGAATACTATTATAATACTTTAACCGCATGACTGTGCACATGACTGTGCGTCCTCCATATCATTTAAGTTATCTTCTGAGATTCACATCTGAACAATGAGCTACAGATACCTTACTGTACCAAATAAAACCATGCTGTTTTCTTGTAGACCTAGGGTGCAGTGGAAGACAGGTAAAATAATTTTACTGGTCAAAGGATGAAGAACCTTATCTTCTCTGATTCTGTTGCAACTGTTTTTACTCTGCTCTTTCCTGCAGCAAATGGGACTTAAAACACAATAATTTACCACCTGTTTCATTTCAAAGTAAACCATTTTCAGTTTAGCTTCATGTACTATGGGCGCAAACAGACCCTACAGTAATAAGAGAGCAGCTGACAGCCTCACAAGTGATAAGTCCCCCACACTACTTTAAAGCAATCTAATTGTTCTTCAGCCCACAACCTTGCACCCATGCTAACTTTCACTTGAGAAACAGCATGAGAAAAGGCAGATTATCTGCTTTCACAGTAGTTCACTGCTTATGACTTACGTGACTACAAGGCAAGGTTGTGTATTAAATATTAGATGGCTTTACTCATTCCTCTCTCCAACTAAACCCCTTTGCTCTGGCATACTTGCCCAGCTGCTAGAACAGTACTTAAATACAGCTTTCTTTGTTACCTAACACTCATTTGTAACCTGAGAGAAGGGCACTAAGATCCCTTAGTATTCTGTCCTGCCCTTTGCATGGCAGTGGCATGGCATGCACATACATCAAAAGTATTGGTGGGTAAGCATTGCTTGTACACACAGCACTAAATTAAGCAATTTATAAAGCTATACTTGAGTGATAAATCATTCCTAAGATATTTTGGACAGAATCCCGGTATCTTCACTAAAGTCATTAATTCTTTCAATGACACACACCCAGGGAGCAAATTAAGCAGCAACATTGTCATCCTCTCTGTGACTACAAGCTTAACGACAATTGTATTTCTAAAGGAAGCATTAATATAACACCTCTATAAATGTTGCGCTAATGGAGTGCATCTCCATATGCAGGGGCATGAAGTTGCTGTGGCAAAAATAGCAGTGACACAAATTTGTGCCGCTGCTTTTTGCTGCGCAAACCCCTGCACGTGAGACTGGTGCAGGCCAAATTGGCCTGGGTGGGGTAGGGGAGCCTGGGTCAGGGCCAGAACCCTTACCTGGGGTTCTGGGGGCCTCCTGGGGCAGCAACAGCAGTGACCCAGCTACTCAGAGCCTGGCCAGCAGCTACATTGTGGGTCTGACTGGCCAGGCTCCCTTTCTGGTGGCACATGCTGCTGCTGCATGCACTACACTGCTTTTTTCAGTGGCAGTTTTTTGTTTTGTTTTGTTTTTTACACTGAGGTCTCCTGGTGTCAAAAAAAAAAAAACCTTCCTCACTGCAAATTAGCAGCACAGCAAATGGGTGCACATGCACCATGTAAGGTATGTAGTGTCTCATACCACTTTGAGGCGCCACAAACTGCATGTGCATGCTTGTGGGGGCGCACCCATGATGTCTTGCCAACAGAGCAGTTTATAGTTCCCCTTACATAACTGGTATACTTTACCTCCTCTTGATAATGCTTAGAATATGAGACCAGGAACTTATTTTTATCAAGGAATAGCAGCATGCTTGGGTTTCTCAGGGACAGCAGCATAAACATCATTATTACACAATAATGCTGGAAGGAAATGGCAGGCCAGACTCAGGACTGGAGGAGAAATAAAATCTCATGTTTTTTCCTGTAGTAGTTGGGAAGGGCAGAGGCAGCAGGGGGAGCTCCAGTATGACAGCTGAGTCCTATCCACAAAACAGAACTGCTGCATTTCCTCTTGAATGTAAAGCTTTTAAAACTTTAGCTCTGTGACATCTGAGGATTAACATGCACAGGATTCTGTCATCTTTGTTTAGAAAAATGCAGACAGATCAGAAAGAGATGGAGTCTACTGAATCGCTCCTGGGAGACACAACACAATTAGCCCAAAGTCGACCATTTTAGTAACGGTGTGGTTACATACAACGATCTACAGCTTTGAGGCCTGATGAACGGAGGAACCCATGCACTGGAGACTGACTGAATCATATTTTCCATATTCAGTGGGATCTGTGTAATTTCTGTCTCATAGCTTTCAAGAGCCAAATACATTATTTTTCTATCTCCTGGGAGTTAGCATGATGTGTGCTTCGTACCGGTTTGCCTCTGGAAGCCACTGTTACTACCAGAAAGCAGTGACAACTGCACTCCACATGCTTTTTATGATCCATATAATCTTTTTTGTGTGTTGATATTTTTTTTTCTTTTGCCTGTTGGGGTTTCAGCAGTGCGGGACTGCAAAGACATGCAATCCCTGTTAGATGAGACATTAATTCCACTTCAATTTGCACCTCTTCTCTTGCTTAGGGAAAGAATAGCTGCTAGACACAAGCTGAAGAGAATTCTCTTGGTATTGCACAAGGGCTCCATATCCAGCACCTGACCTGAAACTTTTAAGGGAGTTGATTCTGCTTGCATTAAATTATTTTGGTTTTTGTTATAAATGTTTATTCCTGAAGGAAAAATAATTTTGCTGACTAATTATATTGTGCCATTTTTCTAATTTACTGTTTGTACTTGTTTGGATATTACAGTTGGAAAGGGGTATGTATGTAAGCTATCTGATTATTATTTATTTTGTCTGTGTGTGTGCACACACACATATACACGTACCCTCCCCACAAGATAGATGAATCAGGCTGTAGATGAGGTTTCAGTGGGCATGTTTATATAAGATGCTGTAGCTTTTAGTTACAGCGCCGTAGCACTGCTGGCCACAAACCATGATGGCAACGCTACTGCACAGTAGCATCTAAAAATAACCATGCAGCAATAACCACCGGTTACTGTGCAGTCATTTAGTACTTGGTTAAGCAAGTACTAAATGACTGCTCTGTAATAACAAGTCAACTGCACGTGTAGATGCGCCCAGTATGCCTTAATCAAACTAGGCCCAACATAGTCAATGAATGTGTGTTTCCCCAGGGACAAGTCGCAGTGGCACACCTTGTGCTCTGACACTTTTCCCAGGGAACACCATGCCACGTGCGCTCTGATGCGTGGCAGGTTACCCCGGGTAGGGTAGGGGAGGCTGGGGCCAGCAACTGTGGTGGCCCTACCAGCCTTACTTGGGGTCCTGCGTGACCTGCAGCCATGGCACTCCTGCAGCAGGAAGTCTGGTCGACAGCCAGAGCACGGCTCCAACTAGCCAGGCTCCAGTTTTGGGTGATGTGCAAGGCTCCCATGTGCACCACCCCGCCTTTTTTCAGCTTGGGTTTTTTTGACCCTGAGAGATCAAAGTAGCAGTGTGGGGAACACCTGCATGTGTGGTATTTGGCATACCACGCATCCATGCTCATCTGGATGCAGCCTTACTGGGTATTTTGACTCTCTTATCTTTCAAATGCCATGTTCTGACTGTACAATCTACAGCAAATTTCCTGGTAATTTCTTTATTGACTAAACATGTCCATTGCAGTTATGCTTTTCTATGTCATCTTGCACATTTTGGGATACGCTGAGGCCCATCATCTCCTTTTAGGAGGGCAACTTTCTCCTTAAAAAACTGTCCTGGTTTCTGCATGTGAAAAATGAATCATGAGTCCAAAGTAGGGTTCTCAGCTCTTGTTCCATGATTTTACCCTGCAATCAAGCAGTTCGTGTGCTCAGTAACTAGTTAGACTTTACATACACTTTCATTGTTAGTACAAACACCAGATTCAAAGTTTCATATCCTTCATATCCTTGCCACTGATAATTCCTGACTTCTGAGTGTTTAAATGAACAGTCATAATATACTGCTGACCTTTTTCCCTATGTAATATACTCATTATATATAATGTAATAAGTGCAGGTGATGTGTGTGATAAATTCATTTTATTACTAGTTTGAAATCTATTATGCATTTCTGATCATTTTATTTGTTCCCTGAGTTGCCGCAGTATAGGGAAAAATCTAGATCTCTCCCTCATTTATGTGTTCTCTTGGATTCAAGCCTCTCCAGTTCAAGTTTAGAAGGATGCCCAATAGCAATTCTATCCAAAATGAACATTTAAGAATAACTAAGCTAGCACCAGCCTATTTTTTATACCTTTTGAGATTGGCACTTCTGACAGATTTAAGCAAACTAGAAGACTCTGGAGTGGTACAGTCTGAATTCTGTTCCTTTTAAATATGTGGCATTCTTCCATTGTTCATGAAATTGCAGCAGGGACAGAGAGGGAACATAGGAAAAATGCATATTTTTTCACCCACACAGGTTTATAAATGAAGATTTTTTTTAAATGAATAGGGACCTACCAAATAAATGGTGGAAGGAGCCTGTGCAGCAGCTCCTTTAATCTTGCAGGTCCCGCCCCCCCCCAAACCATTGCTGATTGAATGAGGGGCCCTGGTGGCCCTGCTGCTTGCTGCTGGCTGGCCAGAAGGCAAACACAGTGCCATATTTAAAATCGTGGTTTTTGCCTCCCTACTGACCAGAAGTGACTGGTGGCACACCTCCACCAATCAGTGGGGGGATGTACAAGGGAACCTGCAAGATTAAAGGAGCTTCCATGCATCCCACTTCCACCGTGAATTCAGTAGGTCCCTATTTATGAAAGTCTATTACAAAATACATAACGAAAAATCTTTGTCTTCTTGCTTCCATGTGTACATGCATGTGTGTTTGTGTGTGAATATATAAAATGGTGTATTATTTGTATGTGTGAAATAATGTAGGATACCATTTTAGTTTCCATTGCCAAGAATTTAGGATACTGTTTTTCTTATGAGGGATGGTGTCATTCATGAATAACAGAAGGCTTTCTAAACAAATCTAATAAAAACTCTAGAGCATTCCAGATTATCACGTATTTTGTTTATATCACTTACTTTATTCAGGTTTTTGTTCTTCTGTCATTTAAATTCCTCTATGATTTTTTCCCCATCCGTTGAAGTACATTAGTTACTATGGAAACAAATCTGTGTGCACAGAACTTGGTGACATCCACATAAAGTGGATCTATATAATGCTTTCCAGGAATTTAAATCACTAGCTGGTGATTACATATGTACACTCTGGAGGGCTTAGACTTTGTAGCACCTTGCATAAGGCAACTGGTAGTGAAAAGATATGAAGATTATCATCAGAAAACCAAAGCCAACCACTGAAACATTCTAAAGTCCCATGACTTACCCAGTAGCAAACCCTAGGAGTCTCTTTATGGAAAAGAAAATTGCAGACTCTTTGATTGTGAAGCATTCCCAGAGAACATCATATTAATAAAACACCACAAAGTTACTGAAAGGGTTGTTACTGTCTTTGTATGATGCGTTGAAATGATGGATTGTACGAAAAGGAGAATTGTTAGCAAAAAAACCCAAAAAAACAAAAGAAAGAAAGAAAGAAAGAAAGAAAGAAAGAAAGAAAGAAAGAAAGAAAGAAAGAAAGAAAGAAAGAAAGAAAGAAAGAAAGAAAGAAAAGAAAATCTCGTAACCCATAAATGCGACACTGATACTATAATATCTACTTTATCTGAAAGCCATCTTGTTTGGACCTCAATTTATCCATTTCAGAAAATTTTACATGAATATGCTCTTGGTTCTAGAAACCAAAATTTATTCATGCTACCAAGGGTGCCTTGCTACATAATACTGGTGGTAATTAGTATTTAGTTAAATCTAAGGATCTCTTGGAGGAGATCAAGGACCCATTGTACTACACTATGTAACTAAGTGACACAGATGGTCCTGGCCCCAGATTATGTGCAACCTAAGAGTCAGGCAATACACCATAAGGAAATAAAATAACCAGTGGCAGAACAGAAAAGGTAACAGGCATGTCTGCAAGAGGTATTAGTCACAATGGTCTACTCTACCCACAATTATGGGTGGTCACCAGTATAATCTCCACATAATCAAGGAGGCAATTCTTCTCACGTTAGAGAATAAGGCTCTTTAATTCCTTGTTCATCTAACAAGGGCTTCACCTATTTTCCACTATCATTTTGGGTCATTGTTTGTTGTTATGGCTATTATCTTTTTGTACTGCGTTAGCCTTCAGTAGCCCAGTCAAGGATCTTGTCTTTATTACTTTAGCATGACAGATAACAAAGGAATAGTCCTCACGCTGGGATGCTAGGTTTAGGAGCAGATGTGACAGAAGAATGACACAGCCAAATGAGGAGTGGTTAAAGTGGGAGGACAAGGTAATAATAAAATGAATAGGTTTCAGTCCACCAACCATGACTCAAAATGACAACAAACAATGATCCTCCCTTGCTCAGCTAGGAGGCACTCATGGCAGGAGGGGACTAATGGAAGACAGAGGTTAGGATCTTTGACAGAGCAAAAGTGGGACTCCACAGGGTGGCAAGGCAATAGATCTTATAGATAGAGCATGGCTAAAATGCACACAGAACTTAAAAGGTCAAGCCAAGAAGTTCACATTTGATGAGGTACAGAATGGGAAGACAGCTGCAGAATACAGAGAGGAGGAAAGTTGGTCAGAGTAACAAGCCAGGAATATGGTTCAAGCAGCAATGTTTTAAATGAACTCAAAGCAGTGATTTGGGATTTTGTCCTCATTTCATTCTGTATGTGGTGCTCCTAAATGGTCTTGACACTCTCTAGAGAATAGGCAAGCTGTCTCTCATTGGAAGTTAAGATTCCCCCTCTGAGTAAACAAACACATGATGCATGCATCATGCACATTAATTAGACTAATTAATGTGCAGCAAAGCATCACCATCTACACACATGCGACAATTATTGAGCTGTAGATAAATGTAAAGTGCCATTTGCTGGTACTAACAGATACAGGTACTAGCCAATGGCAGTTTACATTAATGCACATGTAGATGCTGACCCAGGAGCAAATTGCTGTTGATCAGAACCAGGTCAGGCAGTAGATATCACAGAAAAAAGAGGATTTTAGACTTGCCATGCTACAATCTGGTGTTTGTTACATTTATGGTCACTAGGAGTCAGATTCTGCTGTAGTTTGTGGATTTAGATTTGTACAATAACTGCAGTGGAGTTACTCAGGGTTTATATTAGCATAACTTAGAGAAAAATTTATCTCCATCCCCTTATTTCCCATTTATCAGGAAAATAATCACTTCCAAGTAAATTAAGCTTCTCCAAATGTCATTTTTCAACCTTTGTTCTAGTTTAACTAGAAATAGAATCTGGTGTTTTACACCAAATTTATATCCTGGAATTTACAGCCTGCCCTGGGAGACACACCAAGTTGTATCACAATAAACATTGTCTTAACACAAATAGAATGCTACTCTCCAGTCCAAGATCCTGAGCTAGGCAGAGACTGTCCATTTCGTGGGTGCAAGACACTTTGACCAAGTACCAACATTACACTTTTACCAGTATAAGTAACTAGAAACTGATCTATACCTGTAACAGAACAGAAGTTTGGCACACAGACTGATGTAAAAATGGTGGAACCCCGTCTAAGATTTATCCTCTCCCCCCACCACAACCAAAGGGCAAATGTGTATTGTTTGCTACCAACCTAATTAGGGTTACCATATGTCTGGGTTTTCCTGGACATGTCCTTTTTTTTGGACCCTTGTCCTCCGTCTGGGCAGGTTTTTAAAAATGCAAGTAGATGTCCAGGTTTTTGCTTTGCCTCCACATTTGCTTGGGGCTTGGGGCAGTGGGGAAGCTGATCAGCTGTCAGGAGTTCACATGCTCTGTGTCTGGGCCTGGGCAGCTGCTGGAAGATGTGTGTGTGCGCGCGCGTGCGCAAGCTGCTTGGGCAGCAGGGTTGGGAGGGAACAGGGTGCTGCAAGTCACAAATGCAGGGCACTGACAGCACTGGGAGGCAGGCAGCTATAGGCCAGGAGTGCAGGACACCAGCAGGGCTGTGGGGGGGAAGTGGGGGGCTGCAAATAGGTGGATTAATGAATGCGCAAGCTGGGCACGAGCCCAGGGGCTCCTGCCAATTTGAGACCCTGGCCCCGGGATCCTTGTCAGCAGGGAAGTGAAAGCCGCAGTTTTAAACTTGGCACTGATTTTTGGTGCCAAGTTTAAAACTGTGGCTTTCACCTTTGCTCCCCTGGGAGCTGGAAGTGTGGCCCCTCCACCAATAGAGTGGATTTGGGCCAGGAGAGCCACACCGCATTAGGGGGAGGGGGGCGGGCCGGATGGCACTGTGTCTCGTGGGAAGGGGACCAAGTTGGGCTGGGAGAGCTGCGTCCCACCTGGCGGGGGCGGGGGGGTGGGGTCAGGCCAGGAGCGTCACACCATGCTGTGTCTTTGTGGGCTTGACACTGGGAGGACCTTGGGGGCTACAGCCTCCCAAAATACATCTTAACCCCACCCTCCCAGTGCTGCTGCCCACCTGCAGAGACATGGTGCCGCACTCCCAGCCCAGCACTCTGTATCTGCAGGGCTGCATGGGCCAGCCAGGCAGCAGCTCCCTGCAGGTAAGTGTAACGGGCTGGGCAGGGAGCGAGACTGAGCCACAGGTGGCTCACAGCAGGGTGCAGAGGGCTGCCTCCATGTGATCAAGAGTAGGGAGGTCCTGTAGGGGAAAGTTTGTGTCTGTGTGTGTGTGTGCATGTGCATCTGTCTGTCTGTCTGCCTGTCTGTACCTGCATGCGTGCGGCTGCCCATGTGCAGAGTGAGAGTAGAGTGTGCACTCCTGTGTCTGTGCGTACCCGTGTGTGTGTGTGTGCATGTGTGTGTGTACATTTGGCCGTAGAAGGAGTGGGGAGCAGGGAGAAGATGCGGGCATGTGGCCCCCAGCCTGGTGGGATCCACCCAGTGTCCTCCCCCAACACTATGAAGGGAAGGGGCCCCTCTCCCACCCCTGCAGCCCAGCTCCCATGTGGGAAGGGGACCTCCAAGTTTGTGCTTGCCCAGAGCCCTAATACGCATTAATCCACCTCTGGAGCTGCGAGTCAGGAGTGAGAGGCACTGGGGGGAACAGGGAGCTGTGGGTTGGGAGTGAGAAACACCAGCGGGGCTGGGGGGCAGGGGGCTGTGGGTTGAGAGTGAGGGGCACTGGCAGCACTGTGGGGCAGGGCTGCAGGTCAGGAGCGAGGGGCACCAGCAGGGCTGGGGGGTTAGAGGCTTAGGAGTGAGGGGCAGAGGCAGGGCACAGGCATATCACTGCCCACCCCCCCAATCATATATGCCTCCACCTCCTCCTCCTCCCCATCACCGCTGGCTCCTCTCCCCCTCCCCTCCCCCCGAGGTGTCCTCTTTTTTGATCCTGGAAATATGGGAAGCCTACAAAGTATGCAACTCACAGAAAACCACATAACTTAGATTGATTCTGCCTTGGGCTTTTTGAATGTCTGTATTTAGCCCTTCTATCCAGGGCTGCTAAGTCTGTATATAGAAAGCCACTCAGCTCTTGGCTTACATTCTCCAGGCCCAGGGATTCCCACTGCAGAAGAGGATCTTCCTGTTTGTACTGGGACAATTCATTGCTAGAGCAAAACCTGCCAAATGAGTTTCCTAATAGAAACTGCTAAAGCCCTAGGATTAAAGTCTGCTTTTTCTCCTTTAAAAAAAAAACAAAACCAACAACAACAAAGACCTGTGCTATTTCAGTCGAGCCAGGAACCAGGCCAGTTGGCTGGCTTAGTGGAGCCACTTATACAGTTTCTTTACCTGGATAAATTACTGATGAATGATAGAATGCAGGCTTCCCTCCTGCCCTGTTTCCATCCCCCTCTGCCTTATCCACGGCCTCCCCTCCTCCCATACAGACAAGAGGAAGCCGTGCTGTTTTCCCATTCTTCTCCTCAGGCAGCACAAACCAGAGAAAATGCCTCCCCTCCACAGTAGCTCCTCTATTTACTAAATTTAAATGTTCACTGTACCCCTAGTTTAACCTGTTTTGTAATGCTAAATTCCATGCTCTCCTCTTTCACCTGCCTCCTCGCAGCCAAAACCTAGAAAGGAAAAAATGGTCCAGGCAAGGAAAACATAAAACATGAACTAGAAAGGAAGGAAGTTCTGAAAAGAATAATAGGAAAAAAGCTCTTCAGGAGGATTTAAGAGGATAAAGGCATGAATGAAAGGATGGCTAGCAGCAAACCTAGAGTATGAGGGAGGCACCCTGGAAAGAGAGAGAGTTGAAAAGAAGTGCTCCAGGAAAAGATGACAGAGACATTAAACATAAAGATGGCAAATGTGGAAGTGAGGAAACCTCTCCTCACCTGGCATGCCATCCCCCACAAAAAAAAACAAACACCCAACAACCTAACTGAAGCAGGACAGAAGATCATTTGTATAAGTGTAAAGGAAGTGATTTTTCTTCCTAATCAATCCTAACGATATCTTCCAAAATCCTAACTTCCTAAATCAATTTTGGCTTTTATTTTTAGATGCAGAAGCTTCTGAGATTACTAGCTGAGAATGAAATCTGATCCTAGGATAAGCTCCTTTTGAAAGTTGAAAAAAAAAAGTTAAATCCTTTTTGGAAGTTGATGCCATCACAGACATCTATTATAGATCTAATTAGAAGGCAAAGATAAATAAATTGTAATTTTGTAATACAGAAAATGAGACTCCCTCCAAGAATGCACCAAGCAATTTAACATCTTGCATTGTACTATCATATTTTTACTTAACAGTACTGTGGAGAGCTGTCATATCCCATTTTTAGATGGCAGTATTCTTGTCCATGCTTATCTTTATAATAAGCCCACAGATGTCTGTCTATATTTAAAATGGACATTTTGCAGAACCCTAGAAATATCCACAAGCAATGGACAAACCTCTAAAGGTTTTGAACGTAGGTATGGACAAGGATCTAATTTCAGATACTTAGCCAAAGTTTGCCCAAATGGGCTTTCTAGAAGCTGATTCCTCCCTTCCTTTCTGCCAACCGCATTCCCAAGAGGATTGGCTTTTACCCACCTTACACTATTCTTGTTCTCCCTAGCTCCCTACCTGAACTTCTGAGATAGGCAAGAATTGTTGCTTCCACAGAAATGGTGAGTGGGCTTTAGTATATTCCAGTTTTATATTCTGTGCATCTTTAGTATGGAATTGCCAGAGTGCTTTTTTAAATTTGTACATTGTCAGATACATTGTTAGGCCTGGTAGGCAGAGCCAAGATGAAGGTGGAGAAATAGACCATGTCCAGAACTCAGCTTGATTGAGGAGGGGGAGCTGCCTACCTGTTTGTCATCAATGGCAAGATCCTTTTTTTAATTTTAAGGGAATAAGGCAGAGGACTGACCCCTGCAAAGGCATGCAATTAGGGTTGCCAACTATGACTGAAGTTATTCCAGATTTTGTTTTCTAACATGCAGCCACTCCAAAATTCTCCGTAGTCCCCCTCCCAGCACTGCTGCCCACCCCAAGTGCAGCCCTGGCCCAACCCCCTACCTCCCTTCCAGGAAGAACCCAGTGCCACCCCCAGCCCACAGCGGCAGCCTGCCCTCACCCTGAGCACAGATCCAGGGGCACATACCCCCCTCCTGGGGTGCGTGCAGCAGCGGGAGCTGCCACCCCCTCCCACACTCCCCGGACAAGCTGCTCGTGGCTGTCCTGTGCCCTGCCCTGGTTGTGCAGTGTCTGCCCCTGCCCCAGTCCCACTCCCTCCCTCACCACTGGGGCCTCAATCTCCCCCCCCCCCATGCCCTTTCCCTCACAACAGACTTACCAGTCAGACCCAGCTGCTCTCCATGCTGCCGGGCTACGCTCCTGGCCACCTGTGCGTTGCACTGCAGCTGCATGCATGCACGGGGCATTTATCAGCCGCATCTGTCAAAAAAAGCCAATTACTGATACTGTCAATTTTCCTTATATCAGTGCCAATCCAATACAGGACTGATGTGTCAGTGCACTTCTAGTCATTAATTGTACTGTTTAACCTGTTCACAATATCAATCTCCCAGATTGCTTTCAGTAGTCACCAGAAGATCAGTGCCAATTCAGGTAGACTCCCAGCCAATCCAGGAGGGTTGGCAACCCTACATGTAGTAGCCCCTCAAAATGAAGTCTCCATTCCAGGTAAGAGGTCAGACAACATTCTAAGCCCTTTAGTTCATTTGACCCTCCAGAAAAGATCCAACTGGATTCCCCATTCAGATCAGTTCTTTAATTAAAGAAGTTTGATCATCTCCAAACACAACCAATTTCTAAAAAATGGTAATAGAAGCTGCTTTCCAAACCTTAGCAAGTGGGTAATGATCTGGATAAAGAACATAACTAGAGGGGCACCAGTGGGCATGTTCAAGTAGCAAGCGTTCTTTCTTTGTTCCTCCAAACCTTAATTAAAATAGCCAGATTAACAGATCTAAACCTGCATTGGTCTTTACTGAATATAAGAGCAGGCAGAGAAAGTCCAAAGCCTCTTTAAAGGATTTCTATCATTGTCCCAGCTCTGCGAAGTAGTGGAGGTGAGGAAAAGTGCCCTGCCTCACTAACCTGCAAACAAAATAGAAGGATCCTGCAAAAAGTGGGAGGGATGGTCTAGGAGACTGTACTGTTATAAATTTAACAAAATAGGAATTTAAGGCTGCACAAAATAAGAGTTTGGTTGAGATTTTGGAAGTTAAGGTATCTGTTAATGAGATCAAGGGCAAGAGTGATGTCCTGAAGTCTAGTCTAAATGGTGAAGCCAGAATTTCTGACCTGGAAACAACACATAGGATATCACTAGACAGCTCTGTCTCTTGATTAATATGTTAACTAGTAACATTCCCCTTTTGTGGGCCATTCCATATGCCTACAAAGGTGTAAGTCACAGATGGTAGCCACATAAACTGCAGTGCACATTGGGAAGCAATCTCTACAGGGGTAGAATTCTGACCACGCTGTAGAGGAGAGACCTCTCCATGATGAAAGAGAAAATAGAATTCCTTTGTGATAAGTTTGAAGAACTGGAAAACAGGAGCTGGAGTGCTAATCTACACTTCATGCATTCAGAGAAGGGATTGAGGAAGACAACTGTGTAAAAGTCATCCAGAAATTCATACAGACTGTACTAAAATTGTTCTCCATGTCTAACCCTCCAGAAATCAAAATGGAAGACAGTGCTCCGAGGCCTGCAGAAAGTGAGTCTTCTAGACATATCAGAATACAATTCCTCAACGACCAAGAAAAATAAATAAATTAAGAGCAGCTAGAAAATTGAGGAAGATAACTTATGAAGGGAAAAAATGTTAGGATTTTTCTGGACTTAAGTACAAAAACCCTTAGAAAGAAGAAAGGGTGGAATCTTCCCAGAGAGAACTGGACTAAGTTAACTAAAAAGTTGGCTGAGGCCCCCTGGTCTTGGCCCGCTTTACTCTGGCTGGACCCGTCCACCCAAGGTCCACTTTCTCAGGACTATAGGCTACCAGGCCCTTCAGCCCCTGGCCTCATCCTCACAGGTTCTGGGCCCCTTGGACCCCGGTCTTGCCATTGTGGGCTCCAGGTTTGTGTCCCTAGTATTTACTGCCTGAGACCACAGTCCTCCTACTAACAGCATCATTCCCCCCCCCCCCCCGCCCCTTCAAAGGGTTGAGGACTTGGGGTGCCCTTGGTAAACTTCTCAGTGGCCTCCTCTACCCCTACAGCCACAATCTGGTCCTCCAGTATTTAAACACCAATGAAAAAAATATGAGCATTTACTCTCAAACAAAAGGATCCCACCCCCACCCCAGGTTAACACCATACCATGAAAACAAGGTACAATACACGGCCCCAAAATACTGAACATTGGCTGTCTGGTGGTGCAGGGGCTTCCTGCAGCTTCCCTGAAGCCTGGAGTCCTTCCTCCTTGTCTAGTGAGGCCCCTCTTCTCCCCAGAGGTATGCTCCTTGCAGCCTGAAGGGCCAGACCACCCTTCTTGTTTCAGGTCCTAGACTTATATGTTTTCCTCTAAGTCATCTGACCCACTATTTCTGCCCTAGAGCTGTCTGCTGGCCACACCCAGGGCAGGCTGCCATTTTATTCCAGGGCCCTCTGCCACTATCAGTTTGTCCAGGAGGCTGGAGCTAGCCAGCTGATCCCCGATTCCCTCTCCCCTTCAGTGATGAGTTAGGTGCCCCATTACAGAGGGGCACCAGAAGGCTAGGAAGGGGATGCCTCACCCTCCCATCCCACACTCTGCTTGCATGGAGGGCTGCAGGGAGCATCTGTTGTAAGCAACGTAGGTCACGGAGTACAAAGCATTCTAACAATCATAGTTATGTAGAGGGGAAATAGAGTTGGCAGCTGCTGTGGGGAGGGGGGGGCAAAGAGAATTGTCCCCCGTTTTTTGCTGCCAAAATCAGCATTTTTTTGCCCTCATCATGTGGGCTTTGTCAGCAAAAAAATGGGATGATGGTCCCTGCCCACCCCACCCCTCTCCTTGTAGAGAACTACAGGTCTCAGAACACCTTGTACATCATGACATACTACCAGGCCATGGTTCTGCCTGCTGCCTCATGCAGATGCCAGAAGGAGGGAGGGAAGGGTAAGGAAAGATTATCATCCCAGGTGCATTCTTTGTATGCCTCTGAATGTGTGCAGAATGATATAGTCAATTTTCCATTGTACTACATATAGGTAAAATCCTGGCTGTTAAAATCCAATCAAACCCCTATTTTGAGACTTACTGAGGTGTGGGGGAGTGAGGGTAATTATTGTTTCCCTTAGATTAAACATGTCACTGGATGAACAAATCACCAGTGGTAATTTGTATGGGAAGACAGATGTTGGTCTATAACTATAGCAAATCTACATAAAAATCCATTTTGGAGTAGTGGGAAAGACTTTGCATGTTATGGCTAGTAGGGGGTGCAATTTCTTGTGTAATAAGTTGAGTTTAATTGGATATACTGAGATGCCACTCCTTATTAAAAGCTCAGATATAGGTGTGATGCCCCTGTCATAAAATCTCCCAGAAGAGGCACAGGTGGCATAATGGAATACAAAAGCAATAATGGTGAAATAATAGGAGGGTATAGTACAGGAAACCATGACTAAAGATACCTCTTTAAATTTTAAAGGCATGAAGACTCCATGCAAATGGAAAAAAAAGAATATCAGATTAGCCAAAAGATTAAGATGGAGATATGTTCATGTCCAAGAGATACATCTTTTAGAAACATACTAATATGTTTAAAATGGATTGATAACGACTACTACTTCTCCTGTGTTCTGACAACAGCAACAACAACAAAAAGAAAAAAAAGTGTAAAGATTAGGATTTGGAAGACCAAAATTTAAAAGTAGATGAAGTGTACAACAATAAAGAATAGAGATTCTCCCTGGTTGGAGGTCTGATGGAGGACCATGTTAGTACTCCTGTGACTATTTATGCTCCAAATGAAAATTTGCCAGAAAATTTAAAGGCAAAATTTTCCAGAATCCAACTGTGATCAACAGGACACTCTGTTGTCTTGTTTTCCCTCAGCTGAGAGTATTTTAGCCAGAATTTATGCCTCAGCTGAACTGTGAAGCAAGAAAACCCCCAAAGCTAAATACATTAAAAACTGGAAGAGATTAAGGTACAGAGCTCTCTAAAGTGGAAATTAAAATAAGGAACAAGCACCTACAGTCCACCTCCTTCTCTTGGGCAACAAGAGAGACTGGTCAAATCACTGTACCAAACATATCTCACTCCATCTAGATTTAGCAAAGTGTCTAGATCATACTCTGAGTTACATTGAAGGGCTGCTTTATGGTACCTGCTATATAGCCCTGCACTGGAGCACCCTCATGCCCCAGCCAGCCCCTCCACAGCATGGTTGAAGTAGCTCTAGGCTAACAGGCTTGACACCCTCGGTCCCCTGCCAGCTAGGGATGCTCTGACCTGGCTCAACCTGCTGCAGTCCTGGACGCCGATGCAAACACGGTGCCTGAGAGTAATAAACTTCTGCACAATATGCACAGGAATTTATTGCTACATGCTAATTGAATGTGTACACATGCCCAGTGCCACTGAAATATTTATGTAGATGATTACAGCTTGTACCCCAAATGTGTTTTTATTACATCATTTACATAATTACCAAAACTCAAGATCTGAAATGTGTTCTTCAGAACAATGGATAGCATATACATATTTCTATATACTGTTATAAAAAATAGCTATGAACCTAAGACAAAATTGCAGAAATTGTCTGGAAAATTATCACTGATGGCTTGGTATGCACATTAAAGGGTACATAAGTTGATATGCTATTTTACTAAAGGATATTATAATACCTAAACTGAAGAAATGGAGGTCTGGTAAGAGTGGACTTGTTGGCCATTCAATTGCTGATAGTAATATTTATGGGAATTCCAGAAATAGTGATATTTATATTATGTTAATTGTATGGAAGAATGGGGGGAAAAAAATCAAGCAACAATATTTATAGACCTTTCCTTGAAGAGCTACCAACATTTCTAAGATAACTAAAAGGTTATTAGCAGAATTTTGAGGTGGCCATTGAAAGATCATTCAGAGGATTGATTCTACTTTATTTTCTATCTAATTTTTGCGCAGGCATAAACACCTGTGCAGACAGAGCAAAAAACGTGACCAATTCTGAGTGCTAACATATGAAAATCACTGTACAATATACCAATCAGGGGACAGCTCAGACCTAAGAATTCTAATATTGTCAAAATGAAAGTTTTGCTAAAGCTAATTAAGAAGATAGCAATAACTATAGTCACCTATATTAACCAATACAATCTGTTTTATTTGCATTTAATTTCATATAAAAACTTCATTCAATTTCACATAGATATGACATCAACATCTGGATATAATAGGTTATAATATTATTGGACATAATACTTCTAAGGTTAAATATATGACACTAGCAAAGCAAAGGCTGAGAAGGAATATGATCACTGTCTATAAATACACGAGGATGTAAACGTCAGGGAAAGAAAAGAGCTATTTAAGCTAAAAGACAATGTCACTACAAGAACAAAAGGTTGCAAATTGTTTACAAATAAACACTGGACTACTACTTTGACTGTTTCAGGAAGAAAGCTAACAGTGAAATTCTGAACAAAAGCCAGGACTACCACAGCCTGTCCCCCTTGGAGAAAAGAGCCATACTATCCCTAAGATTCAACAACAAAATAGTAAACAAACCATCAGACAAAGGTAGAACTATAGTCATCCTCAACCATCGAGACTATATCAAGAAGGCCAACAGATAACTTCCTGACACCAACTACTATAAAGACTTTGGAAAGGATCCCACACCAGCATTCACTTTGAAACGGGAAAATATTATTATATCCTTCATATCAGCTCCAAGAAAAACTGCTTCCACTAATCATCAACTACTTTCCTATCTGAGGAACTTTCTATTAGGGCTGTGCAAAGCTTTGAGTGCTGATTTGATTTGGAGGAGATTTGGCCCAATTTCACAGCCAAATCTCTGAAACATCGAATCAGGAGACTAGTAAAAAGGTCCAAATTGATTCGAAGCTCTCCAAATCAATTTGGAAAGATTCAGAGAGCTTTGGAGAGCTTCAGAAATTTGGGTAGTCCCCTTGCCACCGCAGGGAGCTGGACACAGACTCCGTGCTGGTAAGTGGGGAGGGGTGGGGGCTGGAGGAGGTAGGAGGAGATCATATGGGGGGGACGCCTTCCAGGCCCCATCCCCTGCCTGCTCCCCCAGCCCCACTGAGTGCCCCCCAACCCCCAGCCACTCTCCCAGCCCAGTCAAGGGCTGCCCTGCCTGGCCCCAGTGTCCCAGCTCTTTGAGAAAAAAAAAGAAAAATAAAGCCCTGCACTCACTGACTCCTGCCAAGTGGGGGGGGGGGGGCGATCCCCACTGTCTCCTACTGCCCTGCTTTGCATGGGGGGCTCTGCTAAGAGCCCCTATCCCCCGCTCGCTCTCCCAGCTCCATCAATAGCTACCCCACCCAGCCCCAGCATCCCAGCTCTTTAAAAATAAAAAAGCCCCACACTCACTGGCTACTGCAGTGGTTGTCAGGGCTTCTGGGGACTCAGGGCAGAACCCTCCACACAGCACAGGACAGTGGGGGGCAGCAGGGATTGCCCCTCCCCCACCTGGCAGGAGCTGGTGAGTGTGGGGCTTTTTTTTTAAGAGCCGGGATGCTGGGGCCGGACAGAGCAGCCACTGATGGGGCTGGGAGAGCGGGCAGGGGATGGGGCCTATTTGAGTCAGAGATTCGGCCAATTCAGCGGCAGCCAAATCTCCGAATCAGATTCAGCTGAATCAATTCCAGACAGTGATTCGAATCACCAAATCGAATCACTGTCTGCCAAATCTGAATCTGAAGTGAATTCTAGCTGCTTCACACAGGCCTACTTTCTATATGTTTTCAAAAATTCACGAACAAGGTAACCCTGGCAGATCCATCACATCCAGCTGTGCCCCCCTCGCTGCAGAGCTATCAGGATTCCTGGAAGCTATCCTACAACCATTTGCCACTCAAAGAGCAAGTTTTCTCCAAGATTCAACAGACTTCCTCAACAAAATTGAAACTATCAACCATCTCCCCCAGAAGGTTGTGCTTGCAACCATGGGTGTCACCATCCTGCACCATGAAGGCACAACTGCCTGCCTGAAACATCTACAGAAACACAGATTACACTCAAATGTACACCATGTTGCCCAAATCATTCACTTTATCCTCACCCACAACAACAACATTTTCATCAATTAACAATTCTTCCAAGCCATGGGCCCAGCTGTGTGCACAAAGATGGCCCCTCAAGATGCCCTCTGCATAAGCCACCACAAGGAAACCTTTTTTAAAACTGTACCATAAAACCTGCACTTTACCTGCATTACATAGCTCAGGTGTTGGCAACATATGGCCCATGGGCCAGAACTTGCCTGTAGAGTTATTCGATCTGTGAATCTGGAGAGCTTGGCTGGTGCCCACATCCAAGCCTGTACTGGGGCCAAGCAGTGAGGAGTTGTGCTGGAGCCAGGCAGCTTCCAGCTACACTTGCCCCCACCGTTGCCCAGGGCACAAAGCTTTCTAGTTATGTCTCTGGCTTCTAAACAAAACTCTTTAGTAAATGAGGCTAAAGCAACAATTACATGGGTCAAATACAAATGTACACAGAGAAATGCTCTGGTAATATGAATTAAATCACGTCTTGAAATGGCTGATGATACCTTGTGAAATGGTGTGCGATGAGGCACAAACACCTCTACAGCAGCAGACAGGAAAGTGTTAATGAACCTCCACCAGCTGTGACTAAGCAGCTGCTTAGAAACAGTTGCCCTAAAAGACTACAACCAAGGTAGAATGGGGGCAGCGCATGGGGAGATTGTCTGATGGGCTGGAGAGGCTTGAGAAAGATACAGCCTGAAAGAAGCAATGGTGGAGAGAAAAGCTGCCAAGTGGGGAAAGTGAAAGGGCCCAGGTAATAAATAGCCCAGAGAAGTTGTGAGGAAAGGTCCTGTGTTGCTCAATACATGCTCCTTCTGCTGGAATTGAGGAATAGGTGGCTCCTCTACTGTGTGCAAATGGTACTGATAGCCCTGAAGGGGAAGAAGTCAAGTCCTAGTCAGCACTTGATTGAGCAGAGGGCTAAGCCTGGACACATATGGGTGCATCCAGACGTGAATAGACATTTGGTTCCCCAGGCACAACCAGTGGTGGTGCACCTTGTGCTGCAGCTACTTGTCCCCAGGCAACACCCATGCCACGTACACTTTGGCCCATGGCAAGTTAACCCAGGAGTGGTAGGGGGATGGGGCTAGCACTGTGCTGGCCCCAGCAGCCTTATGTGGAGTCCTGGGGGCTTCCTGGGGCTGCAGCCATGGCAATTCTGCTACGTAGAGCCTGGCTGGCAGCAGAGCGCAGCTCCGAGAGGCCTGGCTCTGCTTTTCAGCAGCGCTTGCTGCCAGAGCGTGCACTGTACTAGATTTTTTTTTTTAAGGTTTTTTTTGATTCCTGGATATCCAGGGGTCAAAAAACCCCAGAAAAGAAAAAAAACAAAACGCACAGCACATGCTCGGGCAGTATGCCCTTGTAACATGGGAGAACACCAGACTGTGCAATATGTGGCGCCACAAACGCGTTTGCAGCACCACATACCACATGACTGGGCTTGTCTGGACACACTCACGTGAGTCCAAATTTTCTGTCGCTCTGAGAGGAGTGACCCCCCCCCGCGCTCAAATAAACAGGCCAAAAGTGTTATAGGTAACAAAAGGATTGCTTTGCCAAACCTGGCTACAAGAGGATGCCACAGAAATATATGAAGCTTTCTCTTTGTGTACTGCTATTGAAAGAGCAAATGAAGCAACTGACTACCTCAGTCAGCCTTTTAATAACGCCTCGGTGTATCCTGTGAGCAGTGAAAAATGAAGATGATGAATTTAATGGGATTAAAGCCTGACAAACGTCTTGGACAATTCACGATAGGCAAACTGCAGTAGGTCCCTGCTTCTACTCATCGTGCTTCACATAAAGCGCCATGAGCTAGAGCAAACCCTCGATCCAACAGATATTTGCCTGTTGGGTCAGAGCGGGGGGTGAGGAAATCAAGTCTGCATGCCTGTTGCCCAATCAGGACTGGGATGATGCAGCCCCCCCCCCCTCCCCCCCCCTCCCAGCTCCAGTACTGTCTGAAGGAAGGAAGGGGAGAGAGGGGAGCTGCAGGCTGGGGTTTGCCTGGCCTGAACTGGAAGGGAGCTGGGGGGGCCCACATAGCATGTGGAGGGCTCTGATCCATCCACCCCACATAGCATGTGGAGGGCTCTGATCCATCCACCCCACTCTAGCTCAGGCCCACGGCTCTCTTTCCCCCCTCCCTTCCTGGAAACAGCACTGAGGGTGGGGCTGAGCTGCATCAGCACAGCCCGGATCCCACCACAGATTGACCCTAGGGAACAGAAGTTTCCTAAGGTGCTCCGAAGTGGAACGCCTTCATCTGATACCTCATCAAATGAGGGTTAATTTGGTGTGTGATCAGCCCTTTTAAAGCACTCTGCACCCATGCATGTGTCACAGCACAGCTGTAGAGGGCTCTCAGGGGGCTGATCACATGACAAACATAACTTCTGTCTGCGCCCAATATGTCGTCATTGAAAAGCTGTATTTTAAATGGTGGTGGTGGTGTCCATTATGATTTGGTTAAGACAAGAAGTATTATCAGCAACAGGGTTACCATTTTAAAATATGTAGAAAGAACCCAATTATTACTTCCGCTGGATCACAGGTATTTAAAACAGGTATATGCAAACTTGTGTCCCTTAACTTCGGAAGCTCCTAAAGAGGGCAAAGAGTTTGAAAGTTTGAGTCAAATATCTTAGGGTCTGACTTCTGCTTAGAAGAAACTACAAGAAGAGGAGGGAAAAGACTAGAAAGAAGAATCTATAATGAAAAATGTGCTGTATCAAGACAGGAAAAGAAAGGAAAAGAATGACAGGGAAAGAATATATAAACAAAAAACTTATTGTAAATAAAAAACGTATTTTATATATAAATATATAAAATCTATATATTACAGTGGATTCTGGTTAACAGAATCAGTCAATTATTTGAATCAATATGGGAAAACAAACCATTTGTATAGAATTACATGTAAAAATTGCTCATATTAGAATCACAGTTTTCAGGTTTTGGAGTCATTTTACTAGAGAAGCCTGGGGGATTTGCAATTCTGTGAGGAGCCCTCTCCAGGCTGGCAGAGCTACAGCCTGCAGGGGTCTGGGAAGGAATGGGAGGAGGGCAGTCAGGCAGGGGGCACCATCTAGAGTACTGCGTTCAGTTTTGGGCACCCCACTACAGAAAGGATATGGACAAATTGGAAAGAGTACAGCAGGGGAAACAAAAATAGTGAGGGGGCTAGGGGACATGACTTATGAGGAAAGACTTGGGAAACTGGGCTTATTTAGTTTAGAGAAGAAGAGACTGAGAGGAGACTTAATAGTAGTCTTCAGCTACCTGAAGGGGGTTTGAAAAAGGATGGGCAAGCTAATTATTTTAAGAAGCCACTGTCAATTCATAGAGGCCCCACATTTTTCTAAAGCTGAAGGCTAATACAAACATTTAAAAGGTGTTTTATAATAATGTACACAGTATTTTTTACGATAAACATTGCTCTATAATGTCCACATCACAAACAACATGACATTGAGAACCAAACAGCAAAACTCATCATGAAGGATGGAAGCTGACTTACGTCATCCAGCCTGAGATCAAAGCATGAAATACAATTGCAGGGGTGGAAAAGGAGGGGTGGGAATAAATCTAAATTCTAAAATCTTAATAAACCTGTTCTGGTAATACAGGTAAGGAAACATTTGTTTAAAATGTGTCGTTTTTCCTAAATTGAAAGTATACCATTATATTGCAGAGCAAGAGATGTTCCCAACAAAGCTAGCTTTTTTGCAAAACAAAAAAAAAATCTGCAAAATAGCAGAACCTCTGAGATTTACCATGCTTAGTTCTAAGTGTGCTTACTGAGTACTAAAGCAGTTTTGCTTTAGGAACAGTGATCTGTAAATTGAATCCTTTCATTGATTTTGATCCAAATTCACTTCATTCTCAGTTGGCAAGATCACACTGGTAAATAGTCCTTTGGTATGCAGTCATATCTTAGCAACTTTATCATCCCACAGTGTTAAATAAAGCTTTTGTTGGAGCCTGCTCCATTTTGTATCACTCTTACAGGATTATTGCCTGTTTCTGGTGCTATAGAACCCAGTGGCTCCTATCAAATACATGATTTGGGGCCTTGCTGTGCTACATGGCATTCAAGCAAATGGGGGAAAAAATGGCCTTCCCCGTGGAGATTTTGCAAGCCTTAGAGCTCTCTGCCAGGTCTATTGCCTAGCATAATGCAGCACCAGCTGTAAAATTAAAGGCTGCATTATATCATTCTAGAAACCGATTTGTCTAAACACCAATAGGTGAGCTTGCAACATACTGTATAGCTGACTATCACATGCTGAGTCATGCTCTGTATTTGTAGTTGATCCTAAAGTAATCAGCCCATCCACTTCTGGGCTTATGCATCCCCCATTCAAATTTCTTTATTTTCCCTGTAACCAAGAAAACAGGAAAATGGCGTACCAAGTCAGGGTTTATCTGCTTTATTGGCTGGAGCAGGGAAAAGAATAATTGTTCTTATATTCCATATGCTTCTGCATTTCCTGGTTGGATGGCAGAAGCAGTGAAAGGAGTGGTTTTGCTACATTTTCACTTATGAACTTCCCCTTAGTGGTGGGAGTTCTTGGCAGTGTGTCTTTGTGATATTTTGCTGGTTTATGCTGGGAACAACAAAACAACCACTGACAGATTTAGTGAATAAGAAATAAGCAGATGCCATGATTATAACCCAGGCTTGCAAACAGTTAAGTATACAAAAAACCTTATTCCCATTAATGTTTTTTGTGATTTATTTTTTTAATAGACCATTTTCTCTTAAACTTCTGTGATCCTGTGCATTTTTTATATTTTATTCCAAAGCAAGTTCTGGTGGAATTACAATGTCTGGTCTAATACTGCAGACCCATATGACTTAGAAAGGATTCAGGGTGACTATATACAATTTATCATCTTTATTCAACCTCCACTCAGGTTGAGATTCAGCCATGGTTAACCCTGACAGTAATGGCTCTTGTGAAGTGCATGTAAACATGTAACTGCAATACCACCCCTACTTGTCTGAATTGCTCTTGACACTTGAATGCTCCGAGTTGCAAGTTTCACAACCTTCATTTCCTAACATCAAGCAGCCAGTGCCAGCTAAGATCAACCCAGGTGACACTAGAAGAATGCTTCTGCCTGCAACACTGATCTGGGCTGTCAGCTTTCAACTTTTCATTGCCCCTTTCCTTGCTCTTTTCCCTCCATTATGACAGTAATGTTTATTATCACCTTCTAGTCTGATGATGACAATCATATTCTGTAGAGGTACTGCTAAGGGCAGTAAACACCAGTCATTGGTGGGGAAAAGCATGAACTATCTAGAAACTGTATTTCATCAGTGTGTGAAAGCAGGCCAGGAGAGAAGCCAAGCAATTGTAACCTGGAATACCAAGTCAGTATTCAAGTGACATGGCCAATCTCTTTCATACATGAAAATTAGTTCAGTGTAGTCTGGCCCGCCTGATTATGCCTTAATTTAGTGATGTGAAGGGTTAAACATTTAAAAGATAAGTATATCTATGCCGGTAAGGCATTGCCAGTTAACATTTAGCATGGGACACAGTCTGGCAGGGAAGGGAAGTGGTCCAGCAGGGCAGGCAGGAGGAAGGGAGAAGCAAGGAGGAGGGGAAGGAAGCAAGAGCTTCTCTCCCAGAGGTCCAGGGAGCAGCTCCTAGGCAGCAGCTGCACCTGCATCTGAGTGGGTCTGTGTGCAGCTCCCAACACTCTGTGGTCCCTCTTCTGTGGCAAGGCAAGGCAGGCACCAGCCCAATGCTCCACTCCCCCTGGCCAAGACTAGGTATGTGTTATTAGTTAACCATTTAACCAATATAATTAGAGGGGATTAAACAGATATATTTTGTAATGATAATTACATCCTTACTTTATTTGTCCACTTTTGAATAAGTAGTCAGCCTATTTCAGTTCCAGATGTGTGATATGTATTTAGGGGGTAACAGATTAGCAATTAGAATGTAATCCATTAATGGGATGGAATGATACTGATAATTTAAGTGCACTTAAATCAGTGATGAGAGAAGCCTCTTAACATACATTAATAGGCTGCACCTGAATCTAGTCCATATTATCTTTAGCCTTCACATCCAAAATTCCATCTTAATACACAAAAAGGAACCTGTGTTTTTGGAATATCCCAGTATTAAGTCTTCTGCCAGACTGTTCAACCAACTGCATATCAAATCTGAATTTTGCTGTTATCAGCCAAGATGCAGTTTCTTTATGCTGACCCATATCCTCAAGAAGTATTTTCATAGAATCATTGAAAATTAGGGTTGGAAGAGACCTCAGGAGGTCATCTAGACCATCCCCAACTGGATCATTGCAGCCAGTAGGGCTGTGCAAAACAGCACCGTTTCGTTTTGACTTCTATTTCACCATTTCGAAGGGACAGTGTTTTGTTTCGAAGCACTGTTCCATTTTGTTTTGTTGAAATTGTTCCACTGTTTCAACGCTGTTCCGACATTTCGCCCATAGGCTATAATGGGGAATCACAAAAATGCCTATAACTTTGTCATTTCTTTCCTGATTTGAATGAAAAGCACAGGGATGGTAGCCCCTGCTGAGGCCACAATGTCTGTCAAGTTTCAAGGAGATAGGTGCAGGGGTTTCTAGGAAACAGCACCTCAAGGTGCTGACAAGCAACGCTTATGTAACGTGTGTGTGTTAAGGTGGAATGGAGTGAAAACAGCAAGCATGGTAACTCCTGCTGAAGCCATGAAACCTGCCAGGCTTCAAGGAGATAGATGTAGGGGTTTCAAAGATATAGGTGCTGATGCTGCTGAGCTGCTGGAAGACACAGCTCAGTAAGCTGACCCCAAGGCACAGAGAAAGCTCAGTTCAAATAATGCTTTTCATGCTGTTTTTCCATCCCTCCCCCAAAGCACTGGGATTGGAAGGGACCTCAGGGAAGGATCACTGTCACTGGCCAGCTACACAGTCAATATCAGAGCAGTCTTTCCCCTCTATTCCCCCCATCCCTCTCCTTAATTTCTGTTTAGCTGCAAGCAAGCCCGGCTTCAAAACTCAAAACATTTCAAAACTTTCAAAAAGTTTTGAGTGCCCTCGTTTCATTTCAAAGCTGTCTTAAAGCCTTTCTTTTTGTTTCAGTTTCACTGTTTCAAGCTCAAAACATGTCGAAACAGCTTCAAAACGAAACACCTGTTGAAATTTCACACAGCCCTACCAGCCAGGGCTCTGTTGAGCGAGGCCTTAAAAACCTCCAAGGATGGAGATTCCACCACCTCTCTAGGTAACCTGTTCCAGTGCTTCACCACCCTCCTAGTGAGAAAATTCTTCCCTAACATCCAAACTAAAATTCTCTTGCTGCAACTTGAAGCCATTGCTCCTTGTTCTGTCGTCTGCCACCACTGACAACAGTCTAGCTCTATCCTTTTTGGAACTGCCCTTCAGGTAGTTAAAGGCTGCAATCAAATACTGCTTCAGTCTTCTCTTCTGCAGACTAAATAAACCCAGTTCACTCAGCCTCTCCTCTGAAGTCATGTGTCCCAGCCCCCTAACAATTTTGTTGACCTCCTCTGGACTCTCTCCAACTTGTCCACATCCTTTCTGTAGTGAGGGGCCCAAAACAGGACACAGGACTCCAGATGTGGCCTCACCGATGCAGAACAGAGGGGAAGAATCACTTTCTTTGATCTGCTGGCAATGCTCCTACTAATGCAGCCTAGTATGCCGTTAGCCTTGTTGGCAACAAGGACACACTGTTGACTCATATATCCATAGGTTCTTCTCCACTGCAACCCCCAGGTCTTTTATTGCACAGCTGCTGCTTAGCCAATTGGTCCCCAGGCTGTAGTGGTGCATAGGATTGTTCTGTCCTAAGTGCAGGACTTTGCACTTGTCATTGTTGAACCTCATGAGATTTCTTTTGGTCCAATCCTCCAATTGGTCTAGATCACCCTGAAACGTAGCTCTACTCTCCAGTGTATCTACTACTCTCCCCAGCTTGGTGTCAACCACAAACTTGCTGAGGGTGCACTACATCCCATCTACCAGATTGTTAATCATTTTGTGGTCTTCCTTGCACTTTCTTCCTCCCCAGAATACATTCAAAAGCTACAACTACAATGTGTGTACTGCGCAGTGAATTTTGTTCTAAGAGTAAATAAAAGCAAGCTGCAGGCTCCACACTTATGTGTGACACGTCAATCAAAATATTCATAGGAGAATCAGTTCTTTGGTCATTTCAGTAGCATCCAGGAAAAAATAAAGAGAGTCTTTCCAAGGGTCATAATCATGATGGGGTCAAGAAGCTTGTGTGCTACCAGTGACTCAAGAGTGATGCCATCTGGAGTTTTGTATTCCTGGTAGCATCATCCATGGAGGCAAGATTGATAGTGAGGTTTCTAGGCCAACAGCAATCCAAAAGTAAAAATAAAAGTCTTCAGTAGCAGATCAAGAGGATGAAGTAAGAATACTTCATAATGGCTGCAAAAGCAGGTGAAGGTTGCACTGACTAGGAACTCTCAGTTGTCTAGGTTTTCCACAGCTTTCCTTCCTGTGAAGTATTGCGTTGTTGCTGATGCACAACAGCATCCCTGTGTTAAAAAAAGACATACACAGGTATCTTTCTTCAATAGCAAATCCCATGGCAATGGGTGAGTGGCAATGGGGACAGGTGTTAGTGATTACTGGAAATCCCTAGTCAAAGACCTATGCAGACATAATGATTCTATAAAGGTCATTTTGTACTTGGACCTGAGATATGCAATTCAACAACTTCAATCATGACTGAGTAGGCATATCTAGGATCCATTCTGTTCACCCCATATGGAGAGGAAGCTAGAAAAGGTGCCCTAAACAGTCTATCTCATTTCACCTTACTGGAAAACCATATCTACTGGGATCACTATTTGCAGTCCAAATAGAGCAATGAAGTTTTCAACACAAAATGTCCTCACCCTGATGGAGAACCCTACCAGTGACCAACTGAAATGAAGGACAGCACTTTTGGCCAGAGAACTTGCATGATTTGATATTGACACTGCTGCACTTAGTGAAACCAGATGTGGAGGAGAGCAGCAATTCACAGATCACAGTGGTGGCTACGCCTTTTTTTGGAAAGGAAAAGCTGAAAAAGTCAAACATATCCATGGCATTGGTTTTGCTGTCAAGGCCAAGATAGTTACTCAGATGTTGGAATGTCCAGTTGGCATCAACAAACATCTCATGACTCCTCATCTTCCACTAAACAACAGATAACATGCAACAGTAATCAATTTATATGCCCCGAACCTTGATGAAGATGAAAAAACAGTAGAAGAATTCTATTCTAAACTTGACCAAGTCCTGTTATCTGCCCCGCAAAGATAAGATAAATTATTCTTGGTGATTTTAGTGCTAGAGTGGAAAGGGACTCTGAGCAATGGAAAGGAACACTTGGAAAGGTATTGATGTGGAAAGTCAATTCAAATGGAATTCTCCTCCTGACCAAGTGTTCAGAACACGATATCATCATCACAAACTCCTTATTCTACCAAAGCAACAAGTAGAATACATCATGGATGCACCATCGCTGAAACTTTGCACCTGATTGACTACATCATATTGCATGCCCAAGAACATTGCAATGTCTGTATCACAAGAGCTTTGACCAACACAGATGACTGCTGGATGGCTCATTGTTTAGTATGTTCTGTTAAACTCATTCATATCACCCCAAAATGACATAAACAAAAAAAGCAGTCCAGGAGGAGGTTCTGTTAGGGACAGAGCATAGGACTAGACCACGCAATAACCTATGAATATGGACAAACACTTGTAAGCAAGATACTTCCACCTGAAGCAGACTTAGCAGGTCCTAATGACTCCATCCCAGGAGGCCCCTTTTCATTCATATGACAGATCTATTGCTTATGAACCATAAGTTTTAAGCTCCACACCACACCACACACACACACAAACATGGCAATGATATGAATAAGTTATCTGGTACATTAGGTGTAGGTTATACGGAAGCCTTATGCAAGTGTTATTACATGGTACAGTAGGTTACCTCGCATAAATTTAGCATTTGATAGACATGAATGTGAACCAGATGGGGAGCTGGTGAGGGTTGATGATATTCTACTAAAGTTATTCTAAGTTTCATCTACTTCTGTCTAGCTTTAAGTCTTGGCATGTTGAGGATGGCATAGCTATAAAAATATGGGGCATGGAAGATGCTTTATCTTTGTTGGTTGACTTTTCTAGTATGCCCAAATTCTCCTGCAGCTGCTCTAGACTTACACTGCAAAAATAGAACTGGCTGTACCAATTTTACACTTAACACACACACCCACGTGTCCTCTCCATGGGAAAATTCCAGTTCTGTCTACATGGGGCTGCTTGAGCATGCAAGGGGGACCATAATTGTTAAGCCGACACTTGATACCAAATAGGTATAAATTATACTCCTTTATTCTTATATTCTTCCAACCAAATTGCTCAGTTTGTAACCTTACACCCATCTTCTAAATTGACATTGAATCTGAGACCTCCATGGGAACTGCATGCATTCTCTTTTCCACGCTGTATTTTGCTTACTTTGCATTGGCAAGTTCAGTAAGGCAACACTGGACTCTAATGATTAAGTCTACCCTTGCATTTGGCCACCATCTGGCAGACACAGTAACTTTAGGAAGAGAATGGAATGTGCCAAGGTGTACGATTGCCAAGCTCCCTGATATAAGAGAAATATCGTTTGTCATGTGACTCATTTCCCTCCTCAGATCAAAAGGACAGCAGCCAAACAAATGCTGTTTGTCTCAAAAATGCTACAACAGAGGAAAGAGAAGGGTACCCGCTCAGGGACATCTGCTGTACAAAGCCACTTCAAAAATAACTAGGCATGAGTGTAGGAGAAACATTTTGCACAGAAAGCAGCAGATAAAAACAGAAGACAGGAAGGAGGAGGATGAAGAAGGTGGAAAAAAGAGCTAGCTATGTTAAGCAGGCTAGGTATCTGAATGTCATAGCCTCCATCATGCAAGTCTACTTAAGTTAGTAAAATTCGCTAACTTGGCACATTATTTTTTTCTTGCAGACACTGTCAAGGTAAATTATATCAGACAGGATAACATTTGGATAAACTTACTGTAAAATTGTATGATATATGGATGCTGGAAGACTTTAAAGGATAAAAATATGAAGACATTTTTCTGGTCTCCACATATTTTGGACAGTTCTATGGGATGTTGATGTAGCCTATTCTGTTTGTAAAGTCCAAGGCCTTTCAAAGGTTTGAATCAAACCTACATTTCTGGAAATGGACCCCTGGCATCCCTCAAGACCATGGGGCTTCTGAGACATAAGAGGATCTGTAGTAAAAAAACCCAAACTATACCAGTATCAATATTTAACTATCAATATTTAATTGATCATCAGGCGTCTTGGCCATTTAATTTCATCTCAGCAAAGTCAGAGCTCATTTTCCCTGTACATACTAGTAGGGATTATAGTGCCTACCATATGGCATCAAGAAGATTGTAGGGCTCTCTTACAATTTCTCTCTCCACCTGCTGATGTAGGATCCCTGCCTCATTCTGCACATGCAAGTAGTAGCTGCACAAACAGTAGCTTGCATTTGTGAGTAACCAATTTGCACATGCAGTAGTCCAACTGTGAGTGGAGTTAGGTGGTAGGATGACTGAGCTAAAGCAAAAGACAGCATTGGACTGTAATATCTGTTCTGCAGCAGACAGAACAGAAATCAAATCAAATTCAATGCAAATCAAAATGAGGAGTTATGCTTATAGTATAAGAATCAAACCAGGGCAAAAAGCTCTCTTTCCCCCCAGTGGTTCTCTTTCTTCTGTGTCTTTACCTGACCTCCATATAGGCTTGTACATTTCCACAGGTGTTAAGGAGAGAGGAAAGGGAAGCTGGAATTAACTCCTTATTACTAGGGTATAGGTGTCATCCCTTTCATATGGCTGTCCAAAAGACAGCACATCTCAGTCTGTAGGATTCCCTCCCATCACTAATGACAAAGCTGCCTGTTTATTTAAGAACTAAATTTGCTTCCCCCATTCATAATTCAAACTGTTGGTCTATGTGCTAAGTGGTTCCTTAGAGACTCTGTGAAAGGATCATTTTCCATGCCCACACCCTGCATCAAACCTGCAGCAAAGTGAAACCACTCATCTCTTTTCTTAAAACTAAAATGTGGGTCACCTCTATATCCCCTCACCTCTAGTTCTTGGGAGACAACAATGCGTGAATCTACAGAGTTATGAGAAAGCTAACCCTAGAAAATAAACACCAAGCCCTACTCCTGAGTTTCTTAGAATGGCATTCTTCTCAAGCTCCCAATGGAACAGGGGTCCCTGTGGAGGATCTCCAAACCCTTACAGGCACACTGCACTGGCTATTGCCACTGGGTGGAAGCAGGACATACTACGTGTACTAATGGCAGAAAACAGAGTAGGCACACCTTATACACTAACTCACTCTGAGATGCACAAGCTTTCATGACTCTGAGCTCACTTCATCAGATGCTGTGTACTTATATCACATTATGGTTATGTATCTATATCTACATATATTCAGTCTGTGCGATGGCTTTGGATCTTCTTTTTGGACCATAAGAGCAGCAAAAAAAACCAAAACAAAACCAAAAGCTAATCCACATAATTAACATCCACAAGTACATCTTTTCCTTGATAAAGGTCCTAAGAAAATTGATATTGGCATTGACATTGGAATGACTTCCTAGTAAGATCTTCCTTCTTTCCTCTAGAAATGAGCATGATTAGAAAAGAAAAAGGGTTAAATAATTTTTTTAATTTGTTTTTGGAACTCGTCATTTATTTCTAGCAACAGACCACCCAAACAGCTCCATTAGAAACCCATCCTTTGTAGAATCTCCCTTCTTTCTAAGTTTCTGAAAACAAGGAAAAGCCCATATTAAAAGCATGCTCAAATACATGTACCTGAAAGGAGAAAAACAGAAATTAAGACAATTTCACTTTAAGGACTGAACTGTACATTTCAGTTCCTGTGCCAGGGAATGCCATGCTGAAACATGCCATGCTACTCCCTGTGGGCTCCCTCCCAAATCAGCAATGCCACAGTTGTGTCCATATGGTGCTATGTCTGGTCTAATAGTCTCCGAGCCAATTAGCCCAGACGCAGCACCATAGTAGGACAGCTGCACTACTTCTGGCTTGAGAGGTAGCATGTATTTCAGCATAGAGCTTCCTGGCACAGTGAGTGTGAGGTACAGACATGTCATTAGAATCAGAGGACCAGATCCTAGTCCATGTTACATCTTTTTTGCATCACGAAAGCATCGCAGAACAAGCAGAAATCTGGCTTAACTGACTGGCTCTTGAGATCTACTGGTGCAATCCACAGCTTGGCACGATACAGGAATGTCTTGCTCCATCCCAACTCCAGTTTTAAGGAATCTGGTTGGGATCAGATGTATTAAGCCTGCTCAAATTAGAACCAGAAGCCAAACTAGCACCTGGTTTATCATGAGCAGCAACCTTGCAGATCCTGCATAAAACATGGCTTGGCTGAGCCAAAGGATAGCTATAGAAAGCATTTAGGGCTCTTGTACATGCTACGGGGGGTTGATTTGGTTTAGTTATTCCTAAATTGAGATGGTGAGTTTTTAAACACCTACCGTTTCAATTTCATAGATTCATAGATTCATAGATGTTAGGGTTGGAAGGGACCTCAAGAGATCATCGAGTCCGACCCCCTGCATAGGCAGGAAAGAGTGCTGGGTCTAGATGACCCCAGCTAGCTGCCTATCTAACCTCCTCTTGAAGACCCCCAGGGTAGGGGAGAGCACCACCTCCCTTGGGAGCCCATTCCAGACTTTGGCCACGCTAACTGTGAAGAAGTTCTTCCTAATGTCTAGTCTAAATCTGCTCTCTGCTAGCTTGTGGCCATTATTTCTTGTAACCCCCGGGGGTGCCTTGGTGAGTAAAGCCTCACCAATTCCCTTCTGTACCCCTGTGATGAACTTAGAGGCAGCCACAAGGTTGCCTCTCAACCTTCTCTTGCGGAGGCTGAAGAGGTCCAGGTGCCCTAGTCTCGCCTCATAGGGCTTGGCCTGCAAGCCCTTAACCATACGAGTGGCCCTTCTCTGGACCCTCTCCAGGTTATCCACATCTCTCTTGAAGTACGGCGCCCAAAACTGCACGCAGTATTCCAACTGCGGTCTGACCAGCGCCCGATAGAGGGGAAGTATCGCCTCCTTGGATCTGTTCGTCATGCATCTGCTGATGCACGATAAAATGCCATAAGCTTTTCTGATGGCTTCGTCACACTGCCGACTCATGTTCATCTTGGAGTCCACTAGGACTCCAAGATCCCTTTCCGCTTCCGTGCCACCAAGCAGGTCATTCCCTAGGCAGTAGGTATGCTGGACATTTTTCCTCCCTAGGTGCAGCACTTTGTATTTCTCCTTGTTGAATTGCATTCTGTTGTTTTCCGCCTATATGTGCAACCTGTCCAGGTCTGCTTGTAGTTGTTCCCTGCCCTCTGGCATGTCTACTTCTCCCCACAGTTTTGCGTCATCCGCAAACTTGGACAGAGTACACTTCACTCCCTTGTCTAAGTCGCTGATAAAGACATTGAAGAGTATCGGTCCTAGGACTGAGTCCTGCGGGACTCCACTGCCCATACCTTTCCAGGTCGATACCGACCCATCCACTACGACTGTCTGGGTGTGACCCTCTAGCCAATTCGCCACCCACCGGACTGTGTAGTCATCCAAGTCACAGCCTCTTAACTTGTTCACCAGTATGGGGTGGGATACCGTATCGAAGTCTAAGTATATGACGTCAACCCCTACTCCTGTGTCCAGGCGTTTTGTAACCTGGTCATAAAAAGAGACTAGATTAGTCAGGCATGATCTACCTGCTACGAACCCGTGCTGGTTTCCCCTCAGCATAATTTTTCCTGCCAGGCTCTCGCAAATTTAGGGAGCATTAAACCAAACTAAACCCCTGTGGTGTGTACACAAGGGTGGGGGCCCAATCCTTACCTGCCTCTCCGGCAGGGGCAAGAGCAGGGGTGAGCTGCTGGCAGGCCAAGCGGCCCCTGAGCTACGTGGGGTGCCAGTGCTTCTCTCTGCAGCGGTGCCCCCCAGGTGGCACCCGCCCTCTGGCACACAGCCAGGCAGTCCCCAGGGGTGCTACAGCCATGAAGGGACGCACCAGGCCCCTGGCAACCACGGAGGGAAGCACCAGGCCCCCACACAGCTCAGGCAGACAGGTTCCAGGAGAAAAAAAAAAAGGATCAGGCTCCTCACCATTTTTTCTTCAGTCAAACCTCCCTGCCTGCATGGACTGCCATGGCTGGGTGTGCTGGTGGCGGGAGAAGGCAGCAGAGATGGTGCACGAGGTGCTGGAAGCCCACCAAGCCCTGACCATGTCAGCTTCCAGTGCCCCAGTAGCAAACTAAAACACCTTGGAGGTGTTTTATCTTGCTATATTCCAAAGTCCTTTCAAGCAGAACATGCCACCAAGTATACAAACAGCAACGTCATTAAAGCGGAATATGCTGCCATACGTGCAAACAGCAACGCCATTAAAGCAGTGCAAAAGGACATTTAAGCCTCTTTAAAGGTCACTTTTGTGGCATGTACAAAGGCCCCTAGGTGACACAGTCTAGTCTCCTGCAATTGTGATAGGCTTTTAGTCTATTCAGTTGCAAATGTAATAGATTTTTAGCCCAAAAAGGAGTCATGAGAACATACCCTTCCTCGCATCTCAGCCATAAAGCAGTCCCTAGCATCTCACAACAAACCTAAGATCATTAGTAAAATAAAAACAGAATCTCAAAGCCTACAAATTCCCACAGGAAGAGTACAGGAGAGACAAGGACTCCGCCAATACCTTAGGTCCATGCAGTGGCAAGGAATTTGGAGAAATATCATGATCCTTAGAAGTAGACCATAATCTGCAATACAGAGGAAATTAAGAAAAACTCTAGGGGTCCTTGGCAATTTGATCAGGAAAATCCCTTCCTACCCCACTGTCTGCCAGTTGGTTTAATCTTGAATATATGAACACCATTAAACAGACCCCTGGGAGTTTTCGCAGTACTGATGAAAGCACTAGCACACTCCAGACAAGCCCCCCATCTCTAGTGATAGTCAAAGACTGATCATTCATCAAATGGAGAGAGAGAGCCATGTAATGTACTAGTGAGAAGGAATATTTCTTCCTGGCCTCTGCAGATGACCAGCAGAAGCCATGAAGCATGGAGTCAATACAAATAAATATTGTGCAACAAATACTGCAAAAAAATTAAAAATTCAAAAGGAAACAGAATGAATATCAGCCCAGCCTTGTTTCTGTATTTGCATATATAAACCATAGAAGTCCCTGGTCCTCCAGACCTCAAATCCATCTTGGGAACCCTGAAATATTGCTATCATACCACCCCAGTGCAAAAGCATCTCTGACCCTCAGCTTCTTCCTATGGCCAAGATGCTGAATCTTAACCTGGAGCCATTTTCTCTAGCTTGAACTTGACCATCAAATACTTCCCTCACCCTTGACAAAGTAAAAAAGCTGTATGCCATCAGACACCACCCGCACATGCAAAAAACCTATGCAGTGACAAAGCCTGTTAACCCTCTCTTGGGAATTCTAACAAACAAAATGCCCAAAGACTTTAATTTACACAAATGCTCAAGCTTTAACAATTAACTCCAAGATGTCCTTTTCCATGAACTTACCAAGTGCTATCAGAAAACAATTTAGATTCCCTGCCTACACTACTGTATTCAGAAGGTCATCCTGGAACTTCACTTGCAGAATGAGCAGAAACTTTCTTCTAGTTTCCATTCTAAATTTAGTCAAGTCCATTTTGTACCCATTTTATTTCATACCAGTATTAGCCTATACCTTAAGCAGGCTTTCTCCCTCCCTGGTATCTACTCCTAAATGTGTTTATAAGGAGTATACATATTCCCTCTCTACCCTTCTTTTCTAGGCTAAATAAGCCATGTTCTTTTAACAACATAAGAAAGGGTAGTGCGGCCATCATAGAGAACAGTCCAGTTGTCCTCTGTCCTCTATTGATACAAAACCTGATGCCTTGATGTCCTCTATTTTTAAGGACATAAAGGCATTGGGTTTTGTATCAATAGAGGACAGAGTAGCAAAAACCGGAATGTCCTCTATGATGGCCACCCTAAGAAAGGGTCTCCATTCCCTTACGTACCCTTGTAGCCCTCTGTATACTTATTGCACTTTTTAAGTTAATATTTTTCACACCGATGACCAGAACTACGCACAACATTCTAAATGAATTCTCACTAATGCTTTGTACAAAGGTACTAGTAGTTCCCGGTCTCTACTAAAAATACCCCTCTAATACATCTGAGAATCACATTAGCCATTTTTATGGCCATATCACATGGTGCTTGGTCATTCTAACAACTCCCTTTCCAAAAACCCATAGTACTCTCCCCTGTAGACAGATTGTTATCCACCTTTCAGTTATAGTGTTAAACCCCATCTACTCCACCTTAGAGGATAATTTCTCGGGAGACACGGTATCAAATGCTTTGCTTAAAACTAGATAGATTAGGTCTGCTGCACAGCCCTTATCTAAGAAGACACTTATCCTGTCATAAAAGGATATTGTATTACTGGCACAATCTCCCAGGGATAAAACTATGTTCTATTTTATGCCATTTTTCTTCGACTTCCCTGTTCTTAATTACTTTTTCTTGCAACAACATAGCAGTTTACCTACTTTCTACCCCTATATATTGAGAAAGTGTGAATTCCAAAGTATAACTATGCAAGATATTCTCTTTCCTATGTGAAGAGAAATCCTTGCCAGAGAGATTACCAATGATATAACAAAACTGCATATTTTTTCTTGATTAGAGTATTATAACATCTTTATTTTAGAGATGATAATATTCCAATTAAAAAATGGAAAGGCATGGGTACTTTGCAAAACCTTTGGCGCCAAGGAACAGCTTGGCTTGTTAGATTGAAACGCATATTATTTTGAAGGAAACGTTGTCCATGACTAAAAATAAATTAAGGTCTCTTTCTTATTTGAATTTCCTGCAAATCTCTTAGGAACAGAGAGGCCCTGAACAAGCCATTTTCTTTGAAGGAAATATACAAAGTCATTAGTAATCTGCTTACTGGGAAAACCCTACATCCACGTGTTTTTGTGACAAATCTGTAGGAGGCATTTGGTTTCCTTTTATTCCCTCATTTATTAAGCATGTGGAACTACTGGTAAATTAGTGGCTTAGTATTGGATTCACGATTGGTGGTTACTCTGCTTACAATGTGCTAGAATTAGATTATATGAGGCTTATTTGTTAAATGAAAACTTGCTTTAAAGTATGGCCCTTAAGTAAAAACACCTGGGCTATGTACAGACAGTCAAAAAGCCCAAGGCTGAATCAATTCTGGTTTGAGAATATAGGAAAATATAGGAATTCTGGTTCCTCCACATAGGAAAGAGAATATCTTGCATAGTTACACTTTGCAGGTTAGTCTAAGCTACAGAGATTAAATTGAAACCCAAGTGAACAGACATTTTGATTCAGGAACTGCAACCCCATACCTGCAGTAGCTCAAACCAGAAGCCAGGGGGGTGCTAAAGCACAGTTCTCTGGCAAACAGCCAGCATGGGCTGTGTGTTCACTTCTTCTTTCTGCTACCCCTGAGGTGTCTAGGGTTTGCAGTCCAAAATCACAGCAGAAGGACTCTGCAGGGTTACTTGTCACTTCCTCTTCCTGCTTCCAGGTGCCTCTGGGATTTGTAGTCCACAATCAGAGCCAGTAGTAAGTTTGAGTGGGGAAAGGGGAGTTTAACTCCCTCCTCCCTGGCCCCAGACTACAGCCAGGGTTTGCCAGGGGGGGGTAGCCTCCCCACCTGCAGACTGGGCTGCATCCCCAGCCAGGCTTGCCCTCCACCCCATCAGCCAGCCCTCACTGCTCCAGCTAGGGAGCAGAGGGGCAGGACCAGCCCTGCTTTCTGAAGCAGACAGCCCAGCCCAGGGCTGCAAAACATGCTGGGATGCTGGGGGACTGTGGATTTCCAGGGGTCTAAAAAAAATTGAAGTTTAAAAAACCAGAGGCTGGGTCCTCCATGGAGATGCTCTGGCTGCCAGAGTGTCTCTATGGTTGGCCCCTCACCCTGGTATTGAAACACGTGGCCAGCCAGACTGCATGTTTCAGCACCACGGTTCTGGTGATGGTGAGTAAGGGGTTGGGGGGGGCTGGAGGAGGGGGGAGGGGACCACGGGGGGGGACCCTCGATGGCCCGCCCACTCCTCCAGCCCCCCCGACCCCTGCCCTAGCTGGCCCCTGCCTCCACCAGCCCCCCCGAGGCCCCCAACCCCTGCCGCAGCTGGCCCCTCCCCCTGCCAGCCCCCCCCTGAAGCCCCCAACCCCTGCCCTGGCTGACCTCAGTCCCCACAAGGCCCCTGACCCCTGCCCTGGCTGACTCCATCCCCCCAAGCCTCCCCATTCCTGCCTCCCCACCCCATAGTTAAAAAAACAAACAAAACCCCAGCACTTACCTGCAGTCTGGCTGCCGTCTGGCTGACTGGGGTCCCACCTGCACAGTGCCAGGCAGGGTAATAGCCCCAGTGGCCCCAGCCCGGGCCCTGCTGCCCCTCCCCCTGTCCTGTGCTGCCCAAGGCGGCTCCGCCAGGAGGCCCTGGAGCACCCCCACCATTGCTTCTAAGGTAAGCAGAGGCTTTTTTTTCTGTTCTTTTTCGGGTTTTTTTTTAAAGTGATGGTGCCTGGGGTTGTGGGTGTAGCCTTGGGGGCCTGGGGGTGCAAGTTGTGGGGTGAGGCTGGGTGGGGCAGCCATTGAGGGGTCTGGGGGAGCGGGGAGTGAGACTGGGTGGGACAGCCATTAGGGGGGCTGCAGCAGCTGGTGGGAGATCGAGCCAGGTGGGGCAGCAATCGGGGGGGCTACGCTGGGCCTTGCAGGGGGGCGGTAGCCCCTGCGGGGGCCAATTGGTGCCCATTGGGGGGGCCATACCCCTTGGGTGGGGACTGAACCCCCTGTTGGGGGGGCCAAACCCCTGTTGGGAGGCCATAGCCCTTGTGTGGGGGCCAAACCCCTTGTCTAGGGGCTGAACTCCCTGTTGGGGAGTCTGAACCCCCATTGGGGGACCAAATCCCTTGTGTAGGGGCTGAATCTCCTGTTCAAAATATGTATTCATGAATTCATGAAACATGTATTTAGAGTTCACTTTATTATTATGTTAAGAGACTTGCTTTAACACTGTAAGATATATCAATAAAACATTGTCCAACCGATCTCTGTTTCTGTCTCACCCTCTCTCTCTCTTTATAGTGGTCTTTTGTTTTACTTGTGGAGGAACATGGATTTGCAGGTATTTTACAGAGTGACTTGGGGATTTTTCAGTTTTTCAACAGGGAACACCAAAATTCCTGCTAGGAAGGCCAGTAGCAGGACCCTGCTTGCTCAAAGCTGTCACCTTGGACTCATCTGGCTGTGGCAGACATCCTGGCCAAATGGGGCCAGGAGGACATGCTTTGACAGTTCAAAGCAGGCCACCACACCTGGAACATCTTCTGGGCGATAGCTGCCCAGATGGCCGGGCAGAGGGCACACATAGCAGTGGTGCCGCACAGAGGCCAACCCTACAACCACAGTCCACTGGCAGCTGACCCAGAGGGGCAGATGCCTCTACTGGCTGTGTAGTCTCCATCCGGGTCTGGCAGGTGGCAGCAGGTCACAGCCAGGCAGCAGCCCCCACTGCCAGACTGCTGCAGTGGGTAAAGGGTGCAGGGAACTCTCAGGGCTGCTTCAGCAGTCCAGCTGGCACAAGGGGTAGTGTCCCCAGGTACCAAGTTGTTGGGCCCCAGAAGCTCCTGAGAGCTAGTAGCCCTGAGCTACTTGCCAGGTCAGCTTTTTATATTGCTGGGGCCAGGACAGGGCAGCTTTTTATACTGCTGGGGACAGCACAGGTGCTGGCCTCAGGCTCCAGCTACCTCTAGCTGCAGATCTGGGAGGAGCTAGTCAGGGTTATTTTGCCCCAAGTGGCACAATTTGCTCCACAACAAAGTGCATGTCCGAGCATGTGCGCTGAAGCAAAAAGCCCCAGCTCAAATTTGCACCGCTTCTATTTGAGCTGCTGCAAGCGCACATTCTTGCATGTGTGGACGCACCCAATGAGTCTAATTTCATCAGTCCAAGAAGTCAGTCCTAACTCAAAAAGCACCTCTTCAAGTGCTTTGAAAGGTCTAAAATTTGGCTTATTTCTTGATAAATGACCTAAGAGAAACATTGTTGTTGATCTGATCTAGTCATAACCATAGAAGACAGCAAACCATTCTTTAAAAGTATAGAAGTAACCCTGTAAGTCTACAGTATACTATTGGTTTGCTACATAATACTGCTATTAATTACCATCCTACTGGCAAGGTTAGAAAGCCTGTTAACTTAAGATAGGTCATTTAGAAGAAAAAGGTTTAGATTACTTTAATGTAACTCTATCACAACTTAATGGCTTCTGAGGTCTGTCCCAGCTGTGGGTTTGAAATAGGCAAGATCAAAGGATAGGCATACGTTGCTCAGAAGTTTAGAGGGAAGGGAATTAATGTAATATAAAATGGTCGGGATCTTTTGGAAAGTATTTCAAAGCTGAAAAGACAGTTCTGGTAAATTCAACTGAAGCACAGGCTATAAATGCAAAATAAAATAAGTTGGCCGTAAATGTTTACAAACAAAAAAATGTTAGAGAAATATGATCATGATTTACATGAATTGGTTCTAACCAATCATGTCCTGTTGCACTAATAGAATTTCAGATAATTTGTTTCTTCTATTTAATACAATAATTTTCACCAGAAATCATTCCCTTGCAAGCAATAGCAAGGACATTTCTTGTCATTCTAGTTAATTCCTTTCCCTGTAATACATTCTTCCAATACCTTTAATTAAATCTCCAATATTTATTTAGTTCAATAAAATTTCATACCAGAGTACATTTCCTAGTACATTCCCCAATGCTAACTCTAAATATAGATATTGGATTTATGGCACATTATAACATGCCTGCCATCTGATACCCCCAGGGAACCTGCCTGCATTTTACCAGCTACATTCTATCACCAGTTCTACATTCCTCCTTTCCTCACCGCCTGTCTCTCACCTATCGTCTCCCATTCTCTCAGATCCTCGCTGCCACGTATTAAAATTTTCAGACTTACATTTTGCATATTGGGTTCTATTCTACCCAGGAGAGCACACAAAACAACACCAGACTCTCCCTATGCCTGAAGAAGGGTGTTTGTGACTAGAAGCTTGCAAAGAACAATTTTTCCAAATATTTAGTTGGTCTAATAAAAGATATCACATCTACCCAAAAAATCTTGCCTGCCTATCCCCTATATTTGGATATTATTATAAGCTCCAAAATCAGATCTGATCAACTCAATAGCCTTTGTAAATTATTTAGCAAGCTTAAAGAATGTTTTGAATTAACCTCTTTTTTTTCCATAAGTGCAGGGAATCAATTTTCACTTTCATCATAAGTCACATGCAACATAGTAATTTCATATGGTTTCAACATGAAATCAAAGAAAACTTGGCAGTTTCAGCCCAAAAGTGCTCTGAGTGCATGATTTACCTGAAATGTAAAAATAGTTTTTGGATGCACATTATTTAAAATGAAAGAGAGAATTATGAATGCTTTCTAACCTATAGCTTAAACCTACCATTCATATAACAGTAAGAGAAAGAACAGCATCATCACTAAATAACAGAGGTATATTATGATTAAGAAAACTGAATATTGCATCTTGATTATATTGTATGGAATAATATATAGCATGAATAACTCTGAAAACTGAATGTTGATATTTGGACACTCCTAATGATCTGTGAAAATGTACCTAGTAAAGACAAAAGGAGAAGGTACAGATTACATTTCAGTACTCCGAACATGCATGTGCATAGTAAAATCCCAGATAAACAGTCATATAAATTAATACAATTAGTCCACCACACATAATGTTAAGTGGGAATGTGTTGATATATAAAGTAATTGAATCTAGGTAACAGCACAATGCACTTTTTTGCAATAAGATATGATGCATTGTGCAAAATCACTGGAAATACATTAAGATCAAGAAAGACTGAACATTGTTGACATATAGAAACAGAAGTCTAATAGTTTTGTTTGGTTTTTGTTATTCCAGCTACCAGAATACATAGTATTAGCATGACAGGCTTACTCCAGAAATACTGCTCCTCCTAGGTCCCCACAGAGGATCCTGACTCCAAATTCTGTTGTTAATGGCAATTCTATATATATAGAGCTAAGAACAGCTTTTTCCAGATATCAGTCAAACATTACAGTGTAGATTCAATAGCGACATTTTGTCCTACTGAGCAATTCAAGAGCCCAGTGCACAGTTTAGGAAGACAGGCTTTCATACTCTCTCTGTGTGATTTAACACTGAACAAAGCCAGATGCTGTGCAGATGAACCAAGGGACAAATCTTCCCCCTGCCATGCTGAGGAACACCTGGTGAGCTGCTCTGTGGAGGCCGCCCCCGACCAGTATCTAAAGTTGCCTTCACCAGCCCTTCTGGCAGGAAGTTCAAGAGCAGCACATGTTTAATCTTTTATCTACTTCTACTGGCTACCAGACATCCTACAGTTTCCTGTATATATGCTTTAGGTCTGAATCAGTGTCTCAGCTATGACATGTTTATGCTCTTCTTCACAAAATACCACCATGTTACATGTAACATGTACATAACGTAATAATACTCTTTAGGTGCATCTACTCATGCAATTAGTGCTATATGGGTTTACTGTGTAGTAAACCCGTGCTGGGCAGGCATCTACACGTGTGCCCATTTGGGAGCAGATTTGCTCTTCATGGGCACGTTTACATGTGATGGGGGTTTAGTCCCCTAAATTGAAAGGGTGGGATTTTAATTGTCACAATTAAAAACCCACCATTTCAATTTAGAGGCTTCTGTCACTGTTACAGTGAGGGGCCTGATCCGTTTTGTTTTTTTTTCCATGAAGCCTGACCACCTCTCCTGCGGTCAGGGGGTAAGATGCCTGTGGGCTGAGCAGCCCCTGAGCTGCAAAGGCCCTGGTCCTTTCTGCCATGGCAGTGGCAGGGGCTCAGCAGGTGAGCTGCTAGTGGGCTGGGGGCTGCCACAGCTCAGAGGCCCCCAATCCAATACTTCCCTGAGTCCGCTCAGACTTCCAGCATACCATGCATCATCCCCACCTTTTCCAGGTGCCAACACACCCAGCCACCCTACTGCTGCCTTCCTATGTTGCCCCAGGGGCAAGCCAGCTTATGGGTGGTCCGAGGTGGCAGGAAGGCAGTAGGTACAGCATGGGGCACTGCTCCCCAGGTGAGCTGAGGGAAGAGCTGGATCTGGTGGGTGCTGCCTGAGCTGGGGCAGCATCTGACCCACTAGCAACCCACCTGGATGGCCCTGGGAGGCACCGCCACCTCAGAGGGAAGGACTGGGCCCCTCACAGATCAGGGCTCACTGGCAGCTTGCCCCCTGGCTGCAGGCAGGTATTGCGGGGAAAAAAGGATCAGGCCCGTCACGGCTTGATTTTTTTTTTTTCCCCCTGGCAGAGCCTGCCTGCACAGGCCCCCAGCAGGCTGAGTGGCCCCTGAACTGTGGGGGCCCCCAGTCCTTCCCTTTACAGTGTTAGTGCTCCCCAGGGCTGCCCAGGCGGGCTGCTAGTGAGCTGGATGCAGCCCCAGCTTGGAGGCAGCACCCACTGGATCTAACTCTTCCCAGAGCCCGCCTGGGGAGCAGCACCTCATGCACTGTCCCTGCCCACCTTCCCACTGCCTGGCACCACCCAGGAATGGGCTGGCTTGCCCCTCGGGCAGTGCAGAAATGTGGCAGGAGGGTGGTTGGGTGTGCTGGCAGCCGGGGAAGGCTGCAGGGACAGTGCACAGCATGCTGGAAACCTGTGTGGGCTCAGAGAAGTGTTGGATCGGGTGCCTCCAAGCTGAGGCAGCCCCCAACCCCCTAGCAGCCTGCCCGGGCAGCGCCGGGGGGGGCTGTCACCACAGAGGGAAGGACCAAGGCTCCCTGGAGCTCAGGGGCCACCCAGCCCACTGGCAGCTTGCCTTCTGGCTGTGGGAGAGGCCGGCAGGCTCCGCAAGAAAAAAAAAGAATCAGGCCCCTCATCGCTTCTACCTTCAGCTCACCTCTCCAGCAGCCAGGGGGCGAGCTGTCAGATTAAAAACTGCAAAGTTACAAGTAGCTATATTGCAAACTAAACAACATGGGGATGTGGTTTAGTTTGCAACATAACAAACTTATTTAAATCACAAAAAAACCCCTCATGTGTGTAAAGTGTGATGCAATTAAATTGCAAAAACAGGCAATTTTTGTCACATGTACAAGCGCCCCATAACACTAACCTACTCCCAGCCTCCTCCACCCCTGTGCTGTCCCCCTGCAGCAGCCAGGGGGAGCTTGAGGCTCTGTCCACAGCTGCCTGAGGCCAAGGGCCCTCTTTAAAAGGCAGCCCCTCATGGTGCTCCCTAGCCATGTGCCTTTCTGGCCTGGAGCAGGATGCAGCATGCTGGCTAGGGTTACCATACGTCTGGGTTTTCCTGGACATGTCCTCTGTTTTGGACCTCTGTGCTGTGTCTGGGCAGGTTTTTTAAAAAAGAGCAAATGTCCACGTTTTCTGCTGTCCCAGACTGGCTGCTTGTGGCTGGGAGCAGCAGGCAAAGTGATTGGTTGTCGGGGGTCACGTGCTCCCTGCACAGGCTCAGGCAAGTTAGCGAGAATGAGAGAAAGAGATAGAAAGAGTAAGCAGCAGGGCGGGGAAGGGAGGTGCAGGGGTCTGCGGGTCGGAAGGGCCGGGCACCAGCAGGGCTGAGGGGCAGAGGCTGCAGGTCCAGAATGCTGGACACCAGCAGGGCTGGGAGGCAGGGTAGGGGACTGCAAGTTGGGAGTGAGGGGCACTGGCAGGGCTGGCCGGGGGACAGGGGCTGCATGTTGGGAGCTCAAGGCACCAGCAGGGAATCAGGGGGCTGTGGATCAGGAATGAGGGGCACAGGGGACAGGACAGGTGACTGTGGGTTGGGTATGCAGGGCACTGGAAGTGCCAGGCTGGGAGTGAGGGGCACCAGCAAGGAGTGGAGGGCAGGGTACTGCTGTTTGGGAGTGAGGGGCATAGGCAGGGCTGGGGCCAGTGGGTCCAGAGTGAGGGGCAGTAGCAGGGCTGGGGTGGGGGGCCAGGGCATGTGGCTTGTCAGTGAGGGGCACCAGAATGGGCAGGGGCAGGGCACCACTGCCTCCCCGTAATATTTCCCCTGCCCACCCACCCCCAACAGGTGTCCTCTTTTTTGGACCTGGAAATATGGTAACGCTAATGCTGGCACACTGCTCTGTGACTGTCACCAGAGCCTGTGCCCACTGCACAATGGCTGCTCCACCCTCAGGCCCCGAGAGCAAAAACCCACACCCTGGGCTACAGCTTGCTGTGCTTCAACTGCCACCGTGAGTGCTGTCTGGCCTAGGTCAGTCCCAGCCCTGCCTGCCGCACCGTGTCGTGCGGCAGCATGGTCAGGCTCACCATGGCATCTGAGGCCCCCTAGCGCTGTGCTGCTGCCACCCAGCCCCTAGGTTGCTGCCCAGACCCCAGCAGGGATGCTGACAATGCACACATGGACACCACCACCAGTGCCATCCATCAGCTCCTGGGGCTCCAGCCCCGCAGCCAGGACATTGTCCAGAGCACCTGGGATGACAAACAGTAACTGGAGTCCTTTTGGATTACCTTAGCCACCTTCCAGGAGCTACTCGATTGCTCAACCCATGCTCAGAACAGCAGCTCACCACTATGCAGCTGCCCCTGCCTGCAGACATCCAGCTGGTCATCACCCTGCTCAAACTGGCCACGCCTGCCAGCCTGCACTATGTCAGCCATCTCTTTGGCATGGACAAGGCGACCACCAGGGAGGCTGTCCTGGAGGTCTACAGCACCCACCAGGATGTACTGGGGCACACTGTGCTCTGGATGCATGACCCCCTCAAAGTGGTGGCAGGGTTCTGCACCCTGGGCTTCTTCCAGTGCATCAAGGCCCTAGACAGGACCCACATCTCCATCACATGCCCACCCCATGGCAACTGCAGCAGGAAGGGCTCTCACTCTGTCATGCTGCAGGCCATTGTCAACCACCATGGCCCCTTCACCAACATAAGCACCACCCACAATGCCCGCATCTTCTACAACTCTGCCCTGCCAGCCCTGGTGGAGAGCGAGCGCTTTGCACCAGGGGTACCAGACCTCCACCTGGGCAGGTCAATGGTCCCACCCCGCCTCATTGGGGACTCCGCCTACCCACTCCTCCCCTGGCTCATGCAGCCTTACAATGGCCAACTGAACCCCCACCAGGCACATTTCAACAGGTGCCTGGGTCAGATCCACATACTGGTGGAGTATGCCTCCAGCTGCCTGAAGGGATGATGGTGCATCCTCATCGCCCACCTCAAGGTCATGGAGGCCAACATCCCCCAGGTCATTGTTGCAGCTTGTGTGCTGCATAACATCTGCGGGGCCCAGAGAAAGCTTTTTCGTGAGGCCTGGGTAGAGGATGCACAGCGGGTGGAGGATGCCTGGCACCAGAAGCACAAGCTATGGTAGCAACAACAATGACACCCACCCCACACCAAGGCCCTGGGCAAGCTACACACCCAGCAGCAGGGGCCAGGGCACCAGGTGTGAGTGGTGCTGGCCAGCCATCTCCTCCTGTACTCTCCACTGTAGGCCACCTGAACAGACAGCCCCAGACCTCAGCCCCACCCTACATCCCCAGCACCATGCTCACCGTGGACAGTTTTCAGAAAAGCACTTTATTCCCCTCCACAAATACAGACCCTCATCCCCACTTCCACCCCCAAAAATAGAGCCCTTCCCCCCAGCTCCCACAGTGGTCCCTGTCCCCACCCCCCACCCCAACAACAGAGCCCATCCTCCCACCCCTTCCACCCTGATCCACAGAGCCCCTCCACCAACCACCCATAAAGCACCCTCTTCCCCATGCAGACTATGTATAGTGCTGTATGCACCCTCCCAGGGTAGGGCCCTAGGAGGCAGAGCCCAGGAACAGGTGCCCAGCACCCAGGCCACACCACCATGGGTGCACATACCACTGCAAGGCCATCAGGTTGGGGGTCACCCAGGAATGAGGGCAGCCACTGCTCTGCTGGCATGGGTGGCTCCCCCTCCTGCAGCCAGTAGCCAGAGCCAGCAGGTGGTCCTGGCCCCACTGGGCAGCTCCAGTTCCCGGACGTCATGAAGCTGGGGTGAGTGTCAGGGGTGGGATGAGTGGTGGGCAGGCCAGGTGGTGGGGCGGGTGCTGGGGCAGGGGGACCTGGCTGCTGGGGATTTTCCACTGCATCTCAGCCCAAGTCTGCTGGGGGCTTGCAGCTGGGTGATGGGCAGCTCTCAGGGCAGATGAGACTAGGGCCGGGGGAAGGGCAGCAGGCAGCATGAAGGTGACTGCCAGGGCCAGGATGGTGTCTAGCACCCAGCAGTCTTCCCCTGTGGGCTTCACTACCCTGGCCACTATGGTGCTTGGCCTCCACCATCCTCTCAAGGAGGGCAAAGTGCCTCTCCTTGAGGGCAAGGAGCCTGTCTCAGAATGCCCAGTCCACACCGTCTCTCTCCCACTGACATGCAATGTCTTCTGTGTGCCAGGCCCGTAAGTCCCCCAGCTGCTCCTTTGCCATGGTGACCAGCCAGTCCAGCAGCTGGGTCCAGTCCTGAATCCACTGCTGTCAGAGCCAGCACATAGGGAGGATCACAGCTGAGACTGGTAGTGTCCCTGATGGTGCATCCCCACATGCAGCTGATGCCTCTCTCTGCATACAACTGCTGTACCTGCAGAGCCAAGAGAAAAAGGTTGTTTGTAAGAGTTTGTAATGTTTGTGAGATTACATGCGAGGGGGCTGGGCATTGCCTGGCCTCAGACTGGGGAGGAGGAGATGTGTACACAGATGCCCAGGTACCATGGCATATCAGTCAGACAGGCTCTGACACAGGTGGCTGCCGGAAAAGCCCCTCATCCCCGCTCACTCTGCAGGGGCAGGTGAGCCACTGGCTGTTTGCCGCAAGGAGCCTGCCTTCCCCACCCTCTTCCCAGGCCGGGACAGACCTGGCTCCTAGTAGCACCTGCTGCCGCTGCTCCACCTTTCTCCTCCTGCAGGCCAGGCTGTCTCCCCCATTGCCACCAGGCCCACGGGGCACAGGTAAGGGGGGCGAGGGGTTCCAGACTGACTCAGATACAGAGCTAGTGGCACCCCACCCCTTCTTCTAGGAGGCCTCTCCAGAGAGGTGCCCTGGGCCCAGTCCCCCCTGTGCATGCCCTGCTCCCCAAGCATGCCCCCGGTGAGAGCACACCATGTGCAGCTATTTGCATGGACTTAAGAAGTGCCCGACCCACTACACTCTGCTGCTGCTGATCATCATGGTGCCCCAGACACACCTGAGAACCTGGCTCAGGACCCTGAGCTTCACCTGTGAGGTGGGCAAGCCTGTGCTTTCCCACAATGGTTGCCATCGCCTGAAGGGGTACCTGTGCCTATGCTATGCATCCCTGCCCTCCCACAGCCAAAGACGACATTGACACATTTCTCCACGTGAGGGGCCCATGCCTACCAGCTGCCAGTGCCTCCTGCCTCCCTGTGTGCTGTGCGGGAGAACTCCAGGGGCCAGGGAGAGCTTGGCTGAGCCAGGCAGGGAGGGGCAGCGGCAGGAAAGGCCCTCCCTACAGTGGGACTTGCTGCGTGGGCATGGCAGGTGTGCCTGGTAGACTTGAGTTTGTCCCTGCTGATGGTAATGACATGCAGCTCCTGGCAGTGCCCTGGGGTGCAGGAGCATGGTGCCTGGCTGGCCAGGCAGAGGCCCCTTCCAGGGAGAAGCTGGAGCTGCAGAGGGCTGGTGGTGCCATGGCCAGCCTGGCCTCCTGGGCAGGGGTATGCACTCAGAGCTGGCAGGGCAGGTGTTGGCTGGAGCTGCTGGACAATGTCAGGCACAGGGACCACAGTGGGAAAGGATCCTGGTGCCCTCCCCCACTGATGGCTCATCACCACTGCCAGGCCACAGCAGAGTCTCCTGCAAGCTGCCCACGTTGAAATAAAAGGTGCGGCTCCAGCCAGAGTCCCAGGGCACAAGGATGTGGTCCAGCTGCTACATAAAGGGCATGGACCTGCAGGCAGTGCCCGACCAGAGGTTGTGGTCAGTGATGCTGACCCACTGTGCTCTCAAGGCCTTGAGGCACTGGTGCATCAACTGGTTGTGCCCACACTCCCGTATGCGGCCTGACTGGCCATCAGACATGGGCATTGGAGTGCCTGCTCCAAGCAAACTGGCTCATAACCTCAGTTTTTCCCCACAGCAGCACTAGGTCTGAGATCAACTCATTGAACCAGTTCCAGGAAGGTGGTGTGTGGCATCAAGAATGATGCCAGTGTGGCTACCTTGATGGCCCTCAGGGGCTGCACATGACAGTCCAGGTGCTGGCAAGCCTGGACAGGTGCCTGCAGTGCCCAGAGCAAGGGCATGGTATGGGATAGGCAGGTGGGTGGTGGGGCTTAGCCAGGGGCCAGTGCCAGGGCTGGCCTGGGGCCACTGCTTTGGGACCCAGTGGCCAGAGGCTGGCTGCAGGTGGCACAGGCCCCCAAGCATCACTGCAGCATTTTATAGGGGCAGGCTGGGCCAGGCAAAGAGCCACCCCAGCCCCAAGGCTGAAGAAGCTCCAAGCCCTGTGGCCCTGAGGCTAGGCTGAGGATGGCCCCCTGATGGTGGGATTGACTGGAAGCAAATTTGCTCCCAGCTGGCACCTACCATGCATTACTGTGCAGTAATTATGTCACAGTTAATTTGCTACCTGCACTTGCAGCAAATTAACCATGGAGTAGACTAATTTACTGCACAGTAAGTGTCTGCATGTGTAGATGGTGACACTTTACTACACAGTCAATTAGTCTACTGCATGGTAAAGCTTCTCATATAGACACGCCCTCTATCCAGTATGTCATCATAAATCTTATTTTTCAAGCATGTTTAAGCATCTCTCCTGTACTCTGATAGTTCTACTTCCAACATCCTGTTGGCAGTGGCAGCAGCAGCCAGCCTCCATTTTAAAAAGAACTGCTATTAAATATTGTCTACTTTTCTCCCAAATGTGAAATGTGTCCCCAGTTTACTTTAGTATGAAATATAGCCATACTTGGTGTAGTATTGCAGTGACTATAATTGCTTTAATTGCTTATTTTGTTATTGATTATAATTGCTTTAACTGTTTATTTTGTTATTTCTCTTTTTCTATAAAAAAAGATTTAACCATTAAGATAAAGTTTATCTAGTTATGACTTACTTTTTACTATAATTTGATCAGTCATTATTAGTATTTGGAATTAACCATCTATTTTAAATTTCTTATTGCTTAGCATAAAATATATTTGACATTGGTCTCACGATTTTAGACACATTTAACTCATGACTTTAAAACTTAAATTTAGTATAAGAAGAACGCTTGTGTAAGGGTTTGTGGTATGGCTGGGGTGTGTGGATATGTCTAGTTTATGTGAAAAAAGGTAATGAAAGAATACATTATGAACATATGTGCCAGCGACAAAGAAGAACAGGCCTCTTGCAGCAGGTGAAAATAGCCTTCTGTGGTTTGACGGTTAAGAGCTGCAGCGACCTAAAATCAGCAGTGAAGGATTACCAAACACCAAGTCATGCTCCATCCTGATGGCTAAAGACTGCAAGCGACGGCCCCTAAAGATTGCAAACCACAAAGCCAGAAGATCATGACCTACCAATCCCAGCCTGCCAACAGGACAAGAAAGATGGCCTTCGCGTCTGACTCGGCAAAATCGATAGGCTGGTATGGACAGCTATTACTATAAAGAATGAACACAAAGACAAGACTTTGGGTCTCTTCCACCTGCAAGAAGGAGTTTTGGGCGTGTCCAACAAGACGTGACTCCACCTCTCTCGGTCAGCCTGGCCGGCCACCAGACTGACCTTGAGCAACTTTAAAACTTGGTAACACTTTAACCTTTGCAGGACTGTCTAACTTCTGTGTGTGTGCGCTTGGCTCTTTTAAATAAATAAATATGCATAAAACAAGTAAAGCAAATAACCTTACTGTAGTTTATTCTTTTAATGTTGAATGTTTTATGTTTTATGTTCCAATAAATGTGGTGTTGTGCCTTATCCCCTGATAAGATTCTGGCTTGTTTTTAATTCACATTGTACACCCTGTGCACACAACATTGGTCCTTAGAAGAGAGGAAGACAGAAAGTCCAGTACACAGTATTATGTATTATTCAATGGTAATTTCAACATAGAACTTTTAGTTCTAATAAATGTTGCTTTTTGAGTTATAAACCAATTTAACCTCTGATAGCAGCTTTGATTCTTGTTTGCACAAAGCCCCATTTACTTTACAATGCTCTGGCTGGGTAAAGAGGCTTTTATAAAATCATAGAAAAGCTTCCTGAAAGGGACCTCCAGAGGTCATCTATTCCAACCCCTGGCCTGAGACAGGATCATCCCTATCTAAACCATCCCATACAAATCCTTGTCTAATCTATTACTAACACTACACACTGACCCTGTCACACAACCACAAGGCCTAGCAATCTAAGCTGCCATCAGTAAAGCAAGGGGTTGAGGGCTGTCAGTGTCCTGCTGCTGCAAAGGTTGTTAAAAGATCCAAGGAATAGTATCCCTCCACTCCACCCTAAAGGAAGGCAACCCCCTCACAGTCCATACCAATTTGACTGTGGGGCAAATTTCCTTCCTGATCCTACATAAGGTGGTCAGTCTGACCTTGAGCAGAGGGGCATGACCTCTAGCCAGGAAGCTCCAGGTTTTAGACTCAGCAGGAGCACTGGCACATCACAGTTAAAACCTGAGGAAGGCAGGTAAAAAAAACCCTGATGTGTAGCAATAGGAGAGGAAAAAGACTCCTTCCAGGTCCCATGTAGCAACCAGAAAAGCCTAGATGCATGGGAACTACTTGTAGTACAGCAAAGGCACGGCTAGTCCTAGATATTCCCTGACCAATGCTTGTCCAGCCTCTTCTTGAACACCTCCAGTGATAAAGATTCAACAACTTCCCTAGGCAGTCTGTTCCTCTGCCTCACTATTCAAAGAGTGACAATTTTCCTGATATCCAATTTAAACCTACAATTGCTGCAACCTCAAGCCACTGATCCACGTTGTGCTCTGCAGCAAGAGAGAAAAGATATTCTTCCTTTTCAGCCCTTCAGATATTTGGAGGCTTCTTAATCGCCTTTCCCACAAATTGAATATGCTTATTTCCTTCAGCCTCTCCTCATATGGATTGCCTTCCAAGCCTTCTAATATTTTGTGTCACCCACCTCAGGACACACTCCAAATTTTCCATGTCCTTTTTAAAATGTAGAGCCCTAACTGCACATAGTACTCTAGATGAGGCTTAACCGGTGCTGAGTAAAGAGGCACTATCACTTCCTATGTCTTGCACCCAGTGCCTCTATTGACGCGTTCCAAAACTGCATTTGCCTTTTGTGCGGCTGTTGCACTGACGGATCATATTACTGTGTTCCACCAAGTCTCCTAGACCTTTTTCTGCATTGCTGCCATGCAGCCATGTTTCATTTTACCTCTGTTGTATTTGTGGTTTTGATTATTCTTCCCAAAGTGTAGGCCAGTGTGATACTGCTGCGGATACATGGATGCCTCATGCTTTGAGCTCAGAATCTTTTCCAAGTAGTAGTTTCCTTCTGGGTCAACCATGTACTCTATGATTCTTCATGCTCGCATGCAAAGGCTTAACACACAGATTCTCAACCAGGGTGCCAGGGCACCCTGGGGTGTCACCAGATTCTTTGAAGAGTGCCCCAAGGTGAGAGAAGATAAGCAAAATGTAAGGAGATAGGAAGATTACCTGAGTAGATAAATGCAGGCTCAGGCTTGTCCATGCCTAAAAGATCCCCCCACGCCCATTATCCAGGTCCTCTGCAAAGGGGTAAGCAGTATAATATAAATTAGTTCTTGAAACTGGGTGCATTTCAATTCACACAAATAAGGAGGAATGCCTCAAATCCAGTGATAGGTGCCTTGAGTCCAGTGAAGGATGCCAAGGAGTCCAAAGAGGTTGAGAACATAAAAACTGTTATTTACTAGGTCAGACCATAGGTCCGGCTTGCCCAACATCTGTATCACATAGGGGCAGAAAGTGGATGTTGAAAGAGAGTGAACAGGGTATGACCAGGGTTTTTTCCACTGTTCCTCTCATCTGCAGCCTCCAGCTTAACAAGTGAAGCAACAACAACCTTCCTTCATCTCCTCCTACTGTCCACAGCAGCAAGACAGAAAATGGATGGCCATAAACTTGCTTCTCAACCATCAGTCACCAATTTAATTGAAGAACTACCTTCATCTAATTTTTATGGGATTTTTTTTTTTTTTGCAGTTTACTAAATATGGGTTGCAGCAGCCTCAAGACTTTAAATGGATAATGTTAAGAAAGATCTAAAGCTTGCTCTATACTGTATCACCTGCATCTAACAAGTATCCAGCATATTGCTCACTCTGCCTCAGTCATCATCTATTGTGTAGGTCTGTTGTTTTTATGAATGTACAGACCGTAAATAGAAGTTTACAAAAGCCCTGCTTACCTGCTACAGCAAGCATGGCTGGGTTCTTGTCTTTCACTCTGTTAAACCTGACATATGTCATAGGACTGTTATGAAGTTTGATTAACTAAGGTTTTGTTGCACTTGAAGGTTGCAGGATGCTAAAAAAGTACTAATTCTTGTAAGCACCTGCTCATAAGACTGGGGTATCTTAAGGCACAGGAGGGGAAAAGCAGTCTTTTTATGTAAATTCATGAGAATGCAGACAGAACTAGTAATATTAATGGTTTATTCAGAGTTTCCCAACTAGTGTTTTCTCAGTTACAATCTTTGGAAATGCACATTTTGGAGGGAAACCCATCAGTCAAGAGGTTCAGGAGCTCCATGTAAATGGGTACAGGTGTATTCTTTATAAGGGGTATCACAGGTAAAATGTTAGGCTTACTATACTTGACAATATATCTTCATATTCATGGATTATTAGGTACATTATTCCTGCCTATCAGCTCTGCACTATCCAGAGATTCCCCTTATGCAATGGGATTCTCCAAGTAGCCAGTTTGATGGCTTTTTCGTACCACAAGAACAATGCAGTAACACCACATAGATCAGGGAGCCTGTTCCTTCAGCCACAGTTAGCTGAGATGTTGAAATACAACCTATTAGAAATTGTACTGACTTGTCAAAAAAGAGTTTTATCAGCATTTGCCTAAAATACCCCAAAATCAAGCCATGTCAGAGCTTCCCAAACTTCAAAGCAGAACAAAGCAACAGCCCCTGAAGACACAGCTAAGGGAGTCTTCTGGCTCATATTCAGTTACCAATCTCAATTTCCTTTCTTTAAATTTAAATAACAAAAATCTTTTCCAAAGTGTGAGTCTCTTGGGTGCTGTCATATTATGTCACCAAATAATTCATTAAAGAATGTTAACTCTACTCGTGTTGTTTGAAGTGTCAATGATTTTCAACTCTTGTTAGTCCCAAGGATGGAGGGATGAAGTTTTGCATGGTTTATAAACTTAAAAAATACTGATTAAAGAAATCCAATCCTAAACAATGAGGTAACAAGCAGATAAGTCATTCCTGAAGTTTATGGACTATTTTAACATTATGCAGATATAGTCATCAGACTATATCTGCAAATTCCACTCCCTACCTGCACATAATTGCTCGATTACACTCACTGCTACAATTTGTTTCCTAATCTTGAGCATGACATTTCTTTTTTCTAGCTTCAGGCAATATGGACCTGATCCAATCCTCACTGAAAATAATGGAAAGACTCCCATTCACTTCAATGGCCCCTTTTATTTTTTATTTAGAGACATTTGACCACCCCCGTTATCCCCTCCCCCCCACCTTTTCTTTTTGGCCAGCCCTCAAGTTCCTACAAAACATGTCTCTCATTCTGTCTTCAAGCATAAAAGAGAAAAAACTATACAATGCTCAGACTTTCTTTCTTTCTCCCAATTCACTGCTTGCACTCAACAAGCATATCCTGATAATGGAGTTCAGTGGGTGAGATTCACAGAGGAATAGGGGTGACTAAAATAGGATTTAGATGGGATTTTTGGCACCTCAGCCCAAAAGAATAATTCACAGAAGTGCTGCCTAATGCACACAGGTGCCTGAGATCCCCAATGTACCCACATTTTTTGCTGAAAACTAACTTAAGTAGCTAAAGTTCAGCTCCTGCAAATGCCCAGAAGCACAGCCATCTTGTTGCAGCCAAGCTTCCAGTGCAGGGATAGGCAGGAGTGCCAATTAGTGGCATGTGGAGACATTTTACTTGGCATGCCAGAAGGCATGCGAGGAAATTGTTTAAAATTTTTTTTTTTTAAAGTTGCTGCTCCAGGCTCTCTGGAGCATGCACTGGTCCAAGCGCCCCAGCAGGCAGCGGAGGTAGGTCAGGAAAACACAAGCAGGGACACCATCTGTGTTCTGCTGCCCCTGCCCGCTGCCCCTGGGTTGCGCCCTTCAGCCTGGCCTGGCCCCTGGAGGGAAGCCATGGGTGGGCAAGACTGGGACCCACGCAGGTGTTGCGGAGGGCCACTGCACTGGAGGCTCCCAGCTGGCTTGGCCTCAAATGCTGCCTGCAGCAGCTGTTCCCAGGGCCTGGGGGGCTCCTGCGGCCAAGCTCCATGGCCAGGCCCTTGCAACGGGGGTGGCTCCACCCTGCGTGCATTGTGCCCTGGCACACAGGGAGGCAAACCCGGAGCCGGGAGCCCCCTGAGCCTGGCATCATGCCCCACCCAGGCGGTGTCCCCTCATGGGCAGGGGAGCTGCGGCCCATCCCCATGGAGCTGCGCAGGCCAGGCTGAGCCAAGCCCCACATCAGGTGCTGCTGGGTGCTCCTGCCCACCTGTCACAGCTTGAGTCTGCAGAGCCCTGGGGCAGACCCTAGTTCCTGCCTGGCCCATGCTCATTTGGCTGCTGCCTTGTCAAGAACCTGGCCAGGCCGGCCTGCCCGCAGTGCCTCCTCCTGTACCTGCTTCTCCCATGCCACCCAGACCCTGCCCTGAGTGCCCAGCCATGGTGCTTGGTGCCCCAGTACTGCCCCCACCTTGGTGGGATGGAGCACCTGTCTGCCTAAGCCCCAGCCAAGCTCTCCCTCCCAGCCCTGGGCCCGGGCTCCCCCAGCTCCACAACCATCAGGGAAGCCTGAGCGCCCCAGTCCTGGTGGCTGCTGCTGGGGTGTTGCTGCCTCCCTCTGCCAGACACCACGATGGACCAGCGGGCCTGAGCTGCAGCCGGTAGTGGTAGGAGACATGGCAAGGAGGGACACACCCTCCTTCTCTTTTTCTTCTTTTTCTCTTATTTCTCTTTTCTTCTCTCTTCTCATTCTTTCTTTGCCTCTCTCTTTTTCTCGTTTCTTTCCTTCCCTCTTTCTCTCCTCTCTTCTCTCCTCTTTTTTCTATTTCTTCCCTTTTTTCTCTCTTGCTCTTCTTTCTCTCTCTCCTCTCCTTTTTTATCTCTCTCCTCTGCCATGTGCCCACCACCCCCATTTTGTTTCTCTGGCATGCCAGCACTCTGGCACCTTACAAGGGAGACATTGTCTGAAGTGGTACCTGATGTGGCATGTGGGTCCAGCATATGCCTACCATGCTAACAGCATTCAGGTCAATAGCTAGTTTCATTCAACAACATGTGTAGTGGTCCTGAGCATCCACCTAATACCTAGTAATCTGTTAAAGTCAGAGGCATAACTGGTCAGGTCTGTACCCTGGGCTGTGGTGGCATATGATGCAGAGACAGCAGTCAAATGTTCACTGCTTTTGGGAAGGGTGTCACTTCCTTTTTTTTGTTGCCAAAATGCATGTTGAATGGTCACAAAAACACTAGTTTTTGGTGGCAAAAAAAAGGGGGGGGGGTGACATCTCCCACAATGGCAACAAACCATCAGCTGCTACTCCTATCCTGCATGCTGCCACTGCTCAGCCAGAGCTAGAGCTGCCACAGAGAGCAAGAGCAGGGTGAGACGGGATAGGAGGGTGAGGTGCCTCCCCTCAGCTATTCTGGTGCTCCCCCCCAATTTAGGCAGCTCCTGAGGGCTTATGCTCCACTCACCCACCCACACATTATTATGCTACTGGATAGAGCACTTGCCTGGGATATAAGAAAACTGGGTTTTAGACCCTCCTCAGCCTTAGTGGATTCAAATCCACATCTGCCATTTCCCTGTTGGTTATGAGATAGCCATGACTGAGACACTCTCCATCCCTCCTGTTAAAGCTGGGCCCTTTGTGGAAAACAATGCAAGAATTATAGGGCAGAGAAAAAAAAAAAGCAAGAGGGAGGCTGAGTCTGTAGCCAAGTGAACACATTCATAGGATGATAGGAAAATAGACTGGAAGACATGCCTGGAAGAGGCCACATTTATTCTAGCCTGTTGCTCAAGGCAGGATCATCATATTTAAATGTCTGTCTAGCCTACTCTTGAAAATTTTCCACAACTATTCTAGGTAGCCTGTTCCCTCATAGTCAGAAAGTTCTTCCTGATCTTCAACCAACATTTCCTTTCCTGCAGTTTGAGACCATTGTTCCTAGTCCTAACCCCTATAGCCACAGAGAAAAGTCCATCTTCATCTCCTTTACTATCGCCCTGTCATCAAATCCCCCCCCGCCCCATCCTCCCCGCACAAGTTCTCTTTTCTCCAGTCTAAATAATCCTAGTTCTTTCAGTCTGTCCTGATCAGTCATGTTTCCCAAGTTTCTAATCATTTTCTGTCATTCTCCACTAGACATTTCTGTAGCAGGCAAACTGAGTTTTGCTAAGGCTTTTAGCTATAGTCCAAGCCTTCCCAAAACTAAGCAACAAAATTGAACACAGCACCTTCTGTGGCACTGGGAGATGTGAGTGCTGTGACTGGGCACTAGGCAAGCAAAAGACAGCAGTTTCCCTTTAAGGAATGTGGCTGGCACAGTGCCAGGGGATTGATGCATTATATAATGCTTGGCACAGAGCCAGAGGATTGGACAATTTGGGATGAGAAAAATTACAAAAGTGATGGACAAACAAAGGAACGTGTGTTCTGCGTTGCCACCCTGGGGAGATAGGAACAACTTTGGACTTCTTGTTTGAACAACAAGGATTCCAGAAACTAACATCCCACACCCAGCAGAGGATCTGAGGCTGGTACCACTGAAGGTCACTACTGCAATGCCTGAAGGAACCGCTTGCCAGGTTGTATTGCAAGGAAGAATATTTGTAATAAGCCTAGGGGTTACTATTAAAAGCTCACTTAATACCAAATCGGATAAGGGGCCGTGTCAATCCTTGGGGATCTTGGGTACAAGGAATCCTAGGGGTAATCATTTCCATTCTATCAACCTCTTTCGTGCAAATCAGAGCCTGGCACAGGACACAGTACCCCAGGTAAGGCCTCACAAATGCCAAATAAAAGGAAGTGATTCTTCTGCTCTATTTGCAGGAGACACTTCTGTTGATACAACCCAGGAAGCTGTTAGCTTTTTTTTGCAACAAGAACAAGTAAGTCATATTTAGCTTATGGCCCAGCATAACCCACAGGTCCTTCTCTGCAGTACTGCAGTTTAGCCAGTCATTCCCCGGTCTGGATTTGTGCATGCAATTATTTCATCCCCAGTGCAGGACTCTACCTGCCCTTGTTCATCTGATTGATCACAGACCATTTCTCCAGTTTATCCAAATAATTCTGGACCCTCCAGAGTGGCTGCAACTCCACTCAACTTTTTGTCATCCACAAATTTGCTAATTGTGCACTCAATCCTATTGTCTACATCTTTAACAAAGGTGTCAAACAATACTGGATGCAAGATAAATCCCTGGAGAATCCCACTTGATACCTCCTGCTCCTCCTAACTAGATACTGAGCCACTGATAACCATTTGTTAAGCATGATCCAACCAGCTCTGTATCCACCTTACAATACTTTCACAGTTTTCTTTAGCTTACTAATGAAAATGTTCTGGGAGACAGTGTCAAGGTATAGTACATCCTTGCTCTCCCCTTATTCATAGAGTCTCTTACTTGGACAGCATGGTCTGGAGCTGGGGCAGAGCTGCAATCCATTGCCCGCACACTCCAGGCAGGGGTATGCAGGCAGCAGATGGCAGCAATGCCCCAGCTCCAGACCATGCTGTTACCACTGCAAAATCCCAGCCCCAGAGCAGCTATCTGCACAGCTGCGTGTCCTGCCAGTGCTGCTGGGGTTGGTCTCCATGGAAACCCTGGCCCTGTGCTGTCACGGCCCTGCTGCTCTCCATGGAAACTGGCTTCAGCAAAATGGGTAGGGGCTGTAGGGAAATGGAGTCCAGCTGCCAGCCAGATCCGTCATTTTGCCCACCCCTGTTCTAGGCTGTGCTTCTTGGACAGATTATGTATTTTCCATTACATAGTAACTAAATACATTGCATAAATGGCATTGGAAATATAGATTTGTAAGGATAGCAATAGGAGGATGCAGCACATCTGGACCACAGGGGTGGCCATGCCCCTGGTGACCACGTGGCCCTTGCCTGACTCAGTCTCTAAGACAGACCTTCCTTGATTACTTGCCTGCCACATCTTGTTCTTACTGGAGATTAAGAAAGGAAGGCTGCCCACAGGTCTCAGAGTGAGCCAATGCCTGTGAAAATCACCACCAGGTCCCCCATGGACTCCTCTAGTCTCTGTTCAGCCCTCCAGCTCAATAATCCCTCCTGGCCTGTATGTGCCTCTGCAGGGGCACCTACAGCTTTAAGGGCTTATTGCATAGCTCCATCCTTCCCTACACCATGCCTCATGACTCATGGGTGTTCTCTCTCCTTGATATTTGTGGTTCTGGTCCCTCTGGACCCTGGCCCCTCACCTCTGGCCCCACCTCTGGCCAGTTAATCCAGCTTTGGCCACCCCCTTAACCTTTGGCCCCTTCTGGGCCCTGGCCTTGCTCTCAGGCCAGCTGTCAGACCCCTTTGGTCTCTCACTCCATCCTTCTCTGGACTGTCAGACCCCTTTGGTCTCTCACTCTCTCTCTCAGCCCTGCTCTGGGCCCCTGGATCCTTCTGGTCTCCTTTACTCCCTGCTGGGCTCTACTCTCAGCCCCTCTTGAGCTACCAGTTCCTTAAACAGGCCTCTAGCCTGCCCTCAGCACTGCTCAAGGCTAAATCCTGATGCAACTTAATTAAAAGCACCTGTACCGTCTGGCAGACACTCAAATTTTCTCCAAGATTAACAAACTAAAGGCCACCTGCCTGTACAAACAAGCCCTGCTCTACACCAGGTACCTTTCCCCCTGCTCTCAGGTCTGCAGAGTTGACTCCTTCTAGTCAGTTCAGGAACCCTGCTGCTTTACTGCCAGGATCTCCTCACTTCTTGGCTCTCAAGGCTGGACTGCCACAGTGGTTCAGGCCCTTATCTGCCTCTAGCCTGGCTTGCTACTGGTCAGGCAAGTTCCTAATTAACCCTTCACCACCTGCTAGCTGCCTCTCCAGCTGCTTGCTTCCTTAAAGGAGCAGGCAGACTCCAGTGCCCTGCTACAGAGGAGCGCCCTTGTGCAGGTGTTAACCCCATCCTATAGATAGATTGTTTTTGTCACTACCTTCAGGGCCTACATCCAAACTTTCAGCTGTGGATCTAAATAGTCACCAGTCCATGACAATAGCAAAATGCCAGGCAACTGAGACAGCTTTCAGACCAAACTACATAGAGTGTCATCCTGAGATAAATGTCCTCAGGTCATGGCAGGATATCCAACTCTTAACCTAGGCATGTAATCCGAGATTATAGATTAAGAGAACTCAGTAGTTATGACCATTTCTCTGGGTAGAAGGCACTATACCAGAGCTCAGTGAATATCTTGGGTCATTGGTACAGATGTATCCGGTATGGCAGGCCACCCACTGCAACAAACCTCATCTCCAGTTGTCTAGATGCTGTCTTTCCACTGGGTCATGATGTGCAAGGCTGTGGCAAATCTTGCTCACTATAATCCAGTTTAGAGGCAGGTGCATTTAATCTCATCTCACCTTTCACATTCACTATCCTTTCACAATCCTGTGGCAATCAGTGAACAGTGAAGCAACAGGCATAGATATGCTGGGAACTGAAGTTGCAAACCTGCCCATAGACAATCCAATGTATAGGGTCACTCTTCATGAGATCATAGCAGCAATGTAAATCAGCATCCCTCAGGTGACTGATCAGTCATTTTTAGTAACTGTCCTGTTCACCCCTGTAGTCTAAGAAAGAGACTGAAAAAGTACCCCTAAACTTTACCTGCTTCATTCTAGCCATTCACACAGGCCCTTGTCAGCTTGCTGCAGGTGGTAGTTATTCCATCACAGTGGTTGGGAAAGTAAGCAAACTATGAACAAAGCAAATGGGAATAAGCAAACACGGCCAATGATACTTCTGATTGATCAGAATGAAGAGTTGCATCGACTGGCAGAGAATCGGACAGATACAGACTGCAAATTGCACCACTAAATGAAACTTGCTTTACAAAGGAAGGTCGTTTTAGGTAATCTAGGATCAACTATACTGTCATTTAGAATGATCATTGCACAGATGATCTTTGAGGGACTGGAGTTGGTTTTGCCATTGGATCTAGTAGTGTCAATAAACCAGATTGCCTTCCTAAGAACATATATGACCACTTTGTAAGCATGAAAGATTGCTACTGGGATGTGCCATGCTACTATCATTAGTGCTTGTCAGTACTATCATCAGTACACCGACCATGACAAACCCAGTTCACATCAGATATAGGTACTATGGAGACACGTAACATACCATATCTCAGGTACCTAAGTAAGATAAGCTTGTTAGTTTGAGTGATTTCAACACTTGTGCTAGGTCAGACCATCAAATTGGCAGGGAATTATTGGTAAATATAGCACATGTGCCAAACATAATCTTGTTATTACTGATGCCATCTTTCAGCTCCTAAAAAAGATAAAACATTTTGGATGTCCCCTCCATACCACTGGCATTCAGTTGATTACCTCATTGCCAGGTTTACCAAAGTTCAACATCCCTGTAAAGCTATTTATAGGTCCTTAAGGCAAAAAGCCTCTGAAGATGCTAAAAGTTAACAGGCTAAAGATTGATTCTGTATAACCAAAGTAACAGAAAGCAGTGGAAAGGCAGCTAAATATCACTAATACAACTTCTGGCATTGAAAATGACAAAGTGCTGCCCGCACAACAGCTTTTAAAAATTTGGGTTCAACAGCCCACAGATAATGGGACTGCTTTGAGGAGAATGCTGAGGATATAAAAAGATTGCTTGATGATAATCAGCATCTATATTTATCTTTGGTAACTGATAAATATCAGCATTTAACAAAACTACTTTTTATAGCTAGCTGTAAGACTCTTCAGTCTAAATTGAGAAGTACATGTGATAATTTGGTGGAGCAAGAAAACAGAAGAGTTAGTCACACTTTCATTATGATGCTCATAAAACAGCGTATGGGCCTTATCCAAGTGGATGAAATGGATGGAAAGAAAGACAGTCTGACCCCTTAAAACTGCAGCATAACTAGGAATGGACAAGTCATCCCTTGGCATTGACTTAGAGGGAGCACTGGAACAGCAGCCCTCTAAGAAGTCTGTGATATGGCAGTAGCAGCCAGGTATAGAGAGACCACACTGCCAGGCTAGAGGCTGTTGTTGCCAGAGAAGCAGCAGCCAACAGCAGGAAGATAGCAATGGGGCAATAGTAGCTGGGGTCTTTGAGTCCCTGGGTAAGACTGAACAACCCCTCTCCCGACACTCTCATGCACATGGCCATTCCCCTCCAGCAGGGTTTTGCCCAAGGTTCCTACCTTTTTAGTAATACCCATGCTTTAAAAACTTACTTCAAAAGGAATCAACATCAGTGATGAGGTAACCAACTGACTACCTCAGTATGTCATCAATGAAATTCTTGCCACTGAATTTGCCATCTTACAGACTGAAAAGGCAATTTTGTAGGGCTCAAGTGTCAAAGCACCTGTCTCTGATACCACTCCAGCTGAGGCCTGCACAGCTGGTGGGGAATACTTAATCCAGCATCTCATAGTGCTCCTTCAGTTAATGTGGCATAAAAGAGCATCCCCCCAGGAAACACAAAGATACATACATGGATAATTCAAGTAAGAGGAAAGTAAATAAACTCATACACAACAATCATCATGATTAGAGGACAGGATCACAAGGTGGGCAGATCAAAACCTGAGGGCATTCAATACAGAGAAATGCAAGGTGCTCCACCTTGGGAGAAAAAATCCGTGTCACACGTATAGGCTCAGCAGTGCTACACTCACTAGCACCACGACCAAAAGAGACTTAGGGGTTATGATTGACCACAAGATGAACATGAGCCACCAATGTGATGCCACAGCTGGCAAAGCAAACAAAACCCTGGCTTGTATCTACCAATGCATCTCAAGCAAGACACAGGAAGTCATCCTCCCACTTTATTCAGTTCTGGTGAGGCCGCAGCTGGAGTACTGTATCTAGTTCTGGGCTCTGCACTTTAGAAAAAGATGTGGAAGAGCTAGAGAGAGTCCAGAGGAGAGGCACATGCATGATTAGAGGTCAAGAGAACAGGCCTTATGAGGAGAGGCTGAGAGGCATGGGACTCTTCAGCTTGGAGAAGCAAAGGCTCAGGGCAGGATTTGGTGGCTGCCTATAAGTATATAAGGGGTGTGGCATCAGGAGCTGGGAGAATGTCTGTTCACCAGAGCACACCAAGAGAAGACAAGGAAGGTCTAACCGTTGCAAAATCTGGGAAGACCATTTTAGGCTGGACATAAGGAAAAACATCTTTACTACCTGTGTCCCCAGAGCCTGGAATAGACTCCCCCCATAAGTGGTGCGGGCACCTACTTTGGACACTTTCAAGAAACACTTGGATGTCTATCTTGCTGGGATTGTTTGACCATGGCTGACTTCCTGCCCCTTGGACGGGGAGCTGGACCCAATGATTTTGCGAGGTCCCTTCCAGCCCTAACATCTATGAAGTCTATAAAGTCAGGGAATCTCCTTACTAGCTGGTAAGATCCTTTCAAGACTCATACTCAGCCGCTTGACTTGATACACAGCTGAGAAAGTTTTGTGTGATGGCCTGTCTGGTTTCAGAGACAGGAGAAAACCAACAGATATTATCTTTGCTACATAGTAAGCACAAGAGAAATGCACCACTATTGACATCTGTTGTATTTTTGTTGGGGATTGTGACAGGCTCAGGTAATCTCCTCCCCCCCACCCTTCATTGTCATGGAAGCCCCGCACTCCTCCTGGATCCTGAGTCTGGACCTCCAGTGGCTAAACTGACCTGTCTGTGTTCTCCGACCTCCTCTGCCTCCTGTCTCTTGCCTTCAATGACTTGCTGTTACATATATAAAAAGGGTGGCTGCCTATGGAAGAAAGGCTGTGTTCTCTCACCCACAGTTTATTCTCTTGTTTACTACCATGGTGCTAGAGAGTTGCTTTCCATGAACTTGATATAGATAATAATTACACTTGATCTTAGCCCACAGGAGGCCGAGAAATAATGCCTTTGGTCTTGCATCAGAGTGGATGGCTACAGTGTGTGTGTGTGTGTGTGTGTGTGTGTGTGTGTTGTCTCTCTGCAGCTTTCTTTGATACAATCAGAACTACTCTGTTTTGTCATCTTGACTGTCAGTGGTAAGACTGAGTTCCCATTCCTGTACAATATCACTGTAAGTAACCTGATCCACTGCCTAAAACTGTACAGTTGGGGCACTGTGCCTGCTAAAGTGCTTCATTGCTTTGCTTATAACATTTGCTGCACTGGTTTCTGACCATTCACCATCGTCCCAGAAGTCTGAATATGAGTCTATGATCATGAGAAACATTGTGTGGTGTTCAGTGAATAGAATAGGTCCACTTTTATTTTGCTCCAAGTTCTGTTTTGTGGATATCTGTTATACTACATATTTTCATTGGGTTTTTTCCCTGTTTGGCCTGTGTTTCCCGCACATGTAGCACATCTGTTTACCAGGTCTCTGTTATCTCTGGTCATGCTTAGCCAGCATACAGCACCTCTGGCTTTCCCAAAAGACGTGTCTATTCTGGAATGGCTATGTTGTTATCTTGAGAGAATTTCTGTTCTCAGTGATATTAATATTATTTGACTTCCTTTATCTATGACACTAACTTGTGTATTTGGTTCATCTTGATAATTATAAGATCACTGGAACCTCTCCCCTTGTGTCAGAATAACCTGATAGAATGACAGACATGAGTGCTTGTAAATATTTGTGTATAGTTTGTTCTTGGATTCTTTCCAGTCCCTTTCTTGGAAATGGCATATAACTGGCTTAGTTACTACTTTCTATATTCTTGTTCTCTATATTTCTATCAGGTTGATGATCTCCAATATTTATTAATTTGCCATATTTTCATGCTCTGGACAACGTACGTCGTTTTCCCTCTTGTCACATACATCTAAACTGTAGTGGTGCAGTTTCAGTAGCATAAACTAAAAGCATTGTAAGGTTGCCTATGGATTTGGACTGTAGTATTAAAGAACAGGAAAGTTGCCATCAAGCATTACTTTAAGGTGATGATCTGGGATCCAGGTTCTGTTCACCATACAAAAAATATAGTAAAACCCAGATTTTCTCATTTTAAGAAGCAAACCTGGATTTTCTCATTTTAAGAAGAAAAATGTGGGAAATGGTGGGTTTCCCCTTGCAGGCTGGCAGAGTTCCAGTCTGCAAGGAGCTGGGGGGGAGCGGGAGGAGGGCAATCAGCAGGGGGTGCCATGTACGCCCTGCTGCCTTCCCAGCAGGCAGGACCCAGTGCGGCAGGGAAGAATGGGGTGGAGAAGCTCTGTGCTGCTGCTATAAGCCCCGCACCACCATGGCAAAGCGCCCCCTGCCCACCCAGTGACCACAGGGGTAGTGGCACAGAGTTGTGCCCCTTGCTGCTGCTGGGCAGACAGGGGATACCTCACCACGGTACTGCAGGGCTTGCAGCAGCAGCAGCAACGAGCTTCCCCACTCAGCTGCTGGTCGCAGAGGCCTCAGGGGGAGGGCAGCAGGGCAGCCCACAGTGAGCAGCCCAATCACCTTCCTTACAACAGCCACAGGTGAAGGGGAGCCTGGCTCCTTGCTCTGCTCTGCCACAGCAGCCACCACCTACCATGGGCAGCAACCAGGCTTCTGGAACTGGTGCAGGAGGCAGGGGGTTATGGCACCGGGTCCCTGGCCCCATAGCCCTGGCAGCTGGGGGCCCCCTCCAGCAGGGATTGGAGCATTGGGGGGCTGTGGGTGGAGAGTGCAAGGTGCCAGCAGGGGTGGGGGGCTGTTGGTGGGAAGTGAGGGGCACCAGCCGGGGTAGGGGGCTATGGGTTGGGAATAAGGGGCAATGGCATGGGCAGGGCACCAGCATATCAGGGTTGCTCAGTGCCACAAAGCAGTGGAGAAGGGGGCAGACAGCTGCAGATGGACCTGCATCCTGGTGAGCAGAGGAGGCAGAAGGAGCTCTGATTTTCAATGATAAAAAAACCCCAAATTTATAAGTACTGAGAATTTATTTTATTATAATGATTGAAGCACTGGTAGGCTTCCAACTTGCTTTAAAATTGTAAATATATCAGTAAAATATTGTCATGCATGCATAGTGGTTTTCATTTTAATCACAGAAAAATGTGGATTTGGGATTTTTAATCAGAGAATTTGCCATTTTTAAACAAAGAAAGCCAGGATCCCTGGTGATGATATCTATGCTGTATTGTTGTCCAGCCATCCTTCAGGGTTGGTATACATTCGAGTGGCTTAGAAGAAACGTTTGTCAGCTATTTTATGAACCCTAACAGCTTTCAGCTGATCAAGTATCAGCATTGTGGACATTGGTTGCATTGCTTTTACCTTTTTGCAGTCAGGTTATAGCCCATGGGAGATTAGCAACTGCCCATGTATGATTCTACACTCATTCACAATTTAATTTAAAATTTACTTTCCAGGATCTCTCACACAGATGAGATTCTAGTCATGATTTGCCAGAGTTTAGGCCATGCTGTCTCCATGTGCATATATCAAAGTTATGACCCTGATCTCTGTATGTTCTGTATGTCGTACCTTCTGTTGGCAGCGCTGAAATTCTTCCACAGTAGATTCACTCCAAATATCATTCTCGACCACTGTGTCGGTCTTCTGGTGTCCAGAATGTTGTGAGGAAGCTGTTTTCCTAATCTGTCAGAACTCAGTAATATCTGTCTTTGGCATCAGGTACTAAGTATTTTTACTTTTACCAGTATTTTTTTCAGACATAGGCATGTAATACTGAGCTCTTCTTTGTTCTAGTTTACATTGCTTGAGTCTATGCAAATACATAGACTGTCTAGCTTCTCAGTGGCTACCATGCTGCTTATCCAAACTGTTGACGCTGACTTCAGCAATAACATTGTCATCTTTCATTTGCTTTATTGCTCCCACTATTTTTTTCTCTTGGTACAATAGGCATTGTGCTGCATTGAATTAAATGTTTTATCTATTTCCAAATACATTATACTTAAATAATATTCCAATACTTGAAAAGCATGAGCTTGGTAATACTTTAGCTGCAAAGATATTGCAGGGCAACATTTTTCCCCAGTATATTTTTGTTTTGCTTGTGTGTCTGTTGTATGAATCAATTGTCCCAATCAGTTGGTCATGGATCCATTTGTTTTGACTAACAACATGAATATGAGATAAATAGAGGAGCAAACTGAAGTGCCAGCAAGTATAAAAGAAGCACTATGAACAAATTAGTCCAAGAAACTGAAACTATTGCCAGCAAAGAGATGAAACAGTTTACCGATTTCAATGTGACTAACCAGGAGAAAACCTAGTTGGAAAAAACAAGTTGGGGATTCAAATAAAAACATGATAACCAAGCTAGAAGACCAGTCAAAGAGATGAAAGATTCAATTTGAAACTTTTTTAAATAGGAAAGGATGAAAAGACACTCCTGACATACCCAAATGACACATTCTTGAAAACAAATACCAAGTAAAAAAGAAATAAGTAAGCTGTTAAAGCCTTAAAATAGAAAAGGTCAACTGAAATCCTGTGAAGGTGTTAAAGGCAGAAGACCTAATTCTGGCCTGAGCTCAGGCCAGAGTCAGCTCCACAGCAGCTTCCTGTGCCCCCCTCCCCTCCACTTGCCCTCTACAGTTTCTGCCCCGCCTCCCCTTAGGTACATCTTGGCTGGGGTTTGGGGCCTCTCCTTGCCACTGAGCCCATAGAAACTCCTTCCTCTGCCCAGCCAATGAACAGCACCAACACTGCTGCATTGCCTGCCTAGCCAATCAGCAGTTCTGACACTGTTGCATAGCCAGGCAAGGGCTGAGCTTTCACATGCTGTGCTCCTGGACAGAGCAACCTGAGCAGCATCTGACAGTATGGGGTAGAGGGAGGGGAAAAGGTAGAGACTGGGGAGATTTTGGCAGGGAAGAGACGAAGACTGGGAAGCAGAGGGGGAAGAGGCTGAGGCTATGGGTTGCTGGAAGTGGGGGGTATAAGTGACAGGCAGGTAGGAACATGCAGGGGGAAGAAGTGGGTGGGGCAGAGGGTAAGGGGACCTCTTGACCCTTCCTCTCCCCCCAGCCACTGTTTTCCTTCCTGTAGCAGAGCAGGGGGGTGGAATTCAAGACAGCTCTCCAATACTTAGATTCTACTTCTGGAAAATTATAACAAATTTATATATATTTTTTTTTATATATAGACTCTAATTATTGGAGGGTTGTCTTATAGTCAGGGTCATCTTATATGTGAGTAAATATGGTATCTGTGCTCTGCCTTTGAGCCATTTGCAGTATAGACAGGTGTGAGACAAAGATGTTTTCCATCACTGCTTGCTATTTCTTGTACTTATTTACTAGATGATGAGAAACATGATTCAAAATTGAGAGAGAGGTACACCACCCCTCCCCACTGCTCCAGGTCCGGCCCTGCTCTACTCCTCTCCCCCCCTGCTGCTCCAGGTCCCGCCCTGTTCCACCCCCACCCCTTCCCGCTGCTTCAGGTCTGGCCCCACTTTAGTCGCCCCCCCCCCCATGTCTGGCCCCGCATCCCCCCCCCCCTCCCCGCTCTGGGCCTGGCCTCACTCTACCCTGCCCCCTGCATCTCACCCTGTGCCCCCCACCAGGGTCCAGCCTTGCTCTACCCCTTCTCCCCTTGCCACTCCAGGTCTGGCCCTGCTCTACCCTCCCCCACATCCAGCCCCCCTCCACTCCCCCTCCCTAGCACTCCAGGTCTGGTCCTGCTCTACCCACCCTCCTTTCCCCACTCTGCATCAGCCTGGCCCTCTTCTGCCTCTTCCCCTCCCCTTCCTGCCCACTGCTTCCCCCTCCCTGCTGGCTGTTCTGGGGGGCATCAGGGAGGGGCACCAGGGGGGCACTCCCACCGTGATCCCCCCTTTTGCCCTCAGGCAGGGAGGTAGGGGGAAGCCCCACTGCTTGGGCAGCTGGGGCATGTTCGCCCTGGCCACCCAAGTTCGCTAACTGTGCCAGCAGCGGCACAAACTTGGGCCCGCACAGTCTGGGCCATGCAGCCAATTGCTTCCCGCCCTCTCAGCAGCACGTGCATAGTTACCCAAAAGTGTTACGGACAGATAAAACACACAGGCAGACAGACTAAGCCTTTTATTATATTAGAATGTTCACATGAGACTTTATTCATTAAGTGACCAGGCTAGGCAATAAATGAGGAGTTACCCAACAGAATACAGGAAGGATACACAAGGACTCCCATTAAAAGAGGAAAATGGAAGTAGGTTGGGTAAGGGAAAATAGAAATGAATGGGTAAACCAAATACTAATGTTATGAGAAAATCCCTAGAGTGTATCTCCACAACACAATGCATTGTTCTGAAAAGCTGCTTGAGATAGTTCAAGTACTGGAAGCAGTGTGTGACACTACTATGGCTAATTAGTCCTTGTGTGAATCAAGCAGTAAGCCAAAGAGAAAACATGGTTGAGGATTATCATGGAAGCCCCGCACTCCTCCCAGATCAAAACGGATTAAGTTTATTAAGTTTACGGTATACAGGAATGAGAGGAACTAAACAATGAACTTTATTGTGGAGCAGTAGGCAACTTTTGCAGTCCCCTTGTCTGGATCTAACTAATTTAATGGAGGGACCATCCCCCAATTCCCAACTTTTATAATCTTCTAAGTAAGGGAATGTCTCTAAATTATGAATCCTATCCCTACATGTGGTTTCTGTATTTAGCACTCAAAACTTCAGCCTGCATATTTTTCCTGGTATCCTAATTGCAATTTACTTCTATCCTATTTGTGACAGAGGGCCTCCCGGGGCCGAGCTCTGTGGCCCGCCCCCTGTCTGGTGGGCAACCGCCCGCCTATCTCACCCACCATGCCTTTGATGATAATTAATTCAATTAAGATGTTAATTAAGCAGGAGGCTACCCATTGTAATGCCCCGATGCCAGGGGGCGCTCTGCTGCTCCGACCTCCCCTAATACCGCAGCCCAAGCCTCGCAGATGGCATCTAGGTGTTCATCTCTTCCGGCCCCCATGCTGGGCCCCAGAATCATCCAAACAGGACCCCTCTATGATCCCTCCTGATCTGGCGGCCTCTCCATCTTCATCCAGGCTACTAGCCCCCCCTCTCAGGTGTGGTCCCCCCGGGACCTTTGGCTAACTGGCCCTGGACCACCTCCAGGCCAGTCGGGACCCCAGGCCCCTGGCTCTTGGGCATCCCTCACAGTGGGCCCCTGGCCTTTTTGACCATCCTGGTCCTGGCCCCAGCATGGGCCAGTCAAGGGTATTATCTCATCAGGTCAGATCTCAAGCCCCTCACTTTCTCCCTGGGTCCACCCTCTGGGCCCCTCACAAACACAGGGTTACCCACCCAGTGGTGGGGGCAAGGGGTTAAGGTGCCCCAACCCACCTTTCACCAGGGTGGAAACTGGCCTGGCATTTCCTGGGGGCTCCCACACCACTGAGAGCCCCACCAGACCACCCACTCCCAGAAGGGTGTAGTTTCAGGACCAGGACCCTCTTAACCATCCCCTTACAGCTCCCTCTTACCTCCAGGACATTCACAACAGCCCTTCAACCAGGCAATGTTACTTCCTGGCCTCCTGCAGCCAAACTGCCCTGTTTAAATAGGCAGCTGCTGTCTCCAAAATGGCTGCCCTAATCAGGCACCTGGAGGCTGCCAGCTCCAAGCCCTTAAAGTGGCAAGCACACACAGTGCACTGCCACACTATTTTAAATTTCCTGGGAGCAATAAGGTTGTACCATCAAATAATTTGGCCTTATTAAGAAAAGTAAAATTTTAATCAAACCATGTTGAAGAATTTTTTGTAGACTAACATTTTCATTGTAATTTCTCATTGTCTATTTAGCATTCAAGTTCCTGTTTGCTTCTGTGATGCCTTCTTTCCTTTGTATCTGGTTTTACCCTTAGCTTTATAAACCATTTATTTTTGCTATTTTCATCTGTATGAATGTCATATATATGCCAAATGTCACCCTGTGGGTCACTGCTTCCCTCTTATACATACTATATTTTTTTCTTTGCTTCTCTTTTCCAAGGTCTTTGGTACAATGATTTCTTCTGACACTTCTATAGAATATGAAACCATAGGTAGGGCCTTTCCCATTATCACAGTTTTCTCCATTGTTTCCACAGGTCTTCCTTTTAATTTGTTTGTCTCCTGTTTTACCTCTGAACATTTGCTGTTCCATAAATTTTGGTTGATTTGCCTTGTGTTTTCATGTACTATTTGGTGAATTTTTTCTGTGTTTGCTCCACTTATGCACTGCATTTGGCTGGGAATTCACTCACTAGCTTTGCACATGTCTATAGATTGTGGCAGAGTCAATGTGCACTCTGAACATCATCATCTGAGTTCCTGAATCTTATCTCCCTAATCTATCATGAATTAGCTTCTCTCTCAAGTTCTGATAATCACATTAGTCAGCTATTTTGTATAGTAATGCAATATACAGCTTGATTGTTTCTCTAGATCCCTCATTGCATTTATTGAGCATCTAGCTTTTATATGTGACTTTTGATCTGGGTTGCAAATTTTGCATGCATCCTCCTACTCTTCTACTGATACATCTGATGCTATCAGAGCATGTGGCAGCCTCTGCATATCACAGCTAATAGTTTGGATGCTGTTAGTCTGTTTTTCTTTTTTTATCCAGCTCCCAATGCAATTTCTTAATTTTCCCATTGCAATCTAAAGACTGCCCAATCCTGAAGCATCCCCTTTTTGTCTGTTTGCTTGAAAAAACGAAGATGAGAAAGGAAGAATAAGAAGTTCTGATGTTTTTGTCCTTCACTTCTGACATCACATTTTGTTTGTGAGGATAGAGACTGCAATATTTAGATTTGATTTTCCTTTTTCCATGTATATGTTCACCCTCAAGCACTTCCTGAAAAAAGAGTTCCCTAAAGTCTCAGACATGATGTCATACATCCATCCCCTATTGGGAAACAGCTTATTATAATTTTTCTTGCTTCCTGTCTGTCTTTTTAGTGTAGTATTAGAGTGAAACCTTCTTTGGATTTGCTCCAATTTCTCAATGTCTTTCTCAACTGTGGGGGCCCAAAACCAAACCTATTTTGCTAGTTGTGGTTTTATGAAGGCTGTGTACAGAGAAATTATCACCACCATAGTTTTGTAACAGTTATTCTTAAAACCACAAAACAGAATAGCATTTTTGTTCCTTCTGAAAATTAGCAGGCTGGAGTTTAGTGTCATCTATCATCATATAACTTCAGGACACTTTGCATTCTGACTTGTCAGTAGCCCTTATACAAGCCAGCAGAACTCTCAAGCCAGATACAGACATTGCAGTTTTACTGGCATACGTGATTGTATAAGGGCTATACCTGTAACATAACAGAAGTTCAGCGCACACAAACTAGTTTAAAAATGGTGGAACCTGGTCTAAGATTCCCCACCCACCAAAAGTCGAATATTTATTCTGTTTGCAACTGATCTAAACTACACCACTTACAGAAAACCACATAACTTAGATTGATTCTGCCTTGGGCTTTTTGAATGTCTGTACCTAGCCTTCAGGTAACTTCCACTCTTGTTAACAGCACAGTGCAGATCTATCACTAGATACTTCTGTCCAAGCATTGAATTTTTTTATTGCTGTTTCATAATCTTTTCCCATCTTTAATATGATAGCTAGAAAAATAGTCATAAAATTACGCAACAGAACAACTGAGTGCCAATCTATTTAATATGATAAAAAACATTTTTTTTAAATCAAAATTGGACTATTTGTTTTGTGATGGAATTTAGGGGCACCAGCAAACACTGGAACCCAATTGTGCAGGTTCCTGTTGACGCACAAAATAAAAAGTCACTCTCTGTTCTGCTTTAGAATTCAAAATGTGGATAATTCAGGAATTGACATTTATCCTCAGAAGCTTTGACATCTATTCATGTGCTGCCATCCCTTTGACCATTTAAGGTTTTGGTTTCCCCTAATGGAACCAGGCTCTGGTTCTCCATACTCTCTTCTTAGTTTTACTTTCAAAATTTATGGCTCCTCTGTCCACATCCCTGTGGTAATAGAGACTTAGGATGGAATAAAATGAAATGGGAAGGGTATCACCAAAGGTAATGCACCTCTTAGAAAAAGGAAGGACTACTTTATGTTCACACAGTCATAGAAATATATGGCTAGAAGAGACCTCAAGATGTCATCCATTCCAACCCCCTGCTCAAGTCAGGATCACCTCTTCCTGAACCATCCAAAACAGATGTTTGTGTAACCAGTTGTGACAGGGGGCCTGCTCAGAGTTGGAACTCAATGCCAGCCTGCCCACCTGTACAAGGGGCAGTCTACCCAGTCTCATCTGCCATGACTTGATGTTTAATAAACTCAGGGTAATAAGTGGGAGGCTGCCCATCTTAATGCCTCAATGCCTAGGGTGCTATGCACAACTCTGACCTCTTCTATACCGTGTCCCATGCCTCACAGATGGCATCCATATTGCTCCAGTGCCTCACACTGTGGCTCAAGCTCCAGAGTCTCACATGAGACTCTCACTCCCCACTGGAGCTCACAGTCACAGTGCCCTCACACTGGGCAGTTCTTAATCTTACGACCCAAACTTGGCCTCACCATGCTTGAGGACTTACTGAGGTCTCAGCCTCTGGCCTAACTGCAGCCTCAGGCATCCATGGACTTACCTTGGCCTTTCTGCCCTCTCCCTGGGACTTTAACTTAAGCCCTCTCAATAGGGCCTTCTATTCATGCCCTCTCACTAGGGCCTCCTTCTTAGATCCCCACTCTTGTTGGGGTTGGCCCATGTGCTGCACTTCACATCACCCCTGCAACCCTCCCCAGCACACACCTGGTGCAGCACTTCAGGTCGCCACCATACACCTTACTCTATGTAGGCCTCAACATTTACTTCTGCTCCCTCACTGGGGCCATACTAATGCCCCCTCTCTCTGGAGCCGCTGGGGTCTTACACCCTATGTGCTCGGGTGCCTGAAGACGTGTCTGACCCCACTGTACTTGTCCCTACAACTGGGTAATCCACCTCTGGGACACTGGGGTCTTGCACCCTATGGGGCTTAGGTGCCTCTCCCTCAGCATGCCTGGCCCCCCATGCCTGTCCCTACAACTGGGTAACTTGCCAGGGTCTTGGGGCTGGGTTTATAAGGTGCCAGCCATTCATTGGGAAGGCAACTGGCCTGGCATTTCTGGGGAGCCACCCCACCACAGGCAGTGCCACCAGGCCATACTTCCCCAGCAGGGTATAGTTTTCAGTCATACCCAGGACCAGGAGCCTCCTGCCATCCCCATAGCTCCTGCTATTGCCTCCAAGGATATTTTAAGCAGCTGCTCAGCTGGGTGGTGTTCTTCCAGCTGCCAGAAGCAGACTGCTGGCTCAGCTCTGAGGTTCTGAGTTAAAATGGAGGCTGCTCTACCCCCTCCTCCAATCACAAGGCCCTCCTGTGGTCATGTGACCACCTGATCAGGCTGGGCCACACCAGCTGGCTGCCCTGTTGCCTGATCTAAGCCTTAACATGTCAGGCATTAAAGGTGCTCTGCCACACCTGTTTTTATAAACTCCCAATAGTGGAGATCCCACAACTGCTCCAGTTAACCTGTTCCAGTGTTAACCACCCTTATAGCTAGAAAATTCTCCCTAATGTGAAACTTAAATATCTCTTGTTACAATTTAAGGCAATTACTTTTTCTCCTATCCCCTGTGGTCTTGTGACAATCCCCATGATACAACTCAGTTTTCAATTGCTTGTAACTGTACCAAATTAGCTGTTTGGTCAGCTTGGGAAAAAAGGATTTTTCATGTGAGGTAGCTGCCTGAGGTTTAGTATTTTGAGAATTTTCAGCAATATGGTTTAGGTTAAAATATCCTGTCATTCCATATTAAAAAATTCTTAGAGTGTCTCTACAGAACACCAGTAACTTTGGAGCCAGAACTTGAAATTTGGATCCGGGAGTTTTTTTGTGTCATAGCATACTTTTTGCCTTCTCTATGGAAAAACATCCCAGTTTGACCGATGTAACAAGCTTGTGAATAATAACAGCTGATGCATGTTCAGTAAATCCTTTTTAGAATTTGGCAACAAAATTCTTCACAGATTCCATCTGCACCAAGCATGTTCTGGCCCCTCATAGCTTCTTTGTACCAGCAAGACTGTGCATTTGCCACCCCCACCTCTCAGACAACTGCATATGCTCCCTCCAGAGAAACAGTGGATGAGTAGGACTGTCTCTAAAATAGCAGTTCCCAGCTGCTGTGGGCAGCTATGGTGCCAGGCTGACAGTAAAGATTCTCTCTCATGTGTTAACTGTGTTTCTCTTCTGTCATCCAGGCAGTGAGGAGGAGGCAGCCTGACAGAAATATGGAGGAATGAGGAGCCAGGCCTTGTGGTGTGGAGGGGCATGAGGTGCGGGGGTGGCAAATAAGAGGTAGGCTGTGACAAACAAAAGATGGAACTGGAACTAAAGGGTGGAAGTCTAGGAGAATGGAAAGGAGACAAGCAAATTAAGAAAGGACTCATGGTTGGCAGTATTGATGTAGTGAGGGGAGAGATGGCCGGAGTGGGGAAGAGGGGAGTTGAGCCCCGGGACACAAGATGTTGGGTGGGACAGTCCCAATGCTGAAGAGCCAACAGAGAGTTGGCAATAGAATACTAGGAGCTCAGTGTGGCCAGAAAACCCCAGCAGAGAGGACGCTATAGGATAAAAGCAGCGCAGGAGGCGGGGGTGGAGAGCTCTGCTGGAAATGGGTCGGCCCTGTGACAAGCAGCTGATCCCAGCTTGAAAGTTAAGTTACAAGTTAGTGGTTTTTTGCCACTATTTTATTGTCAGGCCATAGAGAGTGAAAGGGGGAAGTGGGTCAGCTGGCTAGAGGGGGAAAAAAAGAGGGAAAAGGACCAGGCTGGTCACAGACCCTGTAAAAGGAAGGGGCAAGAGCCTGAATGGAGTTTATTTTCTGTTTGTTTGTTTTTTCTTTTTTGGACACAAGGGTTCCCCAGGAGGTGCATGTGACCACCCTTTAAGGGAGAGAGAAGACCAGGTCATACACAAACTCACGTGAGACTTACCTGAGACTAAAAGAAAGCCCAGAAGTCCATGTCATTCCTTTTTGTCAAAGTGGGCGGTGTCAACAGTCACAAACCTGTAAGAGAAAAGAAAAAATTAAAACAACACACCCAGGAAGACCAACTAGTATACACAGTGACGCATGCCATCTACGTGGTGCTAGGACGGGGTGTAGGGCAGGTTGGTGCCCCAGAAAAGAGCCTTAGTGGGTTTGCTGTTAGCCAGCTGCAGTATTAAAAGAACATCTCCTGATCAGTAACTTCAAATAACATCAAGACGTGGCAGGTAAGAGTCAGGACTCACCGCAGTGGAAACCAGACAAGTGAACGCGCGAGACCCACAGGGCAGACATGGAAAATACAGGGTAGCTAGACACATAATCCCAATTGGGCTAAGCCCTGACAGAGAAGAACACAAACAGGAAGGGAATTAAGGGAAAGCAGGTGAAGCTGGAGCAAACATGAATGCTCCATTTGTAATTTACTGCACAATATCCAAACCCAACACTAAATTCGGAATTTTCCTCATGAGCTTTCTTATGGCCCTCTCTTCACTCTGTCTTAATTCTTCACCAATGTTAAAGAATGTTCCTGTACAATTACTAAGGCAGTACTGTTGTCCCCATTGACATGGAGAACAGAAGCACAGTCAGTAGAGCCAAAACTGGTGAGTGTCAACTAATTTTGGACCCCCATTTTAAGGCAGCTAATTTAGGAAGTGAGCAGTTTACTAATTCTGAGGAAATGCTGTGATTTATAATGCAGTTCCTAGAAACAGGCAGTGGCAGACAGATGACAAGCTGATTTATTTGAAGATAATTCTTGGGGAAAAGAGGATGTTCTTGGTAACTTGGCTCTGCTGTGTGGGCAGATATTGCCCAATTATTGTCTATGACTGATTGCTCACAGATTGATTTTTGTGTGTAAATTAAGTATGTTATACTCAGGATATACTCAGATATACCATGCCCTAGATTTTTTCTCTACTGGGAAGCTTAATTGTGAGATCCCGGGTTCTTCTTCCTCTCAGCAGAAGAACTATGCTGGTTTTAGAAACAGGACAAATTATGGAAGAAAAGGCAACACTAGGGCCATGGCCACACAGTAAGTTTAGTGTGTTCCATCATGGTATCCTTAAGCACACTGCACTGCACTAGGCAAGCTGCTTTTTGGAAGTGCTGCAAAGCTAAGTAGCAAGCCCAAAGCCCCGCAGAGATGTGGCTATACTACTTCCAGTATGGAAGACAGCCCAGCTAGATCAGCACAATATGCACAAGGACTTTGCTTTTGAGTCCAGTAACTTTACTGTGTAGACAACAGCGTAAATGCATTAATTATTTAATTTCCTCATAACTACACACCGTAATATGTTTGCAGTTCCCTGTGTCATTGGTGCTGTTCCAGAATTAGAGTAAACATATTCCTTTGCTGGTCTACAGCCGTGCTGTTGTTTGGGATATGCTTCTTCCATGAGTTGCCAGCCATCTTTAAATGTGTTATCTGCAAAAATATCAAAAAGGGTCTCAGTGAAAATCAATGCAAACCTGATGCAAACCTACAAGTTATATTCTCATTTTTAATAATAGAAGCCTAAATGTATAGGGTTCTCTTTTTAAAGGTGGATTTTAATTTTACTACTTCTGGATTTGCCAAAGCACCCTGTTTTCCCTGTGTCTGTTTTAGTGCCAAGCTTACAAGGACTTACACATCTCTAACTTTAGGCTTATGTATGCTCCCACTGAGGTCCATGTCCTTAAGCTTATTACCAGGGACCTGGGTTTTCCATTCTCCATGGAAAAACATGGTAAAAGGTGGATCTTCTCTTTTTAAAGAAAAAAATGCAGATTTTCTCCTTTAAAGGAGAAAAACATGGAAATGCCAGGTTTCCCCTTGCAGACTGGCAAAGTTCCATCCTGCAAGGGGCTGGGGGGAGCTGAAGGAGGGCAATCAGGCAGGGGGCACCACTGCATGTGTGCATCTACATGGCAGCCAGACAGCAGCTCCCACAGCTCTCCGCAGGTAAGTGGGGTGGGTATTGAAGCCCAATAGGTAGGGAGGGAGGGAGTCAGGCAGAGCTGGGGCTAGGGGCACTGCCCAAATGGGGTAGTGCATGGGGCCTGGAGCCAGGGTGGGAATACACAGCTGCAGGGCCTGGGCAGGGAGTGAGATGGAGCCATGGGTGGCTTGTCCTAGGGGTGGCAGCAGCAGGGGTGACCGTGCGGAGTTGTGCCACCCACTGCTGCCATGCGGGCAGAGGGCACCTACCCATGGCGGTGTTAAGCTCCTGGTGGCAGCACTAAGACTCCCCACCCCACTCTGCTGTGTCCTGCCACACCAGGTACCACCTGCTGGGCCATAGAATGTGCAGCCCACATCTGCCCCCATCCTGCACACAAATTTGGGGCACACATGCCCCCCATGCACCCCAGACTTGTATGCAGAATGGGGGCAGATGTGGGCTGCCCACTCCATGGCCCAGCAGGCAGGACCTGGTGTGGCAGGGCAGAGCAGGGTGGGGCGGGGAAGCTCAGTGCAGGCTCAGAGCCCCTGGCAGCAGCGCAGGGCTCTCAGCGGTGTCACTGAGCCTCCCTGCCCTGCCTTGCTTTGCCCTTCTGGGTCCCACCTGCTGGGCTGCAGAAGCCCTGGGGGGAGGGCAGCAGGGCAGGGAGCCCCAAGCCTGCAGTGGCCAGCCTGCATCTGCCCCACCCACAGGCTTGGCTCCAGCTGTGCCACCCATGGGGGAGGGGGAGCCAGGCTCCCTGCTATGCTCTGGCCACAGGAGCTGCTGCCTGGTCCCTGCCCTGTAGCCCTGGCAGCTGGGAGAATTTGTGATTTTTAAACAGAGAAAACCAGGATCCCTGCTTATTATCACAGTAAATGCTTTCAGGACTGGAACCTTTTATTTTAATCTCTTATTTTGCAGATTCTTTATCGCTTACACAATAATAACAATTAACATATATAAATATAAACAGAAAAGTTCTGAAAACAAACCTTTACAAGTCACATGAAAGGACTCTTCTGCTTATTTTTAATTGTTATTTGTGTGTGAGATCTTTCCCAAACTACTCTTAAACATGGTCTATGCTGCATGTATGGTCCAAACTTTCTCCCCTTCTAGCTTCCCTTACTCTTCCAGAGGTTTGGTTATTTTAACATAGAAATTTAGCAGGAAGATAACAAGTGGTAGCTCAACCCATTTTATCTGGACACTAAGCCGATCTAAGGGTTCCTCTCTCAGCCTGTTCCAAACACACCCTATGTCTTCTCCCACCGGAGCATTCCTCCCAGTCAGGGTATCCACCACCAACATCCATGAGCCAGCAGAAACTGTTCCTAAAATAGTGAGATGTTTCAGGCAAATATTGTCAGACACTTACTGATGTCCTGATTTTTTTCCATGACCTTATAGTTATCTTTATGTAATGCTGTGTAATACTCTACAGCCATGAAAACAGGTAGAACTACCAACAAGAATCAATGAAGGTTCTCCTCGCCTCAGAATTTAGAATTAAATACTGTAAATACAATAAAGATAAAGGGCACAAGGTGGGGTATTGTTCTTTAAAGAAAGTCAGTGGGATTGAACATATGGGATTGACTAAATAATTTGTAAGGATACATAGTGAAGATTATTTTGAGAGGCATACCCTGTCAAAATAAAGTCTAATGTGAAAAAGGTACGATGGAATTAAATCTTTTCTGGAACTCTTGTAAATGAAAATTGTGTTCTGTTCTTCAAATTATGGCTCAGAAGAAGCCAGCAAATAGCATCCTCTAGAATACAGTTTACATTTTATTTTACCAAAATTAGTGATTTTAAAAACTATCTAAATATAAAGTGCTATGCTAATGTGGTCAGCTCACAAGCAGGATTTAGCACCTATGCTTTGTATCAATAGGAAATGCAAAAATAGCTTTCTATAACACTCAGCAAGAATTCTAAGTAGATATTATTTAATGGGGACATACACTCCATGTGGCTCACTTCGCTTCCACTGAGAAGCCCATCATCAGGCTTCTTTAGTGTTTAGCTCAATGGAGTCCCAGTCCAGGACTGTGGCTTCTACAACACTAGAAGCAATAAATCACAAGGTTCCATAAAACCGCTACAGCTCAGGAACAAAAAAAAGACTTGATAGTTCATAAACTCATAAACTATGGGATGAAATCCTGATACAACTACTGTTAATGGGGAGTTTTACCATTGTTAGCAGGAGGTTCAAGGATTTCACCATGGTCCCTGAACTCTCAGGTAAAAGCTCCATCCTGCAAATACTTACATATCTGCTTAACACCTTTTCACACACGTAAATATTTGTAGGATTTGAACCTAAAATTTTGACATACTGTTCAGTAATGTAAAGTATGCACCATCTGGTAGTATAGGTAAGGGGAAGAAATCTTCAGGGGTCTTTATTGAAAGCTTTCATTGAAGAACTGTTTTAAAGTGAAACTTTAAGGAGATGATTTAAGTGAAAGAAGAAGAAGAGGAGAAAGAAACCCCTTCTGTGGCCTGGCACAGAAGGAGATGGAGAGAGATCTGGCCATCTGAAAGAAGTTGCAAAAGAAAGAAAGCTGCAAAATGGGCAGTTAGGGGAGTGTCTTAGGCTAAGTAAAGGAAAAAAGAAAAGGCAGAAGCTGTTTATTGAAAAAATGATGTATTTTTCAATAAATAAAAGACTAGTTGGAGGATCCCGATGAGATTTCCCTAGTGACTCTTAAAGCAGGTATCTCCATATGAATTCTAAATAGTGGTGACAGGCAAGGGACAAGAGTAATATAGTATGTATATTATACTGACAGCTAGAGCACTATGGGAGGCAACTCTCCACCAAACTTTCCTTCTCCAGTACTACAGCAAGGATGATACTTGCTGTAAACGTGTTGGTGTTTAGCTTAGAGCAGCCTCGAGTTTCCAGGAAGAATTGTGATAGTAACTCCCCAAATTATCATCTTGTGCATTTTTCACAGTGAAGTGCTGGAACAGAACAATTAACTAGCCCTTAGCTCAGCCCTTCTGGCTGTGCTAGCCCAAAGTATTTGAGATTCAAAAGCATGCTACCATCCAAATCAATCTGCCCAGACTTGTGGCTTATATGTGGTATTGTTTGGGTCCATTTTCTTTGATTGGTTGGTTATTTTCTGGTTTGGCATATAGAAGAATTTTTCGTTTTTTCTTTATGCAATTTTTATTTTTAATTCATAGCATAAATACTTAACTCTTGGGGTAGGAATTTTTTTCCTAAGATATAATTTTTTTTAAAAAACATCTGGCATATGCTGTACAGGGAGAGCCCACTGAATTGCTGAAAAGTCTTGGGAATGCACATAACTATTAACTTGTGGAAAGATAAGATTTCGTATGGCCCTACATGGTTAAGTAATGGTGGGTTGTTTAGGACACAGGCACTGAGACCAGATACAGACACTGATGTTTTGGTGTCAGAGAACTGTAGCTCTGGAACCCCTAAGGATGGTAGGACCACAGTTTTATCTCCCTCCAAGTTGTGTCGGGACAGCAAAGTGAGATTACTGTGGGAGGGCAGAGAACACCGTACCATCTTCTCCTCCAGCACTACACCTACACCAAATAGAATGACTAAAATCCTGGACATCCTACCAGTCAATGGAGCCAGAATTTCACCCAGTGTTTTGGGGACAACATACCTCCATTCTTCCAAGTACTGCTAACTGAGACTTAAAGCTCAATGCAGTTTTACAATTTAAGATTGATTGCACCTCCATTTCTCATTGAATGTAGGTTTCTATATTTCAGTGAACATAGGTTTATATATTCCCATTAATGTTTAAAATTTCTAAAAACGAATCTATTTTTATGTCTTACAAGCAAAAGTACCTGGCTTCGCACAGGTTGCAGTCATCAAATTTTAATGTTTTATAAATAAAATATTTTCATTCTATCTTATTTCCCTCTACTAATAAGCTACTCTACTAATAATGTGTATGGACAACAGTAGAATTTGAACCAAGTTACTTAAAAACCTGAGAACTGCTGTTTGGTCTTGCCCCTGCATTAAAATTATAATTGTGAAATAAAATTTGGGTTCAACGTAGCCACTGCTGTTCAGTGTCGAGAATTCCCATTGGCTTCAGGAACAGTCCCCCATGTGAAGTGACTGCATGCACTCTTCAAAGCCCTGGAGTAAAATGATCAAACAAAAATCATCTATACAGAAAATCAGGCAGACGAAGCATTCCTTTTCTTGTTGTAATCAGACTGCTGTAGGCAGCCTAAGAGGAAATGTCCCCATTTAAATTTGTTAAGCTATAATTCCACCAAGAAATCATAAATCATCAAGATCAAATGCTTCATTGGGTTAAATATAAAAAACTCAAGATGAAAGATTTAGTGGGTGTTACCTCCATTGTCATTTTTCATATAGAAGTTTAAACAAATGATTCAACCAGATCTTATCGCTTATTTTGTTTTTTCTCCATGTTTATATTTTATGTGTCCCTCCTGTTTCTGTCCCGGAGTCTATCACAAAACCTCAACGGTGACCCCAGTGATGTTAAATCAGAATAACTTCCGAAATGTATGAAATTTGCGACAGCCGGCTGTGCGAAACTGTTAGAACAGGAGCATCTCAGGTCACCGTCTTGTTTTAGAGTTTGAAGTCAGGATGTATATTACCTTTCTCTATGTGCTGGAGATGACTGTGAAAACCTTATGGAGCATGGCAACGTATTGGAGGCAGTGAAGAAATAACAAAGAGCACAGGCGCCTTTCCTTCATTGGTTGCTTCCATATTTGGTGGACTGTATCCTGACACAACCCTTATAGTTACTAAGTTTTTGTAAGCTTTCTTATACCACAGTACCACCTAGAAGGCACAGTTAGGACTGTAGCTCCATTATGGTAGGGACTGTCTGGGCATCAATGTAGGCTCGCACACACGCTGCCTAAAAGTGCTTCCAGCCTTATAATATCTACCTCTGCAACGTGCATGAAATCCTTGATGATACTTAAACCAATCCAAAAATGGTTTTAAAACGGCTTTGGTGGGGACTGGTGTGTATTTTCTGGTGACCATTTACTTAAAACTGATCCAAAAATGGCTTTAAAGCAGTCTTGGTGAGGATTGTGTATATTTTCTGGTGAACCTGGTCTTGTACAACCTGGGATTGCTGATGCCAAAATGTTTAACATTAAAAAGAATAAACATCCTCTGTGATGTTTTGTTCTGATTTTTAGCTTTTAGGTACCCTTGGCTCATGTTTTCAAATTTTTCTCTACAATCACAAGGACAAAAGACCTAGTTAGAGAGAGGGAGGGAGCTCACAAGCATCTCCAGGGCCATTCTCCCAGTCAAGCACAGGGACAGACAGAGCTGTCCCTAGGAGTGCACGGGGCCCAGGCCATATCAGCCTGTGTGGGGCTGGGGGGTGGCGGTGAGCAGTGGCCGTGGTGGGGCCTGTACGGCACTGTCTGCAGGCCTCCAAAGCACGGCGCCCAAGGCGGTTGCCCCAATTTGCACCCCCCTAGGGATGGCCCTGGGGACAAGCTACCCAGAGAGGCTGTGCAATCTCCATCCTTGGAGGTTTTTAAGACCCTGTTAGACAAGACATTGGCTGGGATGATCTAGTGGAGGATAGGCCTGCTTTGAGCAGGGGGGTGGACTAGATCAGGGATCAGCAACATTTTCCGGCAGAGTGCTGAAAACACCCACAACTTCAACTGATAAGATGTTGGTGTGCCAGGGTGGATGACGGGGGAGCCACAAGGGGCCCAATCCTTGCTGTTGCCGTGTAGCCCCAGCCCCTTCCCGCCATTCACCCAGAGGCACGTATGCCAAGCAAAATGCCTTTGAGTGCCACACTCTGCACCTGTTCTGGGGGTTGCCTACCCCTGGACTAGATGACCTTCCAACCTGAATTTTCTACGGTCATCATCGTGTTTTGGAGGTGGGGGGCGCCTGAAGAAGGGTGTTTGTACCTGAAAGCTTGAAAAGAACAATTTTTCCAACTATGTTGGTGGAACAAAAGATAGCTCCTCTCCCCAGAGCCTTGTCTGCCTGTGACAACTGCGGGACTCCAGGAGCTGGAGCTTTAAAGACTCAGTCCCAGCCTGGCAGTCTGGGCACCTGACCCAGGCATGCAGAAATGCTGCCAATTGTGAACTGCAGCTGGTCCCTGGGGCTGAGCAGGGGAAACGGCCACCTCACAACCCAACCAAGCCCTGTGGGAAGTGAAGGTGGACAGGGGACGGGAGGTGACAGCCCTGGGTGAATTTTGCTCTATGCCCCCATCCTCGGGGAGAAGAGAGCACACACACACACGCGCGCGCGCACACACACCCTCCCCCGCCCGCGGGCTGCGCCCGGGCCGCCAGCCGCGCTCCTCCCCCCGCCGCCGCCCGCCAATGAGGGCTGCAGCCCCCCCAGATCCTCTCGGCGGCCACTCGCCATAGGCCGGCCGGGGCTGCCAGTCTCCCCGCCTCAGTCCTCCAGCACCCCCCGCGGGAGCTCGGGGCGGAGGTGGCGCGAGGCCGGGCGATGCTGCGGTCGCGCCAGCTGTCAGCAGCCCCCAGCGCCTGAGCCCGGGCGGGAGGAGAAGGAGGCGGAGGAGGAGGCGGCGGCAAAGAGCGGGGACAGCCCGTGGCCGCTCCTCCCGCCCGCCGCGGAGCGCTGCATCGCCGCCGCTGTGCTGTGCTGTGCGGGCCGGGCCGGGCCGGTCGCCCTTGCTCCGAGCGGGGCGGACCCGGAGCTGCGCGGGCGGACGATGCTGTGAGCCGGGGTCGCGGCGCCGAGGTAGGGGCGGGTGGTCGGCGCGCGCGTCCTTTGTGTGCGGCGCTGGGGCGCCCGGCCGGCCGGCGGCTGCTCCGGGACCCGCTCCATAGGCGCTATGATGTCATCGCTAGATCAGTGATGGGCGCCTATAGCCCGGCCCGGGCACGCGCGGCCTGGGCCAGCGGGGGGGTGTCCCTGCTTTGCTGGCCCCCGGCCCTGTGCCTGGGGCTTGTGATCACTGAGCTAGGGAGAGCATCGCGGGGCTGGGCTGGGCTGTGCTGCCGTGGAGCTGCCAAAAAAAGGAAGGGGGAGGGAATCAAATTTACCCCCCCGCATCGCGCGTGTGCGTGTGTGTGACAAAGGGGCCTTTTCAAGGCAGAAACAAGAGCCTCACGTAAGACCCAAGAGGGTGGTCCAATTTCAGAAAGAGGTTTGATGCTTGGTTTGGGGGGGGGTTTACAAGTAAATTTTTTTTGGTACCCTTTCCCTGGGGTTTACGGTCTTCCTTTTCACCCCTCCGTCCCCCAGATCTGCTCTCAGTCCCTTCCCTCAGACATCCATATGCCCCCCACCCCATGGGTGCCAGCGGCTGCAGAGCCACAGCGGGGAATGTAGCCAAGCCCTCCTTTAATAATGTTCAGGCTGGTTTCTGGTACCTGGAGAACTTGCCTTAGCGCTGCTCCATGTGGATTTCTCTCCCCCTGCCTCCCGCCCCTTTTCCCTCGAGCAAAAAAGATTTCACTTCTAAAACGAGAACATAATAGCCTGGTCCATTCGGCAGTGATGGAGGGGAGCAGGGAGAGTGACACAAGGCTGAAGCTAGAGGGGAAGGTTTTGGTGGAGTTCAAGGCTACCCACTGCAGCTTTTAATCAATCATTCTGATACACTAATTCTTAAAATGATTAACAGCAAAGTGGGAACAGAGCAGGCTTGCAAGAGATGCACGCAGAGTACTGAGAATGCTTTTGGAAACCTTGTCATTTTCCTGCTTGTATGAAGCCTCCTTTAACTCCCACATCCTTTCTCCCACCAGCCAAGCAGCTGTAAGCATTTCCAGTTTCTTTCTTTCTTTCTTTCTTTCTTTCTTTCTTTCTTTCTTTCTTTTTCTGATTTTTTTTTTTTTTCCAAAATATTGCCTTTCACCACTATACCCTGGTTAGAGCTGAGAACATGTAAAGATCTTCTCTAAATGTGCAAACAAGCAGAAGTGGTTTTGTTTGGGGTTTTGGTTGTTTTGGCTTTTTTTAAGTTCCCCTGGATAAAATATAGCAAGTTAAAGGGACACTCACTGTCAGCTGGAAATCCCGAGAATTAGAATAATGAACTGAAATTAGTTTCCAGTGTTACACCCACCACTGAGTTCCCCTGATGAGTTTCATGGTTTTACAGTCACATTTTCTGAAAGTTTTAAATAGATTTTTTCATTCCTCTGCTGTATGACAGACCCACACAAACAGGAAAATGACTACACAAAGTTCTGTTAAATGAACAAAGTAAAAGGAGGAGGGGAAAGTCTGTTGTGACAGTAATAGAGTTTTAAGAACAACAATCGGGAGTGGTTATCATTAAGTGGATGTTTTCAACTTAGAACCAGTATATTAAGAAGAATATATAATCATTTTAATAACTGATATACATTTTCAGAAAATGTGGTTGATCCTAATGGATGCCTGTATATATTGCAATGTTAAATATTTTTAACTTTCAGGAAGAGGCCTTTTAATGAAGTCATCCTGGAAATGTGATGCACTCAGTTTTAGCGCTTTTTGTAAAAATGGTGACCATAAAAAGTATCATGGCTTAATGGATGCATTTAAATTATAATGTGGATTAACCTTATTCTACTCGTATTCAGCTGTGAACTTATATGACCAGCTCATTGAAATATTAATATTTTAGGGGGTTTCTTGTAAGTGCATTGAGTCCATTGATTTATTTTTTTTAAGTGCTACACAGAACTGAAGTGAGCCGACTTTTCATTTTGTCTCAGTAATGGAGAATTTCCCCTTCTTCCCCCCACCCCACTGCACCCCAGTAGTCAACATTGCTTTTATTAGGGAGTTTACTTTAAGATAACTGACTTTGACATTATTATGCACCTTTAAACTCTGGGCACATCATTCAAGTCATGCTGTGTTATCTTCTGATGGAATACATAAGGCATGGGACATTGCTTAATTATAAATCTTTAACACCGGTTCATTGGAAAGTTTTTGAATTAGTTGAATAGTGGTCCTTATTAAGTGGAGAGGACTCTTGCAAAAAAAAACGTTAGAGCTGTCTTTGAAGAGAGTACTGAAAACTGCAAGTAAGCCTCATTGATGATGATTCTAAGTATGTTTAATGATTACAAGCAATTAACAAATATAATTTAGTTCAACAGAATAAATATGCTCAGGTTTCTGTGATCTGAATGGTCTTATTGTGTTGTAACTGAAATGTTACATCATATAAAATGTTTGAGTGATGTTATCCAAATATGTATGGGTGGAGTATAGTATTGCATGCGTGGGTAGTGTATAGTGTGTAACGGACCTTTGGGGCCAGTGTTTCTGTGGACCAGATTAGAATGAATGTAGCAATCCAGGCGTGATATGATCTGCACTGGATTTATGGTTTAATAAAAATGTGGTTAGACAAGTTAAAACTGCCCAGTGCCTCCATGATGATTTAGTGATATGCATGCATCATATTACAACGGTGTATTTTTAGTTCTTACATGTAAAAAGGCTTACCGACTTCTTTAGTCGGTATACAGTCCTTGCCATCTTTGCTGTGTTGTTACACTATACATTAGGGAGAAAACTTTGTTCTTTTTTTTTTCTCACATTAATGTTTGAATCAAACTTGTCTGTCAAGTCCCGTGCAAGTACTTTAATATGTTCAAAATTGAGCTAACTAAATTAGCTGATCTTGTGTCATGAAAAACATTTAATTTGTTCTATAACAAGTCTTCATCTTAGTGTTTACAGTCAGTGTGGTCTCTTTACCCACTGCTACAAAAATAGGGCTTGAACATGCCATTTATTTCTTCAAGTTGTCTCAGTGAAGTATGGCAAGTAAAGGCTACTTCTGTGAGCAAAGGACTGCAGGCTTTGCAGGTACCGGAAGACAGAAAGAAGTATGTTCAGGGATAAAGCAACAAAGGGACTTGGATGTTGCATAGTTGAGAGTGTTGATACATTACTTTTAGGTGTCTTCCAACTCTTGTGGTATTCATAGCCCTGCATCTGGTGCCTTTCTTTCCTTATACTATATAGGAAACTAGTCTCCCAGAGAATGAGATTCACACTAACCAGCATGCAGCCTTTCTAACCTAACCAACAGGATATGTCTGTCTCTCAGCAGCATTTCTTAAATCCTTGGGACTTGGGTGTCTTACCCCGCTCAGGAATTGCAGCCTTGACCCTTCTTCTGGAGTTCAGTGCCTAGACCCAGATGCAAACAGGTATTTAAAATAGGAATTAGGCATCTAAAAATACTTTTGTGGATTTGGGCTTCAGGCATATGAAGACAACACTACAGTCCTGGAAATGGCAGCTAAACTGCTACCCATCTGCGGAGGCTCCCAGGCTTTAGAGATGTCTCAATTTTTCAACATTCAAGTTTTACAAGTGCCCGAAGTTCAGCTTCTACCTGCTCCAAAGTGCCTCAGTCTTGACACGGTGAGCACTTCCTCTCCTAAATGACGCATCACAAATCAAGATCCAAAAACTAGGTGTTTCTCAGCCCATCTTCGCTTTGGGGGACAACCTCAGTAAGGATTCTCAGACGCTTAACATACCGGTATCCACATATAATTCAATGGCTGCCAGCATTTTCAAGGAGGAAGGGGTATTAGTGCTGCCGCTCTTTCATCCAAACAGCTCCATGGCTACCCTCACCCAGCACAGGGAAGGCATTAGTTCAGTCTGTCCCTGCCTGGAGGAATTGAAACTCACTTTGGGATTCAAATGTGTATGACTCTACCGTTGTGGTTACAGCTGTTACCTAGGTTTCAGGACCTCCTCTGTAAGTAGTTAAATACGTTTATATTAAATGATCACTGGGCTATAATAGGCCTAATGTATCTGATTATTGGGTGTGAGTGGAACAAATTAAATGGGGGAGGAGGCAGAGTAGAGATTTATTCCCATCGCAGAATAGTCTATAACCTAGTGGTTGGAAATTCCTGGAAGAAAATGTTGGTTTCATTCTCACCAGGCAGAGTGGAACACTGACTCATGGTGCCTCGTATCATGTGTGAGTGCTCTGTCCACTAGATAAAGGGAAATGGGATGGCAGCACTGCCTCTTTTAATTAAACATACCCAACATATGGCCCTCAAACATCACATGCAGAAAACCCCTTAATTTTTGAACCCTTTTGCAGACTAGGCATGAAACATGACAAGCTGCTCAGCAGTGTCAAGACTAGTTCTGCTTGTGGGCATGCCCAGAAGCAGAACTAAAGCATCTGGAGGACTTTTGATATTAAACACTTAGTTGCCTGCAGGTGTTGGGTTTAGGTGACAGCTGAATCAGGGTCTTGAGGTCTGCAATTTCAGAATTGCTCACCAAAGTCCTTTTGAGGGTCTAGCTCTTACGCCTGATCTTTCAGAGACTGAAGACTTGCAGCTCCAACTGAGGTCCATGGGAGGTACTCAATACATCTGGAAAAGGTCATTATTTTACTTTAAATTTATAAGAAAATAACAAATTGTTCTTGATGCCATACCAAATATAGGACCTGATTCTTATTTGCTTACCTACATATTGTACTTTGTTTTTGCTCATGCAAGCAGTCTTATTGACTTCAGTAGAAATACTTGTCTGAAGGTAAGCATATGTAGACAGCACTGTAGCCATAAATGTAAAACAAGGAACATCTTTAACAATATACAACAGAGTGGTAGCAAAAGAAAAGTATCCCCATCTTCCTGGCCAGAGAGTGACCATTCCACTATGTGAAGGTTCTTTTGCATTGGCTAAATTTGCTCTGATTTAAAATTAAGATATCAAAATACTTCATGAATGAAAAGTCAAAGACAAATATTACTCAATGGAAGGAGCTCCATCTTGAATGTCTCTGCTTATCTCAGCTGTGGCACAGGAAGCAGGATGACTAAAGATGAGGTTGGAATTGGGCCCAAGATTTCTATGTAACACTGCTTTATTCAAATCACGAGCGGTTATCACTCCGGCAAAGCCTTATATTCTGAAACCTATTTTAGTACCTCAAAAATATTATATAGCTCTTGGAAGTGAGTGAGCAAACAAACAAAAAAAGACTAACTAGAGAGTAAGTAAGGTGTGTTAGTAACAACATCCTTCCTACCATGCTCCACTATAATAATGCACTGTGTATTGCATTTTTGAGGTGTAAAGAATAACATGTAACATCAGAATGGAGGGGGCGGGAATCCTCCAGAGTAACAGAAAAATTGGATTCGAGTTGGCGTGATATGTCCATATGGAGCCCAGAAAAATCTACATCCATGTTCATGCTCTTGTAAGGAACAAGTGTAAATGGGGTTGGCAGTTGCAGTTGATACCCAGGCAAAAATCCACATAGAAGCATTAGCTACTGCACTCTGACAGCGGCTTATTTCACAGTCCATGGAACTAATGGCGTCATGGTTCTAAATGAGGGTGGCATGGGGGAGAACTGTATAGGATTGTATCAAAGAAACGGTGGCATGCAGCACTCTGAGCACTAAAAAGTAGTACAGACCTAAAACCTTTGTTGTGAAAAGGGTATCACCAATTTCTGTTAATCTGAAATTGTAGATCTTATGCTTTATTTTATTCACAACATGTCAGTTCTAAAACAGGTTTTCAGGAAGCCAGTTAGTAAATACTGGCTTGCATGACTAAATTATACTGCTTGTAATGGAGTGTTTTGAAATTTCTTCTAAAGCTTAAAGTAGATGCAACAGTATGGCATAAAAAGGAGGAGGGGAGATCCTAAAACAAAAGCAAAAGAATGAAAGCAGCAGCAGAAGAGAGGTGTAGAAAAGAACTAAGTTAATCAGGCAGCTGGGCATCTCTTTTTGCACAAAACTATTAGCCAAAAAAAAGGTGTTTCCAAAATGTTTGACAAGCACATGTCAGTTCCTCCATTATGGTTGGTTTTTGAGGTGGGTGGAGGCAAATATTGATAAATATGAAAAGGTTAATTTGACCCCTTATAATTATTTTCAGTTTGTAATTTTATTTCCTTTTAATTAATAAATATTCAAAAATAAACAGGGCAAAACTTAAACCATTTGATTGATTAAAAAATAAATATATTTTTGAATGCTCAGTTTGCCAAAAAAGTTTGAGGCTTGTTTTGTATTGAACCAAAATGATTTTCTAATTGTTAATAAGCTAAACAATACTTTTTTTTTTCCACCTACCTCCAGTGAAGCAATCCCAAACAACTAAAAAAGAAGCACCAAGAAAAAAAGTAATGTGCAAAGGCAATGCAGAAGTAGTAGTTGCATCGTAGAAAGACCTCTCAATCTCTTCTAGTTTCATGGCAGAAATTACTTCCAGAACTTAATCCGTGGGATTCAGAGATCCGCTTTTCTTTAGGTTCATTATGTAGATCTTGCCCCTTCTTTGGTTAGAGCTTCTGTTTCTGTAAAAACCAAAATCAGCAGGGTTTATACACCCTGGAGGCTATCGTTTTATTGCTTTGAAAAGAAAGACAAGTAAGTCTTGCCTCATCCCTGTGTTAGAACAACAAAATGTAATTATTTTCATTATTCTGGCTCCAGTTTTGAGCTGTATTCAGAGCTAACTTAAATGTGTGCAGTTCCATGGAGTCAGTGAATTTGAACTCGTATATACCAACCTCTGGTTTCTTTACTATTAATTTCATCCAGGAAGAGCACATGAACTGCAGATGCTTCCTCAGCTTGACAAAGGGTATTTATACCCAAAAGCTTGCAAACAAGAATTTTTCCAATTATTTGAGTTGGTCTAATAAAAGATACCAGGTTTACCCAAAGAACCTTGTCTACCAATATACCAATAGTGAGCTTGAACTGTAAGTATTGGTCAAGGCTCTGAATAATGGGATGAAATTTACTGCTTATGTCTGAATTGCATTCCTTTAAAAAAAAATCTCATTGTTTTATCCCTGATAATTTCTTTAAATTGTAGATTTCACACAGAGCTATAACTTGTGAATAAGCCAGTCATTCCAAACTCATGCCAGTAAAACATTATGAGCTTTTAATAGCTAATCATGATGCTGTTGTCCAGATGATAATGCAGTTTATAAATACCTTGCTTTTCCCTTTAGCCTATGTGAATGAGGTCTTCCTGATTTTTTTTTTTTTTTTTTTTCAGCCACAGAGTAGCCTCAAATTAAATTACAGTATGCAATATTTTTAGTTGCTGACATCCATGCTTTCTGGATTGTTAGTGAAGATAAAGGAAGAACACTAACTCTGTATTAGCCTCACAAGTACTACTGATAACTGAGTTTGCACAGCAGTCTCTGTCTCCTAAAAAGTACCCTAAATCAGGCTTGCAATGTTCTCTTAATCCACTAGCCATATAGGGAGCATATTGGGAGGGGGACTTGGGGGGGGGGGGGCAGGGAATAAAATACCCTATTGAAGGTGAGGTTAGTAGATGTGTATCAGCTAACAATTTTTTGAGATGTATGTTTGGCATTTTAGCCCTCTTCTCCTCTTCCACTCCCCCTGCCACTCCTTACTGAGGGGTTTATAATCTGAGCAAAAATAACTCTACTGACCCATTAAAAGTTCTCAAAGATGCAGTCAGTTTGCAAGGGGAAAAGAATGCTGTGTCTTTGAACTCTTAGAAATTAGACCATCCTGTCTAGCTACCAAAACCTGTTGTTATTGATAACTTTGATAATACTGACATTGTGGCTTTTGGCGTTGTGTTGGAGAATGTTGTATAAAGTCCTAGAGACTGTACTCTTGAAAACCTAAGGCTGCTGCCACCATCCTATATCATTCTTAATTTTCTTATTAAAAAGAAAGAATAAATTAGCACTCTTCTAAATGTGTGCTGATATTCTGACATGCTTGTACATTTCCATGTAGCATGCTGTCTTTTTATCAAGATTCATCTTTCAAAGGAATGTTGCTTTGAAACTTTATATCTAACAAATTAGGTCAATATCAGCCCTTGTTTAGTATATTTATCAGCCATCATCCTGTGACTCACGACATACCAATAACAGACTAAAACACAGCAGAGCTTGTCAGTATTATATGTCTGTTTTCATTCATACTTATTCCCCCCCAGACTTACTCTGTTCTTTTTACTAATGAAGTCCCTATGCATTGTTCTCTTGCTCAGGTCATTTTGTTACAGTTTAGCAGAAGACAAAAAGATTAGTTCTGACCACTCCCCCCTCCCCAGTATCAGTGTTACTTATTGTAATTTGTTGTTTTTGCCCTTGGGGGGTAGGGCAGGTGATGATAGTGGAGATGGTAGCTCCATCACAAGAGGAAGAATATTTGTTTTGTAACTAATGCTAGGGTTTTCTTTATATGTAGCGTAGCTTCATTTAAGAAGCAATGGATTGGTATAACCACTTTTGCAAGGATAACATAAGACTAGGAATGAAGGCCCTAGCTAATAAGGGAGTTATTTCCTATAAATACATATTTTTGTTTGGTTTTGAATAGTTTAATGACATTTTGTACGTTTCTCAGTTTATTTGTAGATACTCCCTGCCCCATTCTGTTATTCTCTTCTTTTAGTAGATATAATATTCTAAAACTAGTTGCCTCTCTCATAGGGAGTAGGAATGTAATTGCTATCTCCTGGTTAGAATGGGAGAATGGAGACTTCGTGCACATCCACACATGCAGGGGCATGTTTTCTGCAGCAACATTTGTGCCGCTGCTTTTTGCCACTGTGCACACTCCTGCATGTGGGGTTTGCTGTGGGGAAAAAATGCCCCGCTTCAGGGAAACTTCCATGTCACCGCTCCTCCCAGCTCCCAATGTGCTGGAGGAGCTGGGCGACACCTAAAGCAGTGGAGGTGCTCTGGCCAGCAGCCAGAGCATCACCCAGGAGGACCTAGCCTCCAGCTGCTCCGATACATGTTCCTGAAGCATGCGCCACACTGCTTTTTCTGTGGAAGTTTTTTGGGGATTTTTTATATTGGGAGCTCCTGGTATCAAATTTGGGCACCACGCTGCAAATTTGCAGTGCAATAAATGGCTGCATGCGTGCCGCATGCGGTTTGCAACATCTCCAAACTGTTTTGAGGTACCACAAAGCACATGTGCACACTCATTTGGATGCACCCTTTTTGTCCTAAATAACTTTTAAATTATCTCGGTTCCTCCATCTCCCCAATTTACAGAACTAGGGTAGTTTGTATATTTTTGCAAACTGCTTAAGAAGCTTGGAGTGAATATACTGTTTTGCCAGTTATTGTTACTATAGTCCAGCATTAGTGATATACAGTAACAAGTAATAAGAGGATCTTCTTGAAGAAGTATTCCTATACTCCACAGTTTATTCAAGTCTCTATAAATATTACACAATAAAGTTTATCACAAGATACTCAGGTGAGAAATCATTGAGAATCTCCTTGTAGAACCTTGCATATCTTGGGAGTCAGAGTTGTGAGCCTTGCTGAAGTTGGGAGTCAGAGTCGTGAGCAAATGCTGTTGTTGCGATGGTGAGTCAAGCTTGCATATATATTTTAGGGACCCACATTCTCTGGCTTGGTTTTAGGAAAAACAGCTTTTTCCCTGATTATCAGTTGATAACTGAAAATAAAGTCTTTGCACTGCTGTTGTCCTTACAAAAATCCCACAGGAGAATGAAATAACCAGTGAAAGGACTCAGAATCAAATGTATTATAAAAGCACTACAATTAAGAACTGCACAAAAATGCCGCAAATATGAAAGTCAAGGCTATCATGGGCCTGATCAAGGGGCATTCCTATCTATAAGTAGAGTGCACACTTTTTGTTTTTATCAGTTCTTTTTCTGGGTTGAGTAGAGGCTGATTTAACAGAACAATGTGGTGTAGTCTGTGTTAAGTATTTAAAAAATATCTAAACAGCTAGACTCCTCCCTACTGCTATATAAAGAATGCCATGTTTTAAATTGAATACATGCAGATTTTCTGCTGTGTGTTACTTTAGTAATGTGTTTGGTTGAATTTAGTTTTACTGCAAAACATTGGCACATACCAATTGGTAAAACTTCATTCAAAAACCCTTTTTTTGTATATAAGCACATGAAAGATTCTATCTTATATAAATTGGAAGGGCCACCTCAGTCTTATCTGGTACAACCCTTCCTGCTGTGACAAAGAATGACAGTTGTGGAAACTGCTCAAAGTCTCAAACTTACTTGACTTTGGAGCCAAATATCCAACAAATAGTAACAACTTTCAGGCATTACCACTGGTAATATTTGAACTATTGACCGTAAAGTGAACAGACTCTAAATTCCTTTCAAATACTGTGGCTCATCCACTCCAGTTATTAATTCATTATGTCTTTGTTGCGTATACATTTCTGTCTTCTAAGTAAGAAGAAATGAAACTGTAAACATAAACATCTTTTAAATAATGTTAAGTACTTGATCTTAGTTTTGGAAACAAGATTCCAAGTTATGCCTGAAATCCTGTTAAGTATAGCAGATGTGTTCAAGTAGTGATTTTTGCATTCATATGGGCAGAATACCTAGGAACAGCAGTAAGAGTAGAAATTAGACATTCAAAAATGCTAAACTTTCTGCTTTCATGGATTTAAAAGGTCTCAGCTACCAAAAAAGAGAGCTCAATCAAATGTATACGCTTAACATGATCCATGTTATTACAGTTGTAACCACGCTTCTAGAAAATCTTAGTGATCCTATAAGCATTATTGGCTGGCAAGTTATAAGGCCAATAAATAGACTTTGCCAAGTTCAAGACGCTGATTTAATTCTCAGGCTTTATGACTAGGTACAGACATTCGAAAAGCCCAACGTGCATTCAGTCTAAGTTATGTGGGTTTTTTTTAAGTGGCGTAGTTTAGATATGTAGTGAACACATTCATACTTTTTGGTGAAAAGACCACATTTTAGACTGGGTTCTGCCATTTTAAAGCCAGTTTGTGCGCTGAACTTCTGTTACAGATATAGACCGGTTTTGTGGGCCACGCTTCTGTTCTGTTATGGGTATAGACCGGCTTCCAATCACTTATACCAGTAAAAGTGTAATGTTTGTACCTGGCCAAAAGGTACTGTTCTTTCCATAAACAGGCAGCATGGATAACTGTTTTTTGTTTTTTTTTTTTCCATTTACCTATAGTTAGGGAGTTTCCCCTTGCTGGTAAAGGCAGCGAAATAAAAAGTCTGACTTAGAAGAGAGTTATCAGGAGAGGTCTTATGCAAGAAGAATCTTTCTTTTGTTTACAAATTCAGTGCTTACATTGTGTACGCAAGGAGAGCTAGAGGACGAGCATCAGCCTTGCCAGCATTACTCGCTCACCAGTAACATTGTTGGCATGCTAAAAACTGGAGCAGAATTTCTAGTCCTAACATCCAAATAGAAATGCCAAACTGAACAAAACCAATTACAGCCTAAGGGAGCATCAGGAAATCAGTGCCTTGTCATTTTTTCTCATGTGCTTGAGTTTGAAACTAATTCATAACTCAAACTATTGTTACTGTTGCCCCTGTGGCATCAATATGTTATGGGCTTGTTTGGTTTGGGTTTGTTGTTTTGGGGTTTTTTTTGGCGGGGGGCACCTGGAGGGGGTGTTTGTTTTTTTTAAATAGATTGGTTTATGTTCTTATGTAGTATTTCAAGGAAAAAAGTGACCAAGGCTTGCTTGTATGCAAAATATAAAAAGTTGCATTTGGCTGCTTGCAGACATTTAAAAAAAAACAAACCAAAAACGCGCTTTACTAGAAGCAGCAGCTCGCTATTTTGACCCAGCTCTGCAGCATCTGTATAAATCAGGCACTTCAGCAGGGCCTTTTGGTGCTTTTAGCTAAAGTTGATTCAATCAGCTATTAGATAAAGGCACCAAAAAAGCCCCACTAAAACTCTTGATCTATTTGGATGTTGTGCAAGCTGAGTCCAGCTAAAGTGCTGCCTCTTCTGGGCATGCATGGGGCTTTGCTGAGTTTAAAATAAAGCATCATTCTGGGGTTTTGTTTGTTTGTTTGTTGTTTAATGTCTGCAAACAGAGACCCTCTCTGGACTCTCTCAATCGTGTCCTTAGATTGCATGTTGGGAATGGCAGTGTGGAGTCCTAGTTTTGTACTACTTAAGCTTATGGTTGCAAGATTAGTGTAGAGAATACAGCTGTGACGATAATTTTCTTGATGATCTCAGTGAGCACTAATTCAAACCACTGTAAGGATGTATTTTTTTTCCAAGCATAAGAATTTGTTCTATTTTAGCTATATAATCAGTTTCATGGAAATGTCAAGCAAGTTAGCTGAATCATGCATTTGTGGTCGGTTCCTAATGACTTGCCATGTAAGCTACAGCTTATTAAAGTTAGTCTAATTTCTCTAATAGCTGATGACATGCACCAGAATGGTTGTCTCTCTCTCTCTCTCCCTCTCCCTCTGAAAAGGGAAAATGATGTTTTTATCTAAAACATAGGGGCAGGATCATATGGATTTACCTTTTACTTATGTTAATCCTACATCTTACTCTCAGGAGGAGGACGAAACCAACTTTTGATGTATCATGATTGCACAATATGAGGCTGATTTGCTTTCTGGAACATCATGCTAATGCAGCTGCATATTATTGCTTCCAGTACCTGATCTAGCTCTTTCAGTTAGCGTGACCATCTCAGCACTGCACTACAAGTGCTATGTCAATATGGCCTTAGTTCCTTGCATCAGAAAGTAAAATGTGAAAGAAGCTGAAAAAAAAGAAGCTAGTTCAATTAATTCTCAATTTGTAGTGCCCTAAAATATGCTAATATCAATACTTTATTAAAAGACACTTATAACACATATAACTAGTTTATAGCAGAATGTTGTGGGGGATGGTAGAAGTTTTGCTTGAAGCTTAAAGAAAAATCATAGAAGTTTTTTTAACCTATTCATCCCCCAGGAGAAGGATGACCATAATGCTCTTAAAGTTGTAAATCCTTAACAGCTGTCCAAAGTTGTGACCCTAAGATGGCAAGAATCTGCAGTTGTGAGACCTTAGTTCTAGTAACACATGCATCTTCCATTTGCAGTTAGTGCTGTATATCCTGTTACAGTGTTGAAAGGAATGCTTTTTGATACAGTGCTTCAAGTATTAACTCGGGCACAGTCATATTGGCCTTCAAAGTAAATTTATTTAGATCACATGCTCTTGCAATTAAAAATATTTGTTTCAAGGCATTATTGACTTACAGATTTTAATTTGGATAGTGTTGTCACTGGGCAGTAATTGAGCATCCTCCAAAAGTGAAATAGCAGAGACAGCCTTAAAGAGCCTAAAACATAAATGAAGAAAAAAAATCTGCATGCAGATGAAGAGTTCTTATTTCCACTTAGAATGTCTTGCTGCCTATTCATTCATATTCGCAAATAGGCCAATCTTTCCAAACTTATGACAACAAAATTCATTTGTAGTACTGCCAGATTACTGATACACAATAGGTGATCTTGGTTGAGGAAATAGCATTCAAACCAAATCACACGGGTTAAAGTTAGAGTTTAGTGTTACCGATACAGCAATATCGCATTAAAAACGCGTACATAAATACAGTAAGCATATAGCATGCCAGACCATGTTGTTTCAAGTGACAATAATTTTACATGGTGCATGCTACACAACACACTACCTTGGTATTATCTGCTATGGTAAATTTTGCACAGACTTTCTTAATTTTTGCAGGGCAGCACAGTGATTTTTTTTTTTTTTTTCCCCATGTATTTCTTAATTGTTCTTAGTAATCAACAACCTGTTACAAAGTGGTGCTTTCTGTTTCCTCTGTGGTTGTTATTAACTGAGGCATGGTATGCAGTAGTTTGGTTATCTTGCTGTGGCTCTAGATGTGTGAATTTGAGACTCTCTCTGGAATCATGCCAATGTCTGCCCTTATTCAACTTGTAAATGGTGTGTAGCTATTCAGTCTGGAAGTCAGAGGTGGTCAGATGTGGTGCTAGCCACATCATTCTCTTGTGCTGTGGGCTACAGAAACTTGGTATGTCTTATCTATTCTGGCCTAACAGGCTGCTAGGTTTGGCTTTTGATAGCTATTGAGTAGAGTGTTTAAGAAATAAATTTCATATTCAACAAAAGATATGAAGATTGTGACAGCTGCTCTGCAACATGCAACAAACTTCTGTCCCCAACAGCAGTGGATGAGGGTAAATTTGGTGACACTGTAGACAGTATGTGCCATCGGGGATGAGGAGGGCTGTGAAGGGCAGATCTGTGAAGTGGATCCCTGGCATGGTACTGTAGGGACAGAAATTACACACAAACTAGTATAAGTGATCTGAAGCCAGTTCAAATCTGTAACACAACAGATGTTCAGTGCATATAAACCACTTTCAAAATGGCTGAAACTAGTTTAAGATAAACCTGGATGGATGTAGTATCAGACTCAACTGATTTAGTTTAAACTGGTTTATTGAGCTTCTGTCCCAGATCCCTTCCAGATTCAAATTAATTCACAGTCCCCTAGCATCCCAGGATGCTTTGCATCTCCCCTGCAATCCCCCTCTTGCAGAGCAGGTAGACTAGCCTTGGCCCAAGCCGTCTGCTGCAGCCCAGCAAGGAGGTGTGCTCTAGCATCCCCCAGCTGCTGGCCTGAGCCACTGCAGGCATGTAGCTGCATTTATGGAATCAAAAATGAATGTCTGTTCACTTGCTTATTGGTTCAATCTACACAATTTAGGCTAGTCTGCAAAGATTGGATCAGTTCAGCCTTGGGCTTTTTGACTGTCTGTACTTAGCCCCAAAGTGGTACCTTGTTTCAGTCACTGACTTGTCCAGCCCTACTCCTATAACAAGTTAATTTTGTATGACTATTAATTTCCAGGATCAGAACAGAGTAGTATTGCCAATCCTAAATAAGCAAAAGAAGAAACAAACAAACAAAAAAACCCTTGTTTTGGGGTTTTTTTCTGTCTTGCCTCTGAAAAAAATTCACCATAATGGAAAGGAGAGGAATGGGAGAGGGGTTGCCCTCACACAAGTGTTGAATGCTTGTGGACATGGTACTGAAAATGACATTGTTTAAAGGCAAGATTTTTGGACTTCAGCATGTGCTAACTCGTCTTACCAAAATTGCACTTCAGGACCTCAAACACTGATATTCCCTTATGGAACAATATAATTATGTTCTCTAATCTCTTTCAGTAAACCTCCAGGGTATCCAAATGGTATCAGAGTTAAGTTCTACCTGTTTCAGATTTAGATATCGTAGACATATGACACATTTTCCACTCAATGTATGGAGAGCTAGCTACTTCAGTCATTTTGTTTTTAATAATGTGTATAAAGTCAAGGGCGTCACTGTATGTCAAGAGGGCAGTTGTGGCCAGCCCAAACGTTATTTAAAAGGGCATAGATGTAGCTTTGAAATCGTTTTGTCCATTTTTGATCTTGCATTTCTTATTATTAAAATATTTTCAGTATTACACTGAAATCCTTCGCCCCACCCACACACACACCCCTTCTATTCAAGTGCAACTGTGTAGACCAAAGTTTAAAAATTATAATATGTTATTAAGTGTCCTGCTTTAGTAATAAATATTAAAAATGAGTCTGACTTTTCTGGCTGTCCTCTGATTTGTGGTCTAATAGCAGTCAGAGGAGTTTCCTGTTTTGTTTTGTTTTTTGGTAAGTTTTTGTGTTTTGTTTTTTTAAACAAATCCTTACAGACTTGTTCTTCAAAACAGAATGAGGGGAGCCTATACATGAGCAATGAGGCTGCTTTGACAAGCTGTAATTACAGTGCATTGGAGCAGACTTGATTAATCAAGTCTTAAGTTTTTAGTTGGTTCATGATTTTTTTTCTCTGCGTTGTAGCAAGCTCCAAGTACCAAATATTTGATTTGACTCTGGTTTCTAGTATCTGTACAAATGGGGGACAAAAGTGAGAAACCAATGTAGAAGAAAATTCTAAAATAAGTTACAGCTGCCATTTGATGAATTAGCATTTCTGGTTTGTATATATAATTTAAGTAACAAGTGCTAAGCGTGTGCTTCAATTCTGTGGAATGGAAATATAATTTGTTCTAAAAATGAGATTTGTGTATTGTATCTTCTGCAGAGGGTAGAGATAAGGTGAGGAGGCAATGGACTTCTCTTCCTTTTCCATGTGGGTGTGGAGAAGTCCGTATAGTGTTCCACTAGGCCCAGCCTCTCCTCCAGTGAGAACAGTGCTTGTGTAGCCTAACACTACTTATTCTCTTCTTGGCAACCAGAAGAAAGTATTGTATTTTTATATGTACAGTAAAAGCTGTGTTAACCAGCATTTTAGTAACCAGCACACTCTACTAACTGGAATTTCCAGCTGGCTGGCCGGATGCAGCGGGGGGAAGCTTGCTTGCCGCGGCCACTGCCACCATCCACCACTTCGTACTGCAGCCATTCTGCGTGCAGCCATTGCTGTCCCTCTGCCCCCTACTCTGCGTGTGGCCCCTGCACCCCCTTCACCCTCGCCTGCTCTGTGTCCGGCCAAAAACCCCTAATTTTTAGATTGCTGGCACCCCCCATTCCCTACTCATTCTGGATAACAGAGATTTTATTGTATATCAAAGATTATTATAGCACTGGCATCCCCATGATAATTTCAAAAGGAAACTACCTTAATGATGTTTTTTTTACAAATAGCACTTTTTTTTTTTTGTTCCTGGTTGTTTTGTGGGGGGGGGGGGGGGGTTAATCCTGAGACTTCTGCATTCATTTGCAAAACTTTAAAAACCAGAATAAAAACACATCTGAACAACAAGTAAAAGTGAAGCGAGTAGAAATCCATTCAATTTTATATACATACTGGGGACTGAATCACCTGTGTGTGTGCATGTGAATTTCTTTTTACAAACACTTTTTCTTATTTCCTAGTTGTCTGCTGTATTCTTGTGTGAAGGACCACAACACAAAAGGGAAAATGGACTACAAAACTGTTTTGTGTGTTAAACTATCTTAATAGCGGGTGACCCTTTTGGGGAAAAGTAGGATTGTTTGTAAGGTTTTGTTGTTTTGTTTTGTTTTTTGTTTTCCCCCTCTTGCATATGTGATAAACGTAAGTGTTATGCCAAAGTACTTTTAAAATCTATAATAATTTAAGTTTGCAGTTCTTTTAAAGGAAAATCCTTCTTTTGTTTCTTTTTAAGGACTTGCTACCAGGGAAATTTACAAAAATTGTATCTATGTAATACAGAAGGAAACATGGTTAAATATGTGTTTTCACTGGGTTAATTGTTTTAATTTTTTGCTGGCATAGAGAAAACATTACTGAATAAATAAATAAAAATCTTCCACAAATTGTGCTGGTAGGGGGAAGTGTAACAAAACAATCCAACAGTTTTGTTGCACAGGTCAGCTGCAGTACCTGAGTGATATTAATTGGTTACCTTTGTGCTTTACATGGTTCCCTCCTGAATCTGTGGTGAAAATCCTGTTGACTTGTGTAAATGTGAATTGTGCCATATTACTTTTCAATTTCACATTTTTTAATATTCTAGGCTAGTGTTAGGATTTCAATCTTCTCTTTCGATAGGCAAGATTCTAATTTTCTACAGGCTTAATTGCAATCCTACCTCTTCCCTTGCACCCATTTTTAGGAAATGCCTACTGAATTATCTGGCCTTTTTGAGATTGAGAGTTCTTGGTTCCCATTTGACCTCTGTGGGTTGAAAACAAATAGTACCTTGAAAGAGAAGCTTGGAAGTGGAGAGGGGAAGTGTAGAATCTTTAATTCTAGGTCTAGACTGGGGCTTCAACCTGTGCATTTTAATATAGGAAGACTTTCATTAGTCCTTTTGAAGGAGGGCTCTAAACTTGGACATCAGAAATATCACATCGGAGGCTTTTCATGTTTGTTCTGTGTTTTTTTTCATCTGCAGCTGCAGTACCTATCTTTAGCTTGGTCTATGCACCGTGTATCTGAATCACATTGCATCTCACAATTAAAATAACCCCTCTGGGGTTATAGATAGATGTAATGATTGGCTTGGTATCAAATGATGCCAGTATAAGGTGTTAGAATGTAGTTTTTACACCTGCATGATTCTGTACTGATACAGTAACTTTAATGCTGTTGATTCAGGAAGTTAACTAAACACCCTAACTTGAATGCCTATGAGATCATGCAGACATGACTACTATGGCTAAATATATACAGTCAAAAAGTCTGAGGCTGAATCAGTTCAGTCTTTACAGGTTAGTCTAAGATGTGGAGATTAAACTGAGAAATAACTGGAGAAATGTTCACTTTTGATTCAAGAAATGCACATACCTGCAGTGGCTCCAGCCAGAAGCGGGGTGGGCGGGGGAGGGGGGTGCTAGAGCACACTTCCCCCAGCCTGCCAGCCATTGCCAAAGGGAAGGGACTGAAGCTCCAAGGTTTTTCCCCCCGTCACTGCTCCAGTGGAGGCAGCATGCCCAGGCCCCACTTGAGGCTGCTAGGCTGAGGAGGGGGTAGGTGGGGGAAAAGGTAGTGGCCCTACATTCATAAAAGCTCGAACAAGAACAGCCCTTTCTCTGAAGCGAGCATGTGTTGAACACAGTGATTTTTTGAAACCTCAAGCACACAACAAAACAACCAAAAATCTTTGTCTAAGCTAAGATACAGCACAGTAAAACACAGTGGGAGTGCACACAGCTTAGACTAACTTAAAATATAAACCAAGACAAGAGAGAATCTTGCATAAGTCTTACATAATCCTGAGAGCAGAGTGTCTTCTTACAGCCAGGTATTCAAAGTCCTTCCTGAGGAATCAGCAGGTGGTCTTAGGTGTTGGAGTGGAGATCCCAGGGCTCACACGTGGCAAGGTCCCAGTCCCTCCAGCCTCTTCCCCCTCCCCCATGGCCTGGGGCAGCTTAAGGCAGTTATGTCCCCTCTCTTTTCCCTTATCAACTGCTTGTTTCAGTCTCTGCCAGAGATGGGAGGAGTGGAGTCTGCTGGTCTCCTGCTGTTCTATAATGTAAATATAGTTCTCTGCTTTCTTTGGTCACACCAGCCCAAGCGGTCCCTTCTGTTCCATTAGCTCCATTTTCAGCACATACATGTTGATTGTATCAGGTCTTTGCCTGACACACTGAGCTGGCACACTGAGTGGTGCCAGTACACTGAGCTGGGGAAGTGGGGATGAAAGCCCCTCCAAGACTCCAGAGCCCAGACCCCAGCCAGGGTTTGCTAGGTCGGGGGGGGGGGGAGCGGCAGTATTTCTCAGCACCCCCCGCATTCCCCACCCCATTCCCCTCCCCTCTCTTTCAGTGGAGAAAAGTCTGCCAGAGGCTGCCTCCCCCCTAGGCAGACCCAGCTGCGGTCCCCAGCCAGTTTTCCCACCCCCACCCCCTTGTCAGCCAGCCCGCACTGCTCTAGCTAGGAAGTAGAGGGGCAGGACCAACCCTGGTCTTTGGAGCAGACAGCACATCCCAGCCCAGGGCTGCAAAGCATGCTGGGATGCTGGGATCTAACTTGAACCCAGAAGAGGTCTGGGACAGAAGTTTCATAAACCGGTTTGACCTAAATCAGTTTAACTATATTCAACCAGGTTTATCTTAAATCAATTTCAGCCATTTGGAAATGGGTTTATGTGCACAGAACTCCAGTTCTGTTACAGCTTTAAACCAGTTTCTGATCACTTAAACCAGTTTATGTGTAACTTCTGTTCCTAGCCTTTATGGCAACAGCTTGTGCATCTCCCTGAGTGGCAGTTTCCTCTACTCATTTAAAGCTATTAAAAGGGATGTTTGCTCATACCCTGAGCTTCTTTTCCTCTTGCTGGAATTGAAAAATTGATTAAGAATTTAGTGGAGTTTGTTTTCCTCATTTGAGCCTGTTTATATGAAAAACATACCAGTTTAATTACATCAATTTGAAAAAAGCATATTTAAGTTAAACTAGGAAGAACCTCTTTGTGGACACTTATTTTTGGTTTAATTTAAACTTGTTCCCAGTAATCTTAAGGAAAACTACAAAAAGTAGTTCTTTATATTGAGTGAAGTGTCCAAACAGTGGTTTGCCCTGATGTATTTGTATTGACTTTTTATAGTCATAATTATATTGGTTACTAATCTCTGTAAAATGGATCACTTCACAAGCACTTCAGAGAAACAAACTCATTTATTGTTGCTTTTAAAGAAAGATGTGCAAGGACAGGAGTAGTATCAGAACTAAAATGGTCTAACTCAATGGAGTGGGGGAGGGAGAGTAAATTTCAAGTAGCATTTATGGAGCAAAGGAAGAGATTTTACTTTATTTCAAGATAGGAATAGGCTTCTGTGTCATACCACTAAAAGCATATTCCATAAAACAGCTTAATGTAGAACTTGGAACATGTAAATCCAAACCTTTCTGGTTTTTCTTAAAATGTAGACATCAGCAACATTCAAAAATAGCTGTGAGCTGGAGGCACATGCTGGTTTCTGGCATGCCAGCATCCCTACCAAGTGTCTGACTTTGCTTTTGCAGTGTCTAAAATCCAGTACAGCCACAAATCTGTTTAAATCAATGGGGCTGATTTGGGTTAGGTCTGCAACTACAAAACCTATAAGTACTTTGGATTAGGGAAAGATGAGTGTAGAGACAGTGGTTTAATCTTCTGAGAACAGCAGCCAAGAATAGCACAGAATTGAGTATTATCATGGAGAGATGTAGGGCTCCAAAAATTAATCTAATCTACCCCCTGCTTTGAGCCAGGATCTGGTGTACCTAGACCAGAGGTTCTCAAACTGGTCCATGGACCACCACTGTCCTCGAGCTCCATTTAGGTGGTCCACAGAAAGGTTGTGGAACAATTGAGAAAATCTGTACTTGTAAGATTACTGATATTAAAATATTAGCTGTGTGCTTTGATTTGTAGAACAAAAAAAAGTTTATTAAGTGGTCTGCTGAGACCCTCAGCAATTTTCAAGTGGTCTGCAGAAAAAAAAAGTTTGAGAACCACTGACCTAGACCTTAGCTGACATAGAGCTAAGTCAGCCTAGCAATGGGAGCATGTAGAATTCCCAGTGCAGGCTATTCCAGTGACTAACTAGCTTTTATAGTTAACCTGTTGTTAATTTATTTTTTTAAACTAAATATCCTTTGCTGAGCATTAAGCTGTTTGCCCCATGATTGAGCGTGGAAAGGAACAACTATAACAACCTTTTCGTAACATCCTTTTACATATTTGAAGACTGTTAGAAAATCTTCCTTCAGTCTTTTCTTTCTTTCTCTCTCTCCTTTTTTTCCTCTAAATGAATTACAGCCTCCTCTGCCTTAGATGATATTCATGTTAATACATCCCAGAATGACATTTTGGCTCTTTGCAATACCAGTGCATCAACTCGTTCAGTTTGTGGTCTGCTAAAATTCCCCAAATATTGGTTGGTAATTTGTTTGTTTTTTTTGTAATGCTTATGCCTAGCTAGTCATTTACCCACTTTCTATTTGCATATTGATTTCCTGCCCTCTCCTCCTCTACCTGCCCCTACAGGTGCCAGCTATTATACAGCTCTCTTCTTGAATTTCATTATATTGGTTTAAGGCCATTTCTTCAACTTACTGGGATTATTTGGAATGCTAATTCTATCCTTCAAAGTGCTTGCAACCCTCTCCAGGTTGGTGTCCTCCAAAAATTTAGTGCAGTCTCCATGCCATAATACATGGCATGAATGAAAATATCAACTCAGTAATACCAAATTCAGGAGAGAGACCTCTGGAACCCAACCCCTTTCCCACCTCGCATGTAATTCAAGTGCGATCAAAAACTGTTCATAAATTACTCATGTTAGGTTTTCAGTTGATTACGTACTGACCTTTACACTAATTTTAATCTATACTGTTTTTCCTAGAGTTTATGAGAATAAAATGTGTCCATGTCAAAAGTCCTTTCTATGGCTGATGCAAAGTTTTTGGGTTTTTTAAATTCTTATTATAAGAAGAAATAGGAGTCATGAACATCCTATTAGTTATTTATCTTCAGATAGAACTCATGGAATGAATGAATTCAATAATCTAAAGGTGAATAAATAATTAGACATACATACTAATAGTTGCAGAATTCATTGTTCTCTTGCATCATGTCTGTGCTACTTTCATGGCAAGCACTGCTGAAAAGTAAACCCAGCCCACATGCCCCAATGTTCAGAAATTAAGCCATCTCACCAGTCTAGTGAGGCCTTTAAGAAAGCGCCCAGAGCCTGCCTTGCAAGTACCTGTTAGTACTGTCCTGAGCTTATGCCAACTGGCTAATTTTCTATATATATGTGTTATATGTTGCCTAATTGTTTTAGTAATAGTACACTGCCTAATTTTCAGGCTCTGGTGTTCAGCAAGAGCAAATGGGAGAACATGGTTCTTGATGATGCCCTTGGTTTGCCACAGAAGTGGGATAGACATGCTCTTAGGGTAGGGACAGAAATTACACATAAACCAATAGAAGCAATCAGAAACTGGTTCAAATCTGTAACACAAAGCAGTTCAGTGTATATATGCTGCTTTCAAAATGGCCAAAACCAGTTTAAGATAAACCTGGATGGATGTAGTATCAGACTTAATTGATTTTGGTCAAATCGGTTTATTGAACGTCTGTCCCAGATCCTCCCTGATTCAAGTTTAACTCGCAGTCCCCCAGCCTCCCAGCTTAGCACCTTCCCCCCCACAAGGTGGGCAAACTAGCCTTGGCCCAGGCTGTCTGCTCCAACGGAGCAGGGATATGTGCTCTAGTGCAGCTTCTGGCTTGAGCCACTGCAGGCATGTGTCTGCATTACCTGAATCAAAAGAGAATGTCTGTTCACTTGCTTACCAGTTCAATCTATGTAGCTTAGACTAACCTGTGAAGATTGAATTGATTCAGCCTCAGGCTTGTTGACTGCCTGTACTTAGCCTTAATGTCTTGTTTATAAATATGGGAACAGCTTTGTTTTATAGTCTGAAAAAACAACTGCCTAGCAATAATAAGGAAAACCCAGGCTGAGTATTATGAAAAGTAAAAATTCTCCCTCTCTGAATCCTTTAAACTTTGACCAACCAAGTTGAATTGAAAGGATAACTCAGCAGAGGGGAGAAAGATGGATTAAATGACCTAAAACACGACCATCCAACTGATGGCCTGTGGGCTGCATGAGGCCCACGAGGGGTTGCCATGTGGCCCGCAGACTCCCACGTGACCAGCATTCCACCCATTGCCCTTGTGGCACTGGAGACCAAGTTCAATGGGCTCCCTCTCCTTCTGGCTTTTGCTTCCTGTCCCACTCTTGGAGGCGGAACAGCACAGTTGGGTAGGTCTGCACTGCTTGAGGAGGGTATCAGTCTGTGCAAACGAGGCTGTGCATGCTGCATGCTGTCAGTGGGCTGCCTGCATGGTCTGGAGCCAGGTACTTCATGTGTGGTGGGGGGCCAGGGAATGGGGCACTTGAGCTGTGTGTGCAGTGACGGGGTGAGGAGGAGCTACATTTGGTTCTGAGGGTGGTCCTCACAACATGTGGCTCCTGGGTCTATGGTACATGCTGCATGCAACCTCTAGCTGCCCAGAAGTTGGACAGCCCTGGCCTAAAACATATCATCATCATCATGTCACAGAAGTTTGATGGCACTGCCTATGAAGGTTGCCCAACATTTCGTGTTACAAGAGTGTTGGGAAAGTACCTTTTGCTGTTTCATGAAAATCTGCTCACATTGGCAAAGTCCTAAGCCCCAGAAAATAGTAGTTGTCACACATTCAGAAATTGTGGTGAACCTTCACAGGTAAATTATTGCAAGATTCCATCCACACTAAAAATGCTGCAGAAAGAGCTGGACAGGACTGAGCACACTGTCCATGCAGTGGTTGTGATGGGCCTGGGCAGGTTCTGAGCCACAAGTACTGAGAATCATGTCAGTAGGTGTCAACATGATGCCACCTGATGGAATTTCTTAAATTGTTAGCTTGCGCTTTTAACAACCTAGGAACTTGCATGTAACCACATTGAAAAAACAATATTATTTTCAGGTTGGAAAATCAAGCACTCATTAGGTTAGGAAATGCCCTTCTGTGAATACTAGGGGTGGGCAAAATGTGGCCCGGATGCGGTCCGCCAGGCCATTCTATCTGGCCCACAGGGCCCCTAAAAAATTTAGAGAATTAATATTTATCTGCCCCTGGCTGCCTGTCATGCAAGCCTCAATGGCTTGCCAAACTCAGTAAGCTGCCCTTCACCCAAAATAATTGCCCACCCCTGGTGTATACATTCTGATTTGATCATGTATATTGCAAGGAGAGTGTTCTCCCACAGGATATCTGCCTCAGTCAGTGCACGGGATGGGCTTTTTCTGGAAATGAATCAGGGTTGTGAAGTGAGATATAGGATCCCGCTGTTGCAGATGTTGGAAGATGTATGATGAATGAGGCAGACTACTGTACAGGGAGGATGTTCTGGAAAAGTCAGTTGAATGCTGACCTGGGGATTGAAAATTCCGTCTCTGTTCTGCCACAGAGTTCCTAGATGATGCTAGTCAAGTCACAGAAAACGCACTTTTCATACATGCTCTCCAGTTGTGTACTGTTTGTTTCTGAGTGCTTGGCTTGATTAACTAGAGTCTGAAATATTCAGCCTTTCTCATCTGCAGATAAATAATCAGTGCTTTCAACATTTTGTAAAGTGTTGTGTGAGTCTGGTTTTAGCTGTCTTGATATTCTCTTCCCTCACAATTTCATGGGTATTTTTAGCTTAATCTTCTGTGCCTCCATTCACTATCTGTACAATGGGAACAATACCTCTCACTCCACCTAAAGTGGTGCTGGAGAGAGAAATTAACACGGTGAAAGTGAAAGAGCAAATACTAAAGCAGCATGCGTAACAAATGCTCATGAGAAAATTAGTTCCATCTTCATCTATAAAATGAAAGCAAGAGGGTCACACACTGAACCGCCAAAAGAAAACCATAGTGAAGAGCTTCTCAATAAAAAAGAACTATTTTGTGTACTGAATGAGACCAGGATCTTACAGAATATAAAATCATGTAATTAAAGGTTGTATCATCCTCCACATATAGGCAAGACCCCAAGTTGTGTGGGCAACCTTTAATTTTGGTATTTTGCAAATTTGAACTCTTGCCTATGCAACCTTTTAATAATGTTTTTAAAAAATCAAAACTGCTGTATGTATAGTAGTACTTGTTCTTCAGTACTGTGTTCAAATATCAATGTAAAAAAGGAGGAACATCTTGGAAGTGACACTTTATCTTATTTAGCATATCAGGTAACATATTAGACAAAAGCAGTGTTATTGGTGCTAATTTCTACACCAGAAATTAGTGTGTATGAAATGTAATTGATAGATGTGGCATTTAGTGTTTCTGGTAAGTATGACACAACAGCCTTTTTGTATGAATGCCAAACCAGAAATACGGAGTATGGAAAGGAAATTTAGTGTTACAGTTGTAGGTGTTTGTGGACTTTTCATCTCTGCATGCTTTGTGAAAGGGCAGGATGTTGCTGATCATAATGGGGTGGGGGGAGAGGAACGCGCTAACTGAACTTCTAAGACAGGGTTTCTATGTATTTTGTACAGTTGCAAGAAGACTGGGACCCTGGTGTAAACTTAAGGGTCTTGGAACCAATAAGTATTATATTTCAACTTTGTGATGAGGGAGGACCATTTTCACTTTTACTTTAATACTTGGAACATGTGCAGATAGAAACAACCGTCTAAGAAAATAAGTTTTAATAAGTTCACAGCTTGCATTTATTTAACAGATTATAGTTTTAAAAGTACCCTACTGTTTCTACAGATAACAGGGGGAGGAGGAGGGGGAAGAAAATTGGGAAGATAAACAAGCAGAAATATGTATGCTGCTATTCTGCTCGGCTTGTGTTTATACCCTACATGAAAACACAGTTTAGGGAAGCTGGGGAAAGAGACAGTCAAACACTAGAAAAATAAATGCCAGAATTGGCTTACACAAGAAGGCCTCTGCATTCTTGTGTAAGTGTGTGTGTTTTGGGATATGGGGGATCTAATTTAAATGAAAACTAACTATCAGCAGGAGAGCCAGAACAAAGATAACTACGTTGTCAGTGTAGTTTTACTTGAAAATTCAGAACCTGATACAAACTCCATTAAAATCGGTGGCAAAACTCATATGGAAACAAAGTAGGCCACACTACATGAAAAAAATCAAAATAGCTAAGTTGTCAGATTTCTCTCAGCTCGGTTCAAAAGTCCCAATGGAAAAGATAAGAAGTAAATTGGGAAGATTTATTTTACTTTTATTAGCCCCATGGTATTGTGAAATGCACTTGTGCTGTTAAGAGCTTGGTATACATAGAGTACACGTGGAGAAGACATTTGAATATTGCTTTATTTGCTAAGTGATATAATAGGAAACAGAGCCCTTTGTGAAATGTGAATAAATATGCTTATTTGGTGGGGGAGTGGTGGGGTTGCTATTTATTCCAGCAGAGTTCAAAGCAAGTAGATACAATATAGTGGCATTCACAGAATAGCTAGCAAGCTGTTGCATATAATGCTAAAAGATTTAAATTTATTTACTGAAAGTCATATTTATGTCACTAATTTTGGGGGGAGTTGGGAGAGAAAAGAACTTCAACAATATGCAGTTTTGTTTAACTATGTTTTACTGAAGTTAAAATATTTATTATTTTTTAACTATTTATTTATACAGTTATTATTTTTAAGAGCCATAAAATATTACTTCGATCCACATACAGAGAAATGTGGTAGACCTCAAACTTCCATGCTTTACATAAAAAGTCTCTGGATTAGAAATCTCTGGAGTTTTGATTAAAATACATTTTTATACATTATAAAGAAAACATTACCATTGCCAATTAGCTTTTCTTAGTTTGAAAATATTAACCCAGTCAGACTTCATATACCTAAGCTGATATTGATGACATTTTGAAGAGCTGTGCATAAAAGAGGTTACATTGTGCTTTGAGAAAAGGTTACACTAAAGCCTCTTAATAAAATTTTTGGTTTATTGGTTGGTTCAAAGTCAGTCAGGCATATCCACCAAAGGCTGTTTGTTTGCTTTATTAGAGTCAAGTTTACCAACCTGCAAAGAAATGTATTTTAAGTATATTTAATTATTTTTTATTACAAAATTATTCCTAGATTGAATTACTATATTAAATTATTTTTAATTAATTTAATTAATGTATAAACTATTAATATACAATAACTATACAGTATTCTTCCAAATATTAAGTGTGACCTGATCTTTATGTCTGTAACTTTAAAAACCATGAACTTTTACTCTAATATTACCAAGGACAAACAAAATACAATCCAGTAAATTAAAATGGGCATATCCTATGACTTGCTTCCTGCAGATGTTAGTGGATAGCAGTCTTTTCTTCTGTCCCTTTATGTTCCTATAAAGGAGATATTATCTACTTTCTGCCATTTCTCTTATAATTTCTCATATCATTTGGCTAAAGCTGAATTTGACTTATATGAAACCTCTCTGGCAGTCAGAAAAAAAATATTCAAAAAAATGTCATATAGTGTTTTTCCCTCATTATTGTAGCTTTTTATTACTTTCTGTGTAGGATTTTAGTATGTTGGTTAACTTCAGAATATTTTTTTTTTTTTTTTACTGAGGTAGTACTTGAGATGGGAATGTTATAATCAATTTGTTTCATTTTGGACAGACTCATTATCTGTTCAGATAGTTTGTGAAGGAGAATCTTTTTTTTTTTTTTTTTTTTAAATGTAAGAACAGCTCCAGTTTGTTTGCATCAAGACTTATGAAAGATGCTCTTAGACAAAATTGCCAAAATAGGGATGCTAAAGTCTCTCACACACACACACACACACACACACACAAATACCCTTGCATAAATCATTGGAGAAAAGATTGGTATACAACCTTGATATTTTATTTTCTATTAATTAGAGGAGGAGGAGAACTAGGGATGGAGAAAGTGAATATATGTGTTTACATCATGGTGGCAGCACATCTCAGCAGTATATGCCTTGCCCACCCACTGTTTATAAGCAGTGTAGACATACTCATGGGGACCTGGGTTTCACTTGTGCCTAGCAAGGGCCCTAACCAAGGCATGGCATACTGATCTTCTGCTACCCTCGACACAATTCCATTTTTGCAAAAATGTGTAAGCGTTTGTTTGTTTTATTTTCTTTTTGTGGGCTTTGTTCCAATCCAAAACAAAATCAAGTTCTGAATCCTTGAATTTACCATTAAATTGATTCGTTTTTCTAGTCACCTCTATTAGCATTCTTTTCCTCAGAAATTGGTGCATGATGTGTACCTAAGGGTATCTCTTTGTTTTGACTTTGGATATTTGTTATAAATTTACAATAGTGTCCACCCTAATTTTCCCATGTTTTAGATGAATGTAACATTCCCTGAAATATGGCCTGGAATATCACCACTGGGGATGACAGCATTTCTGACCTTGTAAATAAGTGTATCCTGTATGCTGACTGACAGTTCCTCATTACGAATGTGATTGAACAGGATCACTTGTTCCTTTTGGTTACTAGAAAAGATGTGCCTGGACAAACAGACCTGAAATTTGAATCAGCTTGGATCCAGGTCCAGTTGTGGTGGCTTCAGGATTGTAGCAGACCTGCAGTTTCTCCCTCCATAAATGAGACACCAGATGACATTTAGTAAAGACTTCTCTACTTAGGTGATCCCTGTAATTTTAGGCTCCTAACCATAATATGTTTAAAAAAAAAAAATACAAGCCTCCTGGGTTTGCTGTTTGTCATAGTCTTTAACTGTCCCAATGAATTAAAACCTTTCAGTCCAAAGCACAAGAGAATGGCTTCTTCCTGGTTATCTAAGCTTGAATCCTTACAGTAGGCTGACTGGCTCTCTTTTGATTCCTTTCAAGGAAATTTGTTTCCTGTTAACTGAATTGGCAATATGGTAAGGGCCACCTGCCAAACAAACCCACTTGTTTTAACCCTTGTTTGTTCTGCGCAAACTTTTGCTATGTGAACAATGGGACTGGAGTTTCCTTTTGAGGAGCCATATAAGAGTTGAAGGGTGCTCTTGGACAAAACAGTCCTCCTCCCACAACCTCTCAGGGTCGGTCTGTCATTTCACAGAGCCCATTCAGGTATTACTGACGTGATGAGTGCCAAGCCATTGATTTTTCTCCAGGGTGGATGTCAGGTCCTACTTGTAAAAGAAGATCGCCACCGTTCATGCCAATTAGCACACTAACGGGCACTCTCAGTAGATAATTTGAGAAAGAATTGACATGAAAACTAAACTGACTTTCCTACCCCTGTACAGGGAGAGAAGGCACCTTAGCTAGGCAGGGGGTTGGGGATGGAGGGGGTGGGGGGGATGCACTATTGTCTCTGCTGTAAGTGTTTTCAAGAATAAATAGAGGACTTCTCAGCTGGTGATCTTGGGTCTTCCATGACTTATTAAAATGTCCAACACCTGAAGTATTTTTGAACTTGGGGAACTGTTTGTGTTTCTTTTAGTGCGCGGTAATAATTGAGTTGACTGAAAACAAAAGTTACATGTTTCCTCAGCTACAGAAGGGAGGATGTGCATTTGAATTCAGCTATAAATATACTTACAATCCCATTCCTTGCCCTTAGTGCTATGCTGACAGAATCCTAGAGATAACTACTTGGCTTCTTAATTTACTGAAGAGACTGTTAAGACTGCAGTGAGATGAACTTCAAGAAATCGGTGCTTTTAATGATGTGTAACTACCACAGTTTCTAAGAAGAAAGGCACCTCTTGCTAACTAAGGAAAACTGAGCTGGATCAGTACCTTGGGTCAAGTGTATGGAGTAAAGAAGCAAAGAGCCCACTGTATCTTCTTCCCTGGACCTCTGCTCCACCTCTTCACAAGGCACTGTTGTCCGGGGGACAGATCACACCAGTGCCATCTGGTGAAAGGAGGTGGGGGATACTTGTCTACTCATTTGGCAAGCTAGCTGGTTTCCTGAAGTAAGGAAATACACCTGGGAACAGAGGATTCTGGGGACCATTTTCCACTTTCCCTTAAGTTGAAATGTCAGAGCAGATCAGCTCTCTTCAGACTGAGAGGGAGTCAATGAGCGGAGCTACACAGGAGCTCTTTGAAATGGAGCCTGCAGACAGTCTCTGAGTGTGTGTGGGTATGTGGGTGAGCGAGGAAGAGAATGACAGGCATAAATTTCACAAACAGACTGTGAGACAGCTTTGAGGAGGAGGTGGGTGAAATGGAAAATGTGGTAAGGGAGGGAGCAAGTGCTGAGGCTGAGTTTCTGAACACACACAAGGGAAAGAAAAAGGAGGGAGCAATGCATCCTTGAAACAAGCAGAAGGATACAGCAGAATCTGTGATGGAAAAGAGTGGACTGAAGCTGGGAAAGTGAAAGGAGGTTTTGGCAAAACCAGAGGAAACCTAGTAAGTTCATTGAACAGGACAGTGGTTAACTAGAAATACTCAAGTTAGACATAGTAGTAAGCTCTTCATATTTGGGAGGTGTGTTCTTTTGGAATATAGCTCCTTTGGATATAGCATCTTTGAGCTGTCATACAAGTATTATTAGATGGGCAGTTAGAAAGGCTTCCCTGGCTGTGTGGATTAGGGAGAAGAGGAGGGGAGATAAAAAGAGATGAGTACACATGGAGAGTGTACAGGACATGAGAACAGATTGAGGTGAACACCATGAAACTGAGCAGAAGAGCCAGCCAGCAGACAGAGAGGGAGAGCAATGGGGAGACCTATAAAAATGAGAGAGTGAGAAGAGAGCTAAGGGAAGTGTCGGGGATGGATTAAACAGAGGTGGGGGGTGGGGAGAGTTGCGAACAAAAACTGTCTTAAAGGTATAAAGTTGTTTATAAGGTTTAAACTTTCACTAAGTGAACTACATCCTCTGCACACAGGAGAAAAGGGAATGCCTATGTTTTTAACCAGGCCACCTGGTGAGGTTCCAGTTCCACTAACTGTCCCACAGTTTCAGCTGAACAGAGCACTCTTTACTTTCTGCTTTGAGTTTCTAGTGCTGTATGAAAACCAAATGAAGTATTCCACCTCTACAGGGGCTCCCTTTCATTAATAATTGGCAAGAATTTTTGGGGGTGATATCCTTTTATTGGACCAACTGTGTAGTAGAATTAGACAAGCTTTTGAATGCAAGACATTTCTCATCAGATGTACAACATCACTCTTCATTCAGTGGCAACATTACTCTTGCACTACCATTAATAGCTGAAGTCTTCACTGTGCCCTTGTCTGCTGTCTAGTAGATGTTTAAAGAACTGTTATCAGTAAAAAGTTTTGAGAATGGGATGAAAAGTGCTATAGAAATGCATCCGTATGAAAATGATGCTTGAAATATTTCCAGCTTTTTTCTCTTGTCTCCAATCCTAACCTTTTACTTACAGATTTATATGCAATTAAATGTTCTGCAAGTTGAAACTACTCCTTTTAATTAGCAAGCATAAGAGATTTGGTGATATGAACAGTTTTGGGGCATAGATTTATAAAAGGTGCTTGAGTTTTATTTTGTTTTGCTTTTGTTAGTGGCTAGGAGATCTGGCAGTATATGTATTGACTAGTGGGAATGAAATGAGAGTTAAAAACTGGGTATCTTAACTAAATGTGGAATGTAGAGAAAAGAAAGACTAAAGTGGGATGCAAAAGATAGTTAACCATTTTTTAATCTGAAATTTGGCAGGGTAGATGTGCACATTTTGTAGGCTAGCTAAATCAGATGCATAAGCTTCTGTAAGCAGCAACTTACTTCATCAGATGCTGAGAAGGGGCTGCCATGGAATGGAAAATTGAAGGTTGCTTTGAAAGGTGGGTGAGAAAGGCAATGAGGGTTGTTTTGGCATAAATAAGGGGGATCCAGAAGCATCTTTCTAGAATTTGGGATCAAAGTTGTCATCTAGGAGTTGTATTCAAGCAACATTTGCATCTGGGTTGTGGAGAAGTGGTTGCTGCTAGTTATGTAGAAAGTGGTCTCTTGGGTGCTGGAGAGCACTTTGGACATGGAGCAGCTTGCATATGGGAAGGGAGGCATAGCCTGATGTCCTCTTTTGTAAGATGGCAGCTGCTAGTAGGAAAGAATGGGAGGCGAAGAAAACATTGATCTACTCGCAGCCTTAAAAAGCTGAAACTTCTTCAGGTATTTCATTGTGACTTTGTGTCACTTTTAATTGTCAATAGAACATTGTTTTAATATTTTTCTGTAGACTGTTTTGTTTTTTAAATGTAACATTTCAAGCCACTAATTGTCTATCAGCTAAAGCAGCTGGCAGCATTTCGTATTTATTTTAGTTGCCCAAATAATCATGAGACACTCAAAACAGTGTATATTTAGAGGTGATATTTTTATTTTCTTCTAAAAATGAGATGGGAAGGAGGCGGGGGGGAGGGGGAAAGAAAAAGCACTTGCCATGTAGCAGATGACATACTTTTATTAAATTCTTATGAAATTTTACGGGTTTTAACTAGCTTTTACAGTAGTAACTGTTACTAATTTCTCTCCCTGCTCAAAATTTCTTCCTATTTTCTCCCATCTCCAAATTATATCAATTTTTTTGGGGGGGGGTGGGGGGGAGGGAATTGACTTCATAAAAGACAGGGAGCCCTTTAATAATTGAAGAAAGTGAGGGTAGAAAGCAGTGATAGCATGGATGATAAAGATGATTGGAGACAAAGAGAGGTTGTCAAAGAAGAACCTGAGGCATTGGTCCACCCAGAGTAATGAGTACAGGTAGCAGAACAGTATTCCTTCTTTTCCCCCTCTTCTCCCCAATCTATCCACTTCTTCCAGTTCTAATTTAACATGTTAGTTCTTACAAATGAATGTTGATGTTAAGGGCAGCTGCTCCAATGTCCTAGAACAGTGCTTCCCAAACTTTTCCTTATCATGACCCCATTTCCTCAGCGCAGCCCCTCACTCCCCACCCACAGCCCCCTGCCCTCCCCAGCAGTGCCTGAGCCCTAGCTGCCACCCATGGGAGGCCAGAGGTGAGTGCAGAACTCAGCTTCCTCCCCCGCCTCCCCCCCCCCCCGACCAGCAGCACTGCTGGAGTGGAGCCCATGCAGGGAGAGGGGGGGGAGCATGCAGGCTGCCCTCTAGAGGCTTGGGCCTCCCTACCCTGCTGCCCTTCCTCTGGGGGCTCCACGGCTCAGTGGGCAGGATCCAGCATTGGAGAGAGGGAGCGCTGCCATGTCTGCCCCCTGCTTACCCAGCAGCAGCATGGGCACGACTCCATGCCACTGCCATGTCTCACCTTGATATGGCACTCCCGCCCACAATGTGTCCCACCCACTGTGCCACAGAGGCAGCTCCTGTCTAGAGCTGGTCTGGCCCAGCTGCAGCCCTGCACACCCCACTGTGGGCACAGAAATCTCAGGGGGCATGTTTATCACTACCCCATCTGCTGATGTTGCAACCCCATTATGGGTCATGACTCTCATGACCCACAGTTTGAAACTGCTGACCTAGAGTGTGTAGTAGAGCAGTGTTTCCCAATCTTCCTCAGCATGGCCCCATTTATGGCCCCATTTCCTCAGAATGGCCCCTCAGTCCCAATCCACAGCCCCCCACCCCTATGACCTCATACGCTGATGTTGCGACCCCATTTGGGGTTGCAAGCCACAGTTTAGGAATCGCTGGTGTAGGGTGCATCCCAAGAGAGTTCCTCAGGAGCAACCCTAAAACTGGAGCAAGGAGCTGATGCACACGTTGATCTACATGCATTACAAGTAATGGTAATGAGTGAGTTTGCCATTTAAAATGTTAAGCTTTAGCTACTTCTGGCTGGAATACTTACTCATTGCTGCTATGATTTAGACTTTGGTATGATGATGAAGTAAAAATTTTGGGGCTTTCCACCTGAGAGAGTAAGGTGCCATATTCTGGCTTTTGAAGCATTGTCTAGTTCTGACTAAAATGGCAGGGTTTGGCTCTTGCCAGAAAAAACATACTTTTTTGCAAAACTAAGTAAGGACTTGAGGGTTTAGGATGCCCTCTCCCCTTCCCCCCCTTCATATTAGTGTTCAAATACTTGGATGCAGCCATCTGAAAAACTTGCATTTATTCTCTTAGAATTAAAAATAATACTTCTGCACATGTGTACAGCTCAAGAATAAATATATTTTGAGCTACTTGAATTCTTAAATGTATTTTCAAGATAAAACTACAGAGATAATTAGAAGTATACTTGTGTGACTAAGTCCCTCTTCCCTCTGTTTTGAATTTGGTTCATTTTAATGCATAAAATATCTGTATAAAGCAAGCAGATACTGTGACTCTGTATGGGTTCTCAAGTTCTGGGAATCTACACCCACTGTCTGCATTAATGACAAACGGAGCTCACTGTTTTTAACTCTCCCGCAATGAAAATGAGAATCAGCTTTTTAACGGGAAGATGGTGTGGAATTCTGCCTGATATGGAACATTGTTTAGTGTATCTTGTGCACGTAATACAAATCCTTAATGAGAGAAACCAAAATGTCTGAAGTTGCTAAACTAAGACAGAACTCGCATGTGTTGTATTTAAACTTCCACACAAAAATGTCATTCTTTATACTTCTCTTCAGGCTCTTTAAGTTCTTTTATAGGCATTATTAGTTAAGCCTCTCTTCATCCTTGTGAGGTAGATGTAGCACCCACTACATTGAAACTGACAGATATATGGCAACTCCCTTTGTGACTATGAGTTTATCAATGACTGAAGTGAAAATCTACTTTAACTACCAAATCATCCATTCTCTTATCTGTTATCTAATATTAGTGTTACTGAGAAACTGGTCTGAGCAACAGATCTCTGCCATTTTTTTTTAAATGAAGTATATTATGAGAGCATTCATTAGATTTAATTACTTGTATAAAAAAGCATGCATAAAGTTTGTTGGAAGGGTACTGCTAATGTTGCAAAAATGCATACTCAAACATGGGGAAATGCCAAGCATGCCTCTAATGCAGAAGCCACCCTCGTCACCAGATTTCAAGTTCATGTTTCCAAGTGTGTGGATGCTAGCGCTTTTCCAAGAAAACATTACAGACGACTTCTTTTTTTAATCCTGTTTCTGAAAATGGGTGAACTGCTTTGCCTCCCATCTTTAAAAAAAATAGATAAATCCAACTTAACCCTGTAAATTCAACACGGCTGCTCTTAAAATTAGACAAATGGTACAAGCGGTTGAGAAGAGTACAAAATGGGAAGTATCAGATAACCTTACTAGTAGGCTTTACCACTGAATTTTTTTAAATTTGAAAGCAACAAGGTGCAACTTTTGGCTGCTGGTATTAAAACGTGTCCTGACAGCATATGATGTGCAGCACAAGTAAGAAGTATACTGAGGCTGAAAAACTACTTGTAGCAGGAAGTTATACAAAGTCAACTTGCAAGAAGGCTGTGGGACAGTATAGGAAGTATCCTTCATTTATCTTACTCTTTCTCTGAAATTTCTACCACAATCTTGTTATGTATTTAAGAGGCTTTTGTGTTAATCATGAAGTAGGATGCTTAAGAAAACTGCTGAAGCTGATTGACATAGCACTGCTGTCTTCACAGACTTGAAGTAATTGAAATATATGAGGGTTTTTTTAATGTATTTTGCAGGTAGGGCAACATTTATATTGGGGATTCTTTGTTGAATTTAATGAGTACTTTGCAGAACTTGATTTAATTGAGATGTCTTTCTTGTTGAATTAACATCTCTTACTGTCAATAAAATCTGTGCAGGACCATACAGTATCCTCTCTTGTCCATGAGACATAAATAGAGCAGAAAACCTGCTTTGGTAAAATATTAATTTTGATGTTGGATGGATGAAACAGTGTATCAGTTTTCCTCCAGTACAACAGCAACACTATTGGAACTGGTCACTTTTTTGTGGGAGTGTTAAGGTGTTTTAGTTGAAAAGACAGGGATGCAGTTGGGGGAAGGAAGGGAGTTGGAGAAAAATTACTCCCTGATGAAATGGTTTTGTGATCATCACCACTGCTATCATCCTTATCACTTTATAATTTAATAAGAAAAGGAATTGCAATTCTAGGTGGGACTTGAGGTCCATCTAATCTAGGGGTCAATCTCAGACAGTGAACAGCACCAGATGATTCAAATATGTACAAACCCATGTTAAGCAGACGTGATAATTCACCTGGCATTGCTGTGATCTTTATTAAATAGAGTCTTGTTTAAGGATAAAGTTTTAATACCTGTGTCAACATTTTTGTTAACGTAAATTATAGTTTATCTGGAAACTTGTCACCCACAGAAGTAACTTGGAAAAAAAAAAGATCTTGCTAAGTTACTAGTCTACGCTGACTTCCTGTGGCAGTGAGCTCCACAGTCTGATTATATGTTGTGTAAAAAAAGTATTTTCTTGTACTGGTTTTGAATTTGCCAGTGTTTGATTTTTTTTTTTTTTGATTTTTCCTCCCTTTTTTTCCTGTGTGGTGAGATCAGGAAAACAGACTCCTGATCTACTTCACTAATTCATTCTTTACCTTAGAAAGGAGTTGAATGTTGAGGACCTGATGATAAAGTGTATATAAAATCAACAGTCCCAGTTTGTAATGCATTTTCAAAGACTTCTACTTTTCTTTTTGTCTTTTTTAAGCTGTTTTTGACCCTTGACAATGCTTGTTTCCTCAACCTAGGCTCTGGAGATTGCTGAGGAAGGTGCAGTGCACAGCAGAGTGCTCACTGGCTGTCTGCCCCACGCTCTTCCTTCCTCTCCATTGGGACAGCAGGAGGTGAAGAGCAAAGTACTGTGGGATGCCAGAGGACTGAGCAAGCCCTGGCATGCTCTGTGGAGCATACAGATGTTACGCTTCTTCAGTTGCAAACATCTTCCCTTCATCATTTTAAGTGCTTCAAAGATCTTTGAAATACTTCAAATTTTACGTGTGTCCAGGGCCCTGATATTTCATCTGATGCCATTTTCTGATGCATAATGCATTTAAAATATAGTGAGGGGAAGAGAAGAAATGACCATCCCTAATTCTAATCACGTTATTAAGAGGCAAAACCTGGGCCTAAGGAGAATAACCCCAGACTTTTTGCTTCATTCCTAGAATTACACTCATGTGGCTCTTGCAAGTAACTGCAGCCAGTGGAAGCACAATGGAGAAGCCAGCCAAATGCTTCCAAAACTGATCTTGCTTTGAGTATAATAGGTTTTAAGTTGTATGGTCCTATAAATAAGAACTGTGGTCAAAGCTTGTAAAAGCTTCAAAGGACTTGCTTCCACTTCAGAAAGAAGTTTATTTAGCTTGAAAATAATCACAGAGCAAACGTAGCCATGACCTGTAATTTTTATGGATGGAGTTTAAAGTATTTTTAGCAGTTTGGGAACAGTTGATAAAATTCCAAAACTGCATTTGTTTCATATGTATCTGCACTTGTGTTACACATGTACCTCCCAACCTGAATCTGTACTTGTACTAAAGAGCACTGTGATTATTCAGTGTTTTCCTTTTTTTTTTTTTAGACCTTGCTTGGCAATAGTTATATATATTTCTATGAGACTTTATATACTGTGTGTCTTTATATACTGTGTAGAAGTTCTCCACTGTCCCATGTTCCCTTCCCTTCCTCCTTTTTTGGGTTACTTTATCAAAGTGCACAAGACTTTTTTTGATTTGCTTCTGTTTTCAAGTAAAGTATATGCTGGGTAGGGGTAGGAAAAGGAATGAACCTAGAAAGTATCTGTTGTAACTTAAGAACCTAAAAGTAAAGGTATACCTCACTAGAACAGTGCTACCTGTGGAGACTCCAGCTGGTACTTTTTTTAGTGACTTCATGTCTCAGAACTCCTGAAAACCTTGCTCAGCAAACTAGCTGTGTTATGGCAGGCAGTTCTATCTTTCTAAATGCAAAATTCACTATCCATTTTAGGGGTGGGCAATTATTTAGGGTGGAGGGCCACTCAATGAATTTTGGTGAACTGTTGAGGGCCCCACCCCTAAACTCCTGACCTTTGCCACTGGAAGTCCCTCCCTTTGCTGCCTGGAAATACTCCTTTTGGGAGGGGAGAGTTGCCATCTTAGAACCAAAAGAAAACCAAATCGTACACTAAAAGTCAAACGCCTACTATAATGCATTTTTAATTTTATTACAAAAATATTTTTGTCATGATTTGTGTTTGCATACTTTATATAGATTGCATAATAACTCAAAAATAAATTCTTAGTCTTGTATATTGTGGGAGGTTGGAGGATTGTGTGTGTGTGCTTGGTGCAAGTGGGCGGGCAGGCGGGCTGGCATGTGCATGTTGGGGTGTGGATAGAGGGGACACAGGGTATGTTGGGGGTTGTGTATATATGGGGGGTTGTGGAGCAGGGTGTGGGTGTCTGGCATTTGTGGGGTGTGAAGGAGGGCCAGGGAGTGTGGGGACCCCCCCTGCAGTCCCCTCATGGCGCAGCAGCAGCAGGCGGTGGTGCTCAGGGTGCTGCCTAGCACAGGCTCTGGTGCCTGGCAGGATTCAACTTCAGCCAGTGCTGCCCATCATAGCTAGGGGCACAGCCTCTGCTGGGCAGTCTCTATCACTGGTGCCCCTAGCCATGCAACCCCTGGAGCCGGCTGTCTTCCCTGCCCCCCCAGGGGAAGGCACCTGGGGCTTCCTTCCTGTGCTGTGCAGCCACAGCACGGAAGGCGGCTGGCTCCAGCACATGGGGCTTCTCTCCTGTGCTGTGCAAGTGTGGGGGCTGTGTGTGCATGGTGGGGTGTGCCAGTGATGGTGATGGCCGGGTGGAGGCTGTGCCTCTTGCTACAACATGCAGCACTGGCTGGAGCCGCGCTCCACCGGGCACCAGCACCTGTCAGACACGAGTGCCCTGAGCGCGCCCACCTGCTGCTGCCACCACTGCCTGCTAGGGCTGTGCACCATGTGGGAGTGTGTGTGTGGGGGGGGTCCCCACACCCCCCTACCTTCCCTCACACCCACACCCTGCCCAGCTGAGCTTCATGCTCCCATTGGCCCCCTGGGCGCAAGCTCCATGCTGTTGCCAGCTCCAGCCCCACACTCTGCACTCCTACCCAATTGCAGCTTAGCCGTCACCCCTGCCTCCTCCCTTACCCCCCTGCCACTTTCCTACCTGCTGCCCAAAGCGACTGGGAGGCAAGGGAAGCAGAGCAGGTCCCCAAGGCCAGCAGCAGGGGCAGCAGCAGCAGCCCTGCCTGGAAGCTGCATACTGGCCCAGTAGGCCCCTTCTGCACATGAGGGTAGGAGCAAGGCAGACTATGTCTGCAGGGGGGTGTACATGTGGGTGCCTTACTCCCACCCTCGTGGGTGGAATGGCTGGGCCAGATACAATTCATGGGTAGGTGCTGCGGGCCAAATGAAAGTGCTTAGTGGGCTGAATGCGGCCTGCAGGCCATATTTTGCCCTCCCCTGACCTATTTGCACTGTATTAACTGAAGCAATTTTCACTGGGTCTTTTGCTCAAACCTTGCTAGCATAAAATCTGGAAAAATGCTAGTTTGACAGTTCAGAACACCCAGCACATTCTAATTTTCCTGCTTCCGTCTTCAGACACAGAAGGAACATGAGTGGTGTTGGGAGACTATTAACTCTTAACATGCAACTATGCTATTAACTGTTAACATGCAACTAGAACACATTCTAACTTTTAACACTGCTTAATATTCCACAGATTTTAGTATGGTCTGTGTGTAATGTGTAACATCATCCTTATAAAAACACAAAGTGGAGTCCTTAATATAACTAACTTTGTTCATTAAGGTAAAAAGGAAAGCTTCTGATCCTGCTAAGAGTAATTTACATACACAGTGGCCACATCTACACATGACGCTGACTGTGCAGTAGCCTGAGACTACCGCGCAGTAGTGTCGAGTGGCAGAAACCATGGTGCAAAGCTACTGCACAGCAGTACAAGTTATAGACGTGGGATTCTATCCTATCCTATCACAGTAGTCTCGGGCTACTGTGCAGTAACTCAGGTATAAACTTGTATAAACAAGTACTAAATGACTGTAATCAGTGTCTCATGTAGACACGGCCACTGCTAGTCATAAGTTTACTTCTGTTAACCTTGCGTAAACTCCCAGTAAAACCAAGTAGGAATGTTCAAACTTTTACCAGAAATTATCCTAGTGTCCTTGAGAAGAACCTGAGGACCTCTTGTTACAGGTAGCACTTATAATCTAGTAACTATGTTAAAAAATAAAAGCTTTAGAGTAGGGTTTGGCTATGTTATGTCAAAAGGGTTGAAATGACTCGGCTCCGGTCTAGTGCCTGTCCACCTCCAGTTTCTCCCTGCTACCAGGCTGCAGCACAGGACAGAGAGCTCCCCTTCTACCAAAGCCCTGAGTGCCTGTTTACCGTGCAGCAAGAGTAGAGCCCCTCCCCTTTGCAACCCCCTCCAGTTGCCACAGCTCTGTGGGCCAGATTCAATGGCTCTCCAGGCTGTAGGTTGCTGACTGCTGCTTTTAGAGGAACTGGAGTAACTTCAGTTAATTGGCTGCAAAGCTGTATACCATCAAATTAACTTTTTATTGATTTAAAAGAAGAAAACCCCACAACCATCTCTTTAATGGGCTTAGATCCATTGTGGTATGTTATTAAATGACTTCTAGCATTTTCACTGTTATTCTCTCTCCTTTATTTCAATTTTTTTGTCTTTTTTTTTTTTTTTTTTTTCCTATTAAATCAGATATTTTCCTCCTCAAAGTTTGGATAGGAACCATGTCTATAACTTGTTCAACAGGACCCCAGTCACTAACACTCTGAGCATTATTGCAGAATTCCAGTGAAACTACATTTTGTTAGAACATGCTGTTGTCAGAATTGATACACTATTGCACAATCAGGTCAGTATTCATGGATTTTATTTTTTTAAGATTAAAATTGGGAAGCATTCTGACAATATGAATTTATGCTTTGGTATTTTCATATTAGTCTATTTATTTGAATGCAAGATAAGGTTTTTCACCTGAATCAGCATGGGGGGGAAAAGCCACTCATCTTGTATTCACATACAAGGAAACCTCATTTAATACACTGTCTATCACTTAAATGGCTGCCAAAAGCAACATGTGCTTAGTAATGGAAACCAAGTATGAAGTTGATTAAGTGCAGCCCATACTGAGTGTGACTCTAAACATGTGACCCATGTTGGACAAACATTTTGATAGGAAACTACCACAAGGATAAATTAGTGCAGCCCATCTGAATAAGATGCATAGTGGTGCCCATTGCACACAGTCCCCCTCAGGACTGACTTTTTCAAGCCATGGTGAGCCACTATATTGAATGCATTTCAACTTCCTCTTCACTGCCCTGCAACTCATTTGCATATACATATTTGGAGGATCCCAGGACTCGTAACAAGAACACCTGGTTCCAGTTGTGAGTGGGGAAGCTAATTAGCACGTGGATCCTTTGAGGGGTGGCTATCTGGGGTATACATGCATACTGAGCAGTGCTGAGCTGTGCTGTCACCATAGCTTGAAACACTGACTCTGCTGGGGCCCTGTCAAATGAGCTATATGGTAAATCATGAGCCTTTTGGCTTTAGACTTACAGCATGCCTAGTTTGCCCTATATCATTGGTTGGTAATGTTTTTTGGCAGAGTCCAAAAACACTCTCAACCTTGACTTGTCTGATGTTGGCATGCCAGGAGCGGATGGTGGGGGAGCCACAAGGGGCCTGATCCTTGTTGTAGCAGTACAGCCTCAGCCCACTTCCCCACCGTCCTCCTTGAGGTGCACATTTTGCTTGGCATGCTTTTGCATGCCATGCACTAGCACCTGTGCCAGGGATTGCCTATCCCTGTTCTATATATAAGTAGGTGCAAAAGTGTATGGAGTACTTATGCTAGCACTTGTAGAAATTTAAAAAAAAGGTAAAATGCATTAATTCTGGATGAATTAAGTCTATGCATGCCTGTAGATATTTGCCTGATTTCTACGCAAATTACTACAGGTATGTTTATTTCAAGGGTAGTATGTTTAAATTTGCCCCTCACTTCTATGTGCTGAGGGAGATCAGGTTCTGACAGTAAGGAGGGGGAAATGGCTATATAGAGCAAAAGTTAGAGGACAGCAGAAGGCAAAGGGACCATCTTCCACCCTAGATTTATTTTCCCTGCCATATGCATCAAAATTAAATACAGTAAACGTTCTGTTATCTGGCACCTTGCAAGCCGGCATGCTCCACTAACTGGCATGCCAGCTTGTAAGATAAAGAGAAACCAGAAGTGCTCACCATGACACTTCCGGTTTCTCCAAGCCCCCATGGCTCGGGGCAAAGCAGCCTGCATGACCAAGCCTCCACAGCCTGGGGACATAACAGGCTGTGCGGGACCCGCCTCCCTGTCGGGTGCTTAGTAATGTGCTTAGTAATGGAGCCCCTGCAGGGCCCCGCGGGAGCAGCAGCGATGCCATGGGAGGGGTGGCGATGCCACAGAAGAGGCAGAGGGACACCCCAGATGCGGCAGGAGAAGTGGCAGCCAGGGCCGCTCAATTAACCAGCATATTTTGTTATCCAGCATTCCCCGTTCCTGTGGGATGCCGGATAACAGAGCTTTTACTGTATCTTGGTTTGGCCATATAAATATTTTTTTCAGAAACTTATTTTATAAATAATTTTGAAAGTTTTCAGTTGTTAACTTTCTCACATGCCCAAATTTCAGTTTTCTAAATGTGTCATCTGTTGGAATTTCCATTGTCAGCACAGCTCTACTAATAAACAGTAATTCTGATGAATACGTATTCAGTGGCCTTTTTAAAAAGACTTACTGATTATTGGATCACTGCTAGGCAAATGTGCTGCAAGTGACCCCCCTTGGTCATCCTAAGAGAAATACCAAGAGTAGAATAGGCATGGAGAGTTGAGGCCTTCTGCGTCCTGAAGATGGTTCCTTTGCATATGGCACCGTGACTGGGGCAGTGGGTGAACTGGTTGAGAACCCATTCTTGTCAATAAGCTTAAATCTCTACTCCAATGGTTCTCAACCTTTTTTGGACTTTAGGCACCCCTCAGTGGACTTGAGGCAGTGCTCCGTAACTTTTGTGAATGGAGTGGTACCCAATTTCAAAAACGAATTTATAGATTACAGTACTTACTACTTGGCAGAGAGGTCTGGCAGTGGGGATGGAGGATTGTCTTGGCAGAGACAAGCCTAAGCCTGTGCTTATCTGTTTGCTTTGTAACACCTCACATCTCATGATACCCTTCAAAAGATCCATCTGCAGTCTAGTCCAGCAGAATCCAGCAAGCAACACACTGTCTTCCTAGGTGTTGGGGGAGTTGGAGGACCTCATTCCCTTCTGAGAAGCCACAGCCTATACAGACATTTGCTTTATCAGGAGAAACTCTCCATGGAATGATTTAACACTGGTTTTTCCCAGGTTATTTTTCTTCTGGAGTGGCCATTTTTACTCAAGGAGAAAAAACCTGAACACTTATACATTCCTGGTTTCTCCTGGAAGAGCCATGGCACTCCCAGGAGAAACTGAGTGTACAAGGCCTAGGTATAGCTTTTAGTTAAGCAACTGAACTGAAAGAAAATTTGGTTCAGATTGACCTGGATTTAATTTTTTTCATTGTTCTCGCAAAACAAAAATTGAAATTTTCTTGGCATAGAATGGCACAGTCAATTGGATGTGAAAACAAATATTTCATTATTGGGCACTTGGAGGGAAATCAAAGGCAAAATTCAGAAGGCTGGTGACTTTTGCCCCTTTATCCAGTAACTCAAGTTTTAGGTTATTTGCCCAGTATATGAAAGACCTGAGTTTAATTCCCCCCTCTGCCTGGGGGATGTGACTCCACATCTTCCATCAGGGTGTCCTTAGCATGAGGCTGTAGAGTATTCTTAAGTAGAATGCTCTCCACATTCCTTGTTCTTATACACTGTTCTATTTTGTATGAATAATTTTTAAATTTTTACTGGAGCAAGGATGAGATGTTTAATTATTCAGGCAAAGTGGAACAGTATAAACCAGAAAGAAAGGATTCTGCACATCAGTTGAGTGTCTTAACCTGAGCTAGTGGCTTAGGAGGGATGAATGATACCACCTCTACCACCATCTGCATTCTGTAACTCTAGCTGCTCCCTGCCACACTCCACTCCCTAAAGGTCCTGTTCAAGTCCAATTCATGAGCCATTTTGGGATAAGTAAAATGGTAAGTGTACTGCTTGTCAAAAAGAGAAATTGATTAACTCCTGTTATGATGTCATTGCTAGTCACAAGTAAGTCAGAGTCCTCCTGATTTCTAAATTGACTTAATTTATATTAAAAATAAATATGGTGTTTTTCTGTAACACAAATAATAATAGCTGTATGTGGTACATGCAAGCTAGTCAATTTAAAATTCTGATGGTGTGCGGTGAGGTAGGAACACTTGGATATCTTTTTCAGACTTAAAATTTCACAACCTCAGAGCAAAGAAGTTTGTCCTTAACAGGAACTTAATTCAGTAATTAAGTTCAGTAATTTTCTGTACAGAATTACTTCTGCATGTAACTTCTATTTTTTCCATGCTTTTCCTAATAAAAGCTAGGCCAATTGCATGCAAAGCTGCATTAAATTTAAAAACATTTCCTTTGATAGCAGGCTTTCCCCTAACTTATGAATTTCAAGTATTTACAGTTTTTCTACATCAAAAGATTGTCACATACCTTTTGTCTTGTGTTTGTTTTTAAGACAATTCCAATGGTAATGATTTATGCTATTTGTTGAAAAAATATTTAATTATTGTACTAATTAAGCCAGATTTTTTTTCTGTGTCCTGCTATATACTATATGACTACTTGTTTGTTTCAGAAGTGAGGTTCTAGGTTGTTTTTAGTAGCACTTTAATTATTTTTTGAAGCCAACTTATTTCTTTTATGTCTGAGACATACATTTTTAATTTTTTAAAGTTTTGAATGGTTGTATTATTAAACTTAACTGAAGGCTAAGGTGTGTAATTTTGTTTTTAAATTGTAACTACATTGACAGGCACGATGAAGAGGAATTAAGCTTTTGGCTAAGCAGACTTCAAGACTTTGTATGAATTTTAATGCATAGTTTCATCCTTTTTCAGTTGTTTTCAGCTGAGAAATTATCTTCCAAGACACTTTATTATCAATGAATAGCTGCTAGAAAATTACAAAAAAACTGTCTTGGAAGACGAAATTGAATTTTACCTGCATTTAAAGATTGAATAAAATTAATATAAAATATGGCAGCTAGGAGTTCTAGCTGGTCAAAAGATGTATATTGCTTTTAATGTCTTGGGTCTAGAGCCAATTTATATGTCTAAAAAATATGTGGGGTCAAAAAACCACGTGGTCCATGGTCTGTGGTAGAGCAATGGCAATTTTCTAGGTTTCCATTATCAAATGTTAGTGCTAAATTTAGAATACGAATACTGGCAGAGTATTTTAATGCCTGTCCTACAATTCTGATGACAAGCCTAACTCAGACTAGCCTTCAGTGCTCTTATCTTTTTTAAATGTACAATTCACACTTTAATATTTTGGGGGGGTTTGTACCTCCTAATTAAGTCACCACCATCTGTGAGTGTTTGTGCTCCTTGATCTCTTCAGCCCACCTTCTTGCCTCAGCAGTACCCCCATCACAGCAACCCACCTCCCTTCCCCTATCCTTCCCTCCCCTTTACCCTAGTTTTTGTATTTAAGCTACTTTTATTCTTATCTGTTACTCCTGCTCTCCTCTCCACAAGTCCATTCCTAGCACCTGACAAAATGCTACCTACCAAGTATATGCCTCTCTGAATGAGTTAGAAATAGGCATCTGTTTGTCTCATGAGACAGTAAATTACATTGAGTGAGATATCAGCTCACTGAACGTAATCTTAACTTGAAAGATAAAGTGAAGCTGGAGTGACAAAAGTATATGGAGACACTGAGCTACTTACACATCAGTGTCCCCCTCTCAGCATTGCTGGCTTAATCCAAAGGAAAGGTAGGTACCAGTACATTTGAAACCAGCTTAGCTGGTTTCCAGGAGCTGCTGGAGCAAAGGAGATCATCTATTTGTCTGTCTACTGGGGCTCTACTCTTAGAGTTAAAGAACCCAGTCTAACCTATCATGGAGTGGACTTCAGTTCCCCAACTTTCTGGTAGCTTTTCCTCTGTCAGGGGTAAGACTAATACTTTTCTCTAAGGTGCTCTTCTGCACCAAGCCATTGGCACCCTCAAAATTGCCAGGTTGTTTAACTGCCACCCAAGCACTTGTTGATAACAGTCACAAGTAGTTTCATCTGCTGCATGAGTTAATGTCCAAGGGCATCTTTACATGTTCTTTCAGGATGGAAGGGGACGCTGTAGAGTGACTCCATACTTCTGGAGCCACTCTAATTAGAGTGCATGCAGCATCTCGTGTATCAGCATCCCATGCTTCAAAATGGCAGCAGGGGCACTCTAACTAAAGCTTATTTGAAGAGCTTTAGTTAAAACACTCCCACCACCATTTTTAAGTGCAGGGACTCTAACTATATAAAACACAGTGGCTGCTGGAGTGTGCTAATTAGTACACTCCGGCAGACTCAGTTAATTGAGTCTGCTCTGATGCGCTGTAATTATTAGGGCTGCGCGAAGCTTCGGTCCTTGATTCGATTCAGCAGAGATTCAGCCCTATTTGGTGGCTAAATCTCCGAATCTGAATCGAATCAGGAGACTGTTTAATCTCTCCAAATCGAATTGGAATCCTTCGAATCAATTCTAAGAGATTTGGAAAGATTCGGCGATTCAGACATAGACACAGCTTTAAATGTTTTTTTTCTACATACCTCTAGGTAGCAGGCGGCTTGTGAATGCTGTGATGCTGGGGCAGATGGAGTGTCCCACAGAAGCGCGGGGGGCTCCCCAGCGCGTTCGGCAACAGACCCAGATGTGGACCAGAAGCACTTTTGGTCCACTTCCGAACACACAAGGGGGAGGAGGGGCTGTGCCCCCCACCCCCACCCCCGGCTCAGCGACTGGTGCCTCTTGGGTCTGAGGGAGGGCACCTGAGGTCCCCCCGTGGCCGATTGCCACGCAAGGGGGGCCTCCTGTGTGCTCCTTGGAGGACCTGGAAGTACTTCCAGTCCAATTCCAGGTTTGCCACTGAGCCTGCAGGGGCCCCCCCAACACTCCTGTGGGACAGTCCATCTGCCCCAGCATCACAGTATTCACGAGCTGTGCTGGTACCTTGAGATATATAGAAAAAACATTTAAAGCTGTGTCTATATCTGAGTCACTGATTCTCTGAATCAGTATTAAATCTCCAGGTTTGGATTCGGCCAAATCAAATTGGGATCAGTGATTCGAATCAACAAATTGAATTACTGTCCCCTATTTGGGCCAAATCCAAATTGAATAGGGCCCATTTCACATGCCCCTAGTAATTATGTGACAGTGGCTTGTTTGGGATTTAGCCCAGTGGAGCTGTGATATGATTGAAGCTTCTAGATGCAAGCATTATCAATTTATTTATAATAAACTAATTCATGGTCTAATTGCACATTCCTTTGTTTACCAAATATGATCACTCATGTCCACTGGCATTTTAGACATGTAACTTTAAGACTGAGCCCCCTCTTTTGTATGAGACATTACAACCCAAAACACAGATATTCAACTAGATTTTCAGTGTTTCTTCATGACACAGTTGACCAAGACTTTATTTGTAATTTCCAGATATAAATGGATAAGCACAGTTCAGTTACCTGATAATGAGTAAGGCAGGTTATTTGTCATGGCAAAATAAAGCCAGAGAAGTCGTTGCTTCGTAGTGGCAAAAAAGCTAGACTCCTCCATTTTTATTTTTTTTAATCTCTTTTAAATAAATACTGTTTTTAATTATATATGTACATAAAAATGCTAAATTGTTGTTAGGTGTAAAAATATACCTAGAAATTTGGTAGAATATGTTAAATGTTGTTGTTCTTTTTGACTGATAAAAAGTCCTAATTTTGTTTAGGTTTATGTAGACCCTGTCACTTATAAAAACATTTTTATCAAGCAGAGGAAATATTTCAGGATTTAGAAAGACTGTATCAGTCATATGATCTAGAAGATTTTTTCAGTAAGATTTACAGTAAGAGCTAGGAGCTCTTTCTGGCATTTTGACTGTAAATTCTGAAGCATGAGATTTGTAACTATTTCAAAAAAAGATAAAAACTCCCATAATTCATGACAGCATAACAAACTACCAAATCCTTTGCTATTCTGTTTTTCAAGTCTTCAGAACAATAGAATGTGTTGCTTGGTGTTCACTGCAGTTAATGGAAATACTTTCATTTGGTTTCATTAGATTTTTAGATAACTCTTGAGGGCGGAACTGCCTCAACTACAGCTTTTTATGGTTTTCTTCCTAAAGATTTTTATGCATAGCATAGATATAAACACATACAGCTAGTTTTAGTTTAGTTTAATTTGGAAGTCCATGCAGAACATCAGTAGTTAACAGCTCTGTGTCTGTGCTGCATGCAATCCTCTGTGTACAGTGACATCATAGACTGAAGAATAGATTTGAAATGAAGTCTTTGGGTGTGTCCTGATAGAGTTCAGCTGCAGATGGGAAGTTCCTTTCCTGTGGAAATTTGATAAAACTAAAAAACAAAAGTCTGTGACTTGTGAATCACTAGATCAAGGTTGAGGCATTCCATGTTTTTTGTATGGAGTCCTGTTGAACCGTACCTTCTTACTGGGCCTATTGGGTTTCCGCTATGATTTACTACTTCAGAGCAAAGGTTTTTGGGGATTATGTTTAATCTGACTTTTTGTTTGCTTCTATCAATGTTGTTGTTCCGAGTTTGCAGCAAAGTATATCCAGCAAGACCTTTTGGGGTGTGAGGGTATATAAAATTTTTAGAAGAAATAAACATATTTGGGGGGTCTACTACTCACCTATAATCATGCTTGCTTGTTTACTGAACAGAGGCCTAATCCTGCAGTCATTATTCTGACAAAATTCCTATTGACTGTAACATTATTTATTTTATTTGTTCGGAAGGGAGGCATAAAAACTGAATAAAGGTTCAGGATGGCTGAACCATAAGAAAATAAAATAACTTAAAAACAGGGAACTGACATGAGGACTGAAACAGCGTAAAAGAGAACTAGAAACAATGCATGGCATACAAGGAGCATGGGCAGCCTTTGTGCATGGCATGTAGCAGATTGGGGAGGAAGCACGGTGGCAGACTAGGCAGGGAGCACAAGGCTGCAAGCTGAAAGCAGAGCTGCAGATCAGGCAGGGGATGGAAACTGGAGTGGTACTCAGTGAGGAAGTGGGACTAATTCATGGTATGCCTGCCAAAAAGGTTGGCCCTTACTAGCCTACACCCTAGCAGGGGGGAGGGGTTCAGCATTTTTAATGCAAGTACCCCTTCTGCCTCAGAGTTTCAGCTCATGTACCCTTTTATTTTTTTTTGGCTTTAAGGGGTTGGGGGAGGCAGATAGAGGCCTCCGTGGTGAGGGAGGGAATGGGGGTGGGGCAGGGGTAGGTGCTGCACAGTCGGGGCGGAGTGTGGGATGGAGTTGTGAGAGTGGTTTGTCTGGGAGGTGCGGGTGGGGGAGGAGGGGGGGAGTTCCTATTGCTGCGCACACCCTAAAAACCCAGGGGGTACATGCCCCCCAGATCTTCGCAGAGCAGAGGCAGCTGCTGCTGCAGGCTGGGCTTTGCACCCTGCTGCCCCAAGAGCTGCGCGACGCCATGTGCCTGCTGTGGCCAGGTGGGCAGGGAACAGACTCACACAAATGCAGACACACGCATGCAGGGGCAGACACACAGATGCGTGCATGCAGATACAGAGACAGATAGACACACACACACCACACACACCCCCCCCAGCAGGTGTGTGGTGGGGAAGTGGCAGGGGAGAAGGAAAGGGCTGGAGGGGGCCAGTTTGCAAATGGGGGGGGTGTTTCTGTGCCCGCTCCCAGGAGCCAGACCGGGGGATGGTGAGGGCAGCGGTGCCCCTCTGCGGGCCACACATGCACCACCTGGGGGGTGGAGCTCACACACGGCGGCTGCCACCATCCTATGCCACCACTGCTGCACGCCATATTGCTTTCCCATGGCCAGTCACACATGCAGCTCCATGGGCTGGTGATAGGGGGTGCGTGACGTGTGGGATGTGTCAGCAGCCCACAGAGCCGCATGTGCAACTGGCCACAGAAAAGCAGCACGGGGCACAGCAGTGGCGGCAGTGTGTGGCGGTGGGGGCCACTGCATGCGAGCCCCACCTCCTCCCCCCCTCAGCCAGCCAGGTGATGTGTGTGTGGCTTGCAGAGGGGCACTGCTGCCCTTGCCCCCCGACCCCCACCCCCCGGCCCTGCTCCTGGGAGTAGGCACAGAGAGCGAGCTGAGGGGGGCGGAGAGGTGCTGCTGTGTGCCATGTGGGCCAGCAGTGCCCAGTGTGCCCCTGTCTTGGGTAAGAAGCAAAGTATGGGAAGGTGCCAGGGGAGATGCCACCGCTGTGCCCCAGGACATGCTATGTTCCCTCTCACGTGTACCTCCTACGGCCTTTCTAGGTACTCCTGGGGGCGCATATACCCCCAGTTGACAATCCCTGAACTAGACCATCAAGGTAAAATAGCTCCAATAAACAACATCTCAGCTTAGTTTTTATTTGATGAATGTCTGCAAAAATAGGAGGGTCTTGCTGCACTTCCAAAAGATATCCAACATAAGATGCATATGTTTATATCCATTTGGGGACTGAATCCCAAAACAAGTGTATGAGAGGGAGGAAACCTTAATTTTCAATAACTTAAAAAACATCTGCTTTTTGTCAAGGCTTTGGTTATGAATTGGTTTCTTCCTACTTTGACAAAGTCTATTGCTATATTTAGAGGGAGGTTCTTTCCCTTAGATCATTTTATGTCAACAAAAGGGAAATATTTTCATAATTCCCTAGACATTCTAGTTACCATTCCATATATGATTCATAATTTCATGTTTAGATTATTCTGTGTAAAAAGTAAAAATCTGTGAAGCCTCAATTTTTGTGAGTTACTTATGTCAGTCATACTGTAGAATGCTGCCTATGGTAGTTGACAAAGTAATTTGATTTTATAGTTTGGTTATTGTTCAACCATATGTTTTTGTGTAAATACATTGTATTATTACAACTATATCAATAAGCATAATGTTTAAACAGCTGTTTTAATAACAGGTTGAGATTAAAGTTCCGAGTTGGATAAGGTGGTCTGTGATATCAACCATTATAATATGACACACGTTAATAAGCCAATGAAATATTTTCATGCTAGAGACTAACACAGTATTATACACAACTAGCTCTTGTTGAGCTAGCCTGAGTGTCTTCAGAGTGTGTAGAAGTGCAAAAGGAATCAGAACTCTTGGTAGAAGTGATATTTTTTTATTAGACCAACTAGGTATTTGCAAAAAAAAGTCTTTATTTGCAAGTTTTAGGGCACATGTGCCCTTCGTCAGGCATAGGAGAGTGCAAAGATTGTAAAATTTGTCCTAGGTGGAAATGAACATTCTTATTTTATAGGAGAGCTGAAAGGTGGTGTAAGATCTCCAAGTTGGAAAAGTTCATTTTGTGCAAATCAGGCTCAGATAAAATTTAGAGTAGTTTATTTACCTCAGAGTTGTCTGATGGCCAGCAGGATGTTGAATTATGCTTCCTTCTGGTTTCGATGTTTCATATTTCGCAGGAGGATGGATTGGTGGAAGGCTCTCCTGGGCAAGGAATTTCTCTTATTTTGAGGCAGTTCTGTGTTCTGTGAACATGCAAATTTTGGCTCAAAACAAAAGGCTGGAGCAGGTGTCAGCTTTGAGGTTTCAAGGTGTTGAATTTTGCTTCCTTCTTATACAATTACAAAGTTTTCATTTCAGAACGGCTAATTTTGATATCTTCTGTGTTTCAGGGATACAGGTTGTAGCTGTGTTGCCTGTAGACCAACATGGCTACAACCCGTATCCGTAGAAGTGCAAAGACATTCTACTTGTTGGTGATAGGAAGTTCATCCTTGCAGTGTCCTTGCCTTCCAATACCATAAAACTTATCTGCAGCAGAAATGCTGGTGCCAAATCCCTTGAAATTCTAGGATTTCAGAAATAAAAGAGCATGATGAGCAAGCCTTTTACTCTTAATGTAGTGACTTCATGCATTGTGTATCTGGGATGGAGGGTTTACTCTGGGCAATTTTAATCCAGGTATTGGTGGATACAATGCATATGTAAAAATGATAGTTCAAGTGATGCATGTAACAGCAACCAAATAAGCAGCGTTTTCCATAATTAGGGTGGCATTTCTCATTGGGTTTATCTCACCATAATTGAGGAGTTTGTAAAACGCCATTAAATTTGTCTATTAAAACAACATGTTGGAGTAGTCTAGGTTAGAAATTAAGTGCAAACTTTCCAAATACATATGGATTTCACTCAGATAAATCTATATCTGAAATAGAGCTTTTTTCCAGATATTGTAAAAAGTTTACAGTGGCACTGAAACATTACCTAATGCCTTGGAACTCAGAGTTTTTTAGAAGGCTATTATCAAGGGTGGGCTCTTCTGGTGCCCGTAGGTTGCTTACCAAAAATAAATTTCTGAAAGTATGGTTGAGTAGGATGGTGATTTTGTTTTCTATGGAGTTATTGCTCCGTTTACAAGGCTGTTGGCTTTGTATTTTTCATTCTTCATATACACAGGGACTTACCACCTTCTCCAAAAGACTGAGTCAAAAATTGAAATTAATTCGTTTTTCATGAGATGTTTAACTGGAAAACTAATGCTGAGGGGACCAGATCAAAGCTAAAGGTTACCTAGGGGTAACTGAATTTTATACACTTGGCAGTGTAAGTTTTTGTCCCAGCTGAAATAGAGATGAATGTACATTGCTTGCTTCTATTTTTAAGGAAGCCAGCAATTTTAAAATTACTAGAGCTTCCACTTCATAGTTTTGTTAGCATGTATTAATGGCTCCCCTGAGACATGGACAAACAAGTCTTTCTGAAAACAGTTTTGTTTGGATTTAGCAGTAAAGGTTTGAGAACTGGTATCATTTTGTTGTGGAGCTTGTAGTAGACTTCGAGGGGTTTTGTTTTTATTTCTGTCTTACCTGGGTAGCCCACCCTGCTCTCACCTGTCCCCACTGAGGGTATCTTTCCTTCCTCCCACCTGTCCCATTCCACCCCTACCCCTGCTTTCTTCCCCATGACTTTTACAGTCACGAATAAGAGGCTATAAACAGTGACATCTCCCCAACATCAGGGAAGGCTGATGTAACGTCTCTGGAACAAAGCAGCGTGGTTCCCAGGACAACAGCTTCCTCTGTCCTTCACCTTGGGGACTATCTGCTTCTGCTGAAGCTTTTCTATCTCATAGCAGCCAAAGATTGTGTGTGCCTCATCTTCCAAATCATGTCAGCATCTCAGGTTAACACTGTGGTGAGACTACTGTTTTGTTAGGAAGCAGTTAAGAAGAGCATGACTTCCTTTATCTTCTCTCCTCGTATTTTATTCATTTGTTGTCTTCCTTTGTGTCCATTTTCAAACTCCTGGGTGCAGACACCATATATTTATTTCTGTATTATTTCTATCGCTATGGGGATGGCTTAATTCCATAATAGAGTTTCTAGATGCTACTATACTATAAATTAGTGGTTCTTAACCCTTTCAGATGCAGCGTTCCCCTTGTTAGACTCAAGGCACCACTCCATAACTTTTGTAAACTGAGAAGCACCCATGTCAAAAATTAATTTACCATATTTACTTGAAGACAAGATGAGGTTTTTGGAGAAGAGCTGCTCATCTTATATTTGCATACAAGAAAATCATATATCGTCTATCATTAAACTGCTCCCAAAAGCAGCATGTGCTCCGTAATGGAAACAGACTATGAAGTTGATTAAATATCATCAACGTTGAGCATGACTATAAAACACATGGCTCATATTAGGTAAACAGGCTGATGGGAACTTTTGTTTGTTTCTTTGTTTGGTTTTTTTAAAGAAATGTATATGTATAAATTGTATCTTTAACCACCTGTCAAGTAAATGTTGTGGTTCACTTGACAAACTAGAACACATTTTACCAGTTAACCTATTGTAGTCCCATTATAAAGCTCATACCATGTGCTCACACATCCATCACCATTCAAGTACTTTCACTCGTTGTCATCATAGTTGTCCTCATCACTGTCGCTGTCCTCACCATTGTCCTTGTTTTTTTCTCTTCAGAGGGCTTGCCTCTGGAAAGTCTATGCCAGGGCCCTCTCCAACATATGAGGTCTGCCATCTCTTTCCTATAATCCTCTTGTCTTCCTGTAGTACTAGTACATTTCAGTCAGGCTCATTTTAATACAGTCCTCAAGTTTGGGGTCTGGGTGCCTGTTACGCCAGGAACCTGCTCATAGTCACAGGGCATACCTACAGCACGAGATGAACTAGGTGAAGTGAGCTATCAGGGCCCCTTGCTGTTTAGTCAGGTGCCCATAGAGGAATAGGTTAGTGCAGCCCATCTGAATAGGATATATGATGGTACCCATTGTGTTCAGTCCCCCTCAGCACTGACTCTTTTTCAGGTCATGGTGAGCCACTACACTGAAAATATATATGAAGGATCCTGTTCCTTCATGATCCTGAAAAGTCTGAAAATTTATCACCAGATGGGACCCCAAACAGTTTACCCAAAATCCCTCTCTTACCCCCTCTCTGCCTGTTGTATATGATTAGAGTGGTCCCTCCCTCTATGAGGTGAAACCAGACTGGCTTGCCCTGGGCCTTACCTGCATATAAATTTTAAGAGGAGCCCAAGACATGTGACAAGAACATCTGGTTCCAGTCATAAGTAGGGGAGCTAATTAGCACATGGTTCCTTTGTGGTGGGGGAGGGTGTAGCTGGAGTACTCGCACATAATGAACAGAGCTAAGCTATGAGGTTACTATGTCTTGAAACACTGAGTCTGGTGGCATGGGCAACGGGTGCCTCCTGAGTCGGGGGGGGGGGGAGGCACTTGCCCCCCAAGCAGCCAGTCAGTGATGGGGGGGGGGGTCTCCCCACAGCCAATTGCATGCCCAGAAGGGCCAGAAGCGCTTTTCCTGGTACCCCCACTCCCCGGCTGTCACTCTCAGTGGAGGCACCAGTGCTCCCATTGTCTAAGTAGAAAACACGGGCTGTCAGGGGGTGTACCAGCACTCTCAGGGTGATGCACATGCACCCCCATGCATCCCTTATGCATCACCATTGTCTGGTGGGGCCCAGCCCAATGAACTTTGTGGTAAATCATGAGCTGTTTGGCCTGTCCTATATATAAGTAAGTACCTGGTGCAGGGGAAATACCATGACTACCAAAGTGGTTTTCCTATTGGTAGAAGAAAACTGTGAATGTGGCAGGGGCAGTACCCTGACAAGATAATGCAATTAAAATGGCTCTGTGTGGTGAAGGGTTGCACCCTTGTCTGCTTGCGGACAGGACACCCTACGAGAGCCTCATAGTTTTCCTCCCACTTCAACTTCCCATGGGAGGATCTCAGCTACATGCTGACTTTATGGAAATGGGAGACTCGTCCTTAGCTTGGTCCTGCAGTCATACAGCTGTGGGCAAATGAAACTCGGGAGCATCCAAACCCCAAGCCTGCACATAGGATGCTTGCCAAAGGATTGGGAAGTATCTGAAGCCCCAGGCGGGGGTGGAGGATGCTCGGTAGCAGGGCCACATATGATTCTTGAATGATTCACATAGATTTGGAATTGATTGGGCTAATTTGACTTGGGACACGAAAAAGTTTTCCATTAATGGAAAAAAAAAAAAAGTACTGGGCAAGGGAGGTATCATGTCCAGGCGGTTTCCTGCTGTGATTAGAAAGGAAGATCCCTTTCTTCCTGAACTTTGAATGTCTATGTATAGGAGAGGGTGGAGACCTATCTTTGCACTGCAGACAGGCTCCCTTATGAGACACCTTGGCTACACACCTATTTTATGGAGATGGGGGATTTCTCCCCAGCTTGCTCCTTTGGCCTGTTGGTTAAGGGCAAGCAACACTCAGGGGCATCCAAACCCCAAGACCTCCAGGCTTGGTCCTGCATGTAGGATGCCTGCCATGGCTTTGGACGTATCTGACGCCCCAGGCTGATAAATCTGGAAGAGAGGATATTTGCTGGTGGTAGTGCCACATTTGAACAATTGAGTTCATCTCAACCGATAGGTTTCAGAACAAATTTGGCTAATTTGACCTAGAACATGAAAAGTAAAAAAAACCCAGAAATGCTGTTTAAAAGTGTGTTTATGGAGTAGTTGTGCTAAAATTTGGAGCAGTTTCAGAGAAGGTAAAGTGCATCAATTCTAGATAAGCCAAGTCTATGGGTACTATATCATATTACTACAGGTATATTTATTTCAGTCAATGTTTTTTAAATTTGCTCCTCACTTCCATGTGTTCAGGGAGAGCAGGGTCTGATGGTAAGAAAGTAGAGAAGGGGCTGCAGGGGAGAATAAATTGGGGAATCAGAGGGCAAGGGGGATGCCTGTCCCTCCTTCTCCTCCCCCAGTTTTATTGTCCTCTGCTGTAGTAGTGGGAGGTAGATAGATAAATTCAAGACAAACTTCTAATAATTAGATTCTATACCTGGAAAATTCTAACAAAGTTACGAATTGTCCAGATATAGAAACTATATATTAGGGGGAGGGGGTTGTCCTATATTCAGGGTCATCTTATATTTGAGTAAATATGGTAGTGTAGTGCTTGTCTTCCTGCAGAGGTAGGAGACATGTAGAGTGTGAACCTGCTCTTATCTGTTTATCTCTACACATCTCCCTTCTCTCCTCGCACTTCCGGGGTCACCCTTCAAAGGATGTCACTTCACCCAAGGGTGTCCTGGCACCCTGGTTGAGAATCACTGCTCTAAATTAAAGAGAGGATTTTCTAAGAGCTATACAGTTGCTGGACAGAGCTTTTTTTTTCCCCCTGTCAAGTCTCCTTGACTCGCAAGTAAACCTGGTTTACTGTGTCTCCCCTTTTACCCTTTTCTGTTTCCCTATCATGCCCTTCCATGTATAAATGCCTTTTCCTGCTTTATTTCTGCTGCTACTTCTCTGCATTGTGACATCTTTTTTCAAAATGCTAGTATTTTTCTTGCATTGTCAGGTGCTCCAAGCAAAGGGGCATTTTAGACTGTACCATTTGGTTTCTAACTTGCACTGGGAAAAATACTCATAGTCTTTGTCACATTTCATGAACAGTACAAACTGTAATATTATAATACTTGTCACAGTGTTTACACCAATGTTAAGACTGGTTATGTGATGACTAATGTAATTTCTGTTTTCCTCAGTCAATCCAGCTGGAAAAGTCCTGGTAATTAAAACCATGTCAATGAAAGTCAAATACTTCATCAAAACTAACTTTCCAAGTAAATAAACTCCCAAAGCAGGAGTGCAGTGGTTTGTTTCTTCCTAGGAAGCTTCAGTATTTGTTGTTGCTGTGATATATAAACTTGGCCACAATCAGTTTTGGCTTTTAGGGCTGTGGTCCATTTAAAATGTACTTGTTAAAGTGCAAGAGGACTCGTAGAACAATGAACAAAACTGCACCAAGATTTACCAATGCTTTCATCCTTTGAGCAAAATCCTGGATTTCCCGCTCTCCTCTTGGACTGTGGAAAACTCTGTTCTTGTATTGAAATGAGTGCCTGATATCAGGAAATGGCACCCCTCTAAATGGGATCTCAGTTAGCATGTCTTCAGAGTTTATTTCTAGAGTACCTTGGGACTTTCCAGTTGAAGACAGTCTTTTTTCTTTGGGCACCATAACGTCTTGTGTCATGATTCCTAGTGCACGATCTGTAGCTAGAAATTCTCCAAGAGAAATGACTCCATCTTCTCTCTTGGTGAAAAAGAACCTTCATGGACAACTTCCTGGTTCCTCTAACATTTGGCAGGTTAACATAACTGAATATAATGTAGGTTTTATGGTGTGGGAAGGCTCACAGAGATATGGAAGAGTTCTTTTTCACCGAATAAGAGCTCATTTCCAAAGCCTGGAATTCTATTCAAAGTTTGCAGGTATAATTTGCCTTTTCTCCCACAAGGACTTGGAAGGATGTGGTGCAGACAATGGTAACGGAGCCTCATCAGAGTCCCTGTGGTGGGGAAAGTAACAGATTCTCTCTTGAGCTACCTCCTTTCTCTATGGCAGAATAAGTAGAGCCCAGCTGTTTATGCTGGAGTCTCTACACATGTGCCAGTTCTAGGAAAGTATTTCAAAGGAGAGCTCTTAAAGCCGTAGAAATCAAGTGTACCTGGTTGTCTCCCATTGGGGCTCGTTGTTGCGCTCATTCTACTGAGGTGGCTATTTTCTGTCATGCTGAAGTCACAGCGGTGCTGCTCACAACCTGCATGCTTCCCCTCCCTTATTGATTTTACCGCTGAGAAGCCTGGGTTCCATAGACCTGAAAAGTCGTTTCTTTTTTTCCTTTAAAAAAAAAAAAAATCTTGACACCGCATTTAATACCTAGCAGTCATTCTACAATTTCTCTTGGCAATGGAGAAGGTCAGACTTCTTTTTTTTTCCTTTCTTTTTAATATTTAATGAAAAGATTTGTGTCAATACAGCTACTGTGATCCTGCTTCCAGCACTGTGCTGCGGCAGTCGCTAGCCACTAATACACAAGAAAGTGTTACTTGGTAAATTGGTGCGGCTTCCTCTCTTGGGAGCCACATGCTTCTGTGAAGTTCAAGGGCTGAGCAGATATTTAGCACTTCACCCCTCCCTGGGCCCACCTTACATATTCTCACACTGTGTTTTTGGCCGTTTTGCCAGTTGCTCAGTTTTAAGTGTGCACATGCATGTGTGTTTTTAGGAGGAGTGAGCCAGTAATGTGATACTGTGCTTGTCTTCAGAAAAGTTAAAACCATTGTGTACGATAGGCAGAGATCTGCCCCTGTTCTTAGTGAACTAGGAATTCATGGGTCACTTGTTCTCATGCAGGTGCTCCAGGAAAGGATCATAAAGTTGAGGCTTTAGGAACAGGAAGGGAGAGACAGCTTGAGAGGAAAGGTTTTATAGTCTGTAACCACAGCTGTGAGTTCTACTAGAACTCCTGAATCCAGGAAATTTGCAGCGTGGTGAATGTGTGTCTAGGGAAAATCATAAATCTGGCTGAGCTAGTCTCTCTCGATTGTTGTACCGAACTTCCACATCAGCTGATAGGGTTAAACTTGGCTGTAATATAAAGGGATTTAATTAACTGCTGATAGACCCAGGCTTATTTCATTGAAAGGAGGAACATAGCCCATTAGTTTGTCTTCTGTAAAAGCTTTCTTATTTTTCTTACAGGGTTCTTCCTTTCTTTATTATTTCTTAAGTCCTTTCTAAAGACCAAGCCAAAACCAAAAAGTTGTGACTTGGAATTTTTTAAGCACATTTCTTTAGCCTTCCATAGAAAGTCTACTTTTGAAGAGTGACATCCTCTGCCTGCTAATAAGTGTTTACCCCCATGGCAATCTTCATAGCTTAAATTCTCATCTAAGGCTTTTGTACAGGAACGAACAACTGATCTACTACTGAACTGTCTTCAAGTGAGCTTCTTTTTGAGCTCCTCTCCAACTGCTTGGTTTTTGTAATTTAACTTTGGCTTTGGAACTGAAAACAACTTGACTGATCTAAAAAAAAAAAAAAAAAAAAAAAAGAGCAAGAGTTGCTTCACAATCTAATATTAGTGAAGCTGAAGTCCAGTCTCTCTGTATATCTTGCTCTGTATTCTTACTCTTATTTTTAAGGGGTTTGCAAAGGCAGCGAGGAAAGACTTACATGCCTAAACTGCCCTTTTGTGCATTTGCAAGCGTCTTTCTGGGTTATTAAATTGTGTATTTAGTCATCTTGAAAGAAAGTAGTTGGGATTTTTTAATTAGCTCTTATTTAAGAGTAAGGGGGAGCTGAATCTGATTTTATTTACACGGAATTCTTAGGAATTGTTCTGCTGAAATCAAGCAAAGCAAGATCAGGTCTTTTACTTTTTGCATTTGGTATTGCTTGAGTTTAGTTACTTTTGCTATCAAGCATTGTTTTTACTTTGCTGAAGGTGTGTCCTGTAAAACCATTAGTACCAGCAGTTGTGATTTTTGGATGCAGTTTGATGCAGTATGCATTTCTCCTTTATCAGAAGCTTTGGACTTGTTGGAACAATAGGATTAAAGTTAAAAGCCCTAACACATGGGCGTAATATAGGTGAGGATAATATGCAAACATGCATGTGCACACATGCATGGACACATTGATTTTGGAGAGCCAAAAATATTAATAGCACTAAGTTTGCTAGAACTGGCTACAGGACTCTGACATTCTACAGAGTTTTAATACTTCAGATTAAATTTTGTGCAGGTATAAATACAAATGCAAGGAGTGTTCAACAGCTATAACTTTACATTTAAAGCGGTATAGGTTTGGACATTGATCCCTAGTTTCAAAAATATAAACTTGTGCTTCATTTAAAATGAATGTTTGTTTGTTTGTTTGTTTATGAATGTATAAAACTTCCTTTGAACTCTTACAAAAGGGGAATGTATTTCCCAGCTTAGATAAATCATAATGAAGCATTTTCACTGAACAGCTGAAATTAAAGGGTCAGATTGAATCATCCACAATCTAAAGGGACTTTTATGTTTTGCCTTGCCCCAAAAACATGATTTAACAAATGTAGGACTTCCAGAATAGTCATTTATTATGTTTTGCATGTATGAGTAAGTGCAGAAGACCTAGTACAGCTATCCATACAAGATATATCAGCTGGTGCCTTGCTATATTCATCCCCAGTGCCAAGCAACTCCAATTACTCTTTGGTTAAACAAACTTTTTATTCATTGAGGTACAGTTGTTTGCCAGTGCATTTTACAATCATGTGGCAGAGGGGACACAATTAATACAGTGTAAAAAAAATTCCAATGTATGCTACAAAGATGATCTGTAATGGAAACCCACTGACAGTGCATTAAGAGCATTGCGGTGCCAGGATGAGTTTTTGCCAAAGCATAGTAAAGTACTTGAAATGCTCCAACCATGAAGAAAAAGAGCATTCCTGTGGGAATTATTTTGGTTGCAGTAGTGCCCATAGAGAGTCTGTCAGCAATTACCAGTTACAAAACTGATAGTTGCCAAATTTGTCAGGTCAGATTGTTCCCATGTGATGTTACATATTAGTTGGATTGGTTTAAATTTTCTGTGGTTAAAAGAAGTGTCTTTTTTTCTTATTTCTTCTCTTTTATTAGTTTTGAAAACTAAATGTGACTAGTTGGTGCTGACAGTTGTTACTCTTTGTGTTATTTTGGAGCTATGGTGGAGAAAGCTTTATCAAAACAGAACTAATGCTAGTCACCTCCAGGCAGAACAGCTACTGGGAATTTTGCATCTCAAAATGCTTCCTGCAGACCCAGAATCTTGTACTTCAGAATAAATGACCCAGGTTGCTGGGGCCTTCTCTGCATTGCAGACTGGAACAAAATTTCATTTAAATGAAGAAAAACCTAGAGAGGATGAGGGCTGTTCCCTGGTCTGTAGCTGACTCCATCCATATTGCAAATCACAAGCCCCCTCTGCTCAGCATATGGAATTACAATACCAGTGGGGAAAACAGTGAAAGGACTGGGCAGAGAAGTTGAAGAGCTGATCTGCACAAATGCATCACTTCTCTTGCTCTCTTCTTCCCTTCCCAAATAAAGGCTAAAAGTAAAAAACAGGAAATAGTTTTTAAAGGAACAATTGCCTAATTCGCCATTGGAGGAGACTGAGGGTATGGATTGTGATTAGCCTCAGACAATATGGATACAAGAAGTTTGAGCTACCACTGTTTACAGGAAGTTGGGGTTAGGAGGTCATGTAAGACCATGGAGGGAAGATTCCTACTGAAGCCTGTGTAGTACTAGTCACAATTGCCATTTGTAATTTTTTTTATCAGTCACCCATGAATAAGTCAATAAAAAGTCTGTGAATCACAATGGCCATTGATATCTATGAATCTGACTCATTCTTTTCCCTGTCTCAAACTCTTGATTTGTAATGGGGACCATCTAAAATATTTAAGTGCCTTAGGTTACATATTTGTAATATCTTCTGTCACTGTTTTATAGAATGTATGGGTATACAACACTCTTCCTGTGTACCCAGCTCTGTGCAGTCTGATACCTCACAGTTGAATAGTCTGAAGTGGGTCTCTTTCTAAGTTTTGAGAGGGAGTAGGAAGAAAAATACACTGCACTTCCAAGATGCATAGCAAAAACTGAACCATGTAATAGAGTACCAAAAGTCGCAACAAATGTAAATGGGAAGTATATACATTTAGTAACGTAGTATCCATGAATTCCTTTAATTAAAAAAAGTAAATATTAAATATAACAGTTCATTTCAAATTGTTAAGCTTACTCTCATACTGATCTAATTTTTATTACCAGTTTAAAGACTGTCTACTAATCCTGTTTTGGGCAACAAATTGACTTGAGTCTACAATACTAGTCAATTGATATATTGGATTATAAAGTCTAATGAGACATACTTGTGCCCCATAGTTTTTTCAGGTTGATGTTTCTGTTAGCTTAATGTAGGTTTATTTATACAATGAGATTTAAAATAATTCTTTTTACCAACAGGAAATATCATTTTGAGACATTAGAAAGACAGGGAACCTATAAAACCATTTATTTCATAGTGAATGATAGCATACTATGTAAATATTTAGACTGAAGGATGACCTGGAAAATCCTGCATAAAACATGGGATCTATTTTAATGTAATTCTTTAGAGTGGTGATTACAAAATTGATGCTTCATTACTCAGCAGAAAACATGCTATGTACCCAGAGGGCTATTTGCTGATTGTTTCATTTTTTAATTTCTATTTCCAAAGCCTAAATGAAATGTCTTTTTATTTATTTATTTATTTATTTATTTATTTATTTATTTATTAATATTTTTTTTTACATAGTAGTGCCAAAACAACAGAGTGAGATGAAGCCTACGTTTATTAACATCAACTAGAGTGATTGCAATTATTCAACATTTTCAACCCAACTCTTCCCTATTACCTGTTCATTTAGCCCAAAATACCTGGTCTGAAATATCTGTTTCAATAGACTTTCAGCAAATAAATCCAAGGCAGGGTTCCTGCAGAATCCTGCCTGGGTTTCTAGGAGCTATACAACAGCTTGATATATTTAGGATCTACAGTTCTGAGGTAGCTCCACCAGGAGGATTCCTTCAAGGTTCCTGGCTCCAGGATAGAGTGCTCCAAGGCTGAGTACGGGAATTTCAGGGGCCCCCTGTTCTGGAGTAGATCTGTTGCGTAGATTGTCCCAAGGTTGGAACCCCAGAATTCCAGGGGAGCCAGCCATGCCAAGGCTTCCAGGCTGTCTGCAGTAGTTTTAAATCACTGGGAACCATGGTTCTAACTGGGGTTTGGCACTCAGCTCCATAGGAGGGAGCCTGAAGACCCTGCCATCCTGGACTCTAGCATGAGTTGCAGACTTGATGTACTTGTTTTTTTTACCATTGTCATATGAATTTTGTCAAGCAGTTGCAAGGTCTGGAGAGCATATTTTATTTTGAAGAAGAAATATCTTTGGTGTTTTCAAAAATAAATTGCGGGAAATGCGGGGGTGGGAATTGAACCAATTTGAGAATTTTTTCTCAAACAATCTTTTTATGTATGTATCTATGTATGTATGCTATGTATGTATTTGTCAAGCTTTCTAGCCAGTTCTACTCTTTACTAGGGCTGTGCAAAGCTTCAGTCCCTGATTTGATTCCGTGGAGATTTGGCCTGATTTGGTGGACGAATTGCCGAATCCAAATCAAATCAGAGGACCCTTTTAATCTCTCTGAATCGAATTGGAACCCTCCGAATTGATTTGGAGAGATTCAGAAAGATTCAGCGATTCAGACATAGACACAGCTTTAAATGGGGGCGGGGGGCCCAGCATGCCCGGCAGCAGACCCAGAGGTGGACTAGAAGCATTTCCAGTCCACTTCCAGGTCCGCCAGGGAGCGTGCTGGGAGTCCTCCCCACCCCCCTGATCGGCAACTGGTGCCTCCTGGGTCTAGGGGGGCACCCGGGGTCCCCCTGCAGCCAATCACTGAGCTGGGGAGGCAGGGCAAAGGGAGGGCCCCCTGCACACTCCCTGACAGACCCGGAAGTGGCCTGGAAGTACTTCCAGTCCACTTCTGGGTTCGCCGCCAAACACGTTCTCTCCCCCCCTCCCCCACACACACACACAGTCCTGTGGGACGCTCCATGTGCCCCAGCATTGCACCACTTACTAGTCGTGCTGGTACCTCAAGGTATGTAGAAAAAATACTTAAAGCTGTGTCTGTGTCCGAATCGCTGATTCTCTGAATCGGCGTCGAATCTTCAGATTCGGATTCGGCCAAGTCGAATCGGGGACAGTGATCCAAATCAATGAAGCAAATCACTGTCCCTGATTCAGGCTGAATCTGAATCAAATAGGGCTTGCTTCACACACCCCTACTCTTTACACCCCTAACAAGCATATTTACACTATAAGCATCTGTCAGTATAGCTGTGACCCAAGTTTTATGCATCCAGTCTGGCCCGTACTAATGGCAATGGCAAATTCTCATGAACTTCAGTAAGGAGAAGAATCAGGTCTTATATTTGTAGAAATACTTGAGCATGGAAGGTGAGAGAGACTAAGAAGAAACCTTCCACATGTTGTGTGGATATTGTTTGCTTTGTTGTTTGAATGAAATTCTTTTCCTTACATTAACGTTAACATATAGGAAATGTATTAAAACACAAAGCTGATTTTTTTTCAACAAGTGCTTTACTGAGGAGTTTTGTTCAATTCCTTTGGCTCCTTTCTTGGCTGTTAATTTTGTAGGCAATATTGTGAATATTATTTGTCACTTAAGTAAAATCCAGGATATAGAGCAGCTGAAAAATTACTGTATTTATTCAAATCCAAGATGAGGATTTTCTCCTTCATTCAACATGGGTGGGGGTGGGAGGAGCCCTCATCTTTGGATTTGAGTACCAGCCTGGGATAGGTGGCTGCTACAGCTCAGGCTCCAAGCCATGGCAAGGGCTGGGGCTGGAGTTGCTGCTGCTGCCACTACTGTTGCCTGGACTTGGTTGCCATTGCAGTGGATCCAGGGCCAGCAATGCAAGATTTTGGAAGGTGCCATGGATCCAGGGGTGAGTGGCAGTGTGGGCTGGGGCCAGGGATGGAGCTGCTTTGTGATCTGTGCCCTGGGCCAGAGATGGAGCTAAAGCAGGGGTAGGCAACTCCCTGCACGAGTACTAGAGTGTGGAACATGAAGGCATTTTGCTTGGCACACGTGCTTCAGGGCACATGGTAGGGAAGGGGCCAGGGCTGCACTGCCACAACAAAGACTGGGCCCCTCGCAGCTCCCTTGCCATCCACCCTAGCACACCAACACCTTACAGGTCAAGGTTACCGGTGTTTTTGGCACTCTTCCCAAAAATGTTGCTGACCTCTAAGCTAGAGCCATCTCACAGACAGGGTAAGCAGCAGGGTGGGTGGAGATCAGGCACCAGGAACCAGGAAGGGGTAAGTGGCAGAGAAAACAGGCCCTGAGAAATGAGATGGTGAGATGGCCTGGCAGGGAGGGTGATGCAGGGGTCAGGCTACTTGCCCACCACCTCCAAGCTGCCCCTTCAGCTTCTACTTCCTGACCCAGCCTCTGAGGCAGGGCAGATCAGCATCTCCTGCGAGGACAAGGCATTCTGTGGCTGGGGCACTTGGGCTCAGGGACCCTGCATGGCCCAGGAGCGCTGGCCGGTAGCTGCGATGGGGGTGGTAAGCACAGCTCAGGTAGTCCTCAGCCACTCAGAAGTTGGGCCACCCCCCACTAACTCTAGATTGGATACAGAGAGGGGATCAGCTCTGATGGTGGTGTTAAATATTGGTCTATCTCTCACAAGTTTGTTTTCATATATTAAATACCTAGGGGTTTAGGATTTTATTGTAACAATCCACAGTGTACTGTTGAATAGTAAGATCATTAACTTCAGTGTGTATGGTTTTGAGACAGAATTCACCCTCTTTAATTTAGTATGTCTTTAAAATGAACCGAGTAGCACCAAAAACTGCACATGGTTAAGAGTGATGTATACAGCTCTAATGTAACTGTTTCTCTGCGGTTTGTTAACCAGGATTTAATCTGAAGAACACTGGTGTTTGAGCATGACTGCAGAACATCAGCATAGTGTTTAACAGTACACTGAGACCTTGTCTCTGCCACAATTGGGGGGAGTGGGGCGTTGTGTGTGTTAGCAATGCATCCTCTCTCCCCAGTTCTTCTAGATTAAAGAGAGGATTTCTCAAGTTATGAAATGCAGCTTTCTAAGGATGGGAACCAAAGGACAGTTCATGACGATGGAAAGTTGCTATAAATAACTTGCTGTGTTAACATAAATTCTTTCACTAAATAAAACCTACAAACAGGGTCTTGTTCTAAGTCTACAAAATGCTTAGTATGTCCTTGTCATTTAGCACGAGACTGGATGTCACCAGTCCCTCCCTCTCCCTTTTCTCAAAAGGAGAGGTGAGGGTGAACTCCATATAATGAAAGCTAACAAATTGTTGTAACCATGTAGTCTGTCTCTGTAAATAGCTGTACTGTGGTTTTTAGTTAGGTTTTTGGATGTTAGATTCTCAAATCTGACAAGCAATGCAAAAACTTGCTGAAGTCCATGTTAGCTGAGATTTAAATTTAAATAATGTAGTCTGCCACTCATTTCTCTGTAAATGCTTCCAATTAGTCTTGCTCAGAAACTAGCAACTTGAACCTTGAAAGAATTGCTGTGCTTTTAAGAAGCCCATAAATGATTTGTGCATTGTAAAGTAAAAAGAACCTTGCCCAGGAGAAAAATGCACTTGCTGGGGCAATGGGAGCTCCACAAAACGTGAACTTTTCTGGCTGCATGACTTTTTTCTTCTTAATCTGAATGATTACAACTTCTTTTTCCCCCTGCCCTGGCAACTGCTAGACTGGAAACTGCCTGGTGCCAATTCAAGCATTAAGGAAACTCATCCAGAAACGAAGTTTCACATTCTCTTTGAATGACCTTATCTCCTGCATTGAACAATCTGATGCATGGGCTCTTACGGGGAATGTACATATACATGCACAAGCATGCACACATGCAATTTCGTCATCCATAAAATAATTTTTAACAGCCCTCTCTTTTTCCCACTCCTTTCCCTCCTTTGCTCCCTCCTCCCGGCTGCCCCCAAATCAAATGGTAAATACATAGCTATGGAAACTGGTGACAAGTAATAGAGGCACCCTCTTTCACCCACGCAGTGATACTTTTTATTATTGTTATTGTTATTTTTAATGTCAGATAGGCTAACCTGACCCAGTCCGTCCCTTCTTGGACTTGCATTGTTCCTACAATACTGCAGGAAGTCTTGTCAGCTATGCATCTATGTAGATGGTTTTGGAGCTGAAATGGAACAAGTCATGAATGGGAATATGAGGGAACATGGGGAAACAAAGCTCTTCAGATGAGCTGGCTTTCCTCTATCTCTAATGATCCTTCATATGAAGGGAGGAGTATGTTATTTTTACAGTTCAGCCTGCCCTTAAGGGCTGTTCTTTTGAGTAGGCTGGCCTGCTACAGAGCCAGCACCTGGGGCCTTGTGGGACTTCTACAACACTGAAACTGCAAGCAGTTGTATGCTAGATGAGGCACCAAATGTAAAAGAAATAGACTTTTACTACTTCACAATGGTTTTCTGATTTTAAAAGGTAATGATAGCTTTTAAATTTCAGCTAGTTTTTACTGCAGCGTTGACTATTGAATGTGCACTCCAGTAATATCCTTTGTAACTGCTCACAACCCATGCAAGCACTTTAAGGGAGGGTTTAGGCTTTTCTATTAACTGTTAAAAAATATTCTTGCTTCTTTATGACCCTGGGTAACCTATTCCTGTTTATTGATAGAACTCTTCTGTGTACGTACTTCTACGCACTGTACTGAGAAACTGTACAATTCATATATTTTCAAAATTCATAATAAAATGCCCTCATTGCTACAAACTGCACATGTTCCCTGTGTGTTCTGAATGCTTCTTCTCAAATGTCTTCTGCTTCTGGTAGCCCACGTTCTGCAGCTGGAATTCCTGCTCAGTGTACTCCATGAATGGTGTGTGTTGTATTTCAAAGGAGCTGAGTGTACTGGATTCTAGGTCAAAATCAAATGTGACATTTCGTAACTGCAAGTCCAAGCTAGTTATTTTCACCACTACAGTGGGGACTTATGAACATTTTTATGTGTATTGTTTTTGCCTTACCTTACAATGTAGACCATGGGCAATGCATTACGAGTTTTTTGGCTTTGTTTGTTTTACTTTGCTTCTAAAATGATGGCTTTAGTGGGCTTGATTAAACCTGAAAAAATGATAGTGAAACTACTAGGTATTCTGGGCCATTTCAGTAATTAAATATACAAAACAGTTTTACTACTCATACAGTAAAATGTTGTTGTTGTGGAGTCTTTAAGTGTTGCAAGTATCAGCATGTATTTTCTGCCCCTGCTGCCCCCTTTCTTTTTAAATGGGGGAAAAATAATTGCTCCCTCATCTTAATAGATTGTGCCTTTAAATTTTTTCTACCTTCATCCTAGTAGAGGTTCTGCTTCACTGCTGACACCTGTGATGAGAGTACTCTCATTCTGGTGCCTTCAGCATTTTAGTCAGAGGGCCTACTAGGGCCTTTGCAGACTTTACATTTATTGCATGATTAACATGTAAATCACATGATAAATTGTAAAACCAGCCACAAAGATGTTCCACAATTGTTGTGGCTGGTTTGTATCATGCTTTTATTTGAACATGTGATGAAGGACAGCATAGTGTACCTTTTAAACTTGTTGACATGTGGGACCCACTGACTTCCCATGCACAGGGATCTTTAAAGCCATGCTGGGCAGCGCTGCATTGGGGTCTGGTCCCTGATGTCAGGTGCATCACATGGCTTTAAATATCCAGGTGTGCAGTGGGCTCCGAGGAATTTTATCCCAGATCTCAAAACCCAGCACGAGGGAACTTATTCAGCTGCTGGCCCCAAGCACAGGCCAAGTGGTGGCTGCAGCCAGGCTGGACAGACCCCCCTGCAGTGCCAGCGGCTGAGTAAGCTGCTGGAAGGGGGCTTGCCCCAAGCACAGAGAGACTGCTGGCACCATAGCGGGGTCAGCCCAGTCCAGCCGCCGCTGTTTTGTGCTCGGGGCCAGCCCCCTCCTAGCAGGAGGGGACTTATTCAGCTGCTGGCCCCCAGGCACAGAGTGGTGGCAGCCAAGCCTGGCAGACCCCACTGCAGTGCCAGTGGTTGAGTAAGCTCCCTCCTGCTGGAAGAGGGTTTGCCCCAAGCACAGAAAGGCTGCTGGCATCACAGCGGCGTCTGCCTGACCCGACTGCAGCCACCACTTGGGCTGTGCCGGGAGGGAGTTGGCCCTGAGCACAGAGTGGCAGTGGCGGCCAGGCTGGGCTGATCCCCCTGCGGTGCCAGCGGCCTCTTTGCGCTCAGGGCCACCCCCTCCCAGCAGGAGGGGGCTTATTTGGCTGCTGGCAGTGCAGCAGGATCTGCCCGGCCCAGCCACAGCCACTGCTTGGCCTGTGCTCAGGGCCAGCAGCTAAATAAGTCTCTTCTTACTGGGTTGCCCAGACCACAGACCGAGCAGCAGGACCTGGGCACTGCCTCCACCCAGCAACTGGAGTGGCAAGTAGTGAGTGACCATGCTGGGCAGCAGCCCAACACTACTTCCCAGAGCGCGAGCCCCTTCCTGGCGGGGGCTGCTCTGTGGGGCCAGCAGAGCTGCTGCAGTGTGGCAGTGCTGCAGGAGGCTTTCAGGGCTCTGGCACGCTCTAGACTCTGATGCTGCTGTGAGCAGCCCGCTGCAGCTCTGCTGGCCCCGCGGCATAGCACCCCACCGGGAAGGGGATCACAATCCCCCACATTATGACGGGCTGCTGCCCCCAACCAGGGTCCTGTCCCCTCCTGCTGCAGCAGCAGGGTAGGGGCACAGCCAAGCAGGGCCCCTGGCGGGGCAGGGGGTGTGATGGCAAGTGCAGGCAGACCCAGCTGCCAGTTGAGGTAGAGGGGAGACTAACTCTCCTCCATGCCCCCCTCTGCCTCAGGGGCCATGGTGCCCTGCTGCTGCAGCAGTGAGGGGGGAATGCCCAGCAGACCCAGCTCAGGTCCCTGCTAGTGGGATAGAGAGCGGGGAATTAAAACCCACCCTGGCCAGACCTCTGCCCCTGCCTGTCCCTGTTCTGGCTGGGGAGTAGAGGGGTGGGGCTAGCTTGGCTTGGCTGGAGAAGAGAGCCCAGCCCAGAGAGGATGCTGGGATGCTGGGGGTCTCTGTTGTAACAAACCAGCAAGGGGTCTGGGACAGATGTTGCATAAGCCAGTTTGAGCCAAATCAGTTAAGTCTGATACTACGTTCAACCAGGTTTATCTCAAACATTCAGCCATTTTGAAACTGGTTTATGTGCACTGAACATCTGGTTTAAAGCAGTTTCTGATCACTTAAACTGAGTTATGTGTAATGTCTGTCCCTAGCCTTAATGACAGTAGTATCTCCAAAGTGCTGGTTTGTTAACCAGTGTTGCCATTGTTACTGTAGTGCTACTGAAATAGGTGGTAACACACCAAAGCAACTCTTTCCTCCTTCAGCATCTTGTGGCCTTTCCACCAGGCTCTATCCTTTTTTAATCTCCCTCTGGCTAGTCTCATCCACAAAAACAAATTCACCTACTGTCTCTGTGCTGCTGCTTTTGTCTCCACAGTTGATCCATGAAACCATCCACCACCACCAACTTGTTTTTTAAAGTTTAACAAGAACCTTTAGGCTATTTTTGGAACAACATGGGAACCTCCATAAATATCTACAAAGGCAATTCATTTGTTTCCTTCAAAGGTCCCATTTTAAAGCTCCTTTTCCCATGATGCCTACAAAAAAAAAACCTTAATAATGGTTTATCTGCTGGCAGGCTGAGACCACTGCCTTCCATGTTGACCATGATTGCTTCCTTCCTTGTACTCTCCTAATCTGTCTGCATCTCTCTGTTGCAATCAAACAAGAGGTAAGCTCCTTGGGGAAGGGGCTGCTTATTTTATTCTGTGTTTGTACAGCAGCTAGGACAATGGGAATTTGAACTATGACCAGCATGTGTAGGCTAGTATGTAGTACTGTACACTATAGCTCATATTGCAATACTGGTACTGAATTTTTTTTAAGAACCAAAGTCTAAATTGAGACATAGCCTCGTTACTTTTAGATCTTGGCTGGCAGAACAAAATAATGTTGAACTGGAAAACAAAGATACTGCTGTAACATGCACAAAACAGTAGGCTAGATTCTGCTCTGGGGTGCAGTAGGGGTCTTAGAAACCATATCTTTTATGTGGTATCTTATTTTGAATGCAGGGTTGTGGAATAAATTGGATTACAAAAGGAGAGGGAGAATCTGGACTTTTTCCTTTGTAATTTTAAGGCAGATTAATAGGCAAACAGCTATATTTAGTATGAAAGTTTTGAACCTGTAGAATTTTGGAGTTCAGCTACCAACCAAGTGAATGTCTATCAGCATCCCTAGTAAGGTGATCTCAGCATCCAGGGGTTTATATTGCAGTTAATCCTAGTATTGTGGAATATTACGTGTATTGCTCAGGTACATAGCAGTATAATACTTAGACAGGAACAGCTGTGGAAGAATAAATAAAAACTGGAAAAATAAATAAAAGCCTTATCCTGAATTCTGTTCTAAAGCATTATGTCATAGCAAAATCTTTTTTCTTGGACTTCAGGTGTGTTGCCCGGAGAATTTAATTTCCTGTTTTTCATTATGCTCAAGTCTTTTTCTTTTGCAAGCTGCTGGATAGGGTGTGTGTGTGTGTGTGTTGTTTTGGTGTGTTAGAATGCAAACTGTCAAAATATTACAACTTATTTTTTCTAAAACAGAACTTGTCAACTTGAAATCCACTGAAATTTCAAAAGAAAGAAAATTGAAGTTTAAGTACTTTTTAAGGACTGCATCTATCCCTGGTTTTCTTCTCCTCCAAGCCACTTAAACCCATGTTGGGTGCTCTTATAGTCATTTTCTAGATAAAAACAGTTTGTCCCTTGTCTTCGCTGTATACCAAGCAAGATAATGTCTAATGCACAAAATAAAACTGAAAAATAAGATTTATAATCGTTTATAGTTATGTTTATTTGTAAATCTAAAATGACTAATGTAACAATTTATAACACTAACTGTTAAATAAATCTAGATAAGCGTTCTTTAGTGATCTTTAAATAGTAACAAGCTAGAGTTCCAGATTGCAGTGACACCACTGCAAATGTTATGTTTGCTTTTTTGTGATTTTTAAATGTTTTCCTTTATGTAATCTTCGCTTGTTTTTGAGAAGTGAAGCTCCACCGCTTCATATTGCCTCCCTTTTTTCCTACATTGCTAGTTCTTAAAAGACCAAATTAAATGTGATGCATTACATTTGAGTGAAAACAGCTGAGTGGTCATTCTAACTTTTCTAGTGTAATAGTTATTTATGTGCCTTAACCATTTTGCTGTTGTCTATGGAAGTTTTATTTATTCTTTCACTGGCAGTCTTCTGCTGGGCGGAGTTTGTTCAGCACAGAAATGGACTTAGAAATTTTACAGCATAAAATTACAGGAAAGGCCTGGTGGTGACATGTTGCGACTAAGTGACTATGGCTAAGTGACCATGATTACCAAGGGAAAAAGCCCCTCCCATTTCCCTTCCACCAGCATTTATAGGAAAAGCTTTTCAGGAAATGTTACCCTGATTTTTGTTGCAGTTCCAGATAATTCTTGAATGACAGCGCTAAAGAGAACCTTTACATTTGTGTAATGCCGGTATTAAAGCAGATGAAGACAATTGTCTGGTATGTTTGAGCAGGGAACGAGGAGCTAAGCTTCCTGGATTCTGATTCCAGTTCTTTCACTGTCTTGCTCTGTGACTTCAGGCAAGTCACTTAAGCACTTTGCCTTACTTTACCCAACTAGAACTGATGCTATAGCCTACTTCTCTCTGATTGCATGCAGACTAATAGTTTGTAAAATGCTTTGAGACTCTAGATGGAAAGATCAGAATTTTTTGATCTGTATGCATAAAATAAATCAAATGTACGTGTTGATTACTTAGTAAATGCTACAAATTGAACTAACTGCATGCATGCATGTCTTCCCCCCTCACCGCCAAAAACTTTTAGTAATGTCCAAGTGTCTCTCTTGTCTTTCACCCCAACTTAGCTCAAGGATATAGGAGGAAATGCATAATTGGGCTTCTGTCCTGTTTATAAGGGATTCCATGCATGCATTGCTTGTTGACGGATCAAGGCCTCTCAGACTGTCTCTTGTTAAAGGCAGAAGTTGTCTCCTACTCTTCACATTTTTTTATCGTGCTTTGCCTAATGGGAATGAATGAGGACTGTAGGAGTTACTGTAGTACAAATGATGAATGGCCATGTTAGTAGCACTGTTCATCCTCCTTGCATAACATCCTCCATAAAAAGCTTTTATTAAAAAAGGAAAGAAAGCAAAAGAAAAAGTTTTGCACTCTGTATCGCAACCCTAAATCGGAATGTCTTTTTCAGGGTTTGTTTGTTTTTTCAGTAAAAACAATTTCCATGTTTTTTTAGATGGGTCTGTTTGTAACATGTTTTCAAATATGCTGATTGTTAAATTGTTCTGTTTTACTCATATTAGGATTGTCTCTGTCTTGAAGGAATATACGGGAGGGGGGTTAAAAAAAAAGAAAAAAATTGAATGCTGGTTCCATAACAGCTAAACTGAAACGTGATTTGCAAAAAAAGGGCAAGTTATCAACATTTTACTTAAAAATGTGGTGAGTGTTTTTGTTTTTTATCTTTTTTCCCCTACCACTTTTTAAAATATCTGTTTATGCAAACCTAAACTCAAGTGCTTAATTTTAAGCATGCGGGCAAATGTTTTGAAGTATCAGGGCCTAAAGAATGTATCGCTGTCTACATCTCACGTATGTGCACTAATGGCTGGTAGCAGGGTTTTGTTTTCAATGAGCATCAGCAATGTCCCAACAATATATTCGGTGACCTGTTTTCAGAACTGTGGACCCTATTCATAACACATTTTGTTTTAGGTTTTTGTTTTGTTTTTGTGTTTTGGTGGGGGGGCAGTTGCATAGTACTTTTATTTTCTCATTATAAAAATGCAAATACACTCTCCATCATTCATACAATGCTTTTTCTATTGTTTGAGGAGTGTACAGTGTTTTATGAGACGTGTGTAACTCAACGCAATAACAATGGAAATTACATAGGACATTCTCAGTCTAAACACACACGCTCTTACTCAGTATTGAACCCCAATAACGTTTTCTGTAATCTGTTTAAACCTCTTGATCACCTAAGGTCATCTGCCAACATAGATTTTAATAGCCTGACTCATCTGTGTCTTACACAGTTTTATCTTTTAAAATGACTTTTAAAACACGCACTCTTCCTCTTCGAAGCAGGGAAGCGCGTATACCAGAGGGATTTGAACCTCATGGAATCTTTTTCAGACCAACTTTAAGAGGCATAAGCAAGGAATAGGTTGTGATTGCAGCTATTACTCTTTACACAAAAATGAAGCCAATCTCTTCCTCCTCCTTCCCAGTGTGGTGTTCCAATCCATTTGTTTGATTTTGGTTTTGTCTTCTAGCATTTTTTGCGCCTTCCCACATTTGTATTCATTTCAGCCTTCTCTGCTGTGTATCCACAAACACATGCACACCACCACCTAGAGCTGCAGTTCTCAAACTGTGGCCCCCAGGGAGCCGGCAGTTGCACAGTGCCAATTTCTTCACGCTGCCAGCTGCTTCTGCAGGTGTCTAGGCTCTCAACTGCAAAGTGAATCAATGACAGTAAAAGCAGCTGAACCCAAGAAGCCTCCGTCTTATCTTGAGTCACATAGGGTAGAGGAACTGGTGTTAAGGCTAGAAACCAATAAATAGCTGGATCAGTATCCTCCGTAGTAGAGCAGTGGTGCTGCAGAGGTACCTGTGGAGGAGAGAAGCATGTGCAGAGGAAGAAAGGCGTTCTAGGGAGGAAGGAGGCATGCTGGAGAACAGGGCAGTGCAGGATGTTATAGGGACCAGATACAAAGAAACCTGTGCTGCAGATTACTTAATCTCTCACATCTGAGATATTCATTTAAGAGGAAAAAGAAACAGTGTGATTTATACTCTTTGCATGATGAATCGGTACACGAAACCCAGGCAAAAATAGCTCAGTACTTTTCTGAATCATTTTTTTCCCCCTGATAAGCACTTGCTGTCTCTGCGAGAATGATGCTGCAAGTGGGTCTCCACAACTACAAACCATGAAGTCAGATATGTTGAGACATAGCTTTTAGCACTTGGGGGGGAGCTCCTTCAAAGCTTGAGTACTCTGGTAGTAGTGTTGAAGATAAATCTCAAAACTAACATGTAATTTCCCTTGGTTTTCATTTTCTTAGGAGCACAGTAGAGAACAATAGCATTCCCAGTGCCTTGTGGTTTGGGGGTGCTTCTAAGTGGCTATTGTCTGAATGCTGCTGGATCTCTGGGAGGAAGAATGGTTCTTGTACCATTCTACCAACAGTCCTTCCTTTCTTTTTGGCATTCACACCTGTGAAAAAGTCTGTAACATCCAGTCCTGTTGGCTTCTCCCTTAGATGTATTTTCTTGCTAGCAATGTTCCATGTCAGTCGCAGCAGCCAAGGGGGTCAGTTTTCCTTGGAGCTCCCTTTTTGCTGCCTCTCTGTTCCCCCTCCCGATGACTGGGCTTTTTCATATTATGTGCTGGCCATCTGGATCCCTCATTTATCAAAGAATGGCTTCAGGCTAACAGGGATGCCTCTGTTTCTCTGTGTAAGAGCAAGTCTCTAAAAGTTTCCTTGATTTATGTTTTGTTGGAAACCTTTCAGATGTTCACAGGATAAGGAGCCTTTATCTATAGCTTGGCTTGGCTTGTTTAATGTAGGCAAAACATAAGCTGTATACTTTCTTTGTGAACTGGATAAGTTTACACTGTTTTCTATGATCAATTTTGATTGTTTTCAAAAATCTGTTTTAATGTTTTTAATAGGTTTAGAAATACAAAGGGGAGGAGGGGATGTCAGAAAAGCACTAACCTCAGAAAACCACTGAATATCTAATAAAACTGAACATGCTATGCAGAGGTCCCTGCTCTGATCGTATCCTACTGATGTCAGTGACTGAAGGACTGGAGCAAAACTACTGAAACCCAACAGCAGTAGTCAACTGAAAAGTGTATAATACCTGCTAGAAAAAAATTGTGATCCAGAAGCTCTTCATTTCAAGTAAACTTAAGATTATACAGTGGCCTGATGAACCTAAACTACATTAAAAACTTATGATACAGTTAGACCATTGTTTAGTATGGTAGTTAACACTTTTTTGTATGCTGTAACTGATAATATTGAGGTAGAACCTTCATCCACCATAGGTATCCAGTTTTCAAGTGGCAAAGAAGTGTTTACAAAGCTAAAAAAAACAAACTAACCTGACTGCTAACCTTCCTTAAGACAGGCAGTTCATGCTATGTATTAAATGGTAGAGACGTTCTCTGTCTCTGTTGGGTGCAAAGTTCCTTTTATTACTTATTTTTATGGTGTATGGTTTTGGTTTGGGTGGTTTCTTGGATTCATGTATAGGTTCAGACATGAAACTTGTTGTAAACGAACTCAGATCTTTGTTCCAGTCAGTGGCTGTAATAAGACCCCCGTTCTTCTCTAGAAGATGAGGAAAGATTCCTGTGCTTAAGTATTTTATTTTTTGCGTCCAGTGTTTTCCCATTGTCAGAAATTATGTTGGCATTTTGGCTTACTTAACAACTGGTGTTCGCTGTTCTCCACTGAAAGATGGATGTTCACGAAAACAAACAAAAATGTCTGTCCTACGTATACTTATTTTCTTAATTTTTTTATTTTTTAGTAAGTTAAGGCTTGTTTACTGCAGGCTTCATCCGCAATTCCTTGAAGTAGATGAGACCCTTTCCATGGATTGTTGGATCATACACCAGAAAGATGTCTGATCTTAATGTCAGTGAGCTGCCTTCCCCCACTGTTAATATTGAAGTAATTTTGGTTTCTAATATAGATCTTGTATAGCTAGGGAGTTGCTGATTTTTGTGGCAGCTGCCCGGCAATTTCACAGTCCGAGCATAGCACCCAGTGCCATTTCCATGGTCCAAGCACAGTGCCTCTCCACCGTGCCTCTAGCCAAGGGGCCCTGGAAGTTGCATCCGCCCCTGAAGAGTGCCAAATGGCCCCAGACCAGTGCTTGCTAACACATCAATTAATGGTGCCCATGGGCTTAATCCCCTGATTGGCTTGCAGAAGTCATTTAACAGTGTCCTAGACTACTTAATAATATGTCAGTTAATGGCTTCCATGGACTTATTTGGGATTAAAGCCATGGAAGCCATTAATTGATGCATTATTATTATGCAGTTTAAACACTTTATTAAGTAATGCCATCTAAGTACTTGGTCAAAGTCTAAACTGAAATATCTTATGAAAATAAAGCTATACTATGTGCCAACATGAATTGTAAGTAATATCAACTATATACAGTTTATTAAAGGACATTATAAAAAGGAGTTTACTGAAATTGACTGCTAACCTTCCTTAAGACAGGCAGTTCATGCTATGTATTAAACGGTAGAGACGTTCTCTGTCTCTATGGGGTGAACACTTGTCCAAACACTGAGATGGCATGCTCAGTATCCATCCAGTTCACCAGGTGAGACAGGGTGTGGAAACTGGCCACACACAGAGTCCCATGATACAGGCATGGACCCAGGCATCTAGCAGTCTGACAAAGGTTCATGTAAGCAGTATGTTCATTGTTATGCTCTTTCCCTCATTCCAGGATTGCTTTTATTAGCTGAGAGTCAAAACTCAGCAAAGACACCTGGTTGGGGTCCAAAATGCGAACAGCACAAAGGAAGAGGGCAGCCAGCTGTCTGAACCACTATGGCAGACGGGTCATTCCTATAGAAGTGGTTCAGCTTCACTTCTATTGCCTGGAACAGGCCTTCTGCACTAGTTTTCATGAGGGCAGCTTGTCAGTTCTTACAATGCCCTGTCTTCAACCCAGCTTATCAAATCCATCACCTTGTTGTGTGCATGGTGGATCACAGCCCTGCTGGCCTTCAAACCACATCAGGAGCTCCATGAACCTTCATCACTTAATCTTGAATGTTGCTTCGCCCTAAGAGATCACGAAGCTTGAGCAAGCATTGTGTACAGGGGATGATTGCCAGCTCCTCACTCATTCACAAACTGCTGGTATGCTGCATGTGCATGGCATGGTAACGGACCATGCGGAGCCAGGAATTCCACCATATGAGCAGCATATGCACATGGCGGCAGCAGCACAGTACCATGTGAGTCTTCGGTTTGGTGACTGACTCCTTGTACTAGACCTCATGACCTGGACAGTGCTTGAACACTTTCTCAAAAGCAGACACCAGGCTACCCACCTCGGGGGACTGTGTGTGCCATATGTCACCTTCTAGGGACAGAAAGTGTGTACTGCAGATGACATGAACAGATTTGGGCAGTATTCCTTGGAGCACATTGGAGAAAGCCTTGCACATGTACATAGCATTTTCAAACAGGAATGCTGAAATCTTGTTAAAGTTGACACCATAGGTGACAATTACCTTTTATGATTGCTTTGGATGTGGTAGAAAAACTGACATATGTGAGGTGGACTGACCCGATTTGAAACGCAAGCATGTCCAGTTGATCCAGCTGTCCGGTACAAATAAAATGTACAGCACGTAGTTGTTCTTAGTGTCAGTGGCTTCATCAGCCATAGTGGATAAGGAATGATATTCTGCCAAGGCAGCCTTCGTGGACTGTATATGTGAAGCAGTCGCTGCAGGGAGATGATCCTGGCGCAGTTTGTTGGCACATGGAAAACTGCCAGCATTTGGCACATTTTGTTTCAGGTAGTCCCTTAACTTCAGGTGATCAAATTTCTCCAGCGGGATATTCAGTCCTGTGAAAGCCTCCATAAGAGAAAATGCTGCTCCTTGACTTGCCAAGCTGCATTCTGTGGCCCTTTTAAATGGGGAGGACACGGTCACTTGCTTCTTGCTCTGACCTTCAGACTCTGCCGCAGCCCTCTTCTTTGTGTTCCTTGGACTCCAAGTGACAATCGATGCTGGTTTTCCTGGGCACATCCAGAGTTACATTGCAGGAGGTACAGAAGAGTCCACCTCTGTCTGCTTGCATGGTCTCTGCAGGATACTGTCTTGCATGGTCCACTGTTGAAATGTATTTGGTGACCTTGGAAGATTTCTTTGTGTTCATCTCTTCTCTTTGTTAGGCTGAAGTGAGCATGCATGCTGCAGGAACATGCCTGTGGGCGCTTTAAAAGCCAGCATCAAAACCCTCCCATCTTCCCTGACTGGCTCCTGGACTGAGCCTGCATTGGGGGCTCCATCTCCAATTTGCTCCGTCTCCTTACCCCTCTGCTTCAGGATGCCAGGGCTTCTCACCCTTTTGTGTTTTTACAGCTCTCTTCCATCCACCCCACTCACCAATTTTGTACCTTTTCATGGTCCTCATGCTTTTTCACAGGGCCCACGCTTTTTTGGAAAGACTGACTGAATTCACAGTTTCCATGAAAATCTTGAATTCTGTTGGTCCCTACATATACTTGGCTGAAATTGAGGGACAAATAATGATGATTCCCATGAAACAGGAATTGTATGAAATAGCACAGGGTAATATGCATTTGGTGTAGCCATCACCAAATTCTGTATTTGTGTAAAACAGGTTAGCATCAATCTGAAATGTGACGTTTATACCAAATTCACATATGTTACAAGTAAAACAGGTTGGGAATTAATTTTTAGTGAATTTTCTTTTTTTTTGCAAAGAATATTGATTTTGCTAAGACCAAAACTATTCACCAAGAGGTTTGGTTTTGATACTGTTCTGTCCTTAGTGTTGAGAATTTGAAAATTGTTGAAATGAAGTTTGGGGCTTATGGTGTGAAGATACTTTTTTTTTACTTTATATAGCTTAATTTCTAAAAAGTTAGAGAGAAGAATAAAATTGAATGTTTTGAAATGTTTATATTTTGGTTATTCTGAACCAAAAAATGTTCTTTGGTACCTTTTTTTTTTCAATGCAATTTGGGGGGATTTTTTTTTTTTAAAAGAACGCTTTCATTCTTTACATACCTCTGATTTGAAAACAGAATCCTGGATCTTAAGCTGTTCTTGCATAACTTCTAGACCTAGCCAGCCCCTTGAGGCTAAGGCTAAAAGCATTTGTTTGAGAGATTTTCAGCAAAAAGCATCACTTCCCCTGTCCTCTTCTAAATTCCTGTTTCAGTGAAAACCCGAAACCTAAATTTTAGATGTTCTCTGTTTGAAATTTATTTAGGGTGTTTAGCAAACCCCAAAACTCCTGAAAAAAATCTTTTTTTTCCCCCTTTTTCTCACTGAAACTGTTAATGGAAACAAAATATATGAATTAAGTAGATCTACCTATAGCACTGTGTGAGAGGAAGGAGATTATCTCTCCGTGACAGATCCTGTGTTCAAGTGGTTATCATCATCTCTCCTTCCATCTCACAAGATCTGTTTTTCTTAAAGGTGGTAATCAGAAGTTAGAGATGATTTAACAGCTTCCAAAGCCTACTTGCATTTATCTTTAAACCAATTTTTTTTTAATGAGTGAAGTAGAGAGAGGAATTATGAAATGGACATCTGTGCTAACACTACTAACTATACTGTCAAGTAGACTCCAAGCTTAAATTACCAAAAACTAAAATTTTACCAATATCATGTAAGAGTTCTTCTGTTCTCTTAGCCTGCCAGAGGTTTTGAATCTCTGTCTAGCATTCTTTTGCTTTGTATAACAAGAACTGCTACTTTTCCTGTATAAGAAATGCATTTCTTCTCTCCAAACCTCATGTTTCCTCTAACCCAAGAGGCAGGTGTTAATGTTAGTTTCATTTTAGAAGATGATGCAAACCCCTGTGGTATTATTTCTGGATTTTTAGAATGTGCAAGCTAGAGTAAATTGTCCCACTCTCTTAAGGGCCATTTGGGCAGTGTCAGGTTATCTGAGATTCACCACGTATGACCAAACAAAAGCACGGGTGTTTTTATGCATGCTCCAGGGTAGAGGGTGGAGGGGCACTTTAATTAGAGCGGCTCTCAGAGGGACACTTTAATTAAGGTGCCCTTAGTGTCACATGTATTCAATGTCCTGTGCTTCAAAATGTGGTGGTGGGAGATGCTTCTTCTAAAGCTCAGGATAGTAATAATGAGCTTTAGTTAAAGTGCCCCCGCCGCCATTTTGAAGCATGGGGACCCTGAATACATATGATGCAAAGTCTGCTGGAGAATGCTAATTAGCACACTCCAGTGGACTTGATTAATTGAGTCTGCTTCGACGTGTGCTGATTAGCACACATCGGGAGCAGATGTCCAGCATGTGTATAGGTGCCCCATGTGTCTGATTTGTGTCCCAGCTTCCCTGAACTGTGTTCTCACTAACTTTTTTGCTATATATTTCCCCTGAGAAGTTTTAAAGTATAAATGCAGTATGTAGTGCTTGAACTTCATTTCAGGCTGTAGTGAGAATTCTGAATGTCGTATTCACACACCCCAGGAAGTGACGACGAGTTTCTCTTCCATAGCTGACTAATGATATAAGAGCACATAATCCAGAAGTGCAAAATTCCCCCTTTGGTTTAACTCATTCACTAGGGAGCTAGGAAAAGTGTCCTGGTTTTAAAAATAGCTGTATCATGCATCTGAATTTGGGATACCTCCTATTCAAGAACCTGATTCCTCTTTTAATTATTCTATCTGAACATGCTACCCAAGTTGTTCAAACACAAAAGTAGACTTTCTTGACTTAATTTTTTTTCTTTCCAGCCCAAACTCCTGGCAGATAAAAAAAGATGATGTTGATACTAGAGTAAAAATTCCCTTTCTGAGACTTCCTGTCTTTTTTTCCAACTATCTTCACAAACTGTGCCTATGTTAAATTAGATCTTCCTCTTTTATTCTTCAATATGGTTAGTCCAGTGGTTTTGAACCTGTGGTCCATGGACTCCTGGGAGTCTAAAGACTATGTCTAAGGGGCCCACAAAAGATAACTGTGTTCAATCAAAACTGTGTAAATATCCACACTTATAATTCAAAAGGCTCTACTCCCCCATTCGAAAATTTTTAGGAGTCTGCAAATGAAAAAAGTTTGAAAACCAATGATCTAGGCTTTATTCACAACCATCAAGCAAATAAATCACCTCTTTTCCTGATGCTTTATTTTCAAATTCCATAACAAGCATTTCTGATATTTTTGAGGGTATACTTTCCACTTTCTGCTAGATATGTGTGCACCGCTGACCTGGATTCTAAAGCTTCATCCATACTTTGGTTTATAACCCCATGGAATACAACTTCAGGATAAAAAGAGTATTCATTTATCACTTACTTTTCCTACTGAGGTTTTCTCTTACTGTATAATCTTCAGTGATTTGGGTGTAGAGGTGATTAGAGAAGCTAATCCAAAAAGGTACCCCAGTCAAGGAAACCATCTCTGCATCTTCTCCTGTGTATAAGTATGCTATGACTTTAGAAAGAAAGCCAGTGTAAAGATCTACCAGGTCTGGAATCTGATTACAAAGCTCTTTGTTTAATAATCCCTGCACAACATTTTCTGTGCAATGTTGTAAAATTATTTAGTGATCATTAACTCCATAGATGCCTCTCTCCAGGAAAACCCAGTCCCACATACTCACTCCTACAAAACTCCATATGTGAGCTGCAAACTCAACATATATTCACTTTTTTTAAATCTTATAAAGCATTTTCCATATGCTTTGTGTGTTAGATCAGATCCTTCTAACAAAGCAATTGTTTATCAAAATTCATGTAATCAATGTCTCAAAACCACGCATACTTACAAGTCCTTCTGCTTAATGAGGGAGTCAGGAAGCTTTCTTTTCTCCATTTCAGACCCCTTCTCATTACTGCAAAGCTATTCTAAAGGTCATTGTCTTAGTTCCATGTTCCCCCTGCACCAATTTGACAAATAGAGACAGCCGTGTATTTTACTCCACTTCCTGAACAACTAGGCACTTTTGACACAGCCCTTACTTTTCCCCAGCCTCTAGTTCCTGCCTATATTCTTTCTCCCTCTCTTCCTTCTCCCTTTCCTCCTTCCCGCCAAGTCTGTGTTCCAACAAAAGTATGGCTTCTCTCCTTCAGCAACTTAAAAAAATGTTTTCACATTATTGCTAGTCTGCACTCCAGGAGTCACTCTGTCTAAGGATTTAGCCAGAGGGAAAAATGGGAGTAACAGTCATCTGAAATTTATTTGGTGTCTGTAAAAAGGTGGCATTTGTCCATTTTACTCTGTATATTTTTCAAATTGTCTCTGAAGCATACTGTATGGGGTATTATCAGTATCCTGTCTTTACCTTATTAGTTGCATGATATCTCACATACAAACAAAATACAAAGACTTATAATGTTCTGGGCACATGTATATTTTTTTCCTTTCTTTCATGTGGGTTTCAAAAAAAGAACGGGTAACAGTTTCCGCAGTTCATCATGTTCTTTGGTGACAAAAAGAGACCATAAGGCTGACTAGTTCTTTAGAGTGGGGCTTAAAACAATTGCATGGCTACTGGTACCTGTTGCATATTTTTTACCCAAGTGAAAATTGAGTAACCAGCATAACACTAACTCAGTGATGTGTCTGAGCAGGTCTGAAGAAATCCTGGACTTGTTTTAACATTTTGCATGAGAAGTTGATTTATTTCAATAATGAGTTATGAAGGATCAAATCTAATTATCTTTTTCCTAAAAGCGTAAGGAGAAAGGGGAGGATTGATGGGTACAAGTAGAAAAAGGACTGGGATACAATTTGTATTATTCTAACCAGTTCTTATTTTTTCTTTGCAGGGCCTGTTCTATAGCTGTTTCTGAAGAAATGTGGTGAACATTAAACTTACGGTAGTCAGGGGGGAACATTTTGGTAAGTGCTGCCTTTATTTCTCTCCACAATCATCGCTGTGACAAAAGAGCAATGTTTCAACCACTTCTTTTCAGTTTGAATTGCATTTAGCTTGAGGAAAATACACTTTCACAAAGGCACAGTCAATAACATTGAATTATGGTTTTTTTCCTTCTACTTGTTTCAGTATGGAGACTTTCTTTCAGGGGATGAGGAGAAGATAAAAGAAAACATGCTGGGCCTTATGGCAAGGATAGCTATGGCACTTGATAGTTTAATTTGCTCAATGGCTTCTGCTTATTATGTTGTAGCTGTTCTGTAGTACTCAAGCTGCCAAGGTAAAACCAAGAGCAGAGAGGATTACAAGAACCTGGCATTTTAAAAAATGCATGATAATAAAGGAGAAAATTAGTACTAAATTCAAGCAGAGATAGCATATTACTTCTGAAAGCCAATCTTTGCAGACATTATTCTTTCATGTTCTTTTAAATAATCTATATCTAAAATGTGTGCCTTTAATTTTTACTTCTAGCCAGAGATGTTGCTTTTTAAATACTTTTAATACTTACCCTGTTACATAGGTTCCAGGTTCAGGCCTTACAGGTTTCCCCAGCCATGGGACACTGTTGTATAACAGTCTTGCTTGGAGACAGAGCAGATGGGATTTGAAAGCTGGGAAGCAAAATGTCAGTATGCTATATTGTGGCCTATGCTCAACAAAAAGAAGGGACAGAAGTAATGTAATAGAGGTCTAGGAGGACTTGTAGATAAGTTTTTGCAGCTGGGATGATTTTGTGCCAGGCTTTTTGCGAGGCAGGGAGGGGTTTGAGGGGTCAAGCATATTCCAGTTGGATTTTCCTGGTATATTGTGTGTTGAGAGGGGGAGCTGCACTGATGAGTGGCTTTGAGTGGAAGCTGCTCTTTAAGCTGCAAAGTTCTGGCAGCTCCAGAACACCCAGCCTTTCTGAAACACAGAAGCAAGGTTTCAGGCAGCCCCCCTGCCCTACACACACAGTTAGGCATTCCCAGTCAGGGTACCACCACAGAGATTGAAGTAAAGTGGGATGGGTCTTTATTGAACTTACTGTTAAGCAGGGGGAGCAGAAAATTGCACTTGGGTTGGGTGCTCACTACTTCACCCTAGTTGCATTTTCATGGTACTACAGGGTGTGTACACATGCGCTTGGGAGTGGGAGGAGGTGTTTTAATTAGACAGGCTCCCAGAAAGCCACTCTAATTTAAAACACCACAGCATCTCATGTATTCAGTGTCCCACATTTCAGAATGGCCATGGGGGCACTTTAACTAAAGCTCGTTCGAGTTTTAGTTAAAGTGCCCCCATCATTATTTTGAAATGCAGGATGCCAAATACACATGATGCTGCAGCACACTGAAGCATTCTAATTAGAACACTCCAGCAGACTTAATTAATCCGTGTTATAATTAGAACATGTTGGAGCACATGTCTAGGCATCCACAATGCTTAAAAGGTGACCGTTCTACACAGACACCCCTGAACCGGGATAATTGTGAACCAATTTCCAATCAGTGACATTCTTGGAATGATTCAAGTGTTTGGTTTGTCCGCACTCTAACATGACTTATTTACTTAGGACAGGCTTCTTGGACCATGTCTCACCTTAAGCCAACAGTTCTTTCTTCCAGAAGTACCTTACACTGTCTCCTTTCCATCTCTCCCTGCTCTCACTGCTCTGGAGGATTCACCATTTGGCACCACCCTTCAATTTGGGACTGATGACTGTTGTTTCATTGATTCAGGCGACTAGATGTGCCTATGTTTTAAGAACTGCATTTGGGAGAGGTGCTGATGAATTGGTGGCTGTGTGGCAAAGGAAAATGACTTTGTGGGAAAGTGAAGAAAAGAAGAGATGGAAAGAGAGAAAAGGGGAAAAAAGAAAACATATAGATAACCCAGAAAGGAGAAGTGGCAAATATACAAGAAACACTTGGCAAAAGTGGGATCCTTTCTCCAAGTCACCCGTACCACACATACCTTTCCTCCCAAAATCAGCCCTCTAAAATTGGGGCATGGGTCTTAAGTGGAAAAACTGATTTCTCTTCACTGAAATAGAAATGGGGAGGAACAGAAGCAACAGACATTGTGCTCTAAAGTCTACCAAGGTGGCTGCCACTTGTCCGTGGCTCCAACAAGCAAAATGGGCAAACGTGTGTTAACCATCTCATAGCTGCAGTAGCTATTGACTGGGCACTGCAGCATGTCTGAAGCAACAGTTGATCTGACTTAGGGCAAGTGGGTGACTGCGTGTAGTCTATAGTACCTTCATGAGGCTTGTAGTGTGGAAACAACACTTACTATGTTCAGGAACTTATATAAAGAATTTATTTACAGCAAAGTAGGTAGTCTTATTACTGATCTCGCAAGGATCTGGGGCATATCCTTGTTGCTCTCATTCCACACCAGTTACTGCTGCCTCACCCAGACTGTCTCCTAGGATGTCACATTTCTTGGTCACACTGTTTCCAGGAGGACTTGCTTTGTCACACAGTTGGTTATGTCTCTGCAGAAATCTTTTTCTTTACATTCTGCCTTCCATAAATAGGCTCTATGTCTTACTTTGGGTACATGTGGTATGTGAGAAAATACAGTAAAAGAAATATCACCAGTAGAAACTTTTAAAGTCTGCATTCATCTTTGAATTTGAGAAGTCTGAGCGATTGATTTTTATAACCTCTGTGATAAGTTGCTTTGCAAATCTGGTCATTCTGTCTGCAACACTACTGAAGGTACCAAATGCCTGCAAACCTTTTGTCCAACTGCTAGATCTTGCAGAAGTACAATATGTCTGACAGCTGCAAAAACAGACTCCAGATCCATGACCTACCTGTGCTGCCGCACCCATGCTTTACAAGTCTTTTCTACTTGAGTTGTGATGGGAACATAGAAGAAGGAAATACCATATTTCTCACCTGTAATATGCCCCAAAATAAAGCATGTACCTCAGGGGCAGGCAGTTATTTTGGGAAGAGGGTCGCTTACTGAGTTTTGGCAAGCCATTGAGGGCCACATAACAGGCAGCCAGGGACAGATAAATATTAATTTTCTAAATTTTTTAGGGGCCCCGCAAGCTGGATAGAATGGCCTGGCAGGCCACATCCAGCCCATGGACTGCATTTTGCCCATCCCTGATGTACCTTATTTTTTAGAAGGCAAAATGTAGAGAAAAGATTTTTCCCAGAGTCATTGCCTACTGTGACATAGAGTAAGTCCTCCTAGAAACTTAAAGTGTTCAGGAAGTGTGGCATCCCAGGAGACATCCGAGGAGTCTGGGTGAGGCAACAGGAGCTTCCCAGTATGTGAGGACAGCAACAAGGCTAGGCTGCAGACCCTTGCAAGGACAGCAACAAAATTGTTACTTCTTTACTGTAAATAGTGTTTTATGTATGTTCCTATATATAATAAGTAATGTTTCCACACCACAAACTTCATGAATGCTACAGTCTCCATGCAACAGCCCACTTGCCCTATACTGGGTTAACTGCTGCTTCAAGCACAAGCTACAGTGCTCAGCCAATAGCTAGGGCTGTGAGAGGCTTAGCAAAGGACTCTGCCCCATCTGCTTGCTGAGGCTAGGGACAAGAGGTAGCCATCTTGGTAGCCTTTAGAGCATAGTGTCTGCATGCTTCTATCCCAGTGAAGAAGATGTGTGCCCCCATTTTGGATGGCTGATTTTGTGGGGAAAGGTGGGCATAGTATGCAAGTAAATGTGGTATTCCCCAAAAAATCAGCCTGAAAAAAGATGTTCAAAAGAGGAAATGGGCTTAGTCTAGCACAAGTTATAGGCAACCAGAAACAAGATCTTAGTGAGATGTGCCAGGCAATCTCAGTAGGGAAGGCCACCAGCCCTCCATACAGTAAGGTGTGTAACTACAGTTGTGGAGAACACCATAGAAAAGCCTTCAGGGAAAGGTGATGGAGCCAAAACATTTTGTGCAATGCATGGTTTAGGTGGCATGAGAAAACTGTGTATAGATCATTAAATAGGGGTAGTGAACAGGCTGCCACCTTAAACCCAAGGAGGCAGATTTTTTTAATATATGATAACATGCTGAAGACTATTTGTAGTTACACAGAAGAGCAGAACAAAGGCAGCTATAAATGTGTCATTTCTTGCCATTTGAGTGCTCCGTTTCATAGAATTACATCCTTAGCATAAGTTTAATTTTAGAGGTGTACATTCTTAGAATTCGCTCAACATGAAGTCTGCTTAACATGACTCATGAATTTTTGACAGATAAATGCAATCCTCTTCGGTGGGCTTTTTTTTAAGATTCTTTTTCAGTTCAGTACAACTGAAGTTACTGAAACTAGATTAAAGGCAATAAACATTAGTTTGTGATATAGAACATTACTGTACCAAAAAGGTTTACTTAATTACGGGATTTATTTCAAGAGATTAGTGGTGCCATTTGTGCAACTTATTTTAAGATTCACAAACCTTGCATCTGGCCTAGAAATAACTGCAAGAAGGGCGTGGTATATATGTATGGGCACAAATATTCTTCGCTACATTACACGCTAAGTTTAAGCCACTGCTACATTAGTTCAGCTTTGTTATTGTCTGTCTCTAATCCCTTCATTTGGCATGAGAACTATGAAAATGTATTCAGGAGAGCAGGATAAGGAAGGAGAGAGATCTCATTACAGCTGACCGACACTGAATATTTTTGGACATGTAGCTGTGTATTTTAATCAGTTTTCTGCCCTCAAAGATAAATAAAAATGTGGGACAGGGTCCAGACTGACCAGGAAGAGTGACAGAAAAATACTTTGAAGATCATATGTTAATGAGCTTTTTCAACATGTCTTTAAAGCTGTGTCATTACAGACCTTTAAGTAAATTAATGGGCAGGTCTTGTCCCACCCTATGAGCTGAGCTAGATTCCTGCCTACTTTATCATTCTCTCAAGCAGTTAAAAGCTAGAAGTACTATAGGGAGTGTTCTTTGTCACTCTGCTGTAGCCCCCTGTTGCTAAACAAGGAGCAGCTTTCATGGGCTTTGAAGGCTGTCCCATGCAGACTACATCAGATGACAGTGGTCATAATGAGGCTGGGGATTGAGAGGAGGAATCCGCTGATGTTGTTAATTGGATCTGAATCCTCACTTTAATAACCATTTAGTGCATATTTCTAGAGTATGTATTTATGCTACATGCATCATCATGGAATTAACTACATTATTTATGTAGCCAACTAAAATTGCCTTTTGTCTCTGACCTGTACATCTACCCCTGCCCACCTAACCTTGTAAGTCTCTTTACCAGATTTTCTACCATCACCCTTTTAAAGAAAATAACTGTGCATAAAAAGAACCTATCAGACAAATGTTATTCTTTTCCAAACTGCATGGTAGCCTGAGTTTGAAAATCACCAAGGCTTGGAATTTACTATATGCCAACTTGATCTAACATCCAAAATAACTAAATCTAAGAACCAGTGACAGGTATAGAGTGAAATAACAATGCATGGTCTGTTTGGACTTTAAATAGCAGTCAAAAATCGAGAAGCCACTTTTCTAGCAGCAAAGACCATGCATCTAGCCTGCGCAGATATTTCACCCCATATTCTCTTTTAAGAATCTATTTTATATTTTCCTCATCCCATGCTATCTTTCCCCTCTTTGCTTCAGTCACTATGATTCATGCATGAAGTTCTACAGACTGAGGGATGAAAAAATGAAATCTTGTTTAACAATTTTCTAAAAACCTAATTTGATTTTTCAACTCCTTGAATATGATCTGCGATATCAAATATTGGGCACATCTACACATCGCCCTACATGTCTACATGTGATCACCAGCTATGATGACAGTGGCAAAATCTACCTATACGCCCATGCATGGCCCAGTAACCACCCATACTGTGCTGGGTACCAAAAGGAAGTATTAAAGCACGGCGCCATAGCAACATCGCTGCACAGTAACATGTAGATACATCCATCCGTTGTCACCTTTTTGGTCCCTTATTCCTGTTAGGCCAGTTCCTGGTCATCCAGATATATATTACTTACCTAGCTAAGATGCTATTTAAAATACATTTTTAGAATAGACTTTGCTGTGTACCTTGGGCAAAATATTGTAGATCAGGTGCATTTTCCTCCTCCTTCTCACCGGAAGTTGAAAATTTATTTTCTTCCTATGAATCACAACATTAGCTCGAGACAAAGATTATAGCAAAATAAACTTTGAGATAAGGGTTGCATCAGAACAGCTATAACAATGACTGCTATTTGCTGATAGCCATGATCCATGCAAATTCTTAATAGAGACAATATTGATCTGTCTTGTCTTGCTACAATACTCCATTTTTTGCAGTAGCTTAAAAGTCATTCTCCTTTCTGTTATCATTACTTGGTTCTTTTGTTTTGCAGTCTTAAGGCACCTTCAGCCTACTTTTTCACTAATCGCAGCGAGTGCATCTATGTGAGATGTTTACTGCACAGTAGACTAATTAGGTGCACAGTAAACATCTCACATCTACATGTGCATCGCTATTAGGCTGGAGTAAACTAATTTATTGTAGATGCTGCCCCAGCTGGATGAAGCACGAGGATATTTCAGTGACGGGGCTGCCTGCTGGCTAGCTGCACACTGAAGCACCCTCATGCTCCAACCAGCCCCCTCCTCAACACCTTGAGTTGGAGGGAGCAGCCCTGGGCTGGCAGGCTGAGCCCTTTTCCAGCTGGGGCTGCTCTGACCCACCTCAGCATGCTGCACTCCCAGGCGCATGTGAAGATGCAGCCCCTGGGAACAATAAACTCTGGAGCAATAAGCTCTAGAGTTTTCACACACCTTAGTTGCACGTGAAAGCATGCCTATTGATTGCTACCGTACATAACCCTGTTCTATTTTTTCCAGAGTCCTCTCATATAAACTGCCCCTAAAAAAGTGTTTAAACTCCTATATACCCACTTTGCTGTTAGAGGGGATGCTAACTGAATTTCAAGACTGAATCCTTAAAGTTGAATAGATCTCTCAATTTATACCACATGTTGCCTAGACAACTGAGATATGATAGATACTTGTAGACTTCTCATAGGTTTTTGTCACAGCTCTCTAAAAGTTTGCCTGATTCAGTCATATCTTGGGACAGGGGAGAAAGTTGTGTAGATAAAATGGGATTTTTTTCCTGAAAAAAGAAGAAAAATCAGCTGCAGGGGAATATGCAACATTTGCAACTACTTTTTAGTAGCCAGTCTTTGCTATTTTCATATCTGCTAAACACCCCTACAAAAAGCCATCAATTTGCTTGCATTTGTGCTTTTTTTTTTTTTTTTAAGTTTGCTGTAATCACTGCTCTAAGTTTTGCTCTCTAACTTGCTCTAATTACGGAGAGAGGTTTGGTTTGAATACAACCGCTCGTTCTCCTGCATATCATTAAATGTTGTTGAGAGATCAGCGTGCCTGGTTGTAAATGATAGTCTGTTTCATTCTTTTTTTTCTTTTCAGATTAGACCATTATAAACCAGAATTTCAGAGTTTTTCATCTAAAATGAAAGAGATGGTTATTCAAAGCAAGAGAAGCATACTTCAGTCCTTTCAAAAAAAATAAATACTTTGCTCAGTGACACTTTGGCATAGAATCAAACTTGAAACAGGAGCCTATTATTGTTATTTAATCTGTACTACGTTGGTGCCCAAAGTGTGTTAAGTGTTGTGCAGATGCATAGAAAAACAGTCTGCTGCTGAGACCTCACGTTTCAGAAGAGGGAATAGGCAATGCTGTGAGGGGAAAGGATGACTCTACAAACAAAGAGATCAGGAACCTGGACTTTTAGTTCTAGGGGTTACATGGAATTCACACTAAAATAATAACCTTGTAGTTCCTTTATTATCCTTCCTTGCCCTTCCCTTTCTGGGGCATCTTTTATATATTCTCACTTTTCCCTGAAGTCAGTCATTTAGCCCTAAAACCTGCGTGTGCATATATCTGCATCTATAGATATATAGCATTATAATGTGTGTATATATATTGTGTGTATATTGTATAATGCACTGTATTTATAATATATTGTATCTATCTATCTATCTATCTATCTATCTATCTATCTATCTATCTATCACATGCAGGTTGTATATCTATTTATATGCCATTCTCCTTTCCTCTTACCCTTTCCACCTTTAGTGTACTCTTTCACTGATAATACTGATTGCTACCATACATAACCCTGTTATGTATATATATTCTACATACATACATATGTATGTATGTAGCCTATCCTAGGCTACTCCTTGCTTTGTTGTGAGCACCTTGGGATGGACAGATATTGCAGTGGAGTTAAAGGCCCCAACGCTGAAAACTTGTGTGCGATAAAACTGTAAAACATGTATTTGCCCTTGGTGCACATTCTGGCTTTCATTAGCTTCATCAGAAGGTGCATAAGGATTGATGCCTTTTTAAATGGTGGCTTTCTCTTCACATGAAAAACAGTTGTGTAATCATGCTGCTAATTGAATGAACAAAGAAATCATCCCTGACTAAGTTGTAATTCCTTACCTCCTCCTCAGAATACTTTCTCAAAAACTATTCTGTGAAAAGAAGACTGATGTTATTCCTGGCATACCATGCACCAGACCACTATCTTATTTCAACAAGAGATGGTTGCCATCTAAAGCTGCTTTACACTGTAAACTGTCACTGTCTTACTGCTTTAAGAATGACTGGCTTCATGGCTCCCTTATTTATTTTGTTTTTAATTATTTTGCCTGTTTTGGGGCAAGTTAGCCAGTTAGGTTTTTTTTCTCAGCTTTTGTCCAGGATGGGTTGTGAAAGTTTGTGGTTTCAAGCTCTCCTTGGAACTGTTTACATTCTTCACAGGTCCTACAAATTCTTTAGTTCAGGGGGGTCAGATATCTAGCCTGAGAGCCACAGGGTTCCTTGAGAGACCAGGAATTCTAGGGGGTGGGGTGAGCAGAGGTGGGGCCTGCTGTCAGATTCCAGGTCCCACTGGCTGCTGGGTGAGTGACAACTGTGTTAATCCCTGCAGCTCCATGATGCCACTCACCCCACTATCAGGGTTGGGTCCTGATCCATCCCACAAGGAGCCCCATGGTCCAGATCTGGCCCAAAAGGAAGGAGGCAAGCAACGTTGATACTCCTCCTTTAGATCATATAGTCTGTACAAGAGTCATTCAGTGATGTTAAGGAAGTGATGTCAGTGCCATACCTGATGTTTATTAGTACAGTTTTCTCAGGTTGGCAGCCAGCACTGCCATTACAGCTGTTTATTGATAGATGATTCCCCAGTGGCACTGAAGAGAAAATCAGAAAACTTAACTTGCCCTTGCAAGGCTGGTTTGGTTAAAGAACCAGAAAGTCTAAAGACTCTTGGACTTTGCTTAGATTACCCTTCTTTAATTTTCTTCCTCTCTTTATTTTTGATCTTTTTAGACTGCTTTGTTCCTGTGTCATCTTTTCCAGTTTGGTGTATGACAGTAGACTCTAGAGAGAGCATATTATCAGGGAAGATCAATAGGGCAAAACAACATGCGTTTAAAAAAGTGAAATGGTGGTGGTTGTAGAATTTCTCTCTCCCTCCTCCCCCCCAACCCAGTTTCACACAGTGTTCAGGTAGTTTTGTTTATTGTGCTGACTAAAACCCTTGTCTTTACAGAATTTGGGTGAAAAACTAGACAATTAAACCACTAACCACATGTGATTTTGGTCATTGAAAGAGAAGCTTAAATACAGTAAAGCTATAACCTAGATCATTGATTCTCAACTAGGATGCTGGGGGGGGAGGGACACACAATGGTATCACTGTTAGGTGTGCAAACATAATGCATAAGATAGATCAAGGGATTTCAAATAGGAATCCATAGTGTCAAAGGCTAGTGACAGACATTCAAAAAGCCTGAGCCTGAATTGATTCAATCTTTGGAGCTTAGTCTAACCTGGATAGGCTGAGTCAGGCACATGCCTGTAGTAGCTTAGGCTAGAAGCCAGGGAGTACTAAAGCAGTCCTCCCTTCCTGTTTACAGTGCTGAGCTGAGGAGGGTGTGGTCAGGCCCCGGCAGAACGCTCTGATTAAGGAGAGATTCCCCCTCTTCTAACCTGCCCAGCAGGGAATTGATAACACAGTGTTTATCATCCTACTCAGTGTTTATCTGCCCATTAAGAAAACAATGGAGGGACATTTACCAGCTACCTGTTGATTCTGCCTTTGTCCCATCTGCCACAGCAGAGCCATAGCCAGAATGTGGTCTGCTAGCTCAGGGTTTGCAGCCTTTTTTAATAAGTATACCCCCAGCAGCCAGATTTGGAGTGGAGGGAAGGGGGTGGAAGGAGGGTGGCACGCGATTGGATGCAGAGTGGCGGTAGCATGGGGTGGTGGATAGCGGCAGAAGCCACCTTCGGGTGCAAACTCCCCCTCACCCCGCCCACGTCTAACCAGCCGGGTGGCGCCTGTACGGCCCACAGGGGTGCCGCTGCCCACCTCAGCCTTGCTCCTAGGAGGCAGTGTCATGGTGTGATGGGTGGCAGTGCTCCGTCCCCTCCTGTGCATATGCTGTAGGGCCTTCCCTAGTTTCCCCCAGGGGTACGCATACCCCCGTTTTGACAACCCCTGTGCTAGCTAATGTTGAGAGGTGTCTGTGTAAGGCAGAGGGGATGTGGGGAGCAGGAGGAAGCCAGGCAGACTCCTGCAGTCTCTGCTGAGCTCCAGCCAGGGATCAGAGGGGAGGGGTCAGCTCTGCTGTGGAGCAGAGAGCCCCACCCAGTCCAGAGAGCATGCTGGGATGCTGGGGAAGTCTGGTGTAATTTAAACCAGCAAGGGGTTGAGACAGACATTACATAAACCGGTTTTAGCCAAATAAGTTAAATCTGATGCTATGTTCAACCACATTTATCTCAAACCAGTTTCAGCCATTTTCAAACTGATATATGTGCACTGAACGTCTGTTCATTTACAGGTTTAAACCAGTTTCTGATCACTTAAACCAGTTTATGTATAATATTTGTCCCTAGCCAAAAACTTCCTGACCTGTTGTGGTCTTTCTGAGGTCTTTGCAACAGAAGAATTACTTCATTATATCTCTGTAATCAAATCAAGTGAAAACTAAGAGCTGGCATTTTCTAAGGTATGCCTTTGAGCTTAACAAGGGTGAATCTGCTGAATCTGAGGGGTGCCCTGAGTCTGAAAAGTTTGAGAACCACTGACCTACATGCTGCAGTAGTCTCCTTTAGTGAATACAGTGCAACTTTCTGTATTTTGTACAAGGACAAAATACTTCTGATGTAGCATAATGATCTAGACATGTTGAGGAAGACATCGCAGTCCTTCCCTAAAAAGTTTGGTCGAGTCTATGCAAAGTAGAATACTTCAAAGAAATACTTATAAAAACATCTCTTACAGAGGCTTTTAGAGTAGCATTTTGAGATGTAGCATGTAAAGAGCAGAGCCAGGTTCCTGTGGATTATTTTGTATTTGAATCTGTATGACTTTATCAGAGCATAGTTCTAAACTGGATGGGTAAATTGCACAATTTAAGTGCCCTCCTAATCTGTCACCCAGTTCTGTGAAAGTGTTTCACAGGATTCTTAGTGTTTAGTGATGCATCATCTTATGTTGCCTGTGTGTTGCAGTTTTGTGAATCACAAACTTACTGATAAAACTGGTCTGTGTTTCCTGGTCTGTTCACATAGCATGAAAAAGTAAACCTCTTTTATGTGGCAGGGGTTAGTGGTCAGTTTGAGCTAGTTAATGTTAGTGAATATATCTATCTAATATGCGATCGAGTGGAGGAGTTATCTATTTGATAAATTTGCACCTTACATCATGTGAGAGGCAAGGATATCTTAGAGTGATATTACCCTAAGAATATCACTCTAAGAAATGTAATATTTCTTATCCTAAAATATTTCATCCTTAAAAATGTAACCCTATGTAATATCACCCTAAGAAATCCTTGCCCCTCACATGATGTAAGGTGCAAATTTATCACAAAGATATCTCCTCCACTTACCTGATCGCATATTAGATAGATATATTCACTAACAGTAACTAGCTCATACTGACCGCTAACCCCTGAAATGACATTACATTACATACGTGATTACATATGTAATATCACCCTAAGAAATCGTTGCCTCTCAATTACTGGACCATCATGGCTTACAACATCACTCTTACACTACTACACTAAATCACCTCACCTTCATTCTTTTATTTCTCCCAATAGGATGCAGTAATTGATTCCATCTTTCAAGAAAGATGATCTTAACACTGACATATTTTAATAGAAAAAGGTAGCTTCTTGAGACTTCTGAAATTATCTTACAGCATCCGGCTTGGTACTCTTTTTATTTCTCCATGGTTATCTATATAACTTGCTGGGTCTATCCAACAAAAAACACCATTTCTGTGCCTACTGTAAATCCAGGTCATTGCTGTTTTTTAAAATTGGTGGTAGGCAGAAGCAGATGCAGGATTTTATAAAGAGGGATGCGGGAGCAGCATCTCCTCGCCATCCCCCTCACCCCATCCTCCCCCCACACCTGTCATTGCCATTGTCCCTACTGTCCTGGGGCTGAGGTCCACAACTGCTCCAACCAGTCTTCAGGGGACCTGGGCTCAGCTTGGGACAGGAGTGGCAGTGGAGGGCAAATGGGTTCCCCCTCCCCATACCTGCTCCCAGACTGGAAGGGAACACCCAGGGGACCACACAAGGAGGTGGAAGATGCCTGCTGCTGTTGCCACAGCTGCTGCCCCAGGCCGATCCCAGCCCCCACAGAGGCTGGCTGGAGTGGGACAGGAACTCCCTTCGCCCCTGGGAGTGTGGAAGCAGTGGCAGCAGCAGGTAGGGGCTGGGGGAAAAAGAAGGGAAGAGATTGGAGGCATGGGCAACTGGTGCCTCTTAAGTCTGGGGGACACCCGCAGAAGCCGGTGGTGGCAGTGGCAGTGGGGACAGGATGGCGAGCACCTGCAGAAGCCACCAGCAGTGTCGGCAGCAGGGACAGGACTGGCGAGCACCCACAGAAGGCAGTGACATTGGCAGTGGGAGTGGCCCTGTCGGGGGGGCACATACCACCCCATGCCCCCCCACCAGTCCCCTATGATTGCAGGGGATGTCCCTCTGAGCTCAGAGGGGAAGGGATGAGTGGAATTCTTACCTTCTTTGTGGGCTTAAAGTCCCCGGCTGCTACTCCTGCTGTGTGGTGTGGTTGCACCACTGCATCTTCTCTGAATCTGCCCCTGGTAAGTTATGTTGGGCAATGCCAGGTTATTCCCATTTACAAGTGGAGATGGAACAAGTAATCCAAATGAACTTTGGTCTTGCAAATTATCCATTGAATCCACTGAGACTGCTTATTTGCCTAGGTAAGCTTGTATATGTTTCACAGGGATGAGGCCCAAGTCTCCTCTGCTTTTGATTTCATTGCAGTCTGCATATAAGTTACTCCTCTTTTAATGCTTTTGTTAGTCCACATGGTTATTTTTTTAAGGTTAACTGCATTAGTGATACTATTGTACTAGACAGATCTGTTTTCTGTGCATTTACATTTTGACCCCTAAGAAGGGCACAGTAACAATCTTAGGTTTTTAATTGCTCATGTCTCCATGCAGCTATCTTTGTAAAAATGTTTTGCGCATATCTGAAAATCCCTTAGTGGCTATCTTTCCAAATAAAGGTTAGATTTGTACAGAGTTTTCATGGCAATTGCTTTTTTGGGCAGAGTCAATATTGATATTTCTGCTATACAACACATGCCAGTATATTTTTGTGCAAAACAGTACTGACTTTATCCCTTTCTCCAAAAGCCCAGTCATTTGCTGACTAGTTTGTTTTGGTAACCTTGGTGTGATAGTCATATACTCAGATGCACTCATCAGATAATTTCTACAGGTCTTTTCTTCTGAGATCACAGTAGACACACAGGAAGTATATCCGTGTTCACGAACAAACACATGCATGAGTTTCCAATCAGTACTTTGATCACTTTAAACCTATTGTGCATGCAACTATTCAATTAAAATCAAATGCCATTGGCACTGGCAAAAGGTCCTGGCACGTTATATTGTAGTTTTGAGAACCCATTTGGCTTTGTGAAAATGAACTCCTTTTAAGATGGGTACAGAACAGCTGCATTCACGGACTCCTATTGTAGTGTACATACAGTACTATAAAACAGTGATGCCCAGCTCATCTGGCCCCACAGTTTGGAGCCATGTCATCTGGCCTGGTGGACTGAAATATGTTGGTGGTAATGTTAATTGCTGCAACTTCAGAAGCTGCAACAGCCACTGCTCTTCCAACCACCAGATTTCTGACTCCATGGGCAGCCCTCTATGCTAGATGTGGCTTTGAGCTCTGGATCCAACCTACAGGGCTCCCCATGGGTCCTGAAATTTGGCAGCAGAACAAGCACCAGCAGTGCTAACTGCTGCAGCTCTAGGAGTCACAGCAATTAACACTACTGTCACTCACCACACTGCCAAATTTCTGGACCCATAGGGAGCACTGCAGGCTAGATGACACAGGTCTTAATCGTGCTTTCTGTATACTGTAACATTTGGTATACTGTGTGCTTAGTCTAAAACTTTCCTGTTTTCTAGATGGTGGTAACTTGCTTCTGTTGAAATATTTAATTTAAAATAAAACTTTTGTTTCAAGATAATGTGCTTACAGGTCACTCCCAATAATACTAAAGGTGGAGCATTTCTTATAGATTTCATAGAAACTGGGGCTGGAAGGGAGATCATCAGGTCCAGCCCCCTGCCTAAAGGACAGGCTCGGTCCTGGGGACTGTACTGTTCAACATCTTTATCAGCAATCTGGATGTGGGTGTGGAATGCACACTGTCCAAATTTGCTGACGACACCAAATTGTGGGGTGAGGTGGGCATGCTGGAGGGAGGGACAGAATCCAGCTAGATTTAGACAAATTACAGAGGTGGGCGGATGAGAATAGGATGGAATTCAGTGCAGACAAGTGCAAGGTGCTGCATCTAGGGAGAAGGAACGCACCTATAGGCTGGGGAATACCCTTCTTGTCAATACGGTGGCAGAAAGGGATCTTGGAGCCCTCATTGACCCCAGGATGAACATGAGCTGCCAATGCGAGGAAGCAGTCAGTAAAGCTAACTGCAACTTGTCATGCATCTACAGATACATCACAAGCAGGTCCAGGGAGGTGATCCTTCCTCTCTGTGCGGCATTGGTCAGGCCGCAGCTGGAGCACTGCGTCCAGCTGATGAGATTAATCTGCATTAGTAGTTGTGTTGCTGTAAAATCCTAGAGAAGACCAAGTACAGGATAGCTTTTACCACAGTGTGGGTAGGTAAGATCAGTCAGGAGCTGAGAGATGGTATAATGTCAACTTTGGCTTGCTTATCTTTTGGTAACCCAGTGAATTGTTTACTCTAGGATTTTATCAGGGGCTAGCAGAAACATATTACTTTTCTTGCTGTTGGCAGCAGAGTTATAGGTGCAAGATGGAGTGTCCTTCAGTCAAGGCATTTTAGATAGGTAGGAAAGTACTGTATTTTTGCACATACAGCATACCCCAGTATGTAATACACACTTTGTTCAGAAAGGCAGAATGAAGAAAAAAAGATTTTTTTCCTTGTTTTGGGTAACTAAGCAGCAGCAGCTAGGGAGCCAAGCCAGCTCATTATTCTGTTCGCTGTGGATCACAGAATGTTTTACTTTTGGTTTTGTCCATAAGCAGCAGAGTCTGCTCTTACCTGTTTCTCACATATAATGCATCGTCTAATTTCTGGGAAGTGATTTTTTTTGTTTGTTTGTTTGTTTGTTTTTAAAAGTATGTGTTGTATGCAAGAAATTATGGTAATTGTACTTTGCAAAAGATCCATACAGAAGCTCAGCTGATAAGTGCTGAATAGAATCCAGGTAGTTCTGCTCCCAGTCCATTGTTCTTGCAGTTAGCCAAAAGTGCATCCTGTGCATAAAGGTAACCTGGCATTTTCATTCAAGCTATTCCCCTCCTACCCCACTTCTTTTCTCTGATGCTACCTACACTTTCATATACAAAATGCAGCTACTAGCTAGCACAGTTGCACTGATAAGTGTTTAAGATGCTAGCAGTTTCTGCATCTGTTGTTCTTTGTCTCTTTGTTCTCCATACTCCCTGCTCCATATCATCCCTACTTATCCCCTTCTCCCTCGCCCTTTTCTTCAGTCTCAGCACTGAATCCTGCATTCCACTCCCTGAAACAAATTCCCCTCCAGGGTTAACTCAGCTTGTAAGACAACAGTGGTTGTATTTATGATGCTGAAACATTCAGCAGCTATGAGAATACTTCTACTTTGGGGGAGAATAATAATAAGCTCTGGGATGCTAATGACTGAAATGCACGTAGAACTAGCAAGAAAAGAGGGGAGGGCTGTGGGGGCAGTGAAAGAATTTCTGTCTGCAAACATTAGGCAGGGATTGGATTTAATTTAAGGTTCTACTGTCAAGCACATAGCACACTGGCTGCTTTTTCTCTGCTAGCTGTACTCTGTAAGCTGGCGGTTTTGCAGCATCTGTAATGATCTGCTCTGTCCTTGTTTTCCCTTCCGTTCAACAGTCAGCGCGGGTGCCTCATGCTGGGATCCTGCTGCCTAGCAGAGTGGAATCCAAATGAAATTCCAGAATTAAAAGGAACTCTGAGAGTTACAGAATTGCCACACTGCTCCCAACTGTGTCAGGTCTCTCCTGCTACCACCTGCCCCCCAGTTCTTGCAAGGTGGGGCCCAAAGCAGGAATAGCAATTGCCTGTCATGGGCAGGTGGAGACTGCCTGTAATGCAGGAACAAGGGAAATAATTGTAGAGGTGCCTTGATACATCGGTCTGATATCAGATCGGCACCAATATAAAGAAAATTGATTGCATCGGAAATTGGCCTAATGTGGCCGATAATTTGGCCAATAAATGCCTGTGCGTGCGCGCAGCTGCAGCACAACATGTAGACAATGAGGAGTACAGCCTGGCAGCTTGGAGAGCTGTGTGCACCTGGTAAGTCTGGTGTGGTAGAAGGGGAGGGGAAAGGAAGTAGGGGTATATAAAATGGGCCATATTCAGTTGGGATTCAGATTCAGCCTGAATTGGAGACAGTGATTTGATTCATTGATTCGGATTTGGCTGAATCTGAATTCAGTTTGGCTGAATCTGAAGATACGATGGTGATTCGGAGAATCAACAGTTCAGCCATAGACACAGCTTTAAATGTTTTTTCTACATACCTCGAGGTATCAGGCACGGCTCATAAATGCTGCAATGGTGGGATGGATGGAGCATCCCACAGCAGTGCAGGGGGAGCCCCTGCATGCTCGGTGGCGAACCTGGAAGTGAACTAGAAGTACTTCCGGTTCACTTCTGTGTTCATCCCCCCAACATCCCCCTGCTCGGCCACCGGGCGACCCTGGGTGTCCCCCCAGAACCAGGAGGCACCAGTTACCAAGCCAGGGGGTGGAGGGTAGGGTCACCCACACACTTCCCAGCGGATCTGGAAGTGGACCAGAAGTGCTTCTGGTCCACTGCTAGGTCCACTGCTGAGCATGCTGGGAAACACCCCCTGCCCCACTTCTACTGCTGCACACCGCTCATCTGGGATCTGCTGGTTCAGCGCTTTCCTGCTTGTCCAGCAGGTCCTGCAACTCGTCCGAGAGGGAATGGGGGGGAGGCATGTGACCACGGATCTGTGTGGGGCAGGGTTGGTTGGAGCCAGGGCTGCGCACAGCAGCAGGAGCCACCCCAACACCCCCCCACACACACACACCCTCTCTCTGCACCCCCATCAACAATCCATGGCTCCATCCCGTGACTGCCCCACCCCAGCTGGGCAGCGGTGGTCCCAGCCCCTGCCCCAGCCCCACTCCTCCCTCACCACAGGGGCCTTGATATGCCCTCCCCATGTCCCTCCTCTCCCCCGCTTCTCCTTCCACCACACCAGACTTACCAGCTGCATGCAGCTCTCAGGCTGAGAGGCTGGTATCGGAAATCATCAGTAGTGGCTGGTATGCCTCCTTAAAAATTGGCTATCAGTATTGGTCCCAAAAAATTCTTTCAGTGCACCCCTAAAGAATTGTAAAACACCTAGAATAGGAGGAGGAGGAATAAAGGGAATGGCTTTCAACCATTTTCCCATTAGTGTGTTGTGGTAACTTGAGTGCTTTAATATATTGTTGGAAAGTGGTGATTTATTTATAGTCAATCTTCCCTCCAGCATTTTCTGAAAAAGCATATGACAGAGGTAATAAATGTAGGGGGAAAATAAAGTTTGTTTCCTGGCATAGTTCTTGGGGCTCGTAGGGCTCTGTGGCACTTCCCAAATCTTTTTTTTTTCCTTTTTTTCTAGTAAGGTGCAATGAAAACTGTCAAAACTGAAGCAGTTTTAGGAATAAGGGAAACTGTCAGTCATCTTCCCTCCATTATTGCAAAGCCGTTGCTACTGTGTTGGGGTGATAAGCAAAGTTGGAAAGGAAGGAAAGCTGGTGGTAACCTGCCTTTGACCTAAGAATGGTCAGGAAAGCAGGATAGAAGCAGAAAATGACAGAGAGGAGTTTCTATTCTGTGCACCAAAGCTTGTGCAAGAAGGATTTTCATAGGTTCATAGATGTTAGGGTCGGAAGGGACCTCAATAGATCATCGAGTCCGACCCCCTGCATAGGCAGGAAAGAGTGCTGGGTTTAGATGACCCCAGCTAGATGCCTATCTAACCTCCTCTTGAAGACCCCCAGGGTAGGGGAGAGCACCACCTCCCTTGGGAGCCCATTCCAGATTTTGGCCAATCTAACTGTGAAAAAGTTCTTCCTAATGTTCAGTCTAAATCTGCTCTCTGCTAGCTTATGGCCATTATTTCTTGTAACCCTCAGGGGCACCTTGGTGAGTAAAGCCTCACCAGTTCCCTTCTGTGCCCCCATGATGAACTTATAGGCAGCCACAAGGTCACCTCTCAACCTTCTCTTGCGGAGGCTGAAGAGGTCCAGGTGCCCCAGTCTTGCCTCATAGGGCTTGGCCTGCAAGCCCTTAACCATACGAGTGGCCCTTCTCTGGACCCTCTCCAGGTTATCCACATCCCTCTTGAAATGCGGCGCCCAAAATTGCACACAGTATTCCAACTGCGGTCTGACCAATGCCCAATAGAGGGGAAGTATCACCTCCTTGGTTCTGTTCGTCATGCATCTGCTGATGCTGATGCCATTAGCTTTTCTGATGACTTCATCACACTGATGACTCATGTTCACCTTGGAGTCCACTAGGACTCCAAGATTCCTTTCCGCTTCCGTGCCTCCAAGCAGGTCATTTCCTAGGCAGTACGTATGCTGAACATTTTTCCTCCCTAGGTGCATCACTTTGCATTTCTCGTTGTTGAATCGCATTCTGTTGTTTTCCGCCCGTATGTCCAACCTGTCCAGGTCTGCTTGTAGTTGTTCCCTGCCCTCCTGTGCGTCCACTTCTCCCCATAGTTTTGTGTCATCCGCAGACTTGGACAGAGTACACTTCACAGCACTTCACACAGAGTACACTTTGACAGCAGGAGCAACTCTTTCAGCCCCTCAGCAGCATCCCTGTCCCAGCCACAGTAGCACTGAAGATGAGGGCAGCCAGCAGCGAGAGCTGAGCAGGGAGTCTGTGATCATGCAGCCAAAGAGAAAAGGTCGTTCTGCAGGGTGTGGAGGCGAAGTAAAGAAAGCAAGAGCAAAACAGGCAGCAATGGATTTCAAGTGGTGATTTCCAGGGGAGCCCACTGGAAGGCGACTGTCTTTGGAATTTAGGCTGGGGTTTTTTTTCCCCTCCGGTTGCTGAAAGTCTGGCAGCTTCTGCACCCCAACAGATTAGTTCAGCTGTGCCTAGGAAACACCCTCATGTACTGATAACTACATCTTTCCTCTTTCGGCTCTCTTCTTAAAACGTAAAGCATGTAAACCCTAGCCTTCCCTCAAGCCACTATTAACAAAATGAAGGGTGGTTAGTGTGCAGTAAGCTATGATGTGATTTGACAGCTCACTAGGTGCTCTGTTCTAACTCCCACATGGATACCTTCAGAGTGCTGTAAGCTACTTCATACTTATTGTACAATTGGTTTTCAACGAGGAAGTTAGTTAGAGCACTGTGAATTCACACTCTAGCTTTGTATACAGTAACCTGCTTTCATAGACGGTTGCTAGCTCAGCCCCTCCTTCTGTTATATTCCATCCCTTGGCTATAGGGCTGGACTTAGGCCTACTTTACCCTAGCAGTGGTTCCCATTCTGTGGTACAGGTACTACCAGTGGTACACAGACAACCTGTCAGTGGTACGCATTAATGGATTTATTATAATTATATTACAAAAATTTGCTGATGGTACTTAAGGTTGTATTGTTCTAAATTGGTGGTGCGCAATGTCAGAGTTCGAGAAAAACTGCATAGTGTTCTACCAGCAAAACTTTAACTCCATTTACCCTCAAAATCCCTCTGCTGGAACAGAACTGCCCTTTCTTCTGGTAGTTATACCACCTATCTTGGACATAAAGGGTGCATCCCACCCCCCCGAGTGGGAATGTGCATTCCCCAGGTACAAGTAGCAGTGGCACATATGTGTGCCGCTACTACTTGTCCCTGGGGAACACACCTGCATACACGCTCCAATGTGGCAAGTTGCTCTGGGTGGGGTAGGGGAGGCTGGTTGCCCCAGCAGCTTTACCTGGGGTCCTCCTAGGGCTTCAGGAGCAGTGATCTGGGCACGCAGAGCCTGGCTGGCAGCTGGAGCATGGCTCTGGCTGGCCAGACTCCAATTTCGAGTGTCACATGCTGCAGTCGTGTGTACCACCCTGCTTTTTTCTGGCACAGCTTTTTTTGACACCAGGATCAGCAGGTCTGTGGCATGGCAAACCGCACATGCATGCCCACCTGGACGTGCCTAAGGAGGCTTTGCTGCTGTCTGGCAGCTGGTAGTTGTATAGAGATGGTCCCCTGCCTTCTGCCAGCTTTAGCAGTCCCTTCAGCCGCTGTTGCCTTCTCAGGGAGCATGTCATACTCCATCACCACACCTGTTGCAGTGGAGTTATGTGAAGATGTAGGCCCATGGATTTACATGCACCTAGCAGTTTGCCAGTGGCAGCTGCTTTCTGCTGCCAGACCCTCTGCCAGCACGATCAGATGAACACAGAAAAGGTGTTGGGATAGAAGTACTGAGAGGTCAGGGACTTAATGGTTCTAGGTGACATGTCTGCCGTGATTTTGTTGTATTAGAAACATGTTCTGTTGAATCATTGCTTTTATAAAATGGGGAGGAGAGCTTGATAATTCCAACATAGTCTCAATACTCATCCTGGAATCCTCACACAATTTATCCAGTTGAATACATCCAAAGAGCTTGTTGACTCTTTCAGCGTAAAACATTTGATCATATTTTACACCGTTAATTAACTTTAGGCCTCTACCCCCACCCTCAAAGTTATATCCGGTTGAAAGCTAGGTTGAAAGGGATGGATAAATGAGGTTTGTCCCAAGATGAAATATATACACTACCTCACGTGGTGTTTGTTTCTTTTTTCCCTCTCCTCCTTTCTCACGCTTAAATGTAAAATAAGCATTATATTGTAGGAACCAAGCAAAGGCTAATTTGCCTCATTTGAATATGAAAAGGAGCCCACATCCTTCCTGTGCCCTGCAAAGAATTCGAAAAGACCTTACAGAGAAAACAGATGTACTAATATGTATCACTTTAAAAAATGCCATGATTAGAAGCAATGCTGAATTTAACAAGAACAAAAGCACCAAAGTACAAAATGCACTAGGGGGAAGCTTAGAAAGTCAGGGACTTTTCTGTTTAACTTACTTTTCTTATCCTGGCATTTGAAACAGTGTTCTGCAGAATGACCCTAAAGGAAAATATGTAACATCATTTTTCATGCTTTAAGAAAACTATACTGAGAATAATAAAACTGCTTAATGTGATGACTTGTACAACTCATGACAAAAGACAGAAATTCTCATTCCATTTTTAGTCTTTTTTTTTTAATGCTTAGTGATAGTATTGCCAACTCCAAAAGTTTACAACTCATTAGTCAAGCACTCCCCACTACAATCAGAAGATTAGTCCCCAAAATCACACCATTCTTTTGTTATTGTATTTGTCTTTGTTTATAATTTGCCTTTTTGATCTTTGAATTTCCATGCTATACCCAGCATGTGTAGAAATCAATTACTGATATCATTCTTCTTCCAAATATGTGGACTATGATTATTTTGGCCTTTGCTGCAGGAACTTTTATCCCCATTTCAGCAGACCACCAAATCAGTCTGGTCACACTGTCTCAGCTCTTGCATCAGTTTTCCTTCTGATGTCTGTCTCTTCCAAGGTCCAACATCAGTTCTTTGAGAGCTTGCCCCCAAATGTCCTACCACAATATGCATACGCATTCCCCACATCTGAGACCCAAGACTTTCCCAGCAATGTCCTTTTGGTCTATGCTTGTATCCCAAACAGGTGTATGCAGCAAGCCAAGGGCATTTAGGCAAGGGACAGACATTCAAAAAGCCTGAGCCTGAATTGATGCAATCTTTACAGATTAATATAACCTGCCTAGGCTGAACCAGTTTGTAATCATACAGCCATTCCCTCTGGACTAAGGAAATGCAGGCACATGCCTGCAGTGGTTCAGGCTAGAAGCTGGGGGCGGGCGCTAGAGCAGCCCTCCCTTCCCTTTAACAGTGCTGAGCTGGAGGGTGTGTGGCCAGGCCTCGGCAGAACAATCAGAATAGAGATGGGTTCCCCCCCTCACTGCTCCTGACCAGCGAGAGCCAGCAGGAAGTTGATAACACAGCATTTAGCATCAAGAAAGCAGAACCCTCTCTCATTAGTTCAAGCTCTTAAACAACTTTTTTCCAAGGACAGAATGGAGGGACATTACCAGCTGACCTGTTGATTAGCTCCAAAAATCCCTAAGTGGACACTGTCCTGTCTGCCTTACACAGATACCTCTCAGCATTAGCTGGCATACCACATGCTGGATGCGGTCCTTGCAGTGGGAGAGTGTGGGGGGGGGGGGAATTCCTGCTTGAGCAGGGAGTGGGGTGGGGGCAGGGCAGCGGGAAGCCAGGCAGACGCTGCTATGCCTACAATCTCTGCTGGAGCTCCAGCCAGGGAGCAGAGGGGTGGGGTGGGGTGGGGTGGGGCCAGCCCTGCTCTAGAGCAGACAGCCCAGCCGAGGGCTGAAAAGCATCTGGGATGCTGGGGGACTCTGCTTTAAGTTAAACCAGGAAGGGTCTGGGACAGACAGTGCATAAACCAGTTTGACCCAAATCAGTTAAGTCTGATACTACATTCAGCCAGGTTTATCTCGAACTGGTTTCAGCCATTTTCAGACTGGTTTATGTGCACTGAACATCTGTTCTGTTACAGCTTTAAACCAGTTTCTGATCACATAAACCGGTTTATGTGTAATATCTGTCCCTAGCCCTAGGGTAGTGTGGGCCCAAGCACCACTCTAGTTCCTTCTCACTGCTTGTATTCTGAGATTGGATCACTAGTAGCTGCAGCTGGCTTCTCACCACCCTTTCTAATTGTGAATACTTAGTATCTGGAGGTGGTTGGTTAGTTAAATTCAATAGTAATTCGGTCTTTTCTTTTTTTTGGAGAATTATTTTTTTTCTTAGCTTATGCCCTTGCTTTCCCCGTTTCCTTTTTTGCTTTAGTCTTCCCAGGAAAGCTGTTTAAGCTATGTTATGATATAATAAAATAAAATATTATTAATTGAAACAAGAATATAAACTTCACTGCTAAACTGTCCCGAGAGTGCAAGAAAACTGTTAATGTCCATTTTAAATGAGAGCAGTCTAAAAGCAAGGTACGCTTTGCAGTCTGCAACATCTGGGCACCTACTACCAACACCACAGTAATGAGATACTTCTGTTGCCTATACAACTCCTGCTGTGCAAGAGAAGTACCAGAAATGGTGGCAGATCTTCCATGAAAAAGTAGCACTCTTCACTAAGATGGATGACTGGCTCTCTTCACTTCCCATTTGCCTAGAATCTGCATGTTTACATTGAAAAAAGATCCTGGGAACTACAGACCAGTGACTCTCCCTTCCATCTCTGGGAAGTTGATAGAATCTATATTAAAGAATAAAATCAGCAGTCACAGGGAAAATAACCTCAAATATGATCTTCTGGGAAAGAGTCAGTATGGTTTTTGTAAATCCTGCTTGCTCCACCAATCAGCTGGAGTTTTTTTAAGGGTGTTAACAAGCACGTGAACAAAAGGGATCCAGCTGACGTAATATATTTGGACTTTCAGAAAGCTTTTGACAGGGTTCCTTATCAAAGGCTTTTTAAAACAACTGCATTGCCATAGTACTGGAGGGAAGAGTCTATCATGGGCTGAGAGCTGACTAAAGACAGGAAGCAAAGGGTAGAGCTAAATATGATCACTTTTCAGGGGAGAGAGGGGTAAAAAATGGTGTCTTGCAATGTGCTAGGCCTAATTTTGTTCAACATCTTCATCAGTGGTCTGGAAAGGGGGGTTTACAGTGAAATCTCCAAGTTTATGGATGATACCAAATTTATTCTAGGTAGATTCCAAACTGATGGAGAGGACTTGCAGAAAGATCTCACCAAGGTAGGTGAGCGGGCAAAAAAATAGCAGATGAACTTCAGTGTCAACAACTGCAAGGTAATGCACCTGGGACAAAATAACTTCAATTATACAATGCCGGGTTCTGAATTAACTGTTGCAACTTGGGAAAAAGTTGTTGGAGTCATTCTAGATCAGCTCATCATGAGCAGTGACCAAAAAGCCAGTAAACTGTTGGGTATCATGAGAAAGGGAATTGAAAACAAAATGGAGAACACCATCATGCCATTATACAAATCTTTGGTGTACCCACATCTTATACACTTTGCAGTTCTGGTCTCCACATTTCAAATAGGACATAGTAGAATTAGAAAAGGTACAAAGAATGGCAACCAACTTCAGAATTTATTGGGCAATTCTGGATTCTGTAACACCAAAAGCATTTTTACACCTACAGAGATTCAAGATTATCTTCAATGTCAGGAAAGTCCTCAAACCTTGTTGTAGTCTTGATTTTTCTCTCATAGGCTGCAAGGTGTCTTATACATTTGTGGTGAAACATGCAAGATTTCATCTCCATTGCCTGCAAGCCTGTCCCATTTGGTTTATGTTCTCGGAAAGCACAGCCTGGACCAGTTGGTTTCAATTGCTTTGAATATTCATGCATCTCTCAGTTGATAAAAGAGCAAAGAAGCAGTATATGTAGCAGTTCCTATTTCACATTCAGTACGAACAAAGGTGATACAATTAGATGCATCTGTGCAAAACTGAGAGTTTATATGCAGAGATGAATGATATAGAGTACCCGTACTCTGTAAGAGTTGCTATTTCCCATCAAGCTACTAGAGCTAAGAGTACTCTCACGGCACATGAATACTTCCTCCCATTTATTCAGAAGTACTGCATCAGTGTCACATCAGACAATGTGACCTCAATTCATTATATGAACAAACAAGGGGGAATGTGATCTTCCCATTTATATACCAAAGCAGTAGGATTTGGGAATATACCATCAGATCAACTAAACAGCAGCTCAGTTACCAGTTTGTTTAATCAGCCTTGCCAACAACTTCAGCAAGAGTATCAAAAAGTTTGACAATTTAATTCAATTCAAATTCAAAGTTACTATGGTGGAGTAGAGAGAGGAGACACAACCTGCAAGGGGGAGCAGGGGGGGCAAGCATGACCTGAGAGGGGTAGGGGGAGCATGTGTGACCCACAGGTGGATTGTGGGGGGGGAAGCAGCGTGACCTGTGGGTGTGATAGGGGAAACAGACACGACCCATGGGTGGGGTAGAGAGTGCAGGTGAAGCCCATGAGGGGTGGGGTTGCAGGTGTGACCTGCAAGGGGTGGGGATCAGGCGCAACTCACAAGAGGTAGGGGGAGCAGGCACAACCTGCGGGTGAGGTGGGGGGAGCAGGCATGACCCACAGGAGAACACGAGCCATGGGTGGGGTGGGGTCTCCCCCAGTGAAACTATACCCCCATCCCTCCCGCCCCTTCTCCCACTAGGACTTACTTGCTCAGCTCCAGCAACAGCAAATACTGATAAAAGCAGCTGCACCCAGAGCAGCTTGTGGGAAGGGGGTTGAGAGAACTGGCTGGGGTGGGAAACAACGGGCCAGGGAGCAAAAAATAGACCAGTATGGGGAAAGGAGGGAGTGAAAAGAGCAGTCCTGGGGTTGGGGCCAGTGGCTGGGTTTTCCCAGCCCCAGGGCTGTGCAGGGGAAGTGAACAGAAGTTCCATGCACCGGTTTGACCCAAGTCAAATGAGTCTGATGCTACAGAGATCCAGATTTATTTTAAACCAGATTCTGTAGTATTTAAACCAGTTTGTGTGTATGAAACTTCTGTTCTGTTACAGGTTTAGACTGACTACCAGTCACTGACATCGGGTCTGAAAGTATAATATCAGCACTGGAACAAGCTTACTTTAAATCAGGCAGCCATTTTGAACCCAATTTAACTTCCCAAATCTATACCTAAGCATGTAGATAAACTCACTCTCGATAAGAAAATGGCAAGGAATTAAAAAAAAAAAGTACTTAAATGGAAAGTTGATGCTTAATATTGCACCTGGCATCCAAGAAATAGGTTGTACAAGCCAAAAAAGACAGAATTGTACAGGCAGAATTGTGTGGTATTTGTTTGTCAAACCCAATCGATGGATCCAATCCTTCATAAAGGCATTGTGTCCTACATTTTTTGTTCTCAATAAATGCAAGATGAAATATTCTTACATCGAGAATGTTAGGATCTAGGACTATGCTCAAAGCTTCAAGGATTCATCAATTCTTTACAGATTGTTAACTCATTGCATGAATAATCTAATCTTTAGCTGTTTTTATTAAATTTATTCATTTGATACCAAAATCTAGGGTTCTCAAGGTCTATAAAAAGTGTAATATCTTAAGCAGAAATGTTTTTAGTTGCTTGCTTCCTTGCTTGTACTTACATACATTTTTAATATAGTACAGAGATTTCTGGTATGAACTCTACTTAGCTGCAGAGTTGTTTTGTAGGATTAAAGCGCATAAGGTCTTGGCCTTGAACTACATCTGTGTTTTGGAATGAAATCTTAGTGTAACTCATTACAGAAGGAAGTTACAATTGCATGGTAGAATAGAAATTAGATCCTTTTTTTCCTGCATTATTTCCTGCAAATGTAGTCTTCTTACTTATGGAAAAAAACATTTCCTGATGTATAAATAATAGACAAATATTTGTACTGCCTAAAGAGTTGATAATATCAAGTCACAACTGGTTAAACTACAGTCAAAAGTCCAGAAAGTGAAAAACTACTACTTTAATTCTCAAATTTCCATGTGCTAGCCCTTCTGTGAAAAGGTAGTAAGCACACAGAGATTCAAAAATATTTGATTTATACCACAACTCTGACATCGTGGCACAGAAGATGGCTCAAATTGTTGTCTTAATAGAAAAGTAATACTCGTGCATGTGCGCAGTTCCTGAAATTTTATTTTGTGTTGCTTTTGAAATTTAACATCTAAATATGTATCCCTAAAGATACCTATTCATTCTTTATTTCTTCTTTTAAGAATTTTACATGAGTGAATGCTTTATTTTAGCTCTCCCTATAGAAAGATTTGTCATTAATAATGCCCTATAAACTATACTATAGCATGATTATATTCAGCTTATGCTAAAGTGCTTGTACTGTTCCTGAATGTATTGCATTCACAGCAACCTCATTAAGGGACCCAATTTAGTGCCACTGTCCTTTAAGGCTAAAGCATGGTTCTGAGTTGTAATATAGCTAAAACTGAATGATGTATTAACTATGTTTCTGATACAATACTAAAATCTTGAGGAAGTGCATTGGAAATTTCTTTGTCATGTATGTAAAGCCCTCCACTCCTTAGAGCTAAAGCTATTTGGAAGAGAGAAACACAAAAAACTATACAGGCAGTCCTCAACATACGACTTTTCAAGTTACAACAAACGGCATTTACAGCATTTGTAAATTGACACCCTGTTTCAAGGTTCCCATGCCGGTTTTGTCTTTCATAGATTTCATAGACAGTAGAGCTGGAAGGGACCTCAAAGATCATTAAGTCCAGCCCCCTGCCCCAGGGGCAGGAAGTCAGGTAGGGTCAAAGGATCCCAGCAAGGTAAGCATCCAAACGTTTCTTGAATAAGTCCAGAGTAGGTGCCTGCACCACTTCTGGAGGGAGTCTATTCCAGGTCTTGGGGGCTCGGGCAGTAAATAAGTTCTTCCTTATGTCCAGCCTAAAACGGTCACGGAGAAGTTTATGACCGTTGGTCCTTGTTATCCCTTGGGGTGCTCTGGTGAACAGACGTTCTCCCAGATCCTGATGCACACCCCTTATGTACTTATAGGCAGCCACCAGGTCCCCCCTGAGCCTGCACTTTTCCAGGCTGAAGAGTCCCATGGCGCTCAGTCTCTCATCATAAGGCTTATTCTCTTGCCCTCTGATCATGTGCATGGCTCTCCTCTGGGCTCTCTCAAGCTTCTCAACATCCTTCTTGAATTTTGGAGCCCAGAACTGGATGCAGGGAGGGATTGGGACTGGGGCTGGGGCTGGGACAAGCTCTGCTTGGGGAGGGGGTGGGGCAGCTCGTGCTGCTTTATGCTGCCGGTCTAGGAGCTGCTTGTGTGGCTGCTCCCACTGCCAGTCCGGGAGGGCATGGGGCAGGGGCATGTGCACCAGGATCTGCACAGGGTGGACAGGGCTGAGGCTATGCCAGGCTGCGCTCCAGGTGGAAGGCAATGGGAGCAGGAGCTATGCTCCCCTGCCACTCGCCCAGCTGGCCCAGACTGAGCCACTGTGCTGCCTCCAGACAAGCAGCGTGCAGCAGCGGGAGCCAGTCTGGCTTCTCCATGCCTCCCAGATGAGCAACAGCTTCACCCCAGCTGGGCAAGTGGCGGGAGGGCATGGGGCTGGGTGTGTGCCTCTGTATCAGGGCAATGGCTATGGGGCGGGGGGGGGGAGCATAGCCCCTGCTCCCAGCACCTTCTGTCTGGAGCGCAGCCCCAGCTCTGCCTACCCCACACAGATCCTGGGGCACACGCCCCCATCCCATGCCCTCCCAGACTGGTGGCGAGAGCCACTGGACAAGTCGCCATACGAGCAGCTCCCAGACCGGTGGTGCACAGCAGTGCAAGCTGCCCCATCCCCTCCCTGGGCAGTGCTTGCCCCAGCCCTGGTCCCAGCCCCAGCTCCAATTCCTCCCTCACTGCAGGGACATTGATCTACACCCCCACGCCCTTTCTCTCCCCCTGCCATAACAGACTTACCAGCTGGACACAGCTGTGTCAAGCATGGTAAAGGAACCAATCCCCCATTTATAACATTGTTCCTATGGGAAAATTGGTTCCACATTACAATATTTCGACTTAAGACTCAGTTTTCAGGAACCAGTTGTGTTGGAAGTAGGAGGACTGCCTGTATTTGGTATATGCATGGGTATGCCAGATGAAATATGTCACCTGTAACATGTGGTTGTTTACCCCTGAAGACACTTTTGGCAGTTATGCAGGTTGGTAACCTGCCTGTGTATTTATCTTGATGAGATAACAGATATGTACTCATTTTAATGTAATGCCCTGTGCATATAGGTGCAGAAAACATGGAAATAGAAACCATGGAAGCTGTTCAGTTATTTTTAAAGTCAGCCTGTTGATTTTGAGTGAATAGAGGCAAAGGAGAATCCTGTGTAAAAAGGAGAAAATATAAAGACTTAGAGAGAAAAAGAGAACATAGATGATGGTGGTGAGGTTTCTTTATATAGCAAAAATGACATAGCAAAGTTTAGAAGTAGACTGTCATTATACCTGACCCAGTCAAAACATGGAAAAATGCACCAGCATTTCTTGGGGGGTTACCTCCTGTTGCTATTGTAGCTAGAGCAAGTGAGATTGTGTAGGTATAAATTATAAAAAATTAAAAAAAATCATGGTTCACCACATGTTGATTATAATGGCTTCCTTTATAAAATGGCCATTTTCTTACCGTATTTTACTTCGGCCTGTGCAACATGTCCACATCTTTGATTCAGCAATTCCATCACAGAAATAAAGGCACTGCCTGTGTTGTCTTGACATGCTATAAGCTGGCATGCAAGCTTTGTGGCTTGAAGAGGTATCTAAGCCCATTCATTTTAATGAGCCGTAACACATGTTTGATGTTTGAGCCTTATCTTACTAATAAAGTGACTTCACCTGATTCCTGAAGTCACTGAAACCTACCAAGGATTGAGAAGAGGAGTTTTGTGGATCGTGTATGTTTATGAGGGCAGTGTTAGTAACTCTGGCTAGCATCTCTGCACTGTAGTTGTACATGACAATAGCAGGCAGTCCTGAAATCTTCTAGTAACATCCACATGGAAAGGACAGATTTAATGTGTTTGCACATAGTATGGTAGCCACCTTTATACTAGATCATATGGGTTGCAAATCCAAGGTATAAAATAGATGCTATATATAAAATATATACATATAATAGACACGGCTTGTTCCTTAAAGCAAGAGTCAGCAACCTTTAGCTGAAATGGGCTACCTCTTTTGACCCAGCCCTCTGTGACAGGCTGAAAATCTGTTCCCCTGGAACACCCAAGCAACCTGTGCTTACCCCCACCGCTAGCCCCATCCCCCAACAGCAATGAAGAACAAATCACAGAATCAGAGAGAAGTAGGGCTGGAAAGGACCTCAAGAGGTCGTCTAGTTCAACCCCCTGCCTCAGACAGGGTCTTCCCTCACCAAGCCATCCTATACGAATACATTGTCTAACATATTAGTAAAACTACACAGTCAAACCTGACACAGTCACAAGACATAGTAGCCTAACCAGCCACAGATAAAGCAGGGAAACAACAGCAGCCAGTGTCCTGCTGAGAGATCAGGAAGAGGGCCACTCCACAAAGGAAAGCAAAAACCCCTAATCCATACCAATCTGACCATGGGGTAAAATTCCTTCCTGATCCCAAATGTGACAATGGGTCTGGCCATGCCTGAGCAGAGGGGCAAGGCTAGCCAGGAACCTCCAGGAGCACTGGCACACCCCAGTCACAATCCCCAGCCTTGGCTGCAGCCAACACCTAGTGCTTCTCAGGAAGGTAAAGGGGGAAAAAAAACCCCTGATACCTGTAGCAGCAAGAGGTGGGAGGAAATCCTTCTAGCCCCATGTGGCAACTATTGAAACCCAGAAGCATGGGAAATACCCCTAGGAGAGCACAGGTATAACTACTCCTAGATCGGGGCGGGCAATTATTTTGGGTGGAGGGCCGCTTACTGAGTTTTGGCAAGCCATTGAGGGCCGCATGACAGGCAGCCAGGGGTAGATATATATTAATTTTCTAAATTTTTTAAGGGCCCCATGGGCCAGATAGAATGGCCTGGAAGGCCACATCTGGCCCACAGGCTGCATTTTGCCCACCCCTGTCCTAGATCATCATCCCTGACCAATACTTGTCCAGCCTCTTCTTGAACTCCAATGATGGTCAGTCCAGAGCTTCCCTAGACAGTCTCTTCTGCCTCAGTGTTCTAAAAGTGAAGATTTTTTTTCCTAATATCAGATCTAAACCTGCTTTGCTGCAACTGTAAAACATTGGTCCATGTCATGCTCTGTGTAGTAAGAGAAAAAAGGTGTTTTCCCTCTTCTTTATGGCAGCCCTTCAATATTTGAAGGTGGCTAACATGTCCCATCTTCAATATTTGAAGGTGGCTAACATGTCCCATCTTAAAAGCACAAGCTGAATAGACCTATTTCTTTCAGCCTCTCCTCATATGACTTGCCTTCCAAAACCCTTTAGCATTTTTGTCACCCACCTCTAGACCCTTTCTAACTTCTCCATGTCCTTTTTAAAAATTTGGAGTCCAAAACCACACATAGTACTCCAGTCTAGAGGAGGTCTAACCATAAGCAGTGCTAAGTAGATGGGCACTGTTGCCTCCTGTGTCTTGAGCATAAGGCTTCTGCTGATGCATTCCAAAACCACATTCACCTTTTGTGCAGCTATATCACATGGCAGACTTGTATTGAGTCTGTAATCCACCAGGATTCCTAGATCCTTCTCCACAGTGCTGCCATTCAGCCAGGTGTCACCTGTTTTGTATTTGTGGTTTTGAGTATTCTTCCTGAGGTGCAGCACCTCACATTGGTCAGCGTTGAACTTCATCCTGTTAGCTCCAGGCCAGCTGTCTGATCTATCAAGATCCTTCTGAATTGAGCTCCTGTCCTCCAACATGTTCACACTCTTTCCTGGTTTCATGTCATCTGCATATTTGCTCAAGCAGCTCTTTATTTCAGCATCCAAATCATTAATAAATATGTTGAGCAGCACTGGTCCCAGATCAGACCCCTGTAGGACTCCAATCAACACCTGCCACTCTAACATGAATCTTTTTATAATTACCTTTTGCTTGTACCTATCAAGTCAATTAGTTTTCTGCATGCATTCTGGGCTAAGGATTCTGCACACAGTGGGAATCACCAAGAAGATAAGAAAAGTCCATCTAACAAAGCAAAATGCACTGGGATGAAAATGGACAGTGCCAGGACCCAAGACAAAACGTTATAGTAGTTTTGTCTAGCCCATATTTTTCCAGTTTGTTTCCAGAAGGTCATGTTGGGCTTTGGACTTCAGCACAGCTTTTGACAGACTGTATCTACTGGATTCCCTTCATATGCTCAAGTAGTTACTTTGTTGAAGGAGGAGATCAGGTTTGTTTGGCACCATGTATACTTAACAAGTCCATGCTGGCTGCTTGTGATAAGTCTTTCTTCCTCAAGATCCTGGAAATTAGCCTTCCTTATGCTGTATTCCAGTAATTTCCTGGGTATTGAGGTGAGGCTAACCAGTCTGTAGTTCCTGAACTTTTTCCTTTTTGACCTTTTTTTAAAGAGGGGCACTGCATTGACCTTTTTCTAGACCTTTGGTACCTCTGTGATGAGAGTAAATGCAGGCACTAGACAACAGCAGAGAGGGCTGCAAAGAGTGGCATGCAGGAGGGATGGTGCAGCTGCATGCCCTCAATCTCACATGCTGCCCAAGGATAGATTGGACCTTTGTGAGCCAGATCCAACCTCTTTTCAGGCCAGATCCAGCCCATGGGCTCTACGTGGCCAACCCCTGCTGTAAGGGAATGTGATTTGGTGATTGTGTGTGTAATATGCAACATAAACAACTGTTTTCCTAAACAACTGGTATTAATATCCTCTCTCTAGGCCTGCTTGGATATGTATTTTTTCTTTTCTTTTTTTATTTACACTGGCAAGGGATATAGATAAAGCCTATTCATCATCTTTCTGTTTATATCAACAGATCTGCCTGCGCCCAAAAGAATTATGTCAAAACAGTTGCCTGGATTTGTTTCTTAGTATGCTCTCCAGCAGCTTTGTTGCTTGAGGGTCAACCTGGAATACATTAAACTGGAATTGGGGCAGAAACTGCAGCCAGCCTCAGGTCAATGTTACCTCTTGAGATTTGCAAGACAGCCTCTCTTTGGCTTCATTGCATTAGCTTCCCTAGTAATCCCAAGTCTTGTCTAGTTGTATTACAAAGGCAGATGATTAGTTTTGTAAGCTTCTATTTTAATCCCTTTTCTCTTTGTGTTTGAAGTAAAAGAATGAGCCTAATATCTGTCTTATTTTTATTATAGGGAATGTTTAACTTGTGCAGTATTCTAGAGCTTTTCTTAGATAGTGTTTCTGTTTCAATGTCCTGTCTATATGACTAGGAAGTCTACCACCACCACACAGCCCTTCAAAGTAAATTAGTATTCTCTAGCCTATATAATCTCTAGTTATCTATGCAAAAATAATGCATGATTTAACATGAATACCAGGTGTCCTAGAACACTGCGATTCTCTTCCATGATTCTTTCCAATGCCTGAAGAAGGGTGTTTGTGCCCCAAAGCTTGCAAAGAACAATTTTTCCAACTATTTAGTTGGTCTAATAAAAGGTATCACATTTACCCGAAGAACCTTGTCTGCCTATGGCAGAACATGCATTCTGGGCTATACCAGGGATTGTGTATGCAGTAGGAATCACCTTGAAGACTAAGAAAATGCATCTTGCAGAACAAAAAGCACTGGGATGAAAATGGACAGTGCTACAATCAAAGATTCAAACCGTGCTTCCTTGACAGTTACAACCTATCAGTCCAGTATCTGTTTTTATATATTTGAATTCATTTACACTTTGTCAAATATGTTGTTATGCCCTGCTGGTTTTGGGATCTGGTTGGTAGTGAAAGCATCTCATTACAAGTCCAGAGAAGTGAATTCAAGCTTCACTCCTGACTCATGCTAAAAGATACCTCCATTCAACCCAGCTGTAAATGCATACCTCAACAGACTTAGGATGTCAAAGCAAGCCAGATACAGTTCTAGTCAGTTCACTTCTGTGTGTGCCATTGGCTATAGATACTGGAATATCTAAGCCATGCTAACAAAATGGACCAGTAGGCTCAGGCAGAGACTAGTTTCAGCAAAGATTCACCAAAGGCACAGTTTGAATCTCAAGACACTTCTTGGCAGTTTGAAGAGGGATAGTAGAGATTTCGTTTACTGTCAGAGGGGTACCCTACTCGGGCAGGATACCATTGCCAAGGTAGTCCTCAGGGTTTCATGTCATTGCCAAAATTCTCCATTACAATCATTTTGTATTTTGAGGGGGTACTAATGTGGTGTTTCCACAATAGTGCACTAGTGGGTTTTCTTATCAATGCATGCTGTATTTTAGCAGACAGCTTTCTTGTATGATTGAATGAGCCAAACCCATTTTCCCCTGTTAACACAGGGAGGGGGAAACCCAACAGAATGAGACTAATTAATTGTTTCTGTGAAATAATGCCTACTAAATCTCTGCAATGGAGTCCATGAATCAGGTACATTAGATTCTTTTCCCATTTGTTTTATTTACAGAATTTCTGTTGCAGCAGTCAGTCATCAGTGGGTTCATTCCAGAAACTTAAAATGAGCTGCTGCCAACAACTGGCACAAACCAAACCACCTCCTAGTTTCTACTACTCCTATTCATTGATGGAATTAATACCCTCTGGCAGCAGGCCCAAGTTAAGAAAGACAAAGTGAACAAAAGCTTACACTGTGTCCTTAAAAATCACCAAACCTAAGTACTGGCAGACAGCAGGATGGAGCAAATTCAATAGCCAAGGGCCCTCCACTGAGAATTCAGCCGTAGGACTTAACAGCCCACCTGCTAGAATTCAGCCTTGGGACTTCCAGCCTCTCTGGCATGTGACTAGCAGCCTTGGCAGGATGTAAAGAAAGAAATGATATTTGAGATGTACCAAACTGCCTAAAATTGGCTGCTGCAGTAGGTATCACATCTATCTACCCCACTTAAAGAAAGGCCTGGATTTCTATATAAGCTGCATTTTCTGAGCCATATTAAAGGGTAGTCTACCACAGTCATTCGGTCTGAAGGAAACAAAGATGTGGCTAGTTGTGGCAGGGTCCAAGCAGAAATGAAATACAGCCATGCCTGTGTTAGCTGAAGATAATTTGCTTGGCTCACTGCCTTCTGGGAGCCTGGAGTCCTAGAGCGGTGACAGACAGTAAACCCTTGAAATTTTTAATTTCTGAAACAATGGGAGGATGGTACTCCTTCCATGAAAAGAACTGTAGTAAACTCCTTCGATTTCCTAGAACACTAGGAGCCAACCTTTTTGCAAAGCATGCCACAAATTAGCCCCTCACCCTCTGTGAGTGCCACTCTGATCCCTTCCCCCTGCCTGATTTGCTGGTCTGCTTTCTGCCCCCTCCTACCTGCTACTGAGTTGCCTGTCTCCTCACCAATCTGCCATGTGCCACATGGAGGCTTCCTGCCACTTGTGGCACCTGTGTCACAGGTTGGTCACCCCTGTTCTAGAAGTTGTTTCACTTGGAACAGTAGCATCATAAAATCTATCCAATGAGCTTTCCATTATCAACTGAGCTTTAAGACAGCCAAGTTCAGGGTGGAAATGCAGAGATTGCAGTATCTAAAATCAGTAGGGAAGAGATAGAAGCCTGACTATCATCAGCACTCAGATGGAATGGAGGTCCAAATGTCTCAGATTTCCCTTGTGGCCTCCTATGCACAGTGAAGAGAAAGAAAAATAGGGTTACATGGTTTTCCAAGATAGGTTTTAATTGGAACTAAACTGTAGCTAACTGTGGTGATACAAGATCTATTGGTTATAAAGCCAGGAGGGACCATTGTGACTCTAGTCTGATGGCCCATACACTGCAAGCCATAGGGCTTGCCAGATTCATATTTCATGTCCAATCACATTAGTTGGACTACAGCCTACCCTTCAGAGAAATAGGCAATCATGATTTTAAAAACTTCCACTGTAACCTTTGCTGAGTTATTCTAATAGTTAAGTACCCTTGTTTCTCACTGCTAAAAATTTTGCACTTTAGTCTGAATTTGGTTAGCTTCAGCTTTCAGCACTAAATATTGTTTGTGTGCTAGACTGAAAATCCTTCTCATCTTGAATTTGTTCCCTTTAACAAGTGTGTGTGTATGTGTGTGTGTGTGTGTGTGTGTATTTTAGACCAGAGGTCGACAACCTTGTCCAGTGGGGGAGCCCCTAATGGAGCATAGCTCTGAAGGTAAGGTGCTTCCAGCCCAGCCTATGCTACTGCCCCAGTCACTGCACCTTCACCTCCATGGTTCTGCTATACTGTCACTTCTGTCTGTCCACCACCACCAAAATGCCTCAGAAATTTCCCAGTTCCACAGGCCAAATAAAATAGCTACATGGGCCAAATCCAGCTCATGGGCCATAAGGTTCTGGTCCCTGTTTTAGACTGAGATCAATCCACTCCTTAAACTCATGTTTGATAAACTAAATGAGTTCCTGGAAACTTGCACTATGAAATATTCTTCAGTCTCCTGTTTTTACCATTTTCCTTGAAGTGTGGACAACAGAACTGGACACAGTATTTCTTTAATGGCCACACCCATGCCAAATATATGCTGTTTTACAGAGGTAACACCAACAAGATTTCCCCCCGTTTATACACGCACTAACTTTTCTGGTCATAGCATCATGTCATGGAAGTTCATGTTCAACTGCCCATGACCATTACCCCCAGTCATTTCCAGAGTCACTGCTGTCCTGGATAGAGGCCCAACTTTCTGCAAATGTAGTCAGTATTCCTTATTCCTAACTGTATATCAGGGGCAGATTGGGGTGGGGGGCAGTGGCACGGTCATATCCCTCCTTGACTGTACCACATGCACAGTGACCTCTCAGAGTTTACCGGCATGTCAGAGTTTACCGGCTCCTGGGAGCTCACCCGCTGGTCAGCTTGGGGTCTGCCCAGAGTCCCTGATTTCACACAGCTCCAGAGCCTAGGGGTTGAGCACTGCTGCTGTTTGCTCTTCCCCTTCCTCCTCCTACCCCCATGAATTCAGCATCAAAAGGAGGGAGTGAGCAGCTGTAGCATGCAGCCATAGGTGGAAGAAGAAAAAAAATGGGGGGCGGGGCTGAGTGCTCATGCATGTGCACATGCCCGCACCCCCCATCAGGTGGAAAGAGTCCGTAGGGGGAGGGGAAAGAGCTGTGGGGAAGGGAGTGGGGCAGGAGCTGGGTCTAGGGCAGGGTGCTGTCTAGCCAGGATGGAACCGCAGCTTGTCCGGGGGTGGGGGGTGGGTCCCACTACTACACATGCCCCAGGAGGACACAGGGGCCATGTGCTCCCAGATCTGTGTGGGGCAGGGCAGGCTGCCACTGCAGGCTGAGGCTACGGCTGTGCCGAGATCTTCCCGGCAGGTGGCAACGGTGCTGGGGGCGGGGAGGGGTGGTCAGAGGGGCTACAACGAATTTTGGGGTGGCTGCAGCCCCCCACACTGTAGCCCCCTCCCAGTTCCACCACCCACTCCAAGCACAGCCCGGCCTGACCTGGCCCAGCCACCGCTCCACAACCGGGAAGAGCCTGGCACTGCCCCAGTCCCAGTCTGCAGCGGCAGCCTGCCCTGCCCCCCGCAGATCCAGAGGCACCCCTGCCCCCATGCCTCCCAGGGTGCATGTAGCAGCTGGAGCCGCGCCCCCCTGGATGAGCCACTCGCAGCCCTGCCAGCTATTCAGCACCTGCCCCTCCCCCAGCCCCAGGCTGCCCCAGCCCCACTCCCTCCCTCACCACTGTCTGTGTGCCCCTCCCTACCCTTGCTGCACCTCCCAGAAGCCTGCATCCAGGCTGCCTTGCAGCCTTCCTGCTACCCCATGTTTGGGGGGATGAGCCCCATTAGCGCCCCCCTTTTGTCGCCTATGCATGCAGCGCTTGACACTGGAGCTGTATGAAAACAAATGCTGAGCATTGCTGCTAGCCACTCATTCTCTCCTTTCCCCTGTTGCTGAATTTATAGGGGGAAGGCAGTGGGATGGGAAAAGCAAACAGCAACAGCGCTCACCCCTGAGGCTTCAGATCTGCATAGAATCGTAGAAAGTGAGGGTTGGAAGGGACTTCAGGAGGTCATCTAGTCCAACCGCCTGCTCAAAGCAGAACCCTCCCCATCCCAGCCACAGTTTTGTCTAGCCGGGCCCTGAAAACCTCCACGGATGGAGATTCCACCACCTCTCTGGGTAGCCTATTCCAGCGTTTTACTACCCTCCTAGTGAGAAAATTCTTCCTAACTTCCCTGGCTGGAACTTGAGACCATTGCTCCTTGTTCTGTCATCTACCACCACTGAGAACAGTCTAGTTCCATCTTCTTTCAAACCTCCTTTCAGGTAGTTGAAGGCTGCTATTAAGTCTCTTCTCAGTAAACAGGGACTCCAAGCAGACCCTACACCAACCAGCTGGTGAGGTCACAGAGCTCCGGGCACATGTGGAGCTCCCAGCAAGCAAGCTGCTGGCAGATGGTGATCAGAGCTCACTGAGACCCAAGGTCAAAGCAAGAGGCCTTGGCCACACACACTTCGGCAGTGTGGCACCTTTCTCTTTGCTGCATGTGTGCAACACAGCTGGGGGGCGGTGCAGCCATGGATCTGCCCATGTTCATGACTTTACATTTATTTGCTTGCACTAAACTTACCAAGCAATCGAAATGGTTCTGTATCAGAGACTTACCCCATTCGTTATTTACTACTTATCCAAACTACAGCATCTGCAAACTTTATCAGTGGTGATTTTATTTTTCTCCAAGTCTCCGATAAAAATAGCTAAGTAGCATAGGGCCAAGCACCAAGTCCTTCAGGGCCCCATTAGAAACATACCTATTTAGGAGGGATGATTCCCTGTTTACAGTTTCGGTTTGAGACAGATCTATTAGTGAGATTTTAATCAACTTACTGTTTTTACAAATAATAAGACAATCCTAATATAAGATAACCCCACCCCAGTAATTAGTTTCTGTACCTGAAAAATTTATAAATTGGTTATAATTTCCAAGGTATAGAATCTAACTATTGGAGCTTTGCCTTTAATTTGTCCCCCTCCCACTGCTACAACAGGGAAAATAAATCTATGGAGTCAGGTAGTCCTCTTGCCCTGTGACCTGCCAACTTATTTCCCCTGCCGCCCCTTTCCCCCTTCCTTACTGTCAGATCCTGCTCTCCCTGAGCACATGGAAGTAAGGGGCAAATTTGAAAACACTGACCTTGAAATAAATACACCTGCAGTAATTTGCATATAGGCCCCATTGACTTAGTTCATCCAGAATCGATGCATTTTTACCTTTTTTGAAATTGCTGCAAGTTTTAGCAGAGATACTCTAAACACACCTTTGAGCAGTACTTTGGCACCTGTTTATATATAGTACGAACTATACCTTTTTTTGGCAAAAATATTGATTTATCTATATATAAACATATAACAGTACCTCTAACAACCTGTCATGTGACCACTGTGGTTCACTTGACAGACCAAAAACCCACTTTAACAGTTAAACTATTTTAGTCCTGTTACAAAGTTTGCATCACTCACGCATCACCATTCCCTTGAAAGCATTACAGTTTCATAAAACTCTCTCAGTTACCTCCCCCCTCCCAAACCATCCTCCTGTTTGTCTGGTCTTTTCTTTCGTCATGGTATTCATCGTCGTCATTGTCACCAACCTCACTGTTGTCCTCCTCGTTCTTCTCTTCAGAAGGCTTGCCTCTGAAAAATATATGCCATTTCCCTGTCTTCAATATGAGGTCCGCCATCTCTTTCCTGTTGTCCTCTTCTGTCTTTCTGTAGTACCACTACATTTCACTCAGTCCCATTTTAATACAGTCCTCGACTGTGGGTCTGAATGCCTGTTTATGAGCAGGTTCCTGGCCTTCCACAGGGCGTACCTGAATCAGTTGATGAATTGGTCGAAGCGGGCTGTCAGGGCCCCTTACTGTTTAGTCAAGAGCCCGTAGACAACCACTTCTCAGGTCAGGGTTCTGAAACTTTTCACCACCTGGAGGAGTGCACATACTTTCTTGTACACCTCTCTGGTGTGTGGGCAGTCTCAAAAGAAATAGTTGATTTGTTGGCAGAATTGCCTCAGGAAGTTGGATGGATCTCTCTGCCCCTCATTGTTTTTCCACTCCCACACAGGGAGTGCCCAGTAGATTGCCTGCCAATTCAAGTCTCTGTCCTCCTTTTGTAGGTCCTTGTGGAAAATTTGCTCACACATGGCCTGGTAGCTGTCACCAGGTAGTAACTCCACCTATTAGATGATTTGTTTTGCCCTGATCACCTCCCGTATCTTGCGGTGGTTCACCAGGGTCACTAGGGCCATGTCATGCAGTTTGTATTTGTCCTGGAAGAGTTTCAGGACCTCATAGAACCATGGGGACACCATGGCCCCATGGGCTTCCATTGGTTATTGCGTACACCCATGACTGTCTCAGCAGATGCCCTGCAAAATACTTTATATAAAGTGAGCTGTTTTGGATTCAGCTCCTGTTGCCAGTTTGCAGACCTGGCTATGTACTTGGCCCAGAGGAACAGTAAGACGTCTGGCATTCCTCTGCCTCTGGCCCATTTCACTTTGTACAGCTTGGTCCTCACCACTTTCTCCCATACGGAGTTCCAAAAGAAAACACATATGGCTCTTTGGATTCTGCGGGTGACTTGCTCCAAGAGAGGGAAGACTAGGGCGGCATATAAAACCACTGGCAGCAGCACCACCGATATCAGTGCCACGTGCTTCCTGCCCTTGACAGGCAGCTCAGTTGCCATAGTCCCAGTCTCTGTTTGGTCTTGGCCTGTGTCTTTTCCCATGCCATCTGTCCCATCAGCTGTGGTTCAAACTCCACCCCAAGGAGCTTTACCCCTTCGCAGGAGATGGAGACCCCCAGGGCTGACAGGTCCCTGAGTTTTCCCAGGACTAGGCAGGTGCTTTTGCTCATGTTGACCTTGGCCTTGCTGTTCTGTATACTTGGGTATGTTGTAGCACTCTTTCCGCTGAACCCTTGTCTCTGCATACGTTGTTAAGGTCATCCATGTAAGCAAGGATGTTCATCTCTTCCCTGTTACTCCGAGGGATCTTCACGCAGCTGATCCTGGGGTCTGGCCTGAGCTGCTGAGCTAGTGGTTCCATTGTGCAGATAAATAGGATTGGGGAGAGCCGGGGGCCCTGCCTGATGCCTGACTTCACTGCAGTCAGGACTGTTAGGGACCCATTTACTAGTACTCTGCTGCTTACATTGGTGCATGGTGCCTTTATCCAAGCAAAAAAAGGTTGCAGGGATTCCCATCTTTTTCAACATCTCCAGTAGTAAGAGATGGGATACCCCGTCATAGGCCTTTTCCAAGTCAAGTTTCAGCATGGTAACGTTCTGTCCTCTCTCTTGTTGGTACCGTAGCACATCTTGCAGCTAAATCAGGGCTTCATGGATCTGTCACCCTGGCACTGTGCATGCCTGGTTCTCGTGGATCACTAAACCTATAACAGACTTAAAGCGCTTGGCCAAGACTTTGACCATTCATTTGTAGTCAAGGTTCAGGAGCATTATCAGACACCAGTTTCTCAGGTCCTCCCTCTTCCCCCACCTTCACAAAGGGTTTTTCTATCTATTGACCCCTACATGAAATCCTATGAAATATGAACTTTCATTTCTACCCAAGAGAACTTTTACAGTCTTTTCTCTGATGCCTGATGAAGGGTGTTTGTGCCCAAAAGCTTTCAATTAAAGACTTTTTTTTTGCAAAAATCTTGTTGGTCTAATAAAAGATATCACCTCTGTCCATGAGCCCTAATAGTTAGAGAGAGACTTTTGATGGAAAGGGTGCTAAAGAATACAGAGTACAGTGAAGCGATAGGGGCTAAACTAAATAGATCACAAAACATTATAATGGTAGTGGGGGACTGGAGGGTCTTTGAGAAGTTTGGTCTTCAGATAAGAGAGAAAGAAATCAGAGTGCTAGTGATCCCAATGCATGCCAAGGGGAAAGGTAATACAGCATGGAAAAAGGTGACAGCAAGGCTACGGCAAATACTTTGGTTGTGGTCCAGAAAGACACTGTCCTTGACTGGAAAAGTGGTAGCATTTAAGGGTGTGCTGCTGCTGATTATTCTACATACAGGAATTGTATTACCACCAACATGGCGGCAGATAACAAAAGTACAGAGGGAAATATGTGTATGTTTCTGGAATGCCAAAAGAGAAAGTTTGGCTAGAGCTGAACTGTACAAAGCAAAAGAGAAGGCAGGGGGGTAGGGGCTGCCAGACTTGGAATTATTCATCTGTGCGAAATATGTAAATACTATATGCAAGGCGGTAACATAGAGAGAGGGGAAAGTAGCGTGTATCACCCGATTTCACGCAGCTGCAATTTTGAGAAAATGGGGAGTATATCAGTCCTCTTTGAAGAGTCCATGGATGTGGCAACCATTGATTCATTACATCAGAATGAAAGGATTCATGCAGAGGTATTAAATAGGGAAGGTAGGGCGGGAGGACCTGAAGGATCATAAGAAATTGATGAAAGCTGTAAGGGAAAGAGACAGGATGGCACTGTGGGAAGCTTCACAGAAGGACAAGTGAAGAAGTGAGGAGCGGAAGTCTGAAGAAGTCTGAATATATTTTAGAATTACTTCTGTCTTTATCAACTAAGTTTGTAATCTCATCTAAAATGATGCCAAGTTATTTTGACACAATCTTTTTGCTTTGCCCCATGCTGACTAGCAGTAATTATATTATTCTCTCTTAATTCTTCATTAATTTAATTCTATATGAGCTATTCTGTTATTTTGCCCTGTATTGAAGACACGCTGACAGGTCTATAATTGCATGGGTCATCCCTTTTACCCTTCTGAATTATTAGTGTGACATTACTTTTACAAGAATTGGCACCCTGGACTCTTTATGTTTATTTTCAGTCAGCCTTGTAATCCTGCGGAAAGTCCAGAGATTTGACAGAGAGATCTCAGACATAAATTACTTGAACCTACTGTTTTTAAAAATGCCACATTCTAGTAGCTGCTGTTTAATATCCACCTTAGTTACTGTTGGAATGGGAAATATTTCATCATCATTGCAGACATCATCTGCCTTTTTCGCAAATCCAGAGCAAAACATTTCTTAAACAACTTTTCCCCATGCTGCTTCATGATTGAAAATTCTATGGCATTCATCTACTTACAGGCTTGTACTTACTAGTGCTTTTCTTGTTCCAATAAACCTAACAAAACAAGCATAATTGTAATCAAATGGGTCGGCCAAAACTTCTCCTAATGTTCTTTTGCTTCCCTTGTCAGTTTTCTAAAATATCTAACTTCTTGCTTTTGTATTAATTGCTATTAACATCCCGTTTTTTCCAGTTTCTTTGTGAAGAGTATGTATTTCACAGGCATTTTCACTTCCCCTCAAAGTCAGTATTTTTTTAAACAATTTGATCTTCTTTCTTTAATTGTGGTACTTTAGGTATTTTCTAAAATTTTTCTTCCCTGGGGGTTACAAGAAACAATGGTCCCCGGGGGTTACAAGAAACAATGGCCACAAGCTAGCAGAGAGCAGATTTAGATTGGACATTAGGAAGAACTTCTTCACAGTTCGAGTGGCCAAGGTCTGGAATGGGCTCCCAAGGGAGGTGGTGCTCTCCCCTACCCTGGGGGTCTTCAAGAGGAGGTTAGACAAGTATCTAGCTGGGGTCATCTAGACCCAGCACTCTTTCCTGCTTATGCAGGGGGTCGGACTCGATGATCTATTGAGGTCCCTTCCGACCCTAACATCTATGAATCTATGAATCACTGGAGTGTCCAGGCAGGGTCAGCTGACCCTACACTTCCCTCCATATAAGCCCCTGCACAGGAACAGGGAGTATCTGGGCAAGAGGGGTCAACCTGAACCCGGAACTGCGTTGCTGTTCCTGCTGTCTTATTCCTCTGTCTGTACTCTGCTCGATCTCTTGTCTTCTCCACCCAGCTCGCCCCCTGACTCCATGATCTGCCTGCTCCTCCGGTTTCCCGACTCAGCCTGTTCTCAGATTGACACCCTGGCTGCCCACAACACAGGGTGACACACTCCAATTCACTTCAGAGTTCCTTGAAGGGGCTCTGTAATCTGTGAGGAGCCATGTGAAGTGGTAATACTTGTACTGCCATATACTATCACTGGCAGACTCCAGAATACCATTCCTACTTGCAATCACATCATGTGGCTTAGCTTCAGGATGACAGTGCATCATTCTGTTGTCTTCCTGTGCCTTGCAAAACATTTTATTCCCTTCTTCTCAGTGCAGAGTGCCTGGTATAGTTCACTGCTTATGGACAGTTGGAGATCTTTTCAGGGGCACACTAAATTGTCTTGCAGGTTGATCTGAGTGGCCACTCTCAGATGTGCCCCATACAGCCCTCCGTCCCATTTACCCAGCTGGATTTTCAAGAGCAGTTTTTTTCAGTATACAGATAGTGTCTACACCCACAAGATAACATTTACAGTTCCTACTCTGAAACCTCCCTCTTTAAGGAGATATCCCAAACATACAAACCTTAAATGACTCCAGATTACAGTTTCTCAGCTCCACAATTTCCTTTATAGATGTGTTTTCTGACTACCATCTCTCTTCACTGGCACGCTGGGTATAGAACTGGAGGACCTTCAGCTGAGGGGGCAGACTCTCCAGCTGCGGGCTGTTAAAGATCCACATCCTTGGCATACCAAGCACAGAGGGCTATACATAATGTACACTGCCTAGTAGGCTAGATAGACTCTTGCTGATTTATCCCGTCAACCTCTCCCACACAGGGCTTCAAAGAATTTGCCAAACACCTGACAGAGCTATAAAATGAGCCATGCTTACTCTGTGCAATGCCAGGGTGAAAAGACAAGATTCCCCCACATACACACACCTGTGTGTTGGGCTTCCTGCCACCCTGCTTTTCATGCATCCTGTTGGCAAGGAGAAACTTTCTGTCTCCCAGTGCTTCTATCTAATATCTGATTGATCTGAAGCCCCATCTCCTTTGTCCACTGGGAGAAGAAGGACTCTCTCTCTTTCTTTCCGCTAGCTCAAGTTGTTTTCTCATCTCCTCCTCTTGCAGCTGAAGCTGCCACCTCCATACTTCCCAGTCATAAGAGGAGTTCTACACCCTGGGTGACAGTGGCGCATGGGGCAGTGGCAGCAGCAAGGTTCCCTACAGCAGCTGTTTTTTTGTGTTCTCTTCCCCCCACTTCCCATTGGCAACTGGGTTGCTGCTCCTGTCACCCCCTCTTAGTTATGCTATTGCTCCTGCCTATTACCCAAACCCAGAACAGCTTTTCCTCTTCCTCTCTCACAAGCACACACATTAATTGCTCAGCTCCTGAGCTAAGTATACCCAGTCAAAAAGCCCGACACTTAATTGATTCAGTCTTTGCAGGTTAATCTAAGCTGCGCAGATTGAGCTGATAAGCAGCTGAGCAGACATTCACTTTTGATTCAGGAAACACGGCCACATGCCTGCAGTGACTCAAGCCAGAAGCCAGAGAGTGCAAGAGCATGCCTGCCAGCCACTGCCAAAGGGAAACGAAGAGAGAAACCCTCCAAGGCTTTCCCCCGCTCCCTGTTGAAGTGGAGGGGGCGTAGCTAGGCCCCAGCCTGGAGCTAGCTGGAGGGTCTGCCTGGGCGGGGCAGAGGACTGGAAGGGGAAAAAGGTAGTGGCATTGAATTCATAAAAGCTTGAACAAAACTAGTTCTTTCTCTGAAGTGAGGATTAAACAGCTCAGCTGTGTGTTCACTTCCTCTTCCTGCTACCCGCAAGGTCTCTGGAATTTGCAGTCCACAATCACAGCAGCAGAACTCTGCAGGGTTGCTTATCACTTCCTCTTCCTGCTTCCAGGTGCCTCTGGGATTTGTAGTCCACAGTTGCAGGCAGCATTAAGTAAGCCAGCAGGGCAGGGCATCTCTATACTTGGGGGAAGGGGAGTTTAACTCCCCTCCCTGGCCAGAACCCAGCCAGGATTTGCCTGGCGGGGCAGTGAGCCAGCCAGTGAAGCCAGTGAGCCAGCCCTCACTGCTCCTGCTAGGGAGAAAAATGGTGGGGCCAGCCCTGCTCTGTGGAGCAGTCAGCATAGCCCAGCTCAGAGATGCAAAGCATGCTGGGATTCTGGGGGACTGTGATTTAACTTGAACCAGGAAGGGGTCATCGACAGAAGTTTCATAAACCAGTTGGACCTAAATCAGTGAAGTCTGATACAGCATTCAACCAACATTCAGTTAATTTTGAAACTGGTTTATGTGCACTAAACTTCTATTCTGTTACAGGTTTAAACCAGTTTCTGATCACCAGGGACCTTAGTTTTCCCTGATAAAAAAATTACAAATTCTCTGATAAAAAACACCCAAATCCACACTTAAAATTAAATGCCACTCTCTCTCTCTCTCTGTATGTGTGTGCATGTATCAACTAAACACACTGTTTTATTGATATATTTACAATTTTCAAGCAATTTGGAAGTCTAACAGTACCTCAATTACTATAGTGAAATAAATTCTAAGTACCTATCAATTTTGGTATTTGATTTTGGGGTTTTTTTTCATGGAAAATCAGTTCTCCCTACCTCCTTTGCTCACCAAGATACAGGGCCAGGCCCCTCACTCCCAAGCCACAGTCACCTGGCTGTGCCGGTGCAGAGGTACCGGCTCCCCACCCTGCAGCCCTCTCCTGGGGTCTACACAGCACAACAGGCGGGACCCAATGCGGCAGGACAGAGCAGGGCCACACTTGGGAGCTCCTTGCTACTGCAAGTCTTGCACTGCCATGGTGATGCACCCTAAGTCCACCCTGGACTAGTGAGATCACAACCCCATGCCGCTGCCCCTGCTGCTACCAGGTGGGCAGGGGGAGCTTTGCCAGGACAGCACGGGGCTTGCACCTGCGGCAAGGAGCTTCCCTGCCCAGCCCTGCTCTGCCCTGCCATTCCAGGTACCACCTGCTGTTCCACAGAGGCTCTTGGGGAGGGCAGCAGGGTGGGGAGCCTGAGCGTGCAGCCTGTACCCACCCCTGCACCCACTCCACGCACAAATCTGGGGGGCACAGGTCTCCCTGCACTTCCGCCCTTCCCCTCCCCCCTCAGTAGTGCACACAGCAGCGGAGAACAAGCCCCATCTCTCGAGAAAAGCTGCCTGCGGCCCTGCCCCGCTCCCCTAGCCCAGAAGTATAGAATCAATGTTTCAAAGACTTGTGTCTCAAGCTCTTCTTGAGTCCTTGTAATAGCCTTTTTTCAACCACTGTGCACAGGAGAGCAGCAGTCTTCTCAATCCTCCAAAAAATGGTTGCAAAATTGTTCATGGACATGCAGTCAGTTTTTGCAATGGCAAAGAATTGTGGGATAGGATGGATGTGGAATGACTTCTCAGCCCCTCTTGTAGATCATATCCCAAAACAGGCTTGAGAACCACTCCTCTGGGTGACAGTGTTGAACACAAACAGCTTGTACAGAGCCAGCCTTAGGGAAAATAGCACTGTGTGTTAACTTTTATATTGGCGCCCCTGCCCTTTCTCCCCAGTCAGCAGCAGCGCACATTTTGATTCGGAAGCAGAGCAGTGTGGGGCACCAGGCAGGCAGGCTGGTACTGCTTCTGCTGTGGGGGAGCAAGGTGGGCAGACTGGAGTAGGCGCTACCCCACTTGCATGTGCCTGGTCTGGCTCCTCCTGAGCAGCAGCTGGAGGCAGGGGGTGGGCTGGGCTGGGCTAGACATTGCTTCTCCTGCCTGTGGATTTGCCAGTGCAGGTTATGGGAAGAGCGCTTCTCTGAGTTCAGGCTGCTCACAGGTGTGTTTGTGAGGGGTGGGTGCTTGGTGCCTCCCTGACCATGGCACCCTGGGGCCTGGGACAGAAGTTCTATAAACCAGTTTGACTTAATCAGTTAAATCTGATACTCCATTCCACTAGGTTTATCTTAAACCAGTTTCAGCCATTTGAAACCAGCTTATGTGCACTGAACTTCTGTTCTGTTATAGGTTTAAGCCAGTTTCTGATCACTTAAACTGGTTTATGTGCAACTTCTGTCCCTGGCCTGGGTAATCATCTACCCCAGTGGTTCCCAACCTTTTTAGACCACGGACCGGCAAACTGTGGACTGGAAGTGACCGCAGACCGGCAAACTGTGGAGCTGCATGCTGTAGAGCAGAAGTGACCGGCATACTGCGGACTGACAGCCAACCCTTTTTTACACTCAGTAAGCCAGTCACTTCCAGACTTGGAAGTGAGTATAAAAAAGGGTTGGCTGCCAGTCCACAGTATCCCAGTCATTTCTGGACTTCTGGTCTGGCAGCCAACCCTCCTGTGAACCGGCAGCCAATCATTCACGGCCCAGTACTGGCCCATAGCCCAGGGGTTGGGAACCTCTGACCTAACCCTAAGGCTCACTCTGAGCTTGTGTACATTATCGCTTCCTACTGTTGCCACACAAAATGAAACTGTGAGGAAGGGGCTTGCACATTAGAACTGATCTTGTGTATCTACATTTACTCAGTGAACTGATGACGGGCAACATCTTTTCAGGACAAACTTCAACTGTCTCCCTTTCCTTTTTTCCCTGTTTCCCCCCCCCAAAAAAATTTTCCAGATTAAAAATGGGTTGAACTGTGTGTCTGATCTCTGTGGACTAGACATATCCATCTCAAGCCAGTTTAAAAAAATAAACCTCTTTGCCTAGATGGTTCACAGTGATAGGACAAAAACAGGGTTTAACCCATATTATCTGAAAATGTTTATAAATTATGTGTCTGAAGATGTTTTCCTACTATGCTTATAATATCAGTATCGGTCAACTGAAATTGTTAGCTTTAATTTTACTTGTTATAAAAGAGCAAAAAACATGTGTAGAGTCTTGAAACCACAGTAGCAATAGCTGGGTTTGAAAGACTTGTTGCTTGAAAAGGGCTAAACATTTTCAATAGTCAGTGTAGGCAAAGATGTGGTGTCTTCCTGTTTCTGGCATTTACTCTGACCTTTTCTTTCAGATACAGACTTTGCCATGGTTAATGTAAGCCTTTGTTACCTGGCAGTTGTAATACTTCAAGGGCCTGCACCTTTAAACAATCTGGTATTTTAGCTAGTGCAGAGTGCAGAAAGCATTATATCTTTGATCTACACCGGCTTTGGGGCTCTCTCACTGCTCTCTGGGGTGGGTGTATTTAAATAAAATTTAACAGTGCAAGCAGTGTCACATGTGGTTTTCCCCAGTTTGCTAACGCTCAACCTTGGAGGACCAAGCTACATGCACTTAGAGCTCTCAATCCTGAAATGAAAGAGGAACAGGTGTTGAATATGTAACAAAAGAGCTTTTACTTTAACGATTCAGTCATTTGAACTAAATAACAAAAAGCCATAGCCAAGAGTTTCAAACTGTCTCAATCAAGTATCAACTTGTATTCCATAGCTCATCAAACATAGTACCAGCAGAATATGACATCAAGAAAACCATATAAGGTTTCCAGGAAAAACAGAGTACAGGAGACCTGAATTTCTAGTGTAATGAGGCAATGAGAAGGAAGAAAATCTTTTTGAAGGGACAAAATATGTTCTTCTGACTCTTATACATCATAAAAGCAAACAAGGATACACATTTTTTCCCACTGAAGTCCACCTTTACTTCTTCTCTGTATAAAACCACATGCAGTGAACTGGATGAAACCCTTTTTCATCTCAGGAATTTTCTAAAATAAGAACAAAGAAAAAGGCAGAACAGTGTTTATTGGCAAATGAGAAAAATCTGCAGTCACCTTTTCTGTTTTCATGTGGGGGGAAAAAGGAAAATCAGTGGGACCCCATTTTTTGCTTCTTTTCTTCAAGATAAAATAACCTTTGTTCTTTAGATGCAGGTCTACTAAACTGTTCTCTTGACATGTGTATTAACAGTTACATCTGAATGCTCCTGCATTGTGTGGCCATTGTGTGCCACCTTTGTGTATCAGTACAGACAGTGGGACATGGCTGGAATGCAACTCAAAACAATATTTTTTGTTGCATGTTACATAGAACCAACACTTGACTCATTGTTCCTTTTTTAAAGTATGATATACAGTAAGCAAGGTATGTACCTTGCTTACTTATTGGTGCTAGCCCTTCATTTCAAAGCCACCTTTACTTCTATATTAGAATAAAGGGGAAAAGTTCACAGCCATAAACTATATTTGCCTTGCTCTGACATAACATGCTAATTTAAAGACTGATGGCTTTCTTTATCAAGATGGGTATAAATAAACTCTTGTTTAAAAAAATACAGTTCACAAGTTTAGGTGCAGAAGCAAAGTAAAATCTATCCATCCTACAACTCAACTGGCATGTGCTTTTTAAAAATAAATCAAGTCAAAAGTACAACCCCCTAGAATGATTTTACATGGTTTAGCTCTATTGCTATTTCTTTAAGGCACTGCCGTTTTTTTGACTGAAACTAGCATATCATAGAGAGTGAAAAAGAATTCACTGTTTTTAAAAAAGAGGAGGCCATAACATTCACAGAATCATCTGGCAAGGAAACTCCATAGAAAACAGAAAGTGGCAAAAGTGCTCTTTTGTTGGAGTTTGGAGGGTAAGCCTCCTCTTCTTTCATTACTTGCATTGGGGAGTTTTTGATTACGCCTGCTCAAACAGCCGCTTTGTACTAATGTGTTTTCTTGTGGATTTGCCAGGTGACCCCCCAACCCTTTGGCAGCAGGCCAGTTCCACCACAACAACTGTTCCTTAAACAAGCGCAGCAAGTGAAGTCAGTTTTTGCCACTGCTGCCCAGATGGAACACTGACTTTTCTGTTCTTTTCTAGCTGGTAATGAATATAACCTAGTTTTTTACATTAAAGCAATACAGGAATCTGAGAGGTGTCCCACTGAATATGAATACAAGAAAGATGCGTGTATTTATTAGGCCTTCGTCAAATTTTTTTCTCTTGGGATTCAGGTGCTGCCCATCCAAACTCATGGACATTCCTACTGTTGACGTTTTTAAAAGAAATTGCACATCAGATAGCCTTTGTCCACTTAAGTCTTCTACATCCACTTTCCCTTCTCTAACTATTAACCTCTCTGCTCTAGTGCTGGCAGAAATCAAACAGGGAACAAATTAGGTCAGACATGAGAGACTGAGAAAAGCCATAAAGAAAAAAATAGAAGGCAGGCATGGACATTCATAGTTTTTCATAGGATGTATGTAGTAAGCATTATTACCTTTTTCTTATGCTCCAGCAGTTTAAGTGATTTCAGGAGGAGGAGAGGGGGAAGGGGAAGACAAATCAACTCTTTCCAATTGACTCTTATAATCCCCTCAAATGTTGAAGAAGGACAAGAGTGAATTTAGAATGAATCCTGAAGCTCAGAAGCAAGCTCTGTGGTTCTGCTGACAGTTTGGAGCTTCTCCTTCTCCTAAAGTATTCCCAGCATTATTGTATGAAACAACTCTTCTACATGCTGACAAGAGACAGTAATCAGCATGCCCATCTCTGCAAAATGCTTTGCTTTGGACTGGCATGACATAGCAGTAAGAAATCACATAGGGCTCGTTTTCCAGCTGTTCAGCCAATAGATGTAAATTGTCACTCATCATCAGCCCACTCGTGGTGCTCAGGCCGTTAGTTGCTGCAGGCAAGCAAGTAATTAAAATGCTGAAACTTTCTGCTCATCCCACTAAGTAGAATCCTCAGGGTGATGCCTTAAAGGGCAGCTTGTGAAAAAACAAATTGATGTGATTGGAGCTTTTTGCTCCTACTTCTCACATGACTCTTCTTTTAAATGCCTTTGCGGACCCTTTTTTTGGCACATGATATAAGGTTTTGTCCCTGACGTTTATGACCTTTTGCTCGGGAGCAGCATGTCTCTGTAATTTTTATGCATATCCCTAAAATCCAAAGATACAATGTCACAAACAACTTTAAAAGGATCACAGAGGGCATAGAATATAGTATGACCACTACAACAAAAATGCAGCTTTATGTACCACTCTGCAACCCCTTCTTTATGAACTCCATCTCTGTATTTCTTCGTTTGCTAACAAAAAGCCACAGTGTGGTGTTTTGAATATCAGACATCCTACTTTGACTCATACAGTCATGGCATATTTGATGTCCTGAAGTGATGCATTCTGGAATACTTAAACAAAACAAAAAATACCAGTAGGATATATTCATAGAATATTTTTAAATGAGCTGTGCTGAATATTTCCCTCAACCTGCTTAATGAACATAGTTGTCACCAGGGATCCTGGTTTTTTTCTGATTAAAAAAAATCCCCAATTTTCAGGTTAAAAAAGTAACCCAAAATCCACATTTTTCCATGAGCAGAAATGAGCTGCTCCCACTCCAACTCATCAAAAAATGTATTTTAGTCTCTTGTAGGCATGAGTCCAGAAACACGGTCAAGATCAAGATCACAGTCCAGCACATCCTCCTAAGAGCAGTGCTGGCATGCTTGGTGCTGCTTTGATGGCAACTACACATTTTTACTGTGTTGTACATATATAGAAGTCAGTGAAAAGACTGACAAGGCCAGTCCAAGATCTTCACGTTCACTGCAGACATGGCATGTTGTTCCAGAAGAAAGGAATGGATCCAGGTGATGTCAGGTCACAGCTCTTACCCTTGTAGTGTGCAATACGTATAGAACTAGGGTAAACATCCATCCCATTTTTCCCTTGACAGTCCTGGATTTTGGAGGCTGGTCCCAGACAGGGGATGCAAATTTAAATGAGTGTCCCAGGCATGGGGAACAGTTCTGCTGGGAAAGAAAGCAGCATGGTGCCCCTGTTGCAGGATGCCACTCTGCCTCTGCCTCTCCCTGCAGTGCACCACTGACTAGGAGGGAGGGAAGAGAAGGTGTTGGGGGAGGAAGGAATGAGGAAAGTGTCCCAGATGTCCTATATTTCCAAGCAGGATGATGGTTACCCTATATAGAACTAAAGTGAGTGGGCAGGGCTGGTTTCTTGGCCGTGATTTCAAGATCACTGTGGAGGCAATAGAAACATAACCTTAGTAGTTATATAGTTACTATGTTCTATAAAGATAACCAGAAGAGTACTGAGGAGAGAACTGTGAGAAATATTTTAACGTATCTTGTTAACCATGAGTCCCTTGCCATTACAGAGTCCCAGAGCATTGGCAGTGACTTTGGTCTCTCTTGCTCTTTTCCAGAGTCACGTGGTGATTTTTGAGGATTGTGGTCTTGTGTACCAAAGATCCTGTTTGTTACAGGGCAGAAAGGGTATTTTCTGACTTGTAGCTTAAAGGGGAAAGGCCTGGAGGGGATGTTCTTTTGAACTTTTCTAGACTCAACATCTAGCACAGGGGTGGGCAAAATGTGGCCCGGGGGGCAGATGCAGCCCACCAGGCCATTCTATCCAGCCATTCTATCTGGCATTATCTACGGGGCCCCTAAAAAATTTAGAAAATTAATATTAATCTATCCTGGGCTGCCTGTCATGCGGCCCTCAATGGCTTGCCGAAACTCAGTAAGTGGCCCTCTGCCCAAAATAATTGCCCACCCCTGATGTAGCACATGGTTGCGTGCAATCACAAGGGTTGATCTAGAAGACCCAGTTGGTCACTTATGCTCCTATGGGGGAAAAAAACCCCACTTAGTAAAACCAAAATTAGTGAATACCTTTCACATCTTGATGGAGTGTATATAGGTGACTTTTGTTGACTTTTTAGTCTTGACTTCTGTGTGTGTTAGTTTTCAGAATCAAGTCTCCTAGGAAATGTAGGGAAATATTACTTTAGTAAACAGTAGTTCTAGCTTTATTTGAACTAAAAGCAGTTAATTTTAAGGTGCCACATTAAAACAAAGAATAATAATGATAGAATAAATGTTATATCTTGATCCATGAATGTGTCTACTACTTGCAAAGGAAGGCTCCTCTAGTTAACACCCCCTATCCTGCCATAGAGTGGTCGGATTTCAACTATGTAACAGAGACAAGAAAAAGGCAAATATCACAGTGGACATTCTCTGTTGTCTCTGAGGAGATCTCAAAAAATAAAGCATGTAAATATTTTATATTACTCTTGAAAACAAATGTTGGTTGCTATTTTGTTTTAAACAAACGTGCAATTTGTTTGGAATTGAAAAGTTAACTATAAACTGTTTATTTGCTCTACTAGCAACATCAATGACAAATTGTGAAATTGACACATGACCTGTTAAATGGTGTTTGAGAGAGACTGCATTTCCGTATAGAAACTTACTGAAATCTTGTTCACTTACCGTAAATTGCACAGCACGTTGGATGAACACTTTTGTATGCTCCTCTCTAGAGGGCTTGATAGAAATTTGTTCCAGATTTTGTTTGGTGATCTCAGCTTTGCATTAGTGACTATGTTCAACCCTTCCAGAACCATAAATGCTGACAACCAGGATGATGAGACTTTAGGATATTAAATGTCTGCACTGTGATACTGAAGATTAGCTCTTGCAATCCAGTCATTGATATAACTAGAATAGAGTTGTCAAATGGAGATTGTATTTATTATCTGTGAAATGCCTGGAGTTGTCTTGAACCATTTCAAGCAATGCATTTGTTCATTCTCCCACATGTAACTATGCATGATGCAGCTTGGTATCTAGTTAGTTTCTCTGAGCCAGGAATGGATAACTTTTCAGTCTTGGCTTGAAAAAATACTTGTGTGTGTTACACCCTTTGTCACACTTTACAAGATACTGCAATCAAGTACTGGTGTTGTCTAGACACTATAACAAAGTTGAAAAAAACAAAAGAAAAAAAATCTCAGATTTTCACTTTTCATCTAGTTGTCTCGCAGGCAATCTTCATGCTGAAAAAAAATAATAGGGAGGAATCAGATTTAAAAAATAGCTGCAAGGGGAGAGGGCCGTTGTCTGGTTGGTAGTTCTTAGTTAATAATTGTTAATAAGAGCATGCAGAATTGTTTGCCTTGCAGAACTGTACATTTAGTCCACAGTAGTACTGTTTTCTAGTCTATTTGCTTCTTCAACATTAACTCCTTGAATAATTTTACTTTTGTGGCCACTTGTAATTTAATCTTCCTCTCATTTACGGACTGAATGTGTAAATCACTTATGCATGAATAGCTCATCAACTAGTGTGAATCAGTGCAGCTCCAGGAACTTCAAAGAAGGTATTTCAGTTCACACCAGCTGAGCATTTGTGTATATTCAGTGAAGGTCAGTTGAGCAACAGTGATTGTCTGGTTGTGGAGATTTTGTTTGTTTGTTTGTTTTTGTTTGAATTGCTACACAATACTTTTTCTGAAGATTTTTTTTTTTTCTTTTTCAGTTTTCTGGTCTATTTTCCCCTCCCCTCCTCTCTCCTTTACCTTCACTCTCCTGCCTTGCAACTTTTCCTATGACAAAATGGTAAAAGGAGAGAACAGAGGCAGGAAACCCATTTTCTGTTTTTTACTAAGGAGGTACCATTTTGAACCAAAGGGAATATGTCACTGACAGAAGTCTTCTGAGTAATACAGCTTGCTTTTACTAATGCATTTTCAAATGAGAAATGTTACCCTTCTCTAACAGTTCACCTTTTGAAAGATATTACAATTTCATAGTCAGAATGCCTTTAGAAAGTACTTCTACAGGTTGAGATTCTTTGGGCAACTTCTCTTTTTCTTGATTTGGAATTTCCCTTACACTGTGGTTTTTATTAGGTTTTATTTTGCACTTTGTCACAAAGGCTATTGAGAAGTATGAGTATGAGTGCTTCTTGGTAGGGTAAATTAGCCCACATGGAGCTCCACTGTGGTTAAACTACTACTGGAACACAAGCAGAAACTTCAGATATCTCTAAACTACAGCAGTTACAGAAAAACTGACTGTGGTGTAAGCATACCCATATGGGTATCCCTACCATGCACCCTAATGGGGAATTCATAACCAGCTCCATGCAGCACACCTTTCTCCATCCTGCCTGGGCAAGGTGTCGAAGCTAATACGTCAACCAGAGTTCCCTGAACCAGCTATAAACCATATTGAAGTGTGATTGATCACTGCTGTTGGACAGCACAGCTCGCATGCTTGCTCTCTCCCTCTGCCCTCTTCTTGCTGCTGTTTCTTCAGGCAGCTAAGACCCTGTCTGTTTCTTAAATATAGGACTGGGCTTTTAAATTTCTGTTAGTAGGCTTTACAGTGTCTCTAAGGAAATATCTTGAATGAAGACATTGTCTTAAAAAGCATAGAGAAGTAGTAGAAAACAAGAAACTTTGCCCACAGGTGAGAGTCAGAATGGCTGGGACATCAGGAATGAATGGGATCATCTTAGTATAGTACAGGTCAGGCTGATGTACTATATCGATGGTTTCTTTATTAAAAATAAGTGTGCCTATAAAGGAATTTGACATTTCTAAGTATAGGAAATCTTTTCCAGTAGGTGCTCTTTTATTTTATGGGACAGGTGAATTCAAGAAGCAAGGCAGGCACAATGTGAAGTATCACAGGCAATCAGTAGATTACTGAATATTTTAATTTTCAGACCACTAAGCAGTAGGTTGGTAGTGTACTTTTTGAAAATTCACAAGTTTATTAAAGCTAATTCCTGTGCTGATGTTAGAGATAAACATGCAGAATCATCAGGTTAGCAGCTACAAACATATGAGGACTTAAAAATTAGATTTGTGTTTACTTGACTTAGCATAAATTAAAGTAACTTGTATTTCTAATATCTTCTGCTGCTTTTTTGGTGATGTCTCCACACACAGAAAACTATGTACCCTAAACAAAGTTAAAGTGAGACAAATACAATACTGAGGAAGGCTTTGCTTTTCTGCTTCTTCTTTTGCCACCTTTCTAATCCATAGCTCTAGTGTCCTAAGTGTTCACTTTTTACTTGCCCTGCGTCATGATGCCCGTTGATCACATAAAAGCATCAGCATGGGCTTTTAACTTGCTTTACCCCCATGTGAGCTCAGTGCTGTGGATTGCTCAGCACTGTTATTAAATTATTTAGATACCTGTATGTGGATTTAGGAGCCTAACTTTAGACTCCTATATGTATAAGTTCTGCTGTGGCCTCTTCCTTCTTTAACTCCCTTTGCTAAAGAGGCATGTGATGATGAGGGAGTACTTCTACTACCTGCCCAGGTGCAGAGAAAACCTCCTAGCAGTGCTGACCAAGGGCTGGGATCTAGTAGCAACAGATACTGCATTGGCAAAGTATACTCAGTGGTCCCCGGATGGAACCGAGGGAGTGTCTCCTAAAAGCTTCTTCCAACTCCTTTATATTTATCTATAAACATTGAATTTTCACTCCAGAGTATTGAGCTCCTGAATAGCTACCCTAATTTCTTCCTAGCAGCGTATGTGAATTGCATGAATGTGACAACACTCATCTCTCCTTTCTTTGTTCTTGCAGGATTTTAGATAATGGGCTGTGTGCAATGTAAGGATAAAGAAGCAACAAAACTGACGGATGAGAGGGATGGCAGCTTAACTCAGAGTACGGGTTATCGCTATGGGACAGATCCCACCCCACAGCACTACCCTAACTTTGGTGTGACTTCAATTCCAAACTACAACAACTTCCACGCCACAGGAGGCCAGGGATTGACTGTGTTTGGTGGTGTCAATTCCTCTTCTCATACTGGGACTTTGCGTACAAGAGGAGGAACAGGTAGGACCTAATATGAGCTTATAGCATTGGAAATATGTCTACACAGCAGACAGGGCAGCATACATATTCCCAGGCAGGCTGTAAATGTACTGTCTTGTGTTCCCAGAAATTGTATGCCCACAAATTTATCCTGTTGAGACCTCTGCTGTGTAGACGCACCCTGGACCCATCATTTAAAAAACTGTTTAGAAAATAAAGAACACCTGCCTTCAGAGTAGTCCCTGAACTCTAAATGGCCTCACTGCCTTAGTATCTGTCCTTGGAAAAAGTCATCTGTGACAGTTGATCATTAAAATAAACATGACTAGGAGGGGAAGTAAGTGTGAAGGGCTGTGTCGTGGCTTTAAAGCTGTAACTGTTAACTCACAGTTATAAGCATAGGTGCTAGGTAAGCCAGCTACCCACAGTGACTGTTTAGTGTAGCTCTTTTGTACACCTGCACATCATCACATGATTTTGCAATGGGATTGTTAATCACACATCTCTTTCTATAGGTGTAACTCTTTTTGTGGCGCTTTATGACTATGAAGCAAGAACAGAAGATGACTTAAGTTTTCACAAAGGAGAAAAATTTCAGATACTTAACAGCTCGTAAGTTGTAGGGGCAAAAAGATTATTCTTTTTAATTGTTTAAATGAAAGATAACTGTATAATGCCAACAATTCTGTTTATCTACTTAATCATTATAGTCAAATGCATTAGATACTCAAATACGATGCCTAAGTCTTTATATTTGCCTGCTTTTGTGTTTTTCAAGATTTTATTCTAGAAAATATTGCCAAGACTGCATTGAACGTTAAAAAGTGATTTGTTAGAGTAATATAATGCAGTTCTGTGGTTATAGTCTCTTGATGGTTTTCATATCTAATGACCTCAGCTCACAAGAAACTCAGGCTAGAAACTAAGGTCACAAGCTTCACAGGCAGTAAGAAAAGTTGTGGGAGCCAAATAAGATCCATGCTAACAGTTTTCCAAACCAATTGTCTTCCATGTTTCTATGCCAGAAGGTTTAAAAGAAGAAATATAGTCCAGTCACCAAAGCTTCTACTTTTTCATGCATGCAGAGGGCAGCTCTGTTAAATAAAAAGGCACCTTTTACAGTTACATTTGAAGAAGAGCTGCATTTTAATCTTTAAACACAATTACTTCAAATGGATGTAGCTACTGTCCATAGAAAAATACTTGTTTAAAATTAACTTCTGAAAGATGACCAGGCCTCTGAGCTACTGTCAGTCCTATAACCAAGTACCTTATTGAAAGCTTTTGTTCTGTGCTGTTTTGCAACCATATAGAAATAAAAATGGATAATATGGAAGTTACACAGTATACCGGAGAGCTTTGTGGTCTTCTCATCCCTCCTTATTGTCATAATTTACAGCAGTGGGGCAGATACATCCCTGAGGTAATTCTGTTACATTTAATAGAATAACGGCAGGGCTCCATTTGGCCCATTGTGCATTAAAGTGAAAAAAGTCAGGTAATTCTGTGGAATATTTCATGAAACTGTGCAGCTAGAGAGCTTTGATGTAGATGAAAGCACAGAAGCTTCAGTTAAGACTTGTAGAGGGAGCAGCAGTTTAAAAAGCTCTACATCTGAATTAGCAACTGCAAAAAAAATGTGACAAAAGATTTTACATTATCCATGTTTTTACAGTGCTTGCCACCCTCCTAGCATGACAGACTTTCTACATACTAAGCCACCACTTGGGAAAAAAATCAATCTTGTTATAAATTCCTTTAAAATTACAATTTGTGAAATCAATGAGAGCTCAGAATAACTTGCAAAGCAATGTTATTTGGAGTCATTGTGGGACATAGAGAAGTGATTCCACCCCCATGTGAGCATTTGCAATGTGAACATTTTAATACTGGTACGTATTTTCTCTAGGAAGCTTTATGAAGGAGAAAAAAATAAGCTAATCAGCCACTTTCTTGGGAGCTGAGGGTATTCAGTCCTTCTGACAATCCAGCGTTGTGTGCTTGAAACCTCCAAAACTTAACCATGCTCCCAAACTGTTAAAAATTAGGTAGTACAAGCTCTTTTAATAAAAAAATGCTTGATCTTTCTGATTCTATTAAAACTGAAAATAATACAAGAACCATCTTTCCTATGCTGTTCTGGTTCTGTTCAGAGTCATGAAGTGCACAGGTGCACTAGTTTTTGTTTTAAATTTTTAAAAAAATCTAACTTTGAATCCATAAATGATTCAAGTTCGTATTTGGGGTGCAAGTTCAGATCAGCCATGAATTTTCTGACATTTCTTTTAGCTCTAAAGTGAATGTTGGATTTGATATAAAGTGATATAAAATGTAATTAATTCCCCCTCTTCTCTGGCAAAGGTTTAGGTTTCTTTCTTTTGCAGCATGTTATGATATGCAGCAGGTAATATTTCTGCATATGATAAAATACCTCCACCTAGTGGAATTTCTGTGCTATAATCCTTTTGAAATAAGAGAATGATGATTAATCTATCCATTGTGCGATATGAGAAACAAAGAGTGCATGGAGGATTTGAACAGTATTGTTAACAAAAGCATTTTGTATCTCCCCAAATATATTTTTAATGAGCATGCAGACTTCAGCTGCCTAAAATTTGGCAGATAAATAGGTTTGGCCCAATTTTCAGAGGTGCTAAACACTCATGGCTTGTACCAAAGAATAAGGAGTGCTGTGACTGCACAATGGATTTCGAAAATCAGGCTACCTCTATTTAGATGTTTTACCTTAGGCACCTACATTTTTAGAAACAAGTTGCATGTTATGGAGAAGCTAATACATGCAGCCTGCTTAAAACAGGCTTAAAATGTTTCCACTCATACAATGAATAACAGAACATGGGATTTTGGGCTTTACAAATCAAGAGTTCACAAAATGAAAAAGAGCATTTCCTCTTCAATAAAATGCCTCTGTTTTGAGTTGTTCTATGTAAATTTTGAGGTGTGAAAAATAGTTTATTTTTCTGCCCACTTAAAATAGCTTTCCCAATCTCTGATTTCTATATTGGCATTTGCTTATTGAAGGCTTTAAGATGTGATATTCTGTAAAATTTTAATAGATAAATCTCTATTTTCCAGATGAGGAATTTGAGACATTTAATATCTGGCCCAAAGGAACAAAAAGGAGTCCTTGTTTGAGGAAATTAGACGTCAGAATTGTCTGGCTCACAGTATTATGACGCTGCTAACCTATGAATCATCTCATCCTGTGAAAATCTGAAAAATAAACAAGTTTTTAAAAAAACTATCATGTTCCATTTCAGCTGATTTTATTCTAAGGGCATCGTCCTGTCCTTACTCTGCCCTCCCTGTTACTGATGCACACTGAAACTTTGCATGTAGCGTGCTGGAGCAGGATGGGTCCAGTGTTTTTCTTTCAAAAGCCTTCAGGGAAATGGTTTGCACAGTGATTCAAAAATGCATCCAAATCATTTATGCTTTTAAAAAGCTTCTGTGGGTGACCAGAGCCCAATTTTCAAATGGGAGGGGCTTGAGGATCTTTCCAACGCTGTGATTTAATAACAAGGGCAAGGAAATGGCATTGTTGCATTATTAAATTTCTCTCTGATCATCGAAACAGAAGTCTGGATGTCCTACAAAGATTGTGATTTTGGCAGTGTGTGGATCCAACCTTGTTTCCAAACTCTTTCAAGAGTCTATATTGGAAAATAACACACTTGTCCCCAACCATACGCACATTTATTCTTAATTTCAGACTAAATTCATCCCTGCCTGAATGAGATTTCAGTAAGAGTTACAGCCATTCATGTCACAGGACTGCTTTAAAAAAACTCAATTTCTGACAATAATTCTTTTTTAAAAATGAATAGATGCAACTGTTTTGACTTGAGTGCAAACCACTCTCCAAAGTGCATCCAGGACAGAGGGGTGAGCTGTTAATTCTTAAAGCTTGTGGCTGCAGATAACGTTAGCAGTAAGATAACTTAGCAACTGTATTTCTGTCCTGTATTTCTGTGTGTCATACTTTCTCACCTTTATTCCTGCAGTGAAGGAGACTGGTGGGAGGCACGTTCCTTGACAACGGGAGAAACCGGTTACATTCCCAGTAATTATGTGGCCCCAGTTGACTCCATCCAAGCAGAAGAGTATGTTTTCTTTTCATTGTACAGACGCATTAGCACTGGTCTTGCAGGACATGTGAGAAATTTGTGTTGATTGATTGTGGTGATTTTCAAGTGACTTGAATAATTTTTATTTCACTTCTCAGCTTCACTGATAAATAATTAAAAACAAAGGGAGAATAAACTTAGCCATTTTTCAGTTGGAAGAAAGAACACCCAGAGAATAAAAGAGACCTACATACTTATAGTTTACACTGTTTCTTGCTTTAGGCCTAAGTGCCCCAGTTCACCCAAATTAACTCACAGGAGCCCTTGGGGACAAGTAATCTGCATAAAACAATACAGATTGCATCAACAAGCACCATTATTGTGGGAGGTTGGCTCACAGAGGGTGCTGAGAGACATGGAAAAAAAAAACAGCCTACACTTTACCGGAAGAGGAAGCGTGTTAATTCAACCCAGCTCTCCAGCATCTGTATAGATTGGGCACTTCAGCAGGGCTTTTTGGTGCTTTTATCTAAAGCTGATTCAATCAGCTATTAGGAAAATGCAGCAAAAAGCCCTGCTGAAGCACCCAATCTATACAGATGTTGGGCAAGCCAGGTAAAACTAACGCAATGCCTCATCTGGCCATGTGCTGCATTCAGCACGGGGATGCACCAAGCTTAAAGTAAAGCGCTGTTTTTTGGTGGGCATTTATGTCTGTAAGCAGCCAGCCAAAATGCACAACAAGCACAAAAACATTATCCACAGGAATGTATCATTCCTTTGGACTAACACGTGGTTCCATTCTAAAACTATATTTATCTCACAATGGACACATTGGGCCAATTTTGTTTTAGAACAAGGACCTTTTGGGTGAGCATGCAAACTCAAGTTATGTTATAAAATTTCCCTATTATAATAAGCAGTTTGTTTTCAAATGAGAGACCTTTTAAATGATGAGGTGCTTAGAACCAAGAAACGACTAAAGCACAGTGATTGCAAGAGCATAAAACCCTACAGAATCATGATGATTTCATTGTGATAGCCTCTTAGTTTTATCTGGACTTCTAACCTGTATTTCTTAGAGCCCTGCCACACGTTCAAATTAAAGCTAGGTGGAAACCAGCTATAAAGCTGTTACACATTTTCAGGTATCCAAGTTGTAAACATGTTGGTCTAGAGGCAAAAGGAATCAAAACTCATGGAAAAGGTGATATATTTTATTAGACCAATTAGATATTTGCAAACAAATTATTTTATTTATTTTCAAGCTTTTGAGCACCCTCAGCCTTCATCAGGCACAGGAGAGAGCAGAGATTGTAAAAGTTCACCTAGGTAGAAATGAAAATTCATATTTCACAGGAGACCTGAAGGTGTGGCAAAGTCTCCTGTTTGTTCAGGTTAGGCACAGAGAAAGTTTGAAAGTCTTTTTATCTCAAAGTTGTCTGGTGGCTTGCCAGACAACTTTGAGGTAAAAACACTTTTTCAACCTTTCTCTGTGCCTAACCTGAACAAACAGGATACTTTGCCACACCTTCAGGTCTCCTGTGAAATATGAATTTTCATTTCTAGCTAGGAGCACATTTACAATCTCTGCTGTCTCCTATGCCTGATGAAGGGTTAGTGTGCCCGAAAGCTTGCAAATAAATAGAATAATTTGTTTGCAAATATCTAGTTTGTCTAATTAAAGATATCACCTCTTCCACAAGTTTTGATTCCTTTAACACATTTTCAAGCACTAACTTTGTAGCTGGTTGGCTCTTTTTATAGTTGTATAACACTTTTATGGATGGACATTTTTCTGGCATGATAAATACTTTGCACATGTGGCCAGGCTAACATTATTGCACAATTAACCAGTTAATTGTGTAATACACGTTGTGTGTGGCCTTAGCTATGATGCTGCAGGAAAAAGTGGACTCCTATAGTCAAGCAACCAAAGGTGTATAAATTATTCAATATTTTTTGTTTAAACTGAAGTCTAAGAAATGCTGCTGATTTGAAGATTTGTTCATTTGTAGCTCTCTAGTGGAAGAATGATAAAAAAAAATTTCAGCTGTATTTCTTCAATGCATCTCATCTGTTATGTGTAATGCACTAAACTCTGGTAAACCCTGTACATTGGCACATCAGCAGGAAGACATCAAGTAGATGTTGATCATGCATATTCTCTGCCCCATTTCCTGTCCTGTCCCACAGATTGACTGCTCCTCAGAACTTCTGTGACAGCACCTTCAGAGGTTCCTTACTTCTGAAGAATGTGGATCAAAGCAAGATATGCTGAAGTGGCCCACAGTTAATTTAAATGATCTAGTTAGGAAAGTTGAGTGACCCTATTGATTACTCTGTCCAGCACTTTTCATACTTCCTCTGATATTTTTGTTAAGGTGGTACTTTGGAAAACTTGGTCGAAAAGATGCTGAGAGGCAGCTGTTGTCATTTGGAAACCCCAGAGGTACCTTCCTTATTCGGGAAAGTGAAACCACCAAAGGTAAGATGACCAAAGGTGTTATGATCATAAATGTTACCTTTAGGAGGGAAGTTGTAGCCCATGATTGTGACAGGTCAATAAATGTCTCTTTCAATAAAACTATGGTGTAGAATGATGTCATGTAGTTAGATTGGGTATGCCAATGCATGCTTTTTTAATCACTGCAGCTCAGTTCAATGCAAATCATTATTTGTCACAAGCAGAATGCCCAAAACCTAGTTCCTTGACCAGATGTAAGTAACAAAGGTATAGCAAGCTCTTTTAGGGCTGAGTGAGGAGGGGAGAGGTAGAACTACGCTGACCACTGGAGAGGAGGGGGAGGGAGGGGAAAGAGAGAGGAGTCTTACCTGCCCAGGCTCTCCTCACTTGAGTGGCAGAAGTAACTGCTTCCACTATAACATCACTGATTTGGGCTGCTACTGAAGAACAGGTAGCATCATGGGCTCCGCACAATGGCAAGGTTGTGCCTCCCATGGCAAAGCCTTCTGGTGGGGAGGGCATCATTCCATCCTCCTCAGTCTCCCAAGGTATACTATGAGCTGTCCAGCTCATATGAGGAGCAGCAGCAGAGTTACCCCTAAATGCTAAAATTTGGTTACATGATGAACACAACCTTCAAAATATGTGCCAGATCTGCACATGGTGATTTGAGTCTGCAGACAAACTAAAGTGCTTGCTGTAAGCAATCAGAATTACCACTGACCCTTACAGTGAGGTCTTGCACTGACCCTTGCAGTGAAGTCTTATGATGATTCATATAACAACCATTTCTCTTTTGATCAAAGTCTGCAAGAAAAAGGAGCGTTGTATGGTAATGAGTTGGCATTCTAAGTAGATGGATCTCAAGCTATTGATCCGACTTGAGAGACTAGAACCACTTACATTTCCCAGTCTACCCTCTTTTTATACAGTAAATCTTGCCTAATTTTCCACATGCAAATGTTTAGATTGCCACTTATGTCAATTTATTTTTAATTCTGAAGATCCGTTATAATGGAAAGTCAATGGAAAGTCTACTGCTTCAAAAGAATAGTTTGTAACACTGCAGCTTCCCTGTAGGGTAGCTAGCAGCCTGGCATTCTCACCAGGGCCAAGGCATTGCCTTTAATAATTCAATATGGCTTTATTTGAAGATTGATTTCAGATGTTCAGTGGCATTGACTCCTCCTTTTTATGTGAGGAGTATGTCTTGAATCCACTCTGAGAGATTGAAAACTCAGCTGATATAAGCATGTTTGAACCTTGCAGGAGGTAGCTGCATGGATAGTTGTATATAACGCTATTTTTTAGCCCATTGTGACTTTGTTTTTTCAAGTGGTATTTTTTCAGAACTTCCGCACCATTTCCCTTAGGTGAATCAGTTTTCTTTTGCTTTGTAGGAAAAAAAATAAAAAGAAGAGGTAAGCACATTAGGGATGTGCTTATAACAGCAGTCTCAATTTTTTTTTGCTTTCTGACCTCAGGATTTATATAATTACTGGACAAGTTTATATCCAGGCTCTTGTACAGGAAGTGTTATTTAAAATAATGATGCATGTCCTTGGTCAAGATTCTTCCTTCTCTGCTCTGAAAGTGAAAATATATCAACCCTGCATTTCACAGAAGAGAAAGTAAAACAGCTGAGAGGATGGGGAAAAGTGTATTCTCTGTCACTTGATATTGTAACACCAGGATTTCGTAAAAACCTGCTGTAGCTTAGCTAACAGTTCTGAGCAGAAAGAAAAAAAAGCAGAAAAAAGTCACTGGACACAATTCTGTAGCTTACAGTGGTCACTTCTTGTCTTAAAATCTGTGAATCGGTGAGGAACATGTTAAGTATTAAGCCTGCTTATTTTAACAGTTAATATAACCCTTTTTGGTCAGGATTACCCTCTCTCCCACTTTCAAAGAAATAAATCAAATCTGTCTTTACATCTTTTCAAGCCTGATTCCCCAGACACTTCATCACCACTTGTCTATATGATCTTTCACCCCTTTCCAATCTCCACTCTTCCAACTACTGCTTATAATATGCCAACGGACTGTTTTTTTTAAAGTTCATAAATATAGTTGTTTTGCCTGCATCTCTGCATATTTATATTGACTAATGGTGCCATAATGAGCCTTGCAGATTACTGAACAGAAAAAGGAATCACATCTCTTGCTTTTATCTAGTCATAGAACTAAAATTCAAGTCTTGCAGTAGGATCTGAAGTCAGCAGGGCTTCATAAGGGGCCACCCACTCAGATCTGATTATTGGGCTGGAACCTAAGACTTGTTTACATTTTCTTGAAGAATTAGTAATATTAGTCAGATAACCAGTGAGTGTGACTAAATTAAAAGCAGCTGTTGTGAGGGGTGCACAGCCCACAGATGCAGAGCTATCTAGGTAAAGGACTCCACCTGAAGAGTTCTTTGAATAGGACTGTGGTGTAAGGACATCAGTATGGAGGATGGGCCACAGACAGGTGCTCATTCCTACAAGCAAGAATTTCTGTGAAATTCTTACTGCAGAAAAGTAGCCCAGGACCTGGAGCATATATGCGTTCCAGGCCCCTGGCTACAGAGCTACACAGGCCGATTCCTGGCACAGGAAAATAGCCCCCACTCTTTACACTCCTCTGAGCCAACCAGCCAACAGGGGGAGGAGGGTGTAGTGATCACCAGGTTCAGTAAAAACAGGCATATATGAATGAGAGGAACTAAACAAGGAACTTTATTATGGAGCAGTAGGCACCATCTCCAGACCCTTGGTCTTTCTCTATAATTAACAGCTAAAGGAGGCATCATCCCCCAATTCCAAAATCTTTTAAATTAGGGAGCATCTCTAAATTATAACTTCCATAACAGAGGGGGCACACTTTGCTCCAGCAAGGCTTAGGGAGCCTTGCTGCCATGACATGGCAGCCTGCCTCACCTCTCATTAGTCTGGGTCAGCCTAGAGCAGCCTGAGGTGAGGTGGCGGCATTCTGCCATGGCAGCAAGCCTCCATGAGCCTTGCCACCACAGCCCAGTAGTCTGCCTCTGCCCACAGTACTCTGGGCTGACCCAGAGCAATAAGGGTGATGCAGGGGCATCCTGCCACAGTGGAAACTCCTTCCAGGAGGCTTCTTGTCTCAGGAGAGTGTCACCCCTCCTGCCAACCAGATGACTGGTGGGAGAGGAAGGCCATTCTCTCACAGCAGGACCCCAATCCAGGAAGGATTTCCTATAAGAGAATTCCTTGCCCCCAGTCAGCTGATTTGCAGGAAGGGGGGACTTTTTCAGGACACCGTCCTCACAGGGCTCTCTGACAGGGGTACATGGGCAGGCTGTCAGGGAACCAGTGCTCTCTCTCCTTGTTTTCTCCTTGGCGGGAAGAAGGAAGAGCAGGGGACTGTTGGATATCAGTTGTCTTCCACACTCAAGAGAAGTGTGCAGCTGTTCAGGTTGGATCAGGATGAAGGAGAACTGTCTTATAAGTATCCAATCTAGTTTCTTGCAGAAGAACCAGTTCTGTCCTGCAAGACATTCTCTCGAATGGCCATGTGCTCTCTCTTTGTTCTCGGAGAAAGGCTTTTCTCCTGGCACAAATGTAATGCCTGTCCATGGCCCTGGTTTGCCTCCAAAAAAGAAGTTCCTGACTTCGCAGCTTGGAGAGCTGGCACATATAAACCTCAAAACAACAAGCCCCTAAGTGTTCAATTTTTGGTCCAAGCTCACAGAAAGCTCTCTCTCCTCTTAGTGCATCTCCCTCCCTCATAAAACAAAATCAAAATCAAATATATAAATGCTGATAGTTTTTTTTAAGGTTGGCTCGTTTCCTCATATTCAGGGATGAGCAACATTTGAGAGCTCTTCCAAGCTGGCTTAAAGGGTCTTGCTTACTGGATCTCAAGTCTGTGGTAAACAGCTCACTGGGATCCTGTTACACTCCAATATGACCAAAGGAATTTTGAAATTTCATAAATCTGACTCTTTGCAACGGATGTCTCCAAGAAAGCCTGCAGAGACATTTTCCATGTGGAAAGTTGGTTGCATAGCTGTTTTTAGCGCTGTTTCACTCAAGATAGTTCCAAGGGGCATCTTCTCATGTGATCCGGGACGGGGCAGGGGGTGGTGGTATTAATTAGAGCAGCTCTTAGGAGCTCTCAGGAGCTGCTCTAATTACACTGCCTGTAGTGTCTCATGTATTCAGTGTCCCCTGCTTCAAAATTGCAGCAGGGACACTTTAACTAAAGCTCGTTCAATGAGCTTTAGTTAAAGCACCCCCACCGCCATTTTGAAGTGTAAGACACTGAATACACATGACGCTGAGGTTGCTGGAGCGTGCTAATTAGATTAATGGAGTCCGCTCTGACACATTCTAATTCAAATGTATCGGAGCAGGTGTCGAGCACGTGTACAGTTGTGCCAATGATGATTAAACCTGTCAGGTGATTTAAAAGGTACAGATAGTTTCTATACCCTGCCAGTCAGTATTGTTTGACGGCAACCCTGTAGGCTGGAGTGACTGCTTCTGGTGTTTTGGGTTGTCTGAAACTATAGAAAAGGACAACTCACTAACTTATTTTTGTTTATTCTTATATAAAGTGTTTGTCTGTGATAGCAGGGGACTGGACTTGATAACTCAGGAGGTCCCTTCTGTGTTTGCCTCCTAAATGAGGATGAGTAGCTTAATAATAGTTTATCACAATAGGGTATTTTTGCAAGCTTGAATCAATTATGCCTGGGAACCTACTCCTTTAAGCTTTGAATAAAGATGCCTCATACCAGTTTCCTTCAGTTGTGAAGTTAGTCGTCTGCTCAGAAAAGTGTTTCATGCAGTAATTACATTTCACTTTTGATACAAGAGAGGACCAGTTTGAATATTTGCCTTCTACCATATCTAGTGATTAGAGCCTCGCCTTGGATTTGGAGAAAGAGATGTTCAATGAGCTGATGCAGGTTTGTGTTCCTGCCAAGTGTTAACGTTGCTTTGTTTTTTCTCTCAAAGATGGTTGTACTTCAGCAGTGAGCAAAGTGATTGCTGCATATAAAGTTTGTTTATCGATTGATTGTTAATGTTTCTGAAGCAATTTGGGATTCTTATGGACAAAGTGTAGTTATAAATCATTATCTCCAGTGGATGCCGTAAAAATCTTGACATTTGACATATTTTGGTATTTACCTAAACCATAGTATTTGCAGTGTAACCTGACACTTACATGAGAAATGAAGTTCAACAAATTTAAACAGTAAATGTTAAGGTGTGAATTCTCATTTACACTACAGCCCCTCACTCCAGCTGGAGCAGAGCAAAGTGTAAATGTGAGTCCACCTCCGAGATTGTAATTGTTGCTCACTGTAATTGTGTTGTACTTACCTGCTCTTATTTAAAGTACAGTAAATACTTGGTTTTCTAGGTACTATCTTTACTGTCTAATAACAGCTGACACTTAAAAACATTCCATTATCTAAGTGCTACTTATACATTATTTCCCCCGCCTCCCTTCTTTTGAACAGGTGCCTATTCCCTGTCCATTCGTGACTGGGATGATATGAAAGGAGACCACGTCAAACATTATAAGATTCGTAAACTTGACAATGGTGGATATTATATCACAACTAGGGCACAGTTTGAAACTCTCCAGCAGCTAGTTCAGCATTATTCAGGTAACTTTGCAGACAAATGTCCTATACTGTCAGCTGTTGTAAAACAAAAATGTTTGCAGCTGAGCTCTTTTCTGTATGTGTTAAGATGTCGTTTGAGCTATGCTTCTACTTCATTGCAATCCATTTGTATTATCCCTTTCCCATTGCAGTTATCAATGGTTTTCTATGCCATTCATAGGGTACAAAGGCAGTGAAATAACTTGCTTATCTTTTTTTAAGATTTTTCTTCATAAAATCCCCAAAGTGCTTTTGTGCAGTCATCTAAGCTACATACCTTATGAACTGCACAACTATTGTACAGGGGCGTGGAAGGGTTCTGGCAGTGGAATTTTCCTGATGATTCCTGCTGGGTGTATTGCATTTCAGTCATTACTTTTTAAACACTCAGTACTTGTAATGGATATATCATGTTCTCTCAAAAGGAAGGATTTTGTAACTTCCTGAGTTTAAACTACAGACTAGCCCAAGTTGCCGAATTCATACCTGAGATAGTGACCAGCAACAAAACTCAGATTCATAACTGAGCTAATAGCCAGCAACAAAATTCAGATAAGTTTTTGGATTCAGAATCTCCCCGAGACCCCGACTGTCCTGATCTGACGCTTTGGTTTGGGCTGGTCTGTAGTGTGAACACCTATTTCATCACCTGCTTTACTTTCTGATTGGGGTTAACTGGTGCCACTGCTGTACAAAATGCCATCCTATGCTGTTCTTCTTGTAGGAAAAAAACAATAAGGGCACAGTTTTCACAACTGCTCAGCTCTGGCCTAAAGCTGTTTCTGTTGAAAAAAGTTCCTACTGACTGAATAGAAGCCGAATTGGGTTAGCACTGAGCCCTTTGGAAAAGTATACCTTGGTGTTGTGCCTGTTGAGTGTACAGAACCTCCCTTTAGCCACAGAACAAGTAGCTCATGAACAGCTTTCATGCCTCAGGGCAGCTTTCCTTATGCTACCGTTTCCTAAACTGCCAGCATGTCTCTGCTAATTAATCTTGTGGTGGCAGGATTTTGTGCTGTAGCTACCTTTTTCTCCAATGGAAACTGGACTGAAACCCCAAACTCCTTGTGGGTCATCTGACAAATGTTAGATAAGGACAGCTTTATGACATCACCTCCTTGGTAGGGTGAAAGTCTCTAATGCATGCCCTGATATTATACCATGCTTTCAAACAGAGGTGGGAGGAGGGGAAAATAAATGCCTCCAGCTGCTTTCACTGAGTTTGTAACCGCTGATATTCACTACAACATTTGGCCATGACAAGATATTTATTCTTGTGAAGGGCCTGTACCCATTAATTGGTGCAAGGCACAAAGGTGATCAGTGTACTTATCTAAATTACTCTGAGGGCTGTCTTACACTGCAAGATAAAGATGTGACTGCAGCTTGCACATGCATAGACATACTTGAACTACCTTTAAGCTAGCTGTTTGATTTGAGTACTGATAGTAGCAGGGCTGCAGTGGCCTGGGCTTCAGTATAGACTACACAAGTCTGCTTAGGAGGCTGGGTAAAAACCCAGGCTGCACTATGCCTAGAACCCAGGCTGCTATAGCCATAGTGCTGTCAGTATCTGGGATAACTAGTTTAAAGCTAGCTTGGGTATGTCTCCACACATCAGTCACAGATTCATATTGCAGTGAATATTACAATATTCATATTGTACCCTTAATGGAGTTGTGTCCTACCATGATGCACTTCAGTCCAAAAGTATATAATCATTTCACATATTGCACAACCTTTGCATTTGACCTATTGATCACTAGTACTAACAAACAACAGAATAAATCCATAACATTGAAAGCACCCTGAGTTAATTTCACATAAATATTGCATGAAACTGTTGAAGAAACTTTTAGAGAGAGTGCTATATTCAGGTAAAGGCTTTTGCCAAAACTACATCTTTAAGCAGACAGAATTAGTGAATATAACTTTTATGTGTTGGTACTACTTACTATATTATAGCAGAGCATTGCCAGCAAAGCAAGCAGTGATCATACTGCTTAGCATTGCCTAAGTATGTGTTATTTAAGACAGAGAGAAATGTTCTGACCTAAAATGTGAATTCACGTTTTTTGTACAGCATCTGGCTCAAATATTCCCACTGAAGTGTATCTTGCAATGTTTTCTATATTATAAAATGTTAAAATGCCAATATGTAACTGGTTCAACAAAGTATAGATGGGGATTCTAGCATTCTTTCTGACATCCCACATTATTCCCTTGCGTAGTAATAAAATGGCATCTTTTCCTCTAGCCAGAAGTGCTTTGTGTTATCTTCTCAGCTTAGTTTCAAATTATATATGTAGCATCTACATTTTAAAGACCTAAGAAACTGAACAAATTCACTATTAAAAGATGGCTGTGCCTTTCAGCAGGTTCTCTGTAAAACAAAAAATGCATTGTTAGAATAATCCCTATTTCACCTTTTTATAATGATAACAGATTATTTGAAACATTCACAGTTCAACAATCTTTCACAAAATAGATTTTAAGATATAATCTTTTTGGGATCTTTCTTGTATAACCACTGTTTTCTTTATGCCATATTCCTGCCCTGATGTCTCTTAAATATCTGACTTTTTGTTTTCCTACATCTGATGAGCTTTTCTACCTGGAAGAGTTGTTATAATCTATCCTTCAAGTGATTTTATGCTAAATAAAGCCAAATGTTGTCTAGAACAGTGGTTCTCAACCTTTTTTTAGATGCAAGATACCCCTCAGAAAATGCCAACTCTTAGTTTTCACTTGGTTTTTGACTACAGAAAAATACCAGAGCAATTGTTCTGTTACAAAGAACTCAAACCACTACAGGTCAGAATGATTTCAACATTATGGATTCCTATTCAAAATCTTTGGGTTTATCATGTGTATCACATTCACGTACCTAGCAGCACTAACATTGCATGGCACCCCATGACACCCTTCAAAGGATCTCAAGGCCCAATGTGCTGCAGCAACTTGGTTGAGAATCACTGGTCTAGAATCTCAGGGCTAAGGTGTTTCATCTCCTCTACATTATATTATCTTGACTTTTGTGAGTGAACAAGCCAGCCTAAAAGTATTAAAATAAAACCAGCTATTATCCAGCATTGCCTGAAGCCAGATAGACATTTCAGGAACAGTACACTGAAAGCTTCAGTCCTTTTCACCATTTCTCTAGCATTAGGCCTAGAGCATCACTCACAGACAAGTTAGTCAGATCTGTTCCTACACATTTAGTTCCTTCGGCACCAGAACTGATGGATTCTTCTTCCAGTTAAAAGAAAGCAAAAGACCAGAATGTCCCTAAATTTCAGGTTGCCGCCATCCAAACTTTTGTGAGCATTTCAAAATATTATCTAGAGAACATTCATTAAGTAGCTGAATCCTGGCCGTTCCAGCACACATGTCTTCATGTCCTGAGTCCTGTTTTCTGCTTTACAGTCCTTGGAGATCTGCTAGTTTCCCCTGCTAGAAAACCAGTTCAGGTTCCCAGAGAGAGTGAATGAGTTCCCACTGCCCTAGGACATATCAATTTAGGAACCAGAGCTCTGTTTTTCAATAGATTCAGCCTTTCCCTTGTCATTTTGGTGCACACACCTGACTAGAGGGAAATGTTGTGAAAGAGAATGGAAAGCTTGGTTTAATATTTAAATTGTAAGAGTAGTCTTCCACCAACAGCCCAGTGCTGTTGCCTCCATTTAATGTAAAAGTATTCTGAGCATAGAGCGAGTCTGCTGTGTGAAGTACTGTTTATCTGTCCATTAGTTCATATGTTATTATTTATTATAACAATGATAGGATAGGGAGTTCTAAAATAACATGACTTGTAGTCATTCTGGCCTCAATCTAGTCTGTGGTTAATCAGCCATCTGTGAATCTCACAATGGATGAGTAGAGTAATCCAACCAAAGAGGTATAGAGCTGAGTACAAAGCAAACCACCTAAATTCAGAATTCAGACAGGATGCCAAAAACCTTTCAGATGATAATATGCCAAAAAATGCCTGCCAATTTTTTGTCATTTTGCAGTTTCCAAAAAAACGTGGAAAGTTTTAAAGAAATTTCTTTGTAGTTGTAGTTGACAGGAAGTTTATAAATAATCCAGATTGTGGTTTACCGGTGATTCTTAAATAAATAAGTAGGTAAATAAATAAATAAATGTCTTGATTTATACTGCACCAATTAATGAATGTACTTTAGTGCAGCGTAAGGAGAATAGAAATCCTGGCTACTATAACAGTGCAGCCACCTCAGTGAGAGAACAATTGACAAGCACCTTCAGTTTGAGGGTAAAAAGAAAAAAGCATTTCCTGTTCTGTCTCAAGTGAATGTTTCAGTGTTCAGTTTCTACTCTTCTCAGAGGCTTTGTGGTATGCGACTAACAACTGTGGTGAGCAGCATTGTTTTTATGCTTACTGTTTTTGTTCCATGTGTCACACTCTTTTTTCTTTCCTCTTCTTTGCTGTCGCCTCCACTTCTGGCTCCATCAGAGAGAGCTGCAGGCCTTTGCTGCCGCTTAGTAGTTCCCTGTCATAAAGGAATGCCAAGGCTTACTGATCTGTCAGTCAAAACCAAAGATGTCTGGGAAATTCCACGAGAATCCCTACAGTTGATCAAGAGACTGGGAAATGGGCAGTTTGGGGAAGTATGGATGGGTATGGAGTGAAACCATTATTCTAAAATAGCAGCCCATGTGGGTATTACAAGGTGGAAGGTGAAACTAAAACTGTTATGTAACCAACAAAATAAAAGCTTAGAATTATTAGGGGAAATGATTTTGATGCCATGTTTCTAACTGAAATTCTTTTATTTCAAACATCTGATACAATTTATGGCAAAAGAAAACTGATACTTTCTACCCTTTTCATCAGGTTTCAGTTTTGACAAATTACCCCAGCCTCAATAATAAATCAAGGCCTCACATTCTAATCTGGTAATTAGACAAAGGGTCCTTCAGCAAGCTGGCATAAACTCCCTATCTTCAGTGTCCAAATATGCAGCACTGAAGAATAAATCACCTTCCATCTTTTTTGATGCATGCGTATTCTTTGATTATAAGTATGTTTTTATTAATTTCCTCTCCTATAGAGAAAGCTGATGGTTTGTGTTTTAACTTAACTGTGATTGCTTCGAATCATACTCCACAAACTGTCGGATTGGCTAAAGATGCATGGGAAGTTGCACGTGATTCATTATTTCTGGAACAGAAGCTTGGTCAGGGGTGTTTCGCAGAAGTATGGCGTGGTAAGGCAGAGAATATATTTTGTTTTGGATGGATCTTTTTAAGGCCATCTTGAAAGACATACACCTTTTGAATAGAGATCATTAAACCAGCCAGAATGGCCTGAATAATCAGAACCTGTGTCTGATGGAGTCAGGCCACCCACTGACAAAGTTGGGATGTCTTCTTCCATTTGTACCTACTACTATGAGGGATCATTGCTTTAAATGTTACTGTTGCATTATATTTACTCCTATGACTAAATAACAAATACAGCTAAGTAAGGACATTAAAATAAGTCCTCGTACAGACATTCAGTTTCTCCTAGGACAGTCACTGCTCTCTTTGGAAGAATCATAAGTATAAAGATGTTCAGCTTTTTTCTTCTAAAGTAAAAATGGCCACTGCAGGAAAAAATAACCTAGAGAATGGATGTCTGTACATGCTGTAAAACGCACATGTAAAGCAAGTTGACTGAACATACTTTAGCTGATGATCAATCCTGCCAACACAAATGTGTCATTTTCTTTATTCATAGAAGTCCTTATAGGAACAGGCCCAAAAACAGCTGCTTTATGGGAAGTTAATATTGTCAGGATAGCATTCCTAGCACTCACTTTGCCAGGGTAATATGAAATGTATATTCCACAAGCAAAACTTGAGTAAACCAATATAGAGACTGAGAGAACAAAGCCATGACCTTAATAGTTGGGCCACCCATTGAGACTAGTGAATTCTTGCAAGTTGTAAATCCACCATGATTGCTTCTGTTATCCTCCATTTTATTTACTAATCCCCTCCACAGTGGTCTTCAGGTTTTACTGACTCTAAAATATTAACTAAAAATATACACATTTAATTTTAATCTTAACATCACCAAACTACACTACAGGAGCTGTTCTATAAGGAGCGTATCAATTTTTGCACTCAGTGGGTATGTCTACATGAGATATTTTACTGTGACGTAGCATAGTTTACTGCATGGTACGCATGTGCAAATGCAAGTAGCAAATTTACTCACAAGTGTTGTGCAGTAATGCACATGTAGACACCTGACTGGGAACAAATCTGCTCCCAGTCAGCCAGCCACCAGGGGGAAGGAGATTGTTCCCTGCCCCCAAAAGCTGCCTGCTTCTGAGGCAGGCTCCTCCACCACCAGAGCCCAGGCAGGGACTATGTCCCCCTGCCCTGGCAGCAGGGAGCTCCAAGCCCCCCACTCTAAGATCGCGATAGTGGAGTGGGGGGCTGGGAGATCCTATTATCCCAGTGCCAGCTCCATGGTCACAGAGTTCAGGCTGGGAGATATCCTTATTTCCCAGCACCCACTCTGCAGTCACAAGGACAGTGCTGGGAGATGCTTATCTCCCAGCCCAAGACCCGTGATTGTGGAGTTTGGGCCAAGAGATAAGGATCTTCAAGTGCTGGCCCTGCAGCCACAGAGCTGGTGCTGGGAGATAAGGATCCCCAGCCCCATAATCATGGGGCGGAGGCTGGGAACTGTCCTGGTCAGGGATAGGTCACAGCCCCACACCCCAATAGGGTGCTCGAGGCCCAAGGCACAAGGCGAATCCCCACCCAGCCAAGGGCTCTCTGCTAGGTGCCCCACCGGCAGATCGGGGTAGGGGGCTTAGACCTGCCGGCCCTCCCCCCCTCCCCCCCGCAGCTCTTTCCAAATCCCGTGCCCCAATCAGGGAGCCAGGGCTGGGAGTTTCCTGCTGCTGGGGCAAGGGGATATTGTCCCCATCCTGGCAGCAGGCAGCCTCTGGGGGGCAGGGAGCAATGTCCCAGCCCTGGCCAGGAAACAGCTGTCTCCTGGCCCAGTGCTCCCTGCCAGCCCCTGGGCTAGCACCCAGGGGGAGCCTAGAGCTCCCCCAGGTGGAGGCAGGGGCCCATTGGAGGGCCACAGGAAGTGTGAGCACTTGGCTGCTAGGAGTAGCAAATCTGCTCCCATGCCCCTACATCTATAGATGGTTGCCTAGGAGTGTTTACTTGCAAGTAGTTTACTTGCAAGTAAACTGATCCCAGATCAAATGCATGTGTACACACACCCAGTTACACCATCATATTAAAATCAGTAAAAAATATTTTGGCGTGTTAAGATATCATCAGTGTTGGCATTTTCTTTTCTTAAGAATCATGGGCCAATTGAACCCTGTTTGGTCTGGTTATTTTGTGCTACTCCAGTGATATAAACCAGCTGGTTACAGTGAGTTTTTGCAGCTGCTTTACATTACTTGTGTAGTGCAAGCCAGGCAGATTGCATACCTGTGAATCTGATTCTTTGTTTAAATGCTTTAAGTAACATATCAAAATACCATTGGCATTCTCTAAAGAAAACTGCCTTTATTTTACATTAATGTCCACAGGAACTTGTGAATTTTCCTATTATTTTTAGGCTTAGATTGATGTACAGGGACTCAAGCTACTTCTCAGTGGATGGCTCTGAACACCTTTCATTTAAATGGTTAGAATCAATTATAATAGCAAATACATTAAAACTGTCACAAATGCAAGAAATAAAATCCCATAGCAGCTAACAAAAAGAAAGCATTAAACCAAATGGAAAACTAACCAAGAAAAAGCATACAGCAGTTGTAATAATGAGATGACCTGTAATAAAAATTTAACATACACAAAGGAATAAAAATTAGAGCAAGTCAAATACTCAAAATATTGTTCAATAGATGTTGATCTTACTCAATACTAATAGTCTTTAAATAAATATCAACTACCTATAGACAAAATATGTATCTTAAGAAGATTCCAGCAATGAAAATTATAGTTAGTGATTGTTTCTGCAGCAGACAAAAAGGCCAAATGATAGCAAGAAGAAATGATCATTGTTTCCTTAAAAAAATTAATGAAATGATGTAGGATGTTAAATAACCTCTCTATTTGTATTTTAAAAACATGTAGAAATTTTAAAACGTATTTTAAAATAGGCTCACTAAAAGAGTGCACTTGGATCATGCTGATAGGAGGAGTCCTGGGATTTTCCAGAAAGTGAGAATGAGTAGCTAACATATGACTCATCTTGTAAAATCATGATATAGAAGCCTAGCTACAGTACTGTCAGTGGTAGAAATTCCATTGACTTCTACAGGGTCAGGCTTTCACCTCTAATTTACCTGTCTGTGGCATTTAAAAGCCTGCTGCTGTTCAGCAAAGTGGTTCTCTGTAAATGGCACAGTGTGGTTCTGTCTGTTTCTCCGTGACCTAATATAAAATGCATTCATGTTTACATGTTAAAACCTTTCCCTGGCAGCTCGTCCCAAACAGAGAATATCAAGCTGTCTTCTTTCCTGCCTGAACATCACCGCCACTACCCCTATCTGAGGCACATTAGCAGTGTCACTGAGGGGCAGCTGTGAGACCACACCACTGAGCCAGGGTTGCTGGTGATCAAAACGTGTCCCCTCCCCCAACAGCCTTTTTGTTTTCTCTGTTTACAAACTGCCAATAACCAAGCCTTACTTGTTAAGCTCACTGCAGCTGTTCTGATGCTGGTAGAACCTCCTAGCCTTCAGTATGGGCAAAATTCATCTCTGGCAGAGGGCCAGCACAAGGCTTATGCACCATTTAAGTCCTACAATGCTTATGCTCTAGTTTAAAGGTTTAATTAAGATTTAAGTAGCATATAGGCTTTTAGCCAGTACCATAACTATAGGGGGACAAGCAGGGCATCAGCCCCAGGCACTGACTTAAAGAGGGCACTAGGATGGCCCCGTCCTGCCAGATGTCTTTGCCACAACTAGAGCAGCTTGGCAATAGGAGCCAGGTGGGCACAGCCCCACGCCCCCATAGTGTACCTGTGTGGATGAGGGGGTGAGCACAGTAAGTAGAGTCTCACTGTGCTCACCCCCTCGCTTCCCCCAGGAGGCTTTGCTGTGGGATATGCAGTCCTGCACCCAAAAGAGTATCTTGGGGGGTGGGGTGGTAGGAGGAGTGAACAGGACACAAGGAAAAGCCTCATCACCAGACTGTTGCACCAGTGTTTAGCAAACCTGTCCCTTAACTGCAGCATCCTAAGCCCACACTGCCACATCAGGAGCTACAGCCATAGCAGCTGTCTCCCAAGTGCAGAGAGCAGGGGCAGGTAGGAGTCTCTTTCCCCTCCCCTGCTCCCCGGTGGTCAGCATAATATTCCCCCTGCCACCACCTCTGCCCCAGGCACTGAAAGTTCTTGCTATGCCTCTGCCTTCAGCTTCCCTTCCCTGCCCCTTCCTACACACATGCACACACGCAACTTTCAGTTAATGCAACTGACTGCCCAAATCATTTGGTATTGTTTTACCACTTTACTAAACAGCAGCAGCTCTATAAGCAGATCAAACTTTATATGAACTCACTGAGACACAGTGAGCGTGGAATCGCACAGTGTCCTTTTCATGGTCTGTCCTCAGCGCAGAACCAATGTGGAAAGCCTGAACTGCTTATTCATGCATTTAAAAGAAGAAAAAAGCAAAAAGCATTTGTTTCCCTCCACCCCCTTGCATCTCCTCTCCTCATAAATACAAGGATCACTATGATCACTGTGTAGCAGACTAGCTTTTGTCGATATCCATTTCTGGCAGTGCTGTCTGTAATAAACTGCTGCGGTGATTTAGTAAACTAACCAGTGGAACAGATCAGGAATCAGGTGACCTATTCCAGATTTATCAGAAAATGCCACTTCAGCAAACTCCATATGTTTCACAGAAACATCAGATTTGATAAAATGTCATCTGGTTTCTTGCCAGATCCCTGGCTTGGGCTGATGGGTTGTTTGGACTTCCAGGAATCACAACTTCAGGGCAGCCCTGCCATGCCAACAGCTCAGCAGTTAGGGGCACATTAGCTGTGTTTCCAGAGTGCGAGAGTTCGTTTCACTGTTGGTGTTCAGTGCACAGGCAGCCTTGACATTTACAAGAATTATGATCATTTCACACAGTAGCTGCTAACAGTCTTGGGAACACATCTCCCTTTAGAAATGTTATGTATTGGCATTTCCAAAATATTAAAACAAAAAATTCAGAATTCCCATTTTGTGGGATGTTTTAGAATATATGGTTTATTCTGAATCAGAACAAAAATTTCAAAATGTTGAAATCCAGTGAACCAGAAATTCTTAATTTTGTCCTGCTCTACCAAGCACAACAATGCTTTGGGTTGTCTTAACATCACTGATGCAAGCTTATAATCAGGAAATTATACCAATATTAATTTCAACATCATGCACTCCATCAGGGACTCCTTACTCAGACAATATTTCCTCTGATGTCAGTGGAAGATTTTTCTGTATAAGGAGAGGGAAATGAATCCCTGTCTTGATAATTGAGATGAAAAATTATTGCATCTTTGATGGAAGAGGACTACAACAATAGGAATAAAAAATGAAAAGGCATTATAGAAATAATAGTAGTACCCATATTTTCTCATATACCATACACCCCCGAGTAAGACAAACATCTTGTTTTTGGACAGCACAGTGTAGAAAAAATATTTTTCCAGACTTGTGGCCTAGAGATGGCTTTCTCATGAAGACACTGTGCTAAAAGGTGTCTGCCAGCTTCTTTGTCCATACCAGGAAGCAGGAAGGGGTACGGTCCATTGTTAGCCCTTTCACAGCTGTTCCCATATTTGTACTATTTTTTGGAAAGTTTTTCATGGGTGTATGCACTACTGGATTGGATGCCATCTCAATAGAAGTGAAGAATAAAATTAGCTTCCTCACTTAAGATGCCCAACCCCAGTTTGGAAGGACTGATTATGGGGGGAAAGGAACATGTGGTATGTGAGTAAATACGGTAGAAATATCTGTGGAAGTTACCTTATGCTTAAGTTAGGTGTGAGTTTTCTTCTCTCTTCCAGACAGGCAAGTGTTTTATTTGACCAAATCTATGTGATTATAGGTACATGGAATGGAAATACTAAAGTGGCAATAAAGACTTTGAAGCCTGGCACAATGTCCCCAGAATCATTTCTAGAGGAAGCTCAAATCATGAAGAAACTAAAGCATGACAAGCTAGTGCAGCTTTATGCTGTGGTGTCTGAAGAACCCATCTATATTGTCACGGAGTACATGAGTAAAGGTAAAGTAGCACATTTTACATGAGTCTTTCCTTAGTAATATGACTTCTTAGTTATGTTCAAGAATTTTGGCTGCATCCGTGTAGGACTTTGTGTGTGTGTGTGTGTGTGTGTGTGTGTGTGTGTGTGTGTGTGTGTGTGTGTGTGTGTGACATAAACAGGCAAAAAGTATTGACCCAGACCTGAATTGGGCCCTTACAACTTTAAAAACAAACTTATAGTACAAAATAGGGACAATGTGACATACTGGATGCCTAGGTACTACTTAAGTGTAATAGGTTAACTGGCCTCTTTACTTCTTCAACAACAGGATGTTCAGATTTTTTGACATGGAACTGTATCAAACATTGCTTCAGGAAATTCTGTCTTTTCCTGGCATATGATATTTACTTGTCAAGCTAAGATTTTTGTTTTCCTTTGGCAACGCTGAGCCTAACAGGACACAAACTGCCCTCAAAGGTTGGCTTATTTTTCAGTCTGTTTAAATATTACGGATGATTTGCACACACATTTTTGTTTTAGCTACTTAACTATGGTAACAGTGCAGAAAAATGAGAAAAGAAAAAACTTTCTGGTTCTCCAATCTCAGCCGCAACAGTTGAGAGTAGAGCAAAAATTACATTTCATTTTGGAAAAGTAAATGAACCAAACACAAGTCCTGAAAGGGCAATTTCTTTCCAGTGCAGAATCCTTTAAAAAAATCTGAGTACATTTCTGAAGTCTATTTGGAGTTGGTTTTTATTTTCCTGGCAGGTGTCCTTCCCTCTCTCTGCTCAGAGGCATCCAAGCATTGAGTAACTTGCACTTGGTGGTGAAAGTCTCTGAGTGTTGAGCATAAGCTCTTCTTGAAAACTTCCTCTGTTTCAGAAATGTTTCTGAAAGCAGCCATTTACTTTGGCTCATTTTGCCTGGATCTTTTGGTTCAGGTCTTGAGGCTGAAGATTTATCAAGGGAGGGAACTCCATTTATTCATTAAATCAGTTTTTTTACTGAAGTAATATTAAACACAGGAGACTGCTTCCCACCCTTTTATTAAGGGTCAGCAGGGAGGGAGAGCTCCTCCCCTAAAAAAATATAGGGAGCACTCACCTTTGGGTAAGCAGCAGACACAAGACTCCCCCTCCTTGCTTGGGCAGTGAGCTCCCCCTCTTCTTTCGGTTTACTTCAGCCAGTCATTCTCTGCTCAATCCCTGCTTCATCTTCAGCAAGTCCATAATACAGTCTTTTAAGCAGAAAGCTTAATGTAATGTTTTATTACATATTACTTAAAGGAGATGGACTATTGATTTCTACCCCCTGAGGAAAATCAGCCTCTGTAAGTGCTGGCTCTATGGACCAGTTGGGCTCCAGACTGACTTTTTCTCTTGAAATAGGCTGAGCTATCGGATCTGAGACTTTCCAAGCTTTGCATGCCTTGGATTTGTGTCAGTGCTTTCAGCTCAGTCAGGTCTTTAGAGAGCAGGAGATATGTTGTTTCTAAGAACACTGGCACACACCCCAAAAGTTGGAAATAGATATTTTGACAGTAACATTAAGGAAAATTAGAAGCAACTGTATTCCTTTTCCTAAGAGCTTTCTTTAGTTTAGCTGTATAATCTTTCACAAACACATGTGAAAATAAAGAGAACAGTAACAGCATTTAATCAGAATATTGTTTTATTTAATGTTTATCTGTGGAGGGAGGTACCCTATTTTTTAAGTATTCCAATTATCTGATATTATAGCAGTTGAGCCAAAACTATTGCTGTCTTAAATATTGAGATTTAAACTGGGTCTCTATTAATAGCATTGTTCCCTTAAAGTGTTAACTTTGCATTTGCAGGGAGTTTGCTAGATTTCTTAAAAGATGGGGAAGGAAGAGCCTTGAAATTACCGAATTTAGTGGACATGGCAGCACAGGTATGTCTTCAGCATAGTACGCACTTTGTTACATATGTTTTCCATCACCTGCAGCATGCTTATAGGCTCGGTAGTGCTACGCTGGTTAGCACCACAGATGAAAGGGACTTGGGGGTCATGGTTGACCACAAGATGAACATGAGCCTTCAGTGTGATGCTGCAGCTAGCAAAGCGAGCAAAACGCTTGCTTGCATCCATAGATGCTTCTCAAGCAAATCCTGGGACATCATTCTCCCGCTGTACTCGGCCTTGGTGAGGCCACAGCTGGAGTACTGCATCTAGTTTTGGGCTCCACAATTCAGAAAGGGTGTGGAGAAGCTTGAGAGGGTGCAGAGGAGAGCCACGCTCATGATCAGAGGTCAGGAAAACAGACTCTATGATGAGAGGCTGAGAGCCATGGGACTCTTCAGCCTGGAAAAGCACAGGCTCAGGGGTGATCTGGTGGCCACCTATAAGTTTATCAGGGGTGCTCATCATTATTTGGGGGGAACGTTTGTTCACCAGAGCTCCCCAAGGGATGACAAGATCGAACGGTCACAAACTCCACTGTGACCGATTCAGGCTGGACATAAGAAAGAATTTCTTTACTGTCCGAGCCCCCAAGGTTTGGAATAGACTGCCGCTGGAGGCGGTTCAAGCACCTACTTTGAACACCTCCAAGACACATTTGGATGCTTATCTTGCTGGGATCCTATGATCCCTGATGACTTCCTGGCCCTGGTGCAGGGGGCTGGACTCGATGATCCTAAAGGGTCCCTTCCAGCCCAAATGTCTATGAAATCTATGAAATCACATTTATATAAGACTTTAACTCATGCCTATTGTTTGTTGTGCTTCCAACAGGTTGCTGCAGGAATGGCTTATATTGAACGAATGAATTATATACACAGAGACCTGCGATCTGCAAATATCCTAGTGGGAAATGGTCTAATATGCAAGATTGCTGACTTTGGATTAGCAAGGTTGATTGAAGACAATGAATATACTGCAAGACAAGGTAGGAACAACACTAAACATCTTCGTTCCTGTGTTTTTTTCAAACAATTGGAAAAAAATATTCTGGCATATCAATAGGTTGCTTCAAGCTTAGCCACGCTTAGTTCGTAGTCCTAGAAGAGGCTGGGAGCCTTTATGAAGCATGACAAAAGACCACTGAAGAGAGGGAAAGTGTCACTGCTTAACTGCAATCCCTCTGCCTAATTCAGACCCCTCTTCAACTGGAAAGATAATGGCTTCTATACCCTTAAGGGTTTGAGTGTGTTAGGTGAGTGTGAAAATGGTATCCGCATAGTGCCATTACAGAGTTGTCACCCAACATCATCTTCACAGGAAAGACTAATAAAACTAAACATGGAATAACTAAAAAATCCCTAGGCAATGTCTTTTTCCCTATATACGCTAAATATTGCTGCGCCATGCTTATTTTTCTTTGCCCCCAAATGCCTTTAGAGCACGAATGTCCAACTTTGAAGCCCCCAAGGCTGCACAGAGGCCATACAAATTGGGCCACAGGTCACCAGCCACATGGACACTCTCCCTCCATCCCCCACTATGCATGCTTCAACCTCTCTGCATTTCATGGGTGCAAGTTCCCCCTTTCCTCCCACAGCCCCCGCAACATGCAGGCATGCATTGTGACCAGGGTTCCTGGTTTTCTGTTTGCTTAGGAAAAATGTGGAATTTCTCCTTTAAAGGGGAAAAACATGAGAAACAGTGGGTTTCCCTTTGCAGGCTGGCAGAACTGCAGCCTGCAAGGGGCTGCTTCAGGCTAGGCAGGAGTGGGATGCAGGAGGCACCATGTGTATATGTGTATGTACACATGCATGTGGCAGCAGGCAGGATGATGGAGAGCAGCTCCCTTCAGGTAAGTCTGTCAGGGTGAGGGGACACAGGCAATGCATGGGGTAGGGGCAGGAGGACACAGGTGCCGTGGCAGGAGAGCACAGGAGACATGGTGGGGGGGTTAGGGGGAATCACATGCTGCCCCAGATATCTGTGCCCACAGTAGGGAATGGGACGTGGGGCTGCTGCCACACCAGACCAGGAGCCACCTCCATGGCCCAGTGGGCAGGAACCAGCGCAAGAAGGAGCACCTTGCCACTGTGGCCACCAAGGTGAGGTGCCTCCTGCCTGCCCTGCAGCAGCAGGGGCTGCAACTCCATGCTGCCGCTGCTGTCACTACCACACCTCATGTTGGCAGCCATGACATGACACCCCGTCTTTGTATTTGGTAATCCTTTACTAGCTGTGTTTCATGGCACTCCCTCCAATGCTGCGTCCTGCCCACTGGGCCATAGAGGAAGCTCCTGCCCGGAGCTGGTCCAGCCCAGCTGCAGCCCCGTGCCCCACTATGGGCATGGAAATCTGGGAGGGCACGTCCCCAGCCCTGATGCATCATCTATGCCCCAACTTCCTCACACATTCACCCTATTCCCCACCCCCTTCCTTGCACACTGGGGAGTTGGGGATGAGCGACAGCGGATCAGGAGTGAGGGGCACTGGCAGGGCCAGGGGACTGTGGGTCAGGAGTAAGGGGCACTAGCAGAGCCAGGGAGCTGTGGCTTGGGAGTGAGGGGTACCAACAGGACCAGGGCCCTGAGAGTCAAGAGTGAGGGGCATCAGCAGGGTTGGGGGTGCAGGGGACTGTGCATTAGGAGTGAGGGGCAGGGGCAGACCACCGGCATATCAAGGCTGCTCAGCGCCAGAAACAGCAGGGGGGAGGGGACAGCTACAGATGGAGCCGTGTTCTGGTGAGTGAAGGGGGGGGGGGAGCTTTGATTTTTCCATGATAAAAAATCACAAACGCCAAAATATATAGATATTTAGAGCTTATTTTATTAAAATGATTGAGGCACTGGTAGGTTTCCAAATTGCTCTGAAATTGTACATATATCAATAATACATTGTGTTCAACTGATGCCTATATATATGCAGTGGTGTTCCATTTTAATCGCACTAAAATGTGGATTTGGGGGGTTTTAATCAGAGAATTTGAGAGTTTTTTATCAGAGAATTCGGCATTTTTAAACAGGCAAAACTAGGATCCCTGGTCATGACTGTCTCCAGCCCCTCACCCCCACTGCAGTGTCCACCCTCACAAGCATTTGTGTTACGTGGGTATGATCCCCCATGTGCAGCCCTGCCTTTATTCAAGTATTCAGTCACTGATGAGAAAAATATTTCCTACTGGTATTTTTCCAATCTGAAGGCCATTTTCCATTGCCACACAGATTGCTGGGTGTGATCCACCTCTGCTATGCAATACCCTTTTAGATAAGTTGTTATGGCGATCTTTTTTAAGAGAGAAAAGTGCGTGTGTTCAGACTGAGCCATGACACATACTCTTTGTATTTGGTAATCCTTTACTAGTCATGTTTCATTTTTCAGATGTTAGTCCAAGTTTGCAAAGTCACAAGATACAAAGTTGTTCATTCATTGGCAGTCAGCGTGGTAGTGCTTGCTCAATAAGTAGCAATAAATATCACTCCACCTGCATTTAAGTTGCAATAACCCATAGGCCTTTTGTTAAACCATAGTTCATGCCATCAAAGAGCCCATATTACTCTTTGCTGTTACGAGGTTTGATCTTAACCACAGGGCCCTGTTTTAGTTGGGATTCTGGCTGTATTTTAACAAAGAGTTAACATTTTCTGTTATACTCAAGCAGTCACAGAATGAACCAGAAAGTGTGTATTTCAGTGAGAGCAAAAGCTGTCACACCATTCGTGTCCCTATGAATTCCTGTCAGCAGTGCTTACTGGCAGAGATATGGCACGTTCTACATTTCACATTAGTGGGCAGCCTTCCCTCAGTTCCTTACTTAATGTTCTGATGTATTTGAGAAAGTTATGAGTGATGTCTTTACAGGGAGGGCCTAGTAGTCCTGTCTGGGCCCTTAAAGCATCTGTGATAAATACAAAATGCAGAGAGTTAACTAGTATTGATTTGAGTTTGAGGGCTAGAGTCACTTGATGCATTCAGAAATGTCAGATTTATGGCACATCTCCAAAGCAACAGCAGAGGCTGTGCATTCTGGTACACAGGGTGTGCTCCTGCTTACCTTTTGCCTGTGTGAAGAGAGAAAGTTGTGCTGGAGAAAAGACAGTTGTGTTTGGCCCATAAAACAGTATAGACAAAACCACAGTAGGGGAAAAAAATGATTCTCTCCATGTTTTTTTTCACTGCCACTTTCTCTGTTCTCCTTGGAAAGCCCTCAGTGTATATTTTGACACAACTGATTATTTGTTTTAGTAGACAAGTATGTGACCTGTCTCTGGCAATATTTTCTTCTGAGCTCAGAATTCATAAGAAATCCTTGGACATTGAATTTCCTTTCTGCCTAATGTCTCTTAGAAGAGTTTAGCTTTTGTTATGTGTAAGGAATCCTTGGAAACCCCAGTAGTATAACTAGGGGTGGACAAACCCTGGCTGCAAACTTAGGGGGGATACCAGAGTCACTCCCACCCCACCCTCCTGGGGAGTCTGCACCCCAGCAACAGAAGCAGCCCTACAGCATTGCTCTTGCAGCAGCACCAGCTGGGTGCCACGACACTGTGCTGCTACTTTAAGAGCAACAGCTGGGGCAGGCAAACCCATGCAGCAGTAGTTGTAGCAGCAGCCACCTTCAGGAACTGTTTTCGAGTCCCCAGCATAGGCAGTCCTCGACTTACAACGTTTCGAGTTACAACGTTTCGCACTTACAACGTTTATAAATTGACACCCTGTTTCAACTTTGACGTCAGTTTCGACTTTACAACGCTTGATCCGCCACAGCGCCACGCCAGCAAATAAGTTTGCTGCAACGCTCATCCCCCTGGAGAACATCTGTCCAAGCTGCCTTGGACACTTTCTTTAAGAAAGCAGACAAGACGACAGAAAAACCTGCAGCCAAGACTCCTGAGAAGACTTCAGCCAAGATCCCTTCAAAAAGTCCAACCAAGAGCCTTTCAAAAAGTCCAGCAAAGTCACCTTAAAGAAGTCCTTCCAAATCAGTATGATTGCTATTTACAATATAAATACATTAATGTAGCTAAATTACTCATCTATAATTGATCGAGTACAAAATTCTGGGGTATTTTTAATGAAAATGGGGTATTGGGCGTTGGTTTGGGAGCCAATCTCCCATTTATAACATTGTTTCTTATGAGAAAATTGGTTCCGAGTTGTTTTCAGGAACCAATTGTGTCGTAAGTCCAAGGACTGCCTATATAAATAAGACTCCTGGGCTAAGTACAAATGGCCAAAAAGCCCATGAACTATCACTCTAATCCTCCAAAGGGATGCAGCTGCAGATTGCTTTGTTTATCTAGCCAGCTGCAGCCTCTGTGGCAAGTCTGAGACAGGAGCGAAAGACTGAAGGGGAACGTGGGATTTTCCCAGGCTGCAAGTGGAGCTGCAGACTAGTAGTTCCTGTTGGAGAAAGGAAGTGCTGGGCCATGTGAAATCTGAAGATTCAAGTGGCTTAGGTCACCCTCTCCTCTTCACTCTTCTTTCAGAGAACTAAGGTTGTTGGTTCTGTCGACTTCTGGGAGGAGGAGAGATTTCCTCCCACTGCCCCCAAAAGTGTCACTCTTGTATCCATTTAAATAGCTTGAAAGGAAACAGATGGAACTGATATAAGCCCCAGCAGTTTGGAGTGTGGGATTTGTGGTCCAATATGAATCTCTCTCAGTGGTCCAATATGAATCTCTCTCAGCCTGGTGGTAGCATTTTATTGACTGTATATTTTTCTTTTTGATTTCAGCAAAGAGCCCCGGCTGCTTGTGATTTATGCAAGATAAATAGGCAGTGGTTAGTAACCTGCATCCACTATTTCCCAGCAATCATCAGGAAGGAAACAGATGGTCACACCCCATTTGATTTAAAGGGTGCAACTAGGAACAATGTCATACCCTTGAATGAAAGTCAGGGACTTCTTGTGGACGTTTGGCTACCTCTGTCTGTCTTTGCTGGCAAAAATAATTCTTGCTTTTAGAATAAGTGAAATACCTAAGGAAAGAATAACATAGTAACGTGATCCCCATCTTAAGGACTTTGGCCTTCTGTTTTTGCTACTTGCCACTGTGTTGCCTTTCCTTCAGAATACAGGTCACGCTCTCTTCTACTCCTCCTTGATGGTCCACAGTGGCACTGCTTGGGTCAGCCTTGTGAGGCAAGCCCCAAAGCTCTCCATCTCCCAGTGACCTTTTTTTCTCCTGCAGCCCAGTAAATCATGAGTCCTTAAGCCGCCTCCTACACAAGACTTCCCACCCTGACTTGTCATTTCACTGATCCAGTTCAAGTTATGTAAAGTCTTAGCTAAGCACATAGCATTTTTTGGAGACTGACTGCTTCAGAGAGCTGCCGGGGAGGAGCTGTTACTATTATAAGCTAGAGCAGCTGATACAAATTTAAAATTGCTTTTGTAAAACTTAGTGGGTTTATTTTCCAATCCATGTTTTGGTTGCATATGCAGGCAATAGTTGTAATGCTACTCCAAAGCTGATCAAATAATACGCACTTTTCTGATGCCTTCCAGACCACTCGGAGCTATTTTTGTAGCTGTAGTATGTATCTGTAAACTTGGGGGTCATTTGATCATTTTTGTCCCCTGAATGCTTTCCGCTCTACTCTAGGAACTGGGTGGAGCTTTGTTTGGTTTTTTTTTTAAACAAGCAAGGAGATTTTTATCCTTTGTGTGCCTGATTTTCCACCTCATCAGACCTCTGTTCCTAGCAGACTGTTGCAACATGGAACAGCCAGAGTTAGATTCCTGCTCTTAGTCGTTCCCTGGACCAACAGGGAGGAAGAGGGGGAGTGACTCATGTTGCTCAATAACAAACTGTGGGTGAAATCACTAATGGCCTTCCAAGGAAATACCATGCAGCTGAAGGGAAGGTTCCCAGGGCAAAGGGGGGGAAGGAGGATAAAGAGAAGGAAAGAGCGTCAGAGCTCTATGACCCAATTCCCAGGAAGAAAACTGGGTGGAAGACGCTTGTTTTGCGTTGTGATGTTTCACCGGGTTTGCAGTTTTGTACTAGTTCTCACAACACACATCTTTGGCAAAGGCCCTCCCACACAGCAGCGCCTGCCCAAACAGACTTGTTTCCTGTTGCATACTTGCTTCAGCATTTTTTTATCTTTGTGGCTTTGCCTTTCCAGGCCCACAAGCTGTTCACTGCTGAACTAAATTCTCTAGTAGTTGACCTAATAGTTTCCATGGTTTATGGTCTTGGTGTTTTTTAAAAAGTATGCCCCTAGAGATGTGTTTACTGACAGAAGGTAACGCATGACCTTGATTACTTGCAGTAGCAGCTTTAGCAACTGCATTACAGCAAGTACCACAGAGAAATGGAGCTGCTTTGTGTCAGGGACTCCAGCAGTTTCTGATGTGTATAAATTTAAATAAAAAATAAAATAAAATAAAAGATAAACTCCCCTGGGAGTTCTGCACTGGGGTCACCAAATTTCCCTGCCCACACTTCAGCTCCCCTCAGTCCAGGTCCTGCTTATGCCCATTATGAAACCAAATGGGGAGCAAAAGAAATTATCTTGGGCATGCTAAAGAAATTCATTTGGAAGAGAACTGTAGTCTTAGGCCAGGTACAGACATTACAATTTTACCAGTATAAGTGATTGGAAACCCGCCTATATCCATAATGGAACAGAAGTTTGGCACCCGCAGACTGCTTTAAAACTGGTGCAACTTGGTCTGAGATTTGCCCCCTCTCCTTCCAACCAAAGAGCGAATGTAGGTTGTTCGCTATCAGTCTAAACTACGCTACTTACAGAAAACTGCGTAACTTAGATTGATTCCACCTCAGACTTTCTGAATGCCTATATCTAGCTTTGCTCAGACATTCAGAGGGCCTAGTAACCTTCCTGAGACTCTCTTCTTGCAGTCTGCCATAATGACATGCATGTATTACAAATTTGCTTTCTGACCTCCACCAAGCTGAGTGTTTGAAGGGCATGTGGGAAGCAACAGAGTGAACCTAAAATTGCTTGTTTTGCACAGAACGGATTCAAGAATCTATCTGAGCGGGGATGAAAGCAATCAGTTCAGACCTGAGCTGTGAGGGAGGACCGTCTGTCCTGACCCAATAAATGTAGATTGCAATGGGCTTGTGTACAGCCAGTTTACAGACCTGTCAGTTTTTAATGAAGATGGTATCTACAATTCCAGGAAAAAACACTGAGTCACATTCCCCACTGGTGTAAGTCTGCATAGATTCACTGAATTATGTGGAGATAAAGCAAAAGACACCTGCTGAGGATGTGGTCCATTGGGTTTATTAGTGTACTTGTCAGGAATATAGATTTGATCTGATGATCTGACTTTGTCATTTGTTCACAACAGAAACACAGCAAGCTTAATAAGCTGTTGAGACCGGAGTGTTTCTGTGAGTTTCAATGACTGTGAGCTCAGTTATGGCTTGTAGATCAAAAGCTGCACTGGAGATGGGGAAATAACGCCCGTACAGCCAGGTCTTAAGGCATTCTGCTTGTGAAAGACAGAGACCAGCATAGGGCTATGGGAGCATAGAGCATCTTTACATGTGCTTTGGGGTGGGGCTCTTTAATTAGAGTGACTCTTGGGAGCTGCTCTAATTAAAGCGCCCTCAGTGTCTCATGTATGCAACGTCTTGTGCTTCAAAATGGCGGCGGGGGCACTTTAACTAAAGCTTGTTCGAGCTTTAGTTAAAGCACTCCTGCTGCCATTTAGAAGATGGGGACACTAAATACACCTGACCCTGAGGCTGCTGGAGTGTGCTAATTAGCATGCTGCAGCAGACTCGATTAATTGAGTCTGCTGCAATGCATGCTAATTAGCATGCATTGGAGCAGGCATCAGGCATGTATACAGTGCACATGTATAATGCACTATACTACATATTGGGCATGTGTATAGTGCATACATGTATAGTGTACAAAGTAGTGCCTTGAGGAGAGACTTTTCAAAAGTGCCACAGGTGAGCCTCCAGCTCCAGGCACTAGAAATACCTTGTAGGAACAATGCCTTACCTTTATCCCTTGCAAGCCACTGCCAGTCACCCTCCACCTTGGACTCAGAAGGGAATTATACATGGTATAATATTTTGTTGCTGCAACTCTTTAACACATCTCTAAAATCAAGGACAACGTCTTACAAAAGCACAAAGGAAAAGCCTCTCACCATCACTCTGAGTGCACTTGCTCTGCACAAAGCTAGGCACTGTTACGTGCCACACATCACTCCACACTATGGCACTGAACAGGAGATGCAAGCCTTGAAACTGCAGCAGTGCAACTGGTCCTCTTGATGCTCCCTCCTCCCCCACACCCACCCCTGGTTTCTCCTGCCCATTAGTCAGTAATGGCCGTCTCAGCTCTGAGCACTACCTCTGTCAGGGCATTCTTCTGCCTGTGTACATACAAAGCCAAGAGCACATGAGGCACGACTTCACTGCTGTCTGTCCTGCCACATCCCCACCCTCTCAATACTACATTCTCATGCATGATAAACAGTATAAAAAGATGGCACAAAATCCACCATTTTCTTATTAACCTAAACATTTTTTTTAACGTCCCAGAGAGATTCCCCTAAAAAAGTAAGCCAAGTCATGTATAAATTTAGGCAGCAGTCACTGCTGGCAGATAGTGTCCCCTGCCCATCCCTGCCAACAGAGGAGGTAGCTGTGGCAGTATCCATTTGTTCTCACCACTCTCTTCTGAATTCTCAGTTTTCTTTCCTTCAAATCTTAGGAAAAGGGACACTAGTTAAAAAGCTATACAGGAAGGGTAGCCTCTTCCCTTACTGATTACCTTCCCATGGTGCTCCACTACCCACCATCAATACTTCCCCAAGGGGCTGCACTGCATTCAGTAAGAAACAGAAGGATGGAGAAGGAAATGACTAGGCAACACAGAGGAGCTTGGAAGGATGTCCTTCCTCCAATATTGTATGCCAGTGATTCCCATCTTTGGATCCTAGCAGGAAACGCAAGAGAAGCAGTTGGCTCAGCTACTTAGTAAAGCTGGAAAAAGAATGCATCAAAGGAACTACATTTGTAAAATGTGTGGTATAAATAAATAACAAGCTCTCAGCCTTCTTGAGTATCATGGGCCAAAGTCTTCAGGCCTAAAGCAAGGCATCTGTATGTCTGAGGGCATGGAGGGATATTGCTCCTGGCCCTTACAACACATGCTGATCTTTGAGCAGTGTGGGACCATTTGAAGTAGTCATCTAACCATGCACAAAATGCAAATCATAACCTAACACTATCACTAATTTCTCCTGGGAGATGTGCAAGATTCATAGCCAGGGCCTTGCCGGTGACTAGGGAAGCCATTTGCTAGCCTCCCATTGCTGTAAGTGGTGCTTAGGAAGGGCCAGGACTCCAGACAGGAATTGTTGCTGGTGGCAGCCAGCAGGTATTTGTGGACACTAAAGCAAAGGCAGGTTTTAAGGAGCTATTTTGATGAGAGTAAGAGAGTGACTGCAGATTTTGCGGGTTGTAAACACTGTCTGGTTCCTTGAGGAAGAAGGGTAAGAAAAGGTCGGCCAAAAGATTCAAACCTGAATGCCTGAGATGGGGCTCTTTGAAACGTGTTTGTCCAGATAAATATGACATGGTCTGAGCACCTACACATTCTCTAGTAGCAGGGGGGATTTGCAGATACTTTGACAATCCAAGCATGTGCCTAAATAGTTTTAGGGACCAAATTGTAGGCAACTGCAAACTGTAGGTGTGAAAGTGTTGAAGTGTCTCTTAATTTCAGCAGGAACTTCTCTGTGCAGCTAACACTGTGCTCTTAAATATACATTCATTTCTGAATCAATTCTGCTCTTGGGATTATTTCATTTTACTGTGGGAATAATTTTAATGTGCCTGATATTTTACTAAATATGGGAATTTGTTTACTTTGTACTCTGAGCTCTAGTCAGATTGCTTAGTACAGTAAAAATTGCAAGGTACTTATCATCAATGAAATGGCAGAACACTGTTAGCAAACTACTGTAAGCAGAGCAGTAAATTAACTACCTAGAAGTAATTTGTCCAAGTTGCAATTTTCACAATCCTTTTTAAAGGTAAAGAACTTTTATGGGAGGACACTAACAATTTTGCCTAAGTCAGTATAATAATACCCACCTTTGCTCTGTGCATTAATAAAAGGCAGCAGGAAATGTCTGGATATCTTTACATATGAACCATGGTTAATTATGGCTGTTAGAGTCTTTTTTTTAATGAAAAAGATACTTTAAAATATGTTTCTATAAAAATGGTAAATTATTGGAAAAGCAAATAAATCACTCCTTAAAGACTCGTTATCTTTCCACCATTGGCTTCTGCATGCTACAATGATGGACGAGCACATTAGAACTGCACATAGTTACGGCACTACAGACGTTTCAGTGCCAGGAACTTAAAAGGACATTGTGAAGTTATCAATTATAGGCCAAAATTCTACCCTGACATGACGCTCCAGGCAGCTCCATTTGCTGCATTATTTTGAAATGCTTTTTTTATTTGCATGTCATAGAAAAACATCTTAATTTTTTTTATTTTGAAACGTGTTCCCATGTTTGTTTCTGTTTACAGTTTGCTTATCCTGGCCTGTGAGGTGGGGGGTAGTGCATCTCATAAATTTCACTTCTGTTCCTTGATTCACTAACACTGTGTTGCAATGTTTGAGTTGCAGATGCCACAGGGAAATGTTAATTTGAAACATTTGGGCAGAGAACATGTACAAAAGATTTTTATATTGGTTGTTCAAGCTTCTTTCTTTTATAAAACCTCATTTTTAGCTTAAATTTCTGACAGTGTTTCCCTTGGACTCAGAGCAGCTTGCATGGAAGGATGTTGAAAGACAAGCACACCCCAAAGACTGCTCCTAAGCCTTCCCTTCTCTCCCACAAATCTTCCCCACCCTATTCCCAATTAATCATAAAATTACAGCTTTGACCATATTACACTGAGTTATTTGAAAATATCTGAACACAATACTTGGACTATTGCAGCCCCCAAATTGTCTTGTGTTAACCAGTGCACCAACACTGCTCACATCTTGAGTGTAACTCCTTTATTTCTTCCACTAGGTGCAAAGTTTCCTATCAAATGGACTGCGCCAGAAGCAGCATTGTATGGAAGGTTCACAATAAAATCAGACGTGTGGTCCTTTGGAATCCTACTGACAGAGCTCGTAACAAAAGGGAGAGTGCCATACCCAGGTAAGAAAAGCTACCAAGAATGCTAGCCTCGAGCCCAGCCTAGGAAGGTATGTAAGCACATGCATAACTTTAAGCATATGGGTAGTTCCATTGACTTCCAATAGGACTGTTCATGTGCATGAATGCTTTCCTAATTCAGGACCTTAGTGAGTCCTTGCCATTATGAAGGTGATATATGGGCAATCAGTCTAACCTTCCTTTTTGTTGATTCCTTTTCATTAAGATCACTTTAACTGATTAACATTTTTCCTGTCAAAGTAATGAAGGCAACCCAGAAGTACTGCACTGTAGAGAAACAACTCACATCAACATTGCATTCAATTTTTAAGATCTCAGTAAATTAAATACCAAGTGGATGTATCCCAGTTTATACGTATGTCTCTCTTTGATGATGCCTTAGGGCCTAATATTACCAAATCTCTCTGTAAATGCTTGTAAATCTCCAATCCTGGGAACAGAAATGGACAGAAGTCAAAGAAATTAATCACATAACATGTAGGCCCCAACCTAAGACAGGTTCATAGATAGGTTAAATTTTCTGGGGCAGGGAAAGTAAAGGCCCCATTGCTTTTTGTTGAAACTCTGCCAACTGTCCTCTGACTTACATTAGGGATGGATGTGCATGTGCTGTCTCTCAGAGCTGCATGCTCTAGCACTGGCCCTTGTAGGTGAGAGGTGTTCATGTGCAGGGAAAACAGGAAGAGGACACTGGCCAGCGAATTCATCTTTATTTTTTAACCTCAGTGTCTTCTGTGTGAATTGTGGAAGTGAATGCCTAGACTCCTAGCACAGTTTTAAATTAAGATCTATCCAAATAGTCCATGCCGTGGTAAAGCTCCTTATTGTATGGCTAGACTTGCTATAACTGACTGCTGGTGCTAGATCACAACTGAAAGGATGCTGTGATGTGAAGCATTAGTTTGTTCACAAATTAATTAGTTTGTTGCACAAAGTTGCCACTTTGTGCAATTACTCAGTGATCAAAGTAGTAGTCGGTGATGCACAACATTAACAAAGAGGTGCAACAGGGGGGTATTGTTTTGTGCCTTTCCAAAACACTCATTTAAACTCTGAAAATGAAGAGAAAAAAAGAATTCAACTCTGCTCACCTGGGGCTGGCAATAGCCAATGGGAACCATCTGCAAGTCCTCCAATTGCATTTGTTTTGTTAATGGTAGCTGTCCTGAATGGTAGACAGGCAGTTTGGCAGAGTTGGTCAGACTAGGAGGTGATCAGGGAGGATCGTGTCCCACTGGACTCAGTGAACTCCTTGGCCTGACCCTTTGCCTGTGGTCAAAGGAAAGAGATACTTGTCCCTTGAGCAGTACAATATGCCTCGTTTCAGCTGATCAGGACTAGTGCACATGGGGTCCTCTTGCCCTCAGGGCTGTCAGCAGTGAGGTGGGAGATGAGAGTGGTTTCTGGGTTGAATGATGGCACCATTTGGTACAGGTGAAGGGGGATTAAAAGAAGTGAATGTGTTATAAAATTTAGGAAATATGGTGATTTTCCTGTGAAGCATCCAACAGTAGGGCAGGGGAAGGCAGTTACTATTCAGAATTGTTCGAAGGAGGAGGGGAGTATGTGATGTGGATATCCCAGGGCATCATTCAATGAGAGCAGAGTTACGGTTAAATAAACAGACTCTGCAGAACTCAGACTTCTGGAAGGGCGTAAGATAGCACAGGGAAACCAGAACTCTATGTTAGCAGCATCCTTTGTCGCCTGTTTTTTTAACGGAAAAAGAAATGTTGTTTGTGGGCTATTGTGATCACTTTGGGAGTTGTTGTCATGTAGGCTTGCAGCTGAGACACTGCTGTGGCTCAGTAAAGGTAGCAGATGCTGCGTGTGATTCACATTCACCCTCCTCCCTTGTACACTTGGTTATTGTGAAATGGGGATTGGGGTCATACTCAGAAATGCTCAGTGTGTATTTCCTAACAGGACCTACAAGAGAAATTATAGACATGGTCTGTCCCCCCAAGGTCTAGACAGTCATTATATGGTGGTTAAAGTGATATTAAACACATGGAAGAAGGCTACTGAATCTCTCCCCTTCTTCATTCTCCCTCAGTGCAACATGAAGTCCCTTTCTCCTTGCCCTGGCCAGTTTTCAGCTCAAATTCTCCTTCTTATCCCATTCCATGAAGATATTAACATTTTATCCATCAGCACATAAAGTGTTACTTCTAGTTGCATGGATCTGTCACAGGCAGTAGGGAGGATCACATACTTCCTTGGTTACATAGCCCGAGCTATATACTAAACCAGGCCTTGCACCCCACACTGCTCCGCCAGCCTCTGCTTCAGCTAGGGGTCCAGTCATGCCCTTGGCCCAACCTGGTGTGTTTCAGCTCCATGCCGGCCTTCTAGGTCTGTGCAAAAAGGAGCTGTCAGCATTAAAAATGGGAGGGAGGGATGGTGTGCATCTTGGGAATTATGGGCTCAAAAGTTCCTACAGCTGGATCAGTAACTCTACCCTGCATCTCCCTTAGGTACTCCAAATTTCAAGGCAGAACAAGCAAGCATGTGGATTTATAGCACTGAGAGGTTTCAGCCTTTAAGTAGATTGCAGAGGGAGAGAATGACTCCTGCCCCCGGTCCTGGTGCCTACATGAGGAGGGCTGGGAAAGTGGCTAGCACCTCTACACAAGAACAGGGTCCCCCAGATCCTGCCAAATCCTGGTGAATACACAAGGGCAAGGGGAGGGTTTCAGACACCTCCAGAGGGACAGGACTGCCTCGGATCCCAGCTCACCTAGGGGAGGAGAGTGTGGAGTTGATAGGAACCCACAGCCTGAATACCACCATGCTCTGCCCTGGCACCCTGATCAGTCGTGGTAAGCATGTGGTTTTTAGAGCACCTCAAAAATCAACCTTTCCCTATGAAAGGGTTCTCAGGTTTAGGTGTAGCAGAGCTAGCTTCCTCCCCTATAATGTCTTGCTTGTAAAATGGGTTACAGATCTGCCTCCAGGCATGGATGCTCATTGTGGGGTGGAGTTCAAATAAAAAAGGAAAGTGCTCCTCACTTGTTAGAACAATTCCTGTGACTTATTACACACTTCACACCCCCTAAATCTGGATGTGTACTCACACTCACAGGTCTGCCTCCATAGAGGCGTTGCCATTTTATAATCTCCTCCTGTCTAGGTAACAGGAGAGAGTGCAACATGGAGGAGACAAGAGAGGAAGGGGTGTGTCTGACTGGCTGAATATGAAATCTAGTATCCACTGTCCCCACTCTTCAAACCATTTGTTGTCCAATTGCTCCATTTTGGGTGAAAGGACTGGGGTCTGTGAGCAGGAGACCACAGTAGCAAAGGTTAGAGGGATGCCAGGGCTCCAAATTAAACCTTCCACCACAGCCCTAATAGTCCCTGCCAGCAGTAGCCTGACTTCTTAATAGTAGCTGTCTTACTCTTTATCCTTCAGTTTATCCCTCAAGGGGGCCTATTGGGTGGCAAAATGTCTAACTTAGATATTGGTGCTCTCTTTAACCCTTTACAAGGCACTGGTTTGAAATAAGCCCTTTCAACAATATTTTTCATTAGCACACAGGGGAAATAAAAGGGGGAGGGAGGGAAGCAAAGCCAAAAATTAATGTGCCTGGTTCAGCTTGTTTTTAGTTTTACTGTTGCTTTTTTCCCCAATTCCCTGTTGGATCCTACTTTCAAACTGTTAAAAAAAAGGGAGGCAGGAGGCTTTATTTCTTTGGCTGTTGTCCAGCAGGATTATGGTTTAAAATGTTGCTTATCGGGTAGTGCAGCCACACATTCCAGCTGCACTGAACAAGCACATCTGTCTTGCCTGCCCTGCTTTCTGGTGCTAAAATTGGATTCGACAAGTTAGTGCACATGCTGTACCTTGAGCAAATGTCCTCTCCAGTGTCCCCAAATCCTGCAGTTCCATGCAAGGGCTACTTTTGGTAAATAGGAAAGCTCCATTTACAAAGGCTCTGGGCCCAATTGAGAATGTTAACCATTCTAATAACTCTCTCTCTTTCTCTCTCTCTCACTCGCACTCTTCCCCGCCCCCACACCCAATTTAAGAAAGCCGATATGAGAAAAGATGACACAAGTTGGCACCAACTCAAAGTGACCAAACCTTTTCTTAAGAATATTCTCTAATGCCGTGAGGATTTTTCATGCTTCAGAAATGATAGCAGCATGAAGCATTTTTAAAAACACATTGTTTTCCTTCCCTCTTATGAAGTTAAGTGTTGGGTCTCTGGGAGATGTTCAGTTAAAGGCATGATGAGATCTGATCCATGATCCCAAGAGTCATGCCTCCTGCCATGCCACGTGTGCATGGCAGGAGGTGCAATTGTGAGATCGGGGATCAGATCCCAGTCATGCCCTATTGACGGTGCAGGGGAAGCCTTTGATTATGATTTTGGGCTCTCCCTGCACTGGCAAGTAGCAAATTAAAAGCCCCATGCTCCCATAGCTGGGAGCGCCAGTCTGTTGAATGGAGCCTTTTAAGGCTCTGATGGACTCCCACAGCTAGGAGTGCCAATCAGTAGGCCTGTGCAAATAGGGAACTATTCTTCGGATTCAGATTCAGCCGATTCAGATGCCAGAGATTCTGTTCAGCTGAATCGCTTTGGAAGATTCAGAGCCAATTTGGAGATTCGGCCATAGAGTATAATGGGGAATCAATGAAATATCTGTAACGTTGTTGGGTTTTGGCTGATTCGAATGACGGGGTGCAGGGGTGGTAGCCTCTGCTGAGAGCATGAAGCCTGCCAAGTTTCAAGGTGATAGGTGCAGGGGTTTCTGCGAAACTGCACCTCAAGCTGCTGACAAACAAAACTCATATCATGTGTGTGTGTTAAGCCACAGTGGAGTGAAAACTGCAGGGGTGGTAACTCTTTCTGAGGCCACAAACCCTGCCAAGTTTCAAGGAGATAGGTGCAGGAGTTTCTGGTAAACTGCCCCTCAAACTGCTGACAAGCAAAACTTATGACATAGATGACACTTTGTGTGTTAAAGCACAGTGGGGTGAAAACTGCAGGGATGGTAGCCCCTGCTGAGGCCGTGAAGCTTGCCAGCTTTCAAGGAGAGAGGTGCAGGTGTTTCTGGGAAACTGTACCTCTGCACTTTAACCTGCGATGCTACATCCCCCTTCCCCCCAACACCAACCACAGGCTGTCCCTCATCCCATGACACCTCCATTTCCATTTTCACTGACTAACTTTCTTGCCTGCACTGCGTGCCAGGCCAGCCTCTGGCTTCTTTACTATTCCTTCCATCCAGGACCAGGAGACACACCAACTGCACATACTTCCTCAGCCTGACAAAGGGATTTTCAACCCGAAAGCTTCCTAAGATATATTTTTTCTAACTATTTTGGCTTTTTTTAATAATAAACATATAAACATAAAAACACAAGATAAGCCATCACACACCAGGATTAACATATATTCAACACAATGTCTACTTCTTGCTGTCAATTCCGTTATAAAAAGAAAGGTTCTGGGATAGTTCCGTCTGGGTACCTTTGATGCTGCTGGTGCTATTGGTGTTGAGCCAGCTAAGTTATTTTGACCTGCCATCATTTACAGTGGTGGACCGGAAGCTCCAAATCAATTCAGAAAGCCTAAAGCTTCTAGCGATTCGATTCAGATTCATAGATTCAACCTACAAATCATCCAAATCATCTCCGAATCAGAATCGCAATCCAAAGCTTTGCACAGCCCTACCAATCAGCTGACTGGCGCTCGCAGACACAGGAGCATACTGGAGTCTTTAAGGCTTCCAGTGCACTCTCAAGGCTGGGAGCAGCTATACATTCAATTTAAGGCTTCACGGGAACCAGCTGCAAGGTCAGCATTTCCCCATGCAGCATGGGAGGAAGCCCCTCATCTTGGATTCAAATACAAGGCTGGGGGAGTGGGGTGGGGCAGGTCTGACTAGAGCCCTGACCCAGGCTTGGGGTTAGATTTGGAGCTGCAGCCATAGTCCCCACCCCCTACCCTCCCCCCCCACACACACCCCTGCCCACTGCAGCCTTTGGACCCCTATCTGTGCCACAACGCTTCTGCTCCCCTCCCTCCCCACTTGCTTCCCCAACCCCTGCCCCCCTGCAGCTTACCATCAGTCATTCCATTCCAGCCCAGGACAGCTGTGGCCCAGGACCCAGACCCCAGGGTCCTCTGCTGCTCCTGCATGGCCAGGCAGGAGGGGGAAGGGGAGTGAGGAGCTTCCTTTTGCTTCATAGCCCCAGGCTGGAATGAGGCTGACGCTATGACTGACAGTAAGCTGCAGGAGGCAGGTAATGGGGGGGCAGAAGCTACAGGGAGAGGCAGCAGGAGGTGCTGACCCTGTAGGTGGAGAAAAGGCACTGGGGCATGCAAGCAAGGGGAGGGATAGGTAAAGGGAGACAAGTGGTGGGGGCAGGGATCAGACCACTTGCCCTCCCTGCTGCCTGCCCCCTTCTGCTGCTTTCCCCACTGTCACATTGGGGGAAATTAATTTAAGGCCCTCCAATAATTAGATTCTATACACAGAAAAAAATTCCATGTACAGAATCTAATTACTGGGGGGGGGGGGGGCAGGGTCTTAATTTCAAATAGTCTTGGATTCAGATAACTACAGTACTTCTGGGTTTGGTTTTGTAAAAACTGAAATTCAGCCTTCCTAATGGTACTTAGTTTGTTCTTGAAATAACCCTCATGTTCACACACCCAAATCAGATGGCTAATATATTACGCAGTTCATGTGCTGAATGCTATCTGCATGTGCATATTAAGTAAAGGACATCTTAAAATTACATTCATTTCATCAGTAAGGGTTCCTAGGCTAGCTTGGGAAAAAAACAGGTTTTTTTCCCTATTGCATGTATTATATATATTCAGAAAGTTTGAAACAGAGTGGGCATGGAAGAAGATCACTTTACCCATATCAATGAAGATTACAATATCACAATGAACTGACTGTACTTCTCTTTACGTGAACAATGCAACTGAGCAATTGTGGCAGCATTTTTTTTAAATAAATATATGCCAGGATTTGAAAGACAAGGACCAGTGGCTTTTGCAGCATGCAGTTGTTTCGTCTGGCAGTTGTGTTTGTGCCTAGATTGGGGTAGGTTTTGTTTTGAAATAGCTTTCCAATAGCTACAGAAAATGACTGAAAATGAAAACTGCTGCAAGAACCTCAGGACCTTTCCTCTCAACACCCAGTTCAGTCTACAAACCTGCGGTGCTCAAATGGATCAGTGAGAAATACTATCTGTTTAGCATCATTAATGAGTTGGCTCTGCATAGTACACACACAAAAAAAAGAAAAGCTGGCACTGCCTACCCTACCAATATTAGAATCTAAGGCAAAATAATATTTTGTTTTCCCCTTTTACATCTAGCTAGCTAACTCATATTCCATCATAAAATCCTAACACAGACAAGGCACTGTAGCTTTTACTGTGCAAGGTCGATGCTATCCCCACCCTTTGCCCTTGATTGGCTTCTGTTATTTCACAGTACAACCACAGCGCCTTGTTTCCACAGGCATTTAACAGCAGGTTAGCTAATACACTGTAGTTAACTATGGTAGAAACAAACCTTTTAGGTAGTGCAGGAAAAGCCTCAAAGACATATTTTCTCACATGGCACTGTGGGAAACTAAGGAGCACAGTTGCCTTGGAGGTTTGGTTTTGTTACATCTACAAAATGTAACTTTCACCTTTTCCAGCAGCCCAGAAAAAATAAGGGAGAAAGGCATTTTGAATGAGGAGAATGTGTTTGTATGGCAGAGAGAAATAGTTCTCTGTAGGAGGCAGCTTGGCAGTGTACTGTAGGAAATGGAAAAGCTTTTACTTCAGGGAGCTAGCCTTTGAATCATAAAGCTGCTCATCATCATAAGAGCTAGGCTGCAAGAGAAACCTAATTTAACCTGTGGAAAAGAAGAGACAAATCACGGAGGTCTTGAAACATTCCAATTGAATTTTAAGATTTAGGTCTGCATCCAAAAAAGAGCTTAGATTAGTCAATAGCTGAGCTAAGGCTTTCAGAATTGCAGCTCTGGTGTTAGGCAGCTAAGTCCCATTTGAGATGCCTCCACTCGTTTCTGGATCAGTCTGGGCTGGGCCCTTCCAAAGATTCAGCACAGAACTCCAGGTAGGAGAAGCAGGTCAAGTACAAGTTGGCTGAAAACCACAGCTACATTCTCCAAACCTTGGGTTACTCAGGGGAGAGAGAACACCTTTGCTGTTACTGAGACCAGTATTTCCCAACCTTTTCCAACCCAAGGCAAACTTACATTAATAAAATTTTTCTACAGCGCACCTGTTAAGGCATTCCCCATCCTCATGCCTATTGTAACTCATTGCCATGGCAAAATTCCACGGCACACCTGTTCGTTTCTGATGGCACACTTGTGTGCTGCGGCACACTTGTGTGCCGCAGCACACAGGTTGGGAAACACTGACTTAAATGGCTCTGGCAGGCTGTGAAATTATAGACGCCTGGTCCCTGATGGCAGTGATGCTGCCAAAATCTCTGCAGCTCCCTTGGCCTCCAAAGACAACCTGGGGCATCTTCCTAGGGCTTTTTAAAAGACAAACCAGGTAGTTCAGTTTCTGATCTGCAGGGGTAGTACGTGTGTATTACTTCCCCACCAATGTAGTGATTCATATACAAATCTGTAATAACCTAAAGGAGGAAAAAGATGTGTGATCATTCTGGTTAACACTTGAATGATGAGTTATACTTAGGTTCGTAACTATATTTGGACTTTCAGAGGGTAGAAGAATGAAAGAGTAGGCTTCCAGTCAGCACAGTGCATAGAAATTGTTCCATATTCTTTACTACATTTTAAAAGAAAAGAGAGGTTAAGAGTTGTTTTCCCTTAGTTCAATATTTGATCCACTGTCAAGTTTCAAAGCATGTTGCTGCACAAAATAATACACTGGATTATTAAAAACACAGAACAGTCAATACCTCACATAACAATAAGCTAATTCATGCAAATGAATTATTTCAGGCAAGGAAATTTTCTGCTTTTACCTGTGTTGCTATTAACACTGTAATTTATCCAGGCTTGAAAACAGGGAGAAGCACAGAAGAGGTTTTTACCTTCAAATGTGAGGTGATTTGTCCAGCAGCTTCAAAGATGAGCGTTTGAAAAATTAGTCTAGTTTGTAATTGAAAATACAAAACTGATGTGATTCCAGCTTCTGGCTTTCCCAGCACCCACCATCCTTTTATGTGTTTTATCTTTTCAATTGTAATCGCATCAGGACAAGAGCTGTCTCTACATTCTGGAGCACTGAGTACCATGCGCATTTTCTACATCAGTGGTTCTCAACCTTTTTAGATTGAAAGCACCCGTCGGAAAATGCCAGCTCTTACTTAACACTCATTTTTTGACTACAGAAAAATAATAGAGCAATTCTTCTGTTTCAAAGAACTCAGAAAGACTGCAACAGGTTTTGACACTATGGATTCCAGTTGAAAATCTCTAGGTTTGTCTTGTAAATTGTGTTTGTACACCTAGCAGTACTAACATTGTGTGGCACCCCATAGGACCCTTGAAAAGATCTCAAGGCACTCCAGAGTGCTGCAGCACCTGATTGAGAATCACTGGTCTACATGAAGTAAATCCATCCCAAAGGGCATTCTGCCTGTATGTTATTCTCAGAGCTTTTTCTCATGTGAGCAAAACCCTTGGTCTAGATGCAACTATATCAATGGAAGAGGGTCTCTGCCAGGCTAGCTTATGGCATTTGGGGAAATGGTATAAAAAGCCCATTTGCTGCATACTCTGCCTCTCTGGTATGGGGCTGTGCCAGTACAACTATAGCAGCAGTGGTCCCATAACGTAGACAAGTCTTAGGAGTCTGGTGGACTTTATCATTTTGTTGGCTTCAAGCCTCGGGGATTTTTAATCCCTGAGGAGAATATACCAGATGCTGGAGCCATTATTTATAACTTACTTGTAACCATAACGCCTTACAACACCAGTCCTGAACCAGGACTTCACTGTCCTAAGCACTGCATAAACACAGGACTAGAAGACTGTCAAGGCTGCATCAGAGCTTATAATATAAGACAAGAGACAAAGGGAAGATACAAATGCCCGGGATGCACAAGAACACAATAAGGCAATACTGGTGAGCCTGACAGACAGTAGTTATAGTGTATCAGCAGCTGAAAGGGCTGTCAAGATTGTTTAAAATATTGCAGCAAAGGAGAATTGTAATGAGGGACATTGAAGGCAGATAATGAGATAGCTTTTGCACATGTTTATAGGACCTCTTTCCAAGAATGAGGGGTAGCATGGAAGACAGTGTGAAAGTGCTTGTTTGAAAAGCTAAGTCATGGGTTATGGAGAGTGGCATCATAGGCCAACTGGGGACAGAATGATCCCCTTTTCTGATCCAGAATGAAAGATGGCAGGCAGGGTGCGGCTAGGTTGTAAAGGGCTTGGAAAGCAGAGACAAACATCTTATATCTGCTGTGAGAGAGAGGGGTGGTCAAGACAATAAAATGAGACACTGATCTTTACATTCCCACCTGAATGGATATGAGCACAGCAAGATTGTACTTGTCAAAACCAGAAAAATGGTTTTGACAAGTACAATGGTTGTTGTAGTAATCAAGATGAGAGATGAAAGTCTGGATGGGGGTTTGAACTGTGTGAGTGTGAAGAGATGTTATGAAGAAAGAATCAGGAAGATGTAGATATAGCCTAGATCAGTGGGGGCCAACCCTTTTGGCAGGTGTTCCACAAATTAGCCCTGCACCCTCTCTGAGTGCCACTCCAGTTCCCTTCCCCTGCCTAATCTGCTGCTCTGTTTTCTGCTTTCTTTTCTGTGCTTCCTGCCCAAACTGGTATTTTGCTTTCTGCTTCCAGCCCTATCTGCCACTGTGCTTCCTGTTCCTTCTCCAGCCAGCTATGTGCTACACACAGAAGCTGCCCATGCCACAGGTTGGCCACCCCTGGCCTAGCTGACAGAGTCTGGCTGGAACCCCACAGAAAGCTGGAGGGGAGATGAGGAAAGATGAGATCCAGGGGAGGATGGTATCAAGGAAACTAGAGGAAGACAACATTTTAAGGAGAAAAGCCACAGTCAGCAAAGTTGAAGGTGGCTAACAGGTCAACAAGGATGAGGATGCAGTACTGCTTCTAGGATTTGGCTAAGATGGGGTCATGAATAAACTACAGTGCATCTTGTAAGACGACTGATATTCCTGCAGGGCTTCTCAGCAGGACCCGCTGACCTAGAGATATTAAGTCTGCCAATATATCTTGGCAGAGATTTTGTTAACGGTACTAGCCACCTGGAAACTAAGCTGTCATCTAGGTTGTTATTAATGTACATACTTTCTGGTAAATGCTTCCATATGGCAACATTTTTCCTTGGAATTATTAAAAAGCCAAGGAAATTATTAATGAATTTAGTAAGGATGAAGTTCAGGTTGTTAATGGACATTCACTGCTTAAGGGGAAAAATGTAATGGTATGAAGAAGGACTGGGAGAAAAACCTTGGAAAGCCACAGTGCAGCTAAAGAAGCCAGATACCTGTCAGTGTAACCAGAGTGGGGCTTGTACATCTGAGCATAGGATCAGGGACTGAGGTAGAGGTGTTTCTTCATAGGGAGACTTACTAAGGTGGGTTAGTATTTCATTCTTGAATCAGAACATTTTTTTCCTTTCTTGGATAGAGAATAATGGAAGAAACAAAGCGTGGAGGAAACTACATTGGTTCTAACTAACTAGTATTCCTAAAAGGTCACCACCTATCATCCATGTCACCATTATAGTTTTATATTCACCAGAACAAATTTGCCTGTCATAACTAAACCCTATAGAACAGATTTAGCCATTTTCAAGACAAGGGCTACCAATTACAGTCAGTTGCTAAAAAAAAATTTTTAAAGATTAAGTGAGATGTTCTGGGTGACACTTGCTATTCTAACAGCAGTAGGCTGAAGCCCACACAGCCTATTCCTAGAAAGTCCTAAAAAAATTTGGCAGGCTCAGAGCGAAGTTTCAAAAAGCCATTTTTTCCTATATGTTTAAGTGTCTGGATTGTAAATAGAAAAAAGTGTGCTTTACACTAAAATAGGAAACAAAAGATTGTTAAACAAACTTCACAATAAAATATATTGCATAGCTCTTGGTTGGAAGAAAGTGCGTGATTCTACCTTTTGGTAAACTTGTGCCAATTCTTTTGAAGAAGGGTAAGGGTGTTTTGAAGAAGGGTAAGGGTAAGCTAAGAGGGAGCAGTGTTTTACTTCTCAGTTGTTTAACACTGATACCTTTGGAAGCAGATCGATCTAGTCCATACTGTAATAGATAGGAAGTGGGAACAGGTGGGCTCTTTGGTTGGTTTGTTTAACCATAGAGGCTAAGTACAAACAGTCAAAAAGCCCAAGGCTGAATTGATTAGGTTAGTCTAAACTGCCAAGATGGAACCAGTAAGCAAATGAACACACATTCACTTTTGATTCAGGAAATGCAGCCACATGCCTGCAGTGGCCTAGGCTAGAAGCAGGGAGACACTACAGCATGGGTCTCTGGCAGATAGCCATCATGGGCTGTGTGTTCACTTCCTTTTCCTGCCGCCCCCGAGGTCTCTGGAATTTGCAGTCTACAGTCACAGGAGCTGGACTCTGCAGGGTTGCTCATCACTTCCTTTTCCTGCTTCCAGGTGCTTCTGGGATTTGTAGTCTACAGTCACAGCCAGCACTAAGTAAGCAGGCAGGGCATCTCCATGCTTGGGGGAAGGGAAGTTTAACCCTCCTCCTTGGCCCCAGACCCCAGCAGGGGTATGCCTGAGGGAGCCAGTGAGGCCAGTGAGGCAGCCCCATAGGCAGTGGAAGGGTAGGGGCTAAACGTAGGGCAGTGATAGGGCCACAAAGCAGCCCAAGCATGGGCTTCCAGTGGCTGCAGCAGGAGTGGGGAGGGGCTCACAGGCAGCGGTGAGGGAGGGAGTGGGGCTAGGAATGAGGGAGGGACAGGCACTCAGGGTGGTGCACAGGACTGAGCGCTGAGTGGCTCATTGGGGAGTGCGGCTCCTGCTGCTATATGCACCCTGGGAGGTACATGGGGGATGTGCCCCCAGATCTGAGTGGGGCAGAGCAGGCTGCAGCTGTGGGCTGGGGCTGTGCTCTTCCCGGAGGGGGAGAGGGGGAACTGTGCTCAGGGCAGGCGGCGGCAGCACTGGGGGGGCTGCAGCCACCCCAAGATTCACCATAGCCCACCAAACCCTCCTCCCAGTGCCACTGCCACCAGCCCACCCTGCCCTGTGCAGATCTGGGGGCACATGCCCTCCATGCCTCCTGGGATGCATGCAGTGGCAAGAGCTGCCGCCCCTCTCCACACCCGCAGATGAGCCGCGCCTCTGTCCTGCACCCTGCTGCGCCTGCCCCCGCTGTGCAGAGCCTAGTGGGGCAGGCATGGGGGTCCCAGGGACTCTGTCCCCTCCAGCCTGGTGGCGCAGGCAAGGCTGGCCCCACTCCAGCCTCCAGCTCCAGGCCCCCCCAGGTGGTGCAGGGATGCGGAGGCAGCTGGTGCTGACACAGCGCCTGTCAGGGCTGGGGTTGGCATGGTGCTGGGTAATGCCGTTCCCCCCCACAGCGCTTTCCTATCCTCCCTCACCTTCCCCCACAGACTTTCCTACTTGGTGGGGAAGGAAGGGGAGGGAGGAGCACATGTATGCACACACGCTCAGCCCCCCTCCCCCCCCCCCCCAAAAAATGTTTCTTTCTCTGCCTATGTCCAGCCCTCATTGCTCCAGCTAGGGAGCAGAGGGGCAGAGCCAGCCCTCCTCTCTGGAGCAGACAGCCCAGCCCAGCCCAGCCCAGCCCAGGGCTGCAAATGCTGGGATGCTGGGGGACTGTGATTTAACTTGAACCAGGAAGAGGTCTGGGACAGACATTTCATAAACCAGTTTGACTTAAATCAGTTAAGTCTGATACTACATTCAACCAGGTTTGTCTTAAACCAGTTTCAACCATTTTGAAACTGGTTTATGTGCCCTGAACTTCTATTCTGTTACAGGTTTAAACCAGTTTCTGATCACTTAAAACAATGTATGTGTAATCTCTGTCACTAGCCAGAGAATGTATATATGGTAAATGCATATGGAGATTTTGGTTTATTTCCCTGTATTTTAACAAACATCTTGCTGCTGCCTATCTGTAGGTATGAATAACCGTGAAGTCCTGGAGCAGGTAGAACGTGGTTATAGGATGCCATGTCCTCAGGACTGCCCCATCTCCTTGCATGAGCTTATGATCCACTGCTGGAAAAAAGACCCAGAGGAGCGTCCAACTTTTGAATACTTGCAGAGTTTCCTTGAAGACTACTTTACTGCAACAGAACCCCAGTACCAGCCCGGTGACAACCTGTAGATTCCCGGTCTGTACAGAATGTCGTTATCAGGTGTTTTTCCCTTCATTAGCTTCCAGCTCAGTGACAGGCTTCTCCAAAGTGCAACATCTTCCAGCACCAGAATGCACGTGGGTCAGAAGTTGAAAACTTCCACAGCCCTTGTCCATGACCACTTGTCTGAATAATCTGAATGTCATTGATGAAAAGGAGAAAAACACTTGTTTTTTTCTTAATCAAAGACTCCGAAAATGCATTGTATTGATGTTACGTAAACTGCAAAACCTCTGTTCAATGTAAATAGTAACTCAGTGCCAATAACTGATCCTAATGCTTTCCTTTTTTTAAAATGCAAAACTTATGTGATTTTAACTAGTCTTCTCCTGATTCAACTAAAAGTATTATTTTCCAAAAGTGGCCTCTTTGTCTAAAACATTTTTTTTCATGTTTTAACAAAAAAAATCAGGACAGGTGTTTGGTTTTTTTGCTTTTTTATATATAAAATATATATATAATATATATACATACCTGTACATACAGTATATGGGTGCTATTGCAGAATAATCTCATTTCAGAATGAATGAGCCACACTGCAGCAGTACCCAGAAAGTGATAATTTTACTGCAAACATGAAAATACTGGTGAGATTCTGAAAGCCAGTGATCTAATTTTTGGCTTTTGCCAAGCATGAATTTTTTTAATTGGATTGCACTTTTTGTTTATGACTATGTACCTGTAGATGGTTGTATCTTTGCTCTTTCAGGAATCATGTGCTGTATTTACAGTAACGTTTCCAATGTTTGACAAGTGTGTTCTGATTTGTTCTTGAAATTAAAATGAACATATTTAAAGCAAGAGAAACCATCGCCATTGGAACTGGAAATTTGAAACTGCAAGTACTTCTTGTATCAAAACATGTATAAGGATCTGTTTAAAAAATTTATTTAATAAACATTGTAACCACATTCAGATGGTCTTAAAACCATAGAATTTTAGTCATGTTCACCTGCTAAACTGTTTGCCATGCAACTAGGATTTTCTGTTTTGTGTGTAACATTTTCCATTGTAAAATAGGCGTGTTAAATGTCCTGTACTGCTAATGAAATTACTTTCTCTATGTCTGCAAGTTCTCCAGTGGAATTACTATGCACTTCTTTACATTTCATGGGGGATGCACAGAGCAAAATATTACTTTTTTCAGTTGTCTGTACCAGCCTTGAATTACTTACGTTTAACCAAAACCAATTCCTTTCTATTTCTATTGAGTTTTTAATACTGAGTTGCAAATTTTAAAGTCTTAATTACATTTTGTTATGGTTTATTTGCAAGTTTACATTTTAAAACTGTTTAACTTTCTTAATTTAGTAATTAAAAAGAGCATTTTACATTTGAATATATTTGTTCTTTTGTTTAAATCATGGAGATAAGATTTTAGCAGCAGGGATATAAATACCATTCTGGCATAAAAGTATTAATATGGGGTATATTGACCATTTTCCTTATTGGGAATCATTATCCAAACCATGAAACTAATAAAATTCAAAAGAGCTATGGTTCAAGTGTAAGGGAGATGGGTGAACCCATAGACTATTTAACATTTTGTGTTCTGAAGAGCTATTTTTTTCTTGTATACTTTTCATGCTTTTAACATTAACACTGTGCTTTGATAAGTATAACAGGAAAAGATTTATATGTGCATAGTCAAAATTGATCATTTTTTGTTATTACTGTTGCCATCATGTTTAGTCAAGTAATACATTTTGATGACTGAAATTTAATTGTTATTCTTTGGTACTGCGGTTATGTCTCCATATTCTGAACGTTCACAAATTTCTTCTGTATCCTAAAAGCTGAAGCAGTAATTGAGTGAAATACAGGTAATGAGTTGTTAAGTACTTGCAATAGTGATCACTACCTGAAAGCTGTCTTCCTAAGATGGGTCCTACGGATTCAACATTTATTGGGGTATGAAATTATATTATAGAATTGTTCTTTTATCAGACCACCTTTGGCTGTGATTGCCACAGGATACTAATGCTCTTGATGTTGCGTAGATTGTGATTTGACATGGGTATTCTCAGACCTATTGAATAACTCAAGGAAGCAGAATTATTTTTGGATTGTTGTGCAAGTCTCGTGAGATTTGCCTAAATGAGTTGTGTCCCTCTTTTTCCCCCTCAGCCACCATCATCTGCAAAACAAAATTCACTGAGCCAGTAGGTTGTTGTTGGCAAAGCGCAGTGACTCAGCCCAGTCCTAAGCAATCCCCTGTATTTAACAAACTAGGTATAACTGCCACTACTCCTAAGCATTTTCCTGTACACTTCCTACTCTTTAGGACTTGGCAATTGGTATCATACTGCATGTGCACAGGATGGGGTGCAAGATCTGGGAACTGCCAGAGCCATGTATGTATTTTCATTTGGAAATCAATCTCATGGGTTTACTTTGACTTTGGGGTTTGTCGTTTGTACCAGTGGCCTGTCTGCAAGCAGCAAGTTGGACTCCGCGGCATCACTGACCTCAGCCTGGCCGTGGCTTGCTTAAACTCAGGCAGTTACCATTGTTTTTTGACAAATTCAGGCCATTCCCCCTGGGGGGAGGTGTTCTGCTTCTACCCTCTAATATTTTTATTTTAAATCTCCCTGGATCAAACAAAGCAAGTGTCAACAGCCTATTTCAACACATTGTCCCAGAGATAACATCAAATAAATAAAAAATCATCAGCAGGCATTGACAGGCACAAGTGACATGAGACCACGGTAAAGTGACAATCGGATCAAAAAAATCCTATGTTTTTATTAAGTAACATTTCCAAATGTATAAGGCCTGATGGCATGCACCTAAAATTATTAAACAAATTGAATTAACAGATGATTACATGAATTATTAAATGAACAGAGGAGCTTCCTGAGATGCAAGTGCTGATAAGCAACCTTGAAATACTAAGGAAGTTCCACATGACTGCCAAAAACTTACATGACAATATTTTGCATATGTGATGACCCAGATAATTATTGGGTAATTTGCCTGACATCTGTCTTGGGCAAAATCATGAAAAGGCTGATCTAGGATTGACTCAGTAAAGTCTTAGAACACCTTTTGTGGAACAGAAATCTTGTGACATCTAATTTTTTTTTTTTTTCAGAAAGGTCAAAAGTTTCTTTGATAATGGCATTGATATAACGGCTATCTGTAAGTCATTTGATAGTTTGATTAACAGTAGAGTAAGTGAATACAGCCTGTATTAAAAGGGCTTAAAATAGGTTAATTGTTGATTCACAAAACATAGATGTAACTATGGAAACTTTTCTGTTATGGATTTTTCTCATGGTATCTCCAGACATAAAAGGAAGTAGCTGTAGCACAAGAAGATGGGACTGCCAGGTGGATCTGCCCCACACACAAGAACTTCAAGGTAAGTGCATAGCTGCCTCCTTTTTGTTGAATATATACCATTCTGCACTCAGTACAGTATGCATGCAGGAGAAATGCTTTGTTCATAAACAAGATGATGTGAAAGTACAGGAGACCTACTAGGACAGGCAGCAACTGGTCTTATGATGGGAGTATACCATTCACCATATGTAGCATAAAGAAGTATTTTCCAAACTGAAAGAAATCATTGTAGACTACAGGCTGCCCAGGTAGAAGAATATTTACTTTCTTGAGTCATGGCAGGGAACAATCCATCTTCAAAGAATAATTAGAAACTGTTTATAAATCTGGAAACTCATAGCATTTCTTCAGTCCCCCTAGTATGCAATTATAATTCCCAGTGATTTAATTCATGTGCTGGGAATTTATTACTGAAAGTGCTTCTGCACTGTTAATTGGAACAGGCTATCTTTACTTAGGAAGAGATAGAGTTTATTTATACGTTTCCTATACAGACTAAAGCAGATTCATATTACCTTCAAAAAACAGTACATACCAATGATTTCACCTATATTGGATGTTATTGCCTGCAATCTAAACCCTCTGGTATAGTTATCCTGGAAAATTTTAACAGCTAAGCCAAGAAAAGGAGATATTATTTAAATATATATATAAGGTAAAAGGCTGGCTCCATTGAAGTTGATGGGAGATTTTCCATTGACCTCAATGGAGCAAGGATTTATATTTAAAGTACTTGAATAAAAAAAACATAACGGGTCTCAGGTTTTTCCTAAGGGCTTCAAACCAGTCTCCATGTCAAAGCCTAAAACTGTAGACGAAAATCAACTTGTGCATGAACATGTAGAGGCTGTTTTAAAAATTCAGACCTACAAACCCATGAATCCATCTCTTCACTTCCTTTGTCTTCATCTGGAAAATTAACACCTAAACAACTAAAGGAAAATATGTACTCATGAGACCTAAAAGCGGGCTCTGGAGAGAACCTGAACAAGGGAGACAACACTCTGAGGACAGAATGAACTAACTTGTGTGTCCAGTTACTTGCTTGGTTCTGATTCTTGTTCTGGATTAAGAAACGGCTAGAAGAGTTATGGTACTTGTACTGTACATTCAGGCCTTGCAGTAGGGTGCTATTTGAGTCTTCAGCAACCCACTCTGGCTGATGCAAAGAGCACCTTGAGCAAACTTCAGTAGGAGACGCATACAGTCCTCCTTAAAAAGTAACTACAGTTTGAGGTCTGCAGGGTGGACAGACCAAAAAAGATGAGAAGGAGGTAGATTCAGTGTGCTCCTGGGTTAAACAGGTCACTAACTCAGGCTGCCTTCAAAGCACATAATGCCATGTACAGAGAGATTTATAGGTTGCAGCACCAGCTGTGCGTGAAGCATCTGCCTTTAAATCGGCCTGAGGATTCACGTAATCAGATTATAATAGCATTGGTGGGGTCTGTGCTCCACTTTTCATACCAGAATGTCAGGGTCTCCTCTGGTTAAATCAGGGAAGGTAGCTAGAATATGTTGAAACTAGGCAAGAAACCACGAGTGGAATGTCTGTTATGTCAAGGAAGTGCTTCCTCTGCCTGGACTCCTGTTATGCAGGGTGGACCTTTCTGTCCTTTTTCTGGAATATTTCAGCATTAAGTCCCATCAATTGTGAGAAAGGCAATGGGGAAGGAAATAAGATTATCCCCTCCCCCACATCAAAGGCTAGGCTAAGTGAGGACTCTGCTTTGCTTCTTAAGTGTTTCAGAAGATGAGCCCCTGTTCTCAGTGTCCCTGGGCAGCCCATGTGTCTGGCACTCAGTGAAGTTTCCTTAGTTCCCTCTTATCACACCTACTCGCAGAATCTTTAAAGGCCTTGGCCACTGAGGACAGAATTTACTCCAGTGCCAAAGGCTTGCCTGACAGCCTTTCCATGTTAAGAAATGTTAAGAAATATTTTGTTTCTCAGTTCTAGGCTGTCTTCCAGCCCCATTATGCCATAGGACTCCTCTAGCCAGGAATTGCCACAGTTCGGGAAGGGCTGGTCCATGAGTGATGTAGGGCTGATATAACAGTCCTACACTGCCCACTCTGGCATAAAGCCTGTCAGGTGCATGAAGTCTTTGGCCAAAATACTGCCAATCAGCTGTCCCACTCCCCCTAGAGATTCCTGGTCTCAGTAATTATGACCACACTTCTGATTGTAGGATTTTTAGTCTGTGTTGGGAATGCAGACACAAAGGTTTTATTCCAATGATCAGCATCCAGAGAGATTCATGACATTGTTTTCCTGTCTGATGTGACCTTACATAAAGAAGACTGGTTTGAGAAAGCAATCTGCATTTTCTCTTTCATCAGCAGAGAGAGGTAATCAGCACTGTAATTCTGAAGGCAGGACAGCATGGCACTTCAGTGACTAACTGGTTCAGAGAGGCATGAGTACATACCTACAAAAGCTCATGCCGGTTAGTCTAAGGTGCTACCCTACCCTGCCTTCTGCCTTTCTTCAACAGCCAGTGAGGATATTCACTATGCTGCCTAAGGCCACTATGCACACACTCATTTAATGGCATGATAGGATCTGACCCCCAACCCCAGTAATCACACCTCTGCCATACCACACATGTATTGCAGGATGCATGATTGTTGGGATCGAATCCTAATTGTGCCATTACTACTTGCCTGCGGAGGGGGAGCCCAGATCTGTAATCCCGGGCACATCTTGCACTGGCAGTTTGTAAAAGGATTGCCTCTGGGGCATGGGTGACTGGTGCCTCCTGAGTTTGGGGGGGAAACCTGCAGAAGCTGCTGGCGGCGGCAGGGGTGAAATTGGCAAGCTCCTGCAGATCCCCCTGGTGGCCTCAGCAGTGGGGATGGCCCTGTTGGGGGGGCACCCACAGATGCCACCGGTGGCATCAGTGGCGTGGATGGCCCTGTCAGGGGGCCCCCACCCTGTGCCTCATCTACCAATCACCTATGCCCTGGGGCCAGAGACAATGATCAGCTGATTGTCCCAGGACCTAGGACTTGAACCAGTTCTGGTCTGGGGCCTGTAACCCCAGATCAGAACCGATTATCAGAACACTGCAACTGGCAGCTCTGGATCAGAGGCTCCTGGTGGAGGGCTGGACAGGCTGGCCAGAGCTGTTGGGCATGGTGTTTAAATCCCTGGCAGGGAAGCCTGTGGAAACCAGTCTCAGCACCACTCTTTAAACTCCCCGTGCATCAGGACTTATGGTACAGAGTATGGGCAGTTGGGAGGTCCCCACTCCCCAACCACCCATGTCCTGCACAGTGGAGTAGAAGTCCCAGCACCCTAGATGCTGCTTTTTCAGGCACCCTGATATATTAAGAAAGCAGACATGTAGTTGGGGGTCTCAGCTGTACACCTGTTTTTTAAAGGTCAAGGGCATGGTAAACCCAAAATTACAGAGACTTATGTCAGACTCATAATGCCTCTTTCCCTCCAATCTACTTCCAGGGATTAAGCAGGGTGTCAGGTCCAGGATCTTGTGATGTCCCCAGTCTGATCCCACCAATCATGTAGGAGATGGCTGAGTCCTGGACCCAGGGCCTGCTCCATGCCAGATCTCTTCACTCAGCTGAGCATCAGAATCTGTCATGGGTCAGCTCTGACATGCCGCACGTTCAATTTAAGGTGCGATACAAATGAGCCCCAATGATGTCACACTGTACGGGTGGAATATCTTTGTGGTTTGTTTGCTATATTATCACATCATAAATTGGCTTTAACATGTGGCTGGATTACTGTTTATGGTGTGATTGACACTTTAATCCTATCTAAAATTCAACATATGCCAGGGCCCAAAATAGTCATAAAAGTGCATGAGAAAAAGCTGATATTAGCATTAAAATGGATTTTTAAAAGTCTGAGTGCTTATATGTCATTATGCTTCCCTTTTATGAAAAGACTAAGGATGAATCTAATCCTTTCTCATGTGAAGGGACCTGTCTGCATAGAGGGGCCTCAGGCATGCAACACACTTAGCACTCTAACCCCAATCCAGCAAAATGCCTGCTTAGCATCAAGTAGTCCTGTTCAAGTCAACAAGATCCTTCTCATCCACTTAAATACTTTGCTCTGTCCAAATCTCAGGTCCATGTAACAGGGTAGTATTTTTACAGGTGCTTGTGGGTTGTAATACCTGAAAGGGGGGCACTTGCAAGCCAGTTCAAATGATTCAGTGTGCCACTTTGGAGTCAGCCTGCTAAATAACAATGAGAATGCTGGATGCCTGGCACCTAGCTCTTGGTGCTTCCCCACCTGCAGAACTGCTCTCCCCTGTGAATTAGAGGCAGACAGCTGCAAAGGAAGGCATTTTTTTGCCACAGTCAGTACCCTGGACATCCCAACATCAAAATGATCTTGGTTCATCAACTGATGGCCAGGACTTGTACAGAATTCAGTGAGATTCATAGCCTTCCTTCATTGATTCATTCATCACTGAATTATCATTGGGGAACTAAAAATGACCTGTCGTCCTCAGAAAAAATTGGCAAGCCACCAAACCAAGGGATTTACATTTTCAACGTAAACTTCAAGGAACAGGGCCAGACACTTTTGATCAAATAAAAACCAAATTTCTCCCTTATGCCCCTGTGTCTCCACATTATTGGGCCTTCAACCCAGCTCTATACATGGTCTCACATATATCTAGCATTTAAAACACATGCTATTTATTTAACATTTGCATATGTTACACATGCCTTTGTTCCACATGGGTGGCCTCTTCTAGCATTACTCACCCATGCTGTTCCACTTTCATTATTCTAGACGTGTCAATTCTGAAGACATATATATCCTGCTGGGGGGGTTTCTCCCTCCTAATTGTCAAAAGTCTGGTGGGTAATTATCAATGGATGACTAATTGGAAGCAAGTGGGAATAAAATAGGTATTAGTTAGTTTCTGCTCTTAATTAAGAGGATATATAATGCTGTGGGGAAAGTTTAACAAATGGCAGGAAGGATTTTTCAGTCATTGTGAGGATTAATTGAAGCATCTTATAAATTAACATAGCAGTACTGTTTTTTCCTTCTAGGTATCTCATCAGGTTATAACTAGCAAACAGCAAAGCAAAGATCTAGAAGTAAAGATAATTTCTATAGGCATATGCTGAAGGAATCTTAAACAGCCAGAAATGGAAACAAGAAATCCTGGCTTCCCTAGCAGTAGTAAGCATCCAGCAGACTACAGGCAACTGGAGAGATCAGGAAAGGGTAACCAATCATATAGTTGCCCTAAAGACTCTTTGAAAGGACACACTTACTGCAAAACAGTTTTCTCTAGTAATTCAAATTGATACTTGTTTTCATTTTAAAAGTTGAGCAGCTTAAAGGGTTTTCTTAATGCATATTTGTTACTATGCTGGTCTTCTGAATGAACAAACAAGGTAGGTAACATAAGAAGCTATCCTTGACAGTGACATTTTCTTCCTAATTACATATGCCAAATCCTAAAGGTTTTGTAGTCTACCAGTTACTTCTAATAAAAAATGTTGTGTTATGTGCCATGCCAATCAAACACAATCACATTCTGTGTATTGAATATTAATGTGTGTGTTATATGATGGGTCCAATTTGACACATCACGTTCAGCTTTAAATAATGCTGGCTTTAAAGGAATTTGTGCCCTGAGCCTGCTTCCAATGAAGCCAACAATAAGACTCCCCAGATGTAGACTGGGCCTTTAAAAGCAATGAGCTGTAGATGTGGTTTAGTTTTCAATATCTGTGGTGCAGCATCAAATTTGAGGGGCTTTTGTATATTTTAGTTTTCTTAATCTAAAACAAACAGTTGATCGTTCCTACCCACAGTGCAAAAGTGTTTGTTTTTATGTTACCATCACTGGAGTCACAGCCCCATTAATGTGGTTTGCACTGATATTCCTTTATGCAGATTGTGTTAAAGATCTTAAGTAGAGTTATGACACTTTGTAAAATGCCTCATAAGGTGAAATACTTCAAGTCTCTGCAGCATAGACTTCTTCCTTGTGGGTCAGGTCAGCCTTATGAGAAAAGGCTGAATGAACTAAGGTTATTTAGTCTGGAGAGGAGAAGACGGGAAATTTGATAACAGTCTTCAGATACCTGAAGTATGATTATGGAGAGGACAGAGATGGCCTTTTCTCTGTGGCTGTATGGGACAGGACTAGGAGCAATGGCCTCAAGCTGTAGGAGAGGAAACTTAGGTTGGGGATTGGGAGGAACTTGCTGATTGTAAGGGCAGTCAGGCACTGGAATAGGCTACCTAGAGAAACTGTAATCTCCATCCGTGGAAACTTTCAAAAGCAGGTCACTTGGCTGGGGTGGCTTAGTCAGGGATGAGCCTGCCTTGAGCAGCAGGGGGGTGGATTTGATGACATCATGAGGTCTCTTCCTAAGCTACAAAAGGGCTTGGCACAGGTCCTCTATTCTGCATTTTATCTATCCCTGAAGTCTATGGGATAAATGTACGTGTGCATTCATGTGGAGGCTAGATTTCCACATTATCCCCAGCCTTCATATTGCAGGGAGTCAGGCTATCCTGTGTTTCTACCTGTGTTTCAGCCACCTCATTCAGCTTCAGAGTGGAAACCCTCAAGGAGCTAATGCTGGGAGCAAACAACATTAATTTCCTGGGATAGTTCAATGATGTTGAGTCAACTACCACTTCCCCTTCCTCTCCTGTGCCAGAGGGCACCTACCAGGCTGTGCAGAGAGCTGAATGTGTAGAAGCCACAGTGATCAGCCCTGTACTAAAAAAATACAGCCTACTGTGGGGAACACATAGCACTGAAGAGGCTCATCTTTCTCCCTCTAACAGGTTTTGGGCTCTCCGAGTGCGCTTTTTGCTCCTCGGAGAATTACTGGCAGCTTCTCTAATGTGTGTACTGTGAAAAATGAAAGAACTTCCCCAGCTAGGAGCGGGCAGGAGGGGGAGAGACCTGCTGCTGGCCAGAAGGGAAGAATTCCAGGCACATGCAGACTGAAGGGCCTTTTACACGAGTAAACACCCTGCATGTGAATGCTGATGCTCTTTTCCCTAGAGCAGCCTCTCCCCTGCAATCCTAGCATCCTGCACACCAGCTTCCAGCAGGCTGGGATCAGCAGCTAACTCCTGTTCAAGCTGTTGTTTCATTCAGCACTTTAAAAACTTTAAAAACTCCACGAACATCATAATAAAAGGATGCAAGTGTCTGGTACAGATTAAAGCGCACGCTCCTGCCTTCCCATTTTTGGTGCAGCACCAAAGAGCCAACTGTGTCCTTGTTGCTTCTGGATAAATAAATCTGGCTGGGCTGTTGTTTGCTGTACTGTGCACATGCTAAAAGGTTAACGGGGACCTCTGCATGTCTGAGGCCCTGATTGGGACTCTTGTGTCATTCAAGACTCCCCTCCAAAACTGTAGACAAACCTATCAGCTGCTCCTGGGCAGAGTGCCAGCTTCCTGCTGAAGGAAAGTCAGCAAGCCAAGGGAAGAGCTGGAATGCATTTAGCTTACACAAGAGGCTCCTATCTGGGGTTGTCCTGCAGTTGTCACAGGTGAAAACATTCAGTCTGTAACACCAAGATTGGGGTCAAGGCAACTGACCTTGGCCCACTGGGTTTGCTAAAATAATTCATGGATAAACACCTCTCAACTGTGCAGGTTACAGCATACCTCAGGTTCAAGTCTCCTACTGAGTGGGTCTAATGAGTCCCATGTGAATAGCCCTGCAGTTTGATTTAGGCAAGTAGGACTGTTTTTTTTTCCTCCATCCTGTTATAGAAGGAAGATTGGGTTTGTGATTAAGGAGCACTAGGACTCAGGAGAGTGAAGAGCTATTCTCAGTTTTTTTCTCTATAACCAGATACAGACATTACACTTTTATGGGTATAAGTGATTGGAAACTGGTCTATACCTGTAATAACAGTTTGGTGCACACAGACTGGTTTAAAAATGGTAAAACCCAGTCTAAGATTTGCCTCCATCCCCACCAAAGAGTGAATGCATGTTCTGTTTGCTACCAATCTAAACTATGCCACTTACAGAAAACCACATAGTTGAGATGGATTCTGCTCAGGCTTTTTGAATGTCTGTACCAAGTGGCTTTAGGCAAGTATTTATCGTTTCTAGGTCGGATGAATCCTTCTATCAGAGTAGGCTTCAAGCAGAGAGGCGTGGGGTGTCTACCACATACCCAGCCCTCTCAAGACTGCTGCCAAAGGGCATATTCCCTCTTGCACTTGGAAAATCCAGGAAGGCAGCCTCAAACATGCTCTGGGAGCATCCTTCATAGCCTGTCTTGAGTACTGTCTTTAGCATGCTTAGGAGCAGTAGCTAGGAACACCCCTAGAGCATCATCATGGCTGCATTTCTATGGTTCGCGTTTGTGAGCAGGAGTGGGTGGATGGAGCTTTAGATGTACCCTGTGAGTCTTCCCTGGTCTGCAGCAGGCAGGAACCAAACTGACCCTGGAGCAGGTTACAGCAGCCTCAAGGTGGTTTTATAGATTTCATAGATTTTTAGGGCCAGAAAGGACTTCAGTAGATCATTGAGTCTGATCCCCTGCCCTGGGCAGGAAAGAGAGCTGGGGTCAGAAGACCCCAGCCAAGTGTTTGTCGAGTCTCCTTTTAAAGACCTCCAAGGTAGAGAGCGCCACCTCCCTTGAATCCTGTTCCAGATTCTGGTAACCCTTACTGTAAAGAAGTTCTTCCTAAGGTCTAATCTAAATCTGCTCTCTGTCAGTTTATGGCCATTGTTCTAGTTACTCCAAGGGGCGCCCTGGTAAACAGAGCATCCCCTATACCTGGCTGCCCCTTGATGAATTTGTAGACGGCCACCAGATCCCCTCAGTCTTCTCTTATGGAGGCTGAAGAGATCCAGGTCCCTCAATCTCTCCTCATAGGACCTTTCATGCAGGCTCCTAAACATATGAGTGGCTTTCCTCTCAAGGTTATCCACATCCCTCTTGAAGTGCAGTGCCCAAAACTGGACACAGTACTCCAGCTGCAGCCACTACTTCAGCTCCTGCTTTTTAATTTGTACTCTCAGTTCTATATCTTGAATTGACCTTGTAGGTGGTCATGTGCTGTGCAGAAAGTCCAAGCAGGATAGAGCCAGCACAGTCACCCAAGTGCCTTTGGGGAAAAGCTCTTGCATGGGGGAGGAGGGTTTGCTAGGGAGCCTGTACACAAAAGGACTGAAAGGTATCAATGATTTCCCTGTTCTTGGCATCAGTTCTCCACTTGCCAATCTGAGATATTCACATTGGCCTCTCTTACAGGAATGTCCTAAGTCCTCATTCATTCATTCTTGTGATGCTCTCTGCAACCCTCAAATGGAAGACATCTGAGTTCTGTTTTATTTTTACTATAGGACAAACCCTGATCTTTTGGCCTGTGTTTAAGTAGCACAAATCCTCAGGGATCAGTGGGCAACAAGTGGAGATTGGCATTAAAGTGCAGACTTCTTTGTTCACTGCTTGCTTATCAGTAAGTTCAGATCATATGTAGACTGGTTTAAATTAGTTGTTACTAATGAAAGGACTGCACACAGTAAGTATATCCATGACCTTGGGCCCAATCCTCTGTGCATGGCCATTTAGGTATAGTGAGTATGTACTTCCTCCAGGACTCTCATTGACTTCAGTGGGCTATATATTTTGCCCCATAGTAAGTGTTTGCAGTATTAGGCACAGAGGCTGCCTATTCACCACATGCTCAATGGGGAAGGGGGCGTTAATTAGAGCAGGTCCCAGAAAGCTGCTCTAATTAAAACACCTCATTGTCACATGTATTAAGCCCCTGCAAGTGTAAAAAAGGCCACAGGTCACTTTATCTAAACCTTGTTCGATGAGGTTTAGGTAAAGTGCCCGAGCAACAATTTTTAAACCTGCGGGGGCTTAATACACGTGATGGCGGGGCCACACTGGACCATTCTAATTCAAATGTGAACCAGTACATGCACCCTAAATTACAGTGTTTGCATAGAAGCAATAATGCTATTTTTAGTAGTCAGATGCCTCAGAAAAGCAGGTCACTTGCTACTTAAGAGTGCTTGCTTCCTAAACTGTGCTTTAAAAGCTTGGGTAGGCGTCTGTACACATTTACCTTGTCTTCTGCCAATCTATGTCCATTTCCATAAGAACATGGGAAACCATGAATCGGCCATCAGAAGCTGAGAGTCATTTTCATCTGCTGCCTGCCATTTCCCCACATGCAGGGTCAGAAAGGCTGCGGGTAGCCAGCAGGCAGCTGTCAGCTCATGGAGAGAAGCCTCCCCTGTACATTTCAGCTGCCGGCTGTCATCTGAGAGCTTTAAATGCCAGGTTTGCTAAAACAGTTCCAGACCTCAGACCCTTTCGGCACTGAAAGCCTGTAGTTCTTGGGATCAGGAAGCTCAGGTTATTTATGTTTCAGATTCAGACACGCTAGGAGGATTGCTAGTACTGTTAGGTGTCGCCAGCTGAAATTTGCTGTTCTATCAGTCTAGGTTTTGGGTTGGGAGAGACTAGGTGGAGAGTCTGGACACAGAAAGTGCTCTTAATGTCTGCATGAGCATAACTAACTTCAATTCTTGCCCTTGAGACAGAGCACTGTTTAATGTGCTGCATGAATGATTGATAAACATGCTTTGGTCTCCTTCACAGTTCATTGCACCAGTTAGATGATGATGATGCACATGTAAGTCACAGTTAGCTCTACCTTATATACTGACTAAACCCCACCCCCCAAAAGTCAGTCCCACTCAGTGCTAACAAAATGCATGTCCTGCATGTGAACTGACAGTATTTTTACCTTCCCTCTGCACCCCAACTAAGAAAGCTCAAGAAGGGTCTCCCCTGGATAGGAAGTAGCTTAGGATTCCTCCAAAGAACTCCTTACTCCTCGCTGTCTTTAATTGATCAGTGTATAAGCCAATCTCCGAAGGTTTGCCTTGCAATTCTAGCAATAAATGGCTTGGCTGTATATATGAGTAAATATGGTATTTCCCCGAACTTCCCAGAATGAGTCACTACCAGGAAGTGTTCAGCCAAGAACTCCAGATCCTGAATCTACCCAGTGTCTGTGTGTTGCATGCAGTGACTGTTCCAGCAAGCCAGCTGCAAAACCAAGCCTTTACCTCACTGCAGCTGCCTTTGTCATACACGTACCTTGTAAAATACCCGTGTGAGATGATTCTCAGAATAAGCCCAGCCTTCCCACAAAACGACACAGCTACAGCCCTGCTGCTCGCAGCTGTCAGACCAAGGGTTGTAATTGTGAAAAATGTGCATGTGGCAAAACAACACATTTGGGCCACGACCAGATGGCTTTAAACTTAAACTGATTAAAAGGCCCCATTTATAGCTGCACTGCTAGTGCCACATTAATTGGTAGGAATGCAGTCGCATCCAGGCCTGGCAAGACCCCACTGCCAGAACAGGTGGTCGCCTAGGGCAGCAAAATGTTTAGGAATCATGGGCACTGAGGGGCACATGTTTTCTAGTTTGCTGTGGGCACAGAAAGCCACAGCACTGATGCTAATGTGAGAGGGGAACAGTCAGCCAGTCACACTTTGTTCCAGTAAGCCAATAATACTGTTCTGCAATACCCCCGGGGAAGTGGAAGTCTCTCTCATTCATAGCACTGATGCAAGCAGCTCAAGAGAGCAACGTGTTCAGTCCAAGAGAAGGAGGAGGGAGTGACAGGAGTGTTTCAAGATGCTCTGCAGGAGCCTTTTCTGACAGTGGTATGATATAATAGGCTGCAGAAAGAGTCCTCACAAGCTAGTAAATGAGAGTTGGAATGGGCGCTTCTCAAAAGTGGAAGGAAAGAACTACAGCAGTTTCCGGGCTTTTTCTTCTGTCATGACCCGGCTTCCAGCTCACACCCTTATTTCCAGTCAGCTTGTGAGGTCAATTCTGGTCTGATCCCAACCCTCCAAATGAATATCTGCCAGGCCCCAGCCTTTAAGTGGCATGACCCTAGTGAGGTCTCAGCCTATACGCTGGGAACCACTGGACTACAATACTTTAGGGCAGTAGCTCAAAGTACTGTCAGTTTATTGGAATAAGTATTTTGGGTTATAGCTGTCAACTATCCCCATACTTTTGTAGCTTAGGTTAGAAACTTGGAAAGCAGCCGTGCTGAATGAGACTTATAGGTGACAGAGGGTAATAAAAGTAGGCATAGGTTTGCAACTGGACAGGTCTGTGAGACCCAGCTGAAATTAGAGGTGTTATCAAATGGCAGTAGGTAATGCTTACTAAAAGCACTGATGGTGCCTGTAAACTTTGCTTCATTTTAAAGTCTATGGGGAGCAAATACGCCAGACTATCAGGAAGCTGAGAGGTCATGGGCTCTTCCAGGTGTAACCAAATTCACATGCTGAAGTCCCAGTTAAACTCAGCATTCAGTGGCAGGCTCTTTACCAACATGTTGTTACAATGGGAGGGAGTTCAGAAAAGAGTAGTACAAACAATCACGCAGCTGGAGGAATTGACTTCTGAGGGATGATTTAAATAGCTACATCTGCATAGCTTGGCTAAGTAACAATTAAAGGGGAATGTGATGGCAGCTTGCAAAGATTCACAGGGTAAAACAGATCTGAGAAGTGACTTAATGTTGTACCCAGGAGCATAAGGATGGATGATAGGGTGAAATAAGAAAGGAAAGTGTAGGTTAAACATAAGGAAAGACTTTCTGATTATGAGATCCTCTGGACTTGGGAGCTGTGGCAGCTGCTTTTCCTAGGACACAGCTGGAGAGAGCATTACAGAATGTATTGTGGAAACCAATGCTGCCTTGGCAGAAAGACAACTGGGATGATTCAGTGTCTCTAAAAAAGTCTATCACAGTGTCGCCAGCTCCTATGATACTTGGTGTTTTACTCAAGTCCCAGCAGCTAGATGCATGTGAATGCATGAAACTGTCCGTTCTCATTTCATACCAAAAATAAGTTTCAAACTGTTAGCTTTGCAGGGGCAAGCACACGCAAACGTTGAGTGTGCCCTAAAGACAGAATACCAGAAAACAAAAACAAAACAAAAACATATTTAAAATCAAGGAATTGTTGAGTTAACCTTGGAAGTTTCTGGGTGGTCTCAATCCTGATATGCTAAGGGTGACAGTGTCTCTTTTAACAAAATAAAACAAAAATGAGAGATGCCTTTTCCAATCTTGCACAGTGTACTTAGAAATCAGACTGGATTTTCCCTACTCTTCCTTAGCTGTTTAGTTTAAAAGAAAGCAGCCCGGCTTCCTAGGGGAATGACATTTTGAGGGGAGTTTTTTTAACTTCAAACTGGCTTTCCTCTGTTACTGATTCACTCCCCCACAGGGAGATTTTCAGGCTGAGGCTTTCCACGTCTGCTTTGTAATTTGCATACATGGTTCACTTCCTGCTGCAGAGCCTGTTCTACTGCTTACCTGGGAGAGGGAGAGTGTCGTAAAAGAGGGAAAAGACAGCCAGGAGAAAAATAGAGAGAGGGAGAGGAGAAGAGTGTGGGGGAGACAGCCCTAGTGTCTCCCTCTCCTCCCTGGTCAATCCAGATCCAGCCCTTTCTGGCCCCGAGGTAAGCTCTTCTAGAGATACTGCTCCTCCCTCTCCCCTCCCTTGCTTGTTATTCACTACTGACCCACTTTGTGCCTCTTGTTTTTCTTTCTGGCTTCTAACTTCCTCCAGCTCTACCTATTTTTTCTCCCATAGCAACTGGACAAGTTTTAGCTATTTTGGTTACACTGTTATAGCTACTTTGCAGCTGGATAGCAGGATTATTTTGAGTAAATGCTGGGAACGGACAACACTCCAGCAAACAGTGCTTAGATGTGATCCTAGGTATTGTATGGCCACCTGAAAATCATGCAGCCGAGGCCTGAACCTGGCAGGGCGCTCCACAGGTGTATAGGCAGGAGGGCAGGTTACAAGGACCCCTTCACCTCTGCACTTTGTGCCCTGCCATACTTTGTGGTCAGCCAGAGATCCTGTCTCAGAAGAGAGGCATAGTAGCTCTGTGTCCCAGGAGCTTCCAGCAGCATTGTGGCCCAGCTGGGGAAGCATGATTTTATACAGCTTCCTTCGTAGGCCCACACTTACTGCACACAACCTCCTCCGTGATGAGGGGTTGTGTCTGATAATCTAGGAGTCACCCAGAGAGAAGGAATCATTATGGAAAATGATGAAGAAATAGTCTCCTAGGTAATACAGTCCTACTGGATGTTTAGGACAGAGAAATTGTAAGTGATCTGTTATTGTTAAAAAAAAATCCAACATGTAAAGAGTCCAAGAGGAGGAGGACAAGGAGGAGGGAGTGACAGGCCTCGCCTGTCTCATTAACTTCCTTTTCAGCAGACCCAGTTTTGTAACTCCTCACTATCTCCTGCTGACTAGTGAGAACTGACTCTATCCTACCAGCCACAGCTCTTAACATGCAGGAATCCAAGTACTGAAAAATCAAGCCCCTGCTTAGATTTAAGACTGGTCTATGCTTAAAATTTATATTAGCAGAGGTAAGTCAGTTAGGGGAATTATTATTTTTTTTTATTATTATTATTATTATTACCAACAGAGCTATGGTGATACAAGTCCCAGTGTAAACAGTTATACCCACAAAAATGCTTTTATTTGTATAACTTATTTCATGGAGGGAACCAGCATAGGCTTCCCTGGCAGAAGTACTTTTTCACTGTGATTCGTCAGGCTTATAGCAGAAGAATTTGCTGGCATATAGGTATACAGGACACAGGGGCCCAGATGGAAGGAAATGACAAAACACTTTCCTGTCTCCCTTTGCTCAAACAAAGCAATTGGGGCAGGGAGAGAAGTTGGCAAACCTGAGTTCTTCCTGTCATCCCTTTATGTTTGTCCAGCACATTGTTAAACATGCAGCCTAGCGGATATTATCCATAGCACTGCTTTATGCATTTGACTTTGGGAACGTATTTGGTTTCTGCAAACTGGTGTTCAAGGCAGTTGGTTGCAACCAATGACTACAGAGGGTATGTCTGAGAACACCGAACTGGCCACTCCTCACTGTCAGATTGTCATAACAGCTTAGAGCACAATAGTACAATGTCACAGCTGTGCCTTAGATAATACAAGCACTTGTGAGGGGCTCAGGCTTGGAAAGAACTTTTCTGTTTTTCTTTTTATCTACCCATGACGACTAGGTGCAGAGAGCGACTGAGAGTACTAGTACTGTGTTAAGGACACGTGGCAGTATCTGCCTAGTTGAGCTTGATCATGTGGCATCTTTAGGTACAGTTATAAAAAGGATTATATGATGTAATTGCTTGCCACAGCAAGGGACTGGATTCAGTGACCCAGGTTTTTCTGTGTTCTTATGGGAAGCTAGAAACCAGCTTTCACTATACAACTCTGTTTTAGTAGCCTTGTCGTTTTGGTGCAGAAAATTGATCTGGCCTAACTATTTAGTCTGGAGCCAAAAGAGACTGGATCCGCCAAGTGTGAAGATGATGCACCAAATACCCCTAAGTTACAAGTGCAATTGTGATTTCTTACTTGTACTTTGGTCTTCCTTTGTTTCAGAAGTGTCTTGTTGCTACCTCATCAGTAAAGCATAAGGACCAGGCAGAATTCCAGGCCCTAATACTCGGGAGAGCACAGGGACAGCTCCATGACTACTTCCTCAAGAGAGGCAGGGCAGCAACTTTAAGGGACAGAAGGCACGTCTATATGTGCAATTAGTGCACCTGAATTTTCTGCATATTATTGATCCCGATCCCCAGGTGGCAGGGAGACAGCTGTCCCTGCAACCAGCACAGCTTTCCCGGCCACATGGAGATTGGATAGGTCCCAATCCTCATGTGGCAGGGAGACAACTGTCCCTGGAGCTGGCACAGCTCCTCCCCGCATTGAGGCTTAGCCAGGCAGGTGCAGGCTCCTGGCTCTCTGGGCTGACCAAGAGCAAGTTGCTCCTGGTCAACGCCTATGTGTGTCCTATGGCACATTAGCTAATGCACCACTTATCTAGTACCTGTATATGTTGGTACTAGCAAACGGTGCATTGGACTAATACAATGCACAGTAAGTCCCATGTACGTGTAGATGGTGATGCTTTATTGCACATTAGGTTAGTCTAATGCACAGTAAAACTTTTTGTGTAGATGCTTCCAGAGACATAGAGTAAGGAGAGCCGTTGCCCCCCTTATTTTATCCAGGATTGTTGGGTAGTAATGTGAGCTCTTTCCTTAGTGGCTAGAGAGCACCAAGAGATTATGACTCAACACAGAATGCCTTTGCTTTTTAACTTGGTGCAGTACCTCAATACTGCATAGGCAAAGCCGAGGAGAGGGGCTGTCCAGTATACTGAGAAGACCTTCCATTTCAAAGCATCTCATAAAAGGCAATCTTTTGATAAGCCAAGAAAAAATTACATTAAAATCAATAGTTCAGTGGTGAAAGTTAAGACTGTTAAATCTGCAACAACAAAACATCCATTTCCTTATACTTTGAATGAATGTGTGTCTGGTTTAGGCAGGTGAGTTAGAGTTATGATATCTGACGCTATCTCTTTTTGGTTCTTAAGTGAGTAAATACAGGGTGCATGTTTGACAGTTTTCCTGGGATACAGAACCTTCAGCACTGGCTGAATTAATCTGTGAAAATAGTAAACAACCAAATAAATATTATCAGCATGGAGAAGGAACATTGCTTCAGACTGTGTGGGTGCATCTACACATGATATTAATATGATGCAAGAAACTGGTGCCGTTCACGCTGGAGTTTATTGCTCCTGAGTGCAGAATTTACATGTGCGCCTGGGACCACAGCCCATTGAGCCAGGGCAGTGAAGCCCCAGGGGTTGGCCTGCCAGCCCAGGACTGCTCCCCGTCCAGCTCAACATGCTGCAGAAGTGCTGGCTGGGGCATGTGGGTGCTTGTGCCCCAGCCAGCTCCAGTTATGTGCATTGTGGTGGAGTAAATAACTCCGCCATAGAATAGTATTTGTATTGGGCAGTACTATCCTACAGTGGAGTTAATTTGTTTACTCTGGCCTAATAGCACTGCTGGTGTAGATAATGACGTGTTACTGTGGGACTAATTAGGCAACTCTTACTGTAGAGTTTCGTATAGATGCTCCCTATATTTCTTTAATTCTATAGCAGCTAAAGGACACCATGTGCTTCCCAGAAGCACAACAAAAAATAGTCCCTGCTACAAAGAGCTAAGAATCTACATTCACACAGGACACTGTGCTTTTGTCTTCATTGTGGAATGTACCCATCGGTGACAAGTGTAAGCAATGAGCTCAGCTGAACACTTTTTCCTGCCAAGGCCAAACTGTTCAGCTCAGTTTTCTGTGACCTTGGCCATTTGATTTATAGGCCCCACGTGGTTCACAGGTTTGCACTGCATTCTGCTGAAAGGATTTCTTCCTGACTATGCTTGCTTGTAGAAGGTTGTATCTTATTTTTCTATGGAACAAGTGTAGCATTTCACTGTACCCACAATTATGTATCCCCCACCTTTATAGTATCTGAGCACCAAACAGATGGGGAACTTGGGCACAAAGGGACTGAATGATGGGTGGCCAGGCCTGGGGGTCACTTGGGTGTTTGAGGGGCTGGCCAGGATTGGGAGGAATGAGTAAAATTGAGGTACAGACCACTAGGAAGTTAGGAAGTCAGTCCAGGAACAAGCTGAGTCAGGAAACTGGAGGGTCAGGCAGAGCGCAGAGTGAGAGGACGAGCCAAGTCAGGTAGCCAGAAGATCACGCAGAGAACCGGGTCCAGGGATAACCAAGTTAGGTAGCTAAAGGAGGCGACAGAGCATGGAGTCAGAGGGCAAGCTGGATAAGGTAGCCAGGAGATCAACTGGAGGGCAGATCAAGTCATAGGACCAACAAAGCACTCTAGATAGGAATTGATTGATCCCTATTGCCCAGACACTTCCTCTTCTTGTCAGGGTTTTATAGAGGGGGAGTGAAGAGTTTGCTGACCCTGGCCCACCACTGCAGGGGCATGAAGTGGGTGGGTAGCCAGACCTAGAGGTAGATTTCTGGCCAGGTTTGCTGAGCCTGGGTAGTTGGTTTGAGAGGTGGCGGACTGGGGTAAGTGGCTGATCTGGACAGGCTGAAGTGCTGGGTTTGAGAGGCAACCTGATAGTGACTGGCTCAAAGGTGCACTGGATACTTGTGGTGGATCAGGAAATGAACCCCAGTTCTAGGCTAGCAACCTAGTAGGAAGTTGTTGTCCCACTTATCTATATCTCTTCCACATGGCTGACGTATAAGCTAACCATCATCTTTCCCTTCATTTGCATCCAACCATTTAAAAAACAGTGCAATTTATCTGCCCGCACCCACTCCAGCTCCATGGCCCCATCCTACATAGGAAGGTTTGGTGAGCTGTTGTATGGGGGGAGCAGGGTACTGAAGCAGCCTACAACCGCTCCTCAAAACCCCCTATGTGGCCTGTGGGCCCAAATAATTGCCCACCCCGTTCTAGTGGCTACTGTACAGAAAGACAACTTGTTCCTTTTTCTCCCTTTCTTTATTCTCCCTTCCCTGAAAATGACTGAAAATGAAAACACACTTTTGTTATATGTTGCCACTTCTTCCTCTCCGTTGTCAGAAGTTCCCTAATCAAAACCAGGCAGTTAGAAGCTTTCTTTGGCGGATCTGGATCTTGACAAATCTTCAAATTGGGAAAGACATGGGATACTTTGCAGCTGCCTGTGAAAACTGGAGGGAAAAAAACCTCACCCTGTAAAAATGGGCCTGAACCCAACCCTCGTATTAAAAACTCTCTCCAATTTTTCTCTCATTAGAGGAATTCAATCCTAGTTTCAAATTTTGTTGTTTGGACCCATCTATACTAACCTGAGAATGTTTTCTTGTTCCCTACATCATCTATTTACTTTCTCTGCTGATGTTTCCCTTGGACACCCAAAGCCAACTGCGTCCAGAACAAGAGTGTGAGGCTTTCATTTCAGTGTGAATATTGCTGTACATGATTGTTTCAGCAAGGTATTCAATACTCCCTTGCTTCTGAAGTTTTCAATTTATCTGGCAGTCTAAATGGAAGAACTTCTGTAAATCTGGGAACTTTCGCAAGTCAGCTTGGAAGAGTTTGTTCACAAGAGTTTGTTTCACTGCCAAACAGCTCACTTAAGACCAGCTCACCAAGATTATCTATTAAATTAATGCATTTTATGAAACTTTGTGTATGCATAGGTGAAAGGAAAGGAAAAAAAGGTTCTGTTAAAAGAATGTTTACCCGTTGTTTTCAAGGTTTTTTTTCTGCCAGAATACATATGCTCTATAAAGAAAAGGCCTCATTTCATAATTTTCAAGAGACACAAACAAGAATTTGGGCTGGTTATTGGTAACCGTCTGTATTGTCTGAGGTATATGGAGGATGTTGAATTTGTGCAGCTGTCATTATGAAGATATGTTTGGAGCTGAGATTGGGTCTAAGCTACATTTCCTGGTAGTCTCAGTGCTAGAAGAGTGCTATCAATTGCTGAGTATATTTTGATGCACTGAAGAACTCCTTTGTCTTAGTTCTTGGCTACTGGGGTCCCAGGCAAGTTATTTGTCTCTCATATGCTTAACACTACATTTTTTACATGGAAACAGAGGGGACGTCTACCCAAGACACATTACTGTGCAGCAGACTAATTTGCTGCACAGTAAAGCATCGTTGTCTATACATGCATGGCAATTAGGGTGCAGTAGACTAATTTACTGTGCTGTCAGATAGTTCCGTCAGATACAAGTGGTATCCAGCAGCGCAGTACATTAATGTGCTTAAACATACGTGTAGATGGTGATGTTGGGATTAGTTTACTCCAACTCAAATTGAAGTGGAGTATATTCAGTCACATTAATTGCATATGTAGATGCGCCCAGAAAGATTTAAAAGAAAATTGGATGAAATTCTACAGCATAAGACTACATAACATAATAGGATCAAGGCCTCAGATTTATGACTTTCCAAAACCTGGGATCTCCAGCTGTATATTAACATCATACTGAATCACTTATTCAGTATTGACTTGAGAGAGAGATTTTTAAGTGAACCATCATTTCCAACAGCATCCAGGGTTTTCTTTAGGAAATTTCCATCCATGTAATATTTGTATGTACTGCCAGCATTGCCCCAAAAGCATCTAGGGGTATTTTCTGTGAGGAGGTCCTGATATTTAAAAGCTGATTTTTCCAGACAAACCAATGAGAAAAGGCACTTCCTTCCTTTCTTTATGTCTGTCTGCCTTTATACCTGGTAATCACCATGGTAGGGGCTATCTTCTCAAATATAGCGAATCCTTTTTGGTATATCAGTGTGCAGTCTTGGGCACCAGTGTGCCAGCCAGACAGGGTCCATTTGAAGCACTACTTAAGCATTGAAAACTTCTGACTACAATACCCAAAATCTTACAAAATGATGTGGGTGGAGTCCCATCTGCTTTGAGTTTGCTCAGTGTTGTTTGTCAGCTATCTTGTGTAATCTTTTAAAATTTTTATCTTGTATTCTACAGGAAGGAAATAAAGCCTTTATATAAATATTAAATAGATTCAAGAAATTAATAAGCGCATATCCAAATATGATCTGTTCTCAAAGGCCAGCCAACTGAAAAAGAGGCCACTGTAATGCCTATCTTTAAAAAAATAATTTTAGTTGGTTGACTGCACTAAATGTATTGCCTACAATCTTAAAAGTGAGTCATTCTACAAAATGGAGGAAAGATAAATATACCTAATAGTGAACCTGAAGCAAATAATTAGTACTTGTTTTTCCCTTAGACTTTGTCTGCCATTAAATTTGTACTTCACAAGTACCCAGAAGAAGCGAATATTCCAACTGAAATAAGAAATAAATGTATAAATAAAACCCTATGCATGTAGCCTCCAGAGGTGGTTGATACTTTTTCATTCATTTCATACTTTTCAATACTTTTCATTTGAAGTCCAATCCAAAGACCACTGAAGTCAATGGAAAAATGTAAAGAATCAGACTTTGGATTCTTCCCAAAGATCCATTCCCTCATGAAATTTGGAAATGTTATTGGTTTGGGTATTAAGCTGAAGACTGCTAAGGACAAAAGTTCCAGGTTGGAATTGTTTAATATGACCATGTTTGAGGCCATCAAAGAAATTATAGGCAGACTCAGACCTAGTCAGTTTGGCTGCTTACAGACATGGGGGGGAATAAGCACTTTACTTTCAGCTCGGTGCACCCCTGCACTGAGCATAACACATGCCCAGAAGAGGCATCACCTTAGTTTCACCCAGCTCACTCAACATCTGTATAGATTGTGCGCTTCAGCAGACGTTTTTGGCACTTTCATCTAATAGTTGATTCAATCAGCTATTAGATGAAAGTGCCAAAAAGCCCAACTGAAGCACCTGGTCTATACAGATGCTGGGGAGTTGAGTCAAACCAATGCATTTCCTCTTTCAGTAAAGCACTGTTTTGTTTGGGTTGGGTTTTTTTTGGGGGGGGGGGAGGGTTGGGGGGGATTGGGACGAGGGTTCACATCTGTCAGCAGCCTCTCTTTCTAGAAAGTGCTTTGTTCAAATATTAACTATATGGGCATGTCTACACAGGGCACATTGATGCACATTAGCCTAATTTAATATGCATTACAGGCACGCATCTACACGTGCACACCCTTAATGTGCATTAAAATGGTGAAATTAGGTTAATCAGGCCCTCTCCCCTGCTCTCACAAGGGGGCAGGGCTGTATGCTAGGCAGGCAGCAGTGCCTGCTTTCCTGCCTACAAGGTGCTCTGTGTCCTCCAAATCCTGACCAACTGCAATTACTTAATGTGCATTAATGCATGTGTAGATGTGACCCAGCACTAACTTTAACATTGGGTCTGCCCGGCCACTAGAGGCACATGGCAGGGCTGGATGGCAGGGGCACACGGCAGGCTGCACGACACTGCTAACTTTAGTGCCAAGTCCCTTCACATGTAGACACCTGCCAAAAATCGCTTAATGCGCATTAAATTTAGTCTCACTTAAATGCATGTGTAGATGCATCCAATGATTACTAAATGTGTTAAGCTAGTATAATTTATGACTTCAATCAAGTTGTGCCCATAATTTGACCCATATCTTTACAACCTGGATACCAATGAAAATTTATAATGAAAAGCCAGATCCTGAGGTGTTCTTACTATTCAGTGGTGCAAAGAGAGTCTGCAGCATGACTTGCATTTCCTCTTTAATCCAGGTCTTCTGCACATCTATATTATGCCATTGCATTGGATCAATGCTCAAGTGAGTAAATGAATAAAGATGCCTGGAGGTCCACAAATCATCCCTATTAATCCCTTAGGTGCAGAGCAAGTACAAGCAAACATACCATGGCAGGAAGTCTGAAGGACAGATTGAGAGGCAGAAAGGCAGTTGCTTTCAGAGGGAGCTAGGTACCTAATGGTTAGGTAATTCTGTAAAACTTGTTAGGAAGCTGTCTGCATCTTTACGTGCCCAAATACCTCTGTATATCTGGCCCTAATCCACATAGATATAATTAACCACATTATTGTAAAGACAAGTAGAAGGCAGGATAGATTTGCACCTTATAGGGTAACTAAAGTAGAAATCAGGAACATCATCTGGGAAATCCAGGACACTGCCCCCGCCCCCCTCCCCTGTTCTCACAAGGGGGCAGGGCTGTATGCTAGGCAGGCAGCAGTGCCTGCTTTCCTGCCTACAAGGTGCTCTGTCCTTCAGATCCTGACCAAACTGCACCCTGTGCCCCTGCATTTCCAGGATGCCCATTGTAATTCCCAAGCCAGCCAGGATCAGCCTCTGAAATCTGGGATTGTCCCAGCTAAAATGGAACATATGGTCACCCAAACAGAAGCTCACTTCATCCTAAACCATATATCCAGCTGAGTCTTTTGACTACAGTACAGTAACAATCCAACAAAAGTTCCTGAGTCCACTACTCTGTCCTCATTATTGCAAATAACAGGGTAATGCAAATCGCCATCTTAATCCTGTGCCACTTAGGAGAGCTCAGGGTTTTTCCTTTGCATGTTGTTATTATCAGAAGACAGTGATTCAACTAACAGTAGTAATGATATGTTTGTGGCTTAAGGGAAAAGAAACAGGAAATGTTGTATGATGTCGATAAACTTACTGTTGGGATTTCAAGCATGAATGCCTGTACTCAGAGGTTTGGAGTGTTGTTGTATCTGCCTCTTTCCCAGATCTGAAGAAGGGAACTTTGCACCTGAATGCATGTCTAACATCTTCCCCAACTTATTTATTTAGTTCCTCCAATAAAAGATATTACTCAAAAAAGCCCTTGCTTCTGTAATAAAAGTAGCCAATTTAGCACTGCACTTTGATCTCTGACCTCTGTGTATCTGACAATGCACTTACAATGTACATTAATCAACCAATCACTGCTATTAAGGCTTGTACACACAGGGAAATTTTCAATGTGGTTATCCCACTGTAATCACACCAATACGACTCAAATAATGACTCCAAGATCCCTTTCCACCTCTGTGCTTTCAAGAAGGGAACTCCCCAGCCTGTATGTATGCTGTGGATTCCTTCTCCCAAGGTGCAGCACCCTGCATTTGTCTACGTTGAACCCCATCCTATTCTCATCTGCTAACTTTAGTAGTCTGTCTAAATCTAGTTGCAGCCTCTCTCTCCATTCAAGTTTGTTCACCTCGCCCCACATCTTAGTGTCATCAGCAAACTTGGACAGCGTGCTTTCCACCCCCTCATCCAAGTCGCTGATGAAGATATTAAACAGTGCAGACCCGAGGACTGAGCCCTGGGGGACCCCACTGCTCACATCTTGCCAGGTTGAGTACAACCCATCCACCACTACTTTCTGGGTGTGCCCCATTAGCCAATTTTTTACTCATCCAACTGTGTAGCACACTGGTGTAGCTACACACAATTTTTACTCATCCAACTGTGTAGCACACTGGTGTAGCTACACACAATTTTTACTCATCCAACTGTGTAGCACACTGGTGTAGCTACACACAATTTTTACTCATCCAACTGTGTAGTCACAGTTGGCCCACCCATGTAGACACCTGATCAGCATAGAGGGCACAAGTACAGCTTTGTCTATGGACCATACAAATAGCAACTCACCCTGGTGATAGTACACTCCAGAATCTGACCTTAAACCTTCATTTTGGGAGCCTCCTTGTCTTGTGCCTTGTGTCTTGTGCCTTGTGATGGTTTGAGTGGTTTTATCCCATTTAACATATTATGGCCTAAGTTGTTCTCTACAGGGTTGTTAGATTTGAAGCTTTTATAGGGTATTTGGTCACTGAGCTTCAGTGGACATCTTGTTTACATTATCATTTCAAAGGAAACCTCTTAAGGCTAACCCTGAAGTTCTCAATACCAATTGAGAGATGTCAGGACACACTGAGTGAGAAACCTTTATGTTGGACTTAGAAAGAATGTTCTGTGTATGCATTATGCATTGGGGCATGTTCTTGGACTTCCAATCAACAGTACCATAATAAAGCATGTTTTGTAGCATGCTGCCTATGTAATAGTGGATGAAGATGCTACAGAGAAAACATCCAATCAAGCGAGTCATTTGATTGAACCAGGTTTACTGATAAAGCCATAAGAGCAGTAATTTGCAACTCTAATCAATTCTGATATGATATTTAACATTTCTTGTAGCCTGTGCACTAAATCTGCATTATTAGCTCCTCAGAAAAAAAAAAAAGAAAAAAACCTGAAGAAAAACAAAACATTCAAAATGTCTGTAACTTAACACTAACAGCATCCATGTGATATGGAATGAGTAACTGGTTGGAGTACAGGAAGAATTGGAGACTGGCTTTAACCATTAACCGCAGATTGGTAATCCAAGTTCTTAAGTGGGGTTTTAGGGACAGTTTAAATTCAGGGAACTATTAGGGGGGGCATCATTAATGAATCTGGAGCTGGCCATATTACTGGAATAGACTGAACCAAAATCCTGGATCTGAATCCTCTAAACTTCTTGTCTGGATGCAGAAATAACATGAGAGAGAACTTTCATATGATATTTCCAGCCTTAGCAGGAACACTAGGTTACAGAAAACCTAATATCTTTTTTGTGAAATGTGGTTTTAAGAATTTCAACCAGTATTCTTTCTAAGACTCTTGAGATTGGATTATTAATTATGTTGTTCATAGGAATATTTTTTTCTTGTTTTCCAGTCTGTTGGAAAATTTTGGTACTGTATAGAGATCTGAACTGTATTTCTACAAACATTGGAAATGACCTCCGTCACAGGTTAGCCTAAAGTTCTTGCTCTATGAATTTGTTTCTTCATCATGTCAACCAAGCGGAGATGCATTGTTATTGTTGTCTGTTTCTAAAAATGTATTTTCACTCTGTGATATTTTAGCTTTCAAGTTTCACTCTTTAATCTTGACTCATAATGTTGAAGATACATTTGCCTTTTTATAATTTGTTTTTATAGTTGTTTGATCAGCTCTGGTATGAGGGACCAAGATAGATCCAAGAGATCTGTTCCAATAAAAATCAAGTCATCTAAAGAAACAGTTATAAAAAACTTTATTAAAAGCCTTAATTTGCAAGTACTGTAAGTGACTATAGAACTACTGAGTGTTAGTGATTCATACAAAATGGCTATTTCAGTTACAGCTGATAAGATTTTCTTTTAATCTGAAAAAAGGAAATGGTTGCATATAAAACAACAGGTTCTGGGAAAATGTTTACAACTATTAAAAATGGTTAAACACTTGAAATAACAATAGGATTAGAAAGCTGAAATTTTACAAATAGTTACAAACCTAAGAGAGAAAAAGATTACAATACCTGAGAGAGAAAGATATTCTTAATTGCTAAATATGCCGAACTCAAAAATATTAAGTTCACTAACAGGTGGCCAGCCTGACAGCCCCAAGATCATACCGAAGTTTTCAGACACTAAGTTGTGAACTAGAAAGGGTTAGGTAACATCAGTGGGCAGGACCCTCTGCTAAACTGAGGTTTAAGGTAAGAAGACTACATCGGAAGTTAAATTGCTCCTTTTATATTGCTCCTAATTGATTATGTGAAACAGCTTTAATGCTAATATGGAAAGCGGATCTATTTTATTATTTTGCAGTTAGGATAGATACAGTCAGTTCAGGACTGAACTTAAGTCATTTCATTTTCCTGTTCTTGTATGCTGTCTCACCTTTATCCTAGTCCTAAGCTTCTTTCACTGTTGCAGGGCACCCCGGTGCTGCTGCTTCTAGAGAGGAGAGACTACCAGGGAGAGAGCGAGCGAGCCCTGGCCGGACAGAACGAACCCAGCTGCAGGTTGCCAGGGTAACAAGCGCAGCTGCGGGTTGCCAGAGCAACTAAGGGGAGCCAGCTGCCTGTAGGAGGCAGGGCCTGGCCCTTATAAAGCCCAGGGCTGAGGCCAGGCTGGCAGTTCCCTGCCAGCAGCTGGAGAGGCAGGAGCTCCCTCAGCCAAGATATGGGAAGAAGCCTGACTTGCAAGTATAGCTCATGATAGCTCTGGAGGCTCGAGCCACGATACTAAGTTATGGCCAGGCGGCTTGTAGTTATGTTATAGCCTAGAGGCTTGTACTTTGAGTTTCTGTTTGTTATACCGGAGGTTTGGGTGAGGCTGTAGGGGTTGGAGGAGGCCTCATAGGGGTGGGGTGCCCTAGTGCCAGAGAAGGCGCAGTTTGTGCGCCAGTGAAGGTGCAGCTGGCGGCGAGGAGCGCAACCAGTGGGTTGTGGGCAGGGAACAAAGACCCCGGGTGGTGTACGGGGTATGTAGACCCTAGCCCCAGAGCAGGGCAGCATTGAGAAGCCCAAGGTGGGTGCGGTGAGCCCCGGAGAGGGGGGGTGCCATATTAGGAAGCCCAGGACAGCGCAGCAGACGCCAGCAAGGGCGTCACTTGCGGGGTGCATAGACCCCAGCCCCTAGAGTGGGGCCATACTGAGGAGCCTTAGAGCGGGGCGATAGCCCGAGAGGGGCAATATTGAGGAGCCCGAGAGGGGCAATATTGGGGAAGCCCAGGACGGGCGTCGTAAGCCCTAGAGAGGGGGCAACATTGTTAGGAGGCCCAGTACGGGCGCAGTGAGCCTCGGGAGAATGGCTACTACCTAGGCTAACCCCAGAACAGAGGAGAGGGCTGCGGTTGGCCCCAGGGAAAGGGGGGTAACAGCACGGTGTGCCCTGAGAGAAGGGGAGAGCAGCGTGGTGGGCCAGAAAGGCCGGAGGCTCACTATAGAGTCCTAGAGCGGGCACAGAGAGGAGGAGCCCGGAGGCGGTGCTTCCATAGAGTGTACGGAGCAGGCCCGAGGGAGCGGGTGAGTTGATTAGTGACAAGACAACGTCCAGAAACATCTGCGAGGCTTGGGCTGCGGTATTGGGGGAGGTCGGAGCCGCAGAGTGCCCCTTGGCATCGGGGTATTATAATGGGCAGCCTCCTGCTAATTAATTAATTAACATCAAGACGTGGCAGGAGAGAAGGCGGGCGGTTGCCGCAGTGAACAGGTGAGCGGGCCGCAACTTGGCTCGGACGTGATGCCTGTTACACTCACCTATGGCATTGCCTCACCCATTACCAGTTCCTCTAATTGTATTTCCCTTAGCCTAATTACTTGACTTTACTTGCCCTAGTTTATCCCAATCTACTCCTAAAAAGCATTCTAAAGCTTACTAAAATCCATGAGTTACCCAAGGAATGTAACTAGTTTTACATTGTTTATGTTTTCTCCTTTTTAGGTACCATGATGAGTCGAAGCATACCAGTCGAAGTTGACGAATCTGCATTCTGGGCCCCATTTCCAGAACAGTCACTGGAAGAGGCTTTGATGCCTTCTGATGAGAATATAGATAATTCAGAACCCTTAGGGCCTTACCCAGCCCAAATGTCTCATGCCATGGCCAGTCAGCCACATTTTGACAAACTCTCTGAACCTACATATTATCACCAGGCTATACCACACAATGTACGGGCTGAGGAGAATGACAGCAGCCTGTGGGTAAGGCATCAAGATTCTGGAAAAGATGTACCTTCCTGTTCTTCTGGTGAATCAGAGGTTGAAATGTTCCTATCTAAGCCTCATCTGTTGGCTATGGAAAAATCAAGCAAGCCGTTGAGATCTCAGCTTTCAACGGATTCTCCTGATACTGGCCACAACTCTAGTAAATCAAACAAAAGTTTATCTGATGCTTCCCAGAATTCACTTGATGATGACAACCAAGAGAACTCGCAGTCATATCAGCCCTTAGATGACAGAGCACCATTGGACCTACCAACTGTAGATACTGGATATGATTCTCAATCTCGAGATGTCATGGGCATCAGACATTTGGAACCTCCGTTACCACTTATATCTGGCTTTAACCGCCAGGACCTTCCAGGACCATTAATATCCAGAGAGTTTCCTGGTGCTGAACCTCAACGATGCCCTGTTTTCCAACGAGTGCCTCACCCTGATGTTTCTTCACAAGCTCCATGTCACCTTAGAAATCAGTATCCGGTTGATCCATACTATCAGCCTCCATGTAAGTTAATCTAGTTGATTAGCCTTTAATATTCTTCTGTGGTATCACTGTCTTGGCTACAAACTATATTTTAACATATTAATATTCATTCTGTACTTCCTTCTCCACATGCAGTTATTATTGTTTTTTAGTATCTGCTTCCATTCCAAATATCTTCCCAGAAGGATGTCACCAAATGCTCTAATACAGAACCTCTAACTGAAATAAACTCATCACTAGAACTCACAGGGTATGTCTATACTGCTTCCATGGTGCTCTCAAGAGTGCCATCAGGAAGCCTCCATTCACCGCCCCTGCCCCCCGCTCCTGTTCATAGATTCATAGATTGTAGAGTTGGAAGGGACCACAATGGATCATCGTGTCCGACCCCCTGCCCCTGGCAGGAAAGAGGACCAAGGTCAGATGACCCCAGCCAGGTGACTATCTAGCCTGTTGCGTATGTGGAAACAAGGCACTGAACCCCCCGTGAGGACACTTCCTGGTGCTACTCTCAAGCATGGCAAAGTCTTAAGAGCAGCACAGGGGGCATCTTCAGGGCAGCTTCACTGCTTCATTTCTAAGCTTGGTGCATGCCAGGCAAGTTGGTGGGGCATGCTTCTTGTCATTTGGCTTGACAGCATAGCAGAAGCAGTGTAAGACATATCCAGAGTTCATTCATGAGAACAAAGTCTGGTGATATTGCTTAGAAACAGTGCTTGCCCATCTGTGTTCCAGTAATCTCTTCCCTCACTGATATTTCATGTTCTGGTTATTTTCCTGCTTGCAACACTCATGCAGCAACATCCAATATCAGACTGTTTCCACTGTAGATTTCTCTGCTTCCCTCTGGAATCTCTGAGGAACATTAGGGCTTACCCACCGAGAGCAGGAAAGGTGGTAGTCCTGATTTCCTGCACAGCAAATAGTGTCTGGCAGCCCTATGACTGGGCTAATCCACATAATTTTTTCTTTCTTTGACAAGAGTGCTGCATCAGTCTTCCTCATTTTTTTTCTCCTAGATTTCTCTGTCAGTTGAAATTAAAAGCTTGTGACTTCCAAGGTCCTAGTTTTAAAATAGGAACCTCTCAGCTACTCCCTGCTAATGACCATTTCACTGAAATGTAACAACTAAGCCTACAACATAAATTCACTGTGCTTTGTAGTGGCAACTTCAAGCATGCCGTGCCACTCTGGGCAGGCCGCCTCTTAAACCAGAAACAGTATAACCACTTGGAAGTGGTGTAACTGGCAGTGTCACTCAGCCATGCTAATTAGTTTGCCTAAAGCAAAGCTATCCAACTGGTGGTATCTTCAATCTCCCCTTTTTGGATGCCTGGTGGATTCAGACACATCTAGATGCCATCAATTTCCTAGACCCTTTTCAGTCCAGTTTTCATTATGGATATAGCACAGACAAATTGTGCTAACAGCTTTGGTTGATGGTCTTCACCTGGAGATCAACGGGGGAGATTTTGCCTTGCTGATTTTATACAATCTTTCTGTGACCTTTGATACTGTTAACCATGAGGTGCTGATAATGTATTTATATGACTTGGTGGGTATTCACAGGACAGCACTGAATTAGTTTTCTAGCATGGAGGTCCCAAAAGATGGTGATGGACAAGTGATATCATCCCCTCAGGACCTTTCCTGTGGGACTCCCCAGGGTTCCATCTCATTTATCCTCCTTCTCAATGTGTACATGAGGTCACAGGGCAAGATTGTGCCTGAGGTTTGGAGTGAGGTGCCATCAATATGCTGATGGTACCCAGCTCTACCTCTCCTTCTCTTCTGACCCAGGCCCTGCACTTTTAGTACTTTCCCAGTGCCCTGCTGTGGTTGGGTACTAGATGCAGGTATAACGATGAAAACTGAATCCAGGCAAGACAGAGGTGAGGGTGGTAGGCAAAACATGTGACCTGGAGGGGACTGGGACACCTATCATTGATGGTGTTCAGCCTCCCTTTGTCACTCAGGCTTGCAGCCTTGAGGTTCTCCTGGATCTTCTGCTGCACCAGCATCTTCAGGAGGTGATCATAGCTTAAAGTCCCTTTTACCTACGTCATCTAGTGAGAAAGCTGCAACCTTTTCTTTCAGATTCTGATTTGGCCATCATCATCTATGCCTTTAGATCTTCAAAACTGAGCTATTACAATGCCCTCTATTGTAGAGCTGCCCTTGACAACCATCCAGAAGCTGCAGCTGATGCAGACCATGGAGGCCTGCCTTCTGGCAGGTGTGGGTCACTAGGAGCATATAACTCCAATCCTCCAGCATCTACACTAGTTCCCAGTAGCTTTCTGGATGCATTTCAAGATGCTGGTTTTGACCTACAAAACCCTAAATGACTTGGAACCTACATACCTAAGGAACCACCTATGCTCCATCATGATCCCCAAGATCAGCTAAGAGCAACCTCCTGCACATATCATCAGTACTCCAAGTACACTTGGCAAAAACATGTGGGAGGTCATTCTCAGCAGCTGATCCTCAGCTCTGGAACTTCCTCCCTCTTGAGGCCCATCAGAGCCTGAGCCTGGACATCTTCCAGAGGTGCTACAAAACTGTTCTGTTGGGGCAGGCATTTAGCAACACTAAGCTGAGATGTTATCTAGTGAGTCTCTCCTTTATTTTGATTTATTTTGTTATTTTTATTTATTCTAACTGCCATTTTAAATTTCTGTTTCCCTTGCTGTAAGCCACCATGAGCCTTGTTGGGAAGAGTGGCATGTAAATCACATGCATACATAAATTAATTAAGGGGTATATTAAGTTTACAGTGTATGCTCAAACAAGAGCAGGGTCTTGGCTCTTGAAGACTGAAAAGTAGTTTTCATTCTATTACTACTTATAACAGTAAGATAATATTTAAAATAAAGCTCAAGCAGGGGCATGCAGACTTCTGACCCTGTGTAGCAGATGTCTGATGCAGGATCAGTCTGCGCAATGCATACCACACAGGGTCAGAGTGTGGGGTCAGTCCATGGATGCAATCCAGTACAATCCAGCTCATTGGCCCAACCGTGAATGCTTAGATCCAGCCAGATCCAGCCACGTGTTGTTACAATTTGGCATACTAGGCCACATTATCCGACCCCAAGGGCTCCTTGCGGTCCCAGAAATTTGGCAGCGGGGAGCAGCACTTCACGCTGCTACTGTTCCCCCACCAGCATATTTCCAGACAACTGGGGAGTCCTGCAGTTCAGGGGTTGAGCACCCCTGAGCTTAAGTATTCAACATTTTTGTCATCCTTCTATCATTATTATTATTTTTTAGTTTAGTTTATAACTGAGAGGGCCCCACTGAGATTGGGACCAAAAGCATAGTAAGATAATGTAGGCAGGTGGTCTCTAATCTTTGCAAGGCAGTGGGCAATGATGTTCAACAAGTAACCCACACTGATCAACTTTGTATCTTGTCATCTTGACCATTAACCTCTTGAATCGTAGAAAATTAGGGTTGGAAGGGACCTTTAGAGGCCATTTAGTCCACCCCCTGCTCAAAGCAGGGTCATTCCCAACCAGAACTTCCCAGCCAAAGCTTTGTCTAGCTGGGTATTGGTGGAAGCTCCATCCTTGGAGTTTTCCACCTCCGAGTAACCTGTTCCAGTGTTCTACCAGCCTCCTAGTGAGAAAATTCTTCCTAATATCTGACCAAACTTCCACTGCTGTAACTTGAGACCATTGTTCCTTGTTCTGTTATCAGCCACCACTGAGAACAAAAGAATGGAGCTAGACTGAACTCCCCTTCAGGTAGCTGAAGGCTGCTATTAAATCCCCTCTGTCTTCTTCTGTAAACTAAATAAGCCCACTTCCCTCAGCCTCTCCTCATAAGTCATGTGCCCCAGCCCCCTAACCAATTGTGTTGCCCTCCACTATACTCTCTCCAATTTATCTGCATCCTTTCTGTAGTGGGGAGGGCCAAAACTGAACACGGTACTCTAGATTTGGCCTCACCAGTGCTGAATAAAGGAAAATAAACACTTCCCTTGATCTGCTAGCAACGCGCCTACCATTGCAGCCCAGTATGCTATTAGCCTTCTTCACGAGAAGGGCACACTGTTGGCTTATATTGAGTTTATTATCCACTGTAATCCTGAGGTCCTTTTCTGCAAAGCTGCTGCCCAGCCAATCACCCTCCAGCCTGTACCAGTGCATGGGATTGTTCCATCCTAAGTGCAGGATTTTGCACTTGTCTTCATTGAACTTCATGAGATTTCTTTTGGCCCAATCCTCCAATTTATCTAAGTCTCTCTGAATCCTAGCCATATCTTCCCAGCGTATCTACTACTCTGCCAGCTTGGTGTCATCTGCCAACTTGCTGAGGGTGCACTCTATGCCATCTTCCAGGTCAATGATGAAGACATTGAACAAAACCAGCCCCAGGACTGCCCCCTGGGTCACTCCACTTGTTCCCAGCTGCCACTAGACATTGAGCCATTGGTAGCTACCCTCTGAACCCAATGCTCCAGCCAGTTTTCTATCCACCTTATAGTCCATTCATCTAGCCCATACTTCCTTAGTTTGCCTGTGAGAATATTGTAGGAGACAGTATCAAAAGCCTTGCTAAAAATCAAGGTACACCACATCCACTGGTCTCCCCACATCCACAGAGCCAGTCATCTCATCATAGAAGGCAATCACCTTTTTCGTCCTCCAAGTGCTTAGAAATGGATTCCTTGAGAATCTGCTTCATGATTTTTTTTTCAGGGACTGAAGTGAGGCTGACTGGCCTGTAGTTCCCTGGATCCTCTTTTTCCCTTTCATAAAGATGGGTGCTATGTTTGCCCTTCTCCAATCATCCAGGACCACTCCTGATAGACATGAGTATTCAAAGATTATGCCCAGTGGCTGTGCAATCACATCAGCCAACTCCCTCAGCACCCTTGGGTGCATCCCATCCAGTCCCTTGGACTTGTATATGTCAAGTTTTTCTAAATAGTCCCTAACCTGTTCTTTCACTACTGTTGGCTTCTCACCTCCTTCCTAAACTGTACAGCCCAATGCTGTAGTCTGGGAACTGATCTTGTGTGTGAAGACTGAGGTGAAAAAGGCACTAAGCACTTCAGCCTTTTCTGCGTCCTCTGTCACAAGGTTGCCTCCCCCGTTCAATAAAGGACCCACACTTTCCCTGATCCTCCTCTTGCTACAACATCCTTGTAGAAACTGTTCTTGTTTCCCTTCATATCACTTGCTAGCTGCAACTCCAATTGCCCTTTGGCCTTCCTGACTTCATCCCTGCATTGATTTCCTAAGGTGGTGAACAAAACAGAATGGTTGGGAAACCCTGTTATAGCCTATTCTTATTTTAGTGTATTTGTTCACATACAAGGAAACCTCACTAGTTACATTGTCTATCATTAAAAACAACATGGGCTCAGCAATGGAAACCAATTATGAAGTTGAGTAAATTGAGCCAACATTGAACATAAATAACACATAAAACTATAAAACACGTGGCCCACATTTGGCAAATACACAGACAGGAACCTTTTTTCCCTTATTTTTTTTAAGGATAACCCCCCCCCCCCCCCAAACACAAACAAAACAAAACAAAGAACAGAAAGATGTTCCCTCCACAAGAAATTGGCATTCAGCCTGGAGGTACTGCAACACCAGGTCAGCATCAAGAGAGCCAGAGCCATCCCTGACACCCTCCCCTTGGTGCCAAAAGTGTTTGATCTTAGCCAAAAGGCTGAGAGCTACCTTTCCACCCCCACCCCCCCCAAAATAAAAACATACATGAAAGAGGTGAATCAATACATCGGTCTGATATTGGATTGGCACTGATATAAAGAAAATTGTCTGTATCAGAAATCGGCTTGATATGGCCAATAATTTGGCCAATAAATGGCAGCGCAGCATGTAGGCAGTGCAGAGCACAGCCCAGCAGCATGGAGAGCTGCATGCAGCTCATAAGTCTATTGTGGTGGAAGGGGAGAGGGAGGGGAGGGGAGGGGAGGTAAGAGGTGTGTGAGGGGCAGATCAAGCCCCCCTTCCCCCCCCCTCACAGTGAGGAAGGTAGTGGGGCTGGGGCAAGTGCTGCCTACCTGGGGCAAGTGCTGCCTAGCCAGGGCAAGGTGGGGCTTGGGACAGAGCCACAGCTCATCCAGCAGGGCGCAGGGAAGGAGGAGCAGCTCCTACAGCTGCACACCATTCATCCAGTGGCTCATCCAGTACTCACCCACTCATACAGCGGCTTCCACCCCTGCTTCCACTGCTCATTTGGGAGGGTGTGGGGGAGTATTGTGTGCCCCCAGATCTGGGCAGGGTTGAGACAGGGTGGGCAGGGCCAGGGCTGCACTTGCAGCAGATGGTGGCAGTGCTGGAAGCGGGGCCTATGCAGGGGTGTAACAGGGGGCCTGCTCGGGGCCAATCTCACCGTGGCCTGCCCACCTGTTCCTGAGCCAACCGCCCGCGTTCTCGTCCGCCACGCCTTGTTGTTAATTAGTTAATTTAAATGTTAATAAGTAGGAGGCTGCCCATTCTCTGCCCCAATGGCAGGGGGCACTATCTGTGGCTCCATTCCTTCCCTATACTGCAGCCCAAGCCTTGCAGATGGCGTCTAGATGTTCTCATTGTCGACTGCCCCCACACTAGGCCCCAGAATTCTACTGTTGAACCCCACCTGGATTCCTTCCTCTCAGGCGGTCTCTTCTGCCGTCATACCAGGCAACATAGCTCCCTGAACTGATCCCCTTTCTAGTGTGATCCCCTCACTGGGACCTTCGGCTTTCTAGCCCTGGCCCACCTTCACGCCAGTTGGAACCCCAGGCCCTCAGCTCTTGGGCGTTCCTCACGGTGGGCCCCTGGCCCTTCAACCCTTCCAGTCCTGGCCCCAGCATGGGGATCAGAGGAAATTCAGACAGACCTGAGTCTATGGCCCTTACTCTTTCTCTCCGAGGGTCCACCCTCCAGGCCCTCCAAACCAGGGATAACCCACCTGGTTGTGGGGGCTAGGGATTAAGGCACCCCAACCCACCTTTCACCAAGGTGGTAACTGGCCTGGCATTTCCTGGGAGCTGCCATGCCACTGAGAGCCCCACCAGGCCACCCACTCCCAGCAGGGTGCAGTTTTAGGTCGTACCCAGGACTAGGAGCCTCCTTACCATCCCCTACAGTTCCTCCCTTACCTCCAGATGATATCAGCAGCCCACCAGCTAGGCAATATTGTTGCCAGGCCTTCAGCATCAGAACTGCCCTGTTTATATGGGGAGCCCCAGATCCAAAATGGCTGCCCTCATCAGGCACCTGCAGGCTGCTGCCTTCTTGCCCTTAAAGTGCCCTGCCACAGGGGGTTACGGCAAATTTTGGGGTGGCTACAATCCCCCCCTGCAGCCCTCTCCCAGTGCCACTGCTGCTCCCCCTAAGCCCAGCCCAGCCCAGCCCAGCCCAGCCCAACCCCATGCAGATCCAGGGGCACATGCCCCTCCCAGACAAGTGGTGGGAGCAGCAGCAGGAGCTGCCAGATGAGCGGGTGAGGGCCGGGCAAGCCTCCGGATGAGTGGCTCCTGGATAAGTGGTACGTAATGGCAGGAGCCACCCCTCCCCTCCCCGTGCCCCCCAGACGAGCCATGGCTCCATCCTGTGCCCCACCTCACCCCACCCCAGCTGGGCAATGCTTGCCCCAGCCCCTGTCCCAGCCCCAGCCCCACTCCCTCCCCTCACTGCAGAAGGGCCTTGATTTGCACCCCCATACCCCTTCCCTCCCCCCCCCTTCCACCACAACAGACTTACCAGCTGGACCAGCCTCCTTAAAAATCTGTGTCAGTTCACCCCTAATATACATCTATACACACACACACACACACACATATATATATATATATATATATATATATATATATATATCTGTACCTCTAACAACCCAACAAGTGACCACTGTGGCTCACTTGACAGACCAAAATACCACCTTGAGAATTAAACTATTTTAATCCCATTACACAGTTCGCACCATGCACCCATTGCCAGTCCAGTGCTTTCACTTGTTGTTCTCCTGTTGTACTTGGCCTTGGTGAGGCCTCAGCTGGAGTACTGCATCCAGTTTTGGGCTCCACAATTCAAAAAGGATGTGGAGAAGCTTGAGAGAGTCCAGAGAAGATCCACGCGCATGATCAGAGGTCAGGAAAACAGACCTTACAACAACAGGCTGAGAGCTATGGGACTCTTCAGCCTGGAAAAGCACAGGCTCAGCAATGATCTGATGGCCACCTATAAGTTTATCAGGGGTGTTCACCAGGATCTGGGGGAACGAGTATTCACCAGAGCCCCCCAAGGGATGACAAGGTCAAAAAGTTATAAACTCCTGCAAGACCATTTCAGGATGGACATAAGGAAGAATGTCTTTACTGTCCGAGCCCCCAAGGTCTGGAATAGCCTGCTATCAGAGGTGGCTCAAGCACCTACTCTGAATGCCTTCAAGAAAAAATTGGATGTTTATCTTGCTGGGATCCTGTGACCCCAGCTGACTTCCTGCCCCTGGGGCAGGGGGCTGGACTCAATCTTCCGAGGTCCAGTCCAACCCTAATGTCTCTGAAATCTAGTGACAGACAGGGGAGACAAGGCTGAACTCTTCAATTAGTTTTTTGCCTCAGTGTTCCTGAACAAGGGTCAAGATAAGTCTCCTAATGGGTTCTTAGATGGGCATCAGAGGGACACCAACCTACCAACTGTTGATGCTGACTTGGTGCAGAGTCACTTGAATGGACTGGATGTGTTTAAGTCAATAGGCCCAGATGAGCTGCATCTGAGAGTACTGAAGGAATTAGCCGGTGTCATAGCAGAACCACTGGCTGTTTGAGCACTTGTGGCACTCGGGTCAGGTCCTGGAGGACTGGAAAAGGGCCAGTGTGGTTCCTATTTTCAAGACGGGGAAGAAGGAGGATCTGAGTAATTATAGGCCAGTCAGTCTCACCTCTGTCCTTGGAAAAGTCTTTGAAAAGATTATTAAGGATCATATTTGTGTGAGTCCAGTGGGAAAAATAATGCAACAGGGCAACCAACATGGATTCGTAGGAAGCAGATCATGCCTGACCAATCTGATTTCGTTTTATGACAGGGTCACAAAACACTTAGACGCAGGAGTAGAGGTAGATGTCATTTACTTAGATTTTAGGAAGGCCTTCGATACATTATCTCATCCCATTCTCATAAATAAAGTAAGAGGCTGTGACTTAGATAATTACGCAGTCCAGTGGGTGGCTAATTGGCTTGGGGGGTCACAGCCAGAGAGTGGTAGTAGACAGGTCGGTATAGACCTGGAAGGATGTGGGTAGTGAGGTTCCGCAGGGCTTGGTCATTGGACCTGTACTCTTCAATGTCTTCATCAATGACTTGGATGTGGGTGTGAAGTATACTCTGTCCAAGTTTGCAGATGGCACTAAATTGTGGGGTGTAGTGAACACTCTAGAGGGTAGGGAACGATTGCAGGCAGACTTGGACGGGTTGGAAAAGTGGGCAAAACACAAGAGGATGCAGTTCAACAAGGATAAATGCAAAGTGCTGCACCTAGGGTGCAAAAATATCCAGCACACCTACTGGCTGGGAAGTGACCGTCTCAGTAGCACAGAAGCAGAAAGGGATCTCGGAGTCATAGTGGATTCCAAGTTTTGGGCTCCGTACTTTAAGAAGGATATGGATGACCTCAAGAGGGTCCAGAGGAGGGCCACTGGTATGGTCAAGGGTTTGCAAGCCAAGCCCTATGAGGAGAGACTAAGGGAACCTGGATCTCTTCAGCCTCCACAAGAGAAGGCTGAGAGGTGATCTTGTGGCCCCCTACAAATTCATTAGGGGGGCGCAGCAAGGAATCGGAGGTGCTCTGTTCACCAGCGCACCTCTTGGAGTAACAAGGAACAATGGTCATAAACTGACAGAGAGCAGATTTAGACTAGACATCAGGAAAAACTTCACAGTAAGGGTGGCCAGAATTTGGAATGGGCTTCTAAGGGTGGTGGTGCTCTCCCCTCCCTTGGGGGGGCTTTATGAGAAGGCTGGGTAGGCATCTGGCTGGGGTTATCTGACCCCAGCACATTTTCCTGCCCAGGCAGGGGGTCGGACTTGATGATCTGTTGGGGTCCCTTCTGACCCTAGCATCTATGAATCTATGAATTCTGGATAAATTAAGTATATAGGCACTAAATGCAAATTTTTACAGCCATATTTGATTTCAAGGTTATTATTTTCAAATTTGCTCAAATTTCCATGTGCTCAGAAACAGCAGGGTCTGATAGTAAAGAGAAAGAGATGGGGTTCCCAGGGGGAAAAGTTGGGGGGAAGCAGAGAGCAAAGGGGCTACCTGACCCCCCAGATTTATTTTCCCTGTGATAGCAGTGGGAGGGGGGAAAATTCAAAGTATACCTCTAATAATTAGATTCTATAACTGCAAAATTGTAACAAATTTATAAATTTTCTATATATGGAATCTAATCATTGGTGGGGGGGTCATCTTAAATCGGAGTTCTTTATTTTAGTAAATACAGTAGGTCCAAGGGAATCTAACTTGCGCAAGACTGAGTATTGCCTCTAAATTTGACCCTTTGTAATAGTAAGAACATAAAAAGTGCCGTTTTGGGTCAGGCCAATGATTCATGTAGCCCTATATCCTGTCTCCAACAGCAAGTAGTAAATGCTTTAGATCATGAGGGTCAAACTCATTTGTGCCCCCCAATCCTCCTAGGGCAGATCTAGACCATGTGACTCCTCACAGGCCAGATCCAGCTCAACCTCCAGTGGTGGGGCAAGAAGTGGTGTTCACCACCACAGGTGCCTGAGCCACTGTGTTAACAAGTTAACTACTTTCTGGGTGCATCTACATGTACAATTAATTCAAAGCAGCAAACTCAGGAGCATTTTGAGGCAGAGTAAACTACTCCACAGCACATACACTTGTGCCCAGGACAGCAGCATTTGAGCTGGGGCGTAGCAGTTTACACCAGAGCTGCTCAGCCTTGGGCTCTGGGTGGTGTCAGGCAGCATTGTGGCTGGCTGGGGCACAACGGTGCTGAAAGTGCAAAGCTGCATAGCTAAGAGGCAGGTAGAACTCTCCCCATCTGGCTGGGCTGACCAAGTGCAATTTATGCCCACGGTCAGTGTCTACATGTGCATTTAATCACATTAAATTACCCTGGTATAAGATAGTGCTGCCCCCAGCAGCACTATCTTACTGCAGTGGTGATTAGTTTACTGAGACCTAATACTGTTACATGTGTAAGTGGTGACGCTTTACTCCATAGCTAATTAGTCTACTCTGTAGTTAAGTGTATGTGTAGATGCAGCCCCAGTGTTAAAAAATAGTCCCTCTTGGATTTGTTTTGAACCTGTTAATTTCAGTGGGTGATCTCTAGTTCCATCAGCAAGGCCAGCTGTGGGGAACTTCAGCACCGAAGACAACACAGTCTGCTCCTCAGCTTGTACAAGCCTTACTTCAGCACAGGGTTTAATTTTCTGGAAAAAGAGCTAGATTTATCAGAACACCTTACTGCTTCTCTCTTCAACATGCTCATTCTGTGTAGCAGTATGCAGTAAGGGATCTGTTTTAAAACATGAAGGATTCCCTTGGAGAAATCAGCAATGTTTCAACCATATTGAAAAGACAACAAAATAAAATAAAATGACTGAACTGTATTTGGTAAAGACCACAAAGTTGCCAACTGGAGTCCTGAATCTCAAATTACTGTTACAATTTACTTACAGCTTTTTAAATTTCAAATAATTATTGGGCAGGAACAGCCCACAATACTGCTTTGCACTTAATGCATTCCAATATGCCTTTTGTAGACAATAACAATATAGGGCATTGTGTTTGCAGGCTGTAATCTAGCCATGGGCACTTGCTATCTGCCATTCAGTAGAACAGTAAAAGCACTTTTGATGTCAAAGAAATCCTCTCAATAAAGCTATTTTTGCTCAAGGCCAGTTACTTTAGATATTCATAATGTGGGTGCTCTTGATGTCCGAAACCATGGATACTTGATTGCAATGTGTTTTTGATAAACAATGTTTACACTTATTAAAATACTATATCATCAGGGCTATACATTTGAAAGAGGTGAGACTGTGTTGTCTTGTAATCCTCTAAACTATCCTGAATCCTCCACAGCACTGTCAGTTCTCTAGTACTAGCACAAGCAACACCATGAAAAACATGCTCACTTTTATTTCATTCTCCTACCCAACTGCTACCCAGCTAAAACATAAGGGAACATTCCCCTACTCAAATATCCATGGATAAACTATTGCCAACTCTCACATTTTTATCATTTGGTATTTTTCTTCTAAGCCCTAGCTCCTGGAGTCATGTGATTATGTAAAATAGCCACTATTATTTTTTGAACTGTCTAATCCTCATGGTGGCAGAAAGAAACATGAAAAGTGACTCTAATACACTTACAAGTTAAAAAAAAATCAGAAGGCAAAGTAACAGAACACACAGGGCATACTTTGAATTTTATCTTTTTCGGGCTCCAGGATCATAGTTTTTTTAATATTTGGAATTGGTGGCATTGTAAACAATATTTTTAAACGTATTTGTAGTCTGTTTTATTTTGTGTGTTAACATTTGGCAGTGGTAAAAAGCTACTTTATTTATCATAATAAAATAAGAGCACCAGTTATTTAATTTGTCTTAAAACTGGAATTTGTTGAACTTTGTAGCTTTGAAACTGTGATTGTTCTAAATTAAACACATGTAAATAAAAATGGACTTAAAACATTTAGTACTCTTCTTTCTTTGTGAAAAGATGCACACTCTACATTTAGAGTTTCAACTGTTTTTAAACAAATCTACTGGGTGCACTTAACTATGGAGCTGACTAATTAGCTCTGCAGTAAAGCATCAGAGTCTACACATACTCTGGTATTAGGGCACAGTAAATTAATTAACTCCACCATAGGATAATACTGTTGGGGACAGTACTATCCTACAGTGGAGAAACTTACTCTGCTGAAACACACATGTAGATGGTGACAAGGGCTACCTGGAGCACAAGGGTACTAAAGTACAGGGGGCTGCCATGCTGCCTAGCCCCACACTGTAGCACCCTCATACCCCAGACAGCACCTCCATTACCCAATGCCACCACCTGGAGTCTGGTGCTGAATCCCTGGGCCCTCTGCCAGCCCAGGGCTACTCTGACCCAGCTTAAAGTGCTGTGGTCCTGGGTGCCTTAAGGCTACGTTGACAGTGGGTGTGTCTACATATTCATTAATGCATCATAATTACTATGCATTAAGTTTAGTATTTGTATAACCAAGTACTAAATCAATGCGCAGTAAATGGCACTACTACACAATAGCGCTGGTGCGTGGCTTCTTAGTGACACTAACTGCACAGTAGCATATAGCATGGGCTTTGTCCTGCACGCTACTGTGCAGTTGAATTAGGCTACTGTGCAATTAACATATCATCTAGACACACCTGCTGCATGTGTCTATATGAGATGCTTAATGCCCATTGGACTAAATCTACTGTGCATTAGCATGACAAAAACCATGCTACTATACTAATGTGCAGTAGATTAGTCCAATGAGCATTAAGCATCACAAAAAAAGCATTAGTTTATGCTAATATTCAGTAGACTTAATCCAATGAGCATTAAGCATCACTAAAAAAACTGTTCACTTGCGCTAATGTGCAGTAGCACTAATTATGGTGCATTGAGTTAGTACCTGATATTACAGATACTAAACTTAATGCGCTGTAGTTACAGCTCATTAATGAGCATGTAGATGTGCCTGATGTATCACAAAACTAGGCATGCTACTGTTTTTCAAGGACTGAAGCCTGGTGGAATAGGATCACACATAGGTGCCTAATAGATGGAATATGATCTGGCCTAATAGATGGAATATGATTTATTTTAGTTACCAAACAGCACTGTTATGTGAAGACAATAGCATTTTGCAAAGAAGTTATTTCAGCAAAGATTGATATGTCAGATTCCTCTGCAACTGCTCAGGTGATACAAGAATCTAACAGTAATGCCTTTTAAAATTCAGTTTGATATAAAATGTTTTCAGAATGAAGCAACAAAACAGGAGAGAATTTTTCACTTTTCATTTACAATAATTTCAGTCAGTTTAGCCTTAGTGTTGCAAACTGATTTGTTCCAGGATTTTTCTTCTGCTTTCATGAGATTGTTGAGATGATTCATTTTATCAAGTTATAGCCAAAAACAAAACAAAAAAAAATCAGGCATGTTAAATCTGGAAGCAGACCAGCTCTCACTATTTAACCATCAATCTTCCCAACATTTCAACCTACTGTGGAAAGCTGAACCATATTGTTTGTAAAAGGGGAGAATGCCTCTTTACAGAACTATGTTTTCTTTACAGAATTTTGTTTGGTAAAAATTTCCTGAAACCTGCTCCTGATCAGATTATGCAAACCCCAAGCTGCTAGAACTTTCCTAGATACAAAGCAGGATATGTTTGAAGGATGAATAGCTGAATGTGAGCAAAACTGAGCTGATTAAATGAGAGTTTCTGCCTTTGTTTTCTTAATCTCTTAGATGGAAGAGCTCCTTACCATGCATCTCAGCCAGTGCCTCCTGTTCCTGGACCTTGCCTGAGAGTCACCCGTCCAGCCCAGCAAGTAATCCCTCATTATTCTAATCCTCACGCTCTTCCTAAGTGCAATGGAGAAAGAATAGCACAGAGAGAACGCTCTTCTTCTGTACACCCGCAATTCCTGTAAGTATGCTTGGAGAGATGAGACTCAAACATTGGAAACTCTGTAGTAGTGCTATTGAGGTTTTTTCATTTGTTCTGAAGCCTGCCATGTAGCACTTCTGAGGTGTATGCAAGGAAGCTAGTTTAGAGATGTGTTTGTTTAGGTGCTATCTAACATGCAGTGGAGCCACTGATACCAGCAGAATGTAGATTCTCAAGGTGATACCAGAACTTCAAAGCCAGCTATCTGAAATGTTGTTACAGCATCTGCTCCATTCTGGAGTGTGCACTTTAACAGCCATAAATACTTGAAGGTTAAAAGGGAGAAGAGTTGAAAATATATTAAGGAAACCTTAGAGATTCCACACCATTCCCTTACCCAATTCACGAACAAAGGTCAGTTAGGATACATTCTTTAGACTTCAGTTTTATGAAGTCAAATAACCTTGAATTATTGAGTGATTCACAACAAATTATTTCATATTCAGCTCAGAGAAAAATAGGGGAAATCTTGAGCATTTCTGATGTGGGTCTAAGGCCAGGGACAGACATTCAAAAAGCCTAAGCCTGAATTGATTCACTCTTTGCAGGTTAGTCTAACCTGGCTAGGCTGAACTGGTTTGAAACCAGACAGACATTCTCTCTGGACTGAGGAAATTCAGGCACATGTCTGCAGTGGCTCAGGCTAGAAGCTGGGGGGCACTAGAGCAACCCTCCCTTCCCTTCTGCAGGGAGCTGATCTGAGGGGGGAGTGGCCAGGCTCTGGCAGGACTCTCATTAGGGAGGCCTGCCTGCATGGTCCCAGGCTTTTCCCCACTGGCTGCTCATGGGGCAGAAGTGTTGCCTGCCCCCAGCCCTGAGCTAGCACTCTGAAACAAGGTGGGGGAAGGGGGGTTCAGTGTATGCATCTGTTGATGATACAGAGCTTTTCAATCTCCCTCCCTGCTTTGTCATACTGTCTGCAGCAAACTGACAGGCAAGCAAGCCAGCTGGGGGCTGATAGTGATAACAGTCTTTATCATTTAATTAGCAAGACAATGGCCTCTCCCCATTACTTCAGACTTCTTAAACAGCTTACCGGATGACCTGTTGATTAGTTCCAAACAGCCCTAAGCAGTCACTGTTTTGTCTGCCTGCCCCAGGTGAAAATGGAGAGAGAGACACACAGAGACACCTCTCAACATTAGCTAGCATACCACACACCTAGGGTCCATGGGGCTGGAGTCCGTATTGTGGGAGATGAGAGGGAGGAGAAATTCCTGCTTGAGCAGTGAGGGTGTGGTAGGGCAGGGGGAAGCCAGGCAGACCCTGCTGTGTCTGCAGTCTCTGATGGAGGCCTAACACAGCATTAGCTAGCATACCACATGCTGGCTATGGTTCATGGTGTGGCAGAGAGGAGAAAGGGATCTCTGCTTAAGCAGCAAGTGGTGAGGGGAAGATGGGGAAGCCAACAGACCCTACTGTGCCTGGAAGTCTCTGCCAGAGCTCTGGCTAGGGAGCAGAGGGGAAGGGCCAGCCCTGCTGTGGAGCAGAGAGCTCCGCCCAGCCCCAAGAGCTTGCTGGGATGCTGGGGGACTCTGATTTAGCTTAAACTAGCAAGGGGTCTGAGGCAAACATTGCATAAACTGGTTTGACCCAAATCAGTTAAGTCTGATGCTACATTCAACCAGGTTTATCTCAAACCAGTTTCAGCCATTTTCAGACTGGTTTATGTACACTGAACATCTGTTCTGTTACAGGTTTAAACCAGTTTCTGATCACTTAAACTGGTTTATGTGTAATGTCTGTCCCTAGCCTAAATGAATGGTCCAGCATTTCTCATGCAATAGTAGAATATTGTACATCCAGCTGTTTTCATCTCAGGATCTCTTAAGGCTTTACAGCAATTTATTCATTAGGCCTCACACCCCCTTGTTTTGTAATCCGTGTTGTTCTCATTTAACAGATGCAGCACATTAGGGAGAGATTTTTTTTTCCATCCTGGTTGCCCAAAGTTAACTAAAATGAAAGTTGCAGGTACTTATCTTGGTACTGAAGCATGAGTGAATGCACCTGACTTCTAGGTATCCATGTTCTGAAAATGTTTGTGGGTGACATGACCACAGGACAAAATTGGGTTCATTATAGGAACAGTAACAGCATACAGTTCTGGCTGAGTGCTAGACTGCTACTCAGCATTCTCTTCCTGTGATTAAATTAAGAAATAACACAAGCAGACCAAGATTGTGGTCGAGCAGTAGCTGCAGCACTTAGAGGTTTCATTTGAGTTTCAGTTTGACACAGGAAACAACAGTGAATTTCTGGTGCCCTTTACTTATTTCTTTAATCAAATGAAAAATGAATTATCATTTAATAATATAATGGATTGTATATATTTTATACTACAGAAATTCTGGTAGCTTTATAATTAGCTGTGAAAAACATATCCTTGTTTCTTTTGTGGGTGTATGTCTCACTTTCCTTTGCTCCTCTTTTGCAAGAAATCTAAAATATCATGGTACCTGGCCTGTGGCAAACTGCTGGTGCTACTTGTGAGATGTGTATCTGTTACATGTACAGATGAGAATCTAAATTATTTTTTTTTGTTGAATCTGCTGATGGCGATGAATGAAATCTTTCTTTTTTGTTCACAATATATTCCATACTTGCCAGCCTAGCAGCACTTTTACTCATGCTTGTGATTGGAGTTATTTGTTTTGGAATGCCCTTGAACAAATACAGCACTCTTCATATGCCAAGTTGCACATCAATAGTATTTGCCTGTAAGGGTGTTTAGTAACTTTTTAGCTTTAACAGAATCCACCAAATGTGAGGAGAAAAAAATATCTTGTGGCCAGATTGTCAATACTTACTGGAGGTAAGTAGGAAGAAAATGAGAGAGAGAAAGAGAAGGTTTGTTTGACTAAATATTGTGGTAGATAGGGAAAAGTATTTGAAAAAGAGAAGAATAGGGGTTAAATCCCATTTCACGTTCTGTGCCTGTGTGTCACATACACAGCTGCATACTGGCAAGACCTAAGTTATAGGGCCTCCTTAGACAGAGAGGGTCTGAACCTGTCTCCTGCTTCTCAGAAAGCACCCTAACCACCAAGCAACAGGGCAAGTATTGACCGGGACCCTCTCCAGCCCTCCTTTAGAAGCTGGCCCTGTGCCTTGCATTTAATAGTCATTGGATAAAATGTATATACGATCGTGGGAAGGTTTCTCCTTACTGGGAACAGGAACCCAGGTTAGAACCCAGGGTTTCCACCTTTCCAAGGAACATTCATCTCACTAAGCCATGCACCCTCTGCTTTGTTCACTTCTAATGTAACCTCATATATCTCCCTCTCTTGCTTGCCCTGCAGGTCAGATTCAAGGAGGGAAGGTGGGGGGGACTAGAGAGAGGTCTAAACACCGGAGTGGTTGGCAACATTTTGCTAGGAAGCAGGAAATGAAGGTTCAGTTCTTCTCTGACTGAAGGGGATCCTGAACCTTGAATCTCTTGCTCTCTGGGCAAGTGCCCGAACCACTAGGTATTGACCTAATGCTCCTCCTCTTCCTCTACCACTGCCTCCACTGCTTTACTTCTGGCAGGTACATAAGCGGGACATGCATAAGTGCCACAAACTACAATTCTGCAGCTATGCACATGCTAGCTAGGCACATAATAGGAAATAGGATGTAACCCTAGTTTTTCTTACCTCTTCCTGAACCTGACAATAGGGTTAGTGAAGAGAGGGAGGTAGTGTTGAAATGATGTAGCCAGAATGGTCCAGGAAATATGCAAGAGGTAAGAAGTTCTGTGAGGGATGCTTTTTATTGGACCAACGGCATGGTTGGGAGAGACTTTTGTTATATCTGCTTCTTTCCCAGAGACCTGAGGAAGGGTACCTGAAAGCTTGTTTAAGTCTATCCCAACCATGCATTTGGGCCAAGAAAAGATATCACTCAAAAAAATCTTTGCTTTTCTTGAGAGGTGACACTTGCAAGGTCCTTTCAGCCCTGCCCTGCCAGTTCCCACAGCAAACACTGATTCTTAACCAGGGTGGTGCAGCCCCCTTTGGTGCCTGGAGATCCTTTTAGGGGCGCTGCAGAGTGCTATAGAAAGTTAGCACTGTTAGGTGTGCAAATATAATTCACAAAATGAGCCCAGACATATATTCCAAATAGTCACCCATAGTGCTAAAAACAGTTTGCCCTGTTGTGGTCTTTTGGCATCCTCTGCAACAGAAAAACTGCTCCATTATTTTTCCATTGTCAAAAAATAAATGAAAACAAAGAGGTAGCATTTTCCAAGGCATACCTCCGTTTTAACGAGGGGTGCGTCAAATTTAAGAAGGTTAAGAACCACTGCTCTAGATGATGACAGCAGACTATACAAGTGTTACTTTGAGGGTCACATACCTAACCTGCTGACCAGCATCATTTGGAAAGATTACACTTTCTTGCTCAAAAAAGATTTTATTTTCTTAGCTTTCATATCTGAGAACTGCTTTCTCTAGCATTCGGCTACTGAGGTCAGTGCCTTCTCTTCAATAAACTGTACCAGTGTGGTAGACTTCCAGCCAGGAAGCATCAGTGGTAACACATGTCAAAAGGCACCAGAATAGCTGAGCCAGCAACAGGTCTTCAAAATCTCTAAAAAGTCAGCCCTATTTAGATGGTGGTGGTGGTGGTGGTTGTAATGATAATAGTAATAATAATTACATTACCACACACTGTTAAGAGGAATAATTTTTGTTCCTCTTTTTAAAAGGGTAGAATTTTACCTTGTATAAAGAAATCTCCATCTACTTTTCTTTCTAGAAACCAGTTCTACAACCAGCTACCTAATGGAGGGCCGCCACCAAATGCATACGCCCCAATGGAGGAATGCCTGTGTCCTCCTCACTGTGCAGATCAAATGATCAATTTTCCACCCCCTGCTGCTGTCCCAAGACCTCCCAGTAACCCTGCAGCCAAGGGAACTCTGAGAACAAGCAATTTACCAGAAGAGCTGCGTAAGTTATTAGTAAATTAGTTCTGTCAGGCTTTATTTCACCAAAAGTAGCCTATCAGTTTTAGATAGCATGAAAAGCTTTAGTTAGCATAAAAATGTAAACCGCATAAAGAAATAAAGAAAACAAAGAAACAAAATACTAAACATCATCAAGTCATCCATACATGTGTGTGTACTGTAGCAAATTATTCCCTTGGATCCTGAAAAAAATTAACATAATTCTCATTAATTGCTTATCATTTTGGTGGGGTTTTTTATTAAAGAAAATAACCACTTTTTAGATTGTTTTCTTGGAGCAGATGATTTCTTGCTATACTACATGCTTCTGTGAGGCAGGAGGCATTGCAGCTCAGACTGTGTGTACACTGCAAACTTGCCATGCCACACAGCGATGCACTCAAACATGCTGTGGCGGACAGAGCTTGTTTGAGTGCATTGAGTGCACTGATGGTGCCCGCCACTTCGAGTGGAGCCAAGCAGCCGGCAGGTGCTTGATTGTGGTGGCCATTTTAGATCTCTGGCCACCCATATAAACAGGGCAGTTCACTTCTGGCAGGTAGGCAGCAATATTGCCTGGCTGCAAGGCTTGATGTATTATCCTGGAGGTAAGGGAGGAGCTGTAGGGGTGACTTGGAGGCTTCTGGTCCTGGGCATGACCTAAAACTGCACCGTGCCAGGAGTGGGTGGCCTGGTGGGGCTCTCAATGGCACGGGAGCCCCCAGAAAATGCCAAGCCAGGTATCACCCTGGTGAAAGGCAGGTAGGGGCGCCTTAACCCTAGCTCCCACCTTTGGGTGGGTGTGATGTCAGGGGCCTTATTGCTGGTAATGTAGCCCCTCCCCTCGACTCGCCTGCCATTACTTTGCTATTAACTATCAAGAGAGGGGTTCAGTGAAGATCTTCCCAGAGGGGCTTCCCAACAACGGCTGTACTCACGGTTGCTTGGTGCGGTGTTCCACGGGGCTCCACCTCCCCATACACCCCGTCCACTCGCCAACCGGTTATGTGATGGTCCAACGTTGGCCTGGGTCTGGTGGGCTTGCCTGCGGTCTGCTTCGGGGAAAGGGAAGAGCGCTCGGCTGAATGGTTCCGCTGGCTCGTGTCCCTCAGGTCTTGATGCCCAGGCCCTTTAACCCTGTCCCTGGGACTTTCCTCCTTTTTCCTTTCCTTCTGTAGTCTTCAAAAAAATATTCTTCAGGAGAGGAGCGGGATGTGGAGCTGCCTCCTCTTCCCCAGCTATCTACAGGGGGTTTAAAACCCCTCCCCTGCTCTACTTCTTCCAGAGGGGGTGCTTGCCTCTCCTGGTCAGGCTTCTGCAGGGAGCTGCATTGCTTCTCCTGTTCTGTCTCTGGCGGGGGCTCAAAGTTCTCCCCTGAGCCACTTGCTGGTGCTGCACCAGCTGTGCTATGCCTTTTCCCGGTGAGAGCCTCATCACGCCATGCGTGCTGCCTGCCAGCTCACTCTCCCTCTGGCTCCTCCTCCTCCCCGTGGGTTCCGTCTGGGCTTTTAAACTTCCCCACGGCGGCCATGCTGGCCATCGCGATTGGTCCAGCTGTTCCCCGCATGGAGAACAGCTGCTTAAACAGCTAGCGTAACTCCAGCTCGTGTGGCCACAGCTGTGGCTGCGGCTGCCACCGCGGTCCCGGCTCCTGCACTGCCGGACCGGACGGAGGTAAGTTCCCCCCTTGGGGGGTCTGTTTCTGGGTTTTGGACCCCCCGGTGTTTACCCTCTCCTGCTTTAGAGCCTGTGGGGGCATGTCGCCACCACAGAGGGTCACATAACATTGGAGGTAGTGGCGCCAGGCATGGCTGAGGCCACCTGAGCCCTGTGGGGTGTAGGACCCTGAGGAAAGGTAGTTGGGGCCAGGCATGGTTACAGTCACCTGAGCCCACCAGGGAGGGAAGCCCCATGGCCCTGAGTGAGGGGGCGGTGCGGAGCCCCAAGTGAGGGGAGTAGGCCTAGGGCATGTCTCTGGACACCTCAGGTTGTAGCTTGGGCCAGAGGCCGAGTAAAGGGCTCAGTCTGAGAGATAGGGGAGAGTCTTGACCCTGGTAAGTCCTCCACTGCTGGGTGGCCACGTGTGGGTTGAAAGCAAGACCTATAGTGGAGCACAATGACATGCTGCTCCAGGGTGGGAGTGGTTGTCCCCGTGAGACCCTGGAGCACCAGTCGCAGTGTGGGATAAGAAAGCCCTGGTGAGGGGTGGCCCCAGAAAGGGGGTGGAGATGAGGAGCCCCAGTGTGGGGGAAGGAAAACCAGAGGGCTGAGTGCCCGGTATGTTTGTATGTATAGAGTAACCCCTGGAAGGGGCCAGAGCAAGCTTAGACCCAGTTAGGTAATTGGCTGGCCACTACCCCGGTGAGGGTCATGGGAAAGACCCAAAAGACGGTACATCTGCCACCCAAGGTATGAACTAGGTAAAGCCTATGGCCTAAGGGGCCTGCTCCAAGAGGGAGCAAGGCAGTATAAGTTGTCGATGCGAGAAACGAGACCATGTGAGAGAGGGTGGAGTGTGTGAGGCCCTAGTGAGAGGAGGGCGGTATGAATGTGAGTGTGTCTGAGGCCTGACGATGAGACCTAAGCTTAGTCCAGCCGTAGGCTGGGAGCACTGTGTCATCTGGATAGTTTATCTCAGAACATCACAAAGTGCGTCTGAGTGGTTATCTCAGGATTGCATCATTGAATCAATGGCAGAAAAGCATCAGTACATTCAGCCACTCACTAAACCCTCATTAGAAGAGTGTTGTGTGTACACACCAATCCTGGGACATTTCTGTTTTGAGACAAACACAACTTGTCCAGGGACAAATCTAACATCTTTCCTAATCAAAGTGTGTCACAGCAGCTGACTATGCCTACCCACTGTCATACTGAGGTGGTGCACCCACTTCAATGCAGAACCAGGTGGACAGTGGGAAGCATTACAAATGGTTTTAAATTAATGTTATATTGTCATTGTCTGAGAAGGTTTAGGATTTGAAAAGGCAAAGTTGTTTTAAGTGGTGTTGATCAGCAGAGATCCAACATCTCTACCAGAATCTTAGTTTCCACTATTTTGTCTTGTATTCCTACTTCAAAATCCCATGTTACCAGTCATCACATGCCTCTCTCTTAGTTCCACTGTCATTGTTGCTCTTGGTTGTGCTCTAACTTAATCACTCGTTATGAGCTTGATGCAGAAATTACTGGGTAAAATGTTATGGCTTGTGTTAGGCAAGAAGTGGAATTAAAATGGTCTATTCAAGGATGATCCAATTGGTCTCTTCCAGTCTTCAATTTTATGATTCTTGGATTTTTAAACTGGTTATAAGGGTACAGTGCATGACCCCTCTGCACTTCTCCAGTCAAGTCCTAACTCTTGGGCACCTCAGAAGCAAAGAGATAGGATATTAAATCTGGACTAGGATTTCTACACAGAAGTGCAGAGTACAGTCACCATGCCGGCTCTGATTCATTTTGTACACAATCCAAACAGGTGCTTAAGCAAGCCAAGTTATGAAATTGTCTCCACCTCTTTGAATTTTTTTGACTCACTACAAATTTTATATGAATGTCTCTCTTAGGTAAAGTTTTTATAACCTATTCCATGGATACAGCTATGGAGGTCATGAAATTTGTGAACTTTCTGCTTGGAAATGGATTTCAAACTGCAGTGAGTACTCTTTTTATAGAGAATGGTTTTCAGTCAAGGGAGAAACGAGGGAGACTTTTTAAATAGAGCATATAGAATGTATTAAATATTTTTTCTGCATATCATGACATTTTGTAGATAAGAGAAAAGGAAAGAAAGCTAACTTGGATTTTGGCTGTAATGTTTAGTTTAAATTATGCACATCATCATTTGACTGTGATTTATTTTTAAGTGAGTTTTGAACTTTTGAAAGGTACTGGAATGAGAGCTCTGGAGATTTCTATTTATGGACCCCAGGTACAACCCAGACATCAGTGTGAGCTTTCTTACACTGATCCATCGATGTGCTGTTTCCTTGTTTTGGACCAAAATGGGGGGAAAAGTTCAGTTTTCATGTCCATTCTACCCAAACTATGGCTTCTTTGCTAAGAATACTAAGGCCATAGAAAGATGTTACATTAACACTAAATATGCCCTTGTAAAGCTACAAAAAGCAAGCATCAGTCATTTAAGCTGTTTGTAGTGCTACAAAGATGTGGAAAGTGCTATAAAAAAACTAGTACTTTCAAAGAGGAATTTCTCCATTGTCTAGTGCAGAGGTTCTCAAACTTTTTTGTACTAGGATCCATTGATGACCAGTCCCAACCCAGTGCTCCTAGATCCTGACCTGCTGCCCCCAGACCCCCAGTTTGTGGGGCAGGAGGTGGGTGTGTGGTGTGTGTGGGGGGAGGGGGAGACATAGGGAGTCCCAAGCAGCCCCTCGCAGGCTGGAACTCTGCCAGCCTGCAAGTGAAAAGGCATGGGTTCCCACATTTTTAAAGTTTGTTCATGACCCTTTCATCTATTCTTGCAACCCACTTTTGGGTCACGAGTCACGGGTTGAGAAACACTGGTCTAGTGCTACATGTAATACCTATCCCAACCTCCATGAGTTCTCAAAGAGATCATGGCTCTGAAATTAAATCAGCCAATTCCTTCAGTACCTGAGGGTGCATCCCATCTGGCCCTACTGAAAGCATCTAGCTTCTCTAAATAACCCCTAATCTGTTCTTCTGCTACTTTGTTCTATTTGTTTCCTTGTCTATCTCTGCTACCAACTGCAACTCATCTGGTAGTTGTCCCTGTTTATGAAGACTAAAGTAAAAAGGCATTAAATATTCCAGCTTTTTCTGCAGCATCTGTAACTACATTGATGCATAGCTATATAACTCCCTACATTCTGTAAGGGACTTATGATTTTCCTATTACTTTTGACATACTTGTAGAAACTCTCTTGATCGCCTTTTATGTCCCTTGCCAGTTGAATCTCCAATTGTGCCTTGGCCTTCCGAATTTTTTTCCTGCACGCTCCTTCTACTCTTCCCTAATACTATGGCCAAGTTTTCACCTTTTATAAGATTCCTTTTTGAGTTTCAACTCATTAAAAAGATTACTGTCTTCCCATTCTTCTGTCTTATCACTCAGGATAGCTTGCTCTTGTGCCCTTAAAAGGCCCTCCTTAAAGTACAGCCAGCTTTCCTGGTACCGTTTTAGACCTGCCTCACAAGAGATCCTGCCTACCAGTTCCCTGAATTTGTTAATGCTTGCTTTTCTGAAGTCCAGTGTCTTTATCCTGCTGTTCTCTTTCCTTCCTCCCTTTAGGGTCTTGAACACTATCATTTCATTGTCACTGGGTGTGTCTACACATTCATTAATTTGCTTTTGGTAATGCACATTAAATTTGGTAACCCCATTGTGAGGTACTAGAAAAAGGTGCATTAGCCTATTTTAATACACATGAGCAAAAGTGCCTGGTTTTTCTGTGATGCTTTAATGCGCATTAATATAGGCACTTGTAGACACACGCACTGTCACCCAAGCACTCAAGTTACCTTCCACCTTCACATTCTCAACCAATTCCTCCTTGTTTGGTTGCAGCAAGCCAAGAAGTGTTTCCCCATCAGTGGGAACGTCTATACGTGCATTAAGGCACTTTTTAAATGTGTATTAAATTTAGTACCTCCAATATGAGGTACTAAAGAAATGTGCATTAGGCAGCCTTAATGTGAGGTAATAAATGCACACATTTTAAGTGATGCTTAATGCGCAGTAACCTATTTTACTGCATTTCTGTGTAATAAGTTTTTTACATAGCACTTTAAGGAGCAGTAAAATAGGTTACTGCACACTAAAGTGTAGATGAGCCCAGTGGTCTGTCTACTATTTGTATCACAAAAGCTATCCCCAACCCACTCCAGTAATTTGCTGGACTGTTTGTGCATTGCTGAGTTTTCTTCTCAGCAGATGTCCCAATAATTAGAGTCCCCCATGAAAATCGGGTTCTGTAACTTGGAAGCTTCTATTAGTTGTTTAAAAAAGACCTCATCCACCCTTTCCTCCTGGTTTGAGGTCTGTAGCAGATGCCCACCATGACAGGAGTTATATGTCTGTTTTATTTTGGTTTTAAAGTAAAAGGCATAAATTAAAGGAGCTGAGGAACAGGCCAGGCATTCAGGAACATTCTTGAAGCCAGCAAATGGGGAACAGTTAGAAATGAAGTATAATAACCCCAAACTCCTGTTCTCTTACAGATTGATATATTTGAGGACACAGTACGAGGTATCGACATCATTAAATGGATGGAACGCTACCTAGGTGACGTACGTAAAGGCAATTTAATCTTGCATGGGTATTTCCCCCAGAAAGGATCCAAGGAACATCTTTAATTTGATACTATCAAGGAGGGACCAGAAAAAAATACATTCTTTCCCCCTACTCTTCCACCAGCTTAGAGGCATGTAATAGAAATGTAAACCCAAGGTCTCAATCACTTTTATTTATTAAACATTCCAAAGCGCTCTCTCTCTACAAGATGAGGTGTTAATCCTGACATCCTGGCCAAACTCAAACACTGGTAGTTAAATTCTGCCTGAAATTTCAGTTGAACAAATTGTTTCTTTCAAAACTGTGTAATATTTCTATGTATGGTTAAGCAATTACTGTGTTTCCTCCCAAGAGGAGCTGCATTACAGCAGCAAATGTAGTCGCCCTACTTCCCATATAATTTGCATATCAGTACATTTGTAAAGCACTCTGAGGTTCTTCTAGATAAAATATGCCATATCAATATATGCTTGAAATCAGTGCTCTGCTAGTTAGAGTGTAGGTTTAATTTGACAGCTTTATTTTCTCTGAAAAGCGGGACTTGATTCAAACCAAAGATCATATTCCTATTAATTATGAGGTCCTTAGCACCTGCAAATTTCACTGAAGCTCATGGTAGCTGTGCATGTTCAGTCCTTCTGAGAATCACATGAAATCATTGTACTAAGCAAGAACCAGTGGTGATACCCTGTGACAAAACTGATGCAGTTATTTTGTGCATATTTTAATGTATGCATTTAATTCATTCCTTTTATTACATATCTATCTACTCCTGATTTTATGATGTAATCTTGGTCAAGATAATTGATCTCTCTGTGCCTCAACTTTCCTATTCATAAAATGGAGTTGAGTTACTACTTGGGAGTGCTGTCAGGTTGAAATTTTTGCTGCATGCTTTGAGATCCTGAAAAAAGATCCCAACTTTTCAGAAGTGCACACAAGTGAGACAGAACTGCTTGGACACATGAATGTGTGTTTGCCTATGCAAATTCTCAACATGCATTCACACATCTGGCAATATATGTGCAAGTCAGGCACATGTAACCGTGGTTCTATAATATGGTGATCCAGTGCACGTGATCGTGGTTCCTTGTAATGTCTGGCCCCCACAACTCTACATCATTCTACAAGGGTGTTTCAGAAACTAACCTCACTTCTCTACATAGTTGCCCTGCTTTGCAAGACAGACATCCCACCAAATCACAAGTTTCTTGATACCATCCTGAAAGAAGGTTTTTTGGTTGCTGTGACAGCCATTCCTGCATTGCAAGTTTCACGTCTGCATCACTGGCAAATTTGTGTCCACAAAGAGCCTCCTTCAGTGGTCCAAACAGGTGATAATTACATGGAACAAGATCAGGACTGTATGGCAGATGCAGTAAGATTTCACAGCTCAGTGCATGCAAAGTCTTGAGAGTCATCCACACACTATGTAGGCTCGTATTGTGTGCTAGAGAAGAACAAACACCTTGTCTGACTGTTTCACACCATTTGGCCTGAATAGCTGGCTTGTCAGATTGTTTTGGAGAACATGGCAGTACGTGTTACTGTTGATCATGACCCTGTGCTCCATGGAATGGACAAGGAGCAGTCCTTTGCAATCCCAAAACAGAATGAACAAGACCTTGCCAGATGATGGATGATTGCAGAGTTTTTTAGGCATACTCTGCCTTTTGCTCTTGGGATTATAATGGTGCACCCAGGTCTGATTCCTGGTGACAATGCATGAGAGGAATACCTTGCCATTGTCCTGTACCCATTGCAGAAGCTGGGTACACATTTCCACATGCTGTTGTTTAGGCACATATGTCACTTGCTTTGCACCCAAAGGACACACACTTTCCAGTAATTCAGGTGATCATGCAAAATGGGGTGGAGACTGCCAGCACTTACACCTGTTTTCACCACTAGTTGAAGAATGCTCATTGTCGCCTGTTTGTGCACATAGCGACAATGACTGTAGCACCATTGTTTCCATCATGGCTGTGCTGGGGTGTCCCACTTGGGTTCCTCTGCTACGGACATGTGACCATTTTTTTTTAACTTCTCTCCCTGCTTTCCATTGAGCCATGATTTTTTGCCACAATCCTGTGGTACATTTCTCTAGGTAGCACACCTTGGGAGCCTATACATGTGCAGCAAGGCTGTTCTGACACTGGAATTACAGCACATCGCAGCAGACTCGATTAATTGAGTCTGGTTGAGTGTGGTAATTACTGCACTCCAGCAGACTCCAGCATCATGTGCATCATCATCCCTGCATTGAAAAATGGTTCAACAAGCTTTAGTTAAAGCACCCCCGCCACCATTTTTCAACACGGGGACACTGATACATGTAATGCTCTGCGTGCTCCAATTAAAGCACCCCACCCCCACCACAGACCCAAAGCACATCTATAAATGCCTCTTGAGCCCACAAAAAACAAATGACACAATGCTGTTCTTGATGCCCACTGATAACTGCATGGCCATGTTGTTTACTTATTCACTAGCATCAGCTTTCCATGCTTCTGTGTAGTTTCTCACTTTATCACAGACATACAGTGTGGGCAGCCATTTTGTCATTCATTTATGAAACACCCGCCTATTTTCTCACAAGTAAAGGAACTCAAGTGGTACATAAACTGGGGCTTGTACTGTACTGAAGGTCGTGATCATAGTCTGCACTGGCAAAAGGGGTGTCTGTTTCTGTAAGCAGCCATGATTGGGTTACCAACCATTAGGGGTGTGCGAAGCAGGCCCTATTCGATTCAGATTTGGATTCAGCCTGAATCAGGGACAGTGATTCAATTCATTGATTCAGATCACTGTCCCTGATTTGATTTGATTTGGCCGAATCCGAATCTGAAGATTCGATGCTGATTCAGAGAATCAGCGATTTGGACATAGACACAGCTTTAAAAGCTTTTTCTACATACCCTGAGGTAGCAGGCGGCTCATTAATGCTGCGATGCTGGGGTGCATGGAGTATCCCACAGGAGGGTGGTGGCAGGGCCCTGCACATGCTTGGCTGCGAACCCAGAAGTGGACCAGTTGCTGAGCCAAGGGGACACGGGGGGTGGAGAGCCACGCGCTCCCTGGCGGACTTGGAAGCGGACCGGAAGTGCTTCTGGTCCACTTCTGGGTCTGCTGCCAAGCTCACAGGGAGCCCCCTGTGCTTCTGTGGGACACTCCATGAGCCCCAGCATCACAGCACTCACGAGCCCCTGCTACCTAGAGGTATGTAGAAAAAAACCTTTAAAGTGTGTCTCTGTCCGGATCTCTGAATCTTTCCGAATCTCTCCGTATCAATTAGGAGGGTTCCGATTCGATTTGGAGAGATTAAAGGGTCCTCTGATTCCATTTGGATTTGGAGATTTGGCTGCCAAATTGAGCTGAATCTCCATCAAATCAAATCAGGGACCAAAGCTTCACGCAGGCCTGCCAACCATGTACACTTTACCATGTGCAGTTTTGAAAATTTGGGGCTGGAATGTTTTATATTATTTTTATGTGAATATATAATGTATGTACTTTATAGTATATTAATAAAAAGTTACTTCACAGGTTTCAACTTTAAATTGGTAAACTAACAGTTGTCCAGTCTCTTGACATTTATGTATGTTATATGCATGAATAGAGGTATCAAGAAAGAGAGAGGAGTGTCTTAGTTTCACTGTCTTTCACTTGCCAGAATGAATGAGACCCTCTTGCAATTGCCAAGAACATCACGATCATTTAAAATACAAACTGGCAGGTTTCCGAGTTGCCTCTACCAAACATACTGCATTTCACAATTTCATAAAAGTGCTTTATTCCCTAACAGAAGACGGTGATGATAATCATAGCAATCAGTCCAAAATACAAACAGGATGTTGAAGGGGCTGAATCCCAGCTGGACAGGGATGAACATGGCTTACATACTAAATACATCCACAGGATGGTAAGCAAGGATATGTGTTTGCCATTTTAAGAAGAATCTGCACTGTCTCCTCTATTTTTGAAAGGCAAATATTTCTCTAAATGGCAGGTTCCTGGTTTTGATATCACTGATCAAAAAAAAAAAAAAGGTCAAAGGTTTATCCAACCTTTGGCTAGCATTGCAGCAGGCTACCTTTGACTGCCCCATGAATGACCAGGCACCTGTTTATCAGCTAGGTTAACTGAGGGCAGTCTTGGGCACAAGTCCAGAGCAGTGCTTGCACTTACTCTTCTAAATCTATAGCAAGACATCTTAACCTCTCTGCTATCATACTTCATTCTCTTTACTGCCTAATGATAATCCTGTCTTAGCGTTCACATTCACCTTCCCTTCTACCCAGTTTCTTTTACTCAGGAGCATGAACTAAGAGGTACTGAGTTCTAGATAAAAAATAATCCCTTTTATTTGCATGCACCTTATTTCTCCATGGTTTTGTGGTCTTACAAAGTTGGATTTTTTTTTAATTTTTATTTTCCAGTCCAGCACATTAAGCCCTCTCTCAGGATTTAATCTAATGTCATCTCACTTTTTGCCATGTAATTCCACTCCCACAGGGCAAGGGCTCGTTATGGCAATAAAACTAAGTCCAGCCCTGGCAGTGAATAAGACTCATACCTGTGTACTTTCATGAAGCTAATTGTTTCTGCCTCTTCTGTCAACTCCCCGAGTATCTCACATTGTATTCCTGTAGGCCTTGCATTGTTACACCTTAAACCTCACAGAGTTCTCTCCAAAGAACTCCAATGATTCCCTATAATGGGCTATTGCAACGGTGCCCAACCTAGAGCCCATAGGGCAGATTCAGCCCATGGTGACATGTCATCAGGCCCATGGGACTCCACACGAGTCTGGGAGTTTGGCGGCAGGAGAGTGGTGACACTCATGGGAAGTCTTGGGTCCTGCACGCTAGATCAGGTGCCTGATCCAAGCATGCAGAGTTGGGTGGGGGTGGTGCCAGGTCCAAGAGCCAAGCCCAGTGCGTGGGGGTGGGAGGGGATGATAGCAGGCCCCTGGGGCCCAATCTCACTACATGGGGCAGAGAAGGAGCAGTGCAGAGCCCCGCTGGCTAGTCCTGGTGCCAGGCTCGATCAAGGCCACTGACTGGCCCCACACCATTCATCTGGCCTGTCGAGCCAAATGGTTGAGCACCCCTGTGCTAGCGCATAGCTAGTCCTTCTCCCTGCTTGAAAGCTAAGAGCTTCCAGTCCTCACCACTTCAGAAAAAAATGACATTGCATTAAACACAAGTCTCTGTGACATAAAACACAGCTAGTGTTCTACAAAGGATATAGACTTGGCCCAAAATGTGAAAGTACTGAATTAACCACTTGACTACATTGTTAACTGGAGAAGAGTCTTTATTAAGTCAAACTTATGCAATTTTAGATGTATTTGACAAAATTACTGATGTACTTCAAAATAAAATTATTTGATTTGGAATAACTGGCAAACAGTCAACAAAGCTCTGAAGAATCACTTCCAGTATCTCTTATTTCTACAATAGAGAGAAGTCGTATAAATAGCCATGCAAATGGTGCCTAGTGTAATTAGAAGTGAAGGTTCACTAGCTATAGGCCAAATAACAGAAGAGTAAGTAGTGACTGCTTTATATGTGTAGGAGTATGGACGTGTGTACAGAAAAAACAATATTAATCTTCCAGCTAAATCTCTAAATCTGGCAAATTTGTTCTATTCTAGATGCAGATTGAGTTTATACAACAAGGAAGCATGAACTTCAGATTCATTCCTGTGCTTTTCCCAAATGCTAAGAAGGTAAAGAAAAACATATATTTGGTACTTGATTAATCATTTGTTATTTTGAGCAAGGTGAAAGATTAAATCTGAAAAGACTCTCTCTCCTAGCCCTTTACAACCTCCTAGTAATCATCTGAGTAGCATTTTTGTTTCAAAAATGATCCATATGTTTATACAAACTCTGCAATATAAATCAGTATGTTAATGTGAGATACTTGGTGCAGGTGACTATAACCACTGAAGCAAATATATATTCATACCTTTATAATTGTGCTAGTTCATTCAGATATAGTCCTGATGAGTCTAATGAAAGGAGATTTATGACTGGCGTGAAGTTATTTCAACGTTTCAAACATTTTTTAGTAATATTTATTTGTTTATTAATACTGAATGTTAAGTTACAGTGCCACTGCATAAGTTGTGGTGGGCCTGTCTAGCAAATTATAGTGGTTCACAGGACCTGAAGTTCCAGTTTAATTTGGAAGATAAATTTGAAAATGGGAAACAAGTAAAATCCAGTACCCTCCCCTTTCATCTTTATAAAACACAGAGAATATTTGTAACAGTAGAAGTATTAAATATATTGTTCTTTCTAAATTCAAGTTTCACAACTGTATTGTCCCCCAAAATTCAAGTGGATACAATACTTGTTGTTACTTTTTCTCCTACAATTTTATATTAAAATGTCATTGTTCACTGCTGCTGCATTACACCCAAATGGTTGCTGCATTTCAATACTGGACAGAAGGTTTCAGAATAACAGTTTGGCACCTAAATCAATTTATAAGCAAATATATGAGGCCTTGTGCACTTCAGGAGAGCTGTAGGTGCCCATCACCTTTGAACATCTCTCTCAACTATCCAGCCGGTCCAGTAAAAGATTCAAACAAACAAATCTTGCTTCTTACATAATCCCTGGATCATGACAGCTACAACCATACTCATACAAAAACAATATATCCAGGCATCTATTTAATCTTAATTTAGGCACATAACTTTAAATCTGGACATTTGAAAATGTTTTACTTAGATTGTAAAGCATTTAGAATCTTTCAACATACCATATTTTACTATTCTATCATAGATTCATAGATGTAGGGTCAGAAGGGACCTAAGTAGATCTTCAAGTCCAACCCCCTGCCCTGGGCAGGAGAGAATACTGGGCTCATACGACCCCAGCTAGGTAATTATCAAGCCTCTTCTTAAAGACCCCCAAAGTAGGAGCCAGCACCACTTCCCTTGGAAATTGGTTCCAGATCCTAGCCGCCCTAACTGAAGTAGTGCCTTCTAATGTCCAGCCTGAACCTACTCTCAAACAACTTATGGCCATTATTCCTTGTTACTCCGGGAGGTGCTCGGGGAACAGGGTCTCTCCCATTCCCTGCTGGTCCCCCCTAGTAAGTTTATAGACAGCTACCAGGCTCCCTCTCAGCCTTCTCTTCTGAAGGCTGAACAGGTCAGGTCCCATAGCCTCTCCTCGTATGGTCTGCCCTGCTGTCCCCGGATCATGTGAATGGCCCTCCTCTGGACCCTCTCAATGCTGACCACATCCCTCCTAAAGTGCGGCGCCCAGAACTGGACACAGTACTCCAACTGCAGCCTGACCAGTGTTGCATAGAGGGGGAGGATCACCTCCTTGGCCCTGCTTGTGATGCATCTGTGGTCATGCAGCTTCCAAAGTGGCTTTTCTCCTCAGACGGAAAGAAAGGCATTCGGATGTTAGAATTTTTAAACTTTAAGGCTATATTTACATCAGTGGGAACTCTGGGCAGATCAAAAGCAACATATTGCTTTGAGTTTTCTTTCTAAAAAAAATGCACTACCAGAGGCCACTGGGCAGGACTAGCCCTAACTTTTTGGAGTTCTTGATAAGTAATGTGCAAGCACAACTTCAGTACAAATAAGATTTTACAGTAGAGGAAATGAAGAGTGGTACAGGAATCTGAAAGGAATAGGGAAGATGGATACAACAAGCCTTTTTAGGCCTACTGACAGATATAAAAATAACAAAATCACACAAATTGTGTCTAAAATTTGTGAACTAAAAGACTACTTAATCTTTGGCAGTGGTTCTTTAGTAATCTTACAAGCTGGTCTGTTAAGCTGTCCCTGTCACAGCAGTAAAGCATGTCTTCAAGCAATGACACTTCTTGGTAGCCATAGTCTAGCGCAGGACATACTTACATTTTCAAGAGGTGCCTTTTTCAACTAAACTACACAGTTAGGTCCATCTTAACAACCTTTGTAATTGTCTTTTTTATTGTATGTTTCTCTGGCACAAGATCAAACTCCATCCAATTAACTACTATCACTATGAATGGAAGGAGGTGTCAACCACACTCAAAGAGACCACCAAACTGTGAAGTGATCTGGAGAGATTGGAGTAGTGAGGGGGACATAGGCAATTATAGGAATTGTTGTACCAATATGTGTAAACCCTGCCTCTATTGTGAGAATACAAAATGCAGCATAGATGCAAAATGGAATCATGTAAGAGACAGAAATACTTGCGCTCTTCAACCCAGCTTATTTACGTTTTGTCCATTTTATTTTATCTTTATAATGATTTTCATGTAATTAAGTATTGCTAGAGTTGCCACTAGAAATAGAGCTGACCTCAGAAAGATGCAGGAGTTAAGGTTTGGAACAGTGGTTCCCAACCTTTTTTTGCCGCGATCTGCTGCTGGGAGCAGAGTGCAACAGCGGCGGCGGCCTGAGGGGTAGGGGGAGCTCCCAGCATGCGGCATGGCTTGATGGCTTGTCTTTTGTGTGCAGCGCCTCCAGCATTGCCCCCGTGACCCTAATTTGGGTTGTGACCTGAGGTTGGGGACCCTGGTTTAGAAAGTCCTGGGTCATAGTCCCCGCTCCCCATATTATTTTTGGGTTTTATCCAATGATCTTCCAATGTTAAATTCATAAACAGGCCTGGTGGCAGGGACCAGAACCAGATTCTCGACCCAGAAGGCTGCCCTCCTTATTGGGCTACTGAATCATTTTTCCCTCTTGCTCTCTGTTTGATATTATGAATCTTGCATTTTGTTTTGCCCTTTGTCCCATCTTCAGTAAGATGTCCCCCCATAATATTCTACATCCTGATTCTTAGGGCAGTCTCCTCAGGTAAAAGATGTAGTTTTGAACCCCCCTGAGCTGAGGAAGGCCTAGAACCCAGGTCTACCCTGGAAAACTAGTAGGCAATTATATAAAAGGTGGTTGCAATTTATGGTGGATCTATTTTGCATCTATGCTGCATTTTGTATTCTCACAATAGGGTCAGGGCTTGCAACCTGCAAAGGTGGTTGCAATTTAAATGCAAGCAATTTATAGTATGATAAGATGGTATGCAGCCACAAAGATGTTCCACAGTTAATATGGAACATCTTTGTATCTGGTTTGTATTGGGCATTAATTTGAACATGTGGCACGTTAAAGCAGGGCAGTGTTGCTCCATACTAGGCTGCAGTGCTCAGCTTCACTAATGCTCAAAGGTGGGAACTTCAACTAATGTTGGGTGGGAAGCAACTGATGGGTTTCTCCAGCCTGGGAAATTTAAATCCAAGCATGGTGCAGCCCTGCATCAGGTGCCTGGCAAGTCGACTGACAGCTGTTAGGCAGGGGACAAAATGGACTTCTCCCACCCAGGAAGTTTAAACCAGCATGCTAGGCAGCCCAGGTAAGTGTTAACCTTCTGGACAGGGGAGTCTGCTGGCTCCCCCTGCCCAGTATTTTTCAAACCACATGCCAGTCAGCCCATGTACAGTTGCCCCACATGTGGGTTTAAACCTCTCAGGCAGGGAGAGCCCATCAGCACTGGACAGCCCACACAGTGCTGCATGGCTCATGGATTTCAACTTGCTGGTGTGCAGAGAGTGCAGAATCTTGGGCTCCACACGTGCCACGAAGTTGAAAGGGCACTGAGGGAAGTGCAGCATTGGGGATATCAGGCTCCCTGCACTGGCAGTTGCATAATTGGGATGTCACTGATCCCAAAAATTGTTCAATTTGCCATGATGTGCGAAATCAAAATTACCCTTAAAAGGCCATTTGTTCTCCTTATTGACTGCATTGGAAGCCTTGCTGGCCATGTCTACATGAGGTGCAGCTACTGAGACCTAAATCTTTTTCACCCTCCTGGTATCAGGCACCTAATTTCTAGGCACTGCAGTTCTTAAATTGGAGCCACCTAAGAAGTAAATCTGGATTTTGCCCTATTTTGAGTACTGCACGTATTTGATTGTCTAATATGTGCAGTTTGAGTACCACACCTATTAGAAGAAGAAAAGAGACAGTTTATTTATGTATTATTTCTCATCCCAGTCTATAAATAAGAACAGAAAAAACAGATATTTATATGCTTTAAAAATAATAACAAACATAACTTTCCAAGTATGCTTATGAGATAAGAGCCATTGACTTTGTGTTATATTGTACACAGATTTTGAGAGGCCACCATTATTTTAGTACACTTAGGAGACAGCACAGTTTTTACCCCTACTAATTAACCAAAGGCAGTAGAATAATAAATTTTCTGTGTGTCCTACATTGAAAAATTAGAGGGTAAACAAAGTTGTAATGCAAAGAGAATAAACAATGAAAATCAGAAACAGTATTAATCAGAGGCAGTGTATTCTCCTATTCTTCATGAAATCTGTTCTGAATAATTTCCATCTTTCTTTCTGGATCCTGGGAAATGTTCAGTCTTCATTACCTGCTTTTATACCTGAAAGCTTGTCTATATCAAACCAAACATAAAGCTGGTCCAATAAAAGATATCACCCTCTAGAATTCTTGCCTCTTGCATATCTCCTGGACAATCATGACAGTATCACCTCAACACCACCCAGTCTTAAAGCTGAACTTTTTATTGCCACTATTCCTATTGGGAGTCTATCCCCAAACCTCACTCCTCTGATGGTTAGAAACCTTGTCTGTCTACACACGAGCAGCAAGGCTACTCCAATGCGCTGTAATTACAGTGTGTCTGCTGGAGCATGGTAATTACTGCACTCCAGCAGCCTCCAGTGTCTCGTGTATCAGTGTCCCCACGCTGAAAAATGGCGGTGGGGGTGCTTTAACTAAAGTTTGTTCAATGAGCTTTAGTTAAAGCGCCCCACTTACCAGCAGCATTAATGTCTCCTACAGTAGTGTTAATAATGCCCTACTTCTGCTAGAATTACCTTGCAATGGTATGGTAGCATTTGCCTTTCTCACGGCCAGGTCACAGTGTTGGCTTATAGGAATCTTACGACTAACTGATCCACTTAAGTCTTTTTCTTACTCTGTTGTTGATAAGCCCCAGTTTGCAGGAGAAACTTTTATCACCTAAATGCATGACCTAGAACTTAGTACTGTTACACCATTCCTATTACATTAGTCCTTGAAGTCATTCAATTCTTCTTCCATAATATTTAGATCAGAGGTGGGCAAAATGCAGCCTGGGGGCCAGATGCGGCCTGCCAGGCCATTCTATCCGGCCCGTGGGGCCCCTAAAAAATTTAGAAAATTTATATTTATCTGCCCTGGGCTTCCTGTCATGCGGCCTTCAATGGCTTGCCAAAACTCAGTAAGCGGCCCTCTGCCCAAAATCATTGCCCGCCCCTGATTTAGATCTTCCTATGTACCAGCAGTGCTGCATAACTTAGTGTCATCAACAAATATCATCAGCATACTTACTTTTCTACCAAATTCAGTAATGAAAACATTAAATAGAATCAGTTCTAAAGCCAGTCCTTGAGGATACATGTAACCTTCCTCTAGCCTTATCCATGTGTGCATATTAATTATCCCTATTAGGTAGTTCCTTGCCCACCTTACAATCCTTGCATTAATCCCCATTTTCTCCAGTTTAACCAAAAGTCTCATCTGTATCAAATGCTGTACTGAAGCCCAGATAGATGAGACCTATTTCATTTCCTCTGTGCAGAAAATTGGCTATTTTATCAAAGAAAGATCAAGGTTACTCTGACGCAGTGCAGTTGGTAAACTCATATTACATTTTATTACATTTTTCTCTATGTTTTTAATTACTTTTTTTTTCTAAATTTGTTCTGAAGTCTTACACAGTGTTGAAATCAGGCCAGTGGATATGCAATAGCTTAGCAACTTCCTCCCTTTCTTCAGCATAGGCATTCCATTTGGTATTCTCCAGTCATATATTACCACTTGTGACTTTATAGATACCTTCAAAATAGTTATTAATATCAAGTACATTATAATATTAAGGATGGCTAACAGCATTATGCACAGAGATAACTATGCTATACACTTGGGGGGTTTTTTAATGAGATATGCAGGATTTTGGCATAAACTGAGACAACTAAAACTGAAACCTAATTTTAAAAATTAAAATACAGTATTATCATCATTGTGAAAAATGTCTATAATAGGCTTTGCTTCAGTTTGTCAAACAGCAAAGCTAGAGAAGTTTCTGCAAGACTGTGATATAGAATTGCTGGATTTTATGTGGTTTTGTGGGGTTTTTTTCTCATTCGCAGGAACACGTGCCTACCTGGCTTCAGAACACTCACGTTTATAACTGGCCAAAAAATAAAAAGAATATCCTGCTGCGTTTATTGAGGGAAGAGGAATATGTTGCTCCTCCAGTAGGACCTCTGCCAACCCTCCAGGTTGTGCCATTATGAACATTATTACTTAAAGTGCAGGACAAGCAATTGTTAAAGTTTTGTGTTGGCAAGGAGCCAGGATTCTTCCAGATGGTCTTTTCTGGTGATGGAAGGCACTCTCTCTGCTAAAGGAGTTAGTTGTTTTGGGTAACGCAGGCTCAGTTCCCTGACTTGTTCTCTGCTGTATCAAACATCTCTTTCTGAAGCTGATGGGGGATAATTCCTTTCCCTTGGCTTTTAAACAAACTGCTAATGGAAAGAATGTCTCATTTTATATATTTTCACTGCTGTTTTTAACATACTGTTTTGCTAGTCTGCTGTATAAGTATTTTCTACAAATGATGTTGCATTAAGTTTTAAAAAATTACACCTTCCTTGTTTGGTCAGGGTTTCTTTGCAGATATTCTGTCACTATGCTGCATTCTCAAATTGCTTGATGTGTGCACAATAAAATGTATTCATCTTTTCTAAGGCTGGCCAGAATATTGTTAATAGTATGCAAAATATTTAATTACCTTTCCAAAGACAAATGCATATAAATTATATGTAATCTGGGAATAACTCCTGGGGATGGGTAACACATCTTTTTACTCAAACCGTTTTACATAAAAGCACTGTACTTGATAAGAGGGCCCTTTTAGCTCTGAGGTTACTAGAACTCCTTTTTCTTACAACATAGTCCCTAATACTTACCAGATTTTATAATAACAGACCAAAAATAATTATATTATTTTATAATAGACCAAATCACAGCAACCTATTGTCCTACAAGTCTTTAGTCATAACCAGAAAAGGCTACAGTATTTATGTCAGCCTTTATTAGCTCTCCTACTCTTCTTTAACCATGATTAAAACAAGAACAGTTGCCATTCTGAAACACTCTGGTAACAGAGACATAACATTACAGCCCCTCAACTTGTGTGCCCTTTGTTAGTCAAAAATAGCCACAGATGTTCAAAAGACATAGGGGATTGGCAGCCAGAGCAGCTAGATAATATTAAATCAACAAAGCTTAGCAGAATTGGTTATTTTTAAAGGTGTAAATAATCTTGGGAGAAAATGGTCTTCCTTCCTCCCTCATGACCATAACAACCGGGATTCTGCTGTACTTGAAGGCTGAAGTCTATAGCCTGTGACTCTTGCCAAATTTTCACAACCAAGCTGAAAACTGGCTAGTCAGAGATTCCATGCAAAGTCCTTAAGCCTCCTCAAGTTTGTTATTCAGTATTACAGTGATCTAAAAATTGCTTTGAAAAACTTATTTTTTCAGGCTATCAGTTAAATATCTTTAACCAAAAGGATGCTATTCATTTCAGAAAGGAAAAATATTTAATTACCTTTCCAAGGACAAATGTGTATAAGTTTAATGTAAACTGATAAGGCCTCCTCGACCATGTGCAGGAGAAATGATGAAAATTTGAGTCTCAAGATTAAAGGTTCTTATAAGTATATCCAATAACTAATTTTCCTTGTTGGGGCTCTTATGTAAGTAACTACATATAAGTAACTTGGTGAGAGGAACATCCAGTGTTGTCAACTCGGACAAGTAAATGAACAAGAGAAAGCATTAAAACATATATTTGCAGACAAAGTCCAAGTCAATTATTAACTCTCTCTATAAATAATAGTGACATGCAGACATTCATTTTATAACAAAGTATATACCCTATGGTCTTGCATTATTTCCTAGCAGGATTTGCCGAGCTGCAGAAAATCAAGGAGATAAAAGGTGCCACTTAAACTTCCACATGTTCTGAGGTGGCCTGTCAGGCCAGCCAATAGGATTTACAGAAGGAAATAATGCCATCTCTTTGTAATCAGGACATGGATAAAAGCAAGAATGCTTAGTTATTACCTAATTGACATGGTGATGAGTGTGATATAAGACTATAATCGGAATTCATTAAGAAAGGGTCGGTGTTATCAGGTTCAAGAGGCTCAAACTACATTCATAGGGTGTAGATTCTTTGAAGAAAATACACATGAGAAAAACCTTAAAGCTGCTTTCTGTTCCACAACTGATCAAGTGTGCTGTTTCTAGTGAGGCTCTTTTAACTTTTCAGGCTAGTTCTGTTCAGCTTAACATAACAAAATAGTGCAGACCCTGTTAACCTCCCTGAACCAGCAGCAAGATAAACACCTGGGCCTGCTCATTACAGCAGCTTGACTAAAAAGCATCATTGTTAGAGCCTACCCTTCCTTATCTCTGGTTGGCAACTGAACTGAAAGTGTAGAAGACCCAGGAATGTTAATGAAGTCAACTACTACAAACTTCAACGGTGATTTCAAGGGAGACGCTGTCCACAGCTCAGTGCTATACAAATGAGATGGAAAGGAAAATGAATAATTGCTGTTATTTATCACACTTTAATACTGTTGATTAGAGCTGTTAGAAGAGCTAGGGCAAGTACCTATTTTTAAAAGGAAAAAAAAAGCAGTATGGCCTTGAAGTCCAAGAAGTTTACCGTGGTAACAGACAGAAAGAAATCTTCAGTAGTTACCTAGAGCTCAGTGGACAGAACAGGTGCTTACTATCTTTCAGAATAAATGTCCATATTATTACTCCATGACTTTAATGCAAAAAGTATGTACATTTTTCCCCACCTGAAAGTCTGCTACTTTTTATAGCACCAAAGGCTGTTGTTCAGGAAATATAACCAGTTTTCTAAAAATTGCTGCTTTTTGCAGCATCTCTCAAACATCATTTATATTGTAATTATGGTAGGAAAACATCATAACATAGTTTGGCTTTGCTGTGTAGATGGAACTGAACCTACAACATATTCCAGGTATTCTGAAGTTCCAGTTTAGTGCAGAGCTCAGGAATTGCTCTTTTCAAGCTAGATCTCTGCTTAAACCAATAGGGCCAAGTTTTTGGCAGGCATGCCACAAATTCTCCAAATACCACTCTGATCCCCTTCTTCTGTCGAATCTGCTGCTCTGCTTTCTACCTCCGTATGCTGCTTCTTGCCTGATATCCAGATCCGCTTTCTGTTCTCTGTGCTCCCTGCCTGATCTCCTGGTCTCCCTTCTGCTTCCTGCCCTATCTGCTGCTGTGCCACCTTCCCTGATGTGCTGTGTGCCACACACAGAGGATGTTCATGCCACTTGTGGCACTTGTGTCACACGTCAGCTACAAGTAGTTTAAACTGTGCTAGCAGTCTTCTGTAATGCACCCCATAGAGTGTAACTGTTACCATGGTACATGGAAATTTTGCAAAAAAACTGTACTTACTAACCCCTCCTTGAGCTTTTATGCCTTTGAATATGCATCCCTTAGGTAGCTATCCCTCTGAGGCCAGGATTGCAATGAAAGCAGAAACCCATGTTACATTTATATTTAAACAGTTATTGTTAGCAGTTGGTAGCTCATTTTCACTGCCAGTGGAAACAAAGCTTTTTTTTGCATTTTGTTACAGAAAACTTACGATGGAAATCCTTAGCACTGTTCTCTTGCTCTGTTTAAACTACACAGACACGAACAAATAAAACAATAGTGTCCCTGTAGGCAGATCCAAACTGCACGAAAACACAGTTTGGTAACTGTCAGCGTGTCTGCGTCGGGTACCCCCTGTCCCCGGGATTCTCGCTTGCCACGACTTTTGATCTTCAAACAAATGGGAGGGGAGCAGGTGTTAACCATGCAGGTACCCACGGGAAGGACTATGCTGAACTGGTATATGGTAACGGTGCTTTATTACTCTTAGTCGGGGTTACTCTTTTCAGGAACGCCCTACAGAGGAGGCAGCTCATGGGGCCCTCAGCAGAGACCCACCTCAGTGAGTGAGCCAATCCCTGCCAACTTACTCGGGCGGTAAGTCTTGTGTGTTGTCCTGGTGATCAGCCGCTAATTACCTCATTAGCGGCTGATTAACTACGGCCGCAGGATTTCCCAGCCGCGCTTGTGCCAGCGTGGAGAGCAAGGCTTCTCCTCAGTCTTTTCTCTTTGCCCCCCCCCCCCCCACCCTCTTGTCCTCCAGTGAGGGGTCAGGGTCCTATCTCTTCAGGGCTGGGTCAAGGGTTCCCCCGCCCTCTTTTCCTCCCGCGTACCCGCGCCACATCTTGGCAGGAAGCCACAGCTTCTCACTGTGCCACTGCTCCGTCCCCTGCGACTCACCGCTGAAGCTGGGGTTTTCAGGTACATGGTGCCAAGGGTCATGTCTATCCTATAAGTCCGCCACTGCCTGTGAGCGTGAGCCCCTGCCTCGGGGTCTTCTTTGGGACCTCTCGCCGCAGAGCTCCTCACCCGTGTCTCTCAATCTGCAAGTGCCTGAAGGCACCTTCTGGCAGGTCTTCTCCACTTCTTATCCCTCCTTCCTGAGCCTCATTGGCTCCAGAGGGCATGATGTCTCTCTTCCCGGCTGTGTTAATCATCTTTAGCTGGTAACCGCTCTTAGTAAGAGTTGCAGCCGGGACTCTGTTACAGTAACAACAGATGCAGCTGAGTTAACTTACTTTTGTAGTGTAGATGGGTCTTTGGACAAATTTCCTCTCACTTGAAGGAAACCTGGCTACAGAACCAAGCTAACAACAACAGTCATGTTCAAACATGACTGTGACTTGTTATTGTACACAGGTATCTATGTACTCCCCCTTCAATTAGGAGGGATAGGTGGCTAGGCTGGAGTGCTGTGAGAGGGACTGCAGTTGTCAGTGACCTCTGTCCCCTATAGAGTCAGGCCAGGGCACAGAGTATCTTAATTATATACACATGTATTTATATATATCTATATCTATAGATACACACATACGAAATCCAGAAAATAAAGTAATATTAATACATATACATACAATACACAATTTACATATAATTCTATACTCTATAATGAGTGATTAGGAAAATTATTCCACCACCCACGGGCCTCGAACTCAGCACAGGTAAGTATCTGATCTGAAACAGGCAAAACCCAAATAAAAATAGGTAACCAACAGATAAACTACAGGTAAGTATAAGCCAAAAATAAATACAGGTAAACAACAGGTGAGTAATAGCAAAAGGGGTCCCAGCAGAGCCCTAGTCAAAGTTATAAATTCAAGACTCTACTAATCTACTAATGTACAACTATAAGAGTTTACAAAATATAAGGTGTGACATCACACAATATAAAGTGCAAGAACCTCAAAAATAAACTTAATCTCAAGGAAAAGCCTCAATGCCCCTTGAGCCTTTTCCCAAACCCTTCAAGGAAGCCGGTAACTTCAAGGGGGCCCTCCCAGTGGGACCTCCACTTTCAGAAGCCCTTAACTAACCATGGGGAGACTCCCCCTCCCCTGTGGGAGTCCTTCTCCCTGGCAACTCACGGCTCCCAGGCCTGGAGGGTGGCCCTTGTACTCTGCGCCAAGCTGCTCTCTTGCCCATGGTGGGCTTCGGGGTCGCTACTCCCCAGAACAGGGCTCCACTATGCAGGGCTTCTGGGGCCTCTGACTCTGCCCTGCCCACTGGCTCAGTAGCCCAAGCACCATCTGGCTCCCTGGGCTCTACCTTTTGCTATGGGTTGGAGGCCCGGGCCACCTCATGCAGTGCCAAGGCTCGATTCGCTCCTGGACTTTTCGTGCAACGTCATCTGCACTGAGCTGCTGGCCCACTGCCAGCAGCTGTAGACCCAAGCTGCTTAGTGGCTCTCAGGGTCTCTCACCCTCTGTGTAGCACTTCCTGCACCAAGTTCCTGGCCTTGTGCCGGGGGTTGGGAACCTGAGCTGCCATGAGTGGCTGCCAGGGTCCTGCTCTGTGCACCAGCCTATGCACCATGTCTCTGGCTGCACACCAGGGGCTGCAGACCCGGGCCACCTCACGCAGCTCCCAGGGTCTGGACACTGTGCGCCGTACTGCGCACTGAGAGCCTGGCCGCTGGAGCCATCGGCTGCTTTCCGCCACTTCCCGCTGCCGACAGAAGTCTTCAGGGGCTCTTCCAGGCTATAGCTTTTCCCTGCTAAGTAGCTCTCCTCAGCTCTTCTAGCCCTGTTCTCTTCATCCCTCAACGTGTCTGCCACATGCTGGGCACGCAGCTTCCTTTATTCTCTTCAGAGGCTCTGCCCCCCGAAGTTCGACCAGATGGGCAGAGTGCAGTCTCGAACCAGGTCCGAGGTTTTTCTTTTTTTTTTCTCTTGCCCCAAGCAAGGGTGGGGCAAAGGCTTTCCCAACAGTTACCCGATTGGTGGATGGACTCCACCAATCACAAAGAAGATTCTCCGAGCCTGAGACACACTGGGCTGTATCTGTAAGTCCGCCACATTGATGACAGCCCTACAAAATCAACCACAGCAGGGGACCCAATTCCCACAGGGATGTCCCTTGATATGGCTAAAATCCACACTCAGTCTTGCAGTGTACATGAGAGAGGAATGTATCTAAACTGTCAGACTGTAGCTGGGTAAGATTTTGGTCTCCACTACAATACTTATTAATGCCTTTCCTGCACTGAAATGTTGTTCTGTGCATCCTTTGAAACTTTAAGAAGAAAGTTTAGATGAAAATTATGCCAGAGTAACTTTCTGTGTACTTCTGTGTACTATATTATTAGTACACATGTGGAATTTAGCCCTCACATGTGTTGTTCTTCAATTTAGGACGTAATGAAGACTCATCAGTGCTATAGCTGTAATCCTATTAAATGATCGTGTATTACCGTTATAGCCTGCCAGGCATGTTAGACCTTGGTTTGGTCTCACCTGTCCAGACAGGGTCAAAGCGTACTATAAGATTGTAATCAGAATAGGTTACAATCCTGCAGCGTTGAGTCTTTCCTGCCATATAGTTATTTACACCCAGGCTAGCTGAGTTAAAAAAAACCTACCAAATCAGAAAATAAGTGTTTTACATCCAGTTTACTTTTAACAAACAGAGATGGAAATGACTCCTTCCCTAAGGCTGTCACACACTTCCATAATACATTCATGCCTACACAGGCAAGAACAAACCACACTGTAATGTGATCAAAACTATGTGATTGGACTATAAAAATTGCTTGGTGTGTTAAAATGCCTGGCATAGATGAGTCCTTACAGTTGCAAAACTACTAGGGTACAGACATGATACATGTATCGCCCTACATTCCTTACCACAAAACCAAAAAAAAGTTTGTTTAATAATAGACTGAAAGCAATGAAATATAGCTTGTTTATTTTGACATATTTAAATATTTCTATTCTCTGGATTTTTTCAATAAAACAGCTTATCCTGAAAATAGCATCCTTGGGAAGTTTTTTAAAGCTGCATTTTTTTTCCTTGGGTTGACACTTAGTTTCTGTGATGCATCCATTCTATTTTCAGCTGTTACATCATATTAAAATCTGTTAAATGTAATGCTTTGTGACTGGCATATCTGGACAAGATGCACTGCAGTGATGTAGCATGTGAGCCTCAGGACTTTCAGCAAGAGACTTGAGTGCTGAAATGCACTGTTGAGAAGTCTGCAGTCTGAGAGGCTGAAGTAATTTAGTGAGAAAGACTTTTTAAAAGATAATACCTATGGGGAGACTGAACTGAATGGCCTGCATGATAGATTGTGCATTAAAAATCATTTCACCTTTAGGCAACCAGAGTTAATCTAAGCCAAATAGGTAGTGAGCAAAAGTCATTATGATTTGATTGCTGTTTGGCAGCCCGTGTGAAGAGAGTTCTTGGTCATTACATTCACAGTAGATGTGCATCCACATGACACATACTATAACATATCGCAGCTTCCGCTTCAGTAACCTTCCCCCCAAAAAGGCATTGAACAAAGATTGCAAGCTAATTTCAAGACAGGTATGGATAAGTAATATTTTTTGACCAAGAACCTATTGTCTTGAAGGGTCAGTTACAACTTGTTACCTTCTAAAATTGACAAGCCTGTCAATTAATGAACTCAGATGCTCCATACTGGTTTTCACCAAGCACAGAGCAGTGAATCAGGCACTGAAATACTGTTCAGGAAGTCTGGATCCTATTTTTTGCTCCGTCAGTTAATTGATCAAAAGAAAGTTACTTTAACTCTCTCTGCCTAAGTTCATTCATCTATAAAATTGGGATAGTAACGTCTGCCCCCAACTTGACAAAATTCTTTGAGATCTACAGGTGAAAATACTATATAAGTGCAAATTTATTTTATTGCTATGAGTCATCTTTAAACATCTCTCCTAGGGCACTGACAGTTAATGACCCTCCCAGCCCAAAAGATGTTCACTGTTGGGTCAGGAGGGTGGGGGATTAAGCTCCACTTTTGAGCTGACAAATTAACCCTCATTATATCCAGCCAATCCAGCTGGGGAGCTGTGTGCCTGCAGCTTCTCTCCTCTAGCTCCAACCACTCTCCCCCTCCCAGCTCCAGTACTGTCTGCACAATGGGAGGGGGCAGAAGGGAGAGAAGGGAGCTTGGGCTGAGGTTTGCCCAGCCTGCACTGGAGTCGGGGTGGGTAGATTGGAGCTTTGAGCTCCCTCCCCTCCCTTCCCCCCATCTCCCATCATGCAGACAGCCCAGCTGCCCAATCAGACAGAAGTTAAGGAAGGTGATCCACTTTGGAGTGCCTTCATCTGAACCCTCATATAATGAGGTTTAATTTGTTGCATGATCAGGGACTTTTAAAGTACAATGCAGACATGCACTTCTGTAAGGGCATGGCTGTAGAGCTCTTTCAAGGGGATGATCGCACGGCAAATGTAACTTCTGTCTGCACCTCTAGTGTCCTTAAAGCTTCTAAAGATCCTGGAGTTTAGTTTCCAGGGATATTAATTTGGCTCTTTCTATAAGCACTAAATTAACTCTATTATGACCATTTGGAAAGAAAAATAAACCCTCTTCATATTCCCCCTTTATAGGGACCCTACTGTTATGAAACATGACTAGACTTTGCACAAACATTACTGTAAGATGTAACAGAAAGTGGGAGAAAATGAGTGAAACATGTCTGCGCCCACCCTCTTTCTGCGCTGTTAATAGCCTGCTCTTTGCAGCTTCTAGCATCATGCATTTTCCATTCTGGTTCCTCCATTTTTTTTCCTTCTGCACCGCTACAAAGTTACTTGTATCTCCACAAGAAACTATTGAATAATTATCACTTCTAGCACAGTTCAATAGTGTTTCGTTAGTAATTACTTCAAGTAATTTCAAATAATATATTAAATGTGTAATCAAAAGGAATGCAGTATTTTCTCCTTGTCCATGTTCTTTTGAGTACTCGGTGTTTTAGCTCTGTTTTCCACCTAAATTGATATCATAGCTAAGAGAATCTTATCAGTATTTTTTCACATAGGTACTTTTATGTGAACAAGGACCATTTTTTCATCTGTCACATGTGACCTTTTCTGGAATACTTTAGAAGGTAAATTTTACCCCTTGGGCAGTTGGCCAGTTCTCAGACAGATACAGCCTAGGTATTATTAATTTCCAGGAATTTGGTGGTAGCCATAAAGGTGCACTGTTTCAAGGAAGAAAAGTCTGCGACTCCTGCCTTCAGTGACTTCTAGCTACATCTGTCTCCTCCCATTCTAAAACTCCCATTTAGCTCTGATTCATCTCCAGTGAGAGAAATTGACTTCCCATGTTCCTGGGTCCCATTCTCTTAATCAGTTCATGATGCTACAAGATGGTGGATGGTGATGGCGTGTATTTACATCAGAAAACAGATATAGGACCACCTACATGTTAAACCAGGCATGACAACTGCTGAGAATACATGTGGTGACTGTGAGGCTAGCTGCTGTATAAGAAGGATGAATAGGGTAACTGGAAAGATGGATCTGGCTCATGCTGAAGAGGTAAAAAAGAGAAATGAATTTATTCTGTAAATGTGTGTAAGTTGCATGAAGAGAACAGGTATTCAGGGTAGGTATATTCATCTATGCCAGAGAGCCCCACCATCCACCCCCCAGCGCTGCCCTTTGGTCTGATGAAATCCACACAGGGCATGGCAAGTGCCTATAGCACAGGCCTTTCCTGTGGGCCTTCCTTCTTTTCCTCTTCCCCAGCATACCTGATCCAGTGGTTGCTCCATCTGGTGTAGGACCTGCCACTGTATGCAGCGCAGATCCTGGAGTGGCCAGAATGGGTGCTGTGTGTGGCACAGTCTGGCTGGAGCAGCAGCCTTTCTGCATGTGGTGGCTGCCTCAGACTGCAGCAAATGCAGTGCCCACTCCAGCTAGTCCAGGAACAAATTGCATGTGGTGCTCACAAGTGCTGCATGCAGCATGGAACCTGAACTGGCTACAGCTGGCACCATGTGGTGCAGCCCCGAAGCTGCCAGGGCAGGAACCATGTGAAATGTAGTCTGGCTGTGGCAGCCAATGCCAGCAGCACAGCTGCTTCTCCAGCCAGACTACAGACCACATGCAGCCCCCATTCCAACCACTCCAGGATCCATGCACACAGCCTGGGCCCCAGACCAGCTAAGGACCATTGGTCCTGTTTTATATCAGACCATTCTGTTTTTAACTGCAGAGGCTCCCAAACTTGCTGCTGATCCTAGCACTTTCTCTCCCTCATTTCACAGGGTGCCATGTGTTCATCAGTGTGGGGTTCATGGACCAAATAGTGTTTTTGTGGCCCTTTTGTGGTACCCCTACCCCTTGCTGCTGATTGGCCAAGGGGCCTGGTGGCCCCACCCCTCACTGCTGATTCGCTGAGGGGGCCAGTGGTCCTGCCCCTCCCCAAGGGGGATGTCATGTGTTCTGAAAGTGTCAGTGGTCACCCTAGACTAGGGGTTGTCAACCAGGAGTACGTGTACCCCTGGTGTACTTGGAAAGGGGCTAGGGGGTACCCACAGGCAGGCAGGGACAAAGCATTGCCACTCGCAACCCCATGCCAGGAGCAGGGCTGGGGGGGGGGGGGGGCAAGGGCAGCTGCTTCCTTCTGTGGGCCGCACAGGCACTGCCCATCCGGCTGGACGCCCACCGCCATGCCACCACCACATGCAAGTTCCCCCTCCCACTCTGCATCCAGCTGCCGCCACTCCCTCTCCCCCCCGATCCACCAGAAGTGTACCCAGAAGGGGTACATTCCTTTAAAAAGGTTAAAAACCCCTGCCCTAGACCAGCTGAATCAGTCAGTGGATCAGGTATATTGGGGAAGAATGGGGCAGAGAAAAGGGAGTCTGTGGACCTGATCTGGCCCATTGACCAGCCTGACATGACTCAACCAGCTTATAGGGCTGGATGAGTTTGACACCCCTGATCTATGCTATTGATTTTATTAGTGAGAGGAAAGAGATGGAAAAGAGGTATTTTATTAGGGCTTGTATACACAGCATTTTTGTACAGGCAGTCCTCGACTTACAGCGGCTCAATTTGCGGTGATCTGCACTTGCAGCGCTCCGCGTTTTACACCCCTGTTATTACTTACGGTGCTGATCCTCGCACTTATGGCAGGCAATGGCGGAGGCACCGGGGCCAGCGTGGGACACTTACCAGAGGTAAGCTCAGGCAGCAGCTCCTCCCTGAGGCCATGTCCTCCCAGAGGCGAGATGGGGCTGGGGCTAGGGTAGGTGGTGGGGAACTGCTCTGCTTCCCAGCCCCGATGCCATGTGCCTTCTCACTCCCAGAGGCATGGTGAGGTCGGGATGGGGGCTGGGGGCTTGTGTGGGATCCGCTGACTTTGGGGAACTGCTCCGCACCCCTGCATCACCTCGGGGAGTGAGGAGGCACATGGCGTCAGGACGGGGCAGCGGAGCAGTTCCCCGGAGCCAGCGGAGCCCGGGGAACATTTCCCAGCCCCCATCCCTGCCTTGCCATGCCTCTGGGAGTGAGGAGCCACATGGCATTGGAGCTGGGTTTCTATAAAAAGTTGGGTTATGTTCCTTACCAAGGAATGTAACCCCCTATTATAACATTGTTTCTATGGGAAAATCAGATTCAACTTACATCGTTTCGATTTACAGCACCTTTTCCAGGAACATAACCTACTGTAAGTGCAAGGATTGCCTGTACTGGTCTAATGCTATTCATTAAAGCCAATCATATAAGCAGTGTCATTAGAAGCCAATCACATAAGCAGCATAATGCCCTAGAATGGATGAAGCTGTATTGATATAAATGCTTATATTGGTATAGCAATAAGCTACAGACCTGTAGTATTGTTAATACTAGCTGCCCTAATATGACATGTTTTAAAATAGAACTATTCACATGTATCAATAGCTGCATAACTTCCTGTAATGCTAATGAAAATTGCACATCTCAAACCCACACATCAAGCTGAGGAGTTGTTCTCATTCCTTCATACATCTGGCTGGGACTGAGAAAAGCTGATGTGTGAGATTTAAAACCCTGGCCAGTTTAGGACTCATCACTGGAGACAAAAGAGTTACTTGATAACTTAAATAAGCATTTGAGGAACAGAGTGAATGCCAAGAACTGCAGTCTCAATCACCAGGACTACACTGGTGAGAAAAAAGCATGAAACCTATCATACCTTTTTTCTTTTTGTTTCCATTTGCCCATATTTCTCATTCTTATTTATTGTTTTATCTACTTTCCGCTTGAACTGCTTAATGTTTCTTGTTTGAAGTGCACACACAAAAAGTCACCTGGAAACCAAGATTTGAGTATCTGGGTTTTGTTCCTGGGCCACATTTATCCATATCATAAAATCATGATTCTTAGTTCCTGCTCAGGCAAGTTCAGCATAGGGAGAAGAGGACTGCTGCTGATCAGAACTGAGGTCTGTAGGCAGGGTTGGGTTGAGGAACCCTGCACAGAGCATCACTGCATTAAGGTTGTTCCAAGTGAGTCTATTTACTCCCCTAACTTAAAGGCTAAAAAACGTATTATACATAATAGAAACATAACCAATGTGCTTCTTAGAGTAGATATTGGCAATGAGAAGACATCGTCTTAACAAACAGATGGTGCTTACATGGGCAACTGATGCCTCCTAACACTGGAGGGGCACCAGTGTCCAATTGCCGACTGGGGGGCCAGAGGTGGAGGGAGAAAATTGGGGGGCGGGGCCTAAGTATGCACATGCCCCACCCCTGCACAAAAGTCTGCAGGGAAAGGAGTGGGGGGAGGGGAAAGGGCCATAGGGAGGGGAGGGAGTGAGGCTGGGTCTGGCACCAGGCAGGGATCAGGCTCGGGGCTGCAGTCCACTGCACCTGTGTAGCTGCCCCTTCCCCCACACCAAAGGTCATTGCCCAGCACCGGTGTCCACTGCCCCCCAGCTCTGCACTGGCTCTGTCTCCCCGCAATGGCCCCTGTCTGGCCCCAGCCCTGCACCACCTGGGGGGGCCTGGAGCTGGAGTGAGGCCAGCCTTGGCTGCACTGCCAGGCCAGGGGAAATGAAGCTCCCAGGACCCCTGTCCCATCCTACCTAAGTCATCCCCGGTGGCTCCTGCAGAGTCGCAGCACCAGGGAACCAAAGGGGACACATGACCACCCCTGATCTTTGCATGGGGCAAGGGCAGGCTGCAGCTGCAAGGCAGTCTGGGCTCTGCCTGCTCCATGCCTCCACACCTTGCTGCAGCCCTTGAAAGTGGTACAGCACAGAGCCATATGCCTTGCTGCCTGGCCCACCCAGTGGCAGGACACACATGGCGCCGTGCTGCTTTCAAAGGCTGCAGCAAAGTGAGGAGGCATGGAGCAGGCAGAGCCCAGCTTGCCTTGCAGATGCAGCCAGCCCTTGTCCCGTGCAAAGATCGGCGGGGGGCATGTGTCCCTCTTGGCTCCTTGGTGCCGTGACTCTGCAGGAACCACCAGATGCCACTTGTCCCACAACTTGGCCTGGCTGGGGCTCCATTCACCATGAATGGGACCCCGACCGGGCCGGGTTGTGGGACAATCAGAGCCCAGCAGCTCATCCAGGGCCATGGCACCGGGGAGCCAAGGGGTTGTGGGAATGCACCACCCCTTCCCCTGCTCCCCTGCAGTATGCGCGTGGCAGGAGTTGCTGGGCTCCAATTGCCCCACGGCCTGGCCCAGCCAGGGCCTCATTCACAGTGAATGGGGCCCCAGCTGGGCTGGGTTGTGGGACAATTTGCACAGTGCAGCAGGAAGCGGGGCAGGGGTGAATGATTTGCCCCTGCCCCTACCCCTCTCCCTCCTGCACTGTGGGGGTCTTGATCTCCCCCCCAAAGAAGAAACCCTACCTACCTTGCTGTGCTGAGCTGGCTGCAAGCCCAGCATGCCCCTCCCTCTGCTGCAGCACCCTGTGCCCTGGTTGCCAGGTGGCAAACCCAGAAGTGCCACTGGCACTTCTCTCAGGGGGGGCACGGCCAATCTCATGGGGTGCATGTGCACCCGCGTGCACCCTTATGCATTGCCAATGACTGCTTACATGAAAGAAGACATTAAAGCAACATCAGCATGTGTGTCAAACTCACCCTGGAGCCCAGGCTGGATCTGAACTGTAGGTGTCCTCCTGGGCCGCATCTGTGAGGTCAAGTTCAGGCGGCAGCGTTGGTCTGGGGCCAAATGGTAGTTGTTGGTTTGGGGGCATGTGGCTGCATGGAGCTGTATTCAGACAGCACAGAGCCAGGGCCATGTGGTATCACAGAGTTCTGGGCAGGCAGTGGTACAGATCCAGGGGCACGTGGCTGCACAGAGCTGTTTGGGCAGTGGCAGGGAGTCAGGGGTGTGCAGTGCTGCAGACATGGACATAACTATGGCTGGCCACCCCCCAGCTCTGCGCCACAGCGTGAATGCAGCTCTGCAAGTCCCCAGCTCTGCAGTGCTGCATCCCCCTAGCTCTGTGCCACCTGGATGTGGCTCTATGACACCACATGCCCTTGGCTCCTGTTGGGACCCAGAGGTCTTCAGGCCTGGATTTGACCTTTGTGTTTAGTTAGCTCAAGCTGCATGCTTAGCTTTAATTATGGTCAAGACATGCAAAAAGGAGCAGATGGAAAAATACTGTCCCTGACAAAACAAATCAGGAAGCTGGCTAACTAAATTGAATAAATATATTCAATTTAGGAACAGTCAGACCAAAACCTACCCCCACCTAAAAATGAAAAGATTACGCCAGAATAGAAAATTCCAGTTAACAGTAACCATATTTAGCAAACAGAAGCAAGATTATTAATATGCATTAGGTGGAAGACTTAAGCTAATTTTATGTATTAAGAAATGCAAAGTTTATGCAAAGAGATATGAAAGAGTGTACCCTTCAGAACACTCCTGAAGGAAGCCTGAAGAGACCCTGTCACCAATCCAAGATCCTGTCTTGACATCAGATGCGAGAAACAGGAGCCCCAGACAAGACTTCACAGCCTGATCAACCACTGAAGTTGCAGTTGCAACATTACAGGGTGGTGAACATCTACTTTGACTAGCTACAAACATAAAATCTTTAACTGCTAATGCTACTTCAATTCTAATTAGAATTATTGCTGTTAGGGTTCAGTAAACTTACTTTTAGTTTAGGACAACCATGTCTTAGTCTCCTCGCCTGGTATAAGACCCATTACAACGTTATAGGGACACAACACTCCACACTGCCGCATACCCCAGGCACTCCTGACCATCCAGAGTTCTGCACCTCTATGCAAGCCTGGCTCTGTGCAGCCACATGCCCTACTTTGCACGAAGCCATGTTTGAGTGGCAGCACAAAGCCAGGGGACTGCCACCCACAGTCATGTCCATTGGGGTCCAGGGATGCCAAATACTGCTCCACTACACTTCTGGTAGCCCACTGGACTATCATTGGGATGGAATGGTTCTGCAGGCTGTGTTTGACACCTCTACCTTAAAACAAGCACAAGAGCATTGCTTTACCTGTTCCAGATGTGAACAAGAGTACAATCACCATCCATGAGAAACAAAGATTTATTTTACCAGCTACAGCTTGTACAAACACAAGCCCCAAACAGTATGCGTATGCAAACTTAACGTGTCAAGCAAAAATCTAAGTACTTCAAACCTAACCACGTACTGGGATTTGGCAGGCCTTCATGGAATTTTGTCAACCCAGACATATATATCACTAACATCATACAGCATGTGTCATAGTGCAACTCCAGCTTTAACCCCTTTTTTCAATATACTTATATTTGTTAATTGCTAACAGAAAGAAGCATCTCATTTTTTTCTCTCTTATTTCTGCATTTTACAGAATTATAGCTAATTATTTATATAGTGCCACTGTGAAACAAGGCACTTTACAAACCAATACAAGTTGACAAGGCCATTCTCCTTAAGAATTTATAATCCAGTTAAATATGAACTGGGGGTTCCTTACTGAAAGCCTTTGCAAATTATCTGATTCTTTTTTTATAAGCCTCTCCTTCTTTATGGGCTTCCTTTCGCTAAGTCTGAATTTGGACAGGGAATAATGAACTTCCTGTATCATGCATTGGAATACAAGGAAACTTATTGTATTCGAACCAAGGAAGAGTGTATCTGTAAGCAGTTTATAAGGTAGCTCTGAAGGATCTTGTTAGAACGGCCCATTCTCCCAGTTGTGCTTGTTTGATTAAGTGGATCATGTGATACATGCCCATAATGAGCTTCTTCAGAAGCTGCCAGGGGAAATCCAGCAGATAAAATGCTGAACCCCATGGCATCACTGTGTGCATAACAATCTGATTACACGGATGAAAAGATCATGCAATTCATAAGATTCTCCTCCTTCCACACTGCACAGCACACCAGTGTTTTAAGATTCTCTCTGTCCTTAAATTAAAATATTCTGGCTACCCCATCCAGTTCAGTCCAGTGCAAATGTCCTCTCTCAACCTAAAACTTAATTAAAACAGATTAATCTTGTCTTGAAAAATACCAGTTTGCAAAGAGACTTCCTAGTGAAATACTTATTAATGCTCTGAATGTTTCTTTTTTTTTAAAACTAAGCAGAAATTTCTGTGTAATAAGTTTGGTTGTTCTTAAGCATAATTCATCTCTTTATTATAATACTTATTCCACCCACAATTCATAGAATCATAGAAGTAGGGTCGGAAGGGACCTTGTAGATCTTCAAGTCCGACCCCCTGCCTGGGCAGGAGGAAAACTGGGCTCAAATGACCCCAGCCAGGTAGGAATTGAGCCACTTCTTAAAGACCCCCAGGGTAGGAGCCAGCACCACTTCCCTTGAAAGTTGGTTCCAGATCCTAGCCACCCTTACTGTGAAGTAGTTCTTACGGATGTCTAATCTAAACCTACCCTCCAACAACTTGTGGCTGTTATTCCTTGTTATCCCGGGGGGCGCTAGGGGAAACAAAGTCTCCCCCAAACCCTTCTGGTCCCCCCTAGTGAGTTTACAGACGGTCACAAGGTCCCCCCTCAGCCTTCTCTTGTGAAGGCTGAACAGGTTCAGGTCCCGTAGCCTCTCATTGTAGGGTCTGCCCTGCTGTCCCCAGATCATGTGGGTGGCCCTCCTGTGGACCCTCTCAATGCTGTCCACATCCCTCTTGAAGTGGGGTGCCCAGAACTGGAGACAGTACTCCAGCTGTGGCCTGACCAGTGTTGCGTAGAGGGGGAGGATCACCTCCTTGGCCCTACTTGAGATGCACCTGTGGATGCATGATAGGGTCCGGTTGGCCCTGCCGATCGTGACCTCACATTGTCGGCCCACATTCATCTTGGAGTCAATGATGACTCCAAGATCCCTTTCTGCCTCCGTGCTCTCAAGAAGGGAGTTTCCCATCTTATAAGTGTGCTGATGGTTACTACTGCCCTAGTGCAGCACCCTGCACTTGTCCGTATTGAAACGCATCCTGTTTTTGTTAGCCCACCCTTGCAACCTATCCAGGTCTTTCTGCAGTCTTTCCCTCCCTACTAGCATGCTCACCTCACCCCAAATTTTGGTATCATCAGCATATTTGAACAGGTTGCTTTTCACCCCATCGTCCAAATCACTGATAAAGAAATTGAACAGTGCGGGCCCAAGGACCGAGCCCTGGGGGACTCCACTGCCCACTTCCCCCCACGTCGAATATGACCTGTCCACCACCACCCTCTGAGTACAACCCTTCAGCCAATTTGCAATCCATCTGACTGTGTAGGCATCGATGCCACAGTCGCCTAGTTTTTTAATGAGGATGGGGTGGTCGACAGTGTCAAAGGCCTTGCTGAAGTCCAGAAAGACTACATCCACGGCAACACCTGCATCCAATGCTTTTGTGACCTGATCGTAAAAGGCAATCAGGTTGGTCTGACATGACCTGCCCCTAATGAAACCATGCTGGTTGCCCTTGAGCATCATCCCTGATGCTGGCCCATCACAGATGTGCTCCTTGATGATCTTCTCAAAGAGTTTCCCCAGGATTGAGGTAAGGCTGACGGGCCTATAGTTGCCCGGGTCCTCCCTCCTTCCTTTTTTAAAGATGGGGACCACATTGGCCATCTTCCAATCATCTGGAACCTGGCCTGAGCACCACGAGTGCTTGTAAAGCCGTGCCAAGGGCCCAGCAATAACCCCTGCTAGCTCCCTCAACACCCTGGGGTGGAGAGCATCTGGACCTGCTGACTCGAACACGTCCAGCCCTTCCAGAAAAACTCTAACCCAGTCCTCCTCAACCTTAGGTCTTCAGGCATTCCCCTTGAGTCCGTCTTGAATCACGGTGGGGGAGTCCCGGTCCCTGCACAAGAAAACGGAAGTGAAGAATTTGTTAAAGAGCTCTGCCTTCTCCTCTGGCGCAACCACCAGATTGCCCAGCGCATCTTGCAGGGGCCCCACATTTCCCGGTGCCTTTTTCATCCTCCCTATATATTTGAAAAAGGACTTTTTATTATCTTTGATCTTGGACGCTAGTCCTAGCTCTATGTCCACCTTATCTTTCCTAACAGCCCCACTACAGGCCCGAGCAGTGGAGGTATACTCTTCTTTGGAGATAGCCCCCCCCTTCCACCGGGTGTATGCCACCTTTTTGGCAACCAGGCATTCCCGGATGTCCTTGGTGAGCCAGGGAGGCTTTTGGGCACTCTTGCCCCCCTTGCTTCTTGTGGGATTGTCACCCCTTGGGCCCTGAGTATCGTCTCCTTAAGGAATGACCGCTCATCTTGGGCACTGAGTTCCCCTGCCCTCGAGAACCCCAGCGCCTCTCCCACCAATCTCCTCAACTCGTTGAAGTTGGCCCTCTTGAAGTCTGGGGCTACCGCCTTGCTGCAGGCCCTTGACACCCTGTGCTGGATGATGAATTCCAGCAAGCGATGATCGCTATCACCCAGGTGGTCAAGGACCTGGAGCCCCCTTACCAGATCATCGCAATTAAAACAACCAACTTTTCCAAAGTTTGCAGGACAGTCCTTAAACTTGAAGCTGTATCTCAGTGACCCTATAACAGAGTCAAAGGGCTCCTATTTGAGAGGGAGCTGCAGCAAACTACACTTGCCCTGGGTAGGCTGGTAGCTAATACACGAGCTAACTATGGTGACCACCTTTTCAAAATGGAAAGGTAGGACACATGCCCACCTCTCCTTCTTTCCCCCTCCCATCCTTTCCCCCTCCCCCTCTGCTCAGGGCATAGCTGGAATAGAGCAGAGTCAAGGGCAGATGCGGGTTGCCCACCATGGGCCTGGGGCTCCCCACCCCACTGCCTTTCCCCCAGGAGCCTTGCACCAGCTGCATGTTCTCTGTCTGCCTGGCAGCAGTGGGGGCGCAACTCCATGCCACTGCCACCACCCCTGCTGTTGCCAGGCAGGCAAAGGGCGCCTTGTCATGGCAGCACAACCAGCGTGGGGCTCCCAGGGCAAGGCCACCAGGGTAGGGATCCTCAAGGCCATAGCAGGCAGCCCACATCCACCCCTGTCCTGCATACAAATGGGGGGGGGCATGTGGCCCCCATATCACCCTCCTGGGGGTTCACGCAGTGGCAGGGAGCCACCCCATGCCTCAAGATGAGCCACCCTTGGCTTCATCCTGCTCCAAGCCCTGGCCCCATGCATCATCCTGGCTGGACAGCATCCCCAGCCCCTACCCCACTACCTCCCTCAGTGGAGGCCTCAATCTGCTCCTGCCCCTGCTATGTCCACTACAAGCCTGCAAGGTGAAACATGCTGATTCCCACGGTGAACAGAAAATCTAGATCCCTGCAGGATACTGCAAATACAGGATAAATGCTGTCCTGGAGTCATGCAGCCTGGGACCTGGACTTGAGGTTCCCATTTTGGGACTGTCCCACCCAATTAGGGATGCGTGGTCACCCTAAGGTGGGGTGGGCAAAATGCAGCCATTCTAAAAAATGATTTTACATTTTTCACAGAAACTGTGATTTGAGGTGGTTTCTGCAAAAAGCAGTGCTCCCTGTGATTTTCGGTGGAATTGCAGGGGGAAAAAAACCAACAAAAATAAAATGCTGGCTCCCCAGTGGGAGCCATCAGTTCTCATGGCTGCCAGCAGGGCATGGATGTGGCCCGCGACCCCCTAAAAAATTTAGAAAAATTATATTTACCTGCCCCTGGCTGCTTGTCATGCAACCCTTGATGGCTTGCCAAAACTCAGTATGTGGCCCTCCACCTGAAATAATTGCCCGTCCCTGCCCTAAGGCTTAACTGTTTGTAAACCAGCTGCCAACTAACAGGCAAACCTGTAGCTACACAGGCAGTGGCCTGCCTGGAGCATCCTGGAGGAAGGAAGTAACCATCTTAAGGAGACAGTCACAGAGCAGTAAACTGCAAATAGGGCAGAAGCTCTGGGCTTCTATCAGTTCAGGAGCCCAGAGCTGCAGTCAGCTGTGCCAAGCCCTAACAAGAACACGCTGGTCTTCAGGAATAGAAGGGAAGCGCCTGCGAATGTCTCCAGAGTCATATGACCAGATGTGGCTGGATTTAGGAGGCACATAAAGCCAGTTCCTGAGCCCATTCAGACAGTCTGGCCTTGCAGGCTGAAAGGGAAAGAGCTTCTGTGCAGGAAGTCTGAAGGGGATTGCCTGGCTAACTTGAGAGGCCCTGAGATCAGTAAATAACATTCCAACAGCCTGAAGGAAAGTAGGACTCAGTGGGGGATGGGGGGGAGTGTGGTAGTTCAACCTGGGAGCTGGTATTTATGTTGAAACCCTGTGTAGGAAGAGTCTATGTTACAGCCAGTGTGCTTAGGTTTTCATTATAGTTACACCAATGGCTTGGGTTTGGGACTATTGAGGAGGTGGAGGTCCCATCTGTGCCCTAGGGGCATGCGATTGCTTTGACCTTGGACAAGGGTAGGGTTCAAATAACAAGAGTAATGGAGACAGAGCCTCATGTCAGAAGCTCAGTGCCCAAGCAGGTGTGAAACTGGGTCAGGGACCTGCAACCCAAGGGAGAAACAAGTGCCCCAGAGCGGCACGAGCCAGGGTCAGGGATCCATAGCCCAAGAGGGTCAAACTCATAGTCCAGGAGAGGTGAGAACCAGGGTCAGGGCCCTGTAGCCCAGGTGGGGTGAAATCAGCCCAGAAGGGCAGAGGCCAAGGGCACAGCAGCCCAGAAAAGTGAATTCTAGGGCCAGGAGCTCAGAGCAAGACACACAAGGGCCAGAGACACTGCCAATAGGGGTTCACTGATAATGATTTTCTTGGCCAATAGCCAATTATTAACCAGCCATATTGGTTGATGCTGATCTGATAACTGTTATTTAGTAATAAACCTTGCCAAATGAGTTTTAGTTCAAGCACCCCCACTACCATTTCTAAGCATGGGAACATTGATACAGAAAACATGGCAGCACTTTAATTAGATTGGCTCTCAGAGCCAATCTAATTAAAGCACTGCCCTCCCACTCCTGGCCAGAGCACATGCAAGAGTGCTCTGTGCCACTTGCAGCCCCTGCCCTTCAGGCTTGGGCAGGGGTGGTGCTAGAGAGTTCGGGGGACTACCTCAAGATTCACAATAGTCCCCCAGTACCTACTCCTCTCAGAGCCACTGCTGCCCACCCCGTGCAGCTGAGTCTGCCCACCTGCCCCACACAGGCAAGCCCACAAAGGTGCGATGCTCCCAGCAGGGGCATTGCCAGCCCCTTTCCACTGAAGAGGCTGAGCTAGGGCTGAGTTCAGAGTGAGAGGGGGTGGGATGGGCTCAGCTATGTGGGGAGGACAGTGGTGGTGCTGGGAGGGGTGGCTATGGGAGGGGCTAAGGTGAATTTTGGGGTGGCTATAGCCCTGCCCCCCCAGGTCCCGTGGCCCTGCCCAGCCCCCCCCCACTGGGAAGAGGCTGGCAGCAAGAGGCAGGTAAGCGATTTTTTGTGGGTCAATCATGGCACCCACCACCATTTTTGTGTTTTTTCAGTGAGGCCCCTCCCACACTGCTGATTGGCTGAGGAGCCCTGGCAATGGCCCTTCCCCTTGCTGCCAATTGGCCGAAAGAGATACCCTTCATGTGGCCCCACCCCTTGCTACTGATTGGCAGAGAGGGCTGCCATTCATGTGGTTCCACCCCTCACTGCTGATTGACAGCAAGTGGGCAGTCTTCTCGGCCAGTCAGTGGTGGAGGGTGGCTGCCATCTTGACAAACTTTCTGTGTGCTGGCAGCCATGAGAACTGATGGCTCCCACTGGGGAGCCAGCATTTTATTTTTGTTGTTTTTTTTCTCCCTGCAATTCCACTGAAAGTCACAGGGAACACTGTTTTTTGCAGAAACCACCTCAAATCACAGTTTCTGTGAAAAATGTAAAATCATTTTTTGAGTAGGATAGAGATGAGTAGGTGCTGGTGCACTGTATGGAGGTAACTGACTTTTTGTGAAGATCTTGAAGCTGGGAAGGGCATGCTTTTGACTTGCTGCATATGCAGGGGGTCGGACTTGATGATCTATTGAGGTCCCTTCCGACCCTAACATCTATGAATCTATATCCTTTAGTTAAGAAGTCTCTGAAGTTTGGGAGATGCTGCTAGCATATGGAGTGCTTATACCAACCTCTTTATTGCAGGTTAGGTTTGCACCCATGATTTTCCATATGCAAACTTACTAACCAGCGACTTTTAGCAGAGGTGTAACTGGGCACTTGAGCACCTGAGCAGCTGTATACAGGGCAGCATCAATGGCTGTGTGTAGACAAAACAAGGGGCATGTGTGCACAACACTTTAAAGAAGGTTAAATGCTTTTGCACCGCTTTAATGATGTTGGTGTTTGCATGCGTCGGCGGCGTATTGCACAGTAATTCCAGCCACTGTAGCAAATTTGGTGGCATTATGCACCTTAAATGACTTGGGGCACAGCAAACTAAAACTCCTAGTTTTAGTTTGCTGCCTTACAGCTGTCGAGTGAAGCACCGGGCTCCATGCAGCCCAGGGATCTGCAGGAAGCCCATGCAGGAAGTCTGACAGCATCCCGGAAAGGCAGGCTCCACCCAAGAAGGAAAAAAAAAGCAGCAGCCTGATCTTTTTTTTTTTTCCTGGAGCCTGCCTGCCTACGTGATTTGCATGGGGGTCTGGTGCTTCCCTCCATGGCTGAGGTCCCCACCCCCCCGGGACAACCCAAGCTGGGTGCCTGCAGGCGGGTGCTGTTTGGGGGGGCGGCCACTGCTGCCACAGAGGGAAGCACCAGCCCCCACTCCTCCGCAGACCAGGGACTGCTCCGCCCACCGGCAACTCGCCCTCTCCTCCCTGCTGCCGGAGAGGCGGATAGGTTCAGGTGTGTGCACGACACGGTGATTTAAAGGGCCCTAAATTGAAAAAGTGTTTTTAAAAACCCACAGCTTCAATTTAGAGCCCCCATTTCATCTACACATCCCCAGTGGCTACATGGTCGCTGGCATGCAGGTTCTGCTCTTTTTGTGCCCACCCCATATTACATTATTACCTTTTATTCTTTTTATAATTTTTAAGTGAATCTCCTAAAAATAATGGTAAGGTTTCCATTTACATATTTTGAAAATATTAGCTTTGTTTTGCATTGCTTTTTCATGCCTTACGTTCTTTTGGGTGTTGCAGGGTCAGGAAGCAGGCACCAGGTGAAGCTGATAAAGCAGAGTATCACTTCAGGTGCTCTCAGACTTTCAAGCAGCTGGCTTGTGAGCACCCTGACAAAGGACAAAGCTAATGCTCTTAACTGACATCTATCATGAAACGTTGTGGAACTGTACTTGGAGGACTAACTGTATTGCTTCAGTTGCAACTCTTGTATTTTCTTCCTACTCTTAAACTTCAGTGGTGGAGACTAAGAGCAACTCTGTGCATTGTATAATGGCGCTTGCACTTTCTCTGAGCAGGGATGGTCACAGTTGTGTAAATACTAGTGCACCAGTGGAGGAGTATACAATGTGTGACTATGTTCCTTTCTAAGTGTTACCCTTCAATTCCACTCATGAGTTTGGCATCACAGGTTGCTTGCAAGTGTTACTGATGCATTTGATGAAGTTTTGTTTTCTTTAAGCACTCATGAAACTTATGCTAATAGCTAGTCCCCTACAATCCAGACAATCCTAAAGTACATGTATAGAAATTATTGCACATGGGTTTAGCAAGAAAAATTTAAAATGAATCATATCTTGAAAGAAAGATGTGGTCTGGCGCAGGAAGTCCTGAGTGATGATCCCAGCTCACACTGACTCTCCCTCTCTGGCCCTCTCTCATTTTTTTTACTCATTTTAGATGTCTCAAATTTTGTGTGCTCTTTAGATACTTAATCTCTCAAAGTGGGCCATCAGAATTTATGGACAAATTTTGAAAATGAGGGCCTTAACCTTTCTGAGTCTCATTTTTCCCAACTGTATACAAGGATATTACTTAGGTTCCTTGCTTTTACAGGATAGAGCCACTGTTTCAAAGGCATGTTGTGAGGTTTTATAATGCTCAAGTGTGTAGCCCATGAAAAATAGGATGCTAGTGTTAAGTGCTGTTGTCAAGGTTAGCAGACTCAAAACAACAGTCTCTTCACTTTTTAAGAGAGAAGCAAGGAAGGTGGCTATAGGTGGGAAACTTATTTCTAAAGTCTAGGTGGGAACGAATCTATTTGCAATCCAGTCTGAAACCTGGAATTAGGTCACTTTGATATATCCTATACTAGCTGTTGCTCTCATATAGGATAAATGTGCTCTAGACATTCCCTGCACAGACCTGTCTTCAGGAATTGAAACCATGGGTCACATCCCTATGAGCAGGAACATGCGGTTGCCATGGGGAAAAAAGCAGCAGTACAAATTCATGCCACTGTTTTTTGCCCTGGCACACACCCCTGCATATGGGGTTAGTGCAGGGAAAAATGCTCTGGGTGAGGTAGGTGAGGCTGGGGCCAGCACCTGGACTAGCCCCAGCAGCCTTACCTAGGGTACTGGGGGCATCCCAGGGCTGCAGCGGTGGTGATTCACATGTGCAGAGCCTGGCCAATATCCGGAGTGTGGTTCTGCCTGGCCAGGCTCCAGTTTTGAGCGGCACATGCTGCTGCCACGTGCTCTGTCTCGCTTTTCTTCTGCATGTTTTTGATATCAGGATTTTCCAGCACCTAAATTTGGCTCTGCTCTGCAAATATGCAGTGCGGAGAACCAAATCATGTGTGCGGGGTATGTTTTGTGGCACCTCAGCAGCCTTTCAAGAACTGCAAAATGCATGTGTGCACTTGTGTGGATGCAGCCATGCTGTACACAGGTCATAAATAAAGCTAGTGAGATATGCGAAGGACAGACCAGAGCAATCTTCTGCAAATCACTCCAGGAAAAATCAATATACAAGATGGTACATTGACTGTATACAAAACTGGCAGTGGCAGCATTTGGATTTGATCATTTAAAATAAATAAAAAATAATTGTGTTCTTACATACATATTGGTCTTCCATTGATATCTAAAGGCCATTGGAAGAAATTCTTATCTAGTGTTTAAGTCAAAGGACCTACACAATTTAACACAATATTTAAACATGTTTGGGCTATAACCTCTAAATGTAGGCTTACTAGGCCTCTAAATGCTGGAAGCTGAAAGGGAAGAGAGGCAGGTCAGTCTGGAAAGGCTCTTCATAAATATTCTCCTTATTAGCATGTGCTGCCTGCCACCGTATGATATAGGATATTGGTTTAGAAGCATTTGTGGTCTGACTTAGTATGGTTTTCCTTATATGTTATCTTATTATCACCTAATGGAACACAAGGTCTGTATTTGCTTCCTGGTTTTTCACACCAGCTGTTATTCTCCTTGCAAATATCACTGCAGTTAATTTTCTTTCTCTGTGGTTTCCACTCTTTATGTAGCACCAACTCCTTCATAAGACAGCAGTTACCAGGTACTACCTTACCTTCTAATAACCCTTTCTTCAGCTGATACAGTGCCTGAAATATAAAGTAGTAATATGAAGGCATTATGGGGGAAAAAAGATAAATTTCAACCTACTTTGCTGCAGTAATGGTTGGCTATGTCCTCCCATTTGTATCTGTGCTCTTTTCACATTGATTTTTTTATGTACTATTACTGACTCTTCTCTCAATGCATAAACTTTTACTCCTCTTCTGCTTTAGTGTCTCCATCTCCTTCACCTTCCTGTGCATTTTTGCTCTGGTCTTCTGTTTTGGCTTTGTCTGGTCTGCAAATTTGATCACAGTTGTTATAACAAAGCACCAAAGTGCAAGGTCCTATGCAAGGTATGACAAAAGCATCCATGACCAACACACATTACTGTTTAAAGGGAGAATCTGCAGCAAAGAGATGTGATATAATCAAACAAGGTGCAACAAATATTTTTCTATTTTGGTTGACTATAATCTAGAAATACACAGGGTTTACAGATTTACAGATTCACAGAAGTTTAGGGCTGGAAGGGACCTTGTGAGATCATTGGGTCCAGCCCCCTGCTCTGGGCAAGGAAGACTGCTGGGGTCAAATAATCCCAGCAAGGTGTGCATCCAGTCTCCTTTTGAAGATCTCCAGGGTGCCTGCACCTCCCCCCACCCCGGGTTCCAGTGGAGTTAGTGTTCCTGCCAGCTTCTTGTCCAGTAAGCAGTTTGGTATGTGTTGCATGATGTGTTGTTTTATATTTGTGGGTGTTACCTTCAGCCTCACTCACTTGTAATACACTAACTGGCAGTTTCTGCTAATGCCAAACGAAGCTGAAGCCAGACAGCATGAGTCTTCAACAATCCCTGGGCTTAGCTTTACTGGAAGTATCTGATCAATGTTTATAATACTCTTACTGTGTGGGTGCAGTATTTATTCAGTATCATTGCTATCTAATAGATGTTTTGTTATAGTATTTTAGAGTGTTCATTTAAAGTAACTGTATAACCGCTACTGGCCTTTGGATTTAATAAAGGCATTTTATCTGAATTACTGACTTGGTCTATCAAATTCCAACACTTACCCACTTGTAATACTCTACTGGCAGACAGGAAACTCAAAATTGCCATACTGGATCAGAACAAAGGTCCATCTAGTCTGTTTTTTTGTTTCTGACAAGTAACAAATTCTTCAGAGGAAAAGTATAAGAAACAGGACATGTATAGGATTAGCCATCACCTGTCATACCTCTCCAGTCACCAGCAGCCATAGGTCTGTGGGTGTCCTGAGCCTGAGGCTGCATTTAACTGTTGTGTTTAATAGCCCCAATGACCTAACCTCCATAGATATGTCTAATTCCTTTTAAACCCTGTTATACTTGTGTTCCACAACATCCTATAGTAACAACCTCCTTACCCCAGAATACACAGACATAGGGCAGACACAATACAGTGTTCCATGGCACTATATAACCTTGATATGGTTTAAGAGCATCATAGAGGGGCAGCTTCAAAAAGCAGGTCAGCTTCCAGATTTTAATGGAAGAAAGAGCTTGTCAAATGCCAACTCCGAGGTTCCTGTAAGCATAAAGTCACATGAAAGAAAGCACACATGGGAAAGAGCAAGGAACCAACAAGAGATAGGTGCTGAGTAGCAAATGTCTAGGGGTAGTAGAAGAGAGAGAGGTGGTAAAATGCAAAATGAAATGGAACAGCCACAGGGTTCAGTTATTGCCCACAGCATCCCCTTGTGGCCAGTCTTTAAGCAGAAGACCTTTTTTGTTCCAAGGTGTTAACTAGCAGTCATTCCGTTCCAGAACTGTTGCTTCCCCTTCTAAAAGGGACAGAAGTCAGTTCTGTGATAAACAGCTAAGGACTGTTTGTTTTAATCTCCTGCTACTTCCCTGGGCTGTTTCCTACTTTTCCTGTTCATCACTCCCTCCTCACATTACTCTTCTGACAGCTTCTCCCAGCCTCCTCTCTCTCCACTTACTGACCCATTCTGCCTAGCCCACTCTCTTACAGAAGGTACTTCTAATTGACTCCTTGGAAGCTTAACAACAGCTGTGCTAACCAGTAACTGCTAACAGGTTGGTTTGGGGGGGTTATTTTAAATACAACTGTATTCTTTCCTATGTAGATGTGAGTCTAGAACCTACCATTATCTTTATAAATGAATCATAAAGAAGTAGGGCTGGAAGGGACCTCCAGAGGTCATCTAGTCCAACCCCCTGCCTGAGGCAGGATCATCCCTGTCCAAACCATCCCATACAAACCATAATTTAAACTCTACATAAGACTGCCATCAACCCTGACACAACATAGACCTAACACCGTAGCCTGCCACAGGTGAAGGAGAATCATGGAAACCAGTGTCCTGCTTCCATAAAATGTTGTCAATATACATTCAAGAGGTTCCAAGTAGAGCAGTATTTCTCAACCTGTGGGTCATGACCCAAAAGTGGATCACAAGAATATATGAAAGAGTCATGAACAAGCTTTAAAAATGGATTATATTTTGCATACATTTTTTGAAAAAACAGATGCTGCTTGTGCTTCACCATATGTTAATACTGTGCATACTAATAAACAGGGATCTGGGTTCTCTGTTTGCCATGGAAAAATGAAAATGATCCCCTTTAAAGGAGAAAAATATGGAAAACTGTGGGTTTCCCCTTGCAGGCTGGCAGGCTCTTCCCCAGAGGGTAAATGGGGTGGATGGCAGCACAGGCGGGCTGGGGGTAGTGGCAGCAGCAGCAGCAGGGCAGCAGGGTAGAACTGGTAGAGCTGTGGCCTGGCATGTAAGCGACTGGCAGTGGGAGGAGGCAAGAGCAGTGTAGCCCCCTGCCTTCCATTACTCCTCGCATGGCTCGTGGCATGGCTGGTGCAAGGTCCCGGCAGCAGTGATAAGTCTTGCCGCCCAGCTCCATCCTCCCAGGCCGGGTCCCAGCCACTGAGCCACAGAGGTGGCTCCTGCCCAGGCCAGTCAGGCCAGGTTGCAGCCCTGTGCCTGCTGTGGGTGCACAAATCTGGGGAGGCACATGCCCCCCACCCCCAACACCCCCCCACCCATTGTCCCATACAGTGGGGTTGGGGCCTAGAGTCAGCAGGTCAGAAGTGAGGGGTACCAGTAGGGCTAGGGTGGGGAAGGCTGTGGGTTGGGAGTGAGGGTCACTGGAAGGGCCAGGGGGCTGGGTTGGGACTGGCCATTGATGTTTACGTATGGTCCTGGTACAAAAAACAGGAGGTTGAGAACCATGGGGTAGAGGAACACGTCCCCCATTGCAAAGGAAGGCAAAAATCCCTACAGTTCATACTAATCTGACCATTATGGGGACAGGGCATTATCCTCTCCTCCACTCAGTTACCTCACCTGCCACACCTTTGATGAGAGAAAATAGATGATTAGTAGTCCCAAATGGAAGAATGTTGGATGGACCCCAGGTGCATTAGAACAGCTGTTTGGTTTATTTTTGATGTTTGTTCCAATTCAGTTAGCTCCCGGGCTATGAGCCGGGTGTTTCTGGAGGGTGGAGAGAATTCTTAGTGGAGTAATGAAAATCAAGCAGGGGTCTGGGAGCTGCCCCGTTTCTAAATCATCGGCTCTGGTCTCGACTCTCCTCCTGAGCCTGTTCTTAAAGATATAATGAAATAAGGTAAATATCTAGGGAGCTGCTCTGCTCCCAACTCAGTTTCTTTCTCTTTTCTTTTTTCCTCTCCAGATCACGTGCCACTTGAGCTCCTCAGTGTCCTTGCTGCTGCAGATCATCCCGGTGAGTAGATGCTCAGGGTCCCTGCTGTGCTCCAGCGTCTGTCCCAGTTCAGTGTCCGGGTAAGATTCCTTTCCTCCCCTGGTCCTGCGCTGCATTTCTCTTCTTCTCTGGTGCCCCCAGGGGCAGCTTCTTGTGGAAGTGCTTTTATCTGCACCAGTTCCCACTTTGGCATCTAACTCCCTAACTCCTCCCAGCTAGGTCTTTCTCCTTAGTAGTTGATTGTTTCTGGGTGTCATCCCACCTCCAAACCTGGGCAGTAGCGTCTCTTTCCCACCAAAGTAACAGGGTCTCCTAGTACCCTGTTACACTGGCTATGGGGTAAAATTCCTTCCTGACCCCAAATACGGTTATTAGTCTGATGATGAGCAGAGGAGCAAGACCCTCTAGCCAGGAACCTCCACCTTTGTTCCCAGCTTCTCCTGATAAGCATTATGTTTCCTTATGCTAGTTTTAAATTGGTCTAATCCCAGCATCCAATGGAAAAACAGTAATTTACTCTAAGTTACTCTATCAGTTGTTTTCTGTTCTTTCTCATTCTCCCCCTGGGTTGGAACTTGCCACTTTATTAAAGGAAATGATTTAGTTCTGCCTGAACACAGAAACCACAACAAAAACATTGAAGGACTCCTCTAGATCCTACTATTGGAGCAGGGGCCTGTTTTACTTGGGCTTAGCTCTGAGTGTAGGCTACTTTCACACAGCGGACTAATTCAAAATAGTACTTGATTTTCCAGATTCACTTTTGAACTGTTCCAAGTGGCTTTAAACCAGTTTCATAGTTGGTAGGGTCGGAAGGGACCTGAGGAGATCATCTAGTCCGACCCCCTGCTGTGGCAGCAAAGAGTACTGGGGCCAAACGACCCCGGCCAGATGTTCATCCAGCCTTTTTTTAAAGACCCCCAGGGTAGGAGCCAGCACCACTTCTTTTGGAAGTTGGTTCCAGGTCCTAGCCGCCCTGACAGTGAAATAGCACCTCCTAATGTCTAGCCTGAAACTACCCTCTGCTAGCTCGTGTCCGTTGTTTCTTGTAACTCCCGGGAGTGCTCGGGGGAACAGGGATTCTCCCAATGCCTGCTGGTCCCCCTTGACTAGTTTGTAGACTGCTACTAGATCCTCTCTCAGCCTTCTCTTTTGGAGGCTGAACAGGTTCAGGTCCCTCAGCCTGTCCGCGTAGGGCCTGCCCTGCTGACCCCTGATCATGCGGGTGGCCCTCCTTTGGACCCTCTCCATATTGGCCACATCCCTCCTGAAGTGCAGTGCCCAGAACTGGACGCAGTACTCCAGCTGTGGCCTGACCAGTGTCGCATAGAGGGGGAGGATCACCTCCTCGGACCTGCTTGAGATGCATATGTGGATGCACGACAAGGTATGGTTGGCCTTCCTGACCACGTCCCCACACTGTTGGCCCACGTTCATTGTGGCATCAGTGATGACTCCAAGATCCTTTTCTGTCTCGACACTGGCAAGAAGGGAGTTCCCCAGCTTGTAGGTGTGCCGCTGGTTCTTCCTCCCCCAGTGCATTAACAGGCTTGTATGTTTGTCTGCTTCAGGTTTAAGAATTCTTTAAACTGTTCTAAGTGTTACACATGTCCATGCTCTGAATGTTTTGTTATTACCCTATGTCCATTTGTCACATACAACATATGAATAAGATAGGTATCTGAATTTTAAAAGGAAGAATGAAGAAAAAATATCTTTTCTTGAAAATACAGAAAAGTAGTAGAAAGTGTCCACAGCTAGGAACTAGGGAGTCCCACATGCAGCACTGCAGTGTTATTTTTGCTTTCCTCCAGCAGAAGCAGAAACTGCTATTGCCATATATTTCCTCACCTAAAATGCACATCCTAATTTCCAGGAATTGAATTTTGGGGAAAAGTGTGTGATGTATGAGAGAAAATATGGCATCTGTACAATAGTGTAAGTGTGCACTGGGCTTTCATATATAAAAGAGGAAGTACCTAATTCTATAGGTCTACAATCTCAATGAGAAAACACAGATCCTTACCTGAAGCCATATAGGACCCTGAAAAGGGGGAACAGCACAGAACCACTGAACATCTGAGTTGGAAGAGGTGGGAAGAGCTGTGCAGATGCCATTATCCCCTACCTTTCCTTCACTTTAAATGCACAAGGAATTTACAGATAAGCTAATTCTACCTCAGACTAGATGAAAAGTTGTTTAACCATTCAGCAAGTGGAATTCTTGAGATGCATTGCCCATATGTATATTTCACTACGGGTATATACAGACCTCATTTTTGAGAGACACTTTGGCCAGTTGTACCCACATGGTATGCTTTGCACTAAAGGCATGAAGTCCAGAATGCACCTATCATGCCTCTGTTTCTTCTCACCTCAATAATCCTGGTATACAGGACTCTGAGGAAGAGAAGCTAGTAGGTAAGTGAAGAATGTGCATGCTAACAACACATCTGAAAGACATCCATATATTGCAAGGTAAGTCACTTTCAATTCTCCTTCAAACGATTGTCTTTATACATGTTCCACTATAGGTGATTCCAAGATGGTAATCAGTTTCCATGGAGGTAGGATCTCAGTCATGGGAAAATGGTGACTGAAGTATCACCACACTGAATGTAGCAGCATCACATTATATCTAGGTTTGCTACAGTTCCAGGTAGCTGCTTTGCTGCCTTGTTTTCACTAGAGAATTTTAATCTAACAGGTAGAGTACCAATGTCGCACATGCTACTGGAATTACAATTTTAATTGCACAGCTAAAAACTCAAAATTATGTGCAGAAAAACTAAAAATTATGCAGGTACTTGTATGGTTGGGGGTGGGTATGTGGTGGGGAATATGTGGAAGTATGGGGGGCTGTGGATGCGTGTGTCGGGTTTGGAGCCTGGGGGGAGGGTGTGTCCCCGCACACCCTGGCAGAATGCGGATTACTGTGGGTCAGAAGTGAGGGGCAGCAGCAGGGTTGAGGGGGCTGTGGCTTGGGAGTGAGGGGCAGACATACACACAGACACAGTGCTCAGCAGGTAAGTCTGTGGAGCGAAAGGGGCATGGGGGAGGGAAGGGGCAGGGGGGGCAGATCTAGGTCTCCATGGTGACGGAGTGGGACAGGGGCAGGGGCTGGGGTGAATGGGGCTTTGGGGCCAGGGTGGGTCATGGGATGGAGCCATGGGCAATAGGTGTGTGGGGGGGTGGCTCCCTGCCATTGCATGCACCCCTGGGGGAGGCATGTGACCCCTGGATTTGTGCATGGGCCAGAGGTGGACTGCCTGCTGCAACTCTGTGCCCTGCTGCCATTGCCTAGGGAGCTGCGCAATGCCATATTGTGCCTCCTGCCACTGGGCGGACAGGGGATGCGTGGCACAGGCAGCGCACAGCTCCCAGGGACAAAGGCAGCAAGGTACAGAGCCCCAGCCTGCATCCCACCTTTGCCCTCTGCACAAATCTGGGGGACACATGCCCCCCATGCCTCCCCTGGGGGTGCACACAGTGGTGGGGAGACACGCCCCCCCCTGCACCCTGTCCCATGACCTACCCCAGCCCCAGGGCCCCATTCATGCCAGCCCCTGCCTCACTCCCTCACCGTGGGGACCTTCCCTTCCCCCACACCCTTTCCCCTCCACAGACTTGAGTGCTGTGTCTGTGTGTGTCTGCCCCTCACTCCCAAACCACAGCCCCCTCAGCACTGCTGCTGCCCCTAACTCCTGACCCCCAGTATCCCACATCCTACTAGGGTGTGTGGGGACCCCCCAGGGGTGCATGTAGCAGTGGGGAGCCATGCTCCCCCCCCACTCCTGGATGCGCTGCTCATGGCTCCGTCCCATGACCCGCCCTTGCCCCGGGGCCCCATTCACCCCAGCCCCTGCCCCGTGTGGGCCTCCATCTGCCCCCCCCATGTCCTTTCCCTCTCTCCTCCCCTCCACAGATTTACCTGCAGGGTGCTGCTCTACACACCACCGGGCTGTGTTCCTGGCTGCGTACAGGTTGTGGCTGCTCATCTGTGTCTGTGTCTGTGCGCGCGCCCCCCCTTTCCTCTCCTCCCTTCCTCTTCTACTGCAGCTGCTTGGAGCCCATGCTGGACTGCCCTGCAGTCCTCTGCACTGCCACCCTTGCCTCGCTGGGTGGCCTGGAGGCGGCGGTGATGGTGGCAGAGCAGAGCAGAGCCTGTGCACAGGTTACAAAACCATGTGCACGATTAACACGTTAACAAAATTAATGGGAAAACACCATGTATCTGGATTCATGAAGGCAGTTTTCCTTAAGCATTCCTGGGGATAACTTCTTCTGGCATGGCTTAGTACCCACTGAGGTGCTGGGGCTTAATACCCATTTTATAGGAATGAGAGGTTCCCTCCCTAGCTTGCTCCTGCAGCCATATGACTGAGGGCAGGTGAAACTTGGGGGCATCTGAACCCTAAGCCTCTGGGCTTGGGCCTGCATGCACGTAAGATGCCTGCCAAAAGACGTTGGAAATACCTGAAGCCCCTAGTGGGGGTGGAGGATGTTTGCCAGTTGTAGGGCCACTTATGGTTCTGGACTGACTCATGGATTTGGACTTGATTTGGCTTGGAACACGAAAAATGTCTTTAAAAAAATAACGCAAGAACCAATTAATGCATTAATCGCCCACGTTAACTGTGATTGACAGACTTACTTTTTAGCGATGGTAACTGCACAGTAGCCTAATACTACTGCACAGTAGCGTATTAGCATGGTTTTTGCCCTGCATGCTACTGTGCAGTAGGATTAGGCTACTGTGCAGCTAGCATCTTGTGTAGACATGCCCACTGTTGATCAAGATGTCTTAGACCAGTGAAAAGTAAGATCTTTCTATTCTCAATGCCAGCTAGCATCCAGAGCATGAGATAGAGGAACTTCAAGTCTAGTAATGAGATCATTCTTCTACTTCAGATCAACAAATGAGAAGCAGAGGTAAAGCCCTATGATGGGTGAGTAGGGGATTTGGAATATCTGGGTAACACAAACTGTCTTGGCCAAATTGGGACTATGAAGTTCAGGTTGATTGACTATTTATGTATTTGGGGGCCCAGAGGGATTGGATGGTAGGCATGCGGTGAAACAGGATCAAGGAAATTTGACAGGCGTCCTGAGCTCAGCCCTCCCTTGGAACAGAAAACCTGGCACTTGTTTGTGGTATGTACTGTGCATGGTCCAAAACTCTCTGCAAAGACATCCTGAGGAATAGAATCTTTGATCTTCCACTCTGCCCCATCATACATTTATGTTGTTTTATTAGATTATATGTGGTTCATGAAAGCAAATGTACCTTCCTGTGTACCTAGCCAATTGTATGATAACAGAACAGAAATTATAAAGAATTTCTCACTAAGAAATAATTCCTGCACTACAGCTAATTTATACTGCTGACAAATAGCAAATTCTTAAGCTATTAAGGCTTCCTGAAAGGTTCCCAAAAGGGTGTTTTCCCCATAGACTTTTTTTTTCTTTACACCCACACTATTTCTTTTATCTTTAATTTAAATAAGATTCTGAAAGCCCTGCTGGCAAAAACAATGGGCCATTAATCCAAGTCAGGTATGCTCATTCAGGTGCTTCCACTGTTTTTATTGAGAATGCTTGCCTGGACAGTGATTTACGGGATTAAAATCTATGCTTTTATTAACCCAGTAAAAATAGGAATCCAAATGGAATTGTTGACCTGCTTATACCACTATTCGTGTTAGCATTATCTCATATCAGTTCAGTAATAGTGCAACCCTCGTTACTCAAAGGTAAATCACACAAGCAGCAGTCCTTACCTGCCTAGCATTTTGAATATCTGTTAAATAATAGAAGATGAGTTGCCTGAAGCCACATTATGTTCTTTGAAATAATAAACCACCTGACAAAGAGAATTTTTGGCAGCTGTCCATGATTATCACATGGTACAAAGAGATAAAGGAAGATCTTATGATTAGGGTCTAAGAAGGAAAAAAGTAATAAATGCAGTTGTCATTTGGCTCTTACTCGTTATGCTTCATAATCCACCTGAACAAATTTAGCAAATCAGTTAAACAACTGCAATGATAACAATGAGCAGAGCCTATGTACTCTGTAATTTTGAAGAGATGGTACTTACTACCAAAAATCTCTCTCAAAATCTACACTTTTTTTCTACCAAAAATCGCACAGGATTAACTAAAGGTGTTTTTAGTTGGTTAAGCTAAAGCACTCTAAGCCAAGTCTATTTAAGAGTGCCCATACAAGGTTTTGCACTCATTTAGCTCAATCAGTGCTTCATGAAACTTGTGCAACTTTTAAAATAGAGAAAGCCCAAGCTTTCGTTCATTTTTTTTAGCTTTTGTGATAGCAGAGTAAACTCTCCAAGTATGTAGTGATGTTTGCCTAAACCTGTAGAGGCTGAAACAATTGTTCCAAGAGGTTTCAGCTATTCAAGACACAACTTGTATTTAACTAAAATCTGTTTTTAAACTGACTTTGTTCTGGGTTACCTAACGTTGACAGTACTTGTTTTGGTGAGAAGTGTTTTTTTGTGAGGAGGGTCTAACCAGAATAGTTAAAATGGTACAACTCGTAGTTACACCAGCAGAGCTTATTTCCAGGCATTTACCACTATTACTGTGCCCACACTGCAGGACTGTCGGGTTTTAACTATATCAGTTTACTGGCTTTTAACCAAGAAAGTAAAGCACTATAAAACTATGCAGACAAATGCTTAATTAAGTAGGACTTAAACTGACTTAGCTAAAAAGTCAGGTGATTATTTTTGTTAATCCAGTACAAGTTTTGTGTGCAAACAAAACTTAATGATATTTCATTGATTATTCATTGTTATTTCACTGTTTTGATCATAATCCCTCTAACACACTTAACTTGCAAATTCAAATTGGTTACTGCACCTTCTCAGATGTTACATAGTCGAACTGTCCCCCTACTCCATTATCAAAACTTCTGTTTCTCCTTGACCACTTCTGTAATCAACAGGTATAGATACACATATTATATATTTTCACAACATGCTTTATTAAAAATATAGGAATAAAGTTGACTGCCATATGAAATTTAAATAGTAAACGGAATACTGTACTGAATTTGTTAATTTTCACATATTTGCATTTAAAAATGTATTTATATTTTAAAAATGAATTATCTAGAGAGCTTCAGCTGAATCTCCAGTCTTTTTCACTGGAGTGCCACAGAAGTTACAAAAGGAGCTCATGCAGATTTGACTAGAATCTAAATATTTATTGGTCACATGTCCCAAATGGAACAAACATACATTAACAGCCTGAAAGATATTAAAGGAACAGATGTCCTATTGATTTTTAAGGCAAAAATCTGGCCTTGCACTTATAAGGGGCATTACATTTGTGAGAGAAGTGGAGCAACAGCAAATAAAGAGACAGTCTGAATCATTCTACTAACACAGAAAGAGGATAGGTTAGTGGGCAGGTGATGGATTTTGCAGTGTTCCTTGTATTTGCCCTACAAAGGGGCTGCATAAACTTCTTTACAGCATCTGCTGCCATCTGCAACATTTGTGGGAAGGGTAACAGTCCTGGCCAGACACCCACGTTGGCGACCATGCTCTCTTGCAGTCCTGGATTGTTGGCAAGCATGTTAGTGTAATACTCAAAGGAATAGTAAGAAAATATTCTATCCAGTTCTTGTGAACATGCACAGTTTCTTTCTGTCATTTCTTTGTCAGACAAAACCCCCATAAAACAAGCCAGTTATGTGCCCTTATTATCTGGTAAATACAATACTTTTCAAAGAAACAAACAAACCCTAAACTAAACATGAAGGAATAGATCAAATCTACTACTGAAATAATGAATTATGGTTCTGCTGACAGGTAGCAATGTAGTGTGATCAGCTAGGATTGATGGCTTTTTAGAAACAGGACAAAGGTGATTTTTATTCTCTGTGGTAGAATGTCCTTACGTGAACCCAACCACCCTCTTTGCTTTGTAAGGATTATATCTCATGCTGGAGTTGGATTAGCCTCTGTTTCTATTTTTAGTACAGTGCTTGCTCCTTATTTAGTCCTGCTTGTATGGCCAGAATTGCATTCTCCATGGCTCAGGAAAAAGGTTTATTGTTCCATTTCAGAACTTTTCCAGACAAAAAGTTGTGAATCATGTTGCTTTCTTAACAATCTTAGTTTAAGAAACCACAGTAGGACATATTCCAAAAGCCAAAGGCTAAACTAATTCCTGCTGTAACACTATACATATTCCTGGGGTTGCAAACAGGGTGGATTTGGCTCAAAATCAATTACATAGAAAGATTTAAAAAAAAAAAAAAATTTTTTTTTTATGAGGCATTCCTTGAAGCACTAATACACTGCTGAATTAACCTCTTTAGAAAGCATTTTATCCCTTCATATTAATAGATTTTAATCCAGGTCATAAAGGCAGCTTCTAGCCAAAAAAGAAACAAACAGTACAAAATGGAAAATGTTGGTTTTGAAAATATCTTAGCAAGAATGACCACACAGAAGGATTTTTTTTATCACTCATTAAAAACATAACATTTTTGAGAGGTTTTCCACTACAGCTAAGGAAGTTGGAGTTGCTGCAGTTATAGAAGCAAAACTAGCTAACGTGTTATATTACTATTTTTTTTAACGTTTATGGTCTATTCAAAGCTTTTCTTTGGGCAATGATATATTTAATTAAGCGATGATAGGATGTTTTGCACATAAAAGATTTCAGCTCATGACCAAAATAAAGATTAAGAAAATCAACAATCTATAAACAAACTCATAATACAGTATTGAACAGTTACTCTCATTGTTCATATATGGCATTACATGTGGAATGCGTTTTTTTTGATCTGCACAGAGTAAAATATGTTCTATTTCCCATTTGTAAGTGACCTTTGTATCTTGCTATGCTATAAAGTTATGCACAGCTCCAAAACAGAGGGAAGGAAAGGGATTCTTAACCCCATATAACAGCTGAGATTCAGCTGCACTAAGCTCTCCTCAGGCTACTCTAAACTCCAAAAACATTTAATTATCCCCCAAGGGATTGTTAGGAGGACCAGAGATCACTGGAATACAGTCATAATGTCTCCAAACCCCAGCACTTAGCCTACTCTGGAGAAGTCCTGTGGTAGTAAGAAATTCCTTTCAAGCTGTCCAAATAGGGCAATTCTCTAGTCCCTTTACGACACTGACAATACAAAGAGGCTGGTGTAGCAGCCAGGACCTGGACTAAAATATAATAGACTGTAAGATGCAAATGTACGCTGCCTTCTACCTGACTTCAGGCTAAGGCTACCTATGTCTCTCAAAATATTTGTACCATTCACCCAAGCCTTTTTAAAAATGTTAGTACTTCAAAAAATAGCTGGTGACAAATATGAAAGGAAGAACTCAAAATCTTATTGAGGTTCAGTAATCCAATTAATTTGCAGTCTGGAAAAGTTACAACTAGGACCAGTAGAAAATTGCAGGCACATGAAAACCGCACTCAGCAAGTCTGAACCTACATGGTTTGTGTTGCCCAAATTTCCATAAAGAATCTTGAGCAGGCTACCAAAAGCACCAGTTTTAAGCTGCAACAATGCATATCCTTCCTCAGGCAGGGGGTTGGACTAGATGACCTCTGGAGGTCCCTTCCAGCCCTACTTCTCTATGATTCTATGATATATATTTAGAGAGAATTTTAAAAGAATGCTTAATACAACATCACAAGGTACATGTCCCGGGGGTTACAAGAAATAATGGCCACAAGCTATGAGAGAGCAGATTTAGACTAGACATTAGGAAGAACTTCTTCACAGTTAGAGTGGCCAGGGTCTGGAATGGGCTCCCAAGGAAGGTGATGCACTCCCCTACCCTGGGGGTCTTCAAGAGGAGGTTAGATAAGCATCTAACTGGGGTCACCTGAACCCAGCACTCTTTCCTGCCTATGCAGGGGGTCGGACTCGATGATCTATTGAGGTCCCTTCCGACCCTAGCATCTATGAATCTATGTGCTAGCCAGGCTAATAGTGTTATGCTAAATGGGCCATGTGACCTTAGAATTTAGAGAGAAGAAATGTTAGGAACGATAGTTCTCTGATGTGTCCAATAGCATTAGTTCATTTCAAACGTGCCATGAATTCCAACCAGGATTTTGAAAATGCCAGTGTGTAAGGTAACACAGATGCAGACTGAATAGATCTGTGTGCAAGTCCTTGGGAAAATTTTGGAGGCCCTTGAAGGAAGTTTTCTGGGACAGCTGCTAACTGAAAACTTTGATTTACGCATGCAGGCCTGGAAAAGACCTCCCATATCATCGAATCCAATCCCTTGAGATTGCAGGCACCCCAGATAATAAACATTTGTCCCAAAGAACATCCACACTCTAAATTCCAAAAATATGTAACTATCTCCCAAGGGACTGTTAGGTTAACCACACTGCACCACAAAGTGCTCCCTAACAGACAAAAGTACAAAGCCTGCATACAGGGTGCCATAGGAAAAAAGCAAGAGAGAGAGCAGCACTACCAGTGCTTTGAGCCCCTGGAGTAGCAGGGAATCAGTTAGGTAAAATATACTGGGCACATCTACATGTGCACCTTAATGCACATTAGCCTATTTTCATGCGCAGTAAAGAGTCATAAAAAAGTACGCTTTCGCTAATGTACATGAAAATAGGTTAATGCACCTTGTTCTAGTATCTCACAATGGAGATTTAATGCGTATTAGCAAAAGTGCATTAATGAACGTGTAGATGTGCCCACCGATGACCCATGAAGTGAACCAAATCCCTTGCTAGAAAAAGGAATCCCCTTCCAAGTCCCCTTCCCTCCCCCCGACAGTATGTCTGTTATAGAAGAGCCCCTAACTCTGTTATAAGAGAGTAAGAGGGGGGAGGCATCAGAATAGGAAAAGAGTACTGCACCTTTAAGGTGGATTTCTTGGAGGCCAGAAGGGGCAGTGTCTGGAGTTATATAAACCCAGCTCCCTGGAAGGGCAGTCAGTCAATCTGACAGTGCCAAGAGGAAGAAGCGCTTGGCACAAAGCTGTAGCTGTGGTACTGGAGACTACAAACTGTGGGTAAAGTTAAGCTTATTTGAGGAGGACTGAAGGGAAGCCTCAGGGAAGGCCTAGAAAAAGACACCCCAGGGGATTGATGCTTGATTCTCTTTTGGGTTTGTGCAAGGTAGACTCCTGGCTGTAGAAGCCTATGCTATGAAGTACAGAGCAGCTAGAAGGGGAGATGGGAGGCTGCTGAAGGCACTCTAGAGAAGTGCAGTCTTATTTATGTGTTATTTTGGCCTAGTGAACCTGGGCCAGAGAGGCCCTTTGAACTGCAGAATGAGGCAAAGGAGTCCTGAAAAATGCTGGGTTTGACACAGATCAGCAAGAAAGGGCTGTTTATAACTGAGAAGTCCAGAGAGTTGGTATGAGGATGGGGCAATAATAGCATTAATATTACATTCTGTAATAGTGTCATGGGGTGTTATAAAGCCCCCAATCTCAAACACTGTATTGACCTAAGCAGGAACAGGCCTAGTGGTATGTATATAGGGGGAGGGGCATCTAAAGTTGCTCCTTTTGACTGAACTAAGGACCTATTCAATAATCTTTACCATCAAAGTTGTGGCAGGAAAAAGACAATTAGGCCTTCAAGAAGTTGGAAGGTCAGACACATGACTGCTGACCACCAGGGAGCGGTTGACCACCCAGGGCCTGCTACACATTGGCAATCTGTCCTGAAGGAAAATTCCTTCTTGACCCCAAATCTACCGACTCTGCATTCGTAGGCAAGATCTGTCAACCGAGCAGCTGCATGATTGTTTGACAACATTGCTCAAGAGCACCAGTACATCAGGGCCAATTTTTTAGCCATGGCTGTCGCTATTGACCAATCTTTCAGAGCAGAGGTGAGAAAAATACGGCCCACAAACCAGATCCAGCCCATCAAATGATTTCATCCAGCCCATGGCTGCTCCTCTGAAGCAGAATTGTATCCAGCCTGAAGTTGCCCTGGCTTTTGGTTTCTCACCCTTCTCCTTTCCCCATGTTAGCTGGCTGCAGCAGCAGCAACCACTCCCCTCCCCAGCCAGCCTTCCCTGTCCCACCCACCAGTCCCTAGTGTACCTCCAAGACAGACAGTGCTGAGCTCCTGGCCAGACTTCTGCCTAGCGAGGCTGTCTGTTTATTGCTCTGACTCTGCGGCCCTTTGCAGACCAGACACCCTGGCCTCCAGTGAGTCAAATCTCAGGTAAGGTTCTTCCCACTGGTGGGAGAGAGGGTATGTGGGGAAGGCCAGGAGCTGTGGGTAATCTGGGCTCTGCTGGGCTGGGGTTGTGTTCCCATGTGCCACTTCAAGCTATGCCATGTAGGCACAGCTGGTGTGCCTCCTGCCCTACTCTAGCACAGCTCCTTCCCAAGTCCCTGGTACATGGCTGGGTTGGACAGGAGCCACACCAGTTGCACCCATATGGCTAGAAGTGGTGTGTGGGAACACAGCACAGCACTGGCCTGGCACAGCTCCCAGCCCCCTTCTCCCTGATTCCCCCTCCCCCACCCCGACTCCCCAGCACAGGGCTGGGCTGGTGCTATGCTGTCTTCCTGCATGCCACCTTGGGCCCTGTGTGTGCAGCTGGTGTGGTTCCCACCTGACCTAGCCATGTGCCTGGGACTTGAGGTGGGGGGGAGGGGTACAGGGAGAAGGGGGGAACAAAGGTTAGGTTCCCTTAACCTTTGTTCTCTCTGCTTTTACATCAGGGTGGGCAATTATTTGGGCCAAAGAGCCGTTTTGGGAGTTTTGGTGAGCTATTGTGGAAGAGGGGAAGGGAGGGGAGCTTGCTGACATGAGAATTAACATGAAATGGGTCATTATTACTTTGAAGTCAGCTTTGATTGACAATTTAAATAATAAATACATAATAAAACCCTTAGTCTGTCTGTCTCTGTCTGTCCATAATGTTTTATTTGCACTCTGATTGGTTGTCTCAGCAGCCAATCACAATGCTGACTGAAACAACCAATCAGAGTGCTCCAAGAACATTCTGGACAGGAGGTGGTGGTGGCAGCGCAGTGGAGCACCGCAATGACAGCAGGGACAGAGCAGGTGGGCTAGGTCAGTGCAGCTGGCCTAACCCCCACTACCCCCTATCTTGCTCCCTGGAGGCAGCAATGGCATGGGGTCCTGGCCAAGGGGGATAGAGGGGATGGCAGGGCAAGCTCCCCCCCTTGCTCCTAGGAGGTGGTGGCAGCGTTCCCCCCCCCCCCCCCCCCAGTCATTCCTGGGCAATGGATGGGCAATAGATTTGGGGGGATTTTGTTTTTAAACTAGTGAAAGCATGAGTCTCTCCCCCCAGCAGCAGTTAAACAACAGTAACTTTTATGAAGAACAAATAAATGTTTTTATTTAACCACATCTATGAGGTGACAATACCTTGGTACAAAAAAACGAAAAACCCCAAATATTTTAAGCTGCCATTAAACATTTGAATCTCCCTTACACATGCAGCATGGATCCCCTTAAGCTGCAGCCTCATGATCCCTTGAAACTAAATTTTGTGTGCAACTATTTTGATGCTCTGACATTTAAAACTAATTGTATGACATGCCTTTCTAAGGGATAGGTGCTAGGTATTGGAACTAAATCGCCCTTCTGGAATAAAGTGTAACAAAGGCACTTAAACTCTAACAGTGCAACAATAGGGATAAAAATGTAAGATTTGGTTACACAAAATTTGTTCCAACAAGCAATTATACCTATCAGTAACTCTACTTAAATAAGTTGTCCTGCTGAAGCTAAAATGAAACTATAGTAGTTAACATGTTTAAATGTTTGCAGGCAAAATAGTTATCAAATCTACTATAAAATTCACCAACCTAATCCTCCTCTGCAGTTGCCCGTCTTATTGCCACTGTGTTACACCTGACCAAAGGGAATACAAAAAATTGCTATTCTCACAGGTGTGCTCCAGGGAGCATAGGAGGCACAAATGGAGTCTGGGTCAGATGTTGTGACCTACATGGGATGTGCCATGTTCGTGTTCCTGCCAAAGGGTCAGGAGCACTTCAACCGCACCAAGTGTAAGTTGGTGTCTGCCCTGGAGATTTACAGATTGGAAGCGTGGATATCCATGCAACTTTACATCCAAGACCAGGAAGATTACTTAGACAAAAGAGGCTGATACAGGAGGGGCCAAAGGGCAATAAGGGAAAGTGGCAGCACATGACTATTTGAAGGAGGGCCTCCAGAATTGAACAAGAGTAGATTGAAATCAGCCACCACTTTCAAGCACGCTGTGGTGGAATTGCTGAGGAAGAGGCAGAGGAGAGAACATCTGCAGGCACGATGCAGAATAGACAGCAGCCCAGAGAGAAGGAAAGTATACGGTGCCAAGGACAAGGGCTCTAGGACCACTGCACCAAGCAGAATGAGAAGAGTGGTGGTGGTTGGTGACTCCCTTCTGTTGGGGGCAGAGACACCAATTTGTTGTCCAGATTTGGGGGCCTGGAAGGACTACTGCCTGCCTGGAGCCCAGATTCAGGACCTGACAGAGTCTGCCAAGCTCATCCATCCTTTGGGCCACTACCCCTTTCTGCTTGTCCACGTAGGGATCAACAATACTGCCAGAAATTACACTAACCATATCAAAGTGACTATGACACTCTTGGTAGGAGGATTAAGGCGCTTGGCGAACAAGTGATGTTCTCATTGATCCTTCCCATGGCAGGGGTCCAGGCAGAGACCGTTTCCTGGAAGTGAACATGTGGCTGAGACGGTGGTGTTGATTTGAAAGCTTCAGTTTCTTTGACAAGGGGCGGATGTTCTTGGGAGAAGGGCTGCTATCAAGATCCATCTGATGAGAATGGAAAACAATATCTTTGGGTATCATCTGTCCAACTTAATAAGGAGGGCTTTAAACTAAATGCCACAGGGGGTAGTGAACATAACCTGCCAGGAACAAAGCATGCAGTCCAGAGGGGGAAAGGATTCAAAGGAGCTACTCAACTCTGGGAAAGGGCCAGAGAGCTACAGGACTGCAAAAATTGGGGAAAAAAGGGGAAGTGAGGAGGTTAAAATGCAAAATACATCTGATGCATGTATACAAATGCAAGAAGTATCGGAAATAGACAAGTTGAGCTAGAAGTTGCAGCCTGTTAAAAGAACTATGATCTAATTGACATCACTAAGACATAGTGGGACAGCTCTTATGACCAGAATGTGAAAATCAAGGGTTACACTCTGTTTCAGAAGGGCAGGGTTGGGAGAAAAGGCGGTGGTGTTGCCTTGTATGTCAAAAACACATATACTTGTTTCCTGGTTCAGAAGGAAGAAGACAGCAAAGCAGAACATATTTGGGTAAAAATGAAAGGTGAAAGATGCACCACTAATATAATGGTGGAGATTTATTATAGGCCACCAAATCAGGAAGAGGATGTGAATGGTAGGGGACCTACAGATCGGTAGCCATCTGGGGGACAGTGATCACCTAATAATAGAATTCTTCATAAGATGTCGAGTGGGTAAGGTAACTAGTAGGGTGAAAGTGCTAGACTTTAGGAAAGCTGATTTCAATGTACTCAGGCGATTAGTCAAGGACGCACTGCAGAGTAGGAGTTTTGAAGTGATGGGAGCCCAAGAAGGGTGGCTGTGCCTTAAGGAAATGATCCTTCGGGCACAAAGGGAGACGATCCCGATGAGAGGAAAAAGAGGGAAAGGGGCCAGGAGGCTTCCTTGGCTGACCAGAGAAATCCAGGGCAACCTAAGGGCCAAAAGGGGAGCACATAAAAAGTGGAAACAGGGAGAGATCACCAAAGACGAATATACCTCCTCTGCTCGTGCTTGTAGGGAGGCAGTTAGATGGGCCAAAGCTACCATGGAGCTGAGGATGGCATCCCAAGTAAAGGACAAGAAATTGTTTTTTAGCTATATAGGGAGTAAAAGGAAGGCCCAGGTGATGAAGCACCCCTGGACTTTCACTTAATTTTAACCAGGGAACAGCTTTGTATGTTTTGAAAAAGTATTTTATCTAACCAAGGGCATAGAGTTGGTTGTTTAGGCTGGGGGAGATCGCTTGTTGCTTAGTTGCTTAATTGCTGGCCTTGCTAGAAGGAAAGCTGTATCAACAAAGTCCGGAGCTGGAAGGGGGGTTACTTGGGGGGGAGCTGGAAGGGGGGTTACTTGCTGGGCTTGCTATACATTTCATCACATCAGCAAGTTTAACCTGTTACGTAGCTATATAAGGCAGACACCCACTGGGGTGTGTGTGCTTGCTTTGCGAACGATTGCCAAGCACCACTTTCTGCGCAGAAATAAAGATTAAGTTGGATCCTTCACCCCTGTGTGTTTATTGGCACAAGCGCACTGGGCATGAACTCACTGTCCTTTGGGGACAACAATTTCTGGCGACCCAGGTGGGACCCTAGCTGACTGCCTTGCCCAGTCCACCTCTTCAGCTCCGGCAACAACTGTGGACGGCGCGAGAGCCAGGCGCCACTGACCTCATTCATCGGAGGTCTGACCGTCTCCTGGTTGCCTGACGGAATCGGGGAGGGGCACAACGGCGCAACGCTCGAAGGACCAACTTAATCAGGTGGGGCGAGGGAGGTTTCAACGGACTGGTGAGTACTTCTTTCCATATTTTGGGCAGGTTGGGAAAGAGACAGCTTTGAAAGTTCCGACCGTATAGATGCCCTAGGCGAGTGAGATCGGGTAGCAGCCCCGTGAACTCCCTTTAATCAGTTTGGTTCTGAGGCTGAGCGGCAGTCGCCGTCCGGTAGTTGGATAATGGGAAGTAACCAGTCTAAGATTCCACCCTGCAGCCCCTTAGGATGCATTTTGAAAAATTGGCCAAAGTTTGGAAGTGACCCTATGACAAAACAACAGATGATTCGGTATTGCAATACATGTTGGCCACAGTACCAACTTGCGGATGGTGCAGCCTGGCCGGAGAATGGGTCTTTGGATTATAACACAATCTTGCAGTTACAGTTGTTTTGTAGGCGCCAAGGGAAGTGGGACGAGATGCTTTATGTAGAGGTATATATGACTTTGTATGGGGATGGGGTTACGCAGAAGCTGTGTGGGATATTTAGGGGAAGTGGGGTAATGGCTTTGCAGGGGGTCACCACAGTATGTCTGGGGGAGCCGGAGGAGGGAGACGTGCAGTTGCTAATTGCTCCCACGGCTCCCCCATCTTATCCTGTGAGCCCTGCGTCACCACAGGGAACTTCCACTGCACCTGTAACGGCTTGTCAGGGACTCCCGGCTGGCTCGTCCAGTCCGTCATCCCCCACCTCCCCTGACAGTCTTGGGTTGCCGTCCCCGGGTCCGGCGGATGTGGGTGGTAGCAATCTGGTGGTAGAAGGGACTGTAGGATCAGGGGCCCAACCAGTAGTTCAGGCCCCTTTACAACAAGCGGTGGGTCCTGAGGGTGAACCAGTTTTTGTCCATGTGCCATTCAGCACAGCAGACTTGATAAATTGAAAGCAGTCTGTGGGCCAATATCACCAGAATCCGGAGGCAATGGCACGGTTGTTCTCTACTATTTTCCTCACCCACCAACCAAACTGGATAGATATTCAGGCCTTTCTGGCCGCTCTTCTGACTCCAGAAGAAAAAAGGTTGGTCTTCGAGAAAGCACGCACGATAGCACAGCAGCGTCACCCAGCCGGTGAGGTAGGTGAACTTTGCCCTAAGGAAAATCAAGACTGGGATCCCAACACCCGAGGGGGCTGGAGGGAGTTAGAGCTGTATCAGGAGTTTGTGCTGGCTGCTCTCCGGGAGGCTATCCCCAAGCAGAAAAATTTGTTTAAATTGTACGAAGTGCAGCAGGGTCCGGAGGAGGATCTGTCCAGTTTTTATAAGAGGTTATGCGAGGCAGCCAGACAGTGGACGGATTTAGATCTGGAGCTGCCAGAAAATGCCAAGATGTTTAACACACTGTTTATAGGACAGTCAGCCCCAGATATTAGAAAAAACTACAGAAGACTGAAGGAGCAGCTGGAATGAGCATCAGCCAAATGATTGAGATTTCTTATAAAGTATACTCCAACAGAGATCAGGTTAAGGAGAAAAAGGAAGATAAAAGAATAAAGGCACAGGCGTCGTTATAAGCATCGTTGTTGGCAGTGGCAATTGTAGATCAGAGGAGTCGGGGACAAGGCAGGGGAAGTAGAGGGCATAGAGGAGGCGTGGGCTATGCTCCGGGAGGCTATGGCCAGGGTCCCAGGCTGGGACCTAATCAGTGTGCTATTTGCAAGCAGGAAGGGCATTGGAAAAATGAGTGCCCCAAGAGGGAGAAGAAGAGACAAGAGGAGGAAGAAAGATTGTTGATGTTGGATGGTTCTGACCAGGAGTGACAGGGACCGGGGGCTAACAATGAAGTAATCTCTGTCTCCCCCGACGAGCCCCTGGTTAAAATGCAAGTAGGGGGAGAACTTATGGACTTTCTAGTAGATAGTGGAGCCACGCATTCAGTTGTAACCAATTTTAAAGGACCCTTATCAAAAACCAAGATCCCCATAATTGGAGCCACCGGCCAGTGGATGTATCGTCCTTTGGTGCCACCCATGGAATGCAAATTGGGAGGAAAGAAAGTGTCTCATCAATTCCTGTATATGCCTGAGTGCCCCATACCTTAGTTTGGGAGGGATTTGCTGTGCAAATTGCAGGCCCAATTGATCTTTTCGGAGGGGAAAATTACTATGAAGATACCAAATGAGGAAGCCTATAAGGCTCAGGTGTGTCTCCTATTGCAGGAGGGGGAGGAAGGGAGAATCCCCCCCGAAGTAGAAGACGCTGTAGTACCATGGGTATGGGCGGGTGAGAAGCCAGAAAGAGCCAAACTGGCCACCCCTGTAAGCATTGATTTAAAGCCGGGAATTACCCTGCCCAGGGTGCCACAGTATCGATTGAAAATAGAAGCTTGGAAAGGCCTGGAACCATTAATAAAGAGATTCCTTAAATATGGTTTACTTCAGGAGTGTCAATCATCAACTTTATGTAATGCTGGTAAAGGAATCTAAGAAACTTATTTTAAGACAACCAATGACTGTGTATACCCCACATTCAGTGCTGACGGTGATGAATGCAAAGGGGGGAAACCTTGCTTTCCCCTGGACGAATGGCTAAGTACCAGGCGACTCTCCTGGATCAAGGAGATATCCAGTTGCACACCTCTAGTACCCTGAACCCAGTTACGTTGATGCCATTGGAACAAGACGAAGGATTACAGCATGATTGCATTGAAACTATTGAGAGTGTGTATGCTAGCCGGCCGGATCTTAAATATGCCCCAACTACCTAATGCAGACCTTGAATTCTACACAGATGAAAGCAGCTTCATGGACAATGGAACCCGAAAGGCGGGATACGCCGTGGTTATATCATGGGATACCGTGGAAGCAAACGCCTTGCCTCCAAATACCTCTGCACAGAGAGCTGAGCTTATTGCGCTGACCCGAGCTCTCCATTTGGCAAAAGGAAAGATAGCTACTATATACACAGATTCGAAGTACGCCTTTGGAGTCTTACACGCCCACGGAGCTATATGGAAAGAGAGAGGACTCTTAACGCCAAGTAAAAGCTCAGTAAAGCATGGAACAGAGATCCTGAAATTACTTGAAGCTGTGATGGAACCACTAGAGGTAGCTGTGGTGCACTATAAGGCCCATCAAAAGGGAGATGCTGACGTTATTAAAGGAAATCGATGAGCAGATGCTGCGGCGAAGAAGGGAATGAGAGCAAATTTAGATTGGACATTAGGAAGAACTTCCTCACAGTTAGAGTAGCCAAGGTCTGGAACGGGTTCCCAAGGGAGGTGGTGCTCTCCCCTACCCTGGGGGTCTTCAAGAGGAGGTTGGATATGCATCTAGCTGGGGTCATCTAGACCCAGCACTCTTTCCTGCCTATGCAGGGGGTCGGACTCGATGATCTACTGAGGTCCCTTCCGACCCTAGCATCTATGAATCTATAGCATTTGCCAGGGAGTTTACAGCTGTGGGATCGGCCTTCTTAGCCATCCATGGACTCATTTACATCCCTTTACTTGACCCTAATCATCCTCAACTGCGAGGGATCACTGCTGCTGCCACTGGCTTCCATTGTGTTAGGACAGTTTTTTGTGTTTCCACTACTGTGCCCTTTAGAAGCTCCCAGCCCTCCTGTGCACCTATATCCTTCAATCCTCCCACGACACCATGCCTGTTAGTTCATTGAGCCAGATGAAATCTGCGTTTTGCTGACCTCATGCTTTCCATTTTTCAGGATCTGGAGTTTTTTCATATCATGATCGTTTCCTCCCAAGTTACACATCACCTCCACCAGTTCTTCCCTGCTGGTCAGGACAAGATCCAAAACAGATGATCCCCTAGGTATATTTTCCACTTTCTGGAAGAGAAAGCTGTCCTCCACACAAGTTAGAAACTGGTTTGACATTTTATGTTTGGCTGCATTGTCCCTCCAGCAGATGTCCGCAAAACTGAAGTCTCCCATCAGTACCATCCCATAGCTTTTGGATAGATTTGCTAGTTGCTTGAAGAGTGCCTCATTCATAGATTCATAGATTCATAGATGTTAGGGTCGGAAGGGACCTCAATAGATCAAGTCCGACCCCCTGCATATACAGGAAAGAGTGTTGGGTTCAGATGACCCCAGCTAGATGCATATCCAACCTTCTCTTGAAGACCCCCAGGGTAGGGGAGAGCACCACCTCCCTTGGGAGCCCATTCCAGACCTTGGCCGCTCTAACTGTGAGGAAGTTCTTTCTAATGTCCAATCTAAATCTGCTCTCTGCTAGCTTGTGGCCTTTATTTCTTGTAACCCCCAGGGGCGCCTTGGTGAATAAAACCTCACCAATTCCCTTCTGTGCCCCCGTGATGAACTTATAGGCAGCCACAAGGTCGCCTCTCAACCTTCTCTTGCGGAGGCTGAAAAGATCCAGTTTCTCTAGTCTCTCCTCTTAGGGCTTGGCCTGCAAGCCCTTAACCATACGAGTGGCCCTTCTCTGGACCCTCTCCAGGTTATCCACATCCCTCTTGAAGTGCGGTGCCCAGAATTGCATGCAGTACTCTAACTGCGGTCTGACCAGCGCCCGATAGAGGGGAAGTATCACCTCTTTGGATCTATTCGTCATGCATCCGCTGATGCGTGATAAAGTACCATTAGCTTTTCTGATGGCTTCATCACACTGCCGACTCATGTTCATCTTGGAGTCCACTAGGACTCCAAGATCCCTTTCCACTTCCTTGCCACCCAGCAGGTCATTTCCTAGGCAGTAGGTGTGCTGGACATTTTTCCTCCCTAGGTGCAGCATTTTGCATTTCTCCTTGTTGAACTGCATTCTGTTGTTTTCTGCCCACTTGTCCAACCTGTCCAGGTCTGCTTGCAGCTGTTCCCTGCCCTCCGACGTGTCCACATCTCCCCATAGCTTTGTGTCATCTGCAAACTTGGACAGAGTACACTTCACTCCATCGTCCAAGTCGCTGATGAAGACATTAAAGAGTATCGGTCCAAGCACCGAGCCCTGCGGGACCCGACTGCCCACACCCTTCCAGGTCGAAACCGACCCATCCACCACGACTCTCTGGGTGCGACCCTCTAGCCAATTCACCACCCACCGGACTGTGTAGTCATCCAAGTCACAGCCTCTTAACTTGTTCACCAGTATGGGGTGGGATACCATATTGAAGGCCTTCCTAAAGTCTAAGTATACAACATCCACCCCTACTCCTGTGTCCAGGCATTTCGTAACCTGGTCATAAAAAGAGACTAGATTGGTCAGGCACGATCTGCCTGCTACGAACCCATGCTGGTTTCCCTTCAGCATAATTTGTCTTGCCGGACTCTCGCAAATGTGAACCTTGATAATTTTTTCAAAGACTTTGCCAAGGATGGAGGTGAGACTGACTGGCCTATAGTTGCCCGGGTCCTCCTTCCTCCCCTTCTTGAAAATGGGGACCACATTGGCCCTTTTCCAGTCCTCCGGGACTTGGCCCGTGCGCCACGAGCGTTCAAATATTCCCGCCAGTGGCTATGCAATGATGTCGCCCAGTGCCTTCAGTACCCTCGGATGGAGCTCATCCAGGCCTGCCGACTTAAAGGCATTCAGTTCTTCCAATTGACTCTGCACCATCTCAGGGTCTACGCGTGGTAGTCTGGCGCCTTGCTGCTGCCTCTCTACAATCCCAGTGAGAGACTTGTCTTGCCTCTCTCTTAGGAACACTGAGGCAAAGAACTTGTTGAGTTCAGCCTTGTCCCCCCTGTCCGTCACCAATTGCTTCTGCCCATTTAGTAGGGGTCCTATTCCTCCCTGGGCCTTCCTTTTACTCCCTATATATCTAAAAAACAATTTTTTGTTATCCTTTACTTGGGATGCCATCCTCAGCTCCATGGTAGCTTTGGCCCATCTAACTGCCTCCCTACAAGCACGAGCAGAGGAGGTATACTCCTCTTTGGTGATCTCTCCGTTTCCACTTTTTATGTGCTCCCCTTTTGGCCTGTAGGCTGCCCTGGATTTCTCTGGTCAGCCAAGGAAGCCTCCTGGCCCCTTTCCCTCTTTTTCCTCTCATCGGGACCATCTCCCTTTGTGCCCAAAGGATCATTTCCTTAAGGCACAGCCACCCTTCTTGGGCTCCTATAGGTAGCAGTTAAAGGGAGGCTCAGACCATGCATTTCTCAGTCTTGTTTCTTTTTGTTTTTCTGCCTCCAGGGTGAGAAAGTTTTCCGCAGAGTAAATGTATCTTCTCTCACAAGGCATCGTTACCATGTAACACTGTCCTGGACTAGTTTTTCATAATTTGTGGTGTCAACGCTTAAGGACATCCTCAAGGCAAACATTGAAGCGTTTCCTCTGGTCCCCGCATGTCCTTTGTCCTTTTCTGAGTTGGAAATATAGCAGTTGTTTTGGTAAATGTGTATCAGGCATGTACCCACAATGCCATGTTCACCGCAGCTGATGTTGAATATTCAGTGCTTCCACACTGGTGATGTTAGCATCAGTGAGGACACTGGCATTTGTGCAATAATCCTCTCACTTTATGCCAAGGATCTTCCAGAGGTAGCACTGGTGATGGCATTCTAGGATTTTCAGGTGGCCTGTAGGTCACCCAAGCTTCACAGCCATAGAGTTGGGATTACCACAGCTTTATAGAGTAGAAGCTTTGTTCAAGTCCTGATGCTGTGATTGTTGAACACGATTCAGTCTTCTGAAGACAGAGCTGGCACATTGGATCCTATGCTGGATCTCCTCATCAATGCCAGCCTTCTTGGAGAGATGGCTGCTGAGGTATGCAAAGTGGTCAACATTCTCCGGCTCCTATCTATCAGTGAGGATCTGTGCCAGGGGAATTGACTGGCCTAGAGCAGGCTGGTGAAGCACCTTTGTTTTTTTTAATGTTAAAGGGCAGTCCCAGGCACTGGTATGCTTGAGAGAAGCAGTTAAGGACCGTTTGTAGATCCTCCTCTGTATGTGCTGTCAGACGAAGAGTTGCATAACTCTTCTGTGTTGAGCGTTGAACTTATGACCCTGAGGATGCGGTGACCTATTTTTGAGCATATGAGCATATGCATAGGTCAGGCAGGAAAGCTTGCCTGAGGTAAGTTTTCCTTGCTGGATTGAGTGGTGTGTCTAGAATGAGGAGTGCAGAGGTGAATGTTAACATGTGCACAATACACTGATTGGTTGTGAGAATGAGTGACAGAGGTCTGTCACTAAATATATAAAAGGGACAGGACTGAGGTCTTTGTCCTTGTTTCCTGGCTGCGTGAGTGGCAACTTTATATGGCTGCAGCAGGGCAAGTGATTGGTGTGCAGTCAAGTGGGTCAGCACGAGGCCTGGAGCGGTCAATACCTTGTTGCGACTGGCTGCGAGAGTACACTGTTGGTGTGGTTGTCCAGGGGGTGCCGACCCAAGGAGGGGTCACCATACCCTGCGTGTGGAAGCATCTTGCTTGGTTGTATTTGTGTCGGAGTGGGTGCAAAGCAGGGTGGTCAATCCCCTCTGTGTACAGCCTCAAGTGAGGGCCTGTGAGGCCAATATTCCTGTGTGTGGGGGGACAGAGAGAGTCTGTGTTTAGTTCTGGTATTAAGCTGTGTTGTGCCTGTGACGGGTAGCAATGCTACTGCTGTCGCAAGTCTGAGGGCAGAGCTTTGTTTCAGTCTCTAGCCTGTGTATATAGTTTTGTATAACCTATTGTATTAATCATCTTTCTTACTTGCCTGTTTTGTATTCTCTCTCTTAAGATTGTTTAATATAGTCTAGTTGTTGAATTGTTCACCTGAATCTGTGATTTCTTGGTTACTAATTAATATTCAGCCAGCTAGAGTTGGGCTGTAAGCTTATGGCTGACATTGTGAAAGGCACCCATCAATTAAAGAGAGCAAGTTAATTTCTATAATTAGTATAATTGGAGTCTCGCTCTCAACAGTGCAACAACAGTACAATCATCGCTGTATTGAAGTTCTGCAATCAAGGCCGAAGTAACTTTGGTTTTAGCACGGAGACAGGAGAGATTGAAAAGGTTCCTGTCCATCTTGTTCAATTTCTTTATCAGTGACTTGGACAAGGGGGTGAAAAGCACCCTTTTCAAATTTGCTGACGACACCAAGATTTGGGGCGAGGTGGGCATGCTAGAAGGGAGGGACAGGATACAAGAGGACCTGGACAGGTTACAGGAGTGGGCAAATGTGAATAGGATGGGATTCAATACTGACAAGTGCCAGGTACTGCACTTGGGCAGGAAGAACCAGCAGCATACCTATAGGCTGGGGAACTCCCTTCTTAAAAGCACAGTGGCAGAAAGAGATCTTGGAGTCATTGGCGACCCATGTTCATTTTGGAATCGATAATGTGAGGACATGGTCAGCAAGGATAACCACACCTTGTCATGTATCCACAGATGCATTATGAGCAAGTCCAAGGAGGTGATCCTCCCCCTCTATGCGACACTGGTCAGGCCACATTTGGAGTACCGTGTCCAGTTCTGGGCGCCGCAGTTCAGGAGGGATGAGGCCAGCATTGAGAGGGTTCAGAGGAGGGTCACTTGCATGATCGGGGGCAGCGGGGCAGGCCCTATGAGGGGAGGCTAAGGGACCTGGACCTGTTCAGCCTTCACAAGAGAAGTCTGAGAGGGGATCTAGTGGCTGTCTATAAACTTACCAGGGGGGACCAGAGGGGATTGGGTGAGACCCTGTTCCCCCGAGCATCTCCTGGAGTAACAAGGAACAACGGCCACAAGTTGATTGAGAGTAGGTTCAGGCTAGACATCAGGAGGCACTACTTCACAGTCAGGGCGGCTAGGAGCTGGAACCAGCTTCCAAGGGAAGTGGTGCTGGCTCCTACCTCAGGGGTCTTTAAAAGGAGGCTTGATAACTATCTAGCTGGGGTCATTTGAGCTTAAACTTAGTAGGGGTCATAAGAGCCCTGTATTCATTCCTGCCCAGGGCAGGGGGTCGGACTAGATGATCTGCTCAAGTCCCCTCTGACCCTACTTCTATGAATCCTGTACTTGATGCCAATGCCATATAGCATACGGTCATGGATGAGCAATGGAAACACAGGAATGGCAAAAACCCAATATGGCTGAATAAGGAGCTTCTAAAATGCCTCAAATGCAAAAGGAAAACATACAGGCAATGAAAGAAAGGACAGGTCACCAAGGAAGCGTACCAGGAAATAGCGAGAACCTGCAGGGACAAAATCAGGAAGGCAAAGATGAAGAACAAGCTGCAGCTGATAAAGGAGATTAAGGACAACAAGAATAGGTTCTGTAAGCATGTTGGCCAGAAAAGAAAGACCAAGGAAGCTGTGGGTCCTCTTTTAACAAGCCAGTGGGAACTCCTAACTGAAGACGCAAAGAAGGTGGAGCTACTCAACAGCTACTTTGCCTCAGTCTTCACAAAAATTAAGTTGCAGCTAGAAACTTAATAGGGATTATCTGGAAAAGGAAAGAAGCAAGTTGAAGGAGGAGAAAATAAAAGAGATGGTCGGATAGCCTTTGTTGGGTCTGAATGATTTCAAGTCAGCAGGGATGGATGAGCTTCATCCCAGGGTCTTGAAGGAACTGGCAGAGATGATCTTGGAACCCTTGGCAATGATCTTCATGAAGTTGTGAGAGACACGCCAGGTACCAGAAGACTGGAAAAGGTCCAATGGAGTGCCCCTCTTTAAAAAAAGGCAGGAAGGAGGACCTGGGGAACTGCAGACCAGTAACCTCATCTCAGTACCTGGGAAGTTACTGGAACATATCCTAAGGAAGGCCATTTGCAAGTATCTGGAAGAGAAAAGGCTGATCCAGCCTGGATTTATGAAAAACAAATCTTGTCAAATGAACCTGATTTCCTTTTCTGACAAAGTAACTACTTGGGTGGATGAAGGGAATACAGTGGATAGTGTAATAGAACTTCAGCAAGGCTTCTGACAAGATCCCACCCTAACCTTTTTCATAAACATGATGAAGAAATGCGGGCTGGATAAAAGTACTACAAAATGGCTAGATAACTGGCTCAAGCAAAGGATAATTATTAACAGGTTCATGTCAGAATGGAAGGATGTTTTGAGTTGAGTTGCACAGGGGTCTGTCCTGGGCCCAGTGCTGTTCAACGTTTTTATTAACAATTGAGATGCTGGCATAGAAAATTTCTTGAGCAAGTCTGAAGATGACATGAAACTAGGAAGGATGACATGAAACTGTGAACGTGCAAGCACAATTCAGAATGATCCCAACAGCTTGGGAAGCTGGGTTAGAGCTAACAGGATGAAGTTCACTGCGGACAAATGCAAGATGCTACACCTCAGGAGGAATAATCAAAAACACAAATACAAAATGGGGGACACATGGCTGAAAGGCAGCTCTGTGGTAAAAGACTTGGGGTTCCTGGTAGGCCACAGACTCTATACAAGTCTGCAGTGTAATGCAGCTGCAAAAAAGATGAATGCAGTTTTGGGCTGCATCAACAGAAGTATTAGGTACAAGACACGGGAGATGATAGTGTCTCTCTACCTGGCAATGATTAGGCCTCATATGGAGTACTGTGTGCAGCTCTGGACTCCACATTTCAAAAAGGACATGGAGAAGTTATAGAGGGTCCAGAGGTGGGCAACAAAGATAATCAAGGGTTTGGAAGGCAAGTCATACAAGGAGAGGCTGAAGGAACTAGGTATGCTCTCAGCTTACGGAAATGGCACTTAAACTTAAGAGGGGACACGATAACATGGTGCTTTCCCTGCCATAAAAAAAGATGGAAAGGAATTTTTCTCTCTTGCTGTAAAGAGGAGGATGCAGACCTATGGTTTGAAGTTGCAGCAAAGTAAGTTTAGATTGGATATCAGGAAAAACTACTTCACTGTTAGGCAGTCTATTCCACTGCCTCATTATTCTACATTGTGGACTTTCCATCATTGGTGTCCCAGAAGAGGCTGAACAGCCACTGGTCAGGGATGATCTAGGCATAGCTGTTATATTCTACTATGGGTATTTCCTTTGCTTTTGGGCTTTGCTGCTTGCTCCCCCACCTCCCTTTCTCTGCTATAAGCATCAGGGTATTTTTAAGCCTTACCATTAGGTGTTGGCTACAGCCAAGGCTGGGGACTTCAATTGGTAGGTGCCAATGCTCCTGCTAGGAGTAAAACCAGAGCTTCCTGGCTAGAGGGTCTTGCCCCTTTGCTCAAGGTCAGGATGCCTGCCATATTTGGGGTCAGGAAGAAATTTTAACCCATTGTCAGATTGGTATGGACTGTAGGGGTTTTTGCCTTCCTCTGTAGCAGGGGGCATGGTCCTCTACCTGGGACCTCTTGAGCATATACTGGTAACTGTAACAGGGAACCCTAGCCCTGTCACCAGAAAGCAGGATCATCCCTTTAAGGCCAGAACTTTCTGGGCACGGAGTGCTGGTGAGGAAGGGGTTAAGTGCTGAGCCTGGCCAGCTAGTCAGCTGACTGGAAGAGGCAGGACTATATAAACCCTGGGCAAGCAGTTGAAGGGAGGGAGGAGTGTCTCCAAGAGTTCTATGGAGAAACTGGGTGAGCGGTTCAAAGGTGGTAACTATGGAAGTCGGGGAGAGATGGCAGTCATGCCACAGCAAGGACTGTAGCTGACGGTGGGGAGCTAAAGCACAAACCCTGTGAATGTAAGCTAACCTGCCGCTTTGCTTGAATATATTTGTGGGTGGCAGTTATCATTTTTCCTTTTTGATTATTGAATAAGACCAGTGGTTTGGGTGAGGCTATTAGGAGAAGGAGGAGGCCTCATTTTTGGGGACCCACTATGGAGTGGGGACCCTGGCACTGGTGAGGGTGTGGCTTTTGGGGGCACTGACCCTGGTGCTGGTGTGGCTTTTCAGGGCACCAACCCCAGTGCTGGTGAGGACACAGCTTTTGGGGGTGCTGACCCTGGTGCTGGTGAGGGTGTGGCTTTTGGGGGCACCAACCCCAGTGCCGGAAGGCGAGATCTTAAAAAGGCCAGGGAGGTCTGGTGCACCAGAGGTGCAATTTTATTCTGGTTTGTTGTTTTTTATTGGACTGAGGGTGCGAGTTTGGGGTCACCCCTGGTTTTGAACTTGCAGCCCCTGGCTGTGGGGCTGGTGCCTGGGCCTCTGATTGGAGGCCATGATTGGAGCAGGAAAGGGGGCCACGAGCCCCAAGACACTGGAAAAGGCTAGAGCCTCGGAGTCAAACTCTGTTTAGTGGGTTTAGACAGGGAGGCCTAGCTAGAAAAAACAAAACAGGGGTCAGGCCTGCATAGGAGAAAGACCTCAACATATACAGTATAATAGGCAGTCTCCTGCTCGCATAATAATTTCCATCAAGATGTGGCAGGAGAGTATAGGGCGGGACATAAGAACACCAGAGAAGGCTCCAAGGGCGCCCCACGTAAGGTGTGGATTATCAGGAAGATGGCACTGGGGAGGGCGACCTATTACAGTAACATTTTATAGAAGCAGGACATTGGCTACCACAGCTCTCCTACTTTATCTGTGGCAGGCTAGGATGTTAAGTCTATGTTGTGTAAAGGTTGATGGTAGGCTTATGTAGAGTTTAGATGATGGCTGTACAGGATGGTTTGGATAGGGATGATCCTGCCTCAAGCACGAGACTGAACTAGGTGACCTTTGGAGGTCCCTTCCAGCCCTACTTCTCTATGACTTCTATAACTTATTTTGTTAGCATTTTATCTATAGTTTTTATGTGGGGAAAATTACTAAAATGGGTACAACAGAGTAGAAAATTTGGTTCAGTAATACCAATGGTGTTTTTGTGCATTTAGCAGGTCCTATGGTGATTGTGTCATTCAAGGATCTTACAGATGGGCAATCCTCCAGGGACAGGGGAGTGGGTAAAGCAGTTTTAGTGCAGGTTTGTGTAAGCAAAATTGCCCCTGTATAACTGCCAATCTGTTTCATCAAGTCCTAGATTAAGGATGCCTAAAGCTCAATTTTGATTTATTCACTCATAAATCATATAGACTTTGATAGAACTAAAGTACTTGCACAAATAAGGGTTATGAGCAAGATGGTAAGATTGGGTCTCAAGCGGGGGGACTGCTTTTTTTAAAATTCTTTGGGGGGGGGGGGGTGCATCTGTGTGTTGCATTTTCTTCTACCTAGAATTTAATTTGACTTATTTGTTTACAGAGCTCTGTTGGCAGCACCGGCTTTGTTTCAGTTACATTAAAGATTTGGAGGAGAATTATACAAATACACTGCTTCACATCCAGATAACCAGAAATATGAAAAGCCACAAGTTGATGCTATTACTTATTACATGTATTATCTTTGCAATTGGGTTTCTTGGTAACGGACAAGGGCCTTGCTTTGTGTGTTTATGCCAATAGCCAAGACTTTTTAGAATTATTTTGTGTCACCTGCCTATTGTTGGGTTCTGTTGTCTATTTCCTTGTGTAACTGATAAAATAAATGCTCACAGATTAATGAGATCTTTGTATCATTCACTATTAAAATGGATGGGAACACCATTATATCAGGCAGCATATGCATTATTAAAGTTGTCTAACACTTCCCATTACAAAACTGTTTTACAGTTGCTCTGAAGAAGAGGCTGATGGGAGACTTACTAAGTCTCCCAGTACCTGAAGAAAGAAGCTTTTCTCTGTGGCTGAAGGGAAAAGAACTAGGAGCGATGGCCTCAGCTGCAGTAGAGGCAACTTCATTTGGACATTAGAAAAAATTTTTGAGGTGGTCAAACATTGGCATAGGCTACCTAGAGAAATGGAATCTCCATCCTTAGAAATTTTCAAGAGTAGGTTAGACAGACACTTGAAATGGTTTAGTCAGGGATGATCCTGCCTTGAGCAGTGGGCTGGATTGGATATCACATGGTCCCTCCCAGCCCTTCTTTCCTATGAGCCTGTAATTTTGCTATGTATTTTACTTGAAAGTTTTTATAGTAAAATTTTAGCCATTTTGAAAATGAGATGAAGTAAAAAACTAAGTTTTGCTAAAATATTCTGATGACCTTTTTCTTTGACCTGCTTTTAGTACCCTCTTCTCCCCCCCCCCAATACTTTGGAGCAGAGACCAAAAAATTAGCAAGGATGGCTTTTGTCATGAATGTGTCTCTTGCTGTTTGGACAAGATCTGTTCAAGTTATAAAGCCTTTGAAAAACAGCATCTTGTCTGCATGATTTCAGAAGATACTTGGCATTTAATAGCTAAAATTCCCAAAGATTTTGTCACTTTTGCTCAATTTTCCCTCGGCTGCTATTTCTGAGCAGACTGCATGTGCGTCATCTTACAGAGCAAATGAGCATGTTCTATTCAGCTCTGACTTACAGGGCTGAAGCCACTTTCCCTATAATGGCTATTATTCCTCATTGGTCTAGGCACTGGAACAGATCAGGAAGCCTATCTTCCAGGTAGCAGTCTGTGTTGAATGCAGAGTATTAAAAGCTAAACTAGTGGAGAAGAAACAGAAGAGTGGATAGGTTGTCTAGTGAAACTGATAGGGGAGGTAGGAAAAAACCCTCAGAAAAGACTGGTATCGGAGAAGGCAGTGATACTTGGACTATCAGCCAGGTTGGGGGAGGGGGGCAGGAATAAGATATATAGGAGTGGGACTGAAAAATGGGACAAGAAGAAAGGAAAGCTGTAGCTGGTTGGGTAAGGAGGCTAAGACTGAGAGCAGGAGCTGGTAAATGAAACATGAAAACTGGGAAAAAGTTGCTGGGGGACAGACACTGACATTGGACAAGGATCTGGAGGGAAGAACAGATGGGGGCTGGCTAGACAAAAAGCCTGAGACTAGGATTCAGTGCAATGGAAAATGGGGAAAGGGTGAAGATGGCAGAAAGAAAAAGGAAGGTCCTATATGCAGCTGACCAAACGTAGTGTTGGCAAAGTAGATGGCTGCTGCTGGAGCTAATAGTGGCAGTTCTGTAAAGCTGTAGCTGGAACATTCATTATTTAGACTGCATACAACAGTTAAAGTAAGGTGAAGATCTTTTGGGGGAAGATATTCAACTTCTGCTTGTACAAATAAATACATATGAAGAGAAAGTCTGCAGTGACTATAAGAGGGCATTGATTAATGTACACAATAAATACAATCTATTCGCTATGCATCTAAAGGTTCCCACAGAATACTTGCCACAACTGCTGTCTTCTGAGAACAATAAACAAAAAGCATGAAGTCTGGGAAAAGTATTGTCTTATCTTATACAACATGTGGACCTTTACCCAGTATCTGCTAAACAAAGGAAGCCTTGGCAAAGACAGATTCTGTTTCAAACGTTCACCCTAACTCCTGATTTTTACAATAATGTTTTTGCACTACAAGATTACAGCAGAAAAGACCAGGGCTTCATTTGATTTACTGACTGATCCTGTCTGTTTCCTTTTAAAGATAAAGAATGTATTTAAAGCTGACTGAGTGTGAGAATGTGATTGCTTCTTGGAAAGCTCTTTTCACTCTGGGAACAATCTAGGGCAGTATTTCTAAACTGTTTTATAGCCCAGCCCTTCCTCTCTCTTTCTTGTATGTTAGCACTAGTATTCTAATGCAGCAATTGCTTACTCTGAAAAGAAACACATATTCTATGGTAAATGAGCTCTAAGAAGAAATCAACTAATGCAGTATTTGGTCACTGAGGTCAAAAAACAGGTGGAGAAGGCTCCTAATTCCATTCATAAATCATGCACAGTTGCTGAAGAGGCATACTTATTCAAGTGAGTGGGTCCTAAATGAGTAACTGCTGTTTATATAACCAAATCCTCACACCTGAGGAAGACAACTAGCATTTACTAGTTTTACAAGGGAACTGCAAGGCTGCACAGATTAAAGTATAAAAATGGGAGAGGAACCTAGATCTCTACTATAACAGATCCAGACCTGAATCACTGAACTGCAATTGCTTTCAGACAGTGTCTTGACACATTAAAGCCAAACACACACATTAACTAGCATTTTTGTTAAAGTACATTTTCTTCCTAGTGCTAGGAACAAAACCCAGGAGTACTGACTTTCCAGTCTCCTATCCCTAACCAACATATCACCCTTTCCATTATGCAAATGTTAATACCTAATAAGATAAATATAATAAAATATCATGCTTTGAGATGTGAAGTGATAATGAACAGCAGATCCTATGCACCATTTTAGTAATGACAACTACATATGGAAAAGAAACCCACATTCTAGGAAGAATTTTGGTTCTAATAATCCCCTTCTGTGATTTACCTGTAGGGTATACCCTTCTTATGTGTGCCACGAACCTAGTAGCATCTCAGACAGGGATTATGCTCTTTGTACAGCACACTAAGAGACTGGAGAGTGCTGTTCACACTTCTTGGTCCCAATTAAAGTATTAATAAATACTAAATAAATGCTCAACATCATTAAATGTAGGGCTTAAACAACATTTAGAAAAAAGAGAAGTGAAACATGCAGTTGTGCTTATTTAAATGATGTTGTACTAAAATAAACGTCAGGTCTCAACATGTGGATTGCATCTCAAATATATGCTAAATACACTTCCTTGGCATTCTCTGGGTGTGTGCATACTTGGATAGGTGCATCTGGCTTTACTTCCTAGGGGAAATGATAAACAGCATTTTATCTTCTTGTGAGGAACAGCAGGGATTGATGAGACCTTGTTTTATTTGATATCATCAATGATCTGGAAGAGGTCATGCAGTAGACACTACTGAGGATAATGATAAAATGCAAAATAACCTAGAGTGATTAAAATTGCAAGCAGAAAACAACAGAATAAGATTTAGTTCAGAAAAATACAGCCTATAAGGGGAAAGAGTAGTCTGGAACACACACATTCAATGAGAACAAGAAACCTGAAAGCCATGATCTTGATAATATTGATACTAAATATAACAAATAGAAATTTCATCACAAGTTTGCAACGCACACTCAGCAAAAAGACCAATACTGATTTAAGCTGCACAATCAGAATAACAATGTCATGGAGCAGGAAGAGTAGCAATTTCCCTCTGTATGTTTCTAGTATGACCACACCTGGAATTCTGCATTAGGTTCTGGGCATACTACCAGAAAGATCTCAGCAACTGGAAGGAGTTCAGACAAAAGTAACAAAAAAGAGATCTGGGGGCTGGAGAAACTGACTCACGAGGAAAGATTAGAAAGATTAAACATGTACAGCTCAACTAAGCTATGACTAAAGGATTTGGGGTACCATCTTATGATTATGCTCAGCTTGCTCTACAAATATATTTGAAAAGTATAAACAAGGAGGAACTTTCTATTATTTAGGGGAGTTCAAGGAGGTACACAAAGGAGTAATGAGAAGTGGGAAAATATAGGTTGAACAGCTGCTGAACATTCTGTTAAATAGTTGAATATTTTGAATTCTAGTCCAAGCCATCTTTTCAAGATTTCAATAATGGAAATCTAACGTGCACTGTTGTAGTGTGCCATCTATTTCAGTAAGCAATCCTGTGAAGAAGCTGGACAGAGGATCTAATAGGTCTCTTCCACTTCTACTTTTCTATGATTTGAAGTTTGTTGCAGGTGTGATACTCAGCCTGTTCTTTAATAATGTAGGGCTTTGTAGTTCACAGGCTGGTTCAATGTTGCTTTTATTTTGCCTGATGTGTGAGAGGCAGGGTAGGCAGCCCCAGGCAAACAGACCAGATTAGCCAAGAAATTTCACATACAGTGTGTATTTATGTAAATCTGAAGTAGAGTTGTTAGGGTACCTGTAGTTAAGGTTGCTTGACAGTTTTCATTTATAAGACCCTGTTTTCATCTGCTTATAATTCTAACAAACTTTTAACTAGTTAGGTCAAATTTCTCCATCCTGGCTTCCTATCTTGGGCAGATTAATTCTTCAAACATTTCAGCTAAAATGGTTCAGCTCTTTCTGAAAACAAGATTAGGAAAAAACACATTTTGCCCAGGTTAAAACAGTTCAAGTAATTAAAACTGAGATCTACTCTACGCATTCTGTGGGGCAAGGATTTAACATCTGGCAGGAAGGAGGGGTTATCATTCTAATGCCAGCCTTGTGCATTTTGCTACCCACTGAAAACTGTCCACATTTGGTCATATTTTGTACATGGTGAGTAGTGCTTTTTTTTGTAAATGTTAGCAACTAAGTTTTTTCTTAAGTCCCTCTGTATTTGATGTACAGTATATCCTTACTCCCACATGCCCAGGTACTGTACATATCTCATCCCCACAGCGTGACTGATCTCACTGCACCCCAGGACTGAAGAGGCTGAAAGGAATTTTTAGTTACTGTTTATAGCTACTAGGGTCCACTGTAGTCCTGAGAGCCTACCTCTTCTATGGTCCCTTCCACTCAGGCAGTGTTGAGTTGAAGGTAGAAACAGCTTTGGCAGACGCAAAGAAATGGCACATAGAGGTGCTGATGGGGGTTAACAGTAGCTAGGAGTGTTTATGCTTTTTACATTAGACAATCACTGGTTAATAAAAGAGAAATAACCATGGCGGCAGGGTTTAGAAGCCAGGTCTCCCTTATCCAGGAGAGTGCCATAAACATTAGGCTACAAAGCCAGGCTCTTGCCTGGTCTTCTGACCCAAGGCTCTTGCACTCTGGGCTACCCAGTGATACAGTTCAAAAAGGAATGGTAAGTGCCCCATCCAACCACTATATATCTGGATATGTCCCATATATATGGGATATATCCATCTATAAAAGATATATATAGCACTCTACTCAGAAATGAGAGATGTGGGCTGGAATCCCCTCAGGTTGAAGAGGGCTAGAATCCAGTTCTCCCGCTTCCTGGGTAAGTGCTCTAATCCCTGTATTTTGAGAGCAAAATGTGGGTAGCACATCACCCGTTATTTTGAAACTGATCTGAATGCTGTCGGTGTCAGTTAGAAGGGCTTGGAGCTAGGCTAACAAAGGGAATTAGACATCTCCTCAGCACTAAACTGGATAGCAGGAGAGGTTACGTGGGAGACAAAAGCATGGGTGATGAAACTAGGATGCTTTGGGGCATGATAAGAAGTCCAATCAGAGATGTCAAGAAAAACTCAGCAATCTGGCCCTGTGGCTTGGTTCCAAATGTGTAAAACTGGGGATACTACCTTATCACAAGAATGTTGTGCAGATTAAATCATTAATACACTCAGGTCTTTCTTTATGCAAATTTTGTTTTGTGCGAATTCAGTTATATGCGATGACCATATTTATACCAGAAATTCGCTTTGTGCGAGAAAAATCCGATCTTCTGTGAAGCCAGCTGGCAATGAGCTCCCTGCAGGCTGGCAGGGAGCTGGAAAGCGGAAGAAAAGCGATGAAACAGCACACCACATTCATGTGGTGTACATGCACGTGGCCCCAAGTAGCCTCAAGGGCAGCTATGGCAAGTAAGGGGGGAGGAGGAGCATAGAGGGATTGAGGCCCCTGTGGGGAAGGAGCTGGGCAGGGCTGGGGCTGCTGTCCAGTCAGGGGTGCTTGGGACCCGGGGCGCAGCGTGCAGCTTCAGGGCCCCAGCGGGGAGCAGGACGGAGCCTCTGGTGGCTCATTGGGGGAGGGGGAAGGCCAGCTCCCTGCTGCTGCACACACTTCTAAGGGGAAAAGGTGGATGCACGGGCACAGTAGGCCCTGGCCCTGGCTCAGCTCCCCTCCCTGCCTGGTCCCAGCACCCTGCACCCCACTGCCCTGGCCAGGCACCTCCTGTGGCGTGGGGCTGTGCCCCTCAAAGAGCTGCAGGCACAGGAGGCACGTCCCTAGGGTAGTGCAGGACAAGCAGCTGACATTCCCTGCTGCCCTGCTCCAGGTGCCTCTCCAGCCTGGTGGGCGCTATCTGGTGTGGCTGGGAACAGCGGGACTGCACAGAGAGGCTACAAGCTCCCTGCTGCACTGGGTCATGCCCACTGGGCTTGCAGCACAGGGTGAGTACCTTCTCCACGCAACCAGGCTGTTCCCTGCTTCCCTGCCCTGGGTGCCTCTGCAGCCTGGCAATCATGACCCGGTGCAGCAGGGAGCTCGTATCCTCTCCGTGCATCCCTGCTGTTCCCAGATGCAACAGGTTGCACGTGCCAGGCTGGAGAGGCACGCAGAGAAGAGAAACAGGGTGGAGCCAGGGAGCCAGTAGTGGGTGCCTCTCCAGCTCACCCTGCTCTGCCTTGGTGACGCACCCCCTGCACATGCTGCTGCTTGCAGTGCAAATCTTGCAGCCTCTCCATGCATCAGTTTTGCTGTATTGTGTGATTACTGTCCTCTTGAAGGCTCAGATCAAGCATAGTGGCCTGTTAACCTGGCAGGGGAAATGCCACATATTTGTGTCCAAGAAGGCAGTTCTCCTGAACTGCTTCGCAGGAGAACTGCCCTTCTGGCATGGTTCAGTACCTACCAAGGTGCAGCAGCTTTAAACCCAGTTTATGGAAATGTGAGTCTCCTCCCTTGTTTGCTCCAAGGGCCTTATGGCTAAGGGCAAGCAAAACTCAGGGGGCATCCAAACCCCAAGCCTCCAGGCTTGGGCCTGCAAGTAGGATGCCTGCCAAAAGTTTTGGAAACATCTGAAGCCCCAGGTGCAGGCGGAGGATGTTTGCCAGTAGTAGGGCCACTTACGATTCTGGACTCCTGGATTTGGAATTAGTTTTGGCTAATTTGGTCTCGGACACAAATTAAATAAAAAATAAATAAATAAAATTACTGTTTGAATGTGTTATGGCTTGGGGGGGGACAGTAGTGAGGCTGGTGCATATCCCTATTAATCACATGTAATAATGGATCTGATTTATGCAAATTTGCTTTATGCAAGGTTGTTCTGGAATGCAACCCTTGCATAAAGAGACCTGAGTGTATTTAAGAGCACTCAAATACTGTGACATCAGCACATGCACATTAAGATATGAATAATTTTGCATTTGGTGTAGGGTTTGTATACCATTTATTTAATAAGTGCTGGGAGCCAATACAATGAATGAGAAGCATAAAAAGCAATTCTGAATAAGTACCCATTCACTGAATGAACTGAGGATCTTGGGCGGGGGGAGGAGGGGAGACACACTATATAGTTGTGCAATTAAAGATTATAACATAATACATATATGCTAAAAGGCCAAATTAAGACTGCCCTGATGACATTCTTGAACTTCGGGCCCCTCTACACGTGCAGGTAAAAGCGCTATGGGATCTAATTCATGATCCACACAATCACGCCTCCTGCCATGACACATTTATGGCAGAAGGCAAGACTGTGGGATCACGCCTTATATTCCATAGTGCCACTGCCAGTTCAGGGAAAGCCTAATCCTGGTCTCCCCCTGCACTAACAAGTTCCCGTGGCTGGGAGACTTCTCAGTTGAGGGGCTCCTAGCTCTGGGGGTGCCCAAAACACCCCTGCAGCTGGGAGGTCACAGCAGCTGTGATTTCCCAGCTGTGGGAGACCCTACGGCTGGGAGATCATGGCAGCTATGATCTCCCAGTTGCAGGGACTCGACTCAACACCCCTAGGATTGGGAGATTGAGGGAGCTGACATCTCCCAGCATTGGGGGCTCCACACACCCCCATGGCTGGGAGATCGCACCTGTGCCCTGTGGCTGCCAGGACCCAGCTGAGTCCTGGCACCGGGAGGCACACTTCCAGGACCCAATATATGCAGCTGCTGGGGCCAAGAATCACCTCAGTTGCAGCCCTGGCTGGGCATGGTGCACCTCTGACACTGGGAGTCCTGTTGGTTGCCTGGTCAGGGGAGACCCTGCTATACATGCAAATTGAAATTCAATAGCAACCAGCTATAAAATTAGTACACATTTTCAAGGTCTAACTTCATAGCTCATTGGAGCTTTTTTATGGTGTGCTAGGTACTTTGCATGTGTAGTGGGTCTCACAGTAATTGTGTAATGAACCAGTTCATTGCACAATACAAGTAAAATGTAGACAGGGCCTTCGCCTCTTTGATCTTGAAACAATGCATTCCTCAATGTGTTTTTGGAGGTAGTATCTTTTATAATGGAAGCACCAATCACACTTCTAAAATGTTATTTGAGTTTTCCGTTTAAAAAGGAGATTCTGCCATTTTGTTGCATAAATACAGATTCTCCCTAAAATTACAGAATTTTCTGAGACTTTACAATAAAGTAATTCAATAGTTTTTTGAGTTAAAGCTCATTAAAAACAGCTTAATAAATTTAGCACTGTGTCAAACTATTTTATATGTCTAAAAATATTTTTAAAAAATAAATTAATGCAGACTCTCCAAACTTTTGTGTGCAATTAAAACTCACTGAGATCTTGTATAAATGCTACAATTTAGAGTTTTTTAGGATTACTGTTAATAAGAAAAATGGCAAGATTAACTAAATGTTTCTTCTTTTGCATAGGCTTAAGAATAATATTCCTTTATATAAATTCTATGAAGAACTGCTCTTTTAAGCATATAGGTATATATATACCTACAAATATGCACACAAAACGTGCAAAGATGCAGGTTTTTATACAACTATCGTCCATCCCCTGCACTGGCTCCCCATAGGATACCATGTCAAATTTAAGGTCTAAATCCCAATCTTCAAAGCTCAGTGGCTTGAGATCAGAATACCTAAAGGACCATCTAAAGTTCCTGGGTAGTCACTATGGCTGATGCTTCACTTCTTAGGTAGAGCTAAACTGTTCTTGTCTGTGCAGAAGACCAAGGCATTAGAATGAACTCCAGCATACTTCACTACTACCTGCTCCCAACACTACTATATTTTGACCTTGACTTCACAATATAAACACATAGCAGTGTAAATTATATTTTAAAAATTAATAAAATCCCATTCGGTCACACGACTTTTCCCCCAGGAAAAAGATGGGATTAAAAATGAACCACACACAGCAGATGTTGGCGTCTCCTGGCAGCTCCACTGTGAAAATAAACCAATTACTATTATTACTTTTACAACATGAATCATTTAGACATGACAATTTCTCCCTCCTCAGATCCAATTTCTAATATTAACCCTCAATGTCAAACTGACTTCTTCCACAAACCCTATTATTGTATAGTTGTGTCACTTGTTACTGTTTTTTTCCACTTCCTGTCCATACCCCTCTTTCAATAGCTATCACACCCCCATATTGCTGATAATTACTAATTATTATTTGCTTTTTATGACTTGGGCAAATAAAGGGAAAACAAAAACTGTTCAGACTATTAGGTAATTATCTCAACTGGCCAACACCCACTTAGTCAATTTAACTTAATTTTCATTCATGAAGCACTTATTGCATTCAGTCTTGCTATACTATATTTGAAATACGTATTAATTTAAAAAGCTATAATTATCAAAAACAGGTCAATATTCCTAGTGTACAGAGATCCTAATAGACCCCCTTTTATCCATGCATCTCAAGGTAACTGCAACTGGATTGGTTACCTAAACTTATCTCTACACTGACTTTTAATATTTTTCCTTCCATTTTTCTATATTAACCAGTTCTCTAATACCAGTTCTAGCCTGGATGTCACATGCTGATAAACAAAGAAAAAAAACAAATAATGTTGTTCTGCACTATAAAAAAAGAGTTTCAGCCTTAATTTTTTTTCACTGTCGATGATAATATTTTCTTGAATACTTAAGTGTTTTTCTGGATGCAGATTCATTGGCTTAGGTCTTTGGGAAAACAGAGGCCAGACCTGGAAATGTTGAAGGAAAAAAAACATTATTATTCCTGCAAATCTTTACTTAAACATATTTGTGTTGGAATTAAAGTTGCCAACTACAAAACACAAACAAACGTTCATGTAATGTATGTACTCTGTGTGTGGGTGCATGTGTGTGTGAGTACATAATCTATATGCAAGGGTATTCTGTGTGTGTGTATAAGTATTTATATGATAATAGAAACCTTTTTAACATGTTGTGTTTACTTCAGTGACCTCCAACAAGGGTGCTATGGCTGGCACTCTGAAGTGCCTTGAAATCCTTTCAAGAGCGCTGTGGGGGTGCCAAGCAGTGACACACTTAAGTGTGCAAATATGATTCACAAGACAAACCCAGAGGTTTCAAATAGGAATCCACAGTGTTAAAAAAAATCTGACCTGCAGTGTTCTTTCTGAGTTCCTTGCAACAGAAGAAAACTGCTCTATTTTTCCATGGTCAAAAAACAAGTGAGAACTAAGAGCTGGCATTTCCCAGGGGTGCCCTGAGTTTACCATGGTTGACAACCACTGATGTACATACTAGTTACTGTATTAAAGTGTAACTGTGTTGTAACCTGGTGTCCTGATATGGTTCTACTTGTACTGCAAGCAAAACTCTATAGAATGAGATAGATACACAATGTTCCAACTACCTCTATCACGTTTTATCCCACTTATGCTATCTGACAAATTGTTTTCAGCAGTTAAGACTAGATCCTACTCCACCTATTAGGTACCTAAATGGACTAAAGCTTCCAAGTGCACTCCTTTTCCACCCTATTCAAGTCCCAGAAATATCTATTAATGTATCTGTTTTTGAAGCATGTTGTCATGCTATCCTTACAGCTAGGTCACAGAAAAGCAGCAAGGAGGAGGACCCACCCAACAGTTGTGTTAACAGATTTTCAAGGAGTCAAAGAGTGGTAGAAAAGGGGGAGGGGAGGGAGAGGGAACAGGATTACATTTAGGTGCCAAACTGATGGTGTTGGATCTGGCCCTTAGTCTCCACCAGGAACCCACTGCTGAAATCTATTATCAACAAAAGGGCTGCATCCTTTGGGCACTCCCGGTGTTGCTACCTTACAGCATGGGGTGTTTTTTTGTTTGTTTTTTGTTTTTTGGGTTTTTTTTGTTTGGTTGGTTTTTTTGACCCTGGGAGATCCCAGAGTCAAAAAACAAAACAAAACCCCGCACAGGGAAAAAAGCGGGGCCATACACATGGCTGCAACATGTGCCGTCCAAAAGCGGAGCCTGGCTGGAGCCATGCTCTGGTAGCTATCCAGGCTCTAAGCGGTGCAGTGCCGTAGTTGCAGTTTCCCCAGCCCCTAGGGCCCCAGGTAAGGCTCCTGGGGCCAGCAGTTGCTGGCCCCAGCCTACCCTACCCCACCCAAGGTAACCTACTGCATGCCAGAGGGCATGTGGCATGGATGTTCCCTGGGAACAAGTAGCAGCGGCACACGGTATGCTGCTGCTTCCTGTTCCCAGGGAACCAAATGTCCATGATCATCTGGATGCAGTCAAGGTTTTGTCTACCACAGTGGTATTAAGCTCCATCTTAAAGGTACTAAGGTTTTTTACCCACACTATTCCGAGCAGAAGGATGTTCAAAAACTCATTTTTGTGATGTTTAGAAACCTTCTCCTAATTTATTTTTAGTCACCTTATACCCATTTGTTTTTGTGCGTAATTCTTCCTCTGTGTTTATACTTTTGCATTTGTACAGTGCAATCGTGCCTTCCATCACCCTTCGTTTTGCTAAACTAATTAAGCCAACTTGGTTCAGTCTTCTCTTGGAAGACAGACTTTCCATTCCTCCAACTGTCTTTGCATCCTTCTCTGCACCTGTTCCAGTCTGAATTAATCTTTCTTGAACATGACTGATCACAGCTATAACACAGTATTCCAGATGAGGCCTCACAAGGGACTTGTACAATGACACATATGCTTCCGTATTTTGACTCAAAATATCTTTCCTGATATACTGTATTTGCCTTTTTCATGATCACATGATATTGGTGGCTTATAGTCACTCTTCGTGTGACTAACACACCCAGGTCTTTCTCTTTCTCTATTATGCTCCTATGATGAGCTCCCTATTTACAGCAGAAATTCTTACTTGGATGATGTAGATGACCTTGTATTTATACTAGATCATTTCCTTTCATTTCTATTACTCCAGTCCACAAATCCAGCCAGCTCTCCTTGTATGATATTCCAATACCCTCTGAATTAACACTCGCTCATGATTTTTGCATCAGAAAATGTCATTAATATACTCTTGCTCCTTTCAAATTCATTAATGAAAACAGAACAATAGAACCATAGAGTTGGAAGGAACCCTTAGGTTCACAGCATGATACACTAAATCTAACTATCCCTGATAGATGTCTATCCAGCCACTTCTTGAAAGTTGGACAAGATGAAGATTCCATCATTTCTGTCTGTGGCTGCTTGTTCTATTGTCCTACTGTTGCATGTACCCTGCCCTCTGTGGCTCCAGAAAACATCTTTTTTATTACAGCCGTTCAAATATTTGCAACTGGCTCCTAAACAGCAAGCAGTGTAGTCACCTCGGCATGCTGCTTGGGTCAGGTTAATTAATGACAGCACCAATTAGCCTACCCATATGGAGGTGGATGCATGCAGGTTTAGACAGTAGCCTGTTTGGGGTATGCAGCACACTTAAGGCTGTAGGTTTTCCATAAAGATATAGCATTAGAAGCCAAAGACTCAGGAAAATCAACAGTTACTTAAGCTTCCACATTCCTAGGACCTAGATTTGGAAAGGGATTTAGGTATGTTGATGCCTATAAGATCCAGATCTGGTCCAAGGGTGATTGGCACCCTAGGCAAACTGTGTACCTCAGCGCCCCCACCACTTCCAATATAGAGGGAAATAAGAAGTCTAGAATGAACTTTTACACGTACTTACTTGATACTTGAAATGAACAATAAAACAATAAAACCAAAATTTTTTATTGTTTCACACTTTTCATTAACCCTAACACAATTATACTGCAAAAACTCTAATAGACTTTATTATAATACATGTTCGTGAGGATTTTCTTTTAATTGTACATTTGTGTAAAAGATTAGAACTTTGCTTTTTGTGCTTTCAGTTTTGCAAATTCAGAAACAAGTTCTTTAAGACAAAGTTTTCCAGCTATTTCATGTTCTATTGACACGGTGGCTAGTCCAACAAGTCTCTCTTGCAGCATAGAAAAATGAAGGTAGTCTTTATCAATTTTAGCTCTGAGAAGCTAAACTCCCCACTAGCAACAGAAACTGGGATAATCAAGAGAATGCGGAGAGCAACGAAGACGTTGGGAAAACTGTCTGTCAGTTTATGTTCAGATATAAACTTCAGTACATCTTGAGGTATAAGACACTTTAGAAGTCATCATGAAATTGCCTGCAGTTCATTGCACAAATCTGCAGCATCAGATTTGTGCAGTGATTTGTATCTTTAGAATTTCCATGCTGTAATGCCAACTCTAGCTTCAAGCAATGTTCCATTATCTGTTCTGATGTCTTATTTTGCAAACTGGGGATATTATAGAGGAAACCAAAGACTGAATCAAGCTGTTGTATCTGTTCCAGTATCAAGGAATGCAAAATAGAAATTTATTTTGAATTTTTGTTTTAGGTCCTGAACTGACTCATCTGTTTCATATGTGAACTGCTACTTCTTTCTCCAAATGTGTACTGGTTCTGGTTCAAAGTTTACTGGTAGCTCTAACTCTTCAGCAAGCTCACAAGCATCTACTAGCGTCTTTTCAAACCTTTTATCAGTGCATTCCTCCAGAAACTTTTTGTTTGTTTCAGCTGTCAAATAGCAGAATGTATATCAAAGTCCTTTGCCTGAAGTTGCTTACTAGTAAGGTTAATCTCAAAAAGGATGTTCTACCACAAAATGACTGAAACCACAAATTTGAACTTGAAAAGGCCATTTGCAAGAGCTTCTGCATCAGCACATCTCATATTGCCAGATGATCCTGTGAGGGTGGTATCATCAGAAATTTCAATTAGTGCACCGGAGATATTGCCAAGCTCCTAGCAAAAGGTACAATTCAACTCTCCTATCTTGTTTCACAGTTAGAGGGCACATGAGTGACTAAGAACTTCCCAACAGCGTGTTTAACCTGGGAAAAACACATAAATGCGTTGCACTAGGTCAAAGAAACTACTTGCCTCCAAACAACATCTGGCAGCATCACTGACAACCAAATTCAGAGTATGTGTACTGCAAAGAACAAAAAAGGCCCAAGGATTAATTTCTATTATTCTCCTTCGTACACCATTGTCTTTACCCTTCATATTACTCCCATTGTCATAGCCTTGGCCACGTAAGGTCTCAACAGATAATGACATTCCTTCAAGCTCTTGTAGAATGCTTTCAGTCATAAAAGCACCAGTCATCTCCTTCAATGGTACAAACACCCAAAAATGTTCATTTCAGCATTATCCACATCTGCAGATTTTGCCGCATCTACAAAGCGAATGATCCTCATCTGCTCAACATGACTCACATCTTGCGTACAGTCCAGAATTATTGAAAGGTATTTTGCAGAATGGGCAGCTTCTAAGATTTTCTCTTTAGTATTTGCTAGGAGTTGAATCAGTTCATTCTGCAGCCTTTTCCCAAGGTAATGAAGATGTGTTTCATGGTCACTTATTTTACACAGATGCTCCTTCATGGCTGGATCAAAGTCAGGTATTCAATACATTTTAAGTTTCCATTACCAGCACTGTGTAATTTTTCATTTGTCCCATGGAATGCCAGGTTTTTCCCACTGAGAACTCTCACTAAAGCAATCAGTCACTCCAATATTTGCTGCCAGTATTCTTCTTCTCGCTTGATCCTGCATAACTTTTCTTCATCAATAGTTTTCTGTTTTTAATTTTGGCTCCCCATAAATTTTGGCACCCTAGGCGACTGCCTATTTTGCCTAATGGTTGGACCGGCTCCAGGGAGATCCAGTAGTAGGAAACAAAGCAACTACAACTTATGCAAATCGAACACCGAAATCCAAGAAAGTAATCTCCCCTAGGGTTACCATACGTCCGGGTTTTCCTATACATGTCCTCTTTTTGGGCCCCCTGTACTGTGTCCAGGTGGGTCTGTAAAATAAGAGTAAATATCCAGGTTTTCTGCTCTCCCGAACTGGCTGCTTCATGCTGGGAGTAGCAGGCAAGGCAGTTGGCTGTCGTAGACTCACGTGCTCCTTGCGCAGTGGGAGTGCACCGATAGAGATTTTTAGGGGCAATACTGATAGCTGATATTTAAGGAGGTATATCGGCAAATACCGATCCACTTTCTGATATAGCTGCCTCCAGCTGGTAAGTCGTGTGGTAGAAGGGGAGGGGGGAGGGAAGGGGCATGGGAGGACAGATCAATGCCCCCCGCAATGAGGTAGGGAGCAGGGGCAGATGGGGTGGGAGCTGTGGCTGGGGGGGGGGGGGGGGGGGGAAAGACAGCTCCTGCCGCTTGCACCTGGGAGGGCACAGTGTGGGTGCCCCCTGGATCGGGGCGGGGCTGGAAGGGCTGCACAGGGTCTTCTTGGCAGGGGCTGGGCTTGAAGTGGCACTGGCAGCACTGAGAGGATGCTGCATCCACCCCAAATTTCACTGCCACTCCACCACCAGCCGCAGCTCTGACTCAACACCCCACCTCCACCCACACGGCAGGAAGAGGTAGGCTGTGCCGGGCGACTGGCGGTGGCAGTGCTGGGAGTGGAGTGGCGGTGAAATTTGGGGTGGATGCAGCATCCTCCCAGCACCGCCAGTGCCCACTCTGAGTCCAGCTGCCACCAAGAGCCCTGTACAGCCCTGGCTGCAGCCTGCCCTGCGCTGTGCAGATCCAGGGGCACATGCCCACACCTGGTGCTCTCCCAGGGTACAAGCAGCAGCAACAGCCATCTCCCCTCCTATCCCCCTCTCCATGAGCCGCAGCTCTGGCTCTCCACCCTGCCTAGGCAGCGCGTGCCCCTGCCCCTGATGCTCCCTCACTGCAGGGGGTGTTGATTCGCCCCCTGCACACCCCGTCTTTTCCCCTTCCACTTCCACCACACTAGACTTACTAGCTGGAGGCAGCTTTCCATGTTGCCAGGCTGTGCTCCTCGCTGCCTGAGTGCTGTGCCACAGCTGCAAGCAGCAAAGGCATTTATTGGCCAAATTATCAGCCCCAGCAGGCGGACATCTGATACAGCCAGTTTTCTTTATATCGGTACCAATCTGATATTAGACCGACGTATTGGTGCACCTGTACTGTGCAGGCTTTGGCATCCAGGTAGAGACAGAGAGGGAGAGAGTATGTGCGAGAGAGAGAGAGAAAGAGAGAGAGTGAGAAAGTGAGCGTGGGTGCACATGCAATGTGGGAGGTGCTTGGGCAACAGGGACGGGGGGGGGCGCTGGGGGCTGCAGGCCTGGAATGAGGGGCACCGGCAGGGCTGGGGTGGGGGGCAGAGGCTGCAGGTTGGGAGTGAGGGGCACCGGCATGGCTGGGGGGGCAGGGGCTGCGGGTAGGGAGTGAGGGGCATGGGGGATGGGAAGGGTGACTCTAGGTTGGGTGTGTAGGGCGCAAAGCGCCAGGGGACTGTGGGTCAGGAGTGAAGGGCACCAGCAACCAGTCGGGGGCAGGGTACTGCTTTTTGGGAGTGAGGTGCACTGGCAGGGCTGAGGTCAGTGGGTCCGGAGTGAGGGGCAGCAGCAGGGCTGTGGGGAGGGGTGGGAGTGGCTTGTTAGTGAGGGGCAACAGAATGGGCAGGGGCAGGGTACTGATATGTCACTGCCCCCCCACCGTCATTTCCCTCCCCCATTACAGGTGTAGTCTTGTTTGGATCTGGAAATATGGTAACCTTAATCCCCTCAGAACTCTGCCAAACTGCTTAGGGCCTGTAGGCACCAACATTTTTGGCAATATACCTAGGTGCCCTAAGTTTTGCTGCACATGCTCAGAGATACTAACATCTTAGCTGAGACGAAGCAGCTCATCACTTATCTCCCACCTAAGATTAGCAAGCTAGGCCCCCCTGCTCCTAAGCACACTAGCCCGGGGCCAACCTAACACATAGGCAAGTGTTCAATACAAAGCCCAGCAGGAGTGGGCATTGTCTTTTGAAAAAATGACTAAGGGAGGTGACAGGGACACCCACCCATTTACATAATACCTGGCAGTTGGAGGACTTGCTTTGAAAGTGAGATATGTGAACTCTATAGACTCTCCTTAACTTGACGGGGTTCAAACCCATACTTCTCACCTCCCAAGAGTGTCCTAGTCACTGGGCTACTAGGCATTAGGCTAGGATGGGGGCACTCACCATTCCTCCATTGAAAGCTCTACCACTATGCAGAAAGAGATGCAAGATTCATAGGGCCACACAGCGAATGAAAATGACCTTAATGACAAGACACTGCCTATTAATGTGCATGTCTGCACTTGAGCCTAGGATCGCAGCATGTCGAGTTGGAGCAGAGCAGCCCCAGCTGGCAGAAGGCCTAGTGGTGGTGGTGGTGGTGGGGGGGGGGGGGGGTGTTAGCCTGTCAGCCTGGGGCTGCTCACCTTGGCTCAGCATGCTTCAGAGGGGCTGGCTGGGGCACAGGGGTGCTTTAGTGCAGGGCTAGCTGGCAGGCAGCCCCTGCACTGAAGCATCTTTGTGCCTCAGCCAGCCTCTCCTGCTGCAGAGTAAATTACTTTGCTGCAGCCTAATAGGGGTGTATATATAGATGCAGAGACATTTACTGTGCAGCTAATTAGTCTACTGCACAGTAAATGTCTCGTGAAGACACACCCACTGAATTCCAAACAGGCTTAGGTATGAGATAAACATGGAAATACTGAATTCGGCCAACATGGCAGTGGCTGTGGCATGTGCAGTAATAGAACTAAGTGTTCTGATGAACATGTAGCTGCTCATGGAATTTCAGTTGCCTGAGGGGTAAGACAAGATTTTTTTTCTGTGTATCACTCACTCTTGGCCTTAGGTACTTAAAGTACAACTTAGAAGGAATTTAGATACTTCAGGGCTTTTTTTTGGCATCTCACGTTTATTCTCATTTAAGCTTATAAGTCATTTAGATACTTTTGAAAATACTACCTCCAGCCTTTTACAGAAGATAAAATCTGTACCACTAAAATCAGTAGGAGCCTTGCCATTAATCTTAATTGGTACAGGATCAAGCACTTAATGAAACAGAGAACTTAATGAACAAGATCTTATTTATTTTGTCATGCTGAATTGCAGGAGGAACGTGCTAGTTCAGACAGGTATCTAATGACTATGAACTGTGAGTGTACCAATAGCATTTTTAGATATATAACACTAGTTGGAAAAAAGTGCTGAATTACTGCCTGACCTGTCTTTTGTTTAAATACAAAAATAAACAGCTACCTTGATTTTCCCTTATGAGTAAATTCTAGGTTTAAGGCAGTAATTAGTTCCAGTGACAGTTGATACTATTAATACTAAAGTATTTACTGTACAGCTGTTTAGTTGTGTGTGATTAGGGGCAGTTGTATATTCAAGCCTGATTATTTTCATGCAAATATGTGGTTGGCTGGTGGGGAGCACAGCTGCTGCCTAGCAACTGTAGATGGTAACTGGAAGCAGAGGGGGAAGAGGTGACTTGCTTTAGATTGGCAAAGCGGATAAGGCCCTAGGGAGAGTATACACTGTAGGGAAATGTGGTTATAGTGAAGAAGAGAGAGGGGCATCTCCAGTCATGATGTTCCATTTGGAACTGACTCTCCTGACATGTCAAAATTTACTAGAAGAGGATGATTTCCAACTAAGTACACAGGCCTACCAAATAGTGGAGACAGCCCACACACATAAGGTCTGAAGGAGTTCAAAAAGAGATTTTTGTGTTTGCCAGAGGGAGGAAGGAACAGAGGGGGGAGAATTTAGGAGGTCTGGAAATTCTGGATATTTTACAGAGAAATGTCTTGTGTTGTTGAGAGTAAAACTTGAAACAAATTCTTACTAAATGAACAAGAAACTGGACACTTGATTTCTCTTAAGGCAGTTTTGTGCTGCTACAGAGACAGGATGACATGCTCACATGGACAAGAAACTGTCTCCAGATTAGGTGTCAACTATTCCTGCTTGAGCTTTGCCTTCTGTTTCCTAGCAAGTTTTCCAGATTTGGAAATCAAACCTGTCTGCTACCACAGTCCATCTATATGATGTAGAAAAGCTAGGTTTCTAGGCTCAACCTTTTTGTTCAGCGGGCCGAATGGGCAGTACTTGGTCCCTCCATGTGTGGGATCCAGCCAGTGGACCCAATCTGTGGCCCAGGGCAGGTGCAGTGGGGCCCCATCCGGCCACAAAGAGTAGGGCAGCCCAGTCCCAGTCCAGCTGTGTGGGGGAAGGGGGTTTGGCCTGGCCCTAACTTGACCCTGCAGAGGGAAGGGGGCATGACCCAGCCCCAACCTGGCCTGGCTAGAGGAAAGGGGTGTAGCCCAGCCCTGCAGGAAAAGGAAGTGTGGCCTGGTGGGAGAAAGGGGGCAACAATGAGGAAGGCCAACAATGAGAAAGGAAAAAGTTAGCAACGTAGAAAAAGACAGTGAAATGGAAATGAAAGACAGCCAAGTGATCTGGAAAACAGCTGAGGCTCCTAAGAAAGTAAAGTGAAGAAGGGGCAGTGATGGCAGGGTGGTCCCAGAGAGTGGGAAGTGAGGAAATGTGGCAAAGCCCATAGTCAAGGGGGAACAGGATAAAACTCATTCAAAGAACAATATAAGAAATATGGAAACTGAGTCAGAATGAGTTGGTATTGAATGAAATGAGTCTCCAGAACTTTTCTGATGACTGTCAGTTTTTGTAAAGCGCAAATTTGCTTTTCAAAAAGCTTCTTGTCCTTCATTGTGACAGAGACATCCCAAATATTACCTTGGCACACTTAAGCAGTGAGAACACAAGTCACCTATTAACTCAGCCACCTAACGAGGAATGCTGATGCATCCATTTTCCTAATTCCTTGTCCCAAGCAGGTCCATTGCCCATCATCCTAGGGAAATGGAGTCTCAGAAGTACTCTCTCATCTCTTGGCACGAAAATCAGATGAAGGACCAAAACGGAGATGAGCCAGAGAAGAAAATATTATAGAATAAAACTAGGGAGAAATGGTAAAAGACAGGGTTGGAAAGCAGCCTTCAACTACCTGAAGGGTGGCTCCAAAGAGGATGGAGCTACACTGTTCTCAGTGGTGGCAGAAGACCGAGCAAGGAACAATAGTCTCAAGTTGCAGCAAGGGAAATTTAGGTTGGATATCAGGAAAAACTCTCACAAGGTGGGTTGTAAAGCACTGGAACAGGTTACCCGGAAACGTTGTGGAATCTCTATCTCTAGAGGTTTTTAAGACCCAGGTAGACAAAGCCTTGGCTGGGATGGTCCTGCTTTGAGCAGAGGGTTGGACTAGATAGATCAGTGTTTCCCAACCTTTGCTAGCCCAGGGCACACGTACATTAATGAAAATGTTATGCGGCACACAATCCCTCTCACCCAGCACCCTCTGAATATTTAAAGAAAACTTACTTTCAGTGTGAAATCTGGGTGTCTCAATGTATAGTTTTTTTTATACCAGCAGGAACAAATGACAGTACAACTCAGAGCACTTGCTCCATCCGTCTCAGATGCTCCCTTTGTTTTTGATGCAAGTCAGGCTCATACAGGTATGCTGTCAAAAATGGCAACAACACTGAGATCCCATGTTCTGATAGTATTAGATATTTGTTTGCAAAAGTCAACCAGAATGAGTCCAACAGCATGTCACCAAATTTAATTTTAAAGTTGTGATCCATCCTTAACACACTAAGTTGCTCTTGAGCCGTTACTGAAATATGCTTAGCACTTTCCATTGCAGATGAAATCCAAGGACCATGGATCCAGTTGAAATCTTCAATATGAACTGAAGAGAAATAAAAACTAAATTTCTCTTCAAGACTTTTCAAATGCTGAGAAATTGCAATGGTCAAAAAAATGCTTGTTGGATATTTAGAATTTGCCAGGGAAGGTTTTCGTTTCTTCCTTACATTTTCCTGTTCCAATCGTTGAGGTGTTGGAATATGTCACCCATGTAGGCGAGCTGTGCACACCACATGCTACATCAACAATCAGATCTGCATACGCAGATTGGTCCGAAGTTAAGATTTTTACTTTTTCTCTTAGCTGATACAAACGTGACAGAACTTTTCCATGGGAAAGTCAGTGTGCTTCCCTGTGCAAAAGCAAACTCTGATGTTCTCCTCCCATATCCTCGTGTAACGATGAGAAAAAGTGACTTTTCAAGGGCTGTGCTTTTATTAAGTTCACTATTTTTATTGATCCATCCAACACTGAGGAGAGTTTTTTTAGCAATGTTTTGGCCACAAGCACTTAACCCACTGTTTCCTGCACCAGGGAATCGGCACATCAGGGTTTTTTTGCTTGACCTTGTTTAAAAACCCTTTCATTTTCCCTGTCATAGAAGTTGCCCCATATGGGCAGACACTCGGGCAGTTTTTCCATTTCAGTTCTCTCTCCTTCAGATAGGCTGCTGTCACCCTGAATATTTCCTCTCCATTCGTGTTACCTAGGAGCTCTTTGCAAAATAAAAAAAAAAAAAAAATCTTTTATACCATCTCTGTCAATGAACCTGGCATTAGCCAAGAGCTGAGCACAACCACCGATCTCTGTAGACTCATCAAGCTGCAAAGCAAATTTTCTGGTTTTTTTGTTTTGTTTTTTTTCAAACAACAGTTTCAAGGTCAGCAGACATATCAACAACGTGGCAACTTATCGTACTGTCTGAAAGGGGAACCTTTGTGATTTCATTGTCTGCATCTGAGCCAAACATTACTTTCAAAATCTCTTTACATGCTGGTAAAATTAAAGACTCTGCGATTGTAAGTGGCTTTTTTATCTCCGCAACAAACTCAGCGACCAAGAAGCCTGCCTCCAGAGCTTTATCAGACACCTCCTTGTTGGCAAGAGACGGGTGTTTGGCTGAAACATGTTGTTTCAACTTAGTTGGCACCACAGCATGGTTTGAAAGTTTCTCCCCACACATGAGACATAGTGGAAGAGGTCAAGTTAGTTCACCAGTAAACAAAAATCCATAATGCAAACAACTCTTACAATAGCGTTGGCTCACCCTTTTCACTTCCTTGTGCTCATGTTCAGCTTCATCAGTGCAGGTACACGTGGAGACACCAGAATCTTGTCTTTTCAAATATCGATCCATCATCCTTTTCCCATTCAAACCCTGTACACTCTGCAAATACTCTGCTTAACATGGGGGGGTTTTGATCCCATACAGTCCTTAGAGCATAGCGTGACCGCCTCACATCTGTACACCAGAGCACCAATGCGACACAATATGCTTGGGTTCTGTCCACGGGCGAGTGGTGCCTCCTGAGTCGGGGGGGGGGGGACTTCCCCACCCCCAGCGGCCAAGCAGTGACCACAGTGATCACGCCAACCTAGGAGTGGGGTCCCCCTGCAGCCAGTTATGTGCGCCGACTCGGAAATAGCGTTCCTTCTAAGCTAGCTCTAAGAGGGAGCCGCTGCCCAGAACTTCTGGCGCCCGCACTCCCCGGCCAGCACTCTTAGGGGCAGGAGGCCACCAGCGCGCCTGCCTGCGCCTCCTGCCCATTGCCAAAGTGGGGAGCGCTGCTATAAGTGGGTGCACCAGTGCTCTCAGGGAATGCACATGCACCCCCTACGTGGCACCACTGGTTCTGTCCATGAAACTAATTTATATAAATGACACATTTCATTTATTTAGTTTTCTAACACACGACGTTTTCCCCCCCAAAAATACTGCTAAACACCCTTCATTTCTGAGGGCATGTGGCTGCGCCTGGGAAATGTAGGGTCTCTTCCAACCCACATTTCCTGATGCAGGGGAAGGACCTGGAGGGTGGTTCTAACCCCCCGGCTCTGCCCAGGGCTGGTCCCGGTGAAAGGGAACAGAGGAGCCGGGCTGGGAACGGACGCAGGAGGAAGGACATGCGCGCACCTTCTTCCCCAGCGGAGCCGCAGCCCCCATCCTTTGGTCCAGCTCAGGCCGCGGGAAAGGCTGGGGGGAGAGACCTCGTGCCAGTACTCGTACATCACGGCGCAGGGCCGGAAAACCCCTCCCCCGCCAGCGGCACCGGCCGCCGCCCTTTTATAGGCTGAGCCTCACGCGCTCGCTCCTACCCGGCGTTACAACGCGCGCGCAGGGTCAGTTACAGCAGACGAGGGCGCGCGCGACACCAGGACCGTTCCCTGAGCCGCTCCGCTCCCGGAACACGAGACCCCCGCACCCCCCCCCCCACTCACCTTCCCACCGCGAGGCGCTTTCTCGCGGCCTCTAAGATGGCGGCAGGCCGGGCCCTCTCCCAATCCCCGCCTCGGCGCTCCGCAGCCTCCACCCAGGCGTGGGGGCCGAGCGCCGAGTCATCGATTTCCCCCGCCCCAGTCCGCCTCCTCCTCCCGCCAGGCCCAACCCACTGCAGAAGCAGAGCCCGGGAGGGACACGTTCCATCCCTCCCCCCCGCTCCCCTCTAGTGGTTGCGTCCGTGACATCATCATCATGGCAACAACAGCTGCAGTGTGGAGCCGCGGAGCCGCCGTCGCCGCCGCGGTGCCCAGGGCCGGGGCCGCTCTACCGCCGAGGCGCGCGCGGCCGGCTGCGCTCTAGAGCCGCTCGTCGCGCCTGCGCGTGCGCCGCACCTAGAGAGGGGCAGCCCGGGCGGGCGCAGGAAGCGGGGGGCTGCGCTCGCCGAGGCGGCGGCGGGGCCAGGCGGGCTCCGCGCGCGTTTCCCCGTCCCTCTCTCCCTCCCTCCCTCCCTGCGCCCCGTGCCCGGCGGCAGCGAACATGTTCTCAGTGAGGCTCGTGACCGCCGACTACTACATGGGCAGCCCGCTGCCTGGCCTGGACCCCTGCCAGCCCCGCTGCCCGCAGGCCCCAGCCCGGAGGGTGCCCGTGGTCCGCGTCTTCGGCGCCACCCCCGCAGGTAAGGGTGGGGCGCGGCGGGGTGTGCGTGTGTCTTTGTGCCCGAGCCGCGCTGCGGCGGGCACCCCTCACCTGCCCCCTCCCCCCCCCCGGGTCTTTGTGGGCTGCGGCGGCGCGGGCGGGGGGGGCAGACACTCGGGGCCGCCCCCGAGCAGCCGTGGAGGAGGGGCGCGGAGGGGGCCCCGCGCGTGCGCAGAGGGTCCGTTGGGGGGCTCCAACGGTCGCACCTCGGTGCGGGGGGCGGGCCCGATCCCGGGAGCGGCGCCGCCTCCAGGTGCGGGAGGGCCGGGCTGAGGCTCGTACGTGCGGGCGCGGAGCTGGGGAAGCAACAAAAGGCCGCGGGTTCGGAGACGCCGGGCTGCTCCCGCCGGGAGGGCGGGGTGGGGGGTGCTTCGCTATTCAAACAGGCAGGGCCCGGGTAGGCCCGGAGGCCGCGGTGTGCGCCTGGCTGCTTCTCTTCCCCCACTTCTTGGAGAGAAGAGTGACAGCCCCTTCCTTCAAGGAAACGCTTAGGCTCTGCCATGTTAGGAGCATGGCATTGCAAAGCCAGCAGGAGAGGAGTTTGGCTTGTCCAGCTTCCTCAGAGCAAAATCCTTTGCTTCTCTCACCATAAACTTGGCGATTTGTTTGCATAACAGAATGGTGTCTAATTCGGCCAACTTGCAGACGATTTTTTTTTTCAATGCGGTCTGCAGAGACAGTGTGCTATAATTATCTTCTGTTTATCTCTCCATTACTCTTGACAGCAAAGAGTTAGCAGCTTGCTGTTATTTTCCCTTTCCATCCTTTTAATCACCTTTCCTACAGAGATTTAAGAAATGTGTATTGTGCTCCTCCCATGCAGTTGTTCAGGTGGAAAAACTAGACCTGAAGTTATTTGCTGAGGTGCTGTGGTAAGCAAGCATTGTTAGGGCCTCGCTGGCACAGTTAACATATCAGAGTGATTCGGCACTGTAAACTCTCCACCTATTTTAATTAACTCTTAATTGATCCAAAAATGAGATGTAAATAGGATGTTTTAGAAATCTCTTGACTTCTCTCCCAATTAAAAAAATTACATTTGAATATGTAAGGACTTCCATTATTGGCCACCTTCAATTCAAAATTGGTAAAACAACTTCTAAACTATTGTATTAAGAGAGTGGAGGATACACCTAGAGCTCAAGTGTTAAGCAACATGATCCTTGTTTCCTCTTGAGCTGAGCTTGGAAGAAATTAGCCCTGCTGATGAGGGTTAATGTGTGTTCTTACCAGCATAGTACAAAAAGTGTCAGGTTGCAATCCTTTGTGCATGGCATCTAGCCACTATAGGCAGCTTGCACTCTCAGTTTGGTTGTGTCTCTGTTAATCTTGGTATGTTTAAAAGAAAGTGTCCACGCTGTGCTACTAATTAGGAGACTTGGGTTCAAAAGCAGGCTCCTTATTCCACCTGCTGAGTCAGTGGAGATTGATTGGTATATGAAAGTGGCTTATTTAGATTCAGAAAGTTGGATTCCTAGCAGTGGTGCATTTTGCATCCAATATCAGTTAAGGGTGTTGATTTTTAAGTGAGCTAGCTGCCTGATCTTCTCTTCTCTTACGGGAGGTGAAATGTTCAGGCACACGAGTGAGGGCGTAATTATGTATTGCTCTTATTCTTGTCATTTTTGATGCACATAAATCAGTTATTTGATGAAACAATATACCTCCTCCATCAAACATGAAAGGCCAAAGTAAAAGATAATAGAGGTTTGGAAAAAAATTGGTCTGCAAACACTTTCTGGTAAGGACCTTTTGGTTGCACCTTTGCATACCTTTCAAAATAGAATTCTGGGGGAAAAGAGTAGAAAATTTTGTTATGGGTGTTACTGTCATTATCATGTCCACCTGAAGGTAACCTTCATTTAGGTTAAAAAGTAAGATACCCTGTACCCCCAAACTAAAGTCTAAATATATCTAAGTCCAAATAAATAAAAAAGCATTACTACAAGTTTTTATTTATTTTTTATTATTTTAGTTTTATGCAATATCAGCAGAACCTATTTGGTATAACCACACTGAAGATAAAGACTAGCCAGTGTGGTCTTCTTTTATTTTAATGCATCTTAGCAGATGCAAACCTGCATTTCATTTTGGCACCCTCTGGGCTTAAAGGTGAACTACATAAGTCATGTACATGCCACATAATGAATTGGATAGAACTATAATTTCAGAAATGTTTTGAGTTTGCAGAACTGCCATATTGGTTGTAGCATGAAAGTAGTGTTTCATGTTTTTATTGTTTGACTACCTTGCGTGCATTTTTTTTAAGAAAGATTAAAGAGAGAGAATGGTTATTAATTTTGAAATAATTATTTTATCTACCAAGTGACATTGAACTCCTGAGCAAAAACTGCTATTTTTAGTGTTGTAGTTGAATGTGCTTTTATCAAACTTACTTTTTAAGGCCAAACCCTGAGATGTTAATGTGGCACATAGTGAGGGAGCTAAACTCATTATTCAGAAATGGATATAAAGAAAATTAAAGTGAGGGTCTTACCTGTGAGATCTAGGACAAAAAAAAAAAAATTCAAAAACTCAGTTCTGTCCTCTCTCTCATCCCCTGGAAGCTATTTCTATTAAGGAGGTATCATAGAAAATTAGGGTTGGAAGGAACCTCAGGAGGTGACTTAGATTCTAATCCATCCCCCTGCTCAGAGCAGGACTATCCCTATCTAGGTCAATCCAGCCAGAGATGTGTCAAACTAGGCCTTAAAAACAACCAAGGATGGAGATTCCACTGCCTCTCTAGGTAACTTTTGTTCCAGTGCTTCACCACCCTCCTAGTGAGAGAGTTTTTTTCCTAATGTCCAACCTAAACCTCCCTTGCTGCAACTTGAGACTGTTTGTTGTTCCTGTTCTTTCATTTGTCTCCACTGAAAACAGTCTAGCTCCATCCTTTTTGGAACCTTCCTTCAGTAGTTGAAGGTTGCTGTTAAATCCCCCCTCAGTCTTCTCTTCTTCAGCCTAAATAAGCCCAGTTCCCTCAGCCTCTCCTCAAAAGCCATGTATCCCAGCGCCCTAACCATTTTTGTTGCCCTCTACTGGACTTGCTCCAACTTGTCCACATCCAGGGGCAACGTGTTCATAGCGTGGTGGTGCACTCCCTGCAAAAAGGCACCACTGCCAGTGTTGGCAGCGCCTGCGGGCAGTTGCCACTCACCACCCCACCGGCAGCGGTGTCTGTGGGTGGTCCGTGATTCCCTGCTGGTTACTGCTGTGCTCCCACTACCACTGTGCCCCCGCAGCCACCGGGGGCACTCACTCGCACACCATTCATGTCCACATTCTTTCTATAGTGGCGGCCCAAAACTGGACACTGTACTCCAGATGTGGCTTCACCAATGCCAAATACAGGGGAATAATTACTTCCTTTGATCGACTGGCAACATTCCTACTAATGCAGCCCAGTATGCTGTTAGCCTTCTTCGCAGTAAGGTTACACTGTTGATTCATATCCATCTTATTATCCACTGTAACTCCCAGGTCCTTTTTTGCAGAGCTACTGCTTAGCAGTTGGTCCCAAGCCTGTAGCGGTGCATGAGATTCATCTGTCCTAAGTACAGGGCTTTGGTGAACCTCATGATATTTCTTTTGGCCTAGTCCTCCCATTTGTCTAGGTCGGGGGTGTCCAACCTTTTTGAATGTGGGGCCGGATCATGAACTTTTTATCACCCAATGGCGAGCCATATTCAAAGGCCTCACAGAAAGCGGTATCATATCACACCCCCCCCCCCCAAATGAAAGTACAGTGTTTACTTTTGTTTCCCATTGCAGCACCTTGGGCCTCAGAAAACAGCTTGGAGGGCCACGTGGCGGCCCGCGGGCCGTATGTTGGACGAGCCTGGTCTAGGTCACTCTGAATCCTAGTGCTACCCTCCAACCTATCTATCACACCCCCTGGCTTGGTGTCATCCTTGAATTTGCTTATGATTCAATCCATCCCATCTTCCAGATGATCGATGAAGATGTTGAACAAAACTGGCCCCAGGACTGACCCCTGGGGCCTTCTACTTGATATTGGCTGCGAACTCGACGTCAAGCAGTTGATCACTACCCGTTGAACCTGGCATTCCAGGCAGTTTTCTATCCACCTTACAGTCCATTCAGCCAACCCATACTTACTTCCTCAGCTTGCTTGCAAGGATGCTGTGGGAGACTATATCAAAAACCTTACTAAAGTCAAGGTATATCACATCCACTGCTTCCCCCGCATCCACAGAGTCAGTTTTCTCATCACAAAAGGCAATCAAGTTGGTCAGGCATGACATGCCATTGGTGAAACCATGCTGACTGTTCTTAGTTACTTTCTTTTCCTTCAAGTGCTTAGAAACGGATTCCTTGAGGCCCTGCTGTATGATTTTTCTGGGGACTGAGGCAAGACTGACTGGTCTGTAGTTCCCTGGATTCTCCTCCTTCTCTTTCTTCAAGGAGTTCTGTGTTTGCCCTTTCCCAATCATCTGGGACCTCCCCTGATCACCACATGTTTTCAAAGCTAATGGCTCTGCAGTCACATCAGCCGACTCCCTCAGCACCCTCACGTGCATCTGGCCCCATGGACTTGTACATGTCCAGCTTTTCTAAATAGTCCCTAACCTGTTCTTTTGCTAATGTTGGCTGCTCACCTCCTCCCCAAAAGGTGGAAGCTTGTTAAGAGACCCCATTTATTATATCCACTTCTGGTTATTGGGCCTTAAAAAAAATTAGCATTAAAAGCTCCTCCTCCTTTGCAGAAACTTCAGAAGGAGAGAGATTAGTCTCATCTGTGAGATTTGGCAAACAAGATTGGGAGAGTCTCTACAAGTCTGTCCCTTTTCCTTCTTGCAGCTAAGAGGTTATGTGTAGTAAGCATCCATTTCCAGTTTCCTAGCATATTTTAATTTTTGAATCATCCATCACGGGGGGTTGGCAACATCAGTAAAGCCATTGAATCAGGCTTGTGGAGCCAGAGGCTTTGCCCACTTTTTGTGGGGGGGGTGGGCTTTGCCCATGCCCTGGCTAAATGGCAGAGTACTTTGCTTTTAACTCAAGCTGGGTCATTCTAGCCAGAAAACCTTTGTTGACTGCTGTTCTACCCCAGTGTTCCTCAGGTGGGTTTGTGTCCTGTACTTCAGCTGTGGATTGCTAGTGATTTTACCCTCATCACAGTTGGTGAGTGGAAGCTACAGCAGTGGTGGCTGGAGGGGGGGGTCTGATAGTGCCTGAAGTAGGGGAGAGCCACTGTGATGATCATGCACCTCCCTTGGGAACCTCCTGTGCCCACCCCCAGTAATGCTTGCCTCTTTCTTAATAAGCATGAGATTGACATGGTACTTGATTGCTTTGCTGCTCCCCGGAGAGTGAATAGTTACAGAAGCTGACTGGTATCATAATTTTATTCTGTTGCTGCTTCTGGGAATCTGTGTAGTGGTAGAAGCAGTAAAGCTGTATGCAGACTTGGAAAGGTTCTCTAGCATATGTTTACCAATGGTTTACTTTTAGAAGGGAATCCTACAAGCTTCTGACTTTTAAAATAAAAAAAAACCCCCTAATATTGAGGAATTGATGCAAAGGCCCCCTGGTTTGCTAGAATAACATACATGCCTACTCACCAGGGGTAAATGGATTTCTCAAGGCCTATTTAAAATTATGAATATGCTTGTCACAGACACAGTAGGTTGTTTGCAGATAATTTCTCAACAGAATTCTATTTACGTGGAAAAACTAATTATGGCTTCATTTTTGTGAATCAGAATATGCCAGATCCAGTGTTTACCATAAAAATGTTTAATAACTTTTCCCAACATTAGTGTGGATTCTTCAGAACATGGGTGTCTAGTAAAATATAGGGTGGACAACATGGTATATTTTATTGGAAACTTAGAAATCAGAATGTCTTGGTGTTCTGTGTCAGTTCGGGTAACTTGAACAAGATGCTTAAACAGCACGCTTGCTATCTATGTCTCTGGAGACTGACAAATTTCACCCACTTCAGTAAATACCTTGAGCTCTAGAGATAAAAGGTACTGTATGCATTTCATATGAAACAATGAAATATGGACCAACATTGTGTCTATTAAGTTCATAACTTTGTATTAAATTGCTATCTCTTCTTTCCTTATTTCTAATCAGCAATTAAATAAGTGGTGGTGCAAGGTATGTTTTTTGCTTGAATCTTCAGAGTGAAATTGTGCACGATGGAGTGGTAGAGGTTAAATGTTTTGTTAATTGGTTATTTCAAATTGTTGTTCTTGTCAAAATGGTGGGATATGTTTAAATATCTAAGCAGTGATTTGCTTCTTGCTTGTTGTAGACCAGCGGGGGGCTCCTGGAGTTTTCAGAGGCTTCGCTGATCTATTGTTGCTGCTTTGTCGGGTATTTCTGAGATGTCTGCCTTTTTAGGTTTGAACACACCCAGACTGTATAATGACCTGAAGTTAGAGCGAGATTACTTATTAGAACTAAATAACCTCCCTCATTATATGCAAAGTCCAAGGTAACTACATTCTTTCAAAACAGACCACCATATAATTGACAGTACTCAGATTATGAAGAACAAAGAAACTGTTAGTCACTGTTGTTACACTGCTCACATAATGAAGAGGTTTGTTTGTTTGTTTTGTTTGTTTGTTTGTTTTCTTGATCAGGTAATGGAAGAATGGTAATTCTGGCACAGAATATATGAGGTACCCTAGATATAAATAGATGTCTCTTACTTTTAAGGAAAAAATTCTGGTAAAGTTCTATATAATTTTTATAAAGGAAAAATGTAAAACCAGTTCCGGCTAAAACTGTAACTATATAATTGCTGTTGAGGCTAGCATATACGCACAATTTTCTTCCTAAGGGTTTTGTAGTTTTTATACTTTTTTTGGAAATATTGATGCAAGAATGAAGTTCCTTTAGGACACCACAGAACTCTTAGCCTGTGCTTGCTTTAAGCCACCTTTGACCTTCTGACCCTGACTTACTCTGGGGCCCCAGCATAATTTAAGACAGCTCTGAGGCCTGCTTTAAGATCACTGCCAGAACTTCCCTGTGGCCTTTAGCATTGCCCAGAATCTCATCAGCACTTTGTGTTACAGATATGCTTTCAACATGCCACTTGTGACATATCGTATTTAGGGTAGGGGGTATGAAAAAAGGGCTTAGATAATATCTTTGTGCTGCTTCCCTAGCACAGGAAGTCTGAGAAATCCCTCAATAGGTTGGAAATAGGTCTGAGAAAAAAAAATTACATGTTTTTCTTTTTGAAACAAGATGCATTTTTATTCTCTCCCCACTGTTACTCCTCCTCTTTATTGTAGGTTCAGTTTTTGGGGTTTTTTGTAAATGAGCTGAATAGATGAGATATTGGATCAGAGATTCTCAACCTTTTCCAACGGGTGCCTTGCGTATTAAAATGCCAGCTCTTAGTTTTTTTAGCTCTTAGCTTTCTGACTATGGGAAACAATAGAGCAATTCTTCTGTCGCAAAGAACTCCAACCACAACAGGCCAGAATGTTTTTTGACACTGTGGTTTCCTGTTTAAAATATCTTGGTTTATCTTGTGAATCATGTTAGGTGTTTGCACAGCTAATAGAGCTAATATTGAATGGTACTTGTGGCATCCTTTAAAGGATCTCATAGCACTCTGAGTTCCTACAGCATCCTGGTTGAAAATCACTGCACTTGGTTATCGAAGAAGTGATTGCCTGTCTGGCTAAGCTATTGTGGAGCCCTTTACATCTGAGAAAAACATACTTGCTAAGTAGCATAGTTAGTCATGCATGCGATGCATGCGCAGTTTAATTTACCTGAATTTTTTCCTTTTTTGTGTGTGGGCTTAAATATTGAAACAAATGTGTTGTATGGCATCTTGATTCCACAGACATCGATTTACCTGCTAGACCAGAGCACTTCTTGCCTGAGTTTATTGAAACTTTTCATGTGTTAACATCATATTGCATTTGTAACTCAGGTTAGCTTATGTCATTACAGGTTGGTCAGCTGTGGAGTTAAAAACATTTTGCAAATGTGGTCTTTTCCAAGTTGGGTCTAAATATATAGATTTGAACTAGTTTTTATGAAGAGCATGTCCTAGAGCAGGGGTCTGCAACCTGCAGCCAACTACTGGATTTGGCCCAGAGCTAAGGTGCTTTGACAGCATTTGAGGATAAGGGGGAAGAGGGGCTGGTTGGCTGGCTATGCTTGGGCTAAACTGAGGATGACTAGCAGGCAGCTTCACCCATGCTGCCCTGTACTGCAGCCAGCTGACCAGGAGCACCCTTTGCTATGCTGGTGCTGGGTCTTAGTGCTGACCTGCCTAGGGCCTGAGTTAGAATCATAGAAATTAAGGGCTGGAAGGGACCTCAAAAGATCAAGTCCAACCCCACTGCCCTAGGTAGGAATACTGTTGGGATCAGATGATCCCAGTAAAGTGCCTGTCCAGTCTCCTCTTGAAGACTTCTGGGGTTGGGGACTGTACCACCTCTTTGGGATGTCTGTTCCAGATTCTGGTCACCCTTGCCATAAAGTTCTTCCTTGCATCCAACCTGATACCATCCTCTAACAGTTTATGGCCAGTCTTCCTTGTCCTCTCTTGGGGCGCCCTAGTGAACCATTTGGTGAGTTGAGTTATTCCAGCCCCCAGCCCACTTCCAGAAAAATGTTGCTGGCCACTACCCTGAAATGTATCCACCTCAGACAGGTTTGACCTTCCCAACTCTGAAAACTTCTTATGGGAACTTCTGGCAGTTCATTTTAACTTTGAGTCTGGAAAATGGACCTATGCATATTCCTCAGATTTTAAATTTTTGCTTACTATAATAGCACTAAAGGGCCAGAGCTTACCTTACCAGTGCTAGGCAGTATACAGACACACAGTGAGGGACAGCTTCTGCCCTAAAGCATTTACTGCAGGAATGGGCAATTATGTCAGCTGGTGGGCCACTTAATGAGTTTTGGTGAGGGCCTCTCACACAGTCCTTCAGAAAATATTATTTTAACAAATTATAGATTAAAAAAATAGTATACTAAAAATCAAACATCTAGTATAACATTTTAATTTTATTTCAAAAATATTTTTGGTCTGATTAATGGTTTTTGAGCTGTGCATATAGAGGTGATGCTTCATTTTGAGCATAATAGTTCAAAATTAAGTCTTACACTTGTATATTGTGGGGGGGAGGTGTGTGTGTGTGTTTGTGGGAAGCTGCCCATGCACTAGGTCCCAGGACCCAGCCAGGGTAGAGAAGAGGTTTGCAACAGAGCTCACCCAAGCAGTGCAGGTGTGGGCCATTCGCTCTCATCCCCATCCCCCAGTCCAGCTTGCAGCTGCCCCTGCAGTGCTCCTCATGGGGCCTAGCCCTGCCTGGGGCAGCTTCTACTGCGCTCTTTCCTGTACCCACCCCATGCCTGCCAGACAGCACTGCCCTGGCCCTAGCCAATGCTCACAGCTTCCTGGCAGGGCTGCTGCTGCAGCTGCCTGCATACTGCTTGGCTTGACTTCCCTCACCTCCAATGGCTTCTCCTCTTCCTGCCCCTGCTGCGCTCTCTGGGCAGTATATAACGCAGGTAAGTCATGGGGATGCGTGTCGGGCAGTAGATGCCCAACCAGGTAGAGGGGGAGGCTACAGCTGGGCAGCTCCTGCCCCAGCATATGTGGGTGGAATCCCTGCACACTGGGGTAAGAGCCTCCTGGCTAAAGCTTTTCTCCCTGCCTGGTTGGGCATCTGCAGCCTAGCACGCATCCCACATGGCTTCCCCATGTTATCTGCTGTCCAGAGTGGTACAGCAGGGGCAGGAGGAGGAGGAGCTGCTAGAGGCGAATGGAGTCAAACAGTACCTGGGTGGCTGTAGTAGCAGCCCTGCTGGGAAGCTGTGCATGCTGGCCAGCGCTGGGGTGGTGCTGTCTGATGGGTGTGGTGTGGGTGGGGCTCGGCTGTGGGCCAGATTCAATCAATTGGTTGGGGGGGCCTGTCTGAGGGTTGGGTATAATCAGTTGGTGGACTGCATCTTGCCCTGGCTTACTGTCTAAATAAGTAAAATAAATGGTGTGTTGGGGGGAAATGAATAGAGGTGTGTAGTGACTTGCCCAATGTTGTAGATCAGCTTAGTAGCAAAACTGGGACTAGAAAACAGACTTTGTGTACTAACCTGTGCTATGTCTACTAGACTATACTGCCTGATCATAAATGGATAGATGTAAATAGTAAAACTAGTTTCTCACTAAGCATTTATACTCGGTTAAGTAAGAGTCTAAGCATTAACATATGGAATTGATCTAGCAAAAGTTCAGAGGCTGGAGAAAAGACTTTTGGTTATAGTAGCTGCATGCCTGAGTTTTTGTAGACAGTAAAATAATTTGAGGAAGTCAGGAAGATAAAACTAATAGCTGAACCAGCAAATAGACAATGCTTCTTAATATGCTGGAACAGGGACTGTCATTTATTTTGGGCGGAGAGCCACTTACCGAGTTTTGGCAAGCTGTCGGGCTGCATGGGTAGCCCTGCCCCTTGACAGATGTCCTGTACCCTGGTTGCCATCTTGTGACTAGAAGTCCCTCCCCTTACCCCTGGAAGTACTCCTTTCAGCAAGGAGTTTTTCTATCTCGAAACCAAAAGAATACCGAACTATATTCTAAAAAGCAAATGCCTACAACATTCATTAATTTGATTACAAAAAATTTTTGTCCTGATTTACATATGTTTGTGTAGTGTACATAGAGGTGATCGCACAATAGATTAAAATGAAGTTGTGTACCGGAACAGCCCTGTGGGCCTGCGGTCCGGAAATGCAGCCAGGAGCCACACGGTGCTGGAGCAGTGTGGGCAGGAAGACAGTGAAATGGCTGGGGGTGGAGCGGCGCTGGGTTGCTCGGTCCTGCTGCTGACTTGTACTGCCCCTGGTTTGTGTCAGCTTTGACAGGCAGCCAGGAGTAAATAAATATTAATTTACTGAGGGCCCTGCGGGCTGGGTATAATGGCCTGGCAGGTCAGATGCGGGCCATATTTTGCCCACCCCTGTGCTAGAATAACTTTTCTGTAGTTTTATGTATTGTAATATTGCCTAAATAAGCTAGACCTCTTAAATACATAAATAAGATGGCTTATGTTAGTAGGTTGGGGGAGGGGGGTGGTTTGTTTGGTTTTTTTTAAGTGGCATCTTTTTTCAGCACACATTTTAACTTGCTCATTTTGTCCACACTCGCATCTTACAAAAAGTAGTGAACTATCCTGGAGGAGTTGTAGTATCTACAGTATTTAGTAGAAGAGTCAGGTAATCCTGAAAACTCATCCTCTGGTTTGATGTAAAGAAAATAGATTAATTTGTATTTAAGTGGATTATTAACTGTATCTAGGCATAAGGATTTTGTCTTGTTACCATAAACTGGTGTTCAAATATTCTACAGTGAATTGATGCAGTATCTCCCGTTTTGTGCATCATCATGCCTTACATAGAGTTTTTTTGTGCAAGGATTGCAGGGCCTGTGGAATGTTGCAGCTAATCTATAACACCTGGCACTACTCCCTGCAGCTGGTCCGTAATACAGCCTTCCCAAATAATAGCTCCAGACAACCTGTCCTTTTCATTGGCAGTCCTTCACTAGTGTCTTTCACTTCTAGGTCACTGGTTTAAATCAAAGTAAAAGGGTAAAAGTCATTTTTTGTAACTAGCTTTTCATTAAGCTATGTAAAGTTAGTTCATGCTTTTATCTGGCTTTCTAGTGGGAAAGCTTAAACAAGTCAGAATCAAATAGGCATGGAAACTGAACTAACCTTCATTTCTAAAGATTTTCCTTCCAGAAAAGTAGTAGCAAGCTTTTAACATTTATTTTTATTTTACTTCTTTAAAGTTTTATATTGCTGCCCATACTATCTCTTTTGTGGCTGAAGAGGTTGTTTTCTAGAATTATTAATATTATCCTTTCTACATATTTCCTTTCAAAATGTATCTCCAAGTAAGCTAAATCTAAAGTGATTCAGCAGCTACCCACTATAGTTGCTTTTTCCTTTTCATCCTTTGTAGCAAATTCACATTGTTTTATAAGCACCAGACCTGATTTTTGCTATGCATACTTAATTAGATGAGATTGTAAGCTTTTTCTTGAATTAAAATAAACTAACATGTTAAAGTACGTAATGTTTAAATGAGATTTTCATTTTGGTCCTCTTTTGTTTGAAAAAACTTTATGGAATCATTGAGACTCAATTGTTTTTTCAGAACCGGAGTAGCAGCGATCAAGTAATAAATGACCTGATTCCTGCTGTACAGTAGTAGTTATCAAGAGGGATTTGTTCGTGAACTGCAAAGGAAGCATAATTTGTCCTAAAATGAATGTTTCTTCATCACAAGGCTTTCTTGGCTCTGATATGCTTATTGCTTCCTCTTTGCATCCCTCCCAAGCGTAATACAGGACTCTTTCTTTAGTACTTGGTCCTAACCTGGGGTTCTTCCTTTTACTGATGATGCTGTATAAATGCAAATATATTCATTGGGACATCTTTCCAAAGACAGACAGTATCTTGTACTTGGTATTTTTTAACATTCTTCCAGTCCTGCCCAGTCGAGCATATATAACAAGCTTTTTAATTGTATTATAAATGAAGTCATCTAGTACTTAATATTTACTCACAGTATAACAAAACTTGGGTGCGCTCATTTTCATTGTTCATAGTAATCAAAATTAAAATATCAGAATTATGCAAATAGGTATCAGTGAAACAAGAGTGCACCATAGAATTGCTGCTAAAGCAGCATTTGTATTTGCAATTCTAGTCCTATTCCTATCTCTTTTCCCTGCTCCCTGCCCCCCACAAATCTTTGGGGAATAGGAAGAGTCTGTCTGAAAACAAGAGGTTATCTTCATCTTTTCATATTACTATATAAGGGCCTTAATGGCAGATATGAGGAAGCATTCTTTGTTGTCCTATTTTGAAATGGACAAAAGATGTCCAATAGAAGTATTCTAATCCCATTTCACAGTAACGATATAAATATTGTTTTAAAAATTATCTGTGTAACCCCCTCCAAGTATATTGGTTAAACAGATAACTGATCGCTCATACCTAGTTTAGAGACTTCTGGCAGGAATGGCCTTGGCCTTAGCCCCTTATGTCTTTGCTGTGCTCCCAGTGCTGCATTGGGTTCCAGGCTGCTGGTGGGGAGTCACGGGCAGGGAGTGATGGGCACAGCTAAGCCACTAGGGGAGTGCTGCTCAGCTGCAGAGCTGTGGCTTCCCTTCGCCCCCACGGACTGGGGCTGTGGATGGAGCTGGAACTGCAGACCTCTTCTATGTCCAGATCGCACCACCATGAGGAGGGAGGTGCTGGGCCCCCTATGGGGGTCAGATGGGGCCTGCCCTCCACAACAGCGAGACTCTTGGCCCCACAGTGGATCTGCCCAGCCCCCTGCAATTGCAGGGCCCAGGCAGGGTGACGGGCTCCCCATGCCTTCCACCATGTTTGTGCTGCTGCAGCCCAGACCTGGAAAGCTCCTCTGTGCTGCTGGGCCAGGCCCTCCCCAACTTGCCCCAGGGGAAAGGGGGATCCAGTAACAGTGGGGCAGCCTCTGCTGCATCCTTCCCTCTCCCACCTGTGGTGATGGGGCCACACAGGGCCTGACCCAGCTCTGAGGCAGGGCTGAGGGCATAGCTAGCTCAGTCTGAAGAGGCACCATAACAGCTGGAGCAGCTTGGAAGCTGCTGCTTGCAGCCCTAGTGCTCCCCCCAGATCTCTGCTGAACCACCGCCTCTCAGGAATGCCCTGGGGCTATGCTCACTGCTGGTGCTGACCCCTCAGAGCTAGTGCCATGTGGTTCAACTGCTGTGGTACCTGCACAAGCTGAGACAGCCTTGCACTCAGCCCTGCATCAGGGTTGGGCCAAACCCCATGCAGCCCCAGCACCATGAGTAGGAGGGGGAAGGATGCAATATATCTGACAGAGGCAGTCCCACTGGGACTGGACCTACCCTTCCCCCTCCCCTCCCCCCACTCCCAGGGCAAAAGGGTGGGGGACCCAGCTCAGCAGTGCAGAAGGAGCCTTCCAGGTCCAGGCTGCAGTTAGAGGCACAGGGAGTCCATTGTCCTGCCCAGGCCCTGTTGGTGCAGGGGAGCTGGGCAGATCCACTGTGGGACCAGGAGTCACGCTGCGGTGGAAGGCCTTGTCTGACCCCTGTGGGGGGTCTGGCACCTCCCTTCCCACCCTCCCTCCCCATGGTGGCAGGATCCGGGGACAGGAGAGGTCTGCAGCTCTGGCTCCATCCACAGCCCCAGCCCCTGCCTGTGGGTGTGAGGGGAAGCCATGGCTGCACAGCTTGGCAGCGCCCCTTACTGGCTCAGTTGTACCCACTGCCTCCCACTCAGATCCCTGTCAGGCCTGGGGCCTATGCAGTACCAGGAGCATGGTAAAGACAAAGAGCCAGGCCATGAAAGCTTCTCAGAGATCTGTCTCAGAAATTAGCAGTTAAGTCTTCTTGTACTCAATCAATTAAGAGTTTTTACCATTAGTTTTAGCAGAAGCAGGAGCATAGATTTAGATTAATAGATTCTAGGGTCGGAAGGGACCTCAATAGATCATCGAGTCCGACCCCCTGCATAGACAGGAAAGAGTGCTGGGTCTAGATGACCCCAGCTAGATGCCTATCTAACCTCCTCTTGAAGACCCCCAGGGTAGAGAGCACCACCTCCCTTGGGAACCCATTCCAGACCTTGGCCACGCTAACTGTGAAGAAGTTCTTCCTAATGTCTAGTCTAAATCTGCTCTCTGCTAGCTTGTGGCCATTATTTCTTGTAACCCCCGGGGACGCCTTGGTGAATAAAACTTCACCAATTCCCTTCTGTGCCCCCGTGATGAACTTATAGGCAGCCACAAGGTTGCCTCTCAACCTTCTCTTGCAGAGGCTGAAGAGGTCCAGGTGCCCCAGTCTCTCCTCATAGGGCTTGGCCTGCAAGCCCTTAACCATACGAGTGGCCCTTCTCTGGACCCTCTCCAGGTTATCCACATCTCTCTTGAAGTGCGGCATCCAAAACTGCATGCAGTATTCCAACTGCGGTCTAACCAGCGCCCAATAGAGGGGAAGTATCACCTCCTTGGATCTGTTCGTCATGCATCTGCTGATGCATGATAAAGTGCCATTAGCTTTTCTGATGGCTTGTGATTGTGTCTATCCAAGTTCAAAGTGTTTGGGAAGTGGTGCTCTGGAACAGAGCAAGCTTATAGTACCTTTTAATGAGATCATTTGAACCAGTTTATACCTCAGTTGTGGTATGACTGTATAAAGAGAATAAATTCCAAAATATTGGAGTCGGCATACCATATTTACTTGAATACAAGACAAGGTTTTCTTCCCTAGTCAGCCTAGCATGGTGGGGGAAAGTCCCATGTCTTATACATGTATGCAAGAAAACTTCATTAAATACTTTGTCTTATTCATTAAACTTTTGCTAAAAGCAGTATGTGCCCAGTAGTGGAACCCAGATATGACACTGATTAAATGTAGCCAATGCTGAGCATGACTGTAAAATACATAGCCCATATTAGGCAAGCATGCTAATGGGAACCTACCACAAGGATGGATTAGTTCAACCCATCTGAATAAGCTATATGGTAGTGCCCATTAAGTTTAGTTCTCCTCACCACCAACTCTTTCAAGTCATGGTGAGCCACTACATTGCATTTGACTTGTTCTTCACTCCCACAGTTGAGTTGTGCCTCCCTTTCCCATTTCCATTGATTCCTGTTTTTTCACCAGCCTTAAGTGCTTGGCAAACATCACCAAACTGGGCGCCAAACAGTTACCTAGATTCCTTCTGTTGCCCCCTTTCTTGCATATGTTTAGTGTGGCCCTGCCCTCCATGAGATGGAGCTGGACTAGTTTGCCCTGTGCCTTATATCAGCATATATATATATATATATATATATATATATATATTTTATTTTTTTTTGGATGAATTTAGGACTCATGACAAGAACTCCCAGTCCCAGTCATGAGTTGGGGGCTAATTAGCACATGGATCCTTTGTTGGCAGGGTGGGGGGTGTGGAATATCTGGATTATACATGCATACTGAGCAGTGCTGAGCTATGGGGTCACTGTGGCTTGAAATCCTATTGACTGCTGCTGGGGCCCAGCCCAGTGAGCTGTATGGTAAAACCTGAGCCTTTAACTTTGGATTAATGTCATGCATAGTTTGTACTATATATAAGTAGGTACCAAAGTCCTGTTTTAAAAAGTGTGTTTACACTGTACCTTTGCTAAAACTTGCAGCAATTTTTTAAAAATGTAACATGCATCAATTCTGGATGAATTAAGTCTATGGGCACTATATGCAAATTGCTACAGCTATGCTTAATTTCAAGGTTATTGTTTTAAAATTTGCTCTTCACTCCTACATGCTCCAGGAGAGCAGGGTCTGACAGTAAGCCAAGGAGGAAGGGGCTGTCAGAGTAAGAAGTTGAGAGGAAGCAGAGGGCACTCGTTTCCTTCCCCCCCCCCCCCTAAATTTTTTTTCTTTTTTGCAGTAGGACAGGGACAGATGGAAGACAAACTTCCAATAATTAAATTCTCTACCTGGAAAATTTATAACAAGTTTATAAATCTTCCATATACAGAATCTATTGTTAGAGTGTCGTCTTCTAATCAGGGTTACTTTATATTTGACTACATACGGTATTATGCATCTTTTGACGGTGGGTTGTGCTTTTAAATACAAAGCAAGAACTTTTATCAAAAACACAGTTGAATATAAACTATAATCTGAATTAAGCCAAATATTTTATTTTATAAGAAATAGTTTTAGTATTTCCAGTCCTTCGAAAACATTGCATGCATTGCAAATAAAATAATTTAACCTGAGGATGTCATTCAGCCCCTTTTTTAAACAACTTTTTAACAACCATTTTTTAGCAACTGCAGCAGATTGCATTCTGATAACAACTCTTCATTTTTAAAGCAAGCAATATTTTAGTCCTGTGCAGAGATGATCTGAGTAGATTTAGGAGTTGAAATTACAAATCTCAAATATAATGATAAAAAGTACAGCGTGGTAAGGGCAGGAGCAAGATAGCTTGTGAACCTGGTATAATTGCCAGAAGACAGAATTTCTGTGAGTCCACATATTTGGGCCAAGCCTAATCAAGAAAGAAAGGGATTTTGATCTTTATTACAAAAATACCTAGGAGCCTGCTGTGAGCAGGGCCCATTGTTTTGGCCACTGTACAGGGACTGGTAGGTAATATCTGCCCCAAAGTGCTAGCAATCTACATAGTCAAGATTGATGAAAGCTAAAGAAAATGGTGATAAAAAGTAAAAGCAAAATCAGCAGCGTTGGCTTGCAGACATGTTAAAGCTGTAATTTTTTTATAGGGAAAAATAGTGGAAAAAGTGGAAGAGGACACATAGGGAAAGGAGGGGGTAAGGGAGGGGAGGGTCAGGGGGTGGAAAGCTGGTGGAAGAAGCTGAAGTGAATGAAGACTGTAAGAAGAGGGGTGGAATGAATAGCAAGTCAGCATGACTAGGGACAGACATTATACATAAACCAGTATAAATGATCACAAACCAGTTCAAATCTGTAATGAAACAGAAGTTGAGGGCACATAAACTATTTTCAAAATGGCCCAAACTACTTTAAGATGAACCTGGATGGATGTAGTATCAGACTTCACTGATTTAGGCTAAATCAGTTTATTGAACTTCTGTCCCAGATCCTTCCAGATTCAAGTTAAGTCATAGTCCCCCAGTGTCTCCAGATGCTTTGCACCTTTCCTGGAACACCCCCCTCCCCCCCCCCTTGCAGGGCAGGTGGGTTAGCTTGGCCCAAGCTGTCTGCTCCAGCCAAGCAGAGAGGTATGATTTATCACCCCCCAGCTTCTGGCCTAAGCTACTGCAGGCATGTGGCTGCATTTCTGGAATCAAAAGTGAATGTCTGTTCACTTGCTTATCGGTTCAGTCTACACAATTTAGATTAACCTGTGAAGTTTGAAGCCATTCAGCCTCAGGCTTTTTGACTGTACTTAACCCATGGGGGAGAATGTGGAGAGTCAAATGATTCAAAATATTTAGAGTCCACTGACCCCTGCTGAGGCAGTTTCCATGTTGCTCCTCTTTCTCTTCTGAAGGGGTTTTTCTTCCCCATCCCTCATAATGTGGTGCCCTATAGGTTTTAGTGCTTCTCATGTATTGGCTTTTCAGTCTCTCCCTTCTCAGACCCCAGACTTATGCAAGGGGAAGAACTTTATGAAAGAATATACTGTAAGTTCTCACATACCACAACTTTCCCTCAACAATCAGCCCCCCACCACCACCAAATTGGGTGCATGGATGAAACAGGGAAGCTGATTTTCTGCTTGAGGTTGAAAGCGCTCTGAAGATCAGTCAACCTTTTGGTCAACTCCAACAGCTACTGCACTACGGATTGAATCAAACCAATCTGCAGGTGTTAGCAGTAGTCTCTCCTTTTTCCTGGTCTTTATATTCAGCTGATCTTTCTTAGGACAATGTTTCTGTGTACTAGCCACTCCTGATCTTTCACAGCCTCTTTAGCTCTCTTAAATCATAGATTGTTCCATGGAGACTAGTATACAGCAGGTAGGGACTCGACTTTAGTTATACAGGAAAGCGGGGTGGGGGGCAAGTTAGGTGAAGTTTAGACTCTGTCCCTTCTCTGTGCAGCCATAACTCTGGAAATATCTTTTTCCTTCATTCTGCCTTTCAGAAATAAGGTACATATTGCATTTGGAGGTGTGTTGTATGCAAGAAAATATAGTAATCTTACAGCTATTCTGCCATTCAAGGCAAGCATTTGTCCTCATGCATGCTTACCTGAATGTGTGATTGTTAGCAGGATTAGTGCCAGGAAGCTACAAATAGGTGGAACTTTTAGTGTATCAGTGAAAGACTAAAACCATCCAGATTTGACAGCTGATCATATATGCCAAACGGAAGGTGCTCACTTGAAGCAACACTTCCTGCAGAGACTTGGTTGTGTGATACTTTCCTAGATCTTCAGTGCCTAAATTTTCCCATAAAAATCTTTCACAATCTTATATATGCTTGAGCCTTAAAATATAAGCAAAAGACCCACTTAGATGCAACTTGTTTTTAACTCCAGATAATCTCTGGCTTTTTCCTTATTGTATTTTCTTGTTCAAACTGCTAACAGTGAAGCTTATCTGGTCTAGCCTTTATGGCTATCTTGCTTCTAATAAACAGGATAATTTCATTGCTCATGCCCCCCTGTGGTTTGGGAGATGGCAGCACCTGGGACTCGGGGACCCCATTGGGCACAGATGGTCCCTGGGTGCATGGACAATGTTGAAATGGCAGATTCTGGTCTCCCAGCTGTGGGTGCGTGGGGTGCCTCCATGGCTGGGAGCCCTTTCAGCTGAGGAGGTGCCCAGCCACAGGACCTTGCTTTTTACTGGTGCATGGGGAGTCTAGGATTAGGCTTCTCCTGCACTTTTAATAAGGCATGATGGGATCTAATTCGTGATCCCACAGTTGCACTTCCTGCAATGGATGTGGCATGACAGGAGGCACAATTGTGTGGATTGTGCATCAGATCCCATTGTGCCTTTACCTGCACTTGTAGAGGGGCCCTTAGTTTTCAAAAGATTCATCCGGTTCCTTTGCTTACCTGCCGCTTCCCAGTGACTGGGGAGTTATTTTGAGAGCAAGGCACACTCAATGAATGCCTGTAGTGTAAATGTGTGGATATAAAGTGGAGATGCAACATAGATAAAAATGAAGCAGAGGCCCAGAGTGAAGTGGTAGGAGAGAACCTCCAGAACTCCCACTTTTCTTACTACACAGAATGTACTGACTTGGAATGGCTCACAAAGCCTGGGGAAAATAACCCCTGTTGATGTAGTACACTGTTACAGGAATTTAGCAAATCTCAAATTCAATGTATTTCTGGAAAATACAGCAATGTAAGAGTTGCTCATCAAGATGATCTATAGGGTAGTTCTGGGACTTACCTATTTAAAAGATACCACTGTAATCATGTAGTGCAGTGGTCACCAACCAGTGGATCTCAATCCACCGGTAGATCTCAGAGCCTCTTGGAGTCAATCTGAGGCTGGGGTAGGGGGCTGAGTGCCTGCATGCATACATGTGCTGCCCCAACCCAGCAAGTCAGTCTGTGGGGGAGGGAAGGGCTGGGGGCTACATTGAGGTCCCTGTGGTGAGGGACAGTGCCACAGAAGCAGGAGTAAGTCGACTGGGGCCCCAGCCGAGTGGGACTTACCTGCTGAGGAGGGGTGCCCCAAAATATTTTTTCTTCCTCTGCCTTGATCTGCTCCCCCTCCCTCTGACTTACCTGCTGGGTGGGCGGGGAGGGGTGGCGGTGGCTCATGGTACATCTTGGGTTGCTTTTAAATGCCAAAGGTGATATACTTAAAAAGGTTGGAGACCACTGGTGTAGTGAATGATTCTACACTGCAACAGTAAATAAAGCTAGAGCTAAACTTTTTAAACATTTTCTCTCATTCTTGCCTGGACATGGTTCATTTCAATGGGTAGTGGGGTAGTTCAGTATCCATTACATTGCTTTAGAAAACAAAATAAAATACTACTCTTACTTTTTTAGTAGCAGCAAGGGACAGTGGGGCTTTAAGGTTTTCGGGGAAAAAATCATTTTAATAAAGTATCTAGTGGGTACAGATATGAGGGGAACTGAATCAGGGAAGCAAGTTAGGGTACAGGTCCTCTGATTGACTTGCAAGTTTCCATATTAATCCTCTTCTTTCTGTTTTCTTACAACTTTCTAAAACAAACTTCTTTTGGTCTGAATGTTTTGCAAGCTTGGTCTTAGCCCAATGATAATTTATTCCAACAAAACTGTTACAGCCCTGAGTTTAAGCATGTGTGCATGTGTAAATATTTCCTCCCATGTTCTGACTGCACTTTTTGCATTTGCAAACTCAGTGGGTGTAGGCAGAAACTTGAGAATTGGCTGCTGTTTCTAGTCCCCTTTGAGACTGAAGTTAGCAAGTTTAGAAGAAAATAGGTTAAGTAGATTTTAAATTTACGAATGCTTAAAGACTGGTTTTTGGCACCTGCTTTAACATGAAAGTAGAGCGGTATAGTACGCTGGCTGCACCCAGAACTATTTTGCATTATCAACATCCTTAAACTAAAACTTTTGTGGCTGATCTTGAATTGAGTCTAAGTGTCCTTAAGCTATATATAAGCTTATTTCACTTGAAAATTTTGCAGCTCACTATCTACTTATTCTTTCCTTACCTTAAAATCATTATATTTAAACTTACATTTTTTGTATTAACTCTGTTGCATATATATTAATGCTGCATGAGAAATTGGTGTTCCCTGTTCTGTGAATTAGACTTATCTAGGATAAGGTTGCATAAACAATGTTTTTTTAAGATTTCCACTGAAATGTCTTCTGAAGGTATAAGCAGATGTTCTTCTTGCATCTCTGGTTTGTATACTTATGAAAATTATATGAGGATCAGTAACTGACAAGGATCTCTCAGGAAAAAGGGCATTATTTTCAGTGCTGCCTCAGTCAGGTGGCAGGGAGCTGGTTGTAAGCTACTTGAGGATAGGCTCAGACCAATGAAACTTAAATAGGTGTTACTTACAATGGTAGAGTTTTAGATCTGATTCTTTCAGGGGTAAACTAGATACAGCTTTTGTGAGTTAAAAGTTTGTATAATCTGTCTACTTTTTTACACTACGTTGTGTTTTGTAGGTGTGCACAGGCAGGTTTATTTAGTTAATGTAAACTGTTTGGGATTGTCAGAAAAATGGTAATTTTTCTGATAAAGATCAGATACGTTGCCCTTACTGATATAAGGACTGTGGTACTTTATTGACTTGGATTTAGCAATGCCTTCAAATAACTGAGTTATCCATATTTTGAGCATGCATTATGCATGTTCCAAATCTTTTTATTACACCTTTAGATTGAAAATCATAAAGAATAACTTGGGTTGTGGCTGAATTAGTCACCTATTGGCTTTGATTTTTGTGGTTACTTTTTTATTACAATTTACTCCCTTTTTAAGTGTATAATCTCAGGACCAAAAAAAAAAAAGCTGGATGCTTACCTGGAATATGCACTTACCCAAATTTAATGCTTATTAAGTGCATGATGCTGTTAGTATTGTGGTATTTTAGGCCCAAATATCACTGATTCCTATCACTTTGAAGGTTTCTAATAGTACCACTTTTAACAGCTGCTTTCCTCACTGTTTCTGATGCACTTTACTGGAATATAATGACATTACAGAATGGGCAGTGGAACTGGAAGATGTTGTTTTTGTGATTAATGCACTTTAACCTACGCAGGTAACTGAGTTGTTACAATGCATTAGAAAACAAATGGGATTGGCATTGTATTGCACAATTAAGTGAATTATATACTTATCGACTACATGTATAAATGGGGCACACTTATAAGAAAGAAAGAAGCCAACCAGTAATAAAAAGTATTTAAAAGGTAAATGACTTGCAACGTTGTGTATATTCACAATACCACATAGTTCAAGGGATCTCCAGTAGATTTATGAAGTTCTGTAGTTCATCAAAACTGTGGGATCAGAACTGCTACATAGATCTAACAAGTTTAGCTTACTGTAGTACATAAGTGAAAGAGACCAGGGTAAAGGGGATATGTAGTATGGAGTTCTGGAATTTTGAGGTTCCCTGCCACTCTAAATATGTTTAAAAACAGCTCCCAGATTTCTTCAAGTTAATGTCATTGATTTTTCAAATAAAAGGTTTTATTCTTTTGCTGTTAAGTCAGATACATGGAAATCCCACTACACTGTTCTAGGCACAAGCCTTTTCTTTCACTTTTCTGAGATCACGCCACTGGGGACCAAAGCTGGTCTTTTCAGAGCTAAAACCTGGTTTAGAAGGTACATATAGCCTTGGGTAAACTTCTCAGCAGAGGCTGTTGAATTTGATCATCTTTTCAACTCTTATCCCCCCCTCTCTACAACTGTCCCATTTGAGTATCCAATACCCTATATAACAGGATCCTATTTGTTTTTTTTTATTAGTGCTGACATTCTGAAAGATAAGGCTTACATGTTTTTGAATAAAATTTGTTTTATCAGTTATACTAGTGATTTACAGAGGTGTTTTAACATTACTAAATACTAGCCAATTGCTGGTCAAGAATGACAGGGGAGGGGGCTGGGATGGAGTGCCACCACCTAAACCCATGCTGCCACTTTTGCCTCTTGCAGGGAGTGGGGTGGGGAAACCAAGGCCAGTGCTGCTGGCCTCAGCTCCCCCACCCTCTGTCCGGTCCTTGGCGCAGCTTAAGAATCATGGTAGCGTTCCCCCGCGCTTGGAGCACTCTGGCTGTTTCCGTCAGCCAATCGGAGTGTGAATAAAGCCAGCCAGATGGAGGCTTTTATAATAATAGAATGCTTTGCCATTGGGATTACTTTTAAAGGAAATAAATCCCTTTCCTGCACTTTGACAAAGATCATCAGACTAATGGAATTCTTCATTCATGAGACGTACATAGCGGACAAAACCCTGTGAAAATTATGGAGCATCTCTGACATTCCTGAACGTTCTTGAGTCTCTCCTGTAACTAACCTTGGCATCCAGGCCAAATTAATGACATAAGAGTATCTTAACTGTAACTGCTTCTCATCTTCTGAGGGTGGCACATCCTTTCCTAATGCTAAAACAAAGTTATGGACAAGCCCTCAAGATTGACTAATGGGGAAATGCCACAAGATGTCCATACATAACCAGTTCTTCTGAATTAATATTTGTTCCTAATTTGAAAGTCTTGGTTGCCCCATGTACATGCCTTTACATGAAGATGAGGATGAAGTTGTCACCTCTTACTTAAGGTAACTCAGATCTTTCATGCAGTTTCCACTGTATACAGTATTTGATTTTTCTTGACTGGACAAAGAACAACAGAAGAGGCCTGCAGTAGGAATTGGTTGCATTTGTATACTTTTTTCATTTTCCCATATGACTTTAAGGGACAAGTTTATTATGTAATAAAAACATAATAGTAATGTTGTAGTTTTGGCAGTCTAAACCTTTTTAATAAGGAATTAGACTTTTTTTTAAATAATTTGAGCATTGGCTAGAGCTTATTAAAATTTGATACTTTAACAAGGTGGAGGGCTTAATACAGGTAAGTCACTTTCTCGTATTCGTTTGATATTTTTTTGTTTCAACACTTCTCTCAAAGGCTAAGAAAGAATGAAGGTTTGTTTTTGTGTCTATTTATAATTCTACCAATTTGAGGTTGCTAGAAGTCCCATCTGAGACAGAGTAGGACAGACAGCTTGTACTGTAATATGAATTTCAATGCCCAATTGATTGGGCATTACAGGAGATAATGGTGTTGCATCTGTGGCATAAGACAAATATTCTTACTAATCATTCTCTCTCTCAGGTGGACTTTGAGTGACTCCTGTGTTAGCCTCATAGAAGGTGTTCAGGGATTTGGGGTTTTTTTATCCTTCCTCAAACATTTTTTGAAGTGCAAAATTAAATCTCCATCTACATAGCTGTTTCTTATTTGAGTCCATTGCTAATTGAGATTTAGGTGCATGATCAAAGAAAACCATTGCATCGGTGAAAGAGTTAGTTACAGAATTAGCCAAATCCCTGGAGATCAGAAAGAAGATAATTTGGGAATAAGACACCTATTGAGGTCACAGCCCTGGATCTTTAATGTACAATTCTTTTGCCCTTCTCATTTTGGTTGGTTTATGACTGGGAGCAGGATTTGTCCACAAAATCATTTGATAACTTCTTTAAAACACCTGATATTTCAATAGGGATATGTGTTTTTCTGTATAATTTAATTAAACCCATAAAATTTAGCAGGTTCTTTTGAAGTTAGGTCCCTGCATCTTGGTATCAGTTGGTTCAGATCCACATGTGGTGATCTTTAAGTATTAAAAATATGCTTGATTATCCAAAACTGGCACTCACTCGCTGCCAGTGCTTTATGGAATCATTCTCCTGTCCATTTTACTTGTTTGACAAGCAACTTAGATGTTGCTTTCTCTACCCAATCTTGTTCTTATTTAACAGTCACATCTCTAGTCAGGCACATCTCATATAAAAGTAGTGTATATGCTTTGCTCATTAAAAAGAACACTTTTTCCGCTATTAATCGTGGTGTTGAGTCTCTTTGTTCAAAGAAACAAAACTGACTTGGCATGATTTGACTGTTAGGAGTGTTTTGATTTATTGGTTGTCTTAAAAAAAAAAAAAAAAAAAAAAAAGTGTTACCTGCTGTACTTCGGGCAGTCTGCCTCCTACCGCACACAATCCCATGGCAGTGTTGGGGGGTGGGGGAGGTGGACTGGTAGAAGAGAGGGGCAGATGAAATGCTAGAGACACTTATACCAGAGCTTTTTGATGAGCATGCCACTTGTTAGATGTCTTGAGGGATAAAAAGCTGCAGAAGAAAGGGGAGCAGCAGAGATCAATATTCAGTTGCAGTCTTCTGGGTAGTTTAATGCAAATTAATTGCATATAATGTAATCATCCAGAGTATTCTGGATCTGGAGAGAGGTGAGAAGGAGGTGAAAAGAGGATAGTAAAGGTTCTCAAGAGACAGGAAAGAGCACAAAAATACAGGCATACGCAAATATGTAGAAGTTTATAACCTTGCTTATTGTCTCTGTCATGACTGATTACCTCAGCCCTATTCTGTCTTAATACTGTATAAGTCAATAACGAGAAATCAGCAGTTGTCAGACTCTCAACTCCATAAGTCAAACCGCCTGACTTCAGAAAGTTCCAGACCAGGCATGTTAGGGACACATGCTGTCCAGGTCAGCAGCTCCATTAATATCTGCGGTTAAAATATTTTCTAATAGGCATCCTATAGGAAGTGATAGAGATAGCAGAAAATCAGTCACTATAAATAGTAAGTATATCTTAAACTTTTCCCTGTGAGTTTGTGTGGTTTTGTTTTAATATACTGTGAAGTATGCATTATGATTTTTGGAGTACAGTTTTTAGTATTTATGCCTTTGATCTTCCTATACATTTGCCCTTCGGAAGAAACGTGGATCTCTAAGTTTGCTGTGCACAGAAAGTAGTGAAAAGTGGTGTTTTTTTTGGCTCTTAAAGCGTAATTTTTCCTCTAGTATCAAGGGCAGGCACCATATATTTTCAAAGGCAGAGTTTTTACTTTCCATAGCTGCTGATCTTCCTCAATATTATAAAGCTGTATTTAGGTAATTGTCCTAACTGTTAGTGAGGTGTATACTTCTGTGTGTTTAGGGCTAGTCAGACAATGACATATCTAATACTTTTAGAAAAGTTAAGATCACAAATATTATGAGGCCTGGAGAAGTTGTGACATCTAAATCCTTGGAAGGTTCTGACAGCAGGTTAGACAGGCACTTTGGCTTAGCCGGGGGTGATCCTGCCTTGAGCATGGGGCTGGACTAGGTGACTTTGTGGTCTCTTCCAGCCCTACTTTCCTATGAAGAAAGACTGAAGATTTAAAGATAATGATGGGTCCCTGGAACTAGAATGTGCATGTGGAATTGAAAATCATTGGACCATAACTTAAAGGCAGGACTGTCCAATATGCAGACCATGAAGCTTCTAAATTGTGGCCCCCAGGCTTCTGCTCCCCCTATCACTTCAGCTGCAAGAGTGACCATAGTCTCTGGGCTCCCTATTCTGGCTTTCTTTGTCTGCCCTACCCCAAGGGGCAGGGCAGGGCAATGCAGCACGGCCAGGGGAGCTGAGGGTGAGCCTGGAGCTGTACCTGCATGCAGAGCAGTGGGCAGGGAATGGTGTAATGTTTGGGGGGGGGGGGGCATATTAGTGCAGTGGTGTTGGGTGGGCATGAGTACATGGTGCAGTGGTGGAAGTGGATTGTGTAGGGATGCTGTCCTCACAGGGCAGTGGGAAAGGGGCTGTTCCCATGTGGGAGTGCCACCAAAGCACTTTGTGGCCTGAGAATTGTGGCTTGCCCAGGAGCAGCCCCCATTGGTGTGGCCTGTGGCTGCTGATCACTTTAGATGTGGACAGCGCTAAGTTGAAGGAAAAATTGTACCAGACTGCCACAAGTAGGGCCTGGTTTATACAGTGGGCTCAGCTCATGGTACAGTGGCTCCTTTAATCTTGAAGTTCCCCCTGCACGTCCTCCTGCCGCTGATTGGCAGAGGGGCCCATCTGCCTCTCTGCTTGCTCCTAATGGCCAGGAGGTAAAAACTGAGGTTTTAAATATGTCATGTTTTTTGCCTCCCATCTGGTCAGTGCTGGCTGGGGGCTGGCAACGCTCCCACCCCTTGAGCAGCAAGCAGGGAAAAGCCTGGGATGGTGCAGGCACACCTCCCTAATCAGCGGTCCTTCCAGGGCCTGGCCACTCCCCCCTCAGCTCAACACTGTGTAAGGGAAGGGAGAGCTGCTCTAGCTCCTCTAGCTTCTAGCCTGAGCCAATGCAGGCATGTGCCTAAATTTCCTCAGTCCAGAGAGAATGTCTGTCCAGTTACAAACTGGTTCAGCCTAGCCAGGTTAGACTAACCTGCAAAGACTGAATCAGTTCAGGCATTCTGAATGTCTGTCTAGCCTGTCACGAGCTGGGCCCACCACTTAAACCAGACCCTACTCATAAGTATAGGATAAGATTAGTATTTTATGAGGTGCCTAGAAGAGTTTGCATCTAAAAGAGATTGGGAGTTATTGATTTTAATTATGCTAAATCATCTTTTTGCAAGGAACCTTAAATCAGATGCACAAATCTGAAAAAATTAAACAAAAAAAAATGAAATTGTTGCCTAATGTTCTATGTCCTTGAAATATTTTTTTGTAGATTACAAATTTTCCTGGCAGGAACAAAGTGAAATATGGGCCCTGTTTAAGTCTTTGGATCCAGGATTATATGTTTGTATGTAAACTTGTCTTGATTTAGGTTTCTAATCATTAGAGGAATAATGTTCCGGAACAGCTTTCCATTAGCAGGAGAAGAGGACTGGACTTGATAACCCAGAAGATCCCTTCTAGTCTTGCATTCTGATCAACAAAAAGGAAAAAGGCCTGTCCAGTTAAATGTATGGTTGACATTTAAAGAATTAGAATTAGTATCTTGGGGAACAAGAAAATCTGGACCTGATTGGATTTAATTTCTTGTTTTAATAACATCACTTTAGCTCTTCTTGCATTTCAAAGTCTACATATTATATAACTTTTTCATTTGAAGCAAGAGTATTGCGATGGAAATGAATATACTATAAAACAGCTACTGTACTTTAGAATAAATAAAATATGATTTTTGTTTCCCTTTGTCTTTATTAAATGGGAGCTGAAAGCCTTTGATTAGTGTATTGAAAATGACAAGTTCAGGATGTAAACAAAAATTATATTGTCTGATGGCTTTGTGTAAACGATGAGATTGGAATTTTTACTTACTAAATATAAATTGCATCTTTCTTCAGGCATGCCCAGTTCTAAGGATTTAAAGATGTAATGTTTTAATTCGGAAGCCTTGTAAGGCATTTATTCATGCCATTGGAGGAATATGAGTGTGTAATTAAAGGAGTAGATGTTCTTAAACTGGTTCAATTTAAGATTTTTATGGTCTTTGCATTGACCAATAGAATCCCTCATCATGGTATAAGGCGCTCATTTACAAGGAAAAAAGTGTTGTGTTCATTGACCCTATCATAGAATCATAGAAAATTAGGGTTGAAAGGAACCTCAGGAGGTTATCTAGTCCAACCTCCTGCTCAAAGCAGGACCAGCCCCAAGCAGATCATCCCAGCCAATGCTTTGTCTAGCCAGGCCTTAAAAACCCCCAAAGATGGAAATTCCACAACCTTTCTGGAAAGTATCTGCTCCAGTGCTTTACTTCTCTCCTGATATCTAACGGTAACCTAAACTTCCACTGCTGTAACTTGAGACCATTGCTCCTTGTTCTGTCATCTGCCACCACTGAGAACAGTCTAGTTCCATCCTCTTTGAAACTACCCTCCAGGCATTTGAAGGCTGCTATTAAATCCCCACCTCCCCCTTCAGTCTTCTCTTCTCTGGACTGAATAAACCCAGTTCCCTCAGCCTCTCCCCAGAACTCATGTGCCCCAGCTCCCTAATCATTTACTCTGCCCTCTGCTGGGCTCTCCAGTTTGTCTACATTGTTTCTGTATTGGGGGACCCAAAACTGAACACTATGGCCTTGCCAGTGCTGAATAGATGGGGAAAAATAGTACCCCTCAATCTTCTGGCAGTGGTTAGTAGCCATTAGCATGCCATTAGCCTTCTTAACAGCAAGGGCACACTGTTGGCACATATTCAGCTTCTTGTCCGCTGTAACCCCCAGGTCCTTTTCTGTAGGGCTGCTGCTTAGCCAGGCAGTTCCCAGCCTGTTCCTGTTTGTGGGATTGTTCCGTCCTTAGTGTGGGGCTTTGCACTTCTCTTTTCTGAATCTCTTGAGATTTCTTTTGATCCAATCTTCCAGTTTGTCACAGTCTCTCTGAATTCTAGTCCTGCTCGACAACGTATCTAGTACTCCCCCCAGCTTGGTGTTATCTGTAAACTTGCTGAGGGTGCACTCCATCTTATCGCATCTAGGTTGTTGAAGAAGATATTGAACAAAATCAGCCCCAGGAATGACCCCTGGGGCACTCCATCTGATACCAGCTGTCAATTAGATATTGAGCCATTGACTACTACCCTCTGAGCTTGAAAATCCAGCCAGTTTTCTCTCCATCTTAGTCCATTCATCCAACCCATACTTCCTTCCTTAACATGCTTACAAAAATGTTGTGGGAGACCATCAAAAGCCTTGTAAAAGTCAGGGTATATCGCATCCACTGGTCTACCCGAATCCAAAGAGCTATCATAGAAGTCAGTCAGGTTGTTCAGGGATGATTTGCCTGTGGTGAATCCATGCTTACTGTTCCTAATCACCTTCTTCTCCTCCAAATGCTTAGAAACGGATTCCTTGAGGATCTGCTTCATGATTTTTCCAGTGACTGAGGTGAGGCTGACTGATCTGTAGTTCCCTGGTTCCTTCTTCCCTTTCTTAAAGATGAGCACTATATTTTCCCTTTTTCAATCATCCAGGGCCTCTCCTGATCCCTGTGGAGGGATTTTGTCCGGCCTACCGTGGGTCCCTCAGTCCTGCAAGGCCCAGGCACCACCTGGCCCATGACATGTCCTCCTGCCCCCTGGGCACGCAGTGGGGCTAGGGTGGCTCTGCAGCTGGGCTGCCTTTCTAGACAGCCCAGGCAGCAATGGTTACTTCTGGCTACTGCCACTGGCTCCAACCCCGTGGTACTGGTAGTGACCCAGGTGCACAGCCCTGACCTTGGCCCATCCTGTGCCCACTCCAGACTTGCCGCGCGCAAGCTCTGGGTGGCCGCAGCAAGAAGGGCCCAGCAGCGGTCAGGGGGAGGGGCTGCTTTTGCCTGACTGCTGCTGCTGGACAGGCAGTCCAGAGCAGGCATGTGGTGGGCTGGGCTCAGGGCTGTGCATGCGGGTTCCGGCTGGTCAGCTCTGGCTAGGGCAAGTCTGGAGCAGGTGCAGGGTGCTTGGGGTCGGGTCTGGTACTGTGCACTGTTGGCGGTGGCAGGGAAGAGCCTGGACTCTGAGCTGTTGTGGGCAGGGTGTGGGGGAAGGTAGGTTGCTGACCGGCCTGCAGCAGCTCTTTAAAGCCATCTGTGGCCCACAGGCCCAAATAATTGCCTGCCCCTGCCCTAACCTGTTTTTTTTCACCACTTTTGGCTGCTCACCTCTCATCATGTTTCAGCTGCTGCCAGCATTTAAAACAGATATCCCAGTTAATGTTGGAGAACAGCCAAGTGAAGAAGGATAAAGAGTCAGTTACATGAAGGAGTTGTTTTTTGGCAAACCGCTTTTATATCCACCCTTTAAAATTAGAAGTAAATCTAAGCTGGCATAGTTTCTTGTTTAGTGCGTTGAATTTCTAGATGAAGTTTTTACATAAATAGAGGTTACATCTGTGGTTGAAATTGCTGCTGCTGTTTAATACTTTGTAGTTGAGTGGTGGAATCGAAGGCTTTACCATTTGGAAGAAGGAAACACTTTCTAAGTTGTTCACTTGCAGCTGGATACAGTTGTCTGTCTTTATACTTAATTGCAGATCTAAAAAAGGAATCAGGCTAGTGTTCTTATTCCTAACTAATATTTGTGTTTATCATTGCAGATTTAGTGTTGTTTCTGGGTAATGGGATCCAATCATAGATAAAAAGATTTCTCCCTGTGGGGTTTATAATGATTGGAATTTTTTTTTCAGTATATATTTGACTTTTTTAAACGATTAAGAAATCTGTAAAACAAAGCGTTATAAGTAAGCAAGCAAATTCTAATTTAATATAAATTATATACATTTAGGGAAGAAATACAGTGAGCATAATTCTACTCTATTAATGGAGAAATAATTCAACAGGAAAAAAACGTCTGGAGTTAACACCTGTAAGTTGTAAAGGCATGAAGTGTCAGGAAAATGAAAAAGGGGATAAAAAGAAAATGAGATGTTCATCCTTTATAAAGGTAGGAACAGAAATAAAAGTAATAGTAGTCACTTAGAAATGGGTTTTGTTTTTTCCTTTGGGAGAACAGATCTCTGTGTTTTAATTGTTGTTCTGAGAAATCTTAATCCCTTGATATATTACATAGCAGCCAATAACAAGAACATTGCATAAAAAAATATCTTAAGGGGAGAGACGTTTTTGAAGTGGCCAGTGAATGCTGTGTGTTGTTTCAATTTAAGTTATTCTTTTGTTGGTAGGTGGAATTCTTAATAGCTTGGAGACTTCCTTTGTAAACCTCAGGAGAATGATCTTCAGATGATGTAGATAGGTATAGAATCATAGACTTTGATTAGAATAATTTTAGAAACAAGGCCTTATCTCCTTCAGAAAGATTTTTCTACAATTCCTGTAGAATTCGACAGATATCTAGGATTCCTCTGAAAAACTGAGCTCTCAAAGAGGTTTGCATTACAAATGCAAATACTACACATGCATTACAGATGTGTTTTAAGAATAATTAGATATCTAGTTTCTTATTTGGATTTGTGTTTAAATCTGTCAGTTGGAGTTGCATATTCCTAGGGAAACTATACTTACTGTATATAACATTTTATACTTCAAAGATGATGTATAAGACCCACTTTAAAAAAAAAAAAAAAATTACCAGTGAGAAAACTTACCATTGGTATAAAAATAACCAATCAAGTGGTCAGTCTGGTCAGGTGTGCCTAAACTGTGCTAATTACATTCAACTCTATTACATAGCATAAATATGTTATGTTTCTGCATAGTTGGGCAGCACCCAAAATGGCTTTTTAGGGTTATGGTCTCCTGTGGGTTGACAATCAAAGGTACAGCCTTCATAAAGTCATCTGATACCTTTTTCATTTAAAATTCAGCTTACACAAAACACTTTGAATAATTCCAAAAGATTTCTGTATGTGCAGGACTCTTTTATAACTCTCATAAGCCCACAATTTCTGTATTATTTGAGTCTCTTGTATACTTAGTGAATCAGTTTATCCTCTAATACCTCTGTGAAGATAGGGAAATCTCTTGTTATATTGCAGATATAGAACTGAGAGTGAGAAATTGACTTGAACAAGGTCACACAAGAAGTCTGGAAGAGCTTGCCATTCCACCCAGATCTCCTGAGTCCCAGCCAAGTGCTTTAACCACAAGAGAGTCGTCCTTAAGGCTAGGAACAGACATTACACGTAAACAAGTTTAAGTGATCAGAAACTGGTTCAAACCTGTAGCAGAACAGACATTCAGTGCATATAAACTTGTTTCAAAATGGCTGAAACCGGTTTGATATAAACCTGATTGAATGTAGTATTAGACTTAACTGATTTGGCTTATGTAATGTCCTGTTCCAGACCCAAGACATCTTGGTGGTTGTTTTATACTAAATGCTTCCTTCCCACAAAATGTCATTTTGTACTATAAAACTTCATACACATTTGGGGCACAATATGAATAGAAACAAATTCTGGTATGTGCGCCAATTAGTCACTAAACAAAAGGGTACTGATATTGGAGTAAAAATGTATTTTTCTTTCCTGTGTATTTCAGACTGATTAGGACATGCCTAGATAATATTGATTAGGACATGCCTAGATAATATTTATTAGGACTCTGTTGCTTCTCTTTGTGGAATTTGTTTTGTGTTTTTGTTACTTGCTTTTGGATAGTTTGAAGGACATCATAATTTTGCTTGCCAGTTGCATCTAAAACAGCTTTTACTAAGATACTTTACAACCTAAGAAATAGGTAAGAAGGGGACCGTTAATGCATTGACAATTATTTTAAATCTATTTTTCAGTTTTTAATAGATACGTTCAAGATAACCAAATATATGTACCACTTCTCTTGTACTCTGGTTACATCCTTGCAAAACATTTTCTGCAAGTAAGGCTGACCACTAGTGAAACAAATTTCTTAAGGTCATGGACTGTTCAGTGTGTTTATGAAGTACAAAGTGTAGTAGAGTGTAACTGAACACCAGTCTCACAGGGAGACCTCCTAGGTGCTACTATAAAATAATGTACAGTCTGTTATAAAGAGTTTATTACAATCCTGTATAGTAAGTAAACACTTCAGCTTTTCAGCACCACTTGTCCAAACTTATTGGCATATTAAGCTTATTAAAAAAACAAACAAAAAACCCAAACAAACCATATGCAGAAAATAGAGTTTTTTCCTGTTTATTTTAAGGTTGTTTTCAATATTGCAAACTTTTTTTTAGGAATTAACTTGGTGTGGCTTGCTAACAGCTCCAATTAGGACTTGGCTTCTTAACTGTGAAGTTACCCTTACAAGTTAATACCCCATTTAATAGCCTAGAAATACTTCTCATACTACATTTGGTCTTTCCAGCTGGGCTAATCTTTCCCCACCCATTTCTCTTGAATAGGGGTGAATTTAAATGAGTGCATTCAATTTCAGTTTGCTGCATAAAGCCAAGATACTGTTATGTCACAAGGGTCAATAGAGTTCTTGGAATAAACTTTACTAGTTAACTGTTTCAGCTAACAAAGAAGCATAACACAGAATCTTGTTCTCCTATTGTTTATTACACACCACAGGGAAGAAAAGTTAATAAAGCTTAAAGCTTGGAATCACTTTCAGACATGGTAACAGCACTGCGCATTTTGTCTGTGTCCAACTGAGTACACTGTCTTCCCTATAAAAAAACAAACATGGTTTGGCTAGCACACTTCCTTTCCTTTTAAAAAGATCCTGGATAGGGGAGGTTGGCAGACCAGTTATATTGTAAAATAATAAACATGCCTTTGACATGTGTGTTTGAGTTAGTTGGTTGCAGTCATCAGCTTTGGACCAGCAGCAGCTTGGAAAGTTATGAGCAGTAGACAGAGGGGAAGTTTTTAGATGGTATTCATTCTCATCTGGAAGGCTGTTTCTGTAATTAAAGGTTGTTTTTTTTCTTTAATATGGATTTCCTCTCCCCCCCCCCCCCTTCAAAAATTTAGCTGCCAGCAATGGCAAATGCTATTTCCAAATCTTGTGCTGTAACCTTCTCTATTTAGTTTGACAGGACTATACAGTGATATTGAGTTGATATTAAGTTGCTTTCTCTTGTCCTCAGGCAGAAAACAAGCTGCTTTGTCTCCTAGATCCCCAAGTATCCTCTGGTACTATTAAAGATGACTTTCTCTCATACATAGCTGCACCAGGAGTATACAAAATAACACTTGTTCTTTGGATAGATCCCAGAGTTGCTTCTGGAGTTGCATAAAATTGAATACCCATACCTCTTCTCCTTCATGTTGGTGTGAGGTGACTTCAAATTGAGAGAGATCTTTGAGTTGTTTTCCCCGTTTGTATATTACATTCTTCTTAACCTTATGTTTTGATTACCTTAAAATGAGATGCTGCAGTTCTTTTGTCCTTAGGTCTGAAATACAATACAACCAAGAATTGTAACTCAAGTTATTTTCCATTTAATCTACAAACAAGTTAATTAATTATGGGAATCACTACACAAATACTTGTCTCAAGACACAGATGTTTGTTCCTGGTAACAAATCCTCTATGACCCTCCCTGTTCCCTCTATTGCTGCAGTTTCTGAAGACTTGCGTTAAAAACTTGAAGTTGAAGAACTGTCCTGGTTAAACCACTGGAGTTCATCTTCTTGGATCTTCCACTCATTTCCTGTGTGGCTGTGGACAAATCCTTTTAACTCTGGGGATAACAATACTTCCCTTCTCCCAGTCTGTTTTGTCTGTGTAGACGATAGTCTCTCAGGCACTCACTGTTCTATGTTTGTACTAATTTTGATTGAGACTTCTAGAGACTACACGTTCATATAGTATAGGCTTTCAAAGGCTATGATGGCTACTTCATCATGAGCCAGTTACTGAAAGAAGAAATGTGTGTAACTCTGATTACTCTGGCTAGCAAACTAAGTGAAAGCTCTGGATATTTGTTTCATAGGCTTTATATACTTTCTACCTGTGAAGCTCAGCAAATTCCCTGCTGAGGTGTGAGGGATGCAAAGGACATTTTCCACATTTTTTTAACACTTTGGAAAATCAGAATTATGTGAATCTGTGCCAGGGATGGAGCAGTATAGTGTTGAGAGTATGATACCTCAGGAGAGAAAGTAATTTCTTGATTGATATCAGGGGAACCATGATAAGACAGCTAACTTACAGAAGACCCACCCTATTCTTGCCCAGCAGAATACAAATGTTTTGAGGCAGGCCTGCCATCTGTATAGGACAGAAATCATGAATATGACAAAGATGGATGTTGAAAAGAATGGGGTGGGGTGATGCATTTGAAAAAGATAAACACTGCATAGACCATTTCCAGTACCTAACTGTGGCATCAGTCCACATGGCTGTGTGTCCAGGTTTGTTTTTTAAAACTCCAAACCCAAGTGCTTCTCCGTCCAGACAGCTATCACAGGCAGAGAGAGATTAATCACAGTATGTTCAGTGGCTAATGTACACCTTATACAGAGAAAATTCTATCTTAAAATATCCTTTTCCTCTTATTTTGTTTACCTCCATTCATTCATTCATCCATTCCATTTCATTTAACTTCTAGAAACTTTGCACTTTAGGGCTTGACTTGTAGAGAGACAATAGGGCTGACCTGTGGGTAATCATCAGGTCTGTTATCTCTCATCTCCATATGCTGCTGTCAACAAGGATGGTATCTCTGAAGACAACAAACTCTCCCTATGCCTAAAGAAGGGCATTTGTGCCCGAAAACTTGCAAAGAACAATTTTTCCAATTATTTAGTTGGTCTAATAAAAGATATCACATCTGCCTATGATTTCTGGAGACACAAATCTACAGTTTGAAAACTGAAACTAAGTATCACAGTGATGCTTAATGGGATCTTCTAGACCAGGGGTGGGCAAAATAGGGCCTGCAAGGCATTCTATCTGGCCTGCAGGGCTCCTAAAAAATTTAGAAAATTAATATTTATCTGCCCTTGGTTCCTGTCAAAAATAACAGGAACCAGGGGCAGTAGGACCCAGGGGAAGTCCGGCGGGCTTCCACAACAGCAGGGCCCGCCCAGCCCTGCCCCCCCCCAGCTGGAAGCCCCACCAGGAGTTTCTGGCCTGGGACCACATGGCTGCCCTGGCTGGGACCTCAAGTAAGGGGGGGGGGCAGGGAGGGCAGGGGAGGAGCCTGGGGAAATGTGGCCCGGGGAAAAGATTCATAGACACTACGGCTAGAAGGGACCTTGGAAGATCATCGAGTCCAGCCCCCTGCACCAGAGGCAGGAAGTCAGCAGGGATCATAGGATCCCAGCAAGATAAACATCCAAATGTCTCTTGAAGGTGTTCAACATAGGTGCTTGAACCACCTCTGGCAGCAGTCTATTCCAAACCTTCAGGGCTTGGACAGTAAACAAGTTCTTCCTTATGTCCAGCCTGAAACGGTTGTGGAGGAGTTTGTGACCGTTCGGCCTTGCCATCCCTTGGGGCACTCTGTGGTGAACAGACATTCCCCCAGATCTTAGTGAGCACCCCAGTAAACGTATAGGTAGCCACCAGATCACCCCTGAGCCTGCGCTTTTCCAGGCTGAAGAGTCCCATGGCTCTCAGCCTCTCATAAGGCGTGTTTTCTTGACCTCTGATCATGCCCGTGGCTCTCCTCTGCACTCTCTCAAGGTTCTCCACATCCTTTTTGAGTTGTGGAGCCCAAAACTGGACGCGGTACTCCAGCTGCGGCCTCACCAAGGCCAAGTACAAGGGGAGAATGACGTCCCAGGATTTGCTTGAGAAGCATCTGTGGACACAAGCCAGCGGTTTGCTTGTTTTATTAGCAGCCGCATCACATTGAAGGCTTGTGTTCATCTTGTGGTCAATCATGACCCCCAAGTCCCTTTCATCTGTAGTGCTAGCCAGCATAGCACTGCCGAGCCTATAAGCATGCTGCAGGTTTTTCCTCCCAAGGTGGAGAACCTTGCATTTTTCGGTGTTAAACACCATCAGGTTCTCATCCGCCCATTTCCTGAGCCTGTCATGGTCTGCCTGGATCACCGTCCTGTCCTCAGGTGTGAACACCTTACCCCAGAGCTTGGTGTTGTCAGTGAACTTGGCCAGTCTGCTTTTGACACCAATGTCCACATCATTAATGAAGATGTTAAATAGTATAGGCCCAAGGACAGAACCTTGAGGGATCCCACTGGTCACAGTGCACCATGACGATTGACTTCCATCAGCTACCACCCTCTAGGTCCTACCGCAGAGCCAATTCCCCAGCCAGCGGATCGTAGTGAGGCCGAGGCCGCAGTTAGCCAGTTTTGCTAAGAGGTGATCATGGGATACCAGATCAAAGGCTTTTTGAAAGTCAAGATATACAACATCAATCTCCTCTCCCTTGTCCAGGTGATGGGTCACCTGATCATAAAAGGAAATAAGATTGGTCAAGCAAGACCTACCCACAACAAACCTGTGCTGGCTATCCCTCAGGATGTTGCCATTGGCCATTCTGTTAAGAATGGCCTCTTTGATAATACGAGTGGCTGCAGCAGGGAGCGCTGGCCATGGGGCGGAGGATGGGCTGCTTTTCCCCGGGCTCCTTCCTGGCACAGAGGAAAGCGGCCCTTCCCTCACCCTGTGGCCGGTGCTCCCTGCTGCAGTCTCTCACAGCCCACGTGGGGCTGTCCTGAGCAGACACAGTCGGCCCCAGGTAGACTGTGAGCGGCTGCAGCATGGGGCACAGGGTGGGTGAGGGGCCGCTTCCACCCCCCACTTCCCCCTGCACTCAGCACCAGCTTGTTACCCACCCCTGCTTCTAGCCTGCCAGCGAGCAGGGTCGAGACTGTGCACTGCCCCCCGCCTGTACCACGGGGCTGGGGGGGCATTGGCAGTGTGCAGGTGCAGGAGCCAGTGGAAGCATGGGCCTGCACCAGTGTCCCAGGGCCAGTGCCGGTGGGGCCCAGAGCAGGGTGGCAGGAGCATGGGGTCCTGGCTGCCAGGGGCTCTATGGAGCCAGGCCAGCTCCCCTCTCTCCCTGCTGATGCAGCCCAGCCTGGTTCCACAGACCCCTGCTAGCCTGTGCCTCACTTTGGGCCCCACCAGTGCTGGCCCTGGAACATTGGTCCCAAGATGGTGACCAAGGTGTGGGGCTACCCATGCAGCCCTCAACAGCTTGCCAAAACTGGGTAAGTGGCCTTCCACCAAAAACAATTGCCTGCCTCTGTTCTAGGCTGGGCACTGAGTCCCATGGGGTAGAGTGGTTTTCTTTACTCTTTACTAATCTATAAAGGAGCCTCTGGCCTAGTCTATGGCCTATTGTGACCTATTAATAAAACTTCTAAAAAGGTTACATGAATATATTGTCTCAAATAGCATATAATTAGAAGTTATAATCCCTATTCCATGATGATATCTTTGAGCTTTAACATAAATTAAAACTATCCTTGTTTATTTTTTATAAAAGCATATTAAAAAAAAATACAATTAAATTTTAAAAAATCTGATTTAAATTAAAAAATCTGATGTTTTTGATTGTTAATTGTTGATTTTTATCCCCTATGGTGTACAGTTTGTGGCAGTTCAGGTGATCGTGCAAAATATGGGGTGGATGTTGCCAGTGCTTACTCTTTACATCCGTTACTAGTTCAGGAATGCTCACTTGCTTGTTTACGCACACAGCAACCTTGGCAATGTTATCTTCCATCATGGCTGTGTTAGGGTGTCTTGCCCAATGTTCATTCACTGTAATTGTGAGGCCATTTTTAACTTGCTACACATTCATAGACCTTCTGTTCATCTATACATGTCTCACCATATTGTGCCACAATCCTGTGATGAATTTCACTAGGTGGCACATCATTGGCCCACAAAAAATGTCAGAATTCTGTTCTTGCACACTGACAACAACATAGTCATGCAGCTTACTTGCTCGCTATTGTCACGTGTTCAGCATGAAACAGTGAATGCATTCAGTAATGCCGCCACCCATGGTCCCGGCTGCTATGTAGTTACCCACTTCGGCTGCTATGTAGTTACCCACTTTGTTGCAGACATACAGTGTAGACAGCCATTTTTCTGTATGTTTCTAAAACACCCTTCGATTTATAAAAACACTTAGAATCTCAGATATGTTTAACATACAAGTAAAAGCGAAGTAACAGTCGCTCTCCCAGAATATTGGAGATTACCTTTGGCTTTTTTCCCTGGAACTGTTTCCTTTGATCTGTTGCTAAATTCCACTATTCTCTCTAAGTACCTCTGCCACAGGAGTAAGATGTTGGGGAGATTGTCTTAACTGTATTTGAACAGCAGGTTCTGAAGAATGGAGTCTGTTACACTAAAACAGAGTAATTCTCCTGCTTTGTCACTGAGTCCCTTCATGAGAAGCCATCATGCAGAACAATATAGCCTGTTAAATAGTTTAAAAAAAAAACAATTTAACATGTGTTCTCATAGTATTACTTCCTCAGAGCCTGTGTACATAAGGGATGGATAAAATTATTATCCCCTAAAATGTGGGGCCCTTGTAGCTTGTTCTAATAAGGAGAAGGTGATGATTGACTAAGACATCTAATATACTTTTCTTTATTTACAAAGAATATACAGAGTTTTTCTTCAGTAAATTCATCAGGAATCAAACAGGGTTGTGTGTGTGTGTGTGTGTGTGTGTGTGTGTGTGTGTTGTTTGTTTTGTTTTGGTTTGGTTTTTTTTGCAGCCACTTGACCCATAATGTCTAGCTTTTCCTTAGAGCAGGGGCGGGCAATTATTTCAGGCGGAGGGCCGCATACTGTGTTTTGGCAAGCCATCAAGGGCCGTGTGACAGGCAACCAGGGGCAGATAAATATTAATTTTCTAAATTTTTTTAGGGGCCCCGCAGGCCAGAAAGAATGGGCTGGCAGGCCGCATCTTGCCCGTCCCTGCCTTAGAGCCATATTACTGTGCTTCTGTGGCTGTGTTTGGGGCTTCTTTGCTGTACTCTTTCTCAGCTTGTCTGGTCACCTCCAAAGGATGTTTACCAAACTCATGTGAAGTGTACACAAAACTAGTCCATTCTTTTACTCTGTTACAGACCCTCCGACCTTCACACAACAATATCTGGTAAAATATGCCTTGCATGAGACGTATAGGTGGTGATATACCTGTCTGTTGGGTGGGATCAAGGTAATGATCATCCAACATCAATTTCTGGGTGGGGGGGGAGTGGATAAGCGGGTGCAGAGGTGGGGGCTGGGGCAGGCAGCAGCTGTGGCTATACCTCCACATTGGGCCGCAGCAGCTGTCTGCATCCTCCCCACCCCCTGCACCCTTGCACTCTGTTCTAAGATGAGGGATCCCCCCATGTGAAATGAGGTGGGTGTGGAGAACCTCATGTTAGAGTTGAGTAAATAAGGTACTTCCGTTACCGTTCAGTGGTTTAACTTCCTTTACAACTTCAGTAGAGGACTTGCTATTTGAAATTTTCTTGAATGCAAATGTTTTTCGTAAATTACAATGTTTAAGGAGACAAGGTGCTGTGGGTAAATCCGGTATCTTTTATTAGACCAACTAAAATAGTTGGAAAAATTCTTTGCAAGCTTTCAGGTACAAACACAGGGAGAACTTAAATAGAAAATGGTTGGCCCTGGAGACTGTATCATGTTTTGTTGGCTGCTTGCTGAAGTGGTAATGTCAGTTACTACTAACATGTTGTTCTGATCGTAATTTTTTGTGCCTGATGATGGGTAATTGGTTTTTACTTGAATGAGTTTTCTATTGGACATATTTAAACAAACATTTCTACACTAAAGTCAAAACTCCCAGTTGTTGGAGATTTGAAAAATAAAATAATAAGAGGACTGAAAAATCAGCAAATAGCTTATGTTAGGTTGCTTTTTCAAGTCCTAATGAAGCAGACCTTTCTGAAACAGTTTGTTAAAATCTCAAATATAATTTCCACCTCCTCTAAAAAAAATAAATAAATAAAAAAATACAGTGTACAAACACAGATATTAGGCAAACACTTAAATATCTAGATAAAAATTGAAATTTTTAGTCAAGTGATGGAGAAGGAACTCTAGTGCAGTCTGTAAACTTCTACTGTAGTTGCCCATGGTGACATAGAACAGCTGTTGCACTGGCATAATCCTTAGCAGTCTGTGGTGCTTAAGTTGGACAGGAGGTATAGTATTAAGTCAGTAGGTGGCTAAATCTTCAGTCATGGAACAAAGACAAAGAGCCAGTGCTTATTAGCATTTGCATAGTTCGGATTGTTATATTTGGTTGTCGGCATTTAACAACTTGTTTAAGATGCAGAACAGACTTAGGTTTGTTGATTCTAGTGGTATAATAAGCTTTGGCATTTTTTTTTACAAGTATTTCAATATAAATGAAAAATTTGCAGGTGTTGAGCCTAGAAATTTGACAATGCTCATATAATCTTAAAATAGGATTTTAAACCTAAGCACAGCCACTGTTCTCTAATGGCCTAAATACACAAGGGGCATGTACTGAAGACCCTGTTTGTGAGTAAAGGGCCCTTTCTTCACTTTTTGCATTTAGCTGTGCATTCTTGATATGTTAACATGCTTTTAAATTAATTTGGTCTATCCTATTGGATGCATGTCAGTTAAATAGTTTTATATAGATAAGGCCAGTATACATCAGAATGTATATTTAAAGACTTGACATAATTGGTGTCATTGTTTACATTTTTTGTCACAGTTTCTTTTCCATAGCTTTGTTTTTTTGAGCTCATGTGCCCTGAGGCATAGGTACATGCTGGCTGCTCTGTGGGTTGGTAAACATTAGCTTTCTGAACTGGGTAAAAGCTAAGTAAAATAATTTTATTCTGAGTATAAGACAGAGAGCAGCTGCTTGGTGATTTTAATTCATCACTGCAATGAATAGAATTCAAGATTAGAAGTTTTCAAGTAACGTTGTAAATCCAGATATTTAATGATGCTTTTTGTGTATAATTCATGGTGGTTCAGGAATGGGGAAGGTGTCTCTCTCTTCTCGCATATATCCCTTGGGACACATGAAGGTTTGCTTCTTCCTGTGCTTCTCATGGGAAGCTGTTGGTTATAACGTAGCTATTTGTTATCATGCAGAAGTTTGAACAAGAAATCTGCACCTATGTCATGTGTATTTGGCACATTTATTTTATTCAAACAAAGTGTATTTTTATGCAGTCAAAACCAGACTGGTCACATATGTAAGAGTGAAAATACAGGCTACTTCTGTAGAATGAAGCACTGAAAAGCAGTGATTCTGTAAAGAACTGAAATAAAGTGGACATGAGTTTTCAGTACAATGCTGTGATGCAGTCACAGTGCAGTATTGGGAAGTATTAACAGGGGAATAGTGAGACTATGATATTGATGAGACCAATACAATGCCTGAGTCTTGTGTCCACAATCAAAAAATATGTTGAAAAATTGTAGAGAATACAGAAAAGAGCAACAGAAATAATTGGAGAATTTGAAATGATACCTTACAGTGAGACACTTAAAGGCTAAATATGTTTATCTTGCCTAAACAAAGATAAAAGTGGCTCAATTAGAATGTGCAAGCTGCTTCACAGCAAGGAAATAACAGGTACTAAAGGGCTGTAATGGCAAAAAATGTGACAAGAAAGTGACTGAAACTTAAACCATGATGGTTCCAGTTTAAAAATAAGGCACATGTTTTAATGAGGGTAATTAGCAATTGGAACAAATTGAAGGGAAGTGGTAGATTCTCCATTTCTTGATGTCTTAAAACAGGGATGATTGTCTTTCGGAAGTGCATTTTTGTCAAGCACAAACTTACTGGGCTCAATATAAAAGAAACCAGGTGAAATTATTTCAGTGAATTATGCAAAAGGACAGATTAGATGATCAAATGGTCCCTTCCCTCAGATGATCAAAGCTGCTTATTCAAGAATTGTTTACTCCATGCTGCAATAGTAGCAGAATATTGCATTCTGGGTAGGTATCCCAGATGCCAAGTGCTCATTTTGGTTAATGTGGGATACCGATTAGTCATGGAAAAGTCAAGGACTTAAAATCAAGCTGCTGTGAGCTTTTTTGTTGTAGCTGATAATTTACCTTGTATTTTTGGTAGTGTTGGATTAATGATGTAATCATAATGGTACAGAAAATATGCAGGAGGCAAGGATTTTTTTTTGGGTGATGCCTCTTATTGGATTATCTATATGTTTTGAGGGTTCTTACACCACCTATATTATTATCTTATTACCTTAGCTTATTCTTGCTAATCTGCCATTTTCAAACAAGCTTGTCTGCCAGTCTAAAGGGACCCAAATGAATGATGTGATATAATCTATTGGTATAAACAGAATTACACTGTTGGTTTGGGAAACACACAATCAGGAATCATATGTACATTTACTCTGAAAGGTGGGGGAGGAGCATACCTGTACGCCTTATTTTTGGAGCATTTTGGTGCAGTGGGAATGCTGTTTGTATCCAGTTATCTTGGACTAAAGGAACAGGATAATAGTTTAGACCTGGTATGACCGGCAGTGGATACAGAACTTGAGATCTGAAAAAAATACTCTTTTTGATAGCTTGTACAGAACTTGCTCTAGCTTTGCAATCAATGCCAGACCATCAGCAGGAGAGTTTTTCACTCTCTGGAAAAGCACTTGGCTATTTCATCTAGATGCTCATTCCCATCAGATGTGCTAATTGGTGGGTATCTGTTCTGGTGTTTTGATAATGCCAAATTGGGGCTGATGAAGGTGCATATAACTATAGAACAGGAATTTTTGCTCCCAACTGTACCGTGCATATTAGTGGTACCAACAGCCAGTTGTCATTTTAGGGGCTGTAGCTTTCTCTCTGCTCCTGTGAGTTGAAAAGTCTTGCATGGGAAATTTAGGCAAAAGACAGGAACTGTTAACCCTCATTCTGAGGAGCTATGGAGTATGTGGAGTATACATTTGGGAAACTGAAGGAAAGATAGAAGTCTCTTATGACTTGAGGCTACTGTCTGATGTCACCTATTCCCAGTGATGTGTGCTACAAACCATATTTGAAAGCAAAGGTTAAGTTTGGTAAGAAGAACTGTATTTAAGCAATTGGATAAAATGCCTTTGAGAGATGAGTGGTATAGTGCGGTCCTCTGTGTAGCAGGCAAAATCCAACCAAATTGAGCGATGTAAAACAGAAAACTTAAGTGTTGTTTATCATGGCAAATATGGCTGTGAAAGAAAAGGTTACTTCTTTCCTGTTTTATAATTTTCCCCTTAAATTTTCTCCTCGTCTTGGAGCCTTTCTGGACTGGTAAACTTGTAATTACTTGTAAACTCCCAGGAAAAAAAAGGATGGTTCTTCAAGTGATTTAGTAAAAAAAAAAAAAAAAAAGACCTGTGGGTACATCATTTAGATTCTTTTGGACAGCAGTGGCCCCTGGGGCCTATACCCCTACTTGGGGGCGGCCAACATATGGCTTGCGGACTGAATCCAGCCCGCCAAGCCATTCTATCTGGTCTGCGAGGCCCCTAAAAAAATTTAGAAAATTTATATTTATCTGCTCGTGGCTGCCTGTCAAAGATGACACAAGCCAGGGGGAACTGGCAGCAGAACACAGCAGCCCAGACCTGCCCCATCCCCACCCATTTCCCTGCCTTCCTGCCCATGCGCCATTTCAGCACCATGTGGCTCCTGGCTACATTGCCGGACCGGGGAGCACAGGGCCACACTGGTACCCTGTTTGTGGGGGGAGGTGCATGTTCATAGAGTGAGTCCCTCAGATGCACCCCACCATATGCATGCACCCACACCTCCCCTCGCACTGCCACACACCCCCCTCACACATCCCAGCCACCATCCCCATATCTACCCACATGCTCTCTGACCCCACACCCACACCTATCCCCCCCCACACACACCCACAGCCCCCCACAAACCTATACCCACACAATATACAAGAGTAAGACTTCATTTTAGCTATTGTGCACTCACCTCTATGTACGCTACACAAACTCATGTAAACCAGGACAAAAATATTTTTTTTAAATCAAATTAATGAATGTTTTAGACGTTCGCTTTTTAGACTATAATTTGGTAGTTTTCTGGTTCTGAGATAGCAAAATCCCTTGCTGAAAAGAGTACTTCGGGAGGCAAAGGGAGGGACTTCTGTGGCAAAGGTCAGGGCTAGGGGGCAGAACTTCCTGGTGACGAGATGGCAACCAGGGGGCCCTCAACAGTTTGCCAAAACAGCAAGCAGTCCTCCACCCAAAATAATTGCCTGCCCCTGACCCAACTGCACTTGCACCTCGACATAAAAGGCATATGACTGCAAAATGCCTTAATTTCCTCCTTACAGCATGTAGCTGCAAAATAGTATTGTCTAGTGTATTGTCTAGTATCCATATTCTTTGCTCATAGATGGTCCTTATACTTTATGAACAAAGACCTGTGGGGAGCTCTGTCGCCTGGATCTGGCCTGCAGGCCAGGGGTTATGCACCATTGAACTAAAAAATGAGAGAATAAGGCCTTGAGGGGAGGCCCACCATTAGCTGTTCTTCACTGAGATTCTTTCATTCCTTGTCCAAAGATTGTCTTAAACTGTTTTGGTTTCCTCAGCAATATGTTTACCCGATCAGTCATCATCCAGTTTGAAATGTAGATTAGGGAAGTAATTAAAAAAAGTCATTCAGGTGTACTTCTTGTGATGTTTTCTGAAGGGGTAAGGGACAGCCTGTATCTTTACAAAGACTATTTACTTGTGTGTGTGTGTGTGTGTGTGTGTGTGTGTGTGTGTGTGTGTGTGTTACACCCTTGAGGTAAATAGACTGCTCCAACTTTTATCTGAGCCTAATTTGCATAAAATGAAAAATGAACTTTTCCAGCCAGGAGATCTTACACCACCTTCCATCTCTCCCATGGAATATGAGTTTTAATTTCTACTTGAGAGAAATTTTAAAATCTTTGCATTCTCCTATGCCTGAGGAAGGATGCGTGAGCCCAAAGGCATGCAAATAAAAGAGAAAAGGTTTTTGCAACTGTTTAGTTGGTCTAATAAAAGATATTGCCTCTAGCATACTGAGTGTTACAACTTGATGCATTTTAACTAAGAAGCATCTGCCTGGGTAGATTAGATCCCTTGCCACTTAAGCTCAGGAGTCTCCCTAGAATGGGCAATCACTAAAAAGAATAGTTACTTCAGAGTAACTTTGATTTCTTTAAGTTGTGTTATTGACACAGATTCTACATCCTACCCTTCATCTCTTCTCATTAAATCCTTATTCTGGAGAATTATTATTGAAAAAGCAGCTCTGTATGGGTTACAGTTACCATGCTTTTGGCTATAGAGAACGAAAAGTTACTCAGGGCGCAGGCATAATTCCAGTGGGCATTTATATTTAAATGCAGCTGATGCTGCACGTGTGGGCACATTGCACACCAAGGATGAAATCTGTGTATACAGCATATCTTGAAGAGCCAATTTCTGTAGGGTAATTATTCCATCCTACTTTATGGTTTAGTTGTAAGTTTTTCTAGCTTTTTTTTCTGGAGCATTCAAGATCACAGGGCACAATAATAACAAACTATAAGTTTACTTCAGCGGTAACTTTGGAGAATCTTGCCCTAATGCTAAATGGTGCCACCAGAGATATTACTGGACTGCTAGGGAAACCAAATGTTATGGCTGCTTTACCTAGTAGGCAGCACCAACCTAGACTAGTAACTATTCCAACTGTAGAAAGTGTAACATGACAAGTGATGTGGTATATTTTAAAGTAAACAGAATTTTATAACTGAAATACCTTGTAATGTAAGAAGGTATTAATGCAGAGCCTACGTGGACTATTATGTATACTACTCCAATGCTTATATTTGCAATAACAGTGTGATGCCTATGTGCATTGTTGCTCTCAAATTTCAGATGCCTTTTCATTAAAAATAAATTTATTGACCCTCAGATGTTTAAAGCGTAATTGTTGCTTAGGGTAATGACCAAATTAAGTGCTTTTATCTGTAGTACACTTTCACACTTGCTACAGCAAAAATGGTTTTGTAAGTTATCACTTTCACCTCCACTTACCTCAGCCATTTGTACATCTAGTTTGTGTCTGAACACATGGTGATGAGATTAAATAAGTGTGTGTTGGGGGGAGTGTAATACCTTAATGGCAAGGTGCAGGCCATTGCAGACATGAGGCTAATAGTGAGAAATAGGGAGGAGAAAATATAACATTTCAAAGTTGGAGGGGTAATGAATGGCTATGGAGACATTTATTTTCTTCCATTGCTAAATCTACCTGGTCATATACAAGCATGACCAGCACACAGAGAAAACCTGGATGAAAATTCCCAGAGCTCTTCCAGACTTAAAGTAGAAGAAAGTGACTACGTGTAACACCCAAAACTTCTTTCATAAAATATCTTCCTTATTTTCTGTTTTCTTTGTTGCTCCAGAAAAAAAATGTAGATTTTCTCCTTTTAAAGGAGAAAAACGTGGGATTTCTCCTTGCAGGCGGCAAGAGGCTGTTTGGGGGTGAGGAGAGCGGGAGAAGGAAGGGCTTTGTGCATACATGTGTGGATGCATACATGTACATGGCCAACAATACAGGTGGAGAGCAGCTCCTACAGGTGTCTGCATGGGGGGGGGCATAGACGTAGGCGACACATGGGGTGGCGGGGGGGCACAGCTTGTGGTGAGTTTGAGGCAGTGGTTCACACTGAGCCTGCACTGTGAGGGAGGGAGTGGGGCAGGGTTGGCGGCTGGGGCTGGGGCTGGGGCTACAGGGACTGCCTAGCTGGGGTAGTGCCTGGGGCCGGGGTGGGAGTGTGCAGCTGTGGGGCCTGGCTGAGGAGTGGGACAGAGCCATGGGCAGCTTGTTCTGCCTCTTCTCCCCCCCCCCCAATCTCTCCCCAGTTTTCTGCACCCATAGTGGGGCACAGGGCTGCAGCCTGGCTGGACTGGCACCCTGCAGGAACCACCTCTGTGGACCAGTGGGTGGGACCCAGCACGGGAGGGCAGAGTTGGGCAGCAAGACTTGTTGCTGCTGCTATGAGCCTTGCGCTGCCATGGCTGCCAAAATGAGGTGTCTCTGTGCCCCCCTGGCACATTGCCTTTGGTTGAGAACCTCTTCTGTCCCCCACAGATCCTACCCTGCCCCACATACTGGGGGGGCTGGGGGCAGGAGGCAGCAGGTTGGGAGTAAGGGGAATCAGCACGGCTGGGGGGATTGGAGGGCTGGGGGTTGGGAGTGAGGGGCACTGGCGGAGCTGGGGGGGGGGGGTGCTGTGGCTTCAGAGTGAGGGGCACCGACACATCAGGGCTGCTAAGCACCACAAAGCAGCAGGGGTAACAGCTGCAGCTGGACCCACATCCTGGTGAGCGAAAGGGATAGGGGGGAGCTCTGATTTTCCATAAGAAAAACAATATAAAATGCTAAAATATATAGGTGTTTAGAATTTATTTTATTATAATGATTAAGGCACTTGTAGGCTTCCAAATTGCTTTAAAAATGTAAATATATCAATAAAACATTATTTAACTGAAATCTATTTATATAGTGACATTTCATTTTAATCATGTAAAAATGTGTATTTGGGGGGTTTTAATTAGAGATTTTTTTTTTTAAGAGAGAAAACCAGGATCCTTGGTGATAAAACTATTGCAAAACATTATTGGTGGCTGTGAGTTGCCAGAAGTGGCAGGGTTAAATAAAGCCTTTTATTTTTATGGTTCTGTCCATAACTCTCTTACTTTGCTCTGACACCTAAAACTTGACTTTGGAGCATCCCACTCCTTTCTTAGTTTTGATAACTTCTGGTAAACATTAGCATTCCAGTGATTGTTAAAGAGATGAGACCTGGATGTGTTTCTCTCCCTAGAGGTTTAGAAACCTCTTTACAAAGCTAGACCAGAGCGCAAAGCATTTGTAATGAAAGTGAGTGGTAGATGTTCAAAGATCTTTATTTCCAAAAGATATTTCAATATAAAGGGAACACCTGGTCTAGATGGCCTCGAAGCAGTGAACTACAAATAGGTCACCAAACAGATCTCCACATAGAGCCAACGCAGTGTGTGACAGCAGGAGAACTAACTTTATAAGCTTAGTGACACTGAAAATGCTTCTGCATCTTCATTGCTCTTGCACTACGACTCGCACCAAAATAAAGTTGATTTGAAAGTAGTACAATTAGTTAATTATTTTGATTAAATAAAGCTAATATAAAGGAACTTGTATTCATGTTTTATGAAAGAAGATGGCTGTTGCTGGTGCATTTTTCTCATGGACAAACCATTGTGCTCCTAGATGTATTTATTGGTATTGATATTTATGGACCTGGAGCAAGTTTAGGAAACTTTCTTACTTAACTAGAATAAAGCTAGTTTTGGAAACAGTGTCGTTTTGTGATTCATAGCCCTAAGATAGTATGCCTTCCAGTTGAGTACAGATGTTAATTATTAGTTGATTAATCCCAGGTTTCTTTGAAGGCAAAAATTAAGATTTGTCACATGGCAGCTACAGTACTGATTTCCATTTACAAACCTCTCAAAGTACTGCAATGGGTCATGCTGTCTTTTGGAAACTAAGTAATAGGCATTATTTAACATGCTTGGTTGCAATGCTCTGTTGATCTGCCTCAAATCCATTATTAAGATAATTAGAATGATACTGCTTTTGTTTTTCTCACTTTTAAGACATACGATAGATTTTTAATTCTAACAGAGAGCTATTCGGTTAGCTGTTTTGTGCTTGCTTTCTTGTACCTATATTTTGTTTTGTTTTAGGGAAGGTTTCAAAATGATTGTCTAATTCTTTTAGGGAGTCATTTGTTTGTGGTAATGATAATGTATTAATTTATTTCAATAGTCTTTTACTTGCATATGTTTTCATTGTTTGGTTCTTTGGATATTAAGGACCCTTCCTCCAAATGACAGTATGTTGGTGTTCTGAGATGATCCAATTACTTTTTGAGAAAATTTAAAGACCGTTTAAAGTATCAAAAGCATTTTTGCTGTTTGGTTGTTAGTTTGTTGTTTTTTTTTTTTAAAGAATCTTGATTCATTCCTTTTCTGGAAATTCTTAGAGATATTTTCAACATAAAAATGTAGCTTGCGTTTGCTCATTTCTGGTATGCAGTGCAGATATAGAATGTACTGGTAACATTCTTAACTGGATTAGGAGCAAAATCACACACTCATTTTTATTTTATATTACTTTACATTACTGTCAGCAGGCAGTGTGCTAGCAGTAAAATTATACCACCTTAAAGGAACTGTTTGCTTTGAATTCTTAGTTTAGTTGATTTTGCACTATGAGTATCCCTGTGAACCTCAGTCATTTAAATTCTATGAACCTCAGTCATTTTATTGCTTCCCCATACGTTGAATGAAATTCAGTCTAGGAAGCTATTTGTGTCTTGGAATGGGAAGGATCCTTTCTATGAAGTTCTTAGTCTTTGGAAATTATCTTCCATGTCTCTCTTCTTCAAGGCTCTTGTAAAATATTTACTTAGTAGCACTTAGTTTTTATAAATAGAATTTAGAAGTGGTCTAAGGTGTTATAATGCCTGGGTTTAACAATACTTATGCTTTCTTGTGACTTCCTAACATGAGACTACTCTGTCTAGAGGTGAGATTGTTTGGGGGAGATCGGGGGGTGTAGCTAGATGGATAGATATAGTATACCAAGAAATTTAACAGACGTTAATGATTCTAAATATTTGCAAAACTTGTTTCAACCCACATTTTGTGAGCATCATCATTAATTCATAGCAAGCTAATGTTGGTGTTAATAGTTTTAGAGGAATTGCATATTACAGGTAAACTGGTGAAGCGCGCTACTTCCATGGGTCCCACATGGGCAATTTTAAATGAATGCTCGATGTGATGTACCATGCCAGTGTTAGGGCAGGGAAATAAACTTGCCCCTCATGCTCTGGCAATTGCTTTTGTTACTAGGAGCTGAGGAAAGAAACAGTGCAGAAAACGTGTGTGTCTGCGTGCATATTGTTTGAATCTTCTTCCCTGTTTCTAAATATATGGAAGTTTTGGATTGCTTTCCACCTGTTTAAAATATAACAAATGTTTCTAGGGGTGCACCAATTAAAGATTTTCTTGGCCAGTATCAATAGCCGATCATTAACCAAACCTATTGGCTGATGCTGATCCGATAACCGACATTTAGTAATAGTGCAAGACATTGTAAACTACTGAAATAAACCTTTTGTTGTTTGTTTTGCATTTATAACACACACATGCCTCCTGACTGCTTCAGCCCTCAATGAGGAAGGCGGTGACTGTCTCATTTCCATGCACATTGTCTCTTCTCTTATGCCTCCTACCCGCAGCCCTGCTCCCCATGCAGCCTGTGCTGCTTTCCTGGGCTAGTGGGACGGACCCTTGTGTGGACAGCAGTGCTGGGTGCCTTTGGAGTGTCAGAACATGCCAGTGTAGCAGGCCCCGCACAGCCGAATTCCCATGGCCACCAAGGAGAAGCTGCTTTTGCAAAGGTGCCTGGTGCCTGCAGAGTGGAATGTCCCTTGTGTGGCGCCTTACCCCAACTGTGCTCAACCCAACATCTCCATGACAGCCCTGGTGCTCCGGCCCCTGCTATATGTGCCACATTGCCGTGGCAGCAGCAGGAGCTATTATTGATCCCCTTGTTGCTGAGCCTGATACCTTGTGACTGCTCCCTGGTGCCCCCTCCTCCTGCTGCTCACCAGGACCTGTAATCTGCAGTGGGCTTGGGTCAGTGGCGGGGCATGAGGACCAGACTATGTTTGTCAGGGTGCTCCGGGCACACAAATGTAATTATCAGCTACAATGACCAAACAAAGCCAATAGCCGATAACATAATTTCTTCTTTTGTCGGTGCTGATCCGATAGCCAACTGATATATCCACGCACCCCTAAATGCTTCAGGTATGTTTTGGGTAACATTTCTTGCTCACCATTTGCTTAAACATAAGAAAAACATTTATATTGCTATGCATCAGGCATAAGGTTTTCGGCATTTTTTTTTTTATTCTGAATTCTGTATTATTTCCTTCTGAGAGGAGAGGTATAGAATTTAAATACTTCAGGTAGCTTTTGGCATATGAAATCTGTTTTGGGGTGGTAGAAAATTGACAGCAGTACCAGGAATGGCATACAGTGTAATGTAAAACTGATGTGTTATGCAGTTTTATTTCCTTCTCAGCATTTCCAAGTTTTAATATATAGATGCCATAGGCATTGTTAAATACTTATCTTGTTAAATCTCACTTGCATTGAAAATGTAAAAGTATGTGTACAATTTGGGCCAAATTTTGTTCCTCTGTTAGTCATGTAATGGATTTAGGCATCTTAAATGCAGTTATTTTCCACCCAGTTCAAGTCCCTGAAAATCCATTGATGCATCTATTTTTGTAGCACACCATTATGTTCCTTAAGACTGAGTCATAAAAAAACAGGAAAGAGGACCCACACACTTCTTGCATTTTATTTCCCCAGGGACCTGAGCAAGACTAGAATTGTACTTAGGCACCAAAGTCCACTTACATGTCTATTATGTGGAATAAAATCTGATCCTGTGTACTGATGTATCGTTACTGTATCCTGTCACAGGTAATATTTTGCTAAAGCTCTAAAAATGTCACAAGAAAAATAAACATAAGTAGTCTTTAAAGTGAAATAGTGTAAAAGAATAATGCTTTTAGTGTTTGATAGTAAGGAGAATTAGAGTAACATTAATTTTTCCACATGCACATAATCAAAGTATTGAAGCTATTAATAATTTTACCCTATATGAGTAATATAACTTTTGGTGTGCTGGATATGATCAGAAAACCGGTGAGCAGTTTCGTTTGCAGTTCAGTAAGTGCTGGAAACAAGCATGTTCATAATTCTCCTTGGAAATTATTATGCGCAGTACAAACTCCCTGTATTTCTTTCACAAAACTGCCTGCTGGCTAATCCACGAAAAAGTGTGCACACTGATTCTCAGTTGTAATTGCATCTAACTTCAGGGTGTCTGGTAGTGTTGTGTGAAGCTTGGGGTGGTGATTCAATTTAGAGGAGATTTGCCCCGATTCAGTGGCCAAATCTCCAAATCCGAATTGAATCGGGACCAGTTAAAAGGTCCGAATTGATTCAAAGCTCTCTGAATCTTCAGAAAAGATTCGGAGAGCTTTGATTCAGGCAGTCCCCAGTGGCTGCAGCAGGGAGCTGCAGCTGAACTCCGAGCTGGTAAGTAGGGGAAGGGATGAGGGGACCATGGGGGGACCCCTGCCAGCCCCCATCCCTGCCTACTTCCCTCACGGTTGCCCTGCCTAGCCCAGCTCCTGGCTCTTTAAAAGAAAAGTCCTGGTGCTCACCAGGTGCTGTCAGGCAGGGGGTGATCCCTGCTGCCCCCCACTGCCCCATGTTACATGGGGGGGCTCTGCATGAGTCCCCTCTCACTTCCCCAGCCTCCCCACAGGTGTCCCACCTGGGCCAGCTCCAGCCCTTTAAGGAAAAAAAATGGAGCAAAACCCTGGAACTCGCTGCTCCTGCAGCAGCTTTGGGGGGCTCATGCAGAGCCCCCCATGCAGTGGGGGGCAGCGGGAATTTCCCCCAGCCTGTGGGAACAGTGAGTCCGGGGGGTTTCTTGTTTTTTGTTTTGTTTTGTTTTTTCCTTAAAGGGCCAGAGCCGTGGCAGGCAGGACAGTTGGGGGGGGCGGGGCTGAGAGGCTCGTGCGAAGCCCCCAATGCAGTGAGAGGCATTGGGGATCACCCCCCACCCTGCCTGGCAGCACCTGCTGAGTCAGGGCTTTTTTTTTTTTTTTAACAAGTGCCAGGAGCTAGGGTGGGTGGGGCAGCCATTGCCAGGTTGGGAAAGATGGGCCTGGCTAATTCGGAGATTCGGCTGAATTGAATTGGGACAGTGATCCGAATCACTGAATGGAATCGCTGTCCCTGGTATCGGCCAAATCTGAAGTGAATACTAGCCGCTCTGTACAGGCCTAGTGTCTGGCTCTTATAGAGGAACCAGCCAATAGCCTGTCAAGAATGATGGGAGCGGGAAGAGGGCTGGCATGGAGTGTTGCCACCTAATGCCCCATGCAGCTGATGTTCTGCCTTTTGCAAGGAGCAGCGTGGGGGAGCCAAGGCCAGTGCTGCTGGCCCTGCTTCCCCCCCCCCCCCCCCAGTGTGGCTTCAGAATTATGGCGGTGCTCTCGCACGCTTGGAACACTCTAATTGGCTGTTTCAGTCAACCAATCAGAATGCTAATAAAGTGTTAGGGACAGACAGACTTAGGCTTTTATAATATTAAAATTCACAGCACCCTGAATTAGGCACCTAATTCTCTATGCAGTATGTATGGTGGAAGTTAATGGGACGCACAGCAGCTAGCACATCATGTGGGAATTAATGAAGCTAGCCAGAGCCAATGCTGAAGACTGACATTTTCTGGAAATCCCCTCTCTCTTGGACTTCAGCATCTGCTTACTGCCCTGATTTAGGTACCTATCTAGCAAATGGACTTGGGTATCTAATTCATCCTCTGCTATCATCTTGTGAACCCAGCATTCATTCCTGCCTGTAGCAGGGGGTCAGGTTAGATTATCTGTTCAGGTCCCTCCTGATCCTAGCTGCTATGAAACCATCCCTTTTGGTGTAGCTGGCTGACTTGGTCTTTTCCTTTAGGGGAGGTTGCAAATCTACCCTCCCTTCTACTTAATTTCAGACTAGCACAGCTAACTATGTTGCTCTATACATTACATTTCTGTCACAGTTATAAGCTAAAAAAATTCAGCTCATGTATAAGAACGTGAACTGATTTGGTAATTTTGACAATTTATTATAATGGTAAATAATTATTAAATTATTTACTATTAACATTTGTAAAAGAATCTGTGATTTGGTTGGCTCTCCCTTCCCCTCCCTTTCCCCTTCTTACATGGAAATAATTTCCAGGTATGTAGCTTATTTTGATTTTTTAAACCTAGGTTTGTTCTGCCTGGCACTGATTCTTTGATTCTCAACTAAGAGAGTGCATGCACTCAGGAAAGCATGGCTTCCCAAACTATTATTTCTAATTTACAATATTTTCATTACAAGTCAGACCTACACTTTAAGGTTCAAATTTAGGAAAACAGCTTTTCCCCAAATGTAAGTTGATAACTACAGGTAAAGTTCACAAACTGCTTTTGCCCTCACAAAATCCCACAGGGAAGTCAAATAAGTAACCGCCCCAAAGGTTTACCATATTTAGTGGATTAAAAGACTATGGTTTCCCCTCCCCCCATTTAACAATGCGGGGATCATCTTAGAATTGAACGTGAGGTTGTGGGGGCAGGTAGCTGCTGCAGCTCCAGCTCCAGCTGCTCCCCCCATCACTCCTTCCCTGCAGCCTTGGGTCCCCGCCACACCCAGTCTCCCCCATCCTGCTTTTCCCTCTCCTATCACCTGCCCTACTGCAGGCCTCCCAGTGTCTCCATTACCTACCCCATTCTTGCCCTCCTCATTGCCTGCCTGTAGTTGTGGGGAGGATGAATTTAAAACAATTCTTCAGCAAATGGATTCCATATGTAGAAAATTATAATAAATAAACATATATTTTTCCATGTATAGAATCTAATTATTGGGGGTTATCTTAAATTCAGGGCCATCTTAAATTCAGGTAAATACAGTTAATGCACTAAAACTACAAAACAATTAAAATTATCCTCTGTACCAGAGAGAATTTTGCTGAAGTCTCATCATATTGTCTTCATTCTAAAATTCTATGTCAGTATACATCAAGACAGTAGTTTCTCATAAATTAAACCTGTTTATAGGTTTAAACCAAGGATGGGGAACCTGAGGGCTGGATGCAGTCTCCATAAAGACCCCAGCCTCAGCCACGCTGGCATCATGTGCGGCAGAGCAGCACAGAGGGCTGCCCCAGAGCTGCTGGGATTTTGCAGTCGGGTCAGTTTGCTCCGTAGCTAGGGCAGAGCCACAGTCTGTAGCCTGCATGTTCCAGGCAGGGATGGGCATGCAGGGGATAGTGGCTCTGCCCAGGCTTCTTGCAGCAGTGACAACCCTGCTCTGGCTCTGGATCAAGCTGCCCCGCTGCAAGATCCCAGCAGCTCCAGAGCAGCCGGCTGCTAGCACACTGCTAGCATAGCTGAGGCTGGTGTCTCCATGGAAACCAGCACAAGCTGTGTGGGCAGGGGCAGCTGGGAAATGAAGTCCCCGGCTGACTGGATCCAGCCTGTGGGCCAGATGTTCCCCATCCCTGGTTTTAACTTGTGTTAAAAGGTTTGATTTAAATTGTAGTTTTTGATTCAAACTTCATATGATGTGGAACGAAAGACCCTAGGTGTTGGGGTTCAAAATTCAACGTTCCCTTATTTTGGGGGGAGTTAGAACAGGAGAAATCAGGTGATTATATTATTTTCTAAGAATTGTTTTTGGTTTTGTTGGAAAAATATTAGTTTCACTATTTGTTTTGACTGACTTCTAATGAAACAGGCAGCGTTCCAGTCAGATCACCTTGTGGGCTGTTTCCTGGCTCTGTGGCTCCAGTGTTAGCCTGCCTCATGAACTGCCCCATAGCTGGGGAACCCAGGACTTCCCAGCTCCCTTCAGTGGAGCCAGGACTCTGAACACTTCAGCTGTACAACAAGCTTACAGGGCCTCAGAGCTCCTAGCTACCTGAAGGAGAAGGATTAATCCCTGCTTCCTGTTCCACTGGATCAGAACTTGGAATTTCCCAGGCATTTCAAGATGGCAACAGTTTGAGTCGCCCAAACATTGTAGACCTTCCTGCATGAACTGAGCCTGCCACTGTGGTGGAGCAGGGCATCAAAGCAGCTGATTTTCCCAACACTTAACAGGCAAGCAATTTGGCTCTTAAGGGTGGTGTTTGCCACTGGGCTGAGCAGATGACTCTGCACAACATCCTTAGGGGCAACACTGACTGTCTCTTAAGGATCACGCACAGGACCATGTGCTCCATTGCAGTCATTTGGTTTTAGATCACTGAATGCATACGTTGATTTTTATGGTTCTTTTTGATAGAAACAGATTGACTTATTAGCAGAGTGCTACCATATAGAGGAGCATCCAGTAACCTGTGGCTTGCAGGCTGGGCTGGATCTGGCTAAGAGCCATTTGATGTGGCCCACAAATGTGGATTTTTGGCCACAGTGCTTGCTCTGTGCCACCACATAGGCATCCAGCACTACCCATCTGCCCACCTCTAATCTGAGCTGGACCGTTCTGGCTTGCAGCCTAAAAAGATTGCCAACCACTGGTATAGAGCATGGCCAGTAACTTATGGCCTTGCATCCTGTGCACAAAAGTTTGGATCTGCATTTTTTCTAATGTCGATATTTTGCTGTTGCCCAACTTTCCAATATGGCTTGTGTTCTGCTTTCCACACTTTGATGACGGTAGGCTGATTCCATGCTGTTGCTCCAGCAGTCTCTGCTCTGTGGAAGTGTCCGTTCTCTTCCCCCTCATGGCAGCCTTTGCCACTGAATTATCTTGTCCAAATAGTTGCTTGCTATGGTTTTTGGCAGCACAGGTTTCAGTGGAGGCTGCATTAGGGGGATAAGGGAGCATCCCTCTGCACAGAGTGGGGATGGCTTGGGCTACAGTAGGGAATTGCCATCCTACCGCAGCATCAAGATCACAAGCTGTGGCCTGCTGTTGGAGAAAATAACCCCACCCCACCCCCGGTTACTGACCCCAGCATAGAGTACCTGTTAGTATTGTGTAACGGGTTGGTTGATTACATGATGTTAGCACTTAGTTTCTTCCTTGTGTTAGTCTAGGCCTTTAACTTTTCTCTGGAAGGACACAACATAACAGGCTAAAAACTTTTAACGATACATAAGCATTGTCATATAGATATCATGTTATCACAAATCTTTGGGGAAAGAGTCTATGCAATTGTTTAATGAGAAGGAGGCATCCAGAAGAGAGTGTTTTAATAGACAGCAAAGAACAATGAATGGTTTGAGTTTGCCTGCTGAGAAGGTAATGTCTTATTGCAGTGGTCAGCAACCATTTGATCTTGTCTGGTCAATCGTGGAGCCTCTGACAGTTTCTCAGTCTGTCATATGCTCCGCAGTCAGGAGCGGCAAGATGCATGTGGCTGGGCTAAGCCACGTCCCGTACTGCCTGAGCCAGACTGGATGAGTGGGGTTAGAGCCTGGGGGGCAGGGTGAGGGTGGGAGCGGTAGATCCTGGGGTGCCCTTTACTTACAAAAAATGGTTTTCACCATTAAATGGTTAAAGACCACTGTCTTATTGGGAATTTTGAGGTGGTAAGAGTTAAGTGTGTCAGTTCATTCCACAATGACCCCTCTAACCAAGTAAGCACTGTTGATTGGTCCAAGAGTGTAACATCTAGTCCTTCTTTGCCTCTTTGCTTTTAGCTATCATATCCACACCTCAAAACAGACAGAATGAGCTCTTAAATCAGTGCCATTTTTGAATGTCCAAGTTTGATTTTTTGCATCTGATATTTCAGTTGCTTGAGGATGAGGTGGACAGAACCCAGTGACTCCATCTAGCATTTTGGCATGTAACAAAAATATTAAAAAACTAGGAAATATGTTATGATTACATTAGAATAACTGCTTAGGAAAAAATGTATGTATTGCTAATGAAAATTAGCAATCCTGTTTTTAGGAGAGGAGGGGTAGCAAAACCAGAAAAAAAACAACCCTCTGTGCGTGTGTGTGTGTGTGTGTGTGTGTGTGTATGTGTGTATATATATATATATATATATATATATATATATATATATATATATATATATATGCGCCTAGGTAGCTAATGCTTTTATTTTTTTTTTTTTAGAAGTGAAGATCAAATGCGAGTAAACCAGTGTTCCTTACAGCTGGTTAGAAAATTCATTGACAGTGTTTCAACAAAAGTGAAGAAAGACCTTCTAGAATTTTTTTTTTAATTAGTTGGTCCAAAAACAGTAAACAACAATCCAGGTAGAATAGCTACCACTATAATATAGATATGGGTTTATTGAATCTTCTTACATGAGGAATTTTATTATGAGCTGTTTTAATGCTTTATTAATATAGGCCAAATTATTTAAGGCTTTATTTATACAAGTAAAGGTTTACTGAGACCCACATTGCTTACAGGAAAACAGTAATAGAGTTCAGCGTTCAAATAATAACTTAATTGTCTCTTCTTTATGTATTTAACCATAAGATTTTCCACCTCTTGTTGTATTAAAATAAGTAATAGCAAATGCAGCTAATAGTCTTGGCGTGGAAGAGATCTCCTGTATAATATTCTTAAAGTTCTATTTCCGTCCCGTCCCATCCGTCGTCTTCCTCCCCCCCCCCCTCCCCCCGGTTGTATTTTTCAGAATAATTTCCTAACACAAGATTCTGATTCTCGTTAGCTTTGAGGAAGGCGGCATATTAAACTTTACCATGTTCAGGACAGCTCTGAATGGGAACCGGAAGCTACAGCAGAGGCTATTGAATCAGTAGTAATTGCTTAAAGATGTTACAAAATTAGAATTATATCACTGTAACTTATCCCTTGTTTTTTTAACATAGTATCATTTTTCTGTATTTGCCAAGTTGTCCTCATCTGCAGAACTGGCTGTACAGTACTGCAATAAAATGATCTGCAGCTGCTGTTGCTGCGCCATCTTTCAAAGCCCTTTGGAGGAGGGGAGAGAGTTAACTAAATCTAATGAGTTGTTGCAAGCAGAGGAAGCAACTTCACTGAAGATTTACAGAAGCTGTCATATTTGAGGCAGTGGGGCAGAACTATATTACACCGCTATAAATCCAGGGCAACACAATATTTTTATATCATAAAGGAGCAATATATATATATATATATATATAATATGCATCTTTTCCTAGCTTCTCCTCATAGTACTTTTCACCTCCCTGCTCCAGCTTCTCATCTGTTCTGTGGGTATTATGCCTATTATCTCTTAGGGATATTGGGGAATAAATGTTGTAAAATAAATTCTCATGCTTGGATGAAAGATACTGTATAAATGCAAAATAATATTTGTTTTAGCATTGGTAATATAAGAGCATATTTTTAACAAAACTTAGATCACAATGTACTCTTCCCATATTTTATTTACTTATTTTAGTTTTTGCTTTAGGAAGTTCCCTTCCCTCTCCATTCAGGCTAAGATGAGAGATTTTGGAGTATATTTTATTATGTTTTGTTTAGGCTACCACTCAATGACTAGTTCAGTACACTGCTAAAATTTCATGGTAATACCCACCATCCCCTCAAAATATCTATTTAGCTCTGCTTTCATTTCTTTCTCTCCTAATAATTTGTTTTCTGTCTTGTATGTAGTTGTTGTATTTATCAACTCCCTCATACTACCTACCTTGTCCTTGTCTGTCTTGCTTTGACCAGTGTCCTCAAGGGTCTACCCCATTCTTTTTCTTTTAATTGCTTGGTGCTCATTTTTGGAACTGGGCTTACTCCAGTGAATTTGGTGAATGATAACTAGTGTTACTTCTCAAATTTAATCTTTTTTTATGCTTTTTTTTTTGTCTTCGTAAGTATTACAGAATATGCAAATTAAGATATTTAAAAGCTAACTTTCTGTAATACAGCTGGTGTTATTACTAGTTGGTTACACTTTATGATGCTACTAAATTTCTAACTTCCTATCTCTTCATTTCTTTTTGAATATGATGCTCCACTTCCTCATCCTGAATCATGCATCCAGCCCTTTCATCTTCATAAAGTCTGCTCGCTTGGCAGTGCATGAAGGCCTGTTCTAAGCCTTTCCTTCTGTGAAGAACGCTTCTCTTTTTGTAGCACACTTACCTTGTACTTGCTACATAGTCATTAACTGATAACAAGCTCATTGTCTTAATTCTTCACCTAATTAGAATGGTAGGACTCTTCTATGGCAACACCGATGGAAAGGCTTTAGGATTTTCTAACACTGCATAAAACAGCACAGATACAAATGTTTTTGTTTAGTTGTCTTCGATTTGGCCGTTAACCTCCAGATCTGGGTTGAAGCCCGTATGGAATAGATCCATTTCATTTGCCAAGACATTATATTTACAATATCATCTATGTTCTTTAAAAAACTGTTTTCTTACTGTAGGTTCCTAAGTAACTGTCAATGATGCATCATCCGTAGGGATCTGGGTTTTCCATTTCCCACAGGAAAATGGAAGAAAACACAGATTTTCCCTTTTAACTGAGAAAAGCACAGATTTTTCATTTTAACAGAGAAATGTGGATTTTCCACTTCTGTGAAGTGCTGTCTGCAGGCTGGCAGAGTTCCAGCTTACAAGGGGCTGTGGGGAGTGAGAGAAAGGCGGGGAGTGCCATGTGTATGCTCACACATGCACTTGGCTGCCAGGCAGCCTGGAGAACAGTTCCCGCAGGTAAGTATGATGGGGGGGAGGGGGGATTGAAACCCTTATAAGGAGGGAGGGAGTTGGGTGGGGCTGGGGCTGCTGCCCAGCTGGGCAGTGTGGGGAGCCTGGGGCCATGTGTAGCTGTAGGACCCCGGCAGGGAGCGGGACAGAGCTGTGAGCAGCTCGTCTGGGGGTTGGGGTGGGGGCAGCTCCCTAATGCCGCTTGCACTCCTGAGTGGGGCAGGAGGCGCACATGCCCCCCAGATCTGTGTGCAAGGTAGAGGCAGATGCAGGCTGCCCACTGCAGGCTGAGACTCCCCACCCTGCTGCCTTCCCCCTGGAGCCTCCCTAGCCCAGTGGGCAGGACCCAGCGCAGCAGGGCAGAGCGCAGCTGGGCAGAAAAGCTCCTTGCTGCTGCATACACCATACCACCCTGGCAAGGTGCCCCTTCCCTGCCCAGCAGGGAGGGGAGGGGGAAGTTCACCATGACAGTGTGGAGCTCCCAGTGAGCTTCCTTGCCCTGCTCTGCCCTGTTGTGCTGGGTCCCACCTGCTGGCCCACAGCAGGTCGGAGAGCCCACCCAGGCTCTGCTCTGTGCTGCCCATGGGGGAGGGGGAGCCAGGCTCTGCTGTCTGCTGCAGCAGCCACCACCTCCCATGGATGGCAGCCAGGGCTTGGGTGCTGCTGCGGGAGGCAGGGGGCTACAGACCCAAGTCCCTGGCCCTGTAGCTCTGGCAGCTAGGAGCCCCCTCTGGCATGGCTGGGGAGGGATCGGGACCATGTGGGTGGGGAGCAAAGGCTACTGGCAGGGCCAGTGAGGCTTTGGGTGGGGAGTGAGGAGACCTCAACCTGTGTTCTGGTGAGCTAAGGTGGCAGGGGAAGCTCTGCTTTTTCCATGATAAAAAAACACAAAATCAAATACCAAACGTTATAGGTACCTAGAATTTATTTAATTATAGTGATTGAGGCAGTGATAGGCTTCTAAATTGCTTTAAAATTGTAAATATATCGATAAGACATTGTATTTAATTGATACCTATATATATAGTGGTTTTCATTTTAATTGCAAATTTTGGGGTTTTTAATCGGAGAATTCGCACGTGCTTTAATCGGAGAATTTGCAATTTTTAAACAGAGAGAAACCAGGATCCCTGAATCAGCCAGTCCCTACACAGTCTTCATTTCTCAGGGTTATTCAGCTATTTATTTAATTTCTGCTGGTCTCGGCATTTTCAGAATTTGAAGCTGGCTGACTGGCTTCTGTTGTATTTAAAACAGTAGCTCATTCCTAAATACTGTGTTTACTCAAATATAAGATGAGGTGTTTTTTTTCCCCCCAACCTGCATGGGGGGTGGGGGTGGAAAGCCCCTTGTCTTATATTCACATACAAGGAAATCTCATTAAATACGTTGTCTACCACTAAACTTCTTCCAGAAGCAGCATGTGCTCATTAATGGGAACCAAATATGAGTTTGATTTAATACAACTCATACTGAGCATGCCTGTAAAACACCATGGCCCATATTGGGCAAACATACTGATGGGAACCTGCCACAAGGCTAGGTTAGTGCAGGCCATCTGAATAAGATATAGTGTGCTTGTTGCACTTGGTCCCTCTCAGCACCGACTTTTTCAAATCATGGTAAACCACTGTATTGAATATATTTTGACTTCCTTGTCACTTCCATAGCTGAGCAATGCCTTTCTTTCATGTTTCTAATTATTCCTGTTTCTTCTCCAGTCTTTAAATGTCTGGCAAACATCATGAAACATCTATGTAGATGGGATGTTCTGTCACTCTCTTTCTTGGTCCATCTCATTCGATAGGTGTGGCCCCCACACCTCATCTGCATATACATTTTTGGAGGATCCCAGCTTGTGACACGAACACCTGGTCCCAGTCATGAGTGGGAGGCTAATCAACACATGGATCCTTTGTGAGAGGTATCTAGAGTATACACACATCCTGAGCAGTGCTGGCTGTGTGGTCACCATGGCTTGAAACACTGTTGACTCTGTTGAGGCCCAACCCAGTGAATTATATAAGAAATTGTGAGTCTTTTGATCTTGGATTAGTATCATGAATAGTTTACTATGGATAAGTAGGTACAGAAGTGCTGCTTAAAAGTGTGTTAATGGAGTACCTGTACTGAAACTTGCAGCAGTTTGCAAAAAAGGTAAAATGTATTCATTCTGGATGAACTAAGTCTATAGGCACCTAAAGTAATTTGCATATAGGCAAATTACTATTAATATGCTTATTTCAAGGTGATTGTTTTTGGTCCCATGCATTTCACGTTTGCCCTGCGCTTCGTCATGCTCACGGAGGGAACAGAGCCCAAGCAGGGTCTGACAGGAAGAGGGTGGGGGGAAAGGGCTGCAAGAAGTTGAGGGGGTAGAGGGCAGGAGGGCCACATGGCCCCTCTCCCCCATTCCAGCCACTATTTTCCCTGCTATAGTGGGGGGGGACCAAATTCAATGCAGACTTCCAGTAATTAGATTCCAAACCTGAAAAATTATAACAAGTTCATAAATTTTTTCTATATATAGAATTATTGAAGTAGGGGTCATCTTAAATTCAGAGTAAATTTAGAGTCAAGTAAATGTGGTAAATCAAAAAAAGCTAGACATCTAATTTCATGTTTTAGTGGTATCTGCTGGAAATTGACACTCCATTTGAAATGGATAGTAATACAAAAGGTTAACCTGATTGTCTTCTGTATGTGTTCTTCAAAACCTGAGTGATTTCTTGTTCCCTTCCCCCTGGCCTAAAAAAACAAAAAACCTCCCTTTTCTGACTCCCTTGATTCAGTAGGGTCTCCAGTGCTTCATAGGCAGCTTGTTAGGAATTTGTAACATAGGATGCATATCTTAGGCTTGTAGTGGTACAAAAGTAAAGTACTATAGGGATGTTGTTACCAAATTTGCCCATTATTTTGGGGTGTGCTCATTTATTAGGGATAGTTTCTAGGGTCTTGGTGATTCTGTCAATGTGCTGCTTGTGTTACTGTATGGAGCTGTATTTCTCCCTTCTGCAAGCCCTCACCCCCAGTGGAGCTATCTTGCAGGACTCAATCTCAATGGGACTGGGTTCCTCCAGTCACCAAATCAGTCATACACACAAACACACACAAATTAACATGACACGCCTGACCTGGCCGGGCTGATCAGCATGGACAGGCTGACACCCTCATATGCCAAGAATCAGTTCATAAGAGCAGCAATAAAATGCAGTCAGACACAAGCACACAGGTAAACAGAATCCCTCTGAATCCGGCTGGGTGTCCAGCTGACACCCTCATGGGCCAGCATTCAGTTCATAAGGGCACGTCTGAGTCAAACTGGGTCAATCAGCCTGTACAAGCTGATCCCCTTATGTGTTTCAAACTCAGCACGTCCCAATCTTTGGCCTCTTGATGAGCAGACCCCACAATAATTTAGGCTTCACAGGGATCTTTAGCATAGGTAAAAGAAGTGTTGCTGCAGAGCACAGGAGGAAAAAAAAGCAGAGAAGGAAAAATATACCCAGTTACTACCAGTTTGACCATAAAAGTTATTTATTGCTAAGCATATGAAATATATAATGGTACTAGTAGTAATAGACGTGCAAAAGAAAAACAAACAATGACAATACCACCCGGTTTCACTAAGTATTTGGGGAAACTTAGCTCAAGTTTAACTGATACAGTTCAGGTTCAGAAGTTTATGCCTAGAAAGAAGAGAGAACGCTGGGGTCTCACCTAGTCCACGGTACTCAGGCTGCAAAGCTGACAGGCACAGTCCGTAGCACAATCCTTGGAGAGAGACGATCTGTTCTTCCAGCATCCCAAGAACGACAGGGGATGGTGTCAGCACAGGAGTTTTCTTCTTCTTTCCTTTTCCTTCTTTCCTCCTGCTTCTTCTTCTTCTTTCTCTCTTCTTCTTAAGCGCACACACTTACAGATTTTTATACCCTCAGTTCAGCTGCTTCGAAGCACCCTCAGTAGTGTAAATCATTGTCTTTTCTATTGACGAGGGGTTATCTGGTTTGGACCATCTCAGGAAACTGATTGATAATCAGGAAACACTTAAGATTAGGGAGTAACCCAAATACTTGGGAGCCAGCTTGAGATTCCTATGGATGGCAGATATATTGATGGGATATCTCATGGTTTCTTCAGGAACAATAGATAGCTTGCAGCATCAGGATTTTGGATTTGTACTTGTTGTGCACAAGCCTCAGTTTAGCATGACTTTTCCAGATTTAAAGCAATTATTGGGGTGCTCATAACCTTTTGTGGAGAGGACTTCCACCAGTCGTCTCGGGAAAGATATGACAACACATGGGATTAGGGCTCCAGCAGGCTGGATGCTGTGATGAACCCTTAACCATTGTTCCAATGTTGCCCATACCCCCTCTGACTCGGTCTCTTGCCTCAGCATTCCCTAACCCGGCAACCGAGTTTTAGTCAATCAAGTTTAAATAGGCCTCCCATAGTGGGACCGGGGAATGTACGGCCCGAGGTGCCTATTAAACTTAGAGCTGTGTGTGTGTGTCTGGGGGGAGAAAAGTCCTTAGCAAATCCAGATTAGAACTGGTCTGATAAATGCTGAGCTGGGTGTGTGTGAACATGGGTTGATTTAACATTGGAAGCACAGATTCCCCATCATGCAGTGCTCTCCTGCTTCTCTGGTCCCAGAATTCACTGCAGTCTCTGCTTCAGGCTTTCTGTTTTCCATCTCTCATGTAAATGAATGGTCATCTGGTTCCATCTCAGATGCAAATGAGACCGAGGGCAGTTGTTCACTCTTATCACCCCTATCTGGAGAGTTTTAGGTGCGTCTCTCACTGCATCTTAATCAGTTTCATTTAGGTGGGGGGGGGGTGAGTCCTTTGAGTCAGACAGACTGCATCCTGTGCCAGGGTTGCCCAAGAATACAGAGCTGAGACGTAACAATGTGCTCATATACATAGCCCCCTGGCTGGAGAGTTACAAAGTGGTCTCAAAGGCTTGCTTTCATGCCAAGGGATGACAGTGGGCTGCTCCTGTGCTCCCGTACCTGCAGCCTGCAAGGGAGGTGCCAGCAACATAGAGGCTGCCTCCTGCTGATTCCCAGTGGTGGCATAAACAACTGTCTACTTCAGCTGTCATGGGTGCATCAACTGTCATCCTGCCTCCCCTTGGAGGGAGGCTTTGTGTATTACTACGTGTCACTGTCTATGCATGATATGTGACAGTACAAAACAGTGCTACTGAGAAGTTAGTCTTTGAAAGAAGAACACTTTTGTGGCTCTATGGATGGCTTGAATTTGTGGATTCTCAGTTCTTGTAGCATTACAAGAGCATTTCTAGCACTATAAGTGTAACATGGCCTCAAAGGCTGCTTGCAGATATGGAGAGAAAAAATGAAGTGGCACTTTACTTAAAATTCAGTGTGCTCCCACACACAGCCCAGCATGTACCCAGAAGTGACATTGCATTAGTTGGACCCATCTCGCCCAATGTCTGTATAGATCGAGAGCTTTTGGGGTGCTTTTATTTAATAGTTGATTGAATCGGCTATTAGATGAAAGTGCCAAAAAGCTGCTGTGAAGCATCTGTTCTGTAAAGACACTGCAGAGCCAGGTTGAACTAACATGCTGCTTCTTCCAGTAAAGCATGCTTTTGGGGGTTTTGGGGGGGGTTGTTTGTTTTCCCCCACATCTGTCAGCAGCCAAGTTGACTCTAAATTATTCAGAAGATCACTATTTGGTTTTGCAAGGTATGCCATCAAGTTCCTATCATGTGGAAGTATAGTTGACATGATGCAGTACTTGAGTGGAGGATTTTAGCAGTAAATTAAAGGAATTGGGGTGAGAGGAGGAGGGGGGGGGGTCCAGAATTTTTTGTTAGAAAGAAAAAAAAAGTTTGAATATTGTTTATATTAATATAGGCTAGTTTGACTTGCTGAGAATATATCCACTTGTGGCATAACATCTCCATCTCATTAATTTATGAAAATGCTGCTCTTTTATGTATCAAGTCACTTAATGCTTTCAAGTGACAACTTACAATTTTTTATGGATGAAGTAACAAAGATTTCAGTGCTGTAGGTCTAAATGCCTAAATTTTCTGGAACAGGTTGAGAATTATGTGGTAATATTTACAAGCACTGTCTTAATATTTAGTAGAGTTGAACAGGTAAGTTTTGTCACTAAGTGAAAAATTGAACTGACTGTATTCACATTGTCCTTTTTATCTGGCCAGCTGTGGAGCTGGTTAGAAGTTTATTTCTTTTCCACCAAAAGAGAGAACAGTGTTCTACCAACTTCAGTTTATGCAAGAGAGGGAGATGCTGCTGTTGTTTGAGCAGCCATATTTTTTTCTTTTTTAGCAAGGCTACTTTAACTGCCAGATCTTGAAATTTTCCACGTTCAAGGAGCTTTTGGTTGTCTTGTTTTATATTGATTTAGAGCAGGGGTTGGAAAGGTTTTTGGTCAGAGTGCCCAAAACACCCTTAACTTCAACTTGTAAGATATTGGTGTGCCAGAGGTGAATGATGGGGGAGCCACAAGGGGCCCAGTCCTTGTTGTGGCCAGGTAGCCATCCACCCAGAGGCACTCATGCCAAGCAAAATGCCTTTGAGTGCCTCACTCTGGCACCCATACCAGGGGTTGTCTATCCCTGATTTTAGAGGTTGCAGTCCTTAATAAAGGAATAGTCATCTCTGCAGGATAGCTGTTCCTTGAAGGGTCATACTGAGCACACAATTGATTGCTCTCTGAGAGAAGAAAAAGACCATCAGTTTTATAGTTATGTAGTCTTGCAGCATCTTTTGCAAGGATAGTAGTTGCGTGGTTCAGTGGTCTGTAATATTTCTGTAAAGAAAAGGAAATGAAATCTACCATACACAAGGAGTTCTCAGCAGCTTATTTGCCAGCCCCTTACTGACTGCATCAAATTTTTAATGTGGCTATTATCAAAATGATGTTTCGTTAGGAATAAGAGATGGTGAGGCCAAAACAACTACTTTTCAAAGTTCACAAGGGACACATGTATGTAGTAAGCCTCAGGACAGAGCATTCAGCATATAGGGAAAAGGAGAAATTTTTCTCTCATATATAATTCTCAGTTTAAAAAAAAGGGGCGGGGGGGAGGGGGATGGAGTTTAAGAAAGGCTTTTGTTCTTTCTTCCTGGCATCTACTTGGCATTTCATGATCCACGGCAGTTTTGTTATTCTTCATTTGTCAAGCACATAAGACTTTTTTCCCCCCACAAGCATCTCCATCTAACTTCTCTGTTTATTGCCAACAGATGGTGCTGCAAAATGAGTTTCCAGCTTCCTGGTGTCTTGCCTCCACTTGAATTAGGGGATTCCCTAGTTCGCTCCATTCTCTGTATGGATTCAGGAACTTTCCATTATTTTTTCCTGGGATCCCCCTCTTCACTACCCCTTTCTTCCCAGAGGGAGAGAGACTGTTTGGTACATTAGAATGTGCAGTAAACTAGAGAAAACAAAGCAACATGGGAATTCCCGCTCCAGGTTTCCCTCGCATTATGCTGTACATGTGTCCCTGGAAAACAGCAGGTAACTCAAATTCACATAAAGGGAACCCACTTTACAATGTAACAAATAGGGATACGTTCCAAGTCCTCGACTGTACTGACCCCCAGACCCATTGTACCACTTTTACAAGACAATTTTTATACTCACCAGCAGCAAACTACACACAAGCACAGGGTGGTGGTGAATGTTAACATAATGGGAATTGCAACTACAGAACCACGTGTCTCAGACAGTGAATGATGAGCACAGATCCACAAAGAAGACTATATTTTGGTGCGCGTCACTCCCGCAATGGACTGCACAAAGCAGCTGGCTGTGGGCTTCCCTCACACCGATCGCATAAGAGTGAATTTACCTTGCATATAATTAATTTTTGGTATAAAATGGGTCATTGCATAAGAGTGAATTTGCACATACAGAACCTGCATAAAGTGAGGGAAAGCTGTACAATCAAAGTGGATTTTGCCCATAACCCAAGTGCCACAGTAATGCCCTACCTACCTCCCCTACTATGCAGTAGTGTGGCAGGCAAGCCTTTACTGTAGAAGTTGAGCAGCAGGACCTAGGACTTTTGGAAGCAACAAACAAAAGATCCCTGCCTCTTTCCTCCTCTGAGCTTGAAGGAGTTATCCATGAGTTCTTTAAGGAGCAGAAAAATAAAAAGATGGTTTAGAACGCTGTCCCTCCTTCAAAGTGTGATAGTAACCAGATATTTGGCCCCTATTGTTACAAGAAGGGCTTTCTCCAGTCTTGATTGATTAGAGCACTCATTACTTCCACAGGCCTTGGAACAGAAATCAGTTTAAAATAAACAAACCTCCCTATTACCAAGTTTTCTTATCTTGCCTGTGTTTGGTGCCAGCGGTTATATCAGTGCAGACCGAATGGTCTCTGCACTGATTTTCTTTGAACTCCCTCAGATGTGGGTTTGTGCAGCAGGGCTTTTCCCTATTCCTTCCACCGGCTTTTCTGAGGAAGCAGTTTGTCCCGTAGTGCCATTCATTTTGTGCCAGTTAATCATTTATTTCCCAGCTACCTTAAATGTGACCTAATACAAGTGTCTTTTTTTATACTACTTTTTTCTGGTTCAAAAATTTTTACAGAATGGAACAGACATTATGCTGATACAGGTACTCCTCACTTAACATCATCCCAGTTAATGTTGTTTTGTTATTACGTTGATGATCTATTAGAGAACGTACTCATTTAAAGTCGCGCAATGTTTGGTTATAATGTTTGGCCACCTCCTGCTAGTAGGTAATTACTATGATGTAACATTGTTTAGCTTAGATGCATTTTTCAAGAACGTAACTGCAGCGCTAAGTGAGGAGTAGCTATAGTTTATCAGCATCCGTAGACCTTTAGAGAATCATCAATTTGGCCATAGACACAGCTTTAAATGTTTTTTCCACGTACCTCAAGGTACCAGCGTGGCTCATGAACGGTGCAATCGTGGGGTGGATGAAGCATCCCACAGGAGCGCAGAGGGGGCCCTTGCATGCTCGGTGGCAAACTCGGAAGTGGACCGGAAGTACTTCTGGTCCACTTCCGGGTCCAGCATTGGGGGGGGGTCCCCCACACCTCCTGGCTTGGCGATCACCCATGGGGAGACCCCGGGTGCCCCCCTATATCCAGCAGGCACCAGTCACCAACCCAGGGGGACGCAGTAGGGCGTAAGGCCCGGCATACTCCTCGGCAGACCTGAAAGTGGACCAGAAGTGCTTCTGGTCTACTTCTGGGCCTGCTGCTGAGCTCACTGGGGAGCGCCCCGTGCTCCTGTGGGATGCTCTGTCCACCCCACCGTGGTACCTCAAGGTATGTTTAAAAAACCCCTCAAAAAACCCAACAACAAAAAACCCAAATGTTTAAAGCTGTATCTATGTCCGAATCATCAAATCTTTCTGAATCAATTTGAAGGGTTCCAGTTCGATTCAGAGAGATTCAAGGTCTCCTGATTCAATTTGGATTTGGAAATTCAGCCACTGAATCGGATTAAATCTCCACCAAATCGAATCGGCAACTGAAGCTTTGCACAGCCCTGTTACCAGCCTTCCTGGGCCAGGAGGCCACCACAATAATTGGAATAGGCATATAGGTTCAGGTAATTCTGTTTTTTGTATTTTAAGGTGCCTCTAGGTGTTATTCCAATAGCAACATAGCTTTCTTTGCTATACACCTAGCTTAACATTACATGAATTCAATGTGCCATGTACATAGCTATACATTATATAGAGCAGGTTGTCAGGAGGAGGGGAAAAGGAATAACAACTTTTTGTGCTGCAGCTGATCAGCTGGGTCAGCAGTACCAATGAAAGAATCAGATGCCTCTACTAAGGAGTCATTCCCCACCCCTGGGGTTTCCTTAGGAAGCAAATTGGAGGGAGGAGGGGTGGGAAACCCTACCCTCAGTTCCACCCACTGCTCCGCATGGAGTTGGGGACACTGCCAGGCTGGAGCAGAGCCCAGGTCTCCCAGACAGCATTGGGTTGGAGGGAGAAATCTTCCTCCTCTGCTCCCCCCAACAAATGCAGGGAACCAGGGACCCCCTGTCCAGCTCAAACCCCTCCCCCTGCATGCCCCTGTTTACTACCCAGGTTCCACTCTAACTGGGCAGGGTGTCTCTGGCTCCATGCACAGGTGGAAGGAAGTGGGAGTTAAGCCAATGAGGCAAAAAATGTGTAAAAACATGAGATGCTATAACTGAGTCTAACCGCGGGTCCAACTAGCTCAGTATTCTTTATCTAGAAGGGCACTGGGTGATAACCAGCATTCTCTGCTCAGTGTCTTCCCTTGAAACCTCAGTAGAACCTTTGACCTACCTTCCTGTTCCTGTTTTTTCATCCTTGGTGCTAAGAATTTAAATGTTATGTAGTTTTACTATGTTCTCTTTAACTCCTCTCTCCCTTCTGGTTTTGTTTACATTACTGTTGGACCTTCTTTCTGTGAATTTGTCCAATCTCCTTTTGAACATGATTAAATTGTCAGCTTTTACAACATCTTGTGGTAATGAGTTCCACCACAAGTGAATTGCACACTATATGGAAAGGACCTTCCTTTTGTTTGTTACAAATCTGCTTTCTGATGATTTCACTGTATGTCCCCTCATTCTAATACTATGTGAGATAGGTAAAATATGATTAAAAAGGGAATATGATTGAGGTCTAATAAAATAATAAATGGCTTAGAGAAAGGAAACGGGTTTTGCTGTTTACTAAGTGGACAATCTCTCTCTGTCTTTGTCACAATTATTTTGGGCAGAGGGCCACTTACCGAGTTTTGGCAAGCTGTCGAGGACCACATGGGTAGCCCTGCCCCTTGACAGGTGCCCCACCCCCTGGTTGCCATCTTGGGACTAGAAGTCCCACCCCCTAACCTCTGACCTTTGCCACCGGAAGTCCTTCCTTTTGCCCCTGGAAGTACTCCTTTCAGCAAGGGGTTTTGCCATCTTGGAACCAGGAAAATACCAAATTTATATTCTAAAAATCAAACATTTACAACATTAATTAATTTGATTTTTAAAAAATCTTTTTGTCCTGATTTACATGCGTTTGTGTGGTGTACGTAGAGGTGATTGCACAGTAGCTTAAAATGAAGTCTTACTCTTGTAACTGTGGGTATGTGGAGGGCATGGGGGATGGGTATAGGTGTGTGGGGGAGAGTGTGAGTGTGTGGGGGAATAGGTATGGGGTGAGGGAGCATATGGGTGTGTATGAATGTGGGGTGTGGGTGGGTATGGGCTTTGTGGGGGGCTGTGTCTAGGGGGAGGGTGGCTGGGCTGTGTGAGGGGGTGTGAGGGTCTGTATGATAGTGCAAGGGCGGGGAATGGGTGCTTTTGGGACTTACCCTATGAACACACAGACACACACACACAGTCCTGGGGTATTGGCACAGCCTTGCTCCTGCGGTCCAGCGATGTAGCTGGGGGCCATGTGGTGCTGGATCAGCTGTGTGCAGGGAAAGCTGCCGCAGGCAGACAGTTCCAAGTTGCGGGGGTGAGGTGTGCTGGCCTTTCTCCTGGCTCCTGCCGGCTTCCCCTGGGTCCTACTGGCACTGGCTCCCATTGTCTTTGACAGGGAGCCTGCAGCAGATAAATATTTATTTTCTAAATTTTGTAGGTGCCTCGTGGGCTGGATAGAATGGCCTGGCAGACTGGATGCGGCCCACGGGCCATATTTTGCCCACCCCTGGTTTAAGCCAAGGGTTTTCAACTAGGGTCCTGTGGCAGCTTGGGGTGGCTTGAGATCCTTTCAGGGGTTTCATGCAATGTTAGGCATGAAGCATAATTCACAAGATATAAACCCAGACATTTCAAATAGAAAGCTGTAGTGTTGAAGATACTCTGACAAGTTGTGGTCTTTGTGAGTTCTTTGCAACAGAAGAATTGCTGCTATTTTTTGTAGTCAGAAAATGAGTAAAAATAGAATCTGGCATTTTTCAAGGGGTGCCTCAAGTCTATCAAGGAGGTGTTCTGAATCTAAAAAGGTTGAGAACTACTAATTTAAGTGTTCATTAAGATGTCTTTAAGTTCCATGGCAGAAAAAAAACCCTATAGCCAAGAGAATAACAGAAAGAGAAATGGAGGAGAAAGAAAAAACATTAAGAGAAAGTTACAAAGATATACGCACTTTGGGCTTCTTTTCTTCACCCTTAGAACAGAGCCTTCTTCCACTGCTTCCTCTTTTCAAATGGATACCTGACGCATTGTGAGATGTTTCAGGGTGTCACTAAATTTTTCTGCATTATATTCTATCATAGTTCTTCCTTTTTGCTCCTACTGGAACATTCCTGTAGAGACGAGAGATGGAGATATTTTGGAATTCCTCATTGATCATATGATTCTTCATATGACTTTGTCATATGCTTTAATATCTATTTTTACATAAAAATAAAATAATATCCTACCTGGAGGTGGATTTTTTAATGTTTATGAATAAGAATTTGTAGTCATGTTCAGCTGGAGTGGTTGGCAGTGAAAGAGGCAGTTGGTTCTCTAAACAGCTTAATTTCTATTAGAGGTGCACTGATATATTGGTCGCATTTTGGATCTGCATTGATTAAAGGAAAATTAGCATTATTGGCTTTTTGTGGCTGATGTAGCTGATCTCACTGATAAATGCCTCATGCATGCAACTGCATGCATGCATGTGTCCAGGAATGCAGCCAGACAGCTTGAAGAGCAGTGTTCTGCTGGTAAGTCTGTGGGGGAGAAGAGGCGTGGCGGGGGGGAGCAGATCGAGACCTCCTCCCCCTCCCCCCCCCATGGTGAGGGAGTGGGGCAGGGGCTGAGGCTGGGGCAGAGGTAGGCGCTGCCTAGCCAGGGCGGTGAACAGGACCCCAGCGCAAAGCAGAGCATGGGACAGAGCTACGAAGGGTGGGGAGGGGGGGCAGCTCCCTGCCTCTGCGCACACCCCTGGGGGAGCCATGGGGGGCATGTGCCCCCCTTGATTTGTATGTGGGGCAGAGCTGCGCTGGGAGTGTGATAGGTGGGTGGTGGTGCTGGGAGGGATGGCTACAAGGGGCATGGGGAATTTTGGGTTGACTGTAGCCCCCCCAAGCTCCCCTAGCACTGCCCCTGGTCAGAGCACTCTGCTCTGCTGCCTTTCCCTGAGGGGCCCTGCATTGGCTGCATGACCCTGCCTGCCCCACAGTGCAGGGCTCCCAAGGGAAAGGCAGTAGAGTGGAGTGCCCCAAGCAAGGGAGGCACTAGAGGGAGCTTGAGGGGCTATAGCCACACCTCCCAGGACTGCAGCTTACCAACCCCACTCAGCTGAGCCCACCCAACTCCCAGCCCAAATCCCCCACTGGGAAGAGGCTGGCATAGCCCCTGGCCCTGAGCCTGCAGTGGGCAGCCTGCCTCCCCACCCCACACACGCACATCGGGGGAAGGGGTACATGACCCCTCAGAGGTGTGCACAGTGGCGGGGAGCTGCCCCCACTCCCCACCCCATCATGCCCCCTGGACAAGCTGCCCACAGCTCCATCCTGCACCCAGCCTCCCCGCATTCACTGCTCTGGCTGGGCAACACCTGCCCCACTCCCTCCCTCACCATGGAGACCTTGATCTCCCTCCTCTATGGCCCTTCCTTCCCTCATACCCCTTGCCACCTGCAGACTTACCAGTGGGGTGCTGCATTCCTGTAAATCAGCTATTGGATTGGTATTGGCCAATATGGCTGGTTAATTGGCAATCAGTATCAGCCAAGCAAATCTTTATCAGTGCATCCTTAGTTTCTGTTAATTGAAGTGATGCCCGTGATATTTGAGCACCTCCATTTTTAACATACTGTATTTATCTGAATCCAGGATTATTCTGAATTTAAGGTGACCCCCAAATAATTACATTCTGTATATGTAAAATTTATTAATTTCTTAGTGTTCCATGTATAGAATACGATTATTGGAGGGTTGTTTTAAATTCCACCCCCCACCCCCCCATGTCGGATGGCAGTGGAGCCTGACCCCTGTTGCTTTGCCTGCCCCTGCTGGCACCTGCTCCCTTGCTACTTGTCCCCCACCCCATACTTGCACCTGCCATCCCCCCAGTGTGAAAGGCAATGAAAGTGGTTAAGAATTGGAACCATCTAGTATCCCACCTAAACTACTAATGCTCCTTGTCCTGTCCCCTGCAACCATAGAGAATATTCTGACATCATCTTTGATGTAACCAGTCTTCAGTGTCAAACTTAAAAGTAGTTAACTACACTCCTCTACCTTATATGAACCATGCATAGGATTTTAACAATTAAATTGGTTTATAGACTAACTAGATAAATACAAAATCATTCAGAATTCTAGAGAATTTGGTCTGGTGCATTGTATGTTTCAGCTTCTTATTATTTATTATCTTACCACATGCATCTGGTTTTGGGAAGGCAGAATGAAGAAAACAATTTTTTTTCCAGTGCTATGACTTGAAGCTGGCCAAAAGGAGCAGAGGCAGAGTGTGCTTTTCAGTGTCGTTATCCCCATGTCTCCATTCTAGTGTGGAAATAATCAGGAAAAACTTCACTGTTTAGGCGAAATCTTCTTCACTGTTGGAACAATGAGGTAGTGGCATAGACTGCCTAGGGAAGTCATGGACTCTCCATCATTTGAGGTGTTCAAGAAGTTGGACAGGTACTGGTCAGGGACGATCTGGGAGTAGTTATGCCTGTGTTCTATTATTTGTATTTTGTGTGCTTCTGGCTTGGCATGTGCATGCACCTGTGCGCACACACACGGACGCATGCACTTTTTTTGAGAGGCCAGTTTGGAACTAAAATGTGGCTGGGTGTGTGCAGTCAAGAGTTTCTATGACATTTTAATTTTCTTTGTTTAGGAAGATTGTGTTTTTAGGGGCTTGCTTATGATAGTCATCTGGTACTACCACAGTACAAATCAACATTTATAAAGTATTACTCCAAATAATTTATATTGTATTGACCCTTTGATTATGATGGGATTCTGTAGTAATATGTTGAACATGCAAGACAGTCTTAAGATTTGCAAGCATTAGTCTCATGATTCAGATTTTCACTTCTAAACCATGAAAAACAGCCAATAAACAGCAGCAACTCCTCAAGTATCAAACTCTAAAAATAAGCAGGGCAAAAGGCAGAAATTAACACTTTAAAAGGATCTTTGAAAGAATTCACTTCCATTCACTTATCTAGTCCATGCAGCTTGATTCCTAATAGGAACAGTATGATGCGGTGCTATCATTTTGTGGTTTGCACAGTGTGACAACAGAAGATGCCAAGCAAATTATAATTTTTAAGGTTTTATTTGGCAGTTATTTACCATAATATTTCAATGTAGCTTTAAAATGTTTCTGAAAGGTTAAAGTCCATAAAGGATCTGGAATCAAAGAATTCCCAAAATTGGGAATATCTAATTAAGCCCCACAATCCCTGGCAGGTGCAGTTAATTAACATTCTATGCCTATTTTGTGATCTGAGTTGGGTTATCAGTTGATTAGAGATAGGAAATGCCTGTTAGTTTCTCTCCCCCCCCCCCCCCACTTCCTCCTCCTAGTGTTAGTGTGATGTTTTTCTTTTTCTCTTGCTTTTGACAGAAATGGTGATTGCGGAGTATTTAAAACTTTTCACTATTTGAATTTTTGACAATGAGTATTTACACAAATGTAATTGCATTTAAAGATCATACTCTAATTCCCATCTCTTTAATGATGCAGCACACAGTTAAAATTGGAACTATTTTCCCTCTGTAGTTGATATAGTAGTGGCTTGTCTTAGCTACAGTGCATTATCTGCAGTCAAGTTAATTGTTTTGATTAATTTAGTTCCAGTGAAGGTAGTCCCACTGCAGTACAACTCATGAACGAAAGAGTGACTGGATCAGTTGCACAGACTTATGTAGACAGTAACTGTCTTGTTGCATTACTGTCTTAAAGTGTGAGCAGTATTAAGGTATATGAACAGAACACTCTTCCCTCTGCCCGCTCTCCCTCCTCCCCTCTCCAACCTGTTCACTCAAATTTAAAGCACCACTTAAGCCAGAAATGTGTGTCAGGTTAGGGCCAACACTCAAGTTATACCTCAACCTAGCAATACAGGCTCAAAGCAATACTAATAGATATTTACATTATTTTTAAAAATCAGTTCTATCAAAATCAGGTTTTTTATGGATGAAAATTCTATTTTCTGGATAACTGTAATATTTATTCTCTTTAACATGAGCATTTTTTATCTGACTGTGTTGTAATGGTGTCTTTGCTTTGCTTGCAGTGGAAGAAGCAGTCTTCTGTTTTTTACTTGCAGGCTTTGAAGCTTTCTCTTAATCCACTGGGTTGTTAAGTAGTTTTACAAAAAAAAAAATATGAGGAGACACAAATTAGACTGTGTTTTCTTCTTTGCAGTGTGTAGTTTATCTTACAATTGTTAAAGGAAGCAAGGTCCTTGTTGGTGTCTAGACTTTTATGATCCTACAGTAACAGTCATGGCAATTTCTGTATTATTTTTCAGTCTGTCTTTAAAATTTGGAACTTTCTCATTTGCATTTTTCCTGGTGTTTTATAAATGTCCTGGGAAAAACAACATAAACCAGCAATTTAAAATAACAATTCTAGGGAGGTTTTAAACATAATAGGACTAATTGCTTGTGTACATAGAGCAATAGATTTGGTATATTCTTTCCCTATGGCTTTGTTTTGCTCATCATAATGAGATCACCCTGTTCCAGGATAGAAATTATATCAAGAAGGCATGCTAGAAAAAATAAATTTCCTTTTTTTCCCCCTAAATTCTAAAATGCTCTTCATGGAGTTAAGGTTTTGGTTGTATTTTCTAAAAATAAGATATAAACATATGTGGAACGAATATTTCAAGATTCATGTGAGACAGCATATTTTCTACTAGTACTGTCACATTGTTCCAGGAATGTGTACATGAAAACATAGATTTAGTGAGAGCTATCATATTTGGTTCCTAAATTAATGATTAGAGGATGAAAAATATTCTGTTTCTCATTACACTTTATTTATACTATAGTAGGACACAGTCTAATTATCTGTTGGAAGACCATCTTCATCTCAGCTCAAAGGCAAATACTTTTCTGAGGAACTCAATTCTTCTCAAAATATTTAGATTATGGAAAAGCATTTTTCCAAAAGTATCATTATATAATCCCTATTCTGTATATTTTGTAGTTCTGGCACTTCTTCAAATAGCACAGCTTACATTCCAGAGTTGTCTGAACCATATAACCAGCAGGTGGTATGTGCCTAAGCATTTCAGTAGTCAGAAAAGATCCGTTCTCATTTTTTTTCTCCATCTTTATGAGTGGAAGTTCCCTTCAATTTGTATTTCTTTACTATATCAGCTTCAACTTTTACTGTACTTCTCTGTTTATGGCTGACTGTGTTGACTTTTCATTCCTTTCTTACTGACTTTAAAGAAAAAGTAAATTGTTTATAAAAACAGGGTGTGGTTTTCTTCAGTGTTCATTTTTAACAGTAATACCCATGGCAAATTTTCCAAAATTTGGTGAGCCATTTTTACCTTATGGCTCTCAGGCAACCAGAATTATATGCTATGATTTCATATCTAAATGCTTCAACAAAATAAGTAGTATTTTGCCTCTTTTTAAAGTGTTGGGTGGGAGTGGTGTATCTTAAACTTATTTTTTCTTTATCTTCAGAGACCATTAAATCCCTATTAATTTTGACACCGTGTCTTGATAGGGTCAACTCTTACTACTTCAGTTTGAATAGTATCCAATAGGTAGAGGGACAGCGTGCAGTTTTCACTGATTATTTTTTTCCGAAGAAACCTGGGGATCGTTCCTGTGCTTAGTGTTAATTCCTGGAATAGATTTAACAGTCTGAGGGTTTCTTCTGGCAGCCCTTGTTCTCATATAAATAGTCCTCCAATGGAGCAAGTGCAAAAGCTTCTAACTTTATAAGAATTCTCCAAGTATGAATATTGTTAGCAAATTGAAAAAAAAAAATCTATCTAAATATACTTTTATGATCCAAGCAGAAATAAGAAGTCTTGCATCCTAGAATCTTTATATCTTAAAAACTTAAACATTTCTAACAGGTGGAGAACCTGTTAAGGAGATCTTACCTTGATTTGGAGACTAAGTTCTAAGAGTTGTTGGACCTTCATTATGTCTGTAGAAAGGAATCTTAGCAAAGGATGCCAAAGGAAACCATCTCAGAGGTTTGAGCCCCTTTATATCCCACTCCTCAAACATGCTTAAAATATTATTTGATTAAAAAAAAAAATGACAACTGTGGTCAGAAAAAAGATGTTCTTGTGTGATCCCATTGGTCAAGCTGGATCACACTGAACCCTCCTTGATCAATATTTCATGTCATAAGATTCACTTGTTTTTTTTCAAGAAGCTTTTTAACTATGACTTGTGTTTTACACTACTTCCCTTAGTGTCATGTATGTTAACGTGGCTTTATCTGCTGGCTATTGTGAGGAGCTGCTGTTTCTTGGGACACTCGGCACTGGATAGAACTCCAGGGATTGTATCTGTCCGTATCTCTGGCAAGCAGCAGGAGCATAAAATCAATGCGATTCTTAACATCGTTCCAATGAACCTTGTTAATTGCACTCTGCTTGGCAGAGGTTTGTGTAGCAGCAGTCACTGGAGCTGCTTGTGGATTCAAGAAAACGATATTTCATCTCTCTATGCCAGATCACTTTTGGAAAATTCTCTGGAATTCTAAAGGCTAGAAGGTTAGCTTTGAGAGAGTTTACATTTTGTCAAAACTGTACACCAGTATTCTTGAGAGTGGATTTTTTTTTGAAAGATCTGCACTAATTACGCTGTTCTTAGACTACATACCTTAGCATTTTTCTCCTAAAGGCTATGGAGACTCAATATGGGGATGAGATCTATGACCAGGTGCTTAGGTGTGGCTAAGAAGCAGAGAAGTACAGCTTGAATGGACAGACACAGGATGTAAAGGGGGGTGTGTGTGTGTGTGTGTGTGTGTGTGTGTGTGTGAATGTATTTATAGCTCTGAACCTGGCATTGTGGTCAGGGTCAGAGGATAATAGTGGGAAACCATTGGTGAGAGAGAGTTCATAGCCACCCTTGCTATGTGTTGCCAGGAAGGGAATGTGTCCAGCTACTTTCTCCACCCCCCAACTTTTTACATCCAGCTGATCCATGGCTGGCAAACAGGTTTCTTGACAACACTGGCAGAGAATGGCAACTATAAATTGATCAATCACTCTAAAGTTGCCATTCAAAGCGGGTGCTGCTCAGTTCACAAAACTTATGAAGGGGTACCTTGAGAGGTTGAGAATCACTGTTATAACAGTCCAAAGCAGCCACACTGTATTGCAGCCTAGGCTTTAGAGACCTCATTTACAAAACACGTGGAATAGTGCAATTTTACTACTTATCAGATGAAAGTGAGACACCAAGCGCGTTCCCCCCCAGCTGGTGGGATCAGAGAGGAAGCAGTATGATTTAAAGTTGAATTTTAGGGGGGGAGAGGTTATTAGTAAGCGAATTATGGTAGTTAACTACCAAATGAGTTAATTAATCAGAATCAAAGCAAATATTTCCATACATTCATGGAACTCATCAACCATTGGGCTAATAACTGCCTTATATTAGCATTAGCTTAACCTTTGTATCTTTCTGTTTCTGTAGAAGTTGGTGTGTTTATTCATATGCTTTCTGTAGATTAAGTCTCCATTCAGTTGAAGTTTTTGCACTTTTATTTAAAGGGTAAAGGAAAGGGGTATAAAGAAGTAAACCCTACCTAGAAGTTTCTTACTGAATTATAAAATTACATTTAGACTAAGAATAAATGTTGATAAATAGCTGCAATTGAAATAAATAAATCAAATCTTAGGTTACAGATGGTTTTTTTATAGTAACTGTCTATAATTTAAAGCTTTTTAAAATTAGTTTAGATTATACAGCTTACCTTTTCTAAACATAGCTTGATTTATCCTCTTTTTTTTTTGGTGAGATCATGAGGTAAATATTTTTTTTATAAATTCAAGGTGTATTGTTCCATTTATGTCTCAACACATGCATAGCTATCTGTGTTAAAAGAACAGAAACTTTTTTCATTTTGCAGGCTATTGCTTTCTCTTTTGGCTACAAGTACCCAGCATTAAACTTTTATTTGTGTTGATATGGGGAGGGGTGGGGGGAAACAATTCTCAAGAGTCTTATTTGGACCAGGTTTCAAAATAGACTTCATGTATTATATTTTCTTAAAGCCTTATTACTGTATTTGCTCACATATCACACGCAACTTGTTCCACCAAGTCAGCCTTCCAAAATCAGGGTGCATATTTTAAGTGGGGAAGCTGGAACAGAGCAGTGTCTGCCTGCCTCTAGTGATTGCCATCCTGTGTTATGTCTCACAGCCCTAGCTATTAGCTGAGCACTGTAGCTTGTGTCCGAAGGAACAGTTGAACTGGCTCAGGGCAAGTGAGCTTTTGTATGTAGTCTATAGTGCCTTGATGAGGCTTGTGGTTTAGAAACAACACTTTATTATTTACAGGCACTTATGTAAAGAATAGGGCTGTGCAAAGCTTTGGTCGCTAATTCGGTTTGGCAGAGATTCGGCCCGATTCGATAGCCGAATCTCCAAATTGAATCAGGGGACCCTTTAATCTCTCCAAATCGAACTGGAATTCTCTGAATAGATTTGGAGATTCGGACATAGACACAGCTTTAAATGTTTTGTCTACATACCTCAAGGTACCAGGAAACTTGTGAATGCTGACATGGTGGGGTGGATGGAGCGTCCCACAGGAGTGCGGGGGGGTCCCCAGCATGCTTGACAGCAGACCTGGAAGTGGACCAGAAGCACTTCCAGCTCTGTCAGGGAGCACGCGGGTGCCCCCCTGCTCCCACCCCTCCCCCGGCTCAGCGACTCGTGCCTCTTGGATCTTGAGGGGCACCTGGGGTCCCCCCACGGTCGATCTTCTTCCGGGTTCACCGCCAAGCACGAAAGGGACTCCCCCGCCCTCCTGTGGGACACTCCATCCGCCCACCATCTCAGCATTCATGAGCCATGCCTGGTACCTCAAGGTATGTGGAAAAAACATTTAAAGCTGTGTCTATGGCCGAATTGCTGATTCTCTGAATCGGCATCAAATCTGCAGATTTGGATTCAGGGACAGTGATCCGAATCAACAAATTGGATCATTGTCCCCAATTCGGGCTGAATCCAAATCTAATCTGGCCTGTTTCGCACACCCCTAATAAAGAACTATTTGCAAGAAAGAAGTAACAGTTTTGCAAGGGTCTGGGGCCTAGCGTTGTTGCTGTCCTGATGCACTAGGTTGTCCCTGCTGCCTTGCTCCTCCAGTCTCTTGGAGTGCCACTGTTTCAGGAAGACTTGCTTTGTCACACAGTCAGCGAGGACTGTGGAAAAATCTTTTTTTTTTTTTCTACCTTCTCCCTTCAAAAATGAGGTGCATGTCTTACTTGAGGGTGTGTCGTACATGAGAAAATATGGTTAGGTGTTCAGCTACACAAGTACATGCTAACACAATTATTATATAAAGGTTATCATACCATATATAAAAATGAATTATAGGCACTGTGAAAGCTAAAAATGGCTGTTAGTCTTATAGTTAATGTAAAGTTACATGCTTTGTTTCAAATTGAAGGCAAATGCAAACATTGGAAAATGCGTTCCACTTCGTTGGAGACCCAGCATTAAAACTTCATAGGATACTTTGAGAAACTAGTTTGTTTCCAAATAGGGTATTCTAGGAAACCTAAAATATAAAATGAAAGGAAGCTTGAGTATTTTACCATTCCCTAAATCCTAGGTCCACTGCAACCACATAGACTGACATCCTATATCATGAACACCCTGCTAATAATTAGCTGTCACCCAAAATGGCAAGCAGAAAAGTTTTCTATCCAAATGGTGTTTATTCCTTCCTAATATTTGCCATAAAAATTGGATCCAGATTCTTTACTTTTTCTTCTGCTCTGGGGTATGACTAATACTAAGCACATTATACATGAGTAATATAAAAAATTTGAGACCTATTCTGTTGTTCAAACAGTTTCTAAGTATGGGCAGAATTTATTGCAGGAGTTGATAATTACAATATTATAAACATGATCTGTACAAATACATAAAATTTGGCAAAGAAATTCAGTGGCAGTAATGTTGTTTGTTTTTTTTTTTTAAAGAAACCTCAATTAAAAAAAAAAACCAACCCCATCTGTCCCTTGTTCCAGAATTGTTGAAGCTATTTCAATTGATCATATGCAGCAGTACTACAAGTTGTCTCAATTTAAATCAACCTGTTTCAAAATTTATATTCAACTTAATGAACTTTTCTGTTTGTTTCAGTTACTTTCTAAAGAACAGTGTACTCTCATTGCTTACTAGAACAACTAAAACAAAGTTTCAGCTGAGCAGAGTCTTTATACTAGATTTGGTACTGTTTTTTGGAATCAGAGTAATGCCTATGTACATGTATTCTGGCACATGGCAAGTGGGGTGGGGTGGGGTGGGGTGGGGGAGCCTGGGGTCAGCACCTGAACTGGTCCCAGCAGCCTTATCTGGGGTAGTGGTTCTCCAGGAGCTGCAGTCTCAGCGATCCTGCAGCAGAGAGCCTGACTGGCAGCTGGAGTGTGACTCGTGACTGGCCAGGCTCCAGTTTTGGGTGGTGTGCACTGCTGCCATGTGTGCCACCCCACCTTTTCTAGGCACGAGGTTTTTTTACACCAGAATCTCCCCGTGCCAAACTGCCTATGCTGCAAATTAGTAGTGTGGGGAACACTTGCACGTGCATACCGCACATACTCGCTCATCTGGATGCTCTCTAAGAGGAGGTGTGCTATAACTGCATACATTTTTTTTAAATGATTCTATTTTCAGGTTCTTATTTTACATTTTACTGTGCTAGAAAATGGCAAATGGTATATGATAAGGCTTATTTACTAGCTGACTTATTGGTCATGATGTATGCCAAGCATGAATTGAGGTTGTTACTAGAATTTGATCCTAAAATGAGCTAAATGATAGTAGCTTCTGGAGCTTTGCACCCCATAGCACAGTTTCCTCCACAGGATCAAGTCCTGAATGCAGCACATGATATTGTAACGTATTTGTAATGCTTGGACTCAAACATTAGTTTATGTACCTGAATCAAGGCAATTTTGAATTTAGCACCACTCTCCAATATTTAGATTTCATATATGAAAAATGTATACATTTTGTTGTAATATTCCATAAATAGAATTTATTGGCGGGTCGTCTTTAAATTTGCCTCCCCCAATGCCATGGGGGGGAACAAATGGCCTATTCCCCACCTCTTGTCCCCTATCCCACCCCCATCACTTGTTGCCCCTGCCCTGCCGTGCCTGCACCCTTGACTGCCTGTTCCCTCTAGTACCTGCTGCCTTCCCCTGTGGTGCCTGTGGGTTCTGCCCTTCCACCCTGCCCCCCAGCTGTCAGTCAGTCAGTCATTACTGTCAGTCATGGTTCTGGCCCCATTCTGTCCCAGACCAGAGAGAATGTGAATACCCTGGCCCCGGCCTGGCCCAGCAGTACTGGGGGTGGGAGGGCGGGGGGTTGTCCCTGTTGAATGGAGGGGGTGAGGGGGCACCTCATCTTCGATTTGAGTAAATATGGCAGATGTTTTTCTCCTGGTCCTCTTTTTTTTTTATATAAAAAAAGCATGCAAGCTATAACTCATTTTTGATAGAGGCTTTTGGATTCAGCTTGCTTTTTTTTTTTTTAAATGTTGAGACTCTAAATATTCTAAACAGTATAAAATGTTTAAATATAATTATAATATTTATAAAATATAACTTTGCATTGTTTTCAGATTTTATTTTAAATAGAAAAACAATATTATTTTAAATGACTAAATTAAAAAATATGAAATATTTAGATTTTTTATCAAACCTTATTTGAAATGAGGAACTATGTGCCTTCAAACAAGGTATGCTAGCTTGGTATGTGGTCAAGAGACATGCTTTCATGGACATTGGAATTTTGGCCCAGATTTTTACCCCCAGACTATTTGTGCAACTTTCAGTCAAACAGGCTACAAAACTGTCCTAAATGGGCAGCTAAAATTTACCCTAGCTTTGGGGAAGCCTTAATGAAAGGAACATATGAAGGATGTGCCTTGGGAATGCCTGCCACACATTGAAGGAATAATTCCTTAAACCCATTTACTACCTGGAAGAAGCTACAATAATTCTAACTCTAAACTGGGAGTTAACTGTTAATTTTAACAAAATATATGTTCTGGTCAATCTAACCTACTGTTTTTTAATATTACTTATCTTCACAGCCAGCCTTGGTGGTGTCACTTAATTTGTTCATACTGTCATATCTGACATGTTGTATGTTACTTAAGTGGCATGTATGCATAGCACGTATAGGTAGGATAAAAATGGGGATTTTTTAATGAAATGTTTTTATTAGAAAATGCTTATGTATCAAAACCAGAACTTTTGATGGGAAAAACATTTCATACACAGTTAAAATGTAGCATCTAGAAATCTCAGAGTTGTCAGCTCAAGTTCATAGATGCACATCCAACCCAGTTAGTAATTTCCCTGGTTTGTTGTTTGGTGTCTTTGTAGAAGTCTGTGAAATGGACTGTTGATTTCCTGTCTTCTTTCTAATGGCCATTTTTTTGCTAATGACCATGGTCTTTTTCTAAACCTCGGAGGCTTGATTTTAAATTTTCATTCCCTGTGTCAGTAGCAAGGGAAGAAAAACTCAGTGGGCACAGGGATTGAATTTGCCTGCTGCCAGAGAAGTGATACCTTTAACACACCATGGAGGTAAACTGTCAAATGACACCTCCACTCACGTTATACTTGTTATGCTAGGGAAAAGTAGAGAACTCTTATTGGAATAAATGAAAATATTTCTTTCTGCTGTTTATCTTGAACATCCTCCTCCTCCCTTCTCCTTCTCCTCTAGCATTTATATAACTTAGCCATTCTAAAGCTTAACATACTGGGGAAAATAGGACAAACCTTGCTGCCTATTACTCTCTTATAGTACAGGTACATCACAATCTATCGCAATTTCAGTTAAATGCTAATATAATATAACACAGGGGCAGGCAAAATCAACCCCACCAAGCCATTCTATCTGGCCCATGGAGCCCCTAAAAAATTTAGTGAATTAATATTTATTTACCCTGGCTCCCTGTCAAAGCTGACAGGAGCCAGGGGCAGTAGGACCCAGAGGGAGCTCTCAGCAGGCTTCCAGGCTTGAGCAGCCCAGCCCTGCCTACCCATAGCCAGTTCCCTGCTTTTCTGCCCCCACCCAGGTTGCTGTGGCTCCTAGCTGCTTCCCTAGAGCACGGGATCACACTGAGGGGAGGGTGTGTGTGTGTGTGTGTGTGTGTGTGTGTGTGTGTGTGTGTGGGGTGACATAGGATGAGTTCCACATGTACACCCCACCATACACATGCATCCACACCTCCCCTGGCACTGCACAACCCCAGCCACCCTCCCCTTGTACCCACCCGCACACACGCCCACAGACCTATACCTACCCCCCCACAGTATACAAGCATAAGACTTCATTTTAAGATATTGTGCAGTCATCTCTGTGTACACTACACAAACGCATGTAAATCAGGACAAAAATATTTTTTGAAATCAAATTAATGGATGTTGTAGATGTTTGATTTTTTTTAGAATATAATTTGATATTTTTCTGGTTCTGAGCTGGCAAAACCCCTTGCTGAACTAAGTACTTCAGGGGGCAAGGGGAGGGACTCCTGCTGACAAAGGTCAGGGGTTAAGGGGTGGGACTTCCATTCCCAAGATGGTGACCAGGGATGGGGCACTTGTCAAGGGGTGAGGCTACCCATGCGGCCTTTGACAGTTTGCTAAAACTCAGTAAGCGGCCCTCTGCCCAAAATAATTGCCTCCCCTGATATAACAGCGAAGAGTTTTTATCTTCACTGGTAGAAGTTGTATTTGATTTGTTTTGGAGAAGGAATGAAGCAGACCAGAAAAATGTGCCATTTATTGAGTAAAATCAATCATCCCTTGTTCATTTAGAAATGAATTTGGAGCAAGTTGTGCGCTTAAAATACAGATGCTTCTATAGCATCAGAATTTGTAGTTCTCTAGATCTCTGGTAGCCACCTGGAGTATTACAGTGGAGGATGAATCTTAAGTCACTGTTGTTCTATCCCTATGCAACATGGTGTCTTAAATTTCTTTCACCTTTTCAAATATGAAAACTAAAGACTTAAATTGCATGATGCAACATACCTGAGAAAAATACTGTACAAATAATGTCTCCTGCCAGTGGTTACTTTACAGGGATCTTTTTGGAATAGGATATGTTAGCAAAAGTAGAGCCATCCAGTATCAGCATACCCAGGTTTCTATTAACAAGGGTCCTTTATCTGCACGGCACCTTCTGAAGTGTGGATTTTCCCTAATGCAAATCTTACCTCTCCTCTTTTGAATTCTCAGATTCCTGGGCATGATGTTCTTACTCTGACTATTTAACATCTTGTTTTCTGTCTGTAAAATACAATTATGTAACACATCAAAAAGAGTTCATTTTAGTTGAAGGTTACATTCAAAGTAATATAAATAGTTGAATTTTTTTATATATCATTTTCATTCTAGATAAAGCAATGTTATGTCAGATTTAAAGACCGAAGAATAAATTGGTTCTTTGTTTTTGGTTTAAAATTGGCACCAATATAAATAAATTACTCTGTTGCCTTCTGACCAGAACTAATTCAAATACACTGGATAAAAAGTAGGTGTCTTTATCAAAAGTATAGAGGACCAATTGTTTACTTGCTTTTAGTTTATATTCTGTGCGGGGAGAAATGTGAGAATTCTGAGATTTAAAAGATGCACAAAGATGCTGGATTTGAGATGCACAAACTTAATTTTTCCAGGTCTTACTGGGGAGACATCAAACCTGTAGGATGTTTCATATCTTCAAAATCAGATCCTCAAATAGCAATATTCTGTCTTTTTGTTTTTGATTAGAGGATAACAAGTGTTTCTATAGCTTTTTTAAAAGACTCAACATTTCTTTCTATTTTTTCAAAAACTACTTTAAAGATCAGTTGTATGAATTTAGTAATTATTTTGAACTTAAGATGTTCATTTTCAAAATACACATCTGAAGTATTTAAATCAATGGTGTTGTCAGTGGATTTTTCATGTATAGGGAAATACCTCTAGAAATAAGCATACTAATGTCACGGGCAGCACTGACTGGGTTTCTTCAAGTAAGTTATTGTAAAATACACATAGGGTTTTTCCATTAGAGTATGGGCTCACAAAGGTAAATGAGGATGGGGATTTGCAGTGTGTAAGGTGCTTTGAAGTTGGTATTCATGCTGTTATCCTGTAGACCTTTATGGCAAGGTAGTACCATGTATCATCGGCATGCATGTGAAGTACTCTGTACCTTACAAATATGTAACCTGCAGTACCTGGTTCATGTGCCCATAGCCTTATTGTGTGTTTATGCCCCCTTGCTTCAAATGTTGTATGCATTAGACCAGTGGTTTTCAACCTGTGACCCACAAGCTGAATCTGGTTCATGTGGCCTGTGGGGCTCCCCATAGGTCTGGAAATTTGGTAGTGAGGGCGTGGTGACAGCATTAATTGTTGCAGCTTCCAGAGCTGCAGCAGTTAGTGGTGCCACCATTCCCTCACCACTGAATTTCCAGACCTGCAGGCAGACCTATGTGCCAGCCTGGCCTCGTGCACTCAGCTGCACACTAAACTGTACCAGTGGATCAGTCCTGTGCACCAACCCACGCGGGATCCAGACTGGCTCTGGGCCACTCAGCCAGCTTACAGGGCCAGAGGGTTGAGCGCCACTGGGTTAGACTATCCTAGTAGCCTGAGGAGGGGGAAAATAAAATAGAGGGAACTATTCAATGCAGAAACATTTTTATAAACAATTTCCAGATGCCTTCCTGGAAAATTATTCCTCAAAAAAATGATTTCTTGCATTCTTCTAACAAAGAAGAATCTTTTAATATGAAAAAACATTATTTCAGTCAGCTGTGCTGCAGGGCAGAGCTCCCAACTGGTAGGTAAGTGAAGGGTTATGGGGAAATTCTTTATTTGGTAAGCTTTGTTTATTATTATTGATTATCAGATACTTCATTTCTCAGTTATTAAACAGGTGGTAGCTGTCTGACTAAAGACTTATACTACATTTTAGCTTTCAGTCTAATAGTGACTGAAGTGATTTGTGTTGCATATTCACATTGGTTGGTTTACTCTGCAGAATATTTTTACCTTGTGTAGCTTATTTGAAAAAGCTGCTAAGTTGGCTCCTTTTTTTTCTTTCTAGGTCAGAAGACTTGTCTTCACATACACGGTATCTTTCCTTACCTCTATGTACCATATGATGGTTACGGACAGCAGTCAGAACACTATCTTCGTCAAGTGGCGTTCAGCATTGACAGAGCACTTAATGTGGCTTTAGGCAATCCATCTTCTACTGTTCAACATGTTTTCAAAGTATCATTAGTGTCTGGAATGTAAGTATTACCTAGACTGTTATATTTAATTTGTTTTATAAATAAAAAGACATGGCTTAACTGGCTTGGCATCTGGTGAGTCTACTGTCTCATTGAACTTGCCGGTACCTTCCCATACGTAGGCATACACATGCACGTATGGATCTAATAGCAATCCTGTTTGGGATCTGATTTATTAAAATAACTCAATATCAACAGAAATAAAAATGAGGCTTTTTCCATATTTCCTTCAATCTCTTGCTACTTTAAAGTGTTGTAGGTTTTTTCCCAAAACCTACATCCTGCTGCCTAGCATTTTCTAAAGCCTCTTAGGGCTTCTGCCATTGTCACTCATGGAAAGAGGCTCCTTCCATTTATTTGCTTGGTGTGAAGAGCCCCAGCCCAGGTACTCTGTAGTTAGGGATCTACTTAAAGCATGCCAAGGCAAAAAAAAAAAAAAAAAAAAAAAAAAAAAAAAAAAAAAAATTGGAGGCTGCTCTTAGCACCATTTTTGTGGTGAGTCATCCTGCCCCCCTTGCTGATTGGCCAAGGGGCCCTTGTAGCCCACCCTTCATTGCTGTTTGGTGGAGAGGCACAGAACTGCACAAAAGGCAGCCCTTTTGGCCAATCAGTGGCAGAGGGAGGAGGCAGCACCCAGCATCCTTCATGCTTCATTTCCTCCCCTTCATGCTGCTGGCTCCCCTATTCTCTTCTCCCTCTCCCCTACCCAGTAGACTGTGAGCTAAGGCCACAGCAGCTGCTGGCTCCCACTAGAGAGCCAGCATTTTATTTTTAGTAAGTTTGTTTGTTTCCTGGTGATCCCATGGAAGCTACAGTTTTTTGCGGTGTTTGTAGAAACTGCTGTTTTCCATGGTTTCTGTGAAAATTGCAAAACTGCAATTTGAGTAGGTCCCTATCTGATCTAGGGCTCCTGCAGAAACCTCCTTAGGAAGTCTCTCCCCAGCTGGAAATCCCACCAAGCTACCATCGTGCAAAGTTTAGTCTCATGACTTTCCTGCTGTCTTTGTGCATATGCATTATGATATTGTGATCATTTCATTAATGACTAATTTCTCACTGATTGAGGAAGAGTGTGTCAGTGTTTTTAGGCAGACAAGGTTCCTTGGGTGAATTTGATATCTTTTATTAGACCAACCCAAATGGTTGGAGAATAGTTATTAAGCAAGCTTTCGGGTTCAAAAACCCTTCGTCAGGCTAAGGAAGCTGCAGCAGTTGGTGTGTGCTCTTCCTGGATGGAATGAAAAGTAAACAAGCCAGGGGCTGGGCTGGGGAGTCAGTTGCCAGGCAGACTGTAATGTATCAAAAATCCAATGTCTATGTTTAGTCCCTGATCTCTAGTATCCAGCAGGTTGATGAAATGGAGCTCATAGGCTTGTCTCTGAGATGTGTTGTATAAATTTCCCTTGAGGATCAGGACTGAGAGATTGGAGAGAGAGTGGCCCTCCTGTGAGAAATGTGCCCCCACCGGTAATTGGGTGTTTCTCTCTTTGATGGATTTCCGGTGTGTGTTCATTCTGGTGTGCAGTTGTTGTTTGGTCTCTCCTACATATCTTCCATCAGGGCATTTGGTGCATTGGATGAGGTATACTACATTCCTGGAGGTGCAGCTGTAAGATCCTGGGATGCTGATGGCTCTGTTGTGGGGTGTAGTAATAGTGGAGGTGGTGGAGATGTGGGGGCAGGTTTTGCATTTCTTGTCATGGCATGGTCTGGATCCTTTTGGTGTGTTCTGGGGTTGAGGAAGTTTGCTTCTGGTGATGAGGTTGGCAAGGTTCGGTGCTTGTCTGAAGGCTAGGATGGGTGGCTCTGGGAAGATCTTTTTAAGAATAGGGTCTTTTTCTAATATGGGTTGCAATTTTTTGAGGATTTTCCATACAGGTTCAAGGGATGGGTGATAGGTCATAACCAGCTGCGTGCGATTTGTGGGTGTTTTTCTTCTGTACTGCAGCAGTTCTTCACGTGGTATCCAGGTGGCTCTTTCAAACATGCGATCTACCTCTCTGGAGGAGTGTCCTTGCTGGGTGAAAGCCTTTTTAAGATTGGTGAGGTGGCAATCCCGGGTGTTCTCTTCAGTACAAATGCGGCGGTATCTGAGGGCTTGGCTGTATATCACAGCTTTTTTGGTGTGTTTTGAGTGATTGCTGGTTCTGTGCAGATATGTATGTTGGTCTGTGGGTTTCTTGTATACTGTGGTCTGTGTTTTACCCTTCTGGATACTGATCCTTGTGTCTAAAAAGGGGATGTTGGTGTTGGAGTATTCTAAAGAAAGTCGGATGGAGGGATGGTGACTGTTGAATTTCTGGTGGAACTCAATTAGAGATTCCAGGTTCTCACTCCAAATGATGATGTCATCGATATATCGTAAGTACAGCAAGGGTTTGATGGTGCAGTTCTTGAGGAAGTCTTCTTCCAGGTGGCTCATAAAAAGGTTGGCATACTGTGGGGCCATTTTAGTGCCCATAGCTGTTCCCATCATCTGGAGGAAGTGTTGATTATTAAAAGTGAAATTGTTGTGTGTTAGGATGAAGTGTATAAGCTCAGTGATATCTTTGGGTCTGTATTCTGAGTTGTAATCTTGTTCCTGTAGATATGTAAGGCAGGCATGGATGCCATCCTGGTGTGGGATGTTGGTGTATAGGCTGGTAACGTCCATGGTGGCTAGGAGTGTGTTGCTGGGAAGGTGGTCTATGTTTTTAAGTTTCCGTAGCAAGTCTGTGGTGTCTTGGACAAAACTTGCTCTGTGGGTGACAAGCGGTTTTAGGATGGATTCAACAAAACCTGATATTTCCTCAGTTAGGGTCCCATGGTTGGATATGATAGGTCTGCCAGGGTTCCCTTGTTTGTGGATTTTAGGGAGCATGTAAAAAGTCCCTGGGTTAGGTAGCGGGGGGATCAAGGTCTGTAGTTTTTCTTGTAATCTTGGTAGAAATGATTTGATGGTATTGTTGAGTTTTTTGGTAAAAGGGGGAGTAGGATCTTCTTGTAGTTCTTTGTAGTAGGTGGTGTCAGAGAGCTGTCTGTTGGCTTCCTTTATGTAATCCTCACAGTTTAGAATGACTATGGCTATGACTATGTTTTTAGATACTTTTGTTCAATTAGTAATATATTAATTGTTGTTTTCTGTATCCTGTTCACACCCTGCTTGCAATACAGATTTGCTGCTCTTACAGACTTTCTTATGGCATGTACAGGGTACAGACAAATGTAACAGTTGTGTCCTTTGATATTGCTACCAATGTAGCAAGTGTAGCAAAACTACTGTTTTTTTCGTTCTCATAAAAGTGAGGATTATTTAAATAACTTCCATAGTTTCAAAATCATGCCAGTGTAACAGATTGTTACAACTGACATGCACTCCATGCAGCAGCTCCACCTCCCATTTTAAAGCAGTTTTGTCCATACCTATAATACTAGAGTGCTTCTCAAACAGTCATGTTTTCCAGTACCCTTTTGAGATGTAGTAGTGTTATCTGTATTTTATATGCAAGGGACTGAGGAACAGATGGTCAAAAATTTCCTGTAATTTTAAATACTGAATTTATATAGGCTACAAACAAATGTCATTTTTGTGGTGGGATCATCTGTGCCAGGATGTGTTATGGTACAGCTGATGTGATTGATTAGCAGAGATAGATGTTTCCTGGGGCCATTGTCCAATAGGATTTGGCCTCTTGCTCCCAGGGCTTCAGGGCCCAGCCCTGTGGGCTACTGTCCATGAGGAATCCCATACATTCCTTGTTCTGTGCTTGCAGATGTGCGCCCCAGTAATTCCCCTGCAGGGAATCCCAGGGCATACATTTCACACTGAAGAGCAAGAGAACCCCATGTATATCCTGGTCTGTGCTTGCAGATGCGTGTCCCAGATATTCCTCTGCAGAGGATCCGAGGGCATGCTTTTTGTTTTGCAGAGCAAAGGAATATGTTTGCCCTACAGCATGAAACACACCCTGGAACCCTTGTGGGGGAGTACTCAAGGTACACATCTTGCAGGCATGGAGCAAGGAACTCGTAGGATTCCCTGAGGTACCCCTGGATCGGGGCCAGGAACCCAGGGCATCTAGGATCAGGCCCCTGAAACCCTAGGAACACCTGCCTAGAGCAGCTGTAAAGTGCAGTCAATCCCAGGGTTGCCTGTGCTCTTGCATCATAAATGAGCAGACATCTATTCCAAAAAGGTAGCACAAATTGTTTACTAGGAATCATTATACCACCATATTTGGGGCATGACAAGGGTCAGGGATGTCTGTTCCCTCAGGTTCTGTGCTGCCATAATTTTTTTATGGTGGCACAAGGGCAACAACTATTTGCAGCCATAGTTTTTTATTTGTACAAAGAACTGCTTTTGGTGAACAGCAGTTACAAAACTGAACGTTCAAGATTCTGGAAAGGAATGTCCTGTAGTAGCTACCTAAAAGAGAGAGTCAGTTGGTTAATGGCCAGTTAACCAACTGAACCCTGCTGAATGCACCTCATTGCCAAAAAATTCTTTAAATTAAAGAGGATTGTTCAGATGACCCAAGTGGAAATGAATTTGAACAGCATAAAATGAATAGATTATCATAGCAGAAGAGATGGGACAAGACAGGATAAAAGGACAAAGGTACACATCTCCTTTTATGAAGTTTTCTTTCTCTGCCTTCTTACTGGGGTGACTGAATGCAGAGGTAAGAAATTTGTTTCTTTCCAAGTCTGTTCCCAACATCAGGGTTTGAAGATCTAACGCTTACGGTCTAGGACAGTGGTGCTCAATCTTTTTTGACCGTGCAGGCTGGATGGGCAGTGTCCAGTCCCTCTTTGGGCTGGATCCAGTTGATGGGCCCGATCTAGCATGTGGGACAGGTCTGGCAGAGCCTGATCTAGCCCCGCAGAATGGGTTGGAGGGCACCCCAGCCCCTGTCTGGCTGCATGGGGGAAGAGGGTGTGACTGGGCCCTGATCTGGCCATGCAGGGCTTGGGAATTTGGCAGTGGGGAAGGGTGACAGTATTGGTTGATACTGTTCCCTACTGCTATTCCCAACCTGTGGCGAGTCCTGCAGGCTGGATGCCGTGGCTTCCTGAGCCAGGGATTGAGCACCGCAGTCTAGGGTAAAAGCTGGAACTCTGGAGAAGCTTAGTTTGTTGGGCCCTTGAGAACCAATTTAAATCAGTTCCTTTGTAGTACTTTGGATATGCCAATTTCACAAGATTTAACACTCTGGGAAAAGTTTGGTTGCTAAAAAGGGTTCCTTATCTTCATCTAGCTTCCTATACACTGGATGGATGGTGCTCACTGCCCCATAAATTAAGTTCTTTCTCAATCAAACATACTTCACAAGCTAGCATGCACTGCAGATTTCACATTTGCATATGCTCATTACATTCCAAAGGCTAGTGCTTTGTTTCTTGTGTCTGTCTCAGAGACTTTAACATAACTATACAATTGCAATATAGTAATATGTAAATATATAATTTGTTATGCAATTCACAAAACATCAATATGCTCACAACTATACCTGTAGCATGCATTTTATATGCATTAGACCAGGGGTCAGCAACTTTTTTGGGCAGAGTGCCAAAAACACCTGCAACCTCAACTTGTAAGATGTTGGTGTGCCTTCGGCAGACAGCAAAGGAGCTGTGAGGGGCCTGATCCTTGCTCTGGCACTGCAGCCCCAGCCCCTTTCCCGCTGTCTGCTCTGAGGTGTGCGTGCACCCACCACCACCACCAAGCTGGGCCAGGGCTCAAAAGCACAGCTGCTTGCAGCTTCCCAGCTGCCTGCCACAGTTGGTCCAGGCTGCAGCCCACAGAACCTGGGCTGCACTGGCACAAGGATCAGGCCCATTGTGGCTCCCAGCCGCCCACCCCAAGGTGCATGTGCCAAGCAAAATACCTTGCTACTACCTATCAAATTCTATATTAGGTTGGAGTTGGGATTATGCAAAATGAAGTTATATTCATGGGAATTTCATGTTAAACAGTGTATTTGGAATAAAATGTTTTTTAGGGTGGCAGGATATATATTTTGGTTATCCTGTGTGTTATTCTTAATGGCAATTTCTGAATTTTTAACGTGTTAAGCTTGCTCAAATGCTAAATCCCTTCAACAATTCTAACAGCTTAATATTTGTTTTGATTTTTTTTTTCTGCCGTAGGCCTTTTTATGGCTATCATGAAAAGGAGAGACGGTTTATGAAGATCTATCTCTATGATCCTGCAATGGTGAAAAGGTAAAATAAATCCCCCTGTAACTCTCCCTGTGCTGTATGAACACATTCCATGCCTTCTTAGGAAGTAATTTTAAACTAAAACAGTGGTACTAATTTTGATCCCTCATAAGAAAATACTTAAGAAAATATCTATGTTTAAGTGTGTCTCTCCATAGTCTTACTTAAGGAATAACTTAACGTAAGGGACCTGACATGTGGCTGTGGTTAGTAGTCTGCAGTTTAAAAACGGTAAAATCACCTGAGGCAATAACTCTTAAATCAATGAACTTTTAAAATGGGAATGAGTTTTAGTAATCTTTCAGATATTATGTGATACATTTAAGATGTTTCAAACTTTCATATTGATCACTGAATTTAAAATCTATTTGAAAAATCAGGTAACTTGACATTAATTCTTAATCTAATATCAAGATGAGATCAACTGCAAAAATCTGCAAATTCTGTGTTTATACCTGAGTAACTAAAAGCCCTTGGGTATATGTAGCATTTATATAATTATGTTAGTCTCGCAGAAGCTTTAATTATGATCAGAAAATTATCCAACCATTATTAACATTGTATGAATAGTCTAATAGAATTTTGCAAGGTTTCTGCAGGTGTTGTATAACTGTTATATCTGCTATGGGAACATGCATTGAAATTTTTGTTTATTCATATTTGAATTGTACTATTACTTTGCCATAGTTCCTTCCATTAATGTCCCAGTTTTGGTTTCTGGAAATAACCTTTTATTGTTTTTTGTTGTCTTAATAAATGTACCCAACACATTTGAATAGGCATAATTCTTATATTCAGATAAGTTAAGCACATACTTATTATTATTCAGATAAATGTATGGTATTTTTAATATGCAGATAGTTAAATATCAGTTTGTATGCAGGTATGTCATGCTTCACAATGGTTGCTTTATTAAAACTCGTTGTTTGTATGTAACAGATTAAAAAAGAATCTACATGTTTTTAAAATGGCAAAGGAAACTGGGGAGACTTTTGAAGATACAGAACATTTACAGATATGCTTCAGGAGTGTGTGTGTGTGTGTGTGTGTGTGTGTGTGTGTGTGTGTGTGTGTGTGTGTGTGTGTGTTGGGGTGGGGAGTAATTAATTAGAGCAGCTTCAAGAGCCAAGCCCTCCTGCTGCCATTCTTCAGTGCAGGGATGCTAATACATGTGACGCTGGAGTCTGCTGGAGCGCAATAATTACCACACTCCAGCAGACTTGATTAATGTGCTGCAGTGTTTGCCCCTTGCTGCAAACAGGGTCAGTGCCTGCTGCTGTTTCATAAAAAGCATTGGAGCAGCCTCGCTGCATTTCTTTAGGAACCTCCATTCCATAAGGCCACTGAAGTCAGATTTCCCTGTGGGTCTTAGGTCAGACCCTAGGACTGCTGCTTTGTGGTATGTTAGTTCTGTAGCATTATTTTTATAACTGTAAGCTTATAACTTTGTGTTTACTTTCAGATGCTGGGTGGTTGTTGTTGTTATAACAGACCAATTTCATTAAGAAAATCTATTAAATCAAAACTTAGTAAGAAGTTAGTAGCTTTAATATTGTTGCTAAAATTAAATGGAAAACTTTAAAATTTATTTATTGGAATTTTAAAGCAAATTACTTTTCAATATAGTCTAATTTGTTTTTAATTTTAGAGTATGCGAGCTGCTGCAAGGTGGAGCCATAATGAATAAATCTTACCAGCCTCATGAAGCCCATATTCCCTACCTCCTTCAACTCTTTATAGACTACAACCTGTATGGAATGAATTTAATAAACCTGGCTGCTGTCAAATTCAGAAAGGCAAGGAGAAAAAGTAAGGTGTTGATTTCTCAAAACCAAAGAATTTATTCTGTAGGTTTGAACCATCATTTTCAAACAGCACACCATTCACCAGCGTACAGAAGTTACTTTAAAGCACTGTATGTTGTTGAAATGCTGTAAAATACACTGTTTCAAATTTTAATACCTCAGTTTAACAAGGGTTAATTTAAAGTGTTGTAACTATTTTTAAACTGCTGTAAAGTTGTGCACTTCTGTTAAGTCACGGCAATAAAGCGCTTTAAATGGCGGGGGGGGGGAACAAACTTCTTACGTACATACCCTTAGAGATCAGATTTTGCCATAGTTTAGATTGACTTAATTGTGCCATGTGCCTATTATTTTAATACCTTTGCTTTCTCTTAGAGTCTTCCTATGGCTCATGCTTCTTGTACTTATTTTTATGTGTGTCCAGAGCTCAGGGAGAAGAGTAGAAGGGGAAATGGACACTTAAAATGTGTAATCTGTTATATAATTGTCCAAACAGACATGGGTAGATCTAGGCTTTTCAAAATGGGGATGCAGATGGTTTGTTACATTATCACATAGAACATGATACATATTTTTCTCCAGTTTCATAGTTATTAGGGCCTGGAAGGGACCTTACAGATCAGCAAGTCCAGCCCCCCTGCCCTTGGGCAGGAAAGACTGGGATCAGATTACCCTAGCAAGAGGAGCTAAAAGCTTTACTGATTATGCTGAGAGCCTGGCACTAGATTATTCAGTTTAACATCAAAGCAAAAATAAATATAGGTATCAGAATGTTCACTAATTTGCTAGATTATATATAAAGTTTAAAAAACACAAGAAAGTAGGCCAAAATGGTCATTGTAGTCAAAAGATAGTGACTTTAGTCCTATAGTCCTTATAGTCAAATTTGTAAAACAAAATCTACTTGTCTTGAGTGTTTTCACAGTGCCTCCAATACTTCACTATCAGTCATTTCTACACCTGAGTTAAGATTATTGCACCTGAGTTAAAGTTTTCAGCTAGAGCTAAAAGTAGCCTGTAGGCTATAAAATACAACAGAGACATTACCAGGAATGGTTACACAGCAAAATTGAAGAAAGAATAGTTTAAATAGTGGAACTACAAAACTATTAAAAAGGAGAGAGTATGGTTAACACTTATGGAATGAAGAGACCTTAGCTGGAATCAGGTTGAGTATAATGAGCCATGAAGTCACTTGAATCTCTCTCAGCATTGCCTGAATAGAAATGCTACTGCCCCTCCCAGGCAGTTGGTTTTAAAGTTTGGGTGGAGCAGGAATCAAAGGGAAGTGCAATTGTACCACTGCATTCCCACCCCACCCCCAACACTCCAATCTGCCCTGCAAATAGGTATGTTACCTTTGGTTGTAGTTTGATTATCAAGTCACTAGAGTTATATACCTGGTCTCTGGCCAGAAGTTGTAAAAGAAATCTTTTCATCTTCAGCTTGTATCACAGGGATCCTTAGTTGAGGAATTCATCAGAGGATGGTTGATTAATTTCATTAAGTTAAATATGTTTCAGCATTTGATCTGCCACTTCTGCTGTAGATCAACCAAAAGTTGTTCTTTACTGTAGTGTCACGTTCATGAAGTTTTATAGCTAGTTTATCTAAATTCACTGACAAACAACTTTTTAATTTAAAAACGCTTCTCATTATAGTAGGCAGACACGGTTCTTTGGGTAAATTGCTATCTTTTATTAAACCAACTCAAATAGTTGGAAAAACTCTTCTTTGCAAGCTTTTGGGTATAAATACATTTCGTAAAGAAGAATTTTTCCAACCATTTGAGTTGGTTTAATAAAAAATATCAGATTTACCCAAAGAACCTTGTCTGCCTATGTCCTTAGACCAACATGGCTACAACCTGTACCCCTGTCTCATTATACTACTGTTTGCTGCAACCTGAAATTTGAAACTCAAAATTTGAGCGAGGGAGGAATATTTAATTTTCACTGGAAAAATCAGTTTGGCATGTAATATTTCTGTGTAATTTCTAATTGTGACATCATATTTCACAAGTAATTAGTCTGTGCAGTGAATCTGAGTGCCTTTTAGTATTGTGATATGAACAGGGAAGTAGGAGAAATAAAATGGCTGAGATACTGTTCCCATTTAGAAAAATAACCATCATTCATTAGGCTACTTAAAAATGAAATTAATATAAATAAATATATAGCAACAAAACAAGAATTAAAATGGGTAGCTACAAGTTATTTCCATAAAATAGTATGTCTTTAACTTTTTTTCTTTTTCCTTTTTTTCTTTCTACACACATGCAAGCACATGCACACATGCAAAAAAAATCAATTGTGAAGTCTCAGTTACGCATCTGTTTTTAAGAAAAATATTGAGAGCTTTTGGAAATTTTCCATTCTCAGCAATAAGCCTGTCTCCTTGCTGCTGTTCTTATGAATGGAGCAGCGGGAAGAGAGAAACCAAGTTGAAAAGAGGGACTCTTCAGAGGGAAGGGTTTTGGAAAGAAGCAGGATCAGAGGCACCTGTAACTTTTCCAAGTCTCCCAGAGGCAAGAGCACAGGCTGTAGAGAATATTTTGTTTCTTCTTCCTCTCTTCATTGCCAGAGAGATGCCTATCTGGATGTGGGAAAGACAGTGAAGAAAGCAACTTTTCAAGTGCTATGTTTAGCTTGTAGGTGACCTAGGAAAGTTTGGTGGTTGTCATTACCTGTGGAAACCATTCATCTGGGACCTTATTTTTCTCTGTCCCTTGCTACAGACAGGGTCAATGCCTCTCTTGTCTACTGAGTTTCCCTTTTTAATGAATCCATTGAAGGGGACAATGAAGAGGCTGTGCTTTGTCTTGTTTGTCCCGTACTATTCGTCCGCTGTTAAATGTCAGAGATCCTTTCTTGAATGAGATTAGGACAGGAGAGGAATGTGAGGTTAATCAAATGCAGCATATACCTCTTTCTTCTTCCCTGGGAGTTGGTATTGAAAAGGCTCTCCTGGAATGGAGTGATAATATTAGTTCTCTTTCCAAGTATGCATGAGAAAACAATATAGACTGTTTCCAAAGACAAGCCACTGCTCTGTAAGAAGTAGGTGAAATTTTAGAAACTGTAGAAGGCAGATATATGGTATTGGGAATGCTGTGTCCTCAGCCCCTGCCTGCCTATATAGGAAAGCAGGAATACCTGTTTCCTCTTTCCTACTAGGAAAGGCTGCATTGTCCATCTGAGCCTCCTGCTATGAACCCACTGAAGATCTTTTGTCTGGCCATGTGCTTTTGGAGCCCCTCAAAGCAGCAGTGTTCAGTCCAGGAATGGGGAGAAGGGTATTAGTTTGAATGTCAAATCTCCACAAACAAATTTATGTTCATGAAAACACATATGATTGAAGCAGTGTTTCATGGTGGGGAGGCATGAACGTGGATTTAGTTTTGAAGAGAATAAAATAAGCATTTACGTTCATCTTAATGCCCAAGGGTCTGACTTTTTTTTTTTATCTCTTGGGTAATTAATATATCTTTGATAATATAGGAAAGATTTTGATTTTTGGTGTTTCTTGTCACAAGGTAAATTTTAAATGCAAAAAAAAATCACACTGACCTGTGACACGAGCTTAGAGGTTGAGAGAATCCAAAGTTCTAGTTGATCTTAACTATAAGGGTGGGAAACCTGACTAATCTTTAGAATGTGTTTTTGCTGTTGCCAGGCTCTTTTCTTTTGCACTTCCTGTGTGCACTTCATCTTCCCTTCCTGTGAAGAGTTATGGTCCAGAAGGAAACCACAGGGGAGGTAGTAAATCTTCAGAGGGAACTTACCCAGCATGACCCTGGAGCACTTTCTTAAACCAAGATCTCTGAGCAAACTTACAGTCTTTTATCTGCAGGTCAGACAGCAGCTGCTTTCCCTGTGGGTTTCCACTTACTTCTACTGCTACTGCATCTGGAATACATTGTATTCTCTTTCAGTTCAGGGAATAAGGAAGAAGAAAAATGCTAAGTAATGTTTTGAGTGTTTATTTTGTATGTAAATTCTATTGGAATCTGTGCTGAGGCCCCAGACATTTGGGAATCCTTTGAGATTTGAGTTTAGTTCAAAGACGACAAATAATTTCCCTTGAAGCTGACTTAAAAAGAAAGAAAAGGAGTGTAGGAAAATACATAACTAACACAGCAGCTGAGTATTCACAACATACTTTAACAATATTAGTTTTCTTTTTTTAATGTCCACATAAAACTGTGCATAGTGTATAGAAAGTTAGCTGTAGCCTAGAGTTGTGTAGTTACTTTTAGAAGCATGTCACACATCACATTTCTTTCCTTCTTTCAAAGGATTTGACCTAATAGTACAAAATAATCTTTTAATGAGAAAATTAAATAGTCAACTAAAACATGAAAGAATTGATAAACTAATTTATTTCATTATTTTTCTGTTCTTAGGTGATGTATCAAGTATAATTGGATGTTACAAAAATTGGGTGCCAGAAAATTCCGTCATGGGAACATTTTTTCAATGGGAAGAAGATGAAATACCAAGGTTAGCATGTTTCAATAAGATTTTTTTTATTTTTAAGTATGACAATACAAGTAGAAAAGTGTGTGTGTGTGTGTGTGTGTTCTCTCATGATCATGAGTTATCAGTATTTCATTTAAATATCCCATCGTTCTATTTTCCTGCATACAAAAAAGTTGCAATGTAGGTAACCATAATTTTGTTTTACTGTGGTCTTTGAGAGAAACTCTTTCCCATCACTCCCTGTTTTTTCAGGATTTTTTTTACTTGGTTGTAAAAACTCCTTTGTATTATTGGTCTAGGTTATGGAAGGCTGATTACGGATGTACCGCTCCCATTTTGACAGTTTAAACACCTGAGACTTTGTGACTTAGAATATTGAAGCTGAGCAAAGAATGTATTCATCAGAAAGTTGCTTTTCCCTTTCCCTGCCACCTGCAGTACTAGTCTAGCAATGAACTTGGACACTCACCTTGACCTCTACTCTTCTAGTTAGCAAACTTTAATGTGTTTTGATCAAGCTGGTTGTGTTAGGAAGTTTTTCTGTTTTGAGTAGTTTCCACACTGAATCAGTCTTGTCTCATATGCCAAGGAAAACAGTGTCTTGGCAGACTCTTTGAGTGCTCTGTACACATAGCAGTGCAGTTATATTGAATTACATGTTACGCCAGTGGAGTAAATCCTAGTCGGGTATCTTCAGAAAGAATATTGCTTATTGTTTCCAATCCTATAAGTGTTTTCAGTCTCATTCATTTGGGAGGTTTTTCTGGGAGGAAGAGGAAGGATGGATTTAGTGTGGGGGTGCCTGAACTAGTGTGGATACCAAAAGCTGTCTAACAATAGCAGCAAAGCACTCATACATGGTAGTTAATATTGTGCCTCTGATATCTGCAAGTCTTGCTTTCCAAATCAGCGTCTCAGGAATGTGATACAACGTGTAATCTTGTTCCTGCAAACCTCTCGTAGCGTATGGTGGTAAAACTAGTTGTTAGTACATCACAATTCCCTGGCTGTTCAGACCATTCAAATTGTTTCTAATTTTTATGACTTTGTATGTGTTCATCTGCCTGAAGTTTTTACAGTATTTTAAAAAATCTAGGCCTATGCAGCTGGCATAGCATTCCTTCATAATCTCTCCGTATAATGTGTTTTGGCTGCTTTACACACAACCAACAGTTTTCCCTCCTTGGAGCTTCATTTGGAAAAGGGAGGCATGCATCACTTATACAGTCTTGACCTGGCATCTCCTACAATTTTGTCCATTCTCTAAGGTGGGGTGAGGTGGGAGCTGTTCAGTACTGCCGTGCTCCCACAAATGTAAATTATACAGAGGTTACTGAAAGAACCAGTTGTTATTTACCAGTAACTGGGGTCCAAGATTGCATGTATATTCTCTACTGGCCTTTTCCACTATTTTGAAGTAATAGGGTAAAATTTTCTGAATGAGTTAAAGGACCTAAAAGAAAGTTTTGGGCTTCTCTACATTTTAATATCCTTTTGAGCCTTTTGTGAAGTGAGGGGAAGAATGGCATTGGCCCCAATGGACACTGCTTAACAAAAGCTTGTGGTACAGATGGTTTGATCCTCACATTCAGAGACTCCTCTAAGAAAATTTTAACTCCCCAGAAGTTCTATTTTTTAATCTAAAATGAATAACTTAGTTGTAGTGACAGGCCATTTTAAGATAATTATGCATGCATATACTCTTGTCACCTGTCTTTATGAAAGCATTTTGGGTCCATGTTCTCACTATTTATATTCCTTATTCCTTGGGGAATGCTGTTTTCAGAACTAATCCATCTTATTTTGTCATTGTTGTCTTAGATATGTTCTATATTTGTCTTTGGAGAATGCCATTTTCAAGCCCAGGTCTTTTTTTCTTGCCACAGGCCCAACACTTGTCAACAGAATTATGGTGGTAAAATAACAAAGTTCTTTTAGAAAGGAGTGTTTCAGGAATTCTTCATCTTAATAACTGGCTGTTTCATGGTAAAGCTATGTCTTTTTGTCAATCTGTCAACAAGCTTTAGTTCAGAGAAAGAGAGCTAGAGGTAATAATGGCTCCATTTGTGAATTTGTGAATAAATTATTTACAAATTTAAAAATTGTTATTTGACTTTGGAGGATACTGTTCAGCCAGTCATCTTTAGTATTGACTTTACCTCAAAGAATAGTTTCCTTTCCAGTTTTAGATATACTTTGGCAACCAGCAATATCAGTTTGTTCTTATCCTTCTTTGTGCCAATCAGTTTCCAAGCAAGCTAACAGGCTGTATCATATCATATGAAGTAGTTCAGTTTTCCACATGATCTTCCTCCAAATCTATTGGTGGTAGATAAAGGCAAGGATGTCCACAGCCTAGTTCACATCCAAGTTAGATTGGTTAAAAAAAAAATGGACTCAATGATCAGGAGAATATTTTTGTTCTGCCTCCTTCAATATGCTGGTAGCAAATTACCAGGCATTGTTATCATTGTACATTTTCACTTATGGAGAAAAAATGTTGCTCACAAAAAGCTTCCAAGAGGACCCCAATGTAAGTTAGGAAATGCTCAAATAATGGTAGTTTTAGACTACTGATTCTCAACTAGGGTACCAGAAGATCTTTTGGATGGATGCCGCAAGGTATGAGATAAACACAGGCTCAGCCTCATCCCTGCCTGGCTGCTGCCCTGAATTGAACAAGAGGTGCCTTGATTCTAAAAAAGGTTAAGAACTACTGTTTTAGATGATTGCAAAAAATGCACTCAGAGCTTCATTTAAATGTTTCTGAAGGTTGGTGCATCTGTAACATTTCTCTGCAGACATCCTTAATAAAGATCTTCAGCTCTTTCTCACATGCTTAATACTAGGGTAGAAGGTTCTATTCTGTCTCTGAAAAAGATAGATTTAGTACCAGGACAGATGGAGAGCTTTTAAATCTACTGGAAGATCTTGGTCATTTTCCCCTCTGAGTAAGGACTCCTACACCTTTTTTTTTTTTTTTCAGACACCAGAGGCAGTTCTATTTCTGATCCTCACTGCTGTCTTATTACACCAAGGCCTTGACAATAACTACAAGAAACCACCTTTCTCTCACTCGGCAGAAGAGAGATTTTTTCAAGGCTCAGATGATGGCAAAGCATCCTTCATCTCTGTTTTCTCTTAGTTCAGGTTAGGAGCTGCAAATCAGAAATTGTCAACATACTAATCCCACCACCTTTTTGGAGACCAGCACTCTTACTTCATGGATGTATGGAGCGTCCTCCTTTTAGAGAAAAAAGATTTGGAAAGTAATTAAAAACACCTGTCATCTAGTTTGAAACTGGTCTCCCCCAATCCTGCCTATGTTCTATTGAGGAACACTTCTCATAGCCTACTAAAATCATAAATAGTCTTCAGATACTTTCAGCAGTAATAGATGATTCAAGGGACTTTATAACTCGGGGCTTTTACTTCCGTTATTAGCTAATATAATCAAAGACAGGATCAGAGACCTATATTAGATGTAATGACTAGTGTCTACATCTGGAAGTGCTGTTTTCATGTGTTACTCTCACCTCTTATCCCTTCCCTTTCTACACTGCAACTCATGATCTGAAGGAAGCATACCATTTTTATTATAGATAGCATGCCCTAAAATAAAATGCACTTTGTTTCTGAAAGGAAGAATGAAGAAGAAAAGATGTTTCCAGATTATGGTTGCCTAGAGCAGGGATAGAGCCTAATCTTCAGCTAACTCACCCTCCCTTTTCTGTTTCACTAAAGGTGAAACCCTAGCTGTTTCTGATGATTGGCTTCCATAGTTCAGAAAAGAACCATAGAATCTCCAAGTCTGTGAAATAGGAGGAGAGAGACTGGGAGTAGCCAGCAGATAGCAAAATTGCCTTAAGAAACGTTAGCTCAATTGGTGGAACATCAAGACAGTTCAAAAGGAGAGATGATAGTTAACACCTCTGGAGTAAAGAACAATGAGACATTAAATCAATTGTTTCTTTCAGTTGACTGAACTGTAATGCAACAGCTGATGTGAAACAGGAATCAAAGCAGTGAGCTTCTCTCCCATCCAGAAAATCAGCTTCCCTGCTTCATACATCCACCCAAGTTTTAAGGGGTGGCTTACTTTTTGGGGGGGGGGGGAGGGGGTGGAGAGAGCACATGGTACATGCAAGGAAATATGGTATTACTCTAAGACCCTGAACTGTAGGGACATACACTTAGAATCGTTTCCTGACCTTTTGGTCTTTCACTGCTCCCAAGTTTTTATGAAATGCTTTTTCTGTAATGGCTTTCTTTTAAGGTATTGGGGTATTTTTGTGTACTAAACTGGGCAATGGATTCTCATAATCTCTCCAAAGAAGGTCCCTGTAAAGCGGGAGTGTCTGACACATCCTCCTCCCTCTTCCCCAGCATACCTGATCTGGCAACCATTACAGCTGCATGCAGCATGAATCCTGGAGTGGATGGAACAAGCACCACATGCAGCACAGTCTGACCAGAACACCAGCCAGGCTGCATGTGGTAGCTGCCCTGGCCAGACTGTGCCACATATTGTTCGGCCCCAGCCCAAGTCTGGGTTCGTGCCCGGTATGCAAAGGCCAGTAAAGATACCAGGGGTGAAAGTATAAAAATGATTTATTGCTAGCAATAAAAGGTGCAAGCGGAATAATCTCCCAAGACAAGCACCAGCACATTCAATACTGAGCCCCTTATATACCAGAGGTTGAATCTTCATAAGCATCCTTGTTTGCTAATTGGTTATAAAGGAGTGACGCAAGGAGTTCTTTACTGAGCATGTCTCTATACCTGTGTTTTAGCTATGTATCTCATTAACGTACATATATGTTCCATTAGCATATATCTTCCCCGCCTCGGGGTGTGATTTTTAGTATTTTAATGAGCTCTTTGCTCCAGTACCTCTGATTCTGTTTTTTGTTTTCAAGCTTCCTCTATCTAAGACTGTCTGCCCCTTATCATTGCAGATGGGCATTCGACACACAACATTCACTTTTGCTTAGGCTTTGCATAGTAGTTTCTAGGTCAAACTTTACAATATGGTGCTTGTTCTGGGATGCATGCCTTGTGCAGCAGCCAGCTCAGCTGGTCCAGGACCCACCCTGCACACAGTGCTTGCATGCAGCACAGATCCCAAACTGGTTGAAGCAGATGCCATGTACAATGCAGTCCTGGAACTGCTGGGGTGGCCACCAGGTACAGCATGGCCGCTTAAGCTGGACTACAGCACACGCAGCCCCCATTCCGATGCCCAGGATCCATGCCACATGTAGCGCAGGTCCCAAGCTGACTGGAGCAGGAACCAGATCACACGTGTCTGGGGGTTGGGGAGGGGGGTCTATCAACTCGATCCAGCCCATGGACTGGTCCCACTACTCACCTAGCCCACAGGGCCAGATGAGTTTGACACGACTTCTGTAAAGCATGCTCTTTCAACCGACCGCTGAGAAACCTGAAAAAAGCTCTGTTCATAAGAGGAGTTTTTAACTCCTGAGAAGGCAAAATATTGTTTTGGCATTGAGTGTACTGAAGCTTTGTTCTTTTCTACAGATAAGTGTTTCAAAATTTGTCCCCCAAAATTATGATTTTTCTTGAGTCTTAGGCTGGGTCAGAATGAGTGCTCTTAGGCTGAAGTTCTGTGCCACCCACTGCTGAACTCTTAACAAGCTATTGTCTATCTTGGGGTGGGGGATGGGACTTTCTTCACTGTCCTGGTAAATATGTCAAGAGAACAGTTTAAGGGAATGTCATTTAATCTGCCCGCTCTATCTCTGAGGGTCACTCAATTTTTCCAAGTGTAGATAAGGGGCCAGTGTTGAGAATATTTTGTTAGTTTGACCCCATTGGAGGTAATTGAGAAAAGACCTTACTTAATAACAGGAGCATCTGGCTTCTAGGCAGCCAGGAATTGTTGCCTGCACAAGCTGTACCAATGGGGTCTGCACACCCCACAGGCTACAGTAGTACGAGCCATCGGTTCTACAGACTGCTGCCACCATGCAGTGTCCCACCCCCACCCCCCCACCCCCACCACACTGCACTACTGCCCCGTTGGGCAGATGCAGGAAGCAGAAACTAAAGGAGCTCCCAGGTGTTGCTGTGGCCAGAGCAATAGGGGAAGCAGCAGTCAGGTGGGAGTCTGGGGGCTGCAGGTAGCCCTGCTTTACAACATGTTGGAGTTGAGGGTTTTCCAGCTAGCTTTCAGGTCATTCTTCCTATAAATAGAACAAAGACGTGTAAAGTGGAAACACTTGCACTTATCCCCCCATGTATTCTAGCCATGGCTCAGAGTCATAATGTTTACTATCTAAAGGTTTATGATTGTCTATTCTGACTTTTCTGCATAACGTAAACTGTAGATAAGCTTGGCAGGATTTGATATTTATCAGTAAACATTGATAAACGTTGAGCTCGCCTCACACTCACAGACCAATGAAAAAATATTTCCATCAGTAATAAAAGAAATTTATAGAAAGGGGACATAAAAATAGACTGCTGCTGTAGTGCCTGGGTAGTGGCTGAAAAGGAGGTAGGGAGTGGGGAAGCAGGCTGGGCACTGTATTGGTCTTTATGTCCCCAGCTGGTGCCTGCAGGGTGCCAGCCAGTTAGGCCTGCCCTTACAGGAGCCACTGGTATACTAAAACTGGATGTACTGTACCCATAGTTATCTCAGTAATACCAGTTACAGGGTACTTAATACCTTTCTTCTGCTTCTCAGTATTCCCCTACTTATACCCACGATTCCATTTGCCTTTTTAGTCTCCAAGTAACTTTGAGACTTCATATTCAGTTAACTGTCCACCATAAACATTCTCCTTTTCAGTCACTTCTTCCAAAATATTATCCCCAATTCTTGGAATTTGACCTATACTTGTTTTATAGATGTTTGGCCTCAAATTTAGCTTTGTTAAAACAATTTCACATGTAGTTCATTCCACTCTTCAAAAGTGATCTGCCTATATAGCTATTTTAGAACCTTACTTTTTTATATAGTCTTCAAACTCAGCCAGTAACAATTTTGTGTCCTTTCAGATCACTGACAGTAAACAGCACCCTCACCTACCCACCCACATGCCACTTCTCTCTTCCTGCCCCTGCTGTATAGTAGGTGACTCACGATGGACCACATGAGCATAGATGCCATGTGGGGTCTATGGATCCCTTCAGCCATGGGCTTCCTCAGTGCTGCAGTCTGTGCTGCCCTGCCCTACCTCAGGCCTGGGGACTCTGGTGGCAGCAACAAAAAGCATTTTCTGGAGACCAGGAGCCACAGTTTAACCCTTCAGGGGCCACAAGTTGCCCATAGGTTGCCACTTGGACAGCCATGCTTAAACCATGAATGCATTATTCAGGCTTTTCCTGAGCACAGATCAATAATATTTATTGAACTTTCTACCTTTTTGGCTTCATTATCACCTCTGGACTTTTTGTGCCATTTCCATTTGTGAAGGAGGGAGATTCGGTCTTAGATTTGAAATTCCTTTGTTGTTTAACATATTTCCTTGGATTAGTAACACAATACCAGTATACTGTACAAGCGTCTCCCAGATTGATTTTCTGATAACAGACAGAAATCTAAAAGCAAAGTAAATTGATTCTGGGAGAGCAGACTGAGGATCCATATAGATGGCTTGTAATGGACTTCTGGGTGAAAAAACTAATGGAGGGACAAAAGGCAGGTAGCAGGCCACTGGGCAAAGCATGAAAACTTGCCAACGAGGAGAGTTACAGGTTCTGAGGTTGGGCAGTGGCTGTGAGTAAATGAATACAATGACACCAGTGAGACTTGGGAAGTCTATCCATATAGAGTTCAGTAGCAATCTGGGATCAAAGGAAAAAGGAAACTCCCAGCAAGAAGAAGTGGTCATAGTACAGCAGGCAATAAAAAGAAAACAAGTTAAGCCATAGTAGAAAGTAAGAATGGTGAAAATCTATGAAGAACTTAAGCTGGCAAAGAAGGGCAAAACGAATGGTAGTAAAAGTTGAAGCAACAGGTATTTGAAATACTACATGCAGGGAAATTAAATGTATAGATTAACCGTTTTGCTGGAAACGTTGAGTGCTTGGAAGATGAAATGTGTTGAAGACAAAAATAAAATTACATTGATAGAAGACGGCTAAGTCATTAAAGGATGACATTGGTTTTGTGAGAAACTGTTCAATAAAGATCACTGGAAGAAATAGTTGAAGGCGACAACTTCACAAGACCTATGTCCACAGTAGAAACCTAGAAGTGGTAAGGACAATGAGATGTGGGAAGGCAGTGAAATCAGACAGTGCATTAGTTAGTTTAAAACATTTGATGATGAGGGAGTTGTGATGGTGATGAACTTCAGCTTAATCTTCAAATTAGAAAGATACCCAGTGACTGGAAGAAGAGCACTAGTCCCTAATTTCAAATCGTGAAAGGGATGTGCAAGAAAAAAGTAATTAGCAACCCATCAAGTTAATGAGTCTCATAATGAAATGGCTCAAGAGAATTATCAAGAAAAGATTTTATGAGAAACTAGAACATCAAGAAAGCAACAACCTATTCAGATATATGCCAGATAGCTCAACAATGGATACACTGTCTGCAGCCCAACGACTGAAGAGGGCAAAATGCAGGAAATTGCATGTAGTGTTTAGTGACTTCTAGAAGGTTTAAGACAGAATTTTTTAGAGGACTGGGGTGGTGTTACCTGCAGTCATGCAATCTGGTGATGTCTGTTCAGAATATCATGTATACACTTGAGGTTAATACAGTAGTACTGAGAAGCAACTGTGACGATAGTGACCAATTCTCTGTGAGGGTAGGTCCCCAGTAAGTATCTGCCTTAAGCCCATTTCTGTTTATAATTTCAGTGAACAGCTTAATGTCAGGCAGGGTTGTCAAACATTTGACCCATAAGTTGCATCCAGTCCACAAGGACACTTTATCCAGCCTGCCAGGCTACCAGTGGGTCACTGTAAAGTTGGAGGGCCCCAGTGAGTATGGTCTTCAGCGACAGAAGAGTGAGCAAGGGCTTCAGTACACCAGTCCCACTTGCCTTGCAGCTGTGTCTGCCCTACCTCTGCTGTCCACGTCAGCCAGATTGATCCTGCTGTCCCGGGCCAGATCTGACTTGCAAGGAGCCCTGCAGTCTTGATCTGTCATGGGGTGTAAATTTGACACGTCTGATTTGGGGGGTTAGGGGAAGGGCTTCATGGGACATGCCTTCTTGCTGATGATGTGTTGTGCTGTTAACATGAAAATAGAAAGTATTTTAAACTGGAGGACTTAATAAACAGAAAATAGTATACAAATTAGGTGATAAAGAACAAAATATCTGTGATGTTTTCTGAGTTACCATGAGAAAGCAGCAAAATTCCATGGTATGCAGGAAAGTCTGTATAATAATATAAAAACTGCATCTCAATTCTGAACTATGAACATGAAGATGTAGACATCAGGAATTGTTTAGAGCAGTGGTTCTCAACCTTTTTTGTACCAGGACCCATTTGTAAACATCCGTGGCCAGTCCCGACCCAGTAAATAGTTTAAGTAGAAAACACACGAGTATTTTGGCCCCAAAATACTTATTACAAACTATAAATTTAAAGCACCTCAACAGTCTTAATTTTAAAGACAGAAATCAACATCAACAGGAAAACATTAACAACAATATCAATACATGACCCTCCCTTACTCCCAAGTTACATTCATCATTTGTGCAATTTTCACAAAGCAAATTGCTAGTGCCCCTCACTCCTGACTTGCAGTTCCCCATCCCTACTGGTGCCCCTCCCAACCTGCTGACCCCAGGCCCCCAGTATATGGGGCAAGAGATGGTTGTGTGGGGGAAGGGGAGGATGTGTGTGGGGCATTGAGGGGGGGGGGGGGCGGGCATGTTCCTGACCAGATTTGTGCTCCCACCATGGGCGTAGGGCTGCAGCCTGGCATGGGCAGGAGCTGCCTCTGTTGTCCAGTGGGCGGGACTCGGCCTGGGATGATGGGACTCATTGCTGCTGCCACTGCCACTGGGACCCCCATGCCAGCTGCACTGCCAGCGGCATGAGGAGTAATGGATGGGGTGCTGCATTGCCCTCACGTCCTGCTGCCAGCCACTCGCATGCTAAGCTGTGGCTGTACCCTGCCACCATGACCTGGCCACTGCTGCTACCCCCTAATGCCACCTGTGCTGCCTGGCACCCCACCTCTCCTCCAGGGTAGAGCTGTGGCCTGATGGGAGTGGTGGTGGGGTAGAACTGCTGCGCCCCCTTCCCCCGGTGGTGCAGAGGTTGTGGCAGTGGCAGCAGCAACAAGTCTCACTACCCCGCTGGGTCCTGCTTCTTGGACTGCAAAGGCAGTTCCTACCCATGTTGGTCTGGCCAGGCTGCAGCCCATGCCTGCTGTGGGCACAGATCTGGGGGAGCAAGTGCCCCCCATGCCTCTCTGATGTGTTGCCTCCCACTCTCCTAATGCAATATCTGTTCTTCCCCCCCACCCCCAAACTTGGCTGTGGGGAGCTGCTTTCTGCACATGCATGTGGCACCACCTGCCTAATCACTGTCCTTTTGTTCCCCCCTGCCCCAAGCTGCCCTTTGCAGGCTGGAACGCTGCTAGCCTGCAAGGGGAAACCTGTGGTTTTCCACATTTTTCTCCTTTTTCACATTCTTTCCATGTTTTTCCATGATTGTTTGTGACCCTTTCATATATTTTTGTGACCCGCTGTTGGGTCTTGACCCATAGATCAAGAGACGCTGGTTTAGAGTACTGGTGCTAATTGATGGAGTTGACAGGAATTCTCTGCTTTAAGAATGTGCAGATTGAACTAAAGAGCAAGGTTTCTTCTCTTAGAAAAATGCACTACCACTTCAGAAACCAAAAAGTATGTCTAAATATGCACATTTTTTTTTTATTATTTGTTATAAGGGTAAAAATTCAACTTTCTTGGATTAGAAGTAATGTAATGTTAAGTACTTCTAAGTTTGATTTAAGAGGTTTAAATCATTCTGAAAATGTACTAACCTCCTAAGAGATGTAGTATCTTTTCATAGTTATTAGAGCTATGTCTCTGCCTTAATTAAGTAGCAGGATTGATCAGGAGCAGGTGGCCTAGTTTTCCAAAATGTTGATGAATGCTATATGCATGGCCGCCTTATGCCCAAAATAGTGAAACGTGTTTGTATATGCATGCGGAATTAGAGGAAAAAGTAACATTTGGAGGTCGTGGAGGAAGAGAATTTGTATTTTTGAGCTTTTTGTTGGTAGTCATAAGCTTAAAAAACAGACCCTTTTTGACTGACAACATAATGACTCAACAATTGGAAGAGATGTAATCAATTGGTTGGAATACTAAAATGTTCCTTTTTTCCTCTTTCTTTTTTCCCTTTTAACTAACATTATTTTTAAAAAATGGTTTTCATTTGGGTCTAGAGTATGTCACAAATGAAATGTCCAGTCTCCTCTGACTCACTGATATTTTGTTCAGCTTGTACTAAGAGTGTTAATGCCAAGCCATTTGACTGTTGCATTTGATTTATATACCTCTTACAGCTCTGAAAAGACTAATCTTCCTCATGTGTTTATTGTAATTCATTGCTGTATTGAAAAATGAAGGGCATAGGCATATGAAAAACTTAGGACATGGGTACATGTAAAAGTTATTCTGAGGCAGAGCAGGGCTTTACTGCACATAAGGCATTTACAAAATGCCTTATTTTGTAGTAAATAAATTAACCTGTGGTCACTGAGGTCTGAGTTACTACAGGTTATCTTTAATTTACTGCCTAGGTATACTATATACAAGGGTAGTTACTAGGGCTGTGCAAAGCTTTGGTCACCAATTTGATTCGGAGGAGGTTCGGCCCGATTTCAGCAGCCGAATCTCCAAATCTAATTGGGAAACCCATTAAAAGGTCCAAATCAAATCAGAAGCCTCTGAATTGATTTGGAAAAGATTCAGATCAGCCGGGGAGAGGCAGGCACAGCTGGGTGGCTGCAGGTTCTCCCACAGCTCCTCCGGCTGTGCCTGCCTGTCCCTGGGCAGGGGGAGCCACAGGAGAAGCCCCCATGGCTGCCCTGCCTGGCCCCATCCCCCGCCTGCTCCCAGCTTCCTGGCACTTTAGAGAAAAGGGGGGGGGGGAGGGGAAGCCCTGCACTCACCAGTGGCGATCAGAGCCTGTGGGGGGCTCGTGGCAGGCCTTCCCTTTGCAGTGCAGGGCAGTGGATGCCTCCCCTGCTTGGCACCAGTGTGGCAGCTGTTGCATCGCACAGGTGCAGTGTGGCTCAGCAGGGCACTGCTCGCTGTCTGGGAGCTGGGGCAGCTCCACTCATCAGCCGGAGCCCAGCACCACTCAGCCCCAGTGTCCCCAGTTCCCAGATAGCACACAGCGCCTTAATGAGCCAAGCTGCATCCATGGCATTGGGAAGCTGCCACGCGGGTGAGCCATGAGAGAGCTTGCAGCTGCCCGGCTGTGCCTGGCTCTGCCCAGCAGATCCAAATCTCCGAATCAGTACCGAATCTCCGATTCTGATTCGGCCGAATCAAATGGGGACAGTGATTCGAATATCGAATCACTGTCCTCCGAATTGACTGAATCCGAATCGAATACTTCCCTATTCGTACAGGCCTAGCAATTACCATAGAACAGCTGATGCATAGTAAATATCACCTTCCTTTATCTTGCAGTAATTTGTTTCTGTGCTCATGCCCTCAGTATTGACCACTAGAGAGGAACTAGCTAATTAGTATTCGTAATGTCTATTAAAGAAACAAGAATAGTACTAACTGGTGCTACTTTTAGTGGAACAAAAGGTTAGATACAGTGTTGCAAATTCTTTTATGTCATTAAATAGGAGTCTAGATTAATGAAGGAAAAGGTTATTTTCATTACTTCTCTCTTCAATTGTCTACTTTGTCTAATTGATTAAATCTATAGTTATTCTGGGGATGGGGGGGGCGCAGAATAATTTTATAAACTTGGCAAGGAAAATTGTAAAATTAACCTAGATGATGATGATCTTTATTTAATTTCAGTTCTTTAATGTTGGAGGGTGTTGAACCACAGAGTACCTGTGAATTGGAGGTAGATGCAGTAGCTGCTGATATTTTAAATCGATTGGATATTGAAGGTAAGTTGATTATTCTGTATGTTGTACTCATCAGGGCAGAGGATGTATTATGGCTTTGTTAAGTATCTCATTAAAACCTCAGTCTTAATTGAGCTATTGTACATTGTATAAGTGATAAATACCATATTTTTTTGCATGCCACATACTCTAGAATAAGATGTATTCCTTATTTTGAAAATTGGAATGAATCTTTAAAAGTCTTTCCTTGTAGTAACTGAGTATCAGCAGCTACAGAGCTGTTTGTTTGTTGTTCTACTTCTTGTGGATAGTGTGAAGACCTTTATTTCCACTTTTACCTGAGAAGCAGCAGCAATGACTCTTACCTTATTTTCTCACACATCACATGCATGCCAATTTCCAGCAGCTGACTTTTGGCAAAAGGCATGCTGTATGTGAAAAGATATGGTAATATTGGCTACTGAACAAAACTGATAAGCAGCAGATATAAAATGGACACCGAAAGTCGGGAGAAAGTAGGTGATTCTAAGAGTGACTGAGGAACAAGACAGAATCTTGGTGTAACAGGTCAGGAGACTGTTTCAGTCTATAAGAAGTGTTTAATATATCCATTTTTTAGGTTCTTTTCCATCTGTTGCTTACTAACCCCTGAATTAACCTTGGTATGGATGCCAAAAGAAGTTACCATTATATACTTAAAGCATGTAGTCTTAAAAGCAAAGGAATACTAGGGAGTAATTAGAAAAAAATATACCAGAATTTACCCATTATACCTGTATTCCTAGGAAACTGAAGAGTTTCGGTGAACAATTAGGTGACTGAAGATGAAACCTGTTAATGGGAAAACTAAAGAATTGTCAGACTTGATTTCACATTAGCAACCTTACTTCGATGTATTCTTGCATATTTCAGCCCAGATTGGCAGGAACCCGGGTTTGCAAGCCATATGGGAAGATGAAAAGCGGCGCCGCAGAGAGAAAAATGAGTCTTCTCAGATTAGTCCTCCTGATTCACAGGGTAAACAGTGTACAGTAAAATGCAGTTGCTTATTGAATGTTTTTTGGAGTGACAAGCAGGCAAAAGAGTGTAAATTGATGTGTTTAAATTGCTGTGTTTCAGCAGGTGTCCAGAATTATGGCTTTTCAAGGCAGAGACTTTAAGAGTTTTCTAATGTTTGTAGTTCATTTGTTTTTCTATCTACAGGGTGTAAGCTTAATTCAGAATAGTGTTAATTCAATACAATTTAATTCATTACACTTTATTACTGTGTTTACCTGAATCCAAGATGACTTTGAATTTAAGACAATCCCAATCAGTTATTAGATTCTATAGGTGGAAAATTATAAATGTATTGTCTTTTTCCATGAACATAATCTAATTATTGGGGGGTTGTCTTAAATTCATCTCCCTCCCTCCCCCAACCCAACCCCCTTCTGCAACAAATAAAGCAGGGGCAGGGGGGGCAAGCAGCCTGATCCTACTACTTGTCCACCTGGTATATACATCCTCCTTCCACGTGCCACAGCCACTAGACCTCCCCACCCCAGGGCCACGCATTTATCCTGTGTGGCTAATTCAGCTCTGGCTTAAGCCCAGGTTACAGAGCACACACTGGCTCTGGCCCCCATCAGGCAGCAGCAGTGGCAGCAGCTCCAGTGTGGCCTGAACCAGAGCCAGAACTGCACAGTCTCCTTTGTACTCCTCCAGGCTGCCCACCATATGGGCTCCCTCCCCGACACCATGCACTGCCTCATGCCGCCATCACCACCTGCACTGTCTCTGCCATCTGCCCTCTGGCCAGGTGGCAGTGACAGCAGCAGCAGCAATCAGCTCTGTCCTGGCCTCTGCTCCAGCCTGGAGCAGATGGTGGTAGTGGCTCCAGCCCTAAACCCATGTCAGGGCCTGAGCTGCAATAGCTGCTTGTCCTGGACTGGTACTCAAATCCAGTCCAGGGCTTTTTCCATCCCCATGTCTAATGTGGGGGGAAAATCTACTCCTAGTTTGAGCAAATTATTATGGTATTATTGGTAGACCTGGTAGTAATGCCTGTATTTAAGGTTGCCTGACATTTTCCATTATAATATCCTGTATTTAGATACTTAGCCAAACTTAAAACATACCTCTCTCTCTCTTTCTCTCAATGTGTGAAGCTAAAACAGTGGGGTTATTTTTTTAGGACTAGCTATGGGGAAGTTGTTGTTTTGGCCATATTAATGTTTGTTGAACAGGGCAGACTCACTGGGAATGAATTAAGATCATAAAGTGAATGAAATGGTTGACTATAGGACCACTACCTCATTTGTTGCAAAAATAGAAGAAGTATCAATGTATGAGAACTGCGAGAACAGATAAACGTGTGGGTCAGGCAGATGGAAGTTAATATGGAGAAATGGATTCTGGGTGTGCTCTTTTCAGAATTCCTATATAATGCTGTTCAAATTGCATACACTAATCACTGGTGGCTCCTACCTATATGGGTGGCCATCTTAAGACTGTGATTTACAGAATTGTTGAGTACTTGTAACTGCAATGAAGGTCAATAGAAATTGGGCTCTAAACAGATAAAGTATTATAAAATGCTAAATATTCTGAGAGATTTGGCTGCAAATTGGACAACCAACGTCAGTCAAGATTTTGACATGTTGGTTTTAAAAGTGTTACAGATTCTTGTGTAAAATAATAGTATAGTAATAGTATAATACTCACAATAGTATTCTGAAGATAAATTCTGTAATTTTAAGAAAGACTTAAGATAGAGTTGAGTGCCATAAAAATACTAATGAGGATGTAATGGCCAACAAAGCATTCACCTTTTTTAAAGATCTTCTCTAGTGGTTCGGAAGTCTGAATTTCTATATTTTTATGAAAGAAAGTATATCTGTTTCTTTATTTAAAATTCTTATTAAAATTATTTGTCAATATGCTGTTGAAAATACAGCTAAATTAATGTTTTTAATGATAATTGAAAAATTAGTTTTATAACTGTCTTGAAACCAAGGAAATGGAGTACGCTTTCAATGCATCTATGCATGACTAAAATTGTTAGGAAAACAGAGCTACTAGCTGGGCACATATCACACATTCAACCTTTTTTTCCTAAAATTTTTCACAAGTGTAGTCCGCTACTAGTATAAAGGATCATCTTAGGAATCATACACAACAGTTGCTTTCTGTTAATAGAGCTGAGTAAAAGCTCCAATTAAATATATATATATATATATATATATATATATATATATATATATTTTTTTTTTTTTTTTTTTTTTTTTTAATTTAAAGATCGAGGATTTGTGCCAGCAACAGAAAGTGAAAAAATCTTTCAGAAGAGGCTAAAAGAAATCCTCAAGCAAAATGACTTCTCTGTGTAAGTGATGAACCGTTTTCCTCGACATTAGTTTTTGTGCTGACTTTCAACTGTCATTTTAAAGTATGTTTCTAATTTTTTTTTTTAAATATGTAGAACGTTATCAGGATCATTGGACTACAGTAATGGATCAGAGGAGTTCTCTGCTGAGTTGACACTACATTCTGAGGTACTTTCTCCTGAAAATGTTCTGTGTTCACCAGCCAACATGATAGAAGTGCACAAAGATGAGAAACTGAACAAAGGTGAGTATTTTCAGTGACATTTCATAGATTTCATAGACACACTAGGGCTGGAAGGGACCTCGGAAGATCATTGAGTCCAGCCCCCCGCCTGAAGGGCAGGAAGTCAGCTGGGGTCATAAGATCCCAGCAAGATCAGCATCCAATTTACTCTTGAAGGTGTTCAGTGTAGGTGCTTGAACCACCTCTGATGGCAGGCTATTCCAGACCTTGGGGGCTTGGACAGTAAAGAAATTCTTCCTTATGTCCAGCCTGAAACAGTCTTGCAGTAGTTTATAACCGTTTGACCTTGTCATCCCTTGGGGCACTCTGGTGAACAAACATTCCCCCAGATACTGGTGGTCACCCCTGATAAACTTATAGGTGGTCATCAGATCACCCCTGAGCCTGCACTTTTCCAGGCTAAAGATCCCCATAGCTCTCAGCCTGTTGTCGTAAGGTCTGTTTTCCTGACCTCTGATCATGTGCGTGGCTCTTCTCTGGACTCTCTCAAGCTTTTCCACTTCCTTTTGAATTGTGGAGCCCAAAACTGGATGCAGTACTCCAGCTGTGGCCTCACCAAGGCTGAGTACAAGGGGAGAATGACATCCTGGGATTTGCTTGAGAAGCATCTATGGATGCAAGCCAGCATTTTGGTCGCTCTACTAGCCGCAGCATCGCATTGCAGGCTCATGTTCATCTTGTAGTCACTAATGACCCCCAAGTCTCTTTCTTCTGCAGTACTAGCCAGCATAGCACTGCTGAGCCTATAAGGATGCTGCAGGTTTTTCCTCCCAAGGTGGAGAACCTTGCATTTTTCAGTGCTAAACACCATCAGGTTCTCGCCCGCCCATTTGCTGAGCCTGTCCAGGTCAGCCTGGATCACCCTCCTGTCTTCAGGTGTGGATGCTTTGCCCCAGTTTGGTGTCATCGGCGAACTTGGCCAGTCCGCTTCTGACCCCAGTGTCCGCATCATTAATGAAGATGTTGAACAATATGGGTCCAAGGACAGAGTCTTGGGGGACCCCACTGGTCACAGGGCACCATGATAATTGACTTCCGTCAGTTACCACCCTCTGGGTCCGACCATGGGGCCAATTTCCCAGCCAGCGGATCGTGGTGGACCCAATGCCACAATTGGCCAGTTTTGCCAAGAGGTGATCATGGGATACCAGATTGAAGGCTTTTTTGAAGTCAAGATATATGACATCAATCTCTTCTCCCTTGTCCAGGTGATCGGTCACCTGGTCATAAAAGGAAATGAGATTGGTCAAGCAAGACCTACCCGCAACAAACGCATGCTGGCTGTCCCTCAGGATGTTGGCGTCAGCCAGTCCATTAAGGATGGCCTTTTTAATAAACTTTTTTCTAAGATCTTCCCCAGGATAGAAGTCGGGCATTAGAAGTCAACATTAATTTTAAGGACAAATCCTGGTGGTTTTATATATTCCTATATTTTGGCAACTGAAACTAATGAGGACTTGGCTCTTGATTACAGAGGAACTACACACCAAAAACAAATTTGTCTTCATTTTTACTCTTTATAACTAGGGACCTACTGAAATACTGATTTATGGCATTGCTTGTGAAATCTGTGGGGGAAATAAAAACTTAGAGGGAGCCAGCAGTCTTCAGGGTGCTGTCTGCTAGGGCAGGGAAGGGGGAAGAGGGTTCTGCCCACTTGAAGAGCTGCTGGCACCCCAGCCTCTTGCCATGGATTGGCTGAGAGCTGCTTGTCATGTGGCCCTGTCTCTCTCCAGTCAGTAGCCAGGGGCAGGGCTGCATGACAGGCAGCCCTCGCAGCCAGTCTGTGGCAAAGGGTAGAACCATATGACCGGCTGCCAATCAGTGGCTTGGGTTCGGGCCCCTTAGCCAATCATTTGGGTGGGGCTGGCGCTGCCACACTGCCCATGAAACTGCTGCCAGGCCCTGCCTTCTGCCTGCAATATTGGTGGGCAGGTGCCCCAAATTCAGTAGGTCCCTATTTATAACTCCAATAAAGTCAGTTCTTTATCATGGTTAGGAGCCAGCTATGTTCTCTCAGCATCCACTTTGGGCTCCTCTGTATCAGTAGGATCGCTGAGGAGACATGGCTGGTTTTTCATTGGTACTGCTAGCATGGAATGGGGATGCAGTTGGCCTAAGAATCTGGCAAAGTACATGAACAGCTTTTTACCACTGTAGAAAGTACACAGATTATCAGAACTACCAAGTAGAACTGTAGTAAGAATTCTTATAAATAATGTGACTATATTTGAATTTATAATATCTGTAAACTGATTTTTTTAATGTGTTTGTTTTCATATTGAAACATTGATGTGCAAGTCTTTCAAGTTTGTCGTCTTTTTTTTTTTTTTTAAGAACCCAACAGGAGGCATGGTAAAGAAGAGGAAGCACTTATTAACGAAGAAGCAATTTTAAACGTTGTGGAAAATAGTCAGAGTTTTCAACCCTTGTCTCAGAGACTGAATCAGACTCCAGTTTTCAGTAAGTATAATCAGAATGCAGTAAACATGATCCCCCCTATTAAGTTCTTTTTATTCCCCTAAATGTCATTATGCTCAGTGGCATACCAAATTATTTTTTTCAATGAAGACTTGAGCGAAGTATCCTTTCCTCCTTCTGGTAGCATTATCAGTCTAGTAAGTTTGTAAAGGTCACTCTGTTACTGCTGTTGCACTAATCTGTCAACCTTCATACCAGTGTGCTAGGATACTTGGATGCGTTGCTGTTCCATAATTTTCTTAGAGGTTGTGGGGAGGCCTGAAAAGATTCCGGTACACCAAAATTTGGATCAGCAAGTGCAAGCACTTGGTGTTGAGGTATGTTAGGATGATAGGTTAAGACAAATAGTGAGGGTGGATGAAAAAACATGGCTGAAGAGAGAAAGGGAAGTAAATGCAACTAAAAAATAAAGCGAAAGAGAGCAAAACCAGGGATCAGAGGAGGCACAGAAGGATGTGATTGGGGAACAGATTGGCTTACAGTTAATAGCACAGTAAAAAGTTGACTTTCTGAGTATGAAGGAAGAACTAGAACACTATGTTGAAGAGAGAGAGATTTATTGTTGAATGCTGTCAGCTTTGTTTTAGAAAATGTAGGCAAGATCTCGGGCAGTGAATAACAAGCTGCTCAAGGAAAGAGGATCTATGGGGAGAATGATGTGTGAAGAGGAGAGCAAAAGGATGAACTTTGTAGGTGAAAATACCATAATCATGAGACTTTCTTAGGAGTTACTCAGCTGCACATGAATGTTGAATAGTGATGTTGTCTCTAGCCCAGAGGTGTGCTCCATATGTCCTATGGGCCACCCACAGCCTACCAGGCTGGCCACATTAGCAGTGCACTGTAGCACACTGTCGATACTCTGGATTGTGGTGTACATGTAAGAGGTCTACGACCCTCGCACCAAGACCTCTGATGCATATGTGTAGGCATAAGTATGGAGGAGTGGAGGCTGCCCAGGATGTACCATACTCCCTTTAGACCATCACGATTGGACTTGGTTTGGCTTTTGGATTCAGACATTCGGTGCTGTAGCTTCTGCCAGAGCAACAGATAAGAACTACTTGTAAAGCCTCAATGAGGGTGTATTTCTGTCAGGGTGATTTCCCTTAGGCCAAGCATTCTTAAACTGTGCATCATGACCCCCCGGGGGGTCATGAGCAACCTAAAAGTGGGTTGCAACTTCTCCTTCTTCCCCAATGCGTAAATGTTCTGCCTTCTTCCCACCCCCAGTGGCGACACACGTGTTCTTGGACTCACCTGTATTGGAAGCGTCTCTCTTGTTTTCTAATCTCGGTGTGCACGGGTTAGTAAAGCTCAGTACTTATCTGTCAACAATTCGATTGACTGAGTTTTCCCTTTGCCACATCCTACTTGTGTGAATCAGGGTTTTCAGCGGTTGCAGCTATAAAGAGCAAATACCAATCAAAAATAAATGTGGACGTGAAATGAGACTGGCAGTCTCAAAAATAAAGCACAGGTTTGAAAAACTAATGAGTACCAAGCAAGCTCATCCTTCTCATTGAAAACTATTGACAGTTTTAAATTTGACAGTGTTTTCTTTTCAGTGAAACAGTTTGGAATTTGATAAACTTCATACAGTGTTTTTTGATAAATATATTTCATTAATATACAAAGGTAAATGCACTTTATTTATCTCCTACCTAATCCTAATGAAATCAGTAGCTTTAATCATGGGGGGGATCACATAAATTTATATATTATTTTATGGAGTTACAATATCACAAAGTTTGAGAACCCCTGCCTTATGCTTTCTCCAACCAAGGAGTACCCACAAGGCACTGGGGACTAGGGTTTTCAGGTGCCATATACTTACGCTGGAGGTTGCAGCATTGTGGTGTTTTATAGGAGATGCCCCGCTACATTGCCACCAGGCCTTCCAGTTGGATGCAGTTTAGTCATACCCAGGATCTGCTATAGTTCTCTGTTTAAACTGCTTAATTAAACAAAGCAGGATTTGAAAACCAAAAAAGTGAGTGTGGTGACCTCGTTGCATGGCAGTTAATCAATATGCACATGGTGTCTGCATGTGCTGTCCTGTTTTTCTTATGTAAATATGCTGAAAACTTCATATCCAATCACTGGGGCTTCTATTAAGACCGGTCCTCCTCTAGAAAGTGTACCTTCCAAATGATTCTCAAGGTGAGAGTTGTGCTGCATTGCTGTTCAAGTGCTGGATGTGCAAGTTGGAGACTTAATTCCTGAGGTGCTGTATGACCTTGGGCAGTGTGCTTCCTCTCTGTGCCTGTTTTCCTTCCCACATACTGGATTTTCTCCTGAGATTGTAAACTTAACAGCGTAGACCAAGACTCTTCTATAGTCTGTAGCACATGAGGTGCCAGTCTCAGTTGGGGTTTTGGCCACTACTGTAACACACATTAACAATAAGTTTGTAAAAGTGCCAAGGAGTAAGAACTGGTGTTTAGAGAACTGGACATGCAAGGAACAAAGAATTCAAGAACAGAAGGTAAAGTTAAAAGTAGGAGGAAAGAAATGCCTTGTGATTTAAGCTGAGAACTAAGAGTTAAAGGAAGTAGCTTCTGTACTTGACAGTGGCAAAGGTACCATGTATGACCTTGGGTAAGTAGCTTAATGTTTCTGAACTCTGGTTTCTTCACTGGTAAAATATGGATGTTACCTGCCTCCTAGGGGCATGAGACTAAATTTTAATTTTTCTATAACTCTTACTCAGGAAATCTTTATATGATTTATAATTATGAAGTAAAGTAGAAACCATATTTTAACAGCGAGGAGGGAAGGAAAGGGAAGGAAGCAGTGGAGGGGTCTGGAGTTGAGATCACCAGTAGTGTGAGTATTAGCTTAGAGGAAAGGAAAAGAATGGAAAGAAAGCAAGCAATTTTCACACTTATGAGAGAAGTACAACTTAGAAATAAAATGATCCTTGGTAAAAAGTGTAGTTTTATATCTAAAAATGAAGCATGGAGGTTATTGATCAGATTTGAAGTGATGGATTTTCAGTGTGGACACTGAAGAGCTGTATAGCATGGATTTTGCAGGGGGTGAAGTAGGAAGCGAAGAGCCAGGAAATGGTAAGGATGCAGAAGCCCAACAATATACATGCAGCTATTGTTATGAGTAGAGTTGAGGAGGTTAAACAACTGAAAACACTTTTATCAGATGGTGAAATGAAGGGAGGGAACCAGGTTTCATGCATGTGCAGTGGAGACGGAAGATTTGGGAAGAAGGGAACATTAATCGGTTGATTTACTAGGAACAGTGAGGAGGCGGAAGTGTAAAGAACGTGTATTAGAATTAGATTGTCAGAATGACAGTTAAAGAAGAAGATATGAAGCAGGGAATTGGGAAAACTAGATGGGCATGAAAAGAGGTATGCTTCTGGGGCTGGCATAATTTTGTCAGTAACAAACAAATGTACTAACATATTTAGGAACTATATTTTAATGATTATCTGAATTAGAAACTATAATTAAAAATTAACTAATAGAATAAAATGTAGGTTAAACTTGTGCATGTGTGGACTTTTTCTGCAGTGGACACCAGTGCTGATCAAGCCATGATACACCTGTTGGCTGGCTTGGAGGATGATGGGTATCAAATGCGAGGACATAGAACATTACCACATCACCATTCTCTTGGAAACTTCAGAAACTCTCAGAACAGCGATGATGAAGAAAATGAACCACAAGTTGAGAAGGAAGAAATAGAACTCAGTTTGCTCATGTCCCAGAGATGGGACAGCAGTATTGAAGAACCTGGGGCAAAAAGAAGGTACATATTTGACATTAGGGGCAGAAGGTATGGAGCATTCCCCCCCCCCCTTTTTTTTTTTTTATTTGAAGTGTTCATTTTTTCTTCCTGGTAAAGTTCATGATTTCAACTCCAGTGAATGAGCAATCCTAAACTGAAATGATTCCAATAATATATTGATCTTGATCTAAAGAAGGGACGTCTATTTGACCACATTGGGGTCCCTGCATATCTTGGGCTGATAAACTAGATGTAATCACTTGTATATGAACATACGCCTGAAAGTTTTGGATACTAAAATCCCAAAGCTTCAGTTTTGATTTTAAGAAGATACTTGAGAGAACGTCTTTGCAATTGAACAGTGGAAGGAATTTATCAATCTTTGCATTAAAATCCATTTTGGAGCCAAACATTGTAGACGTGTATGAGGCTTGATGCATCTGGAGCGAATGTTTAGGAGAGATTTTTGAAGGTTGACCCACCACTACTGCACTAACACCATTATATTCCCATGTTACTGAATCAGTGATTAAATCTTAAGATAGATAAACATTCACTTCTGGACTACCAGTAGTACCATTTGGCAACTTCCTTATCCTTTAAGATAAGGGATTCATTGAGCAATCTGTGCCATTTTGTTGCCATTCTGTGTTGATCCTTTTTGTCAACTCACTATTAACAGTCTATTAAGAAAATGTGTCCAGTGTTTTCTCACCCAAATTGTGGTTAGGCATCTATCTACCTATTTGCAGTTCCATCTGAGAACATCCAAGCACCTTACAAACATTAATATATTAAATTCTTGCAGAAGTTTTCTGAGATATGGAATATGATCCCATTTACAAGATGGAATGTATGAGGCACAGAGAAATAGCTGGTTTCCTAAATCCATACAGGGGCATTGTAATAACAGGAAGTTTGGCTCCCAGTTCCTAGACTTAAGCCACAAAGCCTTTTTTCCTATCTGACCTTTCCTTTTCCATAGTCAGAATACTGTCAAAGGCAAAACTGAGTGGTATTTCAGTGGTAGCTGAAAAAATTGAAAATCTTTTTATCTGAAATATTTCAACTATTTTTTCAGTTAGGGTAAAAGATATAGTTAATACACTGATTTTAGGCTGAGGGGTTGCATTCCTCTAGTTGTAAATGAAAAGAGATAATCATTTTAAATTTTTAGAGGCAGGTAGCCATAATGCATGCTTTTTTTTTTTTAATTTTAAGTTGCCTGATTTATATTTTTAACTTCTGTTTTGGATTAGCAAAATAATTTGTTTCCATCAATAGGTATGGTTTTTTTCAGCTCCATGAATTTAAAGACAAAAATATTTAATGCAAGGCTTTTGTAGCTGTTAACAGATTCTGATTTTTCTTTCTTATATAGCCAAGCTTTTTCTTAAATTTCAGGTGCACGTTTTTCAGTTTTTTCCATTATAGTTATTGGTTTGACAGCTCTTAGAACTTTATTTAAAAAAATACAAGCTTCCTCACATACAATTGAAACATCTGAATCCCTTTTCTACCCTCCTGAACCACCAGGTACTACACTTCTTATCTCAATTGTTTTAAATGACTGACTGCCATTATACTGCATCTCACGATAACACCCCTGAACAATGTTCTTATAGTGTCAGATTTCTCACTGACAAATTTTCGCTTTCACTTACTACTACAGCATTTTAATTCTGGGGCTATCCTACGTCTAGATCTTTTTCCATCTGAGATATGCTATATTGCACTCAGTGTTTCTTGATTTTTCTTTTAGGTCAGTGGGCAAAAATTTGCATCGAAGCTCAACTGAAGAGGAGGATTCATCTTCAGAAGAAGAAATGGAATGGAGTGGTAACAGTATGCTTCTAGCTAATCTCTCTATACCTCAGTTAGATGGAACTGCAGATGAAAATGGTGGTAAGTAAATGGTAAAATGCTTTAAAAGTTACTGCTTGAAACATAACTTACTTCCTTGTCTATATGATAACCAGAAGGTGTGAACTTCCCTCAGTGGGAGCTCTCAACACAGCAGAGAAATAGTCTTAAATTCTGTAGATGTAATATAGATTCAGCATGAGATTTACTAATCTCAATTTCTCCCTCTAATCAACTCCCCCTGCTTTGCTTTCGAGTTACATTAGCAGTCTGAACAATGAAGGTTTTCCAGTTAATTAGCCCTAATGGAGAGGGTGAAGTCCATCTAGTCATCATAGGATTTTTCTGTTAATATTTTTTAAATCTCTTTCTCTCGCTCTCTCTCTCTCTCTCAGCTTTTATAGGATCCTTTAGCTCTACCACAATATATATTGTAAAATTTAATAATCATATGAAAAATCTAGATACCCAGTGTGCTTCGCTTTTTGGATGTATGCTGCCCATGTTTAATACACTGCATCTTACTTCCAGCCTATATTGCATTCAGTTCATCACCTGTTACTGCCCTAAGATTGCATTAACACGCACCAGGGGAGAGTCAAATCAGCTGTAGGAGAAACTGTTAGGAGCAAAGGTTTATTTAAAAAAAATACTCTTGTTCTGCCCCCTCTGCTGAAATGTATTCTTTAAATAATCTGAAACAACAATGTGCACAATTTGATTATGAAGAATTGAGAATTTATACAAAAGGTCTAGCATATTGTTTCGATTACAAGTCAAACTTTTTTCTTCAAAAAGAGCCATCAAAATCACAGTCCATTTATACATAGGATATATACAAACTGGCTCGCTGTTAAGTGTGCCACACAGGGTTTTCTGTTCTGCTACCATGCTGGAGCAGATAACCTTGCATGGCACTCTTATGGGCCACACTTGCTACCCATTAGTGGTGCTGTGCAGTACCATGTAGTTCCTCACAGTTGGCAAGCTCAGCTTGCCTAAGAGAAGGCCACAATATCTGCATGAACCAGATCACCACCAGCTTGGAGGTCCCAGCATCTTTTTTGTCTGATCCTATCAAGTAGGAGATGAGCAGTAATCCTCTCTCAGGCAAGCTAGGAGCCTGGAAGTTCTAAAAGTCTGTCAAGTTGCAGCTTTCAGACTCCTATCTTCATTCCCAGGAGTTGAGTAATATTGAGACCCCACTGTAAGACGATCCATGTGACTGGCTCCAATAGTGACCTGAGTCAGGAGAAAGCCCAGGAGGTGAACAGGCAGGAAAACATGCAGAATTCTGCTGGAACCTTTCTTGTGATTCATTGTAAATTGTTCAAGGTGAATAGTGAAGTGCTATGCCAGTAGCTTTCAAACTTCCTTAAGTCATGGAACTCTTTCATATCACTTATTCTGCTGTGGCACAACCTCTACCCCCATCCTAAAGACCAACACAGAGCCAGGGAACTTGGCTTCGCCATGGTGGTGCACTACCCACAGGCCCACTCTGCCATTACCCCTTATTTCATTGCAGAATCACTAATGACCTAGCACGGAACCCCATGCTCCACAGAACACACGTTAAAAATCACTGTGTTATACACCTAACATTTAGACACTTTTTACACAAAACAAAAACATTGTCAGAAAATTCCTATGCAACCTCTCACTTTTTCCTTTTCCATTTCCCTCAGAAATTCAGAAGTTGGATTTTGAATTGATAAAACCAGGCCTGTTTGGGTCCTGGGTTTTGGCTTCACACGTCATGTAAAGTTATCAGGCCTTGTATAACATACTATCTTCTTAGAAACTGTGAACAGTTCCCATTTAACTAAAACTATTTATTCATTGACATGAAATTTTAAGCTGGCAATGATATATTGGGCCTTGCGCAAAATTATCTTTGGTATAGAGGGGATGATTTCATTTCTGTTTAGTATATTTAGTTCATTTAACTCTTTTTGGGTCCTTTCCTTTGTGATTTTCCTGTGGGAGTTTGTCAGGGCATCAGCAATTCAGGAACTTTCTCTACTGATTTTATTTGTGGTAAAGCTGGGGGTTTTTTGTATAATTGAACTTGAAAATGTAGGGTTGACTTATGCAAAGACAATTTATTACCTGAACAATACAAAAGATTAGAAACTGCAGTTTGGGAAATTGCTTTCAAGAGCTCCCGGAACTCTGTTGGTTCAAGAATCAAAGAATCAGTGCTGAGCCTCCTATTTAGCATAACAGAGCTAGCCTGGCTTTTAAAAAGTAATATTACAATAAGGCACACAGCTAGAAATTTATTTCCATATAAAAAGGGAGAAAAGTCAACCAAATCTTCATTGATTCTGCTTTTCAGAAATGCTTAAAAAGTCATCACATTATCAAGACAATTTGAGCTGCTTTTCTTCAGTCCAGTACTAATGACAGAAACATAGTAGATGATAGCTACTATGTCTAGTGAATTAAAAGAAAATACTAATAGTTCAAGGGCTTGATCTGTAGTTATTAACATATTTAGGAGGGAAAGCTGTTTTCCGTAAAATTAAACCTGAATATATGGAGTTGATTTGTGCAGGGTAGATTTATGAACAGAACAATTTAGTATTTAACATACAGTTTCCACTGTTAAACATATCTGAATCAAAAGATTCCTAGTATTAAGATGAATGAGTTTGGTTTCCTTCTAATTAATAGCAGTCGTTTTTCGTTAATGCAGTTTTGATACCTTACATTAATCATACTTCACTGACCAGAAAATTTGAAATTGCAGATTAAAGTCCAAGGTATGCAGTAAACTAGAACTGTTGTTTCCAAAATGATACCTTTTATTAGACCAACTGGAAAATGGCAAGAAAATTGTCCTTTTCTGCAAGCTTTCGGGATCAAAGTCCCTTCGTCAGACTCTGGGAAAAGTATAAATGGTACAAGATGGTAAACACTTTTCCCAGAGTCTGATGAAGGGACTTTGATCCTGAAAGCTTGCAGAAAAGGACAGTTTTCTTGCCATTTTCCAGTTGGTCTAATAAAAGGTATAATTTTGGAAACGAGTTCTAGTTTTTTTGTATGTCTTTTTGTCTCAGACCAACACGGCTTCCAAGTACACCCCTAAAGGTATGCAATACACTTTCTGAATCTGAAAAATAACTGGTTGGTATAAAATCCTAATTTTGCCTTGGTCTATATATGCACAGATCCTTTTAGTTTTAGTATGATTTTCATTCATTCATTAAGGCAAGAATTAGTCCTCAAAGTATAGCTAAATGCTACATTTTTCCTACTTCTTGTAGCAATTTGACACGCACGTAAAAATTACACACACAATTTCAGTACTTGTACTCAAAATATATAATCAGTGTTGTACTTAGAAAAATAAAATTTCATACTTTTAATGAATATATAGATCATAAACAAAATTTCTATTTAATCACTTTTTTAAAAAAAACACTGTTTTCTTCTGTGCATTGTAAGCATAAAGGAACAGAATGGATGAATGATTGTATTCATCAGTAATTTGATCTGGCATGGCAATACCTTCTCTCCTCAGGAAACCTATTATGTGTAATTTCCCTGGTCACAATCATTGTTAAAATACGTTTCTTCAATATGAATTAGTGTTCAAAATATTCATACCCAGAAGATATTTAATTTGGGAAAAACATTTTCAGAACAATCACTTAACCTTGTTTTGATTATGTGAAAAATAACACATTTATTAACTGAAGGTCTCATAATTGGCAATATGGTAGATTCAAAACTTGCAAACATCAGCTCACTTTTATCAAATTGTAAATGGCACTTGAGCTGCGTTTACTTATTTTCCAGACCTGAGGAAAGATACCTTGTGCCTGAAAGTTGGTCCAAGATCCCTCCCAAATATACAGTTAGTCCAATAAAAGATTTCACACCAAAAATACTCATATAGTCACACTAGTCTTTGTGGCTGCTGCCTGGTTAATACAAATCCTTTTTTTACATTTAATTTTTGGGGAAGAAAACCTTCAAGTGTTCCTTGTAATTTCAGTGAATCATTCCCATTTTCTCTGTGTTTCTGTCATTGGCCCTTCTTTCAGTGGAGGCACGTTACATCTAGAGTTGCTTACATGAGCTCAGCAACTCCTCCTATCCACCAAGGGATATTGTTAGAAGTAAAGACTTTCCTTTTCTTACCAGAACTCAAAGAAAAATCTCTGTGCATCCAGTTCCTGGCAGATCCTGTCAAAAATATAAACTCAGTAATTGACCTTGTTTTTTAGGCTTTGCCTCCATAAACTCTTAGAACTGCTTTTGCTTTTCACAAATATTTTAGAAAAATGTTTTGAGTTAATCTATAAAGGTTTGTAATAGTGTGTTGAGAAGCTACCTCATCACATTAGACATAAGTAATAGCACATACTCATAAGAGAGAACATACTGGGCACATTTACATGTGCCCCTGACCACACATTGGTACTGTACAGTCATTTACTACTTGCTAAACAATGCATTGGTTATTTTTAGATGCTGGTACTGTGCGGTCCCAGCAGCACACAGTTATTTTTAGATGCTATGTTGCCATAGCAGCAAGCTGCAGCGACGTAGCTCATCGCTGTGGCGATTTAGCATCGGCATCACGGTTTGTGCCTACCAACGCTACATTGCCATAGCAATGAGCTATATTGTCGTAGCTTGTCGCTACAGCGACATAGCATCTTATGTAGACACGCCTACTGTGTACCAGCATCAGCTGACTCCTTGGGAGACTTCAGTTATTATACTGATGAACTTTGTTCTGTTGATCAAAAATAGAACTTATATTATTCTGCCTGAAAAACACCTGAATATAGCCTTTCTTGCATTTCTACACGGTTTTGAACTTGTGGAAAAGACGCAACCTGAGAACAACCCAGGGTAAAAATCACTCCTGGGAGAGCAAATATCTGTACAATTTACCCTTCTCAGACAAGCCACAGCATAGTCCTCCAGCATCTTAGGTGCTTTACACCTACTCTACTACCTCACCCCAGCAGGGAGCAGAATATGCCCCCTTCACAATTCCACACTGTGCTTCAGGGAGACATAAGACAACTCTGAGCAATCTAGGTCAGCTAGTCAGGACTGAGGGAGCCTGCACGGAATGCAGATATGTGCACAGAGTCCCCATGGCTGCACAGTGTCAGCACTGCAGTCTTTTTGTTCTTCAGGAGCTCAGCATTCAAATGTCTGTTTAGTCATCTTCAGGCAAGCTTTTCTACCATGAAAATAAACCCAGGTGAATTCTTCCAGGTCATTTGAAAGTGTGTAAATCTCTTAGAATTATAGAAAGTTAGGGTTGGAAGGGCTGTCAGGAGGTCATCTAATCTAGTCCCAATCCCATGCTCAAAGCAGGACCATCCCCAACTATATCATCCCATCTAAGGCTTTGTCTAGCCAGGTCTTAAAAACCACCAAGGATGGAGATTTCACAACCTCTCTGGGTAATCTGTTCCAGTGCTTTTCTAGCCTCCTGGTTAGAGAGTTTTTCCCAATATGTAACCTAAACTTCTTATACTGCAACTTGAGACCGTTGCTCCTTGTTCTGTTATCTGCCACCACTGAGAACAGTCTAGCTCCAGTCTTAAATTATGATATGAATTTACCTTGCGTTAACAACTTTGCACTGATGCCATGTGTGGAGTAAGCTAGCTCCCTGGTCAGATCCTGTGACTGACAGTTTAACTGTTGATAGATGTGCTAATTTAGTATGGTATTTATGATCCAAGGTCATAATAGTGGTCACAAATAGAATATGATCTTTTTTAATGGGAAGGCCTTTAAAAGACTTATCGTAAGATGGTTAAAGACTTTTCTTTTTTAAGTCTAAGGAATTAATTATAGTAATAATTACTTGTTTTCCATTCCAGACAATCCTTTGAATAATGAAAGTTCTCGAACTCATTCCTCTGTAATTGCAACAAGCAAAATGTCTGTAAAGACCTCAATATTTCACAAAGACGCTGCTACGCTAGAACCCCCATCTTCTGCTAAGATTACTTTCCAGTGTAAACACACAAGTGCCCTTTCTTCCCATGTTTTGAATAATGAAGATTTAGTAGAAGAGCTTTCACAGCCAAACACAGAAGCAAGACCTGAACTTTCAGTCCACCCTCTTACAAAAGAAAGCACTTACACTGCAAAATACCCAATGTCATTCAGCAATAGTGCACATTCTGAAAACTCACACAAAGAAAGTAATAAGAAGGATATTCTTCCTGTTTCTTCTTGTGAAAATAACATTTTTGAATATGAAGATGATATTTCGTCAGTGAGCAGACAGATACCAAGTAGGAAGTACACCAGCATCAGGAAGGTTGAGAAGGATTCCTCTTATATGCATATGAGCCGCCATATTAGTGATGGCATATTGGGTAAAAACTCATTTAATTTTTCAGATTTGAGCCACTCCAAAAGTAAAATGCCTTCTGAAATAAGCGAAAAATCCAGCAGCACAAGTATAAATAGCTTTTTCCCTGCGACAGTAACAGAAAATTGTGATATGGTGTCTTGTTCGGGGGGGAATCGAACTGTGATGCATTCTGTTGAAAGCAGTACTGATGAAGGTGGCCTTAATAAGCTTAAAATTAGGTATGAAGAATTTCAGGAACATAAGGCAGAAAAACCAAGCCTCAGTCAACAAGCAGCACATTACATGTTCTTTCCCAGTGTTGTTCTTTCTAATTGTCTCAGCCGACCACAAAAATTAGCTCCTGTAACATATAAATTACAGCCAGGCAACAAACAGTCCAGGTTAAAATTGAGTAAAAAGAAACTGGGCCTTATCAATCACCAGGAGCTTGTAAGTGTAAATCATATTGCATCCATTAAGGAAAGCTGCTATACACAAGGTAATGCATGTAGTAACATTCCTGATAAGGATAGTGCTTTGCCAAATGATTTAGTTCAAGTTCCTCATGATACCTTTGACAATAGGATGCCTACAAATACTTCTAATTGTACTGACTGCCAGTTTGGAGATGGTTCTCTTGAAACCGAGCAGTCATTTGGATTATGTGGGAATAAATATACGCTCCGAACCAAGCGTAAAGTAAATTATGAGACTGAAGATAGTGAATCGAGTTTCGTCACACACAACTCAAAAGTTAGCCTACCTCATCCCATAGAAAGTGGGGAAAGTTTGGATGGGTCTCAGAAATCTCGAAAACGTAGAAAACTCTCTAAAAAACTGCCACCTGTTATTATCAAATACATTATCATCAATAGATTTAGAGGGAGAAAAAATATGCTTGTTAAATTAGGTAAAGTAGATTCTAGTGAGGAACAAGTAGTACTTACAGAGGAAAAAATGAATTTATATAAAAAGCTTGCACCTTTAAAGGACTTTTGGCCAAAAGTTCCTGACTCCCCTGCAACCAAATATCCTATTTATCCATTAACACCAAAGAAAAGTCACAGAAGGAAAGCAAAACATAAGTCAGCTAAGAAAAAAACTGGAAAACCGCAAAAAGCAAATAATAAAAATATTAAAAGAACTTTATCTTTCAGAAAAAGAACTCATGCAGTCCTTTCTCCTCCTTCACCATCTTACAATGCCGAAGCTGAAGACTGTGACTATAACTATAGTGATGTTATGTCTAAATTAGGTTTTCTCTCTGAGAGAAGCACAAGCCCAATAAATGCCTCTCCCCCTCGCTGCTGGTCTCCCACTGATCCAAAAGCAGAAGAAATTATGACTGATCTAGATAAAGAAGCTTTACTTTTTAAGGGTCCTAACATGTTCAATAGCAAGACTGTTAATTCCAATGTAGGAAAAAATAGTCGAGCAAAATCTCAGGTTAAGAAATGTAAAAAGAAGTTTCCTGGCCCCACAATAGCTACTAAGAAAAGGAACAGGATTAATCAGACAGATAAAACACCAGATGATGGAAAAAAGAAACCTAGAACAAAACAGAAACAAAAAACAACTGAAAAAATATCATCGAGGAAACGCATGACATTTAAAGGTGAAAAAGGAAATGTTCGTTCTGCTGCAGAAGTTAAATTTGTACTGAAGCACCAAGATTTGCCTGAGATTTCTCTCAACTCTAGCAGCTCACAACCACTTCTTACTCAGAAAGAGAGTCTTTTAACTGGCTACTCAACAGGACACTTACCTTCCACACAGCTCACCTCCACAGCTGATGCACAAGGAAAATCGTCTGGCTATTTTCATTCATTGCTGGAACCTGATAAATCTCTGGATTTACAAAGTTTCACTACTGCACGAGGAGACCTTCATTCATCTATCATTTCCATTCCCGTCCTAGCTGGAAGGGAAATAACAAAAATAAGCTCCCAAAGGCCTAAGAGTCAAAGTACAGTATGTCGTATGAAGGAATCTTGTTTGATTCAAAATAGTATATTTGATCCATCTAACCACTCATCTCAGGTAACACAGAATGCACGTATTTCTAAAGATACAACATGTACAAAGATTGAAGAGACTGTGAATTCACAGACTAGATACTTATCAGTTGGAAAACTAAATGAAACTCATAGTTCTTTAGACCTAACTAAGACTGATCAGATGCATACAACTAGTTTTTTGCATCGTAAAGAGAGTAATCCACAGCAAGTTTTGTGCTTAACAGAAGCAACAAAATTTGCTGATCCTTATTCTTCCATACTTAAATCATCTGAGGAAAGCCATGGGTCTCTTCAGTTACCTAAAAACTGTTTTGTAACTGCTTTGAAGAGTCCAGTAAAGCAGATAGGATGGGAACACAAACAGAGAGGATTTGTTTTGGATATGTCACGTTTTAAACCTGAAAAAGTAAAACCGAAGTCCCTATCAGAAACCACCTCACAAACAAAACCTGCTTCTCAGTGTAAAAATCGAAATATAGTGGCCCCATCAGCATTCAGTGAAGGACAGTCTGGGCTAGCTGTTCTAAAAGAATTACTGCAAAAAAGACAGCAAAAAGTACAACATGCAAATGTTATGCAAGAAGCATTATCAGTTAAACCTCAGCTGAACAAAAGTATTTCTTGCCCTCTTGAACAGAATAAAGCAATTAAAAGATCAAGGTCTGTCACTTCACCAAGGAAGTCCCGTACTCCCAGAACTACAAAGCCTGAAGAAAAAACGCCCAAACTTTTAAAAGTAGATTCTTTTAACCAACAGAACACTAATCAGATTGACCACTCCATGTCAGATGACAGCCCCATTTTTTTTTCAGATCCAGGCTTTGAAAGCTGTTATTCCCTTGAAGACAGCTTGTCACCAGACCATAATTACAATTTTGATATTAATGCCATAGGGCAGACTGGATTTTGCAGTTTGTACTCTGCAAGTCAGTTTGTCCCAGCAGACCAAAATCTGCCACAGAAGTTTTTGAGTGATGCCGTCCAGGATCTTTCTTCTGGACAAACAACAGAAAGTGAACTTTTAAACCTTAATAGCCAAAAATCTGAGGAAGAGAAACAGCGTCCTTCCGACCCAAGTAAATGGATTAGACCTGGTGCTCTGAGCCCTGAGCTTTTTGAGAAAGCGTCCTTGGAAAGCAATGAGAACCATCCCCACAGTCAGTGGAGAAACAGCGTTCACACTCCAACGTCTCGATCTAACTCATCAATAGATGCTTTTTGTATCCAAGAGACAGAGGACTATGTAAATGAGAAATTCAAGTTGAATAGAAATCTACTGAGCAAAGAGAGATTTCTTAATCTTCCACAGCCAGCTAATTCAGACTGGATTCAAAGTCGCACTAGAAAGGAAGCCACTTTTGAATCATGTCAATCACTTGATTCTGTTAATGCCTCTTTTACTTCGCTCTTGTCTTCTCCGGATGGTGATCTTGTGGATGGCACTTCAGAGGATTTAGAGTTGTATGTTCCAAGAAATAACGAGGGCTTAACTCCAACTCCCGACAGTTCACCAAGATCAACTAGTTCTCCCTCGCAATCAAAGAATGGAAGTCTTACATCTCGTACTGCTCATGTTCTTAAACCTCTCATGTCCCCACCAAGTCGTGAAGAAATCATGGCAACTTTACTGGATCATGATCTTGCAGAAACAATTTACCAAGAACCATTTTGCAGCAATCCTTCTGATGCACCAGAAAAGCCCAGGTACATTCCCTATGCACTTATAAGGTCCTTCTCTCTCGCTCTCTGCTAATTTTATTATACAGTGTAGGAGATTTTCACTCAGTGATGTATGATGTACTTAAATTTCCAGGTTTTTATTTTTGTAACTCAGTAATGAAGAGTTTGAAAAAATCCATTTGTTTGATTTCACTGTGTCTGCATGGTTTTTATTGGCTCGTGTAGTTTTGGTATCCACAGTAATGCTCAAAGCATGAGTGAACTGACTTACCTGCTCCCTTGGTCTGCCCATATGACTTGCTGTGGAAGCTATCAACTATCTTGGAACTCTGTTTGGTTCTGATTATGAAGACTGCCTGTAAATCTAAAAAAATGATTTTTGCAAATAGTGAAACTGGTCACATTTTCATAATATTGTAAAGGAGGCTTTTTCCTAGTGCTAAAGCCATATTAATTTTACATTAATTAATTCCTTAATAAATATATATCTAATCCCAAAATGTAGCGGTCCTTCAGATGTATTTCTGTAACCAGAGAGGATTTCTACTCCCTTCCTGAAACTATATAATATTTTAATGCTAGGTACCCAAAAGCATGAAGGTAGTGTCTCTGTCACTAAAAATATATATTTACTTATAGCTTATTTTACAGTAAATGATTAATTCCAGTTTTGTAAATAATGCTGTGACATATTGCTATTGTGCGATGTTAGAAACTAACTTGTTCTCAAGTCTATGAACCAGTAGGGTTGAGAAGCTATATGGACACAGCATGCTCTCTCCTTGAGGGAAAGGAATTGATCATCCATTTAATTTTTAGTGACCTCTTTTGCTGCTTTTTATGAACACATGATAGACTCTGGAAGGAACTTACACATAGCTCTCTTCTGTTGAAAGGTTGATGGTTATCCTGGGATCTTTAATATGAAAGTAAAACATAAAGCAAGTAACATTTGGAGAGGCTCACTAGAGGCTCCTATAGGGATTCATGGACTCCCTCCATTAGGAAAAGGGTAATTAATCTCAAGAGAGTTTTAATTTGTGGCATAATAAATTTATAATATTTTCTTTATAGGGAGATTGGAGGTCGACTTCTCACAATAGAAACTAGACTTCCAAATGATCTACCTGAGTTTGAAGGAGACTTTTCCTTGGAAGGACTACGGCTCTGGAAGACCGCATTTTCAGCAATGACACAGAATCCTAGGCCAGGATCACCTCCACGCAATTGGCAATCTGTTATTGATAAAAGACAAATTAATAGCCATAAAACTAGTGAAGATAAAAAAATAGTAATCATGCCTTGTAAATGTGCTCCAAGTCGCCAGCAGGTTCAGACATGGCTCCATGCCAAAGAAGAATATGAGCTTATGAAGAAATTGCCTAAGGACCAGCCTGTTGAGATGGAAAAAGGAACTGAGAATTTGAGCTCTACAACACTGCCTTCAGAGAAACCTGTTGAAATAACAAAAACAGTTGTTGAGGATGAGAGTTTACCTAACCTGCAAGATAGGAGACCTACTGGACCTACAAAAGATGCTCCTGTTTCCCAGATAAGTACTACAATAATAAAAACCAAGGAAACTTGTGACACACACGTGAATAATATAATTTCTACAAATTATACCATAGAACCAAATAAAACCCCAGTTGAAAGCAAAACAGTTGCTACTTCAACAATAGAACCTGATAAGGAAGAAGAGGAAGAGGACTACTATATCAATTATAGCTCGCCAGATTCTCCAGTGCTTCCTCCTTGGCAACAAGCAGCATCCCCAGATTCTAGTCAGTCTGGTTTTGAAGATGCAGATTGGAATAGTCAAGATATAGTCCCATCTTCTGTGGAAGAAAAGGATGTAACATCTGCTGAGAATGAAGATACACCTGTCAGAGCTGAGGGTCGGACACTCTTGAGCACATCTCCACTCTTGCTCAAAGAAGGTGCTGGAAATTTGGAATCATTTTGCCTACATAGTACTCCCCTTGTGCAGAGAAAACATCAAGAAGTAATACCAGATGCACTTGACTTTACCCCCTTATCAACAGGTAAAACTGTTATTTAAGCAAGATAAAACCAGGAAGAGGCACAAAAATATTTTCTGAAAGTTGATTAATTTTTTTTTTAATGGGGAAATATCCACTGCCCTATTGGGAGAGCAAGTTAAACTATTTTTGCAAGGGTAATAATTTGGTAAACATTTATGAAATAATTATTCAACAATTAGGATTCTGGTATCAAAACATCCTTATGCTGTGTTGTCATTTGACTACGATATAGATTTTATAGTAGTAGATACAAACACTTGACCTCTACAGATGTTCAGTTTTATACTAGGAGAACAGCTTTTTCTCTTGGTAGAAAACAGTTGTGCCGATTAGTCAAACTTTTTCTCCCGGAGCAAAAATGGCTGCTGTTTGGCAGGATGGTGGGGGTATTCTCCTATGTTGGAATGCTTCCAGTTAGTTGGGCGGTGGAGGAAAGGCATATTCTCCTAGGCCTGGAAACCTCCCCAGTGCTATGTAGTAGCCGCTGCTGCTTTTCAGCAGTTGCCAACTGCCACTTGATCGCCTACCTTCTTCCCAGGCAAGGGAAGAGGGCAGGTCTCGCCTCTGCTGAGGATGGGTATGGCCCAGGGAGCAGCTCTCTAGTGTCCCTGGTTGGAAAACTCACCTGTGAAGCTCTCCAGCTGTGGGGCTAGAGGAACATCTTGTATGGTCCAACTCCTGGACTATTTTTCTACTAGAAAAAAATTCTTCCAGTATAACTGATCATCTGTATGCAGCCACCATTATTGAAGTTGAATTGACAACATTTTTCATAGTTTCATAGTTGGTAGGGTCGGAAGGGACCTGAGGAGATCATCTAGTCTGACCCCCTACCGTGGCAGAAAAGAGTACTGGGGTCAAACAACCCTGGCCAGATGTTCGTCCAGCCTCCTTTTAAAGACCCCCAGGGCAGGAGCCAGCACCACTTCTTTTGGAAGTTGGTTCCAGGTCCTAGCCACCCTGACAGGGAAATAGCGCTTCCTAGTGTCTAGTCTGAAACTGCCCTCCGCTAGCTTGTGTCCGTTGTTTCTTGTAACTCCTGGGAGTGCTCGGGGGAACAGGGACTCTCCCAATGCCTGCTGGTCCCTGTTGACTAGTTTGTAGACTGCCACTAGATCCCCTCTCAGCCTTCTCTTTTGGAGGCTGAACAGGTTCAGGTCCCTCAGCCTCTCTGCGTAGGGCCTCTCCTGCTGACCCCTGATCATGCGGGTGACCCTCCTTTGGACCCTCTCCATGTTGTCCACATCCCTCCTGAAGTGCAGTACCCAGAACTAGATGCAGTACTCCAGCTGTGGCCTGACCAGTGTTGCATGGAGGGGGAGGATCACTTCCTCGGACCTGCTTGAGATGCATCTGTGGATGCACGACAAGGTATGGTTGGCCTTCCTGACCGCGTCCCCACACTGTCGGCCCATGTTCATTGTGGCATCAGTGCTGACTCCAAGATCCTTTTCTGTCTCCTTTTGCTTACTAAATCTTTAGTTAAAATTCTGGCATTCATCAAACAGCTACTTAATTTGAATTTAGAGTATAAATGGCAGCAAGAGGGCACAGCAGCCCCCCTGGCTCTCCAGGGACCTAGCAGACCTCCTGAGGCTAAAAAGAAAGGCCTACAAAGGATGGAGGATGGGAATCACCTCCAAGGAGGATTATTCTGCACTGGTCCGGTCCTGTAGGGAGCAGACCAGGAAAGCCAAGGCTGCAACTGAACTCCAGCTAGCTTTGAGCATCAAGGACAATAAAAAGTCCTTTTTCAGATATGTGGGGAGCCGGAGGAAAAGCAGGGGCAACGTTGGACCCCTGCTGAACCAGATGGGGCAACTGACAACTGACGCCCAGGAAAAAGCCAACCTATTAAATAGGTACTTTGCGTCGGTCTTTCATCAGCCCCATGGGACGCCCGTGCCTGCTACAGGGCCGGGAAGTCCGGGTGAGGGTGATCCCCTGCCCTCCATTAATGCTGACTTCGTGAAGGAACATCTTGAGAAGCTGGATACCTTCAAGTCAGCCGGCCCTGACAATCTTCACCCCAGGGTACTCAGGGAGCTGGCGAGCATCATAGCCCAGCCTCTAGCGCGGATCTTTGAAAACTCTTGGCGCTCTGGTGTAGTGCCCGAAGACTGGAAGAAGGCCAACGTGGTGCCTATCTTCAAGAAAGGGGGGGAAAGTGGATCCGGCTAACTATAGGCCCATCAGCCTGACTTCTATCCCGGGGAAGATCTTAGAAAAGTTTATTAAGGAGGCCATCCTTAATGGACTGGCCGACGCCAACATCTTAAGGGATAGCCAGCACGGGTTTGTAGGGGGTAGGTCTTGCTTGACCAATCTCATTTCCTTCTACGACCAGGTGACCTATCACCTGGACAAGGGAGATGAGATTGATGTCATATATCTTGACTTCAAAAAAGCCTTCGATCTGGTGTCCCATGATCGTCTCTTGGAGAAACTGGCCAATTGTCGCCTTGGGTCCCCCACGATCCACTGGCTGGAAAATTGGCTCCGGGGTCGGACCCAGAGGGTAGTAATTGATGGAAGTCACTCATCGTGGTGTCCTGTGACCAGTGGGGTCCCCCAGGGCTCTGTCCTTGGACCCATACTGTTCAACATCTTCATTAACGATGTGGACACTGGAGTCAGAAGCGGACTGGCCAAGTTCGCCGATGACACCAAACTTTGGGGCAAAGCCTCCACGCCAGAAGACAGGCGGGTGATCCAGGCTGACCTGGACAGGCTCAGCAAGTGGGCAGATGAAAATCTGATGGTGTTCAATGCCAATAAATGCAAGGTTCTCCACCTTGGGAAGAAAAACCCGCAGCATCCTTATAGGCTCGGCAGTGCTATGTTGGTTAGCACTATGGAAGAAAGAGACTTGGGGGTCATCAGTGACCACAAGATGAACATGAGCCTGCAATGCGATGCTGTGGCTAGTAAAGCGACCAAAACGCTGGCTTGCATCCATAGATGCTTCTCAAGCAAATCCCGGGACGTCATTCTCCCCCTGTACTTGGCCTTAGTGAGGCCGCAGCTGGAGTACTGCGTCCAGTTTTGGGCTCCACAATTCAAAAAGGATGTGGAGAATCTTGAGAGAGTCCAGAGAAGAGCCACGCGCGTGATCAGGGGTCAGGGAAGCAGACCCTACGATGACAGGCTGAGAGCCCTGGGGCTCTTTAGCCTGGAAAAGCGCAGGCTCAGGGGTGATCTGATGGCCACCTACAAGTTTATCAGGGGTGATCACCAGTATCTAGGGGAACGTTTGTTCACCAGAGCGCCCCAAGGGATGACGAGGACGAATGGTCACAAACTACTACAAGATCGTTTCAGGCTGGACATAAGGAAGAATTTCTTTACTGTCCGAGCCCCCAAGGTCTGGAACAGCCTGCCGCCAGAGGTTGTTCCAAGCGCCTTCATTGAACACCTTCAAGATGAAACTGGATGCTTATCTTGCTGGGATCCTATGACCCCAGCTGACGTCCTGCCCTTTGGGCGGGGGGCTGGACTCGATGATCTTCCGAGGTCCCTTCCAGCCCTAATGTCTATGAAATCTATGAAAAATGTTTTAAATTGTACTGTACAAGAGAAGTGTCCACCTTGTCTTAATACTATACATTTAGTATGCCTTTAGAAACTACTGCAGACTTAAAATTGTTTTTTGAACTTAAAGGTGATTATCCCATTTGGGCTGTAGTATCCAGGGGCTTTTTCACTTTGTACTTAATTCTGCTTTCTAGAGAATATTTGAAGGAACCAAATAACTTTGCTATATGTCCTTACAGAAACCAAAATTCATAAATTAAGTCAGAGAAGAGGAAGTAATGCTGACACTCTACGAAGAGTACTTTTAACAACACAAGTGAAGGTAAGAAATTTTATGATAAATATATGTCTTTATAACATTACATATATGTTTATGTTTTAGTTCTGAAGCAGTGATGGTCATGTCTTACTTTTTCCCACTTATATTTATTTTAAAACTGTTTTTAGAAGTAGAGATTACAACAACAGCTTTCTGGTTTTCGTGGCATTTCTTTTACAGGTGGAATCTAGGAAATTTTTAATTGTATGGCAATTATAAGGATGCAAATACAAAAAGAAAATACAAAAGCAAAGCTTAAGCCTATTTTATATGGTCATGTCAAATTCCAAGATGTTTTGTAGACTTTTGATTTTCTTGTGTTCTTTTTTTTAAATAAAAATTATATGCAGTTAGTTGTGCTTGAGGTGGTGTTATTGCAATGTCAGAATGCATTTGTGAGAATAAATGTATGCATATGAGCATATGCAACCAACAAATTAAATTATAATGTATTAATTAGCTTTTTTATATCCTGTTGCACTAATCTGTTAAACATAGTAATGATCCCTTCATTAGTCTTTTATAAATACTACATACTAACCAAAATTATCTTTGGCATGTCAGGACACACAGTTTTTAGGATTGGGCATATAAAGTTCCTCGGATACCAATCAATTATATTAATGTGTGCCGGGGCATTATAAGCAAAAAAAAATAAAAGGGGGGGGGCAGGGAGTAATTAAACTTTTAGGATGACTTGCCTCTTTCATACAGATGTACTGTATAACATAGACTACATACAAGGAATTTTCATGTTAAAATTAACTTTATAGTTTGTGAGCTTGATATTAAGAAAACAGGAAAAATGAGAATTTCAAGTAATTATAAGAAAAATCTTTTAAGATTACTTAGAAAATACACTAGAAAAATTGTGGATGTCACCAAGGTTAGGGAAGTTTGCAAGTGTTCTGGAGAGTGAGATCAGCCTGATCTTGACAATTAGTAAAATCAGTCTGAAATCAAGAAGTGAACTTGTCTTTACTGAATTTCATGTTCTTGATTTTTGGACTATTTCCCAATTTGTCATGATAGTTTTGAAATGTTGTTTAGTTTAGAAAAGAGAAGAGGGAGCAAACGTAATGGTAAGTCTTCCAATATCTGAAAGGTTGTTATGAACAGGATGGTTAATCAGTATTCTTCATGTTCTCTGAGAGAAGGACAAGGAAAAATCAGCTTAATTTGTAGCAAAGATGATTTGGGATTGATATTAAAGAGAACTTTTGAACTATTTACAGTGGCCATGTACAGACATTCAGTTTCTATGGGGAGAATCGCCATTCTCTTGGTAGAAACCCAAAGCATGCAGATATTTAAGCTTTTTCCCTCAGAGAAAAAATTTCTATTCCTGGAGAAAAATAACTTGGGAAAATCCAGGGTTAAATTGCTCCCAGGAGAGCTTCTCTTGGGAAACCAAACATCTACACACTTTTCCCTGGTTTAACTTCTCCCAAAAACCAGGAGGAGTGGAACCAGGGCAAAGGCTCCCATGCCCTCCAGAGACTAGGGTCATTTGTCTGGAGAAGGCTGCTCTGCATATCCTGTAGACTGGGAGCAGAGCGGAGGAGCATCCACCAACTGCTCCCTGCCTGCTTCTCAGTCTGAAGCACCAGTGCTGGATGAGGCAACAGCATTTTACAAAATTTGCAACAATACAAAAAAAGTGCCAACGAATGGCCACATATTCTAAGCTCTGTAGCTAGAGCTTGACACAGTTGTTGCAGACACACTCTCTAGCTAGAAGGCAATATGGGGCTGGTCTGTAGTTCCCCTCTGCAGGTCCACTTTGCCCCCAGGCAAGTTTAAAGGGCTTGCCAAGCCAGGCAGGCTGACTGACAGACTTGCAGGACCTTTAAAGGTCTTGGCTCCCTGGCAGCCTGAGAGTCTTGTGCAGTTCCAGACAACCGTCAGCTGAGAGTTTTTATAGGTTCCGGTGCTTTAAAAGGCTGCTGATATTGGATCACCAGCAGTCCTTTTAAAGTTCTGAACATGCAAGCAGTATGACACCAAGAACAACTGAACAGTGCTTGGCTGCCTGTGCACCCTTTAAAGTATCAGCATGTTGGCAAGTTTGCATATGGGACAGACTTAGGTCCAGGACAGGGCCACTGCCATAGCTATTCTGTCCCCACTGCTTTGCTAGCAGTTTGAAGGGTGAGTGGGTAGCCCAAAAGCAGGGAGAAGCTCACTGGTCCCTGGGCTGCTCTCTCAGAGAGCACTCGAAAAGGCCCTGGCCAGCCCCTGCTGCCCATGGCTACACAGGGCAAGCTGCCAGAGAGGCAGTTTCTCTTTTTGGTTCCTGACAAATGTTCACTTTAAGGCATGATGAGATCTGATACACAACCCCAAATATTGCACTTCCTGCCATTCCATGTGTACATGGGATCTGATACCCTCCAGTGCATCTATTATACCCCCAGCTTGGTGTCATCCGTAAATCTGCTGAGGGTGCAATCTATCCCATTCTTCCAGAATGTTAATAAAGATATTGAACAAAACCAGCTGCAGGACCAACCCTGGGGCACGCCACTTGATACTGGTGAACCTAGGTATTGAGCCATTGATTACTACCCTTTGAGCCTGACAATCCAGCCAGCTTTCTGTCCACCTCGCTGTCCATTCATCCAACCCATACTTCCTCAACTTGCTTGCAGGAATGGTGTAGGAGATGGTATCAAAAGCCTTGCAGAAGTCAAGCTATATCATGTCCACTGCTTTCCCTGCATCCACAGAGCCAGTCATATCTTCTTAGAAGGCAGTCGGGTTGATCAAGCTTGGTGAATCCATGCAGACTGTTCCTAATGGTGTAGGTTGTAGCCATGTTAATCTAAGGACATAGGCAGACAAGATTCTTTGGGTAAATCTGATATCTTTTATCAAACCAACTCAGATAGTTGGAAAAATACTTCTTTGCAAGCTTTTGGGTACAATTATCCTTCATGGGGCAGAGGAAGCATCTGCAGATGGTCTATGCTCTTCCTGAATGGGAGTAGTAAAGCAGCCAGAGTAGTAAACGTATGCAAGAAAGCCAATCAATTAAAATGTAAATTGGGCTGGTTATTAGGTGAGAGACAGGTTGGAGGTGGGGTGGGAAGGGGAATGAATGTTTTTGTTCCTAATCACATTCTTCTCCTCCAAGTGCTTAGAAGTGGATTTTTTGGGAACCTGCTCCATTATTTTTCTGGGGACTGAGGTGAAACTGACAGGTCTGTAGTTCCCTGAATCCTCTTTCTTCCCTTTCTTAAAGTTAGGTACTATATTTGCCCTATTCCAATCGTCTGGGACCTCCCCCGATCCCCACGAGTTTTCACAGATGATAGCCAATGGTTCTGCAATCACATCAGCCAGCTCCCTCGGCACCCTCAGATGCATTGCCTTTGGCCCCTTGTACAGGCATGGACTTGCACACGTCCAGCTTTTCTAAATAGTCCCTAACCTGTTCTTTCACCGCTGAGGGCTGCTGACCTTCTCTCCAAACTGCTTCCTGGTGCAGTAGTCTGGGAGCTGACCTTAGCTGTGAAGACCAAGGTAAAAAGGCATTGAGTACTTCAGCCTTTTCTTCATTGCCTATCACTAGGTTGCCTCCCCCATTCAGTATGGGACCCACACTTTCCCTGACCTTCCTCTTTCTGCTAACATACTTGTAGAAGCCCTTCCTGTTACCCGTCACATCACTTGCTAGCTGCAACTCCAGTTGTCCTTCGGCCTTCCTGACTTTATCCCTGCATGTCCAAGCAATATTCTTATACTCCTCCCTAGTTGTTTGTCCAGTCTTCCACTTTTTCTAAGCTTCCTTGTATTTAAGCTCACTGAAGTGTGCTCTGCTAAGCCAAGCTGGTCGCTTGCCACATTTGCTATTCTTCCTGCACATCAAGGTGGTTCATTCTTGTGCCCTTCATTAAGGTTTCTTTAAAATACAGCCAGCTCTCCTGGACTCCTTTCCTGCTCATACTGGTCTCCCAGGAGATCCTACTCATCAGCTCCCTGAGGGAGTTAGTCTGCTTTTCTGAAGTCCAGGGTCTGTACTGCTCTCCTTTCCTCCTTTTGTCAGGATCTCAATCTCGTGGTCACTGCTGCCCAGTTTGCCATTCACTTCTACATCCCCTGCCAGTTCTTCCCTGTTTGAGCAGTAGGTCAAGAAGAGCATGGCCCCTAGTTGGCCACTCCAGCACTTGCACCAGGAAGTTGTCCACAGCACTCTCCAAAAACTTCCTGGATTGCCTGAGCACTGCTGTATTGCCCTCCCAGCAGATGTCAGGGTGATTTGAAGTCCCCCATGACAACCAGGGCCTGTGATCAGAAACTTCCTCTAGTTGTCTTAAGAAAGCCTTATCTACCTCAGCCTCCTGGTTAGGTGGTCAGTAGCAGACCCCCACCATGACATCACCCTTGTTGCTCTCCCCTCTGACCCTAATCCAGAGACTCTCAACAGGCCTATCTCCAGCTTCATACTGGAGCTCTGAGCAATCGTATGGCTCTTTTACATAAAGTGCAACTCCTCCTCCTCTTCTCCCCTGCCTGTCTTTTCTGAACAATTTGTATCTGTCCATGACACTACTCCAGTCACGCAAGCTGTCCCACCAATTCTCTGTTATTCCAATCACATCATAGTTCTGTGACTGCAAGGACTTCTAATTCTTCCTTCTTGTTTCCCAGGCTCTGTGCATTCATGTACACACACCTGAGGTGACTAGCTGATTGCCCTGTTTTCTCAGAAAGAATGCAGCTTCTCCTGTTGTCCCCTGCTGCTTGTGCTTCCTCCAGGTTGCCTGCTTCTCCACTTACCTCAGGGCCTTGTTCTCCATCCCCCAGCAAACCTAGTTTAACGCCCTCGTCACTAGATTAGCGAGCCTGTCTGTGAAGATGCTCTTCAGTCTCATCAGGTGGATCCTGTCCCTTCCTAGCAATCCTTCTTGGAACAATATCCCATGATCAAAGAAGCCAAATCTCTGCTGGAGAAGCCACCTGTGCAGCCATGAGTTGATCTGCAGGATGTGTCCACTCCTGCCAGGGCCCTTCTCCTTGACTAGAAGGATTGAGGAGAACAGGACCTGTGTCCCTGTCCCCTTCACCCTTGCATCCAGAGCCCGGTAGGTGCTCTTAATCTGCTCAGGGTCACCCCGGCAGTATCATTGGAACATCATGGGGTAGTAGTCAGAGAGCAAGAAGTCTCATTCTGTGACATCTTGGATCTGGGCTCCAGGCAAACAGCAGACGTCCTAGGACAACAGGTCAGACCTGAAGATGGATGCCTATATCCCCCACAGAAAAGAGGGTCCAACTACCACCACCCATCGCTTCCTCTTTGTAGCAGTGGTCTCAATCCTCCCCACCTTGGGGGTTCCTGGCCTGGCCTCTTCCACCAATGTAATGCTCTCCTCCTCTGTTGCTAGTGCTCCATATCTGTTCTCTAAGCAAACCACTGCATGTGGGGATCACAACAACGACTTGCTGCCAGAAGATACAAGCTTCCACCTTTCTAGGAGTCCATGCCCTCTTCCTTTCCTAGCACCACCTCTGGCAGTCCTTCCTCCACAGTCTTAGAGGTTTCCTCCAGCGTGGAGTTGATGAAGTCCTCATGGCAGAGAATGCTTCGGAGCCTTGCTACCTCCTCTTGTAGCTCTCTTGCCTTCTCCCTGAGGGACACCACCAGAAGGCACTGCTCACATTGCAGGCACTCCCCCAGCTGACTGACACTGAAAGGAACCTGCAAGCCACAGTCTGCACAGAACCAAACCAGGACCTGGGTGGAAGTCTCAACAGTGTGTGGTCCTGTCTGAACCACCTTACAGGTGAAAGTAGAGGAAGAGCTGGAAGTGGCAGTGGTTCCGGTATTATGATGTCCTCCAGCTATCTCTCTGGGTCTTCTAATCTGCTGCCTCTCCCTTCGTGTCTCTTTCCAAGCAGAGCTTTCCTAGGAAACTCCTCTGTAGCTGGCCTGTTTGCTGTTCCTTGATCTGAAGGGTTCCCTTTTTCCCTGCAACCTCTTTCCTCTCAGCAAGCTTACAGTAAAGGAATGTGAGAGCGTTTCCAAGCGAAAGGAGCTTCTGGCAGCAGGGCTCCTAGTAGAATGTCTGAGCTGGGGTAAGCAAGACCAGAGCCTGGGGAAAAACATAGGCCTTGGAATAGATAGGCCTAGGAACAGAAGCAGGTGAGCCCATGGCATGGAGAGGACTGGCAGACAGCAGAGGGCCAGGGTGCCCAAAGCTCAGCAAGGGAATAGAGCAGAGCCTGAGAGGGGCTGAGGCCATGGTCCGAGAGGGCTGGTAATGAATAACAACTGGTGACTGTGGGAACGAACTAGGGGGAGGTTAGGCTGGCCTAACCTCAGCTGGCCCAGAGAAAGAGAGAGGGGTCTGGGGCCCTGATGGAGAGAGATCCTGAGACCAGGAGGGGGTGAGTAGATAGGGCCTAGAGCCTGAAGCCTAATACAGGTAGAGGTGCAAGTGCCCCAAGAAGGGTGAGTATGAGGAAGGCCTAAGAGACCAGAACCCAGGACGGGCTGAGTAGGTAAGGCCTGAGGCTGGAGCCAAGAAGGGCAGGTGTCAGCTGGGCCATGGGGCTTGGAAGTCGGTAGCCGTGCCGGAGGGGTCTAACTGGCCTAGGAGTGGGGCCAGGGTCTAGGGCAGGGGTGGGCAAAATATGACCCATAGGCCAAATCTGACCTGCCAGGCATTTTGCTTCGATGCGTGGGCATACAGCAACTAATTGTATCCCACCCAGCCTACGCGCATCACTCCCACCCTTGTGTGAGGAAGGGCCTGACCTAGCCATCATACAACTTCCATTTGCGGATGCCTGGGTACCTGCTCAGCTTCCCTGGCGTCCCATTCACTCCAGGCACAGATAGAGAAGTGGTGGGAGTGGGAGGAAGATGCAGCTGGATAGGAGTGTGGGGCTAGGGCTGACAGCAGCACAAAGCCCGCATGCAGGAGGGCAGCAGGAGCATGGAGCTTGGGTGGGCAGGGTGCGAGTGTGAGAGAGGGTGAGGAGGTGTGGGGACCCCTACACACTCCTTCATGGCTCACAGCCCCCACCATGGGCAGCAGCAGCAGGCAGGGGTGCTTGTGTCCGGTGCGCTGCCACTGGCAGCACGTGGCTCTAGCCAGCAAAGAGCACAGGAGCGTGCGGCATATGCACAGCTCCTGCACTTGCTCATCACCAGGTGAAGCCCCGCACACTGGAGCTGGCTGCCTTCACCACTCCCTGCCGCGCAGGTCCCAGGACTCCATCAGGAAGCAGGGGCCAGGGCTCCCCTCCATTACCAATGGAGTCCCAGGACCTGCACTGCAGAGAGCAGCCAAGGCAGCCAGCTCCCTTGGTGGCACACAAGTACAGTAGCTGCACATGTGCCACACAGAGCCCCACGCATTAGGGGTGAGCATGCTGGACTGCACTCCTCACACCCACATACAGCTCTGGCCAGAGCCGGACAGCAGCACCTACGTGGGCCACAAGCACCCTAATCGCCCCTGCCCACTGCTGCTGTTACTGCCAACAGCAGAGGCTGTGCGCCGTGGAGGGAAGGAGTGTGGGGGGGGGAGGGGTCCTCACACACCCACACCCTGCCCCCACAATACACACACCCTGACAGTATACCCTATTGCCCCCCACACACTCCACCATACACACACCCACCACCCCCAACAACATCCTTACCCCCCCCCCCCCCCCACACACACACAATATACAGGAGTAAAACTTTATTTTTTTAATTATTATGCACCTCTATATATATTAGTCATCTCTATATACAGTACACAAATCCTGACAAAAGTATTTTTTGTAATAAAATTAAAACATAGTAGGTGTTTGACTTTTAGTGTAAGATTTGTTTTTCTTCTGATTCGAGGTTGACAACCCTCCCCTCCCAAAAGGAGTATTTCAGGGGGACCTGGGGAGGGGAGAGGGGTAGGACTTCTGGTGGCAAAGGTCAGGGGTTCAGGGAGGAATTCTGGTCCCAAGATAGCAACCAGGGGGCAGGGCACCTTTCAAGGGGTGGGGCTATCAACTGCTCGCCCAAACTCATTAAGCAGCACTCCAGCCAAAATAATTGCCAGCCCCTGGTCTAGGGAGACCAAAAGTCAGGGACCACTGCCAGGGACTGGGTGGGCCAAAGAGCCCATAGCACAGGAGGAGCAAGGCCTGTAGCCCAGACAGGGCATGTGTTAGCATATCATCTGCGAGGCATGGTACTGGGTACTGGGAAGGATGGAGCCCACGTAATTAGCCCTTGAGGCAATGACCATAGGTACCTGTGGTTGTAAGAGTAAGACCAGGCTTGGGAAGCTCTGGGCTAGTTTCCCTTTTCCTCAGAAGTTAATAACATCATGGCATGGTAAGTGAGTAAAGGAGAGAGTGCCCAAAGGGAGCCAGGTTAGCAAGGGCTGAGCAGTCACCAGGGTGCATTGAGACCACCCCAGGGACAAGCACTTGCTACAGTGTGGAATAACTTTGTGGCCTATTTACTGCCCTTGGTGGGAGGGGTGGTAGGAAGAGCAGAGCTGTGTGATACTATAAGGTCTAAGTAACATGCTAACTGTTCAAATTAACATGCAGTGCATGCTTGCCACAGAAGTTTCACAATAAATGAGTGAGGTGGGTTTGTCCTTTTTATCATATAATCAATTGATTGAATGTCTGGCATATTGCTACTTAATGTATGAAACTTGGTGAATCACCTGAGAAATGTAATATCTGCCAGGGGCCCTAGGTGCTGTCCTGATCAGGTGCAAAAGTACGTACAGATTTGTTTTTTGTTCTTTTACCATCAAGTTTGTAAGAAAGTTCAAAGACAGTTACATAATTCTGTTGCTCTAGACTTTGGTCCTGGAGTTCAGTATGTTTAACTTGTGTCTGATTCTGTGTGAGACATCTGCCATTTCTTTATTGCTTGCTAAATTACTGTGATTTCATTGAAATTAGAACTGAAAGGGAGTTTGATACAGCAGTAGCTCTCCCACAGGAAATGAGGACAAGAAAATACCGTAAATGGAAGTTTGTTTATAATTGAAAAACAGTACCTTTTTACTTTTGTTTGCCAAATATATAAGCAGTGTTTTGATAAATGAAAACTAGAGCTGTTTTCATCTTTCTGTTGTATGTATTTCTTTGGACAGAATCAGTTTGCTCTCCTCAATGCCCCAAAGAAAGAAACTTCTCAGATTGAAGGACCATCTTTAAACAACTCTTACGGTTTTAAAGTCAGTGTGCAGAATCTGCAGGAAGCAAAAACATTACATGAGGTAACTTGCTGCAACAATGCATTACTTTAATTTATTCTGTTTATCTTTAATTGGACTACTTTTATAATTTTATGAAATGGGCTGAGTTTATAAAGAAAAAGATGCTGAAATCTATCCTTATTCATCAGGGTTTGGTATGTCTGACTTCTAAGGAAACGGCTATATTGCTTATATCTGAGGATCTCAAAGCTCCTTCTTTCAGTAATATACTGAAGTACATTTCACAGCACCTTTTTTTGGAATAACTTTCTGGTTTATTTACTGTATTAGCATGAGCTCCTTAGTTGGGAAATTGAGTATTTTACTTTATTGGAAAAGTAAGTATTATCTGCCTTTTACAGAAGATGGAACTAAAGCATTAAGTTTAAAGAATTCCTAACTTAAAATCCAGCTAGTTCAGAAATGAATTAGTCAATTTGAAGTAGAGCTAATACCATCCTTACTGATTTGAGTAGTTTGCTTTGTTTGCTTTTTATTACGCTATGAACGACAAAAACAAGGGGAAACTGATTAACTTCAAAGGCTGGCAAATGCAGTGACCTGAACAAGCTGAAAAGTGAGCAAAAATATGTCATCTTTCAATCTTAATAATTAGATGTTACCTGTGACAGTGGTAAATAAAATTAAAAAACAGACATTTTGGAAAATTTACCTTAAGCGGGGTTTTTTGGTGTGGGGGGATGTTACCTCATGACAAAAACCACATTAAATTAAACAAGGATGAGTGCAAAGTCTTGCATGCACAAATCAGACTGAGGAATGACTAGCAAGGCTGCAGGAAAGGACCTGGGAGAGTCGCAGTGAATCATAAGATCAGTATGAGCCAACAATATATTCTTGTTGTAAAAAAGAAAAAAAACAGCCTACTGGGTTGTGTTAACATGTGTTATTTGCAAATCAAGGGAAGTAATTTTTTCCCCTCTCTGACATTGTTGAGACCTCAGCTGGAGTACTGTGTCCAGTTTTGGGCCCAGCATTTCAAGACGTATGTGGACAGATTGGAAAGAGTCCAGGGGAGAGTGACAAAAATTATTAGAGGCTTGGGAAACATGACTTAAGATGAAAGGCTGAAAACTAGGATCATTTAGTCTGGAAAAGAGAAGAGTCAGTGTGGGAGGGGGCTGAAAAGTCAAAATATTGAAGGGTGGTTATATGGAGGGGTGGAGATAGATCAGTGGTGCCCAACTCATCCAGCCCCACAGGCCATGATGAGTTGCACAGGGCCAGTCTGAGGGCCCAAATCGGTGCACAAGGCTGCAGTTAATGCTGCCCCTATTCCATTGATACAACAGTTCCAGACCCGTAGGTAACACCATGGACCAAATGAGACAGCTCCAAGGGCCAGGTAAGACAGACTTCTCTGTGGCCACAGGAGACATGGAAAGGAGCAATGGTCTTAAACTGAAATAACAGACTTTTTTTTTTTTTTCCATATAAGGAAGACCTTTCTCACTATGAGGTGGTTAGGGCTACCCAGAGGTTGTGGAATATCCATATTTTTAAGAGCAGGTTAGACACTTTACTGAGGTGATTTGAGTTGGGGGTAATCCTCCCTTGAGCTGGATTGTTGAATTCGATGACTTCCTGAGGTCCTTTCCAACCCTATGATTCTGTGGGGGGGAAAAATGAGTACCCCTGACAGATGTTACTACTAAAATGATTTAATCAGGTTAAAATTTGTATTTAAAACAGGTTTGCTTTTCAGAATGATAATTTATTACATATTTAGATCCCAGTAAGGATAGATAAAATACTGAGGATTCATAATATTTCCAAAAATATTATTAATGCATCTTTATGATTCACTGTGTTATAGCTTTTTAATGAAAAAGCTCGGTATATCCAGTTTGACTTACGGTGCATGAAGCAGGACCACAAAAGCAAGTCTGTAACAAGACTGCTGCACAGTGTGGTTTGTCAACAGTATGATAATGACTGGTAGAACTACAACCAGTTGTAGCTAAATGTAAGCTTTCGTTTTAAATTTTTTTTTGAGGTTTTGAAGAAAGTTGTTCCTGAGTCTGCTGACAGACTGAAACTGTAGTTGATTATATTGTAGCTTTGTATAAATTACTGTAACAGTTTCTAAGAGAAATCTGAGCTGCTCAATTAATTTCAAATTTGTTAAGGAAGGAAAAAAAGGAATGTGGTTGGAGAAAACATCTTTCTGCACCTCCAACCCTTTCCTACCTTACTGTCTACCCCTACCATGTATCCCACTTTCAACACTGCTGTTATTCATCTTTATCGATTCATGCATCCTTGGATTTACTTCCAGTCTTCTGATTTCTTTCAGGCCCAGTTTCTACCCTTAAACCAGTGTTTCTCAACCATGGTGCCCTAAGAGCAAGGGTGCTGCAGGGTGCCACTGTGTTAGTACTGTTAGGTATATAAATGTGTTTCACAAGATAAACCAAAAGATTTCTTCAAGTAGGAATCCATAGTGTTAAATATGTCCTGACCTTTTATATTTGTGATGCTTGCAACAGAAAAATTGCTTTATTATTTTTCTGTAGTCAAAAAATGAGCAAAAACTAAGAGCTAGTATTTTCTGAGTGGCGCTTTGAGTCTAAAAAGGTTGAGAACCAAGCCTTAAACTTTAAACAAGCAAACTCAGTTTGAACTACTTGAAATGTCTACCTTCTTCCCATGCTTTCCTATGTACTAAGGGGGGGGGGGGGAAGGGGGAGGTCTTTAAAATATTCTAGGTCTTTCCTATTTTACACTCTAGAAAAGGACAAGTAGACTTTTCCCATTTTCAACTTCTAAGTCAGGAGTCAGCAATCCCTGGCACATGTGCCGAGCTTGGCACACAAGGCCATTTTGGTCAGCACACCACTGCCAGCCTGATCTCTAAGCAGCTGCTGCGAGCCACGGAGCCAAGGCTGCTCCCAGCGGGCAGCTGGGAGGCTGCAAGCCCTGCTGCAAGCAGACTGGGCTCCGTGGGCCGACTGCAGCTGGGAGGCTGCAAACAGCTACTCCGGACTCTGGCATGTCGGCACTCCAGCACCTTCCAAGATGGACATTGTGGTTTTTTCGGCACTCTGGCCAAAAAACATTGCCTATCCCTGTCCTAGAGCAAGGGGTAATACCTGAACAGAGAATAAACCTTCAATATTAATCATTTCAAATGAGTGCAATTAAAAATATAGTAGGTCTCTGATAACCTTGCCCAATGAAATTAATATTTTTGTAAACGTGTGACATCCAAAAATACAGTATTAGTAAGTTTTGTTGATATTTACCTGTGATATGCCAGCAGTTTATATACTTATAAGAGGCCCTTGTTGTTAATACAAGTTAATTAATTATAAATAGCTTTTTAAAAGTTATTTGAGGACATACCCAAACCATATTTTTACCTGTTTTTTATGTAGGTCCAAAACCTTACACTCATCAGTATGGAGTTACATGCTCGACCTAGACGGGACTTGGAGCCAGATCCTGAATTTGATCCTATCTGTGCTTTATTCTACTGCATCTCATCTGACACAGCACTGCCAAATACTGATAAAAAAGAAATCACTGGTGCTATAGTGATTGATAAAGACAGAACAATCTCAAGCCAAGGTTCTTATATCTTTTCTTTTTTTTCCTTAGAGTATTTTATGAAAATATTTATTTGCTAATAATTAGTGATTAATAAGCAGTATGGTCAAACATAATATTATGTTAGCTTATTTAATTCCTCTTGTGACTGTTGGGTGATTGGCCTTATTAAGCCTAGATAGTTTTCCTGCTTACATCTTCATGTAAACCATTGCAGGGGCTATAAACCACAGATATGATGAAGGTATGCAGTTACCTATGTTTGTGCACTTCAGGACAAGCCCCTGCAGGTTCTAAAAGTGTAAAGAGGAAAACTTACAATAGTCTCCTATTCAAATTGCTGGTAGCTGCAAATAGAAAATGTTAAATCAAGACAGTATGTTTAATATTTTGCTTGAGGGTTATTTTTGTGGTTTTATCTGATCCTTTTAGGATCTAAACAGGGGCCCTTATTGTATTGTACCTTTTTGGCTTTGTTTAGACCAGTGATACTCAACCTGTGGCTCTAGAGCCGGATGTGGCTCTTCATGGCCCTACAGGCGGCTCTCGCAATGTAGGCATCTGATCGGCGCTCCACTCTATCAGGCAGCGCGGGGAGCACTGAGCAAATGGACCAGCAGTGTGGGAGTCGCTGAAGTTCCCCCCCTTCCATAGGGGGGAAGAAAAGGAGCTGCTGGGACCCCCCCCACAGGTAAGAGTAGAGATCACCTCCCACCCAGCAGCTGGGGGGCAGAATGGGAAAAGACATGCCCTCCCCCAGCCCCTTCTTACCAGCAGCTAGGAGGGGATGAAGAGAGAGAGTGCTGTTGGGAGAGGGGTTGATGATGTCATATCATGATGTGTCAATATGTGATGATGTTTGATGATGCAGCATCATTACACATTGAGGTAACATCATGTTGATCACAATGTTGGTACTTGAATTTAAGTGCGCTACGATATCATCTAAATAAAGAAGTGGCTCTCCAGCTGTTAAAGGTTGAGTACCACTGGTTTAGGCTATTTAAAAAAGGCTTTTTTTTAGGTTTGTTCCACAGAATTAAAAAGTAGCATTATATAAGTATACTAAACCACAAAATACTGTCTAAAATAAAAAATGCTGCCAAAAACCTTCCAAAAAAGATTCATTTTAAGGCAAAATTTCCATCCTCCAGCTGTTTCTTTGTCAACTTGTAGGAATTTTATGGGGTTAGCCCAAGTCCTTAATATTATGTTTAATGTAGTTTATTTTGGTATTTGTTTCTATGTTAACATTTTTCTGAATACTGTAATTATAGTCATTATGTTGCTAAATGAGATTTGCCACAGTATTGGAGTCTTATGGCTCCTCAGAAGCTGCTGTGATAAATTATGAAGAAAACACTTTAAGTAAATCTGGTAATATGTTTAAAAAACAAAACAGAGTTCCTGATCTGCAGAAGATTTTACCAGTAAAGTGAAATATTTTATGTAAATGTTGTAATAGTATTTATTCCTCTTATTGGTGTATACTCAATATTTTCTTAATGAGGGGCTCATTGAACTCTTCCTTGGGAGATGCTACAGATTATGGACCATCTCCTTTTATTATACTATTGCATTTTAAAGTTTTGCATTGTTTTAAAAAGTAATTTTGCTAATTATACTACTTTGAGTTGAAGCAGTCTACAGATATGATCACACGGCAATTTACTTGGGGGTAAAAGGAAGCAGGTCTTTACTATAGGTCATGTTCTCCACTATAACCACTTGTGTGCACTCTTGCTCCAGAGTAAGTAGAAGTTAAACCATGGTTAATTTCCCCTCTTTCACTGAGGGCTATATTATCACTGTTTAGCTTCCACTTTCCATAGGGAAAGAGTACATCCACAGGCAGTTAGCACAGAGCAGCTGGTATGTAGCAAAACCGTGCCTCTTTATCTAAATGATTTGCATGTGTATATCCTAATCTGACACATTCATCTTCGATCCAGATCCATTGAAAACTTGGTATCATTGTCTTAATCAGAGCTGTTGCAATCTATTTTATAAGGGACTGTATATAGAATACTAGTTTTCTATATTACATTTCTTCTCCTAGGATTTTTTCCTGCAGAGAAGTTAGTGCTCAGTAAGCTTCCATCTGAATTTACAACATACTAGCTATTCTGTTTTAATTCCCTATGCAGACACACATAAGTGTGTCTATATGGAGAGTTAATGTGACATAGCTGATGCATTGTAAATTTGCACATGAGGTTGCTCCACACTAATCTTTTTATGTAGAAAAGGCCATTATAATTGGCTATTTTATGTCTTATCAATCATTGAGATATTTTTTTTACAAAACTGTTATATAGTGCTTTTAGTCTTCAAAGCACATTAGAAAGAACTGCTTTCAACTAGTTGAATGAATTCCATTAAAATAAACACTTTTGCATGAAAATATTAAATGCTAAGCTCTCGCATAGCATTTTTAACATTTTTCTTCAACTATAGATCTCTTAGCCTGTGGCTTGTGGGTACAAATTGTTGACATTTGTTAATCTGACAATTTCTAGAAAATTCTTCCCTTGTGGTTGAAAGACTTGGAAAGCAAAATCCAGGAAATCTTGTGCCTATAGAGGTACTTTTTGAGGGAAAAAAATTGTAAATGCTTTTCTCATTTAATGGAATTTGTATTGCATTTTATTTTAAAGGATAGGTTCGACTGGAGGTGTGGAATTTATTCTAAAATTTAATGCTATCTCACTTGCTTTCTAGGTAGCAGAGTCCAGGCCCCCTTGCTCGCAAGATCTGGAGTTACAGGACTAGAAGTCACTTACACTACTGATGAGAGAACTCTTTTCCAGGAAGTAGTGAATATTGTAAAAAGGTAGCTTATCTGTCTGTTGTGCTTTTATTTTTCAGGCATGGTACAGCAGATTTTAGTTCCTTCATCCTCTTACAGTCTCTTAAATATTGATTGTTGTTGTTTTCCCTCAAAGGCTCATTTCTAGAATGGACAAGAATGGTGGTCTTTTGAATAAAAACATCTCTGCTTTTCTTTCCACTGAAAGCAGGCATTTTAAGATCCTCTTAGTTAAATTAAAGCATCCAAACTAATGTGCATCAATAATCTTGTCATTTTAAAAACTTTCCTAATCATCCCAATGTCTAGTTCACATTTCTTAGTCTTCATCTCTTGCAGTGATGAAAACTGTAGAAAAACCTGCAGATACGAAAGAATTTTTGTAGTTCTGTCAAAAAAAGGTCACATACAACCTTTGTAGGAAAATTGAGTATAATCAGTAGATAACTAGTTTCTTTACTTAGAAGTTTGTCTTCTCTGAATGGGGATCTATCTGGCCTGGAAATTTCTGGGGTGTTTTTTCACACCCTGGTTCCCCCACTTATTTCTTCCAAATCTTGAAGGCCTATTTTACAGCACCCTCTGGTGGTGCTCCTATGGAACTGCAGGCACATCTCCACAGGCCTAACTGCCAAAAGTGTGAAGTCCTAAAGTTAAAAGGAAAAATAAACACTAAACCCTGACTCAATCGACTGGAATACAGTTTCAAGAAAAAGGTGTGTACTAGGCAGAGTACATTTGCAATTCTCTCTCTCTCCAACCAGAAAACCTCTGATGAATGACATGGACCAACCCCGTGAAGCCAGAATAACAAAAGTTGCCGAGAGCAACCAGCTCAGGGTGGGTCCCGACAGAGCAGCAGATCCATGTTCAGAGAAGATAAAAGTACAGGTAAGGAAACAAATTTTATTTTTCTTTCCTGGAAATCTGGTGCTCCATCTGGCTTTGGAAAACTGCTAGAAGTAGCAAGCAACTTTAAAAAAAAAAAAAAAAAGAAAAGAAAGGAAAAAAAAGAAAAAGGAAAAAAAAAAAAAGAAAGGAAAAGGTTCTCCAACATGGGAAAAGTTGAAAAAGGATATCAGATGGCAGTCTATAACACCATGTCAAAGATAAGGTATTAGACTTTTTATTTATCCATGAAGAGCATCAAAGGAGGACTCTCTGACTGTACATAAGAAAGCATCATTGGATGAAGAAAGCATGCTGATCCTGCACTTCAAGAGGGATTGCGTTAACAGCCAGGTAGCTGCGATGGGAGTCAGCAACTTTATCCTCAGAGCTTGCGTTTAGGAAGCTTGTACCATGGGAAGATGACAATTTTAGTCTACATATATATATGTATAAAAGCAAGAGCAGGGGAGAAGGGACTTTGTTTTCTCAGTTTGTTTCCCCCGAGTATAACACCAGTAGAGTACCAAATTATTACTTTTTAGTTTGCTGCAAATAACACTTTACCATTGGACTACATTTGCAGCATACAGTTGTTTTCTCATTGAACATGTATAATCTTAGGACATAAAGGAGGAAAGAAAGTTGAATGGATTAAATGGAAGCCTGCATTTTTCTAGATCATAAAACGGGGGCTAGCCTCAGAACAGTTTTACCTGGGGGAAAAAATTAAAGTAAAGATGCTTAATTGGAAGTTGTGGACTTTATATATTCTCCTTACTGAAGTGCTCAAATGGAAAGTGAACTAATATTAAGAAAAAGGCATTTCCCTCAGGTTCAAAAGGAGTTTTAGTAAGCATACTTAGTATGGGGAGAAAAAGGTTTCAAAATGTCTTGTGTTGTCAGTCCTAGCAGGTTTTTCTGCTTTGTTCACTGTAAGTGCCAGGTTCTCTAGTTATACTAATAAGTCAACTTGATATAGGATATACTGAATTGGAGGAAGAAATCAACCAGATCATATTCAGGAGATGTTACCACTTAGGGTCTATGGAGCAAAACTCAAAGACTGAAGATCCAGAGAAGTCAGAAGACCTTCTGTGTATTAATTTGTAAAAGACTGAAAAGGTCTTTGGCTGGCATGTTGACATCAATCTTGGGAGCGATAAATTCTGGAGCATCATGAAGTGATCAGCATATGACTGCATCTTGCTTCTAGGTGATCTTTGTGACCACCTTGGATATCAAAGACAAGGGTGACAGAATGTAACTTCTGAGAATTATCAAAGGGAATAACAACCTATCTGTTCAGAATACTTGTGGATTGCTAATTCCACAACAAAATTTATTAACTTGGTGGTGGACTGGACAGCAAACAAATCCACTTGTGGAAAGAGCCATCTCCAGGCAGTCTCAAGATGTATGTAGTAGTAAAGGATGGGTCCAGACATTTCAAGCACAACAGAATCCTTTTTTAGGCCTTTTCTTTTTTTCCATTTTTTGTTCTGTTTTGAGGCAGAACTCTGGTTTCTTTCTGTATGAGTAGTTGCAAATTCTGGAAGAATGAATCAAGGGAGGCAGACTTGCAGTCTCAATTTTTGGTAGCTCCGGGGGAAATTAGTACCAAGCTGAGCTTTTTAGGGAGGATCATTTATTCCTGTTTCATATGAATGGCCATCTGAGATTCCTGATTAAAAAAAAAAAAAGTCTGGTCATTTGGATTTTTCCTGAGTCTACCAGTGATTTTTCCCTTGAACAAATGACCCAAGGGCTCTACATCAGTTAGAGGGTGCACAGCATTGGCTTGTTGGAGGTGGTGTCAGTTTCATTACCTCATCAGAAAGTTATGGAATGAAGGAGGAGTATCATCTAGAGGACTAGGTAATAAGGATATCTTCTGCTCCAGAAAGCCCAGTTATTGTGATGAGTTGAAATCTCATGTAGTTCTAATTTTACCAAGAGATCATTCATTGAGTACTAAATCTGGATACCCTATTATCTCATATTGACCACCAAGATAAATATGGGTGCCCACAGAGCAGATGAAAAACTGAAAGTCACTACCTGGAATTAACAGAGTCTATCTGATTGACAAAAGATGGCACATAGCACATCAAAATAGGCCTCTGAAATGAATCCAGAGTTTCTCTCAAATCAGTTGCAAGTGTTTTCTGTTGAAGTCCTCTCAACTCTTTGAATATAACAACAAGTTTGGAGTATAAATCAAAGTGTTTCTTCTGATAGAATTAGGAAGATTATGTTAAAGGAGATATTGGATAAGATGAGAAATAGCCTCACTTTTTCTGCTGGGAGAGGATCAGTAGGAGATGTGTCAATTGCTCAAAGAAAACAGGAACACTCATGGACAATAGGAGCATAGATACTCAGGGTAATTGTGTGGAGAACAAAGGAAAGAGGTTTTGAGATGCTACCTAGATCATGTAGCAGAGATGATAGAAAAGTCATCACTGATGTCTTTTCTAATTTATTATGAGGGCATGTCTTTCAGAAATGAAATCGGTCAAAAGCTGTAGAGATATTCTGGAACTTTCCTGCAAAATAAAGGTAAACCTGAGCTGGTAGGGCTGTGTTGTCTTGAAAAAGGATACTTTCAAGGCAGCATAAACTGAACAGTTCCTGGACTCGATAAAAACGGAACAGATGAAAGGATTGTTGGTCAGTCCTTGCACTGTTGAAAGTTATGAACTTGGTAAAATGTCCTGAAGCTTGCTTGCTCTAGCAAGGCTTGGCTAGGCATAGCTTGGCTAAATTAGGCGGGGCTTAGGCACACTGGTCCAGATTTGGTAAGGTTTTTTGGTAAGGTCAGAAACTTAGTTAAAGGGTGGTCCAAAAAATAGTGTTTGTGGTTTGTGTTTCAGCCAGTTGTTTCTTTCTCGAAGCGTGCTAAAAAAAAAAAAAAAAGCTGGTTCTTTGGGGGAAGGAAAATTTGCAGGTCCCAGTCCTCTTGATTCAAGCAGACCTGGTGTTAAAGGATAGGCTATTCTACATTTCTGAAAAAAGCACATGGAAGATGTGGACTTTGCATTGGGCTAGTCTCTACTGAGAGGTTGAGTTGCTTGGAATTTTTACTTGTCAGGGTTAGACTGTCCATAATTCAGTCTTTTCCAGAGATTTAAAAGATTAAGCTATTGTCTCAGGATGAGACAGGAAAGGTCCTAGAAGCGAAGATGAAATCTGTTCTCAAAACTGAAGGTGGAGTGAGTCTGTCTTCTAGAACCTGAGAGAGCCCATTTGAGGTGAAATAACCCGAGTCAACTGACTGATCATCTGGAGTGGGATATTCCAGTCTTTGACCAAAAAGCCTGATGATAATCCATTGCCTTGGAGGAATCTTTAAAGGAGCAGACTGGTTTTGATGTCAATTTTGTCCTTACTGATGGGATATTGGAAAGGGGGACAGAGACTCTCAACTATATTGCTAAGAGATGATTGCTGAAAAGGAACATCCATTCTTTTAGATGATTGGGAGCACTCACAGCTTGAAGTAACTGGGTGGCTTCTCTGTGTCGAGACAGCTGATAGGAGGCAATTAAGAGGAACAAGAGCCAGAGGTTTTAGCAAAATTCAATTACTTGAGGTGCAAGACCTAGGGAGGGCAGTAAAGAACTCAAATTAGAAACACCATGGTGAAAGATTAACTTCAGAAGAATTGGAGAACAAATTTCAGTGGCAGTGGAGTAAAGAAAAGCATGATTACTAAGTTGCTCCGTGGTGAGCAGCTCCCCACAGCCCAGCAGTCTCCTGCAGCCTGACTTGCACTCTGTTGACTGCAGCAATGTGGGGGTGAAGCTGCAGGGCCCACAAATGTGTTTGACAGCCAACATAGAAAAGTGAAGGGGTTCTGGGCTCTTAAGGTTGTTCTTGGGACAGTTCAACATCTACTGATATGGAGAACAGCTCTCTACTGCTAAAATAAATTAATCCCTTGTTCTACTGGAGTAGAATTTCTTGGTGTTGAAAGGAGGCCAGTCTGAAGCAAGTCAGAGGAAATCAAGGAAGTCTAATCTGGGACTTAAAAAAAAAAAAAAAAGCCCTGTAAAACCTGTCTGTCTGAACCCAAAGGCAGTATGCTGGAGAAAGATGTGCCTGTAGTTCCTTAAGCAAACCACTAGACAACACTGGTAAATTGGCTTCATGAGAGCATGGTCGAAAGGAACTTTGCAAGAACTTTTTTCTTGGAACATCAAAGATGGGAAAACTAAAGCCTGATGGAGCAGCGGATTCCAATGAAAGAGAAATTAAAATGTTATGGGCCTCTTCACTTTTAGGGTAAATTCTGCCTCTCCACCCTGTTCAGAGGTCCGCAAATGCAGTAGAAAAGATATTGTTCTGCTGTGCAGTATTTTAAACAAATGCACACTCTTCTGCATGCCATAGAGGTAGGGGAATCGGGAACAGATGTGACATGGAGAGAGTCAATGGATTCACTGCTGCATGGTTCACCACCATCCTCCAAAGTAAGGAAGCAAGGGGTACCTTCTGAGAGAGGATATAGAAATATATGTAATGGGGTACAGGAGCTCAATATCTTCAAAGATTGTGTTTAAAAACTAGTCATTTTTTAAAAAAATACAAGCCTGTTTTGCTATATTAAACAACAGTTCTTTAACACTTAAAACTTGTTGAGTGCTTTTCCATGTAAAATATCACATGGATATTAAATTAGCTAAATTTTCATATTAGATACTTTACTGTATGTGTATGGCATATGTAATGTGAAATTTTGGCTAATTTTTCTCCACTGTACCACCACATTAGATGGTACAGTGGAGAAAAAATGTACAGAAAAATATACAGAATTTAAAATGAAGATGTCTTAAAGGAGGTACAAAATAACTTTTCCCAGGACAGCAGTATCTTCCTTGTCTGTAGAGGCTACCTCTAAGAATGTGTTCTGACTCTACATTGCCAGCTCTGTGGGTTTATTTATCCTTAAAGCTGGGGTACTCAATCCCTGGCCGGCACAGCTATGGCATGCACTTGGCAACTAATATTGCCACCCTGTTGCAGAATTCCTAAACCTCATGCAGCTGGGTTGGGGCCAAGCCATGCACCCCATCTCCCCTCACAACCTTGTGGCCAGACCAGAGCTAGGCTCTCCTCCCCTCACCACACGCATAGCCAGGTTGAGGCTGGGCCATGTCTCCTCCCTCCACACAGCTAGAATGGGGCCAGGCTACACCTGTACCCCTCTCTGCATGGCTGAATCGGGTATTAGGGTGCCTGCCTTGTGCTGGATCAGGCCCACTGGTCAGTTCCAGCTTGTAGACAGGCTGGACACTGCCCATCTAGCCAGGGAGGCAGAAAGGTTGAGTGAGCACCACTGGACTAAAGCGAACTGGAAAAAAATTCTTTAGTCTCTAAATACTGCCTGTATTGTGGGTCTAGTCTAAATTCTTTTCTTGAGTTCCCCCAAGTTCAGCAGAAGAAGGATGTGCAGTCAGGAAAAACAAGCGCTAGGAAAGAGAAGGAAGATACAGTGTGAACTTACTATTCATTGGAATAAAAGGAAATATTTACCATAGAATGGAAAGGAAGAGGAAATGACAGAAAAGAAACACTAGTGCTGTGTGACCCTTTCTGACTAGAGAGGAAAATAAGCTTTTTTTTTTTCTTTACAGAGTGGACGATTTGTTTGTAACTAACACTGCATTTAAATCCTAGTAGTACAAATTCTGCTTTTCATCTCTTCAGAGAGGTTGGCAACAGTATGCAAACTAGTTTCAGTGCCTACGCTTTTATTGCAGCAGGTGGTGCCAACCAAAGGGCACTCTGTGCTGGCAGACATGCTTCCCACCCCAATCGCATTTTTCCCAGCCAACAGCTCTCAACTACCACCATTAAGGCTCATCAGTTCTTAAAACTGTGACCTGAATGCTATTCCTCTTAAGGTAGCTTTCCTGGAGAGGAGGGCAATATGGGCTTCCTGAAACCTTAAACTATAACACATGATTTCATAGAAAGTGGTGAGGAGGAGTGCAGATAAAGTATAGAAAGCAACTGCAGTATCACAATGCAAGTATGGGTAAGCCATTTCCCTAATATCTCCTTGCAGTTTTTCCTCAGTGACCACTGCCAGCATCAATCAAATAAATTGTGCGTCATCTTATAAGAACCATGAAGTTAGCACTCTGACTGAAAAGGGATTTGTGGCAATTGTCACTTGACTTCTGTCTCAGGTCGGACGGGCCACCTGGGGCTTCAGCCATGAATTAGCCATAACTAGGGACCTACTGAAATTGCAGTTTCATGGATTTTGTGAAATCTGGCAAGTGGGCAATGCCCACAAAAACCACAGAGGGAAAAAAAAACTTACTGAAAATAAAATGCTAGCTCCCCAGCAGCCTAGTGGGGCAGGGAAGGGGAAAGAGTGATGTGCCCCCTTGAAGTGCTGCTGGCAAGATGGCTATCGTCCCTGCATCTCGCTGCTGATTGGCTGCAAGGGCTGCCTGTGATGTGGTCCTGCTTCTCTCTACCAATCAGCAGCATGGGTGGGGGCCACATGACAGGAAGCTCTTGCAGCCAATCAGTGGTGAGAGGTGTGGCCACCCCTCATATCAGCAGGTAGCTGCTCCAAATTTAGTAGGTCCTTAGCCATAACAAATGGGGTCATCCTAAATAGGCTTTGGGTCTTACGTTGAAGAAAAAATTTTCTTGACAGAATTGAAGACACTTATTATGCCCAACTACTAAAATATCAACTCTGAGCAAAAAACTAGATTTTTCATACATAATCCACCAGTCATAAAACTGGTATTGGCACTAAGGTTGAAAGGTTAACTAACCATCTCTACAGGAAACAGAATCTAAACTCTTGAGTATTGTATCAGAGGAAGTAAGGAAGAGTTCAGGATTTGATACACGTTTTGACTGTGAAGGCGACATGACAGATTATTCCTACAATTAGACCTGTGTAAGCCAAAACAAAATTTTGATTTGACAGATATGATATAGTTTCATTCCATCATATTCTACAGTAAAAGCACTTTTTTTAGGGAAGTAAGAAAGGTGGTAATAATATGAACAATTAAGCTATTTTGTGCTTTCCGCTATAAAGGATCTTTGACCTTTTCATGCTTCCACTGTATTTAGCAAATCTTTATCTAGCAGAGAGAAGCTCTCAGGCTACATAAATAAATGCTTCCAGTTAATTTTGCTAAATGAAACAGTCAAATAGGCCATTTCGCCTCATCTTGTTTGCATTCTTCAGGAACATTTTGGCAGTCTCCAAAATAATACGAGCATTTAAAGACAGGGCTGACCCTGAGAAGTAGCATGTACGTGTACTCCTGGAAGCTGAGTGCAGCTGAGAGGGGGAGGAAAAGAAAAGAGCTGCTCAGCTTTGTACCTTTGCTCCATATGGAACAAGAATGCTCTCTGGGTGATATTTAATGGAAGTTGTTCCAATTGCACATAATTACTTTTTTTAAATATTTTTTTTCTTTAAAATATGAGAGAAACACATGCAAAGACTTGTATTTAAAAAATAATTATTTCATTAGCAAATTTAGGATGTACCAAGCTTATGGATATCTGGACAATATTAATTCTGCCCTTTAGTGTATATGCATTATGATCCAGCTTGCAGTACCCAGGCAACTCACAAATCTTTTTTAATGCATTTATTCTCTCAACACCCTTGCAAGGTACCATCACTGCAGGTTTATAAACTGAATCGTGTAGAGACAAAGGACCTCTATATAGGGAAGTTCTGTGCTCAATAAATGCACTAGGCTAGCTCATTAAGTTTACTGAATGCTAATCATGTCCATGTAGGAAAGTAGTACTGAATAGGTGGTGTGCCATAAATTTGCAGCCTCTTACTGTGCATTGACTTCTCTATGTAGACAAACCCTTAGTGGCTTGCCCATTCAGCACATTAATTTTTAACTTGACGTGCTTGACATCATGACCTAATTAAGTCATTTCACATCACTTAAATATATATAACATTTTAAATACTTAAATTGGTTTTCTTTTAAAATTGCTCAAATATACCTGAAGGTTTCATAAGGAAATCAAGAAGTCTTATTTATATTTATATACCAACTTCCATCCTGAAGTAGGGACTGTTTTAATCTCATTTGGAAAACAGCACATTAGGATCACTTTCTCCATCACTGTTTATCAGTACACAGCACTTCTAGTTAACTGTTTAGCACACAACTTAGATGAAAATTCTGTATCCAGTTACAACAAAAAGGGGAATATTTGTAGATCTAAATAGTAATCCTTTGGAATTTGGTCAGGCAACTGGGCAAGCCTGGTTGATACTCCTGCTCTTGCAGAAAAAAGCTCTATAACATCTTCATTTATCGTTCATGGTAAGGAAATCAGTCATGTGTCTCAAAGAGAAGACAGCCTCTTCTCCAGCTCAGTGCCTTTTAACAAAGTATCTGTTCAGTGCTAACTCAGAGAGGAGGGGCATCCCAAGCAATAGTGAACATTCATCATGTAACACCAGACACTTTCAAGTCTCTCAAGTAAGAAAGGCAGTTTTCACATTAAATTATCGCACCATATGTTGGTATTAGTGAAAGTTGTTTTTCCGCCTTTGGACAGTGTGAAACAATCTTCAAATACGAAAATGATGAGAGATGAAATTCTCTAACACCCCCTTCCAAGAATACCCATTATAGTAATCAATTCACAGATTGAGAAATGCCACTACCAAGTTAGTCTGCTAAAATTAACAGGAAAATTGATCAGTCTGTAATGTTTACTATATTGTTGTTAAAGATGATTAAAGATATTTTTTTCCTCTCCAAAGCTCAGGTTGGAAAATCTATACTGTTTCAAAACTTTGATTGAGAATGTGCTTTCTCTGAAGTAGCAAATGTTAACTTTTTAATTGTGATTCTCTTGCTAGAAAGCAGTGAGGTTAGCTTCCTTTCTTTGCCCCTGACAAATTCTGAATGACTTTTTACTCTACTACAAGCTGATCAGGGATCAGAATTCAGTAATTTTTGTTTTCCTTAGTCTTGGCAGCAAAGGGTATTTTGGCATTTAAAGATAAATTCCAGACTTCTTAACTTGCTATGCTAAGAGAAGGCTCATGGTCGAAACATTTCAATATTTAAAATCTTAGCTGAAACCTTTTAACATTTCCAAGGTGTCAGAAAATGTAAAGTAGGAAGGAAAAATACTTTTTCTCAAAATCAAAACAATATATGGTAGCACAAGATAACACATATTCTGTAATATATACAGATTACTGCAGTAGAATTTGTTTCACTTAAACTTGGCTATTGGTGAAAGTAAAAACGAAGCTACTAAAATTTGAAACCTGTAGCAGTAGACTAGAGAACTCATTTTCAATGCGAAGTTATCTCAAAATCATTTTTTTTTCTCAAAAGGATTTACTCTGTTTCTGTTGTACCTCTTGTCAGTGAAATTCGGTGACCAAATCTCCAAATCCAGATTGAATCAGGAGACCCTTTAATCTCTCCGAATCAAATCGGAGCCCTCCGAATTGATACTGACACAGCTTTAAATGTTTTTTTCTACATACCTCTATGTAGTGCTATGAAGTACTTCCAGTCCACTTCCAGGTTTGCCACCAAGCACGTGGGATGCTCCATGCACCCCAGCATCACAGTGTTCACAAGCCACTCTGGTACCTCAAGGCATGTAGAAAACACACTTAAAGCTGTGTCTATGTCCGAATCACAGATTCTACGAATCAGTATCAAATCTTAAGAATCAATTCAGCCACATCTAATCAGGAACAGTGATCCGAATCAACGAATTGAATCACTGCCTCTGATTCGGGCCAAATCTGAATTGAATAGGGCCCACTTCACACACCCTTAATGACTATACTCCTGTCAAATGACATCACAAACTTCAACAGCTGCCCAGAATCTGTGTTGCCAGGGGTGTTCAGAGGTAGCAAAGAGAACATAAAGGTAGAGCTAAAAACTATTAAATAACTATTGTTAGTCTTATTAAAAGTTGGCAGGGAAGTACTATAATACAAATATGAAGATATAAAGGCAAAGACTAACATCTACCGCTTACAGAATAAGTTGTGGTAGACAATACTGCTTGCGCATGCCCACCAGGCTTCACTTCTTTGTCTGTACTCAGGAAAAAGTTTAGGTCCCAATCCAGCTTCCAACCTTGCCAGTGTGGGCCATATCCTTAAATAAAGTCCCAGTGAAATCAAAACAATTCTGCACGTGCCCATAAATTATAATGACAGGTCTTGAGATGGTGAACCAATCAGAGTGGGAACCATCTCATTTCTAGGGATCTGGGTTTTCCGTTCACAGAGGAAAAATACAGATTTTCTCCTTCCATGGAGACAAACACAGATTTTCTTTTACAGGAGAAAAGGAGGCACTGGTAGGCTTCCAAATTGCCTTAAAATTGTAAATATAGCAATAAAACATTGTGTTCAACTGATAACTGTATATATAGTAGGGTTTAATTTTAATCATGGAAAAATACGGATTTGGGGGCATTTTAGTTAGAAAATTTGGGATTTTTAAACAGAAAACGAGGATCCCTGATCATTACAAACCTGTAGAACTGTTAGCATACTTACATGCTTTGTTAAATATTTTTTGAACTTCTAAAGTAATTTCCCTCTAATGGATTTCTAAGCACTTTACAAATACTGGATTTCAGCACAGGTAGGAATTATTCTACTGAATTGCTCCCCACTTGAAAATTGGGAAAGTGGTACAGAATAGTTAAGGGTTACATAGGAAACCTGTATCAAAGTCTGAGATTAGGACCATGATCTTCTGGGTTCCAGTCTTCTATTTTTGGCTATAAAACTACCCTTTTCTTCTTTTATGCTACTCTATAAGGACAATACGAAATGGATGAGCACAGATAATCCTAGGATTAATTTCCCTTCAAATTGGCAGGAATGAAGCTGTTCACAATAATAACCTGTTTGTATTATAAACCAGATTACTAGAAATGAGTTTATTGAAGCTACTGGACTGCAACTCCTGACTAGTTTAACAAAATGTGATAACAGTGTTTCACTTATAGGCAATAAAATGCTGCATTCCAAAAACCTGATGAGATCCATATGCTGTTCCTTATCTTTTTAAAAATATAATGAAATAGATTTTAGTTTAAGGTTATAAAATTTACAAGATTTTTGTATGTGCTGGTAAATGAGAGATCCTGTTCTAACAAAGGACCAGATCCAGGTTTCAGGGAATTTTTGGTGTTTTTCTTGTTGAACTTACCATGAGAAAAATCAAACTCATAGTTGGCAAACGATCCCATAAATAATGTTTTTATATTATTATAATATTTCTCTCTTTCCCTTCAGCTATGACCCAGATATTTTGTTAGGATATGAGGTCCAGATGCATTCCTGGGGTTACCTCTTACAGAGGGCTGCTGCATTAAGTGTTGATTTATGCCATATGATCTCTCGTGTACCAGGTGAGTTACTTTATAGACTATAATGCTTAGATTCTATACAGAAAAAAATTATAAATGTATTATAGGGGCGTAGGTTGTAGCCATGTAGGTTTAAGGACATAGGCAGACAAGGTTCTTTGGGTGAATCTGATATCTTTTATTAAACCAACTAAATAGTTGGAGAACAATTTTTAAGCAAGCTTTCGGGTTCAAAAACCATTCATCAGGCTAAGGAAGTTTCAGCAGTTGATATGTGCTCTTTCTGGATGGAATAAAAAGTAAAAAAGCCAGAGGCTGTGCTGGTATGCATATAAGACAGGCAGTCAGTGAAGATGTAGATTGAGGAGTCAATGGGTGAGACACAGACTGGGTATGGGGGAGAGAAAGGGGATGAATAGTGGAGAAGTACCTGGGAAGTCAGATGTCAGGCAGGTTATAATGTGTCATAAATCCAATGTCTATATTTAGTCCATTATTTTTAGTATCCAGGAGGTTGAAGTGTAGTTTATAGGCTCATCTCTGGGAAGTGTTTTGTAGGTTTCCTTTGAGGATCAGGACTGAGAGATTGGAAAGAGAGTGGTTTTCTTGTGAGAAATGTGCTCCCACAGGTAATTGGGTATTCCTGTCTTTGATAGATTTCCAGTGTGCATTCATTCTGGTGTACAGTTGTTGTTTGGTCTCTCCTACGTATTTTCCATCTGGGCATTTGGTCCATTGGATGAGATATATTACATTTCTGGAGGTGCAGCTATAAGATCCAAGAATGCTGATGGCTCTGTTGTGGGGTGTAGTGATTGTGGGGGTGGTGGAGATGTGTTGGCAGGTTTTGCTTGTCTTGCCATGACATGGTCTGCATCCATTTGGTGTGTTCTGGGTCTGAGGAAGTTTGCTTCTGGTGATGAGGTTGGCGAGGTTCGGTGCTTGTTTGAAAGCTAGGATGGGTGGCTCTGGGAAGATCTCTCTAAGAATAGGGTCTCTTTCTAGTATGGGTTGCAGTTGTCTGAGGATTTTCCATATGGGTTCAAGGGAGGGGTGATGTCATAACCAGCGGTGTACGATTTGCAGAGGGTTTTCTCTGTACTGCAGCAGTTCTTCATGTGGTATCCGGGTGGCTCTTTCAAACGTGCAATCTCTCTCTCTGGAGGAGTGTCCTTGTTGGGTGAAAGCCTTTTTTAAGATTGGTGAGGTGGCAATCCCAGGTGTTCTCTTCTGTGCAAATTCGGTGGTATCTGAAGGCTTGGCTGTATATCACAGCTTTTTTGGTGTGTTTAGGGTGATTGCTGGTTCTGTGCAGATATAGTTTCATAGCTGGTAAGGTTGGAAGGGACCTAAGCAGATCATCTAGTCCAATCCCCTGCCATGGGCAAGAAAGGATTCTGGGGTCAAATGACGCCAGCGAGGTGGCTGTCTGGCCTCCTTTTGAAGACCCCCGGGGTAGGGGCAAGCACCCACTTCCCTTGGAAGTTGGTTCCAGCTCCTAACCACCCTGACAGTGAAGTAGTGCCTCCTGATATCTAGCCTGAATCTACTCTCAGTCAACTTGTGGCCGTTGTTCCTTGTTACCCCCAGTAGTGCTCGGGGGAACAGAGACTCTCCCATTGCCTGCTGGTCCCCCTTGGCAAGTTTATAGGCGGCCACCAGATCCCCTCTCAGCCTTTTTTTGTGGAGGCTGAACAGGTTCAGGTCCTGTAGCCTCTCCTCATAGGTCCTGCCCTGCTGCCCCCTAATCATGCGAGTGGCCCTCCTCTGGACCATCTCAATGCTGTCCACATCCCTCCTGAAGTGCGGTGTTCAGAGCTGGACACAGTACTCCAACTGTGGCCTGACCGATGTCGCATAGAGGGGGAGGATCACCTCCTTGGACCTGCTTGTGATACATCTGTGGATGCATGACAAGGTGCAGTTAGCCTTCCTGTCTGCGTCCCTACATGTGTACATGTACACATATATATGTTGGTCTGTGGGTTTCTTTTATAACGTGGTCTGTAATTTATCATTCTGGATACTGATCATTGTGTCCAAAAAGGAGATGTTGGTGCTGGAATATTCAAGAGATGGATGGATGGATGGATGGATGGATGGATGGATGGATGGATGGATGGATGGATGGATGGATGGATGGAGATTGTTGAACTTCTGATGGAACTCAATCAGAGATTGTAGGTTTTCAGTCCAAATGATGAAGATGTCATCAATATATCTTAAGTATAGCAAGGGTTTGATGGTGCAGTTCTTGAGGAAGTCTTCTTCCAGGTGACTCATAAAAAGGTTGGCATACTGTGGGGCCATTTTGGTGCCATAGCTGTTCCCATCTTCTGGAGGAAGTGTTGGTTATTAAAAGTGAAATTGTTATGTGTGAGGATGAAGTGTATAAAGTCAGTAATATCTTTGGGTCTGTATTCTGAGTTGTAATCTTGTTCCTGTAGATATGTAAGGCAGACTTGGATGCCATCCTGGTGTGGGATGTTGGTATATAGGCTGATAACGTTCATGGTGGCTAGGAGGGTGTTGCTGAGAAGGTGGTCTATGTTTTTAAGTTGCCGTAGAAAGTCTTTAGTGTCTTGGACACAACTTGTTCTGTGGGTGACGAGCCGTTTTAGGATTGATTCAACGAAACCTGTTTCTTCAGTTAGGGTCCCATGGTTGGATATGATGGGTCTGCCAGGGTTCTCTTGTTTGTGGATTTTAGGGAGCATGTAAAAAGTCCCTGGGTTAGGTAGTAGGGGGATCAAGGTCTGTAGTTTTTCTTGTAGTCCTGTTGGAAATGATTTGATGTTATTGTTGAGTTTCCTGGTGAAAAGGGGAGTAGGATCTTCTTGTAGTTCTTTGTAGTAAGTGGTGTCAGAGAGTTGTCTGTTGGCTTCCTTTATGTAGTCTTCATGGTTTAGGATGACTATGGCTCCTCCTTTATCTGCTGGTTTTATTACTATTTGGTGGTTAGATCTTAGAGTTTCTATGGCCTTTTTCTCTGGTAGAGAGAGGTTGTTATGGTGGCGTGTGTTGTTGATTATTTCATTGTTCATTCTTTCCCTGAAGCAGTCAATGTAGCGGTCAAGGTTAGGGTTTCGTCCGCTGTGAGGTGTCCAATCTGATCGTTTTTTGGGGTTGATGTTTTCCTGAGTGTTGTCAGAGGATGAGTTGCTGTTGGGAGTGGATTCAGTTTGGTCATGGAAATATTCCTTGAGGCGGAGGTATCGGAAGAATTCTTCTAGTTCTCTACATTGAAGTATTTTATTAAGATATTTTTCTGGGCAGAAATTTAGGCCTTTAGAAAAAACAGATTTTTCAGTTTTGGTAAGCATGTGTGTGGAGAGTGTGATGATATTTGAGGGTTGGTTGCTGTTTTCAGTTTCATCAAGTCTGAGGTTGGAATGTTGTAAGGTGTTGGTGTTGTTCCTCTGATGGTTGTTTTGTGGCTGGGGAGCTTGTTCTTGAAGTAATTTGTTCCATTTCTTCTTTGTAGGATGAATGTTGTAGAAAGTTTATTGAAGTCTCCTTGAATCCATTGTATATTATCAGGGAAGATGATTGGATTTTAAATGCATTATAAATGTATATTTTTTTTAATGTATTATAATATATAAAATACATTATAAATGTATTATAATATGCCATGTATGGAATCTAATTATTGGAGGATCATTGTGAATTGGAGGATCATCTTAAGGCAGTGGGGGGGAGATGACGAAGGGGCTAGTAATGGGCAGTGTGTGGGGGGACAGACAGTGGAGAAGTCAGTAGGGGGGCACATGGTAGAGCAGGTGGTGGAGGGTAGTAATGGGGCAGGCAGAGTAGAGGCAGAGAGGCAGGCAGCCTTCCCCTTGCTACCCGTACCTCTCCCCACATACCCCCATCATGTCTACCCCTGCTGCAGCCACAGGCTGCCCCAATTCCTTCCACTTCCCCTGTCCCCACCTCCCTCTTGCCCCTTCCATACTGTTTCTGCTCCCCCCCACTCCAGGCTTGGGTCCCTGCCTCCTCTTCTTCCTGTCTTCCCCACCAAAACTCTACACCCACCCGCTTCTGCCCCTGCACCTCCCTTTATCTTTGCTCTTCACTGGCAGACTCCATCCCTGCTATAACGTGGGGTACAGAGCATGGCTCCAGCCCAGCCCTGTAGCAGCTGTGCAGAGCCGGCACTACTGCAACAGGGCCAGGCTGGAGCACATGCTCCTGACTGTGAGGACAGAGCCTGCTGGCATAGAGCAAAGGTAAGGAAGAGTGCAGCAGAGGGGAAGAGAGGGGGAGAAGCAGTGCAGGGTGAGATTGGGGACTATGGGGGAGGAGTGGCTGGGCATGCCAAGGCAGCAGGAGGCATGCAGCAGCTGTGGCTCTGCCCTCCACTGCCTCATGCTTGATTGTAAGGCAAGGGACTTTTTTCCCCCTTGTTAAAGTGGGGGGGCAGGGTGCTCATCTTCTAATCGAGTAAATCCACTATTTGGATATATAGGTATAGCAACAAAAGTTAAGAAGAGAAAAGAAGTGAAGTATAGATCTTTTTGCATTTTTTTTATTTTGAGGTGGTTCTAGCAATTCTCTCTGTATTAAATTCTACTTCCGGGTATTACTTTCACTCTATTTGTGAAACTGGAATCTCCTGGAATAGCAGTATTCATTGGAATCACCCCAGTTCTTTCTTACTGCCCTTGGCTACAAGATGGAACACTATAAAGTCCACATCTCTGCACAATATATCATTGTATTTTCCAGTGTAATTAATTTCAGCCTTATTCCTGCTGGCAAAAAAGATAGAAAAACAGTAAGATTAGAAGAAGTTTTCAAGTCCAGGAGGTCCCTGGGACTCTGATCTGATCCTGCTGATGTCTGATTACTGCATGTTCACTGTACAACATACAATCTCAACGGAATCAGTTTTTAAAAAGTTATATTTAGTTAATGCACATTAAAATATGCTAATGCACATTAAGCATCACTTAAAAACCGCTGGTGCATGTGTTGGGGGTTTAGTCCTCATTATTTTATTCTGTGCTCCCTAAATTGAAATGGTGGAGAACAGAAGAAAACCCTGAAAAACTAAACCATTTCAATTTTTCCATCCTGTTATGGCAAGGGGCCCGATCCGTCTTTTTTTTTTTGCAATTAGACCCTGAGCTGCAGGGGGCCCAGTCCTTTCCTCCATGGCAGTGCCCACCAGGCTAGCTGACTGGGTGCTGTCCCAGCTTAGAGGCAGCACCTGGCCCAATCTGACTCTTAGAATAAAGAGCTTTCAGTGCTGATACTGTGCAGCAAGTGGGGAGCCCTATGCACACACATCTGTAGGCTACCTTAGTCTGCCTGGCAGCAGTGCATAGGGCAGCCCATCAGGGTTTGATTGCCTTTGATCAGTCTGTTTCCCTGCAACACAATGTGGGAATTGCGAAGGGGATATGTTCTGCTCCCTGCTGAAACAGCAGAGTCCAAGGAGTGACACTGTTTTCCTGGACAGGAGAGGGGTGGATGCTGAAGGAAGCCCAGCATGTACAGACATCCACTATCTTAGGTTACCCAGGGTATTTTTCTCCTGGACTGGTCATTTTTGCTCTAGGAGAAAGATCCTGAACATCTTTACACTCATGATTTTCACCTGGGACAGCACCAACTCTCCTAGGAGAAACTGAATGTCTGTATGAGGCTTGTGTTAGAGGTGTTGTCCATATGTATTCCAGAATCTGTCTGCCTTTCCTGAAGTTATGGAATCTTTGGCAGTCTGGGTTCATTTTAATGAAGGAATGGGATTTTTGGTGAGCCTGCCCTTTATGCCATTGTCAGTGACACAGGTACTGGAGTTTAGAAATATTCCAGTCTTGTACATAGGGGGAACATGTACCTTCCAAAATATAATTTAGTTAAGCAGTACAGCTTCAAGACCCACAGTTGTTGCATGATAAGTAACTTCTTTTTTGACCCAGAAGTTGGAAAGAGAGGAATGGATTGCTGTACGGGTACGCCTCTCCTGAAAAGCTACTTGCAGTAAGTGTGCACATATATGTGTGTGAGACCATGATTCTGTGCATGGGTAAACCCTGTTGCTTTGTGGCCTCTCCCTACAGGTGAAATGGGACACTGAATATTTCTGTTATAAGTGCAGAATACTTATCTATTTTGTTAGTACAGTGTGAAGCACCTGAAAGAAATGTAAAGAGTGGTAGAAAAGTTGAAAGAGGAGAATACTTGATAAACGCAGTGAGGGAAGACTGTTAAGTGGGCTGGCTTTCAGGAGAGCAGAATGTTTGCATAAATTATGGGGGTTATAATGGCTATAGAAAAAGAAAGACTAGATATATTTAAACATTGCAGGAGGTACAGAAAATAACAGCAACTATCACCTTGATTTACTCGTGCAACTGACCATTCAGAAGAAAATCCTTATTTTTGCTCCCTAAAAGTATGGAACAGTAAGCAAAATACAAACTGCCTTTTAGATTTTGACGATGTGCATGACAAGCTGCCAGCTTTTATCAGTAGTCTATGACTGGGGTCAGCAGCCTACAGGTGGATCTAGCCTGTGAAGATCCATTCTGGCACAGGGGATCTGCAGCATGCAACCACACTATGCCACTCACGCCCTCTGTAGCACCCTCCCTGTTAGTCTCTTGTTCCGGCACTTACCTTTATGGCAGAATTTGCTCCTCTTTGTTGCCACCGGGAACAGAGATAAGTGACAAACGCTTGGGCACTCTGGGGGGAGAAGACAGATTTGCAATTCACAGTACAAGAGCCTGTGGCTGTAAAAGGTTGTTGAGCCCTGGTCTGTGGGTTTTATTGTTAAGATGTGTTATTGGCAAATGAGTGTTGAAATATTGTTCATCAAGATGCAGGTTTGAGCAACTGCATAAAAAAATGCTTTATGTTCTGTTATTTTATGAATCTCTGGTAAGAGTGTAAAGAATTCTCACTTGTGTATTTTCTACAATCTTTTATGGATGCTTAGAAGTGAAAGATAGCAAATAAGTTGCCTCCTGAGAGGCATTCAAAAGTAAATTTTAAATAATGTTTTCTGGTTGTACAAGCTGTATACCTAATTTCTTATATACCCTGCAAAAATGTTTTGTCTTTTGCGTTAGTACGTGGTAGGCAATTATTTTGGCTGGGAGGTCACTTAATTAGTTTTGGTGAGCTATCAAGGTCTGCACACAATCTTTTAGAAGATATCATTTTAACAAATTATAGATTTTTAAAAAATACTCTAAAATCAAACATCTACTATAACATTTTATTTCCAAAAATAATTTTTATCCTGATTTATGTGTTTGAGTAGTATATATAGAGGTGATTGCATAATATTTCAAAATAAAGTCTTACTCTTACATTGTGTGTGCTCATCGCACTGGGCAGAGTGTGTGGAAGGTGGCCTGGAGCTGGAGCTTCGTACAGTGGGGCAGAAGCCGCCTGGCTGCAGCTTCTCCCCTGCCTGACTGGGTGCGTAGTACCTGGCACATGTCCCCATGGCTTCCCCACATTACTTGCTGCCCAGAGCAGTGCAGCAGGGTAGGAGAAGGAGCTGCTAGAGGCGGGGGGGGGGGGAAGCTGAGCAGTATCCAGGTGGCTGCAGCCACATCAGGAGCAGCCCCACTGGAAAGCTGTATGCACAGACTGCTCCAGGTTGGAATGGGTAGGGCTCCGCCCTATGCGGAGCACTGCAGGGGCAGCTGCAGGCTGAATCTGGCCCATGGGCTGTATTTTGCCTACCCCTGTATTAGTAGGATACTGTATAGGAACATATCTGAACAGTTAGGTCAGGCAGGGGAGTGCAACAAGCAACCAAATGATAGGCACACCACTTGAATTGTGAAAAGACATTCTAAAACAGCTTCTGCTCTGTAATTCTAATTAAATGGAATGAGCTTGGAGAGGAGACAGTTGGGGAGGAAGGAGCATGTAAAAGTGAATTGATGAATGTATTAAACAGTTTCACTGTTTTATGCTGAACTGTGAAATTAATATAACGCATTTTCAAATTATCCCTATTAAGGAAAAATCCCAATTGTATACCCTATGATAATATAACAAAAATAATTTTGGGAAAGGCACACAAAGAAGGTACTCTTTTCTTTTGTGGCATGGCATCCCATCAGAGCACTGAGAAAATTGAGAGTAAAGAGGACACCTGTTCCTTTCTTCCCATAATAGTGATGGCACAAGTATTAAGCAAATACAGTATTTCTTTTGTGTTGCTTCTGTTTCTTATTTTCTTCTCCTTCCCATTGTGATATCCAGATGATGTGCATGTCTGTTCTCTCTTATGTTCCTAATTAGGCAGGATGATCACAATTAAACTAGTAAATCTCAAACCCTTGGGGCAGAGGCCACTTCTTTGTATTGTGCAGCAGGAGCATGTTTGATACCATTTCAGTACCATACCATTGAACCAGTATATTCCCATTAAGGTATATTGGAATGGAGCTGTTTCAATGAAACCAAAATTGTAGGCTGAAACAGACATGCATAATGGGGGGGGGAATAAAGGGAGATGATTTGGTTTCAAGAATTTTGAGGCTTTTGGTAAATAATCTGATTTAATCAGTAATATGGAAAATATCCTAAAATCTATATTTCTAGGAAGGTCATAGAATTTCCCAGAGAATATTTTATATAGATTGTATTTTAACTTTTCTCAGTGTATACTTTTTTCATGTTCTTAGATGACAAGAAACAGAACAGATTTGCACCTGAGCAAGATGAATATGGGTCAGAGGCAATGAGTGAAATCAATATTGTTGGACGAATCATCCTAAATATTTGGCGAATGATGAGACATGAGGTGAGATAAAATAAAAATAGTTCTTTAAAAAAGTGTATTAAGAGGTAAAGATGTTTTTTGTTTTTAATTGCATTTGATTATCTCATGCTGCTGCTATTTGGATTTACATCCTGTTCTATGAAGGAAGCCTTTGGCAAAGTTTATGGTAGATTAGTGCTGTAATGCATGTTGTTTTACTCACAACTTGTATAGTTTTATGATGTTTTCACACACAACTGTTTATTGTTTAAGACATTCAAGGGATTCCATTTCAAACTGAAATATAAAATACTAAAATCCTTGTCTTTTACTTTTTAGCAATGTTTCTTAGTTATTTCTTGTAATTTCTTGATGTCCAAGATGAATTTTAGAGATTGCTAGTACAGTTCTTTCACTGACTGAAATATTTGAATTTGTTTTGTACTGTCAGATCTGCTCACTGTTTTGCTGTTCATATGTTACAGTTAGCCTTCTTGCAAAATCACTTTAACTTATGCCCTAATCAAATTCCAGTTTGGTAATTGTAATCAACTTCATTTTAACTATATTTTTCTTCTGGAGAAAAAAAAATCTCCCTTTCTGTCCTAAGTAGTAGTATAGTTCCTGTGGACTGTAAAATGTTTAATGATTTTCTTGTAGGTAACTGCACTTCAGTAATAAATTCCTATTTGTAATTCATAGATCTGAATAAATTTGTAAAAAGGTTTAGGATTCTTCTGAACTGAAACACTGTAATCACTGAATCATTATCACAAATATCTTGTTTTTCTAGGTGAATCTAACCAATTACGCTTTTGAAAATGTGGGTTTTCATGTTCTTCACCAGCGTTTTCCTCTGTTTACCTCTCGAGTTTTGTCTGATTGGTTTGACAACAAGACAGACATCTACAGGTAAAGATCTGATTGATAATGCATTCCTATGGCAGTATTTTTAAGTAAATTTCTCAACTTAAGGTGAATCTACCCTCAGACAGGAGTATGGTGAAAAGATAACCAAGCTAGCCACTAGAAAATGGAGCTCTGCACAGACTGATTTGCCCTGGGGTTTTGTTTTGGGTTTTTTTTGGGGGGGGGTGTTCAACTGCACTGCAACCAGGAGTGTGGATCTCCCCCTAGTGTAATGTTGCTTTCCTTATGAAAAAGCAACCCTGAGATACAGCATGCATTTATTTATTTATTTATTTATTGTATTTTATTCATGTTGAAGAAGTATAGGCTGCTATTTTTAAATCCTTCACATTTAATGTAGTAAGTGGCATTTACCAAAGACTTTTAACAAAGTATCCCTACTATTGAAGCTTTCACTGTCTACTTCAGTTGACTAATATTTGACAAAGCCTAGCCACCAAGTCAGGCATTTGATAAAAAAATAAACCTCTGAACTATAAAATGCATTCTTTTATAGTATAATATAAACTTGTGTACTTTAAATATTAAGTCTGATTAGGTGTTTGAGGCCTCATTGGACTGGATGGTATACAACATTTACTAGGATTTTTGACCTGTGATATGTGTATTTATATAGGGTCAAAAGGGTATGTGTTATATATGATCTATAGCAGTGCTTCTCAAACTATCTGATGTGGCAGACCGGCAATTTTTTTTCCAGTGGGCCAGGGACTGGTGCCCGGTTCAGCCAGTGACAGCAACTGCATGTAACAGTGCTACACAGATGTGTGACTGGCTGTTTCTTTCTCTTTCCTCATCTCACATGACGTGACATCACCTGGAGTGTTGGAATGTACGAACTGCGGCGCTATGACATATCAGTGTTATGCTTCTGAAAATATATTCTTTCTTTCCTGGCAACTCGCTGCAGACCAGCGAATATATTTCTTTCTTTCCACGGACCACCTCTTTGAGAAGCACTGATCTATAGCACAGACCACAATAATACTAAAGTACTGACTTGATAACATGCCATAATGTTTCTATTTTGTTTCCTTTTATAACTCAAATACTTTTTGAAGGTGACTGTGCAATAAGTATTATTTTTAAATTTATAAACAAACATGCCATTCTGTAAACATACAAGGCTACCTCTGTACTTCATGGAGACTGTAGATATCAGTTTATAGCCAAACCACAGTTAGCTTTTACAAATGGACGAAACAAATATAGTAGTAATTAGCCAGGTTAATAGTTCCTGTCCTGTCCTCTCTACACAGAAGACTTTCTTGCCCTTGCTGAGAAGGAAAAGGAGACTGGAAAAAAGACTTCATCCTCCCACTGATTCACAAACTTCATAGCAATAAGAACAATTAAAGCAAAAAGGAACAAAAGATTCTTTGGACTTAAGGTTTCTAAAAGTCCACTATTGAGTTAAAATTTTAATTTAGCCAGTTGGAAATGGGCCTCAAATTCTGTTTATGCATCTGTTCAGGATTTTTCAGGAAAAATGTAATGAATATATAATCCTTTTAAAGATCCATGTGGGTGTGCGCACACAACTTAGAAAGAACGTTTAAAATCTCTTTCCATGTCCTCAACTTGCAGAGCCACAAACTTTCATATATTATAAAAGAATTTTATAAGCATATCTTGTAGGAAACTCTGTTTTCCAGTCTGCAAACTTAATCTATAAATGCATGGAATTTGAGTAGATGGTGGCAGTCTTTGTACATGTGATTAGACTTCCTAGCTGGACTCTTCATAACCTATGTTCTCTTTAACAGATGGAAGATGGTTGATCATTACATTAGCCGGGTCCGTGGGAATCTCCAGTTGTTAGAACAGCTGGATTTGATTGGCAGAACCAGTGAAATGGCCAGGCTTTTTGGAATCCAATTTTTGCATGTATTAACGAGAGGTTCTCAGGTAAGATTAAAAACTTCCTTTATACTTCTCAAAAACATTGTGTGTGAAGTTTGTTTTACTCCTTTAGTAGTATATATTTACTTTTTTTCTTGTTGTATACAAAGGATCATATTATGCAACAGAAGATTTAAAATATTAAGTAAAAAATAATAAAGGAATTCAAATGCAAAATGAATCCATTGAACAGTCTATGTAATAAGCATTTAACTAAAGTATATCCTTTTCACTGAATGCCTTCAGTGACCTATTGAATTTTGCTGTATAAGCTCAGGTAAGTATTTTAATGAACAGCTGCATGGACTGCAGCTCTATGGGCTGAAATTTTCCTGTTTTTGTCTTGGCCTGAAAACGAAAGCAAAAGTTTTTCAGAAGGATGGTTAAGCATACTCAGGAAGATTTGAGAGGCTAATCTTCTTGTGCAGAGATTTGTGGAATATATTTTACATTACATATTCTCATGAGGTAGAGCACTAAGAAAGATGTGCAACCAGAGGCCAGAGATTTGCTAGAGCGGGGGCGGGCAATTTTTTTGGCTGGGGGCGCCACTTAACAAGTTTTGGTGAACTGTCAAGGCTGCAAGGGTGACTCTGCCTCTTGACAAGCACCCTGCCCCCGGTCACCATTTTAGGACCACAAGTCCCGCCACCTAATCTCCGACCTTTGCCACTGGAAGTCCCTCCCCTTACCTCAGGAAGTACTTCTTTTGCGAAGGGGGTTTGCCATATTAGAACCAAAACCAATAATTAAATGATGTACTAAAAATCAAACATCCGTAACAACATATTTTAATTTTATTTTTTTTAAATATTTTCACCCTGGTGTGTGTGTGTGTGTGTACACATAAGTGATTCCGTAATAGCTCAAAGTGAAGTCTTACTCTTGTATATTGTGGGGGTTTGTGGGTATGTGGGGGAAAATTTGGTTGTGGGGTTTGCAGGGGAGGGTTTGAGGGTATGGTGGGATATGCATGGGATACCAAACCCTCAAACCGTACCCTGTGCGCACCCCTCTGAGCCAGTCAGCACCTGCCCCCACCTTGCAACAGGCTGGAGCCTGCATGCCCTGTGGTGCCTCCCTGCCAGTGCCAACAGCACACAGCCCCAGCACACCCTGTGCCTACTTCGCACTGCCTGGCCATGGCACATCCTGCCACCCCTGACCATGCAGCGGAGTTGGGGTAGCTCCTTCAGGCTGCCGCTGCTTCAGGCCCTAGCCCCGTGGTAGCAACGGAGACCAGCATACACATAGCCCTGACTCCATGTGCACCCCCTCTGCTCCGGGCTTGCCCATCTGGGCTGAACAGCAGCAGCTGGGCAGAAACTGGTCCTCAGTGCAGGGGGAAAGCGGCCTCTGCCACTGCCAGGCAGTTCTTGGTGCAGTCTCCTGCTGCCCTCTGTCTCCATCACTACTACCTCTGGGCTGCCCTGTAGCTGCTCTGCACTGTCACCATTGCCACGCTGGGCAGCCCAGAGGCAGTGGTGACAGAGGTGCAGGGCAGCCTGGTGTGGTGCGGGCTCCAGGTGGCTGCACCAAGAACTCCCCGGCAACAGCGAAGGAGAGAGGCCACTTTCCATCTGCACCAAGCAACAGTTTCTGCCCAGCCGCTACCGCTACTCAGCCCAGAGGAGTAAGCTTGGAGCAGGTGCTGGGGCCCAGGCTCAGCAGCAGCAGTGCAGGAGAGAAACTGATCCTTAGCATGAGGTAAAAACACGCCCACCACCACCCCAGGTACTTACTTGCGTAGCCGCCAGGAGCCCACACAGCGCTGCCCTTCATCTGCTGTGCTCTGCCACTGATGCCTCACCAGGCAACCTGGAGGTGACGGTGACACAGCATATATGGAGGGCACCCCAGCACACCTATACCAGGAAGCTCCTATGGTGGCAAGGGGGAGGGGCTGCTTTTTACCCCACGCTGAGCAGGAGTTTCTCTCCTGCACTGCTGCTGCTGAGCCTAGGCAGGCAAACCCAGAGCAGGGGGGAGGGTGCACGGGGGAGGGGCTGTGCATGCTGGCCCCTGCCACTACCATAGGGCTGGGGTCAGCGGCGGCGATAGCCGTAAAGGAGCCTCTGCCACCCAGGCTGCCTAGAAAGGCAGTCTGGCTGCAGAGCCACCCCAGCCACGCTGTGCGCCCAGGGGGCGGTAGGATGCGCCTCAGCCAGGCGGCACCTTGGCTAGGTGGGACCAAGGGACCCGCTGCAGGCCAGACAAAGCCCCTCTGGGCTGGATTTGGCCCACAGGCCACATCTTAGCCACTCCTGTGCTAGAGCCATGACCACACTAAGGGTGAAAACACCTTATCTGCTTTTTTTGGAAAAAGTCACCTGTTGTCCCTGGCATTGAAGTCCAGGCCACTGGGAATTCCCCAGATACTGCACCACCCTGCACTTTGCTGTTGATACCCATGCCTCTGGCCAGGACCCAGCATGGGGTGCACGGGTCCCACTATGGGGGCACAGGGCACCAGAAGTTCCCCAGGTGGAATTCTAGGACCAACACAAGCTTTTTCTCTTTATGGACAAATTACTCTGGAGTCCCCAGAGGGCCTGCAGTGGGGAAAATCAGGCAGGTGCTCCTGGGGCTTAAGGGGCCTGATCCTGGACAGCAGTTCCTGAGATGCACAAGACCGGGCCCCCAGAACACCCCACCCAGGGCAGATGGAGAGTTTCTGGCCTAAAATGCAACTAAATGCAGTCCTGAAGTGGGTACATGTTTGGCCAGACCTCAAAGTGGTTGATAAGATGAAGTACTGAACTGTTGTTCTGGACCAGTGCTTACAAATAGGAGAAGCAGAAGCTGCATTTTGTATCTTTGCCATTCCTTTCTCTCCTCGCCTGCTTCTAGGAAGCAGGTTTAGCCTATAAAACAACAGTTAATCTGTAATACCATCTAAAAGACTGTCAAACAAGGGTATCTCCTGTAAGAACACTTTCCTTCTACAGATAAAGGGAATTAGATGGAATTAGAGGTTTTGTTAATATTAAGACTTATTTTAATGCTTTACGTGTCAGGTATTTTAACTGATTTTTTCCTTCTTTTTACAAATCTTTACTGAAAAGCTAAAAAAAAAATTGACTTTTTTGCACTGGAACTAAACAGGCCAAGGTTTGTGTGCAACCCCACACCTTCATTAACTGTTTAATGGTGTACAGTGCCAAGAAAACATTAACACCTTTGAGTCCCTGGGCCTGTGTTTTCCATTGCAATCAACAGCAGCCCCATTGTAGTGCAGTGGTTGAATGTCCAGTGCTTGAAGCAGAGGGCTGCATATTAAATAGTGAGGGGAGAAATATTCACTGTACACCTTTCAACTTGTCTACCAACTTGAATTTTTGTCCCTAGAGGTTCTCTACCTCCTGTTATCTGTATGTTTGGGGCAGAGTCAAGATTACACAGAAACATTTTTGCTTTGGTATTATTAAATACTTAGCTTTGCAGCCCTACCATTTTTTAAATTTAGGTTTTACATGGAATGTAGATATTAACCAATACAAAAGGTAACAAAGCACCACATGAGTAATGTTCTAATCTCAAAACTTTCTGCTGCTCCTTCTCTTCTATATATACTTCAAGAGGAGACTGAACGGTCACCTTGCTGGGGTCACTTGACCCCAGTTGTCTTTCCTGCTTGGTGCAAGGGGGCTGGACCCAATGATCTTCCAAGGTCCCTTCCAGCCTACATTCTATGAATCTAATTTTATAGTGCTATACTATTGTAACATTACACTACTCTGGTTGGGGTTGTTATTCAAATAACACCTTTGTGGAATACCTTTCTCTGACTTTTAACTTAAAGATGCAGACAATTCTGAGTGACTCATATGCAAAGAAAACCTGAATGTTTCTTTAAAACATATTTTTTTCCCCCATCTTACATAATTAAAGAAAATCTCTTTGGCTTCATATAACCTCTCAAGGAAAATAGCACTTCTGTGTTCTGCCTAAGCATATATAAGCTCTCAGCCTAAAATGTGAAAACAAGGTTTTTCTGATTATATAACAGGGGTGGGCAATTATTTTGGGCGGAGGGCTGCTTAGCAAGTTTTGGCAAGCTGTCGAGGGCTGCATGGGTAACCCTACCCCTTGACAGGTGCCCCGCCACCTGGTCACCATCCTGGGACTGGAAGTCCTGCCCCTTGTCCCTGGAAGTACTCCTTTGGAGAAGAGGGTTTGTTACCTTAGAACCGGAAAAGAAATAATTATGTACTAAAAATCAAATACCCATAATATTATATTTTCATTCAATTAAAAATACATTTTTGTCCTGATACCTGTGTGTTTGTGCTTTATATGTAGAAGTGATTGCATAATAGCTCAAATGTAGTCTTACTCTTGTATAGTATGTGGGGTGTGCAGCGGTGTTGGGGGGTATGCATGGGTGGGTGGATGTGGGGTTTGTGGGGAGCTGTGGAGTGTGTGTGGTATTTGTGGGATGTGTGATTGTGTCTGGAGGAGGGTGTGGCTGTGGGGTTTGCAGAAAGGGTTGCAAGGGGGGAGCCAGTCAGGCCTTTGCTGTCCAAAGCTTCAAGGCCGCGTTTGCACTCCAGCGGCTCGTGCTGCCGACAAGAGGCTGGGGGCTGCCGGGGAAGGGCCTGTCAAGCTTGGGGCAGTGGGGGTGCTGGGGTCCTGGAGCCACTGGGGGTGGCCTGGGATGCAGGAAGCCCAAGAAGGTGGTGCAGAACTTGCATCGTGTGCCTGAGGCTTGGGGCAGCAAAGGCTTGGCTGCCCCGCCCCCATGGGCGGCCTGGGGGTTGCCATCATCCTGGGGGGGGATGTCCCAGCCCCCCTGGTCCTGGAACAGGCAGGGAGGCTGCACCAGGAGCCAGAGGAGAGCCATGGCTGTCTTTCTGCTTCAGAAACTCCTGCAGCTTCCAGGAGGCCGTGGGCCCCAGGGAAGCTCCTTGCCGGCCCTGAGGCTACTGGGGGTGGCACATGGCCCGGGACACAGGAAGTCCAGGAATGTGGCGTGGAAGTTGCATCCTGCACCTAAGGCTTGGGATGGCTACAGCCTGGCTGCCCCCTGCCCCCTCCCATGAGTGGCCCTGGTGGGTACCACCACCTTGGGCCCAGGACTCTGCCAGGTCGTGCCACCCCCAGCAGCCTCAGGAGGTGACCTGTGCTGCCCCTGGGGTGGCCAGGAGCTTCCTCAGGGCTCCTGGGCTCCTCGCAGCTGCAGGAGCTTTTGGAGCAGAAAAGCGGCCGCAGATCTGCTTCTGCTCCTGTCGCAGCCTCCCTGCCTGTTCTGGGGTCGGGGAGCAAGTTGCCACTGGGCCCTTGAGGGGCAGGGGAGCCCGGGCCTTTCACCCAGGGTGGCAGCACCCACCGTAGCTTCCTGTGGGGTGAGCAACCAGGCTGTTGCCACCCCCAAGCCTCAGGCGCGGGATGGAAGTTCCGCGCTGCCTCCCCAGGCCACGTCCCCACTGGGTCATGCCACCCCCAGGCGGCCCCCGTGCTGCCCCCAGAGCTGAACAGAGGAGTTGGAAGCCAGCAACAGCCAGGCAGTGCCCCGGGGCCTGTGCCAGCAAGGCCCAGAGCAGGGTTGCAGATGGCTGGGCTCTGTGGAGCAAGGCCAGGCTGCCCCAGCATGGAGACCCTTTGGCTCCCGTGCACCCCCTTGCTTCCAGCTCTGTGGCCAAACAGGGACCAGTGTGCCCCCCGGCCCTCTTACTTGAGGTTCTTGCTCTGGCACAGGCGGGAACAGCCTCATGGTCCCTCCAGCTGGTGGAGGCAGGGCAAGGCGAGCCCTGCTTTTCCAGGAGCCTGCTGTGGCTTCCACTGGGTCCTGGGTCCTGTCACTTTTGACAGGAGCCAGAGGCAAGTAAATTAATTTTTAAAAATTTTCTAGGGACCCCGTGGGCCGGACAGAACGGCCTGGTGGGCCGGATTCGGCCCACCCCTGGTATACAAGTGCTTGAGCTAAAAGTGCTTGTAACCTTAAAAACACTAACATAAAAAGCTGCTATAACAATGGCATAACAGGGCAAACTTCTACAATTATTTTTCCAATTCTTTGTTTCATAGGCTAAGTATTCTAATCACGATTGGAATGAATGTAACCTCAGTTAATGAAACTGATATGGAGATTTTTGTTCTGGGAGAGGAATACTTTTTAGGGCAAACATGGTTTATACAGCAGGAAATAAGAGTTCAGAAGATTTAAGTACTATTCCTGCTTCCTTATACATTCCTTGCCTGTTCCAATGTTTCCTTTCCAGGGATATTATTTCTCTCTTATAGATACTTTATGTTAATTTTCTGATTTTTTTTTTATTTTATTTTTTTTTAAATACTCTGAGATCTTTTGGAAGGGGCTATAAGAGTGCAGAGTTCTAGGATTTTTTTATTTTGAAAAAGAATATTAAAGTAGTAGTACAGTATTTGTCTTGCTTATATCGCAACCCATAATATAATATGCATCTTATTTTTGAAAGTCCGAAAGAAGAAGAGAAAAAAAAATCTCAAGTTATGGCTGCATAGAGCAGGAACACAGCCTAATCTTGAAATAACTCACTCTCCCTTTCCTGCTTAGTTGAAACCCTAGGTGCTGCTGAAGACTGGCTTCCATAGATAGATCCATGATTTTGAAAAGAGATAACAATTTTCCAGGGCTGTGGTGTAAGAGAGCAGAAACCAGGAGCAGCTGGCAGACAGCAAAATTGCCCAAATAAAATTTATCTTGGTTAGTGGAACATCAAAACTATTAAAAAAAAAAAAAAAACCAAAAAAAAAAACAACCAACCTCTCTGAAGTGACAACGAGCCATTTAAGTCTATTGTCTCCCTCAACTGCCTGAGTAGTAATGCAACAACTGCTGCACCATGGGACAAAAATCAAAGCAGGGTGCTTCTATCCTGGTCAGTTTCTCTGCTTAACAGACATGCCCCACTTTTGAGGGGGCTGACTTTTAGGGGGGGAAAGCTGTGTGTTGTATGCAGGAAAATACAGTATTTTTACTAGATTTATATCTACATCTATAGAAATAATAATTAAAAAACCCTTTAAGGGTGATTCTTTGTAGTATTATTATCTGTTTCAGTCTATGACATTCAACAACTGGTGATGGCGCTGTGTTGGTTTGGGCAAGATAAAAGTACTTTGTCTTGCTTTTTCTTGCCTGTCCTTTTCATAGTAGAGGGATTAGGCTGTGTGATGCACTGAATAGGAACAAGCCTACAAGACATGCAGCTGACCTGGGTTCTGTTCCCAGCTCTACCATTGATCCTCTTGAGTGGATTTCAGCATTGCTTCATCTCTTGGTGTCTTCTCTGGTTCTGGGTGTGGAAACCTGGAGAAGTGATAATGGGCTACATAAGTACTAAATTAGTCTGCATTTATTATTCACTCTAACAGTAAAACCATATTGTGGAGTGTAATTCTTAATGTAGTCAGCTCACATCAATACATCTAAATTCTATTAATTACAGTGGATTTTTTTTTCTTAGTTCTCTAGTAAAATGTCACATTGAGAATCATATACCGTTATGTTGTTTTGTTTGTGCGACATTGTCTATAAGTCTAGCACAGAGATAGCCTTGTTGATATCTGTTTGCCGAAAGCTCTATGGCCACATATATTGCTGCAAATTATATATTGATTGAAATGCTCATTTCACTGTTAATAGCTGAACAATCAAAAGTGAAAGGTTCTCAGTAGTTAAAGCTAAAACACAAGCAACAATTCTTATAAGTTATTAAGGAAAAGTATATCTTAAATATTCGCTGTATTCTGTTGGAAAATTTGCTATCGGTAGAGCATCCCAAATACACATGTATATGGATATATAGCCAGGATCTATATTGCACTTTAGAAATATTAACAAACATTGTTATATTAAACATTGTTTTGCAGTATCGTGTGGAGTCAATGATGCTGCGTATTGCTAAACCAATGAATTACATTGCTGTGACGCCCAGTATCCAGCAGCGAGCTCAGATGAGGCCCCCACAATGTGTTCCCCTAATAATGGAGCCAGAATCCCGTTTCTACAGCAATGCTGTTCTTGTTTTAGATTTCCAGTCATTGTATCCTTCTATAGTGATAGCATACAATTACTGCTTTTCAACCTGCCTGGGACATGTTGAGAACTTAGGAAAGTAAGTAATGTTTCTTTCTTAGATAAACCTTGATCCTACAAGAATCTTGTATAAGATGTTTAGAACCCTCAACTACCAATGAGAGCAGATAGCAGCATCTCAAAGGGTTGCAATAAGGAAGTGCTAAGCTTCAACAATAATTTTAAACAATTTGTAATTACAAGTTCTGTGCTATAACTAGTATTCTCAGAAATTTGGACGTTGAATGTGACTGAATCAGAGATCAAGACACATTCTAGCTAATATTTTCTCCATGTTTTGTCATAACATGTTGTATGCGTGCTTCTGACCATAATCGGTTCTGTTAACATTAAGGTTTCTATTTTTAAAAATGTGATATATAAACCAATTGGGACTCTTTCAATCTGAAGTAATACTCCCCCTTTATATGCCTATATATAGATTTTTAATTTAAGAACTATTATTTCCTGTTCCTTTAATTATTCTAAACTGAAAGAGCAGATTGACCTCTAAAGTATAATGATGATTTTTTTTTTTTAATTTTAAAGAAGCAAAACCTGCTGCTTATTTTAGTTGAAGTTACCTTTATGGAACAATATTTGGAAGAGTTGGAACATATTTTAAATGGCGACTGGGCATTAGTATAAAGTTTCTTAAGTGTTACGATTTGAAATTTTTAAATGGCTTAAAGCAGGAGTGTCAGTGTCGGTGAATCATCTGGCCCATGAGGCTTTTTGCCACAGCTCACAGTTGCCAATTCAAGAAATTATTTTTTCCAGACATTCTGCGAACTTTTTATTGACAATCAAACTTTTTACTGAAATTGTTTTTACTGACATGTTTTACATAATATAAACATAACCCTTGTGCCAGGCTCTGGACAGCAATAACGAGGGCAGGGTTCAGATTTAGGTGTTTAACACCAGTTTTTAAGAAAGTCTTACTTGACTGTAGCAAGGGCTTTCCATCATGCTGCCCCACACCATGCTGTTCCCCATCCAAGCCTATCATCCCTCCCCCCAAATCTGACCTTCACTGGCATAGACCTCCCCCCACCCAGCCCTGAAGCTCCAGATCTCCTCCAGATTCAAGTTAACTCTGTCCCCCAGCATCCCAAGATGATTTGCACCTCCCTCATAACCTCCCCCCCAACCCCCCATGCAGGGTGGGCAGGCTAGTCTTGGCCCAAGCTATTTGTTCCAGCTGAGCAGGGAAGTGTGCTCTAGTGCCCCCCAGCTTTTGGCCTGGGCCACTGCAGGCATGTGGCTGCATTTCCAAAATGAAAAGTGAATGTCTGTTCACTTGCTTATTGGTTGAATCTACACAGCTTAAACTAACTTGTGAAGGTTGAATCGATTCAGCCTTGGACTTTTTGACTGTCTGTACTTAGCCCCTGAAGCCAGGTAGCCCTACCTACCTGCTAAGTAAGCAGCCATTACAGGCAGGAGACAGCTGATGGGATGCAGTGGCAGTACATGTTTAGGATGGGGAGGGGTCTATGGATCCTCACGTGGGCTACAGCGCTGTGTGCAGTACTGTGTGCAGGGCTTGCACTCCTGTTCAGCCACGAGGTGGCGCTGCTCTGTTGAATCCAGCATCCTTCCCATGACAGATCTTCATTCAAGCTCACTGGTTCTTAGGGTTTTTTTAAGTTTTTTGTTTTGTTCTGTTTTAGAGATAGTGCTGTCCTTTTTTATGGACTTCACAGATGAGTGTTTTTTAGCCCCTTCTTTGGTTTCTTTTATGGACTGTGTAAATTTAGACAGTTGGCAACCTGCCACAGCTCCTAGCAGACAAGTAGTTAATGTTGCCACAATTCAACCCCTTTGCCATGGCAACTGGACTTGGAGCATCAGTGTGGCCCAGTACCTAGGGGGTGAGACTGCAGCAGAATTTAGCGTATTTGATGGCCACTGGTGACAAAAAAGCACCTACTGCCTGCACTGATGTTGTGGCTTTGGCAGCTATGGTGATAGGGTTGAGCAGTGGTGTCGTTAACTCCTTCACTGCTGGCACTGGCACAGTAATATTGGCAGCTGCAGCCAGAAAGGCCCACCGTCTGGGTCTACCGCACCAGGCCAAATGAGTTTGAAACCCGTGATTTAGAGGAAGATGATCAATTTGGTAAACATGAAATTTCTGCAGTTGCATGCATATGGGAAATTGGCCCTTGGTTATAATGGTCGTGTGCGCCAACAAATTAGTTTCAAAATAGAATTTTTTCCATGCATTGCTGCTTCACTTTTAGAGAATGTCACATGCAGTTAAGAAACTTTAACTTGTAGGCTTGTTTACAGCAAAATGTGTCTAATTTTGAGATTATCTGTGTTAATACTTATAAGCATTTTAATACAGACTAGAATTTCCAGTTTAGTTGAATATAAAGGAACTGATAGTTTTCTGTTTGCTTATTTAATGTTATTCTTTACTAGATATGATGAATTTAAATTCGGCTGCACCTCTCTCAGAGTACCTCCTGATTTACTTTACCAAATCCGGCATGATATTACAGTATCACCCAGTGGAGTGGCTTTTGTCAAGGTAATTATTATGCTTCTGTGTGATAGACATTTTTCACAGTTAGTTCATTGATTAACAAGATTAAAACCCTTTTGGATTGATACATAGCAGTTTATATGTTGCAGCTTTAAAAGCAAAGAGAATATTTTTCTGTATGTCAGTCTATTTATGTATCTTGTAGCACTTGCCAACGCATCACACAGTTGGACTTCTGATAGTTCAAAAATAAAAATGTTGATTGTCATCTTTTTTAGTTTCAGTGAAGGCTTATTTCCTCTGCAATTAAAAATATATTTCTGATTGTACAGTACAGTTATGCCTATACTTGTACCACATGCTAGGATCAAATATAATTGCCCACATGTAACAGTTTTTCTGAAACTCGGTTGGTAAAGAACTTTCTCAGGGAAAAGTCTATGTTTTTAGAGATTAAGCTCCTTGAGTTCCGTTTTGGGCCTATTCTTGTCATGCGTACAGCTGGCTGACTAGTTTAATGAATGAACATGGATCCAAACTGTTACAAGCTGTTACCCCATCACCAATTAGTTTAATGTAAAATAAACACTGTACTCTTAAAAGTAAATACTATGAGGAATATTAATTTAAAAAGCAATTCTGAACATGTGAATATAAATATTCCTATCCTATTGCAGTTAACCAATCCTTTAAATAAATATAAAAGTACATAATATTACATTCTTCATTGCCAAATCAAAAAGAAGAAAATTAAGTCTATGCCTCTTCAGTGGACTTTGAGTATTTTTAACCACTAATGCATTGGTGTCTCAGGCACCTCACCATTATTCTATATTCTTATCAAGGGTTAGATACTCATTCTTGCTTTTCTGGTTATCCTTTCTCTTTGTTTTGGTTGGATGTTTTAATATTGTGTTTTCTTTGTTTCTTTTGTGGCAGCCTTCAGTAAGGAAGGGCGTGCTGCCAAGAATGCTAGAAGAAATTTTGAAGACTAGGATAATGGTGAAGCAATCTATAAAGGCTCACAAGCATGACAGAGCTATAGTGCGAATGCTTGAGGCACGTCAGTTGGGTCTGAAACTTATAGCTAATGTCACCTTTGGTTATACTGCTGCTAACTTTTCTGGAAGAATGCCATGTGTTGAGGTAAGGGGTGCTGATACAGTATAAAGGGGATTTGGGAAAGAGATTTAATAAAACAGTGCCAAATAACAATGTCATTCCTTGAAAAATACATTTAATCTAAATGTGACTATAAAAGCTGTGTGCTTGTTTTTTCTCTTAAAGTACTGAAAAAATAAATCCTTGGCTTCAGTTCTGAACTTACTATAATTAAAACCTGTTTTTTCACTGTAATAGAATATTTAGCATTAGTCCATGTATAAAGAATAGTTTTGTGAATATGGATTGGATTAAAGTTCTGCTCATCAACAGTAAAGCAAGATATTATAGTTATTTTTGTACTTTTTTTATTTCAGTGCTTTCCTTTTGTTTAATGAACAGAAACATTACAGACTAAACACTAGTGTTAAACACTAGTTTCTTTCATTATGACATAGTAGTAATGGAACAAATTATGTGCATTCCATTTTAATTTTATTTCACACTTTATTGAAATTATTTCCGTTGGTTCGTATATGGCACAACATAGCGTAGAATTACAAACGTCTCATTTGTGTTTGAGTAGATATAATTAAATAGTTGGAACCCCATCCCGAAGGTCCATATTCGAGAAAAACTATTTCAGTTCCTCAAATCGTGAGTTTCACTTGTGTAGGGATTAGAATCTTGTAAATGTGCTGGCTCCCCAACGTGTATTTGCAGTGCTTTCTTTTAGGCTGAGAGTTGTACAATTTTAATGAGAAAATATACTTGTTAGCTTATTTTAATAGCTAGAATGAATAAAGAAAAAATGAACAGGCAACCTCTCAAGTCTGATCATTTCATGAACAAGGAGCAGTGATCTCAAGTTGCAGCAAGGGAAGTTTAGGTTAGATATTAGGAAAATTTTCTCAGTAGTGGGTAGTAAAGCAGTGGAACAGGTCACCCAGAGAGGTTTTGGAATCTCCATTCTTGGAGGTTAAGACCCTGGGTAGACAAAGCCTTGGCTGGGATGATCTAGTTGGGGAATGGTTCTGCTTTAGGGGGTTGGACTAGATGACCTCCTGAAGTCCCTTCCAACCCTAATTTTCTGTGATTCTTTGAACAAAATAAGCATCTTTTCAGTGTATGGCAAACAGGTTAATTAAAACAGAGAAATATACCATAAGCTTTGTAAGCTCTGTATTCCAATCACTGCTTTCTATTTAGAAGCTTTGCTTCCTGCAGTTCCTTCACACCATCTGATGAAGTAAGCTGCTGCTTACAAGGCTTTATGCTACACATCTCTGATGTAGCCTGTAAGGTGCAAATCTGTTCTCTCTTCTGCCTGACTTCAGGCTAAGGCGGCTAACTTCTGCTCTCTCTGAACCATAATTGAACTGGCTTTGTTTATAAACTGGCAGCTGATAAGTTTGTATGGATTCAGGACATCTCTGCTTCAACAGAATAATCAAAATTACACAGGAAATTCTTTGGGTCGCATGTCCACCTCTATGCTAATACACATTTTTTCCTGCAGTATATTCTCATGTGCCTGGTTTAGTTTTAAATTGTACAGATGATGGGATTTCAATCATTTTCTTCAGGAGGTGAATAACTCATGGCCTAGCATTTCTGTGAGGGTCATGCCCCATACCAGCTCTTCCCTTTACTCCAACTAAATTCCACTACCTCTACCTGTTACCTTTTTGGTCAGTTTAATCATTTTTTGGTGGTTACTTTTTAAATATCTGTAGAAGGCTGCAACTCTTCATCACTTGTTTGGGCAAGCTAAGCCATTTTTAATCTTTCCTACTAAATTAATCCCTCTATCTCTTTAATCATTTCTTTCACTATTCCCTGAACCATGCAGCTTTCAGTAACCCATTTCCAGAATTCTCTTTCCCTTTGCTACATTTTTTTTAAACCAGCAAATGTGTCAGTTTGTTTTACAATGATCCTGCTTATTAAAAGATCAGTTCAGAGCAAAGCCAGTGCTACATAGCAGTTGTTGTGGTAAAATAAAAACAAAAGAGTTTCAGTTTATTTTTATTTGCAGATTGGGGATAGTATTATCCACAAAGCCAGAGAGACATTGGAGCGAGCAATAAAGCTGGTGAATGATACAAAAAAATGGGGAGCTCGTGTTGTATATGGCGATACTGACAGGTAAATTAATAGCCTGCTTTTTCCAATGATATATGAAACAGTTACTCATATGCACTAAACTTGCAAAGGAGGCTATCACCATGATCTAAATATTACACTTATGGCAGCTCTCTCTAGATTTTTTTTGTTTTGTTTTTAATAAACATTTTTCCCTGGTATATTGAATACACAGTAAAGTATTGGTAATAGAACTATATTATAGAGTCCGGGCTGTGACTAGACTTTCTCCACACCTGCTTCCACTCTCCCCACACACAACCTTCCCCCCCCCCCCCCCCCCCCATCTCCACCCTGCTTCATGGTGCAGCTGGGTGGGAAGAACAGTTCTCAAACTGTTCTTGGTGAGGACAGAGGCTTGCTTCTATCTGCAAGCCCTGCAAAAGTTAATTTAAGAGCTGTTAGGCTGGTATAGTTTACAGCACCCAGCCACTGCAATTAGTGTTCATCTATGGATGAGGTTCCTAGTGAGTAAAGAAATGAGTAGGACCTGTAGGTGAGTCCTTCTTTACCTTGAATGTAATATTGGTCCTGCATGGAACACTTCCACACTTAACTACAATGGAAGTAGCTTTCATGTCATAACTATTCTACAGTAAATTATGCAGATAGCTATGGTTAAGCAATCCTTCTTCTGATTAACTTTCAGTAAGGAAACAGTCATCATTAAATCTCCCAAAACACCCAAGATCATTTTATAGAGAGGTGACCGGAGAGCTTCCCTTGCATAAAATTGTGACATCTTTTTGGTCCTGAACTTTGTTCATGTTAAAAGTGATAATGCTTTCAGCATTTGGTAGACCCTGGTCTACCAAAAAGTATTTAATTGCCACTCCTCTGTAGTGCTGATGATCAGCAAAACTAACCATTAAGGCAGGGCTATCCAACTTTGGAGCAGCTGGGGACTACAAGTCCCCTGGCCACATAGCATAAGGACCGCATGGCTCCCAGGCCAAATGGTGCATGAGCTGTACACCACACTGTATGCGAGTCCCCTGCCTCCCTTTCCTCCTCCCACTGAACTGTGCTGGCATTTCTGCACCACGCTGTGCCATACCAACACCCCCACACTGTGCAAAGTCCCTGGGTCTCCCCAGACCCCAACCACAAGCTCCTGCAAGGCCGCGCCATGCCACCCTGTCCCCCCAGGGACTCTGGTGGCAGCAGCAAGAGAACAGTTGTGGGGGTGGTGAGGGGGCAGTGCCTGAGGGCTGAAGATTAACCCCTTGGGGGCCACATGCAGTCTGCAGGCCACCAGTTGGATAGTGCTACATAAAGAATAGCCTGTGGTATTCCTACTCCCGTACCAATGCAGTGTCGGTTCTTCAGATTTCAGTGTGAAGAAATAAGGTCTCTTCCTCTTTCATCTGTTTAACTCTGTCTTCATTTTCTGAGTTGATAGTTTTCTTTGCAAAATTTACAGCAGAGTCTTTAGCTCTCTTTGGTTTCTGCAAAGGCATTTGAGCAGATTTAAGCATGATTAGTTTGTCATCTCTGGAAAATTGCATGCATGTCCTACTTTTATCCTTAAGATTTGTGAAATTTTCATTCCCTGGGAACTCTTAATCACAATACTGTTGCCATGACCACAGATGCTAGAACTATGTAAGTGATGCTGAACAGAATGGAGAACTATATCTCCTGTCTAATGTGGTCAACCCCATTTAGTCAGAAAACCACACCACACTCCCAGGTTGCATTGCATAGTGCCACTTAGCCACAGAACTCAGGCAGGGACCACAAGGAGGACTGCCTTTGCTGCAGTAGTGAGCAGTGGTAGTCCTCCTTGAAATCCCAACCAGCTAGACCCTGCCAAGAATCTCTCTTCCTCAGGATTCCTTACCAATCCCATGATACTGAAAGCAAAATAAGCACTGAGGATCTATTCCAGTAGCAAAGTCTGTGCTGCTCTCCAGTACTGAGATGGTCTTCTTTCCCTACACCAAGCTAATACCAATACTAAGGCTGTTGATAGCATCACCACAAGTACCAGGGTTTGGGCTACTTGTAACCAAACCAGAAATACAGAAGTAACTTCAGAGACGGAGCCAGAATGCAGATTGAGTTGGTAGAGGCAGCTGAAAAAAGGTGGCTGGGGTGCGATGTTTCAGTGACTAGAACAACCAGCAATCTAGAAATTTGGTAATCCTGTTTTCCATGCAAACAGATAGTGACAGATTTACTATAGATTTCCCATTCCAAGAGAGATTTTGAAGTATCAGTATCCTTATTTCCTGTTTCTACTTTTTATATTCTAGCATGTTTGTACTGTTGAAAGGAGCCACTAAGGAACAGTCTTTTAAGATTGGTCAAGAAATTGCTGAAGCTGTAACAGCTACAAACCCCAACCCAGTAAAATTGAAGTTTGAAAAGGTAAAGGAAAAACATTTTGTTCTAAATATATGGCTAGAACATGTTGCTCCTTCAAATGCATTAGTCTGTTGATGATTTATCTGAAACATATGTTTCTTAAAACTTATGACCTTTGGTTGCCTTAGACTTGTCAGAGGAAGTTTGCAAGGGAAACGAGAGCATTTCCCACTTTTACATTAGGACAACAGATGGCCTTTCTTCCTAGATGCAAGTCAGGGCATAGACGCACATTAACACTTAAGAGACTAGCTTAAGTGGGGTTTAAAAATGAAATGGATAGATATGCAAGATCTTAAAACTGGTTTAAAATCACCTGAAATGGTTCACAAGTCTAACTGGAAAATCTGGTACTCTTTTGAACTGGTTTAAAGTGCACTGGTTCAGTGTTGCATGTGGACATCAAGCATTAAGTGACACAGATCTGGTCCTCCAGGCATCCCACACTACATTGTTCTTCATCCCCAGTTCTGCAACTGAATACTTGGGTACATATTCACTGCCCCTTCCCCTCCCCTTTTCCCCCTTTTTAGCACTTTTTGTCTCTTCCTTTACACTGCTTATTCAATAAAGGCTTACCTCTAACAACTTGTTCCCGACTTGACTGTAATCCCTCATCATGCCCCACCTCCCACCCCCTTCCAGCCAACCCAAGCCAGGAATGCACACTGCAGACCTCAATTAACTGCAGGCTCTTGAATTTTATTGAACTCATGTTGAGGAGAAAGGGGAGAGAAGAAAAGTGAAAAATACCCCTACCATAGGTCACCTGTCCCCTGGGACCTCCAAAGCACAGGTACAAGCACTCCTGCTCCCCTCTACTTACTAGGATGGGTGCTCACTCCCATTCCCTGGTGTTGGAGCTACAGCACTTCAGTGTCTAAAAAGTGCTCTACTGCTCTACCTGGAACACTAGGGCACCATACACGTGGATGCCTCTGACCTGCAACAAGTTGTAAACCAGTGATTGGGGACATTTGCAAAAGGTTCAGTTCTTACCACACCCTCAGTCTCTGAAATTCTCTTTGCAGCAAGTTTAGACATCTTAACCAAGTTGGATTCTTTTTTTTTCTTTTTTTAAAGGGAGGAATGGCTGTCAATGCCATGATTGTTATTTAACAAGTGTTTAAAGCCCTTTTGAAAACTTACTTCTGTTGAATCCAAAAAATAAGCATACAGAATAACAACCCAAAGCCACCCACAGAGAATGGGTTCCTGGAAAAAGTATGACTCCAGATAATATTCTGCATCCCAGAGGAACAGCTAATGAAAGTTTAGTTATTGTGGAAGTGCCTTACTCTCATGCATTGACATTTTAAAAGTTATACCAACGCAAGGTCTTCTCTATTGCTGAAAGATTTTTCTTCCATTTGATGTTTAAAGCTAACTTTGTTAAACTAAGTGTACAATTATATCAAAAGAGGGTCTGGTTACAGTCCAAAAAGTAAAGGAATTTATAATGAAGGATACCTCTATTACAATGTGTTACTGTCTCCCTGAATGTTGCAGGGTTCTCAGCCGACATATCACGTGTTGCAGTATCTTCCTAGGTCTAACAGGATGACTACAGTTAAGCAATGACACTCTCCTAATCTGCTTTCTTTGCAGACCTTTACTTTAATTTATTTTTGTTTGTTTTTATGACAAGACAAAGGGTGAAAAAGGAATAAAAATAAATAACTGCAAATTCTCGAAAAATTCAATCTTACATTGCTAGTTAATTCGCATCAAAGAGGTGCTAGCTTTTTTCTTAATCCAACAGGTCTATTTGCCATGTGTCTTGCAAACCAAGAAGAGGTATGTGGGTTACATGTATGAAACACTGGACCAAAAGGACCCAGTATTTGATGCAAAAGGTATAGAAACAGTCCGAAGAGATTCCTGTCCTGCTGTTTCCAAGGTAAGACAACATGCATAATCTTTTAAGTTAATGAAATATGCTTAACTAGTTCTTTAAAATTTTTATACAGTGCTGCCTCCTAATAATATTTAAGTCTAGAGAGAGCACCTCTGTTTGAGGTTTTTCCTACCCTTTCCCCCAGCATTAGTAATTTGAGATCGGGCTTTTTTCACTGAGGGTATTGCATGGTATGACAGGGTCCTGCCAATTCCCAGTCTACCATCTGGCAGTCTTTCCACCCCCTAATTTATTCAGTGCATTTACTCTTTGGAGAACACAGGACCCTTCCTTCAACACTATACAAACTCTACAAAATGCCCATCCTGGGTCTCCATCCATTTACTTCAAGTACTTGGTACTACTTAGGGAATTCCACTACCTAAAGGTATCCCTGCCAACTACAGTTTTCCCTGTGCCCAATAATTCATGTAGAATCTATACTTCCTTAATTGTACATTTTGAACTTGGTGTAAAAAAAATCTTTTGTGCCCAGTCAAATCAAGAACAAATTCTTCCTAAAAAGCTGAAGTGTTTGCCTCAGTCAGTTGTCCTGGCTACATGTTCTTTTTTTTACCTCTGATTTGTCTGAATCAACTACAGATGAAACAAGTTGGCAAAAGAATGTTCTTCTGTCTCATTCCAAAAAAAATCTCTTCAATAGTTGAAAAATTTCAGGCAGAGGAGAGAATATAAACACAAGAGGTAAAAATGATACAGGGTTGATACAAACAATGATACGTAGCAACCGCCACTAGAATCTCTCTAACGTGGCCCAGTACCCCATGAGCTTCTCTGTTAGTCTTTCTTTTAAGCTTTTGATTAAATCCAAACTGTCTTTTTGCATTTGTTAGTTTGGAAGTTATTTTCTGTTCCACTGCCATAGCATACTACTTTATAACTGCTTAAGTTAGTGGTGCTCAAACTTTGGGTCCCATGGACCAGATGAGCAGCACAGGGCCAGATCAAGCCCTATTCACAGGGGCCAGCCAAGGCCCCGTGGATTGCATGTGGATCAGGCCCTGGGACCCCGCACCACCCCTGCTCATGCACACATGACTGGGATTGGTCCTGAGGTGCGACGCTACCCTAGTGTGCCAGGATTAGGCCCTGAGGCCTGACACTGGCTGTGCACACTGGGATTAGGTGCCTGAAAGAACACACAAAGCCCAGGGCTGCCTGCAGGTCCAGCACTTTGGCAGCAGGGAAGTAGTGCCACCATTCCCCTGCCACCAAATTTTCAGACCCTTGGGGAACCTCATGTGCCAGCAGCCTGATCTGTCCCATGGGCCAGGGATTGAGTACCCCGGGCCTAAGTAATTAGTTAATTCTCTTCTTTGCAGAAAATGTATTGGGAGAAAGTACAAAGCCATCTGGAAAAATTGTTCACCTCAGATGATAAACTGAAGCATTTGTTCGTATAATGTATTTACCTAGCATAGAAGCATAGGCATGTGCAAAAGAACACCTGGAGCACCCTCAAGTGGTGGAGCTGCTACTTGGGAACAGGCTGCATGAACCTGTAGTGATAGAAGTATAGCAAAACTGCTCTGACTTTGACTCCTGATGAAGCAGGGTTCAAAGTTGGGGCAGTTTCACTCGCTTGTATCACTTGTTATTGCTGCAGCATAACAGCTGCCTTTCACTACCTGTCCCCTTTTGAAGCCACCCCTAGTGTACATTTATCCATACCTATAGAAATACAGGGCTGGCCAGGACCTCAAGAGATCATCCTTTCCACCCCTGCACAGAGGCAGGATCCAGTTTTACCTAGCCCCTTCCTAACAAACATATGTCTTGATTGTTCCTCAGAGTTTCCAAGGAGGGGTATTCCACAAGCTCCCTAAGTAGCTTGCTCCAATGTTTCCCCATTCTTACAAGTAGAACGTTTTCCTTAATTTGCAGCAGTAAAGTTTTTAATTGGATATTAAGCTGTTTTTTTTAAATAGGATATTAGGGACACAGCTTTTCCACATGTCACCTGCTCTGCAATTACAGCCCACATGCTTGCCCTTACCCTGCGGAAAGTGAGAGAAATGCATGCACGTGGACGGGTACTGTGGAGCCACTGACACGGAGCAGGGACACAGTAACTACTAACTTATAGCATGGCAAATTGATCGTATGGCCATACCCTTCTTGTCCTTCCCTAAATGGCTGTGGAGAATTGATCAGCTTTTCACAGCCTTTTACATACTGGAAGAAATTAAACCCAGTCCCTTCAACTTGTCTTCATAGGTCATGTTTTAAAAGCCTCCTGCCATTCAAATTGCTCTTCCCTGACCTCTTTCCAGTTTGTCTATACCTTTCTTTAAAGTGTGGTGCCAAAACTAAGCATAGTACTCTAGCTGAGACCTCACCAGTACTAAGTTGAGCAGAATACTTACCTGTTTCTAATATTCAGCACTCCTGTAAATGCATCCCAGAATGAGATTTGCCTCTTACAAGAGCATCAAATTGTTAACTCAGTTTATAATCTTCAGATCCTTTCCTGCCATACAACTGCCCCGCCAGATAGTCCCCGTTTTGTATTTGTACAGTCAATTTCTCCTTCCAAAGTATAGTGGCTTTATACATTATATACCTAATGTTGTTGGTTTTTAAGACCTGCTCTCCAATTTGTCACAGTCATTTTGAATTCTGATCCAGCACTCCAAAACTCTTGGTGCCATGCACAAATTCTGTAAGTGTCCTCTACAATCCATCCTCTAAAATGGTAATGAAAATATAGAATATAGCTTGAGGCCGAGATGGACCCATACAAAACACCAGTAGAGGTACCCTCTCAGCCTGACAAGGAACCATTCATTGATGCTTCTCTTTGAGATATGTTGTACATCCACCTGATGATGGCTGTACGTAGATCATAACTCTGTAACTTGTTTATAAGACTATTAGAAGCCTTGCACTAAACTCATGATCTATCTCATCTGCTCATTTCCCCAATATCCAGTAGGACAAATTCTTTATCAAAGAATGATAATGCTCTCAGAGCTTCTCTAATTAAAGTACCCCCTCTCTACCCCAGTGCATGTGTAAAGATGCCCTGAGTGGCTAGTAGCCAGTGTTACCATTCCAAAACACCCAATGACTCTTCCACCTACAGTGCTGCTGTAGTTCTTTTAAGCTGATTAGCTTTTTTTGTAATGTCTTCATGTGAGCATCTTTGTGGAGAGAAGGTTACTGAAGGATATTGGGTAATAGTCTATTTTAGATTTTAAAAGAAACCCTTTGTTAAGCAGTAGTTGCAGTCAGTTTTTCGTACATCTTACATATACAGTGTTTAAAGTTTTTCTTTATTTTGCAAAATAGAAACAGTAAGAAAAGAATGATTCCAAGGTCTCTACTGAGAGCAACACATCTCATACATGCTACGTTTACAAAATAACTTCAGAAACATTAATTTATATATATTTAAATGCAGACTTTTCCTACTAGAATTTAAACTCCTTTTATAATTTTGATGAGATTTTTATAACTTCTCTCTTTTTTTTAAGATACTTGAGCGTTCTATCAAGCTGTTATTTGAAACTCGTGACATAAGTCAAATCAAACAATATGTTCAGAATCAATGCCTGAAGTTACTAGAAGGGAAAGCCAGTATACAAGACTTTATCTTTGCAAAAGAATACAGAGGGAGTTTTGCTTACAAACCAGGAGCCTGTGTGCCAGCCCTAGAAATCACAAGGTAACGTGATGTATCTAAAGCTCTGATGTATGAATTTACTTACCAGGCAACTATTCCATTAACACTGGTTGAGGGTCTCTCACCTCCCCAGAGGGCAGACTGGTTATGGAATTCCAAATGCTGCTTTATTCCTGGAAAGAGAGACCTTCCTGGAGGTCAAAAACAAGGCCTGGTGTCATGACAGTATAATGAACCCTCTGCTGTTACTACTTATACTTTTCCTGCACTTTGTATAAAGGACTTCAATCTCTAAGACTATCCTGCCTCTCACTGGCACTAAGAATCATTTTATAGATAAATATTACTAGCAGATTCTCACATTTTAATGCTGTTAAATAGTACTTCAGCCACAGTGTGTGATATTAAAGAACGAATCTGTTTACCAGTAGTGCATGTTTTATGCTGGGTTTTTTTGTCAGTTACAGTGCATATGCAAATTGATTCAACAGATTTTGCTAGTCACCTAATTTGTGTCCTTGCACAATGCAGAATTTCTTAAAGCTGAATTTTAGACTCAAGGCACCCTTCAGATAATGCCAGCCCTTAGCCTTCGCTCATTTTTTTAACTATGGAAAAATAATAGAGCAGTTCTTCTGTTGCAAAGAACTCGGGTCGTAGCAAGTCGGAATGTTTTTGAAGCTATGGATTCCTGTTTGAAATCTCTAGGTTTATCTTGTGAAGTGTGTTTATGTGAGTGTACACCTAAGAGTGTTAATATTGTATACAACAACAGTTGAAAATCACTGCCTTAAAATAACTGCCATATCTTTTCTCATAAAATTAAATGACTGACAATGATCAAATCTTGTTTTTAGTTGAAGAATGTAAAGTCCTTTGCACTCTGGACGTGTCTTCATTCTAGTATAGTGGGGCTGCTCTTTTTTAAAGTGTTCCTTTTAAACAAAAAGTAGCAAAAAGGTGAGCACATGTGGCCATATAGGAAAGATGGAGCATAATCTGCATTCTGCATAGGGCACACTTCTGCCTTCAAGATGAAGGTGGTGTGTGTGCACGTTAGATATGGATTTCAGGCTTCAAAATCATTAATGGGACCTTCAGTTGGGAGCAGTTAGTTCATAGTCATTTTACTTGCTAATAATTCATTTTAGAGTTTGTTTTAAAGACAGTATTTTTAAACAGGAGGATGCTTGCTTATGACCGGTGCTCTGAGCCACGAGTTGGGGAAAGAGTACCTTACGTCATTGTGTATGGCATGCCTGGATTGCCACTTATACAACTGGTGAGACGGCCCATTGAAGTCCTACAAGATCCCAACCTGAGGCTGAATGCTACTTACTATATCACCAAACAAATTCTTCCACCTTTAGCTAGGATCTTCTCGCTAATTGGCATAGATGTGTTCAGCTGGTATCATGAACTGCCAAGGGTAAGCATGTCAAATGACACTTGTAGCGTATCTGCACGGTACTTGCTTTGATTATTCTATCTTGAAAACAGTAGTGTTTATGTGAAGTAACAGGTGCTATTCACTTTACAAGGCAATATTCATTGCCTGAAGGTATAAACTAAGTTACCCAGCCCTCTCTACAAGATTTTTCATTTTGTAACAACAGGTTCTGTACCAAATCAGTGCTGATCGCCAGTTATGTTTTCCTGGTATACTTAAGTGTTTGTTTTCAACTAAATACACACACACGAATATGATTATACATTTTTGTTTATAGCAGCCACGTTTTACATCAGCTCAAAGCCTTTAAAAGGCCCTGGAACTCATTAGGGACACTTGGGAAAAGCAAAGTTTGATAATTCTACACCAAACTTTTACATCAATGTCCGTAGAAGAGATGACATACAAATGCTGCAGGACAGTTTTTGGAAAAAATTGAATGCCAGGAGAAATTTTAGTGTTAACAACCACCAAGTGACTTGCATCCCAAATTTTAGAAGAATAAATTTGATGTAATAGTTTAACGGTCAGGTGGATTGCTTTTGGTTTTGCTGAAAGGCAGGATAAAGCATCAGGCTTATAACAAGAAGTTAGTTTATCCTTACTTATGAAAAGAGCATCAGATCTTATTAATGTTCTATTGACTGTTTAATCATCATTTAATATAATAATTAAAATGATTTAATCATTTTAATAATTTAATAAAGCAGTGACGGCAGTTTTTGCTATTAACATCTGTACCAACTGTACTTGCCAGTTACCTCTCACTTTCTTTCCACTCAAGGCCTTTACCGTATCCCCGATTACTTTCAATTCTGTTTTTCCCACATGCTGACCAATTCATTTTGAAATCTGCAAGCTGATGCTTACAGCAAATAGCTGCAGTAGAACTCCTGGTTCCACAATAGTGGGAGGTCCTGAAAAGGCTGCAACAATGGGCTGCTCTTCACTCTTCTCTGAGGCTTGGTGCCTCCAGCCCTTGTGTACACCAGATGTCTCCATGACTACCGACATCAAAAGTCTGTTCCATTTTTTTTCAGTATATTGCTGTCCCACAACAGAGGGAGCTAGGTTCATTCATACACTCTCTCTTCCCAACCCACCACTGTCAGTACTAGATAGCCAGTTCTTGAGAGCCTCCCAATTTCATAGTAAGTAATAGCTCAAGGAATGTGATTTGTAGTAGCAGCCAGGTAGAGGGGCTAGAGTAGTAGAAAGCAAGTCCTGCCAGGGTTAGGTGGCAGTCCTGATGTTTGAATCAACCTGACATCTTGGTTGAGGCCCAAGTTGGTTTTATTTCCGTGCCCCCCCTGGGAGGCTACAACCAGCAGTGAATACAAAAGAAACGTGTATGGATAGAAATTGTGTAAATAATTGGAAATAGTTTTTGGTGAGCAAGAGGCAGGAATTGGGAGAAGGTAACTTTGCTCCCAGATTTGGGGGTTTTTTTAATGTGTTGAGTTTGGGTATTAAAATCTGCCTCTCTAATTTGTGAAATGGCAAAGACAATTAGATCTGCAGCCATAGGTGTACACGGACACAAGGCAGAACAGCAGCTAAGGAAAAAGTTGCAGGGAGCCCAGTTTACAAAATGAGCTGCTCTTATCCAGGAATATACCTAGTATATGACTCTGTTATTGCTTCTTTCTTCTGCTATTTGGTCCCTTCCTCATGCTGAGCATGGCTGTGAAACTGCTAACAGCATGTGGGTGGTCTCTGTGTATACAGTTTAACACATACTGAATCACTTAAGGGAAAGTCATACACTTAGTGAGAGACTTGCTTGGAATTCTTGTTAATGAATGTATATGAGTCCACCTCCTGCAGGCTTGATTCTGGTTATGTTGGTTAAAAATATATATGACAAATGGTGTGTACATAAATAAAGCTGCCCCCTTGTGAGTTCCTCATCATTTTTTTTATAGATCCAGAAAGCAGCTTCTACTGTCCATAATGAGCTGGAAGTCCGAAAAAGCACAATCTCCCAGTATTTCACTACCTTGCACTGCCCTGTGTGTGATGAGCTGACCCAGCATGGGATCTGTAGTAAATGTAGAAGCCAACCACAACGTGTGGCAGTGATTCTCAACCAAGAAATCCGAGAGCTGGAACGTAAACAGGAACAACTGGTCACGGTAAGGCTAAAACTGACACAGCCTTCTGTCTTTTTGATTATTTAGTCAGCTGTCTGCAGTGCAAGGACATATTATTTGTAAGGTGGCTGAACTTTCTCCCAAGGGTATAAAAGACCACAGGACAGTATATTAGTGAGGGTACTTTTATATTTAAAAATTCTCAGTTCTAAAGCTGAATGGAATAGAAAGTGTAATCCAGCTGTGTCAGACCTTGTGCTGTCTTCCCGTATCTTTATCTAAGGTCTCCTTATCACGTCTCTTACCATGGTATCCAAACACTAAAGCACCCAGCACAGAACAAAAAGAATTTTTTCTCTGTTCTCCCCATCTCCTACCACAGGAGCATGAATGCTACTGTGGAATTCATTTGTTGTGAAAATGACAGAAATTCCAGAAACGCATCCCAAAAGACAAGAGCATTTTATGCCAGAATAACTGATGATATTCCAGTTTTGATTCAGGCAGTAACAGGAAGTGTTTGTGTGCGAGAAAAATAATATGGACCTAAAGAAAGAGCAGAGACTACATAAAACATATATCTGGACAATTCTGAATACAGGAATTGTTAGGGCTGTTCAGCTTTTGAGTGGTCAGGGGCTGCAGGCCTCCCAGTCATACACCATGCAAGCTGCACCATGTGCTGCATGTGGCAGACTGTGCAATACAAGGTTCCCTCCCCCACTACACACATCCACCCACCCACAATGTAGATGTGCCATGCCAAGCAGCCCCATGCATGCTTGCACACATTGTATAGCCCCCCACCACAATGTGGGCAACTCCTGCTGAATCACACTGGCACAGATGCAAGATCCCCGTGTCCCATCCATTACCTCCAGCTGCAGACTCCCTCAGCCCCATGGGCTGCTCTGTCCCACCCTGCCCTGCCCCCAGAGGCAGCAGTAGGCAGCAGAAGCTGGAGTGGGGTGGGGGAGAGGCACTCCGGTAGCAGCAGCAAGAGAGCAAAAAGGGGAGCAGCACCCAGACCAGGAGCCACAGTTCAACTTGTCAGGGACTGCATTTGTCCTACAGGCTGCCAGTGGGACAGCCCTGCTATAAATGAAGAAAGGTGGCCAGTACAGCCTATCAAACTCTTCATTTTTCCTTTACATCCAAAGTTTGTTTCAGATGTAAAACGATTACAAATAAAGTTACGTACTGTGTTATAGCTTCTTGAGTGTGCCAGAGCTTTGCAGAAGCTTTTAAACTGTCGTTCACTGTCCTCACCCCAAGGGGCAGCTGATTGCTGTTTTAGCATGCGGCACAAACTCCCTCCATCAAGACTATTCTAGCTTTGTTGGTTTGAAGTAGTGCAGTGAGTTCCATTTCTGTTCTCTTGTCCCTGGTGTATCATATACGCTCTGGTGTGCCTGTGAAGGTGGGAAGTGCCAGCTGTACCACATAATTAACCAGTAGCGTTAGGATATTTTTCTCATTCTCCTGTACACCATGGGAGTGGCAAAAAGGGGACTGCAGCTCAGACCACAGTCTGACCCTTCATGTGTTTTGTAATAACTGAATTGCCTCCCATGTCCTCACCCTATTAAATGAAGTATTTGGACTGATTGTTTCTATTGTACAGGGACAGGGTTATCTGGTGGACTAAGTACAGGACTGGCAGCTAGGGAATCTGAGCTAAGCTCTGGCACAAGCTTGCTCTGAATCTTTGGCCTAGTCACTTAGGGCAGGATTTACAAAAGGATTTTGTCATGATAAAACTGAGCATTCCCACACCTAAAAGGTAGGTACTGGGATGTGAGGGTGGAATTCGCATACCCAAGAGAAGCAGAAGACTAGTCAAGAAGCCTGGAGAGTTTTCAATTAATTCAGTATTGCACTGAATTTCCCACATTTCAAAATAAAAATAGGAGAAAAATGCTTGCTTTGAATGTGTAACTACCACTTGCCATGAACTTTACCGACGCACAGGAACCAGTGAATGCTATGGGAGCAAGGGATCCTGGAAAGGATTTGAAGTGATTTGCATAACTGTGTGGGACACTATCTTTCTGTTTTAGAAGTTACAGGGAGGTGTGGCAAACCCATCATTAGTCCAGATAAGGTAGTGTCTGTCCCTTAATCTGCATCTCAAGGCAAAGGTTCTTGAATGAAATTAAATGTTAGGTTAAACTCGGTGGAGCAGGTAGTTCCAGCCTGTCTTATTTATCAAAGAAATGCATTGTGTAATTTAAATATTTATTGCTCTGTTCTGGTACTGGGATGTAGCAGCAGTGCACATGGGTATAATGAGGAAGTTCTCTATTTGAGACCAGATTAAATCCCAGAGTTTTGTGTTAGCAAGTTGAGCCTTCACAGCCTGTTCCTGTTTCAGATCAAGATAATTGGCAGTTATGAGTTGGCAGTCAGGCTTGTCATCAGCCATGGTGTCCTTTACAAACCCATTTTGCTGTTGTTGCCCTACATCACCAGAATTGTACCCACGACTCAAAAGGGTGCAGGGTGAAGCAAGAGTGAGTTAGATCACCCCATAGGAGAGAAGGATCAGGAATCAGTACCTGGGAGCAAAATTACTGACATTTAATAGCACTCATTCGTACACAAATTAGTAACATTCTCCCAACATTTCAGGCTGCTGAGTGTATACCACCCCACGGTGTCCCTGTTGAAAGCCAGATCAAATTCCAGATTCACTCATTACGCAAGCCCAGAGTGGGATTGACCCAGACTCCCTCAGCAACCAACTCAGCTATTGTGATCGTGACCCGTGTGTACAGGGGTAGAGCATTCTCAATGCCAAGTCCAACCAAGTGGAACTTGCAGTCCAAGAAGAGCCAGAAGTGATCACAAATCTGAGCCTTAGAATGAAATGTAAAGCCCTCTTCTTCTGTCAGACTTTTCCTGATAACCCCAGGAGAGTTAATACTCAAAATCCTGATTAAAATATGGAGGAAAGAGGGGGAGGGATTGCATTGAGCTCACCTTTTAATTTTGGGAGGCATTGTAGAACTTTCCTGCATGAGGAGTCAAATCTATTAAAATAATATAATATTAGTTCAAGAAAATGCAGGGTAAATTTGTTCCATGCGTTTCAGAGCTGCTTGTTTCTGCATCTGTAGTTTCCTTTAATTGCAGTTGCCATTCTGTGTCGAAGACCTGGACAGGTGCTCTCATAGCCTTGTTAATGCTGCCCTAGGGGCCTGGGAAACACAAAACTTGCTTGCTTGCATGTTCTACCTGTGCTCTTAACCCATGGGGCTAGAAAGAGAGCCCCAATCTCCTAAATGGTCATTCAGAGCAGCAGTCCCTGTCTAAGCTAACCACCAAGTGCTAACGTATCCAAAATACTGCATTTGACTCGTATACACTCATGCCCACTCTTGCACATTTCCAGTTCTGTTACAATCGGCCTGTGAGCAGTTGCTATAGAAGCCTTGGAGACATCATTTGTCACAGCATTTTGATCCATGGTTAAATGATAGGTCAAATTCTGAACCATTCTGACCACCTGGTTATAATGTATTGACTGTCTCTTTTGAGCTAGCAGTAGCTTTCCCTTAGTGTGACCTGGAAACAATTGTATTGTAAATCTGGTGCAGGTGGGAACCTTGTTTCTTGTGTTAACAGCTAAGTCCCCTGAGCTGAAAGGATTCCAGACCTGCAAAACTTATCTATTAACATGTGCTGAATGTATAAGCGTTATAATTAACTTACTGCTGCTTGATAGAGGGCATGAGCAATTTAGATTTAGACTGGACACTCTGAGCAGGATAGAACTAGCTGAATGATAAGTATGGCTCTCTAAGGGAGATGCGCACACTCTCAAATGGTGGTATTTTATACATATAATCTTTGTTAAAATTGCCATGTGCGATCCGCACTTGCCTGGAGGAGAGTTGATTGGATGAGTCGCCTTCAAAACCAAAAGGAAGGGTTAGGAACATTCCTGTTATGTGAGGTCTCATTGGCTGCGGTTCTTGAGGCTTTGTCTGTGCCCCCTTGCTGCCGTTTGAAAAATGTTATTCTTCAGTGTTGTGCAACCAAGATGTGGAAATTTCTTTCCTCTTTCCCTGTCTGCTGCTGTTTTTTCTGGTTCTGGGACAAAAGAAGCAAAGGGGCATATGCTTTAGTTCCTTGGTGGCTGAGCCCTAGAGCTTAAAGTTTTTACTTATGAAAAAATTTACCTGTTGCTCCAGACCAGTGTAAGCGTTCTGCCTGGATATGTACATGCACTCCTCTCTAACCACTTGAAAATGCAAGAGGACTCGCAGGGCTCCCTATCCCCACCCACTTCTCTTCTGCTTTTGCTTTTTTCATCCACTGCTTAAAGAGCTTTCTTGAATTATGAAGTTCCATGACGCAACAAAACATGAACTATGGGCACTCTCTGTAACAGTGTCTTCAGTGTTATTAAAGGGGTCATCCTTGCATGCAGCTCAGCCAGGCTGGTGATAATTTAGTTTTTAACTCTGGTTCTGTTGCAATCATATATCTAAGGATTGGACTAGATGACTTCTGGAGGTCCTTTCCAGCCCTACTTCTCTCCAATTTATGCCTCTCTCTATACAAGTATTGCTCAATTAACTTGTTAATTGTGCAATGACCTTGAAACCAGCTACACATGAAAAGTAGCTATCACACGATGAAAAGCTCCAACCAGTTGTAAAGTTAGACCTCAGAAATGTGTATTAACTTTATAGTTGGTTGCTATTGAGCTTTAATTTGCACATATAACAGGGTTGTGGCTGGGAGACCTGTCAGCTAACAGGGTTCCCGACCACAGGCATGCAACCACCAAGCACCAAAGATCACAGCTTCTGCATCCCTAAAACTTGAGGGTCTATGAGCCCGTGGACCCACACAGGGCTCTTGGTCTTGGTTGCACCTCACATGTAGCCAGGACCAAGTGTCCTGTACCTGATGAGACCCTGGATCTCAGCTGCCCATGAAGTTCAGCCAGAACCCAGAGTCCTGTCAGCTGCAGGGTCTCTGGGTGCCAGCTGCACATGGCCCCCACAGCTGAGAGACCCCTCAGAAAGAGGGTTCCCAGCCATGGGTGCCTGCTTCTTGCCAATTCAGGGGGAGCCCAGGATCAGGCTATCCGTACATGGGCAATAAGACATGATTAGCTCTAATGTGCAATCCCACACCTGCCATGCATGTGTGGCATAGCAGGAGATGCAATTGTGTGAATCACACATTACAGCCAGTGCACCTTTACCTGCACATACAGAGTTCTTCGCTAGTTCTTCAGCTTTAGTTCCTCAAGTAAGCACCTGCACACACTAGGCTGTTGCTTGCTTTATGCTTAAATAATTCTAACAGGATTGAGTGAAAATAAAGCTTTCACTATTTCCTGTAAGCAACTGTCCTCACTGATTCTTATGAGAATTTGGAACCAAGAAACATATCATTTACACAGGACCCAGTTTTGCCAACTCTTGCAGTTATTGAAAGTCGTATAAAATGTGGTGGTGTTTTTAAACCCCAGTTCCTCAAATCCCCTGATTACACAAGAAGAGTTATTATGATGTTTGTAGAGAAAAGTTTGAAATCATGAATCCTTAGAGGCTCAAAAGTCAAATAACGCTATGTTTTGTTTTGTTTTGTCTTTTAACATTCAGTGACTTTTGTGGGATGTATGGCTCATGGTTTTTTTAGTGCTGGGTCCTGACAATGCTGCAGATCAAGAGCAGGGTAGATTTTCAGAAAGGGAAGGAGCTGCAGAATATAAACAGTGCTGAATGTACTGGCAGGAAAACATGGAAATAAAAATGCAGCATGAAAGATCAAACTAACATGTAAAAGGAGGGTTGTGGAGTTTCCCTTTTACAAAGTTTAGGGCCTCTTGAAGATAACTTGAAGGAGCAAATGAAAGAAAAGGTCTGAAATGTTAAGAATTGTGAGGAAAGCAGTAAATCACAAGGCTGCTTCTAAGCTACTTGTCCCTTTTGCTATAGTTTTGTACAACTAAATATCCCCAATAACACTGTAGCACTGGCATGGTGATGTAGTTGTCACGGTTCAGAACTAGGAGACAAGGATTTGTGTAGAGGTATTACCCACAAAAAAATTTGCTCCTCTCCCAGTAACATTGGTAATTCCAGCACCAAATCATTAGAAAGAATAGACCATATATATGATAATAGTCTGAAACAACTTTGATTTTCAATATTGCTATTTAAATTAATGTATCATTTAATTTGACTGACTTCTCCTAACTGCCACCAGATGTCAGTAGAATTTAAGAAATGAGACTGATAGTGAGCTGTGTAACTGGATGTTAATTTCAGTCCAGGTCACTGTGGATGATGATCAAATCCCAGACCCCTCACAAGGTGACACAAGCCATTGCAACACAGAGACTGAATTGCTCTTCATCTCTGTGTCAGGGTCAGAGGGCATTGCGGGGACACTCAGGTCTGCCACTCCTGAAGTACCACTAACAGGACTCTAGGCTCTAAGCAGAACTAAGTTCAATTAAAGAAAGCTTTGTGTGGCTCAGATGAGTCTTATTTGTGCTCAACTTTAGTCTTCCATTAATTTTACTGAACCCGTTTGTGTTTTTCAATATCTAGATATGCAAGAACTGTACCGGTTGCTTTGACCGACAGATCCAGTGTGTTTCTCTGAACTGTCCAGTACTTTTCAAGTTATCCAGAGTAAGCCGAGAGCTATCAAAGGCACCGTATCTCCGCCAACTACTCGACCAGTTTTAAATGATCTGTGTTACAAGATTTCAGGTGCTATTTTTTTCAGTGTTTACCACACTAAGACTATCATGCATGGTGCTTTTTCAATTTTCATCTAGTCCAAGATTTCCATTGTAACTGTTGGTTTCCTATCTGAAAAATGACGAACATTTAAAAATACACTTGTTGATCTATGAATAGCTCACTTTTTAAGATGTACAAATTTCTTCTTCCTTTCACCTTTTTAACATACTGTTTTATAATGCGGATGTTGAAATCACTGTGTGTAACATCTTGTAAATCCATTTCAAAGTAGAAGTCAAGTTTACTTCCCAGTAGGCTGCTGTGGAAGAAGCACTGAAAACCTCTTGAAACGATAAAACCATTAGTGTGTGTTCTTGAACTGTCAGTATCAAGACGTGTTACTTATAGAGATATTATCCATTCACTTTATAATTTTGTCTGCGAAATATTTTGTAAATACACTTTTTTACTTTTCAAACAACTGAGTAAAATAATGTGCAATGAATTTTATACAGATAATTTTAAAGTTGGTTGGTATATTTCCTCCTCAGTTTTGCTTGATTCCAAGTAGATTTGTTATTTTGATCAGACTGTGCAAACAGTAGTATCATGTGTAGCATTTTGAAACATTATTTTCTATAAATTGCTGTCTTGCTTTAGCTATTAATGGGGCATTGTGAGGAACTGTGCAAAGACATTTTTGTTACAAACCTGTGGGACTGTTGCAATACTTTAAATATAAAAAAATTTATTCCATTTTTGCTTGTTTTGTATAGACATTTCTATTGCTTCTAAATATGCTTAAAATATTTTCTTTCCTTATGTACTGTACAGTTAAATCTTATTTGCCATCATCTTGACAAAATGTGTATTTAGAATATTTGTATAACTGTATAAAACAAAAAAGGAATTATGTGGTCAGTGCATTGTTTTCTAAACTGGAAATCATTTTGTTTTAGAAGTTAATAATGGAAACCATATTAAATTGAATAAAATATGAGATATGGTAAATCTATATGCAGTTTTTAAACTTAAGGTTGTAGTCCAAGGTCATTACTTTAAGAATATGTGCTCCCTTCAGAAAGTCAAGTTAACTAGCCAAACAGGCATTGATAGGCTCAGATGTTATACCACCCTGTTTCATACAGTAACCATTCCCACATATCACTAACCATCTCACACCATACAGAACAGAGCCCTCCTTTTTATTAATTTAGCCACTTCAGCTGAAAACTTGAGTGGGGTAGGAAAAAAGACTGCTAGCAAAATCCACTGTTAGACTTCACTCTCCACAAGCATTGCAGATGGAAAGCTTCTACAAAGCAGAACCTGGTGAAATTCTCATGGGAGCTCTTATTTGAAGTTTTCAAATGATTTTGAAGTGCTTCAAGGCACCAGCTGAGCCAAGATACGTGTCTTTTAAAGCATTCCAAAAGTGGACAAAAGTTCTCCTAAATGGGATGTTCTGAAATGAGGTATTATTTTGAAGCACTTCACTTCCTGGTGTGTGCTCCCAGGGACAGGGGATCCATAGGTCCTTCAGAATTCCAGGGTTCTGTACTCTCCTCACCCCACCAGCACTAAAGGCTCTGGCAACCACCCTTACAACCTGGTGACAATATAGTTACTCTCTTTTTTTTGAGCTAGCAAACAGTCTGATCTGCTCCCCCTGCCCAGAGGCGGAATGGAGCTGCAGATCCCTACAGGCTCCCCCTGGCTTGTGGCTATATGCAGCTAGAGATTTTGAAACCCTTCAACCAAGGGGGCAACAGAAGCTGTACATATGCCTGGTGGCTGAAATACAATCTCGCTGAACTGCTTTCAAGTCCAGTATACTTGGAAACATTTCAAATGTTACACCTGTCTACACACTCTGGAAACATCTCTGTAAGTTGAGTATTGCTTAAGACGTGCTTAAGTCATAGATAAGGGCAGAAGATGCCCTTTATGATGCATTATGAATTGATCATTAAGCTTGTAACTTCTTGTTGAGGTACAGCCTTTCCTTAGTAAGGTCTTGTTAAAAAAAAAAAATCCATTCTAGCCCTCAGTAAATTTATTGTTCCACTATTTTCATTACCCTCACTCTAAAGAAAATTAGTTTCCAACTGTTGCAATGTATTATGTCCTTTAATGCTAACAGGATCCTGTCCCAGCACAGCTCCCCACCCTGCCAGCACTACTCAGGTGCATCCACCAAAACCCTGGGACCACAGCCCCACTGCAGCTGGGGTTTCTGTGAAAACCAGCTTGAGTGGCATGGGAAGGGATTGCTGGGAAATAAAACCTGGCTGCTGGCCAGATGCACCATTTTGCCCAACCTAACCTAGAATCAAATAATTTAGACCCCTTGTAGATGCTACACTTATTTAAAATGTGATTAACAAGTTAATCGAGTCATAATAACTCAGCTTCAAGTTTGGGTAGTTAATGATGCAACAAAATGCAAAGCTAGCCACAAAATTATTCCACGAAATATGTGTAATTGTTTTGTTGGCTGGCTTCCATCATGCCTTAAATTATGTGGCTTTCTCAAGAATTCCCATGTTGGCAGGCTGACAGCTGCATGGCATAATCTAAAATTGCGCATCCTGCCATGCATGTCTGGTATGACAGGAGGCAAGAGTTGGGAGCGGGGATCAGATTCCAATACACCATGAAATGAATGTGCACCAAGGGCCTTAGTGTCTGTTTCAGTTTGATAGTCTTCTGTACGTTCAAGGATCATGTTCACCCTATCAGTAACAGCAGCGCAGGCTCAACTAGTTATGTAATGCTACACACACATCCTCTCCAGTGTCAATGCGTTTTGGAAAGCTCTCATGTTGTAAGCACGGCCTGCCTCATCTAACCCTTGTCTTTTACCATAGCTAAATTAACCCTTCCCAAGCAATCCAGCCTTCATGACTGACCAAGCCCAGCCATTTTTGGGTCATCTGCAAACTTTTGAGTTGTTTATTCCAGGTAACTGATGGAGATTGTTCTAGAATAATTATTGTTCATACTGCTCTGAGGACCTGCTGCAATACTTTTGTAAAGAAACAAGGTAGGATGTTAACTCTTCAAAATGGGTTGCAGTGATGTTGAATGGTTCTATTTTATTTTTTTTTAACTCAGATTCATGCAGGACTAAATTCAGTGTCTTAAATTTATGATGTTACAATTAGCAATTTCAGCCAAACCTTTTTCTGGTAAGACCATGTTGACTGGTATTAATCAGTGAAGATTAAAGGCTGGTAGTATACTTGGACCCCACAGCAGTCTTTCCATGATTTTGGCCTGGTGGCAGACTAGCTGACCGGTTATACGTCATAGCATTTACCTTTAAAATATTGGAGCAGTGCAGGAAACTCATGCCAAAAAATCACCTGTAATCATTTGCTCAGTTTCTCACCTAATTTAATTTGCTAGCACCAGGTGGTTTATCTGATCGTACTCATTTTAAAAACAATAGGAAATAAGATAAATATGGCTACATTGTCCTGCTGAGTTTCAAACAAAGAATTGGAATAGTTTGATAACATTATTGTGATACAGAAGTATTTACTGTCTTGGTCTAATATGATCTATGTCATCGTTCAGGTTTTGTCTGTTCAGTCTCTCTCTTAAAAGTCCTTACTATCCAAAACTGGTAGCTCTAGATTTCACTAATAACTTTAGCTCTCCTTGGCAACTAACTGCTGACTTGTACTCATCACTACCAGCTTTCCCCATGTTTTATTGATGCCTTCCCCTCCAGATGTAATTGTAAGCTGCCTTAATAACCATTTAAGAAGGTGTATTTTTGAACACCTCAAGTTCTGTGGCTCATTATTTAAAATTTATTCCTGCCATGGTCTTCTTTGTAAAGCAGAAAAAAAGCCACAAAGGGCAAGAATTAGTTATCTTTAGTTTATCGGTTTTTAACTAGGTTTCAAAAGTGCAGCAAGAAAGTGGAAGCTTCAAAGTTGGACAGCTATGGCTAGAAATGGTAGCTATTTTACTTCTGTCGCAAAGAAATGTATGTAAATTTTAAACCTAAATATGAATGAAGAGGAACACCCACTAAAAAGATCATCATATGTCCTGTTTGTAAATAAAAGCAATTTATTATATTCAAGGAATAATCAGTTTCTCAAGTAAATTTCACATTGCACAGTCATGTAAACAAGTAGTTTTCAACCTAATTATATTAAACAAGAACTGTCACCCACACAAACACTAACAAAGGAAAAACCATAAAAGAAAATGTATGTAAAAAGTTAAAACTATTAAGCAAAAACCAGGATCAAAATTAAAAAAAAAAAAAAATCACTAAGGCACCTGATTTGTACTTCAGAGTTCCAGCTTTGTGCTCTCTTTATGAGAATGAGAGAGTGAAAATTACTACTTTCTCAGATGTCTCTGTTTGAGCAGGGACCATTCCTGTAGAATAAAACACTTCAAGATCTAGGGCTTCTGACATGCTGGCTCAAACAGTCACTGGGATAAATGACAAGTGTGGTTGAAATATGAAGGGAGGGGAGGGTAGTAAATCTGGCCTCTTCCACTAATCTATTTGTTACTTACACAAATAGGCATAGCTGCTCTTGTTCATTCAAGTAGCTCCCATTGAGTGTAACGCAGATCATATCTGAATATTGTGGATGCTGTTCTTGTTGCTTACCAGTTTCCATTAGATGCTCCTTTCTACAAGTACAAGGTCCATCCTTATGGTTTACTATTTTGACTAGTTCTTGTAATAAAAAAAAAGCTTCTTAAAGTTTTAAATCAAAATCAGCAGAGATCCTTATTATCCACAGATTGAATTAAATCAAAGGAACTATAGACACATCCCCTACTCTAAAGCTCAATTTAACTGAACTTCTAACAAGAGCAAACCCTGAAAATCCCAGACTGAGTGACATATTGACACAAGCAATCCAAACATGCGTCTTTGTGTTTACTTTTAGTATATCTTCACCATACAAGTCACCAAATATATCTTTTCAGACATGTACAAAAAGTATCCATATACATTTGGGTGATGCTGCCAGGCAACAGGGAGGCAAACACTGGGAAGGTGCTCAAAATTGGTCAATCAAGATGCTACAAAATGCCAGGAGTGATATAATAGCAAATAATTAATGTTATCTAGGAGTTAACAGTTTAGGGATCACTTAAAATGTAGACAGACATTGCCTTATTTTAAGACACAATCTTGCTTTCATATACACATGGCACTTGTCATAATAGTTGGTAAAAACAAAATGCAAAACTTATTTCCATGTATCACATCATGCATTTTCCCTGTATATTTACATTTCCCATCAAGAATCCAGTGAAGGAAAACAGTTCAATCTTACAGTGGTTATTTTGATGTTATGCTAGCCAAACTACTCATTTGAGAGAGGTCTCGGAGGCAGGCTTCTCTGTCCATTTCAGCATGATTCACAGGAGTGAAATAAAAGCTCTTCATTACTCACCATCATCTCTAACCTAGGCAGCCTTGTGTTGAAAAAGCAGCAATAATCAAAATGGACTAAGCAAGTTTGAATAAGTTAGGTTTAAAGCCATTAGGACTGCAAATTTCTCTGAAGAGCTTGCATTTCATTTTCCCCATCTTCTCTACAAATTAATAAGCCTGAGCCCAAGTATTTCTAGGAATTATTTCCTTGCATTAGCTGCCTATTTAGTATCTCTCACACACATTAACCTGTGCTGAAACTGGTATTTCATTTTCCTGATCTTGCAAAATTTAAACCAGCATTAAATTCCCAATGTTTGTTAGAAAATCCACTTGCTAGATAGAAAGGTGCAGGGTTGGTTTGGTTCACATGGTTCCACCAGCTCTAAAAAAGAGATTTAAGTCTAGAGGATATGAGATTGCTAACATTTCCATCTTGTCATGCCACCCTGGCTTAGAAAGATTAAATAGGTAGATAAAAAGAATGTACCACAGCCCTGCTCTGCCAGTTTCTTTTTAACTATGTGGGTTCTGGAGTTTTCACTAACAACATATAGAACAGAGCCAGCAAAGCTTAACGTACAGCTTGCATCTCATTTGTGGCAAAAACCCATTTTAAGTTCTTAGTACAGGTCTGTAAGTAAGTTGTAATCACAGCTTGTCTTTCATGCAACATGGCTCTATCAGGATCACAATTCTGTCAGGAAGTGTTGCAATGATTTCCATATCCTTGTTCTGGATCCTGCAGTAAAGTCATTTTTTTGCCAAGAGAATAGTTCTATTACAACTATCTTTTGGAAAAAGAAAACAATAGTATGAAAATACTGGCCACTCCTTCTGTCAATATCCTTGTGTTCAAAGTCACTTGTGCAACTTTTTTTGTCCTCTATGTACAATCTCTTCTTGGTGTTCCCTCGCTCTAACAAATGCTTTACGGCATTTCACAACCCTTTTGAAGTGCCACCTCACGATCTGTGTTCTCAGACATCCTTATTTAGTCAAGGAAAGCATTCCAGTTCATTGATCGCTATATACTATGCAAATCTGGAGGCCATACTAGTGACTAGAATGCTTCCAGTAACTTTAAGTGCAGTCACATGCATCTCAGGATAGAACTTAGTCTTTAAATATTTTAAAGCATTACATAGTTGATTAAGAAAAGGGAGTTTTCATGCAGCAACTGGAAGAGCATAATAAAAAGTTTAACAAAGCATTGTCACAGCAGATGCAAACACTGTAGTAGTGGCTATATTTCCCAAACACAACTATAGTCAGATTATACACAATCATAATATTTTATAACAACCAGGGAAAAAAAGATTCCAGTCCTGATGGTAACTAGTCAACCAAGTGTCTTCAGCCAATATTCATCCCTATCTAATTCTGTCTCCATCTTTTGCGGAAAAAACATACACAGAAATATACACTGGCATTTATGCTAACATTAGGAGTGAGGAGATTTGTGAGATTTCACTGGATCTCACTATGAGCGGCAAAAGCTCCTGACCGTGTTCTTGTTCCTTATTCCTTCCTCTCTGGGGATAAGTAGAAGCCCTTATGTTCCAGGTAAAACAGAGAGAGAAAGAGCACCCCTGACAAACCCAGCATCTGAAACAAGACACTGCTGTGCAACAAAAAGAAAAGAAAAAAAAGCTCCAAAATGCAAACAAATAGCAGCTCTTAAAACAAAGAAGAGTTCTGGCAGATCAGGCACCAAACTAATTCCAACAATCTTGCTACTTGTCTGGTTCATGTTTGCTGCCAGAGTTCTGGCTCGTTACACTAAACAGTGGATCACAATGCTATGCAGTACACAGCAGGCTTGCCCAATTACTTTTCAAACTCTCTTGCCCTGTCTTTCTCCTTAACCCTCCAAAAATAGTCGAAATGGAAACAAACAATTTTACCCTTCAGAGCCAGTCTGAATTCAATACCTGATATTTAAACATCTCCCTTAATACGTTGTCATAGTGTACATGAATTTGATTAATAGCTAAATTTTCATAATTTAAACTGAATTATATATAGACACTCTGTTTAAATGACTTCACGGGAAAACTCCCTGTTAAGGCCAGCAACACATCCATTAACTCAGGGGTGGGCAAAATGCGGCCCAGGGGCCAGATGTGGCCTGTCAGGCCATTCTATCCCGCCTGCAGGGCCCCTAAAAAATTTAGAAAATTAATATTTATCTGCCCCTGGCTACCTGTCATGCAATCCTCTATGGCTTGCCAAAACTCAGTAAGTGGCCTTCTGCTCAAAATAATTGCCCACCCCTGCCTTAACTAAAACTGCTAGGCTCCCAGCCCTCAACTCTTCCAGGAAGGGTAAGGACAATTTAACCTTTAACTTAATTTTCCTGGGTTATGTTACACACTACATGGCTCAGAAAGTTCAAGCATCTCTTTGATTCGATTCAGGAAACTCAAGATTTCTACAAATCTGAAGTAAGAGATAAAAGAAACCCAACCCAGCCAGCACAGAAGTGCTCTAAAAATATGGTGCAAGTACTACAAACAGTCCAAATACAAAGTTATTTACACAGAGTCCCCCAGTCTTTACAAAAGTTCAGCCTCCTACTTCAGAAAATGTTTGTGTACTTTTAGGCTAAATTTTAACTTCCTTACACTACACCTGATCGCCATGTATTTCATCACTCCAGAAAACACAACTGCAGGCTAAAATGAAAAAGCAGAATGGACTGGGATTTTGCAAGCATGGGAGGTGGGAACGCTTAGCTTTGTACCACTACTCAGGTTCGGACTCACCTTACAAAAACAGCTGCAATTTGACTGTGTTTTTATCTTACCCAAGCAAGTCAGTCATTCTAAGTAATCAGCCTAGGTTTCCTTTAATCATTCTTCTCCCTATCTGTACTACAGTGCTTCCTCCCTGGGGAGCTCCCAGCCAACACTGGAGAATTAAACGGTATGTTATTTGAAGGTGGTTGGTTGGAAGTTTTAGCTGGGGATTCTGGTATCTTCCGAGAGGTCTCAATCACAGAGTTTCTCATTGTATCATTCATTTCAATCACTTCAAAGTCTGCTTCATTCCATTCTTCTGCATCCTCCTCCTCTTCATCTTCATCCAGTCCAGAGCTGGACAACAAAGCTTTCCGGTCCTCACTTTCACCACTGTCCTCCAACATACTCTCACTGGAAGAGGTGGCCAATTTATACATCACAGGAAAGAGCAGTGCTGTTGTTACTGAAGCTCCCAGCGCAGCATACATTATCACTGGCAGATGGTCAAATTTCCCTTGCAAAAACCCAACTGCTGCTGGAATACACATCTCCCCCAAGGCAGCACCAACCACAAAAAAAGCAGCAGACTTTCCTTGTATAGTGGTGTACTGTTCAATCCAGGAAACGCCACTGGGAAAGGTGGCAGCCATTGAAGCCCCGTACACTGTACTCCCAGCCCATAGCGAGACAGGATGTGTAGCAAACAGTACCAAAAACAAGGAAGAGACAGTACTGCCTATGACACTAAGCAGAATCATAGTACCAGGATATAAACAGGCAGCAAAACAGATTGCCAGGCCTCTGCAAGCTGCAAATGCTCCCCAAAAGATGGAGTTCAAGCCAGCTGCTTCACTTTCCTTCATATCAGCGTAGACCTTTGCATAAGTAAAAATGTAAGAGCCATAGGAGACTTCTGCTCCTACATAGCAAAAGAAAAATATGAAAAGGAGAATGAGGAGAACATAGTGGTATTTGGCAATCCGGCATTTGTGCAGAGAAGCTTTTGTTTTATCTCGCATTGGGCTGCTCCTTGAATATAGGATAAAAAATAGCAAAGAAATTAACAAAATATAGGTGCCTATAACAATGAAGGACCACAGAAAGTGAATGTTGAAATAGAGTTTGAATGCTGATGCAGTCAGTGCTGTAGGTATAGAACTCAAAACAGACTGATTTGTTTTTTCACCTTCATTATGGAGTTGAGATATGGAGCTGCCCAAAGCCATTTTAGCCAAGAGGGGAGCTACAAAGGCACCCAGTGCAAAACTGAAGTGTAAGGCCTGCATGTGTGGTCCAGCATCTGCTCCCCATGTATTCAATGCAAGGACATTGCCACCTGTAGGTTAAAGAGATTGTTTATTTAACAGCAAAACAAATTACAGGTAAGTTACCTCCTTGCACGTGTAGTTAATATGCATGGTCAGACTGGCAAAGTACTCATTATACAGCAGCAGCAGCCAGCAGTTTATAAACAGGCTCAAAGATTATGTGAACTAATCTATAATGTGAAAACTGCAATCCCGGTGAAAGAGAAGTTCTGCTCTTATATGCTTAGCAATAAAGGGTTTAATCAGACATGTTGTTTTGACTTGTAATCTCCAGAATAAAAAAAGACTTCCATTTGGCGATATTATGGATCAAAACCAAACCTTCTGAACATTTCCTACAAACTAGAAATTCTAGAAAAATTAGATTTTGGGAACCCTGGCACATTTTGTTTTGGAAATACTTAAATAACCACTATGTCCTCCCTGCAGTGCAAGTGAAATTATCAAATAAGCTATTTTGTCTGAAAATTTCCAACGAGCTCTAGTTGCCAGGCTCTAGAGGACTCCTGCAATCCAAGCAGGAAAGGAAATTTGTTCACTTACCTGTGTCCAGAACTCCCATGGAAACTCCAATGACTGACATCAGGCCTGTTAACATTAATGCCTTCTTACACCATGGTATGGCGTAAAGACCAGCTGCTGTTCCCAGCATGGATAACCCTATAAAAGGTAAGAAAATAGGCTGAAATCCATAATGCAGCTTCAGTGTTCAGCATGGATTGTAGAGATCCATGAAAAAAAAAAATTAGGCGCAATCTGAACATTATAATACAGACAGATTACACTGAAACAGGAGCCAGTTACATAAGTCGGAAAAAAAATGTAATAGAATAATTTTCCATAGTAAAATGGAGTGCTGTCAGATTCCGATTCAGAAATTAGATTTCTGCCAATACTTCATTTCAGAGATGAACCAAAAAAATTCTGCTCATGGTCAACATGTACTGTTTCAACATTTTCTGATCGTAACAGTTTGGTTTTTTATTTTAAAATTAATTTTGATCCGCTTGTTTTGTATTATGTTACTAGATGCATCATCTGCTATTTCTTCTTACCTTTGAATACATTCAACACTAAAGATCTTGTATATTTTTAGCTCCTGTAATGCCTTCATTAATTCTAGCACTATATATAGTGTCTGACAGAGAAATAGGAAGTCTAAAATCTGTAAGAGGTTTATGGCCACAACGCCCCCCCTAAACAAACAAACAAAATCAATAAGGGTCTTAGTTACCACAATATTTAACTTTTGGATACCTAACCCGGAGAATGGAAGCCAGGACCCTGGGTGAAGTGTACATACTCCACATCTAGTATGCGGAAAATGACAGACACCTCAGAATGGGTACCCAAAACAGCCCATCTACTGAGGAAGGAAGCTGTCTACTTCCTAGAATCAGCATGTTCACATACAGGCACCTCTAGCAAGCAAGAGGGAAAGACTGAGACAGGGCAACTCTTCAATGTTATCCAGCCAGCCCACTCAGTGTTGCAGGGATGCATTTCCAGCCACAAGATCCACAGCTCAAAGCCTTTCCTGCAGGTAGGGACTAAAGAGAAAAACAGATCCCCAATTACTCTTGCATTCCTATGGCACAATTTCAACAGTTCAAAGTTGGAAGTTGCTGTCAATACAGAGGGGGAGCAAGACGTGATGCAGAAATAATAGGAAGACCTTGGGATAGAATTAATAGAAACAAGGAAGTGGAAATCAAGAAGTGTAAGATTGTGGACTTAGGGACCAACAATAAGAACTCCCATAAGCTCCAAAAGATGGAAAAGGAAGAGAAGGAAGACTGAGATTTACCAGCAATCACAGGATAACTATAACCCAGCTCTGAAAAAAGCAAAAATGATCCTAGGATGCATCAAGCCAGATAGTTTAGGAAAAATAGGTATTAACTCCGTAACAAGACACCAGTCACATCCCATCTGGAGTACTATGTCAGAAGGTCAGCCACATTCAGGAAAAATGCTCGCAAACTGAAACGGGCAGAAAATGGCTACTAGAATGATCAGGGAATGTCTGTCTTAGTCAAAATTAAGAACAGCTGGCTTGCTTAGCCCAACAACCAAAGCCAAAAGGAGGCAAGATTGATCTCTAAAAATATGTTAATGGATAAAAATCAGGAAGGAAAAAGCAATATAAGCTAAAAGAAATTTTGACATGAGAACAAATGGGTGTGACCTGACCCTGAGTAGATTAGTTTGAACATTAGAAGAATCTGCCTAACAGAAGTGGGGTTTTCTCACAGTTTTTCAGTAGAAATGATGTGAACAAACTGCCTCCCCCACAAAAACACAAAATAGTTTGAGATGGAGCTGGATAAGTATATGAAGCTGATTCGGGGGGGGGTTCCTATAGCAGTAGAGGACTGGATTCAGTGATTCAGCAGATCCCTTCCAGGCTCATGTCCTTGAGGCATGGAGAGTGCCCTCACAAAGAATAACCTGGGAAGTTAGATCATGTGGGTTTGAATCTCCATCTCTCCTCCCCCAGCAGAAGAGGAAACTAAACTCATGCATCTCCCTTCCTGATTAAGCATTCTAACAAATAAAGAATGGGAGCAGGGAGAGGTTAACAGCAACTATTAAATTTTGCAGGGAACACACACATTCATGTATCTTAAATATGTTCTGCACACTGAACAAAGTTCTCAGGTAACAGGGAGGGAGGACCAAGTCTGTAGATCCTGATCATGATTAGACTTGACCTAGGCACTGTCAAAGCCTACCGTGTCAAAACTGAGGTACTTCTGCAAGAGTATAGAAGTTGACCTTTCAGGTGCCTTGGGAACTTCACAGCCACAAACTGCAGCTTCTGTGGAGTAAGCACCTTCAGAGTTAGGCAGCTGGGCAGGGTTTTCAGGACTGCAACTTCAGACTTAGGTATCCAAGCCTCACTTCAAGTACATAAGTCTACTGCAGATCTAGCCCTACACCCATAAATGTTGTGCTTTTACTAGAGGCAGAAAAAGAAAGTAATTCTATTGAGTGCAGTGCAGAAACCAACTTCTACAGCATCTTTCTTGGTTAAGCAAATAATTAACTGACAAAAGGAAAAGTATTTTCCTGGTTTAGAATGAAACAGCTTAAAAAAACCCTATAATGCTGGTGCCAACACACGCACTTCCATCCTTTACACCTGTAATCCTCTTAATTTCTACAGCTCTGTGTCACAAAGGTCATGACGCTGCTTAAAGATTCATTGTCATGTAAAAAAAAAATGATACGCACAAACCTTTCAAGTCCACTCACCCAAGAGAAGATGAGGGTTCATGCAGTCAAAGAGAATTCCTCCAACCACTGACCCTCCAAGGTAGCCCACCGAACGCCCCACGAAGATGTAATAGATGTCACTGACATTTTTATTCACATTCCTAGCTAGATCTTGAAAAGTAGGTCCCACAACAGCAATGCTCATGCCCTGGAAAACATTGGTAAGCATCAAATGAGCCCCTGCCAACAATAAGACAAGAGTTAACAGCCACAAAAAGCTCAGTGACAAATGGAAAACCGGGCTTTACATTTCATTTGAAACAGCTGCAAATCCCCCAAAGCGGGCAAGTCTCTCCCACAAAGCCCCAGGGAAGGTGTCTCCTCCAATAAGTGCTGTCAAAAGGTATGGGCGGGCGTTTTCACAGCGCCGGAGCCAGTGATAGCAACCTGCCACAGATGAGCATCCCCAGCGGCTCGGGACGCGCTGGCTTCACCCAGGCACAGGTTCAGGTGCTACAGCTCTGCGCAGGGGTGGATCCTGACGGTGTGCAGGGGCCCAGATCCCCCCAGGCACAGGTGGGCTCCGCTGGGAACAGCCAAAGCAGCCGAGGCCAAGGCCAGGAGCCACTTTGCTTCAGGTCCTGCACCCTGGGGGACCCCGCAGAGGTCACCCACCCTCACACTCCCCTGGCTACCACAAGGACAGGCTCTGTGAGGAGCCAGGTGTCACCCTGGCCCCACCCCCGACAGCCCCGCCCTCGCATAGCCCCGCCCACTCCCGTCCGGCCCCGCCCCCACCGCGGGCAGCCGCGCGCCCGGAGGTGCCGGCGGGGGCGGGGCCCGCGCGGCCGGCGCTCACCAGCCCCAGGAAGGCGGCGCAGAGCAGCCCGGAGGTGCACCATCGCGCGGACGCTCCGCCCCCGCCCCGCCGCCTCCTGCTGCCGGCTGCCACCACCACCACCACCTCCGCCGCCGGGCCTGGCTGCTCCCCGCCGCCGCCGCGCAGAGCCTCCGCCTCAGGCCGGGCGAAGCGGACGTGCTTCTTGCCGCCGGGCCGCTCCCCCGCCCCGGCCATGGCGCCGACGGCTCCGAGCGCGGCGAGCCGCCCCCAGCGCTGCGGCCCCACCTGCCGGGCGGGGCGGCCCGCCCCGCCCCGCCCCGCCCCCCACCGCGGCTCCCAGTGTGCCGCGCGTCTCGGGACTGCAACTCCCGGCATGCGCACGGACAGCGGGCTCGGCTCCCGGCGTGCACCGCAATGTCGCAAGGCTTTTCTTCTCTGCGCCGTATGGGAGCCTCCAATTGGTTGCGGCCCGCCGCGGGGGCGGGCTTAAGACGGGGTAGGAAATGGCAGCAGGTGAGGCCGCGCACGTGACTCGGAACGCACCACTGGCGGGGGCACTTAGCGCCGCGCCTCCGAGGTGGTACAGCCCGGGTTGGGCGGTCCTTGTGGCGCTGCCCCCGCCCCCGAGTCGTCAGACCCTGGCTCCGGGAGTCCCGGGATGGCGCAGGCTCTGGGCTCTTTTCCGAAGAGGGGACTAGACTAGTCTCCTCTTGAAGATTTCATCCAATGCTGGATTTCCTGGTGATCAGGGACAACCCTACCACAATTTAAGTAGGTCCCTAATTACATAGATAGGAGCGGGACAAAAATCACCTGTATCATGGTGTAGTGTCCTCATGGGTTCATCATGACATCACTCTTGTAACTCTGCACTTTTTCCTCAACAGCCAAAAATGAGCAGGAAAACATCATCACATAAATGGACTGTAAAAGTAATCAACCCTAGAGGACCCATTGTCTTTTTAACACCAATTACCCAGTCTTCTCCAAGATAGGGGGCTAATTTCATTGTCAACCTCCTTCCATTTCTCTTAATGCCTAGAGTTGTAAGGAAGGCAAGACAAAACGCGAGACAAACTCACTTTGGCCTTTTTATATTTATCAGCTCTCCAATGATGTTAATGGAAGGGAATAGCTTTTTATAGATGCAGAAATCCCTTCGCTACAACAGCTAGGAACTGTAATCCATCCCAGTCATTGCTGCATTCATTCTGGACCATTTATTGTTGTCATAGATTTCATGCATGTACACAAACCCATCAACAGCTACTTGAGAGCAATCCTAACCCATCACTTCCCAGTGCAGGGCTCTTTGCTATTTTCCTCTAAGAATTAACAGATTCATGAAAGATTTAATGCAAGTTTTTCCACTGGCAAGAATGATTTCTCCCTTGTGGGATTCAAATTTGGTACATTAGTCTTCAATAGAACCATGTTTTGAGCTGCTGTCACCCTGCTCATCGCATCATCTGTCAGCGGGTAGTGGATTGTATTAGAATGGCATATGATGTTAACAAATTAGACACACCAAATTATATCAGTGTCTGTTCAGCTGGTCTAAACTACCTTAATAGCCTGTTTCAGCAGAGTTCCAGCAGCTGCCATCTGTAGGGTCATCACAGGGTGGTCTCACAGTCTTTGTTTCATGCATTTCTCATCCTTGTCGAATGGAAATTTGATGCTGAAGTAGGGAAAGCATTTCTTCAATCTGTATTCAGGTGAATGACCTCTGGAGGGCTCTTTTCTGTGCTTCTGTGAATAGAATTAAACTGGTAAACTGAACTGTGAGTGGGATCCACACACAGAGAAACTGGAAGAAGAAAGGCTGAAAAGTTACCTGGCAATAACTGATTCTTAAAAATGTTCTGAATCCCAGATGCTTGGGGAAAAAAGAAATCGGAAAGATGTGTGTGCACCATCATCCAGCCCCAGTTCATGGATCCATAGGTGTTAGGGTCAGAAGGGACCTCAGTAGGTCATTGAGTCTGACCCCTTGCCCTAGGCAGGAAAGAGCTCTGGGATCAGACGACCCCAGCTAGGTGCTTGTCCTGTCTCTTCTTGAAGACCCCCAGGGTAGGGGAGAGTACCACCTCCCTTGGAAGCCCATTCCAGATTCTGGCAACCGTTATTGTGGAGAAGTTCTTTCTAATATCCAACCTAAATCTGCTCTCCATCAATTTGTGGCCATTGTTCCTAGTTACTCCAGGGGGTGCCCTAGTAAATAGAGCATCTTCTATTCCCTGCTGCCCTCTCCAATTAATTTATAGGCAGCCACAAGATCACCTCAGCCTTCTCTTGCAAAGGCTGAAGAGATCTAGATCCCTCAGTCTCTCCTCGTAAGGCCTTGCTTGCAGGCCTCTGACCACATGAGTGGCCCTCCTCTGAGCCCTTTCAAGATTCTCCGCATCCCTCTTGAAATGCAGCACCCAAAACTGGACACACTACTCCAACTGCAGCCTGAACAGTGGGGAAGCATCACCTCCCTGAACCTGTTCATCATGCATCTGCTAACGGATGATAAAGTGCGGTTAGCCTTGTTGATCACTTCATCACACTGACGACTCACATTCATCTTGGAGTCAACTATGACTCCAAGATCCCTTTCCACTGCTGTGCTGCTGAGAAGGTCATCCCCCAGCTTGTAAGTGTGTTGGTAGTTCTTTTTGCCCAGGTGCAGCACTTCGCACTTGTCTTTGTTGAACTGCATCCTATTTCATTCTGCCCATTTTTCCAACCTGTTCAGATCTGCATGAACCAGTTCCCTTCCCTCTGGTGTATTAACTTTGCCCCATAATTTGGTATTGCCTGCAGACTTGGACAGGGTGCTCTCCATGCCCTTGTCCAAGTCACTGATGAAGACATTGAATAGCACTGGTCCAAGAACCGAACCTTGCAGGACTCCACTGCCCACATCTTTCCAGGTCAGTATCGACCCGTCCACCACCACTCTCTGGGTGTGACCCCCTAAGCCAATTTGCCACCCACCTGACCATGTAATCATCTATATCACAGCCTGTCAGTTTATTTACGAGAATGGAATGAGATGCCGTATTGAAGGCCTTTTTAAAGTCTAGGTAGATAACATCTACCTCAACTCTGGTATCCAAGCATTTTGTGACCTGGTCATAAAAAGAAACAAGGTGAGTCAGGCAGCATCTACCTGCAATGAACCAATGCTGATTTCCTTTCAGCATTATTTCCCCTGCTGGGCTCCCACAAATGTGATTCTTAATTATTTTTTCCAGTTTTCCCAAGGTAGAGGTGAGACTTAACAGGCCTATAGTTTCCTGGTTCCTCCCTCCTCCCCTTCTTGAAAATAGGGACCATATTGGCCCTTTTCCAGTCCTCTGGGACCTGACTGGTGCACCATGAGTGCCATGCAAGCAGCTCTGCTATGACACTAGCCAATTCCTTCAGCACCCTTGGATTAAGTTAATCCGGGCCGCTGATTTGAACACATCCAGCCCCTCTGACTGCCCGTTCATTTGTCATTTTGGGTGACAAATCAGCATCATCTTATGAAGACTTTTTTTTTTTTAGAAAGAATAAATGAGTGGTTTTAGGCCTGACATCTTCCAACTGATTCAATCGCTTGTCGAGGGTAGCACTCTTAAGTATGTGCACACTGTCACTGTCACTAGCTGCACACTATAGACCCAATCTACCTCCCATTGACAGCAGTCTGTATGAATTTAGTAAGAAAACATATGCATCATCTCATGCATATTCACAGAGCATCATTTCCAAAGGCTCTTAACTCAGTAAGTAAAAGCTCCCCCACCTTAAAAAAAAACAAACCAACCAAACAGAATGCTTGAAAGCTTTCCTTCACAGAGATAGTAATTTCCATGCCTAATTCTAGCTGTCAGTACATAGCTATTTCAGTTACCAATTATATAAAATCCCAAGATGAGTTTTTGTAATGGGGAAAGTGTGTCTCCTCCCTCAAAACAGCTGCAATATTCTGTTCAAACTTTATGGCTAGGGACAGACATTACACATAAACATAGGTTTAAGTGATCAAAAAGTGGTTTAAACCTGTAACAGAACAGAAATTCAATGTACAAACACCAGTTTGAAAATGGCAGAAACCAGTTTGAGATAAACCTGGTTGAATGTAGTATCAGACTTAACTGATTTGGGTCAAACCGGCTTATGCAATGTCTGTCCCAGACCTCTTCCTGGTTTAAGTTAAACCTGAGCCCCCCAGCATGCTCTCTGGGCTGGGCTGGACTCTGTTCCAGAGAGCTGGACTGGCAACTCCCCTCTGCCCCTCGCTGGAGTTGTGGCAGAGACTTGCAGGCAGAGCAGCATCTGCCTGGCTTCCCCTGCCCTACTCTCCAACCTCCCCTTGCTGCTCAAGCAGGAATTTCCACCCCCTGCTCGCCCCCCCCAGCACGGACCATAGCCAGCATGTGGTATGCTACCTAATGCTAAGAGGTGTCTGTGTAAGGTAAACAGGACAAAGGCAGACAGGACAGTGTTCGCTTGGGGCTTTTTGGAGCTAATCAACAGGTAGCTGGTAATGTCCCTCCTTGGAATGCTCCCTTCCTTGGAAAAAGTTCTTTAAAAAGAGCTTGAACTCATGAGAGAGGCTTTGTTTTCTGGTGGAGTGCTAAATGCTGATAGCAGAGCTCATAAATGCTCTGTTATCAAGGAGGAGGGTGGGGGAGAAACCCCTCCCTAATCAGAGAATTCTGCCAGGGCCTGGCCACACCCCTCCTCAGCTCAGCATTTTGAAAGGGAAGGGAGGGCTGCTTTAGCATCCCCTGGCTTCTAGCCTGAGCCACTGCAGGCATGTGCCTGAATTTCCTCAGTCCAGAGGTGATGTCTGTGTGGTTACAAACCAGTTCAGCCTAGCCAGGTTAGACTAACGTGCACAGACTGAATCAATTCAAGCTGAGGCTTATAAAACTATTTACCCTTTGACCAAGCCTCAGGTTCAGAGAACTTCATCCTCAAAGGTATACTATTCAGACAACTTACACAACTGGAATGGAGTTATTATGGAAACTGCTATGTAACTACAAGTGGAGATATTATGATCAGAGAACAGTGCGGGGAGGGAGGGAAAAGGAAGTGTTGACTTTTATTTCTGCCTACATATTACTGCCAGATATGTTGCAAGCCATTGTTTACAATAAATTACATTCATTTTACAGGGAAAGATTATAAATGATGCAATTACATGCCTGGCTTGTAGTCTGCTGACTTGTGCATACAAGGTCATTCCCCCCAAATGACATGGGGGAAACAGAGCCCCTTGCCTCAATTGCATACAAGGAAATCTCGCTAAATACACTGGCTGTCATTAAAAGCGACGTGCTTAGCAATGGAAACCAATTACAAAGTTGATTAAATGTAGCCAACACTGAGCATAACCGTAAAACACATTGGCCCACATTGGGCAAACATGCTGATGGGAACTTACCACATTTTTTTTTTATTATTTCACATCTTGGGTCAAATCAATTCCAAATTCTGTCAGCTGAGCAGAGATCAGTTGTTCAAATCTATGTGTCACTACCACCAGCAAGTATCCTACCTCCCAGATTCTTTGGCCTGGTGCTTCAGATACCCCCAAATTCATAGCAGGCACCCTACATGTGGGCCCCTGCCCAGAGGCCTTGGAGTTTGAATGCCCCCTAGTCCTACTTTCCCTTCACCAACAGGCTGAAGGGTAAACTAGATGAAAAGCCTGAGAGCAATCCCCCATCACCATAAATTGTGTAGCCGAGACCCTCCCATTGGGAGGCTTTAGTAGACTCTTGCAGGGGTCAACCTACCTGCCAGTCAGACAACAAGCTTTTACTTGCTCTTCTTCTTGACCTTGAATGACAGTGTAGTAGCATCTCCCCTGCCAGCTCAGTAAAACCACCTGGGCCAAAACCATCATCCTGGTATCTCCCTTCCCCTGCCTGGTAACCTACCACAAGAACAGATTAGTAAAGCCCATCTGAATAAGACATATGGTAGAGCCCATTAAGTGCAGTCCCCCTCCCCACCAACTCTTTCAAATCATGGTAAGCTACTATATTGCATATATTTTTACTTAAATGTTTACAATTTATATGATTTCATAGATATTAGGGCTGGAAGGGACCTCAGAAGATCATTGAGTTCGGCCCCCCTGCCCGAAGGGCAGGAAGTCAGGTGGGGTCACAGGATCCCAGCAAGATAAGCATCCAATTTACTCTTGAAGGTGTTCAATGTAGGTGCTTGAACCACCTCCAATGGCAGGCTGTTCCAGACCTTGGGGGCTCTGACAGTAAAGAAATTCTTCCTTATGTCCAGCCTGAAACAGTCTTGCAGTAGTTTATAACCGTTCGACCTCGTCATCCCTTGGGGCACTCTGGTGAACAAACGTTCCCCCAGATACTGATGGTCACCCCTGATAAACTTATAGGTGGCCATCAGATCATCCCTGAGCCTGTGCTTTTCCAGGCTAAAAGGCCCCATAGCTCTCAGCCTGTCATTGTGAGGTCTGTTTTCCTGACCTCTGATCATGCACATGGCTCTTCTCTGGCGTCTCTCAAGCTTCTCCACATCCTTTTTGAATTGTGGGGCCCAAAATGACGCAGTACTCCAGCTGCAGCCTCACCAAGGCCAAGTACAAGGGGTGAATGACGTCCTGGGATTTGCTTGAGAAGCCTCTACAGATTCAAGCCAGCATTTTGGTCGCTTTACTAGCCGCAGCATCGCATTGAAGGCTTATGTTCACCTTGTGGTCAATGATGACCCCCAAGTCTCTTTCTTCCGTAGTGCTAGCCAGTGTAGCACTGCCGAGCCTATAAGGATGCTGCAGGTTTTTCCTCCCAAGGTGGAGAACCTTGCATTTTTCAGTGCTAAACACCATCAGGTTCTCGTCCGCCCATTTGCTGAGCCTGTCAAGGTCAGCCTGGATCACCCTCCTGTCTTCAGGTGTGGATGCTTTGCCCCAAAGTTTGGTGTCATCGGCGAACTTGGCCAGTCCACTTCTGACCCCAATGTCCGCATCATTAATGAAGATGTTGAACAATATGGGTCCAAGGACAGAGTCTTGGGGGACACCACTGGTCACAAGGCACCATGACATCTATCTGACTTCCGTCAATTACCACCTTCTGGGTCTGACCACGGAGCCAATTTCCCAGTCAGCGGATCGTGGTGGACCCAAGACCACAATTGGCCAGTTTCGCCAAGAGGTGATCATGGGATACCAGATCAAAGGCTTTTTTGAAGTCAAGATACATGACATCAATCTCTTCTCTCTTGTCTAGGTGATAGGTCACCTGGTCATAAAAGGAAATGAGATTGGTCAAGCGAGACCTACCTGCAACAAACCCATGCTGGCTATCCCTCAGGATGTTGGTGTTGGCCAGTCCATTAAGGATGGCCTCTTTAATAAACTTTTCTAAGACCTTCCCCGGGATAGAAGTCAGGCTGATGGGCCTGTAGTTTGCCGGATCCACTTTCCTCCCCTTCTTGAAGATAGGCACCACATTGGCCTTATTCCAGTCTTCAGGCACTACACCAGAGCGCCTGGAGTTCTCAAAGATCCATGCCAGAGGCTGGGCTATGATGCTCGCCAGCTCCTTGAGTACCCTGGGGTGTAGATTGTCAGGGCCAGCTGACCTGAAGGTGTCCAGCCACTCAAGGTGTTCCTTCACAAGGTCAACATTGATGGAGGGCAGGGGATCTCCCTCATCCGGACCTCCCTGTCCCGTAATGGGTAGGGGCGTCCCATGGGACTGATGAAAGACCGACGCAAAGTACCCGTTTAGTAGGTTGGCTTTTTCCTGGGCATCAGTTGTCCCATCTGGTTCAGCAGGGGTCCAATGTTGCCCTTGCTTTTCCTCCCCCTCCCCACATATCTGAAAAAGGACTTTTTATTGTCCTTGATGCTCGAAGCTATTTGAAGTTCAGTCGCAGCCTTGGCTTTCCTGGTTTGCTCCCTGCAGGACCGGACCAGTGCAGAATATTCCTCCTTGGAGGTGAATCCCATCCTCCATCCTTTGTAGGCCTTTCTTTTTAGCCATAGGAGGTTTGCTAGATCCCTGGAGAGCCAGGGGGGCTGCTGTGCCCTCTTGCTGCCTTTCCTCCGAGATGGAATAGAATTAGCTTCTGCATTGAGAATAGCTCCCTTGAGGAGCAACCACTCTTCCTGAACTCCCCTCCCTCTGGGGTTGTGATCCCTTAGGGCCTCACTGACAAGCCTTGTGAGCTTATCAGAGTCAGCTTTCCTGAAGTTACGGACTTCAGTGTTGCTGACTGACTTGCTAGCTTTGCAGAGGATGGTGAAGGTGATCAACTCGTGATCGCTGTCACCCAGCTTCTCATCGATCACTAGGTTGCCGATTAGGTCATCCCCAGTAGCCAGTACCAGGTCAAGCAGCACTTTACCCCTCGTTGGCCTGTAGACTTCTTGAGTCAGGTAGAGGTCATCCACACATGATAGGAAGCTTTGCAACCACTCGGATTTTGCTGAGTGATCTTCCCACAAGATGTCTAGGTAGTTGAAGTCAGCCATGACAACCATGGTCCTGAAGCATGCGGCCTCAGCCGGTTCCCGGGTGAACTCCTGGTCAAGCTCTTGACTTTGGGTGGGAGATCTGTAGTAGACTCCCACCGTTGTGTCCCTTGTGCCGTGTTCCCCACAGATTTTAACCCAGAGGGTTCTGCAGGTGAGGCACAGGGCAGCCTGATCCAGCTGCACCTCATAGAGGACATGGCCACATTAATCATATGCTCCAGAGAGAGAGAGAGAGAGAGGGCTTACATGCCCCTCCTGGGCTGTGGACTCCTAGCCCGTCCTCACCCCTCCTGGGCTACAGGCTCCTTAGCCCCCTCAGGTGCCAGCTGTGACCTGGTCTTTGGCCCCTCCTTAGGCCCTGGCCCCACTCCTAGGCCAGGTGAGACTCCTGGGCTCCTCTGGTCCCACTAGCCTCCAGATGTGGCCCTGCTCAGCATCTGGCCTATCTCTAGACCTGTTTCTGCACCACTGAAACCTTTGGGCTCCCAGGCCCTGCTTGCAACCACCACCCCGCCTGGGCTCTGACCTCAGGCCTCCTGGCCGTACCTACTCAGCCCCTCCTGGGCTCCAGCTTCTCAGGCACTCTATTCTTCTGGTCCCTCCTCTTGGCCAGCTGAGACCTCCATACCTCTGGCCTTGTTCCCATACTCAGTGCTGTTTACCTCATCTCAGGAGTCCTGCTGCAGCTATGCTGCCAGAAACTCCTCTCCTTGTGGCTTATATGGCTCAAGCCCAGCCCCCTTCTGATCAAGTGACTCTCTAATCAGCTCCTGCCACACCTGCAGGTTGCTTCTCCATCGGCTTCTCTCCTCTTAAAGTGACAGGCACACCAAGCACCATGTCACAGTAAGTAAATACAAAATTGTAAACATAAAATATCGTATACATGTAAGTAAGTACAAGATCACTGCTCAGCCTTTTGGCTCAGATCAAGTGTAAAATAAAATATCCAGACGTCTTAGCCTCAGATACAGAACCTTGAGCTGTCCCTGCACTCATGCAGGGAGGGGAGCAAGGACCCCAAACCTTGAAGTCACTAGATCTCAGGACAGGTGACACCCTAAATATGGAGACAGGTGGCAGAGGCTTCCTGGTGGGGGGTCCGGTGAAGAATGGACACATGAACCAAGGAAAGCTTACTTTGGAGAGAGATGACTTCATAATCTTCATTATGTAAGACCTGCTCAAGGTAAAGATGAAGAATTTGCATTATCATCTTTGCATGCCACGTGGGGCAGATTTAGAGCTGAGCTACAAAGATCCTAAGGCTAGGTCAGATTTCTGGCAGCAGCTTGAGGCAGCCAGGGGAAATCCCCAACTGCATGCATTCAGATCTGGGGGGGAGGCATGAGAGGAGAAAGGTTGGATACAATCCAAATGTATTAATCCCTAATAGAGGAAGAGGACATGAGTTTTTGGCTCAGAAGACATTGTGAGGAAGTAGGAAAAGTGGAGGAAGTCTTAGATAAATTTGGGATATGGACTGGAGCCTGGAAAGCCAGGGTAATGCAGCACCTCCCCCCCAAGAATCTCCCTGCGCCCCCATAGAGGCTTTGTTTTCTACCAGGGGCAACCCAAACACTGCCACAAATGCAGGGAGCAGGGGCACCTGGTGGCATAATGTACAGCTAAAATCTGTGCCATGTGCAAGGAGAAAAGTCATGAAGCCAAGGACTGTGAGCATGGCTGGTGCTGCAATCTGTGTGGGAATGTGGATCAGCTCTTTAAAGATTGCCCCAGTGCGTACAAAACTAAGGTGAAAAACAAAGAAGAAATGACCACAGAAATCCCAGCTGGCCCAACCCCCTCCGGTCCCCCACTGGTAACAACAGAAAAAGGGGTCAGAGAAGGACGGGAAAGAGAAGGAAACAGAAGGAAGGGACCCACTCCCAGGAAAGCACGCAAGCCCTAAGACAGATGGTTGAGGAACTTAAAAGAATGGAAAAGGAGGATGAGAGGGAAAGGGAGAAGCTGGACCCCACAAAGGGGACTCGGAACCCCAGAAGCTGGAGAAATTATAGCTCAAACATGGAGATTCAGGGGGGACAGGAGGAACCCCCAGGGTGCCCAGAGATAGACCAGGACAAATGGGAAACCCCACGGCACAGGAAAGGCCTGAAGTTCCTCCGCACCCACACCATCCAGTTAAGGGAGCTGGGCTCCCTGAAGGACTTCTGCAGGCCGGTGAAACATTTGAGCTGGAACAAGAACCCTAAAAAATAAAGACATGAGAAAAGGAAAGCTGCAACTCCCCTTCTTCCCCCAAACTTTTATCATGGGGATCCTTATAGCCTCAGTAAATGTGAGGAGCCTACTAAAGAAAGAGAAGCGGGGCACCATACAGGAATGCCTGGATCAGCTGCAAGTAGATATAATTTGTCTCCAGGAATGTGGCCTGCCCAGCTCCAAAAATTATACTTTGTTTGAAAAGCACGGGCCACATGGCTTTTCCACGTGGTCAGGAACAAACAATAGATCAGCAGGGGGGACTGTCCTGCTGAAAGGAGACAAAGTGAGACCTCTACAGCACAGGGAGTTTATTTCAGGCAGGCTGTTACAAGCCACCTTTAAAACAGGAGGAGGGATATTTGACCTAAATGTTTATGCCTCAGTCAACAAAGAAAAAGCTGGGTGTGACTTCCTAGAGCACATAACTGTGGCAATGCCCAGTATTCAGCTGGCGGTAATGGCAGATTTCACCTCTGTCATTGACAAGGGAGACAGAATAAGCAGAGGCCAAAAGATGGGCTGGGACAGATCCTCCAGGCTGCTGAAATAATTGGTCTGTGACTACAGCTTGGTGGATGTGGGCAAGGGAGCCCAAGGACCCAGGAAAACTTCACCTGAGTGTACCACATGTGCAGACAAAGTCGTGCACAGATTTCATCCTCCTCCCCAGGGTGTGTACAGTAGTGAAAGCTGAATCCATGCCTGTCTGCTTCTCAGACCACTGCCTCCTAACTGTGAAGGCAAAAATGAAGGGTCAGCTTGAAAGAGGCAGAAGCATATGAAAGCTGAACATGAGCTTCATAGATGACAAAAAGACACAGTGGGAGTTCAGGCAGTGCGCTGCAGGGTGGAGCCCCTCCGAGCTGGGTACTGGAACCACCTGGAGTGGTGGGCCAATGTAAAAGAGAGTGCAAGAGACTTCTTCCAGCAGGCTGGCAGGAGGCAAGTCTAGATTCAGAGGAGACAACATGAGCACCTAAATCACAAGTCGCAGAGCCTGCACAAGCAGGTGGCTTGGGGTTGGGACATGAGGAGGTGAAAGCTCAGATTGGTGTTTAGTACAGGGAACAGGCCAGGAAGATTTTCCTGGCCCAGGCCCACTAAGTGGAGGTGGAGGAGGAGTAATCTACTTAATTTAATAGGTTAAAGAAGCCCAAAACGGAGGCCGTGGCCACGTTGGTAGACGGAGTAGGAGTGGAGCATCGGTTGAACAAAGGGATGCTGGAGATGGCAGTGACCTTCTACTGGGAGCTCTACACATGCCCAGAGGACCCGGGGGCCATGCAGGACTGCCTCCAGGTGCTCATTGGAAGCTGGTGAAGAAGTGGATGCTGGAGGAGATCACCAAGGCTCACCACAGCTTCAAGAACAGTAAAACTTCTGAGGCCAATGGCCTGCCCAAGAAGTTCTATGTCATCTTCTTGGACTAGGTAGGTCCAGACCTGCTGGAGGTGTAAAGGGAGCAGCTTTAGGAAGACTACCTGGGGGCTGTGTTGGATCAGGATTTCTTAACCCTTCTTTGTAAGAAGGGCTCAAGTTAAGACTTGAAGAACTGGAGACCCATAATGCTCCTGAACTTCGACTATAAACTGATGGCCAAAGTCTTGGCCAAGCACTTTAAGTCTATTATAAGTGTGGTGATCCATGAGGATTCAGTTGTGTGCAGTGCTGGGGCAGCAGATCCACGGAGCCCTGCTGCAACTACAGGATGCATTGTAGTATCAGTAGGAGAGAGGATTACCTCAACATCCTATGCAGGGACAAGCGGTCAGTGGAAAGAGTACTACAACATGCCCAGGCATACAGAGTGGCAGCAGAGGCCAAGCTCAATGTGGACAAGAGCACAAGTCTGACATTGGGCAATCTCAGTGACCTTTCTACCCTGGGGGTCTCTGTCCCCAGCAAGGGAATACAGATCCTCGGGGTGGTCTTTGACCCAGAGCTGAAAGGAGAGAAAATGTAGGAAAAGACCAAGGCCTCAGTCAGACAGAAACATGCTGCCTGCTGATGGGCGGGCAAATGGCGCTCATGAAGGCAGATTCTATATACCTGGAAAACAATAACATTTATAATTTTTCTGTGTCTAGAAACTAATTATTGGGGGGGGTCATCTTATAATCAGGGTTGTCTTCAATTCAAGTAAATACAGTAAAGGTACTAACTACCTTCCCATGTGCATACCCTAGTTAACCCAACAAATGCAGTTTTGGGCAACAGTTTACTTTCAGTGATTCTGACAGCAGGTCTGTTGCAGTGTTTTAGCCTGCATTGACACACCGCACAGGGCTTGGGATTTTAGCATTGGGAAGGACTGGTGGTATCAACTGCCACTGCTCCCCCACCAACAAATTTCCTGACCTTCAGAAGCCCCACAGGCCAGATTCCAAGGCTCCACAGGCCGATTTGGCCCACGGGTCAGAGGTTGAACACCTCTGTGCTTGTGTGATCCTAATCAGTAGTATAATATGGAGTGAATGAGCAGGGCACATGCCCCAGGTGGCACCTTCCTGCTGCCTTGCACCACTCTGTTAGCACTTTCCAACTCTAGGAAACTGCTGGTGCAGGCAGTGTGTGTCACAGAGCACAAGGCATTCTGGGAATGGTAGTATTTTAGAGCAGCAGTGGCATTTGCTGCTGCTGAGGGGAGAACTGACTTATTTTTTGTCACCAGATTCAGCATCTTTTTTCCCTTGTAGGCATGGGCTTCAGCAGCAAGAACATGGAGTGGAAGTCTTCTGTCAGGCTAGAGCACTATGATTCCCAGAATGCCTTGCACTCCATGACACACACTGCCCAGCTCTCTACTCTGTTCCTGTGCCTGCAAACTGTGGCGGAGGGAGGAGGCGATGAAAGAAAGTTTCCTGGTGTTGTGCCTTGTACTAGTTTGGGGAGGGGGCAGGCTGAAGTAAAGATTTGTGAAAACCTTGTGTAACTGATCACCAGCAACCACAAGAGACGGCCCGCAATGGCTTCTCCCTCCCCCAGTCCTGTATTTCTATGATTACTTTGTGCAAGATGGATTAGAAAACAGTTGCAGTTTATTTTTTTTAATTATTGTGCAAAATAGTAACTTGACAAATGACTCTTTTGTACTCCCTTTTGTCTAATTTAACAACCAGATTTTTATTTCCTGGACTGCGTGTGGCAAGCTTTGCTTGTGGAAGCTGCCAAGATGCATGCCCCAGCGTGTGGTCTATTTCTCACCTTCAAGCCAATTCAAATAAAATGGCGGGCGGGGGGAGGGAGAGTAACCCTCTCCAAGTCATTCAACTTTAGCATGACTGAATCCTTCCAGAAAGGACCAGAGGTGGGAGCAGACAGAGATCCCTAATCATACAAAAGTTCTCAACTTCTCAGCTGTTCCTAAGACTATAAGGTCAGAAAAGGAGTGCTTGTTCTGTGACATTTGCCCTGCCACAGGTAATTGGGTGACTCTGTCCTGGAGTATAGTGGCTGTTTAGTTTCACACACCATCCTACACTGGAACCTATAAAAAGGATGATTGTCATCATCATCATCATAGTTTCTGTGATGGCATTTAGTGCATTGCATGCAATGTACCACGGTTTGTGCTAGACATATAGTAGCCTATCCTATCAGATAACTGTGACAGATGTAGGAGGAGTAGGAACCTTTCAGGATTCTGATAGTTTCAATGTGAGAAGTGTTTGTTCATTGATAGTTTCAATGTGAGAAGTGGTGACTGTGAAGATGAACTGACAGGTTTTATATCTGTTATGAAGGCAGAGTTGTACACCACTTGGGGTTTGTTGATCAGTGGGGAGTTTGCTTCTGATGATGAATTAAGTAAGATTTGGATGTTGCTTGAGGGAGATTGAGACTATTTCTTTCAATGTCTGATCCTCTTAGAGTAGAGGCCATACTTGTTTGTTGATCCTTTTTATAGGGTCCTACAGGGGACAGTGTGTGACAACAAGGGGTGTGCACTCAGTGAAGATTTTCTTTTTGTGTTGTAGGAGGCCAGGGCTGTCCAACTTACCTGGCTCCATGAGCTGGATTCAGATCATGAGGATTCTCACAAGCTGAATGACCTACCTCTGCTGGCATGGCTGCAGAACACAGAGGAAAAATGCCACCACTGCTCACTGCCCCTTTTTTCCCTGGCATCGATTTGAGTTGCCAGCAGAGACTGAAGATCCCAAATTCAGCAGCAAGTAAGAGGAGTGCAAGGGTGAGCACCAGCACTGTTCACCCTTTGACTTCTGGAACCATGTCATCACAGCAGCTCCAACACTCCTACAGACAAGCCCTGTGGGCTGCAGTTCAGCTATTTGAAAGCGGCCAGTTGGGCAACCCTGTACCAAGTTATTGTAGGATATGCATGTGGCTTATTTAGAGATATAGTCTGTGTCTCTGCTGGAGTGTCCTTGCTGGGTAAAGACAGTATTCAGACTGGTGAGGTAGGTATCACATGTCTTCTCTTTGAGCAGATGTGATCTCTGAGGGCCTGGCTATAAAAAACAGGTTTTTTTGGTGTGATTGTTGGGTTTGTGTGATGCTCTGTGGGATTTTTGTATATAAAGATTGTAGGGTGCCATTTTGGATGTGGATCATGGTATCTAGGAAGTTGATGTTCATGTAAGAGTATCACAGTCAAAATTAGCTAGAAGGGTAGAAGTGGTAGAAGCTGTGGTAGAAAGTAGGGAGTGAGTCCAGGTGATGAAAATGGCATGTATGTAAGTTAGGTTTAGTGCAGCTTTCCAAAAGAGGCTGGCATATTGGGGAGGTCATCCTGATGCCCAATGATGTGTCTATGGTTTAGAGGAAATGGCGGCTGTTGAAAGTTAAATTCTTGGGGGGTGAGGATGAAGTGGACGAGTTATATGATATGTTGTGGTTCTAAATTCGAGCGTAATCCAGGCCTCGTCATCTTGCAGCTTCCAGCTCATTTAGTAGCCAAGCGCATGCATTGCACAAAATAGAGAGGTACCATAGAACTCACAGTAGCTGACCATGTACCCTATTTACTGGAATCTAACACAAGTCCCCCTCTCCCCACCAGTCAGCATGGCGGGGGAAAAGCCTTGTCTTGGATTCAAGTACCAGCCCAGGGCAGGTGGTGGCTCAGCTCCAGCTTTGGCCTCAGGCTGAAGCCAGAGCTGAGCTGCCTCCTGACCCAGGCTGAAGTGGCTTATTTGGTGGGTGGGATCATGTGGTTGGGGGAACACCGGTGAGACTGGGTCAGAGGCTAAGAACCTGCAGCCTGCCCCCACCCCTTGGCCTCCCATGCCTGTGCCTTTCCTCCACCCCGCACCACTCCTTGCTCCCCTACCCCAGCTGTTCCCTCCCCTCTTTACCTTCTGCTCTGGCTCTGAACCCTTCAACCCCAACCCTGCCTAGCCAGGGGCTGTTGCTGCTTCTCCCTAGCTGGGGCTGGGCTGGGGTCCTGTCATTACTGAGTGCTCTGGAGGGGCAGAGCACAAGCATGAGGGGCAGGTGCAGTCACACAGAGCAGGGGCAGGGTATAGGGTGGGGGTCAGGCAGTGGAGGCAGGCCCAGAAGGGCAAGTGGCAGGGGGGGCAGCATGTTGGGGGACAAGGGGCAGGGGAGCAAGGGGTGGAGGCAGGCCCTCATCCCCCACTGCTGCTGTCCCTGCCACAGCTCTTGGGGGGTGGGACAAAGTTGAGATGACCTTCCACTGATTACATTCTATCTAATAGATTCTAACACATTTATAATTTTCCACATATAATCTAATTATTTGGGGCTTGTCTTGGATTCGGGTAAATATGGTCATTAAAGCCTTTATCACAATGCCTGCGCAGAAGGAGGACAGATTAAATTTACGTGGACAGCTTTAAGTGTGGTGCTTCCTAATTTGCGAGTGTTGGACTTCAGGGCTGTCGCATTCTGAGCACATTCTCTTCTGTGATTTCTTTTTTAAAAATAGCAATCTTGAGAAAACAAAAATGTTGTCATAGTGAACCATGTACCCCCCCAAATACACAATGTATATGCACACAGATTCTCATCATCAAGAGTAAGTGTGAGTAACAGTCAGTAGCACATTGTTACAGCTTATAGCTGAGGATTTTTTAAGAATTTCTTGTTAAAGTCAATGGGGGGGGGGGGGGCGCAGTGGAAGAGAGAGAGGGAGAGAGTGGTTGGTGTGTGGTATAGTCCACATTGTAGGAATGGGACGGGACACTGGCATGATTCAGGTAGCTATGTAAAAGATGAGTGGTGTCTGAAGAAGCCTGTTATAATGAGAAACAGTCTTCACAGCCTGTGGTTTTTCATTATCCTTTTGGCAGATCTCCAGCTGCACTCACCATAACAAACTGGCACAGTTTTCATAGAAGGGATTGTGCCATGTGCCAGTGTACTACTCACAGGGATCTTCATGTAGCTTTCCTGCCAGGCAGTCAGTCTCCATTATTTAGGCCTTAAGTTGATCATGTCCTCCAGTCAAGCAGAACATTTTCATTTGTGGTGCAATGCTACACGATTTACATCCACACAGTGCTCTTATAGCCATCCACCGAAGCAGCTCATATTGTCCTCTTTTGGGACAGGATAAAGCTAGATGAACCAACAGTCTGACCTGATGCAGAAAGGTTTAGTTACAAAAATGAAAAAAATCAGTAATTTGCTTATTTGCCACTTTTTTGCCATGTTGTTCAAATACTGTAAACGCATTCACTGCAATAAGTACAGAGCATGGACACAGTCCTCATTGGCCTGTTCTTTCATAAACATAAGATGTGGCTTTTAATCTCAGCCAGAATGCAGTAAGTGACTGGTTTACTGGAAGAAGCAGAGTTTTTATTTCTGGACTTCCATCCCAAGCCAGATGGATAGGTAGTCTAATTAGGAATACTTTACACTTCTTGCCTGTCAACTGCTCATAACAAGCTGCTTACAGTAAAGAAAGGTGTTGCTTATCAGTTCTTTCCTGCAGTGATTAATGTTTAAGGACTGAGCTGCAAGGTTATGCTAGTTTCTTTTCTTAGGCAAGCAGATAAAACAATCCGGTTTTAAAAAAATATTTTGCCTGACATTGAAAGGATTTATTTCCTCCGTTTATGTTACTTTATCTTAGTTCATGCTAAGCCTGAACTTTCCATGCAACTGGTCACATGCTTTAGCAACTACTTCTAGTTTTAGTTTCTGATCATGTTTCATTTGACAGCTTAAGCCACATAGTCAATTCGTCTGGTTGGCTGAAAATTGTCTGGGATGTGGGGTGAGCGGTTAATCCTTCTAGTTCCTCTTAATTGCCCTCAGTGCTGTGCTTTTAGCATCCCTGCAAGTGACTAGGTCACATCAATTTCAAGGCCTCTCTTTGAAGCAAGGCATGTTCAAATTGTAACCAGGTTTAATAAGGTACAAACAGCTGAGTGCAAGCGGTACTCCCACTTATCAGCAGGCATCACAGATCTGCTTAAGCATTGCTTTTGATACTGAAATCAAGGGATTTGGCAAACAGCTAGTACAGCCCAGTGGTGGATTAAGATTTACTGGGGCCCTGGGCAAACAGAAAATGGACCCCTCCCCAAACGGGTGAGGGCAGGGTCCCTCTGTGCTCCTTTTTTACTTGCTCTCCTTCTAGCCCCATGCCTCTAGCGTCCCTGCTGATGCATATGTAATGCATAGGGGTCTGCTTAAATTGTAGTTAGACTTACCACTTTTCATAGGTTGGACGCAGCATGAGTAAATTCTGCAGACATTTCGCAAATGTGCTCTGGCAACCCAGCCCCTCGGCACTGATTGGTGGAGAGGCCCCAGTGGGAAGGAGGGATGAGGGGGCAGCCACCATCTTCATGGCTGGCTGCCCTTCATGAAGCTCCGTCCCTCAACGCTGATTGGTGAAGAGACTTTGGAGGGGGAGGGAGGAAGGACAAGGGGGTGACAGCCATTTTTTTCTGCTGCCCTCCATGCCTTTTCCTCCTGGTGCTTTCCCCTCCTGGGCAAGCTGCAAGGCTGGGTGGCAACACAGCAAAGACTGCTAGTTCCCACTGGGGAGCTAGCAGTTTATCTGTTTTTGTTGATTTTGCAGACAATCCCGGATGTTGTGGTTTCCACGCAGTCTGTGAAACCACGATTTAAGTACACCCCTAGTAATGCATATGCCTATGTCCAGGCTTTCAGTGAAGCCAGGGCAGCAGTTGATAGCCTGGGGGAGAAAGGGATCAATGCAGCAGTGCAGGTGCTGGGCGCTGGGGTTCTTGGAGCCAAGTAACAAGAGCATCTTGTGAGCCTGCAGAGTGTACCCCACCACTGCATGAAACAAAAGTCCCTTACCATTGGATGGTACTGGATACCATGTGGCACCTCATCTACATCAAGTACATCACAGGTCATTGCTAATATGAAGACAGCTGCCCAAGATCACCAGTCAGAAGCAAGACTGAAGTTGGACTGAACCCCTCCCGCACACACTATTAATTGACATGCCTTTAATCCCTTTGACTGTTCCCCACCCCAGCCATTGCACACCACATGCTAAAACCATTGCCTAAGAAGGTCTTACTACCTTACAACTATCAATTAGGCACTGGAACTTCTTAACCTCTGTATCCTGGGCTAATGTAGGCAGCAAGACTGACTGCGTGTCTTAAAATGCATTGACACCATCTACATACCCATGAAGCTACCATGCATGGGGCCCTATATTATCCCAAAACTCTACAAATCCATGTAAAAAAACATGACTTTTAACATTTTCTAATAAAGTTTTAAATCTGTGCTAGAACTGAGTGAGTTTCCCCATGTTCGAGTAGGAAGGAGATGAGCAGGTTATCTGTCAAAAGACCTTGAATGAATATCCAGGGTCCTAGACATGCAGTTAACACACACTGAAGGGAAGGGGAAAAAAAGCCTTCCTTTCATACATGGATCAAATTCCTTTCCCATTGGCCCTGGCAGTATAACAATGGATTTCTTTACTGGCATTATCCTTCCCAAACAAAACATTATGATAGCCACCGCCTGAAGAGTTTGCTCTCCCACATTTTTCAAGCGCGTAGGCCAACACTGGTTGGCAGGCTGTTAAAAAAAAAGATTCTTGTAACCCTTTGTAGGGCCAGAATTACTCAGTCACCATGCTAGTTAACTTCTGATGTGTCATTAAGGGGTGACAGCACTTGGAAAAATGTATCTAATGTTTTTTCCCCCACTCCTTATACTTGAAACAGGATTTTATTTGAACTACCCTGTCAAAGGGCTAGCTACTGATTCACAGGCCAGCTTTGCCAACTTTATTATTATTTATGAGACCTCTTGTGAAGTAACACTACTCAGCATGCAGAGGGGTTGCAGAAGCTGGCTTTCAGAGTATTTGCTATTTTTAAAACTGTATTATGCTGCTATCAGGGTGAGAACTCCCAGGGAGCTAGTTATTTTTGAAACCCTGGAGTTACTTGGTACAGAAGTCTGTGCTGTAGCTCGGCAACACAGCTAGTTCACAGTCCCAGACTTGCAACACAATCCTGCACCCACTCAAGGTCCCAGCAGGTGCAGCCTAGCTCAAGATGATGTGAGGAAACAAGAACAAGCATATACAGCTACAGCCATTAAGCATCTAAAAATGTCACCTAGGCTATTCACAGTCAGTTTGCATGTAGCTATTTAGAAAGTATTACCTAACCAGTGCAGTTCAGACAATTAGACTTCTGCCCCATATTTCTGAAAGTTTATAGGAAGTGATAGTGATGTGATAATGAATCCTTCAAACAAAATTGATTTTATGTACATATGATTTAATTAAAATCAATATGCATTTCAAACTAGACATGTATTAACTGCCTAACAATACAATATTTCCACATTTTGGAAATAAGAAAAAACTTTCTTCTGCATTTTAAATTTAACAATCACCATCTAACAGTGCCACACAAAATTATTGTGCTGCGCACAGCCATATTGAAAACAAAATATTGTAAAAGTTTAATAAACAAGCATTTGAGGTGAACAAGAAAGATGCTGTATAACTTCCAAGATTAAAAAAAAAGTTCTATTCACATTCTTTAAGGACAACAGATCTTTGGCTAAAAAATAGTTCAATACCTGCTGTGCTGCTTTTATGTAATTAGTTTCTAATGTCAAATTAACAAGGGCTGTTCTGGAGATTTACTATGCATACAAGTGGATTGAAAAAAATGGAACTACTAGTGCAGTGCAGGAAAGAAATGCTCTTTGGTATGGGGGAATATTTGAAGCTGTCCTTGAAAAGTAGGTGTGTGCGAAACAGGCCCTATTCAATTTGGATTCGGCCTGAATGGGGGACTGTAATTCAATTAGTTGATTCGAATCACAGTTTCTGATTTGATTCAGCCAAATCCAAATCTGAAGATTCAATGCTGAATCAGCAATTCGGACACAGACACAGCTTTAAATGCTTTTTCTACATACTTCAAGGTACCAGCATGGCTCATGAATGCTGCGATGCTGGAACAGATGGAGCGTCCCACAAGAGTGCAGGGGGGCCCCCCGCATGCTCAGTGACAAACCTGGAAGTGGACCAGGAAGTAGTTCCGGTCCACTTCCTGGTCTGCCAGGGAGCACGCAGGAGGCCCCTCCCATGCTCTCCTGGTTCAACAATCGGCCACAGGGGGGACCCCAGGTGCCCCCCCAGACCCAGGAGGTGTCGTGAATCAGAGCAGCCGCTGGCAGCCGTCTGACTCACACCGGAGTGTTTAGATTTTGAACTCGGCAGGCGGGTAATTGATGGATGGAGTGGAATTAACCAGGCACAGACACGTGTAGGTTACAGGAGTTTGTTTACTTACGTCGCCTAGATATTGATGATGACACAGGCGAGCCTTTGTTCCGTTATAGCTTCGGTTACAGAGTTGAGTACATGCATTCAGGTTACAATGACGTAATGACGGACTTGGCGCCGGAACGAACGGTTGGGCTTGCAAGACTTTTCTACGTCAATATTTTACGATGACGGGGATGATTAATTGGGAATTGATCAAGTTCCCAACTCTCTGGTGACGAGCACAGGTGTCTCCTTAGAGATCCCCAGAGTTCTCCGCCTTGGGCGGAAACCGTTAAACTATTTATAGGCAGAGGTGTTTGACAGAGATACCCAATCGTGAACCGTTATATGGAATCTTTAATTTTTGGCAGGTGGCAGCTCTTTGTCTCCTCAAGTTACAAGGTAGTGGGTTAGGTTTCTCTACTTGTTACATGTGTGCTACGTGTGAGGAGCTTACGCTTAATTTTTGACCAATTATATATAGTTTCCCCTAGCATTTTATTTCAGCTGACAAATTATCTACAGTTCTCCGCCAGCATTTTGTTTCAAGGAATTTTGGCAGGGAAGTCTTTTAACCCTTAATCGTCAAAATGAAGATGATTTGAATGGTATCTCTTGCTTAGTGGCATGGGCACAATTTAATTGGGTTGTGACAGGAGGCACCAGTCACTGAGCCAGCAGGGCCCCCCTGCACGCTCTCTGGCAGACCCGGAAGTGGACCTGAAGTGCTTCTGGTCCACTTCTGGGTCTGCTGCCGAGCATGCTGGGGAGCCCCCCGCGCTTCTGTGGGACACTTCATCTGCCCCAGCAACACAGCATTCACGAGCCGCCTGCTACCTCGAGGTATGTAGAAAAAACATTTAAAGCTGTGTCTATGTCCAAATCGCCAAATCTTTCCAAATCTCTCTGAATTGATTTGGAGGGTTCCGATTCGATTTGGAGAGATTAATGGGTCTCCTGATTTGATTCGGAGGTTCGGCCACCGAATCGGGCCAAATCTCCACCGAATCAAATTGGAGGCCAAAGCTTTGCACAGCCCTATTGAAAAGCAACAATGCACAAGCAAACATATAGTATGTAATCTTCCTCTCCAGGCACCTTGTCCTGTTGCAAAGTCCTTTGGAAGCGGAGGAGAGTCCTGGGACCTGCACGGCAGGGGGCAGGGAAGGCAGCCAGTTCCAGCGCACGGGGCTTCCCTCCAGTGACACGTGAGTGCGGGAATTGCACATGCATGGCGTGGAGCAATGCTGTAAGAGGTATGCTGGGCAGGCTGCGCTCCTTGCTACAATGTGCAGCACTGGCCGGAGCCATGCACCGCTGGGCACCAGCACCTGCATAAGGCATGAGCGTCCCCGCTTGCTGCTGGTGTTACTGCCGGCAGGGGCTACACACTGTCAGGACCCAGGGCAGCCGGCCAGCAGCTCTCCCTGACTCCCACCCAGGCAGATAAGGGTCCGGGGCCTTAGAAGGCCGTCAGGCGGGTATTTGTGACACTTGGAGTGGAATTAATTAGGCGGACGCTTATCGGTTGCAAAGCAAGATTATTTACTCACGCCGTTAAGGTGGTGAATAGCAGAGGTCAGAGATACTTGGTTAGTTACAGCTTAAGGTTCGTAGGTCGTATGTCGGTCTGCATAAGAGTTTGTCGGTCGGGCAGATAAATGGAGAGAAAGGTCGGGCCGGCAGGTCGTTGATTTACGTCTGAGAATTGGGTCGAGACGGGGGAGACTGACAAGTGATCAATTTGTCAGTTATTCTCACGCATAGGTTCAGAGGTTTTTCAGGTGTGTGCGCGGAGGTCTCCCATTTCACGGCGCCACATCATAAATTTAATTAGAATCGCCAATTATCTAGCGGTCTTCACTAGGGTGTTATCACAGGGTTAGTTCTTGTTTTTTTTGACCAGTTATAATGATTTATGTACAGCACAGAAGGCTAAGTTTTATCTCTATTAGTGGCGCAGCAATAAATTTCTTTTTGACATGCGCAGCAAAAAAGCGGTTACTATCATTATTGTTAACCCTTAGTTAACCTAGTGCAGAAAAAAACTGTTTTGAATGGTTTTACTTGTTTGTGACTTGGGCACTACTTAATTTGGTTGTGACATGCCCCCTTGCCCATGGCACAGCAAGTCACATCATGTTTACGTACAGACCATTTTGTTCATCATTGTTAGTGTTTGGCAAGCAGGTGTATACAAAAGCAAAAAGCGTGGTTAACTTCGGTTTTGAGATACTGTAAAATCCAACAACTAAAACACACAAATATAACAATGGCTATTATAATTAATAGTAAACACAAGATAATCAAAGACGCCGACACTTGAATTAACTTAAATGCAGTAAACTGTTATTCTTGATTGTATGCAATCTTTTCTAATTCGATTTTCTAAGGTAACTGAGAGTGCGGTATCAGATTAATGCCCCCTATACGGAGGGTTTCTATAATTGTGGCTTACTATACTTGAGTTAAATCGTAGCTCTGAAAACACCAATTTTCCGTGCCGTCATTAGCGGCCTTTCTTCATTTTTTCTACTGTCACCTCTCTTCCCAAATCATTCCTTTTTCTCTTTTTTTAATGTACAGGTTCCTTTAGAACCTTGACTACTTGCCCCCTTCCATCATCATCTCCCTCATCTCTTTCCTCACGTTCCCTCAATGAATGCTTCTGTCCACACCCGACCTTTCTGCGACATCCCCCAAACCTTCAGACTACCAATGCTGTTCTCTCTCAATAATTTAGAGCTTTTCACTCAAAACATTATGACTTGGCTTCACTGTGTAAAGTCTCGAACAGGTTTTAAAACAAAATAAAACAAGTATGTACAAAATCATTAACAGGAAAAGAAAAACCATAAAATGAGCCGTTAGTTATGTCTTTGGCCTAAATTGACAGAAGGTTCAGGACCGAGTTGGAGGTTTTGAAGTCAGCTTCGTTTGCTGAGGAACCTGTTGGTAACAGCAGGAATAGAGCAACAACCCTGTTTGCGACATATGAGTAGGCGGTCATTGTGTCATCGACTCAGGTGTGCTGCAGGTTGGTGCTCGGTGATTCTTGCGATCGAGCAGTCAGATTGCCTCTTCGTCACCGCTGGGCCTGTAAGGGGACAAAAACAAACGAACAGACAAACAAAGAAAACTAAAAACAATAAAATTGTCTTTTGTATATCTACGAGCATAATGTTGTAGTGGTTGGAATAGTTCATAGATGCCCCCTTCGAGTAGTTGCTTGTTGGGGCAGGCTGCGGCGTTATCCGGAGTGCGCTATTAGGCGTGGGTGCCTCCAGGGCCCAGACCGGTTGGCGGTATCAGTCGAGGCTGGTAGCCTAGTATATGTGCCAGTTGTCATTGTCCCGCATCTTCTAGGACGTGTAATCGTTGTTTGGTAAGTGTGAAGTGGTTTAGGAGGAACCCAAACATGGCTCTTTCCTCCGGTGTCCTCTGGGATGGCAGTCTTGATTTTTTTCGTGAGTTGAATTGGGAATGTCTTGGCCTTTGATGTTTGACTGGATATGCAGTAAGATAGCTTACGGCCACGGCTGAGTTTGCAGTTGCTGACTTCACAAGGGCTTGCAGTCGTGGAAGTTGACTGAAAAGATTTTCTGCTGGCTGAGTAACGAGCAGGTTGAGAAGGCGAAGGTTGATGGTATCCTCTTCTCCATAAATCTCCATGCATGCTTCGATGACGTCAAGGGTAGTGGTGGTAGTTGCACCCTCTGGGTTGGTTATTTGCTTGGTTATTGTTACAGGATGAGCGGTAGCTGTAGTTGTTATTGTGTCTGGTGGGAGGATCGGATTCTCGCTCGTTGCCCCCTCCCTGTGGTACAGAGGTGGGGCCATTGGGAGCGACGTCATCTCAGGGGGCGGGCTTGCTGGGTGGAGTCCCACCTGTTCTTCTGTGGCTCCGCCCTTCTTTTTCAGGTCCTCCGGGCAGCTCATATTTTTCTCGGTGCCATTTTCTGGTGGCAACGGAGGGTTTTGGCACGCTGCCATCTCCGCAGCAGCTTTGCTGACTGTAGCTAACTGGGTTTTTAAGTTTGCATTTTCACGCAGTAGGAGTGACATTACATTAATCATTTTCTTTGTCCCACTCGGAGCTTGCCCACTCCTTTCCGACTCCCTCCTCTCCTCTCAGCAAGAAGTAGCCGCTGACGCACCCTGTCTCCGCTCTGCTCGCTTGGTGATAAGCGATGTGGGCCCATAATTTATCCGCGTTATCTATGCAGCGCCCCCCACTACACCAGGGGCAGTTCTTAATTAATTCCCACTCCATCACATTTCCCCTTAATCCTGTTCGTGACGCCATGTCTGGACCCAGGGCAGCCGGCCAGCAGCTCTCCCCGACTCCCACCCGGGCAGATAAGGGTCCGGGGCCTTAGAAGGCCGTCAGGCGGGTATTTGTGACGCTTGGAGTGGAATTAATTAGGCGGACACTTATTGGTTGCAAAGCAAGATTATTTACTCACGCCGTTAAGGTGGTGAATAGCGGAGGTCAGAGATACTTGGTTAGTTACAGCTTAAGGTTCGTAGGTCGTATGTCGGTCTGCATAAGAGTTTGTCGGTCGGGCAGATAAATGGAGAGAAAGGTCGGGCCGGCAGGTCGTTGATTTACGTCTGAGAATTGGGTCGAGACGGGGGAGACTGACAAGTGATCAATTTGTCAGTTATTCTCACGCATACGTTCAGAGGTTTTTCAGGTGTGTGCACGGAGGTCTCCCACTTCATGGAAGTGAAGACAGGTTTTATTTGTGTAATAGCCAATTGCTTTTCGCCACGTCATAAATTTAATTAGAATCGCCAATTATCTAGCAGTCTTCGCTAGGGTGTTATCACAGGGTTATTTCTTGTTTTTTTTGACCAGTTATAATGATTTATGTACAGCACAGAAGGCTAAGTTTTATCTCTGTTAGTGGCGCAGCAATAAATTTCTTTTTGACATGCGCAGCAAAAAAGCGGTTACTATCATTATTGTTAACCCTTAGTTAACCTAGTGCAGAAAAAAACTGTTTTGAATGGTTTTACTTGTTTGTGACTTGGGCACTACTTAATTTGGTTGTGACACACACCATGGGGGGAGTGTGGAGGGAGGACCCCACACTCCCCCACCCTCCCTTACACCCCACAAATGCCCCCCACACACATAGCCACACCTCCTCACAACCCCCCCACCATACATACACACACACACACACACACACGCTCCTACCCCCCACATCCGCTACACAATATGCAAGACTAAGACTTTATTTTTTAGGTATTATGCAATCACCTCTATATACACTACGCAAACACAAATCATGAAAAAGTATTGTTTACAATAAAATTAAAATGTTATAGTAGGTGTTTGACTTGTAGTGTATGATTTTTTTTTCTGGTTCTAAACCTCCCCCTCCCAATAGGAGTCCTTCGGGGGGAAGGAGAAGGACTTCCAGTGGCAAAGATAAGGGGTTAGGGGGTAGGACTTCCGGTCCCAAGATGGCAACCAGGGGGCCGGACAACCGTCAAGGAATGGGCTACCCATGTGGCCTTCAACAGCTCACCAAAACTGGTAAAGTAGCCCTCAAGCCAAAATAATTGCCCGCCCCGATCTAGAGGCTCATGAAGAGAACACTACTTTGTTTTTACACTTGCTTCATATTGTTAATGTCCTCTTCCTAACCATGAAAGTTAAACATTGTTTGAAATTATCCCAGCTGTGACAAGGACTGGGGATACAAGAGGACTCCAGGGCAAATTCTTGTACATGGAATTTATAGTTCTCTGCTGTACTGTATCTGCATACAGGAAGGGGTATTTTTCATGCCATGGGACAGTAGTCTAGCAATTCATTTCTATCCATTAAAATTTCTACTCAATCCTAGAAGGGAAAATATTAATTCTAAAGTCCCTAAGTAGCATTAAAAGTCAAAAGCTTCAGTTCCTAAATCACTTAAATAATTTTAAAATGTTTATCTGGCATAATTAGAATAAGCAGAAGGCAGGGTAGATTTGCATCTTACACACTTACTTTGGTTAATCTGTCTGTGTCTGTCACAAGTTTCTATGAGCTAAAGCTTACTTCATCAGATGCTGTGAAAGAACAAGTCAATTTGCCCCATATATTTAAATTAAGTGTCAGTGTGAGTTAAATGGAGCATATGCAACAAAAATACAATTGTAAATAGGTAAGTAAAAGCAGTGTGGGTTGTTTTGCTTTTTACATTAAGAGGACACAAGACAGAACAGCAACACCACAACAGAGCAGAAAGTGACTTAAAGAACAAAAGGAGGTTTTAAGGACACCAAGCTCCACAATATAACATTCACAATAGCAAACAACCACTTTTGAACTATGCTTGTTTATTTTGAGTAATTAGAGATGGATTACAATTATTTTAGCACCATGAATAACATTAGACATTCATTCTTTATGCTTCTAAAAAAAGCAGATTTAGAAAGCATGGAGTTAAGGCTAGCAATGTGAACATTAATTAGCATCAAAATGAACATATAAAATACAGTGTCTATAAAGACACCCAAACACTTGTCAGTGTCATCTATATTAGCACACATTTTAGTATAAAATATAGAAGGCCTAAACTTAATATCCACATTTCCGAAATTCTTAAAAATGGTGACACCTTTCACATATAAAAAGAATAAAGCATATATTGAAAATGTTGCCCTGACTTTACAACTCTCTCTAGAATTGAATGGTGTAACACTTGTCAAAATTAAAGGCCAAGGACAATAATTCCTTTTTTTTTTAAATATTGTTTTTAAATTTTCTTTCACAGTTCTGCCACAGAGGCTGTACCTGATTGTGGAACCAGAGACAGAACTTACTTAAACCTTAGTGAAAATATGTTCTATTTGGGTTCTTAAATCATGCCTACCTCTGTAGTATTGGAAGGCCAGTTCCAATAGAGAACACTGCAGCACCTAGCTATCAACCCCAATATTTGGGTGCCTGGCCCCTATGATGGAATCCAGACCCTAGCACATGGCACCTGGACTCATCACGTATAGAGCACAGGCACCAAGAGTGGGGCCAGCATGCTGATCAGGCAGCTCCATGTCAGCACACTCAGTACTCAAATGCCTAGCGCTATCTAAAAAGAAAAGACCATAGGTAGGGATCAATCTTAAACCCTGTTCCCAGACACCTAAATCAGGGTTCCATAATCTCCTCAAGACCTACAGCCCTTCTGAAAGTAAACACCAGGGCCATTTCTTTCAATAAACTTGAGTGCTCCTTTCTTTTAAGAAGATGCTGCCCTCTAGATTGTGTAAGGGCTGCTACTGTCATTTTTATCATTCTTATTATTAGAGCACTTGCAGGGAATCCAGGTTCAATTCCCTCCTCAGGGGAGTGCTGAAATCAAGACTCGGCTGTTCCTGAGGGATAGGTGCACTTGCTTCTCTGCTGCTGAAGTTGTCACAAGGAATTCAAGATGCCTGGGGCCAGAAGGAGCATGACTAGTTTAGTGTTTAAGGTGCATGTGTGTGTATCTGGGTGAGGGGCTGGGTGTGGGTGTGTGTGGATCTGGGTTTTAATCCTTACTTCCAGCACTGTATTTTACAGGAAAGAGCTATTAGCTAAAATCTTTTTGCAAGGCAAGGATTTCTTAGGGTGATATCTTTTATTTGACCACCTATGTAGTTGGGGTGAAGTTAGACAAACATTCAAATGCATGAAATACCTTCTCAGGTCTTTTAGTCATAGTAATGTCTAAGTTTTGGGATACAGTTAAGGTTCAGCTTGCAGCCGAACTGCCCAGCTTTGTCCAATTGGGGCTCTTTTGTACAAGTGTAAAAGATGAACTTTCGGGCAGGTAAGAAACTTTAAAGTCACAAAGTGTTGCTCCTCTGTAATGCCTTCAGGGTTAGATGGTAGCTCAGTAGGGGGGTTTTAGGATTGCATTGTTGGAGTCTGATGCCTCATTTCTACCTGTATCCCTTTTTGGATCTAGCCATGAGTGCCTAGTGTTCAGGGTGATTTCTGTAAGCCAAAATTAACAGCCCAGCACTGAGATCACCAGCTATCTGAGATCAAGAATTTCAGATGGGCATTACTGATGTGTATGACCGGATCTTGTGCTCCAGTGATCAAAAGACAGAAAAAGAGAAGATTGCCATTGTTCACCGTACCACACACGTCTTCAAAAAGTGGATCACACAAGTGAATCCATGACTATCTAAGCTGTCTTTGACTGCACTGAACACTTTAGGGAGCTATTCAGATAGTGACCTCAAGTATATTAAGCAAATTTCTGTCTGGTCAGCGTAGACCAGACTCAAAAGGACTCTTGGTAAAACAGACTGCCAGTCTGCTCCACATAAGTTTATATGGCTACAACATACAGAGCCAAATAGTGTCAACGGACTCAGGATTCTGCTAGAGTCCTACCTGCAATGCATAACTAGCATGAGTTTAACAGTCAGCCCTGGTTTCAATTTATTATACTTATGTATTCTTGTATACACAGCTGTATAACACGGCTGCAAGTATTTTCATATCCCTTAGCAATGCAGGATATATTATTCAGATATCACAGAGACAAGGACCACTTAAGAACCTAAAAAGAAAATGTCAATACGCCATGTGAAATGTTTGCATCCAGCTTGCTCGGACTGAGCCTTTCAAGATTCAGTGTACTACACAGAAGGGCAGAGTATTTGAGCTGATACTGTTCACACAGTAGGAAACTGGCATTCTACCTTCTAAACTAATCCCTCTCTCCAAACTGCTCCTAGGACCTTTCCTGAAAATATTTATGGGAACTGGGAGGCGGATGGGGAGGTAGAGACATGGAGGTAAGGTTGGAGCAGCCATGAGAAGCAGAGCTGGATTACTTGTCTATGGAAGCTACCATTTCCCAATTCAGAAATGTGACTTCTGCCAAATTGAAGTGAATTACTTTTTCAGATGCTTTCATTTTCTAGCCTCTCAAAAACTGCTTAATTTTGATGAGGAAAAGCCTTAATATTATATCTATTCCCTCATAAAGTGGATGAAATATTTTAAAATTTAAAAAATCTTTTAGAAGAAACAAGACATTTGCATCTGCACCTTAACTAGCAAGCAGATACTTTTTACATGGCATTATTTGTGATGCATCAACACCACACTGAAACTTTGGGATGAAGACATAAATCTTGATATGAAACTTAAATTATTTAAATAGATCTTAAGACTAGAAAAGACCATTATAATCATTTAGTCTGTAACTAAACACAAGATAGTTTCAGCCAGCATTACTTCTGACAGAACTGGATAATTATTTATTTTTTAGAAAGACAGACAACCCATCTCAATTCAAGACTGGGTAACAAAGAAATTGCCATTTCTGAGTAAGCTGTTCTTCGCAGTTAACCTCTGCATCTTATTTTTATTCTGAATTTGTATAACTCCAAACATGGGACCTTGTTATGCTTTGTCCGCTAGACTGAAGAAATGTCTCTTACTGAAAATCTCCCTACATCAGTATCTTGTCTTAATTAGTTTTAGATATTTTTTTTAAAGTCTTTCACTATAAGACACTTTTCCCAAACCTCAAGTCATCCTTCTTGCTTTTTCTGAAGTTTTACTTCAGCATTTAATTTTTAACATCCTTTTTCAAATGTTGAGACCCGGCCTGGACATAGCATTCAACTGCTAATCACACTAATCAATGCTATGTTCTGACTTTTATTCTGCAGTTCACTCCTCATACATTTCAAGATTGTTTTAACTCTTTTGATTATGCACCTCACAACACATCCCACTTCAAGATATTAAAAAAAATACAGACTCTGTCCTATAAATATGAGCTACATTTTTTCTTCTTAAAATGCCTGCCTTGTATTTGGCTGTATTAACACATTTCTCATACAAGGCCAGTGTACCACATGGTTGCCACTCCATTTTTGTGTCATCTGCAAAGTTTATCAGCAATGGCTTTTATTTTCTTTCAGATTATTTATAAAGATATTATTATAATATTGTGCCAAGTAGAGAGGCAAGCAGGACCTGATGCCTCTCATGAGTTCAGAGCACAGCAAGTGCTAAATGGCCTTCCTTAATTTACCACAAAAAATCCTTTAAAATAATAAACAGTATGATAAATATTAATTTTCATACCCAAAGTAGCCGAAATGAGTAAGAGGATTTTATCATAAATTTCACTGTGTATTTTCATTGCCAATGAAATACCCAACACTGAATAATATCACCTGGAAGAAGAATCAAGAGCACAAATAATGTGGTTGCTAATGTAATTTCTGTAATGAAAGCATCATCTCTTGAGGATTTTAACTAATAACATTACTTGCTTTTTAGAAATTAGATTTTCAAAAGCATAAGAGATTAAGGAGCACTGATCCCACTACATGTCAAGGGAATCTGTGCTCCCAGACTTCCCAGCCATTTCTAATGGTCTCTCTTAAAAAGGAGAATTGTCACTTTACCATTTCCAGTTTCAGTTAGACTCTGATGAGCCTTGTTCGTTTTTAATATGAATTAAGCAATGTAAGTAGGATGACAGAATCTGACCCATAATAATTAAGATACTTATCTAATTACTTAATGGGGTTTAAAAAAATATATCTTTTAAGCTAAATATTGCTAATATAACATGTTTCACTTCACAGTAATATAAAGTTGTATGAGCAATTCACAATCTTTGGTAAGAATGAAGAAATTAAGTTAAAAATAGTGAAATGGCAGTAAGGATTACATTTTTAAAAGGTGTGCTCCTAAATAGGAATTACACGTCCAAATGATACTGACAACTAAGTGAGAAATCGTATTTGAATGTGCTTTTAGTTTTCAGATAATTATTTTCTTTGCTGTTACATAAGTAGCATTACGTGGCCCTAGTAAAACAAGTATCTATGTAAGCGTTCCGTTGCGTAAGCAGCACAGTTCAAGTGTAATCCTGATAAATTCAGACACACTCTTAAGATCTTCTTATTTCAGACAAAACATTAGCTTCAGTAACGTTCAGAGAAAGGTGTTCAAAAATATGGGTTTGACACCCAATTTAGGACTGTGCAAGTAATAAGGGATGTGAACCAGTATGTTAAGTGAGTAACTGTGCCTGCAAAGACAATTTTTTGCATTTCTTGAAAACAAGAAGTTGTATCCTACATGCAATTGAATAAAAATTTAAAGGTCTATAATTAATTAGCATAACAGTGCAAAATCTTTTTAAGTTGTCTAATGCAGCTAAAATAGCTCTTATATATATTTCATGTATATTTCCATTTATCTGTATGAACAATTGAATCTTATTGCACACTTAAAATGTATCCTTTAAAGCTGTCTTTAATTATTTTCTAGTGAAACCCTAAAAAAAAGAAACAAATTCAAAATTTAAAATTTAATTTAATTCACAGTTCTGCGCCCAAGCGCTGCAGTTAACTAGATTTTTAAAACTAATCAGCTACTCCAGCACTGTAAAAGAAGGACTTAATTAATTGTAGTACCTGGGTACTAACGATACCAATATTTCAGCTGCTTTAATGCTGAATTTATTCACTTGTGTATGCTCAATACATGTACAAATCAGATATAATCCTAAAATGTCTACTGATCAGATTATAAAAAAAGGTGAACCAATGCAAAAAGTGGTCTAGGATGAGTTTAAGCAAACAGAACAGAAGTATTAAGAGAAAATGAAATAGGAGAATAATTTAACTTCCAAAAGCAAGGTAATTTCAAGAAAGAATAGAAAATGACAACACTAGATATTCCTGCTTATTACTATAGGATTTTAAAAGTATTTAAAACACAATGAAAAAGTGGGGGGAGGGGACTTAGTCTAAGAGCTACTAACAGCCCTCTTATAAGCCATATAAGAATTTTCCTTTATTGGACGGACTGTAAAATTCCCAAAGCTATCCTGGAAGGGTCAATGAATCAAAAACAGCTTTCACACTTCCAGAAATACGTCCTGATGAATTAAAAAAAATAATCTGTTCACACGCAGGATCCCTGGCAGATGCATACTGATGCTATAAAAAACTTCAAATGCCTTGATAACATGGCTTGAAACCAGACTCAAGGTCTCATCCAGAAAGCTATTCTGTGCTGGAGAAGATGCTTAGCTCGTAGCAGTTTTGCAATTTGAGCACTATGTCCAATTTTAAAAAATAATAATAGATTTTCTGCTTAAAGTCAGAAACATGATCTAGCTCCTTTAAAAACAACTTCAGCCTGTAAGAAGATACAATGCATCAAATAACAGAGTCTATTTCCTTGCTGGGCTTTTCTGTTGTGCCTGATACCAAAGTGCTGTCATTTTCCAGCATTTTCTCAGTTGTTGCTCCATCAACAGTTTTTGCTTTTTCTTTTAGCTTCTTCTTTTCATGTACCCATGGAATGAAGCATAATATGGTGCCACCAATAATGGGGGGAACTCCAGCCAGGTAGAATGCTACATCATAGGTACCTAGGTAGTCACGCAGTAAACCTGGGAAGAAAGAAAATTATCACCAATACATAATTTAGTAACTGATGTTTTAGCTTGACTCCCTGCATAACACAGGACTATATATAATTTTACTTCATGATTCTTCTGTCTAGCTCAATTAAATTTGTGGTTGAACTGGATCATACCCTTTTAAAAAGATATCTTGAGGACTCCAGTGATAAAGGATTCACCATACCTTGGAAATGTCTGCTAACTGTGATTACCTTCACTATTGCAAACTTGTACTTTATTTCCAGTTTGAATTTTGAAGATTTCACTTCCATCCTTTGTCTGCTAAATTCATCATTTATCTTCTCACTCAAGGAAATAGTAGACTTTACATCTTATATAATATGCTAAATAAATAGCATCTCTTTATAGCCTTTCAAAATAGCCCACTTTTCAGATGACATATTACTTGTATCACTTTTCCAAATTCTCTTCAGTATCTTCTTTAAAGTATTGACACCAGAACCGGATACATTATTTCAAATGGCTCTGAAGACTTAATTGACAAGATGTGCAAACAGACCTCCAGGATCATGATGCCTTAGATAACCAGCAAGGTGGAAATGGCAGCTCGTTATCTGTGGCAACAGACAACACTCCTCTTCTGAAACCCCAACCATCCAGGTGAATAAAAGCCACAAAGCCCTGACATTGGAGGAGAAGAAATCTATCCCACTGTAGAAAAGGCCAAACCACACGCCCCACAGGCTGGGAGGATTAAGATCACTGATACCAAGTGGAAACTTGGTGGCTGGTTGGTGACTCTCTTCTGCAGAGGATGGAAGTATCCATCTGGAAGCCTGATCTGTCATCTCAGGAGGTCTGCTGCCTGCCAAGGGACCACATCTCATAGATTTAATAGATTTCATAGACGTTAGGGCTAGAAGGGACCTCAAAGATCATCAAGTCCAGCCCCCTGCCCCAGGGGTAGGAAGTCCACTAGGGTCAAAGGACCCCAGCAAGATAAGCATCCAAGCATTTCTTGAATGAGTCCAGAGTAGGTGCCTGCACCACATCTGGAGGGAGTCTATTCCAGGTCTTGGGGGCTCGGACAGTAAAGAAATTTCTTCTTATGTCCAGCCTAAAACGGTCTTGTAGGAGTTTATGATCGTTGGTCCTTGTTTTTCCTTGGGGCACTCTGGTGAACAGACATTCTCCCAGATCCTGATGCACACCCCTTATGTACTTATAGGCAGCCACCAGGTCTCCCTTGAGCCTGCGCTTTTCCAGGCTGAAGAGTCCCATAGCTCTCAGCCTCTCTTCATAAGGCCTGTTCTCCATCTGATCATGCACGTGGCTCTCCTCTGGACTCTCTCAAGCTTCTTGACATCCTTCTTGAATTGTGGAGCCCAGAACTGGATGCAGTAATTCAGCTGTGGCCTTACCAAGGCCGAGTACAGCGGGAGGATGACATCCTGAGATTTACTTAAGCATCTATGGATGCAAGCCAGGGTTTTGTTTGCTTTACCAGCTGCAACATTGCATTGGTGGCTCATGTTCATCTCGTGGTCAATCATGACCCCCAAGTCTCTTTCAGCAGTGGTGCTAGCAAGCGTAGCACTGCCCAGCCTATAAGTATGCTGCGGGGTTTTTTTTTCCCTGAGGTGGAGTACCTTGCATTTATCGGTATGGAACATCATCAAGTTTGTGTCCACCCACTTACTAAGCTTATCCAAGTCAGCCTGGATCACTAGCCTATCCTCAGGTGTGGACGCTATGGCCCAAAGTTTAGTGTCATTGGCGAACTTAGCCAGTGCGCTTCTGACACCAGTGTCCACATTGTTGATAAAGATGTTGAAGAGAACCAGTTCAAGGACAGAGCTTTGGGGGACACCACTGGTCACAGAGCGCCATAATGACTCGCTGCCATCGACCACTACTCTCTGGGTCCAACCACATCTGAGACACTACAGAAAGGCTGCACTACTACCCTGTGCTGCTCATCTGTGTGGACACTAGTGACACTTCTGGGGATGACCCTGAGCAGCTCAAAAGTGATTACAGGGCCCTGGCTGCAAGGGTAAAGGGCACAGGGTCTCAGGTTGTTTTCTCCTAAACCCTTCTGGTCAAAAGTAAAAGGTTCATCTCCTAGACATAGCCTAGAGATCAACCCGTAGCTACAAAAATGGTGTCGCCAACGGAGCTCTGCGTTTTCTGACAGGGAGTAAGTGTTGCAAGGAGGAGGATTTCTGGCAAGAGTTAGGGAATATGCAGGAAGCATTGAAAATCCTAATATAACCACAGAAGCATGATGTAACTGGGATAACTGAAACTTGGGTAGTCTGATGACTTGACTACTGTCATAGATGTGCGTAACTTGCTCAGGAAGAACAAGCAGGGGAGATAAAGCAGCAGCACTGCTCCTCCTAAAAGATTTATGTTTGATCTGAGGTGCAGTACAAAGCAGGAAGTAGGATAATTGAAAGCCTCTGGATTGAAGTAAGAGGTGAGAACAAGAATGATGCCATGGCAGATTTCTGCTATATACCATCAAGCAAAGGGAGCAGGGGGACAAGGCTTTTCTTAAACAACTAATGGAAGTATCCAAAATGCAGGACCTAGTGTTTATGGGGGACCTCAATTATGATGGCATCCACTGGGAAGGTAACACAGCAGTGCACAGGCAGTCTAGAAAGTTCTTGGAGCATACTGGGGGTAACTTTTTGGTACAGTTGGATGAAAAGCCACTCTGGGGACAAAAACCTTCTCAATTTGCTGCTCATAAAGAGGGAGGAATTGAGCAAGATTAAGAAGGTGGAAGACAGCTTGGGTGACATTCATCACAAAATGACAGCATTCACAATCCTAAGAAAAGGAAGGAAGGAAAGCAGCAGAATAAGGGCACCAGACTTTAGAAAAACAGCTTTGAATCTCAGGGAACTCCCCTGGGAGGCAAGTCAGAGAGAGAAGGAGAGCTGGTTAACAAAGCCATATTCAGGGTGCAAGAGCAGACTCCCTTGATGCAAAGAAAAGAAGATCACCCAAGTGATCAGCCTGGGTAAACAGCAAACTCCTCAGAGCTGAAATTCAAAAAGGAATTTTACCAAAATTTGAAACTTGGTCATCTCATTAGGGATAATTATAAAAGTATTGCACGGGTTCAGAAAGGCTGGGTTTGCATTGAGATGCAGCTAACAATGGATGTGAAAGACAACAAAACACCGTAATAATAAAGTGTAATGCAGAGGGGAATCTAGTAACTGATGATGCCGAGAAGCCTGAAGCATTCAGTGCCTCTTTTACTTCAGTCTTCACAAATAAGGTCATCTACCTTATGACAAGCAAGGTCAGGCATAGAGATAAGCAACCTAGAGTAATAGAAGAAACAGGCTGGAAAAAGACATCCTAGGTGGAGTGCGATAAGTTGTGGCACAGCTGGTTGTGCTCCAGGGATGTCTATAAATGTCCCCAGTTGCCACACCCCTGTGCTGGGGAGCAGGGGAATACTTGCAGGGAAATCTTGCTCCCACCCACACCTGCAGAGGCAGAGGGGGAAACTCACACAGGGGTTCCCCTTTGCATTTGCAGGTGCCCGCAGGGAAATTATGGGTTGGCATGCATTTCTGACAGCAGCACAGGGCGCAGATGTGAAGAAAGGATCCCTCTATGGGAGTCCCCACTGTATCCTTTCTTTGCTTTGCACCTTCAAAGAAATCCCTACAGGGAGATTCCCCCAAGAGTATCACTTTTGTACAGTGTGTATGCCTGCAAGCAGGGAACCCCCAGATGCAGACACGTGCCCTGAACCCTGAAGCCTTGACTTTTCCCACTTACCCAGATGCATCTCCTCAAGTAAATGGGGAAAGTGAGGCAGGCACTCCCAAGGTTTGAGGGACATAATCTTCCCTGGGAATTCCAGGGGTGTGCAGGATAGGGCCCCTCAAGCCCATGGAGCCCCTGCCTCAGGGCAGCTGGAGACCACAGACAGCTTTGCACTGCCCATACTCTCCCATCATAAACAGACACAGGTTCCAATACAGAGGCCCAATTTATTACTGCCTTCTGTCATAACTACAATTTGACCATTTGTGGTGCAACAGAAGGTACAGACATCAGTTTATTTTGACTTTGTGCTGCTGTCAAAATGTTTATGGCAGCACAAAGACAATGCCTGTTTCCCTCCTCAGAACAGCTGGAAATTTTCATGTCACCAGGGCCAGAGGGAATGTATTCTCGCATACTGAAAGAACTGAGGTAGTTTCAGAGCCACAGTCTTGCCTATCATCTTCAAGAATTTGTGACAGTCAGGTGAGGCCCCCAGCGACTGGAAAAAGGCAAGTATAGCACCAGTCTTTAAGAAACAGAAGAAAGAAGATCGGAATCTGAACTTGATACCCAAAGAGACCATGGAGCCTGTCATCAAGGAATCCTTTTCCAAGCACCTAGTCCTCTAGCTGGAGACAGAGAGCACCTAGTCCTCTAGGTAGAGATACAAGATAGTAGGGAACAGCCACCATGGATGCAACAAGAACCTGATGAATAAACAGCATACCTGATCATCTTGATTTCCTTCTATGTCAAAGTGTCTGGCTTTATGGATGGAGGGAGAGGAATTTTAGCAAGGCCTTTTACTATCTCACATGACATTCTCACTAGCAAGCTATGGAAATACAACCTAGATCAGTGATGATCAACATTTTTGGCTGGCTGGCCAGGTGGGTACTGCCCAGGTCCTCTACAGGCTGGCTCTGGCTGATGGTCCCTATCCCACGAAGGGTAGTCATGGCAGAGGGTGACAGGGGGCATCCCCACTTTAACTTGACCCCATGGGTAGGACAGAGGGGCTGGGACCCAGCTCCACAAGGGAAAGGAGCATGGCCCAGCCCCAATTACATCTTGTGGGGGGAAGAGGGTATGACCCAGCCCCACAAGGGGAAGGGGGCTTGACTTGGCCCTGTGGTAGAGGGGTTTGAGCCAGCCACAACCTGGCCCCACAAGGGAAAGGGGGTGTGGACCAGGCCCATCCAGCCTGGGTGGAGGGGCATGGCCCAGCCTCATCCAGCTCTGGAGGGGGAGTGAGAGGCATGATCTGGCCCCAGCCTGCTGTGCAGGGCTCAGGGTTTGGGAATTTGGCAGTGAAGGAGGGTGGCCATATTTATGGCCACCACTCTATTGCCGCCAAAATTCCCAATCCACAAGGAGTCTTGTGGGCCAGATAATCTATGGCTCCACGGGCCAGAGGTTGAGCACCCGTAGCCTAGATGAAAACATTGTAAGGTAGACACATAATTAGTTGGATCATTGTACAGTTCTTAAAAGTGTAGCCAACAATGGCTTCATGTCTAAATGGGAGTAGGTATCAAGTGGTGTTTGTCCTGGGTCCAGTAATTATGTTAAATTAAAATATTAGATTCTTACACCCAAATGGAAATCTTGAAGTGTCTTTGGGAGGACAAAGTATTACACCTGTGTGTTTTAAGATGCCAAAGCTAAAGTAAAATAGGAAAACTAAAAGGTAAAAGCAGTAACAAGGAATTACCCTTTGCCATTTGCCTCATCTTAAATACCAATCTCACTTCTTGGAAATGATTAAGTAGTTAGACTTACAGGCTACCAACCGTCTCAACATTTACCTGCAATGGGGGGACCAACAATCATAGGAATTGACATAAGTCCCAGCAGAAATCCTATGGCTTGAGAGACATCTTGGGCACCAACCAACTCAAAGGCAATAGGAGCCATGATGCAAATGAAGCAGCCATCAAACAGACCCATGAAGAGGCAGACAGCAATGAGACCTCCAAAGACGTGGCACAGCGGAATCATCATGGACATCAGCCCAATGAAGAAGAATGAGATCACCTAGATATGGTAGAGGAAAAAGATATATTGCATTAAATCACGAAAGGAACCTCAGAATATGTGGAGCAGCAACAGCTTCTAAATGAGGAGTGTGTGCCATGTGGCCCACTAGGACAATCCCAGTGGCCTGCCGGATGGGTGAACTGGCCAAGTTTGCACCCTGGACAGTGGTGGGGAGGGTCACATCCCATGGGGGTCATCAAGAAACAATGCAGCAGCCACTGGGTATAGGGACCCTCTCATCCCCCTACTGCAGTTACCACCATAATTCAGAAGGAGGGGGAGCCCAGAGACCCAGGCAGCAGCAGCAGTAGTGGCAGAAGGAGTGGCAGCCACACAGGAGAAACTATGGGGCACAAAACCCATCTGCCCATAGGCCACAAGTTGGACAGCTCTGCTCCTAAGCCATGTTTCCCAAGCCTTTATAATTGCTTTCATCACTCTCCCCTGGACTCTTTCCAATCTATCCACATCTTTCTTGAGGCGTGGGGCCCAAATTGGATACAAAACTCCAGGTGAGGCCTCACCAGTGCCAAATATAGCAGGAGAACCACTTTCCTTGATTTGCAAGTGATGCGTCTGTTAATACAGCCCAGCTGTATTAATTAGTTCTTGTTAGTTTCTTGTTTTGCAACTTTAGGAACTAATATCACTTGCAGAAGTTAGGGTGATTATTTAGGAATTTATGTTAATATTCATGTGGAGTAGTATTCTTTAGGTCCTGTGAACACATTTCCCTGTATTTCAATTCCCGTATTGCTACCAAGTGTTTGTGCTTATCAGTGTTATATACAGTATAAGCTACTTAAGACAGCTGTGCCAAAAGCAGGCAGCTATTTTAGTCATGCAGATTTAATGGCACTAGGCTTTTTTTTTTTTTTTTTTTGCTTGCTTGCTTGTTTCCTTGTACCAGAATAAAACTCGGGTTTAAATGTTTCAACTTTACTTTTCATTCCCACAAAAAAAAAAGAAAAAAATTGGTTATTGTTCTTAGGGCTCCATTAAAGTGGGTTTAAAACAGAAGTGAAAACAGAACTTTACCCTGCTAGACTGAAGATAGCATTGTCCTGGAACTAACAGGGTGCATCTACATGTGCAATTAATGTGAAGCAATAAATTCTGGAGCAGTTTGAGCTGGAGTAAACTAATCCTAGGCACAGCATCTACATGTGCACCTGGGACAACAGCAATTTGAGCCAGGGCAGAGCAGGTCCAAATTGGCAGGGAGCATGGAGAGTCAGCCCCAGGCTCTAGGTGGCAGCGTCGGAGGGCCTGGCTGAGGCACAAGGGTGCTGAAAGTGTGGAGCTGTGTGGCTAGGCAGTAGGCAGGAGCCTGGCCCCAGGATAGCTGGGTGCAACTTACACCTGCGGTCAGCATCTATACATGCATTTATTCACAGTAAATTACCCCAGTGTAAGATAGTACTGTCCCCTGCACAGCTGTTGCACATGCAGATGGTGATGCTTTACTCTACAGCTAATTAGTCTACTCCATAGTAAAACGCATGTGTAAATGTGGCCACAGATACAGAAAAGGGAGAATAAAGCTATACATTTGTGAAGTATTTCACAAATCGCTCAGCTCCACAACACTAGAGTCATAGATGATAGTCAATTTCTAGTTGCAGTTCAGAACCACTGTTGCTGAAGCAGTAAGAATGCTCTGCATTCACTATGAACAACACTGCTGTAAAGGCTATTAACCTCCTGGAGATGAGAAATATTTACAATATAATTCCACACAATACTCTTTCAGTTAAGAGATACAAATAAGAAGAATAAAGAAATACTAAATACATTGTTACAACAATTTACACACCAGCATCACCACTTTTGAGTAGTAGATTCTCATGTCTGCTCTTAAAGATCCAGGAAAAGGGCCCAATTAAAAAAGAGCATACGTTTTTCTTATCTTTAAATGAGCTGAAACACAGCATGTCATTATTTAACTGTAGATTCCATGCCCTCAAAGGGGAATATCAAGACTTTTTACTCTAGTCACCTGAATAAAAACAAAAAACCAAACAAAACCTGAAACAACAGCTGATTCTTTGAAGTAAATGATGCATCTATAAAACTTGCAAGATACTATTGCAAATTTTACGGCTATCAGCCAGAGAGAGGTAAGAAACTGGACTTTTAAACTATGTACAATTATAATTTCTGTCTTTTTTTAATTGGCTTTAGACATATTAAAATCTTCCAAGTGTGACAGTAGATTATGAATCAATCCAAAACTATATCCAGTATTCCTTCCTCCTTTCTAGTGATATCTCTTACCTTTAAAACTAAACATATACAGGCAAAGTGAAAAAGATTTCTCCTACAAAAAGCAGACATCCACAATAGTACAGGAAAACCTCATTTGTTCAATATGGGATAGTTCAAAGTATCAGATACTTCAAGCAATTGTCACTTCCCAACCAAAAGGATTTGTTCGTGTATGCTTTACTATTTGGATAATTAAAAATATCTACTTTGAAATTCAAAGCTGTTTTCTGGTCCCTCAGACAGGGAAAACCTCACTGATTCGAAATACAAAGGACCAAAAAATACTGACTCTGAAATACTGTAAATGGGTTCAAAATAAATGTGCCCACGGTAATTTGCATGTATCCAAAATACTATGTATATGTACATACTTAGTTCACCCACATGTGAACCTTACTAACTGATAAGAACAAAGTCAGGACTTATCCCACTGACTAGTTAAACAGATTTCATGGTATGTAGTACAAGGAGTTCCTATTGTAAAATAGCAGCAATGATCTAGGGAGCCTTTTTCATCTGGTTATGTCAATCTAAGTGCTGAACTGTCCTACAACCCTCTCCATAAATCCCACCAAGCCCCACTGCAGACCCATCATCCCTGTTTCCGCCAACCCGGCCCCAATCCCACCAACCCCCAATTACGCCAAACTGTCCCTGATCCTATCAAACTGCTCCCAGTCCCAATCAGGGGTTAGTCTTCACTGCCCATCCATACATGCAAATTACTATGGGTACATTTATTTCAAACCTGTTTATTTTTAAAGTTGGTATATTTTGGTCTCCTGTGTTTTGAATTAAAGAGGTTTTCCTGTATTGACCACAGCAAATGCAATGTGGTAAGTGTCTGCCAGGGGTCTCCTGTGTTATAACTGAATAAGTTTCTTTTTCTTTCTGTGAAGCAACAAATACCATTCCCATTAAAAAAAAATCAGAGCTAGAGCTGTGCAACATATTTACATTAAATCCAGAGCTTTTACAAAATTCTGTATTTGTGAATAAGGAGCAAAATTTGCTGCACTACTGGAAAACCTTTAATCCTCCACTCTTCCCAAATTCAGGTGTCTTTGGAGGCTTGAGGAACAGAAATCTGCTTCCTTCTCCTTCTACCACGAGTCCATTGACTCCATCTGCCACTTACCTTGGGTCCTTGGGGTTGCCCAATAGGGTCTTCAGGGTTGGTGCCTAACACTCACAAGTTGGTCTTACTGTGGACTATGACATTACTGAGTCAGAAAAACTCACTTGTTGCTAAATGGCCCCATTTAACTGAGTCGAAGAAAAGCCCCCAGAAAGCTGCAGCACTAGGAATTATGGGATAAATTTCTTTCAGTATTTCTTTCATTCACTGCTCCAACTGGCAAAAGAGTTCCCTCACTACTGAAAGTGAGACTGATGTCTAGCATACCTTACTCTCCAAGAAAAGAAGGTTGTAAGACCTAGAGCCTCCTGCACTTAGATCTGGAGAACCCTTGTATCAGCAGCAGTCACATTCATCCTCCTTGAACTCATCAAATTCAATCAGCAAACAAAGGATGTCTGTTCACTTCCAGTTCCTGCAAACCAAAGCTAAGGGTGCAGTATGCAAATTCCTTCGCAAACATGCAGAAGCCCTACCTGTAAATAAACTTTTTTTGCCCCAGGAATATAATCTGCAACTCTGCCAAAGATTAGTCGGCCAATTCCGGAAGTGACACCCAAGCAGAGTAGAAGCACTTCTTCTTGCACATTCTCACCGAGTCTCTCTTTTACATGCTTCATCTGTTTGAAAAAAAAAGAGAGAAAGTGGCAGGTAACATATAATCTGAAATTAGAATTAACATTATTAAGAAACTTGAAGAAATAGCTGAAAAACAATGCATCAAACCAGTCCCCTGCTGCCAGGCTTTTTATATACCATAACAACTGTCTAACCTAAAATGCATGAGAACTGCTGTTCATGGAACCAGAACCAAGCCCCCTCCACTCCCTGGTCCAGCCAAATGCTGTCATCACTAGGCAGTCACACTCCCCCTGGCTTGCTCTTCTTGGCTAAGGACAGAAGTTACATATCAACTGGTTTAGATTCAAACTTCTGTCCCAGACCCCTTTCCTGGTTCAAGTTAAATTACAGTCCCCCAGCATCCCAGTATGCTTTCCAGCCCTGGGCTGTGCTGTGCTGTGCTCCAGCAGAGAAGGGTTGGGAGGGAGGGGGGAGGAAGAGACTGCCCCCCCTTCCCCTCCTCCCACGCAGCAAACCTGGCTGGGGTCTGGGGCCAGGGAGGGGGCTAAACTTCTCCTTCCTTGAGTACAGAGCTGCCTTGACCTGCTAAAAACTTATTGCTGGCTGCAGCTGCAGACTACAAATCCCAGAGGCACCTGGAAGCAGGAAGAGGAAGTGATGAGCAACTTTGCAGAGTCCTGTTGCTGTGATTCTGGATTGCAAAGCCCAGAGATCTTGGGGGAAGAGGAAGTGAACACACAGCCCATGCCGGCTACATGCTAGAGAGCCATGCTCTAGCACCTCCCAGCTTCTGGCCTGAGCCACTATAGGCATGTGGCTACATTTCCTGAATCAAAAGTGAATGTCTGTCTAGTTGTTCCTCAATTTAATCTCTGCATTTTTGACTAACCTGAAAAGACTGATTCAGCCTCAAGCTTTTTGACTGTTTGTACTTAGCCCTTCTGGTCCTATGACCCTTGCATTCTTGGCTTCTCAGTGGCCCAGCTGCAGTAGAAGTAGAGGACCCTCAAACAGCCTATTATATAACCTGGTACTTACAGCACTCTCCTGGGAGGCAGGAGACATTGATTCCAACCCTTTTAGGGTAATGAAGGCCTAGAATCCAGAACTTTCACTTCCTGGGCAAGTGCTCTAACCATCAGGCTATCATACAAAAAATGTTTACCACCACCTGTCAGGTAGATACCTACCCTCAAAGGAGAAAGCAAGTACTTTGGACACTGAATGCAGAGGCATCCAGCGTCAGCAGAGGGGAGAAAGTTCAGGTATGAGTTTTCTATCACTAGGCATACCTGACTTCTCCATAGCAAATCGGCAAAGTGCCTTATTCTTCCCATTCTCTGTTTATGGAGCTTATGCACCCATCCTAGAAAGTGCTTGCCAGAGATGGCCATTTCCTCATTTTCCACACAGGAATCCTACATTCCTAACTTTATTTGTGCAAGGCACCCAATTTTAGCTATTGCAATGCCCCAGTGAAGGTGCTTATATGACCAGTCTGGATCTAGTCCCATATATATCAACATACTGTTAGCACCACTGAAGTAGTCAAAACAACATTAGAGAATCAAGGCAGACCACGCATTTGGTTCTGTACAACAGAACTCCTCAGGTTCTACAACAAAAGTTCTACTGTATTGAGGACAATGTATGAAAGGGGAAAGATTCAGAGGAAAACCTAGACTATCAAATGAATGTGGATTAAGGATAAAAACACAAGGTGAAAGGGTCAAGAGTGAAGAAAAGTGGGATCTGAGTACAGAAATAGGAATCCAGGGCTGTGGACCTAGCCTTACATTGGATAACTAACTTTTAGTCATTAACTGATGATAAGATTAACTGTCTAGTTCAACATGCTGGTCAGTTAAAACAAAACACCATGCACCTCCATAATTTCTTGGAATTGATATTAAAGAAGGAATACCAGAAAAGTTGAAAGCAGAAAATGAGAATGAAAGTGTGCAGGCCGGGAGCGGTCCGAGGCCCTCGGGGGTGCGCGGCGGGCTGTGGCCAGCAGCCCTGGCACGCGGGTCGGGGAATGCAGGCCGGCGGACTAGAATTAGGCACGGACGCGTAGCAGTTGATTAAAGATTATTTTACTTACACCGTAGATGGTCGCGGTGCAGGCAGGAGAAACTTGCTTGCGTTGCAGTTACAGATAGGAAAGAAGAGCGGACAAGAGTTCTAAACTTGCGAACTCTAGCCCAATCCGGCTGAAGGCTCTAAAACCGCGAGCCCGTCGTATCAACCGAAGAAAACAACTCGGAGAAAGAGCTCTGGATACACACACACGAAGTTTGCTAGGCTCCGTGGAATAGGCGCGCAGGGAAGGGGTTCATCGAGGGATCACGCTCGGCGACGGGGAGAGGCCAGAGGTTGATCAGACCCCTATAGCCTTCTTAAGGCGCACGCTGGGTCCGTTAGGCTCCGCAGCACTTAGAGTTCTTCACGAGACGTGAAGTCCTCCTCCTCCATGAGATGGTTGTGGAGTCCTCCAACTTGGGCAGAAGCCGCTCAAGCCTCTTATACAGCTAGCAAGCCAATCGCTAGCCGCCACGTGGGAATAATTTAGAACTGGCCAATAGTGGGACACAAATTTGCATGCGGGTGGCGGGAACTCCTTTGCACCGGGGTTTTCTTTTTGCAACTGAGAAATGCACCCTGCAAAGAAAGCTCCTCGTGGCGGGAAATAATTTAGCAGTGCTGAAGCGCACACACACAAAATCACACCCTTGGGTTGTGACAGAAAGAATACATAGAGTAGTGCCAAACAAGAGAGCGAACATTTCAAAGAAATGGTAATAGAAAACCATATTTTATGACTCAAAAGATTCCTGAAGAGAAATAAATTACCAAGAGGACTAATTTAAAGAGGAAACTAAGAATTTTACAAGTGATTGAGCCTAGGAAAGTTAGACTAAAACAAAAGCTGATACAGAATGCAGAATTCACACAGGTATACAGCAGAATGAATGTAAAAAACCGGATAAGGAAGACAGTATAAATAAAAATGTTTTACAAAGTATTCTCTCTCAACTTGTTACAACACACAATCAAACATTAACAGTATCTGTCAGGAGTCTGTCCTATCTGTCTGTGTGCAAACTGGTAGGGACTGAAAAATATCTGGTCATGATGGCAAAGAACAGCTTATAGGGAAGGGATATTTAACTCCTTCCCAGAAAATCCAAGCAATTCTACAGTCCACTGCTATACAAATCATATAACAATTAAACTTTAGATTTTTGGCCTTTTTTAAACTAGAGATGTCATAAAGTAATATTGTCAAGATTATCTAAATGGCAGAGATGAACCTCCTTACATCACTGAGGATACATTGTTTCTGGAAATTTTGTTAAACACAATTGTATTTGTACCCATTAACAAATCATGATTAAGATCTATTACAGTTAGTAATAATAATGCCAAAACTAACTGTTTTTGTGGGCAAAGATTTTTTTTTTTTTAAGTTGGTGAAACTGCAGTGTACATGCAGTTTTTGTAGCTTTTTATAACATACCGTATGGGAACTGAAGTCTTCGCTCCTGGAAAAAATATTCTGTTAGAGGTCAGAGGTATAGGCAAGGTTTTTCCAGTCCCTCTTCTGGCAGCAAAAAGTGCTGATATTGCTTTCCCACTCACTATTCAATATCTCTCCACACCTGGTGGCCTATTTTTTTCACCAGTTCCACTTTCACGTTCTTGCCAACTCCTAGCTTGTTCAGTTAGCATGCTCTGACTCATTCCCTCTCTAAGAGGTTGACAGAAAGTGAGGAAGCAGCCCTATTAACCCCACATTTGCCAACAAATAAATTGCACTTCCCAAAATAAACCCTGAGAGCACAAGGTTAATCTTGTCCCCTTTCATATCAATGACACACCGGATGCATTCACTTAACATCTGGAGCAGGAAAATAATTGCTGCTTATTTTGAATACCAAACAGCTGAACAACTATTTATTCTTTCAGCATCACCTCATCTTTAAAAAAAAAAAGTTGTATTGCTCAACTACACTGCTCAAGATAGGAGGAGTATATGACAGCTTAACAAGAAAACTTAATTAAAGCAGTAAATTAGCAGTGACACAATAATTCGTAACCTATGGGCAACTGCGATAATGTTGGGCTAAAAGTTGTCAGGTATATCAATTAAGACTTATTTTACTGCTAGGAACACTAATTTCGTTTTAAGAAGATTTCTAAGTAAAAGAAAGGACTATGAAAAAAACAAGCTATTTAAATGTGTTTCTGAAGAGGTAGCCGAAATGGACCTTCTCTGGAGACACACATATAGAGCACTCCCAAGAAATTGCTTGTCCTGCAATGTAGGGCCTTCTTGGCTTTATCTACACTATTAGAAATAGGACAGTCTACTATCAGTGTAGTTTCATCAATGGATGCAATAGTGAAAGCAGCCACTGATAGTTTTGAGAAGACTATAGTACTTTTATAATTGTATCATGATCTTGTTCCAAGCCCTGACTATACTACAATTTCCACCTCTTGCTCTCAGAATGCATATGTACATAGTGAATTCTATGTTTCATTTCTGCCAGTGTAGAAAAGGACCTACTAAATGTTACCCAAGCCAATATAGATGATGCACTGGAGGAAGTTAAGGAGGTAAATAAAATTGCAAAGCCTACCTTGTTGGAAGAAATCTCAGGAATGTGCACACAGATTTGAAGGGTGTGACTGAATCCAGGCATTTCATCACAATTCAAAACCACAATGGTTATCCATTTACTGTCATCCATGTGTAGAGAGAAATAGTTAGCTGCATTAGTCTCTAAGGTGCCACACTGCCTGTCTTCTGCCTGGCTTCAGAGTAACTCATTGAGGCATATGCTTTTATACAGCCTGCTTCATCAAATGTTATGAACTGACTTGCAGAAAGCAGGGGTTCTCAACAGAAGGGTAGTTACATACACAGAACAAGGGAAGCAAGCGCTGTTGAAAGTGGCAAAGGTGGGTTGAATAGGTCAATAGGGTTAATCAAGGCAATTAACTCATTATGGCGCACGGGAATTTAAAAAAAACTAGTCCGAGTAATAGGATAAGAATCCATAATCTCTTTTGAGACCCTTCCTCCTGGCTGCCTCCATCAGCCCCTGCTACCATTTGCCAGGAGCCCCCTCATACTTGCTGTCCAACTGGGGCTCTGCTCATTTTCCCTACAGGAACCAGGGCTGTTCCAAGTGCCCGCCCATGTGCTGGAAACTTTAAAGGGCATAATGTTGGCTCTGGACACCCCAAGACAAGCCAGCAGTGGTCAGGGTGCTGGGCTGCAGGTATGGAGGGTAATTTCAAGGGGGCACCTACAACCCAGGACCTTTCGTTTGTCTGCAGGCCTTTTAGAGCCTGATATTAAATTATCTCCTTTGTCAAGATAGTGAGGGGTAATCTAGGAAGCCACTTAAGGTATTTAGATCTGTGTAGTTAAAAACTTACAGTCTATCTAACATCTAAAGAGCGGACAGCAGCTTCCTTATGATTGCATTAGGAAGAAAACAAACTAATCACTTATCAGTTTAATGAGAAAAGTCCAACTCTACTGAGTAGCTGTTTTAGATGCAGTCAAAGGGAAACTTTCATCCTGACAGATTCAGGCATTTTCCAATTCCTCTACCTTCCTGTAAGATGTTACAGCCCTAACAAAAGCAGCTTTTCATGGGGAAACTGAGTAATGAGCATGTGGTCAAGGGCTCAGATGCAATCTTCATTAGATATAAAAGCACAAACTGAAATTCTACAAGACAGTTTTGATTCTTTCAGAAATCTGACTTTACCTCAATATGAAAACATCGTGCAGCTGTCACCAGAAGAAATGAAGGCAGTTAGATCTGCTAAAGGCACTCACAAAGAACTAACAGAGAAGGTTTCCTATTAGTTATAAGTCTAAAAATGCTAAATACAGCAGAGAAATGACACTGAGTGTATCATGAAAAATCTTTTCTATTTGGAAAAGTGTATCTTTCTTGTAGGTTACTGCCTAAAATTAGACAGGAGTGAATGCACAGCACTTACTGAAAACTTGCTTTATCCAAATGCCAAACTAAGAGATACGGGGCAAAAAGATTAGGCGATATTCTTTCCCCCTATCCTATGTAAGAAAGTACAGCCAAGAGGTAAGTGTAAGAGTGAAGTGACAGACAGCTGAAGAAATTGGGAACCAACTTCTTGTCCTGTTCAGCCTCTCTCAGGAGTCTTGGCAGAAGTGCTGTGGCTAGAAATGCTCACATCAGCTGATTTAACCACAGAATCATCTTCTAATGAACTGTGACTCAAGCTATCACAGAGTTCAGCAATAACTAAAAATTTCCTGTTCATGTTGGTTACAAACAGATCTACAGATGTGTAACCTAGCATTAGAGCACTGAGTATTCATTGGCTTGCAGGATTTGATTATCAGTAAATGTTCATAAGTATCAATTTCACCTCACACTCACAATTCGATGAAAAAATGTCATGCCACATGACATCATTAATATGACATTTATAGAAAGGGGACATAAGAAAAATAATGGCTGATGGAGTGGATGACAACACAGGGAGCAGTCCATAGAACCATGCTGACTGTAGTTTAGACTGCAACTCCCAGAAACCCCAGGGCCTGGGAACAAAGGAACAGGAAGTAACAAAGCAGACAAGGTAGCTACAAGCAAGTGGAGCGGAAGCTCTGCTGCTCAGCTGACGGCAGTTCTACAGTAGTTATATTTGTCACAGTGGGCAGGTAGACGGCACTATAATAATAGCATACTGTCATTAATACATTGTCTGTCCTTCACACCCCTTATTTCATGCAATCCTGAAAATTTAAAATCGATAAAAGTAAAAAAAATAAACACAGAAAAAACACATTAGTCCATCAGGATTGTATTAACATTGCAGGCAAATGATTTCAGGCATATTTTAAGAGCTAAGTGTTTTAAGAACCATATTATTACAAAACTCATGACTATCAAACCCCTCCCCCCTTCCCCCCATGAATGGGACTCTCAAAACAGCTAACTAAATTCTTCAAAAAGAAAGAAAAAACTGAAAAACAGTCTAGTAGGTTCATCCGTTGTGTAACTTAATTAACTTCAATAAATTATACTATGGGTCAATTTACTCAACATTAAGTGAGTAATATGTATTATTAGACTAGGAATCTATTGCTATATTGACACTTTATACTTTCCCTGATCTTAAAAATAAAACTGCATAATATAACCCTGTATTTTCCTGATAACTCATGGGCTATGAATTTAGAGACAAATAAGCTAAAATGTTATTGCCCTAGTTTAAAAAATTCACAAATTAGAGTATATGTTCCAGGGGACTTAAGCATAAGTCCTGGGATATAACAGCAAGTGGCTAACATATTTTGCACTGCCTACTAGTGAAAAAAATCTTAGAAATAAACTGATGATTTATTTTAAGCTACTAATATTTGTACAGTCACTTCACCAACATGACACTTTAAATATATGTTACTGTCCCTTTATTTCACCAGTCCAAGTTAGATTTCTGAAAACATTACACTAAACCAGTGGTTTTTAACCCTTTTAAACTCAAGGCACCCTTCAGAAAATGCCAGATCTTTGTTTTCATTTAGTGTTTGACTACAAAAATATAATATAGCAATTCTTTTGTTGCAAAGAGCTAAGCAAGACCACAACAGGTCAGAATGTTTTTAACACTATAGATTCCTATTTTAAATCTCTGGGTTTACATTGGGAATCACGTGTGTACACCTAACAGTGTAATGATATGGAACTTACAGAAAGGAGACATAAGAAAAATAATGGCTTTCCATGTGTGGCACCCTTGGAAAGGATTTCAAGGCACCCTGTTTGAGAATCACTGCACTAAATGTATATTTTAATTTCCTGTGATTCAATACAAAGCAAGTAGAACTGACTAAACATTAATGTCACTGGGAGCTGAGTCTTTCTTTTTCACTTCCCTTTATTGTGCTGTGAAAACTGAAGCCAGATACACACTAAAAATAGATTTGTCTACCAAATTGCATGAGCAAACCCTCCAAGTGCAGAATCAGCTTTCTGGGGGAGAAGAGGGAGCATGGAAAGCATTTTTGCTAGTATATTTTATGTCAATTCTCCCAAGCAAAATGAGGACTTTTAGGTACACATCCCAGTTTTTAATGTAGATCTGGCCTCAAAAGTATACACCCCAGTAGTTTTTAGTATGGACCTTCCATACGTGTGAGAGGTCTGTGGTAAACAAGATGTATTGCCTGGAGTTGTACTAGGCTGAAGGCTAGAAGTCGCATTCAGTATTCATCTGTAGGTCCAAAGTTCCTCTCTGCTTGGTACATTGGGTAGAAAACTAGTTCAGCTATCTTTACAAGCACAAGCCAAGTTAAATAGGTTTCAACTTTTAAGAATATGAAAATTTAACAGGTTTATGGACTGAAACCAGGCACAAAAATTAATGCCCACCTACATTTGTCTCTCAAACCAGAGATATCAAAGACTTCTCCAAAACTCTACAAAACTTGATATTGCTGATCAAATTTACATTTCAATGGGGAGTGGTTTTGAAAAAATTTATTTTGAAAAAGAAAAGTTACAGAAGGATTTTAAAATTAAAAAGTGATACTGCTTTTTTCACTTTCAGTGGAAGTTCAGGAAGGTGCACTCATTTACAACTAAGGTCAAAGTTCATGCCTTTAACATGTTAAACCTCTTTTGTGAAGATGTGTCAACAGACTGAACCCTCGTACTGCCAAGTATCAATGACCATTATTAGTTTTAGTGCTAAAATAGAAAAAGACACTTATGGAAATATTAAAAATGAATCTAATATTTCTTAAAGTGTTTTTTTTCAAATACAGATATTCTCATGAAATATCAAATTGACAATAAAAGGAACTAAAACAGCAGTTTTATTTAATATCTTTCTTTTTCCACCATGCTTTAAGAAACACTTTTTACTCAGGAAATAGCTAGTGTCCACAAAAATCACACTTCAAGTATAGCTACTTCAACAAGTCAAACTAATATATTCTAAAATGGTTATGTAGGATTACATTTGAATTATTAAAACAATGGATTGACACTAACTTTAAAAAGATAATATCCTACTACGTCACTCAGTTTTCTCAGTTTATATGCCACAGGTCCATGTGGATATCTGTAAAATATTAAATAATCTAAAGATAAATTAGTTTGATTTTCAGAATTCAATTAGGGTCTATCTGCTACTGGTTCTCAAGACAGCCTGTATAAATCTAGGCTCTTAAGCCTAAAATCCTTTTCCTGAAGTGATTAGGGAAAGTAAATTGGTATAAAGGGTTACTGAGTTAAGCAGATAAGTTTCCAAGCACCATACAGAAAGCCTACTCCTAAAAGCTTATCCTATTTTGCTTCATATAGTATTTTTGGCTGCAGTTCACATTTTTCAGGTGAAGAACTTACTGCTCAGGAATAAAAATGTCAGCTGAATTGATGTAACATTTTCCACTTGTGGTCCTAGGCTGGAGCAAAACTGAAGAAACTTGAAACCTGAATAAGACAGATTTCAAGACGCAATGATTTCTCTCCACTTATACCTGCATATGAGTAGATAGATTAAAAAGTTACATTGGTTCAGCATGACCCAAGGTAAACAAGTATCATTTAAAATCTCTATAACTGTTGCACCTGTCTATACCCATTACCCAATGTTGTTAATTGGATATGGACTTATTGGAGTTGGACCATTTCAGAATGGAAATAAATAGTGAAGTTAATTAACCTTTCAAATAAGTTAAAAGATGTGAAGGAATTTTTCATTTCTTGAAGTCTTTATTGCAAAGATGGTCGTCTTTGCTTATATAACAAAAATGCTGTCTCAAATTAGAAGTTTTTGGGTTTGATACAGGATTCACTGTGTGAATTTCCAAGGTTTTATGTTATACCAGAGATATGACAAGGCAGTTAAATATAGACTTGTAAGGCTAGAAAGGGATAAGTCAGTGTCTGTGTTTCTTCTCGTCTATCTAGGGGAAGAAATAGAACCCAAAAAAGGGATGGGATTAGCACTACACTCATTTTCCTATGCTGCTTTTAGGCCAAAAATGTTATAAAAGAGTTATTTTCTTTCACCTCACAGGTTCTCTTTGCTTAAAAGATCAAATCTCAAAGATTTCCTTCTGCTGTATGTTTTATTATTCTCTTGAGCAAATTTCTAGAAATCCCTGGCTGACAATTCTAATTCTTCTTCTTTATATAAAAATTTAGTTACATTGTTTGGCAACTAGGTCCAGTTAGCCAACCTAAACCCTTCAGTTGGTAACATTCTATTATCTGCAGAAATTTCAGAAGTTAATAAAATCAAAGATTAAACTTTTTAGTGTAAAGTTACATTGTTCTTATGTGACTGATTCTGAACAATATCTCCCACCTCTTTGTGTAAACGCATCTTCATTTTCCTGATCAAATTAATTTTTTTACCTCTGTAGCACCTCTAACAGAATGATAGTGTAGCAGCCAGGGCATTAGCTCCAGACTTGTGCAAGTCAGGTTCAATTTTCTGCTCAGTCACAAACTTCCTGTGTAATCCTGAGCAAACCTCTCGGGGAAGACCCACAAAGGAAGTTAGGCAGCTAATCCCACCCATATCCAAAATTTAGATGCTCAAAATTCTGCCACAGTTGGCAGACATCTGGAGACATCTAAAGTCTTTTGCAAAAAATTTTCAGGTACCTACAGCTCTGCTTCTGGGCATGCTGAGAAGCACCTCAATCTTAACTGAGCAGCTCAGTACACATCATGCATAACACAAATTTGATCTGTGCATAAAAGGGAATTAAGCATCTATTACCACTTCTTTTTTCTTTGTTTTATAAGAAAGCAGAAGGTGGCCTGACCCCCATTTATATACAGTTCAAAGATTGGAGCAGTCACTCAGCATGTAAAACCTAGGTACAAATTCCTCTTCTGTCTCAGAAGTTCAAATCCACATTTCCCTCTTTTAGGCTGACAGACATTCAAAAAGCCTGAGCCTGAATTGAATCAATCTCTGCAGGTTAGTCTAACCTAGCTATGTTGAATTGGTTTGTAACCACACGGACATCCCCTCTGGACTAAAAAAATGCAGGCACATGCCTACAGTGGCTCAGGCTAGAAGCCGGAGGGTGCTAGAGCAGCCCTCCCTTCCCTTTTACAATGCTGAACTGAGGGGGGCAGGACACTATGATTAGGGAGGGGTTCTCCCCCTTGCTGTTGATAAAGCATTTATTTACACAGCAGGGAGTTACACAGGGAGTTGTTAGCATTTATCAGCCCATCAAACAGAACAAAAGCTTCTCTCATTAGTTCAAGCTCTTCTTAAACAACTTTTTCTAAGAAAGGAACAGAGGGACATTACCAGCTCCAAAAGGCCCTAAGCCAGCACTGTCCTGTCTACCTTTGTCCCATTTCCCACAGCATGGACCATAGCCAACATGTGGTCTGCTAGCTAATGCTGAGAGGTGTCTGTGTAAGGCAGAGGGGAGGGGGAATCCCTGCTTGAGCAAGGAGTGGTGGGGGAGGAAGGTCACCAGGAGGAAGCCAGGCAGACCCCGCTGTACCTACATTCTCTGCCGGAGCTCCAGCTGGGAAGCAGAGGGGTGGGGCAAGCCCTGCTGGGATGGAGCAGAGAGCAGAGCCCTGGCCAAGGTTACAAAGCATCTGGGATGTTGGGGAACTCTGGTTTAACTTGAACCAGGAAGGGGTCTGGGACAGATATTGCATAAACCGGTTTGACACAAATGTCTGATACTACATTCAACCAGGTTTATCTCAAACCAGTTTCAGACATTTTCACTGGTTTATGTGCAATGTTACAGGTTTAAACCAGCTTCTGATCATTTAAACCCGTTTATGTGTAATGCCTGTCCCTAGCCTTAATGACAGGTGCTATTCTGATACTGCACTACTGGGTGGGACACACAACTGGATAGGGGAAGACCTGGGCTCTAGCCTTTGCTTCAAGAAAAATGAATGATACTGAAAAAACACAAAAATGCAAAAGTCCTTGAGCAGGAACTAGGGAAATGGACAAAGAAGGTGTATGCACAGCAGTCTTTGGAACAGAGACTGGAATAATGAAAAACAAGATTGAAGCCGAATGGAATCATGATATAAGCTCAGCTTTGGCAATAACAGTTAACTTGTTTTGTCTGAAGTTAACTGAAGACAATTAAGGTTTGGTCACCAGTTTTTTAAAAATTTGTGGAATGGAAAGAGGGAAAAATCATTTTATAAATATGCATTTAATATTTTGTATTTATCAACCTTACATAGAGAAATGAATTAATGAGTTGTAGTAACCATCTCTTCTGAAAGTTTACTCAAGGACTTCTCATTTCAGAGGTCGTGAAAAATGTCAAGATCAAGGTCCCTCAAGAGTCAAAAATGTAAGTGAGCTGCCTTCTTTTTCAATGTATTTAGTGAAAAAAAAGCACACACACTTTTGGACTTTAGATCAGGCATGTAAAATGGTATACTCTGCTTGCAGAATAACTTCTACCACAATGGTTTACATTATCCAAAAACTTGCAGAAGTGATGCTGTCGGAGAAACAGTCACAAATGAAATCATGTATGCAGAGCACTGCATCAAGTTCCACAGCAAGGAAACCATGAATAAGTTAGCAGAAATGACACCTCTTGATTTGCTTATGTTGTACTCTTATTCTGTAGCATCAACTTATTTTACAGACCTGAGTGTACTCACTACCTAGAATAAAAGGTTATTTCTTTCAGTGAACTTTACTTTTGCATTTCTGTTTTTTATGGCTGCTTCTTTTCTGATGCTTCTATGGAGACTATCCTGAATATACTTTAATTAAAATTATATGTACCGAATTAAAGTATTGTAGAAACTGAACCTTATTTTACTTCTTACATTCATCCCTCCTAAAACTACAAAGAATGCAAGACTTTCAAATATGAGCAAACTAACCAAGCAGAAATACTGCCAAAAGTCAACACTAGTGAATAATAGGGAATGAGCAGGTGTGCAGGATAAAGGGGGAAAATGTCACTAACCTGGCCAGTCAAATTGCAGCAGGTGTTGAGATCTGAAGGGAGATAAATGCAAAGATTAGAAAAGCAAATAAAGCATAGGAGCCACTGAAGATATGGTGTGTTAGAAACAGAAATTAGACAACCACATTGGAACAGTACAACAGTAGTGCCTTGTTAGTACTTTGTGGGGGAAAGATATGTGGCAGAGAAAGTGCATAAAATAGGCAGAATTGTTCCTATTTGACAGCCATGCTTGTTTTAACTTTTTTAGGCTACCTACTGTATGAAGGTTTGTGTTTGGCATACAGTTGCCTATTAATACTGGTCATTACTTGAGATGTATACTGCCATATCACTAACAGAAAGAGAGGCTGGTTGCAACCTCTGGAAAAGAAAAGGATGTCGTGGGACAAAAAACACTGATAAAGGAAAACAAAAGAAATGGACACTTTTCTTGAACAAGAGTCAAGAAAAGTGGATGAGATGGGTGACAGACACTGCACATTTCTTCAGTTTAGTTTTGAGGCTTGGCAAGCTATTGAATGCATCAGATCAGGGTCCAGCAGCCTTTTCAACCCGGCTCCAGTCCAGCACGGGCTGGGTGGCTTTGGCGGTATGTCAGCAGTGAGGGTGGTATGCCTCCACTTCTGGTGGGAGTAGGCAACTGGAAACTGTGCCAGCACCACTCTTCCCAGAACCCCACTCACCAGCTGGGGTACAAGAACAGCTTCCAGCTGGAGTGGGGGCTGCACCAGGGCCAGGCACCTGGGAACTAAGCCCAGGCTATTGTAACCCCTTCTCCCTGGCCCCACCCCCAGATGCAGCAAGGGTGCAACTGGAAGCCACCCCGCTTCAGCTCAGTCCCTACCAGCTGGAAGCTGTGTCCACACTGCACCCAGGGGACAGGGAAAAGTAGCAGAGATGCAAGAACAGCTTCCAGCCACCCAGCCCCAGCACAGGCAGAGGCAAAGACTTCTGGGTCAGTGGGCCAGATCCAGTGGCTCCACAGACCTAATTCAGGCTAACCCTTGTATCAAATAACTGGTATTTGTTTTAGACAAAGTGCAGATTGCTATATACAGGTTCCTTTAGTTTTAAGTTCAACATGTATGAAACAATATTTTGGTCACACAAAAGAATAGTTACTTACCTTACAGTAATGAGTATTATGCAAATTGTGCTGTCCTAAATTAAAGTATTATGTGGGCACACGTGTGGTTCAGCAGTTCAAGTTCACAGACTTTTGATCAGTTGAATCTGTATGGCATGCACACACCCTGCTCTCCTCATGCTTAGATAGGGTGCATATCTCATACTTCATTTTTCTCTCAACTCTGGAATCTAATCTTGAGTGAGAGCAGATGGAGAGTGTTTTGAAAAATGTTGAAATGTGCATGTCATCTCAAAGAACTTTAGTTACTGTAAGGTAAGTCATTTCTTTCTCCTTTAAATGGCTGTCCACATGTATACTCTGCTGTGGGTGGCTGCAGAACAGTATCAAGTCTGTATGGAGCTGGGTTCTCAAAGTCTTAAAAGAATAATGATCCTAAATATGCTAAATAAAGCATTCAACCACCAGCCAGTTATGGTGGCATAATTTCTAGTAAATTTGTAAATAAAGCTTCAGGTGGCCAATTTACAGATGCAAACTATGAAGATATTTTTTAGAAAATTATGACTGCTACCTAAGTTCTGGTAGAGTATGTCTTAAATGCTGCAGGGGGAATCTACATTGACCACTTCACAGATTGTCCTGACGGTCAAAGATCTGCTTGGAGAGTCTCTGAGTGCTTATTGCCATGCCTTTCATCCTTTCCACTCTGGCTAACAAAAATTAAAGCAAATGACCTGAAGAGTTTAGGGGGTTTACTTTTTGGGTTTTTTGCAAAGTTGTTTTTAACAGCACAGTGGCTGCATCTACATGAGACACTGACTGCACAGCAGCTCATTACTACTGTGCAGCAGTGTTGCATGGCATGAAGCAATGCTACTGCGCAGAAGTAACAAGCTACTGCGCAGTCAGAGTCACCAAAAAGCTATTCGGGGATGATACTACACAGTAACTCTGGGTACTGCACAGTCACTTAGTATTTGTGTATGCAAGTACTAATGACTGTGCAGTAACATCTCATGTAGAGCAATGCCTAAAGCTTCAGTAAGAGGGATCTGTTGAAAGTGGTTGAGTTCAACTTAATTTGTCACTAATTTGACCTCCATATACAGCAGTATGTAAGGAGGAGCTGTTATCTTGGATCTTATCTTTATCTCTGAGTTGATAGCCAAAACAATTGTCTTCATCGACAGGTATAGTACGGAGCAAGATGCCCTAGGTCTGAAGAGTGAACCGACTAGAGGTGCAAGGACTAAGTTGACCTGCCACAGTGATGTCAAATTTCCCATTGGCAGAAACACATTTGTTAGCTTTTCAGAAACTTCAGTACTGTAAAAGTGAGAAAAAACTATCTGTCCCACACAGAGGGAAGATGAATCAAAATGGTTCCTGGATGTACCCTAACTGAGCTTAAGGATAGGCTCAGTTTAAAGACTATTACAAAATAACAGTAATATTACACTGTTCTGAAAACCCAGTCCACGTCACTAGTCAGATTTACTATGCAGAGCTTTGCCTACTGTTAACTGAGATAACTGGAGAACAAGATACTCTCTAGCCAGCAAACCATCTGTCATCTATGACATAAAGTGGAAGAATTTCAATCTGGTTTGCCATTTTGACATATAATTACCTATTAGTACTGCTTGTCATTTGAAAGGTATGGGTGCCTGTAGACATCAGGTGATTACGGGTGATTCGAAATGTATGGGTGCTTGCTCTAATGCACTGTAATTACATCAAATCTGTTGAAGCATGCTAATTAGCACACTCCTGAGAGCCACTCTAATTAAAGCATCCCCCGCACCCCCAGAGCATGTGGAAAGATGTCCTATGTTTCCACTGATTTTGACCAAATGATTTTGGACAGATGTGCCCACCCAACTGTTCTGAAAGCCAGGCAGGTGGACTATGGAAAACGCATGTCAGTAACATCAATAGCATAGCCTGATATCCACCCTGCCCTACCCATAGTCATGGTACGGACTGTAATTATCCATAACAATTATCCAGAGATGTATTACACACAGAAATTATTTACACATCTGTGAACAAGGTACTGATCTTAGAACCAGGGTACTGATACACATCCTCATTTCGTACTGAGGCAAGAGACCCCACCCTTGAAATTTGACTCATGTTAGCCCCCACATTTATCACAGATCATCTTGGGCAGGGAAAGATAAGGGGTACTTCCTTGCAGATAGTCACAGGGTTCTTCCCCATTGTCAGGTGGAAGACAAGATGAGAAAATGAACTGTCATTTTCAGTCCTGTGAGATGCTTGCCTGAGGCGTATGCTGATCTCACTTCACACTACATGCATTAGAAATAGTGTGGCATGAAGTATCACTTAATGCAGGGGTGGCCAACATGTGGTACATATGCCAGAAGTGGCATAGGCAGCTTGCGTGGCATGTGGCAGATCAGGGATGGGACAAGCAGAACAGTGGCAGATAGGCCAGGGAGTACAAAGAAGAGCAGATGGGGCAAGGAGCAAAGGTAAGGAAGCAGAAAGTAGAGCATCAGATCAGGAAGAGGATTAGAGTGGTGGGAGGGTGTGGGGATAGTTTGTGGCACACCTGCCAAAAAGTTTGGCTGCCACTGACTTATTGCATGCCATATGACCTGGCAGGGATAGGCAACTTTTCACCATCATGTACTGATCACCTTCCAGATGTGAGAGCAGACTGAATAAGTTCAGGAACCTGACCTGAAAGAAGTAAGGCCTGGCTAATGTGGGCCCAAAGAACACTGGAAGGAGGTTCAACTTTAGGGCATTCATTATTGGTCCCAGGCTCCTGAACAGGTGGAAGAAGCATTAAACATTTCCAGATGCCCATAGCTAATATTCACCATTCACTGGCTGGCCATCTAGGTATGGGCACATGAAAATGTTAAGTAGATATTTACTACCACAAGGACATTGGTAAAAACCATCAGAGCTGTCACTCAGCTGAAGAGGAACTTCTATTGGTAATAGCTTTGACCTACTGCAGTCTCAGGAACTTCCTTTGAAGGCAGTATGGGAGCATTCATTGCCAGCTTCCCTCTCCATTTCTCCATTAATGGAATATCCTGAGGTGTTAACATGGAGGGTGGAGGCCAAGAAACAGGAAACAGATCTCTCAACTTTAGGAATGAGATTATAGTGGCTATGTCACCATCTTGAACTTTATTGGTGCAAACCTCCTGATAATTCTGCCACAACTACTGGGGATCCAAGGTGAGATGGGAGAATTAGAATCACAGAATCATAGAAAATTTGTGTTGGAAGGGACCTCAGGAGGTCATCTAGCCCAAGCCAGAAAGACACTTGGAGTTCCAATCACTGGTAGTATGGGAATGACCTTCTTGGAAGGGGCAGTGTTTAAATCTAAGTGATCTTGAGAAGGCCATTTCTAAGGAAGAGAATGGCCTATTCTCTCCCCAAATTATGTCTTTAAACCACTTTAATATATTAATATACACACGTCATTACAATCAAAAACACTCTGCCATACAGCAAATGAAACACTAGGGTCATCTAAGTTACTTGGTACAAGGCCAAAGTGACAATGGTATCTTAAAGATAGCAGGAAAGAGCTAGGTCAGAAAGTAAGAAGCCAAAAGTGCTGTCTTGGACCAAAGAAACACTTGGGGAAATAAATAAGCATGGGAGGCATGCAGCACCTTTCAGGCTTACAGTACAAATCCTAGGAAAAGGCAGAATACATGTGTACCAAACAGGTACTGCTAGTCACATCTCCAAGCCTGAGCATGAGCATATGTGCACCCACAGTGGAATATGCACATGAACAGTCAAAGTCGGAGACAGTGAAAATAATAATTGAGTTGTAAAGCAGTGGTAAAATAAATACTAAAAGTTACTCTGATTATTTTGCAATTTTTTACCTTCTAAGAAGAGTGCTGTAAGCATGGAGTCTACATAACTTTCATGGAAACCAAATTTGTTATGGAAAATATGTAGAAGGTAGATATGCATACAACAGTTCTGTAGCTGTATTTAAATACTGATCCTAACTTTTTCTAATAGAATTAAATGCACATTTTAATAGTATAATTTTATTTTCTACAGAAAAAGAATATTTGATACACTTGAAGTTTGGGTAGAACAAAGTTTACTGGATTAGGAAGACATTCAATTCCAAGATATATGATTATGCATATTCTTATTTACCACCACATTGTAAAAATTTAAGTGTACAATTGTGTAAATATTTTTGTTTACTGGATTGCGAGTCAGACACTCTAATCTCTATGTAATATTGGACAAATCACAAACTGTCTCCACTTAACCTTCCATAAAACAGAGAAGGTATTTCCTTCATAGATATAGTGAAAATATTAATAACTGACATTTTAAAGCAATGGTAAGCATTTTTTTAAATTATGCAATATATGGAATTCAACTCTCAAAAATTATTCAGTCTACATTAAAAATATATCCTAGATACATCTTATTTAGTTAGTGTTACCCTGCGTGGTGACTTCCTATTGAAGCTGTAAGGTTCGACCTAGAAACTACTATGCAAAGCCTAAGCAAAAGTGAATGTTATGTGACGAATGCCCATCTGCAATGATAAGGAGCAGACAGTCTTAGATAGAGGAAGCTTGAAAACAAAAACAGAATCAGAGTTACTGGAACAAAGAGCTCATTAAAATACTAAAAATCACGCCCCTAGGCAGGGAAGATATATGCTAATGAAACATATATGTATGTTAATGAGCTACATAGCTAAAACACAGGTATAGAGACATGCTCAGTAAAGCACTCCTTGCGTCACTCCTTTATAACCAATTAGCAAACAAGGATGCTTATGAAGATTCAAACTCTTGTATATAAGGGGCTCAGTATTGCATATGTGCTGTGCTTGTTTTGTGAAATCATTCCGCTTGCACCTTTTATTGCTAGCAATAAATCTTTTTTATACTTTCACCCCTGGTATCTTTATTGGCCTTTGCATACCGGGCACGAACCCAGACTTGAGCTGGGGCCTAACAGTTTTTGGCACCCCAGATGGGACTGCCGTAGATAAGCTTTGCCCGGAGTAACTGACGACCAGCTGATCTGCTTTTCCTTATCAAATGTCGGGCGCGCCCCGGGATTTTTTCCCGGTGAGACTTTTGTTTCAGGAGGAGCTGGATCTCTGAGGCGGCAGTAGCCTAACGGTTTAACGCCATAGAGTGAAAGTATCAATAACAGGCACCTGGGTGAGAGGGTAGAAAGGGCATAAGGCCTACCGTCAGTACGTCTGCCTGGGATTATCTCTATAAGTATTCTGTCTGGCCTGAGTCCAAGACCAGTGATTTTTTCCCTTGTGAGGACAAGGACTAAGAACAGATCCCTGGATCCCAGGTAAGTCAGACGGTCAGAACCGGGAAGGCAGCCCTGAGATGGGTACTGTTAACAGTAAGGTTAGGAAATGTACCCCCCTCTCTTGTGTATTGGGACATTGGGCAGAGTTTGGTGAGGATCCTATGACTAAGAAGAAAGCTAAATTCTTCTGTGAAACTGCATGGCCACGCTATCAGCTAGATGATAAAGCATATTGGCCTCGGGAGGGAAGTGTTAATTATAATACCATCTTACAATTGATTTTGTTCTGCCGGCAGAATGGTAAATGGGAGGAATTGTTGTATGCGCAAGCGTTTATGTCTCTTTGTAGAGATAAAACAGTTTTGGAGGAATGCGGATTGGGGGAGGGAGTTGGGATCTGTGAGATGGCTGTGGCTCGACCAACTGCAAATCCTGTCCTGGACTGTCCGGAGCCGGAGGCTCCCCCCCCTCTGCTGCCTTTACCTTATTCTCTTCCTCTTCCTCCTCCTCCTCCTGATTCATCTGATTCCTCGTTGGCATCTGCTCTTCCTGCTTTTTCCCCCCCTGAGGCAGAAGTTGTAAATACTCCCCCGACTCAGGGATCTGGAACAGCGCCAACCATGGCCGTCAGGTGCTTGGCAATCTCCAGACTTCCCGACTTCTCCTGATATAAGCCCGGGAGGAGGGTGGAGAGTACAGTTAGAAGCAGACTCTGGGGTTAAGGGAAAACATCACAGGGAATCTGATCCTGGCCGTGGGAAGGGAAATGGGGTATTTCCCCTAAGAGAACAAGTGGTACCCGGGCCTCTCGAAGATGACGGTGAGCCAACCTACCGTCGAACCTTTGTGCACGTTCCTTTCAATACCTCAGATTTGTATAATTGGAAGAACAATAACCCCAGCTTGAGAGAGAATCCTGAAAAGGTACAAAACCAGTTTAAAACGATTTTCAAAACCCATAACCCAACTTGGGCAGATGTTCAGTCTCTTTTAGATATCCTGTTGACACCAGAGGAAAGGAGAATGGTAGTGAACAAAGCTCGTGAGTACGTGGAAAAGGAAATTACTGCAGGGAACCTGCAAGGAAATAGAGATGATCATGTCCCCATCCAGGAGCCAGATTGGAAACCAGACCAAGATATGACCTCCATCCGTGCCTATCAAGAATATATCCTCCAAGGATTGAGAGATGCTGTGAAAAAACCTCAGAATCCAGTAAGGTGTATGAGGTTCGACAGGAGACTAATGAGACCCCGAGTGCTTTTTTGGAAAGAATTTACAATACTTTCAGGCAATACACTCGTGAGGATCCGGAGGATGCATCGAACGCTCGCATGGTAAATATGATCTTTATGGGTCAGAGTGCACCAGACATTAGAAAGAAATTGCAGAAGGCAGACGGAGCAACAGGTATGCCTGTTTCCCAACTAGTAGACATTGCTTACCAAGTATTTACTAACCGAGAAAGTGTTCAGGAAAAGAAACAGGACAAGAAAGAGGAGAGAAAGATGAAAATGCAAGCAGCCCTAGTGGCAGCTGCAATCACGAGAAAACCTAGAGATGAGGGATCCTGGAGACAGCCGCAGAGACGGGGTCCATTAGAGAAAGATCAGTGTGCCTTTTGCAAACGAAAAGGACATTGGAAGCGGGAATGCCCTTATCGAAAAGTTGGGGAAGGTGAAAAGAAAAAAGAGGAGAGCAGTGGATTGTTCGCTTTTGGAAGGGATTCAGATTGAAGGGGACCAGAGGCCCGGGAGGGAAAGTTAACCCAGATCCCAGTGTCCCCTGACGAGCCTCTGGTTAAAATGCAACTAGGGGACAGAGATGAATTGGTAGATTTTCTCGTCGATACAGGTGCTGCCCATTCTGTCTTAACTCAAAAACTGAAACCTTTAAGTAAAAAGACTGTGCCGGTGGTAGGGGTTACAGGGAAGGCAGTAACACGACCCTTCCTACAGCCAATGACCTGTAATCTTGGGCAGGCCGAAGTTACCCATCAATTCTTGTACATGCCAAACTGCCCCGTTCCCCTTTTAGGGAGAGACCTCCTCTGTAAACTGCAAGCTACGTTGTCGTTCCAGGATGGGCAAATGTTTTTAACAGTGCCTCCTGAAAAGGGGTGGCATTTACAGGCTTGCCTTCTCGGCCTTCTCCAAGAGGAGAGTACACCGGATATTCCTCAACTCCTGCTTGATGCTGTTGTTCCACGGGTATGGGCAGGTCACCGACCCGGGAAGGCTAAAAATGCTGACCCTGTGAAGATTCAACTCTTGCCAGGGGCCCAGCCTCCATGTGTGAAACAATATCCAATGCGGATGGAAGCCAGGAAAGGACTGAAGCCATTAGTTGAACGGTTCCTGGAGTATGGCCTTCTCCGTGAATGTACATCAGCTTTTAACACACCCATCTTGCCTGTGAAGAAACCTAAGAGTAATGAATATCGTTTCGTCCAAGACTTGAGAGCTGTAAATAAAGTGGTTGTGAGTATATACCTGGCCGTGCCTAATCCGTACACCTTGCTATCTGCTTTGAACCCAGATCATAACTGGTTTACGGTTACTGATTTAAAAGATGCTTTCTTCTGTATACCGGTAGAGAGGGGATCTCAGGAAATATTTGCATTTGAATGGGAAGACCCAGATACTAGCATTAAGACTCAGTTGTGCTGGACTGTTTTACCCCAAGGATTTAAAAACAGCCCAACCCTATTCGGCAATGCATTAAGCAAGGATTTACGCAGGCTAAAATTGCCACTGTCCTGTGCTCTTTTGCAATATGTGGATGACCTGCTTTTAACAGCCACCACTGAAGCAAGCTGCCTAGAAGGAACAATATGCCTCCTTAATTTTCTGGGTCAACAAGGATATTGGGTTTCCAGAAATAAAATGCAGCCCATATCCCAGAAAGTAACATACTTAGGATTTGAATTACAGCCTGGTCAGAGAGCCCTGTTGCCTGAAAGAAAAGAAGCTATATGCCGGCTGGCACCCCCAATAACAAAGAAACAACTACGAGGATTTTTAGGTACAGTAGGTTTTTGCAGGATTTGGATTCCAAATTTTGGGGTTATTGCAAAACCTCTATATGAGGCAACACACAGAGATGAAAAGGTGCTCGAATGGACTGAAGAGTGTGAGCAAGCATTCTGCCAGTTAAAGCAGGCTCTCATTGAAGCACCCGCCTGAGGACTACCGGACATGAGTAAGCCTTTTTCCCTTTTTGTGCATGACCGAGGTGGGGTAGCCGTGGGAGTCTTAACACAGAAATTGGGTAGCTGGCAACGACCAGTGGCATATTTTTCAAAAAAATTAGACTTTGTGTCATGTGGATGGCCTGCTTGTCTCCGGGCTGTTGCTGCTACCTGTCTGCTAATACAAGAAGCTGAAAAATTAACCCTAGGCCATGAAATGATTGTATATGTTCCTCACGCAGTACTTACAGTCTTGGAACAGAAAGGAGGGAACTGGTTAACTCCGGGACGAATGGCTCGATATCAGGCCATCCTCCTTGATAAGCCTGAAATAAAATTGGCCATTTCTCGCAATGTAAATCCAGCAACACTGTTGCCATCTATGGGTGACACACCAGATCTTGTGCATGATTGTTTGCGAACAGTGGAAACTGTTTATTCTTCAAGACCAAATTTGAGAGACAGACCTCTTGAAAAAGCTGACCTGGAGTTCTACACTGATGGCAGCTCGAGTATGGAGAATGGAATTCGAAAATCCGGATACGCTATCGTGACTACACAGAATGTGATAGAAGTAGGACCTTTAAACCCATCTGTTTCAGCTCAAAAGGCTGAACTCATTGCTATGACTCGGGCTTTACAACTGGCGGCCAACAAAACTGTCAATATTTATACTGACTCTAAATATGTTTTCCTTGTTTTACATGCTCACGGAGCGCTATGGAGAAAGCAAGGTCTACTTGATTCAAAAGGAACAGGCATTAAGCATAGCAAGCAGATAAAAGCCCTCCTCAAGGCAGTCTGGGAACCAAAAGAGGTAGCGGTAATGCATTGCAAAGCACATCAAAAAAAAAAAAAAAAAAAAATGATGATCCCTCCACAAAAGGTAATCGATTTGCTGACGCTACAGCAAAGAAAGCAGCTAAAAAACCTCAGACAGACTTGCTACCCGAAGTAAGTAATCTGTTACCTCTCCTCCCAGACTTATACCAGCCTGTGACACCACAGTACGGGGAAAGAGACAAACAATTGATAAGAGAGTTTCAAGCAAAGAAGGGGGAGCACGGGTGGCTAGTAGCAAAGGATGGCCGCATTATCATCCCAGCTGCCTGGGTTCATATGGTAGTGAAGAGAGCTCATCATGGCACCCACTATGGACCCAGGGCCCTGATAAGGTGGATCAGTCACTATGTAACTGGAGTGGGATTAAGAGAGGCTGCCAAGAAGGTATCAGAGACATGTGAGGTCTGCCAGAGAAATAACCCAAAAGGAGGGAGAAAAGAAACTTCAGGACATCAGAGAATAGGCAATGGGCCAGGAGAAGAATGGCACGTGGATTTTACTGAGTTACCCCTGCAACAGGGGATGAGATATCTCCTTGTCTTTGTGGACACTTTCTCTAATTGGGTTGAGTGCTTCCCGTGTCGGACTGCCCAAGCCCGAGAGGTGGTCAAGGCACTCCTACGAGAAATCATACCTCGCTTCGGACTTCCAAAAGGAATAGGGTCAGACAATGGCCCACATTTCATTGCACAAATTACTCAGAAGGTTTCTGAGTTCCTGGGAATCAGCTGGCATTTACACACCCCTTGGAGACCCCAATCCAGTGGAAAGGTGGAACGTATGAATCAGACCTTAAAAAGACACCTTGCAAAGATTTGCCAAGAAGCTCAACTCAAATGGCCAGAGGCCCTACCCTCGGCCCTGTTGCGAGTAAGGGTCGCACCACATTCTAAATTGGGATTAAGCCCATTTGAGATAATGTATGGTAAGCCTTACCCTCTGAGTCTGCCCATGGGTACTGAACAACAGTTACATGTTTTAGGAGAGGGAATGATTAGAGAATATGTATGGTCTTTGGTTTCTGTTTTGTCTTCCATCCATCAGCAGGTACGGGACGTGCTGCAGACACAGGACCAGTCTCCTGCCCCGGAAAATCGATTATTACCTGGAAGTTACGCTCTTGTGAAAGATTGGAACGAGGAACCACTTCGAGCCAGATGGAAGGGCCCATATAGAGTACTTTTAACAACCCCGACAGCAGCAAAGCTCGAAGGAATCAAGACTTGGATACATTCCAGTCGCGTAAAGCCGGTGGCTGAACCAGAACAAGAAGAAACTCCTGCAAACTCCGGGACCGGAGGCAGAGAACAGTGGAAGGTGGAGCCAATAAGGGACTTAAAATTCCTATTCAAAAGAAAGGAACTTTGAATAATTTGTCAATCTTTGATCAAGTTTTACAAGCCTTATTATGAAATTGTTCAAGGTTTTAGTGTGGGGCACCCTGATCTGCCCACTCCTACTTATTATAGGAGGGGAAAATCTTTTACCACAAGAATTTGACCCTCAGGAAAATGTCTGGATTTATCTGGCCCGGGAAATATTAAATAGAACAGACTTCTACTTGGCAGGAGGGATCAATGCTCATCTGGTTTTTACCTCATTCTTAATTGCAGTACCTACCCCTTTGAAAATTTTACAGAATTATACTATGCTGAAAGATGTAGAGAAGGAAAATACATATCAGGATATATATAAGTGGGGGACTATTGTAAAAGAGAAAAGCAGAGACATGTTTTCTGTACGGGTTCAGGCAACAGCTAATGCTTCTGAATGTTTCTTAATAGTGAATTGTACCAATAATTGCTTTGAATTGAACCAAGGTAGAAAAATCTTCTGTAATAAGACCAGTCAAATATCCTATGTATACACACATACCATCCTTCCTCGAGGATGGTTTCTGGCCTGCGGGAGAATGATATATTCATACCTTCCAGTGAATGCTACTGGGGGACCATGCACCATTGCCTGGGTAACTGCAGCTCTTCCAAGGAAGTCTGACCTAATGTACACTGAACAAACCCCTCTTGGTGGGAGGTTTAAACGAGCATACACTACTCTCACTGCTGATTGTGACGAGAATGATTCCCCTGGACTATTATCTAAGGCAGAATACATAGCATTAGCTGCATCTATGGTGGGGGTTCTGGGTCTTGCTGTAAGTAATAGCAGAAATCTTAATGCAGTGGCCTGTGTTTTAGCAAAAGGACTAAATGCTACATCTCGAGCGCTCTCAGCCTTGAATGCTGAACAAAAACAACTAAGGGATGCTGTCTTAGAGAATAGAGACGCTATTGATTATCTCTTGTTGCGACACAATCTGGGGTGTGAAACCTTAAAAGGAATGTGCTGCTTCAACCTCACTGATAATTCTGTGCTAATTGAAGACAAAATTGGTGCCTTACAACGATTGACACAGACGTTGAAAGAATCATCTGGCTTAGATTTTTCCTGGTTAACTTCCTGGCTTCCAAATTTTGGATGGTTGAAACAGTTATTTTGTATGGTTGTTCTGTTTTGTTTTATAGGGATTATGGTTTGTTTCTGTATCCAATGTATACCGGTTTGTATCGCATCTATCTTCAGGCCTAAGGTAAATCAAATGATTTTGCAAACAAAGAAAGCTGAGAATACTAGATTTGTGTTAAGTCAAATTGAATGGAGCAATCATAATTAATAATAATTATGAATGCTCCAGAGGAGGGAAATGTAAGGTTCGACCTAGAAACTACTATGCAAAGCCTAAGCAAAAGTGAATGTTATGTGACGAATGCCCATCTGCAATGATAAGGAGCAGACAGTCTTAGATAGAGGAAGCTTGAAAACAAAAACAGAATCAGAGTTACTGGAACAAAGAGCTCATTAAAATACTAAAAATCACGCCCCTAGGCAGGGAAGATATATGCTAATGAAACATATATGTATGTTAATGAGCTACATAGCTAAAACACAGGTATAGAGACATGCTCAGTAAAGCACTCCTTGCGTCACTCCTTTATAACCAATTAGCAAACAAGGATGCTTATGAAGATTCAAACTCTTGTATATAAGGGGCTCAGTATTGCATATGTGCTGTGCTTGTTTTGTGAAATCATTCCGCTTGCACCTTTTATTGCTAGCAATAAATCTTTTTTATACTTTCACCCCTGGTATCTTTATTGGCCTTTGCATACCAGGCACGAACCCAGACTTGAGCTGGGGCCTAACAAAGCCACTTCAAAAAAGATTGTGTAGCCACAAGGTTAATTGAAAGCTACCAGAGAGCTCACACAGTTTAACATGCTACAAGAAATAAAAGTAGCGTCTTACCTAGATAACACAGAATGTTGCATAACAGTTTTCACTACAGTTACCTCATACTCAAACTAAAAGTATTAAACCACATTTAATGAGGAAGTATTCCTAACATTTTTGGGGAAGGAGGAGAATATGATTTTAGTGCCTGATTAGCAGCCTTGGAGAACAGGAGTCCTCTATTTATCAATAAAGCAAGTACAGCGCAAAGAAAGTATACATAATTTCTGTGTCACTCCCCAAAAATATGCCTAGTAAGCTATCCTGGGAAAAGTATTTCTTAGGGTGACAGCAGTTCAGTTTCCATGCCTATTCAGTACCAGTCTTTGGTCTGTGCAAAGAAGGTCAAGAAAGATGCCAATTAGAGCCAAGCATGGTGGTTTCCTAATCACTTAAAACTGGGCAGACTGAGGTAGGTTCTAAACAGCTACCATATGAGAAACAACTTTCTGTTTCTACTGACTTAAAAGTAGATTTGAAATGGAAACCTAGAAGAGTAAAGATTGACTGAAGTCAATTAATAATCCTTCAGGCTATCAATACCTTATTAAATGGTGTGAATTAATATTAAAATTGTGTTAAAATATTTATACTGAACTTACTCATAAAGGTTTAAAAACTTTATCAAGAGCTTGGAAAAAATCTCGTCTCTTTACTGTAAATAAAAAATGAAATGGGAAAAGATACAAAAAATCTTCTCAAACGGCAACAAAGACTATGTGAAACAGGAATCCATCCGAAGCGGATGTTTCAGATGTATTGGACATGCATTCTAACTAAACAGACTGCTAGCAATTTAGTAGGAATGCTAGTTATCACATCACTTGCCTTTTATTCATTTTTTTATGAGGTTTAGTGCTTGCCATAGGCATAAGGGTTAGACTTCTAAGCAGGGTTTATAAACTGGCTCAATTCTGTGGTTGCAATAGCTTTTAACTAGAAAGTTTCATACTTTATCACAGCAACAGGCCAAATCCGGCCCACCAGGCACTTTTATGCAGCCCGTGGGCACCTACCAACAAACTGTACCACGCCCAACCCTTCCACCCACAAGGGTGGAAGCGAGGCACCCACATATACAGCCCCCCAACATACCCTTTTACGCCTTGCTCCTACCCTCATGGACAGAAGAGCCTGGACCAGCCAACAGCAGCTTCCAGGTGGGGCTGCAGCCACCCCAGGGAGACCTGTTCAGCTTCTCCAGCAACCCGCTTGCTCCGGGCAGCACGTAAGGAAGCAGAAGGAGCAGGGAGGGGGATGGGGTGGAGCTGCAGCTGGGTGGAGGCAGGGAGTGTGGGGCCAGGGGTGGTGGCAGCACGGAGCTATTGCCCAGCAGGGCAGTGGGAGCACAGAGCTCAACTGAGCAGGGTATGGACATAAGGGAAGGTATGGGGGTGTGGAAACCCCCTACACACTCCCTCACACGTTGGCGACATGTAAGGGATGCACGCGGGTGCATGTACACCCCCTAAGATTGGCTGTGCCCCACCCCCACCCCGAGAGAAGTGCCGGCAGACACCCCCACCCCAGTCGGTGACCAGTATTAGGAGGCACCAGTCACCCATGCTCCCACATGGCAGCAGGCTAGGGCACTCATGTCCCACACAGGTGCTTGCACCCAGCAGCAAGCAGCTCTGGCCAGCACTGCTTATGGGGGTGAGGAGTGCGACCTGGCCAGCCCACCTCTATCACACAAGGCTCCGCATGGCATGCATGCAACTCCCGCACTTGTGTGGTACTGGGGGAAGCCCCGTGCAACAGCCAGCTGCCTTCCCTGCCCCCTGCCTCCCTCATATCCCACAAACCTCACATACCCACACCCTGCTCCCACAATCCCCCCACACGTAGCCACACACCCCACCAACCACCATACACACACACCCCCCTGCACAGCCCACCATACACCCCCCTCCACCATACACAGACACCCCCACACATCCTACCACACACACAGACCCTACCACACACACACCACCGCCACACACCTCTCACAATAAGCACACCTGCCCACTGTACACAAACACACCCCCACACACCCCATCATACACCCCCCACTCCAACCACACCCCCCACACAATATACAATATTTTATTTTTAGTTATTATGCAATCCCCTCTATATACACTATGCAAACACATATCATGACAAATATTTTTTGTAATAAAATTAAAATATGTTATATATAGTAGGCATTTGGCTTTTAGTGTATGGTTTGTCTTTTTTCTGGTTCCAAAATAGCAATCCTCCCCTCCCAAAGGAAGTATTTCGGGGGGGGGGGGGGCAAGGGGAAGGACTTCCAGTGGCAAAGGTCAGGGGTTAGGGGGCAGGACTTCCAGTCCCAATATGACTACCAGGAGGCAGGGCAATCATCAAGGGCCAGGACAGCCCTTGATGATTGCGGCCCTCAACAGCTCACCAAAAGTCATTAAGCAACCTTCCAGATTAAATAATTGCCTGCCCCTGCTCTATTTATAGATAACTTTTACAGGATTTTTTAAAGTCTATTGTTGCTTAGACCCCACTGACTTCCACTTTGCTGCTTCTTTTAGCTTAAGCAACTCTATTTTTCTGAAAGACTTAAAGGCAGAAGGACAGTGAGAAAAGAGGAAAGACAAAAATGAGAAAAGAAAAGAGAATATACATAGCAATTAATTTAGCTAAACAGTTGGCTCAGTCATACTTAAGCCGGTGATGATTACATATAGATTTGTTCTCTCAGGGATTTTATTGCCAGAACAGAACAGTCTAGAGCAGTGGTCACTAACCATTTAAAGCGGTGCGCCAGACTGACTCAGTTCAGGTAAAAAGTGAGTGGCAAGGTGCTAGGACCCAGCTGCAGCCAGAACTTTTCCCTGTTACAGCAAAAGCCCAAAGCCCCCTACCACTGAAGTTCCATGTCTAGCATATCCAGCCTGTGGGCTGTAAGTTGCCCCTAAATTAGAGGCTTAGAAGAAACCAGGGCAGTAGCCTTGGTTTGTGTGCGTGCGTGCGTGCATGTGTGTGCACATACAGGGGGGAGGGGAGGGGAGGGGAAGGTGCAAAAATAGCCACCAGAGCAGCAGCAGCTGATTGCACCATGGCACCTGGCACTGCCATGTGAATTGCACCTGTCCCAGACACAGACCTGCCCAGCTACTCCTCTGTAAAGGTTACTTTAGGCTTAACACAGGCCATCCATATCAACAAGGGTAGTTCAAGACAGTTCAAGTGTTCTGGCACAACCACAGCTATCAAGTCTTCATCCAAGTCTTGAAAGCCTCTATTCCTGTACAGTTTATTTTAAGAACATTAGTAATACTATTTATGCAACAAACAGAAGGAAGTGTCTTCAGGCTTGATGTATGGGCAAGAAATTACATTTTTCTTGCAGGCTTGTGTAGTACCTCCACGTATCTGGAAATCGTTAATGATGTAGATAAACAGTATTAAATTAATAACATAGATAGAAAAACAGAACAGCAAAATCTGAATCTTGAATGAACTCCCTGATCAAAGCAAGCATCTGCAAAACTTTCAGCATCTGTGCTGTATCTACTATCAGAGGGCAAAATCTGTATTGTTCATATGCTACCTGGGGATTGCTCTCTAACACTGATTGACTAATGTGTTCTCAAATGTTTCCACAGGCTTTTCCAGTTTTAAATCCAATTGATTGTTATTAATATTAAGGTTATTTTTTTCTCTTTTTTATAATCCCCTGCCCCCCATTTTAAAATGTTCAGTCATTATACCACTTTCTTATAATTTAATTTATATAATTTAAATTATTATTTATATATAATTCATATAATTGTATATAATTCATATAATTTAAAATTATATTGGAATGATGAAATTTAGGACATAATTGAAGGTTAAGAGACTCTCTACTTCAAAAAGACACTCTACTTCAAAAATGTTCAATCACAAGTTTGGGAGCTCTACTCTTGACAATTTTGGTTTAGGAAGTGCTATAGGAATGTGGTTTCTATAACTTCAAGAGAATGTAGTTCCAAGATCAGTCTGGCCAACACAGAAATCAAAAAGTTACACTCAGTGTGTTGATGGAAATTAGGTCAAAAACTGAAGTTCTGTTCTATAGGAAATGAAATTCCAAAGCAATTGCCTATCTGCCAAAGCACTTTTGTGTACTGGAATTTTGGACCCAGATGTTAACGACAACCAAGATTTTAAACTGAGGGTCTCCCATACTGAATCCAACATTTTCAGTTTTGAAAATGCTTAAAATAGAAGTAAGTATTTAATAAGTCATTATTATAAACACTTGAGCTAGTATCTCCTAGAAAGGTGCAAAATAAAAATTCATTAAAAAATCATCAAACCGCTTTACAGCAGTTCAGCCACTTGTGTGCCAATAAAACCAGACAATATTTTCTCATTGTTTCCCAGCACTCCTTTTGTGTCTGCCCACCTGCCTTCATCTCCTGCCTTATACTTACTTAAATCTTTGGGACACAAAGGGCGCATCCCCACAAGCAGGAACATGCGTTTCCCCAGGGACAAACAGCACTGGCACGTGTATCACTGCTATGTGTTCCCAGGGAACACCCATGCACATGCATGTGCTCTGGTGCATGGCACATTGCCCCAGGCTGGGGTAGGGGAGGCCAGGGCCAGCACCTGGGGTCCTGGGAGCCTCTGGGGGCTGCAGCCACAGCAATACTGCAGCAGCAAGCCTGGTTGACAGCTGGAGTGTGGCTCCGGTCAGCCAGGCTCCAGTTTTGGGCAGTGTGCGCTGCTGCCACATGTACCACCCTGTTATTTTTAGGCACAGGTTTTTTTGACACCAAGATCACCTGGTGTCAACCCCCACTGCGCTGCATACCACATGTTCCTGCTCATCTGGATGCGCCCAAACTGTGTACCTGCTCTGTAAAGCACATGCCTCAATGGTGCCTGACCCAGGACCCTGTGGCAATACAAATAAATAATATACCATTAATTTGAAAATACCTCTATCCAAACTATTCGGTTGAAGCTTTGGGGGTAGAAAAATGTCAATTACTATTCAGAAGCTATTTTGAGACTTAAGAGAACTTTTTTTCAGCAAGAACACTATCAAAGTTTGAGATTAATATAACCCCCTCTTTTTTGGACCTAGTTCAGATACCTTGTTACCTCTAAGCTGCGTGTTATTGGGGAACCCTGGCACAGTACACAGCCTGTCTGATTCACAAAGGACTCACCCCCTCCCCACCTCTGCCTGAACAAGAACTGATTAGCAGAAGGACTTGCAAAAGACAATGAAGATGCACTGGGAGACACACCTAAAGCCCTCCAGACAAGGGTGATAGGACTGAAGCAACTCTCCTGATTTCATTTACCTGGGAGATGGGACAGGAAAGCACCTTCATTAGCATTCAGGATGGAGAACAGAGATTCAAAGGCAAGGACTGCACTGAACTCTGGGACCAGAGAAGCAGGGGAGCACTGCATGATGGGGAATCCTTGCTCCAAATGCTAATCAACCCATGTCTACACACACCCAGTTCAGCCTTTATCAGACCAATTCTAGTAATGACGCCTTTACTGGTACCCAAAACACTGAATCTGCCTGTCTGTATTGTGAGCTCCCTCAGAGTAATGCCAGGAGTGATCGGTTCCTATTATCCAGCATATGAGCCATTGTTTACCCATAAAAAAAAAAAAAACTTGCATGTTCTCCCATGAGCCATTGTTAGTTCTCTACAAAACCTCGACCCAAGCTCAAGTTTCTGTCCTGGAACCTGGATCCAAAAGCTGCACCAGTTCCACTCCTTTTCTGCCTAGAATCCTTCCACCGCTCGTGCTGAGGGCTCTGCCTGTCTGCAAGCTCCACACCTAGGAACCTTGACTGGTTCAAGTTTTGCTGAGCGGTGAGACCCCCAACTCTCTTTCTCTGACTCCAGGAACCTGGCTTTTGTTTTCTTACTCCAGGAACAACTTTCTAAACTGGACTTTTGCTGATCACTCCCTCTCTCTGATTCCAGGAACCTGACTTTTGCTTTCTTACTCCAGGCACAGCTTTCTAAACCTGACTTTTGCTGATCAAACTTGAGCTAGACTTCCCCAAATACCTAACTGAAACCATGTAATATTAAAACAAAAATATTTGTCTCTCTTGTACAGTTATTACTACTAGTATTATCATAAGTTCATATACCTGGCAATAAATAACTTTTATGGTCAAGCTGGTTGCTATATTCTCTCTCTGAACCTCACTTACTCTTCACTCCCCTTGACCTCCCCATTTGCTCTCCAACAATGTTTCTTTTACCTAAGCCAAAGATCCCTATAACGCCCAAAACTACGGTGGGGTCTGCTCATCAAAGGAGTTACTACTAGGACCACTGTGACGAGATTGGGACGTGCTGAGTTTTGAGGTGCATGAGGGTATCAGCTGAAAGTGCTGATTGGACCCAGCCTGCTCAGACGTACTCTGTTAGCATGTGTGTTTGTGTGTCTAACTGCATTTATTATTGTCCTGCTGAAATAAGGGATGAACTGAGTTCAAGGCACATGAGGATGTCAGCCTGTCAATGCTGAATATCCTGGCCTGACTCAGATACACTCTGTTAACCCATATGCTTGTGTCTGATTGCATTTTATTGTTGCCCTGATGAACTGTGTTCAAGACATGTGAGGGTGTTAGCCTGTCAATGCTGAATAACTCAGCCTGGCTCAGGCATGCCCTGATAATCTGTGCGTGTATATGTGTTTTACTGATTTAGTGGTTGGAGGAACCCAGCCCCATTGAGCCTGAATCCTGCAAGATAGCTCCACTGGACAGCTCCATATAGAAACGCAAGTAACACAAGCATCTCCATATAGAAACACCATATACAGCTCCATATAGAAACACAAGTAACAAGCAGCTCCATACAGAAACACAAGTAACACAAGCTCCATATAGAAACGGCTCCATATAGCTCCATATAGAAACACAAGTAACACAAGCATACAGCTCCATATAGCAGCTCCATATAGAAACACAAGTACACAACAGCTCATATACAGCTCCATATAGAAACACAAGTAACACAAGCAGCACAATGATACAATTACAGAGACCCCATGAAATATACCCCTAATAAATTAGCACATCCCAAAGTGACAGGCAAATCTGGTAACAACCTCTACATGCCATATTTATCTGAATATAAAACTACCCTGAATTTAAAATGACCCTCGAATAATTGGATTCTATTCATGGAAAATGTATACACTTGTTACGATTTTCTATGTATAGACTCTAATTATTGGAGGATCATCTTAAACTAGTCTCCCCCACCATTGTAGGCAATGGGGGGGGGGGGAGTACATGGTAGGGAACATGGTGGGGAAGGTAGTAATGAGGAAGACAGTGGAGGGGCAGTGGGGGAGGCAGTAAGGGGGCAGGTGTTGGGGGAGGTATACAGCTTGTCCTTTGCTGCCTGTCCCCCCCATGGTTCCCCCCTTCTGCCTAATGCCCCCACAACCTCAGCCCCCTCAGGCTGCTTCTGCCCCCAACAGCCTTGCTTCTCTGCTCCCCCTTCCCCCACCTCCTCTTCCCCCACCCCATGCTGCTTCTCCCCCAAAACCTCACTCAGTAGCATACACCTCTTTTCTAAATTATGCCATCAATCTTTGATCTAATCTCCTACGTCTATCACAACATGAGACAATTTTTTTATTTTTTTTTTTACCAGGTACTGAAAGAAAACTAAACCTTCTAGTCACAAAATAAGGAATGAGATGAAGAGGGAGAGCTTGTTCAGTAGCAACACCCAGATGAGAAGCCAACCTCCCTGTTTACACAGCCAGTGGGTGAAAAAAGGAAGCTGGAATTAGTTTCAGGTTCCTGTACCTGGGTTATAGATTTTACACTGATCTACAGCAGCCAGAAGAGAAAGGGAGCATTTTCTTACTTTCCTAGGTAACCACTGGCCTGGAAAATTCTCTGCTAGTTCATAGCTCCCCGCCTCCTGGCAGTTCAATACAAGGTATATCTATGTTACTCTATCACCCATCAGATTTCTGCTCTGAGGGGAAACTTATTACTATAACCATTCCTCAAGTCGTTGTTCTGAGTTTCTCTTCTAAATGAATCGCTCTGTCTCTCTTTCCCCATTGTTTCCAGACGTTCTAAGATATTTGAGTCCTCAATATTTGTACACAAATATAATCTCAAGGTAAATCTTTGTCTGATTTATAATCTTTCAGGTATTAAACACCTGCTTTCTGATCAATGATCCACGACTAGAAGGTAGAAAGCTTTACTATATTATTAGTGCTCTGACAGTATAAGTCTGATATTCACAGAACAGATTTTAAGTATTATATTAATTTTATCAATGTCTTGCTACTCCCCAAATATGGCTCGCAACAAAGATTACTCTATTACACTATTTGCATACCTGATTCTTGAAAATGGCAGAGATTCTTGGTTTGTGGCATCCAATTCAAAACCACAGAACCAGACGATTAAAAGGGACCTCCAGGATCATCTAGTCCAAGCCCCTGCCCAGAAGCAGGGTGCACTGTTCACAGACTAATGCCTATCTAGCCTCTTCTTGAAACCATCAAAAAAGGAGATTCTACAACTTCCCAGGGCAGATAGTTCCACTGTACTGCTTTTCTTATAGTTAGGAAGTTTTTCCAGAGATTTGATCTAAATCTGCTTTGCTGCAGTGAAAACCTATTGCCTCATGTCCTGAACTCTGTGGAAAAACAGTGGATATAGTTCTTAATCTCCTTTTCTCCAAACTAAACATGCATCGTTCTCTCAGAAAATCCTTTTGGAATGCATCCAATTACTTTTATCATCTTTTTTACTGACCTTTAGATCCTGTCCACTTTCTTTACATACCTCTTAAAATGCAGCACCTAGAACTAGAAACTATACTCCAGCTGAGGTCTTACCAGTGCAGAGTAGAGCAGTATTATCATGTCCTGTTCTACATACAATACTTCTCTTAATACAGTGCAACATGTTTTCACTCATAGCACATCAAACTCATGCTGAATCTGTGATCTACCACAGCCCCCTAATCTTCTCAGCAGTGTTACTGTCTATCCAAATAGCGCTTTTTCTGCAATTGTTTTTTCTTTCCTAGGTGTAGCACCTTACATTTGTCTTTACTGAATTTCATGATGCTGTCCATAGGCCAGTTTTCAGGAAGCTTCTGAATTCTAACAATATCATCAAGTGCCTAAAAGTTCTCCAAGTTCTGTATCATCTGAAAGCTTAATCAGTACACATTCTATTTTTTCATTTGTTTGTTAAACAGCAAAACAGAGCTATCTAAGACTCTACTTGAGATCTCCTGCCATTTTGACATCAATCTATTTTTTATCATTACTCTTGCTTGTAGATATTCAACCAGCTGTTTCCCCCTAGGAGTAATTCTATCTAGCCCACATTTCTGCATGTTAGATCTGAGAATGTGAAGTAAAACTTTTGACAAGAGACTTACTGATGTCCAAGAATATGTTCATTGCATTTAAGAGTATGTCCACTGCAGGAGATGTGAAGCAGGCAGGTTGGAGGGAGCCAGGTTGCAGGGAGCAACAAGTTAATCACACCATAAGTGTAACATGCACCAGGAGGAGTGGGGGTAAGGGGAGAAAATGGAGCTGTAGCACACCCTGGTTAGAGAGAACTGCCAACAGCTGCTTTTGAAATCTTCCAGTTGGAGGTAGAGGTGGGGGCCGGGGGGCACAGCAGGGGGTTATACATCTGTCAGTGGTTGAACCACTCAATTTCTGAAGTATTTGATGTTAAATCTATCTCACCCAATGTAACTGAATTACACGCACAAGATGTAGGTAGGTGACAGCTTTCATGGTACCTAAAGCTGTAGCTATATTAGTTACTGTACACAGGAAGATACTACTTCAAAGACTGGTAACTAGAAATCCATGAAATCAAGGACAATTACCTTATTGCTGAGATTATATGAACATATAACATTTATAGCTACAAAGCAAAAGTTCAGAAGGAGAATGAGACAAATCTACCAAATGTCTTGCATTTAACTATCCAGAAAGTTGGTTATTAAAACACCAGTTTACTAGCAATGCATATTTTTAGCACAGCTCTAGTTAATAGTATAAACTAGAAAGTGTAGAGTAAACCCTGCATTAGAAATCCTGTTTTTAGGTGGTATACTTTAAGTGGTATGCTTTTTTCCATTAAATTTTAAAAAATATTTTTTCTACATTTTTATTGTCATATGCTGCAGTGTTTTATCCATGAAAAATGGAAGTCCAAAAACAATGTCCATGCTCTAAATATATTCTCAATACATATTCTGAAATCTGTTTTCAACATGTCACTACTATCATGCTGAAAACTACTATCATTCAAACTATACATAAAGTGGCTATGTTTATTGTTCAGGGCATGAAAATTTAACCATTTTGTTCAGCCAATTCATAATGATGGCCTCCTTCTGCAGTTAAGTATTTTCACCCTTTCCCTCTTCCCAGTCTCAGGTTGACAATAGGGAGCTAAAAATTTTACTGGCTCTGACTCGGAGCATATATTCTTTTCTGACAGCTTACCATCCTCTTAAAAGCAGACATTAGAACACAAACTACATGAGCCTTCCCTAAATAATTTGAGTTTAAAACATTATTGTTGTGTTTTGTTTTTTTTTTAATCAGCAATGATTTTCTTAGCCCAGAATGTAAAGGAAAATGGATTTTTACTAAAAAGATAAAGCAACACAGCAAAAGATGTGCACTTACCAAGTGAACATAAGGCACAAAGTATCCAAAAAGGGCAGCTGGGATTCCAAAAGCCCAAATCCGATAACCCGCAACTTTGAAAATGGAAAAATTGAAAATCTTTTTTGCAGGAGGAAATTTGAACTTGCCCTTCTTTCCACCCTCTGTGTCTTTGGCATGGGGAATGAGAGGCTTGTAAGTGAAGCCAGCGAGGAACAGAATAAACATGAGGATGCACAGAACCCGTAAAGTGTTGAATAGGTCAACTGAATCAATCAACACTCTCAGAAGGAAGGGCAGTGACACAGTGAACAAACTGCTGCCGGCAGTGACAATGCCATTCACTAGTCCTAGGCGCTTCTTGAAATAGTGCCCCAGAATGACCAAGGATGGTTGGTATGCAAATGAGCAGCCACAGGCAAATAAGATTCCATAGGTGAAATACAGAAGTTCAATGGTGCTATATAAAAAAAAAAAAAAGATTGGAAAATTTCATTAATATGCCTTATACAATATGCTCACATTCAACTTTCACATAAAAATACATAAAAAATATTATGGAAATAATCATTTATATTTCTATTAAGATACAACTATACTGCATCAAATGAAGAACACAAAGTCAGTAGGAAAAACAGACTAGTTAATAATCTTTCATTGGCCAGATCAAGAGTGAAACTGTTTTTACCTGGAATAACATCAAATAGTCTGATTAAAAGAATGTTAAGCTTACCTTCAAAGAGACACTGTCAGGTTGAATTAGACAAAAAAAAACAAAGTCAGTACACCTGCAGTGTTTTGCAATCTAAATTATATTTTGTTTTTATTTAAACCTTTCCCTAATGCATTCACAACCCAAACATTGCAACATTATGATAGTGTTCAAGGGCCTAAGTCCATCTGATACATCATTATGGTTCATGATGCATGTACAGTTGTTGAAGTGGCAAACACTACTAGTAATAAAAAATAAAACTATTTTTTTTAGTTGTGTAATGTAAGATGTTATTAATAACTGGTAAGATTACTTTTTTTTTTTAAACAACATAGTAGCTCTTTAAATGAAAATATTCAATTATTTCACATTTCTACCTCAGTGCTCTCCAGCATTGTAAGTTACAAACAGATACAGAATGAATCAAAAATGTAATGGAATGGAAAACAATCCATTAAAAAAAGGATGGCACAATAACTCAAGCTTATATCAAGGGCAGCAGCACTGAAATATGTTCTTCTCGAATAGAAATTTCCACAGGTGTTATTCACCATATAAGACAAAAAAGAGGTGACAAAAAGTCCATTCTCTTATTGCACGAATGAGGTTAGCAAATTATCTGAAAAGATGCTTGCTCAAAAGAATAAAAGATCACAAGAAGGTAGGGTGGGAAGGGTCCACCCAAGGTCATCTACTTCAGCCCCCTGCTCAAGCCAGGATCATCCCTGATTAAACCATCCCAGCCTAATCAAACCCAGCAGTGCTGAACCCCCAGCCCATGGACTGTAGCCCTGTGCACTAGATTGGGTGCACGGGGCCCAATCCCAGCATGTAGGGCTGGCCTGGGGCCCATTCCTGGCACAGAATCCAATCTGGCCTCAAGCCATCTGGCCCGTGGAACAACAACATTGAGCACCACGGACCTAATTTGCTCATGAAAACTTCCAGGGATGAAAAGTCCATGCCTTCACAATATAATATAGACAATACAAACAAGCAAGAGATCAAGATGGCTGTGATATGTGGAAGAGATTATTACAGGCAACCCCCACTTAACACTGTTTCACTTAGTGCTATTTCGCTATAACGCTCATTTAAAATTGATACCCGATTTCACTTAGTGCTCAGCGAGTTTCATGGTCGCTATCCTGGTTCATTAAAACAATTGCGGTCATCGTCTTGGGTCATCAAATACTTTTGGTTTTGCTTAACACTCGATTTTTCAGGAACCAATTAAGAGCGCTAAGCAGGGGTTGCCTGTATTTGGAATTGGTGTGTGGGGGGGGGGGCGTTAATTTTTAAAGGATACAATACATTTTAACTAACATTTTAAAAAACTAACACGTGCAGTTTGTTTTTACCAGCTACTCTGATAGCTGCTATAATTTTCCCTATCTACCCAATGAGTTTAGTTAAACTAAACACTTCAGTCCTCCAATATGCCATAGGCAAACAACAAGAGAAATTAAAGTGCATCCAGTGTCCAAGGTCACTTCACCAGCAGGAAACTGATTAGGTGGAACATGCACAGAAGATCTTACCAGGCAAGCCAGGGTCTCTACAGAGAGGATGGCAAACACATACAAAAATGCACGCTAACAACAAAACATGAAAAAACCCGGCTATTAGATGTAGGCCTCAAATGTGGTAAAGACAGTTTGACCTTGATCTTACAAGCATGACACCCACTAAGCATTTAAGAAAGAGAACTCTTGGTACCATCACAAGGCACTGGTATCTCAGTTTCCAAGTGTGGCCAATCTCCAGTGTCTCAGAAGGGGCAAGGAAGTTGAGGAAGGGAAGGAGGAATACATCAAGCCTTGAAGCTTGAGATTTGATGAGGTGGAATGTGCTTAGAACAGTGGTGCTCACAGTTTTAGCTCTATGGGCCAAATGAATGGCGTAGGGCTGGTCTGTGGGCCAGACCAGGCCCTGCACAACCTCCACCTGGCCAGAGCCCAATCCCAGCTAAGCAGGGGTGGCGCAAGACCCCAGAGGCCAATCGTGACATATAGCCTCAGGCAGAAGTGCCAGCCCCACTCAGCTAAGATCAGGCTCAAGGGACCCCACACCACCCTCAGCATCCAATCTACCCAGCCACCTCTGCAGGTTGTCAATACCTTCTGCAGGGCACCAACCCTCCCTGGTCTGGACTATGGGTTGCTGTCTCACTCTCATGCCTCTCTACTACAGCCTTCCGTCATGGCACCACCAAGTGCCATTGATTTCCATTGTCAATAGCAACAGGGAGTAATTAATCCATTAGTAAGAATAAGCAGCAGCTGCAGCAGCAGAGTAAGAGAGCAGCCCTTGGCACAAGGCAGGAAGGGCTGGGGTGGCTGCCTGCTGGACACTAGAGAGGGGATAAGAGGCATAGCAAGGCAGCTGGGTGCCAGGGCAGCACCGATGAGGGCAGCAGTGACTTCATTCTGGCAGCACAGGAAGAACCAGATTGTGTGGCCAAGGTGGCAGGTGTTATTTTGCTGCACATTTCCCCCCACCCACCAGCACAGCTGCCTTTGTTATGTAACGGCCACACATGCACATTGGGATGTGTATTGTATTTTTGTGTATGCATGTGTTTTGATATAGGCAAGATTCTGCCCATGTGCTCAGCACATGACAAGCTGGGGCCTGTATCTGGGGAAAATATGTAAAACCCTCTGGCTTCATTGACCAGAGGGAGCAGAGGATGCTTCAGACAGATTGGCTAGGAGAAAGACTGAAATGTGGGCCCTCCCTGATTGGACAAGGCTTGGGAGATGTCATACCGGGTATATAAGAACCACTCACTAACATTCTGGGATTATTATTCATCTGTCTGCTAAGAGCTGCACAGCTACATTGGGATCCAGAAAACCTGCTCCCCTTGGGGGTTGGGGGGAGGGCTCCCCAACTCTTCACTGGAGAGGCAAACAAACACTATTTGAAGGGAAAGCCTCAAGCAGAGGGAGAGAAAGTCTGCTTTGGAATTTGAGACTCCTATTTCCTCCCCTTTTGTTTCTTAAGTGGGTTAACACCATGCGGGTATTAATCACTGAAGCAAAACTGCCCAGGAATGGGTCCTGGCCATTACTGGCTACAGGGGTCTGGCCCCCTCTGTTTTGTAACTGTATTGTCTCAGCATGGGGTATAGCTGAGACCAGATTTCCAGGCTGCAGTCATAGGCCTGGGCCTTTTTTTCTTCTGTTTCTACAGCTATGGTGTTTCAGCCTAGCAGCATGGCTAAACCCAGATATACGTTCAGGCCTCAGTGTAGTGTAGGGTTGGCCGGCTTTTGCCATCCAGTTCAGGCCCAGTGAGGTAGGCCTCACCTCTCCTTCAAAGTTTTTTTTTGCAGTTTCTGCCCAGCAGGCCTAGGATTAAAACTAGGGATTTAGGGGTGCAGCATGCTGTGTAGAGCCACAGTTAACCCCTTGGGGTCACCACATGAAAGTAGGAATCACCCTATAGTGTCACAGGGAGCAACGAGGGGCCCCTTGCAACACAGAAGGACCCACACTCTCTAGCCCAGGATGGACAAAATGGCAGATCCAATGAGCAGCCAAACTTCATTTCCCAGTAGCCCCTGCCCACATAGCTGGGGCCGGGCTCCATGGCAACCCCAGCTTTGCACTATCACTGTGCAGCTGGGGTCTCCATGGAGACTGGCCCCAGCCACGCAGGCAGGGGCTGCTGGAAATGGATTCCACTGCTGGCCCACAGGCCGGACTTTGCCCACCCCTGCTCAAGCAGCTTCCTATGGCCCACAAAACCCAAGGAGCAGCTCAAAGGACTCTCCAGTGAAGCCCCCCTCTCCAGCCCATTGCTGAAGGGTGCAAACCCCTGGAACTCCCTTTTGGGTGAGCCCCAAGTCCCAGACTGCTTGGGCATAGGTGAAGCCTCCCAAAGTGTGCAATCTATGAACAATGCCTTGTAGTTGATAGTGTTTGAAACTGTATTTAACGTTTTCTTTGCCTTTGTTTTCTGTAATAATGTGAACACAAAGAACAAGTTTGTTTGTGAGGAGAGGATTTTGTTTATACAGGATGCCCTAGTAATTTATTTAGTGTTTCCCAGGTGGTCTGGTTGGAGGCTTGAGCCAAGGTAAAATATATTTAGACCCCAAAATTGAACCTGGCCCTTGTTGCTGCCGATCAGTGCCTGGCAGAAGAAGTGTTCCAGTTACACTACTGAAGGGAATCAGCAACACTTAACAGAATGTACAGCACATACCTGGACAGGTGCTCCCATCACAACATGACACTATGGGCCAGTTCTGGGCTGCAGGTTGTAGGATGCCACTCCCTGCTGCAAAGGATAGCAGGAAACACCACTATTCACATTATGACAGCTCCAGCCCTGCATAAAGGTAAGCATTTTGAGCCTAAAATACACTTCCCCTTCTTTCATGACTAACAGAAGAATCAGATTCAGAGGTCAAAAAGGAAAACACAAACATCCAGTCTGAAGCTGGATTAAACCACATCTTTCAAAATGCGTCTAATCTCATTTTAAAGGCTTTACACAGCAGCAAATAACTTAAATCAGTAAGTGGCTTTTAGGGCTTTATTGCCCTTTCTACTAAGAAACTATTTCATTTCCAGCTTGCATTTGCTAACTTTATCGTCCAACATTGCATAGTGTTATGCTTCTGCCAGAAAAGTGGAAGAGATATGGGGCAGAGGGAGTCTATATGCAGTGATCATATCATAGAATCATAGAAGTAGGGTCGGAAGGGACCTTGCAGATCTTCAAGTCCAACCCCCTGCCCGGGCAGGAGGGAAACTGGGCTCAAATGACCCCAGCCAGGTAGGCATCGAACCGCTTCTTAAACACCCCCAGGGTTTCAACCTGAATTGAATAGTTTAAGCTCCTTAAGCCTCATATAATAAGGCTTATTTTCTAACACCTGGATTATGTTTGTGGCCCTTCAAACTCTTTCCTGTATTTCCATATCCTTCTTAATATCTGGATATCAGGACCTATTAGCATTGAGTCTCCAGTTAAAAGCGTCCATTGGCTTTGCAAAGTGTTGATGCTCTCAGATGTGAGCTGAGGAGCAGTCTTCAGTTCTTCTAGATGTCCTCCTTAGCATTTGGTAGTACTTTTTATTGGGAGCCACCCTAAACTCTTTTTGGAAGATAGAAATTTAATAAACCAATCAATAATTCAATACTTCCAGCTAGGAAGGGGGCGGGCAATTATTTCAGGTGGAGGGCTGCTTACCGAGGTTTGGCAAGCCATTGAGGGCTGCAAGGGTAGCTCCACCCCTTGACAGGTGTCCTGCCCCCTGGTCACCATCCCTGCCTACTGCTGCTTTCACAGCTTCCTTGCCTGCAACTGCCACAGCTCCTCTCCACACCCCCACCAGTGGCTCTGGCTCTACATGGCTCCCGGCCAGTGCCAGGACTGCAGCAGCTGGCTCAGCTCAACCCTGAGAACTGGGGCAATCCCTACAGTCCTCCCCTGCCTCCCCCTTCTTATCTGAATTTCCCTCCAGCAAAGGGAGGGAGGAACAGCCCCAGGGGCACAGGGCTTCTGGCTGGTCATTGGGGGGGGGGGGGGGTGAGGCAGCCGCTTGATCGTGCCTGCAGCTTTCCCAGGGTCCTACTGCTCCTGGCTTCTGTCAACTTTTATCTGCCCCTGGCTGCCTGTCAATATCAATTTTCTAAATGTTTTAAAGAGTCCCATGGGCCGGATAAAATGTCCTGGTGGGCTGCATTTGGCCCACGGGCTGCATTCTACCCACCCCTGAGCTAGAAGGATACCCTTCAAATGCTTCTATTTTTTGTGGTGACAGATCTTCATCCTACTTAGTCTTTTACTCCTTTGCCTCATCAGACCTGCTGTGGTCCTGACTCTAGGTACCCAAGGATGTTTTCCAAATATCTGATTCTTCATAAGGTGGCCAGGTGTTCCAAAGAAAACATCTTCTCCACCATCAAGTCTACTAGACTGCACATCCTGCAGACCAACACCCCACTCTCCTCAAGCATAGTTCATCTAGTGCAGGTCAACAGACCAGTGGCAACTGTGACCTACATAGCCTTTTTGTACTTTGTAGTGCACCATTTCAAAACATAATTTAATGATCAAGTAAGAGGCAGATGGGGAAGGGGAATGAATGCTTACCTCCCTGTATAGGGGCCAGGCAGGGATAAGCAACCTTGTCTCCTCACAACCCACAGCACTCATAGCACCCCAGGGTACTGTAGCACCCTAACTGAGAATACTGCAATAGGCTGACAGTTCTTTTCAGGGCAAAAACATGCCCAAGGTTCTCAGAGTCTCTTAAAAAAATCCCAGGAAGGATGTATTTGCAACACATTGGCAGAAAAGGTGAACCATGTGATGTTCATTAGCATAGATGTTCTACTATGACTATTTCCCATGCTTCTTGGTTGCTACATGGGGCTAGGAGGGAACTTCCATCCCCCCATAGACTACTTGCTGCTAGACAGGTCAGGGGTTTGGGTGTTAGCTGTAGCCAAAGCTGGGGATTAGGAATGGGGTGTGCCAGTGTTCCTGCTGGGGACTTAAATTCCAGAGGTTCCTGACTAGAGGGTCTTGCCCCTCTGCTCAAGATCAGACTAACTGCCATAGTTGCAGCTAGGAAAGAGTTTTACCTCAGGGTTAGATTATTATTGACTGTGGGGGGATTTTCCTTCCTTTGGAACCTAGCCCTCTACCTAGTTCTTTTGAGTATATTCTTAGCATTTTATAGAAGCAGGACATAGAAAGCCATGATTCCTCTGTTTTACCTGTGGCAGGTTAGGGTGTTAGGTCTATGTTGTGTCAGGGTTGACCACGTAGTTTTGCTAAGAGGTTAGACAATGGATTTGTACAGCATGTTTTGGATAGGGATGAACCTGCCTCAGACAGTGTGTTGGGCTAGGTGACCCCTCAAGGTCCCTTCCAGCTCCTCTTCTCTATGATTACATGGCTATATTTTATTTTTGTTTGAAATCTTAGAAATTAATATATATTCTATGTTTTACTAATATTTAGTTTATCATTCATCAAGTCTTAGCCCTTCTTACAACTGCAAGAATTCTCAAAAAAATTCTGTCTGATTTTAGATATATAGTTGCACATTTATTCCCCTTCAAGATACCTGAAGGGGAATAAATGTGCAACTATATTTCATACATAAATGGAGAATACTTGCACAATATACTATTCATAATGATAATTTAATGATCTCTGCTCTGCAGATCAGTTATGACCTGTATGTTAGACACGGTAACTAATGGCAGCGAGATAAGAGAAAACAAAACAGCAAGAACGATTAATTTTTATGATCCCCAGTCAAAGAAAAATAGCTGAGAAGAATCATTAGAAAGCAGTAAGTTACCAGAATGATTATAATATGATGAATACAAGCAAGAACCATTTTACACCCAGTTTGAAAGAGTTAATAAAAATGTACACAACATGCACACAGTAAAATCTTTCTCCAAAATCTGAAGAAAAATAAGGCAGAAGGCTCAGACAGATTAATAGCCAAAATTACACGGCTCTAAGAAGGCAACTTAACTCCTGCATTATTAGTACATGTATTTAATGAGCTCATGCAAGGAGATATTCCCTCCTGTTAGGAATAAACGTTATCCTTGATTCTTTCCAAATAAGGAAAAGATAGGGTTAAGTATTCATCATATAGATTTCATTAATAAATGTTGATGCCAAAAATGTTTAGCAGATAAACTAGGGGGTATATTAATTATACATGTGCCCAGATCAATCAGATTTATTACAACCAGACAAACTGTAGCTATTAGGAGAGCCCTTGACTTGATATATAGCATGCAGAAAAAACACAACTCGGGATGTTTTACTTTCTTTAGATGCAGAAAAAGCCTTGGAATGAGTAGAATGGGACCATATGCTGTACTAGAAAAAAAAAAAAAATGGTTTTGGATAGAAGTTCTAAACTTATCTCTGCTTTACATAAGGACTTGGGAGTCCTTATATGGATAGTATAGGTGATAATTTATAAGTATTGCATATAATTTCCTTTTTAAAAGATAATAGCTTTAACCTCATGCAATTCCTGTGTATTCCACCTATACTGAAACTGTTTCTATAGTTCCCTGAATAAAAGACTTTTAAACTCTTTTCTCCCTTTTAAATCTTTCCTACCAAACAGGAAAGGCGTATATTAAAAAAAGATCAAATAAAATGTATTAAGTCAAAGCCATGTTTAAACACACGCATCAAGTTTCACTTTTTGGAACAAATATACACTGAATTTCTCTACATCTGAATTATGTCTAGACTGTTTCCATCTATTTAATGACTATTATGATTTCACTTAAAGAATGAGTAAAAACATACTGATACATACACCTTAGTAAGCAAATTTGTTCTCAGCAAAAATTTTGCTTTTCTCTGAGGCATTTAAGAATCACCTCAGACAAATAAGCTGAAGTGGTGTTTAAATCATGGCTTTCCAAAAAAGTAATTTCCTTTCTCCTGTACCTTCCAACTTTGAGTTAAAATTGTTATGAAGGGACCATTTAGGGAAGAAGTTTATCTTTTGTCAGAGGAAGGTAACAAATCATTCCTAGACCAAAAGAGACTTAATTAAGAAGCAATGTAGATATGTATAGATAATCATTAACATGATACTGGGGGCAGAGAGGAAGATTTTCAAAGACAGGAACCTAATTTTCATTAATTTTCAGAATTAGGCCTTCATAATGTTTACTGAATGAAATGGTAAGCTAAACATTTGGACTCAGAGGGACACTGACCTTTTTTTTTCTTCTTTTTTTTTTTTGAAATACTCAGGAAAATTTGGACTTCTGCTTTAAAGTGAGTTTCAATATTTATTTTTTCCAAGTAGTAAACATTCCCAAGGCAAAAATACATTGGTCTCGGTAATGGAGTATAGCCACCAAGCGCTCTCCCTCCCTGCAATGTAGCTGGCTCTTTCAGAACCTAGCTCTTGAATGTCTACCAACTTATCCTGGTAATCACTCAGTAAGGGACAAAATAAATCAAGTGAAAGGCACTTACCTGCATGCCTCAACCTATTTCCTTGGTGGAGTACAAGTGTATGAGTGAGGAGATGACTTAGCTCCCATCTGTCCTGTTCTCCAATGTATGCAGATCACATGCCAAATGCTCTTATATTTCTTAGTACTCATTTTATACTAACAGAAAATGTTTAATTCATATAGTTATAAAAATAAATATTTCAGTGATATTATTGAAGTTATTTCAGTAACATGATTAATTTTTAGAACTACCTTAACTGATCCTGTGTACTTAACCTGTTCACTTAATGAGGAACAACAATTAATACTACACCTTTAAAAGTTTTTTGTTATTGTGTACAGGTGAAAGTATTAATACACGCTCAGAATGTTTGGTCAACTGTTATTCAAGTATTTTCAAGGAAAAAAAAAAATGAGGAAGATGATGTGTATCAGGGCTGTTTCTGAGGGGATTGAGATCTAATTAGTCAAAGACAAAATGAGCGAGGAAGAAAGTGAGGTTTCTACTCTGCACATGGAAGATGGATAGAGCAGAAGCAGTTAATCCTGTAACAAAATGTACAGAAGAGTACTGCTTCTGTACTGTATGTTAAAGTTGCTGAAATGCTTTGAATATGAAAAAACTTGTTTAAATGTCAACCGTCTTTCCTGGAATAATACAGATAGTTGTTCATATGTTTTGCCATGATCATCAGGCAGTTTGGAAGATGACCTTTGGCCAATCCAAGCAGTTTCTTAGACCTGTATACAGTACACAAAAAATGTTAGGTGAACGTTTCATAGCCAATTGAGAAAACAGATTCAATTTGTTGGGTCCCAGAGATGTAGTTTCTGGAGAGAGAATGAATTAACACAGTAGAATTAAGGCTCCTTGCAGTACCTTCAAACCAAATTTTGATTTTCAAACTGTTTTGACTTTAATGAAAGTGTTCCAACAGCCTTGTTTCCTTAACAGTGTAACCCTTCTGCCGGGCACCAGTTGGCAGCCACAAAGCCCAGGTTCAATTTTGGGGTACAAAATATATTTTACCTTGGCTCAAGCCCCTACCTAGACCACCTGGGATATGCTAAATTAATTACTCGGGTGTCCTGCATAAACAACACCCCCTCCTTGCAAACAGTAAACACAAACTTCCAAATTTATTACAAAGAATGAAATGAAACAAAACAAAAGAAAACATTAACACATAATTTTAAGGCACTATTACTACAAAACAAATTCTATAGCTGGCACCTTCTTGGGGGAGGCTTCACCCATACCCTGGCAGTCTGGGACTTTGGGCTCCCCGGCAGGTAGTTTCAGGGACTTGCACCCCTATACCTGCCTGTCAGCAATGGGCTGGAGGGGGGCTCACAACAGAGTCCCGAGCTGCTCCTTGGGTTCACTGCACCTCAGGGAGCTGCTTGAGAGCATGGATCCTTCTGCGTTGCAAGGGATTCTGTTGCTCCTGCAGAAGTGGTACAATGCTGACCTCCACTTCCACATGGTGTCTTTGAGGAGTTAACCGCAGCTTTCATCAGCATACCACATCCCCCAAAATTCTTAGTCCCAATCCCAGCTCTGTTGGACAGAAAACTGCAAAAGAACTTGAAGCAAAGGTAAGGCCTATCTTGGCTTGCGGCTGAACTACAACTAACACCCAACCACACCGCTTGGCTGGGGCAGCTACAAAAGGAGGCCTAAGCTTATTATGCTGGGCCTGAACTGGGCAGCAAAGCCAACCAGGCCTATACCACCTACACAACTAGTACCAGGTCTCACCCTGGCTCAAACTGTGCCAGGCTTTACCCTGGCCCAAATCTGCCAGCCTAACATATGGCTGAGGTTCAGCCGTACAGCTAGGCTGAAATGCAATAACTGTGAAACATGCCTGAGCCCTTTTTTGCTATGGCTGTAGTCTGGACATCCAGTCTCAGCTATACCACTGTGCTGAGATTCTACCATTCCCAAGCACAGGAGCCAGTAACTGCCAGGACCTGTTCCTGGTCAGTCTGCTCCAGGGATTAAAAAATTAAAAAAAAATACAAACACAGAAGAAGATAAGAGGGGGAGGAAATAGGAGTCAAACTCCAAGACAGACAATCTCTCTCTCACTATACCTATGGCTTTCCCTTCAAATAGCTTTTGCATGCCTTTACAGTGAAGAGTGGGGGAGACTTCCCCCACCCCACCCCCCATGGGGAACAGTTCTTCTGGCTCCCAATACAGCTGTGCAGCAGTCAGCAGCCCCAGAAGAAAAAAAGCAAGAAACCTTAGTTGAGTTGTTCTTCTATATCTGGTGTGAAATCACCAAAGCCCCGACCAGTCAGGGACTGCCACACTCCAGCCTCTCTCACTCAATTTGCCTGGAGGATCTTCCACTTCCTCTGGCCAATGAAGCCAGAGGGTTTTTATATATTTTGCCCAGATACAGGCCCCAGCTTGCCATGTGCTAAGCACATGGTCAGAACAACAAGGGCCATCTTGCCCATACACACTGGGTTGTGCATTGTGTTTTGTTTTTTTATGGCTGTGGGTGCTACAGTAGTAGCTACTTTATTTCAGTTGAAATATGTAGAACAAGGAACATTTGTGCCTCTTGGTTTCATTATTTTAAAGAAAATATTCTGCAACACAAATGGAGACACAAACTAATGAAAGAAACTGAAGAAAGTAGAAAAAAAAAAAAATCACCTTGCATCCAAGCAGTGGAGCAGATAAAAACCACAAACTGCATAGTGGTGGGGTCTCCAGTCTGGGGGACCAAACCTCTTAAAACTGAAAGTATGAATCTCTTGTGGACAAGGTAAAAAGACCCAGTTCTGTGAGCATCAGTAGCAGGCTCATAAGCATGCATCATTCAGCCACCACCAGACAAGGACAGAGCATTCAACTGGATATGTGTAGGTTACACAAAAGTGAATAAGTGGTCTTATCAGTGAACGTCAGAAGCAAAATCTGCCATCATAAATTGACTTGACTGTCCAATGAAAGGAAGAGTAGATTTCTTACCTTACAAAAGAGCTTGCAAGGAGCCCAATCAGCCCCACTGCAGCTCCAGTAACAGCTACTTTTCGGCAGCCAAATATGTCTGTGAATACACTGACAATGGGAGAGCAGAAGAAGATCATTCCCATGGACAGCGAACTCACCCATGCTGTAGAAAAAACAGAAGATTGATGTTAAGAATATACTGCTTGATTTTCAATTTTCAGCTACATGAAGTAATAGCAAACAGTAGTAACTTCATTTTGCTTTAATAGAAGCAACACAGACACGTATCGTAAAAGTAAAACAAGCTGTCAACTACTTCAAACACGTATTCTAACTGCTGTCACAACCCAATTAAGTAAGTGCCCATGCCACAAGCAAGAGATACTATTTAAAACAGTTTTATTTTGCACTAGATTAACTAAGGGTTAACAAAATGATAGTAACAGCCTTCTTTGCTATTCATGCCAACAAGAGATTTATTGCTGCGCCACTAACAGAAATGAAACCTTAACCTTCTTTGCTTTACATAAATCATTATAACTGGTCAGAGTAATACAGGGAGTAGCCCTAAAATAAAACCCTGGCGAAAACCGATATATAACTGGCGATTCTAATTAAATTTATGACATGGCGAAAACCAATTGGCTATTACACAAATAAAACCTGTTTTTTTACTTCCGTGAAGTCAGAGACCTCCGTACACACCTTGGAGACCTCTGATCACACGTATCAGAGTAATTAGACAATTTGATCACTTGTTTAAGTTCCCCGTCTCGACCCAATCTCAGACGTAAATCAACAACTGCCGGCCCGACCATTTCTGCCCGAACAGCGAACACTTATGCAGACCGACCTGACGAACTCTAAGCTGTAACTAACCAACTACCTCTGACCTCCGTTATTCACCACCTTGACGGCATGAGTAAACAATCTTGTTTTGCAACCGATAAGCGTCCGCCTAATTAATTCCACTCCAAGCGTCACAAGTACCCACCTGACGGGCCTCTAAAGTCTCGCGAACCCCCTCGCTGCAGTGCACGGCAGTGACAACTGCAACAGGGTAAGCAAAACTGGAAGTTACCACTACTAGTAATACAGTCAAACAAGGATTGTCAACTGAGGGTACACATACCCCCGGGAGTGTTTGGGAAGGCCCTAGGGGGTACACATGGGTTGGGGGAGGGGGTGGAGTGCCGCCACCTCCCAGGACCAGGGCCAGGGCAGGGCGAGGGCAGAGGCACCCCTCTTCACCGCTGCTGCCATCCACCACCCTGTGCTGCCGCCCTCCGCATCAAACCGCATGCCATTTCCCCCCCCCCCCCCCCACACACACACACACACCCCGGGAGTACACTTACTAAAAAAAGGTTGAAAACCCCTGTTAGATGATATTTTGTAACAAAAACAAATACATAAGTGTACAAGCCTTATTTTATTTCTCTTGGAGCTGCTCTAATTAAAGTGCCCCTTTCCCCACCCTCCCCAGAGCATGTGTATAAATGCCCTAGAAGTCTGTAGTGAAAACATTCAGATCAAATTACACACCATTAACTATAAGCTGATTTTGACATTCTGATATTTCAGGTATACTCGGGGTCTCTTTATGCGAGGGTTGCATTTAAAAAAAAAGTGGCATAAAGTGAATTTGCATAAATCAAATGCATTATTACATGTAATTAATGGGGATACATACCAGCCTCCTTTTTCCCTTCATGGCTGGCTCAAGAGGGGGGTTAAGAGATGCACTAGAAGGTTGCTTAGACAACATTTCACTAAATTCAATAGTAAAGGCAAATAGATGCACCACAATACAAGTGAAAGTAGCATAGCACCACACGGAACAATGGACGATGCGAGACTGAAGCAAGTGCGTGATGGCATTGCATACCCACCTCACTCACCCTTCCACAATGCTTCACTTTACATCACCGCACAGCCATGTTGCATGCTTCTTCACATAAGATTGAATTTCTCACACAAAGCGAGTTTCTGATATAGATAAGGTCATTGCATATAAGCAAATTTGCACAAAATGAATTCACAGAGAAACCTGAGTGTACTAATGAAAGTAACATGCATTTCTTATCACTTGACTCCTTTCTGTTACAGCACTGATTGGCAAAACCTAAAATAGAAATTTGTTCCGCTGCAGTTCTGCACAGTAGACAAAAAACAAGAGTGAAGGGCACTTCAGAGAAAATCTTCATGCTTGTCTAAAACAGAAAGTCTTTTTAGCCATGTTTTATTTTTCAAGCAAGACTAAGTCAGGGGTGCTCAAACTCTGGCATGGCTGGACTGGGGCCATGCTTGCCCCAGTCAAGGGACTGGGTCCACTAGTCAGATCTGGCCACAGAGGGACTGGGAGCATCCCCTCCAGCCCACTGGATGAAAAACAACTGCTCTAAGTGATTTTAAAAGTCTGTTACAACAAAGAAAAATGCCTAGCAGTCAGAATTGGGAGTCAGAGAAGAAGAATTTTATTCTCAGCTCTGCCAACAAAATTGCTGAGAGAGTAAGTTTCCCTCCTGTGCAGTTGTAAAGGGAACAAGACTTACCCACTTGAAACCAATGTTGAAATTTTTAATTCATTAACATATGCAAAGCACTTGATTCCCATAGAAATATCAATTAGGAAAGATTTTTTCAGGGGTGCTTTTTAAATAAAACTTTGTCAATTAAAAACATGTAGAAACTGACAAGAAACTATACTCCTTGAATCAGAAATTATTGATATTGTCCTTTATTTTAAAGAAGTCACCTTTGAAATACAGTTAAGACATTTTAAAACAGAATGCCAAACTTGCATAACATATTAATTTCCTTAATATGGAAAGTTCAAGGCAGACAAACGTTTATGCAACATCCAGATCAGAAACTGAATTTTTTTATTATTTTTTTTAAACTAAATCACACTAAATTCATTTTTTCTTAGCTGAAAATGTATAGACTTACATTAAACCTAACCCAAACATCAACCCTTATTGATACTTCTGCCTTCCCTTTAGAGCAGGGGTGGGCAAATTACGGCCTGCATCCGGCCCACAAGGCCATTCTATCTGGCCCGCGGGGCCCCTAAAAGAAAAAAAAAAAAAAATGTAGAAAATTAATATTTCTCTGCCCTTGTATCCTGTCACTTTTGACAAGAACCAAGGGCAGTAGGACCCAGGGGAAGCCCAGCGGGCTCCAACAACAGTGGGGCCGCCCGGGCCGGGCCGTCCCCCCAGCCAGAAGACCCAGCAGGGGCTTCTGGCCTGGGAGCACGTGGCTGCCCCATGCCAGAACTGCAGTTAAGTGGGGGGGGGGGGAGAAGGGCAGGGGGGACCCCAGGCAAGGAAGAAACACAGGGGAAAGCGGCCCCTTCCCTGCCCCGTGGCTGGTGCCCCCTGCTACAGCTGCTCGCAGCCCACGTGGGGCTGCCTGTGCCTGCTCCAGACAGCCCTGTGCGGGCTGCTAGCGGCTGCAGCAGGGAGCACCAGCCATGGGGTGGGAGAGGGGCCACTTTTCCCCCCCGCACTCAGCTTTTCCCTGGGCTCCTTTCCTGAGTACAGAAAAGTGGCCCCTTGCCTGCCCCATGGCCTGCGCTCCCTGCTGCAGGCACTCGCAGCCCACGCGGGGCTGTCTGGAGCAGGCACAGGCAATCCCAGGTGGGCTGTGAGCGGCTGCAGTGTGGGGCACCTGGCTTGGGGTGGGCAAGGGACTGCTTTCCCTGCTCCGCCCCAGCCCCCCTGTGCTTAGCACCACCTTGTAACCTGGCCCTGCTGCCAGGCTGGCAGCAGAGCCAGGTTACAAGCTGGGGCTGAGTGCAGGGAAGAACGGCTTCTTGCTCACAGTGGAGCTGGTGCCCCGCGCTGCAGCCACTTGCAGCCTCCTGGGGCTGCCTGTGCCTGCTCAGGACAGCAGCATGTGGGCTGCGAGTGCCTGCAGCAGGGAGCGCCAGCCATGGGGTGGGTGAGGGGCCACTTTTCCCTGCACTCAGCACCAGCTTCTTCCCTGCTGATAAGCAGGGGGTCAGGGCTGTGCACTGAGCTCCACCTGTACTGTGGAGCTGGGGGGCAATGGGTGTGAGTGGGCAGGGAGCCAGTGGGAGCATGGGGCCTGCACCAGTGTCCCGGGGCCAGCACCAGCATGCCCCAGAGCAGAGTAGCAGGAGCGTGCAGTCCCAGCTGGCAGGGGCTCTATGGAGCTGGGCCAGCTCCCCCCCTCTCTCTGCAGGTGCAGCCCAGCCCAGCCCAGCCCAGCTCCATGGATCCCTGCCAGCCTGTGCCCTGCTTTGGGCCCCCACCAGTGCTGGCCCTGGGACATTGGTCCCAAGATGGTGACCGGGGGCAGGGCACCTGTCAAGGAGCAGGGCTACCCATGCAGCCCTCGGCAGCTTGCCCAAACTGGGTAAGCGGCCCTCCGCCCAAAATAATTGCCTGCCCCCGCTTTAGAGAGAGTAAAAAAATCTTCCATTTAGTTTCAAATACACATCTCAGTAATCCCAAATAAAAACTTGCAGCTTCATGAAAAATGTAACTAGCAAAACTAATGGGGAGTTTATGTAGTGGTTTTTCATGCAATTAAAAATAATACTTCTTCAGGCTGCTGGCTCTTTTCCTGGCCACATCCTGGCTCCATTCCAAAGCTGCTAATACAGGTATTTATATAGGAACTAATTTCTACATATGACTATATATAAAATGTTTTTACTGCCATAGGAGAAATGCAGCAATCCCAAGGTCACTTTCAGCTTTGGCAAAGCAGGAAAGAGGAAGACTTAGTTTCATTTGTTAGAAACGAGTCTGCAGCTGGACAAGGAATAGGCTTTGCCCCACAAGTACACAAAGTAATAGCAGATTAGCTGTTGCCCTACTAAGCTTGAGGCTAATTTCTACAAAATCTTATTTTGTGACTTTCCCACACAAAGAATTTTTGCACTCATTTAAATTGTATAAAACACAGCAAATGCTACAGGTGAGGCTGCCTAAACACTTTCATCCTAAAGAGGCCTTTGCCAGTTGCTTACAACTGTCAAAACTTTCACCTTTTATGATGAAGTTGTCCAAATCTGTGTTCTTCCTGGGGAGTAATTTCAATTAGGGCATAAACAGTTTTGCAATTTGATTGTGTGGAGAGCTTAAAAAAAAAAGTCACTATTAAAAAGCGCCTTAAACAGTTCTGGTACCTCAGAAGTTGGGGTAGTTTGAAATTTTGAACGTTACACAATTTCTGTGGTCCAATGAAAAAAATTATCTGAAAAAGTTATGAATGGCTTTTAAAATGTGCTTTATTATTCATGCAAATAATAAGTTTTTCCCCACAACTTACTACTGCAACAAAATCAGAATTATATTTTTTATACACTGGAAAATAGCAATGAAACTAGAGCCTACTGCCTCCTCCAGTGCAATCATAGGCACACTCCCTTTTCAGCATAAACAGTTTATGCTAAACAGCCTTTTAAAATAGTAGAATGCCAAATTATAGATATGAAGTTAAAGCCATATATTCTAACAATCTTAAAGCTGCAAGCAAAGTGAGGCACTGGAAAAAAAGAAGATAAATTAGCTTATAAAAAGGGAGCATGACATGGTTACTTTATAGCAATAGCAAAGGACTGAAAGCAAAAACCTTAACTGGGTTAAGTAAAGGTACAGTTAAAAGTACCTTAACAATAAAATTACTGTGTAGTCACTAGGCCTCACTACTTCAAGATTTTGAAACAAGATTTATTTCAGATTTTGCAGTAAGATTTATAGAGTTTAAAAAGAATTAGACATTTATGTAATTAAGTGATTTTATACTACATAGAGCAAAAATAGATAAGGAATATCAACTTTCAGATTGAAGACTTAAATTCACATTTGCTATTGGAAGATAAAAGAAGCTTTCCCAAAAATATTATAGCATGTTTTATCCATTTTACACCTTCCTCTGAAGTACTGGTACGTACCATCTGAGAAAGGACACCAGACTACCTGGACCACTTGTCTACTCTCTACTGAAATTGATGCACTTAACCTTCAGAGGAGATTAAACAAGCATGTAACAGCACAGAAGAACTGATTTTTTTAAAATAAATTTACAATGAACTAAGAGGTCTGTCTCTCTGTTCTCCATTTGCTTGCAATGGTCCATTACAGAGATATGTACTTAAACAGCTGTTACAGAAATTTGAGATATTTTTTTTTCCCATTCAAAACCAATTAAAAATGACATTACCGCCACTATCCACATAGAGGTTAATACCAGTTATATACTTAAAACAGATCTGCTTTTTGTCTCCAACAATAAGTATTTGACAGATTACAGACAGCATTCCTAGATTTTCATAATCCGATCACATATTAGAGTTTGGTGCATCAACATACCTGCCAACATTTTTATCTTGTATTGCAACATCAGAAATTAGTGCTGCTGGGGTGGGGGTAGGAGGGGTGGAAATAGAGCTGCAGGAGTATTAACAATATTGATAAAACATTCAAGAGTTCTTGGAGTGTATATATTTAGGATATGTAAATATCTGAAAGCATTCCTCTTTGCTTTAAAATCTTTCCATCCAGTAGAAGGTTTCTCTCAACTTTGTGTACAGTTAGGCCAAACCTTGAAAGCATAATAAGCAAAGTATACAGCCCATTAAAATACAATTACAAAAAAGGGAAAATTAAAATATTTTCCTGAGAGAAATCTGATTGGAGAGGAAATGGAAAATTATTTTGGGGGAGTTGGGAAACAGAAGGGAAGAATCTTTGAGCTGAGATTTCAAGATCTAACTTTTAGTTTTCCTAGGTTAACCTAGTAGAAAATGACTGAGTGTAGTTTCACCATTAAGCCTAGCCCGCAACATAATTACAATTCATTAAGTATACTTCTACAAGATGCTGACAGGCACTTCAGTACAGTAGGAGGAAAACCTTGGAAAAGATGGTGAAAAAAAATTCAGTTCCAAGACTTAACAGAGTAGTAGGTACTTGTACAAAGAAAGAGAGTTACACGCTGGAGGAAAATGATTGATATAAATAAAAGAAAAAAAGGTTACTTTCTCTGACTGCTATTTAGAAGAGAACCTTGCACTCAAAAATGAGGTACAAGTTTCAAAGTTCAAGTTCATTCTTTCTTGACTGCAAACAATATATCTATATCCTGAAGATAGGAACAAGTCAGCATTAACTCATGTGCCTTGCACAGTGTAGTGCAGAAGTAGGGAAGAGCAACAGCGTGGTGCGACATGGTGATCCTGCTGGTGCAGCCCGAGGAGCTTAGAAATTAGACCAGCTGCTCAGGCTGTAAAACGTAGAGAAGTTTTAAATCAGTCTCTCAGTGATAATATTAGTTGATACCATTTTGCCTAGAGTCACTCATACCTTGTTTACCCATTATCCTTTCCTCTTTCTGAATTGTTACTTCCATAAACTCTGGTTGGCACCTAGATCTTAGAAAAGGGGCAGGCAATTATTTTGGGCAGAGGGCCACTTACTGAGTTTTGGCAAGCCATCGAGGGCCGCATGACAGGCAGCCCAGGGCAGATAAATATTCATTTTCTAAATTTTTTTAGGGGCCCTGTGGGCTGAACAGAACTGCTTAGCAAGCCACATCCAGCCCCCAGGCCACATTTTGCCCACCCCTGTCTTAGAACAAAGGGTTCCTTGGTTGCATATGTGCATATTCTAATGCCAAATATAACAGTATTGGTATAAGTTTATGAAGGAATCAGAGAAGGTAAAAGGACTGGTTTACCATTTCTGTGCGGCTAGCTATTCAGAAGCGTCTCCTAGATTTACATATCTGAGAGCCGCTCTAATTAAAGTGCCTCTGCATCTCCCGTATCAGCGTCCCTGCACTTAAAAATGGTGGCAGGGGCACTTGAACTAAAGCTCGTTCAATGATCTCTAGCTCAAGCACCCCCACTGCCATTTTTAGGTACAGGGACATTGATACGAGACTCAGGAGGCTGCCGGAACACAGCAACCGCCATGCTCCAGCAGACTCATTTAATCGAGTCTGCTCTGACAAGCTGGAATTACAGCGTGTCAGAGCAGCCTCTGCACTCATGTACAGGTAGGTGCCCGTAATCATTCCCATGCCAGAGGCTGGTACAGGTTTCAAACTCCTAGAAAGTAACAGAAAGAAGGACGAAATGTTACATCATATCATTGTGTGAACAGGTACCAACATTTTGAAGATTGCAACAAGAACCAAAACAAAGGCTGTCTGTTTTCGTTGAAAGTAGAAGCAAATAGTTTAACTTGCAACCATCTCATCTGAAGAAAAATTGAAGATATGAATGCATGATGGAAAAAGGCCACAACTATTCACCCTACAAGCTGACAGAAGGGCCAAAAGGATATGCCTCCAGTAGTTTAAAAGGAAATTTAGAACTGGTCTACACTGGGATTTTAAATCCAAGTAAACCAATTGTGGTAATATCCTCGATGTACTTATACAGTTTGATAGTCATTTTTACATTCCCTGCAGGAAAGTGTCAAATGCCTAATGACTGGACAACAAGCAGTCCTCTGTGTGTAACTGAGGTAAAATGAGCTCTTCCTCAAAAGAAGCTCCTTAGGAACCCAAGTCCTTTTCATCTGGTATGGAATTTTATTTGCATCACTATGATTGTCCCTATATTCTGTATCTTAGGTTTTTCCATCACTGCTTCAAATGCTCTTCGTAATTAATTCTACTGCTTTGGGAGAAGATAAATTTCTTACTAGCAATAATGATCTTTGAATTATTTCATTATTAAACTATAACCAGTTTTGTTCCAACTAAGTAGTACTTCTTAAGTCTGCCACATACATGGCTACAGTTCCACCTTACCTCCTCATCCTACCATGATGCTCGACTCTTCTACAGCAGTGGTCTGCAACTTTTTAAGGCTGTGGGCCAGACTAACCCAACGTGGAGCAGAGGCAAGCGGGCTGGCTCTTTTGCCCACAGCAGCACTGGAGAGCAACTGCTAAAGAAGCCCCCGCCACTGAACGTTGCCAAAGCCCCATGCCTGTGGACCAGATCAAATGGCTCCGCATGCGACATCCAGCCTGCTGAGCTGTTGACCCCTGTTCTACAGTAATTCTTCACTTCAGTGTGCAAAGCTCTGTTACAGATCTTCTAACTTTTATTTGGTGAGGTTGCAATGAATTCTTAAGTAGTAGTAAACTGCACTGTAATAGGCACTGAGGAAAAAAAAAAAAATCTTGGTTTATCCTTATCTATAAATTTCACTGTTTGTGTGAGAATAATGTGTCCTGTAAATACTTATTCCAAGTTTCCCCTAGACATGCTAATCAAAGGCACATGTTGGCTTTAGCTTTATCGATAGCATCATTTTAAGAAATATTTTAGTTCTTAGCCAATATTTTACTACTGTTACCTTCAGTTTGTCAATAGTTATACTAGTTTTAGATTAAATTATTACATTTTTCAATTTTTTTAAACAATCCCTTTTAATTGAATTAAGATTTTGGGCCACTTTATCAGTTTATAAACAAGACCAAAAGAATGTGAGCACCCACAATAGAAGTCATAGCCTACTGCCCACAAAGCCTTTGGATCCAGCTTGTGAAGCTAGGACTTCGGCAGCTCTTGGCAGGGGTCCAACCTGGTATTCAGCAGCAGGGGCTTTCCCCATGCTGCATGTGTCTGGGGTCAGGCAGCAGTGAGCTTGTCCATCCACAAGTGGAGAGAAGAAACAGCAGGTAGAAGCAGCAGCGCAAGCTGGGTTCTAGCACTGGCCTACCTTGGACCCAAACTGCGCTATTCTTGCCCATCAGTTACTGACCTCCGATCTGCAAGATTTGTTGTTAAATAGTAAGAAGTACTACAGTGGCCAAAATCTTTCCTCATCTCTTCAGGATATAAACAGACTTCACTTAAACATGGTTCATACCATAAGGTTTTACTAGCAACAAACTGCTCCATTTTGGTGATACAGCTACTCACCTTCCCTGAACAACCCTAGTCACTTACTGGCTTATTTCTATTAGCACAGAGCCAACATGTCATACACCTATACCAAGCATCAACAACCTTTTAGGATCAGTGAGACAAAGTAGCGCAGCCTGGACTACAGCACACTGCTGCTTGCAACCTGACCACCAGCACTTCCAAGCAACAATGCTGCAAATGCACCTGCAACCCCGAGACTGTGGCTGCTTGTAGACATTAAAAACAAAACAAACAGACAAACCAACTCAACCAAAAAAACCAGAAGAAACAGCACATGCTGTTTCTTTACCGGAACAAACAGCATGTTACTTTGACCTGACTCTACAGTGTCTGTATAGATCAGGTGCTTCAGTAGGGCTTTAGCTAAAGCTGATTCAAGCAGCTATTAGATAAAAGTGCCAAAAAACCCCCACTAAAGCACCCAATCTATACAGCTGTCAGGCAAGTCGGGTCCAACTAAGGCACTGCCTCTTCTGGGCGTGTGCTGGGCTCAGCACAGGAATGCGCCGAGTTTAAAGTGGTGAGGGTTTTTTGTTTGTTTTTTTAACATCTGCAAACAGCCTGCCATATTACCACCAACATGCAGACTACTGGGCCAGATTAAAATCACTCTGTATAGGTTGCCAACCCCTGACCTATGCTGGTACATCAGTTCCACACTGCACTATCCCCTTCATCAGTGACCCACTTAGTAAAAATTTAACTCTCCTGACCAGGGATCATAGTGAATCAAAATTTGCTTATATATCCATCTGCAATTCCACAAGAATCTCTTACTGTGGCCTCATACAGACATTCAGTTTCTCCTTAGAGTTGCTGCTCTCCCAGGAGAAGCCACAGGCATACAGATGTTCAGACTTTCTCCTAGAATAAAAATGGCTGCTCCAGGAGAAAAATAACTTAGGAACAACCAGGGTTAAATCACACCCAAGAGAGTTTCTCCTAGGACAGTGAGTGTCTGTACAGGCCATGGTTACTCTCAGAAGAGAACATAGTCCTTCAGCTTCTCCTCCTCTCACCCAGGGAGACTGTCTCTCTCACTGGACTACTGTTGCAGAACACTCCTCTTTCACAATCCTCCCACTGTGTTGCAGAGAAGCACAGGCTGACCAGGGGCAGTCTAAGTCAGCCAATCAAGTCTGCCCTATCCACTGCAGCGATCCATCACCAGGCAGACAAAGGAAACCTGAAAAGCATGATGAGATGTGTGCACAGCCCCCCACTCCACCAGATGCACAGTGTCAACACTGCAAGCTCTCCAATCTTCAGGGTCTCAGCATTCAAATGTCTGTACACACAGCTCTGGGTAAGTTTCTCTACCCAGAGACTGAATCTGGGAAAATTCTCCCAAGTTATTTCAATGAGTGTACATAGCCTGTTTTGTGAAAATTTTGCACGAGAAGGCCTGGCAGCAGCATACAGCACACTGGAATGTCTGCTTCTACTGCAAAAAAGTTTGATGCCATGCATATATAATGTACCAACACATATGTCCAAGCATGAATGCACTCTGCTGGCAGAACTGTTTCGTTCATTAGCCAGAGATACATGTGGGTCTTAAAGGAAGAATAAATTTCTACACTGACTGTCAGAGATATCTTAAAAAAAAAAAAGTGTGTCATATAAAATGTTTAATTAAAAATTAAATTGGCCTAAATAAAAAAAAAAAAGACAGTAGTAGTATTTTACTGCTTAGCAGTTTGGGGAGGTGCAACCAGTTTGTGTTTAAAGCAATGTTTTGGAACAGGAGCATTTCTTTAAAGGACCCATCCCATACCTCCAAAATATGAGGGCCTTACATTAACAACACGTGGACTTCCGACAATTTGAAACACACGTCTGAAAAGATGCGATGTCAGGGATTTCTAGATAGCAATTAAAAAATTGGCACTTTTTTGGCCATATTTGAAACTGCAAACTCCAGGAAAAGACACCTAGTTTTTCTAGATGGACAATAACTATGTCCTTTTTTAGAGGAATTTGTACTTTACTAGACTAGAAAGATAAAGTTTCTTTATGCACAAAGGCCAAGAAATGAACAATCAGTGTTATTATCTTGACAGTTAGGACTCATGAACTCTTCTGGGAGGAACTTACTACATACAATTTTTTTTCAGAAAAAAATGCATCTTGGGTTTGGGGAAATAGTTTTGTTACAGGGATACATTTGTCCAAATAAAATAACACTGTTTACTAAAGGGTCTCTAAGAATCTAAGTTTCTTTGCCTTTTTCTTTTTCCACCATTTCTGAGCATTTGCTATAACCGACTAATGTTCTTGGCCGAAAGAAGGGTAGAATGTTTTTCTTTCAGAGTTTGAATAGTCCCAGACAAGCAACTAAGACTAGTGGGATAAGGTTCAGAAGGATTAGCGGATATGATCTGCTCTATATACACTTTTCCAACTTAATATTAACAAAACTGTATGACGAAAACTGGCCAACTTCATACTACACCAAGATGATACATGCCATAAAAAACAAACATTTTGGAAACTTTCTACTGCCTTATGATACATTCTCAAGGATTTTACATTTGGTTCCCAAGTAGCTCTCTGATGCTTAAAAGACTTCACAACGTCAACTTTATATCAGCTCTACCACTGATATTTCAGTGCATTTTTCCACTTTTATCCTTGCCTTTTAAACATTATCTGGGAACCTCTAAGGACAAGCAGTCACCACCCTGCCCCCACCAATTCCAGTACTTTTCTCCAAGTTAATTGGTAGATGATATTGAGACAGTCATAGGAGAACAAGCTATTTTTCCCTTTCTTAGAGATAAAGTTCTTCAGCATAGCACACACTCCTTTAAAGAAAGGATGGGTCCTTAAAGAAAGGTAGTGTGACCTAGACAAAATTGGAAGATTGGACCAAAAGGAATCTCATGAGATTCAACAGCAAGTACAAAGCCCTCCACTTGGGATGGAACAATCCCATGCACTGGTACAGGCTTGGGACCAACTGGCTAAGAAGCAGCTCTGCAGAAAAGGACTTGAGGATAACAGTGGACAATAAACTGAATGAGTCAGTATTCTTGCTACCCAGAAAGCCAACGGCATACTGGGCTGCATTAGTAGGACTGTTACCAGCAGATCGAGGGAAATAATTACTCCCCTCTATTTGGCACTGGTGAGGCCACATCTGGAGTCCTGTTTCCTGTTTTGGGCCCTCCTGCTACAGAAAGGATGTGGACAAATTGGAGAGAGTCCAGCAGAGGGCAACAAAATGGTTAGGGGGCTGGGGCACATGACTTATGAGGAGGCTGAGGGAAATGGGCTTATTTAGTCTGCACAAGAAGACTGAGAACAGATTTGATTGCAGCCTTCTAGTACCTGGAGAGTGATTCCAAAGAGGATAAAGCTAAACTGTTCTCAGTGGTGGCAGATGACAGAACAAGGGGCAATGGTCTCAAATTGCAGCAAGAGAAGTTTAGGTTGGATATTGGGAACAACTCTCTCACAACAAGGTTGGTGAAGCACTGGAATGGGTTACCTAGAGAGGTGGTATAATCTCCATCCTTGGCAGTTTTTAAGGCCTGACTTGACAAAGTCCTGGCTGGAATGATCAAGTTTGGGATGGTCCTGCTTTGAGCAGGGAGTTGGACTACATGACCTCCTGAGATCCCTTTCAACCCTAATTTTCTATAACGAACCCAAATCTGGAAAGATCTCAATTTGTTATGCTACAAAGTCATAATACAGCCTAAAATCAACCTGGATAGTTGCTGGCCTATTGTTAACTGAACCCTAATTCTTTATGGAAACAGTACAGAATTAGAGAATCCCCGAAAGTTTTCTACATATAAAGTTAAAGCTCTAGCAGAGATGCAGCTTAGTTTCTCTTATAGAATTTGGGATGGTATTGGAGTGACACTGAGGGGAATATAGTGTAAGACATCCCTGCTACCCTGGTATTTATCACCAACCCTCTTGGCTGATGCTACTGTTATCAAAAAGAAGGTCTTTATAGCTAAATGTAACCGGTTGCAATAGGTTTTCATTAAATCTGAGAGAACCACATTAAAATCCCAAGATCAGACAAGTTTTCACTGGTAGAAAAATCTTGGCAAGTTCCTTAGAGCAGGGATATCAAACTCATGACCAGCTCTGGGCCAGATCCAGACCCTGGGGCTGCCTGCAGGCTGGATCGACCCCAGGGCATGATGATGATGGGCAATCACTCGCAAATGAGTAAGATCCAAGGATCTTAATAGTGAGTCCGCAGATGGCTCCATAGCCTGGGGCAGGCAATTATTTTGGGCAGAGGGCCACTTACTGAGTTTTGGCAAACCATCAAGGGCCACATGACAGGCAGCCAGGGGCAGATAAATATTAATTTTTCTTAAAATTTTGGGGGGCCCACGCGGGCTGGATAGAATGGCCTGGTGGGCTGCATTTTGCCCACCCCTGCCATAGCCCAGTTCAAGATTCTAGTCTTGTCACAATAAGGACAGGTGTTTCCAGGAGGGACGGCCACTGTGTTGCTGCGTTCTTGTTCCTAAGAGTAATCTTACAGCAGAAGCAGCTCTGTCTCCAGCTCCCATGGTGTGTCCCAGGCCAGAGCTGGAGCTGCTGACATGTTTCATGCTGGGGCATTAACTCTGGCACAGACTACATGTTAGTGACAGCAGCGGCAGCTCTAGCACAGGCAGCAGCAGATACCATGGGGTGCTAGCTCCAGCTCAGACTCCAGCGTGGGACACATGCTGGTAACAGCACAAAGCACAGGACATACAGCAGCGGCATGGGACACACAGCACCAGCTCTGGCATAGGGCACACAGGGCAGGGCCAATGGCCAGGTAGCTGGAGCTGGGGTTAAGGTGAAGGTGACTGACGAAGTGGTTGGAGAGTGCCTGGGGCTGTCAGCCACCACTCTCCTTTCCCCTACCAACTGCAATGTCCATCAGGCTCCAAGTGGCCACTTGCCACTAACCAGGCTCCCCACAACTTATGGTGGCCAGCTGGTAGTCTGTTTGGCCAGATACAGCAGCTCTGCAGGCCAGACCCAACCTACAAGCCACATTTAACATCCCTGCCTTAGCAGATTTTATCATAGTAGGATATGAAAACAGTGTGCTACTTGCAACCAAGGGGTTAACAGACAGAGATAGCAGATATAAGCACAAACAGCTCTTTTATTGGATGACCACATTCATAAAAGATGTTAGGAACCAGTTCTTGATTTTTAACTCATGTGATGAAAAAGCTTCTTTTTACATGATCTGCATTTTGTAGACCCATTAGATGAATTGCCTTAAGAGATCTCATGATAGATGTGCCAGTTCTACTGTCTTCTGACAGAGAAGGTAAGTGTGCATACTTGTCTGTTTATAATACTTAACAGCCATACTTATAATACTTAACAGCCATCTTGTTTCTAAGAGTAATCTTAAACGCATCTGACACAAATCAATGGATAGAATGTAACATGCCTTGCAAACACTGAGCTCCAAGACATTTTTGCAAACAGTGTCTCTTCTTGAATTCATATGCCTCATGATGGCTCCCATTCCATTGACATATCTCCCTTTGGTCTTGGTCAGATGCGATTGTGAGAAAATAACTTTTCACACCAGCCTGGCATATTTTTAGCCAGTTAATAACATCGGAACATCTTGTGGGACCAAGAGGCATGCCCAGATGATGTATACTGAAGTGATTTTTAGTTGACCCTTGGTGCAAAGGTATACTCTAGCACAATAGGCAACAAACATGCAGGCAGCCAAGCGATGGGGATTTAAACAAGTCTAACATAGTGATGATTTGGCTATTCTATTTAAGCTGTTCCAAGCCAGACAGGCTCTACAGCAATTTCTTACTTCCCCTGTACAGGTTTCCCTCGCTTTATACTGTACATGTGTTTCTGGAAAACGGCACAACTCAAATTTGCATAAAGGGAACCCACTTTACAGTGTAACAAATAGGGATATGTTCCAAGACCTCAACAGTAGTGATCCCCAGACCTATTTCTACCACTTTTATAAGACAATTTTGGTATTCATCCAGTGCAGAGGACCTTTCACCAGCTTCTACACGGTTCAAAATCTCCAGTCGTCTCCAGTGTTAGTGAAGTTCTCTTGCACTTCATTGATGAACAAGGGGCTAGCAGGATGCGTAGAAGTCATAATGAGGATGGCAACTACAGAAACACGTGTCACAAAACAATGAGCCCCACAGGAGACTATATTTTGGTGCGTGTCACTCCCACAATGAACTGCACAGAACAGCTGACTGCCGGCTTCCACCACACCGATCACATAAGAGTGAATTTACCTCGCATATAAAAAAAAATTGTTATAAAAAGGGTCATCACATAAGAGGGAATTCGCACATACAGAACCCACGAAGTGAAGGAAACCTGTAATCTCTGTTGTAGTGTTACCTGAACATTAGTTTGAGACAGAGCACAAAACAAACAAAGAACCTACAATATGCCAAATGGAAGCTTCTGTGGCAATCTTCCCCAATTGAGTCATTTTTCCAAGGGATAAACTTTAAGAATGTAACAGTTACAGCTAGGACACTAAAAATACAAAGCAAACAAACAGAGCTCTACTTTTTCTCCTATCTGGAATCTTAAATTCTTCCAGTATACCAGATGTACTGCAAGATGCTTATTTCCACATTACAAGTTAAGAGGCTTCTTCTGATTCTGATGCATTAAATGAAGGTATGGCAATTCTTCAAATCCAAAATATCTAGTACTAGAAAGCAGTTGAAGTAAAACCCCTTCACCTAGTATGCTGAGGTGGAAGTGTATCTAGTACTGAAAGTGAAGACCTATCACTTCTTATCCCAATCCACCTTGTGAGTGGGAGCCCTGAAAAAAAGATTAGGAAGAGGGTAGAGAACAGGGGTACTATGGCATTGAATAAGATATCTGACAGACCATTCCTAAGACAAAAAGAAGTCTTAAGTTCAATGCATTTTGAAGAGATGCTAAATTTATTCCTCAAAGGTGGGTTCAGATTCTGACAACCGACTGAAATGCAACTCCTGATCAACCCACGAAAACAGATGCCTGGACGCAGAGAGAAACAGAGGAAAGCATGACTGAGGCGAAGTTCTACTCTGATAGTGCTATCTATTTCTCTAGGACTAAGGAAGAGCCAGGTGAAAAGCCATCTTAAATAAGATCTTCCCTATTTTCTGTTAAGGACAGGAACATAGAAAAATAAAAGGTGGCTCAAGAACATTCAAGAAGTGAAGGACTTTCTTTAGTCTTTGAATACAAGATCCAAAACTTCAAAAAAGGAATATCTTCCAACATAGAAGGGACCTCTTGAAGAAAATTAGAAGTCTGGAATGAAGATACCCTCCTCAGCACCAACATAACCATAGAGCAGGATGCGGTATTCAAGCATCTAAAGCTTGCAACAAATCGGACTTTTAATATTGAAAACATTATGCACTTACTTCTTGAATCAGTATTTCTAAAAGTCAAAGTCATAGTAAGCCAACAGCACCTGGTAATGTGGACATTATGAATTGTGATCTCCCTGAAAAGGAGCATTATTTTTTTTTTTTTTTGATACACCAATAAATGAAAACATTTCAATTATTCTTTCATGTTAGTCTGTGCTGTTGCCTGGTCTCCGCCTAAGAAAAAGACACCACCAGAAAATATGTACCATGTAGGTCCTGCATTAAGAGTCAGGCCAAGAAATCTCTCTGGAGTAGGACTGATACAGTAAACTGGATTTAATAGTAGTGTTAAGAGGACACTTGCTTCCCCCTTTGCCCAGGAATACTGCTCCTTTCCCCCTGAATGAATGGTCTTTACTGAGTTCAAAGCTAAAGTTTAAAAAATGCAGCAGGTATGTTCACAGCGACACTCCTGGATTGAAATCAAATTTGTGCAGAATGACCAGCTGCACCTAGTCCCATAGTGTAGTCTAACACCTGCAAATAAGCTTCTCTAACTTTCAAGGTCCTTTTAGATATGCATTTACAGATGGAACATTTGCAAGACAAAAATGGTACTGATGTAGCTATCATTTATGAAATAAAATAAAAATTGCAGATGTAAATAATAAAGTCAATAAAAACAACAAAAACCAGGCATGGTATCACCAATACTAACATAATAGGAAATTTTTATCAACAGTTTAAGTTTAGAAATGTAAAACAAGCATCTGACAAGTTTTATTCTGTCTGATGGAACATATATCTTTTATAGACTTTAAAAAATAAAACTTTGAATAAAGAATTAGCTCAAAAAGTAAGTTTCAGAAAGTTGAAAGCAGTTGAAAAAAAAATTGATTTCAAAATTAAAGTGGGCTCTCAGTCATTACAGTACTCTTGATTATAAACATTAAATTTTTAGGATCCTTTAAAAGGAAAATTGTTGATTTAATCATTAACAGCAAAACATATGCACTTCAATAGCATGACAAGCTGAGCCTGCCCTTTGACACTTATTAAAGTTTGAAAATGCTGTGGTAGGAAGAACAAACAAGGAACAGATCAATAGCAAATGCTTGTAATCAGTTGTTTTTCCTTTCAGAAGTCATATGAGAACATTTTCTGCTCAAGAACAAGTGCATTGGATAGTCTTGTGAAGGAAAGTTGAAACACTAATTACTTTATTTGAGCACCATCCAAAAATAGAAGAATATATGGTCCTTGACTCAATCTAAATTGAATACAGATTGTATGGTACCCAGCACCAGTTAACAAAACACTTGAGTACATGAGTAATCAGATTACTCATGTACTCAAAGATAGGGATATGTTTAAGTGCTTGAAACTTACAAAATACTTCCCAGAGATGAGCCTATGAATTCCACTTCATCAACCTCCTGGATACTAAAAATCATGGACTAAATATAGACATTGGATTTATGACACATTATAACCTGCCTGCCATCTGACTCCCCAGGTATCTCTCCACTTTCATCCCCCGCCCCCCACCTGTCTCTCACCCATTGACTCCTCAGTCTACATGTTCACTGACTACCTGTCTTGTATGCATACCAGCCCAGCCGTGGGCTTCTTTACTTTTCATTCCATCCAGGAAAAGCACACACCAACTGCTGAAACTTCCTTAGCCTGACGAAGGGTTTTCAAACCCGAAAGCTTGCTTAATTATTCTCCAACTATTTGGGTTGGTCTAATAAAAGATATAAAATTCACCCAAGGAACCTTGTCTGCCTATGTCCTTAGACCAACACGGCTACAACCTAAACCCCTGCATCTGGCTTGTAGCACTTTTCAGACTCTTGGTTTGTATGCATCAGCAAGAGCAAGGAAGGGAAGTTTTAAGTTTTGGTTTTTTACCCCTGTGATGGTTTCTTAGATTTCTTTCTCCCTGTGACATTGGCTACTAGCTGTTGTCTTGTGACCAAATGGTCAACGCTACCTTTATACAAAATGCTGTTATACAAAAAGCTGCCATTTTCTTTGTAAACTTAAAAAGAAACCAATCTGAAATGCCAGAAAAGACCAACTTTAATACTAACTACATGCAAACCACATTCACAATCAACTACGTCACTATCTGCTTTACTACTTAACAGTTGTGGCATAGAGAAGTTTAAGGTCTAAACCTTGCAGTTCTTCATAAAATCATTTTTTCTCCTTTATAGAGGTCCCGAAACTAAAGTAGGAACTGAGTGTCAAGGTCATCATTGGACAAGTGCCACAAGTATGCATTTTATTTTGTAAAATGAAATAATGACTGGGGCAAGAGGAAAACAAAAAGCAGGTTTCATGACCTAAAATTGGGATAACACTTGAAATGATGGAACACAATAGGCAGTTGAGGTACCACTGAACTAAACACCAACTTCTGTACATGCTCAAAACATCTCTTTACATACCAAAAGATCCATCATTTCCAACTGGGTAGGAGACTATATCCCATCCAAGTGGACAGTGACTTACTCATCACATCCCAGACAGACTAAAGTTACCCGTGTTCTTGTAAGCAAACCTGTCTATGCTTTTCACTGGCTTTCCATAGAATAATCTAGTTCAAGGTCTCAGCTCTTATTTTCAAGGAATTCGGGGTTTGTTAATATAGCAGTGGCAACAGCAAGTCTTGATCTTGCTTCACCCATGCCCTGCACACCTCAAATCTCTAGGTGCGCTCCAGACTTGGAAGTTTGACAGTGAGACAATCTGGGGTCACCTCAGCACCCACTGTTAGGCTTGCCAGAAGCCAGAGGGATAAAGCCTCATTGATGTCTTTCCAGTTTGAAGTGTTCCTGTGCAGGATATGCTATTGCCAAGACACATCACTGCCACAGTACAGACAAGCCCTCAGTGGCCTGGGCCTCAAATTTAAAACAACAGTGGTTAACCTGTGGCATACATACCACATAGCATGGTCAGCCAGTATCTGTGGCAAGCAGCAGGCCAGGGGAGGAGGCAGGCAGCAGATAAGGCAGGAAGCACAGGACAAAGACAAAACAGCAGAGCAGCAGATCAGGCAGTGGGAGAGGATAGGCACAGGGCTTAATTTTTTGGGACATCTGCCATAAAGGTTGGCCCCACTAATTTAAATTATCAGCTAAAGATTAAACAATTAGAATTATGGCTCTTTCTGGTCAGAATGGAATTTCCTACCACAAGGGTAAAACCGGGCTCATGAGAGAAGCGAATTCTCACAGGAACTAAGACTTGTTACAGACCTCACCACCTGCTCCACCAAGTTCACGCGATATGCACATAACCTGGTCCTGTTTTGAGGATGAGAAAGTGGCCCACATGTAACACCAGCAGATGCTCCAATACAATTGTGATGAGGGTGTTCAAGAATCTATGCAGATGAGAATACCTAGTGCCTACTGGCTGAAATATTCATTGGGTAATGAATCAATGATGTTATAAATGAAAATAGATGTACAGCAAAGAATAAAGAATTTGGAAGAGTCACTATTAAAGTGGGGGAGGGTTTTGCAGTATAGGCAAGACCACTTCTATATTTTTGCTTGCATCATCTTCCTTTTGAAGGAGAGAAAATCCATTGCCTTGTGCTGAAAAGGGCTCACAAAGCTAGTTTACAGAGAGATAAGAGTGTTGATTTTGAAATCATAAGTGGCAGTCTAAAAAACAAAAAACAAAACAGGTTTTTACAAGCATGTGCAAGTATTAATATCAGAAGTATTAGCACTAACATCTAAAGCAGAGTCTTGTCTTTGCAAGCATAAGTATAATCTTTGTTCATTAACTTATCAGCTTCTGGCAACTAACAGTCAATTTTAAGACAACGTTTCTTATGGTGTCAGCTTATTTCAATTAGTAGTTGGACATGCTTGATAAAACCATTTGTTTTATTAATTTGGTTTATTTTAATGCCTTTGTGACTAGTTAAAAAATTGCTACATGTAAACCAACATATTTCATGAACATTGTTACTTACCCTGTGTTAGAAATATATTAGGTAGCCATAAATATGTCCGAAGTCCAAATAAAGTAGGGATGTCCAACCTACAACACAAGTGCCACAACAACTTGTGTGGCACGTGGCAGATGGAGGAGGGACAGGCAATACAGCAGTTGAGAGGGCAGGGAGCAAAAAGCAGAACAGACTGGGAAGGGGATGAGAGTGTTGTTCAGGGAAGATATAGGGCTAATTTGTGGCATGGCTGCCAAAAAAGGTCGGCTCCCACTGGTAACGGTTGTACTAAATTAATCACTGTCAATTAAAAAACAAACAAACAAACAAACAAACAAACAAACAAGCTATAAGATCTGTGTGATTTCTTATTCTCTATGAAAAAGATTAATAACCGCACCATCTCCCTAAAGTTTAGAGAAATAACCCAAGGATAACTGTTTACTTACTAAGCACATAAAACATTAGAAACATTAACCTTTTCTCAGAAAAGAAAGCGAGTTTATGAAAAGTAAAGGCAGTTGAGAGAGACTTTGCAACAGGAAAGTTATCTAAAGTCACCATATTGCAGCTTACTCTTGCCAACATGCAGCTGTGACTCATCAGTTTGTACTTTATGTAACCTGTGTAAGAACATGAGCCTACCAATATAACCCTTGTCCTACCACCCTTCATCACACAAGTCCAAGTCATAAAAATCGAATTGTAACCAGAGCAGAAACCAGGTCTCGTTGCCTATTTGCATATTATCTAGTATAATGGGACCCTGATCTCAACTACTGCCTCTAGAGACTGTTGTAATACAAACTATACATTAATGCAACTAAAGCGGTGATTCTCAACCAGGGTGCCATTAAAATCCTTTTTAAAAGGTGGATATCAGCACTGCTAGGTGTGCAAGACACCTACACACAATTCACAAAGATAAACCCAGAGATTTCAAATATGAAATCACTGCATGAAAAACATTTTCTTAACTATTATAGTCTGAGTTCTTTGCAATAGAAGGACCATTTTTTTCCCCATAGTCAAAAACCGAGCAAAAACCCAAGAGCTGACATTTTCCAAAAGGTGCCTTATGTCTTAACAAATATTCCTTTTTAACAAACTGTTTTCACATCAGCGTAACTCATGTGAAACATGTACTTGTTCTTTAAGATTTAACAAGAGACAGATATCCAAACAAATTTGAAATCAAGAGTTTTCACAATCTGTGTTTATTTACTTTAAGCTTCTAAAATGTCATTGGGTTTCAGAACGAGAACAAGTTCAGTTCAGTTTTTGTTCATTTATGTTTTCTAGACAATTTCATTTTTAGATATGCGTGCATTAGTACAATTTTAGTTGCTTACTCTGCAGATGAATTTTTATATTTAAAGAGTTATTTTAATCAATGCAATTAATAAAGAGACAGCTTGAGTTTTAATATTGTTTTGTAATTTTAAACAAAGTAAATATTTATTTTAAAAATCAAACATATTTGTTTCACTAAACCATTTGAGATTAAGCTAATCCTACACTATGAGCCTTGTTATGGAATGGTGTGCTTTAAGAATTGTAATAGGTTTTCCTCCATCATACAGGAGTATCACTTGTAAATCCAGGGAAGCAATTCTTTCACTCTATTCAGTACTGGTGAAGCCTCACCTGAAATGTATGTCCAGTTTCAGGCCCCACACTTCAAGGAGGATGCAAACAGTTGGGAAAGAGTCCAGCAAAAATAAGTTAGGAACCTGGGAGATCAGATTTATAAGGAAAGGCTAAAAGAACTAAGATTATTTAGTCTGAAGATGAAGATTGAGGAGGAACTGGATAACAGTCTTCAAATACCTGAAGGGTGATTACAGAGGATAGAGATGAGCCTTTCTCCATGACCATAAAGACTAGCAACACTGTCCTCAAGTTCAGAGAAGAAATTCAGGCTGGAGATTAAAAGGAACCTTTGACTATGAGGGTGCTCAGGCATTGGAACAAGCTACCTAAAGAAATTATGGCGTCTCTATCCTTGAAAGTTTTCAAGAGCAGGTTGGACAGACAAAGGACTGGGTTAGACAGGGATAATCCTGCCTTACATAGGGGGCTGAGCTAAGTGACTTTGTCAGGTCCCTTCCAGCCCTACTTTCCTATGATCCTATATTCCACTACATTGCAATAGTAATCTTTTTTTAGTAGTTTATAGGAAAACTAGATCCCTCCACTCCACTGGGCACTATTAGAGAAAACTTGTACAAAAAGAAAATTAAGAAAGTGTAAATCAAGTTATAAAAAAAAAAAAGTAACAACATTTTTGTGTTTTGTTTAAGATGCAAAAACGCCAAGGGTTTTGGGAAGTTTATTACTTTGGCTTAGTTTTGTCAATTTCTAACAATACATTCTTTTATTCTCAAAATGCTTTACTCCTACAATATTTAGCCCATTACCTATGTCTATTAATTTTCATTTGTTAAATGCGCAAACCACTCAGTATCTAAAAAACTGAGTTACAGTAAACTGAATTTATGTAAAGATGCCACAGTAAAGAACTATTTACCAGAACTCTGCATGTGCTGTTGGGGAGATGCCATAGCATTAAAACTAGTTAAGTCATTAGGAAATGTTCTGCTGCATATTTAAACTTCACCAGAGTTCAAAATCATTATGTAATAAGCACATATAATGATTCAAAAAAAACTTTGCAAGCCAATCAGACTGCAGAATTGTTCCCTCCCACTTTTTTCCCCTTTTAAACCAATCCCCTTTACTTTTTGGATTCCCAGACCATTGTACTAGAAAGACTCTTCGTACTGTACATACACAAAGAAAAATCCTCAGACAAACAGCATTTTAGGAGGAAATACTTCAGAGAAACACTGCATTAAAGTATGCTTTAAAAAGTATTTCAAAGACACAACATCATTACTCCCCCCCCCCCAACCCACATTCATTGCCCAGCAATAGCAAAGTTAGAATACTGCTAGCTTAGGCAGTTATTTTAGCAATCTATTTGCTATAACCAGGAGAGGTTAGGACATTGTAATACAATCCTATACAAATCATCTGTAAGAGAACCTTTGTAATTGTTTAAAAGCAGGGTTGTCCAACATCTAAGTGACCAAGGGCTGCACGCTCCAGGAGCTGCAGCAGCAGAGGCCATGCCCCCTCCCAGGCTGCATGCCATGCATTCAGACATTTCCCTCCTCTACTCCACTACATGCATGGGCAGGCACCCCCAGCAGCACCTCATGCATGTGTATACAGGCAGGGAGGCACACCCATCATCCACTGCACCACGTGCCACATCACCCTTACTTTCAGCTGCCCAGCCACAGGTACTCCCACTGCACCATGCCTCAGCAGTGCTCTGGGCCCCCAGTTCCCTTGGCACTGTGGGAGGTGGGTCCATTATGGTGGTGATGAACAAAGCAGCTGATGAGCAAGAGTTACCATAATGGCAACAGTCAAAGCACCTGAAGGGCGACTGGAACTTATCAGCTCTCGATCACCCTCCTGCCATCGATCTCCATGAGCCCAAGGGGCCAAGATTCTGCAGCAGGGCACCCCCTGGCCATGCCCTCAACTTCTGATGGTCCACTGATAGCCCAGCAGGCCAGATAAAAAAAGTGCAGCCCTTCCTTGGTCCTTATGTTTGTTTAACACCCCTCTTCTGCTGTTAATTCGGTCCTTATGGACCCCACACCAAGTCTGATTTAGACTGGAAATAGTAAAATCCAGTGTAAGTACCAATGTTGCAAGGCCACCCACACATCAAAATAGGATAGGTAGATACACTGACACCAGTGCTCACAAATCACTACAGCAGCCACTACACACTATACTATATGGGTATGAATGAGTGTGTGTGTGTGTGTGTGTGTGTGTGTGTGTGTGTGTGTGTGTGTGTGTGTGTGTGTGTGTGTGTCAGAGAGAGAGTGAGAGCCAAGGTGACCAGTACCACCCATAACTCAGTTTTCCATTTATGATTTTATTGGTAACTTCACATCCTATCCAATAAACTAGAATTTATTTATGATCCCGTGAGTGGGTCCTTTGTAGCCAACACAAAAGCCTTTAAGTATGTATCTGCAAGACACTTACCACCTTTGTAAAAAGTTTTTTTATATTCCCAACACAGATTGTACATTCTAGATTCCACATCTGACATTTTGATTGTCAAACCAAAAACTCCCTGTCCTGTTATAATAGCCCTTCCATAAACTAGTCCATTTTGATCTTACAGCAATTTAGATTCTTTGCCCCACTACTTTGCATAAAAGACCACTCCAAAAAAACAAACAAACAAAAAAAAAAAACAGTACTGTACTTTGATAAATAAAAATATTTTTCTAACTTCCAGTCTCAATTCATTCATAACTAGTTTGTAGCTGTTTGATCTTGTGTTAGTATGGCTTTTTTTTTTTTTGCCTTAAAAAAAAAAAAAAAAATCACTTCCCTCTTCCCAATATTCAAACTACTAACATATCTACAAAATGTAGATCTCTATTCTCAATCTGTATTTTACTGAACTAGAGGAGCCAAATCCAACTCCTGAATTGCATTTACTTCTTTTCACAGCTGCATACTGGCAGCCATGATCATCCTTTGGTAGTCCAACACAATGAAGTCCTTTTTTACCTCAGTTATCTCCAGTCAGCATACTCCATCTTGCAGCCAAAGTCCTTGTGTATAAAACTTTCCACTTTATACCATTTCTAATGCTTCCTTTCACAAGAATTTTCCAAGTCTTCCATAACTCATGAAAGGTGATAGTGCCAGTTGTCACGACCCAGTGAGTTTGGTGCCTCGGCACTATGGAATTTTCTTGTCACGTGACAGCCTCTTGCACAGCGAGAGTTTTTGCTGCATAAAGAACCCGCGTGCAGGAGAGAGTTCCCGCCACTTTGCAGCTGTCTTTGCAGGATGCATTTCCCTTTGCAGCACAGAGGTGCACAGTGCAAAGAGTTCCCGTCATTCGGATGTAAATTTGTGCCCTGCAATTGACTAGTGCTAAATTATTCACACGTGGCGGCCGGTAATTGGCTTGCTGGCCATTTAAAAAACTAGCGTGACTTCCGCCCAAGTCGAAGAGCTTTGAGCACACTGCAGAGTGCCTCTTAGAGATCCGACTTACGGCTAGCTGGTCGATAGACTGATCACCTATCGATCCCTCTTCCCATCGCCGAACGCAGTCCCAGACGTACCCTTTTCCCACCGGCTTGAGTCACGGACGGATTTACTGGCATTGGCCTCGCCAGCTGGAGCAACTCACTGTTGTCCAGACGACCGAACCGTTTCCGTCGCAGCCACCCGCGACGTAAGTAAAGTTTTTTTTGCAACCATTAAGCCTTGTCAGCCTCTCCATTCGCCAGCCCGCCCTGACGAACGAGTAATTTATGAATCACCTCGAGTCGGCTCAGCCCGGCCGAGACATGGCGACGAGGATGGGATTAAAGGGCACGGTGATGGAGAAGAACTTAATTGGGTGCTGCCCCTGGCGCACCGGGAACCGCCACGTAGAGAACGCTAACGATCTATGGGCGCATATCGCTTACCACCAGGCGGTAGAAGGGGAGGAAAGAAGTATTGATGGTTACTTCTCCGTAAAGAGAGAAGCAGCTGTGGTGAAAGAATGGAGAACAAAGCTATCCCTAGGGGAGTTCGGATGCATAATGGGGAGCGACCGGGTTTACTATCGGCCCCCGGAGGAAACATCAACAATATCCCTAGCTGGGGTGAAAGCGCGGAAGGCAGAAAAGCTGACCCCCGCTCAGGAGTTCGCCCAATGCACCCGATACTTGAAGGAGGGGGGGGAACCCACCCCCGCGGACTGGTTCAACTGTCTGGATTTGGTGCCTGAGTCGCGGGGCCATGAGCTCCTCGTTCAGCTACGGGAGGATTTGGAAACTAAGGGCCGTCACAAGCCGAAGTGGGGTCTAATTAAATAGAAAAAGGGAAAGATGATAAATGTGCTGTTCCATGCAGTAACGGGCCTATTAAGGGAATACGCGAATTTGGAGGCTCAGATGCATACTGCGGGAAAGAAGTCGCTGGAGCGGACAGCAAAGGGCTCCGGAGCAGTGTTTGTTAACAGTGCCAGCCACATGATGCTGTTAGCAGAAAATGGCATGGAAAGAAGCCCAAGCTACCCGAGGGGCGGAGTTATGGAAGACCCGGCAGGGATTCCCTTGGTGACTCCACCTCCTGAGGTGACATCATTCCCTGCAACCACGCCTCTTTACCACGGGGAGGGGGCAATGGGAGGAGGGATATACCCAACGCTCCCAGATACAGAATTTAACCCTCTCTCTGCCGCAGCTCACCCGATAGCTGTGACAAAGCATGTCGAGGATGAAGAAGGTACCACACGTACCACTGTTATCTCTCGCACACACGCACCAGACCAGAGATACAAGAGCTTTGCAAAGAATCTAAAATAAGGCCGGAAGAAACCTTGGCCATGTGGTTAGGAAGACTGATAGTAGAATTTGGATCTGACACTCTGGATAAAGAAGAAGCGAGTGCCCTGACACGACAAGCAGCGTGGAGCGGAGGGCACGCTACTGATTTGAATGTGGTCACGGACAGTGCCCACTGGCCCATCCCGCTCCCGGCGCTTGTGGTAGGACAGGTAACCCACAAATTTCACACCTGGCACGAGGGTTGCCCGAAGAAGTCTACTGCAGAACAACTTCTCCTGGCTATAGTTGGAGTGTCGTATCTCTCATGGAGCCCAAGAACAAATCCAATGGGACTAACAGCAGTCCAGCATAAAGAGAGATGGGCTCATTATCACCTATCGGACCCCGGGGCAATTCCAACGCCCTTGGAAGCTATAGATGCCTGCGTGGAGGTATACGGAGGAGCGAATGCTGTTACACTCCGACTCTTCTTGAGCCCGATGGCAGGTCAACCAGTGGGAAGTCTTTTAGGCCATCTCCCACGACTGCAGGCACTCATGAAGCAAGGTGAGGAAGCTTCTAATGACACAAGGGATCGACCTTCAGCGTACCTGGCTGCAACATTGAGGCCTAGGCGTCAAGGGTATACCCCCCTTGGCAAGAGCCATGGGGGTCACCTCCAGGGACCCCAAAAGAAAGAACCTCAAAGGAAAGAACCCTGAAGGAAAGAACTATGTTCGGATTGCTTCTCGCTCACTCCGGACTAACAAAGGCTCAATTGAGACTTTTGGGAGACAAGGCCCAGGCCAGTATGGCTAAAGCATTGGGATTTAATTTTGAGGATCCGTCAAAAAACGAGTAATGGCTGTCGGCTCTGCCGGCGGCCTTCCCCAACTCAGACCTGATCCTACTGATTCTCGACCATACGCTGAACTCACTGTTTACAACCCTACCGATCCGGATGACCAACAACAGGTATTCTTTTTTCTCGATACTGGAGCTCAGACCAATGTGATTACCTCAATGATACCTCATCAAAAGACCACCAAGACGATCAAGGTACAAGGGCTTAACGCTATCGCCGTCACAACGAAGGTCAAGTTTTGGGTTCAGGACCACCGATATCCCCTAGAGGCCATTCTAGGGGGCATCAACATTTTAGGAATCCCGGGGATAAAAAGGCTTGACCTTAAGGAACAAGTACTACAGGCATTACCCGTAATTATCCCAGAGCAGGACTGGCATCGACCAATGCTTCGTGACACTTCAACCTGGCGATATTGGCCAATCCCAACTAAGGATTCTCTAAAACAGTCCCTTACTAACCTTCTGCAGCGACTCGAGCGACGAGGCTGTATTAAGACTGTAACAGCCAGCACCTACCTATCATTAGGATGGGGAGTTGCGAAACCTGGAAAGCCTAATGAAGCCCGGTTGGTCGTGGACTATAGAGAAGTCAACAAAAGATGCCACGTACTTTAACAACCTAATCCGTCTACTTTGCCACAGTGTATGTTTGAGATGGCACAGTTCCAGCAAAGTCCGTGGGTCGGAGTTACATTAGATCTGAAAAATATGTTCTTTTCCATTCCAATAACTGACCCGGAAAGAATACTGAATATGTGTATTGATGGCATCATGTACAGGTGGACAATTTGTCCGCAAGGATACCGCAACGCTCCATCATTAGCCACTGGTGCCATGAATAACACCCTGAAGAATTTTCGAGCCTTGCACTCTCTTCCCCCAGAAAAAGAATTAAAAATTTGGAGTTATGTTGATGATATTGCCATCATAGGTCGTGATAGCTCTGTAGTTGCCAGTGTAGTAGACCAACTAGTTGCTCACCTTCAAAGTGAGGGATGGACAATCAACGAGGAAAAGTCAAGCCTACATCCTGTAGATGACATTACGTTCCTTGGCACTCGGTACACCGGTTCCATCCGCCACGGAGTCTCGCATGAGGGTCCTAACATTGATCCGCTAAAAACATTCCACCCTGTCACTAAGAGGCATTTTCAACAGCTGTTGGGTCATTTAAATTGGTATCGACAATATGTTGAACCCAGCGATTTGGCACTCCTCACTAAATTACAGCGACAGATTCACGACAAGTCCCAAAAGTCCACGCCTTGGGCAGAAAAGGATCAGCAGAATCTGCTTTGCCTGCTAACCACGGTTAAAGGTACACAACTCCATGCCATCGATCTGGGTGAGTCACTAACCGTAACCCTTGGATTCACCACCAACCACGTGTGGGCTGTCGTGCACAACCCCCGCGATGAGTTAGTATATACTGCCCATAAGATGCTTCAAGCGGTGCAACATCAATATGGAGCTATGGGAAAGATTCTCCTAGCCGAACAACTGGTGGAGCTGTTAGCAAGGGGGCATGGGACGTTACACGCTCCTGGTGCCACATTGTTACCCTTGCTAGACGCGGGAAGAATCGACCCACATTTTCAAGGGGAGTCTAAGACCTGGAATACGCTAGTACTAACCCACCATTATAATTGGCATTGTTGGAGGTTCGAAGACACGGTACCTGATCCAAGCCCAGAACATGAGGAAAAGGTTCCTACGCTGTATGGAACTTCAGCCCCAGCGTGGATGGCCTCAGATGGAACCTCCCGACATGAAGGAGGCTATGGATACTACTGTAAAGCTTGTCATGATAAGGGAATTTTCCAAGCCGACCCAGATGATAATTCGTCCCAAAAATGTAAATTATTAGGATTCCTGAAGGTACTAGAACATTGTTTGATGTATCATAACGATACACTCCCAGTTCCGATCATCGCAATTGATTCGCAGTATATCTATAAAATTCTTACGGGTATAGCTTTTCCCTCCGAAAACCTGGATGATTGGCGAGACATCTGGAGGACGTTAACTAGATTTGTACGCCTTCCGTTGATTAGGCACACTAAGTCCCATCGTCCAGATCCAGTGCATGAGGTTATTGATAAGCTCTTGGAGGATCCACTCCGGACCGACAGCCTTGCCTGTCACATCTACCACTGATCCTGAAGCAAATCCATTCCTCACGTGGCTTCACAAAAATTGGGGTCACCCAGGACCACGGGCTTGTCATCAACGTTGGTGCCGAACCATTACAGAGCCGGCCTCATATGGAGCCAGGCGGGATTGGGAAAAGGTAGCTCAGGCCTGTGAAACGTGCACTAAAGAGAAGTGTCATAAAACCAAGCATCAGATCGGAGCTTTCGATTCTTCACAGTTTCAGGCAGGAAAAGTTTGGCAGGTAGATTTACTGGGACCCCTCCCAGGGTCTAAACCGCCAAATAAAGGACTAGTTGTGGTTGATTTGGGGACCAGACAGTTGCAGGTTATTCCCTTACGAAAAAGCAATGCCACTGCTGTTATTGCTGCCTTGACTGCTATGTTTGCCACCTGGCAACCCCCTCATGAAATCCAGTCTGATGGAGGACCTCCGTTTAATTCTAATGCTCTGGATAAATTTGCTCGTCTTCACAATGTGGCATGGCATCTTCATTTGCCGTATCATCCGCAGTCCAACGGCGTTGTGGAGAGACACATAGGTCTATACAAGGAGCAGCTTCGCCTTAGAGGAGGGACGTTTAAAAATTGGACTAAATTTAATCACGATGTCCTTATTTCACTAAACACTGCTAAACCATTATGGGATGAAGCTGATATCTGGAAACCCCCACCTTGGGAGCCCAAGTTCCAACCTGACGAGTTAGTGTGGATTTCAATACCTCACCCTCATCAGTCTCACCCACAAGTTCACAAAGGGACAGTTCAATGGCCGGGACAATATCCCAATACCTTTTCTGTCCAACTGGAAGAGAAGCCTGATTGTCCTCCTATTATTGTTCATCACAACTGGATGACTCGCCGTTCTGACGTTCACCCAGTATCCTTGCAGTGAAGCCAGTTATGATTCTTTCTTGTTTTGTCTTGTTATTCTGTTTTCTTCACAGGTTTGGCCCCAGCAAAAGCGGTGATTCACAACTACTTGATTATGAGACCAAACTGCAGTCCATTTGAAGCCAAAGAGTGATGGTTGCGAGGGAGGCACTGAGACGGCAAAGAACCCATCTGCTCAGGACTTGTTATGGCACCATTTTCATTTTGTTAAGTGTTTACTGACATTGTCTGTTATGGGAGAAGACGGACCGAAGTGGATGTTCACCAATCAGACGATGATCAACAGTTGTTGTTATGTGTTCAAAGTTATTGCATGTTGTAATTTGTTAAGAAGACCAGTCTGTCAAGTTATCTGTTTATGTTTATGTTTATACATATTGGTTGTGAAGGCTTTGCCAAGTCAGTGAATCCTCTAACAAAGATGCCGTATGATGTGCTCATGTGTCGAAAATTCCAGTTGTGCCATCAGCAAGGGGGCATGTCACGATCCAGTGAGTTTGGTGCCTCGGCACTATGGAATTTTCTTGTCACCTGACAGCCTCTTGCACAGCAAGGGTTTTTGCTGCATAAAGAACCCGCGTGCAGGGGAGAGTTCCCGCCACTTTGCAGCTGTCTTTGCAGGGTGCATTTCCCTTTGCAGCACGGAGGTGCACGGTGCAAAGAGTTCCCGCCATTCAGATGTAAATTTGTGCCCCGCAATTGGCTAGTGCTAAATTATTCACACGTGGCGGCCGGTAATTGGCTTGCTGGCTGTTTAAAAAACTAGCGCGACTTCCGCCCAAGTCAAAGAGCTTTGAGCACGCTGCAGAGTGCCTCTTAGAGATCCGACTTGCGGCTAGCTGGTCGATAGACTGATCACCTATCGATCCTTCTTCCCATTGCCGAACGCAGTCCCAGACGTACCCTTTTCCCGCCGGCTTGAGTCACGGACGGATTTATTGGCATTGGCCTCGCCAGCTGGAGCAACTCACATTGTTGTCCAGACGACCGAACCGTTTCTGTCGCAGCCACCCGTGATATAAGTAAAGTTTTTTTTGCAACCATTAAGCCTTGTCAGCCTCTCCATTCACCAGCCCGCCCTGATGAACAAGTAACTTCTGAATCACCGAGTCGGCTCAGCCCGGCCGAGACACCAGTCAGTCAACTTGATGCCAATTAAGCCTCAGCTGGAATACCATGTATGGGTTGAGGCACTACATTACAAGGATAGAGAGAGCCAGAGAGAGGCCACAGGCAAGCTCAGAACTGATAAAGCTTCCCTTCCAACCCCTTTATAAGAAAAGGTTAAGAAGCTAGGTATGTTTAGCTTGGAAAAAAAGATTAAGGGGAGGACACAGTAGAATATTTAAAAAAGGGCTGCCACAAACTAGATGGCAAGCCATACTCTGCTGCTACAAGGCAATGAATTTAAACTCCAACAAAACAGATTCAGAAAACTTGTCTTGGAATTTGTTCCAAGTTTAAAAACAGTAGGAAAATGGAATTAACTACCTAGGGAACACAGTTGCCAACTCAAGACATTTTTTACTGACAATCTGCAAACTCTTTACTGACAGCCAAACATTTTTACTGACATTTTATATGATGTAGATGCAACTTTTGCCAGACCCAGACAAGAGCTGTGTTCTAATTTAGGGTTTAATGCCAACATAGTATAAAGGTTTCTTCATCAGTAAGAAGTTTGCAAATTATCAGTTTAAAAAAGTTCTTGGGTTGGCAACCCAGTTTGACTATAGCAGTGGTTTTACACTCTGGGCCACCACCCCAGAGGTGAATAAGAAATCACCCCAGACCTTGACAACCCCAACTGCACCCCACACTATGCTGCTCTACTCTACTCATCCCTCCAGTCTTAACCTCACTGGCCCCAATCCCTCCATCCCAGCTAGGACTCTCAAAGAGGAACCACTCTCTACAGACCACTCAGCAGTATTAGAGGTGGATGAGATGGAACAGAATGGGACACATCAGTACATGACTAGGGGTTGTGAAAGGAGCCACAGAGATTCCCATGAGCTACAAAGGCCTGAGAAGAGCATCCTGTAGGGCAAACACTCCTACTCAGGTACCAGGTGGCATTGCTGTGCTCTGTCTGTGTTTCAACACTGCCTTCAACCTCCTTCCCACCATGAAGCTTCAAATCAGGCTCTGGTGGCTTCATATTTAAGGATGGCTCAAAATATACATTTTTAACAGATTTTATGGACAGGCATTTTTAGACTGCTTATTTAGAGAGTGTCCGTAAATTTACAGACAGCTACCACCCTGCTGGGGATATTGTAGGATCTTTCACTTAAGACTTTTGAAAAGGCTAGACAGGCATCAAATCTCAGAATGACTTAGAAACAGCAAATTCTGCATTTGTGCACGAGCTAGATAAGAGAAACCTTGAGGTCCTTTTCAACCCTGAGATCCTATCAGCAACTTAAATCATAGAAATTAATATTATACATAAATTATACCTTTGAAGGTCTTCTCAGAACAGGGATGCCAATATATGGAACCAGGCATGGAAAACCATACCTCAAATCCATCATTAATGCAGCTTTTTGTACTCACTTAGAAAACTGCCAAACACCACTGTTATTTTATAAATTAAGGGTTAATGTAAGTAAGACAGATTCCAGCCCAACAGAGTATAGCCATCAGTACATCAAAAGGCAAATACTGCTTTTTTATTACTATTTTGCTCCGAGCCATTTTCTGGTTATTCTGCAAATGAAACAAAACAAAATTCTACTAGACAGGGATTCTTCATGTAAGTCAAAGTAGAATGCTAATATAACAATTTAGACTTCAATCCAACTCAAAATGAACTTTTCTTCAATTTTCTGTAATTCACTCACTACTTGGGTGTCATATCTTCTAATCAAATTTCCTATATTTCAATAGAATAGTAATTCAGAGAACTCTGTATAAGAGCTTAGTGCTGCTGTACTCCAATACAATCCGTGACAAAAACCATGCTTTAAATCTCCTTTGTGGCCTACCAATTAACCAGACACTAGAATATAAGGTCATTCTACTCTGAAGTAACCCCCAAGTCAGGGGTGTCAGAGATATAGCCTGTGGACTGAATCCAGCCCACAGAGCCCTGCCATCCAGCTCTAGGTGCTGCCACTGGGTCGAAGTTGACACACACTGCACCAGCCTGCCCAGAATGCATGCCACACATGGCTTGCACTCTAGCCAATCTGTGACCCAGGCACCACACAGTGCAGCACTGGCACCACTCATTTGGCCCACCAACCCCAATGAGTTTGACACCCCTGCCCTGAATGATTATCTATTGTACAATCCAGTAAAGATGAACAAAACCAAAATAATTATACCTAAAAAAGCAGGTTTTCATATCATTTTACAAAGTATTCACAGTCATTTTGTTAAATGACCTGAGGCAAGAATAGGATCTAAATATATTTTTTCTTGAATAATAGACACTTCGTCAAAAATCAAAAGTATCTGCTGAATAATACAAGGGGAGAAGTCAGCAGGAGTGCTTCAGGTCAGGAATGAAGTTAATTGGCAAAAACTACATAGGGAGTTGGAATGGCACCTGCCAATACTATATTGGCTCAAACATTAGTTTGTTTGACCACCATTTCCTCCCTTTCAAAAGTATCCAAATGACACTCACATTTAAAGACAAATTTTGCATTCAGACACTGCTAATTAAAAAATAAGTAGTAACAAAAGCAACCAGTTTAAAATAGTCATGATGCTATTATTGAGACTACTAAGGCTTAATATAGGGAAGTATGAAATGAGGACCTAAGGAACCAAAAAACAAACAAACTAGAAAACAACCCCAACACACAACAGAGAAATAAAGATTCAAAACAGAAAACAGAAGAACACTGTCAGCTGCCCTGACAGCTGTCGTTAAGAAGCGAGACGGAGAAGCTATACTGACCACATAAACTACAGACCTCAGTTATTTAACTGGGTTAAATCCTCTCCCCCCTGGTAAAACCTGTGAGGGTAAGAATCTTGAATAAGATTTCACACCACAATAAAATGTTCAACTACAACAAAGAGAGAAGTTTTTACCCTACTGATAGATAGATAGATAGATAGATAGATAGATAGATTTTTTTTTTAAGGACCACTTGAAAATGTATATGCAAATAGTCCATGATATAATTTATCAGGGTTCCCAGTAACTAGGCAACTTCTGGTTGACAAGATTAAAGTAGAAAAGATTAAATGTTTTTAGAAACTATGCAAATAATGTAATATAAATAATAAAGCCTATTATGAATGTCTTTTCTGAGGAAAGAAATGTTTGCTTGTGGATCATCCACGTTCATGTAATTGTTTGGCTACAATTTGTCATGCTGTGTTCTCTCCGATACATCAACTGCAAGAGCCAAGGGTGCTTGGAGATGTGTGGGTCGCCTGCTGTGATGCGCTGGAATTACAGTGCATCATTCAACAGGCTTTGGTTAAAGTGCCCCTGCTGCCATTCTGAAGCACAGGATGCTGAATACACCAGACGTTGCAGGCACTTGAATTAAATAGGCTCGTGAGAGCTGCTCCAATTAAAGCTCCCTCCATCTCCAGAGCACCTGTAAAGATACTTCAAGTGACAAGTTTTGTGAAAGGTAAGATTAGGAAATTTGTGCAGGGCAAAAATGCAAGTACAGCAATGTATAGCTTTTTTTTTTTTTTTTTTTTGCACACATTCTAAAGCTACTGACAAAACACTTAGAAGGAAAAGAGCTCCCAAAAAACCCTTACATGCATTGAATGTGGGGCTTCATACTAGTACAGGGGTCTGTTACAGATCATTTTTTGGACTGGGGTTTATATTTGTTATGCAGCCACAGAATCCTAGGAGAAGTAGGGCTGGTAGAGACCTCCACAGGTCATCTAGTCCAACTCCCTACCCGAGGCCGAATCAGCCCTGTCCAAAACATTCTATATAAATCTATAAACTAAATTTTTTGTAAAACCGCAACTCTGCAGCTACCAAGTATAAAAAGAAAGAGAAATGTAACTTTTCCAGATTCCAAGAATTAAGTAAAACATTTTCTGCATTTCCTAGAAGTTTGTATCAAAGTGACCCCAGATGATGAAAAATCTGTGAAGTATGTAAATAGGATGTTGCTTAAGTACACTTGATTCTTTACAACATAATTTATGTTTAATAGTCAAAAATATTAGTGTAAAATTACTGAACTATAATTAAATAACATGGAAAATGTATCCTAAAAGCATTCTGATCCGACAAACTTGATAATTTTCTAGCATATAAATCCCCACATATGCCAGTTCCCACAAAGAAATCAACACTTGCTTTTTAATATGTAAAAGAGATTTTTAGGAAGCAAGTTTCTGACAACAGAAACATGGCTTCCAACCAAGTCTTTTGTATTTGAGGTCTCATTCTCCAATGAATACACTGAAAAAAATTCAGTATATTCATCAGTAGAAATATCAACTTTGGGGAAGAAAATTATGTCATTAGAAAAATAGTATCTAAATCATTAGTTACTATAGCATCTGATAGATATTATCATAGAGTATTTTCATAGTGTACTTTTATGCACTCAAAGAATAGAAACTTTATTAAAAGTATGCAAACTTAGATAGGTGATATTTCCATCAATAATTTGAATTATAAAAGCCTTGACAGTTAGTGAATTTGAATCATGGCATTGAGAGCAATAGATAATAATTTTATAATGGACTGTAATTTAAAACCGTTCTGAAATATTAACTATCATTTAACATACAGTATATAAAAGTTCATAACTGAGTTTTATTAATGACGTCCCCAAATTTCTCAAAAAGAAGATACAAATATGTAGTCTGCATACCAAAATGAAACCAGGGCATTTGCCCTGGTAGATGTGCCACTGAGCAGGTAGAAGGAATGTAAAATGAGTCAAATAAATCACTCCATCAAATAGCGTTTCAAAAATGGAAACTGTACAGGGACTTAACTAGATAAAGAACACAGAAGAGGTGTCTCAGGATCAGTAGCATTACTCATGGCTTAAGTAACATTGAACAGAAAAGAAAAAAAAAGCTTCAGAATGAAATTGCAAACATTTTGCTGTTAATAGTGCTTTTATATTGATACATTCCTCTTATAAACCCCAACCTAAAGCTTGGGAATTAAGCTACACTTACAAGTCCTGCTGTTCCAGCCTCACACTTATACATATGCATAACTTTAAGCACACAAATAGTTTCAATAAATGTTATTTCCATAGAGTCAATGAAAGTATTCATGCAAGTTTTTTTGGTTTTGTTTTGTTTTTTTTTTAAATATAGTAGTGGTTGCAGGAGCAGGATCTGAAACTTCAATAGTTGATTCTCCCAGGGCAACTTAGAAAAATTTGCTTTAAAAAAAAAATAAATAAATAAAAAAACCCAGCATCTATAGTTCAATTTTAAAAATTTAAAAAGTTGCAATAGTATTAGTTTTCAGGTTAATCCAAAACTGTGAAACCAATTTCAGTTTTTAAATCTTTGATTTACAAAGCTGCTCCACCCTACTGATAATACACTTAATGAACTGATAAGATACTTAATACAATCAAAATGAAAGCCAATGGCCAAGCTAGCCTCCACACTGTATAGTTACACAATCTTGTGACAAGGTAATACAAGAGGTCAGGGATAGGGCTGTTTTATCATGACTAAGAAATTAAAAGTCACAGGATAGTCACGTACAAACTGCAGTTGCAGTGAAGACAGCAAAAATAAATAAATAAAATAAAATAAAATAAAAGTGGCATGCAGAGAGGCAATATCAGAGGTATTTTGTACCTCAAGTAACCTCCATTTTCACTAGAAAATAGCTTCTCTCTATTTGGCCTCCATTTCAGAATGAATCAAAAGAATTTATATCTGGCTCACTTGATACCATGGATAGACTAGAATGTTCGTCCATTTAGAATAAAGGAGAATAAGGCAGCAACAAATAAACAGACTCTGATAACTTAGCACAAGCTGAACACTGCTGCAGCAGTGTTCAGCAAGTTTACTTCTCACTCACTCCTGCACATATGCTCCAAATCTGGAAATAATTGTTAATCTGGCAAAAATGTTTCAGGTCATACCTCTGTGGCCACTCTCAAAACCTCAGTCTCCAGTGGAATAACTCTGGAGAGTTGTCACCAGCATATTTCTGCATTTGGAGGATGCATGCATTTGGAGGATCACAACCGTCCTGAAAAGGGCCACTCCCACAGCGCAGATATGCCCTTACTCTCCAAAGTCCTAAACAGGGCTAGGTGAGGAGCTCTCTGAACAACTAATATTCATTTAATAAGTCTTGGGAAACTTGTGAAGTTCCCAAGAACTGGAGGACTACCAGCCTGAAGGCCAACATGAACTCTAGGGAAGTTGATCCTTCTTGATGTCAATCCTGTGAGGGAAAACATCTTAATTTGGGACTATCAACAAAGAACTGATATTAGAACTATAATTAATGCTAGTCAATATGGTTTCATGGAAAGTACAAAGGAACACTTTTTTGGGCCAGGACTGCAGGTGCAGTTGATAAAAGGAGCCGTATCCCCACTTAGTTGAACAAAAAGTTACTGAACTAAATACGAGACTAATAGGGTGAAACTGAATAACCTATGGTATATTAGGGGCCAGCATACACGTTCTCTAGAGGTTCCAGTTAGCTATACATTAGGGCTGTGCGAAGCTTCAGTCCCCAATTCAATTCAGAAGAAATTCGGCCCGATTCGGTGACAGATTCGCCAAATCTGAATCGAATCAGGAGACCCTTTAACTTCTCCAAATTGAATCGGAACCCTCCGAATCAATTCGGAGACATTCAGCGATTCAGACAGACACAGCTTTAAAGCTTTTTCTACATGCCTCTAGGTAGCAGGCAGCTCGGGAATGCTGTGATGCTGGGGCAGATAGACTGTCCCACAGAAGCGCGGTGGGCTCCCCGGCACACATGGCAGCAGACCAAGAAATGGACCAGAAGCACTTCTGGTCTGCTTCCGAGTCCCCCGGAGAGCACGCAGGGGGGTCCCCCTGTGCCCCCCCAGCTCAGCAACTGGTGCCTCCTGGTCTGGGGGGGCACCCAGGGTCCCCCCGTGCTAGATAGCCGAGCTGGGAGGCACAGGGGGGTGTCCCGTGCACTCCCTGGCAGACCCAGAAGTAATTCCATTCCATTTCCGGGTTTGCCAACAAGCATGCTGGGGGGCCCCCACTTCGCTCTTGTGGGATGCTTCATCCGCCCCAGCATCGCAGCATTCACGAATCGTGCTGGTACCTCGAGGTATGTAGAAAAAGCATTTAAAGCTGTGTCTACGCCTGAATTGCCGATTCTCTGAATCAGCATCAAATCTTCAGATTTGGATTCAGCTGAAACTAAAAAGTCAGGAACAGTGATCCAAATCAACTAATCAAATCACTGTACCTGATTTGGGTCAAATCCAAATTGAATAGGGACTGTTTCGCACACCCCTACTATACAGTAATATTCTAGTCTTCCAGGACCTCACCCAACCTCCATGAGTTCTCAGAGAAGATAGCCATCAGTTCCAAAATTACCTGAGACAATTCCTTCAGCACCCTAGGGTGCTGCTCATCCAGCCCTCCCAACTTGAAAGCATCAAGCTTCTCTAACCTGTAATCCCCAACCTGTTCTGCCATTGCTCTAAACTGCTCATCTCCTATCTTTGCTGCCAACAGCACTCATTTGACAGCCACCTTATTTGTGAAGACTAGATTAAAAAAGGCATTAAATACTTCAGCCTTCTCTGCATCATCCATAACTAGATTGCCTTTTGCTTTCCATAAGGGACTTAGGATTTCTCTGGTCTTCCTCTTATTTTTGGCATACCCATAGAACCCCTTTTTATTGCCTTATCTCTTGCCAGCTGCATCTCAGATTTTTCCTTGGCCTTGCCAATTTGCTTCCTTCATGACATTGCAATACTATACCCTTCCAGTGTGACCAAGTTTCCACTTTTTACAGGATTCCTCTGAGTTTCAACTCACTGAAAAGAATGCTGTCTAGACAGGCTGGTCTCCTCCTACACTTCCCGTACTTCCATCACATTGGGACAGCTTTCTCCTGCACCCTTAATACAGTCTCCTTAAAGTACAGCCAGCACTCTAGACTCCTTTCCCTGCCCTCAGACTTGCCTCCCAGGGTATCCCACCCACCAGTTTCTTAAAGTCTGCTTTTTTGAAATCTAATGCCTTTATGCTGATGCTCTCCTTCCTTTCTCCCCTTAGGTTTCTCCCCTTCTTGCCCTTACTGCAGCCCCATGTGCATTGCTGGAACAAGAGGGGTGGGGGCAAGAAGCAGTGAGGAGGTTTTCCACGTGGCTTCTCTGCTCCTTGCCATGCCAGGTCGCTGCAGGAGGGAAGCAGGGCGACAGGGACTAGTGGCGAGCAGGGGGCCTGCTGTTCCCTGCTTTCAAGAGATGCGAGCTGGAGGCCCCGTCTAGCAGGGCTGTAGGAGGGTCTTTAATTATAAGTCACAGATTTGGGGGGTTTATCAATATAATAAATAAATAATAATAATAGCAGAGAATCTGTGATATCAGGGAAAACCAGGATCCCTGCTCATAAGTCACTTACCCCCAGCTCCCTCACCATTTTTATTGCCCTCCACTGGATTCTCTCCAATTTGTCCATATCCTTTCTGTAGTGGGGGCCCAAAACTGAACAGAGTACTGCAGATGTGGCTTCACCAGTGCTGAATAGAGTGTCAACAGAAGATCACAGGGTCACTGTCATCCAAGTTACCTTCCACCTTCACACACTCAACCAATTCTTCCCTGTTTGTGAGCAGTAAGTCAAGAAGAGGTTTTCCCCTAGTTGACCTCTCTACCATCTGTATCAAAGTTATCCCCAACATACTCCAAGAATCTGCTATATTGCTTGTACACTGCTGTTTCCCTCCCAACAGATGTCCCAATATTTAAGGTTCCCTATTAGAACCAAGTTCTGAGATCTGCAAGTTAGTCAGTTTTTAAAGACCTCATCCACCATAACCTCCTGGTTTAGACACCTGTAGCAGATGTCCACTATGACATCCCCCTGCTGCTCTCCCTTTTGGACCTTTGCCCAGAGGCTTTCAACAGGCATACCTCCCACTCCATACTGCACCTCAGGACACCAAGTACATCAGGGCAGGTAATTATTTCGGGCAGAGGGGAGCTTACCCAGTTTTGGCAGGCTGTCAAGGGCCACATGGGTAGCCCTACCCCTTGGTCACCATCTTGGGACCAATGTCACAGGGCCAGCACCAGTGGGGCCCAAAGTGGGGCACAGGCTGGCAGGGGTCTATGGAGCCAGGCTGGGCTGCCCCAGCAGTTGGGGGGAGGGAAGGGGGGAAAGCTGGCCCAGCTCCATAGAGTTGACCTTTGAGTGGAGTGCTTAGTTTCTGGCTTAAGATCAAGGAAAGGTTCCCTGCAATGGCCTGTACCTCATGCAATACACCACATGCATGGAACAAAAAGGGCTAGTTCATAGGGCATCTCTGCATGGCCTCCTCCTAATCCCAGGTCCATTGATGACAACATGCCCCTTAGGCGCCTCAAAGGTCAGCAATTAAACAGAGTAGATTGACTGGGTGCACTGCTCAGAAAGAACCAGCAATGGAGGCCTTGACAGTACATATTTTAAGAGAGCCCAAGAGTCCTTCTGCAAGAGATGTTTAGGTCTGCTCCAAGCTACCCCTTCTCTAGTGCAGAGGGGGGGAGGGAGGAGGGGGATGGCGAGAGCTTTCTTAGCAGCAGACATGAGGTCAAAAGGAAAAGCCATACAGATAGTGACAGCCATACCAAATGGCTCCATGGTATAGAATCACAGAAAAAAGAGCTGGAAGGGATCTCAAGAGATGATCTAATTCAACCCCCTGGCTCCAGGAAGGATCATTCCAATCTAAACCATCTCAGACAAATGTTTGTCTAGCCTACTCTTAAAAAACTTCAAAGGAAGTAGATTTCACAACCTCTCTAGGTAACCTGTTCTAGTGCTTAAAAAAAAAAAAAAAGCCAAAACACCTTTCTTAATATCCAATCTAAAATTTTTCTTATTGCAATTTAAGATCATTACTTCTCATCCTTCCGTCTGTTGTCACAGCAAGTAGTCTAACAACATCTTCTTTATAACTACCCTTCACATGCTTTGAAGACTTAACAAATTCACTCCTCCCCCAGTCTTTTCTTGTCTAGACCAGGAGTATCAAAGATATCATCTAGCTCACAGTGCTTCCCATGAGTCTCAAAATCAGACATGTGCACCAGACTGTGTCCAGGCTGCACCCAGCTCACTGGCCTGGCTTTGTGCCACTCATCCAGCCCAAGAAACCTAATGAGTTTGACACCTCTACTCCAAACAAATAATTCCAGGTCTTCTAACCTTTTTTCATAAATCATTTTTCCTAGATCTCTAAAATCACTTAATTGCTCTCCTCTGAACTCTTCACAATGTATCCATCTTTCTTGAAGTGCAGCGTCCAAAATTGGACACAATGCTCCACATGAGGCCTCACCCATACTAGAGAGGCAAAAATCATTTCCCTCAATTTTCAGGCAATACTACTGTTACTGCATCCCAGTATGATAGTCTTTTTTTTTTTTTTTTTTTTGTGCAACAAGAGCCCACTGAGGACTCTTTAGTCCAGTGTAACACCTGTATCTTGTTCTGCAGTACTGCAGCCTATCCAGGTGTCCTCAACAATTTGTATTTGTGCATTTCATTGTTCCATCCTAAAGAACAGGAATTTATACTTTGCCTTATGTAATCTAATTAAATTAATTTTGGATCATTTTCCAGTTCATCAAGTTCATTACAAATCCTAAACCTATTTTCTAAAGCGTCTGCAACTCTACCCAGCTTAGTGTCATCTGCAGATCTGTTAAGTGTATACTCCCATCCTCCAAAACATTAATGCCAGACTCAGGACAGACCCCTGAGGAACTCCACTTAATACCTCCTTCTGGTTTGCTAGTTACCCAAAGCAATCTTCTGACACTCATGGATGCTTCCTTTTAACTCATCCCTGCTCTCGCAGGATTTGGGATAAGGAAGGCACTAACCCCCTCTCATAAAAAGTATTTGAGAAAGAGGCTCTGGAAGTTTGCCACCTTAAATTAACCAGAAGACGATAAAAATATGCTTTGCAGCCAGAGTACCCAAACATTTTTGTATTTTTATTCATAGCCATGCCTTTAATCAAACTTCGGTTAAAAAGCATAAGCCTCTATGCTAGAGAAAAGCTAGAAGTCCCCTCCGACAAAGAGCTACAACAAAAAATAAAATATATCAAATTTTTAATTAATTTCACAAATGTCTTATTCTCAGATTGCCAGAAACTTTCTCCCTAGAGTTCAGTCTTCCACTTTTATTTTACAAGCTTTCGTAAGCTCAATTTTAATGAAGTTCAGATGAAGAAAGTAACATCCATCTTACAAAACATGGATCCCAAGGCTGCACTATAACTGAGGAACAAAAGTTAAAGACTTCACGTTTCCACTCATCTATTATTATCCTTTCTGAAATAGTTCACTAGTTTTGACAATTCTACAAAACCTTACAGAACTAACTTCTCTAAGAACCAAGATCTCCAGCTCAAGTCAGAGTAATTATCCAAAGATTAGTGCCTGGTAATTCATTTATCTTCTTCACTGAGCAGAAATAATGGGGATTAGGTTGACTAGACTTTTTTTTTTTTTTTTTTTTTAAACAGTTCATGCTCAGTTGCTACCAGATGCTCAGTCATCATAATGAATTAAGAGCAGGAAGATGTACTAATTGAATTAAATGTTACTTTTAGTTTATTTTCTTTCTATTAAAAAAAATGGATGACATTTGGCCTCACTTAAAGCAATTAAAAAAACCCAACAACCTGTAATCAGAATAATGGAAAAACTACTACATGACAACATTAGAGGAGACATTTCATATTCCTCCATTTCTTCTACAGGTTATAACATGACCCAACACTGACAAAAGAACAGAGTGCTGAGGGCAACTCTGCTACAAGCACAGGACAAGCCAATGGGTCACAACAAGGCTCTACAGCCTGAATGCTCACTACACCCTGAAAGAGTTGTCACAGGTAAGAAATCTGAGGCCTTTCTATTTCAACTTCTTAAAATAACACCTCCCAAAAAGTGAAGCTGCAGATCTCTACCTGACACCTGGTAAATAACAGGTGCAATGCAGAATGCCATGATTAATGCTACATAAAGGGCTTTGTTACTAGATTTGAGCTTGTATATAGGTCAGAAATATAAGAACAGCTATTTTGGAATGTACCCATCTCCAGTTTAGCTCATGTGTCTAACAGTAGCCAAAAATCTCACTGTACTGCATTTCTATAAATTGCTTTATCCAAGAATCCAAACTAGTTTATAAATATGGAATACCTTAGGTCTAACCCTCTGAGAGAAAGTTAAGCATTATGCTTCCAAAAAGTCATCCTGGCCCCTCCACAAATGGACTATGCAAAACAATACCATTAAATTAATTTCTATAACCAATGATTCACGCAAATCCCAAAACAAGACACCTGTTTGCCATTTTAATTTGGGGGGGGGGGGGGGGGGGCAGGAGGAATATGAGACCATAACAGGAGTTCAACAAGGTAAGTGCAGCTAGCTGACTGTCTAAGAAGCGGGCGCTATTAGATTTGAATTTGGATTCAGCCCAAATCGGGGACAGCGATTTGATTTGTTGATTTGGATCACTGTCCCCAATTTGATTCAACTGAATCTGAAGATTCAATGCCAGCGATTCGGGCACAGACACCATTTTAAAAGTTTTTTCTACATACCTTGAGGTACCAGCATGGCTCGTGAATGCTGAAATGCTGGAGTGGATGGAGCGTCCCACAGGAGTGCAGGGAGGCCCCTCCATGTGTTCAGCTGCAAACCTGGAAGTACTTCTGGTCCACTTACAGGTCTGCTGGGGAGCACACTGGGTCCTGCTCCCTCTGGCTCTGCGATTGGCCGGGGGGGGGGGGGGGGGGGTCTGGAGGGGCACGACCCTGGGTGCCCCTCCAGACCCAACTGGTGCTTGGCAAGTGGTGCCTCCTGGCACTTCTGTGGGACACTCCATGTGCCTCAGCATCACAACATTCACAAGCCGCCTGCTACCTAGAGGCATATAGAAAAAAAAACGTTTAAAGCCATGTTTGTCTGAATAGATTCAGAGGGTTCCGATTCGATTCGGAGAGATTAAAGCGTCCTCAGATTAGATTTGGATTCAGAGATTTGGCCACCGAATCAAGTCAGGGACCAAAGCCCTAATAACAATGCACAGCTGTATTCACATTACCATCATGCACTCCAATCCATTGCTTAGAGTGCATATAGGTTCCTACATTAGATACATTCTTATATTGTAACATGGGATTGTCCACACAGCAAGGAATGAATAAAAAAAAAAATAGCTGAGTACATTACAGAACCCACACTCACAGCTACCCTGTGGCAAGAGACCCCTTTCTTTCTGCCAACAGAGCAATTCAAGCTCTGCAAGTGAGAAGGCTTCTGGTACCACAGGGAAGCCACCAGAAAACATCTACAGACCTGCCTCTTTCTGCCAGAAGCTGTGGGCCCCTTAACAGCTGATACCTTAAATGCCCACCAGCAAAGTTGTGGAAGTCCTGCCAACAGAAGGCTTGTAATACATACAGGTGCTCTAAAGCAGTGAGCCTCAACCAGGGTGGCATGAGATCCTTTTAAAAGGTGCTATGTAAAGTTAGCACCATTAGGTGTGCAAACACCTACACATGATTCATTAAACAAGTCTAGAGGTTTTAAATAGAGATACCATAGTGTCAAAAACATTTTGACCTGTTGAGTTCCGAGTTCTTTGCAGCAGAACTGCTCTACTATTTTTCTGTGGTCAAAAAAAAAAAAACAACAAAAAAAAACAAGTGAAAGCTCAGAACTGGCATTTTCCAAGGGGTGCCTTCAGTCTGACAAGCTTGAGAACTACCATATTTCATAGTTATAAGTAAAGATTTGAAGTCAAAATACTTACCTTAAATTTACACTTCAACATATACACTGCACCAATACTTTCGATCCGCACCGCAGTGCTGCCCTGGCCCAGCTGAACCCCAGTCCGGCCCCAACCCAGCCTTTTTCACTTACTACGAGATAGCATCCCCGTCGCTGGAGGCCCTGGGGCCTGGGCCTTGCTGTCACCAGGGAGACAACACTTGGCCAGGTGTTAAGCCCAGCCCCATCCCCTGCAAGTGGCGCTGTCTGGGCTGTGCCAGCCAAGCACTCAGCCTGGCCTTACCCCCTGCGAGCAGCGCTGCAGCACGTGTCCACCCTCCGGGTGCCTGGCCCACAGTGAGGGCACACAGGGGCCAGTATAAGTTGACCCTATATTTCTGATCCAAAAAGTCAGGTCCACTTATCCACTGCACTTACAAAAATCCTAACTTTTTGGATCAGAAAAATGATCAACTTATACACAGTGTCAACTCGTATACCATGAAATATGGTAGTGCTTTATAGAAAGAATTGAAACAGTCAAACATACTACTCTATATGTCCTCCTTTCCTAAAAGTAGTTTAATAAAAAGAAACTAAATCTGTCCCAAAAAAAAGAAGTCTTTCTGAAAACCTTCAAGAGATTTTTGAAAAGAAGAAAAACCTTCTCTCAGTTTATCAAAACCCAGATGTAGACTCTGTATAAAATATCCAAAAAAAATACAGAAATTACTCAGGAAAAAAACAAAACAAAATACATCCTGCACTGAGATGTACTGCAGGAATACATTCTAACTAAATATTTCTATTTTAAACCAAGTCAAGGAATAACAAAATGGGCGAGTGTCAATTTTAGGATTAAATGAATGATGGTGCACTACAGCTACCCTTCTTTTAAGGGTCTGATACTTCATTGCACAAAAGCAAAAAGGCTCATTAAAAACGCTCGTACCTTGAATCCAGGATGTTTAAATGGTGTAGTTTAACAGAAGTTGGCACCGTTTCAATTTCTGAGACTTACGGTTGATCTGATAGGATTAGAAAACTTCTCAAACTTGTACATTTTATTCAAGCTTCCAGAAAACTTCCTAGGGTTGATTTAATTTTCCAGACCACTGCATGCACCCAGCAGTTTTAGAAATTATAATTTAAAAAAGATCAAATCTCTAGGGTCTAGAATTCAGTGTTGAGTTTTAAGAAATATTTTCAGTGGAAAAAACTTGGATTGTGTCAATAACTTAACAGCAGAAGCCGATCTGAGAAGGCAAGAATGAAAGATTCATTCTTCAGGATGCAGAAAGCTTTCCCCTTGCAAGTATCTTTAATTTGCTTTAAATAAATAATATAAATATCTATCATTAATTAAATGTGTATGTGTGTTTTATACATAGTAAAAGCTATGTTAACCAGCATTTTAGTAACTGGCAAACTCTACTAACCTGAATTTCCGGCCGGCTAGTGGGGGAAGCTTGCATACATCGGCTGCTGCCGCCACCTCTACCACTCCCTGCTCCATGTGCAGCGGCTGTCACCCCCCCCCCCCCCCCCCCCGCCTCAGGTAACTGGAAATGTATATACTTTCACTTATGCGTTTTATAAGTGGCCAGATACAACTTTTGCTAAAATAATGTATACGAAACAGAAGAAATTCCAAGCCTCGTTAGGTTTTTATATCCATGAACTGGGAAAAAAAGTTCGCAAAAAGTAGAGACATGTCAGATTCATTCCTACCAATATCACTCCAAACCATCCAAAAAATATTTTAAAGCCATTACAGGTGTTCCTTTCTCAGCTCAAAATATATGCTGCAGATGCTACGTTTCTAAATTTTAATGCTGTTGGTTCTGAAGTCAACAAGAAAACCTTCAATTGAAGTAACCCATTTACATTATCCAAGTCTCTACCTTCCAGTACCTACCAAAATTAGGATTTCTGGTGACCTCATGAACCAGTTTAAAGATCACTCCAAATTTACTGAGGTGCTGTGACCACAGGCTGAAACCTGTTGTAGGCATCAATTCTTCGGGCCTCAGGTACAAAACAATTATTTCCTTTTTTAGTGTTCTGGTCCCATCTACACATGCAAAGTTAAACCATAAGAACTTGAACCACAGCCAGGCTGTAACTGTTTTCTTCAGTGTGTTTATGACCCTAACTTTCTGTTATAATTAGACATGAGTGGTTTCCAAGCGTCTAAATCAGGCTTGGATTGTTAAGAAATGCACATGCTCAATAGCTCCAATAGGAATTGCAATGGTTTCTGAAGACCAGGTCTGCATCACCTCAGAGTTCCTCATAACAGCTCTATATGCAATTAGAGACCATTTTTTAATTTATTAGTACCAAACGTATTGAATTTTAAAAAGTGTGGACCCCTTAACTGCATTACATTGCATGCTAAGAACTCACACTGTCAGGCTTTACGTATTAAAAAAAAGAATGAAAAGCCCATTTTCTTCTTGTTACACCTGAAGCCTGGTATCTTTCTTAGTTTGCATATGAACTTTATTTTTAAACAGGTGTTGAAAGTTACATCTTACAGTACCCAGTGGGCCTTTAAGTAACTGTTTGTATTTCTTTCTAAATTAAACCAGAAGGGCATTTACAAACTACACACCAACTATAGTTGGATACATGAAACAATATTTTTTCCTGAGTTACAAAACAGTTGTACAATAAAAAAGGTAGCATACGTTTTAAATAGCATTTAATTTACACACAAACTAACTGAAACAGCAGCTTGGTCATGTGGCTGGAGTCAGGGTAAGCAGACAAAAGATGGTAAAAAAAACAAAACCACACCACCAAAAAACTTTTGTGCATTTTGACAATTCCCTGCCACTATGATATCTGGAAGTTGCTAAAACTTCCCTCTACTTTACTTCCTACACACTCCATTTGGAAAATTAAGAGGTTTCAAATTGCTTCACAAAGATGAATAAAAAAAACTCAGATGAAAGTGATTAAAGGTTACTTAATGATTACTACAGTTAGTAAAATCGAACTGCATTTGTCACAGAAGTGAACTGCAGCATGATTTTGCCATGTTATTGCAGGACTACCACCAACTTGGCAATACAGTACAAAAGCTAAGACCAAAAGGATTGCATGTCATTCTTTAAATTTCAGTCTCAGATCATTAGACAGATACAAATTTTGACACCTGGAAATGCACACTCTTCCACAGATATTTTATTAAGATAATTACTCTGCAGGTGAGCATAAAGGCTTCTTCAATTCCTCAACAATGAGAGCTTTTACTGAACCAGAGTGCTGTGACACCATAGCATTGTGATGATCTAAATGGAACTAGACCAGTAGTTTACTACTGATAAATAAAAATCATTTCTTTAAATACAGACTTTTACTATTAAAAAAAAAAAAATGCAACAAATCAAAGCTAGTAGGGGATAGAAGAATTATGTACTCGGTAACCAGATAATTGACTAAAAGGACTAGGGATGATGGTTTTTGAATGAGTCATGTCATTTCTGAACTATTGCTATTTGAATATAGTAAAGTAAAATAGTTAAGATGGCAGATGGTAAGATAAATTACTTCACTCTGTTATCTGAAAGGTCATGCACAGCCAAGATCAGAACCCTCCTGTACTCTATCTACCAGACCATGCTGCTTCTACACCAGCAGTTGCCAACTTTTTCAGGTTGCAGGCCAAAATATCCAAGCTGGGTCAAGTGGACACTAGGACTCAACTGCCACTTCTCCCCACAAGAGAAGCCCCAGGTCCACAGGCCAGATCAATTAGCTCCATGAGCCAAATACAGCCAGTAAACTATAGATTGCCAACCTGGGTGGCTACACCATTGTAGATACTAAACTACAATATGCTACATATGCCCAACAATAAATGTGTAATTGCTATAAGAAATGCTTTTGAATACTGTATTTAGGTTGGCATTTTATTTTGAGCAAATCAGGACATTAGCAGTATTAATATGGATTATTTTAAGGGTGAGGTAGGTAAGGAGTTGAATAAAATGTATTAAATGGAGCCTTACAAGAGTTTCCATGAAATGTAGTAGATCTAGTTTGTGGACTTCTTATTCATAAAATAAGCCCCCATTCATCAAATAAATCTGATCCCAGGCAAGTTTAGGTTTTGTTGAGAAAACTCTGTTTGAGAAACATGTCCAACTACTGCAAAGGAAGGAAGTCTCCATTCATTCAAAGAACAGATATAAAAGTAGAAGAGCAGCTCCAACTCTCCAACAGCCACAGCAGCAGATCTCAGCTCTGTTTTGGAACAGCTTCTTGGAATCTTGCACACTTCCTAGTTTTATCACTAATCATTGAAGCAGGAGTGTACAGTACATACCCAGTAGTAGTATAGTATTGGGGAGTTAAGCTGCATCCCCATTTCGCACTCTAGTGACACACAGCAGTGGCACTGCCACTTGGATACTTATCTGATTATTTTCTCACAGCTAAAGGAACATCCAGAAGGAATGAGATCCCTACTATGCCTTTGGAACTGTAGCCGCTTCTATGGCTCTATGGTATACTCTACAAATAGAAGCCAAGAACAGCATTCAGGCTTTCAGTCTCTTCCAAAGACAAACAAACATGTATCACAATATTACAGGGAGCCCCAAGAAATGGCAGATAAGTTTTCCTCTCAATGCATGTGGCAACTCAGAATGAAACCAAAGACACTGATAGAATTTACACTGCAAAAGAGGCTCCCCACTTCCTCTGTCATCCTTAGACTAACTAGTGCAGTTTTATTAGTTCAAAATTAGCACTGTTTAGTAAAAAATGTTTTTTGGCAGTTGAGCATGAAGCCTTGGTTAAGCGTCAGCCTCATGCAGAGGTTGCACCTGGTTTGTGGTGCACTAAACCACTACAGTGACAGTGTCACGCTAGTGTCATATAAAAGCTGGCAATTTCAGGTGCTGTTGTGCAACTAGAGATATGCCTATCAGTTCACAAGAAGTGACAAATACATTCAAAATCATGGAAGGGATTTAGTTAGTTGAGAGTGTTTCTAACTGCAAGAGTGGAAGCTGGAACAGAAGGTAGAATGAGTCCAAATAATTTTTTTTTTTTTCTTTCCAAACATAAAACCGCGCACACACACACACACACACAGAAGTCATCAACGGAAAACAAAACAAAGCTACTATCCCATGATACTGAAAGCTGTTTACAGTGATAAATAAACCACGCTGTCTTGCAGCCCAACATGATCACTGCTTCCCCCAGATAATCAAAAGAGGTGCCAGATAGAGTATGTAATTGGCATTCTTTTAGCCATGAGGTGCTTGGTAACATGCAGTGATAGCTAGTCAGTCAAATGGACACCAATATCCGCTTGTTTTATTATACACAATATTGTTTTGATGTACACTGAAGTGTGTAATCAACTGAGGACTGAAGCTTTCAGCCACAAACAAAGTTATATGGAGCTATGTAGTGCAAATGTGCCATTAAAGGCTGTATATATGATCTCTTTTATTAGACCAACTGAGTAGTTGGGGGGGGAAAAAAGTTCTTAGCAAGCTTTCGGGTACAATCACCTATCCTCAGGCATAGGGAGAGCTGCTGAGACTCCCTGTCTGAAGGGCGACTGCACCTCAAAGCTCGTTAAGAACTCCCCCCCACCCCACCAACTACTCAGTTGATCTAATAAAAGATAATCACAACTACCCAAATAAGCTTTCCTGCCCATGACCTTAGACCAACATGGCTACAACCAAAAACCCATTAAAAGCTGTGACTTACAAACACTGCACTGACCTGACTGACCTTGTTAAATGGAAAAAAACCCATCCACAAATTGAATCACTGAGTGCTTGTTTTGATAGGGATAGGTTGTAACCCTTTTAGACATTTTGGCCAAGGGAATATTTGACAACAAGGCTTCGGATGAAGCAAAGAGGAAATTAGTTTTACTATTAAGATTCTTGCAAGTATAACTTTGTGAAATCTTATTTTCCTTATTCTTATTTGGTTTACCAAAAGTCAACCAAAAAGGAAAAACAGATGACTATGACTAACTAACTGAATATAGTTAAATCAAGTGTGGGGAAAAACAAATGAACAAAACCACACACAAAACAACACACACACACTTTAAATTATCTTTTGCACTGCTTCAGAAAGATCTTTTGAATGTTGTGAACAAAGTAGTCTTCTGGTAACATTTGGCAGGGGGGAAAAAATTCCTTCAATCTCAAAATATTTTGCAGAAGTACAAGGAAGTTAACAATCTTAACCAAGTTCCACATATCCACAGTATTATCCAAATCCCAGGCATATTTTAGTTGGTAATAGGAACCTTCTCAACAGGAACAGGATTCTAACCATCTATGCATCAACAGGTCAAATTTACATAATAGAACAAAGTTTGTGCAACTACCTCTTGGAAAAAATCTAACTGTAGATAAATGGAAAGGTTTTTATTTTGAATTAGTAGTCTGGTATTAATTCAAATAGAAAGCATAACTATAAACACAGTTAGACTCAACATCCTACAGAAGAGACAAGTGCCTGAATGCAACAGTGAATTAAGGAAATTTTCAAAAGATCAAGAGACAGGCAGTCCATAATGTCAGAAGTCCTTAGGGATGCTTTGAATAGGAAAAATAAAAAACTTGGCCGAACTACAGTATAGAATAATACTATTGTTCATCCCAGAGAAAGTTCAAGATGTGCTACCGAAGCATTGCCTTCCTATACACCCAATGCAGACCTGTGCAGGCCAATCCACAATTTATGTTGTATACCATGGGTGCTCAACCCTCAGTCCATGGACCAGATTCAGCAGAGGGCTCCCCATAGGTCTGAAAATTTGCAGTAATGGCAGCATTAATGGCTGCCCCCCTCCTACCAAACTCCCAGACCCATGGGAAGTTGCACAGACCAATCAGTATGGCCCTACATGCTAGATCAGGCATGCAGGGCAGCACAGAGCCCTATCTCAGTGCTTGGGGCCAGGTGGGCAGGTGCTACAGGGCCCAATCCAGGCATCCAGGAGCCAGCAAGGCCACATAGTGCCTCATCCTGGCACACAGGGCCAAACTGGGTGCAGAGCTTGTCTGCAGGCATTCATCTGGCCTACAAGACCAAAAGGTAGAGCACTACTTCTGTATACGCTTTGTGAAATGTTAATAAGAGATGGGATTTCCTTTTGCCACAGGTCACTAACACCAGTTTATAGACTCTGCAGCTACTTTTGACTAAGCACAATCATCATGGTCACTGCTACACCATTTACAAAGTGTCTAAGAATACCATACATGCCCAGACCCAAGACAATTCTGAATTTAAGATAAACCTTAAGTAATTAGATTCCAGGTCTGGAGAATTTGGAAAATTACAATGTTTTGTATGTATGTATGTATACAATTTAATTATTGGAGGGTCTTAAATTAATGTTTGTGCAGGTGTGCATCTACTGTAGCAGGAGCAGGAAACAGGGGAGTCAAGTGTCCCCAAACCTTCTACTATTGCTTACCCTTTAGCTCTAACCCAGGGGTGGGCAATTATTTTGGGCAGAGGGTCGCTTACTGAGTTTTGGCAAGCTATCAAGGGCCGTGTGACAGGCAGTCAGGGGCAGATAAATATTAATTTTCTAAGTTTTTAGGGGCTCTGCAGGCCAGATAGAATGGCCTGGCAGGCCGCATTTGGCCTGCATTTTGCCCACCCCACTCCAGCCTCCTGCCCCTCCCTCCCCTCCCAGTCAAATGGTGGGGAGGGGAATTCATCTTGGATTAGAATAAATACAGCACTCTCTAGTGGAGGAATTTTACTGTGGTAGCTGTCAGGGTAACTAGCTATACTGAAAGCCAGTTCATAATTCAAATCGGAAATAGCCAAGAGATGCATTGTCTGCAATGTGGAACATTTGAACAGATTTGCTTTAGTCAAATTTTTTACTCCTGTTCTAATGACAGTTTAAGGACCCATCCTTAAACTTAAACCAAACTAAACCTGCAAGTGAAGTTACCCTGATTAGGGGAGCTGCCAACAGCTAGAGGAGTTGCAAAATAAATACATAAAATGAACTAACAGGACTCAAGAGCAATGACAACCAAAGCAGTTATGCATGTTTCCTATAAAATAACTGACTTGTGTGATACTGCATGTGGACAGCAGCAACAATTGGTTAACAATTTCACAGATGGCTCTATAACTGAAGTCATATATCCAATCCTTCTCAAGTCAGTGGCATTTTAGCCTCTCCAGAGATCTCTTTCTGAGCAGCAGGCTGCCTGAAACAGTTAAGATCTAGCATTTAAGAACAGAAGCAACGACAACTTTTACCTGGACTAGAAAATATTAATCATTAAAACAGCAAAGGAAAAGAAATTAGTTTTCAAATGTAAAAAATTACAAATCATTCTTTACATGCATGGGTAACAAGTAGGGAAGTACTAAGCAGCCTGACGGAACTGTCAGTTTCCTGCCAACTGAAAGCAAGATATCACCACTGTTGGGGTCATGTTCAATGTTCAAAAGGGGTCCACCTACAAAAAAACCTCTTCCCCATCCTCCTGCCCCCATGCACACAGCCCTACAGAGCTGATGTCAAAGGAAGCAAGGCACAAAGCTGGAAGGTGACAGCCTGAGATACTGATACCCTGAAAGATACTGGAGCATATCATTAGGTAATCTCTTTCTAAGCACCTAGAGAATAATAAAGGTGATAAGGAACAGCCAACATGGATTTGCCAAGAACAAGACATGCTTAACCAACCTGATTTCCTTCCATGATAAGAAAATAGGCTTCACTGAAGGCTTTCAGTATGATTACATATCATTCTCTTATATAAACTAAGAAAAATACAGTTTATATTAAACTACTGTCAGAGTGAGATTATGCACCCACGTTACAGTATTCAATAGCTTAGTACAAATAACTGAGTGAAGGTATAAGTGAGGTTACCCAGGGGTTTGTCCTGTCTCAATTCTGTTCAATATGTTCATTAATGAATTGAAAGATAAAATTGAGGGACACTTAGTAAGTTGCAAAAAAGACAGCAAGATGGGCAAGGTAGCAGACATTTTGGAGGCCACCCTTCTAATTAAAAAGATGTTAACAAACTGGAGGAGTCATCCGAATTAGAAGTCCCCAAAACTTCTACATTTAGGATAGAACAACCAAATGTACAAATAAGAGTCAAGGAGCAACAGGCTACACTACTGCATGCTACAGGGTAGCACTGTTGTCAGGGGAAGGAGCAGGGAGGAACAAGACATCTACATCTATATAACCTCTCATATATAGATACAGATACAAAGGGCTTAGTCGGTCTGTAACGCTCTTTAAATGCAAATAGCTTTAAAATTGCAAGAGAGAACATGCGTCCTTAGAGAAATTTCTTTGCTAAACTTTAGCATTTGTTTAGTGACCATGTCAGGATGATCCCAACTTCCAGAATTGGGAAAAAAAGCCGGGGGCCAGGGCTGTTTCTACTGAGCTCCTCCTGGGAAGGCAGAGGGAGGGGCCAGCTGATGGAAGCAGGAGCCAGGCAGAGGTGTGAGGCAGTGGGTGAGCAGTGGTGGCCCTGTCCCAAGCAGCGTTCCCTTCAAGCTGCACAGCGTGCACGGTTGCACAGGTGCATCTGGCAGTGTGGCATGAGCGTGCCTGCATAGCTGCATATGCCACACAGCTTAGAGAGAACACTGGTCCCAAGCCCTGAGCAGGGAAGGAGATGCCTAGGGGTGGTGCACAGGAAGTCCCAGGGCATGGGCAGCTGTTGCAAGGCATAGAGCTCACCTGCCCTTGCCCAGCAGAGGCATGCAGATGGCAGCCGGAGTAGGTCCGCCTCTAGCCCACTGGACTAGAGCAGGTTTAAGAAGGGACTGGTATCTTCAAATGTTCAGCCTATTTTAAGTTTTATAAATATTTAATAAATATAAAAAAGTTAAATGTTTGTTTTTGTTATTTGAAATTCATCCATCATTCTTGACAGGCAATTCGCTAGTAAAAATCTAATGTGATATAGTGGGGTGAATTGATATGACTGTTGCATGCAAGTCACAAGAAGCAACTCTTCTACTCAGTTTAATTTGGTAGAACTGAACAGATCTTTTTCTGATTTATTAACACAATATCAAAGAAATGTAAAACAAGGATATCCCCTTTGAAGAAAAAAGAAAAAAAAAGAGAGTCAGAGTTAAAATAGTTTTAACTGCTTTGTCATGCGTTTATTAATGGTTAAAGTGTCAGTCTAGTGATTAAAACTATTTTAACACCTAAATTTACACAAATACTGAACTACAATTAACTTCTTGAAATTGTAACAGTAAAATTCTTAATTTATTTTAGTCCCTTCAGTGAAATAGGTGAGAAGATACAGCCACACTTCTGCTCAAGATGAAATAAACTAGTGCATTAGCAACTGAGGAGAAATTAAATCTGTCAGCACCAAGAATTCTAGACGAAGAAATACTTTCAAAACTGCAACCTGTTGGGATTATCAGAGTTGAAATAACCACCAGTCGATTATTTGCTATACTGTAATTGAGGCCATCTGATTTTGACATCATGGAGTATACATTTTATTAGTAGTTTTCTATATTTGGTTGGTGGAATTTAGAGAAAAATATAAGTCCTTAAAATGATAATTGTTCTATTATTTCTGTTCTACTAAATAAGCAGGTTTATTTTAAAGGAACAGGCCAGTTAACAAATATAACAATCTAAAGTGTTAAAAAATGTATGTCCTGCTTTTATGAAGAGAAGAATGATCCAAGTATATAAGAGGAAATGTATGCAGGATGGAACAGCAGGAACTTCTAATGCCCTATCAAGGTACATAGTTTTATCAACTTGACAGGACACTCTAGATGGTGAAGAAATTAAACAGATGATTCTAGGAAGGTAATTTTGATACTGTATGTACTCTTTTCCAAACTCAGAAAAGCTCTTTCAGTTGCCTTAATGGATGGATGGAATCCATTATGGATTCTCCCTGCTCTTATGCAAGTCTGTTTGGTCATTAAAATAATTCAAAGATTGAAAAAAGCCACAGATTTCTCGGTCTCTTTTTGCATCCTTCTGAAGGGTGAGGTACAGATCTTCTCTCAATTAGTTTTATTGCTCTTCAGTTGATCAGGCCCTGTCCTTGCATTTCCAGATACCAAGTTCTTGGGAAATGCAACAATACTTCCCATTGATCTGGAAGTGATCTCTGAAATATAGTAAAGCAGAGATTCTCAAAGTTTTTATGCTGCAGCCAGGCAAACTGTGGCCCAGTAGTCACAGCCAACTGTGGCTGGAATTTCCAGCTGGCAGACAGGTAAAGATACTTCTGTGGGACGGAGTATAAGTACCTGGCAAAAGAAAAGGCAGGTCTCAATCTTCACATGGCTAGGAGGCAGTGTCCTGCCCAGCAGGGACAAGTCTCCCTGCCCCCTGTGGCCACCTGCTGCATAAACTGACTAGGACCAATTTGTTCCCAGGCAGCCTCTATATGTGTGCGTCAGCATATTAGTTTAATGCGCCAATTTCTAGTACCTGCATCTACAGATACTAGAAAACAGCTCATTAGACTAATCTACTGTGCAGCAATTGCTGTACACGTGTAGACACTGACACTTTGCTGCACATTAGATTAGTGTTTGTAAATGAACCCAATAATGACCTGCACAGACAGATGTTAACATAAGCCTTCTCAGAATGAAGCTGTGTGCACCATGGGATTCATGTCGCTACATGGCAAGTTGTAGGGCAAATAGTGACCTCACATACCAAATTTCACTAGTTTAGACAGAGCTGAGATATAGAGGGTACTTCAAAGTTCTTAGGGTCTCTGAACACAAGTATGTCAAACTGTGCTCTTTATGATACACAATAGACTAGTACCATCCACTCATGTCAAGTAACAGCCACTCTCTTTTTTTTAATGTGCCAAGAAAAATATTCAAGAACAAGGAACTTTTCAAAGGGATGTCACTTTGAATTTTTAGGTGGGCTAATATTCCATGCACTGCAACTGCAGAAGACCTTTTAGAGTTTTTTCCTCCTGTTCCTCTGTTGACACGCTATAGAGAGTACTATACACTACAAAAGGATCTGGAAAGATTATCCATTGGTCTTGTAAGCTTAATAACTGGATTGCTTACAACCATACTACCTGTTAAATTTTCAGACAGAATTGTGCATTTTAAGTTGACAACTATTCAAGAAATTCTTGAGCCCTATAAACAGGGCCTGTGTAGTCTATGGGAAAAATGGAACCAAGTCCTACAGCTCAAAACACCCAGGGGCTCTGGATCAGTGTTCATTTTTCACTTCCCCAGGCCTCAGCTGCAGCTGTATCCTCTAGGTAGGCAAGGCTACACTTCTGGCTCTTCTCACTCTTTAGCTACAAGCCGATTTCTAGCACTGGCTTTTGATCACACACACACACACACACACACACACACACTTTAGAGTATGTACTATGATCTATTGAATGCCTCCTGGTAAGAAAATGTGTAGGAACAGTCAACTTCTAGCAGGTCCTAGCAAGGCAGAGTGACTAACCAATGTTTTGTTGCTGCTAGGCACACAACAAATTCTGCAACAAGCATACTGCACATCTTAGATGAATACTACATTCCACAGCCAATCTAGGGGGTCTTGAGCTAAATGACTCGTGACATGCATGCATCTCAGATTTGTCACAGTTCAGACACTGAGTTTCACAATTAATGTCTCCATATGAATTCCTGAAGCTGTAATACCTAAACACTTGTGTTTCAATTAAAAGTGAGAATCAGAATCAGGTTTGCAGCAAAAGTTAGCTTCCATGGCAAGTATTACAGTTGCCAAATGTATAGGGCCTTTTAAATGCCATCCTAAAATTAACGTGACACTACAGAAGAGATCCTAGATAAATTAAAGTACTATGGTCATTTCTATAACATTGAGTATCCCATGTGTTCCTCCACTACTTTTCAACATCTATTGCTTTTATTCATTACGCCCCCTGCAAAACATGCATGCTCATATTCAGAAGTTGCTCGTTTGATGTAACTTGCCATTCTTGACCTGTTCTCCTCTATAAAACTGTCCAAATACTCTAACAGTTTTTGTTAGGTGCTGTTTATCTCCAATATGCCTGCCTCTTCCCACTAATCGTATGCCCAATCACATAGTTTTGGCACTGAAGTCCCTTATTACTTGCTTCACTGCAGCACTATCGACACCATCATAACAGTATTCCCGTGTCTTTTCTGTTCCCTTCAGGCTACACATTTGCCTCTGCTAAAAGTAGGAAATAGGGTTTATTTTAAATGCTGAAAATCAGGAGGCAGCAACCCATCCTTCATATCAGTTCTGGTGGACTAACTAATCCTAATATCAAGGGAACCAGGTAACCACCAGGTCTTTCAGTCAAAGACCTAAACGCTTCTCTCTGCACAGCTGGCATTTCCAGAAATGTTAATTCCTCAGCAGGACTCTCACTAAAAAAAAACAAAACAAAATTTTAGCTACCTTGGAGGGGGGGGGGAGGAGGGGGAAAGAGAGAGAGAGAAAGAAAGAAAGAGAAACAGCTTAGTGGATCAAGTGAAAAGCCAATATGTTTTGCTTACAAAAGTTTTCAAGGGTCAGCTGGAACTTTGTAACAATAGGTGCTGAAAGCTGTGTAAGGGTGGGATCTGACCATACAGCTCCAGGATTCTTTGTTTGTTTTTGTTTGTGTGTGCATTACAAACAGGTTTAGAAACCTCCAAAGAGATACTAGAAGAGATGTGCATGCTTTGAGGTTCCCCTGCATAGAGTATTTCAGATGTAACTGGAAGATACTCAGGAGTCTGATACTGGCATTTCTTTCAAGTGAGATAGGAAAGAGCCTGACCCCTGGTCAGACCCAGTTCCCTCTCTATTTCAGCACCCACTCTCTGCCTCTGTGACACAGGGTACGTGCCAACTGACTTCATGGGACAAAGAAAAAAAAATAGGGAAAGGAAAGAGGGCCAGCAGGTCAAAACAAGTGCACCAAGGGGGCACACTGAGCAGAGCACATTGGACAGCGCCGAGTGTCGCTCAAATGAGCCCAAGGAGGCAGCAGACACTGGGCTAGACAGACCTAGGTCTGGCCCAGTAAGTGGCAGTTCTTGCCCTCTTTAGCAGGCATGAAAGACTCATCACTTCAGGCTAGCAGAGGGCAGGAGCAGTGGGCTGGGCAGTGCGCCACAGGCAGAAGGACGGTGATGGCCTTCAGGGATGTTCAACAGATGTGGAGCATAGCAGCCTTTCTGCGGTCCACTGGGGGATCCACTGCCTTCACCTCAATGCAAGCAAACTGCGTCTGCGTGTCCAGTGAGCCCAAGAAAGTCAGAGCATGTGTCCATGAGCATCTCAGCATTGGAGCGTTGTGTCCAAGAGCATCTGTGGGCCTGAGGCGGGGGGGGGGGGGGGGGGGGGGGGGGAGGGGGGAGTCCTGCCCTCCTATGACCTCTCCCCCAGGAGCAGGGGGCAATCCATGCCGCGGCAGCCGCCTCCCCCCCTGGCCCGGCCACGGGAACACCCAGCCCGGCTCCCGCCTCGGCGCCCCGCACCTGTCTTGAAGATGAGGTTCGCGTCGTCGCGGTCGCCGAAGGAGTCGAGCATGGAGACGAAGAGAACCCCGCACGAGTTCTGGATGCCGAACACCGCCCCGTTGCACCACATGGCAGCTAGCATCACCACCCAGCCCCAGCCGCCCTCGGGGGGGACGCTCCCGCCCGCCGGCGCCGGCCCCGGCACCACCAGCGGCTCCTCGGGCGGCGGCACCCACTCGCCGTCACCCTGCTTCAGCGCCGCGGGCGCCGGGGCCGGGGCCGGGGCCGGAGCGTCCCCCGCGCCCTGCGGCTGCGGCTCCTCGCTGGCCGGCGCCATCCCCGCGGGCTCCGCACGGCGGCACGGGACCCCCAGGGAAGCAGTGGCCGCGGCGGCTCCTAGCTCCCTACGCACCCCCGCTCGGCTCCAGCAACATCACCCGCACCGCACCGCACCCGACCCGACTCGACCCGACCTGCTACCGACTTGGAGGACCTACGGCTGCCGCGGACCTTTAAATAGGCCCGCCCCTAGGGGGCGCCGGGCCCCTCCCCCCCGCAGCTCTGCGAGCGCCCATTGGACAGCAGAGGGCGAAGCCCCGCCCCCGCCGCGTGGAGGGGGCGGGGCCGAGTCTTGCCTGCAGCTCGGGGGAGAAGCTCGGGAGTTCCAGCTGCAGCTGCGGTGGCAGCGCTGCCCAGGGGCGGGTGGTGGTGAGCGGGCGCCCCACCCCCACCCCGCGTGCGCCGAGGCGGGAGGGCGAGCTCACCTCAGCCTCGCGCGGGGGAACCCCCCGCCTCCTGCAAGCTGGGTTCGCCTAGCCCCGCCCTCCGCTCCTGCGGGACGTTGGCCCGGGACGAGGTTGGGGGGGCGTTTCTCCTTCCCCGCCGTGTCCCGAGCAGAGGGGGCGGTCCTCATTGGCCGCTGAGGGGGCTGTGCTGGCGTCCCCCGCTCCGCCCCGGCTCTTGACGTGATTTGTGTGTCAAAAACCAACCCACAAAAAATGTGTCAAAATCCAGAAGCTTACAAATAAAGATTTATTTATTTTTTTGGCAAAGATTTGGTTGGTCTAATCAAAGAGATCACCTCTGCCCCGATTTCCGATTCCAAAACCAAAGCAGGACACGCCCCAGGTGGGGGCGGGGGGGGGGCACCTGCACATGCATGCCACGAACCACACGAGCAAGCTCTGTGGGGCATGGCACATAGCAAAGCAGCAGGTCTCCAGGAAGCAGAGCAGGGGAGAGGGAGAAGGTCAAGAAGGAGCAGGAAGCTGAACAGCTGATGGGGGGGTGGGCAAGGAGAAGAAAGCAGAGCAGCAGATGGGGCAGGGGGCACAGGGCAGGAGGGAGCAGCAGATCTGGCAGGGAGCAGGAGGTGGGGAGAAAACTGCAGCAGATCAGGAAGGGAGCAGAAAGCAGAGCAGCTCATTGAGCAGGAAGAGGCAAGCAGAGAAGCAGATGGAGCAGGGAGCACAAGGCAGGAGAAGACTGCAGCAGATCAGGCACAGAGCAGAAAGTAGAGCAGCAGATCAAGCAGAGGGCAAGGAGAAGATAGAAGAGCAACGGATCAGACTGGGGGGCACAGCAGGGAGAGAAAAAAAAGCAGAACAGCTCAGGAAGGGAGCAGAAAAAAGAGCAGCAAATTCAGAAGGGAATTTTACGGCACCTGGGGAAAGGGGAGGGCTAATTTAGGGCAGTGGCGACGCATAGGGGGTGCACCCCCTGACCAGCTGCACTCCCTGCTTAAGCAACGGGCAGAGGGGGCAGGCAGGAGTGCCGGTGCCCCCCCTGTGAGCGCCAGCCAGGGAGTTGGCGCACTGGATGTAGGCCACTTCCAAAAGCGCTGCAGCCACTCACCAGTTGGTAAATTTTGTCGTTGGCAGAACCTTCTCCCCGGTTGCTGGGGGGGCACGTGCCCCCCCAAATAAGGGGGCACCAGTCACCCATTATTTAAGGCACACTTGACAGAAAGATTGCCCCCCCAACTTCCCTAGACAGCAATTAACAGTGTCCTGCATGCTCATCACTTCTGGGCTCCTGCCCAGTCTTGCCTGCAATCGACACCTTGCACCTGCCTTTCTCTAGAGCCCAGTGTGCCCTGTTGAATTAAGATCTGTTCTTTGCATGTGTGCTGGGGATGAGGATGTTAAAATATATTGGAAAATGGGTGCATGCACACAAACCCCAGGATTTTCAGCTGACCATTGGAAGCATGTGTCTTCCTCAGACACATTTCAGGTGGTTACCAAAAACAACCATCAATTTAAATCTCTTAAAATAATCCACAAGATTATATAATGTGGAAAGGCCACCTCCTTACAAATCTTTGTGCCCAAGTAATTAAACAAGTCTTGCTCAGTTTCCCCACCAAAACGTTATCCAACCATAATGTGACGTGGCTCTGAATAGATGAGGCATCAGTAAATGGAGCCTTTTGAAGTCTTCTTTTGGGGCCTCATTTCTCTTCTCTCCCCCCATCCCCCACCCCCTCCCATTGACTTGAATTCAGTTTTGGGTTGCACAAGAGCATGTGAGGGTAGGCTATCCAACTGTCCCTTAAGGATCATATATTTTACAGGTGTGTAGGCTGTAGCCGTGTTGGTCTAAGGACATAGGCAGACAAGGTTCCTTGGGTGAATCTGATATTTTTTATTAGACCAACCCAAATAGTTGGAAAATAATTATTAAGCAAGCTTTTGGGTTCAAAAACCCTTCATCAGGCTAAGGAAGTTTCAGCAGTTGGTGTGTGCTTTTCCTGGATGGAATGAAAAGTAAAGAAGCCCACGGCTGGGCTGGTATGCATACAAGACAGGTAGTCAGTGAACATGTAGACTGAGGAGTCAATGGGTGAGAGACAGGTGGGGGGCGGGGGATGAAAGTGGAGAGATACCTGGGGAGTCAGATGGCAGGCAGGTTATAATGTGTCATAAATCCAATGTCTATATTTAGTCCATGATTTTTAGTATCCAGGAGGTTGATGAAGTGGAATTCATAGGCTCATCTCTAGGAAGTGTTTTGTAAGTTTCAAGCACTTAAACATATCCCTATCTTTAAGTACATGGTTAATCAGATTACTCATGTACTCAAGTGTTTTGTTAACTGGTGCTGGGTACCATACAATCTGTGTTCAATTTAGATTGAGTCAAGGACCATATATTCTTCTATTTTTGGATGGTGCTCAAATAAAGTAATTAGTGTTTCAACTTTCCTTCACAAGACTATCCGATGCACTTGTTCTGGTTATATTTTAGTATTTTTCCATTCCCTAGTAACATTGTCATTAGTTGCTCTCACACTTGTCTTTTAAAAAAAAAGATCTTGACAACTACTTTTTCCAGGCTATCCAAAAACATCTTTGTATGGAGTTTTAATAGTTAAAATTTTCTAACTGGTTATATTGTTGCTCCTCTGATAAGGATCAAATAACTTGTTTTCCCTTTCTCACCATAATGTGGTGGCCAGCAAATATGATTTTCCAAAAGCCAGATTCATGGTTAACTATAGAATTGCCAAGTTTGGCAGGCACCAGAACAATATCTGTATTTTTAGAAGACTAGAGATTAAATGAATACTCAACAGATTTCTAAAAATACATTTTTTAATTATTGATTTTGTTTCTCCTACAATCTTCTATCTATCTTTTGGCCTACTGCCATTTATCTTATTAAAAATATTGTATATTTTATATTGTCATAAATTAGAATATACAGACATTTCCTTAAAAATCGGATTCTACAGTTAGCAATGTGATATATGTGTCAGTTGTATACCAGTTGCTCTTAGGAAAATTCTGCTACTATCGAATAACTAATGTCCCTCCCTCCAAGATTTGGGATCTCAGCTGTTTCTGTAGTAATTTTCAGGAGCTGAACAGCAGTCCTTTCTTTAGCATTGCAGCAGTAGGCTATTCTCAGTCTATTTCAAATTTACTTTTCAGGCTGAGTTGTGGCAAGTATTACTTTAGTTTGACTTTAAAGCTTTTTGCAAACCCAAAAGCTCCAAAACACTGGAGTCTGCATGCATTTTCTTGCTGCTGCTGCCACAAAAAAAAGAAAAAGATTTTACAAAGTTAAAATGAGTGAAATTATTTTGTAACTGAGAGGTCAGAAATGGAGAAAGGGCAGCCCTGTTGGAGATCTGGAGACAAAGCCCCATTAACTGTATGGCTAATCCAGCAGGAAGGAGGACGACTTTAAAGCTGAAGGAAAGCAGATAAACATCAAAGAACTGCCTACAATAGTAGGAACAGAGGCAACCAACTTGTCTACGAAAGACAACTGTAATTATTTAGCAAAATCAGTTTTAAGAGAGAAAGTATACATTGTATATCATTTATATATCTGTTCTATGAAATCAGTACAGTTTTCTCCTAAACACAAAAGAGAGAGGGAGAGAGAGAGAGAAGACACAATCAAATGGTCATGGAAAGCTGGACAAATGTAAAGATATTTTCGAAAGGGAATCTGTAGACTAAGAGACCACAAACCTGTAGAATTAAAAGTACAGGTAGACAATGGCAATTATTAGAGTATATCACACAAGCAAAACTCAAATAATAAACATGGGTTTCAGTCAGATATTCCTCATATCTCTGAAGCAATGCCTGTTTATTCTATCTCTCTTCTGGGCTTAATAGTGTAACCTGTGTAATCTCCGTCTCCTTTGCTTCAACATATCAGTAGTAAACCAAATAGTTTCTAGCATGTACATTTTATTAAACATTAAAGACAAGATCTTAATAATACTTTGGTTAGACTGCTTTGATTAAAAAATACTGTATCTTTCAATCCACCAAGAGGATAAAGTATACTTTCACAATAGCTTTGCCTTCCTTCTTCTATAAAAAGGAAAATGTGGGTTCTGTTTTTTTAATATATTGTGATAAGGACATCAAGACTCTAGTGAACTGCACTTCTCCAAACACATCTGAAATTCCAGCCAAGCCACTATTAAATGTTCACACACTTTCCCATGAGCTATTTGAAAGCAGACCAGTATTTTACAGCTTTCACATGCAGGGTCTCTATCAGTATTAGGAAAGCTTTGGTGACTGGCTAACACATATCAGTACTTTACAAATGTACCATATACTGCACATGTCTACATGTTCATTAATGCACAGTGGTTAGTTTAGTACTTCCTTAATGAAGTAGTAACTAAATGCGCAGTAACTACAATTACTGCACAGTAGCGCTGGCATATGGGTTTTTTTGTGACGCTTACTGCACAGTAGCCTAATACTATTATGCAGTAGCATATTAGCACAGTTTTTTGCCCAGCATGCTACTGCACATTAAGCATCTTGTATAGATGTGCCCACTGTTTCCTAATTCTGAAGAGTACACATTAAAAGCAAGTAAATTCTACCTTCTAATTTACTTATGGAACTCCTACAGGCAGTGGCATGTGTATGTAAAATCATGTTTTACGAAATCTAGAATCACGTTAGGCACTTTACCAAACGCTTAGCCACTGCCAAAAATGTTACAACCTAAACTTACATTGCACTTACTGGGCGCGTCCACACATGCAAGCATGTGCGCTTGCAGCAGCTCAAATAAAAGCAGCGCAAACATGAACTGAGGCTTTTTGCCTCAGCGCACGTGCTTGGACATGCACTTTGTTGTGGAGCAAATTGTGCCACTTGGGGCAAAATAACCCTGCCTGGCTCCTCCCGGATCTGCAGCCTGGGGGGAGCTAGATCCCAGGGCCAGCACTTGTGCTGTCCCCAGCAGTATCAAAAGCTGCCCTGTCCTGGCCCCAACTATACAAAAAGCTGCCCTGGCAAGTAGCTCAGGGTTACTCACTCTCAGGAGCTTCTGGGGCCCAGCCACTTGGTACCTGGGGACACTACCCCTTGTGTCAGCTGGACTGCTGAAGCAGCATCCCAAATCCATTTTTAAAAATACCCAAAATCCATGTTCTTCCACAATTAAAACAAAAAACCACTACACACACACACACACACACACATCTATAGAGAGAGAGAGAGGCAGAGAGACAGTGCTCAGTTGGGCCATGCTTTATTGGTATATTTACAATGTTAAAGCAATTTGGAAGCCTACCAATGTCTGTATCATCATGATAAAATAAATTCTAAATACCTATATGTATTGATGTGTGCTTTTGTTTTTTTTCACACATGATGGGTGTGTGATGGGGATATGTGGTGTTTGCAGGAAGGGGGTGGGAAAGGGTGTGGGGGAAGGCAGGTGTGTGTGTGTGTGTGTGTGTGTGTGTGTGTGTGTGTGTGTGTGTGTGTGTGGAGGGATGTGGGTTGGTGTGTGGGTAGGTGTGGGGCGATTGCTGGGGGGACTGTGTGTGGGGGGGACCGTGTGTGGGGGGGACCTTGTGGGGGGGCTGCTCAGGAGGAGTGGGTCCCCTGGACCCCACAGGTTGTAGCCCCCCCACAGTACATAGATACCCCCCGCCCCCCACAGGGCCCCAGCTGCCCCATGGAGGGCCACTGCCCCCCCACCCAGGGTCCCAGCTCCCCCCTGGAGGGCCACAGCCCCCCTGCCCAGGACTCATAACTGACCTTTTGCAGCAGCAGTGGGGGGACCGCGCACCAAGCTCAGCCAGGTCCTGCCGGTCTGGGACCATGCCTTGCTCCGCTTTTCTGTGGAGCATTTTTTTTTGACCCCTGGATATCCAAGGGTGTAATTTTCTCCCTGTGCTGAAAGTTTGCAGCGCTGGGAACATTTTTTCATTCCCACATGTGCCTCTTGCCCCGTCTCAAAGGGGTTTAAGACGGGGCAAGAGGCACATACACACTTGTCTGGATGCACCCACTGAGGGCATGTTATTTTAACATAGGCAAGAAAAAGAAAAAAAGCTGGAAACTGAAAGGAAGGGAAAAGGCAACAAAAATTGTGTGGTTGCTTTGAGAGAATAGTACATCCTCTTCATTAATTTTTAAGCTGATAATTTTTCCTAGTTTGTTTTTAGCTGATATTAATAATCCACCTACTCAGCCACAGGATTTGGCTTTACTTTGGACAGATGAGATACACAGGATAGCATTTAAAGTGCAAAAACATATGGTGGCACCAACTGTGTGGAGATCCACATTAGATTAGTTCTCATTCAATGAATGGTATTTATGCATCTCTCAGTGAGAGAGGATGTTTTGCTGATACTTCAGACTGGGATCCTGCTGGGAAGTAGTTTGAGGTTCAGGAAGTGCATTTCATTACTCAAGTAAACATCTCAGGTTTGAAGAGCTGTAAGGTAACATTTTCACTTCCGTTCTGTGTGACGGAGAGGAAGGAGGCTCTATGTTTAGACTTAGAGTTTAGATCTCTTCTGATAAGCATCTTTTAAAGGGTAGATGCTTAGCCAAACCTATATAGGCTGCCCACCAGGCCCTGCATCTCTTCCACAATACAAACACCCAAACTATTTTATGTTTTCAGAAAAGAGGGAAGCTGCTCCATCCAGTGAGGGTGGGGATAGATAACAAGAATGAACCTCCTTTTGCTATATCTTCCTCTTTGCTATCCCATCCTGCTCCTAAGAATTTCCATGTTTAGCCCCAATTACAAGTACACCACAATGTTATGAGTTAAGGTCCCAGCTCTGCCATAAACTTAAACATTGTAGCTGGAGTGTGGGTTGAGGGGCTGTTTGCCCGGAAACAGCTAACATGAAAAGCCAGGATTAATGGCAGGAAGAAGGATGGTCACTTGCTGTAAAAACTTTCTTGACCCTGGAAATGGCTGGTTGCCCAAATCCACTTTTTTGGTTGTATATATTTAAAAATCAAGCTGAGAAAAATCTTGATCTATTTTTGTTCAAATTTCTGGCTGTAGGGAGGATTAATTCTTCTTGCACTCCAAAATCTAGGGCAATTTAATGTATCAGATATGTCTTTGTTTCCTCCACATTGTGATAGTAAGCATTGCAGCGGCATATAGTACGTTTGTTGCTCCTTAGCTACTGATAGTAGCACTGGGCATGTGCCAACAAGCATCCTGGAGACGGGGCTTATCAGCATATGCTCCACACCACTGTAAAGTAGCTACATTACATCCACTTTGAGATTTCATATGCACAGATCAAGTATGCCATGTTTCACTGTACTACTCCTTAATGCAGTCTAAAGTTAGCATAGACATAACCTCCAGGGCAAATTAGGAAAAAATTACGGTAATTGTCTAAAAGACTCTATCAGAATTAAATACCTTTAAAATAGAGTTTAGTTTCATAAAGCAAGATAAGCAGTATTGCTTTGTATTGAAATGGCTGAAAGTGTTGGCAATATTATTCATAGGCTTCAGAATTAACATCCCATTTAGATAAATGGGAGATAGTCAGAGCTATGGTTTGTAGCTGTCTGTAGGCTTGTTTAGCTATCACTCATCTTCCAAAGAAACTATGACACTTTCATCACCATCATACTTCTGCACCTCAAGATTACTGCTTCAGTTTCATGTTCTGAAGATTAACTTTGCAAACATAAGTACTAGAAACTGAAGTTAGCTTTACAGGAAATCTTGGAGTGCTAGAGAAAATGGCAATTTTATCAAGCAAATCCAGTCAGGCCCTTGCTAGGCCCATGCATTTTGATCTGTTATGCAGCAGTCACTTATCTGACCTTTCACACTTCAGTAAGTCCAAACAACAGAGACCTACCAACACTGCTGATTCTACATAAATAACAAACCTGCCACAAGAAAAATTGTTAGAAGTATTTTATTTCCTTATTTTTCAGAACATGTCACGTCTAACCAAAAGTTAAACCAACTTTATTTCATTGCTTTCTAGTTTCTACTTTCTCACTTTGAAAGATTCTTGTTTAAGTTTAAATCCAGAGATTTGCAAATATTACTTCATTTCAGTACATAATTTACAGCACAGTCATCACTGTTGCTTACTAGACAAGCATGACTGTATCTGAATGAAATAATCCAAATATTATGGTATACTGAAACTTCTAATAGACTCTCCCATGTGGAAAATGTGCTAGCTTCTGCAAACCAGCCAGATATTTTCTTAAAGAAATATATTTTTAAATAAATTTGTTTTAAGAATATCTTATGTTAAATGTGTCAACCAATACCTCAACATTGCACATATGTACATTTTAAAAGTTGTGCTTTAAAATACTTCTATATAGTCTAAACATACATTATATATGTTACAAACTTTTCTGTTTAATATTTAGTTTTTCTGCTGGAATGAAACAAATCAGTTTAATATCATTAATCTAACAAAAAGAATAAAAGAAAGGCTATACTGGCCTGTAATTGTAATAAATCTAGCTCTGCTTCCATTTCTTAACTATAAAACTGAATGATTGATTTTTAAATTAGATGTTGTTGTGACCAAAATTTGAACTAAGTTATTTAACAAAGGAATGAAGCTGAAAATTATGTGACCCAATGTGGTTCACCCTTAGTGCATGCATCTACACATGCACTTTAATGTGCATTAGCCTATTTTAATACGCATTAAAGCATCACTAAAAAATGTGCTATTTACCTAGTGCACATTAAAACAGGCTAATGCACAATCTCACCTAAAAACTGTGAGCACTTTTACATGCGCTTCCGGAGGGGGCGGTGCTTTAATTAGAGCAACTCTGTCCCTTTGAGAGCCATTGTAATTAAAGCACTGTTACGTCTCGTGTGTCAGCACCCTTACACTTAAAAATGGTGGTGGGGGCACTTGAACTAACGCTTGTTCAATGAGGTTTAATTCAAGCACCCCCACCACCATTTTTAAGTGCAAGGACGCTGATACATGAGACACAGGAGGCTACTGGAGCACGATAATTGCCACAGTCCAGCAGATTCGATTAATTGAATCTGCTCTGATGTGTTGGAATTCCAGAGCATCAGAGTAGCCTCCACACTCACGTATAGTGCTTTTTAGTTAATGCACATTAAGACAGGCTAATGTACATTTTCCTAGTACCTCACAATGAAAGGTGCCTATACACATTCTTGGAGGCTGCTCCAACATGCTGTAATTACAGCACATTGGGGCACACTTGATTAAACAAGTCTTCTGGGGCATTGTAATTAGTGTGCTCCAGCCAGCTTCCGCATCTCATGTAACAGTGTCCTCACATTTCAAAAAGCTCACTCAACAAGCTTTAGTTCAAGTGCCCCACTGCCACTGAAGTGTAGGGATACTGATACCCAAGATGCTGTGTGTTCTTGAAGCTGTTCTAAATAAAGCACCTGCCCCCATCCCCAGAGCAGATGTATAAACATCCAGAGGTACTAGATTTAATGTGCATTAACTCAAGTGCATTAATACATGTGAAGATGCACCAAGTTTCCACTATTTTTATTTTGCAAGAAATCTAAAATCCTCTATCCAACCATGTTCCCACAATTGGTAGATTATTTTACCACCAAGCCATTTCACCTCAGCTAACTTGGATATAGTTTATGTTTATTAGCAAAGAACAACAGAGATGCTTCATTCTTTTTGTAGCTACAAAATAAGGGCTCTTACAAATAGGTTAATTGTAATGGCACTTGATTTTTCAAAAAGTCTTTGACACCTGACAGAAAAGTAATTGTTTTTCTACAAATCACATATGAAGAATACTCATACACAAAACTCATTTTTCAAAATAGTTTAGTCCCATTCATTGAAAATTAAGGAGCTGCATAAACCAAATTGGGACCTAAATGGCAAATATGTGTCTTTGATTAAACTATAATAAAATAAATTAGTAAAGAAAAGGTTAAGTGCTATGTTTAAACTAGCCAACCACCAGAAGAAATGATCAATTTAACTACATTATCTATTTTCCTGGGTAAGCAGTTAGGGGAAACAATGCTTTTTTCAGACTTTTCTCGCTAGCGAGGATTATGAAACAATGAGTCATGTGTAGCTGAAACTAACATTTAACTTCTCTACATTCAGTAGTTCACCAGTGACCCCTCAAAAAATAGGGCTTATGCTTATTCAAGAAGAGCTTAAGTGTAGGGGCAAAGAAAGTAGGATTGCTTCCAAGAAACTCCAGTTCCTCCTCTTATATTTCTTCTGGGAAACTTAAATCAGATTGCTTATGAAGGAAAGAACTGGTCAACAATCTGTTTTATTGTCATGATCCAGTTATTAAAAGCAAGCAGTGTGAAAAATTATGCTTACAGAAACATGGGATCATGGTAAATGCATCACAGTAGAGTCAGTACCCCATAGTTCTCAAAATATAATTCAAGGTAGATATTAACAGGCAAGTCAGTGGCTCTCTGCATCTTATGCTGGAATGTAAACTCCTTGCCAGGTTAACATTGAATAAAAGTAATTTCAGAGAATCCATATTAATTCACCATGGTATGGCAGTTTTTAAAGTCAAATTAAAAAGTTAAATTTAAACATAACTTTTAATACAGAGGAAAATATAAATTGTTTCAACCATTTTCTAAACTCTCAAAATAGTGTCTCTAAACTCTTACGAGTAGCCCAATAATCCTACCCCATAGAGTATCATCCTTCAGTGAAAGGCAGGTATGATCAAGCTAGGCCAAAGAAAACAAGATAAGATTAAATAAGTGATTTAAGCTTCTTGAGTAATCCTTAAACCAAGTTTAAGGCTTATCATCCTGAATAAGCAAAGGTTACATAGGTTTTAAAAACCATTTTACCATGGTTTTCTCTGGCTTATTACTACACAGTACTGCCATTTTACATTACCAGCAGCTGTTAATCTAATGGTAGCTGGCAAACAGACTATGCAGTCTATGATAGTTTTTAAGAGAAAGAAGATGGAACTTGAAATCAAGTAACACACACATTTTGATACCAGTAATGCACTTGGTTCATTATTTACAATGGCAGAGCTAATCTCAGGCAGACAGGCGGCACGTCTACACAAGATGCTAGAAGCACAGTAGACTACTTAGTCTACTGAGCATTAAAGTCACAAAAAAGCCATGCACTGGCACTACTACCCAATAGCAGCGATTATGGCACATTTAGTTCCTGTTATTGCAGATACTAAACTTAGTATCTGTTTTTACAGATACTAAACAATGCGCCGTAATTGGCGCTACTGAGTAGTAGTACTCGCGCATGGTTTTTTTTTTAATAACAGGTATTAACTTAATGCACTGTAATTACAGCGCATTCATGAACATGTAGATGCACCCAGGATGATCTCTACCTGTAAAACCAAATGAATTTCGGTCTGACATCAGTTGCAGAAAGACACAAATGCCTGTGGTAAAACACATCAATCTCCCTGGATACTCCATCGCTGACCTCATGATTGCTGTTCTCAGGCAGAAAGTGTTTTTAAAAAACAGTTTGAACTGGAAATTGAGGAACAAGAAAGCATCCACAAGCCACTATTTTAAGTATGGTTTAAACAGAGACTACATATTCTTATCTCATTACCTGGATTAACTTTTGTGAACTCATTGTTCTTACAGATTCTTTGATTGTAAGGCTCTCACAGCACTTCCCTCTACCTCCCTCCTGCTTTCCTACCTATTATGTCCTAATCTCACACTCTGATTTACACTCTGCTCTATCTTGTCTTTTCACCGCATCTGATGAAGTGAATTTGGATTCACCAAAACTCATTCTCTAGCTCTCTCTCATTTAGTTCATCTAAAAAGGTGCATATTTACCCTGCCTTCTAACTAGAACTCTCTCAGGACATAATAATTTTACTGTATTTTTAATCTCAAGGCTCTTTATAAACTATACCACAGAGATATTCCTGAGCTACAGCCACCAGCTTGTAGAGGGTGTCAACTAAATAGATAAGGGCTTGTCTACATGTTGAATTATTATGCATGGACATAATTTCTCCAAATTAACTCAACCTACTGTGGAAATTAATCCAGCTGAATCAGAAAAAGGCACTCTTATTCTGAAAGATAACTACCCATACATGACTCATTCTGAAACAGCTACTTCTCTTTAAATTCATATCCTTTGTTTCCTAGGAAATTTCATGTGTAGGTAAGAAATTCACTTTGTCTATTTGACATATTTGCACTGATGCAAATCCCTAATGTAGAAGCATTGCACTGCTGTAAAAGCAGGGTTTATTCTGCAGTGATTTACTGGATTAAATTGCACCAATGTAAATGTCTTTGAATCTTGCAACAGATAAAAGTTGGGCTTTGTATTAGCTTATTGTCATTGTCATTTTATACATTGTTCCAAGTTCCTCTGGTATAGCTATGACCGAAATAAAAATAGCACTCTGTTACTCAAGAAACCTGCTCCCCTGAATGCATTCAGTCCTCCATCAGCCTATTTTATTTAAAAATCACCCTTTTCTCATGTTAGCATTGCTGATTCATTTTGATTGACATATCATTGGGTGTGTACAGAAGTTTCATTTTTCATGTGATAAGCTGGGATCCAGGTTTTCTGTTTTCCACAGAAAGATGGAGTAAACCATGTATGTTACCTTTTCCTGGAGGCAAACACAGATTTCTAATTGTACTGGAAAAGTCCATAGATTTTTCAGTTTTGGGACAAGCCAGAGTTCCAGCCTGCAGGGGGCTGGGAGGAAACGAGAGGAGGGCAGTCAGGCAGGGGGCGCCATGTATATGTACATGCACATGGCCCAGCTCCTGCAGGTAAGTAGGGGGAGAGAGGGATTTGAGCCCCCATAATAATGGGGGGGGGGGGGAGTTGGGCAGGGTTGGGGCTGGGACAGGGGCTGCTGCCCAGCCAAGAGGTGAGTGGGGTTATGGGCCCAGGGCCGCAACGCATGGCTGCAGAGTCCCAGCAGGGTGTGGGAGGGGCCATGGGTGGCTTGTCTGGGGGGTGGGGCTGGTTTCCCACCACTACATGCACTCCTGGAGGCCAGGGGGGACCCATGCCCCCCCAGATCTGTGCATGAAGCAGGAGTGGGGGCAGGCTGTTTGCTGCGGGCTCAGGCTCCCCGACCTTCTTCCCTTCCCCAGGGCCTCCACAACCCAGTGGGCATGGCCCGGTGTGGCAGGGAACAGCAAGGCCACGGAGAGAAGCTGCCTGCTGCTGTGAGCTCCATGCTCCCCTGGCAATGCACCCCGTGTGTGCACAGCAGATTTGAGGGGCACAACACCGTGCTGCTGCCCCCACTGCAGCCACACACACAGGAGGCATGTTACCAGGGCAATGTGGAGCTCGCAGTGGCAGGCAGCTTCTCCGCGTGGTTCTGCTGTTCCCTGCCATCCTAGGTCATGCCTGCTGGGCTGTAGAGGCCCCAGGGAAAAGCAGCAGGGCAGGAGCCTGAGCCCACCCCCACCCCTGCCCCACACACGGATGTGGGGGGGGGTGGATCCTCACTGCCTGCTAGGGAGTGCATGCCCTGGCAGAGAGCTGCCCCCCCCCCCACCTGAGCCCGCAGCAGGCAGGCAGCAGTGGAGAGCCGGGCTCTACTCTACTGCAGCAGCTGCTACATCCTGCCAGGGGCAGGTGGCTGCGGACCCGGGTCCCTGGCCTTATAGCCCTGTTACAGCTCAGTGGGGGCACCAGCAGGGTTCAGCAAGCTGTGGATGGGAGTGAGAGGCACCACTAGGGCCAGGGAGGTTATAGGGGAGCCTTTAATAATGGATTTTGGGGGGTTTTATCAGAGAATTTGCAATTTTTTATCAGAGAAAACCAGGATCCCTGGTGATGAGGCCTGTAAAGGTGCTCTGTAGCCATAGTGAACTTTTGTTGTACAACTGCAGAGTGCTTTAAAATGACTGATTGCGCAAAAATTTAATAGATTCATAGATGCTAGGATTGGAAGAGACCTCAACAGATCATTGAGTCTGACACCGTGCCTAGGCAGGAAAAAAAGTGCTAGGGTCTGATGACCCCAGCTAGATGCCTATCAAGCCTTCTCTTAAAGACCCCCAAGGTAGGGGAGAGCACTACCTCCCTTGGAAGCCCATTCCAAATTTTGGCCACCCTTACTGTGAAGAAGTTTTTCCTGATATCTAGCCTAAATCTGCTCTCTGTCAGTTTGTGACCATTGTTCTAGATTTAAGCTAGATATCAGGAAAAACTTCTTCACAGTAGGGGTGGCCAAAATCTGGAATGGGCTTCCAAGGGAGGTGGTGTTCTCCCCTACCTTGGGGGTCTTTAAGAGAAAGAGAGAAGGCTGGATAGGCATCTGGCTGGGGTCATCTGACCCCAGAACTCTTTACCCCTCACCTGATGTAACATCAGACAGGGGTGGTCTAAGGCAGAGCACCTTAGGGAACTTGTGTACAGGTTCCCTGTGAGGGTTAATTTTGTGCGATTCTACCCGTATCCCATGCGGCTTTGTAGGGTTAGGCTGGTGCTCACACAGGTGAGCACCAGTCTAGCCTGCCCCAGGGACTGTCTCATAGAGGAGACAGAAACCCTGTCTCCTCCCTGCACAGTGAGCAGGGGTAAGTGAAGGGAGCTCCCTTTGTTATACCTACCTCCTCCAACTACCCCTGATGGGATGCTGCGGGAACTGGGCTGGACCCACAAGGCAAGAGGGCTCCCTTCCTCCCACTCCCTGTGCAAGTGTCTTGACAGTGGCAGAGGATGCTGTGCCTGGAGCTGGAGTGGTGGGGAAACAGAGCCTCCCCACCTCGCAGACCCATCCTGGCTCCCCACAAGACCCCAGCAGGGGTAGCCAAGCCGGGCCCGTGCAGCAGAGGGGCTCCGTTCCTTCCCCTGCCTGAGGCTCTTGAAAATTATAGCCTTGTGGCTGCCATGCCAGCCTCTGCCGCTGTCAAGATGCTTGCATGGAGGGTGGGGGAAAAGAGCCCTTCCTGCCATGCAGGCCCATCCCAGATCTCCCCAAGACCCCGGCAGGGGAAATTGTCGGGGGGTACGAAGGGGGCGGGCCTCTATCTCTTCATCCTCCCTCCCCAGCCACTGCTGATGGTTGGCAGCTGGCAGAAGGGTGGAGTTGGAAAGAGGGGACGTCTGGCAACCTTCTGGAAGGCTGCTGGGGTATCCCCACCTGCTAGCCAGGGCCAGTGCAGGCAGGATCCAAGCCTCCCTCACCACCCACCTCCCCAGCAGGAAATTGCCTGTTGGGTTCAATGGCACTCTAACTCATGGTGCTTTGTGTAAAGTGCCAGTTAGAGCACCTCCCCAACATGCTGCCTGAACTTCTGTACACACCCATTAACAAAATTGTGGGTTAGGCTGCAGTTGTAGGATCTTTCTTGTTGGTAATGCATCAGTCAAAACTAATATCTTTTGATTTGAAAAACAGTTGAAAAAAACAGTTGAAAAAACATTTTTTCAATTGTGATTTGATAGGACTAACTGATCATACAAATATAAAATGTAACCCGGGCGGTACTCCAAGAGGTACCTCCTCTCCAATTGAAGGGATCAAATCAGGTGCAGAAGAACTGTGGGAAATGTAGGTACTCTCCTCCCCCCTATAGAGCAGAGCCAGACCACCAATGGGCCTTAACCACATACCTTGTGATGAAAGAACAGTACTGGGAGCATAACAGGTATAAACCAGCGGGTACAGTGGACACTACAATGCCCCAAGGGGGCAGGATTCAACAAAGGTTAGACACTTATGATCATTGACAAAAGACAGGGTTAACAAAATATAAAACACAAACAGCAGAACAAATAATACTGGTTGGTGAAATATAAAAGGCACATAATACAAAATGTCAAATGACAAGGAAATATAAGGCCTAAGTACCTGGAGGGGGAGAATGGGGGAAAACACAATGGCCCCTTTCCACTGCAAGAAGATTTTTACCTTGTTAGGTCACTCACCCCAAGTCACCCCAGCTGGGATTTGAACTTGGATTTCCCACATAGTCAGCAAAAACACCACCACACAGATACCAGTACTAACACTGCTCTAAGCTGCTAGGGGTCTTCACCTTCCCAGAGCCCCAGCCTCATGTCACACTGCCTGGCCTCTTATTGGAGGAGCTGGAAGCAGAGCTGGAAACCTCTCAAGTTGCTGCTCAGATCCTTGCTGGAGCGGGGGAGCCTCTCCTGCTGGCCATAGCTTCTCATAGGGGATCCTGGAGCCCAGCAGGAAGCCTCTCCTGCCGGCTGCACGCTGCGCTGCTGAGGGTCCAACTGCTGCCTGCAGGTCCCACTCCTTCAGGCTCTTCTGGGGCAACTGCTCCCGCCCTGCTGACCCAGTGCTTGCCAGCTCTTTGACGCTCCTTCCTCGTGGTCCCGCACTGGTCTCTCTCGAGTCAGCCACGTTGCCTCTTTTATCCCCCTCCAGGTGACCCAAGGGGCCAATCAGGGGACACAGAAGGTGAGTCTCTGGGGCCTGATTGATGAATCCCAAGTCCTCCAATCATCTTTTACCCCTTCAAAACCCCTGGGCCAAATTATTACCAGATTAGTGAGGAAAGGGAATCCCGAGTCCTCGAATCATCTTTTGCCCTTTCAAAACCCCTGGGCTAAGTCACTGCCAGCTAGCCCGTCATACATGGAAACCCAGGCTATAGTTTTCACAGTCACTTTTCAAAGTAGACCTTCTATTTCATAAGCAATGTATGGAGGATTTTTTAAATTCAAGTTTTTACCTTTTTCCCTCCTTGTTCTTCTTTCTGAACGCATTATTTCATCAATTTCATATAAAACAGAGGGGACGTATTCCTAGCTCTAGTTCACTTGACTGCATTCCCAGATGTGCCTGATATCCTCCTTTGGCAGTGGAACCCTACAATCCAATTGCCCGAGTCCAGAACCAGTGCCACAACTCCCCTGAGCCCCGCTAGTTCTTTTATATGTTATATCTGACTGTGGGAGCCCTAGTTTTCTCGTTACACCTTTAGAAACAATGTGGAAGCAATTCAAGGGAAAACAGATCTAGCAAAGGGATTTCTGATTCACAAACACTTTACCTTTCAAACGCACAAGAGAATTATAGTTTTTAGCAAAACAACAAGCTCCTGAACTAAATCCTCCTGGTCTAATCTCATCACCTCTGTGAGTCTTGGGTTTACTCCAAGAACCTTATACCAAGCAGTCGTTCCATCCTTCTTGGCCTGGCTATTTTGCTTCTGGCCTCCTTTGCTTAAAGAAGCAGTCTTCTTTTAAAATAATTTCTGTCCTCTGTTTCTCCCTGTGCAGATAGGGAGAACTGGGTCCCAGCTTTCCTTACTCCCATGGCTCTGATTTCTGCTTAGAGAGACCAGTAGTGTAACTAAGGGGGAGAAGAGGAGCTAAGGCACAAGCCCCACATGCAAATTTAAAGTGGGCACAAAAATAACCTTCACCACCACATGCCTGGCCATTTGTGTTGCTGTCAGTAGTCCAGCTGCTGCTGCTGCCTCATGTATATCACCACTAGAGTTGCCATCTATCTGTAAATTTATGTAAAGAACACCCTGTAAAAGTCAGTAAAAACATTTTGACTTCCATAAAAACACTGAGCCACTGCAGCTTTAAGCTCCATTTGAGGAAAAAGGCTGGAACAACATTGAAAGAAAGAGAGTGCACAGCAGAGCCACCTGCTGTCTGAGTGGGAGTGCAGCACCCTGCATGCACAAAACTCTTGTCAGGGCTTTCCACTCACTGGAGTGATCTATACCCCACCCCTTCTCTCTAGCAATGTGCTGCTGCTGAGACTCTAGATCTGTCCAATGCCTCTAACAGCCACTCACATCAAAGGTACAGGGTGAGGGGGATGCCAGAACAAAGCTGTGGGATGGAAAATGGAGAGGCAGTGGATGAAGGGTCTGTGCTATGACAGGGGGAGTAGGACTGACAGGGATCAGTGCTGGGGAGGGTTAGGTCATGGTGTAGCCAAGGGCATCAGGGTGCACGGTGAGCATAGCACCCCTGCAGTGGGGGAAGCAGAGTTTAAAACCACTGCTGCAGTCATACAAGGATGCCAACCCAAGATTTATTTTTAATGAAAGTTAAAATACATGTCAATAAAAAACTTTGTTAGTAAAAAATGTGCAGATTGTCAGTAAAGAATAATTTCTTGGGTTTGCAACCCTGAGTCCACACACAACCCAGGGCACAGAACTGCTCAGTTACACTAAATCAACACATCTGATGAAAGAAAGCTCATTGTTTTAAGCAGGAAACAGTTGTTCATGGTTAATAGACTTGATTGCTCTGTCACAGCTACTCAAATAGGGTCTATCTGCTGGGTGTCAAGCCTATGTTACAGAAAAGAAACTATCATGTGCCACACATTATCATCATAAATGTTTTTCACAAATCAAAATTAAGTTTGTAACTGGACACTGGATAAAACCTCAAGTTATGTGTGGATATGTTTCAGGGTGTAGTTTGTAGCCGTGTTGGTCTAAGGACATAGGCAGACAAGGTTCTTTGGGTAAAGCCAACAGAGGTGGTCTAATAGGTTGCTTGTACACACCACAGGGGTTTAATTTGGTTTAGTTCTCCCTAAACTGAAATGGTGGGTTTTTAAAAACACCGCTTTAATTTTAGGAGAATTAAACCAAACTAAACCCCCGTGGTGTGTAAACAAGGGTGGGGGCCTGATCCTTACCTGCCTCTTTGGCAGTGGGGGGGAGGGGGAGTGGGGTCAGCTGTTGGTGAGCTGAATGGTCCCTGATCTGTGCAGGGGGGCCCCCCAGGTAGCACCTGCCCACTGGCACCCGGCCCAGTGGAGCCTGCCTGCATGGACTGCTGCTGGGTCCCACAGCCCCTGAGCTATGTGGGGCCCATCAAGCCCTGGGCACGTCGGTTACCAGTGCCCCATGCACTGTTGCACTTTGTTAGGTAGCAGACTAAAACACCTCAGAGGTGTTTTATCTTGCTGCGTAACAAAGTCATTTAAAGCAGAATACCCCGCAGAGTGAGCAAACAGCAACACCAACTATCACCTCTAGTTTGTTGGTAGTTTAGAAATTGGCCTTAAATTACAAATTTCTATTCATGTTCCCAAGCTAAGAATTAGTTTTTTCATCACATTTTGTTCCACTCTGCTCATACTTATGTGACAGGAGGCAAAACATAATATTTTAGATAGTCTGAGACTACTGGTGTTTAACTAAAAATCCATGTCTTCTTGAAAGAACTCCAAGTTCCTAACCCCACTATTTTTCCTTCTTTACTTCTACTACCCCTCTGTCTCATGTCAGGGCCAACTAATTTTTGAGCCAAGTAAAGCAAAATGAAACTTGCTTCATATCCATTTCGTGCATCTCTTAAGGAGAAAGGTCACGAGAGCGTTTCAGCAGCTTTTTTGCACCTAGTGTACATTTCTGCTACTGTGCTCCAAAAAACATAGAGAGGCCAAGAACTAATTTATAGTCCCAGATTTGTACATTCACCATATCAGGAGCTATCACTTAACCATTATTAAGCCCAGCTTTAAAAATATAATTAACTTTTGGAGTCTTAAGTCCACAGTGCAGAGACAAGACACATTTTTTATTCTACTTTAAAATATGTAAATAGTGAACTTTCAAATGATTTTGGTGCATATGTAATTTTTCACAATTTGTATTTTTCATGTTACAAATCAAATGGTAAAATGAAAAATCAGATTGAATTGGATTCAGTTTTGCATATTCAGACAACTGTACGAAGAGTAATATCATTTGTTCTTAATAGACCAGGGGTGGGCCAAATGTGGCCCACGGGCCAGATGCAGCCCTCCAGGCCATTCTATCTGGCCTGCGGGGCCCCTAAAAAATTTAGAAAATAAGTATTTATCTACCCCTGACTGCCTGTCATGCGGCCCTTGATGGCTTGCCAAAACTCAGTAAGTGGCCCGCCGCCCGAAATAATTGCCCGCCCCTGGAATAGACATTCACAGCATTCTCTTAACACTATATTGTTGCACACTCTAAAGCAGAGGTTCCCAATCACTGGGCTGCGGCCTGGTATTAGGCCGCGTAGGGTAGGCTGCCAGGTCATGGCTCTGCCTGCGGCTGGGAGCAGGGGGATGTGGGCCTGTAAATGCCTGGGGCAGAGGGTGGGGAGGCAGCTCCGCTGCTTGCTCCTAGGGAAGGCAGGGAGCCCCTTCTTCCCAGGCAGCCCCAGCTGGGTCCCCCCAGGCCACCGCCTGCACAGACCCCTCCCCTGCAGGGTCCCCAGGTGCCCATGGCTGCGGTGCCCCAACCCATACCTGGGCACAAAAATAGTATTTACAAAGTTACATATTTAAATATTTACAAATTCAAATATGTAAATTAGATTGCTTCTATACCCAGTCCACCAAAATTCTTTGATCGAGTTTGCTGGTCTGCAGTATATAAAGGTTGGGAACCACTGCCCTAAAGAGTGAGTTCATTATGAACATGGAGAAAAGATTAGGCTGAATGAAAGGAAAGGAATAGAATAAATAGTTGCCTCGAGATACCTACCCGCTAACCTCATTCTAACCATTAACTATATACTCTTTTTTTACCACATCCCTCAATCACTTAGGAATTTGTCTGACATTCATTCTGTATTGCATCAGCATTGTTCTCTGGTAATCTATTCCTTATGTTTACTACTGTTTGCATGATACAGCTTTACTTGGGTGTCTTTTTATTTCTAGAGTTACATTTCCCCCACCCTTCTCAAATCAGTGAAGCCAGTGGAAAATACATACTCACATACATTTGGAAACTTCTATTTTACCTTCCTGCTAGAATTCTTTATGAGAGACTCCAGCAGGATCCTTCCAGGAGACTTTGGAGATAAACCAGAAGCAAAGCAGAATGTCTGACATATTTCAGAATGAATTGAGAGCATATATACCATGCAGGCTGTACAGTATTCCAGCATAACAAGTTGAATTAGGTACTGAAAAAATGTTTTAATCACATCCTTTAGCTTTACTATTGTCACTTAAATATTTATTTTAGGAATGTTAATGTTCATTTTAGAAATTCTCATATCTAACTTATTAGCAGAATGATAAGGAAGCTGAATTCCATTCTCAGACATGGCTTAACAGTTAGTATAACATAAATTATTTCCATCTACTGTACACCTAACTCCCAGGCTTAGAAATCTGTTTGCACAGCTCTCTTTTTCATAACAGCAGATAAGAAGAGGAACAACTGCCATCTACTGGGAGATCTGCAAGCTGTTTCTGAATCTATGTTGCATTGGTTTCTTCCACCTAATTCTACTGGCTGAATATAGAAAATGAATGTGGCTCAGTGGATAAACAATTCTTTATTGAAAAGGCTAAAATGTCTATTCACCTCAGGTACAATATGGAGGTAAAACAGTGGAACTAGCAACTGGACTACCAGTTTTTCCTCTGGAGATGGGCAAAAGCTTCAAAGGCCTGTGGCTTCACCGCGGTTTGTAGTTGTTTTAATGTCTAAGTTAATCAGAGTCAGATGATTGCACATTGCTCTTCTGAACATTAAACTATTTTTTTGTACTTTTGAAAGAGAGGCTGAAGGCAAGTATTACCTAATCTTACCTGCAACCTACATTATGTTTGTACCCAATTCTCGAGAGGAACATGTGGTACCCATGGTACAATCTTTGCACTCTCCTGTGCCTGAGGAAGTACACGTGTGCCTGAAAACTTGCAAATAAAGACATTTTTTGCAACTGTCTAGTCGGTCTAATAAAAGATATTGTCTCTACCAAGAGTTATGATTGCATGATACACAGATGCACTCATTGCTACAAAACATTGCATTTACAGAACTGCAAATACCCTGATAAGCTGACATAATGCTAAATATGGCTTTTTCTTCTCTATGTTGATTACGAAAGCATCTGACAAAGTAGGGTGTAGCCTACAAAAGCTCATGTTTCTCTGAATTAGTCTATAAGGTGCCCTGCCTTGTATAAAATCATTTTTGTCATCATAGGTCACTTGAGTATTCCCAGTCATGTTTAAACATAACAGTGTTTGGTTAAACCAACACTTAGCTTCCCCTAGTAGGGGAATGGCTAACCTAAATGTATGGAGTAGGGTTCAAAAAGTGGCTTCAGCTTGCAGTATCAATATTCAAGCTGCTATTTATTCCTAACAGTACAATCTTCAGCATCTCAAAACGGAAAACATTTAGAAAGATACTAAGGTTAAGTTTATGGAAAAAAACCCCCAGTAAAAATAGCAGCAACTATCAAACGCTCAAAATGCTTTCTTTAACTTGGGAAGATAAGCAAAGGTTACAACACAGTATGCAAGAGGGATTTATCCAAGGGCACAGTTACTGTTCCTTTCAGCGTAAAAATATCATGTGAAGCCTACAAGATGTCTGCATACCAATTCAGCTCTATGATCTTATTGTTTTTAAAACTTGTTCTAACTTGCCTTTCACCCACAACTGTCTATGCTACTCATGTTGTTATAGTATAGACGAGGCCTGCTCATCAAGTGGTTAAAATATGGCCCACAGGGTTTGTTAGCACAGCTGCTGAAGCCACTGCACTGGCATGTGTCTGAAACTCAGGGTTCAATGCTGCCTCTGCTGCTTGCCCTGCAACCCCTTGCCTGCTGCCAAATTCAGAAATTTCAGTTGCTGCTGTGCGCTCAGAATTGGTGGCAGAGGAAAAAAGGAGCGATGAGCTACAGCATCCACCCCATTTGCTGGAGCCATGCCACCACAGTGGCTCTTGCAGCTGCACTGTCAAAGGTGAATTATCCAGCCCATGAAAAACCCCAGATCTCTCCCGTGGGGCCAAATGAATTGGACACCCCTGGCATACATGGATCATAAATTGTTCAGGAAAAGAACATGCCTTATGTCTGTAAAACATCACACGCATTTATGGGACTATATGAATGTCATCACAAGCCAGTTACTTTTGTTGCTATAGTCTTAAGATCAATGTGATGGCAGAACTTTTAGATATTTCATCATCTTAGCAGCAGCAGAGATACTAGTGGTACTGTCTACAAAATGGACAAATTTAAAATATGTTAATTCCTTTGGGTGTGCATGCATAAATTCAAATACATAGGACAAAACCTAATTTAATATTGTTAAACTATATAGCCTGGCTCCATACACTGTAAAAGTCAAGGAAACGATGAGTTTAATTATTTAATATTACTAAACAACAACAACCTCTCAACCACAGCCACATTCCATCTGCCCCTTGAAGTCCATATAGCTTCATTTCAACTTGAACCACCAAAAGACACCCTGGAACTCTGGCCTTGTTTTCTGCCTATACATGCACGTGTTCTGATGGCTCACATAGGCCAGAGTTTTGTAACTCATGTAAGTTGTTTTGTCCAGTTGCTTAACTGACCCACATTCTATGATTTCTCTCATTCCCTGTACTCCTTTCTCTCTCTTTCCACCCCTTATCTTTTTTCCACATCCTCCAGATCTTTCTCTCCTTAACCCTCTGGGCTTCCCAGTACCCATGTTTGGCCTGTCCGAATCCTTCAGGTGTCACCATATCTGTTTAACAAAGAATTAGACAGACTATGAGCACTGGATACCACAAATAATGGAGGAACGTTGCAGTCTGAACATAGTGACCAGTACTTGAACATCAGCTGGACTTGGCAAAACTCAGCTAGGTTACTCTGACAAAGGGAAATAATTTGGTATGTGCTTAAATTTAAAAGTTCAGCAAGAGCCTGCATTGAAGAGATTCTCACAATGTGAGTCAGGAAAGAGTAGCGACCAAGGCTAATTATTTGAGAAATCTCAAAGAAATAGATTTTTTTAATGGATCATTTTAATGCTTCTTTTCCCCTTACAACAGTTAACAAGTATTCTACTTTACAAACTAGATAGTACATGCACTCATCCTCTGAAAATGTACTGTGTTAAATTTGGAGACTATAGTCAGCCATTCAAGTATAAATATCACAACACCTCAGTTGTGGAGTTTCCATCAGCACCTCTGTAATAGATGCAATGCAAGCATGCTTTACTGGGCATTTGGAACTTAAGGAAATATTTTAACTGTGTAATGCTTGGTCACCAAACTACAGTAAGAGTAGGTTATTCAATTTATTGAGCTTTAATAAGACCAGGTGGAAGTTAAGGTAGTGATATACTCAGTAGTTTCAGGTAAGAGAACTAAGAAGCTCAAACATCAGAACAGATCAGAATCATAGAAAGTATTTATCTCTTCTCCTAAGGAATCCAGCAAAGTTTAGGGCTTCCCTTCCTCCTTCTCCACCTCTCTCTCTTCTTTTGTTATTATTGTAGATATTAACACTCAGCAGCATCAATCCCTCATGGTCAAAGATGATTACTCCAATGGATCAAGTAAAGGGTTGTAAATGAGTCTACTGATGGCTAAGAAAGCCATCAGACTGCGTAGAGCTTTAGACTCTCTGTCAAACACCACAGGTGGTGGTGGTTAAAGGGAAACATGGATTTCTTGGTCTTGTTTCCTTTCCTTTCATCTCTGTCATTTTTCTGCCTCCAGGAAGAGATGATTTTCCTCAAAGTAAGATGCACCTTCTCTCACAAGACATCGATGCCATGTAACCCTGTCCCGGGCTAGTTTTTCCTAATCTGTGGTGTCAATGCCACACTTCTTAATGTTTGCCTTGAGGGTGTCCTTGAAGCATTTCCTCTGGCCCCTGCATGTCCTTTGTCCTTGGCTGAGTTGGGAGTATAGCAGTTATTTTGGTAAATGTACACCAGACATGTTGAATAATCAATTCTTCCATATTGCTGGTATTAGTTTCAGTGAGGACATTGGCATTTGTGTGACAATCCTCCCACTTTATGCCAAGGATCTTCTGGAGGTAGTGCTGATGATGGCATTCCAGGCTTTTCAGGTAGTCCCTGTAGGTCACCCAAGTTTTACAGCTGTAGAGAAGAGTTGGGATTACCACAGCCTTACGTGGTGGGAGCTTTGTTCAAGTCCTGATATTGTGATCATTGAACACATAATGATTCCGTCTTCTGAAGGCAGAGCTGGCACGCCAGATCCTATACTGGATCCCCTTGTTGATGTTGGCTTGATTTGAGAAATGGCTGCCGAGGTATGCCAAGCGTTCAACATTCTCCAGCTCCTGACAGTCAGTGAGGATCTTTGCTGGAGGGAGGGGGGGGCGGGGGGTTGATTGGCTTGAAGCAGGTTGGTAAAGCACCTTTGTTTGTACCATGTTAAAGGTCAGTCCCAGGCACTGGTATGCTTGAAAGAAGCTGTTACAGCCCCTTTGTAGGTCCTCCTCCATACATGTAATGGAGCATTCAAACATTTTCATAGTAAAGAAAATAGAGAAGACAGACAGGAATGAGCAAATAGCATATTTTTAAGCTCTTCAATTAAAAATAAAGGCCCTGAAGAAGCGCTCAAAAGATAATTCAAACCAAGATGGTAACCACAAGCATCTATGTATAATAAAGTACTAAGAGCAAAAGGTAGGGACTAATCAAAGGAATTTCTTTGCTTAAAAAAAGGAGCCCTCAAAGTCACTGTAAATGAGAAATATCCTTCTCATCAAAAGCAGGCTATAACAAGGGTTGGCAACCCCCAGTACATGTGCCAGAGCATGGCATGTGAGGTCATTTTCCTCAGCATCCCACAGCTGGCCAGGGCTCTGGGCATCTGCCACCAGCCACAGAGCCCAGGCTGTTTGCAGCAGGCAGCTGGGAAGCTGCAAGCCTTGCTGCGAGCAGCCTGGGCTCCATGGCAGGCAGCAGCTGTCCAGAGCCCTGGCTGGCTGTGGCAAGCAGCCAGGAGGCAGCAAACAGCGGCACTGGGGTCTGGAGCCCTGGCACTGACTCTGTGGTGATGGCAGCTGCACAAACAGCAGGGAAGGGGCCTGAGCAGCACAACCCCAGCCCTTCCCCCTCAATCTGCCCAGAGGCACGCATCCACCTGCCACCAGTAACAAGGATTAGGCCCCTTGTGGCTCCCCTGTTGTTTGCCCCTGGCATGCCAAGTGGGTCAAGGTTGGGGTGTTTTTGGCACTCCAGCCAAGAATGTTGCCAACCCCTGGTTTATAACATCTACTCTAGAAGATTGCACTTCATCAAATCCTACACTTCTGTAAGTTTATATCTAAATGCAAACTTGTAAGCAGAAATGCAATGTATATATATTTTCCAAAATACATGTCTTAGACACAAGACTAAAGTAATAAGATGTTTTAAGGTATGCAAATTCCATAGACCAACAAATCACTACAACTGTCTTCATGTGTAAGGAAACTAAAGCAATACTTTAGTAACATTAAAGGCAAAGATAATTTTGGACCTTGGAGGGCTCTTGTGACATTAGATCTAGCCTTTACAACAAGAGCATAGTCGTAAACAAATTATTCTTAAGTAGAAGCCAATGGATCACAGTTGGTTACAGGGCTGTTTTTGTCATGGTAGTGAATCAGACTGGCCAGAGTTTCATCTACAGTGGACTGAAAACATTTCCAGTGGAAGAGTTTTGATCTGAAAATCCAGATTAATTGAAAACTAAATATTTTCCAGGATTCCTATTTGATTAAATTCAATAGGAAAAAAAGCCAAGGTAAAAATATTTAGTTTTGCCTTTATAGTATGGGGTCTTTTTGTTTCAAATTATACCAATTTTATACTTTGACCTCATCAAAATGCTTCTATAATCCCAGATCAAGATATTTCAGAACAGCTATTTCAAGGGAAATTTTGGCTTTTCCTTCCCCTTCAAAACCAAGTTTGTTTTTAAATGTTGGAATTTTCCATAAAATAGACTTCTAGTTTCTTACTAGCTCTACTTTTCATCATAAACCAACTGCCAAATGCTGCCTGCCTCAGCTTATGTGCTAAAAAAGAGGGTTTATATCACTTGTGAATGTTTATCCTACTAATTCAACTGTAGGTATTATTCATATAAATGTCTAATCCTTTTTGAGTCCTATAAGCTCTCTGCCTCAATAGTAAGCCTATTGAGACTGAGAGCTTAGAGGGATTTTCTGGTCTGTGGGATCTGGACCCAGGATTTCTTACAATGCGGATACAAATCATAACCCTGTACCAACCAGCCACTTCGGCACTGGAGCACATCTCAAAAGAGACTCAAACTATGTTAAGTAAATAGGAGCAATAATTTCCTAAACAAAGGAACAGGAGTACTTGCTCTCATTAAAAGCTTCCTTGGGATTTGAATCAGCACAATGAAAAGCCATTCCCCAAGAACAGGCTGTGTTCCAAAACTGTGCAAAAATGTTCTTTTGCGATCTGCTAGGGCAAGTAAACTGGAGCTTGTGGAAGCTAAGAGTACAAGACAGCTTGTGCTGTAGGAAGGTGCATTTGGGATATGAATCTTGAACATGAGGTGCTTCTTCAGTCTCAGACCTGAGAGACCCACAGCACAAGTTCTCCTGCAGTATCCAGACAGGGACTTTCTTTTTGTTCTGTGTTTATACAAGGCCTGCCTTGGTGGGGTTATGGTCCATGAGGGAATCCTAGATGCTGTGACACTACAAATAATAGTAAGAATTCTTTTGTTTTCCTTTGGAAGCTTAGCCAGCAATTTGAATTAGTGTGCTAAGATAGAGATGATGATCATGGGATGGAAACCATAGAGATAGTAGATCCTATTCCACCTATTAGGTGCCTAAATGTGACCCTATACCACCTTGCCCAAGTCCTGATAAAACATGAACAAGCCTGCTTGTGTAACATGCCATCACCTTAGTCTTAAGACTGAGTCACAAAGAGTAGCAAGGAGGCCCCCACCCAAACTTTTATGTTAACTATTTGTCAGGGGCTTAAGCATGGTGGAATAGGTTCACATTTAGGTGCCCCAGCCCATTAAAGAACCTTACAGATGGAATCCTTCTTCGGCAATCTCTCACAGTCGAGGATGATTGTTTTCCATGATCGCCTCATCTGTGTGTCTGAAGATGGCTGATGAGACCTATCCAGGATTGACAGACTCTACTGCAGTTCGGACATGTGTTTCCATGCGGGGTGGGTGGTACTGGATTTTTCATATGGTCTGTGACATGCTTTCTGCCACTTCCGCTTTTCCTTCTCCTGTTGTTGTCATGAGGTTTCAAAGTACTGAGATCCCTGCACCAGACTCTTCCTTCATGTGGGGCAGTCCTGGGTGATAGTCTCCCACAAGTTGACATCAATGCTATATTTTTTTTAGTTGGCCTTGAGGACGTCCCTGAAGTGCTTTCTCTGCCCTCCTCTTGAGCATATATCTTGGCTGAGCCAGAAGAATAAAATTTGCTTTAGGAGTCTGGAGTCAGACATCTGGATGATATGGCCAGCCCAATGAAGTTGATGCCAGATGATCATTGCCTCAATATTCATGGTGTTTGCTCGCAGGAGGACGTTTACGTTGGCATCTCTCTCTTCTCACTGGCTTCAGAGGATCTTCCTCAAGCAGCATTGATGGTACCTCGCCAACAACTTTAGATATCTCTTGTTCATTGTCCATGACTCAGCTCCGTACAGCAAAGTAGGGATCATAACTGCTTGATAAACCGTGAGTTTGGTTTCAGATCTGATGTCACAATCTTCAAATACCCATTTCTTCAGGCGTCCAAAGGCTGCACTTGCACATTTAAGGCAATGTGGGATTTCTTCGTCAGTCAGCCTTCTGCGAGAGATGGGTTCTGAGGTACAGGAAATACTCAACATGCTCCAGAGTCTCATCATGGATCTGAATTACCAGAGCTGGGGACTGTTCATTAGGAGTTTGTTGGTGGAGGGCCTTAGTCTTCTGAATGTTAAGCATTATCCCATTTTCTTGTATGTCTCAGTAAAGAAGTTGACGATTGCCTGAAGGTCTGCTTCCAAGTGAGTGCACACTACAGAATCATCATCGTACTGGAGGTGATTGATGGTGGTCAGGGTGGTCATGGTTTTGGTGTAGAGTCAGCTAAGGTTAAACAGCATTCAGTAGTTTAGCTCCACTACAGCTGGTAGCTTGTTGGTGGTCAGATGTAACATTGTGGCAAGGAGGGAGTGATGATGCAGCCTTGCTTAACTCCTGTTTTAACCTCAAAGGGATCGGTGATAGATCCATTACTGAGAACCACTGCTCATATACCATCATGGAGCAGGTAGAGAATGGTGACAAGTTTCAGTGGGCATCTGTACTTCAGAAAAATTCTGCAAAATGCTTCTCAGTGGACAGAGTCAAAAGCTTTTGTGAGGTCAAAGAAGGCCATGTAGAGAGGCTTATGTTGTTCCTGGCATTTCTCCTGTAGCTGGTGAGCTGTGAAGATCATGACAGTTGTGTCTCTTGATGCCCTAAACCCACACAGATTCAGGGAGAAGCACTTTAGCGAGCAGAAGGAGAGAATTCAGAAGGATTCTCACAATGATCTTTCCTGTGGTTTACAGCAAGGCAATCCCTCTGTAGTTTCCACAGCTGGATTTGTCTTCTTTCTTGAAGACTGTCACAATCCCCGAGATCATCTGGGATTTCTTCATCATTCCAGATCCTTAAGGTAAGGGCATGAAGCTGTGATGCAAGCTCCTCTCCTTCCTGTTTTAAGATTTCAGTGGGGATTCCATCCACTCCAGATGCCTTGTTGTTCTTCATCTGCTTGATGGCTTTCTTCACCTTGTCAATGGTTGGAGGGGTTCCGAGATCATCTCTGACTGGGTGTTGCAGGATGGAGCTGAGAACATTCATCAACAACAGTCTTGATTGAGAAGGTTTTCAAAATGCTCCTTCCAATGGTATTGATGACTCCCCTTTCTTTGATCAGGTCTCCTCCAACCTTAGGTCTTAAGGGCATTGGTCCCCGAGTGTTTGGACTGTAAATGGCTTTGGTGGCACTGAAGCTACGCAAATCATGGATGTCAGCCAGATATTGAATCTCCTTAGCCTTGTCTTCCCACCATTTGTTCTTAATACTACGCATTAGCCTCTGGACTTTTGCCTTGGCTTGTTGGAGATTCAATGTCTTTTGCTTGAAGTTGGTGTCGTTTTGCCAAGCGCAAAAGGCCTTGAAGCTTGTAATTGACTGGGAGATTCAAGAGTTGATCATTCTTATCAAACCAGTCTTGATGTTTCCTGGTAGAGAATCCAAGTGTTTCTTTATAGGCACTGATGATGGCGGCCTGGAGGGCACCCCACACATTTGGTCAAGGGGAGGATGCCACTAGAGTTGGCCATTCCTACTCCCTCCTTGCTGATGGTTTCATTCCAGATGTTCAAGTCCCTTCCGACTCTGGCACTGAAATCACTGAGAAGAATAAGTCTGTCTCCCTCCAGAATGTCAGAAAGAACTTGGTTAAGGTTGGCGTAGAATTCCTCCTTGGTTTCATCAGCGGTGTCAAGGCATACACACTGATGACAGTGGCATATTGGCTTCCTGCAGGGTTCCTTGCAGATTGGATCCAGACTGCAAGGAGCCTTATGGGCTGGATCCAGACTTAGTGGTAGGGTAAGCAAAGCGCGGGGGGGGGGGGGGGGGGTCAATGCAGCCATCTCTCACCCCCTTGCTGCTGCCACGTGCTTCCCCAGCAGGCTCCATAGCTCCCAAATTTGCAGCCCCTTTAGGAGCCCCATGGGCTGGATAAAATGGCTCTGCAGGCTGCATGTGTCCCACAGGCCATATTTTGGACACCCCCAGATTAGATAGAACCAAGTAGTTGGCACCTTTCACTTACCTATATATCATCTTTATTCCTTAAAACCTCAGAGATCATCTACATTTTGCGGATGGAAAAAAAAGGTGTCAGCAAAGCCAGGTGTGTTCCAGTTCACAATGGCAGAGTCCAAAATGAAACCTGGATCTTCTCAATATCAGTGCCTGACGCTAACCACTAGAAAACACCCTCCCTAAGTCAGATCTTTACAGTTTGCATGTCCTTTTTCAGCACACTGACGGTTTTGCTGATAGAATTAGACTTACGGAAACAAGTTTTTAATCAATGAGTTTGAAAAGTTCACACTGTTCGGCTTTTTCATAGAACACCACCACTTTTCTGTAATTAGAACCATTAGAAGACTGGTGCACATGGTTGTAACCAAATTCTGGAACAATTTTTTGCCAAAAGCTATTCTCCTTCTTTACCAGCATGTAATCACGCTACTTCCCTAAGCCTTACAACCCCCCTCCCCCATCCCCACCCCAACCTATCAATATTCCTTTTTAGCAGAGCTGTATTTCTTTTAGCCATGAGGTCATCTTTAGCAGCAACAGTCATCATAATATAATGTTTCTATTGCATATGCAGCCCATATGTGAAGAGAACATATCACTTTTCACTTTTCCCTACCATTTATTTAATACTACTTGACCTTTCGTGTTGTAGGCTTGTTTATATGAACTTACAACTCAACTGTAGTATCATTTAAGCCATATAAAAGCTTTCTTTTCACAAGAAAGAAGAAAATAGGGAAGAAGCAGTGACCATTACCAGCCATTACCTCCATGAAAAAATACATTTCTAAAATAAAATAAAAAAATATTCATACTGAATGAAACGTTTCAATCCTTCTTCAGAAGATCTGAGAATCATTTGAAGCTATGCTATATAAACTTTCCAAACATAATATACCACTACCCAAATTCTAACTGCCGTCTGTATTTCTGATCATAGTCTATAACAAGTACAGCTTAATATTTTTTTCAAGTTAATTAAACAAGAACATTCAATTCAGCTCATAAAGCCTTATTCATAATTTTGGTATGCGTTCCCTTTTGTAGCTCTATGACAGCAGAAAAAAAGTCTATTAAAAAAAGCTTAATAGTGAAGATTGATCCAACTAAAATATAAAAGGCAAAAATAGTATCACTTAGAGTTGCACCAACTGGAAGCTGAAATAATTATAAAAGCTGTACCAATACCAAATAGCTTGATCCCTATGTATCTAAAACTCAAGCATTTCTATGGTACCCAGGCAAATTTAAAACATTTCAAAGGGTGAAATGTATGAATATTGCTAGAATGCTCTAAGGAAGCCATTTTTTTAAAACAGTAAAACTTCAATGTAAAAAAGAGAGGGAAAGGAAGCTGACCTTTAGGGTCAGTTACATTTCTGACCATGGGTTCACTCTGTATTTCTAGGTCTCCAAACTCAAATAATCCCTCTCTCCCTCCCTTACAGGACTTCAGCTTTCAAAGCTTGCTGCTAAGCCAACTCAAAACTGATCACTGGCGCACAAACATTCTCACTGAGTCTTCCTAAATATCACACAAGTTAATTATTCCCAATAGGTTGATCTTACCAAGTAGAGTTGCCGTTTGAGCATCTATGTACACTATTACATAGGAAATCACTACTGTGGGCAGCTGTGTTACTGCAAATGCTCTCTATGCCACGTGCTATCAGCTGACCCAGCTCCCCTGTACTGTATATACTCTGGCCACAAGGAGGTACAGTTTGATAGAATTAAAGTCTCTTTAGTTTAGTTAGATCTCACACAGATTTGGGGACAAGAACTCCTGCATACAGAGGCATAACTAACAAGTTTTGTGCCCTGGGCAAAGCTCTGCCAGACAGCAGAGGCAGTCAGGCTGGTTCAGTCTTACCTGCCCCAGGCACTCAAAGACCCTAGCTGCTGCTGCCTCATCACTGTCTGCCTGCCCTCTGGCAGCTGCTACATACAGTGGTGTGGTGTCCCTATACCCAGCTGTTACTGCCAGGGCTCCCTGGGGAGCTGCCATTCTGGTGCCCCCTCTAAACTGGCACTTGAAATGGTGCCTCAAGAGCACACTTCTATTTACAATACTGCCTGCACATTACTTTTAGCGCTGATGCTCTGCTCCCTCTACAGTTTGGGCAAATTACTTTATCTTTGTCTTCCCCATCTCATCTGTAAAATGGGAATAATGTTAATTTTAAAGGCTATTTGTACATAACTTTTCATGAGAACAGACCTAAGAATCTACTTTGGCCCTCAGACATAGATCTCCATGGGTGGATCTAGGATTTTGAAAATGGGGGTGCACATGGTGAAGTGCATCATCACAGATAACCCAACATATGTTGTTCTACTTGGTATGTAGCTTAGACCAGGGTTGGACAAAATGGTGGATCCAGCTGGGGGCCAGACTCCATTTCCCAGCAGCAGCCCCATGCCTGCCTCACTATGGCCGGTTTCAATGGAGACCCCAAGAGCGGTGGGGCCGTGACAGCACAGGGCCAGGGTTTCCATGGAGACCAGCCCCATCAGCACTGGCAGGGTGCACGGCTGGGCGGGAGGCAGGATTCTGCGGTGGTGACAGTGTGGTCCAGAGTCGGGGCAGAGCCACGATCCACTTCAACACTGTACCTGAGGACGACTGGTTCACCTGGCTCAGGAATCCATAGCAGGGGTTCTGACATAACAGTCATTAGGGCTGTGCAAAGCTTCGGTTCCTGATTTGATTCGGTGGAGATTCAGCCCAAGTCGGTGGCCGAATCTTTGAATCCGAATTGAATCAGAGGACCCTTTAATCTCTCCAAATCGATTCAGGACCCTCCAAATCAATTCGGAGGTAGATACAGCTTTAAATGTTTTTTCTACATACTTCTAGGTAGCAGGGGCTCTGAATGCTGGAGTGCTGGGGCAGATGCAGCATCCCACAGAAGCGCAGGGTGCTCCCCAGCACACTTGGCAGCAGACCCAGAAGTGCTTTTGATCCACTGGGGAGCACACAGGGCCCCCTCCCCCGCACCACCCCAGCTCAGTGGCTGGTGTCTGCTGGATCTGGGCGGGGCACCCAGAGTCTCCCCACGGCTGACTGCCAAGCCAGAGGGCCCAGGGAGCCCCCACAGTGCGCTCCCCAGTGGACTGGGAAGTGGACCGGAAGTAGCTCCGTTCCACTTCTGGGTTCACTGCCAAGCACGCTGGAGAGTCCCCTGTGCTCCTGTGGGACACTCTATGTGCCCCAGCACCACAGCGATCATGAGCTGTGCCTGCTACCTCAAACTACGTAGAAAAAAAGCTTTTAAAGCTGTGCCTGTGTCCGAATTGGCACCGATTCATCAAATCAGCATCGAATCTTTTGATTCGGATTTGTCTGAATTGAATCAGGGAGATCTGAATCAACGGATCGAATCACTGTCCCCAATTCAGGCTGAATCAGAATCTGAATTGAATAAGGCCTGTTTCGCACCACCCTAACAGTCATGTCTACATGCTCCTACAATGGTATAAATGAACTAAATTGCTGTAAATTAACTTTCTAGAGTATGGATGTCAAACTCACCCCAGGCTCCCAGCTAAATCTGGGACTAGCAGTGGGGCTCTGATGGACATGCAGACAAGTTATATCAGAACAGTTTATACTAGTATCATTTGATTGCAGTATAACTATATTTGCTTACATCCTAATGCTCTCTTTTGTCTCACTGCTGCATTCCCCATCTTTCCACAGAATTGAAAGAAAATGATTGAAAGAGCTTCAGTTTAGTGAAAGCTATTAGCATCTCACATTTAGAGGAGAAAATCTTACCTATCAGCTTTTGAAAGCAGACCTGCTCCACGCAACAAGAATAGAAGCAAGTTCCTCTCCTTCAGTCAGATATAGGAAAAGAATCAAGTCTTTTAACTAGTTATAACTTGCCCATCTATGGCTAAGAGTCATCGATGCAGCAATAACCAGTTAGCATGAAGCACCCTGGATAACTCTCTGCTATAAAAAAAAATAAATAAAAGTCCTGAAGCAGTAAACTATGATTTACTTCAGGTGGTAGTTTTCAAGACAGGTAAGAGAAATAATGCCTTAATAAAACACTCAGCACCTGAAATAACATTACTATACAACACAGAAGATCCAATCACAATCATAGGCCCACTCTACTACATGGTGTACAAGTACAGTGTTACAGAATTCAACAGTATAAAATAGACCATGTATAATTCTGTACTACTACACACACACACACACGTACGTGTTGTATAGCATTATACATGGTCCCTGACCCGAGGAGTTTACAACCTAAGAAGTCAAAGAGCATTTGAAGGGCAGAGGAGAGGGAGATAGCAATACGTTTTAAATCTGATCTTTTGTTTTGTAGTTCCATAGTGTCCCCAGTTTAGCTACTTTACACAGTCCAGTTCTTTTTAGGTGGTCTGGCAAAATTGAAACTTGATCAACAGTCTGAAAGAAGGAACTAATGTCACTGACTGATGAACAAAGGGAAGCACAAAAGGAAACACAAAAAGGCTGAAATCATTGGCCAAGTGGAAAAGGGAAGCAACATAGTCAAAAACCCATTTGCTGGGTGCCCCTGGAGCTCCCCATTTCTCCACACTGTCCTGCTGCTTGTCCCAAGGAACACACCAAGGCTTGCCCTGGGATAACTTATCACCCTGCATAAGCCTCAGTTCCACTGCCCTTATACCAGAATTCACAGCTACAATTGGGGAATGTCTGCCAGCTCCAGATACTTTCAAAACACAAGGGAAACTATTTTAGGTCCTCCTTTCATAGAATGGGTGAGGTTGGAATATCATTCACCCTGAGATCATGCTCTACCACAGGCAATCGGTAAGGAGACAACACAGCAAAAGGATTTATTGTATAGAAGAGAATTATACAAAAGACAAGTAACTACTCTTACCCTTTCATCTGGCTACCACCTAGCCCACCACTGCATACCCACACATACAGCTAGGCAAGGTTGTGGGAGCAACCCCAGCAGCCGGATGAAGGCAAGTGCATGGGGAGTGGGGGTTGGAGGGCCAGGGCTTTGGGACCATCAGGGTGGGGGGAATGGGGGTGTGTGGGGTGGTAGGGAGGGAGGCAGGTGCCTGCCGGCACTGGCAGAAGGCAGCCAGGTGCTGAGACTGCTGTGGGGTTCGGGGGGGGGGGGGGGTGTAGGTCAGGACAAGCCATCAATCTTTGCAAATAGGGCCGAGTATCAAAAAGGTTGAGAATCAATGCTCTACCTAATGATCCATTGCTCTGAGATTCTGTAGCCCTTGTGGGATTTTTTTTCCCCACTACAAGCGAATAATACCTAAGGTGCTCTTCCCAAGAATAGCCATTTCTGCCTGTGTTTGGGAGTGGCAATTGTTCTTGCCCTAGTAAGACAATGGCAAGAGATACTTAGCAGGTTAGTCCACTCCCTTTTCCTTAAACATGCATCCCCTCAGTTCCTTTGACTAAACCATGTCCAAAATCACAAATATTTATACAGCCAGAGCATCATTCATACAGAGATAAAAGTGATATAAATGACACTGACTTTGCAAGATGCTGCATATGCCATATCAGTAAAACAAACATAAGAAAACCTGCATGATGCCCCACAAACACCCCAGGCTTCTTCCAGGCTCCTCCCTGCAGGGCACCACAAAGATCCACATGCTGCTTTTCCTGATACAACCCAGCCTTGGCTTCCTCAGGCTCTCACCTCATCTACTTTTTCCATGCTGTCTGCACAAAGGAACTCTGCAGTGTCTATATTGACACAGCTGTGGCTCCTGTATCTGGGGACTGGACTGCCCTCCTTTCTTACTATTCTTAATAGAACTGGCCTTTGATACAGGCATGCCACCTTCAAAAATGTCTTTGGGATTCAGGGATACATCAGCATTAACCGAGATCCAGGAGCTAAATCTTACCTGATGGAAAACTATTTGACCCTTGCAAATATGTATATTACAGATTGGCTATTGTTGCGTAAACCATGTCCAAAGTCACACACAGAGAACCTGAAGAGTTTGACGCTCATACTAGAGTAGAACTAAAACTGGGAATCCTGTAATCAGTAATATTGCCCAGCACTGGCCCCCAAAACTGAGAGAAGCATAGAAAACCAGAATGCATGGTCAGGTCACTTAACATCTGCCTCATCATGCCATTCTGGGTGTTAACAAAGTAAAGATAGTGTAAGATGGTATCAGGAGTGCACATACCCAAGCTGGATTTTATCTGGTTATCATAGGTAACAGTAACAATAAAGATGTGGCAATATAATCAAGCGACCAGGACACCTACTCAGGGTCCCCAAAGGTTTATGGTCCTGTTGTTAATCCACATCCTCACTGCAACTGTTATCCCTGCTAGTTAGATTAAAACTAGCATGTGCACCCAACTACACCTTCCTTTGCACTTTGTTTTGTTATTTAGATGCATCTTGCTCCTCTCTCAGAATATGCTGTTCCAGCACGAATTCTCTTCCCAAGACACAACTCTTCTGCCTTCACAACCTGTAAGTACCACAGTGTGCCGTGAAGAGATAAGATTAAGAGACGAGAGGAGAGAAATGAACATACAAGCTACCTTGTACCTAGTTGCTTTTTCCAATTAAGAGCACAGGGAGACGAAGCTAGTTATCGGCTCCCTCCATGTGGCACTGACCCAGCAGTCACATTTTACGTGTTCTAAGATGCAAGATTAGTTTTGGGAGCAGAGGCAGCTAAGGCAAGACAGTGCCCAATTTTCACAGCCCTGTTTTAAGAACAGTACGTTCTGTTCCTTACACAAGAGACCGGAGCTGCAGTATTCACCACATTTCCCCACACCTTAAGGAACTGCTGAAGATAAAGGCATATAGCTGGAATGCTTAATATTTCGCCTAGTTATCCCCATGTACCTCATGGAAAGTCAGAAGCTGCAAGTGCAGTAGCTCACTGTCAGAGGTACATGCTATGCATTTGAAATCAATATCTATCAACATTGCATTTAAATCAGTGCTAAGCATGAGTGGTTTTAACCTCCAAGGAAGGGTGGAAAAAGTTACAGCTCAATTATTAATACTGTTTTATTTTCCTAAAGGGAAACCAAGGTGGTTCATATCAGCTACCAGGAAAACAAAGCTAGGGAGGCTCTGCTGCTTTCAAGGGAAAGATCTGTAAATACAAAACAAACCCTGTAGTCACTTTTGATCTGCTCAGGATCCCTCCCCCCTGGCAACTGCTGGTATTGTCTTGGGGCTTGCACCAAAATAATAACATGTTTGGATTCCCATCTTCGTTAATCCAGTTGTATTAAAACAAAAATTGTTAAATATATTCAGTTATTTCAATACAAATTTGTTTTTAGAAAAAGCTCAAGATTATTTAGGGTTTAGCAGCATTATAAGAGAAAGTATCATAGTTACCTGCACACTACATACATCTTTCTCCCAACAATTAGCTTTCCAAAACTGGGAAATGTCTGACATGGATTTTCTGCCCAGAATAGAAGCATGGACATGCTATAAGATCTTTGCTGCTGCTTTTCCTTCTCTTTCTTCCAGCTGGTGCATGGAGGAAGGGGGAGGGGAAGGCAGGGGCTAGGGTGCAATGGTGTGGTTACACCTTCCCGTTGATTCCTGCTCCATCCAAGTTTAAAATCAACTGCCCCACAGCAGCAGTGACATTTCTATTCAGGCAGTTCTGTAGAATCAATTATTTCATGCTGCCTTATAACTTATGTAATTCTTGAAAATCTCTCTACACTCCATGGATGTTAATAACCCTTGTCTTTTAATGGTCTTGATGTTCCACTAATCAAGCTGTTCTTTCTTCTGAAATTTGCTGTTAGCTCCTCCAGGTGTCTCTGCTATTTCACAGCCCCGCAAAATCCTAGATCTGTCTATGCAGTCCAATATTCAGCAGCAGCAGCTTCAGGTTTTGGTTGAACAGCTAAGACCAACTGACAATTCAGCTCTGAAAAGGTTAAAAACTTTAGCTTTTGCCTTGAGCAGGAAAGGCAGTGTAAGATGAAGATTAGGCTATGTCCATGTTCTATGCAGCCATAACGCTGAAAACGTTTTTCTTCATTTTGCCTTCCTACAAACAACCATGTTTTTAGGGAAGTGTGGCATGCAAGAAAACACAATATGTCCTGTTTTGTAATTCCCTTCAAGATAGCACCTGACACAGCCTCGAGTTGAGAGGGTAGGAATAAGCAGTATTTTAATTTGAGGGGAAGAAAATGAAATAGAGCAGTAACTCAGACTATTAGTAATTTTTCAAGCACATGTATGTAGATTACAGATAACTATCCAGAGACTAGAGTGGCTCAAAGTAAACAAAACAACACAAATTAAAGTTACGACCTTTAAGGCTATATGTACAATATAATCATGTTTGCCTTCACTACAGTCTTAAGATACTTCAGATCTTTTACTCAATGTTACAGAATTACTCAAGACTTAAGACAGGACAGCAGAAGAAACTATGCTAGGACAACTAGGGACATTCTTCCACTTAAGGAGGAAAGAGTAAATATTTCTGGGCAGCAAGGATGCAGACATTTTTATCCATCTTCTAGCCCAAGATTAGACAGCCTCTGTATCTGGCCTGCACTATAACTACTAGAAAAACAAGCCATTGGAAAATTGGGTCTAATTTTTCTAGTGAGATGCACACAAGACAACAAAGTGCATGCGATTTGCAGATTGTGGTAAAAGCCTTCTGATATGGTATTCAGATTGAACTATGTGCTAGTTAGCTCAGCAATAGTGTGAACACCAAATAATGTAAATGGATGCAAACACAGCTTTCCACTGGGTTCAAAACAGGAATGCTCACACTAATAAGACTAAGTATATTAGTGCCTATAATGCACGTTTTCATTATAATTATGCAAACGTGTAGTAATGGTCTTGCCCCTATTCTCCCAAATAACAGAGGTTAAGAGAACGAAAAAGATAGCTAGTTGTTATTTTTCACACACCAAAATATAGGAAGACACAAGCTACTTTATGAAACAATATATAATTCTGGCTATACTTAACAAGAATTTTCACTTGCTATATTCTAACTTCTACCTCATTGAGCCTTGAGCATTTTTCACTAGCTTGCTGCATAAGGCTTTGGTGCCAGCTTAAGTGGAAAACAACTTTGATTTTGTTTTGTAAGAGTATTAATAGAACAAGGCTCTCAAAGCCATGAGAAGAACAAGGGAAAAAAAGAAGTCAAACTTTTGCTGCATTAGTAATCTCATTCTGGCAATTAAGTATGGTAAGGAAAATGGTATAAATACTAAGATTAAAAACCAGAAATTAAGTTGGTTTTGACACTTCCAGGCTTTGTGGAAATGAAACAAAGGACTGCGTACCAGAAACTAAAATCCCGAAGGTCTCATTTATACTCAAGGTGAGCATCATGTGTTTCGATACTATGGTGATGAATGTAGCATAAACACCTCAAATAAGTGGCATTTGAGGAGAGAACAAGGAGACAGCTCACAAGTAGATATTAATACTGACATTGTTTCTCTTTTATGAAACACACATTGAAGACAACTTTGTTTATTAAGTTAGAGAGAGAGAGGTACTCCAAGTTATCTGGGAGTCTAAATAAACAACATAAGATGAAAGTGTAAGTCAATGAGAAAATTATTTACGCTTAATTCCAGAATAGAGTTTATGTGATGAGCCTAATTCAACCTGTGTCCCAGGGATAAGAACCCCACAATGCTGCCTGTTACTAGATAACTGAATTCTCTCTTCTGATGATGTCACCAGATACATTTATTCAGTTTTCTGAAACCTGATAAATCATGTCAGATTACTTCCTTTTTAATACGCTGGTCTTATATTAAAGCCTGAGACCACACATCCATTTGTATATGAAGTTGCATTAAAAAAATATTTACATGGCTTTTAAAAAAAATAGCAGCAGAAAGGTCCGTCTCTGCCATATACTTTGTGAGAAATACAGTGAGAACTGATGGTCGCAAAAGTCCCCAGAATTATTCCATTCTATCAAACTGATTTTGTTTTCTTTGGACTAATCCTTTCACCATCTCCAGTCATCCGTTCTGCTGGCCTCTTCCTTAACCCTTTCATTTTCCTGGTCTGTAATTTACCAAGATCCTGTTTCTTCATATGGATTCGACCATAGGTTGTACCAAAGACATCACGGGAGATATTTTTCTTCTTCTTTGGCTGTAAGAGAAAATGAATGTTAATAAAGACCATTTAGTCACCAAATGATTACAGACAGATGACATCACTATCACAGAATTCCCAAGCATTCAAGGCAAAGGCACCTGAAGTGAAAATGTACAAATTAAATTAAGGATTTCTGACTCTTACCCCACTACATCTTTATCCCACTCCCTCCCATCAATGTCATGGAATGGGCTTTGGGGTGTTGATCCAAAAAAGCTATGATTCTGCAGAGAATGTATAATGCGGTAATGCTTTCAGCCCTGCATCTTTTTTATGGCTAACTTTAAAATTTGTTCTGGCTTAAAGATTGTGCAAGTTGAAGTATAATGTCTTTTGTATACAAGACCAGTTTTAAGTACCTTGAGTGCCTTAGGCTGTTTTAAAGATAACTTATAAAGGTCATCTGAAGCCAAATGTGTCCTCCTCATCACCAAATCTAATGAAGGTCCCATGTCTTCTAATTCAATCCTTGGTATTTTACAGCCTGATTTCTTCAGTAATACTCTAGAGAAGAGAAAAAAGAATAAAAATATGAATATTGTCCCCTCATTTAGTTTGTAATAATTTCCAACTATTTTCTGACCTGCAGAAGAGAATTCAGCCTTTATGAACAGGTGCTACTGCTCGATTCTTTGCTCAGAAAAATACATGGCACTATGGCTGCTTACAAATGCAGAAAAACAAACAAACAAACAAAAAAGTGCTTTACTTTGAACTCTGCATGCCCCTGCACTGAGCCCAATGTGTGTCCAGGAGAGGCGCTGCATTAGTTTGACCCAGCTTGCCCAATGTCTGGTACTTCAGCGGGGCTTTTTGGCGCTTTTATCTAATAGCTGATTGAATCATAAGAAGCCAAATTGAATTCAATCAGCTATTAGATAAAAGCGCCAAAAAAGCCTTGCTGAAGCGCTCAATCTATACAGAAGCTGCAGAGCCTGGTTGATCTAATGCGCTAACTCTTCTAGTTTAAAGCACGGTTGTTGTTTTGTTTTGTTCTTTTCATGTCTGTCAGAAGACTAAGTGTAGTTAAACATGACTTTTCAAATCTGTTTGATCATAACATGAGAGCATTCAACATCTATTCAGCCTGAGCCTGTTCCAAACAACTACCCAGGCATCAATACTGCAAATTCAGTTTGTTTCAAAAGTAATTTGACCTCATATGCATTAATCTAAATTTAAATTTAGATTAGGTCTGTGATATTGGATTAGATATTTTTTCTGACAAATTACAGAAAAGCGCCTCAGGCATAACCTGTGAAATTGAAAACTTTTGAGAATGAGAAGCTATGAAACAACACTCCCTCTAAGCTGCATGGTGTGCGTGGCCATGGCCACGCACACCATGCAGCTTAGAGGGAACGCTGATATGAAGTATGATTTTAATAAATCATTTTATGAGAGAAAATTTAACAAGCTAGATGTGTATACAGAGTCAGTATCTGATGAGGTGTGTCTACAACACAAGCTAAAATCTGAGCCTAAACAGCACAAGGTCACTGTAGTGTAGAATGAAATCAAGGTTCACGTTAGACAATCTAAGTGTACAAAAGCAAAAGGAAGCTTACTTATAGCTTCGCATGTAAATTTTCCCATCCATTGCTGTGAAATGCAGAACATGTTCTAATCCAGCCAGGCGAACATAGGGCACAGTAGGACCCTTGAAGAAGTCTGAAAGAATATTTAAACATACTGAATGCGCCAGGTTTCTTCTTGAGACAAACAAGACCAAAACCATAGGACCACAATAAGAGGATGCTAATTTGATAAGAGATCTCCATTATAGCAGATGGAACTCAGACTGACTGGTAAGTGTTTTCTAAATATTCCAAAGCAAAACTCTATGCAGATTTGTTTTTTTTTAGAATCACTGAATGTAACAAGTGTCTCTATCATCCACATCCATGAGTTTTTACTTGAAGCCAAAATACATGTCAAGTTGAGCATATCCCGCATCTGAAAAGCTCACTGCTACTGCTCAGAGGTGTAACATTGGGAATGAGCAGAGTACAGAAAAACAAGTATCAGCTTCCCAGACAGTACTCTGCTAGCAATGAAAACTCCTGAACCTAGTTAATTGTTTTCTTTTTTTTTTTTAACAACCAAAAGGAGATAAATATATGGACACTGTTTCAATAGCAAACGGGTATGTCTTTTGAAGTAGCATCTTTAGTTGTCTGAAATAACCCACTCTTTTAAAGTTTCAACTACAAACTCAGAAAAATGAAATGCATCTCATAACTGTTCAAACAAGCTCGTGGTTATGTATGCATTCTGTAGTACAGAAAAGAATATCTGGATAGGTTAAGAGTTTGTCAGACAAATTGACCGATTCAAAAAACTCTGGCACCAAAGCCAGCAGTTAGGAAAATGGCAGAGATCAATATGAGGTAAAAATACAGAAAACAAAGAAGGAATACCTTTTAGTGTTACTGATTGATTTTTACTGACCCCGTTTATAATATTCTTACTGTACTTATTGTACTATTATACAAGACTTACTTATTATACAACTTTCTATTTCATTACCCTGTTGAATACAGCACTATTAAGTGAAAGAAACCTGCCATTACTGCATCAAGTATTTTTCACTAAATGTACACTATTCAAACAGACAAATTAAGTATGATCAGTTACATGAAAAAGCAGCTTAGTTTTCAAGCAGGAACTTTAGATACTAGTTAACCAAGGGTTAGTGGCCTCTAGCACAGTTTTCATAGCAGGACTGTGAAAAACAGTGTGAGGGAAGTTAACATACAACAAGAACATCAAATGTGCCCATCATCTGTGGAGGGTGGAAGAAGAATGTGACCCTGTCCCTAGAGAACAAGGTGTGTTAATAAAAAACATGGATGATCAATACTCAAAACAGGGGAAATGCTAACAGACTGCAAAACACGGGGCTCACTTCCCTTCAAGTTTCCTGTTCAGGTTACTTTCTAAAGATTTCCTTTTCAGTCACTTCCTCAATTATCATTTTCAGGAGTATCAGCACTGATAACATGCACAGAAATGGTAGGATGGAGAAGAAATACAAAGTTCTACCTCAGAGATGTTCAGATTTCTTGGCAGCCAGGCTGCCATGAAATCCCAATTTCTTAAAATGTGTCTGGACTCAATAATTGGGCAATTTTTAATATGTAAATAGGGGATATTAAGGAACAAGTGAGCCGACAGATGTTTCAATGAGCAGGAAAACATTTTAAGCCATGTGCTCAGGAAGCTATTAGAACAGGGGATTCAGTGGCTGCATCTCAAGAGGGATGTGCGGTGGTGGAAGTAGAGGGCAGGGAGGAAGGAAAAAATCACTGGGCTCCTAATACCATCATAAAACTGGCCAGTGAAAGCCCAATGACACAAACAATATTAAGATACTTTTTATGGGAACAGGAGGGAAAATAAAATAAAAAGGTATTTTTTTCCCTGTAGGGGTTGTTTAGAAGGGAAAAGTACAGTTGCCATTTATATACACCCAAATAAAGTGTCCCCAAACTGTTAAGTGGATTTCAAAGGGTCAGTTACACAAAACATGCACATTAATTCCCTCTGCTTATGACTTGTATAACACAAGACCACCTTCACATGACAGCCCAAAAATGCACAAATCCTTTTCAAGGAACAAACCAACAAAAACTGGGTTGTTTACCATGAACGTCAGTAATGTCACACAGCTTTGTTAACAAGGGATCATCAGATAACTCGTTTTCCCTTGGGGATCTCAGCAGCACTGTAACAACAGGGTCTTTAAACAGCAGTGACATCTTTCTAGGTTTTGTGGCAACAGTCAGGGATTGAAAACATTTTATTTCTCAGGAACAGAAAGAAAGAGCTACTCCCTATCACATCATAGGAGTTTTGGGGGAGGCCAAATTATAAAATGTAAATTATCCGATGTTATCAGTGTACTGTTATGTGGCTGAACCTTTCCTCCACCTATTGTTTGGCCTCTAGATGCCTCGTGGAATTCAACAGAACACCAAGACATCTGGTGTGTACTTGGCATACATTCAGCAGAAAAAAAAATTGGATGTATATTTAAAGTGCTATATCAGTAAGGCTGCAACCTTCAAATGAAGGCTCTCAAGGCCTCTAAATGCTGGAAGCTGTAAGGGACATGGGGCAGGGGACAGATCAGGGAGGACAGGCCCTGCCTAAATGCTTTCCCCATTAGCGCCTGATCTGTGCCACTGAGAGATGCAAAGTACTGGGCTAAATGGACCTGGGGTCTGACCCAGTATTGCATCTCTTATATTCTTAAAGTACATGTGGCTCCAGACAAGACAAATTAAATGGGAAAACTGAAGTTATCCAGATGGGTAACAATATAATGCAAAAGACCAACTGTACATTTACCTGGCACCTGTCTACAGCATGAGACGCAATACCTTACAGTTTAGACTTCTGTCTGCCTCTTGCATCCATCTGTATACAAACACCAACACCAGGCAAATACACTTAAAGGGATACTCATCAGAATTAACTTTTCCAATGCTTTCTAGCCTTGGAGAAAAATCTATGTGTACCTGTTTACACATATGTATACCATTTAAAGTGAACAGGTACAATTAACGCTAGATATTTCTGTGCTTTTTTGTACATGTTGAGCAATACTAGCAAAATACCAGTTATTACATAACGTTGTCACTGCTTAATGCAGTACAACTGCTGAAACCCTATTATTTAAAATACTCACCAATGAGAAGGCTTTTTAATCTTCTGTACTCCTCACTTAAGTCAAACATATCACCAGCAAATATTAACATGGGTTTTGTTCCTTCAGGACACTTGCTGTTCTATTGGACATATTGTTTATACAAAAATAAACAAATATTCAAACAAGGTTATACAGCACGTTATTTGCTTAAGTGACCAGAGCACATTCCATTCTATGCTGTTTTGGCTTCTGATAAACACGTATAGGGATAAGTATCATTTCAAATTTATACGCAGTACTTGTATATGGAATTTTGTGGGTCCTTTGAATAGGTGAGTAGTGTCTAAGGCCAAATAAGGCAAAAGTCCCTGATTGTAAGATGAGTTAGATAGTGAAAGAAACACTGTATTGGAAGTGCTGGAGGAAGCTTGTTGGCTTGGGATTACTAGTACACAAAGCACAAGCAAGCACACTGCATTTCTTGCACTGAGAAAGATGTGGAAGAGACTTAACAGAGCATTCAACCCATTACCAAATAATGGGCTTGATACCGACTCACTGCTAGTGGACTACAACTTCCCTGCTGCATAAATAATTATGAAAATATATTTAAAAAAAAAATTAATCACACTGCAAGGGAGAGAGTTCACCTTTAAAATGTTTTTTGCTACCTAAAAGGACTATTCCATTATCACCTGTTCTGAAGCTGTAAATAAGCAGCTGCCAATTTCTGTAGTTTCCGAATTATATGCATGCAAATACAGAATGGATATTTTCAAACCAGTTTTGATGCAGGTGGAGTGTCTGCGCTCCATATGCAAGTCTATGAGCTTCAAGAAGAGGTGCTACAATTCTTTTAGCTAGAGATTAATGTTGTTCTAATGCATGTATGAAGTAAGGAGTAAAGCAGTCAATTACCCGTGCTCTGTGAAAATCAGGGTTTGTGCATAACTGAAGGTCCAGAAAAGCCTTTGAAGTATTGCACATATATTATAAAAATCACTGGCTGTGAAGAGATAAGTTCCAGCCTTACTAGTGTCCCTAATAACTTTAAGGACTGTCCACTGGTAGAATTTGATTGAGATAATCTGATTTAAATACATTTTTACAAAGATCTTATTTTCACCTAAATGTTGGAAGCAACCCAAACCTATAGCAAAAATTTTTCAAAGGAACCAAATGGTAATCATATACACATACAGAGGACAAAAATAAGATACCAAGATGAACCTGCACACATTAATCCTGGCAGTCCGAGTCAGTATGTTAAAATGATCTTTTGTATACATGTGTGAGATGCAACAAAAAAGCTCACCAACAGATGTCACTAGAGTACCTGCAGTAAACATCTTACCTTAATCTCTTTTAAAGAGACAAACTTCTCAATGCCTAGCTCAATCATATCTAGGACGTGATAATCAAACATGCAACCTGTGAAAAAGAAAAAAAGAAGTTGCTTTAGCCCAGTGGTGCTTAACTTATTTGGGCCCATGGGCCAGATAAGAGACCAGAGCGGTGGCATGGGGTCAATCCACATGCCAGATTCAGTTGGGGGAGGGGGGGGGGGCGGGGGAGGCAGTCTATACGTGATCTACTGCATCAGCCTGAATCTATGCTCCAGATCCAGCTAAATGCTAGCCCAATCCTGTGCACTGGATGCAGCTGCAGACTGACTGCATATCAATGCAATCTAGCCTGTAGGGCCATATCATCCAGTCCATGGGTCTGGACATTTAATCAACAGGGGAGCAGCTGTCACTGCTCCCTTGTTGCCAAACTTCTGGATTGGGGAAGCCCAGCAAGCCAGATCTGGCCTGCAGATCAGAGGTTGAGTACCACTGCTTTAGCCATTTATTTTCAAGCCCTGTTTCTTTCATTCTGTTTAGGGAAAGTGGAGAGGGAAGGAATGACAATTTTTTTCATACCTATTATTAAGTTGTTAGGCCTCTTCTTGTTATGCGAACCAAACATAAACAAAGAACAATCTGACTTCTTGGAAAAAAATTCCTATAAAACAAAAACCCATAAAATTCAGTTAGTAAGTACATCAATGATCTAGTGAATGTTAGTGCCACAAGCATGTCCATTTAAGAGCTACAGCTTATAAAAAAGTGCCTGTATTTAAAAGAATTTTAAGTGTTTCCAGCCATGAAAAGACTGTGTATCGTCTACTTTTCCCCTAACATTCACCTAGTCCCTTAGAAGTTTTATGGATCTCCACACCAAGCAACATTCCTGACATTTTGCTTGGACACCCTGTTCCTTAATTGATCCCATTAATCCTAGCTGTTTGTCTTTCAACTACCCTCAGTAGCTTCCACACTCCTGAATGTTAGATTCTGGTAGATACCTTGAATCATTACTTCTATTCCTGGCCAAGCTGTGAGTTTTTAACCTTTGGGTGGGCAGCAGCCAGCCACCATCATTATCTCTTCTCTGTACTTCCTCTAATATGACTTTTATTGCACCTGTGTTACTCTGCATTACATTCCTTTGCCAGTACAAATCCTGAATCTGACCAAAATTCAGTAACTTTGCCATTACAAACCCTCACAATTTGGCATATATGGTGTTGCTTAAACTTTTAAGTTGTAAAAAATATTCCTAGAGAATCTCAAAGTTCTAATGAGGCCTTTCTAGCCCTTGTGGTTGCTGAGAGGTGTGTGAATGTACAACACCAGAAGATTCCAGTAGTAGATGGCAAATTAACATCCTCCCCACCCAAGGCTCCTACAACATATATCCTTGAAATGTCCTGATTTTTTAAACTGCCTCATGTCACAACCCAAAGGTGTGATTTTTTGTTTGTGTGCGCGCCTCGGCACCGCTAAATTATTTTCCTGCTATTTGTCGCTTTCTTTGCACGGTAGAGTTCTCTGCTGCAAGAGAGAACTCTGGTGCAACGGGGATTTCCCGCCAGATTACAGCTTCTTTGCAGGGTGCATTTTTTTTTTTTTCCATAGACATTAGGGCTGGAAGGGACCTCGGAAGATCATCGAGTCCAGCCCCCCGCCCAAAGGGCAGGAAGTCAGCTGGGGTCATAGGATCCCAGCAAGATAAGCATCCAGTTTCATCTTGAAGGTGTTCAATGAAGGCGCTTGAACAACCTCCAGTGGCAGGCTGTTCCAGACCTTGGGGGCTCGGACAGTAAAGAAATTCTTCCTTATGTCCAGCCTGAAATGATCTTGTAGTAGTTTGTGACCGTTCGACCTAGTCGTCATCCCTTGGGGCGCTCTGGTGAACAAACGTTCCCCCAGATACTGGTGGTCACCCCTGATAAACTTGTAGGTGGCCATCAGATCACCCCTGAGCCTGTGCTTTTCCAGGCTAAAGAGCCCCAGGGCTCTCAGCCTGTCATCGTAGGGTCTGCTTCCCTGACCTCTGATCATGCGCGTGGCTCTTCTCTGGACTCTCTCAAGCTTCTCCACATCCTTTTTGAATTGTGGAGCCCAAAACTGGACGCAGTACTCCAGCTGCGGCCTCACTAAGGCCGAGTACAGGGGGAGAATGACGTCCCGGGATTTGCTTGAGAAGCATCTATGGATGCAAGCCAGCGTTTTGGTCGCTTTACTAGCCGCAGCATCGCATTGCAGGCTCATGTTCATCTTGTGGTCACTGATGACCCCCAAGTCTCTTTCTTCCATAGTGCTAGCTAACATAGCACTGCCGAGCCTATAAGGATGCTGCGGGTTTTTTTCCCCCAAGGTGGAGAACATTGCATTTATCGGCGTTGAACACCATCAGATTCTCGTCCGCCCACTTGCTGAGCCTGTCCAGGTCAGCCTGGATCATCCGCCTGTCTTCTGGTGTGGATGCTTTGCCCCAAAGTTTGGTGTCATCTGCGAACTTGGCCAGTCTGCTTCTGACTCCAGTGTCCACATCATTAATGAAGATGTTGAACAGTATGGGTCCAAGGACAGAGCCTTGGGTGACCCCACTGGTCACAGGACACCACGATGAGTGACTTCCATCAATTACTACCCTCTGGGTCCGACCCCGGAGCCAATTTTCCAGCCAGTGGATCGTGGAGGACCCAAGGCGACAATTGGCCAGTTTCTCCAAGAGGCGATCATGGGACACCAGATCGAAGGCTTTTTTGAAGTCAAGATATATGACATCAATCTCATCTCCCTTGCCCAGGTGATAGGTCACCTGGTCGTAGAAGGAAATGAGATTGGTCAAGCAAGACCTACCCACAACAAACCCGTGCTGGCTATCCCTTAAGATGTTGGCGTCAGCCAGTCCATTAAGGATGGCCTCCTTAATAAACTTTTCTAAGATCTTCCCCGGGATAGAAGTCAGGCTGATGGGCCTATAGTTAGCCGGATCCACTTTCCTCCCTTTCTTGAAGATAGGCACCACGTTGGCCTTCTTCCAGTCTTCGGGCACTACACCAGAGCGCCAAGAGTTTTCAAAGATCCGCGCTAGAGGCTGGGCTATGATGCTTGCCAGCTCCTTGAGTACCCTGGGGTGAAGATCGTCAGGGCCGGCTGACTTGAAGGTATCCAGCTTCTCAAGATGTTCCTTCACGAAGTCAGCATTAATGGAGGGCAGGGGATCACCCTCACCCGGACTTCCCGGCCCAGTAGCGGGCATGGGCGTCCCATGGGGCTGATGAAAGACCGACGCAAAGTACCTATTTAATAGGTTGGCTTTTTCCTGGGCGTCAGTTGTCAGTTGCCCCATCTGGTTCAGCAGGGGTCCAACGTTGCCCCTGCTTTTCCTCCGGCTCCCCACATATCTGAAAAAGGACTTTTTATCGTCCTTGATGCTCAAAGCTAGCTGGAGTTCCATTGCAGCCTTGGCTTTCCTAGTAATCTCCCTACAGGACCGGACCAGTGCAGAATAATCCTCCTTGGAGGTGACTCCCATCCTCCATCCTTTGTAGGCCTTTCTTTTTAGCCTCAGGAGGTCTGCTAGGTCCCTGGAGAGCCAGGGGGGCTGCTGTGCCCTCTTGCTGCCTTTCCTCCGAGATGGAATAGACTTAGTTTGTGCATTGAGGATCACTCCCTTGAGGAGCAACCACTCTTCTTGAACTCGGTTCTATCGCCCCCGGCTCGCACATGGCAACGGGAATGAGATCGGAATCGCTGCCGCACATGGCGACAAAGGTGGGATCGGGGCGTGGCCCGCACACCTCAAATGTACAGGGAAGGGGGGATGCAGGTGGGCCAGGATTGCAAATTTTTCGCTGAATGTTTTTGATCACCACTGCTAAGGAATGGCTAGGCACATTTCATGGTGGCGGGGTAGGGTGGGGAGGTCAGTTTGTTTTCCCAGAACTCCTGTTAAACAGCAAAGTCTTAGAGCTCACCATCTTTCCTCTGTATCCCCTACTTTACCCTTCAAGACAGAAAAATAACTGAGATGTGCTGCAATTAATTCAGTTGTATGTTAGCCAACATATAGAAGTAAACAGTTGTGCTGCAGGGTTAATTGTGTAGTTTTAGGAATAGGTTAGATAAGGGCTTGTATGGGATGGTTTGGAGATTGATAACAAGATGCACTAGATGGGCAGTTTTCAAACTGTGTCCCATGGAGCACTGGGGTTCCATGACAGGTCATCAGGGGTTCCACAAAGACAACAGGGGTAATGGCAGTGCACAACCCAAGCACCAAGTCAGGTCACTTGGCTCCACGTCAATCTTCAGGACAGAAGTAGAAGTTTTGCAGCAGAAGTGATATGGAAGAGTTCTGTGACTTTTGGAAGTTTGAAAACCGCTGCACTAGATGATCTCCAGAAGTCGCCTTCAGTCCCACCTTCTTTGATCTACTATTCTCTCACTGCTTAGAGTATTGCAAAGGCACTTTGGAGTGCTTCATACAGCACATCTGTTCATAGCCTCTGAAAGGTGAAGTATCAGGCTGGAGGGAGGCTACTAATGGAGTTCCTCAAATAACAGTCTTGGGACTGGGGTGTAGGTTGTAGCTGTGTTGGTCCAAGGACACAAGCAGACAAGGTTCTTTAGGTAAATCTGATATCTTTTATTACACCAACTTAAATAGTTGGAAAAATTTTTTTGCAAGCTTTCAGGTTTAAAAACCCTTTGTCAGGCTAAGGAAGTCTCTGCAGTTGGTGTCTTGGGACTGATTTTATTAAATAACTTTCATTAATGACTTCTAGGTAAGAAGTAGGGGAGGGTTAGTGAAATTTACTAATGACACTAGCTTAAAGGTGGGGTGATGAACTGACCCCTTCCCCCACGTGACAGATCCAGATCACAGGGCTCCCTGCAAGTGGGATCCAGACACACTGGCAGCAGTGAATCAAGTATCGGCAGCTTTGGGGGCCAATGCAGCCATTCCTTGTTCCCTACCACTGACACATGCCCCCAACAAGGCTCCATGCCCTACTTGACCTACCCTAAAATTCTAGGAGCCCCACAGTCCAGATGTCATCTCTATAGACTAAATCCAGCCCATACGTCTGACACCCCTGGTTTAAGGCACCAGTGATGACCTGGATGTCTTTGGAGATTAGAGAAACAGAAATAGCATGAAATGTAACACGACAGGCATGATCACAAGTTTTTGCTATAAGCTAAGGCTCATAGTTGGAAACAGGGAGGGAAACACTTAGATGTACAAAATCAATTACAGAATGACTATCAAATCAGACAAGCCATATCTGACAGCCATGAAAAGAGAGACACCTGTGACCCTATGCCATATCAGGAGATGCAATTCCAATACAGATGGAAAGCAATACATTATACATGCCACTGGCGCAACATCATTGGACTACTGGGATCAGAAACATGCATTCAGGTTCAGAAAAGATGAATTCAAGTTAGAACTGGTGCAGAAAAGGATTGTTAGGATGATCTGGGGAATGGAGGGATCAGGAGACTAAATAAGCTTAGTCTGCTAAGTGCAAAGGAACAAGGGCTCACAGGGAATAATGACAGCTTTATAAATGTTATCAGTAACAGATAAACACCAGGGAGATAGAGACATAGAGGAGAGCTATTCAAGTCTAAAGTTCACTGTTGACATAAACCCAAATAGGTACAAGACCAGGGGTGGGTAAAATGACAGGTCCAGTTGGTGGTCAGACTCCATTTCCCAGCAGCCCCAGCCCATACCAGCAGGGTGTGCAGTGGGGCGGGAAGCTGCTCCAGGGCCAGGACCTTGAGCTGGTATACTGCCTGCATGCCGCTGCCCATGGGACCCATGCTCACCACAGGTCTCCATACAGACCGTGGGAGCACAGGGCCATCACAGCCCTGCTGCTCCTGGGGTCTCCATGGAGACCAGCCAAAGCAGCGTGGACAGGGGCTGCTGGGAAGTGAAGTCCACCATGGGCCCAATCTGGCCCAGGGGGTGGACTTTGCCCATCCCAGTACAGACTCAGCACAAATCAGTTTAGGCCATCAGAAGAGAGGCTCTGGAACAACTTCCCAATAGGAGCAGTAGAAGCAAAAACACTGGTTTTAAGAGAGCCTGGTAAATATAAAAAGGGATTTTACAATGTGGTGGCCTACGATTGCAGGGGCAGCATGCCATGACCTAGAAATTCCTTTCTAGTCCTACCTTGCTAAAAAACAAGTTGTTTCATAACCGTATTAAGCCCTTCCCAGCGATAAGAATAACAATGACACCAAAGGTATGAACACAACTGTTTCATAATAAAGTAACCTTGCTCTGTAATAAAAGCAGAGTGTACACATAACACACCTGTGTAAGGAAGTGCAAGTTACTCCACTCCAACACAGTTACCCTTCAGAAGGTGAGCAGTAACTATTCATGTCACTGTCCTAACCAAATCTTATCCTAAGATACTTGCTTGACACTAGGCTACTCTGTGCCCCAGTGCCCAGACACTGAACCAGCACCTACTGCAGGCAGTCATCTTGCTAGAGATGGTCATCATAAGTCTGCTCTTGCTACAGAGTGAAAACTGGGGTAGTTACTTGTGTAGTAATTATTAGGGGTGTGCAAAATGGGCCCTATTCGATTTGGATTTGGCCTGAATTAGGGACAGTGATTTAATTAGTTGATTCAGATCACTGTGCCCGATTCAATTCAGCCGAATCCAAATCTGAAGATTTGATACTGATTCGGACATGGACACATCTTTAAATGTTTTTTCTACATGCTTTGAGGTACCAGCATGGCTTGCGGACGCTGCAATGCTGAGGTGGATACAGAGTCCCAAAGCAGTGCGGGGGGGGCCCCCCCCCACATGCTCAGTGGCAAACCCAGAAGTGGACCAAAAGTACTTCCAGTCCACTTCCAAGTCCGCTGGGGAGTGCGCAGGAGGTCCCCCTGTGTTCTCCTGGCTTGGCAATCAGCCACGAGGGGGACTCCGGGTGCCCCCCAGACCCAGGAGGCACCAGTCACTGAGCCAAGGGAGTACAGGGCGGCCTCCCCCTCATGCTCTCCAGCAGACTTGGAAGTGGATCAGAAGTGCTTCTGGTTCACTTCTGGGTCTGGTGCCGAGCATGCTGGGGAGCCCCCCGTGCTTCTGTGGGACACTCCATCCACCCCAGCCATCACAGAATTCACAAGCCACCTGCTACCTAGAGGTATGTAGAAAAAACATTTAAAGCTGTGTCTATGTCCAAATTGCCAAATCTTTCCAAATCTCTCTGAACTGATTCAGAGGGTTTCAATTAGATTCGGAGAGATTAAAGGGTCTCCTGATTCGATTTGGATTCAGAGATTCGGCCACCGAATTGGGCCAAATCGAATCAGGAATCGAAGCTTCACACAGCCCTAGTAATTATGTCATGCATCCACACCCTTAGAGTACAACAATATGCTGAACTCCCGTTCCTTGTACAAATATTTATATTTCAGCGAGCCCGTCTCAGGCTCTAAAACAGCAGTTCCCTGCAGTTAGGGGTTATAAAAGTTATAAGCGTGATTGAAACTCAGGAAGTCCCCAATTCCCCATCTTGTGTCCCACATAGGCAGGGCAGGAGCTTTACTGAGCTTTAGTTACTCCACAGTAATGACCTCTGACTACATCCAGGTGAGCACAGCCATTTGTTTCCCCAGGAACAAGCAGCAGCAGCACATCTTGTGCCGCTGCTACTTGCACCTAGGAAATTCTTGTGCCACATGCACTCTGGCACACGGCAGGTTACCCCAGGTGGCGTAGAGGAAGCTGGGACTAGCAAATGTGCTGGCCCCAGCAGCTTTACCTGGGGTTCTGAGGGGCAGAGAAGCTGCAGCCACAGCACTTTCATAGCGAGGAGCCTGGCCAGCAGCTGGAGTGTGGCTCTGGCCGGCCAGGATCTGGTTTTGGGTGGTGCATGCTGTGCTTTTCTGCATGGGTTTTTTGACCCTGGGATGCCCCAGGATCAACACCTGCCCCCCCCCGGTAGCAGTGCAGGGAGCACCTGCCTGCATGGTAAGTAGCAACACAGATGAGACCGCAGCGCTACATACCGTATGGCCGTGGTCATCTGGACATGACCTCTGTGGCTGTAATTACTCTAGGGCAGGGGTGGCCAACCTGCGGCTCCGGAGCCATATGCAGCTCTTCAGAAATTAATATGCGTCTCCTTGAATCTTTGCACAAGCATACGGTGACCAGCTTCCAAACGACCTGGAATGCCATCACTGGTGCTACCTCTAGAAGATTCTTGGTATAAAGTGGAAAGATTATTGCACAAATACCAGTGTCCTCACCCACGCTAACATCGCCGGAGTGGGAGCATTGATTATACAACATCATTTGCGGTAGACAGGGCCTTGTGTGTGCATGTCTGAAGTATGTATACCAAAACAACTGCTGTACTCTCAATTCAGCCAAGGACAAAGCACCTTACCGGGCAAGAGGAAACACTTCAAGGATACTCTTAAAGTAAACATTAAGAACTGTGGCATTGACACCACAAATTGGGAAAAACTAGCCTGGGACAGGGTTACAAAGAAAATTAACCAGGAGTAGAAGGGGGTGAGGGTAGGTCTTTATGAAAAGAGGAGGAACTATTTACATGCCTGAAGTTCAGTGGGGACAGCTTTGCTTGCATCAGCTGCTCTGCAATTACTGTTTCTGTGCCCATTCTTACTCCTTACTTCTTAAGCCAGGGCAGCTCATATCTATCTGATAGGGCTGCACGAAGCTTCAATAGCTGATTCGATTCAGAGGAGATTCGGCCCCATTCAGGGACTAAATGTCCAGATCCGAAATGAATCAGGAGGCCAACTAAAAGCTCCAAATTGATTTGAAGCATCCGAATTGATTCAGAAAAAGATTTGGAAAAAGATTTGGTGAATTCAGAGATTCGGCCATATACTAAACAGGCAGCTGACAGCTGCCTCCAGCTGGTAAATCTGTTGGGATTGGGAGAGGTAAGAGGCGTGGGGGAGGGAGGGATTGGGGCTGGGCTAAACTGCCCAGCTGAGGGGGGCGGGGTGAGGGGGGTGTCCATTACTCAGGGAGCAGGGCATGGGATGTGGGCAAGGCAGCACTGAGAAGTGGGGGCTATGCCCTGTTGCCGCCCAGAGTGAGCCGTGCCTGCATTGCACCCCTCCTCCCCCCTGCCCGCACTGGCTGGGCAAGTGGTTGCAGGGGAGAGCCCCCACAGTTCCTCCTGCCAGGGCAGAGGCAGGCACAGCCAGAGGAGCTACCGGAGAAGACCCCCCACGGCTGCACTGCCCAGCCCCATCCCCCGCCCAGCACTAAAAAAAAAAAAAAAAGCCCTGCACTCACCAGCTGCTGGAGTGACGATTGGGGCCTCTGGGCACTCATAGCAGAGTCTCCCACACACAGTGCAGGGCAGTTGGGGGGGGGGGGGGGCAGCAGGAATCACTCCCCGCCACCTGCACAGCAGCTGCCCCATGATGTATGGGTGCAGCGCAGCTTGGCCGGGTGCCGTGTGCTGTCTGGGAGCTAGGCGGCTCCACCCGTCAGCCGGAGCTCCCGGTTTGATTCCCCAGCTCCAATCATTCCCCCAGCTCTTCAGGGGGGGTAGCTTGGATCTGTGCATGGGGTTTCAGCAGGCTGCTGCTGCCGGCTGGGGAAACAGCCCAGAACCACCACCACCCGGCAGCAGCAGCAGCCTGCTGTCACCCTGCATCATCTGGAGGCCTGCACCCCCAGAGAAGAGCTGGGGAAGTGATCAGAAAACTGGGGGAAAGATCGGGGACCTGGGGAATCAAACCTGGAACTGAGGGGATATTCAGCCCCGACTCGATTCCCCAGCTCCCTATTTGATTTGCTTGGGAGCTGGGGCAGCTCCAGCAGTCATCCAAAGCCCAGCAGCACACGGCTCCAGCTCCCAGACAGCACACAGTGCCCTGCCAAGCTGCACTGCACCTGTGCCATGGGGCAGCTACCACTTGGCCCCGTGGTGTTGTACAATCAATGCTTCCGCTCCGGTGGCATTAGCGTGGGTGAGGACACTGGTATTTGTGCAATAATCTTTCTACTTTATGCTAAGAATCTTGTGGCGGTAGCACCGGTGATGGTGTTCCAGGCACGACACATAATTTTTAACATGCTAGGGAAAGGATCTTATTGTATTGTCTTTTCAGGCCATTGTTATTTCATTGATTCTTTTTATGTTTCTTGTCTGAATGTAAATTACAAGCTGAAAAATATATACTGCTATTAAGGTCCCATTATTTCTATTCTCAACATGGTGATTTTCTCCGAAACATTTCATCATCATTTTCTCATCTCTTAAATCAAGATGGACTTTTTGCCTACCATAATTTTTTTCTCTGTTTGTAACTTTTTGGGTGCCCAGCAGATGTTTTTGAACCTTCACTTGTTTCCCTCAGTTCTGCCAACAGTTGTTTTATGCTTAGAGAAACAGTCTGTTTTAAAAAATTGCCAACTATACAGCTAACTGGTTGACAACTATTCTATTTGCACAAAATAAAGGGAAACATATTGTGCGGTTGGTACTTAGACAATAGCCAATTACTTTTTAGGTCAGTGGTTAACTCATCTCAGTTCTTAAAACATGATTGTATATTACAGCTTCCTTTCTCTTGTGCAGGGCTAGCTGTGACCAGATGCCTTTGCAATAAACCCCTATGTTGTTTCCTGATAGAGACAGATATGTTCTAGCACTTAAATACAAGATGTAATCCTGGGATTAGACTCTATTTTTGCTTTCCTGTCCATAAACAAACTTATCCTGTCAATGGTACATAATGCTAAATGGATTTAAGAAGACCTCTGGATAACCATGCTTCTAGTCACAAGTGTGGTTTTTCTTTTTTTTTTTTTATGAAATAGTTCACTTTAGTGGAAATTTCTGAATTCTGGAACAGAACTCATGATTCTGAATCTTTGATTTACATTTTTTAGCAGTGCATTAGGCTTAGGTACTCTACCTAACTTTTTTTCCTCTGCTCATAGTAAAGCAACCCAGGTATATTTCCAGTTAATTCCATGTTGCAAAAATTTGTATTTGTACAAACAAATAATGACTACCAGGTTAGATTTACAAGAGAATCATGTAAAAGCGTTGTCCACACCTTCACACCATTCTCCATCACTTATAAAACACTAAATAATTCCAAGTGTTTTGTTAGTTTCATAACATGTATATGAATGCACTGACTTTAAGAGCACCCTAAATTTTTACTACCTCAAAAAAACGAAAAAGTTCTCCCTTTAAGCCAACAAGCTTGTTACTAGAAAATGGTATCCTGTTAATAAAACCCCTACAGCAGTATATTAGGACATAGAATTAGATACTGAACATTTTCAAAATTACACAATAATTCCTCTAAAACCTAGTATCTGGGGTACATCTTCATTGAACCTGGAAGAGCTGTAAGGGATAGTAGTCTTGTGAATTATGATATTCTGTGTGTAACCTGCCTTGTTCCAGAGCGAGCTGAATAAAATGATTTATACTCACCAATGACGTTTGATCCTCAAAAGGTCTGGTAATATTTTTTCTGAAAAAAAGAAGGGGGAGAAGAAAAAAAGGTTTTCTTCCTCCCTTGTGATTTCACACTAGCCACCATGATAATACCTGGGTTCCTGTTCTCTGCTGGGATGACTTTAGCTTTAGAAGTACAGTTCCATTTTAGATGCAAAACCAGCCATTCTGTTAGTTTTTCTTTAGTTTTTCCCAAGTCAAAAGTTCTTTGTCATTTCCTCTTGATCTCAGCACCTGAATCTCAAACCACCATGTAGGCAGTTCTCCAGAAAGATATGCCTTTGCTTTTTCAGCCATGCTATGTTCAATATACTTAAATTTTCATGAGCTGTTGCACCAAGCTCCTTATCTTGTGTAAACAGTTACAACATTTTTTCAAATTATATTTAATTATATATACTTTTTATTATAAACTGTATTTCCTACCAAGATGTTTTGCAACTTATCTTTAATAATGTTGAATTTTCAATTTGTTACGGATCTGCATCAAGTTGAATTCTGCACTATTTTGTGGAAATGTATCAAGCAATTTAAAAACATTACTTACTTTTTATATAGGACAGCAAAGGGCTTTTTCAGGGCATACTGTAAAATTAAAAACAAAAAATTTGCAAGACAGAACTTTACAAGACATCCTTTTAATGCAGGAATATAATAACCATTTTTTCCCTTAAATTCTACAAGAAAATGGCATCAAAAGAGAAGCGAATAGCTTCCAAATGAAACACAACAGTGCTCACAAAGAACGTAGCCCAGAAAGAAATCAGATGAGTAGTGAGGCCCACAAAAAGACAAGATACTGGAAACCAAGATTGGTGTCTCTAAGGGAGGTAGAGATAAGCTCCATCTGAGGGTACTGAAGGAACTGGCTGATGTCATTGCACAGCCACTGGCAAGAATATTTGAGCACTTGTGGCACATGGGCTAGGTCCTGGAGGACTGGAAAAGGGCCAATGTGGTCCCTATTTTCAAGAAGGGGAGGAAGGAGGATCCAGGCAACTATAGGCCAGTCAGTCTCACCTCCAGCCTTGGCAAAGTCTTTGAAAAGATTATTAAGGCTCATATATGTGACAGCCCAGCAGGAAAAATTATGCTGAGGGGAAACCAGCATAGGTTCACAGCAGGTAGATCATGCCTGACTAATCTAGTCTCTTTTTATGACCAGGTTACAAAACACCTGGACACAGGAGTAGGGGCAGACACCGTTTACTTACACTTCAGGAAGGCCTTTTCAATACAGTATCCCACCCCATACTGGTAAACAAACTAAGAGGCTGTGACTTGGATGATTACACAGTCCGGTGGGTGGCAAATTTGCTAGAGGGTTGTACCCAGAGAGTGGTGGTGGACGGGTCGGTATCGATCTGGAAGGGCATGGGTAGTGGGGTCCCGGAGGACTCGGTCCTTGGACCGATACTCTTCAACGTCTTCATCATTGACTTGGACGAGGGAGTGAAGTGTACTCTGTCCAAGTCTGCAGATGATACAAAACTGTGGGGAGAAGTGGACACACCAGAGGGCAGGGAACAACTACAGGCAGACCTGGACAGGTTGGACAAAAGGGCAGAAAACAATAGAATGCAATTTAACAAGGAGAAATGCAAAGTGCTGCACCTAGGGAGGAAAGATGTCCAGCATACCTACTGCCTAGGAAATGACCTGCTCGGTAGCATGGAAGTAGAAAGGGATCTGAGTCCTAGTGGACTCCAAGATGAACATGAGTCATCAGTGTGATGAAGTCATCAGCAAAGCAAACTACACTTTATCATGCATCAGCAGATGCATGACAAACAGAGCCAAAGAGGTGATACTTCACCTCTATCGGGCACTGGTCAGACCACAGTTGGAATACTGCGTGCAGCTTTGGGCGCCACACTTCAAGAGGGATGTGGATAACCTGGAGGGTCCAGAGAAGGGCCACTCGTGTGGTTAAGGGCTTGCGGCCAAGCCCTACACGGAGAGACTAGGGCACCTGGACCTCTTAAGACTCTGCAAGGGAAGGTTGAGAGGCGACCTTGGGGCTGCCTATAAATTCATCATGGGGGCACAGAAGGGAATTGGTGAGGCTCTACTCACCAAGGCGCCCCTGGGGGTCACAAGAAATAATGGCCATAAGCTAACAGAGAACAGATTTAGACTGGACATTAGGAAGAACTTTTTCAGTTAAAGTGGCCAAAATCTGGAATGGGCTCCCAAAGGAGGTAGTGCTCTCACCTACCCTGGGGGTCTTTAAGAGGAGGTTAGATAGGCATCTGGCTGGGGTCATTTGAACCCAGCACTCTTTCCTGTCTATGCAGGGGGTCGGACTCGATGATCTATTGAGGTCCCTTCCGGCCCCAACTTCTAGGAATCTATGTATAGACATAAATAAGTGAAACACCAGAACCAAGAAACAGAACACCGCTACTTCTCATTCCAGCATTAAGAGATTCACCACTTTAAATTTTAAGGCTAACTGCACCAGGCTCTTAATGGGAGGTAGGGACAGGGGATGGAAATCTTTCTTGGGAGTTAGAGTGTGGGATTAAACTGGATTCGAACTATACAAAACAGCTGCAAACACAATGGAACCCTGATCAGTAAACTGACTCCTAAATCCCACTGCAATATGAACAATGACAGTAAACTCTGACAAACGGTATCATCTCTCTCTACACCTGTTTTCTGTCTGTTAAAGCAAAATAAAACCTGAGCCCACTATTCCTACAAATAGGTAGGAAAATAAAAGAACTTGGGAGGCCCCAAAATGAAAGGCATCATGGAAATGGAGAGTATTATTAAAACTCCAAAATAACAGTAAACACGTAGACAAAAGCAAATACATAAAATATTTATTGTAAGCCCAAATGATTCTAAAGTAAGAGGCCAATACTTCTTTATATTACTGGAGGGTTGCAAGCCTACTCTAGTCCTTATATGTATTTACAGTACTTTTGGTGTTTGATAGTATTAACTCTGGCAGATTAAATGTGTTATCACCAAGGCAGACTTTATCAAAAAAATAATTATTTAAAAGGTTTCATTTAAAAACGCATATCTGTGACACGCATTAATTAAGACCAATTATATATATTTTAACCTGTTTGGTTGCTGGCTTTTAGAAGAAGATTACAAGGCATTGTCTAACTACTGCAAAACACTTGCAAGTTAACCATTCATTCTCATGACATGCTATTTTCCACAGCAATGGTCAATTCTACTTTCCCTCCATCATGGACCCACATACATGGCTGCAGTTGACAAGCAATGTGATCTTGGCCCCTGTGGCAACCAGCACTCTAATAAGTACCAGACCTTACATAAATACCAATCCTGCTCCCTTTTGTGGTGGTGGAGACTGAGGGACTCTAGGAACAAACTCCCTCCATTTGCCTACTCTTGCACAGGAGGTGCTGCAGAAAGGGATCTCTTTTCTCTTCTGGAGCTGCAAGAAGTTTTCCCACTGGGGAAAAGGTGTAGCCAACATAACTCTCACAAGCAGGATGCAAGGGGCAAAAAGAGCCCAGTGACTGTCAGGATAATCCCGCTTCTACCTTTCCACCCTGTTTGAAATGGGTTGCTTCCTCTCTGCTCCTTCCTTCTCTCCAGCCCTGCAATGCCAAGCAAAGGGAAACAGGAAAGGGAGGTGGATGCTCTGGAAGCATGACCCACCTTCCAAAAAATGGGAAAGGAGAATCAATGGGAGAACTGGGGGATGCATAACTGACAGGCTGGAGTACAGGTAGATATGGGCTTGAAAAGCATAATATTAGTCCATTTGAAGCTGAAAGCTCCATACCAAATAGCTTTTATATAAAAATCTTTGCAATGCAATATAAATTCTGCAGTAGTGGCCAAAGATACCTTATTCCTCTGATCTGGGCAGCCTGACAATACTAACTGTCATGCTAAAGAAGGAGGTGGAATGGGAATATGAAAGAATGAGAAGACAGACCAAAAAAATAAAAAGGAAAAAAAAAGCTCTAGTTATTTGGGTTTTGACCCATGATTTAAAAAGTTTTACATTCAACCACACCAATCGTGCAACAGGTAACACACGAGTTACTGTTAAAAAATAAATAAAAGCACAGAAAAATATTCTTGGTGCCCTGGAATAAATTCTAGCTATACACTGTAAACATACATCCAACAGACATACTTACAATGTCTTTAAGCACTCCAGTCACAGTTAAGTTTGCATTTCCGCCTTTTATGAGCATGGCATTTTTCGTATTTTCAGTAAGCTTTGGCTCTCTCTTCTCAAGAAATCGTTTTGCCCTTTTAGTTTTAGGCTTTCTGTGATGAGAAAATAATAATTAAAATATATTAGCCCATGTATGAAATGGGTGACAACCACCTGCAGTCATTAAATGGTAAAAAAGGAAAGAGAGAGAGAATACTGTAATCACATTCTGATTCTTTAAACTAATCTCAAAAGTCTATTCCAAACAAAACTGTTTTCTTTATTTAAAAAAAAAAAAATCCACATGGTAAAGTCTTGTCCACACTTTTCTTAACTTGTGTCAATTAGTTTATGGGACAGCATTCTTTTCTCATCTCTGCAAAAGTGCATATGGCTTCTCCTTATGCAACAGACATGTATCATATTAAATGTTCTTATAAGCTGTTAAAAGAAAAAATTCAACATCATGCCTAGAATATGTCTTGATAACAACCCACACGTATAAAGTAAGGGTGCACTGATAGAGATTTTTGGGGCCGACATCGATATCCAATTTTTAAAGAGGCATATCAGAAATCAGATGGGTACTGGTCGATACAGCATGAAGAGCTGCCTCCAGCTGGTAAGTCCATTGTGGTGGAGGGGGAGGGAAGACGCACCGGGGGGGGTGGCAGTGAGGGAAGGGGTAGGCACTGGCCAGCCAAAGCAGGTGTGGGATGGACCCACAGCCTCCCACAGCTGCGCGAACCCTGGGAGGACCAGGGGGATGGGGCAGGCAGCACATGCCCCTGAATCTGCATGGGGCAGGGTAGATGGGCTGCAGCTGTAGGCTAAAGACGGGGCTGCACCTTGGCTCTTCTCGCTGGGGGCTGGGCTCAGGGTGGGGGCTACAGTTGGGGCTCCAGCCACCCCAAATTTCACTGTAGCTCCCTCCCAGTGCCACTGCGCACTCCCAACTCTTCCTGGCACGTGGGTAGAGGCAGGGTGTTGAGCCGGGGCTGTTCCAGGAATGCAGTGACAGCCATCCTGGGAGGGAGCTACGGTGAAATTTGGGGTGACTGCAGCTCCCTCTGTAGCCTCAACCTGAGCCCAGACCCTGGTGAGAAGAGCCCGGTGCAGCCCTGGCCTCACCCTTCACAGATCTGGGGGCACCCCCTTCCCCCCATGCTTTCCCAGGGTGCACACAGCTGCAGGAGCCACCCCCCCCAAACAAGCCGCAGATACGTTCTGTGCCCCCCTCCACCACAGCTGGGCAGCACCTGCCCCTATCCCTGACCCCTCCCTCACCATGTGGAGGGGTAGGGGGGTTGATCTGCACCCCCCACATCCCTTCCCTCCCCGCTCCCCTTCCACCAGAGACTTACCAGCTTGGGGCAGCTATCCACACTGCAAGGCTGTGCTCCTTGCTGCCTGAATGCTGTGCTGTGGCTGTACACACGTACAGGCATTTATCAGCCAAATTACTGGCCCCAACAGGCCAGTTTCCGATACAGCCAAAATTTGTTTATACTGGTACCGATCTGATACCAGATGGATATATCAGTGCATCTCTAATATAAAGCATTTGTTATTTTACAAACACATGCTCTATACAAATACATAAAACAACAAAACTTTCCTAAAGCTTTCATTCCAAAGTTTAATGCTGGTCCCATTACCCTCATTTAGTGGACATTTGTCTTAGCCTTTTTTGTTGTTGTTTATTTGGAAGCATTCAGCCAAGTTTAGCTTTCAGCTGTTGGAGAATAACTGCTGATTTTTTCTTTTTAACATTTTTGGTTGGTTGGAGCCGACTGCATGACAACTCGGTACAAAACTTATTTAACTTGTAAAAGTATATACATTGGTAATTTGTTCATACTGTATTTTTTCGGTATGATGAAGAGCAAAAGATATATATTGTCTCATTACATTTAAATTATGATTACAATTATTAAAATTGGCAAAATATGGAATGTTTATTCTTTGCATGGTAGTATATGCCTTCCTGTAACTTCACTTGGTTACTTTATTATAAATGAGTAAGATCATATAATAGATTGCATGTAATATGTTTAATTTTAAGACAACACATGATGTACAGTTTCTAATGAAAGGTTTCTTGTATTTTTTTAATACATCATGAAGTAGCAGAGAAGTGCCCAGCATAACTGTTGAGCCTGCAGCTGTGGTGCCCTGGACAGCTTTCTGAGACTACACTATTGCCTAATTTCCTTGTTTAAGGAAACTACAAGACCTTTCAAGTTTCTTTACAGAACCTGGTCTTGATGCCTTGACAGTAGTTTGAGGAATGCCTATGGGTTTTCCAGAACTGTAAAATGGTTGTAGCCCATCCAAGTGTGAAAAAGCAAAAAGAAAAATACAATTACTCCATCATCAGACTTCAAAGTAGCAAATAACATTCAAAGTTGCTGAAATTAACCAAAAAGTACTTTTGTTGCCTAACTCTATAGCCACAGAGCAGCTCCTGAGAACTGGATAATATTCTCAGAAAGCCAGTGAGGCCACCACTGATGCATGCTCAACAGTTACACTGGGCACTTCCCTGCTTCTTCATGACCCATTAAAAAAAAATAGAAAAAAACTTTCATTAGAAACTGCCCATCAGACCTGGTCTTGAAGTAGGGTGAACAAAAAACAACCATGACCCTTTTACATAGATAAGGCAGACAGAGATGGAGGAGGACACCTGGGAGTGAGAAGGAGCCACCACCACTGATGTCACTTTGAATGCTCACAGGCAGTAAACACTCTCTGCGGTTTCATTTCAGCCTATAGCCCACAGGCTTGGTACCGTCCTCCAGAGGGAATCTGAGCTTGCCCTACATTTAGAGACGAGCAACCCAACAGGTCAGGGGCGGCACAAGTATGAGTGCACGAGTGGCAAGAGCAGCCTGTGCAGCCGGCAGGCAGCACAGCAGCAGCTCGGGCAAGGAGCAGAAGCCGGAGCAACAGATTTGGCAGGGAGCGCGCAGCCGGGAGCAGAAAGGAGAGCAGCAACGAGGGCAGGGGTACAGAGCAAGACGCAGAAAGCAGCAGCTCAGCCGGCAGCAAGGCGGGACAGGGCTCTCGGAGGCAGGAAGCGCACACCCACACCCACGTCCCTCCGGACCCCGCAACTCCAGTCCCGCACTCACAAGACGCGGTCCAGCGGCTCCATCTCGGTAGCCCCTTGCACGCGCGGCTCAACCCCACGTGGACGCACCGCACACAACCGGAAGTCCGCATTCCCTTTTCACTCTGTAACGTCACATCCGCCTACCGGAGGCGATGGCGCCACTGCTCCCTCCTCCCGCTATTTAGTAGCTTGCCCGCCAGCGCGTGCTCAGTGACAACGCATGAGGGCGCTGCCCTGAGCTGGGCATAAAGTGGGGAGGGGGAAGCGCCGGGTCTGCTCCTAGTTAGTGAATAGGTTGCTTTTCAGTACATGATCGTCATTACTACTGCTACTACTATCGTTATTATTGTTAACGTTGTATTATTAAACTAATAAAAATGATGGTAAGGATAATAATGACAATGTAATAAACCCTTTGCATCCTTTATTATCCTGCCAAAAGTAGAGTGGAAGAAGCCGGTGGGACTTACAGCGCAAAACTAACCAGCGGAAATGAGGTTGAAGTTGGTTCCTTATTCCCAGTCCCTTTCTCAAACCTAATCTATACACACTAAAAACTTGTTATTCGTGAATTACACATTCTAAGAGAGATAATTCCATCAGCTATGTATATTTATTAATTAATATGTAAAATAATATCCTACATCAAATACAGAGCCCTAAATTAAGACCAAATTAGGATAGGATTACGGGGGAAACTACTTTTTGGGACACCCCAGACTGCAGGTTGCTGCTACTGGGGGACTGTCCCGAATAACCCTAAGCACAATTGGAATAAGGAACCAACTTCAACCTCATCCAACAGAAGCCCTTTTGCACATACATATCTTCAAGGGCATGTTTATGCCCCATCAGGTTGTGCCTAGATCCTGGTATTTGTGGGGGCACGGTGTTATTTTGGTTTTTTGCTAAAGATTAGCCAGAATACTTAAAGCCCAGTATAATTCTCTTCTTTCTCCAGCTGCATAGTGCATACAGAAATGCCTGTATGGAATCTGTGAGCAATTCACACACCCCTCTTACTGCTGTTAGGACCATGTCAAGCTAATACATATTGCTGCAATATATGGCTATTTTAAAAAATAGCAAAAATGTATTAACATTACTTCATTGTACATTTTACTTATGCTTTGATGAGGCATTTCTCCTTTTTAACATTGTATTGCCATGTTTATTACTACTATTTCAATACATAAACTGTCTAACCCTTTAATTTTGGTTTAATGTATTTTTCTATCAAATTAAGGAGCATCTAACATTTATTTCCTACCTTTGTTATTTCCAAATGTTTAACTTTTGTTACATACCACATTTAAAAAAAAACTAGGTGAAGCTAATTATGTTTCATTTAACATTGTAGAATACTGCTACTTTCAAAATCATTACATGTACAAATAGCTGTTTAACAATACTTAATTTTAACAGTACCCGATCCAGATTGATTTCTGAACTCCATGTTGATATTGATCTGGGACAGAAGTTCCATAAACCGGTTTGGCCTAAATCGGTTAAGTCTGATGCTACATCCAACCAGGTTTATCTTAAACCAGTTTTGGTCATTTTGAAAGTGGTTTATGTGCACTGAACTTCTGTTCTGTTACAGGTTTAAACCAGTTTCTGATCACTTAAACCAGTTTACGTGTAACTTCTGTCCCTAGCGATTTTGTTTACTTGTCCTTCAATTCCCTTGAGCATAAGTAGTTCCCTACCCACACAGGTTGATTGTATTTCTTAAAGGATTGCTTCCTTAGGCTTTGATCCTACAAGTACTTGTACACAGATTTTCAAACTCAAAAGAATTATCATAATAGCCTGACCTTCTTTATATCACAGACCAGAGAATGTCCCCTAATTAGTTTTGTATCAAGCCCATAATTTCCATTTGCACTACAGCATTTCTTGTTGACATATAACCTGGATTGCAGAACTCTACATGGTGCAGTATCTGTTGCATCTTAAGTAAATTGTCCCAGTAATTAATTACCTTCACTATTAAAAATTGCACTTTAATTCCTAATTTAGATGTGGCTAACTTTGGCTCCTGATCACTAGTCAAGTAATAAAACATATATGGAGAGTCCCAAAGGTATCTGTTTCCAGAAATCTCTTTCCTGTGCATGTTTTTGTAAAGCACAATTCAAGCCAGCACTTAAAAGGCTGTAAGGCTCTGTCACTACACTAAAACTAACTTAAAGGCTGTGTCCAGATGAGCATGGCCATGCAGTATGGTCAGTTATTCTCCACACTGCAAGGGAGAATTTGAGCCTTTGAATCGGACCATAACCCTGCTGACTTACTGAGGGTCAAAGCTCAATTATACCAGCTATGGCACAGGTGTTCCTAAGGACTTTCATCTGAATATATCAGATGAAATTTAGATTTGGCATAGTGCTTTGCAAGTAAGTTTACATTTTCTTAGGGCTGCATTCACAGTTAGTGGAATAAAACTTCTCCCTTGTAATTCAACAGCGGACCTATGTCCAGAGACTGAAGTAAACTCAGAGAAGTCAAACAAAAATCACCGAAAGGCCTAATTATTACTCTGAAGAATGGACAGTGTGGCCGAGATGAGGGAAACAATGCCCGTTTTGTTTCTGTCATCTCTAACAGATTCTGGATAGTATTTAAAGTGCTGGGGATGAATACTTACAACAGTTTGTAATTAAATGGATTACATAATAATAGGAATATATTTATTCCTATATCTATAGCATATTGTCTATATTTTTACATACATCTTTGCCTACAAATGATAGGATCTGTAGCATGATCATCATAGTAAGAAATACTTAGAAAATTATATAGAGCCTGGGACTATATGAAAGCTTTGACTCTTCCTTTTTGCGTCATCAAAATACTTGCTAACAGACCATGAAAATGTGTTTCTACTCAATTTGTTAAAAGTTTTAGGGAAAACAAAAGATGAAGAGGTTGCTGTGCTAGTACATATTCTACTACTGAAATACTTTATATTAATACAAGCAGAAAGTTTAAGATATTTCAACCATGAGCTACGTCTCTCAGGAACAAGATGAACTCTAATTTGCTTTGTGCTTTCCCTTGTAGCCAAAACTTTACTGTTAACTGTTTTCTATCTGAATTTGTCCTTGATTATTTCATATACATCACTAGGTAAAATAACATGAAATGAACTAGATTGTGCTTTGTGGTCCTCACCCTGCAAGGACAGGATTGCGTGGCAAATACCAGACTTAACTGCTATAGCTACCACCGGTGGAAAATTATCACATGCTGTGGTAGTTGTAGACAATCCATTAGGCAGAGATGCAATCTTTGAAAAAATTATCAAGGCTCGCATTTGCGAGAGCCCGGCAGGAAAAATTATGCTGAGGGGAAACCAGCACGGGTTCACAGCAGGTAGATCATGCCTGACTAATCTAGTCTCTTTTTATGACCAGGTTACAAAACGCCTGGACGCAGGAGTAGGGGTTGACGTCATATACTTAGACTTCAGGAAGGCCTTCGATACGGTATCCCACCCCATACTGGTGAACAAGTTAAGAGGCTGTGACTTGGATGACTACACAGTCCGGTGAGTAGTGAATTGGCTAGAGGGTCGCACCCAGAGAGTCATAGTGGATGGGTCGGTATCGACCTGGAAGGGTGTGGGCAGTGGGGTCCCGCAGGGCTCAGTCCTAGGACCGATACTCTTCAATGTCTTCATCAGTGACTTGGACGAGGGAGTGAAGTGTACTCTGTCCAAGTTTGCGGATGACACAAAACTGTGGGGAGAAGTAGACATGCCGGAGGGCAGGGAACAACTACAAGCAGACCTGGACAGGCTGGACAAATGGGCAGAAAACAATAGAATGCAATTCATCAAGGAGAAATGCAAAGTGCTGCACCTAGGGAGGAAAAATGTCCAGCATACGTACTGCCTAGGAAATGACCCGCTTGGTGGAACGGAAGCAGAAAGGGATCTTGGAGTCCTAGTGGACTCCAAGATGAACATGAGTCGGCAGTGTGACGAAGCCATCAAAAAAGCTAATGGCACTTTATCGTGCATCAGCAGATGCATGACGAACAGATCCAAGGAGGTGATACTTCCCCTCTATCGGGCGCTGGTCAGACCGCAGTTGGAATACTGCGTGCAGCTTTGGGCGCCACACTTCAAGAGAGATGTGGATAACTTGGAGAGGGTCCAGAGAAGGGCCACTCGTATGGCTAAGGGCTTGCAGGCCAGGCCCTATGAGGAGAGACTGGGGCACCTGGACCTCTTCAGCCTCCGCAAGAGAAGGTTGAGAGGCAACCTTGTGGCTGCCTATAAGTTAATCACGGGGGCACAGAAGGGAACTGGTGAGGCTTTACTCACCAAGGCGCCCCTGGGGGTTACAAGAAATAATGGCCATAAGCTAGCAGAGAGCAGATTTAGACTAGACATTAGGAGAAACTTCTTCACAGTTCGAGTGGCCAAGGTCTGGAATGGGCTCCCAAGGGAGGTGGTGCTCTTCCCTTCCCTGGGGGTCTTCAAGAGGACGTTAGATAGGAATCTAGCTGGGGTCATCTAGACCCAGCACTCTTTCCTGCCTATGCAGGGGGATGGATTCGATGATCTATTGAGGTCCCTTCCGACCCTAACATCTATGAATCTATGAATCCACCTGAAAAACTGATTTAGGTCTGAAAATGTTCATTTTATGATAAAAGTTCCAAGACTACTTCAGCAAAAATAAATAAATAAATAAATATATTTTAAAATTTTTCTTACAGCATGTTGTGTGCGTCTGTTTCATAGTTTTCCCTCTAGCAAGAAAGCAAGGGGTGGGGAAAAGACTGTAATGGTTTGTCAAAGAGGGAAGTAACAAAAAACCCCCGCAAACCATTTTAAAATTCTTTAAAATATTCATAGTTTCATAGTTGGTAGGGTCAGAAGGGACCTGAGCAGATCATCAAGTCTGACCCCCTGCCATGGCAGGAAAGAATACTGGGGTCAAACGACCCCGACAAGGTGTTCGCCTAGCCTCCTCTTAAAGATCCCCAGGGTAGGAGCCAGCACCACTTCTCTTGGAAGTTGGTTCCAGATCCTAGCTGCCCTGACAGTGAAGTAGCGGCTCCTGATATCTACCCTCCTAAATCTACCCTCTACCAGCTTGTGACTGTTATTTCTTGTCACTCCTGGTAGTGCTTGGGGCAACTGGGACTCCTCCAATGCCTGCTGGTCCCCCCTGACTAATTTGTAAACAGCCACTAGATCCCCCATCAGCCTTCTCTTGTGGAGGCTGAACAGGTTCAGGTCCCTTAGCCTCTCTTCGTAGGGCCTGCCCTGCTAACCCCTGATCATGTGGGTGGCCCTCCTCTGGACCCTCTCCATGTTGTTCGCATCCCTCCTGAAGTGAGGCGCCCAGAACTGGATGCAGTACTTCAACTGAAGCTTGACCAGTGTCGCATAGAGGGGGAGGATCACCTCCTTGGACCTGCTTGAGATGCATCTGTAGATGCACGACAAGGTACAGTTGGCCTTCCTGACCGCATCCCCACACTGTCAGCCCATGTTCATTTTGGCATCAACGATGACTCCAAGATCCTTTTCTGCCTCTGCACTAACAAGAAGGGAGTTCCCCAGCCTGTAGGTCTGCTGCTGGTTCTTCCTCCCCAGGTGCAGTACCTTGCACTTGTCAGTGTTGAACCCCATCCTGTTCTCCTCCGCCCACCCCTGTAATCTGTCTAGGTCCAATTACAGCCTATTCCTCCCTTCTAGCGTGCCCACTTCTCCCCACATCTTAGTGTCGTCCGCAAATTGGAACAGGGTGCTTTTTACCCCCTTGTCCAAGTCACTGATGAAGATGTTGAACAGTTCTGGCCCAAGCCCTGCAGAACCCTGCTGCCCACATCCCTCCAGGTCAAATAAGACCTGTCCACCTCCACTCTCCGAGTGCAGCCCTCCAGCCAACTAGTGACCCATTTGACTGTGTAGGTGTCAACGCCACAGTCCCCTAGTTTTTTTTAATGAGAATGGGGTGAGAGACAGCGTCAAAGGCCTTCCTAAAGTCCAGAAAGACTACATCCACTGCTACACCTAAGGATTTTGTGACCTGATCATAGAAGGCCACCAGGTTGGTCTGACAGGACCTGCCTCTAATGAACCCATGTTGGTTGTCCCTAAACATAATCTCCCTTGCTGGCCCCTCATGGACATGCGCCAGGATAATTCTCTCAAAAAGCTTACCCAGGATTGAGGTAAAACTGACTGGCCTCTAGTTTCCTGGGTCCTCCTTCCTCCCTTTCTTGAAAATGGGAACCACATTGGCCCTTTTCCAGTCCTCTGGCACCATGCCAGAGCACCACAAGTGCTCGTAAAGTCATGCCAGGGGTCTCACCTTCAAATGAGTTTAAAGATTTTTTTAAAACATGATCAAGCTGGATATTTTGAAATTGACCAACACCCCCTCAGTATTATATACAAATTCAACTCACAATGAATGACAAGTATAAGATGAACAAAATGGAATTAAAGTGAATGAAACATGGTAGAAAAAAATCCAGACACTTACACTATTGTCTTCTGTTGTAAAAGCAGAAATACTTCCCTTTAAAACAGGGGTGGGCAAAGTCCGGTAGACTCCATTTTCCAGCATCCTCTGCCCATGTCGCTGCAACCAGTTTTCATGGAGACCCCAGTACTGGCACCACCGTGACAGCATGGGGCTAGGGTATCCATGGAGACAGGCCCCAACAGCACTGGCTGGGCACACAGCTGGGCAGGGAGCTGCTCATTGGCCAGGGCTAGGATCTTGCAGCAGTAACAATGTGGTTTGGAGCCAGGGCAGAGCCACAATCTGCTACCTGCACATCTAAGCCTGCTACTGGGGTGTCCATGGAAACAGGCCGCAGTGACACAAGCAGGGACTGCTGGGAAATGGAGTCCAACCACCGGCCAGATCCGCCATTTTGCCCACTCCTGCTCTAAGATCACTTGCAGCTTCATTCAGCAATAAAAGCCTATCTAGATAGTAGTGACCAATTACCTGCCTTCTGAGAAACAAAGGTAGTGAGGAAGGGAAGAAAGAAGCTAGGGGTAAAAAAATCCAAAATTAAAATCATGTGTTGGGTGACAACAAACCTTATCAAACATTGGATTCTTACACTTGTATTACATTTCTTGAAAGGAACATCCATACAAACAAGTACAATCATGAAATCTCATGCTGAAACCATTCAAGATATCAAGACTTTATTTTACAAAACATTTTACAAACACAAGTGATTTTTATGAATGTCTGCGTAGTGAAAGTTTTCTGTAGTACAACTTTATCAGTTAATCATTTGTTCCTTTTCTTCAACTCCGAGGTAGGGAAATGCCAGTTAGAAATGCATGCATGTAACACACAGACAGTACTGACATCACAGTATTTAAAACATACAGTTTCATCCAAATGTGTGTGCATCTTTGCTCTATTAATTTAGACTGGTTGGACTTAAGTACCTTTAAAATTTGGTCCATTAGTAATAAATTTCTGGATGCTGGAGACTTGGTATCAACTGGAGGCAACATCCAAGGTAATATCCTGAGTAATATCAGAGGTCAAGTTCTCTGCTTTAGAAGCAGTTCTATCAGGAAGAGGGACAGAGTTATCCATGCTTTGCTCTTTTTCTAGTTCGTAACTGAGGTCAGAGTTCCCTCTGTCACTGACCTCTTCCTCTGACTCTTCTGTCAGTTTTTCCTGGGTTGGAGCTGCCTCCTCAGAATCTTCCTTTTCACGCAGAAAGCTACAAATCATATTGGGTCTGCTGTATGAGAACTCTTTGTCCTTGATCTGTAACCACTCCACACCACCTGATCCAAAGAAAGAGATTAAACAGTGGTAGAGCAGGAGAGGAACCTTAGTTTCATTAGTTACTTGTTTTATTCCAAGACAACATACAAGAGGTAATAGTCTTTATCAAGGCTGAGACAAACCACCATTGTAGAAGAGATGGTGCATTCCATAAGCTTCAGCTACAAAAACCCTGAAGGGCAAAGGGTGGAAACTGACACTTACTTTAAAAACTGGAGAGCATAAAGTATTTCTACACAGAAATTACTCAATGCCTTCCAGTTGGCCTTACTTCTTTCTGTTGCGTAGGACAGACCTTTTCCCATTATTACCCTTTTGAAATGAGCAGATCAGGAAAATTCTTAACTAAAATTAACAGCTCTTTAAACTTCACTGTGCCTAAACATTACAGCACAGAATTCAGAACTGACAGTTTTGTTCCTCCACTATAATATTCTTTTCAAAGAACTAAGGGAAGAAAGGTCTTTAAAGTTCCTTTCAGGTGACTGATAATCACCCATTTTCATTGCTTTATGAATAAGAGCTTCATACCAGAAGGTCTTCCATGTTATACTTCTGGCTGAACAATGGCCAGACAGTAATTGCTATTAAATGATTCAAGATCAGGCTCTCTCTGACATACAAACTAGTTGTGCAGACTCCAGAGTTCTTTCAACTGAAGGAGGAACCAAAGGCCGGAGATATAATCTACCAGCTGCTGTGTAAAATACAGCTATTAAACCACCTGTCAAACTCATTGTTTAAAAAAATTAAATAACACGTTTAATAGGTTTTTATAGCATCCACTACTGTCAAAAAACTGCTCCAGAATGGTTTCTATATGATTCAAGACACTGAGAGGATGTTTTAGCCAAGCAGTAAGGAGACTACCATATTAAGGGTATCAGTTAACTTGACAGAAAAGTGGTACCAGAAATAGTAGAAAAGCAGGTGTGGAATCAGAAAAAATATATGCCTTAAACTTTGATTATTTTAGTTATAAGATGACATAACCGCTTTGTGTAGAATTGCTGGCTCGGTACAGTAGAACAGATAAGGGCAAGTGTTTGTTCTTTGTAACTCTTCTGCAAATGCTTCGCTCACCGCGGCCTTGAAGGTAAAAAAAAAAAAGTATGTACAAAGTAGATTTCCAGGTGCAAGAAGGAGGTTTGTGAACTAACCCTATCTCCCCCATAATTCCCATCCTGATAACAGCAAAGAAATAATGAAGTAATATTATAGCCGCTTTTCATGCTAATTTCACTATATGATCAGGTGAGTTGTAAGCGACTGTTAAAAAGTATATAAGCCTCCTGATTTTGCTCTTGGGGGGGGACCCCTTCCAAGTGCTTGGGAAATCCATGTCACTTTGGAACTCCCCCTACAGCTGTAGTTTCTTTTGAATAAAAGCTTCTGCTGACCTGACCCAAAAGTACTCTGTGTGTGTTTCCACGACACAGGGCTGTAATTCACAGTCTACATACAGGTTGCATGCAGTCCACAGGCTTTTACCCAGCTGCCAATGCCCCCACCCTCATCCCCATCCTATCCTGTTGTGATAGCTGGGTTCTTCAGGCTCCCCCACCCTCCTCTAGCTTCTACCTCCTACCCCTGCACCTGTGGGCAGGGTGGCATAGTGGGCAGGGGCTAGGATGACCAAGCTGTGCATGAGAAAAGCAGAAATTAGGCTGTAGGTGGTGGCATGCCTGACTAGGAGCTGGGGAGGAGGGGCAAGTTGCCTTTGGTGCCAGGAAAAAAGGAGGGAGCTAGGCTGACCATGCCTTGCATGTGGCAGTGGGTGGGGTGAGGAAGACACACATGCACTAGGCTGCTTGTGTGAAATGGGAGTGCCTGAATTGAAAGTTGTCTTCACAGCAACCAGCCTTTGGGACTATGGCCCATACTTTGTGGCCCTGGCTGCACAGACATTGGACAGCCCTAGTCTAAGAAATTAATACAAATGCAAAGTATAGCAGATCTGCAGATTACGCAAATAAAAACTAAGACTGGTATTTTCTCCCCCCCCCCCCATGTAAACAATGTGCTCTTCAGAAAACAGATATTTTAAATATTTTATTAATCAGAATATGGCTCAAATGATGACTGTACACATACAGCGTATACATCATGTTCGAGAATGTAATTAGTTTTTAGGAGGTAACTTTCTTTCCTAAGTGTTCAGTTGGGTTATTTCCTACTGCGGAGTCTTTTAATTAAATAACCCACTCTCCAACCTATTACCCTAACTTATAGAGTAATTTCTTAACAAATCATAATTATCATCATTATCTGCAAGAGGAAAAGTTGCATCTTATGATTAACAGAATCATTTCATTTGTACTCAGGCCCTTACACCTGTTTCGTGTGCAGCTCACATGACATTTTAATATAATACTCTTTTCAACTGAATATTATAACTTAAGAGTAAAATAGCTATTTTTTTACATCCCTATATTATTACTTGATGCTTAGGTAAAGTTGTATGATTAGGGCAAAAAGTGTGTCTTCAAAACAGATATAAAAATGAAAAGTAATTTGGTTCAACTTGCAAGCATGTTTCTTCAAAGTAACTATAAACTAACTTTTAGTTCAGTTAACATGTTAATACATTCTTGTCGTTTTAGGAAAGTGTCACGGCGGGGTCCTGCAGGAGCACCGTGATCTCCTCGAGGTCCCTCGCTCCATGTCAAGGCCGGCCCAAGGCACCCTCTTATTCTCGCCCGCCACGTCTTTGATGTTCAGTAGGTTCGGGAGGCTGCCTACGACTCCCTGGGCACGGCTACTCGGGATCTCTGTCCCCGTGTGTTCCTGGACCCCCTGGGGGTCTCCCAGTGTAATGGGTGCTCCCCAGGCACCCTACCCTTATGGGCTGCGCGTGGCTCCTACCACCCCTAATACCACGCCCCAAGCCTCGCTGATGTGAAAGACGTTGTTAGGTCAAACTACACGCCCGCTTCCCGGGCCCTTCTTCTATAATCTAGCCCACTCTTGGGCCTTCTCTACACTAGGCTAGTCCCCTCTGGGACGTCCTCTCTGGCCACTGGTCTTTTGGGCCCACCGCACTACCACCCTTTCTGATACGGGCTCACCGCGCTGCTATCCCCTTTTGCTGGGGACAACCGCAGCACCTTGCCCTTCTCCTGGGGTGCTATGCCACTAACCCCTTCCGTTGGGGTCCACTGCAGCACCCTGCCCCTGTTCTGGGTTTTCCGCGGTGCTAGCCTGTTACTGGGCTCGCTACTCCTGTCCTGGGTTCCTCAATCGGGCCCCTCTTGGGCCTCTCAAACATTGCCCCTCTTGGGCTCCTCAATAATCGCCCCGCTCTAGGGCTCCTCAGTATGGCCCCACTCGGGCTCCTCAGTAATCACTCCTCCCTGGGGCTGGGGTTTATGCACCCCACAAGTGACGCCCTTGCTGGCGTCTGCTGCGCCCGTCCTGAGCTTCCTAATATGGTGCTCCCCCTCTTCGGGGCTTGCCGTGCCCACGCTAGGACTTCTCAATAGTCCAATGTGGCGCTCCCCCTCCTTGGGGCTCGCCGTGCCCATCTTGGGCTTCTCAATAGTCCAATATGGTGCTCCCACTCTTTGGGGCTCGCCACGCCCACCTTGGGCTTCTTAATAGTGCCGCCCCCTCTTTGGGGCTCACTGTGTCCACACTGGGCTCCCTGATAAAATCGCCCCTCTCTCTGGGGCTGGGGTCTACGTACCCCGCACACAACCCGGGGTCTGTGTCCCCCATCCGCAACCCACTGGTTGCGCCCGCAACCCACTGGTTGCGCTCCTCACTGCCAGTCACGCCTGCACTGGCGCGTAAGCTGCACCTTCACTGGCACTGGGGTCCCCATACCACTGGGGTACCTATGAGGATAATGCGCCCTCTTGGCGCTAGACTGCGCCCTCCCTGGCGCTAGGGCACCCCACCCCTATGGGGGTCCCTATGAGGCTCAGCCGCTCCTCTCTGAGCTTAACTGACCTCACGACTCTGCCCTGTAACTCTCAGGGCCTAACGCGCCCTCACTGGCACCAGGGCCTCACACTCCCTTGTAAGTCCCCGATGAGGCCTCCACCAACCCCTACAGCCTCACCCAAGCCTCCGGTATAATACACACACTAACCAAACAAAACGCAAGCCTCCTGGCTGTAACTTAACTCAAGGCCGCCTGGCTGCAACAACATAGCTCCTGCACCACAGAGCCACCATCCTTCAGTCTGCTCGAGCAGTCCTCGCATCTTAGCCCCGAGCTCCTGCCTCTCTGGCTGCTGGCAGGGAACCCCTAGCCTGGCCTCAGCCCTGGGCTTTATAAAGGCCAGGCCCTGCCCCCTTCTGGCCAGCTGATTCTTATCAGTTGCCCTGGCAACCTGCAGCTGCGCTCCTTATCTCCCCTGGGGCTCCTCATGTACTGTCAGAGCTTCTCCTCTGGCAGCTTTCCCCTCTCTAGGAGCAGGAGCACCGAGGTGTCCTGCGACAGAAAGAAAGCTTGCAACTCTTTAGCTTCTGGAATCTTACTGGTACAAAACATATTAACCTACTTTTCATTCTGAGGCAGCTGTAAAAACTAGGGTTATTCTTACCCCAATCCCATAATGGCACCCCATTCATAAGATCAGTAATACTAACCTACGGTCTCTTCTTCTTCCTTCTTTTCTGTTAAGAGCGTTCGTGTCATGTTTAGCTTCTTCATTGTGTGGCACTTGTATTTCAACTGTACTTTTTGGTTGCCTTCTGCATCCACTAGAAAGAGAAATATATTTTAGTGAACACTCCCCTCAACTGATACGATACAAATATTTTCTGCCTCGCCTGTCCCTCAGACAAGCCAGGACATTCAAGACATATCACCTACCATGCTCTGCATTTTCTTCAAAGACCACACACGTTCCAAGGGCATCTAACAAGAAGAACAAAGGACATTTTGTTAAGAAATGAGAGAAATTATTTTCTAAGACCTGATTTTTCAGAGCTGAGGGCTCTCCACTTACACTGAAGTCCATGGAAGATAAGAGAACACTGCATATCACTTGAAAAAAAGATTTTGTACATATCATCTTCTCCTACCTTCATACTGTCCAGCAAAAACATATCTGTCCACTTGTAAAATGGGTCTATCTGTGTCTATTCCCTACAAAAGTAAAGACAAAAAAGAGAAAGAAAATTATGCTATGCCTATGATAGTTAAGGCAGATCTCTTTTCAGAGGACTAGAAATAGACAACTGCTAAAATACATTTGCTGTAGCTCACATACCACCTTAAGTATAGGTTCCCCCAAAATGGTTTATACAGTACAAGGCAAGAAAGCAAAGTGAAATACAAGCTAGCGAGTCTATTCTGTTATATCCAAATTAGAATAGGAACAAAGACCAAAGAAAAAATTTTATTTGCTGATTTACAACCTGCAAAGCTTTCTAAAGCCATCATTCTTACATCTCAGGCAAATAAATTAGGTAAGCAAATTAGAAAGCTAGCCAGGAAAAAGAGAGTTTGTACAAGTAGGTTAAGTGACTGAACAAGAAGCAGGCATATAACCAGATCATTGGTGGTGGTAGGACGCTGTTTTTTATAGCAGATTCCTAAAGAATTGCAGGACAGGGTCAACTGAAAATGTAGACAAATTCCAAAAATGAGTTACATCTGCCTCTGCATTCCCCTGCAAGTTGTTATGGTTTTCCAATTATTTTCTCCTGTGTTTAAAGTGTTCTCTCTCCTGTTTCTGAGAGATCCACACAAGCAACAAGGGAAGTAACTATACAAAAGAATCAGTGAAACACTTGCTATGAGCCAGAAACAAAGTATTATCAAACGGAAAAAAAACAAACAAACTTCTGAGTCATAACCCCAAGGTGGTATTTTAATACAGAATCATGCATTTCAGTTGACGGTGTCCCAGGAAGTTTACTACATCCCTTTAAAAAGACTTTGACCTAGCAAAAGCTACAATATATAAAGAGGGAAGGGGACAGTTACTGAAATCCAAAGAAGCATGGACTAAACTGTGTTCAGTCTGTTTGTTTACAAGAAGTAGTTGCTAAAAGCTGTTATTGCCTCCAGAAAGTACTATTTTAATCCACAGCTTTGCTTTAGTAAATTTATGTGCATGGAATATAATTCATTCCCTAGGGGTCAGCTTCTTTATCTAGGATCAGGGCTCCATGCTAGGGGATGTCTGTGACAGCAAGGAAGTGGAAGGAATCCTTATCAGGGTTGCAGATCAGCACAAAATTGGTTTCTGTAGAAGAGTAGGGGGCGTGGGAGGAGGAAAATCTATGTTCCCTCCCTTCCCCTTAGTATCTGGAAGTCAAGAGGCACCAACATTAAAGGGGAAGAACACAAGGGCGGTTGAAACGGGGCAACTGCAGAGCCTTCTCGGAGGCAGCAAACAGAAGAAGTCCCTAAACAGGTCTGGGAACGTGGAAAGAACTAAACGCTTACCTGCAGAGTGCTCTCAAGCAGAGGGGAGAAGTATCCCAGCAGGGAAAGCCTGTGTTGCAGAAAGCCCCAGGAGAATACAGAGACAGTTCAACCCCCTTAAGGTTCCCAATGGGAAACAGAACCCCAGGAAAGGGAAAGCCCTATTTTGAAAACACTAAGACACGACTGGAACAACCCAGGCTGTTTATAACCTCAAGGGAGAAGTCACTTGATGTTAACTCCCCTCAATACAGGACAGACCAGCTACAGCTAGGGACCAGAAACCAGCGCTGATACGCTGGGAGTGCAGGGCAGAGAACCCAAAAGGACACAATCAGTAATGAGAGGAAAACCCCCGCGCTGGAGACTAGGGGTGAGGAATACCCCTATTCATATTTTTGCATTTTTGTTTCTAATGGACTGCAGAGGCTTCCTGGGAGCAACAGCAGGAACCTGTACTTAAGCCCAGAGGACTGTGGCAGGGGTACTAGGGTTGGAGGAGCCCTCTGTAAGGCCATGAGGCTCTGTTACAGGCCATAACTGATTATTTTGGATTACTGGACAAAGCCCTGACAGCGAAGCTGGTTTCCCTTCTCAGGGAAAGAGTTCTACAGTTATTACCATAAAGTCGTGGCAGAAGAGTGCCCCGAGGAGGTAGTGTACCCCTTTAGGGGTGCGCAGTGGTGGTTGAGCTATGTATAAAGGGACTCATCCACAGTTTCACTGTCACTAACACAAGTTCAAGGTTAAACAAGCTTGTGGTGCTTGTCATTCATGTTGGAAAGGTTAATTTGATTTTGTATATTGGAGTGGAAAGGAGTCTGCTGTGTCAAAGACCTTCCAACCACACAGGGCATGCTCTCATCATTTTTCCTATTATCCTTCAGTAGGATTAAAACTAAACTATACTTCAGACAAATACCTGATTCAAGACATATTTAATGCAATACAGTTTTAATCACATTTGGCCACTTTAGCTCAGGGGTGGGCAAAATCTAGCTCATCAATGGATTTTGTCCAGCCCACAGCATGTCCCTCAGCCTCATCTGCCCGACTCAGGGGGCAGCTGAAGCCATGGCATATGTGCACTGGACAGAGCAGGCAGACAGGGTTTCCAGGGAAACTGGTCCAGGACCTGTGAGGACAGGGTGTGTGGCCAAGCAGATGGGATGAGGCCACAGGCAGGCAGAGAGTGGTGTTTGTAAGTGGGATGGACAGGCGGGGCTGGGGCCTGGTTTGAATCACTGGGTGGGGAGAGCGCAGGGACAGGGCCCAGGGCAGAGCCATGATCCACACTCCATATGCCCCTGCAATGGGCACCGGGTCTGTGGGCAGAGGTGTGCAGGGAGCGGATCACAGCTCTGCCCTGAGCCCTAGTCCTGCGTGTTCCCAGCCCCAGCCCAATGTGTCTGTACCCGGATGCCAGTCCTCACCTGCTGACAGTCCCACCCCATCTGCCCAGCTGTGTACATCCTAGGACAGTCTCCATGGAGACCCTGGGATCTCTGGGTGGTGACAGTGTTAGGCTGGGGCCCAAGGCAGAGCTGTGATCCACTCTATTGCAGGGTCATCCCATTCACCCAGCCACATGAAGGGCAGAGACACTTTAGGAGTTTTAGCGAGCTGTTGCCGGGGGGGGGGGGGGGGGGGGGGGGGGGGAGGGAGGAGAAGGGGTGCTGGCCTAGTCCACAACAGCTCACCAAAACTCCCTAAGCGGCCCTCCAGCCCAAATAATTGCCCATCCCTGCTTTAGCTTCACTGACAGGCCTTCTCGCATGCATGAAGTTAAGCATGTGCCAAATGTTACCAAGGCAAAAAGCCTTTTTTGTTAATTTTATAAAATCTACAATGTGTATCCTGACTATGTAATGAATGTTAATATTATTCTGACTCTCCCTTCAAGAAAGTAAACATTTAACTTGTATTGACACTTAAGCTTGCAGTTCCACTTTTGCAGAAAAAATAAATAGGCATCAGTAGTACCAAAGCTGCATACAGAAGTGCAGATCACTGCACTGTTTTGATAGAGAATGCAAAAACTTTAAAAGTGTAGTAGCATGTGGTAGCTATATGTGATTTTCAATACAGGTTTTCCTTGCTTCATGCAGGTTCTGTACGTGCAAATTCGCTTTTATGTGATGACCCTTTTTATACCAAAAATTAATTATATGCAAGATAAATTCACTCTTATGAAGTGTGGTGGAAGCTCGCAGTCAGCTGCTTTGTGCAGTGCATTGTGGGAGTGATGCACACCAAACCATAGTCCACTGTGGATCTGTGCTCCTCACACGTTGCCTGCAACACGTGTTTCTGTAGTCGCCATCCCAATTATGGCTTCTAAGTGTCCTGCTAGCTTATCTCCAACCAAGCTCCCTGATCCATCACCACCCTCTCTTCACACCAACTACACATTCACCACCACCCTGTGCTTGTGTGTACTGTCTGCTGTTGGCAAGTACAAAAACTGTCTCGTAAAAGTGGTACAAATGGGTGTGGGGGTCAGTACAGTCGAGGTCTTGGAACATGTCCCTATTTGTTACATTGTAAAGTGGGTTTCCTTTACGTGAATTTGAGTTATGCACCATTTTCCAGGAACAGATGCACAGCATAAAGCAAGGGAAACCTGTATTTGAAAACCTTATAGTTATTTGGTCGGTTGGTTAGGATTTTTACCCCTTTTCTCTCCAGAAACAGTTACTAGAATTTGAGACAGCTATTCAAAATAAGTGTGGTGTCACAGAATTGTTTATTCTATTTTTTTAAATTGATCCCCATGACCCAAAGAGAATTTCAAATGATTCTGATTTTGCGGAGAATCTAAGAGGGAACTGTGTGAGAGAAGCACATCCTGTAAATGCAGGGTTTTTTTCTAACAAGGAGTACAATAAAAAATGAAGGCATACAACTTAAAGCCATTGTACGATATCAGTGAAAATATGCACCACTGCAACTAGCAAAATGGGTTTTGCTTAACACTGTTTCACTTAGCGCTTGGTTTTTCCAGAATCAATTAAGAGCACTAAGCAGGGGTTGCCTGTAACTTGTTTCAAAGCATGGGATGCAAATTTATTCACCAGAACGAGAATTTATAAACATACTTATAACGCATTTTTTTTATTGACAGCCGCAACTAAAATTTTAGGAACCGATTTTATTGCATCAACAAGAAGTCAAAAAACATCCTCCCATATTTCTCTAGCTTCATATCTAACCAAGTAGTCACGTTTCACATAACATTTTGCATGTGGAAGATTGTCTTTTACAGAGCTATGGGGCATTCCCAATAGTTTTCAGGGACAAGAGAACCTGTCTCACATTTGGGAATCAATTAAATGACCCAGGTGAAGAACAGTGAAAAACTGAGGTCTAGGTAACTCTGCCTTTTATAGTAACTTCGTAATGAAGTGGCAGAACATGTGGGTTATAAGTATCCAGGGCTGAAAGAGAGCAGAAAATATGATATAATTAAAGTAGAAATGGGTAGTATTGTTTGCAAGCTGTGTTCAAGCTATTTCAGAAAGTACACTTGTTCAAACTGATTTTTTTAACTCATTAAGGGTAACATTTTCAAAAGCCCTTACATGACTTTGGAGCCTAAATGTAAGATTCCTAATCCAGAATTATTTAAAAAATTCTCTTCTAAATTTTGCACACCTGTAACTTTCAAGGTATAGGCACAACTCCGACAGACGCTACCTGCTGAATGCATAGACCATGTAGGGAGATTATCATCCCAGAAACCATGCCTATTTCTATACCATGGATCTGATCCAAAACCCATCAACTCCAACAAGCTTTGGAACATGTCCAAAATTCTTTCTTGTTCTTATGAATCTCACTTGCCCCTTTGCTATTTGTTGTAGTTGCACTTACCAAAATCTTACACTTGTTTTCACATTTTTCTAGGAAGTCTGAATCAATAATTCCAGATAATTCCACCATGACCAGCTGCTCCTATGAAATAAGTTTATAAAATACATTTGTAAAGTGCTTAGAACCACAAACTAAAAATAACCACTAACTAATAAAAAACTGCGTATTAAAGCAGATGCTCCTCAGAACTGGTAAATACAAAATTTGACCTATATATATTGTTTGCTAAGTGACACAGGAGCTACTGCCATACCAGAATTAAATCATGACACAAATAGTTAGGTCCCTACTGAAATCATGGGGGAAAGACTGCTGCATGACTCCTTTAATCTAGCTCATTTTGCTGCACTTCCCCCACCCAATTGGCTGGGGCGGGGGGAAGCGGTAGCCCCACCTGTTGCTGCTGATTGGCCAGGAGGCAAAACCTGTGATTTTAAATATGCCAGTTTAAAATATACTACATACATATATACTTTTTTGTCTCCTCCTGCTGATTGGCCGAGGGGCCCTAGCAGCCTGGCGTATTTAAAACCATGGTTTTTGCCTCGCAGCCAATCAGTAGCAAGCAGCAGGGCCACCAGGGTCCCTCTGCCAATCAGGGGTGGGATGCAGCAAAATGAGCTAGATTAAAGGAGTCGCTGTGTAGCACACTTCCTCTGCAGTTTCAGGAGGTGCCTACAAACAGCATGATACTTTGTCCCTATTGCCTGCATACACAACACACCTGAATGTGACACCTGTTTCTACTTCATCTCAAATTTCTTTTTACCCAAAGGATAAGCACCAAAAGTCCTTAATAATTTTATGCTACTTTATACAACTCCACATTTATGCTTATTTGTTCTTAAATAAATGTGATAGTTTAATACTGCCTTCAGCAATGTATTACAGTAATAATTTATATTGGTTAATTAGAAAGTAGATTAAAATAGTTCCTTTTATCTGTTGACTACGTCTTGCCTTAAAATTTGATTTGCTCATGTCATTCCTTATTGGGAAGGGGGTGAGAAAAAGAACACAATTCTAATGGATCCTTGTAAATCTTTCTTTCTGAAAGTAACAAGAAAGTCTCCACTATTTATCTAATAATTACCAATGAACACACACAATTTTTAAAAGCATGGTAAAAATTGTGACTTCAAAGCAGATAGTTTAAACATTTTTTTTTAATTTACTGAAAAATAATGAGAAAGTATTACTTTCTAACTCTTTTCTTGTTTCAATTGCCCAGTTTACAATTATTTGCCATCACAATCCTTTGCTGTTATGCAAATAAATATCTGAAATAAAAATGAACTTTATTATAACTATGATTATTTTCAAAATATGGCTGTACTTAAAAGGCCATGTATGTTAACGAACAAATCACAGATCAGGAACCCAGAAATCTAGGTACTATTTCTGACTCTGCCAGTCACCTGTTCTGGTGTTGGGGAAAACTTTGCCTTTTTCTGCACTTCTCATACAGACAAACAATTTATACCAAGTTTAAATGAATGTACAGGGCTTTACCATGCATCACTGCTCCTTGATAACTGTTTCTTTCATGCATCCTCTTCTGTCCTGTGCTAAGTAGAAACTAAACAGGAGCAAGCTTCCTCCTGAAGGAAACAGAGCCAAGTTTAGCTTCTTCCATTTACTCTGAGACAGGAGTAGGCATTCAAACCAATTACTGCAGAGCAGTGGATGTATGGTAAGTTCCCTTCACCCTTCAAACCTTGATCTGTGGTGTTCCTAGCATAATGAAGACCTCTATTTACTATCTTATGACAACCCCCCCCCAATAAATAAAATTTCTAGAAACCTGTGTGAAAATGTATCAGTAGCAATCCACTTTCTGGTAGACTGGTGTTCCCACCACAAGTCGCAATCATTATAGTATATTATATATCAAAGGCTTGACCTACAAGATCAAGTTTTACAATTTCAAAATGCATTACTTATACAGTGCCCGAAACTGGATAACAATCAGCTTGGAGCTGGACAGATCATGACCAGTACCTTTCTGACTCAAGAGTGACTGGAGACAGATTTGGTCACATTCAGTAAAGCCCCAATTCCTTTTTCCAGAGCCAGGGACCTGGTTAATGGGGTGAGGGAGGGCATATGCAATTGACAGCGTGTCATCAGAAAGCAAAACTAGATGGGAAAAGGCTTCCTAGCAGGGGGCGGCAACCTACAGCCTGCAGGGCAGATCTGACCTGCCCCAGCCAGGCGTGGCATGGGGCATCGGGAAGAATATAGTTATGCCTGATTTTACCACCCCCCCCCCCCCCCCCGCCCGCCCGCCAAATGTAGTGAGGCATCTGCAGCAAAGATAAGCAAAGGCAGGTTGGGGGAGGGGGCTGCCAACCCCTGTCCTAAGGACAGCCTGTAGAGATATAGTGACATCTCCACTGGGATGCCCACAGGCAGACGTTACCACAGACATACAGTCAAAAGCCAATTCTTTACTGAAGAGCCATGTCCAAAGGTGAATGAAGTTTGTGAGTAGGAGCAGGGAACAATTGTGTGGCTGCATCTACTTAAACAAAATAAAAAATAGCTTCGAGTTGTGCAGCAAGGCAGTGTCCTGCCCAGCACTTTCATGTGCGCCCAGTGAGGGCTGGGGTGACTGGAAGAGATTTTTCATTTAGCCAAATCCTAGTACCTTAGTCAGGAGCCACATGTGTGAGCATGTGCATGCCTGTGCACAGTGTTACTGCACACAATGCATATGTGAAGTTTTACTGCACATGTGCACCAATGTGTGAAGCATTACCATGTGCATGTGTTTGTGTGTAGGCATAGGAATACTTCACATCTGAACAGTTACTGTGCGTGTAGACGTGCATAAACTATTACTGCATGCGCAAAGTCTTACAGTGCTGGTGCAGTCACGATCAGACAAGTTACTGCGTGTGCACAGGCCTGCGTGAACTGTTACCGTGCACACGCACGCGTAAAACGTGACTGTACGCAAGCACGTCTAAACAGTTACTGCCCACGAACAGCGTTACTGCGCATGTGCCGACCCAAGTAGTACGCGCAAACAACCCGCCCCGCCCCTTTGTGACCGTTACTGGCCGCGACAGAACGGCGCGACGGGCCCCGCGGCCAGGGCGGGAGCCCCCAAGTGCTGTGGGAAGGACAGCGCCGACTCACCTCCACCTCCTCTCTCTCATTCTCTGCGTCTAGCGCAGCTCCCTCCGCGGCCGCCATGTCCCAGTCTGGGCGCGCCCCACGTGACTCCGGCGCCGCCATCTTACAACCGGGCGGGGCAGAACTGCAGGGGAGCAACGGCTCGTGGTTTCTTTCCAGCCCGGCACTGGTAGGGCCGCGCATGCGCAGAGCTCCAGCGCCCTCTGCCCCCGTCCTGCCCCGGGCGCGCGCTCTTCGTCTTACGAGGGTCTGTCGCGGGGCACCAGCCGCTCCCCGGGTTGCGTCAGCGGTGGTGGCATCCTCTCAAGGGTGCCGGGGTTTGCCACGCGATGCCAGAGACGCAAACACCATTCACATAAAGAAACCCAGAGGCATCTGTTTCCCATGGGAGCCCTGGCCTGGCTCCCGCGAAAACTGCCCCCAGTAGGTTTCCACGGCTTAGGAATGAGTGAGGGACGATGCCAGCTTTTAAAAGAGCTCCTGCTCTAAGGACGAGGCTGAAGTTGGTGCCTCATTCCCAGCTGCCTTAGCTTTAAAAAGGAACTGGGAATAAGGCACCGATTTCAGCCTCTTACTCTTAAGGGCTACATCACGCTTGGAGGCTGGTGACCAAATCTGCTGATGGCTTAAGATCAAAATGGCACCCAGGCTGACCTTCCTAGCCTGTAACCTAAAGCAGTGGTAAAAAATTAAATTAATAAATGAATACACATACTATCCTGTCAAACACCTGGCAAAAAAAGCTGACAGATGCTTTTGGGCCCTAATTGCACGGCCTTGCCCTTGGCAATTCAGTTGAACGGCATTCCTGTAAATCCAGGCCTCATGGTTCTCTCTGCTCCTTTCTCTTGGCCTTCCTTACTGATGGGACCCTCCTAACATTGTGCTAGTGAGCGTCTACAGCACACGTCTGCTTTTTGTGCCAGTGTCTTGTGAAGATATTGAACAGCTGCATCTGAGGACTGATCTTTGAGGAACTTAACTGCTAACCTCCCTCCTGCCTACCTGCTGCTCCCTCTTGTTTGCTGCCTTCTGCCTGTCAGTCCTTACCCTCTTGGCAATTCTATTAATTAACTAATAATTTCTCCTGTGGCCCTGTAACAAATGCTTTACTGAAAATTTACTGTTTTCCTTGTCTAGAAAATCAGTTATCTTCTTAAAGAAAGATACCAGGTTAATCTGACCCAATCCACATGGTAAACCCATGTTACAGTTTTACCCCATTTTATTTTACCTCCATATTTTTAGTCGTCCTTTTCTTGACATTTTTATTTCTGTAACTGTCTGGATTATTCCCCCTTCCCTTTCTCCGAGCATATCTTCATCATCGTTATCCTCCTGGAACACTGAGACAAACTATTCATTTAGATTTAATTAATAAAGCACATGTTCAGTCTTATATATTTAACATTATTCTTGTAAAAAATATATTGCTTATGTACACAGTGGGTCAATGTTCACCAAACTCTTCCTGGAATACTTACAGACTTTTTACTATAGTGCATGAGCTCTGCTGTCAGATTTAAAATGTATGCCATCCACTGTTTCAGCTGTCTAGCTGCCCAGAAGTAGTTCACAAGAAATCTAATAAAAAGAGGGAGGGGGAAAAGCATGGTGAGTCATTACTGCACAGAACAGTGCTTCTCAACCTCATTAGACTCAAAGCATTGCTTGGAAAATGCCAGCTCTTCGTTTCTTGGCTACAGAAAAATAATATAGCAATTCTGTTGCAAAGAACTCAGAAAGACCACAACAGATCAGAATGTTTTTGACACTATGGATTCTTATTTGAAAGCTCTGGATTTATCTTGTAAATCGTTTGCTGGTGTTTGCATGCCTAATATTGCATGACACCCCACAGCACCCTTAAAAGGGCTTCACATCACCCTAGTTGAAAATCATTGACATAGAAGATATTGCAGGATTAAATAACAAATATTTTTCCTAGCAACATTTTCATCTGTTCTTTTCAATATAGATGTAAAGCTTTTCATAAGGGTCTCTACAGAGAAAAATGAATACCTCAAATGCCCAGAACAAAACTATCAGTTCTTAGCATCTCCTGCCACTCATTTCTTTACTGCTTTCCTCTTCTTTCTTGCTGTTTAGGGAATTCATGTATATAAGGTCCCACACTATGGGAGACTAATAGTGCTGTGAAGAGACATATTCATATGTAAGCTACTGTGGGAATGGAGCTCACCTGATGTCTGCAGAAATAGAGTTTAATGTTCATAGGCTGAAAATGTAGGCTATGGCTGCTTGAGCCAGGAGATGTACAAGCTAGAGCCTGTTATCATAGTTTCATAGTTGTTAGGGGCAGGAAGGGACCTTACAGATCATAGGGTCCAGCCCCCTTGCACTTGGGCAGGAAACACTGCTGGGTTCAAATGATCCCTGCAAGACGGGCATCAGGATGTTTTTTGAAGATCGCCAGGGTGGATGACTGTACCGCCTCTGGGGGGAGCCTATTCCAAACCCTCAGCATCCAGCTTGTAAAGAAGTTTTTCCTTACGTCTAGCCTGAAGTGATCTTCAATTAGCTTGTGCCCATTATTTCTTGTCTTCCCCTGGGGGGCCTTGGTGAATAGATGCTCCCCCAAACCCTGATGTAGGCCCCTGATATACTTATAGGCTGCAACCAAATCCCCTCTCCAGGCTAAAAATCCCAAGTCCCTCAGCCTCTCCTCATATGTCTTGGTCTCCAGGCCTCTAATCATGTGTGTGGTCCTCCTCCGGAGTCTCTCGAGCTTCTCCACATCCTTCTTGAAGTGCAGCGCCCAAAACTGGACGCAACACTCCACTTATGATCTCATCAAGGCCGAATAAAGTGGGAGGATGACATCCTTTGCCTTGCTTGAGAAGCCTCAGTGGATGCATGCCAGTGTTTGGTTAGCTCTGACAGCTATGGCATCGCATTGGTGGCTCATGTTCATTTTATTGTCAATCATGACACCCAGGTCTTGTTCAGTCGTGGTGCTGGCAAGCAGAGCACTGCTGAGCCTGTGTGTTATGGGTTATTTCTCCCCAGATGGAGCACTTTACATGTCTCTGTATTAAATGACATCAAGTTGAGGTCTGCCCACTTCACAAGCCTGTCCAGGTTGGCCTGTATTGCTAGCCTGTCTTCGAGCATGACAGCGCTCCTCCATAGCTTGGTGTTTTCAGTGAACTTTGCCAGATTGCTTGTAATACCCTGGAGCCAGTTACCTAGCCACTGGACTGCGAAGTTGTTGAGGCCACATTTTCCCAATTTGACCATGAGGACATTGTGGGAGACCAGCTCAAAGGCCTTTTTGAAGTCCAGGTATATGACATCAACCTCATTCCCTCGATCCAGGTGATGAATAACCTGATCACAGAAGGAAATGAGGTTGGTCTGACACGATCTGCCCATGACGAAACCATGTTAGCTATCCTTCAGAATACTGCCTTCAGTTAGCCTGTGTGTGATGGTTTCTTTGATGATTTTTTCCAGGATTTTACCTGGGATTGAGGTCAAATTGATTGGCCTATAGTTTTCTGGGTCCTCCCTTCTCCCTTTCTTAAAGATAGGTACCACATTGGCTTTTTTCCAGTCTTCTGGGACCTCTCCCAAGCGTGACAAATCTTCAAATAACTTCACCACTGGTAGCGATGACATCAGCCAGTTCTTTTAGCACTCTTGGGTGTAGTTCGTCCAGTCCAGTCCAGTCCAGTCCAGTCCAGTCCAGCTGACTTATAGTTATTTATCCTTTCTAGGTGCTCCCCCACAAGATCTACATCAATTGTGGGGTCAATTGTGGAGGGTGGTCACCCCCACCATGGTCATCCTGTATCCTGTCAAGCAGGCTAATATCCTTGAACTGGTGGAATACCAATGTGAAGTATTCATTCAGGAGTTCGGTTTTGCCCTGGGTGTCGGTTAACAGCTATCTCGTTTAATTTATCAGGGGCCCTTTGCTTTCCTTGTTCCTTTTGTGACTCGCTACGTATTTAAAAAAGGACTTTTTGTTGTCATTGATTCCAGTTGCCAATTTATGTTCAGTTTGTGCTTTCACTGTCCTGATCTGCTCCCTACAGGTGTGGGTGGCTGCTAAGTACTCCTCTTTGGTACTTCCTGACTTTCATCTCTTGTAGGCTTCTTGCTTTGATGTCAGGAGGTCCATGACTTCCCTTTAGAGAATTCTTGGTTGAGCTGTTCCTCAAGTAGCTTAACCAGTGTTTACCTAGTTATCATCATTAATGAATGATGAAGAGAAGCAGTTCTAAATGCAACAGCAGAGACTCCCTAAGCCTGAAGAAGGGTGCTTGTGCCCGAAAACTTGCAAAGAACTTTTTTCCAACTACTCAGTTGGTCTAATAAAAAATATCTACCCAAAGAAGCTTTCCTGCCTATGTCCTTAGAACAACACAGCTACAACCAAAAACCCTGAAAGATTTCTGAGGTACTTTAACTTTTAGTCCAGGAGCAAGGTAAATTGCAAAGACACAAATTCTAATTGTATGGAAGGAAGACAGGGACAGAATGCAGTGATATATTCCAGATGGTGTTTTCCTTTTGGGTTGAGCAGATAGAGCATGCTTCATCCACCCAGTACAGGTGCTTGATAAAACTGCAGAATTAAAATCTACAAGATTTTTGGAATTAAATAAAATAGATTTTTATTTTTTTATCTCATGTTCTGCCACTAGAAGGAGGTAGATGAATAAAATATTCCTTAATTTAAAGCTCTTGATCAAACATTTTGAGTCAGATTCTAAATTAGTTTTTAATTTTCATGGGAGTACATAAATGTAGATAATATCAGTTTGGTGATCTCATGCCTTATGTTCTGAGTTCATGCTAGTAAAACCGCCCTTTTAATGATCCTTAACTACTGCACTTGTAATCACTGAGTAATTCTCCTTAGTAATTATGTTTTTGGACTGAATATTGCAGCTCTTAGGCAGAGTTCATGCCATCTCAAATAAAACTGTGCCAGAGTAAGGACTGCAGAATAAAACTGCTCATTGTCAAAGCATTTTATGAACATTAAATAACTGGCACAAATCACAGCATTCTTGTAACATAGGGCTATAATTACTATAATTTTTTAATGGATGGAGAAACAGAGGCAGAGGTGAAGTGACTGACTCGAGCATAAGGCCTCATGAAATCAAAGACTAGATAGAACTCAGTAGCTTCTGTCTCAGTAGCTCAGTAGATGGATGATCTCAAACTACACCTTTGCTTAGATTTAGGGCACACATTTTTAAAGATGTTTACATGTTACTCTGTTAAGGTGTTGCATCACCTAACCCCTAGTCACCCTCCTGCTCAGTGGACTCCTCCAACTGAAGTCAGACATCCAGGTTCTTCATAAAACACATAGTGAGAGATAGGTGCTTAAGAAAATGATCTTCAGAAACCAGTGGAACAGGGAACCATCTAAGCCAGAGGTCAGCAACATTTTGGAGTGGGGGAGGAGGGGCAGTTTAATGGACTTAACTCTGAGTGTGAATCACTTCAACTTGGCCTGCAAAGGAGCAGTCCTCACTTCATCCTCCCCTCTCTTTCCACACTCCCCTCTTCCTGGTGGTGCTGCTGCTGTGTCTTCTCCCTGCTTCCCAGCCACTGCATAGGCAAAGCCTCCTGCAGAAGCCTCTTGCTCCTCAAATGCTGCAGAAGCACCTCAGATGCATGACCTGGATAAAATAGCTCCGTAGGCCAGATCCAGTCCGCTGATTGCTGACCCTGATCTAAGAAACCAGGCATAAAACAATGGAAAAGGGTGGCATATAGGCAAGTAACTTACCAGAGAGAGTTATCTATTTCTGCTTGAGTTTCTGAGTTAGATACCTAGGCCTCCTCCTATGGGCTTGGGAAGTCCTACTCCAGTAGCCTTGGGGTTAGGAAACTCACCAGGAATGTCAGAGAAAAATGAGTTGAATCCATATTTCTCATAGCTCTCATATTACAAACTCACCAGGGGGGACCAGCAGGAATTGGGGGAGGCTCTGTTCCCCCAGGCATCGCCCAAGGTTACTAGGAATAATGGCCACAAATTGTTAGAGAGAAGGTTCAGGCTGGACATCAAGAGACATTGCTTTACAGTTAGGGCTGCCAGGCTCTGGAATGGGCTCCCAAGTAAGGTGGTACTCTCTCCTACCTTGGGGGTCTTCAAGAGGAGGCTGGACATATATTTGGCTGGGGTGATATGACCCCGGCACCTGGTCCTGCCTGGGGTAGTGGGTTGGACCTGATGATCTGTTTAGGTTCCTTCTGACCCTAAGGACTATGATACTATGATATCCTGAAATCATGGCTAAAAGATTGCATACATATTCTGGGACTCTTGCTTGACAGCCCTTAGGGGGCTCAGAGGAATGTATAGCTATGGACAGAGACAGCATTTACTCAGACTTATGCATGCTGAATGCCACCCAGATAAATGTTTGGTCTCAGGGCAAATTCTTAAGTTTGCCTATACTGCTTGATATCTATATACAGAAGAATCTATATATATACATATGATATCTATATACTCTTTGCAGCTACTGAATTTAGGATCCTAGCCATTTTTATAGTTATTTTTCTGTACATTTTAAGCAAAAGTAATATATACTTATCATGTACTTAATGTAAAAAAAAACCCAGCAAGTTTTATACAAAGCTATTTGTAGGCCAGTCTAGACTCCCTAGAATGTCCAGGTTCATGAAAAAACTTTCAGCTGTTCCCTGTTCTATGTGAGGCACTGTGCACGTGCCCCATCATAATTCTGTGATGCTCACCAACCCCAAATGTAGTGGGGTGCGCCTCTGAGGCAAACTCCTAGGGTGTTCTCACAGCCTTGGGCGATGCGTAGGGGGTGCACACGGGTGCATGTGCGCCCCTGAGCATGGTGGTGCACCCCCTGCAGAAAGGGGTGCCTGTGGGGGGTCGCCACTTGCCATCCTGCCACTGACACCGCCGGCAGTGTTTGTGGGCAGTCCACAATCGCCCCTGGCTGCCGCCGCCACTGCTCACCACCTCCCCCCACCTCCCTGCTGCTGACAGTGCCAGCAGTGTTTGTGGGAGCTCCCTGCTTACCACTGCAGCTCTCCCACCACTGCCACCGCAATCCTGCTGCAACCAGCGCAGCTGTGCCCCCCCCCCCCAGCTGCCGGGGGCACGCGCCATTCATGGTCACAGTCCCAGCCCCTTCCTGCCATCTGCTGCTTGATCACTGAGAAAGATTGAGATGCTCCAAAGGTCACCTCCCTGCCCTATGGTACCTCAGCTTTACCTCCCTCACCCAGGTTTTGCCAGCTCTTAGCGTGGGGGGTGTTGCCAGCTAGGAGAATCACACCCTTGTTCGCTCTTGCACTCAGAAAAAATAGATTCTCCCTTCCAGAATAGAGGCCTGTTCTGAGATCCCAGTTAATTCTGACAATAAGTGAATAAAAAACCCCACAAAAGGATCTATTATAAAATCAAGAACAAGCATAAGAAATCAGTAACCATATGTTGATATGCAGACAGCGATATAAGAACAAACAAACAAAATACCTGAAAAATAACCTGTTCTTATCCTGCATCTTAAATCCAAGAATGCAGTCCCTACCCAGTTTAACAGGTTAGAAGGCGACTCCTGTCGCTGACCCCTCTGCCAGGACCTTCTGCAGTTTCTCTCTCAGCCTGCTTTACTCAGCCTGCTAGCTGAGGGACTGCAGCCTTCCCTGTACCCAAGAGAAAAAATTTTGCTCTCAATGCAAGGCTAAAGTATAGTTTCTTTTCTGGCCAATCACATACCTCACCTATTGGATTCTCAGGAGGCCCATACTATGTGTGGGCCTGCGGAAAGCCCTGCAGCTTCTGTGCACAGGTCTGTGGCTCAAGGATTGGACTCTTAAGTCACCTCAAGACCCATCAATGAACTCTGGTAGACATCATCCTTGAATTGAGGAACTGCCAATAACTAAGAAGGCTAAGCATACTGGGTTGCATTAGTAGAAGCATTCCCAGCAGATCAAGGGAAGTAATTATTCCCCTTTATTCAGCACTCGTGAGGCCACATCTGGTGTCCTGTGTCCAGTTTTGAGCCCCCCACTACAGAAGGGATGTAGACAAGTTGGAAAGAGTCCAGCGGAGGACAATAAAAATGGGTAGGAGGCTAGGACTTATGAGGAGAGGCTGGGGGGACAGGGCTTATTTAGTCTGCCCAAGAGAAGACTGAGGCGGGATTTGATAGCAGCCTTTAACTACCTGAAGGGTGGGTCCAAAGAGAATGGAGCCAGACTGTTCTCAGTGGTGGCAGATGGCAGAACAAGAAGCAATGTTCTCAAGTTGCAACAAGGGAAGTTTAGGTTGGATATTAGGAAAAACCTTCTCACTAGGATGGTGGTGAAGTACTGGAGTGGATTACCTAGAGAGGTGGTGGAATCTCCATCCTTGGAGGTTTTTAAGGCCTGGCTCAACAAAGCCCTGGCTAGGATGATCTAGTTGGGGAGGGTCCTGCTTTGAGCAGGGGGTTGGACTAGATGACCTCCTGATGTCCCTTCCAACTCTAATTTTCTATGAGTCTATGATTTTGTGATTCTAAATGTATAACTTCCTGCCCTTTCCAAAGGTGCATGTGTTTAACAAAGCAGAAATCTTTCTTGATCTAATTATGACCAGGAGAATATTTACATCCTTGAAAATATAAAAACTGCTAATCCAATATCCTAAAGATCCTGTGTGTCTTAATTTCTTCCACAACACCCCAACCTCCCCACACTATATTTGGGGTCATGATATATGACATGATAGGGAACTTAAGCACTATGAGGTAGGTGACAGATGAGCAGCAGTTTTACAGATGTCAGTGGCACTCAAATGGTAGATTTAGGCACTTATCTGTATGTATGGTTTGGGCCTACATGTATAACTATGCAGTGTAGTGTGGATATTGCATAGTGACTTCAGTGGAGTTACTGACGATGTAGAGTTAAGCATGTGCATACATCTTTTCAGGGTTGTTCCCTGTATATTGGAACTGTTGTCTCTATCAGGCAGTTTGGGAATGTTTAGGTATATTTGAGTAGAAACTTGTTCTGTTCAAGTTCCAGAACTCTTAGATATGTTTAAAGGTTGCTGCTCTTGACCAATACTACAAAAACTAATATGGGACTCACTGAACTAATGAATTAATCTTATTTCACTTCTTATTCAGTCTCATTCTTTCACATATTAATGTTCTCTTTGATAGTATCCCCAGGCCTGTAACTCCCTTCCAATCTTAAAGTACAAGGCAGCCATCCTCCCTCTATTCTAATTCCTTCTCAATACTTCTTTTGTGAAGCCTCCAACACCAATTCATCTCAGTAAAAGGTTATTGTTATTCTTAAAACACTGGATAAAATAGAGTCTTTGTCTAGGTCTCTGATTTTATTTTGTGTTTAAACTGTCAGCTCCTCTCCTATAGGACTGTTTTTCTTGTAAAGTGCAAAGCAATGGAATTGGGGTTTTAATAAATAATTATGACAACACTGGAAAATAGGAAGTATGTTTTTACACAGTATACAAAAATTTGGAAGTGACTACCACAAAGAAAATGAACTGTAGCCCTGGGGTTATATGAAAGTAGGAGGTAAAATAATGCATTCTTCAGGGAATAAATTGACTGCATATGGGAACTAGAAACAAGTATGTGCTAAAAAGTTAGCTCAGAGCCATATGAAATAATGTCAGTGTTGTAAGGTGCAACAGATCATGGAAGAATACTTATAAGGAACTAACATTTATTTCCTAACCTCTGCCATCTGACAAGGTGTCCAGGTTACAAAAGGTAAACCAACCCCATGACAGGAGTCAGTATTTGTTGGCTCCTAACATTACAGAGATATAATTGTCTTTCCATAAAGCTGTTACTCATTTTTTGCAGCCTAGATCTTGGCTTAGATTGACCACTGTTCTGTTCTCTGCAGAATCCTAATTGCCTTCCTGGCTTGGCTTGTGAAATGCAGATACTGTTTAAGATTTTATAAATGACCGTAGGTGCTTGTGGTGTCACAGGAGGCATGGAAATAGAATATTTTTCCCACAAGGAGGTGAGAACAGCATGATAACTGTTGAGTGACCTCAACTCAAATGGGAACTGAGAGTGCTCAGTATCTTTCAAGGACAGTCCCTTTTCAGTCTCAGTTTTGGCAGGGGGGAGGGAATATAAAACAAATGGATGTAAAAGCAACTCAGAATGCTTTCCATGATAATCCTAACATTTTTTTTTGCATAATGTAGGTCTTTCACAATGCAGTTTCATGATCATTTACTTATTTTTATTTAAAATAACCTGAGAACTTTGAAACATTTCCATTTCACATTTTGTCTCCCATGTGTGAATTCTGTGACACCACTGCTAAAAACACATGAAAAAAACGAGATTGCCATGAAGAAAATAAAATGGATAGAACTTGTTAGTCAACCTGTATCATAAACCATCAGAAACATCAGTCTGCTTTAACGCAATAGGCTTTTATTGAGACTTATTTTGGCAGCATTTTGGAATTCCTGATCAGTGCTTTTGTAAGTGTTCCTGTTGACATAGGAATGGCATTTCTTATTCAGGGCAAATAACAAGAGTCATATCACTTAGTTCTGGGAATGAAAGCTGTACACATAGATTGTTCTTAATGCAGTGGTGCTCAAAAGTGCAAACATTTGATTTTTTTAAAGTGCTGATATTCATTTTTTAAAGGTCACTGGAGTATTTTGCTTGGGCTGTTTTTATGTAGTAATAGATAAATAAAAGAGAGACCCTTTCTCCTGCCCAGACAGCATTCTGTCTTTTTCTTACTATTTGCTTGTTGAATATATTATTTGCTGTTCTCTAGTATTTGCTTTAGTGAAAATAAAATGAGTATGAAATAAAAATAACAAGTTTGCAATCTCATTTTTTATGTAGGAATTTTAAAGGAAACTCAAATGCCTCTTGTGCAGAGGCAGAAGAATGTAACAGTGGCCACAATATGAAGACTGGAAATCCCAGCAAAGAAATGAAAAATGAAAACTGTCAGGTTTGAACTTAATTGACTTCTGCCCATTATCACCTCAATCCACTTTACCTAGGAAAGGCTCCTATTTGACACTTAGGAAGTTTTACATAGGAGGACTTCAGGATGAAGACATTTATGGATGACCCCTAAGTTTTTAAGGATATTGGGAAGATTTAATAGATTTCATAGATATTTGGTCTGGAAGGGACCTCGGAAGATCATCAAGTCCAGACCCTTGCCCCAGGGGCAGTAAGTCAGCTGGGGTCATAGGATAGTTCTGAGGAATTTATGATGCTTTGGTCAGCTGTAAACTCAGTACCCAGAGTTACTGGTCTGATTTGTTTTTCAAGGACTGAAAACCTGTTTTCTTTTAGAAATGTTAACCAGAAAAAGAGACTGAGACAATTGTCATAGATTCATAGATTCATAGATGTTAGGGTCGGAAGGGACCTCAATAGATCATCGAGTCCGACCCCCTGCATAAGCAGGAAAGAGTGCTGGGTCTAGATGACCCCAGCTAGATACTCATCTAACCTCCTCTTGAAGACCCCCAGGGTAGGGGAGAGCACCACCTCCCTTGGGAACCCGTTCCATACCTTGGCCACTCTAACTGTGAAGAAGTTCTTCCTAATGTCTAGTCTAAATCTGCTCTCTGCTAGCTTGTGGCCATTGTTTCTTGTAACCCCCGGGGGCGCCTTGGTGAATAAATACTCACCAATTCCCTTCTGTGCCCCCATGTTGAACTTATAGGCAGCCACAAGGTCGCCTCTCAACCTTCTCTTGCGGAGGCTGAAAAGGTCCAGTTTCTCTAGTCTCTCCTCGTAGGACTTGGTCTGCAGGCCCTTGACCATACGAGTTGCCCTTCTCTGGACCCTCTCCAGGTTATCCGCATCCTTCTTGAAGTGTGGCGCCCAGAATTGCATGCAGTACTCCAACTGCGGTCTGACCAGCGCCCGATAGAGGGGAAGTATCACCTCCTTGGACCTATTCGTCATGCATCTGCTGATGCACGATAAAGTGCCATTGGCTTTTCTGATGGCTTCGTCACACTGCCGACTCATGTTCATCTTGGAGTCCACTAGGACTCCAAGATCCCTTTCCACCTCTGTGCCACCCAGCAGGTCATTCCCTAGGCAGTAGGTGTGCTGGTCATTTTTCCTCCCTAGGTGCAGCACTCTGCATTTCTCCTTGTTGAACTGCATCCTGTTGTTTTCTGCCCACGTGTCCAACCTATCCAGGTCTGCCTGCAGCCGTTCCCTACCCTCCGGCCTGTCCACTTCTCCCCATAGCTTTGTGTCATCCGCAAACTTGGACAGAGTACATTTGACTCCCTCGTCCAAGTCACTGATGAAGACATTAAAGAGTATTGGTCCAAGGACCGAGCCCTGCGGGACCCCACTGCCCACACCCTTCCAGGTCAAAACCGACCCATCCACCACGACTCTCTGGGTGCGACCCTCTAGCCAATTCGCCACCCACCGGACTGTGTAGTCATCCACATCACAGCCTCTTAACTTGTTCACCAGTATGGGGTGGGATACCGTATCAAATGCCTTCCTGAAGTCTAAGTATATGACATCCACCCCTCCTCCTGTGTCCAGGCGTTTCGTAACCTGGTCATAGAAAGAGACTAGATTGGTCAGGCACGATCTGCCCGCCACAAACCCGTGCTGGTTTCCCCTCAGCATAATTTGCCCTGCTGGGCTCTCACAAATGTGAGCCTTGATAATTTTTTCAAAGACTTTGCCAAGGATGGAGGTGAGACTGACTGGCCTATAGTTGCCCGGGTCCTCCTTCCTCCCCTACTTGAAAATGGGGACCACGTTAGCCCTTTTCCAGTCCTCCGGGACTTGGCCCGTGCACCACGAGCGTTCGAATATTCCCGCCAGTGGCTCTGCAATGATGTCGGCCAGTGCCTTCAGCACCCTCGGATGGAGCTCATCCAGGCCTGCCGACTTAAAGGCATCCAGTTCTTCCAAGTGACTCTGCACCACCTCAGGATCTATGTATGGAAGTCTGGCGCCTTGCTGCTGCCTCTCTACAACCCCAGTGAGAGACTTGTCGTGTCCCTCACTTAGGAACACTGAGGCAAAGAACTCGTTGAGGAGTTCAGCCTTGTCCCCCCTGTCTGTCACCAATTGTTTCTGCTGTCACCAATTGTTTCTGTCATTGTTGATCTCCCATAGCTCTTGTTGCTCTGATTCACCACTTAATTTCAGTAGTACCATAGTTACAAGGTATGCAACCAATTGAGCCTAGTGCATGTATAAAAATACACGCATTAATTCTTACTCATAATAACTTAGTTTAGGTCTTTTAAATGGTTGCATGTATTACTGTTTAAGGAAATAGGAGCTTCAGTATCAGCATACGCCTGTAGGAAATCACATGTTCAGAATAAGGAGTGCACATTGCAGAAGTTGTTCTATACATTATCACGTGAGGTATCTTTCTCAGAAAAGCTCCAGGCTTTTTCTCAGACAAATTTGAGGTATGTTATTTTAAAAACCCACAATACCAGAACCTAGTGACTCTGGCTTCTTTATTTTCATTATTTGTCTTTCCAGAGATCCTGCAGGCATGCTGTTTACATTTAGGATCATCTTTCACATCCAACTGAAACAGAAACGTCCTTGTACACTCCAGGAAAGTGACTAATTCAGGAGTTTATCTGCTGCAGTCCTCAGAACCTGATTGGTTTTTTAATTACCTAACTTCCAAGGCATTTGCTTTTTGGTGCGTGTTTCTTTAGTGTCTTGAACAGCATGGCCTATTTTGTAACATTTTGTTCTTTTGACTTCCCTCTGATGAGCTGATTATTGTACATCATTATCTGATTTCTCTAGCTGTCATCCAGCTCAGTAACTAACTTTTCTTTTTGCTTGAGAGAGCACTTTGGGAGGCATCTGATTTAGAAATAATTCGGGTCAACATAGGAAAAATCCAGTTATTGTCACATTCAGACACAGAGGGAAAACTTGTGTAGGATACCTTTTAACATGCTTCAATCTCTGTTGAAGCACACTACTCGGAGAAAAAAGGCCGAACAGATTTTGTTTTGACCTTTTGGCATTTCTGTGTAGGGATTAAAAAAACTATTCTTTGTCCTTATTTTGCAGCTGTAGAAGGATATCCAAACCTTTAACATTGCTTATGAAAAGGATCAACAGTTCAAGCTTCAAGGCATTAGGTTGAAACATGTTTTCAGTTTCTAGTCAGACTTCATCCCAACCTCTGACATTTTCTGCATTCTTTAACTAGTTTTAACTCTCCTTGTTGCAGTTTCTGTCATTCTGAGCAGGTTGCTTTTTGCAAAAAATGCTAAATTAAATATGGGAATTGTAATAATTACTGTTTGTTTTAATTCAAAGCCAAAGGACTCTATTTCTCCAGACATCAGGTGAGCTCCATTCCCACAATACCTTCATATGAAAATGTCTCTTCACAGTACTATCAGTCTCCCATAGTAGTGTGGGACCTTCTGTACGTGAGTTCCCCATACAGCAGGAAAGAAGAGGAACATAATAAGGAAATGAGTGACAGGAGATGCTAAGAACTGTTAGTTTTACTCTGGGTATTTGAGGTATTATGTTTTTCTCTTTAGAGACCCTCATGGAAATCTTTACATCAGTACTGAATAGAACAAAATAAAATGTTGTTGGGAAAAAATATTTGTCATTTAATCCTGCAATATTTTCTATGTCTGATTCTCAACTAGGGTGATATGGAGTCCTTTTAAAGGTGCTGTGGGGTGCCATGAGTTATGCAAACATCAGCACATGATTTCCAAGATAAATCCAGAGGTTTCAAATAAGAGCCCAGTGTCAATTCTGACCTGGTGTAGTCTGAGTTAGTTGCAACAGAAGAATTGTTTTATTATTTTTCTGTAGTCAAGAAATGAATGAAAACTAAGAGCTGGCATTTTTCAAGCTAAGACCTTAAGTAAGCCTGACCTTGAGCAACCCACAGACAAAAATACTTGCAGAATTAGCTTAAAACAAGGGTGGCCAACCTGCAGTATGTCAAGTGGCATGGGCAGCTTCTTCATGTGGCAGACCTGGGAGGGGATAGGCAGTAAAATGGCAAATAAGGCAAGGAGAAGAAAACAGAATAGCATGTTGGACAGGAAGCACAGCACAGTGTAGAAAGCAGAAAGCAAAGCAACAAATCAGACGGTGAACATAAGGCAGGAAGCAGAACAGCCAATTGGGCAGGGAAAGGGGATTGAAGTGGCACTCAGGAAGGGTTGTGGGGCTAATTTGTAGCATGCCTGCCAAAAAGGTTAATCCCCACTGGTTTAAAAAAAGAAAACACTTGTTTGCATCTGTGTATGTGTGGTTTTTTTATTTGGTTGAGTTATTCATGGAACAACAAGCCTCTATTTTTTGAGCCACCTGAAGAGGCTAGGACTTGATGTACAAAAGAGGAGGAAATACCTAGTGAAATTCATAAATTAGTCTGTCTTGTCAGATGTCTCAATTACTATTGTCTGCTTTTTGCCTAATTCTACACCTTTTTACATACATCCCGGAAGACAATTATCAGGTAATATGTTAATGAAAACTAGTGTAAGTGCTTGAATAGAAAGAATACACTTTAATTTTCTTGTGTATTTGAAGATGTAACAATCTTGCAGAATGTTTGGAAAAAAATGCACAGCTGTGAAGTGTAAGGACAATCCCAGTACTTCAACATAGGTTGGTTTCAAGGAGACACATCTTTTTTTTGGCTATAACATGTTTTTCATCAATTCAGCTAAGTTTACTGTATTTTTCCTTTTTCTGTTTGTATTAAATATTATTATCCTTTTGGTGCAAGTAGATAGCAAACATTCAGAGCCCTGCAGGTGGTTCCAGCGAAGAGGAGAATTGAGTCATATATCTTGTATGCAATCATTTTTATGTAAACCTGTAAGGATGGGAGTGTAAGCAGGCTTGTGGAGTTAGCCAAGTACCTGAGTCAGCAGGGGATCCAAATCTGAAGGTGATGCTATGCAAAGAGGTCAGAGTCATGCATCTAATCAATACACTGTCCATGTTTGTAGTACAGGTCAGGTCAAAGGTGAGGTGCCAGGGAGTCCAGGTGCACAATAGAATACACAGATGTAAGGTACTGGCATCTGGGGCCAGAGCAGGGTGCAAAGCAGCCTGCTGTGCTGCTACCAGATGTGAGGCACTGAGCAGCCAGAGTCTAAAATAAAACATTTATAATTCTCTGTGTATAGATTCTAATTACTGGGGGGAGGGCGGTTCACTTAAATTTTAAGTCTTCTTGGATTCTGGTAAATGCAGTAAGCTCAGGACCTTTATTTAGGCTCTGGCTGCTTAATGTCTCACATCTAGCAGAAGCCCACCCCTTTCCCCCCTGTTTCCTGGCCTCCCACCCCCTTTTCCCCCCTGCCTGTGTCTGCCCCTCCCCAAGCTTTGCCTGCCTCCTCAACTCCCCATTTTCCCTTCTTACCTTCTGTTGCAGCTTTGCTTCTCCAGAGGAGTCAGCAGTGGTAGCAGCAGCTCCCACCCAGCCGCAGCCAGCTTGCTCAGGGAGAAGCAGCAGCAGCTCCTGGCTAGACAGGGTCAGGGCTGGAGGAATGGGAGCTGGCATTGGCAATGCGTAGGGGGTGCAGCTGGGTGCACGTGCACCCCCTGAGATTGACCATAGACCCTCAGAGATTGGCTGCTGTTGCCACTGCCAATGGCATCTGTGGGCGGTTACCACTCACCATGCCCCACCCTCGCTGCTGACCAATCGATGCTAGCCAATTGCTGGTCAGCACTCGCCATCCCCCACCTGCCATGCTGCCGACACCACTGCAACCACCTGCAGGCGGTCCCTGCTCACCACCGCCATGCCTCCACCACCGCTGCTGCCTGCAGGCAGTCGCCATGCCCCCCCAGCCTCAGGAGGCATGAGACATTCATGGGAGCTGGAGCCAGAGGCAGGTCAAGGCAAGCTGCGTTATCTTCCAAGTGTTCTCCCTGAGCCATGCATATGGGTCTTCCCCATACCAACTGTAAACCTCCTCCCCCACCAAACGAGCCATCTCAGCCCGGAGCAGGCAGCAGTGCAGCAGTACTTGAATCCAAAATGAGGCTTCCTCCTCTTCCAAGTTGATTGAGGGAAAAAACCTTGTCTTGGATTTGAATAAATATAGTATACAGGTTTCCCTTGCTTTATGCTGTAAATGTGTAACTTGAATTCGCATAAAGGGAACCCACTTTATAATGTAACAAATAGGGATACGTTCCAAGACCTCGACTGTACTGACCCCCAGACCCAATTCTACCACTTTTACAAGACAATTTTGGTACTTACCAACAGCAGACAGTACACACAAGCACAGGGTGTTGGTGAATGTTCAGTTGGTGTGAAGAGAGGGTGGTGAAGGGTCTTCAGTGTTCATGAAGTTCTCTTGCACTTCATTGATGGACCAGGGAGAGGGGTAGGAGATAAGCTAGCAGGGCACTTAGAAGCCATAATGGGGATGGCAACTACAGAAACGTGTCGCAAACAACAAGCGAGGAGCACAGATCCACACAGGAGACTATATTTTGGTGCGCGTCGCTCCCACAATGCACCGCACAAAGCAGCTGACTGCAGACTTCCCTCACACCAATCACATAAGAGTGAATTTACCTCACATATAACGAATTTTTGGTATAAAAAGGGTCATCGCAAAAAAGCAAATTTGCATATGCAGAACCAGCATAAAGCAAGGGAAACCTGTATACTCAGTGCAGCTGGTTCTGCACTCAGTCAGTTTGGTGTTCACAGCTGGTGTTGCTCTGGGCCAGGTGTCCCTGCTTAGAGGGAGATTGTCTTCTACCAAGAACATAGAAAGTCCTATTTTCCATTGTAATTGATGACAGTTGACAGTTTGGGGCTCTAAGATTCTTTTAGCCAACAATTCACCCAACTGTTCTCTCTAGGCTTTTTCATCAGGATCACGTTATCACTTTTTCTGTGCTTGTCAAGCTTTCTGCTCTCCTCTGTCTGAGTCCTGTCTCTGGCACGCACCTGCACAAAACAATGTTCAGCAAAGCCTCTCTGCCCAGATTGTTCTAATTCTGAGCTGACTTGCATATGCCTTTGTTTTGGTAGGTGACATGTGCTTGTGTTTTGATTTCAAGCCCCCTATTGTTTCTAACATTTAACCTGAATGAAGGTCAACTGTTCTCAATGGTTTCAGCAAAGCCCCTGTCCATTAGCCTTTCATACCTGGCTGGCACCTTGCACCAGGCCAAAACCATCACTTGCAATTGTGATAGACCTTGTTTGGTGTAAAAAAACCCCAACCCAGTCTATTTATTTGATTTATATGCCACCCTTCCCAACAGAGAGTCAGGGCAGTTTACAATAGTACAGAAAAACTTCTAAAATGCTTCTAAATGCAGGAAAAATGCTGATAAAACAGGAGAAAACACAATACAGAAACCTACTGCACAATATCCTACCCTAGCTTTATTTGCCAGATGGCTGCCCAAATAGGAAGGTCTTACAACACTGCCGAAGGATGTCCAAGCTTGGGCTCTGGCAAGTCTGAAGAGGGACAGAGTTCCAAAGCTGAGGGCTGACTACTCAGAACAAACTCCTGCACATTTTCACCAAGCAGATTTTGTCTGTTGATGGTACTTGCAGGAGATTGCTCTTGGCTGACCTTAAGGATAATGAAGGAATGTAAAGGAGAAGGCAGTCCCTTAACTATGAAGGTCCCAGACTATTCAGGGCCTTTGTAGATTAAAATCAGCACCCTGAATTGTATCTGGAAAGCTATTGGGAACAAATGCAGCTCCTGGTAATCCATTACGGCCTTTTTTTTTTTGTCCATCTTTTTTGTTTGCAGTAGCAATACTTATTTAAACTGCTATCCTTCATTTTTGTGTTACTGGTAATTTCAGTGCTGACCAACTTGGTTTCTTTCTGTGATAAGGTGACAGGCTCTGTGGGTGAGGGAAGAGCAGTGGATGTGATACACTTCGACTTTAGCAACACTTTTGACATGACTCTCTTCACATTCTTATTAACAAGCTAAGGAAATACAGATTAGATGAAAGTACTGTAAGGTGGATAAATAACTAGTTGGATCATCATACTCAGTGAGTAGTTATAAATGACTCCATGTTTAGATGGGAGGAGGTATCAAGTGGGTTTCCTCAGGGGTCTGTTTTGGGTCCAGTGTTATTTAATATCTGCATTAATGACGTTGCGAATGGGATTGACCCTTAGCAAAATTGCTAAGACACTGAGTTTGGTGGAGTTGCAAACAATCTGGAGAGTAGGGCTAGAATGGCTTGGATAGACTGGGAAAATGGTCCAAAATCAATCAAATGAGATTTAACAAAGACAAGTGTGAAGTCCTGCACTTAGTATAATTGCATGCCCAAATACAGGCTGGGGAATGACTGGCTGGGCTGCAGTACTGCAGAAAAGGACCTGAGGGTTATAGTAGACCATAAGCTGAATATGGGCCAAAAGTGTGCTCTTGTTGCAAAAAAAAGTCAGCAGGAAACTGGGTAGTATTAGTGACATGTTTGGTCATGAGCAGCCAGGTCAGGGGCCACTTGGGAAGCAATGTGCTGACCTGGGTCAGGAGGAGTGAGCAGAATCCAGGTTCAGGCTGGGTCAGGAATCCAGGAAATCAGTCTGAGAATTGGGTCTGGGAACAGGCTGAGTCAGGAAGCTGGAGGATCAGGCAGAATGTGGAGTTAGGCGGCAATCCAGGTTGAATAGCCAGGAGATCAAGCAGAGAACAGATGCAGAACAGAAGCCAGAGGGAACACCAAGGCAGTCTGGGATCAGGTTATGGCCTGTTGCCCAGATGGAGATTCCACAAGGAGCCTGTTCCAGTGCTTGATCATCCTCATGGAAATGTCTTCCTAATCTGCTCTGCTGTGGTTTGAAGCCTTTGCTCCCAGTCCTGTCCCCTATGGCCATAGAGAAAAGTCCATCTTCATTCTTTCTATAATCAGTCTTCAGGTATTTGAGGACAACAGTCCAACCTTCCAGCCTGGAGAAGCTTCCATGCTTTGCTTTAAACAGGAAACACCCTGCTAACTCCTGGGGTGACCCTCCTAGGCTCTGTGACTGGATCAGACTAAGGTTCTGGGTGCCTCGTTCCCTCCCATAGACTCCAATTGAAATCCCCTGTCTTCATAGTTTTATAGTTGGTTTTATAGTTGGTAGGGTCAGAAGGGACCTGAGTAGATCATTAAGTCTGACCCGCTGCCATGGGCAGGAAAGAATGCTGTGGTCAAATGACCCCGGCTAGGTGATTATCTAGCCTCCTTTTGAAGACCCCCAGGGTAGGGGCCAGCACCACTTCCCTTGGAAGTTGGTTCCAGCTCCTAGCCGCCCAGACTGTGGAGTAGTGCCTCCTGATATCTAGCCTGAATCTACTCTTAATCAACTTGTGGCCATTATTCCTAGTTACTCCTGGTAGTGCTCAGGGGGAAAAGGACTCTCCCGCTCCCCACAGCTCCCTTGGTAAGTTTATAGACAGCCACCAGATTCCCTCTCAGCTTTCTCTTGTGGAGGCTGAACAGGTTCAGGTCCTGTAGCCTCTCTTCGTAGGGCCTGCCCTGCTGCCCCCTGATCATGCGAGTGGCCCTCCTTTGGACCCTCTCAATGCTGTCCACATCTCTCCTGAAGTGCAGTGCTCAGAACTGGATGCAGTACTCCAACTGCAGCCTGACCTATGTCACATAGAGGGGGAGGATTACCTCCTTGGACCTGCTCGTGCTGCATCTGTGGATGCCTTACTGACTGCATCCTCACATTAGCGGGCCATGTTCATCTTGGAATCAATGACTCCAAGATCCTTTTCTGCCTCTGTGCTGATGAGAAGGGAATTTCCCAGCCTATAGGTATGCTGCTGGTTCTTCCTCCCCAGGTGCAGTACCTTGCACTTGTCAGTATTGAATCTCATCCTATTCTCATCCACCCACCCCTGTAACCTGTCTAAATCTAGTTGCAGCCTGTCTCTCTCCTCCAGCATGCCCACTTCTCCCCATATCTTAGTGTCATCCGCGAATTTGAACAAGGTGCTTTACACCCCCTTGTCCAAGTCACTGATCAAGATGTTGAACAGTGCGGGCCTGAGGACTGAGCCCTGGGGAACCCCACTGCCCACATCCCTCCAGGTTGAAAATGACCTGCCCACCACCACTTTCTGGGTGTGGCCCTCTAGCCAATTTGCAATCCATCTGACTGTGTAGCCATCAATGCCACAGTTGCCTAATTTTTTAATGAGAATGGGGTGAGAGACAGCGTCAAAGGCCTTCCTAAAGTCCAGGAAGACTACGTCCACCGCGGCACCTGCATCTAAGGATTTTGTGAACTGGTCATAAAAGGCAACCAGGTTGGTCTGACAAGATCTGCCCCTAATGAACCCATGTTGGTTGCCCCTAAGCATAATCTCCCCTGCTGGTCTCTCACAGATGTGCTCCTGGATAATTGTCTCAAAGAGCTTCCCCAGGACCAAGGTAAGACTAACAGGCCTATAGTTTCCTGGGTCATCCGTCCTCCCTTTTTTGAAAATGGGGACCACATTGGCCCTTTTCCAGTCCTCTGGCACCTGGCCAGAGCACCATGAGTGCTCGTAAAGCCGTGCCAGGGGTCCCGCAATGACCCCTGCCAATTCCCTCAGCACCCTGGGGTGAAGATCATCTGGATCTGCTGATTTAAACACGTCCAGCCCCACCAGAAGTACCCTAACTAGATCCTCTCTGACCCTAGGCCTGGAGGTGCCTCTCCTGAGTTTGTCCGGAATCCCGATGGGGGGGGATGTCTTGGTCCCTTGAGGCAAAAAATTTGTTAAAGAGGTCAGCTTTATTGTCTGGTGCAACCACAAGATTGCCAAGCGTGTCCTGCAGGGGCCCCACATTACTGGGTGCCTTCTTTTTACACCCTATGTATTTAAAAAAGGACTTCTTGTTATCTTTGATTCTGCTCACTAGTCCTAGTTCTGTCTGGGTGTAATCTTCCATGCCTAGTTCCCGAGCACTGTGCGTCTAAGCTCTTCTTGAACTTTGCCGTGGTTTGTTGGGCTGCACGGCCAGGCTATTGGAAGTGACTTTGGGTCAGTTCCCTCAGGGGTCTCGCCTGCCACATCTTTGATAGTAAATAGGTTTCGATCGGAAGGACAATGTCTGGTCTCGCCTCCCGAGCTAATTCCCCTTGGTCACCCTCACGATATGTCTTCTTGGGGCTCCACCTCCCCTATACCCTGCCTAACGCCAACCGCACTGTTGTCTGTCAGAGTCGGTGTTCTGACCCTCCCTGGTGCTCAGTCTCTTAGGGGCTGCAGTAGTTGGTCACTGGTAATATTTATTTCGAGTATCTCCCACGGCCCCCTTTTCCTCCTGTTTTACATGGCGTCTGACTCTGCCCGGGCTTCGGTCCCCCTTGCCGCGTCATTTCCTCCCCGGGTCTAGTACCTGTTTGTCCTCCGTTCCTGTCAGAGTGCCGTCCCTGTTACTTCTGCCAATGTCCCAATTGCTGCTGCCGTCCTCTGTCCACTCCGGTTCTGCCAGCGGCCCCTGGGATATTTGTCAGCCTGACGTCTCCATCGTGCTCCCCTTCCACAGGAGCCACCACGTTCTTACATTTGGAGCCTCTAAGCGTCCAGGCTCCTCTGAGCCAGCTGAAGATGCTGCTGCTGCTGCTGCTGCCACCTCTGCCTCTGCCTCCACTTCCACTTCCACTTCCGCTTCTGCCCCTCCTTCCCCCGGCTTCTTTCCTGCTGGGTCTTTTATCCTAGTGCCAGGTGTCCACCCAGCCAATTGTCCCTGGCACGCTTTTATAAAGCGCACCCAGGCAGACGCGGGAGCCAGTTCCGGCTCCTCCCGGCTCCACCGCAGGTTTTTACTTTGATCTTTACCCATGGCGGCTCTGGCCGTCGTGGTTTTGCTCCCGCCATGCTCCTCTGCTGACTCAGGTAAGTTTTCTCCACACACTGCCTTAGCCTTCCTAACAGCCCCCCTACAGTCTCGAGCAAATCCTCCTTGGTGATGGCTCCTCCCTTCCACCGGGTGTACGCCTCCTTTTTAGCTTTGAGATGTTCCTGAATGCCTTTGGTGAGCCATGGGGGCTTTTGAGTACTCTTGCCTGCTTTGATTCGTGTTGAGACTGTCACCCTTTGGGCTTGGAGGATCATCTACTTAAGGAACGACCTCTCGTCTTGCACTCCCAACTCCCATACCCTCCAGGACCTCAGTGCCTCCCTGACTAATCTCCTTAACTCATTGAAATTGGCCCTCCTGAAGTCAAGGGCTACTGCCTTGCTGCAGGCCTTTGACACCCTGCACTGGATGGTGAATTGCAGTAGGCGATGATCACTATCGCCCAGGTGGTCGAGAACCCACTGTCCCCTCACCAGGTCGTCGCCTGTGGCCAGGACCAGGTCCAGTAAGGCATTTCCCCTGGTGGCACTTTGCATCTCCTGGGTTAGGTGGAGGTCCTGTATCTTGGCTAGGAACCTACATGAACAGTCAGACCTGGCTAACTGCTCCTCCCAGCAGATGTCCGGGTAGTTTAGGTCACCCATGATGACCACATCCCTTGACTTAACTGCTTCTGTGAGCTGACCTGAGAATTCCTGGTCCAGCTCTTCCCCCTGGTTGGTAGACCCCCACCGTTAAGTCCCTCTCCCCATGATCCCCATGTATTCTAACCCAGAGCACTTCAGTCTGCCCCTCCTTTGATCCCGTGCTGTTTGTTGAGGACGTGTATTGCTCTTTGATGTAGAGTGCCACACCTCCACCTTTCCTCCCCGTTCTATCCCACCTGTACAGTCTGTAGCCCTTGATGTTTACTACCCAATCATGGGTTGAATCCCACCAGGTTTCAGTGAGCCCCACTATGTCCAGGTTTGTGTTAGCCAGCAGGAGGGAAAGTTCCTCCTGCTTGTTCCCCATACTATGAGCATTAGTGTAGAGGCATTTAATGCCTACTATGAGTGCATGCACCACCCCCTTGATCCTAGGACTATCCAGACCCCTGTCACCTATCACGGTACTTCTTGTGTTCATCACCTGTCTTGGCTGGAAAGTGTCATTGTGTCCCCCTGTGGCCCCATCCCCTGATGAAGCTAGTTTAAAGTATGCTGTACGAGATCAGCCAATCTGGAAGAGAAGACACACTTGCCTTTAGGGGAGAGGTGAAGCCCATCCCACCTAAGCATACCCCCTGCGCGAAAATGCAGGTCGTTGTCAAGGAACCCATGGCCTGCCTGGTAGCACCAACTCTGAAGCTGCCAGTTGACTTCTCCAATGCAGGCCTCTTGGCGCTATCCGTGTCTACTTATAGGGAAAATAGAGAAGAATACCACCTGCGCCCCCATTTCCTTGAGCTTGGCCCCCAGGGCCTTGTAGTCCTTCATGATGCAATCTGGACTGCTCCCAGCCGCATCATTTGTTTCCACATGGATTAGGACTGTGGGATACTGGTCCGAGGGTCGAATGAGGTCCGCGATCGTGTCTATAACATCCTGAATCCAAGCCCCAGGCAGGCAGCAGACCTCACGTGCCATGGGGTCGAGTCAGCAGATGGGACCCTTTGTTCCCCTTGCCTAACCCTTCCTCTCTTCTCCATTCAGTTCCCAGCAAACATTCCCTATGCTTCACAATGGACTCCTCCCAGAGTTCCCCAACTGCCTAATATGTATGCTAATAGAATCCCTATTGATACAGACTCAGCTATTGTTAAGTGCCAAGGCACTTAATCCCTGGGTCTACCACTGGAGCTCATCATAAACAAACCTATCGTCTACTGCTGCGGAAGCCAATCTTTCTGACAGTCATGCTGCAAATTTACCCCACACCCTCCCCAAATATCATTCAGTTGTTCCCCTTCCCCTGCTTGATCTGCTGCTCAGCTTTCTGCTCCTGCCTTGTGCTCCCTGCCCAATCTACAGCTTTGCTTTCCACTTCCTGCTTTATCTGCCGCTGTGCTACCTGTCCCTTCCCTGATCAGCTGTGTGCCTCAGAAATTTCCCATGCTACTTGTGGCACATATGCCACAGGTTGGCCACCCCTGATTTATTGGGTAGATTTCCCCGGGTCACTAAAATACATATTTTATATTGAATGTCATGTTTCATCCAAATATATAAGTAATATATAATGAATAATAGTAAGTAATAATAAATTAACACAACTTATTATTGTTTGCCAACAGAGACAAAATATGACAGTAGTCTAAAAAGGATGGTAACTGACCCAACTTGGAGCAGTACCTGTGTGTGAGGAACCAGTGTCCCACAACACTTTCCACATGTCCATCATCGTAGGCCACCTCCCTGGCAAAAATAAAAGCCAGCGCCTATGCATACTATTACAAGTGTGAAACCACAAATAATTTCTTTCTTTTTTTTCACTGAGAAGAGAGGATATGATTCAAGGCATACAGGGAATAGAACATTTGAATAAGAAGATGCTATTTTTGTGGCTACTCTGCAAAATCAAACTACAGCTTTGAAGTGTGGGAACCAGTGTCCCACAAAATGACCAGCTGTAGATTTGGGCACACTGTGACACAACCTTGTTTTTTAAATCTCTGACTACTAGATCCCATGCATACCACTTGTATTATATCTTTGGACCTAAATTTCAAAATAAACCTGAGATTGTTTTACTTCAGTGAAACTGCTGGCCTTGTTAGGCATCTTTTGAAGCAGTCCCATGTATTTGCAAAAAATGTACGACGTCCTATTTCTCTCAGGATTCAAATAAGGGATTGTTCTCTGGCTCACAGCTCCAACTTTCCTTTAGCCAGCGCCTAACCCAAAGGTTCCTTCCCCACCCACCCTCCCGCAGAGGCATATTTTTGGTGCTTTTCTGCATGAATGCCGTGTGCCCCCAGAGGCTGGGGGGGCACAACGACTGCCCGCAGGCAGCGGGAGCATGGAGGCGGTGAGCGGAGAGCTCCTGCAGGCAGCCATGGTGCTGTTGGTGGCTGGGGCGGAGTGGTGAGTGCCCATGAGCGGTCAACAACCACCCGCGGTTGCTGCCAGCAGTTTCGGCAGTGGCCAGTGGCGATCGGGGACTGCCCACAGATGCTGCCAGCAGTGTCAATGGCGGGGGGTGGTGAGCAGCCATTGCCCACAGGCGCCACTGGTTGCATCAGCAGCGCTTTTTGCAGGGGGTGCACTGCCAAGCTCAGGGGGTGCATGTGCACTTGCATGCACCCCCTCTACATGTTGCCAATGCTTTTGTGTCTGCCCGTGTGTGGGTGCGCTCTTTCAAACACCCTTCCCCATCATTCCAAAGCAATAACAAACAAAGCCCTCCATGCACACAGCTGTAATTCATGTCCAGACTCACTGCCTGGGCAAAAATCTGTGCCTATGTTTGGGTTTTCATTTTTAGGGTGAATGGAAGATGGCTGTTGTTTCAGTTCACTTTAACTCATCCTATAACAATGCTGTGGGATTTTTTAATAATCTGAAAGTTTAACAAAATAATATAACGACTCAGATATATTCTTTGGCATTTACCTTTATTCAGAACATTTGAGCCAAATACAAATCTTTTGAAGACAGAGCATAATGCTTCGAGATAATGTTACTAATATGGTAACTGTTTCTTCACTGTTCATGGATATACACTGGATTTGTATAGATGAAGTGACTCCCCTGTGACCTTCAGTCTCTGACAGGGATCAGGTTTAACTTCTGTACATTCACCAGGCCCAGTACTTGGAACAGACACATTGCAGTGTGAAGGCTCTTTGACACTTGCTTAAAGGAGCTTCCTTTTACCAGCTAGTTGTTCACATAAAGATACATTGTTCCTTCTGAGACAAAGAAAAAGGAGCGTCATGGGGGGGGGTCACATGGTGCAGGTTCAAAAGAGAAGGATGGGGGATCTGTACTAAGGGGTGAGAGCAGACCAAGTGTACAAAAAAGGAAGGGGATAAAAAAGAAATGTGCTCCTGATAAATGCTAATGATGAAACTGAAGTTGAAGCAAAAGGCTTCCAAGATTTGAAGGCCAGAGTAAATTGTCACCAACAGGAAAAGTACTCCACCTCAAGGCCAGGCAGCTCAGGAGCAAGAAGCATGTACTACACTACCCTATAAGCTGGTGGTGTAGTGCATGCAGCAGTGGAACTTGGGAGGGAGAGGGGGGAATGGGGGGGAAGGCCTTTGTTGCTGATTCAGAGGGGAATGACAGCACCCAAGGACACCACGCCACCACAGCAGCCTGTGCTTGCAGAGCTTGCACTAAGGCAGCAGCAGCCCCTGTGTGAGGGGGTAAGTGCTTCCGTCCCACTCTGCCCAGGGTGCCAACATTTTAAGTTATGTCTCTGGGTGTACAAAGAAGGGGAGGAGATGTGTATGCTGATCATCAGTGCTGCTAGGCTACACAAGTCCCTGTGCTCTAATATTTGAGGTGCGTCCACAGAGGATGTGAATATGGACAAGTCCTCAGAGAACTAACTTACAGTTAAGTGTCTTCTCTAAAACAGTCAAGGCAAGTCGATCAAATTAAAAAATTAGCATGTAAAAAATCACAGCTGAAGTGTTGTATAAGTTATGATGAACAGCTGTTCACTTGTAATTATTTTTACCACTTCTGCTTCTTGTAATTAGTACTACTAAACTTCCACTCAGTCTACCAAGTCCTGTTGCTTCCACTGTTATAAATATTTATAGCCCTTGCAACCATTGTCTTCCTCTTGCATTAGTTGATAGGGGTGTGCTCTGAGTGACACAGGACAGAAATAGCATTTTTTAAAATACCTTTTCCTGGCTTGTATAGTTTTAAAAGAGTGCTATCTGAAATGTGGGAAATATCAAATGCATTAGGATTTTTATTTAAATCAGCAACCTTGTCACAGCCTCTGTATTTTATAGTTCAGAATTCACTGAACTCTAGCCAAATAGTTAAAAATTAAAATTAGCAATAACAGGAGGTCACACATCCAAAGTAAAAGAACTACAATTTGTACAATATCTGAAAGCCTGCTTCCATCACTCTGTTGGCATACAGGGGAAAATGTACGTTGTTGCTCTCTTCAGTTATGTCTCTAATCTCATTGCACAGGTAGAACTGAGGACAGAATTTATTCAGCAACTGGAATTTGGAATTCTGTTAATGACACACCAGCCAGACTAGAATCCAGCTAATTGCTTTTTTTGTTTTGTTGGTGCCACACTAGCATGGGTACCGAGAACATGGGGACCCAAGGGAAGGACCCTGGCCCCATACAGGAAGAGGACTGTCACCCAAAATACGTAAAATTTCCACATGTCCATCATTGTAGGCTCCCCCAGCAAAAATAAAAGCCAGTGCCTACGCATACTACTAACAAGTATAAAACCACAAGTGATTTTCTTTCTTTTTTTCACTGAGAAGAGAGGATATGGTTCAAGGCATACAGGGAATTGAACATTTGATAATATGCTATTTTTGTGACTATTCTGCAAAATCAAACTACAGCTTTGAAGTGGGTCTGGTACAAATATGCAAGAGGCAAGGATTTCTTAGGGGGGTATGTTTTATTGGACCAACAAAGTAGTTTGGATAAATTTAAACAAGCTTTCAAATACAAGACCTGAGGAAGAAAGTCTTGTATAGAACATGTATGGCTACTTTTTTTTTCTAATAACTTAGGATTGGCAATATGATAGTAAAGGCTAGACACTCTTTGCAGCATTGACATTTGTCAAACCCATAGATTTCTGTTTGGTTATGCTAACTGAAGTTTGGGGATATGCAGCCTGGAATATGCCCCTAGCAGTTTGACAGGAATCTGCAGGAACTGTGTTTAGGGTGGATAGGCTTCCCAGCATTCATAGATGGAAGGGCTTCTCCATAGGACTAGGAATTTGCTTCCCTGAAAAAATGCAATACTTGGAACATACAGTACTTGGTTATAAAACTTGCTTCTTCTACTGTTCTCTTGTGAGGGGATAGTTTAAAAGAAACTGCACTATCCACTTCAGCATCTCCTAGGCTCTTTACCTTTCTTGGAAGCCATTATTTGTAACTTTATAGGACCTTGTGTGGCTTCTATTTTGAATGGATAATGCACAAACCTCTAGGAAATCAAAGCCTACAAATTGGGCCAGTATATAATGATTGCAGTAAATGTCTCACTTTTCAAGGTAGTCTTTTTAGAGAACTTACCCAGTGAGGTGCTCCTGCTGTATCCCCATTTTAAGAATTTAGAGATTTTTTGCCCAGTCAAGTCTTCTACAAGGAGATGCAGTATTATTCCACCTTGGTCTCAGTCTATGAGGCTATATCCCCATACTTGTGACTGCATGTGACTGATAAACATGTTTATTGAATGTGGAATGGGGATGAGTGGTGAAAAGTCCCAGGCTTCTGCATCTGGGAACATATACATCTAAAAAATAAATGAATCCTGGTTGGGGCAGGATTTTGATGTGATTTTACCACCTCAGACACGGGGAGAGGTCCAAAGGTGGATCTGGGACTCTAGAGCAGAATTTTACCACTGCAGCTCTTCTGTTTATGACTGTTCTAGTATTGGTGTACTAGGAACTAGATTTACTTGTGGGGTATATGACAGATGGCTTTTCAGTCTATCCAGTTTTATGCAGCACAGTTCATCTTGTGACTACAGACAGTGCTTGTGACTACAGACACAATGAAAACTGGATGAGTTTCCAGTTATGTCTCAGTAAAGTTAGATCCATAGTCATGTCACTGTCACCTGACTCATTACTTAGGAGATGACATAAAGTACAACATTTTGCTAAATACACAAGTCAACTCATATAACAAACTAGTGCTGACAATCTTGTTCCAAGAGGTGGATCAATCAGTAGGTGCATATGCTGTGGACTCCTTTTCATTACAATATGAGATTCAGCTTGTCTTTCCAGGACTCTTACTGAGAATTAAGATGTAAAATATGTCGGTAATGAACTATGGAGCCTTCATAGTCCATTTCAAAATGTACGAACTTTCAGCCTGGGCTGAGCTCAGCTTAGATCAGTAGAAACCTGAAGTAACTACTAAAGGCTTTCACAATGTTTGTGTATGTGGGGGAGGAGAAAAAGGACAAACGTCAGCCATAAAGCTGCGCTCTTGGTTAGTCTCAACAGAGAAGTTACTGACTGAACAGGAATGCTGACTGAGCTGTGCTCTTGCAGATGAAAATGGATTCTTTCTTAGTTTCGTCTGTAGGATAGCGTCAGACATGCTGCAATGTCATTCATGACTCATCGCATGCCTGTGATATTAACAGTGATGATAAAAATGCATCTGCTTTCAAAAGGAAAAGCCCTCACCTGCTACTTTTTAAATCTTATGGTAAATGCGATGAACAATCTTTTGGGCTTGTGAAAAGGAACGAAGTACAGAAGCAGCATGACAAGATGAGAACCAAATACTAGTACTGAGGAATGAAACAAAGCCACTTAAAATTGATTCATGAAAAATAAGGGAGGCATTTTACCTTATTTCTGACAAAAAAATATCTATTTTTCTATGCCAGACTGAGGGAGGTAAAATAATATATTGACTCACTTTATAATGAATCAAGAACAAAATACCTGAAGTATGCTTTCTGGAAAAATAAAAGTATTGCATGTCCTAAGTGACACAGGATGCCAGTATTCTGCATTAATATGAAAGAGGCCTCTAAATGGAACATACTACTGAAATAGATTTTAAATCAGTTAGTTCAACATGCAGTATATATCAATCATGAATGCTGACTGAATTAGCTCTGTTATTATTATGGTTTATATCCCATCTGAAATCTTATGGGAAAGACTATTAAAATTAAGTAAGTGTTTAAGTTAACCTTTGACTTCCCCCATATTACATAAACTAGGAAAGATGCTTATATAGATACCTGCTAAAATAATTTTTAAAGACATTGTTTATATATTCAAGGGGCCTCATATTTAAGATATACTGTAATTTTGTGAACAAAAGTGAGGCATAAATGAGACAATGACTTTTAATGACCCTGCAAATGGAAAAAAATTTGGGCAACTAACTCCTGTTGTTCCATTGGCATTTATTGCAGGCTAACAGTATGCTCATAACAGTGAAGAGTGGGCTGAAATCTAAAAGTATTTAACTTACATCATTTATCACCTTCAGCAGAGGTTTGTCTGAGCCCAGAGGATTATTATGCATAACAGATTAAATAGCCTTATTAAGATTATGAAATATTGGTGCCAGCCTAACAAAAATGGAATAGACTGGAACTTGTGATCTAGCAGTTTGAACCTGGAAATGCAGCTGACAGAAAATTGAATGGAATAAAGTTTCCGGAAGTGCATATTGTGTTCTATGGACAATAGAGGTCTTTCCAATGAACATTTTGAACCTGTTCTCAAAGTCACTTTGGGCCATTTTAATTATTGACAAGCAGACATAGTAAACTGCATTTGTAGCCACTAGGGTGACTAATGGCCATGCCTCAATGAGCAGCTAATTGGAGACTGGATAAAAGTGATTGATGCTTTCAGCTTGAGAGTTTATAGTCAGAGAGAGAGTTATTTGATCAGATTGTCCATTGCATCATTGTTTCCTGTTGTTCTGTTTCCACTTTTAAAATAGCAAGATTTCTGAAGTTTTCCTGGGGTGCTGTTTCTCACCTGAGTAGGTCTCTGACCATTTGTTTTATGATCACAATTTCTTTTTTAATTGTTAGCTGTGGCAAATAGGCTATCCCACTGTTCTACAATATTTAACTTAGGCCAAAATAAACATTCAGATTTCAGGTGTTATTTGGGAATAGTGGAGCAGCAGTACTAGTGCACTGTACTCAGATTCTACTGTTGGTCCTTCTCCATCCTTTTAGACAAGGAGATTTATCATAAGCTGCTATGGGAAAGTGCTATAAAAGTAGCTTCATCAGCTCCTTAAGAGAAGGTACTTTGCAGTTTTCTTTTAGCTGATTCAATGGAGGGCAATAGAGAATCGAATTTGTTGTTGCCAATGGAAGAAAGGATCCTCCATGCAGGATAAGCAGTTAAGTGTTTTTTCTCTTTCTCATCTCCCTTCCACCCCCAAATCCCAGTTACATTTCCAGTCCTAGAAGTAGGCTGAAACCAAAGTATGGATACTATCTGAATAAATATTGTTTGCAGTATTAAAGGGACACCTGCAGACTTTCTAATCATTGTTTTAAATGTTTTAAATGCAAATGTATCTGTTCCTCATTTCCAAAGCTGTGTCTGTACATAATGCATGTAAGGTTACTATTTTTTTATTATTTGAAGAGCAGGTGTTTGAAGGAACTGCCACTTGACATTGTAGAAAAAACAGCTTTCTGTTAGAGTGAAAAAGTTTAGCAAAGTGTAGGAGCACAGAAATATATAAAGACCCAGCAGATGTTCCAGCAGAAGTTCATATTTTCTTTGTTAAAAAATGTCCAGCCTCCTTCCCCACATCAGAAAGCAGAAATAGCATGAATCTTATTTTTCAAAATATTTAAGAGCAGAAAACCAGCATCAGCCAAAGAGAATCTTTCAGGCTGCAAGAGACTTGTTAGCATGCTGTCTCTTATACAGTAATTAGGTGGTATGGAGAACATCTGCTAAGGCTGTTGAAAACGTTGTCTAAGTCCAGAGCTGTTAAGTTTTCAGCTGTTAAAATGCATAGGTCCCACAATTAAAGTGAGGTGGATTGACTCTAGTGAGCACTGGTCTGCAGGAATAAGCACAGGTCAGAACTCAGTTATGATCCTGGCTCCTTCACTTGCAGAAATCACTTACCTACCTATATAATAGGGATAGTACTACTAATCCATCTGACAGGGGAGATGGTATTTGGGCAGTGCTTTTCAATATCGTGCTGTACAAGTGTTCAGGATCAGTAATTCTCAACGAGGGCACCACCAAATCCTTTGAAAGGTGACTTAAGGTGTGAGGATATAAGCACAGGCTCACCACTTGCTCCTGCCTGGCCAATCCTGGACCTGCAGTGCTCGACACCTCTGAAAGGGAAGTACTGTAATATGTGCATTAGTTTTTGGAAATTGGGTGCCACCATGAATGATGTGGCTGTGGGGGCATGGTAGCACTGGGAGCCTGGCGGAGTGGCAGCAGCAGCCTGGCGGCAGTAAGCTGGGAGCTCCCACAGATGCCGCCGACAGTGTCAGCAGTGGCCAGCGGGGATCACGGACCTCCTGCGGATGCCGCCAGCAGTGTTGGTGGTGCCTTTTTGTAGGGGGTGCACCGCCATGCTCAGTGGGTGCATGTGCACCCCCTATGCGTCTCCCCTGGGTGCCACTCAAATTCACAAGAGCTATGGAGGGATGCCTCAAGTACAAAAATGTTGAGATCTGCTGCTATAGAGTTTTACATTTTGTAATATTTTTTCTACATTGAGTGCCCCTCAGGTGGTTCACTCACCTGACTACACACAGTTGAACTAAAAAGAGGAAAGGTGACATGAGACTCCTTGAAGAAGCCATAGCAAATCTTCGGTGAATGTTTCATACCTGGGCTCAGTCCAGGGTAAGAACTGTTATCTTTTCTTAAGCCTCGAAAAGGATTGTAAACTTTGAAGATGCTGGCTTCAGGAAGAGGGGATCAACCCAGGGAGAACTGGTGAGATGTGACAGGCATGGAAGAAGCAGCTGACAAGGGTCAAGCTGTGGACAGAACAGTCAGCTTTCCCTAACCAGAGATGGGGAGTTCATGCAACTGAGAAGAACTGACAAATGTTCGCAATGGGAGACCAAGGGTTAGGACAGGGGAGATGTATACATGTAACTGTTATTTGGTCTTTGGAATGTTTTATGTGTGGTTAAATTAATATTGGATGGGTTTGAAGATACCTTTTTGTCACAGATGTCTTTCGGTTGAGCAACAAACCAGATCTGTACCTTGAAGCCGCTTCTTCCCCGCTCCACTTGCCTCCCCCACCATGATTAGGCCCAGCCTTTCACCTGAGGGGAACTAAAAGTTAGGTAAATTACAGCTGTCCTTGTAACCAATGGGCTTGGTTTTAGCTAAATCTAGTTTTAGTTTTCTACATTAAACTGTCTCAGCCAGGGACAATTTAAAAAATAATTTGAACTGCCAGGTCCTTGCACAGCATTGAAGCAAAGCGGCTTGAGGGAAAGAACGCAGGTAGAACATTAGGAGGTAAGTGCCCTATGCAACCTTTCTAACTCTGACACATGACACAAAAAATGATCTTAAAATGCACCCACTCCACTGCAGTAAATAACCCTACACTTTTTCAGACTCGGTCTTAAGAATCTGACCCAAAGATGGACTACAGCTAAACTCCTTTAACTCTTTTCCTTACAGAATCCCACAAAATAACCAAGGAAAGGAACCAAAATATTAAAATTAAAAAAGAAAAAAAATGTATCTCCTTCACCAAAGAGGATTTTTGTCCAATACTCACACTATCACTATACTCACATGGGGTGAAGTGTGAATAAGCTCCCTCCTGGTGCAATCACCTACCCTGGAAATCTTCAAAAGGAGACTGGACAGTCACCTTGCTGGGGTCACCTGACCCCCACTATGCCCCTGCATAGTGCAGGCGGCTGGACCCAATGATCTTCCAAGGTCCCTTCTGGCCTTACAGTCTATGAATCTGTCTTCATACTAAAACTCCATGTAAATTCATAGCAAGACAATACTTTTAGTTAAATGGAAATTTTTCAGAGTTTTAAACAGAGACAGGCCTCAACTAAGAGGCCAGATTTGAAATAACTTTCTGGATTCAAACTTCTTGGGAGATGTGGGTTCAAAATTAAAAAAAAAAAAATCCTATTTTTTGAGGTATGTGGGGAAGGAAAACAGGTGAATGTATTGACAGTATTATGTACAGGGGTCTGCTCAGGTTTGGCCTCTCCCATAAGCATGAGTTAAGTACATGAAACTAATCTGTGCTTTGAAATAATTAAATGTGTTCTTTTAGATATTTTAAATTAACCTTAGACTTTTTAGTGCTAGTAATTTTCACTGTAATGTCTTTTACTGTTCTATTTTTTTAATCGCCCACCCTTCTGAAGTATTTCCAGCTCAGCATCATTTCCTGCCAACTCACTTTGTGGGCTGTTTCCTGGCTCTATGGTGACCTGCCACATGGACTGCCCCAGACCAGAGGGCCCAAAGCTTCCCAACTCTCTGCAGTAGAACAAGGAGGTCTAGAAGTTTGTTTCACACATGATTTAGTGCTTCTAAATTTCTGATCCTCCCCTTTCCCTCCACTTTGGCAGAGGAGATTAGAGAGGGCTATAAGAGCTGGTACGGTAGCTTGTCAAATTTAGCTTTAGTTGCACCTGCTTGAGTTGTGAATTATAGTATTATTTTAATTTTTCTTTTATATTCAGCCTTATTTAACCACTGCTTAAGTTTCTGATAGCCTTATTATTATTTGAACTTTTCTTTTTCATTTTGTATCTGCACTGTCAGCTTTGAGCTTGCTTTGAGCTTGCTTTCACAGGGAGCTTATGATCCAGTGTTATCAACGTATGCATGTGAAATGTAAGGCCTTGTTACCAGCTCAGATTAACTGAACTTGGTACTAACCGACTAAATCAGAGGGATGACATGATTGGGTATATTAAAAAGGTGATAAGAGATCTGATTAGATCCCTTTAACCACACACATTCTGTGTTCACTCTGGGTTGATTATGCTTTAGCGATGCTTTAGCACCATGGGTATGTAACAAGCTGCAGGGTGTTGGCAATCCTAATCAATAACCATTGTGGTCCTTCCTTACCAGAGCTAACCCTATGCAGCACTCTTAGTGCACATCCACACATGAAAGAATGTGCATTTGTAGCGGCACAAATTTGAGCTGGGGCTTTTTGCCTCAGTATACGTGCCCAGTCATGCACTTTGGCGTAGGGCAAATTGTGCCACTTGGGGCAAAATAACCCTGCCCAGCTCCTCCCAGACCTGCAGCCAGGGGGAGCTAGAGCCCAGGAGTATTGCCCTGGCCAGCAGCTCAGGGCTACTTGCTCTCAGGAGCTTCTGGGGGAGGAGCCTCTGGGAGGAAATTGGCTATGCCCCTTCCTGTCCCAGGCTGTTGCTGGTTCCTGTAATCTTGGTCTCAGGAGCTTCTGGGGAGAAGATGGCCAGGCCCTTTTCTGCCTCTAGCCACTGCTAGCTGCTGGCTTGGTCTCAGAGCTTTTCAGAGTAAGTTGGCTGCACCCCTTCCTGCCTTGGGATGCTGTTGCTGCCCCCCCTCTCATGGGGTGGGGGTCCTCTACTGCACGTGGCTGCCCCCCCTCGGGGAGGGGCCCACTACATTGCACTTCACCCCAGCTTCTGGACCCGTTCCAGCCTGCTGCCCAGCCCACTGCCAAGCCAGTCAGGGGACAGCCTGGGGAAGGAGCCTGCGCTGCTTGTGGACCCCTACCCCACCATCACTGCCAGAGCCTAAAGGTGCCTTGCCTACCCCAGCTGCCTTGGCAGGCCAACCCCCACCTTCACCTTTACCAGAAGCACACCCTGAGTGGCTGAACTGGACAGCTCCTACCATCACTGCTGCTGTTTTTCTACTGCTGCCATTTTTCTGCTGCTGCCCCCTCAGGAGAGAAGGAGATTCCCTGCTGTACCACTTTGCACCACAACTCCACTGGACTACTCCCTAGTTGACTGACTGTTCCTCCCTTCCCCCACAGCTACCTCACTGCATCTGATCCTGCTTTGTTTTCCGGCCTACTGCTCTGCTGCTGAGCACCTGGCTGGAGGCCTGAGGGGCTCCTGGACAGATCTTCAACGAACAAAGCCCCTCCATTGCTCCAGCCATCTTTTTTATATCTGCCTCAGCAGCCTTCCCTCTGTGTTCTTGCCCTTGTGTGGTAAGTCCTGTGGTCCACTCCCCCTGTCCTGGTTTCATAGGTGTTAGGATTGGAAGGGACCTATTAGATTATCGAGTCCGACCCCCTGCCCTGGGCAGGAATGAGTGCTGGGGTCAGATGACCCCAGCAAGGTGTCTATCCAATCTCCTTTTAAATACCTCCAAGGAAGGGGACAGGCACCACCTCCCTTGGAAGCAGATTCTATATTTTGGCAACTCTCATTGTAAAGAATTTTTTCCTGATGTCCAATCTGAATTTGCTCTCTTCCAGTCTGTGGCCATTATTTCTAGTTACCCTGACGGGTGCCCTAGTAAACATTGTATCCCCTATTTCTTGCTGGCCCCCTCAAAGAGTTTGTAGGTGGCCACAAGATCACCTCTCAGCCTTCTCTTGTGGAGGCTGAAGAGGTTCAGGTCTCCTTATCGGTCCACATAGGGTTTTTTCTGTAGGCTTTTAACTAGACGAATGGCTCTCCTCTGAACCCTCTCCAGGCCATCCACATCCCTCCTGAAGTGCGGTGTCCAAAATTGGATGCTGTACTCCAGTTGCGGCCTGCCAGCTGTGGCCTGACCAATGCCGCATAGAGGGGAAGTATTACCTCCCTAGACCTGTTTGTGATGCACCTACTTATGCAAGAAAGGATGCAGTTAGCTTTACTTACCACCTCATCACACTGGTGACTTGTGTTCATTTTGGAGTCAACTACTACTCCAAGATCCCTTTCTGCAGTTGCGCTACTTAGAGTGGTCCCTCCCAGGCTATAGGAGTGTTGATGATTCTTCTGCCCCAGGTGCAACACGACACTTATCCTTGTTAAACTGCATCCTATTCTGTTTGGCTCATTTCCCCAGCCTGTCCAAATCATAGATTTCATAGATTTCATAGACATTAGGGCTGTAAGGGACCTCGGAAGATCATTGAGTCCAGCCCCCTGCCCAAAGGGCAGGAAGTCAGCTGGGGTCATAGGATCCCAGCAAGATAAGCATCCAGTTTGCTCTTGAAGGTGTTCAATGTAGGCGCTTGAACCACCTCCGGTGGCAGGCTGTTCCAGACCTTGGGGGCTCAGACAGTAAAGAAATTCTTCCTTATGTCCAGCCTGAAATGGTCTTGTAGTAGTTTATGACCATTCGACTTAGTCATCATTCCTTGGGGCGCTCTGGTGAACAAACGTTCCCCCAGATACTGGTGGTCACCTGTGATAAACTTATAGGTGGCCATCAGATCACCCCTGAGCCTGCGCTTTACCAGGCTAAAGAGCCCCAGGGCTCTCAGCCTGTCATCGTAGGGTCTGCTTCCCTGACCTCTGATCATGCGCGTGGCTCTTCTCTGGACTCTCTCAAGCTTCTCCACATCCTTTTTGAATTGTGGAGCCCAGAACTGGACGCAATACTCCAGCTGCGGCCTCACCAAGGCCTCACCAAGGGGAGAATGACGTCCCAGGATTTGCTTGAATCAGTCTGAATTAGCTCGCTGCCATCTATTTTGTGTACCCCGATAGTTTGGTGTCATCAGCAAACTTGGACAGGGTGCTTTCTACTCCTTCATCTAAGCACTAATGAAGATATTGAATAGTACCAGTCCCAGGGCAGAGACTTGGGGGACTCTGCTGCCTACATCTCTCCAGGTAGAAACCGACCCATCCACCACCACTCTCTGGGTGCATCCCATAAGCCAATTTTCTACCCACTGGACTGTGTAATAATTTACATTGCAACTGTTTAGTTTATTTATGAGAATTGGGTATGACATTGTGTCAAAGGCCTTTTTAAAATCTAAGTTAATAACATAGATTCATAGATGCTAGGGTCAGAAGGGACCTCAATAGATCGAGTCCGACCCCCTGCATAGGCAGGAAAGAGTGCTGGGTTCAGATGACCCCAGCTAGATGCTTATCTAACGTCCTCTTGAAGACCCCCAGGGTAGGGGAGAGCACCACCTCCCTTGGGAGCCCGTTCCAGACTTTGGCCACTCTGTGAAGAAGTTTTTCCTAATGTCTAGTCTAAATCTGCTCTCTGCTAGCTTGTGGCCATTATTTCTTGTAACCCCTAGGGGCGCCTTGGTGAATAAAACCTCACCAATTCCCTTCTGTGCCCCCGTGATGAACTTATAGGCAGCCACAAGGTCGCCTCTCAACCTTCTCTTGCGGAGGCTGAAGAGGTCCAGGTGCCCCAGTCTCTCCTCATAGGGCTTGGCCTGCAAGCCCTTAACCATACGAGTGGCCCTTCTCTGGACCCTCTCCAGATTATCCACATCCCTCTTGAAGTGTGGCACCCAAAACTGCACACAGTATTCCAACTGCGGTCTGACCAGCGCCCGATAGAGGGGAAGTATCACCTCCTTGGATCTGTTCGTCATGCATCTGCTGATGCACGATAAAGTGCCATTAGCTTTTCTGATGGCTTCGTCACACTGCCGACTCATGTTCATCTTGGAGTCCACTAGGACTCCAAGATCCCTTTCTGCTTCCGTTCCACCAAGCGGGTCATTTCCTAGGCAGTAGGTATGCTGGACATTTTTCCTCCCTAGGTGCAGCACTTTGCATTTCTCCTTGTTGAATTGCATTCTGTTGTTTTCTGCCCATTTGTCCAGCCTGTCCAGGTCTGCTTGTAGTTGTTCCCTGCCCTCCAGCGTGTCCACTTCTCCCCACAGTTCTGTGTCATCTGCAAACTTGGACAGAGTATGCTTCACTCCCTCGTCCAAGTCGCTGATGAAGATATTGAAGAGTATCGGTCCAAGGACCGAGCCCTGTGGGACCCCACTGCCCACACCCTTCCAGGTCGATACCGACCCATCCACTACGACTTTCTGGGTGCGACCCTCTAGCCAATTCGCCACCCACCGGACTGTGTAGTCATCCAAGTCACAGCCTCTTAACTTGTTCACCAGTATGGTGTGGGATACCCTATCGAAGGCCTTCCAGAAGTCTAAGTATACGACGTCCACCCCTACTTCTGCATCCAGGCGTTTTGTAACCTGGTCATAAAAAGAGACTAGAGTAGTCAGGCATGATTTACCTGCTACGAACCCGTGCTGGTTTCCCCTCAGCAAATTTGTCCTGCTGGGCTCTCGCAAATGTGAGCCTTGATAATTTTTTCGAAGACTTTACCTAGGATGGAGGTGAGACTGACTGGCCTATAGTTGCCTTCCTCCTCTTCTTGAATATGGGGACCACATTGGCCCTTTTCCAGTCCTCCGGGACCTGGCTCGTGCACCATGAGTGTTCAAATATTACTGCCAGTGGCTGTGCAATGACGTCAGCCAGTGCTTGCAGTACCCTCGGATGGAGCTCATCCGGGCCTGCCGACTTAAAGGCATCCAGTTCCTCCAAGTGACTCTGCACCATCTCAGGGTCTACGCATGGCAGTCTGGTGCCTTGCTGCTGCCTCTCTACAATCCCAGTGAGAGCCTTGTCATGCCCCTCTCTTAGGAACACTGAGGCAAAGAACTCGTTGAGGAGTTCAGCCTTGTCCTCCCTGTCCATCACCAATTGCTTCTGCCCATTTAGTAGGGGTCCTATTCCACGCTGGGCCTTCCTTTTACTCCCTATATATCTAAAAAACAATTTTTTGTTATCCTTTACTTGGGATGCCATCCTCAGCTCCATGGTAGCTTTGGCCTGTCTAACTGCCTCCCTACAAGTGCGAGCAGAGAAGGTATACTCCTCTTTGGTAATCTCTCCCCGTTTCCACTTTTTATATGCTCCCCTTTTAGTCCCCAGGCTGCCCTGGATTTCTCTGGTCAGTCAAGGAAGCCTCCTGGCCCCTTTCCCTTTTTCCTCACATTGGGATCATCTCCCTCTGTGCCCGAAGGATCATTTCCTTAAGGTACAGCCACCCTTCCCTGGGCTCCCATCTCTTCAAAACTCCTACTCTGCAGTGCATCCTTGACTAATTGCCTGAGTTCATTGAAATCAGCTTTTCTTAAGTCTAGCACTTTCACCCTACTAGTTACCTTACCCACTCGACATCTTATGATGAATTCTATTATTTGGTGATCACTGTCCCCCAGGTGACTACCAATCTGTAGGTCCCCTACCATGTCATCCCCCATTGCCAATACCAGGTCCAGTAAGGCATTCCCCCTAGTGGGACCGTGTACTTCCTGCGTCAGGTGGAGGTTCTGTACGCAGGATAGGAACGTGCGTGAACGGTGGAACTTTGCTGTCTGCGTCTCCCAGCAGATGTCTGGGTAGTTTAGGTCACCCATGACTACCGCCTCCTTAGTTTTTATGGTCTCTGAGAGCTGCCTCAGGAGTCCCAAATCTAGTTCTTCCCCTTGCTGCGGTGGTCTGTAGCAGACCCCTACCACCAAATCCCTTTCTCCTTGCCCCCCATGTAACCTAACCCACAATCCTTCTACTTTCTCCTCCGATTCCGTCTTGATGAGGGTCGAAGTATATTGCTCATTGACATAGAGCGCAACCCCTCCCCCTTTCTTCCCCACCCTGTCCTTTCTGTACAGCCTATAACCTTCAATATGTACTGCCCAGTCGTGGGAAGCATCCCACCAGGTTTCAGATAGCCCTACTAAGTCATAGGTGTTTTCTGCAAGCAGGAGCGCTAGTTCATCCTGCTTGTTCCCCATGCTCCTAGCATTAGTATATAGGCACTTGAGCCCTGTGACTGGTGCCTTTTTTGCCCCCCAGCTCCAATTCCCAAAGGGCCCCTTATTGCTTACCAGTTTATTGCTTACTTGTGCTGTATTGCTGTCCGCCCCACGGATTGCAGGTTCCCAATGTTCTCCTTCTTCAGGCTGGGCTGTCCTTGTGGGTGCCACATGGTTTGGTGGTCCACGGCTTCCCCCACCCTCATTTTCTCCTCTACCTCTATTCCTTCATCCTCTACCTTCAACATCTACTTCTATTCCTTCATCCTAGCATTTTGTGACCCAGTCATAAAATGAAACCAGGTTAGTCGGGCAGGATCTGCCTGCTGTGAACCCATACTGATTGCCCCTTAACATTATTTTACCTGCTGGTCCCCCACAAATGTGATGGTGTTTGTTGTGTGGCTGAGTAAACCAGCTCGAGTTTCCCCAGAGAGTGAGTGTGTGTGTGTGTGCGTGCGCGCACATGCATTCCCCCTCCCCCACATTCTCAAAGCATAGCCCTCTTGGTTGCTTTCCTGTGAGGCTGTAGCTCAGTGAGCTTCAGCCCTCTTCCTCCCTACCCCCCTTCTCCCCCAACCTGCCCCTACTAGATTCACCAGCCCTGCTGAATATTTTTTCTTTATTGCCTTCCCTGCCCTCATGTTAAACAATAGCAGGGCAGGAAACTTTTTTTTTTTTTGGGGGGGGGGGGAGGGAGAGAGGGGGGGGAAGAGAAGCCTGCAACCTCTGCTGCAGGGGCACACAGGACTCCAGTAGGGAGCCAACAGGGCCAGGCCCCCCCCCCCCCCCCCGAGGAGTTCCCAAGCCCCCTTCCCATAATCAGGGACCAAGGGCAGTGGGAAGGGCTCCTCTTCAGCTTCCTCCAAAGCTGGGGGTGGGAAGGGCAAAGGCCTTACCCCCAAGCCTAGACCACCAGCACCTGAAGGGACCAAGTGCGCTACACCAGCCAGCACAGCCACTCAGCCTGCCCCTGGCCCCAAGGGCCTTGACCACTGCTGCTACAGTCAATGAGTGCAGGTTGTGCAGGGGGTGGGGGGGTCAGAGTGGCAGGAAGTGATCAGGGAGCTGGGGAAGCCAGTGGGGACCTGGGAGAGTGATGGGGGAGCTGGAGAAGCAAGCAAGGGGCTGGGCGAGACCCCACCCCATGTTCCCTTTCCCTTCCTCCTCTAGTCCCCCTCACCCACTACTTACCTGTCAGGAACCTGAGTCCAGGTCCCTGCAGCTTGCACCACTGCTTGCCCCACGTGGGCAGGCACCATGCGTCAGCACCAGTGCAAAGGCCAGCCAGAGATGCTCTGGCTGGCTACCGGAGTGTCTGTGGAGCACCAAGCCTCTGGTTGCCTCAGGGCATGGTCCAGGACTGTGCTCTGCCCTGCTTTTTTCCCCTCAAGGTATTCTTTGATACCTGGATCTCCAAATTTGCAGCACAGGGAATGTTTTTTTTTGTTCCCAGCATGTCTTGCACCATCTTGAAGGACTTTGAGACTCTATAAGAGGCACATCCATGCTCATCTGGATGCACCCTTATAGACCATACTAACTATCCCTGAAAGCATTGCATATGATCATATGCTCCATGCATCAATGCCATATTGTTCTGGGTAGAGGCTAACCCCATATATAAATTTTATGGGGTTTTGTGGGGTAGGGTCAACTTGTAACAGCAGTCATATCATACTTAGACCATACTAAATATGTATAAGGTTAAGTTGTAGTAAAAGTCTAAACCTACTGTGAATAGTCTAACATGTTAAAGGTTAACAGTTTCTTGCCTGTATAGCTCTAGCAGTAGAGGTCTGGCAAGCAGGCCTTACCCAGAAGCCAAGAGGGAAGGGGGAAGTGATGCATGGAGGCTGGGAGCAATGCATTCTGGGATGCTGTGGGACTGCAAATTGCTCATTTTATCTGTGGAACAGACTGAAGTTATCCTAAAATGAGCTAGGTAGCATAGCTCAAAGTTGACTGTTGCCTGAAATGGTTGTAATCTTGAGACTCTCAGAGGGCACTTGATAAGCTTTAATGTGCTGACACCATGTTTTAAATGTCCTTGATATGGTCTTCATTTTAATTTCTCTATAGCTGCGCTGTAAGAGAAGAGTCCTTTTTGGATAGCTGTAGCATTTCTAAGAAGCACAAGACTAGCTTAGTAAGGCCTCAGAAGGCAGCAGTGTAGCATTGAAACAGGGATTTTAAATGGCTATAAGAATTTGGGAAACCTGAACATCTGTCCATGTGCTAAAATGCATCTGTCCCCACTATCTCCTTAAAATGTGCTAGATTTAAATAAGTGCAGTAATAAAATACTAAGAGTTTTAAAGTATCCAACTTTTTTCCCCTATTTTTGCCTATTCCTGAAAGCAAGGGATGCTATGTAGTCTAATGCCCTGTTAGTTTAAGTCAAATAAATTTTATCAACTCACTCTTTTCAGTCCAGAACCTTTTTTAAAAGTTATACCAGAAATACAGCTGGGTCTTGAAGATACCAAGGACTGTAGAATCCTTTATAGTTAGACTGAAGCTGATGGACCATTGGAAAGCACTCCCAAGCTTAGTTTGAAGTTGTTTTGCTTGAGAGGCAGCTAACTATTAGCATCAAGTCAGGCAGAAGGCAGAGCAGGGTGGCACCTTAAAGGACTAAACTTGTTCAGAAAGGCATAAGCTTTTATAGGCTACAGTTGCTAACTGATGAAGGCTATTGGCTAAAAAAAAAAACCCAAAAAAAAAACAAAACTTACACCTTTCTGAATGAGTTAAACCAAAAATACAATTCTGTCCCACCTCATAGTTTAGTCTGAATCCCATACCAGGCCAGTCACAGTAACTGGTTATCATACGATTTATTTTTTTTAAATACTGCTTTCCCCACCCCTGGAAGCAACTACTCCATAGTAGTTTATCTTACTTGTGGCCAAGCTCACTCCCCCTCACCCCTAAAACAAAAACAGAAAAAACAATGCCCAAAGTATGCATTTCTTAGCTGACAAGGTCCATCACAAGTGTGTGTGGACAAAAGACTAATATGGCCCTGTAAGGGAGTATGTATCAAGTAATTTCTTTGTCTAGGGTGTGTTGCTTTAACTTAAGGCTTAACTAGTTTTGGTTAGTCAGCCCCTTTTTATTTCTATGAAATGAAATAGAATGAGTAGTCTTACAAGTATTTTGTACTTATGGACATCCTCACTTCTAAGTTTACTATTCCATCTGTGACAAAGAGCTCTTGGACATCATAGACAGCTAAACTTGGTGACTGTTACCAAGTTCTAGGTAGCAGTAAGTGGAGATCTAGTTCTAACAATGTTATAGCAGTTTTACCCAACCTCAATTATTTCCCACTCCCCCATCCTTTTTGTTATAGGCATAACACACACGAGAACCAACAAGTTGTGCCAAGTTGGTGCTACAGTAAGAATGCCACAGACTTGAGGCAACCAAACAATTTCAGGATTCAGTGACAAAATGCAGCTTCACAAATTCCATGCCAGATTTAGTCCCCAGAAAAGTAGGTTTTTAATTTAGTTTTGCAAATGCAATATTGAAACAGGATCAATCAAACCCTCAGGTAAGTTTGTCAGCTTGTGTCATCATAATTGACATTTCATTTTGGAGAGCCTAGTGAATGCTATAATGCATGACGATTGTAAATAGGTAATGCCTGCAGGAAGGTGTTTAATTCCACAAGTTGTGTTAAAATGCTTAAGCCATAAAAAAAAAAAAAAAAAAAAAAAAAAGTGTGTGTATATATACATATACATACACATATACACACACCTATAGACACATGGACTGGAGGAAAAGAATATAGGAGATATTGTAACGGGATACGTATTTATTTAGAATGAATGGGTTTAACCCACTTCAGAGCAGGTTAACATCTCATTTGTTTTGTGCTTTCACATGCCAATTCACTTTAGACTACCAGTATGCATCTTATGCTGAACAGACTTTATCCTTTCTAAAGGCAAAGTAAGTTTAAACTGCAGAAGTTAAAAAACACGGGATGATTTCTAGCTGAAGTAGGTTAATATAAGCAGTACAAAAATGGTGCAAGATGTTGTATCATCACTAGAAACAATTTATTAAGCAAACTTTTATTGAAGCATTAAGTTGTGGTACAGATATTTTTAAATGATAAAAGCCTAACACCACAGAGAGAGAAATTATAACACCTTGCTTTCCCCTCTCCTGATCACCCTATATAGTTCAATAAATTCATTCAAACAGCTTTAATTTTTTTCTAGCCAAGGCTTTGTTTTTAGAAAATGTGTGTATTTTTTCCAACTTCTCAGAAAAATGGGATTTTCTGTTTACTTGCATTCTAGGACCTCAAGCCAACAAATTGTCAAGATCAGTTGGGACACTGTTCAACAAGAAACACTGAAAAAAATTGGTCCTCAGTAAGGCACCAGCAATCATTAGGTGCCATTTACAGTATAACTGATAGTATTGGTAGAGATCTTTAAATCACCAATATGCTTAAAATATAAAATCAAAACTGTGTTCCAACCACCTGATTTCCCACCAAGTGGATTTTAGTATAGAAACACTAAAGAAAAAAAAAAAAGGGAGAAAGTGCTTCATTTTTAAATACAGAAGGAACAAAATAAACCCCACCATTGCATCAATCCAGAGTCAAAACAATATTTCAAGGACAGAGGAAAGTGTCAAATTTGTAGTCGACTTGCTAGTCTTGCAGCTGCAAAAATCCCACAGTATCTGCAAACACAGCTGCAAATTTGCCAACTGTTTAAAGCCTACATTTTAGTCAATACCCATTAAGTGACTTCTAGAATTATTTATATTCTATGAATAGCATTCTACCTCACTGTCTGTGCAGGTGTCCCAGACAGCTCTTGTTCTATGCAGTAATTTACTTAATGCCCTCAAGTCATAGTAAAAGAAATCACCTCATTAATTAGGAGGAACAGATGAAGTCACAACACCATCAATACAGCATAAGTCACATGCACAACAATGTTACAGGACTTTCAGTCACGAGAGGCATTGATTTTGCTTGGAACAAAGTGAAGGGACATTTGGACCAGTTTAGAAGCATTCTTTACAGTTAGAAATGGCAATTAATATAGTAATTATTAATAAATCCAAACTGAGCAACATACCCAGCCTGGTAAATTTCACTATCTTTTTGCTAGGTTCTACCTATGGGTAGATTTAACAGCATCAGCTTCTTAGGAAGTCACTCTTAAAGATGGCTTAAAATTGACAATTACAGAAGTGAAAATAAGCAATGAATCATGACTGAACTAGTACTTTGTACAAAACTGTTACAACTCTACCAAAGCACCTGTATTCTAACTCTGACCTCTTTGGGAGTATAGGTTGCCATATGTAGAAGTGTGGTGGTTTGGAAACATGGAGAAGTGTCAACTTTGGCATAAAAAAAAAAAAATTGGACAAAGGAGGTTGTCAATTCATGACCTGAATTTAATGTCAACTCAGGTTTCTAGAAATGAACAGCTAGTTCATTAATCCAGTGTTGCTATATATTGTCCGTTAGTCATTCTGAACAAAATCCCATGAGTTTGAGGACTAAAAGTATAAGCAATTTTATGCCTCAAAAGAAAATCCACCACCACCTGTAGTACTCTGTGTTCTGTCTTTCTTAACTGTATCAGGTGAAGGAACTTTGCTTCAAACACTGAAGTGTGAACTAGAAGTCAGCTCCATTAGAGAGCATACTGGTTAAAAAATAAATAAATAATAAAAAAAATAAAAATCAAGAAGCGTGGCCTAGAAACTGGTATTAGAGCACAGATGAAGAGTACCTGGTGGCAAATTAACAAAGAACTGTCCCACTGAGTAGGCTGAGGCCAAAGTCTAATGAGGACGAAAGCCTTGTCTGTGGGGAATTTTTGGTGATACCTGGAGGAAAACTGTATTGCGCATAATCCTATTTGAATCATTTTTCCAAGTGTTGTAATGTCTCATATAGTAAGATTTCTCTACATGCACTTCAATTTCACAGCAAGAGTGGCATAGAATACCTAAACACAGAAGAGAGCATTCATGCAAGTTATCTAATTTCTTGATATAATAATGCATACAATTCAAAATGATTATACTATGATTACATCTAGGGCTTTCCGCAACTACAAGATGGTGGGAATGGAAAGCATGGCCCCCTGAATCATTATCTAGAAAGCAGCCACCACCTTCTATACGGGATCTCTTTTTGCGTTTTTTCTTCATTCTTAATCAGCTATGCTGTTGCTGCCGATTTTTGGCAAAACTTGTAAAAACAAAATTATAATCACTGAACTGAGCAATCTGGCGGTCAAGAATTTTAAACCCGTCAATCTTCTGGGCAGAAGACGACACAGTACGACATTTAGAGCTCTAGAAAAAAAAACAAACAAACAGAAAAATTGTTAAGATTCTTTCCCCTTTACAAGGGGAAGCAAAAGCTAGCTCCTGATGTGTAGTTTTTGATAAGTTCTTGAGATGTGTCTATAAAAACCAAGTGCCTGGTTCTGTGCTGTAAGATTCAAATTTTGTCTAGACATGAACATGATTTAATTCCTCTGCAGATTTTTTTTTTTTTTAATTTATAATGCTTCTACAGCAGATAAAAATCAGATAACTAGTATAGCTGCTGAGTATAGATGCACTGCTGTTATGGCCAGGTGTTCCACAAGTGTCTGTTTGGGCATTTATGGTGCCCATTTTAGAAGGTGACAAGAAAATATTAAGGCTCGAGTATCTGTCCCTTCAGAATTTTCTGAAAAAGCTGGAGCCCATGCCCTGTTCTCTGATGCTCGGGCTTACTAAGCTTTAAGTTTAGTACTTGTCAAGCTTGTATGCCAAATACTGTGAATATTTCTTCAAATTTGCTTTAGCAAAGTTCATATTTCATTAATTTGAAAAAACGAGAAAACATTGCACAAGTGCAAAAACAACTTCAAAGCAATGACACTTACTCAACTTCTGCACCTTAAGTTCCCTTATTTTGTGTGTTCTTGTTCCTGGGAGGGGGAAAGAGAGGGACACAAAAAATACTTGTACCTGATTAACAAAGAGGGTGGTCACAAATTTCCCCGGCTTGAATACATCCACAACTTTTCTAATTAGATCATCATAGGATGTCTGACTTATGTTGGTTTCGAAACTAACGTAAGAAAACTCTGGTTCTGGAGTGATGTGAATAGTCCAATAAGTTCCCTGGAAAATAGTTTAATTGCAATTGGTTACTATACATTTATTTCAAATTCAAAACAGTCAACAAGTGAAAGCAAAAAGTAATGCTTACATCTGATTTCATCCCATTCATTGAATACCCACAAGGATTGAACATTGTAGCATCAATGACAGAACCTGGTATCAGGTCACGAATTCCACTCATCTGAAGAGAGAGAGATTTGTTACAATCACTTACTTAAGCTCCTGAAATTCTAGTCTAGCTCCAAAAGAAAGCTTGGTTTCCTAAATTAGTGCCAAAAAGGTATTTGCAGAATTCTTCCTTACACAGATAACAAATCAAGTATGCTATAGTACAGGACTTGTATGCAGCCCAACCCATACCTAAACAAACTGTCTAACACACCAAGCCAGTTAGTCTAGCCACTTTTCCTAAAGCCATTAAATCATCTTCACATTAATGCTAGGGACAAATAAAAATTGTGAGCACCAGTTGAGTAAGTTTAAAATCTAAGGGATGCAATTACTTTCATCTATGGCTGGGGCAGAGGAAAATAGTTTCAGTTGAACTAGTACCTGAAAACAAGAACTAATAGGCTACATTTTAGACTCTGAACATTTTTCCATTTGTGCTCTATGAACAGGGCTGCTACATCATGTCCCTAGCTTCCCAAGACAAAGCCTGCACCAGTCATATGCTTAAAATGAATTATAGTAAATTAGAATAGATGTTAGAAAGGAGGGGGGGGGGAGGGAAGAGGGGGAAATGCATCAAAACAGATTACATCAAGTCAACCTCTTCCTGGAGCTACTATTTTTTGGAAGAGTATTACGGGCAAGTTTATGCCCAAATGTTATTGTTAAGATTGGAGAACTTCCTCCCCACCCACACACTAATTTCCTTTTAAACGACTCCATAGTGTTAAGGGAGATGGTTTAAAATTTGGATTTTGATTGCCTGCCACAAAAAAGCTGATTTTTGTTTCTCCCTTTTGAAAACAAAGTGCTAGAAGTTGCTCCCTCCGGAAGCTTTAATACTATAACTAGATCACCGCAGGAGATTCTATACATACAGGGTGTTCTCCCCTGCAAAAAAGGAGCTTCGTCATCTCCAAAGTAAACCCATTTTGGCTCAGAAGAAGCCCTTGCAAACTATTCAGACAATTTTACATCTTGTGGTATAAGAAAAGTGAAACTACAGATCCCCAGCTTCCTCTCGTATCAAATTTAAAATTCTAAGCAGACATACACGAGTGACATCATTTGCAGTAACACCATCTTTCATGTAGAACTGGTCCATAACTACTGGATCAAGCTCACTCATCAGAATTTCCAGTGTCTGATCTGGCTGATTGATTACCCGATTCTCTGGGAAGTCCAGAGTGTACAAGTACCTGTTTAAAAAAAGACAAATCGCATTCCTGTAATATGTACTAGCAGCACCTTTTCAAATTGAACTTTCTTTCACAAAGATAGATCTCAAAGTCATAAAACACCTACCAGCAATCAGAATTCATACGCCCCATGCAATAAGCTGCTCCATCTATTTGGGGACAGAAAAGTCACCAGTTAATGCAACCCAGTGGATCCCTTTCTAGGCAAGGTGACTAAACTGTGTTCTTAACAAGGTAAATGTAGCAATAGTCATACATGACTCACTAACTGGTCTGTTCTCTACTTGTTAGGTACTGTCCTTACCTCTTCTTCAAGCTTAGAGATGTTCAAAAGCCTGGCTTTACAGAGCTGTTGTTGCTTTTGCATTGAGACTGCTATACTTCTCACTCATATTAGAGACGTAATCCTTATACTGATAAGGGTAATGGAAGTTAGGGTTGTGACCCATTAGAATATTTATAGCTGTCAGTCACTTGAGCATGATAAAAGACTCCAATAGCAATGGCTCATTTAAAGAGGCCTACCAGGGACCCTGGCTGAGTGTGCATCTGGTTAATATGGGTAAAATGTGATTTTTCTGCCATATTAGGTTTCCATCTAATTGGAAACATCAAGTTAGTTTCAAAATACCTTGAATTTTAGATTATATTTTTTATTTTTATACCTTGAATTATAACGATGATGGCGCAAGGCTTCAAAACAAAGGGCAGGCACAACTCCATGCCACCAACCCCGTTGCTGCCAGGAGGCAGGGGGCCCTTCCCATGGTAGCATGGGCTTGCAGCAGCAGCACTGAACTTCCTTTCCCAGCCCTGTCGCTTTGGGTCCTGCCCACTAGGCTGCAGAGGCCCCAGGAGGGTGGGGAGCCCAAGCCTGCACCCAGCCAAATCTGGGAGGGCACTTGCCCCTCCCCCCCAGAAGTGTGCTGCATACCACTCCCCCCCTGGGTCCTACAGCCATGTATTCCAGCCCCAGGCCCCCCAAGCATCATCTGGGCAGCTCCCCCCTCCCCCTGACTTACCTGCGGGAGCTGCTCTCCAGGCTGCCATGAGCATTTGTATATGCACATTGTGTCCCCTGCCTGACCACCCTCCTCCCGCTTCATCACGCCCTTGCAGGCTGAAACTGTCAGCCTACTAGGGAAAAAAACAAAACACAAAAAAAACAACAAACCCAAAACCAACTGTTTGTCAGACTTTTCTCTTTTAAAGAAATCCGGGTTTTACCACATTTTCCCATTCCGCACAGAAAACCCAAATTCCTGCTAATGATAGTATTCTACTATAAATTTCTGAAATCTATAGCCCAAGTTTCTGAACATGACCTGGATTCTCATGTCTAGGAAAGAATGCTGTTGGTTCTACTTTCCAGACAAGTTCTGAAATTTCACCTTAAAACAAAATATTCCAGGTTTCTAATTTTCTCATTTGATCTGCAGGAGCTTGCCAGTGATCATATGAAAAAGGAGGGGAGGCCTCAAATTTCAGATCCCAAGCAGATTTGTCAAGCTAGCAGTTATCAACAGGCCTCTTCTAACTAAGTACATTTAATGCTAAGTTCCCCTACATAGCAAAAGACCCAAGAACCACCAGGTTTAGTCTCTTCAGAGGACTGTTCTCCTTGAAACTATTAGAGGGAAATGTTACTGTGACCATGAAAGTACTATAGTGAACTTCCCTGCTAGATATCAAGTGGTCAGATGTATAAAACAGACTCCACCTTTTAAAATATTCTAGTTTTAGTTTAAAGGAACTTCTTGACTTTCTCTTTTTTTAAAAGGGGCTTCTTAGCCAGCAATAAGTATGACAAAGTTTCAGTCCCGAAAATAAATCCTATTAGGAATTTTATTTTGCAACATGTAACCTCTCCCACATGGACACACTGGTCAAGCAGTTAGAAGGAACAGTCTTTAGTAGAGGTAGTTGATGTTGGATGAGCCTGCACTGGCTGCAAAATCCTGCAGTGCAGTTCTCAACAGCTCTTGCAGCAATTTAGCACGTAGGGTACCATGACTGCCACACATTAGCATCATGTTATTAAGGACAAACACTAGACATTAATTCTATGTGAAAAGAAAATGACAATTACTCACTTGGGAAAATTTCATTAAGGAACTCTACTTCTTCCTGGAAATTCCTATGTGGGTACTCCTGGTGGGAAGGCTTCATAAAATTCTTACGTGAATAAAAGAAGCTCTGAAAAAATAAAAAGGCAAAAAAGCAAAACAAAAAAAAAAAATGTAAAGACATACAGCATATTGTATTATTAGGTATCCTAGATATAGGTTCAAGTTTAAACTTGCATATGGCTCTCCGCTCACCCTTATTAAGGGAATCAAAAAAAAAAAGTAACAGTTTTCTAAGTCTTGTATATCCAGGCTGAAGTGAATATTCACACATTAGTACCTTAGTATCTTATCCATCTAGGACTTGTACACTGCAACCCATCACTCACTGACAGCTTTACAGCAACTAGTACTTATTCCCTATCCACACTGAGCAAATCTTGGTTTCAAAACAGACATGCATTAGTTGAAAGAAAAGACTGACTTGATAACATTTAAAAAAAGTAGAAAGCTATATCTATAAAATGCAAGTGCTTGTAGGATATGAGCTTGGAAAAAAAAGAGATTTGTTATAGAAGAGGAGTTGCATTAAATAAACTATAGAAGAATGCATGCTAAATGGGAGTTTAAGGATTTATGGTAGTATATTTTTCACATCTTACCTGAATGGAGTCAAACCCACTGTGCTTTCTGGCAAGCTCCAAAAGGGGAACCAGTGCTTGCAGTAAGAGGGTGGTACCACATGTCTTCAAAATGAAACGTCTCTTGGAGACAAACATGCTACTCTCACTGACAGGGGGAAACAAAGTTAGATTTAAAAAGTTTAATTCACTGTGCAACCTAGAGACACTTATCACATTAACACAGTGTATTTCCTACGTATGAAAAAAGCAAGCAGAGACAAATTATGAGCCATTGCTAGACAGCAACTCAGAGCCAACGGTATTAAGACTAACCAATAGAGATACTAATATTTGTAAATTTTAGTAGTATGCCTTGTGCCAAACAGACTTCACCCAAGACTTTCAAATTTTCAGGTGTCCAACTAAACATTCTGCATCATCCCTACCTTTATTTTCAGATGATGGATACTTAATGCTATGAGCATATGTGACCTTAAACAGATTACTTCAAGGTGTCAGATAAGGCAAAGTCACCTTTGAAAAAAATCTACACTTCAGATTTCAATAATGCACCACAGATAACTAGGCAAGAACCTTTAGTCCAGCATGAGATTAGTTCTAAACTGAAGAATTATTATACCCTTTCCTGAATAAAGCAGCAGCTGAACAAGCTTAGGCCTAACATTTACTGCCCTCACAGAGATGGACTTCAAACGAATGAAACAGACAAACATTCACATACAAGTCAGCATGAGCAGCTCTATGAAGACAGAGCTTTTTTTATTTAACATAAAAAAATTCTGATTAGTAAATACCGTCTATAGAAAGCTTAAGCCTAGCATTCTTCCAAGATGGATATTTACTGGTAAAAATCAGAGACTAAACTGAATAATCTGATGTGATGCACATTTTCACAGCATTGTTTCAGATTAGATTAGTTGGACCACTGTATCCAATATATAAAGTGACTAAACAAAACACTAAGGCATCTTCTTTCCTCAGATCTTCACTATGGTAACAAATTAAAAATCACTTTTAAAGATAGCAAGGCAAGCAGCACAAACTTCTCTTCCTATTAGGAAAGCATGAGGTACAGGGCAGGGAAAGCATTTTGGCAGGTAAACCCCTCCTTGAAAACACCCTTCCTTGCCTAGTCTGCTTCTTTCTACTCCCTGCCTTGTTTACTGCATGCTATACACAGACCACCTGAACCATGTGTGGACTGCCTGCTGCAGGTTGGCCACAGTCAAGCTACGACATCACTTTGGTTATCAAAACACCTTTCCTAAAATGAGATTTAGATCAGTGAACTTTATAAAACAACAGGAAGTGAAGATATGAAGTCTGCTGGAAAACAAATCATACTTTTTTTTAATGAAAAAAAAATGAACTGAAGATAGTTGTATATAGAATAGGTATGTCTGTAAAGAATCTGGGCATTATACAGCCACACACAGAAAAGAAAAGACACTATATATAAGATACACTGTATACTACTACTCAAATCCTGACCCAAATTTTTAGTTGCAGATTCATATATGTTGATCCTTGTGTGCTATAGAGAAAACTGGGCATAGGTCTCATTACTTCTATTTCATGGTCCCTTAACTCTACAGCAAGTTTAAGGGGCCTTTGTATAAATATGAGTGTAGGTCCCATAAACAATAGCGTAACTAGGGGTGAGCAAGAAGGGCACCTGCCCCAGGTGCCATGTTAGGAAGGGCACCAAAGTTTCCCCTACCACTGCAGAGTCTTAATTTTGTCAGTTTGTCCATGCCAGGAACCCTTAAAAAGTTCCTAGTTACTGCTGCTTTAAGAGCAACAACAGGGGCAGGCCAATTATGTGGAGCAGCAACAGCTCAGCTAGGATTGTTTAGGAATTCCCAGTATGGGTAAGGCTGCTGTTCCCCCCACACACTCCAACAGGGTTGTCCCTGGGCATTAACTCTGCTTATGCCACTGTCTATAACAGGGGTTCCCAAACTTTTTATGCCACAGGCCAGAAGTGGCCACCATACTGCAGGCAGGCAGCCAACCCCCCCTTTTTTTTTTTTTAAATATACTTAGTATAAAAAAGGGTTGTCTGCCAGACCATTATACTGTGGACACTTCCAGACTTCCAATCCGGCAACCTACCCTCTTGTGGACTGGCAGCCAACCCTCTGCAGCCCAGTACCAGACTGTGGCCTGGGGGTTGGGAACCCCTGGTCTACAAGTTTCTCAGCTGGGCAGGAGGAGGGAAAGGGAGAGGGGAAAGGACTAAAATATAAATAAAGTTAAGGCCAGGAAAGAGCAACCCTGCACAGAATATGGTTTAAAAAGTTGAAAGGTACAATTGTATAAGTTAGTCATGATTTGCAGACTGATGATTTGCAGCTGATTTGTAATAAATGATGCAATTAAGTCTGTGGAGAGGTTGGAGGTTTCCCCAGTGCAACTTATTTGCCAGTCTCCTACCCCAAGCTTCTTTTGCCTTAATCTTGGAAGCAGAGAAAAAACAACAACTGGTATATTTTCTTGGTGTAAGCTGGCCAAGATCTCCAACTGTGCTACATGGACCAGAAGGAAGAATCCCTAAATTGTCAGAAAAGCTGTGGAGTCTTATAAAGTGTCCTCACAGTTTAATAGTTCTGTTTACATTTTAAAATGGTTAAGCCAGATTTGTACCATTCCACATAGACACAAGCTTTGAAATTTAAAAAATTAGCCATTCTTCTTGCAATTGCTATTCTGAAATGCATCTTGCTATTGAACATAGTCCAAGTACATTTTTCCATAAGCTCTTAATTTGGGACTCCTACTGATCTACTAGATCAGTAGATAGGATGGAAACAAGAGATTTCACAGACATTAGGGCTGGAAGGGACCTCATGAGATCATCTGGTCCAGCCCCTGCCAAAGATGGAGATGGGCATTAAGCTAGTTCTTTAATCCTTTGAGATGCTGAAAAACAAGTAACAGTACAATTATTGAAAAATGCAAACAAAGTCGGATTGATTTGGATTTATCCGTCATTAACAGATCCTGCAAGATGCAGAGTCATCCAGTAAAATTGGAAAGAAACCAGAACTTCCTTAAAAGAGATATCATTAGGTATGCTTCTGGAAAAAACAAAGCATCTCCTGTAAATACAAGCTTACCTGAGTACATAAGCTTCCTGCTTGTCAGTTTTTGTCACACTTATGATCAAACAATGCACATTCTCCAAAAGTTTGTCCCACTCAAACCTGCAAAAGAAAAAAAGTCAGTAAGTTAAATACACAATATTGAGAGGATGTTTTGCCAAAGACTTTTTCATTCCATATATTAAGGTAGAAGGATGCCATGTGAAATAAAACACTAAATATTTAGAGTGGCAAAGCCAAAATAAGTCTCACAACCAGAATTTTAAACTATATTGTTAAATAATGGTTTCCTGCCCAGCTCAGATTAGCAGAACTGGTTTTACATAGCTGTTTATACCTTTTTCAAGTTGCCCTGAGCTTAACCAAATTTTTTTTTAAACTTATAGCCAACTATTCCCTTTTTCAGGCAATGCATGTTTCCACACTGATTAACTTAACTCCATAAGACCAAGTTGAGACTTTTTCCACGAACCAATTTATTCTGTATTTACATTTTAATAATACTTGCAGATGAAGAATGCAAAGTATCAATTTAATTGAACATGGTAAGACAGTACTAATCCTTTCAGTCAACTGCACTGAGAGACAGGAATATGAACAAGTTAGCTCTTTCTTTGGCATTTGGGCCCCCCCAAACACCCATATTTGTTATATATCATCACAAAACCAAATGAGCAAGTCAGCAACTAGTTGGTAAAGCCTGGCTCATATTCTGCAGATAGTAAAATCTGAATTCAAGCCACTAGACATTTTAGTTACAGTGCACCTAAGCCACTATTCTCCATATAAGTTGCAAAATCATGGGTTATTAATAAACATGGTCTTGAATAGAAATCACCTGCATTATGTGGTTAAATAAAGTAGCCTTGTGACTTTGGGCATAACTGTTGATTTCTGTCCTGTTATAAAATGGGAATACTCCCTCCCTCATCTGTCTTGACAGGTATTTTGGAGCATCCTAGACTATTTCTAGACAGTGTTAAGCAGAGACCAGAGCTCCATTACATTAACAGAAATAAACATCTAATTCCACTGATGAGTCACAAGTGGAATAGCAGGGAGTCATAAGCTGTCATTTTACACGCCAGTGTGGTGGGATATTACCCACTTAATACAAGAAATAATTTGCTTTTGTAAGCTAAAACAGATTTTTCCTTTAGCTTATCACAGTATATATAGAGTTTGAGATTTGTCTTGTGCCACTTCAAGCAGCAGCTTTTTGACAGACAGTAACTGAACTGCTTTATCTACCTTCAAGGTTAAACAATGTGTTGTCCTAGTAGTATTATAAATGCTACCCCTTAAATCACCAAAGTTCAACTATTTAGATAGCTAGTCCCAACCAAACAAGCAGGAGTGGACAAAATTTGTCAAGACCAAAAATATCTAAGGCACAGCATGTCTGACAAATATTCTGGAGAATAGGGAGTATTTTCACATGTTCTCAGAAGACTGGTACAACCCTCCTTGTCTGTGTCAAGAGTGTGATTGATTACAGCCTCTCAAAACGTCTCCTAAATTCATTTAGTGCAACTGTCAAATGTTTTCAGATCACTTAAGTTGCACTTTTTGCATTTATTGTACATTCCATAACAAGTTGCAGTAGATAAACTATGCATTTTTAATATATGAACATATTCAGAAGTGCCCCCTGCCCCAATCTTGCACTACTGCAGTCAATAAAGCTAATTTCTTAAGGAATGACAGATAGGTAAGCCACAAACTAGTTACTTTAAAATTAAGCCTAATACTAGAAGAATTTTTAAAGTAACCCATACTACAGTTGATTATTTATTAGTGATCATAAAATGAGCCACAAAAGAAGCCAAACTGTGCCAGAAGGGTAGATATTATCTGACATAAAATTAAGTTTTTGCTCCTCAGCTGGATACATTTAAAAAGTCAGTAACAGTCCCTTCCACTATGAGAAGGTTAGCTGCACTTGTTCCTCTTCTAACTGCATCACCTCAGGGTCAGGCATTTGCCTTTACCCACTCCAGAACAAAATTCTGTAGTTCTCCCACTCAAAGTAGGGCATCACATTGGAAAAACCCAAGAGTTTTATATACATCTAAACTTTCCATCTCCTACTGCTGGAGTGACAGATTTCTGTAGGCACTTGGTAGGATGTCTGAATCTTCAGGTTTTCAAGACTTCTTCGTTTCTTTCTCCATGAAACAGTCCTTTCAAGCCTACTAAGCTAGTCTCCATGGGGTACAGAACTTTCTGCCCTGGAATACCTTCACACCGTCCTACTTTTCAACCCCTTATTAGACAAGACCAGTATATTCATACAGTAATCAACCAGGTCAACATACAGTATTTGTAAGTCAGCAATTTCAAGTCCATGCATATTAGGACTATAAAGTTATTTAAAGATTTGATCAAGATTAAAAAGTTAAATCACAATGAATCCCAATTTTAATCACACAGCTAAACTCAAAATTATGTGGGTACTTTGTATGGTTGGGGGGTGGGAGTGCGTAGGGTTTGGAGCCTAGGGAGGGGGTGTCCCTGCTTACCCTGGCGGGATGCGGGGAACTATGGCTTGGGAGTGAGGGGCAGTGGTAAGGCACAGGCATATCACTGCGACCCCCACATCATATTAGCCTCCCCCTGCCACAGATGTTCTCTTTTGAAGCAGGAAATATGTTAACCCTACAGGGATGCAATCCTGTGGCATGCAGAGCAGCACCCAGCAGGTAAGTCTGTAGAGAGGGAAGGGGCTGGGGAGAGGAGGGAGAAAAAAAATTGAGGCCCCCCCCCCAGAAAGGGAGTGGGGTAGGGCAAATGGAGCCCCAGGGCCAGGGCAAATCATGGGATGGAGCTGCAGGAGGCTCATCCAGAGGTGTTGAGCGGTGCAGCTCCCTGCTGCTGTGCACACCCCTGGGGAAGGCATATGTGGGCTGCCGCTCTGCTGCCTTTGTCCTGAGGAGCTGCAAGCTGGCTGCACCGCACATCCTCTGTTTGCCTGTGTATTTTTCCAATTCTTTAGGCTCATGTTTTGTCTTATAAATTTTTAATTTAGGTTATTTGAATTTTTAGTTTAATGAATATAGAATACAGGCATTGTACAGAGCAGGGAGTGAATGTAGTCCCCATCTTAATACTAGGATACAAATCAAAATGCTCGTTTTTTAAATCACAGTGATTGGCAGCTCTATGACAGCACTGGAAACTAAAGCTTCTAGACGCTGGGATAATGGTTCTCAACTTTAGTTTTATGAGACTTTGAGTGCCACTGTGCAATTACAACCAGCATGGGTGTTACCACCAACCAGGTGAAACTGTCCCAGGCCACTTCTGCAGAGCCAGATCATAAAGCAGCTGCAGAGGAGGAGAAAGTGTTCCTTTTGTTCAAATTATGTTTATTTGACAAGCCTAATGTAGGCAGGAGTACTCTCTTGCTGCAGCACTTCCCAATCTAGCCCCGCTCCACCCAACTCCTCTTTGGAGGGGTGCTTTTAGTTAAAAAAGGTGGAAAACCACTAGAACAAGACAAAAGTTTCCCTAGTGCAAAGCCATAGACAGCTGTTACATTTGCAGCAAACACACCAAGGGGAAATAGGTACACAGATCCTGTAGTGCTACAAGTGTTCCTGGATGAAGCAAACTTCTGTCATGGTAGGTTTTGTAGCACCACGTGTAACGCCACTGCACCAGCATATCAGCCCCCTCAGCATCCAGCACTGCTCTATCACACCCCCAGCCCCTCCAAAGAGGAAAGGAGAAGAAAGTAAGAGGGTGGGTATTCAGAATACAACTCCAGGAAAGTACAATATCTGTCCATCCCTCCAGAGACTAGGTTTTAATCCACTTTCAGCCCTATCCACAAAGCTGTAGCCCAGACAACAGGGGTGGGAGTAAATATAGTCCCCATCTCAAAGCCCCAGGCCTGAGCCAACTCTTAGCTGCTCACTTGTGGCCCCATCACAACTGGGCTGTAACTGGAAGTCAACATAAGACCCAAGCTGTGAACGAGCCTGAGACTGAGCATCTAAGTAAGCCTGAATATTACAGCATATTCTTTCACAGAAAAAGAAAACGCGTGAGCGCATTTTCAAAACAAAAACACAGAAAAACAGACTATTATAAAACGGTCCAACTTTGATGGCCTTAAAAAAAAAAAGTTAGCTTGGGTAAAAACTATGAATAAGCATTAGCTATTCCCCCCCCCCCCCCCCAACTACTGGCGATTACTTGGTTTTTGATCCAAGTTCAATGCACTGCATTATATTTTATGCAATTTTCTTAATGTGCAAGTAAAGACAATAGAGTTTAAAGGTTAAAAACCAAGATTCATGAGGAGAAAACCTGCCATCCAATCCAGACAAGGGAGGGGAGCATAGAACCATTCACTCTCACGAGAAGGGGCATGTTTCACTGGGAGAAATTCAATGAATACTTGTACATGGCCTTAAAGTAAGAAGAAGGATTGCATTATAAAACAAGTCTGACAGCACAAAGGTTATGAGCATACATGAAGGGAAACAGAATTATCAGCAAAAATCTAGGAGGAAAGTCACTAATGTTGAATTTGATTTCAGTACAATTTATTTAACCAATCTGCAGCTCAAAAACGAAAGCAGTGTCAAAGTTTATATATAGTCAACTAGAAATAAAATATTTGATGTTTTGTAAAATGTGGATTATGGGGTACACTGAAGGGAATGAAAATGCAAGAGCAAGTGAACTGCAATCTGGTGAATTGAAGTGTTTATTCATTTTGCCAATTAAAGAATGATTTGCCTTGACACCTGAGTGGGATGTTAATAGGCAAGTTTGATTAATTATTTTTCTACTAATCTAATGACTAGTGATCAGTGCCTACATTGAGATAAATGGTTTCTGCTGATGTTCTACACACATTATTTACTGGTTGGCCAAGTGAAGCAGTAGTATACTGCTGCCAATTTGGGAGACAGAATGAGGGGCAGAGAAGTCAGAATGGAGTGGAAGCCAGTAAAGGCCTGATTTCCACTATTCATTTAGCACAGAGATAATGCAGTAGCCTTTGGTGGAAAGTGATGCTGAAACCTAAGGCACCCCACAGGCTTGATTCTGAAGGAAGACAGCATTGCTTCTCAGCATGGCCAGAAGCAAAGAGAAGGGGGTGCTGACCAGTGTCCTGGCTCTACTCATGTGTAATTTGCCTCAAACTGAGGAATTAATAGGACAAGAACTGTGTTGCACTTTTTCTAAAGCACCTAGAAAAAAAAATGGAATTCTAGTCTCTGCCTAGGTATTTACAAATAACTTATCCGTGCTGCTAACACTCTAAAATGCCAGTCTGCCGTACCTTCTATTTTATTACTTGCAACTGATTTTTAACTACTGCTGAATAGCAGGCCAATAATGGATGCAAGGAAAGAAAAGCACACATTCTGGATATGGACAGGTGTTTATCTGCAGCAGGACAAGTGTGACAAGGGAAGCATACAACCATTGTAGCCCCAAGGAAGGAAAACTACAAAGCCACAAAGGAGAGCTCTCTCTAGCCATGGGCGATAGCAGCCTGTTTCTGGGCTCAGCCTGTCTTCTCCCCTGCTGGGAGCAGGGAACATGCCATCAACAGCAGCTGAAAAGGCACCAACCACCAAGGACAGCCCTCCATTCATAGTGGTAGCAGGCTTGAGAACTGCTTTCCTCACACCTGACAGTTCCAGTAGTCACTGCCAGAGCCCCTGCAGTTTCGGTAAGTTCCCCAACCCCAGAGGACTAGGGCGAGGGAATGGCTCCCTGACAACCTGCCATAAGGCAGGCAAGCGAGCAAGAAAAAGAAGACTATGGGATATTTGGACAGGGGAGGGAGAAAGGAGGAGTCTTCGGGACTCTCTCATTTTGGTACATAAGAACTGAACAGGGATTACACATGGTGCTAGAAAAACAACAAAACCGATGTTTAAAACCAGTTTGTAGCAGAATTGCTAGTTACCCTCCTCAAAAAGAGCCCCACAACACTGCTTGAATACCTGCACATCCACATTTTGTGCTAGGGAAAACAGGAGTTCAATACGTAGTGATGACAAAGGTGGTAAAAAAAACCCCCAAAAACCTTAATCTTCATTTATTTCTAGCCTCTAGGTTGTTCAGATATTTATTCAAGAACATATTGCTGCATAGTGCTACAGCTCTGATAAGTGTGATCTTTCCTCATTTGTCCCAGTCAATACAGTTCTGTAGTGGGTGGTTTACTGTCTAAAGCAATATTATAACTGCAACTAATTAAGAAAATCCTCAACTGAGAGACAGTGACTGCATTTTTCACGTGTTAAGATTAATGACATCTGCTACTGACAGCCAAGTCATTTTATTTCTCCAAGAATGCAGCAAGTTCCTGAATACATGCCAGAAAGATGTTTGGGAAATGCTGTATAGAAAGCTAAAAAGGTAGGCACTACTAAAATACGCTATGATCCTCTACTTTACTATCTAACTTTAGCATTTGTCAAGCATGAACTGGAAGATTCCACTATGTAAAGGCTTTCTGTTTTATAGTCACTAACAGTGAATGTCAAATGAAGGGGAAGAAGGATTTTTTTTTAACAACCAACTCATGTATGTCAGTGCATGATAGTCTGGCATTTGCAATGAGTGCCTAACACAGTAGCCTTGAAACTTGAATTGTCTGATGCTGAGCCTTTTGGGTTCATTCAATTCATTATAAAGCTTCAGCAGCAAAGTCCAGGGAATTGAAAAAGGTAAAGTTTACAAGTTTTACAGTTTTATTAAAAAGGTGAGTGTCTCTATTATTCGATAAGAATTAGTTCATCAACAGTGGCAATCCACCCTACCTCCAGCCAAGCATTCAATTTTGTGTTTGAGCTAAGTAGGTGAGGATTTTCCTTGCCAAATGGAGCTATGCCCTTGAAAATCACGATCAGCAAAATCTTGATTTGTTCTACATTTGCCCGCAGTACAGGATACTGCTTAATGTATAAACAAGGTTTCACATAGTTGCAATCCACTCTTTTCTATATCAGTAGTGGGAAGGGCTCCCAACTACAGGGGAAAAAAAAAACAAAAAAAAAAAAAACAAAAACACAAAAAACACTTAGAACTATTAAACTGAGGACTTTTCTGCACAAAAGATCATGCTGTACAACAATAAAAATTTGCATTAATACAGCTTACTCAAGTTTAAGATAAGTTGTACTGGTATAGGTCATTTTACACTGCTGCAAAAGTTTCTAGTGTGGGGAAAAAATAAATCTATAAAATCTTTTCAAAAGGCAACAAACTCTTTATGTGGCTCCATGTTCAGTACAATTTGACTATCAGATCAAGCAATATTTTTTTACTGATCCAAGGCAGTGGAGTAAAATCTATTTCAATCTATTTCATCGAATACCAGAAGATTTTCATACAAGTATGGAACTACTTCTTACCACGTGGTCTTTGGAGGAAAAAGTTTCCCTTATCTCTTCAAAATAGTCTTATCTCCAGAACCACATTGTTACAGGCTAATCTATTTCAACTTCTTCAATAGTTGTTTATGCATGGCTCAAGGAATTAATTCATATAGCTATAACAGTAGTTGACCAATATGTAGTCCTTGTTATTTCCTTGCCTATCAGCTAATTATGCTCAATTATAAAATTAAGAAACAAGATGAACTACTATTCATTTCAAAAGCTGTGAAGTGTTAAGTTAAACACCAACTGCTTAATAGATACAAAAATATTTTTGTAACTAAAGACCATTCACTGGCTTTGAGGGGGATATTTAAAACACTTTCATAAACAAACAAACAAACAAACAAACAAACACTAACTCACCATCAGCTTGAAACTACTACTTCCGTACAAATCTTTTCCTACTGTAGTTAGGAGTAATGCATAAAGAAAAATTCTATTTTACTTTCAGCTGGCTCTTCAATTTGTGAAAGTATTTTACACAGAAACAGGAAAGAGAGGCTAAATTTAAAGAAGTTGACTGGAGGCTTAAAAGCTATAGCATGAGAATCCACTCAATTATTTTAACCTAACTAGATTGAGTTGCATGCCTTTGTATAAAATTGTATACTTTACCCAATGTTTGAAATTCAACTTGTAAGTATGTTCTTCTGAAGACCAAGTCTTCTGGTTTGATACACCATCACAGTAGTGTGAAGTTGAAACCGAATTTCCAATTCCCTTTGGTATTCAGACATTTGTTTGACTAACTTCTGAAAACAGAATGATTTTATAGTAAGAATCCAGATATTATTCAGACTGAGTTTTTAAACTAGATCAGTTCTTAAAGAACCGATTTCAAAGAAACGAGGCATTTTGCTTTAAAGCACAATCTGAATAAGTGCCATTTCAAAACCACGCTGTGTTCACAGTTACTTGTACAGTAAATATTACAGACCAATCTTTCAATCAACTACAAAAGCATTATCTGAACTGTACTTAATAGATTCTGCCTGTTGACATGAGCAAAAATTCTTACCAAATAAAACCTAAGTGATAGCTTTTAAAATACAAGCCATTTATCCTGAAGGTAACAAACTTCTGATGGACCCTGTGGTTGTCCCATTGACCTGTGTTATTAAAACATTTAAGATCTTAACTGTTTTACATACTAATTTATCACTTGAGCATCTCATTACTGAAGTAATTTAAAGTTGCTATCAGTCATTTGCTTGACATTTCAATGGAAACTTATTCTTTATCACAATTTAAAATATAAAGAGCTCAAATTTAGTCCAATCTGCAGTGTTCAAGAGTATTCTATATAGCCAAAAATCCAGAGATTCCATTTCTGAAACGGAAGTCCACCCAAAAAACAGAATGTTAAATAGTCAGATTAAGAGATTTATAATCAACGTGCAATGCAGCAAAGTACAAATGATATTTTAAAGTAGCATAAAAACTGTCAACGCTAAAACTACATAATTTATTTCCTCTACTTGGTTTTTACATAGGATAAAGGAATTACTCCAAGTCACTGTCACTAGTTGCACAGTACTAGATTTCATGTACTGAATTGCTCTCAAACACTAGAAAGCATACCTACATAAGCAGGTATCGCAATAGCCACAGGGATGTAATATTGGTTTTGACAGGAGAAAAGTCAGTCCATAAATCACTAAGGATGGTCCTCAATGACACTTCCATTGAGACAGAATGCCAACAGTATAAGTAACGAGAAAAGCCAGAATGAGCTTCCTAAGCCTTCCCCCATGATAAATTTCAAAATCTTTACAAAGTAGTGCTTAAATGCCTGTGCTTAATACAGATTTGCTTGGAAAATGCTAATTACCCTAATGAACAGGCAAAAGTTTTGCATCTTTGATCTTCACACACTTGAATTTCCTAAAACTCTCCCCACTGGTGTTCCCATTTCTTAGGATGATCTTAAGACAACTATGCTGAAGGTCCTTGGTTTTACTTCTACCTATTGCTGTTTTTCAGTAAAGATATGAGCAATTTGATTGGTTTTGCATTTAGTGTCCATCATACCACAAATGGGCTAGTTACTGGTTGTTTCATTTAAGCATATTATGAGGAACATTTTTACTTGTTTGCTTTCAGTTAGAAACTAGAATCTGATTCCAATTGTATATGGCTAAATTTAGCCCATTAAGCGGCATTTTGGGCCACTCATAAAGCTTCAATATTTTACTAACTTGGATCTCAAGCGTATTTTAACAAACATCACAGCAGGAGGACACAATAGGTGTCCTCATCCTACTGCTTTACTTGTGGCAGGTTACGGCAATGGTTTTCAACTTGTGGTCTGTAGACCTCTGGGGGTCCCCAGATTATTTCTTAGTCTGCAAAAAATTATTATAAAAAAGTCAAAAGTGTGTGAATATCCACACTTACAATTCAAAGGGATCTGCATCTCAATTCATTTTCTTTTTAGGGGTCCACAAGTGAAACAAGGTTGAAAACTACAGTGTTAAGACACCAAAAGTGCTTTAAAGCAGGACTGTCCAGCTTATAGGGCTGAGGGCCAAATAGCATGTAGACACCCCCACTGCATTGTGTGCCCTCATAGTCTGGACCTCACCCTGAGCTCCCCACCAGCCCTGCTTTCCTACGATTCTATATCCCCCCACCATGTAAGCCCCCAAAATATTAGCTGCAAATATGTAACTTCCTACCATTTCATGCCTTTTAGCCCAAGAGATTACCAATTAGGGCTGCTTGTCCAGGGAGTAGGAGACTCAGGGAACAGTCTTCCTTCTTTATCAAGAGATGGTTTGGACCTACATCTTCCACTTGGCCAAGGATCCTAACCAGCAAGCCAGAGGCTTGCAGTTTAAGAGCACCGCCCCCCATCCCTTCTGTTGAAGCCTGCCCACTGAGCAGCCATGTGGAGCCAGAGGACATCAACAAGAGGAAGTATAGTTCAACAAGATGGGCATGGCCAAGTAGGGAGAAGGCTCTGAGGTTTGAACCCCTGCTAAGAAGATAGAGGTCATTTTACTGTTTTGAGAGGCTATACGTTCCATGGCAAGCTGCATTTGAGTTCAGCAGCCAGGTCCTAGATGGCACTGCACTCTTGTAATGGCAGCTTCATGCAAAGCTGGCATTAAAACATAGGTCTAGGGATCTATATCATTGTATCTGAACCAATGCATACAAAGGCCCTTCACCTTTCCATCCTTCACGTGGATGTGTGCGCCACCCTCCAACCCTGTTTTACTTAAAAGAAATTCATGCAACTCTACTTACAGCAGGGTCTCTGTGTCCTCACAGCCCTATGCCATCTATTGACTACAGTAAAACATGCACTGCAGCAGAAAAGTTGCCCGAAACTAAGTAACTTTAAAAATATTTCAGAATCAGTGCATGAAATCAAAGCGGAGGAGCTGTCTTCCCAGCCTTACCCATGCTCAAAGCTGGGTAAGCTGCTATTACTGGGAAGCTACTCCTGGGCTAGGGTGAACACATTCACTGTGAGGAATGGTGCGAATATGAAGTACGGTCAGCACTCTTGAGCTCCAATATCCTACAGCACAATCAGCCAGGATCGACTCTCCAGATATTTTAGCTGTTACACTATAGCAAATTTATGAGCATGTTAGGGGTACACCGATAAGGATTTTTTGGGTCAATAACAATGGTGGATTACTGACCAGCCATGTCAGCCAATACCGACTAGATTGCTGATACACAGCCCAGCAACTTGGGAGAGCAGCATCAGGTTAGTAAGTCTGTTGGGGGGGGGGGGGGTGGAAGCAGATTGAGGGTTCCCACAGTGAGGGAGTGTGGCTGGCCACAGGCTGCCCAGCTAGGGCAGGACAGGGCACAGGACAGAGCCTGGGTGGTTCATCAGGGGTGGGGATGAGACAGGGAAAGCAGGGGTTAAAGGACAGCTCCTGCCACTGCATGCACCCTGGGGAGAAACATGTGCCCCCTAAATCTGTGCATGGGGTGAGGGAGAGCTGCCCACTCCGGGCCAGGGGCTGCAATGGATTCTTCCCAGTAGGGCCGGGCCAGGGCTGTATTTGGGGCAGGCAGGGGTCTATGGGTTGGGCTATAGCCACCCCAAAATTCACTGCAGGCCCTCATAGCTCCCCCTGCCAACAGTGCTGCCACACCCCCACCCACCGAGTGCAGCCCCAGCACTGAGCATGCAGCCCACCCTTGCCCCACACAGATTCTGGGGCACACAGGGGATATGCCCCCGAGTGGGCAGTACCTGCCCCAGCCCCACTCCCTCCCTCACCATGGGGACCTCAATCTGTGCCCCTATGCCCCTTTCCACCCCCTCCTCCATAGACTTAACAGCCAGTTACTGCTCTCCAAGCTGCTGGGCTGTGTGCATGCTGCAGTTGCACACGTCCAGGTGGAATTTATCAGTGACGTTATCGGCCACATCAGCCAAAAAAAGGCCGATTGCCAATAATGTCTATTTTCCTTTTACCAGTGCCAATATGACATGGACAGACATATCAGTAAACCTTATTGTACAGGTATGAAGCAGCCTTTCTTGCCTTTTTTTCCTTTTTTTTTTTTTTTTAAGATAGCAAATGGCAAACCTGTAACCCAGAAGTCCCCATTACACACCACAGGGGCAGGAGAGCTTTGGAAAGAAAAGATCACTTTTCAAAATATATTCTGCTTAGTCTTAGCCATGGAATCACTTCAGTTAATGACATTCCAAAATGAATTGTGCTGACAAAGACATAGAAATTTCAGTTTAAATGGATTAAGACTAAAGATTATGGTTTCAGCTGCTTATAATGTAAGAGATCAGGTAGCTACAGAAGGTAGGGGCTTGCAGCAGCATTTATTACCTACACCAGGAAGTATTTGGATGAGAAATGAAGACTTAATTTGGGAACTATTCTTTGTGAGGTCTGGGATCCATGAACATTTGATGAAGTGATCTGCAGTAGTTAAATGTTCATGATATAGCATGTCTTTATATTTGGAGTTAAAACAAAACTGATATAGAATTCGTTATTTCGCAACTCAAGTTAAAGCTATATCTGTAGCCTTAGGAAGGAAATACTACCTCAGTTAATGTTTCACAATAATGTGGCACATCAACTTAAACCCAAAAACTTAAAGCTTAGATTTTAGAACAGTTATGCACTCATGGATCTACCACACAGTATCAAAATATACATGGCCTAAACGAGTGGGACCTCTGATGCTATTTAAACAAAGCCAGTATCTATCTATACATGCACTGTTGTGATGCTTCATATGTCAGCAATTCTTAGTTCATGTAAGGAAGTTTAGATTGCTTTAGTTTAATATCCAAGTTGTTCTTTCAATATAAAAAACACTTTTAATTACCTCAAATTGTATTTTTACAGTACTTTAGTCTGACTCCAAAATCAAGAGGCTAAAGTAAAAGTAAAGAAAATCTGGTGCCAAGCTATCCCTCAGAGAAATTGTCAACATCCAAACCAAAGACTGACTTCATTTAGATCTGGAAACAAGCTTGTGCACATGTAGTACCTAGAAGTATTTCTAGGATATAGTGAAAGTTATTTTCCAGTACTAGTTATGAAGAGAAAAAAAATATGTACAAGACAATTTAACTGCAATATAAACCTTTATTGTTACATGTGCACTTGGTCCCGTGAAAGTTATTTAAAAGCTACTTCAATTATCATTGAGATTTTATTTAACAGGTATTTAGAAACTGAACTTCTACAGAGTACATGTCATAGGAATTTTCATCTGTGCATGTTAGCTTGGTCTACTAGTATTGATCAGGAAGACCCAGTATATCTCAGTACAAAGCAAGAGGAACTTCAGTTTCCAGCTACCCCCTACTAAGTTTTAGTAGCAAAGTTTAGTTTGAATTTTAAAATCCTGCACAGAATTAAATTATGTACTCCAATTGCATGTACACACACACTAAAAATAAACTACTTGAAACTTGATTTATTAAATGAAGAAAGTTTCAGAATCTACTTTTAAACATTCACTGTGACTTCACTAGCAAACAGGTTCAGCTTTCAGAAATGCTAAATTACCTACAACCGAGAGTCCATGAGTCATTAGGCACATCTGAAAACTGTACATAGTTCCAAGTCACTAAAAGAGAATGGTGTATGGACTTTTCCACGATACAGAAGGCAAAGAACTACCTTGAAAGACTGTTGCTCACTTGATGCATTTGTCACACCACATAGGATGTCTACCAAGTCTGAAAGATGTCACTCAAATACACCATGAAGGTTAAGAGAAAGACTGCAAAATCCTACTAGTAATTCAGACAGCCTTTAGCAGCTTAGTTTCCTCGCTCCGTATTTTTTTGGGAAGACTTCAAAGCCAGTGAACTAAGGACCTCTAAGTGGTTAGTTTTCCAGATCAGAAGCTCCCACCACCACTCCTGAGCCAGCCAGCATTAATTCGATTCTCCTGGGGACCATCTGCACTCTTCCCCACCATGCCACACTGAACATAGCTTTTTCCTGAGCTGATACAAGTCAAGTTCTGCTAGCCCTGCTGCTAGTCAAGTTCTTTAAGACCCCCCCCCCCCCCCAATCACTTGGGACACAAAAATATTTGCAAAAAAAGCAATGAACTTAAACTGAAAGGAAACAGGATAGCAGAAGTAACATGCACCTCCCCTCCCCGACCACCCTAACTTCCAACTCTTTGTAGCATTTACCACCTAAAAAGGAAAGAGACAAGGCTTCTTCACAGCACTGAGGATACTCTGCACTGCTACAGACATTTACAGCATTTGTCTATTCAGAGATGATCAAACAGCATCTCCTCCTCCAAGTCCCTACTTGTCTGCCTTTCAAGGTAAAGCAGTAACCAGAACGGGGCAAGCTTTCTTCCATGTTACTCCACAAAATCCCCAGCGACCTGCAGTTTCCCACACCCTCCCAGCTTCCCCTCAGCTCCATGAAGCCTGGGGCAAGGCACAGGCACGAGGCTTTGGGCAGAGGCTCCCCTCTCACAAGACGCTGCCGCCCTATGACAAGCTCGAGGGAAACCAGCAGCAGCCTCCCCCCCCCCCCACGCGGCTGGAGGAGGGCGAGCGGTGCCCCAGCAGGTCGCTGCTCACACTGCACCGAGGGAGGGAGTAGCCGCCCCCTAGCTAAGCTCTCAGGCCGGAGCACGTGTGCTCGGGAGGCTCCGTGGGCCCTGCACCACCCCCCCCCCCGGACCTGGGCGGTGCGGGAGCGGCGCTAGCGCATTCCTGAAATACCCTTTTGGTGACAGCCCCGAGGCTGCCCCTCCCCCCCCAGCGGCCTCCACTCCTCCCCGGGGAGCGGCGGGGCCGGGCAAGCCGCACGTGACAGTCCCCGCGCCGCCCGCCATGTGCGACACCCGCCCTCAGCAGCCACCACCGCCCGGCGCAGCCGAGCCAGCCCCGCAGCGCCTCACCGCCCCGGCGCGGCCACATGTTGCCGGCAGAGACGGGCTGTGGCGCTGTCCGCGGGGCCCTGGAGGGCGGCGGAAGGTCGCGGCCTCCCCCAAGCTCGGGGCAGGATGAGAGGAGGCCGGTCACGCCCCGCCTCCCCCCCCCCATTACCCCCTGGCCCCGCGCGGTGCGGCCGGACCTGGGGATGGTGCGGAGGTCGCCGGAGCCCTTGCCCTGGTGCGGCTCCTGCCGCGCGAACCAGACCTCCAGCAGCTTCTCGGTGCCCTCGAAGAAGTGTGCGCCGCTCTCCTTCATGGTGCGACAAGGCGGCAACCGACAGCGGCAGAAAGGAACCGCCGCAACCGCCCGCCCCGCGCGGGCCCGGCCGCCGCGGCTCCTCGGCGCTGTGGGGAGATGGGTCGAGGAGGCGGCGGGGGAAGAAGGGGATTCGCACCGGGAGCCGGCCCGGGCCGGCGCCTCCTCCTCCTCCTCCGTGCGGCGGCGGCGCGGGACGCGGGGCGCGGGCCGTGGGGTTACAGTCCGGGCGGGGGTGCGGTGCGGTGCGGGTCCTTGTAGTCCGTGTGTTTCCCCCGTTACAGAGAAGAGTATTGAGCGAGCGCTAGCTAATATCGCCGGCCATACTGTGAGCGACCAGAATTAGCCACGCAGCTTCCATTTATATCGCCGAGGAGTCCCGCCCCTCCCCGCGCTGCCATTGGGCGCACGCAGCCGCCCCGGGCCCCCTTCCAGCTCCCTCGCCGCCCATTGGCCGCTGAAGCTGTCTGTCAGCTCGCGCCAGCGAGCTCCTGCCTGCCCGCCAGCCAGCCAGCTACCGCGCCAACCGGGGCCTGGGACGTGGGGCGCGCGCGCGGGCGGGGCGCGGGCGGGGCGGGCGCGCCTAAGCGTGTGTGTGGGTAAAAGCCTGCGTGCATGTGCATGCGCATGCCTATGTGTGCCTCTGAGCATGTGTGAAAGCGTGTGCCTGTGAGCATGTATGAGCGTGAGCATGTGCCTGTGTAAAATCATGTGCCTGTGAACGTGTTTGTGTGTGTCTCAGTGTGTATGTGTGTGTGAGCATGAGCATGTGTATCTGTGTGAAAGTGTGTCTGTGGGCATGTGTGTTTGTGAGTGTGTGTCTGAGTGTGTACGTGTGCCTGTGAGCATCTGTGAGTGTGCCTGTGAACATGAACATTTGGTCTGTGTGTCTGAGCATGTCCATGTGTCTGTGAGTGTGTCTGTGAGCACATACATGCATGTGTATGTGAGACCTCCCTTGTACCCCACATCCCACCAGACTCCCTACCATTTACTGTTTTTTATCTGGCACTATCCTGCAAGCGCAAGTAAATCAATACTAGCAAGTTGCAAAAGTCTTTACCTTTGACCCCAGCAGGGTATGGCCCAGCTTAACTGACTCCACATTTCACTTGAAGTCATGCCAAAATGCCCAGAGAATAAAAAACTGAGTGAGAGAGAGAGAGAAAGTGAGTGCAAGAGCTACTGTGTAGGGCAGTGGTTCTCAGTCTTTTTAGTCTGAAGTATAGGTTGTAGCTGTGTTGGCCTAAGGGCATAGGCAGACAAGGTTATTTGGGAAAATCTGATAACTTTTATTAAACCAACCAAAATAATAAAATATAATAAAATATTTTAGTTGATCTAATAAAAGATGCCAGATTTACCCAGAGAGCCGTGTCTGTTTAGATGGAGGCACCTGTGTTGGATAATGCCAGGTCTTAGTTTTTCACTCATTTTTTTTAATACAAATACATAGTGGAGGAATGTCTCTGTTACAAAGAACTCGGGAAGACCACAACAGGGCAGAAAGTGTTTAACACCATGGGTTCCTATTTGAAATGTCTGGGTTAATCTTGTGATTTGTGTTTGCACACCTAATGGTGCTAACTTTGTGTTCCTTCAGAGGATCTCAGAGCACCCCACAATGCCATGGCACCTTGGTTGACCATCGCTGGCAGAGTCGTTCCTTGGGGGGGCGCGAAGCAGGGCAACTGCCGCAGGCCCCACGCTTTGGGGGCCCCTGCAGACAGTGCTTTTAGCATTTGCTGAGGGCACCACCACTTTGTGCTCCAGCCGCTTGCCACCCTCCTCCCCCGCTCCATGCTCTGGCTGCTCGCCACCTCCACCCCTCCCTCACTCCAGCCGCTTGCCACCCCTCCCCCCCCCCCCAGCATAGGCCCTGCACAGGCTGATATGCCCTGGGCCCCACACACCCCTAGGTTTGGCTCTGATCACTGGTATAGGGGAAAGGACTTTAAGGGAAGTAGGGGGGATGTGGCAGGGGCGGGTAAGGCCTTGTTTACATATTAAACTTGTACCAGTTTGAATAAATTATTTTTTTTAATCTGCAAGAAATCAAGTCATGGTAAATGGACTTCAGGCAGTCTTAACTCATTTTTTTCAATACTATTTGTATTACCATACAATGCCAAAAGCATAGGAATCCTGATTAAAATTCCTAGGCACAGCAGGGTTCCTAGGACAACGCTGTGCTCAGGAACAAACATACAGTCTCTTTCCAGTGAGCTTGTGGCCCAAAGTATAAAACAATAAACAGATGAATACAGGACCGAGTAACACAAAAAACAATGATCCAAACCTGGTCAGTTTGACAGACAGCTGTCTCAGCCCATCAACACACCGCTTACTTTGGGGACAAGTTTTCTGTAGGCATCACAGCAAAGGAGGAGGAGGATTCAGTTTTGCAGGCATTTCTGGGAGGTCTTCCCATGTGGGCAGCATGCATGTTAGGAAATGTAATAAGTCGTAGTACAGGCCACCATTAACTGGCTGATAGGAGGGTGGAGTTGACCTCAGCACTGAATGAGAGAAGACAAATATAGTACAGATAAGCCACAAAAAGCCTTGAAAGTGAAGACAAGTAGCTTATTGAGGCAAGGGGGGATGGAAAGTGGAAGGGTGATGTGGCCAAGGCATCTCTTAGCGCATCATTTTCTAGTTCAGACACACAATAAAAAAACCCTGAAGAAGAATGTCAGCTGTGTGAATATAAGGGAAAGGCCGTATCTGGGAGAGGTTATGCTGAAAGAATAAGATTTAGGCATAGCCCGGATATGAGGACATAGAGTAAGGTCCATGTTGAAGATAATGCCCAAACTATGGGCCTGAGTGACAGGCAAGATGATGGTGTTATCCACAATGATCAAAAAAGAAAATAGAAGGAAGGGGTAGGGAGAAAAAAATTAAGGAGCTCTCTTTTACTTATGTTGAGCTCAATATATAGCTAGACATCCTCCAAAAAATTTAAAAAGGACAAGCATTTGTCCTTTGGACAGTAACTGATCTATAGTAGAAAAGTAGATTTGTGAGGCATCAGAATAGATAAGAGAGTTTAATTTGTATGGAAGTTACACAGGGTGTAAAGCTGAGGATGAAAAACAAAAATCAGATTTTAAAATGTTGATACATGGTGATAAACCAACTTTAGCACACAATCAGGACCAGAGGGATAGTGAGGCACAGTACTACTCAGACGATGGCTTGTAATATGCCACCTGTTCCCTGCTCTGCAGGTACAACAGGCTGCAAGGTCTCTGTATCCGGCCAACAAGGAACAACTCCTGTGTCAGAGGAAACTCCAGTTGGTATTTAGCTATTGTGGCTCTATGCTAATCCCTGTTTTGTATCTTTCCCATTCAAGAGATATGTCCAAGGGAAAAGGGTTCCTCCATGCCAAAGTAGTATCTTGGGATAAGAGTCAACTATATGAAAGCTAGAATAGCTCTGAGGCTCCTCTACATTTTGCTTAGGGCCAAAGCAGCCCCAGCATTGCACGGTTGCACATATGCAGCACAAACCACCTTTGTTGTTACCATTTCTAGTTGGGTGCCAAGCACAGGCTGATTAGAACAAATCATTAGGTCCAGAGAGAAAGAGGTAAAAGAATATAGGGTTAGATATTTGACCTGTCAAATAAAGTTTGGTCAATTGACTGGTCACATATCGGTCAAAAATTGTAAAAAATTGCCAATAGGTCCAAATAATACACAGAAAAAATGCAAATTTCCCATTAATAAATGTGTAATACATACATTTCTGTCAAGAAAACTACAAAAATGGGGTTTCTTTTGGTAAAATTGCTATAATCTTTGACTGATCAAAAATATGCACTAAGTTGACCAGTTAATTGACACTATTTGACTGGTCAGTTGCCCAGTGTGCTAACACTAAAAGAATGTTTAATGGGAAGAAAAGACAATGCACAATTTTGTTTTATTCTGCTTCAGCCCCTTTACATTAACCCATTAATATAAATGAGCAATATAGCATTTGGAACCCCCTGGAAAATATCTCCTGTATAGAGAGGTTCACTTTAAAAGGCTATTTTGAACTGCTGCAGTCATCCTTAGGTAGCTTTTGTAAAAGAATAATTTAGAAGAGTCAACTTACATCAGAGGCCTGCCCAAAAATATAAAAGGTGCAAAGGGGAAATAAATACACATCTACTCACTTCCCACCTGATGTGCAACAAAGAATATTTGTGAATGACAGCATCATGAATATTGCTGCAAGACAAGAACAGTGTCTTTCTTTTTACTCTCTGACACAGCATGTGTATGTGAGAGACTACAAATCTTTCTGTGTGTAAAGAAGCAAAAATAGAAGTGTGTTGTAGGGCAGGTTTCCTCAACTAAGTACAGTTCCACCATACTGTTGATTGATGACAGATAGAAAAACAAAACGGATTGCTGCTGACCTAGCATGTGCACAGGGAATTAACTACTTTCAAGACACATTTGTCCAATCGGTATGCAAAAGTGTTCATTAGTGTTTTTCATCTGCAGCATAGTACTCCCAGTCCAGACCTACCCTCCCACTCCCTGTTGATTTAGCAGGCTTGGTTCTCTGATTACTGCTTTCACAGAGAGCAGCAACCACAGTGAACTTCATGCTTCAGTGAGTCAAAAGTTAGGGGTCAAATCTTCTCTGCAAACAGGAGTTGTTCATTTACATTAGAGAGATTCCTGTCTGTTTATACTGTATGGTCGTTAACAAGTAACATTGATCCTTTTAGTTACATGCATTTTAAGTTCAAAATAGCAATCCGTTTTATGTTTCATATATACTGGATGAATAATAGGTTTTTGTATACAACTGGCTGCTATTCTGATGTAGCAAATTGGCTATTAATAAATACAAAGTACTGTCCTTCCATTGGACCCCTCTGCAGCAAGTTCAGATTTAATTAGTACTCAGAAGTACAATAGCACAGTGCAGTTTATCTTTTGATATGTTTCAATGATGAACAAACATTTCAATGGTGAACACACAGAGATGTAATGTTTAAATAAGCCTTGCGACATTTTATATATGCTGAATAGCAAAAAGAAATAAATCCACTTGTAATACTTGGACAATATTGTGAAACATGGTGTCTTCACTTAAGAAATATGAAGTTACTGCAAACTTCATCCAATTAATTTAAACTATTCAGTAGCCAAAATTACAAATTCATACAATATTATTTGATCATTTTTTTAAAGTCAAATGATACTTAAAAGGACACAAATTTCAATTTTCATCTTAATGATATTATAGTTTAACTTATTATGGTCATAGATGCCCAATTGTTACAGTGGTGGAAGAAACAAACACCACTGTTAGGTAGTTTTATTCTACTTTTGTCTTGAGTAACCATTAATTGATTTTGAATATATTAAATGAAAAACAAAAGTAGATCTGTGACTAAGGCCACTGATGGATACTCAGTTAAAATGCATGCATGGCTGGATAGCGATTTAGAGACTCGGGATCAGATTTCAACTGCACCATGCTTCCCCATGCAGGGGAAGCCTGGGATCATGATCCTGGGTTCCACCTGCACCCACAAGTTGAAAGCTGAGTATCTTGACAATCAGCTGATTGTCAGCTTGGGGAGGGGTGAAGAAAGAGGGAGGTCTGGAACCCGCTGATTGTCAGCCCAGCAAGGACCACATGAGGACTGGTTCCTGGCCTCAGTGCAGTCATGGACCGAATCAGCCAGAGCTTCCCAGCACAGGATTTAAAGGCCCTGGCCAAAGGAAGCTTCTGTTCCCCCATACAGGGTTGCCAGGACAGTGTTGCTGGGTGTTGGGTTTAAAGCATCAGTGGAGGAAGCCAAAGGCTTCCTGCCCCCCACCCCCACTCCCCCCAGTTATATAATGTTCACTCAAGCCAAGGCTGTTTCCTACAATGAGTTCTTCTCTAATGTCCTTATTACCTACTACTACCAAGTCTAAAACAGCAGCACCTTTTATTAGTTCAGTGAAGATTTTGTGAGGAAATCTGTTAGCTCTCACATCCAGGGCCAGATTAACGAATAGGCAAACTAGGCACATACCTAGGGCTGTGAGCTGCAGGAGGCCTCGGTCTGTCCCTCTGCAGCAGCAGCATGAATGGCCCCATCCACCTCCCTTCCCCTCCCCTCTGCTGGCTGCACCACAGCAGCAGCTGCTTCCAAGCAGCAGCTCCAAGCTCTGTTCCCCATGGGCAAAACCAGGGTGAGGAGGGGGGGGTCTCAACCGGCCTAGGGCCCACTAAAGGGTTAATCTGGCCCAGATCACAGCCAGGAATAACTGGAACCTGCTGTTCTTAATAGCATTTGTTCTCAAATACATGTCTGGAAAGTCAGTATCTCCCAAATGAAAACATAATTCCTGGTCACATTTGACTCATTAACAATACTGTGGAGATATTTATCCATATTCAGATCCAACCCTGGGGTCCAGTGCAGCAGTATGCTAGTAGGATCTCTTTTATCAACCTGCACCAGAGAGATTTTGACTCAGACAGACTCTGCCTTATGCAAGCTAGACCTTCTTACTGCTTTTCAGTCTGTCGCTTCATTGTCAGCTCTTCTTACTTAGACACTATTATGAAAACTTCTGTATTTTCATATATTTTGATTAGTATTACTTGATTAAAATTTTAAAAATGTACTTTTTTCCTTTACTTGTAAAAATGACTACTCAGAAATACTCTTGGAACACATAATTACAACATGTTCTAGTTTAGTTTATTTGTACTACATAGTAGTAAACATACAGTTGAAGATGGCATTTTTTTTTACTATTACAGTGAGTGTACCATTTTCTTATGGTATGTTGTAACAGAGCACAGGGTGTGCTCTGTTACTTGGAGGGGCCTGAGCAGCAGCAAGGCAGCCTGCAGCTGGCTGCAATCCCAAGCGGGCACAAACTGTCTGATTGGGGAACAGGGCCCAGCTGTGCCCTATGAGAACAGGGGCTCTGAACTGCAAAGCCGGGAGCACTTTGCTGCCAGCAGCCAGAGAAACAACACCGGCTGAGCTGCTGCTCAGAACACCTTGGAGGTAAGGGAGGAACTATGGGGATGGCAGGAGGCTCCTTGTCCTGGGTATGACAGAAAACTGCACCCTGCTGGGGAAGGATGGCCTGCTGGGGCTACCTATGGCAGGGCAGCCCCCCAGAAATGCCAGGCCAGTTGCTTCCTCAGTGAAAGGCAAGTATGGGGTGCCTTCTAACCCCATCCCCACATCCCTGGTGGTTAGTAAGATCAAGCAGGGGGAGCCCAGGCTCACTGTGAGTGCTGAGGCAGTACCTAGGTCAGGTGGAGGGACCTGAGGCAGCGCCCAGACTCACAGATGAGTTCTGAGGCTGCACATCGGAGGCAGGAGTGAGGATCTAAGAGGGTGGGGCTCTGAGCCTTGGGGAGCTATGGGTAGAGCTCCTGAGGCAAGGAGATAAGGGGTTATAGCCCAGGGAGGACAAGGGGATGGGGCTTGAAGCCCTGATCCCAGTAGTACGGGCCTGGGGCCCAAAGTGGGGCTGGGGCCTGAATTGAGAGGAGGTTGGAGCCCTGAGATTGGATGGGGCTTGGAGCCTGTATTGGTAGGGGATGGGAGCCCTGAAGGGAACTGGGCTTGGAGCCCAAGTGAATGAGTTGCCGGGTGGTAGACCAGATAAGTAGGATGGGTGTCAGGCTATGGAACATCTGTGAGGTACTGGGACTACAAGCTCCAGAGGGGAGTAAAAGTCCCGTGTGAGACTCTGGAGCTCAGGTCCCAGTGTATGGCACTGGAGGAACATGTGCGAGGCATGGGACACAGTAAGGGATGGTCAGAGCCATGTACATAGGCCCTTGTCACCAGGGCAAGCAAATGGGCAACCTCCCACTTGATTAACATTGTATAATCATTAACATCAAGGCATGGCAGACAAGGAAGGTGGGCTGTTAGCCCTCAGACAAGTGGGTGGGTCAACGATCAGACCATCCCTGGGACGCCCACTTGTTACATATGTACACAATTACTCTGTATTCTAGAAACTTCTCATGTCATTTAACCCATACAGTTGAATACTTATAAGTGTGTCAAACTGCAACCAATAACCCAAATGATTATTTGAAAATAAAACATTTATTTTAAACCTTTCTCAAACTTAAATAGGGCATTAGTGGTATCTTGGAAGTGGTGCTGATTTTCAGTAACTAATACCGAACAGGAAAATTACAATTTAGGCCCCTGGAAATGCCTAAGTTGATAGATTAAATGGTATAAAGTTTAAACACACAACTTGCCTTGTAAGTCTACTCTTCTAAACGGTATTTGAAAAAAGTGTTTAGTGATTTAAATGTGAATTTCCCATAACATATTGGTATAATCATAATACCCAGTATGTTCATATACCCCTTAACCAGAGGTGCTGAGTACATGGGGTCCAAGGGCCATGGTTCCACTTGGGAAAAGGGTTATCACCTGAAATGCATAAAACTTTCCACATGTCCATTATCTTAGCTCCCTTCTCCCCCTGGCAAAAATAAAAGTCAATGCCGGTGCCCTTAACCCCCATATAGGTCATTTGATTTCAATAAAAAGGAAGTCAATAGGCAAACAAAGGCCTTGTTTCTGCGAACACTGGCACATTTAATCTCATGCACATGAGTTAACTCATTTAAATTCAATTGGAGTATTGACGTGTAAAAAAAAAAAAAATATTCATATGCAGAAGGATTTGGATGAATAACAGACCGAAAATTTGGAAGGGTGACTTCTCTCTAGCGTACCCGTTTGTAGGGGAGGTGGGTTGTGAAAGGAGAAAACTATAATTTCCCTCTCCCTTAAAACCACATTCCTACAAGATACAAGTTAGTTACCAGTGACTTTACAGGAGGGGAAATTACCATAAAGAATTTTGAAAAAGAGCCTATACAGATTTTTTAGAAAACAAGATTTATCGTGTGTATTTTTTACACTAGGAATTCATATTACGTCTACTCTGAAAGACTGGTGATGTGAGAGCATGAGAAATGGATAAACAAGAAACTGAAATCTAAGCAATTGAAAGAAGAGTTTTTAGTCAGTCTGTACAAAACTTTTGTTTGAATTAACAAATTCTTACGTTTAATGCTTAATAAACACCTGCAAGAGCAGATGCCAAAGCTTAAAGAAAGGACACAAACCCAGTTCTTAAAGATCCTTAGCAGATTGTTTTTTCTGTGTATATCAAGCAGTTGGGTAACAGCAAAAATGAACTGAAGGAATCAATCTGCCCTAGACTAGGGAACTCTTATTTACAAAGGATAAACCCACTGACTAAAGTGTCTAATGCAGTGGTTCTCAATCTTTTTTTACTTTCAAAGCACCCCTTTGTTAGACTCAAGGCACCCCTCAGAAAATGCCAGTTTTCACTTACTTTTTTGACTATGGAGAATTAATAGAGCAAGTCTTTGGTTGCAAAGAATTCAGAAAGATCACAAGTCAGAATGTTTTTAATGCTTATTCCTATTTTAATTCCTCTGGGTTTATCTTATAAATAGAATTTATACACCTATTGCTAGTATTGAATGGCACCCCACAGCACCCTTGAAAGGATTTCAAGGCATCCCTGGCTGCCACAGCACTCTAGTTAAGAATCACCGGTCTAAAATATAAACATTTTTCAGACAGGTGCAGCAGAGAATAAACTATAAGCTTTGCTTGCTTCAACCAAAGGGCACAAAAGAGAAGGAAACATAAAGTTCAACTCCAGATAGATTCCTTATTCCTGTATTGGATTACATACTTTCTTTAAGAAGGTAGAGCAATCTCAATTCCTTTATATGGAGTTGACTGGAGGAAGCCAGGCTCCATTCTCTGCTAGATTGGTAGCTTGTGTCAATAAATCTGGATATTTGTGATTGGCTTTTAACCATCTTTATGCAGAGATAATTTAACCCACCCATCACAAAAATGTAAAATGAGTTATTAAAATGGGAACCAGAGGATTACAGTAACCATACTCTCATTAGTTTCAATAACTGTAAGCACTAAAAATAACAAGTCAGATCTCAAATTCATTATATTGGCTCAAGAGTCATAAGATTCAAAAAATTACTAAATTGGGATTTAATATTTGAATGCTAAGGGTTTACATTTTCAAGCTTCTCTGAAATAGTGAGGGTTAGGAAAAAAGCAGAAGGAAGTCTTACATATACACATTAATTCAGTAGCTATATTTTAAAGAAAAAAAGGCCAAGTGTCAAAAGATCATCAATAAAATCATGAGATTAGTAATACTGTAATGATGCAATATTTTAAATGATTCAGTCTGTCACAATTTTATATATTGTATTGTACTTTGCCTAGAAATTGCCATAAACTTTCCTTATCCAAAAGAGAAGTAGAATGTATGTGGCCTAGAATACTAAAATGCACACATAATTAGCCAGTTTACAGTGGAAATAATCTATTCTACCTTTAGTGACAGTGTGATTTAAGTCTTACTATCACAGCACCCACTGCTGGCAATGCTGTAGCTAAGCTTGTGTCAGCATTTCCCAAATGCAACCTTTTAAATAAAGGTCATGACTCAGCCCTGAAAATTGCTCTGGAATTAATTTTGATAGAGGGCATATTTTTGAACAATAAAACTTAATTTATCCTTTTGGGGAACAGAAAAGCAAAACTTTTTTCCTAGATTTGGACACAGAGCTAATAATTGACCTACAAAACATGCACGGGAAAGTATTTTTGTTCTTGCTAATTCTACATACTTCTCTTTAACCATGTTTCAGTAGCTTTCCATTTATGTTCATTGCACTTTATGACCTTGAACTTGGTAAATATTTCTGTAGTTGTATAGCTACTCTTTCCTTTAGGTTTCCAAATTACTACTTAGGGTTTTATCTATGATACCAAGTCTCCATTTGTGGCTTTGAGTTTGAGCCCAAGCTAGCCCATGTGTAGAGAATGGCACAAAACATGTTTTTGATTATGCTTTCACTAACTGAAGGTTTTCTTGACTTTTAATCTACCAAGGGAGTCTCTTTTAATGCGGAACTCCTTCTGTATGGCAAATCACAGAAAATATAATTCCTATTCTGGGGAAAAGTAAGTAAAAGTAACAGTCAATTTAAGTATACTAATTTAATTGGTTTAAATGTAGCAATTCCTACAACCAACACCTAAGATGATTACACCTGAAAGGCCAAAAACACAGTTACTCTTTATTTTACTAGTGAATATGGCAGGGTGCCCTAAACATTTGAGATTCATCTGAACTATTTTTCGGGTCTGAACACTCGCTATCCAAGCTTCTCCCAGTAAATAAAACCTTTTGCCCTTTATAACAAGAGACACACAGAGGAATGATGGTAGGAGACTGGACTTACTTTCTTGCCCCTGTAGAAATATTGTTCTTTTAAATCAAACTTAATTTGTTGCCCCTATGGAAATATAGTTCTTTTAATAGTAATAGGTGCCTTAACTGCTAATAACATCAATTCTGTATCTTAACTCTCTTGTTAAAATAATATCTATAGCTTTACTTAGGAGTAAACTGATGGTGGCACAATCGTCTGTTAACGTAAGTGTTCAAGCATGACAACCTAGCTACTCTCTTGTGAGAAGGGCCAGTAAGTACTTATGGATAGGAACTCTCAGCCACTATCCTGTAAGTCAAGAGCTATCTTCTGTTTGATGCTGTGACAGGGGGCCATCTTCAGCTGCATTTTTTTAAAAAATATGCTGGTAAGTGTGCCCCCGTCAAGTCTTGCTGGATTTTCCTTCTCTGGGGATCAGCTCCCCCTGCCCCGTTTACTTACCTGCCATGACTTGATGTTACTTGGTTCTAAAGAAAGAAGGAGGTTGACCCACAAGTTCCCAGACAGGCGACAGGCTCACCTCCCTAGGATAATGAGGTATTGCCTTAAGGGCAAAAATGCAGGCTTCTACCTCCCCTTGATGTGCACCATGCCTCACAGATGTTTTATAAATTTCTCTTTATGTTGGGGTCTCAGCTGCTGTGTGCTTACTCCCTCTCTCTCTAGCTAGGCCTCTCAGTCCAAGACCCACTAATCAGGGCTTGACTCCAAGGCTCTAGCTCTCTAACTCGCTCAGGCACAAGACCCTCCGTTCCATACTCTCCACGACAGCAGGCCTACTGGCCCTTCTACCCTGTGCCCCTGTGGCTCCAGGCTGTTGGGGCCTCAGCCCCCTCTGGCTTTGCCCCTCTTTTTGTAGTTAGGGCCTTTTGCCTAAGTCCACCCACTAGGACCTGGCTTCAAGGCTCCTATCTCCCCTTCATGTGACTTTGGCTCACAGGCCCAGGACAAACCAGATCAACCACCCGGGCAAAGGCAGCTCGAGAGCGCCTAACAGAGCAAAGGCGGGCACACTGCACATTTTCACAGATTCATAGATTCATTTTTTTCCTCTTTTAATTCCAGAACATTTCTACAGGTATATGGAACAGTGCAGCATCAGTGTTCATTCTTGCCCAGGGCTTGCCCCTCCAATAGCCCAACTTGGTCAAGTCCCTAAAAATGATGTCCAGCCATATAACTGATGGTTGTCTCTCAAATCAAACTGACTTCAGGTGTGTTTGCAGAATTTGCTTTGGCATTCCATTATCCTGTAGTATCCTACCCATCAAAATATTCATGATTGCAGCCAATCTTGTACCTTGATTTTTACATTCTACTCTCCTTTTAATTTCTTCATTTGCCTTAAAGTCATTACATTTTACATATGCCATCTTTTGAAGAACTCTTTACTACTCACAGTCTTCTGACATCTGTTTCACATAAGGCAGCTGATAGAGTGGTATTGTTGGTACACTTGGCTTGATATGTTTGCACTTCGCTACTGAAGGTAATGTTTCTTTCATTCCAGTTTTATCAGTTTTTGTCCAGCACTTGTAGTTACAGCACATCTCCTTTTAACTTTATACTTAACTGCAGTGTTAAAGCTTTGGACCTATTTGCCCTACTACTTCACTCCTGTTGGATTTTAACTCTTCATCTGTTGTATCTTTTCCAAGATCCGGCTACTTAATCTTCTTGTCATTTATTGGTAGTCAACAATGCTAATTTCCCATGATAGTAAATAACATCACAATTAATTCAAACATGTCTACCAGTTGGATAATAACATCTATATAAAGAACTTGACTCTAGATCAGAGCTTTTCAACTGTCAGCTTTGTCCACAATGGGCAGGTCCAGACGAGCACAGACATGCAGTGTGTGGGGCTGCAGACCTATCTGTGGTGCCACACTGTGCACATGTAGGCGTTCCCTACACTGCTACTTTGCAGTGTGGGTGGGGTTTTGACCCCAGAAGATCCCAGGGTAAAAAAAACCATGTCAAAAAAAAGTGGGGCAGTGCATATGGCAGCAGCACATGCCACCCAAAACCAGAGCCTGGCCTGCTGGAGCCATGCTCCAGCTGCTGGCCAGACGTCCTGCTGCAGGAACACTGCAGCTGCAGCTTCCCTAGCCCCCAGGATCCCAGGTAAGGTTGCTGGGGCCAGCACTGGGGCAGCCTCCCCTACCCTATCCCAGGCAACCTGCCATGCACCAGAGCATGTGTGGCATAGGTGTTCCTGGGGGACGAGTAGTAGTGACACATTGTGTGCTGCTGCTACTTGCCCCCAGGGAAAACACTCATCTGGATGTGCCTAATGTGATTTTACTAAGCACATTACTGAGTTCCACAAATGGTGTCTCCACAACAAAAGACAGTGCTGTCACAGGTGCCTGGGCTACCCCAGGGACACTCCTGTGAAGCAGAGTTAATTAACCCTAGTGCAGACTCTCGCAAACAGCTATACTGCCTCTGGTCCCAGAGCTGGAAGGGGGAAGAGCTAACATGGGAGCTAACTGGCACCATGTAGACATACCTGATTTCAGCTTTGGCTTCCATAGGCAATGAGGTAAGCAGAGCCAGGGTGAGAGGGAATGGAGGCCTGCCTCGTAGAGGCTAGCAGTACTTGGGTCTAAGGGGAGGAGGAAGGTGCAGCTCCCATATTGAGAATTGGGTTGGGTGAGAGGGAGTGGAGGCCTGCCTCACAGAGGCTAGCAGTGCTTGGATCTAAGGGGAGGAGGAAGGTGCAGCTCCCGTATTGAGAATTGGGTTAGGGAAGGTGATGGGCTTGGCTCTGGCTTATGGTGCAACATCAGACAAGTGAGCAGTGCCCTGGCTCTACAGTGGGGGACAGGGGTGTTTTTAGCCTTGACCCTGAATGGGGCCAGTGTTGCAAAGCAACTAGGGGAGCATCTTCCCCCTTATCTAGTAGCTGTACCTTTGGATCAGCCTGACTTTTTGTGGTGGGGATGAGGTGAAGTGGGTGAATTTAACAACCAGCCTGTTCAATTAGCACTGCAAATCTGCATATAGCTGGCCTTAGACCCTGTTGTAAAGAGTTCTTATCTTATCCCACTGTGTAATGCAGAGGAGCCCTTTCCTTTTCTGCACCACAGGTTCCTCCTCTGCAGTATGAGATAATCCCTGCCACTGAAAGGCAGTAATGCCTGCAAAGCCCTTTGAGAGACTCAAGTGAAAAGTGCTCTAGGAGCACAAACTGTTATAATTTAATTAATTAATGAAAGTATTGTTTATTATTTTTACTACATGATGCATGATATAATATTTTAAGGTGTATTTGCCATGTAGCTCCCAAATAAAATGCTAGGATACATTCTGACTCCTAGTTGTCAAAAAGTTGAATAGCCCTGCTTTAGATCATCCAGTATCTCATCTAATCTTTAGATCATCTAATCTTCTTTATGTTCAGTTGAAGGACATGATAAAAGCAACAGTGATTTCAGCATCTGGTTCAAGTGATTTGACTTGAACCAGATGCTTAATTTTGCACCAGTTCTTACAACTGCAAGTCTTTTACTATTGCAATTATCTTACTTGGCTTGCCATATGATTTTACTACTTTCCACAATGCTTCCCTCTAAACTGAATCAAACAAAATCAATGAAGACAGCAAATATCTTTAACCCCATTCTTACTTCCTTTCTATCAACTGTTGAAGTGTGAATAAATATTTGATCTATGTAACTTCAGCCTTGTCTAAAGCTGTACTTTTCTTCTCCCAATATGTCCTTTACAACTGGCCTTAATCTGTTGACAATTAACTTTCATCCTGTTTTTTCCTAGTAATGACAATAAGCTTATTCCTCTATCATTATCTGGATTGGCAGGATCTCCTTTCTTTGAAACTGGTATAATTTACTGCCTTCAGTCAATCCTCTGGTACCTTCTCTAGTTACCAAGCTTTCTTATACATTTTTTCTAATGCTTTGTTGGCATTTGTCCCACCAGCTTTAATAGCTCAGTTGTTATGCTGTCTACTCCTGCAGTTTTCCCATTTTAACTGCTTCACTCACTGCTCTTTTACTTCTTCTGATGGTGGTTCACTGCTGATACCCATTATGCCTTGCAAGCTGCATTTTCATCTAACATGCCTAAAATGCTTGCATCTGGATGGACCAAGGTTTAACACTGTCAAAATGCTCCTTCCTTTCTTTCAGCACCCCTTTGCATTTATTGTTCATTCAGCAGTAGCCCTTTTTATTAATTTGTACTGCCTTGATTGCATTTTTGTACACCTTAACCTTTTTTGGATATTGTTGCCAAATGTTGTTATTTTGATGCCTTCTCTAACGGTTACGCCTCTTATTTTCAAGATTTGTAGCTTGTCCAATCTTTGTAAATTATTTGCTGCTTTGCATAATGCTTTCTACTTCTTTCATTTTCTCAGCATTCTTGCTAGATACATTTTCTGCATTTTAGGGTGAAAAATTATGCAGCTTTTTCCATGTGGTCAGAGTATTGATTTTTTTTTTAAATTTCCTCATGGGTTGACCCTTTTAAAACAGGTATGTTTTACAATCAACTTACAACTATATTGTATAATTAATTTTTTCTCATCTCCTGAACAATGGTTGTTGCAGAGGAACATCTGGACTGCTGGAATTTAAAGACTTGAGGCATATCTATTCTTTAAAACTTGATTGCTAGTAAAGAGGCATATATAAACTGTGGTAGACTAAAACTCTTGAGATTATGAGGATTTCTAAGAGAGTTTAAGAACTTGTTCCATGTCAAAATAAAACCACCTTAAATACCTGTTTCTTATTTTGAGATGTGATCATTCCCATAGATACACAGCAATGTAGATCAGCGCAGAATGATTCATACAGTTTGAGAGCAGAAGGGACCACTATGACTATCTAGTCTGACTTTCTGCATAACATAAACCACATGATTTCACCCAGAATTACTGCAGTGAAATGATTTGTTTATTATTACTACAAATGTACATATTATCAAATGCTAAATGTTATGACTGAACTAGAACATCTCTTTTAGAATGATGTTCAGTCTCAATTTGGGTATTTCAAAGGATAACAAAATTTACCATTTCCTTTGGTATGCTAGTTCAGCAATTAATCTTCCCCCCCCCGAGAAAGAAAGTCTTTTTACTAGTCTACAATAAAATATAAAAACATTTTAAGTATGTCAGTCTTCATAAAACAGTATCCAAGACTTGATGAAAATGAGCTGTCTGAGACTCAGTCCAGGTTAAATTTTGTTGCGATTCGTTGGGAAAGAGAATAATATAGGAAAAATAGATTGTAGTTGTGCCTGTCCCTTCTATTGACAGGGACAGGCCATGACTTTGCCAACATGATATACAAACTTAAATCTTAATAGAACTATTTCTGTTTCACCCTCGTGCCCCAGCCAGCCATGTCAGCATCTACACCTGCCATGCTCCAGAGTGAAAAAACTCCACAGCAGGGTAGTATTTGTATTTACAAGTACTACCCTGCTGCGGAGTTATTTAGTTTTCTAAATAGCATTAGGGTCACACCTGTAGATGTGAGAGGCTTACTGGGGAGCTAATTAATTTACTCAGCAGTAAACCTCATGTAAACACACCCAGAAGAGTCTCCTTGTTTTGAAGGCAGTATAAAATAAGTATTTCTAACATTTAGTGGAAGTATTCTATGAAAAATGCCTAATCTCCTAAGGTATTTAAATCTTCCTGTTTGCTCTTATTAGCTTTAACTCTTAGTCTTTTTTCCCTCTTGAGGCAGAAACATTTGTCTCAATTTTTTTACACACACATCCATGGTTTCATGTGATGAAAACAAACAATATTATTTTAATATAAAATTGCCAAAAGCTTTGCATGAATAGGACTCTGTGTGAAACAGCTGCACAAAAACTGCTAACTATACATTTCTTTTTTGGGAATTGGTATGGATCAAAAATTTAGTAAAAATAAAACATGAATATATGTTGTTTTAACAATTGATTATATTCAAGAATAGCAATAAACATTCTTACTAAACATTGATTTGACAACATTATAGACTCTTTCCTACTAGACACCAAGTGTTCTGAATGCTCATTTACTATGGCGAGAGCCAAGGGAAATAACAGTTCTTTTTTGCAGCACCTGGCTTCTGTGTAAAGAGATAAGCACTCTCCTCCCTCCAATCCTGTGACTTGCAGCTGTTCCTGGAGGCTTCTTTCTGCTGCCCCTTTTGCTCCTTGGCAGCCCCTGTGCTGGTCACCCCCACACGCTCACCTGCATGGGGGCAGGCAGATGGGCAGACATGGTACTGCAAAGCAGTGCTTTTCAGACCGGCTTATTGCTCCCCACAGGCTCCTCATGATGGCAGGAGGGGCTACGATGACAGATGGCTTCAGTCACTGGCATGTAAGACCATGGAGGAGCACCTTTAATGATGGGGGCTATAGGTGCCCCATCAGGTACAGACCAGGAGTGGGGAGCAGGCAGATAGTGTGGAAAAAGTGAGGCATGACAGGCTGAGGTCCTGCCCCCAGCACCCACATTTGGTACCAGTTGGATCCTAGTGTAGTGATACTCAACTGGGATGTTGCTAAATTCAGATTATTTCTGGATCTGTGCCTGGAGTCTAAAAAAGTTGAGAATCACTGATTTAAGTCCATGTCTTCATTATAAAGTAATGTCTTTTACAAGTTTTGTCAGCTTACAATGACTGATGTTGCTATATCATCACAGTGCACATATTTTGCCAATTAAGCTAGTGCCACATGTCCTCACTGTACAAGGCTGTTTACAGCAGCCACAACACACTGTAAGTAGGAATCCCTGTGCTCTTTGCACCACTTCATGTTGTCCTGAACCAGTCATGGGAATTAACTAGTTAATTAACTAGTTAAAAAGTTAAAGAAATGGCTAACTTTTAACTTTAACTAGTTAAAAAAGGTTAACTTTAACTTTTTTTAAAGTATAAGTTAAAAGTTAAAAAAAAATTGAAATCTGGCTTTCCCAGAGTTTTTCTGACACAGCCACTATCTAGGATTTACATGGAATGATATTTCTTTATTGAAATTCTAGGACTTCTTGTTTGAGAGACAGAAAGTAGCGTGCCTTCCTATGAGCTATGGTCTCTCTGAGTTCCTTAGTTCATGCTACAGGGATGTAGGTTGTGGCCGTGTTGGCCTAAGGACGTAGGCAGACAGGGTTCTTTGGGTGAATCTGATATCTTTTATTAGACCAACTTAAATAGCTGGAAAACAATTTTTTAAGTAAGCTTTTGGGTTCAAAAACCCTTCATCAGACTGAGGAAGTTTCAGCAGTTGGTGTGTGCTCTTCCTGGAGGAGCCTGGCTCCTCCCAGATCTGTAGCCAGGGAAAACTAGAGCCTGGAGCCAGCACCTGTGTTATCCCCAGCAGTATAAAACGCTGCCCTGTCCTGGCCCCATCCGTACAAAAAGCTGCCCTGGCAAGCAGCTCAGGGCTACTCACTCTCAGGAGCTTCTGGGGCCCGGCCACTTGGTACCTGGGATCACTACCCCTTGTGCCAGCTGGACTGCTGCAGCAGCATCCCAAATCCATTTTTAAAAATACCCCAAAATCCATGTTTTTCCACAATTAAAACAAAAGACCACTCTACACACACACACACACACACACACACACACACACACACACACACACACACACACACACACATATATATCTAGAGAGAGAGAGACAGCGATCAGTTTGGCAATGCTTTATTGGTATATTTACAATGTTAAAGCAATATGGAAGCCTACCAGTGTCTGTATCATCATGATAAAATAAATTCTAAATACCTATATGTGTTGATGTGTGCTTTTGGTTTTCTTCGCACATGATAGGGGGATGTGGTGTTTGCAGGAAGGGGGTGGGAAGGGGTGTGGGGGAAGGCAGGGTGTGTGTGTGTGTGTGTGTGTGTGTGTGTGTGTGTGTGTAGAAGGATGTGGGTTGGTGTGTGGGTAGGTGTGGGGTAATTACTTAGGGGACTGGGTGTGGGGGACCTTGTGGGGGGGCTGATCAGAAGGGGTGGGTCCCCTGGCCCCCACAGGGTGCAGCCCCCCTACAGCACATAGAATGCCCCCCGCCCCCCACAGGGCCCCAGCTCCCCCTGGAGGGCCACAGCCCCTATCCCCCACAGGTACCCTGGTAGGCCACAGCCCTGCCCTGCCCAGGGTCCCAGGCACCCTGGAGCCGGGTCCTGGGGCCTCTCTGCCACCCAGCTGGGCTGGGCCATGGTGGCAGGACCCAGTGCAGCATGTGGGGACCATGCACCGCGCCCAGCTGGGTCCTACCACCATGGGAATGGCCCGGCCAGGCGGCTGAGGGGCCCCAAGGGTGGCAGGACCCAGCAGGGCCCAGCACATTGTCCCCACATGCCGCGCTGGGTCCTATCACCATGGCCCAGCCCAGCTGGGCAGCAGAGAGGCCCCAGGACCCGGCTGGGACTGGCATGCGGTCCCTACATGCTGTGCCAGGTCCTGCCACCAAGGGCCTGGCCCAGCTAGGTGGCAGAGGGGCCCCAGGGCCAGCAGGACCCGGCTGGGTGCGGCATGAGGTCCCCATGCGCTGCGCCAGGTCCCGCCTCTGCCCCGCTGTGCCTGAATGGCGGTGCCATGCGGCGGGACCTGGGCCAGCCCCATGTGACTCGCTAGTCCGGCTTTGCGCCAGTGTGGGTCACGTGGCTCTAGGTGGCACGGGTCCTGTGTGTGCCTCCCAGAGCCCTGCAACCTGCTCCAGTGCAAAGCTGGACCAGTGAGCTGCATGGGGCTGGGTTGGGTCCTCACCTCCTGCAGCCCCGGGGACATCCCCCCCACCACCACCACTCCCCTCACCCACCCATACCCATGAACCCCCCTCACCTTCCCTTGGACAGTGCCGGGGGGCCGGAGGCAGCAGGAGAACCAAAGAGACGCTCTGGCCAACACCAGAGCATCTCTTTTGGAGGACTTACTCCGTGGCACAGTCTGGGACCGTGCCTCGCTCCCACTCTTCTGTGGAGTGGTTTTGTTAGACCCCTGGATATTCAGGGGTCTAATTTTCTCCCCGGGCTGCAAACTTGCAGGGCACGGAACATTTTTTCATTCCCACACATGCATCTTGCCCCACCAAAGGCACGTGTACGCTCGTCTGGATGCACCCATAAAGATCTTTTGGATAGCATCCAGGTCAGACTTCTCTCCAGACAACTTGCCTTGAGAAAAGTGTACAGCTGTAGTCAGTCATGATAAGTTGCATGAGGTTTCCTATAAACCCAAGGACAAAGAGGAGGGAGATGATAATTGATGGGTCTGCAGGTCCTGAGTAAGAGATATGGACATAGTGCTGTAATTATTAAACTTATTACAAGTAGTTGTGGTTATACTGCCTGGCTGGTCCCAGTGGAAATTCTCACAAAGTGGAATGCAAAGGTATTTTATCAGGGTGGAAGAAACAGATTTGTCATTCCTAGAAATTTCAAGCAAAAGATCAAAGATTATATTCTGGAAAGGTTTGCAGAGACTGTCCTTAAGTATTAAAAGGGACATTTGTCTTCAGGCAAAAAATTCCCAGGAGACAAAGACTGTCTCCCCCATTCAATACTGCAAAAAAGAAAAGCATTCCTTCCAAACTAGGAATACTGCCTAAATTTTTTGACATGGTATTCTAAGTTCTATCAAGTGACTCTAATATAATTTTATAATTATTAGATGTTTGCAAAATAAAATGACTGTTTAAAAGGTTATTCTTTTGTTCTCTCCTCATGAAGAGGTACCATTTTAAAGAAGAGGGAGCAAGTCTAGGTACTGCCACAAAATACAAAAGCACACATCTTTAAAAAAACAATATTTCATCTATTTGAGCATGCTGCTTGTTCTATGCTGTGTTCATCTCAGCTCCTTTGGGTTTTATCTCAGCTTCTCTGGCTCTTCCTATCCTGCTGCATTTCAAAGACCTCCTGGGTATCTACACTGTAGTCTGAGTCACCATCAGCTTTTCCCTATTCCTTGCTGTGTTCTAAGGAGGTCTGTCCTTCCAGTTCACATGATGTGTCTACAGTAAGAACCAGGGTGAAAGTACAACCCACACCAAATTGATCATATATAGCTCTTTGTAGGGAGGACAAGACCCTAAGATGGCTCCAGGTTTTCTGTTCTCTTTCCTCACCTTGTGGTAGGCCTGTTGTAAACCCATCATCTTTTCCTGACATTGTTTCACATCCCTTTCCCCACTCCCTTCTTATCCTTGGCTGGTATCCTCTGTGACACATTGACATGAACATCCTTGGTCGGTTCTGCCATTACACATATCTGTGTTTAACAGTCCCTTTTCCCCATAAATTAATAATAATACTAATATTAATAATACTAATACTGATAATAATAATAATAGGTTTGAACAAACCTGTCCCAACCTGCCTGAATTGCATGCTGTGAAGGAGGAGAGAGGAGTGAAGGAGGGTAAACGCACAGCAGCACCTACTGGCTAGAGGCCGGAACGCAGCACCCCCTCATGGTGAAGGGGTTTAACTAGAAGTGTATGGAGTCTGGAGTCTCTGGCTGTTTGCATGTACGAAATCCACAGTTGGAGCAGCGTAACTGGAAAGCAACACAAATTAAAACATCTCCAAGTAGTGTTAGTTTAAGGTGCTAAATGGACTTTAAAGTGGTGGGAAATGCTGGGTCGTGCAAACACAAACACAGTTGCGTCAACATAAATGGAAGATTTTGTTTTGTGGGGGCCGAGGGGGAATCGAGGATCGGGAACCCTCGGGAACGCTAGCTGGGATTGTGGCTGCGATCCCGTGACGGGCAGATGGGTACTCTCTATCACCGGAGCGGAATTAGGCACAGGCAAGACACGTATCAATTGGAAAAACAGAGATGGCTTTACTTACTTATATAGAGTCGTATACAGTGCAGGCAATCGTAGTTGCAACAATTCTAATCTCTAGTCGCTAATCGAGGAGCTCTTGTAGACCGGGTAGCTCGGGTCTAACTCGGGCATGCAACACGGAGGATACGTCGCAAGGCTTCGTCGATGCGGAGTCGTTGGCAGGTGATCAAGCTGCCAGAGTTCCACTCCAGGGGGAATCGCGGAGTTCTCCAACTAGGGCGGAAATGCCCCTAACCTTTTATACAGCTAGCGAGCCAATTGCCAGCCGCCACGTGGGAATAATTTAACATCAGCCAATCGTGTTATGCAAATCTGCATTTCCTTGGCGGGAACTCTATCCCCGCCGGAACTCTTCACCATGCCGAGACTTCCCCTGCCTTACCGTGCCTTGTGCTGGAAAGTTCCACTGTGTCGAGGCACTGATCCAAATCAACTCTGACATGTTTCATCTACCCACACCCTAAGAGATCCTGTGTTTCCTTTCTGGTCCAGGCAGGGCTGTGAGTTTCAGGAGGTGGCCTCTCTTTACATGAAGCCATGCTTAAGTCTTCCAAAGGTGGACTGTGTGCCCGTCTTTGTTCGATGATCCATTCTCACACTGCCTTCACTCGGGCAGCTGGTCTTGTATGCCAGGTAGTCTCATGTAAGCCCTGGAGGGTCCGTCAATCACCTTTGGAGTGGCCCCCAAACTCTCCTGCCATGACTTCGGATGGACCTTCAGTGAAGGGGGTCTCCTTTGAGGGCGCCTCCAGAGTTGTCACATCCCTTGGTGGATGTCTGCGGGGCTTCAACCTCCCCTACACCCCGGCCGTGAGCCATCCTTCAAGACAGGCCTCAGGATCTCTTTGTGGCTGACCCTTGGATGATGACCTCCTTGGTATCTCGTCCCCTTCATTGCAGAAGGACGTCTGAGGTTCCACCTGGGTTTCGGAGGTTCGAGATATTTCGTCTTCCAAGACATTCCCCTGTTGCTCCGGATGTTCCCAGGAGGATGCCACTGATCGCTACCGCGTTCAGAACACACCCGTGATCCTGCATCAGGGTCCCTGGTCTCCCGAAATCCAGTGGAGAGCGCTGGGTAAACCTGCGCTGAGCGGAGAAAGAAAACAGAACAAGAAGAAAAGAAAACCAAAGAGACTGCACTGACAACACAAAACAAGCACTTCAATGAGAACCCCTAAGCTAAGAGAAAAGAAGACCAAGAGGGAAAAAACAATGAGAGGGAAAAACAATAGAGGAAAGGAGGAAACGAGGGGGGGGAGCCCTAGAGCCATAAGCTTGCCGACTTCACTCCCCCAGTGCCTTAAGTGAGTGCGTCCCCCGGGCTGGGACCCATGCTCCTGCCCCAGTCAGGGCTTCCTTCAGCTCCTGCAAGAGCCCTCTTTAACTCGGCATCTTGGCGCCATCCATCCCTGGTACCCTTGGCAGCTCCAGCTACTGCTGCCGCCAGTCTCTCGGCCGGTTCCTCCTGCCTGCTCGTGAGCTAGTCACTCCCAGAGGCGATTGCTGCAGCTCCCGCCGCCACGGCTGCTCACCTCCACACTGGCTATTCTATTTCTGGCCAGTGGTGTTTCTCCCCGGTGTGGGGAGGGCTTGCAGCCTCCGCTGCTGCAGCCATTCCTCCCCACGCTGACTCTTCGGCTCCCTGCCAGTACTGGGAGCCTCCACCGCAGCAGTCCTCCGCCACTCTTTCTATTCCCAGCAAGGCTGTTCCTGCGCTCTCGGGGCTGGCTTTTATCTTCGCCGGGTAGCATCTCCTGTTGATGTTACCCTGTCTCAGCTGCAGATGGGCATGGCTGATGAACCACACGGGAGTCTCTCCCCGGCACACTTCTTCGCTTCCTCGAAGTCCTGAAAGCGGTGAGTTTTTTTTATTTTCATTTGTCTGTGGTTTGCCTGTGGGTGTGGGTTCCCACTCACCCGTTCTTATGTCCCTGGGACAGACTGGAAAGGAGAGAGGCATTTCTAAAGCCCCCTAGAAACATTAAAGAGGGATGGGCAAGCTCTGGTCATTCTGACTCCTGAACAGTGGAGTTCGAAGTTCTGTGCAGAATTTAGGATCATCATTGGAAGACTGTTGTAACTGACACAGGTAATGTGGCATCTACATGCTACTGTACCAATGGCTGCATGGGCTTGTATTGTTCATGGAGATAGTGTTTTTTCAGTTGCCTGAAAGCTAGGTGTTTCTGGCTGAGCTTAAAATTAGTGTACAGATGCTTGCAAACCTCTAGCAACAAAAGTTGTCTTTTGTCAACAAATCTTTGTAATCAAAACCAAGACTTCCCCTTCTAGTAAGTCTCTGCTGAGGTGGGCATTATAGCCAGGTACCAGGAATACAGCAAAGTTATTTTCCTCTTTCGATTGCAGCTTTCAGTAGAATCAATTAAGTTCCATCCTTGTCAAGAGAGTTTAGCAACAAGGTGGACATATGTTCTCTGTCTGATTTACTTTGTCTGATTTTAGCCTTGCCAGATTTGTATGTATAATGGTAGAAGACAAGCCATCTTGTCTTTTACCAAGATGCCTTGTTACCATTTCTTCCTTATTCAACCCCTCTTTCTCTTCCTTGGCACACAACCTTTTGATATATCCTTTTCTAGGCTGACTCTTTCTGCTCTTAGAACGTGCCTATAGTACTTCTTTTTCATTATTTGCATCAAATCAAGCTTGGTTCCTATCTTTTTGATAAACCATTTGTTGGATTTTTTTAGGCCCAGGAAACATTCTGTAGCCCACCACCTCATAAATATTCAACTTTCTCAGCTGTATGTGGCTATCAACCATATGAATGCTTTGTATTTGTTTTATTAGTAATCTATCTTCTTGTCCACATTGCATTAAAATTCTTTACCTTGCATAAGGTTTATCTAGTATATGTCTTATTCCATTTATGAATTTATTGTCTTCCATTAAGATTGCACCTAAATATGTAAAATAGGACACTTGCTTTGAGAGCTCATTATGTCAACTCTAACTCTTTCTCCAGTTGTAGTCAACACTTTGGTCTTTGGAAAATGAATCATGATGCCATATCTCTTTGTTGACATGACTATTGTTTGCACTAAATCTCACAGCTCTGCTAGAGTACTGGTAATCAAAACAAATGTCAGTTACCTATCTCAAATTACTAAGCCTTCTGCCTCCAATTTTCAGACACCATTCAAATCCCAGTAGTGCTTCACACATGATCATTCCTGCATAGATGTTAAAAAGCAACATTGAGAGAATGCAGCCTTGCCAAACTCTTCTGTACTTGGAACCATTCTGATGTCAGTCCAGAAACTCCAACCATACTTTTCTGTCTTTTGTACAGTTTGTACAGCAGGTCACTCAAATAAATGTGGTGGGACACCTGTCTAAAACAGGTACGGCCATAGTTGTGTGTTCCACTAAATTGAAAGTTTTATGAAAGTCAACAAAACAAATAGGCAGACAAGGTTCCTTGGGTGAATTTGATATCTTTTATTAGACCAACCCAAATGGTTGGAGAATAGTTATTAAGCAAGCTTTTGGGTTCAAAAACCCTTCGTCAGGCTAAGGACGCTACAGCAGTTGCTGCGTGCTCTTTCTGGATGGAATGAAAAGTAAACAAGCCAGGGTTTTTCATTCCATCCAGGAAGAGCACGCAGCAACTGCTGCAGCATCCTTAGCCTGACGAAGGGTTTTTGAACCCAAAAGCTTGCTTAATAACTATTCTCCAACCATTTGGGTTGGTCTAATAAAAGATATCAAATTCACCCAAGGAACCTTGTCTGCCTATATCCTTAGACCAACACGGCTACAACCTAAACCCCTGCAACAAAACAAATACATTTTTCCAAACTACCTTGTCTTATCCATCACAATTCTCAATTTCATCACCTAGTTTCATGTCTCAAAATCTGCTTGCTGTGTTGCAATCTCTCTTTCTAATTTAATTTATAGTTTCTCCAGAGCTAGTCTTACATGAACTATCCAGTTTCTCCAGGACTATCCTTTTTCCTTGCGTGATACACCAGTGAAATTATAATAGTTTAAATATTTCTTTGGACTGACTTTTTTCAATGTTGGTACATAAACTGAGTTCATTAGACTTTTGGCCATTTCCAGTTTCCCATACTTTGTAGTAAATATCATCTGTTGCATCTACTGCCAGGGTGCCTGATTTCTTAAAGAGTTCTAGTAGAACTTCAGCTGAGTGCTGGGCTTTTTCTGACTTGGTCTTCTTCATTGCCAAAGCCACCAAACTTATGTGTTTGTGGTTCTCGTAATCTTCCCAAGTTACACTGATGTTCTCAGAATCATCAGGGTGCTCTTTGCAGTAATTCCTCCATCTTGCCTGATTTGGATCTAACAATTCTTACTATTAGTTGCATCTTTGTTAGAGTTTTCAGTGTTGCAAAAACCTCTGCTAGATTGCATATCTTAACACAGGTCCTGGGTGAACAGATCTGGGAGTCACTCTGGCCCTGAGGGGCTAACCAGGGTTGAGAGGAGTATGCAGAAACCAAGTGCAGGGAAGCAGAAGCTAGGAGCTCAGTCTGAGAAACGAAGTCAGGAAGCTGGATGGTTGGACAGGAGTGTGAAGTTAGAGGGCTAACCTAAGGGATTCATCAGGAAGTGCCCTTCACCTTTGCCTATGGTTCCCGTTGTCCTTCATGTTCTCTCAGAAAAATCCACTAATCCTTTTGTTTCCACAGTATTGTTTGCTAGGTTGGATCTAGCCTTCACCTTCACTTTGGGCAACTAGTACCACCAGTGGCTATACCCTTTACTGCTGCCCAGTGGCACTGGATGGTACCCTATGTTAGATTCCTTAGGTAGAGCAATATCATAGAACTGGCTAATTGCCTACCAAGAATGATGTGGGAGGGAGCTGGGATGGAATGCCGCCACCTAACGGACCATGCTGCCACTCTTCTGCCTCTTGCAGAGAGTGGGGTGGGGGAGCTGAGGCCACTGCTGGTGGACCTGGCTCCCCCACCCCCTGTTCGGTCCTTGACTTGGCCTTGGAATCATGGCAGCACTTCTCCACGCTTGGAGCACTCTGATTGGCTGTTTCCATCAGCCAATCAGAGTGCAAACAAAGTGTTACAGACAAACAGATGTAGGCTTTTGTAATATTAGAATCATGGAAAATTAGGGTTGGAAGGGACCTCAGGAAGTCTTCTATTCAAAATCCCTGCTCAAAACAGGACCATCCTCAACTACATCATCCCAGCCAAGGTTTTGTCTGTCTAGGTCTTACAAACTGCTAAGCATAGAGATTCCATAATTTCTCTGGGTAGCTTGTTCCAATGCTTTATTACTCTCCTACTGAGAGTTTTTCCTAATATCTAAACTTCCCTTGCTGCAACTTGAACCATTGCTCCTTGTTCTGTCATCTACCACCACTGAGAACTGTCTAGCTCCATCCTCTTTGTAATCACCCTTCAGGTAGTTGAACACTGTTATTAAATCCCCCATCAGTCTTCTTTTTTGACTAAATAAGTCCAGTTCACTCAGCCTCTCCTTATAAATCGTGTTCCCCAGACCTCTAACCGTTTTCATTGCCCTCTGTTGGACTCTTTCTAATTTGTCTACATCCTTTCTGTAGTGGGAGGCCCAAAATATGTTTTTTGGTCTCCATAAAACACACTTTGATTGCCTGCTATGAGGCAGTGGGTAGCTCAGTTAATTTGCTACATGCTTGACCATGAGGCAGGTAGTACTAGATTACATAGTATCAGTAGCAGGTATAAAAACCTAACCTGGTCTATTCCACTACAACACTGAACCATATTCGAAGTCTCTCTCTGCTATATTATCAAAGTTCTCAAGTCTGAACCTAGGCTACCTACAAAATCAATGGGATTCAAAATGGGGATGGTAGATGATAAGCCAGTTTTTTGGCTCAAGAGAACTAACTGCAAGGGTTATTGTCACAGAGCACGTGGGTGCCCTGCTCCTAAAGAGGGGAAAGTGCTAGGGAAACAGCCCTAGCAGTGAGTAAGGAGCCCAGCTGTTGATCACCAGGGCAACCAGAGTAGTTAGTGCCCACACCTGCCAACGGTCAGCTGACTGAAAGGGGCAGGGCCTGGCTGCCTTATAAACCCTAGGGACTGAGGCCAGGAGGAGTTCCCTGCCAGCAGCTAAGGGGGAAGGAGCTCTCTCATGGAAGAGAGGAGAAGCCTAAATGCAGGAGCAGCATCTGACACTGCTGCGGGATGAAGTATCCCCGGTGGGCTTGAATGATGTTTTAGCCGAGCGGCTTTAATTTATGTTACAGCCCAGGGGCTTCTGTTTTGTTGCTACTTAAAGACCGGTGGTTTGGGAGAGGCTATTAGGGGAAGGAGGAGGCCTCATAGGGGACCCACAGCAGTGTGGGGACCCCAGCGCCAGCGAGAGTGCAGCATTTGGGGTGCATTGACCCCCACCCCAGAAAGGGGGCAGTTGAGAAGCCCCAGAGAGGGGGCACTGGTGAGAACCCCAGTGCAGGTATGGTGAGCCCTAGAGAAGCGGGCAGCACTTGAGAAGCCGTAGAGAGAAGGGGCAACGTTATTGTGAGAAACCCTAGAGAGGGGGTAGTCTTGGAGAAGCCCCAGGAGAGGGGGCAGTGAGGAGCCCCAAGAGAGGAGGCAGCATTGGCGAGTGCCAGAGAGGGCGCAGAGCAAGACAGGGCCACGTAGGGCCCAGAGAGGACAAGGGGGCCAAATTATAACAAGGCCCTGACTGAACAACGTCAATTCCAGCTGTGAGGCTTGGGGCGTGGTAAAGGGGTGGTTGGAGCCACGCATAGCCCATAAGGCTAGGGTGCCCCTGAAGCACCCGTTGCAGAGCAGGACCCACAAGGGGTCCAGGAGTCCATGGGGTCAGATATTACAACAAACCGTGTCCAAGAGGACATAAGGCAGCCTCCCATATATTTATTCTCCATCAAAGATGTGGCGGGCAAGAAGTGAGGGTGCCCTTTGGGCCAACTTGGCATGGGAAGGGGGCCTTGGGGAGATCACAGCCATCTCACAAGACCCCGTGCCATGACAGTTATGCTTATTTGTGCAGGAAGCAGGAGCCTCTAGGCTATTCCCAGTCTGTGAAATGGATTAATGTGATCTAACAACTGCCATAATCATCATCAGTTTCTATTCCAACATTTCTTGGACCTTGTCTTCAATAGCACAGAGACAGCAGCCATAAAAATAAATAAATAAAAACTCATTTTTCCCCTTGAAGAAAAAGTGATGCTCATTTGACAAGGACAAATCACATCACATAACGCACTTCTGGAAGGTGGCGTGCTCAGATGATACTTTGATAATAACCCATAGAGTACAAGACTCTAAATTCAAGTAAATGAAGGCACAGAGAATTTAAATTACTTTTAAAAAATCCTTTCCAAAGGAAGGTCACAGATAGAAATAGGACCCTAACTTAGAGACTAAAACAGTCTTACAATTGACTCTGTATAGGTGGAGGCGTCTGTCAATTGTGGGATTAGAGTTTTAGGGACTGATTTTGCTTTTCACTAACATTCTAAAGAGTCTGGCTAACCTTAGAATGGTTATTCTGTGCATAATAATTACCGGATTGACATGCACAAGATAAATTAAAATATGACTACAACTATTAAAACATCTGGGTTACTCAGAGTACTTAAACATATGATCAAATTTCAGAACTAGTTTTCTCAGTGCCTTGCATTTTAAGAGAAGGAAGGGTTTTGTTTTGTTTTTGTAATATCTTTTATTGCAAAATAAGTTAAGAAAATTGTTAGACAAGCTTTCAGACACAAAGGGCGCGTCCAGACGAGCACGCACGTGCCTCTTGCCCCGCCTCAAACCCCTTTGAGGCGGGGCAAGAGGCATGTGTGGGAATGAAAAAATGTTCCCCCACTGCAAACTTGCAGCGCAGGGAGAAAATTAGACCCCTGGAAATCCAGGGATCTAAAAAAAAATTAAACAAAAAAAAGCAGGGCAGGGACCGTGCCCTGAGGCAACCGGATGCTGGGTCCTCCAGGGAGACACTCTGGCTTGCCCTGGTGCTGAAACACATGGCCGGCCAGACTCCAGTGCTGGTGAGTAAGGGGTCGGGGGGGGCTGGAGGAGGGGGAAGGGGACCATAGGGGGGACCCCTGCCGGCCCCGCCCACTCCCCTAGTTTCTCCATCCCTGCCCTGCCCAGCCTCTCCCCCCGCAAGCCCCCTGATCCCTGCCCAGCCCCTCCCCCTGCTAGCCCCCCAAGCCCCCTCGATCGCTGCCCAGCCGGGTCCTGCCGCCCTCGGGGCCCCTGTGCTGCCTGGAGCAGGGCCCTGCCACCCTGGGTCTGGCCTGGCTGGGCAGCACAGAGGTCCTGAGGGTGGCAGGGCCTGGCTGGGCCCAGCACGCGGGGACCATACAGCACACTGGGTCCTGCCACTAAGAGCCCACCCTGGCCAGGCGGCAGAGGGGCCCCGAGGGCAGCAGATCCTTCCACCAAGGGCCCAGCCCAGCAGCAAAGAGGCCCCAGGACCCGACTGGGCCGGGTGTGTGGTCCCTGCATGCTGCACCAGGTCTTGCCACCATGGCTCAGAGCACCCCACTCCCGCTGCTGCTAAAGGTAAGTTATGGGCCCTGGGCGGGGTGCCTGGGACCCTAGGCAGGCGGGGGGGGAGGGGCTGTGGCCCTCCAGGGTGCCTGGGACCCTGGGCAGGGGGAGGCGGACTGTGGCCCTCCAGGGTGCCTGGGACCCTGGGCGGGGGGGCTGTGGCCCTCCAGGGTGCCTGGGACCCTGGGTGGTGGGGCTGGGGCCCTGTGGGGGATAGGAGCTGTGGCCCTCCACAGGGGAGCTGGGGCCCTGTGGGGGGGAGCATTCTATATGCTGGGGGGGGGGGGGCTGTACCCTGTGGGGGCCAAGGGACCCACCCCTCCTGAGCAGCCCCCCCACAAGGTCCCCCACACCCACAGTCCCTCCAGCAATTGCCCCACACCTACCTACACACCAACCCACATCCCTCCACACACATACACCTGCCTTCCCCCACACCCCTTCCCACCCCCTTCCTGCAAACACCACATCCCTCCATCACACACCTATCATGTGCGAAGAAAACCAAAAGCACACATCAACACATATAGGTATTTAGAATTTATTTTATCATGATGATACAGACACTGGTAGGCTTCCACATTGTTTTATTGGTATATTTACAGTGTTAAGGCATTGTCCAACTGATTGCTCTCTCTCTCTCTCTCTCTCTCTCTAGATATATATATATGTGTATGTGTATAGAGTGATCTTTTGTTTTAATTGTGGAAAAACATGGATTTTGGGGTATTTTTAAAAATGGATTTGGAATGCTGCTGCAGCAGTCCAGCTGGCACAAGGGGTAGTGATCCCAGGTACCAAGTGGCTGGGCCCCAGAAGCTCCTGAGAGTGAGTAGCCCTGAGCTGCTTGCCAGGGCAGCTTTTTGTAGAGATGGGACCAGGACATGGCAGCTTTTTATACTGCTGGGGATAACACAGGTGCTGGCCCCAGGCTCTAGCTCCCCCTGGCTGCAGATCCGGGAGGAGCCAGGCAGGGTTATTTTGCCCCAAGTGGCACAATTTGTTCCACAACAAAGTGCATGTCCGAGTATGTGCACTGAGGCAAAAAGCCCTGGCTCAAATTTGCACTGTTTCTATTTGAGCTGCTGCAAGCACACGTGCTTGCATGTGTGGACGCCCCCAAAGTGAACTTTCTCAAGCACTGGGGAAAAAGCACGTACAACCTAAGCTAAGTACTACATTTGTATTAAACTATATTCATTTGCTTATGAAGTTAAAGAGTCTTCTGGAAAAAGACCAGAGAGAAGTATACAGGATGTTTATAAAGTCCTTGTGCAACTTTAAACTTTAATAACTTTGGATGTACACATGATAGAACCAAACTGCAAATGGTGATTAAAAGCATAATTCATTAAGTTTTAACACAATACAGCTCAAATTTTTAGACTTCAACATAACCACCATCTTTCGTGACACATTGTTCAATCCAATTTTCCAACTCGTAGAAAACATTTTCCAGTTGCTGCTGAGTGATTTCATAAATTGCATTTGTGGTTCTTACCCTATGAATAACTTACACTGTGCTAAAAACATAATGAATTATGCTTTCAATCACCATTTACAGTTTGCTTCTATGTGTATATCCAAAGTTATTAAAGTTTAAAGTTGCACAAGGAATTTTATAAACACCCTGTAGATAAGGCTCATTCAGTAGATCATTAGGTCCTGCTGCCTCAGTTTCTTTTCTTCTCCAGGGATTCACGTTTCACACTTCACTTCCTTTCCTGGGAGTGTAATTTAAAACAGGATGGATAATATATTATTTTTGTGTAGAATTCCCTCTTGTTTGAGCCTACTCAAATATTGGCATCATAGGGCTCTTTACATTTCATGATACCTAATGTCCTTTTTATTCCTTTCAAATATAGAAAGAGAGAGAGAAAAGGAAAATTAGAAGATCAGATCTATCTTGGGTATAATTTGGGAAAGCCAAGACAAGAAGTGCAGTTGAACTGAATGCAACCACATCAAGAATTATGTCTGCCTTTGGATGAGTCAGATTTTATTGCAGATTTTATTTTTACTAACATTGTAGAAAGACCACTTTGGTATCACAGAGGGATGTGAGAAGAACTTCCTGCCTGAAGCTATCTGTGAGTGCGTTTAGATGAGACACTTACTGTGCAGTAGCTCGTTACTACTGCGCAGTAGTGTTGTCACACACAATCCGTGATGAGACACTACTGTACAGTAGTAACAAGCTACTGTGTAGTAAACATCACCAGGCAACCATGCTGGGACACTGCTGTGCAGTAATACCAGTTACTGCACAGTCATTTAGTACTTGGTTATGCAAGTACTAAATAACTGTGCAGTAACAACTATGCAGTGGACATCTTGTGTAGATGTGCCCTGTATGCAGTTAGAGTGGTGCTATTTATGAACAAATTAAAGCACAACTGGGTGATCTGATGAAGTCAAACATATTAATAGTGTAGCTATTCTAATATAATAAAGGGTTTAGTCTGTCTCTCTGTGCATCTGTCTGTCTGTAATGATTTTGGCCAACTGTGCACACACCGCTGAGAGGGTGGGCAGCAATTGGCTGCACAGGTCTGGGCTGCACAGGCCCAAGTTTGATCAGCTGCTGGAGAAGTTTGTGGCAGCAGCAAACATGCCCCAGCCACCTGAGCAGTGGGCTTCCCCATGCCTCCCTGCCTGAGGGTGAAGCAGGGAGTCATAGTGGCGGTGCCTCCCAGCCACCCATCCCTGATACCCCCCAGAGCAGCTGGCAGGGAGGGAGAGGTGGTGGGCAGGGAGGAAGGGAGGGGAGTGGGGCAGGGGGAGGTGAAGGGCAGTCACGGTGGTGGTTGTTTCCAGGGCCAGGAGATGGGGAGGGAGGGAAGGGAGCGGGATAGGGGGCTCTGACAAAAGCCAGCAGGGAGGGGGAGGAGGCGGGCAGGGAGGGAAGCTGCATGGGCCCGGGCAGGTGCGGGGTGGGGGGAGGCAAGGGGGGAGTGGTCATGGTGGCGGCTGTTGTTGGGGCCGAGCAGGAGGGAAGGAAGGAAGCGGGATGGGGAGGAGAGTCACAGTGGTAGTACCCCCCTGCTGCCTGGCCCCGAGAACAGCCAGCAGGGAGGGGGAGGCGGTGGGGAGAAGCCCTGCTGTGAGGTGGAGGCTGGAGGAGGTAGCAAAGGGCGTCTTTACATGGCTGGCCTTGAAGGGTGAGCGGGGGGCTGGGGGGGCCATGTACACACTTACTGAAATCTGTTATTCTTGATGGGCAATTAACTAGTAACTCATAACTGGTCAACAGCAAAGTTTATAATGTGCTTTCAAGAGAACTGAGGTAGAACAGAAATTTTGCAAATGTGTATGAGAAGCAGCCTTGAAAATACAGGTGACATTGAAATTAACCCCCTACCCCACTATTACAGAGAGCCAGGGAGCAACTCCAGGCCCTTGGAGGGACTAATACAGGTGGAGAACCCTTTCAAATGACTGCTTACCCCAGGCACAGGCAGTGCAACCAGGCCAGTTATTGAAAAGCTTGGGGTGGAAGTGGTGGATCAGGTGAACCGGAGAAGTAACTGCAGGCTTGATAAGGGAAGAATCACATCTGAAGAGGGAGGCTGGCACTTACCTGTCAGAGCTGGGGAACTCCAGACCCTGGGAGGGCTGCAAGGAAGTCCAGGAACCTGCAACATTCAAGATACATTATTTTAGTTATATATATTTAATTGTTACTGTGGAGTGACATGGCCCAAGGCTTGGGGAAAGGATTTTACTTTGGAAGCAGTTGTGGCTTAGATCTGCATTCATGTTTAAAAACAGGACCAGAAGTGGTTGTGACTGGAGGCTTGGAGGCCACAGGCAGTGCTGGAGGGGTGCATCGCTCTCATTGCAGGAGGACCATACTACAAACCAAGGATCTGAACCTGCAACAACAAAGACTATGGGCATGGGCCCAGACCCCTTTGGGGAATAGGAAGGTGAGAGAGGACCTGAAGCCCCAAAGACTTAGGGCACAAACCCAGAGCCTGAGAGGGTGAGATGGGGGCTGAAGGACCCAGAGCTGAGAGGGTGAGATGGGGGTGCGGGGCGATGCATTGGACCTGGGCTGAGGGGCACGGCCAGAGCAAGAGGGCCAAAGCCAGAAGGCTGAAGCCCAGACAAAGATTTAAGGCCCAAAGGGCCAAGTGCTATGTTGGGAGCTAGGGAGATCCCCTCCAAGTCAATACCCTGGGGACAGAGGAACTGTGTGGCCAGGGGAGAAATAGCACTCAAAGCTTCTGAGGGCAGCCTCACCACTTTAACATCAAGATGTGGCAGGCGAGACAACAGGATGGGACCCTGAGATGCCAGAAGGGCAAAGTAAGGCAGGATCCAGGTAGGAACTAGGGGGTGACATGGCTGCTCCCATGGCCTGACTTCCTACGCAGATGAGAAGAGAGCCCAGAATACATGCCATTTGATTTCCCAGTCCAATTTGGTCATGGATAGAAACAGATCTAAGTGATACACTGTAACTACTGCAGAGCTTTACAGTGGGCCCAACCCTATAATGTTAACACTCTTAAAAAGCTTTTCTACATAGTAGTCATAGTGGTTTAATTGAAATGTTATTAGTTAATCTAGTGTAACATTTGTGCATGGACTCCCTTATATATATTTAAAATGGGTTGCAGCTGTTGACGAAAATGAAACCAGTCTTAGACAGATTTAAACCCATCTAAGAGCTAGTCTGCACATGGTTTTGTATCACTATTATACATGAGTTTTAAACCCAACGCAGTCAGGTAGAATAACCATTGATGCATACACAGTTATAACGGTCAGACAAATTAGTTACTTCAGGGCAAACAGAGGGTTGGGACTGTATCATACATCAGCCCTCTTCCTTTGGGGGTGGGTGGGGGGGGTAGGCTATCGAAGTTTGGCTTGCTTGTACAACAGGCTATGAGTATTCACAAAGGCACTTGCCAAACAGCTGACATGTAGTAAACCTCCTTTTTTACGTCACAGTAAATTGTTTATAACAGATTTAAAACAGGCATTACCAGTTATTGACCATAAGCCAAATTCAGTTTTCTGCTTCTGAACTTAAAGATGTCAACATCATGAAAAAGCATAATTAATAATGTCAGGGGAAAAAAATACAAAGCTGGTAGAAAGCATAGGATTTTAAGTGAGGGATAGTCATCTGGCAGCCATGTCAAGTCCAGACAGGAGAAATTGTTCATCCATGTTGACTGAAGAATTGGGCTCCATATGGAGCTATAATTTCATTAATAAAAATAAGAACTTTTTTTTCCTTTTGCAAACAAATAACTCCTGGTCACAAAATGCAAGTTTTATATATGGCTTGGATGAGACAGAATAATATCTAAGTGATGGAGAAATGATCCTTAGCTCTCCTAATGTCTGCATTTCCCCATCATCAACTGAAATGCTGCTTGAATTATCACTATTCGGTATCAACAGGTTTCTTTCCTTCCTCTTCATCTGTAATTGGTGTTTTCAAATATTGTTTTGTATTTAGCAGCATTAATTTTCTTGTGTTCCTTACTACCAAAACTGTTCCTCACCTGAACAGCTACTATTTGTCCCTTGCTGTGTTTCACCATCAGGGCCTGGCTTCTGAAACCTCTAGATCCCAGGTTCTAACTGCTTTGAAACTTCCTAGTCCTATTATTTCACAAAATTCCTGGGTTTTACATGATTGCCTTATATTTCCAGAATTAAAATACATGGTTTTGAGGACATCCTGAATCACACCCACACACTTATTTAGAAACAAATGGGTATCCTACTCACTTCATGAGGCTATATTTCTATGTGACTATCTACATTTTTTTTACCTGAAGAGAAATCCAGTTGAATGATTGAAATCAAAATGGACATGCATAAGTTAAATAGACTTGAATGTATTCAGAAAGAAGACACTCCTACAAGCAGCACAATGCCCACTATTTAAACAATAGTTTTCTTTATACAGACTTATTCTTTATTCCATAAGCATTTAATTTAACAAACAGTCCTTGTTCTGGTGTCTCTATTGTGTGTTTCTACTTTTTACAGATCTTTGTTCTCAGTCATGTATCGAAAGGAATAGCAAATAAAGTGCTTGTATAAAAGAATAATAAGAATAATACCTAGAGATTGTATAGAACTATCTATTTTCAGTTAGGTTTAGAATTTATTCAGCCTCAGAACAGGACTGTGAAGTACATATAAATATTGTTGTTCTCCTTTTGCACCCATGGGAACCCAAACATGGAAATTATGTGATTTTTTTTTTCCACAAGGTAGCATAAGGAGTTTGGGATACACCTAGATCTTATCTTTTTTATATGTCTTGGGATTTAACCCAAACCACATTCTTCCCCCTACTTTGTAAAGTCACTACAAAGTATTCCCTCTGATACAGAGTCTCCCAAACAAGTAACTGTTTTTTTAAATTTCTTTCTTGGGGCAGAAAACCAGGTCTTTTCTGCCATGTGGTAGGGGGAACGGCATATGACAATAAAACATCAGTCAGGAATTTGGCATGATAAACAGAGTTAGCTGAAGAAAAAGCTGAAGTGATGAGTTGTTCTGTGAAGAATGAAACACAGTCACTTAGAAATGAAGAAGGGAGATGAAGTAAAACAGCCAGAAGGAACTGAATAGCAGAGCAGGAAAGTGGATATTTTAGTTGGGTTTGCTATGAAATAGAAAGCTGCTTGAAAAATAAAAAATTAGGCTTTTAGTTTGGTAGATTAGTGCTAGAAAGGACCTTTTTAAGAGCTATATCAATTTACTTCTTTTAAGTTAAAGTGAATTAGGGATCACTATTGACTGGAAAAGCACTAAAACATAATAAACACTTGTGAAGTCCTACTGACAATACAGACAGTCCTCGGACTTACGACACAATTGGTTGAAAACTGCATCTTAAGTCGAAACGTTGTAACTTGGAACCAATTTTCTCATAAGAAACAATGTTATAAATAGGGGATTGGTTCCTGAACCAAAGCCTGATACCCTGTTTTCACAAAAAATACCCCAGAATTTTGTACTCGATCAATTATAGATGAGTAATATAGCTACATTAATGTATTTATATCGGAAATAGCAATCATATTGATTTGGAAGGACTTCTTTGAGGTAACTTTGCTGGACTTTTTGAAAGGTTCTTGGTTGGACTTGTTGAAGGGTTCTTGGCTGGAGTCTTCTAAGGAGTCTTGGCTGCAGGAGTCTTGCCTGCTTTGTTAAAGAAAGTGTCCAAGGCAGTTTGGGCAGATGTTCTTCAGGGAGATGAGCAATGCAGCGAACTTGTTTTCTGGTGTGGCGTTGCATCAGATCAAGCATTGTAAAGTCAAAACTGACGTAATAAAGTTGAAACGGGGTGTCAATTTATAAACGTTGTAAGTGCAAAACATTGTAACTCAAAATGTTGTAAGTCGAGGACTGCCTGTAGTCTAAAATATATAATGGGGGAAGTAGGGAATGTTTCAACACTAACAGCCCTCCAGGCTGGGGCAAGGTGGTAGTAGGAGAGATGCTCAGGCCTACTAATATGAAAGGTAGCTGGCCCTTTAAGGAAAGTTGGGCTTATCTCCACTTGTGCTTAGTTATTTGCTTCTTGGGTGATGAGTTTTAGCTTGGACTGTGGTTAGATGAGGTGACTGGGCATCATGGGTGCTTGTACGTGTGATGGTCATCACGATGTACACATGACGAAAATGTCATTTGTATGGCTTAATAGCATCACACATTACATGTGCGCCAGTTTAGGGGATTTTAAATGAGTTTGCATCATTGTGAACTAAACTACATCCGGATGTAGTTTAGTTTTCAATGATGCATTGCAGCTGTCAGCTCATGCCCCCCCACCCCTGCCCCTGGCTGTGGGAGAGGTGAGCAGGCTCTGCAGAAAAAAAGGATCAGGCCCCTTGCTGCGTCTGCTTTCAGTAGGCACCTGCTGAAGGCAGAAACAGTGAGGGGGGCCAAACCTTTTTTTTTTTTCCCCTCTAAGGAGCCTGCCCATCTCTCCCACGGCCAGGGGGTGAGCTGCTGGTGGACTGAGCGGCCCCTGAGCTGCAGGGAGCCCCAGTCTTTCTCTCCATGATTGTAGTGCCCCCTGGGGCTGCCCGGGTGGGCTACTAGCGGGCCAGGTGCTGCCCCAACTTGGAGGCAGCATCAGCCTGATCCAACTGTTCTCCAAGCCCACCCATTGGAAGCCCACCCGGCACTGCTACCCAGGCGGGCTTGGGGAACAGTTGGATCAGGCCAGATGCTGCCTCTGAGCTGGGCCAGTACCTGGCTCACTAGCAGTGCCCCTGGGTGGCCCCAGGGGGTGCTGCCACTGCAGAGGGAAGGACTGGGGCCCTCTGTAGCTCAGGGGTCATGCATCCCACAAGCAACTTGCCCCCCCCCCCCCCCCCCGCCCCCCCAGCCACTGGCAGGCTCTGGCACCAAAAAAAAAAAAAAAAAGGATTGGGCCCCTCACCATAATCATAGAATCATAGAAAGTTAGAGTTGGAAGGGACCTCAGAAGGTCATCTAGTCCAATCCCCTGCTCAAAGCAGGTCCATCCCCAACTAGATTATCCCAGCCAAAGCTTTGTCTAGTTGGGTTTTGAAAACCTCCAAAGATGGAGATTCTACAGCCTCTCTGGGTAACCTGTTCTAGTGCTTTACAACCCTCCTCATAAGAAGTTTTTCCTAATGCTTAATCTAAACTTCCCTAGCTGCAACTTGAGACCATTGCTCCTTACACTGTCCACTGTCACCACTGAGAACAGTCTAGCTCCATCCTCTTTGAACCCCACTTCAGGTAGTTGAAGGCTGCTATTAAGTCCTCTCTCAGTCCTCCACTGGGGGACTGTTAAGTCCCCTCTTATTTAGCCCTATCAGGCTAAATAAGCCCAGTTCCCTCAGTCTTTCCTCAGAAGTCATGTGCCCCAGTCCCCTCACCATTTTTGCTGCCCTCCACTGGACTCTCTCCAATTTGTCTGTATTCTTTCTGTAGTAGACGACCCAAAACTGAACACAGTACTCCAGATGTGGCCTCACCAGTGCTGAATAGAGGGGAATAATCGTTTCCTTTGACCTGCTTGCAGCACTCCTACCAATGCAGCCCAGTATGCCATTAGCCTTCTTGGCAACAAGGGCACACTGCTGGCTTATATTCAGCTTATGACCACTGTAACCCCCCAGATCTTTTTCTGCAGAGCTGCTGCTCAGACAATTGCTTAGACATAAGCTCATATTCAGCTTATTGTCCACTAGGGGTGTGCAAAACAGGCCATATTCGATTCAGATTCAGCCTGAATTGGGGACAGTGATTTGATTCGTTGATTCAGATCACAGCCCCTAATTCAATTTGGCTGAATCCAAATCTGAAGATTCGATGCTGATTTCAGAGAATCAGAGATTCAACCATAGACACAGCTTTAAATGCTTTCTCTATGTACCTTGAGGTACCAGGCACAGTTCATGAATGCTGCGATGGTGGGGCAGATGGAGCATCCCACAGGAGCACAGCCTCCCCACCCCCCCGGCTGGTGAACCCAGAAGTAATGTGACAGAAAAATGTAAGTGGTGGGTTTAAATTAAAAACCCACTGTTTCAATTTAGGAGGCAGAGAATAAAACCCTGAGGACTAAACCCCTGTCATGTGTACAAGCACCCCACATATACAGTTTGGGGTGGGAGGGTGGGGGTGACTTTCTGTAAAAGGAGAGAGAGATTGAGATTGAGCTCTGTGGTAAAATACCACAAGTAAAGATTGCCCTGTAGAGAATTTGCAGCTAGAAAAGAAACTCTCTACATCAGCTTGAGGAAGGTCTGGCTAAGACAACTTTTAGCGAAGGATGGAAGCACAAGCTTTATGAAGGTTACAATGCATTAGTGAGGCTGGAAATTTCCAGCTTTTGTTTAAGCTGCTACTCTAGGGTTACCATATTTCCAGTTCCAAAAAAGAGGACACCTGTTGCATGAGGTGGGGAGGAGAAGGGGTATGTGATTGTGAGGGGCAGTGATATGCCAATGCCATGCCCCTACCCATTCCACTGCCCCTCACTCCTAAGCAACAGCCTCCCCCCCGCCAGCCCTGCTGCTGCACCTCACTCCCAACCCACAGACCGCTGGTCCTGCCAGTGCCTGTCACTACCAACCCACAGTAGCCTGTCTCCCTGGACCATGCTGGTGCCCCTAACTCCTGACCCGCAGCTCTCTGGCACCACCAGCACCCCAGACTCCTGACCCACAGTCCCCAACCCCCAATGCCCCTCACTCCCAAAACATAGCCTCCCCAGCCCTGCCGGTGCTCCTCACTCCCGACCCACAGTCCCCTGCTCCGTCCAGCTCTGCAGCATCTCCTGGCTGCCCCACCCATTCAAGCAAGGGCATCAGCCCCAATGCCACTGGCTAGGCCACACCACTCCCTGCTGCTCCTGAAGGGATCCCCTGCCTTCTTCCCTCACTGGAGCAGTAGGCACCACCCCACCACCTCCTCCACCCTGCTGCAGCCCCAGTGCCTGGATACCTTCCCCCAGTGCTGGCAGGCACTCGCCCCTCCCCCCTACATTTATCTCCTCCACACATTTCTGCACCCCCCCCACACACAGCCCCCCAGGTGGTCCCCAAGCCCTGGCCCTGCAACCCCCACAGACTTACCTGCATGCAGCTGCTGGGACTGCTCCCACCCTCCTGCCTGGCTGCATGCTGGCCACGTGCATATATGCCCTGCCTACAGTCGCCCTCTGCTCAGCCCCAAGTAGCTGCTTGCTAGGGCAGGGCAGGAAAAACTTTGAAGCTGAGTTAACCAAAATCCTGCACATTTGATCACATTAAAAAAAAACCCACCTGGATAGAGATGGGAGGACCCAAAAAGAGGACACGTCCAGGAACACCTGGACATATGGTAACCCTGTGCTACTCTATATTAATTAGGAGGAAAGCAGGGAGAACAGGATTGAAAATCATGTTTGTGGTGACTTGTTTAGCTGAAGTGTAAGGGAGCTGGGTTGTGCTGCCTGGAGCCAAGTTGTGTCTCTGCTGTAACAATCGTGTTCTGTCCTTTGAAAATTCTCCTGCCATGCCTGGATGGTTACAGAGAAAGGTACCAAACAGTCTGGGAGACAAAAACTCAGCTGAAGGCTCAGGAGGTCCGCTTATCTTTGCAGGGCTCTACCATCCTCATACCCTGCCCTAACCACACAAGATGTTCCAGGATTGTTGTTGATTGCCTACTGGATGGAGAGTCTGGTCTTAGCCCTGTGAGCCCCCTAGGTGGGGTCTTCTGTTAAGTTGGCTGCTTGCCTCATTCTTCCCTGCACAGGTCCCAAGACAGCCACCTCTCAGTTCTAATCTTGCCCTTACCTTCAGGGTCAGGATGGACTCACCCCTCCCATCTCTTCTTTCTTTTAGGGTCCTGAAGCAGTTATTTTCACCCCTTGGGACTGGACCCACTGACAGAGTGGTCTCCTCTGTTGCTTCGCTGGCTCTTCTCAGGTAAGTTTGGGGACCAAGGCTTTCCTCCAAGGCTCAGGGTCAGTTACTCCTCTCATCTTCTCTCTGTGTCCTTTCTATCTGCACCTTCCTCCCCTTTTCTCCGGACCAACCCCGGATGCTCCCTCAGTGTCCCTTTAAATTCCCTATTTCCTCCACTGTGTCTCCTGTGGCAGCATCTGATTCACTATCTTCTGGACACAGCTGTTTTCCTTTTTCTTTTTCAACGTGGTTTTCCTCTTTCCCATTTGCCACGCCATTTACCTTGTCCCAGACTTGAACTCTGGCAGCGGGGCTTACCGTGACAGCCTTTAAACTGCTGCGGCCCCATCTGGTTCCTTTAATTAGTTGGGGCACAGCGTCTTTCCTGCCTCAGCTTGGCGCAGTTTCTTCAGCGTCCTCCGGTAAGTTTTGTTTCCTTATATTCTTCCTCATTTTACTGTGGCAGGGTGCCTTGGCCACCCTATCACATGCAGAAATTGGGAAATCTTGGTAGCAGCAGGTTCTGAGACAATGGGATATCCAGGGCTGGGCAAATAGGGCACATGTCTCAGGTGACAAGTTGGAGGGGGTGCCAGCAGCATCGCTTGGATCTCTATACCTCTGCTCTCCAGTTCTTGGTATTCCTTTCCTACCCAACTCTCCCAACCTCACTGGTGCTCAACAGAAACTCTTAGGGCACTGAGGGTGTGTGTAGACAAAATGGAGGTTTACTTCACTATAAATTGAACCGGTGGGTTTTTTAAAACACCGCTTTCATTTAGGGTGAAGAAAACCCCCATGTCATGTACACCCATGTAGGACCCCGATCTTTACCTGCCTCTCCGGTGGCGGGGAGGGGACGGCAAGCTACCGGTGGGCAGAACAGTCCCTGGGCTGCGGTGCGGGGGTGAGGGCTGGTGTTTCCCTCCATGGCAGCGGTGTCTTCCCCCTGGCAGCACTTGCCTGCAGGTACCAGGCTTAGGTGGTCCCAGGGGGTACTGCAGCCACGGAGGGAAGGACCATTCCTCGCACAGCTCATACAGGCAGGCAGGCTCTCCAGGGGGAAGAAAAAAAAAGATCAGGCTTGCTGCTTTTTTTTTTTTCCTTTGGTGGAGCCAGTCTTCCCAGGTTGCTGCCAGGGTGCCTGCACGGGCTGCCTGCACAGTCCCGGAGCTGCATGAAGTCCGATGCTTTGCTCCGTGGCTGTAGGGCAGCAAACTAGAACACCTCCGAGGAGTTTTAGTTTGCTGTGCCCCAAAGTCATTTAAGGTGCATTACACCGTTGAATGTATTACAGCAGCTGGAATTAATGCGCAATGTGCCGCCGCCGTGTGTAAACATCAGCCCATTAAAGTGGTGCAAAAGCATTTAACCCACTTTAAAGTGTTGTGCACACATGCCCTTTGTTCCATCTACACATGCCCTGAGAGGCTAGTTACCCTCTGGTCTGGGACTGGATGCAGTATGTCTCTGTTAAGCATCAGGAGATGGGGTGGAAAGAACTCATAGAGTGCTTGGAAATTCTGACTGCTGGAGTGCTGATTTCTCATGCAGAAACATGTAAAACATATAAAACACGGCTCTTTAATTTGCAGTTAAGGTTTTTTGTTGCAAAACCTGCACAGAAACCCAAAAAGAGAAGCACAGAAGCACAAAAACAGATTGAACTAGTAGGTAGAAGAAGCAGCAGTACTATTACATTAGGCCGGGGTGTCAAACTTATTTGGCCCGCAGGGCAGGTCCATGGGTCAGATGAATGGCAGGCCCACAATGCTGCTCCTCATCCCCATTCTGGATACAGTGCACATGGTCCTCACTCTGGCTGGCCCAGGACATACCCTACACATGACACCCACTCTGGTAAGTCTGGGCCTCATGTGCAACATTGGGCCCATTCCTGAGGGGCCACAGGGTGATCCCTCCATTCACTGTGGGTCCCGGAGCAGGTCCCACATGAGGCACATGTCCCAGACCAGCTGCAGCAGGCACTGCATGTGGCACATGTCCTAGGACCGGTGTGTGGGTTTGGTCTAGCACATGCTGTGTGCTGTGTGTGTGTTCACTCTGGATCCAGGGGTAGAACTAGGTGCTGGAAAATGGGGCTCTGTGGGCTGGATCTGGCCCATGGGCCATATCTTTGACACCCCTGCATTAGACAATGGGAATACCCAATACCTGTGAACTATGTGACTGTCTCCTTACCTGTTTGCTGCCAAAGAGGAGGCAATAAGAAAAAGGGAATAGGCTGTGCTGTGTCTTCCTTCATTTTTCTCTTCCATTACAGAATTGGTGACCTGACAGGCACATGCAGAGGATAAAAGTCATGGCATGACAATAATTCTTCTAATACTCAGCACATTTTCGTCTCATTCTTTCCAAAGATCTTGTCTGCATGGAGATACTCTGTATTAGACTACAGCAAAGTAAAGTCACTTCGCTCCTCGATGAGGGTGTCCAGGTGAGAGACTAATGTACTCCAAATGTGTTCTTGAGGATGGATGATACTCCACCTATGTTCCAGGTAGAAAATTCAGGCACAGAAAAGTTCTCATTTGAAACTACTGCAGTCACTGTACCACAGTGCAGAGTTGTTAAGAGAATTTGTGTTGAGATTAATTTAATTGTATTTGAAACTTCTTTCAAACATTTTCAGTCAAACAAAATTAGAAGTGACATATCAAATGTACATAGTAACAAGTAATATGGCAAAAAAAACCCAAAAAGCAAACAAAAGAATTCTTTGTTATGGACTTGCCACAGCTTGTCTCTACCATAGAGTCTTCTAGCACACTGGTCTGAAAATTCTTGTCTGCCCTGGGAACAATTAAAACGACAGTGCCTACTATTGTGTTGAACCTGTTTGTTTAGCACAGTTCTGCTTCCATTGTGGGCAGGGTTTTAACTTAAAAACATTTGTGCTTGCAAGTTTGCTATACATAAGCATTTAAAGTTTCAAAATATTTTAAATCTCTTGGGTATGAAAGAGAACCTTTTTTTTTTTCCTTGAATAATCATCACTCTGTCCAACTGATAGGTTCTGTAGGAAGGTTTCCAGCTTGTTTTAGCTGCAGAGAAAAGTTGTTCTGATGTTTGGCATTTCACATGGGAGTGCAGAGGCCAGGGGAAATTAGTTTCCCTGATAATTTGATTGGAGGGGTTGATGTTAAGCATATCTGCAAAACCAACAACCAAAAAAATCAACAAATGCTGATTCTGTGTACCCTGTGAAAAAATAAGTGGTAACTACCCACAGTTACTTACAGTTTGCTCTTCCCTTAATTAGGGGCAATGTTCATATTTTTAGATTTAAAAACTTCCTGTACATCCCTGCCTCAAAAACACTAAAGCTGGAGACAGTGTTCTGCCTTGAAAAGTGATATAAAGGGAACATGCTGGGAGGCTGATGGGAGAATATTTTTTTAAATAGTAAGTTAATGACTTGTTTTTGCATTTTTGCAACAAACTGGACAGTGGAATAATGTTAAACAGGGGTGGATCTGGTGGGGGGGTGGGGTGTGGAAAGAAAGGGGGCTGCACTGGTGCAGTTTCATGGCTCTTTAATTCCTGGCTCCTCCCAAAGATTAAAACTGACTGTCTGGCAGTGGCAGTAGCGTTTCTGGTCAGGCAGTGCTGAGGGAATCACTTGACTTTATGGTTTATTGTAATCTACCAGATCCCTTCTACATTCTTCATTCCAGAGGTGTTAACGACCCTCTCTTCTTTTTAATGGTCTTGATGTTCCACCAATCAAGTTAGCCTTTGTTCTGCAATTTTGCTGTCAGTTAGCTGCTCCTAGTAAGGAAGCTCCTATTTTGTAGCCCCACAGATTAGTTTTAACTCATTTCAGTGCAGTTATGTTTGGTTTGGCTTCAGTCTTAAACTACATACTCCAGCCCTAGGTCCCAAGCATGTAAGTAAAGCTTCTGGTTTATTTTTAACTAGAGAACAATGTGTTACTTCATATGTGATGATACACCTCACCCTCTGCAACCCCCTCTCCCATGACATTACATACCTGTAACCTAGAAGGAATAAACCCTTTGGTCCTGCTTCTCACAGAGAAAATGTAAGCTAAAATGTGACACCCTATGTATTGTTACAGCGAAGTGCAATGGGTGTAGAACAAAGAACCACAGCATTATCTCTGCTACACAGAAGTATCCCCGTATAGCTTTATTTTGTTCTCACTGCTGAACATTTAACCTTTTAAATTACCTTATCTTTGTAGGTTTGTCTTTTAAGCTTAGGTGTTAACTGGAGGTCAAAGGATGAGTTTGTGCTGTTCTACAAGGTAATCTCTTTTTTAAATTTCAGAACAAAGCACATGATTAAAAGCAGAATAATTTATTCTGAGGCCAGGGTATTGAACCATTCCCAAACAAAACAGCATAAGGTTTCTATTTTAATTATGATCCCATAAATAAACATTTAAAATCCAGTGTACTATGATGATCAGATCATGGGAGCAGAAATCAGGACTCCTGGTTTCAATTTCTAGCTTGCACTCACGGACTTGTTTTAAAATCCTTAGCAAGTCACTTTAATTTTGTGTTTTTCTTTCCAGTTTTATAAATTGGGGCTAATTTTTGTCTATGTTACAGGTGTTTTGAGGCTAAATTACTTAATGGTTGTAATGTGCTGTGAAAATGCAAAGTTCATTATTAAAAATGTTAATGCCTTTAACCTTATGGACATAAACTACTTTTCTGTTGTCACAGTCATGAGATTTCAATTTAAATAAGTGATTTGAATTTATGTTACTGGTTACTTCCGCTTCAGATGTGACGTGCTCCTGCACCCTAACCAGAAACCTTCCAATCAAATAATATGCTGCCTCACCTCATCATAGTCTCTTGAATTTCTCATGCAGACATCCACAGAGTCTGGATATATTTCTACATCTCAGAAAAAAATCTCCAACGTACTAACGATCTTCTTTCTAAAGTTAACCTAGGTTTGCTTTGGCAGCACTCCCAGATGGAGACATAATCCTCTTACAATATGAGGCCTTTCTTCCTTCTGTGCATTCTGCTCCTATGTTCTTGTATTGCTAGGGTAGATCTTTCTACTCTCTGAGAAAGGCAGCCTCATTTTAAATTCAGCTGAAGTAAACAAGTATTTTTATGGACTCACTAATGCCCCATTTACCAAAAGTGCTGCAAAAAGGATGTTTCTGGCCTTCAAAGTGAGACTGTTATTTGGTGCGACTAAGCAGAAAGGGAGACCTTCTGTTAAAGTTTCACCTAACTAGGAGAGTGAAGCAAGTAGATACAACAAGAATATTTAGAAGCCACGTGAGCAGTCGGTGCTAACAGAAGAGACACAACTTATACAGATCTTTGGCAAAGACTCCAGTTCAAAAGAAAAATCTACAATATATTATTGCATGATATACAAGTCTGATGCATGGTTAAAAAAAAAAAAAGAAAAAAGCCTGTGGCCTTTTTTTGTCAAGAGCCACAGGTAAAGAGCCAAAGAGCTCCCTGTAGCTCAGCAAGCACTGTGTAGAAAACAACTACAGTTAGCTGCGGGCAAGAGTAACTTCAAGGCAGGGACTTTTTGGTGTTCCCTGATAAACATACGGAAACAGGAAAAAGTTTTGATAATTTTTTTTTCTCTTATCTAGGCCACAGAGGGAGTTAGAACAAGCTGTAAAGGAAAAGTAAATGTAGTATAAAAACAAGGCAACCTGTAGAGAGGAATAAATGGGCTTTTATGTCTGTCTTGGTGTATAAATGGGGCCAAGGTGTTTAATGATCAACCTCCCCCCTCACCTTTTTACATTATAAATTCATGTCTTGTCTGCTCTAGAAGACTGATTAGAGAACTGGTGTGAATAAAAGTTGAACAATCAGTCTTATTAAAAATACCCTTCCCTCTCAGGATTTTGCATTGTTTAGATTCAGTGATTTTTTTCCTTTTTTTGAAAAATGGTAAAGTTAACAGGCTTATATGTTCAGTGAAGCTGTTCTAGTTCATAATAAGCAGGCTTGGATTTTGCCAAGATTCACTTTCCTGATATACAAGAATTTCTGAGGTATTAAAATGAGCAGGGGAAAAACCCTGTAGCTTGTGGGGCTTTGAAGGCCTTTGATACATCAACACAAATAAAAGGAGAAAGAATTGTGTATTTTAAAACTTTTACGCTTATTTTCTTATGGTTGACTTAGGAAACAAAGAAATAGGACTGAGTTGAGACTTCAAGTAACAGGAAATAATAGGAGACAATATTGATGTAAACACCCAGCGAGTTTACTAATAGCCACATGCACAGCCACACCAGAAACAATATCTAAATGATATGCAACATTGGAAAGATCCCTACCTCATAGATAAGTACAAAGATGATTCTTTTTCCTTCCCAATCTTCACATTTTACTAAGTTTCCGTTTGCTTTCCAATATTTTTTTAAAACTGCTTTCACTTTCTGCTAGGAGGTAAAAGTATTGGAAATAGCATTACACTGGGGTTGCCATACATCTGTGTTTTCCCGGATATGTCCTCTCTTTGGGTCCTCCGATCTCTGTTTGGGCAATTTTTTAAAATAGAACAAATGTCCTGGATTTTGCTGGTAGAACTGCACTTCCTGGCTTGCCCTAGTGGCATGTGTGTTTACCAGGGATCTGGGTTTTCCATTTGCTGCAGAAAAATGCTGATTTTCCTCTTTAAAGGAAGAAACCACAGATTTCCCCTTCCAGGCTGGTAGCCTTCCAGCCTGCAAGGAGCTGCTTGGGACAGTTGGAGACAGGGGGTCACATGTGCATCAGCATGTGCACATGCATGTGGCCAGCATACAGCCAGGTAAGGTGGTGAGGGTAGCTCCAGTAGTTGGATGTAGGTAAGTTTATGGGGCATGGAGGTTGGAGGGCTAGGGCTTGGGGAATGTCTGGAGAAGCTTTGTGTGTGTGTGTGTGGGGGTGGGGGGGGGGCAGGGGTATGTGGAGAGGATTGGCGTGTGAGGGGGGGTGGGTGCCTGCCGAAGCTCTGTGAACCTGTCTGGGCACTGGGGCTGTGGCAGGGTAGGGTGCGAGGGGGAGAAGCACCTACCCCTCCAGCAAGGGAAGGGGTGGGATGGCCCTTCGGGGGCAGCGGGGAGCTGCATGGCCGGGCAAGGGTGGGGTGATCCGTGCTTGCAGGCGCAGGGCGGCCGTGAGACACTGTCTAAGGAGCGGGCTGTGGCCAGGCCACCTGGCATGGTGCAGGTGCCCCATCTCATGGCAGCGGGTGCCACAGGACTCCCCTCTGCCTCCCTCCAGTCTGTGCAGAGGCCAGACTCGCTCTGCTGCTGCCCACATGATTTTGGAGCCACCACAGCTGCTGCACTCTAGCCCAGTTGGGACGGAGGAATCTGAGGGCTCCCTCCAGTAGGACTGGTGGGGGAAGGGGGCTGTGGGTCAGGAGTGAGGGGTGCTGGCAGGGAGGGGGGAGTGAGGGGTGCCAGCAGGGCTGGGGGGTCAAGAATGAGGGGTACTGGCAGGGCTGGGGATGCAAGGGGCTGCAGGTCAGGAATGAAGGACACTGGCAGGGTAGCAAGGGTAGGGGACTGTGGGTCAAGAGTGGGGGGCACCAGCAGGGCTGGGGGGGGCTGTGGCTTGGGAGTGAGAGGCGCTGGGGGTGTGGAGGACTTTGGGTCAGGAATGCGGGTCACTGGCAGCACCAAGGGGCTCCAAGCCGGGAGTGAGGGGCACCAGCAGGGATGGTGTGGAGGCTGCGGGTTAGGAGTGAGGGGCACCAGAATAGCCCAGGGGGTTAGGGAACTGTGGGTTGGGAATGAGGGGCACCAACAGGGCCTGGGGAGACAGGGGACTGCCCCTCACAATCATATCCCCTCCTCCCCCCAGCAGGTATCCTCTTTTTTGGAACTGGAAATATGGTAACCCTAATTACACCACACAACTTGTTTCTTTCAGTATTTCTCCCTCTCATTTGCTGTTGCTTAAAGAGTCCTCCATTTTCTCTAAGTTACTGCTTGGTGTGACTCCCTTTCCAGAGGTAAAGGGGAGACAAGGATGACTTGTGCTGTTCTTCTCCAGCCTCTCATTAAAACAGCTCCCCCTCCCCACCCTTGTGAGCCTGTCTCTAGTCAGAGGGCATGTATAGATGACACGGTGGTTAATGTAAAGCACCTGAAACGTAGAGCGATTAAAACCAAACCCCACTATTGTTTCTATAATTTTAGAGGAGAAAACCTCTCCCTCTGGAGTTGCCTAAAATAAGTTGGAACAAAAAAGAACTGAACTCTTTAAATAATTTCTATTGGCAAGGATAAACTCCTGACCGCTGAGTTAATTCTGTGCTTTTAAGGATCCAGGATACAAACTGCTGGAAGGTGTGTGAGGGAATGGTAGAACAGGAACAGACAGTATTGTTACCACTATTCTTCTGCATCTTAGCTCTGTATTGGAAAGCATAGCTGGCACTATTATTTTGGTACAACTGTGATCATAGCTACTTCTGATTTTCTTTTCTTCTCCTTGACTTCTTAAAACAGACACTGTTAGGTTTACCGTTAGTTTAAAAAATACACTTCCTTATCTCTTGTGAATATTTTGCTAATTACTTTCACCTTACTCAGTTTGGACAATAAAAAACCTGCCATTTTCATTTTCACTTCCACTTGGCTTCATTTACTGATTCTAAAACACTATTGCAATACTAAAGGGGAAAGAAATCAAAGAAAGGCCTTTTCATGAAACTTGGTTTCATGAAAATGCCTTTATTGATGGCAAGATTAGTACTCTTTACCTTTCAAAACATAATAAGCTATTTTTTTCTGCCACAGTGCCTTTAATTGTCAAGGTATCACAATAAATGAAGTAAATATCCAGAGACATACTGAACCAGCTCAAAAATATAAATCCCTCCCCCCCCGTAAGGCAAAGATATTGCCTGAGAAAATCAAAATGTTGTGGTACATGCAAGGCACCACTGAAAATTACAGCTCTCCTTAATACTTAATATCTGCAGATTAGACTTAAACATTTCAGACATAGTGAACATATTATGAACTATGACTGCCTGGCAGGACCTGAAAAAGGTATTGTCCCTTGCAAGAGTTAATGAACTCAAAAGTATTTTTTTTCTAAGAGTTTATTTATTCTGTAGAGAAAACAGTCAACTCGGAGCTTAGTTTTGGTACCTTGGCAAAAATTCTCTCTATATAAAGGGCTTAATCCATCTGTCAGCGTGTCTGTCTGTCCGTAATGCTCTTGGGGGGCATGGCTCCAGCCAGTGCTGCATCAAGAATGCCTGTCAAGAATGATGGGTGGGGCATGGCTCCAGCGGAGCGGGCCAGGCAGATGCAGAGTGGGAAGGGGAGGGAGAATGGGTGGCATGGGGCTGGACACAGAGTGGGAAGGTGGGGATGGATGTGGAGTGTCATGGGGGGGTGGTGCAGGGCTGGATGTGGACTGGTGAGGGGGGTGGCGTGGGGCTGGACGCAGAGTGTCAGGAAGTGGCGCACGGCTGGATGCAGAGCGGCGGCAGCATGAAGCAGTGGCTAGTGGTGGTGGCTGCCACATGCAAACTCCCCTCCCACCCCCCGCTTCTGGGAGGTGATGGTGGCACAGGGTGGTGGGTGGTGGTGCTCTGTCCCCGCCTGCCCTCCCTCCCCATAATTTTTGATGGGCAATTTGCTAGTATACACACAGAAAGTTACAAAAATGAAAATAAATATACATGGACTTCCATTCAGCTTTTAATGGTTTGAGGCCTGAAATGTTCATAGCTTTCTTACACATCTTAATTCATCTTTTAAAATAAATTGAGATTTATACCAGATTACTATTACAGACAGCAAATTAATTGATTTTTACTAGTGACATGGTTGTGGGAATGCCTAGGTGGAGAGGCAACTGGGGTCACAGGTGTGAGAGAGAGAGGAAAAACTGAAGCATATTTGTATTGTGAAGGGAAAGAACCAAAGAGCATAGAGCGGTTAAGGTTAAGGAAAGGATGAGTGGATACAATGTAGATGGATGGGATTGTCGCTTGGAACAAATGGAGGGATTAGAGGAGGAGAAGAGATGCACTACTGCATCAATGAGATGAGCAAGGGGTAGTTATTAGAGTGAAAGGGAAGGGAAGCAAAGAAATAAAAGAGCTGGAAAAATATAGTGCTGAGAAAAGTGGAGATAGGAAGTGGAGAAAGGCCAAGTCACAAAAAAGCAACTGAGATTGGAGGCATGCAATTAGTTATGGCGCCATATGGCATGTAGTTATATAGGTAAATGATAGAACTGAAGAAAGAGGGACATATTTGTCATTGATATTTCCCATCTTTTCACATTATTTTGACTGAAAAGGGCTACATACAGGTTTGTGGAGTTTAGTCTTAGTAACACACTTGGGTATTTTTTTAATTGGTTAAAATTGAATTAATATATCAGGGCAACATAGCACTGTAGTTAAATGCATTTGTTTCTTCCTCAAGTGCAAAGTATGATTACCAGCTGATTAAACATTTGATAGGACTGTAAAGCTTAAGACTATTAAAGACAGAGGATTTTTTCTATTCTTAGAATACTTTCTTCAGCGTTGTTGAAAGACAAATGGAAATATCCCAATATATAGTTCAGAAACAGACTGTGCTGATAGAGATCCATACCTGTAACTGAACCACTGCAGAAAACAGTACCCATAGTTCTCTAGAGAAGTTTGCTTGCAGAGAGAAGAGAAGTCAGCTCTTTGACACTGACTCTTACAGGAGGGGAAGTCAGCTGTCTGGCACTATACAGGAGGTAGCTTTCCTGCTCCCACAGCTGTTGGTAACCTTTTTGGGCTGCAAGCTGTGGTGACCCAGTTTGGGTGGGTTAGATGTGGTGGACACTGGGATCCAGCTGCTGACACTTTTGTGCAGGGCAGCATGGGGAAAATGCCTGCAGCTGGCACTTCTCCCAGCAGCAGCAGGGAAAAGCCCACATCCAGGGACTGGATCTGGCCTGTTGGGCCATAGACTCCCAACCCTTGAATTATCACTTCAGGATTACATTAATCTTTTTGCCACAAGTTTCTTGTCTTGACCGTAATAATTTAGCCCTGTTTGCAATTCATCTGTCCTTTTCCTTTGCCAACAATGGTAAACCTTTCATCTGGTAATTAATCTCTCTCTCAAGGTGTGTCCCTTATGCATGGGAAAAAAATCCCCATTGCAATCAATTAGACTAGCACATTGTTAACTCATGCATAAAAACACTGCCAGCTAGCTGATAGTGAGTAGGCAGGTTGTCAAGCATTTCAGTTTCCTACATGCCAAATCAACTACTGCTACTACTTGGCTCTCCTAGTAAGTGTTTGTTCCACTTCATTCACTTGTTGCTGCTTGTTCAAACCAGTCTGCTGAGCAGGGATGACTTTCGTATTACTTTCACAGCACGAGGTAGCCCTGATGATTGATTAGGGCTTGTTGGTGCTTCCATAATGCAAAGAAATCATGAGTAATATCAAAAAACAAGCATATTGCTAATCCAGTGTCTGAACACCCTAGATAAACTTGACCTACAAAAAGATCTCAAACAAGAAAAAGACTGGCATCTAAACGTTAGTTTTAGAGACTCAAAGCACTCCTGTGACTGCTTGAGTATAGAAGCATCCTTTTTAAGTGCCTGAAAAAAGCTCTATGCTTTTTTTAAAAGCCTCTCTCTTCAAACTCAAAGGCCTTTCACAACCTACAGAGACAAGATAAATAGGGACAACTTGCTGAAACCAGAGTTGCTTGCTCTCAGTCCCCTGGGATACTGCTGGGAGTATGCAGTTTCAGATGGAAGCAAAAACAACTACAGCTTGGCTAGAAGGAGTTGCAAACAATCTGCTGGGCTGTGAAATAGGAGCCACTTTTGTCAGAAGCAGCCAAGGGACAGCTCAGTGGCAGAACAAAGACTAGCCTGAAGGCAGGAATATCGAGGCCATTAAAAAGAGCCTGGGCACCCTCAGGAACAAGGTAAAGAGAAGAAGAAGAAAAAAAAAAAAAGTCACAAGCCCCTCCCCAGTGCAACCTAAGAAATAATGCTGCAGACACCTGGTTTTATGCTTTGGGAAAGGGGGCGGGACTTGCTTTGACCAATCCGAAGCGCCGCTGGAAAGGAGGGCGGGGCCAGGAGGTGAGTGGCAGCTCGGGAGATAAACAAGTTGCCGCGCGAGGCTCTCCACGGCCCCGCGCGCCCAGAGGCTGCAGCGGGGCCCGGCGAGCGAGGAGGGTGGCGGGCGTACGCCAGGGGGTGCGTGGTGAGGGAAGGCTGTGGGGCCGCCGCACCCGCCCCGCCCCGCTCGCTTGGTCGGTCGGTCCCGCCACTGCCCCGCAATGTGAGGAGTCAGCAAGTTTCCCAGCGGCCGCTGAATCTCCGATGGGGGTGGACCGCATTGCGCAGGCGCGGCTCGGCCAGGGCCGGTGTGGGGCACGCTGGGAGTTATAGTCGGCGGGCGGCGCTGCGGGGCCGCGGCGCTGGCAGCGGCACTACGAGTCCCGCAACACCCTGCGCGGGCGGCGCTGCGAGGAGCCCGAGTTGAAGCGGGCGGTGGTGGTGCGGCCCCCTCCCCCGCCCCCTGCAGGGAGCAGCGCGGAAGGCGGGAGTGGCCGAGCGGCGCAGCGATGGTGGCGGGCGGGGGCGCCCGGCGCGGGGGGCGCTGAGCCGGCGCCGCCGCCCGCGCCCCATGGACGGCAGACATGGACTACGAGTTCAAGTCCAAGCTGGCGGCCGAGCGCGAGCGGGTGGAGGACCTCTTCGAGTACGAGGGCTGTAAAGTGGGCAGGGGCACCTACGGACACGTCTACAAGGCCCGGCGCAAGGACGGGTAAGGCCCGCAGCCACGGCCCGGGCCGGGTGGAGGAGCCATCCCCGCCCCCGGCCTTTGGCGCCTCCCCCCGCCCCGTGCGCCCGGCCTCTCCCCGGGGGCCCCGGTGCTAGCGCTGGGAGGGGCTGACATGGCTCACACACACACACACACACACACACACACACACACACACACACACACACGGTCGCATGCACACGTGTACACATGTATGCACAGGCACATGGGCACACAGGCGCATGTATGCACAGGCACACATGTGCAGGTACACATGCACACAGCCAAATCCTGGGGAAAAGTTTTGGGCTATTTAGAAATGTTCCTGGAGCAGAGCAGAGCACTCCCTCTGCCCCCCACTGGCTTTCCCCAGGGGCAAAGGCAGGTGCAGATCCCTTGGCTGGGGCCATATGTGGGCTCAGGACCCAGTCCTGGGTTGGGGGGAGCCTGTGGATATCAGGTGTGGGTGCTTTGTGCCCAGATTTGGGGCCAGTTGGGGCGTTGCTGTGAGCTGCTTGGATCCCTTTTGGTGAGTGTGGCCTCCTGGCTTGGATACCTGTCCGAGGTAGTTAGCTGCATCAGTCTGAAAGCAGGGCAGGTTTGCACCTTTATAGACTATCTAAGATGCATGGGGTACAAGCTTTTGTGGGCTGAAGTTGGCTTTGTCAGATGGATACCTGTCGTTATTCCCAGGCATTTTGCAATCTGTGTAGTGACAGTGGTCCCTGAGTGCCTCTACTGCTCATGCTTGTCAGCCTGGTCCAGGAGATTTCTGAGGAGGTGATGCTGGGAAAAAAATTGGGTGCTGTTGTCATAGGAATATAGGGCTGGAAGGGATGTTGGGAGGTGGTCTCTTGCTTAGCAGGGGATCATCTCTTTCCAAACCACCCCAGAAAAACATTTGTTTAACCTGCGCTTACAAGAAGCATAGTGAAGTAACTTATGTAAGTACTTAAAGTAAAAGGTTTCTACAAGTGTTTGTTTGGAATAAGTGCTGCTTAACACCTTTAATATCAAACAGAGGAAATATCATGCCACTATTCCTCCCCCCCCACCCACACAGTGTCTAGCCTTTTCCTAGGCTTACTTTTACATTGTTACCCTTTAGAGTGGAGAATGTCAAAGTGTGTACCTCAGGCCAGATCTGGCCCATGGAGATGTCTTTCAGCCTGCAGAGCTCTTGGAAGGGCTGGGAATTTGGGGGATCCACTGCCAAATTCAGCCATACAGAGCCCCACTGGGGATGCATGTGCACAACACAGGAGAGACAGATGGGTGCATTAATCCCCATGGTATTTAATGCTGTACCACCAGACATGGGTCTGGATCCACCTATGAGGAGCCTTGCAGTTCAGTCAACAAAGTCTGACACCAAGGAAACATTAAATTATGCTGTAGTTCATAAGTCTGGTAGCTGGAGTGTGTGATTCTAGACTAGCTGGTAAGCAGAGTCAGAGTGATTATATGATACTGCTCTATTTCCCCTGCTACTACAGTAATGGGAAGTTAATGCCCTACCTAGTTGTTACTTTTTATTTTCATATTGCAGTTCTGTGATTAAAACTTCAATATGCTTGTAAATCCCAGGTAGGTGGCTTGCTTTTCTTGCAGAAAGCTAAAAAAAAAATGTAAGCTATTTTCCATATGTCCAAGAACTTTAAATAATTTTGGAAAATCTATAGTAAATTAATATTTGATATATTTTTTCAAATACAAAATTCCATTATTACTGTGTGAAGAAATAACGTGTGGAGCCTGCGCCTCGCTCCGCCTGGCCTATCGGGGTGTTGTCCCTCCCCTCAACTCGCCTGCCATGACTTGGATGTACTCAATTACCTTCAGAGGGGTCTCCAGAGGAGATCTTTATCCTGGGTGGGGCCTCCCGATAGATGGTGTTACTCACGGTTATTGGACGCGGTGATCCACGGGGCTCCGCCTCCCCTACACCCCGTCCACACGCCAGCCACTGGGCGATGTCTTCCAGATGTTGCCAGGCCCAGTATGATGGCCTCTGACCGGTTCCCCGGTTCCCGGTTGTCCTCCCTCCTGCTGAGAGGGGTTTCTCCTTTCTCCTCCCTTATAAATAATACTCCTCTGAACCAGGGGGAGCTGGTGGGTGCTTCCCCCGGTTCCAGCCCCCTCCTGGGGCCTCCGCTGTCTCCCCTTTCCTCCCGTCCGCAGGGCGCTCCCCTGCCTCCTGTGTGTCTGCCGCTTCAGGACGCAGAGAGAGTGCCTCGGCATGCACTCTCTGACCGCCTCTCGCTTGGCTGCTGGCGAAAGGCTTCCAGCTCTTGCCTACACTGCCTGCTTGAGACCCACAGGCGGGGTCCTCGACGCTCCGTGCAAGAGCCGGCAGCACACCTGTACTCTCTCTCCCTGGCTCCCTTTCCTTCCCTGTCCTGCCGGCGTTTTTAAATCTTCCCGCAGCGGCCGCTCCGGCCGCTGGGATTGGCTCAGCTGTTCGCCGCGCGGGGAACAGCTGTTGCCAGAGCCGGCGTAATGGCGGCTCGCGCGGCTGCAGCCGCGGATGCGGCTCTTCCTCCCGCTGCCCCTCTGCCGGTACGTATGCCCTTCTGGGGGCTTGCTCTCGGGGTCTGGGGTCTGTGGGTCCCCTCTCCTCCCCCTCACTCGCCTGTGGGGGCGCTTCGCCGCCATATAACGGTACACAAAATAACGGTGAGCAGCAGTAGCATGTATGTGATATAGTGGTCTTGGGCATTAAAACAATGCATTTTTTTCTTGTGTTGGTAAGCAGTATATTAGCATGTTTTGCAAAATGAAATTGGAGACTGTAAATGCAAGGGCAATAATATTAAGGGTAGATTGAGAGGGTCCAGATACAGGGCTGGGAACTGAAAAATCTGAGTTGTGAGCTGAACTCAAGTCTTCAGTATAAAGTCTAGTTAACCTTAAAAAAGGACTTAAAGTAGTTCCAGGTACTTATAGCTGTCCCCAAGCTCCCCTGGTGACTTTTATGGCTTTTATTGTCACATTTTCATGGCTTTTCTCATTCGTGTTGCCTTACGAAGAATCAGTGAAAGCAAGGTCACCCTCCCCCCTCAGCTAAAGTGTTTTCTGCTCATGTTCCTTTGTTATATAGTAAGCCTGGAAAATACTTCTAAGAGTTAGTTTAAAACTTAAGACAGATGTGTAATTTTCAGTCTTAAGAAAATGTAAAAGCCAATTGTGTCCTTTTAACTCTTATGTCTTCAGTTTATTCATCTGTGAATGAAATTTATTGGTTTAGTTGGAAGCAATAAAGGTAGAAAAGTATTATAAAATACTTGTCTCTAGAAGCCTGATAATTATTTTAAATATGAGTGAGAAATACAGTAAGAGTGAAAAGTAGGAATAATCAAAAACCCACATTAAACACTAAGCAGAGGACCTATATGGTAGAAGGAAAAAGTCCCTAAAATAGTTACCCTTGAGCCTACACTGGGGTATTATTGCCAAAAGCCATTGTACCTTTTTGGACTGCATAGCCAGAGATCTCATGCTTTGAATCATGGAGGTGATCCTTGTTCCTTTCTCTATAGCACTAGCGAATCTGCTACTGTCTTACTTTTGTGCATTTTGGGGCACTTGAGTACAAAGTAGATGAAAGCAAATTAGAAATAATGTGGAGAACAAGTGCAATGGTTAGAGCTAGGGACAGAATTACATATAAATTAGGGGTGTACCATTAGGCATTTCATGGACTGATACCTATCCGATACCTGCTACAGCTGCCATCAGCTGGTAACTCTGGTGTGGTGGAAGGGGAGGGGGGAGGGAAAGGGTATGGGGGGGTAGATTAGTGCCCCCCATGGTGAGGGAGGGGGCAGGGACAGGTGCTGCCCAGCCAGGGTGAGTGCAGGACGGAGGCATGGCTCATGGGGTGGTGACAGCTCCCTTCCTGGGAGGGCAGAGGGGGGGGCATGTGCCTCCAAATCTGTGCAGTGCAGAGCAGGCTGCAGCTGTGGGGATGAAGGGAAGCCAGAGTTGGCTTTTCTTGCTGAAGGCTGTGCTCGGAGTGGACCCCAGCAGCACTGGGAGGAGGCTTCAGTCACCTCAAACTTCACTGCAGCTTTGCTCCCAGACCCATGTCACTGCCTGGCAGAGCCCCAGAAGTGGAATGCTCTACCTCTACCCAAGTGCTGGGAAAAGCTGTGGCTGCAGACACTCTGAGCCCAGCCCCTGGCAAGAAAAGCCCTGTGCAGTGCTGGCTCTAGCTCCTCTCTGCAGCTGCCACCCACCCTGCGCTGCGCAGATCTGGCAGATCCGGGGAAACGCCCCCTCCCCCCACCTTCCCAGCGTGTAAGCAGTAGTGGGAGCCACCCCTATCCCACGAGCTGCGCCTCCATCCCATGCCCTGCCCTGGCTGGGTAGTACCGGCCCCTGACCCCTCCCTCACCGTGGGGGGTGTTGATCTGTGCCCCTGGCACCTCCCTTCCCTTCCCTTTCCCCTTTCCTTCTGACTTACCAGCTGGAGGCATTTATCGTTCAAATTATTGGCCCCATATGGCCGATACAGAAAATTTTCTTCATAGTGGTACCGATCTGATATCGGACCGATAAACCAATTTATGTTAGAGGTTCACCGATACAAGTGATTGGAAACCGGTTCAAATCTGTAACACAACAGAAGTTCAGTGCACTTAAATTACTTTCAAAATGGCGGAAACTGGTTTAAGAAACCAGAATCAGACTTAACTGACTTAAGTTAAATCTGTTTATTGATCTTCTGTCCTGGATCCCTTCCACATTGAAGTAAACTCACACTCCCCCAGCATCCTAGCATCTCTTCCTCAAACCCCCCTCACAGAGTGGGCAGGTTAGCCTTGGCCCAGGCTGTCTGCTCTAGCAGAGCAGGGAGATGTGCTCTAACGCAGGCATACGGCTGCGTGTCCAGAATCAAAAGTGAATGTCTGTTTACTTATTTATTGGTTCAATCTTTGTAGTTTAGACTAACCCACAAAGATTGAATTGATTAAGCCTTGGGCTTTTTGACTGTCTCTGCTTAGCCAATGTGTTTGGAGTGATTTTTATTTCCTTTGTAAGTCACTCTAGAAAGAAATCTTTTGCATCAGTTTTCATGCAAGTTTTCTTAGTGATGGGAGACAAATCTGTACCTGTGTTGGCAATGGAAAACCAGTAGTGATACATGTTTATAATCTATCAATCATCATGGGATTGGAGGCTCATGTAAAGGAAGGCCTCTCTGGCAGCTTGTAGGGATGGTTTCAGTGCATTTGCAAAGCAATTTTGTACAAACTAGAAAAAGGATTTCATTTACATGCTACTTGTAGTCAGTCTTCAATCTCAAGATGCCGTAACAGGTTAGGTGCCTGAGGAGTGCTGTGATGCCTCCTCATCCCTTCTAGGCTCTCCCTGTACCATATTTCTCTGGGTCTTGCTCTGCCTTCTTGCCTGCTGTGTCTTGATGAAACCTTTTGGAAAGGGAGACTTCCCCTAGAGCCTGGCCAGACCATGGTGTGCGCTCTCGCTCGCTCGCTTTTGTGCTCGCTCCCTCTCCCCTCCTGTGGTCATGTCAACCTTGTATGCCTTAAGGGCCTGTTGCGTGGCTCTAATCTGTCCCTGCACCATGCCCCATGCCTCAGGTGTTTTGAATCACCAGTCAGGTGGGACACTTGTCCCTAAGTCTCCAGGTCACCTCAAGCCTTCCTTTCCTTGTTGGGGCTTCCATCTTCTACCCTTCTACTCTGACTGGTCATGTTGTTCTAGGTTTGGCTTCTGGGCCCCAGCCATGCCTCTGCCCAGCTTTGGGCTTCTGGATCCCCTGGTCCCCCACTCAGCCCCTCTCTGGGTGTAGGCCTTGGACATGCTTTCTGCAGGGCCCCAGGCTTGGAACTCAAGCAAGAGGTGTAACCTAAAACAAAGTGTGCGGGCCGGGAGCGGTCCGAGGCCCTCGGGGGCGCGTGGCGGGCTGTGGCCAGCAGCCCTGGCACGCGGGTTGGGGAATGCAGGCCGGCGGACTAGAATTAGGCACGGACGCGTAGCGGTTGATTAAAGATTATTTTACTTACACTGTAGATGGTCGCGGTGCAGGCAGGAAAACTTGCTTGAGTTGCAGTTACAGATAGGAAAGAAGAGCGGACAAGAGTTCTAATCTCGCAAACTTTAGCCCAATCCGGCTGAAGGCTCTAAAACCGTGAGCCCGTCGTGTCAACCAAAGAAAACAACTTGGAGAAGAGCTCTGGATACACTCACGCGAAGTTTGCTAGGCTCCGTGGAACTTGCGCGCAGGGAAGGGGTTCATCGAGGGATCACGCTCGGCGACGGGGAGAGGCCAGAGGTTGATCAGACCCCTATAGCCTTCTTAAGGTACACGCTGGGTCCGTTAGGCTCTGCAGCGCTTAGAGTTCTTCACGAGACGTGAAGTCCTCCTCCTCCAGATGGTTGTGGAGTCCTCCAACTTGGGCGGAAACCGCTCAAGCCTCTTATACGGCTAGCAAGCCAATCGCTAGCCACCACGTGGGAATAATTTAGAACTGGCCAATAGTGGGACACAAATTTGCATGCGGGTGGCGGGAACTCCTTTGCACCGGGGTTTTCTCTTTGCAACTGAGAAATGCACCTTGCAAAGAAAGCTCTTCGTGGCGGGAAGTAATTTAGCGGTGCCGAAGCGCACGCACACAAAATCACACCCTTGGGTTGTGATACAAAGGCCACTTGCCTGATTAGAAGCACTTCTTCTCTGCCCTGGGTCATTGTTCCCAGACCTGCATGGCAGTTTACCCTTATTCCTGGGTCTTTCAGGGGCCCTGCTACAATGGGTTCTATTTCTTGTGGCTCTCAGGACTAGCATCCTGACTGGTGCAGGCAGTGGGCTTATATAGCTCAAGCCTGAGCCCTCTTCTAGTCATGTGACTTCCTCCTGTCAACTGACCTGCCTACAGGCCTGTTTCTTAATGCCTGCTCTGCTAGTTGCCTGTGCCCAAGCTACCAAGACCCTGCCCTTAAAGTCCTCCCCCCCCCCCCCTTCCCCCACCCCGTTTTAGTAACAGCCAGGATTCCCTGTTAGAATGCTCAAGGTATTGAATACCTTGTAATACTGCAAAAAATCCCACAGAGGCCTTTTTACTTTTGGTTCAAAAACTTGCCTTTTAAATTTTATGAAATAGTAAAATATGTTCATGCAGAGCTTGGCAAGCTCTTCAATAAAGTGACTGTAGAAGTAGCTGCATTGCTCTGATCTTGGTGAATGATTTGAACAAAGGTAGATCCTAGACATAGCAATGATTTATTCAGTATCTGAAGAGAGATTATTCTGCATGTTTCTACTGACCTAATCAATGTCTGTAGAAGCTAAGCTTTAATAGAAAAAGGTGCCTAAATGTGCATATCAAAATGATGTTATTTTTAGAAGTGCCAAGCGCTTGCAGCTGCTCCTTATTAAATAATATTTGTGTGATGCTCTAGACACCTGGGAAAACACTCCAATTGTGTTTGATGTCTAAATATGCATTTACATACATTTTTCTAGATGTGGGTGCCTAATTTTTGGTTTAAGTTTTTTAATTTTAATTTAATTAGTTTTTTAATTTTGGTTTAAGTTCTATACCCTTTCTGGGCTGTGAAGCGGACCACTTTGTCTCAGCCAGTGCTTTATTTCAAGTCTATTGCAGACTAAAACCAAAAACTCTGAGAGAGGTAATGCAGATATGGTAATTATTTCAGGTCTGGTGACTATGACTTGAGTGTCAATATTACTAATTCACTGCTTATCATATTAATTCACTAATTCACTGCCTGTCTTCTCAGTAACTGAGATGTTGGGTAGAATTTGCAAAGAATACTTCACCGCTTTTGACCTTTAGTAACAATATCTTCTTTTCCCATGGCTTGCTCCTGGTTCACAATTTATGCAGAGAACATTTTTTTTTCTACTTACACTTAAAAGAATGACTAGAATACTTGAATAAAGTCTTGTGTTGATTTGGTTGCCTCCAATTCCTTATTGAATGCCTTGTAGTTTCTTCATTAGCAATAGTGATATATTGTGAGTCTTCATGAGTCTGATTTTTCTTCTCTACAGGGCAGACAGCTTTTAGGATGAAGTAAAAATTGGAATATTTGGTTTTGTCATGTTTGACTGCAAAGACATTCATTTCACTCTTTAGGAAAGATCAATCTCTAGCCTCTGTCAATGTGAAGATATACAGAATGTTTCTTTCCCTTTCACACGGTTTTGTCTTTGCTACTTTAGGCTGTTGAGGTAATCCTATAGTCTAGAGCAGTTGTGCTTAACCTTCCCCGTCCCCGCCTGTGGGCCAGAATGGGAGTGCCATGTCTGTCTGTGGGCTGGATCCTGCCGGTGGTCTAGATCCAGAACTGGGACCAGCATGATGGCCATGCAGAGAAGGGTTTGGGGGTAGCTGCAACCTGGCCTCATGTGGGGAAAAGGGAGAATGGCTTGGTCTTGCAGGGTGGAAGGGTGTGGCCCAGCCTGAATGCAGCCTGACAGGAAAAAGTGGCATGGTTTGGCCCTGCAGGAGGGAAGTGGGTGTGGCCTGCCCCAAACTGGCCCCATGTGGCAGTGGGGAAGGGGTATAGCCAAGCTTCGTGGGGAAAGGGGGCGTGGCCTGGCCCCAACCTCATCCTTGCCCCATGGGGGGGTGGCCTGCATGCAACTGGAAATGTGGGGCTTGGGTTTGGGGAATTTGTTGTGGGGAGGATGACCATGTTAATGGTCACTGTTCACCTCCTGCCAGACTTCCCACCTCATGGGGAGCCCTGCAGCCCAGATACGATGGCTTTGCTGGCCAGAGGTTGAGCACCCCTCCCTGCTCGAGAGAGAAAATTGTTACTGTTTGGATCATTCAAGAGCACAGTGGACAAATTCAGGACCATATTCAGGACAAATGGGATTCACGAGTCAAAAATGTCTGCTTCATTTTCAACTGCTTTTAACAGAAGTAGCACCCACAAGATTGAAATGGGTGCTGAGAATTTCATACAAATAAAACATTTCTAACTACCACAGTTCTGTGATAGTTTTTGCTTACCTTTACACATGCTTAATGCCTTGCTTGCTTGTTAGTTGTTGTTTAGCAAAGATCTGTTCAATTGTCTGCTATTTATATTAGAACAATTTATAACAAGGCATTTAGCAAATCACAAATGATAGTAGTTATGCTATACTAAATACATAGGCATCAGAGCACTATGCAGAAGTGGGTGAGTTCATTATTTCCATGCTATGGATGGGGCGGCTGTGGTCCAAAGTGGCAGTTTTGCCCAGGATCATACCACAAGTTGGCAGAAGAGCTGGGATGTGGACTCTGAGAATCTTCTAGACATTGTTCTGTGGTCCATGCTGCCTCAGAAAGCTGTCTGCCCTTCTGATATGATAAATATGCATTTCCATTTACATTACCATCATGAAATTGCCTTTTCTTCCTGCATGCAGCTCATTTCTTGAGTTTATAGAGGAAATGTGTGTTAGTGACTTAGCTGCTTTTTTTTTTTTTTTTTTTTAAGGAAAAAAGTCTTTCTTGTCTGAAAATGTGGATACGTTCCCTTTCGTCCCCTTTGACAAGACAGTCAGCACAACAGTAGTTTCTGCTCTGCCATCAAATACCTAATTCTTCTTCAGAACTGGGTGATAGAAGTACCTGGTTTAATGGGTTTAATAACTAACTGCAGGCATGTGGGAAGAAGGAATCTTATTTAATCTTATTTTTTCCCTATATGTATATATGGAGAAATTTTGGAAGATGATGGACAACTTGCAGCTGAAGATGAGGAAGACTCTGTCTGTCTGTCTGTCTGTCTGTCTGTCTGTCTGTCTGTCTGTCTGTCTGTCTGTCTGTGCCAAAAAGTGTTAGAAACTTCCCCTTAACAAGTCAAGACACGGTACCTTTCCTGAAGTGCTTGCAGTGTAATTCAGTCATTGTACAAGTGAAAGCTGTAAGCAGATTCAAGAAGTAGAAGGAAGGGCAAATTCTAAAAGATCATAGAATTTCTTGGGCTATAGCTGTGCAAGGAATACTTTACCCTGGAAACTAGTATACCATACTGGTGAAATGCTCTTGGAATGGATTCACCTCTCTGCATAACTCTCTATGGTAGACACAGCTTTGGTTAGGGAGGATACCTAGTCCCTCTTCTGACTGACGTAGTGACGGAAGCGTGGCCGGGGCTTTGATAATTCATGTGTTTCTTGATCTATTAAAATATCTAACTTTCCTCTGCTTCCTCATAAGTGAAAATAAATTTGCTTGCGTATCAGTTTGTGTAAGCAGTTTTCCTCATTATTTTAAAAGATTGAAACTGCTTTAGGTAATACAAGAGTCCAAAAATCTCAGAAAATTAGCATGGGGTTTTTGTGCCGAGCAGGTACTTTGAGTAAAAGGTGCATAATTCAAGTGTTAAAAATCAATGAGTAAAGCTACCTAAAGAAGTGTTAAATTATAGGGGGGGGGGAATCAGAGTGGTGGTGCAGCATGCTGTAAAGTGATGTGTTTTTACTAGTTACAGTCTCATATGTCTTGCTGGTAAGGTTAAAGGGAGGGGAAACCCATTGATGTGGCTTAGAATAAATTCTCTTTGCAAGTATTACACAATTATCTTGGTGTCTGGCGGTTTTCTTGATTCATACTTTGGGCACTGAAGTTTTGTTTTTCAGATTTGTGGCTTATTATATGCCTGCAAGTTTTGAACTGTTAGGGTTACTGTATTTCCAATTTCAAAAAAGGACAGGGAGGGGGAGATATCATTATGGGAGGGGTAACGATATGCCCCTGTGCTGCCCCTCACTCCTGACCCACAGTACCCCGCCCCCCAGACCATGCTGGTGCCCTTCACTCCCAACCTGCAGCCCTCTCCCCGTTCCTGCTGATACCCTCACTCCTGACCCGCTCAACCCCGCTGCCTGTGCAGCTCCATGCTGTCCCTCCTTCCCTCCTTGCTGCAGCCCTGGTGCCAGTAGGCATGTGTGCACATGCACACATGCAGGCCTCCAATCACCTTCCTTTGCTGCCCCCAGCCCCAAGCAGCTCCTTGCTCAGGCAAGCCAGGAAGTACTAGGAAAGCAGAGGCGCAACAAAATCCCAGACATTTGCTAATATTTAAAAAAACCCAAAAAACTCCCCTAGATGGAAATGGGAGGACCCAAAAAGAAAACCTGGATGTATGGTAACCCTAGTTGTACGCCTACACCTGAAATTCCTTTCTCCATCTCCACTAACCTGTTCTGCATCTAACAGGGTTAAGCACTCTGTTACTTGCTACATCAATTTTCTGGCCTGTCATTGGTGCCAGATTGAATCACAAAGATTTTACTTTTGTTAAGGTAAAAGCAACTTAATGTTGCGTGGGAGGCCCTTGTTGAAACGGACTACTTTGAGCCAGAACTGAAGAATACTTATGAATTCGATTATCTGATCACTGTATTCTCTTGAATATGACTGAACACTATTTTGGCTTGATGCAGAGCCTAAAAACACAGACATTACTATGTCAGTCTTTAAAAACAAAATAAAATAAAATACAGGTACATGATGGTGGACAGAATTCTATCTACCTTAGTTGGTTGTGAAGCATACTGATGGAAAAATGAAATAAAAATTGGGTAATTAGTGTTTTACAGCCATGGATAAGTTGATATTACACAGTTGCTGAGATGTTGGTACAACTTTCTGTCCTGTTGGAAACGTAGCTATTGTAAAGTGATTATAGGCAACTGCAGCTGTTTCCCACAGGCTGTTGAATATAGTGGGTTAGTCTACAGCTGAATTTGTAGTGCAGCTATACTTGAGCATAGGCATACAACAGCTGAGAGAATTTTTTTGTTGGCATATCGGTGCTGCTTTACCAGATAACATAAACTAAGCAAACTAAAATATTTAGCAGAGCAGGTAATGTTCAGCTGTATAATTCATTACCCACTATATGCATCACTATAACCAGGAAGCTGAAGTGCCTGTGTGAGAAGAAATAAGATAAGTCTGGGTGATGAGGCATAGAAGGAGGTTGTATTTGTGAAAATGAGAGAGAAAAACATCCTAGTTACGGATTTTGAGAAGAATAGATTCCTTGCAGAAGTGAACCAAGTTTAATGAGCAAAGAAGGAAAATGTGGCAAGACTTAGTGAAAAAGATCAGAGTTGGAGGGGATGGGACAAAAAGGAGCTTGGAATAAATTGCGAAAGACAAGAATTCTTGTAGGTGGTATTTTTTATTGGGCCGACAGTGTGGTTGGGTTTGACATAGGCAAGCATTGAAGTATTGTAGTACCTTTCCTCCAAGACACAGCTGAGGTAAATGGCAGATGGAACAAAAACCTGTTAAGTAGGACTGTTATTACCCACAGGAATTCTTGCCTTTTGCAGATCTCCTGGACCATGAAGGCGGCAACATCACCTTAGCAGTACCAAAACATTTGAGATGAGTTGTCAGATATGTCATTGCATGCAGTGGGTAGTGGAGATTGCCAGTTGTTAGAGAGGAGAAAAGAAAAGAAACTTTTTGAGGGAAGAGTTGATTCCCTCCTCCCCCCCCCCCCCCTCCAGCTCTTAATTGTTGACAACTAGAGGAAAGTGCTGGAAAAGCTGGTAGAACTGGGGACTAAGACATGAGCTGAGTAACTTTTCTATGAGGTCAGCTTGTAGGTTCTCAAATTCAGTCTTCAGTTATTGCAGCAGCCATATCAGATGATCCCCTTCATAAATCAATCATACTCTTTTAAAATTAGTTTTTTGTTTTTTTCATGACAGCCTTTTGGGAATCTCTTCTAGAACCTCATTACTTTATTGGCTTAGAAACCCACTTCTAATTTTCAGTTTAAATATATTCATTCCATATCCATTTTGGTTCTTGCTAGTTTTTTCCTTTACATGAAATAGTTCTTTCCTCCCTGTTTTTAACCAGTTCCCCCACACCTGAGATTTTTCTGGGCTAAGCAAGCTAAATGTTTTTACTCTTCTTCCATATAAGGGAGTGAAGAGCTTGATCATCTTTCTCTGTACTTCTTTTCACTAGTTTTAATTTATCTTATTTAACATGTCTGATCAGAACTGCACAGTATTCCAGGTGTGATCTCATCAGTGTCTTGCGTAATGGTGTTAATACTTTCCCCTCTCTCCTAGAAATCTCTTCTGATGCATCCTATAATTTTATTTGCCTTTTTAATGGTCTCATCATGTTGGTGACTTGTAGTCATTCTGTGATTGACTAATATACCCATGTCTTTCTCCTTTTCTGTTGTTTTCATGTTCATATATTTCCCCATGGATACTCTGCTTCCTCTGATGTAACAAGTTGTATTTTAGCCCATATATACAAACACAGGGCATTTATTTTTCTTTGTAAGATTAAATGGTAAACTTTTGCTCTTTGCTTCCCAAAATGCATCTCTTGTTGACCTTGTTTGTTGACATTCAAGAGTTGAAACTAGACTAGGATTTTTTTTTCAATCTCTCAAGTGTGCCTTGGATGAAATGAAGTACAGTAATTGACATTAAAAGATTTGTTTGTTTCAATTAAATACTGAACAACTCTGGAACTGGTCCAGGATAGTTGTCATTTTTTTAAGGCAAACTACTCATGACTTCAGGAAGTAAAGAACAATTTAGGTGACTTGTGATTTGAAATGTATCTGTTTATGGAATTAGAAAGTCTTCTCAGGAACTTCATTTGTATTTATCACATGATTGTGTGGTAGATTGTTTAAAGATAAAGCATTGGCTATTATGATTTGCAGTAGAGTTAAGATGTTATAGCAAATATTGTGTTGCAATACTCACTTATTAATTCCTTTTCTATTACGTTGTCTTACTTCCTTCTCTGACTCTTCTGTAAAAATCAGATATACAGGAAGCTAGTGGTCCATTTAGCTTCAAGGTTTGAAATTTATTAAATCAATCTGTGAGCCTAAGTACTGAATTCAGTAAATGCTTGTCTGTTTTGCCATGATATGAAGCATCTCTGCTCTTGGATATGCTACTTGTGTTAATGAGAGTTTCATACAGGATTGACTCTAGAGGTTTAGTTTCTTTGTTTGAACTGGAAAATATCACTAAGTATTCTGCTGCCTCAGTAACTGTCTCTATGATAGAGCAACTTGCGTGTATGCTCCAGAGGGAGACTTCATTCAATAAAGTCAAAAGCTGGAGTGCTGCCCTATAGAGCCCACCACCACCACTATTTAGATATCCCTTGTTAAAGTATGCCCTCTGCTTACTCGTACTTGATTAAGGTACATCTAATTTGCTTCCTTGTTAAGTACCTGCTGTGCTGCAGTGGATAACAGTGAGTTGGTAGATGCCATTCTTTTCTCCTCCTGATTTAGTTCCTTATCTCCAGCTGGGTCTGACCTCTGATCTGAAGCCCTAAGGGCAGTTATGAGCTGGTAAAAGCAGTGACAAGCAGGTGCATGGTGGGGACAGCTTCCTGGCGCAAGTGCTGGAGCAGCCAACTAAGGGCCATGCTCTTCTTGACTTGCTGCTCACAAATGGAGGAATGGGTGGTGAATGTAGTAGTGGATGGCAACTTGGGCAGTAGTGACCATGAGATGCTAGAGTTCAGGATCCTGAGGAAAGGAAGGATGGAGAGCAGCAGACTAAGGACTCTGAACTTCAGAAAAGCAGACTTCAACTCACTCAGGGAACTCATGGGTAGGATCCACTAGGAAACCAGACTGAGAGACTGTTCTAACACCAAGGATTTTTTTCCTTAGGTCTCAATTTGTTCTGCTGCAATTGAAAACTATTGCTTTTTTTAAAAATGTATTAGCTCAAGCTAAGGACCAGGTTGCTTAATTCCAGGTATCATGTTTTTGAACTCTCATTACCAAAATACTGTCTACAGAAAGGACAATGCAGGAGCATTTCCTAAAATAGTTTCCTTTGCTCAACATTATCTTGTGCAGTCAGGGACCAAAGAGCTCAGATCGACTTACATGTCCTGTGTGTAATCATTTGGCTTGAATGATGAATGATTTGAATACCAAAAGAAGTGGTTAATTTGAATTTAGTGGTCTGTTGTCCAGAACGATGGCATAATGGGTTACTGATATTTGGAATTACACACTCTGAGTTACTGCCATTTGTGTTTGGTGCAATTCTTTTAATTAGCATTTAGGGTATAATAATAGTATGCTACCATGCAAAAAATACTTCCTATACTGAAGGGTAGATGGATCTTGAATCTAATTAATTGTTTATACCTGTCAGTTGCTTGTGCCATGCATTGCAAATAGAGCATGGTGCAGTCAGGAATACTTAATTGCAAAACATCATAGTCTAACTACAGCCCTGGCTGAGTTTCCCCCTTGTGGTTCTATATTGCTGGATTCAGCCTTTTGGCTTTATTAGGTCTCAGTGGTATTCTGCTAAGGTACTGGAAAGGAGCTGTTGCTTCTGTGGCAGGGGTCCTTCAACCCTGCTGCCTTACGTCTGAAGACCCGTCTCATCCTCAAAAGTCTGTCTCTTGGCTCAAATGCACACTCCTCGGAGCTTATTTTATAGGTACTCTGATTTAGTTCTTTAAACAGATTTCTTCCTCAGTTTATCATATTTCCTGAGTGGGTCTTGGTGTCCTTCTGGGAGTCCAGGGCCCTTAGCTTTCCCATACCTTCAGTCATATGCACCAACTCTGTGTGCTCCGGGGCTCAAGCATCTACTGAAAATTAGCGAGTGCTTACCACCCACAAGCTCCGATTATTTTGGTTTTACATGTTAGATCTCTGTGGCTGCTTGCAGATGTCAACACCCCCCACCTTCTGTATTTTATTGGAAAAAGCAGCGTGTTACTTTAACTTGGCTCTGCAGCATCTGTAGAGATTGGGTGCTTCAGTGGAGCTTTTTGGCACTTTTAGCTAAAGCTGATTAAATCAGCTATTAGATAAAAATGCCAAAAAATGTCCACTGAAGCACCTAATCTTTATAGACATTGCAGAGGCAAGTTGAAGTTAACAGCCTACCTTTTCTGAGCATGCGCGGGGCTTGCCGCAGGAACACGCCTAGTTAAAATAAAGCGCCATTTACATTTTTTTTTTTTTTTTTTTTTTTTAACATCTGCAAACACCCACCGGCAAAAACCAAAATCGGCGCCTATGCCTTCAGTTCAGTTTCCTCTTCCTGCTGATGGTTTCTTTGCTGGAGAGACCATACCTTTTAGAAACTGGTTTTAGCACCTTCTAGCCTTTCTGTTGTACGTGTCCCATTAGGTCACCCTCTGCCCATGTAGGTTACTCAAATGAAAGGCTTTTACAGTAGTAAGTCATTAATAATTGATCATCATTAATTAGTAGCGTCTATTAGGGCTGTGTGAAGCTTCTGTCACTGATTTGATTTAGAGGAGATTCGGCAGCTTAATCTATGAATCTGAATCGAATCAGGAGCCCCATTAATTTCTCCAAATCGAATTGGAAGCCTCCGATTTGATTCAGAGAGATTCGATAATTCGGACATAGACATGGCTTTATATGTTTTGTCTACGTACCTTGAGGTACCAGTTGCGGCTGGTGAATGCTGAGATGGCGGGACAGATGGAACGTCCCATGGGAGCACGGTGGGGTCCCCAGGGTACTTGGTGGTGGATGTGGAAGTGGACCAGAAGTACTTCTGGTCCACTTCTGGGTCCGCCGCGGAGCATGCAAGGGACCTCTTTCCCCCTGGCTCAGCAACTGGTGCCTCCTGGGCCTGGGGGGGGCACCCGGGGTCCCCCTGTGGCTGATCACGGAGCTGGGGGGGAGCACTGGGGGAGTCCCCCATGTGCTCAGCGGTGGACCCAGAAGTGGACTGGAAGTACTGGTCTGCTTCCGGGTCCACCGCTGAGTGTGCAAGGGACCCCCCTGTGCTCCCATGGGATGTTTCATCTGCCCTACCATCTCAGCATTCAAAAGCCATTTGCAAACTTTTTTTAGTGATGCCAAATGCGCAACAGACTATTTTACTGCATATTCATGTTTCTATGTGATGTTTTGATGTGCAGTAAAATAGTCTGCTGCGCATTAAAGTGCATGTGTAGATGCACCCACTGGTCCTAATCCTACTCTTTTTTTATGGCAGATCTTCAAGTATTTGAAGATTGCTATCATGTCCCCCCTTAAGTGTCTTTTCTGTAAGCTGAACATGTCTAGCTCCTTCAGCCACTCCTTGTATGACTTGCTTTCCAAGCCCTCCCTTTGCCAACTGCCTCTGGACCTTCTCTAACTTCTCCATTTCCTTTTTGAAATGTGGATCTGAAAGCTGCACACAGCACTCTAGATGAGGCCTAATCAGCGCTGAATAGAGTGGCACTGTCACTTCCAGTGTAGGCGGTGACCACATAGATGGTCATAATTAGATATAGGGTTCATACTTGCAAGTGGAATTCATGGATTTCTTAAACTGTCACAGTTCTAATGTTAATGGAAGCATATAATTTTTGGGTGTCTTAATTCAAGTAAGTCCAATTAAGGTCTTTAGTATGGACGTGTTTGGTATGCCACAGTTGTCAGTTTACTCCTTTTTTTCATATCCATATCTAGTTATCATCCAGGATCAGTAAGTGTATGTAAATTTCACTTTCAGTTTTAGGAAGAGATGGGATTATGTTCTCCTTGGTAAGGACTGTGTAAGTGGGTTGCCCAGCCAGCTGAGTTCTGTAGGTGGTTTTGCTCCTACAGGAGCTTTTCAGCCAGTCCTCCCAAATAAAACACAGTATTTAAGTAACAAAAAAGTGTACCAAAAGATCTGCAAGCTAAATGTGAAATAGGAGGGTGTCTTCCTGTGGAAAAGGTCTTATGTTACACTTCTGCAGAAGTAGATATCATTCCTTTTGGGCCTTTGCACCCCACACTTTGGTAAAATTGTCATGTTTCTGGGTATTTTTCAAGACTTTGGTAGCTGCATCTTAAATAATTTAGCTGCAATCACTTGGAGTTACTAGCACAAATGTCCTCCAGCTTCAGTAAGTCAGGTGTTGGAAATGGAGTTGCCAGCTCTTCCTACTGAGCCTTCTGTAATTCCCTTTCTGCCCTTTCTTTGTTCCACTTAATCTTTGCTAATCCTGCTGGCTTGTGCTGGAAGCCAGTGAAACTACACTTTGCTGGCCTCCAGTCCTAGGCTGCAAAATCATAAGTATTTTGAATACTCTTTGATACCAATTTATTGAGTACTGTTGTTGATTTCAACTTCTTACTAACTTGACCTACATAATGAGAACCTTAATGGTAAAGGCTGTTAGAGGGAGAGCAACTTTAATTGTGTACCACAGATATTTTAATAATAAATTGGTAGATTATAATGCAGAAGGTACTATTGTAATAATTTATTCTGACCTCCTCTATTACACAGACCATGAACCTTCCCTGAATTAATTCCTTATTGAATGAACAAATCTCTATGAAAAATATTTTTTTAATTTAAAAAATGTCAAGTGATGGAGAATCCACAGCAGCTGTTGGTCCAGTGATTCCTTGCTGTTTAAAATTTGTTTTTTATTTCTAGTCTGAATTTGTTCAGTTAGATGGCCAGGTGGTACTTTCTACATAATCTTCATGGGCTTGAGTGTACTCCCAAAGCATTCCTTCTCTGGGATGAACATCTGATTTGGTCTTTCTTGGTCTTATATGACCTGCCTTACAAAGCAGACATATGCGGATTCTCCCTTGCACGACTGGAGTGTTTTTTCTTTTCTTATTATCTGTTGAGTTTGGAAACGCATTCTTGAAGCTCTTTCATGTCTCATCCTGTCTGGCAGAATGAGTTTCTTTTCAATCTTTATTTAAAAAAGAATGTTTTACTACTACTACTGAGGTAGACACATCTCTGATATTTGGTCTCTTATGTATACAGCCTCAGAGGAAGACCAGAACTTTCTGTGCATACAAGTCAAGATGTAGTTCCAGTACTGAAAAACCATCAGACTTCCTTCTGCATTTTCAGTTGCGGGGAACAGATCACCTGCTTTCCATCAAGCAGATGGAAAAGTCTAATCATACATCAGACTGCAGATAGAGCCTAGCTTCTTGGCTTTTTAGCAGAGCCTCTTATGCCAGAATTCAGAAGAGATAATATCTACTGTTAGCTTATGGGGGGAGGGAGGAGACTGTCTCTTTCTGTATATTCAGAGGTCTGGTTGAGGTTTTTCCCCAGATTAACAGTGTCTGTATTAGTACGGCAGATCACATTTCTTCAATATTGACTCAAGCTAAGGCCGGTAATGTAGATACTCTATTTGTCTCTGTTTATTTGGCAGAATTAGTGCACTAAAGTGGTGGATTTCATTTTGAGAGAAGAAACTCTTCTGCATCCTCTTGAAATGCACTCTTTTCTTATGGGATCGAATCCAATTTTAAAGGTTCTGTATTAAACACTTATTAAGATACCTCCTTACTAATAAATATGGGCTTACTAATACATAGAATTATTTATCATTTTAGTTTAAAGATTGTCTGAAATAATAGGTTTTTTCCTAGGACCTCAATACTACGTTTTCCATACTGCGGTGCTTGGAACTTGGCATGTAGAATCAGCCCCATCTTCAGGCTTTAAATTAACTCTAGGCATTAAGGAGAATAGAAAAGTGTCCTTCAGTCTTCTGCCCAGCTCTACTATAATCCAAAGAGATGGTAGCAGAGCCTTTAAAGTAGGTGTGTATGCACACCTTTACTCATGCTACAGCTCAGTTCAGGAAGGCAAACCTTTTGTATGTATTTTTATTATCTAGTGTCTAGCAGAAATAAGTTCAGAACCTTCTGTTAGCAGAAGGCTAAAATATATCGGCTACAAGAAGCAAGCAAATAAAAGTGCAACTCCAGCTTCATTATTTCAGCTCGCTCCTGCATAGCTGTGGTAGATTCTTTGTCAGAAAGATCACAAAGAAATCTGTAAAGCAGCCACCTGGTCATCTATACATACTCTGTACAAATTTGAACAAGCTGGCCGTTAGGGCTGTGTGAGGCTTTGGACAGAGCTTCGGATCTGGAGAAGCTTTGGACGCTTTGGGGTCTGAAGCAGCATGTCCGGGTCGAAGTGCTGGCCTTATTAAGCTTCCTGAAGTGGTTCAGAGCTTCCTGAAGTGCCTCGGAGCTGCCTCAGAGATCTGGTCACAGGGTATAATGGGGAAACAATAAAATAGTTATAACTTTGTTGTTTTTTGTCCAATTTGGATGAAATTGTCAGCCGTGGTAGACTGCAGAGAGCATGAAGCCTGCCAAGTTTCAAGAAAATTGGTGCTGGGGTTTGGGGGGGAACTGCACCCCAAATTCTTGAAAGCAAAACTCCTGTCGTCTGTGTTACAACACAGGGTGTGTGTGTGTGTGTGGGGGGGGGGGTGGGGGCAGGTCAAAACTGCAGGGCTGGTAGCTCTTGCTGAGGCCACAAAGCCTGCCAAGTTCAAGAAGATCGGTGCAGGGGTTTGGGGGCAACTGCCCCTCAAGCTGTGGACAAGCAAAACTCGTGCCATGGGTGATATTGTGTGTGTGTTAAGGCGCAGTGGAGTGACAGCTGCAGGGATGGTGGCCCCTGCTGTGGCCACGAAGCCTGCCAGCTGTCGAGATCAGTGCAGGGGGGTTCTGGGGCCCTGCACCCCTAGCTGCTGACAGGCAAAACTCGTGACATGGGTGCCCTTTGTGTCAGAACCCATTGTTCATATGCCTATAGTGCAGTGGAGAATTCCATACTTTGATACAGAAGGCACAGTCTGTACCTAGAAAAAGTTCCTGCCAAAATGCAGCTTCTTTGCACGGTGGAGTTTCCTGCTGCAGAGGAGAACCCCGGGTGCAAAAGAGTTCCCGCCAATTCGTAGCTTTTTTTGCAGGGTGCATTTCTGAGCGGCAGAGAGGAAATGCACGTTGCAGGCAGTTCCCGCCATTTGTATTTAAATTTGAGTCCCGCAATTGGCCAGTTCTAAATTACTCACACGTGGCGGCCAGCGATTGGCTTGCTAGCCGTATAAGAGGTTGAAGCAGTTTCCGCCCAAGTTGGAGAACTCCATACACACCTCGTGGAGAGCTCTGAGCACGCTGTGGAGCCTAGCAAACTCCGCGTGTGTCTTAGAGAAGAACTTAGCAGCCTGATCAACCACTAAGGACTCCCTGTCACTGACCCAAGGGGGTCTAGCACACCCCCACCCGAGACGTAAGATGACTGCTGGCTCGAACACCCCGAACACATTTGCAGACCGACAAACGAATTCTGTAATTTCTGCTTGACCTCTGTACCTGTTTGCAACTGTAATCGAAGCGAGCTTCTGATCTGCACTGTACGAGCAGTGTAAGTAAACAATCTTTTGTTCAAATCAATACGCTTGAGTACCTGATTCCACTCCAAGCATCACAAGTACTTGTCCGCCGACTAGGGCTCCTAAAGCCCCGAATCCCGTGCCGCAGCTCTCGGCGGCGACACTTTGGCCTGACTGTCTCTGTCTTGGGGCGTGGGAGATGCTACTGCAGGCCAGGCTGCTAAGCTACTGTGTTACCAGTTACCAATCACTCATGAGTCACTCGGGGACCAGCTCAATACACAGGACCTAGCTAATGTAGCTAGTTAATTGCCATCAATTAGCCTACAAAACCAGGCTGAGGAGAGGAAAGAATCCATGCATACAATCAACTGTCCCAAGACAGACACAGTCAGTCCCACAAGAACCCATGGCATAAGTTTTGCCTGTCAGCAGCTAGGGGTGCAGGGCCCCAGAACTCCCCTGCACCAATCTCCTCAACAGTTGTCAGGTGTCATGGCCTCAGCAGGGGCTACCATCTCCGCAGCTTTCACCCTGCTGCGCCTTAACATATACAGTGTCACCCATGTCACGAGTTTTGCTTGCTCGCAGCTTGAGGCGCAGTTCCTCCTAAACCCCTGCACCAATCTTCTTGAAACTTGGCAGGCTTTGTGGCCTCAGTAACAGCTACCACCCCTGCAGTTTTGACTCCCCTGTGGTGTAACGCATAGCTGTGACAGGAGTTTTGCTTTCAAGAATTTGGAGTACAGTTCCCCCAAACCCCTGCACAGATCTTCTTGAAACTTGGCAGGTTTCATGCTCTCAGCAGAGGCTACCATCTCTGCAAATTTCATTCAAATCGGACAAAAAACAACAAAGTTATAGATATTTCATTGATTCCCTATTGTACCCTACGGCTGGATCTCTGAGGCGGCTCCAAAGCTTTGGAGCCGCTTCAGCCGGATCAAGGTGGAAACCTGGTCCGGAGCTCCAGATTGGATCACTGCCATCTGAAGCCGGATTGGATCGCTACTGACTCGCACAGGCCTACTGGGCATCCCCTTATCTTTTGATGTTAGCTGTAGTAGTTGGGTATTTCTCACTGAAACAGCCAGAGCAGTTATTTACTCGGTTTTATGTAAAGAAAAGAGGGTGAGCCTAACACTCAGATGGTAACGTTATGGAGCCATGGGCTTCACTACAAACCCAGAAGTACTTCTGGTTTATTTCCAGGTTCGTCACTGAGCATGTGGGGGGCTGCCACTGAGCATGTGGAGGATTCCCCCACACTTCTGTGGGATGTTCCGTGTGCCCCAGCATCACAGCATTCACGAGCTGTGCTGGTACCTCGAGGTACGTAGAAAAAACATTTAAAGCTGTGTTTACGTCCGAATCGCTGATTCTCCGAATCAGTATTGAATCTTCAGATTCTGAATCGGGATAGTGATCTGAATCAACTAATCGAATCACTGCCCCCGATTCAGGCCGAATCCAAATTGAATAGGGCCCATTTTGCACACTCCTATTCTTCAGAGAATAATATAGGCTTTTTCACATGTGTTTTTAATATATAGAATGTCTGATTATTTCAGGGCTAACACAAGTGTATGTCCCCCTCGGGAAGACTTTCTCTTTGGAAAAGAACTCCTGAGAGAGAGAGACATGGTGATCCATTATTTGTTTAGATTTATTGAAGAGTACCACTTGTTCCACTGATTTATAATTGTATTTAGTTTTGAAATAGTTGATGTGTGAAAGCAATGCTATAGTTGTCTTTGACTTTTAAATGTATTATGACAGAGTAATAAAAAAAAAAAATTTTGGTCACTGAAGTCCCATAAATGAGAGGTATCAAACACTTCCTCCTGTCCTAGGCTAGGCTAGATCTGAACCATGGGGATCTAAGCCAGAGCAGGGATAAGCAGGGATAGCAGCTGCTGCAGTGGGGATGGTGGTAGTATGGTAAACTGTGTTTCACTGTGTCAACACAGCCCTTGCTCATCTTTCTGTTGCTGGTTGGCTGTGTCCACCAGGGCCCAGCAGCCCTGCATTCTGTGTTAGGCCATGTTTGCCATCCCTGGTAGTCCAGTGGGCTGAAGGAAGTGGCTCAATGGGCTGGCTGTTTGACACCTAAAATTAATTATTTACTGTCAACTGTTGCTGGCTTAAATTTTACATTTTTCTTCATTCTCAGAATGTGAAATGAGCTTGGTTTTAGCCCATTTGTTTGTCTAAAATGCTTCATTGTGTTTGGACCTGTATGATATACAGTTTGTCACAGATCAAAAACCACAAGCATAAAGAAGGCTTGGAAATGCATGACCATTTTTGTTTTTCATCTTCTAAATCAGTTTAGTTAAGAAAATGTTTAAGAAAATGTGTAAGAAAAGAAAAAGGATAATGACTTCCTGCAAGATAAATATCTCTGAAGTAAAGACAGAGCCACTTACTTGCCAAGTGATCGCTGATCTGAGACTGCATTTTATTACAATAAACTTTCTTGTGCGCTACCAAATGATTGATTTTTTGTTTGTTTGTTTTCTTTTGGATTTTGGTGTGTTATTGATGGTTGCACACACTGCCGTTCTCAAGTCCATTCTCTATGTCAATGAAAAAAAATGTGTTTTACTATGTTTTTGCATAAACATGTATTATATATAGCACTGCACAAAGATCTCAGCTGGAGTTGGGTGGCATAGAAATCATCAAAGGTGGGCTAGCATTTAGACTTATTTGCTTTATTGAATTCATGTTCTGTTTATTCAACTGAAAGACAGTACAAGTTACATTCTAGCATTACTGTTAACCTGTGAGTCCATTAGAAGAATATCGTAGTGTGCCAATGTGAAACTTCATCCAAGCTATGCTGTTGAAAAAGAGGAAGACTTAAGGATATAAACAAAAGTGGCTTTGAAGTTTGAGATGAGACTAAGAGCTTCCCTGATAAGCTTTGTAATTTGGTTATTGAAGCGATTGTAAGTAAAGCTAACTTTGCTTTTATCAGGACAGCATTTGGAATGCAGGGGTAAATTTCTTTCCATGTCCCTGACAAGAACTGTAGAGAGAGGGTTTTTTTCTGCTTCTATTTTATTTTGGTCCTGGGCAGCTGCTTTGTAGATGCCTGTTTGTGTAAAATGGGTAGAATAATCTTTCAGCCTTACTACTATTCCACTCTCCATAGAACGATTAGAGTGACTCTTCAGCATAGCTTTCTTCTGCATACAGTTGCCTGGAGAACTCTCTTTAGGGAGCAGGGATAAGTGCATGTGACAAAGGGGACTTTTGCACAAGATTGGAAAGGGGCACAATATTTCCTCATGTCTAATGTGACCGTATCACAAAAGATAATCGCCATGTTTGTCTGTCATGCTTGTGTGACTGTTAAGTTGCATATTTGTATGAATTGACCATTGTGATCTATTGTCCAATGTTTGTTTAGCCAACTAACTTGAAACATAATGCAAAAAGTGATTTATCTGGAGTATAAAATGTATAATTATTTTACTTCCTTAATACAAAATGCCTTTTTAGTATACGGAAAATACAAATAGAAATATTCTGTGGCAGAACAGAGATTGTATGGCATGCATTTCATTTCAGACTGTGAGGTTAAGTGGTTGTTTTATTCCTACACTCTTACAGAAAGTGTGGTGCTCTCTTACCTGAATAAGCTCTAAGTAAAGTTTCCAGGGAGGAGAAAAGTACATCTGTCAGCTAATCACTCTTAACTAAAAGGGTAAAGCTGTAAGGTTTGTGCTGTGCCTGAAAGACCATTGTTTCTTTGTGATCTATAATGTAAAGCCATATCTGTGTAAAAAAACAAAACAAAAAAAACCCCCAAACCCAACAGCCCCCCCAACCAACCAACCAACCAAAAAAACCCAAAACCTACCCCACTTTACTTCTTTTAGACTATTTAATTGATTTATTAGAGCCAAGCTTTTGATACCGGTATTAAAATACTGGGTTAACAGACAGATAGTCTATCAAATCGCAGCCAAATGTGTGGGCCGGGTCGAACCCCAGGCCCTTTTCATCGCTCTGCACGTGGGCTGTGGCCAGCAGCCCGGGCAGGCCGGGTCGGAGAGGGCGAGTGCCGAGCTAGAATTAGGCACAGACACTTAACGGTTGATTTTAAGATTGTTTACTTACACCGAGATGGTTGCGGTGCAGGCTGAAAAACTTGCTTGAGTTGCGGTTACAACAGAAAACACGAACAATCACGTGGAGTTTGCTAGGCTCCATGCAGACAGAACTCCGGATGTCCAGGACAAGGGCGCCTCAAATAGAAAACTCGTCGATACATCTTATAGAAAGTTACCACTCGAAGATGGGAAGAGGTGGGCGGTGGATCAGGCCGCCAAACTCCTCTGAGTAACACACAGGGTTTCTATTACCCTGCCACGTACACCCAGAGTCCCCACGAGATGGATGCGGAGTCCTCTTCGGCTTGGGCGGAAACTGCTCAAGCCTCTTATACGGCTAGCAGGCCAATCGCTAGCCTCCACATGGGAATAATTTAGCACTAGCCAATTGCGGGGCACAAATTTGCATGCGAAGAGCGGGAACTCCTTTGCACCGTGCATTTCTGTGTTGCAAAGGAAATGCACCCTGCAAAGACAGCTGCAAAGTGGCGGGAACACTCTCCTTTGCACGCGGGTTCTCTTTGCAGCAGAACTCCACCGTGCAATGAAGCTGTAAACCCACGGGGATAATTCTTAGTGCCGAAGCACACACAAAAAATCAGACCTTTGGGTCATGACAGCAAAGAGTAGGCAATCACAAGTGACCACTGTAATTCAGGCTCCAGCAGGGGGAAAAGCAGGCTGCAGGCTTGCTGGAGCCAATTTTGGGCGTTATTTCAGGGTGGGCTTTCCCAGGCCTCTGACTGAGGAAGCCTTCCATGGGACTGATTACCACAGAACAACACTACACAGGCTGTTCTCCAGCTGTTTGAAGAAAGTAAAGCTCACCTGAGCCCTGCTTTGCTTTGCTGCCACATGGAAGAGGAGGAGAATTTCTCCCTCCCCTTCTATGCGTGTTGGGGCAGAATGGGGCTCAGGAGACCTGGTGCTGGGTGCCTGCCTCCACACCTGGCCAGTTACCTTTACCACAAAAGTTCTTCAGTTCTGTTTTAATATTAGACTCAACAAGTAAGTGTAGTTCATTGTAGGGGAGTGAGCTACTGAAAGTGTATGGAAGAGTAACAAAAAGAACCAGATAAGAAAAAAAACAACAACCCCACATGCCTTTATGCCAGGGGCAAAATATGGCCTGCTAGGTACTTTCATTTGGCCCATGGATGCCCACTAACTAATGAAGCCCACCCAGACCATGTGGGTGGAAGGGTCTGGCCCAACCAGCACATAGCTTCTGGGCAGGGCTGCTACTGTCATTGCTGCAGCTGCCAGAGGACCTGCTTGGCTTCCCGGGCCTGCTCACTCTGGGCACCAGGTAGGGAAGCAGCGGGAGTGGCGGGGGGCAGGCTGCAGCTAGGCAGCAGCGCTGAGCTTGGGGCTGGTGTCAGCACAGAGCCCGTACCCAGGGGGCCAGCAGGAGTGAAGAGCCGACGGTGGGCAGAGTGTGAGTGTGTGGGGAGATCCCCCACAAACTTCCCCCTATGGTGCATAGACCCAGCTGTCGGCGGCAGCAGCAGCAGGCAGCCAGTGCTCGTGCCCTGTGCCTGGCAACGTACGGCTCCGGCCAGTGCTGCATGTGGGGGCAAGGAGTGCAGCCAGGCCAGCCTGCCTCTATTGTGTGGAGCTCCCCATGGCAATCATGCAGCTGCTGGCACTTGTGCACCACGAGGGGAAGCCCCCCATACTGGAGCTGGCTGCCTTCACTGCTCCCTGCCATGCAGGTCCTGGGGCTCTGCCAGAAGTGGAGGGGAGCACTTACCCTCTGCTTCTTGGCAGTCCTGGAACCTGCACAGGTGGGAGTGGTGCAGCCTACTCCAGCACGCAGGGCTTTCCCTAGTGGTGTGCGAGTGCTGGCAGCAGCATGTGCAGTGCGGAGAGTCCTGTTTGATAGAAGCAGGCTGGCCTGGCTGTGCTCCTCGCCACTACGCGCAGCGCAGGCCAGAGCCGTGTGGCAGCACCTACACGGGGCATGAACCCTGGCCACCTGCAGCTGCCAGCAGCAGGAGCTGTGTACCATCGGGGAGAGCGTGTGGGGCGGTCCCCACACCCTACCTTGCATTCCACAAATGGCACACACCCACACCCTGCCCCCACAACACCCCCACATATACACCCCCAACATACTCTATTGCCCCACTCCCACCCACACTCCACCATACACACAGAGCTACCACCAACCTCAACACACTCCCCCATGCACAATATACAAGAGCAAGACTTTATTTTGGAGGTTTTATGCTATCATCACTATATACACTACACTAACAAAAATCATGACATTTTTTATAATAAAATTAAAGTATGTTATAATAGGTGTTTGACTTCTAGTATATGATTTGGTGGGGGGGGTTTTCTGGTTCCAAGATGGCAACCCTTCCCTCCCAAAAAGAATATTTCTAGAGGACAAGGGGAGGGATTCCAGTGGCAAAGGCCAGGGGTTAGGGGTGGGACTTCTGGTCCCAAGATGGCAATCAGGGGGCGGGGCACCTGTCAAGGAGTGGGGCTACCCTTGATGGCCCACCAAAACTCATTTGGCAGCCCTCCAGCTGAAATAATTGCCTGTTCGTGCTTTATGCTCTGGTTTTAATTTTAATATTAAAAAAGCTTTATCTACTAGGCTTTAACCTGTTGTGCATTTGTAACTTTTAAGCCTGTTATACAACTTCATAAATGATTTAATGTCTGAATCTCTTTATACTGGGAAGGAAAAATCATATCCAGATTGTCCATTGGCAGTGGTAGCTGGCCTTCCTAACCGGAATGAATGAAATGGGACCTGACAGATTCCATGTCAGTCTCTGCCTAATGGTGTTTTTTCAAATAGGACAAACAAGCAGTGTGCCTATCTGTAAGAGTGGATTACTTAATCTTTCTTGCTCCTAATCAGTCAGATTTGTAACCTGAACTCAGTTTGTGTTTATATGCCAGTTTAACCAAGACTTGCCTCCATGTTGTTTTGTAGGCTTGCACACAACCCTCAACTGTGTGACCTGGACTAAATACAGACATTCAAAAAGCCCAAGTCTGAATTGATTCAATTTTTGCAGGTTAGTCTAACCTGCATAGATTGAACCGATTTGCAAGTGAATAGACATTCACTTCTGATTCCAGAAATGCAGCCACAGGCCTGCAGTGGCTCAGGCTACAAGCATTAGAACGAGCCCTCCCTTCTCTTCTGCAGCAGTCGCAAGGCTGAAGGGAAGCTGACAGGGTGGGAGGGGGGGATGGCCAGGCCCTGGCAGGCCACTGAGTATGATTGGGGAGGGGTTTAAACCCCCATCTTGGCCTGCAGGGACCACAGCTGGGGTCTGCCTGGAGGGGGAAGGGGGAACCAGCCATTGCCAGACACTGGCCCAGGCAGCACCTCAGGTGAAGGCAGGGCAGGGAGTGGAATTACACTCCCTTGTCTCCCCTCTTGGGCATGGGCACGGGGACCTCAGCCGGAGTCTGCCCGGCTTTCCCCCCTTGCTGCTCTAGTGGCTGGGGATGTGGCCACAGCTCTGTCCACACCCCTTGCTGCTAGAGTGGCAAGCAAGGAGGAAAGCCAACAGACCCCGGCTGAGGTCCCTTTGCCTGTGGGAGAGAGGAAAAACAGGAATTTTGAATTCTCCTCCCTGCCTGCTCTTTGCTTGAGGCACTGCCTGGGTGGGCTCTGGTTATGCCCCCTCTCCTCTTCTTCCCCCCCCACTTGAACAGAGAGCAGGGGAGTAAGCCGGGCAAACCCGGGATGGAGTCCCTGACTCTGCTGGCTCCAGCCCCTACCCTTGCCCCGCCTCCACTCCAGCGGGGGAAAGTCTGGCAGGGGTTGCTCCACCCCTGCCAGGCAGATGGGGTTGCACCAGCCAGGTTTTCCACTCCCACCTCATTGTTAGCTAGCTGTCACTGCTTCAGCTAGGGTGTGGGGGACAGGGCCAACCCTGCTCTGCTCAAGCAGACAGCACAGCCCAGTGCTGCAAAGCATGCTGGGATGCTGGGGGGCTGTGATTTAACTTGAACCAGGAAGGGGTCTGGGACAGAAGTTCAATAAATTGGTTTGGCCTAAATCAGCTAAGTCTGATACTACATTCAACCAGGTTTATCTTAAACCAGTTTCAGCCATTTTGAACCCAGTTTATGTGCACTGAGCTTCTGTTCTGTTACAGTTTTAAACCAGTTTCTGATCACTTAAACCAGTTTGTGTGACTTGTCCCTAGCCCTGAAGACTGGAAGGCACTTCAGCTGAATTGGGGAAGCAGCAAGGGCAGATGATTCACAGAATGTGGGGTTTATAATCTCTAGCCTGTAGCTGTATTTGGCCTGCAGAACCGGGGACATTTGGCAGCCTCGGAGGACTTTGTGCTGCGCTGTGGTTGGGTGGTGGAGAGCTTAGCTCATGCTGTGTTGTGAGCAGGGAGAAATGGTGGGAGTGGTAGCAGTGGCTGTGTGCTAGCACCTGCTAACCTGAGTTGGATCATTTCAGTCCACTGCCTGAAAATGTTTCTGACTGCTGCCATGGAGAGTTTGCTGGTATCTACAGAATACGGTTTCCTGATGTGTGCACCACAAAGGTAATATTAAAATAATCTTGCAGAATTTTGTGGGCCCTTGTCCTTTCTTTGTGGTTTTACTGTAAGAGTTTGTTTTCCTTGCAAATTGTCAGTGATTACAGAAGAATTTCTCTTCAGGACATGGTATTTCTTGTAAAAAACAAAAAAGCAATACAAATTCCTAATGTTTGTGGTTTCCCCAGATGAAGCTCTTATCCCTCTAGCTTATAGTCAGCCTTTTGACTACTGTCCTGTTTATATCCCAGGGATATTTTGAAGAGGAAGAAAGATTAACTATGTAAGTTAAGATAGTCACAGCTAGCCTGTTACCAGTAATTAATGTTTTTTGAGGATCTTTAGCTACAAGCTTTTCAGTAATTCTGTAAAATTATCTGTCAGGTATCTAGGCTGTAGCCGTATTGGTCTAGAGCAGAGGTTCTCAAACTGTGGTCCGCAGACCACCACTGGTCCGCAAGCTCAATTTAGGTAGTCTGCAGAGAGGTTGCAGACCAATTGAGAATATCTGTACTTTTAAGACTACTGATATTAAAATATGAGTTGTGTGCTTTGATTTGTAGAACAAAAAAAATGTTTATTAAGTGGTCCGCCAAGACCGTTAGCAATTTCAAGTGATCCACAAAAAAGTTTGAGAACCACTGGTCTAGAGAAAAAGGCAATCAGGACTCATAGTAGAGATGATGTTGGTTTAATAAAAGATATCATCTCTACTATCAGTCCTGATTGCTGTAAAATTATCTGCACTTTTACCCTTTTAACAATTCTATAAACCAGTGTCCATATTATGAGTCATTAACTGAATGATTACCTGGGATTTTATGAAACTGGTGGCAGATGCTGTGTTGACTTAGTTCAGAGGGCCCTGCATCTTTAGTGGTTGGTTTATAATTCATAGAAAAACAAACTTCTCATTCCTTCTTTTAAGGTAGAAGGAGTGGCTCACCTTCAGCACAGGTGGCACGGGCAGCCTCTGTGTGGCATGCAGCAGATTAAGGAGGTAAAAGGCAGCACAGCAGCTGATTGGGCAGGGAGCAAAAAGCTGAGTGGCATGTTGGGCAGGGGAAGGGGATCAGAGTGGTGTTCAGGGAGGGCGTGTGCTTCATTTGTGGTGTGCCTGCCAGAGAAGCTGGCCCTGGCTGTTTTAAGGTATTTAACAAGTCTATTTTTAAGATACTTTGTATATGTCAGTTGTCTTGTCACCTAATTACTGGTATGTTTGGTATAGAAATTGCCTTCCTTTGCTACTGCTGCTTCTCATCTAGGGGCAGCAATCTCTTGCATAATGTATTTTCCCAAAAGGAAAGATTTCCCAAATCTTTGTTACCTTTTAATATTGCTATGTTGGGAGGACATAAGGCCAAGTACAACTCTGCATTGTACCTGCTTTCAGGAAGGCAAGATCTTGTCTAGACCAAAAGAAGCTGAATACTTTTTGAAGCTCTAAATTAGGGCCATCTAATTGGTGGCTTGCAACAGATTAAATTGCAGCCTGTGGGCTCCCACCCTGATGCAATTTCCTCTACTTTTCTGACTTCAACACCCCTTAGAGTCTCCTCCATCCTCCAGTTTCCCTGTGCTGCACTTGCCCCAGGGGTTAGTGCGGCATGACACACTACAGGGCACTTAGGGTGAGGCCAGAGCTGCGCAGCTTGCAGTGCTGTGGTGGGATGGTGCCAGCATGATGTGGGGAGGGGGCAGGGTGAGTCATCCATATGGGGCTGCTGTGTTGGAGGTGGTGGACATGTAGTGCAATGTGGTGGAGTGGTCCATGTATCATTTGGATGTGGTGTGGAGTCTGTGGTCCCTGCTAGTGTGGCCTGTGGGTTATGCAGCCCTTGACTGCTTACAAATTGGACAGCTCTGCTGTGAACATGAACGTCTTTTCTCAGACTATCGGGAGACTTGGTATCAATAGATCTGAAGAAAGCTTGCTTGCAGCATATAATTAATCTCTCGTCACCTGAGATTTCCTTGGAAGCAGCTTTGTTAGTAATGATGAGCACTTTTTAGTTTTGATATGTCCCTTGAACTTTCTTTAAAAGATTGGTAGTAATAGTGGTAGAGATTCAGTGGAAAAGAGAATGAAACCTTAACAAAGAGGTTTTATTTACAAGAGCTAGGGACAAACTGAAGCTAATGGTTCCTCTGTAATAAGAAGCAATGGGAAATCTTAACTCGCTGAAGATATGATCAGTCTGAAGTATTTATGTACAATCAGCGCATGTTTCTGACCTGAAGATTTGCTGTAACTCTCCTAGTTTTAGAAGTTAATGGAAAACTGGAAGAGGGCAAGGTTTAACTGCTTCTAATGGTACTGGAGCAGTCCAGAAACACCTGTCTTTCTTGTGTCACTTGCATAACCTGCAAAGTCCTTTTGTACCAGTAATAGTGACAACCCTTAAAAAGATCCTGGCATCCCCCTGACCTGACTCCAGTTACTCATGATTTTATGACAAAGATTTTGGATTCAGCTAACACCAAAATCACTGTTTTCTTGCTACATTATTTAACCTCATTTCTCCTTTGCCCTCCATACATAAAATAGGGATATGTACATCCTACCATGAATGTTGTAAGGTCTTTTGAAGAGGTTCTATAGAAGTGCAGAATATAAGAATTTAGTACTTTACTAACACAAATTCTGCAGCAGAAGTTAACAAACAAGATTTTTCTTTTAGCAGCACTTGCCCTGCTGAGTCTGTGGACACTGGTGACTGTTGGGCAAATAATCATAAAGGTTGTCATGTTGGTAGTATCTGCTCTGAAAGTATACCTAAATTTATCTTTATAAAATTAAGACAAAATCAATTATTGTCTATTTAATAAGATATTGTAGTAATCTTGACTATTCCCTATTAGTTTATAATCTGAAATAGTAGGTTTTTGGTTTTCCTGGTAACACACATGTATGTTATATTCCTGTTAACATACATATACGTATGCTTTCCTAGTTTTCAGGAACATTGTTTCCTTTATTTTTTCTATATACTTCTTGTGTCTTATTATTTTTAATATGTCATTAGTTTAACTCAACTCTATTTTCTTCTGAAAAAATCAGATCCATTGTTTTATGTTTAAAATTTCCCTTCTGGTTATATAAAAAATATAAGTAACTTGTAATTACCTGGATTTGCAACACGTATTAATTCTACTTTAGTAATTTCAGTAGGCTGAATTGGGAACTTTCTCTCTCCTTTCAACAGAACTTGATTTTTTTTTTTTATTTAATATTTAGTTTGAGTTCTAGTAATTACCTTGTGGGCATGGACTTTTACTATAGTGCACCAATAAGTCTATAAATTGACTGGAGAACAAATTAGTAAAATATACATAACATTTAGGAATTTGGCATTGTTGTGTTTTGAGAAGTATGACCTCTAAATCCACATAAACTTCTCTGCCTTTTACTTCTGCTGTGTTCATAGATTCCAGAAGGGCTTCGTGTATGGACTTCAAGCCTTGGAGATAGCAGAATATTCAGCAGAAGGTAAAGAGGAGCTCTGCCTTCTGGTTTCATTGTGTGTGTGCTGGGATGGCTGGCATTGTATGGTGGTATTTTAGAGAGAAGGAAACAACAACGTGTAGCAGATTTAAATTATATAAAACAGACAGTGGCATACTGGTAATCCAAATTCTGGGTAAAACTGTTTTACATAAATTAAACTGAAGCATTTCCAACACCTTTTCCTGAAAATTGGAGTGGTAAGAATTTCTTATTTGCAAAATCAGAAGTAGAAGAACAAAGTGTGAAGTACAGTGCATTTTCTCTATTCTGAATGAAAAAGATGTCCTTTGTACTTACTTTCATCACGAAGGGATATTTCCTTCCCACACTCATTCCAGGACTGGAAAGGAATATCTTGGGTGCGGCATCTTAATTAGTTGCTGTATGTTAATTAAATGTTTCTGCCACATCTCTCTTTTTCTTTTTAATTCTTAGCATAAGGCATCATAGGGGCTATTACGTTTGATTGGAATATATGTCACAGCTATTACTGTATCAGTTCATTTAGTCCACCCAGCCCCAAGGTGGAGGATTGTCTCGTATAGTCTGCTAGTGACAAATCTGGCCACCACCTCCGCAGGCTGTGCTAATAGCAGTGGTGAAGTTCCAGAATGCTGAGGCAGTCCAGTGCATGTGTCTTACCTGTTTGCTCAGGAGTATGTCTTTTTCAGAGCTCTTTCCCTATCACCATGCAATAGAAGATTTGGAGCCAGGTTGGAATATCTGTGACTGCATGGATTCATCAGCCCTTCCCTGCACATTGGAGGGAATACTTCCGATACACAAATGTTACTCAGACATTTATGGCCCTTTATCTTATGGCCTTCTCGATCATTTTCTTTCTGAGGCCCCCTGCGGAGCTGCCACTGCTCCCTGGCCCAGCTCTCCAGCTCTGCCTGCACGGCCTTGGATGCAGTGGGTAGGGCTTGGCAATGGGGAGCTCTGGGGCCCCACTCACCTGAGCTGGAGCAGTGCAGAGCCCCACCTGCAGCGCCACCTGCACAATGGAGGCTGTGGGGCTGGGGCGGGTGGGCTTGCCCCCTCCTCTTCCTTAGGACTTGCCTTAGCCTTGGGGTCTGAGGCGGCTCCTCCCCAGGCTGGGCCAGGCCCAACTGGCCCAGACAGACCCCTTGAAACCTGTTTACAGTCCCCCAGGGAATTGCATGCCCCTGTTTAAGAACTGCTGCTCTAGCACTTGTCATGAGTACAGGATTCCTCCCTTTCCAAGTCTCCAGGGAACTAGTCTAGATAGCCATGGTACTCAGGCTGTACTTTGTCACAGGGATTTGTCGTATCCCAAGTGGTATCTTCTTGCTAGTTCATTTGAACTGCTATTCCACAGGCTGAGAGATGAGGCTATGTTTTTGTTTTCCACTTCATTTCATTTTTGTATCATCTCTTTATCCAAAATAATTCTGTCTTGTGGGTTCATACCTTGTATCTTGTGGTTCAGTTCTGGTTAACCATTTAATGAAGTTATCTTGTTACTGCTTTACTTATAAACAGTATTTGTGGTGGGTGAAGGGGTGCAGTAGTTTCAAACACAAGTCATGAACATGTTTATGTATAATGGTCTAAACGTGTTTGCAACTTGTTTTCTTCTGAACTACTTCTGTACTTCAAAAATTTTCTATTTTTTTTCCATTTGCTTTCCATTTTTCATTACCTTTCTGATTTCTTTGCACTGGCTTCTTTCTGTGATTATTCAAATTTTCATTTACATCTGAGCTTTAGACCACTCGTATGAATAATACTTTTAAACTTTGGATTCAGGCATTTTAATGTCTTTTTTGAGGCATTGTAATTTCTTAAGGATGCATCTCCTGCCTTGTTTTGCTATTAAAATTAATGTCTTTAGAAATAATTTTGTCATTTACAGGGATAGTTAAGTATGGAATGCAAATCCTGTGACTTTTACTGGATCAAGGTCGGAATGTAGTACTACTCTTGTTAGCCACCTCCTTATTCATCATCTGGGTAGCCTGATTTCTGTTCCATTCTGTTATCTCCACTGCTTAGCATGTCTTACAGTATCCATTGTAACAAATATGGAGTTTCAGGGATAAAGCAGCAAGATAATGACTTGACTTCTTCAGGCATTCTTTTTAGAGGCAAGAATAGCAAATGTGGTATCGTTTCGGTATTGTCACTTTGAAACTTTTTGGCATTGGAGATAGCTGTGGTAGACTCTCTTTTGAGATTGGCAAACAGCCAAGTACTTAATAGATTAGGAAAAAGAAAATCTTGTAAATAACTGCTGCAGGAGCAGATTTCTGCTAAATTGAATTCTGCTAAAACTACTATTGCAGGGTTTTAAGTTTCTCATATAGGTCCCAAAATGAACTAGTCTAAATTAAATGAATTTCAGTAAGTTCTTTAGGTAAAATAACACAATACTCATTTATAGATTCCTAAGGTGTTGATGGAAACGAACTAGCAGGGGCACTCTTGGGTTAAAACTTGTTTTGTTTCACTAAACCCAAGTGAGGAAAATGGCAGAGAACATGTACCACCTATTCTATTTAATGATTGCCCTGTTTGTATCTCAGTGCCAGAGTTTGAAATTTAGGAGTCCTACTAGACCAAGGGCTACATCTGTGCATCAACTCCTGCCCCCTTCTTCCCCCCCTTCTTTGGTAGGAAAGTTGGCAGCATCCTTCCTAGTCAGGCACAGACTTCATCCCTTCTATTCATATGATTTATTATAAAGGGCCAGGACTAATGCTCTGTATTGGGAGTAAGCAATTATTTTGGGTGGAGGGCCGCTTAATGAGTTTTGGTGAGGTGCCGAGGGCTGCAAGGGTAGCTCTGCCCCTTGACAGGTGTCCCGCCTCTTGGTCACCATCTTGTGACTGGAAGTCCTGCCCCCTAACCCCTGATCTTTGCTGCTGGGAGTTTCTCCCCTTGCCCAGGAAGTACTCCTTTTGGGGCAGGGAGCAGTTTGCTTGTATATTGTGTGTGGAGGGAGGGGTAGGGGGTGTGTGGTTGGGGGAGTATGTGGTTTGGGGGATGTTTGGGTATGGTGCCAGGTGCGGTGTATGGGGGCATAGGAGGGGCATGTGTGGGGTTATATGTGGGTGTAGGATGTGTGTGGTTGAGGTGCAGGGTGTGGGGTGTGTTTGGGGTATCACATGGATGTATGTGGGGTGTGTGGGAATGTTGGATGTGTATGGACATGATTGGGTGGGGTGCATGAGGGGGTGTGGGTATGTGTGTAGGGTGTGTGTGTGTGTGGTTGAAGTATGCGTCTAGTAGGGGTCAGGATGTGGGTATATATCTCTGGGATGTGTATAGTAGGGTGTGTGGGACAGTTTTGGGGGTGTGTGGGTATGGAGGGGGGTGGGGTGTGGGTGCATGTGTGTGTGGGGGGGGCTCCCCCCTGCCTGCTCTTTGCAATGTGACTGAGCCCAGCTCCTATGTTGGAGGGGGTGGGGGAGGGGAAAGGAAAGGGGCTTGGCGCTACTGGCCTGGTTTGCAGCCTGCTGCAAAGAGCAGAAAAGCAGCTGCTGCCGCCAGCAGCAACAGAAGCTCCTGCAAGAGGGGAGAGGGGACAGGGAGCAGTCTGGCATCACCAACTCTCTTAGTCTATCTCCCACACCTGCCTGGTGGGCTACAGCCAAGCCTGCGCTGGCTCCTGCTGCTGTTGCTTCTCTCTCATCTGCCTGCCCAGTTTTGTTTTTAAGGGAACATTGGAGTTGAGCTGTTTCTGTGTGGTGCCTTTTACAATTTACACCACTCTAGATGAGGCATTGGCAACTTATTTGCTGTGGCAGGGTTCTGATTACCACCTAGCTCTTGCGGTGGGCCATAGCCCCACACAGCTTTCCCCTATCACTCCCTGCCCCAGTGATCAGCAGATGCAAAAAAGCCAGGTGCTAGGATCCTCTGGATACCTCCTGTGGTGCAGGAAAGACTAAATTGAACAGGGCAGGTGCTTGCACCCTCTCCACTGTGACTGGTGTATGCTGCAGATTTTCTGAGCTGCCATGGGCCAGGTCCAGTTTTTTCATGGGCCAAATCTGGCTTGTGGGCCATAGGTTACAAACCCCTGCTCTGGACAGTGTTGCTAGATGTCCAGTATAATCTTAGTAGAACAAGTACTCACTTCCATATTATTTAGAAGATGAACTGTCACTATTAAAACTTGCAAGCAGCAGCAATTCACCATAGCAGTTCCTGAATGCAGGTCATTAAGTTTTACTTGATAATACCTAAATTAAGCTTGCATTAATTCAAACTAAGTTGCCATGACAAATATACAACCTAGCTGAATTTTGAAGAGGGCAGATAAAGTAATGTCTTATAAGTGATTGTTAGTGGTTAGAGCAACAGGCTAGTTTTAGGTCATCCTGGCTTTTGTTAATGCCATTGCTGTGATCTTAGGCAAATTGCTTTGGGTCTCCATTAGCTTGCTTATAAAATTACTATGACACAAATATTCTGATACTTAATAAAATTGAAGGTGGTGTGAATCCTCTGAAATGTGTTGTGTTTGGTAAAACTTTGGACCTGTGTGCCGCCCATGTGGCCTTATTTATTCAGAGAGAGACAAATAAAGTACAAAATAACATCAGGAACAATGAATAAGGTTGTTTTTGCATTTTACAAAGAATAATTAACATAAAACCAGGTAAGCATTTATTTCACTTTACTATATGGATTAAGAAATTAACCTTGTGGATTTACAGAACTAGTTTTCACCTAGTGATGTCAAAAACTGTTCAAGCTGAAAGATGACCTCTCACCTTTTTATTCTGGTTTGAATTTCATAAGAGGCTATTGCTATGTCTATTGCTTGCTAGGATTTGAAGGCCTTTTGTGTTTGAAGTTTGCCCAGGTCAACTGGCAAATGCTAGATCCAGGAAAACTTTAAGGCAGAACACACATCTTGTCTGGTTCAGCTTTATTTTTAAAATGTCTGGTAAAATAACATAGTTTATGTGGCTTTTAAATTCTATGTAATAAGTATAAAAATCTTGTTGCTACAAAAGTGTATATGTGACAAGGGGGCACTCTTAGGGCCGGGTCTCATGTCAGCTTGCCCACCTGTCTAAGTAGGGCAGTCCACCCAGTCTTTACTGCTATGACTTGCTGTTTCTTAACCTGGTGTAAAATGTGGGCAGCTGCCCATTTAAGACCCTGATGCCTAGGGGTTTACATATGGCTCCGACCTCCCCTTACTGTGTCCCATGCCTTGCAGATGGCATCCAGTTTATTATTGCACTCCAGCTTCAGGCTGGGTCAAACTTGATCCACTATTGGGCCTCTCACATGCTGCCCCTTTTAGGGCCACATTCATCCGCCCCTCCCCGGGGCCTCTTCCACTCCACCCTCTCTCACAGGGCCTCTTGCACACTGCCCCTCACTGGGCTACTCTCAACCTAGTTTGCTCCTTTGAGCGACCCCCTTGGGCCATCAGGCTTGACTAGTCTCATGCTGGCACTGCACATGCAGTCCTTCACATTGCTCGTGTTCCCCTACTCTATGTAGCATAGTCCTTGTGCCTAACACTGGGCTGATTTTGCCCCTAGCCCCTCACCGGGTGACTTTCCACTTTCACATACTCATGGGGGCTGGCCCATGTGCTGCCATTCAGGCATCCTTTAGCCCTACTCGCGACACCCCCTGGTGCAGCCCTTTGGGCCCACCTTCAGTCCTACTCGACACCTTGCTTACGCACAGTCCTTCAGGTCATAATGACACCCCCCTACTCTGTGTGGACTCACCATACTTTACTGCCCCCCTCTGGGGCCATTCTCCTGCCCTCTCTCCAGGCCATGTTACTGCACCCTCACTGGGGCCCCTGGGGTCTTACACCCCTGTAGGGCTCAGGTGTCTGAAGACATTGTTGGCCCCCATGCCCATCCCTAAGTCTGGGTGACTCACCAGGATGTTGGGGCTGGGGTTTTAAGGTGCCCCTCCCTGCCTTTCACTGGGGAGGCAACTGGCCTGGCATTTCTGGGGAGCTCCCCTACCATGGGTAGCCCCACCAGGCCAACCTTCCCCAGCAGGGTGCATTTTTCAGTCATACCCAGGAGCAGGAGCCTTCTGCCATCCCCATAGTTCCTGCTCTTACCTCCAAGGATGTTCTGAGCAGCAGCTCAGCTGGGTGATGTGTTTCTGGCTGCCAGCAGCAGACTGCTGCCTCTGCCCTGTGGGCCTAGGTCTAAAATGGCTGCCTCATCAGGGCTGGCCCGCATCTGTTGGCTGCCTGCTCCCAACCTTAAAGTGGCAGACACCCAAAAGTGCTCTGTCACAATATATTTTCTAAATGGTGAATTATTAAAGCTTTGTGGAAGGTCATTAGATAGAATTTCTTGCGCTGTAACCTACCAAAGGACTTTCTTGGGTATTCTGTAGCATCACACATTCAAATATTTTAAAAAATAAATAAAATGTTCAGAGTCTAACAGTATACTTGCATATAATATCTTACTTAAATATGAGAACCTGGCTAGTTAAGTACATAGGGAATCTGGTATTGCCCTTGTGTGCATAGTTCTGTATAATGAAAAGCTTACTGTATTTATTTGCATACTACATGCCTTTTTCCTTAGCAATAGCCATCCAAAGCTGGGCTGTATGTCTTAAGTGAGGAAACTGGGTTTTTGGTTGTAGCCATGTTGGTCTAAGGCCATAGGCAGGCAAGGTTCTTTGGGTAGATGTATTATCTTTAAAGATACTAAGTGAGGAAACTGATTTTTATGGTGGCTTAAGGATGCTGATATGACTGCTGGGGACTGTGCTCCCCTTCCACTTTCATGGACCAGGGGCAGAGTACACTCATCAGTGTCACTCCTTGTCACTTCCCTCTTCTTGCTGCTCATCCAAAAGCTAGAGGGTTAACCCTCTTTGAGCCATTGCTGAACTGACAGGAGTTTTTTGCTTTAGCAGCAAGGGGAGAGGGAGCAATGCTGACAAGTGGACTCTGCTCCTGCTCCACATGCAAAGCATTCAGCTGTGGTAAGCCTGTGCTGTGGCAGGTAAGACTTTGGAAAAATCTTTTTTTTTCTTTTGCCTTCCCATGCATGCTTGATTAAGACAGGCATCTTGTTTTGGGATGTGAATAAATAAATATGGTATTTAATTATGATGTAGAAGTTTTGACTTGAGTCATGGAATGTTGTTTTTTTTAATATATTTAAGTTTTTGAAGGGCTGCTCATAAGTGGGGGAAGAGGAATTGGAAAAGCTATGAAAACTTGTGCATCTCTGAACTAGGTAGTCTCCAAGGTGCTATTCTGTTTTATCTTCTCCCTGACTTCAGACTGATGCAGCTAATCACTTTTGATAACTGGGGAGTCATTTTAGATGACAATATCATTTGGCAGTAGGTTTTTTCTTCATTCTTTGGCAGAGTAGTTAAAACAGCCATTTCTTGATCATGCTTTCACATAGCTTAAGAGAAAAGTGTAAGTAACACTGCTAACTTACTCAGCCACATATCAGTAATGTGTACATGAATATTGGGTGATCTCAGAGTATTTAATTGTCAAATGAACCAGCTGTTGGTGGGCTTTCCTTTTTAAACTTCTGAAAGAGTGAAGGTATTTTCACTTAAGGTTGACTTTTCTTTCCCTCTAGAATGGGCCCTAAGTTGAATTCTCTTTACTCTCCATTGTAAACTGTGCACGTACCTGCAGCGTTAGAATGAGAAGCATCACCCTTTAGTGATTGCAAAACCACAGCAAGACCTTTATCCCTTAAACCAGGGGTGTCCAGCCTTTTTGAATGTGGGGCTGGATCATGAACTTTTTATCACCTAGTGGGCCGGCGAGCCATATTCAAACACCCTCTGTCCTGGGCCAGAGAGACCCTGCCTGTGTAGTCCTTCTGCACCTGCCTGTTACTGCAAGATTCATGGTAGCTGCTGGTGGACAGGAGCAGGAGGGACCCATTCTGCATCCAGCCAGCTACTTCCCCAGAGACTGAAGGGGAGAAATAAATAGCTTCACATCTCCATGCCCCGAGCAGCGCAGCCGCACGAGTCGGCGCTGCATGAGGGGGGCTGGAGCGAGGCAGCCACTTCACCTCAGCCCCTCACTCACTGTGGTGCCTGGTCACCTGCGCACACAGCCCCGGTGCCTCAGCGCTGCGACCCCGGAGCATGGGGTCCGGCAGACACCGGCTCTCGCCACCTTGCCCTGCAGAGGTCACGCCAGGCCCCCACCTGCCGAGGCCTGTGCTGGCTTCCCACATGCTGCTGGGGGCGGGAGGAAGCCGACCAGGTAGGCACCAGCCAGCAGAAGTGGTGGCGGAGCCATGTGCTGCTCGGAACTGACTGGTGCAGGCAGGGGGAAATGCAGCTGAGCCCCTGCCGCTCCGGCTGGGCTTGTCCTGTCCTGTCCCATCCCAAGTGGCACACAGCTCCGCCGCCGCTTCTGCTGGCCGGTGCAGACCCGGCCGGGCTCCTCCCGTCCCCAGCAGTTTGTGGAAAGCTGGCTTCAGCCGCATGCTGCTCCAGATGGGACGGACCCAGATGGGTCAGCACCGGCCAGGAAAAACAGCATGCAGCTGAAGTTGGCTTCCCATGTGCTGCTGGGGATGGGAAGAGGCCGGCCGGGTCTGCACCAGCCAGCAGAAGTGGCGGTGGAGACATGTGCTGCCCAGGACGGCACAAGCCTGGCCAGAGCAGCAGGGGCTCAGCTGCATTTTCCCCCTGCCTGCACTGGTCAGTCCCGAGTGGCCCATGGCTCCGCCGCCGCTTCTGCTGGCTGGTGCCGACCTGGCCATCCTCCTCCCATCCCCAGCAGCACGTGGGAATCTGGCTTCAGCTGCATGCTGCTCCAGATGGGACAGACCCGCCCGGGTTGGCACCAGCCAGCAGAGATGGAAGCGGAGCTGCGTACCACTCAGGACTGACCGGTGCAGGTAGGGGGAAAGTGCAGCTGAGCCCCTGCTGCTCTGGCTGGGCTCATCCTGTCCCGAGAGGCACATGGCTGCTCCTCTTCCCACACGCACCGTGTTGGCAACGTCAAGCTGACGCAGTGTGTGTGGGAACCTTATCCCTTCCCCAGCCCTTCAGCAGCCATTAGGAAGCTGCAGAGGGGCTGGGGGAGGGACAAGGGGTGGGAATGAAAATAAACAGTGTTTTTACTTCCGCTTCCCGTTGCAGCAATGTGGGGCTCAGAAAATGCCTTGGTGGGCTGCATGGCAGCCCGCAGGCCGTATGTTGGATAACCCTGCCTTAAACCAAGGTTCAGCAGCATTTGGGAGGGAGGCCTGTTGACCAGAGATCACCTCTGAGCTTGGAATACTTCCAACCTAGCCTGTGCTGCCACAGTCTCTGCTCCCTCGCAGGATGCTACTAATTGCCTGTTTATCAGCAAGGTAGCGGGGAAGCTTTCTCCAAGCCATGTGAGCTGGATAAAATGGCTCCATGGGCTGCAGTTTGCTAACTCTTCTTATAAACTAAACCAGGCTGTCCAGCTGGTGGCCCACAGGCTGTATGTGGCTCACGGGGGGGGGGGGGGGGGTGTGTTAATTTGCAGCCCCTAGGCTCTCACCCAGTTGCCATTTCTCTCCCTTCCCCCCTACATCCTTCTGGCTGCAACAGCAACTGGAGCCTCTTGGCTCCCACTCTCTTCTCCATCTTCCGCTTCCTGTCCCAGCCCAGAGGGTGGGGCTGCACAGGAACATGGGGAGCTGAGGGTGAGTCCAGGCTATGTAGGGAGGAGGGGTTGGGGCTGTGTAGATTTCATATTTCATATATTTCATAGACATTAGGGCTGGAAGGGACCTTGGAAGATCATGGAGTCCAGGCCCCTGCCCTAGGGGCAGGAAGTCAGCTGGAGTCATAGGATCCTAGCAAGAAAAACATCCAGGTTTCTCTTGAAGGCGTTCAAAGTAGGTGCTTGAACCACCTCCAGCAGCAGGCTATTCCAGACTTTGGGGTTTCGGACAGTAAAGAAGTTCTTCATAGTAGCTAGGGTCAGGAGGGACCTGAACAGATAATCTAGCCTGATCCCCTGCCACAAGCAGGAATGAATGCTGGGTTCACAAGACCCCAGACAGGTGATCATTCAACCTCCTCTTGAATTTGCCCAAGGTAGGGGTGAGGACCACTTCCCTGGGAAGTTGGCTCCAGATTTTGGCCACCCTAACTGTAAAATATTGCCTTCTGATCTCTAACCTAAACCTATTCTCCATCAGCTTATTACCATTGTTCCTTGTCACCCCAGGTGGTGCTGGAAGAAAAGGGTTCTGCTTATTTGCTGCTGATCTCCCCTGATGAGCTTGTAGGCAGCCACTAAGTCCCCCCTCAGCCTCCTCTTGCTGAGGCTGAACAGGTTCAGGTCCCTCAGTCTCTCCTCATAGGGCCCGTCCTGCTGCCCTCTCACCAAGCGGGTGGCCCTCCTCTGAACCCTCTCTAGGCTGGCCACATCCCTTTTGAAGTGCAGTACCCAGTACTGGATGCAGTACTCCAACTGCGGCCTGACCAAAGTCGCATAGAGGGGGAGTATCACTTCTCTGGACCGGCTTGAGATGCACCTTTGCATGCATGACAAGTTATGGCTGACCTTGATGGCTGCGGTCTGGCATTGGCGGCTCATGTTCATCTTGGAGTCAATAATGACTCTGAGATCCCTTTCTGCCTCTGTGCTTTCAAGAAGGGAACTCCCCAGCCTGTATGTATGGTGTGGATTCCTTCTCCCAAGGTGCAGCACTCTGCATTTGTCTACGTTGAACCCCATCCTATTCTCGTCTGCCCACTTCTGTAGTCTGTCTAAATCTATTTGCAGCCTCTCTCTCCCTTCAAGTGTGTCCACCTCGACCCACATCTTAGTGTCATCAGCAAACTTGGACAGCGTGCTTTCCACCCCCTCATCCAAGTCACTGATGAAGATGTTAAACAGTGCGGGCCTGAGGACCGAGCCCTGGGGTACCCCACTGCTCACATCTCACCAGGTTGAGTACAACCTGTCCACCACTACTCTCTGGGTGCACACCATCAACCAATTTTTTACCCAACCAACTGCAGGCATCAATGCCACAGTCGCATAATTTATTGATGAGGATGGGGTGAGAGACAGTGTCAAAGGCCTTCTTAAAGTCTAGAAAGACTATGTCCACGGCGACACCATCATCCAAGGATTTAGTCACCTGGTCATAAAAGGCAACCAGGTTGGTCAGGCAGGACCTGCCTTTGATGAACCCATGCTTCCTTATGTCCAGCCTGAAACGGTCTTGCAGGAGTTTATAACCATTTGACCTTGTCATCCCTTGGGGTTCTCTGGTGAACAGAAGTTTCCCCAGATCCTGGTGAACACCCCTGATAAATTTATAGGTGGCCATCAGATCACCCCTGAGCCTGTGCTTTTCCAGGCTGAAGAGTCCCATAGCTCTCAGCCTGTCGTCTTAAGGTCTGTTTTCCTGAACTCTGATCATGCGTATGGCTCTCCTCTGGACTCTCTCAAGCTTCTCCACATCCTTTTTGAATTGCGGAGCCCAAAACTGGACGCAGTAGTCCAGCTGCAGCCTCACCAAGGCCAAGTACAAGGGGAGAATGGCGTCTTGGCATTTGCTTGAGAAGCATCTATGGATGCAAGCCAGGGTTTTGCTCACTTTACTAGCTGCGGCATCACATTGAAGGCTTATATTCATCTTGTGGTCAGTCCTGACCCCCAAATCCCTCTCGTCCGTACTGCTAGTCAGCATAGCACTGCCGAGCCTATAGACATGCTGCAGGTTTTTCCTCCCAAGGTGGAGAGCCTTGCATTTTTCGGTGTTAAACACCATCAGGTTCTCGTTTTGTGTAGTCGGGAATGGTGCCCATAAATTGTAGCTGTGGGGTGGAAGGGGCACTTGGTGCAGTGGTGGTAGAGGTCCTGCACAGGGTGGAGCATTCATGTTAGTCAGTGGCCCATGGTTTGTCTTGTGCAGACTGCATGGTGTTCAGCCCCCATGGGTATAGCCCCTGGGGACTTAGAATCTGGACAGACTTGAGTTAGTACACTGGTTTCTAGGGATTGAATTTATGGCTTGTTTGAAGTAGTAGTAACTCCTGACTTTTGAGGTAAGATCAGAGGTAGGCAAAATTAATTTTGTAATCAGTGTAACTGTTGCATTATCTATGGGTCAAAAGCAGATTGAATTTTCTGCAAAATGTGCTGAAAATTCAAATTCTTCTTTTATAGTTGGAATAAGCTGACAGTTTCCCTTCTAAATGAATTCTCAATCCAAAGAACAGGTGTGTGAATGACAGACATACTGGAAGCTGAAGACAGTGTTAACTATACACAGTAAATGGGTTATGTTGGAGGATGAATGGGATTTTGCAAGACTTGCTTTATCACTACCTTTGATCTACTGGGCCCTTCTACAATTTACCACATTCTCTGGTGACTGAAATGCACAGTCTCTTATGCAGTGAGAACTAGGGCTATACGAAGCTTTGGTTGCTCATTTAATTCGGAGGCAATCTGGCCCAATTCAGCAGCCGAATCTCTGAATCTAAATCGAATAGGCAGACTAATAAAAAGGTGTGAATTGATTCAAAGCTCTCCAAATCAGTTCAGAAAAGATTCAGAGATTTGGGCAGTCCCTGCTTGCCTCCACAGGGAACTGGACCCAGACTCTGTGCTGGTAATGGGGGGAGGCTGGAGCAGGGCGGAGTTCACCATGGGGGGACCCCTGCCTGCTCTTCCAGCCTTGTCAATGACTGCCCCACCTGGCCCCAGCATCCTGATGCTGGGGGGAAAAAAAAAAAGCCCTGCAGTCACCAGCTGCTACAGTGACTGTCGGGGCCTCTGGGGGCTTGTGGCAGAGGCCACCATGCAGTGTGGGGCATCAGGGATTGCCCCCCTGCCTGGCAGGAACTGGTGAGTGTAGGGCTCTTTTTTTTATAAAGTGCTGGGACGCGGGAGCCAGGCGGGGCAGCCATTGATGGGGCTGGGAGAGCAGGTGGTAGATGGGGCTTGTTCAATTAGGATATTTGGCGCCGGCCAGATCTCTAAATCAGATTTGGTCGAATTGTTTGAGGACAATGGTTTGAATCACCTAATTGAATCACTGCCCCCTGAATTGGCCAAATCCAAAGCGAATAATAGCTACTTCAAACAGGCCTAATGAGAACATCATGCATTTCTGAGATCTTTCTGCTTAAGGGTTTACTAAATCCTGTAGAGCATGCGCAGTTGATGAGAGCCCAGCAGAGACTCTACCAGATCTGGTAAACAACTTTGAAAAGAAATACAAATTTAAGGGGCTGTAAGGTTTAAGTAGGTCATTACATTTTTTTAAATATAGTTTTATGAGCCCTTTGCATTGTTCTTTGATCTTTCTTACAGAAAGTTGCAAGTGTGGCATGTGTTTGTGGCTTTTTGGTGCTGGATGCTATCTTAGATTCAAGGAAAAATGTCTGTGGAGCTTCTCCTTGCAGGGGGTAGTTACCATCAAGAGAAATAGGGCAAGATTAACAACTTGTTATGATTTGAATTTTTAGTTTTGATGATTGTGCTGGATAATAAAGATGCTTTTGATTTCCCTTGCTGCCCCCTACCCCCATCATGTGGTAATTGGCTTAAGTTGGCCTTTCAATTTCTTGCATTAGTTTATGCTGACTTTTTATTCTACTTGCATTTATCAGCTTAATCATTGAAATCAGATGAGATCTGTAACATTCTTCTTTTTGTATTTTGTGCACAGAAAAGATGAAAAGGAGTATGCACTGAAGCAAATTGAAGGTACAGGGATATCCATGTCGGCCTGTAGAGAGATTGCAGTAAGTGTATATAAGTGAAAGTGTCTTTTTATGCTTTATATGATTTTTTGCTCTGTGTGAGGCGCATCCAGAGACTTAAAGAAAAACATTAAATTTAGGCATGTTCATTCAGTTTTAAGCTTTCCATAAATTGTCTTGCAAATATTTAACTTATAACCTGTCCATAGATGGGAGATTTACATTGTAACATGCCCTTCTGGCGGAGTGTTTTAAGATAAAATCAAAAATGCTCTTTTGTATTTCATTTGGTTGCCTTCAAAATGAATTTGAAGGAATAATGTTCTGAAAGACGTTCATGGAAAGGTCACTAATAATGTATTTTATTTCAGAATAATGATAGCTTATTCTTTTGTCTGGTCACTGTAATCTTGTTACATTCTATAGATTCAGATACAGAAAGTTTTTGTAGGCTGATTTTTAGAGGTGCGTTGATATATCAGTCCAATATTGGACCAGTACCGATTTTTTTGTGTGTGTGTGTATGTGTATATGTATAAAAATTGTGTACATCAGATATCATCCCGATTGGGCTGATAATTTGGCCGATAAATGCGTGTGCTGCGCTCAGCCACAGCACAGTGTGGAGAGCTGCCTCCAGCTGGTAAGTTGGAAGGTGAGGGGGAAGGGAAGGGGCGTGATGGGCAGATCAGTACCCCCTGTGGTGGTAGGGGCAAGCGCTGCCCAGCTGGGGGGTGGCGGGGGGAGGGGAGCATGGGATTGAGGCGTGGCTCGTGGGGTGAGGGCTGCTCCTGCTGCTGCTTGCACCCCAGGGGAGGGGGGCAGGGGGATGTGTGCCCCCAGATCTGCATGGTGCAGGGTGGGCTGTAGCTGCAGTGTGGGGCTGGAACTGGTGCTGCATGGGGTTTATCTTGTTGGGGGCTGGGCTCAGAGCAGGCATCAGCGGCACTGGGAGGAGGCTGCAGCCACCCCAGATTTTGCCACAGCTCTGCTCCCAGTCCCGCACTGCCGCCTACCGAAGCTGCAGTTTTTACTGGTTCTTGGGTGGAGGAGGGGCATTCAGCCAGGACTCTGCCAGGTGGCAGTGCAGGGCTAGGAGTGGAGCTGCAGCAAAATTTGGTGTGCCTACAGCCTCCTCCCAGCGCCACTGGAGCCCATGCCGAACCCAGCACCTGGCAAGAAAACCCCTGCGCAGCGCTGGCTCTGGCTCCCCCACTCAGCTGCAGCCCGCCCCCTGCCATGCAGGTCCAGGGGCATATGCCCCCCTGCCCTCTCAGGGTGCAAGCAGCAACAGGAGCTGCCCCACCCCACAAGCCACGCTTTCATCGCACGTCCACCTCGCCCTGGCTGGACAGTGCCTGTCCCTGCCCCCTCCTTCACTGCAGGGGGTGTTGATCTGCACCCCCATGCGCCTTCCCTCCCTGCTCCCCTTCCAGCACACTGGACTTACCAGCTGATGGCAGCTGTATCAGATTGGTATCCGCCGATATGCCTCCTTAAATATCAGCTATCGGTATCAGCCTTCAAAATCTCTATTGGTGTACCCCTATTAATTTTCCATTTTTCTTTAATATGTTTTTTGCAGCAGTTACCTGCAGTGATCTACTTAATTATTCAATTATGCTTTTATTCCTAATTTTAAGCACAAATTCTGCCACAAATTCTGAATTATTTCTGCAGCTTTTAAGATGTTACTAGGCACCACATGCTTATATTTAAAAGCAGGATTTGGCCCATATGTTTTTTTGAGACCAAAAATAGTTGTGTGCTAGGAATATACTTTTCTAGTGAAAGACCTAAAGCATTATACAAGGTACATGTTTGATCAGATACAATTTTGCCTCCTTTGAATTCTGGTAGTGTGCTCAGTGCTGTAAAAACATAAGATATGACTTGTACCCCAAGCTGTTTATCGTCTAGTACCATCACACAAGAGTGAGGTATTTGAAAAACTGGTGTAAAAGCTCATGGTGGTCAGGAATTGAAGATGCCATGAAGGGAGATTTGGCAGTAAAAAAAGTACTCTCTGTAAAGTAGCCATTTCTCTAAGGTCAAGTTATTCACTATGGGGATCAGAGGTAGTTACAATACTGTTGAGCACAGCTAAAAAAACCCACTCAGTGACCTCCTGCCAGAGTTTCTGCCTTTGTGAGAATAATACCAGGTCCATCTAACACTAGTGCTAGCATTTATCTTCAGAATCATAGAAAAATAGTGCTGGAAGGGACCATCTAGTCCAACTCCTTGCTTAAGGCAGGATCATTTCTGATTAAACTATCTCAACCAGCCATCTTTATTACTGTATGGTCATTTTTTACAACAGTAATATTTACTAGCCTTTACCTTTTGGCTTCCTTATTGTTTTTTAATTGTATTTATGTTTAGGGGAGGATAGAGATATCTGTTTTATTTAAAGTAACTTTTTTCTTCCCATTGTGACCATAGGGTGGGGGGCCAGTTTTGTCAGATGCCAACATAACTGCCTATAAAATAAATGGAGTGCATGCGATTAACTTCCCTATGCTGACACGAAGTATATTAGTATCATAGTCTTGCTTTTTCTTTGTTTGACCTGCTTGGTTCAGGAGTTCACAACAACCGAGAAAAATAACACAACATATAAGGCTTGTAAGTCTATAATATATAACATTCTGACTTCCTGAATGCTTTACCTGACAACTTCTATTTCTCTTCAGAATATTTCCCACAAAACTCCTGTAGCAGAGGTGACATGGCAGGCTACTGCTGACCTTAGTAAAATTTAAGGCTTGGTAAATGCTGTGAAATATTAAAGATGGTGGTGATTTAACTGCCAAAGAGAAACTTAATTTTCTTATGTTATCAACAAAGGTACAAATGTGTCTCCTAAGAACCTGTAATGCTCCTTTTGCTTGTGAACTTAGAATTGTATAGAAAAGACACTGGTTTTGGTAAAGACATGTCTCCTTAAGATGATAATAGCAAAGGGATTCAGAAAAGGGAAGTCTAGGCAAGAAAGAGCCATTGTGCAAACTAAATATATTTTAGTTTCTAGTCCAGTTACTTGGAAATGCATTTGCATGATGACAACCAGAAAGGGGGAATACTACAGATATCTCAAATTTGCAAAGCTCAGGTTTTTTTTTTTTTCTATGCAAGTGGTTTTGAAGAATTCAGTTTTCAATATTTTAACAGCCTGAACATGATGTGTAAACAAGGGCAGGTAGATTAAGTTGGAAGTAAGGGCAGTGAAGCTAGATTGCAGACTAGCAAAAGTTCTCCACACTCTTTATTTCATTATGGGGTGAGATGATATGCTATGTGGTAGGTTGTGAACAGTTGCTTGAGGTGCCCTAGATTGATGAGAGTCTTTTGTACATTTTTTTTCTGTGAGACTTTGATGGTAGACTAAAACTCATACCAATATATTAAGGTAGACTGTATCCTTCAGGGACTATTGAAGCTTGCTTACCAGTATGACTACTTAAATGGCTGGGGTGCCATCTTGAGGCGTTTTACAAAAACCTTGATTACAGTACTAGTAATGCAGTGCAGCTTTGCCACCAGCAACCCAGCATGTTCACAGGTGGCAGATCGTGCCATGACCTTCAGGGAAGGTTAGCTGCAAAATAATTAGGTCACAAGTCCTCAACGGCATAGTACATGGAAGATGTTAGAAAGTCAGCAGCTGCAAGGGTGAACAAAGGCTGCAGCGGAATGAGATCTCCAACTGTCTTGGCCTCCTTGTCATTGGATCAAGGTTTTATTCTGTCATCAACTGTGGAAGTTGATGTGCAGCAGCAGCTGCATGATAAATTATGCACAGGTGTTTTCCATGGAAATGGCTTTTCCAGTACATTCAAGTCCTTTGGTGACCATCTAGTGATGACGGGAGCAGGATTGTGAGGTCTGGAAGCTCTTAGTCATGAACTGGCACAAAGGAGGCAGCTACAAGAAGGTTATCTAGCATTTGTAGCCAGGAGTGTGATTTGGCAACTGTAACTGCAACCGAGTAGTTCTGTTCAGGATCTGCTCTGCTCACCCTGCATGGGGAGGGCCCTAGGAAAGGTGCCCTAAACATAGCCTGGCTACCTTTTCCTGACTGGATAATCGTGTCCAGTTGGATCACCTTTTCGGTCAAAATAAAAGAAGACACACAATCAGTTTTGGGACCTCTAGAACAGCAGGGCCCTCATGCAGTGAACACCTATAGTGCTGCACCACAACCATGGCTTGGGAACTCAGGTAACACAACATTGATGTTGCTGCACTGAGTGAGACCTGGCAAGCGGGAGACAGGCAGCTCAAAGAAGAAGGAGGCAGCTATGCCTTCTTCCGGAAGGGTAAACGGGAAGAAGAGCATCAGCTTCACATGGTTGGTTTTGCTATTAAGAATGAACTTGTAAACCAACTTAGCGAGTTCCCTGTCAGAATTAATGAGTGCCTCATGACTCTCCATCTTAAACTGGCAGGGAGTTAGTACACCCCTGCCATTAGTGCTTATTCCCTGACTCTTGACACCACTGATGAAACCAAGGAGAAATTCTATGCCAACCTTGACCAAGTCCTTCCTGATGTTCTGGAGGGAGATGGACTTATTTTTATAGATTCATAGATGCTAGGGTTGGAAGGGATCTCAACAGATCATCGAGTCTGACACCCTGCCTAGACAGAAAAGAGTGCTGGGGTCAGATGACCCCAGCCAGATGCCGATCCAGGCTTCTCTTGAAGACCCCCAAGCGGGGGGAGAGCACCCCCTCCCTTGGAAGCCCATTCCAAATTTTGGCCACCCTTACTGTGAAGAAATTTTTCCTGATATCTAGCCTAAATCTGCTCTCTGTCAGTTTTTGACCATTGTTCCTTGTTACCCCAAGAGGCGCCATGGTGAACAGAGCATCTCTGATCCCTTGCTGCGCCCCGCTAATGAATTTGTAGGCGGCCACAAGATCATGTCTCAGCCTTCTCTTGTGGAGGCTGAAGGGTCCAGGTCCCTCAGTCTCTCCTCATAAGGCTTGTCCTGTAAGCCCCTAACCATACGAGTGGCCCTCCTCTGGACCCTCTCGACCCTTTCAAGGTTGGCATAGGCCAAGGTGGGGGTGGAGCTCAGGCTAGCGACCAGGATTAAGGACAACAAAAAGTCCTTCTTCAAATACATTGGGAGTAAGAAGAGGGCACCAGGTAACGTAGGGCCCCTGTTAGACTCAAATGGTAATCTTGTGGCTACGCCAGATAAGAAAGCCGAAATTTTTAACAAGTTCTTTGCATCTGTTTTCTTGGACAGGGACCAGGACAGCTCTCCCACCACAGGTAGGGGCAATCTTGGGGATAGCACTGCCAGGCCTCGGATCTGCGAAGAAGTAGTTAAGGATCTTCTGGAAGGGCTGGATGTTTTTAAATCTGCGGGCCCTGATGCCCTCTACCCACTCATGTTGAGAGAGCTGGAGGGGGTCATTGCTGTGCCCTTGGCCTGGCTGTACGAGCGATCGTGGTCCATGAGCCAGGTGCCCGGAAACTGGAAACTAGCTAATGTGGTAAGAAAGGAGGACCCAGGAAACTATAGGCCCATAAGCCTCACATCAGTCTTGGGGAAAATCCTTGAAAAAATTATCGAGGATCACATCTGTGAGGGGCCAGCAGGGGAGATCATGCCCAGGAGAAATCAACATGGGTTCATCAAAGGCAGGTCCTGCCCTTTTATGACCAGGTAACTAAATCCCTGGATGATGGTGTTGCTGTGGACGTAGTCTTTCTGGACTTTAAGAAGGCCTTTGACAGTGTCTCTCACCCCGTTCTCATTAATAAATTGAACGACTGTGGCATTGATGCCTACACAGTTGGATGGGTCAGAAATTGGTTGATGGGGCACACCCAGAGAGTGGTGGTGGGCGGGTTGTACTCGACCTGGTGGGATGTGAATAGTGGGGTCCCCCAGGGCTTGGTCCTGGGACCTACACTGTTCAACATCTTCATCAGTGACTTGGACGAGGGGGTGGAAAACACATTGTCCAAGTTTGCTGATGACACCAAGGTGTGGGGAGAGGTAGACATGCTCGAAGGGAGAGAGAGGCTGCAATTAGATTTAGACAGACTACAGAAGTGGGCAGATGGTAATAGGATGGGCTTCAATGTGGATAAGTGCAAGGTGCTGCACCTGGGGAGAAGGAATCCACAGCATACATACAAGCTGGGGAGCTCCCCCCCTGAGAGCACAGAGGCAGAAAGTGATCTTGGAGTCATTGTTGACTCCAAGATGAACATGAGCCGCCAATGCCAAACTGCAGACAGCAAAGCCAACTGCACCGTGTTGTGCATCCAAAGATGCATCTCAAGCCATTCCAGAGAGCTGATACTCCCCCTCTACGCGACGTTGGTCCGGCCTCAATTGGAGTACTGCGTCCAGTTCTGGGCACCACACTTTAAGAAGAATGTGGCCTGCCTTGAGAGGGTCTAGAGGTGGGCCACTCGCTTGGATGGAGGGCAACAGGGCAGGCCCTATGAGGAGAGGCTGAGGGACCTGAACCTGTTCAGCCTCAGCAAACAGAAGCTGAGGGGAGATTTGGTGGCTGGCTACAAACTTGTTAGGGGAAATCAGCAGCAAATAAGAAGGGTCCTATTCCCCCTAGCAGCACTTGGGGTGACGAGGAACAATGGCCAGAAGCTGCTGGAGAAAAGGTTCAGGTTAGAGATTAGGAGGCACTATTTCACTGTTAGGGTGGCTAGGATCTGGAACCAACGTCCTATTGAAGTGGTCTTTGCTCCTACCTTGGGTAAATTCAAAAAGAGGTTGAACGAACACCTGTCTGGGGTCGTGTGATCCCAGCATGTGCTCCGGCCAGTGGCAGGGGGTCAGACTAGATGATATATTTAGGTCCCTTCTGACCCCTAACTATGATGAAACTATGAGTCTATCAACATCCTTCTTGAAGTACAGCGCCCAAAACTAGACACAGTACTCCAACTGCAGTCTGACCAATGCCGCATAGAGGGGAAGTATCACCTCCTTGGATCTATTTGTCATGCATCTGCTGATGCATGATAAAGTGTGGTTAGCTTTGCTGATGATTTTGTCACACTGACTTGTGTTCATCTTGGAGTCCACTATGACTCTGCAATCCCTTTCCACTTCTGTGCTGCTGAGAGTGTCACTTCTCTTTTCTCAGTGATTTCAACACCAGAGATCAGAAGAGACTCAAACCTCTGGAACGGAACCGTTGGTAAGGAAGGCGTGGGAAAGATCAACTCCAATGGCATACTCCTTTTGACCAAATGCACACCAACACCCTGTTCTGCCAGAAAAATGGGTGCAAGGCATCATGACAATACCTGCGACCCAAGCATTGGCACTCGATTGACTACATTATTGTTTGTGCCCAGGATCATAAAGGTATCTGCATCACCCGAGCTATGCTAGGAGCTGACAGTTTTTAATGAAAAACTTCTTCATGGATCATGTGACCAGACTTTGGAATACACTCCCAATGGGGGTGGTGCAGGCACCTGCCCTGGAAATCTTCAAAAGAAGACTGGCGGATGCACACCTTGCTGGGATTATTTGACCCCAGCAGTCTTTCCTGCCCAGAGCAGGGGGACTGGACCCAACAATCTCACGAGGTCTCTTCCAGCCCTAAACTTCTGTTAATTGCTGGGTGGGTCACTCATCTGCTCGTTTATGCCATTCAAACTGGCTCCCAAATGATGGCTGCAGCAGAAGCAATGCTGATGGAAGTCATTGTTGAAAGACTTGAGGACCCAATCTAATGAGACCTCTTCCACCAGTTCCTCAACAAAAAACTGGCTAATTCCAATTGTCAACACTGGGAAAATGTTGGTAGTGCTTGGGGTGCCATCAAGTCCACCTGCGAAGAGCTGCCTGAATTCTCTAGCAGGAAACATCAAGACTGGTTTGATGAGAGTGACCGGGAGATTCAAGAGTTGATTGTAAGCATAATGCCTTTCATGCTTGGCAGAAAGACATCCACTCTAAGCAAAAAAAAAAATTGAATAGCCCACAAGCCAAGGGAAAGGTCCACAGAAGGACCCCTGATATGAAGGACAGATGGTGGGAAAACAAGGCTAAGGAGATTCAAATCGCTGATATCTGTGCCATGCATGTTTTTTTTTCCCAGTGTCACCAAAGACATCTACAGTCTGAGCACTCAGGGACCAACACCTTGATATCTAAGGATGGAGGAGACCTGATCAAGGACAGGGGGCTATCTCTGCCCATTGGAAGGAGCATTTTTCAGACATTCTAAATTAAGACTGTTGTTGACAAGAGTGTTCTCAACTCCATCATACAACACCCAGTCAGAGACCATCTCAGAATCCCTCCAACCCTTGACGAGGTGAGGAAAGCCATCAAGCAGCTGAAGAATGGCAAGGCATCTGGGGCTGATGGAATCCTTGCTGAAATCTTCAGGTGGGGGGAGGGTGGAGCTTGCATCATAGCTCTATGCCTTCATGTTAAGGATCTGGAATGATGGGGAAATCTTAGATGACCTCAAGGTCATCATCATCATGATTGCCTTCAAGGAAGGAGACAAGTCCAAGTATGGAAATTACAAAGGGATTGTCTTGCTCTCCACTATAGGAAAGATCACTGTGAGAACCCTCCTGAACAGTCTCCTTCCACTTGCTGAAGAGCTCCTCCCAGAATCTCAGTGTGGGTTTCAGGCATCAAGAGACATAAATGACATGATCTTCACAGCTTGCTAGCTGCAAGAAAAATGCCAGGAACAACATAAACCTCTCCACATGGCCTTTGACCTTACAAAAGCCTTTGGCCCAGTCAGTTGAGAAGCACTGTGAGGATCCTTCTGAAATAGGAATGCCCACCAAAATTTGTCACTATTCTTTCCCTGTTTCAAGACAATATACAGGCAATGGTTCTCACTAACAGATCTATCACAGATTCCTTTTGAGGTTAAGATGGGAGTTGAGCAATGCTGCGTCTTTGCTCCAGCAGTCTTCTTAGTAATTGTTACCATGATGCTACATCTGACCATTCCACTTGGAGTGGCACTAAACTACTGAATGAGTGGTAAACTGTTTAATCTCAGCTGACTCTGAGCCAAAACCAAGGCCACCCCAACCTCAATCATTGAGATGCAGCACGATGATGATGTGGTAGTGTGTGCCGTCTTGGAAGCAGATCTTCAGTCGATTGTTGATGTCTTCACCGAGGCATACAAGAAAATGAGACGGATGCTTAACATTCAGAAGAGGAGGCCAGAGCACATGGTCAAGAGGAGGCCAGAGCAAGCATTTCAAGGACGTTGTCAAAGCCAGCTTGAAAAAATGGAACATTGATATTAACTCCTGGGAGGGTATTGCTCAGGACCACCCTGAATGGAGGAAGAAACTGCTGCAAGGATCTCAATACCTTAAAACCTTATGACTACAAGAGAAGATAGAAGAACAGGAGTGGCAGAAAATGTTGCAGACCAAACCAAGGACCTAGAACTACCCACCCAATTAGGAAATGTGCCCAAGCTACAACAGAGTCTGTTGATCCCAGACGGGCCTCATCAGCCTTCCTTGACTACAACGGATTGCTGATGATTTGCAAGCAATGCTGGATTTTATGAAATCTCCAAAATTGTGATTTCTGTAGGTCCCTATTCATCAGCTATTAGGATGGATGCTAGTCTCCTGTTAAATAATTGGAGAGAAGAGATTCATCCTTTTGAGTAGTACATATGAGATGTAATTCAGACATGAGATTCATGTTACATATAGGAAGCGGTGCTATGCTGGCACTCTGCATATTCCAGGATAGGCTGATAATTTAGGATACTGCCAAACATCTCTAAGCCGAAGCTGAGTTTCAAGGAATTTATCACTAAGGAGGCTGTTAGCTTATCTAAGTGTTTGAATCCTCTTCTGCCCCAGCCACCTGCGGAGGGTTTGGGGATTGAGACTGTGGTTGAGGGTGGAAAAGTAAGAAAGATTTATTGACTTAACAAAAACAACTACGCGTAGTAACAAGACAAACAATGACAGACAAAAGCAATTCGCGTCGGCAACTTATTGGCAGTCCCCTCTGATGCCTGATACACAACAAGCTTCTCTTTCCACAAAGTTCAGCAAATCAGGTGTCCCCGATCAATGCTGTCTGAGAGGTACCGGGAAGGACCCTGGGATGCAGTTCTTGGGCTCCTCGAGGTCCATGGGCCCACTGATCCAGGCAACAGCTAACTAATCCTTTTCACAGAGCTGTATCTTCCTTCTGAATGGTTTCCAGATATTTCAGATAATTTATAACTTCTGATAACTTCTGAAGGGCACTGATAACGTACAACCACTCAGATTCCCTTCACTTCAACTGTCCTTAGACTGACCAATAGCAGTACAAGCCTTGCATTCCTTTGATAAGGTAATTTTAACTGCGCCACAGGGCCTTACTACTTCTAGGCTTTACTAAATGTACTAGGCCTTACTTTTATACAAGGCCTCACTACACCTTAAAATTTAATTAGGCTTTTAGCAACAACATATAGCTTGATATCTAAACAAATACAGAAAAACACTTGGTCTAATCTTCATAGAGCCTTCAGCAAGCACCTTTATTGCACAGGCACACTTTTCAGCTGTCACACTTTTAATATAAGCATTGTCTAGGTATTCAGGAGAATAATATGGCTTGAATTTAGAGGCTGACTTTCTCTTTTTTTTGTGTGTCAGGTAGAATGTGAAGACTAACATCAGAGATTGCAGATCAGATCATTTTGTCATTTTTTTTAGGACTTTTTTATGCCTTACTTTCTATGCTTTTGTTAATGTGCCCTGTTCATAGAAAGGAAGGGGCTGCTATGCTATCAGTGATAACGTCCAGTAGAGAGTGGTTTCTGGAGCTACTGGTGGTAATTGCATCTTCAACTTTTAAGCACTTCTGAGGCAGGTCTCCACATTTTGTACAAGCTGTAATGTTCCTTTTGCTTGTGGGGTGAAAATCCTCTTGAGCCGACTCCCATTAGGATCTCCTTCATAGGTTGATTCTGTAGCTTCTGTCTTTCAAATGCCAAATACTTGCATATAGCTAATGCCTAGTTCAGTTCATTCTCATTATAACTGGTATTCCAACCATTTGAAAGCTCTTGATAAATAAATTTGTCTTGGGTTTAAAAGTGAGCACTTTGAAGATTGATGCAGTAAATCTGAATAAAATGAAAACCCATAAACTATAAATTATTTGCATAAAGATGAAGAAAGTTCAAGGCAACAAAAATGACACCTTTTGCAGCTCAGGAGTTGTCCAACCTGGAATTTTCAATACAGTATCACAGATGCATATAAACTTATTCTATTACCAGGTGGCGTATTCACTTTTGTAACATAGCCAATAGATGCCTTAAAATGGTGTTCGTGGGCAGAATAGCTTGTAGGAATTTCTTAGTTTATTTTTAAAAAATGACTGATTTTTAAAGAAGGAAAGATGGCTCTTGTCTAGAATTGAGATGGTAGGATAACTGAAGTGTATTTGCAGAAAGAAAACACTTCAGAAAAATTATTTGCTCTATGAATTTGTTCATCTTGAAGGTAAATGCAAGAATTTCAGATGCATTACTTGCAGGATGGCTAAGGTTGTATTGGAAGCCTCTACGTTAAAAGGAGCTTTAGCTCTCACAGGGAATTAGGGCTAATGTATGGATTTTGGGGCAGGGGGGCATATCAGATGAAGTGATATTCCTAGGTATATTTATAATGGTGTTGACAGTATTTTGTATTTGTAAACCAGTCTGTATGTACAACACTGGACAGTATACATTGGGTGCAGAGTACCCCAAGCTGGATTTTGGTGCCTAAAGGAGAACTTTTTTGGGGATAGGCATTATCATCCAGAGGAGAGCCACACACATGATAAGAGGTCAGGAAAACAGACCTTACAATGAGAGGCTGAGAGCCATGGGACTCTTCAGCCTGGAAAAAGCCTAGGCTCAGGGGTGATCTGGTGGCCACCTACAAGTTTATCAGGAGTACTCATCAGGATCTGGGGGAACGCTTGTTCACCAGAGCGCTCCAAGGGATGATGAGATAGGATTTTGTGACTGTTGTATGTGACCATTTCAGGCTGGACATAAGGAAGAACTTCTTTACTGTCCCAACCCCCAAGGTTGGGAATAGACTGCTTCCAGAGGTGGTTCAAGCACCTATTTTGAATGCCTTCAAGAGACATTTGGATGTCTATCTTGCCAGGATCCTATGACCCCTGCTGACTTCCTGCCCTTTGGGCAGGGGCTAGACTTGATGATCTTCCGAGGTCCCTTCCAGCCCTAATGTCTATGAATCTATTCCAAAGCACCTGCGTTGTAAAGGGAGCCTTGATGCCTAATGTAGGGTATTGGATGCTACTCTGGAAATTTGGCTTTGTGGTATCTTATAAGAGTTGAAGTCTGTTACTGGGTCTAGCTTCCTGCTTTGGTGTGTATGTTAACTGTGAGTTGAACAAGTTGAACATATCTGGAAGTCCAGGGTACCTTTGTGTTGATCAATATTTTATGATACTTAAAGTCCTGGATATCTCTATTTATTTAACTTAAGTTATTCTCTCTATGAGAGAGAAAAACTTGTAAACAGAACGTATTATGTAAATCAGGAAGCTTAAACTACTTTATAAATCAAATACTAACATTTAATTTTCTGTTGTATACATACAGAATAAGTTCTGGAAATAACTGTGAACTATAGTATACAAATCCTATCAAAAGATTATGGTGCCATAGACATCTCATGTATTCAATACTTTCTTAATTCCTTTAACTTCTGCGGCCAAAGGAGGCCACAGATGATATTGGGACCCAGTATACAAAAAGTTATCATTTTGTGGTAGGGAAATTGCTCCCAACCAGTTTCCTTCTGATCTCTCCAAAAATTCAGTCATCTTAGTGTAAGTATATATTTTCAGTTGGTCTGAATAGCGCAGTAATAATTACTGCATAATATAGTAGTGTAAGAGTGATGTTGTGGCTTTGATGGTCCAGAAATTATGCAAGAGGCAAGGATTGCTTAGGCTGATATCTTTTATTGGACCAACTATACAATTGGAAGTTAGACAAGCTTTCATATGCAAGACATTCTTTATTATGTCTGACCAGAACGAGCCAAGCACAGCATAATAAACACTTTATAGCATTCTATAAATACCAGGAACTTGGTTCCAGTGATTTGTTTCTAACTCTGTATATTGTCAGTAGAAACAGTGAATTACATTCTAACTTTCACTGAATTTTATGTAGGAGAAAATAGATTAAACATAAGCCTTTGGCTTTTTGTTTTGTTTTGTTTGTTCTTTTCTTTTATAGATGAGTGATCTTCTTTTGGCAAAGGAAATTGACCTAATCCTGTTTGAGCCTCTTGTATTTTTTAATTGAGTGTATCCATGTGTCCTGTGCTTGTGTGTATTTTGGATTGTTGCATGTTTTCCAGATGTGGAATTTAGGAGTAGGGATCAAAACCATTTTGGTGGCAAAGCTCTGGGCCTGTCTAACTTTGGGTGTTTATACACGTGCTCTGGGTTTGGTGGCTCCCAGACAGCTGCTCTAATTAAAATGTTGCAGCATCATGTTTATCCGGTGTGCTGTGTTTCAAAATAGCCGCAGGGGTTCTAACTAAAGCTTGTTTGACACGTTTTAGTTCAATGGCCCCTGCTGCCATTTTGAAACTTGGGACGCTGAATACATGTGACACTGCAGCATGCTGGAGCATTTTAATTAGAATGCTGTAGCAGACTAGGTTCTGCTCTGATGTGTTCTAATTAGAATGCATTGGAGCATGTGTATAGGCACCCTTTGTGACCTGCTACTTAGAGCTGTAATAATAACTGAAAGAGATGTACCATGGAGATGTAACTGTAGTGTGATCTTAACAGTACCATAGCCAGGCATGTTAAGAATGCTGCCCTGTGTTGCCTCCTAAACCAGAAGTATTGCAGATGTGTCTTTGCTGCTGCTGGTGCGCTAATTGGCACAGTTACCCAGAGTGCTGTGTAGATACAGCTACATTGCTTCTGATTTAGGAGGCAGCACATTTGGAGCCAATGCAGCCATCTTGAGGATGCCTCTGCCAGACATGGTAAGTTTACAGTATAGGAGTGGCCATTGAGACATGTAGTGGGAGGACTAGTTAAACCATTATTCATACTGACCTGTACACAGAGTAGGCTGAAACTGTTCAGACTGTATAGTGGGACTAAATTAAGCTTAGCCAGCCAGAATTTAGCATGCTTATAAATTTGAAGTGCTTGTACATATGGGTGTAAAGTGGGTTACAGTGAGTTAGAGCACGGCTGCCCCACTGGTTATGTGCAGCCTGTAAGCAGTTAACATGTGGCTCATGAGCTCCCACCCAGCCATCACTTCTCCCACTGCTCATGTTGCTGTGACAGCTGGGGTCTGTGGTCTCCCTTCTCTGGCTTCTGCTTCCTGCCTTTGCTCTCTGGGGTGGAGCAGTGTGCTGGGAGGGAGCCTGGGGAGGGGACCATGCTACCTGTGCAGTGGGTGGAGAAGGGTTGCAATACTTGTGCTGTTGTGGGGGCAAGGGGAGACAGGTTTCCTGCACAGTGGGGAGACCTTGGGAGGGTGCCCCCCCCCCCCGCCCTTACCCAGAAGTTGGACAGCCCTGAGTAAGAACAGAGGGGTCAGTTGTTGTGGGGTAAGCACGGCCTCTGAGGCAGTTTTGATCCAGTGATGTGTGAGCAATTGAATTAATTTTGGGTTCTGGTCAAGGCTCTGCCAATAACTTGGAGTCACTTTTCCTGTCTCCACAACTTAGAACTTCAAAAAATAATTGCCTTACAGGGGTTTTTCAAATTACACATCTTTAAAATACTTTACTAATGTTGTATAGGGTGTAAGAACTCCGCATTGTAAGGTGTAAACTTAGATGAATGTTTTTGCTTACTAGTGAGGTTTTTAACCAAAGCAGGGAACTTGAATGCATTGCAAAGCCTTTTTCATTTTTCTCTTTATCTCAGATCTCAGCAGCACTCTACAGTATCTGCTGCAAGGTAGAAGATGGCTTTATTCTTTTATTTTCCTTCCTTCTTTGCAATGCACAATACTTACTCAATTCCAGGATGAGATTTTTAACATGGGGGAGTGGGGGGAAATCCTCTTGACTTGAAACCTAGTGACCTGAGGCTGGGGGGGAGGGAGGCAGGCAGAAGCAGTGTGTGTGGGGGGGGGGAAGGGGTTGAGGCTTAAGGGGGTAGGCACAAAAGGGGTAAGTTAGTGGGGACAGGCTTGCAGGGGATAAGCTGCTTGCCTGCCTACTGCCTGCTTCCCACTGCTTCTTTCCACTTCTTGTATTTTACTGCAGGGGTTTTCAACCTTTTTAGATCATTGTACCTCCAGCTGCTGAGCGTAACCCGGTTGACAACCCCTGCCTTACTGCATATCCTGTCACCTGTAACTCCACTGCATGCCCCTCCCTGCACAGCCCCAACTATCTGCTTCATTACTACCCCTTCATCTGCAGTGGTAGGATGGGGCACAAATGTAAGATGATCCTCCAATAATTAGATTCTGTACATAGAAAATTAAAACAAATTTGAAACATTTTCCATATATAGAATCTAGTTATTGGAGGTCATCTTAAATTCGGGGTTGTCTTGGATTCAGGTGAATATGGTACATTGAATAAAGTGAGACTTAAAATCCCACAAATTTATCTCTGAGAAGGAATTAAAATAACTTGCAGTAAATTTTCTGTAACAATTTCTTTTTAAATATAAACATCACTTATCCCAGCCAAGATATCATGACTAGATAGTATATTTGGCAACACGGGATTTTAAGGAAAAGTTTTCCTAGCTCATTAGAAAAAGTTCTCAGTGTTGTGCTTGTGGAAACTTTGAAACCCCTGCCCCTATTTCAGTAGCTGGAAGGAGTATAATATTGATGCTACAAAATTTTAAGGGTTTTATTAGCGGTATTAGGCATGTATTGGCTAGAGATTTGTGGATCATGGTCTTATAGATAAAATCAACTGTTCAGGATATATGCTTGTAAAGCAACCAGACAAATCGTGATGTGCATGTCATGGGAATAATGAGATTTACACCAATTATATGGCCTATTTTTTATAAGCTGTGCAGTTTAAGTATTTGTCTTTTTTGTGTGAGAGAATTATAACTTCTATGCTTCAGAAAGTGGTTTGGGTATTAATTCTTATTTTTTTCCCTTTTAAAGGGCTGTTGGCATTAGGGGAATGAAAAAATGGTATCTGCTTCCTGCCTGTTTTTGTGCCTTATCAGCTGACTGCTCTTATATCATTCTTATCAGTACAGAGTTGCATTCTAACTTTGTATATAAATAGCAAGGCTCTGCAAGCTTACCCAGTCAGTATGCTTTTTTTTCTTTGTGTATGTGTGACAAAATGGAGTATCTTTCAAAAAGTACCTGTTCAGCTACACTGGATAACTGGAACCACCAGACAAAACGGAACAAAAAAGTGAACCCCCCCCTTGCCCTTCCCAAACACAAAAAAACCACTTTGTGAAGATGGGATAGGAGGAGAGTGGTGCTTATGTGTGCAATTACCATTCAAGCACAGGAATTTAACCTTTCTTTCTTTCTTTCTTTCTTTCTTTTTTTTTTCATACAAAGCTTAATTTGCTTTCCGTCCTGAAGCTGCATCTTGTGTGCCCAAAACGTGACGACAATACTGACAAATCTGTAGCAAGTATGTTAAATGAAATAAATAATTTTCACCCATTATTGCGCAAAGTTGGCAGCCATATATGACCCAAAGAAGCCTCTATAGGAGAATGGACTATATTCCGAGGGTCAGATGCTGAGCACCAATTTATATTGAAATCACGAACAGGGACGCAAGTGCTTTTGATGCTTCTTAGCGCCAGGCTCTCCTTCAATACGTGGAGCTTACAGCAAATTCAAAATGAGGACTCTGAAGAGGGCACAAATGCATTAATAATTGGCAGTGCTTTCAACCAAAATTAAAAAAAAATGCAGAATCCAAGACTCAATTTTAGCTGTGGACAGCAAGGCATTGCAAGTATGCTTCCAGGTTATTCCAAAAGATAGCGAAAATTTAAATGCAGTAAGAAAACTAGCAAGAAGTTAGATAAAAATGCCTTCATTTTTATCTCAAATTCAAATGCATCCTTCATATTAAAAAAGAAATGCTCCTTCTATGATCTCATCTATACTTGTTTTGAGTGCTTTTTCTTTGCTGATTTCTGTCCTTCCTCTCTCTCCCCTTCTTGTTTATTATCTCATTTTGGTTGTCTTTTCTCCCACTATGCTCATTCCCATATGAACTCTTCTTGTGTTTGGAAGAAGTCACTTGTAGCTTTTCAGTATTGTTGAAAACACAGGAAGTGTGCACTTACCATGTGTACTAGTATTTCAGATCTACGGGCAGCACTATAGTTAGCTCTAGTTTAGAATGTACTTTTCATTTAGCTTAAATTTTTCACTATAAAACTGAATTTTCTAATTTGCTTAGGAATAGTTATGGACTCCTGTAACAATATCTTTGCAAATACTATAAGGGTTTCATGGGGAGACTCTCTTACGTAACCCCTGAGAGAGACCATTTGTAACTCCTGTTGGTGTTTTTTTCTGAGGAAGATATCTTGAGAGAGGAGGCAGTTGGTTTTCAGAGGGATATGAGTAAGCTAGGGCTTTCTGCCAATAGTGGGTTTCCATTCCTGTCAGGACAGTTAGTGTGGCCTGAGCTGCTTACATTTGTTCCATTTGCCAAGAGCCATTCTGGAAAGGAAGTGTAGAAGGTTTTGAAAAAAATACAGCTCTGCTTTTAAAGTAGTGGTTTTCAATCCTTTTTCATTTGCAGACCCTTTAAAACATTTTGAATGGAGGTGTGGACCCCTTGGAATGGTAAGTGATGGGTATTTACATACTTTTGATCGATGATAGTCGCATTTTGCCGACCCTTTAGACATAGTCTGTGCCCCAGGGGTCCGTGGACCATAGGTTGAAAAGCACTGTTCTAGCACTGAAGGAGTAAAGAGAGTATCTAAAGTGATTAAAAGCAGGAATTAAGAACAGTTCATTCAGTTGGAACATTTATGGAATTACTATTGCAATTTTTTTCTACATTAAATTTCCTTGTTTTTAAATTACAAAAGGTCAGATAAGAGAAATGACTAGAAAAATATTCACTTTATTTCTGAATACTTACATAATTTTCATGTTCACTAGAATCATATAAGGATATCACATAGGGGTGCACCCATAAAGATTTTCTTGGCCAATAATGATAGCCGATTATTAACCAGCCATATCAGCCAGTACTGATCCAGTAGCCAGTATTAACTGCAGGTCGAGTCACGCTGGGCTGGGCCGGGCTGGGCAGTTTAGCTCTACTTGTCCCTCCCCACCCCAGTCATGTCTGCGGCATTTGGCGTCTTTTACAGTGTTGCGGCAGCACCTGGGACATCGTGGCAGCTGCTCCGCTTCTGCCCAGCCTGGCCTGCTAGTGAGGGATGGGGGTGTATCCAGAGATTCATAGATGTTAGGGTCGGAAGGGACCTCAGTAGGTCATTTAATCTGACCCCCCTGCCCTGGGCAAGAAAGAGCACTGGGGTCAGACGACCCCAGTTAGACGCTTGTCCAGGGTAACCCCAGCTCTCAGGAGAGAATCCAGGCATCCGGGGGCCCCGGCCAGGAGACATAATTATTGGAGAACGTTATTGGCTACAATGGCCAAACAGAATTGATAGCTGATAATGTAAATTTCCTTTTTATTGTTGCTGATCTGATAGGCAACCGATATATCAGTGAACCCCTAATATCACAGTGTAGTTTCCTGTCAAGATTAAAACCAAGATTTTGTTCAGGGAATATAGATGTAACTTTGTTACCTTTCCCTTTATGTATCTCAATTTTTGTTACAATTTTATATATTAGGCTTTATTGTTACATCTAGTTAGCTTCCATGTAACAACTTTTTGTAATTTTTACAGGCCAAATGAAAAATATCACTTAAGATGCAAGAGGTATTTATTCTGTGTAACAGATTTGCTTTTGAAACACTAGTATGGAAATGAGTGAAGTTTCTAGAATCTTATAACCAATCTATAAAGCCTTTTAAATGATAGTTATATTAGAAAAATGGTCTTCTAATGTAATAATGTTACTTGTATGTAAATAATAATATACCTTTGGTGTTGTACCAGGAGTGGAGAAAAATAAAAATAATTTTCAACATTTTTGAGAGAGTAACTTCTTTAATAAGAAAGAACTTCATCATGATGTTTTCCAGCTCTTGAAGTCATTTAGCTTTAACATATTTCACATAGTATATGTTATGTCTAGTAACATTAAATTGGGCTTTGGTCTGATTCGAGACTCTTAGGGCACATCTACATGTCACCCTATGGCAATGTAGTGACATGCTACGTCACCATATGTCATGCTATGGCGATTTAGTGATCACATGGGTCTGCACGTGATTGCCAGCTATGTTGCTATAGCGGTACACTCCCCCAGTGTAGTACGCTGCTACGGTGATGTAGCAGCAAAATCTACCTGTGTGCTGCATGCATGGCACAATAATCGCCTATGCTGCACCATGCTTTAGTACTTCCAAAAGGAAATACTAAAGCACAGCGCTGTAGCAACAACGCCATATGGTGACATGTAAATGCATCCTTAGTGTCATTGTGGAGGTGGAGATTCAACATGATTCTTCCTGCACCATCAGGTCCTCAAGGCAGAAGCCAAATGGCATCTTGGAAAAATGAGCCAGGGATAGTGATGACTGGAGGCTAACACTACAAGACAATGAACAATACTTGCATGCTTGTGATTTAATGCCTGTTGAAGTTGATAGGAGGTGTTCTTTAGACAGTAATGGGCATTGGATCATACCCTAAATGTACAGGTAGAAGCTGCTTATAGAATTTCTGTGTGTAAGATGGCTTATTTTATGTAATTCTCTTGGTAGATTTTAACAAGTCTTGCCATAGAACAGTAGAAGCTAAGTTTTTGCAGGTATGCCACAAATTAGGTCTTCACCATTCCCAAGTGCCACTCCAATCCGCTTCCTCTACCTGATCTGCTGCCCTGGTTTTTTTCTTCTGGTCTTAATCTGCTGCTGTGCTGCCTGCTCCCTTCTTCATCTGCTATGTGCCACCTGCAAAAGCTGCTTGTGCCGCTTGTTGCACATGTGCTGCAGGTTGGCCACCCTGGTCATAGAAGATTTAAATGTTTTTTTAGATTGTCCATAAAATGTTCTTGGTAAAATTTTAAATAAAATAAGTTTCTATATTATGTATAGACTCCTGACCCTTTAGTCAGAAACTACAGCATGTATGGTAAATAATAGAAAACAAACACACCAAAAACCTTGTTTTCAATAAGTTTCATTTTTTTTGTTTTGATTTGATTATTGTTTTTATTCAATTGTCATGTTGCCTTATTAGATGGAGGGTTTTGAGTTGGAAATGTTTTCTCTGCCAAGTGACTAACTTAATGGATGATATATTTACTAATGTGGCATCCTGTTGAATATCCTTAATTTTTGGACTGTATAAAGCTATCCATAACTTTGATTCAGATTTGGTTATTAAATAAAGTCAGTATAATTGGCACTCTGATAAATGGCATGCCTATAATGAAGATGAATGTCAGGGAATTGAATTGTTGTAGTGAAGTTAAATGCCTCTAAGAATAGACTGGTAGAACTACTTCTAAAGCATTTTGGAAGAGAGATGCTTAGGGATGCAAGGCAAGGGTGCCATTTTGGAGCAGTGAGGAGTAAAGAGGGGAAATATTGTGGGAGGATGGTAGGCTGACCAAATCCTTACTATACTCTGCTGGAGGGTGGAAATATAACATGGGATTCTTTAAAATTGTTCCTGTTTCATCTAGAATGCATTTAGTCATATTAGGCAAGTGTGAAGCACTTCAGGCCTGTCTCCTCACTTTTGGGAACATTTTGAGGCAATTGGAGAGCTACGCATGTTTAATTTAATCTAATTTATCAGTGACCTGATAGATTGTTATTGCCTAGGCAACAGAATATTGAAGTGAATGCCTCTGGAAAAGAACCAGCTGAACAAATGTTCTTATGAACAGTATGGAGTCAAATCCACTTTACTACCAATATGAGATGTTGGTAGTATTTCAACTCATTGTTAATTTGTCATTGTATGTAATCAGATTCATAAATCATTATTTAGTAAGAGAAATGGGAGGAGGGACCCCTTACATTTCCTGAATGATGTTTTTAAACATATGTATCTTACATAGGATTAAACAGTCTTTCCTTTTCATATTAAAGAGCTTTTTTAGACTTCACATGCTCCTGTTTTGCCACAGCATTTTCTTCAGCATAATGCAGTTTTCTGATGTTTTTTCTCTTCGCTTATTGCAGTGACTCTGTTGATAATGTTGAGTCCCTGTGCCATGCCAGTCTAATACCACATCTCATTTAGTTTGCTTTGTTATTTTTAGAACATCTGAATATCAAAAGGGAATTCGGTGGTACCTCTAAAAAAATAAAGAAATCTCCAACAGACTACAAAAAAGTATTTCAGCAATTGTACAAAATGGAGATTGGCAACGTTTTTGGGCAGAGTGCCAAAAACACCTACAACCCTGACTTGTAAGATGTTGGCATGCCAGGGCCTGGTGGTAGGGCAGCTGTGAGGGGCCCAATCCTTGCTGTGGCAGCGCAACCCCGGCCCCTTCCCTGCCATCTGCCCCAAGGTGCATGTGCCAAGCAAAATACCTTTGCTTGCCATGCTCCAGATCTCATGCCAGGGGTTGTCTACCCCAGTATAAAACTTCATTGATATAAATGTACACAGATTTTGTTGGCAGTATAGCTATTTTATTTAGGGCTCTGGCTCTTTTTCATACTAAAATAATTGTACTACTACAGCCTCCCTAATGTTGCAGTTATGATGCTATTCAAGTGCTTCTAGGTATGGCTTATTCTTCTTTCTCTGGAGCCTTCTCAGCCTTTCCAGTGTAGGTCAGTAAACAGTTCTGAATTTTTCTTATGAGTCAGACCTTTGGAACAAACTTTGATATGGGATATTATGGTTAGGAACAAAGGACTGTTTGGATGAGATCCTCAGGTGTATTTTCTGTAACCTAGTTGCCTTCCCCCTCCTCACCCCCATCCCTCTAATGTTAGTCCCTCAGTCGGGCAATTTGTATTTCCCTACTGGCTTTGTCATCTTTTTTGGATTCAATCCTAAACATCTACTAATAAAATTCAATCTGTTCTTCGTTGGCAATATAGATTCATAGATGTTAGGATCAGAAGGGACCTCAATAGATCATCGAGTCTGACCCCCTGCATAGGCAGGAAAGAGTGCTGGGTCTAGATGACCCCAGCTAGATGCATATCCAACCTCCTCTTGAAGACCCCCAGGGTAGGGGAGAGCACCACCTCCCTTGGGAACCCGTTTCAGACCTTGGCCACTCTAACTGTGAAGAAGTTCTTCCTAACGTCCAGTCTAAATCTGCTCTCTGCTAGCTTGTGGCCGTTATTTCTTGTAACCCGGGGGGGCGCCTTGGTGAATAAAACCTCACCAATTTCCTTCTGTGCCCCTGTGATGAACTTATAGGCAGCCACAAGGTCGCCTCTCAACCTTCTCTTGCGGAGGCTGAAAAGGTCTAGGTTCTCTAGTCTCTTCTCGTAGGGCTTGGCTTGCAGGCCCTTAACCATATGAGCGGCCCTTCTCTGGACCCTCTCCAGGTTATCTGCATCCCTCTTGAAGTGCGGTGCCCAGAATTGCACGCAGTACTCCAACTGTGGTCTGACCAGTGCCTAATAGAGGGGAAGTATCACCTCTTTGGATCTATTCGTCATGCATCTGCCGATGCACGATAAAGTGCCATTAGCTTTTCTGATGGCTTCGTCACTGACGACTCGTGTTCATCTTGGAGTCCACCAGGACTCTAAGATCCCTTTCCACTTCCGTGCCACCCAGCAGGTCATTCCCTAGGCAGTAGGTATGCTGGACATTTTTCCTCCCTAGGTGCAGCACTTTGCATTTCTCCTTGTTAAATTGCATTCTGTTGTTTTCTGCTCATTTGTCCAACCTATCCAGGTCTGCTTGCAGCTGTTCCCTGCCCTGCAGCGTGTCCACTTCTCCCTACAGTTGTCATCTGCAAAGTTGGACAGAGTACACTTCACTCCCTCGTCTAAGTCACTGATGAAGACATTAAAGAGTATCGGTCCAAGGACCGAGCCCTGTGGGACCCCACTGCCCACACCCTTCCAGGTCAAAACCAACCCATCCACCATGACTCTCTGGGTGTGACCCTCTAGCCAATTCGCCACCCACTGGACTTCATCCAAGTCACAGCCTCTTAACTTGTTCACCAAGTTCATATTAACTTGTTCATATTTTGTCACTGACACTGTGCCATTATATACTATGAACATCTAGCCTCTGGCCTGTACTTTTCCATGTTTCTTGCCATAAATAGAAGGAAAACTTCTGCTTTGCTCCTTTTTTACAGAGGGCACAGTAACAGCATGTTTTCTACCTTGGCAGTATGGAATAAAGCAAAATGTCCTTGACTAATCTTACTCATATTCAAATTAATACTGTTGTAGAGTTTGTGACCTTGTAAAAAACTCAAGATGAGTAGAAATAAGAAATTAATAGTACATCCCTTGCTGCTTAACTTATTTACCTAATTGAATTATACCATCTTATATTAATGACATTTTGGACAGTGACATTAAAATGTCCGTTATGGCAGTGACACCTGAAATAATTAAGATTGACCCTAAAAAGGAGGTATGAGATTTTTCTTTTTTTAATTTTTGTAACCCTTTCTCAGGCTACGTGTACATATATCTGAGACTTCTAATCAGACTTCCTTTCTGATCTTGACTCTTAGCCCTCACTCTCTTGCCCCAAGATCTCCCTCACATCCTTTGACACTAGAACATCAGTGAGGCTTGGGAATCTTGGGTTTCATATCAGGTTCTGGAGAAGAATTTTTCTTTAGTGACCAAGTTTCTTTTGTCTATTCCCTCTGCTTTTGCCTTGCCTGCTCCAGTCAGTCCCTGTATTTATCTCCCGAATATCCTTTGCACCTTACTCAAGCTCATTCTTCCTCATCAGTCAAGTCAGTCCTCTTGTCTGCTTTTCAGCCCAGTCCCTGTTTTCTAGCCCATCCTGTTCCAGTCTTGTCTTAATTCCAGTATCTAGTTTCCTGCTTTTTCGTTTTAGCCCCCATTCCCAGTATTCCTTCCACCCATAGTGCTGTATGAATCCACTCCAGAAGTTCTGGCTCTTGTCCTTTCTGCCTTTGAACTGTGAAAGCCTTCCTTCTCCTTTATACCTGGGCTAGGCAAAGGAGGCACGGGACGTAGGGCATAGGAAAGTGAAGGCCCTAGAACAGAGATCAGGGACTTGTGAAATGGATTCCTGGCCTGAAATCCAGTCCCTAAGTTTTTCCTTTCATATACAGATAATTGACTCCAGTCTTTTCTTAAGTTGGAGGATATAAGGAGGGAGTTATTTTATAATGGCCAGATGGTTAGAGCAGTTGCATGGGAACTGTATGATTTGTATTTAAGGCCTTCAGCCTGCAGGGGTTTGGGCCGACATGTACAACTTTCCAGGGAAGTGCCCTAACCATTGGCTAGGGGACAGGCTAGGTTGGGGTTACTAGCTACTTCTCCTGGTGATGCCGAACCATTGTGAAGCAAAGGAATAGAAAGTTCACAGGACTAGGACAACAAGTAAGAGGGGCTCATATCTGTAATCCACTAATGTGGGTACATTTCTGGAAGTGGAGGCAGAGGGGGTTCTGGAGCTTGTTCTCAAGGCTGTTTTATGCATTTTTCAGCAGCCATTGGATAAAATACATACTTGGCATGGGGAGTAAGGACTCCCCTTGGCAAGGGAGTGCTCTCCTCACTGCAGAATCAATCTGCTTCTTGCTTCCTCCTCCTCTGCTCTGTGCATCTTGCACTGTTTTAATGCAACCTAGAGGTTTGTGGAAACAACCAACAACATACATAATGTACGTTTTAAGAACTGCTCCGTAATATGTTTAGGTAAGGATTACTTAACTAGTTATATTAAGAATGTTCTGCAGAGTTTGCACAGCTAAACGTTTTGCAGTGTTTTTATATGAAATGATTACAACTTTTAGAGTTTTGCAGTTAAGTGGCTAACTACTCCATGCCTATAACTAAAGTTTTTTATAGAAATCAATTGATGTGTTTTAGTCTGACATACTAGGAAAAATGTATTTACATAACTGTTCTGGTGCCCCAACCAATAAATAAATGACCCACAGCATCAATGTAATTTTTTTTGTAGGAAAATCCAAAAGTATTCCCTCTGCATACTATCTAATGTGGTCTGCTGACCACCAATTTATTCTTTGAACTGGAGAATTTAGCTTTTAAATCCACAGAGTTAGAGTCTGAATTAGTAAATTAGTGAATTGATCATGTTGGAGTTCTATTTCTATATAACAATATCCCCTTTTATATTTTAATACCCTTTTATATTTTAATACCCGAGACAGACCTGTTTGCAAGAAAGCAGTACATATCTCTAATCTCCCAAGAGTTCAAATTTAAGACGAAATGTAATTTTAAAATTAATTTGTGAACAATACTAATATAAGACACTGTCACATCAGTATCAACTAAATGTGGATTTTTTTGTGGTTTTTTTGTGTTACAGTGCATTACTTTTAGTACACCTAATTGTGTCAGGATATGAAAACATTCAGTAACCAAGAAGAAAAATCCCTAAATCTCAAACTGATTTATCATGTAAAGATCTAGATTAGTCTGTCTTTCCTATGACATTGGAAAAAGCATTATTGTAATTTCTTTTGCACTGGTTTACATAGTGCATTACAGTCCTCTTTAAATCCTTCATTCTAATGCCAAATGTTTAATAAATTTTGGAGGAGGAAAATTCTGCTTTTGAAAAATAAGCAACTGGTCAGAATTATTGGGTCTATTTGTTGCGTAATTTATAGGTTTTTCTGCTTGAAGCATTCTGGAAAACAACAGTTACAGAAAATACTGTCAGCACCTTCCATCCCACCTGGGTATGCTGACTTAGGTGACAAGTTATCATGTCAGAATCTGACATTCTCTAAGTAAGATGAATAGTGAAGTGAAGTAGAATCTGTTCTAACCATGCAGGTGCTCCAATGAAAGATTTTACTCAAAACTACTTGTCTCTAAAGTATAGTAATCCTTATAAGGCTATGCAGCTGAAACTCAACATAAACCCAACCTGAGGCATGTTCAGATATGTTATAACATTATGTTTAACACAGGATTAGCTGGAGGTAATTTTGGAGGTTTGTTTTTTTTTTTTTTAACAGGATGATTCACTTTTTACAGAAGTTATTTCAGAAACTATTTTTGTATGTTAATTTTGTTCAGTTCACATAGGTTACTCTTAAAGCTTTGTTACTGAAATGTTATTTCCTCCTATTTTCGATAATGTGGGATTTCTTTTTTTCCTTGTAAATCCACCCAAAAGAGAATTCAAAGCATTTTAACACTTTCAGAAACTCCAAACATTCTCAATAACTTTTTATTAAGTTGCTTTATCTTTTCAGTTTAGTGGTTTGGGATTACTCAATTCGATCTGTAGTTTTTATTTTGTTAATACACCACATATTCCCCCACATAAGTAGAAATTTCCTTTTATTGGAGGGAAAACTATACTCCTATCTTTCCCTGGGGATTAAAAAACAAAACTGTAAATGTTTAACTTAAATATGCAATCAGATCTTTCCCTAAAACTGTCCTTATTATCAGGGATAAGAATTTCTCAACTGGAGAGTTTTACATGTTGCTATTTCAATAATCTTCTTAAAAAATGTTCTTATTTAAAGAGAACATGACTCCAGTGGACCAAAAATTCCAACTTGATTTCATATGTTTCAACCAAGAAGGTATTAAAATTGAGTCCTATGCTTTCTTTTCTCTTGGCTATCTTTTGTGCTCTGATTTTTAAAATCAGCTGACTTGAACTAGTTTTAAAGCTGATTTAGGTTTTGAGAAAAATTTCCCTAGAATGGATATTATTGATCTGTTTTTCTTGCAAGGATGAAAACATAATATAAAACCAGTCTAAATTTGGAAAAGAACTATCTCTAACTAGAACAAGAGGAAGACACACATGTCATAATCATACCAATTTGGATGTGAACTTTTAAAAGTCTGACTGGGCTTTAATTTCTGTATTTTCTTCGCTCCCCCCCGCGCAACATTTGATCATAATACAACATTATGCTTGCTAAACTAACTTTTATATTGCTAGATATTCCAAGAGGATGAAGAAATACAACATTAAGTTATACTTATTCTATATATTTTTAGCAACATAAAAATAAATGTATATTAGTGTTTATTTAGCTTAAACATATTATATATAATAACACTTGAAATGTGATCAAATAAATGTTGAAGTAGGAGCCTGAGTTTCTACCATTCTTAATACTTTGAACACTTAAAGAAAAAATGGTAGGTGGTTGTCATGAAGCTTAACAATTTTTGTTTTGGCACTAAATTTTATAGTAGGTGCTCACTTATGATGCATTTCTTTAAGGTGCATTTCTTTAAGGATCATTCAGATGCTTGTGAAATATGCCAGAATGATGCATATGAAGCAGAGAGAACTTTTATATGTGCAAATTTAATTGTTTTATAATCTCCTTTAAGAAAATTGATAAAGTTACTTTAAATTTCTTTTTCTGTATCACTTGGACTAAAAACACAATTAGCTTTGTTCCCTTTTCCTTCATTTGAGATTAAAATATAGTACTTTTAAAAGTTACTTGACAAGCTTTTGTTTAGAAAGAATGCTACTGAATCAGACAGTTTTCAGAGCCTGAAAGATTTATATTTATAAAACAAATACCTTTCAATTGCTCATTACAGAACAAGGGTGTGGTGCCTTTTTTTTTCTTCTGCCTAGTCTGATGTCTACTAATAATGAAAACAGGCTTGAACCAGTTTACTAGCTCTGAATTTCCTGTTGGCTTAACCCTATACTTTTGTGGGAGACTAGAGCTTACAAGTGTACTGGGGACTTAAGTCCTGCCTTAAAGCACATTCCTTAATGGTAGAAGGTTTAAGTACAATGGAGAGAGCTCCCAGGTTGAAGGGGCTGATTTGGTGGAAATGTACTAAATGTGCTACTAGTATAAGGATGAGAAAATAAGTTTTGGTTTTTTTTTTTTAAAACGGTACAGTCAGAAACTTTCCTCCGTAGATGTGAGTATACAGCTCATTCCACATATGCATAAATGAGTGTCAGCTGAATTTTTGGAGCTGCAGTTTGGGCACCTCACATTGCACCCACAGATACCCAATAGAGGGGGCTCTGGCAGGCCAGCATATGCGCACCCTCATTCTTTCTCTGAGAGAGGTTCTTCAGAGTTAAGGTTGAGGTGCTGAGAATTGCAAGCCTATGTTTTGGGAAAAGGTGGTAGGCCTGATGTGCCCAGTTTAATATAGAAGGTGGGTCATCTACACAAAACATCCACTGCGCAGTAACCAGTGTTACTGCGTCATAGCATCCCAGCACGGTTGCCTGGTGGTGCTTACTGTGCAGTAGCTCATTACTCCTGCTTAGTAGTGTTGCGTCACGATTCATACCCAGTGACGCTACTGTGCAGCAGTAACAAGCTACTGTGCACTAATAATGAGTTACTGTTCAGTAAGCATCTTGTGTAGACATGGGCACTGATGAGCAAAATAAAAAACTTAGGGTAGCCTTTAGTTCGTGTTAATGCAAGAGCTTAAGACAGTTTGGTATGTTAAGCCTTTTGTACCCTTTGGGAGACAGTTTTCTGATAGTTGGCAAACTTATAATTTCCAACCTAACTTATTTATGCCAGTTTATTTGTTCTTGTGCTTGTGTTCTTTAGCTTAAATGAGGGGTGACTGACCTGCAACATATGCCGTAAGTGGCATGGGCAGCCTGTGTGTGACATGCAGCGGTTTGGGGAGAGGGCAGGCAGCACAGCTAAGAATAGGGCGGGGAGCAGAAAGCAATGCAGCAGATTGAGCAGGAGGAAGGGGTTGGAAGGTGCACTGTTAATCCATGGTATATCTGCTTAAATAGTTCTTCTCTACTGTTTACCCTTGGTGTATTTATAGAAACCAGTCCCATCACCCTCAGTCTCCATTTAAACCAGGTTGTTTCAGTCTCCTCTCATGAGAGAGGTCTTCCATTCCTGTGACTGTCCCGACTATCTTTCTCCATACCTGGTCTAGTTTGAACAAATCTTTCGTGAATATGGATGACCACAATTGTTCAGTCTTCTAGATAAGTTCTCAAAAGGACCTTTTATAATGTTGTTAATACTTACCTAACTCTACTGAAAATATGTCTTTATGTATCTTAGAATCACTGTTTTCCTTTTTTTCATGTTCACATCACAACAGTGGCTAATAGTCATTCTTTGATTAATACAACCCCTTCTTTGTCATTTCCCCTTAATCCATTTAAGTTTAAATACTTAACGTGAATAAACATTTATTTTTATATTGCTAAAATGTATAGACTGTCAAGTGCAACTGAGTTAATTGTTGCATTTCTGCATCCTTTTGGACAAATCTTAACTTTTACAATTCCAGATACTTTAATATTGCAAACCTCATGGTGTATTATGATAAATGTTGTTTTTGGGTGGGGGGAGGAAGAAAATACAGAAGTTACAGTCCAGTTAGACTTTAAAAATTCACATACCCATGTAATCCAATGCTCAGGGTCATGCAGTTCTCCCTGTGTGATACCCTGATCCTCTGCTAGTTTAGGATGCCTCCTAACTTTGCACCATTAGTAAATGTCACTTGCATGCACTTTCTGTTAATAATAAAATATTAAATAAGACTTGTGCACACCAGTCCACTGGGTACTCTACTAATACCCTTCTTTTAGTTCAGTAGTTCTCCATTTAGCATTATTTGTTGTCACTTCTTCAGCCAGTTTGTTACTCATCCTCCACTTACTCGGTCAGTTCTTTTCTGCCAGATATGGTTCCCATGTGGTACTATATTAGATACATTACTGAAGTCCAGATAGATTAGATCCATCATATTTCATTTGTCTAGTTAATCAGTGATTTTATTTTATCAAAGAAAGATGCTGGGTTAAATAATCTGGCACAATATAGGTAAAGCAAAAACCTATTTCATTTCTGGCCTATTTTCTGTTTATGTCTATGTCTTCAATTACTTTTTCCTTCAAAATTTGTTCTAAGGCTTTGCATAATATTGAGATTAGATTATCAGGTTTATAATTGCCTGAATCAGGTTCCCTGCTGCTTTAATTTAGGTACTGTTTGTTATTCTTCTGTCATAATACTGTCTCTGGCTTGATAGACTTGTTATCAATTTTTTGTGCTACTGGATCTGTGATTTCATGTGCCAGTTTTTAGAAGTTGGGGTGGAGATTATCTGACTTCCCTCCTCCTCTTCTTCCTCTTCCTCCCCTGGCCTTGGCAAACTGAATGCTTAAAACTCTTTAGTAAGTTGCTATTGCTCTGATGTGGACATTTCCATTTTCACAATAACCTTCCTGCTTTTGCTTTCATGTTCAGCATTGTCTGTACTGCCAATTGAGTAAAATATTATTTTGATTTTTGGCCCATATCTGGGTTGCTTTTAATCTCTGTTCCATTCTCACTACATAATGGCTCCAATTTTTTTAAAATACCCTTGAATGAAGAACTTCTTGCTATATGTGTTACTTTTTTTTTTTTTTTGTAAGGTCTAATTCTGCTTCTGGTATTTAAACTTCTGAGCTAATTCTGGTACCAACCTTTTCCTCCTCTGTCATTGCAAGTTTACTAATTTTTTTCCAGTACATGGGGTACTCACTGGTCAAGGAGGCCTTTTCCAGGGTAAGTTTCCTTTAGGAGAGAATGAATTTGGCAGAAAGCAAAAGAAATTACCAGCAATTCTATATATATTATATATGTGCACAAAGGATTGCAAGGAGTCCAAACCTGGGGTTTGAAAACTGAGACCGTACCGTCAGGTAGAAAGTGTTATGTTGCAGGGTGTGTAGCAGTGGTTCTCCGCCTTTTAAGACTCAAGACTCCTTTTGATTTACTTTCTGGAATTTAGTGAGGCCCCATTTTTTTTTCCTGTGGAGTTTACTGTCTCACACCCTACAGCACCCTCCAAAGCATCTCCGAGTGGCAGGGTGGGCAGCAGCAGGCGGGGCAGGGGGAGAGCAAGGCAGGGGGTGGTACACAGTGTTCAGAGTGGCAAGACTGCTAGGTTGGAGCAGACTGTGGAGCTTTGAGGGTACAGCATCAAACCCCTGAAGGAGGCTGCTGTCTCAGGGGTGGGCAGTTATTTTGGCTGGAGGGTACTTAATGAGATTTGGTGAGCTGTTGAGGGCTGTAATGGTATCCTTGCCCCTTGATAGGTGCCCCATCCCCTGGTTGCCATCTTGGGACCAGAAGTCCTGCCCCTAACCTTTGCCACTGGAAGTCCCTCCCCTTGCCCCAGAAGTACTCCTTTTGGGAGGGGGAATTGCCATCTTGAAACCAGAAAAAAGACAAACCATATACTAAAAAAAAATATCAAACATCTACTGTAACTTATTTTAATTTTATTTAAAAGATATTGTCCTAATTTGTGTGTGTGACAGGGGGGCCTGCCGGGGCCGAACTCTGTGGCCCACCCGCCTGTCACCGTGACAGCAGGCCTACTCAGGGCCGAGCTCTTCACGGCCCGCCCACCTGTCTCTGGGCAACCGCCCGCTCATCTCGCCCGCCACGCCTTTGATGATAATGAGTTCAATTAAGATGATAATTAAGCGGGAAGCTGCCCTTCGACTACCCCGATGCCCAGGGGCGCTCTGCGGCTCTGACCTCCCCTAATGCCGCAGCCCAAGCCTCGCAGATGGCATCATGGTGTTCAACATCTCACCGGCCCCACACTGGGCCCCAGAATCTTCCACGCGACCCCACTATGGTCTTCCCTACTCAGGCGGCCACTCCGCCCTCATCTGGGCTACCTCACCCACCCGAAGCCTTGTTCCCCTCTCGGGTGTGGTTCCCCTGGAACCTTCGGCTATCTAGCCCTGGCCCACCTCAAGGCCAGTCAGGACCCCAGGCCCCCGGCTCTTGGGCGTCCCTCGTGGTGGGCCCCCGGCCCTTTTGACCCTCACTGGTCCTGGCCCCAGCATGGGCCAGTCGAGGGGACTCTCCCCTTCGGGCTGGGTCTCTCTAGCCACTCACTAACACTGGGCCTCACCGTGCCACTACTCCCTTCCTCCTAGGAGCAACCGTGGCACCTCGCCCACATCACTCCCACTCTCGGGGTCCACCCTCTCTGGGCCCCTCACACACACGGGCCCTCTCAGCCCTCCAGTAAACACTAGGGTAACCCACCTGGTGGTGGTGGGAGCTAGGGGTTAAGGCACCCCGACACGCCTTTCACCGGGGTGATCACTGGCCTGGCATTTCCTGGGGGCTCCCACACCACTGAGAGCCCCACCAGACCACCCACTCCCAGCAGGGTGCAGTTTCAGGTCATGCCCAGAACCAGGAGCCTCCTACCATCCCCTTGCAGCTCCCCCTTACCTCCGGGTCATACACAGCAGCCCTAAGGCCAGGCAATGTTGCTGCCTGACCTCCTGCAGCTAAACTGCCTGATTTATATAGGCCCCAAAATGGCTGCCCTAATCAGGCACCTGGAGGCTGCCAGCTCCAGGCCCTTAAAGTGGCAGGAGCACCCTGTGCTCTGCCACAGTGTGTTTGCGTAGTGCATCTAGAGGCAATTGCATAATAGCTCAGGATATAGTTACTTTTGTATATTGTGTGTGGGGAATGGTAAGGATATGCATGTGGGGGCTGTGGTTGGGGAGTGGGTGTGTTTGTGTGGTGGGGCATGGGTGTGGTGGGTGAGGTGTGTGGGAGAGGGTGGTGGTGCAGGTATGGGGTATGTGGTTGGGTGGGGGCTATGGGAGAGTGTGGGTGTGGTTGGAGGTATGGTGGGGGACATTGGCTTGCAGAGGGACAGCAAAGGCTCAGGCTTATGGAGGGGCCCCACAGACCAGATGGAATTGCCTGGTGGGCTAGTTCTTGCTTGCTGGCTGTGTTTTGCCTTCCACTCCTGTAGAGGGAGGAAATGGGTGATGATGGCCACAGGTGCAGAGGGTGGTAGACAGGACCATTCTGTGCCCTGTTCTTTCCACAGTTTGACCAAAAATGTAAGACATGACACTTCTAATCATTTTACAAGTACAGTCTGAGTTGCATAAAATGTAATGCTGATGAATATATTTAAATTCCCAGAGCGGATTATTTCTGCTCCCTTAACTGCTTGCTATTTTCTTATTAATAATAAGCAAACAGTTGTTCAGTAACTCACCTAGGAGCCAGGTTTTCAGGTCTTTATTCCATCAGGTTATATTCACGTATAATAAAATCTAGGCAGGTAGAGGAATAATTTAAGTGGTAAAATAAATCATTTAGACTTTTGCAAAGGTAATGCAGCTTAGGAATGAGGTCCATGGAAGGTATAGTAGCTTATAGTACTGCAGTTGCCCTTTGTCACAGCATTATGTGAAAGAGGGCCAAGTTACTTTTGCTTTAGTTTTCAACTACTGTAAGATAAAAGCTTATACAAGGGTAGTTGCCAAGTAGCAGCTAGTGGATGGTAAGTCCTTGTCCTGTTTAAATCTCAGCCGCTTAGTTTATTTGTCCATACCTTTAAGGAGATGTAACAGATTGTGATGCAAGAGGGGAAGCTGACCTCAAGATGTCTGAAGTGACTGAAATACAAACCTGACTCCTAGAATGAGCAGGGATGAACTGACCTATAGTTACTCTGGAGCTGGGCTGTGACCAATTTTTTCTGTGTCATTAATTTGGCAGGAGGTACCTGCTGGTAAATAAGCTAGCAGAAGGAGGGTAAAGAAAAGGGCTGAAACTGCCAGGAAAGCTGCATGACAAAGACAGTCTTGTTCAGTGCATTTCATTAGGATGTGGCTTTTCAGCATATTAATAGAAATGTCAGGAGTTCCTCTGGATGATCAGAGGTCTTAAAGCCATAGCTGGGTTATTTTGGACTTAATCTAAATTTGGTTTTAATTTTACTTTACATTTTGTGTAGTGTTTCCCTTTTTTGATGTTTGGCTATTTGAAGGTGACTCCTGGCAAGATCACACAGCAAGATATCTCAGACTGAACTAATGGGTTGACATGTGGGCTAAATTTGGTCCAAGCTGTATGAAATTGTAACTCGTTAGCAAGTCCAGGTGTTGAAGGATTGTATGCATGTTCCCTGATAGAGTCAAGACATGCTAATATCACTTGAGCCCAGTGGCATACAGAAACTTTTGGTTAAGTCATATTTACTTCTGTTCTTTGAACTTTATTGTTCCTCTTTCTCAGAGAATTTCCAGTCAGTTTAATACTTGTAAGGGAAAAAAAATTAAAAAGGTTTTTTTGCATTGGAAAATCATTGTTACAAAGACAAAGAGCAAAGCCATTGTGTTTTAACACGAGATAAGCTATGTTTGTTTTCACAGATAGAAATGGTTATTGAGACCAGGAGATAGTATCGCAGAGTGGATACTTATGAAACCATTTAGAAATGTTGCTTCTAAGATAGTGTTGATAAGATATACAATTAATGTTTGTACATTTTTATTGGATAGAATACCCATGAGGTTATGCATAGCATATGAGAAGTATCTTCAAAATATAGACTAATATGAATCTTTCTAGATTTCCTTCTTGTGCTTCAGCTTCATTGGCTTTAGCTGCTTCATTCTTGCCAGGCTTCAATAATCTCAGACCAGTACTTCATGCTTATTGTCCCTGAGACCTTTCAGCTGCTTTTGATACAGTTGACTATACTCTTCTTAAAATCTTCGTTGCTTAACTTGTGTGACTTGGTCTCCTCATTCTTTTCTGGATTCTGATCACTCCTTCACAGTCTTTAGGCAGGTATTCTTATGATCTCATCCATCTTTTTCTATGTGATTTCTATTGGGCTATGTCCTTCTCTTCTCTGTCTGTACTCTGGATAAGCTCGTTCTCAGACTTATCTGCTTTTGCTTAAACTAAACTTTTGGCTTGGTTTTCTGATATCTACTCTCCAGGTTTGCTAAAATAGAACTCTTAACTCTTCCCCTCCTACCCTTCCACTTTTCTTGTTCGCTGTGGATGACCTAATACTCTAGCTTGTCATTTAAGCCTGTAAACTTGACTTTTCTCTGGGTCCTCACATTCAAGTTCTGCCTTAATCATGGAAGATTTTTGTGGCAGACTTTTTTCACTGAGTGTATAAAGTTTTTTTCCAGACTTTTTTGTCTCAGTTGCTGGAACATCTGGTTTTCTGTCTTGCAGCTGCTAAGTGTTAGCACTTAACAAGGGCAAGGAATTTTTTGAATGGAGCAGCTATCATCTTTGTAGTGCTACAGTAGCCTGAACACGTGCACACTTGCTTTTTGTAGCGTTATAAGGATGTGTATAATACTGGAAGAATAACAACGTGTGTCCAAGTTCTCACTGTTCTTTTTTTTTTAAACTCCCCCAAACTTCCAGTCTGTCTGTATTCAACTGTTACTTCATGTTATATTTAGATTGGGAGCTCTTTGGGGGAGGGCCTCTTCTGTGTTCATATGGCACCTATTACAATGGGGTTCTTTTCCATGATTGTCTGAGTGCAGCAATAATTTAAAAGAACCCATGATTGTGAAGGTATTTTATATAGTTATTGTTTCCTTAGTAAAACAGTGCACCTCAAAATCAACTTACGGGTGATTAAATAGTACATACTACCTAGCAGTAGTTTTTAACTATCATCTTAGTTCTGATTTTCCATTATAACTAAAATGTAAAACTTAAAAATTGCTTCCTGTGCTACATATTGAAAGACTGGGAATTCACAATAAAATTAAAGATACTCTACTTTGTCCCATTTTATTCTTGTGGATAGTAACGTCTAACACTAGCTGTGGATGTACATCAGTACCTGATAGTTTAAAATCATTAAACAAACATTTATTTCTAATTTATTTGAACAGAAGACAGCAAGCAAATAAGTGCATCATGAATGGTAAGAAGTTAACTTTTTGAATTGCTGAAAATGAACCAAAAGGGAAAAGGTGTATTTACTGTTTTTGTCTTGCTTTTTATGGCTTCTAATTAAATCTTACCTAAATCAGGGTGTTAAAACTAATAATCCTGAATACAAACCTAACAAAGCATTTTTTCTTGAGTACTGTATTTGGACAAGTGCCATTTCTTTGTAGTATGATTTTTGCCTTATTTACAATCAGAATTTTATGACCAAATGTACATGGGGCTTGTTCAACTTAAAAACTTACTGTATGAATATATGGTTCATTATTTAACCAGTGTATAAATATTTATTAGAAAAGGTCTGATGCTTGTACTTTGGTATGCTGATGGCATTGCAACAGCATTTTCAAATGGGTCTGTGAGTAATAGCTAATGTCATTCCATTCAGAAGCCTAAAAGGCATGAATTTAGAAATGAAAAATATTACTGAAATGACATAATCTAATGAGAATCTCTGTTCATCTGTTGGAATGTAGAGCATAGAATATTCTACAGAACTCAGGTAATATTTCTGAAAGGCCAAAGCCTTGACTATTTCCTATATGCCTCCTATCACGAGGAATGGGGAGATTATGATGGGCTGTGCTGCTGTAACCTAATAAAAAATAACATTTTTTGGTGTCTGATTGAAGTGACCAGAGGACTGTTTTAATACTAAGAATCAAATATGTAAAAACTTAATATCTAATTTTGAATTTATAGCTTTAGGACAAAGCAAATCTGTGATCTGATCTGATTCCCATCATTGGGTTAATGCGGACTGACTCGTGTTCCTACAGAGCCTTAAAGAAACAAACGCACTAAAAAAATTTAAACAGACTACTTTTGCATTATAACTTTCCATTCACTGGGCAATTACTTTCATGACCTTTTTATCTCAAAAGAACATTGTGTGTTAGATTATAATCTACTCATTAAAAGTGGATATTGTGGGTATTTACTTTTAAAAGAATAGCAGTTACAACATGTATTCGGAAGCCTACTGCAGCTAAGTGAACGTGAGAGGAGGCTGCTAATTTAATCATTTGCATTCATCTGGCTACTGAGTTTTTAAATAAACTTATAACATTTAATCTGTGCATTTACAATTTAATTGAGTTTATAAAAATTACTAGTTTCACTTGGCAACCTTTCAAAATTCTTGTGGAATGTTGGTCTATTTAATTCGGCTTTCAGAGCAGAACAACTTTTGAAAGCTGGCATATTTTGTAATGTGTAAAAGTGAATTTATGTAATTTGGCAGGAGCTTCCTGGCAGCTGCTATTGTGACCACACACATTCTGACCGGCAGCTAATGCACTAATTTAAAAATACAATCTACCCATTTTTTTATTTATTTATTTTTTTTCAGGGAGCATTCATGCTATTCCATCTTAATACACTCTTCAGTGTTAGGGGCAGATGTGTGTGTTTTATTCAGCACAGGAAACAGGATTAAAACCAATTTAAGGCCAAAACAACTTTTTATTTTGAACATAAAATCATTGTAAGAACTCAGACCAGATAGGTCAGTTCTTCCTAGGTATAGTCTTGTGCTTTGGATTAGGGTGCTTTTCATGCATGTACTGTTTAATCTAAATCTGTAATTATAATACATTTACATATATTAAAATATGTCTTATCTTAAAAAAAAAAAAAATCTTCTGCCATACGAAAGTCACAATAGCCAAGCACTTGTCTTTTCATCTGTAATTCCAGAATGTTTACTTACTGCTGTCTCATTTTATGATCTACATTAACTGACGGGTATTACTCATGTCATGTGTGTTCTTTTCTATTTTTATGCTATATGGAACAGTTCTGTTACTGTATTACCTGTTATTGACAAGCATCTAGTATAGAGCAGTGTTTTCCATAGCTGTACCCTTAACACTAACCCACAAAATTTCTAATAATGTTCAATAAATGTTTTACCTTGTGATTTAAGTAGAGCAGTCATGTGTGTAATTATTCATACATCACCCACCAGTCCCATTTCTTTTTTAAAAAGTGATTAATGTCTGCTTTAATGTAATACCCGAAGCCTTTTGGGGCCTCAGGTATGTCCTGTTTTAAGATTTATTTTCTGAGCGTGTATCCACAGATTATCTTTTTTTTTTTTTTTTTTTTTTTTTTTTTACCCCACCATTTTGTTGTCATGGCATGTAGAGTCACTGGCTGCACAGTTCAATGTGTGAGCCCCATCTATTGGTTTGTGGTAACAAACAGAGAAAGAAATAAATGTTGGTTTAAGTAAGTTGTATTTAATGTTCTCTTTGTTGACTTGGTTGTATAGAAAACTTCTTATATAATTGCCCGTTAGTGTTGAGATGCAATTATATACATTTGGTAAGGGGCATATGTCCAAAGTTCTGTGCCACTATTTCATCAGTTTGTGCATGTATCTTTATAATGTCAGTTTGGCATGGTATCTGTTGCATAACATTTGTTTCTGTGGCTTGATTGGCATTCTTGTTTTTTTTAAATACTAGCACTCTTAAGACATGATACAATTGAAGATTATAATAGTACTTGTTTAGCTCAAGTATTAGGTTTTGGTGTTGAAATGTGAAGGCAGATATGTCTCTATCGTAACTGAAGTTCAGAAGGTCTGTGATGTGCAGCAGCAGTTCTTAACCTTTTTATGGACTCAAGGCACCCTTCAGAAAATACCAGCTCTTAGCTTTCATTCAGTTTTAGACTATGGAAAAAGAGTAGGGCCATTCTTCTGTTGCAAAGAACTTAGACTGCAACAGGTCAAAATGTTTTTGATGTTATTTATTCCTGTTTGAAATCTCTGGATTTATCTTGTGAACCATATTTAGGTGTTTGCACATATAATGGTGTTAATATTCTGCAGCCCCCCACATACTGAAGGGATCTTTTTTATTTTTAAATGTAACAATAGTAAGATCTTTAATAAAAAAAAATAAGATCCCCAGATACTGTAGCACATGGTGTACAGCATCACAATAATAATGCTGTCATTTAGCCATTTTAGTTATGTATTATCTGATACAGAGCATTACTATCCAATTTAGGATCGTGTCTTGAATACTAGCATATCCCCAGCCCAACCCAGCCCCTGGCATGTTTACTTTTCATTCCATCCAGGAAGAGCACACACCAACTGCTGCAGCTTCCTTAGCCTGATGAAGGGTTTTTGAACCCGAAAGCTTGCTTAATAACTATTCTCCAACCATTTGGGTTGGTCTAATAAAAGATATCAAATTCACCCAAGGAACCTTGTCTGAGCATATCTTACTGGAACTTCATTGGAGTCTATCACAAAAGCAGCCTCTACATTTTTCTATACTTTGTAGTTAACCTTCAGTTTCATGAATCTTGCATGCCTAAATTAATTTAGGGTTGCTGTCTGAGTTATCTACATGTTGGTGTATATATTATTTTTTAGGTTTATATCGCTCCCTATCCAAAAAGCTCAGAATAGTTTACAATAAACCCATGGACAAGATTCCCCAAACAACACCCTAAAATCTGAAAACTTCACTCCTCCTCCCCTCAACCACTGCCTGCCTGCCCAAAGACCTGCGGAAGCAAACCCGTCTGCCAGTTTCAACTGTGCCTCCCACATGACACTCTCATCCAGATATAAGAAACTTGTTCCCATCCCTCCACTCTCTGCCCTGCCACCCAACCTCACCTTCAGGGGAGATTCCTCCCACACCCTCCAGTGCCCCCTCCAAGCCTGCAAGTTTGTTGGTACTTGTTGCCCTAATAAGGCTTGTAATAGTGTGGACTCTTAATTGGCATAATTAAGAAGTGTGGGTGTTAAGAATGTAACTGCCTGACTTTGATTTTGGCCAGGATGCCAAAAATGTATTCTGTAGGTAAAATACCCTGAAACACACTAACGATTTTTTTTGCACCATCTATTCTTCCCACTGTGTTCCTTCTGGAATGTTAGATTAGTTTTGGGAATTATAGTTTAATAATATCAAATAACACAAAATAGTTTTAACTAACATTCATCCCCATTGCAATAATAGAGGAAAAAAACTACCTGAGAAGTATTTGTCAGATCCTCTGAACAGGAATGAGTTGTGAAGACTACTTCTTCTAAGAGGCCCAGTAGTCAGATGCTAGCTCTTCCCTTTGGGGAGAGAAGCAGAGGGAGCTGGAATGGAGTCCCAGACTGGACTGGACTGGACATTTTTGTACAGCAGTGGTTTTCACCCTTTTGTACCTTATGTCCCACCAACCATTGGTCCCAAAAACCCTTGTCCCACCATGATAAACAATGAGTTGGCGGGGGGGGGGCGGTCCCTGGTGGCCAGTTAACGAGCTGCTGCTTCCTTCCCCCAGGGCCTCTGCCACCCAGTGGGCATGACCCGGCACAGGACAGCAGGGATCTCACTGCTGCCCCCTTCCCTTCTGCCCTGGCAATGCACCCCCTGTGCCTGCCGCTGCTTTGAAGGGCTCAGCCCCACACGCAGGAGGTGCTTCACCAGGACAGCGCGGAGCAAGCGGCTGCAAGAAGATCTTCATGTGGCTCCTCCGCCCCATGCAGTGCCTCAGAAAACTGTGCTGCAGGGAACAGTTGCCACCCAGCATCCCTCCCCCATAACTTGGCGCTGCAGGGAGCAGGGGAGCCACGCGGGGTTCTTCTCACTGCCACTTGCCCTGTGCTGCCCCGGTGAAGCACCTCCTGTACCCAGGGCTGCAGTGCAGGGCTGCACCCCTCAGAGCAGCAGGGCAGATTGTGCCTGCCAGGCTACAGAGGCACCCGGGAGAGGGAAACAGAGTAGCAGGGAACTGCAACTGCTTGCTGCTCCTCACACCACCCTGCTTCCTTGCCTCAGCTGCTTCTGCAGCTGAGCAGGAGCGATCGGGTGCAGCTGGCAAGAGTGGGGCCGCGTGGAAAGGCTGCGAGCTTCACACTGCAAGCAGCACCACGTGCAGGGGGTGTGTCACCAAGGCAATGTGGGGCGAGAACTGTTTCCGTGCTGCCCCGCTCTTCCCAGCTGCACCAGATTGTGCCCTCCAGGCTGCAGAGGCAACCGTGGCAGGGAACAGCAGCTGCACGCCCTGCTGCTCTGCGGGGTGCAGCCCTGTGTCACAGCCCTCACTGCAGTCCCGTGCACAGGACGTGTGTTGTCGGGGCAGCATGAGGCAAGCAGCTGGGAGCAGGTTCTCCGTGCAGCCCCACTGTTCCCTGCTTCCTTGCCCCGAGCCTCTGCAGCCTAGCAGGCATGACCTGGCGTAGCAGGGCCACGCGGGTATCTCTGTGTCACTGCAAGGTCCGTGCTGCCCTGGCAACATGCATCCTTCATGCGGACCTGCAGTGAGGGAAGTGGCACCAGAGCTCACAGCCTGCCCCTGCCTCGCATACAGATCTGGGGGGGGGGTCCCTGCTGCCCCTTGGAAGTGTGCCCAGCAGTGGAGAGCTGGCCCTCCCCCTCCCCCAATGAGCTACCCAAGGCTCTGTCCTGCTTCCCACTGGAGCCCTGCAGCCGCACACTACGGCTCCAGGACTCGAGCACCCCCTGGCTGGGTAGCAGCCCCAGCCCTGCCCAGCTCCCTCCCTACATGGACCTCAATCTCCCTCTTCCCCCCCACTTACCTGCCAGAGCTTCCCTGAGGCTGCCTGCATCCACGTGCATGTGCTGTAGTAACGTACATGCATATGGTGCCCCCTGTCTCACCGCCTTCCTTCTGCTTCCTCTCAGCTCCCTGCAGGCTGGACCTCTGCCAGCCTGCAGGAAGCTCATTGCTGGCAGACTTCGTTATAAATGAGCTTCGCCGAGGCTTCACTGAGGTATTACTGTAATTACTTTTGAAACTTTGGGTCCCACCTAGATGACCTTCACATCTCACCAATGGGACACGTTCCACCAGTTGAGAAACACTGTCCTACAGACCCTCTATTCACGTTTAGACACTGAGTAGTACTGACTGAGTGATTAGGTGTCTAATCCCAAAATCCATGCATCAGGTCCAGGATAAAAGAGGATATAGCATACTTGAAAGTAGGATCAAGGGGCAGAGCAGCCTGATTGAGGAAATGGAGAGGCCTAATGAAAAAATACATGAAGATTAAAAAAACAAAACATGTTTAAAATGACTTCAGACACTTGGTTTTCTTATATTTTCCCATCTCTCATCCTTGGCTGGGTTGATTTCTTTCCCTTTGTATAATTAGACTGTAGCCTTTTTTGGGCAATGGAGGGCAGGAAGTTCCTGCTGCCTCCCCTAGGTTGTCTCCCAGGGCGCCACACTTCCTGGACACTCTATGATCCAAGGAGGACTTACTCTGTGTTGAAAGGTTAGGCTGCTGACCATTGTAAGGGCAACAGCAAAACTGTTAGTTCTTTGCTATAAATAGTTTATGTAAGTTCTTACAAATGAAGTGCTGTTTGCCTACCAAAAGCTTCTTATCAAGATACTACCAGCACTTTACTTGCTGTTCAGGCATAAGCTATGGTGCTCAGCCTCCACCCCTTCACCTACACAAGCCTCCACCCCTTCAGCTTGCTGAGCCGAACAAGCAGCAGCTTGCAACTGAATGGCATGCACAGTGTCTTCAGATATCCTTCTATTCCAGTGAAGAGAACACATTCCCTGCTTATTCCATACACCCCAGTTTTGGGAGGCTGATTTTTGGAGGGAATGGTGCATGTTGTACACAAGAAAATGTGATGTATATACCTTGAAATATGTGTTCCAAGGATGCATCCAATTTTGTAAAATTTCAGTAGGAATTTTTAGTATTTAGTATTTTCTTGTAGGAATTTTATTTAATTTTAAGTTTATAATAACAATAATCAGACAGCATTACAAAATCACGTTATTTTGTAAGAGAAAAAAGTTTGTGACGCTGAGAAATTGTTTCAGCTCAATAGAGAGTATCTTGTAATAAGATGAGGTAAGGTCCTTATCCCCCAGAAGGGGAAGATCTGGTGAAACATCATTTCTTCAAATTTATGCACTGAAAAATTGTGTTGAAGAGGTTGAATTCATAGGCAACAGTAAAAGACTTCAGCAGCTGTTGGATTCCATAGATTTACAGGTTACAAGAGCCCTTGTTTTGAGAGCTATCCAGGTGGCCAAACCTGCTTACTGTTTGTAACCTGTAGCATAAGCAATTACGATTAATTCTATTCCTTTAAAATATTTTCCACGATGGCAATACCTCAAGTCTTTTCTATTGGAAAAAATGGAAGTTTTTTTTCTCTTAGATGTGCCTGGAAACTTATTTTGTTTCTTGATCAAGTATTATTAGTTGCTGCTTAAAAGCAGCAGGAGTTGTTATTGTTGTGCTACAGGTGTTCGTGTTGATTTATAGATAAATGGAAAAGTCCCTTCCATGAGAAGCTTATTCATTTCCTTTGAGAAAGTTGATGAGTCATCGGAGTGGAATTTTGACAACACTGGCTTCTAACCTTTGTGAAGAATTGGAAGCATTAATCAGAATAAAGCCTTGGTTGTATTAGCCAGTGCTCTCAGCCTGTCATTTATTTGGAGTTTCTCTAATATACAGTTTAATTATTGGTGCTCTCACCATTGCAGAGATCAAGACTATTACTGCCTGATGGGGAGAGTTTAAGCTTCTCTTTCAATCAGAGAACAAGGATTTGGAATAACCCATTGAATAAAAGGTGGCCAATGTCAGTTTGCTGATGCCCACCAAGAAAAATTACCATCCAGAGTCGGGTGGAATTTTGACTACAAGAGTATGGATAGATGACCACGTTAATGAGTAAAAATGGGACAAAGGCTTACTGTGTATCAACTGCTCAGAGATAACTGTCAATTTGCAGTCTTTTGCCTCAGTAAGCAAAAGCCCCCCCCCTCGCTTCTGGGCTGGGCCACTGTAGGCATGTGGCTGCATTTTTGAAATCAGAAGCGAATACCTATTCACTTGCTTATCAGTTTAATCTATGCAATTTAGACTAACCTGTGAAGATAGAATTGATTCAGCCTCAAGTTTTTTGACTGTACTAAGCGCATGAGGCATTGTGTAACATACTTCCTGGAATTTGCTGGACTATACATTCCCTTTTATTGGGGTAGGCAACGGTGATAATCTGGAGGGAATACCTGGTCCTGCACTGTAGGAGGTACTTTCCCTCAGTGGAAGAAGGAACGGAATATCTAGTGATGCCCAGATTTTTTTGGCCTTTAAGCAGTATATCGCTGTGTATCTTAACCAGGCAAAGATTAAGATTGCAACTGAGGCAAAATGGCTGGCTCTTTTTGGTGTTATGAGCAATAATGTATTGAATCACTTCTTCAGCAATTTGTTTTTTCTACAGTGCCAGATGACTTTATTGCAAGAATCAGCATGGGTTTAACCAACCATACTTATGTCTTTATCCAACTATGGTAATATACTGGTCTTGCTCATTTGGTACATTTTGCTGCAAATTACATTAATATAAATGGTGGCTTATCTAGCTGCAGAAACACTGATTTTTTTTTTTTCTCTTCACTTGCAGCTTTTACGAGAATTGAAGCACCCTAATGTCATTGCGTTACAGAAGGTTTTCCTTTCTCACAGTGACAGAAAGGTTTGGCTGCTGTTTGATTATGCCGAACATGATTTGTGGGTAAGTGCAGATTTTGACATTTTTGGAATTCATGTGTGACAGACGTGTTTGAGTTTTGTCATTCTCTGAGATTGTAACTGAGGTTCCATTATTAGTCCAATTGTGGTCTTCCATCTACAATGTCATGTACACCTCATAACTGGGTGATTAGATTTGAAAACAAGACAGTTGTCCTGTAAGACTGAAATTGAATCAAAAAGGGGATTCTAAATGATGACATCATAAAATAGAAAAAAAAATTCCAAACCAAAACATTTTTGTGGCCTCTGTGTTGCAAAAACTAAAACAGCTGGCAGAAAGGGAATAACTACCTTCAGAGAGACATAGTGTTCAGGGGTGGATCTGGGGGGTGGGAGGCAGAGTTGCACCCCAGCTTGATTCTTGCTGCCAGTGCAGGGAGGAGGGCCCTGGTTCCTCTTTGGGGTGTCAAGGCGGGGTGTGGCTATGCGTGAGCTAGCATGATTTCCTCAGTTTTCCTCTGACTCAGTGCTGATTGTAAGTTGCAGCTTTCTGGTCACAGTGGGTGGGTGGGAGTATTGCATGGACCACCTTGGAGCCACAACAGCAACATTACCTTATGTGGTTTGGGTTCCCTGCGCTTTAGCTACTGGTGTTGTGATGCGGGATTTTGCTGGGGACTGCTAGCATATCTAGGGAGCATGAGCAGGGCATGAGCTCTAGGAGCCAATTTTGAAGGGGGTACCTGACTGGGGGCACCATGGAGCCTGCACTGGGGCTGGGGGTGCACTCTGATTTTGATTTGGGTACAGATTATCAAGCTCCCCATATGTCCAAAAAATACTTATATCTGGGATTTGGGTTCAAAGCCTAAAGAGACTAAATGCTTGTTCTGAGTAATCTGTGATGCAAAGTTTCTCTGAAATCATTCTTATGATTTCTGATATAGCCAATATCAATCCCAATAGTATTTTATTAGGGTTTTTCAAATTGGAAAGCTAACATTACTAATGACAAGTTTAATGTGATTGGCAGATTATTGAATGAATTCTAATTATGTTAGATGAAGAGATCTACTTGTACAAGATACTATCTTAAATCTGTTGCTGGGAAAAGTAAACAGACCATGTACAAGGAAAAAGGTTTCATTCTGCTATATACACCAGATATAATTAGTTGAGCTTCTTCTATAGGGACAGATTTGCACCCATTCACTTTTCAAGTTTTCTTCATCAAAGTTAAATTATACAAAGAACATATTTATTCCTCTAAACTGATAACTGAGCATGTTTTATTCCCATTTCATGTAATATACTTTTACATACATAGAATTTAATTTGTTCTGTGCATCAATTGAACTTACCCACTTTTAGGCAAAACCAGATTGTACTGCTGCACTGTGGCATCTTCAAGAACCCTATTCACAAGTCTTTGCCATTTGAGTGTTTTGGGCATGTAGTGTTCACATTGTTATTTAAAAAATGCCACATCACTGACAGCTTCAGTTGAAGAATCACTGTGTTGTACTGCTCTCACCACTCCCTGTAGTCTGGCTATTATTTAATCAAGGTCCCAATTAATTGAGATTTAATGTTTGCTACCCTAGTTTTATATGATCTGGTCTCCTGCTTTCTCATCTCAGTCTTTTCCATGTGACATTATTGCCACTGAAATCATTTCCATTTCCTCCACACCTGATCATGTCTTCCTACTTTTTGAGCCTTTACAAGAATGCCCGCCTCTTCCTTTGCGTAAAGTTAGTTGTATTCAAAGCTGCCTAACTTTTTCCCTTCCCTAATTTTGCCCTTATATCCTCTGCAGTTGGCTTGTGCTTTCCACACCTCTCCAGCATATCTCTTAGCACTTCCCCTTTTGTCTCTTTTGCTCACTCCCAACTTTGTGTCTTTTTCCACGCTGCCTCCTACACATGGAACAGCCTTCCAATTAACGTACGTAAAGCTCCTTCACTCTCCTCCTCCTTCAGAAAAACCCCTCCTTAAAATACACTTGTATTGTGACACATTTCAGATATAACAACCACTTGCCATTCCATCTGTGTTGTGTTGTGTTTTGCATTTCCTGTGCTCTACAGCTTGGGCCCTTAAATTCACTGGGGTGGAGAACTTGTTATGTGTTTGGCAGTCTTCCTACTGACCACCTTTCACAGAACTCCCTAAAATAAAATGTGTATTTGTTGGTTGTATCTGTCTGAAAAAAAATCTTTAAATTGTGGGATAATAGCTGTGCTTTGCCTAGCAAGATGTATATCAGAACCAACATTTTTCAAACACAGGTGACTAAAAATAGTTATCTACATTTAGATATAAGCACCTGTATCACCTACGTCCTGATCTTCAAAGTTGCTAAGTATTGGCAGCTTTTTCTGGCTTCAGTGAGCACTGTAAATGCTCATTGCTCAAAAATCAGTTTGCTTTTAATTAAAGACATTAACTTCAGGCTCCTATGCTAGAAAATTTTGGCCAGACATGAATAAGGAGGGAATGCTAGATTCTATCATCTTCCATTTGTTTTGTAATACAGTAAAACTTCATCCTATTAATTAAGAAAAATGATGGGTGGAAGTACAACCATTAAAGTAAAGTCTTTGGAACTGCATGATAATTACATGTAATCTAAATGGTCTTTTATTTTGGGCAAGAAAGAACACCATTTTTTTTTTTTGCAGTGTTTTAATACCAGACTATCACAGACCACCTCATATTTGATTATATGTGGGCAGATACAAGTAAACATAAACTTTAATTTGTTAGTAGCTTATGAAGTTGACATAAGGCAGTGGTGAAGAGAGTTACAATAATTTAAAAATATTTTTGAATAAGTCTTTATTCATATATGGAACATTATCTGTCCTGATTATCAACCAATCCTAATTACTTCCCCTCCCCCCAACTCCACGCCTCACAAATATGTTTCAAATTATATCAGATAAAGCAAAGCAAGACAGTCCATATGAAGAAAGACGAATAATTCAGAGATAAACATTCACTGTGTAGTAATTTTTCAACCAACACTTGGTCCCATACTTCAGTTCTAAAATTCTTGGTATAATCCACCAATGGATTCCATATATTTTAAATTAAACTCATTCCTTTATTTTATCAATCTCTGTGTCAAATAATACGATCTGAGTAAGACTGACTATCTGTTGTTCTTCTGTTGGGGGCATATTGTCTTCTAGCATCTGAAATTTATTCTTTTTGATTCTTTATAAGGTAATTTGCATTCAGATTTGTCTGTCTTGATAAAAATATCTTCAGATAAAAACAATTATTTACTCTACCTGAAGCTGAGTTAATTATAACACCACAGGTACAATGCTATCCTTTCTTCTACTTGACTATCTCCAGTACGCATCTGTTTGCACTGTCCGAAGAAATACACTGTGTTGGATAAGCCACATCTAAGAAAAAGTGTGGCCAGGTTTCCCTTGATTTATGCTGTACATGCATTCCCAGAGAATGGCATATAAATTGAATTTGCATAAAGTGAACCCACTTTACAATGTAACAAATAGGGATAGGTTCCCATGATGGTGAGGGAGGGAGTGAGGCTGGGACTAGGGAAGGGACAGGGGGAGAAGTGCCACTCCCGTGGCTGCAAAAGGCAGCGAGGCGGAGGGAACAGAGCGGCACTCGCCTTGCTGCAGTGGCCCTGGGAGTGGCTGGCACCAGCTGCCCGCAGCCACTAGGGACATTGTGCTCTGCCTGTCCCCACTCACCTGCTCCTGGGCTGCACCATGTCCTGGTGCAGGCAACTGGTGTTGGCTGCTCCCAGGGCTGCTGCAGCTGGGGCTGGGGTGAATGGGGCCATGGTCCTTTCCCCTCCCCCACAGACTTATTTGGGTGGGGGGGCCTCTCTGCTGATCTCAGAAGAGTGAATTTACCTCATATATAACGAATTATGGATCTAACTATGCTCATTGCATAAAAGCGAATTTGCATATAAAAAACCCACATAAATCGAGGGAAACCTGTACACTTTTTTTTTTTCCTGTTTACCAATCGATGTGTCAACTGTGGTCATGTTGGGGAGGGCCCTTAGCGGGCCGGCAGTCCCCCCGCCGGTGTTCAGGTGAAGCAGCTACCTCCCCATCTTGTGTGATCCCCTCCGTTGGAGACGAGGCTCTCCACCTTCCTGGAGGAGGTTTGGCCAAACCCTGCCTAGCTAGACCGAGCTGCCCTGGGAGCCCTCCCAGAGGTCTGACCATGCCAAGAGATGCTGGTGAGAGTTGGCAGTCCTGGTTGGGGAGCCCTGTGCGGGTCCCTGCCCATCCGCCCTCCCTGTCTTGTGGATGCCATCTTCTCTAGCAGTTGCTGTGAGGGCAGATGCCGCTGAGGCGTCCACCTTTGCACCCTGCCATGTTGCCCGAGGGGGCATCCTGGAGAAAGCAGGTGGGAAGAGGGTGCTTGGGCTGAGGCCCGGTGCCTGCCCTTCCCTCCCTGCCGTCCTTCCCCGTGCTCCTGTGCTGCTGTCCCCATGCCTTCTCCACCCGGGGGAAGGGCCCTGAAGGACCGCCAAGGGGCGGGGGGCTGCGGGCGGGAAAGTCGCTGGCCCTTGGCCAGTGGGCACCGGTCTGTGAGGCTCTCCCACCCTGCTGTCCCTCACCTGAGGAGCGTGGCTACCTGCTTGATCCTGTCAGTACCATATGCTTGTCTCAGAGATTAAGCCATACATGTCTAAGTACACACAGCCAGTACAGTGAAACTGCGAATGGCTCATTAAATCAGTTATGGTTCCTTTGGTTGCTCCTACTGTTACTTCGGTAACTGTGGTAATTCTAGAGCTAATACATGCTGACAAGCGCTGACCTCTGGGGATGCATGCATTTATCAGACCAAAACCAACCTGGGCTCGTCCGGCTGCTTTGGTGACTCTAGATAACCTCGGGCCGATCGCAAGCCCCCATGGCGGTGACAACGCATTCGAATGTCTGCCCTATCATCTTTTGATGGTACTTTCCGTGCCTACCATGGTGACCACGGGTAACGGGGAATCAGGGTTCGATTCCGGAGAAGGAGCCTGAGAAATGACAACCACAGCCAAGAAAGGCAGCAGGCATGCAAATTACCCACCCCCGACCCAAGTGTAATTGGAATGAATACACTTTAAATCCTTTAACGAGGATCTATTGGAGGGCAAGTCTGGTGCCAGCAGCCACAATAATTCCAGCTCTTAATAGCATATATTAAAGTTGCTGCAGTTAAAAAGCTCGTAGTTGGATCTTGGAATTGAGCTGGTGGTCCACTGTGGAGGCAAGCTACCACCTGTCCCAGCCCCTGCCTATCGGCGCTCCCTTTATGCTCTTAACCGAACATCCTAGGGGTCTGAAGTGTTTACTTTGAAAAAATTAGTGTGTTCAAAGCAGGCTGGTCGCTGGAAAATTCCAGCTAGGAATAATGGAATAGGACTCCGGTTCTATTTTTGTTGGTTTTTGGAACTGGGGCCATTATTAAGAGGGATGGCCGGAGGCTAGAGGTGAAATTCTTGGGCCGGCGCAAAATGAACCAAAGTGAAAGCATTTGCCAAGAATGTTTTCATTAATCAAGAACAAAAGTCAGAGGTTCGAAGACTATCAGATACCGTCGTAGTTCCGACCATAAACGATGCCGACTAGCGATTCGGTGGCTTTATTCCCATGACCCAATGGTCAGCTTCCAGGAAACCGAAGTCTTTGTGTCCTGGGGGGGGAGTATGGTTGCAAAGCTGAAACTTAAAGGAATTGACAGAAGGGTACCACCAGGAGTGGAGCCTGCGGCTTAATTTGACTCAACACGGGAAACCTTGCCTGGCTCGGACACGAAAAGGATTGACAGATTGACAGCTCTTTCTCGATTCTGTGGGTGGTGGTGCATGGCCGTTCTTAGTTGGTGGAGTGATTTGTCTGGTTAATTCCGATAATGAATGAGACTCTGGCATGCTAACTAGTTATGCGAGCCCCAAGTGGTCGGCATCCAACTTCTTAGAGGGACAAGTGGCGTTCAGCCACCGGAGATTGAGCAATAACAGGTCTGTGATGCCCTTAGATGTCTGGGTCTGCACATGCGCTACACTAAATGGCTCAGCGTGTGTCTACCCTGTGCTGACAGTTGCGGGGTAACCCTTTGAACCCCATTTGTGATGTGGATCAGGGATTGCAATTATTCCCCATGAATGAGGAATTCCCAGTAAGTGCAGGTCATAAGCTCACGTTGATTAAGTCCCTGCCCTTTGTATACACCTTCTGTCAATACTACTGATTGGATGATTTAGTTGAGGTCCTCAGATTAGCCCTCCATGCTTGGTCATAGCACTGGCAGAGCGCTGAGAAGATGGTTGAACTTGACTATCTAGAGGAAGTAAAAGTTTTAACAAGGTTTCTGTAGGTGAACCTGTGGAAGAATCATTAATGGGGTCACCGCATACGGTGCCGACTCAGCAGGCGTGGGGTGGCAGGCCATGCACCCCTATCCCCACCTGCAGTGGCCGCATGTGCGTGCGTACCAACCACATTTGGGCCTCATGCAGCCCAGGCCTGGGTCACACTGCTCGGCATGCAGGATGGGTCCCCAGCCACGGGGGGCCCAGGCACTGAGCAGCCCCAGGGCAGCCCCCAACTCCCATGAGCGGCCTCCTGCACTCCCACTCCCATCCCCTCAGGACCCAAGGGGAGACAAGGAGTGGGGTCCTTGGAGGGGTGCCGGAGTTTTATCTCAGCAACATCAGTCCATCGCCAGGCCACCTGCCTTGCCGTGTGCGTGTGGTGGTGCCCTCTCTCACTGTCACATCCATGTCGCCCCAGCCTCCCTCCGGGTTGCGTGCCCCGGTGTACTGGTCTGTGCCTCTCGCTCACGTTCCTGGGTTTCCCCCCAGCCTCCTCCTGGGCTGAGCAGGGGTGGGAAAGGGACCCAGGGTGCAGTGCTGTGGCATGTGGCCATCAGCTGCTGCCATGGGTGGGCATCTGTGGTGGCTGGGACAGCCGGCACGGGATGGAGAGGGCCTGTTTGGAGAACGGGCCCAGCCGTGTCAGCCCCCAGGGAAACATCTGGGACCTGAGAGAAACCCTGGCCCCCCTGATGGGAAGGCACTAGCCATGGCGGTGAGTCCTGGGTGCTGCCCTCTGGCTGGGTGCTTCTCCCTTCCTAGTGGGCTTGCGGAGCTGGCTGGAGGGTGCCGGGTGCAGCTACACATCCCCCTCTGGCATCTGTCCCTCACTCTTCTGTCTGCGAAAGGTGAGGTGGCATCTGGAAGTGGGGGTTGGGACCACCTAGAGTTCAGAACTGTTTCCCTAACCCAGGTTACCAGGTACCTAGTGTTCCGTCCCTTGCCTCGTCTTGCTCGGGGGGGGGGGGGGGGGGATGAAAATTCAAAGACTCATGTGTCCCAAGTCTTGTGCGTCCCCCAGCCTATTCAATTCTGGGCTCCACAATTCAAAAAAGATGTGGAGAAGCTTGAGAGAGTGCAGAGGAGAGCCACACGCATGATCAGAGGGCAGGAAACCAGGCCTTATGATGAGAGGCTGAGAGCTATTGGACTCTTCAGCCTGGAAAAGTGCAGGCTCAGGGGGGACCTGGTGGCTACCTATAAGTATATAAGGGGTGTACATCAGGATCTGGGGGAACACCTGTTCACCAGGGTGCCCCATGGGATGACAAGGTCAAACGGTCACAAACTTCTCCAAGACTTTTTCAGGCTGGACATAAGAAAGAATTTCTTTACAGTCTGAGCCCCCAAGGCCTGGAACAGACTGCCACCAGAGGTGGTGTAAGCACCTACTCTGGACTCTTTTAAGAGTCAATGGGATATTTATCTTGCTGGGATCCTGTGACCCCAGCTGACTTCCTGCCCCTGGGGCAGGGAGCTGGACTCGATGATCTTCCAAGGTCCCTTCGAGCCCTAATGTCTATGAATCTATGACTAACCTTGTTTCGTTTTATGATCAGGTCACAAAATACTTAGACGCAGGAGTCGAGGTAGATGTCATCTACCTAGACTTTAAGAAGGCCTTTGATACGGTATTGCATTCTGCTCTCGTAAATAAACTGACGATGTAGATGATTACATAGTCAGGTGGGTGGCAAACTGGCTTAGGGGTTGCACCCAGGGAGTGGTGGTGAATGGGTCGATATCGACCTGGAAAGATGTGGGCATTGGAGTCCTGCAAGGCTCGGTCCTTGGACCAGTGTTATTCAGTGTCTTCATCAGTGACTTGGATGAGGGTGTAGAGAGCACCCTGTCCAAGTTCACAGATGATACCAAATTATGGGGCAAAGTTAATACACCAGAGGGTAGGGAATGGATCCAGGTGGATCTGGACAGGTTGGAAAAATGGGCAGAAAGAAATAGGATGCAGTTCAACAAAGACAAGTGCAAAGTGCTGCACCTGGGCAAAAAGAACCACCAACACACTTACAGGCTGAGGGATGACCTTCTCAGCAGCACAGCAGCAAAAAGAGATCTTGGAGTCATAGTTGACTCCAAGATGAACATGAGTCGTCAGTGTGATGAAGTGATGAACAAGGCTAACCTCACTTCATCATGCATTAGCAGATGCATGATGAACAGGTCCAGGGAGGTGAAGCTTCCCCTCTATGTGGCACTGGTCAGACCACAGTTGAAGTACTGTGTCCACTTTTGGGTGTTGCACTTCAAGAGGGAAGCAGAGAATTTTGGGAGGGTTCAGAGGAGGGCCACTTGTATGGTCAGAGGCCTGCAGGCAAGCCCCTACGAGGAGAGACTGAGGGACCTAGATCTCTTCAGCCTTCTCAGGAGAAGGCTGAGAGGTGATCTTGTGGCTACCTATAAATTCATCAGAGGGCAGCAGAGCATAGAAATGCTCTATTTACTAGGGCACCCCCTGAAGTAACTAGGAACAGTGGCCACAAAATGACAAGCAGATTTAGGTTGGACATTAGGTTAAACTTTTTCACAGTAAGGGTTGCCAGAATCTGGAATGGGATTCCAAGGGCGGTCGGTGGTGCTCTCCCCTACCTTGAGGGGTCTTCAAGAGGAGACTGGACAAACACCCAGCTGCGGTCATCTGACCCCAGTGCTCTTTCCTGCCCAGGGCAGGCGGTCGGACTCGATGACCTACTGAGGTCCCTTCTGACCCTAACATCTATGAATCTAATGTTGAGGGGGGATTAAATAGTAGCCTTCAACTACCTCAAGGGTGTTTCCAAAGAGGATGGAGCTAGACTGTTTTTAACAGTGGTAGATAACAGAACAAGGAGCAATGGTTTCAAATTGCAGTAAGGGAAGTTGAGGTTAGATATTAGAGACAAATCTTTCTCACTAGAAGCATAGTAAAGCACTGGAACAGGTTGTCCAGAGAGGCTGTGAAACCTCCATCCCTAGAGGTTTTTTAAGACCTGGGTAAACAAAACCTTGGCAGGGATGATCTAGTTGGGGATGGTCCTGCTTTGAACAGAGGTTTGGACTAGATGACCTTCTGAGGTTCCTTCCAACCCTAATTTCTATGTTTCTATTACTAGAAATTTACTTAAGTTTGCTTCTGTTTTGTAGAATTAATGGGTTGGGCTCCAACAGCTACCAGAAATACCTTCCTACTCATCCCTGACTAGGGATTATTCTTAAATTCATTGATGTTTTAAAGTTGAGATCTTTAATTTAAAATTGCAAAATTAAAATATGAACAGCAGAATTATTTTAGTGCATCTAAGTTAATGAAGGAGTACTATGTCATGCCATCAGGCTGTTGAGTTTATGAGGTCCGGAAGAGGATATTGGGTCTTGCCAGTGATTTATGGAATGGTTGTTGAATTGATTTTGTGTCTACAAAGGGCTGCTTTTGAAACTGAACATTATACTGTCTCCAAAATTAGAAATTTTGGAGAGCTTTTATATTGTAGTTCTGCTAACATTAACCCATTTTTCTTTTGATTTGGTTTTATATGCCTTCTATACTGGCCAGAGTTTTCAAACTAGCCTGGCTAAGGTTAGGGTCCTGAATCCATGTTGAGGCACCAAAGCCAAATGCCAGATTTGTTTGCTGATCTTCAGAGCAGCAAACAAATCTGTGATGTCAGTAGGAGCTACATATCACCTGTGAAAATTATGCCACTTTGATTTAAATACCAAGAAGAAATCTTTAGGTTTTGTATTATGTTATTCTTGGATATATTTTATACAGATGAGACGAGAGTAAGTATGAATATTTTGATTGCTAGAAACAGGATTTGAAGTTATATAATCCAGGTTTTCCCCTTCTCTGTGCTTCATTTTCTCAAATAGTAAAATTCAATTAGTTATTTGTATATTACTGATGTACAATATAACTATTCCTTCTCGAAACTTTAATCCAGGATTGGATGGGGAGGAGGCTTGTCTTAGATTTGGGAGCAGCCAGATAGAGAATTTAATAGGAAGAATCAAATTTGTGGGGAACTACCCAGCCTGGACATTGCTCCAGTGTCATAAAGAAGAGTCATGTGTAAACATTAGAATAGTAACTTAATGAATTGTTAGCTGGGGTAAATTCTTGGGATTCTCAATGGAACAGAAGTTATATAGGCTTGCTGTTGTCTTATTTTGCTTTTCTGTCATATTCTGGAAGGTCTGTGATATACATATTATTCTCTTGGAGCAGTTCTCAACCTCATGACTTTTTCTTAAGATGTTTCAGCACTCATATATGATAAAGTCGTATATCGTATGACTTGTATATTTATTTAGTTTTCATAGCATTTTCTATTTAGTTTTGTCTTTTTCTTTCTGGCTTTTCTGTACATCTTCAGAATTATAGATGAAGATAGAGTTGATTTACCTAAAATAAGCTAGTTTCAGTTGCATTTCTGTTTTTTGGATTGCATCTCTTAAGCATGGTGGATTTGATTTAAATCACTGGTCAGGAAGCCTTGATTTTATCATTGTTTTCTACAAAAAACTCATTTTTGTTGTTTGATAATAACCTTCATTAAAATATTCCCAAACAAGGTCTCTTTTACAGCCTGGCAAGCCTGCTGCCATGATAGGTTTTCTCTTCTACCATACCATTCCCTCAGTAGATCTCAGATCAGTGGTGAGGCTATACTCAGAAACTAATCCCTCAAGGCTTCAGAAATATTCTGCTCAAAATTTTTCCTTTTTGTTTTTATTGCTCCTCCCTCCTTGCATTTATCTCCAGACTCCTCCTTGCCCAGATCTACTTCACCCCCAACAATCTATTCATTTAATTTCTTGAAACTGCACTTTTGGAGAGAAGTTAAGGGCTTGACACAAAATTGCAGAGAGACAATAGGGCTGATGTGTAGGTGAGCCTGATTGTCTCCATACACTGCTGTTAACAAGGATGTTATCTCTGGAGACATAAATCCACAGTTTGAGAACTGAAACTAAGTATCACAGATCCTTAATGAGATCTTCTAGACTAAGCACTGATTCCCATTGGGTAGAGTGGTTTTCTTTAATCTTTACTAATTTATAGAGGAGCATCTGGGAACCCCATAAGATAGGGCCCTGAAAATAGTCAATGGCTTGTTTTGACCTATCTATAAAACTTTTCTAAAGAAAAATTACATGAATATATTGTCTCACATAGTATATAATTAGAAGTTATAATTCCTATTACATTGTGATATCTTTGAACTTTAACCAATCTTAAAACTATCTTTATATAGGTTTATTTTTTAAAAGCATCTTAAAAGAATTAGAGGTACACTGATACATTGGTCCATATCATATCAGCACCAATACAAGGAAAATTAACAATATTGGCAGTTGGATTTTTTTGGCTGATGTGGCTGATAATGTCGCTGATAAATGCTGCGTGTATGTGTGCAGCAACAGCATGCATGCAGCCAGGAATGCAGCCCAGCAGCTTGGAGAGCAGCGTTCCTGCCACTAAGTCTGTGAGGGGGAAGGGGCAGGGGGCAGATTGAGGCCCCCGCAGTGAGGGAGGGTGTTGGGCTGAGGCAGGGGAGGTGCTGCACAGTCGGGGTGGGCCAGGGCACAGGAAGGAGCTGCACCTCGTCAGAGAGGTGCGGGGGCAGCGGCTCAGGGAAGGCATGGGAGGGTATGTGCCCCCCCGCCCCCCAGATCTGTGCATGTGGCAAGGGTGGGCTGCCTGCTGCATACTTGGGGCTGGGCTTGGGCTGAGCTCAGAGTGGCGCGGGGCAGGGCAGGTGGCAGCACTGGGAGGGGGCCTAAGGCGAAGTTTGGTGTGGCTGTAGTCCCCCCCACTTCAGTCCCCCTTTCTAGCACTGCCTGCCATGCATCCTGCCCCGCCCCAGCTGTGCAGCACCTGTCCCTGCCTCTGCTCTAGCCCCACTCCCTCCCTCACCATGGGAGCCTTGATGTGCCCCCCACAACCCTTCCTCCACACGCACTTACTGGCCAGATGCTGCTCTTCATGCTGCCGGGCTGTGTCAACAATCAGATCAGTATCAGCCGATATGGCTGGTTAATATTTGGCCATCGGCATCAACCCAAAAAATCTTTATCAGTGCACCCCTAAAAAAAAATTAAAAATATGATTAAATTAAAAATGAATCTATTTTAAATAAAAAATCCTCTTTTTAAATAAAAAAAAAAATTGATGATTTTTTTTTTTTAATTCACCATGCTCTTAAGCATGGGAATGGAAAGATTGATTAATTACTGTATTTACTTTATTAGAAGACAAGTTTTCCCTCCCCATTTATCATGGTGGAGGGAAAACCCCTTGCCCTGCAATTGAGCATGAGGCAGCAGGGGGTGGAGGGGATAGGAAGCAGGTAGCTCTTGCCTGAACCCAGGGTTCGGGCCGGAGCCAAAGCCAGAGCTGGAGCCACAGTTGCTATCTGCCCCTCCACGCACTGCCTCTGTATGCCCTGCCATTCCTCCCTCACAGCCCCAAGTCTCCCCTGGCATGGCTCCAGCCCACGCCATAGCAGTGGCACAGAATTGATGCTGCTGTTCGAGCCTGGCCCCGTAGCAGCAGCAGCTACAGGGCCAGGTTGAAACAGCAGTACGGATGGGATAGAGCCATCCTGGCTGCAGCAGGAACAGAACCCGCTGGCACCAAGCAAAGGTAAGCAGGGAGGGGGGTTGAGTGCCTTGTCGTGCATCTGTAGGTGCTTCGCAAATGGGTCTAGGGAGGTGATTCTCCCTCTGTATGTGGTACTGGTCAGGCTGCAGCTGGAGTACTGTGTCCAGTTCTGGATGCCGTAATTCAAGTGGGATGTGGACAACCTGGAGAAGGTCCAAAGAAGAGCCACTTGTCTGATTGGAGGCCTGCAGGGAAGGCCCTATGAGGAAAGGCTAAGGGACCATAACCTCTTCAGCCTCTCCAAGAGAAGGCTGAGAGGGGACCTTGTGGCAGTGTACATATTCATAAGGGGAGAGCAACATGAAGTAGGTGATGATCTGTTTACCAGGGCACCCCCTGGAACAACAAGGAACAATAGCCATAAGCTACTGGAGAGTAGGCTTAGACTGGACATTAGGGAAAAAGTTCTTTACGGTCAGGTTTGCCAGGATCTGGAATGGGCTTCCAAGGGAGGTGGTGCTCGCCCCATCCTTGGGGGTCTTCAAGAGGAGACTGGAGAGGCACCTGCTGGGATCATATGATCCCAGGTTTAGTGACCCTTTTCTTGCCTGCCAGGGGCAAGGGGTTGGACTAGATGGCCCACTGAGGTCTCTTCCGACCCTAGAATCTATGAATCTATTAGTCAGACAGGGGGAGGACAGACTTCAGGTTAGGGGAGATGGGAGGAAGTGGGACAGGAACCTGAAGCTGTGGGTGGCAGAAGAAGCATGGAGAAGAGAGGAGGGGAGAACAGGGGAAGGGGGAATCAGGGTAGCGTGAGGCTGTGGCTGGGGGGGTGGGGAACAGGTACAGTAGGGGGAAGTGGGGGTGGAACAGGCAGCAGGGGCCAAGCTGCCTGCCTTTCTCTGCCTCTGCCCCATTACTGCCCCCCTCATCACATTTCCCCCTACCATCTGCAGCAGTGGGGGGGAGGATTTTAAGATGATCCTTCAATATTTAGGTTCCCTACATGGAAAATTATAATAAATTTATAAATTTTCTGTGTGTTCTGTTGTCACACAGCTCACTCTGATTTGTCCTGTACCAACACAAATATCTGGAAGTCCCTTCAGTTTCTTAGGAAAAGAAATTAGAATTTAAATATTAATAAGGGTGAAAGAAATACGAATTAAATCAGGCTGTGTGCTTACATGGCTACTGTGAGTTACTATGTTATTTTGTTTTAAAATAATACACACAAAGCAATTGAAATATTTCTATAATGTTTCCATTAACAAAAAATGTTAAAACCCAGCTCAAAATGTGAACATTTCCCTAGCAGCCTGGGGAATCTGAACATTATAATGGAATCTTTGGACTGGCCAGACAACATATTTATATCAGTGGGAAAAAGGAGAGGATAGATGAGAGAAACTGCTATACCACAGTAAATTGACTTAAACTAATGAAGAACTATCCCTGAAAGAACCAAAGGTAAATCTATAATGGTGAAAACAATATCGGTTAATGTTATATGTCTGTGGGTGACCCTGGGGAACTGTTTGCTTTAGGCCAGGGGTGAACAAAATATATACTGTGTGTTGCATCTGGCCCACCAGGCCATTCTATCTGGCTCATGGAGCCCCTCTAAAATTTAGAGAACTATTTATCTACCAGTGGTTTACGAGGAGCTGGCAGAAGGTGGTGGCAACAGGAGCCTCCAGCTGCAGCAGCAAGCTGTTTGGGCTCTGGTTGCCATGCAACCAACCCCAACCTGGCCTGCCTGGCTCTGCTTCTCCCCCAGCCCTCAAAAACTTCTGCCGATCAGAGGCTTCTGCCCTCTGGTTGTTCCACAGTGCTCCCTCTGTCCAAGAATGGAAATTAAGACCGTGTGTGTGGGGGGGAACCTTGGGCGATTGCCCACTCTGTGGGGCTAGGAGTGCTGTTTCTTTGTGGGCCTCCTGGCTGTTGTGCCAGGAACCCCACATGGAGGAAAGGAGGTCGCCCAGCCTGATGGCGTGGGACTCCCCATGGCTTCTGGCACTAGTGTACCATTGGGCCAGGACGGGATGGGCCAGGCTGGCTCTGTATGTGTTGCAGCCAGGAACTGTGCGCTGCAGGGTTGCCCCGGCTGGCTCCATGCTGCGCTGCGTGGGTCCTGGCATTGCAGCCGGGATCCATGTGGTGCCTGGAGGGTACAGGCTGGGGTGGCCAGCTCCGTACTGCACTGCTGGGAACCGCGTGCTGCTGGGAGGTGCTTGGTCAGGCCAGGCAGCTCTATGCTGTGCTGTGTGGCTCCTGGCTACAATGCCGGGACCCACGCAGCATGGGACAGTCGTCCCAGCCCAGCGGCGCACAGTTCTGGACTGCAACACCAGGACCCACACAGTGCAGCATAGAGCCAGCCCGGGCTGGCCCAATCATGCTCAGTTCTCTAGGTTCCCCTGCCATCAAGCTGGGATGGGATGGGCTGGGCTGGCTCTGTGCAGGTCTCAGTGTTGCAGCTGGGTACCATGTACTGCATGGCCAGGCCAGGCCAGACCAGCTCCATGCTGCGCTGCAGAGGTCTTGCATTGCAATTGGGACCTGTGTGGTGCGGAGCTTGCCAGCCTGGCCCAGCCCCTCTAGGCACCACATGGTTCCTGGCTGCAATGCTGGGATCCATGCAGTGTGGCACAGAGGCGGCTGGGCTGGCCCTGCAGCACGTAGTTCACAGCTGCAATGCTGGGACCCTCACAGAGCCAGCCTGACCCAATAGTGCATTAGTGCCAGGAGCCATGGGGAGTCCTGTGCTATCAGGCTACACAGGCTCTGTGTCTCCATGTATGGTTCCTGGCATTCTAGCTGGGAGCCACGCATGAAAGCACAGAGCCAGTCCTGTGAGCCCCACATTGCAGCTAGGAATCGTGGTGCTGTCGTGTCCATCTGCCGCCCCCCCCCCCTCCCCCCCCAACAGAGCAACCCCAAAAAACCCATACCCCCATATGACCCCCACACACCTCCACATGCCCCCATTCCCCCTCCCCAAAATGTACAAAAGTAAGGCTTAATTTTGGCAGTCAGGATTCATAGTAGAGATGATATCTTTTATTACACCAACAAGATTTTTGGAAAAACAAATTCTTTAATTGCAAGCTTTTAGGCACAAACACCCTTCATCAGGCATCAGAGAAAAGATTGTAGAAGTTCTGGGTAGAAATGAAAGTTCATATTTCATAGGATTTCACAGAGGTGTCAATAGATGGAAAACTCTACTCGGCAGTCAGTTCATAGCTGGTATGAAGTCTCTCATCTCCTGTGAGGATCTGTGATGATGCAAATTACCTCAAACAAAGGAAGGCGCAGGGTCTCAGGTTTCAGGTGATCACAGTTGCTTCCTGCTGAGGAAAATATGAAGATTTCGTTTTTTAAAAATCAGCTAAAATTTGATATCTTCCATGAGTCGGGTATCCAGATTGTAGCAGCATTGGTCTAGAGGAAAAGGCAATCAGGACTCAGAGATGATATCTTTCATTAGACAAACCAGTTTTTTGAAAAAAAGCCAACCCATTAATTGCAAGCTTTCAGGCAAAAACACCCTTCATCAGGCATTAGAGAAAATATTGTATAAGTTCTCCTGGGTAGACTTCATTTCGAACTTTTATGCAATCACCTCTATATATACAACTCAAACGTTCAGAAATCGGGACAAAATATTTTTTGAAATAAAATGAAAATAGGTTGTTGTAGGTGTGTGATTTTTAGTATAAACTTTGCGGTTTTTTTCCAGTTCCAAGATGGTAAACCCCCTTCCCAAAAGGATTACTTCCGGGGCAAGGGGAGGGACTTCTGGTAGCAAAGGTCAGGGGTTAGGGGCAGGACTTCCAGTCCCAAGATGGCAACCAGAGGGTGGTGCACCTGTCAAGTTGTGGGGCTACCCTTGTGGCCGTAAGTAGGTCACCAAAATTCATTTAGCAGCCCTCTAGCCGAAATAATTCCCCACCCCTGCTTTAGGCAAACCTACTCTTGCCATTTAGTGGGTAGGTGCTGTAATATCTACTTATTATATGCAGTCACTCCAGAGTAACCTTAATATTTTTCCTCTCTATTTCGTGGTATGTAAAACTGAAGCAAGTTACCCTGGTATAAGTGTTGTTTTGTTCAGGCCTTTAGCATTTAAGCATCAGAAAGTAAAACTATCTAGCAAAGGAAACTGAGCAGTCTAGTTTCACTGCTCAGGCTAAGTGTATCCTTTAATTTTGCAGCTCAGATGCAGATATGAACAGTATACATCTGTTCCTTTATTTCAAATAATTTGACGTAAATGTATAGTAACACGAGTTTGGTATTAACATATTTTGTATTTTTAATTGACGGTAAGATAGCCTTTGAAAATTACATCTACTGCAGCGCGTCCAACTTGGGCAGTGAAACTGGACTGCTCAGTTTAAAGATGTGTAGGGGCGATGCAGTCTTCCCCAGACTGTTTATTGGTGTTCTTTGAATAGTTTTCTCCCAGGCTGTAAAGATGGATTGAGGCACCAAATTGGTTTATAGTGGTAAGTGTCATGAAAAAAGAGCAGGAAAATGAAGCTGCCTGACACTCAAACTGCTCCTGTCTTTAGCGCGTATGTACTTCAGTGGCTGCACTTAGAATGGAGGAGCTTTCCACCATTTGTTTTCCTACAAAGTCAAAGGCTATATGCAATAAAGAATTTAAGTACCTAAAAGTCAGGCTCTCTGGTGCTTAACTCGTAGGTGCTGGGACCCTGGAATGCAATCTGAAACCTTGCATTAGGTGTTTATGTTGATGCCTAGGGAGAATAAGGTGCCTTGGAATGGGATCCAGTTAGCTAGCCAAAAGGAAAAGTTAAGGATAGGAGTAAGTCTTAAATCCTGTCCCTCTCTTGAGTATAAACACCTCATTCCACTTGGGACCCAAAGTATGGAACTGTGTCCTGAAGTTAAATAGTTAAGCCAGTGGTTCTCGACCTTTTTAGGCGTTAGGCACCCCTTGAAAAATGCCAGACCTTAGTGTTCACTCAATTTTTTTTTTATTATGGAAAAATAATAGAACAATTCTTTTGTTGCAGAGCACTTGGGAAAACCACAAGTCAGAATGTTTTTAACCCTGTGGATTCCTATTTGAAATCTCTGGGTTTGTCTTGTAAGTCGTGTTTACACACCTAACAGGGCTAACGCTGCATGGAACCCTGATTGAGGATCACTGGCCTAAGCCCTTTCTTCGAAAGAATAGAGCTGGTATCACTCATTAAAACATGGAGCCAGTTTCTCCTTTCATGTAACAGACTAATGGTTAGAGTACCTTGTCACAATTATCTATTCCATTGCAACCTTAAAATTAGATGGTTGTAAGACAAAACCTGTGGCTTTACTTTGGAAACATTCAGAAGCTGAAGATAGCAAGGCCAAAGCATCTTCTCTAAATGCATTTGCAGTATGGGAGCACATTGGATCAGTACTCTGTAACCTGTATTTGTTACTGTATTTGTCTTCTCTTCTCCAAACTAAATAAACCCAGTTCCCTCAGCTTCTCCTCATAAGTCATGTGCCCCAGCCCCTGAACCATTTGCGTTGCCCTCCAGTGCACTCTTTACAACTTATCCACATTCTTTCTATAGTGGGGAGGGCCAAAACAGGACACAGGACTGCAGATGTGGCCTCACCAGTGCAGAGTAGAGTGGAATAATCACTTCCCTTGATCTGCTGACAACGCTCCTATTAATGCTGTTAGCCTTCTTGGCAGCAAGGACACGCTGCTGACTTATATGCAGCTTATTGTCCACTGTAACCCCCAGGTCCTTTTCTGCAGAGCTGCTGGTTAGCCAGTCAGTCCCCAGGCTGTACTGGTGCTTGGGGTTGTTCCATCCTAAGTGCATAACGTTGCATTTGTCTTTGTTGAGCCTCATGCGATTTGTTTTGGCACAATCATCCAATTTGTCTAGGTCACTTTGAATCCTAACCCTGCCCTCCTGCGTATCTCCTATGCCCTTCAGCTTGGTGTTATCTGCCGACTTGCTGAAGGTGCATTCCATCCCATATTTCAGATGTTAATGAAAATATTGAACAAAGCCAGCCCCAGGACCAACTCTAGGGGCACTCCACTTAATACCGGCTGCCAACTAAATGAGCCATTGTACTACCCGTTGAACTCGACAATCCAGCCAGCTTTCTATACACCCTGCAGTCCATTCATCCAACCCATACTTCCTCAGCTTGCTTTCAAGGATGCTGTAGGAGATGGTATCAAAAGCTGTACTGAAGTCAAGGTATATAGGATATCCACTGCTTTCCCTGCATCCACAGAGCCAGTTATCTCATCATAGCAGGCAGTCAAGTTGGTCAGGCATGACTTGCCCTTGGTGAGTCTGTGCTGACTGTTCCTAATCACCTTCTCCTCCAAGTGCTTAGAAATGGATCGCTCGAGGACCTGCTCTATGATTTTTCCAGGGACGGAGATTAGGCTGAGGCCTATAGCTCCCTGAATCCTCCTTTTTCCCTTTCTTAAAGATGGGCACTATATTTGCCCTTTTTCAATTGTCTGGGACCTCCCCCAATCGCTACAAGTTTTCAGAGATAGTGGCCAATGGCTCTGCAATCACAGACAGAATCCACAGGCAGAAACTCAAAATGAGAATGGTTACTTGCATTAGTGAAATTGATTTTTTTCAAGATGCTTTGTATCTAACCTGCCCTCCATCTTTACTCCTTTGGAATGCGTCTCCTCTGGGGTTTTGAATTAATGGGAATGTGGAAAAGCTGTGGGAGCCACTCTGTTTCGTATACCCTCAGAGGGTAGGGTGGCATATGAGGACATTCAGGCCTTGGCCCCTATGGTCACTGCTGGTCAGAAGATTGTGTTCTCATAAGAATGAGGTGCATGTGCACCAAAAGAGGGGTCCCCATGGAGGGGGAAAAACTTCTTGAAGGACAGTGTTACTGGAGGGTAAGTAACCATTCTTTTATATCAAGATTGACTTTAAAAAATTATTAGAAATGGATACATTAGCTTGAAAAATAATTGAGGTCACCACCATGAATTTCCATTGCAAAAGCCAATGAGTCCTTTATTTCCTTCCCTCTTTTTAATGATAATATTTGAGTGGAATTATTTTACTTTGTTGAAACAAGCTTCATATTTCTATTTGTTTTATTTCTAGCATATTATCAAGTTTCACCGTGCCTCAAAAGCAAATAAAAAACCCATGCAGTTGCCAAGATCTATGGTTAAATCACTACTCTACCAGATCCTTGATGGAATACATTACCTCCATGCAAACTGGGTGCTTCACAGAGACCTGGTAAGTCCTATATATTTTACCTGATTAAGAAAAGTTCATATAGGTTTTTTTGGGAGGAGAAGTAGCAATCTTACATGTTGATCCCTACAGTTCTTCCTGTTATTGTCGCTGGATGCCATTGGAGGCTTTAAAAATGAAAACAAACTACGGTTTCACATTGTCTTTATCTGTAACATCTGAGCTAAGACAATGACACTGCATCCGGTAAACAGATTGCAGATACCAGTATCCAAAAACAATGCATCAGTCCACTGATATGTATATGTTAGTCATTAGTATAAGTATGTGCTTTGCTTTGAAAGGTCCATTCATCATGAAAAATGGATAATCTTTCACATTGTTTGGCTTTATGTACAAGTTTATCATAAAAGTGAGTGAAATAATAGTTTGTACTATGGGGTGTTTCTTTTCCATGTGATATTTTTTGTTGATTGTGGGACAAGACCTGGGAAAGAGTTGTCAGCTTTGAAGTTTCTCATGACCTAGAGTAGCTTTTTAAGTTGGTTGAATATTATGAAACCAGCCAATTGTGCTGTTCAAAGCTGGCCTCTTTTTCTGAAAGTTTCCCACCATTTCTAATGCAGCTTTACCAGTGTTAACAAGGAGAGAAACACTAAGATAAACAAGGTGCTAGCAATTGCTTCGATTTTAACTAAAATTTCTCTGAAAAGCTTAAACATCATAGTGATTAAAATAGCAGCAGCTCCACTAACCAGTATGCTACCATTGGCAGAGCTGCATCAGTAGTAGGAATGGTAGTTAACATTTGGGTGTTTTTATAGGTGCCCACAGCTTTTCAGATTCCCAGTGGTATCTGCAGAAACATTGTAATATAATATAAAACTTTATCAGGTGTTGGTGGATGAAACAACTGTGGTTGTTGCCACGCCTTTAGTGATCAGTGAAAGCAGAGGCAGGTTGATGTCACAAGCAACCAGGATAAGTGATTATTTGCAGAAAAATTAATGCAGGAGTGGCCAACCTGAGGTACAGGTGCCACAAGTGGCATAGGCAGCCTCTGTGTGGCTTGCAGCAGATTGGGGTGGGGACATGCAGCACAGCAGCAGATAGGACACGAAGCTGAAAATAGAGGAGCCGATCAGGCAGTGAGCAGAAAGCAGGGCAGCAGATCAGAGTGGCACTTGGGGAGGGTGTAGGGCTAATTTGTGGCATTTCTGCCAAAAAGGTTGACTACGATTGGGCTAACACATCTGTCTTCCATCTTTGATTTATCCTCTGAAGCCAGTTGTAATGGGTCTCTTGATACAACATGTGGTAACAGTCAGCAGTATGGTCCAAATTTTAACTGAACTAAAGCCAGAGTAAAATAGCACTCTTTGCTTAACAATTTTAAACCTTTAGCGGTTTGTTCTTTTCTTAAATATTGATTTATTTGTGCTTCTTGGCCTCTGGTAGTTCTGAACAACAGCAGGAAATAAAGTACAAAAATAACATTGCGTGTAGTGCTGAATGTATCACTTTTCTCAGGAGACGGTCCATGATAAGAAGTGTTGTTTTTCCAGAATGTGTTAAGCCATTTTTAATTGCATCTTAAGGAAAAAAACCCCAAAAACAAAGCAGCCCAACACCTCCAAAGTTCTTGTTGAGCAATGTTTAATGAAAGCACAGATAGTCTAAGGACTGTATCATACACAGTTTCAGAGAAGTGACATCTGTGAGGTCAATATCTTGCAAAGGCACCTACCATAGGAAGGCTGAAAATTTGAGAACTATTTTATTTAAGCTTTGCTTGTCCAGTGGTATTTTTGTAGATATCATCTGTTGTTATATATAGGTTTCCCTCACTTTATGCGGTTTCTGTATGTGTGAATTCGCTCTTCTGCGATGACCCTTTTTATACCAAAAATTGGTTATATGCGAGGTAAATTCACCCTTATGCGATTTGTGCGGTGGAAGCCTGCAGTCAGCTGCTTTGTGCAGTGCATTGTGGGAGTGATATGCACCAAAATATAGTCTGCTGTGTGGATCTGTGCTCCTTGCTCATCTGCGACATGTTTCTGTAGTTGCCCACCCCCATTATGATAGTGTTGTGTGCTTGTATGTACTGTCTGCTGTTGCTGAGTACCAAAATTATCTTGTAAAAGTGGTAGAATTGCACCTGGGGGTCAGTACAGTCAGAGTCTTGGAATGTATACCTGTTTGTTACATTGTAAAGTGGGTTCCCATTATGTGAATTTGAGTTGTGCACCCTTTTCCAGCAACGCATGTACAGTATAAAGCAAGGGAAACCTGTATAAAGCAAAGATCATTCTGGGTCTTTGTCTTCCCTTGGGAAGTGACAGTTGTCTTTGAGAGAAAAGAGTACATTTCATACTACTTCTGCAATGATCACACTTTAGAAAGAAGAGCTTTCTAAAGCCAGAAATGGAAAAGAGAAGAAGACTCAGAAGTTCATTGTCATCTTGCCTTGTAAAGCTAATTTATTAGGATATGACAGTGAGGGGTGCTACTGAAAACCCATAGGCAAGCACTCTGTATTGGTGACTATATGTTTATCATAATGTCGTGCAATCATAGAAAAACAGGCCTGGAAGGGACCCGAGGAGGTCATTTAGTCCTACTCAAGCTAGGATCATCCCTAGCAAGACCATACTAGACAAGAATTTATATAACCTGTTCCTAAAGCTCTGTGAATAAACCATCGCATATTGCTACCAAGCATAATGGCCAAAACATCAAAAATAGTCTTCAGCTTGCCACAGGTAAAAGGGGAATGAGGGTGCTGTCAAGGTCCTGCCACTACAAGGACAGGAATTAGTTTGTTAAAATAAGCTCTAGAGCTATAAGGAAGAGGTATGTCTCCCACTACAGGGGAAGGCGAAAACCCACAGTCCATATCAGTTGACAGGTCTCCCAGCCGTGTGAACACATGGTGAGCAGGTGGGTGCACCCCTGTGGCTGGGAGCCCCCCAGCCATAGCGGAGCATCTGGCCACACGTTCAATTGATGACATAATAAGAATAAGCTAGGAAGTTATTACACATTTTTTGTGGAATAATTTTGTACCTTATTGCTCGTTTTATCATGCCATTAATCGATTGAACATATAGCTGGGTCACAACTTAAGGTGTGATTAACTGGTTACTCACACCTTAAGAGTAATGTGTAGATGGGACCTATGAAGTAATACATATATTTGTGTAAGTTAGAGTCCATTATCACATTCTCAATCGATGTGTGAGAGAATCTGACATAGTGTGTATGCTGAGTCCATTCAGGAAAAGGTAAGAGACTGTAATGTGTAACATCCATCTATGTCAATCTTCTTGATGTATTTGCTACCCCTGCTTCATCTTAGTAGGAGTGGGACAGATGTAAGCAGTATTAAGTGAGTCTAAATTCTTTACATTGACTTCTCAATTTGGTTATGTTCACAAAAATTAAAAAATGGAAAAAAAAAAAAAAAATAGTCATAATATGCTAATGTTGATTCAGTGCTGAACAGTTGTTGGACTTTTAATAATATCAGTATTTAAATAACAGCTTGTAAAGGGGGATAATTAAAAAATGGTGATGCTTAGGAAGACTTATGTATTTGTCTGCACCATCCAAAGTACCATTTGGGTTAACAGTTTGGTAAAAAGCACCCAATTCTCAGGTAGATTGTTGATCATCAATAAGTTGAAGTTTATTCTCTGAATTTATTTAATCATGATAATAAACTTTATAATAATATTGTGGTTGACTTTGACTTTTTTCCCTTCCCCTCCATCCATGGTAGTGGAAAAACTAAAAGTTTAGTGCTTATATTCTACCAGCTAGAACAGGCATTTTAGGGAACACTGTGTGTGGGACAAGAGCATCAGTCTTCATATTTTCATGACAGCTTTTGATTTTTTTCATAATGTTGCATCTTTTTAGAAGTAATTACTGTAGTAATTAGTTATATAATATATATGCTTGTCTTCAGGTGAGCCATTTAAAATAGTAATTTATATTGGATTTCATGTTCCTAGGACAAGAAAAGAAAATTTTATATCTACTTTTCAGCACAGTAGCTACTTCTAAATGGCAATTTGCAAAGAAAAACATTGTTAACTTTGTGAGCACTGTGAATACACAGAGGTTCTCATAATAAACAACAGTAACAAACGTGTAAACTATTACATAATCACTTCTGGAATAAGAGGTACATTAATTGCATTTGTGAGCCTTACACTATGCATAGCTTACAGTATGCTAAAAATCTTAATGAATTATGCTTTCAATTGCCATTTACAGTTTGCTTCTATCATGTGTATATCGAAAGTTATTAAAGTTTAAAATTGCATACAGACTTTATAAACAGTCTATATCAGTGACTGGTTTCACTTGATCCAATATTATAGATATTATGTAATCACTTTTGGTGACTTTTTTGGCAATTTTTTTTTTTCTCCCCCTCAGTTGAGGCTTCATTAATGCCTCCCTATGCTAGTTGAGATAAGGTGAAGGGAAGGAATTTTTTTGTTTACCTCTGCATGGTCAGCTGGCAGAGATCCACAAACAAATCAGAAGAGGAAACAATAGCAATAGTTACACCTGAATCATAAACATGAGGAGTATTTACTGATTCCATCCAATTAGTTGTCTTTTGGGGGGGGGGAATTCCAGGCTTGCATTTATCTTCTGGAGTTGTAGGAATTGGAGAATGCCATAATCAGCCTTCTTGCAGAGAATTTCAGAAATCATAGAATTTGAGGCTTTCACTCTACCATCCAGGCTGTGGGAAATGGGGAAGCCCAAGCGAAGGGGTCAGATTTATTCTGGGTGTGGATCAGCTATGCATTTTTCTCAGCGCCATGCTAAGATCACTGTTCTTTCCAGGAATTCTTACCACTAGCTAGTGCCCCCTGTGCTGACAGAAGTGTTAACCTTTATTTTCTGTCTGGTTTGTTATATTAAAACTCAGCATTTTAAGTGGCAGTTGTGACATTTGTGTAGAAAACCAACACTTTTGTAATGATTCAATTTTTATGCTATATTAAAATTCAGTATTAACATTAAAGCTTTCCCCTGCAGATTTTTTTGTAAAGACAGCACTGATATGTTCTTTTATGATCAAAAAGAATCTTCTCATACGAGGCAGGGATTTTTTGTCTAATGGTAGAATAGATAACTACAGTCGAGGACCTATAATAGGGTACTTTTTCTAGCTTCATTCTAGAATACCAAAAATTTGTACTGCAGCTTGCAAGCATAGACTGGTGTTTCCTGTCTCAAGGGACATTTAGAATATGGATTCATTTAGGAAAATTAGCTAAGATGCAATGGAACTGCTGCATTTTTCAGTGTACTAGTTCATTCACTTTTGCAAGTGAAGCAAAATGTCTCTGCCTTTAAGAAGATTTAACTTGAAATGACCAGTATGATGAAGTCTTTCACAAATGAATGTGAGCAAGGGCTTTCAAAAGCTGATGTAAAAAGTAAATATAGAGTTATTTATGCATCAGTGTATGGACAGAGAGTGGCCGAGTAAGAATGTAGAACTGTTGGATCCTACCCTGCTGCCAACAGTTTTATCCTAGTTCGAAAATTTTCTTGGCACTACTTTCCCCTTGTGGGCTTACATGTACCTTCCTATACAAAATAAACAACCAGCCAACCTGTCTGTCTGCTGTTGGTTTAGCTTTTAAAGTGGTCTTTAGATTTTAAAAAGTAAGTCGTGGCATAATGTCTTGCCACCCAGTGTCACTTACCTTTTCTTCATCTCTAGGAGGTCCTAAATCTTATTTCTCAGTTGTTCCACTTGCATAATTCCTTGATGGCGAAGGGGTTCTATTACTGTAAATAAGTATACAGGGAACTAGGATATATAAATGGGGAGGGGTAGTTTTGATTAAAAAGTTAGCAAAGACAAGCTAAACCTAGATATTAGAATAGCCTGTTTCTTTAATTGGATTTGTAATATACTGTATTTACTCACATAGTACCACACACTGTCTCCCCCCAAATTAGCCCTCCCTCTAAAATTGGAGTGTGTCTTAAGCAGAGGAATTGATTTTTTTTTGGAACAGAAGCAGGGGGAGACTATACTCGAAATGACTGCCAAAATGACTGCTCGTACTTTCTGGTCCAGCAAACAGAAGGGCCACAGTCGTATTACTACTTTCACAGCTGCTATTGGCTAGGCAGTATGGATTGTGCTAGATAGAGCAATTGAGCTGGCTCAGAGCAAGCGAGCTGCTGCATGCAGTCTGTACTATCTTAATATGGTTTGAGGTGTGGAAACAGCACGTTTATATTTATATAAAGAAATATTTACCGTAAAGAAGTTCTTGTAAAAAATTATCTTGCTACTGCCCTGCAAGGATCTGGAGCCTAGGCTCACTGCTGGCCTGCCACAACAAGAAGCTCTTGCTACCTCACCCAGATTGTCTCCTGGGGTGCCACGCTTCCTGGACTGTTTCCAAGAGGACTTACTCTGTCACACAGTTGGTCATGACTGTGAAACAATCTCTCTTTTTCCTCCCCTATATTTTGGCTTCCAAAAGCAAGGTGCATGTCTTAGATTTCATAGACGTTAGGGCTGGAAGGGACCTCGGAAGATCATCGAGTCCAGCTCCCTGCCCAAAGGGCAGGAAGTCAGCTGTGGTCATAGGATCCCAGCAAGATAAGCATCCAGTTTGCTCTTGAAGGTGTTCAATGTAGGCGCTTGAACCACCTCCGGTGGCAGGCTGTTCCAGACCTTGGGGGCTCGGACAGTAAAGAAATTCTTCCTTATGTCCAGCCTGAAACAGTCTTGTAGTAGTTTATGACCGTTCGACCTAGTCGTCATCCCTTGGGATGCTCTGGTTCCCCCAGATACTGGTGATCACCCCTGATAAACTTATAGGTGGCCATCAGATCACCCCTGAGCCTGCGCTTTTCCAGGCTAAAGAGCCCCAGGGCTCTCAGCCTGTCATCGTAGGGTCTGCTTCCCTGACCTCTGATCATGCGCGTAGCTCTTCTCTGGACTCTCTCAAGCTTCTCCACATCCTTTTTGAATTGTGGAGCCCAAAACTGGACGCAGTACTCCAGCTGCGGCCTCACTAAGGCCAAGTACAAGGGGAGAGTGATGTCCTGGGATTTGCTTGAGAAGCATCTATGGATGCAAGCCAGCGTTTTGGTTGCTTTACTAGCTGCAGCATCGCATTGCAGGCTTATGTTCATCTTGTGGTCAATGATGACCCCCAAGTCTCTTTTTTCCATAGTGCTAGCCAGCGTAGCACTGCCGAGCCTATAAGGATGCCACGGGTTTTTCTTCCCAAGGTGGAGAACCTTGCATTTATCGGCGTTGAACACCATCAGATTCTTGTCTGCCTGCTTGCTGAGCCTGTCCAGGTCAGCCTGGATCACCCGCCTGTCTTCTGGTGTGGATGCTTTGCCCCAAAGTTTGGTGTCATCGGCGAACTTGGCCAGTCCGCTTCTGACTCCAGTGTCCACATCATTAATGAAGATGTTGAACAATATGGGTCCAAGGACAGAGCCTTGGGGGACCCCACTGGTCACAGGACACCACGATGAGTGACTTCCATCAATTACTACCCTCTGGGTCTGACCCCGGAGCCAATTTTCCAGCCAGTGGATCGTGGAGGACCCAAGGTGACAATTGGCCAGTTTCACCAAGAGGTGATCATGGGATACCAGATTGAAGGCTTTTTTGAAGTCAAGATATATAACATCAATCTCTTCTCCCTTGTCCAGGTGATAGGTCACCTGGTCATAGAAGGAAATGAGATTGGTCAAGCAAGACTTACCCGCGACAAACCCGTGCTGGCTATCCCTTAAGATGTTGGTGTTGGCCAGTCCATTAAGGATGGCCTCTTTAATAAACTTTTCTAAGATCTTCCCCGGGATAGAAGTCAGGCTGATGGGCCTATAGTTAGCCGGATCCACTTTCCTCCCTTTCTTGAAGATAGGCACCACATTGGCCTTCTTCCAGTCTTCAGGCACTACACCAGAGCGCCAAGAGTTTTCAAAGATCCGCACTAGAGGCTATGATGCTCGCCAGCTCCTTGAGTACCCTGGGGCGTAGATTGTCAGGGCCAGCTGACTTGAAGGTATCCAGCTTCTCAAGATGTTCCTTCACGAGGTCAGCATTAATGGAGGGCAGGGGATCACCCTCACCCGGACTTCCCTGTCCCGTAGCGGGCATGGGCGTCCCATGATGAAAGACTGATGCAAAGTATCCATTTAATAGGTTGGCTTTTTCCTGGGCGTCAGTTGTCAGTTGCCCCATCTGGTTCAGCAGGGGTCCAACGTTGCCCCTGCTTTTCCTCCGGCTCCCCACATATCTGAAAAAGGACTTTTTATTGTCCTTGATGCTCGAAGCTAGTTGGAGTTCAGTTGCAGCCTTGGCTTTCCTGGTATGCTCCCTGCAGGACCGGACCAGTGCAGAATAATCCTCCTTGGAGGTGACTCCCATCCTCCATCCTTTGTAGGCCTTTCTTTTTAGCCTCAGGAGGTCTGCTAGGTCCCTGGAGAGCCAGGGGGGCTGCTGTGCCCTCTTGCTGCCTTTCCTCCGAGATGGAATAGACTTAGCTTGTGCATTGAGGATCACTCCCTTGAGGAACAACCACTCTTCTTGAACTCCCCTCTCCCTGGGGTCATGGTCCCTTAGGGCCTCACTCTTATTTGAGGCAGTGTGGTATATAAGAAAATATTGTATATTTGGGCACAAAAAAAATTGCCACACTCCAACAGACTTCATTGAGTCTCCTCTGATGCACTGGAATTCCAGTGCATGGGATCAGCCTCTGTGCTTGTGTATAGGTACCTGGAGGTACTTTAATGCGCATTAACTTAAATGTATTAATGTGTGTGTAGATGTAACCAGTCTTCTCTAACCCATATTTATCCCCTAGTAAAGGAAAAATACTCTACTACTACCATAAGCATGCAATAAAAATAATCCCTTTTTATTATGTTGGGATCTACTTACAGCTAGCCCATACCTTGTAAACTAAAAGTCTCATTGTTGTAACAGTTTTTATGATCAAGAGTACTAACTCTGCTTTTGAATGAATAAATAGTTTTTAAAGCCTCCATCCCATCCGTCTCTTAACACAGTGGTTGCCCCTGTGCCAAATGCAGAATTTAAGATGAACAGTAGAGGTGCACCGATACATTGGTCTGATATTGGATCAGTACCAATATAAAGAAAATTGGCTGTATTGGAAATCTGCCTGATGCGGCCAATAATTTGGCTGATAAATGCTCGTGCATGCGTGCGTTCAGCCACAGCACAGCACTCAGGCAGCAAGGAGCAGAGCTGTGCGCAGCTGGTAAGTCCATTGTGGTGGAAGTAGAGGGGGAGGGAAGGGGTGTGGGGGGACAGATCAACACCCCCTGCAGTGAGGGAGGGGGCAGGGGCAGGCACTGCCCAGTCAGAGCAGGGTGTGCAATGGAGCCAGAGCTCCTGGGGGGGGGGGGTGCAGCTTCTGCCGCTGCTTGCACTCTGGGATGGCATGGGGAAGGGTGTGCGCCTCTGGTTCAGCACGGGGTGGGGCGGGCAAGCTGCAGCTGCGGGCTGGAGCTGGGCCTGCGCCGGACTCTTCTTGGCAGGGGCTATGGAGGGGGCTGCAGCCACCCCAAATTTTGCCATAGCCCCACTCCCAGTGTCGCTGTCACCGCGTGCCTGGCAGAGTCCCAGCTCAATGCCCCACCTGCACCCACACACCAGGAAGAGCCAAAGCTGCACTGGGTGCACAGTGGTGCTGGGAGCAGTGCTACAGCAAAATTAGGAGTGGCTGCAGCCCCCACCCCGAGCCCAGCCCCTGCCAAGAAGAGCCCGGCATAGCCCTGGCTCCAGCCTGCAGCTGCAACTTGCCTGCCCTGCCCTGCCCTGCGCAGATCTGGGGGCACAGACCCCCTCCCCCCCATGCTCTCCCGGGGTGCGAGCACCCGTGGGACCTGCCCCCTTCCCCCTCGAGGAGTCATGGCTCTGTCCCACACCCTGCCCCAGCTAGGCAGTGCCTGTCCTTGCCCCCGCCCTCAAAGTATCTAAGTACATTAGACACCTAACTCCTCTGATTAGCCTTCAGGAATGGTAGCTAGGCTCCTAACCTGTTTACATACTTTTAAACATCCCATTGGGGTTTATCTGCATGTTTAAGCACCTTTGGAAAGTCTGGCCCTGCGCTTCAGTACTAAATTCCATGGGCGCATCCAGATGAGCGTGGCCATGTAGTATGTTGCGCTGCAAACACATCTGCAGTGCCACATACCGCACAGTTAGGTGTTCTCCATGCTGCAAGGGCATGCTGCCTATGCATGCACTGGTCCATTTTTTTTCCCATGAGTTTTCTTTGCGTATCCCACAGAAAAAACCCATGGAGGGGAAAAAAATGGAGCAGCACACACATGAGCAGCGTGCACCGCTGAAAATCAGAGCCTGGCTGCCCAGAGCCATGTTGTGGCTGCCAGCCAGGCTCTGCCCAGCAGGATCGCCACTGCTGCAACCCCAGGAGGTCCCCAGGACCCCAGGTAAGGCTGCTGGGGCCAGGACAGTGCTGGCCCCAGCCTCCCCTACTGCCCCCGGGATAACTTGTGTGCCAAAGCACACATGGTACAGGTGTTCCCTGGGGAACCAAATGTCCATGCTCATCTGAATGCAGCCCATGTGTCCAATACCTGAGATATAGTCACTGTAAGATAGCATGCCTGCCCAAGTTATTCCACTTTCAGCATGTATACCAGTTTTTAATGGAGAGGAAATTGTAAGTAGTTCCGAACTAGCTTAGATTTTTCTGTTTGGCAAGAAGAAATTTCTTAATCATACCTCTCTCCTCTATTTTCTTTACTTGACAAACCTTTCATTTGCTTGCAATCTCTGCTCCTCTTCCCTTGTACCTGTTAATCTGCCTCTTGCCACCTCTTTAGTATATTGTCTTGCTTCAATCTGTCCCAAAACACTTCTCTCTCTCTCTCTCTCTCTCTCTCTTCATAGCTCTTTATTTTGCCTCACGGTTTCTAAACTTTGTAGTTTCCGTCAAGTGCACGATGGTATTCCATACTGTGTTACATGTATAAACCAATCCACTGCACTCTTTATGCAGCTGTACTAATCTCCCTACCACACTTCACAATTCAATTCAGAACTGTCAGTTATTTTAAAGCTCTTCTCAGAGACTTGCTTAAGCCTATGATTCTCTTTAGAACTCCTTCTGACTAATTTAGTATTTCTGAAACAGCCTTCTCCTCTGCTTCTTCCCTTAATCTTATTTGCACTTGTGTCTATAATAATCTCTCTGAAAATCCTGCCCTCTGAAACAGTCTTCCAGTACTACCACATTTTACTTTAACGCATCTTCTTCCTTCCCTGTACTTCTTAACTTTTCCTCTTCTGTTGCTGACATTACAAATAATCAATTTTATTTACAATATGTTAAACTAATGCATTCTACATTTACATGTGGTATTTTGGTCCAACCTTCTGAATATAAAAAATCATGGACTAAATATAGACATTGGATTTATAACACATTATAACCTGCCTAACATCTGACTCCTCAGGTATCTCTCCACTATTTACCAGCCCCATTCATTCCCCTCCACCTCCCCCCACCAGCCTGTCTCTCACCCATTGACTCATCAATTAACATCTTCACTGACTGGCTTTTTTGCATGCATACCAGCCTCTGACTTCTTTACTATTCATTCCATCCAGGAAGAGCGCACACCAACTGCAAATGCTTCCTTAGCCTGACAAAGGGTATTTATACCCAAAAGTTTGCAAAGAAGAATTTTTCCAACTATTTGAGTTGGTCTAAGAAAAGTTATCAGATTTATCCAAGGAACCTTGTCTGCCTATGTCCTTAGATCAGATGTCATCTACTTGTTGCAGGCCGCAGCTGGAGTACTGCATCCAGCTCTGGGTGCCACAATTTAAGAGGGATGTGGACAACCTTGAGAAGGTCCAAAGGAGGGCCACTCATATGGTTAGAGGCCTGCAGGGAAGGCCCTGTGAGGAAAGGCTGAGAGACCTGGACCTTTTCAGCCTCTGCAAGAGAAGGCTGAGGAGGGATCTTGTACATAAATTCACCAGGGGTTGGGGTGAGTGGGGAGTAGCAGGGAATAGGAGATGCTCTGTTTACCAGAGAGCCCTTTGGAATAACCAGGAACAACAGCCACAAGCTGATAGTGTAGTTTTAGGTTGGATATCAGAAAGAACTACTACACGGTTAGGGTTGTCAGAATCTGGAAAGGGCTTCTAAGGGCGGTAGTGCTCTCTCCTACCTTGGGGGGTCTTCAAGAAGAGACTGGACAAGCACCTGGCTGGGGTCACATGACCCCAGCACTTTTTCCTGCCATGGGCAGGGGGTCAGACTCAATGATCCATTGAGGTCCCTTCTGACCCTAGAATCTATGAATCTATGGCTACAACCTATACCCATTCTCATAAAGAACATTTGAGATAATTTACGGGAAAGGTTTTGTACAAAATAAAATCTATGGGCTTGTACACATGTGTGGAGCCTGCTGTGATGTGCTGGCAATCTAGCGCATCAGAGCAGACTTGATTAATCGAGTCTGCTGGAGCATGGAAATTGATGCGCTCTGGCAGCCTCATGTGCGTCTCTGTGATGAAAAAATGGTGTTGGTCCACTCAATTCTTTATTCTCTTGTGTTGGTTGAGAGAGGCAAATGGATGTGTAGGAGTGATGCCCTCTGTTGGTACTGTATTTCCCCACTCCCTGGCCCAGGCCCCCGACTCGCCTGCCACGTCTTGATGGATCCGTTAGTGGAAGGAGGGGTCTAGTGGTGTCTCTACCCTGGCCTGGGGACAGTAATACTCACGGGGTTGATGCGGGTGGTCCTGGGGCTCCGCCTCCCCTACACCCCAGTCCACTCGCCAACCATGAGAGCTATTGCGTCGCCACTCCAACTCTTGGCTCCATGCCCTTATGGCCTCTCAGTGGGCCACTGCTCCATCAATCGCCATGTGTGCTGCAGGTTTACAGGGGCCTCCTGCCACTCGCCCCTAATCCTTGGCCCGGTTTTGGCCCTGTGCCAGACCTGGGCCTGCCAGGCCCTCCGCAGGGTCAAAGATGGCCGTGCCCTTCCAGGGCCACTGGGCAGTGCCCAACCCTGCATCCCTTACCGGGGAGCTAATCATTGGGGAGTCCTTTAATCAGGCCGATTTCCGATATAGTCAGTTTTCTTTATATCTGTTCCTATCTGATATCAGACCGATGTATTGGTGCACCTCTATTGGCGCATGCATACCAACCATGAAATCCATATGAACAAAACATCTCAAAGAGCCAGAGTTACTGTAAGGTAGGTAACTGTTCTTTTCTGTTAGAGCATTGGAGCTCCCTATGTTAGAATAATTCCTGTTGCCAATAGTTGGAATAACTCCTGCTGCCAATTGGCGATTTATATTAATTCTGACTACATTAAATTGTAAATTAGTTAAAAGATAGCAAAACAAAGAACAGAAACTGAAATCTAAGTAAGAAAACCTTAGAAATGAACTAGCAGAATCCAGAACAGTATTCTTGTAACAGCACATTACAGTAAATATCTAAAATATAAATATAACACAACTGGAAAAAAAATGTTTTATACCTCCCTCTTTCGGATGGTAATGAGGAATGGGGCAAAGACACAAAGCAGTATGAATTGGGGGCGGGGTGGGGCGGGGGAGGAAGAAACCTAATAGAATACATGAGAAGGCCAAGGAAAGAAGGTAGGAACTGAGGAATACCACCAGGTAAAGATTTGGATGCCTCATAAGTTGATGTTTTCAAGTTACTTTAATCAGGCATATGATTCAGACATGAACATAATAAAAATGTGAGGAGGATTTAATCAGTGTAAGGGATTATATAGCTCTACTACCTAACCAACATCTTCCATGAAGTGCTTAAGTTTTCATTGCCTGCCATTTTCCAAATAACTGATGAATCCATGATTATTAGCTCATTGTAGTAGCCGTGACTTACAGAACTACTTTCCCATGTCTAGTCAGTTGTATGGCTTCTTGCAAAAGGGGTGTGGGGAGCTATATAGGATACATTAATCAACAACCTGGGGGAGAGATTTCTAGGAGAACCAGCTGTGTGCCTCTGTATTTTTTTTTTTTTTTTTTGTCCTGGTTGTTCCCTGCTCTCTCCCTTGCTCTTCTGTTGTATCCTGCTGCCCCCATCCTTCGTTTTACAGACTTATTTTTCCTCTGGATCTTAAGAAAATAGTTCAGATTAGATGAGCAGGATCCAAAGGAATTAACCTTTACTGTCTACCATGGAGTTTGTATTTTTGTAGCCTCAGTCTTTTCTAGGAGCACTTAAAACATCTATTTGAAATACGCTCAGTATTTTTGTTCTTGCTATCTTGTCTTACACATGTTATTTTAACTTTTAACCTTTGGAAAGCTACCATAAACATTATGGAGTCATCCATGCATTAATTATGAAGTTTAAAAGATTTCATTGCATCAGTCATCCATTGACTTTGGGAATATATATATCAGGGCTGGACACATTACTGTCCTGAATAAAAGGAGATTGCGCCAATATTTGAGTATCGTGTGTGGGTTTACTAAATTAGTTAAAACAGTCCTTATACTGAGATATGCAGACCATTATTTTATTTTAATTTTCCATTTCTTAATGCAGTTCAAAATAGGTAAAATATGCTGGCCAGACCACACAATAGAAACATAAGAGAAAATACTAAAAAGTATATTGTTGTATGTTTATTAAGTGAAATGTATACATGCCAAGCATTAGGGGACTGACAAAGATGTTGAATATTTTTCAAGTGTCTATATATGTGACCAAAGATCAGCACTTCCTTTTCACATGAGAGGTCTTTTAAAGTAAGTACTGGTACACAGGCTACCTGTTTTCACTGAAGCAGGTATTTCTGAGAGGGAAAATGCAGTTATTTCAAGAACTAAGGTGCAACATGAAAACTTTATTGTCAAAATTTTTAAAGGTATACAGGTGCTTAATTCCCACTAAAACAGTAAGTTAGGTGCCTAAATATCCTTGAAAAATTTAGCACCAAGCAACTGTCTTATTCCCTGATAACCATGATTACTACTAAGTGAAGGACATGGGACCACAAGTCTCTTAAAATTAGAATTCAATACCTTTACCTATTCTCTCCATATGTTTTAGATTACCTTTGTCTTGGTTTCCACATCATGCTTTTAAAAAACTTTGGTAAAGATTGTGCAAAGGATTTTGAGACCTGTTTGAGACAATGATTACCAAAAAATTAGTAGAAAGAGGAGATGTGCATTTAGAAAAATAAATGACACACACTAAGGACTGAGAAGGTTTTTCCTGGGTCAGAGACAGGAAGCCAAGTGGATAGTTGAGGGTGGAAATAAATTTTCCCCATGCTTGGCTCCAAAGGCACCTAAGGCCAGCCTTGGTCCTTTTTCCCATTATTGCCATTTGCTCTGATTGGTGATTTCAAAGCACTAATTCATGTAATATCAAACTAGAAAGTAATGGCTGTTGTATGTAAAAACGTAAGTCTTTAAAAAGTCAACATTTATCAAGTTTGTATATCCACGGTGATATCTGAGAAGCTGAAATATTTTCCTTTTCTAAGTCCAATATGTAGGGACCTAAGTCCAGGTAAATACTTCAGTATTTCAGATAACACAGTGCTGTAACTAAGTAGCTAATGGTAAATGTTTGAATTATTTAAAAGGTTTGGGGTATTAGTCAAGCTTTGATAATCCAGGAAATGTACAAGAGACAAGATTTTATTTAATTTTATTTGCAATTTTTCCTTTAATGGACCAATTATATAATTGGGAGGGGAGAGATGCTAGACAAGCTCTTGGGCACAAAGCACCCTTCTTGAGGTCTGGGAAAGAAGCTGACCCAGGCTAAGCTAAATAATGGGGAAATACAATGGTTTGTGTTAACTCTATGTAAATGTGAAAGAAGTCACTTGTGAAAAAATGTAGAATGACTATGAAGTAGGAGCAAAGGGTGTGGGCACATGCATGTTTGGAGCCGTTTCAATAGGGTAGCAGCTAGGTTCTAACTGTTACATGCAGACAACCCAGGAACTCTAACAAATGAGGTAAAAATAGCTCCAATTTTAACACTGCTTCGTCCAGTGTTAAAAAAAAATTGCAATAGTTTTGCTGCATCTTCATTTGTATCACTCCCAGCTTACCCCCAATTAGAATGGAATAGGTTCCGCCCTTTTGAAATGCTCCCCTTTTGGCTGCTAATATACATGTGTCCACATCCAAAGAGAGGTGATCAGAAGAAGCTTCTAAAAACTAGGTTATCCTGTCAACTTCATTTCCCATATGTTGAAAAACAAGACCACACAAAAGAGAAAAGGGCTATTATTATCTATGGAATGCAGAGAGGTTAAAATGGTACTATATTTAAAATGGCACTTTTTGACTCCCTGCTGATCAGGAGTGAGTGAGGAGCTGTGAGTGGTGGGGCCTCTCTGCCAATCAGCATGGAGGAGTGGGGTGCGTGTGAGAACTTGCAAAATTAAAGGAGCTGCTGAGCACCCCACTTATGCCACAAATTCGGTAGGTCCCTATCAATATGTGTTGGATGTGTGGATTCTAATGGTTTCATCATGGGAGGTGTTGAATATGGTAGCAGTGGAGATGTGCTGGCAGGATTGTACCCCAGTTGATGCCTTTTAATCAGTGGGGTGTTTGCTTCTAATGATGAGTTGGGCAAGGTTTAGAGATTATTTTAAAGTATGGAGCTGAGGAGGGGGAAGGGAGTGCTTGGGAATATTTCTCTCAAAATCAGATGCCCTGAGTATACGCTGTCATTAACTCATCTTTTAGGTTCTCGTGTGGGTAGTATGTGACAACCAGCAGTGTGAGATCACTGGGTTTTGTTTTTTGTATTGTAGTAGGTTATTGCTGCGTATTTGGGTGGCTTGTTCAGAGATACAGTGTATTTCTCTGCCAGGCTGTTCGTGCTGGGTAAAGGCACTTTCAAGACTGGTGAGGTAGGTGTCACGAGTATTGTCCACAGAGCACATATGGTTGCATTGGAGGACCTGATAATAGATTGTAGGGGTTTTTTTGTGTGTTTGTAATGGTTGCTGGTTTTGTGGAGATAAGTATAATTATCCTTAGGGTTTTTGTATATATTGGTTTATAGTGTGGCGTGTGGGCTCCAGGCAGCTGCAGCGGAAAGGGCTTGACAGAGGTGATGGGGGCGGGACTGTGTTTCCCCCCAACACCGAGCAGCAGCATCTGCCCCACTGCTGCCACTATCCATCATGGGCAAGAGGTCCGGAGCAGGCTCAGGGCAGGCCAGGGTCAGGGCTGTGCATGTGGGTTCCTGCTGGTTTGCTTCAGCCGGGGCGAGTCCAGCATGGGTGCAGGACCGGCCAGGGCCAGGGCTGTGCACTGTTGGTGATGATGGGGAGGAGCCACAGGGTGCATGGGCTCCAGGCTGTTGGCAATGGGGGTGGTGCTAACTGGCCCCCAGAACTGCCTGTGTGGCCTGTGGGCCAAAATAATTGCCTTCCCAGGTCTAGCTAAACTAGCTACAATTTTTCAGGGTAATTTACTGTACATATGTTAGCATGTTCCTTCTACACAACAGTAGTGATTGAGTGCTTAAAAGGATTCTCAGGATTTGGGTTTAGGAAAGCTGCACATGAAGAAAGTGGAGCAGTATTGCACCCATATTCATGAAGTAGGTTTGTTCCATGCATCTTGAAAATCTCAGTGAACCAGTAAACTTTCCAAGATCATTGGAAGTAATTAATTGATTATTAAAATGCATCAGGAATAATTGATATATTAAAATTTTACTTAATCCTAACAACATATTGTACCTAAAAAATTAAATGGCTGATCTGATTCCATAGTGCATACTCCCTGAGGGTATTCCTAAATCTGTTGGTAGGCACAGAGGCAGGTACTCAAGACAAATTTTCTGTAAAGTAATGCTATAAATAGATAGGTCATATTTTTCCTCAGTGTTTTCCTTTAAGATTTCCAGTAAAAGATTTAATATTTCAACCTAATTCAGTCAATCTAAACCATGCAGGCAGAACCAGGTTTTTTAACAAAATTAGTCAATATTGTATCTGTTTTGTTGCTACTATTATTTATTGCAGTTTGAAAAGCTTTGTTATTTTTCTTGACTTAAACTCCCAGGAGAATGAGGTATCAGAATTTTTATAACCAAGCTGTCTCCTAAAGTGAAGCTAACATTTCGTGGCATTCACATCCAATCATTACTACCTTGCATTTCATTTGCAGCCATTTGTACTTTGATTTGGCTACAAGAGGGGTGCTCAACCTGCAGGTCGCGGGCCAAATGCGGCTTGCAGAGCCATTGCATCTGGCTAGTGGGGCTCCCCCGCGTCTGGAAATTTTGGCAGTGGGGGAGCAGTGGCCATTAATGCACCACTTTCCTTTCTGGCAAATTCCCAAACCCCAAACCTTGTGCAGCTGGTTAGAGCCGGGCCATGCCCTTCCCTGCCACCTGGATCAGGGATGGGCCTGCCCCCTTCCCCTAGAAGGGGCGGGTTGGGGCCACGACATGCCCCCATCCTCCCTACCGTACTGTGTTTAGGTGCCTTTACTCTGTGGGGCCACACTGGGGCTGGCCTGCCCCCCCTCCCTTCTGCACAGCCAGATGGTACCTGCCTGGCCTATCCTGAGCACTGTATCAGTACCACTGTCCAGATCCGGCTTGCAGATTAACTTGGTACTGCCCATCTGGTCCTGAAAAGGTTGAGCACCACTGGGTTAGAGGATTCATCTTCCTGCTAATAGCTCCACCCAACTATGGGGAATAGGCAGAATACTGTATACAACAAATATCAGAAGTTGACAATTTTGAATTTATTGAACCAGTTGAAAATAGCAGACATGATAATTATGATCCCTAATTCTCTAGGCACAGAATTGAAAATACAGCAACTTTAATAAGGAAAAGTCCCACCAGTGGAAAACAGGTGTAAATCACTTCCATTTGAATACTTTTATCTCATTTGCTGCCATTGTCAGGTTCTACCCTCAAAACATCTCAGACAATTGTATTGTATGTTAGTGTTTTATCAGACCTGTTGTGTCTCAGCTTTTTCCCTTTAAACAAAAAGCGATTACAGGACTTCTAGAGCATAACAAAACACTGGTTTAAGAATATACAGCTGTAAGTCCATTTTCAGTATATTGGCAGCCAGAGGGCTATTCAGCATAAGGGCAATTTAGGCATGATATCTGGAAAGGAGTAGGTTAGAGCTACCCTGATTTGGTCACCATACCCCAAGGTATGGTGCAGCAGAATGTCTCCTGGAGCTCTTTCACAAGAAAGGCCTGTGACCTTATTACTACAGCTTTTAACAAGTGCACCAACTCCCTTTAAGTTGCCGAATTTTAGCCGATTTTGGATTTAAACTTCATTACTCAACAAGAAAGGTTTCTACACCTCCCTGCCTTTCTGCCATCTGACACCACCAGGGAAGGAATCCTGCCTGATCTTCACATCGAAGAGCAACTCAAACACTCTCATGAACCCAGAGGAACAGACTTCCACCTTCAGCTTCCTCTATGCAAAAAACAAAGTTTATTTTCTACCTATGGGGACTTTTTACCATCTTCAATTTTCCCTGAGCCTGAGGAAGGGTGTGGGGCCCAGAAAGCTTGCAGAAAATATTTTTGTTGTTGCAATTCCTTAGTTGGTTTAATAAAAGGTATCATCTCTGAACCAAGAATTGTAGAGTTTTGCACTCCAACTCCCTTTATACTTCTGTGCAGCTTAGGAGATGGAGCAATAGAGTCTCACCCCCTTAAGATACTCGGTGCCCTTGAGGGAGTGGGGAAAAACTCCCTGCACTTCTTTGAGCTCCATAGCAGGGGCAAAGCAATCCTCTTCTCCCCCTCTTCTCAGGTACAGAACACCTTCTGCAGGGGCAGATAGAACCAGCCTCTAAGTGACTGAATACTGAATAGCTTAATGAGAAGTCTATTAGAATAGATTGTGATGTTTTGAGAACCCCAGAGATAAAATGAATACATTACTTTAAAAAGCTATGTTAAGCAATAAACAAATACTTTGCTTTAAAAACGTTCTGATTTTTTAAAAATATTTTATTAAAACAATGTTATCATGCTTTTTTAATTTCCATTAATTTCTCACTTTCTTTTTTGTTTTCTTCTTTGCTGTCCACAAAACACCAGTTAACATTATAAGATCAAAGACATGCTTACAGAATTGGCACCAATGAAATACTTTGGGATAGAAAATGTTTCATGGCATGCTGCATATAAATTGTGTCAAATGTTATGGAATTCTCTGTGTGTGTGCATGTGTGATTCTATTCTCTTGACCATGTTGTTACTGATTTGAGTGAAACAACCAGTCTTCTGGGCCTGCTTTGAGTCCTGACACCACCTTGAGTTTATTTTTGCAACAATTTTTCAGTTAACTCAGCATCCCTATCTGAAAAAAATAGCAAAATGGTGTGTTAAGGGAGGATAATAATCCTTATATATCTTAAAAATTCACGAGATCTCTGTTCTTCAGAAAAAAATTTCCTTGCTATTGTCACAACCCAAAGTTGTGATTTTTTGTTTGTGTGTGCACTTCAGCACCACTAAATTATTTCCCGCCAATTTGTCGCTTTCTTTGCACGGTAGAGTTCGCTGCTGCAAGATAGATCTCTGGTGCAATGGGGGATTTCCTGCCAGATTACAGCTTCTTTGCAGGGTGCATCTCTTTTGCATCATAGTGATATACGCTGTAAAGAAGTTCCCGCCATTTGTATTAGGATTCGCGCCACGTTATTGGCCCATTCCTAATGTAGGCACAAGTGGTGGCTAGCGATTGGCTTGCTAGCCGTACAAAAGGTTTGTGTGGTTTCCGCCCAAGTTGGAGGACTCCGCAAACATCCAGAGGAGGGAGGACGAGAGAGATTCTGTGTGAAGATCTCCAAGCGTTGCAGACCCTCGCGGACCCGACGCGCCTCCCCTAAGCAGGCAATAGAGGCAATAGAACCGAGCCTACGGAGCTTTCGCTTCTAGCCTCTCCCCGTCGCCGAGCGCAATCCTAGACGTATCCCTTTCCTGTAACTTCGGACCTGCGGAGCCTAAGTAACTCCGGGGAAACTTTTCGAACCCAACCGAACCCAGTTTTCGAACCCACGGAGTCTTAACAGCTCCGGGGGACCTGGGAACCGAACCGGACCCGCGGAGCCTGAACAACTCTGTGGGAGCAATCGATTTGTCATGTTCCTCTAGTGAGGATCCAAGCGGGAGCTGTGCCTGGAAACCTGTCCAGCCTACACCAATACCATCTTTGGGTGTAAGTAAACAATCTTTTCAATCAACCATTACGCCTCCGTAACTAATTCTAACTCGCATGCGCTAAACCGCCCAGCGGTTCTCTCCGGCCCTGTGTGCCCGGGCTGCCGGCCACAGCCCGTGTGCAACGAAGACGGGCCCGGCTCGCCCCCGGCTCGCACATGGCAACGGGAATGAGATCGGAATCACCGCCGCACATGGCGACAAAGGTGGGATCGGGGCGCGGCCCACACATGGCGACGAGGATGGGATTGGGAGAGAATGTGCATGTAGCAACCCAGACGGGATTAAGAGAGAATACGCTAGAGTTAGAATTGGTTAGGAACTGCCCTTGGCACGATAACCAACGCCAAGTGAAAAGCTTTGAAGAATTAGAGATACAAATCGCTTACCATCAGGCGGGTGGAACGGGTGAAAGATTTGTAAGCGGCCGTTTGTCACTAAAGGGAGAAGAGGGAATCTCTGAAGATGGAGCCCCGAGAGAAAGGGAAGTGTACTTGCTCCCTGCGGCGTTCGGGTGTATAATGAGAGATGAGTGGGTCCTGTTTAGGCCCCTCGATACTGTGTCCCTCGCCGAACCCAACCCGGCGGGCAAAACGAACCCGACTTTCACCCAGGAGTGTGCCCGATGCCTACGATATTCTCGGGAGAGTGAAGAACCGGAGCCCATCAGCCCGTTCGCCCCGGGAATGATAATGTCTAGATTACGGGGTCGCGAGCTTCAATCCGAGCTCCGCGAAGATCTAGAGACAGAGGAATGCCCCGTGGATGAAAGAGTGGCCTTGCGGTACGACAAGGGGGGAGAAGGTAGTGCAACTATTCGTACTATAATGAATCTAATGCAAAGGAACTTAAGTTTGAAAACCCAGCTGCAGATGGCAATCCGATCAGTCAAAGAAGCGGCTGAGAAAAAGGAGCCTGAAACGCCAGCCCAAGATGGCGCCGAGCAAGAGGGAGACCGGGTGGAAGAACCGGAAAAGAAGGGTGGAGCTTCTAACGAACCCGCGAGAGTTCGGTCAGCGACTCCGCCCATCAACGCAGTGTTGTCGCCGGCAACCTCGCCTAGCAACACAGCAGCGTCTCGGCCGACTAGATATTTTTTTATTTACATACTCATGCTATTTATTGAAATGTAAGCATATGCTTAGTGTTGTTGCTTCCCTTCACCTTACTTCCAGTATGAGGAGAGATTCTGTATTACTTTTAAATGTAACAGTATACCTATGTTATCAAGCTTTGACATGAAAGCTACATTCTTTTACTCAAGCGCCTCTTGGCAACAGCCAAAGATGCTATTCAAAAACATTAACTGCTAAATTTCCAGCAGAAGTATTTTACTTATCCCCTATCCTATTCAGGATGTTGATTACTCTGGATAAGTACTAAATATTATCTGTCTCAGTTTGTGGCCAGCCTCTGTACTTGAAGTTACAATTGAAATTTCATGTCTCCTGAATAATGGATATCTGATATTGTTCTTTTTTAATCCAGCATTTTTGAACGATAGAGAAGTAAAATGTTTAATCTGCAACACCAGCAGTCACCACAGCCAGCTCACAATTGAATATTTATTCTATATTTATGTCTGAGAGATTTTGCAATAGTTCCTTTGGTCTAAAATGCAGATGTACACCATATGATAAAGAGATGAATTAGTTGTGTGAATTTCACTTGAAACTATCAGTGCAGAGAGCAAGGGGGGTAAATGTTTGACTTGATAAGGGATAAGACAAAATGCTGCCTTTGTTATAAAATGGAAGAAGGGGCATAGATTGGGCTGTTTCTTTTGAATCTGATTGAAACATTCTTTGTGGCCAGAGCTGATGGTGCTCTGAAAACATCAAATAAACATGGAATTTTGAAACATGTACATCTTTTAAAAGATAAATCTGACAGCTCTCAACTTTACATTTCTGTGCATCCCTATTTATCTTAATTTCCATTTTCACTATAAGCCAGAATTAGAAATTGTGAAGTTAGACCTTCCAATCTAATAGTGTCCTTTATTAGCTTGCTTCTATTTTTTATAACTTTCTTCATTTGCCGCCTTATTGGATAATTTAGTTTTAAAAGCTTTGCACAGTACTACTTGTCACATTTTTGCATAACCATTTTGGCCTCCTTACTTTTTTTCTGTTTAAATTTGGACAAATTTAAAATGCAATTGAATAGCTTCCAAATATTGTTAAATGTGTTCCACTCTTAAAATGTAGGAAAGCTACATAAATCATGTACTTGTACTGACCTGTTACATTGGGATGGTTCCTTGTAAAAATACTTTCAGAAAGATTGATGTAGAAGAAGTGGTAAGCAGGAGGATGATGGAATCAGTAAACAGTACCACACTGAGAGATGATGTTAATACCAGAAAAATAAAGAAATAATACAAAAACTAGAGGAATTGGAAATCTGAACAGAGAATATAATTAAAAATATAGAGCTGATTCACAGTGGTGAGAGGAAAGACCTTGAAACTAATAATTTAATGAAGGAGAGAAGAAAATGATATTATAAAATCACAGCTGTTAGGCTTTTAAGGTTGCAATATGATAGGAGTACAAAGAAGACAAATGTGAAGAATACATTAAAGACCATGTCTTGTTCTCAGATACTTTATTTCCAGAAAGACCTCGACCAAACATTTTTCTAAAAATGGGATGGTGGGCTACCTTTTATCATAATTTAATATAGTGAAAAGAGTTAAGAAAAGAGCCCGAAAAGTGATTTAGAAGATAGGAATGCTTCATGAAAGATTTAGAGAGTCATTTGTTACTGAATTACTTCATTAATAACCTTGATGATTTGCTGTAAAACTTGGCATGGTAGCATACCTACTCTACCTAAAAAGAAAGTACTCATTTTTAATTGAAAGTGGATTTGAGCTTTGAACTTCTGGTGGAAAGCCATTTACAGGCTTCTGCTTTACTGCATAAATGTATTTGTCATGGTGGGGAAGCAATAAAGGGGATTTGGGGTAGTTCAGGGAAGCTATGTGCACATTTCTAAAAATAAATCTGCATATACACCTAAATCCTGACCATGGGCCTCTTTGGGCATGCTGCCAATAGGCAGAACTATGCCATGCAAGCTAATGGCCTTGAGAACTTGTATAGTAAAGGCCAGGTTGATATTACCACAATTATTTTCACTTTTTTCTTAAGAATCCAGAGCTGAAAAACTCTGTGCTACCTAAGAGCACTTTACCCAGTAAATAACCAAGACTTGCAAAGCCCTAATAATCTTGATAATTTCAGAATTTGGGAAAGGACCTTTCATTTAGAGAGCAACTACATTGTTGTTTACAATAGAAAACTCCTTATTTCAGTTCTTTGTCTGTTGGTACAGTCCAATAAGGAAACATTTGTTTAAAAACAATGAAGAATAGTTGATGGAAAGCTACATGACCCTATGGAGGCTTTCTTATAGGAATATAATTCCAGACCAAATCTCTAAAGAGTTGCCACCAGTGTATTGAAATATAACAGTAATAGCTATTAAAACTAGTACTCTACTATCCATTGTTGTTTGGCCGTTCCTATTATGAAACGAATTAGTTTTGTTACGCTCTTGCAAGGCTGTTGATGGTTTTACTTTTGTTCCTTTTTGTTGATTTTTTTTTTTTTTTTCCTCCAGCTGCAACCACATTACAGACTTGACAGGAGGCACATTGACCCACTTAATACTAATTGTTATGGAGTGGCATTCATGTTTGTATTTCAAATGGTTTTATTATTTAAAGACACATCTACTACTTCAGAATTTCCAGCTTCCACCCTGAAATCGATTAATTTCCTTACTTTCCTAGTCCACCCATCAAAGCAAAGAAAACAGTATAATTTACACTTACTTCTTGTAAAGAACTTGCCAAATTATATCAGCATCTACACCCCTTGCTGCAGATGCTTCAAATTTTCTCTCCAGTTTGTTGCTGTTGACCTCATTCTTTGTGTAATTGTTTTTTGGGCAATCAAGCCTCAAACACATTTTTCAGCAGGGCTTTGTCTGTTCTTTTTTACAGCTTATAACTTAAATGTGAGACTTCCAGTTCTTACTGTTTTGCTGTTTCTATAGCAACCAAACCTGTGCAAACCTAGCAGTATCACTTTGTTTCACAGCTGGCATTTTGTGTTCTCAGTAAGGGGAGAGTTTTAGGGAAGCATAGAGTGTTTAATTGGCATGTATCTGGGTCATAAGTGTTGACATTATTATAGAGTTGCATCATCTTTTATTAAGAAGTTTGTTAAATGATTCAGAATGGAGCATTCTGTAGCATGTCTTTTTTTCCTTTGAATGAAATACCACCCTTTTAGGGAAGAGATGTCCATGATTTCTTTAATGTATTTCTTTGTTTCTGGTCTCTTGTATGCCATGGGCAGCACAGCCCTTGACATAGTCTCTGACCTAGAATTATCCTTTCTTCATCATATAAATAACTGCAAGACCTATTTCAACAATTATGGTATTGCCTATACCTGTTTCTTAATAGTCATCTGCCTACAATCTTATGTGTTTGGTTTTTTTAATCTCCCTCCTTCCCCTTTTTAATAACTGCTACTTTATCTATCCTGGTTTTTTCAGCTGCCTCATAGCCCAACCAAATCATGTCAAATCCAGTGTCTTTTATATAAGAGAGGCCATATCAAGACAAAATAGTTTGAGGCAGTCAAATATTGTGCACATCTAGAAACAAGTTTAGCATATTCTTCTTCCTTATATGTACGTTTCATCTCTTAGAAACAACAGTTCCCTAAAGGAGAATTAATGGAGATACTAGTATGTCTGACACTGAAATAAAGTCCCAAGAGACTAGCATCTGGCTGACTATACCTCCTAGGTAGCCTAAAATATTCTTTCTATATCTTTCTCTCTTGATTCTTCTTTGGTAGTTTCTGGACTTATCATATACAACTGCTCATATCATGTAGACAGTTTTTATGTAATAGAAAATTCCTACGTAAAATGATACAATAACATTTTCAGAAAATTGTAAAAGGATGGATATGTAGAATATATTGTGGATGTGGGGATAAAAATTCACCTAAGGTCAGTCCTGGCCTTTTTCCTGTTTCTTTTTGTTTGTTTTTTATTTTATGTTAAAATTTTAGTTTCATAGTCCAGATTAAACTTCTGTCATTAAATCTCAACATTTTATTTCTATATGTGCTAAACAACTAGTGCTCAACTAAAACAGCTTCAAGAAGGGTCTTTCACTTTGATATGAAGATGCCAAGAGATGGAGAATCCACCAGCTGGCTTAAAAGTTTTTCCTCTTGCGTAATCACTTTGTTGTTAAGTTTGTCATTTATTCCTTATTGTTCAGCTTCAGCTTCCAGCCACTTACTCTTTTTATGCTTTTCTCATTGTCCCAGAGTCATTTAATAATGAATACTTTCCCCCCATAAATTAATTTATACACTGTAGTCAAGTCACCTCAGTCTCTTTTAGATAAATTAAACATTAAGCTATTTAAATACTGCACCATACTCCAGCTATTCAGTCATCTTTGTGACTTTTTTGGCTTGCTTGTCCTCTGTGACTAGTAAACCAAGAGTCACTGCTTACCAGAATACAGTTCATTGTTCTGTTGGCATCTCCTCCTCCTTTTCTCCACCTCCTATCTCAGCTCTTGTTTTCTGTGGTTACATTTGTGTTTATGGTCTGTATATGAGGAAATAACTTTCAGCGAATATTCCACACAAGTTCCTCATGTTAGCGCTGGCCTCATACAGACCTTCAGTTTCTCAGAAGAAATCACAAGTGTACAAATGTTTAGGATTTTTCTCCCAGAATAAAAATGGCTGCTCCAGGAGAAAAATAACTTAGGAGCAACCAGGATTAAATCACTCCTGGGAGAATTTGTCCTGAGAGCACAAATATCTGTACACAGTACAGTCCTTCAGCATCCCAGGGTGCTTTGCTCCACCTCCCTTCTCCCCTCCCAGGAGACAGCATATTACTTGCTGGACTCTGCAGTCCAGCTAAGGAGGGAGAAGAACACGGATCCTTAGCAATCCCACATTGTGCTGCAGGGAGACACAAGATGACCAATTAGCAGTCTGGGTCACCTCATTAGGGCTGTTATGTACACTGCTGCCATTCTGTCCCTAGGCAGACTGAGGGAGCATGTAGAGCACACTGGGCTGCACGGTGTCAGCACTGCAAACTCTCTACTTTTTAGGGCTCAGCATGTGAATGTCTGTTCAGGCATCTCCACGTAAGTTTTTCTACCAGGAGAACAAACTTGGAAGAATTCTCCCGAATCATTTGAACATGTGTGTGCAACCATTATTATTCCACACCATGATTTTTTTTTGTCAACTTTAGAATTGGATTTAGCTAAACTACAAAAAGGCATGCTTAGTGTAGAACAAGAGTATCTACACAGAGAGAGTTAATTCAGAAGAAGTTTTGCATTCTTAAGTCTCACATTAGCTTTTTTTTTTTAGCTGTAGCTTCCCCACAGAAGCCCCTTAGTTCAGCTAGCTGTGTGCTGTAATGGATTTTCCTATTCTTCCCCTATCTTCCTGGCTGATGTAGAGCTGTTAGTTGCTTTGGATTTTTCTCTGCACATTGAGCCTCCCACTGAAACCAATTTAATGCAAGGATAGCCATGATCTTTTGAAATCTAGCCTAAAAATACACTACTTCTTTGGGCCATCTTTAGCCCTTAACCTGTCGGGCTTCTCTAGTTTGTTGTGTTCCTAACTTGCTTTATTATTCCCCGCATGTTACATTAGTAAAGAACAATATAGGTGTTTTGGCAAAGGCTATAAATTCCTTTGTAATGCTTTCCAAAAATAAATAGTTGTGGAAATTGGTCAGTATGATGGAGGCGATATCTTTTATTAGGCCAACTAGAATAGTTGCAAAAACAATTCTCTGTTTGCAAGCTTTTGGGCGCACACACCCTTCCTCAGGCAAAGGAGAACGCAAAGATTGTAAAATTTTTCCCAGGTAGAAATGAAACGTTATCCTGCACAAGAGAGCTGGAGGATGGTATAAATTCTCCTGGGTGGAAAAGTTCATTTTATGCAAATTAGGCTCAGATAAAAGTTGGAGCAGTCTATTTACCTCAGAGGTGTCTGGTGGTAAGCAGGATGTTGAATTTTGCATCTTTCTTGTTTAAGATGTTTCATATTTTACTAGAGCAGTATTATGGTGACCAACAGAGCTGCTTCCTCTTTTGAATTCTGTTATGCCTCCGTTAGTGACACTGCCATTAAAGACCCCATACATTTCTAGGAGGAAGAGTTGGATTGCATTCTTGATCCAGTTTCAGATTTTTATTGCTGTGATTTGAAAGGTGAGCTGTAAGATGAGGCTTGACCTTTGGATACCAGGTTGAATCTGTAAGGCTGGCTCTTATATTGCAAATCTCTTTGTTTATAAACAGGACAAATTTACTCAGAAGCATTTGAAGACAATAAAAATAGAACCTTACAATATTATTTTTACAGCATCACTTTTCATACTGAAATATTGATCTATTTCATAGCTTACATATGAAGATCTGCAGAAGTGTTTAGTAATATTGTATGCAACAGTAAGATCCTTTGGTCAGGCACTTGGTGCAAAATCCAGATTGGCCCCGTAGGCATTTCTGCTTATCCACAGTGATGCCTACAAACTAGATGCCACCTAGTCAGTGGCTAGACTGTTGGCTAGTGCTTAGGCTAACAGTTCAGATGGTGAAGGGTTCCTGAATGGAATTCACTTAGTTTTCTGGGACAGTATTAATTCTGTGACTTTTTAGCGGTAGTAAAATATAATAGAAGTTTACTTGAGACTTAAGATAAAAAGATTGAATTCAGTGGGTATTCAGAATCCTGTCTGTTGAGTAAGAAAGTTACAATTTTGACTAGTGTTTTTCAGAGTGGAACTATACTTCAAAAAATTGCACTGGGGCTATGATGGTTTGCCCCAGCTGAATGATCTATCCTTAAGTTTATAGGTTGCATTTTCCCACTGTTAATTTTTACGTGTAGTAGGTCTATCTGCAGCAGTTTTTTAGTTTATTTTTTAAATGATTGCTTACACTTGGAAATTTACTCCAAGATAGAAACCTTCTACTTCTAGTACTTAGGTAATCAGAATGTCCTTTGCATGGTCTGTGACATTTACTTTGCTTTCTGTGTTTTTGTTCCTCTCAAATCTGCCACAGTTCTCAAAGCAGCACTGCAAAGATGCTGTGAGTAGATGTATTTGAAAACAAAAAAAAAAGCTTAAGTTAGGTACTCCATGATATGTAGCTTATACTAATATGGAAATAAGAAGAGGATATAGGAACTTCCAGATTTGCAGTCTTTTCTTCAGCTATAAGGGCACATCTACATCTGCAGGCACGCGCACTTGCAGGAGGTCAAATAGCAGCAGCACAAATTTGTGCCGGAGATTTGTGCCTCACCACATGTGACTGAACATGCACTTTGGTGTGGGGCAAATTGTACCACTTGAGGCAAACTGACCCTGCCCAGCTCCTCCTAGGTCTTCAGCCACTCGGGTGGTGCATATGGGCCTGCTGCCTGGGCTGGCCCCAGCAGTATAAAAAGCTGCCCTGGTGACGTGGGTGACTGGTGCCTCCTGATCCTGGGGGGGCACCAGCGGCTGATGGTTGACTGCAGGGGGGTCCCCCAGTGGCCGATCACCGACCAGGGGAGGCTTCTATTGGTGTCCCCACATTCTCAGGGGGGACACTGGCCATCGCCTCTCACTCCCCAGCCAGCGAGAGCCTATGTGTCACCTATGCCTGGTGAGCAGCTCAAGGCTACCAGAGCTTCTGAAGCCCAGCCAGTTGGTATCTGGGTACACTAGTCCCTTGTGCCAGCTGGACTGCTGAAGCGGCCCTAACTTAGAGTGCCCCCCACACCCTCTACTCACTGCAGCAGTCTGGCATTGGGGGCTGCTGCCTCTTTGTGACCTGCTGCCACCTACGACAACATCCCCTTGGACCTGCGACCCTATGGTTGTACGCCTGCCAGACCCAGATGGGGTCTGCACAGCCACCTGGGCTGTGATAAGGGCACTGCAGCAGAGCTGTCTGCACCTCTGGGTTAGGTGCCAGCAGGCCTTGGCTGCACAATTAGCCTTCAGGCGGCACTGCTGTCATGTCTTTTGGTGCCCCCACTCTGCCATCTGGACAGCTATTGCCCGTAAGATGTGCTCATTGCAGTGGTGCACTTCAGACTGTTGAAGCGTGTCCTCCTGGCCCCAAATGGCAAGGATGTCAGCCACCTCATCTGCCCTCCAGCTGGGTCCCCGCTGCTGGCCCTGCATGGAGTTCTCTGCCTGGGTCCTGCCACTTGCCTCACTAGCAGAAATCCTGGTGTACCCTGTTTAAAAATTGCAGATTCTCTGATTTAAAAAACCCAAATTCTGTAATTTAAAATACCCAAAATTTGTGTTCTTCCATGATTAAAATGAAACGCCACTGCAATTAGAGAGATCAGTTGGGCAACGTTTTATTGATCTATTTACGATTTTAAAGCAGTTTGGAAGCCTACTAGTGCTTCTGTCATCATAAAATAGATTCTAAATATCTGTACACTTTGGCATTTGCTTTTGGGTTTTTTTTATCATAGAAAAATCAGAGCTGCCCTCGCCCCCTTCCCTCACTAGTATGTGGGGCGCTGAGCAGCGCTGATATGCCAGTGTCCTGCCCCTACCCTTGCCTCTTGCTTCCAATCCACAGCCCTGCCGGTGCCCCTGACTCCTGACCCTCAGTCCCTGCCTGCCCCCACCAGCTCTCTCCCGGCCTCAGCTCCGTCCCAACACCTGAACATGAGTCCAGCCGCAGCTGTCCCACCCATCTGCTGCTTTGTGGTGCTTAGCAGTGCCAGCTCTTGTTGTTCTGCCATCTGTGCCCAGGCCCTAGCAATCCTCATGGTGTTCCTGGGAAGCCTTTGACTGGGGCTCAGGGACTGAGCTGGGCAAGCCCCTTCCTTTCCAGGCTGCGCCGCTCCCCCCCCCCGGCTGCTGTAGGGGGAAAAGGGGGCTCCAAGTCCACTTTTGGTGGCCTCTCCTATCCAGAGCAGTCCTCCACCCCCAACCCCTATCTCTCATGCACATACCCCAGCTGCCACTTCCACCCCTTGCCCCAGCCCATCACACCCCACAAGTGGGTCCTCCCCTACCTGCATGTCCCTACTTGCCTTGGACAGAGTCTGGGTCCAAGCCACTGTTGCTCCACTAATATTTGCCCCATCAGCCTGAGGAAGCATGCTGGAGCAGCAGGGGCACGGAGAAGCAATAGAGATGCTCTGGCTGGGTGCCAAAGTGTCTCCTTGGAGGACCCAGCCTCTGGTTGCCTCTGGGCACACTCCTGGGTTACTCCCTGAGCATCTTTTTTCTGGCATGGTTTTTTTGTTTGGTTGGTTGGGTTTTATACCGGGATTTCCTGGCATCAAATTTAGAGTCCACACTGCAAATATGCAGCTCAGGGAACATTTTTTTCATTCCTAACATGCCTCTTGCAGCATCTCAAACTGCTTTGAGACGTCACAGCAGGCACATTCTCTCTTGTCTGGGCGCGGCCTAAGAGGTGAAAATTTGCCCTAAAGAAAATTGCTTAACATGCATTTGTATTTTTGTCTTTGTCAGAGGCTAAATAAGAATCATCATCTAGCTAATGCTGTACTTTGGTTAGAGCACTCTGCAGTTGTGATGCTTTAAGAATGTCTACACTGTAGATGCACAGAGATGAAAAGGATTAAATACTAAATACAGTAAAAGTGACATATTTTCTAATGACTCTTTTGCTAAGACATTTTTTCAAGGGGTCTTCCATTAATCACTGAACCACGCAAGTTTTGCCTTGATAGTTAGACCAATGTGCTCTTTGGACACGCTTTTGAATTGGAGCCTTGTATTATATTGCCACAAACTGCAGATTACGTGATACTACCAACATCCTGCTGACTCGCTAGAAACAATATTTTAACACTTTATGAAATTATTTAGGAGTTTGAAGTAAAGTTGGGCCTGATCTCCACTAGAAACCCAATGTTAGCTTCTGGTATCAGCTTGTGATAGCAGTTTATTTAGTATGTGCTGCTAATATACAGATATATAATAAATGATATTCAGTGCTCTGCATCTTTTCCATTTGAGATAGCTACTTTGAATATACCTACATAATAACTGTCTTTATACATCTACTGTACTGTATACTTCAACTTCTCAGATGCTTTGAACTTAGACAGTGTTTGCTATTGCCCATTTTATATTTAAAGCAGAAGTTTGCCCTTTTAAATGGCATATTCCATTCCAGGTGAAAGAACTGGCTTTGTGTGTGACCACAGATCAAACATTGTATTTGCCATCTTTTAGATTACTGAAAAGCCCATGCTTTATTTTTAGGCAAATAACTGTGGGCTAAAATTGACACCCTTCCTGATGATTGCATCCTCTGCTAAATCACTTTGAGAAAATCTCATGCAGTCAGATAACCTGCAGGGATAGAGTGGGATCCAGAGGGGCACTGTATGCATCTACAGGAGTACTTAGCATATTATGGGTGCCTAAATCCAAAACAAGCAAACAAAAAAAAAGTCCAGCTTTGACAAGTGGTATGGAGAGCACCCTGACCCAGAATATTATGTAGCCAGGTGGTTAGGGCACTGCTGAGAAATGGAAGACATAAGTTTGAATCACCTCAGGCTGAGGAGAGCCCAGAACCCTGGTCTCGCACTTCCTGGGTGAATGTTCTGACAACTAGGTAATTGGGCTGAAAATTAGATGTATCCTGTCGGTTAGATGCATTGCACTTGGCCATTCTGACTGGGTGGATGGTGATTCCTATAACCCTGAGTCAGCTGGGGCTGGACCTCAGACACATTCTCCAGTTTAGTGTTTCCTCATGGTCACTTGTGCATGGCTCCGTGCTCAGCATCTGAGTTTTCTCAATTGTCTTTTGGAGGTATCCCATGTTTCCGCATTGACTACATACGAAGCTAGACATTTAGCCTTGGTTTTTTGAGTCCCAAGGCTGGGACCTGATCCTTATTTTCAGGTATTGACAGAGGTTGATCGCGCTATACTTGTAGATGGTGTCTGGTAAAAGTATTCGGGAGGGGGAGATTTCTGGTGGGTATTCATCATGCGATATTGGTCAATTGAATTTCTCCTTTTTGTTTTCCAGAAACCAGCAAACATTCTGGTAATGGGAGAAGGTCCTGAAAGAGGAAGAGTCAAAATAGGTAATGCTTTTCAATAAAGCTTTCATTAGCTGTGCAACATATAATTAAAAATATTATTTGACATAATGTAAAGTAAAATCCATGTTATTTTTAAAGGAATCTGTATGCAACATGACAAACTGTGGACCTCTGTCAATGAGTCTTAAGAGGTTGGCAGTTTTCAAAAAAATAGTGTAGACATGTATATGAATAATAATGGCATCTGTAGGTCCATTAGATGAGATAAAATGCAGGAGCTATAAACATTTTGATTCTTCAGCACAAATCAGCAATTGACTGCCTGCACACAAATAGAAATTTCCCTATGGGCATGTTAAGGTACATGCAGCTTAACTGGCTACTTCAAGGTGACTGGTAACTTGTCCTGAGGTAAGTGAAAGGATTGAGGGCTAAGCTATTAGAGTTTTGCTTTCACCTACCACAGGATAAATCATGCACAATACCATAGGGTGAATAAATTGTCTACCCATTACCTTATTAATACCATCCAACCTAGGAATTCCTGCAACTATTATGAAACTTTTTAGCACTGGTGACAGTTGGAGGTACTGCATTTACTCACATACCACATTCACCTTTTCCCTCAAAACCAGTTCTCCAAAACTGGGGCTGTCTTAAGCAGAAAAGCTGGGGTTTTTTTGTTTGTTTGTTTGTTTTCTTTGCAGGAATAGAAGCCAGGTTGAATAGAAACATACAGAAACAGTGCTCTAATGGCTCCCAAAATGGCTCCTACTTCTCTGTCCCAGCAAGAAGGGGCAGAGTCCCCTGTTAACATTTCACAGCTGCAGTAACTATTAGCTGCAATTGAACTGGCTTAGCTGTTGCATGTGGTCTGTAGTATCATGAGGCTTATTGTATGGAAACAACAATACTATTTACTGGAGCTTATGTAAGGGCTATTTGCAGTGAAGAAGTTAGTCTTGCCAGTGCTTTTGCAAGGGTCTGGGGCCTAGTCTTGTTGCCTCACTCAGACTTGTCTCCTGGGATGCCACACTTTCTGGACACTGTTTCCAGGAGGACTTACTCTGACACAAGTTCATCACAGGGGCACAGAAGGGGATTGGCGAGGTTTTATTCACCAAGGTGCCCCCTGGGATTTCAAGAAATAATGGCCACAAGCTAGCAGAGAGCAGATTTAGACTGGACATTAGGAAGAACTTCTTCACAGTTCGAGTGACCAAGGTCTGGAACGGGCTCCCAAGGGAGGTGGTGCTCTCCCCTACCCTGGGGGTCTTCAACAGGAGGTTAGATAAGCATCTAGCTGGGGTCATCTAGACCCAGCACTCTTTCCTGCCTATGCAGGGGGTCGGACTCGATGATCTATTGAGCGAAGTGCACGTCCTATTTGGGGGGATGTGGTATGTGAGAAAATACAATAGTTTACTTGACTAGAAAAATGTCTTGCTTAGTATAGTCTGGCACTCTGCATTCCAAATTGCTGAATTTAACAATGTTTGACTTTATTGTGTAGGCAGTTTCTAGAAAAGTACTTTAAAATGTTTGATATTTTAAAGAACTGCAGAGAAATAATTATGTTAAATTAGTTAAAATTAGTTAAGTCAGTTTCACTATGTAGGGTAGGGTGGGCAAAGTCTGGCTTGCGGGCTAGATCTGGCTAGCAGTGGTCTCCATTTCCCAGCCACCCCTGCCCAGGTGGCTGGGGCCGGTTTCTGTGGAGACTCCAGCAGCAGCTGCGCTGTGCTAGCATGGGACCAAGGTTTCTGTAGAGACCGGCCCCAGCAGTGCTGGCAGGGCGCACAGCAGGGCAGGGAGCTGCTCTGGAGCTAGGCTGGGATGTTGTAGGGGTGACAACGTGATCTGGAGCCAGGACCAATCTGCAGCCTACATGCTCCAGGCAGGGGCATGCAGGTAGCGGGTTGTGGCTTTGCCCCAACTCCTTGCACGGTAACAGCATGGTCCAGAGCTGGGGCAGAGCCACAATCTACAGCCTGCATGCTCTGGGCATATAGAATAAAATATAGAATACAATCGGGGTCCAAGCAGTCCACACCTTGGAGTGTTTATTCAGAATTCACACTTTTAATTCCTTCCTCGTGTTTTTCATCATTATTAACAAGTATGTGCCTAGATAACTCCTTATCTTTAGTACTATTGTATCATTTTTGAGTTACGCAAGTTGATTGCATTCCAAATTTATCTCTGGAACAATATCCTTTAACTGGCATTCATTGCTTATGACAGAATTTAGTGGCCGATTTTTCAATCTTTTTACTTTTAAAGTCTTCTTACTCTTAGAGCTAGTTGAAGTCAGTGGGTAATGCTTTGTCAAGGCACTGACTGGTCTAACTTCTTGCCTCTTGAAATGATTTCTCCAAGTTAGTATTAAGGAAGTTTATACTGTGATAATTCTAGTCTCGTTCCATAGATAAATAGCTGTCAGTCACAAGAGCTCTCGGGTCAGAAGCTTTCAAAAGCAGTTAATTCACTAAAAAGGGGAAGGGGAAAGTACATTTTAGTTTTATGGGCATAAACTTAATTGGGGCAAGAAAATTACCCTGAGCAGTTTCTGGCTTCCTGTAATCAGAGAACCGATGAAGAATTTCTTGCATTTGAAAGTTTGTCTAACATTATTCCAACTAGTTGGTCCAATAAAACCATAACTGGTCTGATAGTTGGTAAGAAATCCTTGTCTCTTGCATAATTTCCAGAGCGCATTTGGACAATAGTAGTACTGTACTACAGTTTTGTGTACTGTATTATAGTTCCATGATGAAGCCACTTAAATGGGACAAATTTATTCCAAGTGTTTAGTGATGAATTGGGGCCAGGGTTATTTGAAGAAATTCAATTAGGTATCTAGTTAACTGTGACTATGTAATGGTCGGTGTTCATTAGGTCATATTTTCCACTAATAAAGAGATAACGCAATAGCAGCACTTTTCTTGTTATTTTATGATCCATTATGTACAGTCAAATAAGAGTCTTAATATTCATTTTCCAGCTGACATGGGTTTTGCCAGATTGTTCAATTCACCTCTAAAACCATTAGCAGATTTGGATCCAGTCGTGGTGACATTCTGGTACAGAGCTCCAGAACTGTTACTTGGTGCCAGGCATTACACGAAGGCCATTGGTAAGTTACTATGAAGGGAAGTGGTATATTTATACATTTCCTAAATAAGCTTGAAGGTTACATAATATGATGTTGCCGTATGTTGGCCAGTGGAGCTTGCTGGGCCTTGGGTGGTCTGCAGGTCAGACGCATGGGGAGGCAGAAGACATGTCAGTGTTGGGGCAGGAACAGTGAGGACAGGATGCAAGGCTATTCTAACAGACACAGGTCTCACTGTCTGAGAATATGCAGAATTCACCTTGAAGAGCTTCAGTCACAGGAGAGTGATTTTCATTTCTGTCTGCAAGGAAATGTAATACTGTTTTTACTTGAATCAAAGGTGAGGTTTTTTCCCCCCATTCAACATGCTGGGGTCGACAGAGATGGGGGGACAGCCCCTTGTATTGGATTTGAGTACACGCTGGAGGGGGAAGCAGCAGCTGATGCTCTGACTCTAAGGCCAGGGTCAGAGTTGGAGTCACAGTCACTGCCCCACAAAGCCTGTATTCCCTGCTTCCTCTTACCTTCCCCTTGCAGCCCTGGCACCTGCTGGGGTCCCAGTCCAGTCAGGGAGCACAGAGCTGCTGCTTCTGTGTGGCTGGGGTGGGGCTGGAGGCAACATGCTTCATGTTCCCTGCCCTTGCTGGATTGGGCCCCAGCAGGTGTCAGAGCTGCAAGGTGTTGGTGGAGAAAGGTAAGGGAGTAAGCAGCAAGGGGGAGGCAGTGCATGGTGGAAGCTCTGTGGGGAGGGGCAGGCAGTGGGGAGGCAAGTTGGTGGGGAGGAGGTGCCCAGGGGTACAGGCGCTGTGGGGGTGGGAGGGGCAGGCATCAGGGGGTGGTACACAGGGGTAGGTGAAGGAGGGCAGGCACTGGGATGAGCAGATGGGTGGGGGTGGGTAGAGGGGGTACAAGCACTACAGGGGCAGACATGGGGTGTCCAGGCATCATGGGAGGGAGCAGGGGACAGGTGGCAAGGGGCAGGATCTTGACACTTAACTCCTCTGCTGCCTGCTCTGCTGTTGCTGCTCATCCCAGTGGGGGCGGAGGGTTATGGGGGGAGAATTTAATTTCTAGACATGAAAAATCTATAACAAACTTATTAATTTTCCATATTTACAATCTACATTTTTGGTTGTTCATCTTAAATTCAGAGTAATCTTGGATTCAGGTAAAATATGATCATTATGGGATAAAATAATGCCTTCTATCAGTTAAACTATACAGATAAATTAACTGATTAAAATATTACTGCTGCTTTAAAAAAAAACTTGGAGCCTGTAAAAACTTTCTGTGAATATGAGAATAGATCCCAGAAGATTGTTAATCAAAAATACTACATTCTAATATGATAGAAACTTAATAAGCTCAACTGTTTTTTACTATCAAGATGTAACAAGGCAATAATGTTTTACAATATATTTGTGATAGGAACATATTTGAAGTATACAATGAATTACAAGCGAGGAAAGGACTATCAAAACTTTTTTAGTAAAATACTTGGGGTATATTGCTCCCTAGAGAAAACAGTCTACTCTAAGTTTAAATATTTTCCACAGAGTGAGATTGTGTTATCTGGTGTTCTTCAAGGTACCTCGTATTCATGCAGTAATTATTATTATCCTTTGCTTACATCCTTTACACACTGGGTATTAAACAGTGAAGAAATTGTTATTACTTTCAGAACAAAGATCTCAATTATAGTCAGTTTAGTCAGCTTAGTTACTTAATAATATGCTATATTATAAAATATAGCTCAGGAGGCTTGTCAGTGAGGCCCTAAGGGATCATGACCACAGGGAGTTCAAGAAGAGTGGTTGCTCCTCAAGGGAGCGATCCTCAATGCACAAACTAAGTCTATTCCATCTTGGAGGAAAGGCAGCAAGAGGGCACAGCAGCCCCCCTGGCTCTCCAGGGACCTAGCAGATCTTCTGAGGCTAAAAAGAAAGGCCTACAAAGGATGGAGGATGGGAGTCACCTCCAAGGAGGATTATTCTGCACTGGTCCAGTCCTGTAGGGAGCAGACCAGGAAAGCCAAGGCTGCAACTGAACTCCAGCTAGCTCTGAGCATCAAGGACAATAAAAAGTCCTTTTTCAGATATGTGGGGAGCCGGAGGAAAAGCAGGGGCAACATTGGACCCCTGCTGAACCAGATGGGGCAACTGACAACTGACGCCCAGGAAAAAGCCAACCTATTAAATAGGTACTTTGCGTCGGTCTTTCATCAGCCCCATGGGACACCCATGCCTGCTACAGGGCTGGGAAGTCCGGGTGAGGGTGATCCCCTGCCCTCCATTAATGCTGACTTCGTGAAGGAACATCTTGAGAAGCTGGATACCTTCAAGTCAGCCGGCCCTGACAATCTTCACCCCAGGGTACTCAAGGAGCTGGCGAGCATCATAGCCTCTAGCGCGGATCTTTGAAAACTCTTGGCGCTTTGTGTAGTGCCCGAAGACTGGAAGAAGGCCAATGTGGTGCCTATCTTCAAGAAAGGGAGGAAAGTGGATCCGGCTAACTATAGGCCCATCAGCCTGACTTCTATCCCGGGGAAGATCTTAGAAAAGTTTATTAAAGAGGCCATCCTTAATGGACTGGCCAACACCAACATCTTAAGGGATAGCCAGCACGGGTTTGTTGCGGGTAGGTCTTGCTTGACCAATCTCATTTCCTTCTATGACCAGGTGACCTATCACCTGGACAAGGGAGAAGAGATTGATGTCATATATCTTGACTTCAAAAAAGCCTTCGATCTGGTGTCCCATGATCGCCTCTTGGAGAAACTGGCCAATTGTCGCCTTGGGTCCTCCACGATCCACTGGCTGGAAAATTGGCTCCGGGGTCAGACCCAGAGGGTAATAATTGATGGAAGTCACTCATCGTGGTGTCCTGTGACCAGTGGGGTCCCCCAAGGCTCTGTCCTTGGACCCATACTGTTCAACATCTTCATTAATGGTGTGGACACTGGAGTCAGAAGCGGACTGGCCAAGTTCGCCGATGACACCAAACTTTGGGGCAAAGCATCCACACCAGAAGACAGGCGGGTGATCCAGGCTGACCTGGACAGGCTCAGCAATTGGGCGGACAAGAATCTGATGGTGTTCAACGCTGATAAATGCAAGGTTCTCCACCTTGGGGGAAAAAAACCTGCAGCATCCTTATAGGCTCGGCAGTGCTATGTTGGCTAGCACTATGGAAGAAAGACTTGGGGGTCATCATTGACCACAAGATGAACATGAGCCTGCAATGCGATGCTGCGGCTAGTAAAGCAACCAAAACACTGGCTTACATCCATAGATGCTTCTCAAGCAGATCCCGGGACGTCACTTTCCCCTTGTACTCAGCCTTGGTGAGGCCGCAGCTGGAGTACTGCATCCAGTTTTGGGCTCCACAATTCAAAAAGGATGTGGAGAAGCTTGAGAGAGTCCAGAGAAGAGCCACGCGCATGATCAGAGGTCAGGGAAGCAGACCCTACGATGTTAGGCTGAGAGCCCTGGGGCTCTTTAGCCTGGAAAAGCACAGGCTCAGGGGTGATCTGATGGCCACCTACAAGTTTATCGGGGTGACCATCAGTATCTGGGGGAACATTTGTTCACCAGAGCGCCCCAAGGGATGACGAGGTCGAATGGTCACAAACTACTACAAGACCGTTTCATGCTGGACATAAGGAAGAATTTCTTTACTGTCCGAGCCCCCAAGGTCTGGAACAGCCTGCCACTGGAGGTGGTTCAGGCGCCTTCATTGAGCACCTTCAAGACGAAACTGGATGCTTATCTTGCTGGGATCCTATGACCCCAGCTGGCTTCCTGCCCTTTGGGCGGGGGGCTGGACTCGATGATCTTCCGAGGTCCCTTCCAGCCCTAATATCTATGAAAAAAAAAAATTATATAAAGAGATAGATGCATTTCAATGGCAAAATTCTGTGAAAGAAAATAATACTAACTTTAACAAGAAGTATCATTTTAGATTACCAGTGATAGTGAATTTCTTAAGTTCTTAAGTTTTTGAAAATATTTGTGAGAAGAGGCATTTGGCCCTTTTAAGGAATTGCATCAGGACTGGGGTCATTCTAAAGAATAAAGAGTTATAAAGTGTAATACCATATTTTATTGCATACCACATGCCCCCAAATAAGACACAAACCGTGTTTTGGGAAAGACAGAAGTGTGGGGGGCGGGATTTTTCCAGAATCAGGGCTGAATACAGGCTGCATGGAGGACAGTCAGAGTTCACTCTTCAGTGTCACTCATTCTTTCCTTGCAAGCTGCATAGCTCAAGTTTTAACCCTCTCCCAACTTCTGCCAAATTTGTTCCTGATTCATGTGGCCCCTGGCATTGGTGCACATGGGTCCACATGCACTCCCTGAGATTGGCTGTGACCCCCCCCAGTGAAAAGCTGGTGGCAGCGATTAGCTGCTGGGGTAAGGGGGTGGGGCTAACAGGGCTCAGTCCCCCCAAACACCAGGACAACCCAGCTGCAGGCTGCTGCAGCAGGGGGGAGGGGCATGCTGGGCTCGCAGTTGGTCCAGCAGAGCAGGCAGGTAGGTAGGTAAGGTTTCTTTTCTTCCTTTAGTTTCTGGGCTTGGGGGACATGGGGGAAATCAAGACCCCCATAGTGCAGGAGGGAGCAGGGTAGGGGCAGGGCCAAATCATTCACCCCCTTCTGTGCCCCATTCTCTGCTGCACTGTGGGGATTCTCCCATGACCCAGCTTGGCTGGGGCCCCATTCACGGAGAATGAGGTCCCAGCCAGGTCAGGTCATGGGGCAGTTGGATCCCAGTGGCTCTTGTCACTGTGCACAGTGCGGGGGAGCTGCGGGGGGGGGAGCATATTCCCCCAGCCCCGTGGATCCAATGCTTTGCGGCCCTGGATGAGCCACTGGGCTCTGATCACCACACGACCCAGCCTGATCAGGGCCCCATTCACAGTGAATAGAGCCCTGGGCGGGCTGGGTCATGGGACAAACAGAGCCTGGAGGCTCCTGCAGTCATAGCACTGGGGAGCCAAGGGGGGCATGTTTCTCCACCCCCCCCCCCCGATCTTTGTATGGGGAAGGGTAGGCTGCAGCTGTGAAGTGAGCTGGGCTCTGCCTGCTCCATGCCTCGCTGCAGCCTTTGAAAGGGGTGCAGCACAGTGCCATATGCCTCGCTGCCCAGCCTGCCCAGCAGCAGGAAACACATGGTCCCTGCAAATTTTTTTTCTCCCTCTGCCCCGGTCAGCAATCAGCCACAGGTCACCCCACAGTATTAGGAGGCACCAGTCACCCGTGGTCCCTGGCAACCATTCCAGCATCCCTATGCCTCCAGTCTGGTGTGGAAATTATTTTGTTCTCTTAAAACACCACCCCAATTTTGCATTGGTAATGTTTGTGGAAAATTTGGGGGAAACTCGCTTGTGGCATATGAGTAAATGTTATTTACAGTTCCATATCAGTTACAAATGTTAGCTAGATCCTTAGTTTTGGTCCAATCCCTATAGCTCTGTAACTGTATAAACTGACTATAATGTTGGTTTAAATGGCCATCTCAAGATTCTCTCTGCATGGAAGAAGGCCCAGTGACTTAGAATTGATATAAATAGTTCTAAGGACAACCTACAGTATAGGAGGTTTAACTGTGGGAAGGGAGCTTGCCTAGGTTGCTGGTGTGAGTCAGTGTATTCCCAGCTGCCCAACAGCTGTGTGGGGGCCATCACAGCTGCCTGTAACTTTAAAACATTTTTTTGACCAAATAGGATCTACTGGAATCAAACCACTGTTGGTTATCTAGTGTTCTGTGACATATTGCCACAATAGTAGGAAATTATCTTGATTCAGAGGTATTGCTGATTGATAGGTGACAAACTATTTGCTGATCCAGGTAAATGAAGTGCATATACATGCACCCCCTTCTCCAACATCTTAGCATACCTCCTGTTATTGGTGTAACATGCTCTTGTTGTTTCAGCTGTGATACTTTAATTAGTTCTTGCCCATACCAATGATGGGGGATGTTGAGGAGCATAATGAACAAGGAGATGGTTTACTTTAGATCAGTGATTCTCAGCCTTGTTAGATTCAAGACACCCTCCAAAAAATGCCAGCTCTTAGCTTTCACTCGTTCTTTGACTACATACAAATAATAGGAAAATTCATATGTTGCAAAGAACTCACAAAGACCACAACAGATCAGAATGTTTTTAACACTCTGGATTCCTATTTGAAATCTCTGGGTTTATCTTGTGAATCATGTTTGCACACCTAATGGTGCTAACTTGCACTATTGCACTTGAAAGGATCTTAAAGCTGCAGCACCCTGGTTGAGAATCACTGCTCTAGTTGCACCCAATCCAGTGCTCTCCCTCTAAAGCAGTGGTTCTCACTCTTTTTTGTACCAGGACCCATTTGAAAACATTGGCCAGTTCTGACCCAGTGCCTCTCATCCCTGAACCGCTGCCCCGCACCCACCCCACCCTGCTGTGTGGGGCAGGGGGTGGGTGTGTGAAGGGCATGGGGGGCCCTAAGCAGCCCCTTGCAGGCTGGAACTCTGACAGCCTGCAGGGAAAAAGCCACCATTCCCCACATTTTTCTCCATTTTTAAAGTTGTTTGATCCATTTTTAACGTTTGTTTGCAACCCTTTTATATATTCTTGTGACCAACTTTTGAGTTGCGACCCATGGGTTGAGAAATGCTGCTTTAGAGCATCTACTCCTGCCATTGTAACAGCTGGATACTGGGCTCAATAGACCTTTGGTCTGATGTAGCATGGCACTCTGTGTTCTCCTTAAGGACTATATGGTCTAAACTAGCATCTGTCTCATTGAGTTGTCATCTGGCCTGTGGGGCTTGCCGAGTCTGGAAGTTTGGCAGCAGGGAAGCCATGACAGCATTAATTGTATCAGTTCTCAAAGCTGCAACAGTTACTGCTGCCACTGCTTGTCCTGTCATCAAACTTCCAGAACCATGGAGAGCCTTGTGAGCCCAGAAATGCAGTTCCCCAAGCCAGATTGGGCCTGTAGGGCCAGATGAGTTGAGCACCACTGGTATAAACCAAGGTACATTACAAGGACTCATTTTGATATCCTGGAGGAGATTGACAGGTTGGCAAGATTTTATTATTATTATTATTATTTTTAGTGATGTAGGCTAGCATTTGTAGGTTTGACATAAGGAAGGAGTCTGTTTGAGGGATCTGAATAAACAGAAAGGGAAGTCACACAATGGAGCTGGCGTAGAGTCTTTTCACAGTGCATGGGATAGCAAAAAAGAAAACATGGAGCTGAGGACAGCGGCGGAAAACATACTGAGGCCAGATTTGTTGTCAGCATAAAGGATTAAAAGAGAACATAAGACCTGAGGTATATGAAGAGATGAAGTTATGCAGAGTCTGAAAGCAAAGAGAAGCTTATAACGTAATGACTGCTGCAATGTTTATGCTTCTTATGAGTCTGAACTTGCATGTAGCCTGTGGCATTATGAGCACTTAAAAAGCAATCTTTAATGACCTAATCACGCCAGAAAGAGTTTCCATTTCAATTTAAGAACTCATGTTAGGCACGTATTCATTGATGAGCCATGTACCTCTCAAACTGCATCTAGACATTTCTTTATGAGGAGTATGTTTAACTTGTCTTCAGATTTCATAAGTTGGTTTAGTAATAACTTGTTAATTATATAAATTTCTCACTTAACTCGTTTGTATTGAACTTGTGCTTTTCAAATAAAAATATTTTTGAAGTTCCATTTTATGCAAAGGTTACAAATAACACAGTATATTTGTATAGGTTTTCATTAGAGGTGCACCGATATATTGGTCTGATATCAGATTGGTATTGATGTAAAGAAAAGTGTCTATATTAGATATTGGCCCGATAGGACCAATAATTTAGCCAATAAATACGCATGCTGCATGCAGCACAGCGCAGCACGGAGCAGAGCCTGCAGCGTGGAGAGCTGCCTCCAGCTGGTAAGTCGGAAGGGAAGGGGAGAGGGAAAGGGAGTTTGGGGAGCAGATCAATGCCCCTCACACTGAGGGAGGGGACGGGCAGGCGCCACCCAGGCGGGGGTAGGGGAGGCAGCGTGGGATGGAGGTGCAGCTTGTTAGGTGGGGGCAGCTTCCACCGCTGCTTGCACCCTGGGAGGGCTGGGGTGGGGGGTGTGTGCCTCTGGATTTGCACAGTGTGGGGTGAGCTGCAGCTGCGGGGTGGAGGGAGCCAGATCCGGCGCTGCATGGGGCTTTTCTTGCTGGGGGATGGGCTCGGAGTGGGCTGTGGTGGCACTGGAAGGAGGCTGCAGCCACCCCAAATTTTGCCCCAAAATTTTGCCCCAGCTCCGCTCCCAGCCCCGTGCCACTGTCAGCTGCCCAGCACAGCCATGGCTTTTCCTGGCGCTTGGGTGGAGGCAGGGCAGTCAGCCGGGGAGGATCTGGGAGTCTTAGTAGATCACAGATTCGGTATGGCTGAGTACAGAGGTTCAAAAGACCCAAGGCAAAATCAGTTAATCTTCACAGTTTTTTCTAAGCTGTGTAGATTGAACCGGTAAAAGACTGAACTGATGTTCAGTATTTGGGTGGCCCAGATGGGTAGAAGCCTGCATTGACCTAAGCCAGGAGCTTGGGGCCACTCAAGCATACAACCTCTCATTGCTAGGCTGCCTAAGGGTGCTGTGCCCAACTCAGCGGCAGCACAGGCCAGATTGGCAGCCAGGGTCTGCAGAGTGTGAGGGAAAGCACCTACTGAGGCTAGACGCAGGGGTGGGAATGCATCCCCCAGGCTGACACTGGGCCTCCCAGCTGGGGTCTGTCTGGTGCTGGGTGAAAGCACACACTTGAGGCCTTTTAGTCTCCCTGCAGCTTGGAGACAGCCTGGGATTGCCCCTGCCCTAGCTCCACCCTCTCCTCAGCAGTCTGACTGGGGAGGGAGCAGGGCTGGGGTGATCTTGGCCTGCCTCTGAGCTGCAGGGAGAGAAAAAGCTCCCAGTGAGTGCTTTCCCCATGCACCAGGCAGACCCAGGCTGTGGGGGCTAGTGCCAGACCAGGGGTGCATTCTCACACCCTCTGGGGAGGGTGCAAGACAGCCAGTTAGTGTTGGACCAGGGGTGCAGAGGACGGGCTCTGGCTGGGGCATCCCAGCCCAGCCCAGCTCAGGCTGGGGGGGTGGGCGAATGAAAAGCCCCTGGTGGGTGCTTTTCCCTCTGTACTGCCAGACGTAAACTGGGGGGTTTGCTTCAGCTGGGGGGGTTCTCCCCTCTGCCTGTCTTAGAAGCAGAGGGCAGGGGAAGGGGCAGAGCTGGGGTGATCTCAGCCTGGTTCAGTTGAGGGAGGCAGAAAGCCCCCTGGTTGGGTGCTTTCCCCCACATGCTGGTCAGGCCTTGGCTGGGTGGTGTGTTCCCATCCGGCCTCCCCCCCTTTCCCCCCCCAGGCTTTTCTTCCCCTTACTGTACAGCCTGGGGCTAGGGGGGCCTGAGCATCTGTTCCTTTGCCCCCATCCTGTTGTGCTGACAGGCCCAGGCAGGAAGCAGGCTGGGGAGCTGAGGCTTTAGTACCTGACAGCTGAGGATAAGGCCATCCTTGCTTTATCAGACCAGACAGCACAGCCCAGGGCTGCAAAGCATCCTGGGGGACTATGAGTTAACTTGAATAAGGAAAGGATCTGGGACAGAATTTCCATAAACTGGTTTAACCTAAATCATTTATGTCTGATACTATCTCCAACCAGGTTTATCTTAAACCAGTTTTGGCCATTTTGAAAGTGGTTTATGTACTCTGAACTTCTGTTCTGTTACAGGTTTAAACCAGTTTCCAATCACTTAAACTGGTTTATGTCGAATTTCTGTCCCTAGCCCATGAGTCTGCAGTGTGATACAAGTGCACAGAAGGCAAATGTGGTTTTGGGATGATGCATTAAGAGAAGTATTGGTGGGTGAAAGATGTGGTAAATCATAGTGCCTCACTTGGCTTTGGTTAGGCCTCACATGGAGCATTAAGTGCAGTTCTGGGCTCCACATTTTAAAAGGATGTGTAGAAGTTAGAGAGGGTCCAAAGGCGGACAACAAAGATGATAAAGGGCATGGAAAGCAAGTCATAAGAGGAGAGACTGAAGGAGTTTTTTTTCCCCTAGCAATCCTACCAGAAGTGCAGAGCCTGTGCTTTTTTTGTGGAACTCACCCAAATTGGCAGTTTCCACAAAAATTGTGCAATCATGATTTCTGCAGGTCTCTAACCATTGGTCTGACCCAGTATGGTACTACTGATGTTTTTAGGTTTATGCTTCAAATTATACTGCTGCCAACTCTTCTAGTTTTGGATGTAAAATGTGGAATGGATCCTTTGCAATTGCATTTACTTGGTTGAGTTTGAGGATTAAATGACATTATGAATAACACCTGTTGCATATCACTTTTTCTTTCTCAGTTTACACTATATTGAAAATTTTTGCTTGCTCCAGAAGCTTTCTTCACTGACTGCCCATTCTGCGGACAGAGGCACAGACACTAGTATGCTGTTTTCAGGATTTAATCCCTGAGCTAGGCATGTTTAGCTAGCAAAAAAGGTGCATAAGAGGGAACAGGATGGCAGTCTTCAAATACTTGGGCTGCCATAAAGAAGAGAGAGAGAACCTTTTCTCTCTTGTTCCAGACAGGAGAAAATAGACCAGTGGCTTAAAATTGCAGCAAGTTAAGATTGGATATCTGGAAAAACTTCACTGTGAGAACAGTGAGGCAGTGGAATTAGAGGCTCTAGGGAAGCTGTGGACTCTCCATTACTGGAGGTGTTCAAGAAGAAATTGGACAGCCACTGGTTGGGGATGATCTAGACATAGCTATGTCTGTTTTCTATTGTTGGTATTTCCATGCTTCTGGGCTTTGCTGATTCTTCCCTTCCCCCCCCCCCTTTTTCTGCAATATGTGTCAGGGTGTAAACCTCCCCAGAGGCATTGTATGTTGTGTGTGCCAATTTTTTTGCTAGGAGCCAAGCCAGAGGTTCCTGGCTAAAGGGTCTTGCCTCTCTGCTCAGGGTTAGATCAGTTACCACATTTGGGGTCAGCAAGGAATTTTACCCCTGGTCACATTAGTATGTATGGGCTGTGGGGTTTTTTGCCTTCCTCTGTAGCTGGGGGCATGGTCTCAAGAGGTCTCCTCTACCTGAGACCTCTTGAGCATATGCTGACAACATTTTATAAAAGCAGGATGTTGGCTACTGTGGTTCCCCTGCTTTACCTGTGGTATGTGAGGGTGTTAGGTCTATGTTGCATCAGGTTTGAGGGTAGTCTTACATAGAGTTTAGATTATGTTTTGTATGGGATGGTTTAGATAGGGATGATCCTGTCTCAGGCAGGGGGTTGGACTAGATGACCTCTGGAGGTCTTTCTCAGCCCTACTTCTCTATGATTGTCTTCATTCTTTTCTGAAATGAATACAACTTAAATGTAAGAAATTAATTGTTGCTTTCTCTTATTTAATTAATGTAGATTAATGAGTGTTTTATTATGGAGTATCCTAGGATTTATTTATCTCATGTAATAAGGGCTACAAAAATGTTATGTATATGTAGTGTTGTGAACTCTAGAACTGTTTTAGAATAGAAAGAAACATTTCCCACCCTTTGGTCACGTGAAAAGCAGTGTTGTGTTGGCAGGAACATAACAGGTGTTAATTTTTGCTGCAAGGTTATTTATATAAAAGATTTTAAAGGAGCTTACATAAATTGGCAGTTTGTGAAATGTAAGAGGCTGATGGTGAGAACTGAAAATAAACAGGAATCCAAAGCTCTGTAAGAGCTTGCTTGCTGCATTAAACGTTCCAGCAACTGGCATGCTAGTTGTGTATAAAAATGAGGTCGGTAGTTGTGTTTTAAGTTATGCCTGTTCAGGTGAGAGTTATCTTTGATCTATTTTACCAGGTCATTTAGTGTTGTTAGCCTGCTCCAGGGAGACAAAACACTCTATTTTCATTCCTTTGTCATTTTAGGATGCACCATTCCCAGACCTTCCCACTTGTTTGCTCAATGGGCAAATGTTCAACCCTCCTGAACTCTACCGCCCAGGGGGTTAGTGCTGGGCCCAAGGAAACACCCTGTTCTGTACCCAGGGGTGCAACCTCAGTGCACCCTAACCGCTCTGAACAGCCAGGTGCAGCTCACCAGTTTGATGCTTGCTCTAGCACCCCCATGCAAACAACAGCAATCCTACTGCCTACCTCTGTGAAGAGAATGGAAACCATTCTCAGCTGGGTCTCGGCTCTGCCCTATTGTGAGTGCTAACCCAACTCCTACCGTGGGGTGGAATGCAGTGAGCCTGCTGGGTCTCAGCTCTGTCCTGGTGTGATTATTAACCCAACCCTGCAACCCAGTCTCACTTCAGTGAAATGTGCAAGATTTTGGTTCTCTCTGTCTCTCTCTCTTTCACTCTATCTCTTGTTCTTTGGTGGCTGCAGAGTGAGGGAAGCCATAGCCCTCATGGTGGTCTCTCTGCCTCCAAGCTACATGTTGCCCTCCCCACTCCTCTCCCACCCCAGAGGAAAAATAAAATTCTGGCTGCTGTCCCTGCCCTTGCTCATCATGTCCTGGGGTGGCAAGTCACAGTTGTATAGGTCTGAGGTGTCATTAAGCTTTAGCCTGTGACTGCTCTAAAACTGTTCCAGCTTTGACAGCATAATATTCTACAGATTTAAAATGTTGTAAAGATAACCTGTAAAAGCATCCTTATTTTTTTCTGCAAGCTATAATGGCTGGTGAAGCCAAGTGTTTTGTCTTTAGAGTTCATGTTCAGTGCCATACAGGGGTGTCCCATTAGAGGATTTTTATCATGACTGCCTATTTTGAATGGTTCAAGGGGATGTGTGTTGCATGCTGCCCTTACAGATACAGCAGACTGCATCCAGAAGCACATAACTCTAGTGATCCAGAATCTGCCCTGGCTCCCAATAGCTTTCTGAGTGCAATTCAAGGTGCTGGCTGTGACATATAAGGTTCTAGACAGTCTGGGTTCTGCATACCTAAGAGGCAGCCTTCTCTCATATGTTCCATCATGATCCTTAAGGACAGCCAAGAGCAATCTCCTGCCAAGTATCTTCAGTGCACCAAGTACGCTTGGCAGAAACGCATGGGAGGACATTCTCAGTTGTACTTCAGCTTTAGAACTCCTTCCCTCTTGAGGCCTGCCAGAACCCAAGCTTGGGCATCATTTGGAAACGACGTAAGATCTTCCTACTTGGACGGGCATTTAGGAAATAAAGCTAGGGTGGGAAATCAAGTGATTTTTCTGGTTTATGGTTTCTCCTATTTTATAGGGTGTTCTGTTCTATGGTAAGCCTCCCTAAGTCTGTTTTGGGAAGGTTGGCTTATAAATGAAGTAAATGAATAAATACCAGAGTTGTTGATGTATCAGAGTAGCAGCAGGCCCTTAGTCCCCTCTGGTCCATTCTTTTCCTTGTCATGGACTGCTGGAGCAGCTGGATAGGGAATGGAGCTGTGAGTAATACAGGGCACATCTCCAAGGTATATCTGCAAGATCAGTTTGGAGATGTAAAAGGCAAGTTTCACCTAAGCAGCTGCCACAGTCTTAACAATAGGGTGGATGCAAACGTTAACAAGCAGATTCAGACTTAGCATTGTTAAGAAGGTTACAACATTTTTTGCTCCTTCCTTTCCATTTCACACTGCACAGCTATGTACTGGGACAACCAAAGGATAGTTAAAGGAGATCCTTGAGAGGGGTATTGACTGTGCCAGACTTAACTGATTTGTTTTACATATATAGTACACTGGTGCAGGAGACCAGGAGATATTGGTCTCTTCAGCCTTATGCCTACAAAAGCATATCTTGGCTGCAAATTCCTTTTTAATCTTATTAAATTAACTGTTTTAAGGGTCCCTCCACAAGGAAATAGGCTGCAGACTTTTTATTTTCGAATGAAAGATAAGGTTTTCATTTAGAGAGCCAAAAGGCTGGGTCTTTTAATGAGTTTCTGCAGAACCTTCTTCCAGCTCTTCAGCATATGGTACTGAAAGCATTCGTTGAAAGAGTCCAACTGTTGACTGCTGTCCAAAAAGTTTGCTACCAGGCTGTAATCTAGATATTGGAACTTGATTAAAGAAAGCTCTTCCACTTGCACAAACCTTTACAGCCATTCCAGGGCAGGCAGACCTGATGCTAAGTAACATTTTAACTGATTCAGCAATTTGAGCCTTGAACACTTTTGTTCCAGCAACAGCAAATATATTTCTCAACATGGCACTGCAGATTAGCACTTCAGATGAGTATCTCATTCTCAAGATGTAGCTGGGATTGTCTTACAAATCATCTTCCTGGTACTGATGTCATCTGCATTGGCAGCAGAAGTCCAGTCACAGTGGTTCCGTTCACAACATTGCCAACTCAGTTGCATGTAAAGATGCAAGAATTATTCCCAGCCACTCATGCACTGCATCAAACTAATGTAGGATTGAATGTCTCTCTAACAAAGAAACGCAGAGAGAGTCTGAAACAAAGAAAGAAAAAATAAAGTCTTAGAAAATAAAGTCTTTCTGAGCATCTCTGCTATTGGAGAGGAAAGATCTTGCCTGTTTCTTCCTTCCCTATGAATTGCAACAGCAGCTTAGATGTCAGAGTGTTTATCTCCCAGTGGAATCAATAGGAAGAAATCTTATTGGATTCACTGAGACTTAGAACAAACTTTGACTGTATACTGCATCCATTTTGCTTTTTGTGACTTCAAATCTAGCAGTGAGAAGCAGTTCTCTCATCTTGTATCAGCCTGTAGAGCATACTTTCATATCGTGATTTACAGTTGGTGATTGAGAAATGTTTAAATATGTGACAGCTAATAACAACTACACCAATAATCAAACATATTTTCTGAGATGGGCTCCTACTGCTCTCAGAATAGAAGCAGCAGAAGCAGCTCATATGGTATTAGAAGCACCCGGGAGTAGCTGTAGCTGGGGTCATTGGTGGATCCAGGATTTTGTAAAGGGAGTGTGAGAGCAGAGATGGGTGCCGCATCCCAAGTCTTAACTCCCCCCCCCCTCCAACTGGCCGACCACACTATAGGAGTAGCGGTCAGGTACTTCATTTTTTTTAAGTCTCTCAAGCAGATAAGAATCCCCCCCCACCCAACCGCCTGCTGTTGCTGCTGTCCCTGGATGATATGGGGGGCAGGGGGAGCTCCAGAGTCACTCCTGCTCTGCTTCAGCAGCAGGGAGCCAGAGACAGTGGCAGGGGCATCAGGCTGGTTCCCCCTTCCTGAGTTTGCACCCAGGCTGGTGGAAAATGCCCAAGGGGACTGGACAGAGAGAAGGAACCTGCCTGCTGCTGTTGCTCTCTCAGGCTGAGCCTGGTTCCTTGTGCAGTCCAGCTGGAGCAGGACAGGAGGAACTCTGGAGCTCTTCCCACCCCCAGGGGAGCTGGGAACAACAGCAGTGGCAGGCAGAGGAGAGAGAGAATAGGAGGGCAAAGAAGGGGGATGTGCCCTTGATTGTGGAATGGAAGGGGGAGGAATCCTTACCTAATTTGGGGACTGAAAGTCCCCAGCTGCTGCTCCCATGCCATGGTCTTAAAGGGAGGTGCAACCAAGCCACTGCAGCCCCTCTGGCTCTGTCCTGGGCTGGGGTGAAAAAGAGGTATGCTTTCCCAACATATAGTCCCAGTGTTCCATGGCTACGTCTCACCCACAAGGACAGGAGAGAGACATGGTCTGAGATTCAAGCCCTACTGTTACTGGGAATTAATGCACATCCCAATGATCCAAATTGAGAATATAACCTGGGACTGGCACTGCTCCATTTCAGGGAAGGATAATTGATGGACAGGGCCACATTTCCTAAAACCAACGTCCAAACCCAGCTGGTTGTCCTGCCCCACCCGTAGATAACATAAGCTGTGTTTAAAAGAATGTTTCTAAGGTTGCAAAAGCCAGCACTTGAAGATTAGAAAAGACCAGATTTACAGTTGCCATTTCAATATGAATTCTTGTGTGCAAGGTGATTACAGTCCTTAATTACATGATCACTCAAGCTGTTTTTGCATAGGATCCTTGCCCAGTGCACAGGATAAATGCTCAAGGTGACAAAACCACCTTGCTGAGTTGTTGGTAAGCAGAAAGCTGGTAGTTTGACTGTGTGATTTTGAAAACTGTATACTTTACTTTGCTAAGCATTTAATCAGATTTCTTTGTGCTAAATAAAAAAAAATCTATTTTCTTTAGGGGTTCACCCACCCATGTAAAATCATTGCTCCGTGTCTGTGACATTAAGTTTATAACAGGAACTAAACCTACTGTCACAAAAAAAATTATGATGCTAAGTGTCTAACACACACCATCAGCTGACCTCCTAAGATCCAGGGATCTTCTTTTTTTGTGGGAACATTAACAGGAACAGAAAAAAAAGAAGTAAAGGAATAGATATTTTAATGTGCAAACAATTCTTTCTAAAGGAAATAGATTACATTTTGGCCCTGTGAAGTCACTGGCAATTTTACTGTTGAGGCCAGGATTTAACCAGTGGTTTGTTTTGTTTTTATTTTTATTTTTTTTAAAGAGTTTTGTAAGATGTTATTAATGGGAATGTAAACCTTGATCATGACAGTAGTTTGACTGCCTTTAAGAAACTTTGGGCAAAATTCAGCCTGTTTTAAAAAGGTGGGAATGAAATTTCCCAAATTTTATATAAAAAGGATAATTTTAGGTTTTTATATTTTTCATTAATTTCACGTGCATGATGATTTGACTCTTTATTTAACTAGTTTGGTCCTATGTATCATTGCACAAGAGAGGTCTCACTTTCTGATGGAGCACTGCTGTTAAATACACTTGCCCATTGTGTACATTCTCTGAATTTCTAAAAGCGTACTGGTAGGCAAACGCTAATTCACTCATCAGTTTTTTAAATTACAAACTAAAGTTCTTCAGTACTATTTCTTTGAGCTGCTGTTTGTTAAAGCTTCAGTGGATATTTGCTAACATCTCACTGAGTGATACCCAAATCCTTGGCTTCTGGCCCACTGACCTCACTGTTTGCTTCCTTGTGAAAAGCATTGCACATGCTAACTCACCCAAACCTGTCAGCAAATCTGCATAGAAGCTGTCAGTTACCAATCTTTTACAAGAGGTGTTCTTTCAGTGTTTGGAGAAATAAAACATAGAATATCTACTGAAAGAAAATACAAGTAATTGTCCTTAACAAGAGAGAAATTGTCCTTCTTTTGTAAATTAAGGATAAATTCTGTTTTTTATTTTTTCTCATATCAGAAGTATTCAAATATGACATCTCCCCTTTTTAAAGACGTATGCTTTTTTATTTTAATGTGCCTTTAAGAGTTTGGATAAATTCCATTTAATGACCATTAGTAGTACTTTTGTGTTACCAGCATTAAATTTGTACCAAGATTCAGAATGTACAAAATGGGCTGCTGCCTTCAATATGGCATTATAGCTGTATGACTACATAAAATAATAACTAAAAACAAATTTGAAGAAAGCAATTCAGAAGATGATAAAGTTAATAAAAGAAACTTTTTCTAAATGCATCAGAAGCCAGATGCCAGCTAGAGAATTGGTGGGACCATTAGATAACCAAATTGATAGGACCATAGCAGAGAAGATAAATTAATTCTTTGTATTAGTCTTTACTGTAAAGGATATTGGATCAACTCTTCCTAGCAGATGGGTCTGAAGAGTTAAATCACATTAAAGTGGGAATAGAGGAGGTATTAGAACAAATTAATAAATGAAGCACTAATAAGTCACCAAGACCAGATGGCATTCACCCAAGAATTTTGAAAGAATTCAAGTGTGAAATAGCAGAACTGTTAGCAGTTGTATGTAACCTATCATTACAAACAGCCTCTGTGCCAGAGGACTGGCAGTTGCCAACACCCATCTTCAAAAAAGGCTCCAGAGGTGATCTTGGGAACTACAAATTAATAAGTCTTATTTCTATCCGTGGAAAGTTGGTGGAATCTATAGAAAAGAATAGAATCAGCCGTTACATGGATAAATAAGATATGCTTAGGAAGAATCAGCATGGTTTTTGTAGAGGAAATTCTTTCACGCCAGTCTCCTGAAGCTCTTTGAAGGCATTAAAAAGTATATGGACAATGGGGATTAGCAGCTACATATTTGAATTTCTAGGAGGCTTTTGACAAGGCCTCTCACCAAAGGTTCTTAAAAAACTGAGTTGCCACTGGTTTGGAAGGCTCTTTTGTGGATCAAAGTGGTTAAAAGATAAGAAACAAAGGGTAAAGCTAAGTGGTTACTTTTCACAATGGGGGAAGGCCAGTTGTGGGATATCCAAGGATCTGTGTTGGGCCTGGTTTTCTTCAACATTTTTATTAAGGACCTGGAAAAGGGAGTTGAGGGTGAACTTTCAGATTTCCAGGTGACACTAAATTATACTAGGTAGTCAAATCCCAAGCTGATAGTAAAGAGCTGAGGAAAGAGAAGGATCTCACAAAGCTGAGTAGGCAAAAAAGTGGCAGATCAACTTCAATATTTATAAGTGTAAAATAATGCCTGTGTGGAAAAATAACCTCAGTTATACCTACATAATACAGGGCTCTGAACTATCCATTACAACTCAGGAAAGAGCCCTTTGAGCCATTTTAGATAGTTCTCTAAAAATGTCAGTTCAATTTTCAGTGGTAACCACAAAAAAAAGGGCAATGAACTGCTGGGCATTATTAGGAAGAGAATTGTAAACAAAATAAACATCATCCTGCCACTGAATATAAATTCATGGTGCACCTGCATCTTCAATACTGTGTACTGTTCTTATTTCTGTGTATCAAACAGGATGTAATGGAACTAGAAAATGTTCAGGGAAGGACAAGAAAACTGGTCAGGGGTAGCACAGGGGTAGGTAACCCTGACACCTGTGCCAGAATGTGGCATACAAATGCATTTTGCTTGGCACTTGTGCCTCAGGGAAGGGGCTGGGGCTGTGCTGTCCCAACAAGGATCAGGCCCTTTGTGGCTCCCTCAGCATCTGCCTGGTCCTTCTGCAATAAAGGGGGATGCAGGTCCCGCCTACTGCTCACCTTGGGTTTAAGGATGAAATGACTTCTCTGTGAACATTACAAACACCTGTTGCATATCACTTTTTTTTTTCTTTCTCAGTTTACTCCATATTGAAAATTTTTGCTTGCTCCAACAGCCTTCTTCACTGACTGTCCATTCTATGGACAGAGGCACAGACACTAGTATTCTGTTTTCAGGATTTGATCCCTGAAAATTATTCCTCCCACAGAAATGCCCACATAGTAAATAATTAACATAGAATACCAGCACTATAATACAAAACCATAGATTCATAGATGTTAGGGTTGGAAGGGACCTCAATAGATCATTGAGTCTGACCCTCTGCATAGTCAGGAAAGAGTGCTGGGTCTAGATGACCCCAGCTAGATGCATATCCAACATCCTCTTGAAGACCCCCAGGGTAGGGGAGAGCACCACCTCCCTTGGGAGCCCGTTCCAGACCTTGGCCACTCAAACTGTGAAGAAGTTCTTCCTAATGTCCAGTCTAAATCTGCTCTCTGCTAGCTTGTGGCCATTATTTCTTGTAACCCCCAGGGGCGCCTTGGTGAATAAAACCTCACCAATTCCCTTCTGTGCCCCCGTGATGAACTTATAGGCAGCCACAAGGTTGCCTCTCAACCTTCTCTTGCGGAGGCTGAAGAGGTCCAGGTGCCCCAGTCTCTCTTCATAGAGCTTGGTCTGCAAGCCCTTAACCATACGAGTGGCCCTTCTCTGGACCCTCTCCAGGTTATCCGCATTCCTCTTGAAGTGCAGTGCCCAGAATTGCACACAGTACTCCAACTGCGGTCTGACCAGTGCCCGATAGAGGGGAAGTATCACCTCTTTGGATCTATTCGTCATGCATCTGCTGATGCATGATAAAGTGCCATTGGCTTTTCTGATGGCTTCGTCACACTGCCGGCTCATGTTCACCTTGGAGTCCACTAGGACTCCAAGATCCCTTTCCACTTCCGTGCCACCCAGCAGGTCATTCCCTAGGCTGTAGGTGTGCTGGACATTTTTCCTCCCTAGGTGCAGCACTTTGCATTTCTCCTTGTTGAACTGCATTCTGTTGTTTTCTGCCCACTTGTCCAACCTGTCCAGGTCTGCTTGCAGCTATTCCCTGCCCTCCGGCGTGTCCACCTCTCCCCATAGCTTTGTGTCATCCGCAAACTTGGACAGAGTACACTTCACTCCCTCGTCCAAGTCACTGATGAAGACATTAAAGAGTATTGGTCCAAGGACCGAGCCCTGCGGGACCCCACTGCCCACACCCTTCCAGGTTGAAACTGACCCATCCGCCATGACTCTCTGGGTGCGACCCTCTAGCCAATTCACCACCCACCGGACTGTGTAGTCATCCAAGTCACAGCCTCTTAACTTGTTCACCAGTATGGTGTGGGATACTGTATCGAAGGCCTTCCTGAAGTCTAAGTATATGACATCCACCCCTCCTCCTGTGTCCAGGCGTTTTGTAACCTGGTCATAAAAAGAGACTAGATTAGTCAGGCACGATCTGCCTGCTACGAACCCGTGCTGGTTTCCCCTCAGCATAATTTGTCCTGCCGGGCTCTCACATATGTGAGCCTTGATAATTTTTTCAAAGACTTTGCCAAGGATGGAGGTGAGACTGACTGGCCTATAGTTGCCTGGGTCCTCCTTCCTCCCCTTCTTGAAAATGGGGACCACATTGGCCCTTTTCCAGTCCTCCGGGACTTGGCCCATGCGCCACGAGCGTTCAAATATTCCCGCCAGTGGCTTTGCAATGATGTCGGCCAGTGCTTTCAGTACCCTCGGATGGAGCTCATCCGGGCCTGCCAACTTAAAGGCATCCAGTTCTTCCAAGAGACTCTGCACCATCTCAGGGTCTACGCATGGCAGTCTGGTGCCCTGCTGCTGCCTCTCTACAATCCCGGTGAGAGATTTGTCATGCCCCTCACTTAGGAACACTGAGGCAAAGAACTCGTTGAGGAGTTCAGCCTTGTCCCCCCTGTCCGTCACCAATTGCTTCTGCCCATTTAGTAGGGGTCCTATTCCTCCCTGGGCCTTCCTTTTACTCCCTATATAGCTAAAAAAACAATTTCTTTTTGTCCTTTACTTGGGATGCCATCCTCAGCTCCATGGTAGCTTTGGCCCGTCTAACTGCCTCCCTACAAGCGCGAAGAGGAGGTATATTCGTCTTCGGCGATCTCTCCCTGTTTCCACTTTTTATGTGCTCCCCTTTTGGCCCTTAGGCTGCCCTGGATTTCTCTGGTCAGCCAGGGAAGCCTCCTGGCCCCTTTCCATCTTTTTCCTCGCATCGGGATCGTCTCCCTTTGTGCCCGAAGGATCATTTCCTTAAGGCACAGCCACCCTTCTTGGGCTCCCATCACTTCAAAACTCCTACTCTGCAGTGCATCCTTGACTAATCGCCTGAGTTCATTGAGATCAGCTTTCCTAAAGTCTAGCACTTTCACCCTACTAGTTACCTTACCCACTCAACATCTTATGGTGAATTCTATTATTAGGTGATCACTGTCCCCCAGGTGACCACCGATCTGTAGGTCCCCTACCATGTTATCCCCCGTTGCCAATACCAGATCCAGTAAGGCATTCCCCCTAGTGGGACCATGTACCTCCTGTGTCAGGTGGAGGTCCTGTACACAGTTTAGAAACCTGTGTGAGCGGTGGGACTTTGCTGTCTGTGACTCCCAGCAGATGTCTGGGTAGTTTAGGTCCCCCATGACTACCGCCTCTTTAGCTTTTATGGTCTCTGAGAGCTGCCTCAGGAGCCCCGCATCTAGTTCTTCCCCTTGGTGTGGGTGTCTGTAGCAGACCCCTACCACCAAATCCCTTTCTCCTTGCCCCCCATGTAACCTAACCCACAATCCTTCTACCTCCTCATCCTTCGATTCCGTCTTGATGAGGGTCGATGTATATTGCTCATTGACATAGAGCGCAACCCCTCCCCCTTTCTTCCCCACCCTGTCCTTTCTGTACAGCCTATAACCCTCAATATGTACCGCCCAGTCGTGGGATGAATCCCACTAGGTTTCTGTTAGCCCTACTAAGTCATAGGTGTTTTCTGCAAGCAGGAGCGCTAGTTCATCCTGCTTGTTCCCCATGCTCCTAGCATTAGTATATAGGCACTTGAGCCCTGTGACTGGTGCCTTTGCTGCCCCCCACTCCGAATCCCAAGGGGCCCCTTATTTCTTACCTTCTTGTTGTTTACCTGTGCTGTACTGTTGGCCGCCCCATGGCTTGCAGGTTCCCAATGTTCTCCTTCTTCAGGCTGGGCTGTCCTTGTGGGTGCCACATGGTTTGGTGGTCCACAGCTTCCCCTGCCCTCATCTTCCCCTCCCCACGATGAGCCTAGTTTAAAGCCTGCCGAATAGAAGTATCTGAAAGAAAAAAAGTCCTAGTACAAAAGCCAATTATAGGACCTCCCAAGGATTTGTTTAAGAGTAGGTTACATAATAGTTAAGGATTATTGTAAAATCCTGGTTTACTTGGACTGCAGGCCATGTGGCTTATTCCAGCCACTTAATCTCTGATTATATGAAAACTGAAAACTCCAGATTTTCTGTAGTTTTAATAAGTATTCCGGGGGATAGTTTTATAATACCCTGAACTTGAAGGAAGTCCAGCAAGAAGCATAACAAACTCAATTTAGTAATTATTATTTTTTCATCTTTATGAATGTAAGGACTGAAAAGCATCATAATGAATATATGCTGGTGTCTGGTGTGCTGCTTGAGTCAATGAAACATTGACCTGAATTTATTAACTCGGGTATAGTTAAAAATACATTTTTATTCTAGAGAGACTGCCAATGTCATGTTGACAACTTTGTGAAGCCAAGAGGATAGGACAGATGTGCTTTCTATGTTAATTCATATCAGAGAGATCCAGGAACTTTGAATCTATCCTCAGATGTAATCTTTCTCCCACCCAGTCTAGCTCCTGAGGGGCAGGGGGGAGTCAGGAGCCAAAATCTGATGTGAAATGTGTGAGGAGTTCATCTTTGCTACCAAAAGGAGATCGCTGTATATTTTACTTTGTGAGTTAAAAGTTTTGCTGGTGTAAGGCAAAATGATTCAAGTCTCTTCACTAGTTCCATATAGAAATGACGTGACTACCAATCTGCACCCACTGCCAGAGCAGATAAAATCTTAAGTACCTAAAATCTTGTTTTCATGCAAATACTCCTGGTAATAAAAAAACTCATGATAAATCTGAGAAAGTGATGTAATGCTTATAACATGCTCTGCTCTGCCAAGAAGTAATGAGGTGAAATTATGAAAGGGAAAACAGGCTAATCATCAGGGAGAATGTCTGATAGTGAATTATGGGGGAATTGTATTTCTTGAAAAAAGTGTGGGAAATCCTATTATTTGGAACTTAGAAAACTAAACGTCAGAAAAGAACAGTGTTGGATGGACAAAGAGCGAGACTTGGATGACCTATTAGAGTGTTTCCCAAACTTATGATACAGGCGTGCTTTTTTCTGGATTAAAATTGGCAGCACACTTCACTCTTACGCCTTGAAAGGGGAGTGGTGAAAAGTGGTGATGACACACAAATGCAGTTTGCAGATATCCGGTCTTGCTGCAGCTCCCCAAGGACTAGAAGCTGTGCACACACTGTAGCTGGGAAGTGGGGGGGCTGGAACCAGTGACAGCAATGCAGACATGGAGAAAGCTTTCCTCAGGGGAAATGGTGTCAGGCTGAACTGGGGCAGCAGCATCTCTGACAGGGTGCATGGAGCCACTTGCTGTGTGCCCCAGGACTGAGGTGGGAGGTTATAAACAAACTCTGTGCTGCTCTGGGAAGTTGCGGGGCACAGGCATAGTTGGGTTTGGGAGTGGGGCATAGGGACACTTGTTGGCAAGGGCTCCCCAGAGGGCCAGGGCTGGGTCAGAGCTCTCTAGGCTGCCCACAATCAGCTGGACCTGGGACTAGAGGGAGGCCCACATCGAACATGAAGAGCAGGGCACAACAGAGCATGGCATAACCATATCCCCAAGGTGCAGGCAGGGTGAGGCAGCGGTAGTTTCCAGACATCCAGTCCCAGTGCTGCCACTGCTTCTCCCAGCCCGCCTCCCACCAAATTCCAGCTGTTGGGAAGTTGTGCCAGGACTGGATATCTTCAAGCTGCTGCTGCATTCTGCCCTTGTCTGGGGGACATGGCCATGCCGGCCCTGTTTAAAATCCCCCCAAAAAAAGAAAGAAAGAAAAGTGTCATTTTTTTGCAGCGCACCTCTGAGCTCACTGCACAATGTAGCACACTCTTTGGGAATCATTGATCTAATAGCCCTTCTATAGGAAAAATATTTTGGCATGATGCATTTTTTTAGTTTTCCACAAGGCATCATATAATCTTTAGAACACAGTCCATATAGTATTGATCAGGTTTGATTTGTATATTGTTATATTCTCTGGCTTCAGGTATCTTATTAAAGGTTAGTTGTCATGAATTTAGTGAACTAGTCTATAGTTAAATAAATATTTTATCCTTGCATTTCTTAAAATAGGAAAAAGTTGATTGAACTATTCAGGTAATCAGAAACAAGGAAGTTGAAAAAAGCTTCCTGGATCAGCTAGTCCAGCTTCTAAAATCAAGCATGGATCTATACTCTGTTTTCCATCATTTTTATTTTCCTAACCTCAACACCTTTTTTAAGGGATGCTAACAATATATTGTACCAGATATTCTTTTCCTGCCAATATTTCCCATTGCCACATCTCCTACTTCACATTTTAGGGTGCTCAATGTAATGAAACTTTTTTTTTGTAGCACAGAACTCTAAGACTTTTTGGTGACATTAGCTAGATCACTTACAGTCTGTAGACTTTATATATCTTATTTGAGATTACATGTAGATTGTACATTCTGTTTTGAACACCATACAAAAATGAAAAAGCTTCAAATATCTTCCCATCAAATGGAGGCCATTAGATTTGCTTTCATGTAGATCAGTGAGAGCCAGCCTTTTTGCCAGGTGTGCCACAAAGTAGCCCGACACCATCCCCAAGTACCACTCTGTTTCCCTTGTCCTGCCCAATCTGCTGTTCTGCTTCCTGCTCCCTGCCCTGTGCTGTGTGCCTGTTCTGTTGCTCTGTTTTCTGCTTTCTACTTTATCTGCTGCTGTTTTGCCTGTCCTTGCTCCTGTCTCTCACCTCTGCATGCAACACACGGAGGCTGCCTGTGCCACTTGTGGCACATGTGCTACTGGTTGGTCACGTCCAGTTTAAATCATCAGCATGGTGTACTATGGAATTACAGCCTAGGGACACAAAGGATGATACATTTTTCCTTCTCAGAATGTGTTTTGATCATCTTGAGAAATTATTCTAAAGTTTCTGATATAGCTGTTATTTCAGTACATCTTGTCTGGGATGTTATGTTCTGTTTTAGATAATCAGAAGATTATTTAATGATTAAGTTGAAGATTAGTTGTCAGCAGAGGTTGGGAGGGCTACAGTTTCCACTTTCTTAGTGGATCAGTTTGATTGCCAAAGCAGTGCTTCAGATAGAGTTTACAAGAGCTTGATTTATTTGCATCTGAAAATTTGATGTATTTACTCCATTTTCCTGTGTGTGTGTGTGTACACACACACACACAATAATATATATATATATATATATATATATATATAAATATATACACACACACACACAATAATATATTAGTTTATTTAATGCTTTAAAAGCTTTGGTTTTATAATGAATTTCACTGTGAGATGTTGAGGCCATATTTATCTTTAATTGAGACCAGGCTGATAGAATTCAGTGAATTCACATAAATGATCTTCCATCTCTTCTAGATATATGGGCAATTGGCTGCATATTTGCTGAACTATTGACTTCAGAACCTATTTTTCACTGTCGTCAGGAAGACATCAAAACAAGTAATCCTTTTCATCATGATCAGCTAGATCGCATTTTCAGCGTAATGGGATTCCCTGCAGGTAATTTACTTTTAAGGTCAGCCATAAAGCCTTTGAGCAGGATTTCAGCAAAAAGGAAATGACTTGCTGTTTTGAATAGCTGTATGAAAATTGGCAGTATGATGGATTTGGAACCTCTGCACAAGGAAGCATTGGGAATTGCAGAACAATAATATTGACCAAGTAATAGACATTTTCAAACAAATACTAGTTTGTGTACAGCGTATTGCTTATTCTACATTTTAAACTGCCCAATTGCTTTTTCTTTTCTAAGATAAAGACTGGGAAGATATAAGGAAGATGCCAGAATACCCTACACTTCAAAAAGACTTTAGGAGAACAACGTAAGTGATTATACCACACACAAGTATTAAGAACTGTATGTAGCAGATATACAAAAATTATCACTAGAAGTTGGCTTCTGGTACCATATTTTTTTGCACGTGACATGCACCTTTTTCCCAAAAATCAGTCCCCCAAATTTGGGATATGTGTATTAAGTGGAGAAGCTGATTTTCTGCCCGGGATAAAAGTAGCTTGTCTTGATTTCTGCTTCACACTGCAGTAGCTGTGGCATTACTGTTCAGGCAGCTGAGGATTCAGTTGATTTAATGGCTCATTGTTCTTCACTCCACAGGTGTTAATGATTGTCTTCCCTTTTTAATAGTCTTGGTGTTTCACTAATCAGGCAAACCCTTCTTAGGGCAATTTTGCTGTCTGCTAGCTGCTCCTGGTCTCTCTCCCCCTAGTTCACAGTCTTGGAGATTCTTAATCTCTTTTTGCAAAAACATAGATCCATCCATAGACACCAGTCTTCAACAGTAGCTAGGTTTTAGTTTTAGTTGAGCAGGAAAGGGAGGATGATGAGTCACCTGAAGATTAGGTTCTGTTCTTGCTGTATACAGTCACGACTCTAGTAAAATCCTTTATTCTTAATTATGATTTACAGAAACAAAGGGTGTGTTGCATATAAGAAAATACAGTATCTTAAGTCTTGTTTAGGTTTTGGAAGAATATTGTTTTGATTAGTGTCCTCTAAATTTATCATGCAACTGTTAGCTCAGTTAATCAGATTGTCCTGTTTTGTAGAAAAGGGAGGGCAAGGGCACAAAGGGCAACACAGACATCGATAAAGCTCAAGACCGCCTTTGGGAAATGTAGTTCTTTTTCCAATTTTGCCACGGATCCACTATGCGACTGTCACAGGGCACTAAGGTGTGCATGCTCCTTTAAGGGCAGAAACTGCCTAGAGAGAGGACCCTAGGAGCCAGGCATAACCCCTACAGGTGCAGGTTGCCATGGCAGCTGGCTAATGAGGGAATTAGCCTGCACCTGGTCAGCTGATGGGAAGAAGGCAGGACCCTGGGCGCACATAAACCCCAGGGCTGGGACTAGAGGGTTAGTTCTCTGGCAGCAGCCAAGGGGGAAGGAGCTCATAGAGGAAGCTACTTGGAAATGCTTGACTGCCTGTTGTGATGCTGGTAGGATTAAGGGGCTATAGGAGCTCGTAAATGCTGGTGGGGAGGAGACCCATTAAACTGAGAGAGAATCTTGCCTTCTTAAAAGGGATAGAGTGTGGACCTATGTTATTGTTGTGTTGTAGCCCAGGGGCTTGTGTGTTCTGTTGTTATTTAAACTGGTGTACCAGGCTGAGGCTATTGTCGAGGAGGAGGTCTCATTGGGGCACACTACAGTGCGGAGAGCCCAGTGCCAGAGAGGGCGCGGAGACAGGGCTGCGGAGAGCCCAGCGCCAGAGAGGGCGTGGAGACAGGGCTGCGGAGAGCCCAGCGCCAGAGTGTGCGATGACAGGAAGCCAAGCTAGATGGAGGTCTCATAAAAAGGGACATCTAATACCATCTGCGAGGTATGGGGTGTGGTAAAGGGGAGGTTTTGGAGCCACGCATCTAGCTCACAAGGCTTGGGGGGTATCATAAGACACCTCCTGAGTGTGGGACCCAGTAAAGGGTCCAACAACCTACAGCGTTTAGAGGAGTCTGTCAGGACTGTGATCGAGCAGCAACCTGAGGGCAGCCTCCCAATTTCATTGTTTAAACCAGCAAGACGTGGCAGGTGAGATTCGTAGGCGCCCATAGGGCAGAGCTGACAGTCATGGGGCTCTAGGGACATCACAGCCATCCCTGGGGAGGCTGTATCATGACAGTGACCTTAGACAAATCATAAGAGCTTTTCTGTGCATCAAGTTTATCACTGTCAAATAATAATTATACCTGATATCCGCATATTAAAAGCAAGATATATATTCCACATGCAGCTACTCTTCGCTTAATGCCGTAGTTATGTTCTTGAAAAATGTGACTTTAAGCAAAACTATGTTAAGCGAATCCAGTTATGTCACGGTAGTTACCTACTAGCAGGCGGCAGCCAAACAACATTATAACCGAACTTTGTGCGACTTTAAACAAGTATGTTCTCTAATAGATCAGCGACGTAATAACAAAACAATGTTAACCAGAAGGACGTTAAGTGAGGATTTCCTGTATTTTGATCTGAGTGGATACTAAAATTCCACATAGTGTTTTTATTGCAAAAAGGGTAAGCTATTTCCCAGCCAACTAAGAGAAGTGATTGCAACAAGCACTCAGGTATCAAATGATCACAGAACAGCCACACTGTTGGAATCACTGTGCCTGTCTGAGGCAGTGCAGTTATATATTCTATTGTAATAAATACTCACAGTTTATAAGTACCAAGAACAAAAGTTAGGACACGTATTCATGCTTTACAGAACAGAGGAAATGACAGGTTATAGATAAGACATTATATCTGCTAGCAAATGTAATACAAAGGGAATCTCTCTTAGTTAATATGAGTTTTCTTTACTGCCTGCTACACTTCCTGAGTCTTATACTCTGTTACTTATGAAATGTTTTTGCTTGGCAATTTTCCAGATATGCCAATAGTAGCCTCATAAAATACATGGAGAAACACAAGGTCAAGCCTGACAGTAAAGTTTTCCTTTTGGTAAGTACATTTCCAAAATCATTTTTAATGATTAGGTGTTATTTTACCTTGACATATTGTAACATGAATACTGTTCTGTCTTTTATTGCTAAATGCAAAAGGGTGTGAGCATAACGAATTACAAAACTTAAATCATGCATTGAACTTTTCAGCTATGGTTTTTAATATTTTAACAGATTAGCTGCCATCTACTATGTGCAATTAAACTTGTATGCTATTTAAAAAACTTGAGGACTGGATACATATTAAAGATGGCTGAAGTAATCTGTATAGTTGTACATCAGTATATAGATTATATCCATATGGGGGGGAAAGAGCTTGGCATCAGCTTTCCTCCTGGAGGGGGAATGCTTTCTCTCATATGACAACAGTGCTATCAGTACAGCTGTGACAGACTGAGTTGCTGAGATGACAGATCCAGGGCTGTGTGCACAAATGCAGTGTAAAGTTCCTATGTGCACTTCTCTGGTCCTAGTGTAGCCTCTGTGCAGGACAGGGCCCTATGCACAGGATTACAACTCTTTTCAGACTGCTTTTTCATGCATTAGCCATAATTAACACCAATGGGCCTTGCATTTGGGATCTTGCTTTCCTCTATGCTTCTCTTTCCCTGTTATGGCAGCAGTAGGGGATGGCAAAGAGTTTCTGTTCCATCTCTGCCATCAGAGGATCATTTTTTAGTTGGGGAGATCCTCCATGGGTCTGTGGTGCTGCTTTTAGGTCCAGTTTATTTCAGTGTTCTGCTCAAACCAATGCACAGTTAATTTAATTTCTTATGCCAGCAGAACTCCATAGTCATGATAATATAGAAGGTTACTGGGTTATTGAAATGAAAAATTTTACGCTACATGAAATGCTATTTTTTCTTCTGTAAGTGAGCTTTTTGTAGCTTACCGAATCATGATGAAAGGGAAGTGTACAAGCCAGGGGTTTCAAAACTGGTCATTTCCTAAATTGTTGACTGTTTGTGATGTTCTGTTCTACAGCTTCAAAAACTTCTCACTATGGATCCTACAAAGAGAATTACCTCAGAGCAGGCTTTGCAGGATCCCTACTTCCAGGAGGATCCACTACCTACATCAGAGTACGTCTTGCTTTTCCTGTGCTTTTTACTGGGATGCTTCTTTTCTGTTAAGCATCAATGTATTGTATACGGTGACCATTTAAAATGAAAAAATACGCTTGCAGCTGAAACAGTTTCCCTCACCATCGTGATTGTAACTCAAAACTTTTCAAGACAACCTGTAGTGTAGGAGAGAACAAAAACTTTGAAGTTGCTTTTCCCAGTAAAGATGGGAAAATGAAGGAACAGAGATGATTCTCAGAAACCTATTCTGTCCCTTTTGGGGCATCTGTCATTCAGAAAATATATAAAATACACTTAGTTCTGATTTATTTTTGACAAATCAGACTTTATTAGAATCCACAAACTCTCTTGCTCAGAGATTGTGAATTTTACCAGTAGCGATATTGTGATATGGTCAAATCATTTCAACTGCTGTTATAAAACTATCAAAATCCTTTTGAGCTGGTAGGAATATCTTCCACAGCAAAAGTGTCAAATGAATGCCTACAGCAGGGAATGGCAAAATACGGCCCATTGGCCAGATCTGGCCCACCAGGCTATTCTATCTGATTCGCAGGGGCCCCTAAAAAATTTAGAAATTTAATATTTATCTGCTTCTGGCTGATTGTCAAAGATGACAGCAGCCAGCAGCAGTAGGACCTAGGGGGTGCTAGCAGCAGGATTAAGCAGCCACAGCAGCAAGGTTGGCCCAGGACTGCCCCACCCCCACCCTCAGCCCCACCCCTAGCCAGAAGCCTCTGCCTAGCAGAGGCCTGGGACCCTGGGGCTGTTCCTGCCTCCCTGTGCCAGAGGGAAATTCAAATAAGAAGGTGGGGAGGGAGGCAGGGGAGGACTGCAGACAATCACTCCAGTCCTCAGGGCCAGGCTGAGCTGGCTCCTGCAGTCCCAGTGATGCATCCAGGAACCACGTGGTACTGGAGCACCCAGCTGGCGGGAGGGAGGGGACTGAGGAAATGGCTGCAGAAAGTGAGGGGAAAAGGGCAGTGAGTGGGCGTGCAGAGCACAGCAACAGCTGGGCGGGAGCACAGGGCCCTCACCGGTGTCCTGGGGCCAGTGCTGCCGGGGCCCGGAGCGGGGCAGCAGGAGCATGGGACTGGGCCAGCAGGGGCTTTGTGGAGCTGAGTTGGCTCCCCTCCTCTCCCTGCTGGCTAAGCCCAGCCCAGTTCCATAGAGCCCCTGCCAGCCCATCCCCCACCCTGGGCTCCCAGTTACCTTGGCCCCGGCGCGGGCTTCATGCTTCTGCCCAGCTGTCGCTGTGCACCACGCACTTGCTCGCTGCTACTCTTCCACCACCTGCCATGGCCATTTCATAGATTTCATAGACATTAGGGCTGGAAGGGACCTCGGAAGATCATCGAGTCCAGCCCCCCGCCCAAAGGGCAGGACGTCAGCTGGGGTCATAGGATCCCAGCAAGATAAGCATCCAGTTTCATCTTGAAGGTGTTCAATGAAGGCGCTTGAACAACCTCCGGTGGCAGGCTGTTCCAGACCTTGGGGGCTCGGACAGTAAAGAAATTCTTCCTTATGTCCAGCCTGAAACGATCTTGTAGTAGTTTGTGACCATTCAACCTCGTCATCCCTTGGGGCGCTCTGGTGAACAAACGTTCCCCTAGATACTGATGGTCACCCCTGATAAACTTGTAGGTGGCCATCAGATCACCCCTGAGCCTGCGCTTTTCCAGGCTAAAGAGCCCCAGGGCTCTCAGCCTGTCATCGTAGGGTCTGCTTCCCTGACCTCTGATCATGCGCGTGGCTCTTCTCTGGACTCTCTCAAGCTTCTCCACATCCTTTTTGAATTGTGGAGCCCAAAACTGGACGCAGTACTCCAGCTGCGGCCTCACTAAGGCCGAGTACAGGGGGAGAATGACGTCCCGGGATTTGCTTGAGAAGCATCTATGGATGCAAGCCAGCATTTTGGTCGCTATACTAGCCGCAGCATCGCATTGCAGGCTCATGTTCATCTTGTGGTCAATGATGACCCCCAAGTCTCTTTCTTCCATAGTGCTAACCAACATAGCACTGCCGAGCCTATAAGGATGCTGCGGGTTTTTTTTCCCAAGGTGGAGAACCTTGCATTTATCGGCGTTGAACACCATCAGATTCTTGTCCGCCCACTTGCTGAGCCTGTCCAGGTCAGCCTGGATCATCCGCCTGTCTTCTGGTGTGGATGCTTTGCCCCAAAGTTTGGTGTCATCGGCGAACTTGGCCAGTCCGCTTCTGACTCCAGTGTCCACATCATTAATGAAGATGTTGAACAGTATGGGTCCAAGGACAGAGCCCTGGGGCACCCCACTGGTCACAGGACACCACGATGAGTGACTTCCATCAATTACTACCCTCTGGGTCCGACCCCGGAGCCAATTTTCCAGCCAGTGGATCGTGGAGGACCCAAGGCGACAATTGGCCAGTTTCTCCAAGAGATGATCATGGGACACCAGATCGAAGGCTTTTTTGAAGTCAAGATATATGACATCAATCTCATCTCCCTTGTCCAGGTGTTAGGTCACCTGGTCGTAGAAGGAAATGAGATTGGTCAAGCAAGACCTACCCGCAACAAACCCGTGCTGGCTATTCCTTAAGATGTTGGCGTCGGCCAGTCCATTAAGGATGGCCTCCTTAATAAACTTTTCTAAGATCTTCCCCGGGATAGAAGTCAGGCTGATGGGCCTATAGTTAGCTGGATCCACTTTCCTCCCTTTCTTGAAGATAGGCACCACGTTGGCCTTCTTCCAGTCTTCGGGCACTACACCAGAGCGCCAAGAGTTTTCAAAGATCCGCGCTAGAGGCTGGGCTATGATGCTCGCCAGCTCCTTGAGTACCCTGGGGTGAAGATCGTCAGGGCCGGCTGACTTGAAGGTATCCAGCTTCTCAAGATGTTCCTTCAGAAAGTCAGCATTAATGGAGGGCAGGGGATCACCCTCACCCGGACTTCCCGGCCCTGTAGCGGGCACGGGCGTCCCATGGGGCTGATGAAAGACCGACGCAAAGTACCTATTTAATAGGTTGGCTTTTTCCTGGGCGTCAGTTGTCAGTTGCCCCATCTGGTTCAGCAGGGGTTCAGCGTTGCCTCTGCTTTTCCTCCGGCTCCCCACATATCTGAAAAAGGACTTTTTATTGTCCTTGATGCTCAAAGCTAGCTGGAGTTCAGTTGCTGCCTTGGCTTTCCTGGTCTGCTCCCTACAGGACCGGACCAGTGCAGAATAATCCTCCTTGGAGGTGACTCCCATCCTCCATCCTTTGTAGGCCTTTCTTTTTAGCCTCAGGAGGTCTGCTAGGTCCCTGGAGAGCCAGGGGGGCTGCTGTGCCCTCTTGCTGCCTTTCCTCCGAGATGGAATAGACTTAGTTTGTGCATTGAGGATCGCTCCCTTGAGGAGCAACCACTCTTCTTGAACTCCCCTCTCCCTGTGGTCACAGTCCCTTAGGGCCTCACTGACAAGCCTCCTGAGCTTGTTAAAGTCGGCTTTCCTGAAGTCAAGGACTTGCGTGTTGCTGACCGACTTGCCAGCTTTTCGGCGGATGGTGAAGGTGATCAGCTCGTGGTCGCTGTCACCCAGCTTCCCATCGATCACTAGGTCGCCGACTAGGTCCTCCCCAGTAGCCAGCACCAGGTCGAGCAGCGCTTTGCCTCTCGTTGGCCCATAGACTTCTTGAGTCAGGTAGAGGTCATCCACGCACGAGAGGAAGCTCTGTGACCGCTCAGATTTTGCTGAGCGATCCTCCCACGAGATGTCTGGGTAATTGAAGTCACCCATGACATCCATGGTCCTGGAGCAAGCTGCCTCAGCCAGTTCCTGGGCAAACTCCTGGTCTAGCTCAGGACTTTGGGTGGGAGGTCTGTAATAGACTCCCACCATTGTGTCCCCTGTGCCGTGTTCCCCACGGATTTTAACCCAGAGGGTCTCCAGCCGTCCACCCTGGTCGCCAATATCGGCTTGCAGGGACGCGTAGCTTTCCTTAACATAGAAAGCTACACCCCCACCCCTTTTCTCTACACGATCCCTCCTGTACAGGGTATAGCCATCTATCCCCGTGGTCCAGTCATGGGTGGAGTCCCACCAGGTCTCCATGATCCCTATGACATCGTAATTGTTTGCACTGAGCAGGAGGATGAGCTCCTCCTGCTTATTCCCCAAGCTCCTGGCATTTGTGTACAGGCAGGCAAGTGCCCCCTGGGGGGCTCCTTCCTTGCCCACAGATTTTACCAGGGCTGGGGCTGGGGTGGGCTCCCTTGAGTGCCATGATCCGCTGGCTTTGCAAGGATTGTTCAGTGGGCCAGCAGTGGCGGTAGTCCCCCCGTCCCCCAGCGGGCTTAGTTTAAAGCCCGGTGGAGCAGGTCAGCCAGTCTGGCTGAGAAGAGCCTCCTCCCTAGGGGAGAGAGGTGGAGACCATCTCTTCCCAGCAGCTCGCTGCCTCTCTCGCCAAAGAGCGGGCTGTGGTCATGAAAGCCAAAGCCTTTCTGATGACACCAGCGCCGCAGTCTTTGGTTGACCACATAGATCCTCCTGTCCCTTCTGAGCCCATAGCCTGAGACTGGGAGGATCAACGAGAACACCACCTGTGCCCCCAGACCCTTAAGCCCCACTCCCAAATCCCTGTAGCGCCTCATGACCTGGCTGGGAGTGCTCTGAGCCGTGTCATTGGTGCCCACATGAATAAGGAGCATGGGATAGTGGTCTGTGGGTTTGAGGAGCTTGGGGATCCTCTCTGCAATGTCCCGGATGCGGGCCCCTGGGAAGCAGCAGACTTGCTGGGCTAAGGGGTTGGGGTGGCAGATTGGCCCCTCCATCCCCCTCAGGAGGGAGTCTCCCACAACAAACACCTTACGTTTTGTCTTGGGGAGAGCAGGGGCGGGAGTTGCAGTTAGGCCCACGTTGCCTGTGGGGGCCGGCAACTCAGCAGGCTCTGCTGGGGCAGCAAGAGGTGCGTACCTGTTGCTCAGTTCTGGTGGGGGAGGGGCCTTGGTGCGGCGGGCCTTAGGGCCCTTGACCACCTTGGTCCATGCCCCTGGCTGGACACAGCAGGAGGTCCCAGAGTCCTCCTCTGGCCTGGAGGGAGACTGTGATCTACCCTCTGCCTCCCGGGGGAGAAGGGCCTGGCAGTAGGAGTCTATCTCCTGCTCGCAGTCCCTGATGGCACGCAGTCTCTGGACTGTGGCCTGGAGCTCCTCCAGCTGGCGCGCCAGAGACCCCAAAAGGGAGCAGACCCCGCAAGGGGAGGTTGCCATGCTCCCAGGCCCCAGAGCCTGAAAAAGGGACAGGCAGCCCCCGCAGCCGAGAGCCAGGGGCTCCGTCTGCGTGAAGCCCGGAACCAGGGGCTCCGTCTGGGTGGCCGTCTCTGAGGTGCCGGGGGGGGGGGGCCGCGGAGCCCAAGGGGACCCTCGGGGTGCGGCACGTGCCCATCTGTGTCATGCCTCAGGTAGGCTGGCTACGGCTGGGACTGTCTACCCTGGGGGGTGCGCAGGCAGGGTCTGGCGCCCTCCTGCACGCCCTCCCGCGTGAACTCCGCGCTAACTCACGCGCCGGCAGAGAAGCGCACCTGTTTGTGCAGCCTGTTCGTGCGGCTCCGGTCGCGTGGCTCCCTGGGGGGGCTGGGCGAAGTAGGGGCCTGGGCGGGGCTTGACCCGGCCCGGCTCCACTCAGCTGCCGCCTCCCACACACACACTAAGGGGGTTAGCCCCTTCTCTCCACGGGCCCCGCTTACCCCGGCTGCGCTGGGGGTCAGCGGGGGGCTCCGCGGCTGCTGGAGGGTTTCTGGGGGGCTTCGGGGGAGCGGGGGCACAGCGAGATTTCACCCGCGCGTCTCTCGCCGCTCCCGCGTCTAACTGGGCTTTTTCCCGGTCGGCGGGCCCTTTTAAACTGCGCGCATGCGCAGTGGGCCTGCCGTCGAGGAAGCTGCTCTTAAGGCAAATAAGGGGGCCCTGCCCGGGATTTGGGGGACCCTGCCTTACTGGAGGGGGGCTGCTGAGTAACCCCCCCTTCTCTCTCTCTCCCTGGGGGGCTGGGCCAAGTAGGGGCCTGGGCAGGGCTTGACCCGGCCCGGCTCCACTCAGCTGCCTCCTCCCACACACACACTAAGGGGGTTAGCCCCTTCTCTCCACGGGCCCCGCTTACCCCGGCTGCGCTGGGGGTCAGCGGGGAGCTCCGCGGCTGCTGGAGGGTTTCTGGGGGGCTTCGGGGGAGCGGGGGCACAGCGAGCTTTCACCCACGCATCTCTCGCCGCTCCCGCGTCTAACTGGGCTTTTTCCCAGTCGGCGGGCCCTTTTAAACTGCCCAGTTTCTCGGCTTTTCTGCCTGCCGCTCTGGCACCATGTGAGTCCCAGCTTCAGCACCAGGCTGCAGGACTCGGCAGGAACCAGTCCGGCCCCTGCAATTCTCAGCTGGCTCCATGCAGTGCTGGCTAGGCTGGTCCAGTTCCTGCTGCGGTCTCAGCTGTGCAGCTGGGATGTGGCACCGGAGCGGCAAGTGGGGGGGCGGGGGAGGATGGGGAAGTGGCATGAGAAGGGCAGCAGTGGCAGATGAGAGGAGGAAGTGACGGTGAGCAGGAACACAGTGCCCCACGGCCTGCTGTTGGGGGCTGGGATGGGGGAGGGCTGTGGGCAAGCCGTTCCCCTCCACGCAGTGCCACAACCCTCCCCAGCCACCCTCCCCCCACACTCACAGCCCCTCACCAACCTCATACCCCCCACACACATCCACACACACCCCCACATGCTCTCCCACCCCACATAGACATGCCCATACCCCTCATGCCTATCCACCCCTCCACAAAACCCAGATACACACCCATACCCTCTCCCACACCCCACATAACTACACACCCACAAACTTATACCCACCCAACCACCCCCTCCCACAATATACAAGAATAAGATTTCATTTTAAGCTATTATACTGTCACCTGTATGTACACTACACAAACACATGTAAAACAGGACAAAATATTTTTTTAATTAAATTAATTAATGTTGTAGTACATGTTTTGATTTTTAGAATATAATTTGGTATTTTTCTGGTTCCGATATGGCAAAACCCCTATCTGCAAGCAGTACTTATGGGGGGCAAAGAGAGGGACTTCTGGTGGCAAAGGTCAGGGGTAGGGGGCAGGACTTCTGGTAACAAGATGGCGACCAGGGGGCAGGGCACCTGTCAAAGGGTGCAGCCCTCAATGGGTTGCCATAACTCGGGAAGCGGCCCTCCACCTGAAATAATTGCCCTCCCCTCGCCTACAGGTTGGATCAAGCCTGAATAACTATGCCATCTGGGTTGCAGGTGGCGTAGCCACCATTTACCCCGCTTGCTGGGTCCAAATCCAGTCAGCAAAGAGCCCTGCAGTTCAGCTCTGGCCATGGGGATGTAGTGCATTTGACAAACTGTACTGCAGGTTGCCTAAAATTTTCTATTATAAGACTGGCACTACAACTTCTAATCATTTAGACTGAGATTTTCCATGCCTGGTATCTGCCTCAGGTTGAATTTTTTTGGAAAATTTTACCTGAAATGGCTTGGCCCACATTGTTATTTTGTCCACATTAAAAATCTTACTAACATGTTCCTGAGAGGCTCTAGCTCTACATCAGAAATTAGGGAGCATCTTTCTGTGGTTTAAAGTATTTATTTTTCATTTGCTGGCTCTGTGAAAGTCCACTCAAATTTGGTTTGGTTTTAAGCTTCTGAAAAATTTCAGTTCAAGCATGCTCTGTAGAAGCTCATTAGTTTGTCTTCTGAGATTTACAAAGATTCTTATTTTAACTGGGCATACTCCATTCCCGGACTGGAGGAGCTAGTAGGACTTTGCCTGCTCCTGCTCCCTCTACCTGCCAGGAGGATGAAGTGTATCCAGGCACAGAAACTGAAAGCAGCTAGAAGAACTGAAAGATTCTCTCCTGTGCTCTCATTGCATAGGAGAGAGGCACTGGGGAGAAGATCAGACTGGAGATGACCTGGGTTGTGGGGGTGGTAAAGAGAGGGTATTGAGAAGGAGTAACAGCAGGGAGGGAAATGTGCAGGGGAAAAGGAAGAAGGCTTTGTAATCAGTAGGCACTTTCCCACACTAGGATCTGGAATAAAAGTCAGAATCCATTGTTGCTTTGCTTTTAGCAAATAGCTAGCGAAACATCTCTCATTCCTGTCTAGTGGCTGGTCCATCTAGAGAACAACAGACTACTTCTGAAGCCAACAACCTCATTACCTCAAGTACTAGAGGTCTGCTGCTGTGGATCTAACTGTTCCAGCCCTGCTGCTGCTGCTATGTATGGAGGATCAGAATGGTTCCACATGTTGATCTGGGCTCGACTAGGAAAAAAGTTTTCTTTAGAAGTTTTTTTTGTTCATCCTTATTTTCTTAAAATTGAGTTAGCCCAAATTATTTGATATGCCAATTGGTACCTAGTAGAGATACAGTTTAGCACTTTCAAAACTCTGATTGGGTTGTAACAGAAGTGCCTTCCTGGAGCCAGACACCAGCAAGAAATGTTGAAATTCAGATGGGAATTGGTCTACCAGTATCTCTCTCAGGTATTTATATGCTGCTGTCCCAGACTGATCTAGTTCCCTCAGATTTCAAAGCAATCAAGTAGCATGATAATTAAGATGCTAAAACTGTCTACTCTAGGTACTAAATGGTGTTTTGTATCTTGTTAGTTAACTCGGTCTCAAAGCTATTTTTTTCCCTATGAAAGGCTTCAGAGACTGTATCCAGTTTTACACCTATCAGCCAGGATGTATGGAGCCTGATCCAAAAAGGGTTGAAGGCAATGAGAAAGTTCCCATGACATTAACTGGCTTGGAACAGGTTTTCAGTACACTGTGCCATACATGCTCCCAGCCAAATGCTGCAGAATTTCTTGTTGATTTGGATGACCAAGTGAACAAATGTGGTGTCCTGACAGCAAATAATCGTTCTGCCATTTGTACTCATTCAGATCTGCTGTGAATGCTGAAGGCGCAGGCAGCAGGCCAAAAGCAAGCAGAGTTCAAATTAAAATCAGTGCATGTCCTGCTGTATTTGTATGTTGGATAATTCAAAGTGCCACTTACTCTAATAACTAGGAGTCATAAAAGCAAAAGGAAAAAAAAAACCCTGAAAGAGATGGTGTTAAACAAATTTACTGTTTTCTTTTAATTTGCTGTTTGTTGTATTTCAGTGTGTTTGCTGGCTGTCAGATTCCTTATCCAAAACGAGAATTCCTCAATGAGGATGAACCCGAAGAGAAAGGGGATAAGGTATAGTAAAAAAATACTGTGTCTAATGTGCAACAAAAATGTAATGATGCCTCTAAGGGAAAATTAATAGAACATGGGCTGTTACTCAAGAATGTATTTTCCAGACAAGACCATCCCAAAATTACTTGTTGGTACATTGGAAAGTATTTAATTAATAATATGTGGTAAATTGAAGTGAGTCAGATAACTTGTATTTTCTTTACACTTAATACACAGCCTGTTAGACACCATTAGCACTAATGTGACAAGAAGAAGAAAAAGGAAGGGGCCTTATTCTGTAATCAATAAGCATCCTGATGGCTACATGTAAAGGGGCTGTTATGATCGAAGAGGAACCCTTTGACTCTGCATGTCCTCTGATCAGGATGTTCCATACAACAAAGGTGTCCAGTTTGATTTAAAAGTATGCTCATCAATAACACATTTGAAAGAGTAATGTGTGCTTTTTCGGCCACTGTTGATTTATACACATTGTGAGACAAAAAAAAATGTCTAGAACAGGGACATGGTTAATCTACTAAATACAATAGGAATTATACTTTTCCCTAGCTTGTTTTCAAGAGTAGAAAACCCACAAAGCCTAATTAAGATACCATAAAAGTCATGATACTGATATGGTTAACATTCAGTGACTTACTTTGCTTTTTTTAAACTCCTGCTACTTACCAAATAAGAAGAAACATCATGAGGTAAAATATATTTAAAAGTAAATATTTGCATCTTCTTAGTAACTTTGTATTTGTTAAACAAAAATGCCATAATAGAGCATACATATTTAAAGCAGTTTAGTTTTGTAAATGGCCTTTGAGGACTGTCACATATGTAAGCATGCTGTAAATAAAGGTCTTGCAGAACATTTAGTTAATTTAAAAGAAAAAAGGACATTTTTAAAATATATATTGCTTATTGAATTCCTTCTTACAGTGAAAAGTTATTTTTAAGCCAGTCTGCAGTATTATAAAAATGGATTTTGTGCCATGTTTTGGTACTTTATAAGGTATCAAAAAGGCTAAAAAGATCTTTAGCAGGATTTTTCCCCTATTTTTTAAGCCATATTTAAAAATAAGAACAACAACCCATAACACATCTTCAGTTATGTCAAGTTTTGTTTTTGGGTTTCCTGGTTTAGCTGGAAGCCATATGGAGGGAAATCCTCTCAGCTCATAGCCAGTTAAAAAATAAATCTTTAACAAAATTTTCTTTTTCTAAAATGTTCATTAATCAGTGGTTAAATTCACAGACACAAACTAAATCCTAAGATTTTTCTAATTAAAATCCTCTTCTTTCAGACATGCAGCTGGATTTTCATTTTAGTAATAGGTGCATAGATAAGAAGAAGATGGTAGTACTGGGAAATATGTTGCTGTCCTTAGGCCTTTTAATACAAAATTTGTTCCGTTTTTTCAATGAGCTACGCAACTGCTGAATGTTGGGTTTACTTTACCAGGGAAAGTGCGGACACAACGTATTATGTTGTCTCATAACTACTTCAATGACAGCTTTCTTCCATAGGGATCTCTGGGTAATCATTACAAGATATGAAGCCTACTCAATGAAAATAGCAAAACCCTTCAGTGCAGTGCTCACAAAGGAACATTGATTCTTGAACTAGCTGTTACTTAAAATAAGTTTGAAAACAGTACTACATTTCTTGAAACATATTTTAATTAAAGCTAATGATTTGCAACTGTAATTTCAATGAAACATCATGATGTGATCATAGGAAAAAGTAAGACCTAAATGTCCAGTAACAGATCAAAAATATGTTTTATTTTGCAATACAATAAAATGCTTTGATGACCTTTAATTAGCATTTCAAAACTTTGGAAACCACTGCCAGTACCTATTTTTGCTATCCTGTAGTGCAAAGGCACATGGGAGTCTGTGATAGAAGCTGTTCCCCTGACTCAGGCCAGATTTGTGCTGGAAAATTTGCTGGGATAGCAGTATTGGTTGCAAGTTACAGTGTATGATATTTCTATACCAGTCAGTCTTAGTGTGTGGATAGTGCTATACAGGCAAAAAGGTGTTTCTGCTGATTGTCAGTTAGAGGAAACAGTGCCTGCAGTTTCTTTCCCAGTCTGTCTTGAGCAGTCCTTCTAAGTGACAAGTCTTTACCTGCCTTTCTCCCATACTGGTGTGCTTCAGTTCAGTCCAGTTTAGCCTGCAACATAGGGCTACCCCACCTGTTCTTTCATCCATCATACTGTCACAGCTATGTAGCCACCAGTGCCTTAGACCCCTTCGTAGTCCCTCTCAAATAGGAGATTTTGCACTTATGCCTTTCTCTTGGTGGAATCCCTGGTTCTATCAGTCAGACCAGACATATGGGCAGGAGCAGTTCCTGGTTCTGTTTGTGTTGATACAGACCCAGCTATTTTGGGCACCTGTAAAAAACTTCCCCTCTGTAAGTCTGTCTCCAGCGGCTAGTTTAAGTGACTCAAGAGCAGTGTTTCCAAATATATTCTCTGTTTATTCAAAGGCACATAGTAATCAGAGAAAAGAGTTAAAACAACAAATACCATATATTATCTGGTCTTACCAAAACTTTATCCTTGGAAGTCTCAGAAACTTATGCTCAACCCAGACACCCCTATCTTTCGGCTGGAAGAGACAGATTGCACTGCTGCATTCTTTGTCCCTTAGTCCCAGTGTGCGTCTGTCAGTGTCAAGCAGCTATAGACTGTTTCGTCTCTTTCTGTTGGGACTGCTTTTAACTATTGTTGGTCCTTTGACCATTGGACTCTGGCCTTGGAAAAACAGCTGTGTGATTCATGGCTGGTACCTGGGAAGAGAATGATCTCACTGGTTCATTCAAGCTGTCTCGACTGACCATATTTTTGTTCCTGCTTGCTCTTCCTGGCACTCCTTCTAGACCGGAGCATGGGGTAGTCTGACCAAATAATGTTAATTAGTTAAACTGCAATATAATATTCATAAAAATAGCTTCCATTCTGGAAACTAGGAAACACTCTACCTAAAAGCACTGTTTTGTTGCCTGTACTAGCAGGGTTAGCTGGTTACAGCTGTACTGGCAAACCTTTATCTAGTGTAGACTAAACCTCTACGTCTTACAAATGCAGCAGGAGCAGCAGCTCCATCACATAGATATTTCAAACCATTGAGGTAAGTTTCATGCCGCCTTTATCAGAAGTCAGAGGAAACATGGACTCTGCATTTCCTTCAGTGCTTGGCAAGCCCGAGTCATGGGGATTCCCACTGTTTCAGTTTTTCATGCAGTCCAGGTTTCAACTTGGCAGCTTTCACGATTTGCAATAAAAATGGTTCAGCTTACATCCAAGCACCCATAGGCAAAACACCCCCGCAACATGTCACATAACTGATTTTTTTCTAAGACCCAGACATCTTAGAACTGTGATACAAAAGCAGTCTTAATTAGGACCATCATTTATATAACTACTAATGGCTCAGTCAACACCAGTAGATAAATAATGTCTTTTAAGAAAACATTCAATAGCAGTAATCTTAAAATTGTTTAGGAAATTAGCTTGTTGAAGTCTCTCTTAAAATAGGAACTGTCTCTGACTGGGTCTGAGGCATACAAGCAGTAGGAAGCATTCTTGGGTCACTGAACATGTACGTGAAACATCAGTTACTCCTAGGTACTTGAAAATGCCGGATAATCTGTGCTTCTCTCCACTCCTAAATACATACATTCTTATGAATTTCCTCTGATGTGTAACTTGTGACTGCCACAATGTATGCCACCAGTGTACATTTTGACTTAATTTTACAGTGGTAACTAAATAGCTTTTGGTTAGCGAGACTGTCAAAAAATTTCTGCCAAAGGCAATTGGTTTCAGCAACTTATGGGAAGTTAGTTGCATCAGCTTTCTATAAAAACTGACCACATCAAAGCTTTGATAAATGGTGCCTCAATAAATGTATCCCCGAACAACCTTGTAATGAGTTCTCAATTCCATAACATTTTATAGTGTTTACAGCAAAGACCTTAACTGCTTTGTACAACATCTCAGAGTTTTTATTTAAAAGTACGTCTGAAGCTGCAATAAAGAAATGTTTTTCTTTGTGGAGTGAGAATATTATATTTAATAATATAAACAGTAAATAAAATAGTCACGTTTGTAATTGCCTTGGCTGTATAGCGGTGCCCTCGATTGGGAGCCTCTGCAAAGCCCCAAAGCAGAGACAAGAATGATGCAGCTGAGATACTCCTTACATTAGAGTATCTGTCAATCCCTGGCCCATCACAGTTCACTTCTTGTCCCATTCCTTCAAGTCATTATGTCTCTGCTGTAAATAGTGTCATTTCTTGTCCTATTCCCACAGCCACTCTACCCATTCTTTCTTTCCTATTTGCTGCCAGGCCTTCCTGGTTTTCATTTATATTCCTCTCTCCCACCCATCTTTAGACACCTTTTGTCATTTCCTCATTCTACCTCAGCCTTTGTACTGCCAGAAAACTTTTCTTTTCCTTCAACCCTCTATCTTTGGACTATATGCCCTGTTCCTCTTCCTTCTTACTGCCACCAACAAAACTCTTCTGTATCTGCTATACCATGCGTGGCTTTCTTACTAAGGTATTTCTCATTGCAAGGTGTAAGATGCAGAGCTGTAATGCAGTAGTGAGATTTGTTCCTCATTTTTCATGGGCGTGCTGCATGCCTGGGGACAATTCACTTTGTGTCTATGTCTCTGTAAAATGGGAATAATGCTACTATCTGACAAAACTGCTGTGATGTTTAATTCATTGCCTGGAAAGCTGTTTTGAATGTTGGGTGGAAGGTATCAACACATTGCTATTTATTACTGTGCCCCACTGCTTTTTCTCAGTATACTACAGCTTATTTGCAGTGGTTCATAATGGGACCAGAAGTCAGGGTAAATAATGCATCTTATAGGCTGTAATGTATCTAGAGAGCATAAGCTTTTGTGAATTTGATCTCACTTCATCAGGTGCTGTGAAAGGACAAGCATAGAGCAGTGTATAAAGTGAAGCATGTGACCGCCATTTTCTTGATTGTGCCTTCTACCCTCCTCACAATTAATATGATCCTGATTGACTGGCTAGGGTGAGGAGTTTAGGCAGATTCAAAAAACGGGATTGGACAAATTCTTGGAGGAAAGGTGCATCAAGTAGCTCTTGAGCATGGGACTTGAGGATACAGCCTCTGGCTCAACTGTAAATGCTAAAGACTGCAAGTAAGAGAGGAACAGTGGAAAAAACCCTGGTCATACCCAGTTCACTTTCCCTTTCAGCATCCACTCTCTGCCACTGTGTGACACAGGATATTTATTGGGCAAGATGGGCGTATGGTCTTACCCAGTAAATGGTAGTTCTTATGTTCTTATGAGTTACACATCTGTCATTCAAGTTGCTGTTTATCTAGGCCTCCCTATTTAATAAAAATAAAAATGAACCACAGATCATTTGATTCCAGTCAGTAATTGAAACCCATAAAGTTGAAATGACTTCAGAATTCCCCCAGCCCTCATCAGCACACATTCCTACCTGCAGCATGTGGAGGATGCATTCTTCACTTTGGTCCACCTGTCTCTTGTCCTGTGGCTGGTTGATTCTTACTCCTTGTTCTGTTTAGGGGCAATTTGAGAGCATGTAATCCCAAACTAAACAAACAAACAAACAAACAAAAAGCCAGAAAAAGTTACCTTCCCTAGCTGTGCTTTCTCCTAGAATCAGCAGCAGCAGAATCAGCATCAGCAACAAACAGCACCTCAGCAGCAACAGCAAGCAGCACCTCAGCAGCAGCAACAGCAACAAAACAGTACCCAGACAAATGGGACGGCAGGAGGAGGTGGAGCAGGAGGAGGGGGCACTGGGGCAGGACTCCAGCATAGCCAGGACTCCGGCCTCAATCAGGTGCCTCCAAATAAGAAACCACGCATAGGGCCTTCAGGCACTAACTCAGGCGGGCCTGTTATGCCTTCAGATTATCAGGTACAGACTTTGGTTCTTCTCATTTGTGTTATTTTAAGGAGCAAGGTATAGTCGCACTCTTAAGATTTTTAGTGTGTGTGTGTGTGTGTGTGTGTGTGTGTGTGTGTGTGTGTGTCAGAGAACAAGTACACTTTAAGCTGAAGCTCATTGTCACCTGAATGCGCATGCTTCAGTTTAGAAAGGATTTTGCTGTCTCAGAGTTAACTGGAAGTGAATTGCATGCTGTTGCAGATATAGATTTCATCAGCTGTTCTCGGTCAATGAGCTGTATCCTGTACTGTGCTGAGCGTTCTGGCTCCTATCCGGCAAAGAATTTAAATATGTATTTAACATAAGGCTGTGAGTAACTCTATGAAAACTAGTGGAACCACTGTCACGTACTTAAATGCTTTACACAGGATCAAGTCCGAAGCATTCAGCAACTTTGCAAAATTGAAGCCTGTGTGAAAAGCAGTCCTGGTAAAAAGTAGCTAAATGAGCAGCCAGCTCTTTAATTCCTGACACCTTCTCTTCTGCTTCATCAAGATGATAGGACCATTCAGATTCTATTATTTGTCCTAATCCTCGCTAACTGTTCTTTAATCTTAAAGTACAGTTCCTTTGTTACTATAGCCTATGAGCATTAGTGGATCAGCGTGCTTTATTCTAAAGCAGGGCACTATAATAATGCTACTGTTTCATCTCAACTATAAGAGAAAATTCAAATATAAATCTTCAAATGTAGTATTTTATTTTTTAGTAGCAACAGATTGGTCTGTTATGTTCCTGTCTCAGTACAGTAACATTAGAATTTATTACATGAGAATGAAATTTCCAAATTAATTTTGAATTAGCACATTTGTCAGTGTTTACTGAAATTAGAGTATTTTTCCACTGAAAGTGACATATATTGAGACACACAAAAATTTTTATTAAACAAGCTCCCAATTATGTGGGTAGACCACAGTCATTTCTGATGAGATTCACTGAGTATTACTAGAAAAATATATTTTTAATTAAAAAAAAATGAAGCCTACATTAAAGGCCTACATGTATTTTTTCAATAAAATTATTGAAAAAAGAATAGAATGGATATTTCTTGTAGTTATGGTTTTGCAGATTCTGTCATTTGGATCCTCTCAGAGAAGGATTCGTCTCAGCATGTATTTAATCTTTCTTGTAAATGCATAGCTGCTTTGACTTCATAATCCTTCCCTCACCGCCAGATAATTAATTTCTGGATGCTAGACATTTTCTCCCATTTTTTAATTTTCTTTCTTCATTGCAAGCTATTGTGAAGTTGTAATGGCCAATTAGGAGTAAAGACAATTTAGCTTTCTTTTATAAGTTTCAGCCTGGCTTTTGGTCTGGACAAGTCTCTCTAACTGTTCAGGTGCAGATTGTTTATTACTGCCTTGTTTCTGTCTCTATTAAAGGATTTTTTTTTTTTGCTAATTCTTGGATCCTTTGGAAGTTTTCAGAGTTCTGGGCAGCCCTCCCCCTCACAGTCTTTTCCTGGTTTAAATCTTATCTTTTTAGGGCAGTTACAGTGAAATGATTCTTCTCAGCCTGCAGCCATTTGTTTCAGTGTCTCCTCCCTTCAAGGCTTTCTTGCAGTGTATGTTATCTGTATATCCCCATTAAATCATTTGTTAATTCATACAATCTGATTATCTATTTTTACTTTGGTATTCATATGCTCCTTAGTTTTAGCTGGCTATTTGTCTTGTATCAGTAATGGAATGTCTGCAATTTGTCCAAATCTGGGCTCTGTTAAAATAAATTTTCTTCTGTGAGACTAAAATAAGCATAGGCTAGTTAATGCCTTCCTGTAGTCTTACAGCATTGATCTGACTCCCTTATAGCTTCTACAAAATTCAGGGGGCAGAATCATTTGATTTAGCTTTTGATTTCAAATCTTTTGATGAACAATATTTTATATTATTTGATCAAAGCCAGTCTGCTTTACTACTGCTTTAGGTTCCTTGTGTGTCTGCATTCTACTTTGCTGGCATGGCCTTGCTTTTTGTTTAACATTCTGACCTTTTCCTTTTCCAGCAATCTAGTCCAAATTCTTCATTTATGTTTTTAACGGAGTATAGATTAAACTTTATCACTGATGGTGCCAAAACATTTATTTCTTTTTCTCTTTTGAATGCCTGGACATTAAACGTTAAGGCAACAAAACCTGAGCTTTTAAAAACAAAAACCAAGACCAGGGCACATCAGCACTTCCTTGGTTTGAAAGCCAGATTTATTTTTTCTTTGCACAGGGCTTTGAAATATTTGACATGAAAAAGGGTATGCATTTTACATCCTCTGTTGAATAATGATACCTATTAGTAGACCAGTATGTTATTGATAAGGAAATGGGAAGACATAGGTAGGTTGACTTTTCTTCTAGGAATCTGTAAAATACTGTAAAGACAATAGAAAATTATAATATTCTTAAAGCTGCTGATGTTTCTTCATCTAGCCCAGATTCATGAGATTAATTCATTTTAATAAGATTAATGAATAACAACACCTTTTTGGTTTTGCAAAAGTGGGGTTTGGAAACTCAAGCAATTTCAAGAGAAACCACAGGAAAATCAGTTTCTTTGTTTCTGCCAAACTGGGAGCCCAGAGACCCGATTTTAAAATTATAGTATATTATTATTTGAATTTATCACCAAATCTCTTCTATCAAACCAAATACATTGTCTTTCCAGTACTTTTACAACACCCCATCTTGGGGAACAGGGTGAGGGTTGGAGCAAGCAGTTATTTATATCTGTTTAGTTAATTTTGGCATAGAAGTAAAAAATGATAAATATTAAATGCAGTCATCGTAGTTGGATATGACCTCTGTAACAGTTGACATTAGAAAGTAGGAATGTACCATAATCTACTTTTAAAAAGTGCATATTTTCCCTTTGAAAGCTGCCCTTTTTTGATTGAAAGTGTGTCTTTCTATGCGTCTGTCAGGCAGCTTGCATATTTTGGATAATGTATTAATAATAATGATTATTTATCATACTGAACTTCTATATTAACGTTTTCCAGTCACTTTTACCTGCCACTTGGATTTGAACGATCCTCTTGGCTGTGAAAAATTCCCTCAGCTGTTTTCAGTTTTTTCACTCTGCTTTATTTTTCTTCAGCACTCCAGCTCACGCCTGAGTTACCAAAGCAACATTCAGGGATCTTCTCAGTCCCAGAGTACAATGGGCTATTCCACATCATCTCAGCAGAGCTCTCAGTATCACCAGTCTCATCAATCTCACAGGTACTGAGAGGCCTAATAGACTGTGCTTGGAAAGGAATGGACTAAAAGCCAGAAGACTCCAGCAATATGAAGTTCATAATAATGAGAAGAACCAAAAATGCAAACTGCGATGCAGATTTAAAATTCACAATTACAAGAGGAAAACTTTAGTTACTGAAGATTTTTTTTCAGACAACTCTGTCTTTTCATCATTGCCATAAAGGAGATTCTTGTGAAGTGCCCCCCAGCTTCCCCTCGCATGTGTCCTGTTGTGGTTACTCTGATGAAATCTTCTGATCTGAACCCAGCACTTAACTTCTTTAACTTTTGGAATTTTTGAAGGATTCCTGGTGCACCTTTCTCATGCTGTATTGATCGCCATAAGTCTATCTTTGCAAATCTCTTTAATGGGATTTTACAGTTTTAAAATCTTGAACTCCCAGGCTTTCAAGCTTGTATATAGTTAGTTTTTTACTAGGCAAACCAGTTTAGCTATACAAGTATAATGCACCTTTTTAAAGCACTATGTTATTTTCACAGGATATTACTGTTTTGCTCATGGATGTCAAGAAAAGCGAATTTTACTGTTCCAGAGTATTTTACTATTCTGTTTTTATTAATCTAGTTTTCAGGCAAGGTCTTAAAAAAAAAAATTAAAATAAAATAAAAAAAAATAAAGGAAAGAAAAGAAAAGAAAAAAAAGTACCCAACCCAAGTCTCTGCAGCAGCTAATATGCTGCATGCTACTGGACCGAACACCAAACAGAAGATCATGAATGTTTTTTAAATCATTCATATTGAATCCCATTGATTACAGCTATCACCTTCTAAGTAGCTTTGAATTAAACATTATTTTAAATTAGACCATGATGGTTACATGAAAAGGAGATGGCCTTCAGGGCTCTGCTGGAACAAAGCAATGGAACATCTTCCCTGGTTGTGCACCCAGAATAGCCAGGAATATGCATTGACTGGCCTCACGTCTTGATAGAAGAGAGTGTGGGGATGAAGGGCTTGTCTTTCTGTTAAACAGCTCTTTAGTATGTTCTGTAAATCCTGCTTTTGATGTTGCAGTCTCTTTTGTTGGTTTCCCTGAATCATTTATCTAAATACAGAAAATATTAAGACTTATAAAGAACAAAGAAGTATCCGTCTTTACATAGGATCATTACATTTAAGTAAAAATATTGTACATTTTAAAGAGCATGTTAAAAACTGTTCTAGTTTCTCATGTTTATAGTGGATATTCTGTATTCTTCCCATTGCTGTGATTATCCCAGATTAGTTACACCAGATGCACTTGATTGCACTGAAATAGGTTGGGGTTTTATTTGGTGTTTTTTTTCCCCTTCCCCCAAGAGCAAATATATTTTGATTGTGCCTGAGGACTGTAAGTGGATGGATAACAGGCAGGCTATGCCAGGTAAATAATCAGCATTCACAAGCATAATCAGAGGACCACAATTCAATTAATGAAGCCTCAGCTATTCAGAGAAACGTAACATAACTTGAGGCAGCTCCATTTTATATTTCATTGCTTAAAGAAGGCTCATGATTCTCATTGCACTAAAACTGGAAAGACATTTATTTACTTTAAAATGTTACGAGCTGGATAAGCAGCCCCCGGCTTTTTTAATTGATTGCTGAAAAAAAGGTAGCAGAAGGAGCAAGCTATGTATAAAAAGGGCATATTATTGGAATTTACACTTTACAGTGTGGTCTCTTCTGTCTGACTCCGTGTTCTAGCCCGAATCCATGTGAGAATTTAGATGTAAAGCAGTAAACATTTCACAATAAATTAGTGGTAGATGTTAGCAGGGTGTTAGATATGTATGCCCCAAGGAGAATATTCATTCATCCCAGTCATACAAGAATGATAAATATTTCTGTGGAGACTGATCTTTCATCCCTGCAAAAATCTTTTATTTTAATAAGCAGTTGGAAATGTATGTGGTTTGGCCAGATCATGGGCCACATGACTTCGATGACATTGGTCTTCTCAGAGAAGTGTCTGGAGGTAAAATTAAATTTAAAATGAGTGAAAGAGCAGTGAAAATGAAATGGAGCAATTTGAAGAGAAATATTGCCAATTGTTATTAGGACAAAACCATCTCCTACTGAATACTTTTCATCTTTATTCTCTATGATATTATGTGCCATGTGTATCTGAGTAACTTTGTTGGTGGGAACTGATTTTCATTGGTTCTTTACTTGAGTTCAGTGAATCTGCTAGGGTTAAAATCTTTTCCAGGATTAATTACCCCAAGTTTTTATTGAAGTTAGGAGGAGCCGCATGGCTGTATCTGAGGAACAATTTGGCCCCTGCCAACAACATTGTTGGATATTCTTGTGATTGGCTTCCACATTTCTGACTAGCAGCCCTTGATATATGCTGCTTTGTCGTCTCCTCTTCTCACCCCTCTATCCAGTCAAAGCACTATTGTCTCTTTGAGCATAATTGTTTAATATTTATACTCTTTGCCACCTTTTCAAAGTACTGGTAATGGCAGGAGGTGGAAAGGGACAAGTCTTCTCCTGGCTGAGTTGGATTCCTGTGGTCCCAACAAAGTTAAATTTTAGTGTAGGTTCACGTATGTACGAAGTGTGAAGATTCACAGCATTGTAATATGCTTTAATTCAGTGAGCTTCCATCCCCTAGAATGACTGCCATGAGCTGAATAAGTATTTCTTTATTTGCTTAATCTAAATCACTTATTGTGCTCCAGTGCCCTGCCGCTTCTGCGCGCATTCATAAAACTGAACTAACTCCTCCATTGCCTTCCAGGTAAAAGCTGAATGGGGAATAGATAAAGGGAAAGGTTACTGTTGGAAATGTTTACTGTGCACACTTACTTCCTTTCCTCTGCCAGTTGGTTTTTGGATGTTTGGTCTTTTCTGGTGAGTTATATGTGACTTTCAAGATGGATGGGAGCCAGCCGCAAGATGAAGCAGCCTTGTTTTGGGGGGTGATTTCACAAGGGAAAAATGCTCTTTTTGTCGAAAGGTTAATCAGGTAATCTGTTGTGAGAAACCAGGAGCATGTATATTTTTGTGCCTGGTCAGTTATAGCAGTTGATACATACTGGTATTCCCTTTTTTATCCTTACCCTGAACCTCTGTGTGCCCCCACAAAACCTGAAACCTAGTACAGGCACTCCTCACTTAATGACCGAGTTCTGTTCCTGCGACTAGGTCATTAAGCGAATTGGTCGATAAGCGACGAGCCGCCCCTTGATACTGCGTGCCTTGGCTTGAGACGCCGTGCTGCCGTTTCAAAGACCAAAGTGCTCGTACTTACGACCAAAGTTCTCGTACTCACGACCAGTTCTCGCTGGTCGTAAGTCCGTGTGGTCATTAAACAGGTAGGTCGTTAAGTGAGGAGCACCTGTAATGGAAAGTGATACCAATAAGCCTTTTTTCCCATTCCCTTGGTGATGCATTTGGACCATCCAGTATCATTCTGCGATGTTTCTGCTCTGGCCTTTGGAGGAAACACAAAAGTGGGGAATAGGATTAGCAGCATAGTCTACATTGATGAAGTTTATGTAGCACAAACTGCACAATGAAGGAAGAATATTGTGAAAGCCGTGAGTCCTGCACTGTATCTGTGACACTGTATCTTTTTTTGGGGGGTGGGGGGGAGGGAAGAGCATTCTGAGAGGGGATAGGGGGGAAGCTTGAAGTATTCAAATGTGTATAATATTTTATATAAACATAATCTTAGTTCCCCTTCATAATCTTCAGTAATGGTACTTATACACCATTAAGCAAAGAATTGTTTTAGGGTTAAATAAATGTATTGTACATAAGGCCATATGTAATCTTTTAAAAATGTCGCCACACAGCAGCGATATGTATTACTATATGAAAAAAGTCCTTAATGCACTGTTATCTCCTAAATATTTAGTAGTAAATTAATACTATTTAATTTTTTTAAAAATCTGTCTTGTGTAGACACTAAAAGTATTACACAAAATGTGGGCAGAAGATGTCCTTTTTAACAGCAATTTAAAGAACTTTTTATATATGTAATGTAGTATACTTTCAAATTGTTCTAGCTGTATTTTCCCATGTTTACTATTTGTGGACATTTGCCTGTCTCACTTCAGTTATTTTTTATTATTATTATTTCCTGCACGCATCCCTCATTTTTGTAGTTTTATTAGAGATTTCCGCAGCAGAGCTTTCCTGTTCTAGCTCTGTGGTGGGCACTTACAGCAGTGCCCCTGCTGATGGACTTCAAGAACCACAGGGCAAAATATTTGTTTCCCATTTTGCAGTTAAAGAGTTTACTGCTTTTAAGTTGTCCTGATGTCACTCTTGAAATGACTGTTAAAACAAAACTATGAGTTCATTGCATTTATTTTATATTCTTGGTTGTAATGAAATTAAATTGACTTTGCTTCAGTGTGAATTTTTTAAATAAAAATAATATACATTTGTAATAATAATAAAATGTTCAAATCAGATAAGCGTGCTAGAAACTTTTGTAAACTTTAAGCTTTTGGCTTTAAGAAGGAAGATCTATCCCAGAGAAATGCAGTATGTGGTCAGGGTGTTTATATCATAAACCCCCCAAAATAGAGCCTGGAAAACCTAAAAGTTGGAATTATAGCTTTTTTTAAAATACCCAAGAGGGTATTTATGGTTTTGTATGTATCAAAATAGAATGCAGCTTTATGGACAAGCAAAACAGATTTGAAATGGTCTCAATAAGGTTTTGCTCTCTCTTTAAAAGTACTTTACTGTGCAGCAGTGATGCTGCTTGTAGAAATATAAGATTACTAGTCTGATGGCCCTATATATTTGTCTTCTGAAAAAAGCTATAAGTTTGAGGCTAAATTTCCCCTCATTATATGATTTCTAGGCTGTCTTTGGTTCTAATGACTCAAAACACTAAAATGACAGCATGGAAAGTGAAGGACATAAGTTAAAGAGCTTAGCTCTGCTTTTCAAGTTGACTTTTTCCATGCTCTGTTGAGCTTCACATTTTAATTCCATTAAGTTGCTGTTTCCGAGATGGTCGTCATTACCCTGGCTTCTTCATGAACTCCTCCCATTTTCTCTTTAAAGGTTGTGTATGATAGCATGGCTGACATTTATCATCTTCACCAGCATTAATGAGGTGACTTCAATTTTTACTGATTTTTTTGGACAAGGTAACGTGTACTGGTGGTTTCTGACAAATAGAGATGGGACTGGCTTCTAGTTGCATGATATGTTTAAAGAGTAGGTATCATGTGATGCAGGCACATTTTCCTTTACTGTTTCTTTCTTTTACTTCGTTTATATTTATGTTCAGCATATAGTATTTTTCACTTGAAGGGTCTGAAAGTACCATACAGAACAAGTCATTATGTACAGAATGGGAACCTGCGTCCTGGGAAGCAGCGACTCTGAAAGAATTGTCTGGGGATTGTGGTGGATATTCTGATCATGTGAGTTCCCAGTGAAATATTGTGGCTAATAGGGCAAACATAACGTTTGGATATGTAAATGGGATGAACACAGAGTAGGGCAGTTTCATTGTGTCTGTTTTTTGCATTGCTGAAACCACTACTGAAATACTGTGTCTATTTCTGATGTTTATAAATCAAGGAGATAGTTGATAAATTGGAAGAGGGTTCAGAAAAGACCCATGAGAATGATTTAAGGGTTGAAAACCCATGCCTTTTGGTGAGAGATTGCAGTGGACAACAATCTATTTCAGTTATCAAAGACAACAGTAAGTGATTACAGTCTGTGAAGGACTGGCATGGGGGATCAGAAATTTGATAATTATGCCTTTATCTGCTTTGGTCTAGTAACTGAAGGGTGACACTAGACAAATTCAGACTAGAAACAAAGCTCAATTTGTTAGCAATGGGAATAATTAACAATTAGAAAAGTTTACCAAAGATTGTAGTGGATTCTTCCTCACTGGCAATATTTGAATCAGGATAGGAAGTTTTCTGAAAGCTATGCTATAGTTTAAACAAGAAATAATTCAGGGAAGTTGTATTGCCTGTGTTATTATAAGAGGAGTCAGAAGAGAGGCTTACAGTTGTCTCTTCATATATTTCATAGACATTAGGGTTGGAAGGGACCTCGGAAGATCATCAAGTCCAGCCCCCTGCCCCAGGGGGAGGAAGTCAGCAGGGATCATAGGATCCCAGCAAGATAAACATCCAAATGTCTCTTGAAGGCGTTCAAAGTAGGTGCTTGAACCACCTCCAGCGGCAGTCTATTCCCAACCTTGGGGGCTGGGACAGTAAAGAAGTTCTTCCTTATGTCCAGCCTGAAATGGTCATGGAGAAGTTTGTGACCGTTTGACCTCGTCATTCCTTGGGGCGCTCTGGTGAACAGACCTTCCCCCAGATCTTGGTAAGCACCCCTGATAAACTTATAGGTGGCCACCAGACCATCCCTGACCCTGCACTTTTCCAGGCTGAAGAGTCCCATGGCTCTCAGCCTCTCATCATAAGATCTGTTTTTCTGACCTTTGACCATGTGTGTGGCCCTCCTCTGGACTCTCTCAAGCTTCTCCACATCCTTTTGAATTGTGGAGCCCAAAACTGGATGCAGTACTCCAGCTGCGGCCTCACCAAGGCCAAGTACTACGGGAGAATGATGTCCTGGGATTTGCTTGAGAAGCATCTATGGATGCAAGCCAGCATTTTGCTCACTTTACTAGCAGCAGCATCACATTGAAGGCTCATGTTCATCTTGTGATCAATCATGACCCCCAAGTCCCTTTCGCCCATAGTGTTAGCTAGCATAGCACTGCTGAGCCTATAAGGATGCTGCAGGTTTTTCTTCCTAAGGTGGAGAACCTTGCATTTTTTGGTATTAAACACCATCAGGTTCTCGTCCACCCATTTCCTGAGCCTGTCAAAGTCATCCTGGATCACCCTCTTGTCCTCAGGTATGGACACTTTACCCCAGAGTTTGGTGTCATTGGCAAACTTGGCCAGTCCACTTCTGACTCCAATGTCCACATCATTAATGAAAATGTTCAATAGTATAGGTCCAAGGACAGAGCCTTGAGGGACCCCACTGATCACAGGGCACCATGATGATTGACTTCCATCAACCACCACCCTCTGCGTCCTACCACAGAGCCAATTCCCCAGCCAGAGGATTGTGGTGATGCCGAGGCCACAGTTAGCTGGTTTTGCTAAGAGGTGATCATAGGATACCAGATCAAAGGCTTTTTTAAAAGTCAAGATATATGACATCAATCTCTCCCTTGTCCAGGTGATAGGTCATCTGGTTGTAAAAGAAAATAAGATTGGTCAAGCAAGACCTACCCGCAACCAACCCATGCTGGCTATCCCTCAGGATATTGCCATCGGCCAGTCTGTTAAGAATGACCTCTTTGATAATCTTTTCTAAGACCTTTCCTGGGATAGAGGTCAGGCTGATGGGCCTGTAGTTTGCCGGATCCACTTTCTTCCCTTTCTTGAAGATTGGCACCACATTGGCCTTCTTCCAATCTTTGGGCACTTCATCAGAGCACCAGAAGTTCTCGAAGATCCATGCCAGGGGCTGAGCTACGATGCTAGCCAGCTCCTTGTGTACACCAGGGTGTAAACTTCTTGCGTCATCTGTGAAAATCCATGGTTACATTTACAAACTGTAGGAAATGATTCACTCTGGTCTACAGATCTGCTGTATTTGTGGTGATAGGTATTCCTAAGGCCTGCTGTAGAGCTGTTCAGCCTTCAAAAGCTGACAAGGGCACATAAAGGACAACACCTAGATTACACTGTCTGTGTTTTTTCCTCTTTGGTTTGTACGTGGTTGAGTACAATATAAGCGAGAGTCTTCTGAAATCCCTAGTGTTTGAATATATAGCCCTGTCTTGGAGATTATTCATTATACCCAGCTAGTGTGCTTAATATTGGATTCCAGCCTTTGGGATCTGGCATTCTATGTAAAACAAACAAACAAAACCCCTCAATTTGAAGCTAATGGTCCAAAGAAAAATAAGCCCTACAACATATACTGCTTTAAGGAGAAATGCAGAGTATTTAAAACTGAGGCAAGCTTGTGCTGGTATTTAGAGCTAAATTGTAGGCAAGGTAAAAGTTGCATTGAGGCAGGATCGTAGATCATACTTAGCAGAAGTTTATCCAATTTGCTAAACAACTCCAGTATCCAAAGAAGGATATTCTACAGTATCCATCTGCAGCCTGAGTGTTTGAATTAACACCAGAACTGTGTTAACAATTTGAAAGTTTTTTTCCAGCTATCCAACCCAATTCTTCTTGGCTGCAAATTAACTTAATTATACCTTGTCTATCTTTCCAGTGACCTTGAGAAACAATTGTTTAATTTTCCTCTTTACAACTTTTTGCATATTGGATACTGTCATGAGGTCCATCCTCACCTTCTCCCTACCCCTCCCCCCCCGCCCCCCCCTTGAGGCTTCCCTTTTGTGGACTTAAACCTAGTTCCCTCTATCTTTCCTCATAGGTTTTGCTTTCTAAGCCTCAAATATTCTGGTGCTGTCTCTGGACTGTCCAGTTTACTTGCATCTTTCTTTAAGATGTGGATGTAGTCCTCCAACTGAAGTCTCACCCACACTGAGTGGAATAAATTGTTTCCTGCAATATACAGTCCTGCTGTTAATGCACCACGAAATGAGTAGCCTGTTAGCAACAGAATCGTATTGTTGATTCCTATTGAGTTTGTAATCCACTATCACCCTCATATCTTTCTGCTGTATGGCTGCCTAGCTGGTTGTCACCCATCTTTGATTTTCCTAAGCATAGTACTTTGCACTTACTGTTATTAGATTTCACCTTGCTATTAGTCTGTAATCAGCAAGATCAAATCCATCTAACTGATTTGTCATGTTCATTTTGAATTCTCATACCATCCTTAAAAAATGTTTATAAAGCTTCCCAGATTGGTGTCATTTTACAAATGTTATAAAAGTACTCTCTCAACAGCCATTCAGTGTATTAATTAAAATATTGGATAGATCTACTTGTCTCCTGTCCAAACTAAAATCTTAGTCCATTCCTTTGATATCTCCTTGCAGATAACTAGCCATCATCTCAGCCTCCATGGCACCCTTCTGCTACTAGTGCCTTTCTCAATCTCCTTTTTGCTACTAGTGCCATTCTCTATCACTGTTCACAACACTGGCATGCTATCCATCAGTCAGGCCCAGAATCCAAGCACCATCTTTGATTCTGATTTCTTTCCAGGCTACGTCTAAATCTTGTGGTTTCTTTCTGCACCACATCTCAAAGATGGGACCTTTTTTCTCTATCCACACAATAACATTTCTCCTCAAGGCTGTGGTCCTCTTATGTCTCAATTTAATGGCCTCTTCTGTGGCCTTAAAAAATACTGTCTTGTCCTGCTTCTATCTGTTCAAATGCAGAAAGAAAGCTCATTCTTCTACCCTTTCATCATGTCACCCCTTCTTCTCATTTCTCCACCTGCTCCACCGCCTGTGTTGCATGGAAGCTGTGGGTCTCCAGTGCCGAACCCTCATTGCCTTACCCATACTATAGCTTTAAATACTGTTTAAAAGATGTTGCAAGAGAATCTTGCATCCTCATAGTCTCCAAATTTGATTAATTGTTGTATTTCTTACATATTTAAAAAGAGAAAATGTAATATTACTTCGCTAAACCACTGCAGAGATTTGATTTTTCATTTCTGAATTAAATGTTTAATAGTCAAATAGTTATACCAGAAGTGATTGAAACAACTAGCACAGTTATGAAAGATAGGAGGACATAGATATTAGATGCAACTGGCTGTTGCCATTACTCTACTATTTCCAGGTTTTTTTAAAAATAATATCTACAGGAAAAGTTTTCAAAAATCATAATCTATCATTCAGGCATCACTTAGTCTGACAGTTATTTCCTGTTTACATGGTCAGTTTATGTAATGTAAATATAGTAGGAACTGTGTTACATGATCTTTGTCTCCAGCTTTGAAAATAAGTATGAACGTGCATGCATGTATAAAGCAGTGATTCTCAACAAGATGCCACAACACCCTGGGGTGCCTTGAGATCCTTTCAAGTGTGTAGCAGGGTCTTAGCACTGTTAAGTTTACAAACATGATTCACAAGATAAGTCCAGAGATTTCAAATAGAAATCCATAGTTGTTTTCCATGGTCTTTCTGAGTTCTGTGCAACAGAAAAAATGCTCTATTATTTAGAAAAAAATAGTGAAAACTAAGAGCTGGCATTTCCCAAGAGGTGTCTTGAGTCTAAAAAGGTTGAGAACTACTGGTATAGGATTTGTAAGATTGTATTTTTTGATTTTCCTGAATAAGATGGAGAATTTGGAACAGTATAAATTACATATATTCTGTGCCTTCATCACATGGCAGAAAATTTTCATCTATTTGTGAACGAAGTATGCAAATTACTGGTGGAGCTGAACTGCCTTCAGATGCTATTCCATAGCACTGCATTGAAAATGCCAATGAAAGAGAACGAGCCAAATTGAGAAAGGAGCCTGAACTCAAGGGAGTTATACGAGGGATACATTTGACCCAATAAGTTCCTTGACGTAAATATAAATTGTCAGTGAAAGTTATCAAAGCAAATTAGCCAAGGGGCTCTCTTCTGTCATCTTAAATATGATTTTTAAATCAGCATTAAAAAGAAAAGTGAAAGTAAATATTTTATTCTCTTGGAACAGACAGACACAGAGCCTATGAAACTAGTAATCAAAATAATGTGTATTTTATGTTTTCCATGTGACAAGAAAGAGCATGTGAGTGGCATATTTAATATGTGTGCACATGGGCTGCAGTCAAGTCCTTGGTTTGCTACTGTCATATGAATAAGTTATATCATCAGACTGTTCCAGTCTAATTTAAAAACAACTGTGTGACAGCACACCACCGCAGCTCAACTCTGGGAGCCTGCACAATATACAGTCATTCAACCTGAAAATTACTAGAACAACCTGAAAATGAACCATTGGAAATGTACAGCTACAGAAGGAAAATAAACAGCCAAAGGCAGAAAGATGAGTGATGTAACTTAGCTTTGCACTTTGGCAGTGAAATCACTACACTGTGTCACACTGTGTCTAGCATTGATAGCTTCGATATCTGCAGTAGGTCAAGGTACTGATGACAGGCTGGATCCTGCTTCATGATGTGTGTTTTCAGCGTGAAATCTGACGTGCACTTGACAGCAGCATATATAACAATAATAGTTCAGCTCCTTATAATATTCTTCATGTTAACACCTAGGGGCTCTTACTTCTGTAGGATACTAAAGAATAGATAGAAGCAAGCTATGCATTCTTTTGATTTTGTTGTTGAATTAAGTGCCTGTGGGCATGTCTACTCGTGCCCTTATGGTGCTGTTGTTACTGTGCCATCATTTAGCACTTCCTAAAGAAAATACTAAATGAGGGTGCAGTAACAGCTGGTTATTTTTAGCTGCTGTATCACCGTAGTGACGCACTGTAGCAAGGGAGTGCATCACTATGACAATGTAGCTGCGGTGTCATGGTTTGTGTCCGCTGACACTATGGTGATATAGATGTGCCCAGTGACAGTTTGGAAGGATAATCTGAAGTCTTGCATTGTTCTAGTGAACTGATTCTCAACCAGGTGCTGCAGTACCCTGGGATGCTTTGAAATCCTCTCGAGGGTGCCATAGGGGACCACACAATGCTTGTGCTGTTATAATAGGAATCCCCAGTGTTAAAAAACATTCTGAAGTTTCATAGATTTCATAGACATTGAGGCTGGAAGGGACCTTACTAGATCATCGGGTCCAGCCCCCTGCCCAAGGGGCAGGAAGTGACCCTTGGGCAGCAAAATAAGCATCCAGGCGTCTTGTGGTCTTTGTGAGTTCGTTGCAACACAATTGATCAGTTATTTTTCTGTAGTCAACGAATGAGCAAAAGCAGAGCTGGCATTTTGAGAACCACTTACGTAGTGATTTCTGCCACAGTACGAACATCACATGGTCAGTCTGATGCAACCCTGTTCTAGAGGGATGACATCTGAGGCCAAGAGTATCATTCAGTCTCTGAGCATTCAGCCAGCAAAGGTACATCTGTAAATTAAAGTTATGTTTGTAATCTGATCATTGGGCCACCAACTTATTTCATACAGGCCACAGAAAAACTATCATATGTTTTTTGGGGAAAAAAATCATGCCTGTCTCAGGACACTTGTGAACTAAGGGACTGAGGAAACATTCAAAATCCTACCAGCAGCACCACATGATCATCTGCTTCGCTGCATAGTGATGTGAAATGATTCTCAAAGTTTAGCATCATAAATGGGGCTATACAGCTTGGCATTACAACTGTAAAATGCAGACATAATGGTGTGTAATTTAATCTAAGAACCAGGTGTGCACTTCAGGTTTAGTTCAATTTAGCACACAAAACTCCAGATCATGGTCTGACTTATCCATGACAAAGTGCTTGCAAGCATTGGTATCTGTTCCTACCAGCCACAAAAGCATCAATATCTACATGGAATCGAGAATTCCAAAATGAATATGCCTGTATACACCGTTAAGCTACTTTGTGGCTTATCACATCTCACAAGCACAAAAAGATCTGTCCACTATTTTAAGTAGCAACAGGAAAAATGTGCAAACATTCCATTGCAAAACATGCCAGAGTTGCTATTAAGTAGCACTGTTTATCTAGGGAAGTTAATAATCCTGCAAATTTTGTGACAATCCTAAACAACCATTTCAAGTGATGTCCTTTATCACATACAGTGCTATTAAAGCAAGAAGTATGTTTGAATCATCTGAGATTAATTGATATTTTTCATGTTTGCGTGCTGTGCTTCCATCTCTGTGAATGCAGGCTCACTATTAACAGGTATGTGAAGTGTATGGAGACACACCTGGCTTTGTATTATTAATGTAAGTCTTGGAAAATACTAGTCGGTAGACTGTGCATGGTTTGAGATATAAGTGACTTGCCAATCAGTGCAGAAAGAGACATGTTAAACCAGGGGCAAGCAATTATTTCGGGCGGAGAGCCACTTGCTGAGTTTTGGCAAGCCATCAAGGGCCGCACGACAGGTAGCCAGGGGCAGATAAATATTAATTTTCTAAAGTTTTAGGGGCTCCACAGGCTGGATAGAATGGCCTGGCAGGCCACATCCAGCCCACCCCTGTGTTAAACTGTGGTATATAATCCCGCATGCATTCAAGACCCATACAACAATCCTAGTGTGTTCTGGTCTTATTAATATGCAGCCTTTGTACTCTAATATCTCATTATCACAGTAGCTCCATGCATTATTATCCTACCATATGCATCCTACCTAACCCTCTTGATGGTGTAAATAATCCATTTTATAATCTCCATTCTGACCATGGCCCCATATGAGTTGATAGGAAAGAAAACAGAACAATGGTCTGTGGCTCCATGTCGTACATGATTGGATGCCTTCCAGTTTGGTGATTACCATTGCAATTATCACCAGTCTTTATGTGGACAGTGAGACTTGACTGTAGGTGCTATGAAGTACTTGAGGGCTGTTATTTGTATGTTGTCTATGATGGCTCTTGTACACTGTGCATGAAGAAGTCAAATATACTTTGCTTTTAGACTTCAGGCTCTTTCCAGCACAGGAGCTTAATGTAAAGTTTCAGTGTTGATTACCTAAGGGACATGTTAGAGGTATTTCCCAAGGCTTTCCATTTCAGTGCAGTTGATGGGGTCATGCTGGTACAGTTCATCATTGCTGCCCAATGAAGTGATACCTCTAAAAAGAATTAAAAAAAAAAATTATCAAGTTTCCTATGAGTCATTCCACTCATATGCATGCCCAAATGTGGGGGTAAGACATGGTCTGTTGTCCAGAAATGTGACAAGAAAACAAGATACTCTGTGCAGCCAAAATAACTAAGCTAAGTATAGCAACTCTCAACATTCATGCATCAGGAAGGTTTCAGATGCACACAATACATCTCAGCTTCACGTTCAAGGCCAAACATTCCCAAATGAGTAACCGAAGAACTTCCCTCAGTGGAATGCACAGCCAGCTTTCATTTCTACACTTACTAGAGGGTAAAACTCTCACCTAAGTTGTCTACTGTGTTGTGAGCCAAAACCACTCTTTGTTTGATAAAGATAGGTGACATGTATCACACAGCCTATGAAATCCCACATTTCCAATTCTATCATAATGTTTCCCACAGCGTTTGCAAGCTGTTCTGAAAATCACTAATAGCTGCTGACTAATAACTATGCTTTCATCAGAGACTGAATTGTTGATGGGTTGGGCTAGAGACCCTTTCACCTCTAGATTGTCACTTCAGTATCAGCCCATGACTACAGTGTTAGCAATGACCACAGTTGAGTACTATTGGGTGACTTTTTGGTGCCCTGGGAGAACGGAGTTTGGCATGCAAAGCCTGGTTCCCAATGGACAGTTTTGCCTTTATGGAAGCCACTAACATAGCTAGTGTTAATTGGTACCTTTATTGGACGTCTCAGGAGAGATCCCAAGTATTGAATAGCTATGAAAGCTTGAACTACCTTTTCACCCTGAAGGATGATCTCTGCAAGTGTGGGTTAAGGTGATGGAGGGCAGTGAGAAGATGTTTGTACTGATGTGTTGCAGATAAAAGTACATGAAGACTTACGTATTCAAGACTAAATCTGACACATTTCAAAATTTGTTTATTTCGCAATTTGACTCATTTTCTTTTGAAACACTTATAATCAAAATTCCAGCCTTATGCAAAGGTCATGCAAACTGCTAACCACATAAAAGACCTCAAGATATAAGTGACCTGCCAATCTATGCAGTGAAGAGCATGTTTAACAGCATATGTATATGCCAACACCTGTAGGGGAATCTAAGCATTGGTATGTACTTATAATTACAAAAAGCAGCCTCAGTGAGAAAGGGATGGGTTGGGGCAATTCAGTTTTATCCAGGTGAAAAAAATGACATAGTTAAGCTGAACCATTTGCAGCACATATTGTTGGGACAGGGTTGTGTGTGTAGGAGTGCCTCCAAGGAATTTTCTCTACAACATATGGCATATGTAAATAATTTTTATGTACAATATTTACAGAAAACACACTAACCTAGGGGAACTGCTCTGTTGTTGTGACAGTTCCCTACATTCAGATTAAGTTGAAGACTTTGCCTTCCACCATTCCAGCTGCTGGGAATGTGACAAGTGTTATCCAAAATTCAGGTATTAAAAGGACAGGCACTACTTTTGAGTGGCCAAGGAGTCTGGTGGGTGGTCAGATGCACTTTTATTTTGTTGGTGGTTCCTGCTTTGCTTAATTCAACTGAAGACTGAATCCTGAAATCCTTGCCTGCCTGCATGTCATGAATTGAAATGCAGTTGAATCGCCTCCCAAGTCTATTCCTGGCTCGTTATGACTAACCGCACCTCCAAAGACAAAGAATCGCTATCCAAGACCCCATGAAGACTCCACAGATACTTGGTTCCATTTTGCTTTCGATAGTTGTAAAATGGCTGCCTCCCCGGCTTCAAACATCCACTGAGCCATGGTGTTCTCAGGAACTAATCTAGCCTCAAAGTTTGGGTCATGTCAGCATTTCTGACAAACTTAAAAGTGTGTCCAAACGCATTAACCCTCTAGCCACCCTAAGAGTAGCCTTTTCTAATCCATGTTAAGTGACATGCAGTTCTGATTTAACAATTTGCTCTCCTGAAGACCACTCTGGAAGCTCTGAGATGGGGCAGAACAGCTTTACCTTGGAAAAGCAGTTGGATTTTAGTAGATATCGCCTGCCACAAGTTTTTCTTTCTCTTCAGTCTTTTTCTCTTTTGCATGAAATTTGTCTCATTAGTGTGTAGGTCTGAATGGAAACGCTGAGGCACACCTTGCTTACAGAAGAAATTAAGTCAATGCCTCAATAGTTCAGAATCGTAGGTTACACAGCAGGTAGATTGTGTAAGAATTGTCAGCCAGAAGGGGTGGAAGCTCTGCTGGCACTTGTTTAGTAATAACTTACCCGACAAGTCACTTATTATTGGAAAGAAGGAGACAAGGATGGTGAAACACACAAGGAGTCTGATGAATTTTCTTGCAGCAATACTTGACCTTTCCTTGTATCTTGGTTCTCCATCAACTGATGAGCTGCAGTGGGTCCGGCAACAATTTTTTGTCTAGCTTTCCCTCCCCCAGTTCTAGCCAACATCTGTGCAACAACTAATTCTGAAACAAGCAACAGAAAAATACAGGAAATATGACCCCAACTAGTCTTCCACTAAGCAAAATACTGAAAGTTCAGAGGCAGGTGATTGCGTCTGTTGGCCAAAACTGTAGAGTGTGAATGGTTTTACCTTCCGATGTGGATGCAGAAACAAAGTGGATGCCATGCTGCACAGCGAGAGTCTATTCTCCCCAACAGGATATGAGTAAGTCCCAACAAAGCTCATGAGACCTATGTGCATTCTGTTAGGGAGTGCATCAGACCCCTAGGGCTGTGTTTATGTATTTCATTTTGTTATCTTGGTATGTATCTGGCTATTTTTCAAGCATGGATGATTCACTTTTACATGGTCAAGTGGGAGTGGCTCCATTATTATCGTGAATCACCATACATTTTTCTGTCACGAGGACATGCTTTAACAGCTGTGGATGTGGGACCCTGGTGAGAACGGGCTGGGTTGGCTCTGTCTTAGCTTGCACTGGTGTTCCCTGTGCATTTGGAAATCTATAGTAGAGTTTCTTAAGATTTTTGAAGTAGGCTCTTCAATTCAGGGAGTTGATCATTTTCTGACTGCTACATGGGTTCCGGTTCTTCTTCCTATGTAGTCTCGAGGCAGGTCGTCTGCAATAGCTGCGACAGGTGTGACTCAGAGATGGCATCACCAGGTATGCACATGAGGTCCCAGATACTTTTCAGGCATTAGACTCTCTTCTCCAACAGCATCCATACATCTAATCTCCAACATGTTTCTCACTCCTTTCTACATTGCAGGAATTTGGTTACAATTCAGGGCCCGCAGTTTTGCTTTGGTCACAGTGCTCCTGGGAAGTCCTTATCAGAGTCCACACTAAATGTTTTTTGCCAAAGATTTCCCATCCACATGGCACCAACATCCTTTCTTCTTACCACTAGCAATAAGCATTGGCCGCTGATGCCTTAATCACTGCATTGTCATTCTACATGATCATTGTGAGCAGATGTATGTGACGTGATGGTTAAAATATAAAATGATCCTGGCACCTTGTCTACGGTCAGCATCCAATCATCATCAGCACTGGTGAAGCAGGGGTGATATATTTTACAGAAATAAGCCTAGTATAGACAACGACCTGTCTTCTGTCTGAGATGGCTTGGTCATCTCTCATTGCTTCCTCCAGTCTGTGAACACAATGCTAGGTGTGGCTTTGATTTTCAGAGATTGCAGAACCAAAGCATACAGTGACGTTTTGCCCAAACTACACCCTGCCTTTTCGAGCGATTACATTTCTGATTCCACAAAAAATATTTGGTGCTTTACAGGAAACAAGAAATGCATGGTCCCTGCTTGAAAGGGGTTAGAATCTGAATTATCCATATAAACAGACCCTACATCATTGGTCTTATTTACAAAAAACTAATAAAAGGAAAAATCCTTAGCTGATCTAAAGTGTTGTAATGCTACTGTTTTAAAATCTGGGCTCTCAGAAAGCAGAAATGGAGCAGAGGTCTCCTAAAAGCAGTAAGTTCATCCCTTCCATGTCACCCCACCCCAGCCCCTTGCAGGCAAAACCTGAGGAAAATAGTGGGCTTTGCCCTTTAAAACTGGGATAAGTATGCTGATTTCTCAAGGCTATACAGCTGGTGTAGTTTTTGCACTTCTGGTTATGTTTTATGGTGTAGCAACACTACCAGCCTGGGTATAGGGTGGAGGCACTGAGGTCTCATACTAAGAATTGAATGAAGGCCTATTGTGCACATAGAGTTTGTTCTGGTATAATTATTTCCGTTACGGATGTGATTGTTTTTACTGATACTGGTAAAACCTCCCACGTGGATACAGTTAAATGAAAAGCAAGTGTCACTGATTTCCTGTTTTGGATGGGTATAAAGCCCTATTACACTGATTCAACTGTATTAGCATTAGAATTAAAGCAAAATGAATTGTGTGTGTGTGTGTAGACAAGACCTAAGTGTCAGGAGTCACGGACACAACTCTCAGCGGTTCCTTTATTCACCATGCAACCCTGGCTACGTCATTTAACTTCTTTGTGATCTGCTCTGTCCCTGTAGAAGGGCCCTGAAAACCTAGTTAACAATTACTCAGTACACGAGCACTTTGCAATGCTCTGAGGAAAGGTGCTATAATGTGCAAAACTATTTTTGCAACGAATATTTTTGCACTTCCAGCAAATGGGCTGATCTTTCCTTGTTTTTAAACTTTTATTAACTTGCCCTATGGCTAATACACTTAAATGAAACTTAGATGAATAGGAAACATAACCAAAGGAAAATCTCCCAGCTGCGGCAGGCATTCATCAGTGTAACCAGCATGGCTTCTCTGAAGGCATCTGGAACTGAATGTTTCATGACCTAGTGTCATATCATATCAGGCAATCTGGACAAAACGTAAGCACCCAGCCTTTTTCCCTTGTGCGGTCCTGGAGAATACACTCTGTTTTGTTTTTCCGTGAAGCTCAGGTACCTGATAGGGGGCATTCTTTTCCAGTATGTAAATAATTTATTGGCCACATACCTCTTGTGTTGGCAGGTGCCTACAGTGTGTCATACTGAGGCATTTGAAAGTGCTATCTTGTTGCTCTTCCTTGGCAGCCAGCAGTAAAGACGCTGTCCAGCAGACCATAAAACAACAGAGAGGAAATCTGCCCATCCTGTTGCTAACAAAGCACTATAAACTTTTTACACAGGCACCACCATACATGTCGTTCAGAATCACATGACTTTTTCAACAAACGTAGTTCACCTTCAGAAAGTCGGTGTTAATTAGTGTTCTTTTCCTTTCTTTCTTTCCAGGATGTTGAATTTCAAGTTTCTCAAGAGGATTTGGACCAAATACTGTGCATCTGTCATTGGGGCGTGAGCTGGTTCAAATCCCTCCTTTGTTTAATTTCAAGGAAACCACAGAGGGTTTTTCCAGACCTATCTGTAATAGACTTCCCCTTGATTTCAATGAGAGCTGTAGGAAAGATGCTATAGAGCCAGATCCTAAAATGTTCCTAACATTTATTTCACACTCCCTTATTGGAAGCAGCTTCTTGAAGTCAAACAATATGTTGCCTTTCCCCAGAAATCGGTGTTTTCTGTTTGGGTGGCACTCTTCCACCCCACTTAAAGGCATAAAGGCAGGTTTTATAGTTGTATATGTTTTGGTAGGAATTTCAAATGTAGGTGCTTAATGTTAAGTACTTCCCTCTTTCTTTAGGCTCTTTAATAAAGGAAGTCCACTTTGAGAAGTTGTAGACACCTGCTTGCCCATATGAAGCCTGTATGATGCCTCACATCTCTGAAAAGCAAGCTGCTTCATTTAGAGGACTAAATAAGAATTTGGTCTGGGATTGATTCCATGGTAGACTCCTACAGTGCTACAGGTGCTCATACAGCCTTATTTCAGTCATCTCAAGTAATGCAGCAGTTGATAACCTGGGGGAGCAGAAGTGACTGATGACTAGTGCTCTGTGATGTCTTGGGGAAAGATGTAGTACATCCTGGTGTAGGTACTTTATTGGTTTCCAGTCCAGCCACTTGCACACATTAGGGACTGCTAGGCGTGCAGTTTTTAACAGCTAGAGAAACATCCCAGACATAGCTGGTACCTGTACAAAAAAGTCATGTAGCTTAAATAAAATATCAGACTGTCTGCTACCTGTTACCAGTCCAGCCAAATATAATGCACACTTACTCTACAGCACTCATCATCTTAGTGATATTGTGTGCACAAAACTTGCATAAAATACCAGAATCAGAAGAACCCACCTCCTGCAGCTCCTTGTACAGACACCCTCAGCCCAGCAATGGGCTGTTCCTCACACTCCCCATACAAGTTACTTCAAGCAGAAGAATCTGCCCTGTGGAGGATGTTTGTGTCTGTTTTACCAGCTACAATGCAGGTGCTTGCTGAGAGCCAGATTCCTTTGAACTAGGCTTAGGACCAGCACTGACAGGAGGTGACTTGCACCTTTTTTGTCTAGGAGCTCCCTGTGGAAGATAGGAGCCATTTAAAATTCCTTGGCTGCAGGACTGTCCTGGCCACTCTCCCCAACCCCTGATCTGCCTGATGCTAACTGGTGCCCCACCTTGGCATGCTGCCTACACTCTGGCCTCCTGTGAGGCAAAAAGCTTGCTGAGCTCACTCAGCAACTCACTCAGATGTCCTCGCTGGGCATTCTCCTGCCAGGGCCTTACACCTGCATTGCATCAGCTCAGCGGGTGCAAAAGGGCCTCAGACAGGGGCAAATTCTCCTGCAATTCTGCTTTGGCAGCATTAAAACATATCAGTTTGGGGGAGCCAGGTGGCCCCAGACCAGAATTTGATCCCCTTTCCCCCCCTCGCAGAAATACAAGAAGTTTGTTCTATTTCTGTTCAGCTATATTTTCTGCGTACCAAATAAGTTCAAAAGGGGCTGTCTTATACAATGGTAGAACAGCTTTTCAGTTCTGAGGAAAATTGAGGCATTATCTAGCAAGTAATCAGCTTCCTCCCTCACTCCTTTATTGGCATTTTTCTGCAGCTATTCTCTGAACAAAAAGCTTGTTAAATAGGGGAGCAGACTCTCTTCCTAGCAACATTGCTGACTCTGTGTATGTGTACATGTGTGTATATATGCATATGTGTGTGCATGTGATGTGTGTTTGTGTGTGTCTACTCTTTGCCAGAAGTTGGAATTTGAGGGAGGGCAATGCTCTACTTAGCTTGTCAATCACATCTATGCATAATGTTACATGAGCCAAATCAGGTTCCTTGAAAGTGCCCTTTCCTTGTCCTGGATTGATTTTGAGGACACCTATGATTTCAAATTTTGGGAGTGAAGGGACTGGAGGTTTAGAAATAGCTTTTATCCTTTCTGAGTACACTTGCTGAGTAAGGTGTGGCTGGCAAATTACAATGTAAAGGCTTGGCTGCCATCTGCTGGTGAATCCCAGGGGGATTGAAATGCAGATATTCATAAATTAAAGCTTATAGTAAAAATGAGAAAGAATGCGCCAATACAATATGTATCCTTGTCTTTCATGTATGGTTCTGTGAGCAGAAATGATTCCTTGCTGTGGACAAAAATGACAGCAGCATTGGTTCCCCAGACTATAATATTAATTCTAAAACCCCAGACCTTTAGGTCTTACGATCTTCCTGCCAGTGACAATGTCTGCATTCTCCCTGTTAGTATTCCTAGTATGCCCCCCATCAAATCTGGACTTCCATCTGTGGAAGGTTAAAAACATGGTTCATTAGGAGGGGGGGTGTCCCATCATCCTAATATTTTCAAACTTAATCCTCAAAGGGACTTGAGCACTGCAAAACAGAGTACTGCAATACTAAACTTCTAGACACCTGCCCCTCATAATGGTACCCACAGCCCTGTGCTTGGCATTGGCTCTGCCTATGCTGTGCATGCTGCATGGTAGGCCTCTCAAAATGGGATTCACAACAGCTCATGTGCTATGTGGGGGGTCATGAGAGCTGGCCATGGGAAATACTGATTTCAAAGGTGTCCCTTAGGTCTTGCCCCTCTCACAGGCTGAGGCATTCCGGTCTGGGTTTCTAGGAGATGTCTCCCTCCATTCAGGGTTCCCAGCCTGACCCCTCTCTGGATTTAGAGGTCTAAGCCCTTCTTAGGTCACTTATTTTTCAGGAGATGGCTGAGAAAGGTGGTAGTGCTGCCCTTCTATGTGCAGGCCCAGTGGTCAGAGCTATCACTTAAAGTGAGAGACTCTGGTTCAATTCCCTCCTCTAGCCTTATGTAGGAGGTGGGCAATCAGACTTTTGGACTTAGATACCTCAATTCCAGCTAAAGTCTCCTTTAGACACTTAAATCCTTTTTTGTGGCTCTTGGGTTATATAAGGTGAGTGAACTATTCTCTGTATTTCCAGAGGAAGGAAGACCTAGGTTGTAATATAATGGAGGCACAGATAGTGTCCCCCAGCTGTGCGTATTGAGAATCCCCCCCTCCCCGACCTTTCCCCTTATCTACTCCACTTACCCTTTCCCTTACAGATCCTAGGGGCTGTAGTCTGCATTCTGCTTGATTTTTCTTGCTTGCAAAAAAAGGAGTCTAATCTGGAGATAACAGGGAATTTATTTTGTCTCCTTTGTATCTGTAGAGTCAGTTAAAACAGCAAGTAAAGTTAATCAGCAGAAGAAAGCAATCCAAGAGCCCTGAGCTGTCATCAGCCTGGTGAGGTTTCAGAGCCAGCTCTTCAACTATTAAAAGACAAGCAGGTCAGGACCTCATCGTGCAGCACGTTCTGATCGCTACTGACACGTTTCAGAGGTAGGATGTTTTATAGGTCCTGCCAGGGCCCAGCACATCCCATCTATGGGCAGAGCATTTGCCTTGGCTGCTACAGATGATTCTAAAACAACAAGACAAGCAGTGGGTAATGCCCAGGCACCCTTCAGAGAGAAACAAGGATTACTGGACCAGTGAGGCCAGAAATGCCTCTGCTTCAGAGAAGACAAAGTAAAAGTTTCGTTTCTGATTCCTCCCCAAATTTTTCATCAGTATTTGTGAAAGGCCAGACTGAATGCCTCCTGTCTTGCTTGTCTGCTTTTGATTTCTCCATTCCCTTCTTGTTTCATTTGAACTTATTAAACTTAATTGCTTCTGGCTGCTCCCTGCACTATGATTAAATGATTTAATCCTGCACTAGGGTTGTAAAATGATCCCTCATTGTAAAGGAGTTATGTTCAATAGAGGAGAGAGCTAGGACTCCACACACACCTTTGGCTACTAAGGCCACATCCACACAAGCAGGGTTATGTGTTTGCAGCAGCACAAATAATAGCAGCACAAATTTGTGCCGCTACTTTATGCTGCACTGCACGCCCCTGCTCATGCAGTTTGCAGTGGGACGTATTGCCCCACTGCTCCATGTGCTGCGAGAGGGGCTGGGGCACAAGGTGTCTCAGTGTGGGCCTAGCTGGTAGACATCCCCAATGCTGAGGCACCCTGTGCACCATCTAGCCAGGGAGTCGCACGTGGAGATGCGGGAGCAGTGGGCTGCCTGCTCTCCCCTCTCTGCGTGCTGCAAAGCCTCCGCAGTGAAGCAGCCTGCGCACCAGCCAGCTGCTCCCCGGCTGGCTGGGGCACAGTGTGCCTTGAAATGGAGACCAGGCAGCCTATGACTGCCTGCTCCCCTGTCTCCATGTTTGTCCCAGCACATGGCACTTTGGTGTGCTTTATGCCCCTTGTCGTCAGGAGTTTTATTGGCTAGCAGGAAATCCCAGTAGCAAACTTTGCCCCAGCTCGGCTAATTATTAGCAGCACCCTGCACAGTTTAACATGCAACACATGCGGTTTGTGTTGCCACAAACCACGTGTGCCTGCACACCTGGATCCAACCTAATGGTGTAATTTGGCTTCAGTCTGGAGGATAGAAGAGCACATTATGCCTGAGCTGCTTTTTACTTACTTTTTACATCTCTTTTGACCTTTGTGCATCTACACCCTGAATATGCTAAGCTGTTTGATTTTTTCCCCTCTGTGCTTTGTAGACATGTTTTATAATAAGCTTTGCACAAACACTCCTATATCCCAAATTGGAAGAAAGGGTTATTACTTACCACACTTTAATTTGTTCCCCATCACAACAAAGCAGCAAGAAAAATATACTCCAAACACATCGTATTTGAAGGGAGAAAAATGACCATTTCCTTCTGAAGGTGTTTGTAATTGGGGTTAGTGCAGCCACTGAAAGTAGGAAGTGATGATTGTTTTAAGAGACAGCTCGTACTAACCACACACCAGATCCATACATTTACCATTTAATAAAAAAAAAACCTAGCCGTCTTTCCTTGTCTGTTGGTTTGGCTTTTCATTGGATTTCTAATAATTCAAAGCAGAGTTAAGGTATTTTCTAACAATAAATTTTATTTAGGATAACATCATTTGATATATGCTAGAAATAGAATAAAAGAGAAGTTTTTACAAATAAATATTTATTTATTTGTTTTTAGTTTATTGGCTCTATTTGCATTTCTTGACCTGCTTTCCCTGTGGTAGGTTAGAGTGTTGTCTCATGTTGTGTCAGGGTTGTCTGCATGGGTTTACTCGTAGGTTGGACAATGGATTTTATAGGTTGGTTTGGATAGGGATGATCCTGCTTCAGGCCAGGGGTTGGACTAGATGACTTCTGTTCCAACCATACTTCTTTATGATTCTACGATTTTTTACAATGTAACTGTAGGTGGTGTGCTGAATGACATGGAAGTTCAGGCTCAGCTCCCCTGTAAAACACAGATGGGAAAAAATAAAAGTGGCAACTTCATAACAAACAGTCTGCTCCCTCTGCTCAAAGTTGACTTCTTTTACGGTGTTGTTCTTTAATACCCTTAGTCTTGCAGAGGTAAACAGTTAGCAATGTGGACACACATATATTTGGAGGTGTTTCAAAAGGGCAGCAGCTGTTACTTTCCAATTCTTATGTGTGAACAAGCTGGGAGGAGAGGCGGATCCTGACGGGAGTGCAGTAGTGCTGTCGTATCACCCCACCCCTCCAAATGCCACTGTGAGATGAGCAGCGGGGGACTTCTGCCCAACTCAGGTGAGAGCCTTCCCTTCTTTGCTCAGCCTCCTTTTCCCCTTGTGCTCAGCGACAGGTCCCTCCCCTCCCCTTCATTTGTCCTCTTCTCCACCCATCAATGCCACTGTCTCCTGGTATCTCTGGATGCCCAAGGGGCAGGGGGAGGCCCAGAGCTGTTCTTGCCAATCTCTAGCTGAGCTACATGGAAAGCCAGGCTCAATCAAGAACAGTGGTGGCAGCAGCAGTGGGTGGGATCTCCCTCCTTGCCTGGTCCCACCAGGTGTTCCCCACCAGCCTGAGAGCGGGTGCAGGGAGGGGAAACCAGCTCATCACTGCTGCCATTGCTATTGTCCCCAGCTGAGCCTGGCCCCCTCTGCAGTCCTGCTGGGGCAGGGCAGGCATGGCTGTGGAGCTCTCCCTGCCTCAGGGTAGCGAGAGACAGCAGGAACAGTAGCAGTGACAGGTGGGGGAACTGGAAGGGGAGATGCTGCTGAGCAAGGAGAGAAAGAGGGGGGGAGCCAACAAGGAGGGGTGGGGCAGTTCTTACTTGATATGGGGATTTAGTCCTCCGCTGCTGCTCCTTCAGCATGGTCTGTCCATCCTGGTCTAGGGGAGGGGAGGGAAGCTGGCAGTAGGGTACAGTCACCCTACAGCACTGCTTGCTGCTCCCACACCCCCCATTACAAAATCCTAGGTCTGTCTGTGGTCAGGAGCAATACAAATATAGTAAAACCATCCTTACTTCTAACAGTGTTTCCTCCAGTGAAATCAATGAGACAGTGTTAGTTGTTACAGGCACTTTTCACTGTAGAATTGCTCTCAGATTTACTGTGCATTCTGGGAGACACAAGAAGGCCTTCAGCTTCATGACTGCTCACCCCTTTTTCTCATATTACTGTGTCACATGATGTACTACATCAAAATCTCCTTATGTATTTTTAAATCTTCCTTGTTAAAGGGCTTTATTTCCAGATACAATAAAGGATTTCTCCTCACTAGGCAGACAACTCTTGATTCCACTGAAATCAAAGGAAAAACTCCCATTGACTGCAGTTACTGCCAAAATCCTTGACATAAAAATATTCTCCCAGTCAGAACCTAATACCAGGACAAAATCTGGAACATTTGCAGCAGTTACACTTCAGTGGGCCCTTCTGAAATATAGACATGTAAAAATGAATTGCACCTTAATATAGCTTATTACTTACAGTTATTACTTATTAGTTACTTCCCAATAACATTATAAATCCTTAAAAATATCTTAAGTGATTTTAGTTCATCACAATAACCCCAATGATCACTTTAATCTTAATAGATGTACATTTGAGGTACAGCATTTCTTAAACGAAGTACATTTATATAATTATTTCTGTATGGTATGTACTGGGATTGCATTTCGGTCAGGAAACCAGATTTGCAAACTAATGACCAACAAGAAGAAACCAGCAAATTCTGATCTACATATATATAGTTAATGTTAATATTCTGACTTGGTTCCTAGTGGCTAGGTAATACCTCTCCTAACAATACTAGCACTGTAATTGCTGAAATGTTGTAAAGTGTTGATGTGCCCTGGAGAATGCTAGTGACCAGGACAGCTACTTTGTTACGATTCCTCCCACCACAGCTGTTCCACAAGAGTGTTTTAAAAAAATGGAGGAGCAGGCTTAATGTTTAACATCGGCTAAAAACGGGATGTTTTGGCAGCTGCTGACACATGTTGTGTGGAAGGAAAAGGTACAGGCTGATTCAGCAGCTGAGAGTGAGGGGATCTGTGGTGCTGTGGTGTTAGTAGTCAGAGCCTGGATCTTGCTTTTAATTCAGGTTTTTGGACTTGGGTCTGGTGGCCAATGCATATGATCACTAAAGACCAAGTTCCCAAAGGGGTTTGGGGGCCTGGGCACTGAGGCGTACGTTCACTGGAAGTTAGGTGCCTGCATTCCTTTGGGGGTCTGGGCCTGGGTGGTGGAGAAGTTTTGACCCTTACAGTTGTCCTGAAGAATCAGGTGACAGGTGACACACTGGGCCTGCTAATAATGCTGGTTTTGGACCAGCTGTGAGGATCTGTCAGCCGCAGTGAGAGCAGCTGTGCTTGCTGATGGCTGGTGTCCAGCATGGCTTTTTTTGTTTGGTTGGTATTTTTTAATGTGAGTGCTGAGGGAGAACACATATGTATGTTCTCTGCTGAAGTCCAATAACTTTTGCATTCCTTTGGGAGTTCCATAGCTTTCACCCTGCCTCAGGGCTGCTTTCTTATCTCTCTTGTTTCTAGGACAAAGGGATCAGGAAGTCCTCACAGTTTCCTGGGAAAACAAAAAGGGAGATGGGAGGTTTGCAAGTAATTAACATTTAGAAGGCCTATTTGCATGAGGCAGAGACATCTGACTGCCTGACTTCCCTAGAGCTGATGCCCTACCCAACAGTCTTTTTAATATTGAGGATTAGTGTTTGAGGCTCAAAAAGGCGCTGCTAAACATGCTGCAGGACGATGCCAAATGTATTATAAGTGCGATGCCTGCTCTTTCTGATTTAATCTTGTATGACCTCGTGGGTATGGCCTGAGCTACAGAGGTATATATGACTGGATGATGATTCAGCCAATTTTGGCTGACTTGTTCTCTGTGTCTCAGTCCACAGTGTAATAGTATCCTCCTGTAACAGAATACCAACCACAGATCCAGCAGCTCTCTGGTTTTAGATCCAGCACTGACTGAAGAATCTGGGCCTGGCAAAAAACAGGCGAGTACATCACATACGTCAGAACCTCAGGTTCTTATGCTTTATCAGGCACGTTCCTGGAGGAGCCATTCTGGAGTGTGATCTTGAAATGTTTGTGAAGCTTTGTTTCATGGGATTCCCGTGAGTGGTGAGAGAAGGACATGGATCGTTTGCTATAAAACTGCTACCTGGTAGATTTGCGTTACTGCCTTCAATGAATTAGCATGGCAATGTGTCTGAAGTTCAAGCGATGAGGCTGACAGAACTGGCAATCCCTAGGACAGGCACCAAATGTCTTAGCAGATCAAATCATCATCATGTGCATTTCAGTACAGGGTTAGCAAGCTCACCACCTCCATAATGAAAATGTACACAACATTCACCCCCAATATTTCCAATTAATGTTTGGATACCTGGGGGAGATGCCAAAGTCCTTAGATTTGTACCTCTTCTTCATCAGGGACATTAATAGGACAGTGAATAGTAATAGTTAAGATCTGTCTGATAGGTTCCATCTGACCCCCTGGCATCAGGCCAGTGTCATTTGTCCTAGGGGCTCAGAAAACATTATGGTTTACGTCTGCCTTAGATTGATACAGAAAAAACACAACAGATTTGTCCTGCAAAACTGCTACTCCCAGTGTCTCTGTCCTGCCAGTTCTGTAAAATTTGCCATCGTTTTTTAATTCATCCAGCAGTCCTACTCTAGACTGTGGTCTGATTTATCTGAACTGCTAGCTGGCAGAAGAGGTAGCACTAATGGAAGAAAGCTTGATTTTTTTCAAGCTTATTATTTCCAAAATAATCTGAATTTTCCTTTACATCTCAGAAAGCTATTATCAGAATTAAGTGTCAGGAATTCCTTTGATAGCCCTAGGGAGATTTCACACCAGCCTCACAGTTTCATGTTACTTGTAGTTTGGATCCTTTCCCTACTACATTTCTTTCTTTCTCTCTCTCTCTCTTTTTTTCTCCCTGTCAGAAGATGTTAATGTTAAGTACACCATAGTTCAGGTGTTACAAAAAATGGCATTCTTAAAGCAAAGAAATCCCAAGTTGAATACAGTTCACACAATGTGGCTGCACTTGGTAGTCAGGGATCAGTCTTGCTGTTTGACCAGTGTCCTGAATGAATTTATGGGAGCACACAGGGAGCAGTGCTCTTTCGAGTATGGATGCAGATGTGAAGATCGAACTGCCAGTGCCAAAGGGAACAATAAATTGCCAACAAGAGGTCCCATAGGAGGCTAATCATTGCAGGTGATCAAAGGTCTGTTTCAACCTTCATTATGGTAGACCATTTGACTCTACTAAATCAGGGTACTAAACTGAGTACCTCTGATTAGGAATAGATTACCTGGGACTAGCTGTACCCAGATACAACTTGCTGGAGCAATTCTACCCTGCAGTACTATCCTATTTTTTCAAGGTTGTAAACTTTTTTGATATTCTTCTGTTTGACTCTCTATTTGGCATCTAGAAAAGATTTATGAGAGTTAGAGGCTGGGTTACCATTACTGTCAAGCTGAGTACAGAGTGGGCACATCTACACATGCATTTGATCTGAGATCAGTTTACTTGTGAGTAAACTACCCACGAGTAAGGCAGGCGTCTACTTATGCAGGGACACGGGAGAAGATTTGATCCGAGCAGCAAACTGCTCCAACTTCCTGCGGCCCTACAATGGGCTGCTGCCGCCACTGGTGGAGAGCTTGAGGCTCCAGCTGCAGCTGCTAGCAGCTCGTAGTCATCTTGAAAAAACAGCCCTATTCTCTGCTCCCTGGCCAGCCACTTCCCTGGCCAGGAGCAGTGTGCACAATGCAGGAGCAGTATGCGGCAGCTCTCTTCTTGCTGCCTATGTCTCCCCGTGCCATGGCTGCTCCAGCCCCTGCCCCTGGCAGTGACAGTCAGCACCCTGGGCTCCTGCTGACCACCACACTGACCCTGTTGGCTTGCTCTGCCAACTGCCAGCTAGCCCACAGCTGTCTGGGCCCCCCTGGCTCCCCCATGTGCAGCAACTACCTGCCAGGCTGCAGCATGCCATCCCAGGGCTGCTGCCACCGCGCAGCTGCTGCCTAGACCCCCTTCAGCTGGCCAGACCCCAGCAGGGATGCCGACAACAGGCTGCTGGACACCACTGCTGGGGTCACCCTCACCCTGCTGGGCCTCCAACTCCACTACATCTGGGCCCACTGGGCCAGCCAGGACTGGTGGCTGCATGTTGTCCAACAGACCTGGGACATCAAGCAGTGGCAGTGGCCCGGACCACCTTCCAGGACCTTCTGGAGCAGCTCCAGCCACACCTGGAGCAGCAGAACACCAACATGCAGCTGCCTCTCACCACAGACAACCAGCTGGCCCTCACTCTGCTGAAGCTAGCCATGCCCACCAGCTTCCGCTATGTGGGCCATCACTTTGGAGTGGACAAGGCCACTGCCAGAGAGGCCACCCTGTAGGTCTGCAGTTCCCTCCAGTGCCCTCCAGGAGGTGCTGGGGCACACAGTGCTCTGGGTGAACAACCCCCTGGCAGTGGTGGCCAGGTTCCATGACCTGAGATTCCCCCAGTACATTGGAGCCCTGGACGGGACCCCATCCCCGTCACCTGTCTGCCCCACGACGACCACCCCTACTACAGCTGGAGGGGCTTTCACTCTGTTGTGCTCCAGGCCACCGCTGACCACCATGGTGCCTTCACAAATGTGAATGCTGGCTGGGTGGGTTGTGCCCACAATGCCTGCATGTTGTAACTCTGCCCTGTCAGCCCTGGTGCGGAGCAGCCACTTCATGCTGGGACTGCTGGACATGCACCACTCCCCGCCCCCCCCCTTCATCAGGGACCCTGCTTACCTGCTCCTTCCCTGGGTTTTGTGGCCCTATACCAGCCAGCTGGACCCCTGCCAGGTCCACTTTAGTTGGTGCCTGGGCCGGACCCACACCCTGGTGGACTGCACCTTTGGCTGCCTCAAAGGATGTTAGTGCACCCTCACTGCCTGCCTGTTTGCTGAGGACAACATCTCCCAGATTATCATTGAAGCCTGCATGCTGCATAATATCTGTGAAGCCTGGTGGGAGCTTTTTTGTGAGGCCAGGTGTAGGATGTGTGTGGGGCAGAGGGCACCTGGCAGTGGGAGCACCAGCTGCAGGGTCAGTGACAGCAGTGCCTCCCGCCTCCCCTGAGGCCCCAAGCAAGCCTCCCACCCACCAGTGGTGGCCAGGGCACTTGGTGCGAGAGGTGCTGGCTGACAACCTCCTCCTGCACTCCCCGCTATAGCCCACCCACCCCCAGCACTATGCTCACTGCAGACATGTCTCAGAAGAGCAGTTTTTATTCCCCTCATATCAAACAGAGCCCCTTTTCCATGCAACAACAGAGCCCCTCCACCAACAATAAAACACCCTCTTCTCTGTGCAAACAATTTACAAGGTTTTGTATGTGCTGTTCCATGGTGGGGGGCTGTGCGGTGGGGGCATCTAGGGGGCAGAGCTCGGGGACAGGCAGCCAGCACCCCCGCCTCTGGCCATTCTGCTATGGGTGTGCATGCTGTGGTGAGCCTGGTGGGTGGGGGGCTTGGCAAGGGGTGATGGCAGCCAGTGGTCCCCCAGCATGGGCATCTCCCTTCTGGCAGCCAGTGTGCAGGGCCAGCAGGGCCAGCGTGTGGTACTGGCCTCTCTGCAGGCAGCTCTAGCTCTGTGGCTACATGGAGCTGGGGCAAGCAGTGGGCCCAGCCCCAGGCGGGGGGACTAGATGGCAGGGAACCCAAGATGGGGGATGGGACAGGGGCTCCTGGATGGTGGAAGCGGTGCTGGACCACTGCCCAAGCCCATGTGGGGGGACACTGCTGCTGGGTGATGGGTGGCTTCTAGATGGGGCTAGGGTCAGGGGCTGGGCAGCAGGCAGATGAAGGCAACCTCCAGGGCCAGGACAGTGTCCAGTACCCAGCAGTCATCCTCTGTGGCCTGCAGTACCCTGCCCAGGACCATGCTCTGCTCCCACAGGGCCTCCACCTGCTCGCACCAGGGCCAGGAACTGCACCCAGAACTCCTGGTCTGCCTGGTCCCATGCCTCCTTGTGCTGGTCTCATGCATCCTCACAGGCCACATCCTCCACCCACCACCTGTCCTGGTGGTCCACGTTCTCTGTGTGCCAGGCCTGTCTGTACACCAGATGGTCCTCCAATGCCATCACCAGCTAGTCCAGGAGGAGGATCCTGTCCTGGTGTCCTCCTGGCACATCTGCAGGACCCCAGCTGTGGTGGAGACCCTGAGCCTGTATCCTGGCTGCCAAATGTGGCCTCTCCCCCATTTGCAGCTGCAGAGCCTGCAAAGCCATGAGAAAGAAACTGTTTAGGAAAGTCTGCAACATTTCTGAGATAAGATGATCTGTACCAGGGGCTGTGTGGTGTCCGGCATCAGATCGGGGGTCAGGCATGCACAGGTGCCCAGAGACCTTGGTAAGTTGGCTGGGCAGGACTGGGCCTAGGCAGCCCCTGGCCATCACCCATGCCCCCCCATCTGCGCTCACTCCACAAGGGTAGGTGGGCCACTGGGTGCTGGCTGCAAACAGCTTGTCTCCCACACCCCATTCCCAGAGCAGGACAGGCCAGGCTCCTGGTAGCACCTGTCGTTGTCCCCCCCGCTTCTCCTGCAGGCCAGCCACTCTCTTGTCCTGCCCCCAAGCCCACTGTGCCTGGGCTTGAGTGGTGCGGGTCTCCTGGAGGACTGGGATGAGGAGCTGCCCACACCCTGCAATCCTCCCTACAAGGGGCCTCTCCAGGGAGGTGCCCCAGGCCCAGTCCCCACCCTACACACACACACACACACACACACACACACTGGCGTTTCACCCTGAGCATGCCCCTATTGCGTGTGTTGTGGGCGCTGCCTAAGGAGCTGTTTGCACAGACTGAAGGATTCCTGGCCCACTACGCCCTGTTGTTGTTGATCACCATGGTGCCCTGGGCAAACCTATGCACCTGGCACAGGACCCTGAGCTTTGACAGTATTGGTGGGGGCAAGCCCAGGCTGTCCAACAACCTCCACCTTAAAGGGTAAGGCCTTGCGGGCACTTTCCGACTAACGATAATGATCAGAGATGGAAACCCACTGTGCCAGCAAAGCCTTGACCTTTATGCAGCACTACCCCACCAACCAGTCATACCCACACTCCCACATCCGGCCTGAGAGCCCCTAATGCACATGGGCATTGGAGCTCCTGCCCCACGTGAACTGACACTGTTCCTCCATAGCAGGCACAGTGGCATGAGACCACCAGTCTCCTCCATGGTGTTGGGGCCCTGGTTGGTGGGCATAAGGCCATTGGGGCTCCCACACTGGCTCTCTGGGCCTTCGTGTGACTGTCCCTGTGCTGCCAGGCCTGTGCTGCCTGAAGTAATCAGTGCAGGGGTGTGGCATGGGACTGGCAGCTGTGTGACAAGGCAATGCCCCACAGCACCTGCAGGCTCCAGGCAAGCTGCTGGGGGTGGGCTGTGGGCAGCTGGAGCTGGCTCCATAGGCCCTGGTGTTGACACACCTCGCAGGAGCCTGGAGCAGCCTGCAGGCCTGGACAATGCAGACTCAGCAGCCACACAGCACTGTGGTGCCAAGCAGCAGCGCTGGGGTGCAGGCACGCTGGTACAACTAGCCTGTGCAGGGGGACACAGGGATCAGGATGCCTGCATGTGCCGCCGGGCTCAAAATGCCTGCAGGCTTTTAAGCGTCTAAGGCTGGGAGCCATAGAGCCAGCCCAGCCCTAGGGTAGGAGAGGCTCTCAGCTTGGCGCCCTGGGACTAATCTCAGGCTGACCCCCTAGTGGCAGGGCTGACCAGGAGCACATTTGCTCCCAGTTGGCATTCACACATGTGTTACTGCACAGTAACTACTCATGAGTAAATTTACTACTTGCATTTGCAGGTAGCACATTTACTCATGAGTAGCATCATTTACTGCGCAGTAAGTGTGCACATGTGTAGATTTGCACGATTACTGCACAGTAAACTATGCTACTGTGCAGCAAAGCATCTCATACACGGTAAAGCATCTCAACATCTTCATCAGTGACTTGGACAAGGGTGTGAAAACCACCTTGTTCAAATTCATGGCCGACACTAAGATGTAGGGAGAAGTGGGCATGCTAGAAGAGAAGGACAGGTTACAACTAGATTTGGACAGGTTACAGGGGTGAGCAAATGAGAAAAGGATGGGTTTCAATACTGCCAAGTGCAAGGTACTACACCTGGGGAGGAAGAACCAGCAGCAGACCTACAGGCTGGGGAACTCCCTTCTTCTCAGCGCACAGGCAGAAAAGGATCTTGGAGTCACAACTGATTCCAAGATGAACATGGGCCACCAATGTGAGGACAATGTGAAGGCTAACCACACCCTGTCACGCGTCCACAGATGCATCACAAGCAGGTCCAAGGAAGTGATCCTCCCCCTCTATGCGACATTGAAGTACTGTGTCCAGTTCTGGGCGCTGCACTTCAGGAGGGATGTGGACAGGATTGAGAGGGTCCAAAGGAGGGCCACTCACATGATCAGGGGGCATCAGGGCAGCCCCTACGAGGAGAGGCTACAGGACCTGAACCTGTTCAGCCTCCACAAGAGAAGGCTGAGAGGGGATCTGGTGGCCGTCTATAAACTGGCCAAGGGGGACCAGCAGGCAATGGGAGAGTCCCTGTTCCCCTGAGCCCTACCAGGAGTAACAAGGAATAACGGCCATAAGTTGACGGAGAGCAGATTCAGGCTAGACATCAGGAGGTGCTACTTCACAGTCAGGGTGGCTAGGATCTGGACCCAACTTCCAAGGGAAGTGGTGCTCGCTCCTAACCTGGGGGTCTTCAAAAGGAGGCTAGATAATCACCTTGCTGGGGTCGTTTGACCCCAGTATTCTTTCCTGCCATGGCAGGGGGTCGGACTTGATCTGCTCAGGTCCCTTCCGACCCTACCAACTATGAAACTATGTGGACACATCCAGTTATATTTATTTTTGTTTCCAGGCCCTTGGTAATGGATGTTTTCTTCTAAGTTCTGTACCACCAGAAACCATAAGAGTATAATAATTTATATATAATAACAGTACAACAATTATAGATTTTACTCTCAAATAATCATTTTTGTTGTTCCTTTCTTGTAGTCTATAATACTGTTGCAGATAGGGGTCTACTAAATATAATACTTTAAGACTTATTGCAAAGTGTCAACACTGGATGGGCAGCAAAACTAGAAGTTCAGGTTATATCTGCACAATAGAGAAGGGATTAAAGATCCAGATTTTTTCTAAAATATTGGTAACCCAATTTTGATGGGATTTTAGCTTACTAACTGTCACATGAGGGAAATTTGCCTTTGTGAATGTGATACAAAAAAGACCAGCACAACCAATGTTATCATGTGAGAAAAGAACTGGGCCCTTGGCCAACTTAGTCATCAGAACCCTTTTCTCTCATCCCTACTGCTGGTCAGTCACCAGTTCCATTTAGTTTTTGCTCTTCAGTCAACAATTGTCTCCACTTCAACTAAAAAAGAAAAATAATAATTCTGTCATCAGAAAAGAATGCCATCCATTGGGTGTGATGGAATGGATGCTGACAAAGTGCACTGTGGGAGCCAAGCAGAAGAACAAAGCCCTGCTGACCTGATGTAGGCCAAGAGCCAATCCTTCAAGCCCAGTAATTGGATGCAGATGTTCCATGGACTCATGTCTACTGAAATGAAGTGGTTTGCTGTCGCACTGCATTGAAAAACATGCTGCACTGGAATTATAGAGCCCCTAAAGAAAAGATGAATGACATGGGGAAATAACTGTGTTTCCACCAGCACCTGATAATTTCTTAGCTCAGTGCCAATGCCTTGCTGGTGGTGGTCTAACTTTCATCTGGGGGAACAATTGTGTGTGGAGGCTGAAATCAACCATGTAAAGATAAGGTAAAGATCTACATACACCACTGGTGGGAGAAGATTGGTGGTGCAATTGCCTGTTGCAATGTGGCCCCAAGAGCTACAATATCAGGATGGAGGTGGACTGTTACCTAATCAGGCAACTTAACATTTTTCACAGCATGGCAATCTGTTTACAAGCTCGCTCTTTCACTTACACACTCACTCGCTTGCTCACACTCTTTCTCTTTCAAATGTGCATACACATACACAAACTGTGCACACACAGAACCGGTTTTCCACATGTGCAAGATATCCCGTAATTATAATATGACCCATAATTATCTCTTCTCGTCATCTCCCAGAAATAATCTAATCTATTTTAGACATTTCCAGTGATATCCGGGTGCCATGTTCTTAATTAGCACTTAATACCATCACAAACTATGTTAGCTTGGAGGCAGATGTCTCACTGCAGACATTTCACCCGAGAATGCCTTACATGCATTTTTCATCAAAGTTCACCTTTTGCTTGAAATCATTTTTATCATTATCCCAAGAACTATCTAGGAGCTGGAAGATGGCTAAAATATACCTACACCTCCAATCTGTTACCTGCCATCCAAGCATTCCTAACTCAGGCTGATAGCTTTGAGTTCAGTGCAAAATACAGCAGCCATTACCCTTTCCAGTTGAGAAGGTTGTTGGCTATTCTAATAATTAGAAACCCACTGTTGTAATTCAGTGGTAGAATCCTTATCTGCTATGCAGTGGACCTGGGCTTGATTCCTGGATGTGCATGTAACTACAGCTATCGTGGCACCAAATGTATGAACTCAGCCTGTCCTTTGGATTCTGCCTCTGTGGCCTAAAGAGAGGATGGAAGGTCTGGGCAGCCTCCCTTCTTCCATGCTCCTGCCTAGGCATATGTGTTGACAATACTGGTGACCTCTCACATACACTATGCTCAAGAAGGATCAACAGTTGCCTATGAGGGATTAAAGCACTTGCCCAGGAATGTGAGACCTGGGTTGTAGTCCCTCCTCAGTCTGAGGGGATTCAGACCCACATTTCCTAACTCCCAAGAGAGTGCCTCAACTACTTTCTATGGTGCATTGAAACTGGGCTGTTTCACAGCCAAGAATACAAGATTGCTGAAGCCAGAAGTACAGCAGATAACAAGGAATCTGACTGTGCTCCAGGGATGGTGCTGTCCTCTGGGAGAGAGAAATCATGAGTCAAAGTTCCTGATGCTAGGCCTATTTATTAATTTTGCTTTAGACAGTCGCTGGGTAACAGGAATAACCCAGAGGTAGGAAACTGAACTCAAACTTCACCCTCACCCAGGGATGCACCTGGTTCTTCTTAATCTGTGCTTGACTCCCCAAGTCTTCCAATTCTAGGTAGGTGCTTGAGCCATAATACTGTTATGCAATCTGTGGTACTCAGCTTGACTATGACACTGCCTACTAAGAGGAGTCTAGATCCCAAGATGATGGAGGCACCTAATGCACAGCATTGGGTCTGGGGCCTTGACTTCTCAGGGTAAGAGTTCAGACACAGCTTCCCTGCACAACATGCTGGGGGCTGCTTGTGGGAGAAGCCTAACTGTTCCCATCGACTGTGTAGGGATCCTACCTGCCTGAGCTCTGTGTGCCTCCTGAGGCCAGGCACCTGTGGGGCAGGCATTGCAACACCTAGTGGATGTGCCTAGAAGGTTAATTGGGAACTGCTCATTGATGCTTTATAAAATTAGTGAATGAAATTTCACAAAACCCAGTCTATTACTTGAACCATAATGCCATGCTTCCTGTCAGGACTTGTGGGAAACATGGTTATGCATGTAGGCAGGAGGAACTTGCACAATGTCGCTGTTGTTACAAGAGGACTTTGTACAAATTAACTTTGGAGGTTGTGCCTCCTGCCAAAGATCAAGTATTTCTTTTGGCACAAGGTGAGATCCACAAGACTTTGCTGGGCTGAAAATTGATCTAAGCATGCTTTAATTCAGGTCAGCTGTGGAAATATTTGTACTGAGCACAAAAGCCACATGCAGTGGACTAAAAGCTCCAATGGCATCAGATCCATGCCAACAGCAACAGTCTTGTGTAAACCCTGGTGTGGTTAGAGGAGTAGTTGCTTTGTTTTCCAATCTACGTGGAGAAGGGAGTGTTGTGTGAGAAGCATGCCAGGCCAACAGTGATATGCACTGTTCCCCAGGTAGATAACAGCAGTAAAAGTCTTAGGACAAATAAAAATGTCCTTTTGTGGAACAGGTGCAGTCCTGGAAAATGAGAACGATGACTGAGGGATTAGAGTCATAGGACTAGAGCTGGGACAGAAACATGACCTCACAAGCTCATCTAGTCCAACCCCCTGCTCAGGGCAGGATTGTCCCTGACTAAGCCAGCCCAGCCAAGTGTCTGCCCCACCTGCTCTTGAAAATTTCCAGGGATGGAGACTGCATAACTTTTCTAGGTAGCCTGTATCAAAGTTTAACCATCCTGTTAGTCAGAATGGGCGCCTATACACATTGTTACCAGATTTGCCCATTACTTTGGGGTGTGCTCATTTATTAAGGATAGTTTCTAGGGTCTTGGTGATTCTGTCAATGTGCTGCTTGTGTTACCATACGGAGCTGCATCTCTCCCTTCTGCAAGGCCTCACCCCCAATGGAGCAATCTTGCAGGACTCAATCTCAATGGGGCTGGATTCCTCCAGTCACCAAATCAGTCGTACACACAAACACACACAAATTAATGTGACACGCCTAACCCGGCCAGGTTGATCAGCATGGACAGGCTGACACCCTCATATGCCAAGAATCAGTTCATCAGAGCAACAATAAAATGCAGTCAGACACAAGCACACAGGTAAACAGAATCCCTCTGAATCCGGCTGGGTGTCCAGCTGACACCCTCATGGGCCAGCATTCAGTTCATAGGGGCACATCTGAGTCAAACTGGGACAATCAGCCTGTACAAGCTGATCCCCTTATGTGTTTCAAACTCAGCACATCCCAATCTTTGGCCTCTTGATGAGCAGACCCCACAGTATTTTTGGGCTTCACAGGGAACTTTAGCTTAGGTAAAAGAAGCGTTGCTGCTGAGCACAGGAGGAAAGAGAAGTAGAGAAGGAAGAATGTACCCAGTTACTACCAGTTTGACTATAAAAGTTATTTATTGCTAAGCATATGAAATATATAATGGTACTAGTAGTAATAGACATGCAAAAGAAAAACAAGCACAAACAATTACAGTACTACCCTGGTTTCACTAAGTATTTGGGGAAACTTAGCTCAAGCTTAACTACTACAGTTCAGGTTCAGAAATTTATGCGTAGAGAGAAAAGAGAGAGAGAGAGCGAGCATTGGGATCTCACCAGTCCAAGGTACTCAAGTCTCAAAGCTGACAGGTAAAATTCCTAACACAGTCCTTGAAGGGAGATGATCTGTTCTTCCAGCATCCCAAGAACAACAGGGGATGGTGTCAGCACAGGATTTTTCTTCTTCTTTCTTCTTCTTCCTTTCTTTCTGAAGCACCTCTCTCTTCTTCTTCTTGAAGCACACACACTTTTTACAGATTTCTATACCCTCAGTTCAGCTGCTTCGAAGCATCCTTAATTGTGTAAATCATTGTCTTTTCTATTGACAAGGGGTTATCTGGTTTGGACCATCTCAGGAAACTGATTGATAATCAGGAAACACTTAAGATTAGGGAGTAACCCAAATACTTGGGAGCCAGCTTGAAATTCCTATGGATGGCAGATATACTGATGGGATATCTCATGTTTTCTTCAGAAACAATAGATAGCTTACAGCATCAGGATTTTGGATTTTTACTTGTTGTGCACAAGCCTCAGCTTAGCATGACTTTTCCAGATCTTACTATAGTCTTTTAACAGACTTAAAGCAATTATTGGGGTGTTCATAACCTTTTGTGGAGAGGACTCCCACCAGTCATCTCGGGAAAAGTATGACAACACCTGTGATTAGGGCTCCAACGGGCTGGACGCTGTGATGAACCCTTAACCATTGTTCAAATGTTGCCCAAACCCCCTTTGACTCGGTCTCTTGCCTCAGCATTCCCTAACCTGGCAACCGAGTTTTAGTCAATCAAGTTTAAATAGGCCTCCCATAGTGGGACCAGGGAATGTACGGCCCGAGATGCCTATTAAACTTAAAGGTGTGTGTGTGTCTGGGGGGGAAAAGTCCTTAGTAAATCCAGATTAGAACTGGTCTGATAAATGCTGAGCTGGGTGTGTGTGAACATGGGTTGATTAACATTTGGAGCACAGATTACCCATCATGCAGTGCTCCCCTGCTTCTCTGGTCCCAGAATTCACTGCAGTCTCTGCTTCAGGCTTTCTGTTCTCCATCTCTCATGTAAATGAATGGTCATCTGGTTCCATCTCGGATGCAAATGAGACCTAGGGCAGTTGTTTCACTCTTGTCACCTTTATCTGGAGGGTTTTAGGTGTGTCTCTCACTGCATCTTAATCAGTTTCATTTATGTAGAGGAGGGGAGGGGGGGTGATTCCTTGTGAGTCAGACAGACTGCATCCTGTGCCAGGGTTGCCCAAGAACACAGAGCTGAGACGTAACAACATGCCCAATGCCTGCTCTGAAGCGTGATAATTAACACGCACAGGAACAGACTTGATTGAGTCTGCTGGAGTGTGAGAGCTTCAGCAGCCTCAGCATCTTATGTATTCAACATCTCTGCACTTCAGCAGCGGTGAGGGTGATTTAACTAAAGACTGTATTTTAATTAAAGTGCCCCTGCTGCCATTTTGAAACATGAGATGCTGAATACATGACCGCAGCAGGTGCTTTAATTAGAGCAGCTCCGAGAGCCGCTCTAAAGCGAGTGCTCCCCCACCCCAGAGCACATGTAAAGATGCCCAAAGTTCCTCCTAATCTCCAGCCTAAATCTCTGCTGCAGCTTCAGACCAATATTCCTAGTCCTGTCCTCTACAGCCACAGAAAAAAGCTCATCTCCATCCTCTCTATAATTGCCCTTCAGGTATTTGAAGACTGTTATCAAATCTCCCCTCAGTCTTCTCTTCTCCAGACTAAATAAGCCAAGTTCTTTCAGCTGTTCCTCGCAAGTCTTGCCTCCCAGACCCCTAATCATTTTTGTTGTTCTGTGCTGGACTCTTTCAAATTTGTCCACAACTTTCTTGCAGTGTGGGGCCCAAAACATGAAAAAACAGGATTTGAATCTCTACTGCCACAGACTCTAAACAAGCTAGTCAGGGGAGATACCTAGGGAGTGCATGCAGGTACACACGCACCCCCTGAGCATGGCGGTGCACCCCCTACAAAAAGGTGCTGCCGACAGTGTCAGCAGTGCCTGCGGGTGGTTGCTGCTCGCCACCCCTGCCCTGCTGCCAATAGTGCCGGCAGTGTCTGCGGGAGCTCCCGCTTACCACTGCCGCGCTCCTGCCACTGCGCTCCCATGGCCGCCTCCACCGCTGTGCCCCCCCAGCTGCCAGGGGCATGCGTCATTCATGAAGCTAGTTCTGGTGTTGGCAGGAGTCTAGCTGCAGCAGCCCCGAGCTCCACACAGGTTTCTCAGCATGTTAAACTAAACCACACCCCGGGCAGATTTCAGATTTTGAAAAGGCACGTGTGACCCCCATGCCTCTCTTTGCTGACAGTGAGGGGGACAGACTGCCAAAGGGGGGTTGGGTGCCTTGTCCTGGGCCTGGCCAAAACCCCAGGCTCAGTCACAGGAGGGCTTCCCACAGGAGCAGGGGCAATGGGAGAGGGAGCAGGGAGCAACCCCTTCCTCAGCATGCAGTGGGAGGTTGGTGAAGCCCCTTGTGTCCCTGGTTCCATGTGCCCGCACTGCCCCCTTCTCCTTCACCTGGATCTTGTGGGCTTCTGTACCTGGACAGAGCTGAGTGGGAATGAAGAGTTGCTGGAGCATAGCAGCAGTGGCAGTGGTGCCACCTGCTACAGCTTGGACTCCCATGCTCCAGTTGTTGCTGTTGTGGTACCAATGCAGGTGCAGATTCTGGCTGGGGAATGGTGATGAGTGGGGCACAAGGACCGCGCTTCAGACTAGCAGGCCCTGGCAAGGCTGCATTGTGGGGGCTGCCACAACCAGGGTAGGGGGAGGCTCAGCCATAGCAGGAAACACTGCTGCCCCTCTCTGGCAGCTGGCATATTTTCCCCCCTCACCTGCACCCCACTCTGCCCTGGTACACTATGCCTCTGCCTTGACCCCCCAGCTGCTCCAACAGCTGTAGCTGGCACAGAGTCAGATAGAGTCTGGGGAAGGCATGCTTGCTTCTTCACAGCTGCTCCCCCCGCCACCAACCCAATAAAGAACCGTTCCCTCCCAACCCTATGACAAGAATCAAGGGTAGTGCAATCACACCACTGCACCCCCCTGCATCTGCCCCAGCCCATGATGATCTCTGGGCGGCTATGGATGGACTGCTGGTATCTGAGCTCGTTTAGGTGTCTGCATGACACTGAAGTCTGCAGCATGGGCAAACTGTCAGCCTTTGTGTCTCAGTTCACTTTTTGTACATGGAAGTAGTACTACTTCTTACCTCACTCAGCTTTTGAGAAAGTGAGATGTTTGAATGCCATAATGATAGGAGCCATACAAGCACCTTAAAAGCTATATGCATGCCACCCTTCCAGCAAGAACTGTATTGAACACTCATATGGGTCTGCTCCAAGTGCAGACTGGACTTGAGGGCAGCACCATACTTAGACTCCTGGTGGCCTTGGGTGAACTTTTAGTATCAGCCTCCTTTCACGAGAGATAATGCTAATAATAATTGGACAATAGACAAAAATGACCATTTTGTGGCCCCCTTTCTGTCTGGGCCCCAGGTGGCTGCCCAGTTTGCTCATGCCTGTGTCCAGCCCTGCTTGAGGGCCCTCACTGCCACCACCCACCAGCCTGAACTGTTGGAGAAAAAGTTCTCAGGATGCCGAGGCAGCATGTGCCAACCCCCTCCATTGATTTGCCAGTGCATTTACAATGCTGTGCTCCACCAAAATAACACCAGCTGGGAAAGTTTGACCATGCTACTTTAATGGCATTTACAAATCCGTACACTCCACCCCACCTACTAGAAAGGCAACGAAAAGCTCAGCTCTTATCTCTACAGATTCCTATCATGGCTCTTCTCAGCAAACTTCTGTTTCCTTTTTATAAATGAAACCCAGCCTCTTTTTAAGTCTTAGCCCACTTAGGCTCAGATGGCCTTAGCTACAAAGCACTTCCAGCTGAGACTTCACTGAAAGGACTTCACCTTCCTGTCTGGAACCTCCTCCTAAGAGCATCATTCAATCAGGTGATGTCCGGGCCTGCAGGATCCCCCTGCATCACAAGTAGCACCTCCTCCTTCCCTACTATCAGTCATTCCCTAGTTCTTGCAACAGGCTAAGAATGAGACACTATCTGAGGTCTACTTTAGCCTAAAACTAAGCAGCTAGACTTTGGATGCTTTCTGATTTGCCCTTCCCTAATGTCAGTGTAAACTGCAGTTGTTTCCTGTGTTAGAGTCAATCAAATGTATGCTATTTCAAACTTGTCCTCTTGCTCTGAGCCAAAGTGAATTGCCTGTGTTTCCTGAGAAGTGGGAAAACCTTATACTAATGTACAACTTCTGATGAAAACCTGCTGAATGGTTAGCATTTTTCCAGAAGCAGGCTCGGCAACCCATCCATGTGTATTTGGAGCATAATACATTCAAGCAAAATTTTCAAAGGCACCTTACATTGACATCTCACTTTGTGCTGATACATGCCACACACAGAACTGAATGTGCACCTATCACTGATCACTGGAAACTGAACTGGTATTCAATGCTGCTGCCAATTCCAGCATACTGCTGAAGCAACAGAGCTTAAGGGAGCATGTTCTTCCTGTCTGTTAGAGAGGAAAGAGAGGACAAAAGCTGTATAGTAGGGGTGGCTGGCCAACCCATGGTATACATATCCTAAGTGGCATGGGCAGCTGTTGTGTGTGGCAGGCAAGGCCCCCCTGGCACAGGGCTCAAGCCTCCAGCTGCCTGGAGAAGAGATGGGGGCAGGACACTGCTGCAACAGGAGGTGTCAGGTGTCACCACCAAGAGTCAGGTTAACCCTTCCCTGGCTCTATAGCAGTCACTGAGTTAAAGGCTTTGGATCCTCACTCACCATATAAAACTGTGGTGGTTGCAGAATGAGGGAAGGGCTAACCTGGCTCTTGGCCAAGGCACTTCTTCATGCAGCAGCGTCTTGCTCCTGCTATGCTTTGTGCAGCTGGAGACTCAAGCCCTATGCCATTGTTCCCCCTGCACTGAGTTGTCTTCTTTATGCTGAGTTGGCTTCGTAAGGAGGGGTAATGCTGAGACATCTCTTTGCTGAAGCTACAGAGGGCAGCAGCAGAGCTGAGTGAGCTCTGGTGAACGTTTCCTACATGGCACTAATAACACGTGCAACTGGGTTGTGTAGTGAGTTTATTGTTATTCAATAAACACAGGCATACATGAATGAGAAGAACTAGCCAACATACTTTAAATGAGCAGTAGTAAGCAAGCTAATTCAGCCCTTTAGTCTTTCTGTCTGACTAACCAGAGGGACCATCCCCCAATGTCAGTAGTCTTCCAAACAAGGGAGCATCTCCAAAGTACAATGTGTATCACTACAGTTTGGATGGTGGAACCTCAGCACCTCACCAGGCATGACTTCTCTTAGGGCAGTGATTATCAGCCAGGGTCCTGTCAAATGCCATGCAGTATTAGCACTGCTAGGCGTGCAGACACCTACACATGAGTCACAGGATAAACTGAGAGATTTCTTAGAGGAATTCGTGAGTCAAAAACTTTCTGATTGGCTGTGAATTCTTTGCAATGGAAGAATTGCTCTATCATATTTCCATAGTAAAAAAACCGAGTGAAAAGTAAGAGCTGGCATTTTCTGAGGTTGCCTTGAGTCTAATGAGGGGTACCTTGAGTCTAAAATGGTTGAGAACCACTGACTTAGGAGCTAGAGGTTTGTTCAAAGCCACTCTTGGACTTCACTACCCATTGTAGCATAGTCCAAGAGGAGGAATGGAAGGGGAGGGAAGACTGTTGCATTAGAGTACACTGTCTTCTTACCATCTATTGGGCATTCATACAGGCAGGTCAGGAATGGAGTTAAAGTACTACTTCCTAAGATACAGTGGGATGGATATCTGCTTGTTATTCATTTGTATGTCATAGCTATGTTTTGCCAAGTTGATGCTGTGTCTTTTCATACCCCTACTAAAGTCCTCAGAGTGCACTTGCACTGCAGCTTTGCAGCTACCTTGGGTGCTGGTAGCAACCTAGCTGCAGCAGCGTGGGGCACTTTGTGGGTTAATTTTTTGGGTTGGGCATCCCATACTGAGCTTCATGCTACTACAGTTAGACTACAGTCTGTGTCTGAGCTAGCTAGTTTACACTGTGGTCACTGCTGTAACTGCAGTACACAAATGCTATCTGTGCCTGCAAGTAGGGAACTGTTGCCAGTGTCCAGAGGACATACCTACTCTTTCCATGTTTCTAAGTGAGTGGTTCTCAAGCATTACAGACTTGAAACCCTTCCTTAATTTTTGTGGAGTGAACAGCACCGCATTAAAAAAATTAATGTGTTTAGTATAGTGGTTACCTTCTTGAAGAGTGGCCAGGAAAAAAGAGGAGGAACCAGCAGGGAAGAGGCTGCACTGTAGTGAGCTGAGGGAAGAGGAAAGGGAAGAGTCTGCACTTATCTCCTTCCAGGAGCCTATACTTATTTTGCTTATCTCCTCTCTCCCAGTGGCACCTTCTATCACAGCTGCTCAGGGCACCACAGCATTGTGGTTGAGAATCCCTGTTCTATACAGAGGCTTGAGCCATCGGGACTTGTGAATTTTAAGCGTAATCCCTTGGAATCCCAATACCTGGAAGAAGGGTTACACTGATGTTTATGATTGCTGCCAGCACGTCTAGCCAAAGCTAGGCAGTACAGGCTTACTCTGAGGACCACCAGCTGGAAAAGTCCTGGTCTCACTTATTTATCCAGGAGGTTTCCATGAGAGAGCTAGAAGCAATCCCCAAGATTAAGTTGCTTAACGCTTTTCATTATAAAAGACACAGTGACTTTTTTTAGGGCACTCTAACACATACATTGTTTGCAGATGATCTTAAAAATCCAGGGAAAAGGAAAGAAACACTTGACTGGGAAGATTTAGACAGGGTCCTTGAGAAGGACTCCTGAGGTCCCTACTAGCCCTATTTTCCTATGAATTTATCATGTATCTTTTAGTCTTATGAAGTTCCATCCAAGGAATAGGAAGAGAAATAGTCAGGCTGGGTCTGACTGACTGCCCTAGCCCCAAGCATGGCATCAGTGGCTCATTCCCCACTTGGGATAACAAAGAGCTGCCACCTGAGGCAGTTGCTGCTACAGTGTTCGTAACTCCAAACCTACAGCTGAGCAGTGAAAGGCATAGTGGAGGATTTTGTAGTTTTGTAATTTTGGTTTCATCAGAATTAGTCATGAATCAGAGGCATCAGAACTCTCTGGTGAAGGGGATGGAGTCCAGGTGCTGGAGCCATCAGTGGGTGCTGACAGATGTGCAGCTGTCAGCTATAACTCATAGTGCTTCACAGAAAGTGCCGTGAGTTACAGGGACCCTCCCCCCTGACCAAAAAGATGTTCCCTTTTGGCTCGGGAGGAGGTCAGGGATCAAGCTCCACTTTGGAGCTGAGCCAGGAGGACCTACATTTCTGCAGCCTCTCTCCCATAACCCCACCCCCTGCATCCCAGCTCTGGTGCTACTGCGTGATGGGAAGGAGAGAAGGGAGCGGATGGAGCTGCAGGCTGGGGTTTGCCATGTCTATGCTGGAGGGGGACAGGTGGATTGCAGTGTGGGGTGGTATCAGACCAGCACTGATCAGACAGAAGTTAATGAAGGTACTCTGCTTCAGAGCACCTTCATCTGAACCCGCATGTAATGAGGGTTAATTTGTTGTGTGATTGGGCACTTTTACAACATGCTGCTGCCATGCATTTCTGTCAGAGCATGGTTGTAGAGTGCTTTCAGGGGGCTGATCACATGACAAATGTCACTTCTCTCAGCATCCAATGTGTTGCTCCTGAGCTGCAGACTTTGGGGTCTCTAGCTGCTGGGTAGGGCTCATGGCAGGTTGCTCTGGAGACCAAGACACAGGAGCCTGGGCTGCTGACATGGGAACCAGGTCTCCCAAGCTCTGGTTTCCCTTGGGTCAGCAAGGTTAGAAGTCTGAAGGGGGAGTGGTGAGGAAAACAGCCCCAGCTCTCCAGGTTTACCAGGGTTGAAAATGTAACATCTCTGCAAAAATGTTTCCATTTGAAAAAAAGACAAATTCTAACCAAAAAAATATTTCAGCTGAATCTTCCTGTCCACCTCAAGATCTGAATGCATGAGGCAAGTCAGGGGAGGAGGGAAGCTGGGATCAGGAAGAATAAAATTGCCTTCTAACTTCTTGGTTAAAAAAAAAAGACCTTGGAAATAATATTTTAAAATTCCTATTTGTTATGACACAGTTTGTAATTTAGAAATCATCTTCTGCTTTTTCCTCAGAACCCCAGTGCTGTGCAGGGATGTACAGAGGGATGATGAACGCTGCACAACCTTTAGAAGAGGTCATTGTAAATCTAGAACTCCTTTAGCTAGGAGCGCTCAGCTTTGCGGGCAAATAATACTCCTTTGAACTCAATGGGTTGTCTAAGTAGGTAACAAAAGGCATAAGAGTGCAGCCCATGGAATGCAGTCAAAGATAGAAGACAGCAGTCCTAATAGTTGCAGCAATAGCTATTTTAGGATTACAGGCAGCGGTCAGGATATGAAGTTTTTCTTAAGGAAGTTTGCTATCCCACTTCAAACTTGGTTGCCTTTATCAGCCTGTCCCTGAAGTAAAGAATTTTATTTTCCATCTGTGTTTACTGCTGTGACCAGGAACATCTTTGTTACATCTGACTGAAAAAAGGAAGAGGCATTGAAACTGTTCCTGGATTAATTTGCATCTGTTCATCTGCATGAGAGTAAACTAGCAGATGTTTGGTGCTGTCAATAAGTAAATCCATGAGTGTGATCTTACAGTCTGAATATCTTTATTGTTCTTTCTCCTTTTCTAAATAAAGGATACTAGGGGCACAGCTCTACAACCTTTAGTCTTGTAAGATGTCCTTCATTGAACTCCTTCAACATATTCATAACTTCAAGGGAAATACTGTCTAAGTGTGAGTCACAGGATAGGGTCATAAAGCATTTTTTTAATATTATTTTTTCCCAGCAACAGCATTTTCATTTTTCACTTCAGCCTTCACTAAAAATGAGTCTTTGAAGAGTAACAACTGATAAGCTCTGGATTGGCATTTTTAGGTTTCTTTGAAGGATTCTCTAAAATAGAAAAAAATTCTTCCAAGAATGGCTCACAATATAAGAAGACATGTATTAATATAAAAAGCATGTTTATGCCATTCTTTGCCATTTGGCTGGCAGCTGCTAAGATTGAATCAGAGGACGAACATGTTCCAAAACTTATTTTGCAAGAATAGTTCTGGATTCAGTAGGCCATTTTAATAGCTTTATCCTATGTATTTGTACAGACAACACACAAACTTTTTTGTCCAGAGAATAATTTAAGAAACAGTTTGTGCCACAAAATCATGCCATATACACCCTTTATGAAACCCTCTTGCTTAGTTAGTTCACTTGTTGCTTCCACACTGACAGTTTCTCTTTTCTTTTTAATATTTTAAAGGGTTGCCAAGCTCAATTAATGCAGGGGGTTCTGGGGTCTGGGTCATTTTTCTCTCTGGTACTGTAGTTTTTATATTTTTCTGACATGTGAACCTCTTGGCATCAGTGAGTGGTAGGGGGTTTACGGGGGTGCAGATATCCCCCCTGCCGGGGCTGGTGCCCCCCTTGAAGGCTGACACGGATGCTGTCGGTAGGGCTGGTGCCCCCGCTGACAGGGTCGGTGGCTTCTGCAGGGGCTCCCCCAGGTTCAGGAGGCACCAGTCACTCATGCCTCCCAGCATTTGATTCTGGATAGGAATACTGGGATTTACTTGGTAGAAGTTAGGGTAGGGTGGCACCTTGGAGACTAATTGGTTTAGAGAGGCCTGAGCATAGAGGAGGGGTGTGTGACACCAGCCTCAAGTGCCAATTTAGAGGCAGCACCAGCCTGGTGGCCCTTGGGGAGCCCATGCTATGGGGCTGCCACAGCGAGTATATGGGGAGCCCATGCCCCCCTACAGCAGCCCAAGCCAATACCAGTACTGGAGTGCAGGGAGCCCAGCCATGGCAGGTAAGATTTTGCCTGGTTTGCTAAAGGAGTTTACTAGGCCTCTGGGGATGAATTTTCACAGGCCACAGCCTACTTGGGCTTTGTTTGGTAGTTATGCCAGACTTACCAATGCAAGGTAAGATGATGATCTGGGATGATCTAGTTGGGGATGGTCCTGCTTTGAGCGGGAAGTTGGACTAGATGGCCTCCTAAAGTCCCTTCCAACTCTAGTTTTCTATGATTCTATGATGGTTTATCATTCTGTTGTATGTAGTTCATAAACACAGTGAGCATGTCTACATGAGATGTTTACTGTGCAGTATCTTAATATAACACTACACAGTAATGTTCTGGTCCAAAAGCTTGCTAATATATTACTGTGCAGTGTTATTAGGCTACTGCACAGTAAGCATCACAAAAAAACATGCACTGGCACTACTGCGCAGTAACTATAGTTACTGCACATTTATATTAGTTAGTACTTTATTAAGTAAGTCCTAAACTAAATGTGCAGTAAGTAGTGCAAATTAATGAACATGTAGATGAATCCGGTGAATATTATACTGAAAGTTCTTTTTTTCTCTCTAAATATTGCCTGTGTCTGTACTATATGATTGCAGAAGGGATGAAGCACAGACAGGCATATTATTATACTGTTTGAAGGGCAAGACTTACTGCCCAGGAGCACATGTCAGCTGAATCTTGGTTGTGTGGTAAAGACCTGAGCATCTTTGTTTCTGATACGTTTTTAAAAAGTCAGTTAAAGATGCATTTATTCCAATGCATGATCACATAGACCCAGTGACTTCTCTGTCAGGTTTACAGAGCTCATCCACAAGCTTAGACTCAGAGCTCCACCCCTTGGTGTTCTATTAAAAGACTAAGAGCAAATCACCTGGAGTGAAACTCATTTCTTGCCAGCACAAAACCTATGCACCATTTGCTTTTTCCAGATAGACTATAATGGGGGTGCATAATTGTATAGGTCCTCTGCAAGGGGCTGCATTTCACCTGTATGCGCAGTACACAGTTTTCAAACTCCCAGCTCTGAGCAAGTTGAAGGTCCAGAAAATCTGACATTTTAAAAATAATTATTTTTGGACTCTTTGAGTGAAGGAAAAGCATGTAACATTTTGTGATTCAGGAACAGTGTCATTGTGTCCCTTGCGGAGAGTTCAGAAATGATGAATTGTTATTTTATAAAACTTTTTTGAAAAGCTCACTTTTCAGGAGGGAAGAGAAATAGGACAGATTCAATAAGGGCAATTTGTATCTAAAGTTTTAAATAACTTTAAAGTACCATTTGTAGAATAGTGCTACTACCATCAGGCTAGAATTAGAATTTCATGGTTTGTGTACCCAAAGGATATAGTAGTTGTGCTCAATGACTTGTCACCAACATCTGTTGAAAATTAGGTCCATTGTTTTTATCCAAGGCTTAACATATTAGCTACCACAACCTACAGTATCATCTTCTTTTCAAGACTTTGCTTAGGGTTTCTTCTCTCTCTCACTATTTTTAGATATAGATATGTGTGTGTGTAGTCTTGACTTATTTCTATAAGTCTCTACAGATCTCTGAGTATACAAACAGAGAGAGAGAAAAGAAGCTTAAGGAAACTTAAGAAACATCTTGAAAAGAAGATGCTACTGTAGGTTAGGGTCTATACATATGTGTATAAATATGTGCATGTGCATGTATATAATGTGTATGAATACACACACATTATAAAAATACACAATACATACACATATGTATAAACTACACACATGTACACACACTTATGCATGCACTCACACACATATATTTACACAAATTAGACCAATGGTAGATTTTTCAAAAGCAAGGGAATGATTTAGGAAAAAGTTCCATTTATTTTTAATGAGACTTAAGCTCCCAAGCATCAAAGTCACTTTTGAATATGGGACTTGAGAGTTTTTAAAACTTCTTACCCTACTCTTAGTCTTGCTTACTCTATGTTTAATAGTCCACCCTACTAACAAAATTTCACAGTCAACCCTGACAGAAATGCTAAATTATCATCACTTACAGTGTAGTGTTTTGAAGGTAAAGATATTTTGCAAACCTCGGAAGGGCTTCCAAACCTTTTGTGTTGTTGAGATATGAAATCAGACTATTAGCGATATGGTAGACAAGCCTAAGAGGAGGGGAAGAATTTTCAAAAACTCTCCAGTCCCATATTCAAAAGTGACTTTATCACTTGGGAGCTTAAGTCTCATTCCAAAAAAATGGGACTTGATCCTAAATCATTCTGGTGCTTCTGAAAAATCTACCTTTGGTCTAATTTGAAAAAGGTTTATTTTGGGGGTCAATTTACATGTGAAATTAATGTGACACAATAAACTCCAGAGCAGTTTGAGCTGGAGTCAGCTGTCCCAGGTACACCATCTTTTTTTTTAAATTTAATTTGTATCCGAGGCCAAATTAGCCAAAACTAATTCCAAATCCAAGAGTCCAGAACCATAAGTGGCCCTACTACTGGCAAACATCCTCCATCAGCACCTGGGGCTGATTTAATGACTTCACAAGAGAAGGCTGAGGGGGGACCTTGTGACCGTCTATAAACTCACTAGGGGGGACCAGAAGGGTTTGGGGGAGACCTTGTTCCCCCTAGCACCCCCCAGGATAACAAGGAATAACAGCCACAAGTTGTTGGAGAGTAGGTTCAGATTAGACATCCGTAGGAACTATTTCACAGTTAGGGCGGCTAGGATCTGGAACCAACTTCCAAGGGAAGTGGTATTGGCTCCTACTCTGGGGGTCTTTAAGAAGCAGCTTGATGCCTACCTGGCTGGGGTCATTTGAGCCCAGTTTCCCTCCTGCCCAGGCAGGGGGTCAGACTTGTAGATCTACAAGGTCCCTTCCGACCCTACTTCTATGATTCTATGAAATTAAAAATAAATGTTTCTGAGGATCTCAAATACTATGGAATGGACATAGGCACCCATTTAAGTACCTTTGATAGGAATTGTTACATTGGGTAATTGGCATTAGAATCCACTCCTTAATCCTTAATTCTTAATACATCACAATGTCATTGATTTTTTTTTACAAGTCTGCATATCCTAAAATGCCAGCACCATTTTTGCTTTAATGTCATTGAACATCTGAGCATCACACCATGTTTCTGAAGCTCTGGTCAATATCCAGACATTGTAATTTAGAAAAGTATGGGTAAGATGCTCTTGCTCTTTATTAAAAATAGAGTTCATTTTAATTTTCCTACTGTTGTTAACTCAAGAAGTCAGAGGGGAAAAAGGAGTCATCCATCTTTCATTTGGAGAGAATAAAATGATGTTGTACAAATTTAGTAAGAAACTGGAATACATGATGAGCTTGCAAAAACTTAGTGCCAAAAGTCTGTGTTGTTACTTTTTTATTATCTTCACTGTAACCAGCCAAATATTATTCATATCAGATGTTTCCAGAGCTTCCTTTGAAAAGACTTCATTCTGAAAACTTCCTAAGAAGTGGGTGCAGGTGACAAAAAGATGCTCATATTTTTGTGCATTAACCCTTTCCTGATAAGACATTTACTAGGTGTGTCAATCTCATTACTAAAATCAAATATAGCCTCTGGTCTTTTTACATGGGGTCTTCAAATGTGGAACAACATTTTTCATTCAAATAATTTTCAGGATTGTTGTCTCTTATTTGACTAAATATCACTGTGCTCATTTATGGCACCACATAAATAATGCATAGCAACAATAATGTTGATGGCAGCTTGTTATACTTCCTTACCATTGATTCAAATATTTCTCCTTGTGAGCTCAATTTCTTTCATTTTCTCTTTCAGCCCTGCTACAAAATAAATCCTCTGTCTTGCATTATATAAAGAGAAAAGAATGAGAGAAGTTGGTCTTCTACTATAATCATTTCCCTTGACCTGATAAGAGAAAGTGAGACTCAGAAGCGCTCCTGGCTAGTTTGTAGCAAGGCCAGTTAACACATTGCTTAGATGACTTCCTTCAACACTGAAAGGGCACTTCTAAGTAGTTTCACTGACGAGACTCTTCCATTGGGAGTAAAGCATATGCCCTGGATTCTCTCAACCTATTTTAAGTCTGGAGACAGCTTCAGTCAATGTGCCAGTTAAATTACATCATTCACTTATATTCTTGTATGTAAAAAAATGGAGTCCTTATAAAGGATGAAAACAGAAATAGCATGATATCCTTTCTAATCTATGCATAAGAGGCTAAGTATTTCTTACACAAGCAGGAAGACAGTTACCTGAGCACAGAGGCCCAGGTCCTCAAAGGTAGTTAGGTACCTAGGGAGAGGCAGATAGGCACTTAAGTGACTCTGGGTCTGTCTACATGACATGCTTTACTGTGCATTAGACTAGTCTAATGTGCAGTAAAGCATCACTGGCTACATATCTACAGGCCTTACTATGCAGTAAATTAAGCTAATGTGGCATTTGCTAGTACCAGTTACTAGATTAATGACACAGTAGCTGCTGTGCAGTAGTGCGCATGTAGACAGTGACCAGGAGCAATTTGTCAGCCTGGCTAAGCCCCAGTGTAAGGGGGAGTTGTGTTGGCTACAGAGGCAGCTGTCTCCCCACCACGTGGGGATTGGGACCCATCCCAATCCCCATGTGGCCAGAAGAGTTGTCCTGGTAGCCAGAATTGCTGCATCCCAGCCACATGGAGATCAGGTCCTAACCCAGTCTCTACATGGCTGGAACGCAGCAGTTCTGGCTGCCAAAACAATTTCCCACCGCCCTGTGGAGATCAGGACCAGCTCCTTTAGCCCTTGCCAGTCCTAGGCTGGGCTGGCACCTGGGGCAGCCTGGCTGCTGTACCCATAAGGAGCAAATTTGCTTCGGACATGCACACTTCCACATGCATGTGGGAGCACAGGTTACTCCTTATTAGACTCACAGTACCCCTCATTGAACTCAAGGCACACCTCAGAAAATCACATCTGTTAATTTACATATTTTTCATTACAGAAAAATAATAGAGCAGTTTCTCTGTTGCAAAGAACTCAAAAAGACAACAGAAGGTTATAAGATTTTTAACACTGTTGAATCATGTTTGAAATTTCTGGCTTTATCTTGTGAATCATGATTGCACACCTAGCAGCACTACCTGCATGGCACCCATGAAAGGATCTCAAGGCACCTGAGGGTGGTCTTTCTGAGTTCTCTGCAACAGAAGTATTAAGAGGTGCCTTGAGTCTAAAAAAGGTGGATAACCACTGCTCTAGACAGCTCCCCACTAAGCTGTTTTCTGTGGAGCCTTTCTTTAGGTGCTTAAATCTCCTTGCATAAGAGGAACCTGGGTGCCTAACTCACAGCTGAGGAGTAAGGCAAGATGCCTAGGAGCAGAAGTGTGCAATACATAAGTAAATAAATAAATAAATATTTTGTTAGTTTGTTTGAAGTACAAAAACTGAAAAAGAATATTTTTTTCATTCCCTTTGTTTTTCATTTCATTTTCATTGTAGGTCAAAACAAAATTATTTTTTTGTCTCCCAATTTTTTATTCAAATGGAAAAGTTGAAAAAAAAATTTGAGGGGAGTTTTCACTATACCAGATGAAGAGAAGTTGCTGCAAGGGATGCTGTTGCAGGGCACTGGGAAGTGCCTGCTCCTATAAGAGAGCAAGCAGACTTTCAGGTGTCGGGAGGAGCTAATGAGGGACTCACCTGACTGGAAGAGGGCTCAGGCTTGAGCTTTATAAGCCCAGAGCCTGCACTGGTCAGGTAACTACAAGTGAAGAGCTCCTGGCTGCAGAGCTCCTGAAGGAATCTGAATTGAGCAAAACAACTCTGCAGGCCTGGGAACAGAGCCAAGTTCCCTGGGCAGAGAAAGACTGGTTTTCAGGCTAGTTGCCTTTGTTTTATGTTAGCTCCCAGGGGGTTTGAAGTGCCCTCCAGTAGGTCCATGTGCCCAGGGAAGGTCTGAGCTGGGACCAGAGGGGCTGAGAGCCCAGAGGAGGGGCTGTGTGCATGACCAGCAGGGCTGAGAGCCCAAGGGGACTGAGTGTATGAGCTAGAGCAGCGGTTCCCAATCTGTGGTATGTGTACCACCAGTGGTATGCAGACAACCTGTCAGTGGTATGCATTAACAGATTTATCATAATTACTTTATATGACAAAAATTTGCTGGTGGTACTTAAGGTTATATAATTTTAAATTGGTGGTGCACAATCTGTCAGAGTTTGGGACCCACTGGGCTAGGGTATAGCCCTGGGCTGGAAGATATACCCACTGGGAGATAGGTAAAGTTTAGTTTCTTGAAGGGACAGAAGTCTGCATCTGCTGTATGTGTTATAGCCCAGGGGCTTAAGGCTTATGTTACTATTTAAACTGGTGGTTTGGGTTGGGACTATAAGGGGCGGTTACAGAGGTCCCATTAGTGCCTGGGAGGCACATGACTGCCTTGAGCCATCCCAGGGGCAGGCTCAGGGCCTGAGTTGTTATTGGGCCCAGACAGAGGTGGAGTGCAGGAGCACAAGAAGACGGGGCCAAGGGACCTGGTGCCAGAGGGTGCAGCCTCATGGAGGCCAAGGGGCCCAGCAGACAAGGGCCGGGGGCCTGGTGGCTGAAGTTGATAGATCAAAACTAGTGCCTCAAAGCCAGGTCCAACACGGTGAGCTTAGGCTAGAAGGCCTAGTGAGATTAAAGGGGCAGACCATAGGCGACTGATAGAGGAGGCATGGGGGAGGGGCATGTGCCCCCTTCTGACAGAGCCACCCCACCGTCGATGCTGCCAGTGTCATCTGCAGGTGCTCACCAGCTCCATCCCTGCTGCCAACACCACTGGCAGCATCTGTGGGTGCTCACCAGCTCCATCCCCACCACTGATGCCAATGCCATCAGGGCATGGCAAGCGAGACAGGGAGGCACCCTAGGGGCACAGCAGGCATGTTCACAGAGACACCAGAGGCATCACAGACACCCCTTTTGGCACAACTGCCACAGATGCCTCTTCTGACAGAGGAGCCAGAGTTACACTTCAACATGTTTCCCCTTCTTTTAGAGCTGGGTGCTGAACTTTGTGGAGATTGATTGATCAAGCTGGTTCAGTGTAAATGTGTTTGGAAGGAACAGAGGGGAAATTGTTCAACACCACCTAGTAGCATAGGAAGGGTAACTGTGAAGGTGGTAGTGCAGCGTAGGAATGACAACTTTGCATTAACCTATTAAACTCAACCTTATCCAATACTTACCAGAAACCTACTCTTTTCTAATCAATTTGAGAGGATCTGGAGCTCCATGAAAGAACTAGACTACAACTAGAGGATAATTTTTCTTGGATCCTTCCATGTTGTTCAGGAAAAAAACTGGTGGAGGATGTGAAGGTGATGGGTAACATGGACATGGGAGGAAGTGATCGCAATATGATAGAATTCCAGATTCTGAGAGGGGGAAAGAATGAGGTCATCAAAATTAAGATGCTAGATTTCATGAAGGTGGATTTCATCTGACTCGAGGAGCTAACAGACATGCTGTCATGAGAGGATAGATTGAAGATGAAGGCACCCAGGAGGGCTGGGAGCATCTAAGAGGCACAGTATTGGAAACCCAAGAAGAAATTGTCCCAACACAATGGAAGAACAAGGAGAATGTCAAGAGGCCAATGTGGCTGCACAAGGAACTTCTAAAATGCTTCAAATACAAAAGGAAAGCATCTAGGCAATGGAAGAATGGGCAGGTCACTAAGAAAGTGTACTAGGAAATAGGAAGGACTTGCAGGGACAAAATCAGGAAGGCAAAGAATGAGCAAAGGGGGTTAAGGACAACAAGAAGAGGTTCTATAAGTATGTTGGCCAGAAAAGAAGGACCAAGGAAGCTGTTAACAAGCCAGAGGGAACTCCTAACCAAAGACAGAAAGAAGGCAGAGTTCCTTTGCCTCAGTTTTCACAAAAAAAATTAAGCTGCAGCCAAGCACCTCATAAGGATTATCTGGGTAAGGAAAAGGGCAAGTTGAGGGAAAAGATAATAAATGAGATGATCAGAGAGGTTTTGTTGGGTCTGAATGAATCCAAGTCAGCAGTGCTGGGTGAGCTTCATCCCAGGATCCTGAAGGAACTGACAGAGGAGATCTCAGAGCCCTTGGCAATGATCTTCATGAAATTGCGGGAGATGGGCCAGGTACCAGAGGACTGGAAAAGGGCCAATATAGTGCCCTCATTGTTAAAGGCAAGAAGGAGGACCTGGGACACTACAGATCAGTTAGCCTCACCTCAATACTTGGGAAGTTACTGGAGCATATCCTAAGGAAGGCCATTTGCCAGCATCTGGAGGAGGAAAGGCTGTTTGCAAGCAGCTAGCATGGACTTATGAAAAATAAATTGTCAAACAAATCTGATCTCTCTCTTTGACAAAGTAACTACTTGAGTGGATGATGGGACTGCTGTGAATATAGCATATCTGGACTTCAGCAAGGGTTCTGATGAGGTCCCACATGACCTTCTTGTAAACAAATTGGAGAAATGTGAGCTGGATAAAACTACTACAAATTGGATAGATAAGTGGATCAATAGCTGCAAGCAAAGGGTAATTATTAATGGGTCCATGTCAGAATGGCAGCAGGTTTTGAGTGGAGTCCCACAGGGTCTCTGTCCTTGGCCTGAAGCTGTTCAACATGTTTACTAATGATTTAGATGGTGGCATAGAAAGCTTCTTGAGTAAGTTTGCAGATGAAGCAAAACTAGGAAGGTTGTAAACACATTGGAGGATGCAAGCACAATCCAGTAGGATCTTGACAATTATAAAGTTGGACTAGAGCTAACAGGATGAAATTCAATGCAGACAAATGAAAGGTGCTACACCTCAGAAGGAATAATCAAAAACACAAATACAAAATGGGGAATACCTGGGTGGATGGCAGCTCTATGGAAAAGGACTTGGGAGTCTTAGTAGATCATAGACTCAGTATGAGTCTGCAGTGTGAAGCAGCCGTGCAAAGGCCATGTGGTTTCTTGGGTTGCATCAGTATCAGCATTAGGTACCAGACACAGGAGGTGCTAATGCCTCTCTGCTTGGCACTGGTTAGGCCTCATCTGTGTGCGGTTCTGGGCGTCACATTTTAAAAAGGACATGGATTAGAGAAGGTCCAGAAGCAGGCAACAAAGACGATCAACGGTTTGGAAAGCAAATCATATGAGAAGAGACAGAAGGAGCTAGGCATGTTCAGCTTGCAGAAAAGGCACTTAAGAGGGGACACGATAGCAGTCTTCAGATACTTGAAGGGCTGCCATAAAGACGAGGGAACACCTTTTCTCTCTTGCTGCAAAGATGAGGACCCAGACCAATAGCTTGAAGCTGCAGCCAAGTTAGTTTATATTTGATGTCTGGAAAAACTTCTTAACCAGCAGCCCCTTGCAGGCTAGAACTCTGACAGCCTGAAAGGAAAAGCCACCATTTTCTGTGTTTTTCTCCTTTATAAGAGAATCCATTTTTGAAAGTTTGTTTGCTACCCTTTCATATATTCTTGCAATCCACTTTTGGGCTGCAGCCAATGGGCTAAGAAACACTGATCTAGGCATAGCTATGCCAATTCTCTACCATGGGCAGGCACGGCTGGTGAACTCAGACTGGTGGGGCAGGTGGAGTGTCCCATGGGAGCAGGGGCAGCGTGGGGGGTTCACCAGCTGCACCTGCCCACTGTAGAGAATTGGCATAGCTATGCCTAGATCATATTTGGAGTCAGGAAGGAATTTTACCTGCTGGTCAGATTGGTAAGGACTGTGAGGATTTCTACTTTCCTCTGTAGTGGGGTGTGTGGTGCTCTACCTGGGACCTCTTGAGCATATGCTGAAAACATTTTTTAGAAGCAGGACATTGGCTGTAGTGGTTCCCCTGCTTTACCTGTGGCAGACCTCTAGAGACTTACTTCAGACCTACTCTATAACTGACTGTGTTAAATATCTTGTATAACATTCTGCAGTGGGCTGGAAGTTTGGGTCAAGTCAGACTCATTATCACACAGTTAACTTGTTTATCATCCTCAGGACTTTTTGGCTGGCAGATCTTGGACTTTTCTCACTCTTGGAATTTAACCTGGATGAGGAAACAATCCCTTTTATCCATTTACTATTAGTGCAATATGTTCTATCACAGCTTTGAATTTCATGTTGATTCCTTTCCCTGTGTATTTGAACAATAAGTAACATATTTGAACATACAAGAGGGAAGTGGTTATTATCTTACAAAAAAAGTGGGCAGTTAACCTGGGAAGAGGGCATAGCTGACTGCACTAACCAGAATAATCATTTTGAATAGGTGTCCAAAGACATGTTCTCTCTCCTCCCTCATGCTGCATTTCAGAACCAATCAACTATAACATACTCTGATATTTATCAAAGAGATGGAAGAAAGTCCATAACTACCCAATAGTTTTGCCACCTCCATTATACAATTCTCCCCTTACCCTGCACTTGCTATTATATACTTTAGTTGCTTGGTTACTTTAGACCTCATTTCTCTCGCAGGCATTATTTCAGAAGCAGCAGCAATGCCACTGAAGTGCAGTTAAGTTGGGAAATCTCAGTGGTGAGCATGCAGAATCACTTCTTCCACTTGTAGTTTGTGCTAATATTACCTTCCCCCCAGTGTTATTTTTTTTGCTTAATTTTCCTTTATTTCTGAGTTTTTAAAGGTGTCCTTAGAATTTAGCCTTCTGATCAGTATCCTTCATGATGTTACAAATTGGAACAATGTTTATTGCTCAAACTCATTTTGAGATGGCTGGAAATGTGTGAGCGTGACCACATTTATGTTCGGTCTCTGCAAAATCAGCCACACAAATTCAAAATCAGGAGTACAGCAGCCCAGCTCATTACCAATTTCCACTCAGGTAGAAGTGTAACAGAGCATAGAAGGAACATTTAATAATCTGTTAATCCTAAAAACTTGGCAAGAACATCCTGAGCATACCTAATTTACTGCGGTCTTTAAGCACAAGCAGGCATTAGCACATCCAGTAACAGATAAACTAGGTCAAGTGAAACCCAAAACAGCAAAATACCTGTGTAAGCAAAGTCATTTTCATTACAGGAGCACAGAACCAAGTGTGTGAGGTGGACTGCAAAGTAAACCAGTACTGTCACGAAGGTGGCGAAAGCACTGTGAGGATGCAATTCATGACCTTGTGTTAAAACATTGCTGGCAGGTGTTATAAGATGATGCAAAGACCTAAGAAAAAATAGGCCATGGACAGTGATTTTTTCAGGACTGTTTTATATATTTTTGAGCTTCTTTTACTTTTCAATAGTCATCTATTCATATATGCAGCTAGATTAATCCCTTTAACTATAAAGGAAACTGAACAGTCATTGATATGACTAAAAAAACTGTATTGATTTTATTCTGAATTGTATCCTTACCTTGCTTTTTGCACTCACGATATTTTTGTGTTGCTGGGCTTTCTGGTATCACCTCTGCCAACTCTTAAGGGTCTTCAATGGATGATCTCCTTTCACAGTCGGTTCCACTTTGCCCTGCCCACTGCATCCATGTGGAAAGAGCTTGCCTGAGTCATTCTCTGAGGAGAGCTGTTTCTTGATTGCTCTTAGGAAAGGATGGATGCAACAGAATTGTTCTTTTATGGGTTTGTCAAGAGGCAATGTTGATGGGGCTCATACATGTGCCATTGTAGAATTTCAACCTGGATTTTCTTTCCAGCAATACAGTTTACAGTATTTCTTAAAGCTCCAGATATTCTGGGTAGATCTACTGTCATTTGAAAGTCCATGCTGTTGACACTTCGGTGTCTTTGTAGTGTTTGAATCTTTAGTTATGTAAAACAGTCCCTTCTTTTTTTTTCTTTACAGCCCAAATGCAGCGAGTGAAGATGAAGGCAAGCTATTCTCAGGAGGTGTAATTTTTCATCCCCTTCTGTTTTCTTATGTGTTTCCCTTTATGTTCTATTCCTTCTAATGCTTTCAATTTCTGTAACTATTCTTCACTAATTTGCTGCTGTGACAGATATGGGCATCACAATTACATTCCAGTTCTGGTGAAACATGCACACTCTGGCTTCAATTTTGATGCCTTAAGCAGGAAATTTGTAATTTAGTAAATTTGCCCAAAAGTGTGCTGCACCCATCCGACAAAGGTGTCTGGCATGCCCTGACTGCATATTAGCCTGCAGCTTCTATTTTATTTCAGTCACATATAATGAAGACATACCTCTCATGTTTGACTTTTCTTGTGGGCACAAGGTATTTTTCTACACTCAGACTATTTATATTTTGCATTTCTTCTTCTCCTGTGCATACATATTGCTAAATAAGGAAACATTCCTCTCCTGTTGCTGAATTCAGGGGTTTCACTCCAATACTTTCTTTGAAGCACTTCAACCCCTTTCTTTGCTTACACTCTGTCAGTTATTTCATGCCACTTCATGTTTGTTGGCACATGCTAGCTAGCAGCCAGAGTGTGTACTCAGATTCCTGGAGGGCTTCTAAAGTGGTTGCTACTAGCATAAGGTATAGCCTGTGCCCATGCTGGTTTGGATGAACAAGAATTTGCATCCTCATTTTGCATTATAAACACACTCGAAGTTGGCCCATGATGCCCTGAAGAATCTCTGGTTTTAAGAAACCTCTGCATGCATTTGTATCATAACAGGGAGTGACTTCTTGGACACAATCATTGACAAAGTGACTTGTGGTCTCTGATCAGCTACTGCAAAGAGCTAAAAGAGAAAAATGACTATAATAGATTAATGGACTTTAAGTCTGGAAGGCACCATTAGATGTTTTGACTGAGGTATAAAACAGGCCATAAAATTCCAACTGCTTACTCTAATACTAAGTCTAATAACTTAATTTTGACTATTGCAAAGCTTCTATAAAAACACAGTCTACATTAGAAAATTTCCCTTAGTAGCTTATTTTAATGGTTAATCACACTTACTGTTAACTTCTGTGCTTTATCTTTCCACCTCATTTTCTTTTAGATAAGTTTATTGGATTGGTCTTTTAAAGTCTCTCACTCTAAAGCATTTTTCCCAAATCATTTTTACTTTTGGCACCATATTAAGAGTGGATATAAGAGCTGCACAGATGGTGGCATGTCTACATGTTCATTAATACACCTTTGCTACTCTACATTAAGTTTAGTACCTCTAGTATAGGTACTAGATAAAGGCACAGTAGCTGCACTAAGGCACAGTACCTGCACTAATGCACAGTAGCAAAGACAAACTTTTTTTGTGATGCTTAATGTGCAGTAGACTAATTCTACTGCGCATTTGCATGGTTTTTGCCATGATGTGCTAATGCATGGTAGAACAGTTCACTGCGCATTAAGGCATCTCATGTAGACACATCCAGAGCGTACAAAAAGATTTGTCAGTCCAACAAGACTCAGGGAATATGTTGTATATTTTTCAGCACCACCTGAACTACAAACAGTTTAAATATGTATTGACATGGGGCACTCCTGTTTTATATAAATGTTCTACACTAGCCTTCTCACCAGGCTAAGTATAATAGTGAGAAGAAATTTATGTTAAAACTCCCTGGGTAGAAAGTGTACAAGACTACCCTTGATCTCAGCCAGAAGACCAAGAAGAATATAAATACTTCCACATATTACAACATCCCCTGAAAAGGTTTATGATGCTCTGTCTCCAGAGGGTACTGGGTGATACATGAGTGCTAGCATTACATGCAGAAAACAACAGCCAGAGGCAGGTAATAAACATATTAAAAGAGCTGTTATAGCAATAGAATATTAAATGCTGAGTTTATTTTTTTAATGTACCATAGTATGTTTGCTTGTTTCTGTGTCTTTAAAAATATTTGGGACACCTGGTGGTTTCTGTTGGGATTAAATGTCAATTTACTGTGATCTTTTAAGAAGTCTGTCATATTTCTCTTCAATTTTCTGAGAAGGACAAAAATAACTCATTATTAATATAAGGCAGTCCTGGAGACATCTAAATTAGGGATTAAAGTTTCCACTCTTTGCTGCAGATAATACTTTCCCCGAATGCAGACTCTAGACTTTATGTAGACAAAAACCAAAACAATACTATTCTTCTAGGCATCTCTACATTACACACAATTCTCTGTTAATGGGACTACAAAGTCTCCCTTACTCCAAAGCCTGTAGAGTCAAGACAGGTACAAAACAAATCTTCCCTGTGCCCACACATTTTACAGCTGAGGGATGGGGATGAGTTTGCTTTTAGGACAAGAAATCAAAGCAGAACAAAACAGTCCATAAATCCTCCATAAGAGAGCACCAGCTGTGCATGTGTCCATGGCCTGCACCACCTAGAACAGTGGTTCTTAACCCTTTCAGAGTCAAGCACCCTCCATAATATTTTTGAATGTGGTGGTACCCCTGATTAAGAGCCACAATTGTGCTCAATTTACCTCAGTGCTTCTCAAAGGAGTGCTGCTGCCTCTGGGTAATGTCATGACCCAAAGGGTATGATTTTGTGTGCTTCGGCACTGCAGAATTATTTCCCGCCACATGGAGCTTTCTTTGCATGGTGCAATTCTGAGTTGCATAGAGAAAACCCCGGTGCAAAGGAGTTCCCGTCACCCGCATGCAAATTTGTTCCCCACTATTGGCTGTTTCTAAATTATTCCCACGTGGCGGCTAGCGATTGGCTTGTTAGCCGTATAAGAGGCTTGAGCGGTTTCCGCCCAAGTTGGAGATCTCTGGGGAGGACCTCATTTAGGAGGACTCCACATCCATCTCGTGGAGAACTCTAAGCACTGTGGAGCTTAACAAACCTCGCGTGTGCCTTAGAGGAGGATACAGCGGCCTGATCAACCTCTAGCCTCTCCCCATCGCTGCCTGATCCCTCGACATACCCTTCCCTGCGCACTCGGTCCACAGAGCCTAGCAAACTTCATGTGTGTGTGTGTATCCAGAGCTCTGTCCGGGTTTAAGAGGCTTGAGTTTTCTACGGGTCTTGTTTGTGCGAGTTTTCTTTTAGTTTGTAAGTGCAACTTAAGCGAAGTTTTTCCTGCCTGCACCGCGACCACCTACGGTGTAAGTAAAATAATCTTTAATCAACCGCTATGCGTCCGTGCCTAATTCTAGTCCGCCGTGCCGAATTCCCCGACCCACGTGCCAGGGCTGCTGGCCACAGCCCACTGCGCGCCCCGGAAAGCCTCGGACCGCTCCCTGCCCCCACAGGTAAAAGTGTCCTGTGTATCTCATTCACAATCAGACTCAGAAGGAAGGGCTGTAGCATGTGTATACACTCTTGCCTCTTTAGGGTTCTCTGATAACTCTCAAGCAGACAAAAGAGGTAGCTTGTGCTGCAGCCTTGGTTAAACTTCACCTTTCAATATGTTATTCCTTTTAGCCAATTCCTTATCCACCTCATGAATGTAGTATTGATTCCCACCCTCTCGTTTGGCCAATAATTTGCCATGAGGAACAGTACTAAAAAATCTGCTTAAATCTATATAGATTGTCTACTGCATTGCCACTATCCAAGAAGTCAGTTATCCTGTCATAGAAGGATATTAAATTGGTCTGACACTCTTCCTCAGATGAACCTGTGTTGTGTTTTGTCCCATTTTCTGCTCAGTTCCATATCTTTGGGTATTCTTACCTTCAATATTGATTTTAGGATGTTACATACTATTGAAATCAGGTAATTTCTGGAGTCCCTCTTCTTCCTCTTTATAAATAGGTGCTACATTTGCTATGTTCCAGTCCTAAAGGCTAATTCAACTATACCTGTGTAAGAATTTTGTTCTTAACCAGTGGTTTTTACTTCTTTGAAGATTTTAATAAGTGGGAGGATCTTGTAAAGTACTTACTCACTTATAGGAATCCAAAGGTGAAGAAAAATAGGGTCAGTTTGAATCAGGAGGAAGGAATGTTAGGCTCCAATTTCCTCTTGGCTGATACTTCACCAATTTTGCATTAGTGAACTTGAAAGTCAAATTATTAGAAAACTGTGGATTAGGTTTTGCTTAGCTGGTCCCTTGACCCTGAGTTGTAGGGACAGTATGAAGATCCTCAGTCTTCTATGTTTCATGCTAGATACAACTGTAATCTTTGTACTCCCCTGTGCTGCAGTGGTGAATACCTCTGTGCTCCTCTCCTGTGAGTCACAAGGCATCCCAAAAAGGGTGAGAAGCAGGTGGGCCATAGCTGTTTCTATATGAGGCAAAGCTGGGCAGACAAAGATTTATCAGAAGACTTCTTTCCATATTTGCAGAAGCTCTGTTACACTGCCTGAAGCAGAGTGCTTCTTTCAGCTTCCTTAGGGAAAGGGCTAGCTTCATGTTGTCACGCCTGTGGAGCTGTATCTATATGGCACTCATGAACCCTCAGCTGTAGTGTAATTCCTGTGTGTAGGCTGGGTGGGGAGATGTTTTATATAGTTTTACAACCAGTGTACTGCATGCCCTAAGACAAATACCTGAATTCAAGCCAACCCATATACTAGAAGAGAATTTTCCTATTGACTTATTTTAAAGATACCGTGATCATGCTGCCTCCCTGGTCCAGCTCCTCATTTGCTGTCAGTCAGCGCTGCCAGCACAGTGCAAATCACACAGCATTCTCCCCTGACAGGGAAGAGAGTATGAGCAGTAAGGTGTGGGGCTGGATCTGCTGCTCAAACTGATAAGATCTGCTAATGAACTGACGCTCTAGAAGACTGCATTGCAAAGAAATATGAGCCGGGCAAGGCATGTTGAATGCCGACATAAATACCAGGGCATCTGGTAGACTAAATTAACTGTGTATGGTTTATGGAATGTTTGAAGCTTCTCAGAGTAGACCATTCATTTAGTGAACTCCTAAATGTTCAGAAACACAAGCAACTAAAAGGAGTAAGAAGTTGCAGTTTGCCTCTTCCTATATCTCACTATTAATATCTCATTATATTTTGCTTCTCTCTCTTCTGCTATTCATCTGTAGCTCTCAATCTCTCGTGTGTTTTCTGAATCTCTTGGTACTGCCAACCTCAAGGATTAAAAAACAAGTCTGGTCACAAAAAATAAAAAGAAACAATTGTTTTAATGTTTTTGCAGTTTAAAAGAGAAATACATATTGGGTGCATCTACACATTGCCGTATGGCAGTAACCACCCATACTGCACCTTAAGGGTGATGCACACTTAGATTTCCCCGCTAGGTCGCTGTAGTGGCACATTATAAGTGGGGAGTATGCCGCTGTGGCAACATAGCTAATGATCGTGTGTAGACCTGTGTGATTGCTACGTTGCCATAGCACACTGTGATGTAGTGCACCGCTAAATCACCATAGGGCAATGTGTAGACATGCCCAATGGGTGTTGTATTTGTGTTCTGGTTTCTCAGCCTTCAGAGTGCACTTCTTCTTTTCAGGCATTTTTCCATAGGTAGGAAGGCTAGAAGCTTGCTTGTCTGTTTAAATGAAGCAGAGATTCTTGTAGAAGTTTCCTCATTCTAACAGGTGAGGTTCAAGATATCATTATGGATACATTAGATAAGGGGTGTAAAACTTATGACTGGCAGTCTGGATCTGGCCTGTGAAGCAATGCCATCAGGCTGATGCAGCTCCTGGCGGACCAGGGAATTTGAAGGTGAAGTCTGCTGTTGGACGTGGCTGTCAGCGGCGGGGGGACCTGACCACTTACCTGCCTCTCACATGCCTTGGCGTAACTGCTGCCTTGTTCCTCTGGTTCCTGACCCCTGATTCCTGGCTTCAAGACCCTTGTTTGTTGCAGACTTCAGGCTCTTGTCTTGGAATCACAGTTCCGGCCACAATCCTTGTCACTGGGCTGAAACACCTATGTCTCATTCACATTATAGCTGAAGCAACCTCAGACTAAACAAAGAATGGAGGTATGGGGGCTGGTTTAACGGCTTAGGCATGAAGTGTTTTGGAATAAGCTCTCCTGTAATGTTCTTGATGGATGCACTATGGAGTCTACAAAATCAAGTAGAGATCTTGTAGGCACAAGCTTTCATCCCTACAGTGCTACGTCCAGCAGTTCTCCCCAAGCCTATTGCTCTGCCCTTACTGAAATTGCCAATAGAAAAGAAAACTGACACAGTGCTGCTGTACTATTGTTGTAACTGGCCTATCAACCTAGAGCCAAAAGACAAAATTATTTTTGGATATGCAAGCCTGTTTCTTTTCAAACCAAAACTGAATACTGCAAGAAAATTTGGGGTTCAACCATCTCTCTCCCTCCTCAGTAAATAAGGGTCCCTTCAACCTTTTTTTTTTTTTTGAACTATCATGATGACTACTGGCTATTCCTCTTCCCTTATGAAGAATTTGCAAATAATTGATTCATGCTTTTACACAGCAAAGCCTATTCTTTATGCTTTATGGTTTCTACTCACGTTTCTCCTCCACATTACCCTCTAGCTCAGTGATTCTTAACCTGCTGTGCAAACACCTGCACATGTGTAGGCAACCATTGATCCTCTGTATCATGGTGTATGCGTAAAAGGTCCAGTCCGGTGCATGACGAATCTACTGGTACAGAGTCCTATCAACATCACACCAAAACTTTTGACACAAATGCCTAGGCATGAGTATGGAGGCTGCCAAAGACATAACATCTTCTCTTTAGACCATTGAGGCAGAGTCCAAAGGCCAGACCAAGTCCAGATGTTCAGTGCCTCAATGGTTTTAGTTTCTGCCAGAGAGCAACAAATAAGAACTACTGACTGCCTAACACCTCAGTGAGGGCGTGTTTCTGTTAGGGTGATGTCCTTTAGCCTTTCTCCAACTAAGAAGTACCCACAAGACTGTGGAGGCTAGGGTATTGAGGTGTCTTATACTCACCTTACTCTGGAGGTTGCAACATTGTGATATTTTATAGGAGCTGTCCCACCATCAATACTCCCACCATGTTGCCACAAGGCCCTCCAGTCAGATACAGTTAATGGTCATACCCAGGACCAACCTCCACATGATTCACAAGATAAACTCAGAGGTTTTAGAATCATAGAAAAGTAGGGCTGGAGGGGATGTCCAGAGGTCATCTAGTCCAACCTCCTGCCTGAGGCAGGATCATCCCTATCCAAACCATTCTATACAATGCATAATCTAAACTCTACATAAGACTGCCATCAACCCTGACACAACAGACTTAACACCTTAACCTGTTGCAGGTGAAGCAAGGGAACCATGGCAGTGAATGTGCTGTTTCTATGAAATGATGTCAATACATGCTGAAGAGATCCCAGGTAGAGGGCCATGCCCCTTGCTACAGAGGAAGGCAAAAACCCCTATAGTCCGTACTAATGTGACCAGGGGTAAAATTCTTTCCTGACCCCAAATATGGTGACCGGTCTGACCATAAGAGAAGGGGCAATACTCTAGAGCCAGGAGCCTCTGGCTTTACTCACAGACATAGCTGTGCCTATATCATCAAGGTATCAAGTAGGCCTGTGTGAAGCGGCTAATATTTGCTTTGGATTTGGCCGATTCAGGAGACAGTGATTTGATTCGGTTATTCAAATAACTGTCCTGAATCGATTTGGCTGAATCTGAGTTGGACAGTCAGCTGCTGCCTCCCACTGGGTGCTGCCGGGCCGGGGGGGGGGGGAGGGCATCCCCACTGCCTCCAACTGCCCCATGCTGCATGGGGGGCTCTGCAGGAGTGGTGAGTCCCAAGGATTTTCTCAGTTTTTTTTTCTTAAAGGGCTAGAGCTGCCAGTGAGGGGGCTGGGGGAGCAAGGGGGGGGGTTGGGGGCTCCTAGCAGAGCCCCCCCATGCAGCATGGGGCAGTGGGGGGCAGCAGGGATCACCCCCCCCTGGCAGCACCTAGTGAGTCATGGCTTTTTTTTAAAGGGCCGGGAGCTGGGGTGGGCGGGGCAGCCATGTGGGAGCTGGGGGCATAGGTGGGCGTCGGTGGGGGGCTAAGGAAGCAGGCAGGGGATGGGGGCTGGCAGGGGTCCCCCCATTATCCCCTCCGCCCTCCCCCAGCCCCTCCTTCCCTGCCTCTAGTACTTAGCAGCTCCAAGTCTGGCTGCAGCTCCCTGCTGCAGCCACTTTTCTGAAGATTCAGAGAGCTTTGAATCAATTTGGACCTTTTATTGGTCCCCTGATTCGATTTGGATTTGGAGATTTGGCCACCGAATCGGGCCAAATATCCTCCGAATCAAATCACCACCCGAAGCTTCACACAGCCCTAGTATCAAATAGGAATCTATAGTATCCAAAATATTCCAACCTGTTGTGGTTTTTATGAGTTCTTTACAATAGAAGAATTGCTCTATTATTTTTCTTGAGGCCAAACATGAATGAAGACTAAGAGCTGGCATTTTCTCAGGGGTGCCTTGAGTCTAATGAGGGCTGCCTTGGCACTAAAACATTTTGAGAACCTCTGCTCTTGCTCTTCAGTCCTTGCTACCATGGACCAGTGCACTCACCTATCCCATATGAAAGATCTTACTGGATATCAGGAAGCCAAAGAAGAACCCTGTAAAAAACATGGTAGTTGTCAGCAGCACACTGCATACAGTCTCTTGGTAGCTGACAATGTCTAACTGTCAACTAAGGCTGCAAACGAATGTTGTATTTGTCCCAGGACAAACCCTTTTATCTCAGGACAAAGTACAATAGTTCAGACATCCATGTCTGTTGTCCTAGGATAAATCTAAAAAAGTTCACTGGATAAGAAGTACTAGCAGTTTATCCCTGGACATCACAAAAGTGCATCTGAATGGGATTGCATCATTGAATCAATGGGGGAAAAGTAGCAATGCATTCAGCCACTCACTAAATCCTGATTAGAAGGGCAATGTGCATACACACAATCCCAGGATATTTCTGTTCCAAGACAAATACAGACACAACTTGTCTAGGGACAAATAAAACACCTGTCCCTAGCCTAAGAACCTCAGATCAAAAACGTGCCAGAAAAAATGGTTCATAACTGAGTTCTTTTAAGGTTGTAGAACAATTAATTTCACTACGATCAGACTCTGGCTGGCTCTCTCAATAAAAGTCCATACCATCTTTCACATTTCACTGTTAAAGCTCCATTTTGATAGGGATTTCACAAAGAGAGAGGTTAAAGGCTTGTAGATCCGAGAAATAACACTAGGCACTTTGATGCGGAGCCATATTTCTCACATTCCCTTTATCTTCTCTGTGAAGCCTTGGTAACATGCCTTTCAATTCATTGCAGAAAGGTGTTTCAGACATCTTTGTTTGCCTTTGCATCTCTGTGAAATGTCTCAGAAACAACAAAATTAAGGAAAAGGGGTTGATGTGATTTCTTACACTTGCCCAATCCTTAGCAGCAAGAGTCCTGTAAGCCTGATCCCAGACAACTGAATTTAGCAAAATAGCTTACATTTAGGGATGAGCAGCAAGCCAAAGTGATCCTTTGCAGATCCTAGCTAGAGTCCAGGGAAAGGAGTAAATTGGCTGCTAAGACTTCTGGTAACGCAATGACCTAACAAAATGATGCTTAGGAGATAGCAGTTTGGTAAGGTTAACTCTGCCTTCAAAAGTGCCACCTGAGAATGAAATGACAGTAAAGGTGAAGGGGGTGGGGGCAAGAGGCAGCTTACTGTAGTAGTCAAGAGATGAAACCTGCTAGCGAGCTTATGTTGTTATACTCCCTGCTGTTTAATGTCATGTTTGTTAGTGGCTATGTTATTAAGAATTTGCTCAGAGCTGAGGCATCTGCTTGCTTCATTCATTACCTGAATTCTAACTAACCCGTACTGTGTAATACCAGCCTCTGTACAACATAACTGGTTCTAACTGGCCTGGGCCAGAGCTTCTTAAAGAAGCTCCTGTGTGATAGCAGTGATGTCTGAGGCCCCTGACGCGCATTCATAGATTCAAAGATTCATAGATGTTAGGGTTAGACAGGATCACAGTAGGTCATCGAGTCTGACCCCCTGCCCTGGCAGGAAAGAGTGCTGGGGTCAGACAAACCTAGCTAGATGCTCGTCCAGTCTCCTCTTGAAGACCCCCAAGGTAGGGGAGAGCACCACCGCCCTTGGAAGCCCATTCCAGATTCTGACAACCTTTATTGTGAACTTCTGTTCTTTCTGCTTATTACACTTAAGATGTGATTAACTGGTTTAGTAGCGACCTGGCCATACATTCAGTCTCCCACCCTCTGGAGCACACTGGAGTCCTGGCAGCCAGGGGAGCGCATCAGAGTCAAAAGCTCCCCTGTGCTCCTGTGGCTGGGAACCCCGACCAGCTAACCCAGGCTCCCAGCCCTGGGAGACCATGGCATGCTTCCTCAGCTGGGAGCTCCCAACAGCAGTGAGATCCAGCCTGGGGAGGGTGTGGAGGGAGCCAAACTTTCTACTTGTGGGTGCAGAGGGAGCCTGGGAGGCCAATAGTTGAATGGAAACATTTTGAAAGTATGAAGTTACCTTTCACTAGGTTTTCTCTCTGTGTCTTATGGCTTCCAAAAGGTAAATTAATGAAAACTCATTAGGCGTGTCCAGACAAGCGCGGCCGTGTGGTATGTGGCCCCACAAACACGTCTGCAGCGCCATATACTGCAGAGTCAGGTGTTCTTGTTGCAAGGGTGCGCTGCCCATGTATGTGCTGCTCCAATTTTTTCCCCACAGGGTGTTTTTGACCCCTGGAGACCTGCGGGTTTTTTTGACCCCTGAAAAGTAAGGTCAAGTTCTGCCCAGCAGGCCCTCCCTAGCAGGCCTCCAGAACCCCAGGTAAGGCTGCTGGGGTAAGGTAAGGCTGCACAGTGCTGGCCCCAGCCTTCCCTATGCAACCCGGGGTAACTTGCCGCACGCCAAAGTGCGTGGCATGGGCATTCCCTGGGGACATGTAGCTGCAGCACAAGGTGCAGCACTGCTACTTGTACCCAAGGAACCAAACGTCTGCGCTCATCTGGACGCAGCCATTGTGTCTGCTGGAAAAGTTCCTATACTGCTCAGAAGCAAGTATAATTCAATGCAGATGAAGGGAAGAGAAACACTGGACCTGGAAGGTTTGCTTGAGTCTGGCAGGAGAATTCCTTTTTGTGTCTGTCTTATCCCACATATGCTTGATCAACAAGGCTGCTCAACCTACAGATATGATTAGCAAACCCTGGATGAGAAGTTAATTTTAGAAGTCTCCCTAAAAGGAGCTCTTCAGACCTTTAGAGCATTCAAAATAGACTATTCTGGCCAAAGTTGCTTGAAAATGGAGAGCATAGGTTCAAAGGCAATTGAAGCAGCACTATAAATTAAAATCCTAAAAATTCTTGTGCATATATGGAAACTATTAGTTTAAAGATAATGCTTTAGCATGCTGTAAAGTTGAAACTTTGCAAAACAAAACAATACTGAGGTAATAATTTTAGAGTACTAAACAATAGAGCAGATGGTGAGAAAGCTACTAAAAATATAATCTTTTTAATAATGGAAAATATCCAGGGTAATACATTGTTGTCCTTTAAATGAGAACATGTTGGTTGGTATCCTTATTAAATATATTAATGACAGAACATTTAAGTTATTGATTAATACCAGAAGGGTTTTTTAAGCATTGCATTGTTCTCTTTAGTTCAGATGTTAAGAAAAGAATGCGTTATACTTGCAAGCTAAAAAAGAAGCCAATATTCTTTCAGAGAAAACAGATCTTTATGTCCCATGCATTGCACAAGGGAATCATGTTTAGAGATGAATATCTCCACTCCTAAAAGAAAATTCTATAAGCGTAACATAGATACAACAACTTTATGTTCTTCGAGACTGACTTTTTTTTTAATGGTAAGGGTTTATCTGTTTTGACTACGGTGACATTATGCAGTTCCTGACAGCTCAATTACTGGTACGGTAAATTGACAGAGACTGTTTTGTGGAAAGTTCTTCATGTTCAGGAAGAGATATCACTGCCCTCTTAAAGTAATGTAAATAGTTTTCTGCTGTGTAACTGACAGGAGAGAGATTTCCCCACCCTTTGATTTTGGCTATATTTAGGCTGTTTATGTCTCTTTTTACTGAGAAGTTTGTGCATTAAAGCCTACTAGGCTGTTGAGCTAAAGGCTAGATGGATTTTTTATACTTGCTAATTACCTTAAAAGCTGTCAAGGTCTTTTAAAGCTCTCTCCACGTAATGCTGGTTTTGTGTTTTACTTAGTACAGAACATGATAGGATAATACCTTTTCTCTTTGCCCTTTAGCAATTTTTTACCGTTATGCTATCTCCTGGCAACCCAGCCATTCTTTGAATAAACTGCATTAAAACTTGTTTTAGATAAAATATTATGTTATTTTTTTCCCCAACTAACAACTTGATTTCTTTTTCTTTTCCCCCTTCTGGTGACCAAAGGAAAAAGGGAGAAAAGAAAGAGAGCAAAACAAAACTGAAAAATAAAAAAAAGAACTTTTAGTTTTCAGAATGTGGAAAATTATAATGATTATACTATTATTGTTTTCAGTAAACAAATTATTCTTGAAAATAGGTCTTTTTAATCATTGAAAATGAAAGAAACAGTGCACCAGACTTGATTAAAATATATTCAAGTATGTAAATAAATCACAGGATAGTAAAGCAACCCTAATTGTCAATCATAACCAAATCATGGCAAAGTTGGCTACTTTTTAATTTTTGAAGCTGTCTTTTCTGGATTTGAGCTGTCTTCTGTGTAAGCCTTTGAGTTCAGACCTTGAACACCAAAGTCTTATCTGTTTACAGGGACACTAAGAGCTTTGGGCAGGAAGTGGGGCTTGCCTTGAACTTTGAATCTTTGGTGTAAGGTGATTGTGAGGGGCAAAAAAACACACCAACAACACTATTTTCCTCTTGCCCATTAGAGCATTATAAAGCCAGTGCCTTCTTTAACAAGTGCAGCGCCCTGCCCCTGTATCCAATATAATCATAGTTCTCAACCTTTTTATACTCCGGGCACCTCTCTAGGGTCAAGGCACCTCTTGTTAGACTCAAGCACCCCTGAGTAGATTCAAGGGACCCCTTGTTAGACTGAAGCACCCCATAGCAGACTTGAGGCACCCCTCTGGACTCAAGACACCCCTTGTTAGACTCAAGCACCTCCTAGCAGACTCAAAGCAACCCTCAGTAGACTCAAGGCACCCCTTGTTAGACTGAAGCACCCCACAGCAGACTCGAGGCACCCCTCAGTAGACTCACAGCACCCCTTGTTAGACTCCAGCCCCGCAGTGCAGCATGCATTGCCGGCTCTTCGTTTTCATTCATGTTTTGAGAAGGGCAGCGGCAGGCGGGACAGCGCTGCGCTTCCCCGGCGAGCGCCGCCGGAGCCCCTCAGCGCGGGCACGGCCGGGCCCCACCCCAGGGCGCCCCCGACGGCCGGCGCAGACAGGGCGGGAGCGCTGCGGCTTGACACCTCGGCCGGGGCGGGGCGGGGAGGGGCGGGAGCTTCGCGCCGGCTGGGACACGGCGCTGCCCGGTGCCGCTGCCGCCTGCCCGCCGCCATGGCTCCCGGCTCCGAGCGCCTCTTCGACACCCTGGGGCACTTCGGCAGGTAGCGGGGGCGCCAGGCGCTCGCGGGTCCTGCCCGGGCAGCGCCGCGCGGGGGTGCGTGTGCGGGAGGGAGAGGGGCTGTGTAGGAGTGCACGCGTGTGTCTGCATGTGCCTGTGTGTGCATCCGGGAGAGGGTGTGCGCGTGTCTGCATGTGCCTCTGCGGGCATCTGCATGTGGGGGCATGCGTGTGCACATCCGTGTGCGTGTGCATCTGTGAGAGTGTGTGTGTGTGCATGTGAACGTGCGGGCCTTTGTGAGAGAGGGCATCTGTGTGTGCGCTTCTGTGTGTGACAGTGTGTGAGAGTGCGTGCATCAATGTGTGTGTGGCTGCGTGTGAGAGTGCGTGCATATGAACATGTGGGGGTGTCTGTGTGAGTGTGTGAGAGTGTATCTGTGTGTGTGTGAGTTTATGTGCATGTGTCTGCACATGTCTGTGTGTGACTGTATGAGAGTGCGTACATCAGCGTGTGTGTGTGTGAGAGTGCGTGCATGTGCAGGCGTGTGCAGGGGTGACCGGTGCTCCTGAGTCTGGAGAGGCACCCACAGAAGCCGCCAGCGGCGGGGACGGCCCTGTCAGGAGGGGCACGTACCCCCACCACCCCCGTGTCCCCTTTACCAATCACCTATAGGTGTGTGAGTGCGTGCATATGAACCTGTGGGCGTGTGTGAGAGTGCATCTGTGTGTGTGTGTTTATGTGCATGTGTCTGTGCACATCTGTGTGTGACAGTCTGTGAGAGTGCATGCATCAGCGCGCGCGCACGTGTGTGTGTGTGTGTGTGTGTGTGTGTGTGTGTGTGTGGCTACAGCTGCAGATAACTGGGCATTACTGGTATGTCTGTGTGTGCAGAGAGGGACTATATCATCCAGTATCAGTTACAGGGCAGCAATGATGTTTTCTGCTCTTGTTATGTTGAAACTGGTGCTTCTCAGATGGGTGTTGTGAGATCCTTGCACGGGGTCCACGGGGCAGTGTCAGCGCTATCAGGTGCGCAAACGCATTTCACAAGAGAAACCTAGAGATTTCCCATAGGAGCCACTGTGTTAAAAGCTTTTTGCCCTGCTATGGGCTGGCTGAGCTCTTTGCCTCACAAGGACAGCTCTATATTTCCCTGGTCAAGAAAATATGAGCTGGCATTTTCCAAGGGGTGTCTCTAGCCTCACGTGGAGTGTCTCTAGTCTAGAAAGGCTGAGAACCATTGGCTTAAATTAAGAAGCCATCTGCTAATTTTGTTGTTGCCGTGGCTGCTCTGTTTTGGGCTTGGCTGCTCTTGAAATCCCCGGGCTTGACATCCAGCTCAGGTGCCAACTGTCAGAGTGCCCTCTTGGACGTGGCAGTTCCCCATTAAAAACACTTCCCAGCTGTTTCGATAAAGTCTTCAGAAATAAATGCCTGAAAGGAAATGTGGTGCTAATGCTAAAGCAGTGCTGTGTTCATCGCTTACATCAGGTAGAGCAATGTAGACTGTTGCTAAATGTTGTCTGGGAAAGGACTGTGTCCTCAGGGGTGTTTGAATACTGTCCACCACACTGGGGCTGTGATCTCAATTGGGGCTTTCTGGAAAGTACAGCAGTCCAAATAATATCCGTTCCCTATTCTGACTTGTATTAGTCACGGGAGGATTTGGAAGTATCTTGTGAATGCAGGTATGATATGACAGGGTGCTACACGGCCTTTCACAGCACCTGATGAAGTGAGCTTCAGTTCACAAGAGATTTTGCCTTGTGTATACATCTACTTCGGTTAGATTATAAGGTGCCAGTCTACCTTGCCTTTCTACCACGCTCGCCCATAGTTGTTGTGTAACTTGCTCTGTGGCCTGTTTCCAAGTCTGAGATGTCTGATTATTATTGGAAAAATGAACAAGTGCGGTACACAGACCATCGGAGTGTTGAATGAAGGCATGGTTTATCCCAGAGTAAATATAGAGAGCAATGTATGAGATACCTCACATCCTGCATGTAGGTGAGGGTCAAGAATTGACTTTCTGGTGAGTGTGGATTGCACTTCACATGGTAGAGATTCTGTTACATTCAGATCCCCTATTCTATACCGTTTTGTTTAAGCTTTTATACTCTGCATAGTGTCAATATTTGAAGACTCTGCCAGCTTCTCCTTCTTGGGTCCTATCTGTGTCCACCAGCTCTGGTCTATGCCAGTCTGTCTCTCTTCACTTGTCAAAACTCCTGCATCCTCTTCCCTTTTGTTGGGGTCATGTTATACCTCACCTAGTAAATTGTTGTGTACATAAAATCTCAAACACTCCCTGAGATCCACAAAAGTGGCATCAAGTAACAAAATCCGAAAACATCTCAAAAGTACTTGAATGCTGTTCCTTGGCTAAGAGAAAAGAAGGATACTTTATAAAGCATACCTTTTTTAGCTCTCCTATCCCACAACTACTTTGAAAGCTTATCCACAAACTTCATATTTTTCCATCGGGGGAATACATATGACTGAAACATTTAAGGGAGATTGGTTTTGCTTTGTCTGAGATCAGGTGGAAAGTCAGGTGATCATAGTCTGCTTCTAGACCTAACTTGTAGCATTTGAGAGACTACAACTGTTCTACAGTATTCTAATAGTCATTAAACACATCACAAACTCAGTAATACTTGGGCAAGTTCATAACATAAAATCTGCCACTCTCCTTTCAAATTATATTGGTGGAAAGCTGCTTGTGTTTTTTGGAGTGTGTTTGAGCGAACGTGTGGTGAACAGGAGCAAGGGAAGCTCCAGATCTGCTTTTACCACTGTTTCTGAGCTGTGCAAGGGCTGGGCTCAGCCTGGGACAGCATGGTGGTGCAATGGGTTTCCCCCTCCCCTCGCCTCCTACCAGACTGGCAGTGAACACCCAGGGGGACCAGGCAAGGGTGTCTGCGGCCACCGTTGTTTTGGGCCCTTGCGCAGCCCAGCAGGAGTAGGTAGGAGGAGCTCTGGAGCCTCCTCCACACAAGGGTCAGCGGGGAGAGAAGCAGCAGCAGTCAGAGGAGGGGAGAAACAAGGGGAGGGGAGGGGACATGCAGGGGAAGGGAGAAGAGAATTCTTACCTGCTTGCAGGACTTAAAAAAGTCCCTGGCTGCTGCTCCTGGAGTGTCGTGAGAAAGTGGGGCTTGGTAGTAGCACTGCACCCCCTCTGGATCTGCTCCTGCTTTTCTGTGACCTCATTGTAAACAATCCATGCTTCCCCAATAAAACTTTTTGCAGCTCTCAGCAAATCCTGAAATGCTGTCATCTCCTGCAAAAGCAAGAAAATCTGGAAGAACTTTTGTTTTTCTTTGCCTAATGTTTTGGCTGTGGAATATTTTTTGTAGCTTATTAAATATGTGTTGTTTATAATAAATCCAAAAGTCCGTCAGAGCTGGCAGATATTTGGTTATCTCCAGCAGTTATTAGAAATAATCCACCTTGGCTGTCTGTACTTACCTATCATAAAGAGCTGCACTGCAACAAGGAGCATAGGGCAGATCTTTTATTAACATTGTGGATTATGTTTGGTACTGCATTTTAGGTTGAGAACAATACTGTTTCACCAGCAGAGTAGTTGCACAGGAAAAGCTTAAAAATAAAGGGAACAATACACAACAATTCATGAAAAATGAATGTGCAAATGCAAAGAAAAGGAGAGGATCAAATACAAAAGAAAGCCTGTAGATGGTTTGGTGAAAAATGTGGTAATGGAAATACCATGCTTACAGGTTTGTATTGTAATTGTGGCAAGAGAAATCATAATGTCAAAGCTTGAATAGAAAAAAAATTAAAGAAAAATGCATCATATTGAAGGAGTAAGCAGTGATGTGGATGATGAGACACTCACTTACAGAACATTAGTCCAGTGTATAACAACAAATGCATGTGGCTTGTAAAGATCAGATTGGCACCACAAAGTACACAGAAAACTGAATGCAACGAAGTGGGACCTCAGTTAATGCAGTCACACAGACTTCCTCAGGATCATATAGACAAAGCCAATGTCTTGATTATAATATCATTAGGACAGAGCAAATTACAAGCAGAATACCAAGGAAAAGGCTGAAACTTAGGTATTTCAGGCAACATAGCAGCCGCTGCTTTCAAGTAAAATATGATTCATGTAATAAACACAGAAGTAAAATAAAAAAAATATAGTGGGTGGGTCTGTGTTCATTAATGCACCATCGTTACTGTACATTTAGTTTAGTACTTCCTTAATGAAGTACTAACTGAATGTGCAGTTACTACGTTTACTGCACAGTAGCGCCGACACATTTTTTTTGTGTGATGGTTACTGTGTAGTAAGTAGCCTAATAACACTGCGCAGAAGCTTATTAGCATGTTTTTTGACTGGCACGCTATTGCTCAGTGTTATTACACCACCACACAGTAAGCGTATTGTGTAGACGCACCCACTGGGAACAAACAATACGCACCCACTAAGAACAGACAATATGCTGTGACACCTGCAGCAAAGTTTAACAGATAAAACAATTCAACAAGTATAGCTCACAGAGTAGCTATTGCATTAAGAAGAAAAGTAAAGTAAAGTAAAAGCACTAGAGCTTATAGCTACACCTAGAGATATTAAATCAATTTCATGACTTTTATGATTTGTAAAATAGCTGCCAATATTTCTTCCTAGCCTGTCAAATATGTGCAAAACTCCTGAGGTTACTGTTGTATAAAGATGCACACGGAGGAGCTTATCTCGGCATGATGCAATCACCACATGTATCAAAGAACCGTTGTTCTGAAGTATTACAACATGAATGAAGTGGTAACATTACAGTGTCCTGCCAAGTGAGATGGGACATCAGTTCTATAAAAAAAGACAGACTTTCACATTATAATTACAATAGCTACTCAAACAAAGTATACCCTAGCTGGAAAGAAATATCTTACAATTCTTGCAAAGGAATAGTATCTTGTTTATGAAAACTTTGACCCATTTATTCATGAATGGGAAACCATTCAAATAGAAAGTGATTATAAGCCCTTTGAGAACACTTGGGGGGGGGGGAACCCCACACTGTTCCTGGCCCAGCATACCTTCTGTGCATGTCTGAAACGCTTATGCTATAACTTAAAAACTACATACCAAGAAAGAAACTCAGGTGTAGATAGTCAATATCTATCTAGGACAGGCACACAGCATAAAAATATGGTAACTGAACTGATTATGAGTAGGGACCTATTTAAATGGCAGTTTTGTGATTCTCGTGGAAATCATGAAAAATGGTGATCTCCATGATCACCACAAAAAATGGCATTGGCTGCAGTTTCCCAGGAAATCAACCGAAAAAACCTGTAATCAAAATAAAATGCTGGCTCCTCAGTGGGAGCCAGCAGTCCGGCCTTACAACCTGCCTGGGAGGGGAAGGCACCGGCTGGCTGGGAATCACAAAGGGCAGTAGCCAAAATGGCAGCCGCCCCCTTGTCCCTCCTCCCCTGTGGGACCTCTCCAACAATCAGCCCCAAGGGACGGGGCCTCTCCACCAAACAGCGCCGAGGGGTGGGGCCACCACAAAATGACTGTGAAATCAGCTCTTTGGGTTGTGACCAAGCTGTGAAAATTGCTTTCTCTTGCCGTGAGTTACGTAGGTCCCTAATTATGAGATCCCACCTGGACAGAAATACAAAAAACACAGGAAGATACATAGAAAGCATCAACCAAGCCAGTTTCAAGGCAAAGGTTGGAAAGAATCTGAAAGCTAACTATACCAGGCAAAGGTTTCACAGGTGCTCATGTCTGTCATTCTCGCAGGTTGGTTAGGCACTAAAGGAGACTCTTTCCATGCCTCTCAAGAAAGATGAGCTAAATGTGAAAACTAGCATCCTGTCTAAGCATAGGCAGAATAATGAATGGACCAGTGGGCCTGGGCCCAGGGACCCCCACCAGTCAGGGCCCAATTCGGGGGTTGCCTTGCAAGTGTGCAGTATTCCAGCCTGCAAAAGTTCCTGCTTGGGGCTGCTGGGAGACGCAGGGATGGTGCCAGCCTCTTCCTGGTGGGGGGACTGGGCTGGGTCTGAGTTCGGCCGGGCTGGGAGTGCTGTGCCTCTGCAGGCTACAGGCGGGGGCAGGAGCAGAGCAGGTGGGTGGTAGTGCTGGGAGGGTTGGCTATGGGGGTGAGGCTAAGGTGAATTTTGGGGTGGTTATAGCTCCCGCAAACTTCCCCAGCACTGCCTGTGTACATGTGCACAGCTGCACATGGCCAGAAACACAGCCGAGCAGCCAGCTCCTTGCAGGTAACTCTAATGTGGAGGGAAGGGGCATGGGGGGGACAGATCAAGGCCCCATGGTGAGGGAGGAAGTGGGGCAGGGACAGGGGCAGGGAGTGCTGCCCAGCCAGAGTGGTGCATGGGACCTGGGGCTGGGGCGGGGAGTGGGACAGAGCTATAGGCAGCTCATCCAGGGTGTGCGGTAGGACAGGGGAGGGTGAGCCCCAAGCCCACAGTGGGCAGCCTGCATCCGCCCTTGTCCTGCTGGGCTCTGCTTTGGCCGTGGTGGAGGAAGGAGAGGTCGGCCTGTGCCACCCCATTCCCAGCCCAGCTGGGTCCACCAAGCCTCCCCCACGGGGCATGGAAGCCCACCCCACTCTTGGCAGTGGCAGCACCAGGAGGGCAAGGGTCCCCTCCCCCCACTGGTCCAGCTCCTGTGGGGGTGGGGGGGTGGGGAGTCTCCAATTTTGTGTTTGCCCAGGGCCCCAATAAATCTTAATCTGCCTCTGTGTCTAAGGGCAGTCATATCATAATGTTTAGGTCATTGAGAACAGGAATTCTCTCAACAATAAAACACCTGTTCTGGAATACATGTTTTAGGAAAACCACAGGTGCTGAATGCTGGGCAAACATGACCTAAAATAGCAGGGACCTGGTGAGCAAATGTAATGCGTGTGAGGAAATGTAGGCCAAGCAGAAACGAAGGATACAATAAAATACCTATTGGCTTCAGACTTTGGAGCAAAGTAGGAACAAAACTTCTCAATGAAAATCACCCTTACCATCTCATTATTGTAGGCTACTATTTAGGCATCTGGAAACTAGATGAACCACCACAAAGATATGGAGCATTTGCAAAGGATAGAGTGTCCTAAACTGTGTAGTTTTAGGTAACAGATCCCAGTTGACTTGCAGTGAATTTGTGCCGTTTCTCTTGGAATGGGACTTTAGTCATAGCACTATGCCAGAGCCAATCAAAAGAAAGTTAGAAAAAAGTAAATTTATGCTAACACATTTTTAACTAGAGAAACACTCCTGCAAAAGCATGCATCATGGTGCAATACTAGATGTCAAGATGAATGTGTACCTTGTTGTCTATAGTCCCATTATTACTACAGCTGACAGTTGTGAAAGGAATACACAAAAAAGAAAGAGGCACAAAAAGTCCAAAGTGTACTATGACTTAGAAGCTGAAGATTTTCCAGAGCTATAGCCCAGAGACCTTTCTAAGATAAGATTAGTTTCTCAGAACAAATTATGGAAACAAGAGGCATTTTTTTAGACAGATAAATTCTTTATATAATGTGCTAGTGGATGGACATTTGTTTCACTTAAACTTTAAGCACATTTACCAACTGTTGGCATGAACATAAATTTGGAGGCTGGTGAGATATGAACTCCACAGAGGTTTGTCCAGCAGAGCATGGAAGAAACACAGGATGACAAGTGACTGATAGATATCTTAACAGAATCCCAAAATGCAGCAAGAAGAATCAAGTGGAAAGGAGTTCCCTGTTGTCAGAAGAATGACTTGCACTTTCTCCAACATTTAAAAGCATGCAAAGTGTACATAAGATTTTGTATAATACTCAGGCATGTAAACAACCTTACCAAAATTAGAGAAAAATATCGTCATTGTGAACAAATTCAGAGTTAGTTATTTGTTAGAAATGAATAAATAAATAGCATTAAGTTATATACATGATGAGCTAAAATATGTGCACTTATGATGAAAGGTTGAAGTATATAAGCAAGTTGTGGGATCTCTGTTTAATTTTGCTGTCTCCAATAAATGTGATATCACTTATTAAAGTAAGTGGAAGTAGTGTCACTGTGTTAATGCGACATACTAAATCCATGCCAAAACCTGTGGGAGGCAGCCTTAGTATTTTAGGTTAGTCCCAGGGTTACTGCTAAACAAAGTCTGGTAAAATATGATATGTGGAAAGTGGAAAATATAGGATAAGTAGTATCCACAAGCAATCTCTGACTGCCTTGGCACATAGCACATTTTCACTGATGTAAATTACATTGATAAATGATACTAGGAGCTGGAAAGGACAGATGAGCAGCTATTATAGCACTTTGCCACTAGGTGGCCAGGAATAGGTATTAGCCTTTTTCGCTATAGTGAGCTATTCAAAAGTATGTACGTATGTATGTATGTATAGGTATGTTTACCCTCATTCCTCCCTGCACTTACTCCATTGATTAATTTATATTATTAGATTTATATACCACCTTTCCCAGCAAAGGCCATTGGACAGTTTACAATAAGAGATAGAATAACTTATAAAAGCAGGTAACATTTTAAAATAAGATATAAAATAAAAACTCCCTAAGCAGTATCCTAGCTTAGCTTTGCTTGCTAAAAACCTGTCCTGAATAGAAAGGACTTATAGTGCTTCCATAAGATGTCCAGGCTTGGGCTCTGGTGGACTTCAAGAGGAAAAGAGTTCCAAAGGTGTGGAGCAACTACTCAGAATGATTTCCCTTATGTTTTTGCTAAGCAAACTTGGTGGCGTTGATGGTGCTTGCTGGAGGCTTCTCTTGGTTGACCTTAGTGATCATGATGGGGCACAAGGTATAAGTCAGTCCCTTAGGTATGTAGGGCCTAGATTATTTAGGGCCTTATAGGTCAAAACCTGCACCTTGAATTGTGCCTAGAAAGTATTGGGAGCCAGTGCAGAATCTGGATCACTGGAGTTATGTGCTTCTGGCAACCCATCCCTGTCAGAAGGCAAGCCACTACATTTTCCACCAGCTGCAGCTTCCAGGCAGTCATCAAAGGTAGCCTCATGTTGAGTGCATTGTGGTAGTCTAGGCTTGCATGGAGTCTAGTCTACTCTAGCATGGATGATTGTGGCCAGATCCAAATCTGAAAACAGAGATCATAGCCTTCACACCAAATGGAATAGTTGTATTAGGTAGCTTTAGACACCACAACACTTGCCTCTGATTTTTCTCAGGGTAATTTTACACTAGATTCAAGTAGTTACAATGGTGTAGGGCTGTATGTTGAGTGTCTGCTCCTTTTTTACACTGGTGCAAAGGTTGATTACAGAGCTGTAAACAAGTTGTTTGTATGAGCCCTGAAATGTAGCCACTGGATCTCTGAAGCAAATTACATTCATGAGAGAGTCCACATGTTATTGAAATAGCTGATGTGAGTGCCTCATCTTTCAGAATAGATCACTAGACAAATGTTTACAGTGGCAGAGGTGATATCTTTTATTAGACCAACAAGATTTTTGCAAAAACCTGGAAGGTGTATTCTGTTTAGGGCAGCACAATTGGGAATTGTCAAAGACCAGTGGTAACCCCCTCATTCTGATGGCTCACGTATGCCACATCACTGGGCACGTCCACACATGCAAGCACATGCACTTGCACTAGCTCAAATAGAAGCGGTGCAAATTTGAGCCAGGGCTTTTTGCCTCAGCGCACGTGCCCGGCCATGCACTTTGGTGTGGGACAAATTGTGCCACTTGGGGCAAAATAACCCTGCCTGGCTCCTCTTGGATCTGCAGGCAGGGGGAGATAGAGCCCGGGGCCAGCACCTGTGCTGTCCCCAGCAGTATAAAAAGCTTCCCTGTCCTGGCCCCAGCAGTACAAAAAGCTGTCCTATCAAGTAGCTCAGGGCTACTTGCTCTCAGGAGCTTCTGGGGCCCAGCAAATTGGTACCTGGGGACACTACCCCTTGTGCCAGCTGGACTGTTGAAGCAGCCCTGAGAGTTTCCTGCACCCTCTACCCACTGCAGCAGTCTGGCAGTGGGGGCTTCTGCCTGGCTGTGACCTGCTGTGCACCTGCCAGATCCAGATGGAGACTGCACAGCCAGTAGAGGCATCTGCCCCTCTGGGTCAGCTGCCAGTGGACTGTGGCTGCAAAGTTGGCCTTTGTGTGGCACTACTGCCATGTGCGCACGTGCCCAGCCATCTGGGAAGCTATTGCCTTGAACATGTTCCAGGTGTAGTGGCCTGCTTTGAACTGTCAAAGCTTGTCCTCCTGGACCCAATTGGTCCTGCCACTGGCCTCCCTAGCAGGAATTCTGGTGTTCCCTATTTGAAAACTGAAAAATTCCTAATAAAAAAAATCCCAAAATAACTCTGTAAAATACCCTGAAATCCATGTTCCACCACAATTAAAACAAACGACCACTATATATATAGAGAAAGAGAGTGAGAGACAGAGAGACAGCGATCAGTTGGGCAATGTTTTACTGATATATCTACAATGTTAAAGCAATTTGGAAGCCTGCCAGTGTCTCTATCATCATAATAAAGTGAATTCTAAATACCTATATGTTTTGCTGCCCCCAACAGGGGTACCAACCCCCCCAACAGGGGCCAAATGGCCCCCACAGGGGCTACTTCCCCCCGCAGGGCACACATGCCCCACCCCTGCTTGCTTCCTCAACCCTCTGGATTGCTGCCTCGCCTGACCCCATCTCCTGCCGGCTCCTGCAGCCCCCCCGCCATGGCTGCCTGGCCCCAGCCCCCACTTGCACCCCCAGACCCTCAGTGGCTGCCTCCCCCAGCCTCTGGCACTTAAAAAAAAGAAAAAGAAAGAAAAGCCTCTACTCACATCAGGAGCAGGGGCTGTGGGGGCTCCAGGACCTGGCAGAGCCCCCCACAGGCAGCACAGGGGGGCAGCGGGGCCCAGGCTGGGGCTACTTGGGCTGTCACCAGGCCCCGTGCTGTGCGGAGGGGCCCCAGTGACCCCAACTGCAGCTGGAACTGCCGGTGAGTGCCGGGCTTTTTGTTTTTAAATTGCCGGGATGCTGGGGTGGCAGGGTAGCGATGGGGGGTGCTGGAGCCAGGTGGGGCAGTTATGGAGGGACTCAGGGGTCAGGTAGGGGGTGGGGCTGGGTGGGACAGGGATCGGGGGTGGGACTTGAGAGAAGGTAGGGGGTGGGGCAGGGATCGGGGGGGGGCTTGGGGAGTGGGCAGGGCCATCAGGGGTCCCCCCCCCATGGTCCCCTCCCCCTTCCTCTAGCCCCCCACCTCCTACTTACCAGCACTGGAGTCTGGGTCCAGCTCCCTGCAGCTGGCAAGTTGCCTGCCCTCCACAGGCAGGCAGTGTGCTTCAGCACTGGGATGAGGGCCAACCATAGAGATACTCTGGCTGCTACCAGAGTGTCTCTGTGGAGGACCCAACCTCTGACTGCCTCAGGGTATGGTCTGGGACTGTGCCCTGCTCCGCTTTTTTTCTCTGTGAGTTCTTTTGACTCCTGGATATCCAGGGGGCTAATTTTGCCCCCATGCTGCAAATTTGCAGTGCAGGGAATATTTTCTTGTTCTTGCACGTGCCTCTTGCAGCATCCCAAAGTAGTATGAGATGCTGCAAGAGGCACATGCAGGCTCTTCTGGATGTGCCCACTGAATCCAGTGTAAGAAGCAGTCCTATGATTTACACCAGCAACAGTCTCCCTGAAGGACCACACATCATGGAATATTAGCATAGAAGAACTGTCCTGTGTCTTCAGCTGACATGCACCATTTCCCTCTTCACACTCTGTGGTGGAATTCTGAGGGATACTTGAGGTAGAAGCTGGATCAGCCCAGCATGCTCATTTTTCAGAGATGACCAGAACCCAGTTCTATTGTACCACCTGCTTGAGAATCTGATATGACATATTTGTGAATAGTTATGAGACATATATTGGGACAGATAAAATCTGTCTTTATAGGACCTTACTCTACAAACTATCATACAAGAGAAAATGCAAAGAACTTAATATTAAACATTATCCTACTGTAAAACACAAAGGTTGTGTCATTGATTAACATGACATAATAGGTAAAATTAGAAGTTGCAGTGCAGTCTCAGCCTGGAAGGCAGCAATTTATAGAGAATTGCTTTGTATTTCTAATAGTTACAACGTTAAATAATTGTCTTCCTAGAAGGTCAAGAAGAGGCTACAAAAAGTGAAAATCAATACAAAATAATTATAAATGGAAGAAGATAACTTGATTTGTTTCTAATTCAAGAGGCAAAGTTTCAGTAAGCCTAATCAAAAGATCTTTCTGTGGAAAAGTAAATGAAACTGAGAACATTTGGGGTTTATCTTGTTAGGAGAACTCATAGTAAAGTTATTTGCCCAATTAAACCAAAGGAGGGAGCTTCAGTGTGGGACTAGACAGCAGGAGACCCCCACAATGAGGCACCCTCATGCCCCAGCTAGCCTCTCCAGCATCTATACATGTACTGCTGCAGAGTAAATGTGTTTACTTCAGCCTAATAGGGATGTTTAAAGACAACAAGAAATTGTTTTTTAGATATATTGGGAGTAAAAGGAAGGCCCAGGGAGGAATAGGACCCCTGCTAAATGGGCAGAAACAATTGGTGACAGACAGGGGGGACAAGGCTGAACTCCTCAACGAGTTCTTTGCCTCAGTGTTCCTAAGTGAGGGGCACAACAAGTCTCTCACTGGGGTTGTAGAGAGGCAGCAGCAAGGCGCCAGACTTCCTTCCATACGTAGATCCTGAGGTGGTGCAGACTCACTTGGAAGAACTGGATGCCTTTAAGTCGGCAGGCCCGGATGAGCTCCATCTGAGGGTGCTGAAGGCACTGGCTGACATCATTGCAGAGCCACTGGCGGGAATATTCGAACGCTCGTGGCGCACGGGCCAAGTCCCGGAGGACTGAAAAAGGGCTAACGTGGTCCCCATTTTCAAAAAGGGGAGGAAGGAGGACCCGGGCAACTATAGGCCAGTCAGTCTCACCTCCATCCTTGGTAAAGTCTTTGAAAAAATTATCAAGGCTCACATTTGTGAGAGCCCGGCAGGGCAAATTATGCTGAGGGGAAACCAGCACGGGTTTGTGGTGGGCAGATCGTGCCTGACCAATCTAGTCTCTTTCTATGACCAGGTTACGAAACACCTGGACACTGGAGGAGGGGTGGATGTCGTATACTTAGACTTAAGGAAGGCCTTCGATACGGTATCCCACCCCATACTGGTGAACAAGTTAAGAGGCTGTGATGTGGATGACTGCACAGTCCGGTGGGTGGCGAATTGGCTAGAGGGTCACACCCAAAGAGTCGTGGTGGATGGGTCGGTCTCGACCTGGAAGGGTGTGGGCAGTGGGGTCCCGCAGGGCTCGGTCCTTGGACCGATACTCTTTAATGTCTTCATCAGTGACTTGGACGAGGGAGTCAAATGTACTCTGTCCAAGTTTGCAGATGACACAAAGCTATGGGGAGAAGTGGACAGGCCGGAGGGCAGGGAACAGCTGCAGGTGGACCTGGATAGGTTGGACAAGTGGGCAGAAAACAACAGGATGCAGTTCAACAAGGAGAAATGCAAAGTGCTGCACCTAGGGAGGAAAAATGTCCAGCACACCTACAGCCTAGAGAATGACCTGCTGGGTGGCACAGAGGTGGAAAGGGATCTTGGAGTCCTAGTGGACTCCAAGAAGAACATGAGCCAGCAGTGTGACGAAGCCATCAGAAAAGCCAATGGCACTTTATCGTGCATCAGCAGATGCATGACGAATAGGTCCAGGGAGGTGATACTTCCCCTCTATCGGGCACTGGTCAGACCGCAGTTGGAGTACTGCATGCAATTCTGGGCGCCACACTTCAAGAAGGATGCGGATAATCTGGAGAGGGTCCAGAGAAGGGCAACTCGTATGGTCAAGGGCCTGCAGACCAAGCCCTACGAGGAGAGACTAGAGAAACTGGACCTTTTCAGCCTCCGCAAGAGAAGGTTGAGAGGCGACCTTGTGGCTGCCTTTAAGTTCATCACGGGGGCACAGAAGGGAATTGGTGAGTATTTATTCACCAAGGCGCCCCCGGGGGTTACAAGAAACAATGGCCACAAGCTAGCAGAGAGCAGATTTAGATTGGACATTAGGAAGAACTTCTTCACAGTTCGAGTGGCCAAGGTCTGGAATGGGCTCCCAAGGGAGGTGGTGCTCTCCCCTACCCTGGGGGTCTTCAAGAGGAGGTTAGATGAGTATCTAGCTGGGGTCATCTAGACCCAGCACTCTTTCCTGCTTATGCAGGGAGTCGGACTCGATGATCTATTGAGGTCCCTTCCGACCCTAACATCTATGAATCTATGAATCTATGCCGAGACATTTACTGTGCAGCTAATTAGTCTACTGCACAGTAAATGTCTCGTGTACATGCATCCAGTGTGTGTAAATCCCTTAGCAAGAGAGAAAACAAAAGTACTTATTTTGTCAGAAGAAGATAGGGTTAGATGAAGCAATAAGTGAAGCTGATACTAAAAACAGACTAAATTGGGCAAAAGTTCAGGACCAGAGAAGAAAGAACAAACCAACACTTTGCAGGAGGAATTCATCATGAATGGTCTGCAGAGAAATATAGGGGAAAGGTAGAGACTATGCAGCCTGCAATCACTACATTTGTATATAATGAATGAAAACAGGCTAGGGGCTGATTTCTGTTCTGTAAGTACACATTAACAATTTTTGCCAAAATGCTGGCAGCAAGATTAGAGTTTGTACTTAAACAATTGTTATGCAAGTGCCACATAGCTTTAATAGATGATAGAACTCAGAACATCTGCACTACATACAAAATTGCATTGTGTCCTATGTGAAGAAACAGGCCTTGCTCCAACACTGGGTTCTTTTTTCTGTGGAGAAGGTCTTTGGTCAGATTGAGTTGTCTTTCCTGATGGTCTGTTATGAATTACATATTGCTTTGATACTAGATTTACAGAACAAATTAATATTGTATACCAACCCACCAAAATGTAATATTTTGTTAAAAGACTTATTGATTAAAGAAACACTCCTTAAAAGAAGGATGAAACTAGAAAGGATAAAACATCCTCTAAGCAGGTGATGCATCTTTGTACCTTTTATAGTTCCTATCTTTGATAGCTATATTTATAGAGAAATTAAATCATTTTAGTTTCATATTAGGTTATAACATGAACATTCAAGAGAAAAACATTGTCTATATTCATGAGGAAAGACACTATGAAGTAGCCCCAAAATTTCATGATAGCTCTGTCAGATGACTACAAAAATAAAATATAAGTATTCAATTCAATAGACTCAGTCTACATTTTCCTCCTTTATATAAAAAATGGGGAGAAGCTAGAATACAAGATAGGTTACATAAAAACAGGAATGCAACAATAGAACAAAGCAACTTAAAAGGGAACTAGAATATCCACATAAAACATATCCCCCTTCAAAACATTATTGCAGCCTAGCTTTTCTTGCTAAATGTGTGCACATATAAAAAGGTCTTCTAGTGCCTCCAGAAGAGATCCAGGCTCAGGTTCTGGTAGATGTTTAAGAGTGGGGAGTTCTAGAGCTGAGAATTAATTTCTGAGAACATCCTTCCATGCCATTTTGCCAAGTGGCCTTGGCATAATGATGGTACTTGCAAGAGTTTGCTCTCGGCTGTCCATAAGGATCACAATAGAACGCATGAAAGAAGGCAATCCCTTAGGTGTGTAGGGTTCAGATTTTGCAGGCTCTTATAGGTCAGAACCAGACCTTTGAACTTTACTTGAAAAATCTATTGTAAGCCAGTGCGGACTCTGGGACACTGGAGTTAAATGCTTCTGTCAACCCACACCTGTCAGAAGACTGCATCAGCTGCAGGTTCTAGGCAGTTTTCAAGGGTAATCCTGTGTAGAATGCATTGCAGTAGTCTATCTTTGAGATTACCAAGGTACGGATGATGGTGGCCAGATCTGAATTTGAAAATAAGGGTCACAGCCTTGTCATCAGATGCATTTAGTTCTTAGCTACTGCTGTCACCTAGAGATCCAAGTGCAGCAAAAGATCCATGAGCCCCCCAACCCTGCAAGGCTGTGAACCTGAGTGATAAGGGGATGCTGAACTCCATCAATGACAGGTGTCCCAATCCCCCACCCCACAATTCAAGGGGTCTGCCCACCACCATCAGCGCTCTCTTGTCTGGATTCAGTTTCAATTGATGGATCCACCCACATCTAGTTCTGAATTCTAGCCAGGCACTAGGAAAGGACTGGAACTGGGCAGGGGAGGGGGGCAAGGGTCAGAAGAGGAGAGATGGAGCTGGATGTCATCAGTATACTGATGGCACCACGCTCTAAATCTCTACACAGTCTCGCTCATTGGCCTCATATACACATTGAATGGTAGAAGCAACAAGGTGGAGTCATTGAGGGCTCCACAGGAAAGGTCCTGAGGGAATGATGAGCTCTTGCCCATCACCACTTTCTGAGAACTCCCTGCTCAGAAAGAGCACAACCAATTTAGAGCTGTCCCATAAATACCAACCATTTCTTAATGCAGCCCATCACATAGGTCAAATCCTGAAATCCTTACTCAGGCAAAACTCCTACTGACTTAACCATTTTTTAATGAAGACTGGTCTGTCTACCCCAGAGATGGCATCTTGTTTCAATATCAATAGTATGATGGAGCCTTATCCATGAAAACTTCAGCCATTTCCTGTGAATTCTGATAGCAAATTGATGATTAGAGACTGACTGATTTCTGGCAGTACTAGTTTTAGCAATATTTAGGTGAGAAGTTTCATGAGCTGTGAATGCAACTTCAATATCTGACTCTTCATACAGTCATGGCAAGTTTATGGTCGAAGTTCTGTATTATACCTCATCAAAATGCCACAGTTTTCAGTCTGTAGGGAAAGGGCTTTTTTAAAATAGGAATTCGTCATTTTCCAGTGGACTTCCCTTGCAAAGCAGGAAGTCTTTGGGAGGACAGTTTGAATTTAAGAGTTAAAACATCAAGCAACAACTTATAATAATGCATTACTAATACTAAAGAGGAAGGTAGTATGTCAGCTGCCTGAAAATTCAAGAGAAAAACATTGCCTATATTCACAAGGAAAGAAATTATGAAGCAGCCCCAAAATTCATGAGGAAAGAAGCTATGAAGTGGTCTTACAATGGAAGCAGGATTAATCATTCATGAACATAAGGTAGCATGAGAGGCTAATCTACATAGTTACTTTTACAGCAGTATCTTTATTGGTGTGAGAAGCGCTTTATAAATAGGCAGAGGAGGTGATGAGGGAATATATGGGTGAACATGATAAGAATAGGTTCTGGTTCCCAACCCCTGGGCCACAGCACAGTACCTGACTGCGAAGGGTTGGCTGCCAGTCCGCAGGAGGGTTGGCTGCTAGACTGGAAGTCCGGAAGTGACCGGCATAGGCAACTGGTAGGAGGCATATGGGGGTGCACGTGCCCCCCCCGATGGGGCTGGTACCCCCCCGATGGCCAACACTGATGCTGTCGGTAGGGCTGGTGCCCCCCCCACGACAGGTCAGTGGCTTCTGCGGGTGCCCCCCCCAGGTTCAGGAGGCACCAGTCACTCATGGTAACCAGCATACTGCAGTCCAGCAGTCAAACCTTTTTATACCGAGTATAATAAAGAGTTGGTTGGCACTTCACAGTATGCTGGTCATTTCCGGTTCTCAGTTTGCTGGTCCACAGTCACTTCCGGTCCGTGGTTTGCCGCTCTGTGATCTACAAAGGCTGGGAACCCCTGCCCTAGCCTAGCTAGGCCTGATTCCAAAATAGGAGAAGGAGGAGCCTATCCTCTGCAGCAGCTTGGTTTTGGGGTGAGAGAAAGATCAGCCCTTGGCATAATTAGGAATACTGCAATTTACCCCCTGGCCCCATGCAGCATTCAGGCAGTGAGGTATGGCTAAAGAACAGCTGAGTTCTGGTGAGACTGCACCTTTTTATCAGTGAACACTTCCTTAAACCAGGGACATCAGTAAAGGACATCATAGACCTGTTCCATTGGAATGTTCTCAAGTTGGGAATTTTGCAGTGAAATATTCCCATTTTTACTGGCAGAGCAGTGCAAAAGCAGTGCATGAACTGAAGAGCAAGCAGTTTTAAGATAAAAAGCTACCATAAAAAACATGGGTTAAAGATATAAACAAACAATAAAATGATCAGCCAATACTAAAAATAAATATTAGATAAAATACAATTAATAATATTAGCAGTCTGAGAAAGAGAAAGGCACTGAGGATCAAATCTGGCAGGCCTTACTCAGTTCTGACTAACTCCAGTACTTTTGGTATGGACTGGAATTCCTGTTTAAATGTCCATGTAGGTGTCTAGGCATTGGAAAACATGCTGTGTTGTACTTGTGTTGTGTAGTTCTCATTGAAGTGATGTAAAAAGCAGTGTGTCTGAGTCCTTCATTTTTGCCCAGTTTCTTAGGAATGTAGCTTCTGTTTACAGGATGTTCATTTGTGCAAAGCCATTACAGCAGGGATGGGCGAAGTACAGCCCACAGGTCGGATCCAGCCCACCAGCAGATTTGATCTGGCCTGCAGGTGGATGGCCACCAACTCATTGGATCTGGCCTGTGGGCGACTGGCAGCTGGCATCATGTGGTGCTGGGCAGTTGGTGGGATTGCTTCCACCTGGCATCATCAGCTCTTGATGTGGCAGCATCAGTTGTGGACCCAGGTGGGGCTTCTGCCATAGCAGCTGGGTGGCACCACCAGCTGTAGATGCTGCCGGCAGGCTCAGGAGCCTGGATGCAGAACCTGCCAGTAGCATCCACAGCTGACACTGCTGTCCTTCTGGCATGGTGGAAACTCCTGTCTGGAGCCCCGATCTGGAACCTGGCTTCTGTTGGGCCATATGGATGGCAGCATCAACTGTGAATACTGCTGGCACGTTCCACGTTGAAGCTCTGGAACCTGCTGGTTGCACCCACAGCTGACAATGCCACTCACCCAGCATGGCAGAAGCGCCTGCCTGGGTCCACAGCTGAGCACTGGGGCTTCTGGTGAACTACAGCTCCAGCTGGGTCCTGGAAGGGGTGGGGGCAAGGGAGAGAGAAGAGAAGAGAAGAGGGAAAGATGGATATGGCCCTCGACAGGTCCCTAAAACTCATTAAGTGGCCCTCTAGCCAAAATAATTTCCCACTCTTGTATTACAGGGTATGAAAGTGTATTACAGATGCAGCATTTTTTTCTGACCAATGCTTTTAGCATAACTCCTAAATTGAATTATCCTGCATGCAGCAGAAGGACAGAAGGATAAAAAAGAGCTGTATGTATTATATGGCTGTCAAGTGGTTATGTGGTTATGCATTAACTGGAATGCTATTTCATCTAAGGTTATGTTATTCCACCAAGGCTATAATAAGAGAAATGACAATGAAATTATGCTAGGCTATTTAACAGAATCCAAATAAATAATTGTATAGATGGAGGATATATTTATCAAATTATGATTTAACTTTTATCTTGTGAGCGCTATTATTGTAACTATCCTGGATTAGTGGCTGATATTTGTAGCCGAGGTTTGACACCTAATGAACAGATTCTGGCCTTGTGAACAGATTCAGTTTCTCCTGGGACAGTCACTACTCTCCCAGGAAACACCACTAGTATACAGATGTTCAGGCTTTTTCTCCCAGAGTAAAAATGGCCACTCCAGGAGAAAAATATCCTGGGAACAACCAGGCTTAAATCACTCTCAGGATAGTTTCTGCTGGCAGAGTGAATGTTTGTACATTCTTCTCTCAGAAGAGAACATAGTCCTCCAGCATCCATCTCCTTCTCCAAGGGAGACATTATATCACTTTTTGGATTCTGCTGCAAGGGAGCAGAACACAACCTTTGCAATCCCCACTCAGCCCCACATGCTGGGATCAGGGCTGCAGGGAAGCACAAGCTGACCATGGGCAGTCTGGGTCAGCCAGTCAGGACTGCCCTATGCACTGCTGCCATCTGTCACCAGGCAGACTAAGGGAGTCTGCAAAACACGGTGTGATGTGTGCATAGCTCCCCCACCCTACTCCCTGCTAGGCTGTACAGTTTCAGCAGTGCAAACTCTCTACTCTTCAGGGCCTCAGCATTCAAGTGTCTGTACACATGGCTCTAGATAAGTTTCTCTGCCAGAGGATTTCTCCCAGATTATTTGAATGTGTTTATGCAGCCTATGGCTGGGAAGCTGTGACAGAGCAATCAAGGGCCAATAGCAATGAATGATTCCTGTTGTGACAATGGAGGTTGTATTGGAAGGCTATTGATTTAAAACAATTATTTACCCAGAAGATAACTAGAGGAGAAGGGCTGGAGGCAGTTGAAGCTTGGCAATACCCCCAGTAGGGACACATGGGAAGGAAAGGAGATAAAGATGGTTTTAACAGGGGCTGCTCCACTGCAAGAGGGCCATTCTGCTGCCAGACACAAGACAATCTATTTCAAAAGACAGGGAGATCTGCAAGGCTGAATGTCTCAGATTAAGCCCAGAACCCCCAGGAGTCAGGCTGGCTGAGGGGGGTGGTATGTGTTCAGTGCTGTTTGTTGTTTTCCTGAGATCTGCAATGCTAATGCTGCTTAGGAGCAAATGCATCAGTTGATTAGGAATTCCTTAGCTAAGACTGCATCCTTTACTTGATTACCACATTATCCCTTATTTGTGCAACTATAAAACTAGCCAGGTGCATTATAAGTATAACGCAGTGGTGCTTAACTGTTTTGCCCTGTCAGCCAGATAAGTGGTGTGAGGCTGGTCTACAGGTTAGATTGGATCCCATGCACCAGGATTGGGCTCACATGGCCTTGGCTGGCCCTTACATACTGGAATCATGCCCTGTACCACCTCTGCCTGGCCCCACATGCCAGGATCAGGCCCTAGGGCCCATCTCCACTGTCTGACCCCACATGCCAGGTTTTGGGCCCTGTCCTGCCTCTGTCTGACCTAGCATGCTGGAATCAGGGCCCTGGGTCCCTATGCTACCTCCACTCAGCCCCACATGCTGGGATCAGGGCCCAAGGACCCCATACATTGGGACTGGGCCTCATGCTGCCTTGGGTACCTGATCTAGCATGTAAAGTCATGGCTTATAGGTGCCCTGCAGGCTGGATGACAGTACCAGGGGATAGATCTGGCCCATGGGCTGGGAGAAAGTACCCCTGGTGTAACATGTCTGAACACCTGGGGGCTTGAAAGTGTAGCATTGCTTTTGGAGCCTGGGAGTATGACTGAGAGATGGAGAGACAGAAACAGTGGTCAGACATGGTTCAGAATGACAGGATTCAGCAGTTGGATCCAGTCCCAATGGAGCAGGGTCATAGGAGGAGAAGAATGAAGAGAACTTGGCCAGGTTGCAACAGGGTTTTTTTAACTGACTTCAATTTACGGGTTTCCGACAGTGTTATGGCGAAGGGCCCGATCCTTTTATAATGTTTTTTGGCGGAGCCTGTCTGCAGCTAGGGGTGAGCTGCTGGCAGGCTGAGCAACTCCTGAGCTGCAGGCAGTCCCTGATCCTTTCCTACATGGTGGCAGTACCCCCCAGAGCCACCTGGGTAGCCTGGTAGTGGGCCAGGTGCTGCCCCTTGCCATAACAGTGACGGAAATCCCTAAATTGAAATGGTGGGTTTCAATTAAAAACCCACCATTTTAATTTAGGGGGCATAGAGTGCAACGCCTGCTCTCCCACAGATGAGGGGTGAGCTGACTAATAGCTGCAATGTATTGTTGCTAACTAAATTACAACAGGACGTAGTTTAGTTTGCAATGATGCAAACTCATTTAAAACCCCCAAAACTCCTGCACATGTCCTGATGCCATTAAGCCACACAAAGTGACATTTTCATCATGTGTACATGGTAATGGTGTCACATGTACAAGTGCCCTGAAAGTAAAATCAGCTTTAGGTTCCAAGAAAGGTGAAAAACTCAGTCTCAGAAAACAGTTAACTTTGTCAAAACACTAAACAAATATGGATATGGTAAAAGTACTGAGTTTATTTCCCTATCTTCTGTGAAGATTTCATTTGAACAGTTAAAGGAGCTATTTGCTATATTGTGTCACTCTGTTTAGCATTGACTTATTTTTAGGACATGAAAGAATGATGCAAGTTTTATTTGGCAGAACACTGAAGCACACAATTCTGTTGACAGTGTTTGCTCTCATTTAAGGAGAGTTTTCATTTTTTATTACTATTCCTGATTGCTGGGAATTGAAGGCCAAATTCTGCTGCCCACACTGATCTCAGCATGTGTGGTCATTGGGGCGCCACTGTAGGTCACTGGTGTGCAGTCTTTTCTTTCAGTGGGCCAGATGGGCAGTGTCTGGTTCCTCCGCAGGCCAGGTCTGGCTGGTGGACCCAGTCCGGTGCCTGGGGCAAGCATGGCCCCAGTCCAGTTGTGCAAGGAAGGGAGCTTGGCCTGGTTGCATGGGAAGAGGTCATGACCCAGCCTGAACCAAGCCCCATGGAGAAAAGGGGGTGTAGTCCAGTCCTAACCTGGTGGGTGGGAGGAATGGAGGTGTGTCCTGGCCCTGATGGGGGAAGGGGGTGTGGCCTATCTCCAGACCAGCTGCTCAGGGGAAGGGGCATGGCCAACCCTGCAGGAGGAAGGGGGCGTGACTTGGCCCCAACTTGCTCCAACTTGCCCAGGTGGAGGGAAGGGCGCATGGCCATTATGGGGGCAGAGGAGAGGAAGGAGGTATGGGCCATCCCTGAACCAGCTGCACAGGGGGGAGAGTGTGGCCCAGCCCAGATTTGGTTATGTGCAGGGGCGGGAGAGGGTGTGCCCTGGCTCCGACCCACTATGTGGGGCTTGGGATTTTGGTAGTGGGGACGAGTGATGGTATTAAATGCCACTGCTCCCTTGCTGCCATTTTCTCAACTCATGGGGAGCCCTGTGGCCTGGATTCCAAGGCACCGTGAGGTGAATTTGGCCTGCAGACCAGAGCTCGAGTAATCCCAGGTATAGGTCATTAAGAAGAAGTTGGATTACAGTTCTTTTCCACCTGGAGGACGAGGTTATAAATATTGTATAAATAAGCATTTTGGGAAAATGCAACTCTGTACATATTGTCACTTTCCTTCACTGCATGCCTTCTTGATGTCCATAACCTTTCTATAAGCCTCAGGCTGCATCTGCCCTACAGGAACTAGTATGTTTAGATTGGCTATTAAACATAGCTGAACTTTTCATCTGCAAACAAATTTTGAACAGAATTGCCCCACTGACATGGATAGTGCCAACCAACTTTACGTATGGGGTTTTGCACAGTTTAAAACCACACTTAGGAGGGAGAGAAGCCTGCTATTTGTAACACTGCATTAAACAAAGCATTGTCTGCTGTGGGCTTCAGTCCACTCCCAAATCTGTTTTTCTGTACCACAACAAATATGTTGTTCATTAGACTGAATCTTTCCTTCATGAAAAAAGAAGCTATGGCAGGGTTGTAGCTTGTGGTTCAAAGAGTATGCAAGAAGCAAGATTTGTGAGGTGAGGTAATATCTACTATTGGATGAAGTATATAATTGGGAGAAATGTTAGACCAGCTTTTAGGCACATAATTACCTTTCTCAGGTCTTGGAAAGAAGTAGATACAACCTAAGCAAAATACTAGTTAGAACAATTACTTTAACATCATTATGTTAATGGCTGTGGTCACTTACAATGCAAAGTGAGTAGTAAACCTGTAAAGCAAAGAGAAGTTATCAGAAATAGTTACAGATGAAGTACAGAACAGTTGCTCTAGGTAAACCTAATTATGCTAATGAATAAAACCATGCAAAAGGAAAGGGGACTGTTATCACCCCTGGAACAAAGGAGAGTTAGCAGAGGGAGCAGGTGAGCTATAATGAGCCATAAAACCAAAAGCTTGTTTAGCATCTCTCTCAACTATAACGTTGATCCAGTAAAACAGTGGGCGCCAATCTTTTTGGCAGGCATGTGACAAAATAAGCTCCACACCCTTCCTGAGTGCCATGCTGATCCTGTTCCCCTGCCCAATCTGTTGCTCTGCTTTCTGCTCCCTGTGGTATGCTCCTTACCTGGAGCATACCACATGTTGCTTCTACATGTCACTGTGTGTCACTGATCTTCCATTTGCCAAACACACAGGCTGCCTATGCCACTTGTGGCAGGTATGCAGTGAGTTGACCACGCCTGCAATACAAGAAATTGTCTCACCTCACAAATCTTAGACAATTGCAACTTTATTGGTTTGGAGGATGTTGCACATAAGAAAAAGGATTGAAAGCAGTCACTAGAGACTATTTATAAGGAAAATAGTAAAGATAGCTTTTTCCCTATTGTGGTGTCACCCAGTTGACTGTACCCAGGAAAAAAAAACAAACAGACAGTCTTCTGAGTAAAGATCAACAGTTTTGTTTGCTAGTAAAGACAATGGAAAGAAAAACAGTAAAAGTAATTTTAGTTCTCAGACCTGTAAAATAGCATGAGTCTCTTGCTAATTAAAGGGACAGCCTTGCAACTTTTCTGCCGTGGAGCTGAAGGGTTTTTAAAATGTATTTTTAGACATTCAGATGTGAGCAGCAGAGGTATTTTCTGGCGGAAGATCATTTAAAAATTAATAACACACCCCATATTTAACATAAAACGTATCTGACTTTGACTTCACTGGAAATACAGGAAATCACAACAGTTTAGAACCCGACCTTTTATCTTTATACTGGACATATTTCTTCCTTCCAGCTGCAGAAATTACAAGATTTATTTGTTTTTCTTAAAAAGGATTTCATACAATACAGTCACATTAGAAAGTCAGAAAGATTATAAGAACCAAAAGTCCATTTGTTGCTGAAGAAAGATGGTTTGGGAAAAATGTAACAGAATACTTTTAGAAAAGATGGACAATAATATTTTCATGCTATATCTTGCTTAAGCTTTCAAGATGACGTTTTGTGCTCATTTCACTTCTGGCATTCATTAAAGATCTACATTCTGGAACATGTCCTAAAAACTCAGCCCCCGCCTTTTACATTTGACCCTTTGAGGGCAGCAATAAAACCTACTTCCCAAGTAATTATCCCCTACTGCAGATCCCTGAGGTAGAAAAGTACTGAAAAGCCAGAAATTATAGTGATTTGGGACTGCTTCAGAACTACAGCCTACATTATGAGCTGCAAAAAAATATTTTTTTTCAAAAATAAAAATTGCTACAAAATACATTTTATGAAAAAAATTGCAAATAGCACTACAGGCTGAAAACAATATTTTGCTATGTAATAGATTAGGTTTGCTTGCCAGTCCACGACGTATGCAAAAGCCCTGTGAAAATATTAAAAGCTTCTAAAAATATGCATCAATAAACCCAGAGAAAATGTCATCTTCCTGGGATCCTGTGATCCCTGCTGACTTCCTGCCCCTGGGGCAGGGGGCTGGACTCGATGATCTTCCGGGGTCCCTTCCAGCCCTAGTGTCTATGAAATCTATAATGGAACTATAATGGAAAGGACGAAGGGTTTTTGAACCCGAAAGCTTGCTTAATAACTATTCTCCAACCATTTGGGTTGGTCTAATAAAAGATATCAAATTCACCCAAGGAACCTTGTCTGCCTATATCCTTAGACCAACACGGCTACAACCTAAACCCCTGCATAATGGAACCATATTTTTTCTGTTCTCATCTTTGCAGTTAATATGTATTCAAAAAAGTCTCTATTAAAAAGAAATTTAAAATTTAAAACTTCATAAAATAGGGCTACACATCTGGATTTAAAATGAAAGCAATGTCAGTATTATTTGTAACACATCCATTTGCCTTAGATAGTACTAGTGTTCTGCATTTTCAGTTTTATTTTCAAAAAAAAATTCTTGGAATTTTTCAGGGTTTATCTTCCAAACATAAGAACTGGGTTGAAATTGGGATAAAAAGAAGAAAAGAAAAAAAAAAAGTTTTAATTGGGGAAAAGAATATGTTCATGCAATGGGGAGGACTAGGAATGGAACAGGGGAGAGGGGCACGGGGCAGCCCGTCAGCCACTCCAGGGGCTGCAGCAGGGAGCAAAGCAGGGGGAACAGTCCATGGGTGTGGAGCATGGGGCTGTGGCTTTTGCTGCTATGTGCACCCCGGGAGGGCTGTGGGCTGGGGACCTGCACCAGACTCTTCCCAGGGGGCACGTGCCCCCGGATTTGCATGCCGGACGAGATCAGGCTGCTGCTGGCTCTTCCCAGCGCTTGGGAGCACAGCTTGCTCTCATCCCGCATGCAAATCTGGAGGTACACGCCCCCAGGAAGAGCCCAGCACAGCCCCCCCCAAGACCGCAACCCTCCTGGGGTATGCGTAGCAGCAAGAGCCACAGCCCTCTGCACTGCACCCGCTGACAGTTCCCCCCACTTTGCTCCCTGTTGTAACCCCAGGAATGCCCAGTGGGCTGTGCCACGTCTCTCCCCCCTGCTGCAGCAGCCTGCTGCCAGGCTGCCCTGGTGTTTGGGGGGACAGGAGGGGAGAGTGGTGCATGGCTGGATGCAGAGGGAGGGGGGAACCTGGCCCTGGCACCAGCACCGGCACCTCCCGCCCTGCCTGAGGTCAGAGCTGGGAACCCTGGGCCCCCGGGCAGTGACTCCAGCCCTGCAGGCCTGTGTGGAGTGGCCAGGTGCAGCGCCCACCACAGGGAGTGGGGCCAGGCTCTCCCACCTTCCCCCCTAGTGGGGCTCGCAGGTCCCAGTGCCTGGGGCAGGGCCACAGCCGTAGCCACTGGGGTGCAGCCGGGACCTGCCCGCCCTAGGAGTGATTCCTGTGGCATAAGAGCCAGGAGCCCCATGCCCCAGGCAGTGGCTCCAGCCATCCTTCCCTGGCCTCCGCGTGGCCACTACTACCCTCCCCCCACCTCGCATGTGGCAGCTGCCACCCCCACCCCCCCACATCCAGCCAGAACCCATGCCTCAGGTAACCAGCACTTTTATCTTACTGACACCCGCCGCCATTCCCCACTCATGCCGGTTAACAGGGATTTTACCGTACCTGGTAAAATTGAGTGAACTGAAAAACGGGTGTAAATCAGTAAAAACTGAATAACTTCAATTTAAAAAATCAGGTAATTTATCGGTGAAAATCAGTAAAAACTGAAAACGCGGAACACTAGATATTACATTGTGCATGTATTTGCCTAATAATCTGGTATGTTATAAAAAGCCGGAAAAATATGGTTTTAAGAAGTTAAACAATCCCAAAACAATTTAGAAAGAAGTGTGAGAATTTACTGTTAAGTTTACTATTTGAAATATTTGAAACTTAATAATTGAAGCAACGTGTATGCCCGTGCAAGGTGTGTGAACAATGAATCTACTCATTCTTTGTTCATATAACACCCAACCAAAAATTAACCTTTGTTCTGAGGTTTGGGCAATCAGCTATTAATAACTAAATGGCAGACTTTGGCCATTTTTTGTGAAACACATTATTTACTGTAGTAAATAATCTGCTACTATAGTATCATTTTCATTAGTTATTGTGAATAATAATCTTTCTTAGCTCACAACAAAACTCAGCTTCTTTTGGGATGGAGCTTGATTATTTTGTGAAAGACATTATATAACATGGTTGCTTGTAATAATAGGAGGCTGGGCTTGACCTGGGAGATACTTTCCTGTCCTAAGTTTCTAAACTAACTGGGTGCATCTACACGTGCAATTAATGTGACATGATAAACTCTAGACAAGTCTGTGCTGGAGTCAACTGTTCCTGGGTGCAGTGTCTGCACATGTGCCCAGAACAGCAGCAGTTTGAGCCAGGGTGGAGTAGCTGTGGACTGGCAACAGGCTTAGGGGGTCGGCCCCAAGCTCTGGGTAGTGGTGTCAGGTGTTGTTGGGGCTGGTTGGGGCATAAGAGTGCTGAAGTGTGGAGCTGTGCGGCAGGCAGCCCCTGTGCTTTAGCACCCTTGTGCCCCAGCCAGCCCCTGCCACCATCTATATGTGCATTTTGGCAGAGTAACTGTACTGTAAGATAGTACTGTCCTCAACAGTGCTTACAGTGGAGTTAATTACTTTACTGTGCCCCAATACCAGCACGTGTAGACGGTCATGCTTTACTGAGGAGCTTAGTCAGCTGTACAGTAAAGTGCACATACTCAGTGTACCCCAGGGAAAGATTGGTAGAATTAGAGAATTAAATCAATTATTTACAAATCATAGCAAGCACAGCATAGACTCTTACCTCTGCCTATGTCTCAGACTTTTTATGGAAGGTCTGCAAAGTGCATAGCAAGTTAGTCTTGGGATGATTTGGAAGTATTCACTGGGTGTGTCTACATGGGCATTAATGACCTTTTCCTAGTGCACGTTAAATTTAGTACCTCCAGTGTGAGTGTGAGGTACTAAATAAATGTGCATTAAGCTTCCATAATGTTCAGGAAAAAAAGCGCATGTTTTAAAAGTGACGTTTAATGCACAGTAGCCTGTTTTCCTGCACATTAGCATAATTGCATGGGTTTTTTACGTGATGCTTTAATGCACAGTTAAATAGGTTACTGCACATTAAAGTGCATGTGTAGATGTGCCCACTTACACATAGCATACTCTGATTTGGACTACCTTCACATTATGAATATCATGGAGGCATTTCTTAGTTGGTAGGGTAGGGTCAGAAGGGACCTGAGCAGATCATCAAGTCCGACCCCCTGCCATGGCAGGAAAGATTACTGGGGTCAAACGACTCTGGCAAGGTATTAATTCAGCCTCCTCTTAAAGACCCCCAGGGTAGGAGCCAGCACCAGTTCTCTTGAAAGTTGGTTCCAGATCCTAGCCGCCCTGACAGTGAAGTAGCGCCTCCTGATATCTAGCCTGATTCTACCCTCTGCCAGCTTGTGACTGTTATTTCTTGTCACTCCTGGTAGTGCTTGGGGGAACAGGGACTCTCCCAATGCCTGCTGGTCCCCCCTGACTAGTTTGTAAATGGCCACGAGATCAGCCTTCTCTTGTGGAGGCTGAACAGGTTCAGGTCCCATAGCCTCTCCCCGTAGGGCCTGCCCTGCTGACCTCTGATCATGCGGGTGGCCCTCCTCTGGACACTCTCCATGTTGTCCACATCCCTCCTGAAGTGCGGTGCCCAGAATTGGATGCAGTACTCTAACTGCGGCCTAACTAATGCTGCATAGAGGGGGAGGATCACCTCCTTGGACCTGCTTGAGATGCATCTGTGGATGCATGACAAGGTACGGTTGGCCTTCCTGACCACGTCCTCACACTGTCAGCCCACGTTCATTTTGGTATCAATAATGACTCCAAGATCCTTTTCTGCCTCTACACTGATGAGAAGGGAGTTCCCCAGCCTGTAGGTCTGCTGCTGGTTCTTCCTCCCCAGGTGCAGTACCTTGCACTTGTCAGCGCTGAAACCCATCCTGTTCTCATCTGCCCATCCCTGTAACCTGTCTAGGTCTGATTGCAGCCTATTCCTCCCTTCTGGCATGCCTACTTCTCCCCACATCTTAGTGTCATCTGTGAATTTGAACAGGGTGGTTTTTACATCTCCATACAAGTTACTGATGAAGATGTTGAACAATGCAAGCCCGAGGACTGAGCCCCTGTGGAACCCCACTGCCCACATCCCTCCAGGTCGAATAAGACCCATCCACCACCACTCTCTGGGTGCGGCCCTCCAGCCAGTTAGTGACCCATTTGACTATGTAGGTGTCGACACCACAGTCTTCTAGTTTTTTAATGAGAATGGGGTGAAAGACAATGTCGAAGGCCTTCCTAAAGTCCAGAAAGATTATGTCCACTGCTACACCTGCATCTAAGGATTTTGTGACCTGTTCATAGAAGGCCACCAGGTTGGTTCTTCATTGACTTAGAGTTTTAAAGATAAATCCCATTTCTTCTCTTGTGAGTTCAGAATGTGCTAAATACAGAAATAATAGACCTTCTGCCAGTGGAGCTACCATGGCTTGAGTGGAAGCAACAGAGAGGAAAGAAGCTTCATTACATTTGTGGTAGCTCTATCTGCAGCAGCACAGGGGAGTTTTAGGATTTTAGGAAGGAATGATGACCAAATCAGTAGGCCTAAGTCTAAGCAGATCCCTTGACCAGAGGCCAAAGTAGTACAGATATTCCCCAGGCAGTGACAATGCATTGACTTAATTCCCTAATTCCCTGTGTAGTCTTCCTTGTCTAGACCTAGTGGAGTGCCTTCCCCTTGATCTAGAAGTGAGGGTAGTTCTGTGTCTGAATTCATTCAGTCTTTAGAATAGCATTGCCAGCCAGAAGAAATTCAATACATCTTTCTTACTCTCTTCTTCCATACTATCCTATTTGAATACCCAAATAACATCTTTTTAGGCAGTAGTGTTAGAGTGTAGTAGCCAGGATGGTCCAAGAAATATGCAAGAAGGGAGGTTTCTTGGTGATACCTTTTATTGGACCAACTCTATAGTTGGAGCAGATGTTAGATAAGTTTTTACTTTGTGCTGGAAAGCTTGTCTAACATTTTCCCCAACTATACATTTAGTCCAGTAAATGAAATCACTTGAAAAAACCCTTCTTCTCCTTTACTTTGACTTTTATTGGGAATAATCCTGCAATCTTGCTGACCTTCCTCAGCTCCTAACAAAATGAAAAGAGCCTCAACACTTATTCAGGAAGTGCTTATCTCAACTAGTTAGACCAGTAGTTCTCAAACTTTTCAGGCAGGGCACCCCTCAACAACTCTTTTAAATGTGGTGTTACCCATGGATAAGAATCAGTGTTCTGCTCAGTGTACCTCAGTGATTCTCAACCAGATATTGCTGCTACCAGGTAAAGCTTTCCTGCATGCCTGTAGCATAGCCAGAACAAGAAAGGTTGTGGCACATGCCACATTTTTTGCCTCATTAGGCTTTTCTGATCAGCCTAAAGCAGGCAGGAGAGCCTTCCTGGTCCAACCTGGGGGAGGTGAACCCGTCCCATGCACCTTTGTTTATAGGAGGAATGTGGAGGGGAGGGGGCAAGGCACCAGGAAGGGCCGCAGCACAAGTTAGCTCTTCTTCCTGCTTTAGACTGATCAGAGAACCCCTAAGGCAGGAGACGTGTGAGTGCGTACCACAGCCCTATATGCAGGACAGATTTATCTGTTTACTGCCATGGCAGTAGCATCACAACACCCCTGAGGCGGTTTTGCAGCACCACCGTTGAGAGCCATTGAGCTGGATCAAGGTTAGAAACTGTAGTACCTCCGCTATCTTTTTACATCAAAAAAGCGATCTTATTGTAAAAGTATATTGTTTTGCGGTGAGTACCTATCCAATACATTCTACACATACTTGCATATATTCCACATTATATTTGATCTCTGCTAACATTTTGTAAAAGTGATAACCTGCCTGCTCAGGGGGGACCAGCTGAGAGCATTGAGTGTCTGGCCTGAAGGAAGTTAAAAGCTCCCAGGGAACAGAGCTGGGGGAGAGAGGGCTGAGGGTGGTGCCAAGCAGGAAGCATGGAGCCAAGCCATGGTGCCCTCTTTCTGGGTCTGAGGAAGAACCATAGCTGTGACTTAACCCTTTGTTGATTGGATGGTTGTTTAATTGATTGCTTTGTTATGGAAGTTGTTTTCCTGGTGGAGACAAGTTTACTGCAGGAAAAATAAAGAACTGAGCAACAATCCACTACACATGGTGGAGAATGCAGGCATTCTTAACCTTAATGCCAGCCATGGAGACCATAACCCTGTTACAAGGGCAAGAGAGGCTGCAGGAACAACAACAGCAGCTGTTTCAACAGCTCCAAACCCAGCAACAGCAGTTCCAGAGAAAGCGGTAGCAACAACTACAGCAGTTTCAGTAAGACCAGCAGCAGGAGTTCCTGAAACATCAGTTGGATACTAGATGGACCCCTACCCTTGTGGGTGAGTCACCAGATTCCCCAAGGGTAGAGAGATTGGTTGGGACTTATGGAGGAGGCTTATCACCAATGCTTCAGTTTGGAGGCTTGGGATCCAAAGGTGCAGCCCCAGGCTATGGTTCAGAAGTGTAAAGACTTATGTACCTGATGGCTCAACCCAGGCTCTTGGTTAGCTGCAGAGGTTGTGGAATTAGTGGCATTGGAACAATTCTGCACCATCTTCCCAGTAAAAGCCTGGAGGTGGCCATATCGCCATGGGGTGGCCAACCTGGAAGAAGCCACATGGAGGGTAGAAGCCTTCATAGGGACAGAGTTAGACTGCCAGGAACCCTGGAGAAGCCAGCAGCCTATGGGCCTGAGGAAGCCAGAACTCTACAGCGAGCCAGCTGAGGGTCTATGGAGTCATTACCTCCATCTCCCCCAAGGCCTCAGACAGGAGCCTTTGAATGGGGCATCAGGAGAAGAAGGCCACTTGGGACATCCTGCAGCCCAAGTGGAGGAAGGGAGGTGCAGTTGATGTGCTTCCAAAGTGGGGAGAAAGGATATAGATATTGAGAGTACCCCCAGATGGACTGTGGATACTCCCATGCCTTGGTCTCAGAGACAGGATAGGGAAGCTCAGACCTGAGAGGATATGTAGTCCCTGTAAGGCTCAGGAATATCCATCTGATCAGACTCACAGACTAAGGCTCTGGGAAAACGTTTGTACATGAGCAGTTTGTGAGTCCGACAGATGTCCTGGTAGGCAAATATGCGTACATCATGTGCATTCATGGGGATATTTGGTCATACCAAATATGACCATTGGAGGACAGGAGGGGCCAGTGAGAGTGGCAGTGGCCTGTCATCCAGCCTACCCCATGGTAGTGGGACTAGTTAGGGATTGATGGCCAAGCTGATCTGGTTGGCCTGGAGAATGAATAAAACCCCAGTGGACCTCAATCTCACAGAACCAGACCTAGGGGAAATAATTCCCTTTTTGGACCACAACTCCAGTCATACCTAGAGCAGCAACAGATCAGGTGGGAGGCCTTTACCAGCCAGAGGACATGATCCAGAAAACGGGGCAGGGGGCAGTGTGATTTGAGCCCCATTGGACAAGGTAGGGGAAGACTGAGATTTCATCAGAGATCAAAGGGAAGATTGGATATGTGCTCCTCTGTATGACCAGTTGCAACAGGCCAATGGGGCCAGGGTCGTACCTGGGGGCATGAATTGGGATGATTGCCCCAGGACCCACACTTTGGGGGGCCCTGCAGAACCAGGAGGAGTGGTGCGGTGACTCTGTGCTGCTGCTGGCTTCATGTCCATCTGCTCGGCACTGCCCCCCCCGCCGAATTTGCTGTCAAATCCGGCATATCCAGCTACTCACCACTCCCCCTGCTGCCAAATCTGCCGCCAGCTTCCTTGCATCCGGGGGTGGGGCCCTGCACAGGCTGATTTTCCCTGGGCCCTGCACCCTGCTCAGATCGTCTCTGAATGGGGCCACAGTAGATGCATGTTTAGTGACCCAAGACCCCCATTTTGAGCTGCAGGGGGACCTCCTGATGAGGGTGACCAAAGGAAAGGTCACTGGGGCTGAGCAGTCCCAACTGTTGTTCCCAAAGCAATACCATTGCTAAGTGCTGAAACTGGTACATAACGTGTACTGGGGGGTAGGGGGTAGAAATTTGAGTGTGGAAAAGACCCTGGATAGAGTTCTGGCAAGGTTTTTTTGGCTTGGGGTATACCAGGAAGTCAACGACTATTGTGCATCTTGCCCCAAGTGCCAGCTGGTTGCCTCCCAGCCTGCTAATAAGGCCTCACTGATGTCCATTGTGCTGGTCGTCATGCCATTTGAGTAGGTCAGGGTGGACTTGGTGGGACAATTGGAGCCCAGTTCAAAAGAATCCAGGTTCATTTTGGTCCTGGTGGACTATGCCATTTGCTACCCTGAAACGGTGACAATCTGCTCCCTGTCAATTCAGATGGTGGCCATGGAGCTACTAGAGATTTTCTCCCAGGTGGGCATTCCTAAAGAGGTTTTAATGGACCAGGATACAGCTTTCTTGTCCCAGTTACTATGGGAGGTCTGGCACTTACTGAAGGTCTATTCAGTAAGAACTTCAGCATACCATCCCCAAATGGAGGGCCTAGTTGAAAGATTTAAAGGAACACTGAAGGAAATGGTGAGGAAGTTTGTATCAGAGGAGCCACAAAATTGGGGTCAGTTGCTGCCCTATCTGTTGTATGACATATGAGAGGTTCCACAGTCTTCCATGGGCTTTTCACTTTTTGAATTATTATATGGGAGGTAGCCTTGGGGTGTGTTGGATCCCCTGCAAGAGTCCTGGCAGGCCCAGGGAACTGTGACACAAAATGTTCTTCAGTATGTTGTGAATCTGTGGTAGAGGTTAGATCTGGTGGGGGCCCTTGCCAGGAAAAATCTCAAAGTGGCCCAACAGGAGCAAGAAAAATAATCGAAATGCTTGGGTCTATGTCTACCAGCCAGGAGATAGAGTCCTACTGTTGTTCCCTTCCTTTGAGAGTAAGTTACTGGTGAAGTGGCAAGAACCTTCTGAGGTCCTGCGGTGGGTAGGCCGGGTAAATTATGAAGTGAGCCTGGTGGGGAAAAGGAGAGGGTCACAGATATACCATCACCTGGAAGGCACAAAAGGCCTGTCTGATCTCTACATGTCTACTAGAGATAGACCTAAAAGTTCCAGATCCACCCCTAGATTCGATAGCAGGCCTCAAGCTAGGGGAGATGTTGATCCTGAATCAATTGGCAGAAATAAAGAGCCTCCTGGAGGAGTTTAAAGAGATGTTTACTGGGAGTCTGGGCCGAACTACATTAATGGAACCCTAGATTATTCTCAAGATGGGCTGTACAATTCAAAAGAGACTCTCAAGAATCCCCACCCAACTGAGGAAAATGGTAAGACAGGAAGTTAAAAAGATGTTCAATCTAGGGGTGATCAAAGAATTGGAAAGCAGGTGGAGTAGCCTGATTGTGCTGGTGCCAAAGCCCAACCACACCATCAGGTTTTGCATTGACTTCCACAGAGTCAACATAATTTCCAAATGTGACACATATCCTATGCCCCAAATAGATGAGATGGTAGAGCGAATAGGTAATGCCAAATATAAAACCACCTTGGACTTGACCAAGAGATACTGGCAAATACCTTTGGATCCAGTGCCTCAGGAAATTACAGCCTTTGTGACACCCTGGGAGCTTTACCTCTTCAAGGCATTGTCTTTCAGGCCACACAGAGTCCCAGCAACCTTTCAAAGGTTAATAGACAAAATACTCTGCCCACACCAGGTATATGTGGGAACCTATTTAGATGATATAGTAAGATTTACCAATACATGGACAGACCGCCTCCAGTGGGTAAAAGAAGTGTTGCCATCTAGATGAGCAGCTGGTCTAATGGCAAACCTGGTTAAGTGTCACCTGAGGTATACAAAAACCAAGTACTTGGGGTATATACTGGGCAACAGGAAGATCAGCCCCTTAGTCAACAAAAGAAGGACCCTGGTGGAAGTACCAGTGCCAACAACTGAAAAACAGCTGAAATCAGTTCTGGGCCTGACCAGCTACTACCAACACCTCATGTCACAATTTGCAGCCATCACAGCCCCACTGACTGATCTGGTGAGGAAGGGAGCACCACAAAGGATTCAGTGGTTATCCAAATGTGAGACGGTGTTTGGGGCGATAAAACAGCTGCTATGCAATGTGCTGGTCCTGTGCAGCCTGGACTCAACAAAAGAATTTATATTACAGACAGGTACCTCGGATATAGTGCTTTCCCAGGAACTTGAAGATGGAGAACACCTCATTCTGTATCTTAGAAGGAAACTCCTTCCCCAGAAGCAGAAATACACCATTATAGAGAAGGAGTGCTTAGCAGTCTGGGCCCTCTAATACTACCTTGTAAGGGCCCAGTTCTGTCTGGTCACAGACCATGCCCCTTTAACATGGCTTAATGCCATGCAGGAAGCCAACCCCCAGTTGACAAGATACTACCTGTCACTACAACCTTTTGATTTTATGATACAGCACGACCCTGGGTAGGCACATGCAAATGAGGATGACTTCTTGGGAGGGGGAATGTGTAACGGGGTGCATGGCTTAGCATCAGGAACACAGCTGCAGACAGTTAAAAGTGATAACCTTCCTGCTCAGAAGAGGGGTGGGGTGAAGGGGCAGCTGAGAGCAACGAGTGTCTAGCCTGAAGGAAGTTAAAAGCTCCCAGGGGGCGGAGTAGGGGAGAGAGGGTGCCAAGGAGGGAGCACTAAGCTGAACCATTGTGTCCTCTCTCCAGGTCCAAGGAAGGACTGTAGCTGTGCGTTAACCTTTTGTTGAGCATATGGTTGTTTATTAAGTTCTGGCTTTGTTATGGACATTTGTTTCTGTGTGGGAGCGAGTTTGCCCCAGGAAGAGAACTAAGTGACAACCAGGAATCCTGGTTTTCTCTGATTTAAAAAAATCTCCAATTTTTGCTTTAAAAATGTAACCCCAAATCCACATTTTCCCATAATTAAAATGAAACACCACTAAATATGTATATATGTTTTAGTAGTGTTTCATTTTAATCACAGAAAAATGTGAATTTGGGGTTACTTTTTTAAACTCAAAATTGGGGATTTTTTTTTAACCAGAGAAAACCAGGTTCCCTAGGACAACCCACTGCACCGTCACATTTTTTATTGTAAAAACCTCTTAAATATTGGTAATTGTCAATTTAAGCTAACCAGTGAAAAAGTTTCTTTATCCCAACCTTACCGATCTTATTGAGCCATCCTGTTCTCTCATGATGCAGACTCCACTTTTAGATGCTGCAAAATAGATAGTAACAAAATAATGATGCAATAGCATAATTTACTTTATGGAAACTGATAAGGCTTGGATAATTCAATGTAAGTGAAAAGATTTTTACATGAATCAGTGGTAATCAGTTTTATTTTAGACTCTTGATAGAATGAGGGAATGTAACAACACAGATTTCTCTTTAAAATAAATCCTTTATTGCTTATTAAAGAGACAGCTATTGTTCTACAAGGTAAAAAGGAAAGTATATAGGAAAAAGTAAAGGACTGTCATTTATACAGTTTAAAAGGATAATCAGAGGAGGTGATTTGATATTTTTATACAAAGAAATGATAAGAGAAGGAAGATTTATTCAATGTGTTGCCCAGAGCTATGTTATGAGAAATTAAGTTAAAGGGACATTTATTGGACATAATAGAAACCTTTCCAGCAGAGCAAGTTGACATTGGAATGGTCTGTTAAGAAAGGTCATTAAAGCATCATAACTGGTAGCATTCAAGGCATCTATACACATGCTCTAGGCTGGAGTGGGAGGCATTTTAATTAGAGTGACTCTTTTAATTAAAGTGCCTACAACAGCATGTGTATTCAGTGTCCCATGCTTCAAAATGGCAGCAGGGGCATTTTAACTAAAGTTCATTCAAAGCCCCCCACTGCCATTTTGAAATGCGAGGACACTGAATACACATGATGCAGTGGCTGCTGGAGTGTGCTAATTAGCATGCCCAGCAGATTTGTAGCAGACTTGATTAATTGAGTCTGCTCCGATGCATGCTAATTGGCACACCTCAGAGCAGAGGTCCATCACCTGTATAGGTACCCTCAGAAAGAGATTAGATTGTGCTCTTAAGGGATGTTCTTCAGTACACAGGGGTGGTCTTGTAGCAGAAAGCCCCCTTTTCCTCTTGCCTGCATTTGCTGGATATGTTTCTCTTTTTCTACCTTTTCTTCCTTCCTCTCTCTTTCACTTTAAGATAAGGAATTGTGTTTTAAAATTTGTATGTGTGCATTTTGTATCTCCCCTTGTAGTTTGGTATTTTTATCTATTTGTGTGCCATGGCATTTGTAGCTTATATTTTATACTCCTCACCTTTCAACTTTCAACTAAATGTGTTTTAGTAAGTTATACATTGTAACAATGTTAACAAGGGTAGGAATCAAACTGCCCTTCCTTGTATCAGGCTGGCCCCTGAAAGAGCAAGTGAATCAGTGATTGAATGTGTAATGTGATTGAATGTGTAACACAGTAGCAGCAGACAGCAATTATCACCTGGGAAGCTGCAGATCAACCAAGGGAAGAACTCAATAGAAGACAATGTAACAACCGGGAAATCTGTCACTGATCAAGGACTAGAAGCCCTGGCCTGAGTTAATCAATGCAGGGGACCAACTTTTGCGCTGAATATCTCCAGATCGACCACTCCCAGAGCCCTATTCTAAATTCATCAATGGACTCCCAAACCTGCACGTACATGCGGACGACCCCTGGGGCTGACAGATGCCGTCCAGTAGCCACCGAGGGGGGGGAAGTCCCACGAGGGTCAATGACCCCTGGATTGGGCAAACCTGAAAACTGGGGAGTCACCAAAGTCTGCCAAGGACAGATAAAAGGCAGTGAAAAGTGACCCTCAGTGGCGCCCTCTTGATCTCCAACTCAACCAGACCTGTCCAGCCAGAAGGACCAGCCCGCGACCCCCTTCTGGAAGATAACACCATGCTGAAAGAAGCCTCAACGACAGACTCCAGCGCTTGTAGGATAGGTATACCTGACTCTGTAGCCTGCTACTGTGTGTGTGTATGTGTGCGTATTTGTGCATGTGTGTGGGGACCAGCCCCAAGGTTTATGATTACAGTGTTTCAATCTGCCTAATAAACTAGAATTTTAAGGATCGCGAGTTGGACATTTGTAGCCAACAGTCTGGGAAAGCAGATTTTACAAAATCTCCAAAATCTGGTTTTTTTAAAATTATATCACTCTATTTATATATATAAAAAGAGTAGGAACCTATTTTCTTGGCAAAGGTATAGCAGAGCAGATCTGTTCCTGGGGCAGCTACCAAGGCACAGGCCAGCTCCAGCTTCTTCCATGCTGTTGTGGCAATGCGGTCAGTTGCCACTGCAGTGGCAGCTGGTTTTGCACCCCATAAAAGTGGTGCTCAGGGCTGCTGACCCAGTTGTTCCCACCTCAGCTCTGCTACTGTTTCTTGGTTATTCTCAGTAGGGAGAAAATAACTTTGGACCTGGTATGTCCTTCACTGGAAGATCCATGTAGCTGAATTCCAGTTGGGGTGCTTCTGTCATTGACTCACACTTTTTGAGCCTAGGAAGAACACCTGGAACACCTTTTGTGTCTCTCATATTTACTGGATCATCCTGGCTACAATAACACTTAAATAATAGTCCAAGCCTTATTAGAATTTGACTTGCCACGTCTAGATGACAACAATCATAAAATGAAAAAAAACACAATGAAATCTGGTCAAGTCATCATTCTGAGTGGCTTGGTAATGACAGATAATTATCCATGAGTAACTGATCAGAAGTCAGCCATTTTGAACTTTTCATGAGATATATTGTGTGTGCTATATCAAGACACAGCAAAGAATAATTTTGACATGTATAATGAAGAATATATATATAATTTTAATTGGAATTATATATATAATTTTATCAAACATATTATTAAATATTAATTTAATTTATAAATATATATATTCCAACTTACATTGTATATACTTTGGTTCTGTATGTGAGAATGATATACCAATACTGTAAATGCTTAATGTACTGTTTCTTCCTACAGAAAGTCAGAGTGCTTGCTATACAAGAATCTTATAATTATGGTAAAGTAACAGTGTTTTTTGCTTTGTTTACATGCACTCATCACTAAAATAGAATATTTTTGCGCAGAATGGAACGGCTTATTGTCTGTGTCTTGTTGAGTCAAGAAAAACTGAAGAGTACCCAAAACTTTGTGAGCATCAGCTAACTTGACAGGTGCTATGGAGGACATGTGTCAGTACATTTTCTGTTGTGATTTAGTGTGGCTGCACATTTGAAAAAGATAAATTACACTTCAATGGATAATGAATTAGCCAAATTCTGTAGATGATGAATTTGTTTAATATACAAATTAATTGGAGTTTTGTACCAGTTGGATTCAGTGCACAAACTAATAGAAAGTCACAGACCAAGCAGACTAACCCTAGTTATCCAGTGACTAACCATGTTTTACTGAATTCCAGAATATCATGTCATCCAGATTTGTCTTTAGCTCTTTGAAATGCCTTGTGGGGATAGGGAGGCTTAAAAAAAGAACAGAATTCAGGAGCTGAGGTGCAAAGGTGGCTTTAAAATGCTTTTGCACACCACTGAGCTGCATAAGGCCAAAGGCCAATGTGACTTCTAGCATAAACCAGGGAAGATTAAAGTCCCTCTAATTTATGACTAGCTGCCTATGTCCACAAGGGGCCATTACATCAGGTAGACATTCTTGGTTTAGGGATGTCTTAATCATGCCCCATTTTCCTCAGCCATGTAATCTAGGAGAGGTTTTGTATAGTTGCTGCTATGGTAGGCACATGGGGATTCTTCTGCAGAAAAAAAAAGTTCTCAGATGGCCTCTTAAGCCACTTTTTGAAGTCCTGTGTTGCTAGAATGGCTTTTGGAAACCAGCCCCATGACTGATGATGTGTAGAAGCTAAACTAACTTGTTTGTACAACTTAGAAAACTTTTGTTAAGGGGATGGAAACCAAACCATTGTGTAATGATCTGAATGCCAGCAATATAAATGGCAGATAATAGTAGAAGGCAATAATACTCACATTTTAATAATGAAAAAATGGAGTGACAAGATAAATGACAAAATATCACCTTCACCATCCGCTGTAAAGCTGGCAAGTCAGTCAGCAATACAGAAGTCCTCGACTTCAGGAAAGCTGACTTTGACAAGCTCAGGAGGCTTCTCAATGAGGCCCTAAAGGACCACAACCCAAAGGGAACAGGAGTTCAGGATGAGTGGTTGCTCCTCAAGGGAGCAATCCTGGATGCACAAGCTAAGTCTATTCCATCTTGGAGGAAAGGAAGCAAAAGGGCACAGCAGGCCCCTTGGCGGACCTCCTATATCTAAAAGCAAAGGCCTACAAAGGTTGGAGGACTGGATCACCTTCAAGGAGGAATATTCTGCAGTGGTCCAGACCTACAAGCAGCGAACCAGGAAAGCCAAGGCTGCGATGGAACTCCAAGTAGCTACAAGTATCAAGGACAATAAAAAGTCCTTTTTTAGATATGTGGGGAACCGTAGGAAAAGCAAGGGTAACATTGGACCCCTGCTAAGCCTGATGGGACAACTGACAACCAATGCCCAGGAAAAAGCCAGTTGGCTAAATGGGTACTTTGTATTGGTGTTTCACCAGTCCCAAGAGACACCCCTGCCCATTACAGGATGGGAAGGCCTGGGTGAGGGAGACTCCTCACCCTCCATCAAGGCAGACCTTATGAAGGAACACCTTGAGAGGCTGGATACCTTCAAGTCAGTCGGCCCTGACCGTTTACACCCCAGGAGCTGGCAAGCATCATAGCCCAGCCCCTGGCAAGGATCTTCGAGAACTCCTGGAGCTCTGGTGAAGTGCCCAAAGATTGGAAGAAGGCCAATGTAGTGCCTATCTTCAAGAAAGGGAGTAAAGTGGATCTGGCAAGCTACAGGCCCATCAGCCTGACCTCTATCCCAGGAAAGGTCTTAGAAAAGATTATCAAAGAGGCCATTCTTAACAGACTGGCTGATGGTAACATCCTGAGGGATACCCAGCATGGGTTGGTTGTGGGTAGGTCTTGCTTGACCAATCTTATTTCCTTTTACGACCAGGTGACCTATCACTTGGACAAGGGAGAGGAGATTGATGCCATATATCTTGAATTCAGAAAAGCCTTCGATCTGGTATCCCATGATCATCTTTTAGCAAAACTGGCCAACTGCGGCCTCAGCTTCACCATGATCCACTGGCTGGGGAACTGGCTCCATGGTAGGACCCAGAGGGTGATGGTTGATGGAAGTCAATCGTCATGGTGTGCTGTGACTAGTAGGGTCCCCCAAAACTCTGTCCTTGGGCCTATATTATTCAACATCTTCATTAATGATGTGGACATTGGAGTCAGAAGTGGACTGGCCAAGTTCACTGATGACACCAAACTTTGGGGTAAAGCATCCACACCTGAGGGCAGGAGGGCGATCCAGGCTGAGCTTGACAGGCTCATGAAATGGGCGGACAAGAACCTGATGGTGTTTAACACTGAAAAATGCAAGGTTCTCCACCTTGGGAAGAAAAACCCACAGGCTGCTTATAGGCTTGGCAATGTTATGCTGGCTAGCACTACAGAGAAAAGGGACATGAGCTGCCAATGCCAGACCACAGCCAGCAAGGCCAGCCATACCTTGTCATGCATCCATATGTGCATCTCAAGCTGGTCCAGAGAAGTGATACTCCCCCTCTATGTGACTCTGGTCAGACCGCAGTGGGAGTACTGCGTCCAGTACTGGGCGCCGCACTTCAAAAGGGATGTGGCCAGCCTGGAGAGGGTTCAGAGGAGGGCCACCCGCTTGGTGAGAGGGCAGCAGGACAGGCTGTACAAGGAGAGACTGAAGGACCTGAACCTGTTCAGCCTCAGGAAGAGGAGGCTGAGGGGGGACCTGGTGGCTGCCTACAAGCTCATCAGGGGAGATCTACAGCAAATAGGCAGAGCCCTTTTCTCCCCAGCACCACCTGGGGTGACAAGGAACAATGGTAATAAGCTGATGGAGAATAGGTTTAGTTTAGAGATCAGAAGGCAATATTTTACAGTTAGGGTGGCCAAAATCTGGAACCAACTTCCCAGGGAAGTGGTCCTTGCCCCTACCTTAGGCAAATTCAAGAGGAGGTTGGATGATCACCTGTCTGGGGTCTTGTGAACCCAGCATTCATTCCTGCCTGTGGCGGGGGGTCAGGCTAGATGATCTGTTCAGGTCCCTCCTGACCCTAGCTACTATGAAACTATGAAACTATGACTTGCGGGTCGTGATTGACCACAAGATTAACATAAGCCATCAATGTGATGCTGCAGCTAGTAAAGCGAGCAGAACACTGGCTTGTATCCATAGATGCTTCTCAAGCAAATCCCAGGACATCATTCTCCTGTTGTACTCAGCCTTGGTGAAGCTGCAGCTGGAGTACTGTATCCAGTTTTAGGCTCCACAATTGAAAAAGGATGTGGAGAAGCTAGAGAGAGTCCAGAGGAGAGCCATGCACATGATCAGAGATTAGGAAAACAGACCTTATGATGAGAGGCTGAGAGCTATGGGACGCTTCAGCCTGGAAAAGCGCAGGCTCAGGGGTGATATGATAGCTGCCTATAAGTTTATCAGGGGTGCTCACCAGGATCTGGGGAAACTTCTGTTCACCAGAGCGCCCCAGGGAAAGACAAGGTCAAATGATCACAAACTCCTCCAGGACCGTTTCAGGCTGGAAGAACTTCTTTACTGTCCAAGCCCACAAGGTCTGGAATAGACTGCCACTGGAGGTGGTTCAAGTACCTACTTTGAAAGCCTTGAAGAGAAATTTGGATGTTTACCTTGCTGGGATCCTATGACCCCTGCTGGCTTCCTGCCCCTAGGGCAGGGGGCTGGACTCGAAGATCTTCCGAGGTCCATTCCAGCCCTAATGTCTATGGAATCTATGAAATATCAGTTGATTATGAAGAAAAGACTTTTTTCCTAAAAGAATAATTGGACAATGAAGTAATTTGTTGAGGATTTAGATGCTCTGATTATGGATACTTTAGGAATGTGTTAGATATTACAGTGATAGGTTCCTTCAGAAGCCTAAGGTAGCGACTCTATCAACAATTTAATGATTATCTTTATTACAGAAAATGAAGTAAATGTTACATGAGTTTATGAAAGGGGTATTGCAAGTGTTCTGTTTAATATAGGATCCTGCTCAGGGGGTCAAGGTGAGTGTGACATCCCTGCCTTAGAAGAAGCTGTAGTGTGGACCACAGCCTGCTTCTTCACATGTTCCACATTGACAGGGTACAAGGTGGTGTGCACTTCACGCTCTTCAGTTCTCAACACCCATTGGCTGGAGGCAAAGTGCCCTCTTTTTAATTACAGTCTATTTGAAGTTGCAGCCTTATTAAAAGCATCCATTCCCTACTGATTATTGTTCTTTTTTATTATTTCAAAACACCTCTTTTACCCCCAAATCTTTTGATTCACTTTCTTCCATTGTTTGGGGCTTTGCCCCCTCGTCCCAGTCCTCCAAATATTTTTTTATCTGTACCACATGACACTGCTACCTTCCTCCAGGCAAAGTGAGGCACAGTATTGGACACTGTCCCCAATGCAACATTCAGTGCTAAAGTTTGCTCAGCCAGCCCATATTTGACTGCAGCATGGAGTAGCTTCTGAACCCATACTGACATCCCTTTAGGTCAACTTCTGGCAGCAGTCTGATTTCTTTCCTAGCACAGGCTTTGGGTTTGACCATGGATCTGGCCAGCACAGAACCAGCTACTGAGGTTGGCTTACTGGAGTCTTCATCCGTTTTCAACTCAGTTCTACTTGGTCTGTGACTCCAACTCATCTCAGAACTCCTAGATCTTGGCATAATGGTGATTAGGCTTATATCCAACTTTTCTGTGGTGGTCCTTTGGGCAATGTCGCCCTCAACCATCCACCGTTGGTGGGGACAGATTGGGCTAGCTGGCTTCCTTCTCTTGGCCGTCTGGCTTTCAGCTTCCTTTAGGCCTCCTCTGAAAGATCAAGAGGACTGTCTGGATCTGGGTTCAAGGCTGAGTGGTTTCTGAGAGACATACTGTCTTCCTCCTTGGCAGGCAGAGTTTTTGAGTGAAAGTGATTGTGATTGCTACTCTCTGTACTGAACTTAGTGTTGTCAGAGTTCAGTAGCATAAAATCTGCTTAATACCATTTTAAGTGCCTATAGTGCCACTATCGATTTAACCCAGTTTTTAATTACATGATCACATATTTTTCTTTTTACTTAAAACCAGACCTAATTCAAAGTTATAGTAATTTGGTGTAGAGAATAGTATGTTTCTGAGTGGACACATATAACAATTGAACCAGTTCCCATGTGTCACGGATCAGAGGTGTCCAGACATATACTGCCTTCACATTTCAGGTTGAATGGTCACCTTCTAGGTGTTGAAGTGCTGTGGCTCTGACACCAGAGGGTAGCAGTAAACACCCAATCCAACATGCTGTGCATTGAGCAAATGTGGGGAAGTGCTTGCACCCATGCTTTGATGGTCCCAGTGGGTGGGTAACCTGTGGCTTGGGATGGTTTTGCTTTCTTGTTTTCTTTTCTCTCCTAAACATGAGTCCAATGAAGTTCCATAGTCTGTAGTTGATCAAAGTGTGCTTGCCTGACTAGGAGTGGCAAGGCAGGGGGGAAGTGTGCTTGAACTCACAGTTTTGGGTTTCCAGGTGCTGGGTTGGCATGATGACAGGCTACAGTGGAGTAAGGAGCAAGGACACAGATGGTTATTAGAAAGATAGCTTCTATTGAACAAGTGCAAGGGAGCTCATTGATAGAGCGCCAACAAAAGGAAAAAAACGGGAGGCAGTAAAGTGGCTGGGTACCAGAGCAGCCATTTGCAGCAGTAGGTGGATAAAGAGCAATGCAGCATTGAATGCCTGGAGAACTAACCAGACCTGTATCATGGGACATTTGTTGGTGTCCACATGGAACATGTAACACTGAACCAGTACACTGTGAACTGGTTCAGGAATAACTGATTTTCAGATACACTTTTAAACTGTTCCAGAAGGCTTTAAACCATGTATGTCTGTCCACTTCATGTTTAAACCTCATTTAAAGCAGTGTAAGTGTTACATGTGTTCATGCCCTAAATCTATCTTGAGTTACATGCATGCCACTCCATGGAAGTCAATACAGTTACATGGAAGCGAGTGAAGTTAAAATTTATCTCAAAGTATTTTATCTGAGATACATATCTCTGTGCTTCAGATCCTGCTATTGCAATATGGATTTACCCTTGACTTCTTTTTCTAGCCATTTTAGTAACCAAAGGGGTGGTTATTTTGAAGGTTTGGTTCAGACAGGGCTGCATTTTTCATCTAATTAATTGCTGGAGTGCAGCAGTTTTCTTTTTAAATTGTCTTGAGTGCATCCATTCTGGCACACAGTAACCAGCATATAGTTGGTTTTTGACAGGAGAGATTGTACTCTGATACCTCCTGGGGACTGAGACCATTTCCTTTATGGCTATCATCTACTTTTGGTCTCTGGCAGTGTTTAATTAATTTAGATGAACCACTACATAACAAACAAACAGAGAGAACTGATACTTGTGACTGAATGATTTTGATGTTCCTTGTCTTTTGTTTGTAGTGGTCTCTTAGATTAGATATTTTTCCCCATAAAGTTTCTCTTCCCTTTGCAGATTCCAAGCATGTATCTATTTTGCATCTGTCTTTCAAGCTATGTCATGTGGCATCCATTACTTGGCTTCCGTATTCATGGCTGTTACTCCCAAATTTGTATGCAGTATCCCTGGAAATGTGAGTAGTGTTCTGTACTACAACTCCTCTGCTTCAAGTATAGAGGATGTCTGGACACTGTGGACATCAACTGATAATTATATTGTGGCCCAGATGGAAAATGGAGAAATCTGGGAACTGAATCAGTGCAGCAGGTCCAGACGAGAGGGCAGTTTGGATCTAGCATATGAATATAATGGCAACAAGTCTGTGTTTTCCTGTTCTCATGGATATATATATGATCACACTAAATGGACGAGCACCATTGTTACAGAGTGGGATTTGGTCTGTGAACGAGAATGGCTTGCAAAATTAACTCAGCCCACCTTCATGCTTGGAGTCCTAATTGGAGCAGTGATTTTTGGTGATATTGCTGACAGGTATAGTGCCATATTCTTTATATTGTACCTCCTAAGTGCAAAAGCTCTGTATCTACCTGCTTTTATCCTATTTTAAATTGACATTATTCACTTAATATAGTATTATTAACAAATGTATTCTTCAACAATTCCTTTATTTATTTTATCCAGTATAGAGGATTTTTGTTTTTCTATAACAAATATCAATTTAAAGCATTGTTGTTGTTATTGTTGTTGTTATAAATTAATAGGAATATTATTTGGAACATATTTTCTGCTATATGTCACATATCCATTTAGGCCCTGATCTCCAAGCTACTCCTTATGGATGAAGCCTTTTTGCAGGATCAGAGTCATATTGGGTTTTCCCCTCATTTTTCTTGAAAGAGAAATGAAAATTTTCAGATATGATTAATAATTAAAGGGATACTGTCAGATTAAACAACATTTTTTTAAAAGACAAATTTCCTAACTTCTGTAATTAATACAGTTTAATGGGCCCAATTGAAAGACTTTGGGTATGGATCAAGCCCTGTATTTTGTGGATTTAGAGTTTAAAATTGGTACTGAATCCATTTTAAATTAGTCATTATAATATTAGTTAATACTCCCATGCAGAATATGGGGTTATAGTCACACAATTCTCAGATGTATTAGCTCAAGCCATACACATCTTTTTAAGATACAATCCAAAACATTGTCAGCAGAACATTACTATGTCTGTCACATTTTGGCTGGTGGGAATTAAATTGGTGGTTTTAGTCCACTTTTCAATGAACAGATATTCCCAATTAAAGGACCACCACAGCTGGCATTAATGAGAATCCCTGCTGGGTGCAGAGATTCTCCCAGAAATTGAATGGGCATGAAGACAGTTGTCTCTTCAGTTTTAATAGGACAGGGTTGAAACACATTTGCAGGTCCTCATAGGGAAATTTGCAGCCCAGCTATCTGGCTTATTCAAATTATGTACTGGATTGTGTTCTAATTTTCTTTTCATGTGGTACTGAATTCATGTCCAAAACCAACCAAAAATGAAGTAGAACAAAACAACCTAGTCCTAACCAAACCAAACCAATACCCTAAAACAAAACACAACACCAGACCACAATGCCTAAATCTCCAAAAACTGTTCATGATAAATCTGGAAATAATGTATTTTCATGACTATATAGTCAGAGAATAAAGTGAAGTAGGTGACATCCCTTGTCTAGTCAATACTTGCAACATATTCTGTATTATAGACATTGTGGGTGTGTCTACACAAGACACTAACTGCTCAGTAGCCTAATAATACTGCACAGTAGTGCATCACAGCACAAACACTGCTAATATGCAATTGTGCAGTATTATTAGGCTAGTGTACAACAGCATCACTAAAAGGCATCGCTGACACTACTGTGCAGTAACTCCTGTTTCTGTGCATTTATTAGTACTTGATTAGACAAGTACTAAATGAAATGCTCAGTAACCACTGCACATTAATGGATGTGTAGAAGCACCCACTCTGTACTGCTGGACAAAACAGAGTAGAATGAATCCAACAGTAGATTGTTATCTTTTTGTTACAGATTTTCTTTGATTTCTTTTTAGTCAACCTTCTTAGTATTAGCCTGTTCTCACTTGTTTATGCACAGCATCTTCTGGTTGGTCTACATATTTTTTTGCTGGGATAACATGGAGATAAGACAAACAAACTTCAGATCTCTTTGTACAAAAGACTCTTCTTTTAAAAAGGTGGAATAACATACTATTAAAGACCTGTCTTACTATATCTTTAACAAGAAGCTGAAACTTTCAATTATTTTGTTTCCCAACTAGTATTCTGTCTATATACATGTGGGTGTGTGACGAATGAACTGTCTGGTAAGAAATGTGGTATAGAAAATGTTCAGTAGATCTTGTTATGCATGTGAGCAGGAAAGATGATAAAGGAAGCCAGACTGCAAGTCAGCTGAGAAAAAAGCTGAGGGAGGTATGTTAGTCTGGAGAAAGGAGTCTGAGGAGTGACTTGATAACAGTTTTCAAACATTTGAAAGACTGCCACAAAGAAGAAGAAAAATTGTTCTCCTGTGTCACAGAGGACAAGAAGGATAGCAGTTTAAACTAAATTACAGCAGAGCACATTCAGATCAAATATCAAGAAAAACTTCTTTGGACTAGGACAATGAAAAAATCTTCACTGTGGTTTTCAAGAAAAGATTAGAAAATCACTTTCTGTCTGGGATGGATTAGGAATAGTGAATCCTGCACTTGTACGTGGGAGTATAGTAGATGAACCTTGAAGTCTCTTGCAGTCCTTTCATTCTATGATTTTTTGAGCTGGCAAGAAATCTCCCAAGTTATTTCATCCCAAACCAAAATATGACTGGTTTTAAAATGTCCAAAAGAGTGGGAGTCATACTAACTATCCTTATAAAGAGGACAAAGTAATTTGGCAATTTACCTATGCAGAAGTTAAACTGAATGCTCAGTAAGAGTGTTCATAATACTCTCTCCTATGGAGACCTATTTTCCAGTCAGAAACTTCTAAACATGACTTCTTTCTATTAATGTTTCTGTTAATTTGATCCAAGGGAACTATGGAAAGATAAAAGATTTCCCTTATCCAGCAAATAATAAATCAAAGTTGAGAATGAAACCTGGGACTACTGTGGCAGTTCAGAGCACTATATATAGCACTGGTAATACTTTCTAGGTTTACTTTAATTCTTATTCATGATGAGATATCCCAAGTTGCAGTTACATATTAATACAATGCTTACAAAACGTTATTACTATTTTTGTGGTGGTTGTTGTTGTTATTGTTAACAATAATATTTACTGAGTTTTTATTGTGACCTGCAGAATGGGAAGACGGCATATAATGTGGTTCACAAGCATCGGCCAGTTTTTATTTGGCATTGTGGTGGCATTCACGTTTGACTACTACAGTTTTGTGGTTGCACGTTTTCTCCTTGCAATGGTAAGAATAGATGCTTTCCATAATTCATATAACAGAACATGTCCAGTGCTGTGGTATTGGAAGCCCTCTGTATTTTCTCTTTATTCCTCCCTTTCTCCATTTTTCATCTGTTGTCCAGCACTCCCTCCAGTAGAGCAAAGAGGGTTTGAACACTGTTTCCTTTCAACCCAGAAAACCTCTTCTTTTTAGGCTTACCCAGAAAGGGTTCATATAAAGCAGTATTTGGTGTTGCCTCCCTCAGGGTCATTGTTCCCAGCTCCTGCCAGACTGGCAGTGAGGGAAGTAGTACATTCTGGTATGTGCACTGTTGATTATGGTGTATTACCAATATTGACTTTTATTTTTCTCAAAATAAGGACTCTCATAGTTTCATAGTAGTTAGGGGTCAGAAGGGACCTAAATAGATCAGCTAGTCTGACCCCCTGCCACTGGCCAGAGCACACGCTGGGATCACATGACCCCAGACAGGTGTTCATCCAACCTGTTTTTGAATTTACCCAAGGTAGGAGCGAGGACCACTTCCCTAGGAAGTTGGTTCCAGAATCTAGCCACCCTAACAGTGAAATAGTGCCTCCTAATCTCTAACCTGAACCTTTTCTCCAGCAGCTTCTGGCCATTGTTCCTCGTCACCCCAGGTGCTACTGGGGGGGAATAGGACCCTTCCTATTTGCTGTTGATGTCCCCTAACGAGTTTGTAGGGAGCCGCCAAATCTCCCCTCAGCCTCCGTTTGCTGAGGCCGAACAGGTTCAGGTCCCTCAGCCTCTCCTCATAGGGCCTGCCCTGTTGCCCTCCAACCAGGCGGGTGGCCCTCTTCTGGACCCCCTCAAGGCAGGCCACATTCTTCTTAAAGTGCGGTGCCCAGAACTGGACACACTACTCTAATTGAGGCCGGACCAATGTCACGTAGAGGGGGAGTATCACCTCTCTGGACCGACTTGCGATGCATCTTTGGATGCACAACAAGGTGCAGTTGGCTTTGCTGGCTGCAGTCTGGTATTGGCGGCTCATGTTCATCTTGGAGTCAATAATGACTCCAAGATCCCTTTCTGCCTCTGTGCTCTCAAGGGGGGAACTCCCCAGCTTGTATGTATGCTGTGGATTCCTTCTCCCCAGGTGCAGCACCCTGCATTTATCCACACTGAAGCCCATCCTATTACCATCTGCCCACTTCTGTAGTCTGTCTAAATCTAATTGCAGCCTCTCTCTCCCTTTGAGCATTTCTTCCTCTCCCCACATCTTGGTGTCATCGGCAAACTTAGACAACATGTTTTCCACTCCCTCGTCCAAGTCGCTAATGAAGATGTTGAACAGTGTAGGTCCCAGGACCAAGCTCTGGGGGACCCCACTATTCACATCCCGCCAGGTCGAGCACGACCCACCCACCACCACTCTCTGTGTGTGCCCCATCAGCAAATTTCTGACCCATCCAACTGTGTAGGCATCAATGCCACAGTCGCTCAATTTATTAATGAGAATGGGGTGAGAGACGGTGTCAAAGGCCTTTTTAAAGTCCAGAAAGACTACATCCACAGCGACACCATCATCCAGGGATTTAGTTACCTGGTCATAAAAGGCTATCAGTTTGGTCTGGCAGGACCTGCCTTTGATGAACCCATGTTGATTTCTCCTGGGCATGATCTCCCCTGCTGGCCCCTCACAGATGTGATCCTTGATAATTTTTTCAAGGATTTTCCCCAAGACCGATGTGAGGCTTATCGGCCTATAGTTTCCTGGGTCTTCCTTTCTTCCTTTCTTATAAATGGGGACCACATTAGCTAGTTTCCAATCTCCGGGCACCTGGCCCCTGGACCACGATCGCTCGTACAGCCGGGCCAGGGGCACAGCATTGACCCCCGCCAGCTCTCTCAACACCTGTGGGTGGAGGGCATCAGGTCCTGCAGATTTAAAAATGTCCAGCCCTTCCAGAAGATCCCTAGCTACTTCTGCACAGACCCGAGGCCTGGCAGTGCTATCCCCAAGATTGCCCCTACCTGTAGTGGGAGAGCTGTCCTGGTCCCTGTCCAAGAAAACAGAGGCAAAGAACTTGTTGAAGATTTCATAATAATAATGACTTTATCTCTACTGTGTTCAAGCATTTTTTACTTCATGTATGTCCTTTTTAGTCTTTTAAACTACATTTGAAATGCCAGATGAATAGGCTAATGATTCTAAATGCTTATACTGTACTTACACGTGTATTTCATTATATTTAGCGGGGGTAGGGCTTATTAACCAAAGCCAAATGATGATCCTGAATTCAGAGTTATAATAGTTATGGCTTTTCATTTTATACATTGACTGGTTAGACAATTGTTGCAAGAAAAATAAGTAATTGAAAAACTTTTAGAAAAGAGAAAAAGCAAGAAAAAACTTCCTAAGTACAAAGCATCAGAAATCATTCACTTTACTTGCCACTAGCAGAGTGAAAGACAGTAGGGAGCCATTGACTGAAATTCACTTACTTCCCTTGGTCTGCCAGAGGCCAGATTTATTAATAGTTGGGCATAACCCACTGAATCAATGAAAATCCTCCACTGACTTCTCTGGGAACTGACTCAGGCTTTTGGGAGCATGGGTAGTTTAGAAGTGTAAGGCCAGATCAGACCCCAAAGCAGGGTGGGCAAAATACATGCTGTGGGACAAATCTGGCTTGCCAAGTGATTCTATGTGGCCTGGAACAGTTTGGGGACATACAGGTTGCAGATCGTGGCTCTGCCCTGGCCCCAGCCCCACACTGTCACCACCCTGTGATCCTGGTCCTGGCTCTGGTCTTGCTGGCCTGTCTTGCTCCCGGATACCGCTTTCCACCTGCCTGTGGCCTTATCCCATCCACTTAGCCACATACACCCTGCCCTCAGGGGTCCCAGGTCAGTCTCCATGGAGACCCTGCCTTCCCACTCCATCTGATGCCTCCAGCGCTGGGTGCAGAACAGCTCCTTGCTACCACCCTCCCCCCCACCAGCTCCTTGCTACACTGAGCTGCATAAACAGCTTTAACAGGGGGACTGAGGCCGTCATGTACCATCCCCCTCCAGCCCTCAACAGCTCACCAAAGCTCCTTAAGTGATCTTCCAGCCCAAGTAATTGCCTACACTTGCCATACTTGATCACAGGTTAGGAGGGCTCGCAAGACTTCTAAAGTACATGCATGAGGCACTGTTGGCCATCTGTTTTTGCTGATGTTAAAGACAGTAGACTTAGGCTTTTTCTCTCTCTTTTTTCTTTCAGGTTTCAAGCGGCTATCTGGTCGTGGTTTTTGTTTATGTGACAGAATATGTTGGCATTAAAGTTCGAACATGGGCATCTATGCATGTCCATGCTTTTTTTGCTTTGGGCGTTATGGTAGTGGCACTGGTGGGATTTTTGGTGCGGACATGGTGGGTCTATCAGATATTTCTTTCCATAACAACTCTTCCCTTTGTCTTGTGCTGCTGGATGCTTCCAGAGACGCCCTTCTGGCTACTATCAGTGGGGAGATATGAAGAAGCACAAAAAGTAATTAATATAATGGCGAGATGGAATAAAGTAAGCACTCCTTGTAAAATTTCTGAACTGTGTTCAATCCAACAAGATGCTCTAGTCAGTAGCAGGACGGGTGATAATGACGTTTCTACAACGAAGAAGCACAACATCTTAGATCTGTTTTGTAATAGGTACATTGCAAGAAGGACCATTACAGTCTGGCTGATTTGGTTCACTGGGAGTTTAGGATACTATGTATTCTCCCTGAGTTCCGTCAATCTGGGAGGCAATGAATATTTAAATCTATTTCTCATAGGTAAATATTTGCTGTATTTTATCCTGCTTACGACAGAATTAGAACATATAATTTTTAAATGTCTAGCAATCTGAGGGCCATTTTTCTGACTAGTTATTTAAAAAAAATAGTAATTAAAGTATGTTCAGATCCCTTACCTCTTCTGCCAGTATCTGTACTGTACAACTGTATTTTCCCCATTTTTAATTGCTTATCTCTCCCCTTATATTTTGTGAAACACCCATGCTAATAGTAGGGAAGATTATCCAAAAGAGAGAAAACTATGCAGTCATGACATGCTGTCAGTTATAGGGTCAGTTATAAAGTGAACAAACTGCTTTTTCCAAAATCACAGTCATGGTAAAACTAAATCATACTGGTGACTTTATTATGTATATAATTTTCTGAAAAAATGCATAGCTTGTAAGTTTGTCAGAAGTGTACATTTGAAATGTAATCGGCAGTATTCTTTTAACTTAGTCCATGCATCTGCAGTGTGCTATGATAAGCCATTTATGTGAGAAAAAATTGGTCAGTACATTTAGGACCCTATTAAAAGCAATTAAAAGATTCCCATTGACTTCAGTGTACCTTGCATCTGGTCCATAGACCCAGTCCAGTAAATAACTTAAGCACATGCCTAAATTTAATGCACTTGTGTAGTCCTAGTAAAGTCAATATGGGCTCAAAGTTAATTTGTGTGCTTAAGCCTGTTACAGGGTTGGTGCTCTAGTGAATTAATTTTATATTGCCAAATACTGTTGCATATTAGTAGTTTGACTATTCTGTTGAAAGCAGAATACTAATATGGTTGACATCTGTTATGATAGGTTTTCAATCACAAACATCTGCCTGATGAAAGCAGGAGCCTCAGCCTGCTGCTTCCTATAATTTTCCTGACTACTAACAGGCAGGTGCCTGCACCTCAGGTGGAACTACAGAAGCCCAACTCCTTGGTGCTCTTCCTTTCTCTCATTACCATGGTTTAAGTCAGTATAAACCCTTTGACTTAGCACATGTGACTTAACTATATTTAAAATGAGTTCAACCTTTAAATTAAAGGAATGCCCATAACAAGCAAAACAGGTTTAGTAAAATAATATGTAGTCATGCTTTCATGGTTTGAAATTAAATAAGTTTTATTCTGACAGGTGTTGTGGAACTTCCTTCATATGTCATTGCCTGTATTGGGATGGACAAATTAGGAAGAAGAAACACCTTGATTCCATCGCTTATATCCAGTGCATTGATCTGTGTTTTGATTATGTTGATTCCTCAGGTTAGTCATTTGTCATTTCAAATGTTCCTGTATTATTGTATGTAATCTCATGCTTGTTAATGCAATGTCTGGATCTGAAGTGTGTACATAATTAAATACAATTTAGAAATAAAACTTCAGTCCTTTAAGGAAGACTTGTTTGTTTTTTTATATTCTTTGTTTTTGTTAAAGGATCATACTAGCACTCTGTAGTTATGTGCAAAGTGTTCTCAACACTTGATTAAACAGGGGTGAAAATAAGCTGCTTTGTAAGCAGAATCACAGATGTTGACTTCTGGTAACTTACAAGGAGAAGAAACAATGAATGTTGCTCAGTGCTTAACGATGGCAAATAAGACAACAAAGTCATGTTTGGAACAGTTGAGATTTTTGGTGCCTTAAATATTTATATTCTCTTTTAACAGGATTTTAATGTATTAATTATCTTAGCAAATATGGCTGGAAAGTTCACCATAGGTGTTGCATTTGGCCTTATTTACCTGTACACAGCAGAACTCTATCCAACTATTGTACGGTAAGCACTTTAAAATAGTTTGTCATGCAATTCTAAATATTTTTTTTCATTTTTTAATTTGTTCTAGTCTAGAAGCCAGATCCAGCACCCACTGAAGTCAATGGCAATGTTTCAAGTAACTTCCAGTTGGACAGAATTAGTTCCTTTCTGTTTATGGAATTTCTTATATTTAACACTGCAGTAAATTGGTTCCCATTCTTGATTATATATGCTGATTTAATTAAAGTAATAGAAAAATGCTCAGTACTTTCTGAGGGTTGATGAAGATAGCCAGTCATTTCCTAGTATCTGATGAAGTAAGATGTTGCCAACAAAAGCTCATGCCTCTCTCAGCCAGCTAGTCTGAGGGAGTGGTTCTGAACCTTTTTGGATTTAAGGTGCCTGTGACAGGGGGCAATCTCCCTAGCCCAGTCACAGTAGTGGCCTGCTCACCTGTCTTTGGGCAAGCTGCCTGCCTTACTGTTCTGCCACGCCTTATTTTCAAGTAATTAAGATGTTAATTAGGTGGGAAGCTGCCTTTCTAGTGCTCTGATGACAAAGGGCGGTAAACACAAGAGTCTGACCTTCCCTTATCATGTCTCATGCCTCTCAGATGTTTTCGTGAGTTGTGCTATGCTCCGGCTTGAGGCCGGGCCCAACTCAGCTCAGTGTTAGGCCTCTCTCATACTGCCCTGTTCAAGGGCCTCACATGTACCATCCCCCTTTCACTGTGGCCTCTACCACTCTGCCCTCTCTCACTGGGCTTCTTTCACTCATGCCCCTTACTGGGCCACACTCGCCCTGCCCTGCTCTCTTGAGTGACCATGTGAGCCATCAGGCTTGACTCTGCATGGCTCAGCCAGCCCTGGCACAGCCTTTTGGGCCTCTCCTGCGACCTTCACCTGAACAGTGGCTGGGCAATTAGCAAAACACTAGGCTAACCCCACCCCTGGCTCCCCACTGAGTAACACCACCCAGTAGTTCACAGTTTTGGGGCTGGTGACTCGCTCCTTTCACTCATGGCTCTATCTCTATGCTGCCTCACATGGCTTCTGGCCCGCTTGCGGCCACAGGCACCTGAAGGCTTACCTGGACCTCACTGTCCCTTTCTCCAAAGGCCTCAACTCTCACCCCTCAGCAAGGGCTTCAACTCCTGCCCCCTATCTTGGAGCTCAAGATCTTATACCCCCAATGGGCTCAGGTGCCTCCCATTGGTGAGCCTGGCCCCACTGTCCACACTGGGCTCAGGTGCCCCTCACTGGGCTTGCCTGGCCCTACTCTCCTCCAATCTTAATATAACCCACCTCATGGTGGGGGCTGGAGTTTTCAGGTGCCCATACTTGCCTTTCACCAGGGAGGTAACTGGCTTGGCATTTCGTGGAGACTCCCTCGCCACAGAGTCCCACCAGGCCACCCTTCCCTGGCAGGGTGCAGTTTCAGGTCATGCCCAGGACCAGGAGCCTCCTAGCCATCCCCATAGCTCCTGCCCTTACCCCCAAGATGTTCCCTGAGCAGCAGCTCAGCTGGGTGTTGTTGTTATTCCTTTGGTTGCTTGCAGCAAACAGCTGCCCCAACCCTGAGAGCCAGGATCTTAAAATGGCCATCTCATCAGGGCTGGCCTGCACCTGTCTGCTGCCTGCTCTCCTCCTTAAAGTGGCAGACACCGGAGATGCTCTGCCACCCACCTTCCCCCTTAAACTGGGTCTTGTGGCTTTTCCCTGCTGCTCCTAAAGCAGGCTCACTCCGAGCCTGCAAGAGCCCTGAAGTGGCAAGCACCCTGCCAGTGCTCCACCACAGTACCCCTCACTAGATTCAAGGCACCCCTCTCTCATAAGGATCAGCCAGGCAGGAATAAGCCTATGCCTGCACTTACCAACTTATCTCCTCACACCTTGGGGCACTCTTCAGAAGATCAGGTGGTGTTCTGGGGTCCACAGCACCTTGGTTGAGAATCACTGCTCTAAGGTCCTGCTTGAGCAGGCAGGTGGAGTAGATGACCTCATGAGGTCCCTTCCAGTCCTACTTTCCTATGATTCCTATAATAAGGTATCACCTTGCCCTAACTCCTGCCTGAAAGTTCCTAGTTATTAATCTTATCATTCATATTGAATGCTTAGTGTACTTTCAGTTGTATTTAAAGAAGCAAGCAGAGTTAACAGTAAGATGCAGCTTCACTCAGTTGAAATCATAAGTATCTCTTTACCTTTAGTTATTGAATGTATTTGTCATTCCTGTAAATATTTATTACTCTAATTAGAGCTATGTCCTGTTGTCTTATGTACAGGTCACTTGCAGTTGGAAGTGGGAGCATGATGTGCCGTGTTGGGAGTGTGGTTGCTCCTTTTTGCGTTTACCTGACAAGTATCTGGATCTTCATGCCACTGGCAAGTGTTTTTATTTTGATAGTCAAATATTTTGGGGGGGTGGGGAGGGAAGATTTATTAATTATACTAGTAATTTAACATTGAAGTATAGCTATTTTTTAAAAAAAGGAAACCAAGTCAATTGCTCACATTCTTAATTTGGAATATCAGAGTTTAGTAGCTATATGTTTGTTAAGAATATTAATCTGAGCTCAAAAATATGACTAAAGTACTGAAACCTTCCCAACAGTTCCTGAACTGTATCAGAAACCTTAAATAAGACAAGCATGTATTGTATGCATAGATCTCAGTATAAAATTGGTAGAACTATTAGATAAAAATAAGTACTGTATCATTTATGTAACTCCGAGGAACTTTGTAATTACTTATCTACATGCTCCATGGCTACTTAGACTACTGAGGTCCTTAGCCACTTTCTCTATTTGGCTCCACATCCTTCTGTCAAAAGAAACAGCTCTTTCTCCACCTCTTTTCCCACTTCCAGAAATTCACATTAAGAGCTCTTAAGCCTTTTAGCTTTCACCTTCTCCTTGCTCAGCCATGGGGATTAACACTATTGGAATAACTCTTTGAGATACTGTCTTCTGTGTCTATCTGTCTTTTGACATCACAAACACAGACCCTGTGTGGCAGGGAGCCAAGGGCTCTTCTTATGTTAAGGGGGAGACTGCAGCAGAAAGAGCCCCAGGTACTTCAACAGGGGTTAGCTGCAGGAGGGAAGACGCAGTAAGATGCCCATTAAGGTGAAGGAACACACCTACATCTGGTCAAAAGAACACCTGACCAGGAGGGGGAGCCCGGGGCACATGAACCTGGGTTTCTGCAGCAGGAGGGCAATGCAGCCTGGAGCCCTGCTGGGAGGGAAGCTCCTGCCAGCTCAGACTGATGAGGAGAGGGCGCTGCAGGCCATGGCAGCTACTCCCAAGGCAGAGGGAGCCAGAGAATGAGAAGGTGGCCTGGCAGGAGTATGACAACCCAGAGGAGGAGATTTTGAGTTTATAGTGGCTGCTTGTGTTTTTTCATTCTAGTTTTAAACCAGAGGACTGGGTGTGGCTAAAAGGGGAAGATTGGAGGCCACAGAGGTGCTGCAGGGCTCTGAACCAAGAGCAGCCTTGCCCTGGGTCAGGTTGTCAGTGGGGTTGAGCTGAACCAGGAGCAGCCTCGTCCTGGGTCAGGGATGCCAGGGGACTGAGCCGAACTAAGATCAGCCTTGCCCTGGGCCAGGGATGTCAGGGGGATAAAGACAAGGCATAAGACAGGGCCAAAGGGCCCAGAGACCAGACACCAAGAGGGCTGAGGCCCAGACAGCTGGGCCCAAATCATTGGGCCAGGGCTGGAGGCCTGCAGCCGGAGAAAAGGAGAGCTCAAGTTAAGAGGGCTGAGGCCTCTATACAAGAACTGAATTGTTGACAAAGTAACATCTGCAAGGCCTGGATATGGCTGTAGGGGGTGAGGAGGCCACAGTTAAAAGCCCTAAAACTTAAATAAGGGGCATTTGGGCCATAGGTAGTGGCCACTGGCACACAGTGCCAGATAGGAACTAATAGGTCCACTAGGGTGTGAGAGACATTCATGAAGAACTGCATGATTTTGGCTAGTGGGCAAAGGGCCCAGTGATCACGAGAAATGAGTCAAAGCACCAGTGAGGGCACGCTGGGACTCAGAGGCTGCCTCCCTATAAATATAAAGGAACATCAAGGTGTGGCAGCAGAGAGAAACAGGGGTGTTATATAGAGAACTGTGAGTGCAGGATTAGGGTCACTCTGGGGGGCACCAAGACTGCCCCAGAGCATGTCCTGCTACACCCTGTCATTTTCTACATTTACTATACTTGCTTCTTGATACGTCTCACAATTCCTTATTATATCTCCTTCTCTGCATATCATTCACAATTATTAGTTAAAAAATTGTGCAAGTACTTTATTTTCAAATATATTTAGTTGTCTTTCTTCCTTCTTAGCACTTGTCCAGATATTGTTTCCATATATCAAATTAGGCCTTATGAGGAGTTTGTATTGTGGTCATTCTCAGCAGTTGATTGGAACTAAAAATTCTCTGTGGAAAAACGTGACAGGTATTCCTGTTGCATAATTTCTTACTTCATCAAATTGTTGCTAGCAATCAATACCTCTTGGTACTGGCAACAGGCCATCAGGCAACTTTGTTCAAAAACTTTACATTGACCATCAGGCAACTTTGTTCAAAATCTTTACATTGGCTTACAATCAAGTATTCGGTTCTATTTGCATTGATCTTAAGTCTCTCTTTCTTGTCTCATCCTTCATGTCACTAGCCATCATTTGTACCTTTTCTTCTCTCCTTACAGCAGCCAAATTTGCATATCCAAAAAAACCAGTTAAATTCACCTCATATTGAGAAATTTACAATGACTTTACATTTTTTTTCCACAACCATGCTTGAGAGTATCAATAATACCACTCCCTGCCTTAATTTTGTCTGGATGTCATTTGGGGCAAATATTTTATTCACTGTTATATTATACTTTTTGAATTGCAATCACACTACAGTTTTAATACTTTTATCAGGGATTCCAGATTCTTTCATTGTGTCCCAATGGCATTCTTGTGCTATACAATTACATGTTTTTTAAAACTCTCATTAGGTGTCTTATTTCCTAAAAAGAGCATGTTTTACTTAATTAGGCTAAAGTTATACATTACACTTAGACTATACCAAAGGCACTTAAAAACCATGAGCATCCACACATTAAAGCTTGTTAATTCATGCTAAGTGTCCTCTGAAGATCTCAGTTATGCTACTTCAGGTGAGGATTAACTCTGGATCTTGCTACCTAGCTTGTGTTAGGGTAACTTCAGCCTGCTCCACAGGTTTAAAATGGGCAATTTGCAACCCTCCAGCATCCCAGCATGCACCATTTCCAGCCCCCACTCCCATCCAGAGCAGGGATAGAGCCCAGGCATCCTGACTCCTAGCCACGTCCTTGCTCACAAGCCCTTTAGTGGCAAGTCAGAGCTGTGCAAGCAAGAAATGGTATTAACTCTTAATGTGTGACTGCTCACAGCAAGTTCTAACTATGGGCACGTGTAGATGAAATGGGGGCCCTAAATTGAAGCGGTGGGTTTTTAAACCCACCGCTTCAATTTAGGGTGAAGTAAACCCCCCATGTTGTGCACACACCCCACACTTATCTGCCTCTCCGGTAGCAGGGGTGCGAGCGCTGGCGGGCAAAGCAGTCCCTGGGCTGTGGGGGCGGGGGGGCTGGTGCTTCCCTCTGCAGCAGTGGCAGCCTCCTCCAGGTGGCACCTGGTTTGGGCGGTCCCGGGGGGCACCGCAGCCATGGAAGGAAGCACCGGGTCCCTGCCCAGCTCCAGCAGGCAGGCAGGCTCCAGGGGGGGTGGGAAAAAAAAAAAAAAAAAATCAGGCTCGCCACTTTTCTTGAGCAGAGCCTGCCTTCCTGGGCTGCTGCCAAGCTGCCTGCAGGGCTTCCTGCAGAGCCGCAGAGCTGCATGGAGCCCTGTGTTTTGCTGTGCGCCTGTAGGGGCAGCAAACTAAAACTCCTCAGAGGAGTTTTAGTTTTCTGTGCTCCAAGTCATTTAAGGTGCATTACGCCGCTGAATTTCCTACAACGGCTGGAATTAATGCACAATACACCGCCGAGGTATGCAAGCAGTGACACCATTAAAGTGGTTTGTCTATACACAGCCTATAACACCACTTAACATGCCAGTTTTAATATGGTTTAAGTGTAATGTCCACCTTAAGTTTTAGAATCCTGAGAACATTTTTTCACTTACTGTCATTATCCTTTAGGGATAAGAAGCAGTATGGCTGGCTTAATAGAAATAATGAAGAAGTAAGCAAAGATTAAATCCTGCTGTTGAAGATGGTCTATTTTCATTATTCATGTAGAGTGAGTGAGTAAGTGAGTTAGTGTGTGTGTGTGTGTGTGTGTGTGTGTGTGTGTGTGTGTGTGTTAGGTCACATAATGAGGTGATTCAGAGGCCCTTGAATGGAGAACAAGCCTGTCATCCAAGATCTCATGATCACAGCAAGCTTCTGACATGCTAAAAAAAATGCAGCCAAATAAGGGGCCAATAGAAGTGTTGGGAAAAGAGTGCGAGAGAAAGGATGTTAACAGTATAACCAGATGAAAAACAAGTAAACAGGTAGCAAAAGAAACAAATGGCACACAGTGGGCATGTCTACACAAGATGCTACGGTGCTCTAATGATGCACTACAGCACCATAGCGTCCATTGGCAAAAACCATGACACTCCACTACATTGCCATAGCAACACGCTCCCTTGTTATAGCATATTGCTACAGCAATGTAGCAGCCAAAAATAACCATGCACAACCAGCACAGCATGGGCTGTTACTGTGCCATCTTTTAGCACTTCCAAAAGGAAGTGCTAAATGACAGCGCAGTAACAAGGATGCCATATGGCTATGTGTCGATGCACCCAGTGATGATGTTCACTTAGTCTGTGGCACTTCACAGAAATTTGAATTTGGTGGCTTGGTCTTCTTGTAGGTGTTTCCAATTCATGCCACTATTTGTTCCAACATGATCATTTGCAGCTCTGATTAACCTTCTTTGTAGAAAATGGGCATTTCTTCAGCACCTATATTTGCATCTATTTTGTACAAAATATTTTCAGGTTAGCTGTTTTTCTTCTTTATTAGATATGATATCTGAGCAGCTCAGGAATTCCACACCTGTTTAGTCATGGCTTTTTTTCCTAAAGGGTAACTTTAGATTGACATGTGCAAATACATAAACAGTTTCAGACTTTGAACAGAAGATTTTAAACAAATAAACCAATTTTATCCTTTTTATTTAAAAAACAATATTAACTTTTAGTTCTTTGAAAAGCCAGTAAAACTCACTTTATGTGGCCTTTAATATCACATTCTGTATATGATTTCTGAATGCCAAGAAGGAAAAAGTATAAATCCTAAAAAGTTTGCAACCAGCTTCTCTTCCCATATTTCTATTTTTGTACAAACAATTGAGTTTTCCTGCAAAAGTAGAGTTATGTCTATTTGATTCTTCAACTATAAACTCTGAATTTTTGGATATTTGAGCCAGTTATTTTGGAAGGATGTCTGAGGGTAGGGAGCAGAACAGGTTTGCATAAAGCTCCCTAGGTTTCTAACAGCTGTTTTCTTTCTTCATAACTTTTATCACAGCAACTCCATACACACCAAAGATAGGAACACAGAAAAGTTGCAAAGACAAGATGTGCAGAACATAGTAATCCTGGGAGAACATTCTTCTCTTTTTTTTTTTCCCTTCAAAGTTTTCTTTTCACTGGCAGTGATAAGGTTTATCTGTTCTGAACTCCTGCAATTAAAACACAGCAGGGGAAAGTTGAAACATTTTGGAAAGCAATGCAAGTGGCATTGCAAATGAAAAGATGTACTTAAAATATGAACTACCTCCAGTGCACAAAAAAGCACACTCAGGAATGTAACTGGTGCTATAGTAGCGACTGCAAATGTATGTTTTCATAATGAACTCCTGTTCTTAGGCATTTATAAGTTTACTAAATATATTTTTTCTTGGGATGAAGTTTAACATACACACCTCAGTTAGCAGACACATTTTGGGGTGAAATTCAAAACAGCATAGATCGGTTTAAAAAAAAGACTAGCATATATTATGTTGATAGACTGTATGTACCACACATTGGCACATATTCTGAAAGTTTCTTTTACCATTTGGATGACTGTATAACTCATTTATGGCCTTGACAGCCATGAATAAAGCAAACCATCCTTAATATGATACCCCCAGCCATCTTAGGGTACAGATTTGAGAAAATGTATATGTTTAAATAAATACTCTTGGTACACTCTGTTTGTATCTCTCAGCTTATAAAATTGGGTTACCTTGGTTACAGGCAGTCAGTTGTCTCTCTGACATCAGCATGAATCAGAATAACTCCATTTAAGTCAATGAAGTTACAGAAATGTAGATCTTGTATAACTTAAATCAAAAGATGACTACTGAATTTTCAAGAAAGAATTAAAGCATTTCTAAAGTCGGATTTCTATAAATAAAGATTAACAGGATTTTTAGGTTCATTTTGAGCTAGCCAAGCTGGATATAAATATATTGATCATCAGAAACAGAATTTCTTGTTCTCTAGTGAGTAGAAAGCATGAGTTTGTAGTGACAACATTTGTTTGATGCCAAAGCTGCCCTTCAGATTGTATGCTGAATATAACACGTCCTGGACATTGCACCAGTGTGAAATCCCAAGCCCTCCTCTTTCCTGGTTTAGGATTTTTACTGTTGACTTCAGACTGGCCGAGGTCTGGCCAGTGCTGGGGGGTTTCAGAAATTCCATCTAAGAATTTAAAGGCAAATGTAAACAGAAGAAGTGCTTATTCTGTTCCCAGTGGAATGATTTCCAGACAGTCAGTGTGGTAGCACGGGTTAGGACAACTCTTCACTGCATAAGTTGAGTAAAAGATGAACAGACATGGAAAAGCAGCCCTTAAGTGCCTTTACAAATTAAGGGCCATTTAATCCAATGGCTATTAAATGGAAAATGAATAAACGACCTTGGGAACAAAATCCAGTGCCCACCTCACATCCCCTCTTGCTTGTCCTCCTTCTGGTATCAGGACTCTTACATTACTTTCTGAGCAACAGACCAGCTTCAACAGGAGGGATGAAAGATGCCCTCAGCCCTGCCTAGCTCATATCCTGGCCGTTACTATAAAGTACTAAGAAATGGCAGGTGTGGATTCAAACCCATACAGGCTAGGGAGGTAGGGCCTATAAAACAGGTTGAACACTTCCTGGGCAAGTATCCTCACCACTGGTCTGTTGGCTCTGCTCTTCTGCTCAGCTGCATTCATGGTCTCAGCTTCAGATGGTCACTTGCCATGGTTTTTCTCTGCTGAAGGAATTGGGGACTTATGCAGAGTTTATGCGCTTCCGCATTGACTGGAAAATGGACTGCCACTGAGCTTAGGTGAAATTGGATGCCTAGGTGGCTGTTCTGGATAACTTCTGAGCATGTGAAGTATCCCAGCTCCATTTGCCTTGAGATTCTTTCAGATCAAAATAGAGCCACATAAGGAATTAGGTGTCCTAGTAATTTTAGGACTGCTGTGTGGAGTAGAACAGGTTCACACTTAGTGACATAAATTTCTAAAAGCTGAATAAAGGCCACCTAGGTGATGTTAGAGTTAGAGCAGTGGTTCTCAAACAGGGTGCCACAAGCCTACCATGAGCCCTGCCCTGCCCACTCCTCTGCATTACAGTTCTGATCAGCCTAAGCAAGCAGGAGCTGGCCAAATGGGGTTGCAATATCAGCAGATGGGGTCACGGGGGGTGGGTTAGGAGTGAGAGGCCATACTGGGCCCCTGGGGTTGGGAGTTGTGGGTTGGGAGTGAGGGGCCATACTGAGGAAATGGGGCTATAAATGAGGTCGTGCTGAGAAAAAGTTTGGGAAGCACTGGTCAAGCTCCATTCATGCTCCTCCGAGGAACAGAGGTGCATGGGGCAGGGAAGGGCTGCCCAGAAAGGGAAGGGCTGCATAGCCTGAGGCAGCTCCTGCCTGCTTTGGGCTTATCAGGGCTCTAACGCAGCAGAAGCGTACATACATGCCAAAGCCCTTCCCAGGCTGGCTGTGCAGCAGTTGCGGGGCAATTTTATCTGAAGGCAGCATGACCCAGATGAGAAGCATTGAGGTAAAGTGAAACAGCACCAACAGTGATCCTCAACCAGGGAGGCTGCCTCATTCAAAAAAGTGGTGGAGGTGTGCCCTAAACCTGAAACGGCAAGAACCACTGGGTTTTATGTGGTTGTAGTTATGATGATCCAGGAAATGTATGAGAAGCAAGGCTTTTTGGTGACAACTTTTATTGGGGCAACTGTGTAGTTGAGAGAGATGCAGAGGAGGATCTAGGCCTCCGTGCTATTTTTTGGCTTAATTTGTGGCATGATGAAAACATGATCAGGGCAGAAAAAGGGAGAATTGACAACCCCTTAAAAATATATTTTTTTAGTATTGGAAAACAGCAAAGCCACTTAAAGGAGAGTTGTGAATACCATCAGTTCCCCTTAATTAATATCCCTTGCTGACTGTGGATTTGTCTGGGGTGGCCTTTGCTAGTTTGGCATCCATTTCTACAGGAGTAAGAATGCAAGCCTTCTCCTGTATTCCTTCCTGGGAGATAACTCACCATTTTATTTTCATTGTATTTTGTAGTATCCAACAGTATTTTGCTTAGTAGTTTGTTCTTTCAGCTTCTACATTCAGTTTGAGTGTAAGAGGAAAGAGACCTGACAGAGGTAAATCTGCTTCTCACACGGGATTCCTTGACAAGTGGTTATTCTTACTCCAGGGGAATCCTGACTGCTCAGTGCCTCAAACTGAAGACAGCTAGTTCAAGTTACCGCTGAGAGTTAACATTTGAAGACTTCTTCCTGACTTGAAAGAGCTATTTCAGTCAGAAGCAGGTGGTGGTTGGCCAGTGCCAGTGCCAGTGTATCCATTTCTCTCTGAAGTGCTGTGTTTTGAAAAATACAAGCACAATGATTTCAAATGTGCTCTCTCACAATTGGCGAGAGTATTAAAAAAAAAAAAAAAGGATCAGAGCTGAGCTTCAGTACAGGGCAAGAAGAGGATATTACAGGGTCAAAGTGTATGGATTAACAGTTGTAAAACAAAAAGAGAAATTTGCCCAGAAATAATGAATTAAAGATATGACAAATTAGATTTGGATCACAGACAGTCTAACGGATACGATAGATAATTACTGTTAATGCCTGTAAAATGCTTTGCAGATATAAAGTGCTTCAGAAGGCATAAAAAAAGTAAATAAAAGAGGAAAAGAGGAAGAATAACAAACATGACTATTGACTATCTATAGCAATAAAAGTGAAGGAAATTCTGTGGTCCCTTGGGAGAGAGACTTTCTGTGTTCTTGTATACCTACTTGAGATCCCCGATCTTGCTTGTGGTTTCTGACCACTGTCACAATAAAAGACATCATCATGCTGAAATCTGCTGATCACTAGAGTGTTCTAGTTCAAAACATTGACATAGTACATGGGTAAGTAGGAGGCTGGGCCCCTATCAGCTTCCTGGCTCTCATTCAGGAAAGTATTCTTACTCAGAGCAGTATTTGTGTTTCTATTTAAATGCCAACCTGCTTAGTTTTAAGAGCACAAGGATAGACTTAAAATGTGCTTACATGCTGTAACAGGTACACGATCTGGGCCGCCCTTAATGTGGCCCACACACCTGTCTCTGAGGCAACTGCCCGCCTACTCGCCTGCCATGCTTTGTTGTTAATTAGCAGGAGGCTGCCCTGGTACTGCCCCGCTGCCAGGGGGCGCTATCTGTGGCTCCTTTCCTCCCCAATACTGCAGCCCAAGCCTCGCAGATGTTACTTCAGGTCTATCCCCATCTTGGCCCCTTCCTGTTCTCTCTGGGCCCTCTCAGGTGTTGCTAACACCCTCTCCTGGGGGCTCGCCGTGCCCACACTTGGGCTCCTTAGTAGCGTTGCCCCCCTATCCGGGGCTCGCCGTGCCCACACTTGGGCTCCTTAGTAGCGTTGCCCCCCTATCCGGGGCTCGCCGTGCCCACACTTGGGCTCCTTAGTAGCGTTGCCCCCCTATCCGGGGCTCGCCGTGCCCACACTTGGGCTCCTTAGTAGCGTTGCCCCTTAGGGGAGCAACATAGTTCAGGAAGCTCATCTGGGCCTCCCCACCCCCACAGTGGGGCTTCCCAATAGCGCTCCCCCCTCTGGGGCTCGCCACCCCCGCAGTGGGGCTTCCCAATAGCGCTCCCCCCTCTGGGGCTCGCCACCCCCGCAGTGGGGCTTCCCAATAGCGCTCCCCCCTCTGGGGCTCGCCACCCCCGCAGTGGGGCTTCCCAATAGCGCTCCCCCCTCTGGGGCTCGCCACCCCCGCAGTGGGGCTTCCCAATAGCGCTCCCCCCTCTGGGGCTCGCCACCCCCGCAGTGGGGCTTCCCAATAGCGCTCCCCCCTCTGGGGCTCGCCACCCCCGCAGTGGGGCTTCCCAATAGCGCTCCCCCCTCTGGGGCTGGGGTCTACGCACCCCATGTGCTGCGCCCACTGGCACTGGGGTCCTCACACTCCGCTGTGAGTCCCCTATGAGGCCTCCTCCAACCCCTTATAGCCTCACCCAAACCACCGGTCTTGTAACAACAACAAAACACAAGCCCCTGGGCTGTAACATAAATTGAAGCCACCTGGCCAAAACAACATTGCTCAAGCCTCAAAAGCTGCCATAAGCCATACCTGCAGTCAGGCTTCTTCCCATATCCTAGCTTAGAGAGCTCCTGCCTCTCTGGCTGCTGACAGGGAACTGCCTCTGGCCTCAGCTCCTGGGCTTTATAAGAGCCATGCCCTGCCCGTTTGGGTCAGCTGACCTCCTCTGGTTGCCCTGGCAACCCACAGCTGGGCTCCTTAGCCATTGCTAGGGCTCCTTCCTTAGCAGTTTTCCCCTCTTCAGGCACAGGGCACCTCAGTGCTCTGTGACACATGCTTATTTGATTTGGGACCACTGTGCAGGGATGCCCTCTTTCCTAGGTGAAAGAGGCTCTCATACTACATAAACAGGTGCAGTAACTATAGCAGCAATTCTCAGCCATGGTTCTGTGGCACCCTGGGGTACCTTGAGATCCTTTCAAGGGTGCCAATCAACATTAGCACTGTTAGGTGTGCAAACATGATTTACAAGATAAATTTAAAATTTTCAAATAGGAATTCATAGTGTTATAAAGATTCTGACCTGTTGTGGTCTTTTTGAGTTCTTTGCAACAGAAGAATTGCTCTAGTATTTTTCTGTAGTAAAAAATGAGTGAATATTAAGAGCTGGCTTTGTCCAAGGGATGTCTTGAGTTCTGATCCTCAAAGGGAACTTATAAAACACCTTTCGTAGATAAGCCTACAAACTTCAATTTATAAATCTACTGGATACAAAAAATCATGGACTCAATATAGACATTGGATTTATGACACATTACAACCTGCCTGGTATCTGATATGCCAGGTACCTACCAGACCTGACCTCCTACACTTTTCTTTTCCCCCTTTCCTCTTTTCCCCCTTCCTTCTCTTTTCTCTCCTGCTTTTCTGCCCTTTGTCTTCCTAATTTCCAGCTATTTACTTTTTCACAGACAGCCTCTTTTCTACCTTGAAAATCTACTCTGTAGAGTCTCCCTTACTCACCTTTTGCTTTTTTTCTCTCCTCATTTTCCCCCCCTCCCTTCTCTGCTCCACCCTCTATTTTCCTAATTTCCAACTATTTACATTCTCATACATAGCTTCTTTCATTCCTTGGAGTCTCAGAACAGGAGAGACTTCCTATGTCTGAAGAAGGGTGATTGCTCCCATAAGCTTGCAAATTTTTTTTTTTCAAACTACTCAATTGGCCTAATAAAAGATATCACATCTACCCAAAGAACCTTGCCAGTCTTGAGTCTAATAAGTGATATGTTGAGTTTAAAGAGGTTGAGAATCAGTGACCTAGACAAAGACCAGGGTTTATGCTCTGCTTTCCCTCCAGTATATGGCAGCAGGGAAATTGCGCCAACCCCAAAAACTAATGTAAGTAATTCTACATTAGCTTCTTAAATATTGTGATACTTCTTAAATAAGAGAGCAGCTATTTAATGAGATTGTAATGATTCTATTCACACCAGAAGTATTTTGCCTGATCACAGCAGGTCTGTATTTAGATCATTGTGTCTGTAAGACAGTTTTTCTCTGTGTTAATTTTTCAGGGCAAACTTTGATTTAATTACAACAAGAAATGTTAAAGATGATTGATCTTTTGTTTTCATTAATGCTTACTACACTCCTGTTTTTAAACACATCTCTTAAAACAAGTTCAAAATTTTACATGAATCCAAATGCTTATTTATCTTTTCTTAAATTGTTTATTTCTTCTAGTTGCTTGTTGGTATCATGGCATTTCTGAGCGGATTGTTAACATTAATGCTTCCAGAAACTCTTGGAAGACCATTGACTAGTACTTTGATGGAAGCTGCAGAAATGGGAAGAAAGCAGGACATCAGTTCAGAAAAGTCCCCTCCAGCAGAGAGTGGTGTGATGTTACAAAAGATAGAGATTCTTAGCCAAGAGACACGAGGCATCGAGAAATAAAGCAACATCAGAATTGTTATCATTGGTTTAAATTACCATGAATTTTTAAGGCCATTTTATTAGAGTCTCTGACCGTGTTACTAATACATGTGCCTTTTCATGTGTATGGAAACTTGCCTATTCAACAGAAGAATAAAAATGACAGGAGACTTTAAGGAACTAGGAAATTTTTGAAGGCACTTTCAGAGCTACTATGAAACTTAAACCAATTTTTAAAAATTTGATTATTTTATCTTAACTGCTTGCAGTGACTAGCATTGATTGTGGAAGCTTTTTTATGGATTCCCAAAACATTTTCATTCTGTGCTTTAGATTTTCCTTAGCCATGTTTTTAATCTCATGATAGAATTCCCTTTCAGTTCCTGTCATATTACAACTGAGGGGAAAAAAAGTTTTGTGACTCCAAGCACAGTGTCATAATTCAGTTTACGGTTGCATCAAAGCATGGCAATAATGTGTAAGGTTAAACATACCTATACAATTATGTTTTTCACATTTGCTTTGAGAAAAATGCCATTGGTATTAAAGAAATTACGATGTTTGCAACTGAAAAAAGTCTACATTTCCAGAAGTTAGCAAATAATAAGTAAACTGTTTGTTCTGTTGAATTGCAATGATATTTTTATTAGTACATTAGGGAAATGCTGCTTACTGACTCCATTGTAGTTTTTTTTGTCTATGTAGTATAGATAAAACCTGACATCTTTAACAATTTTATTCATTCCAGACTATTTTATTATATGATACCTCCACATTTATTTCAGTTCACATTTATTGTAAGTTTTTTAAAAGCCTGTAGGATAGTACCAACACCTTTGCAAAATGCCTGCACAGGGACTATTCATTCCTTAAGTTTTCAAAACAGTAGAACTTAAGTCACACACAGGCCCTTTTACACACAGATGTATCTAGCCCTTAGGGTTTATTTAATGTGTACCTGTTAGACTTGATAGCAAAGTATTATCTTTCTTATAAGCCATCTATCTGTAATCTCCTTTTTTTGTTATGCTGAACAGAGTAGCAAAGCATTTAATCATAGTTTGGGAAAAAAATGATTAGTCATTAGAAATGAATGGAAATGTCACAGAGTCCTGCAGATGCCCGTAAACATCCCTCGGTCACTGTACCATTTGCATATCAGCTCTCAATGTTGGACCGGTACAAGTGAGTGGTTCTTAGGGAGAGGGACCATAGAACATGTCAGTTCATTCTAGCTGCTGTTTTCATGGCTTTCTGTTGTAGTCCCCTCTTTTTAGTTTATCTTTAGAGCTGACTGTTTCTCCCTTCTGTGCATTTGAAGTTATTGGGGAGAAATATTCTACATAGGCAACGGCTGATAGTTTGCCCTCAGTTATGCCTGAACAATCTCATTGGCTTGATAACATCTGAAAACATAAAACATCTCAATATCTCCATGCCCTGCTAGTAGAAAACAAAGCATCTCATTTCAATTGAAGTTCTGTCCTGGACTTCTGAGTAATGTTCTGGGTCCAGGCTAAGGACTAACTCAAGTCCTAGGTGGGGAAAACACACGTTTAATAGCCAAGACAATCAACAAATCAAAGTATAAGCAGTATCTATGGAATAATCTTGCATAAAGCAGAAAGTGGGGTTTTGCTTCCCTTGCTACACCCAGGAAAAAACACAGTATTCAGGGCATGCATGAAGAACTGTGCTTCTATCTGCAGCCAAAGTCTGATATTAATTTGCAAAACACTTGAGCACATGCTTAACAATAAAACCTTGAGCAATCTCACCTCTATGCAGATAAAGATATGTTTTGCTAGGTGGGGATACTTGCCTGCTTGGGGTAACACATTTTGCTGAATTGGGAGCCAAATGCTCTGGCATTGATCCTTGGTCCCCTTCCATTTTCCATGGCAGAATAGCTGCTTCTAATCCCCTTCTCCCCCATGCAAAGGTGTTTTACAGTGCAGGAAGGGGGACAGCAGTAAGAGGAAATAAATTGATTTTTTCTGATTTTTCTGAGAAACCAGTACCATGACTGGGTCCTTTTACAGGGCCAGTGCCCTTTCTTTGGAGTCCGCGGGCCACTGTAAAATAATAACTTGAAGATTAAAAGTACAGAAACTAACCCAAAAACACTGAGTATTTGTGGGACATTGCAGTGTATTTGTAACAAAGAAATCTGAATTTCAGTTCTGCCATATACAGGAAAAAAACACTTAGGGGTATTCCTGCTCTTACTGAAGTCACAACAAGGCATAAATTCCCATGACTTCAGGACCAAGCCCTTAATCAAATTATGTAAAATAAGGAAGGAGACAAAAGCCATAACTTGGAAACGCTTGAGTAATCCTTAGGGACTTGAATGCTAACTCTAACAGAACATGCAGCGTGGTGGCAGGTGCAAGTGTCCAGGCAGGAAGGAGCACAAGCAACAGAAAGTTATATCTCCAAGTCTTTTGAAGTAAGAAAGGTAAGTATGTTATGGATATAAATAGGAAGATCCCCCAGAAACTGAGCATGCATAACTTTTACTGAAGTGATGCTTGGATGCTAAATTTTGTCTTAAAAATGCTTCAAAAGTCTGGTGCTGAATATGGATCTACATATTTGCATTTTACATAAGGAGGCTAGAGAATTTTAACAAAGTAATTACTGTATTGATGAAAAGTTGTTAAATTTTCATGGGGACTTATGTAACTAAGTCCCACAATGGAGGTACCACTGGGATTCTCTAAACCCTCATGTAGCTGCTCCTTAACCCTCAAAGTGCTCTAAGTCCCAGGGCACCCAAGTCACCACTGATAGAAATCCTTAAGCGCCAATATTTCTGCCTGTGGGCATGCACGCCAACCTGAGGGCCTAAGCAGCTCAGCACCTAAGCCTAAGGCATGTCCCCATTTATCTTACCTTTGGGATCCAATCCAACTGGATCAGACAGTGCACAAAAAACAAAGAGGAGGAGGATTTAGACCCAAGAGTTGTGGAAAGTGGGATACCCGGTTTCTTCCCAATTTGGATCACAGATTTGAGCCCAAATTTCCACCTGCCAGGTGGGGGTTTTAAAAACTGAGCTATTGGGTGTTGGGTACAGGTAGGTGGGTGTCTCTACCTCTCAATTTCTGTGAGCAGATTTAGTTAAGGTACCTAATTTCCTGAGAGAGGAGGGGCTTAGTCTTTGTTCCTTTCCTCAGCACTTCATATTGGTGCTTAAGAAACATCCCCATACACAAAGACAAACTGTTTGCTGGCTTCTGTGAATGAAATTCTTCAGTGCCTACCTCTCCCAGTGACACTGGGGGAATCTTGAGAACCACAGCCTAATGAAAGGTTATGGATTTCAGTAGGTAGTACAGTGTCCAAATGTTAGGCATTTGAACACTGTATATTGTAACACCCCTATTCCTTTTACATATAGCCTTTACAGCCAATCCTAGTGCCACTGAAGTCAATGGGAATTTAATATTTGATTCTAATGGGACCAGGATTTGCTCCACAGTGGGCATGTCTACACGAGACTTTTTACTGCACATTAGACTAATGCACAATGGAGCATCAGCATCTTCTTGTGCATGGAACTCACTGCACAGTAAATTAGGCTAATGCGCCATTTGCTAGTATCAGGAAATACAGATACTACATTAAGGGCACTTTAGCTACTGCAGAGTAGTGCATGTGTAGATACTGACCAAAAGCAATTTGTTTCCAGGCAGCAGGGAGCTCACTGTTGCCTAGATAAGCTCTGATGTGGAGGGGAGCTGTGCCAGCTGTCTTGGACGATGGGACTGCTGTGTCCCAGTCATGTGGGGATCAGGTCAGGACCTGATCCCCACATGACCGGGAAAGCGTTACGCTCATGGAGCATGGACAGCTCTCCCAGCCATGGGGGATCCTGTGCCCTCTGCCAGCCCGAGGGCTGCCACCCAAGGGAGCCTAGAGCTCCCCCTGGTGGCTGCAGAGAGGCATAGCAGGGCAGGAGCAGCCCTGGACCGGGCTGCTCCTGCCAGACACAATTTGCTCTTGATGAGGGCACACATGTAGACATGCACCCCAGAGCACTTTAATGAGCCTTAATCTTCTGAGAAGAAAATTCAGGCACATTAATTGCATATATAGATGCACCCAGTAATCACATTTTTCACTGGAAATAAATGGTTATCTAGCTCAGGCAGTGTGTTGAGCTGAAAACCAGAGGATTAGTTGTTTAATGGCAGAAAAGAGTTCACTTCTTTAGATAAGTCATGCCTCTTGTGAATTCATATGTGTATTGCTTTGGGCACATCTAAATTCTGAGCATTCCATTCTTTCAATTGAAGAAGTAAAGAAGAAATATTTTACTAAAGTAGGGAAACCACAACTGTTACATATCTCTCTACAGCATTTCAGAAAAGTGTTTGCTTGAAATGATTTGCTGACCAAAACTTGTTTAGCACTTAAAGTACATTATAAAGATGACATAAAAGAAAAGCAGAGCTGCAGAGAAATGCAGAGAAAGTATTTTTTAAGGGTTTTTTTCAAGCAATCTAAGTCTTCTAGTCTTGAGAATGATTGTTTCTATTCCTTTGTGACATATTTTCCTCCTAGCAATCATGAAAGCTTTCTGTTAAAAACACAACCCTCTTATTTTTTTCCATAAACTTACTAGTATCTGCATTTGAGTCAATTATCTTATTGCAAATTTATAGTTCTAATTAATGGTTCTGAATATCTCTGATGTTTCATAAGATAATTCTTTGATGATTGGTCATTGTAGCTGCAATATAAAATAATTATATCTTAAAATTGATATAGTATTGTATCATAAACACTCTGATTTATCAGGGTAGTACTTGTAAGGTTCAACAAATGAATGGCTGGCAATAATTGACATTTGTTCAATTCTAACAAGACCTGTTAATATAAATGAACATATCTGGTATTTTAAATTGAATATCTTTTAAACTAAGCTTCAAGATGTATTTTCTAATTGAAGGTTTTTAATTTATTTTTATATGATCTTGAAGTTTCAATTAACACTATGGGGGAAGAACAGAGCAAACTGTGTGCGCTCAATGCCAGATGCCAATGCGCTGAGAGTCCAACAAGTAAAGGAATCCTCCCTAAGGCAAGAGAAGTGCTGTGCGGCAACTTCTTAGAAACTGGAGAAGGTCCCATATTTGTAGGCTTGCAGTGAGAGGACTGAAAGATTTTCTGCTCCTTCCCCCCGCCCACCTCAACAGCTCAGGCCGTGCTCTCATGCCAGGGACCCTTCATGGAGATCGGCTTTGCAACAGACCAGGGTTGTACAGCTTCTTTTTTTATGGCCTTCCAAATCCAGAGTCACCTTGCACAAGATCCAGCACTCTGGTTACTGAGATAGGGGGTCTAGATTTGGCCTAAATGAATATGCCAAATGTACCCCTGTGATAGTTGCCCAAATCCCCTAACTAGCAGTAAAGACAGAAACTAAACAAAAGCTCAGAAGAATAATTATGAATTCAAACATTAGCAAGTTTTTCTCTGCTTTCAAGGTAAATTCCTGTTGAGTCTGCACAAGCTCTCTATTGTTGAATCTCTCACAAGATGAGGTTACAGTAAATCCAGGCACTGGTAGATTTGTTCTAACAATGTCTACACCAGGAAATACACATGCTTTGGTAACATCTGAGTGGTATACCATATTTTCTTGGATACAACATGCCCAGAATAAAATTGATGCTTTGTTTTTGAAAGGCATAGTGAAGAAAAAAAGATTTTTCCAAAAGCCAAAACCTTAGATGTTGCTTGAAGATTGGTCTCCATGGGTGGACCTCTGATTTTGACAAGAGCTCCAGACCTGCAAAATAGGAGGAGAGAGATCAGGAGCAGCTAGCCGACAGCAAACATGGCCTGAGAAAGGTTATTTTGATTTGTGGAACATCAAGACCGTTAAACAGGGAGAAATGATCATTAACACCTGTGAAGAACAATGAGCCACTGAAGTAAATTGACCCCCTCAACTGCCTAAATAGTAATGGTACTGCTGCTGCACTCTTGAGGAGGAATCAAAGTGCAGTGCTTCTACTCTGGGCAGAAAATCAACTTCCATGTTTAATGTGCCCCCTAATTTTGAGGAGCTGATTTTTGGGGAAAGGTGCATATGGTATGTGAGTAAATATGGCATATACTATTCTAACTAGCTTTGCCCACAGAGCGCACACAGATTTAATCAGACATGTATTATAAAGGTAAAGGAATTTTGTTGATCTCTTATGTATTTCTCCTCTCAAAGTATGTACACCAATAAAGTGGCAAATCCATTATTTGATCTTTAAATAGCTTCTGAGGCAGCTGTTTGATTCTGTTTTTCTGCTGTGTCTTCATTGTATTCACATGCATTGGTGTTATAAACTCACTCGCTATTACCTGCAAGTTTCCTGGGGTGACTTGTCATAGTTGGGGTTGAAAGTTATCATTTAAATCTCTCTGTGCCATTTATGTTTACAGATGCAAGTCAAGATGTTATTACAGTGTCACCTGGTGGCTACACAAGCTTTTTTAATTTTTTAATTGAATATTAAGTGGTGACTTTTTTTTCACTCCAGCTGTGGGACTTATTTTTTTTATACTGCCCTCTGTCTGCCAAGAACTTGCCATCATAGACCAAAGGCAACAGTGAGATAAATGGCTGTGTGTGTTATAGGACGGCTGTGAATTTGTCAGAAAACAGTGTAAGTGGTTATAGACGTGTGTGATTTATATGAATTTGGCATTCAGAGGGCATGGATAACATCTGTAACTTGTACATGAAGAGGTAGGAATCAGGAATAGCACCTAATGGGATGGGATAAGAAAAAGCAAATGGTTTACCTGTTTTTCATAGAATCCTTTGTTAGTCTCCCACAGCAAGTTGTGCTTATTTTTTACTTTCTGTATGTCAAATTGGTACAAAGTATATTGCTTTCCAGGGATGCATGCTTTTAATTATTCATATATTCTGATCATGTTACAAAAGTCATATAGCTAACATTTTAAGTGATGTTAGCTAAATTTAGTTGTTAATATTTTTCCCTGCTCTCAAAATATAATTTAGTGGAAATTCAGTGCAACTCCGACCTAAACTGTAGTGGTAGAGAAAAAATTATCTACTAGATATAAATATGTTAAGTAAAGCAACTATCTCATAGCCTGTTCACAGGCGTATTTACTAAATAAGTCTTGATTTTCCTGTCACACTTATCTTACACCTGTAAGTCCACTAGCTTCAACCACATGACTGATCATTTACATCATTTTAAGAAAGAGGGGAATCAAGACTCAATCAGAAAAATGCTGACTGAAAGACACCAGGATGCTGACAAATACAGAATAAGAGAATGTACCATATTTACTTGACACTATGATGAGGGTTTTCACCCTAATCAACATGGGGGGAAGCTCCTCATCTTAAATTCACATACAAAGGGGGGGGGGCATGGTGTGGCATGGCAGCAGGCAGCTACTATGGCTCTGGCCCTGGGTTAGGGTCAGAGACTTGGACCCATAGCAGCTGCCTGAATCCCTCTCTGCTTGCCCTCTCCAGTTTCTGCCTTCTTTTCCCCCTCTCCCTCTTATTGTTAGGTGCCCCTTGGCTCAGCTCAGGCTGGATTGCCTCCTGGGCATGAAGCACACAGAAACTCCATCCCCTGCCCAGTCAATCAACCATGCCGATGTTGCTGCATGGTCTGGCAAGGGCTGGGTTTCTACATACTGTTCTGTGACCTGGGAGGGAATAGCCCCAAGCAGCATTTGGCAGTAAGCAGGGGATGACACAAGGGGCAAAGACTCTGGGGAGTAAGGGGAGAATGGGTAAAGGAAAGGCTGTGGGGAGCTGGGGGTGAAAGGTTCAGGTGGGGGGGGAAGAAAGGGAGGTAGAGGGCAAGGGGGCTGTCCCATCAGCCACCAGACCCCTCCACTGCTTTTCCTACTTTTTCAGGGAGAGGGTAGGGGTAAAGAAGAGCTAAATTTAAGATAGCCCTCCAATAATTAGATTCTATTCCTGAAAAAATTCTAACAAATGTATATGTTTCCCAATTATAGAATCAAATTATTGGGAAGGGGGTCATCTTGAATTCAGGGTAGTCTTAGTTTTGAGTAAACATGGTAACCCAGATAGCTTTACCGGGTACATGGCTGTCAAAGGTGCACTGTGCAGTGAATATAGAAGACATGAGCATAACGAACACACAGGATCTGCAAAATTAGGATTGCTGTTTTGTGAAAAATATTGCTGACAGCTTTTATGAATGGTGGCTGTTAAAACAATCTTTATATTAAAGCAAACAAATTACACATCCATTCCTTAATATAGACAATGTAATGTAATTATGAGGGGTCTGCATTTGAACATTTACCTTGTTCAAATTATTTATTTTTTTAAATCAATGCATTTACCTTTAAAGAAGTGCATTTATTATGATTTGTCAGAAGTAACAGGGAGTATCATGTCTGGGCATAAATTAACATGGGAGATGGCCATGCAGATAGATAATATAAGCTCTTGGGAAATGTTCAGATGTTTGTTGCTTGCAGGGAAACTCCTGGGATTCTGGCTGTTAATGTTACCCTTTTATAGTTCTCATGGCAGATGAACTGACTTTCACAGGACACAATTGTCACAGTGTTCAAGGAAAAATGAAGAGTAAATCCAGGACAGCACTGCTGGCGATTAGAAAGAAAGCCATTTTAATTAAAAATTGACCATTATACTAATAGAGCCAAGGATAAAGAAAGAAAAAAATTTCTGTGCAGAGTGAAACCATAGGTCTTTTTAATATGCAAAACAATATTACACATATCTTGTCCTGTACTGAGGGCATTTATTCATGCCATGTAGAACAGCAAGATGAACATAGTAATAATTTAAGTGGAAACAAGTCTCCAACAAATAATTTGTCACTGATCCTGCGTTCTATGATCTTGTAGTTAAATGAAAAAAGAAACTATACAGAAGGACTCCACCTCCTCCTCAGTGATTAGAAATGAGCTGCCATTGATGTAAGTGTAGTTTTTCAGTTATGCTCTGCAAATCATCAATGGTCCTCAAGGCCATGGTAAGTGGTCCAGAGCTGCCCTCTCTGCCTTTTTGATCAAAAGTTGGATGCTAAAGGTAAGAAGTGACCCAGGAGAAATTTGGAGGGTTGGCAATGGTCCATTGGTCCCAAATATTTGGGAACCACGTGCATAAGTAATCTCCAGTAAAAATAAATATACACATAAACAAACACAGAGACAGAAAGTAAGGAGTCATTAATAGTTAAAATGAGCCATAGCAGTGACCCAGCTGTGTTAATGGTCACTGTGGTGCTCTAACAGTGTAGCAAGGCCTTGCCCCAGGGGGTGGCCGTGACGTCTGAGTGGCTGCTCAGCCCTTGCCTAGGCAGTCTTTCTTCAGCACTCCCCCCCCCACCCTTCACTCACATGCCACACCTTGGTGTTCCTGTCTTTTAGAAAAAGAGAGGTTTCTCCAAAGTTTCTCAAGTCAGATCTCCTCCCGTGAACACAGGTATTTGTGCTCATTGCCTTAAGAGCCAATTATGTGGCTCCATCTGTCCTTACACTATGCCCATGCCTTGCAGGTGTACCAGCATTTCCTTGTTGTGGTTCAGCCTTCTCAGCCTCCACCCATTTCCTCTAGCTGGGCCTTTTAGCCCAGGGTCACTGTACTGGACCTGGCTTTTAGGCACCAGCCTTTATTTTGATCACCTTGGTCTGAGCCCCTAGCCCTGTCTCCGCTAGGCTCTGGGCTCCATGGCCCTATACCCTGCCCTGCTCTGGGCCCTAGGCTTGCTGCTTGTTCACTCTACCTTAAGCCTGCCCCCAGCCAGGCTCAGTGTGACTGATCACATGCCCCTAGGGTATTAATGGGGCCTACAAAAACTTCCCCTCACAGTAACACCCAAACCACCAGGTGTAAACTATAACAAAACTGAATCTGCTCTAGGTATAGCCAACAGCAACAGCAGCTAGCTGTATTACAGCCAGACTTCCCCATACTCGGGGTTGTGTTTCTCTGTAAGGCACCAGTATTGCATTCACAAATGATTTGCTAGGTATCAACTACCAGTCTTAAATCAAGTGTAACCTGGGCAGTACTCCAAGAGGTACCCCCTCTCCAATTGAAGGGATCAAAGCAGGTGCACAAGTACCATGGGAGGTCTAGGGACTCTCCTCCTCCTATAGAGGAGAGCCAGACCACCACTGGGGACTTAACCATATACCTTCTAATGAGGGAACAATACTAGGAACATAACAGGCATAATCAGGGGGTACAGAGGACACTACAGTGCCCCAAGGGGGCAGGATTCAACAAAGGTTAGACACTTACAATCCTTGACAAAAGACAGGGTTAACAAAACATAAAACACAAACAACAGAGCAAACAATACTGGTTGGGGAAATATAAAAAGGCACAAAAATACAAAATGTCAAAGAAATATAGGGCCTAGGTACCCGAAAGGGGAGAAAGGGGGAAACTACAGTGGCCCCTTTCCACTGCAAGAGAAGTTTCTCCTTGTTAGCTCACTCACCCCAAGTCACCAAAGCTGGGACTTGAACTTGGATCTCCCGTATGGTAGGCAGAAACACTACAACACAGCCACCACTGCTTTAAGCTGCTAGGGGTCTTGACCTTCCTGGAGCCCTGGCCTCACGTTAAGCTGCCTGGTCTCCAATTGGAGGAACTAGAAGCTGAACTGGGAACCTCTCAGGTCACTGCTCAGATCCTTGCTGAAGCAGCAAGCCTCTCCTGCTGGCCACAGCCTCTCATAGGCAATCCTGGAGCCCAGCAGGAAGCCTCTCCTGCCGGCTGCACACTGTGCTGCTGAGTGCCCAACTGCTGCGTGCAGGTCCCTCTCCTTCAGGCTCATCTGGGACAACTGCTTCCACCCCACTGGCCCAGCGCTTGCCAGCTCTTTGAAGCTCCTTCCTCATGGTCCCTCACTGGTCTCTTCCTTGAGTCAGCCATGCTGCCCCTTTTATCCCCCTCCAGGTGACCCAAGGGGCTGATCAGGGGACATGAGGGGTGAATCTCTGGGCCTGATTGGTGAAGAAAGGGAATCTCAAGTCCTCCAATCATCTTTTACCCCTTCAAAACCCCTGGGCTAAGTCACTGCCAGCTAGCCCATCACACAAGCACAACGGCAACATTGTGGCAACCCACAGGCCGTCAAGTTTAAGAGCAGCTCTAAACTAGTCAGCCTGGTATTCCCCCAGCAGTTTCTCTGGTCTGAAGCTCTTGATCTAACAGCCTGCAAGGCTAGCTCAGGCTCTGTGCCTATATGCCTCAGGCCCAACCCCCTTCTGGTCAGGTGACTCCTGAACTACCTGCAGGGTTCCTTCTCATGACCGGTTGCCAGACACTGCCCTGTGGGTTTATTGTGGATTGCCAAGTTTGCAGTAAGTAGCCATGGCCTTAGGTCTCCGATGGCCTATTCCTTTGCAGTGAGCAAGCTGTAGGCAGAGAACACTTGACTAACAACAGGTGCAACCCTTTACCCTGATGGGCCTCTTGCCTGACTGGGCAGCAGGGTTTTTGCCACTGTCTGGCCTCTCTTGCTGCAGTTTCTCTTCTAAAAGTAATAAGAGCCACCAGCTCTCTAATGCAAAGATTATCCAGAAGTGTTCCTACAAGCTAGCTCTGTTGCCTCTGCTTCCCATTTCCACCTGGGTATCCTGGCTGTACACTCCAGGAGGAGACAAGAATAAGTTGCATTTGGTCACTGAAGTAATAGCTACTACTGATCTTGAGAGGGAGATTCTCTAAGTATGGTTAACTGAATGTACCCGTTGTGCTTGATTTAAGATTATTAGAGCTGATACCTAGCAAATCATTTGTGAATGCAAGACTATGTTGGCATGCACAGTACTAAATAGAAAAACAACAAACATAATGCTCTCTGAAATCTCAAGTGTTTGAGTTATTATTTTGAACAGGAGCGTGGATGATTGCTTTTTTTCTAGTTCAATTTTTCTAGCATTCCTGAAAATAATTAGTATTTACGGTACTTGCATTTCACTTCTTTTGAAAGCCTTAGTGCTGAAATGACAATCCTCTGTTCATCAGCTTCTTGTACTACAGGAGATAGACCAAAGAGGTACTGCACTGTGCTCTTCATGTCAGAAAATGACAGAGATAAGAAAAATAATGGCAGTATTATTAGTTGAAGACGTACCCTGACAATTTGTCAGAAATGAACGGGCAAAAGCTCATGCTGGACAGTCATAAATGCTGTTTGCATCTAAACAAATCCTTTCTCCATCACACTAATATATAGTCCCATAATTATTAAGCATCTCAACAAGATTTAATATTTTTTTAATACTATCCAATAAACGATGTTAAAAGCCAATCAAGGCTGCTAAGTCAAGTACTCATAAGTCAGGAAATGCAACAATTAAGGTAATTCATGTCAGCTAAATTTGGCCCTGTTGTATATATGCATTATGATTTGGTCTTTAATGGCATGGTAAGTGATTGCTTGTTCAATATTTCACAATAAATGTGTGGCAACAATTCTTATTACTAATAACATTATTAATTTTCCTACAGTGGATTCCATCATCATTTGTTTGAGCACTTCACAACCATTAATTAATCTTTACAACACCACTCTGAGGTGTTGCAGTATTACTATACTCATTTTACAGCTGAAATCCTTAGGGGCAGAGAGATAAAGGCCTAACTAGTCAAGTGTCCACTATTTTTGGATCCCTAGCTTCAAATACCTGGAAGTAATTGTCCAACGTACTTTGCTTTTTTGTAGTACTTTATACATTCAAAGCACAATTCCAACTTTTTACCATTTCAGATGCTCAGCACTTTCTACAAATCAAGCCACTGCCATCTTACTTTGATAATGAAATGAAGGACAAACAATAAGGGTGGATTTCCATTTCCTTTTCAATGTCTATAAGGCAGTTTTCTGGCTGTCTCCCTGACTCAGTCTGAATGTACACATTTGCAGATCTGCAGCACAGCAGAAGTTGAATTGCTACCTGCACATAAGTGCCCAAAATGCCACTTAGATGGCTAGAAAGTTGTCATTAATAAGCACAGGGGAAAATAGATTTCAACCCTAAGTGATGGACATTGAAATTGTTGTCTTAAGTGACTGCACTAGTATCAGTAAGAAAATCTGTGGAAAAAGTAAGGATAAAGTCCAGTTCCTAAGGGTGACTGTCAACTGCCTCAATACTGAGCACTTTTTTCTGTAACAGCCCAGGAACTTAAGATACTCACATAGGGTGTGAGAAAGTGACAGATGTAGGCCTTGAATTGAGAGATTCCTCATTGCAGGCATCGTAATTACTGTGCTATTGAGTCAGCATCTTGACTACTCCTGTCTGGCCCAATTCATTTCTGAGAGAAAGTGGAAGGCAAGCTTCTTTGGGTAGATGTGTGATATCTTTTATTAGACCAACTGAGTAGCTGGAAAAAAGTTCTTTGCAAGCTTTCACACACAAGCACCCTTCTTCAGGCATAGGGAGTTTCTGCTGTTCTGAGATCTCCAAGGAATGAAAGAAGCTAAAAGTATGACAGGATGTCAGTGAGAATTTAAAATCCCCATGAATCACACACCATTCGTTATGACATACCACCCTTCCCTAGAACTTTCACAGAAAATCCTCAAACAATTGTAATCTATACTAGAAGAAGACCTCATTCTTAAAAAGATCTTTCCAGAACCATCCATCCTAGCCTTTAAACAAGCACCAAACCTTGCTAACCTCATTACCAGAAGCAAACTTCCCATGGCCCAAGCCACACCAAATGGATCCAGACCATGCCAAGATAAAAAATGCAAACCTGCCACCACATCTCCACCACTCCCACAATAACCACACCAAATGCCCTGGTGGAAAATATGTAGGACAAACCAAACAACAACTGCGCAACAGAATGAATGCACACCGAAAATCTATCATATCAAAGACAAAAATATCCAATTAACTCTGGGTGCACACTTCTCACAGGACAATCACTCCCTCTCTGATCTCTCAGTTCTAGTCCTCAAAGGGAACTTGCAAAACACCTTTTGTAGACAAGCCTATGAACTTCATAAATCTACTGGATACAAAAAATCACGGACTCAATATAGACATTGGGTGTATGACACATTCCAACCTGCCTGACATCTAATTCACCAGGTATCTGCCTGACCTTCCCATTTACACTCCCCTACCTTCCTTTTCTACCCTTTGTCTAATTTCCAGCTATTTACTTTGTCACAGACTGCCTCTTTTCTACCTTGGAGAACTCAACTACAGTGCTCTCCCTTACTTACCTTTGGCACCATTTCCCCTTAGTTTCTCCCCCTCCCTTCCCTTCTCTACCCTTTGTTTTTCTAATTTCCACCTATTTACATTCTCACTGACACCCTGCCACACTTTTAGCTTCTTTCATTCCTTGGAGATCTCAGAACAGCAGAGACTTCCTATGCCTGAAGAAGTGTGCTTGCAAAACCTTGCAAAAAACTACTCAGTTGGTCTAATGAAAGATATTAGACCAACTATTCCGTTGGTCTAATAAAAGATATCACATCTCCCCGAAAAAGCTTGCCTGCCTATGTCCTTAGACTAACAAGGCTACAACCAAAAACCCTTAGAGAAAGTAGAACATCTTCCACAAAAGATAATGAGAGCTCTACCCCAGAATACCAAATAAGTGCTCTGACTACTGACCTGGGATGTGCTATGACCCAGGTTCAAGTCCCTGGTCTGAATCAGGAAAAGCAGGGACTACAAGCTTTGCCTCTTACATTACAGGGGAGTGCTTGAATCCAGTAGTTCTCAACTTTTTAGACTTGAGGCACCCCTTGTTTGACTCAAGGTATCCCTCCCATAACTTTCATGAATTGATCAGAACCCCATTTCAAAAGCTAACTCATGTATTACCTCAAGGGATTGGATCCAGGTGGGTGCAGTGGTGTGGATGCACTCCCCCCTTTCACTTGACTGTGCTCTGGAAAGAACAGGTGGGGATTTTTTAAGCTCCTTAAGCAAGTAAGAATCCCTTCTCCCTTCCCTTCATGCTCAGTGGCACTTCTGCTCCCCTTCTCTCCCCACATTCTCTCACCCACCGCTGCCACTGTCTCCAACTGTCCTGGGGACAGAGGTAGAAGGAGGCTCCAGAGCTGCTCCTGCCTGCCCTAATTGTACACAGGTTCCTGCTTCCTGTCTGGACCCCCTGGGTGTTCCCTGTCAGCCCAAGAGCAGGCACAAGGGAAGGGAGCCCGCCTGCTGTCTCTAGCTGAGCCTGGCTTCATGCACAACCCGGATGAAACAGGGAAGGAGCAGCTCTGGATTCCTCCCTGCTGGCCCCCAGGTCAACTGAGGACAGTGGCAGCAGCAGCAATGGGTGGGAGAGAGGAGGAGGGAATGTGTAAATCAGCATGGAGGGGAAGTGAGAGGGAAGATTTTTATCTGCTTGAGGGACTTTTAAAAGTCCCCCGTTACTGCTTCTGTGGCACAGTCTACCCATCCTGGTGTGGGGGATGGGGTAGGAATGGGAGTGCAGGTAACTGCAGCACAGGTTGCTGCTCCTGTACCCCCTTTCTGAAATCCTGGATCTGCTTTTGCTTACCTCCTTGCAAAGGGGCTGGGCAGTGGGGGACAGCCTGAGTCTGCACTTGTCTCCTCCCACTGCTTATCTCCTCATAGCACCCGCCAAAAGATCTCCCAGCACCCTAGCTGAGAATCACTGCCCTAATCACTTCGATGTTCTGGACTATAGGATGGCAAAGTCTTCAACCAGAAATACCATCCAATACCTGAGAAACCATCCTGCACTCAAGTTTCATCGGAACTGGTGTGGTCTGGTAGGATGCTTGCATTTTCTGATGAAAAGCATTTCACTAATAAATTCCTAACTAGCTCTAGTAAAGGGTTAACTTCAACTTAACAAAGATTTGTTCAGGATCTATGTACTAGGCATTGAGTTGAAAGGTTTAAAGGGCTTGTGGCTATCTTGCATTTCTAAGTTAATGATTAACATTATAGCTCAGATATTATGGCAGCCATGATGGCACTCAATCAGGTTGTAATGAGTTATTTGTATCTAAGGAAAAGGAAGGCACATTTGAAGTAAGATACTGTGGAGTATCTCATTTAAAAAAAAATGACAATGTCCCCTTCATGCTAACAAACAGGATGGCTGGCTCCCCTTCAATGGGGGGCCAACTCTGAGGACAGCTTTTGATTGGGCACAAACAACTCTCTTATTTGTGGAGCACGGCAGCAAATCCTACTAGAGCCATGGCCAATGAGGGCTGGGTTTGACGTGTGTTGTCATAAATGCTCCACCCATTTAGTTGTTTTTCTTTTGGTTCTATTGACGGTTCTGTGCACTTGTTAGCAGTCACTGGGAGAGCAGCATTTGCCAGACAGAATCTGGATTCTTGTTCTAATAAGGTATTTCCCTCTCTCTCCCCTTAGTCCAACCCTTTTTTAAGTTGTAGCATAAAATCTGTTTCACCCTGTAAAGGACATGTTAGATCACAGAGCCCATTCCCTTGTAAACACAAGATATAATCCCCCCTTGCAGAAAATGTGTAAGATTAAAAACTAACATTCCTGTTCTTGCAAACTATACATTTCTCAAAGCAATTGGCTAACATGCTGGGGTGGGGGGCAGGGCGGGGTTAGCTCTTGATTAGAAGCTGACATGCTGTAAGATGAGTTGAGCTGTTTGTCATCGTTGTTTACGCTGCCCACCATTAGTCACGGTGTTTAATGTGGCATGTGAAATCCTTGTGACGTGGGAATGAGCGCGTGTGAATAAGCCCTTTCAGTGTTTATTCCACCCTGTGAAAAGAGCATGTTCTTGGCAATATCTGAGTCTGGGCTAATGGAAAGTTCAGACCTTTGTCTTCTTGGAGAAGGAGAAAGACCTTGTTTGACTTCCTGGCATGACTGTGAGATATTTAGTACTGATAGCTAGTACTGACATCACTGGCATTAGCTGCATTGTATTGATAGGTATTCCCAAGAGAAGAAGGGGTATCTGGGGACAGGTGTTTGAGGCAGTACACCTGGAGAGGCTTAGGAGCTGGATCTGTCTGACATAAAAACATGTCTAGTACATACCTTTACTGGGGCTGTTTATCAGTGTATGTGCACTCTCTCTCTAAAGCCCTGGCAAAAAAGACCAGGCAAGAGGACAGCTGAGGAAGGTCCTAGGTAGAAGCTCTATAGCAGGAAAGATGGACAACCCAGTGACAGGAGCACTAACTTGGGAAGTGTATTCAGTTCCTTGCTCTGCCACAGATTTCCTAGGTGACATTAGTTAAGTCAATTAGGGCAAGAGCCAGAGAGATACTTTAGGTGGCTCCAACGTGGGTGCAGAAATATGCCTCATCAGATTAAGCACCTGGCCCAAAAAACAAGCAAGATTCAAACAAGCAAGGCTGGATGCCCAGCCCCCTGTACTGCCAAAAGGAAGCACTAGGTACTTCAAAGGGCAATTCAGAGATGTTGAATGTTGCTAGTGGCAGCCAGGGAGAATAGCAAGCATGGGTGTATATCTGAACCCACTCCCAGCTCCATGGTTTAGGTGCCTGACTCAGGGTTGTACATGAGGCACCTCCATCTGCTCAGCTTCAGTGGATGGGTGGCAGGGATTCCCTTTTTAGCCTATACTATAGCCTTGTGATTAGAGCATGCTCCAGAAAAGTAGCAGATGTTGGTGCAGTGCACCAAGAGCTCAGTTCAAAATGTGGCTCAAAATGCATCGAGCTCCTGAATGGGGGTGGGTTGTGGGGATTGCTGGGATGTTTTTTTAGACGCAGGAAGTTAGAATCTGTTTTAGGTTCCTTAAGTACCTCTCTGGATCTCGCTCTTATGGCCAGATTTTAAAAGTATTTAGGGCCCAAGTGAGATGGTTAGAAGCATTTGAGTACCTCTAAAATCTGAACCCACATTTCTCTCTATCTCATCATCTGCAAAATAAATGGGTAATGAGGTACTTTCATATTGTCTGCAGGTTTTCTGAGGATAAACATAAAGATTGTGAAGTGCTGAAATATTTAATGGGGGACATATAAGTACCTAAATTCACAGACCCAGTAAAGGTGGGGGGAGGGGGAGAGAGAGAGAGAAAGAGAAATTAGCTTTTGTAATAATACATTCTTCTTTTAGTAAAATTTCATGTTCAGTCTTAGTGGAAGGTGAATCCTTGATCATTGTTTTGTGATTTGTCAGAAATTTACCTCTTCTGAAATGGTATAAATAAGAGAAAAGGAAAATGTTCAAGTCAAACCTGCTCCAAACCCTTGTTTGATAATCCTAGGGACTGAATTGCACTTTGCCAGCTTCTGTACTTCTGCAAACTCAGAAAAATGGCAAAACCCAGACCAGCTCCTTAGTTAGTGCAATGGGAGGGGAATTGAAAATATTTGTAAATCATTTGCCTTCACTAAGGAAGGTGGTAAGGATGAGCACGACAAATATACAAAAAAAAAAAATTGAGGAAGAGTTCATTCCAAAATGGAAATGTAAGACCTAGAGGGTATTCTTGTGTTTATACCAAAAGTGGGAGAGTCCCAGGGAAGGCTGAAGCCTCAATAAATATGAACAACACAAACACTGATTTTGGCACCCAGTATTGACAAAACCATGAGTCTGGCCCCAAAACATCATGAGGTTTTTTTTTAATTGTGAGATTTAAAAAAAAACAGTGCATCAGGGGGGCTTTTTGTTTACCTTCAGGTTAGCAGTTCTTCAGGTTACATTTTTCAAACTTTCTTTTTGCGCAACCCTGAGGGCTAAACACATTCCTTTTCTAACTATGTGACGGGGAAAACCATAGGACAGAAGAGACCAGCTTGTAGGAACACATCCAGGAAAGGTCTGTCACAGCAAAGGGTAGGGTAAGTAGGGTGAAAGATGGGGTCAGGAATAAAAAGGGAGCAGAAGCGATGAGTGCTCCAGGCAGCCAATTGCTCAGGGGCCACCACTCCTCCTTGTCTCCCGGGCACTGCTCCTTGAGGCAGGAAGCCTTTTCACATGAGCCCCATGTAGAAGGGAAAGCCACCTTGAGGGTTTTGTCTTAATGAAAGATGTTTTTTTCTTGGAACTGAAAGATGTTCAGTATCTTGGAACCACATTCATGAACCAACTTGAACAGTTAATCTCTACCTGAGCCATGAACGTTGCATGCCTCCCAAAGCTGGAAGGTGCATGGTGACTGCCTGCAGGCACTGCCGGCAGTGTTGGCAGCAACAAATCTCAGGGGGTGCACCGCCAATCTCAGGGGGTGCACATGCACCTGCGTGCACCCCCTACGCATCGTCTGAGCACAAGATAGGAGTCTCGAAAAATATATCTATATCAGGTTGCCAAACCATTAAAAGCCAGTCCAGGTCAAATCTTGTGTGAGCATAAAATAGAATGTGTGCGTGTATATGTGTAGTGTTTATGTACATACAGCCACATGGATCATTTCACCCACCCCTAGAACATGGCGGCAGTCCAGGCTGGAGACCCATCAATGTTTAACAGCACACAGCTGTGCTAAACAGCTGTATAAGAAAAGAATTAAAAGCAATGTAGCCATTTGAAATGATGTAATATTGGTAAGTTATCCAGTGATCTGAAATGGCAGATCCGCCTATACTTGCAGAGACTGCTATGGGATCTGATGTGATGGGCTAGCTGGCAGTGACTTAGCCCAGGGGTTTTGAAAGGGCAAAAGATGATTGAAGGACTTGGGATTCCCTTTCCTCACCAATCTGGTAATGATTTGGCCCAGGGGTTTTGAAGGGGTAAAAGATGATTGGAGGACTTGGGATTCTCTTTCCTCACCAATCAGGCCCCAGAGACTCACCCTCTCTGTCCCCTGACTGGCCCCTTGGGTCACCTGGAGGGGGATAAAAGGGGCAGCACAGCTGACTCAGGGAAGAGATTAGTGAGGGACCATGAGGAAGGAGCTTCAAAGAGTTGGCAAGAGCTGGGCCAGCAGGGTGGGAGTGGAAGAGCCTGAAGGAGCAGGACCTGTAGGCAGCAGTTGGGCTCTCAGCAGCACGGTGTATGGCCGGCAGGAGAGGCTTCCTGCTTCAGCAAGGATCTGAGCAGCGACCTGAGGGGTTCCTAGCTTGGCTTGCAGCTCCTCCAATCAGAGGTCAGGCAGCTCGACTTGAGGCCAGGGCTCCAGGAAGGTCAAGACCCCTAGCAGCTTAGAGCAGTACCAGCACTGGTGGCTGTGTGGTAGTGTTTTTGCCTGCTAAATGGGAGATCCACATTCAAGTCCCAGCTTTGGTGACTTGGGGTGAGTGAGCTAACAAGGAGAAACTTCTCTTGCAGTGGAAAAGGGCCATTGTGTTTTCCCTCTTTCATCCCCTCCAGGTACCTAGGCCCTATATTTCCTTGTCCTTTGACATTTTGTATTTTCGTGCCTTTTTATATTTCCCCAACCGGTATTGTTTGCTCTGTTGTTTGTGTTTTATGTTTTGTTAACCCTGTCTTTTGTCAAGGATTGTAAGTGTCTAACCTTTGTTGAATCCTGCCCCCTTGGGGCACTGTAGTGTCCTCTGTACCCCCTGATTATGCCTGTTATGTTCCTAGTATTGTTCCCTCATTAGAAGGTATATGGTTAAGTCCCCAGTGGTGGTCTGGCTCCCCTCTATAGGGGGAGGCGAGTCCCTACACCTCCCACAGTGCGTGTGCACCTGCTTTGATCCCTTCAATTGGCGAGGGGGTACCTCCTTGGAGTACTGCCCAGGTTACACTTACATGACTTCAAGAGATAAAGATCGCCTCAATACTGCCAGCCTTTAAGGCTCAAAAATCATGTGTCACATCCCAAAATATTGTAAAGACTTTTAAAAGTTTGGTTCTCTTAGTATGCCTTGTACTTTCCAAGCCTTCAGGGTACGGCACTCCTTTCATGTTTACAAGCTTTTCTCCCTGGTTCTGAGGGTCTAAACTTACTTGAGAAATAAGAAAGCTATGATATCCCTGCAGTCTCTTTGGCTGCCTATACACGTGCTCCAATACGTTCTAATTAGAACGCTGTACCAGTAAGCCCCTGTGAGTTTTTAAAAATGGCTGTGGGGTGCATTGAATGAGGTTTAGATAAAGCATCCTGCAGCCATTTTTAAATGCGTGGAGGACTAATACATGTGACGCTGCGGCATTTTAATTAGAGTGGCTGCTCAGAAACTGCTCTAATTATAATGCGCCCTCCCCCACCTCCGGGCACATGTATAGGCAACCTTTTTTCCACTAAGGTCATGATTCCTAACCTTTTTAGACTCAAGGCACCCCTCACAAAATGTAGGTTCTTGGTTTCACTGGATTTTTGACTACAGAAAAAGAATAGAGCAATTCTTATGTTGCAAAGAACTCAAAAACACTACAACAGGTCGGAATACTTTTAACACTATAGATTCCTATTTGAAATCTCTGGGTTTGTTTTGTGAATCATTTTGGTATACCTAACAGTGGTAACATTGCATAGCACTGCAGCACTCCTTAAAGGATCTCAAGGCATCCTAGCATGCCACAGCACCATGACTGAGAATCTCTTATTTGAGGCAAGGAACAACTACTTAATATCATGGGACTTGTGATAAAGTTTAATGACTTGGCAACACTACTTCTGCCCCATGGCTTGCCTGACAGATGCATATTAATTGATCAGGCTGGACTTCATATGCTCCCTCCTACTGAGGTCAGGGAGCAGGAAACCAGCCTTACCACAAAGACCATGTTCCCTTTGAATGCATGAGCTTGGGGTTAATCAGCTGGGCTTTGTTTCTGTTCCTGTTTGCCCCATTCTCTTTGTCAACAGTAAAGGCAGCTAAATTGACTGTAATCCAGAAGCAACCAGTTGTTCCACTGGGTACTTATTTCACCACTAAATCCTGATTTCTGCAATGCCAGCGAGTCTTAACAGGTGAGAAGCATCACTCTAACTGACACAGAACAGTTACTTGCCTACCACATCAGCTAAAAATAATCTGCCCCTGCTGTTCTAAACATGTCTTTTGCTCAGTAGGTCCCCAGCCCCCTGCATGGGCAGCGTGTGCTGTAGAATAAAGACTTGTCTTGCATATTCAAGTACGTATGCTTCTTTCTGGCTCTGATTGTGTGCCCCTTTTTTTTGTCCTGCAGAGCAAGAGCCTTGCTTCCTGAAGTCAATAAATTGTACCGACTTGACCTTGTATTAGGCTTGATTTGCTGAATGGATTCTTAATGCTTTCATACACTGCAATGGTGAGAGACAGAGAAATGCTTGTCACATTCAAGTAGTTTGCCTTCAGAGGTTAATTCAGTGGTGCACATGGACTGAGGGGGTGTGTGTGAGGAATGTAGACCCCGCAGCAGGGCAGGTAGTGGTTCCTGCCTTCCCTGCAGGACTCTTGCAAATGGACACTACTCAGTGGGTGGCTGCAGCAGGCTTTTGCCAAGCTGGTGTCAATTTAGGTTAAACCAGCTCCTTTGCAATAAGACTGTCTGAGGATGATTTGTGGTGAAACTAGAGCCTTTGCTAAACTGCCTCTTTCATCTTTCTGCCCCTGCTACAGAGAGGTCAGTAAGAAAATTCAGTCTCTGTCATGGCCAATTGTACCAGTAAAAGTCAGACAGGACTGCAGAGGGGGAATCGAGAACAATTCCTTGGCTGGTGGATAATGGGCACATACCAAGAATGTGTTGAGGGTGTTGCACAAACGGCTAGTTTCGTGCCCCTGGAGGCTTGTCCAATCTACCCCAGGAGAGAGTCACACACAGGCTAGGTCCAATTTCAGATTTATTTGTTTGCAAACAGACCGACCCAGGAGTTGAGCCACTCAGATCAGGGTCGACAACAAATTGGGTCTGAAACGTCTTTTTATAGCCAAGGTAAACAATAGATTTCAACGTATCGTGCAATTATTGGCAGACTTAGCATTACGTCTTGCATTTTATGTCTAGCAGTTACATGTTCCATGACGGTTTACATACATGTCTCATTTACATCTTAAATCCCCTCCCAGGGGCAGTTCTTAAGCCCCTCGCGGTCATCCTTCGGTCAGGGTCTGGTCTCTCCACCTCAGCATCTTCCCTGCCCCTCTTCTCTTATCTCTCGTAAGGAGTTATTTATTGCATCTGTTCCTGGCTCTGTCTGCAGAAGTTTTTTTTTTTTTTTTGCTACTCGTAAATCTATCATTAGCATATATGCCTTAGCAAAAGCAATTATGAAAATATGCAGAAGCAATTATAAAAGCAGGAAAATATAGATTATGCTATATTTTTACCACAAGGGCTACTGAAGAAGAGGGATCCAGTGGAGGCACCCATTTTGTGAAGGTCCCAGATGCTCTTTGAGGCTGCTGACAACAGAAGGTGTCCACTCAGGCTGGTAGAGATTTTTGCATGAAAATGTTGTTAATTAAATAAATGACTTTTACAAAAACCAAACCCGGGGAGGAAGGGGGAAAGCAATTTCATTAACAACTTCATGATATTTTTTGCCAACATTTTTATTGAATGTATTTTTGAAATAGTTATTTAAATGTTTCTGTTAGCAAAACATGCTGAAAACTGGGATTATGGCCAAGGAATAATTTCAGAAAATGATTTTGAACAAAAACTCTATAAAAAACATTTTGAAACATACAACAGAAATTGGAAGCCAGGCCCATTTTGAACCCTGCAAAATGAGGCAACTGTGAAATTCTGCAAATTGTCAGGGAGAAATTGCTTTGTCTTTTTCTTCAACCAGCTCTAGTTCCTACTAATCCAGAAACCTGGCAGGTTGAGGTGAAGATGGCACTGAGCCATTGAGTTTAGGTCTAGATCCGAATTTTTCCAAATTTGGGGTTTGAAGTAATGATTAAAAGTGGATTCTGTCTTGATCAGTAGCATAACTAGGGGTGGGTGACTGAGACTTCAGCTGTGGGGCCTACTTAGAGGGAGTGTAACAGTGGTAATTACTGTCACTGCCAGCCTGTCCACCACCACTACAGCAGTTGGCTTGGCCCCTACCACTACTCTGCTGCACAGACCCTGATCAAGATGCTTCATTGCTTAGTTGCTTCTTTAAAAGTATTGCTCACCATCTGCCCCCCCTCCCCCACCCCTGGGTACTCCTATCTGGCTGGTTCATAAAGTAGAAGAGAAAAAATATTCAAAACGAAAAAGGAGTTTAGCAACAAAGGTTGCAGCTGTGCCCAGCTGCTGTACAGGACAGCTGCAGCGGAGGGGAGGAGTTTTTTGTATGCCTGCAAAGCAGCCAGGCAGATCTGGCCTAAAAAGAACAGCAGTGATCCTACGTAAATAGTATATAACAAAAAAAGAAAAAAAAAAAAAAAGGGGCGGGGGGGGGGGGGGGAGAAGAGAGCTGCCCGAGCTCTTATTAGCTGTGATGGACTAAACAAGCAGGATCTTCCGAAGTTTGTATTATTTGCACTGCCTCAGCAAAGGAAATAAACAATGCCTAAAATCTAATTTAACATAAAGAAGTAAGAATTCTTTATATGCTCATAGCTCAATGCTGCAAGTGCTGTTTTCCAGAAGGGAAGAGCAAGATCAAGGGACTACAGTTGGATTTTTGCCATTGAATATATGATCAAAACTATCACCTGGCTTTAGAGAGAACTTCTAGCAGGGGGTGGCAAATTTTAGATTCCTGGGATCATGGAAGGAGTTAAAACCTAGTAATTATCAGCTAGACACATCTAGATACTAGGTGGCCAGGTGCAGGGATCAGATACTTTAATAGAACAAGAAAGAAAAAAAAATCTACTTTTTATGTAAATATTAACTAAAAACATAATTAAATGTAGACTCTTCGAAGAAGCCAAGCATTTTCAAAATCAAGTCAGAGCAAGGGAAGTTCATGCACTCAACTTCTCAAGGGGCGCTTGTTTTTCTTGGCTCTGTGGACTTTCCTTTGATTCATTTGTGCAAAGTCCAGAAGGCGTGGTTTTTACTGAAGTTGATAGGAGCTGTGGGTGCTCAGAATTGCATCAGTAGGTACAGAGGAGGAGCTGTGGTTCACCCTCAGCCTACCTTAGAAAACTGTCCTGCCTACCCTGGCTATGAGTTAGAGCCTTTATCATCACTCTAAGCCTAGGGCCACAAATGTGTCCTTAAATATGCCAAAGCACAAAAGGATTTTGCCTCCAGAGGTGCCCCATATGAGGTGTAATCAAGACACCAAAATCACTTCACAAGAAATCTTTTGACAAAAGGAGCTATTCTCTACCCTGCAACAGTGTACATCACCTTTAATGGTGACATCTATATTTTCTGGGACAAAAATCAGTAGGCAGTCTCATTTTGTGATATTGAGGAGGACAAGGTTTCCACAGGGGATGAGCTAAAATAAATGCTAAACAAAGCCATTTTTCATCTGACACCTGAACCCCTGCTCTGTGTAACTGATTTGTCTGTAGTGTGGTTTGCTTTCATTATTCAATCCTTTGCTTCCTTTAATTTCTATAGATGTTAGTGCTTTAAGATATTCAGATTCTATTTTTACTGTTTCACCTTGTCACAAAGAACAACATTTTCAAGAGCCCCCCCCATGGAATGGCTTGGCACTCAACAGCCACTGAAAGTCCCTTTAGAGCCCAACTCCATCAGGTGTCTTGGCAAACCCCACCCAATATCATTAAAGATGGAGCACAGCCACTGTACTTAAAGATCTTCTCCTCGCCACTTTCCAAGTGGAAGACAAATTATGGTTTGCTTTTGAGTCTGAAATATTTTTCAAAATGAGTTATGTTTAACTCTGACGCTGGTGCCAATCTTGTCATTCTTGGTTCTTGGCACATAGGCAACGCTCTAAGAAAATGGATTTCACTGGGTTTGTGAGATCAGTTTTTTGTGTGACTGTATTTCAGAAGCTTATCTCAGTGGTATTAATTACATGATATCTCTTTTCTCAAAAAATATGGGTGTAATCTTACGCACACAGGGGTAGCCACAGTCCTGTGGGACTATTCACCTAAAAAAGTTCCTAAGATCCAGCTTTTTTGTCATTTTGTATTTTGTTTACAGGATATAGCTGAAATTCATAGCAAAGCATTTAAAAACATTCATGTTGGTTGTGGAGTTTTAAGTAACCTGTGGAATCTTTTTTTTCCCTTCCCTTTCCTTACAGTCAATGTCTAAGCCAAGGATTGCTGTTATTGGTGCTGGCTTGATTGGCCTCTCCACAGCAGTATGCATTTCAGAAACTATCCCTACATGTTCTGTGACTATAATTTCGGACGAGTTTACTCCTAACACAACAAGTGATGTAGCTGCTGGGATGCTTATTCCACATACATATCCAGGTGAATTAAACTTCTGCTTGACATGTAGATGTAAAGTTCAGGTTTAAGCTTTGCTCTTCATATCTATTAGATTGATATTGAAGATGAACTATCTGCTTGCTTCTGATTAGTTTAGGATATGTCTTCAGTCCCTACTTTCTGAAGAGTCATGGTGGGGGAAACCCAGTGTTTTAGGTTAGTGCTAGTGACTAGGCTGTTCTGGTGTGCGCACTGTTAAACCCTAAAGATGTTTGGGGGTAGTCTAAATTCTTTAAGGCTTTTCTTTATTTTCAATGAAAACACCTCTGTTCATATGCCTGTTTCAATACTTACTGTTGTATAGTGTTTGCTGAGAGGATGAGCATGATTACAAATAATAGAGTTATTGCACTTCCAACAAATTAGCTAACCATCTCTGTGATTTATTGAGTTAACAGTCTGCAGACAAACAGCTACTTCGTGACTTTTAGCCCATGGCCTTCACTGCAGCAGGATGGCTATAGTCTGCCCCAGTGGGAACACAGAAAGGCTTATATCTCAAAGGAAAAGAAAAAAAACCTTCAAAAGTAAATGTTTCTGCAGTGGCCTCTACCTGACTGTTTGCAATTCCTTGTACATTTAATAATAATGATAATATATTATATGAGAAAAACAGCAATACATTCATCTGTACACTTAACTAGAGAAGCAATGGTAGAGGGTATGTCTTATGGAAAAGGTGCTTGAGTTCATGTTGTCCTAGGAAAGGTACTTTTTGCATTTCTTTACTTTGACATTCTGGTATTAAATTACACAGGCCTGAGACTAAGGATTTCAGTGGGCTGGTGTCTGTGCCTGAGGATCAGGCCTTAATATTGCATTAATATATACTTTTCATTAATACATAGCTCAGCACTGTAGTCTGTGATGAGAACAACGGCAGCCTGGTGGTAAATATTAAAGGCCCAGTATTGCAAGGTGCTGAGTTCTTCCTTTGAAGACCAGCACAGTCTGTAAGAGTTGAGGACACCCAGCACTGTACACAAGGTGCAGAAAACCTGTACACAAAGCTTTGGATCTTTTGAGTACCTAAGACCAGTTTAAATTCAGATGCGTTTTTTATTTATAGTGCACACTTTTATGTGGTAGTCTGCCGTGTTTAACCATATAGAATTGTTATTCCTATTTCTTTTGACTCTTCTCTGATACTGATTTGGGAGTCTTTGCCTGATCTACATTTTCCTTCTGTGTAACTTGTGTTGTATTTCATAACTAGGTACACCAATTTATCAGCAGAAGCAGTGGTTCAAGGAGACCTTTGATTATCTCTTTGCAATCAATAATTCTTCTGAGGCTCCCAGTGCTGGCATTAGTTTGGTGTCTGGGTAAGAAAAAAAACTGTCAAGAAGTTTTTCACATTGGTATACCACAGACTGGGATACACAGGGCATCTATTCACATTGTGGTAAAGGGACTCTCCTTATTTGGAACTTTTCTTGTAACTATATTCAAAATAAGCTACAGCTTTAGGAAACATTCAGTCAGACAAAGTGTCTTTTGAAGCAAAAACCACGCAAAGGCACAAACAGACAAATCAGGGCTCTCTTCCCCTAAATATAACTTGTAGCCTGCATTTTCTGGACAATCATCCTTTAGTTGCTCAAAATATAGGTGGCCTGACTAGCAATGGGATATGTAAGTTTGCATGATACTCCAGCTCTCATAACTAAATATAAAACACAGTACATGCTTGCTACCCAATATGTGGAGAAAGATTTGACTATTCTGGGAGCTGAGGTAACGTAGTGGGCACCTGAAAAAAAGTGTGGTCAGGGTTAGATGTGGGACACTACAAGAGGTATTTATAGTCCATAGGAAGAGAATAGGAGTTAATAATTTATTATGAGAGGAGCAGTTACTACTTCCCTAGCAGTTGGAAATATGCTGAACCGGGAGAATGTGTGCATAATAGAAGTTTGGCTTTTGAAGGCCAGGGGAGAAAAGATTTTAGTTTGAACTGGAAAAAGGGAAGCAAATCTTGTCTTATATATCTGGAGTTGAGTCCTGACATTGAAGTTGTGATTTGGATCCGGATTCAGATCAACAAGTTCACACTGGGATCTGAACCCGTTTCTAGACTTAACTTGAATGATTCAGCCAGTGGTGCTCAACTTTTTGGCTTGGCACACAGGGCTGGATTGAACCCTGTGTACCAGGATAAGGCCCAGATACCTGGATCAGGCCTGTGTGGCCTTAGCTGGCCCCCTGCATGCTGGGATAAGGCTTCAGCTCCTGTAGCACTCCTGCCCAGTCCTGCAAGCTGGCATTAGCCCCGCAGTCCCACACCGATCTCCCACATGCTGAGATGGGGCCCTGGGGCCTGGTGCTACTTCTGCTCAGCCATGATGGCAGAATCAGGGTCCTGGAGCCCCATACGACATCCAACAGGCTTTGTATGCTGGCACAGATCACTAGGGCTCCACACTGGCCCTACTCCCACATGCTGAGATTGGGGCCCTGGAGCTTTGCATCTCCTCTGTCCAGCTCATGTGCCAAGATTGGGGCCCTGGGGCCCTGCACTGCTTCTACCCAGCCCTGCATGCCAGAATCAGGGGACCTGAAACCCCATGCTGCTTCTGCCTGGCCTTGTGTGCCAGAAGTGGGGCTCAGGGGCTCCACGCCCCACTTTCCACCCCAACATACCAGGATTGGGCTACATATACCAGATCTAGCACACGGGGCTATCATCCATGGGGCTCCCCATAGACCTGTGGGGAGCCCCATAGGCTGGATGATGGTGCTGGGAACCAGATCTGGTCTGCGAGATGGGAGCAAGTACCCCTAGCCTAAGCATTTGCAAAAAATTTCAGCTATCAGATGAAAGGTTCCTAGACTGCAGAAAGAAGAAAGTGTTAATGATTCATGTAGGCCCTCTCCAGTAGAGTTTCTGTTCTAGGTAAAAATGGTGACAAAAAAGAAGATACAGAACACATTGTGGTGGGAGAAAACTCCCTGGAGTTTGTTGTCTAGCTGTATAGGAACTAGGCAACACGGGTAAAGTTTTTTACTGCAGTATCTTTGCTCGAGCAATGACCATTAAGCTAGTAAAGAGGTAAAATAGCCCCCCCTAAAGGGTGGGGCATTTTTTTATACTTTTTACAAGAAGGCAAGACTACAGGGTTAATAAAAGCAATACTTGGGCGGTGCTTCACAGATCTTCATAACAGCATATTTCTATTAAGCTGAACTAGCACTTTTTAAAAGTTAAAAGTTTAGTAACAGTAACATTATGATATGTTAGCAAAACTTGCACAGTGGTAGATACTTCTTAAGGACACGATCACTGTATTTAGAACAATGGCTTCTTTGTTTTATCTTGTTCTTTGCTGTAGCTGATTTTACAGTACACAGACACAGATTCACTTGCTGCATTTTACTCAGAAAATGGTTAATACAGTTAAAATGATTACTTGACATAAGCAAAGGCTTAGCTATTATTCTGCCTTGTGGTTAGCAACATTGCTAGGCCACAGGTCATGTCTTGTATTTAGCTGTATACTTCTTAATAATCTAAATTACTGTTAACCTAACAGCATGCTATCAGAAAACTATTTTATTTTAGGGTAATAACAAACATGCCCACCACAACATTATCCTGCTGTTTCCCCCTGTCCCTCTACCCATCATATTAAATCCTCTGTCCCTCTACCCATCATATTAAATCCTCTGTTACCACATTATTTTATTTTATTTTTTTGTTTGGTGATTATAAGCTGGTTGCTTTCAGAGGCCTCGCTGAGTTTTATCTGTCCTGGTCCTTCACTCTAAGTTCTACAATAACACTGCTAAACATTTCTGTAAGTTAAGTATCATTTATGAATTCTTCCACATCGTTACTGTTGACACTTGAGGGGCCCCATTAGTCAGTGGAATCTGATTCCTAGATTAATATTTTAAAACTGAGATCAATGTGAATTGTGACACACTGGAGCATGTGCCTTAATCTCACCATTTCTCTTCCATGTCCTTTAGCTGGCAGATCTTTAAAACCAGCTCCAGTGTAGAGTTACCCTTCTGGTCTGACATTGTGTTGGGATTTCGGGCAATGACAGAAATGGAACTGAAGAAATTTCCACAGTATCGATTTGGCCAGGCGTTTACTACCCTGAAATGTGACTGTCCATCCTATCTGATCTGGCTGGAGAAGAGGTGGGTGCTGTTGGGGAAGGGAGTGAAGAGTGGTATTTTCTGACAACCACAAATTGGGAAACCATGTTCTAAGAAAGAAGTTGAAAACTAGAGAGGGTTCAGGTGCAAGCAACAACGATGATATAGGTGTTGGAGAGAAACCTATATGAGGAAAGGCTGAAGAAATTATGAATGCTTAGTCTGGAAGAAAGAAGGTTAAGATAGGTTGTGATAACAATTTTCAAGTATTTGAAAAACTACCATAATACTGATGGAGAAGCATTGTCCTTCCTTGCACACTGTTTCAATCGAAAAATCTCATATTTCAGAATTGGCTGGCCTAATTCCTCTCCAATCTGGACAAAAACCTCTCTTCTACTCCACCCACCTCACAAAGCTACTTGGAATTAGGGGTAAAATATTCTCCCATAGCAAACCTTTCAGAAATATTCACATGTGAAAAGTGTTTGACTTATCAGAAAAAACGTGCTTTAAAATATATGTTTATGCAGAAAAAGAAAGTTGGAAGTTTTAGTAAAACCAGGGACCCCCCCATTCATTTCCATGTGCCATTCATTTCAAATAATTTTGGGAGAGTCAAAAAGCCAATCCAATAACATTCTGAGCCCTGGTATGTATATAATTCAATTAAATAGACCAGGGGTTTTCAACCTTTTTTAGCAAGTGTACCCCTTCTGGTGGCAGTGGCTGGATGCTGGGTGTGGCAGGGACGGGTATGACGTCTTTCCAGTGGTGGCCTAGAATGATCGAGTTTGGTCCAAAGAAAGCCAGTGGTAGGACATAGCCACAGCAAGGTGCAGGTGAGGCCCATGCTGCCAAAGCCTCCTGGCTCCAGGCTGATCCAACAACTCCCTGGGCCAGATGCTGGCCATGATGCCAGTCAGATGATGCCAGTTTAGACAGCTATAACCAAGTATGGCCAGCCCTGACAGAGGCCTCTCGCACCTGCTTGTTCATGTTGGTTTTGATTTACAGATGCAAAACTAGCTGTTGCAAGGGGACTGGGCCTGTCACAGTGAAACCTGAGGTAGCACCACAGACCCCATAGGGGTCCCCGACCAGCCAGTTGGGCAGTGCATGTGTAGCCCACAGAGGGGTGCTGCTGCCCTCAGGCCCCCCCTGACCCTGCTCCTGGGAGCGGGCACAGAGAGCAAGCTGAGATGTGGGGTGGGGAGGCACTGCGGTGTACTGCATGGGGCCAGCGGCACCCAGTATGCCCCTCCCTCTTCCCCGGGTAAGAAGCAAAATATGGGAACGCTTTGGGGTGCGCTCCATCCCCGCTTGCCTGCCCACCTGAGTATACCCCCTACAGCCCTCCTAAGTACCCCTAGGGGTACCCATACTCCTGGTTGACAACCCCTGAAATAGACTTAAAAAAAGCAAACACATGTTGCCATTTCACAGGCATAATAATTGGATTCAAGACAATTTGATGTTAGGTGGTGAAATGAATATCTGCATCCTGGAGCAAATCTCCATTGCTGATTGCTTGATTATGATCAAAGCTATTGTATGATGTGTCATAACATAACTTGTTTTAGCAGCAAGCAAAGTGGGGGTATGTTAGTACAGAAGTCAGGTGGCACAATCTCATAAGAACACATGCCTTGTCATGTTTCATTGTCCAATACTGATACTGAAAACTGTCCTTTGCACAACTGAATTGCTGACTCCATTTAGTTGCTGTCAGGCATTCTTTGCCCCAAAGACTTTTGTAGCTTTCTTATTCCTTTTTATGCTCTTTTCATTTCTCAAAGGATGAAACCTAGTAATGTGATCTGCATATTTTCCCTTCTGTGAGGATCAGGGAAAAGAGCATTTTAAACATGTAACTAATTCTGCAAACCCAAGTGATTTGAGAGGTCTTTACAGAACCTTGCTTGGACTGCACAAATGATCGTGTATCAGACTGTCTTTCTAGACTGGCTCCAATCTTACAGTTCAAGAACTTTCTCTCACTGCCTTGCTTGAATTCTGTAGGATGTTTAATGGTGTTTGAAATCTCACCCTGTCTTTGCCAAATACAAAAGCCTTGTGTGGTATCCCACTACAGAAAAGGTCAACCTGTACCTACAACATATGTTGCTTGACTTTTCCCTAGCTCTCAGGGTTCTCTCTGCTTCACCCACCTGCCAGACTCTCAGTTTAAAGTTAAGCAAGATGCATTGATATTGCCAATTGACAATATGCAAATTATTCTGCCAGATTCTTATGTCACAAACAGCTCTGCTGGAGCCTGCTGCCTTTGCATTTGGATACATAGCTGTACCTGCTGTCTGAAAGGAAGACTGGTGTGTAAAAGGATAACAGACTCTACTGCATAGCAAATTGATATGGGACCTCTCCCATGAATTATGTTACTATCAGGTGCTGAAACAACACTAATGATACAGAATAATTTTTCTCAATCACAGTGACAGAGGGCTACTGTTAACTTCTATCCCGGGTCTGACAGGGGTGGAGCATTTCTCTGAGAACAGGGAATTAGAGGAGTCCTGCAGAGAGAAACAATAATTTTAAGGCAAGTTCAAGATGAAGGATAGGTTGACATTTAAATTAACAATAAAGGCAAACTCCAGGACAGAGGTAAGTATTGGCTGAAAAAGTGGTATATGTGGCTAACCTCTAGCAAAACAGAGCTGGAGGTTATGCAGTAAATTGCATCACCCCAACCTTCATTAGAGAGCCACTTTCAGAGTCACTGGGTGCATCTACACATACACTTTACTACGGAGTTGACAAATTAGCTCCACAGTAAAGCATCACCATCTACATGTGTGCCAGTACTAGAGCACAGTAAAACAATTAATTCTGCTATAGGAGCATGTGGTCGGGGACAGCACTATCCTATGGCAGAGTAATTTACTCTGCCAAAATGCACATGTAGAAGGTGACAGGGGCTGGCTGGGGCACAAAGGTGCTGAAGTGCAGGGGCTGCCTGCTACTTCCATTCTCTCATGCCCCAGCCAGCCCTGACTGCCACCTGGAGCCTGGGGATGACTCCCTGAGCCTACTGTCAGCCCAGAGCTGCTCTACCCTGGCTCAAAGTGCTGCGGTCCTGGGCACATGTATATACGCTGTGCCCGGGAGCAGCTGACTCCAGCACAAACTGCACTGAAGTTTATCGTGTCCATTAATTGCATGTGTAGATGCACCCACTGTGAATTTATACTTACCACATCTACAAATAAGGCCTGATTCTTCTCTCTCATGCAGTGTATTCTGTCTTTATGCCCTTGTAAATGTTATATTTCATACCAGCCCCCAGTTTAGCCTAATTTTCAACTGAGGGTCCTAAGTTTGAAAGGAATGCAGTATAAGGGAGTCTCTACAGAAAAAAGAAAGATGCTTCAGAAAAAAAAGAAACAAGGATCTTTTGATTTTAGTGTTTTGAAAGTGTACATTCTGATAGAGGAAGTGTGGAGCAACAGGCAAGATTTCTTCATATGCATGCTCAGTAACTGGTCAGACTTATTCATAGTAAGCTAAATTCCAGCTCACTTTCACACACCTAAGCTGCACTTAACGCAGCAGCAATATAACAGTAGCTTTTGGCACTATATCAGTATAAATGGACAAAAGCACAATTGCCTTAAATTTGAATGAAACGCGTTAAGGTAGACTAGTTTAATTCAGCTTATACTGATATTGGAGCAGACAGATAGATAAACAGTTTCATCAATTCAGTGTGATATAGTAAATCAGTATAATTTTAAACTGGTTCATCTATCTTTACCCTAATTCATATGAGTCATAAATAGAACCCCAGTGCATGTACTTTCACTTTTGTTCAGCTTGCATTTTTGTTTCACTAATCAAAGGATATTTTGATGGTAAATTGTCATGCTTTACCTATAGTGCTTTTTTTTAATTCTTTGTTTGTTTTTTGTAGGTTGAAAGGAAATGGGGGTGAGGTGCATGCTAAACGAATAGCAAACCTGTGGGATCTGCAGAACAACTATGACATTGTTGTCAATTGTACGGGCATTGGATCCAGACAACTTATTGGTGACTTAAAGATATACCCTGTCAGAGGTCAAGTGCTCAAGGTTCATGCACCTTGGCTAAATCACTTCATCCGGGATGGAGATGGATTAAGCTATATCTACCCAGGAATACATAATGTAACGTTAGGCGGGACAAGGGAGAAGGACAGCTGGAATCTGTCCCCAGATCCTAACATTAGCAAAGACATATTTGACAAATGTTGTGCTCTTGAACCCTCACTTCAAAAAGCACAGGACATAAAGGTGAGGGTCGGTCTGCGGCCATCCAGGTTAGCTGTGAGGCTTCAGAAAGAGATACTGGTCCAAGGTGAGAAAAAATTGCCTGTAGTCCACAACTATGGACATGGTTCAGGCGGTTTTTCAATGCACTGGGGCACTGCCAAAGAGGCTGCCCGACTGGTGGGAGAGTGCATTGCTACTCTGCAGGACTCTCTTTCAAAGGCCAAGCTCTAAACTAAATGGCCTCCTTTTTCAGTTAGCAGTGGGATAATGATGAGTACATCTACATGCCACCCTATGGTGACATTGTTGCTGTGCTGTCCTTTAGTACTTCCTTTTGGGTTTTATTTTATTAATAGATTTATTGGGCAATGCCATCCAAAATGAAGTACTAAAGCACGGCCCAGTGTTGCACTACATCATCCCCAAGGAAGTACTAAAGCACAGCACAGTAACTGCCCAGACTGCGCCATACGCGTGGCGCATGGTTATTTTTAGTTGCTACTTTGCCATTGTAGCATGTTATAATGGGGAAGTGTGCCACTACTGTGAAGTAGCTACCGGTTATGTGTAGACCAACATGATGGATACATCGCTGTAATGTGTCACACTACGTCACTGTAGTGACATGTAGATACTCCCATTAAATCTATTACTAAAATCTTCAGAATGTTGTTCTGAAGCAAATGTAAGGGTCCGTGTGCCATTTTTGCCCATGGCTGAGTTCCAGTTGGCCACAGGAGACCAGAGGGAAGCCAGAGAATTTCTCTGGAATAATCTTATCCAAGCAAATCAAATTAAAGCAACTTCAGGTTTGCTTTAATGTATGTTGCTTTTGAAAGGTCAGTAATGGACCATCCATCAGTGAAATGAGTTCTGCTCTTTGTCCCTTCCAGGCCTAACATACCTCCAGCAAACCCCTTCTCCTTCCAGACTTTTCCTCTTCAAGGAGTAGGAGGGCAGCTGGCACAGGAACCAATCTGTTGCTTACCTCTGCAAGGATGACAAAAGACATAGGCTCATAGTAGAGAATCTGGCACTGTCTCTTTCCTTTAGCTAAGAATATAATTCCAGAGTTAATTCAGTATAAAATTAGCTATCTGAGGGACAGAATCAACATGTTAACACAGATAAAGCAAAAAAGATCCCAAACAAATTTAAAAAACAATACTATATTGATGATTTGATATGATCACTTGAAAGATTTCTTCTCTAAAAAAGTGTGTAGACTGTAGATCTTCTCCAGAGGTTGATTAATGCAGAGTAATGCTTCACAAGCCACATACCTGATAACAATGCACCTACACATAGCACTGCAGTTGGATTCAGACACTTGGTTATGCAGTGAGTACCAAAAATCTCTGCAGAAAAAGCTTTCACCAGAAAATCCTACATCTGCAATTGCTTTTATCTAGTTCATCTAGTTTCAGTAGTTCCCAACATTTTATGTAACTCTTTGTTTATTTCCAGTAATGGTTTTCATATTGCAAGCTACAGTATGACTCAGTGCATTAGCATATTTTAACTTTTGATACTAGAAATAAAACATAATACTCAGTGGGTCTGGACTGCATTTGCAAATGGCTATTCTCTCATTTGTGTAATGAATATATTATGCATACCTGAGAATGTTAACATTCATTAGAAATGCCAGGCTGAGCAGCCTCTGCCCAGACAGTGATATCCCTTTTTTTTTATCAAAGGACAGAACAACATTCAGTTCTTGAGCCACACTAACTTCCTCAGTTCTGACCTGGAAGAACTATCTTTGGAGTAAGCCTCAGGGTTGCTTATTCTTGATTGCATGAGCCAAAAAGCAAGGCTTTCAGCTATGGAGCCCTGGTGTATGTAAATGTCCTGGCCACTTTTTCTCTTTTCCTAAACAATCTTATGCAGGATACTAGAGACCACTGTGATGAATATATTCTGTTCAGGAGTTCCATGACCATTATGATCTTAAAGCCATATATGCCAGCTCTATAGCTGTTTGGCTTCTCTGAAATAATGGAAGCAATTGGAACAGAACTGAGGATCCACTCTAGCATATCTAAAAGTTTATATAGCCAGGCTCAATGGCCAAGTCCTATGGTCCCATATTCTTCATCTGGTATTCTCATTGCTATGAAGATTTACTGTAGTTTATGTTGAAGGAGACTGTAGGTAAGTAAATATCCTTCATATAGTGCAAGCCAAAGCTATTCCAGCTGGAATTCACGTGTATGTGTGTATGCATGTGCACACACACACACACCCACCCCTTATCAGAAATTAGTTTCTTCCACAGAGCTGATGCTACAATACAATAAAAATTAGGGTTTTTTCTAAATTGCTTTCAGTGGTTGTGTCTACATGAGCATTTGATCTAGAAGCAGTTTACTCATGAGTAAAATACCATGGGTAAATGCCCCTAGGCAGGTGTCTATACATGCAGGGACTCAGAAGCAAATTTGCTGCTCATGACGGCAATCTGCTCCCATCCCTGCTGGCCCTGCAACAGCCCCTGCAGCAACCTGGGTGGAGCTCTAGACCAGCCCTGGGTGCTAGCCCAGGGGCTGGCATGGGGCCAGGAGACGGGTGTCTCCTGGAAAAGATAAGAATCTCCCAGCCCCCACTTCCCAATCATGGTATGTCCCCTGCTGCTTGGCTGACCAAGAGCACATTTGCTCATAATAAGAGCAATTTACTCGTGATAAGAGCAGTTTACTGTGCAGTAAGCATGTGCAAGTGTAGACATGCACGCTTACTGCACAGTGAACTGCACTACTGCGCAGTAAGGCATCTTGTGCCCAATGTAGTTTAATTCTCTCCTCCAATTTCCCCAACTTTCACTGTATTTACTTTATTACAATGCAGAATTGTGCAGTGTGTTAACTTATGGTTTTATTTGCATCACTGAGATTCTGGTGGCTGCATAATCTTACACCACAATGCAGACCATTCTAAGAAAACTATTTCTAGGGAAACTGATAATATTGTATACAGTTCTGTGGGGCTTGTCTCTTGTCTTTGTGCAAACATCTTGTTTTTACCTGAGTCTTTCAGGCTTTGCTGCCATGTGTGCCATCTTCAGGTTTTTCCCTGTCACCTGCAGCCCTGGCATTTCTGTCCCTTACAGAGTTGGGTTGTTCTTTGTGTTTTTGAACATGAACTTGTACAGGGCTTACTTAGCCTTCAGATTCTTCTTGCTACTTTTTCACAGGGTTTGTCAATCTGGTTCCCTCCTCACCTTGGGCTGATGTGAACACTCCAGAAAGACCACAAGGATCTTAAATTAAACTTTATAATAAAATGTATGAACATTAGGGTTATTCAAGATAAAAACTATAAAGAAAAACAGCTAGAACTGAACATGAGACTATTATGGAAGTGCTGCTTGACATTTCATCGCTGAACTGAGTTAAATTTTGCATTGAAAACGTGGATTCAGCCATTTGTTACTTATAAAGTTTACAGTGCATTATCCCCAAAACACTTGCTTTTTAATTATAGAATAAATTTTCTGAGATTTTACAAGTAAGTCCGTTATTTAGTTTATGAGTTTAAAATACTTTAAAAGCAACTCATTAGGAAATTTAGCACCCCGTATCAATCATTTTTGTCCCAATTTATCTCCATAATAAGCTAAAACATACAATTCGTTAGGCTAGATTTGATTTTTCTTTTTGGATTCAAAGTCGTTTTTGCTGTTATTTCTCATAACCCAAAGTATCTCATTTAGTAAGTGCTGTGAAGTAATGCTATTCTACAGAGGATTCCACAAAAAATGCATCATTTAAAAATAGCTTCCAAATCCTATCACTCTCACTGAGACCTAAGCTATAATTAAGCTTATGAAGTATGCCTTCCTACAGTTTTCAAAAAGAGTTAAAGTCAAAGTGGTCCTTGAAAGCAAAAGGATGAGGCAATTCAAGTAAGGGGAATAATGAAGGGAAAAAAATACAAAAAACCCAATCAAACAAAAAACTCCTAATAAAACCAACTTGTTATGTTTTTAAAAAGCAGTTTAATAATCTGGAACAAGAAATACTATTCTGCATTAATCATAATAACTACATGCGTATTGCCTGGTGTTACTACAATGCAGTGTTATAACCCTAATTGTGCAGTTCTATGTCTTAATGCATTTGGATTTCTTTTCAATTCATCTTAATTCTGAACATCTTGAGTTTGTGACTTAACCCATACTTAATCAAAGATGTTTTGCCTCCTTTTAATGGTCAGATCATACAGAGATTTAGGAATTTCCTATGGCCTCTGCATTATCACGCACGAGTGTTGTAGCCAAAGAAGTAGAAACTCATGCTTTTAGAATCAGAGTTTCAGGTTTTATTCTTACTACCAAGATTCACCCATATACCATATGTCTTGTTACATATGTTTTTGAGATAGTTACAATATTTCTGTAATGTTTTTACCATTAAGTTATTGCTATGTGCTCTCAACCTTACAGATCTCCATTTCCAATATTTTCATCTGATAATCTAAGGAAGGTGCAATCCCCTAATTGCATAGTAGAGAATAAGAAATTCATATTGTTTACTTCAGTAGCCCAACCTTAACTGCTATTGTGTGGTTTTCGATCATCAGTCCTGTGAGGATCTTCGAGATCACATCCTAAGGTCCTTTCCAGATAGTCTCTGAGGTAAAGGTTTTTACTTGTTCTGTTTTGTTAGCTATGTAGTTCTTGTATAAGTGTGAAGGATAATTATATGCCTGCATGTACCTGTAGCAATTTGCAAACTTTACTTTGGGTGTTTATACATGTGCTCTGAGAGGTGTGTGTGTGGGGGGGGGGGGGGCACTTTAATTAGTGAGCCACACTAATTAAAAGTGCCCGAGTGTCATGTGTATCAGAATCCCCATGCTGAAAAAATTGTGGCAGAGCACTTTGAACTAAAGCTTATTCAACAAGCTTTAGGTCAAAACACCCTGCCACCATTTTTCATCCCGGGGACGCTGATACATGTGATGCTGGAGGCTGCTAGAGCTCATTAATTTCTGTGCTCCAGCAGACTCAATTAATCGCGTCTGCTCCAACATACTGGATTTACAGCACATCAGAGCAGTCTCCCTGAATATGTGGAAGTGCCTGTTGTTTTGTGAAGGCCATTTTGATCATATTTCCTCTCTGTGCCTTCACCTTGGCTCTGGAGCTTCCATACTGAGCTGAATTATGTAGAATGTGTCAGGAGAAATTCTTGCCCCTGGCAGAAAGTTACAAGTGAAGGATTATTAGACCTTGATAGTCTTCCATTCAAATAAATTACAATGGGTATGTCTACACAAGACACTTAGCAGCTAATTAGCATAGTTTACTATGAAGTAAGCACATGGTTTACATGTGCACATGCTCACTTCACAGTAAATCTCCCTAATCCTAAGTAAATTTGCTAACTTCAAATGCAAGTAGCAAATTTACTTGCCTTTAGTAATGACGCCGTAGCTTTCATGTAGATTCCTGGCTGGGAGCCAAATCTGCTCCCAGTCAGCTGTCCAGGACTGGGCAGGAGATAGTTCCCTATTCCTGGGAGCTGCTTTGCCACAGGAGCCCGGGTGGGGACTATGTCTCCCTGCCCCTGCAGCAGGGAGCTCCCAGATCCCAATCACAGAGCAGGGCCTGGGAGATCCTTATTTCCCAGGCTGGAAGACCCTTATCACTCAGCAGCAGCTCCATGACTGCAGGGCCACTGCTGGAAGATGCATAGCTCCCAGCCTGAGCCCCGCAATTGCAAGCTCCCCAGCTTGTTCCCTGCCCAGCTCCACACTCAGAGACCTAGGTGAGGAACAAGCTCCCCAGCCCCCACCTGCAGGGAGCTCCCAGCACTGGCTCTGCAACTGCAGAGCCACTGCTGGGAGATGCTTGTCTCCCAGCCTAAGCCCCCTGGTTGCAGGGCTTGGGCTGGAAAATGCTTATCTCCCAGCAGTGGCCCTGCAGTTGCTGGCACCGGGAGCCCCCTGTAATTGGGGGGGGTGGGGAGCTTGTTCCTTGCCCAGCTCCATAAGTGTGGAGCTGGAGTGGGGAACAGGCTGGGGATCTTGTTCCCCCTTCAGCTCTGCAAGCGTGGAGCTGAAGGGGGAACAAGCTCCCCAGCCTGTTGCCTCCCCCCCCACCCCCCCCAGCTCTGCGCTCACAGAGCTTGGTGGGGAACCAGCTCCCCAGCCCCCACTCTGCAATTGTAATTGGGATTGCAGAGCAGGGGCTGGGAGCTCCCTGGATGGGGGCAGTTCCCCACCCAGCCTGGACCTGGCTGAGATCTGCCTCTGACTGGGACAGTTCCCAGCCATCCCCAGGCTGAGTGGGGAAGCATGTGAAGCCTGGAGGTATTTGGGGACTGTCCTGTTTCAGGCAGTCCCCAGCCAGCTCTGGGCTGCACATGCAGATTTCCCCATGCATTCTGGGGTTGGCCGGGTACTGTTGTGGTAAGGGGCAGGTCCTAGCCCCTTGCCTTAGAGAGAGCTGCAGGGGTGGGGCAGGTCCCAGCTGCCTTCCCCAATCTGCTGCTAGTTGCTAGCTGCCCCACTGGCAGTTCAGGGCAGGGGGCTGGAACTTGCCCCTCCCCTGCAGCTCTTTCCAAGCCCAGTGCCCCTTATGGGGGAGCTAGGGCTGTGCTGCAGAGGGAGGGGGACATTGTCCCCACTCCAGCAGTAGACAGCCCCCTGGGGCCAGAAGACAGCTGTCTTCTGGCCTGGTGCTCCCTGCCAGCCTCTGGCTAGCACCCAGGGTGAGCCTGGAGTTCCCCCTGGAGGCCACAGAGGCATCTTGCAGGGTATAAGGGCACTGGAAGCAAATCTGCTCCCTGGTCTCTGCAAGTGTAGACACCTACCCCAAAACCCTTACTAATCTAGCCTGGAGTAAATGCACGTGTAGACATGCCCAATGTGACCAAGGAGCTGGCTACTAGCCATAGAAACTCACTCTCCCAGGTGACCTGACTACTAAGTAAGGGATCCCTAACAAAGGTTTGAAGCTGACCAAGGAAGACAACTGGCTGAGAGGAAAAGAAGTTACAAAATTACAAGGTTTGGTCTGAGTGGCTTTTCAGACAAACTAGAGCAAAGAGCGAAGCCTATGTCAAATACAGAAGAGAGGACCTGGAGCTCTGGAAAGATGATTAATAAATCCCCAAAGAAAACTTAGGAGCGGGAAGGATACTGAGCGGGGGCATATCATCCAATAGTGTCTTATTTTACAGTGATCTGATGTTTCTTTTATTACTATGAGTTTACTGTGTGTCTACTTGCCTCAAATATCAGGTGCCCCTAAAGGACTAAACTATAAAATGAAAAGGACGAACTTTGGGGAGGTTAAATTTAAACTATTGTGGCATTTGGGTGGAATTCAGCACTGGTTTTCAGACCCAAAGTAGCTGAAAAATCCTTCTATTCTGATGAAGCACAAATGAATGTTCACATCACCAATGGATGTGTCTAGTTTCAGTCTGTGTTGCATGGGGTGCTATTTTCCTGAGATGTGTGTTCACTTCTATCCATTCTTCAATAAGAATGGCTTCCTGCCTCCATTTACTGGAAGCAGCCTTTTTGATCATGCCTGTATCTGTTACAGAATAGAGTTCACTTGTACATCTTGTCTTCTCTCTGCCTAAAGTATCACACTTTCCCCTCATGATTTTTTCTTGCCTGTCAAAAAACCTTGTGAATGCTAATTCGGCCTCAACACTGACCTGGCATTCTGAGGCAATTTATCATTGTCGCTCTAGACAGAAGTTAAATGGACCATCCTTGAACGGTTCCATCTTATTTGTAGCTTCTTACATATATCAAATATAAGTTCTTGACAGATAGTGCCCAATCTGTCATGCTCATAATGACCTTCAAAGGAACAATTATGGAATAAAAAAGGAGCAATTACAGTTGAGACATTTTTATCAATCCTTATAATTACTGGTAGCAGATGGACTACATGTTTGATTTTATACCTTGGCACAAAGTGATCGTTTATTACAATGGTGGGTTTTTTATATTAAAACAAAAGCAATAAAGACTCATTGACTCACTGTAGTCTCCTGCCTACAATTTAAAGTAAGTTTGTCAAATTCCTGACAAGCAAGTAGAAATTAGCATATGACACTCCAATATTATTTTTTTCAATTGAATGCTATTTAATATGGAAAACTCTTCAGTTTGAGTAATTATGTGTAGAATAAATGTACTAATCAAAGAGAACATTTCACCCCAATTTTTGTTGATGATCTGACATAAGATTACAATTTTTACAGAGAAATCTCAAAACAGTTTTGTCAACACTGAGAAATTATTTCTTTTGCACTGGCACATTTCTCATTTTCCACCAGAGGGAGCTGTTGCGCCAATTAGTTACTGAAAGCCATGTGCTCTCTGAAAAATGTACCTGGAACTGAGGGGTGAGCATAGCTGAAAATGTGGCTACAGGGCTCCGACACATACAAAAGGCATAGGGCTTGGATCCTGTAGTTGAACTTAAGATATAACAATATTCAGGTACTATTGTACAGTTACAGAAACATTTTTGCAACCTGTATTGCATGTCCTGATAAATAGGAGTTACAAAAGGAAAAGTACAAAAGTGCTCCCACAAAAGGCATTATGGGAAGAACCCTATTCACCTAACTGAACTGCCAGATTGTGGTGGTTCCCGGAGGTGTGAATCTCATACAGAATTCACAACCCAGGTAAAATGCCTGAGTCCTATAGAGTTGTAGGGTTTAAGACATAAGACTTTGATGCTTGTACATGTGATAGGGGTTTCGTCCTTCAGGGTTGCATTCTGTACCCCCTAATTTGAAATGGTGAGTAGGTTTTATTTTTCTGTTGCTGTATGCATATCATTGTCCTGGTGGCCACAGGCACCTGCTGTAGGCAGAAGTGGTGAGGGGCTCGATCCTTTTTTTTTTTTTTTCAGTGAAGCCTGCCTGCCTCTCCCATAGCTGGGGGGAAAGCTGCCGGCAGGCCAGGTAATGCCTGAGCTGCAGGGAGTCCCAGTCCTTCTGTCCATGGTAGTGGCAACCCCTGGAGCCACCCAGGTGGGCTGCTAGTGGGCCGGGTGCTGCCCCAGCTCAGAGGCACCTGATCCAACTCTTCCCTAAGTGCCCCTGGGCTTCCAGCATCCCATGCACCATCTCCGCCACCTTCTCTGGCTACCAGCACACCCAGCCACCCTCCTGCTACTTCCCCATCCTGCTCCATGGGCAAGCTAGCCTGTGCCCGGGTGGCTCCAGATGTCCTGGTGGCTGCAGGTGCCTGCTGAAGGCAGAAGCAGCTTGGGGCCCAATCCTTTTTTTCAGAGAAGACTGCCCACCTCTCATGCGGCCGGGGGGATGAGCTGAACGATTAATGGCTGCAACATTCCAAGTTGCAACATTGCAAACTACACTACATGGGGATGTGGTTTAGCTTGTGACAAGGCAAACTAATTTAAAATCCCAAAAACTCATATATGTGTAAAGTGTGATGCCATTAAGCTACACAAAGGGAAATTTTTGTCACATGTACATGGTGACATTGTCACATGTACAAGTGCCCTTTGAGGCATTTCCTATGGGCTAGGTTAGGCAGCTCCCTATCTAGCATACTGGCATTTTCAGATCCCTTCCTTAGGCACTTAATTCTTCCCATGAATTGTACAAGGTTCCTGGATGTCCAAATCAGGGCTGTGGGTTATGTTACAGTATCAAGGTCCCACATTCCTTTGTATTGCTCTGTAGACTTAAATAACTCTGGAGCACAAAAGGTGTTGGAATCTGCAAGGATTTGTGTCCCTAAATCACTTAGATGCTTCTAAAAATCCCTCCTTGAACTCTACAAGGGTGTGGATAAGGCATGTTGCTATAGCTGCAGTGTTGTAAGCTTGAGTCTCACTCTGGCCTTGTGTCAAAGGCGATTCCCAGCCAACCCAGGGGACCAGATAGGCTACTACATCATTTTCTTGTGTGCCATTGGCTATAGAAATGTGCACCTTAATTAATGGACAGCTAGGCTGATCTGGATCTTTGAATTTGAACTCTAGGACAAAGGCTACTTTTTTTCTCATGTCCTGCTTCCATCTGGGTATTGTTGGAATTCCAATAATAATCACAGGGTGGATTTCCATAGGGATTTGTAGTATGGTAACTGCCTCAAACAGAAGGATAAAGAGCTTTTTTCTGGTATTTAATGGGCTTTTCAAGTGAAAGGCAATAAATAGTATGTGAACAGATGTTTTCACTCTTTTTTTTCATTCTCTTGCATCTCTTACATAATTATACGCTAAAGTGCTCTATTCTTGTTTCTAAACCAATCTTACTGCAGCGCATATTATAAGAAAGAAAAGACAGAGCACTTGAGTACAAAAAACAAGAAAATTCCTCACTCTTTAAATGTTTTTGGTATCCATGCATCCATTTTTCTTATCACCCATGTTACCCTTGAGAGATGAATAAGAAGGTATATAGCAGACTCTGCTTCTTCCAGCAAGCACTTTGCACTGAAAAGTTCTTCCAGAAGCTCCTCTCCCATCAGCCCTCCAGCCTCTTATGTCTGCAGTGGCACCTTCCAGTCCAGCCTGAGGAAGGGGTGGTGCTATCGGGGTTGTGAGGCAGATATGAAATGATGGTTCTAGGAATCCCTGCTTCCTCCTTGCTCCATGGGAGGAAAGGGGGAGACTGTGCATGTGGAGCCAAGAACCACCCACTCTCTCTTTCCCTGCCTATGCAAGAAGGATGGTAGAAGCCTGGTAATGGCTATTTTCCTTCCCTCCACAAAACCTTTTGATGTAGAATCAAAGAATCATGGAAAATTAATGTTGGAAGGGACCTCAGGAGGTCATCTGGTCTAACCCCCTGCTCAAAGCAGGACCATCCCTAATTATATCATCCCAGCCAAGACTTTGTCTAGTCAGGTTTTCAAAACCTCCAAGGATGGGTTGGAGGTAGGCTGTGCAGAAGAATAGGGGTCTCTGTATGCTTCACAGATTCACAGAAGTTTAGGGCTGGAAGGGACCTCATGAGATCATCCTTAGTCCCCACTATGGGCATATGCCTGGGTCCCAGAACTCTGCCTGTAATTATGTTTGCTTCCCACAAAATAGTGGTGTCAGAATTTTTTCAGAGATTATAAAAGCAAGAGAATGTGATTTTGGGGTCTTTCTTATTATAATGGCAGTTAGTCTATATTTGATTGGGTTGCAATATCTAATTAAATGACCTTTTTGTCACAAGTGCATTGAATTATACTTTGGTTGGAATTTCAGAAATATGGAATAAATTTAATATCCAGAGCATTGTAGGGGAAGACTTTTATCAGATGTAGATATGTATTTTTAAATTGGTCCATGTCCTGTTACAGGCTTGAATTCAACTGTAGACACCACTTCTCCACCAACCCTTTCAGTGTGATTGCCACCTGGTCAGATATCAAGAATAGCACCATTTGCTTCCAGCTCTTATTTTATTCCATTCACTTTGATGAGGCATAAAGAGAAGACACATGCCAGCATATCATACCATACAGCAAGGCAGACTTTAGAAGTATGCTGAACATCAATTACTGCCCTTTACTTGTTTTTTTTTTAATGTACTACCTTGGAATGCCTTATTGCTCTTCTCATTAGCACTCTGTATTCTTCTGATTCCAGATCTCTTCTCTTGGACTGATTTTTTTTTTCCACAAGCATGTCCTGAAGAAAGTGTCTTTTTATGAGTGAATAGTTACATCTGTTAGATTACTTCATAGCTATTACCATCCATTGTATAAATACACTGGCACAAGTACTGCAAAATGTAAAACCCATTAAATATTTAGTTTTCTAAATCTTATGTAACTTAGAAAAAGTAATTTCCACTCAGGCAGGTGATTCTTTGAAGAGCTTAGTGTTTTGACCTTTTTATAGCCTTATAAATTAATAAGTTGTTCAGTTTCATTTTTAAATTTAAGATATTTGGTTTTAGTCATAGGCTAGGAAGAGAGATTGCATTTGTCCCTGGACAAGTTCCAGAACAGAAATATCCCAGGATCAGTATGTACACACATCACCTTTCTAATCAAGATTTAGCAAGCAGCTGAATCCACTACCACTTTTCTGCCATTGATTCAGCAATGCAATCCCAGGATAACTCTTCAGATGCACATTACAATCTCAGCTATGGAAGTCTGAACAGCTGCACTTTGCTCTGGGATAAAATAGTTTATCCCAGGACAAATGCAACATCTGTTTGTAGTCTTTGTAGTTCAACACTGCCTGTGAGATTGGCCCTATGTTTTCCATTAGCAGTGGTAGATGTGAGAAAATTGCAACTAGCCTAAAGCTAAGTGTACCAAGTTAAAATTTAAAATTTACCAAAAGTTGGAGTTTGTATTAGAAACTCCAGAAAACTCTTAACATAGTTGGATTGCCAAATGGTGCCACAATTAAGACACAAAGGAAATATGCTGGCAACACTAATTTATTGAGAAATATGACCATGTAATTGCAAGTATGTGCATTACATATGAACCATCATAGCTTATTTTTTATATTGTAAACTGGAATCTTTTTTAGAAAAAAGAAGCAACATCCACCCACAGCTAGACTTTTTTTTCTCCAGCATTATCAATATTTTTGTTAGGGGAACATATTGCTACCTGTTTGAATAATGACATGTTTTAGAGGAAGGCATAAAACCATTTCTGTTTATTGCTGAGAGTGAAATTTGGCTGCTGGCGGCAATAGTAGTTGTTGAGACCGCAATAATCAAAGTACAATGAATAAATTAATACCTGAGGGATAGAGAGAAGCTGCAGAGAACCTATTACTGAAGAACTTTATTGTTTTATTTCCTATTATAATGGCAGTTAACATTTGTGTACCTTTGTGTGTGTGCGCACACAGCTCAGAGGTAAATCTTGGTCTCTGATTCCATCTTCAGATCATTCATTATAAAAAAATTCTTCTGTTCCATGAGTTTCAGAACATACAATCTATCCTGAGATACTTGAATGTGCTCTTGATGTTCTATATTTAGAGGAGAATGAGAGCTCCTCTTTATTTCTCTCATATACAGCTACTGAGCACTGGGATCAATCTTTTGTTAAGCTACTGAAATATCCTACTAAAGCAAAAAGTGCTAATAGAGACTGCATGAAAAAAAATCTCTTTCAATCATTATCTTCAAACCTACAAGTAGAGAATTTAGAAGTGGTTTTAATGATCAGTTCAGTTAAGCTTTAGCCTTGTCATCCACAGACTCATATTTCTCAACAACGGTGTATGAAAAATAGACTGATGCAGCCAATTTACTTCTAGAATCTGAAAGATAATGGAAATTTATTTTCTCTTTGGGTTTTAAATGGGATGTAAATCATAGTATAGAGTAATGATTGTGCTTCATTCACTGACCTAGTGGCCCTGTTCATACCTTAATAGGGCCTGACACTTCACACACCGATAAATGCACAATTACTATACTGACAGAGGTTTTCACCTTATTTTGATTTCTAACTTTTTTGGTTGCTCTGTTCTGCTGCTGTCTAGTGCACTATATACAGAGGTTGGAATCTGGATAGACCTGCTTTTTCCAGTCCAAGCTCTGCTACTGACTTTCAGTATAACTTAGAGCAAGAAAATAAGACTAGTACCTTTAACCTTGTGGCTAGGGACAGACATTACACATAAACTGGTTTAAATGATCAGAAACTGTTTTAAACCTATAACAGAACAGATGTTCAGTGCACATAAACCAGTTTGAGAATGGTTTGAGATAAACCTGGTTGAATGTAGTATCAGACTTAACTGATTTGGCTCAAACTGGTTTATGCAATGTCTGTCCCAGACCCCTTGCTGGTTTAAGATAAACCAGACACCCACAGCTTCCTGGCATGCTCTATGGACTGGGCAGGGCTCTCTATTCCACAGCAGGGCTGGCCTCTCCACCCTGCTCCCTGGCTGCAACTTCTCCCCTCCTCCCCACCACTCCCTGCTAAGCAGGAATTCCCCCCTCCCCTCTGCCTTGCTGTGGAGGTGTCTGTGTATTAGCTAGCAGGCCACAAGGTGATGAATCAACTGGCAGATTCAACAGGTAGAATCAACAAGTAGCTAGTAATGTCCTGCTGTTGTTTTTTAATTGGGTGATAAACACTGTTATCAATTCTCTGCTGGGCTACTCAAAGCATCCTGCCAGGGTCTGGCCACAGCCCCCCTCAGCATAATACTGTGGAAGGGAAGGAAGGGCTGATCTAGCGCCCTCTGGCTGCTAGCCTGAGTCACTGCAGGCATGTCCCTGCATTTCTGGGATATCTGTCCAGTTACAAATCTGATTTAGCTTAGCCAGGTTAGACTAACCTGCAAAGATTTAATCAATTCACACTCAGGCTTTTTGAATGTCTGTCTCTAGCCTGTATGCCTATAGTAAGGCACCTCATCTGCTGCAGGAGTTTCTCTAGCCCACATCACAAAAATGCATGTATAATATATGCTTTCCTTTCTCTCAGCATATTTTAATATGTATACAGCTGCACAGTCTTGGGAATCTTGTGTCCTTCAGTTTCTTCAGTGGGGTTATTGCTTGCGGCAGACCTGGAAGAATTGATTGCAGATTTCCTGTCTCCTGGGTTCACGTATCAGCTGGTTCTGGTCCTTTGTGTTCCTGCAAAAGAAATATAGAAACATTGCAGTTTTCCTCTGTCTTTTTCCTTTATCTGAAGGGAAAAACCATGTTTATAATGAGGTACTGTGTGTCAGTAGAATGACTTGAAGGACCTCACCACTCAGACTTATAACACATAGATAGATACAATCTATTACTTCAGGGACCATATTCTCATTTCACTTGCATTCATTCAACCCTTTGGATATCAGTGGCAGGGGGGAGGGAGGAGAGGCTGTTTAAATGAGATGAGATTTTGCCACATGAATTCCAGCTGGAATCCTAAGGAATAGAAATAAGACTAGGCCCAAAGCTAAGGCAATCATCACCAAGTCACTGTAGAGCTATAAATGTTTTCTACCACCTGCCTTAGGGCTATAGCAAAATGACATTATGATTAGATAAAATGCCTGTTGACCTCAAAGTTCTTATATTTCCTCACAACTCAAGTTAAAATGACAGGTACAGCTGGCCTGCTTGGCTTGAGGCACAGTATGCTTCACTTTATCTAACCATTTCTAAACTGAAATTTTGTAACTGTGGTAGCCTTTTGAGCTCTAAATTTGGGAAAGTTTTGACACAGTACCACTCTGTTTTCATGCATATGTACTAACATTGTTCCAGTTTTCATGGCATTTCCCTGGGATGTGGGAGGAGGTAAAAAAAAGAAAAAAGCTTCATTTGTTGTGTTATACCATCTAGTTCTGCAAAATGACTCATTTTAAGGCTGGTGGGCTTGGTAAATAGAGTAGAACAGGGTATATTTATGTATCAGAGTCATGTAATCACTTGGTCAGAACAACATTTTGTTTGTACAAAGTCAAACTCTACAACAGGATTCAGTCATGTTTTTGTGACCATGCTCCTGCAGAGAAATGTGAGCAAACATTTTAACTTGCTGTAGGCCAACCCATTTTTGATCTGATACAAGGCCAAGGGCTGCAATTCAGGGTGGGGACTCAGCTATGTTGACAGGGTACTAGATAGAACAACAGAAAAGGGCTTTATGTCCTTAAGAAAGTAACTGTGGTGGGAAGCTCATTGGCAAGGATTTGCCTTTGCTCTGCTTTAACTTGGGCAGTCTCCCTAAAGGCACATAGCCCAAAGCTTTGTTTGCTTTTATGTTGGTCTTGTGCATGGATTTTTATCTTCTCAGAGTCAGTGTCTAGTTCAGGGGCAGGCAACCCCCAGCACAAGTGCCAGATCATGGCACTCGAAGGCATTTTGTTTGGCGCACACGCCTCAGGGAAGATAGCAGGGAAGGGACCAGAGCTGTGCTAATACAACAAGGATCAGGCTCCTCACAGCTCCCCTGCCATCTGCCCCAGCATGCCAAAGTCTTACAAGTCAAGGTTGCGGGTGTTTTTGGCACTGCCCAAAAATGCTGCCAATCCCTAGTCTAGTTGGTTTCACCTAGCTATGAATGATATATTTCAGAGAGAGCCCTCTGCCTTTATCATTGTTTGAAAGTATCCCAGTGGCAAACAAAAGATACCCACATAGGCAAACTAGGCACATGCTTAGGGCCCTGAGTTGCAGGGGGCCTGGTCCTTCCCTCCGTGGTGATGGCTCAAATGACCTTGTCCACCTCACTTCCCTTTCCTTCCCCTCCACTCTACTGGCCTTGTTGCTATGGTGGCTGCTTCCTAGCATCCCATGGGCCGTGACTGGCCTGCAGGCCAAATCTTGGTTACCTCTTCTTTATAAAGATTAGCTGTTCTAGACTATTCTTTGAATTAGGATGAGACAAGATTTTTTTTAAATATCTTTTATTGGGCAAGCTATGTACTTGGGAGGGCTGTTGGACAACTGTTGGACAAGTTTTGGGCATCAAATGCCCTTCCTCAGGTCTAAGAAGAAGCAGACACAAGTTGACTAGAATACTATATTTTCTTGTATACCACAAGCCCCCAAATAAAACACACATGCCATTTTTTGGAAGGCAAGATGAAGAAAAAAATACTTTTCCAGAGTTGTGGCTATATAGATCAGGGACAGAGCTTATTCACCCTGCTTTTCCTGTTTAACTACAAGCTGAAACCCTAGCTGCTGCTGAAGACTGATCTCCAGGGGTGGATTTATGATTTTAAAAACAGCTAAAATGTCTGCAAAGCTGTGAAATAGGAGGAGAGAGACCAGGAGCAGCTAACAGACAGCAAAATTGCCAGAAGAAAGTTTAGCTTGATTAGTGCAACTTTAGCACCACTAAAAAAGAGAAACAATTCTTAACACCTGTGGAACAAAGAACAATGAACCATTATGTTAATTGATTCCCCCCGCTGCCTGAATAGCAATACCACGGCTGTTGCTGGGCAGTTGGTTTTATAGCAGGAAGCAAAGTGGGGTGATTCTGGGTAGAAAAAAATTGAGATATGTACCACTATTTTGGGGGGCTGATTTTTGAGAGAATGTGTATGTGGTATGCCTGAAAATATGGTATCAGACAAAAGACACCATGACATGCAAACAGCTTGCTTGGAGGAATGGAGGAGGGCTGTGAATTAATTGTGAAGAGGTGTTATCAGGAACTGGTTGTAGTTGTTAAAGTTTGGCATGTTCATAATGGAAAAGCTAACTAGCTTGATGAGAGATTCTGTTATACAACACAGTACTGTATCCATTTTATAAGTAACATGGAAACACTGGAAGTGTTAAACTCCTCTTAATACTAATTTTATTCACAATTAGAGGATGAGTGGATTTAGAACTTTGCTCGTTATAACCTGGGGTAGTTCACATGCAGTTTTTATATTGAAAGAAGATTTGCAGGGTTTTAAACTATTTAAAAGAATCTTCTAGGAAACTTAAATATGAGGACCAAACTCTAACATTTATTTACATGAGCACAGGACTTATTGTCAATGGAAGCTTCATACACATATTCAAAGGCAGTATTTAGCTTACTGTTAGTGATGGACCCAGATTCTCCATTACATCCAGCTTGTTCTGGGTGCAACAGAGAAGGAAGGCCTTATTCTCCCTAGCCTGAGCAGGGGTTAGAAAAGTCCTAACTCCTTTTTCCTTACCTTCTGGCAATGGTCTCCATTCCCAGAATAATGAAGGTACATCATACGTACATCAGTCCTTCCACTTTTGGCAAATTGCCTTAGAATGTTTTAGGCTCTGGTTTCTTTTTAATCATTGCTGTTCACATTCAGGTTTTCTTACAATTGACTTCTTGAGGAGGCAATTAATACAATAATTTCCTTGTTAAAGTGAAGAGAAAACACAGAGGAGGAGAGTGCTTTAGGGTTGTTTATGAATTCTCATTGGATTCCACATTAGTCTGGGTGGGAATTCTCCTTGCTCCTGTTTGGTATTTCTGTCCTTATTTTGTAACTCTCTTTCAATCTCTCTATACTTCCAGGGTTTTAGCTTTAAAGATACAGAGATGTCTATATCCAATAGAAGTAGGAACAAAGATTTTTTAACGTGTGAAAAATGTAATAATGTTATTCAGATATTAGAAAAAAATATTAAATATATCAAGGTAGCTTCTGACATTTATCTTTCTTGCCTCAGACTTAATATACTTTAAGACTGAAGTTAACCAAAACTCAAAGGAAGGAGATGACCTGAAACGTATCATTATTGTAGTACAAGGTCAGTGTTTAATATTTATTGCCAAGGATGACAGAAATAATTGCCGGATTTAAGTACTTTAGCTTCCTATTTAACTTGTATACTGATAATAAACTAACAAATAAATCTGCACTGGTAAGGTCAGAACTGACAGTCCTATAAATATTATTCACTCAGTCAAGCCTCCCTACTTTTTCCAGAGACTGTTTTTTTAATGTCCTAGGAAAATTTCCATTTCCTGAGGTTTAAGCATCACAAGATTACCCCCTGCCCCTTCTGATTCTTGAAACTTAGCACTCATGTTTTTAATATTTTTCCCCACAACCATGAGGGCTACAAACTTTTTATTTAAATGAAACTATAGATTCTCACATTTGAGTACCTGATTGTTGCCATGGGAATGGGATTTTAAAATATACTAAATATTGCAAAGCTCATGATAAGATGATGAGTCCACAACATCATAAGCCTTGTCATTTATACTTTGTACTCTCAGTCTAATGCATATTTTTAACCTAAGTCTTCCATGCAGGTGCTTTATTTATATATCCAAAACAAGTCAAGGAGTACAGCTGTCTGCAAGTATCTCTGTCTTTGTGAGTGTGATCATTATTTTCGAGAGTTTCATCAGATACAGGTAGTCAAGGATTTACAATATGGATCTCTTAAAAAAAGAGGAAAAGGTCGGCCATTGTAAACTGGCAGAGCAAACCTGCTAGATCAGCAAATGCTCTTCTTGAAAGTTTTATTCTTGACACTTTAGAAGCCATAGTTCTACCCATTTTAATTTTTTCCCTGCAATAAACCAGACTGCCCTTCCATTTCTTCCCCCTGATTTTCATTCATCCAACTACTTTAACCTGCTTCTAACAAGAAGTGATCTTTCTGCCTCATGCAGGCTCCCCTTCTCACAGCAGCGCTCTTCAAACAGCCTTTTGGCAGCAACCAGCTCTAGCTCTGCCTTTTGCTGCGAAGAGATGAGAGGCGACCAAAGAGGCCAAAGCTGGAAGCAGTTGTTGCTGCTGCTGTGTCTGAAGAAAAGGCAGTAGGGAGTGCAAAATAGCAGGGAGCAAAGCAGTTCTGTTTCAGAAAACTACCTCCCACTGCTGTATTGGCCAGAATTGTTGGCAGCTCTGGAACAGTCATATGAGCAAGAAGAAAACAAAATAGTTTATCATAACCTAAGCTAGGAAGTTTCTACTTATGATGCAGCATTCCAGTGTTCAAAAGCATCCCCAATGCTCACCAAAGAGCTATAATTGCCATATTCTATATTCCCTTTAAGATCCTGGGGGGCCTTCAGTCCCCAGCACTGCCTCATTTCCCTTGTTCACCTGTACACGGTTTTCATTGTGCAAGCAGTGAACTCCTTGCTTGCTTGAAAACAGAAAAGGCCTCTCCTATGAATATTCTCTTTCAGCAACATTAGATTGAGAAGTCAGAACAATGCTCGTTCCCTCCTTTCCCCTTTGTACCAGTTAAAATATTAATGTCTTTATATTCATGAGTAGGGAAGACTAAGGCTCTCTGAACTGAAAGCATCTATGTTTTCTCCACAGTGGTTTTCAACTTTTATCATACCAGGAAGACCCCAGGATGCTCTTTCCATCTAGCTAGGACCATTTTCCACGAAGCAATGCAGGGAAGTCAGAAGCCTGGCCTTTTCAACAATGATCTGGTACTCCCAGGTTGAAAATCCCCTTTTATAAGGAACCCATAGCTCAGGCACAGGTGTATACAAAAACCTAGTGTGGACAATTGCATATAGCTCTTATTCATTATGTTGAGTACAGTAGTGCATAAAGACCAATAACAAATGCATCCCCTTCGCTCTGCCCCTGATGCTTGGCCCTGTACAAATGCAGGTTTGTTAATGGAAAGAAAAGTGAAGTGATGTCAGTGAGTGGGTAAGAAGGGTAGGAACTGAGGTGAAGGAATAGTGGAGGAGGATTGGAGGAAACAGCCATTCAGCATGGGGCAAATAGAGTCCAGCCTACAATTGTTTGTGGATGTCAGGGGGTCCAGGCCTTGACAGCTTCTGCAGCTGCTCCTGTTGGCTGGAGGATCTGGCTGGCTCCTCTCTGCAATTTCTCCCAAGGCCACTTGAAGGCATCACTTGCTTCTAGTGCCCCAGAGCATGGGGTATCTCTTATACACAATGCTGGGAAAAAGAGGCAGATGGAAGCAGAGTGATTTAACTGACACATCTAGAGATTTTTTTCCACAGAATTTACTCTCTGACACAGACTTGATAAAAATGTACATATTTTTCATGTTTTCTTTGCCCTTCTTTGACATGATTCTGTTTTTTTTCTTCTAGAGTGGCTTTGCCATTGCTTCAAAACAAAAGGGGTTTTGTTATTTAGCCAGCAAGTGTATTGTTCAGATAGGTCTGGTTATAACGAGCATACTTCAGCATCCCTGGGTAGCGTTCTTTCATTTCAATAGTTAACACCTACGGCTAGTTGCCAGACATGGTTGAAATGACTGATACAAGATCACCCCCCTTTGATTTCCATTCCTCTCTGTCTTAAAAACCAATTATGACACAATATTTATTAAAACTTTCCTTCTGCCTCAAGACAATCCTGACTTTGTACAAGACTCCAACAAAATAGTCATAGTCTTCCTTCTTGGATTTTGCTTTTATTTCAAATATAACATTAAAGGGAAAAAATTAAGTACAACTGTTGGCTGTTGATGAAAAGGCTTAATGATGACATACATGGAGGGAAGGAGAAACTTTCAAGCTGTTCATACACATTGTGATACACACAGTCTGGAGCACAGGGGCATTCGGCACTCTGATACGTGCCACACAAGGAACACAGAATTATTGCATCTTGAGCAAAGCACATTTTGGGTGCTGTGCCCCTGGTAGGAGCATAGCAGGCAGAACAGAGCCAGGCATTGCAAACTGCTAACCCTGCCTCTTCAGGGACACCCTCCAGGGTGTTGGGGTGCTGGTCCCCTTCAGAAAAAGATCACAAAAACATACTGCAACAGTCCAGCTGGTGGGTGTGTGAACAATAGGGGATTTTGCTCAGATCCAGGTAGTGCTGGAGTGATGTTGTAGCTTGCCCCTCGTATAATTCCTGGACCATCACAGCTACAACATGAGTACGAGGACTCTGGAGTACGATTGGTCCTGGAGTACGAGGACCAGTTGCATGGTTGGGATAGATGAATGGACAAAGGCAGATCCAGGGGAGGTACACTGGTACACTTGCATCCCCCTTTACTTCCTGGTCCATCCAAAGTTTAAAGTCAGTTGCCTAGCAGTGGCAGCAACTTTTCTGTTCCAGCGGCAGTGAGAGGGTCCATCGACTTCATGGATCATTATAATTTGAGGCCAGTTAGTCTCACCTCTATCCTCAGGAAAACCTTTGAAAAAATTATTAAGGATCACCTTTGTGGGAGCCCAGCAGAAAAAATAATGCTGAAGGGCAACCAGCATGAATTCATAGCAGGTAGATCCTGCCTGACTAACCTCGTTTCTTTTTATGATCAGGTCACCAAATGCTTAGACAAAGGAATCCAAGTAGATGTAATTTACTTGGATTTCAAAAAGGCCTTCGATACAGTGTCTCATTCCATTCTTATAAATAAACTAAGCAACTGTGTCATAGATGATTACACAGTCAGGTGGGTGGCAAATTGGCTTATGGGACACACCCAGAGAGTAGTGGTGGATGGGTCAGTATCGACCTGGAGAGATGTGGGCAGTGGAGTCCCTCAAGGTTTGGTCCTTGGACCAGGGCTGTTCAATATCTTCATCAGTGCTCTCCACGCCCCCTCATCCAAGTCACTCTGTCCAAATTTGCAGACAACACCAAATTATGGGGCAAAGTAAACACACTAGGGGGCAGGGAATGGATTCAGGCAGATTTGGGCAGGTTGGAAAGTGAGCAGAAAATAATAGGATGCAGTTTAACAAAGATAAGTGCAAAGTGCTGCACCTAGGGAGATAGAATCAACAACACACTTACAGGCTGGGGGATGACTTTCTAAGCAGCACAGCAGCGGAAAGGGATCTCGGAGTCATAGTCGACTCCAAGATGAACGTGAGTTGTCAATGTGACAAAGTGATAGGTAAAGTTAACTGCACTCTATCATGCATTAGTAGGCGCATCACAAGCAGATCTAAGGAGGTGATACTTCCCCTCTATGCGGCATTGGTGAGGCTTCAGCTGGAGTACTGCATCCAGTTTTGGGTGCCGCACTTCAAGAGGGCTGTGGATAACCTTGAGAGGGTCCAGAGGAGGGCCACTTGTATGGCTGAGGGCCTGAGAGAGATTGAGGGACTTGGCCGTCCTCAGCCTCCACAAGAGAAGCCTGAGAGGTGATCTTGTGGCCGTCTATAAATTCATCCCGGGGGGGCGGAGAAGGAGGCAGCAAGGAATAGGAGATACTCTGTTTACCAGAGTGTCCCTTGGGTAACTAGAAATAACGGCCACAAACTGACAGAGAGCAGATTTAGATTCGACATTAGGAAGAATTTCTTTACGGTAAGGGTGACCAGAACCTGGAATGGGTGTCCAAAGGAGGTGGTGCTCTCCCCTACCTTGAAGGTCTTTAAGAGGAGACTGGACAAGCACCTGGCTGGGGTCACCTGATCCTAGTGTTCTTTCCTGCCCAGGGCAAGGGGTCAGACTCTGATCTACTGAGGTCCCTTCCGACCCTAAAAATCTATGAAATCTATGACATTTGCTTGATTCTTTCTAAACTCTTCATTCCACAGGTGTCAACCATGTTCTTTCCTTTAACTGGTCTTTAATAGTTCCACTATTCCAGCTTTGCCTGCTTCTGCAATGCTGCTGTTTGTTCACTGCTCCTAGTCACTTAGCTCCCATTTCACACACCTGCAGATTATTTTTTAACTCTAGCTGAAAACAGCAACATAGGTGTATAAATATTAACTCAGGTGAACATTAGCTTAAGTATGGAAATAACTTTCAATGAAACATTGGAGGCACTATTAAGATGTGCAAGAAGGCTTGATTTTATTTTCTGACTTGGAAAAAGAGACATGCAGGGAGCATCCACACATGAAATTAATGCAGTGCAATAAACTCTGGCACATATCATGCTGGAGTTTATTATTTCTGGGCGCCACATTTACATGTGTGCCCAGGACTGCAGCACGTTGAGCTAGGTTGGAGCAGCCCCTGCTGGCAGGAGGCCTGGGGGGTCAGCCTGCCAGCCCAGGGCTGCTCTGTCCCGCCTTAACGTGATGCAGAGGGGGCTGGCTAAGGCACAAGGGTGCTCTGGTGTGGGGCTAACCTCACCAAAGTACCCTTTTGCCCCAGCTAGCCCCATCAGTGTCTCCACATGTGTTGATGCTGGCATAGGATAATAGGATACTACTTGTGTTTACAAGTACTAACCTACTGCTGAAATAATTAGTTTTCTGCAGCCTAATAGGGCTGCAGTGCACATGTAGATGCTGAGACTTTACTGTGGAGCTAATTAGGCAGCTCTGCAGTAAACATTTCCTGTAGATGCCCCCATGTTTAACTAGAATAACTCCATGACTAGTGAAACAACATCTTTGGATTATTTTTGCCTAGTTTGTTGTGTTTTTATATATAATACATGATATAGTAAATTAATGAGCATTCCAATAAACATTTTTTTGCTTCAATCTTAAATTGAATACTATAGCTCTAGGCCCTTACTTATTAGTGAAGCTTCTAGTTTCTTTTTAACTGGAGAAAAATGTGTGCTGTGTTATATGTCATGATATACCACATCACCTGCACCCTTTTCAAAATCCTAGATCCTATGCGGATAGGCCCATGGTTTTCAGCCATTTTAGACTTGAGGCACCCCTGGAAAAATGCCAGCTCTTAATTTTCACTTGTTTTTTGACCATGGAAAAATACTAAGATATTTTTTCTGTTGTAAAGAACTGAGAAAGCCCAGCACGAGGCAGTATCTAACACGATTGTTTTCCTACTTGAACTCTATTGATTTTGTGAATCACAGTTGTTCGCCAAACAGCACTAACACTGTGCAGCACCCTAGCGGGGAGCACTCGAAGGGATCTTGAGCCACTCAGGTTAAGAACCGCTGGGATAGAATTCCAAAGCCATGTGATGCACGGGGAAGCTTGCCTATGTCTACCCCGACCATGCAGTTGGTTCAGCAGAGAGATATCAGACAGGTGTATTTGATGTGCATTAGGAACCTAGGCTGATGCCCACCATAATATGCACACTGGGGACAACTGAAGAAGAAAACAGATACAGGAGTGAAAGTCAAAGGTTTAAAATGAGTGCACCAAGGCACTGAGCTGAGCAAACCAGACAGTGCCCGCTGGCCCTTGAATGAGTCTGAGGAGCTGCGGACGCTGCCCAGAGATGTGAGCAGACCCACGACTGGAACATGGCCCTACAGTCCCAGGGGTCCTCCCAGCCTGGCCCCCTTGCAGGTACGCTCCGAGCGCGGCCAGGGCCAGGAGGCTGAGCAGGCGGCCCCAGGACTGTGGGAGAGGAGTGTCTAAGCAGAAAGGTGCGGGGAGGGTGCAGGCAGAGCCGCGGCAGGTGGCGAAAGACAGGGCTGCACACCCACACCTCCCAAAGGTGCCCGCACTGCAACGGGCTGGGCGTGCCACTACGGAGGGGGGCCCGGAGGCGCCAGGGAGAGCTGGGAGCCCCTTGGTGCCTTGCAGGGCAGATCCCGGACATCCGTGGAGGGGGTTGGGGCCAGTCCTGCTGGAGCGGGGGGGGCTGTGGGACGCTGCCCCCCGGGGTGCTCGGGGGGAGCCCCCCGCCTTCCCGCCACTCCTCGTGGCCGGAGAGGCTGCGGCCGGGGCGCGGCGTGCGGGGCGGAGCCGCCCGCTCCCTCCGGCCGCACGCGGCCCCCGACATGGCCACGGAGAAGCCGCTGCGGAAAGGCGCCGTCGCCCGCCTCTGCCTGCTTTCGGCCGCGCTCTGCCTCGGCCTGCAGCTGGCCCTGCGGCCCTCGGGGCGCCCCGAGGCGCAGCCGCCAGCCCCCGGCCCAGCCCCGCCGGCCCTGGGCGCCGTCCGCGGCAGCAGGAGGCAGGTGACCTACGTGCGCAGCGGGCGGCGCCGCTGCTGCTCCCGGGCGCCCGCTGCCGGCGGCCGCGCCAAGGTAGGAGCCGGGGCAGCGGGCACCGCCTGGGCAGCCCCGCTCTGCCCGCCCCTGCCCTGCCTCGGCCCTACAGCCCCGTGCACAGGGCTGCAGGCTGCAAGCGGGGGGCCCTGGCCACACACCCAAGGGTCATACACCCACTCTCCACTCCCCGCTACGTAGAGGACAGTCTGGGTGTCCTCTTCATGCGAAAGCGGACGCCTTTATGTGTTGGGGTTTCACCATCACTACGGGACAGAGTAGCAGAAAACCGGACTGTCCTCTATGATGGCCACTCTAGCCATAGGGCCCCCCAGCTGGATCTGGCTCCCTGGTCCTGCCTGGCTCTGGGGTTGCAGTGACTGGTGGCACTGCCTGGTGCCACCTGGGTGGGCCCAGTGGGCTCTGGGGACCCGACAGGCTCAGCCGTCCCGGCTGCCTCTAGGGCTTGGGCTGGATCCGAGGCACTTGTTTCTGGCTCCCTGGAACCAGCTGGTTCTGGATCTCTGGTCCCGGCCAGCTCTGGAGTCACACGACGACGCTGAGCTGTGTGGACCCGGCTAATGGCAGCCTGTATGAGAGATACATACTGCAACCCCTCCCTGCCGTGGCAGTGTAGGGGGTGCTCTGCATGCGGGGGCAAAGTCATGGCCCCAGGGGTGGTCACTTTCAAGGCTCAGCCGTTTTGCTGTGTTGTAGCAACAACCAATTTCTGCCCCTGCCCTTTGCGCGGGGCTTGGAAGTGGGGGGTGGTTAGAAATGGGCTTTGGGAGGAGGAGATTGCACTGTCTGCCTCCATGCCCTCCTTTTTCTGCTATGTGTCAGGGTGGTTTTAAGCCTTGGTTGGGAGTTAGCTACAGCCAAAGCTGGGGACTTTGACTGCAGGGTGCAATGCTCCTGCTGGGACCAAAGCTGGAGGTTGCTGGCTAGGGGCTCTTGCCCTTCCAGTCAGGATCAGACCAAGTGCCTTATTTTGGGGTCAGGAAGGAATTTTACCCCATGGTCAGATTGGTAAGGATGAGGGAGTGGAGGGTTGTCTTCCTCTGTAGCTGGGGGGGTGTCCTTCTACCCAGGACCTCTTGAGTGTATATTGACAACACTTTGTAGAAGCAGGAGGTTGGCTGCCATGGTTCTCCTGCTTTACCTGTGGCAGGTTAGGGTGTTAGGTCTATGTTGTGTCAAGGTTGACATTAGTTTTAGGTAGAGTTTTGATTATGGTTTGTATGGGAATGTTTGGATAAAGCTGATCCTGCCTGATCCGCAACTTCATATTCATCATAGTCTGTGGTGGTCATTCAAGGAACAGGAGGAATGGCATGATGTTCTGTATGAAAAATGGAAATCTGCAAGCTCTTCACTGCATTTTTCCACTTCAAGACTTTTGTAGCGTTTAAAATAAAGTGCCAAAATACAGTATTTGTAAACACTTTTGAATGCCAGCCATGTGCAGATAACAAACCTAAACAAATGCATGCTTTTTTTTGTACACATCTGCCCTCACTTTTTAATGGGCATTGGAAAAAACATACACCCACACATTACTCATGCTTGTAGCTAGAGCTTTGAGCTATATACTAATAAATTAAAAATTGTCCTTGCAATTCAAATGAGATTTTTGTTGCACTTGGGAGGGAAGCAGCAGTTGCTTTTTATTACAGAATAATGGGTTTATGTTAGGCTTTCTTGTTTCTGATGTGAGGAAATATCTTTTCCAAGAATCTAGCTAGTAGGACTCAACATTCTGGAGTCCTTTGGCATCTATGCATATTTATTTCCACTTGCTTTATATAATGTGATGTAATTTTGGTAAAAGCACATCCTTTTGCTGGAATGCTAGAGCCATTTAAGACTGTGATATGTATTCATCTTATTTTTCTACCAGCAATCTGAATTGTTTCAGAAACATTTGTATGGACCAAAACCTGAAGGCAGGACTGTTGAAAAACAACCGGAGTTAAAGCAGATAGTTTTTTGGACCAGGATAAATGGGCTTAACTCAGTGTGCTGATAGAAGGGTGGGGAACTCCTAAATTGTTCAACAAATTCCAGCTGTGATTTTTGTCTCTATGAGTGCAAGTTAAGCAGTGTAATCTCAATCCTTTGTTGGTTTCTGTTGGGATTAAGCTGTGTTTTACACGTCATGTCTCCTGACACACTAACTTGATATGATGATAAAAGGCATCAGACTATATAGCTTTGTATCTAAAAGTGCCATTGAACTAGAACAGGGGTAGACAAAATACAGCCCATGGGCTGTATCCAGCTCACGGCTGTCCCTGTGGTGCTCTGCATGGGCTGAGCTGCACCTGCTTCCGCCAGGGTGGCCTAGCCTGTGCCACACTCCCACCTGCTGGCCCGGGCCCCAACCAGTGCATGCAGCTTCTAGTGTTGCTCTGCTCCCCTCGCCTGCAGTGGGAGCCACTTGGCTGAAGTTCCCTTCTACCCCCACCCCTCTGAAGTGACACAGCAGGGGCAGAAACAGAGGAAGAGCACCCTGGAGGCAAGGGGAGCAGAACAGCCCTGATGGCTCGTGCCCCAGCCAGCGCATGTAGCTTCCGGTGGGGATGTTCCCAGCTCAGCCAGCTGGGTGCTGTTCTGCTCCCCTCGCCTCCAGTGGAAGCTCCTCCCCTGCTCCTGCCTCTGCACTGTTGCTCTGGATTGGGAGGAAGCTTCAGCCAGTGGCTCCCACTGGAGGTGAGGGGAGCAGAGCAGCATCCAGCCAGCTGCAGCCTCACCAGGAACAACCCTGCTGGAAGCTGTGTACTGGCTGGGGCCAGGGCTGAGGTTGGGGCCGGGGCCAGGCCAGCAGGTGCGGGGGGGAGCGCAGCACAGTGTGGATTGCCCCTAGCGGGACTCAGCTCTATGCAGAGTACCGTGGGGGGCAGCAATGGACTGCACTGCCTGGATGAGCTCTTCTGCATGTTTCTCCCACTTCCCTCTCCCTCCCTCCCTCCCCTCACCCCTGGCAGGCTTCTGGGACCTAGCACCCAGGCAGCCCCTGCCCCCACATACACATCTCCACACCCCTATACACACATCCTCCACCCCCCCCGCACAAGGCAGGGCATGCAAGGAGCAGATTGGACTTGTCCACCTCTCCTGCTCCCAAGCACTGCTCACTGCCCTACCCAAAGCCCCATAGGGAGTTTTAGTGAGTTGTAGGAGGGGAGGGGAGGTTGGTGGGGGTGCTCAGCCAGCCTGCGACAGGTCCTTAAAACTCCCTATGTGGCTCTTGGTCCCAAGTAATTGCCCACCCCTGGACTAGAAGCAAATAGTAACATTAGTTTCAACATGAGGTGTAAATAACTTTTCTGTTTATAACTGGGCTTATTCTAAGGAAGCGGTTATCCCTTACTGCTAAAGATAACCTTTGTACTTTCTGTACTATTCTTTGCATGAAGTATTTTTATATGGTAAAAAATATTGGGTTTGGGGAAAGGAAACAACAATAATAGAAAACCTGGATGAGATGCTATATTTTGGCTAGGATTAAAACCCTGTAGATGAAGTTCTGAAATATACAGCATACTTACTATAATTAATTCAAAGGCACGCATTTTGTGAAATTATTTTTTTTAAATGTGTTTCCATTAAGTTGCGCCTTTTTTAAGAAGTCAAAGCTGGTTTTTTCCTTCTATTGGATTATTTAATTTTGCAGATGGAGCTGTAAAACATTAATTTCTATGCATGAATAGGGGAGATGGAAACCTGTCTAGATTAAAAAAAAGAAAAAAAGAAAAGATTATCTGCTTGTTTGTTTAAAAGGATGGAATAATTTCTTTAAATTATGTAGGAGAAACTTGTTCATAGGCTAACAATACAGCAATTAAAAGTGAAAATATGACAGGCTAAATTTAAAATGACATTCCTTATTCTTTATGGTAGTGCAAGGATGGTATTGTTTGTACTTGTTTTGCTCTATTAGAAATTTATGTTAAAATCCAAAGGCTGGGAAAATTATTTAATTTTTAGAATTGTAATAGATGTATTTAGAAGCTATACAAAAGGTGGCTGGAGTTAGGAACCTTTCTGCTAAAGGCATAAATTTTGTGTTACAGGTTTTCATGGTTGATGTATGAGTAAATGGTTTCTAAATTGCTTTTAGTTTTTAAATGTCTGTTATTAGCTTTACATGTCATTAGGTTGTTCCATCTTCTACTGAAGCAAGTTAAAAAATTGTCACAGAAATCTGAATCCTCTTGAAGCTAAAGGATCCTCTTGTAACTTTTGATGTCTAAAAGGTAGTTGGAAAAAACTCTGCATATCACTCATGTATCTAGTTATAAACTATTGTGTCCATCGCATGCAATTCCCAAATCTCAAAAGCTTTAGCATTGCTATGTATGACCTGGAAGAAAATCATTTGTATGTCAATATAAAAAGATTTGGCCTAATCCTAAATTGATCTGATATCACAATACCGAATGTGGTATAAAAGGCTAAATGACATGCATTATTACACAACTGTCTAAGACAGGATTTGAAGAATTTCTGTTATGGATGAGAGTCAGGATAGGATGCTGTTGCAAACAAGCATCAAGGATGTTATACAGGGATGTATTAGCAGGGCTGTTGTATGTAAGATGAGGAGAGTTTATTATTCTGCTTCACTTGGCAAAGGTCTCGTCTTAGCTGGAGCACCACATCCAGTTTTTGGGCACCACGCTTTAAAAAAAGATTCAGACAAACTGGAGAGAGTCCAGAAGAGAGCAACAAGAATGAAAAGATGTTTGAAAAATGTGATCAATGAGGAAAGGTTGAAAGAACTGAGTTTTAGCTTAGAAAAGAGAAGTCAAAGAGAGGGTACGATAACAGACTTCAACTATGTAAAGGTTGTTTATAAGGAATATAGTGATCATTGTCTTTGGAGGGGGTGTGCTATAGCTCGTACTTGGTGGGCTCTGACCCATGACGGCATATCAAAAGGCCTGTCTCTACTACCCTTACTTAAAACCAAGCACAGGAAGAAGACAAGTAATCCATAGACTGATTCATAGGAAGGCTTTGCTTGAGCAACAGGAAGTATAATGTGAACAGCTTTGGTACAGTAAAATATAAGCAGGGAGGTACAGACCAGACTGGCTTAGGGCAACCCTCAGGATCCAGTCTAAATGTAGTATTAGTGCAGGTGTGCCCAGATGGTCATGACTTCAGTATAACAACTCACCTAAGAGAGACTATTCCAACCTAGTTGTGTGAAATTGGTTTAATATTGCTTCACAGAGAAGAGCATCACTTGGTTTCCTTCAGCTCCCAAGAACTAATTTGCCCCAAACTTGTTCATCATGTGAGATCTACAGCATAAGGTAGTATGGCCTCAGGCCATTGACATCTAGGGTACACCTATGAGAGCCTGAGTCAAATACTGTCAGACTAAAAAAGCAGACTGAGAGTGATTATTATGTTTGGAAGAAATGAATTAACTTTTCTTGACAGTTGTTTTCAACAGCAAACAATCAAAGCAGAGTAGTGCCAGCCAAATCTTGTTACCGAACTGAGGCAGCTGTGGCTGTAAAAGATAAAGCAGCTCAGGAATTCTTTTCAGAGTAGTTATGCAGGAAAAGTAGTGGCTTCTCATTATATTTTAACTGCAAATGAAATGTGTTTAGTAGACTATAAAGTAGTGAATGTAACATTGTTTCTGACAAAGATATGATCACACAGAGTAACCTTGATTCTTATAATTTTTATTAGCTAAAAAAGATTCTTCCATCATAAATTTTTGAGAAGCACCTAGGGAATGACTTCAGAAAGTCATTACAGCTTTATGTGATTTGATTATTTCCAACAACGTAGTATATAGATTCCTTCCAAAATGTATTCAGAGCTTCCCTTCATTATATACAGGTCCAGGAATAAACTCTACTAGGTAGCCACTGGAAAATAAAAAGCTATATGAGAGGTTAACCATCATGCTTCAGGGCCTAAGCTTACCATTGAGTAACAGAGTAGTTAGCAACTTCCTCAATGGGTCCCATAATTGTTCATCATGGGGACTGAAGCATCTGATCTTGAATATTGTCGAAGGCAGGATTCTGGACTAGATGGACCACTGGTACAATCCAAAAACCAATTCCTATGCATCTGTGGGATAGTAAAACACAAAAAAAACCCAGTCAGACAAACAAAAATCCCCTAGTGTCCCAATCCTCAATGCTCTGCCAGCCCAAGTAGGTAAACTGGTCAGATGGATAGGGAAGTAGAAAGGGAACAACGATCACTTTCAGTTAGCAGCAGAACTAGTCCCGAGCACCTTTTGGCCATTCTACCAGAAAGGATACAGAAGATAAGTTTTCTGCCCTTACCTCCTGTTTTTTTCCCCTAATGCAGGGGTCATCAACTGGGGGTATGTGTACCCCTGGAGGTACTTGAGAAGGCCCTAGGGGTATGCGTGGGTGGGCAAGCAGGGATGGCATGCTGCCATGCATGATCCCACGCAGCCACACAGGTGCCACCCACCTGGCCAGACGTGGGGGCAGGGAAAGCTCGTGTGCGGTGGCTGCCGTTGCTCCGCATCCAGCCATGTGCCAAAGTCTTGCTGTCAGGGGTATACTGACCCCAAAAGTTTGAAAACCCCTGCCCTAATGACTCACTGCCCCTTCATGCTGCTATGCAAGGAGCCCTACAAAGTAGATGTCCATATGCAAGGACTCTCCATTCATGGGTTCTCTACACAGGAGTCCTGCACTAGTTCTACCCTCAAGAGTCCACCTGTGGCTACAGAAGCAAGCTTTTCCTCAGATGAGTAAGTGACCTGTATTAATTTTCAATTACTCACCTGCTCTGTAGTAAGAGTATCATTCAGGGGTATGGTGAGGAAATGGTCTTTAATCGCTGACCCAAATCACATGGGCGCATATTTTTAAGTTGTACCTCTGACATTTGGCAGTGGTCAAGATCCACTCTCTCCATTGAGCTGTTACGGTGGCAGGTGGTCACATTAACACCTTGCAAGTTGCTTCACTAAGGTCAGAATCCATCTTCTACTGGCTGTCACTGTAGTCGAAACAAGGAAAATTAATTTCTAGACCAAAACAATTGTCTTAACAGCGGGTCAGCACAAAAGCTGTAATATAATGTCCAGGTACATTTTAGGGAAGGTCAGAGAGCTGACAAAGAACAAGGGCAAAACCCCTAAAACACAATTTTTGAAAAGGCATTTGAAACAACCTCTATTTTTTCAGCCTTTTAGTGCAAATAATGATAGAAACTCTGCATTTATGGTGGATTCTTTCACACACAGAACTTACCATGCCAAGGTTCCCCTTACCCACCCAAATTGGCTTCAGCTTTGTTGGTTGGAGGTAGGAGCAAAAGGGGACAGGTCTCAGGGAATTTAAGTTTTTACACAAGTTCTCAATCTCATTCTTTCCATCTTTGAGCTCTTGCTCTTAGTATCCTGCCACAGACCAAGATTTATCATTCCAGCTCTTTAGGCCTTCCCTGACACTTGGTTAATTGCTTGCCATCCATATTTATCCATCTAAACCCTCAGTTGTAAGCATATAATTATGTATTTTAAAACAAAGTTTAAGGCCACGGCACTCTAGGCACTCTGTAACAAAAGTTCAGCCTTTAGGTTCAAACCTTGAAACCATTGCAGAGGCCGTTTAAAATGGCTTAAAATGATAAGGAAATATCTGGTGACAATGGAGGATACCGTCAAAGGAGAAACTGCCTTATATACAACTCTTCAGGCTTTACTGCTGCTTCAGGGTTGCAGGTAGCTTCAGCAGCCCACCAGTGGATCTCTGTAGTTACTTATTAGCCAGCCAAATCTGCCCCCAAGTCTGTTTTTGCTGTGGTGCTGGGAGCTCCTTAAAGTTGTGCTGTGTGGTATGCAGGGTGTGTAGGTTCCCTGCATCTTTCCTTGCCTCCTGTCCCAGTACTGGTTCTATTCCACAGTAATGTGCCTCTTTTGACAGATGTTATGGAGGGGGAAGGAGTTGCCCTGTAGTCGTAACCAGTACTTAATCTGTTCTATAGGGTAGATGAAGAGTTTAAAAGGTTCAGCGAGAGAATTCTTTTATTCACCAAACAGGTACAGCTTTGGTAGTGGGAGGCTGGTTTTCCCACACCACTTTGCTTCTCCCTAGCTTATGGAGTGATCACCTGTAGGAAGTGAAGAGATAGTTCAGCTTGTATTCATTGCCCACCCCCACTGAAATCAAGCTATACTGCAAGTTGCATCAGGCCCCAAATATTTGACCTCTTTATTGAACAAAAAGTTGAAAATATGATGTGGGACACTGACAGTTCCTTTTTGCAAACTCATTCATCCTGTGGTAACAGTTATCTGTCACTAATGGCTTAGTTTGGATTTAAATTGTTGACATACAGATAGGTGTGACAAGGGGCCATCCTGTGGCTGGTCACAATATTGGCCTGCCCACCTGTCTAGGGCAGTCTGCCCACCTGACTCACCTGCCACACCTTTGTTGAAACTGAATAGTTTTTCCTAGGTGGGAGGCTGCCCATTTAATGCCCTAATACCAAAGATGTAATACATGGCTCCAAACCATCCCTATGCTGTCCCATGCCTCCCAGACAGCACCCAAAAATCACTTCCAACTCTGCCAGCCCCACTGCTGGGCTGAACTGGGCCTCTGGCCCAAACTTGGTCCCAGATGTCTGTCTCTAGTGGGTTATGGAATTGAGAAAGGTCCCACGCAACTTACTGATTCGTTTGATGTGCCTGGATAGGGGAGTATTTAGTAGATTGCACGATTTCACAATGATTGCACACTTAATTCATACAACGCAATTTTATTTTAAATTTCTTTGCTATGCATATAACACTGCTTAGCTTTAAGAAATACCACAGACATTAAGAACACAATAATTACATATATCAGAAACAATGCTCCAAATGCACTTCCTTCCCAAACAATGTTATAAGAATTAGTATTACAAAAACAACTACAATTACAACTAAAAGTTAAATTTGAGTTAATACTCTTATTTTTCATAATATACTTACATTTCCAGAATTCCAAGAAACGAAATCCCCAGATATACTTTCATTCTTTACTTACGATTTCAGGGTTGGTCTCAGCAGTGATAGGAACAAGTCCCCTTCCTTCAGTCCCTTTCGGGCGCTCCGCAGCTTCAGCGTGAACGGGAGTCCTTGTTCACGGAGAGGGTGGTTCAGGTGATCAGTCTGATCCAGCCTACACTTGCAATTCTTCCTTCGATGCTCTGCAAGTGAGGTTACCTCCAAATTGGGACTGTAGGTTACAGTTTTTATTGGGCGAGTTGCCATCTTGGGCCTCTCCTACCCAAACCTGTCACTGCTCCCAAATTTGGGCTCGGATCTTTCTTAACAGATTTCTGCTGGGTTCAGTTTCTTTTGCTGACCATTTAATTTCTTTGGAGAATTTCCACACCACTGCAGTGACCCTTCTTTTACAACCGCCTTTCAAAGGCCCCTAGGGTTTGATTTCTTGGAATGTGGGATGTTTGCTTAAGGGTCGTTTTATGTTAACCTTGTTAAAAGCCTCTAGAGATAAAATTCAAGAATTAAGACTTTGAACAAGGCCAGGCTACACAAGCAATGGTTTAGATAAGAAGATGAATCTTGTCTTTTTTCTAAACTGGCTAATGGGCATTTATTACAAGCCTTTAGATTACTACCTTCAATATGACAGTGTCTTTAGATATGCATTGGCCATGTGCCCCCTCACTGGGGCCTCTACTCCAGTTGTCCTATGCACAGTCCTTCACACACCACCGACCCTACTCTACGCAGTCTCCGGTTGCTACTCCAGCCGGCCTATGCACAGTTCTTCAGGCACCCACAGACCCTACTCTACACGGCCTCCAGCTTTCTGTCACACACCGGGTTGAACTTGGCCTCTAGCCCCTCACTGGGGCCACTGCTCTACCCCCTCATTGGGCTCCTGGGCCTTATGCCCCTTGGGCCTTAGGTCCCTCTAGGTGGACCTTGGTCCTGTCTCAGGGTCTTCTCAATGGGCCTGGACCCTGCCTCAGGCTCCACTCAGTGGACTTGGGCCCTGTGCTTTTGTCAGGGTGTGCTCCCTTAGCCTTTCCCCTCCATGGGGTACCCACAAAGCAGTGGGGGCTGAAGCTTCCTGGCACCCCATTCTCACCTTTTACCAGGGAGGAACAGGTGTGGCATTTCCCGGAGACTGTCCTGCCACAAGCAGCCCCACCACACCATCCTGTCCAGCAGGGTGTAGTTTCAGGTCATGCCCCAGGACCAGGAACCTCCTCTATCCCCATAGTTCTTGCCCTGACCTTCAGGTATTCTGGGAGCTGCAGGCTGAGAGATGTTGCTTTTATGGCTTCCCAATTGTAACTGCCAGCTTAGCTCCTAGGTCCTGGTGTTGAGCCCCAGCTCAAGTCTGGGATCGTGCCCGGTATGCAAAAGCCAATAAAGATACCAAGGGTGAAAGTATAAAGAAGATTTATTGCTAGCAATAAAAGGTGCAAGCGGAATAGTTTCACATAACAAGCACACAGATTTCTAATTCTAAGCACCTTTTATACAGGGGTTTTGGACCTTCATAAGCATCCTTGTTTGCTAATTGGCTATAAAGGAGTGACGCAAGGAGTTCTTTACTGAGCATGTCTCTATACCTGTGTTTTAGCTATGTATCTCATTAACATACATGTATGTTTCATTAGCATACTTTTTCCCCACCTAGGGGCGTGATTTTTAGTATTTTAATGAGCTCTTTGACCCAGTACTCTGATTCTACTTTTGTTTTCAAGCCTCCTTTATCTAAGACTGTCTCCTCCTTATCATTGCAGATGGGCATTCGTCACATAACAGAGACTTTTGCTTAGGCTTTGCATAGTAGTTTCTAGGTCACTCCTTACATTCCCTCCTCTGGAGCATTTTTAATTATTATTATTATGATTGCTCCATTCAATTTGACTTAACACAAATCTAGTATCCTCAGCTTTCTTTGTTTGCAAAATCATTTGATTCACCTTAGGCCTGAAGATAGATGTGATGAAAACAGGTATGCATTGGATACAGCAGCAAACCATAATCCCTATAAAACAAAATAAAACAACCATACTAAATAACTGTTTCAACCATCCAAAATTGGGAAGCCAGGAAGTTAACCAGGAAAAGTCTAAGCCAGATGATTCTTTCAATGTCTGTGCCAATCGTTGTAAGGCACCAATTTTGTCTTCAATTAGCACAGAATGATCAGTGAGGTTGAAACAGCACATTCCTTTTAAAGTTTCACACCCAAGATTGTGTCGTAACAAGAGATAATCAATAGCAGCTCTATTCTCTAAGACAGCGTCCCTTAATTGTTTTTGTTCAGCATTCAGGGCTGAGAGCACTTGGGATGTAGCATTTAGTCCTTTTGCTAAAACACAGGCCACTGCATTAAGATTTATGCTATTACTTACAGCAAGACCCGGAACCCCCACCATAGATGCAGCTAATGCTCCGTATTCAGTCTTAGATAATAGTCCGGGGGAATCATTCTCGTCACAATCAGCAGTGATAATAGTGTATGCTCGTTTAAACCTCCCACCGAGAGGGGTTGCTCAGTGTGCATTAGGTCAGATTTCCTTGGAAGAGCTGCAGTTACCCGAGTAATGGTGCATGGTCCCCCAGTAGCATTCGCTGGGAGGTATGAATATATCATTCTCCCGCAGGCTAGAAACCATCCTCGAGGAAGGACGGTATGTGTGTGTGCATAGGATATTTGACTGGTCTTATTACAGAGGATTTTTTTACCTTGGTTCAATTTAAAGCAATTATTAGTACAATTAACCATTAGGAAACATTCGGAAGCATTAGCTGTTGCCTGAATTCGTACGGAAAACATATTTCTGCTTTTCTCTTTTATAACAGTCCCCCACTTATATATATCCTAATATGTACTTTCCTTATCTACATCTTTCAGCATAGTATAATTTTGTAAAATTTTCAAAGGGGTTGGTACTGCGATTAAGCATGAGGTAAAAACCAGGTGAGCATTGATCCCTCCCGCTAAGCAGAAGTCTGTTCTATTTAAAATTTCCCGGGCCAGATAAATCCAGATATTTTCCTGAGGGTCAAATTTTTGTTCTAAAAGGTTTTCCCCTCCTATGAGTAGGAGTGGACAGATCAGGGCGCCCCACAAGAAAACCTTGAACAATTTCATAATAAGGCTTGTAAAACTTGATCAAAGATTGACAAATTATTTAAAGTTCCTTTCTTTTGAATAGGAATTTTAAGTCTCTTATTGGCTCCACCTTCCACTGTTCTCTGCCTCCGGTCCCGGAGTCTGCAGGGGTTCCTTCTTGTTCTGGTTCAGCCACCGGCTTTAGGCAACTGGAATGTATCCAAGTCTTGATTCCTTTGAGCTTTGCTGCCGTCGGGGTCGTTAAAAGTACCCTATATGGGCCCTTCCATCTGGCTCGAAGTGGTTCCTCGTTCCAATCTTTCACAAGGGCGTAACTCCCAGGTAATAATCGATTTTCCGGGGCAGGAGACTGGTCCTGTGTCTGCAGCACGTCCCGTACCTGCTGATGGATGGAAGACAAAACAGAAACCAAGGACCATACATATTCTCTAATCATTCCCTCCCCTAAAACATGTAACTGTTGTTCAGTACCCATGGGCAGACTCAGAGGGTAAGGCTTACCATACATTATCTCAAATGGGCTTAATCCCAATTTAGAATGTGGTGTGACCCTTACTCGCAACAGGGCCAAGGGTAGGGCCTCTGGCCATTTGAGTCCAGCTTCTTGGCAAATCTTTGCAAGGTGTCTTTTTAAGGTCTGATTCATACGTTCCACCTTTCCACTGGACTGAGGTCTCCAAGGGGTGTGTAAATGCCAGCTGATTCCCAGGAACTCAGAAACCTTCTGAGTAATTTGTGCAATGAAATGTGGGCCATTGTCTGACCCTATTCCTTTTGAAAGTCCGAAGCGAGGTATGATTTCTCGTAGGAGTGCCTTGACCACCTCTCGGGCTTAGGCAGTCCGACATGGGAAGCACTCAACCCAATTAGAGAAAGTGTCCACAAAGACAAGGAGATATCTCATCCCTTGTTGCCGGGGAACTCAGTAAAATCCACCTGCCATTCTTTTCCTGGCCCATTGCCTATTCTCTGATGTCCTGAAGTTTCTTTTTTCCCTCCTTTTGGGTTACTTCTCTGGCAGATCTCACATGTCTCTGATACCTTCTTGGCAGCCTCTCTCAATCCCACTCCAGTTACATAGTGACTGATCCACCTTACCAGGGCCCTGGGTCCGTAGTGGGTGCCATGATGAGTGCTCTTTACTACCACATGAACCCAGGCAGCTGGGATGATAATGCGGCCATCCTTTGCTACTAACCACCCGTGCTCCCCCTTCTTTGCTTGAAACTCTCTTATCAATTGTTTGTCTCTTTCCCCATACTGTGGTGTCACAGGCTGGTATAGGTCTGGGAGGAGAGGTAACAGATTACTTACTTCGGGCAGCAAGTCTGTCTGAGGTCTTTTAGTTGCTCTCTTTGCTGTAGCGTCAGCAAATCGATTACCTTTTGAGGAGGGGTCGTTCCCTTTCTGATGTGCTTTACAATGCATTACCGCTACCTCCTTTGGTTCCCAGACTGCCTTGAGGAGAGCTTTTATTTGCTTGCTATGCTTAATGCCTGCTCCTTTAGCATCAAGTAGACCCTGCTCTTTCCACAGCCCTCCGTAAGCATCAAAACAAGGAAAACATATTTAGAGTCAGTATAAATATTGACAGTTTTGTTGGCCACCAATTGCAAAGCCCGAACCATAGCGATGAGTTCAGCCTTTTGAGCTGAAACAGATGGGTTTAAAGGTCCTGCTTCTATCACATTCTGTGTAGTCACGATAGCGTATCCGGATTTTCGAATTCCATTCTCCATACTCGAGCTGCCATCAGTGTAGAACTCCAGGTCAGCTTTTTCAAGAGGTTTGTCTCTCAGATTTGGTCTTGAAGAATAAACAGCTTCCAATGTTTGCAGGCAATCATGTACAAGATCTGGTGTGTCAGCCATAGATGGCAACAGTGTTGCTGGATTTACAGTGCAAGAAATGGCCAATTTTATTTCAGGCTTATCTAGGAGGATGGCCTGATATCGAGCCATTCGTCCTGGGGTTAACCAGTTCCCTCCTTTCTGCTCCAGGACTGTAAGCACTGCGTGAGGCACATATACAGTCATTTCATGGCCTAGGGTTAACTTTTCAGCTTCTTGTATTAGCAGACAGGTGGCAGCAACAGCCCGGAGACAAGCAGGCCATCCGGATGACACAAAGTCTAATTTTTTAGAAAGATATGCCACTGGTCGTTGCCAGCTACCCAATTTCTGTGTTAAGACTCCCACAGCTACCCCCCTTTGGTCATGCACAAAAAGGGAAAAAGGCTTACTCATGTCCAGTAGTCCTAAGGCGGGTGCTTCAATGAGAGCCTGCTTCAACTGGCAGAATGCTTGCTCACACTCTTCAGTCCATTCGAGCACCTTTTCGTCACCTTGTGTAGCTCCATACAGAGGTTTTGCAATAACCCCAAAATTTGGAATCCAAATCCTGCAAAAACCTGCTGTACCTAAGAATCCCCGTAGTTGTTTCTTTGTTTTTGGGGGTGCTAGCCAGCATATAGCTTCTTTTCTTTCAGGCAACAGGGCTCTCTGACCAGGCTGTAATTCAAATCCCAAGTATGTTACCTTCTGGGACATGGGCTGCATTTTACTTCTGGACACCCGGTATCCTTTCTGTCCCAGAAAATTAAGGAGGCAAATTGTTCCCTCCAAGCAGCTTGCTTCAGTGGTGGCTGTTAAAAGCAAGTCATCCACATATTGCAAAAGAGCACAGGACAGTGGCAGTTTTAGCCTACGTAAATCCTTGCTTAATGCAGTGCCGAATAGGGTTGGGCTGTTTTTAAACCCTTGGGGTAAGACAGTCCAGCAAAACTGAGTCTTAATGCTAGTATCTGGGTCTTCCCATTCAAATGCAAATATTTCCTGAGATCCCCTCTCTACCGGTATACAGAAGAAAGCATCTTTTAAATCAATAACCATAAACCAGTTATGATCTGGGTTCAAGGCAGACAGCAAGGTGTACGGGTTAGGCACGACCGGGTATATACTCATGACCACTTTATTTACAGCTCTCAAGTCTTGGACAAAATGATATTCGTTACTCTTAGGCTTCTTCACAGGCAAGATGGGTGTGTTAAAAGCTGATGTGTATTCGCGGAGAAGGCCATACTCCAGGAACTGTTCAACTAACAGCTTCAGTCCTTTCCTGGCTTCCATCCGCATTGGATATTGTTTCACACATGGAGGCTGGGCCCCTGGCAAAAGTTGAATCTTTACAGGGTCAGCATTTTTAGCCTTCCCGGGTCAGTGACCTGCCCATACCTATGGAAGAACAGCATCAAGCAGGGGTTGAGGAATATCCGGTGTACTTTCCTCTCGGAGAAGGCCGAGAAGGCAAGCCTGCAAATGCCACCCCTTTTCAGGTTGCACTGTTAAAAACATTTGCCCATCCTGGAACGACAACGTAGCTTGCAGTTTACAGAGGAGGTCTCTCCCTAAAAGGGGAACGGGGCAGTCTGGCATGTACAAGAATTGATGGGTGACTTCGGCCTGCCCAAGATTACAGGTCATTGGCTGTAGGAAGGGTCGTGTTACTGCCTTCCCTGTAACCCCTACCACCGGCACAGTCTTTTTACTCAAAGGTTTCAGTTTTTGAGTTAAGACAGAATGGGCAGCACCTGTATCGACAAGAAAATCTACCAATTCATCTCTGTCCCCTAGTTGCATTTTAACCAGAGGCTCGTCAGGGGACACTGGGATCTGGGTTATCTTTCCCTCCCGGGCCTCTGGTCCCCTTCAATCTGAATCCCTTCCAAAAGCGAACAATCCACTGCTCACCTCTTTTTCTTTTCACCTTCACCAACTTTCCGATAGGGGCATTCCCGCTTCCAGTGTCCTTTTTGTTTGCAATAGGCACACTGATCTTTCTCTAATGTACCCCGTCTCTGAGGCTGTCTCCAGAATCCCTCATTTCTAGGTTTTCCCGTGATTGCAGCTGCTACTAGGGCTGTCTGCATTTTCATCTTTCTCTCCTCTTTCTTGTCCTGTTGCTTTTCCTGAACACTTTCTCGGTTAGTAAATACTTGGTAAGCAATGTCTACTAGTTGGGAAATAGGCATACCTGTTGCTCCGTCTGTCTTCTGCAATTTCTTTCTAATGTCTGGTGCACTCTGACCTATAAAGATCATATTTACCATGCGAGCATTCGATGCATCCTCCGGGTCCTCACGAGTGTATTGCCTGAAAGTAGTGTAAATTCTTTCCAAGAAAGCTCGGGGTCTCATTAGTCTCCTGTCGAACCTCATACACCTTACTGAGATTCTGAGGTTTTTTCACAGCATCTCTCAATCCTTGGAGGATATATTCTCGATAGGCACGGATGGAGGTCATATCTTGGTCTGGTTTCCAATCTGGCTCCTGGATGGGGACATGATCATCTCTATTTCCTTGCAGGTTCCCTGCGGTAATTTCCTTTTCCATGTACTCACGAGCTTTGTTCACTACCATCCTCCTTTCCTCTGGTGTCAACAGGATATCTAAAAGAGACTGAACATCTGCCCAGGTTGGGTTATGGGTTTTGAAAATCATTTTAAACAGGTTTTGTACCTTTTCAGGATTCTCTCTCAAGCTGGGGTTATTGTTCCGCCAATTATACAAATCTGATGTAGTGAAAGGAATGTGCACAAAGGTTCGACGGTAGGTTGGCTCACCGTCATCTTCGAGAGGCCCGGGTACCACTTGTTCTCTTAGGGGAAATACCCCGTTTCCCTTCCCATGGCCAGGATCAGATTCCCTGTGATGTTTTCCCTTAACCCCGGAGTCTGCTCCTAACTGTACTCTCCACCCACCTCCCGGGGTTATATTAGGAGAAGTCGGGGATTCTGGAGATTGCCAAGCACCTGACGGCCATGGTTGGTGCTGTTCCAGATCCCTGGGTCGGGGAGTATTCTCAACCTCCGCCTTGGGGGGGGGGGGGGAAGAATCAGGAAGAGCAGATGCCAATGAGGAATCAGATGAATCAGGAGGAGGAGGGGGAAGAGGAAGAGAATAAGGTAAAGGCAGCGGGGGGGGGGGGAGCCTCCGGCTCCGGACAGTCCAGGACAGGATTTGCAGTTGGTCAAGCCACGGCCATCTCACAGCTCCCAACCCCCTCCCCCAATCCACATTCCTCCAAAATCTTTCTATCTCTACAAAGAGACATAAACGCTTGCGCATACATCAATTCCTCCCATTTACCATTCTGCCGGCAGAACAAAATCAATTGTAAGATGGTATTATAATTAACACTTCCCTCCCGAGGCCAATATTCTTTATCATCTAGCTGATAGCGTGGCCATGCAGTTTCACAGAAGAATTTAGCTTTCTTCTTAGTCATAGCATCCTCACCAAACTCTGCCCAATGTCTCAATACACAAGAGAGGGGGGTACATTTGCTAACCTTACTGTTAATAGTACCCATTTCAGGACTGCCTTCCCGGTTCTGACCGTCCGACTTACCTGGGATCCAGGGATCTGTTCTTAGTCCTCGTCCTCACAGGGGAAAAATCACTGATCTTGGACTCGGGCCAGACAGAATACTTACAGAGATAATCCCAGGCAGGCATACTGACGGTAGGCCTTATGCCCTTTCTACCCTCTCACCCAGGTGCCTGTTACTGGTACTTTCACTCTATGGCGTTGCACCGTTAGGCTACTGCCGCCTCAGCGATCCAGCTTCCCCTGAAGCAAAATTCTCACCAGGAAAAGAGATCCCAGGGCGCGCCTGACATTTGATAAGGAAGAGCAAATCAGCTGGTCGTCAGTTAGTCCGGGCAAAGCTTATCTAAGGCAGTCCCATCTGGGGTGCCAAAAACTGTTGAGTCCCAGCTCAAGTCTGGGATCATGCCCGGTATGCAAAAGCCAATAAAGATACCAGGGGTGAAAGTATAAAGAAGATTTATTGCTAGCAATAAAAGGTGCAAGCGGAATAATTTCACATAACAAGCACACAGATTTCTAATTCTAAGCATCTTTTATACAGGGGTTTTGGACCTTCATAAGCATCCTTGTTTGCTAATTGGCTATAAAGGAGTGACGCAAGGAGTTCTTTACTGAGCATGTCTCTATACCTGTGTTTTAGCTATGTATCTCATTAACATACATGTATGTTTCATTAACATACCTTTTCCCCACCTAGGGGTGTGATTTTTAGTATTTTAATGACCTCTTTGACCCAGTACTCTGATTCTGCTTTTGTTTTCAAGCCTCCTTTATCTAAGACTGTCTCCTCCTTATCATTGCAGATGGGCATTCATCACATAACAGAGACTTTTGCTTAGGCTTTGCATATTAGTTTCTAGGTCACTCCTTACACTGGGCTTATACTGAGGCTGCCCAGCCCCCCTCCAATCTAATGGTCCCCTTGTGGTCAGGTAATTGCCTAATTGGGCCTAACTGCACTTGTCAGCTGCTCAAGCCCCTTAAAGTGGCAGGCAGCAAAGGTGGCAGACTTCTATTTTTATTTTTTAATAATATCAATGGCTAAAATTGACATTTATTTTAAAGCATTTATTTAGGTTTTTATCAATTTAAATTGTCAGGATTATGCAATATTAGGGGTGTGAAGGTAGGCTCCTGCACAGGTGACTGGTGGGGGGGGGGCACGTGCCCCCCCTGAGATTGGCCCCTGACTGGGCACCGCTCAGGATAGGGCAGTTTTATGCCACTCAGGCTGGTGGCATGTTGTGGGGAGGGGGCACTAAGCTGCGGCACAGAAGTATAGGAGTGGATATGGGGCTTTTAGCTTGTCCCCAGGCCTGCCCACAAATTGTGCCCTCCCAGATTCGGGAGGCACCTGTCACCCCTGGGTACATGCATGAAGCACACACACATGCATGCTTCCTCCAGCCCAGCACACAGCAGGCACAAGGGAAGTTGCTGTGCTGCTGGGCTGTTATCCCGATGCCTGGCGCCTGTCGACAGCACCACTGAGCTGAGCGCCCACTTTCCTTTGTCCCACAGTGGTTACTGCTCCCTTGGGAAAGAAACCTCTGGCTGCTGCAGTGGCCTCTTCTGCCTGAAGGCAGTGGCTCACTCTGCCTGTTGGCTCCCACCTGAGTTTGCAGGGGAGGGCCCAGCCTGCTGGCATTGTGCAGGCACTGAGCTGCGCAGGTGGGGACACGCACAGACACACAGTGCCCCGCCTGCCCTCCTGCCTCCAACTGCTGTTCAGCACGAGTCCGCCTGGCCACTGTGGCAGCAGCCTGCTCTTAAGTGCCCTTTGTATTCATTTTGATTATTTTAACAATTGTTCAAATATTTTTTCATTGGTGTGTGTGTGAAGTGAAATCGACATTTATTAATGTTTACCGATAAAAATTTAATGCTGCTAAGCCCATATATAGATAAGAGAGTCTCTGTGACTCATTAGCAGAGATCCAGGGGTTCTGTCGGCTATGGAAAAATGCAGATTTTTTCTTTTAAAGGAGAAAACAACTCCATGCTGCTGCCCCCACTGCTGTGAGGTGGGCAGGGGGCGCTTTGCCACGGCAGCATGGCTGGTATGGGGCTCCCAGTGGAGGCAGCACTGAGCTTCTCCGCCTCCCACACTGGGTCTCTCCTGCTGTGTTGTGGAAGGGCATCAAGGCAGGGAGTCCCAAGCCCCACAGTGGGCAGCCCACATCCTTCCTCCCCCATGGGCTCTGCTTCAGCTGTGCCACCCACAGTGGGGGGTGCAGAACTGGGCTCTGTGCTCTGCTCTGGTTGCAGCAGCCACCACCTCCTGCATGTGGCAGCTGAGACTCAGGCGGGGGTCAGTAAGCTGTGGGCCCTGACCCTGATCCCATAGCCCTGGCAGCTGGGGGCCCCCTCTGGCAGGCCTGTGTAGGGGCAGGGGGCTGCAGGTCAGGAGTGAGGGACACCAGCAGGACTGGAGAGATGGGGACTGTGGGTTGGGAGTGGGATACTGGCAGGGCTTGGGGCGGGGGGTGAGGGGCACTGGCAGGGTCAGGGGGCTGCGGGTTGGGAATGATTGGCACTGTCAGGGGTGGGGGGCTGTGACTTGGGAGTGAGGGGCAACAGCATGGGCAGGGGCAGGGCACCGGTATCATCAGGGCTGCTGAACACCACAAAGCAGTGGAGAGGACAGCCACAGCTGGACCTGCATCCTGGTGAGAGAAGGGGCAGGGGAGCTCTGATTTTCTATGATAAAAAACTCAAAATCAAATGCCAAAATATACACGCATTTATAATTTATTTCAACATAATGGTTGAAGCACTGCTAGGCTTCCAAAGTTGTAAATTTATCAATCAGTGTGTTCAACGGATATATAGTGTTTCATTTTAATCACAGAAAAACATGGACTTTGAGGTTTTAATCAGAGAATTTGGGATTTTTATCAGAGAATTGGAATTTTTAAATAGAGAAAACCAGGAATCCGGCTCACTACTATTTTTTCAATCCACCTGCTGTAGTCTCTTCCATATATTTTATTTTACATGCTAATTTGGGAATTCCATTCATATTGGATAGCCATTCAATTTTTCACACTAGCAGTCAGTGAGAACAAATCATTTCATCATAGCTGTGAAATACTTGTGTACATATGACATTTCTGTACATTACAAAACTTCTTCCAGAATCTTTCCAGCAGGTTGCAATTTAAGCATGGGGAGAAGTTTAGCAAAAGAATTTAAAAGAACCAAAAATATTTGATTTATAACTGTTCCAGAGTGTTATGGCATGTCCTAAAGTCATAGTTCAGCATTATTTATGTTAGCCTCTGCACAGAATAGCGACAGGATGATATACAGGCTTTTTTTTTTTTTTTTTTTTGAGTAAGAGAATTTATTAGAATAATAGTATCCCTGTGTGCAAATGATCTGAAAGCCCTGGTAAGAGATTAATAAAAGCTGTAATTTTGAATTCCCTCTTATGGAAATAACTCAGTCATATTTATAATGGTGACAGTTGAAACATTTCTAGTTATATTTATAGTACCTTACCACTAAATCAGTCATAATGCAGTGCTCCTGTGCACTCTTCTGCAATAAACTAACAGAATACTAGCTGGAAATGTCTAGATCTTTCACATGAATATGTTCTTCAGACTTATTGCTTTTTGCTGTATAATGGATAAGTGAGGGTGGGCTCTAGGGGCATGGCTCCAATAGACCTGTAATGCCAGGGGGTGGAGAGAGGAGCAGGGATTCTTACATCTAGTAGAGTAGGTAAGTCCCAGGCATCAGTGTGTGGATCCTTTAAATTGTTTATTTCTGCACTTATTTCCCATAAAGGAGCACCTATCCTATGTTCTGCTTACTCCCTGCTAGATTTTACAAATACCATTATAAAAATAGACCACTCCTATAGTGTCGCACTCATTTGATAAAAGCCCACAGCCCCAAGGGCTTGAGGAACCAGGGGCCCTTGTACAGCACAGCGCACACAGTACAGTGGTGAGGGCTACATTGTGTGGTGGGCAGTGGGGCTGTGCCATGTGGTATTCAGCCCATGCATCATGTGGTTTGGGCAGGGGAGGGTGGCTCCTGGCCACTCAGAAGTTGGACAGTCCTCGTCTATAGGACACTAAATATTCACTAGAAGTTGATACCGCTGTATACCAGGAGTTGCACTATTGTCTTGCACTATGTTTGTGAACGGGTTGTAGTTCAAATCACTACAAAGTTCAGAATGCTTCAGCTTTTTCAACAAAGGTGTAATCAAAGTCAAATTATCATAGCCAATCTAGGTCAAACAATCGTGGCCAAACTAACAGGTACTTGAAAGCCTATCTGAAATCTTTCATGCAATTAATGTTTACAAGAACAAAGTGATACAGCAGCTTGGATTTATTACTTAATTTAATGTGGTTATTGAAAAGTCAAATGATGAGGAGAAAATTTTGCATGACCATGTTACAAGTTGTCAGTCTTGGAGGTTGCTGCGTAGTGCTGCATTAGCAGTGCAAGTAACACGTGAGAGTTAAAATGTTTCCAGTTCAGGGACTTCTGATCTCTGGTTACTATTTATTGTGCTGGCTTATTGTTTGTATATTCCTTTCATGATCTAACGTGTATTGGCATTTGTATTTTGATGGCTTCAGCTAGGACTGAGGCCTATTGTGCTCAGTGATACTCCTTGCCTTGCTAATCTTGCTGAAAACGGATGGGTATATTTAAATTGAGTGGCCTCTCAAGATGCTGCATACTATTAAGAGTTGATAATGTGATGAATGAGGACTATAGCATGTGGTACACAAACATTCCGGGGAAGATCTTAGAAAAGTTTATTAAGGAGGCCATCCTTAATGGACTGGCCGACGCCAACATCTTAAGGGATAGCCAGCACAGGTTTGTTGCGGGTAGGTCTTGCTTGACCAATCTCATTTCCTTCTATGACCAGGTGACCTATCACCTGGACAAGGGAGATGAGATTGATGTCATATATCTTGACTTCAAAAAAGCCTTCGATCTGGTGTCCCATGATCGTCTCTTGGAGAAACTGACCAATTGGGTCCTCCACGATCCACTGGCTGGAAAATTGGCTCTGGGGTCAGACCCAAAGGGTAGTAATTGATGGAAGTCACTCATCGTGGTGTCCTGTGACCAGTGGGGTCCCCCAGGGCTCTGTCCTTGGACCCATACTGTTCAACATCTTCATTAATGATGTGGACACTGGAGTCAGAAGCAGACTGGCCAAGTTCGCAGATGACACCAAACTTTGGGGCAAAGCATCCACACCAGAAGACGGGCGGATGATCCAGGCTGACCTGGACAGGCTGAGCAAGTGGGCGGACGAGAATCTGATGGTGTTCAACGCCGTTAAATGCAAGGTTCTCCATCCACCTTGGGAGAAAAAAAACCCGCAGCATCCTTATAGGCTCGGCAGTGCTATTTTGGCTAGCACTATGGAAGAAAGAGACTTGGGGGTCATCATTGACCACAAGATGAACATGAGCCTGCAATGAGATGCTGCGGCTAGTAAAGCGACCAAAATGCTGGCTTGCATCCATAGATGCTTCTCAAGCAAATCCCGGGACGTCATTCTCCCCCTGTACTCGGCCTTAGTGAGGCCGCAGCTGGAGTGCTGCGTCCAGTTTTGGGCTCCACAATTCAAAAAGGATGTGGAGAAGCTTGAGAGAGTCCAGAGAAGAGCCACGCGCATGATCAGAGGTCAGGGAAGCAGACCCTACGATGACAGGCTGAGAGCCCTGAGGCTCTTTAGCCTGGAAAAGCGCAGGCTCAGGGGTGATCTGATGGCCACCTACAAGTTTATCAGGGGTGACCACCAGTATCTGGGGGAACGTTTGTTCACCAGAGCGCCCCAAGGGATGACGAGGTCAAATGGTCACAAACTACTACAAGATCGTTTCAGGCTGGACATAAGGAAGAATTTCTTTACTGTCCGAGCCCCCAAGGTCTGGAACAGCCTGCCACCGGAGGTGGTTCAAGCGCCTTCATTGAACACCTTCAAGATGAAACTGGATGCTTATCTTGCTGGGATCCTATGACCCCAGCTGACTTCCTGCCCTTTGGGCAGGGGGCTGGACTCGATGATCTTCCGAGGTCCCTTCCAGCCCTAATGTCTATGAAATATATGAAATATGAAATAACCCAGCAGTTGTTAATATGCATATGGATTTACAGTCTCTGACCAAGAGAACACATGTCCTTGCAGCTTGCTCTGAAGGCTGATAGAATAGGATTGTTCTGCATTGAAGGCCAGTGAGTTCCAGATCGCAGAATACCTGTCAGGAGCTCTCTGTTGTCCTGTCTCACTCATGTGAATGGGGGTGACCTCCCCTGTGGCAGGAAGGCCTGGGAAGACAGATGGTACTATATGTAATTAGGACTTTAGGTCATGTGGCTTTTAGGTCAAAACCATTCTACCTTATTCTTCAAACCTGTACCAGTTTCTGTTTGCTGATATATTTAATATGTAGCTACCCTTAGTGAGTCTGGAAGTGACAAAGACTTGATTGGTCCTTAAGTTTTGGTTCTGTATAGAGGACCTGCAGATTCAATGGAGTGAAACCTATTGCTTCTATAGGGAGGTGGAAGGAAAAACTTAAGCTGCCTCTTAGGAGAGTGCAGGAGAATCTCTGCAAGGAGTCAGCCATGGCATGGAGTATTGCTGTGAAAGCAGCTGTTTTATTCTCTTGTTGTTGGTTTTGGAAACATAATTGATTACCTTTTGACAAGGAGTTCAGTAGAGTTCAACAGAGGATAATTACAGTGACTTACCTTAGAAAGAAACAAATGGGTTGGATTAAGATGAGAAACTACTACAAAATAAATAGAAAAGGATAAAACTGTTAGGGAGATACCTGCTGTTTAGAAAAGTCTCTGATACTAGAATCAATAGGAATAAAACTAACACTAACAAGTATATACAACAGTGACTTCACCTGATAACCTGGCAAAGTGAACTGCTTAACTAGGAATTTTGATTCAGTGCTTTTCAGGGTATGAAATATCAGGGGAAAGGGGGCAATTGCTTGCCACTTAAAAGCCTAAAAATAAAGTATCACTTTGACATCCCTCCTGCCCCCAGTTGAAGTTGATAGATCTATGGGATACATTACTGTGATCCACAATATGGTGTAACAGATTGTGAATAAAGTGACAGCAAAAAATAAATGTTGCTAATTTGAGTGTGCTGTATCATTTAGCCTTTTTCTCATTCTCCCTCTCTCTCTCACTTTCTAAGAAGGTAACTTAGTTTCATCTTTAATAGGGCTGAGTAATGTTATCCTCCTCCTTTTCCCTCAGTCTTTAAAAAAATTACCCTAAGTAAGAAAACTATTCAGCTTTAATTGAATGCTGCCAGTGTTTATGGTTTTTTTAAATTAGATATGATTAATGCCTTGATCATTCATTACAAAGTGCATGGGAGTTTGGGAACCACAAAGAATGCAGTATAAAATTCGTGTACATTTAAAATGCTATATACTTTATCACATTTCTAATGAATAATAAAGCTACTTTAAACAAAGAGGATGTTGTACTGGCAAATTTGGCACTACCTTCAGGCAGATTTTGATATTTATCCCAAATAGTCTTGAAAAATGTCTTGTTTAAAAATTGCACATGCAGTAAAGTGAGTTTGAGTTTCTTCTTTACTAATGGAGGATAAGTATGAAGAAATCTCATATTTATAAGAGTTTTCTCCAACTTATAGCTACAGCTACTTTTGAGCTTACTGTTGTGTTTATTTCCCAACACAATTAATTTTTACTTTGACAAATCAAGCTTTTTTGCTTCAGGCAAGGAACAGTAATGCCATGGTTTTATTAAAAAACAAACAAACAAAAAACAACAAAACAAAAACAAAAAACCCAAAGACAGTAGAGGTGTACCAATACATTGGTCCAAGTAGAAGTGTACCAATACATTGGTCCAGATTGGCACCAAGATAAAGAAAATTGACTGTATTGGAAATCAGTCTGATGTGGCCGATAATTTGGCCAATAAATGCCCATGTATGTACACAGCTGCAGTACAGCATGCAGACAGTGAGGAGCACAGCTTGGCACCTTGAAGAGCTGTGTACAGCTGGTAAGTCTGTTGTGGTGGAAGGGGCGTGGGGCAGGGCAGATCAACACCCCCCACGGTGAGGGAGGAGTGGGCTGAGGCAGGTGCTGTCTAGCCGGGGCGGAGTGGGGTGCAGGACAGAGCCATGGCTTGTCCGGAGAGCGTGGGGGGTGGGCTCCTGACCTGCGCGCACCCTGGCAGGGAACGGGGGGGTGCCCCCCAGATCTGCATGTGGCAGGGCGGGCAGGGCAGGCTGCAGCTGTCGGTTGGGGCCAGGTCTGTGCCGGGCTCTTCTCAGCGGGGACTGGGCTGAGCTGGGCTGGGTTGAGCTCAGGGTAGGCAGTTGTGGCTCTGGGAGGGGGGCTATGAGGGGGCTACAGCAAATTTTGGTGTGGCTGCAGCCCCCCATAGTCCCTCTCTCAGAGCTGCCACTGCTGTGTGCCCCGAGCACAGCCTGACCCATTGCCCAGCGCAGCCCTGGCCCCAGCCTGCATGAGCTGAATTAGGGGTCTGAGGGACAGAATCTCATGGGTTCTAATTTTGAGTTTATCTCTGATTTATCCCAGTTTTTATACTGTTTATTACTGTGGTATCTGATTGCCTGCATAAATCATTCAACTGACTGTTTTCCCCATCTGGAAAAGGTATTTACTTACCCATGTCATGCTGGTAATATGGAGATTAATTAATGAAGGACAAATCCTGATTCTTTCTCTATGGCTAGGGATTCTTTCAGACATTCAAAAATCCTGAGCCTGATTTGATTCAATCTTTGCAGTTTAGCCTAACCAGAAGAGATTGAACTGATTTGCAAGTGGATAGACATTTACTTTTGAATCAGGAAATGCAGGTACATGCCTATAGTGGCTCAGGCTAGAAGTGTGTGGGGGGGGTGCTAGAGCAAGACCTCCCTTCCCTTCCAGAGTGCTGACCTGAGGGGGGTGTATGGCCAGGTGTGCCTGGAGAGGGAGGGGGAAGCAGACCTTTCCAGGCTCCCCCTGCCTTCCTCCCCCCCCTCCTCTTGCTCCCTACTGAACGGGTGGAGAGTGTTGCCAGCCCCCAGCTAGTACTCTGAGGCAAGGGTGGGGATGGCTTGTTTGTGTGGACTGCGTGCATCTGTTGATGATACTGAGCTTTTCAATCTCCCTCTTCCTGCTTCTTCATACTGTGTGCACCAAACTGACGGCACTCACAGGTCTCATTCATTGCAAGCCAGGTCATTTCTCACACCTTTCTCTGCTCCCTGTTGAACGCTGACAGATTCTGGGCTTTGAAGCAAACCAGCAGGGAGCTTATTGGAGCACAAGGCTTATCAGCACATCAGGCCCTACAAAAGAAAACAAACACATCTCTCTCATTAGTTTCAGGCTCTTCTTAGCTGCAGGGTGCATTTGCATTTGCAGGCCACTGGCTTCTAGCCCTAAGCAGACACTATTATGTCTGCCTTTGTTCCAGTAAAATCAGAGACATACAGACACCTCTCAGCATTACCTAGCATGGGGGAGGGGGCATGGCCAGATGCTGGCTGGGGTCTGTGCTGCTAGGGGCCCTGCTGTGGGGGGGGGGGGGGCGGTCCCTGCTTGAGCTGCAAGGGGGGTGGGGCAGGGGAAGCCTGGCAGATGCTGCAGTCCCCCACCCCCTTCTCAGCCAGCTGGAGTTCTGGTTAGGGAGGAGAGGGGCAGGGCCAGCCCTGCTCTCTGGAACAGACAGCCCAGCCCAGGGCTGAAAAGCATGTTGGGATGCTGGGGGACTTTGATTTAATTTAAAACAGGAAAGAGCCTGGGACAGAAGTTCCATAAACTGATTTGACCCAAATCAGTTAAGTTTGATACTACATTCAACCAGGTTTATCTTCAACCAGCTGTAGCCATTTTGAAACTGGTTTATGTGCTGAGAGCATATGTTCTGTTACAGGTTTAAACCAGTTCTGGTCACTTAAACTGGTGTATGTGCAACTTCTGTCCCTAGCCTATATGTTCAGAAGACCCTTAATAGAGCAGTGCCGATGTCACCATTGCCTACTCTTGAGATTTTATTAGGAGTATTGCTATATTTGCTGTTTTTATTTAAAGCCAAATATACTAAATTTATTTGATTACATAAAAATCTCAGTTTTAATCTTTTAAAATAAGTTCTGGGGATACACTTGAAATACACCCAGAAACATAATTACAAGCTTAACAAACAGGCAAATTGGAAGTCTCCAAAATTTATTAAAAATAGCAAAATAAAGAACATGGACAAAACACACCCAGTGCTTATGATTTCTTCTCAATTGGCTAGATACTGAGACACAGCAAGACCAAGTAAACTGAGATAACTGCCTGAAAGGCAGATCTCATGGGTTATAATTGCAAGGGGAATATGAAGTACATGGCTTTTGAATGCTTGCAATTGACAACACTGCAGTGCAGTTTCATTTTGTATGTGTGGGGGGGAGAGGAGTGGGCTGCATAGAGGACCTCCATTTTCTGCAAGCCATGAGCATGACTTAATGAGAGCTCCTTCCACATTTCTGGTAGACTAATGGGTCCATTATTTACATGTCCCTCCCACCACCTTGATCGGGTATATATGCATGCAGTAGAGGTGTTGGCTACTGCACCTTCTTTGAGTTGATGGGGAAGGGAGGAGTTCTCTCTGGACTCAGGGTTTTCCATGGCCCCCAATTCATTTAGTCAGGGTGTTTTGTGACGGGAAACTGCTTGCCACATATGATTTGCACTTTGCTTTTAAGACACAGTACCAGAGAGGTGCCCAGTTTAGTTATTTATGTAAAATGATTATTTTAAGATATATTTCCAAATATCTTTAACCTCTTGCATATTGAAAGCCTGATCCAATGCCTGTTGAAGTCAGCATTCCACTGACTTATTGAGCTTTGAATCAGGTTCTGTATTTCTAATTCACTAGTAAAGTCCTTATTTTTATGCAAAATAAATTCAGTTAATGATATGAATAACACAGAGACATCTACTTGTAGAAAATGTCCATTGTTTTTCCACCCAGTGTTGGAAAGACAGATTGGTATGATATATATCTCCTATGTATGCTCAACCAAATAACTTTATTAACAAAAACACGTTCACTAATTAATGACAGTGGTCTTGTCTCCACTTGGGACAGCCAGACTTCACCAATGGTAGTAGCTGGTAGCTTTTCATTGTTGACCTTAAATTATAGAAGAAGACATGCAAGAGTTTGAATTGGTTGAGCTGATTGAATTTTACTCCTATTCTAAGCACTTTCAAAGATCTTGGTCATGACATTTTATTTCTTCAATTTCTAACTCTTCTGAAATATTAATTATAGTTTGTTTTTCCAGTTTCTTTTGGTGAAGACTTGTCCCTATGTTTTTAACACCCTTTTAGCATCCTGGAGAATCTCAGCATTCATAACTGCAGTAGTTTTATTTTTGAGCTTTTTAGATTTTGCAAAGTACATTAGTGGAACTGTATAAATAATGCATTAGCTGCATTGCTTTTCAAATATCAAAAACAACAACATAAAAAATATGGCAAACTGCATACAGAACACATGCGTTCAGGGCCAGACACATGAATCCAAATCCTAGGTTTTTTAATTAATAATGTTTATTTGTTTAAGGCCTTCTTGGAACCTCTTAAGGCTCCCTTCCATTACATTTATTGTTTGAAATAAAGATTTGATCTAGTTTTGAAATATTTTATTGGAAGTGCCTTTAACATATTTTTGGTGTAAGATGCTTGTCTAGAGGGGGGGAAAACAAATATTGAGAGAAGTCTTTAGAGTAATGATTCTCAAGCCTCGGGTGGCTTGAGATCCTTTCAAGGGCACCACTGGGTGCTACACAGTGTTAGCACTGGTAGGTGTACAAACCTGATTCATAAGATAAAACCAGAGATTTCACTTAGGAATCCATAGTGTTAAAACATTTTGACGTTTTGTGATCTTTCTGAGTTCTTTGCAACAAAAGAACAGTGCTCTATTTTTTTTCTATGGTCAAGAAATGAGTGAAAATGAAGACTTGGCATTTTCTGAGGGTGATTCAAGTCTCATGAGGGTGCCTTGAGTCTAAAAACATTGAGATCCAGCGGTTTAGAGGAACTGGACTTCAACATGATTGTTATACCAGCTTAGTGTTGTCATGACCCAAAGGTCTGATTTTTTTTGTGTGTGCTTCGGCACTAAGAATTATCCCTGTGGGTATACCGCTTCGTTGCACGGAGGAGTTCTGCTGCGCAGAGAACCCGCGTGCAGGGAAGTTTTCCCGTCACTTTGCAGTGATCTTTGCAGGGTGCATTTCCTTTGCAGCACAGAAATGCACGGTGCAAAGGTTTCCCGCTCGTCGTATGCAAATTTGTGCCCCGCAATTGGCTAGTTCTAAATTATTCACACGTGGCGGCTAGCAATTGGCCTGCTAGCCGTATAAGAGGCTTGAGCAGTTTCCGCCCAAGCTGAAGAGGACTCCGCATCCATCTCGTGGGGACTCTGGGTGTGTGCGGCAGGGTAATAGAAACCCTGTGTGTCGCTCAGAGGAGTTTGGCGGCCTGATCCACCGCCCACCTCTTCCTGTCTTCTAACGGAGCCTACTATAAGACGTAACGATGAGTTTAATGCGTGCTTGTCCTGGACATCTGGAGTTTGTCTGCGTGGAGCCTAGCAACCTCCACGTGATTGTTCGTGTTCTGTCTGCGTGGAGCCTTGCAACCTCCACGTGTGTTCGTGTTTTTTGTTGTAACCGCAACTCAAGCAAGTTCTCAGCCTACACCACGACCATCTCGGTGTAAGTAAAATAATCTTAAAATCAACCGTTACGTGTCTGTGCCTAATTCTAGCTTGGCGCCCGCCCTCTCCAACCCGGCCTGCCCGGGCTGCTGGCCACAGCCCGCGTGCAGAGCGATGAAAGCGACCCGGGGTCAGACCCGGCGCGCACAAGTGTATTTGATACCTGTAGTGGCTTGCTTCAGTGATTCTGGATGGAAACCTGATCCTGTTAAGTTAATGGGAGTTTTGCCATTAAGTTTAGCAGGACCAGGATTTCATAGAAAATTAGGGTTGGAAGGGACCTCCTGAGGTCCCCTGCTCAAAGCAGGACCATCCCCAAAGAGATCATCTCAGCCAAAGCTTTGTCTAGCTAGGTCTTAAAAACCTCCAAGGATGGAGCTTCCACCACCTCTCTGGTTGACTTGTTCCAGTGTTTTAGTACCCTCCTAGTGAGAAAATTCTTCCTAATATTTAACCTAAACTTCCCTTGCTTTAACTTGAGACCATTGCTCCTTGTTCTGTCATCTGCCACCACCGAGAACAGTCTAGCTCCATCCTCTTTGGAACCCCACTTCAGGTAGTTGAAGGCTGCTATTAAATTCCCTCTCAGTCTTCTCTTCGCTAGACTAAATAAGCCCAGTTCCCTCAGCCTTTCCTCATAAGTCATGTTCCCCAGCTCCCTCACCATTTTTGTTGCCCTCTGCTGGACTCTGTCTAGTTTATCCACATCCTTTCTGTAGTGGGGGGTTCAAAACTGAACACAGTATTCCAGATGTGGCCTCACCAGTGCTGAATTACAGGGGAATAATCACTTCCCTTGCCCTACTGGCAATATACCTACCAATTCCCAGTATGTCATTAGTCTTCCTGGCAACAAAGGCACACTGTTGGCTCATATTCAGCTCATTGTCCACTGAACCTCCAGGTCCTTTTCTGCAGAGCTGCTGCCCAGCCAGTCAGCCCCCAGCCTGTACCGGTGCATGAGATTCTATTGTCCTAAGTGCAGGACTTTGCACTTGTCCTTGTTGAACTTCATGAAATTCCTTTTGGCCTAATCCTCCAATTTGTCTAGATCACTGAATCTTAGCCCTACCCTCCAGCGTATCTACTACTCCTCCCACCTAGGTGTCATCCACACTCTATGCCATCTTCCAGGCCATTGATGAAGACATTGAACAAAACTGGCTCCAGGACGGACCCCTGAGGCACTACACTTGACATTGAGCCATTGATTACTACTCTCTGAGCCCAATGCTCCAGCCAGTTTTCTATCCACCTTACAGTCCATTCATCCTGCCCATACTTCCTTAGTTTGCCTGTGAGAATGTTGTGGGAGACCATATCAAAAGTCTTGCTAAAATCAAGGTACACCACATCCACCAGTCTCCCTGCATCCACAGAGCCAGTCATCTCATCATAGAATGCAATCAGTTTGGTCAGGCATGACTTGCCCTTGGTGAATCCGTGCTGACTGTTCTTAATCATCTTTTTCTCCTCCAAGTGCTTAGAAATGGATTCCTTGAGGATCTGCTCCATGATTTTTCCAGGGTCTGAGGTGAGGCTGACTGCTCTGTAGTTCCCTGGATCCTCCATTTTCCCTTTTTAAACATGGGCACTATCTATGCTTGCCCCTTTCCAATCATCCAGGACCTCTCTTGATCTCCATGAGTTTTCAAAGATGATGACCATTGGCTTTGCAGTCACATCAGCCAACTCCCTCAGCATCCTCAGATGCATCCCATCTGGCCCCAAGGACTTGTACACATCCAGCTTTCCTAATTCTAACTAACCTGTTCTTTTACCACTGGAGGTTGCTTACCTCCTCCCCAAACTGTGCTGTGTGATGCAGTAGTCTGGGAGCTGACCTTGCCTGTGAAGACTGAGGCAAAAAAGGAATTGAGTACTTGAGCCTTTTCTGCATCCTCTGTCACAAGGTTGCCCTCCCCATTCAGTAAGGGACCCACACTTTCCCTGATCCTTCTGTTGCTACTGACATACATGTAGAAACCCTTCTTGTTACATATGTTGCTAGCTGCAACTTCAGTCCTGACTTCATCCCTGCATGCCTGCCTGAGCAATACTGTTATTCTCCTCCCTAATTATTTGTCCAAGTTTCCACTTCTTATAAGCTTCCTTTTGGTGATTTAGTTTTTCTGAAGAGTTTCATGCTAAGCCAAGCTGGTCTTCTGCCATACTTGCTAGTCTTCTTGCACATTGGGATGGTTTGTTCCTGCACTGCCAGTAAGGCTACTTTAAAGTGCATCCAGGTCTTCTGGACTCCTCTCCCCCTCAGACTGACTTCCCAGGGGAACATGCCCATGAGATCCATGAGCGAGTCAGAGTCTGCTTTTCTGAAATCCAGGGTCCTTACTCTGCTCTCCATTCTTCCTTTCCCCAGGATCCTGAACTCTATCATCTCATGGACACTACAAGGGAAGCAAGTGCTGCTTAACTTCTGTCAAGGAAGCCCCTATGGGTGATCCTCAGAAGTATATTAATAGGCTCTGAGAGCCATCACATCTTGTCTTCTCCAGGCAGAAAGGCTTTCTGCAAGGCAGAATGTTGCAGATTTTGCATGGGGAATGAGGGGTAATAGGAGGGAGCTAGAGGAATCCTAAAAATCCTCTTAGATAAGTCAACACTGCTTTAAGTCGCATGTTCTTATAAACCACCTCTAGCTATTCAAAGTCTCTGTATGCAACTCATGTAAAAAAAAAAAGCTCTTACTTAAATTACTCATAATGCAAGGAGAACTTTCATGACTGCACCTCTTCTTGCTTGCTGGATTAATATGACAAATAGACATGTCACATAAGAGAACTGGACGGTGTATACATTATACCATTAGTTCAGCTCGGCACAAAGCTTTTGTTCTTCAGCCTCATGTTTTATGATAATACACTATGTTTTTCTAGCACTTTAGTCCTTCTGTGGGAGGGATTCCATATGTGGTCTGTTCACTGTATTGCGTGAAACTGATACCTGTAGAGAATGAAGCATTTATTCAGGATTTTGATACAAAGGAGCCAGTGTGTGCATGCATAATACTGCTAAAGAAGACTTTTAAAATGCTCTCTTTCATAACAATACTTCAAAAGCTAAATATGAGAAAGAAGGAATGTGTTATATTAGATAAGCTGTGTGTTCAATTATGGGCCTTCTCCAGCTCCAAGAGTAGCAGGACTGGCCCAAGATATGTTATCCTAGGTCAGATAATGACCAATGCCTGGTGTGTGTCTTTTCCCCACCCCACTGTGCCTGACAGTACACTGACCCAGTTGTGTAATGGTGCATACTGGTAAAAAAAAAAATCATTTGTAAAAACAAAAAAGCTAGAAAGCAAACCATCCAGCCACAAAGATATATGATACTTGTAAAGCCAGTCACATCAGAAAAGACTGTACTTTTTAAATGGTGAATTCAAAGCATATAAAATCACCTGTAAAATCAGTGATGTTCACATTTGAAACCTTTGCTTAAATTAAAGCTCATAGAAACTATATATGTTTTGGCTCTTCTAAATTAACCAAGTACGATACTAAGTGTTTTTTTGTTTTGTTTTTTTGGGTTTTTTTGTTTTGTGTTTTTGGTTTTGTTTTTTTGGTTTTAATGAAAACCACCTCCAGTGGATTTGGTATGTATTACTGATTACAGCTGATGTAGGTTCATGAATCAACATATCTTACACCAGGAATAGTTTGTCAAGGTTGAAATGTGTTTCCCTTGTAGGAACATCGCCATTTGTGGATGGCAGATTTGTATTGCTGAGTCTATGAGTTGCCATCCTGTATATTGGATATTAAGAGTTATTGATCCTTACTGAAGAATATCCTTTATCTTTTGTGTCACTTTCCTTCTGTACAATTAAGTTAAACATTAGCTGAGGCTCCCAGTCAGGACAAATGAGTTCATAAGGACAATTTGTATGTGTATGTATACAATATACATAGTGTCAATAGGTTTCCACTGATCAAACCAGTAGAACTTTATCCAAATGTTGAGTATGATTAGTGATGATAAGCAAGGCAGGAAGAGCAAAACTAGAAATATTCTGAACAAATCAAAAGATGAGGTTGGTGAAATAATTTGTTTCCATGGCTTACAAATATTTATAGATATTGAGGGAATTTAACGTATGTACACACTGCATTTGTTTTGGCTCCTAGCTCAAATGTGAAAAATTCTTATTACATAGTTTAATTAGAAGATATATTTTTCCTCAGTTTGTAAGTGCATGAATCAATTGGCTAGTATTTCCTGTCCTCCTTAGACATTTTGACAGTGCAACATGTTCTTGAAAGTTTTTGCTTATAAGCATTGTAGATATATGAAGCATTACTTCAAAAAGCTGCCAAAAAATAAAAAGTTTTAAAGTGGGGGTGGGGAGGAGGAAGCAGTTACTATGTTAAGAAACATGGGATCACAGAAAAATTTCTGAATAACTACCTTTTAAAAATTCAGATTTCAAAATATAACTACAGTATTTCTAATAATATGTGGCCAGGAAATGGATCACAGTTATGACTCTTACTTCACACTAAAATCATATTTAAAGTCAAACCTTTATTCTGTTAGGTTCAATTGAGGAAATTGCTAAAAAGAAAATGAGGTTGAAGGTACTTTTGTGCAGTTATACTTGATGGGATACTGCTTGTGTGATTCATGGTCTGCTTTCTTTTTCCAGCACGGGAAAAGCTGATTCTGTGGTGATTTTGGCTGCCAGGCTATTTGAATGAACTCATCATAATCTGGATAGTTGATCTATAAATAAGTCTATAATAATGATTTACAGTTGTGTTTTTAAGCATGTGCTTGGAAAACCACAAACCTCTTGAGTCTGTGATATTGCACCTGTCCTTTAGCCTGGCCTTTGTATCTGATGATTTAATCTTTATATTATGATCTCAAAATATTAGAAGGATGAATGATACCATATGTAGGCTGCAGCTTATTAAAGGATTACCAGATAATTATCACAGATAGTCACTGAGGGAGAAAATCTAGAAGTAAGTGATCTGAGGGGGAAAATCACCATAGCTTACTGTTTAATACCAAGGCAAAGTCAACTTGTGTGTGAAAGGTCTGGAAAAAAAGTTAGATCTTCAAGTGAATCTTCATTTTGTTTCAAGCAGCTGAGAACAGTGCTTTAAGGTTGTTCTGCCTTCTGAAATGATACAGTGCTCCTTGATTCATATTGCAGTGAATCTTGCTTTGAAAAGATCCTCAGGACAACATTTCTCTTGCTACACATTACAATTTTTGGGCTGCAGGGGTCAGTCTTAAGAGACCATAGTCAAATCTATTCAAAGAATGATTTTTATAATGGCTATTCAGGTAGTTGTCTTGAGTGTATAAGACTACAGTAGAAGTAAGGCATTTTAACTTTCCACGTGCTAGAATGGCGCTCTGTGCATGTGGCTGCTTGTTGGGAAAGGAAGTAATAGATAATATCCATACTTTGGAAATATGGTTCCTCAGTGTATGCTTTTCCTTGGAAGGGAGCATGGTCTTGTGGTTAAAAAGATGGACTGGGCTTAAGGAGTTTTGAATTCTGTCCTGGGCTCTACACACTTCCTTGGTCACTTTGGGCAAATCTTCATTTTATTTCTGTTGGGGGTAATGTGGTGTCTTTTAAAAGATACCAAACTGTAGCACACCATACTGTGTTAGGTACAGATAATAATAATAGCAACAGCAAGTCTTGTCTTCAGTGGACATGCCCAGTAATTCCAGTGCATGTTGGGGGTATCCTTGGAACCAGAGGGGAAGTAATCTTCTCCCACAGCTCCTGGAACTGCTCTAGACCTGCTATGCTAGCTGTAGGGGTGGGGGGTTTTCTGTCACCAGTGCCCCTCCAGCCAGTGTTGTTGGAGGAACCACTTAAGGGGTCCATAAAGTGGAGGGTGTTCTGGCCCCAGCTCCCGGCTGCACAGTGATGTTCAGCCTTTGTGGAGCACAGCTTGAAAAGGCATCTCCTTCTCAAAACTGAGCAAATACTCTTTAGTTGCAGTGAGATGAAATAAAAATGTCTGAACAATCAGCAAGAAGATAAGAAATAAGTATGGATAAAAGAGTGGAAAGGGTTATAGAGATATCTGTCAATATCCATGTTTTATATCACCTAATGTGGGAGGGGTGTATCCTAGGCAATGTGGGAATTAGGAGAAAACCGATATTGTAACCCTAATAATCATAGTTAAAAATACATAGATGACCATCTGAGAAAGTGCTGAACAAAAGGGGGGAGAAAATATAGTATAAGGCCACAGGCAGAAGTGACAGTTTTTGCCTGAGCTGGCTTCTGAAAGCACCCTGCATCTGTGACCAACCAGAAGTGCACAGCTGCAAAACACTTTAAAAGAACCCAATCCTACAACAATCTGAACTCTGATTGCATGATGGTTTAGATCAGGGGTAGGCAAAATATGGCTCATGGGCCAGATCTGGCCCATGAAGGGGCTTTGTCTGTTCTGCGGCAGAACCCTTGATCCCGTCTGATCCAGGTGCTGCCCAGCTGTGGCTCATCCTGACACTCCCTGGTCAAGCAGTGGGGCTGGGGCGGCTCCGTGGCTGGACTGCCTTTCTAGGCAGCCCAGGTGGCTCCTTCCGGCTGCTGCCGCTGGTGGCAGTACCAGTTGGGGACCCATGCACACAGCCCTGACCCAGCATGTCCCATGCCTGCTCCAGACTGACTCGCCCAGATAGAGCAGCAGCAGCAGGTGGCTGCTGGGTAGAAACTTGCTCGGTGCAGGTGAAAAGTGGCCCTTCCCCCTTGCCACTGTCAGGCCCTTCCTTCTGCAGACACCTGGAGCCCATGCCATGCTTGGCTGCCTTGTGTCTCTGCTGCTGTCACCACCTTCCAGTTTGCCCTGCAGCTGCTCTGTGCTGTCTGCTCAGTACCACAGGGCTGGGGCCACCGGTGGCAGCAGCTGGAAAGAGCCACCTCCACCTTGGCTGTCTAGAAAGGCAGTCCAGCCATGGAGCCTCCCCAGCCCCACTGTGTGTCCAGGGTGCTGCAGGATGTGCCAGAGCTGGGTGGTATGGAACAGGTGTAGAGCAGGGCTGGGGCTGTGCACTGTTGGCAGTGGTGGGGAGGTACTGCAGGGTGTGTGGGCTCCAGGCTGTTGCAGGGCAAAGGCAGGTGCCAACTGGCTCAGGGGGGCTCCCATGCACACCCCACTGTACCCTCAAATATTCCCCCATGACCACACCCTCCCCTGCACACAGTCACACACCCCACAAACACTGCATCCACCCACACACTCCCCTATATCTCCCCACAGCCCCCACACACACCCATGTACCTCTTGGGGGGAGCCCTATCCACTGCTACATGCACACACCCCACCACACACATGCACCCACATACAGACCTCCAGCCACCCTCCCCCTCCACATGCTCCACAGCCCCCTACAAACTCCATGCCCACCCATGCACCCACCCACACATCCCCACAAACCCCCCATATCCACCCTCCCACATCTACACATACCCCACACTCTCCCCCATACCAACCCATACCCACACCTACCCGTACCGACCCACCCATACCCCCCACACTCCTGCACCCCCCCCACAGTATACAAAATTAAGACTTCATTTTGAGCTATTATACAATCACTTCTATATACACAATGCAAACACACACCAATCAGGACAAAAATATTTAAAAAAAATTAAACTACATTATTGTGGATGTTTGATTTTTAGTATATAATTTGTCTTTTTTTTTTTTCAGTTGCAAGGTAGCAAACCGCCTTCCCAAAAAGAGTACTTCCAGTGGCAAAGAGAGGGAATTCTGGTGGCAAAGGTCAGGGATTAGAGGGTGGGACTTCCGGTCCCAAGATGGCAACCAGGTAGCGGGGCACCTGTCAAGGGGTGGGGCCACCCTTGCAGCCCTCAACAGCTTGCCAAAACTCATTAAGCGACTCTCCAGCCAAAATTATTGCCCACACCTGGGTTAGATGAAGACGATTCAGAACAGAGTGTCTTTAGTAACTTCTGTCTGCCAGCCTGTCTCTGTTTTCAGAATCGGAGGGGGAAAAGGGAGTGGAGGGAGTTCAGTCGGGGTTTTTACAGCCCCCAATGGAGGATGGAGCGGGTGGATTTGGAGCCCCCCCTCTCTCCCCACCGAGGTGGGGGACCTCTAAGCCTCTAAGAGGGGGAAGGGGTGGTTCCTAGCAGAAACTCCCCCCTGGAACCAACACTGAACTTCTGTTCAGTCCAGGGGATCATTGTGACTCAGAACGCATCCCGAAAAGCATTCTCAGTTACAGAGGGAAGCTTCACTTCTGTCTGCACCCATAATGTTCAAAATGGAGAGAGAACATGGTCCTGATCTCTACAGTTTTCTGAGTCGATTATACACTTGGTAGTAAAATTGCAGAACAGACCACAAAGCAGGACTGTGATCTGCCCTTAAAACAGGCTAAATCTCATTCACTGTGAGTTATTTTGTGTGAACAGCAGCTTCTTTTAGTTTGCTGCTGTGAGAACCAGTGTTTGGTAGCCAGAACAACCAAGCCAAACTAGTGGTAGTGGTGGCAGGGAAATAATCTGCTATGCAGCCATAGACCTATTAGTGTGAGGAGCTTAGGATCCTCATTTGTTGCTGGCACAGTATAGTTAATGATTACTACTTGCGCAGAGAAGATTGTAAAGTCATCATCAAGGCCATAATGAGAACAAAAATCACAAAATCCAGAAGGAAAGACAGTCACAAGCAATAAGCAGCAGAGGTTAATAAAGAGGAACTCTTTTCAGACAAAATAGATGTTTGAATTGAGCAGCTAGACCTTTAAAGTCAGTGACTGAAGAGAATGAAGTAGAGTTGAAAAAATCTAATTTAAACAAAGCAATTTGTACAAAGGTTTAAGAAATTGTACATGCAAAGCTAGTTCAAATTGGCTTAGATGGGAATACTGTAAATTCTAAACTGGTGAAAGAATAGTAAACTAAGATTAGGGATATACGAGTAATATGTTAAACTGGAAGAGGTAGTCCCTGAGTGTGTCCGCCAGGTTGAGCCTTTGACTTGAGTGGACCTCCCTGAGGGTTGCAGAGATCTATTTGTGTTGTGCCAGTCATGTGACTGGCCCGACCTTTAGTAAACTAGGTGCCTGAATTGCAAATAGGGCATCTTTCCATGTGCTCCAGGGTGGGAGAGGGGTGGCGCTTTAATTACAATGGTTCTTGGTAGCCACTCTAATTAAAGCACCCGCATTGTCTCATGTATTCAGTGTTCTGTGCTTTAAAATGGTGTCAGGGGCGCTTAACTAAAGCTTGTTCCGTGAGCTTTACTTAAAGCACCTCTGCTGCCATTTTGAAGCATGGGGATGCTGAATACATGTGACACTGAGGCTACTGGAGTGTGCTAAAGCAGATTCAGTTTATCAAGTCTGTTCTGATATGTGCTAATAGTGTGCATCAGGACAGATGTCAGACATGTGTATAGGTGCCTAAAGTGACTCGAATAACCCCACTCCAACAGCCACTAAAGCCCTTTGGTACTAAGGGGTTTATTCACTGCTTATGTTTGACCCTTAGGACCTATGCTTCATCTTCTGAACATCCTAGTCAGAACTGCTAGGTGCCTCACTTCTGCTTAAGTTCCAGTGTGACCCAGAAAGGGGTCAGGAAGTTGCCCAAGAGCTGACATATTAGGTGTGTTCAGAGTTTGCTTAACTCGCATCAAGAGTGTTGAATTCAGCACAAGCGTAGCATTCGTGGTCACTTTCACGCCAAATGTGGCTGGAGGAGTAGGCTGTGGTGGTGGTGGTGGCTAAGGCCCAATGATTGCATAATGGTCTAGTGCAGGGCTGTCCATTTGGCAGGTCAGGGGATGCATGCTGTCCCCAAAGAGCTAACCTGTGGCCCCCAGGATCCTAGTTTGGGTGCCACTCCCATCCCTCTCCTGCTGCTGCTGCTGGGGTCTATGGTCTCCCCCTCCTTCCTCCAACTTCAACTTCCTGCCCCAACTCTGGGGGTGGAGTGACAGCCTACAGGGCAGAGAGAGCTTGTGGCTGGAGGACTGAAGGGGGACCTTGGGATCCCTGTGGCGTGGGGGCACCAGTGCAGTAGGGGAAGGGTTATGCAGTGCAGCTTAGGGGTGGTGGTGTGGGACAGCATGTGACTGGTGGTCTCTAACCACTCAGAAGTTGTATAGTCCTGGTTTAGTGGTTAAAGCACTTGCCCAGGAAATGGGAGCCCTGAATTCATTGTCCTCCTCAGCCTGAGGTGGTTCAAACCCCCATCTATCACTTCACCCAGAAGAATGTCCTAACTACCAGCTATGGAATAGACTGGGTGGGAGCATCCTCTGCCTCTTCTGTTGAAACTGGGCCACTGGGAAGCCAAGGACATGAGCGTTATGGGACCAGAAGGAAAGCAAGCACAAGGGAGCCTGCTTCCATGACTCACTGATGAGTCTGTCCTCTGGAAGGGGCGATTCTAGTCCATGGTGCCAGAGAAGGGGTGGCAGTTGACACCCTCATGCTCAGTGTTTCCTTTTGGCTAACACTGGGCACCTCCCTGCCCAGCAGCTGGCACTATGAATCATTCTTGTGAGGTGCCTAACTCTCCCCATTAACACTAGGAATCCTAACTGCCTAATACCTGTCTGTTTGGATTAATTGCCCTCTTAGAGCAAGGCACCTGTTTTCTTAGGGATACTGATGCCTAAAATGGAGGAACTCACAAGGTTAGTCTGCATCTGATCGTTAGATTCTAACCTTTTTAGGACACAGACCGGATGTATTGATTGTATAATTCTTAACACAGTGAAATGCTAATTTTGCCACGATCCTCTGGAAGCTACTGTAACATAGCTATTAAAAATGTCCAGCATGGTCCATTAGGGATTGTTGTTCATTCTGGATCTCTCACACACATTTACAAGTGAATTGGAAGGCAGACTTTGGCTCACTATGAAGTTAGCAGCCAGTAGTAAAATTGGAACCTACAACTGAAGCTTTTAACCTGAATTAATATTTATTGTGTACGACCCAAAAGCTCAGATCTGATCCCTTATTTGACAGCAATGTTTGGGCAGTACTCTGAAATATACTATGGGAAAGCAAAATATCTTCTTTGCTTATTATGAGTGAACTATTAAATTACTGGAAATTATCTGTATTTTTTTTCCTTTTTTTTTTTTTTTTGCAAACTTCACTGAATTTCATGTTACCTACTGTGGAGGAGGCAATCTCTTGTTAACATCCTATCTTATGAAAGAGAACTTTATTTCATACAGATAATTTATGCATTTTTTTCTTTTGTTAAGGATTTGTAAAGACTCTTCCTGGCCACAATGCGATGATGGGTACCCTGTAATTCTACTCCTCAATACAGAACCTGGGGTACAAACAGACGTTGTAATAACTGGACACAGCTGGTTTAGATGTCCATGTTTTTGACGGAAACTATTGTCAATCTTCATTCTCATTTCAGGTTTCAAACCTGTCAGAGCTACTGCATTCCTGTCATTACAGATGTTATTTAGCCACGTGAAATGTTTGAATCATTTTGAAAGATTGCGTACTTTTACCTACTAAGGTGTTCATATAGCTTCCTGATGGTAGCAGTCCTCCTCAGCACTTATACACATGATGGGGTGTAATCCTCATTAAATTAAATAGGTTTATTAAAATTAAAATGATTGGCTTTAAATTGATGCATCAATGTTTACAGGTGGCAGCCTTTAAATTGAATTAAACTCATTGCGTCTTTCACAGTAAATTATAGCAGGGGGAGCCACATAATTCACCCCACTGATCTCTTTGGTACTCAGTTACATCGGGGGCAACGGCAAAACAATAATCCCTTTGCTTCCAAAATGCACCCCCCTCCAAAGCTGTAGCTGGCCGCAGGGATACCCACGCCAAGCTGTGTTTGTCCCCTCCCCCACCCCCAAACTGTGTGGATTCCCATGCCAATCCGCCTATGAAAGAAAACATGTCATATCTGGAAGGGACTGTATAATTTTTTTCCCATGACATGATGATAAAAAGAAAAAAACCCAGTATAAAACAGTTAAAAAAAAGAGAGTTTTTAAAAATAAAAAGCTTTTAAAAAATAAAAAGCTTTTACTTTAAAAAGAAAAAAACACCCAGTATGAAACACAGTAAAAAATGCAGTATAAAAATATTAAATGTTCTTTTTCTTCTGTATATAAATTTTAAATAAATAACAAATAATTTCTAGTCTTTATACTCTGTTCTATATAATATTCTATCTATATTTATTCTGTCTATATTCTAGCTATATTCTATCTTTATACTCTAGTCTATATCCTATTCTGTCTCTATTCTAATCTATTTTTATTCTTTTATTACATTTATGTTTCTATTCTATAATCTATTTTATAATCTTCTATCTTCTAATGTCTTTATTCTTCATTATATCCTTCTATCTCTACTCTTCTAAGAGTTCTGCAAGGGAAGAAAGAAGATGTGTTTTGGCCCATACTCCCACAACCACCTTCTTGGCTTTTCCCCTACAGGCTACAAAATCTTCCATGGGAGATGTCGGTCGTTACCTAAATAGTACGTGGGAAGTTGCATAGCCCGGGGGCTGGGTCTGACAGGTAGCAACCGCTGTGCGAGGGGTTTCTGGAAGGCAATAATAAGAAAGGCAAAAGTTACCCTGAAATATTAAAGTATCAACAGGTGCTAAGGCACACCCCCTCAATTACTAACTTACCATTAGCTGCTGCTGCAGCACCTCTCCTGATGTGGCAACTGCTGGTCTGGGGTGAGGGGTGTGCAGGGGTGGACCATGAAAATAATTGATGGTGTTGTATGGACCACCAGCACCATGGGGTAGGCCCATATCACTGGAACTAGGGTGGGAAGAGTTTGGGCTTTGTCCCTCTGTTTTTGGTTTTGTAAATAGACTACATTTCCCAGCAGCCCCTGCCTGTGTGGCTTGGACCAGTTTCCTTGGAGACCCCAGCAGCAACTGTGCTGGGCTCTGGGGTTTCCATGGATACCAGTCCAGATGTGTATGGCTGTGTGTGCAGCTATGTGCAATTTTGGGATTGGTATAGCCCCCCCCCCCCCTTAGCGCTGGCCTGACTGGCATCCTGCGGTGATGAGAATGTGGTCTGTCACTGGGGCACACCCGTGATCTGCACCCTGCCATGCCCCATGCCCTGCAGCCCATGCTGTCACCACCGCAGGATGCCAGGCCATCTGCAGCTGGCTCCAGTCCCTGCTGCTGGCATCTCCGGCCACTGCGAGGAAATATAGAAGTAACCTTATATGTCTATGGGACATATAGATGGACTCTATGTCCCTGCTGCCAGCACAGTCACCCATCCAGCCCTGCATGGTACCTGGCAGCTGTCCCATAAGGTAATCTGCTTGGGGGGGAGGGACGGTGGCATCTTTTCTGACATGAAGGAAAATTTTGGCTCCCATTAACCAGACTTGCCATGGCACGCACTTATTACGTATAGTGTTCTGCATTTTTGGTTTTTACCTTATTTCACCGATAAATTACCTATTTTTTTTCTTAAGTTATTCAGTTTTTACTGATTTGCACCCATTTTTCACATGCCCCCCGTGCCTCCTGGGACCCGTACAGTGGCAGAAGATGCCTGCCCTTCCCCGTGTCCCCTGGATGAGCTGTGGCTCTGTCCCACACCCCACCTAGTCCCGCCCCTGGCTGTGTCGCAGGGTCTCCATTCCCTCCGGCCTGGTGGTGCAGCAGAGGCTGGCCCCCCCTCGGTCCCCCTGCTTTGGGCCCCCCCTGGGTGGTGTGGGGCCAGGGTCAGGGCCAGTGTGGGGAGGCAGCTGGGGCCAGTGCCAGGCTGGGGGGGAAGCCATTTCTCCCCCCACCCTTCTCCCCAACAGACTTTCCTGCCTGGGGGGGCATGTGCACACATGTGCATGCATGCTCAGCCTCCCCGCCAAAAAATCTATCAGCCCCCCCCCCCAACCCCCACAAAACTATTATTTTTGATTTAAACAGATTTTTTGTCTTTTCTACCTTTTATCCCAATTTCACCCTGGTTTTTATGTTTAGAAGGTAAACCCCGAAAAATTCCAGAAATTGACTTTTGAAAATAAAAACTGGACATTCAGAACACTAATTATGTACTAGCTCTGAGTACAATCATAGCCATGGGTGCTCCTGCTGGAGTTTTAGCAGGCAGCCCCTCCACCAAGCTGCAGAGTCCTGCAGCATCATACCAAACCCCCCTATCCCCAATTGGGGCATGGAGCAGTTAACCCTTCATAGGACATGGTCCAACCAGTGAGGCTAGGCTAGAGATGTCAACTCATGCCGGGTGTCAGGCAGTGAGGTGTGTGTGGGTCCACCCTCCCTCCCACTGGGCTTTGGCTCTAGCCCCATGGCTGGCAGCCTGAAAACAACAATCCCCTTCCCCCGCTCGGGCAGCTTCTCACCCTCTTTTAGTTAAAGCTGGAGCCACACTGCGGGGCTCTGGTCACTCAGCCTAGGGCCGGGCCTAACCTGAGCAGCCGCGAGCTGCTTCCAAGGTGGTTCTTCATGCGCTGACCCACGCTCCAGGTGAGGCCCAAACAGCCTCAAGCTGCTCCCAGGGCCAGCTCTCTATGTGCCAATCTGCACACTGACTGCCCAGCCGCTTGCTGGGTTTGCAGGCTCAAGCTGCCTCAAGCAGCTCCTAGAGCCTGATCCCTGTGCACCGATTCATGCACCCCTGAAACTCGAGCAGGGTCCCAAGGACAGCCGTCTCCAGAGTTCCTCTCTCCTCGCTGTCCCTCATCATCTCCCTTCAGTGTGCTGAGCACGCTTCCCTTTTATACTCTAAAGGGGCTCCACCCCTGAAATTCTCTGGACCTGGCTGGCGCAGTTCTGATTCAGGTCCAGCTGCTCCTTGCCCCATCCCTTTGGAAAAGGGCAGGGCATTGCTTCCCTTGTGCTGCCTCTGAATTGGTGGGCGGGCTCCACCAATCAAACAGCAGACCCTTGAGCCTGGGACTCAACCTAAGCCCCGAAAAGGTAAGCCTGCTACCAAAAAAAAAAAATAAATACAGCCATATTACAAAACCCCCCAAAAACAACCCCCCCCCAACAAATATAAATTAACAGAACCAAAAAAACAAAACAAGAACTGCAGTGCATAATGGTGGCATCACGTCATCTTCAATGTTTTATTCTTCTGCAGGGGAAGAAAGAAGACAGGTTTTGCCCCATGCTCCCAAAACCACCTTCTTGGCCTTCCCATACAGGCTACAAAATCCCCAGTGGGAGATTTCAATACCTATTTAAACACTGTACAAGCATCGTAGCTTGTGGGGACAAGGCAGGGATTTGTCCTTCCATCTGTCCTGGATATATCAGGATGTGTTTTACTTCAAATCACAAAGGAGACCTTTAAATTTAAAAAAAAACAACCCATATGTGAAAACTGTAATGCAGTTAAATCACAAAAAGTGCAATTTTCGTTATGTGTACGAGCGCCCCATACTTCTAAATCATAGTATCAATGGTATATGCCACAACTAGATGTTTTGCCCTGTGTGTTATATAGGGCAGGATAGATGACTTCGGGTCTAATAGCAGAAACTGAAAGGAAGCCAAAAAACTTTTTTTGGGGGGGAGGGGAGTAAAGCTACTTTTCAGATATTACTGAAAATTAAAATGTTTAAAAATGTTCTTTTAGCATCATGTTAAACTAAAAAAAAAATGGCAACAGAACAGTGATCCTTATACAAATCCCTTGGCTCAACTTCACCCACAGAGTATGTTTAGTTAGGCAGCAAAAATCTGAGCTCATGATATGAATTCAAGGCAAACTCCATTTGTTCTTAGGATCCTCTTCAATCATTTTTGTTTCTCTTCTCTCTGTCACCCATATCACTGTAATAATGTTTCTGCCTAAGGAAAACTAGCTGCAACTTTCTCCACATCATTGTTGCTGCGCTAGTCAGATTGGTAGGTGGCCCTTTGACTGAGATGAGCATACTACCTCCACATTTTAAGCTCAGTCTGTACTCAGTGTAGTTCATTTAGTGTTTTTTCCTTTATTGTTTCAAGAGCTACTTACTGAAATTAGGCTCTGCAGGAATCTAAGACAATTATTTTTTGTTTGGTTGGTATCAAAACAGTCACAAAAAAACCCTGATCATCTTCCTGGAATTTATTTATTTACAAATGATTACGGGAAGCTAAACTCCACCTCCCCTAGTATAGGAGAAATTGACAGTCACAATTGAGAAATCTTTTCACTGAGGCTCAATTTTGAGGAATTCATCTTAATTTTAATTTAACATGCACACAGATCTATTCAGGACTAGTCTGATGAAAAGAGCTACAGGTGTAACATTTCTAAAATGACAAAAGCTGGCTGAATTGGGGAAGATATTGTGGATAGGAGTTCAGAAACCTCTTGCTATGCAAGCACATATCTGAGAGAGGTTTCTGTCCTACTTTGTGGGAAGTGTTGTTTGAAAAGCTGACAGGATCTCTGTGGTTTTGAGCTGATGGGCCTCACACAGAGTATGAAAAGCATCCACTGAATCTAATTTCCTGTGGAGGTGAAAATTAGGAGTTACAATGTGGTGGCCACAACGCTGCCATTTTTCAGGCAAACAAAGAATTCTGCTGAATCTTGTTAGGCTAAAAGATTAAAAGGACTTTTCTCTGAAAAGGCAAATGTCTTATTGAATTAGCCAGACTTAAAAAAAGATGTTGATTACAGAGGTTTACTTTTGACATTTTTTATTTGCTGGATAAATTCCCAGCATTAGCAGATGCTCAAGCAGAGCTGTGATGTATATATTAAATCATACTTAATTTTCTAATGAGATGCAAGATTCTAGCCATTCATAACCTGGTTTTCTTCATGTAAGTAACAAGCTTGTAAGCATCTAGGTTATTCAGGGATAGCTCTTCCAGAATACCAGCTATTGTGCACACTGTTACTCTGGAATAAAAAAACTTTTTCACCTGAATGAGCTGTATCCATTTTGAATGTTGATTAAGCTAGATTTGAAAAGATGCTTTGTATTTAAAATAAATAAATAAATAAAAAATTATCTCAATAGGAGTTATTCTGGAGTAGTAGTTCCATATTAAATGTATACACAACTTTAGGCTGAAATAACTTTCCTGTGTAGACAAGCCTTTTGAAAAATGTTTCCTATTTAAAATCAGCTCTATGTAACTAATTACGCTTACTCATTTTCTACTTGAACTGAGAGGTGAAGGCCATTTTTTCATTTAAATGATTTTTCTGCATTGCAGAGCGCACGATGGCACATAGACCTTCAGCCTTGGGCAAGTCCTACTCCTTCCCTGACATATGAAGCCTTGAGGTTCCTGAAGTATATTAGCACTTCTCAGGTTGGTTCTCCTTTCTCTAGCCAGTTTGAAAATAATTTCAATTTCCATTCCAGTTCCCTTCCGAAAAAGTTAAAAGGTTCCTTAACAAGAGTCATGATGACTGAACTTCCTCCAAGCTACCTTTGCTGTATTTTTTGTTTGGTTTACATGTTTTGTTGAAGTGGTTCAACTTAAAAATGATGATTTAATTAGAAATATGACCCATACAGAGCCTAAGACGGACAATTCTCTCCTTTAAACATTAGTTTGCAGAGTCCATCATTTTTGTCATCTCTGCTACTCCTCAGAAGTGTAGCACATCTGAAATCCCAGAAATGGCTTTGTCCCTGTATCTAGCACTCTCTCCCTCAGACCTACACAATGATAGTTCCTAAAACTGCATTACACTGAGGAACTTCTGCATGGTAGTTTGGTAGCCAGGCACATTTAATGCATTCTAGGTTCCCAGTGAGTTTAGGACAGGTGGCAAATCTCTGTGTAAAAAAAAAAATGTCCCCAATAGTGTCAATTGAGATCTGAAGCAAGAACTATTATAATCACTCATAAAAGGGGGGAGGGGGAGGGGGGGACAGAGGAGGAGGGTGCACATGCATGTGTAATTTTTAGGATATGAAAACCTCCAGATCCACTTGAAATCAGTAAGTGCTGCAAGTGCTCATAACCTCTTCCAGGACATCTTGATAAAAAAGTAACTTCTGTAGGGTCATGTATAAATATATACTTCACCTAAGAAAGAATGGGAAAGACCAATGGATGCTCACAGTTTAGAGTGGGGTGGGTATTTTATTGTCCATGTCTTCCAGCAAGCAGTCTTTGCTTATAGTATCTTGCAATTTCCCCGTTTCATTTTGCATCTGACAGTAACATAAAGGACCAGCAAATGGGTGCTTGGGTCACTGAAATGTCATTCCTATAGCAAAGAAATCTTTGTGTGTAGATATGTACCATTGTTCCTGTGGTTTGGTAACTGGTATGGTAACATAAATGCTCATCTATCTGCAAAAGGTAAAGATTTCTTAGGGTGAATTTTAATTGGACCAACTGCAGAGGTGGGATAGAGTTAGACAAGCTTTTGAATGCAAGGCATTCTTCATCTGCAGACACTTAGGTTCTCTAGCTGTTTATTTAGAAATACTGAATTATTCATATGGTAACATCTCTGCCACAAACACTTTCTAGAAATGAACTGCAATGAGGGAACAGGAGTGAAGAAGATTCATGTGAAGACAATAAGCAATGAACCCAAATTACTTACACTTTTGTCAAGTTAAAAAGCTTAGGCAGAAGCAGGCTTACAGCACAGAAAATGGCCTTTATTTCCCTGATTTAATAGACTGTGTCAGAGTCTGCTAAACTCCACGAGTTGGGTCAAAACCTACAAGGACATCAATTAGTAGAGAGTTTAGAGTTTTTGACAGCCAATCAAGAGGTTTAGATCCCAGAGTGACTGACCCTTGGCCCAGGCATAAGTGAAATCAAGAAATGAGAGACACCCTCATTGCTGACCTAAGAGATGCTACTGAATTAATAACTGACAGTGATACCACCATGAAGGGTGTGAATGTTACAAGAAAAGTAATCACATTTGCAGACTAGGGAATCAGACAGGGCTCATTTTTCCTATGTGCTGAGTAAGTTTCAACTAAACAATCTGATTGTGTAGAACTCCCTGTTCTGTTACAGTAAGGACCTGTGTTCCTTTTATAGGGAGAAGATGATGTGTTTCCTGCACTCAGCCAGGTTTGGATCTGGGAAAGCATTTTCAATATTCAGAGTAGATAGCCATGAGAAACATCACATGCTTAATATATATTGTTATATGTAAGCCTAATAATATGATGATACTGAGAACTCTAATCAAGACTGAAGCCCCTTGCTTTCAGATCTTTGTAAACGTGAGAGTCTCTAGCCAAGGAACTTCTAACCTTATTAGACAAGATAGGGTGGGGAGGAAGTCCTCTCCACAGTCTAGCAGGCATGATGAGGTGAAGTGACTTGCCCAGGTTCATTCTACAGTTTGTTGGCTGAACTGGAAAAAGAACCCAAATCTCCTGCCTACCAGTCTGGCATCTGCTCCTCTGGTCCAGGCTGCCAAGAGCTGTCAAATGCTGGGCATTGGTACTGGCTTAATAATTTTGTGAATCAATCCATTGATGGCATTACAAAGTCTATTTACTTTGCAGAAAATGAATTTCCCATCTACAACAGATTATTTTTACCTATGTTTTAAATGAGCATCCATAAGTTATGTGGTTTTTTTAATCGCAGTGCCATCTTGTTCATGACTTTATGTAGCTGAATGGAGGGAGGGGAAGGAGGAGCCCAACGTTCTTGATTAAGGCTTAGCAAATCCTGGGAACAGCAAAAGGAGAAGCTATGTAAGCTTTTGTGAACTTGCCATGGGAATTATGAGCTAAACAGTTAAAAAACAACACCAAACCCTAAAACCCCAAGCCCCCTCACCCTGGAGCTCCCTGAATGTTAATTCTCCAGATAATGATCTTTTAAAGCTTAAGCCTATTTAGAAACAAATGTAATAATATAAATGATGTGGGTAGTGCCAGTGATAGCTAAGGCTGAATTCTATTTTCCATTCTACGCCTTTATTCAGTTGTTTTATTTCATCGGTTCTAGAGGTTTCATCTGCACTTTCCTACTTTTAGTCAAGAGTGATGAGGAAGTGATGATAATGATTTGGGGAAGATGCATAGGATGTTGTTATTGCTCTTGTTTGTTTCTAGGGCAATTTTGAAGTTTCACAGTCAAAACATTTTTCTGGATACACAGATTCTCTTGGAATCATGGTTGGTGCTTGGCGTAGAGGAGGACTTTTCTCCAGTCTTTAAGCGGACGTTTGCAACCTTTTCTCTCAGATTTGGATCACTCAGTAATGATCCATACCATTATGGCCGTCAAATTTGATTGCTGTGCTGTAATCTGTCTGATGTTGTCTTCATGACCACTTGTTAGTTGCTGCTGATACAGATGGAGCAGCCTATTAGGCCAGGGGTGGGCAATTATTTGGGCTCAAGGGACACTTAGGGAGCTTTGATCAGCTGTTGCGGGTTGCATTAGCACCCTCAGCCCCTGCAACAACTCACCAAAACTCTGTATGTAGGAAGCAGTGTTCAGGAGTGGGTGAGGCTGGGATCACATGTTCTGTGTGCGTGTGTGCACACTGTCTGGGTGAAAGGTCCTGGGAGCCTGCTGTGGATGAGGGGTGGGGAGGGCAGGAGGCATGTGCAGGAGAGCTCCCCTGGGCAGTGCAGTCCATGCTGCCCCTGCAGCACTCTGCATGGGGCTGAGCCCCACCTGCTTGCACCAGGGCAGCCTGTGCTGCACTCTCACATATGCCTGCAGCTTGGTTGGGTGCTGCTCTGTGCCCTCTGCTTCCAGTTCTGGGATCTGGAGCTGGAGCCCCATGCACCTACCAGGAGCAGTGCGATGTGGTGTGGCAGGAGCAAGAGGAGGAGCTACTGCTGGAGGCAAGGGACACAGAGCAGCACCCAGCTGGCTGCAGCTGTACCAGAAACAACCTGCTGGAAGCTGCTCCTGCCCCACCACACAGGAGGCTCCAGCTCCTGAGAAGGTGACCAGGAGCTGCCCAGCTGAAATTGCTCACCTGGCGCAGTGCGGTGAGGCAGGGGCAAGATCAGAACCAGGAGTAGGAGCCCAGCACAGGCTGCCCAGGCATGAGCGAGCAAGGCATTTCCCCAATGGAGCACTGTGGGGGCTGCTGCAGGCTGGATCTAGTCCCCTGGCAAGCTGTGTTTGGCCTGCATGCTGTTTTTTGCCTGCCCCTGTATTGGGCAGTAATGGCTACTGGAAACTTTATAGCAGCAGTTATTACAATTACCCTGCCTTCATATTGGTTTTTAGAAGCAATTCAAGATGTTGCTTTTAAAGAAAGGGTAAGATCCTTAACCATGCTCTGGCTTCTTTATTCTGATTACAGGGGCTAGAGCATGATAAGTGACCCCTAAAAGCCACATACCTGGACACAGAAGGATTCCTTGATGTATTTCTTCAGCAAATAGGCAAAAGACTGTGTCATGGACCCTGTCACAAGCAGTGTCATAATGTTATTGTCAGAGTGGACCTGTGTGTTGAGTAATGGGTGTGCTAAGGGCATGGCTGCAGTGTATAGTATTTTGGAGATTCTGGGCAGGGTATGATAACCCACAGGGAAGACCCACCTGCCAGCCACCTGTCCTCCCCTGGAATAATAGCTCAGAATCTTGGAAGACATAAAAGGTGGCTTAAAGCCCTTCTAAAGTCACAGCACAGTCTGGCTTTCATTGGACTGCGGTCCTGGCTGAGAGCAAGGTTCTTCCCATATGATAACTTCAGAGTTCCCACCATTCAAAGTTAACAGTCCCTTTATTTAAAAAGTCTATATGGTGGTGGTGGGGCATGCTGAGTGGAATATCACTTAGAAGGTCCTTTCACTTAGTTAGTCAAGATTAATTAGTGCACTTTGATGCAAAATGAAGACAAGTCCAGCTTTGCCTTTTGTATCTACTCTGTGTAAAAAAAAAAAAAAATCAATTCAGATTTCTGAGGAATTGATCATTACCTTTCACTTTCAAGTTTAGATTTTAGGGCCCCTGTTCAGAGCATTTAAGGAGCACATGCTTAATTTAAAGCCCGTGCTTACATCCATCACTATTCTCTTAAGCCCTTGATTAAGCACCTGCTTTGCTGTATGGGGATGTTTATATGCACACTTTTTTTTTTTTTTTTAAACTGAGATTCAAGACTCTATATATAGACTTTAACTTTATTTTTGCCTAAAATTTCCTTGCACACCTATGGTGCTATATAAATAGAATAGTGAATCATATATAATAAGAAAAACTCATAACTATTATATCTCATAACAATGCAAATGCAATCCATTGTTTGAAAGGAAAAATAAATAGATTTTTTAAGTTAAAGTGAATTATTTTCTGGCAAATAAACTCAAGATTTAATGCCTATTCTAGCTCAGTTATTTGCCTTTCATATCTGTATTGTTCTTATAAGGGATTTTTCTGATCCACTACATCCTTCACTAAGTAGAACAAGGATGGAAAAAACAACAGATTTTCTAGTCATGGATCAGTTTGCCTGTCAAATTTATAATTATGCCATTTTAATAATTTACTCATCTCCACCTTCGCCCCAGAATATAAACCACGAGAAAATTACAGAGTATTATACTGAAACAACAGATTTCCTTCTTCTGATTTCAGACTTCCTGTGAAAATATGAACATGAACAGCCTGACAGGTAATTCTGAAACCACTAAGAAGCCTTGGACAATCTGTCTTGATGAAAGGTTCAGTTTAATTCATCAAATCAAGAGCAAGCAATGCCGTCTCTATTCATTGGGGTGAGTGTTGCCTCTGGGAGACAAAGAAAACTATTTCTACCTGAATATACTTTCGCATTAAAAGCATGGAGCAAATTGCAACAAATTTCATCTTTAAAAACATGTGGGTTTTGTATAGTTCCTTTTAATATATGTTGGCCTCTTATTGTAGTAGGGCCATAGTGTTGTCGTTGTGGTGGTCCAGGGAATATCCAAGAAAAATGTCTGTTTGGTAAAATCTTTTATTGGACCAATTCTGTAGTTGGAAGAGAGGTTAGATAAGCTTTGAGACACAAAAGCCCTTCCTCAGGTCTTATGTTATTGTTGTGGAATGTGTTTTTAGTAAAAGCTGTTCCTTCTATAAGTGTCTATGAATATGAACTTTTGTAGTCCTTCCCTTTCTTACCATCAACATGGCAATGAATTGCCTGCTGAAAAATAATGCAGTAAAATGTTAAGTGGTAGCTCTATTAGGAGAAGATAGAGGTTAAGGAAATGAATTGAGACGTATAGAATCATAGAAAATTAGGGTTGGAAGGGATGCCATCTAATCCAATCCCCAACTATTTTATTCCAGCCAGGGCTTTGTCAAGCCAGGCCTTAAAAACCTCTAAGGATGGAGGTTCCACCACCTCTCCGGGTAATCTGTTTTAGTGCTTTACCACCCTCCTAGTGAGAAAATTTTTCTTAATATCCAAACTAAACCCCCGCTTGCTGCAACTTGAGATCTTTGCTCCTTGTTCTATCATGTGTCACCACTGAGAACAGTCTAGCTCAGAGGTGGGCAATTATTTCAGCTGGACAGCTGCTTAATGACTTTTGGTGCACTGTCTAGGGTAACCCCACCCCTTGGTGGGGGGGCCTGCCCCAATTGCCGTATTGGGATCGGAAGTCTTACCCCCACTACTCCCTGAACTTTATCACCAGAAGTCTCTCCCCTTGCCCCTGGAAGCACTGCTTTTGGGGGTGGGAGGGGCTGCCATCCTGCAACTGGAACCCCCCCCCCCCCAAATATATTAGATGTTTGTTTTGTTTTTTAGTATAACATATTTTAATGTTATTTAAAAAAAATATATATATTTGTCCTGATTTTGTGTGTTTGCCTAGCGTATATAGAGGTGATTGCACAATAGCTCAACATAGTCTTACCCCCTACACACAATATACAAATGTATGTGGATGTGGGGTGTAAGGTTTGTGGGATGGGGTTGTGAAAAGGCATGGGGTTTGTGTGGGGGTGGTAGTGTGTGTGTGTGTGTGTGTGTGTGTGTGTGTGTGTCGGGGGGGTGGTATATGGGGCCCCCCTGCCACATGCTCCCTCTCCCTTATGGCACGCAGTCCCTACTGCTGGCTTTGGCTGAGTCCCAGAGGCTGCACGTGGCGCTGGCCCAGCCCACTGGTTTTCATAGAGATTTGAGCTGGAAGGGACCCTGGAGGATCACTGAGTCCAGCCCTCTGCCCCAGGGGCAGGAAGTCAGCAGGGATCATAGGATCCCAGCAAGATAAGCATCCAAATGCATCTTGAAGGCATTCAAAGTGGGTGCTTGAACTGCCTCCGGCAGCAGTCTATTCCAAACCTTGGGGGCTCGGACAGTGAAGAAGTTCTTTCTTATGTCCAGCCTGAATCGGTTGCAGTGATCGTTCAATCTTGTCATCCCTTGGGGTGCTCTGGTGAACAGATGTTCCCCCAGATTCTGATGAGCACCCCCAATAAACTTATCTGGTGGCCACCTATCACCCCTGAGCCTGCGCTTTTCCAGGCTGAAGAGTCCCATGGCTCTCAGCCTCTCATCATAAGGTCTGTTTTCCTGACCTCTGATCATGGCATGGCCCTCCTTTGCACCCTCTCAAGCTTCTCCACATCCTTTTTGAGTTGTGGAGCCCAAAACTGGACACAGTACTCCAGCTGCCGCCTCACCAAGGCGGAGAACAATGGGAGAACGATGTCCTGGGATTTGCTTGAGAAGCATCTATGGATGCAAGCCAGTGTTTTGCTCGCTTTACTAGCCGCAGCATCACAATGAAGTCTCATGTTCATTTTGTGGTCAAGCATGACCCCCAAGTCCCTTTCATCTGTGGTGCTAGCCAGCATAGCACTGTTGAGCCTATAAGCATGCTGCAGGTTTTTCCTCCCAAGGTGGGGAGAACTTGCATTTTTCAGTGCTGAACACCATCAGGTTCTCATCCACCCATTTCATGAGCCTGTCAAGATCTGCCTGGATCACCCTTCTTTCCTCAGCTGTGGATGCTTTACCCCAGAGTTTGGTGTCATCAGCAAACTTGGCCAGTCCGCTTCTGACACCATTGTCCACATCATTGATATGGATGTTAAATAGTATAGGCCCAAGGACAGAGCCTTGAGGACCCCACTGGTGACCGTGTACCAAGATGATTGGCTCCTGTCAGCCACCACCCTTTGGTATACAACGTCAATCTCTTCCCCCTTGTCCAGGTGATAAGTCACCTGGTCATAAAAGGAAATAAGATAGGTCAAGCAAGACCTGCCCACAACAAACCCATGCTGGGTATCCCTCAGGATATTGCCTTCAGCTAGTCTGTTAAGGATGGCCTCTTTGATAATCTTTTCCAAGACCTTCCCCAGGATAGAGGTCAGGCTGATGGGCCTGTAGTTTGCAGGATCTACTTTCCTCCCTTTCTTGAAGATAAGCATGACATTGGCCCTCTTCCCATCTTCGGGCACTTCACCAGAGCACCAGGAGTTATCAAAGATCCATGCCAGGGGCTGAGTTATGATGCTTGCCAGCTCCTTGAGTACCTTTGGGTGTAACCCGTCAGGGCCAGCTGACTTGAAGGTATCCAGCCTATTAAGGTGTTCCTTCACGAGGTCAGCTTTGATGGAGGGCAAGGAATCTCCCTTACTTGGGCCTCCCTGACCCATAGTGGGCAGGGGTGTCCCATGGGACTGGTGAAAAACTGACTCAAAGTACCCATTTAGCAAGTTCGCTTTTTCCTGGGCATCGGTTGTCAATTGCCTCATCTGGTTTAGCAGGGGTCCAGTGTTGTCCTTTGCTTTTCCTCCGGCTCCCCACATACCTAAAAAAAGGACTTTTTATTGTCCTTGATATTTGTAGCTAGCTGGAGTTCCATCGCAGCCTTGGCTTTCCTGGTTTGCTCTCTGCAGGTCCGGACTAGAGCAGAGTATTCCTCCTTGGTGGTGGTTCCAGTCCTCCGTCCTTTGTAGGTTTTCATTTTAAGACGCAGGAGGTCCGCCAGTTCCCTGGAGAGCCAAGGGGGCTGCTGTGCCCTTTTGCTGCCTTTCCTCCGAGATGGGATGGACTTTGCTTGCGCATCCAGGGTTGCTCCCTTGAGGAGCAACCACTCATCGTGAACTCCCCTCTCCTTTGGTCTGTGGCCCTTTAGGGCCTCGCTGAGAAGCCTCCTGAGCTTGTCAAAGTCAGCTTTCCTGAAGTCAAGGACAAGACCAGGCTGGCTCTGTCAGCATATGGGGCTTGCAGCACCGCAGGCGAGAGGCATGTGCCATCAGGCCAGGCCCGATGGCAGGTGACTCCCTGTGGCTCCTGGTTCATGTGCCATCAGGCCAGGTGGGATCCATGCCACCACGTAGGGCCCCAGCACAGCAGCCACAAATGGATTCTTTGAGAACCTGCTCCAGGAATTTTCCAGGGACTGAGGTGAGGCTAATTGGTCTGGAGTTCCCTGGATCCTCCTTCTTCCTTTTCTTAAAGATGGGCACTACATTTGTCCTTTTCCAATTGTCTGGAACCTCCCCCAATTACCAACAGTTTTCAAAGATAGTGGTCAGTAGCTCTGTATTCACATCACCCAAGTCCCTCAGCATCCTCAGATGCATTGCATCCAGTCCCATTGACTTGTACACATCCAGCTTTTCTAAATAATCCGTAACTTGTTCTTTCACCACTGAGGGCTACTCACCTCCTCCCCAAACTGTGCTGCCCAGCGTAGTAGTCCAGGAGCTGACCTTGCCTGTGAAGGCTGAGGTAAAAAAGGCATTGTGTACTTCAGCCTTTTCCTCATAGTCTGTCACTCAGTTGTCTCTCTGATTCAATAAGCAGCCCACACCTTCCCTGAACTTCCTCTTGTTGCTAACATATTTGTAGAAACCCTTCTTGTTACTGTTCACCTTCCTTGCTAGCTGCAACTCCAGTTGTGCTTTGGCCTTCCTGACTTCATCCCTGCATGTCCAAGCAATATTCTTATACTCCTCCCTAGTTGTTTGTCCAATCTTCCACTTCTTGTAAGCTTCCTTTTTGTGTTTAAGCTCACCGAAGAGTTCTCTACTAAGCCAAGCTGGTCACCTGCCACCTTTGTTATTCTTTCTATACATTGGGATGGTTTGTTCCTGTACCCTCAGTAACGTTTCTTTAAAATACAGCTTGTACAAAGTACAAAGCTTCCTGCTCTAAGCATGGGCTTCTTGCACAATTACCAATTACTTCAAACAAATTATTTATACCGCTCCAGTTATTTATACAACCCCTAGCTCAGGAATTGAGCCTTTTAATACAAGACAGTATTTGCCAATGAATTGTCTTGATAGTCTCAGAGCACTTGCAGAGGTGATGATGAATAATAAACACAATTGTGGCCTTCTTTTAAAATGTTTTAGCCTGTTTAGTGTTCTCCCAAGGATACCATATTAACAACAATTGAAATTAAAGTCTTCTCTCAACAGAGCAAGAACTTCAGAAGCAGCAAACTCAACATGCTAGCCTATCAATATAGTCCTCCTGCAGGGAAGACCACACAGTTTAGTCTACTGAATCGATTCAGTCATTGCCCTTTAAATTGCTGGTGCTGCCAGTGTGAGGATGCTAGCTGAGAGCTAGACTAACCATTAGCTCATTTTGCATAAATCATCAAACATATGTCAGTTAATAAAACTTGCCCCTATTGTCCTGGGCCAGTTTCTGAGTGGTGGTATAGTGAGAGAACCTCTCTCTCATTGCTATTTCTCTGAACTGTCACACTTCGTCTATGATTTTGGTACTATAGACTTAACAGCGAGTAAAACTTTCGGAGGTGAAAAGAAATGAGAAATGCATTTGTGTGTAATTCTTCAGTAATGAAGATAGAACAAGTAGTGTAAGGGCTGATCTAAAGCCTGCCAGTGTGAGAGGGAATTTTTCCTTGGATTTGAGTGAGTTTTGGATTAGGTGGAGGTTGAGCCCAGGGTTCGAATTACAGGGTAGCTCAGGGGGGTTGAGCCCCCACATAATAGATGAGAACTCCCCATAAGAGATGAAAGCCCCACCCCTGGCCTGCCCCACACCTCAGATGATGGTGGCAGGGATGGTGGCTCCTGCCAGTGCTGCAGATCCCCCCCGCAAAGAGTCTGGGCTCAACCAGGCGAACCCTGGTTGAGCCCAGACTCCTGAGAAAGTGAGTCTGTGACCAAAAAATTTTCCTTGTAGAAGAAAATTAACTGAGTTCTGAGCTCTTACCCAGAGAGAAAGCATTCCTCCTACACTAGAGGGTTGAACCCAGAGAGTCGTAGTGGATGGGTCGGTATCGACCTGGAAGGACGTGGGCAGTGGAGTCCCGCAGGGCTCGGTCCTAGGACCGATACTCTTCAATGTCTTCATCAGCGACTTGGACGAGGGAGTGAAGTGTACTCTGTCCAAGTTTGCGGATGACACAAAACTGTGGGGAGAAGTGGACACGCCGGAGGGCAGGGAACAACTACAAGCAGACCTGGACAGGTTGGACATATGGGCAGAAAACAATAGAATGCAATTCAACAAGGAGAAATGTAAAGTGCTGCACCTAGGGAGGAAAAACGTCCAGCATACCTACAGCCTAGGGAATGACCTGCTTGGTGGAATGGAAGCGGAAGGGGATCTTGGAGTCCTAGTGGACTCCAAGATGAACATGAGTCGGCAGTGTGACGAAGCCATCGGAAAAGCTAATGGCACTTTATCGTGCATCAGCAGATGCATGACAAACAGATCCAAGGAGGTGATACTTCCCCTCTATCGGGCGCTGTCAGACCGCAGTTGGAATACTGCGTGCAATTTTGGGTGCCGCACTTCAAGAGGGATGTGAATAACCTGGAGAGGGTCCAGAGAAGGGCCACTCATATGGTTAAGGGCTTGCAGGCCAAGCCCTATGAGGAGAGACTGGGGCACCTGGACCTCTTCAGCCTCCGCAAGAGAAGGTTGAGAGGCGACCTTGTGGCTGCCTATAAGTTCATCACGGGGGCACAGAAGGGAATTGGTGAGGTTTTATTCACCAAGGTGCCCCCGGGGGTTACAAGAAATAATGGCCACAAGCTAGCAGAGAGCAGATTTAGACTGGACATTAGGAAGAACTTCTTCACAGTTCGAGTGGCCAAGGTCTGGAACGGGCTCCCAAGGGAGGTGGTGCTCTCCCCTACCCTGGGGGTCTTCAAGAGGAGGTTAGATAAGCATCTAGCTGGGGTCATCTCGACCCAGCACTCTTTCCTGCCTATGCAGGGGGTTGGACTCGATGATCTATTAAGGTCGCTTCTGACCCTAGCGTCTATGAATCTATGAATCTTTTTGCTGCTTATTTTCCTCAAGAATGTACACGACACATTTCAAGTGAACATGATATAATTTTAATATCAGAACAAAATGTAGACACGTGTGAATTTTTCACAAGTGTATTTTTTTTTCCTGCCCTATAAAATACTGCCCCATGCAAGTTATTTGCTGGTCTAGCCTCATGAGATGCATGTACGTAGCATATAACTAACCAAGATGCAGAGTCAATGAAGCAATTACAAAAAATCCAAAACCCACACACTTAAGGTTAAAGAGAAGCAGTCTTAATTCCCTCATATTCCCTATATAATCTTTGCAGCTAATTATTATTTAATTCTTCTGTCAGATGTCCTTTAGTTTGATGGGGAGAAAAGCAATTTTGTTCCAAGCAAGACAAAAATCTCTTTTAAATGTTCTTTTCTCTAATGCATTTTATAAAGTGCAGATGAGGAACAGCTGTTTCATGTGAAGCAGGTCCTCCACTGAGGGGGAATGTAGCACAAAGGCAAAAATTCAGTTTGAGTGTAAAAGGGACAACCCTGCATTAAACCTATGCTTCATTAAAAATTTAAGAAAACATATTGGTATGTTCTGCATTTGAGATGGCCATGCTGAGAGGTGGGAAATGGTACATATTTAATATGTGAAATATGCAAGTGAGTAGTGCCTAAACTCTCCAGAGGCCCTTTGAAATTAATTTAAGCTGCTCTAGCTATCAAGATGTAAGTTGCCATTTTTGCTTTGAGGACAAGATTTCCTAGTATGATATGCAATTGCAGTAACCACTAGTGACTTAAGATGCTAGATGCTGTTCCCAGTGTTCTGCATGTGTAGTTTTGCAGCCCCATCCTAGCCTCATTTTAAATTAATGCCTGACTGACCGTACTGCCTCATTTGAAACACCGTGAGTCCTAGGTGCTTTGGACATGCATTGTCTAGCTGGGGAACACAGGAGCAGGGAAGTACAGTAAAATCCCTGTTAACTGGCATGAGTGGGGAATGGGGGGTGCTGGTAAGCTAAGAGTGCCAGTTTCCAGGTCGGGGGTGGGGTGGGGAGGCTGTGGTGGCAGCCACATGGGGTGTGGGGCTCCTAGCTCTGACCCCGGGCAGGGTGGGAGGGGCCACAGGAATCACTCCCAGGGTGGGCGGGTCTCAGCTGCACCCTGGCAGCTCTGGCTGCGGCCCTGCTCTAGGTACTGGGAGCTGCAAGCCACGCTGGGGGCAGGCAGGAGAGCCTGACCGTGCTCTCTGTGGTGGGCGCTGCACCCAGCCACTCACGGGCCTGAGGGGCTGGAGCTGCTGCTTGTGGGCACAGGGCTCTCGGCTCTGACCCTGGGCAGGGTGGGAGGTGCTAGTGCTGGGGAAGGGTCCCTCTTGGCTTCTGGCCATGCACCACTCCCCCCCCCCCCCAAACACCAGGGCAGCCCAGCCACAGGCTGCTGCGGTGGGGGGGGGGGGGAGGGGGCATGTCATGCATGAAGTTAGGTAAGAAAGCAGCTCAGCAGGCAGGAAAGTAGCAGGGCGCAGCACCATGTGCATCCCACCGCTAAAATTCCAGTTGATCAAGTACTTTGGTTAGTAAAATCCTGGATAACAGGGATTTTACAGTATATGTAATATGTTAAAGTTACATCAGAGCATGTCAGCTAAGATTGAAGGGTGTAAAATATGGAAATGCTTCATTGTGGGTGGTAAGACCCAGGGTAATCTGAGCTATCCCCTGGACTGGCTTTGTGTTGACAACATACAAGAGGGCTATGGCATTAATCCTACTGGGAATTAAATACCAGTATGGTGCTACTCATGCCCTCAATCATCACAATGTATCTAAGCTAGGACAGAGAAAGTGGGAATCTTCTATGTGATGGAGGAGATGGGGATGCATCCTTCTTTTCAAGTGTCTGTGCAGTGCTAGCAATAGTTTGGCTCTAAGTGTGTGTGCATATCACCTTCTAGTGAGTGACCCACAGAAAGAAAGATCTGCAGTTCCAGCACTATGGGGGTGGCTTAATTTTTTGGAGCTGAAGATCCTTGAGTCCTATCTTTGCTGATGGGCATAGAGGTTAGTGTCCCTAGCACTATAAAAGATTAATTAAACAAATGGCAGGCACTAGAAACAGTAGGAAATATGCCAGGCTTTTAAAAGGCTGTTATGTATGCATTTTAAATAGGCTTGGCAGGATTTGATTTTTATTGCTAAATGGCGATAAGACTTTGATTTCACCTCACACTCATGGACTGACAAAAATATGCTTATCAGTGATAATTGGAATGTATACCAAGTATGTCAGAAAAAAAAAAAAGGGACATTGTTGTGGGGTCCCACCCCACAACAGGGGCAGGGCTCTTGGTAGCTGGGAGCCTGGTGTTGTCAGTCACTTACTCTGCCCAGGTTCCAGCCAGGGATTGGGCACCAAATTCCTGCCCAGACCCGTGCAGCCCCTGCATGCTCAGGGCAGGGTGTGCGGGGGTGCCCCTGGGGCCCAGCCACTGCCTCTTCACTGCCCAGAGGGGTGGGAGGCTATGGCTGTCAAGGGGCCAGGCAGCCCCTCTGCTGGTGCCTGCCAGGTGGGTGTCACCCCTTAAGGGGCTGTGGGGAGCAGGGGACTGCTTGCTGGGCAGCCACTGCCTCCTAGTGTGTGACAGGGGGCACACTCAGGGCCTGGTCTCGTGCTGGCCTGCCCACCTGTCTCTATGGGGTAATCCACCCTGTCTCACCTGCCACAACTTTACTGTTTCCATAAACGGATGGTAAATGCGGGAGACTGCCCATTACATGCCCCAATGCCAGGGGGTGCATTCTGCAGCTCCGACCTCCCCTATATCACAGCCCATTCCTCACAGATGGCATCCACATGTTGTAATCATACTCTGCACCATGACTGGTGCTCCCGGGTCTCACTGGGACTGCTGGAGCAGCAGGTCATTGTGTTCAAATACTGGTCTTACTTTCATCCCACACCTCCACCTCCTTGCAGCAGAGGACTTACCGGGGTCAGGAGTCACCCCTCACTCTCTGGCTGAGCCCCCTACTTGGCCTCTGGCCCAAACTACAGCCCTAGGCATGCACAACTATGCCTTGGCCTCTACCCCACACATGGGGTTCCTACTATGCCCCCTCTAGAGCCTCTACACCACACCCCATCCTGGGGTCTTCTCATCTTCATGATGAACTATTCACAGGGCTGGCCCTTGTGCTGCCCTTCAGGCTTACTCCCAGTTCAGCCCTACTCCATGCACCCCCAGGACTGCCCTCAGGTCTACTCCTTGTTCAGCCCTACTCAGCCCCCATAATTCACAGCCTTTCAGGCCTCCTCCCATTCAGCCCTACTCTGTGCAGGGCCACACACTACCCCCTCTGGGGTCTCCGGGATCTCACATCCCCACTGGGCTCAGGTGGCACTCTGCTTGCCATGCTTAGCCCCGCTACTCCCACAACTGCCTCTAAAGCCCACCCAAAGATGGGGGCTGGGGTTAAGGCATCCCTCCTCACCTTTCACTGCAGAGGTAACTGGCCTGGCACTTCCTGGGGACTCCCACACAACCAGAAGCCCCCCCCCAGGCCACCCTTCCCCAGTATGTTGCAGTTTTAGGTCATGCCCAGGACCAACAGCCTCCAGCTCCTACCTGCTAGATGTTCTATGCAGCTCAGCCAGGCAATATTTCTACCTGGCTAGCAGTATCTAACTCCTGTGTTTATATAGGCAGCCAGTGTTCTAAAATGGCTGCCACAATCAGGCACCTGCTGGCTGCTTGACTCAGCCCTTAAAGTGGCAGGCACCAGCAGTGCCCTGTCACAGTGCAGCGTGGGACTTGAGGAATTCAGCCGCATTTGACAGCTAGGAGTTCCCTGATGAGTCTCCTCCCACAGTAACTGCCTCCATAGCCCCTGCCTGCAGCCCCTATCCCAGCCCTTTCCCCTGCACTCAGTTCCATGAGGGCAAAGGCTCCAGCCTGGTATGCATGTACTATCAAATGAACAGAATAATTTTAAACCAGTATGCTTTATTAATTTATAGATATTTACTTTTTATATTTTGACATGTGCTTTTATAAAGCTTTTAACAGTATACTGTCATTACTAAATTGGCTGCCCCCCATTGCCCCTAATTTTGCACAGTCCTGAAAATTTAAATTGATAAAAATCAAAATAAATGGTTAAAAATAAACATCCATTTTAGCCGTCAAAATTAAAAAGAATCAAATTCTGCCAAACCTAATTTTAAATGTATTTATCATTCTGGTAACACTGTGATTATCAGAGTGGACTATAGGAATATGTGCATTGGTAGCTAAAATAATCTATTATAATTTTGTTGTGGGAGGAGGCAGAATGAAAAAGTGAAGAATACATCTATACTCCCAAGTATATTTGTTGATGGCAGAACTGCGGTCTTGAATTACTCCTGAAATGAAGTACCATATTCTTTATTGAAAAAATGAGGTGGGTTTTAGGAAGCCAGCTCCCTGGGAATATTGTTACGTTTCAGGGCATTTGGTTACAGATTGCTTGCTTCTGGCCTCACATGCACCTTGTTAATCTGTTACTCGTACATTACAGTGAATTTAATCCCTGCCCTCCCGCACTGAAATATTTATTTTCTATAAATAAACTCTATGGAATTCTATAAAAAAAAATTCTAAAAATACTCTGAAAGTCACTTATGCCTGTCCCATTGGGGATAATAAAGACATCTGTACATTTCTTCCTTTCTTAAATCACAGTTATTGATTGCTAGTCTCCAACCAAAGTGATAGTGGGTGGTAGTTTTATTTATGTTTTTACTTCCAATGATCTAGTCAGACTCCTGGCCCTATTTGCTAAGTACTGTGCATACATACAAACAGTTTACAATTTGAAAAAGTATTTTCTCTGCTCTACTTTAAAAGCCAATAGGTAGAAGTATTCCCACTCCTCAAGTGAACAACTGGAATTTTACAACTGTGAGACATTTTTTTACAGTTATACTAATAACTTCTTGTTTTTTTGCAGACTGGGAAGTGATGATAACCAGTTTGAGATCAGCATGGCCAGCAGCAGATGTGAGGTGCATCGTTTTGATCCTAGTATCAAATCAGCACACATTCAGGAGGGACAACATCTCTGGTACCATCGTCTGTCCATTGACTGGAGAGATCCTAACCCCGTGATTGCTGCTCATAGACTGCGCAGCAATACAAAAAAGCTTGGTACAATCTTAAATGAATTTGGACACCAGAAGGTGAGAATTCTAGGTGTATTTGTAACTCAAGGGTTAAGTGCTAGGAAAACTTCATAAGCTTCCTTCCTGCTTCTTGAAGGGCTTTGAGCTTTGTCTGTCATCCCCACAATGCTCTCTTAGCTGAGCCTCTCTCTTCACAAAAAATTATAATGTAATCTATTGTGAGATATGCTTTTCTATAGTGCTTTTTAATTTTATTGGCAGCAGCTTCCTTGATTTTTAACTCACCAGCTGTGCATTTTTAATGCTTTTTCCCTCTCTTTCTCTTTAGGGCTTTTTAATAATAGTTAGTTGATGACTGTGGTTACTTGTGTCTTTTACCCTGAAGCAGTCCGCTGAGTTTGAGCAGTGTATCCTTAATACAATGCATTTTATAGTCCCAAGAAAACATTTACAACTACCATAAGAGCAGAAGAGATGGTGAAAGTGTTGTTTATGTTTACGGGGTCACTCATCTTTATTAGACATCAGTAGTAAAAGCATCCTGGTTTGAACTGGGCAGGTCTGCTTTTTTGGATTTGCCTAATCTCTCTATTTAGAGCTGTAAAAGACATCTCAGTTCTTCAGGTCTTTAATTACTTGTGCCAAAGCACACTTCCGAGAACTCCTGACAGGCAGATTGCATGCTTCCAGATGAATTTTGCCTTCAGAGAGTGGACTAGCCAGAATTAAAATGCTAATATTCATTGGTGCCTGCAGCTAGTTCTGCTCATTTTTGTTTTTTTTAAAGAAATAGACATACCCAACTGAGGAGGTCATCTCATGCAGGCTTAGCCAACCAAACAGCAAATAGAGGTTGTCACTGTAAATTATGACAAAGTATGAGGTGCCTTTTTCTGTTCCTTTTTTCCCTTGTTTTTTTGTTGTTTTTTTTTAACTTCAACTCTCCTGATTCAACTATTCTGAAGATAAATGCAGAGCAAAGCATTTTTCTGCCACTTAGTCATCTGCTGCTTAGTCATATTGTTCCTGTCTTAGTAAAATGGCATCTGAACAGAGAGGATTTTCCTTTCATATAGACATCAAAATGTTTATTTAGATTTTAGAATTTTTTTTTTCCTGTGCAAGTGATTAGCAGTTCTATCCAGAAAAAGCATATGGAACTTGTAAGACTTACTGATTTGCTACTGCAGCTATTTAGAATGGGTAGAAGATGCAGAATGAAAAGGAAGATTGTACCCTGTAATTTCTGTGTAAATTGGGAGGAAGTCACCAATGCATAGCAGGACTATGAAAACCACCCCGCACAGCAGAACCCTGTAGCTTTACTGTGCAGATGGAAGGCAGCTATGGTGCGTGCCTCGACGTGTAGGGAAGGTAGAGTGGTGTGGCTAATGAGTTTTTAGTTATGTTGTTCCAATGGCCGCACATATATTACATAGAACTTGATTGGGGTCTCTGCATGCATTATGAGCAGGATGGATGCTATACTGTTTCCCATTCACTGATATCCCTGTAACTCCCCTTATGAAGTTAGCATATTGATTGAAGGTATGAGTTGAATTTCAGCCAGTGAAACTAAATCCTTTATTTGCTTAACAGTGTTCAGTGTTCTATCATGTCCTATTTATGAAGTATCGGAATAAGCCAACTCAGTTTACATAATTCAATTTATTTTTCCCTGTATTCGAAATGGAAGTGAAGAAGCTGTATGTTGCATAACGACTCCAACAAGCTGCTGTTTATTAAGAGTACATCAAAGTAAATACTCTGACATTCAGGTTTTCATTTTTTTTTTGCTGAATGCAAGTGGAATGTTTTCCATGACTGCATAAATAAGCTAATGCAAAACATTTTCATGAAATACTTTACAAAGCCCCATTCCAATTAACAATTGAAAACATCCCCCCCCCCTTCCATTCTTTTAACTTTAAAAATCTCCCTGCCTTCCTTCAGTGTTGTTCCTGTCCTGTTTCACATGGGGAGTTTCTGGGAATTTTGTTCAAGCAAAATTTTTGTCTGTGCAATAATTAGACTGGTGCCTGTTTAAAAACAAACAAACAGAAACATTTACAGTTAAATTATTTGAGAGGAGGCATTTGCATTGGCTAAGTACAGAGATTCAAAAAGCCCAAGGCAAAATTGACTCAATTATTTTTTCTAAGCTGTCTAGCAATCTAAGCTAAGATTGAACTAGTAACAAACTGAAATGATGTCCGGTGTTCAGGTGGCAAGAGAGGCAGAAGCCTGCATGCCAGGAGCCTTGGGGTGTTTCTAAGGCTACAGAGTCCAGCTCGGTGATAGTCTAGGTCTGATTGTCTGCTGGCTCTACCCTCTACTGCTGACGAGGTTGGGGGGGGGGTGTTCAGCAGCCAATCTCTTTCCAGCCCCCACTTTTTTTGGGGGGAGAAGTGCACCACCAGGCCAATATTGCCCCCCCCCCCCCCCCCCCCCCCCCGCTGGGGTCTGTGCAGCACAGGAAAAGCCCCCACTGGGGGGCTTTTTGCTTCCCCCCCAGGCCAGATCCAGGTTGGGACCCTGCCTTTTCCCAACCTCCAAGAGGCTGGGAGATAGGGGGTGGGAATGCACCCCCCTGACCTGCCACTAGCCCCCACCAGCTGGGGTCTGTCTAACACAGGGGGAAAAGCACTCGCTGGGGGTGGCTTTTTTTGCCCCTGCAGCTTCGACCTGGGCTTGGATCACCCCAGCCCCGCCCCTTTCCCAGCCGTCCATCTCTGAGGGGTGGGGCAGGGTGGGGCAGAGGGGAGTGGAAATGCACCCCCTGGCCCAGCATCAGAACCCCAGCTCAGGTCTGCCTGGTGCTGGGGTGTGGGGGGAGTACTCACCAGTGGCTTTTGGACCCCCCACCCCCAGCTCAGAGCCAGGCTGAGATTCCCCCAGCCTCACCCCCTCCTCAGCCCTCAACTAAGAGGTGGAGGCTGGGGAAGGTGCTTTTCCCCCCAGCCTGGAAGACCCTAACTGTGGGTCCATTGCAGAGGGGGGGAGTGGTTTTCCACTGCCCCTTCCCCCCTGCCTCTTGGAAGTGGACAGCTGAGGAGGGGGCAGGGTTGGGGCAATCCCAACCGGGCCTTCTGGACTGCAGGGGGGAAGCAAAAAGCCCCCTCTGTCAGGGCTTTTCCTCCCCTTGCTTTACTGACCAGGGCTAGGATGGACTGTTCCTCTCCCCATACCCTGCTAGGCTGACAGGCAGGAAGCAGGCTAGGGAGCTGAGGCTTTACTGCCTCAGCTCTGACAGCTTTGGGAGCAGACAGCACAGCCCAGGGCTGCAAAGCCACCTGGGATGCTGGGGGACTGAGAGTTAACTTGAATGAGGAGGGGATCTGGGACAGAAGTTCCATAAACCAGTTTAACCTAAATCAGTTAAGTTTGATACTTCATCCAGCCAGGTTTATCTTAAAGTTTTTGGCCGTTTTGAAAGCAGTTTACGTGTACTGAACTTCTGTTCTGTTACCGGTTTCCAATCACTTAAACCAGTTTATGTGTAACTTCTGTCCCTAGCTATTTATGTTTGGATCTCTTTGGATATTCAGGGCTTATCTACAGGCACAGGGGAGCAGGTGCCATGGTCACTGTCTAGGCTAATGTTTGGATAAGAGACACGCAAGTTGGGAAATAAAAGAGCAAATACATTCTTGGATTGTCCAACATTTCTGTCTCCACTCTTGGGAGCCCTATGTGCTAGTGCACTCTTGAATTTTTGTCATTTTTTATGATTTTTCTTGAAACCAGAACAGTGTCCATGTGCTTACACTGCAGTTTCTTATCAAATTTCCAGGTAATTACTTGTGTGTCTGTAAGGGAAGCCAATAGCAAACCAGGAGTAGTGAGTCATGAAAAGCAATTTGTGAATAACTAAAGCCAGTGAATCCTGGGAATGTATGAAGTCACAAAATAAATGGATGCTTTTAACTGAAACTCAATAAAAAATATTTAGTGCATTGTTAGGAAAGAATTCTTATGCTTCAGGCTCAGCCCTAATGGTGTGTAGTGTTTTAAAGTTCCCCCGATGGCAGTAGTCTTATCTCATGTAACCATTTACTCTGCCCGTTGTCACAGGTCTGATTGTTATTTAAAGTATATTGCTTTGTTTCTGCTACTGTGTCAGCAGCATTAATTTGTGGCTACTTGGACTCTTCACCCTAAATAAGTCATTAGAAAATCAGAAACGAACACAACCTTAACCAAAAGTTTGTTCTGGCATTTCGTATTAAATGTCTCAAGGAACCTGGGATATTTAGGGAATGTAAAGACAGTTTTCCTCCTTGATTTTCTTCTTTAAAACGGAAAATCAAGATTTAGGGCTTAATCCGAAGCTCATTCAAATCAATGGAAGCCTGACTTTGGTGGATATTGGATCCAACCCATTTAGAGTGAAAAGGCAAACATCCCTGTAGTTCTTTTCAGGGTTACAGTAGGAAAAATCAGTGCAATTTTGGGCTCTGTGTGAAGAGACACTGAAGAGCCAGAAAGAACTATTTTCCCTCTGTTAGACTCTGGTGAGAGCACATTTACCGTTCAACATATACTGCTGGTACCCTTTCCGCAGGAAAATGGGCAGATTTAAAATTTCAGATTCAAATTCCAAAAAATAAAACAAAATCCTAGCGTTAAGAGGGTGATTCTGAGGAAAAAATTGAAAGAAGTATGTGCCATTTGGCTAAGTGACAAAACAGTCTGCAATTATCTAAAAAGTATACATAGCCTGGAGAGAGAATTATCAAGGGCTGTAGTAGGATGAAAGAGAAGTAGGTAGCTGTGTTAGTCTGAATTCAGGCAGAAAGCAGGGGAGAGGAACATTTTATAGACTAACCAAGTCAGAGATGCTTAAGCTTTCATGAGCAACAGCTCATTTCATTAGGTGGCTGTTACTTACAAAAGCTTATGCCTCTTTGATTCATTCAGTGTGTAAAGGGCAGCTCTGTCCTGCCTTCTAAATTAACAGGAAATTTCTCTTCACCTGCAAGGTATTGAAATAATCTCCAAAAGATGTGATGACAATCCTATCACTTGGTACACAAATCTAGAGCAGAACTTTCACTAGTACCTGTGCTGGGTGAAACACTTCCATATTATTAGGAAAGGGGGGAAAGATATGATGTCCAAATAGGCCCTTTTCCATCTTCTCTGTAATTCTGTGCTGTGCACTTAGTGAGTAAGGACTATTTCCCTATTAGTTGTAGAGGTTATAAATATAGGAAATCTCTCTGTTCTACTGGATGGAAACTCCTAAAGGCTTAAGACCTTTTCTTTTATGGTAGGCCATTTCAGATTTTTGAAAATCCACTCATACACCTGTGCTGTGCCTCTTTTGCATATGACACTATCTATGTGGATGGTACAGGGGTGTCTGTGCATATTAGTCGTACATGAACACAGAAGTTCTGTGAAGTCTCTGAATCTGCTAGATAAATAGATTCTAATGTGTTTTTAGATTGGTCATAAAAAGCAGGTGGCCACATACAGTTACTCAGGGGACTAGTTACCCAACCTAAACTCAGCTTTGATTTCTGTAGGTAGCTATGTAACTGGTACAGACTTCTAACTAAACCGTTCTTCTGGTCATATTGTAATAGTTACTATTATTAGCTTTTTATATAGCTTTTGCATCTTCTTTAGAAAGAGGAGTGTGCATTCTTTGTAGTGCAGGCTTTAGTTTGCATTGCAAAGAACGGGGGAAGTCAGAAATGAAATGCAATTTCCGCCCCCCGCCCTGCACCTCCAAATGGGGGTGAGGGCGGGGGGATATAAAATCTAACCCCTTCCCCCAAATGTAATCCAAACCAGTACACAGTTTTGTGTTTTCAAGAATGGGCTAAAAAGCAAATTTAAAAATCATGAAGGGAAAGGTCCTGAGCAGCTGAAGCAAATTAATTCATGAATAAATCATGTGCATTCGCACATGCTAACTGTTAGTTCAGCGGTAGTTTTCCTTCATCTGGAACTCTCGGTTCAGACCTGTCATGGTGCCTTATGTGCCCAGTTCAGTACATATTGGGGAGAAACAGATGAGTGGCCCAGATCTGTATAAGTTGGAGTTGAACTGGCTAGTACAGTGCCCTGTACAGTGGTGGCACACACTGCAGCAGTGGCTGGTGGTTTGCTGCTGCACTGGGCAGATATCACCATCTCTTTTTTTTTTTGCCACTGATATGCATGTTGAGTGACCATGAAGAAGGAGCTGATAGGTCTCTCACTAGCAGCGAACATTCAGCTGCTACCATTGCCTTGTGCACTGCTGCTGGTTCGCTGTCCTGTCTGCTTGCTGGAGCTAGTAAGAGCTGCTGCAGGCAAAGTGCAGGGTGTGAGGGGGACAGGATGAGAGGGTGAGGCAGCCCCCTAGTTCCATTCTGGTATACCCCGCCACCAGGGCAGCACCTAGTGTTCAACCCTGCTTGCCCGCACATTGTTACACTACTGGTGTAAATGGATGAAGATGTTTGGAAAAAAAATCAAACATAAACCATGAAGCGAACTGAAATTTGCACTAAGCATGACATCACCAATGAGTGTAACTTTCAAGTTTCAACAAGGAGTTGTATTTAACTCTATTAAGGTAACAATTTTTAAAGGAATTATGTAAAAGATAAAATTGTATCAAGCCCACAGTTGATTATACAAAGAAATTGTGCAAAACAGCTTTTGAGTACCAAGTTTTATTTTAGGGATTTAATTTATATTGGTTTCTGCATGAACTGTTTGTGTGACAGGCTGGCTAACATGTCAGTTCTGCTTTATAGAACATGCAAAGATTTAAGGCTTAGGCAGCAAAAATCTACTCCTTTAACCTATTATTTAATATCTGACACAACTTAGGAACATTGCGCCCTGCAGCAGTGTTGATTAATAACTTCATATCCTCCTGAGCAAGTAATTTATCACCTGTCTTCATCTCCCAAAGCAGTTAATATAAAGTCTATTTCATACTGCACTTTTACTTTTGAGGAGGCTGATGTGAAAGATAAAAGGTGACAGAAAATTGACTTCCCATTTTGTTTTCACACCACCTACCTTGGCAGCAGCACAACTGAACACAAAGTAATAAATATAAAGAACAAAAATTGAACAATGAGTTAGTTGCATATGATAATTTGATTAAGAAGAATCACCTTACTGTATGAGGGTGGGAAGAGACTGCTTTCAGTCTTGAAAGCAATAAAATGCATGCAGACATTTGTTTAGCAGGGTCTGAGAGTGCTGAGAGACTATGTGAACCTGGGGACTCTTGGCTTTGCTTCTGTTCTGGACAAGTTATTAAACAAGTTATTATCCTCCATTAATTCTAACTTACCATTCCAACATTTAGGTGTTTGTGGCATTCCTAACCTTCAGCTGCTGCCTAACCTGATGGTCACATGAAGTCCCTTGTGCCTAAGTGTTAGCTGTTGAAGCATGGGGTGCCACCTTAGTCAGGGGAGGCACGTGGCCCCCAGCGACCAGTCAGTGAGGTCCCCCCATGGCCAATCTCACCGACTGGGGGTGGGGGTCCCCTGTGGCTGATCGCACTGACTGGGAAGCAGCCGCAGAACTCCCGGAAGTGGCTGTAGCGCTTCATCCAGTGCTCCCAGTCCCCAGCCAGCGGCACTCCCGCCTGCCCCCCACCCATCGCAGGGAGTGTGGCCTGTCAGGGGGTGCACCAGCACTCTCAGGCAATGCACGTGCGCCCCCTTGCACCCCTTACGCATTGCCACTGTGTTGAAGTCCTCTAGACACCTATGTATCTGTTGGTGGGCATGAGCAAAACTAACCAAGTCTTGATATTGCTGAGCTTCTTGGTGCCTTAGCTCACCCTTAAGCTCTGGCAGATGTTTCCCTACTTACCTCACCAGTGAGGCCTGAGCTCTAGCCAATTTCCTAGTAGTTAAAGCACTTAACAGGGATGTGGGAGACCCATATTCACATCCTTCTTTTGCCTGATTTGGGTAACCACAGACAGCATAGGACTGAAACATATGACGTTTGAGTCACTGAGTTCAGTACCCTGCTGCCTCAGGCACCATCCCTTAGAAAGGTAATATGCTCCATCCTAAAAGTAGTTTCGTTGCTTGTTCTCCTTCTGGCCTCATGACTTGCATTCCTTTCTGCAGAGTGGCTCAGTTTTAACAGGTGGGGTGAAGGGTTCCCTAAGCCAGGGGTGGGCAGTTATTTCAGGTGGAGGGCCACTTACTGAGTTTTGGCAATCTGTCGAAGGCTGCATAGGTAGCCCTGCCCCTTGACAGGTGCCCTGCCCCATAGTTGCCATCTTGGCACTGGAAGTCTCACCCCCTAACCTCTGACTTTTGCCACCCTTTGCCCCTGGAAGTACTCCTTTGGGGAAGAGGGTTTGCTATCTTAGAACGGGGAAAAAAACCAACAAATTATATACTAAAAATCAAACACCCATAATAATATATTTTAATTTAATTAAAAATATATTTTTGTCCTGATTTTTGTGTATTTGTGCTGTATATGTACAAGTGATTGCATAATAGCTCAAAATGCAGTTTTACTCTTGTATAGTGTGGAGGGTCAGGTGGTATGGGTGGGTGTGGGGAGCTGTGGGTGGGTATGGGGGGTTTGTGTAGATGTGTGTGGGTATGGTATTTGTGGGGTGTGTGTGGGGGAGAGTGTGACTGTGGGATTTATGGGAAGGATTTGGGGGTATGTGGGGTGTCCATGGGAGCCCCCACTGCATGCACCCCCCTGAGCTGGTCAATACCTGCCCTGGCCCTGCAACTGCCCAAAGCCTGAGTGCCCTGTGGCACCTCCCTGCCACCGTCAACAGTGCAGAGAAGATGTGTTCCCTACATCTGCTCTGCACCTCCCAGCCACATGTAGCAGTAGCAACAGGGACCAGCATGCACTGTGCTGGCTCTGGGCTCGCCCATTGGAGCTGAGCAGTGGCAGCAGCAGCAGCTGGGCAGAAACTGCTGCTTGGTGTGGGGGAAAGCAGCAAGGTGGCAAGGGGAAGGGGCTGCTTCCTTCTGCACTGAGCAGCAGTTTCTGTCTAGCTGCTGCTGCTGCTCAGCCTCGATGGGCGATCCTGGAGCCGGTGCTGGGGCCCAGGATGAGCAGTGGCAAGGCGGGACAAACCGCTGCTCAGTGTGAGGGAAAAGCAGCCCCACCCTCTCCTACCTGCACTGCTTCCTGGTGCAGCCACTCAGAGCCCACGCGGGGCTGCCCTGTGTGTGTTCTGAACTCTGGGGCAGCCCAGAGGAGGTGGTGATGTGGTGGAGATGCAGGACAGCCCTGTGTGGGCTCTTAATGGCTGCACCAGCAAGCACTAGCAGCAGGAGGGGGTTGAGCATTCGTGGTCATCTGGCCAGGTGCTGGGGGATTGGAAACTGGCTAATGTGGTCCCTATTTTTAAGAAGGGTAGGAAGGACGACCCAAATAATTATAGGCCTGTAGGCCTCACCATGGTGCTCGGGAAGCTCTTGGAGAGGATCATCAAGGAGCACATCTGTGGGGGGCCTGCAGGGGAGATCATGCTCAGGGGCAATCAGCATGGCTTCACCAAAGGCAGGTCCTGCCAGTCCAACCTGATTGCCTTTTACCACCAAGTAACTAAATCCTTGGATGATGGTGTCTCTGTGGACATAGTCTTTCTAGGCTTTAAGAAGGCCTTTGACACTGTCTCTCACCCCATCCTCATCAACAAATTAAGTGACTGCGGCATTGATGCCTGCACAGTTGGATGGGTAAAAAATTGGCTGATGGGCCACACCCAGAGAGTAGTGGTGGACGGGTTGTACTCAACCTGGCGAGATGTGAGCAGTGGGGTACCCCAAGGCTCGGTCCTTGGGCCCGCACTGTTTAACATGTTCATCAGCGACTTGGACAAGGGGGTGGAAAGCACGCTGTCCAAGTTTGCTGATGACACTAAGATGTGGAGCGAGGTGGATACACTTGAAGGGAGAGAGAGGCTGCAACTAGATTTAGACAGACTACAAAAGTGGGCAGACGAGAATAGGATGGGGTTCAACGTAGACAAATGCAGAGTGCTGCACCTTGGGAGAAGGAATCCACAGCATACATACAGGCTGGGGAATTCCCTTCTTGAAAGCACAGAGGTAGAAAGGGATCTCAGAGTCATTATTGACTCCAAGATGAACATGAGCCGCCAACGCCAGACTGCAGCCAGCAAGGCCAGCCGTACCTTGTCATGCATCCAAAGGTGCATCTCAAGCCGGGCCAGAGAGGTGATAGTCCCCCTCTATGCGACTTTGGTCAGGTCGCAGTTGGAGTACTGTGTCCAGTACTGGGCACCGCACTTCAAAAGGGATGTGGCCAGCCTGAAGAGGGTTCAGAGGAGGGCCACCCACTTGGTGAGAGGGCAGCAGGACAGGCCCTACGAGGAGAGACTGAAGGACCTGAACCTGTTCAGCCTCAACAAGAGGAGGCTGAGGGGGGACCTGGTGGCTGCCTACAAGCTCATCAAGGGGGATCAACAGCTAATAGGCAGAGCTCTTTTCTCCCCAGCACCACCAGGGGTGATGAGGAACAATAGTCATAAGCTGATGGAGCATAGGTTTAGGTTGGAGATCAGAAGGCAATACTTTTACAGTTAGGGTGGCCAAAATCTGGAACCAACTTCCCAGGGAAGTGGTCCTGGCCCCTACCTTGGACATATTCAAGAGGAGGTTGGATGATCACCTGTCTGGGGTGTTGTGAACCCAGCATTTATTCCTGCCTGTGGCAGGGGGTCAGGCTAGATGATCTATTCAGGTCCCTCCTGACCCTACCTACTATGAAACTATGAATCCTTTCAGATAAAGACAACCTGGAATCCAGAGCTTCAACTTCCTGGGTGAATATTCTTGCTCAAGGAACAGTGTAATGTAGTTGACACCACAATGTTTTTTGAAGGAAAATAAGTGCAGATGCTGTGCTTTGTACTGAATTCCAATGCTGTTTTGGGTTAAGTATGCTCAGACTGTGCTTACCAGAGTAGACCCCTCAAGTGACAGTACCTACTTTGTGAGTCCCAGTGGTCTTAGGTGTCTTATCATTCAGCTGAGCCATGATGGAAGGAGTGCTAGGTATCTGCAGTAGTAGGACTTTAGGTGGCTAAGTAAGTTTTTTCCAGAAAACGTAGGGCGCTAAAGCAGGCACCGTGTAGATTACTTGCATGCATGGACTTTAACACTTATATAAACTCTGCTGTAGATCTACGTCCTTTTTTTGGATCTGGCCCTAAGTGACTTGGCCAGTGGCACAGAGGGAGCTAGGATTTGACCTGAGCTTTCCTAAATCTGTCTTGTGTCTCCATGGCTAGTGCAAGGATTTTTGCTGCCCTAGGCAAACACATTTTTTCCCTGCCCGGAGCACTGATGGGCTGCTGCCCACCTGGAGCACCATTTTGCCACCCCCTACAATTTGCCACTCTAGGTAGGGTGTCTCAGACACAAGCCCATCTTTTCTATCCCATTCTCTTGGTACTTTTTGGATTTCTCGAACCTATGCCAGCTGCCAAATGGTCCTGACTAAGCTGTATACCTTGTCTGACTGGTCATAGTATGCTCCAGACTTCTCCCATGGCCAAGAGAGGGCTCAGTCTTGTTCCAACTGAGAGCTGTATGCCAAGGGAATTCTTTGCCAGAAAGTATTGTTCGTCAGCAGCCTTGTGCCTTTCATGTGGCACAAAAGAACCAGAGTGTACAAGAACACATGGCCCACGCCTTAGAACATCATTGTTTTTGTCAGATAAGTGTCACTACAACTTTAACAGATTTTGAAATAAATAAAGACTGAAGAAAGTGAGCCAGAATTTAAGAAAAGAATGCCAGTTATCCTTTACCATTGTGATGTAATGCTTAAGTGCTTTTTTTTTAAAGATAGTTTTGAAATGAGAATGTGCATATAGTTTGTAACATGGAAAACAAGACATTTTCTTAAATATTCAAGATTTCTAAGTTTTATCCAGCTAAAGTGTTGTCAAATTCTAAGAAAATTTAATTATTCAAGACAAAAATAAGAAACACATTCTTTAAATACCTAAGAAGTACCCCCTCCAACAGTAGTGCATAGTTATTGTTTAGTTCTCACTTTTCTGTAATAGTTTCTTGACAAATAATTAATTTTATTTGTCTCTGGCCATTTATTTTAAATTATTATTTTTTTATTAAGAAAGCACTTAACAGTTTTAGGTAGGTTACAGGATGGTGATTTTTGAAAGTCCAATCCTCTCATTGCTCTTAAAGGCATGTGCTTGTTGTAATGATGTAAAGCATGTGATTTTTTAAATTTAGTAGGGGAAGCAGTGTGAACAGGTGGGAGCTATACCCTCAGTGATAAAGCCTATGTGCATGTCATTATAAAAGATGTATGAATGGCTGAGGGGGAAACATGAGGAAAGGAATGGAGACTTACTATGTGTATTCTGTTACTCCAGAAGTGTGCAAGAACTGTTTAATTTTGCATGAGTGGTTACCAGTTTGTGGCTGTGTAATTTGCTTTGGGCAGATGTAGGATGCAGTCAGAGGGCTGCAGTTAATGCAGAGAGAGAATAGGAAAGGAGACCTGCGGCTGGTACATGTTTTTAAATTCTCCCTCCCAGTTGTTTCCATAGAGTGCCTCAGCCGATCCTTCCTCCATTTGCTTGCAAAATCTTTCCTTTTGGCATTTGACAGCTGTTCTGTTCACTTATACAGTAACATTGAGGTGGTGTGCTGAATGCCTGCTAGAGCATTAGTAGCTGCTACAGGGATAGAAGAGGAATGGGAGATCAGCTGCTGTAGGTGCAGAGGCAAAGTAGTAGCTCAGAGGTGCTAAAACTTGAGTCCAGTGGAGTTTCTGCATCTGCTCTGGGCTATCTTTGTTTCTTTCACAAGCCATAATCTAATTGGAGACATATAGATAAATAGCACCTGAAGCAATTATGGTTCAGTTGGCTGGCTAAGTTGTTGAATACTAGGTCTTTTTTCTTTTTCACTGTATAGCTGATCCAATTCGGGGGTACTCATGGGGCTTGTGACACTACTCAGGCAGTCCCGTCACAGACAAACCTGTTTGCTATCAATTTTCCACTCCTGGGAAACTAGCTGTGCTCCCACTAATTTCTGCATCATGGACTGCTCTAGCTCATATAAACCTACTGCTCACACATCTGATTTTCACGCTGCTTGTCACTGAAATTGAGATCACCAGTAATAATTGCTTCATAGCAGGCTAGGTAGAAAATATAAAGGCAGTATATTTTTAAAGTCACCACATTAAAGCAAAAATCCCAAAGTACTGGGGAGCATGCGGTCCAACAATAAACATCTGTCTCCAGTGCTATAATTTGATTTATGGATTATGGAAGACTTATTGCCCATGACACACATTCACTTCCTTTGAGGTTATGCAGGCTGGGCCAAATTTATCTCTTGTGTAACACCGCTGACTTCTTTGAAGTTGCACCATCTTGAGCGCTGTTACCATGCATGAGCTTCCCAATATGGTGTAAGATCAACTGCTTGGCAAATGTTGTTAGTCCAGTTATGATGAATTCACTGGAAAGCCGATTGATGCAGGTGTTTCCAGTTGCAGCTTAACATGATCAGTTCTCTAGCCTTCTACATTTTTCATCATTAAACTATAAGCTACATAAAGCTTATTTATTTAAGTGGTCAGGAATTGAGACAGTGACTGCTCATGAATATCTCTGTTAAAGAAGCTGCTGGTTTTGACTGTTTTTTGTGCTTCTGGATCTAATGTGATACTTTCTAACCTATATTTACTTGTGATCTCATGTCCCTTGTAGTGAAAGCCTTGCAGACTGCTTGATCTTCTCTCCCTCTGCCCCTCCCAAATGGGTTTCTTTAAAGGGAGTTTCTCTCAGACCCTTTCATCTGTTTCAGCTCTTTGAAGCTCCTTTCTGTTTGTTTACCTGCTTGAATCTTTATGAGGCCATCAAGAATAGTGTATCCACAAGGAACAAAACAGAGGGGGCTTTTAGCTAGGACAGAGGTCTTGAATATAGTCAGCAGCATAAGTGGATGGGGAGGGGAACCAGGGTAGTAGCCCCAAGAGTCACCTTTGTGGGGGTGCAAAAGCAGTAGTGGTGGCTGATCGCACTGCTACAGGAGCCAGCACTGCCTGCCTGCCCTGGGCATAGACCTGAGCTGCTATGCCTCTGCATGTAGTGAGGGTAATAGTATAAATAGCGGTGGGCGAGTGGGGCACCAGTCCCGAGTGTTGACTTAGGCGGGGTACAGGATTGGTGCAAGGGCAACTGCTGCAGCTGCTGAAGGCAAAAAAACCCACTTGTTACACCTCTGAGCAAGGGTATTTTTTAATGGGTATAATAATGTAGGTCGGGGGCATCGTAGCCAACACCTCTTCTTCCTGCGAAGAGAAGAAAATGCAAAATATCCTTTATTGTATAGAAAATATTTTAGTGCTGGAACAGAATTAATTTGAGTATTGGTTTTTAAAGGTGACTTGCAAAGGATTTCTTTTTTTTTTTAAATTGGGTTTATAGCTTTTCTTTGCTTCTTTTGATGTGTATAGTGGGACTGAAATAATGTGTTGGTTTGCTTGTTTTACTGCATTGTTTTTTTACGCTGAGGAGCTGGGAATACAAAGTCTGGTCTTCCTTTTCCTCCTTCTTTCTTTTATTAAAATTAAATTAAACTGGGTTTATTAAAAAATACACAAAAACAGAGCAAAATGCTCAAGCCTCATCTCCCCCCTCTGCTTACTCCCAGCCTGTCCTCCTGTCCTGTCAGTGACTAAATGACATAAACAAATTCTTTATTAAAATAAATGACACTAACCCGATGGCTATCCCTCTTTCTTCATTTTGTCATCAAACTTGCATAGTAGTTGCCAAGAAGCCCCCAGCTGACCCCCTTTCCTCTAACCTCTCACTTGCCAAATCCTGACATCTTACTTTGAATATTGAAACCGCAGCTGTGGAATTCTTTCTGCTGTTGCCATTTGATGATAAATATTTACACCAGTTTCCCTAATAAATCTGTACTTAAAACATATAGCTTAAGCCTACAAATGGGTTTCCCCCTTCCAAGATGCAATATCACCTCCTTTGTATGACACCAAGAAAATAGGGAAAGACTTTTCAAGCGCTGCTTTGTTGTGCACCTCAGATCTGCTTGCTACATGCTGCTGTCCTGCAGCTCTTTGTGAATAAACAGCTGGAGCATGTGCCTAAAGCTGCTGGCAATGGGGGGAACAACATAGGAGAGTCGGTAACTCAGACAGGAAGTGAAATGAAATTAACATTGCTTCACTAAGGGAGATTTTATTTTTTTAAGAATTGTATTGGCTTGGCTACTATGTATGAGTTATAGCAGATCAAGATCACTCAGCTACACAGATGCCTCAGACCTCCCAGCTACATTAGAGGCCTTTAAGTGTAGGGGGCTATATATCTAGACCAAGGAAGTCCTATCTGTAGGAGCAGAGATGGTGCAGTTGGGAGGGTGTTATCCTGAATATCTAAAGGTCCCTGGTTCAACCCTGGGTTTGAAGGCAGAATAGATATGCACCTTCCTAGACTAACTAAATAAAATATATAGAGAGCAGAAGCTTTTGCGAGCTAAAGCTCACTTCATCCGATGCTTTGTCAGGGTGCTCCTGCCCTGGAGCCAGGGGGCTGAACTAGATGACTTCATGAGGTCCCTTTCAATCCTACTTTTCTATGAGCTTACCTCTACAGTGCCTGAGAATTTTCAAGTCATCCAATATGCAGCACACTAGCAGTGGAAACTGATATCCTGATGGGTGCAGTTTTTATGTATGATATATAACATTTTTATATGAATATCCTCCCCGCCACCCCAAGCACACTTGCACTCAGGATTAGTTTCCTGTTTTTACTTTCAGTGAATCACTTTGGTTGAGAAAACATCTGAGGGGCAGGCTAGCAGGAAGGTGAAGTCTCTTAGGCTGCTGAGAGTGTAGGGCTCAGGACCTTTTCAGCATCCACATAGTGTTCATTCTGAAGAGAGAGGATTGGGTTGAATCAGGGAACTGATATCAGTAGGACAAGTGTGTTGAGAAGCTATATCTGCAAGCTGAGTGTGGTTTTCCTCAGTACAATTTGCAGTACCAAGCTTAATATTGGTTTAGCAAACAGGCAAAGAAAGCACTTTAAATACTTTCTGCTTAAATGTTTGCTTTGTGCTGAAAATTTCCTATCCTCAATGCTCCTCTTTGGGCTATTTTGTCATTTTATAATGCACAGTGGGACATTAACTTCTACCTTTAACAAGAACATTACATTCTGTTAGCACACCGGCGAGTTATGTTGCCCTCACTTAATTCTAGAGCAGCATAAACAAGCTCCAAATATTTGTTCTGCTTTAATGAAGAGACTTGAGGGTCCAATGTACAGTGTTTATTCTTTTGAGTAAACATCTGCTCCCAAAGGCATCCAGCAGTGCCTGGCTTCTAACATCAAAATTGCAAAACTGATGGCATTTTTTCTCTGTACAGAAGTCAAACAATAGAACATTCTCTTGCTAGACTATATGAGTGAGTAAACCCTTTGAGAAGGGACTTTGTCAACTTGTGTTTGTGCAGTGCTTCGCATAGACTAGCCTCTACAGGCTGGCCAAAAATCCTGGTGAGCAAGGATGGAACTAGCCAACAGAAAAGACTAACAACAGTTCCTGAAATCTCTCCCCTTCTCCCTGGTTGCCTGAATCAGGAATCCTTTCCAGGTGTCTACATCTGTTCTTTCAAAGAACCAAGTAGGGCTCAAACTTTTCTTTGAAAACGGCTAGCACTGCGGGTTGTGGTGCCTACTTTTGGTATAGCTGCCTAGGAGCTAGGATGCACACTCAGGACTGGGTTCAATACCTTCCTCAATCTGATGGAGTTCAAACCTGTGTATCCTGCTCCCTCCTTCCTAGGAGACTGCCAGGCCATAGTTTACTAAGAGAGATGTTAAATCTCCCCTATTGATGTGGAGATAAATCAGCTTTGAACTGGACATCTTGGTGGACTAGTTAGCCTAGGTGGAACTAAGCAAACTATCTGTTAAAACCAGCTTGCCTGATTGACTCTTGCCCCACATTCAAAGATTGGTGAAATAGCTGTACTCTGGGTACATAATATACTTCATTTTAGAAGCATCTTCCTAAGCTGGCACAAAGCCAGTCCTGATCCCCAGTTTCCGTCTCTGCTCCAGTTTCTGTCCTTTAGTATTTCCTACTGTCAAGGTAATTTCCTACTGTCAGGGTACAGTAGTATTTCCTACTGTTATGGCCAAAGCAGATGATCTAGTGAGTGACCTGAGGATTGAAGGGAAGCTTGGTGACAGTGATCATGAACTAATCACCTTCCTTATCCATCGCAAAGCTGGCAAATCAGTCAGCAACACAGAAATCCTCGACTTTAAGAAAGCTGACTTTTTCAAAAGCTCAGGAGGTTGGTTGTCAAGGCCCTGACAGATCAGTGATCACAATCTGACAGAGAAGGGTGTCCAAGAAGAGTGGTCACTCCTTAAGAACCTGATCCTAAAAGCACATGGGAGGTCTATTCTGGCTTTCAGGAAAGGTAGTAAAAGGGCTGGGAAACCCCCTTGACTAAATAGGGAACTCATGGACCTCCTCAATCTTAAAAGAAAAGCCTAAAAGGGATGAAAGATGGGAAATACCTTTAAGGAGGATTATGCATCACTGGCCTGCACCTGTAGGGAGCAAACCAGAAAAGCTAAGATGGATACCGAGCTCAGGCTGGCTACAGGAATCAAGGACAATAAAAACAGTCGTTCTTCCAATACATAGGAAGTTGAAAGAAAAATAAGGGCAACATTGGACCCCTGCTGAATCAAATGGGGCAGCTGACAACCGACACCCAGGAAAAAGCTAATCTTGATGGGTGGCCAGGGATGAAGAGCCACCGCCTCCCAGGAGCAGGGGTGGGGTGAGGGCAGTGGCACCCCTCTGTGGGTGGGGAAGCTCGCACGCAGCAGCTGCTGCTGCCACACAGCAGCCTGGTGAGCTTCCCTGCCACACAGAGGGGTGCCACTGCTCTCACCTCAGCCTGGTAAGCTTCCCCACCCCACCCCAGCTCCTGGGAGGTAGCAGTGCTCCAGACTAAAAAAAGTTGAAAACCCCTGCTATAATATATTCATTAACGATCGGGATTCAGGTGTCAGAAACTAACTGATTAAGTTTGCAGATGACACCAAAATAAGGGGAAGTGCGGTTACATTGTAGGATAAGTTGGGGATCCAGGCTGACTTGGATAGGCTCACAAGGTGGGCAGATACAAACCTGATGACCTTCAACATAGAGATATGCAAGGTGCTCGGGAAGAAAATCATACCTATAGGCTTGGTAGTGCTTCACTTGCTAACACTACGTCTGAAAGAGACTCAGGGGTCACAACTGACCACAAGATGAACATGAGCCACCAATGCCATGCCACAGGCAGCAAAGCAAATAGAACTCTGGCTTGCATCTACTGATGCATCTCAAATGAGACCCAAGATATCATTCTCCCACTTTATTTGGCCGTGGTGAGGCTGCAACTGGAGTACTTGAGGTTGGTAAGGCAAGACCTGCCCATGACGAAGCCATGCTGTCTGTCATTCAGAATCTTACCTTCTTTATCCTTATTGCAGATAAACTCCTTGATGAACAATTCTAGGATTTTCCCTAGGATGGCAGTTAGGCTGATTGGCCTATAGTTATCCAGGTCCTCCCTCCTGCCCTTCTTGTGGATGTGCACAACATTGGCCCTCTTCCAGTCCTCAGGGACTTCTCCAGAGTGCCATGAGTTGTGGAAGAATTTCACCAAGGGTTCCACAATGACTTTGGCGAGCTCCTTCAGCACTCTACCATAAAATGCTACTATCATAAAACCTGTCCATGAACCAATAGAGTCCAGAGTGCAGTTATTTTCTGCTCACAGCAAACTGCCATCTCCTGTGTTCCTGTAGCTTATGATTTGATTCAAGGCAGTGTTCATATGGAAACATTGCAGTGGTCCAAGTGACAAAGGCTTATGTGATAGGACAGAGGACTACATATGAGAGAAGGTCACAACCTCCTGACCACAGCATCTGAGAGTCCATGAAAACAATGTTAACTTCAGCTAATTCAAAACGGTGTTAAAATGTTTTTGTCAACTTCTTTTCTTGTCCAGGGAGGTAATGTGGATGACCAAGTAACTTTGTCAATTTTTTCACCAATTAAAGCTTCCAGATTAAGACTAAGTGGGAGACATATCAGTTTAAGATAATCCACTGAAGAAAGGATTTAAAATGAAAGAGCTCTCAAAGCCTTTAGCATCTCCACTGCAGCTCTCAGATGGCCATTTGTTATACTAGTATAAGTTCTCTTTCTTATTGCTCTCTAAGTGAAATAAATAGATAAAGTGTTCGTGGGGCATTTGAACACTTACCTATAATTGACATTATTAATGGACTCTTCCCCTGTTTGACATACTTCTTTCAGCTAGGGTAGTCCTTCAGGGGACCATTAATGGCACTGGGCAAACTGTTGCTGTATTGATAGTTCGCCATCAGAGAAAGTTAAATTTTCTTGACGTTACTATAAGGCATTCTCAATATTTGGATTTTAATTTATGTTGTAAAATGTGTTGAGGCTGTAAATATAGTGTTCTTTTTCATTCAAGATTCTCATGGCAAGATTATAATTTCCTTTTTAAAGACATCCCTTAAAGTTTCACCCACCTGAAACTTGAGAGCCCAGTGTGTCTACAGCTACCAGGCAGATCCTTTTCCTTCTGTGCATTGATCAGAGGAAAAAGAAATGGTCTGAAGGGGTGTCAAGAGAAGAGCATGCACTCCTTGAGCTTTGCTAACAGGGTAACTAATATTCCTTCAATCATTGATTACAGCCCTGGTGAAGGGAGAGAACATGGCACTTAGCAAGGAAATAAAAGAGTCTCAAAGCACAAATTGTTGGTGTAGGTGGAGAGAGCAGAAAGCAGGCTGGAAAAGAATGGCACGGAAAAGAAAGAGGCGCATAATGAAAGATTGCATAACAAGGAAGGAAAGGGGAGTCCACTTTCTTGCCTTGAAAGTTGTTGGCAAAATATAAGAGCATCCAGAGCCCCTGTCTACTGAGGTCATCTTAAAATTAGATTCTGCATACAGATAGTAGAAGGCACTCAGTAAAGAATAGACCTTGTCTCGTCAGGTTGCTGTTATGGAGTAGAGGCGATCAGCCAGGGTCTCCCTCTCTCTCTCTTCTGAAAGGTTCCTTAGCCCAGCACCATGTTGCAGCAGGGCTGTTTGAGACTGATGCTTCCATGCAGGTTCACAACCTAATAACAACCCAATAACATTGGTATGTCCTCATCGTATGCTGAAGAGCCAATCCTGTTGAAAGGCAGGGATGCTATCTGTCTGGCATGCAATAAATTTGCCATCTCTCTCTCTGCTACTCTTTCCATATGCTGATGAAGTGCTGCAAGCTAAGTTGCTTCCTCCACCTATTTACTCTCAATTGACTCTTTTCTACAGGGAACTTTAACTGGTATCCAGAGGGCACCACATATCTTAAAATCCCCATTAACCCTGATAGTCTTGAAATTATCAAGGAAACTGATGTCTCATCTCTGCGATTTGAAGTGACACATAGTTGTGAGCAACTCATTACTTGTTACAAGGGTACTGAATCAGAGTACTGTATATGCTAAGCCTTAGATGCTTAAACTTCTCTCCCCACAGTCTTTCCTTAGTTATTCATACGCTGTATTTGAAGGGTTGTTTTGTTTTTGTTTTTGGGGGAAAGCGGGGGGGCACGACTGGTAAATACTGCAGTATTACTTCAAGAGGCTTAAATATTCAGTAAACTTAAAGACTTCATATTTATAATGATTCAATCAGCTATTAGATAAAAGTGCCAAAAAAGCCTTGCTGAAGCACCCGATCTATACAGATGTTGGGTGAGCTGCGTCCAACTAACACGATGCCTCTTCTGGGCATGTGCTGAGCTCAGCAATTGGAGGTGTATAGAGTTTAAAGTAAAATGCCATTTAAACATTTATTTTTTACGTCTGTAAGCAGCCGTGAAAATGTGATCATGCTTCTAGCAGTAAATAGAGGTTTCTGAGCTGAAAACACTGTTCAATGTAGAACAGTAGGAGATTTTCGTTGCTGTTTAGACTTTTGAGATAGATAAATAAATCTTGTCTGCAGCTCCACATACTTACTTATTTTTAAGGGGCTTTTTAAATATCAGAATGGGATGCAGGGATAGGCAAAGTCTGACTCGTGGGCTGAATTTGGCCAGTGGTGGACGCCACGTCCCAGCAGCTTCTGCTGTGGTGGCTCCTTTGGCTGTTGCTGCCAGCCCCAGCCCCTCTGCCCAGGCACCCTGGCCCATCTGCCCTGCACCCACCACTGGGGGTGGGACCTGCACGGGCAGGGCATGTGGCTGGGATGGAGCCATAGCTGGGACGAGACAGGCAGGTGGGGTTGAGGAGACCCCGGGATCTTGGGGCAGTGACAGTGTGGGGCCAGGGCAGAACTGTGATCCACTGCCCGCACACCCCTGTGACAAGCACGGGTTCCATGTGCAGGGGATGGATTGCGGCTCTGCCATGGCCCTGCACTGGCCCTGACTCTGGATCAGCTCCCCACCTAGCCACACACCCTGTCTGCACTCCAGGATGGTCTCCATGGAGAGCCCAGCAGCATGGGCTGTGACAGCATGGGGTCAGGGCAGAGCCCTGGTTCTGTGGCCCAGTGTTGTCACGGCCTTATGCTCCTGGGGTCTGCCTGGAGGCCGGCTGGGAACTATGTGGGTAGGGGTTGCTGGGAAATGGAGACCAGCCACTAGCCAGATCTGCCATTTTGCTCACCCCTGGTAAAGTGACTGGTTTTTGTTTTAATCTTTAGTATCAAATATGTCTCTCTACTTTTCAGCACCCACATGTTGAATCTTGGCTTTGTCTGTAGAAAATTAGGGCTTATAGGAAATAACTTGAAATAGACATTGACCCAGTAAGCCATCTAACTTCAGAGTCATAGAAGCTACCAGCCACATATATTGATGTTTTCTTCGAAAGCCTGGATGACTAGATGATAGGCTTAAGGGCTGAGACAAACCAACAAATGTCGAAAAGGCACTTTCAGAGCTTGTCTTGTGGAGTTACCCCTTCGAAGACTTCAAATCTCAAATGCAAAAATCCTTTGTTGGGCTGCATGATGCTGGATGCGGCATATCTTGACTTCAGCTCGTTGGAGAGGAAAACATTCAGAACTCATTTTTCTCTACCACAGTTGTCAGAATGTGGCCTGATTATATGCTATATCTCAGGGGTGGGCAATTATTTTGGGCAGAGGGCCGCTTACTGAGTTTTGGCAAGCCATCGGGGGCCACATAACAGTCAGCCCAGGGCAAATACATATTAATTTTCTAAATTTTTTAGGGGCCCACAGGCCAGATAGAATGGCCTGGCAGGCTGCATCTGGCCCCCAGGCTGCATTTTGCCCACCCCTGCTATATCTAATAGATAGATAGATACATATAGGGGAAATCCATTTCTACTAGTAACCTGAGTTCTTTCAGTCAAATTTGTATCTTTTGCTCAAAACAGAGAACCTGTGGAAAGAGTGGTGGTATCAAAAGTTTAACAGTGAACAAAATGCTTTGTATTTTTAAAAAAAGAAATCTAGTCATCATAAAAAGTGCTATAATTTCCCTGAAGACCACATGAATTGTGCACATCTTAAGGTAATCTATTTTCCCTGATTTCTTTTTGGTTGTACACAACAGTTAGTATGCAAACTCTGTATATATAGGTTTTCCTCTTAACTCTTTCACCAGCACTTTGCAGCAAAATATCCAGCTGATGTCAGTTCATTTCTTGTGGCTGTGGCCAACTTTCCAAACATGACATTAAGTTTAATCTTTACAAAACTTATAGCCAACTTTGTTATAGAGCTCCTGTTTTTCACTGTTGCAGATCTGCACTATCACTTACCTCTGTCCCATCAAGGTGCCTAAACTTGAGGGGGCAGGGGCTAGGGGGCAGTGTTTGGGCACTTAGAACACGGAGCAATCAAGGTTACATGTGAAGAGGTGGTAGATGACCAAAGATTGCATGCTCTTTCTTAGTCTATCTGAGCAATGTAAAGCACTAAAAAAATGGAATGGTAGAAGAAAAGCTTCTGGTCTGTGTGTTCCTTGCATTCCCTGCTAGCTTCACATGTTCTTTCCTAATCTTTCCAGTATGGGTTTAATTGAAGCAGTTACTGTGCTTGGCAATTCATTTTATACTGCAGAAAAAATTGGTTAACTACCATATTTCATGTCAGTCTTGTGAAGGCAGCACAGAGTGTGCAGACTGCCTGCTGTTCAGCCAACACAGCTACAGCGTTTTTCACTCTTTTTGACAATAACTGTAAATCTTATCCTGATAAAGGACATCAGACTCTGTTGTTGCGTGTGTGTGGAGGGGGGAAGATGAGGGAATGAAACCATTTTGTTCTGAGAAGTTTTAAAAATAATTTGTTTCTCCCTCTGTGAATGTTATAGCAGTCTACTCAAGATAAAGCTTGTGTGGTTTCTAAGGCGCTGTCAGGCAATCATGTAGTGGTCACACCTTGCTGGAAACACAAGGCTCCATGTTCATAAAGGCTTCATGCTGCTCTTGCAATGGCAGCTGAGAAAAACCCAACCTTGCTTATCTGTTTCCACTACAGATGCCCTAAAACCCCATGTGCTGTAGCTCTCAATCTCATACCACAAGCACAATCTCATTGTATTTTCTGGTTTAGGGTAAATAAGGATTTGAGGCTGCTGCTGAAATAATAAGAGGGATGTGGAGCCTGTATAGTTACATCCAAGCTTGTCTATAATTATATTAAAGTGTGGATTTGTAATGTGATAGTGCTCTTGCCTGATACATCACTTGAAAATTAGTTAAGGGATATGTTCTCCTGGTCTTCATAATTCAGTTATTTTTCAAATTATTATGTGGTTTTTTTACTTTTAAGTGCTCTTGAACCCAAGGTTACAGGTTGTCTGCATGCCACTTTTGCCCTAATGCATACACACCATTTTTAATTAAATGATCACACAATATCTTTGACATGGGATCTTTGATATTCAGTATATTCGAGAGAGAGTGCTTGCTTAATAAACCCAATATTTTGTAGTATTTTACTTTGTTCAGTTTGTGCTCCCATGCCTTATTAATTGTGCAGCATTGAAACCTTACTATGAAAATTGAATGATCAACTTTTCTATGGAGTTTCAGATGATGATCATCCCATGTATTTCAGTGTATTACAAAAGTTACTGCATTTATTTTCACCACAACCCTATTTAAAGTGAGGTGCTGATTTCTCTCAGGCTTGGAGGTGATAGCAAAAATATCCATTAATTTTGGCCTCCCAATATCAGACATTTGGGGAACTTTTACACAAGCTTGGGGGTTGGAGGGAGCATCAGAGGTCCTCTACTTAATGCACTGCCATGCCTTGTGTATCAGCATCCCTGTGCTTAAAAATGGTGGCGGGGGCACTTAAATCGAAGCTCATTCAACGAGCTTTAGATCAAGTGCCCTCACTGCCAGTTTTAAGTGAAGGGTCACTGATACACGAGATGCAGGAGACTGCTGGAGCGTGCCAATTGGCACGCTCCAGCAGACTCTATTGATCCAGCGCGTCAAATTCCAGCACGTCGAAACAGCCTCTGCACTTGTGTATAAGTGCCCTTGGTTTTCAGGACACTGGTCATGTTGGTCTATATCTATAAAGCACCATTGTCCAGCATCACTTAGGAACTTTTGTTGAGCCAGGGTTATCTGCTTCTCCAGGACAGCAGTTAAATATCTTCACTTTCTTGGGCCAGCCGGTTCAAATTCCTTGATTTTTTTTTTTTTTTTTTCTGAGTGTGTGGCTCCCATTTGGTCTACTCCCCCCATAGTTGCTGCTCTACTGGCTCCTGGTCTACTTTGGGTTCATCGTCCAACCTCACTCTCTACAGTCTGACAGGCCCCTACTCCTAGTCCTCCCTCCATGCTCTGAGTTCTCGTTGGATGTCTCACTAGCTCTCTTTCCCACACCTCCTTACCCAGCCTGTTTCAGTGTCCCTTATTCTGTCTTCCCCACTTCCCTGGATCCAATTTTACTCTGTGGCTGCTGTGCGGGCCAGGTGCAGTCCAAGGCCCTTTTTTCGTGCGGTGGGCTGTGGCCAGCAGCCCGGACACGCCGGGTCGGGGAAGGCAGGCGGCACGCTAGAATTAGGCACGGACGCGTAGTGGTTGATTTAAGATTATTTTACTTACACCGAAGATGGTCGCGGTGCAGGCAGGAAAACTTGCTTGAGTTGCAGTTACAAAACAAAACAAAACTCAAACCTGCAGAACATGAGGGTATGTCGCAATGGGGTTTTGGCAACGGGAAGATAAACAAAAACCTCGAGAGTACGTAGCAATGGGGTTTCGGCGACGGGAAGATAAACCTACAGGACTCAAACCCGGGTAGAGCTCTGGATTCACTCACACGAAGTTTGCTAGGCTCCGTGGAATTTGCGCGCAGGGAAGGGTACGTCGAGGGATCAGGCGGCAATGGGGAGAGGCGAGAGGTTGATCAGACCCCTATAGCCTTCTTGAGATACACGCTGGGTCCGATAGGCTCCGCAGCGCTTAGAGATCTTCACGAGACGTGAAGTTCTCCTCCTCCTGATAGTCGTGGAGTCCTCCAACTTGGGCGGAAACCGCTTAAGCCTCTTATACGGCTAGCAAGCCAATTGCTAGCCACCACGTAGGAATAATTTAGAACTGGCCAATAGTGGGGCACAAATTTGAATACAAATGGCGGGAACTCCTTGCAGCACGCATTTCTTTTTTTGCAACTAAGAAATGCACCCTGCAAAGAAACCTACGAGTGGCAGGAAATAATTTAGCAGTGCCGAAGTGCACACAAACAAAAATCACACCCTCGGGTTGTGACAACTGCCAGTCCTAAGCCAGCTGCTAGCCTTAACCTCATTCCCAGCCAGTCCAAATTTGGTCTCCATTGTCTGAATCCTGCTGGTGCCAGTTTACCTCTCCTACCAGCCACCTTTTCCAGTCTTTATATCAGTCTGCTTCCTCTGTTCCTTCCCATTCTGCCCTTCCCTCCCACCAATCTAATGCTTGTTGTTTCAGAAGGAAATCAGACCCCTGGGTATCAAGTGAGTTGCCCAGTCTGAGCCTCCTAGGACCAGCCTGGGTATCAGCTGAGGATCCAGGAGAGCAGCAGTGCTTGGCCTGGCCTGATATGGTGTAGTCTACAGCACTCTAGAGCTGCACTTGCAAGGAACATCCCAATTAGAAAAAAAGATGGAGGGCAACAGAACCAGTGAAGAAGAAAAAAGGAACATTTCATGTCTGTATGCCTGGGCACTGTTACTTTTTAAGTCTTTTCAGGTGGCATTCAGATCTTAGAGAGTCTTGCCATTAACAGCAATACGACTTGGGCTAGCATCTCATTAGGTTCCCTTACTGTGGTTTCAATTGCATAAAGCATGTGTGGGGCTTTATAAAAGCCCTTGATAGAACGGTGGTATGTAACCTGGAAATGAGCTCGCAGAAGCTCCTTTCTGGGTCTTGGCTGCTAAGATGCAGCCACCTCATCTGCCTATTGCAAACTGCAGCTGCACGTTCATTTTTGGAGTTTAATAGTTGCAGTAGCTTAATTCTGGGAACACAAATATTCTTAAGAGTTAATGGAATAAAAAAATTGTGCCAAAATGACAGCACAAACTGAACTGCCAAAAAAAAAGAAAAGAAAAAAGATTACCATATGGACACTTGAGAGGAGCACACATGTCTCTTCCTTGTGCAAGAAATCCTTTTCTTTTTAAAGACCTAAATCCACAGCTGTGGATTTACTTGTGAAGACACTGAATTTCTCACATAAATGATGACAAGCTCCACTCAAGTCCTTTTTTTATATAAAGTGAAAAGATTGCTTTAAAGTTACTCCTGAAAAGCATCTAAAGGCTTTCATGCTGGAAGATAGTCCTTTTGTTTTTTTTCAAAAGCGCTTACTAAAACATTGTAGCAGAATGTAGATAGTATATTTCTTCATATCTTTTCAATTGGCAGAGGAAATATCTTTTTCTTTTTGGCCTGATCAGTATCGCTATTTTCCCAGAAAGGTTCAAACTGTTGTTTGTAAGCATACAGTGCATGCAGGGACCTTGTAAGTGTCTTTCGGTGAAACTGCAGTAATGGAATACGTAACCATAGCAACCCTAAAGACTAGAAAATTGCTGTAGTCATGAACTGGGTATAGCTTAATTTTCATTCCCAACTGCCTATCCCTTATGCATGGCTTTGTATACTGACGTTACAAATGTGCTGGTTAATTCCATTGCCCTCTTTGACATGTGGAATATACAGAAAAAGGCAATTGAGAAGATGGATGAACTAGAAGTAGATTAAAAAGTGCATGCCAGTGGGTGCGTCTACATGTTCATTAGTGCGCCGTAGTTACTGTGCATTAAGTTTAGTAGTTGCATAACCAACTAGTAAATCAATGTGTAGTAATTGGCACTACCTGCACAGTAGCAATGGCGCATGACTTTTTAGTGATGCTTACTGCACAGTAGCCTAATACTACTGCACAGTAGCGTATTAGCATGGGTTTTGCCCTCCATGCTACTGCGCAGTAGAATTAGGCTACTGTACCATTAGCATCTTGTGTATAATACCCAGTATGTATTATACTTGAAATGATTTGGACACTACTTATAACCACCTCTTCATGTGATTTGCCTTACATTTTGGTCTTGTTCATCAGAGACCACTGTCTGACAGTCTCTGGTAAGAGGAAAGGTGAACGGAAGCAGGAATAAAAAGTCTTCAGGGGAAAGCAGTATTCCATATATGCATATTCTCTTGTAAATACTGATGGCCAAATGCTTTACAATCCTAGAACTGCTTTCAAGCCTTAGTAAGCTGTCAGGTATTTGTTTACATTTTTGAATGAATTTATTGCCTGGGAAAGTGAAGGGCAAATTGTACCTCCTATAGCCAAACCATAGTAAAGACAACAGTTGTGCAAGACCCCTCACAGTTTTGCCTGCACATCTCATTCCTAAATTGCAGTGCTCCTGCTGCTCTTGTTAGAGGCCTCTTCTCAGTGAAGTGCCAGTTATGCTGCAGAAAAAAACTGAATGTACAAGTTCTTGAATGCAAAATATGTGACTGGCCCTAACGTCTAGGGCAGAGTGTACGTAGGAGTCACAGGGCTAGTCTGTACTACCAAAGCACTGGCAGTGGTACTATACCAGGAAAGCCCTCTGGTAGAGTTGCAGCTTATACCAGCAAAAGAAGTGGCTCTAACAGAAGAGAGAAACCATTTCCTTATACGCTGTTAGGTACATGGACCCTTGTTAATAGGAGTTAACTAAATTGCGGAGGTAGTTTAGTGAGAATCTCTCTTCTGCCTATCTCCCAAGTGACATTGCTTGACAGTAAAAATTTGGAGTGTTGACTTGGCAGCAGGGCAAAGTGGGGCTCAGAACTGATCTGGGCAATTGGGTAAGCAGTTTCAAGGTCGAGTGTTTGACTCCCTCCTTTTTTCGTGATCTAAAGATATACAAGTCAACTGCAACTTCTTTGAAGCATTCTGGTTATACTTGTGTCGTGGAAACACACGCAGCATACTTTTGGGTCAGGTCAGCAGAAGCTTTTATTTAAAAGAAACTACAGCTGTAGGGGGAGTTTTAAAGTGACATGGAATTTCCAAGCACTTGGAAGGGGTCCCCCCCCAAGAGCAAAATCAGGAGGCTTATATATTTTTTAACAGTCGCTTACAACTCACGTGATCATATAGTGAAATTAGCATGAAAAGCGTCTATAATATTACTTCATTATTTTTTTGCTGTAATCAGGATGGGAACTAATGGGGGAGACGAGGTTAGTTTATAAACCTCCTTGTACCTGGAAATTAACTTTGTATATACTTTTTTTGCTACCTTTAAGGCCGCGGTGAGCGAAGCAGTTGCAGAAGAGTTACAGAGAACAAACACTTGCCCTTATCTGTTCTACTGTACAGAGCCGGCAATTCTCCACAAAGCGGTTATGTCATCTTGTAACTAAAATAATCAAAGTTTAAGGCATATATTTTTTTTGATTCCACACTTGCATCAGTCCATGCCTGTTACTGGAACCTACTCATTTGCTATAACTTCATCTCTTCACAACATGGACTCAACATGGACTCTATTTGCTATGGCTCATCTAATATACAACAAGCATTAGATGCTGCTGAAGCTGTATAAAAAGAATAAAATAAGGTCAAGGGGTCTGAATATATAGATGCAATATTAATCTGCTCTTTTGGTGTTTCTAACTGAAGTCTGAAGTAGCTATTTCTGTTTTTACTGGGTAGAAACAAACAAATGGGCAGAAAGCAGCAATGTGGGTGAAATAGTCCTAGAAAAGACCTGGTGAAAATATCCCGTTTTCTCCTACTGAGTGAAGTTTGGCCCTTTAGCTTGTGAGTATAACCTTCCATCTTGCAACATGGAAGATTGTATTGTGTATGGACAGGAGGAGAGGCCAGAACCTTGATTACATCCTTACTTTTGTTATATATTAACCCCCCCCCCCCGCCCCCCAAATAAGGTAGCTGTATTTTTGCCAATCACAGTGGGCACATTAATTCCACCTTCCCTGAAACGCCTCTACACAGTCTTGCCATCTTATTTGGGAGAAGTTTCCCATTACATTCTGCAGTCACATTATCCTCCTTTTGAAACTTCCCTTGTAACTGCTATCTATGGGATGCCTACAAAACCCTTGACAATAGCTAAGAAGCTGTGATCACAAGCCACGAGCTGAGTATGGTAGTCAGCTCATTGAAAGCTTATGCTTTACTTGTCTGTATGCAGATGCCTGTTTTTATAGGCTTACAGTGGAAGCTCTTTGGGGCAGAAATAATTGTGGTGTATATGAACAAAATCGTAACAGGGCAGTAATGGCATGACCAATCACCAGCAGGAGCAGCTATTTTTGTGCTCTTCCCCAGCTGCAATGCTAGCACCCAGGGCTGCTGCCCCTGTTGTCCCCCATCAGGTACACTACTGTGCATTGTACCTAATACAGTACTACCTGGGTTCCTAGCTGGGGTCACAGGTACTGGTGCTTTTTCAATCGGTAATTGGTTGAGGCTGCATGATTTCTTAAAATGAAATATTAAAAGAAAAGCAGGATTTTAGAGCTCTTTTCCTAGCAGCATGTATTTCTGATCTCAGGCTTTAGGTACTCATAGTATTTGTAAAGGGCTAACAAACCACAGCGATATGGAGGACTGCGTTAGTAATCTCATCAGAATCTCAGTACAGCTCATTTCATATGGGGATTTGGAGGTGGTTGGTTGCTGTGAACAGACAATTACGAGACTTGAAGCTTTGTTTTGCCCCTAGGAGGTTCTGGGATTTTAAACAAAAGCAACTCTACAGAAGAGTAATTAAGTGTATTGTAAAACTGAATAAGCCACTTCCAGACATTGTTATCACCAGTAATTGCCAAGTCATTTTTCATGTAGTAACTAATTTTGTTACAGATTGATATCCTTAAGGCAGATATGGAGAGTGCTGAGTGGAAAATTTTGGAAAACCTGATCCTGGAAGATATTGTTGAACAGATAGGACAGCTGGTCTTTGAAGTCCACATTCATTGGCCTGGATTTGAGGTTAGCGGCAACGACAGCACCGTGGTTCGATACTGGTACAGCCTCCTCAAAGAATTAGAACTGAAGGACTTCAGGCTCTTCCACACTTACAAAGACTTGTCTAAGCCACAGATGTTTCTGAAAAAGGAAGCCTTCAATGCAAGTAGCTCTTATATACTAAGCTGGGTAAACACAAGATGGAAATAGCAGACAGGAATTTATTACATGCAATTCTGATTCATTCTGCTTAGTAGTATTATTGAAGATGACATTAGAGCAACTGGTTAGTTACTTAACTTGCGTACACCAGCTCTACTAACAAAATGAACTTGTTCTGTTCCTCAGCAAAAAATGGAACAAAAGTTAGATGCTGTACTAAAGGATGAAAAATCTTTTGTATGGCATCTCACCATAGGTTGCACTGTTAGATACGAGGGAGAGGTATTTTCTAATGGTTTGTTTGAAATGGTTAACAGAATTAATTTATGAGTCTGCTCACATGGCTGAGAGTTAATTCCTGCCTTCCCAAAGCACATTAGGGAGAGAGAATCCCTGCTGGGTAGTGAAAATTCCTCTTCAAGCATTGTCTCAGCAATTAATATAACAAATGGCAACACATGCTGCTTAAAAACTTTTCATGGATGAACAGAAGTTACTTGTGGTGGCATTCCCTTAAGTGATTGTATTTTTTAAACAGTACAAAGTCAGTCAAAAGTACAGCAATGGTTGTGAAGGCTGTTTTTTCTTGCAGAAAGCTATTATTTAAAAGGGACTGCAACTGGAAACTAAGTCAGTGTGAGCATGGAAATATAGATTTAAAAAATGCTACACCTGCCTGTGGATGTAACTATATTCCCCCTTCACCCCTGCTTATACTCTTTGGCCCAAGTCCATCTTCTGCACTACTACGACCAAGTCTAAATCAGCCAACCAGCCTTTCTGGTCTCTCAGGAGTGCAACCGCTGTGTGCTACGGACTTGGACAACACACATTAAAATGCCCAGGGAAGTCACTCTACTCCCTTTCTCCTCCTCCTCTCTCCACCTCAGATTACCAGAAGCACAACACAGGAATGTACATGTATTTATAGGTCTGGCCCAGGATCTCCAATACAATACATTTTCAGAAAATCAAGGATAGGAGATGGTTAAAGCATTTGTGTAAGGATTTTTTTGACATTAAACATTGTATTACTTCTTAACACAAGCTGTTTCCATTGATTTGTTATTTCTTTAACCTTGTTTCCCCAATCTGTTCCCTCCTACTTCTTTCCTCAGTTCTTTACATTGCTTTTAATCTTTCCTTTTCCCCATATTTTACTCTGTCCATTTCACTCTCCTCTCTCCCTTCCCATAATCCAATTTTATACTTCCTCCTATTCTCCCCACACCCTCCACAAAATTCCCATTCTCCTGGTGTACTTCATCCTGCGTGTGTGGTACCAAATCTGCCCACACATGCTTTGGCTGCTTGCTGAGCTAACGTACAGCTCTCCTAACAATTGTATATACTGCTTGAATTGGATGCCTAACTACACAGTACCCCCAGGACCATTAACTACTGTCCCCCATGTATATTGTTTATTCTTCTCCACCCTTCTGCTTCCCCCACCTCCCTCAGCCTTTGGAGGCTCCTTGTCTTCATGCCAGCAATAACAGTCTCCCCTCCTTTGCTTGGCTCTTCCTCCTAGAACAAGTCAGTAGCCTGATGAGTCCCAGTGTGGTGGATCACCTTTTCCTTCTTTCCTTTCCACGTTGCTGCACAGTGCTATCTCCCTTGGTTCCAATCTCACTGGGAACATAGGAACCATCACAAAAGAAGCAAAAACCCTGAATATGTCCATTACAGAATAATGTGTCTATTGCAGAGAAGCCTCTCAATGAAAGACTGCCTTAGGCTCTGATGCATATGTGTTTACAGCCCTAGCAAAAATTTTAAATAAAGCTTTATTTGCTGTACAATCCTGTTTATCCTTTTTGTTTTTCTTTAAATTTTACTAAACTCTTTGTCACAATGTTATTCAAATGCCTTATGCAGCTTTACAGTTTATTTTCCACAAATGCACTAAAAAAAGCCTCTTCATGTGTGGGAGTAGCATCTGAGCTACCTGGTCTTTCAAAAGAGGAAAAATAAGATTAGAATACTGCATCTTCCTCCTACTTACCTTTTACTAGTTTGTCTGAAGGAGTCTCTAATACATGCTCAGAAATGTAACTCTTTTTTTGTCTCTTATGTAAATGAGTCTGGGCAGCAAGGAGGCCCAAGTTTCTAGATTGCAGCCTCAGTACTTGGTTTTACTTATTACGGGCAGTATTCAGTTTCCCTGAATCTAGCCTGCATCCAAACAGCAGTGCTCAGAAATCATTCAGAACAAGCCTTGGAACAAATGCCTTTAAGTGCATGCTTTGGTTAGACTGGTCTCCCAAGAACTACACCAGTGGGAAAAACCCTATAATCAAGAACTGCTCAGGCTGATTTTCCTATATCAAGGAGCTCCTTTCTGTTGGAGACAATCATCTTTGACTGAGAGACTGCTGATATATATATTGTCCAATAAGATGCTTTAGGGTGGTGCAGTGATTCTGAAGTAGGGTGCCATGCAATATTAACACTGTTAGGTGTACAAACATCTACTTGCAGTTCACACGATAAACCCAGAGATTTCCAACAAGAATGCATAGCGTCTGAGCAGCCGTGATCTTTCTGAGTTCTTTGCAATGAAAAAACTTCTTTATTATGTTTCCATAGTTCAAAATTGAGAGAATGTCAGCTTTTATGTTTCAAAGGGGGATTTGAACACCGCCCCCCCCCAAAAAAACAACCCACACACGCACAAAAAACCCCCAACATTCCCAAAGAAATCAGACTTCCCAAACTATTTCTTAGTACAATGGTCACATTTAATATACTCTGAGAATATTTGAGCCTCCATTTTTTCAGACTGGGATGGTAGTAATAACACCTGAATTTATAAGTCAGTGTTTAAAGAGGGAAATATTTAAACACTTGTACTGCCCAGTCTCTTCTACTGGAATAGCTTTAGGGTAAATAGTGTCAGGCTAGTAGCTTGAGAGCAGGAGCTAGAAATTATAAGTGAACCATGTAACCTTGTTCAAGCATCACAGTAAAGGGATGCACAAGTTTAAGGACTGTCATTTACTGCTCTGATAAAACCAGCAGCTTAGTTACAGAAGTGGACTGAGCTTATAGAAATGGATTGAGTGTACACCAGACTGTTTTTAGACTACACGGAGATAATCTTTTGGTTGAGATTCCCTAATAAAATGAAAAGTGGCTTGGACAGCAACACAAACACTGGGTTTTGTGCTAGAAGACTAGCAACTAGTGAGTGTTAATGAGATCCTACCCAAGGTGCCAGCCTCTTAGCACAGTGGAAATAGTAATACACTTTTGGGAAGAATGTGGGCAAATGTAGTTTCCTCCAAATCTTCAGGCCTTCATCTTCAGTGTGTCTGCTTATAGCAGCAATACACCTAATATACAACAAGCATTAGACTCTGCTGAAGCTGTATAAAAAGAATAACATAAAAAGTCAAGGGACCTGAATATGTAGATGCAATAATAATCTGCTCTTTTGCTGTTTCTAGCTGAAGGCTGAAGTAGCTATTTCAATTTTTACTGGGTAACAAACAAACAAAACATAAACAAATTGGCAGAAAGCAGCAATGTGAGTGAAATAGTCCTAGAAAAGACCAGGTGAGAATATCCTGTTTTCTCCTACTGAGTGAAGTTTGGTACTGTAGCTCATGGATGCGAGTGAACCCAAGAAGAGCTTGAGGCTGGTATTTAGGTCCTCCCATCCCCATTTAGTCAGTCTATTTCACTTGGAGGTAAATCTTAGGAGAATGAAAGCCCCCCCAAAACCTTTCCATTTGCTGAGTATTGAAATGACAAATACTTTTATTTGAAAACGTTTTTTAGATTTCTGTTCCATGTGATCAGTGGAACAGTAATCTAGAAGCCACTCCAGGCAAAGTGCATTGCTTTGCCTGACTGCTCCTAAAGGGCAAATCTATAATAGAGTCAGCAAGATACCAAGTGATGACTATAGAGCACAACAGGTTGTCATTGTTCTAGCTTTGTGGGTTTCATGTTTCAGTGGAGGTAAGTGTATTTGAGTACCTGATTTAAGGAGAACTACCTATTATCTTACAGTAGCAAAGGGGCTTATTAAGAAAACAGTTCATGGCTTGTGTTTTTGGAAGTGTGTAATTACAACTTCAGAGCCTTATAATGCTGTTCCTTTTATTTCACAGTTTTGTTTTGCATTTGTAGTGCCCTGATGTAATTTGTTGGAATGACTAGTTATGCTGAATGCCAGTTTACAACTTAAAAACATTCAGTTCAACATAGAGATGGCTTGTGTACTGAGCTGGACAGTGCAATATTTGCTGCAGTCATGCCAAGTAATAACTACCCCTTAATAGGACACCAGCTGAGGATAGATTTAACTATTTGCTGTCGCAACTGTCTATGTGCAACCTTCTCATAGCTGTACAGTGGAGGCCTAGCATGTGTTTTTGGATTTTGTAGCTTACTGCTGTTTTTATGGTGACTTGGTAAACGTAGTGTTAGTATGTTCACAGAAGACTGTGGTAGAGACCTTAGGATAAAGCCAGTCAGTGGGAACTGCCCCACTTCAAACTGTGTGTCATTTGCAGGGTTTAAAATCTGTCAAGGAAAACCAGAAACAATTCTGCTGTTCTGTTTATCTTCAGACTTGCAATTGATGCTCATACAAAGTGATAGACTCTTGAACAAGTCTGTCTTGTATTGCCTGGGTCCACACAAGCAGAACAGACCCCTCTCAGGACTTTGATTCTTCAAGTACAAGGGAAATGTATACAAAAGGTACAGGATGAACTAGCAGCAGCTATGAATGCTGTACCCATTCTGTTAGCTCTGAAACAGCATCTGGCAAAGTAACGGAAAGGGCCAAAAACCCTTCTAAAGCAAGAAGTGACCACCATCAACAAGGGGGAGGGGGTAGTGGGGAGAGGGAAGAAATACAAATGCAATAGTTGCATCTCTTAGCAACTTCTAGGGATCCAATAACTACCAAGTAGCTTGGAAAAGTCCAATTTAGACACTTGTTTCCATGCCTCACCCAGCCACCTGCTTCTGACTAGTCTTACTGTATTCCAGTTGTTAATCAAACTTGTATGCAAGTCAGTCTCAGTTTTAGGTTCAATTTTAGGACAAACAAGCTTTATCCCTGAATAGGTTTACAACAGATGAAGACTATGAACTATTTATTCTCCTTAAAAAATCCCAGAGGAGACTCAACCAACCAGAGAAAGGACTTAAAGAGTTAAATACATTAAAAATGAATATTTTTATTGTATATACAAAAATACCACAAATACAAGAGTCAAGATGGTAGGGGGTTGACTCATAGGTTAACACGGTGTAAAGTAGAGTATGTTTTTGAATGGTTCTATGAATGGACGAAAAAAGGGGGTCCTATAACCAGAAAACCCAGTATGTAACTTTTAAAAAGTAGATTTAGTATAACTTGCTCTCAGTGGATCCAAACCCAAGTTCAGTATATAGATTTGGAAGTCTTGCCATTTTTCTGGGAGAGGAAGTCCTGAACTAACAGAACTATGATGGAGAGAGAAAATTTCATCCACAATCAAAACTGAAGCCACATCTGAATTTTTTGTTAATTACATTTAAGTCATGCTTTTCATATAAAATTGACTCCTGTTTACCTTCTGTCCCATTTTCTTGGAGAAGAGGAGCTTGCTGTGGAGAAACTGAACAGACATAAGTTCATCTCCATGTTGGCCTTGTTTGAGAACTTCAGCAAAAAGTACTTGCCTTCTATTTTGTCTGACAGCTTTTTTGGATTTCATTTGCAACTCCTCCATAGGAAGGAAACATTGAAATGTTTCTGTGCTGACAGGTGGAGCCTAGGGAGCCAAGGGTCAAATGCTGCATGCAGATCTTGAGGCAAAGATCCTCAAATTAACCAAACTAGTTTGCTGTGAGAGTCAGGGCTTGTTTACAGGAAAAAGTTATACTGACAGCAAGGAGTTAAGCTGCTATAGTTATTCTGGAATAACACTTGGATACTTATAGCAACACTTATGTATTCTTTGACAGAATATAAATTTGCTTTGGAAATGATCTAATGTAACCAGGTGATTTTTTTATTCTAGAACAAGTATTTAAATTATGCTGGTATAACTACAATGCTGCAGTCATGCCAATGCAAGTAAGAGCTTTTCCCAAGTAAGTATTAGCCCAGCACTCCAGCTGAAGGTTGCCAAATTACAGACAGACACCTGTTTAGCAACTAAAACCACTTTAAATCTTCAAACTATGTTGTTGAAACTAGTCCCCTTATAGCTCATGCTGTACACCCCAGCTTTCCAGAGCCTTGAAGAAAATCAAGCTCAATTCGTTGTCACTTTTTATGACACACTACACTAGGTACACATCTAGCAATCTTTCAATTCTTATTTTGAACAGTAAATCAAACATACGTTAGATTTTTAACTTGTATTGCAAGAGACCACTAAGATTAATATCAAACTGTAAAGTAGCCTCAATGTGCTTAAGCCCCAAATGTTACCTGGAAGAATGACTTACCTTTTCAAAGGTAGAAATTTAGAGCAGCTTTCCAAAATTCAACTTGGCCCTTAGCCAAGTTTAGGGGTTTCAAAAAACTAAAAATAGGCTCTTGGTATGATTAATTGGTACAAGGGGAACAAGGATCAGAAGAAAGAGTCAGTAGATTTCAAAACAAGTCTGAAAAGCTGACTTAAAAACACAATATGAGACAGATGCTTAATTCTAAACAAAAATGTTATGTTCAGCACTTTGTACTAAACTAAATCCAGTGAGAGTAAGAAGCAAGCAGCTCCATTCTTACAGACTGGTAATAGTTTTCAGTACATGATGGATATCAAGGCCACCCGCTTCAAGGGAGGCAGCCCTTTTACCAGCAAGTTACATGGGAAGATGTGGAGGTTGGGGGTGGGGTGGAAATCCTACATGAAGAGAGAAACCCAAGTGACTTGGCACAAGACCAAATCCTGAGGGAAGAGCTCAGAGGACATGATTTGTGTAATGGGTCGGGACGTGGGATCTATGGGACGTGTTCAGGTCTATGCAAAATTCTCACTGGTATCCTATCAGCATCTTGGGTTAGTGGCAATATATTGATCATCATATTCCTTTGTACAAGTCACGGTAACTGTACAGGTCAAGCTGTAAGTTCATTAGGAACACATGCTTCAACAAGCGCTCTGTCAAACCCATTATGTTCTTCAGATTTTTTGCTAAGCTACTTTCCCTTGAACTTTGTTTATCTGTCACCCAAGGTTCAGCTGAAAGGCTTCAGAGCTGTCTCCGGCCTATTGCAAAGTACAAGAAGTAAGATAACTCGGGAGGCAGGGAGTGTCAGTAAATATTTATACAGTTGATGGGGAGAAGAAATGTAATCAACAGCCTCTGGCAGGCTTCCATGACAGCGTTAGAAGGTCCTCCAAGGATTAGGGCAGTAAGCAATAGAGGGAAAATGGCAGGTTTTACTGCAGATGTTTGAAACTAATTCATCATCCTCTGGGGAAACGTATAAGGTCTGTGTACACAATTACCAAGGTACTTCTTATTGATTGAGATGTTGTTATAAAACTTATACAGTAACATATTATACATTACATGAATGCTGTATTTACCTGAATCCAGGATGATTTTGAATTTAAGACAACTTCCTAATAATTAGATACTATAAATGGAAAATTATAATTAGTAGGTTATTCTAAATTCAGTTCTTCTACCGCTGCAACTTCGAAATCTGGGGGGATGGGGGAGGAGCAGGAAGCCAGAGCGCCATCTGTGTCCCCCCAACCCTAGCCCCCTGCTGCTTACCTTCTGTGGCACCTGTGGCTCCAGGGCAGTCAGTAGCAGCAGCTCTGAGCCAGGTTGCATTCAAGCAGGTAAACAACATGGGGGGGGGGGGAGGATACGTAGACTGCATGGTCTCCCCTGTGTGCTCCCCCACTGCATGAGCCATCCCAGCCTGGCCATAGTTAGTGGCTCAGCTCTGGCTGCTGCTTACCCCAGGCCAGTACTTGAATCCAAGACAAGGCTCCTTCCCCCTTCCCCAAATGGTGACTGAGGGAAAAAAATACTAGTCTTGGATTCCAATAAATGTGGTGTCACTGCCATGCTTCCATCTACATTGCACTTTTCTTAAACCATCATCTTGATATCACCATTTATCACTACATGTTCTAAAAATTAGCTTGTCTTTACTAAAACATCAGTTAAGAACAGCTGACTTTCAGCCTGAAATGGATGTCTGATATGGATAAAAGTTAACAAAGAAGGACTACATTCAAATGAGACTATATACAAAAGATTTATTAAAAATAAGTTCTTTAAAAAGACAAAAAATTGTGATGCATATATACAGCTTTGCAGAAACTCCATAACAAAAAACTGTGTGTATTGAAGTGCCCCATGTACAAGAGCATGAGCAGGGACATTGAACTGGTAGTTTCTTTTTAAATGTGGCCTAGAAAAGCATGACAATTTTTTTGTTTTTTTCTTGGTTCGCTATTATAAAGGAAACACCGAAAGAGTGTTACATAGATGAACTTCAATTATCAGCATGATGTACGCATTTAATTACAAATGTAAGAATGTGGAGGCTGGATTTAAATTAACAGAGTATGCAGTGAATAGTTTGTAAATAGGACAGGTATTCTAAAACTTTTTATCAGCTCTTCATTTCTATGATGCATCTTAGTAAGTGGTTGTAAACTCTTAAGTCAGAAAAAGCTTAGGAACCACAAAATACTGCCAAAGTGTGTAACAGGTACATTTTCAAGATGCACTGTGGCATAGATCAAAGACTATTCTGAGATCACAAATATATAATAACAAAGCTGCTGGTTTTCTATTTCCACTCCACACACCTGTATGGTGCCCAAATCAAACTAAATTTCAAAAAGCTATCAAATAAAAAGCAAATGTTCAAATTATTTGCTTTTGGCCACTTCATGCGACTGGTCACTCCTTCCCACACCTTGAAGTTGCACTTGAAGATGCAGTTGACCATTCAGCCACTTTCCAGAGTGTATACATTTACTTTAAGAGTGAAGAGGCTGAAGGCAGCTGGAAGTTCAATTCTCAAAACATCCTTGTCACAAAGCCCAAGTAGCACATTCAGATTCTTGCAGTGCCTCTTCAGTCCCACAATTTAATAAGACCATCCCAGCCACATGTGATCACCTTGGATGTTTCATGTGGGTGCCAGACTGCACCTATACAAACTTTATCGTGTGCTTTTAACCTGCTGTAGAGTTTTGTTGTCTTCCAGTCCCATATGTTAAGTTTTCCATCTGCATCACCTGAGATTACATAGCTGTTTTAAGAGATTAAAAATGGCATAAAAACTGTCATAACAAGTAGTTATTTTTCCATTATTTTGAGGATTACTATGAAATGCATTGAAATAATTTTTAAGTTAACACAAAAATAAAGCAAATTTTGTACTAAGAAATAGGGGAAGAGAAAAGTCTAGTAAGCTATCCATTCCAGAATCTTCTGCTGGATGTGTACTTTCTGGTGCAAAGAATTAGCATGCATGCTACGCTCTACGAGCATAAGCTCTTGCAGCCTGACAGTGATTCATCAACATCATCTGTGAGGTAAGTGTGCTAGGCAATGTGATTATACTGAGCACTCTGTCGCTTGAATAATACAGCATACTGGCAGGATAAGAGAAAATGTCAGAAGCAGCCTTAAGAATCTGCAGGTCTCTCCCAGCCACCCCCCCACCCCGCTTCCCCCTCCCAATTTTGCTAAGATTTTTCCCCCCCAGTTCTTAACCACTTACAGCACATTGTGTTAAATGTGCATCCACTTCTACCACTGTTGGAGACCAGATACTGGGCTAGATGGACAACTGTGAGATGCTTGAGGGCATGAATGCTGTGTGCCCCTGGAGGCTGTGGGGGGGCACAGTAAGCTCCTGTCAGTGGCAGGAGCATGGTGGCAGTAAGCAGGGAGCTCCCGCAGGCAGCTGCAGTGCTGTTGGCAGTGGGGGGGGTTGGGGAGAGGTAGTGAGTGCTGACCAGTGGTCGTCAATCATCCACAGACACCACCAGCGGTGTTGGAGGCAAGCGGGAGGAGGGGTGGTAAGCGGCGACCAGGGGTGCACCATCACACTCAGGGGGTGTGCGTGCACCCCCTACGCGTCACCAATGCTTGAGGGGGCATGTGACAAGGGTTTACAAAATACGGAATGGTAATGAGAAAGTAAATAGGGATTTGTTGCTTACTGTCTCACACAATACAAGAACTAGGGGTCACAAAATGAAACTAATAGGTAGTGAGTTTAAAACTAAAAAAAGGAAGGTTTTTCACACAGTGTGTAATGAAAGTGTAGGACTCAATGCCACAAGATGTTGTGGAAGCTGACAATCTAGCCAGATTCAAAAGGGGATTGGACACATTCTTGGAAGAAAAGTGAACCAGTGCTTATTGAGCATAGGCAGGGCCATCCCTAGTGGGGAGAATTGGGGCAACTGCCCCAGGCCCCACGCTTTGGGGGGCCCCGCAGAGCTGGGCAGAGCACCACCAGCTCTGTGTCCAGCCACTCACTATCCCACTGCTATCACCACCACTGCCAATGGCAGCAGCAGCTTCTTCAGGTCTGGGGCCTGTGGGATCGTAGTGGGGGTGGGGCCCTGCGTGGGCTGATTTGCCCTGGGCCTCACACTCTGTTTGGGTCACTTCTGAGCATAGGTGTTAGGGCCTCTGAATCAGAACTTCCTAGACCCTAAAAGTTGGAGGCTGCAAGTGAGAGGAGCAGTGGAAAAAAAATATGGTCATACCCAATTCACTCTCCCTTTCAGCATCCACTCTCTGCCACTGTGACATACAGGATGCTGGGCAAGATAGATTAATGTCTGACCAAATAGATGGCAGTTCTTATTTATCTGACCCAGTATGGTACTGCTTATGTTCTTATAGGTACATGCTTGCTCAGTTACTTATCTACAGGATCTTAAATAGGTTTCTGTCTTCCTGAAAGATTTCTCTGCAAAGTAGTAGATGGGAGTTATCTGTACAGTGTCTTGAGAGAGGTAGAAGAATTGTGCAAGTTAAAACTGGAGGTATTTCAGATACCTATGCGTTTCCAGGAGTACTGCTTCAAGACTTCTGGTGACCATCTTGCAGCTCTTATATTGCTGCTTCCTGATTCATGGATGCCAGATTCTACTGTAAGTAAGAGCAAAGAGTATCCTGCTCCTTGCATTGTAAGACTTATACCGGGAGTAGATTGGGAGCACAGATGCAAGATGCTATTTTTACCAGTAACCTGACCTCACATGCTCCCTCCTGCCACTTCAGAGGTGAGATGGGGGGGGGGGGTGTTCCTAGCATAGCAAGGTTGTAAGGCTGCCTTCCAGAGTGGAGACATCCACTCTCCTTAGGGGACTCTCAAACTGGTTGAACATAACAACAGTACAAGATGTCCCCTGCGGACAGAGTCTGGGCCAATGAGTTCATTGATAATAATACCTCAATCTACTGTTTGTTTCTAGACCAGATGTTAGGATTGCATTTATGGACCAACTTAATTTAACTGGCAAAGGGCAAATTCACCTCTTCCATTGCTGCTGCCTGGCACGAGACCATTTTCTTTAATGCTGGGTTAGTAGGGCAGCAGTTCATCACACGCAGTCCATGCTGTGAAGGGTTTCTAAAATACAAGGCCTTGTAGTTGTATTTTCTTAGGATCCAAGATATTTTTCACAGAACTTACCTCATATCAGGTGAAAAATCCACTTGACAAGCATAGCCAGCCACCATGTGACCCTTGAAGATTTTCTTTTTGTTTAGTCGGAATCTATTCTGAGCTCCAAAAATCAAAATTTGATTGTCCATTGATTGACAAGCCAGCCATTTCCCTGTACATGCAAAAGTCAGATGTCAATGCCACTGAATCAAATTGCTGCTTGTGAAGAAACAGAGTTGAGTAAATTAGATTTTGAGAAGTTCCACTTTTTGATGTATGAAGAATTATGATAAGTATTCAGGCATATTTCACCAGATTCAGTATTAATACAAGTTTCTGTTGTCTACTGCAAAGATGATGGCTAGACTTTAGATAGTCTCATTATCCCTCTTTGCAAATAAACACTGGAGAAACACTACAGACATCACTCAAGGTATGTCTGTACCACAATTTCATTTTACAAAAAACTTTAATAATTTCATAACCAGTTCCTTCTCAGCCAGGTGTGCTGCTAAGACGAGACAGCACTTATGCCCACACTTGAACCATACCATACTCCTCTTCTGTTTCTTTTAAAGACTTTTAGTGCCATTTTTATAGCTTTGCTCCCTCTGCCAATCACAGGAGGTAAGTTTTAACTGACAAAGATATTTTAACTTAAGGTAAGTAAGGAACAAAACCCAATGAATTCCACTTTTGAACTCCCACTAAAAATAAGTTTCAATTTAGTTTCCAAATGCATTAAAATTCAAAGCAATTAGGACTATAGAATGTGCCAAAGATGCAATTATGTAGAAAATACTTCTATTCATATGACTTGGGATTGCTATAAGGCCAAGGTAATTTTGGTTTAATATGATAGCTGACATTCTAGAATTGAACAAATGCTTCCCCTGAATGTCCCAGTATATTTTAGTGCCTCATCTTCAAGACAATTGAACACTAAATGGATCTGTGATATTTGATAGATAACTTGACCAAAATGTTGAAACGATGTGGAAGAAATGAGAACTGACTGGAAAGCTGGATAAAAGTACAGCAAACTGCATAATGTCAGAAGCAGGGGTTGAATTAGGTCAGCTTGGCAAAGGCATACTTTTCCATGGTGGCTGCCATCAGATGCAGCAGGATCTTATTTAAAAAACAAAATCAAGCCACAGGGACAGACTGCAAAAAATTTTGAATCTGCAATGCCTAGCTGAAACAATGTTGAGGGGATCAGTGACTCCTATTCCTCTTACCTGGGATATTAACTAGAAAGTCTAATAATCGTTTAAATAAACTGACAGTAAGGTATTTTATTGCTGGTCCAAGCAACAGGAATGGTACGGTACAAAAAGATGCACTTAGTCCTGATAGTGTGTAGAGCTGGAGAAAATATCATTTCCTTCATTACTGTTTCTATTAAAATTTGTTCTTACATTAGTAACATGAAGGTGAATAAATCCCTGCTAAAAACCAGAACTTCTGTTTTTTATAAAAGGCCCATAGTCAGGAACACTGGAAGAGGGTAGGATGTCTCTTGCATACGTTTATGTTGCATATAAAATGTAAAATTACAATATGAAAAGGGCAAGAACATGGGATCAACAGCTGTTTCCTGAGAGACTATGCATCAGCTGCTGAACTAGCAATGGTTCAGCACATTGCAACCAGCAGCAACTGCTACCATACTGTGCATGAATTTAAACACAGAGTATTCTATAGTCACTATATACAAAAACAGTAAGTCCCACTACACTATGCCAGTGAAAAAAAAACCTTAGCTATATGGCTCTGTCTGTCTATATGGGAGTGAGCATTTTCGGGCATAAAGCTAAAGGCATAATTATGAACCAATTATTGTTATACATGTATAACCTCTGCTTGGGCATACTTATTTTGGTATAACCTAGATCAGGAATCAGCACATACACCCATGGAGCCATTTTATCTGACCTGCAGAGTCAGAGAGCTTCTGCAGCATTGGGCATATGGTGGATGGGCAGTGAGGAGAAGTGGTGGCAGCGATGCAGGAAGGGAGCAGTGACTGCAGCTCTGGCAGTCCAGGTTGGGTTGGAAATGGCCTGCACTTGAAGCTAAGGTCTGTTAAAGTGGCCTCCCACCACAAAATATAGCCAAAAAGGTAATCTCACATTGCTTAGAAAAGGGTTTATGATAAACTAAAAATGCCACTCTTATCCTGGAATAAATACCCATACTTGAGGTGGGTTATGTTGATAGAACTAGGGAAAAACAACTTCCTGGTGTACACAAGGCCCAAGAGCAGGGAAGAGTTAGCTTACCATTTGGAGACAAAGTCACTGCAGGCATCGAGTGCATACTTGGCTCTGCTATATACTTGAAGTCTACAGGAATGTCCCTGCAAAAGGAAGAAATATGTATGGATGAAGCATGGAGGGTTGCCTGAGGTTGGCTTGCTTATTCACCCACTGTGAAATACAGACATGGAAGAGGTCAGCTGTTCAAATGAAAAATGTCTAAAGAGAATTAAAATGATTAAAACGCACTGACCAAGTAAATGCTTCCTCTGATCCCGTCTATAAAAGAATGCAAGACTTGTTTAACTCCCCTGTTGCATTAAGATACTTCAGGGATTGATGTAGATAATGCAGACAGTGAAGATCCATCACACTTTCCCCAGCAGGACTGTTTATACTAACATCCAAACTGCTTTCAGTCACAGTTGCAAAAAGCCAGAGTCAGATGCTTCTCAACTCCTAGTACTGGCAGCACCTGAGACATTCTCCTCGACTCCTCCAGAACAGAAGCCTACACTCTGGTTAGACAAACCCTTAGAGACCATAATATCACTGGCAGAAAACCATAAAGCTATAACCCCACCCCCAAAACCCCCCAAATAAACAAACCAAACCAAAAAACACACAAAACCACACTCATTGTTAGGGAGAATCTCCTCCCTGCATTTAATTCTAAGGAGAGAAGAAATGTAAATGCACTGAGTTCTGCTGTCTTCTCTCTGTACAAATTAATGCAGGCTCATCTACTGGAATTCATTCCAGACAACTCTGCTTTATGTTAAAATGTACCAGACATAGCCAGAACTGCTGCAGGAGTTGCTGCCTTAAACTATGAGGCAGAAGAGAGAGACATTTACGTTTTATACTTGTTTCAAATCTAATTGTGAAACAGGCAATCATTTAAAAAATAAACTTATTAAAGATCACTAAACTGGATGCCGCTGCCTTTGTTGGCTGACCTAAAAACTAATTTAACCGTGATGGTTCTTCTTGCTTCCTTTAAATTCCATAAAATTCAAGTCCTTGTAAGTTTTCTCAAAAAGAACCCAAATCAAAAATAACATTTTATAAGCTGAAAAGATTTAAGTGTTGCGATTTTTAATCTTCACTGACAAACTATGGATTTTTTTTCTCCCTTCCCACCAAACTGTGCAGCCAAGTTGTCTTCATTATATGCCAGCTGGAAACAAACATTAGGGTCCTTTTAAGTGAGAAAGCGCTATCTGGGCACTCCCTGGCATTGGGCAAAACGAGCATTAGGTACTGTGATGGGGCATTTTGTTTACTATAGTCTTGACTACAGAACAAAGTAAAAGATGCAGTTAGCTGTGTTAGTCTGAAGTCAACTAGAAGGCAGGGAAGATTTGCACCTTCCTTTGGTTAGTCCGTAAGGGTCCATAAGGTGCAAATGTACCCTACCTTCTACTAGAAAGAAATAAAACTGAAGTGTTGAGCATCTCCAGCACACAAATGGCACAGCAGCCCAAGCCACATCATTATTTATCCAAGCAACAATGTGAACACCCTAAGGAAGAGAGGTGAAAATTAAAAGCCTATAACAGTGACTCTCAGGCTGCTTGAAGACATTAAAAAAAAAAAAAGTGGTGCTTCAATTTAAACTCTGCGCTTCTGCGTCAAGCCCAGCACGTACCCAGAAGAGGTATCACGTTAGTTGGACCCGGCTTGCCCAATGTCTGTATAGATCAGACGCTTTGGTGGGGTTTTATGGCACTTTTATCTAATAGCTGATTCAATCAGCTATTAGATAAAAGCGCCAAAAAAGCCCCACTGATGCATATGATTTATACAGATGCTGTGCAGCTGGGTCAAACTAATATGCTGCTTCTCCAGTAAAGCACAGGGTTTTTTAGTTTCATTTTATTGTTGTTGTTTTTTGCATCTGTGTTTTGTTTTTTTAAATGTCTGCAAGCAGCCTCAACGTTTTTAGACTCAAGGCACCACTTGTTAGTCTCAAGGCACCCCTCAGAAAATGCTGGTGCTTGGCTTTCATCCATTTTTTACTACAAAAAGGGCATTTTTTCAGTTCAAAGAACTCAGAAAAACAAGTCAGAATGCTTTTGACACACTGGACTCTGATTGGAAATCCCTGAGTTTATCCTGTGAATCTCTTGCAGGTATCTGTGAATCTGCACACCTAAGACTGTTAGTACTGCATGACATCCCTGAAAGGAACTTGTGGCATAAGGTGCTCCACCACCCTGGGTGAGAATCATGGTTCTAAAACAAGGGGACAGAGAATAAAAATGGCTGTCAGCTTTAATATCGCCGGCAGAAGGGTGCAGAATACAGGAAGCAGGCAGGTAAACTTTAGAATACACCACTCCTTCAAACAAAAGGCTCCTTCAAACAAATGCAGTTTAGCAGGCATAAAATATTAGTTGTATTACTATTCCACAGAGGAAGAACACCCCTGTTGTTAGGTAAACACCAAAACAAAGTCTGTAGGAAACATTATGTCTTGGAAATGGGGCTAGATTCTCAGGGGAGAAGTTGTTCTCAGCAATTACGTTTGACATGTCAACCTACTCCCAGCCTTGGCCAAATTATAACGTCTTGTAAACAACCTCAGTCAGTCAGCATTTGACAAAATGTCTCTAGATTGTTACCTCCAAACAAACTGTACTTTTAATTACTAGCTCTTAAAAGCACAGGTCATACTTACTTTGAAAGCTTTTGTGTTTCTTTTTAAGAAAGTCGTCAGGCCTCTGAAGTAAATGCAGCATTTGTAATCAGTTAACCAAGTTGCATATAATACCCATTATAAACCCTAGAAAGATTCTAATATGATAAAAACCTATGTCAGTCAGTCAGTCTGTCTGTCACAGTTTACTCACACTCCGAATGGCTGATGGAAACAGCCAATCAGCGTGCTCCAAGAGTGGGGGAGCACTGTCATGATTCCGAAGCCATGCTGAGGACTGGACAGAGGGTGGGGGAGCTGAGTTCAGCCCTGCTCCCTGCAAGAGGCAGAACAGCAGCAGGATGAGGCGTTAGGTGGCAGCACTGCATCCCAGCCTACCCCCCACCCCCGTTATTCTTGATGGACAATTGGCTAGATTATTAATAATAGCATGGTTATGGATAATCTGACATAAGGAATTTCTTCAATTCTTTGGGAGTTCTTCCAAAAGGTACTGTGCTGAACATAAATTTCACAGATTTCAGGCTCCAAATTAATAATGTTTACAGTAAAGTTAAATTAGTTTACCCACAGATCAGCACGTTTCCTGGAACATTCTGGTGCATACCACCACCCTGCAGCCATGAACATCAGGCTGAGAAGAGAGCTCTACATTGCTTTATAAATCAGACCTAAGTAAAACTTGAACTACAGAACATGGTGCAGCTCATAATTACCTGAATGAGAGGGCACTCTTTTATACCTAGCAAGATTGGCTATTCCTGAGTCTTTAAAAACCAAGGTATTAGATATTTATTGCTCAGGAAGAGACAAGGGGACGAAGGAGGGAGGGAGGGAGGGGAAATGAGCTCTACTAATTTATTTTCAACCATTAACTGGAATCTCAAGAAACAAAAGGATCCAAAATTTAGGACGATTCACATTTGCACAAATGTGAGAAGCTTCCACTGATCCTCAGAAGTACCTTGTGATTTCCTTGTATGTGCCTAAATAGATTCAGTGAGACAACTGACATGAATGGCAAAACAAAATAGATTTTAAAATAGGAGCAAGTAGGCCTTCTCAAATCATCTTTGGTTACCAAAACATTCTGAAAAACTAGAAATAAAATAGATGTCTTAATACAGTTGAACTGACGGTAAGGCTTTTCTATAATTTGTTTCCTTTTTATGTAAAAATAATAAAAGCACACGCACTAAGGTAGTACATAAGAGCAATTTGTTCTACATTTATATTAAGTGCTGATACAGATCCTATGAAATAAGAAGTGACAGAGACCATAAATGCTGTAATTTCGTAAAGGGAAATATAGTTTCCATTGTTTTCACATAAAAACCATAGGCAGACCATAATGCCACTTTTACTTCATGGATGAAGCTAACATAGGATCACTGGGAAGTAGGATTGGAAGGGAACTCACAACATCATCTAGCTGAGCCCCAGCTTAAGGGAGGATCATCCCTGAATAAACTATCCCAGCCAAATGTCCATCTAACCTTCTCTTAAAAACTTCAGATGATGGAGAATCCAGTTTCTCTAGGTAGTTGTACCAATGCTTGACTATCCTCAGAATCAGAAAGTTTCACCTAATCTCCAACTTCAATTACTCTTACTTAAGCTTGAGGCCATTGCTCCAAGTCCTGTCTCCTACAACTACAGAGAAAAGTCCATCTCCATGCTCCCTATATTAATTACCCTTCAGGTATCTGAACACTTATCAGATCCTCCCTCTGTCTTCTCTTCCCCAGACTAAGCGAGCCTAGCACTTTTAACCTTTCCTCAAAAGTCTTGCTTCCCAGGCCCCTAATATTTTTTGTTGCTCTGTGCTGGACTCTTTCCAAACTGTCCACATCCTTCTTGAAGTAAGACCCAAAACTGGACATGCTCCAAGTGAGACTTCAGCCAGTGCTGTATAGAGCAGCAGTCACTTCCCTTTTGACACTCTTGGTAATAGTATGCTTCTGGCCTTTTTTTGCAACAAGATCAAACTTGTTGGCTCACATTCAGCTTATAGCCTGTGGAGCCCTGCGATCTGGCCTATTGCTCTCAGACCAACTCTGAATGTGGAGGTGGTCTCACTGGTGCATCGACTAGACCCAGCACTGCAGGCACTGTTCACTGCAAGTATAGGGCACGAGCTGTATGCAATGCCTGTGCCAAACCAACCCTGTGCACTGGTTTTGGGGGAGGTCCAGATCAGATTGTGCTGCAGCCAGCATGCAAAATTGTCCAGTGGAGCATTGCAAGCAGTGCATGCCCTGTACCAGCCTCTTGTGCTGTGAACAGCACCTGTGGCAGTGGATCCAGCTTGTGCAATGTGCCAGTCCTGCTATGGGGCTTGTGCTGCCTGCGGTGTGTGGACTAGATCTGGCACCACAGGTGCTGCCCACAGCACAAGGGATATGCACATACGGGATGTGCACTGCCAATCTGGCACATAGGGTTTGTGCAGTGGGGTACCACATGCAGTGCATGCTTGGGATAGATGCAGACAAGCTTTAGAATTCACTGCATTCTTCTGGGCCATTATAAATTTTACAGGTTTCCCTTGCTTTATGCGGGTTCTGTACGTGCGAATTTGCTCTTATGCAATGACCCTTATTATACCAAAAATCCATTGTATGCAAGGTAAATTCACTCTTATGCGATCGGTGTGGTGGAAGCCCGCAGTCAGCTGCTTTGTGCAGTGCATTGTGGGAGTGACACGCATCAAAATATAGTCTTCTGTGTGGATCTGTGTTTCTCACTTGTTGTCTGTGACACGTGTTTCTGTAGTTGCCATCCTCATTGTGGCTTCTAAGCGCCCCGCTAGCTTATCTCCTACCCCTTTCCCTGGTCCATCAATGAAGCCTTCATCGCCTTCTCTTCACACCAACTAAACATTCACCACCACCCTGAGCTTATGTGTACTGTCTGCTCTTGGTGAGTACCAAAATTGTCTCGTAAAAGTATAGAAATGGGTCTGGGGGTCAGTATAGTCAAGGTCTTGGAATGTATCTCTGTTTGTTACATTGTAAAGTGGATTCCCTTTATGCCAGGGGTGGGCAAAATGAGGCCCACCAGGCCATTCTATCTGGCCCATGAGGCCCCTAGAAAATTTAGAAAATTAATATTTATCTGCCACTGGCTGCCTGTCATGTGGCCCTTGATGGCTTGCCAAAACTCAGTAAGTGGCCCTCCGCCTGAAATAACTGCCCATCCCTGCTTTATGCAAATTCGAATTATGCATCGTTTTTCAGGAACTCATGCATAGCTTAAAGCAAGTGAAACCTGTATATTAACATGGGTTGTGTTGTCAGTTATTTTTTTAACAATGTGCTTTATTTAAATTTGAGGCAGTATGTTGAATAAATGCAACCTGATGCTCATGAACAAAATCCTGGGTATCCTAAGAATTCTGATTTGCTCTCAGAGTCAATGAAATGTTACAGGCTTTAGAAAAGTCTTCAAGTACTGCAACACATAAGGGTTGTAAATAAGAAAAAGAGTGAAGTAAAGTTGTAAAAACATCCAACATTTACAAAGGATTTTTATAATAAAGGTACTGTATTACATCTTGGTTTTGCATGGGATGTTCAATTTAACTAAAGAAAACATTTAAGATCTCACTAATATACCAGCCTATTGACTGCAGAATATGTAGAATCGGCATGGAGAATATGATTACTAAATGACTGTAAAATGGACTGGAAAACCATCAGCCAAAAAAAAAAAAAAAAAAAAAAAAAAAAAAAAAAAATCAGCACAACATTTCTCTCACAGCTTTCTAGTATGTATTTCAATTATCATACATAACAGTATAAATGGATTTATGGAATGTTAACATTTAAGTTTTCCTTTGGTTATCCAGAAGTCACTATACCATTTGATTAAGAAAGTTTTACTAACATTTTTCCAGTTTGGTCAGAATTAATCTTAAGTTAAACTTTGTAAGATTTATAACTTACCATTCCCACACCCTTAAGCTCTTGTCATCAGAAGTACTCACAAACCGTCTATTCTCATCCACAAACACAATGGTATTGACAGCTCCGAGATGCCGATCGTACTCCTGTACAATCTCCCCACTACGAATGTCCCACTGTAAATTAAACAGCCAGAGTAAGAGACACTAAAGTTGTTTTACTGCATTTCTAAACATGACACTATGAAATTTCTAGCATTTGGTAGTTTTAAGAACACTTATTTCAGCAACAGAATATGAAGTAACACTCACTTAAAACAGAACTAAAGTTTCTATATTCTAGTTATGCAAAAGATTTTTTAAGCTTCAAAGAAAAAAGATCTGCTTTATATATTTCAGGTGAAGTGTAAGGACTGGAGCCCAGGGAACATTTTTATAATGCTGAGGTTTACCTGGACAATTTTCTTATCAGACATTCCTGCCACAAAAAGATTTTGTTTATCTTCATCAGGATTGAATTTCACGCAGTAAGGGACTTTCCTGTTTGTGAACCTGGAAATACACTGCCCTGTGAATAAACAAGTCATTCAAAATTTGGTTAGTTTATAAGTTCCGTAAGCTATTTTTTATGGTTGTTTTTTATTATAAGCACTGATGAAACAGTCACCTTTGGCACTTGGGGAAGTTTTTGTTCGTTTAGATCAAGAGAAAACAGAAAACACATGCTCTTTAATCTGTTCAGGGAACAGAGAATTGGGCATTACCCTACTTAAATCCAAGACAACGCTGAACTTCAGATGACCATCAATAATTAGATTCTATACATCAAAAAATTATAAATGTTATAATTCTCCATATATAGAATCTAATTAGTGGAGGGTCATCTTAAACTTGACTCCCCCACTACTGTAGCAGGGAAAGCAGTGACAGGAGGGCAGGCAGTAGGGAAGGCAGCAAGGGGGAAGGGAGGGATGGTCAAACAGCTTGACGCTTGTTGCCTATCCCCCCGCATGTGCCTACCATCTCACCGCTTCTGCTCCGGGGCCATGGCTGGGACCTCTTACTCAAATTTAAAACAAGGGGCTTTTTTCTCCTGTCTTAAATGCAGAAACCCCCCCTCATCTTGGATTCAACGAAAAAAAGGTATTTTGCAGACTACCTTCCCCTTCCCCCCCCCCCCGATAAAATTACCCTCCATTTCTACCACTGTCACAGGCTCTCTATCCAACTGGCCATACCCTGGACTTGATTCTAGTTCACATGTCAATTTTAGGATATCAAAACCCAGCCATCATCTCAGGCAGCAGCCAGAGCTCCTTAACCCTGAAGGAGATTTTTGCTTGCAACAAGACAGACTACAGGTCTGGGAGGAAGACTTTGGTTGACATATTTGCTACTCTCACACAACAGAATTTTCTACTTGAAGGGTAAGAGACTGGGCTGGCTCCTGAGAAAGCCCCAAATAATGAAATTAACTCCTTGCTTCCCACTTTAGGAATAGACATTTCTTTTTTTTACCTTGCCTTTTCTAACAGGTATATAGCAATCTATACATGTACATCTACTTTAACAAGAAAACTTAAGTGCTCCCTTTCAGTCTTCTCCTGTGAGAGTGGATAATATCACACTTAAACAGGTGTTGGTCATGTTGCTTAATGCACTACTAGAAGGTGTTCAGAGACTGCCATAACCAGCATGGTATAAAAGCCTATATAGAACAGCAAGGTGAAGGCATATCTAGTGAAAGTAACTGAAGCACTAGTAGAAACAAGAGTCATTTTGACTTGCACTGAGCAGTTAGGTGACCAAGTGAATAGAATGCTGGTAAACCATGTGCATCTTATCTGCATTAAATGGTATTTCACCACTACAGCCATCAATAGATAAAGGGGATATCTCTTCCTCCTCCCAGATCTAAGTCATAGCCTTGTCAGCCAAGAAGCAGGAGATGGTGAAGCCTTCTAAGCTTTTTCAAGGGTGGCTGGCTTTGGTCTTGTATGTATTTTAGGCAGGAGGCCAATATTTGGCCTTCTGCATTTACTACCAGTGATGATACAGCAGTAGAAGAGATTATAGTACATCTCTCAAAGACCACATTCAATTTATAGGATTCAAACTTTTTTCTCTTGTAAACAGCAAGTTTGACACATACTGACAATTACAAACAAAACTGGAACCCTCACAATGCTACTGTAACAAGTCTAGTTTTAAAGGAAAGAGCCACACTTTAAAAATACTGAAGCCACGTTTAACAAGCAGCACCAACAACCGCCATCCACTACCTGTGGGGTTCAGCTATTTCAAATAGTTCTAAAAACCCAAAACACTACGATGACCCTGACAGTTTTACACAGCTTCCTCTTCTCTGGAGTCCCCCTACTCTGATTATTTTGAACCTACTGATAAGCTGATTTTATTCTAGGTGAAAAAGACCTTAGATACTGATAAAATGGTACCACTGATAAAATGGTACCTACAGTCAGTGCAAAATGACAGAAAGCAGCTACTTACACAACTCAGCTCAGGTTTACCACATAAGTAAAAATATGCTTCTTATTTGAAAAACCACATGAAAGTAAAGCAGTCTTCAGCTTAAGTATGTAATATTTACTAAGTACCACTGGTATCCTTGGAACATCAGAAAAGCATTAAGAACAATGCTTCTCAGTAGCTAATAAGATTTTAAAGAGCCCATTAATTTTTTTAGTTGCATGATACTCAGCATTAGGTGAATAATTATTTCCTGAAATCCTCTGAAGTGAAAAAAAAAAAAAAGATACTAGTCTTGCAAAATAAATTCAGTTGATGGTTATTGTTGTTTCTTTCAGATCACTGACTTTTTTTTTTAAATCTGGAAGAATCATCTTGTAAGGGACCAAAATACACCTTCCAAAATATAATTTATATAATAATTTGTTAAATTTCTATAAGCAAGATTTAGCCAAATGTAATTGGGGAAAAAATGGTCCCAGTATTACACTTTCTAGGCCAATTTCTAGCACAGTGTTAGTTTTCATAGTCTGCCAAACCTTGCTATCATAGGTTTTTAATTTCACAAGAATGCCAAAATAAAATTAACTGATTACAAGCAAGAAAAAATTCAGAAAGGGAGAGAAAATTGCTCTCCCTGTACTCAGCAGCAGCAGCTTTCAAATTGTAAGAGCACATTACAAATAAAAGAAAATCACTTGGCTATTTAAAACAGCAGTATTTTGTATTCATGGCTGCTACAAAGATTACCAAACTAAAATGCTTATGAATTGAAGCCTACCTGTTTCAGTGTCCCAGAGTTTAATATAACGGTCATATGCTGCACTAAGAAACTGAGTCCCGGCGTTGTTAAAGCAGATGTCGCGAACAGCTTTACTGTGTCCTATGAGATAAAAAGGGCTGGGTAAGAAAAAAAAGCTTTTACCCTTTGATGCTAGGAATTATGGTTTTGACAAATGTTACCACAGCTAGAATGTAGATAGGTGACAAACTGAACAAGTGACCTGTCAACAGGTGGCCTACTAGACCTTTTCTAAGAAAAAACACCCTGCCAGTTGTGGAATAAGAGGGACCAATGTGTGCCAGAAAGTCTGACTGCTGCACTACCACAGCTTACCCTGTAGCTGTAATGCAAGTGTAGAGAAAGCTTATACAGCTGTAATCATTTTTTTTTATTACTGTGTTATTTAGTTCAGGTTTACATAAGTGTAGACAACACAGTGGTAAACCATCAGCTCCCACTAGTGGAGGTCATGCAACAGTGGGGGATTTTCCAAAGTCTACTGCAAACACAGTTAAGATGGAAGTTACTTTGTATTGACATTAGGTGTTATACTGAATGCTCAAAACTAATTAATCCAACAATTCAGATAGCATGAGTATGTGACAAGGGCCTGCAACATAATAGAAAATTAAAAGATAATTGTTAACATTCAATTTAGAATGTGACCTCCAAAACACTGCACTTAAAATTCAGCTTAAAATATAAATGCAGTCTGATCTCTCAAATATACTGCATATTCATTTCCAAATTGGCAAGAAGCACTTTAAAATCTACCTATGGCTTGTTGTAGCCACAATGCTGTACAAGTTACCAACATCAGTCTCTAAAAGATAAAAAAGTAAGGAAGAGCCAACCATTAAACACCATGGTAGTGATGGCTAAAAAATGGTATTCAGAGGTTTGCTTTAGGGAGTTGGCTTGTAGGTAAATGAGAATAGACTAATGGTTCAGGGCAATGACAAAGGTCAATTGATTTCTAAAAGTCTATCTGTGACAGTCTCCTTCAAGGCCCACTGTGTCTGATACAGGCAGACATCAAGCAGACACACAGGCTGGAAGACTGAAGACATGTACCACAGTGTTTCATAACATGAAATAAAGGACTCTGCTGCTTTGGCCAGGTCACAGTGCCCAAGCTGTCGAGCCCTTGGGATTTTGGTTTTGGGGAAGAGACCAAATTAGGAGAAGGCCAGGAAAGCCCAAATTAGAATGAGTGCATGTGATGGGTTTGTGAAACAAAAGAATATGCTAACAGTACAGAACATGGATAGTATGATGACCACAAGTAAACCAATCAATGATGCCCAAAGATGAAGAGTCATCAAAAAAAGAGAAATAATACAAAAGGAGGAATTTTGGAGCAGCAAAGGGAACCTGAGCCATGGACAGAGGACATACCACCAGCCTGTCTCACCCCCACCCCCTCACTGGGCGGAGGATGGGGCCTCAGCCTTCGACCTCCAGGCTGCTGACATCTGATGTTGAAGAGAGAACCTCAAAGTAAAGGTTCACATACTGGCCAGATGCACCTCAACTCCGTGAGCCCTGGGACTGGTAGATATTAAACTGTTTGCGTTATTCTTGTCTGCTGTCACTGTGCATCAATAACATTCACCCAATAATTGAATGGAGTGGTCGTGGTCTGCCCAGAACAAGGTATCTGCATCATAAATCCAGTTCCACCCGGTAGTGGTTCTGAACCTTTTTATACTCAAGGCAGACCCCTCAAGACTACAAGCACCCCTTGGAAAAAGCTAAGTCTTAGTTTTAACTCATTTTTCAACTACAGAAATATAATAGAAGAATCCTTTTGTTGAGAAGACCTAAGAAAGACCACAGCAGGTCAGAATGTTTTTAAGACTATGAACTTCTATTTGAAATTTCTGGTTTTATCTAGTGAATCATGTTTACACACCTAACAGTGCTAACACTGATCACCCCTTGAAGGGATCTCAAGGCACCCTGGTTGAGAAACACTGCCATAGGGGAATTCTAAACACAAGATGCAACCTTTGGATATGCTGGAATTCAGAGGTGGCTACAATATATATTAGGTACCTATCTTTGTATATATGGGAAATACTTAGATGAGACTTCACAAGTCTGCCAGAAAAATGTCAGGATGTTCTACTTAAAGGCAATACCCTCAAGACCCCACTGAATATTCCTGTTTCGCCACTGTACCAGACTCACAGAGATTCTTCATTTGGAGTTACTAATTTGATTTTAAAAAAATAATTAAATATAGCCAGATTTCCATAGCAGGAATATTCTGAAATTATAGTTCAGAAATCCTTTTCGGAGGCATCCGCTTTGTGACTCTATTGGCACTTCATGTAACAAAGATGTTAGGTAAAAGGCACTTAATGCTGCTCTCTGATGTACATTTATTTGAACAATGTTTTACAAGTGTTTCTACTTCAAAAAGTAAGACCAGTGCTTATATATTGTAGCCAACACTGCTAAGCTGTTCACAACTGTACTCACTAAAAGGGCTCTGTTAAAAAGAAAAATACTGGACTTTTTTTTTCATATTTAAAAGTGGGTCTTAAAAAATGGGTCGTGGAAATTTTTCTGCTGCTTCTGCATTAGAAATCCAGTTCTTGTCTAGCCCAGAAGAACTTTATTTAAAATTATGACACAGAGAACATTAGCGTATAAAAATGTGCTGGGTACATCACAGCAAAAGTGAGACTCTCCTCCGATACAGGTAACATCTATTTTAAGATGGGATGATGAGGCCCCCTTTTACATGTTATAGGTATTGTGCAAATAACCAGTTAATTCCACAATTATTTTGAGACCAGCTACATGGGCAAAGTACTTATCACACAATAAAAGCTCCGAGCCATAAAGTTAGAACTTGAAAATGTGTACTAACTTCATAGCTGGCTGCTATCAAGCTTTAATTTGCATGTGGTTTAATTTGCATTAGCAGCATCTCCTCTGTCACTGGGGGCCCTGTTAGCAGGGGTGCACATTGCCCAGCTGGGGCTGTGAGTCCAACAGCTGCTAGGCACTCTCAGCACCAGCTGCTGTGGATTCTGGGTCCTGGCAGCACTCCACAGCTGCCAGGACTCAGTCCCACAGCTGCAGACACTAGGTCTCCATGATATTCTTCCTGATGCCGGGACCCAGCTGGGTTCCAGGAGCCACAGGGCACAGCTACAATCTCCCAGTCCCATGGGTGTGTATAACTCCTGGGATGGGGATGAGGGTGGGGGATGGAGATGTGGAAAACCCCAGTGGCAATCCTCCTGCCTTGGGGGTTTCACGCACTTCTGGGATAGGGGGAATTGTCACACAGTGATGATCTCCCAGCCACGAGGATGCATGGGATGCCTTTGTGGCTGGAAGCCCCTCAGTTAAGGGGAGGGGCTTGTTTTTTGCTGGTGCAAGCAGCATTAAAGCAGCATTAAGGCACAATGGGATCTAATATGCAATCCCACAATTGTGCTTCCAGCCATGCCACATGTGCATTTGCCTGCACATGTAGAAGGGGCCTGAAGGGAGCAATAGGTAACAAAGTAGAGAAAAGCAAGAGCTGTATTTGATTCTGTTCTGGTTAATAACCTATACGTGATTAATGTATACTTTTCTTTAATAGTCTAAAACACTAAATACACTGATTAAAAACAGTGAGACTCATGCACAAATGCAGCCTTTGCAACTGTCATTGCCAACATTATATTGAAAAGCTGATGTTTCTCTCAGATGCTTACATATACTCTATGACTCTGACCCACACACCAAAGTGATAAGGAAGCTATTTTAATATACAAAGACTTCAGCAAAAGAAAGAAAAGAAAAGAAATTAAAAAGTTACCAATGAATGTTCGTAGGCATCTTCGTTCACCATATACTTCCCATAGCTTGGGATGGGAAAAAAGAAAATGAAGAGGATGTTAAAATGGTAAAAACATTTAAGAAGAATGTGGTAAGAAAACAGCTATAAGCATGTGAAACACCTTAAACAAATCTGACTAATGACAATCAACCTTTGGTAAATTATCATAATTCTGAATTTCAAGACAGAAGTTTTTCAAACAATTCAACAGAAAGCAAAATATGGCCATTAAACTTTAAACAGCCAACTCTAAAATTCTCATTTGACCATTAAAAAAAACCAAATCCACACAATTAAGTATTCTTGTATGAGTACATACAAAAGACAGCAGCAAATGAAAATTCATAAATTTTTCCAGTTTCATAGACTCAAAGCAGAACTTTTACAACAAAAAACCCTCATTCCTGCCAACATTTTAGCCAGTTGTAAAACTTAGCTTTGCAGAAGAATTTCTTCTAGTAAAAGCTGTCTGTAATGGTCAACTTGACTTGTTGAACAAAGTCTATCCAACCATTTTGGGAAGGGGTTATTCAAGAGTAGGGGTATCAAAGAGATATCTGGCCAATGGAGCCCTATCATCCAGCCAATGGGTCTCGCATGCAGAGCATCCCACTCTGGGGTGCATACTGCACATGGTGAGTGAGGCCAGGTGCAGGGCATCCTATATGCAGGGCAGACTGCAGGCCCAATCTGGCTGGTGGAATTTGATAATCCTGCTTCAGAGAGACTATCTTAGCCTGATGCAAACTTAAAACAGAAGATGCGTGAACCGTTTCTAACAGAAGTTCAGCTCAATTAAAATGCTGCGAATTCAATGCATGTATGAAGAGATGTTTAGAACCAACTCACCTTAATTTTACAGTCCATGGAGCAAGACAGCAACATATGGCCAGAGAGTGGAAATAACCTGACTGCACTAACACCCTGTAAAGAAAGTTATAATTAAAAAAATAAGTTAAACTTGAATGTTTTTGAATTCCTAATTCTACTCCCTCTTTTCTAAAGTGTTTAGGGCAACCCCTTACACACCACTAAAACATAACTATACAGAACTTTTCCTTCACACTTGCCTTTCAGCAAAGCAATACAGTTTGAACAACTGCTACTGATAAATCAGCCAGGGGCAACCCTGATTCATTGCAACAGCTGTGTGCGTACTCCTCTTTCAAAACCCAAAACCCACGTTACTATGGCAATTCTTGGGAAAGAAATACAACTTGTGGGTTTTTAATGATAGCTTTGACAAAAGATTATCACAGTAGAAGCTCTGCCTTCTGTCAATCATACCTCTTTGTCATATACCCAATCCTTCACAATTGTGATTGCAATGGCTTTTATACAACAGCAGTGTGACCAATATTGAGGCCTCTCTAAGATTTAGTACTTCTGTCTCTGACCTTGTGAGAGATGACAAAGGCAAAGACTTTGGCCCTGAAAACACTAATGGAAATGTATAACTTTACTTGGGTGAGCAGTCACAATGAGGAGCAAAGTGAAGCTTGCTACACTCTAGTAACAAAAGACAGATGTGCAGATTGAAGACCCATGTTTTAAGCAAGCATATTTGATTTCTCTCTCTAATTTAGGATTCCCAATTTCACAATTTTGTTGTTTCACAATTCCTTGGCGATTGCCTTAACAGGCTATTGGCTACTTTGGGGTAAAACTCTTTCCTTCCACCCGACGAGAAAACTTCCAGGTTACTATTTCAATGGCATAGACCGACACATTTCTGCCAAGTGTCAGGTTCAATGAACAAGCATTTTTGATAAAACTCCCTCAACTTAACATAATAGAAATCCCAGAGAGTTTTATTAAATGTATACACAAGGGACTCTTTACACCCCTCTTTCCACCACAAGCTCCCTGTGTGCCTCCCCCACTATTTTTATTTCAAGGCACAAGACCAGAAGGAACTGACAGGATCTACCTTGGAAAACACAGGACACGATTACTGCCTTTACCTTCCAGGAGCCCAGGCCAGGCAACTTTTACTTATTACCCACAATACACAAACCTGGCAACCCAGGCCATCCCATTGTCTCTGGCATTGGCTCCATCATGGAGGGAATTTCTGGCTATGTGGACTATCCTGTGCCCGCACGCCACTGGAGCTGTCAGGTATTTGAGACCACAAATTTTTAAAGAAACTGATCTCCACTGACAAGCCTCCAGATAACACCCTATTAGTTACCATCGATGTTACATCTCTGTACACCAACATCCTTCAAAAGGACAATTACAAGCCATAAAGAACATTATCCCCAGTGAGAAAACTGCTTCTGTTGCCATTACATTCTCCTGCTTTGTCCTTGTATGCAACTAAACTTACAAATGAATAGTGCTACCATGGGCATACACCTGGCTTCAAACATGCCAACGTATTTATAACAGACTGTAAAGTCAGCTTTCCCCGCAGCTGCCTTCTCCTTCCCCTGATCTACTCAAGGTACACTGATGACATCTTCATTGTATGGACACAGGAGAAAGATTCTCAAGAGAAATTTCACCAGGACATTAACAACTTCCACCCCTCCATCAAACTAACCCCGAAAGATATCACCCAACACTACAGTGAAGGTTTGCAATGGCCACATTGCCACCACACTGCATCAAAAACCAACGGACTGCCATAGCTACTTTAACGCCACTAGCTTCCATTCCAAACACACCACTAAATCCAATGTCTGCAGCCAAGCTCTGCATTACAACTGAACCTGCTCTAACCCCTCCAACTGGGATGCACACCTAGGATCTAGAACAGGAATTCCTACAACTACACTATAACCCCAAAACTGCAGCCACTCAAATCAACAATGCTAGACTCAGACCCCACTCTGACCTGCTACAATACCATCCCTGGGACAAGGACAACAAAGTTCCTCTAGTTGTCACCTACAGCCCCTGGCTTGAACACCTTAGACATATGACCTCCAAACTCTTCTGGAAAAGGATGACCATCTCAAAGAAGTCATGGGGGACAAACCGGTTATGGCTTAGAGGCAGCAGACCCCCAGCCTCCAATGGCATCTCTCAAGCAACAGGCTACCTAATTCGCAGTCTCACAGAGGCACCAGGCCTTGCAATGGACCCAAATGCCTTCTGTGCTCCAACAGTGAAACTCCCCACATCATCGCTGGAACAAATAACACTGATTATAATATCAAAGGTTAATTCACTTGCAACTCCACCAATGTCATATACATCATCTTCTGCTTACATTGCCCCTCTGCAGTCTACACTGTACAGACTGAACAACATCTATGTGACAGAATGAATGAACACTGCTCTGACAGACCAGTTGCAGGCAGATGCAAAGCCTGGGACACAACACTTTAACCTCACTGGACACTTCATAACTGACCTGGGATGGCTATTCTCAGACAGCAAACTTTTAAAAGCTAATTTTAATCAGAGATTACAGAACAAGGTAAAAAAAATCCAAACTTGACTGTGTTAAGTATGGTTTAAACAGGGACTTTGGATTCTTATCCCATTATCTGGATTAGCTTGCGACTCCTTGCTTCTATAGGCTTATATTGCTTGTTTTCTTGTTTCTCCCAGCACTGTTCCTCCCGCTGCCTTTCCCCTTACTTTTCCCTTCTCTTGTCTTTTGAATTTTAATTTCTCTCTCCTTCTAATACTCTGTTTTCTGCATGTCCTTTCACTGCATCTGATGAAGTGAGCTTCAGCGCATGAAATCTTGCGTTATATTTATCTACTTTGGTTAGTTTAAAAGGTGCAAATCTACCCTGCCTTCTTTCTGTAATACCCACAGACAAGGGTCTTCTAAATACACCCCAGCAACAGTCTCCCATGTCAGTGGTTCTCTATGCATCTCCCATTTCTCTCCAAAATAGCACCTCTCTGCCCCTTTCCACCTCAGCAGTCTTTTTCCCCATCTCAACTCTGCCAGAGCCCGTCAACATTCTCCATTTCCATGCTTTTACTCTTTCTCCTGCCCCTCATGCTTCTTTGTCCTCTGTCTGGAAGGTAAGTTATTCAGGGTACCAATATTTTGAACTCTACTGGGATAGTGGGCAGGGATAAGATAAGAGGATATTACACTATGAGGTACTATATTTCACTAAATTTCAGATGCCCTAGAATTCATGGTGCACCCAATTTTTCAGACTTAGTTTAAGAAAAGAGGAAAGTATCAAACAGAGATATTGATAAGAATAACCTCCACAATGCATGTAAGAGCTTTATATAGAAAGTCACCTTATTTGCAGCCAACCAGTATTCCCTACCTTTGTATGTCCAGACCATACATGGATTTGTTTCTTTGGAAGATAGCATTTCTCAGGTGGTACTGTAGAACGGAGGTTAACTCCAACATCTTGAGGAACATGAAGATATGATCTCCCCTGGTAGTCGTACATTTCTTTGACTAAAACCAAAAGCAAAGTACTCAAACATTCAGCCAGCTTACATGTTCAAAGATTTCACATAGACAAATCTAAATATCACAAGCATTAAGAGTATTCTTTGAAATGACCTAAAGAAGTATTCCTTGGAGTATTGTCCCCATCATTTGATACCAAGTATGTTTAGTGTACAGCTAAAGTTTTTCCAAATACATGTCCTACAAACTCTTAAAATCTGATCATCAACCTTTTTTCCTGAATTATTCCCTATCAAGAATAATAAAGGTTCTACAGGATAAATGTGGTTCCTGGATCTCAATCCACATCTCTGGAGTCAAGGCAATAGCAGCATTTCCAGTGATGTCAACAGGAGTTGAAATCTGGGTATTGCCACTTATACAACTCTAGTGTCTTTAATGAGAAATGCAAAACATGGTAATTTATAATTTCTGACCAGCCCAATCACAGGAAGAGTGTATTAAAACACTGCTTAACAAGCCAGAAAGAGACCAAATTCTGCCAAGGAAATGTCATGTTTAGGCAAACAACAACTGCGCACCACATTGAACGCACACCAGAAATCTATCAAAGACAGAAATACCCAATTACCGGTGGGGGCACATTTCTCACAGGAGGGCCACTCTCTCTCCAATCTCTCAGTCCTGATCCTCAAGGGAAATTTACACAACACTTCCCAGAGACGAGCCTATGAACTCCATTTCATCAGCCTCCTGGATACTAGAGATCACGGACTAAACATAGACATTGGATTTTTGACACATTACAATCTGCCTGGCAACTGACTCCCCAGCCCAGTCTCTGGCTTCTTTACTTTTCATTCCATCCAGGAAGAGCGCACACCAACTGCTGAAACTTCCTTAGCCTGATGAAGGGTTTTTGAACCCGAAAGCTTGCTTAATAACTATTCTCCAACTATATGGGTTGGTCTAATAAAAGATACCAAATTCACCCAGGGAACCTTGTCTGCCTATGTTTAGGCAGAGACATTTCAGAGTAGAATAGAGTTCCAACAGTAGGTAATAATGTATTAACCGAAGCAATGGCTGGGTAAGTGAATCTCTCCATTTCTGGAAATTCCCATGGCAGAAGGAAGGCTGTCCAAGTAACCTTAATTATGGACATGCAGGCTATTGAATGTTTTAGGTAATCTCCTAAAATTGAAAGTTAACTTGGAATTTACAGCTGGTTTGTGTTTGAGAGAAGTGAACCCTTAAGGCCTTTTTGGTTGAAGGTTTAGATCTATTCAGCCTTAAAACTTCAAGTGAATTTTCTGCCCAAGAATAATTGTTCATGTTCGAAATAAACGATGCACATCTCTGCAAAAGGGATTATGATGACTTGCTAGTCACACACTTGTTTTCTCCAATATAATCCCACATAAAAGTATAGAACAAGCAGTTCAACACCATTTTCTGCTGAACCAGCTAGCTAATATAGCACAAGCTATTAATAAAACCGATCTCTTTTATATCCATCTCCTCTTCTATGAAGAGAAGAAAAAGATTCTAACTACATTTTTTGCCTGCATGAGGGAATTAGTACCAATGAAGGGAGACCCACAGTTGATAGGCTTCTTCGCTGAATACAGTATTTTAGTTAAGCATGATTATGATTATGACTGCTCCCTCCAAAACCTCATTAGTTCTGCTCCTTATTTCTCTACCTTAGGGACAGTCTAACTCCAACTCCTTTTATATTTCTAAATTGGATACTCAGCAAGGCAAGGCAACAGCATGGCTGACACTATGTCACACATCCTTATGAGCAGGGCTAATGAGGTCTTGGAAGGAGCAGTCATAATCATAATCACACATTGTGAGAATACTTAACTGAAAGGTATTAAGTTAACAGTAAAAGAAATCTCCAGAGGGGAAAAATTTGGATTAATGCCTGCAAGAAGTAAAGGTAGAAATGCCACCTGTTCATATACCAGCTTCAAAAGCTTTAACAGTTAGCCTCAAACTGGTATTCACTACTATAAAAACTTCCTTTTGTAGGGTTTTGGCTTCTGCCGAGACTCCAGTCTAGTCTGGAGAAGAGAACACTGAGGGGAGCGGAATTTAATAGCAACCTTCAGCTACCTGAAGGGTGGCTGCAAAGAGAATATAGCTAGACTGTTTTCAGTGCGTGTGTCCAGATGAGTGGCGATGTGCGTTTCCCTGGGGACAAGTAGCAGTGGCACACCTTGTGCCACTGCTACTTGTCCCCAGGGAATGCCCGTGCCACGTGTGCTTTGGTACGTGGCAGGTTACCCTGAGTGGGGTAGGGGAGGCTGGGGCCAGCAACTGTGCTGGCCCCAGCAGCCTTACCTGGGGTCCTGGGGGCCTTTGGGAGCTGCAGCCACAGCACTCCTGCAGCAGGAAGCTTGGCCAGCAGCTGGAGCATGGCTCCAGCTGGCCGGGCTCCAGTTTTGGGTGATGTGCACTGATGCCATGTGCTGTCCCGCTTTTTTTTGGCATGGGTTTTTCTGACCCCAGGAGATCCCAGGGTCATCCCACCCCCATGCTGCAAAGTAGCAAGGTGGGGAACGCCTGCATATGTGGTGTGTGGTTCTGCAGACAGATCCAAGGTGCCACATACAGCACGTCTGCGCTCATCTGGACGTGTCCAGTGGTGACAGATAATAGAACAAGATGCAGAGGCCTCAAGTTGCAGCAAGGGAAGTTTAGGATAGGTATTAGGAAAAATTCTCTTATGGGGTGGGTAGTAAAGCACAGGAACAGGTTACCCAGGGAGGCTGTGGAATCTCTATCCTTGGAGGTTTCTAAGACCTGGCTAGACAAAGCCTTGGCTGGGATGATCTAGTTGGGGAGGTCCTGCTTTGAGCAGGGAGTTGGACTAGATGACCTCCTGAGGTCCCTTCCAATCTTAATCTTCTATTATTCTATGAATAAGCATAGCAAATGTTTGAGAGCAGAATAAGGAAAATGAAAGAAGATTATAAAAATGGCATTACCGTGTAATATAGTCTTTTCTTCTCCAGGCTTATCATCTTCCTGTTTACCTTTCTTCTGTCTCTTTGCTGTTATTTCATCCAACTCCTTCTGTTCTTCCTAGAAAAACAAGGTATTGTCTTGACTTTTTCACCCAGCAATTACCCCCTGGCGAATCTCATGACAAAATCCTGAACTGCATCACTGTTTAAATTAAGAGAATTCATATGCTTGTTCAAAAGGTGATCAGAAATACAGTAAAACCTCATTAGTTTGATATTGGAGAGTTTTTCAACTCATGGTGAACCGCTACATCAACTACATTTCAACTTCCACTTCACTCCCACAGCTGAAAAGTGCCTTTTTTGTCATTTCTGATGAGTCCTATTTGTTTATAAGCCTTAAATGTCCGGTAACCCTCACCAAACATCTGTGGAGATGAGAGGCTTTGTTGCCCCCCTGCCCCTTGAGCTGTCACATGTGATTAGGGTGGCCTTGCTCTCCATGAGGTGGAACTGGACAAGGGGGCCCCATGCCTCACCTACATATAAATTTTTGGAGGGTCCCAGGACTTAGGACAAGAACACCTGGTTCCAGTGATGAATAGGGAGCTAATTAGCAGGTGGATCCGCGGGTGGGGGGAGGAGGAGAGAAAAGAGGGCAAGTAACTGGAGTATACTTACTTACTGACCAGTGCTGGGTTGTGGGGTCATCAAGCCATAATGTGACATTGACTCTACTGGGGGGGGGGGGGTGTCAAGTCCCATGAACCACATTATAATCAATTACAAGCCTTTTGGCTTTGAAATAACACCTTGAGTAGCTTTCACTTTGTGTAAAGTGGAAGTACTTTGAGAAATTATTCTAAAACTTAATGCAATTTACATAAAACTAAAACAATGATTATGCAATGGGGTTTTTCTGTTTAATATTCTATTTAATATCTGCGTGGCTTCTTGCACAAGCAAATCTGTACATACTGTGGCAATCTGCATATATGCAAATTACCCTGTATGGTTATTTCAAACTTGTTTATTTTGAAGTTGCTTTTTTTTGGTCCTTTGCACTTTGAATTAAATAGGTTTTCCTGTATGTTCATATTAACCTACATCAAAACAGCTTAGTAATATATACCCTGGAAAGAATTTTTAAAGAGTTATTTACATGCATTCTATGATATTCAAGTGTCAGCGACTTGTCATTTTTTTCCCTTTTGCATGTTAGTTTATTTATCCATCCTTCCCTCCTGCTTGCTTTCATTATTTACAGCAGCTGTCCAAAAGCCAACAAAATATATTAGAAATGTCACCTAAAGCCTTCTTCCAAATTCTCCAATCTAGAGCACTTTGTTCAAGTGTCTGTTTCTTCTTGCTAGAAACACTGGCTTGTGTGGATACACAAGACTGCTTCCATAAGTGACTGCTGCCATTGCTGCCCAGTATATCAGTGGATTGCTAACAATTCCCATCCTACACTGATTTAAGAAAACAAAAAAAAAAGTGCGCACTTCTGAAGGTTTGGCCACTTCTTTTTCATCCACGTATTTTGCCCATGGACCCAAGAAGCCATCAATATTAGATGCATCATTCTCTTTGAATTTCTTCCTCTTTTCTGTTTTCTTTAGCCCCGTTTCAAACACCGTTAAACCTGTAAGGAGAAATGTAGCGCTTTACATGCTGACATTTGTGTCTTCTTTAATTTCAAGAACATAGATCCCTGTTTTGGGTTTAGAAATGTAAATAAATATCCAAAGGCAAAAGATGCTCTAGATTACAACACTGCTCTACTTATGAAAGTCAAAAAGCCGGCATACCAAAACTAAATAAATAAATAAATAAATAAATAAATAAATACATACATACAAACACATACACTCTAAAATTATAGCTATGATGGATGGTTTGTTGTTAATTATTTAACATTTATGCATGAGTCATGATTTTTTGTAGGAGTCACATTTATCACTATTACTTTCTGCACATATATGAACAGCACGAACAGGCATTTTTAATTGCTTAATGCTTTACACACTTTGAAGTTTGGGAAAGTGCAAAAACCTTATTTTTTCTTAAAATAAAGTTCTCTATTCTGCTAGCAGATTTTTCATAAAGATTAATCACCACAGAAAGAATGAGAATCCTCATTCATTTTTTCTCTTCTTACAATGAAGGGATAAAAACATCTTGTCCATTTTAGACAAACTGCACACACATACTAATCTATCATGAATTGCTATGCTTTTTACATTTTTTTTTACATTTGGAACTTAGCTTGCAGTTTTAGAACTTCATTGTTGCAAAAAAACGTTAAGAAAAATACCATGGGCAATCAGAGTGACTGACTTCCGGATGTTAAAGCATATATAGTGCATACAAAACCTGTCAATACAATTATATAATCTGAAATTTTAAAAACTTCAATAACCTTTTACTGTTAGCAATCTAATGCATTTGAACTGGAGAGCAAGACTGAGTAGAAAATAAAAGAGTTATGGATAATGTAACAGTGAAACCAAACAACATACCTGGGAAACATGGCTACGGCTTTTTTGGCTTTTTTCTTACTGGAGTGTTACTACAGAACACTGCCTAGTGCTGAATACTCTATTTCCATTAGTGCTACAAACCGTAACTAGTTGAAGCTGCAAATGAACTCGCTGGTCAAATTATGAACTAGTATATTGTGTTAGAAAGTAATGAACTAACCACAGAACAAAGTACATGATTGTGGCTTAATTACACAGATGAACAAATCTTAAAGAGCTATAAAGGGAAGATGTTACTACCCATGAAGTCTACTTAGGCACAATTTTACATGTAAATAAACTACTTCACAAAGACCAAAACATTGTACATATTATAGAAAAATATTAAATTACAGGCCCTTCTCTGCCTCTGGCAGTCACTCTCTTATATATTCAGCATGCCTGTACCACTTGGCAACTTACCAGTGGCTTTTCCTTAAAAAAAACCCAAACAACCCCCGAACAACTATGTTTTGCTAAGTAGTGATAAGGCTGCAAACAGAAGTAATGTTCTGTTCACCAGGACTGATCTGTTTGCCTTGTATCACTGAGCAAGATAGATGATTAAGCAGCTACTGCAATGCAGAAAAAAGTATAATTTTAGCTCAGATCATGGCAAAATGATAGATTCAAAGCCTAATTCAATTCAAAACTTGGCCTTTAATACTGATTTGTATATGAACAAATATGCTATGTTCTAACGTCAAATTATAATTTAATTTCTTAGTAGAAAAAAACCCTGGAGGACTAAGATTCACATTTACATTCTAGGGAGCATCTTTCCCAGTGTCATTACCAGACATTTGACGATACTGTCCTTGTATCTAATGACAGCTATTTACTTATTTAGTACAAAAATCAAAACACAACATAACAGGTTGCAATTAAGACTACATTTAGTTTCATATCAGATTTTAAAATGGTTTACCTTGATTCTTTTCCGCTTCTTCTACAGAACCAATATACTTAGTGGCAACTTCAGGACTATCTATAGAGGGATCCAATGCATAACCTAGAATAAGGAAAATGAATAAACCATTATCTGAAACATTTATTTGTCGCACCATTTTCAGTTCTCTTTTCTCGAAGAAAAAAATAATCTTTTGCTGGTCCTGTAGAGGACTTTGTCTCCACCCCCATTCCATTTTCTTCAGAGCTATGTATTTAAAGAGATCTTCCTGGAATGAAAGTGACTTCCTTAAATATCCCTTAACTTTCAACCTGTCCAGATTACTGGAGTGTTACTACAGAACACTGCCTAGTGCTGAATACTCTATTTCCATTAGTGCTACAAACCGTAACTAGTTGAAGCTGCAAATGAACTCGCTGGTCAAATTATGAACTAGTATATTGTGTTAGAAAGTAATGAACTAACCACAGAAGCAACCATTTAATCTTGACTGATTACTGTAGTGTTTTACTTAATCCTGTGCCATTCTGCAAAGATTCAAAATCTTGCTTGAAATAAAAGCTGCAAAAGTAATGCGACAACCGATGCTGCTCTAAATAACTCCAAAGAAGTAGAAGAAAATATGCCACCATTTAAAGAGTATTGTTCACATTACTTTCTGCTTCCTATCAGGTATGCTTTGCTTCCCAGAGCAGGCTGATGAGTGTGAACGATCCTATGCTACTGAATAATTACTATGCTTTAGAACGTGGTGTGGAATGAATCTCTCCAGAAAGTCTGTGAAGTGCTTTGAGTGCTTTATTTTATGGATAAGAGGGGATATCAAAGCTCTTCTCATATTTAGATTCTTTAACAGAAGTTTCTCCCAGGTTGTGCCATTTACTTCAGGGAAGTGAAGACAATCTTAATATTATAGTAAACATGAATATTTAAATACAGTTTCTATGGAACACAGGTATGGGATATTTAGTGGTCACCAATCCCATTTTTTGGGGAAAGAGTGCACCCTTGTGGACAGCTCATACATTTTTAAACAAATACTATGTGAATGGGGCAGCATCCTGTTAGGACCCTAAACAGAACTTCTCTGAATTCTGATAGCTACTTCAAGAAGTTAGCAAGATAATGGTGAAGATAATCCATAAAATCACCAGAGTGATCCTAGAGCCCACAATCTTGCCTAGTCAGACATTATTGCATTCTTTTGATCCATGGAGAGAATACCACTAACGGTAGAATATTCTTTCCATAGGTGTCCCTACACTATGATGTCATCATGGCCATCCTAACCTCTGCTGGCAGTTTGTTTTCTTACTCTTTCCTTAGAAAGTACAGTCTAAGCAGCCCTTTCAGTTAGCTTCTGTCATCTCGTAGACAAAAAAAAAAAAAAATTACTGTTGGAACTATTAGAGTCATTAGAAGAGCAAAGCAAGATGGCTTTATCCACATATGGAATGAGCATTTCATCTCAAGAGCAAACCTGACTCTGGAACCAAGCTTTCCTGGTGATTTGGTTTGGCTCTCAGACTGAAACTTTTAGGGGGAAGAGAACAAACCTAGTATACCTCTAATAAGCCATCTGCATAATGTAGGAACCCCCCCAAGTCTCCTTTACTATAAAATTCGAGAACTCGCTACATCTGAACTGTGTAATAGTAAAAATGTGTTATTATCTAAATTTTATACTATTTTGGATTCTATACAATGAAGCTGAATGGACACTGCAAGATTTCCACCAGCCTTTCATGAGATACTATTCCAATAGGCTCCTTTACACTATAAGGTTTCTGTTAATAATGCTGAGATACTATTTTGGATATATGTCAAAAATCTATACAGTGGTTTATTCGTCCTCCAGTCTTACTGATAGCCTACATTTGCTCATTAGTCGTAAAGAGGAACAGTGTCCTTATGAATGGAACTAGGTCAAATCCAGCTTTCAATGGCAACTGTGCAGACTTGTAACATGGTTGAATTTGATCCAGGATCTTTCTTATAGAAAGGTTCTGAACAATTTATAAAAGGTATACTGAGAATGTGAAAGATTCCCATTTTTCCTTTAAGACATCCAAATGCAGCTGTGAGGGACAGCTTGCTTTTCTCTTGCTGTGTTAATGCACTAGACAATTTGCCCTGACTCGTACCTTCTCTTCTATTTCAGTTCAAATGAAAGGGGTTTTGTGTGACAAACAAAACCCTTGGGTCAGAGGCAATATCTTTTATTAGACCAACTAAATAGTAGCACAAAAAAGTCTTCCTTTGCATTTGGACACAACATTGGATTTGTATTATGCTGAAATGCACAACTGTGATCACAGACACTGCAGTGCACCTAAAAAGAACTGGATTAAACAGACAGAGGCAAACATGGTGCACATAAACAAAGCAACAGGTAAATAATAATGGTATACCTACAGTACACAATACAGCCTGCTATAAGCATACTAGATCTAGCTCCTTTGGCACGTCTCAGTATTTTCTGAAAAATCAGGCCCCTTTACGGCACAAATTTGGGCTCTAGTAAGCTGAACGAGTCCAAATAAGTAGATGCAATGTTTAAGAAACATAAAGGATTTGGACCTGCAGTTTAAGTTCACCAGTTACCCAGAGATTTGTTTCTCTTGAACCAACCGAGTGTCCAACAAAAAAACCAGCTAGAAGAAATTTCTAAAAAGACTATTTTTTTGACAGTATGCTAAAGGAGAACAGATCTGCCAAGATAGAAACATAAGTGGAGGGAAGAATGTTGACAGGATGATTAATTAAGGTGCAATTCAGATGCTGTTTTTGTAAGCAACCTGAAGTGAATCTGAATCATTACCACATCTTAAAGAACTTTGATTTAGGTAAAGATTCCATAGAACCCAAGGCACAGGCTCATCAATTATTTGGCTTATTTTATATAAATTATTTATTTATTTTGTAAACCAGAAAATGTGAAACTGTAGACACTTCAGATGCATGGGGTTCAAGAAAAGTAGCCAAATGTCAAGTTAATATCCCCTTTTTTAAATGACTTTCATGGCCACGCAGAACCAGGAGCAAGCTTACATTTCTTCAGTCTGTTTTGTATCTTACCTATAAGAATACTGTATTTCCATCTAAGTGTGGAAACATAATCATTTCATAGTTGTTGGGGGCTGGAAGGGACCTTACAGATCATCAGGTCCAGCCCCCCTGCACTTGGGCAGGAAAGACTGCTGGGATCAGATGACCCAAGCAAGATTGGCATCAAGATGCTTTTTGAAGATCACCAGGGTAGATGACTGTACCACCTCTGTGGGAAACCTGTTCCAAATCCTTGGTACTCAAATAAATATTTCCCCCACCCTCTTTCTCCTATTGCTGTGTGAAAGGCTAGACAGCAGAAACCACTAACAGAAAATGCAACTAATGCAGTTGAGATTCAGAAAATTAAAAAAAAAACAAAAAAAACGGCAAAAAAGTTTCTCACCACAGTCTTATAACGAATATGGGTATTACTGGTAACACTAATAAGCAAACAAGTTGATAGAAGTGCAATTTTCAAATCAACAACATCCTTTTAAACTCTGCAATTTGTCTTCATCTTGGAGATGAGGAAGTTTTGTTCCACAGGCTATTATGGCCACGTTTATGAATATTCATGAAGTGCTTTGAGAAAAATGGATAGAAGGCAAAGTATTTATTATTAAATAAGACCACAGTAATAGCCTCTGATGGAGAAGTTTTTAAATGACACAGTTTGAATATGTTAAGTCCTGTATGAACCTGACAGACTTAGGGAGAATAGTCTGATCTAATATAACCACAAGAGGTTGAAAGAGCTACAAAGATCTCATTGCTCTAGAGACATAGGTTTTAAAAACTTGTTGTGTCCTGGGGATTCTCAAAGCTGGATGACCCATGAGTGGCAGTGGTGGCATCAATTCCCATAGCTGCTAGAGCCACTGTATCAGCAGTTTGAGAAGTTAATGCCACTACCTCTTCCCCCCACAACATTCCTCTGCTACCTTAGTTGCCAGGGGCAACTAAAACACTGATTTCAGAGGTAGGTAAGGAGGGGAAACAACTGATGTTAACTCCCTGAATTCTGGAGCTTCATCAAAACACTGGGTATTACCACCACCTACTGTAGGGGTTCTGGCAGTCGTGACAATGAACCCTGCAGGTCAAATCCAGCCAACCAGCTGGAAATTCTGGCTCTGTGCCTCCACGTGGGGCTCCTGGCTAGAGTGTCAGGAACCCCATGTGGAGGCATGGAGCCATCCCTGCCTGATGGTGTAGGACTCCTCATGGCTCCTGGCCAATCAGGCTGGAACAGGATGGGCCGGGTTCGCTCTGTGAAGGTTGTGGTGTTGTAGCTAGGAACCACGTGCTGCAGGGCTGGCTTGGAGGGGACAGGCTGTCTCCATGCTGTACTGCCAGGAACTATGTGGTGCCGGAAGCTGCCCAGCTGGGCTGGGCAGCTCCATGCCGTGCTGCACGGAGCCAGCACAGAGGTGCACAGTTTTTGGCTGCAATGCCGGGATCCACATGGTGCAGCACAGAGCCAGCCCAGCCCAGTGGTGCTTGGTTCCCTTGGTTCCCAAGCCATTGGGCTGGGATGGGAGGGACCAGCCTGGCTCTGTGAGGGTCCCATGTTGCAGCCAGGAACCACATGCTACAGGGCTGGGCGAGCTCTGTGTTGGGACCAGTGTAATGTGGCAGGAAGCTGGCCAGCCTGGCCTGTACCCTCCAGACACCATGTTTCCCAGCTGCAATGCCATGGCCCAAGTAGTGCAGCATGGAGCTGGCCAGGCCAGCCCTGTGGCACGTGGTTCCTGGCTGCCATGCCAGGAACCGCACAGAGACAACCCATCCCGACAGCACGCTAGTGCCAGGAGCTGTGGGGAGTCCTGCACCATCAGGCTGGGTGGGCTCTGTGCCTCCTTGGTGGGGTTTCTGGCAGGAGCTGCACATGGAAGCACAGAGTGGCAAGTCCCACGTTGCAGCCGGGGAACATGTGGTACCCCCACACCCCACATCCATACATTAGGACACAACCCCCTATAAACCCCATGTCCACACACCCACCCACACCCCACGTACACCCAAACCTCCAAACATATACACTGACACCAACCCAAAAAAACCCCATAACCACCCACACCCCCCACAGCCCTCCACATGCCGTTATATCCCCTCCTCCTACCACAATGTACAAGAATAAGCATTCATTTTAAGTTTTTATGCAATCACCTCTAGATACACAACACAAACATACACATATCAGGACAAAATTTTTTTTTTGAAATAAAATTAAAACATTAGTGCACCTGTGTGATTTTAGTATATTATTCTTTTTTTTCCCAGTACCAAGATGGCAAACCCCCTTCCAAAAAGGAGTACTTCCAGGGCAAGGTGATGGACTTCCGATCCCAAGATGGTAACCGGGGGGGGGGGGGGGGCAGCTATCAAGGGGCGGGGCTACCCTTGCAGCCCTCCACAGCTCACCAAAACTCATTAAGCGGCCTTCCAGCTGAAATAAATCACCCACCCCTGCATAAGAGTCACCTTCCTCTTCACAATAAAAAAAAATTTACCTCTCTACATATTCAGTAGGGGAGCACCAATAGAGATTTTTGGGGCCAATACTGATAGCCGATTTTTAGTGTTCCGCGTTCTCAATTTTTACCGATTGTCACTGATAAATTCCCTGATTTTTTAAGTCAATCAGTTTTTACTGATTTACACCTGTTTTTCAGTTCAGATCCCTGTTAACCGGCATGAGTGGGGAATGGCCCATTCCCCACTCGTGCTGGTTAACAGGGATTTGAACTGAAAAATGGGTGGTGCTGGTAAGCTAAAAGTGCTGCTGTGCTTGTTACCTGAGGCACAGGTTTCCGGCCGGACATGGGGGGGGGGGGGGCGAGGAGGGGGCAGTGGCGGCAGCCACATGGAGTGAGGAGCGGGGAGGTGCTGGTGGCTGTGTGGGAGCTGGGGGAAGGTGGCTGGAGCTGCTGCCTGGGGATGCAGGGCTCCTGGCTCTAACTCCAGGCAGGGCAGGACAGGCTGCGGGAATCACTCGAGTCAGGCTGGTCCGAGCTGCACCCTGGCAGCTCTGGCTTTGGCCCTACCCTGGGAGCTGGGAGCCCTGCTGTGGGGGGGCAGGTAGGAGAGCCTAGCCCCACTTCCTGCGGTGGGCCCGTGCTGCTCTGCACAGGCCTACAGGACTGAAGCCACTGCCTGGGGGCACAGGGCTCCCGGCTCTGACCCCAGGCAGGGCGGGAGGTGCAGGGGTCAGGCCCCACCCCACATTCAGCTGTGCATCACTCTCTCCCCTTCCCCCCCCCACCATACTAGGGTAGCCCACCAGGGGGAAGGGGCGTGAACACAGCCAGGGAAGAAAGGTAGGGCGCAGCGCCATGTGCTTCCTGCCGCTGATCCAGCAGCATGTGCCCTCTGGAAAGAGCCCAGCACAGGTCCCCCAGCCCGTAGCCCTCCTGGGGGCCACACAGCAACAAGAGCCGTGCCCCCCCTGCTCCGCATCCACTGACAGCTCCCCCCACTTTGCTGTCTGCTGCAACACTGGGATCAGCCAACGGGCTACGCCATGCTCCTCCCCCTGCCCCTTTCCTAGTGCCAGCCTTACTCTCACCCTCCCTACCCCCACCCTGATTTAAACAGATTTTTTCCCCCTTTCTTCCTTTTATCCTGATTTCATCCTGGCATTTATGTTTCAAAGATAACCCCCCCCCAATTTATTTATTTATTACATAAAAACTGAGAATGCGGAACAGTACTGGATTTTTAAGGAGGCATATTAGCAGATACTGATCCAATTTCCAATATGCTGCTCTTCAGTGGGGAGGGGCGCAGAACAGAGCCACAAGTGGCTCATCCAGAGGGCAGGGGTGTGCACCCCCCAGATCTCTGCTCATTCAGTGCTTGTCTGGCAGCTCCTGCTGCTGCCTGTCTGGGAGGGCTCAGGGGTGGGGTGCCCCAGATCTGCCTGGACAGGAAGAGCCTGGCTCCAGCCCGTCCCGTGCAGATCTGGGGGCATACCCCCACTCCTGTGGCCTCCCAGACGAGCGGCGGGAGCCACCAGATGAGCACTGGATGACCCGCATGCAGTGGTGGGAGATGCCTCCATCTCTCCCCGCACCCTCCCAATGAGCTGGACCTCAGTCCCACACCTGCCCCAGCCGGGCAGCCTCTGCCCCAGCCCCACACCCTCCCTTACCACAGGGGCCTTGACCTGCACCCCCCCCCCAAGCCCCTTCTCTTCCACCACACGAGATTTACCAGCTGCACGCAGCACTCCATGCTACTGGCTCTCACTGCTTACGTGCTGCACTGCGGCTGCACACACGCACGGGCATTTATCGGCCAAATTATCAGTCGCATCTGGCCAATTTCCGATACAGAAAGTCTTCTTTATATCAGTGCTGATCTGATATTGGACCAATGTATCAGTACACCTCTAATATTCAGCCATTTTCAGAGACTGAATCTGTTCCCTTTTGGGTAGGCACATAGTGCTGATTTCTTTTTCTACAAAATACAACTCATAGGGAAGAAGCAAATGAGGATGACAAGTAACCTTTGGCTTAGACCCTTCTATGTATCTAAGTCATGGCCAAGGGTTGAAATATAGCAAGAATGCAGATTAGTCAAGCCTTTAGGCATCTGTACTCTCCATCCTAAGGCATGCCAAAAGGAATAACTAATGGCCTTGCCAGAGAGAAGATATTCTACCAGCCATCTTTGATAAAACTGACATGATGGTGCTCCCCCATGCTTGGAGCACTCTGATTGACTGTTTCCGTCAGCCAACTGTCTGTTAAGAATAATGGGGGGGGGGGGGGGGGGGGGGGAATATAGCCAATAGCAGTAGGCAGCAGCAATTGGTGATGGCAATAGTGCCGTTTCCACTGCACATATAGCCAATAGCAGTAGGGACAGGCAACAGCAGCAGGCAATAGGGAATTGCTAGAGCCATAGAAATAGGCAGTAGAGCAATGCTTTGTACCCATCTGTCCTTTGTGGACCCCTAAAATATTCCAACTAGAGGTGCAGCCCCCTTTGGATTGTAAGTGCAGGTGTGGACATGCTATTCCTTGATCACAGTCATCTTGCATGGACCCCCTGGACATAGCTGGAGAAGCTGGGCTGCCGTGGTAGGGGGGCAGGGGGTGAGCAGCAGCGGGCCTGGGCCAACCGGAGGAGCAGGCATGGAGCCAACATAGGGGAGTGGGAGAGGATTGGGCCTGGGCCCAACGGGGGGAGGAAGCTTGCTCCTCGCCTCCCCCAGCAGCTGTTGTGTTGGCCTGGGCCAGGCTTGCTGTCCCCCCCACTGCCGTGGCAGGCTGGCTTTTCCCCTTGACTCAGGCTCACTCCTCCCTGGCCCCACTGTCACTGCCAGTCCTCCCATGGCCCCACTGCCACCGCGCGCCTGCTCGTCCCCCCTGCCCCTGCATCAGGCCCACTTGGGGATGGGAGGAGCAGGCTCAGGGCTGACATGGGGGAGGAGTAAGCCCAGGCCCAAGGTTGGGGGGGGGGGGAGAAGGAGACTCGCTCCTTCCCTCCCCCAGCCACTGCCACATTGGGCTGGGCCCTCTGTTCCCACCACCCCAGGCCAGCTTTTCCCCCCTGCTCTGGCCCGTTCCCCTCCCCCCGCGTTACCTGGAGGGAGCAGGGCGGGGGGGGGGGGGTGCGATGCCAGCCCTGGTGGCCTCACCTCCCCCTTCCGTCCTCTCTGTTGCCACTGCCTTCAGGGAGCAGGGCAGATGGGCGGGGGAGGGCGAGGCCAGCTGTGCTGGCTTTGCCCACCCCCCATCCCTGGTATCCCCACCATCAAAAATGGTGGGCTACCTCTGTCAGAACACTTCTTTGCGCTCTGATTGGCTGTTTGTCAGCCAGTCAGAGCACAAATAAAGCGTGACAGGCAGACTTAGGCTTTTAATATTAGAATCATGTGTAAAACTTGCATTCTTGTACAATGAGACTAATTTAAAAAAAATAGCAAAAACACATTAATTAGAAAGTAGAAACCTTTCAAACTGCTATGTCCTTATCCCTTGCCTTTCTTTAAAAAGAGTCAACAGCAGAACCTTCACTTACAAGGCTAGCTTATCCTACAACATATTTAAATCTACATTTCTAAAGACCTCTCTCTAGAAAACAAATGCCAATTAACCTTAATGGGGCCAAGCAGCCGAATGAGGGAGAGAGGTGGCTTTTGAAATCTGTAGTTTCCAATAAGATGGCTTACTTGGCAGACTTTTTACAATATGCTTAAGCTGAGTCAGCAGTACTGCTTACTACCTTGGATTTATACCAAGGAGCTGCTTTTGTGCTCCGTTACTAATCCACATTTTCCGTAAAAAAAAAAAATTCTCCTTTCTGTGGACAATATTCAAGATAGAATTGCCTATATACAACTACACAGGCATAAGTGCTTAGCAGCGTATTTAAGTAGCTGATGTATTTTATAGCAAGTCAGAACAAACTTGCTAATGTGCTGAGACATCATCATGCTTATTTACTGCACCTCCTAAATGCTAGTGCTGGTTCTTCTCTGGTTTACATGGCCTACCATAGCCTTTTCACTGATTCGCTTGTATCAATTCCAGAAGGCTTTTATATATTGAACCAACTCAGAACAAATAAAAAAATCCTAAAGATACTCTTTCCACTGTTTCAGTTTCTCTTGAAAGTTATTTTCACACTTTTAAAGGTAAGTATAGAGTAACCGCTGCATGTAGAAACAGTACATAACCAGTAAGAGTAGAAAGAAGTTTGAGCAGGATTTCCTCTCAGCTTTCTTTTTCCAGACACCAAAAATCCAATTTTTATTATCTCCCCCTTCCCAGAATGTATCCAAGATCTACAGAAAACAAATACAATGCACTGGCATATGAAATAATATAAATCTGTCCACTTATATGCTGAAATATCTAATTACTGCCCACCTTTTCCCAAATTTTACTCACTGCTACATGTTACTTCATAAGTTTGGTTGGGAAGTGTATGAAGTTAAAGATCATTCTCTGGTCAAACAAAATTCTGCTAATACTACTGCACAATGATATAATCAATGAATGAAAATACCCATCTCCCAAAATTATGTAGTCAAGATTTACATGCTTTAGAGAAAAAGAATAGCTAAAGCAGCAAAAAACCCACTGAAGAAACTGAAAGAGAAAAATGAAGACATATTCATTAAATGCTATTTTATGACTGGTTAAAGTACCTATTTTAGGCCATTCTTTCTTTTGTATGAGTAAAATGGCTCACCGATTCTAGCTCCCATAATTTACATCATAAAGCCCCAATTCTGCAATTGACAGCACATGGACAAATTATACCATGTGTACAGGACACTCAATGACGTTTACAGAATTAAGCAGATGGACAAACTGTTGTGCCAAACTATGACCTGCAGGACTGTGGTTTTAAATTCTAAATAGAACTTTAAAGGAAATCAACATGTGCTGTTTTAAAACAATAGCGCAGAGTTAGGTATTACAGGAAGTATAGATAATTCAGGATCTTCCCAATTAAAAAATGCTTATAGTTTGAAAGAAGGAAAATAAATTAATTTGTATATATTTTTAAAATCAGCATAGCACTTGTAGGCAATTTTTAAATGCAAAAATAAAATCCTACATTGAAATATCCAAGCACTTCCACTCTTTAAATATATCTGCAGAGTGCAAACACTATGAATATACCTGATTTTAAATACCCTAAATAGGCTACAGTACTTTTTCTAACCTAAAGAACAAATTCAAAACAAGGGTTTTTTTATGCTTTTTCAAACCTTAACTATTTGAAAGTTATTTGCGCTGAAACAATGCAACATAACTGCCCACATGGCAAAAAGAATACCATTAGCACAATAGCTCAAAGCTTCTAGCAAGGCCAATAAGGACATGGCCAAACCTATACTTGCAGAAGCTTCAAAAGGAGAGGGGAAGTTACTTGCTAAAGACTGCTCAGCAGCTGTTACACTGTAAGTCATTTATGCATGAACTTGAAGCAATATAAGTGGAGCAAAACTGCTCCAAATTTGACTCCGTTTCATCCAGGGTCAAAGTACAGCAAATTAACTCATGTGTATCTCTGTAGGATCATGCCCAGATAACAGTTACAAAGTAACAGTTTGTGTGCTTCCCTGCAGCAGCCCCCCCTCCTCTTTTGAAGCAACTACTAAGGCTGTGCGAAGCTTCAGCTGCTGCTATGATTCGGAGGAGATTCGGTGGCCGAACCTCTGAATCTGAATCAAATCAAGAGACCAATAAAAAAGGTCCGAATTGATTTGAAGGTCTCTGAATTGATTCATAGATCTTTGGAGATTCAGGCAATCCCCGCTTGCCACTGCAGGGAGCTGGACCTGGACTCCGTGCCAGTAAACAGGGGGCAGGGGTGGGGGAGGTGTGGAGGAGGAGGGAGGGGACCATTGGGGGGGGGAACCCCACCAGGCCCCATCCCCTGCCTGCTCCTCCAGCCCCCCTGAGCACCCCTGACCCCCACCCACTCTCCCAGCCCCGTCAATGGCTGCCCTGCCTGGCCTCAGCATCCTGGCTCTTAAAAAAAAAAAAAAAAAAAATGCTTTGCACTCATCGGGTGCTGCAGCAGCTTTTGGGACTTCTGAGGGCTCATGGCAGAACTCCCCCATGCAGCATGGGGCAGTGGGGGGCAGCAGGGGGCAGCAGACATGGAACAGTGGGGGGTAGCAGGGATCGCTCCTCTGCCTGGCAGAAGCCAGGCAGAGGAGGCTTTTTTGTTGTTGTTGTTTTTTGTTTTGTTTTGTTTTTTTTTAAAGAGCTAGGACCCTGGGGCGGGGCGGGGGATGGGGCTTATTTGACTCAGATTCAGCTGATTTGGCGGTAGCCAAATCTCTGAATCAGATTCGGCCGAGTCAGTTTGGGACAGCGATTCGAATCACTAAATGAAATAACTGTCCCCTGAATCGGCCAAATCCGAATTGAATACTAGCTGCCTCGCACAGGCCTAGCAGCTACATATGTACATTTGTCCATACCCTGAGGCTTCATTCATTCATCTTACTAGACACGTGACTGTGAAAGAGGGAGTTGCCCAAAACAGTAGATTTCTTTCCATTAATTTATAAATCACTAAGAGAAGTCTGAAAAAGTGTGGATCCAGACAGACAACAACCCTGAAGAACCTTGTATTACAGTAAAGGTATTCACTTTCAAATAGTTAAATTTTGTTAGAATGCGGCATAATGGTTTTACAATTGTTTGCCACTATCAAAATGTGAAATGGTGATTTTTATTTTCTACATATCAACAACTCATGGTGGTTTCTGATTAAAGTTTCAGAAAGACTTAAGAAAAAATTCCAAGATAAATTTTATGACCCAGCACATTGTGAATTCCCATGAAATGGTATTTAAGTGTTATTGCTGCAGCCACAGATTTTGCAGTCCTATTCACTGTCCTGTAAAGAACAGCATGTTTGTACAGAAGCTGCCAAACACAACCACATCAGAGCAGTGACTTACAAGAATCCAAGGCTTCAAATATGAAGAGGCATGGGTCTTACCATAGGTTACAAATGTTCTTCTCTGCTGCTCAAACATGAAATCATTGATGTGTGCTGGTTCTGCATATCCAGAAAGCATATTCCTAGGTGCAGCCATCTGTTGAGTCCTAAATGGGTTTTCTGGCCCAAACTGCATCAAAATTAAAAAAATAATAAAAAAAAAAAAAAATATAAAGAACGTCCACTATGCTATCAGACAGTTCTATCCTAGTAAGTCATATTATAATAATTTCTCACAATTTCTATAGCCAAGAAATGTTTGACATTCAAGAAGTGCAATACAGTGACTTCAGATTCCTTTCTCCTTATTGCTACTGAATACAGGTCAGACTAATAAAAGAACCTGACGTGTATTAAATAATTGTTTGAGTCTTTTCATGTACAAAGTCATTTTTGCAAGAGAACTTCTTTCCTTCACCACTGGTGCCAAGGACAAGCCATACAAACATTTAGGAGAGGAAGAAATGCATAGAGAAGGAATTACAATCATAATGCCCTAGCCTTTTAAAAAGTGAAGCTATCTTAAGCTGTACTAAAGTACCATACTTTTACATTCAACTGTGGTTATATGAAGTATCAGATATTTTACATAACTAGTAAGCAAGAGCGTTTATAACATTTGTGTACTATCAAGTTCCAGAAAAGTAACGTTTTTTGAATAGGAAGCTAATTACTAGAGAGAAAACATGGTTGAGTGGGTGAAAATGAAGGACAATACATTAAAATATTTCTCAGACTAAGTCTAACCATAATGCTGTGTTTGTTGGCTGCCACCACAGGGACCTGGAACTGTCCTGAATTAGATTTTTTAAGTAAAATATACGTATGTAAAACAATGACCTGATCAGTAGTTTCGTATTTGTGGACTAAACTGGGCTGGTGAAAGCAGCAAAATGCAAGGTCTTTTTAAACAAAAAAAACCAAAACCAAAACAAAGAGTCTAGCCCCTATGGTTGGATAGTAAATTTCCCAAGCACAAGCCAAGCATAATTGATGCAAGATTGATGCCGATCGGTCTACTCAGTCTCCAACTCTTTAGGGAACTAAAATACCATTTTTACCTTTGTCTAAAATGCAACATTAACTCTTACACCTAATCATAACACTAACATTTATTTTAGATTTATAATATGTATAAATGCATGGCTTAAGATGATTATTTTTATTCTTTCTGGTAACTCTTTTTCAGCAACTGACAACCTAAGATAGAAAATATGGTCAAATTGCTCTGAGGAAGACCAATTTCAAACTAAAAGAATTTGGCATACTTGCCCCATGCTTATTTAGTGTTTTAATATTAAGTTAAATAATTAAAGTTAAATGTCACATGAATGAAGTCATACTGATAACACTGGGGTTTAGTTTTAGACTAAAATATACCCCATTTCCTGGTAGCTATAGAACTATCAGTATTACTTTCCAACATTCTAAAGTGACTTTTTCAAGAAAGCCAAAAAGACTCCAAACATTTAGTTTTTCAGTCAATCTATTTGTGCAGGCTATTGATATCTAGATCAGACATTCTCACTTTTTTTAAACCCATAGGAAGGCACCCATAGGAAAACCAACACTTATTTGTTACTCATTTTTTGACTACTGGTAGCTAATAGACTATTTTTTCTGCTGCAATGTACTTTTGAAAGACCACACCAAATGTAGTTAACACTACTGATACATATTTGAATCTTCAGGGTTTATCTTGTGAATCATGTTCATACCTAATAGTGCTAATATTGAGTGGCATTCCATGGCACCCCTGAAGAGATCCATCTCAAGATACCCCTGGGTGCCACCGCACTCTGGCTGAGAACGACGGATTTAGATTAACAGGAGAATGATCCAAATTATTTTGTGTTTAGCCTTCCTAATCTGTAGTTTGGTACGAGTTCTTTTATTAGAAAAGCTTTCAAGGAAATGAAAATACAGTTTCCCTGGGTACCTGTTTGTATTGTGTAGTGTCTTTTAGTTATTCCAGTTCATACCATTATAGATCAGGACCAGAACCCAATCTTTAGTGAGAACTTCACATTTATAGACGAAGAGGGGGAGGCATTGTAATGCCTGAATTTTGCATCAGCATCATTAGCAGGACATACTCCTTTTAAGTTGAATGTATTTCATGGTGGTATGCCAATGTGGAAGAATAAACATTTCAGGTTTAAAAATGTTGGTTTCCTACCTCTGGTGCAAACATGGTGTCATAGGTGGGATTATACTGAACTTCCTTGACAGCAGGGTCGAGGTGGACTCCTGTCTCCACATCTTCCTAAAATACAACAGAAGTGTTAATGAAACTGTAAGAAAACATCTCAAATACATAGAGAATCCCAAATACTTGAAAATCAATTTATCAGGTAGATAAAGAACAAAAATTTGAAAAGTTTTCAATGAAGACTGCCCCTTACCTGCATTCTTGCAAACAGAATTCTACACAAGCGCTTTTCTGTCAAAATTTTACATGCAGCAAGCACCAAAATTTGTCAGAGTTTAACAACCTCTTCTCTCTCAAGTTATTAAGAAAAGACAAGACAAAGACTTTTTAAAGGCCCCAAAGGAGGCAAGAATTCCACCCCTCTCTTCCCCTCCAAGCTCAGAGGCATATCTCCTCCTCTCCCATTCCCTCCTCCCCAGTCTGCCACTGCCACTGTCCCAAGGGCAGGAGGAGTTCCAGAGCTGCTCCAGCTCAGCTGTGTGAGGGCTGAGTTCAGTCCAGGACAGCAGCAGCAACAGCAGCAAAAGCAGTAACAGATGGACAGGTTCCAGCCCTCGTGCAGCCTAGCTGGAGTGGCTCTGGAGCTTCCCTCACCACTAGAATGGCAGTGACAGTGACAGGTGGACGAAGATAGGAGGATGGGGACAGCTAAAAGGACATGCCTCCGAGCATGGGGAAAGGAATTCTTACCTTCTTTGGGGACTTAAGGTTCCTGGCTGCTGCTTACATGGCGCAATATGCCCATCCTGGTGCAGGGTGGAGTTGTGGGGGGGGGAGGAGGAGGAGGAAGAGGAAGCTGGGAGCTGGAGGTGCAACTAACCCTGCAGCGCCAGCCAGTGCTCCCACATCCCCCTTTGTAAAATCCTGGATATGCTTCTGCATTTTTACATCTTTAGCTTCAGGTTAAACAAGCCAGTCTGTGGATGATTTCTTGTTCAACAATTTTACATTCAAGTTAATTCTGAGGTCTGAAGGAATGTTCAGGGACGGTAAAGGTTTCTGCCACACACTTGCATGTCTAGAACTGATCTCAAATTGGAGTTTATTCATTCTTATACGTAGGGATTGCCTTGTCTGTCCAATGTCAACAGCAGAGGGGCACTGTAAGCAGGTGATACTGTGCTATGCCACAGAAATAGAGGATGTTGTCTGTAGTCCATACACACAGGGACGACCTCAGGTATTGACTTCCAGTATCCCTTTATGGCAATACACAATGTTACCAATGGTATGCTGATTGCGACTGCCCTATTGATGGGCCTTGTCAAGGTCATAAGCCACAGACAGATTAAGGGGACTTAGAAAAATTAAACCTCCCAAGCGTTTTTGATTACTCTGGAGTAGATTCAGGAGTCTGGAAGAAATGGGAAGACATAAGGCAGACAAAATGAAACATGCACATCAGTTATGTGCACAGCTGTTATTGATGCAAATTCTCTCTTCTGCCTCCCTGCTACAATACAGCTGCTCACTGAAGGGAAGGAGTGCTATAAGGATAGCTCTTCTAGCTCACACTTGGGGAAACAAAACAAAACAAAACAAAACAAAACCTTGTTTATGTATACATACACTCACCTCTCCCTGCCTCTGGTTGACCTGAAAACTAATGCACTTGTTTGCATCTTTGCCCCACACCATACTGTCACGGCGGGGTCCTCGCGGAGGGCCGTGATCTCCTTGAGGCCCTCTCACTGTGCTACTTCGGCCCGAGGGCACCCTCCATTCTCGCCCGCCACGTCTTGCTGGAATATGTAATAGGGAGGCTGCCTTGTGTTTCCTCGGGCACGTAAGCTCCTGGACCCCTCGTGGGTCGCCCCGTACGATGGGTGCTACTCAAGCACCTCAGCCTTATGGGCTGTGCGTGGCTCCTACCAGCCCCTAATACCACGCCCCAAGCCTCGCAGATGTAATAGACGTTGTTAAGTCTGCACGCCCGCTTCCCGGGCCTCCTCTATAGTGTAGCCCACTCTGGGCTCTCTCTCGTGCCCAGCCTCTCACTGGGACTCTCGTCCACTCTGGGACTTCCCTGCCAGTGCGGTCCCGCTCAGGGACTCTCTAGCGGGCCCCGGCCCTTCCCTGGCCAACCGCACGGATACCCTCTCTGACCCCGGCTCACCGCGCCGCTACTCTCTGTCTTCTCGGGGGCAACCGCAGCGCCCTGCCTCGGTCTGAGGGGTGTTGCCGCACTAGCCTGCGGCTAGGCTCGCTATGCCCCTCTAGGGCTCCTCACTATCGCCCCGCTCTAGGGCTGCTCGGTAACCGCCCCACTCTAGGGCTGCTTGGTATGGCGCTCCCCCTCTTTGGGGCTCACCGTGCCCCCACGGGGCTTCTCAATAAAACCGCCCCTTTCCCTGGGGCCGGGGTTTATGTCCCCCCGCACGCGATCCAGGGTCTACGTCCCCCGTCTGCAACCTACTGGTTGCGCCTGCGACCCACTAGCCACGCTCCTCGCCGCCAGTCGCTCCAGCACTGGCGTGCGAGCTGCGCCTTCACCAGCGCTGTGAAAATAATGCGCCCTCACTAGCGCTAGGGCTCCCCACACCAGCGTGGGGCCCTCTATGAGGCCTCCTCCAACCCCTACAGCCTCACCCAAGCCTCCGGGTGTAATATCACAACGTCAAAGCAAAACCACAAGCCCCTAGGCTGTAACACAAATGCAAGCTCAAGCCGTCTGGCTATAACTCAAACCCGAAGCCCTATGGCCATAACAACATTGCTCCATATGACCATGGTACTTGCTGCTAGGCTCCTTTCCACATCCTCACTCCCAGAGCTCCTGCCTCCCAGGCTGCTGGCAGAGAACTGCCAGCCTGGCTTCAGCCCTGGGCTTTACAAAGGCCAGGCCCTGCCCCCTTCTGGCCAGCTGCTTCTGATTAGTTGCCCCAGCAACTTGCAGCTGTGCTCATTAGGCACTGCCAGGGCTCTCTCCCTGGCAGTTTCTCCTCTCCAGGAGCAGAGCACTGAGGTGCCCTGTGACACATACCAAGATGGTATTTATATGATTTATAGGCTGCCCTTCCCAACAAAGGCTTAGAGTGCCTTACAACAAGAGAAACAGAACAACTTAAAAGGGGAATTAGAATAAATAAAACACAGTAACAAAATAAAGTTAGATGTGGCCAGGTAGTATCAGCCTCCATCTCAATTACAGCACCTCCAATTTAAATGCTGCTCCTTTTACCTCATTCTTCCTCCATTTACTGAACCTGATAACCAGGCTCTGAAAGCATGTAATTTCCCCCCATATTATTCTAAAGATGAGGCTTATATGCTCATTTATTGTGTGCGCGCAAATTCACTGACTGCAAGGAGTTATTGTTCAAATGAGGCTTTTATTCAATACTGCCATACTTGGTAATCACTTTCTACAAGAAAAAAACAAAATCTCTGTAGGTGAGAAACATTTGGAACTTTCCTTTTATTGCAGTTCGACGCATCTGACTATGCATAGCTCATAAGTTTTATTAATATTGGTAAGACTACATCTGTGTAAGAATGCAAGCTCAATTCCCAATATAGGGCTTGGTTGCTTTGTTTGGCATTTTACTTGCATTGAAACCCAAAGGATGATGGAAAAAGGCTAATAAAAAGGGGCTGTTGAACCTCAGTAGTCTTCTATACACATGAAAGACCTTTGGAAAAATTGCTGACTACTGCTTAGGATACTCCCTAGGGCAAATGATTTATTATTATACTCTAGGATGATGGGTAACTAAGCAGCAGATTACCTGGTTGGTGGAACATCAACCAAGTGACCAAGGGAACTGGAGATTTATTATAAAAGATGGTGTCTCTTGGTAGCCATCACTGAGGTGAAATGAGAAAGACAGAAGAAAAAACCAAGAACAAAAAAGAAATTTCCTTTTTCTAGGCAATATGTGATGAGAAGGAAGACAGGAAGGATCCTGGATTCCTAGAGGACACTGACTTAAGCTCATGTTTAAGAGTGGGGAGGAAACTGAAGGTGGAAAACTGCAGGAATTTATTAAAGCTGTCTACATGTGTAAATTTTCTGTATTCACTACATTAAAAAGGTGACTGAGTTTAGAATTCACTTCTTCAGGGACAAATGATACTTCCAGACTTTCAGGAGTCTAAAAACCAGAATTCCCACAAGGCTAGCTCTGGGAAAAATGTATTTAAACTATTAGATTATATTGGGTGTCAAAAACTGGAAGCCCCAGGTCCTTGAAAAGGTAGGAGACAGACAGTTTGCACCAAGGAAGGGAGCCAGAGAGGCTGGAGCCTAGTGACACAGTGTCAAGTTTAAAATACAGAGGTTGAGTGTACTGGGAGCCAGACAGTAAGTATCCAACCAGGGAACTTTACCAACCTCCCTGTCAACTCTCCTTACTGCCAACTTTGTCTTCATCTGTCAAAATTAGATAAACTGCACAAGAAAGAGGATCAGTCTAAATTATGCACTTCTCTGGCATTATAATAGACAAAACTGAATCCTGGCAGAGAAAGAACGGTAGGCACAACTGCTGTTTTCAGTGAGGATTGCTTCTGCTTATACTAAAGCTGAACTTCCATTCAATAAGCTTACCCTGCTTTCCAATTCCTGGACTAAAGGATAAGAAAGTCTGAGTGACATCATGACTTGTACTATATTTTAATGCTTTTATTACACTTCTTTTAAGCAAGTCAAGAACAATTATTTATTTAGTCAGCCCTCTGGACCTATGAGAGAATTCTCCAAGTTCTCTACATATTACCAACATATACTGTAAAGCTGTTTGATGTCGTTTTGACTAGCCAGGGGCTGCATGCCCCTGGGCACATGCCACATGGGCCTCGCAGCCCCTGGGTCAAAAAGGCACATGGGCTGCATGCCCCCTGCTGCACCATGCCCACACATCTGCATCACACAGTCTACCCCCATCCTCCACTCTGCTGTGGCCCTCCACACAACCCTGGGCAGTGGGCAAGCCCCAGTATACCTTACCAGTGCCCTCTCAAAGCCCCCCAGCTGCAGACTTCCCTGACCCCATGGACTACCCTGCCTCACCCCATCCGGGGGTGGGGAGCAGAAGCTAGAAGGAGTGGGGCTAGAGACTCTGACAGCAGCAGCAAGAGAAAGATGGGGAAAGGACTTGGAAAACTGGAGAATTCTCTCACAGGTCCAGTGGTGCCTGGACCAGGAGTCCAGGGGCTGCAGATGGCCCACAGACCACCAGTCGCACAGTCTTAACCTAAAGCACTGTCGGCTAATAGCCCTTTGACAGAAATAAGGATGGGTCTGAAGTCAGAGCATTCTTAATGTAGAAACTCCGTTGTGGAAAGCTGAGATCTGATTCTCTGGATCTGTTTTGGCCTATTCCTTCTTTCTAACCTTGTTCTGAGGGTTAGCCAGCATGCGTACTAAGAAAGTTTGCTTTAAGGAGACCTGTGAGAGCTCCTTAAGTAGTCACTGATCTTAAATTTTTAAATGTATTTTTAAATTAAGGGCTCATTTACACAGAGAAGTTTCTTAGTACAGCTATGCCAGGAATAATTATTTCACTGTAAATGATTACATTTGGGATGTAATTCATACTTGGTTCTCATGTACCATTCTTGTGTTATGGAATAATACTGTGTACCAAATGTAAAAATCTTCCTTTCAAAATAATCTACCGGTATCATGCTTGCATGGCAAGAGAACCCAGTTTTGACCGCCACAGATTATAAATGTCCTGATTATGGTTTTATAGTACTTGAAGCTTAGTTGTTTTTTTTTTTGGATAAGGTTCAATGACAGGACCTGTGCAAAGCTAATTCCTGCTTCCATTCTTCCTTTAATGTCTTCCTTTATATTACCACCCTGCTCTGTGATGGCTGGTGTCATAGCAGAACCACTGGCATGGGTGTTTGAGTGCTCAGGGCACTCGGGTCAGGTCCTGGAGGACTGGAAAAGGACCAGTGTAGTCCCTGTTTTCAAGAAGTGGAGGAAGGAGGATCCAAGTAATTATAGGCCAGTCAGTCTCACCTCAATCCTTGAAAAGGTCTTTGAAAAGATTATGAAGGATCATATTTGTGGGAGTCCAGCAGGGAAGATAATGCAGCAGGGAAACCAGCATGGATTTGTAGCAGGTAGATCATGCCTGACCAATCTGGTTTCATTTTATGACAGGGTCACAAAATGCTTAGACGCAGGAGTAGAGGTGGATGTCGTTTCCTTGGACTTTAGCAAGGCCTTCAATACAGTATTGCATCCTATTCTCATAAATAAATTAAGAGGCTGTGACATAGATGAGTTATATCCCAAATGTAATCGTTTACAGTGAAATAATTATTCCTGGCATAGCTCTACTAGGAAACTTCTCTGTGTAAATGAGATCCCTTTCCAGCACCACAGAAGCAGAAGGGAATCATAGGGATCGGAGATGCTCTGTTCACCAGAGTGCCTCTTGGGGTAACAAGAAACAATGGTCAAACTGACAGAGAGAAGATTTAAGCTAGATGTCAGGAAAAACTTCTTCACAGTAAGGGTGCCCAAAATTTGGAATGGGCTTCCAAGTGAGATGGTTCTCTCCCCTACCTTGGGGGTCTTTAAGAGAAGGCTAGATAGGCATCTGGCTGGGGTTATCTGACCCCAGCACTCTTTCCTGCCTAGACTCAATGGTCAGACTCAGTGATCTGTTGAGGTTCCTTCTGACCCTAACATCTATGAATTTATGAATCTATGATAGAACCCAAATACCTGAAGTGGGTCACTTGCTTAAAATTTGTATTGTTTATTGTTGCACGAGGTCCCCAATTTACTGCTGTCCTATTCGTCAGCAAATGCTGTGTTTTAGCCATGTTCACTTGAAGTCCAATCTTCTTTGCTTCATTTGTTAGTTGGATATGGAGAATTTCTGTAGCATTCATTTTTTCCACTTATGAGAGCTCTATCAGCAGCATATGTGAGGACTTAATGCTCCCCATTCAATTTTACTCGTTTCCCTTATGTTATTTGTGCTCCCAATTACTTCTAGCAGTGCCAGGTTAAACAGGATCAGAGACAGACCATCACACTATGTCAATTTGATTCTAGGTGAGAAGGAGTCTGATTTTCTTCCATGGGAGCTAATTCTGTTTCTTGATTCATGCATACAAACTTTAATGAGTTCAAATAGTTTGTTGGGAATTCCCAATTCAGCCCACAGAGTTTTGTTGTGTATGCTACTGCTGGCTTTATGAAAGGCCATGAACAGAATGTGTATGCTTTGATTATATTCCCATTTTCCACCCCAAATTATTTGTCTTGGAGAGAAGATTTGGTCTGCTGTCAATCTGTTCTTGTGGAATTCACACTGGTATTCTCCCAGAATTTCTTCTGCATATGAATGGTGCATAAGAACCAATAATAACTTGCATCTAACATGACACAGGAATATCAGAGCAAAAAGACTCTAGTGGTTGGGCCATGAAAAAATGGAAGCAATCTGGACATCAAAGCAAGTACTCTCCAGGGTGCTGGAGAGGAGAAGGCTACCTGGACCACCACAACAAAGATGTCTAGATGGTGTAGTGTCAGACATATAGGATGACTAGACAATGAAGGACCACAATAAATAAGAATGGATGAAGATAGTGGAGGCAGCCAAGGGCCCTTAGGGCCTATATTGCTAGATTACTTACATTTGAACAACAGCTCATATGCTCACTATTTCACAATAAAAGTATTTTTTAAAGTTATAAATAACTTCAATACTGGGACTTACATGGGTATGTGTGGCGGCGAAGCGCCCCCTCAGGCGAGTGAGGGGCAGAAGAGGGGACCCACAGACCCTAGACCCCGAGAGCAAGCCCCCAGGAGGGCATACATACCGGCAGAGGGGCAGCGGGAGGAAGAGCCGCAGCCGCAGCTGCAGCTACGCGAGCCGCCATTACGCCGGCTCTGGCAACAGCTGTTCACCGTGCGGCGAACAGCTGAGCCAATCCCAGCGGCCGGAGCGGCCGCTGCGGGAGGATTCAAAAACGCCGACAGGACAGGGAAAGAGGGAGAGCCAGGGGGAGAGAGTACGGGTGTGCGGCCCATGCTGCTGGCTCTCGCACGGAGCGTCGAGGACCCCGCCTGCGGGTCTCAAGCAAGCAGTATAGGGAGGAGTGGGACGCCTTTCGCCAGCAGCCAGGCGAGAGACGATCAGAGAGTGCACGCCGAGGCACTCTCTGCTGCGTCCTGAAGCGGCAGCCGCGCAGGAAGCAGGGGAGCGCCCTGCGGACGGGAGGAAAGGGGAGATAGCGGAGGCCCCAGGAGGGGGCTGGAACCAGGGGAAGCAACCACCAGCTCCCCCTGGTCCGGAGGAGTGTTATCTATAAGGGAGGAGAAAGGAGAAACCCCTCTCTGCAGGAGGGGGGAATGACCGAGAACCAGGGGAACCGGGCAGAGACCATCATACTGGGCCCGGCAACACCTGAAGGACATCGCCCGGCGGCTGGCGTGTGGACAGGGTGTAGGGGAGGCGGAGCCCTGTGGATCACTGCGTCCGATAACCGTGAGTACCACCGCCTATCAGGAGGCCCCACCCAGGATAAAGAGCTCCACTGGAGACCCCTCCGAAGGTAATTGAGTACATCCAAGGCGTGGCAGGTGAGTTGAGGGGAGGGGCCACACCCCGATAGGTCAGACGGAGCGAGGCGCAGGCTCCACAGTGGTGCATTGGCCGGGAACTACATCGTTCTTGTACAGTGGTGAAGGGACAGTGTCCCGACCCGGGACCTGACAGCGATGCAACAGCCCGCCCTCGCGCCCACAGACCTGCTTACGCAGGCTATCCAGGCCATAGGGCAGGTGCTGGCAGTGCAGCAACAACAGAGCGCACACCAGCAGGAGTGGATACAGCGAAATGCTGCTTTATTTAAAATGCCCCGGATGACTAGGGAGGATGACCCAGAAGCTTATATCGAGGCATTCGAGAGGACAGCCGTCCAGACAGGGCTAGACCGTGGTCAGTGGGGCCACCACCTGGGGGCGCTGGTGATAGATCAGGCCCAAGCGGCCTACCGAGCGCTATCGAGGGACGAAGCTCGTGATTACGAGACAGTGAAAGCGGCAATCCTCTACAGGCTTGAGATTTCACCAGAAAGTCATCGCCAGGCCTTTAGAGCCCGAAAGTCCAAGGAGGCCAGGCGACCCCGAGGGTTGTTGCAAGCTCTAAGGGACTCGCTCAACAAATGGTTGCCAGCCGGCAAGTTTGACCGGGTGGGCGTGATGGACCAGATCCTGTTAGAACAGTTCCTATGGGATTTGGAAGAGGATGCCCAGAGGTGGGTACGCAGACACCAGCCGCAAACTAGCAAAGAGGCACTTCGCTTGGCGGAGGCTTTTGCGAACTCGGAAAGGGAACGGGGATACGGACGAGGGCCCTGAGGCGCGAAAGAGGGACCCACAAGCGAAGGGGAAAGGCGAACGGTCCCCAAACGAGGGACACCGAAAGGGGTGGTGTGTTACCGCTGTGTGCAAACCGGACACATCTCCCGTGAATGTGGGGAAGGCCTGAGCGAGCTGAGCCGCACCCCTACAGGATATCCACCCTCCCGAGACAGAGGCAAAGAGACAGAGAGAGGGGAACCCATGGATTGCAGTTTCGGGTCGGCAGCCCAGAACAAGGGGTGGAACCGGCCCGTAGTAACCGCATGGGTTGGAGACAGGATGGTTAAGGCCACATTGGACACGGGGTGTTCCCACTCCCTACTTCGGGCAGACCTCGCTCCACAGAAGGAACGAAAGAGTGACGGGCCCCTGACGATGACCTGCATACTAGGGGGGGAGATGCGGTTCCAGACTTGCTATGTCCCGCTTAGGGTAATGGAGTTTAGCGGAGAGCTCCGAGTGGGAATTGCCCCGACCCTGGCATGCGAGATGATACTAGGCCGAGAATGGGGCCCATTCTATACCGTCCTTGAGCGAGTGAGGGCTACGCAGGAGGCGAGGAACCAGATCAAGAGGGGTGACGGGTGGGCCGGCGAGGGCACAGCCCGTCACAACGAGACTAGGACAGGCGACATCGACCTGGAACAGTTCGTGAGCGCGGCCCAATTTCGGAGGGCACAACAGGAGGACCCGGAACTGCAGCGGATGTGGGACGCCGACCCTGGGGAAGGACCCTCCCAGGGACGTCCCAGCTTCGAGGTAACAGGGGGGCTACTATATCGGGTCCAACGGGGTGAGGAGGGTACCATACGGGGGAGACAATTAGTGGTCCCGACCTCACTCCGCAAAGCGGTGTGGAGACTGGCCCATGACTCACCCCTGGGTGGCCATCTGGGACGTAACAAGACCCGGGCGAGACTGGTCCAAGAATTCTTTTGGCCTCATCTCCAAGGGGAAGTGGAAAGGTGGGGGGCCGCATGCCCAGAGTGTCAGAGGGCCCAGGAATGGAAGGCCCCAAGGGCACCCCTGAAGCCCATGCCCATAGTGGAGACACCGTTCTCGCGGGTCGTCCTGGATATAGTAGGACCGCTCCCCAGGTCTCATAACGGATACCAATATATCCTGGTGATGATAGATTATGCCACCCGTTTCCCAGACGCCGTGCCCCTAAGGTCCATAAATGCCACTCGGGTAGCGGAGGAACTTCTTAAGTGGATAGCACGGGTGGGCATACCTCAGGAGATCCTCACGGACCAGGGAACTAACTTTATGTCTGGGGTAATGAAGGCTTTATGCAAGACCCTCGGCATCACCCAACTAAAGACCTCGGTCTACCATCCCCAAACTAACGGCTTGGTAGAGAGGTTAAATGGGACCATCAAGTGGATGCTCAGGCGGTGTGCCCAGGAAGACCCGCGGAAGTGGGATACCATCCTGATACCCCTGCTGTTCGCCCTAAGGGACGCGTCGCAGGAATCAACCCAATACTCCCCATTTCAGTTGGTGTATGGCCATAGCCCTCGGGGACTGCTACAAATCGTAAGGGAAGAGTGGGAGAAGCCAATAGGCTTGGGGGTATCGGCGGAGAGGTATCGGGAGGAGCTACAAGATCGAATCTCCACGGCCCAACGGATCGCCAGGCAAAATCTGAGGGACGCCCAAGGCATACAGGAAAGGCGTTAAAATCAGAAGACGAAAATGCGGACGTTCCTGCCGAGGGACTAAGTTCTGGTATCGCTGCCAACTTCCTCCAGCAAACAGCTGGCTATGTGGCAGGGGCCATTTACCATGGTGAGACAAGTAGGGCCCGTGGATTATGAATTGCTTAAACCAGGTCACCGCTGGGAGCAACAGATTTACCACGTAAATCTGCTCAAAGAGTGGAAAACTCCCCAGGGCTGGTTGGCCTTAGGTGAGGATACAAAGGAGGACCTGGGACCGATGTGTCTCGGGTTAAGGAGACCCGGGAAGGAGAGAGCAGTACAGATGGGCAAGGAGTTGGGCCACCACCAACAGCAGGAATTACTAGCTTTGATAGAGGAATTTAGGGCAGTGTTCAGAGAGATCCCGGGTCGAGTAACGGAAGTAGAACATGAAATCAGGACCCCTCAGGGCGCACTGGTGAGGGAGAGACGGAGGCCAATACCGCAGCGGTGGCAACAGGAAATACGACAAGAGATTATGACAAAGCAAGAACAAGGGATTATACGACCGTCCCGCAGTCCATGGCGGAGCCCCGTAGTCCCCGTCGTCAAACTGGATGGGTCATTGCGCATATGTATAGACTACAGGAAGCTCAAAGCCCTGACTACGTTTGATGCCTTCCCGATGCCACACGTCACGCACCTCGTGGAGAAAATTGGGGAAGCACAGTATATAACCACGCTTGATTTGGCAAAGGGATATTGGCAGATCCCGATGCGACCCGCGGATTGTGCCAAAACGGCCTTTGGGACACCATGGGGCCTATTCGAATTTACGCGGATGCCCTTCGGCCTCAACGGAGCAGCTGCGACGTTTCAGAGGTTAATGGACAACCTATTGGCACCCCACGCAGCATACGCGGCGGCATACATTGATGACATCATTATATTTTCGGCCAGCTGGCGACAACACCTCCAAGACCTCAGAGCAGTCCTGGGGGAACTCCGAGCAGCAGGGCTGACCGCCAACCCGAAGAAATGTAAACTGGCGGGGAAAGAAACAGCATACCTAGGGTTTTGAGTAGGCCGAGGGACAGTTCGGCCACTCACAGATAAGATTGAGGCTATAAGGCAGTTCCAGGAACCGAGAACCCGCAAACAGCTGCGTTCCTTCTTGGGACTCCTCAACTATTATCGACGATTTATACCCTGCTTCGCGACGCTCGCCACGCCACTTACTGACGCGTTAGCTGGGAAATCTGTGACGCCACTGAAATGGACACCGGGGATGCGGAAAAGCTTCCAGAATTTGAAAGAAGCAATGCGCCATGACGTTGTCGTGCACACGCCTAACTTTAACGTCCCTTTCGTTTTACAGACGGATGCCTCAGGACGGGCGCTGGGAGCAGTGTTACTGCAGAAACACGGGCAGGAGGAGCGCCCAATTGCCTTTGCCAGCAGGAAACTCAGTCAGGCAGAAACCAGGTATGCCATCATCGAAAGGGAGTGCCTGGCAATACGCTGGGCAATAGAATATTTTAAGTACTACCTGATGGGGAGGGAATTCGTGGTAGTAACAGACCACTCACCGCTACAATGGTTAACCCAGAAACAGAGCATGAACACCAGGATCACCCGCTGGGCTTTGGCTTTACAGCCATTCAAATTCATGGTGATACACCGTCCAGGCCGAGATAACTTTGTGGCTGACTTCTTGTCCAGGTGGGGAGGCGCAGACGACGCAGAGGACGGTACGGGCCACATCCATAGGGAGGAGCTGCAGGTGACACATGCCGTCACGAGAGAAAATCAGCCGCCACAAGGCAACTTAAGGGGGGAGGTCTATGGCAGCGAAGCACCCCCACAGGCAAGTGAGGGGGAGAAGAGGGGACCCACAGACCCTAGACCCCGAGAGCAAGCCCCCAGGAGGGCATACATACCAGCAGAGGGGCAGCAGGAGGAAGAGCCGCAGCCGCGCGAGCCGCCTTTACGCCGGCTCTGGGAACAGCTGTTCACCGCGCGGTGAACAGCTGAGCCAATCCCAGCGGCCGGAGCGGCCGCTGCGGGAGGATTCAAAAACGCCGACAGGACAGGGAAAGAGGGAGAGCCAGGGGGAGAGAGTACGGGTGCGCGGCCCGTGCTGCTGGCTCTCGCACGGAGCGTCGAGGACCCCGCCTGCGGGTCTCAAGCAAGCAGTATAGGGAGGAGCGGGACGCCTTTCGCCAACAGCCAGGCGAGAGGCGATCAGAGAGTGCACGCCGAGGCACTCTCTCTGCTGCGTCCTGAAGCGGCAGCCGCACAGGAAGCAGGGGAGCGCCCTGTGGACGGGAGGAAAGGGGAGATAGCGGAGGCCCCAGGAGGGGGCTGGAACCAGGGGAAGCAACCACCAGCTCCCCCTGGTCCGGAGGAGTGTTATCTATAAGGGAGGAGAAAGGAGAAACCCCTCTCTGCAGGAGGGGGGAACGACCGAGAACCGGGGGAACCGGGCAGAGACCATCATACTGGGCCCGGCAACACCTGAAGGACATCGCCCGGCAGCTGGCGTGTGGACGGGGTGTAGGGGAGGCGGAGCCCCGTGGATCACCGCGTCCGATAACCATGAGTACCACTGCCTATCAGGAGGCCCCACCCAGGATAAAGAGCTCCACTGGAGACCCCTCCGAAGGTAATTGAGTACATCCAAGGCGTGGCAGGCGAGTTGAGGGGAGGGGCCACACCCCGATAGGTCAGACGGACCGAGGCGCAGGCTCCACAGTATGGTTATACAGTAAGAATAATTATTGCTGAATAGCTGTGGTAGACAGTTTCTCTGTGTAGGTAAATCCTAAAAATACAAGTATCCTCATAGAAAGGATGGGTGAAGTAAGATAAAAAGGGGTACACTGTAAGTTTTAGTGGCCAGGTCCAGTACCCAAAAAATCCATGAAAAACTGACTATACACTACACAGAATGCTTATTCTTCTGAAGCTTGAAGGAGTAAGATGCCAGATTACATATTTACTTAAAAATGTTATTAGCTATTCTCCAGCATGCAATGCCCACAGGCACTTCTCTTGCTAATTCAATAGCAGGTCAATAGTCTATTCCCTAATCAAGATTTAAAGGGCTTTAAATGCCTCATTCTCCAAAACAAAGAGGAGAAAAATCAGTACTATCTGCAGCATAAATAGGGCAATGAAATGTCAAATATTTTCACAATTATGACATTGGTTAAGACTGCTTAGGAAAAGGTTTACAAGAATGACAGAAAAGGGTCTCAACTCTCCAGCTCCTGGTAATGCATAGTCCAATCTCAGAACTGTAAATTCAAACACAAAAGTTCTATCACTAGGGCCTGCCTTTTACACAATCATTTTCTGGCTCCTGCTTGAGCAGGCAGTGTTGTAGATTCAATGACTGACCTCATTCCTTTCATCACATGACCCTTCCAATTCACTGGCTACAGATGAAAACAGCTACCAGTACATTCACAAGCCCAATTTTCACGACCCATGTTTTTTACTGGAAACAGCATAATGGGCACCAATCGATTCATTCAGCCACAAAAATTTTAAAAAGAGCCTACAAGATAGCTGTACCAAAAATATTCCTAAACTGTAACTCTTTATGTTTTTCCCCCCTTTACAGCTCTATGACTAAAATTTCCTATAGGCAATCTTCTCAAGTCATACCAAATAGCTCAGTCTGACAGAAAAGCAATTATACTACAAGCAAACTATCAGATTCTCTCTTAAAGAAAAAAACAAACAAACAGATTATAGTATACTAATAATTTTAAAATAATAAAGGGCTTAGTCTGCCTGTCTGTCTCTGCATAATGCTCTTGGAGCACTACGATTGGTTACTGAAACAATCTATCAGGGTGCTGCAAGAGCGTTATGGACTGAAGGCAGTGGCGACAGTGCACCACCATGATGGTGGAGACAGAGGGAACAGAGCAGGGGGCAAGGCCAGCACTGCTGGCCACTCCTCCCCCCACCCACCCGGCCCCAGGCCCTGCTCCCTGGAGGTGGCAGAGCACCACTGTGATGGAAGGGACGGAGCGGAGGGGCAAGGCCAGTGGTGCTGGCCTCACTCCCCGCCCAGCCCTGCACCTTGGAGGTGGCGGCGGCGTGGGGTGCTGGCAGAGGGGGACAGTGGGGCAAGCTTCCTTCTCCCCCACAGGAGACAGCAGCGGCACGGGAATGGGGTTAGAGTTAGCAAACTCTGCCCCTGCCATCATTCTTGACAGGCAATTCGCTAGTGTCTATATAACTGATCAGATCATCAGCCTTCAGTTTCCAGTGACGCTTGCAGACTTAAATTATATTTCTCACAGAGCCCACCCAAATCACAACTTTGATGTAATTATGAAATCTTGCAAGTGGCATACAAATGCAGCTAATTGAGTGGATTCTTTATTTCATATTCTGCTTTTCCACTGATGGGCACATCTGGAGAGTAAGTAACTCTAGATCATGGAAAATAAAATGTCAGCATCCATGGCTGAACTACAGGAAGAAGTGAGGGCATTAGCCCAAATGACTACTCCTATAGGGTATGACACTTTTAGTAAGTGGATTTTCCAACTGAATTACTCTTCTGCTGTTGGGCTGGAGCAGTAAAACTGTGTGTCCTGGTAAATTTTCAATGAATAACACTATTTTGAATCTCTTCTCTGAATTCTACTAAAATACTGTGCGCTTAAAGTCAGCTGATATAATGGTGCAAGTTGTTTCCTATTCTATAAATTCTACAAGTCAAAGATGACCAATTTTTTAAAACGCCTGCAATGCTTTAGTCATATTTTTATTCTTTCTTCTCCCTGTTAAGTTCTATTGTGTGCCATTCTGCAGTAAAAGACAAAATTGTGGTATGAAAGCCGATAAAGCCATAGGATATTTATAGCAATTCTGGTTCTACTTTAGTTAGTGGAAAAGTGCCGAGTCATTTGGAAGTCATATACTAATTTCACTCTTCTACACCACAGGCACACTCTTTGTATGAGAAAACTGCTAATCCTGGAAGCTGAGGCATGTACTACATTCGAGTTCCACAATCCAAGACTTCCAGCTTTATTCATCATTCCATCAAGCAAATGATACTTTTGACACCATGCCAGCATACTGCTGAACCGAGTCTTGGTTCTCCTTCCATTATCCAACTTCACTTTTAGATGTCCAGAAAGAAATTTGAAAAACATGTCCAGACCTCCCCTTTTTGTTCTTTTACTTTGTCATTATGAGATACACATCCCATTAACACATTCTGTATCCAGCATGTTCTGAAATATATAATGAAAGCAGCCTAAGCTTTACAACAGATAAAGCAAACAACTCTTTTGGCACTTCACCGATATATTATTTCTAGGGCTGTCAATTAAATTGCTGTTAATGTGCGCAATTAACACAAAACCAATTAACACATTAATTTTTTTAACACATTAACTGCACATGTGGTTTTGGAGCCTGCACCTGGGCTTTGCTCTGCTGCTGTCACTGCCATCTCTGGGCCACCCCATGGGGCAGCACAAAAGACCACAAGGCAGCCCAGGTACGAGTTCCAGTCTGCTGCAGCAGAGGGGTGGGGGCACATGCAGACATGTAGATGCAGACTCAGCCTGCACACAGCCAGGAACACAGCCTACTGGGTGTAAAGCAGCATTCAACAGGTAAGTTTGTGGAGGAGGAGGGGCAGAGGGAGAGGGAAGGGGTGGGTGGGGACAGATCGAGGCCCCCACACTGAGGGAGGGAGTGGAGCAGGGGTGGGTTGTGGGATGGAGTCATGGACGACTTGTTCAGGCTCCCCCCCACTGCATGCAATGGGGGGGAAGAGGAGGCATGTGAGCATGTAGTGGGAGGGAGGGGGGAAGAGGCAGGCATGCGGGCTGCTCATCCAGACTCCCCAGTGCTGCATGCACCCCTGGGGAAGGCATGGGGGGCATGTGCCCCCGGATTTGTGTGTGAGGTGGAAGCAGGCTGTTCACTGTGGGCTGGAGCTGTGCCCTGACTTTACCCTGGGAACCATGCACTGGCTGCACCACATGTCCCCTGCCCGCCTGGCAGCAGGAGGCACATAGTGTCGCACAGAGTCACAAACCCACAGCAAACCCGTCTCTACCTGGCACACAAATCCAGGGGGGGCATATGCCCCCTGTGCCTCCCCTGGGGGTGCACGCAGCAGCAGAGAGCTGCCCCTTCCCCCCATGCCCCTAGATGAGCTGCCCATGGCTCTGGCCCTGCTCCATTCCCTCCCTCACCATGGAGGCCTCAATCTGCTCCCCTTTCCTCTCCGTCCGCCCTTTCCCTCCACAGACTTACCTGCTGGGCATTGCTCTACATCTGTCAAGTTGTGTTCCTGTACGGTTACCATAGTTCTTTTCAAAAAAGCAGACACCATGGGGGCGGGGGGAAAGGAGACAGCAATATGCTTGTACCCTGCCTCTGCCCCTCACTCCCAAGCCACAGTCACCCTCCTCCCCGCTTCTGCCCCTCATTCCTGACCCATAGCACCATGCATCCTGCCAGGGCATTAGGGTACACCCCCTTCCCAGGCTCCAAACCCCCCCCCCACACACCCACACCTTCACAAATTCTTCCCCCCTCCACACATGCTCCCCCCAACCATAGAAAGTACCTGCCTAATGTTTGAATTTTTAGCTGTGCAATTAAAATTGTGATTGTGACTAATTTTTTTTAAATTGCACAACTAATTGTGATACAAATTTTTAATAGTCTGACAGCTGTAATGGTTTCAGAAACTCTAATCTTTACAGAACCACTGGAAGACTAGCAAGCGACAATGCAGTAAGAGTTAGCTTAAATAAGGCCAACCAACAATGCCCATGTCTCCTGTTCCATGAACTATATGCCATCTACAGCAATTTCTGTATAGTGTGTGACCTTCTATCCTGTGACAGAAGGTGATTTGCGACTACAGGTGCTGTTTGGCAAAACTGCCTCAACACAGAATCATGATTACCAAATGACATGGTGCGCCTTTCTAGAGCATAATTTCAGTAAAACTCAAATTTCTACATCTGGGCTTGGAAAGATAAAGTACACTCCCATGTCTCTTTAACCCTGCACCCACCAGCTGGCAACATATTAGAATTCTGCACATGAACTCCAGCTGCATGCAACTACCATTCAATATAGAGGGATTACAATAAGAGCAGCTTGGCAGAGATAGGATGGATACAAGGGGATCTGGGAGAGCGAGGGTGACTGAACCTTGCGCGCGCGAGATCAAAGCAAAGAACTGAATGTATGCCTTGGTAACTCCAGTATGCCTCATGTTAGTGCCATGTTGTATAGGTTCTGTTCTTACCTGACACAGGACACTTCATGCCATGGGAACTGTAAAGTAGTTAAATACAAAAGGAGTGTGATCTGCAAGTTTAGCAATGGGTAAGTAAATATATAGCATTAGATGATGTCCTCTGTACAAGGATACACAGAACTAACTTTTCAGAGATGTGATGTTTCTTCGGAGCAAAGCCACGTTTAATTGCAAGGCAAGTACAGGGGACTCCTGTTAAGCAGAGGTCAGGAGACAGATGAGTATGTTATGGACATACTGGAGCATTGTTCAAAGACAGCAGTGTAAAGGTACACACCCATACAACCCGGGCTACAACCTGACCTCATGTAGTCCCTTCTAGCCTTACTTTCCTATGATCCCATGAACCTTAAATATTTTTTGCTACTCAAGTTTTTAGGATCTTGAATTTTGCTGAAACTGATCTTCTAGAAAGGGATAACACCATGCCACAAACTTAATACTGAATTCAGAAAATCTTGTCTCAGAATTTCCTAGGATTTTTTTTCATAAGACTTAAGGATTATTTACACAATTGTAGTTAGTAGGTAGATTTACAGCTGAAATACTATTGTGAGCAGGTAGAGGATGTAATTCCTAACTGCCCCTGCTCATGTAAAAATGTTATAATGGAATGGAAGTAGAGTTATGCTCTATCTGGAGTAGTAAGCTGAAAACAGGATCAGGAAGAGAAGTCACGGATGTGGCCTATGCCTCAATCTTGACAGTTCTGCTACAAGTTGACTGCAGTAAACTTTAAGCCTGTGAAGACTGGTGTCTTTCTTCCAACTCCTCCAATTCTGTGCTCCATGACACATTTTAGCACAGCCATACACTTAGCTTGTCCATTCCTAATCAGGTCAGACCCCAGATCTCTGTACATACAGAAGGGGAGAATGTGCCAGAGGCACTTTGGGGCAGTCCAAAGTACATGCAAGTCTCTTCCTTTTTCTCTGGCAATACCATTGGTACACACCAAAAAACAATTCAGTATTACAAACTCTGAAAGCAGCCTATATTTTTTAAATGCACAGTAGTACTGTCATAGAGTATGCCAGAACTATTTAAAACAGAGTCACCAACACAAAAAGAAACCAGAAGGTATGGCACCTTAGAGACTGATTCAGAGGCACAAACTTCCATAGGTAACAATGTACTTCACCAGATGCTAAGATGCCATCCTACCTTCTGCCCGATTTTAGATTAAAACATATTGCAGGTTAGCCAAAAAGAAAGTCAGGTGGGTGCGGGGAAGAAGGGAGCCTGGGTGTTGCTGAATCATCTGTTCTTTAATGGGTAGGCTATTCAGTGAGACAAGAAAAAACATCAAACATGACTCATTCATGCAGGCATATTCAGGACAGCTTTTTGTTTTGAATTTTGCCTCACTAGCAACTGCATAATTGGGCTTACAATCCGAGGAACAGCATTAGAGGATAACCTGAGAAGTTGATATTAAAGCTAAAAACAGGCCAAACTGTTGTCTTTAAAATGTGTAGAAGAATAATTTGGGCCAAATTCTTAATTAGAAACAGGTATTAATGTATGACATACATACAAAAAACCCCAACACAAATCTGACATCTGTGTGCACATCTGAAGGCAGAATCTGGCCCTTTAAAACAAACTATAATTTTTGGAGTAAGCTTTTACTTGTTCATGGGAAACAGGCAAGAAGTCTTTGCACAGTCACGGAACTATGACATGACTGCTATAACAGACTAGGTAGGATAGATTGCATGATTAGAGCATTGTCATGGATAGGTATAAACAAACTGTTCAGGAAAGACAGGGAGGGGAGAAGAGGAAGAGTTGCTCTTTATGTAAAAGAGCCATATCGTCATTCAGAGTTCCGAAACTGGAGATAGGCCTATTGAAAGTCTTTGGGTTAGCATCAGAGAGGAGACCAACAAAGGTGATGTCATGGTGGGGGTCTGTTATACACCACCAGACCAGGAGGAAGTGGTAGATGAAGCTTTCTTCAAACAGCTAGTGGAAGCTTCCCAATCACAGGGCCTTGTTCTCATGGCAGCCTTCAATCATCCTGACATCTGCTGGGAGAGCAATACAGCAGTACACAGGCTATCCAAGAAGGTTTTGGAGAGTGTTGGGGACAACTTCCTGGTGCAAGTGCTGGAGAGGCCAACTAAGGGCTGTGCTCTTCTTGTCCTGCTGCTTACAGACAGGGAAGAATTGGTGGGAAATGTAGTAGCGGATGGTAACTTGGGCAGCAGTAACCAGAAGACAAAAGAGTTCAAGATCCTGAGGAAAGGAAGGAGAGTAGCGGAGTACGGACCCTGGATTTCATAAAAACAGACTTCAACTCCCTCACGGAAATGGTGGGCAGGATCCCCTGAGAGGTCAGTCTGATGGGGAGAGGAGTCCAGGAGAGTTGGCTGTACTTTAAAGAAACCTTACTGTGGGTGCAGGAACAAGCCAACCCAATGTGCAGGAAGACTAGTAAGTATGGCAGAAGACCAGCCTGGCTTAGCAGGGAACTCTTCAGTAAACTAAAACGCAAAAAGGAAGCACATAAGAAGTGGAAACTTGGACAAACAACTAGGGAGGAGTATTCTTTGGAGATGCAGAAATGAGATCAGGAAGGCTGGAGTTGCAGCTAGCAAGGGAAGGGTAAAAACAAGGGTTTCTAAGTATGTCAGCAACGAGATGGATCAGAGAACATGTGGGTCTGTTACTAAGTGGGAGAGGCAGCCTAGTGACAAACGATACAGCAAAGGCTGAAGTGCTCAATGTCTTTTTCACCTCAGTCTTCATAGGCAAGGTCAGTTCCCAGACTACTGCACTGGGCAGCACAGTTTTGGGAGGAGGTGAGCAGCCAACAGTGGCAAAAGAATAGGTTAGGGACTGTTTAGAAAAGCTGGCTACGTAAAAGTCCGTGGGGCTGGACGTGATGCACCTGAGGATGCTGAGGGAGTTGGCCAATGTGATTGCAAAGCTGCTGGCCATCATCTTTGAAAATGCATAGCGATAGGGAGAGGTCCCAGATGACTGGAAAAGGACAAATAAAATATGGTGCCCAATTTTAAGAAGCGGAAGAAGGAGGATCCAGGGAAATACAGGCCGGTCAGCCTCACTTCAGTTCCTGGAAAAAATCATGGAGCAGGTCATCAAGGAATCCATTTCTAAGCACTTGGAGAAGGTGATTAGGAGCAGTTACCATGGCTTCACCAAGAGCAAGTCATGCCTGATCAACTTGATTGCCTTCTGTGGTGAGATTACTGGCTCTGTGGCTGTGGGGACACCAGAGGATACGTGATATACCTTGACTTGAGCAAGGCTTTTGATATGGTCTCCCACAACATTCTCACAAGCAAGTTAAGGAAGTACAGGTTGAATGAATGGACCTTAAAATGGATAGAAAACTGGCTGGACTATCAGATTCAGAGGCTATGCGTCAACAGCTCAATGTCTACTTGGCAGCTGGTATCAGGTAGTATTCCCCAGGGGTCAGTCCGGGGCCAGTTTTGTTCAATATTTTCATCAATGACCTGGAAGATGGGATACCTCCAGGTATCATAGAGTGCAGAGGAGTGCACCCTCAGCAAGTCTGCAAATGACACCCGTGGGGGGAGGGGGAGTAGCAGATACTCTGGAGGGTAGAGCTAGGATTCAGAGATACCTTGACAAACTGGAGAATTGGAACAAAAAAATATCATGTGCAAAGTCCTGCACTTAGGATGAAACAATCCCATGCACCAGTATAGGCTGGGGACAGACTGGCTAAGCAGCAGCTCTGCAGAAAAGGACCTAGGTGTTACAGCAGACAATGAGCTGAATATGAGCCAACAGTGTGCTCTTGTTGCCAAGAAGGCTAATGGCATACTGGGCTGCATCAGTAGAAGCATTGCCAGCAGATTGAAGGAAGTGATTATTCCCTTCTAGTCAGTACTGGTGAGGCCACAGCAGGAGTCCTGTCCAGTTTTGGGCTCTCCACTAAAAGCAAGGCTGTTGACAAATTGGAGAGTCAGCAGAGGGCAATGAAAATGGTTATGGGGCTGGGGCACATGACATCTGAGGAGAGTCTGAGGGAACTGAGCTTATTTAGTATGCAGAATAGAAGACTGCTGGGGGGGGATTCGATAGCAGTGTTCAACTACCTGGAGGGTGGTTCCAAAGAGGATGGAGTTAGATTGTTCTCACTGGTGGCAGATGACAGAACAAGGAACGATGGTCTCAAGTTGCAGCAAGGGAAGTTTAGGTTAGATATTAGGAAAAAATCTCTCACTAGAGGGTAATAAAGCACTAGAAACAGGTTGCCCAGAAAAGTTGGAGAGTCTGCATCCTTGGAGGTTTTAAAATCCAGCTAGACAAAGCTTTGCTTGGGATGATCTACCTGAGGATGGTCCTGCTTTGGGCAGGGAATTTGACTAGATGACCTCCTGAGATCCTTTCCAACCCTAATTTTCTATGATTGAATTTGCCAGAGGAACTAAGGTAAATAGGTGGCCTTTCAAACTGATTCCCCTGCCACTTCCCACAAATAGAGAACTCTGTTTTTTTCAGACAATAAAGTTACAATGTTTTCAGACTTCCTCCCTTCCTGTCTGAAATTAATTTAGTCAAGAAACTAACAAGGGCAGTTACTTTCCAAAAGATTTAACGGATTTTAATTATCTATTAAAATGAAGTAAATGGAGACCCCATTCCACGGGTCACAGAAAAGATTTATCACTTCAGAGTCTTAAGTGATTTATTCAAGAACTGTTAAGTACATGACATATTCTTGTTCAAGGAATTTAAAGATTTCCTTCCATGAGATGCATGGTATTTACAAAGGAGTGTCCTGCATTCAGATTTGATCTTGCAAAGCTCCTAAGCACTCTAGTGTACCCAGGAAAAGGCTTAAACAGAACATAATTTGAACAGGTGGGATTTATAATAATTTCCCCCACTACTAATTAGATAAAATTGTAATTTAAAGAAGGGTTAAAAATGCTTACATTTCCAAACTTATTTTGGCAAAAACTACAAATATACTGCAAGTGGATTCAGTTTCCATAGTATTATTGAATGCCTACATGCAACCAAGGATATTGATCTTATATTGGAACCGTGCTCATTCTGGGCACCCAATCAAAACCAAAAATATTGACTGCTTCTTTTCCTCGTGGAGCCACACATCTCGTGTTTCTAGTTCTTCCCAATATTGATGTTGCAATAACAAAAAGCTTTGATTTATGATGTATGTATCCATACTGGATCAGACTCAATACTTGTCTAATATCCTGTTGCCAACAGTAGCCAGGACAGTGCTCCAGAGATGTGGGATAATGTTATTAATGTATTAAATGAAAGGCTTCCTTCTCAGTTTTGTGTTCAGCAACCGAAGGCTGAATACTTTGGAGGCATCACTGTTTAAAAACGTGAAAAATATAGTATGCGACTCTTGAATAGATTTGGGAGAATCAGATATATGGTACAGTTTACTGTTTTGCCCAGTGAAAAGAAATTAGTGAGTAAAGCTACTGATTTATGAAAATAAAATAAATAAATTAATTAATTGTTTAATACTGTATGATCAAAATACTTCAGTAAACAGTCTAGAGATTTTAAAGATATATTAGCCTGATCTCTCATACAAAGGGTAATCACCACTACCAGGCTAGCAAAGGTTCTCCAACCATTTGCAAGCCTGAGGACCTAGACCATTAGCTCTATCAAGTTCAGGAGCAACTTTGCCTCCCTTCTCCCAAAGCCACAAGCTTGAAATTTCCACATTTTCATTGTCCAATAAATCTACTTACTCCTATGTATAAAGTCAAGGAAGACAGGCCTTTAGCTCCGATGTGCTCCCTCTTTCCCAGTCAATTTCTAGGCAGCCACCACTGAATGAATCCTAGATTTTAATCTGTCCTGCTCTTAAGAATTCTGGACATCTCCCTATCTCATTTACAAATTCTGGGCATCCGTCCCAGATTTAAAAAAAGTAACTAAAAAGGGGGCCTTCATCTTTTAGTCTACATTTGCTGCAAGTGAACTGTACAATTAATTTACATATTTCTATGCAAATTCACGTGCTAACAAAATTTCTTAAAGCATAACAAATCACTTGCCTTTTCCACACTGCAATTCTTTAGATAATCCAAAATTTTCAATAGTTTTTTTAAATGTCTGCAAATTCTTACAAAAATTTTCTATTTAACTAAAATACAAATATAGCAGTGAAATTATTCTTCAATATGGCACACAACTTGGATGGAGATACTTTATATATTAGTATTTAATTTCAATTCTATCTGCTAAGAATAATTTATAGAGGTGCACCAGCACTGATAAAAAGAAAATTAACATTATCAGCAATTGGCTTTTTTGGCCACTGTAGCCGATAATGTCACTAATAAATGCCGCGTGCATGCGCACAGCCGCAGCATGCACGTGGCCAGGAATGCAGATCGACAGCTCAGAGAGCACTGTGAGCGAGGGAGTGGGAAAGGGGTAGGGGCACAGGCTGCACAGCCAAGGCGGTGAATGCAACCCTGCCAGAAGTGGGACAGAGCCGCAGGCGGCTTACACATGGGATGTGGGGGGGGGGAGGGGGGGTGGGCTGGGGCTGTGCTCAGGGCAGGTGGCGGTGGCACTGGGAGGAGTGGCTACAGGGTAGACTATAGCCATCCCAAAATTTGCCATAGCCACCCTCCCAGTGCCGCTGCTGCCCCCCTGAGTGCAACTCCAACCCAGCCTCCCCCGCCAGGAAGAGGCTGGCACAATTCCTGGCCCCAAGCCTAGAGCCTGTCCTTGCCTCATACACATCTCTCAGGGGGGCACATGCCATGGTTCCCTCAGGGTATGTGCAGCAGCAGGGAGCCACCCCCCAACCTCCTGGACAAGCTGCCCACAGTTGTCTCACTCCCAGGAGGGTTGCATTTACTACCCTGGCTGGGCAGTCTCTGGGAAGGGGTGGGGGGGCGGCCCTTGATCTGCACCCCTCACATCCCTTTTCTCCTCCACAGACTTACTGGACAGATGCTGCTCTCCAAGCTACTGGGCTGCATTCCTGTAAGTCGGCTTTCGGCTTGCTAGTGGCTAATATGGCTTGTTCGTAATTGACCATCAGTACTGGCCAAAAAAAATAGTCATAACCCTTAATAATTTATCATTGATATCAGCAGTGGGCCACTACTAATATTAAACAGACAAAAATAATTTCAAGAATCTTTTTAAAAGCTACAGTTTATTGGTACAATTCCCAACTTTTCAAATGTCATTTTAACATTAATAAAGGATGTATATAATAGACTGAGATAAAGCATAGGCTTTGCTGATTTTGAAAGGCAAGAATTAACCTGAGATCTTTATTACAATAAAGCAAGTCTTGACAATGCTGTAGGCATCTGACACAAAATACACATGTACTTTTAAAGTCAGTGAAAACAGGAAAAAAAAAAAGCTCAAGAAATAGCAAGCTTAAGGCAGACATCAAAATACTTAACCCATGTAGTCTTTAGCCCTCAAATACATGAGAGGTGCATGGTCCAGGTCCTGGGGGCAGGAGGGCTGTTCTGTCCCATGATATCACTCTTTCCTTTCACAAAGTCCCACATCTCCATCTTTCTTATTCAACATCCCCTCTACCACAGCCCATGGTCAGCATGCAGCTGAAGCTGGTACCTGCCCTAGTCAATTTCTTCTTGGCTTTCTTCTTCTCCAACAGAACAAGAGACCATATATCCTAAACTCAAACCTCAGCTCCCTTTATTTTGTGCAGATTCAGTTAGAGCTGCTGTGAAACTGACTATGTGCTAAAGGGACAATTGCCAAATCTTCGCTGCTTGAGATTCAGATGGTGTCACTTCCATGTAGTGGAGGTATGCAGAGAACTTTGGCTATAAACCTATGCTTGAGACCGATAATATTTCCTGGTGGTAAAGGCCTGTAGTGAAGAAATGGATCCAGTGCTAACAGAAATAATTTATTGCCTTGAAGGAAGGCAGGGTGCCTGGTTCACTGAGATGCACATGTATAGTTTATACTAAGAAATCTCTTCTTGACACCAGTGATACACCTTCTGTATCAAGTCTTCCTCTCTTATTTAAGCTTATGGAAAAGGGCATAGCAAGACAACTCAATTTAACAGCCTGAGATCATTTACTCTGGTTACCAACTTGTCCATAGCAAAAACAGCTCTGCTGGTAGTGGTAGATATTCTCTTTCTAATACAATGCAAGTATCGAGTATTCATCAGAACCATCAGCTGTATTGAATATAGAGGACCACAGCATGTTGACTTGTCTGTATACTTAACGGAGGATAAGGCTACTCTAAGGTGGCACCTTACTGAGGGTCTCAGAAAACAGAACTGGATATTCACTGTATTACAGTAGCACCTAGACCCAGTCATAGACTATACTAAGTAAATGCTGTATAAAACTGTACCCGTAAGGGGAGCACCCATTTGTGCACTGTGTGCAGTCTGGAGGGGCCAGGGCCCCTGCTGGTATAGCCTTTGGCTCCAGTCCAGGCTTAACTCAGTGTCCTAAACAGAATAAGATATACCTGTAAAAGTCTCTTTCTGGTATAAAATCTTTGCTACAGTTCTGCTAGCATAGCCAGTTCAATTAGGGGTGCCATTTTTCTACACTAAAATAACTATCAGCAAAAATAAAGGTAGGCCAGGCCTCAGCTTTATATCTTCATTTTCACTAACGTGACTGGAGCCATTAATGTCCTGGGGAGGAGAGAAGGAGGCATGAAGTCTCTGAACCCTGACCTGACAAGGTAAAGGCGGGGTGGTGCATTTGCGCACACATACCTTTTGTAGGCTGGGCGTATAACTTTGGGATTTGGCAGGGATCACAAGGGGAAGTTAAACTAAAATTACACAAAGATAACAAATGATTTAACTTGATATTGGAGTAAACAATAGATCTGGTAAAAGACCACTCTGTGCCTGAATGCTTGTCCAACATATTTCCTAACTATACAACTGGTCCCAAAACAACAACACACAAAAACCCCCTTCCTTGTCTCTTGTACCTTTCCTGGACCACCATATCTGCAACACTTCAGTCCTACTAAAAGTTTGAATACTACACTTTAAGCAACTGTCAGTGGTAGCAATAATACTGAAAGCATACATTGATATTAATATAGTTAAATAGAAACAAGAGTCTGTGCCCACTGATTAGCAGCCCCGCCTTTAATTTTATTTGACTTTTCAAGATTGTTCATTCACCAAATGTAAGACTTTATGCTGCTAGCCCAAAATATATTTTGTTAGTTTGCTTATCCACTCTATCTTGCCTAAAGGAGTAAGTTTTAAAAACAATTTTGCACAACTGACTTAAGATAACACGCATACTTTCAAAACACGTGACATCTAGACTGTAGGGCAGGATCACAGTTATTTCAGTACTCTGAAGTTAGTGTTTTCCTCCTGACTCTAAAGAATGGCCCTTGCAAAAGTATATTTCAAGCAGGATTAGAATTGAAACACCCATTAATCATAATGTAGTAGCTTCTAACCACTGATGAGAGTAGAGTAGTTTGAGCCTTCCAAATTAATCTTGCTGTTGGACATTACTGTACATACTGCCAATACCTTTTGCCACTTATCATTGTTCTTGTTCAGAGGACTCTACAGGTGCTAAGCTACATTTCTTTCAAGCCTGGGACACTAAGACCTCCCAAAGTGACTGGAAATGTCAAAACCGGAATAGAGAAATGCCCTAGCACCAAGTGACAAACCTGAACAAATAATATGAGATGTAGAGTTACAGTAGTACATGTATTAACTCAAGACATTAAGGTGACAAAGCTCCATCCACCCAGCAAACATTCTATGGAAGTGGGCGAGTTGTTACTCTGGCATCCCTTTCTGTTAAGCTTTTGGCTTTCTATACTTTACAGTTCCGACAAAAAAAAACGAACCAATTGCATCCCAGCCTTCTGAGCTTGTGTCCCATCCTTCTAGAGCTCACAGCTTTGCAAGCAGTTAGAGAGAAACTAAAGTTACTAGTCGGTTTTCATTGCTGCTGTTGACAGCACCTTAGGCAGCTGGTCAACCAAAATAAATTTCCTCTTGTTACAGCAAAAGCTCTGTTATCCAGCACCCACAGGGAATGGGGGGTGCTGGATAACCAAATATGCCAGTTACCTGGGAGGCATCTTTGCCTGGTCGGGCTGCTGCCCCTCCCGCTGCATCTGGTGAGTCAGTGTGCTGGGGAACAGGCACCATGCCGCCCCTCCCCTGGCATCAGCATGCTGGAAGACAGGAAGGGGGCTCCCCACAAAGGCTGTTTTGCCCCGGGTGGTGTCCCAAAGTGGGACTTCTGGTTTTGCTTTTGCCACATTGACCAGCATCCCGGTTAATGAAGTGCTAGATAACACAGCCTTTACTGTATTTGGAAAGCCAGGTGTAGAGACAAACACTGGAGACAACAGAATACATCAGTGGGTCTCAAACTTGTTAAACTGGAGGCAACTTCAGAAAATACCAGCTCTTAGTTTTTACTCAGTTTTTGAACTACAGAAAAATAACAGAGAAATTTTTCTGTTGCAGGGAAACCAGAAAAGCCACAGCAGGGCTGAAATAATTCCTAATGGACATTTCTGAGTTTATCTTGTGAATCTTGTTTGCACAACTAACAGCATCCCTGAAAAGACCTCAAGGCCATAAAGCGAGAATATAAAAAGTGCCACACTGGGTCAGACCAATGAGCCATCTAGCAGAGTAGCCTGTCTCTGACACTGGCAGGAGAGCATCAGAATTGATTTCTCTAGAACAGCAGTGCCCAACCCTTTGTGCCCCGCAGGCCAGATGGTCAGCACCAGGTCCATCTATAGGCCAGATCTGGCTGGTGGGCTTGATTCAGCATGTGGGGTCAGGGAAGGGGGGAAGAGAGCCAGCAGGGCTGACCCCTCTTCAGGTGCGGAGGTGGAGGTGGCGGAGGGGGAAGGGAAGGTACAGAGGTCTGGCCTGATCTGGACATGTAGGGGGCAGGCCCAGCCCTGATCACACTGTGCAGCAATGGCTCAGGCAGAGTTGGATCTGGGAATTGTGGAGCTTCCACGGCTCCCCCACTGCCAAGTTCTCCCTTATGGGCTGGATGCCATGGCTCTGTGGGCTTGATATAGCCCATGGACCAGAGGTTGAGCACCCCTGCTCCAGAGTAATTTATCTCCGATTTCAATACCTTTCCTGGCATCCACCATTTATCAGGTGAGATACTGGAGGACACATCCAACCATTCTGCTCCGCTGCCATCAGTAGATCCATCCTACCATGGATGTCTCCAGTCCCTTCCCAAACCTGGCTGCTCTATCTGCCTCCACCACCTCCCACAGCAGAGTGCCACACGCTAATGGCACATGGTGCGGCGCCAAATCTAACTTTCTCTTGGTGCTTTGTCATGACCAGATTCCAGGTTTGCAGTTTCCAAGAGCTCAGAGAAATCAGAGAGCTCCAGCTTGGAAAGAAACGTCACTTTGTCTCTGTAGACTCCTTTGACGGAGAAGAGCGCTCAGGGGACAAACAGCACTGGGTGGACGTGCAGTGGGGTCCCACAGAGAGATTCAGCCACACGCTCTCTTGCTTGTTTTAAACCTGCTGCCTACTCTGGGCAGCGGCAGGCCTCCTAGTCCTAGCATGGAACAACGGTTCCCGGGTCACTTGGGCCAAACCCTCAGAGGGATTGTACGGGCCCAACTGAGGATACTGGGGCCATTCTAAGAATAAGAAAAGCAGCGAAGGGAAGTAGATGCCCGCCCCCCCAGAACTGGGGAGAAAGTCTTGATGGCCTCCCACAGCAATATCCAGTCCCCCTTCGCCAGAGGTAATGATAATAATAATCGGACAATGGGGAACAAAATTACCATTTTCTGGCCCCTTTCTGTCTGGGCCTAATTCGCCCATGCCTGTGTCGGGCCCTGGCAGCAGACAGCCACCTGTAGAGCCCCGGGCAAAGCAAAGCAAAGCAAAGCAAAGCAACCTCCCCCACAACCACCACCGCCACGCACGTGGGCAATGTCCCCGGTTCAGCCCAGGCTCTGAGCCAGGGAGCAAGCGCCGCAGTGGCGGGGCAGCCCGGGCAGGGACCCACCTTCACGGCCACGTCCGGGGCGGCGTCGACGGGCAGCGGCTGGGGGGCGGCGGGCGGCGCGCGCAGGTGCAGCACGGCGTCCCGGCTGGCCACCAGCGCCGGCGGTCGCGCGCCACCCTCGGCCTCCGCGTCCGACTCGGAGTCGCTGCCGTAGGAGGCCAGCGCGGCGATGGCGGCCGACATGTTGGCGCGGGGCACGGCGGGAGCGGCCGGGTCCCAACAGCTGCCTTAGGCGCGGCGGAACCCCACGGCAGCGTGAGGGGCCGCGCCGCGGGAGTGCGGGGGCGAGGCGCGCATCCTAGCCACGCGGGGGACGGGCCGGGGGCAGCGGTTGGGGGCGCGGCAACGGATTCGCAGGGCCGTTAGCTGCTGGTTGAAGCTTCCAGGACCCGCGGCAGTGGCGCCGGACTCCAAGTCCCAGCATGCACCGCGCCGCCATGACGTCACTGGTGGGGGGTTCCCTCACCCGCCTTGCTGAGGGCTCCGCAACTGGAACACGCTCATATTGGAGGCACCGGCCCCCTCGGGCGTGCTGAAGCGGCGGTTGAGCTAGTTCCCGAGGCGGCACCTGCTGCGGGTATTTTAGAACCGTTGCGGGGGGTGGAAATCCCGACTGCATGACATGCGCACGCGCACGGCTCGCCCCAGAGCCCTACGGTTGGAGCGCTCGCCTTCCGTCCGGCTTACACCTGAGAGCCAACCTGTAATTCGCGCTCCTCCCACACCGCTTGGACCAGCTGGCCGCCCCGCCCCGTTCCCTTCATAGCCCCGCCTCGGCTGCTCTGATTGGCTGTAGGGAGCCGGCTTGCGAGACGTCACAATACATCCGTTCTGCCCCAGCCCCCACTCCATCCAGCCAACCCCGCCCTCTCTCCCCGGCGCTAGGCCAGTGAGCTGGACTGTACCACCTGCCCTAGGGAATGGGGGGGTGAAGGGGCGGTGAAATCGGGGCGAAGTCCCTCTGTTCAGGAGTGGGGAGGGTCTGGAGTTACGCAGCCCGGGGCAGGGGCGGGGAAACAGCGCCTTGCGCTGTGGAGCGGCCGGGGGCGAGGCCACGCCCCCTCCCCCCTACACGCGCGCACACACGCGCGCCTATTGTGAAGCTTTCGGAGAGCTCCGCCGCCCCTCCCCCCTCCGGGCGCGTTCCATGCCGCCGCGCGCGGGGGGCGGTTGGCAGGAGCCGTTGCAAGTTGGGCTCTGAACCGCTGCGGAGCCCCCGCGGTGGAGGGGCGGCGCCTGCCCGAGCAGCGCGACCGAGGCAGGCAGCCGGTAAGTGCCCTCGCGCGCCCTGGTGGCCATGGCAACGCGGGGGGAGGGGCTGGGCTGCCCCGGCGGGTGTGGGGTGGTGCCCCCGGGGCGGGGCGGGGGGTTGCGGGTCCCGGGGTCACCCTGCGCTCTTTGTGCCGCCCCACGCCGCGCTGCCGCCTCTGCCGCGTGTGGCCCGGAGCTGCCCCCAGGAGCGCGCAGCTCGAGCCCTTTTCATCTCGCTCTGTGCCGGGAAGGACAGGACCGGCCCTGCCCTGGCACCGGCCCCCGCGCCCGCTTCTTTTCCTGTAGCAGCTGCCCCCCTTTGGCCACAGAAACCCTAGGAAGTGAGGGCTGGAAGGGACCGTAGGAGGTCGCTAGTCCGGTGCGTCTCAATCTTTTATGTAGCAAGACACATTTGTAAAGGCTGACACCAGTGCAACCCAGCGCCCCTCATTCCCGACCTGCTGCCCCCAGTGTGTGGGGCTGAGGGGCCCCATGTAGCCCCTTGCAGGCTGGGACTCTGCCAGCCTGTGAAGGAAAACCCAGTTTCCCACGTTTTTCTCCTTTAAAGGAGGAATTCGTTTTTCAAGTTTGTTCATGATTCTTTTAAATATTCTTGTGACCCACTTTTGGGTCGTGACCCAATGGGCTGGGAAATGTGGATCTAGCCCAACCCTCTGCTCAGAGCAGGACCATCCCCAACTAAGATACAGGTGGCCTTTGAAGCCCTTCTGCAGAATCAAGTGGGAGGGTCCCGGGGAGATGCCCCTGGTAGAAGCTTTGACAGGCAGCAAACAGACGGCCCAGATTCAGGTGGATTCTCACCTCCACCCCAGGCAGTGTGCGCCAGACCCTGGGCAGGAAAGCTGGTGCCAAAGGGAAAATCATGGCTCAGTCAGAGCTCCAGGGGAAGAGTTGGGTATTTCCAGTCCCGGGGCCTCTCCTTAGTCTGCAGCTTCCACAGCCCAAGAAGGCTGATATGATCCACCAGTACTTCAAACACACCAAGCGTAGAATCTCTTGCTCACTTCTACTTTAGTTCTGCACAAGTGGTTCTCAGCTGCTTTTGGACTCGAGGCCCCCTCCATTTCTTGAGTGGCACCCAGTTTCAAAACCTGATTTGTGTATTACGGTGCTGACCTCCTTGCAGAGGGGCTGGGCAGCTGAGGTGGGAGACTGGCCAGGCAGGGACAAGCCTGAGCCTGTGTCTATGCTTATCTCCTGGCACACCCTTCAAAGGATCTCATGCTACCCCAGGGTGCACTGCTTGGGAATCACAGTAAGGTGAAAAAGCTCAGCCTTGTGTGCTTTACATGCCTTGTGTGAATTATCCCCAATACAACTTGCTTATTAGAATAGAGAAACTGTCATTGTATTTTATTCTCCTACTGCCAGCAGTTGTTCATCGATTCCATAGAAGTGCCTTCCTTTTTTTCCTGGCATATGGTTTCAGGGTGTTTGAAAGGTTGTAGTATAGGCGCTGAAAAGGTGCATGTTTTGGTTTTACAGTAGGGCTATTTATGTATTTTATGTGGGGTATTACGCTACCAATGTTTTGATTTATGTAAGAGCAGTGCTTTGCTGTTGCCCTGTCTCAAGAGCTTGATTTCTTCCACTCTGTATGTAGCGCTGTCTTGTTTGTTATACTGCATTATGCTCAGATATTACAGGGGTTACTCACCAGTAAAATATAGCTATTTAAGGGGGTTGAATGGATTTATGACAGAGTGTTTGAAATAATCTTCTTATGTAGGTTACATGTAGTCTTTGCTATCAGCCAGGTATGTCTCTTAGCACTTTCTCTTTAAGAATTCAGGCAGTGTTTTCATTTTTATATTTCTATTGGCCTAAACGGTATTAATGTTGAACCCACAGTGAGGTTTTTCCTGACTGTACAGGATACAGTAACTGCAGTTCTGGTTAAAAAAAAAAAAAAGTAGATGAAATTTCTATATATTGAAAAATACATGCATCTTCAAAACATTTAGGTGTAACTGAATAAAGAAGAGCAAAGCATTTGTAACAAAGGTTACAAATGAAAACCCTGCTTTTGCTAGAGTGGTTGCTGTGTCTTGAGTTATTAAGCGAGTATCTGTGAATTCAACAAAAAAAAGTTGTGTTTGAATATAGCATTTTAAAATGTTTTTTAGGTCATAGGGACTGCAAATATTTTGCTGATTTTATTCTAACCAGAGCTTTACAAGGGTACTAAATTCTTCTTAGTCTGAGAGATAAATGGATGGATAAGTGGACCCACACTAAGGGGATGCAGTGTGGGTTTGGGACTTGGGAGACCTGGCTTTTGTTCCCACTGTTGCCATTGACTTTTCGCTGTGCTCTTGATCAAGTCACTTGTCCTTCATCTACCTTGGGGGTAAGGATGAGGATCCCAAAGTGTGTTCCTGAGGCAAGTGTGTGTATCAAAACAGACATGGTAAACTATTATTTACGGTGTTTACAAATATAGTTGTTTGACAGTGTTATTAAATACCCCAGATGCGACTTAAAGAAATAAAAATAGTTGCAAGGGGTGTGGTGCAGTGATACAGGTACTTGTAACATCATGTTATATTATGTTATGTTTGTAACAGTGAGTTATAAATACCTTTCAGTAAAATGTTTCCTGTATATATACAGACATTATCTCTCTCTCTCTTTTCCTTTGTTTTTCAGTATACATTTTTTTTTGTTTTTTTTTCTTTCCATCTACCCTTTTCTGCCCTCCCCCCATCAAATTCATTCCCTGTTTTTTTGCTTTTTGCTCTGATTCTTTAAATAAACAGAAATCATGTACTAGCTTTTTTTCCCCCTGACTTTTTATTAATATCTTGCCAACCTATCTACTTGCATATACTTTCAACCTTCATCTGCCAAGGGTCTTGTAACCACAACTTGAAAAAATTACCAGATACTCAGCAGCCAGAGCTCTGAACTAAATTGTTGGACTCCATTGTCCACGGGCATTACTGAGGCGAGAAAATAAATGGGTTTTCTTTCCTCATCATCTCCATGCACTTTGCCTGTTAGGAAAGGAGAGAGTGGTAGAAACCTTACCAGTATGCTGTCCCTCAATCCTGCTTGAAGCTTCATGTTTTTTAACCTCCAGCTGTCTGAGAAATTTGAACCTACCCTACTTATTCTTACAGCTGGAAGGGAGAAGTATTATCTTTCACCTTGCCCCTGCTTTTTTCCACCACCCTAGAGCCTCATGACTGCTGCAAAGGTAGTGATAGATTTTCCTCAGCCTTAGGCTTTCAGCTGAGGCCCAGATCCTCAAAAATACCGAAGTGCTTAAGATCAGTTCAGCAGGAGTTAAATGGCTAAATCCTTTTGTGGACCTGGCTGTAAGATGTTTGGAGAAATGATCTAATTTGCATTTCCAGTACTCTATAAAACATAAGTGGGTCACTGCTACAGAATAGAATATACTGGAAAGTTATAGTCCTTTTTAACCCTCCTGAGATGTGGGTGAAGGCCTTCTGCATAGAGCAGGGGCGGGCAATTATTTTGAGTGGAGGGCCGCTTACCCAGTTTTGGCAGGCTGTCAAGGGCTGCATGGGTAGTCCCACCCACTGGTCAACATCTTGGGACCAATGTCCCAAGATCTTGGGACCAGTGTCCCAGGGCTAGCACCGGTGGGGCCCAAAGCAGGGTGCAGGCTGGCAGGGGTCTGTGGAGCTGGGCTAGGCTGCACCAGCAGGGAGAGCCCCTGCCAGCTGGGACCTCACGCTCCTGCCACCCTGCTCTGGGCCCCGCTGGCACTGGCCCCGGGACACTGGTGTGGGCTCAGTGCTCCCACTGGCTCCCTGCCTGCTCATACCTAGTGCCCCCAGCCCCGTGGTACAGGTGGGGGGCAGCGCACAGCCCTGAACCCCTGCTCGTCAGCAGGGAAGAAGCTGGTGCTGAGTGTGGGGAGAAGTGGCCCCTCGCCTGCCCCATGGCTGGTGCCTTGCGTTGCAGGTGCTTGCAGCCCGTGTGGGGCTGTCTGGAGCAGGCATAGGCAGCCCTAGGCGGGCTGTGAGCAGCTGCAGCACAGGGTGCCGGCCATGGGGCAGGCAAGGGGCCACTTTCCCCACGCTCAGCACCAGCTTGTAACCTGCCTGGGTTACAAGGTGGTGCTGAGTGCGGGGGGAGGGGGGGGGGTGGAGAAAGCAGCCCCTCCCCGCTCCATGGCTGGCGCCCTGCGCTGCAGCCGCTTGCAGCCTGCCTAGGGCTGCTTGTGCCTGCTCCAGACAGCCCCGCGGGTTGTGAGCACCTACAGTGCGGGACGCCGGCCATGGGGCAGGCAAGGGGCCGCTTTTATCCACTCAGGGAAGGAGCCCAGGGAAAAGCTGAGCACAGGGGGGAAGCGGCCCCTCCCTCACCCCACACCCAGTGCCCCACGCTGCAGGCGCTCACAGCCCGCATGGGGCTGTCCAGAGCGGGCACAGGCAGCCCCATGTAGGCTGCAAGCAGCTGCAGCACAGGGCGCCGTGCATGGACAGGGAGGGGCCACTTGCCCCCCGCCCCCACTTATCTGAACCTCTGTGCCAGGGCAGCCATGTGCTCCCAGCCCAGAAACCCTGGCTGGGGCTCCCGGCTGGGGGGCGGGGCCAGGGGGGCTCCGCTGTTGTTGGAGCACACTGGGCTTCCCTTGAGTCCTACTGCCCTTGGTTCCTGTCATTTTTTATAGGAACCAAGGGCAGAGAAATATTAATTTTCAAATTTTTTTAGGGTTTTCGCGGGCCAGATAGAATGGCCTTGCGGGCTGGATGCAGCCTGCGGGCCGTATTTTGCCCACCCCTGGCATAGAGCCTCACCACAAGCCTTCCATGCATCCTACTGGGGCTAACACAAGGGCTTGCTTGAGGATGTGAGTTGCACCTGGCAGGATCATAATGCAAATTTTTAAATTCTGGAACTTCTTGTAGAGGTAGCAAACACAAGCCTGGATGGAACAGGTGACAGGGAAAGCAGTATGGTCTCAAGCAGTCAGTTAATTTTTCCCTGGAATTGTTGGAGAAGTGCCACTTCAACTTATCTATTTTCTATTGTGTCCTAGATTTTCTTTTTTGAGTGTCTGCTTTATTAGCTGTTTGTTTTTAACTCTCCAGGGGATAATGTTAGACTGAAAAATCTTATTTCTAGAAAATTAATATCATGATTATTATTGATGACAAAGATGAATGTAACTGAAATATTTCCCCTAATTAATTTTTTCAGTACTAAATAAAATGGTTGATCTGCTGTCAAAAGTAACCTCTTGTATTAAATATAGAGAGCCTTTGGAAGGTAATAAATGTAACTTTATTTTGTAAAGACTGTTGGGGCAGTCCATAGAATTACAGATCTTGATTTGCAGCTGGAAAATTGATTATGATTAATATAGAATAATAACATACCTGAAAGATCATAATCTAAGAGGATCTATCTAGCCACTGTGGTTTCTGCAAGGGAAAGTTGTGCCTACTGATCTGCAGGTTCTTTGAGTAGGTTCATAAATATAGCGATAAAGTATAACCAGTTGCCCTTCCTTTAGATGTTGTAAAGGCCTGTGACATGTTATAAGTAAAAAAAAGTGGCTGAGAGAGAAAACAAAAATAGGAATAAATGGTCAGTTTCTGTTCATGGCAAAAAAAAATACTGTGGAACTTTAAGTCATATATTGGGACTATTAGCATTTAATATATTTATTAATGATCTGATTGGTGAAGTGACAAAATATTCAAATGCTCTGTAATTACTTAGATTAGTGAAGTCCAGAGAAGACTATGAGGAGCATCAGTGGAGTTTAAATAACCTAATACATGGGTACTACTGTATCAAATGAAATGGAATGTTTATAAATTTACAGTAGTGCACAATGGTAACAAACATTTTAACTAGTCAGGGTGCTATATTTAGAGGGTGAAGACAAAGATTTGGGCATCACTGTGGATAGCTTGTGGAAGGCCTCTGTTTTATGTACATCTTCAGTTAAAAACAAATAATTTATTATATGCCTAAAGAATGGGGTAGGGAGTAACACAGGAAACATTATGATGTCCTCATTTAAATCCATGATAATCAGATTGTGGACCCCAAGCCACATCTGAAGCTCTTCACATGAAACATTATCAAAGTAATGTTGGTTGGTTGGTTGGTTGCTTATTGACGGCATGGAATAAGGGTTTCCTGACTTCAGGAAAAATCTAAGAGGCTTACCATTTTTAAAGTATTTTTCTCTGCTGAACTATGCAAGTGTTAACTACTGTACTATTGGTTTCTTTTTTTTTTCTGAACTGAAAAAAATGTGTGACACATATTTAAGGGTATATTTAGTGCCAGGGGCCTTTGTTTAGCACTGACTGCATGTTGCTCCTGAGCCAGTTGGAGCTCAGTGTTACTGATAAACCATTGCTTCACTCAGATTTGAAATGTTGTGTAAACTGAAGATCACAAATCTCAAAAAATGTTGCAATATTGTAGGGAGCTTTGAGAGGGCAGCAAGAATGTTTAGGGGCATAGAAAGCTTATCAGAGAGGCTGTGAAAGACTGGGATTGTTTAGCTTAGAAAAGAGAAGAATATCAGGGAATGTGGGAAGAATGTATAAAATAACAAATGCTATAGGAAAAACAGATTGGGAATTTATGTTGTCCGTTATGGCATCAAGCAAGAAAAAAAAGGAACACTATGAAATTAAAAGTAGTTGATTGGCATCTTTCTGGCAAAATCATTTCTCTTTGGAAACTGTCAAGCTGCTCAAACTGAAAACTTAAGGGGGAGAGAGAGTCATTCACATCAAAATAGTCACTTGCCCAGTGGTTGTGAGACTTAGGTTCAAGTCCTTGTCTGATGCAAACCCCATTTTCTCATATCAGAAATGAGTGCCTAGCTAGTAGGATGCACAGTCTCCCATTGAAACTATTCTATTTGTATAAATATTCATCAGAACAGGAACTTGAACCTTTGTCTCTTGCATCCCAGATGAATGTCATAACCATGGGGCTCTAGGGTCGATTTCTCTGTCTCTTTGGCCCAAAGAATATTTCATTATTTATACCAAGTGGAACAGTGCTAAAGGGAGGGAAAGAACGGGGATGTGGGGAGAAAGCGAGAGACAAGCCCTCAGTAGCCTGGTGGCTAGGGTATTTGTGTAAGGCACTGACAGGAGACACTGAACGCAGAGGCAGAGATTCCAGATAGAGCTCAGTGTTGTCACATAAAGCTTCTGGAGATTAGTTCAGTAAGTGCTGCAGAACACCGAGGGCAGGTGGTAAGAAGTAATGCACAAAACAAAAGGCAATGACCTCTGTGGCACTTTTCCAGGATCTGCCATGGCAGCCATAAAGCTCAACACCTTTAGAAGGCAATCTCTCTCTGGAAGACCTGGAACAGTCTCAGCATTTGAGCTGCTATTGGATTATTAATAAATATATTGCTTAAGGCATTCTTTCTAGTAACTATGACCTTGGCATGTGCGTTCAGTGAGTGCAAGTCCCTATGGCCAGGTTTCTTTGCACACATTCTTTCATAGGGACAAAATAGTTCTGAGATCACCCTGTAGATTCATTCCCACTGTGTCTTAATGGTTTCATACAAATCAGGTGGTTAATCTGTCAGTCTTTGCCCTGTAACCACACTTGACACTTGGATAGAGGAAACAACATGTGTTGAACACTTCTAAGCTTCTGCTCTGTTAAATGAATAGTTTGAAATATTTAGTCCTATTTCTGAGTGCTTTGTGACTGTATTAGTCTCAATGAAAGCCCAAGATTTCTAAGTGGATCATGTTGTATGCCTGTTATTGATTAGGTGGAAAGCCTCTTCTTTCAAACACTGGAGTACACTCTACCAGGGCCTGGTCAGCATCTTCAGTCTATTTCTGAAAAATGTCTGAATCTAGGATCTAGAGCCACCTATGGACTTTTCCTAAGTGTTATATTGGCACAGTGACTAGGTTTTATGCTAAGTTTGGGAATGTATTCCAATCTCTGTTTAACATCTGATTCTCCTCCTCCTCACCATCCAGAGTGCATGTTCCTTGCCGGTCACCAGCAACAGGATCTACACCAACACATACTTAAAAAAGAAATGTACTTGCTTTACAATAACTTTTTTTTTTTTCAAGACGGTGTAGTCGCTCAGTGTGATTACATGGCAGGTCCTCCAGCCCTTCTTTTTTGGAGTCTTTAGCTAGCATTGCTTCGAATTGCAGAAAGAAGTCGATGGAAGGTTGTGGACTCATAGGAGTAAGAGGAAATACAAGAACAGTCCTCCTTAATGATGCTATCTGAATTATTATGAAGAAGCACAGTTACTGTAGTTACTGAATTTATTTTCATTATTTTTGATTATATGATTTGGACAAAGTCTTTTATATCAATACCTAGTAATGTAACATCCTAGTAATATTGAGATATTGGCCAAGCAGCTTATCAAGAAAGAACATCTATACTTATAAATATTTACAAAGAAGCATACTGGCTCACTGTGAATTGCTAGACAAATCTGAAGGTGCAGAAAATAGTAAAGAGTGGCCGAGAACCAGGATAGAATGAAAATCAGAAATGAGTATTAAAAGTTTCTCCACCTGAGTTATTCATAGTAGATAAATAGTCATCTTTAATTTTTTTGAAGAGAATTGAAAACTACACCAGACTTAGGTTGTAGTGAATGTGTTAATTTGCAAAATTATGCAATCTTCACAGAGTTGAAGGTGGGGCTCTGTAAATCTAATGATGTGGAAACCAATTTTAAAAGTGTAAAATGATGTTCTGGTAGCTAATGGAGTTCAGCTTAGGAAAGAACAACAACTTGCTGATATGTTTATAATGCTAGAAATCCTATTTTAAGTCCCTGTGACCAAAAGTTAATTGCATTTTACATTTTTAAAGTCTTAACCATAATTAATGAAAGTTTGTTTGCTTAAATAGGTAAATTACACAGTTATGTAGTTGGAAGTTAAATATAGTTTTCTTATTTATATGAATTTAGAAATTTACTTTTAAGACAGGATTGCTTTCCTTGCATAATTATTATCATGAAAATTGATATATTTGTCTCTTAGACACAGTATTAATGTCTGTCTTAAATTTGTTTTTATAAGGATTGGACAGCTCAGGGGATGGTAATTGTCTAGTTTGAATCCAGTCCAGGTAGATAGTGTCTGAAAGTTAAAATATGAGGGCTATTTCATTGTCTCCGTGGACAAATCTGTATGTTTTAAAAACCATCATTATAACTGGCACTAATTGATACCATTTATCTTTGCAGAGAGGCCAAAGAATGAATAGATGTAGTGACTGAATTAGCCTCTTAGCCTGCATCAATTTTTTGTAAACTAAAAGTTTGGATCCCAGACTATCTTTCTGATACTTAGCACAAGGTCACTCAAGAAAATTCTTATGATGCCTGAGAGTTAAATGTCAAGTTTTCTTGAACTGAAAGGCTCAGAGAAAACTGTACTTATTCTTAACACATTAAGACCCTTCTTGTGGCAGTACCTTTTGAATAGTATCAAAGTTAAGAATAGTGCTCACTAAAGCATATGGCTCATGTTCTTTTTACAGTTATCATTGCTTTCTTTTTCTCACAAGTTAATCTTTGTCACCTTACTGTCTGTCAGGAACATATGATAAGATGTTTTTCATGAGGTGATGAAGTCAGAATTAGATCATCACCTGGTACTTTGAAACTCCATTTGCCTCTCTTTCTTAGTAATTCTAGTAGCATTCTTCTGCCTAGAAGAAATACACTAATGGGCTTCCCAGAACCTACTAAAGCAAGTGTGCAGAAATCCAGGGGTTAGTATGTTAATGTCAGTTTCCATCTTCATTTGATGAAGCTGTCTTTGACCTGCATCAGGGTGGGTAAAATACAGCCTGTGGGCTGCATGTGGCCTGCCAAGGGGTCTTGTTCAGCCTGTGGCAGGTCCCTCAGCTCACCTGGCTCAGACACAGAAGGCAGCCTGGGCCGTGGTGCATGCAGCCAGTCCCACCACCCTCACACATTCAATGGGGTGGTTTGGCAACTAGACTCAGCTTCCCAGTAGTCCCCACAGTGGTGACTCACTCTGCCCAGCTGCTGCTGCCAGTCCACCCTGTATTCGCTACCAGGGATGCTGGACGGAGTGGGCGTGTGGGTGGGTGGGCAGGTAGGGTCTCCATGGAGACTGACCCAGGACCCCTGTGGGCAAGACTTGCTTGGGTGGGAGGATGGGATGGGGCCATAAGCAGGTGGGTAGCAGTGTCTGGGAGTGGGACAGCCAGCTGGGACTCAGATTGTGGGGCTGGAGCATGCCATGATCTGCTCCCTGCAAGTCCCTGTTGGCGGAACCGGTACCTGCTGCAGGGACATGCAGGGATTGGATTGGGTCTCTGCCCCCAGGCCCCAGCCCCATGCTGTCACCACCCTGCAGTCCTGGTTCCACCTACTTGTCCCGCTCCTGGACAGCACTCCCCACCCGCCTGTGGCCACATCCCATCCACCCAGCTGAATTCACCCTGCCTGTGGTAGTCCCAGGCCAGTCTCCATGGAGACCCCACCCGCCCGCTCCATCTGGTGCCCCTGGTGGTGGGTGTGGGGTGGACAGCCCAGGGCTGGATAGGACCAATTGACCCTCCCCTTCTGCCTGCCCATGGTGGGCTGGCTCAGCACTGCCACCTTCAGTCCATAACAGCTCACAGAAACTCCTTAAATCGAGTTTAAGCTCCAGCCCAAATAATTGCCCACTGTGGTCTACATGATACATCCATAATATGGAATCATCTTGCACTACTAATACATTCCATCAACAATATTCCCATTTTGGAGGTGAATATTCCTTGGGATCCAAACCCTATTTGTAATACACAGTCAGAGTAGTCAAGCTATGTAATTGGGTGTTCTTTTTAGTTATTAGAACCTACCCTTGCATCTTTGTTTTATGGCATATATGCATCTGGTATACAGTGGGGAATGTACATGTACTTGATGCAGGCTCCTTCTGATTCTGCAGCACCAAAATAACATTAGTTTTCTTATGGTTGGTGTCTTCTATATCAGCAGTAAATAGGATAATGTTTGCCCTAAGTTGAATGGATTACTAATGTTGGTAACTTGATAGAGCCCTTTATTTAAATATTTTGTTCATTCAACAGGATTTGCATAAGCCACTTTCTAATGATGAGTTAAGGTGTTTATTTACTTAATCAGAGACTTAAACCTCCGCTTTTGTCAAGTTTAAACTTTAAAAAAAATGTGTGTTTCGTGTTCTCAAGCTTGTAAAGATAACACATCAGATGTGAACTGAATGGAAATAGATTTCGCTGTTGCTGTACTGAATATGTTGCTTGGCAAAAATGGAACATTAGCTTTTGTCAGTTCCTCTTCAATCGTGGGCACCTGAAAGACTAAGGAATTATGTTAACTTAAAATTGTTGCTGTGTGGGAAATATATATGTAGCAGCTGAGATGGGCACTTCAGTTTTACAGAGGAATGAGGCTCAAAAAATGGGGACTGGTGAAGGGATGCATTACTGGAGATTTTTTTTTCTCATTCAAATAACAGCCAGGAAGATGATGTTGTGGTGTGCTTTTAATTTCTTTTCAGCAGCTTACTGACCTGTGGTATTTCAAAAATATGAGACCTCACAGCTTGAGGTGATATAAAACATGGAATTCTTAAATAAGATCGAACAATCCTCCAGTGATAGAAGAATAGTTGGATCTTCTTTTTGGTGTTTGAAAGGTGGCTGGGCTTCCAGTGAGGGTATTATAACTAAATCTTGCTGTTGTTAGCTTCTGCCATTGTCCTTTTTACTGCTTCTGGCTCTTGCTTAGAGTTCTCCATTGATGCTAGATAGCAAACTTTCAATTTGGTGTGTTTGTTCTCTAACATAATTAAACTGGAAGGAGGGAAAAACTAAAATACCAATGGAATAACTTTTGGAAAACATAAATTAAGTACTTGATAAACATAAAATATGTTTCCTTTGAATCAGAATTTTTAGGATATTGATCTCATAAGCAGCTTTTAGCATAATTTTTGTAACAACAAAACGCTTAAAACAGATAACATAAAGGAACCGTCCTTGGAGCTGGACCCAGAACACAGAGCCTTTCCCCCCCTCCCCTTCCACAATGACTTCTGTACTTGCTAAGTTATAAAGTCAGGCTCATTCTTATATCTCTCTGGCTCTTGTGAATCTTGACATTTTCTGCATGGTTTCAACATGAGGGGAGGAGAATGTTTCCACCAATAGACTGAGGGTTAGCACACTTTTAGGAAAGACAAAGATACAGGTTTCAACACCCACAGGCCAAAGAATGAATTAAATCCAAATATCCCATTTCCTGGGTCAGTGTGCTTAACTACTGGCTCTCATAAAAAGTGGGAACAACAATTCTCCTGGCGTTCCATTTTAAAGGAAATGGATTCTTCTCCATTCTTTTCAGAATGGATACAGGCTACTCATAGAGGAGAATTTTGAGTTGTGGATTGTAACTAGATGGATGTGCCTGTCTGCAAACCAAAGTCAGCCGTCTAAACTCTGGAGGTGGCTAGGATTTCTAGAGCCCTGTTTTCAGTTTTGCTGGCTTTTCACCCTGTTCACTGGGCAGGATTTCTTATCATGATTTTGGGGGATCTTGCTCTTCATATACGATGTATAGTGAGTGTAGGTGCCTAATTCTGTAGGGAGTATAGATGTTAGTTCACAATTCTACCACAGTGGCCTGGCACCTAAAAGTTGAACACTACAGCATTTGACTTTTAGATGCCTAAGTCTTTTATATGATGGAGTCAGTAATTGCCTTGACCATTTGTTCAATCCATACTGTAAATTAAAAGTTGTATTTTTTTTTCTTGTTAGAAGAAAGTTGTAGACTGAAAGGAAAAATGACTTGAGGAAGGGCAGTTTGTGCCCAAAAGTTTTGTCTGACTTCTCTCCCAGATATGCAGTCAGTCTAATAGAAGATATCACAAAAAAAAAAATCTTCATCTCTTTAAAAATGAAGGAAGACAGTTATTTATGCATAAGGAACCTTGAAAGTTTCTCTTACAGGGATTTCTTTGGCAAAAGTAAATCCATTTGCAAATTTGAAATGAAATAGTAGTTTAGATTTCTTCTTTTCTTGTGCTTTTTTTTTTTGCTGCTGTACTGTGTATACAACAACATTGTTACACACTTTGACAAGATTCTGTATCTTTGTCCACAGTAGGAAAAACAAAAAAAGTCTGACTTTCCAGCTTGTTGATATTTGATGTTGTCTGTAATACAAGAAGACTCTTCCAAGTAATTTAATCTTGCTCTGGTTTGGTATGCTAAAGTGTTGTGAACTTCTCTGCTGCAATGAATTATGCTTAAAGTAATCTTATATATCTTAGAATTTACCAAGCTATGTTTAGAACATTTAAGTTTTAAATGTGACAACTTCAACAGCTTTCTTATGTTTTAAGTGCCCACCTGCCATATTTTTTCCATGCAGTAGGAATAAATAGAAACTCTTATTCTGTTTGTGTGAACTTTCTGCTACAGAAAGTAAAGATTCAGTTGAATGAAATATCTTAAAAAACAGTGGCTATTTTAGTAGGTTGTGTATTTTTTGATGCTCTCGTCAAATAGCCTATCCATGGAATGCTACTGAATATCAGAGTTCAGTGAAAGTGTTATAAAATCTGTTGACTTACCAAATGCTATTTAAGGTACATATTGTTATTGTCTTAATAAAACAGCTTTCTGGATAATTTATGCTCACTTTTCCAGCATTATATTAATAACCTTGAATGGTAATTAAGGCCGTGAAGTTCCTGTGATCATGCTGTGTGAATGAACATGAGCAATGACTGTGATAACAAAGGGTGGCAGAGGATCACTGGAACCTAGAATCATTGTACTTTAGCTTTTTTTGAAGACTTTTCCTCCCCAAATCATACCGTGATCCTAATGGATCATGGGGTTTTTTTTTTCTCTCTCTTCCATCCTCTCTCTGGAGTGATCATAGAGCCCAGGTCCCCCACACCCAATAGAGAAGAGTAGAAGGTTGTACTTGGGTGACAGTAATAAGGGTTGAACAGCTGCATGTGTATGTTTTTCCCCCCTCACACTAGTTCCCAGTAGGCTTCTCACCATTGGATAAATCAGTGGTTCCCAAACTTGACGTCTTCAGCACACTTTTTTCTGGATTAAAATTGTCAGCACACTTCACTCTTCCAACCAAAAAGCTGCACACTCACATACCATGCACAGCCAGGTTTGCAGCTGGCTCAGCAGGCAGGTTAGTTTCTTTCAATTTGCTTTATAACTGTCGGGGGGGGGGCAGATCGAGACCCCCACAATGCAGGAGGGAGTGGGGCAGGGGCAAATCATTCGCCCCTGCCCTACTCCCTCCCGCACTGTGGGAATTGTCCCATGACCCGGCCCAGCTGGGGCCCCATTCACGGTGAATTCGCGGCAGCAAGACTTGGAGGCAGGGAGCAGGCAGAGCCCAGCTTCCAGCTGCAGCCCACCCTTGCCCTGTGCAAAGATCGGGGGGCCATGTATGCCCCCCTCCCCCCCCCCCCGGCTTCCTGGCATCGTGCCTCTGGAGGAGCTGCTGGGCTACGCTGGGCTCTTCCTGGGGATGACTCAGAATCCCCCCCCCTCCAAATTTTTCCCCCCTCTGCCTATGCATGTTGGTGACCACCCCCACAGACTCTTCTGCTGACCCCAGGAGCATTGAAGGAGTGGAGGGGATAAGCTGGGTTGCCAGAATTTGGCTCCATCTGCATGTTCACGTACCAAGTGCACTGCTGGGAGTGCAGCAGGGGCTGACACTGAGGTTGCCTGGGGCAGTGAAGGCAGGGTGGAGGAGGCAGCAATGGCAGCAGTCTGCAGAGCTATGGGCACCACTTAGTTTCATAGTTAGTAGGGTCGGAAGGGACCTGAGCAGATCATCAAGTCCGACCCCCTGCCACAGGCAGGAAAGAATGCTGGGGTCAGACGACCCCGGCAAGGTGTCTATCTAGCCTCCTCTTAAAGACCCCCAGGGTAGGAGGGAGCACCACTTCCCTTGGAAGTTGGTTCCAGATCCTAGCTGCCCTGACTTTGAAGTAGTGCCTCCTGATATCCAGCCTGAATCTGCTCTCTGTCAGTTTATGGCTGTTGTTTCTTGTTATTCCCAGTAGTGCTTAGGGGAACAGGGACTCTCCCATTGCCTGCTGGTCTCCGTTGGCCAGTTTATAGATAGCCACCAGACGGCCACTTGTGTCAATGTGGCAAGTATAGGGTGGTGATGGGAGAGGACAGCATTTATGTCTTCACATGGGGATCTAGCACACTTCTGTCACACTTGTGCCACCCTTTGGAAATCACTGGCCTAAATCTTGAGTGCCTAACCCACCTCCTAAATAAGGCAGCCCAACCTTGAACCAGCCTGTCTTCAGCTCAGATTCACTGCTTCTTATAGGCCTACTTTGAATATATCCCAAATCCCAAAAAGACTTCTTTAATACCTACTAGTTTTAGGTAGTTTTCCATAAGCTCAGAGGCTTGGAACTAAGTCTACAATTCAAAATCTTAACTTTTTTACTGTGTGTTAATCCGAGCTCCTATGATGTAGTAACTTAAACAGTTACTTAAACATGCATATCAATAGTTTCTTGTGTCTTAACCTTAAATGACTTCCTTGAGCTTGACTGAATCTGCCATATCTGATGACTGAATGCATGGTAGCAGAGCATCTGGATTCAGAGGCCTGAGTTATAATGCCTTGCTCTCAGCTCACACCAAAGGCCACCTCTTATCAGCCTAGTAGTAAAAAGGTTCCTGATCATTTTTACACAGGAGTCAAAGATAGCTGGCAGTAAAACTAGCTGTGGTACTTGTGGGTGTGCTTTCAGCTGCAGAAGCTGGTGTGCCTTAACTGTACTAGCTCCATGGACCATCTAGGCTCAGAAAGGTCTTTAGACCTTTTTTGAAGTCTCTAGCAATAATGCAAAACTGGAAAATGGCAATTGCAGCTAAGTTGAGTGGAAAATAAATTCTTCAGGATTGTACTGATCAGTGTATTTTTTTTATTCTCTAAGTCAGTGTTTCTCAGCCATTTTTAGATTGAAGGCACCCCTTGTTAGACTGAGGGCACCCCATGGAAAATGCCAGCTTTTAGTTTTCACTTATTTTTTGACTACAGAAAAAAGCAATTCTTCTATTGCAAAGAACTTGGAGAGGCCACAACAGGTCAGATGGGTTTTAACACTCTGGATTTCTATTTGAAATCTCTAGGTTTGTCTTTTGAGTCATATTTGCATACCTAACAGTCTAACATCATGTGGCCCCCTGGGGCACCGTTGAAAGGCTCTCAAGGCACCCCACAGTGTTACAGCACCCTGGTTGAGAATTACTGGTCTAAGTTGATTAAAAGCCAAACAAAGGACTACAAACACAATTAGAAGTGTACTGGATTTTATTAATTACTTCATTAATAGACTTTCTATTACTTTGGCATCATCCATTGATTATAAACCCTGAGTTAGCATGGTTCTTAAGATTATAGTCTACAGGTTGTTATTAAATGTATACTTAAACTTGGATAATAGTAATTTCCATACTAATAAAGAAGCTAAAGAATTAAGTGAGCCACCTTCTTTACAAATGCTAACCTGTTCCTTTCCTTCTGGTTCTTTTGTTTCCTTTACTATCGAAGTGTTGAACTTCTGGCTTTGGTCCTATTTTGCTTCTACTCCTCTACCTTTATTTCTTCTTCTTAGCCTAAGCCTTTTGAAAAAGGAAAAATAAAGCACTTCATCATTCCTAGTGTGGGATGCAAGATAGAGAAACTGAAGCAGAGGGAGATATTAAAAGGCATTTGAGTATTCCTATTTAAAGCAGGTCCTCTCATATGAGAGTGAAACTTAGGATGCCAGCCGCAGACCCCACCTTTAGCTTTGATGTTTTGAATGTCTAGACATAATTCTACCTCTATGAGCTCTAAGACTTCTGTCTCTTCTGTTTGAGAGTCCTGAAGATGCAGGACTAGCATTTTGGTTGCTAGTGCATTTGAATCTGCTGTAGATATTATTCTTCCATAGCACCTACTTTCCCCAAACCCGTATGTAATATTATGGCTCATGGTCTGAGAAGACTGCCTCAATTCGGAGTCAGCTCGGGGCCTTTGGGCTTCAAACAAATAGAAGTTGAGCATCAGCACCCTCCAACTTTGAGCTATTCATTTCATTCCCCCAGAGATGGGAATTATTAATTCTAAACTGATTTATCTGATGTAGCAATGGGTCCGTAGGTTCAGCTGAGACTTCTGTCTAAAACCAAATTCTTTTCCTGTTTTCTTGGTGAAGCTCTGCTTTTCACTCCAATGTGGAGTGAAGCCCTTCTTCAGTGGAAGGACAAATTCGCTTACTCAGTCAGATACCTGGCTTTTGTGGTCATGAAGTTTAAATTCATGTTTTTTCCTATCGTAAGCACAGAACCTCCACAATTACTGATTTTTTTTTTTTTCTCTATGATCTGGTATCTAAAAATCCCTAGGATCTGAGTTTTCCACTGGAACCCCTGAACCTAGCCCTTATCAGTACAGACCATATCATCACTGGACCATATAACACCACTTGCAGCCACTTGCTTTTCTACCAATGTCATATATGTCGTCATAAGTTTACAGTGGCCCCTCCGCTGACTACATTGGACAGATGAGGTGATCCTGACATGAAAAGAATGAATGGCACCAATTTGATATCGGTTCCAGAAAGACAAGACACACAAGCCTATGTCAGAACCCTTCAACCTCCCTGGACATTCTGTCATGAAACAAGAAATCATCCACAGCCTGGATTATGTCAAGTATGGTCTCTAAGCCAAGTGGGGTGGGAAATTATTTGGGCCTGAGGACCACAGGTTGTTTTGGTGAGCTGTCTCAGGCCTCCACCTATGTGCAACAACTTGTTAAAACTCCCTATGGGGTCCTGGGCAGCGGTGTTCAGGAGCGGGACAGGCAGGTGAGGCCTGGATCACAAAGGCAAGATTGTGGGACAGTAACAGGATGGAGTCTGGTCATAACCACAGTCCACTACCTGCATGCCCCTCCTGTGGGCACAGTTTCTGTGGGCGGGGCATGCAGACAGCAGATCGCAGCTTTGCCCCACCCCAACCCCTCACTGTCACTGCCCCATGATCCTGGCCCTGGATGCAACTCCCTGCTCGCCCATGTACCCTGCCTGCGCAGCTCTTCAGAGGTGCATCCAGGGCTGGGATCTTGAGGCTGTGACAGTGCTGGCCAGGGCAGAGCTGGAAGCTGTCCCTGGACCTCGGTGGGGGTTGCAGCACCCATGAGGGGGAGAGGATAACGATCCCTGTGGTGCAGGATCAGGAAGCTGAGCAAAGGACAGCCATGTGTCACCAGCAAGCCTGCCAAGTGGGGGAACTTAGTCTACCTCCCCACTCATTGTCTGTCCCATCCCCAGCCTGGGGTCCACAGCTTACAGGCGAGAGAGGGAGGTAGGTAGACATGGTGGTGATTCCACGCCCCACCACGCACTTGCAGCAGCTACAACTGGGCTGGCACCAGGGGAGGCAGGCAGCACTGGGGCACTCCTGTCCCATGCCAGCCTGCAGCTTGCCCCAGGATGTCCATGCATATATTTACAATTTTAAAGCCATTTGGAAGCCTACCAGTGCCTCAGTCATTATAATAAAATAAATTCTTAATCTTTTGCTTTTTGCTTTGTGTTTTTTTTATCATGGAAAATCAGAGCTCCCCCTGCCCCCTTCACTCACCAGGACATGGCTCCAGCTGTGGCTGTACCCCCAGCTGCTTTGTGGCACTGAGCAGCTCTGATATACCAGTGCCCTGCCCCTGCCTATACCATTGTCCCTCACTCTCTACCCCAGCCCTGCTGGTGCTTCTTGCTCCTGACACACAGCCCCCTGGCCCTGTTGGTGCCCCTCACTCCTGACCTATAGCCCTCTACCCCTCCCAGCCCTGTTGGTGATCAGCCCATAGTCCTAAAGCAGGGCATGGAGCTGCAGCCTGGTGGGACTGGCATGAGGAGGGGGTGCCAATGTGAGTCACCCCTGCCTGCTGGGCAGCAGCGGGGAGGGGGGCACAACTCTGCACCGCTGCCAGGAGCCCTGCATTGCTGTGGCTGCCAAGGTGAGGTGTGGCTGTGACATGGAGTTGTGCCCCTCTGCTGCTGCCCAGTGGGCGGGGGCTGCCTCACCTTGTGCGGCCATGGTGGCACTCCTGGTGGCAGCACAGAGCCTCTCTCCCATGCTGTGGCCTCCCACGCCAGGTCCCTCCTGCTGGGCTACGGAGGTGGCTCCTGCCTGGTGCTGGTTCAGCCAGGGCTGCAGCCCTGTGCCCTACCGCATAGGCCCCTCCTATGCATCGCTTATGCCCCACCCCCAGTCACCTATACCTCCCCCCCCCCCAAATAAACGTACCTTCAGGGAACTGTGGGAGCTGCTCTCCACCATGCTGCCTGGCTACCTTTCATACCACATGCATGTGTGTCACACACACATGTGGTGTCCCTTGCCTCTGATCATCCTCCTCCCATTCCCTCCCTGTCTCAAGCAGCCCCCTGCAGGCTGGAACTCTGCCAAAGGAAAACCATTGTTTCCCTGGTTTTTCTCCTTTTTAAAGGGGAAAATCCATTATTTTTCCCTTTAAAAGGCAAAATCCATGTTTTCCTGCAGGAAACAGAGAACCTGGATCCCTGCTCATTACCTAGGCTAGCTTTTATAACCTCAATGCATTAAACTCTCTATCTTTTCTAATCTCTTCAACCCATCTTTGAGTCTCAGCAGTGATTCCTCCCGATATCCTTCTATTTTCCCTCACCTTTGTATTATACAAATTTATTCCTTTCTAATTGATACCCATGCTCTCTGCAAGTCCATTCATAGCATCTGGTGAAACCAGCTGTTTTGAACAAGTTAAAAGTTGATTATTTTACTTTATTCTCTTCCTGAAATTCTTGATCATCTCTCTGAGGATATGGTATTGTACTGTTATCTGTTCCTCAGCAGGTAGAAATTTAAGTAGAACGATTTCTTAGAGGAAAACATTTTTCCAGAAATTGTATGACTGCTTGTTTTTTAAGAACAGAAAATCTTTTGTCACTTTAACATGCTTTCTTAGTGGGAGATCTTCACTCACTGGATTCTGGTGCAAAATTTTCAATTCATTCTTTGCAGAACATCTGCATTTTTTGCTGACAGGGTTTAGGAAGGATCTTGAGGTCTTCATTTCATTCTTTGGCCATTTCTGCCATCTGCCCCCTTTTTGGGACATTAAGTTCTAAAGTTTTATTCTGTTGATTTATAACATTTTGGAAAAGCTTGACTGGACTTTTCTTAGGGCTCCTAAAGGAGAATGATATACTTAGCTGCTGCCAAGTTCAGATGGAAAAATAATAATTTAATTTACTACTTGTAATTGGAAGCTCTGGTTTTCTTACCTAAAGTGATCTCTTTAAAAATATGAAAACAGTAACTATTCTAGCTATGTTTTTAAATATTTAAAAACAAAATCTTAAATTTCATAAGGGATGTTTGTAAAACATACTGTTTTTTGCTATGCTATTATATCGACCGATCAATAGATATATCACAAAAGAATTCACTTAAGCCAAGAGAGAGGACATTAAGAAGTGTGTTGGAAACCATTGTATTTAGAAGTTATAAGTAATGTAACAAGTTATAAAGTACATTTTAAATTGGGGAGGGGGTAGACATTTGTAGCAAATGGGAAAGTGAGAGTTATTTTTGCTTGTATTACTTCACATGTTTATAATTCAATGTTAAAAACATTATTTAGGCCTCTAACAGTTATAATTAAAATTAAAATAATTTGTAGAACACTAGAGGATATGAAAAGGTGGCTAAACTTGTTATTTAGGGTCCAGATCAGGGGTAGGCTACATTTTTTGGCCGGAGTGCCGAAAAAACCACAATGTCCACCTTGTAAAGTGCCAGAGTGCTGGCACGCCACAAAAACAAAACTGGGGCGGAGGGGGTACATAGCAGGATGCAGTGCATATTTAATACAATTAATAATCATTAATTTTTTTTTGTTGTTTTTGTTTGTTTTTACAGTAAATACCAGGGTTTCTAAAAATTCAAAACCTGGTGACAATAAATAAAACATGATGAACTGCTTTGTACTTGTGATTGTTTTTTTTTCTTGTTAAGCATGTTATGATGAGGGGGAAGAGAGGGAGAGAGGAGCAGAGAGCAGCAGGCACTGGGGCAGTCACTGCGGGTAAGCTGGCCTGGCCAGGCCCTTGGGAAGGCTGCAGCTGGAGGAGAGCTTGTGTCAGGTGGGGAGCAGGGACTGCCCCAGGGCTCCACTACTCAGGCCACAGAGGGGGACCCAGCAGCACTGGAGGTGGGGCCCAGCTGGGCCGCACAGCTCTGTAGGGATGGGGCGTAGCCACCCTGCCCACAAAGGGACGCTGCCTGTCTGGGGCAGGATGCCAGGCTCAGGGAGCTCCCTGCTTGGTCTCTGTGTGCCGGGTACATTGAGTGGGAGCTGCAGCCACAGGCTGCTCCCCAGGCTCTAGGAACAGCCGCCACAGCTGGTGCTCAGGGCTGAGCCATTTGGGAGGCTGCAGTGCAGCGGCTCTGTGCAGTGCCTGCCCCAGCCCTGGCCCCTTGAGGGGAGCTGTGGGTGGGCAAGGCCGGGACCCAGGCAGGCTGAGGCAGCCGCGGTGGCTGTTCCCAGTCTCCAGGGGGCTCCCACAGCCAGGCCCCTGCACCAGGGATGACTCTGCCCTGCCTGCACTGTGCCCAGCATGCAGGGAGGCCTATCCCGGAGAGGGAAGTCCCTGAGCCCAGCGTCCTGCCCCAGTCAGGCAGCATCCCCATGTGCACAGGGTGATTTGCAGCCCATCCCTGAGGAGCTGTGCAGGCTGGGCCATGCCCCACCACGGGTGCCACTGGGCACCCCTGCCTGTCCGCCCATCACAGCTCAAGCCTGCAGAGCCCCAGGGCAGCCTCCGCCTTCCTAAGAGCCCTACCGGGCTGGCTTGCCCGCAGCGCCTCCCCCCATGCTGCCTAGACCCTGTCCCAACCACCTGTCCCTAGCACTCAGCACCTCAGTGCTGTCCTGGGGGGGACAGGGTGTCTGCCTGCCTGGGCAGCTCCCTCCAGGGGCCAGCTGGACTGGAGGGCGCAGCCTGGGAGCAAGGGGCGGGGCAGTAGAACACAGACAGCATCCCCGCCTGTGTTCTTTTGGTTCTACCACAGTGCCTGCCGTGGCACTGGGACTTGTGGCTGCACAGTCTGGAGCAGCAACTTAAACAAACAAAAACAACCAATTTCTTTGTGTGCCTCCTGGCATGCCAGGAGAAATGTCTCCGCATGCCACTAACGGCACGCGTGCTAGGGGTTGCTGACCCCTGGTCCAGATCCTTGTTTTTATGTAGTTTAAAATGTTAGAATGAAATTTCTCATATTTGACTTGTCAAAAATTATGTCCCATTGCAGTGAATTGCATGCAATCTGTTTGGGTGAGATCATTCTTCAGGAACTTACCAAATGCATTTTCATGGAGACTTTGAAATAGTTTTTAAATATAACTCTGGATTTGTACTGTACCTAAATTCTGACTGCTCCTCCTAAAGCTGAAGGGAGAATTGCCATTACCTTCAGTGGAATAAAGCCCATAACCCTGAGGGAATGTGCGTGTTTATTACTGAAGCTTATTTTTATTAAAATAAGGCTTGCAATGTGGGCGAAAACCTGATGACATTCAACACGGAGAAATGCAAGGTGCTCCACCTTCAGAGAAAAACCCCACATCATACTTATCAGCTTGGTGGTGCTACATTCACTAGTGCCATGACCAAACGAGACTTGGGGGTCATGATTGACCACAAGATGAACATGAGCCACCAATGCAATGTCATAGCCAGCAAAGCAAATAAAACTCTGGCTTGCATCTACTGATGCATCTCAAGCAAGACCCAAGAAGTCATCCTCCTGCTTTATTTGGCCTTGGTGAGGCCACAGCTGGGGTACTAGATCCAATCCTGGGCTCCACACTTTAGGAAGGATGTGGAGAAGCTTGAGAGAGTCCAGAGGAGAGCCACGTGCACGATTAGGGGTCAAGAGAACAGGCTTTATGAGGAGGGGCTGAGAGACATGGGACTCTTCAACCTGGAGAAGCGAAGGTGCAGGGGGGACCTGGTGGTAACCTATAAGTATATAAGGGGTGTAGCATCAGGAACTGAGAGAATGTCTGTTCACCAGGGCACCCCAGGGGAAGACTAGGACTGATGGTCACAAACTGCTGGAAGACCGTTTTAAACTAGACATAAGGAAAAACTTCTTTACCGTTCAAGTCTCCAGAGTCTGGAATAGACTCTCCTAGAAGTGGTGCAAGCACCTACTCTTGATACCTTTAAGAAATGCTTGGATGCTTATCTTGCTGGGGTCATATGGCCCCAGCTGACTTCCTGCGTCTTGGGCAGGGCTCTGGACCTGATGAACTCACGAGGCCCCTTCCAGCCCTAATGTCTATGAAACCTATGGAACAGGCCAACTTCTAGGAGGGGAAAAAAATCTGTTGTGTCCAAATGAGTGCCATTGACCCTTTCCAGAATCATCTTAGCTTTTAATTTTTAAAGCAGTGCTGTAATCTGATTTTGAAATGCCTTTGAGCTCATAATTCTCAGAAGCTGTGGTAGTGAAAACTGATCATTCTGTTAGTTTTCCCTACTACTGTTCAGGATCTTGACAAGAATGATACTGACAAGAATCAAATGAGTTTCGTTATCAAAATTATGAGCTGCTGTAGAGGCACAGGTAGTGGGAGCTATTCATTAGAGTAGAAGGGAACTAAACAAGAGAATAAGGCAGGCAGGGCACATTACCAGAGGAGAGAGCACAGTGGAAAAGTTCCAGGGTGGTATGATTCAGTGTTATGCTGGAAGGTGTCAGAGCTGATTTGGATCAGTGCCTCGACACAGTGGAACTTTCTAGCACAAGGCACGGTAAGGCAGAGGAAGTCTTGGCATGGTGAAGAGTTCCGGCGTGGATAGAGTTCCCACTGAGGAAATGCAGATTTGCATAATACGATTGGCTGATGTTAAATTATTCCCATGTGGTGGCTGGCAATTGGCTCGTTAGTCGTATAAAAGGTTAGGGGCGTTTCCGCCCTAGTTGGAGAACTCCGCGATTCCCCCTGGAGTGGAACTCCGGCAGCTTGATCACCTGCCAATGACTCCCCGTCGGCGAAGCCTTGCGACATATCCTCCGAGTTAGACCCGAGCTACCCGGCCTACAAGAGTTCCTCGATTAGCTATTAGAGAATAGAATTGTTGCAACTACGATTGCCTGCGCTGTATACGACTCTACAGTGTAAGTAAAGCTATCTCTCTTTTTCCAATTGATACGTGTCTCGTCTGTGCCTAATTTCGTTCTGGTGATAGAGAGTACCCATCTGCCCATCACGGGATCGCAGCCACAACCCCAGCTAGCGTTCCCGAGGACTCCTGATCCTCGATCCCCCCTCGGCCCCCACATGGCGTCACGAACAGGATCAGCGGGATCGGGATTAGGATCGACAGGATCGGAGTCAGGATTTGGGAAGATCTAATGGAGCAGGAGCTAGTGAGAAGTTGCCCCTGGCGTAGCGGGAGACGCCACGTGGCCAGCTCCGAGGAACTAGGCGCCCACATCGCGTGTCACTAGGTGGGCGGAGTGGGTGAAAGGTTTATCAATGGCTACCTTTCACTGAAGGAAAAAGGAGAAGAGGTATTGGAAGTATGGGAGGCACATCTGTACCCCGAGGCGTTTGGGTGTGTGATGGGCAGCGAGAGAGTCCAGTTCAGGCCCCAGGAGAGAGGGAACACCGCACCCCTCGCCAGATGGGAATCAGGCGACGTGAACCCAGCTCTCAGCCAGGAGTTCGCTCGCTGCGTGCAGCTCGCACGGGAGGGTGAAGAGCCGATGACAGCTGACCGGTTTAGCCCCCCAGTGGCGCTTGGGTTGAGAGGCCATACGAGTGTAGCCCCGAGGGATAAAAGAGAGAGAGTATTGGATGTGTTGCTTCGCGCTGTGACAACTTTGCTGCAGAGGAATGCAGACCTAGAAGCCTGACTGCTTGCGGCCGTTCCGGCGGCATGAGATGCGGCAGAGGAGAGAAGCCCCGAGTCGACACCACTCCAAGATGGCGCCGAGCAAGGAGTGAGCTGCCTGGAACCGGAAGAGAAGGGAGGAGCTTCGGGAGAATCAGCGGGAACCCGTCCAGCGATCCCGCCCACCGACACGATGTCGCTTCCAGCAGTCCCGCCTCCTTTCCACAGGGAGGGGGCAGTGAGTGGAGGACATCCGCCCCTCTCCACGGATGCAGCAGCAGCCTCAACAGTGGCTACGTGTTCTGCAGCAGCAAGCAGCCGAGTGTGGGAGACAATCCACACTACCCATCACACTAGAACCTGGACTGAGCTACAGGAACTGTGCAAAGAATCAAAGATTAAGCCCGATGAGACCTTGGCTGTATGGTTAGCACATCTGGTTGTGGAGTTTGGATCCGACCTGCTTGATCTAGAAGAGGCTAGTTTCTTCACTCGACAAGCCTCATGGAGTGGAGGACACGCCACCGATATAGAGTGGCTAACGTATAACACTCGCTGGCCTGTTCCGCTCCCAGCACTTGTCGTGGGTCAAGTGGATTACAAGCCCCACGTCTGGCACGAGGGTCGTCCGGCGAGGATCAGTGCAGAGCAGATCCTACTGGCGGTGATAGGAAGCTCGTATGGTTCCTGGAACCCCAGGGAGCATGCTCTGGGACTGACACCGACCCAGCAGCAGAGACCGTGGCCGCATCGCCACCTATGAAACCCTGGAACTGTTCCAGTAACTTTTGACAGCATAGAGGCTTGTGTTGAGGTGTATGGAGGGAGGAACGATGTGTGTTGGTCCACCGTCCTTCGAGCCCTCCTCAACCCGTTAGCCGGCCAACCGGCCTGCAGCCTTCTGCGACAGCTTCCGCGAGTCCAAGCGCTCATGAAGTCAGACACAGGGACTTTGAGTGACCCAGAGCGAGTGTGGCAACCGCCGCAGAGGACGAAAGAGGAGAGGATTATGTTTGGTTTCCTGTTGCACCACTCCAGACTCACGAAGCTACAGCTGCGGATCCTGGGAGACGAGGGTCAACGGCAGTTGGCCCATGAGTTGGGTTTCCAGTGTCCGAAGGATCTAGACGGCGACTCTGGAACGTCCTCATCGTGTTAGGACAAGACAACGCAGTGTCCGTGTGTGGATCGTTGTTCGTGACGGTGCATTTGGGGGCGTGCAAGAGCCATCTGGAGCTGAGTCGAGTTCAAGCACCTGTGTCATGTGCTTGAAGGAGAGTGGGAAACCAAGAGAAGAGATCTGATTACCTCTCCAAATGGATAGTGTTATATAAGTTGATTAACAGTGTCTAAGAATTCTTTTTTCTACAGGTTTATCCGAGATTCGAAATACGTGTCAGAAGCAGATCCAGAGAGAGAAAGAGAGACACAGAGGTTGTCTGACGTGTGATTCTGCCATGACACCTATTGAACTCCTCGTGATTGAACTTTTTGTGACCAATATATTGATGTGTGTGTGTATGTGTGTTGGTTACTATTTGGTTCGATCCATAGAAGACGAACTACTGTCGTTGTATACTTTTGTACATAGTCAGTTATCTTTGAAAAGGAGCGATAACTTGGATGGCACGCACGTGCTTCAAGTCCCAACTGTGTCTTCGGCAAGGGGGCATGTCAGAGCTGATTTGGATCAGTGCCTTGACACAGTGGAACTTTCTAGCACAAGGCACGGTAAGGCAGGGGAAGTCTCGGCATGGTGAAGAGTTCTGGCGTGGATAGAGTTCCCGCCAAGGAAATGCAGATTTGCATAATACGATTGGCCGATGTTAAATTATTCCCACATGGCGACTGGCAATTGGCTCGTTAGCCGTATAAAAGGTTAGGGGCATTTCTGCCCTAGTTGGAGAACTCCGCAATTCCCCCTGGAGTGGAACTCCGGCAGCTTGATCACCTGTCAATGACTCTCCGTAGGCGAAGCCTTGCGACGTATCCTCCGTGTTGCATGCCCGAGTTAGACCCAAGCTACCCGGTCTACAAGAGCTCCTCGATTAGCGATTAGAGAATAGAATTGTTGCAACTACGATTGCCTGCGCTGTATACGACTCTACAGTGTAAGTAAAGCTATCTCTGTTTTTCCAATTGATACATGTCTCGTCTGTGCCTAATTTTGTTCCGGTGATAGAGAGTACCCATCTGCCTGTCACGGGATCGCAGCCACAACCCCAGCTAGCGTTCCCAAGGACTCCTGATCCTTGATCCCCCCTCGGCCCCCACAGAAGGTATATCTAGGCACACTTCAAGTTCTTCACTTGAATCTTCCTCTTGTTACAACCCAGCCTGTATATTTCAAATGATACGTTGTGAAACTTCTCAGTTCTTTTTAGAAGAGATGATGTACAAATGCTTCAACAAAATGCAGTTTATTAAACATTAATTTGCCCCAGTAATGCAGGTTTCTTTCTTTTCTTTCTTTTGTTTTTCTTTTTTGGCTTTCTGAAATGTTTTTAGAAATTGGATTCCCTGGTCACTTGGCACTTGAATCCTTTTCCTCTCACTCATATAAAGCTCTTGGGGTCTCTTACAGGATAAGGATGAGAATTTTTAATAGTCCCTTGTGACTGCCCACAGTGCTCTTTGGCTTTGCAGCAAGTGAGATGGGAAGTTCTGAAATCCAAGAGCTGTTCCTTTCTCTCCCCTTTTCTCTGGCTCCTGCAAGAATTTCAGGAGAAAGTGGATGCAACAATTAAAGAAGAGGCAAACAGTGAAACTATTGTCCCATTACAGGAGTGGTCCCCATGTGAGAGGCTGAAGCCAGGGTACAGAACATGGTATTTTTATATGACCTGTCTGGCTGTCTTTCATCTTTCCTTGGAGCAGTATTCCTACCTGCCCCACCCCCCAATGATGTACATTTTCCTGTAGTGGGAAGAAGTGCAAATAGCAGGATTTAGAAGTGTCTCCCAGGAAACTGCTGTTCCAGACAGTGTCCTAGGAATGTATAGTAGGAAGGTATTCAGTGACCACTCTTTATCTTGCTGCTGTCTCAGCTGAAGAAAGCTGGCTTCCAGCTTTGACCCATGGAGTTTGCACCTAAAGCTTTGTGAAATTCAGCTTGATGGCAGGGAGCAAATCATGGTCTATCTTTTTCTTTCAAAGAAGGCACTCAAAACTCTCCATCACTCTTGGACTATCTACTTATTAATGTCAGGTTTTGTTGAAATCAGTGGCACAGTATCAGATCTAAAGAGAATTCTCCCTGGCAGCTTTTTAGTGTAGGTTGCCAAAATATACTTGGAATGGAGGGGAGGAAAAGAGAGCAAAAGCAGGGAAGTGAACTAAGGTGATAGTGAGACAGGCAACTACAAGAAAGGAAGAACAGAGGAGAGGAAAGAAAACCTGAGGTTAGATGGGAATCCAGATGATGTGGATCAGCTGTGTCACAGCATGTCCTGGCACAGCTGATCTGCCTCACTGGGCGAAATGCACATTGCTCATTGTCCCACTCATTAATGCTGTGGGACAATGGGTGTCCTGTTCCTTTGTGGCTTGAGAGGCCTGATCCTGCACATCCTGGAATTCCTGTGCAGGATCAGGCCCCTTAAGCCCTGGGAGTGCCTGTCTGGCTTTCCCCACTTACCCAGATGCGTCCCTAGAATCTCCAGGGACCTGCCAGGGAAAGTCAGGGTTTCCTCACTTACCCAGACAGGTCCCTGGATATTTTGGGGTGGGTCTGATTGAGCGGGTTCTAGCATGGAGGCATGGGGCACAGAGGATTCTCTAGGTCCTGTACCTCCATGCCAAGACCCATGTGGGCTTTCCCCTTTATGGAGACGTACCCCTGTAGATGCCAAGGTGGGTCTCCGTAAATAGGGAAAGCTGGAGATGTGCTCCAGGGACTTGAGGGGCCTGATCCTACACAGGAATTCTTGAGGTGTACAGGATTGGGCCCCTCAACCCTCAGAGCACCTGGCAGAACACCACAGATCAAAGAGACATTTGTCACAAAGTGGCACAGATTATGATTACCTTTTTCTTGTGCCACTGACTTTTCTTGTGTCTCTGATGTGGCATGACAAAGGGTAGGGATGTCCATTTGCTCACCCTTTGTGCTGCCATAAATATTTTTATGGTAGCAGAAATGTGACATCAGGTGACATCTGTTGTTACCCTAGAGCAAGGGAATGGGAGACTTCATAGATTTCATAGACATTAGGGCTGGAAGAGACCACACAAGATCATCAGGTCCAGCCCCCTGCCCAAGGGGGAGGAAGTCAGTTGGGGTCATATGACCCCAGCAAGATAAGCATCCAGAGTAGGTGCTTGCACCACATCTGGGGGCAGTCTATTCCAAATTCTGGAGACTCGTACAGTAAAGGAGTTTTTCCTTATGTCCAGTTGAAAATGGTCTTCCAGCAGTTTGTGACCGTTAGACCTAGTCTTCCCTTGGGGTGTGCCCTGGTGAACAGACATTCTCCTAGTTCCTGATGCCACACCCCTTATATATTTATAGGTTGCCACCAAGTCCCCCCTGAGCCTTTGCTTCTCCAGGCTGAAGAGTCCCATGTCTCTCAGCCTCTCCTCATAAGGCCTGTTCTCTTGACGTGTAATAATGCGTGTGGCTCTCCTTTGGACTCTCCCAAGCTTCTCCACATCTTTCCCAAGCTTCTCCAAAGGGATTTGACAGGGGAAGGAGCTCTTCAGCAGATGCAGAAGACAGCTATATCTATTTATGGGACGAACTGGGAGAGATAATTTTTTTTTCTTCTCAAAACTGCCTGATATAGAAAGCAAAATAGCAAACATGTAAATAGCTAATGTATATAAGTACCTAAAAGAAAATGGAAGGAAATAGACAAAAATTAAAGAGGTGATACGGCAAGAGTGCTAGCAGCCTGAGGGGGTCAAGGTACAGGTCCATCTCAAATTGGGGCTGTGCTCCAAAAAAGGCTGGGAATCTGTCCTGAATACCTTGATATAAGGAATACATTACTGAGAATAGTGTGCAGTATTCACACTTTTCCTTAAAGTCTTGTCTAATAAAAACATGAAGGAGGAAGAGAACAGAAATAGATCATAATTCACTTCTCACATGAGCCTTATACATGTCTGACACATGTGAAGATACTGAGTTCAAACTTTAGCTTCTCTAAAAGTCTGTTTTTTATTATTGCACAGAAACATCTAGACATTCAGATTACCTTGCTAACCATTTTGATTTGTTCCATAAAGTTAGGGGGATAGGGGAAACGCAATGCATTCTTCACTTGCTGCTACTTGGAGGAAAAAGTTATACCAAGAGGCAGTGCTTGGTTTGTGCAACCAGTCATCAAAATGTGGGTGTGAGACTACATTACTTTGGCGGTTTATGATGTATTTGATAGAACAAGCTAGCAATCTGTACAAGCACTTGGTAACCTCTAATCATGGGAATATTAGTCATTAAGCTTTAGCAATTCTAACTGCAGTTCAAGGCTAATCTCGTCTGCTACAAAATTTGTATCTTGTTGAGGCTCTGAACTTGATACCTGGATGCGTCTCTTTCTGTTGCATGTAATTCTGAGAATACTGTTGGTCCTTTAAAAAAGATATCAGACAGCAATTTTAAAATGGACTGCAGAGTTTTGTTTTGGTTTTGTTTTTTCAGTCTTGATCAGTCCCAGAAATGTAGATGTGAATGTTCCAGAGACAGCGTATACAAAATATTGCTAAGAACAAGTCTCTTAAAATCTGATATTGTAAAACTCACTGACTTCAGTGATACAATTAACTCCATTGTTATCAGAACCTTAAATAAATAGGTGTTGGAATAATGGATGTTTCTGTGGGACCATTACTCTTTGGAAAGAAAAGATTTCCAGATCTCCAGAAGAAAAGATGTTCCCCTCCACCAGGACAATCTGGATACTTAAGTTATCTATTGAGGAGGGAAGCATTAAGTTAGAAACTTGCCAACTCAAAATGGTTCCAGGTGAAAATTGGGGAAATTGTCAGAATAACTATGCCTTTTGTTGCAGATTTGTTTCTAAAACTGCTTGTAGCAGATAGTCCAAAATGTTCATAGTTAAAGATACTGATTTTTCTAAAGGCATAGTTGTAAAATATCTATTTATTTCCCAGTCATACTCTTTTTCTTGAAAAAGAATTCTAGCGAACGTATTGCTCCAAACTGAACAGAAGTTCTTTCATAGGTTTCCTTAACTTCCCTTCAAAATTCTAAGTGCTACTTTCTAGATGCAGAAACTTTATTTTATTTATGAGGTCCAGGGATTGAGGGAATTTGGTGTAAATAGGTTACAGATGTGAAGTTTTGTATGAAATGTGACTTCATGTTGAGGCCAGTTTGTAGCTGCAAGGGTGGGTGGGGAAAAATTGTTCTGAAATGAAACGCAGTTTGCAGCCTGGCAGTCCAATAATACAGCTCCAGGTCAAGCAGCAATAATAGGAAGGTGAACCCAGCATCATTTTTAAATGCAGTTTATTTTCTAGAAGAATGAAATGCATAGTTTTATCTTAAAAAATTAAGTGTTGAAACATAATAAAGTTCTATTCTTGCGAATGCTCATACAATGAGTATACAATATCCATCTTTGTTTTTATCAAGCGTAGACCACTCTGTGGTGTAGCCTTTGCTTTCATGTTTCTATTTCAGAGTCGAGCCATAACTTTCTTCACTCCCCATTTTATATTGGATGCTATTCCCTAGGGAAGAAGGGTCCTGGAACTCATTAATTATCACATCATTAGAAAATGTTCTGGGTTTATTCCTTTTGGATCCATCTTAGTCAACTCCGTCTATGGAATTCCCTAGCAAGTGTGGGGTTGTTAACTCCTTTTTTATCTTTTGTAGGCCAAAAATACTGGTCTAATCATCACAGAGTGGTGCTATAACTAGACCAGAGAAGTTTGTCCTGCCAAATAGCACCCTTCCTCCACCCACACATGCATACACACTTCCACTGACAATTGTGATCCAGACAAGCCTCAGGAGATGCAGTGAAGAATCAGAGTGAAAGCCTGACCTACTTCTAATGCCTTGCCTAAAACTCCCAACAGAAGGTTGTTAACTTCCCAACGCAGAAAAATCAGAAGAAAAACAGATCAGAAGAGCAAGGTTATGAAGAGAATTTTTCAATACTTTTCTCGCGTGCGCATGCACGCTCCACTCTCTCTTTCTCTCTCTTTTTCTCTTCAGAGGAACAGTTTGCCTCTTCTAAACCAACCATTAAAGAACTTGGGTATGTGACTGAAATACACTTGCTTGGAATAATACAGCCAGTTTTCTTGTGTTTCACACTTGTCAGATCTCCAGAAAGAGTTTATAATATGGAAAGGAATTATGGAAATCTCTACAGGAAAATTTCTAGGGAATAGAATTTCAACAGGGCTATGTTGTATTCTTCATGGGATCTGGTAGCTGTAAGGCCAGTACTGGATCTCAAATTACTATGGTTTAAGTTATGTGTTTCTTCTTGTTTAGTACAGCCTGAAAAGCAAAGAGGTTTGTTCCCAGAGTTTTATGGTAGAGCAAACTCCCTCCCTGTAGTTTTGATATGTCAGATTGAATGCTTATATAACTAGTAATGGGCTAAGTCTTCAGAACTGTCAATATGAAGATAAATTCATCTTTTTCTCTAACTGAGAAGCACATGGGATGGGGGAGGATGTGCTGGAATGACCTGCTGTCTCTCTTCTGAACAACAAGAACATTCTCATGGGAGGATTTTCAGATGGAAACAAAAAGAAATTAACGGGTATGGCAATGTGTCTTTATCCTATGGCTGCAGTTTTCTCCTAATATGAACATAGGACATAATCATACCCCTCTCAGAGGCCTTGACTTTCTGCCAACAGACTTGATTTATTTGCCTTTCTGTCAGATTTAAAATACTTATTTTGGGAATTTCAGAAAGCTTGCTGAGCATGTTCAGTATTTCCTCAACCTCAGCGAGTTGTGACGTGATGCAGTTGCAGATGTTTTCTACCCCAAGTTTGATGGATATAACTATTCCAAATAGCCTTAAGTGGTTCCACTAGATTTTTCAGTTCTATTGTCCTGCTAGAATGTAAGAAATACATTTGAACTTGGCCTATTATTACAGCTATTGTATACTGTCTTAGACTGATTTATTGGAGGTAATCGGAACTTGAACTTGGGACGTGCGTTATTTCTTTCAGAGAAAGAAAGCAACGGATGTAGGCACACCATTTTACAAAATATGTATTTTTTAAATGGTTACCTACCATAATAGGAGTTAGGAATTCTGTATTTCCTTTATATAGGTTAGCGATACTGCTTACCAAGATACAGAGTAAAGAATACAGGGTTTGTTTGTTTTTTTACTGTTTAGGAGTTTAATGTCATCAACTTAGGAAAGAGAGAGAATCAAGTTTTCTGTTGGCATAACTCCACCTAATGGAAGTATCCAAAAAAAGAATTTGGCCTGAAACATCTATGAACTTTGGTCCTAGTAGGCTTTAAAAATACTCTTTTACTTTACCCATGGTTTTCACTTATTTGTAGATCTGCATTGCAAACATTTTTTTTAATGTTTTTAGACTTCACCTTTTTAAATAAAGCATTTTGGTTCATCTTTAATGAATGGATGCCTGTAGATCAGCTATTCTTATTGGGTTTTTTAAGGTAACTGGAAAGTGGCAAATATGATTTGGCTCTAAATTAAGGGAAAATTTCAGGTTTAACATTGTTGATTAGAGCAGCTCAGTATACTGTACACTAGTGAGTGTCTGAATGCATCAAATTTAATTGCTATTAAGTTATTGATTCCTATAGCATTATATAAAGTCCCATTTCATTGCTCTAAAATCTTTCTACAAAACTAATTTGAGTATTACATTTCTCTTTGAGATTTGCAATATGGAGGTTATGAAATATTGCTTCTATGAATGAAGAAACTTAGGTATTAAATCTAAATATATGATTTTAACTATTTTTGTTTTGATGGCAAAAATATACAATGAAAAAAATCTCTTCCAAAGAAATAAAGGATTGGAAAAATGTTAATGTGTTTGATTCACAAGAATCAAACTTATAACAAAGAAGCTAAAATCGCCTTTAAAAGTTTTGTATAGTTTCTTAAAGGGAATTTTTCAATTCACTGAACAGATCACTTTTACCTTCTCCCCAAGGTGCCAGGAAATCAGTAAAGAGAAAAATTTGGATTAACATACTATAAATAGATGCTGGATAAACAGTCAAAACCACAATGTTTATTTCTCTCAGGGTTTACTACTGAAAGACTTGTGCTGTAGAAACAAAAACTTCTTAACTACAACCTGAACTGCAGCTCTCAAATCTATGTATGGTTTTAAAGCAGTTACTAAGGTAATAGTGTTTGGATGGCTCTAAGGATTTTGGTACAAGAGTACAGAAATAACATCACTCACAACTAGGTCACTGGTTCAAACATCCTGCATCTTGATGGCAAGCAAGTCATTGCCATTTCTTGTTTGTTTTGTGGCCTATGTGAAATGAACTGGTATCCTCAGTCCAGTTCCTAGAGGGAAGGTGTTTACATCATCATTGACAGTAAATGGCATGCTTGTTGACAATTCTGTCAGAGAGGCGAAAGATTAAATGGCTTTGAATTACACTTTTGTCCACAAATATACCCCTTTCTGCACCAGAGATGAAACATTAGCGATATGGCTTATGTCACTACCAGCTATCCTACATCTGCTTTGTGGATAAAAGGAATACTTTTGTTTCCAGGATACAAATCCTAGCATCTTTCTGAAATCCTACCTGCACTCTAAAGCTGAGCTGTCCAACTGGTAGCCTGTGAGGGGTTAATTTGCAGTCCCATGTTCCTACTCAGCTGCCATTCCCCCCACATTTCTCTGGCTGTTGGAGCAGCCAGGATCTCTGGGCTCTCTGTCCCTTCTCCTGGTTGCAGTGCATTGCAGTATGTTGCAACCCATAGCCCTAGGGGAGCCTGTGGCCCAGGGTTCCTCACAGTACAGTTGGGGAGTCCACAGCTAGGGAGCTGAGGATTAAGTCAGGGTGCCTGTGTACTCAGTGCAGTGAGGAGGTTGGGGAGCGGAGGGGCTAGGGGACCCCACATACAAGGTGCAACAGAAGGAGTTGACATCTGCACAGCTTGCAGCCTGGAGTATCTGTGGCTTGCACTGATGTGGCTTGCTTGGTGTGCAGCCCCCAACTTCTTCAAGTTGAACAACTCTCTTATAAAGGAAGAAAAGGGAAGTCTGGAAATGCAACAGTAATGCTACAGTTGTAACACACGTTTGCGTGAACCCCTGCCCTGCATTTTTCTTATTAAAGTGTGTTTCAAAGAAAATAAATTATTGCATTATTATTAAATCTCTGTGTTCAAAACCAATTTTTATGTGGACAAAACTACTCCAGAATAAAGCCTTTTCTTTAATCTGTCACTTTTTCAGTTAATTGTTTTTATGGATAGAATTTAGACACAGGAAGATCGTTTGGGTTAACTTTAGGAGAAAAGAGAGCTTACAGTTTTGTCTGAATCTATTATTACTTTTGCTAATTAGAATTTTAAAAGAAGAAAAACGATTTACAAATATGAGAGGTTTCTGAGCAGTCTTGCCCACTCTGATATGGTGCAGGTTACAGTTAAAGGTATCTGTCCTGCTGTAACAAATGTGGATTAAAAATATATTAAATATTCCTTACAAAACTGTTGTGCACTGTTAATATTTAGAGATTGATATGGAGTACACAGAAAGTTGATGATTCATTCTGTGATCAACAATGCAAACAGATGCTCATGAGAGAAACAGATCTTAAAATGTATGCTTACTTAATTGGTGTTGAAAGATGTTGTCTTGCACCTGTACTCCTAGGCTGAAATTGTAGCTTGCACATCTTTACATGGAGCTTCAGGAGGGAATTGTTGATTTCCAGCATTCCAACCAGAGATTTCAGACAGACTCCCAGGGGGAGTGAGTTTTTTCTGTGCATATTATAGTGTCTGTCTGCATCACTCTAGTTCATCTTTATTCTGCCATGAGCCAGCTCATTTAGATGGGACTGGCCTCCCTGCACAGGTTTTGCTGATCTAAAGACTTTAACACTGAAAACAGACAGCTACAATTTGGGTCTGTAATGCTTCTTGGTTCCTACTACAGGATAAACAAAAGTATATTTGTTTACATACAATTGATATACCTACAGGTGCCCAATAGCACCTCCCTGTCAAGCACTATGGCTCTGAGTGTCCTTTCCACAACTGTATTTTTCAGTTGCAAGAACAATAAAAGGAATAATACAATCAAATATAAACTATATCAAAGCATATTTGATTTATTGCTTAGTAGTCAAAGCAAGTGATGGAAATTGAAATCTGACAAATTGAGCATTGCTGCAGTGAAGAGAGTTCAGTTGTTTGTACTTTTTTAGTTAAGTAACACAATTTCTGTTTTGTGCTGGTTCTTCCCTCACCCCTCTTCTCTTTAACCAAAATCCTTCTGAATAAAGCTAAGAGTGCCCTGCAAAAAATGGAAGCATGAGACTATTATAAATCCCTACCTCTTGTAATCTCAACAGATGAACACTTTAATTAGGTACACAGATGAGAGAAACTAACAAATCCCTAGCATGGTTGTTTAGGGAATTCCCTGGGCGCTGATTTAATTTACAAGTTATTATACCATATAGGTTTGAATGCATAAAAAAGCCTGGTTTATTCAATTTTTATTTTGAAGATATAGGCAGTTGAATTTCCTTTCATGCCACTGAAAGTCATATTTAATTTATTTTATCAATTGATTTTAATCTTGTATAGAGTATATTGTAGATGCAAATTTATACAAATTACAACAGCACGTATAAACAAAAGCCCAAAACGTGTAATTCTTTCTACATTTCCTTCATTATTTCTAATACTTGCCAGCAGTATCTAGTAAAAGCTATAACGGATTGAAATGGATTTTTGATTTTTTTTTTTATTTTTATTTTTTTTGGAGGGGAAGGGGTGGGGGTGGGGAAGGAACAGGGATTTAAAAGTCTGTTTTATAAAGATATTTCTTATATTCAGTGTTGTGAGTTTTAGGTAATTATAAAAATAAAATATATTAGGGCTGCCATTGATAGGAAGATGTTTAGCAAAACTGATGCCACTATGAACTTCTTTTTAGATAAAATTGGAACTTCTTGAGGTGGGGAATCCTTTCAGTATGAAATTTTTCATGCTTGCTCTGAGTTCAAGTGTAACTTTAAAATGAAGGTTGGGAAATGTTATTCATATAATTTTTGTGTTTGGACACAAAGAGAGTTTATGCTGCATTTTTTCAGGTGACTTTTAACACCTCGATTCTGAGTATGGCTAAACCAGCTGGAGAATGAAATTTGAAACTTTGCACGTATATACCTATTTAATGAGAAATAGTGTCTTTTATAATGGAAGGAGGAAAGGGGAATTAAGTTTTGAGAGAAAAAAACACTTCTGAGCGTAATCAGGCATTTGCTGAAACATTTAACAAAGGCTAATGATGTCTTGTTCCCTTTGTGACACATCATATGTTGTAGAGAGCATCTCTGAATTATCCACTTCCTTTGTCTGTAGAAAGCTTTCTCTGCATCTCAGTCTGTGACTTCAGTTGCAGTTTTTGTATTTACTCATCTCCTCCCCTGGCTCCTTGAACTTGTTGCTTAAAAACCTTTCCTGCTTTAAAGTAATTTATTTCTTCCATCTCTTTAAAGTACCTTTTGTGGATTAAATGAGTAATCCTGTCATGTGTGGGTAGCACCACTTTGAGAGGATGGATTTTAACGTGTGTAATTTCTACAAACAGAAATTGAATTGCTTGAACAGAACATTTTCTTATCCAACTTAGAGTAAAAAGCTACTATTTAATTTTAGAAATAAGAGATTTAGAAATGTGAATACTTCTGACACCAAGCCTAAAAAGCAGTTAGAATAAACACAACTACACCTGAATATTTGGTTGAATTTACTTGCCTTAATGCGCCACCCCATAATATTCTTGCAGACTAGGTAGTTTTTTACAGAATTCTGAGTTTCTGTAGCACCTTGTGTCTAAAACTATCTACACACTTCGGATGTTAATGAAATAAACCTAGTAAAACACATAAAGTAAATATTATCCCCATTTTACAAATTAGAAAGCTACGGCATAGAGAGGTTATGTGGGTTATTAAAAGATAATGCAGTGTTTGAGGGTCAGTTTATGAACCTAGGTGTTCTGACCTCTGTTACTCTAAGCACAACATTATTTTGATCAGTCAGTTTTTGATCCCAGCTCCCTGTTTTGGCCAGTTGCATGGTTCTAGGCCATGAAATAGTGCTGATCTGAACATTTTGTTTTGCTCAAAGGATGTTCGGATGTTCTCATAATAGTATTGAAGATTGAAAAACTGGGTGTTTGAATTCAGAGGGCTCCTGGTAGGATCAGATTCCATTAACAGAATCCCAAGCACAGAAACAGTTTCTTGCTGTCTAGTTGGATATGTCATCATCTTTGAAGTTGTCTGAAAATAACATTGTGAGCTTTTTTCTTTTGGTCTCAGAAAGCTTCCGTTAACCTGGCTAAAGGGATGAAGTCTGCCTGAAAACAATGGAACAACAGAAACAGTCTTTTTTGTAAATTGTTGCAGGATATTAGAAGCAAAAGATGTTAAGATTAGCTCTTTCAATTTGAAAGGTCTTCTGCCTCTCCCAAGCCTTTGTTGTTTATCTTGAATTATCAGGGGAATACTCATGTAGGAATTAGTTTGCTTGTTCCAAATAGGTAGAAGAATGCATTGTGCCTTTCTGTTACCTATTGTGCTTGGAACAGTATCTGCTATTTTGAATGAGAAATAGTTCATCAAAGAAGATGACTTGAGATGTTCTAAAAATGGGTTTGGGGTTGTGCCTTAGGGTTAGTATATAGAACTTGGATTGGAGAGTTGTGGTTTTGCTTCTGGCACCTACTGATCTTTTGGAACCTAAACTTGTCAGGGGTTCAGCTCTTACAATTTGCATTGAAGTTGAATTGAAAATGTTCATCAAGATTGAGCCGTTAATCGCTATTCCTCTATTTCCCCATGTACAGATTTGAATCCTGTTTACCTCCTTCAAGTGTAGTGCAGTGGCTCGCAACCTTTTTAGACTCAAGGTGCCCTTCCATAACTTTTTAATGAATTGAGCAGCACCCCATTTCATAATCTAATTTATTATAGCACTTACATCCTTAAGAAGGGCCAGGCACTGAGGGCAGGGGAATGAGCAGACGGGGATAATCCTGAGTTTATCTTCTTATCGCCTCACATATGCCCCCACAGGGGACACCTCAGGGTGCCTTGCTGCCCTGATTGAGAATCACTGGCATAGTGCATTTTATTGCACTAAGTGAGAATTGGTATTCTTGAATGAGAAGTGTAAGTGTAAAAGTATATGGTTATAAGATAAGTCATCAAGGAGACAGCTGGATAGTATCATGAAGAATTGCAGAGCTGTGGCTTGTAGCAAATATTTAGGGCTGTGGCTTTTTCTTGGGTACTTTTGCTTTCAGATTAAAAAGTGTTTTCCTGGCAGCTCATTAATACCTAAGAACACTTGGTTCCGAATGCATGCTTTGAGGAGGAATTGTTTGTGACATGGCTTTGTTTCTGCCCAAACATTTTGTGGATTCAAGTAACTGATTTTTCTAGTGTATACGCTAGAGTTTACTTGAAATTATCAAAGGTAAATACTTCTTGTGTCTTTCTTCTGTGCAACTTCACCATTGTGTTTTTCAAAGCAAATGGCAGTGACTGAAGCTGCTCTATATAATAGCAAAGCATTTGTTGGACAGCCATATGGATGGTATTTTGATTAACTTAAGTTCTACATTTGTTTGGCACACACTAAATTAATAGTATACAATGAGCATTGTGTTAGCTCTTATAATGTCATGAAGAAGTCTCTTGGTGTTGCTGTTCATTGTATACTCTAGTATAAGAAATCTATGAAAATAGTGATTATGCAAGCAGGTAATCTCATATGTTTTGGTAGATTTGTTTTCAATTGCTTAATCATTTATGTAGCTATACTGTCAATATTCTGCTACATGTAAATTATTTTATCTAGCTATCTTCATAAATGAATAGTTTTTCATCGGTATTCACATTTACTGCTCTTTTACTAAAGATTGCTTCGACTTAAAGTTTTACATAGATAATACATACCTCGACCTCACCACAATCCATTGGCTGGGGAATTGGCTCTGTGGTAGGACACAGAGGGTGGTGGTTGACAGGAGCCAATCGTCTTGGTGCGTGGTCACCAGTGGGATCCCTCAAGGCTCTGTCTTAGGGCCTGTACTATTTAACATCTTCATCAATGATGTGGACATTGGTGTCAGAAGCGGACTGGCCAAGTTTGCCGATGACACCAAACTCTGAGGTAAAGCATCCACACCTGAGGAAAGGAGGGTGATCCAAGCAGATCTTGACAGGCTCATAAGATGGGTGGATGAGAACCTGATGGTGTTCAACACCAAAAAATGCAAGGTTCTCCACCTTGGGAGGAAAAACCTGCAGCATGCTTATAGGCTCGGCAGTGCTACGCTGGCTAGCACCACAGATGAAAGGGACTTGGGGGTCACAATTGACCACAAGATGAACATGAGCCTTCAATGTGATGCTGCGGCTAGTAAAGCAAGCAAAACACTGGCTTGCATCCATAGATGCTTCTCAAGCAAATCCCAAGACGTCGTTCTTCCATTGTACTCGGCCTTGGTGAGGCCGTAGCTGGAGTACTGCATACGGTTTTGGGCTCCACAATTCAAAAAGGATGTGGAGAAGCTTGAGAGGGTGCAGAGGATGATCAGAAGTCAGGAAAACAAACCTCATGATGAGAGGCTGAGTGCCATGGGACTCTTCAGCCTGGAAAAGCGCAGGCTCAGGGGTGATCTGGTGGCCACCTATAAGTTTATCAGGGGTGCTCACCAGGATCTGGGGGAATGTCTGTTCACCAGAGCAGCCCAAGGGATGACAAGATTGAACAGTCACAAACTCCTCCGTCACTGATTCAAGCTAGACATAAGAAAGTACTTCTTCACTGTCCGAGCCCCTGAGGTTGCTGGAGGCAGTTCAAGCACCCACTTTGAATGCCTTCAAGACATATTTGGATGCTTATCTTGCTGGGATCCTATGATCCCTGCTGACTTCCTGCCCCTGGGGCAGGGGGCTGGACTTGATGATCCTCTGGGGTTCCTTCCAGCTCAAATGTCTATGAAATCTATGAAAAACTGTTCTTTAATCCAGCGTGTCAAACTAATGGTCTCCTAGTGAAATCTCTATTGACTCATTAGTTTAAACTAATTTTCAGTTCAAATCGTATGTAAACTAAAGTGAACCTGTGCATTTGTTCTCCAAAATTAGAGGTGCACCAATACATTGGTCCATATTGTATCAGCACCGATAAAAGGAAAATTGACATTATTGGCAATTGCCTTCTTTTGGCTGATGTGGCTGATAATGTTGCTGATAAATGCCGCATGCATGCACATAGCCACATCATGCATGTGCCCAACCTGGCAGCATAGAGAACAGCATCTGGCTGGTAAGTCTGTTGGGGGGGAAAGGGCTGGGGTGGCAGATCAAGGCCCCTGCATTGAGAGAAGGAGTGGGGCCAGGGCAGGGGTAGGCACTGCCCAGCCAGGGTTCAGCAGGGCAGAGCTGCAAGAGACTCATCTTGGGGGGGGGGGGGGTTCCTGCCACTGTGCACACCCCTGGTGGAGCCATAGGTGGCGTATGCCCCCCAGATCTGTGTGCAGGGTGAGGGTGGGCTGGGGGTGGCACTGGGCTCTTCCCGACAGGGGGTTGGGCTGGGATTGTGCTCGGGGCGGGTAGTGGCAGCGCTGAGGTGGGTGGTGCTACGTAGTCAGCCTGCAACCACCCTGAGTGCAGCCCTGGCCCAACCCCTCTGCCGGGATGAGCCCAGTTCTGCCCGCAGCAGCAGCCCACCCTCGCCCTGTGCAGAGATTTGGGGGGCCCCCCATACCCATTCCTTCCCCCTGCCCTTTCCCCCAACAAACTTACCAGCCAGACACTGCTCTCTAAGCTGCTGGCTGCATGTTGGCAGTCGGATCAGAATTGGCCGATATGGCTCAGTTATAATCGGTCATCAGTATCGGCCCAAAAGGTCTTTATCGGTACAACCCTATCCAAAATAGTTATTTTGAAAGGGGAGTTCTTATTCCATCTTGCTGGTTCTGAGGCTATTGTAGCTTCAGAATAACAGATGTACATGTATTCATCAGGATTCAAGTATCTCGAATAGCAAAGTTTGTAAATGTTGTTTGTAATTTATCACACCAATAACAATTTTCAGCTTTTGTCTTGAATCCTCCGCTTGTACTTATGCAGAGGCTAAAGGAACCTGCCATAAAATAAGTGGAGTGGAAAAAAAAAAGAAGTAGCCTCAGTCTTTGGAAGATTAGTAGTCTTGTAAATTTTCACATTTTTCACTTTCAAAACATCTCAATTCATAACACGTAAAATAAATTTTAAACTTGGCAGTTACAATATTCTTCAGTTCTACAAAGCTGACTGCTTAGCAATTTTTGTGAATTTAATTTTTTTTAATTATTAATATATTCCACCCTGCAACAGGGAGCTGGGGGCTCCTGGTACTTCAAGAGGGGAAAAAAGCAGTAACAGACAGCACTCTGGTAGCTTAACAACAGCTAGGTGCAAATGAATAGCCTGCCAGAGGCCAGAAGCTGAAAGAGACTATTGCCATGCTAGTTGCACGGCAATAGTACGATAGGATGGAGCCCTGCCAAAGCAACGGAGGCTTGGTTATGGTAGCTGGGTACCAGCAACAAGCTACCCATTAGAATGAGAGAGAACCAGCTATGCCAGGGCTAGCAAGTCACCTGATGGAATGGGCGGGGCTTGAGCAGCATATAAACCTAAGCCTGAACCTGAGCCAAGCCAGGCATCTGGCTCTGGAAGCCACAGAGAGAGGAGCTCTGCTGAGAGAGGGCTGTAGCTGCAGCTGCAGCACAGACTGAGACCCTGATGCAATTGGGAACTGAAAAGTAAGGCACTGAAGGCGGTCAGGGAGCTGGGACTCAGGGTGAAACATGATTTTGTTATGCAGCTGAGGGCCTACAGCTTGAGTTACAGCCAGGGTGCTTAGGGTTTTGGTGCAGTTAAACCGGTGAACCAGAACAGGAGTAAAGGGGAGGTTTAGAGGTCCCAGTGATGCCTAAGGGGCATGTGGCTGTCCTGAGCCCTGCCAGAGGGCAAGGGCTTGATTGCAGCATGCGAGAGAAAAAGAGAAACGTGGCTAGTAGGCCCATGGCCAGAGAAGGGTGTAGACTGGGGCAGGGGCCCACAGTCCAACAGGGGTGGGAACTATAGATGGCTAATGAGCCCACAGCCCAAGAGGGGCAGAGAGAGGACCAGCAAGCCTGTAGCCTTAGAGGGGCAGAGACCAAAACATTAAGGCCTAAGGAGGCCAGATATTAGATGGGGGCTAAGTGCCCGCTGAAGTAATTAATTGGTACTACCTGTGTGACATGGGTGTTGCTGTAGTTTGAAGCCACAAAATTAGCACTTAAGGCAGGGGCAGGCAATTATTTTGGGCAGAAGGCTGCTTACTGAGTTTCGGCAATTTTCTACGTTTTTTAGGGGCCCCGCGAGCTGAGTAGAATGGCCTGGCAGGTTGCATCTGCCCCCCAGGCCACATTTTGTTCACCCCTAACTTAAGGCAGTTAGTGCACTGGAAGCATGGCCAGGCCAGGAGGGCCATACTTGGTGCTGGAGGACAGGACAGCAGGGTTCAGGAGGAACCCACAAACTGAGAGCAGACAAGGGCTCACTTTGGGACCCTAGGACAGCCTCCTTTTTTACCATTCTACCAAATATATCAAGTCTTGACAGGCAAGGGAAAAGGAAGGAAAGCCGGGAGCCAGGGTGAAGGCAGGAACCGTGTAGCCACAAGGGGGCATCATGACTGCCCCTGGGGCCCAATCCTGTTACACACCCCTAGCCTGATATTATCTTGTTAAAAAGAGAATGTTTTTTAAAAAGTCATATGCCATTCAAAGGTAAAGAACTAAGCATTTTTAAAACAGTAATGCCCCCCTCCCCCTGCTTTAGAGCAGGGGTTTTCAACTTTTTTTAATAAATGTACCTTTGGCTGGATGCGGGGGTGATGGTGCCTGACCGGATGCTGAGCGGTGGCAGCATGGGGTGGTGGGTTCCACGTGTGAGCTTCTCCTCCCCGTCCTCCCCCCCCTGCATCTGGCTGGCCTGTGCAGCCCACAGAGGGTTACCACTGCCCTCCACCGCCCCCCCCTCCCCAGCTCTGCTCCTGGGAGGCGATGGCATGGGGTGGTGGGGCTCCATGCTGACCACCCACGTGTACCCCCTAGGGCTTTCCGAAGTACCCCCTGCTGTCCTGTCCTGATAACCCCTGCTTTAGAGCAGTTTTAAAATTGAAGTTTGCAGAAGTAAAGTTGGGGCCATCGTAAAGAGTAGGACATATGCTTTAGCTAGTGTTTTTGTCCTCAAGGTGTATAAATAGGGCAGGACTGTCAGAAACAACTGTAAAAGACTCTTATTGCCACTCTGTCAAAGCCTCAAAAATCTCTTAACATCATTTGAAGCAACCAGCTGTGAACTTTTTCTTTTCTTGGATTTACTGCTTCACTGTCTTTAACAAGTTTGTGATATTTCTTCATATCCTTCCAATTCTACTTCTCTTCACCCTGAATCTCTGCATATATGTCTTGCATCCTTTCTTGCCCTTTCTGCTCTGTCCTTTTCTGCTGTTTCTTTGTACTGTATCATCATCTTCCTTGTAATGCTTCTACCTCTGCCAGACTCAAGGAACATAACTTAAACTTTACATATTTATGTGCATTTATATTAAACATAGATGTATACACCAGCACGCCTTTAAATGGAACCAGTATAAGTACCATGTAATCTTTATTTATATATTTTTTTTTTCTTCTTTCATTTATTTTGTCTTCGCTTGACATATTGAGCGTGTGTTTTATATTGTAAGTAATTTGGCACATGGACCAGGCTTTTATTTGTCTGTAAAGCACCTACATCTGACACGAACAAGGTTGAAAACGGGGAAAATTTATGGCAGAAGTTTACAGTAAAGGAAGGATGAAAGGAGAATGTAACATTTCCTAATGGATGAAAAAATAAAGTGACTGTAAGGGATTATTTTGTTTTAAATTATATTTTTTGCATGAAAACATGAAAGCACTTACAACTTTTAGAAAGTCACTGGTTCTAAGATGTATTAGGGTAGCTGAACTATGTTTTTAATTCAGTGTAGGGAAAAGCTTGGAGTACTATTACTGCGTGCCATTGGCATATAAATATGTAATTTTACAAACAGAATCATTTTTTCATGTTAGATAAAAGCTATTGGTATTTTCTTACATAGACTGTTTTAGTTAATGCTAACATAAGTGTGCCAGTGCAAGAATAAAAAACTTGTTTTTAATAGTTGTTGAAAGAGATATGAAGGTCTCAATAACTTGAATCAATCTTCAAAATGAAAAATCTGTTGAGCTATTAGAATTAATGTGTAAAACAAATGACGTAAAATAAAGCAGGAGAGAAGAGGTGAAGGCAGGGTACTTTTGAATGTTCAGATGGACTTGGGACATGACAAAAGTGAGCTCTGGTAGGTAAGGTAACCTTGCTGAAAACACCTTGCCTGTATTTCCTTTACCTCTCCCCAAGGAATGATTAGTTGAAGAACCTCACCTGCTCTCAGCTGCCCACGTCTCTGAGGTATCCAGGATCCGAAACATTTAGGAATTTTAGAACATAAAGCCAACCCTATAAATTGCACCTGGGAGCAAAGTGTAAAGATAGCAAGACAAGCACAAGATATAATGCAAGTAACACACAAGGTTCTCAAGGTGTGTATGTAGAATGCTCTATCACAAGCTCACTCTTGCTATTTATTTAGCTTTTCTAATTTTTCTTTTTGGCTTGGTGTTTACTATACATGCAGTTGGATTAACCACTAGGGCTAGGGACAGGCATTACACGCAAACTGGTTTAAGTGATGAAAAACTGGTTTAAACTTGTAACAGAACATAAGTTCAGTGCACATGTAAACCAACTTCAAAATGGCTGAAACTGGTTTAAGATAAACCTGGTTGAATGTAATATCAGACTTAACTGATTTGGGTCAAACTGGTTTATGAAATGGTTGTCCCAGACCCCTTCCTGGTTTAAGTTAAACCAAAGTTGCCCAGCATTCCAGATGCCTTACGGCCCTGGGCTAGGCTGTCTGCTTCAGAGAACAGGACTGGCCCCACCCCTCTGCTCCCTAGCCAGAGTTCTGTCAGAGACTGCAGGCACAGCAGGATCTGCCTGGCTTCCCCGTACCCCATCCCACCTTGCTGCTCAAGCAGGGATCCCCCCTCCCTCCTTCCCGTCTCCCACAGCCTGGACGCCAGCACCACAGACCCTGGGTATGTGGTATACTAGCTAATACTGACAGGTGTCTCTGCGTGTTAGGGTTGCCAACCCTCCCAGATTGGCCAGGACTCTACCGGAATCAGCATCAGTCTCTTGGTGACTGTTGAAAGCAATCCGGGAGATTGATATTGTGAACGGATTGAACAATACAATTAATGACTAAAGGTACACCATTACATTGGTCCCATATTAGATTGGCATAAGAAAAATTGTCAGTATCAGCAAACAGATATTTTTGGCTGATGTGGCTGATAATGTTGCGGATAAATGCCCCGTGAATGCGCGCAGCTGTAGCGCAGCACTCAGGCAACCAGGAGCACAGCCCAGCAGCATGGAGAGCAGCTGGGTCTGTCTGGTAAGTCTGTTGTGGGGGAAGGGGTGTGGGGGGGGCAGATCATGCAGCACCTGCCCCTGCCTAGACCCTAGTGGTGAGGGAGGGAGTGGGGCTGAGCCTGGGGCAGGGGCAGGAGCTGCACAGCTAGGGAGATGCACGGGACAGAGCTGCAAATGGCTCATCCAGGGGCTGTGGGGAGGGGGTAGCAGCTCTAATTGCTGCATGCACCCTGTGCGTGGGAGGCATGTACCCCAGATCTGCACACAAGGTAAGGGTGGACTGCTGCTGTGGGCTTGTCCCTTCCTCAGTCTGCCGTGTGTCACACAAAGGCTTTTCCCAGTGGGGGGGTTGGGCCGAGGCTGCACTCAGGGTGGGTGGTGGTGGTGCTGGGAGAGGGGTTTTGGTGAATTTTGGAGTGCTCTAGCCCCCCCCCCCGAACATAGTTCCCCCTCCCAGTGCTGCACCGCATGCCCCGAGCACAGCCCAGTCCAGCCCACCTGCTAGGAAGAGCTCGGTGCCACCCCAGCCCCAGGCTGCAATGTCAACCTGCCCTCACCCCACACATAGATTTTGGGGCACATGCCCCACCAGGGTGTGAGTAGCAGTTGGAGCTGCCCCCCCAGCACCCCTTGGACGAGTCGCTTATGGCTGCATCCTGTACTCCCTCTCAACTGTGCAGCACCTGCCCCAGCCCCACTCCCTCCCTCACTGTGGGGGCCTCGATCTGCCCCCCCCACCCCTCTCCCCTTCGCCCACAACAGACTTACAAGCCAGACACTGCTCTCCAAGCTGCCCAGCTGCATATTGGCAATCAGATCAGTATCGGCCAATATAGCTTGTTAAAAATCGGCTGTTGGTAGTGGCTCAACAAATCTCTATCTGTGCACCCCTATTAATGACATCACATCATGTTAGGAAAAAAATATCTCCCGGAGTAGCTTCAGTCAGAGTTGGTAACCCTAGCGTGTGTGCGTCTCCAATTTCACTGGGACAGGCAGACAAAACAGTGTCCACTTACGGCTTTTTGGTGCTAATCAGTAGGTCAGCTGGTAATGTCCCTCCATTTCTTCCTTGGAAAAAGATGTTCAAGAAGAGCTTGAACTAATGAGAGAGACTTTTGTTTTGCTGATGGGCTGATAAACGCTGTGTTATCATCAGCTCCCCGCTGGCTCCCTTGCCTGTCAGGTTTGCAGACGGTATGAAGAAGCAGGGAGACGGAGATTTGAAAAGCTCATTATCATCAACAGATGCATATGCTGCACACCCCTCCTTTGCCTCAGTGCTAACCCGGGGCTGGCAACACTCCTGCCCCTTGAGCAACAAGCAGGGAAAAGCCTGGGACTGTGCAGGCCAGGGTAGAGGTTTAAACCCCTCCCTAATCAGAGTGTCCTCCTGGGGCCTGGCCACACCCCACCCTCAACTCAGCATTGTGGAAGAGAAGGGAGGGCTGTTCTGGTGCCCCCTGGCTTCTAGCCTGAGCCACTGCAGGCATGTGCCTGCATTTCTTCAGTCCAAAGGGAATGTCTGTGTGCGGGCTGGGAGCAGTCCGAGGCCCTCTTTTTGCGCGGTGTGCTGTGGCCAGCAGCCCGGACACGCCGGGTCGGGGAAGGCAGGCGGCACGCTAGAATTAGGCACGGACGCTTAATGGTTGATTTAAGATTATTTACTTACACCGTAGATGGTCGCGGTACAGGCTGGAAAACTTCCAGGAAAACTTTGCTTAAGTCCCAGTTTAAGGACTCGGACAGAGCTCTGGATTCACTCACACGAAGTTTGCTAGGCTCCGTGGAACTTTGCGCGCAGGGAAGGGTACGTCGAGGGATCAGGCGGCGATGGGGAGAGGCAAGAGGCTGATCAGACCCCTGTAGCCTTCTTGATATGCACGCTGGGTCCAATAGGCTCCGCAGCGCTTAGAGATCTTCACGAGACGTGAAGTCTCCTCCTGAAGTTCGTGGACTCCTCCAACTTGGGCGGAAACCACTCAAGCCTCTTATACGGCTAGCAAGCCAATTGCTAGCCGCCACATAGGAATAATTTAGAACTGGCCAATAGTAGGGCACAAATTTAAATACAAATGGCGGGAACTCCTTGCAACGTGCATCTCTCTTCTGCAGCTAAGAAATGCACCCTGCAAAGAAAGCTACAAATGGCGGGAAATAATTCAGCAGTGCCGAAGCACACACAAACAAAAATCACACCCTTGGGTTGTGACAGTCTGTATAGTTGCAAACTGATTCAATCTGGGCAGGTTAGACTAACCTGCAAAGATTGAAACAATTCAGGCTCAGGCTTTTTGAATGTCTGTCCCTAGCTTAGAACACTGGGGGCCAACCCTTTTGGCAGGCGTGCCACAAATTAACCCAGTACCTTTCCTGACTTCTTCTCCTATCCCTTTCCATTACTTGATCTGCTGCTTTTCTTTCTTACTTGATATGCTCCCTGCCCTGTGGTCCTTTCCTGATCTGCTTTCTGCCCCATCTGCTGATGTGCTGCTTGTCCCTTCCCCAATCTGCCGTGTGTCACACACAGGCTGCGCATTCCCCTTTTGGCACCTGTGCTACAGATTGACCACCTATGCTTTAAACCCTCTCTTATGGTAGTCAGAAGACAATTGCAGCTATGGTAGATGCCACCTATCAGAAAGAATCCTAGTTTTTGCACCTGGGGTAACTGAAAAGGAGGAGAATCAGTAGACAATACATCTCAAAAAATGACAATGAAAAACTATTCATTCTATTCATAACAGTAGCGCAGTGTATGCAATGATAGTGTACAACAGGGGCAAGCAATTATTGTGGGCAGAGGGCCGCCTACTGAGTTTTGGCAAGCCATCATGGGCTGCATAACAGGCAGCCCAGGGCAGATAAATATTAATTTTCTAAATTTTTTAAGGGCCTCACAGGCCGGATAGAATGGCCTGGCGGGCCGCATCCAGCCCCCGGGCTGCATTTTGCCCACCCCTGGTGCACAACCTACCTCCTGTATAATGTTTTTTTCTCTCTCTCAGGTAACTTGAAGAGACTTCTTGTAGGGGTAAGGGTAAATGGTCTCTTTGCTGATTTAATTCTTGGTTCTTCTCCATGAGACTGATACCACCAACTCCCATCGGATAAGATGCTGATTAGATAGTGGGAAGTACCGATGCCTTACCAAATCAACCAGTGCCTTTTTAAGTCATTGATTACATGGAACTTAATCCCTCCTCCTTTGCTTCAATCTCCTATTATATGATGGAATAGTCATATGAAAGCTATTTTAAGTCTTGTTGTCATCTTCTGACACAGTAGGTTGTTTCAAGCTGTCTCTTGAAAGTTGTAATTTCAAGTTGACTGTTATGTGCAATAAGTGCTATAATTTTACTGTCCTATATGGTTTATACACATCGATGCAACAGAAGTCTAGATGTACTTGTCCTGCCTTTATTAATAAGGATCTTCTATTGGTGTGTACAGCCATGAAATAAAAGATTTTTTTAAATTAATGGTAACATTTTTTGATCTTTGCAGGCAACTCATAGTTGTAATTTCAGAACAGCTATTATGAAAACGATACATAAAAACTCAGTTAATCAAGAGTGTCTGTGTTTCAAATACAAAGCCAGCAGCTAACTGTTAACTAACAATGTTAGCAGGTGATTTTCTAAAACTAGTGCATAGCTCTACCTGCCCGTTGTCTGGATGTTATGCCTTGACAAGCAGGAAGGTAGAGGCTGATAAAATACATTGTAAACTGTCAGGGGTTCAATAGAGTACTGTCATATTGCTTAATTGCAAGATTTACATTTTGTCTACCACTTACAAAGAATTTACTAGTCACCAAATTATTTTTTTATCACATTTCGTTTCTTTGACTCTTCTCCAAGTATTTTGAAAATAACAATATTCTGGACAAATGCTTAGAGAGGGAAGGTACTTAAATTCTATTTAATATAATTATACAGCATTTTGTACTGTGAAAAATATTTCTCAACCTGCAAGTTGCTAAACTAGTTTAAGGACTTGCAAGGCATGGAAGGTAATCCATGTAGAGAAAGCTGCAGGTCCATACATGCACATGCATACACACAGCAAATACGTTATGCTGCTTCCTGAAAAAGGAGCAGGTATGGTGCCTTTTGAAAAAACACCCACTTCCCCCAGTGCTCTGCTGTAGCTGGCTCCTGCAGAAGCTCAAACAACAGATGACAAATTCAGTCGTCTCTATTCCCTTGGCACTTAGCTCAGCATGAGAAAGTGCATTCTCCTCACTCAGCAACGTGTAGCCTTTTGGTGAGTGGAAGAAGGGACAGAAGTATAAGCTATCAGAAAAGTTTAAATGCAGGGGAGAGGCTTAATCAGGCAAAAAAAAAAAATTGAAACAAAAATATACACGAAGAAGAAGATTATTAAAGGACATTAAAGGACATGAGGATTATTAAAGGACATGAGGAAATTAACCAAGAAAAATAGTATTGTATCATGACAACATATGGGGAGAGGTAAGTTTCAAGGGGAAAATATAGTAGAATAAGAATTTCCTAAGTCCTGTTTTTGTCCCTCTCCTTCCTAGATTGCTGCTTGTGCCCAAATTATTTATAATTTTTGTCTCTGCCACCTCTATTAACTGGTGCTTTAAACACAGTCTTCTCTGCTTTTGATGACAAGTAGAATTGACCATGTATAAGTGTCTAAAAGAACCATAAAGACTGAAAAAATTGATTGGGGTGATAATTAAGGCTGTGTGAAATTTCACCAGCTGTTTTGTTTCAACACTGTTTTGAATCGTTTTGAGTTTGAAACAGTGAAATTGAAATGAAGGGCTTCGAAACAGTCTTGAAACAAAATGAGGGCAATCAAAATGTTTTGAAACTTCCAAAACATATCAAGTTTTGAAGCTCAAGCTGGGCTTGCCTGCAGGGAAACAAAGTAAGGAGAGGGAGGGGGAAGAGGCAAGAAGGACTGCTCTTATATTGACTGTGTAGCTGGCCAGTGACTGTGATCCTTCCCTGAGGTCCCTTCAATTCCAGTGCTCTGGGGGAAAGATGGAAAAACAGCATAAAAGGCAACATTGTTTAAACTGGCCTACTTTCTGCCTTGGTCTTCCAGCAGCTCAGGAGCATTAGACAACGAAGGCTATTACTCGCATTGATTTGAATGATTTCCTACTTGCTAGCTAGCCTAGCAAGTGGGATTCCACAATACTTTTCCCTTTCTTCTAGACCCTTTAATTTTATTACTATATTCATTGATTTATTCTTTTCAATTTTATAATTATATTGGATATTACACTATAGAATTTATATAGGAAGGGAGATGCATTTATATTTTATTTCTATACATTTATACCTTGCGACATATACTTACATACCTTATAGAATGTATATAGGAACGCAGATACATTTATATATTTGTATAAAAAAACAAGACACTATGAAACACACTATGAAGCCTGGTGGAAAGGCAGCTGGCAAGGCTTGAGGGAGGGGCACAAGAGGGAGTGCAGAGAGAGGTGTAAGTTCTCCTCCTCCTCCAAACTGAGACATAGCCTGTTTCCTACAGCTAGCAGGGATAAAGCTTCCAGAAGCAACAAAGAGAGGGGAGCAATGCCAGTGCCACTTCCTGTGCCTGAGTCTGCATCCCATCGAAGAGCACCAGCCATAACCCCTCCCACCACCACCATGGCAACAAGTACCAGCATGACAGTCCTTCACCCCTTTTCACTTCCCATGCTGAGCTTTCCAGTGCCAGAGGAAGAGGTGGAGCTGGAGCTGAGTGCCCTAGCAAGGGAAATTCTGGGGAAGGAGGGGGAATCCACTGAGTTTGTACTCCACACCCCTCAAGTTTCCCCTAGAGCCAGGTCTCCTTTCCCAGAAGGCACTTCAGAGGAGGCTGAGGTAGAGATTGCAGAGGCAAGCGGCTCAGCTGAGTCCGCTCCTGCTGTTGCTGTGCCTTGGGCTCCTGAGGAGGGGGAAATTGCAGCATCCACACATGCACCCATACCCCAGAAGCAAGCAGGTAGTGTGATCTAGTATCATTTTGAGCTGGCAGATGATCCCACGTCCACTATCTGACTGCGCTGCCAAGCTAAAACCAAAATGTGCAGGGGTGGTGTGTGTGTACACGTGCACGCATGTGGGTGGTGTGGGTATGAGGATGTGTGCGCATGCATGGGGTGTTGTGTGTGTGTGTGTGTGTGTGTATGTGTGCGCACGGGGGTGGTATGGGTGTGTGTGTGTGCGGGGGTGGGGTTGGGTGTGCAGGGGTGTGCACGGGCGGTGTATGTGCGGGGGGGTGTGCGCGCATGCGTGGGTGGTGGGGTGTGTGTGTGTGTGTGTATGCGTGCGGGGGTGGGGGGTTCACACATGTGTAGGAGGGGGTGTGCGCGCAGGGGGTTGTGTGGGGTGGGTGTGGCGAGTGTGGTGGCAGGTGTGATGTGTGTGTATATGGTGTTTGTGTAGGGGGTGTATGGTGCGGTGTGGGGGTGTTTGGTGGGGGTGTGGCAGGAGTTTGTGAGGGGGTGTGGCTGTGTGTGGGGGGCATCAGTTATATTGTGGGGTTGTGTGGAATTTGTGGGGTGTGGGTGTCTGCCTCTGGAACACACTGTTCTCTCCTACAGTCAATGCTTTTGGGGGTGTCTGTGAGGGGTGTGAGGCTGCCCCCCCCCTTCTCCTATGGCGCTACAGCAGGTAGTGGTGCTGGTGCCTGGCTCTGGCCAGCACTGAATGTTGCAGCGAGGAGTGCAGCCCTCGCCGGGCCGTTTGTTTCCCTGGCACTACCTGCACTCGTGGGGCACAGGAGGGAAGCCTCAGGAGCTAGAACTGGCTGCCTTCTCTTCTCCACCTGCTTCAGTGCCTGGGGCTTCCCTCCTGCCCTGCCTCGTGCTAGCGGGGCCAGCCCTTCCTCCCATGAGGGTGGGAGCAAGGCACAATAAGATATATTGGGGGTGGGTGTAGGCACCTTGCTTTCACCCTCATGGGCAGAAGGGCTGGGCCAGGCACAGTTTTTGAGGGGGGCACCACGGGCCGGATGAAAGTGCCTGGTGGGCTGGATGCAGCCTATGGACCACATTTTGCCCACCCCTGTCTTAGTGGCACGGTACTCCAGGACATGCAAAAATTGAATTTTTTTTATTAAAAAAATAAATTATCTTGATTCTGTATTTGTTTTTTATTCTGTTTCCAAAAAAACGCAAATCAGTGTTGTAAAAGAATGTAAACCCCCCCCCCCCCAGTTGCATCTCACACCTGCTAGAAAAAACCCACCAGAGATAAATAAGTAAGGTGTTGAAATTAAGGTATACCATTTTTGCCATTTTGGGGGATCAAGTCAGAACAAAACAATCTAAATAGTTTATGTAGACTTTTCAGAATGGATTTTAAAAAAAGAGATGGAATTAAAAATGAAGCATATTGCTTGGAGGAAAAAGAAATAAGTATTGTAGTAGAAACTGCATTTGCTGGAGTGCAGTTAATAAACTATAATGTAATGTATATTTTCAAGCCAAGCTATGATTTAGATCAAGCTCTATCTTCATATGTACAAGGGACCATTAAAATGGTCACCGGATTCATTGATCTGTGGAGATCTTAATTATGAGAATACATTTTCCTGACCTAATTGTTCCCATGGTAGTTCTTTCAATCAATAGCTAATAACTTTTTGATCACTAACCATGTAAAGATTTTGTCTGGAACTTAATTTAAGCAGATTTAAAGCTGAGTTATTTACTAGTATAATATCTAAAATTGGCATTATGGTGTTAGGGAAAATAAATTATTAAATTTCATTGAGGAGAGATTGGCTAAGAAGGTATGTAGAATTGCACAAAAAGTTTAAGAGGATTTGAAAATAAAAATAAAGTATGGTAAAGAGAAGACATTATGGTATCTACGGAGAAAAGCAGAAACAATATCAACATGCTCATATTGGGAATGGGAAATGAAACATGCCATAATACACATTTCCTTCTCATGTTTTTAGTAAGCTGTGCAATGCTGTTTGTCTTACAATCAGAAAGTGAAAAATAATTTCAGAGAAAAATGGTGCACCAGTACTACCCACACTAACTGACTCTGCCCAGCTGCCCACAGTCCTTCTGTAGTCTGTTTATATCACCAAAACAAAACCCATGCTGGTTAATACATTGCATTATATACACAAAAATACAGTCAGTGGCTGTTTTGACCATTTCATTGATGCAGAACCTTCATCAGTTTTTAACTATTTAACTTCCAGATCCTAGTCCTTTAAGCTATTTTTAAGGTTCTTTTGTACATAGGTGGTGCCCCACAGGAGTAAGTCAGTGCAGAATAGCTGGCAGAGTTGGGGCATTACAATGTAAACTTTTAGAGCAGAGAATGTGCCTTCCCTTAAAGCAAGGATTCAGCCCATATGTCACTGGCTGATCCCAGCACTGGCCTGGCCCCAGTCCTGCATGCTGGATTCAGTGCTGCTTGGACTGCATACAGCACAGGGGCTTGGGCTGAGGTATACATTGCATGTGGTACCCTGCTGGACAGTCCCTGTATGCTGCTTTGGGGCTGCTGGAGCCAGTGCAGGTTCAATGGGGTGCTGCATGCAGCATGTGCCCTTTGCCCAGCCTTCTGTGCTGCCTGCACTACGCATAGCCAGTCTAGGTCTGTGTACTAGGCCCAGTGTGACATGTGTGCTGCCCACAGCACACAGGGTGGATGCAGTGGTGCATGTGGCACAGGGGGTCTGGGGTGCATATCATGCCTTGGATGGACCCCCTGTACTGTTTGCGTTGCGAGGTTCAGTCTGTGGCAGCGCAATCCCTGCACTGGCCCTGTATGTCTTGTGTACAGTGAACCCTGGAGCCAGTGTGTGTATTGTATAGCACATGGGCTGGATCCAGTACTGCATACACTTAACAGGGGGTTGGTCCTGGTCTGGCCCACATACTGACCCAGTGATCCTCATCTAACCTACAGAACCAAATGAGTTTGACACCCCTGCCCTAAGACTGCCCTAAAGCTCTCTCTGAGACATCAGAGTTAGGGACAAAGATTTATTTTTATTTTGGGGTTGGAACCTCCCAGGGAACATCACTCTTATTAATTTTTAAGGGATGCCTATATTGATCAACTGCTGACTTTTGATACGCCTTTGCTAGAAAAAGCTTAGGGGAAACCATTCAAAATAACATTGCAAATTTGATCTCGGAACCATGTGCAATTTGGTAAACATCTCAAGTTTTATATATTGAATTTTAAAATGTGTCTGAGATGCAATTTTTATTTCACTTGCTTTAGCTTTTGCTGTAATAGTTTTAACTGAATAAATTATTAACTTTTTAGAAACTGGTAGTTTGCTGGATTTGTGCAACAGCAGTGAGTGCCTGAATTCTTTAATTTTAATATGTTTTTTCTTATGTGAAGATTACTTTTTAATACTATATATCCACCTACATCTATTATTGTAGTTGTCAGTTTTAAGGTAGTGATTGTTATCAGTGGTTTTATATCTGAATCTTTTTATTCTTCAGGCATTTTTAAAATATTCCTTTCTATTTTTGTTTTTTACATTTCCTTGTTTGTGGTTTTTTTTTTGTAAGATTATGATGAAGCCACTTTGAATCATTTTACTGTCTGCCTAATGTGATTATAATTGACCTCTTATAAAAAAAAAAAAATGCATCCCATTACACTTAGGGCTCTGTGTACAGATCTATGTCTTGCACAATTGTGTCATTGTTTGTAATTCCTTTATGTAGCAGAATGGGTATGTAGGCTGAAAAGCATTCCCCAGGCCCGACTTTCAAAATATGCAGCCATATAGTACGGTGATTTGAACTAAACATGTACGTTAATGACAAAAGCAAAAAAGTATGATGCTACAGGCTGACCTGGAAGTTTTACACCCTTTTCCTTATTAAGGGAAGAAATTACTAGGGCAAGGAAATGTTAATAACTCTTACTAGCTCCCATCTCCCATCCAGCCTTTCTATTTTTAGAGTAAGTAGCTGAAATGCAAAAGGTGTATTTACTTTCAGCCATCATTAATGCTTTCTTTTAAAACTGCTAGTCAGCATTCCTCTCTTCTGCAGGTCTGGATTGGTTTTATTTTCTAATAGTAATTTAACCAGGTAGCTTCATTAAGTGAAAGAATTAAGTGCCCTTTAGTAATGAGATATTCTGTGATCTATATGGGAACAGAAAAAAGTTTTGAGGGAGCCATCCCAATAGTTGTACAACTTCCTTCTCTATCTGCAGAGAAAGAGAAGGGATTTGTGATGCCCCTGAATCTGTTTTGCAAATCCTTCCTGAGAATCTGCATGCCAAAACGGGGCTGTTCAACTGTTGGCCTATGGCCTGGGTGCGGCTGCTTCTCTGCTGGATTAGGGACAGAAATTATGTGTAAACCGATAAGAGTGATTGGAAACTGGTTCAGATCTGTAATTTAGCAGAAGTTCAGTGCATATAAACCACTTTCAAAATGGCTGAAGCCAGTTTTTAAGATAAACCTAAATGGATGTAGTATCAAACTTAACTGATTTATGTTAAATTAGTTTATTTCATAGATTTCATAGACATTAGGGCTGGAAGGGACCTCGAAAGATCATAGAGTCCAGCCCCCTACCTGAAGGGCAGGAAGTCAGCTGGGGTCATAGGATCCCAGCAAGATAAGCATCCAATTTTCTCTTGAAGGTGTTCAATGTAGGTGCTTGAACCACCTCCGATGGCAGGCTGTTCCAGACCTCGGGGGCTCGGACAGTAAAGAAATTCTTCCTTATGTCCAGCCTGAAACGGTCTTGCAGTAGTTTATAACCGTTTGACCTTGTCATCCCTTGGGGTGCTCTGGTGAACAAACGTTCCCCCAGATACTGGTGGTCACCCCTAATAAATTTATAGGTGATCATCAGATCACCCCTGAGCCTGCGCTTTTCCAGGCTAAAGAGCCCCATAGCTCTCAGCCTGTTATCATAAGGTCTGTTTTCCTGACCTCTGATCATGCACGTGGCTCTTCTTTGGACTCGCTCAAGCTTCTCCACATCCTTTTTGAATTGTGGAGCCCAAAACTGGACGCAGTACTCCAGCTGTGGCCTCACCAAGGCTGAGTACAAGGGGAGAATGATGTCCTGGGATTTGCTTGAGAAGCATCTATGGATGCAAGCCAGCGTTTTGGTCGCTTTACTAGCCACAGCATCGCATTGAAGGTTCATGTTCATCTTGTGGTCACTGATGACCCCCAAGTCTCTTTCTTCCATAGTGCTAGCCAGTGTAGCACTGCTGAGCCTATAAGGGTGCTGCAGGTTTTTCCTCCCAAGGTGGAGAACCTTGCATTTTTTGGTGTTGAACACCATCAGGTTCTCGTCCACCCATTTGCTGAGCCTGTCCAGGTCAGCCTGGATCACCCTCCTGTCTTCAGGTGTGGATGCTTTGCGCCAAGGTTTGGTGTCATCGGCGAACTTGGCCAGTCCGCTTCTTAGTCCAATGTCCACATCATTAATGAAGATGTTGAACAATATTGGTCCAAGGACAGAGCCTTGGGGGACCCCACTGGTCACAGGGCACCATGACGATTGACTTCCGTCAATTACCACCTTCTGGATCTGACCATGGAGCCAATTTCCCAGCCAGCGGATCGTGGTGGACCCAAGACCACAATTGGACAGATTTGCCAAGAGGTGATCATGGGATACCAGATCGAAGGCTTTTTTGAAGTCAAGATATATGACATCAATCTCTTCTCCCTTGTCCAGGTGATAGGTCACCTGGTTATAAAAGGAAATGAGATTGGTCAAGCAAAACCTACCCGCTACAGACCCATGCTGGCTATCCCTCAGGCTGTTGGCGTCGGCCAGTCCATTAAGGATGGCCTCTTTAATAAACTTTTCTAAGATTTTCCCTGGGATAGAGGTCAGGCTGATGGGCCTGTAGTTTGCCGGATCCACTTTCCTCTCTTCCTTGAAGATTGGAAGAAGGCCAATGTGGTGCCAGTCTTCAGGCACTATACCAGAGTGCCAGGGAGTTCTCAAAGATCCATGCCAAAGGCTGGGCTATGATGCTCGTCAGCTCCTTGAGTACCCTGGGGTGTAGGTTGTCGGGGCCAGCAGACTTGAAGGTATCCAGCCTCTCAAAGTGTTCCTTCACGAGGTCAGCATTGATGGAGGGCAGGGGATCTCCCTCATCCAGACCTCCCTGTTCTGTAGTGGGCATGGGCGTCTCATGAGATTGATGAAAGACCGACACAAAGTACCCATTTAATAGGTTGGCTTTTTCCTGTGCGTCAGTTGTCAGTTGTCCCATCTGGTTTAGCAGGGGTCCAGTGTTATTGAACTTCTGTCCCAGATCCCCTCCAGATTCAAGTTAACTCACAGTCCCCCAGCATCTCAGGATGCTCTGCATCTCCCCCACAAACCTCTCCTGCAGGGTGGGGAGGCTAGCCTTGGCACAGGCTCCCTGATCCAGCCAAGCAGGGAGTCATGCTCTAGCACCCCAAGGCTTCTGGCTTGGGCCACTGCAGGTGGTATGTGGCTTCATTTCCAGGATCAAAACTGAATATTTATTCACTTGCTTACTGGTTCAATCCATGCAGTTTAGACTAACCTGTGAAGATTGAATCAATTCATCCTTGGGCTTTTTGACTGTCTGTACTTAACCCTGCTGTGCAGCAGGGGATGGCCTGAGGGGTCCATGGCACCACTGCGACCTGTGATAGATGGCACGTATATCCTGCAAAGTAGTGGGAGATCCTAGTAGAGTGCCCCCATAGTTGGCTTCCAGCTGTGCGAAAGTTGAATAGCCTTGTTCTAGAAAAAGCAAGTTGTGAAGCTCAGGTTGAATAACCATTATTGTCAGTAATTCATTGGTCATTCTTGCTGTTAAACTAAGCACTTTGGTTCACTGCTTCTGTGCAGCCTGCTTTAAGTGTGCACAGCAGGTAGAGCTGTGAGAAGGATGTGAACAGAGTTCTAAATTTGCCTGAAGCTGAGGGTGGTTCAGGTTCAATGCCAACTGTAACTGTCTTCCCCTGGTCACAGGACTGACCTGATAATGTCTTCATAGTCTGATGTCCTCAGTTCTGCAAAGTGGCTGTCTCCTTCAGGCCTGTCCTGTAGTAGAAAGAGCAGCTGAATTTCTCTTTTCCCTGCCGCCTTCTTTGGGATTGGTGAATTTAGAGTGGCATATGGTATGGGATAGCCATTTCCACAGCATTCTTCAGGGGGCACCAAGTAAGGGATGCTTTTCTGCCCCTCAGACCTCTGTTACTTTATATATGGGATCAGGTTAGTTCAGGAGTCAAATATACATGCTTTCATTTATCTGGCAAATACAAAACAATGTCTGGGATAATTGGATTAAACATTTATTCTAAAATGCTGCTTCTAATGTATGTGGAGAAACTGCCTTCATAAAGTGGTTGAAAAGAACCTTCCATTTTTTATTATAGAAGATGAAGCCTTATTTGCTTTAACAAGAAATGCCACTGCTGCTGCATAGGGGTGCACTGATAGAGATTTTTGGGGGCTGATACCAATGGCCAATTTTTAAGGAGTCATATTGGCCAATACTGTTCCGATTCCAATATGCAGCCAGGGAGCATGGAGAGTGGTCTCCAGCAGGTAAGTCTGGTGTGGGGGAAGGGGTGGTATGAGGGGAAGGCCAGATTGAGGCCCCTGTGGCGAGGGGGAGTGGGGCTGGGGCAGATGCTGGCTTGTTCAGGGGGCACGGGGGGCGGGGGCAGCTCCTGCTGCTGCACACACCCCAGGAAGACATGGGGGGGGGGAAGAGGGCATGTGCCCCCAGATCTGTGCATGGGGCAGGGTGAGAACTGCCGCTGCAGGCTGGGGCTGGGGTGCTGCCAGGCTCTTTCCAGCAGGAACTGGGCTGGGCTGCCTTCAGCATAGGCAGTGATGGTGCTGAGAGTGGGGCTCCGGTGGAGGCTGCAACCCCACCAAAATTCTCTGTAGCCTCCCTCCCATTGCAGCCACCTCTGCCACTTACCCTGAGTGTAGCCCAGCCGAGCCCCCCACCAGAAAGAGCTCAGCATTGCCCTGGCCCCAGCCCACAGTGGTAGCCTACCCTTGCCCTGTGCACAGATCCAGGGGGCACATGCCCCCATGCCTTCCTGGGGTCTGAGGTGTATGCAGCGGCTGGAGCTGCCCCCTCCCCCACATCCCCCAGGCAAGCTGTGGCTCTGTCCCATGCCCCGTCCCAGCTATGCAGCACCTGCCTCAGCCCCACTCCCTCCCTCACCTTGGGGGCCTCTGCTTCCCCCCCCCCAAAAAAAAAACCCCCAAAAAACAAAAACACCCCTTCCTTCCCCCAACAACAGACTTACCAGCCAGGTGCTTTTCTCCAAGCTGCTGGGCTGTGCTCCTGGTTGTGTGTATGCTGCAGCTACACACATGCACGGGGCATTTATCGGCCACATCTGGCAAAAAAAAGCCAATTTCCATTACTGTCAATTTTTGCTATATTGGTGCCAAACCAATATGGGTCCCATGTATTGGTGCACCTCTACTGCTGCACAGTCACAAAGCAAAGATGTTATCTTTTTCTCTTTATATATATTTTAAATCTCCTGCTAATGTCAAGAATTGATATTATCAGAAGAAAGCACTAGATTTACAAGGTTCAGGCATTTTAACTACCTGATATGAAAATATTTGCTATGGTTGCCAACTGGTCTGTGTCAGCATTTCCACCTGCTGAGCTCTACTGGGAAAAGTGTAATAGTGAAAGATGCTTTAAAATGCTAATAGGGGCAAAGTTTGTGGCTCTGGAGTGCTTAGACAAAATAGCAAGGAGGATTGGAAAACCAGTTTTGCAACAAAGATAATCCTGTATTTTAATTTCCACTCTGCTAGAAAGTAGTTTATATCAGCAGATGATAGTGATCTTCACAGGTTTTGTGGGAATAAATTGAAAAAAATTCTCTATAATCAAGTATGGAAAAGGATCTTTCTATATAGCACACAGACCATCTAAAGCCTCCGAAAAAGATGTTTGCCAAGATAAAATTTACATTGGGAAAATCCACTGTAGGATAGAGAGAGAGTTGGAAGTAACCTTTTTAATAATTTGTATTCCACAAGGTAATTTAAAAGAGAAGTTATAAAGAAGATGGTAACTAAACATTGGCCAATCAAGATTGTGCATGCACACATCATCATCATCAAATATGTTAAAGCAAAGAAACATTATGAAATAAAAATATTGTTTGCAAATGCTAGAATGATCTGTTATTGACAATGTGATTAGAATATTTGCTTTGGTTTTGGCTCACTTACAAAAAAAAGGCAACAGAAATTTCTGACTAGCTGCTGTTTTATAGATTTTTTTTAAAATATTGAGTAAGTGTCTCATTTTCCAGACAAAATACTTCATTAAGATAGCTAAATACTAAGGAAAACAAATATCAAATGTTCAAATTAAAATTAAACCCCCAACTTCTAGGATAATATTTTCAAAAAAAATTAATATTCTTTTTCATTGAACTGACCTCACTAAGAACAATTAGGTCAATACCAAACATTTTTGCCAATCTTGGAGCCTGGTCCCTTAAGTATAGACATAACTTCCTAATCGTCATTTATGTGCATAAAGATATTAAAAGTCCTTTAAAATAAATTAGGCAGATCACTCATCTAATATATATACTTTGATGGAAAACTTTCAGATAATGTCATCACATTTTGGTGTTCTATCTGAAGATTTTGACTGAGAATGTTAAAGCTTGAGTTTTTCAAGAACTAACAACACAGAATACTGAAGCAAACATAAAGATTGGTGGTATTAAACTGAATAACTGCACCTACCTGTGAAGTGTCCTCATTAAAAACACACTAACAGCTTTACATGTATCGTTGTTTATATAAGTCTGTGTGTAACATGTCTTTCACCTTTACACAGGGATCAAATTGGACTGAGCAGTAGTACTGAGCATTGTACTCTATGATTCTGAGTAGGACTATTAAAACAAAAGGAAATAATGTTTTCTTTGTTGAACTTTCAGATGAACATTTTTCATTAGAAACTGTTCACAGGAACATTTTGAAACAAGAAAACTTGAAATTCTAGATTTTTTTTTTTTTTTGGAGCTCAGAGTGAAGTTACCTTTTCTTACTCTTTCTTTTGCCACTTAATATAGAAGTGTATGACTGGGAGGCATGAGGATAGATGACGTCTATCTTCTGCTCTAAGGCAGGATCAAGTCTAGACCATCCCTCACAGATGTTTGGAAACCCCAATGAAGGGGTTTCCACAATCCCCATCTAAGTAGCTTGTTCCACTTCTTAAGCAAAGCTTATAGTTTGACAGCTTTTTTCCTAATGTAAGTCTTGGGTACAAATTAAGCTGATTATTTGTCCTACTATCAGTAGACAGAGAGAACAATTGATCATCTTTGTGTTGCATTTCTTCATATTTGAAGAGGCTCGTCATAGAGCCCTTGAATCTTCTCTTTTCTAGACTAAGCAAATCCAATACTTTTATCCTTTCCATTTTGTTCTCTTTGAGACTCTCTCCATTTTGTTTATATGTCTCTTAAAGTTGGAGCCCAACATTATGCCAGCTAAAGCTTTAAACACTACGAGCAGAGCAGAATAATTGGTTTCTGTGTGTCTTTCATAAAACAACCTTGTTGATACACTTCAGAACGAGATTTGCCTTTTTTTGCAACAGCATTGGTTTGTTGCAGCATAATTGAATGAATGGTCTAAGGTTTTATTAAAAATTGACAACTAAAACATTTTGCTTCAAGATTTCCCATTAAAAAATAAGAACTAGATATTTAAATACTTTTCCATAAACATCTTAATTCTTGACCGCATTTCAGTTGAAAAAAAATTTGGTCAAAAAATGTCAAGAAGATTTGAGCGGAATGGGTTATTTTGAAAGTATTAGCACACTTCTAGTTGGAATAACTTTGGTCATTCATATAGTAGTAGGATAAAACACCTCCCAATACTGTACTGCTGTATAGTGTTTGTATCTATTTACCCCTCTCCAGTAGCTTACCTATTCCCTCCTCCCTCTCCAGTTTTCACTTTCTGACTTTTCCTGTCCTCTTTTCTTACTTGCTGCTCTCACCCATCCACAGAACTTCTCTCATTTTGTCCTCCTCTTCCCTGCTTCTTAACTGCTACTCCCTTAACAGCAAGATGCATGCTGGAGCCTAGAGTAGGAACCGATTAATGCAAAATACCATGCTACCTGCTACTGGGAAGAGCAGAGAAGCAGCCATGGGTAAGCAGCAGAGAAAGCACAAGGTTATCTAGGTGAGTGTAAAAGAGTTGCTGACCATTCTGTCTTCCTCAGATTTAGCCCAGTTCAGGAGCACAGAAGTTTTCCCCATTCCCACTAATCTTCTTTTGGCCAGCAGTTGCTGCTCTACTCATTTTTCTGTGACTCAAAAGGAACTTGTCAGAGACATGGTGTGATAGAAAGAGTAAAAGCTTTCTTTTTTTCCATTTTTCATCATTAGTGGTCATTTTGCATGTAGACCAGGAGTGCTTAGAACTTGTTCAATGGTTTGGGAATTACTCAAAGTGCTCTATTAAAATGGAACTCAATGTTGTATAAATTGGGTGTACTAACAGTTAATCAAGTAAATTGAACTGATAATGGACCAAAAACCAGCCTAAAAAAGCTGAGTGAAACTAAAGTGGAGACTACATCTAAACAGTGTTTCCATCTAGTGCAGTGGGGCTCTAGATGGAGCCAGATTTGGCCTGTCAAGTCCATGTGAAAGGCACATAGTTGGCATGTGTACTCCTGCTCAGCCTCTGGCCAGAGCCATCACTTCCCTCTTTTCCCCTGATGCTGAATTGAATGAGGGGGTGTGGGAGGAGGAGTGAAAAGTGATAGCATTCCCTTTCCTCCTCCCTGCCCCTTTCCCTATAGCTCTGGAGCTGCCACAGCCGGCTTGCCCATTTCCTGGCCTTAGCCTATTTCTAATCTTAAGGTTTGGCCCACTTGGAAAAAAATGTTGCTTTAGGAACTAGATTCTATTATATTAGCTTCACTGTCAGCAACAGTACATCCATCCATGCTGTACATTTTGAAGAGACAAAGCATTCTGGTCTGTGCATGGGAATCTCCTTTCCCCAAGTCCCCGGCATTCAGCTGGGTTGAGTAGGAGGTGCTCCAGTTGCACCCATGTGGCCCAAAGTGGCTCACAGGAACACTGTACCAGTCCAGCCAGACTTGGCTGCATGCTGGGGACTCAAGGTGAGGAGAGGGTGCAAGGAGAAGCAGGGAACACAGCATGCCATCAGTCCAGCCAGACCCAGATAACTTGCAGCTCCTAGCCCCCTTCTCCCTGTACCCCCTCTCTTGCCTGAGTCCCCGGCCCATAGTCTTCCCAGGCACTGCTTTGGGCCACATGGGTACTGCTGGCATGGCTTCTGGCTGTGCTGGGGATTTGCTGGGAGGGTGGGGAGGTCTTGTGTGTGCCTGTGTGTGCATGTGCCTGTGTGTGTCTGCGCCTGTGTGGACATGCAACAAAACTTGTTAAGTGGCCCTCCAGCCCAAATAATTTACTATCCCTGTGTTAACGGCCTGGACCTAATAACTGTAGTTCAAGAGAACCTGGGAACAGTTTGTGCAAGTTTAATTAGCTCTGACTATTTCTTATTTCCCCTTAAAAGAACAGCAATTTAAAAACTAACAGTAATGCCACCAAAAAGTTGCAAAAATAAATGTAAGTCAGGGAATGTCAAATTTGAAGGTTTTTCTTGGAATGCTGCTTTAGGTTGGATACATTCTCATGTGCAATGTTGTCAATTCTGCTTTTTATTGCTAAATATAAATGAATCTATTATAAATTATTAATGAATTCCATGAGCTGTGTATGACATTGTCACATTAATAAGAAATAACTGTCTTATTTGTTTGGTAAAATTAGGCATAAAAGAATAAGTACACGTTTAAAAAAAACCCTTAAACATTGCAATAGCAGTATATAAAATGAAAATTAGCAAAGACTAAACGACAGGGTAAAAATAACAGAATTAAACAGTATTGAAAATGTTGCACACTGAAAGCATGAGTTGTATAGAACATGCTGTTAATGGTAATGTAACAATATGCAAATGTGTACTTTTTCCAGCTGTTCTATTGCAATGCAGGAAATAATAAAACAGAACGAAGTATGGAACACATCACTGTGAACGGTAAAGAAAAGCTCTGTTCTAGAAAATAGTTGTGTATCTAAAGAGCATCTTTTCTCCTTTTAGGAGGAAATAAGTTATTTCTTTCAAATACAAGAAATGGCTTTTCTTTTAAAGATACCATGCACTCAGGTTTCCCTCCACTAGGTCTCATCTTCCTAGGGTGATGGAGGTCAAAGATCACTTGTCTCAGATGTTTGGCCCTTGCAGCACTCAGAGATTGGTATGAGAGTCTCACATGCCTTTATTCTCTTTAAAACATACTCAATCAGTTTCTTACCGACTATGGTGAGACTCTCCTGCAGGAACTACGTACCAAGATACCTGCTCCAGCTCCTTTTAGAATACTACCTTTACGTTACAAAAATTCTGACGAGTAATATTCATTTCAGAAGACATATCCAGAAAATGGAAGGATTCGAAATTCCTGGAGGTAAAAGCAATGTTTTTAATCTATTCCCTATTTTTAAGTAGACATATCCCAGAAAGCGTTACCAGGCTGGCATACATGAACAAATGTGGATTAACTCACTAAGTAATGATAGACATATTTTGCTTCTGAAATCATAAATTGTATTGATCTGTCAGCATCATATGTTGCAGTTGATTATGGTTTTCACTGTTCTTGTTATCTCACTGTCTAGATGGAAATGCTTCCTAAGAAAGAAGCATTGGTCAAATGTTGGTGGACATGATTGCTAAATTAATGCACAAAACTTTGATATCTATCAGTTCACATTTTGTGAAGAAATAGTTTCAGTTATCTGGACTGTCTGAATATGTAATAAAAAAGAAAGTTCTGAAATGTGCATGAGAGATTATTTTTTGTTAGTAAACTTAAATAGTATGCAGATATACTAATCTTACAGTTAGAGATATATTCTTTGTGGAGAAAAATTCAGTAAGTGGGTATTACTGCTAGGAAGCTCAGACTGACAAAATTTTAAGCTGTTCAGGATTCTACAGAGAGCAACAACATCCTATTGTGACACATACTAATCAGCTTGAAAGAAAAACTCAGGTAGAAGGAATTTACTTTTCCCACCTGTGTGTCAGTCTCTTCTAGAACTCATCTTTTTTTTTTTCTTCTTCTTGAGACTAGACTGAAATGTCTGTTCTGTGCCTGGAATGTGACAGTGTCTGAAGAACAAATACAGTATTATAGCTGTTGGTGGGATTGCTTGACACTTCCTACTAGAACATCCTGCTTTAAGTAGCTTATTATAACTTTGCCAAATTTTAGCTGCTTGGACTGAAAATTATATTTGTCTTCCACAAACTTAACTTGTTTGAAAATGTCAGTCAAAATAGATCAGCCCTTTCCAGAAATGAGGCTAGGGAAAATTCATTGTTCTGCCCCTATTACAAATTCTAGAAAACTTTTCTTTGAAAAGTTCTATTGGTTCCAGCCTTTTTTGGCAGTGGGGTGACTTTTATATATCAAGATCTCTCTTTTGCTATCTCTATGTAGATCTGCCCAAATTTGGTCAATTTCAGATATTTTGGAAAAAAATACATTTTTCACATGCTCAGGGAACTAAGTGCTGCAGCTTAACAACTAGGGTCAGCAAAGTTGCCAACTGGAATGAATATGGGAATGAGCAGGACTGTCTCTTCCATTGCATTTCTGGGTTGTGTGGACTATGCTGAGTCTCGAGTCCAGGCATTGCAAATGAGACACAGAGGTTGCATCTGCATGTGCACCTCACTGTGAAGTAAATTAATTGGCTGTGGAGTAAAGCATCACCCTCTACATGTGCAATGCTATTAGGCCACAGTAAACTAATTAATTAGTACGAGGACAATACTATTTTACAGTGGGGTAATAAACTGCGATTAAATACATGTGTAGATGCTGACCACTGGTATAAATTGCACCCAGTCAGCCCAGCCAGCTGGGAGCCAGACTTTGCCTGGCACCTAGCCACGCTGCTCTGCAATTGCAGACCCTTGTGCCCCAGCCAGCCTCTGTGCCACCTGACACTGCTGCCTGGAGCTGACCCCCCCATGCCTTCTGCCGTAGCTCAAATTGCTTCTGTCCTGGGCGCACATGTAGATGCTGTGCCCAGGAGTAGTTTACTCTAGCTCAAACTGCTCTAAAGTTTATTGCTTTGAATTTATTGCATGTGTAGATGCACCCAGAAAGTATCTCTTGTGTGTTCTGTTGGGCACAGACAACGGAGACGAGGAAAATGCATAGTATGAATACAAAAAGGACAGTATCTAGACTTGGAGAGGGCAGAGGAATATTTACACTGGGGCAAGAAGCCAGTGATATGTACCACGTTTAATTGTATACCAGATTCACCACTCCCCAGAAACAGTCTTCTAAAACTGGGGTGTATATTTTAAGCAGGGAAGCTGATTTTTCTGCCCAAAATAGAAGCAGAGATGCTGAAAAATTACTCCTGCTTCTTTTCCTTTTTTTCCCCTTCTCTTTGCTGCAGCAGCAGAGGGGAGCCAAGTCCAGAAATGTCACATTTGGGGGTGGGGAGGAAATAGGAGGGGGGTTGCAGTGGCATAGTCACACTCCTCTTTTAATTCCTGCTACACTTAGTTTAAAACCAACGGCCCAGCAGCAGTTGAGGGTGCCAGTTGACTTCATGGCTCAAAATGTTTACCTGATTCTTGCTAATTGCTCTTCACTCCACAGGTATTAGTGCCTCTTTCCTTTTAATGGTTTTGATGTTCCACTAATTAAGCTATCCTTTCTTCTGCAGTGTTGCTGTCTGTTAGCCATTTCTGGTCTCATATCCTATTCCACAGCCATGCAGACTCTTTATAGTTCTTTTCAAAACCATGGATCTTCCCATGTATTCCAGTCTTCAACAACAACTATGGTTTCAGCTTTTGGAAAAGCAGCCAAGAACTGCTAATAATTCAGCTGGAAAAGGGTTCAAACTATAGCTTTCAACTGATCAGGAAAGGGAGGGTGAGCGACCTTAAAAGTAGGCTCTGTACCCACTCTGTGGGGCCATAACTCTGGAAACAGTCTTTTCCTTCATCCTGCCATCCCAAAAACAAGGTGCATATTTTAATTGGAACCATGTGATATGCAAGAACATATGGTATATACGGCAGAGGTCTGGAGAGAAGGGAGAGTGGAAAATGCAAGTTTGAGTGTGAAGATGATTGGAATTGCTTGGGCCTAGAGACTGGGACTGGACATTACATGAAGAGCAGAAAAAGCTGGGATAACTTGAGTAAAGAGAGTGGATAGAGATCTGGAGAAGCAAATGCAAAGCTAATGAATATGGAAGGAATCCTGAGACTAAATGAGACTGGCTGAGCAAGTAGAAAGAGGAGAGAGAGAGATCCCATGAGGCTCCATGATGTGAGGGAGGGCTGTCCACATTCTGAGTGGCTGGGAGGTGCAGGGCCCCTGCTACATGTTGTGTGGGCTGCATGCCCCCTTCCTCCCCTCCCCACCAGCTACGTGTTGTATGGGCCACAAAGCACGGCCCCACACCACACCATACCAACATTCCCATGCTGTGCTACATGATGCATCAACCCCTCTCCTCTACCAGTGTTGCACAGTAGGTGCTTCTCACTTTGCTGTGCTGTACCATGCTGCACTATACCACTCAAGGGCTTCCAGCCACAGGGTCCCTCATCCTTGTGGGCCACCCTGACCACGGAGGCAGGAGCAGCAGTAGAAGCTGGAGGAGGGAGTGGGAGGCCAGGGACTGGTGGAAACAGGAGCAGTGTTGGGGGAGGGGGGAGTGCCAAGACTTGAGAGCCCAGGGGCCACCTCTTAACCCTTCAGGGGCTACACGTGACCCACAGGCTGCCAATTGTTCAGCCCTGGTATGACGGGAGAATTGCATCTGTTTGTATAAAGGGTCTGAAACAAGGAGAAGCCGGTGTTGCCGGAAGAGAAGAAGATTGAATGAGGAATTGGGAGGAGAGAATTGAGATTGTCTATAAGCAGGGAATCTGGGAGGAGTCTGAGGATTGGATACCGGGAGTTTAGTCAAGGAAAAAATGACTATGACTAGGGCAAGAAGATATTGGCAGGGAAGAAATGGGGGTGGACAAAGACAGGCTGGAAGAGTCAGGCCAGATAAAGGTTGAGCTTTGTGGGAAACAGGCAGAGAAGTATTTCCACTAGAGTACGCTTCCCTCTAGAAACCAGAATGGAACCTGATATTTCAGAGTCTCCTCTTTCCCTTGCTGTCGGCAAATACCTGGGACATCCTGGGATGTCCATTGACAAAATGTTTGTCTCGTTGCTATTTAGTGCTAGTCCATATTTTTGTTCTTTCTGTGGTGATGTTCCAAGTTACTCCATTAGGTCAAATATTTGTGGCCTTTCCAGTGGATATAAAGGATCCAACCCTGCTGATGAGCAATGTAGGTGTTAATATTCTAGAATTTCTGTTTTATTTTTCTAGTTTGCTTTTTGAAACTCAGAAATCATGTGCAAAAAACTATGTTAAAGGATCATTAATAAGATAGCAAAGCCAAGCACTCAGGAGTAGGAAATGCTCAAGAATAAAAATTGCGGTGAAAATATAATCAGTCCCCTTGTGCAATACAATATGGTACACACCTTATTTAAATTATATACTGTTTTTTTTCCATGCAACCCCTTATTTAGTGCAAAGAGTGGGTAGCAGTCACTGACTGAACAATTATTCAGTATTTTCTTTTATCATTATTGTTCAGCACATAGCTTCAAGCTTTATTTTCTGCACACTGTTCAAAGGTTGCTCTAAAAAACAAAATGATTAATCTCCTCAAGGACTTCCTATGGTGAACATCTGTATAATATCTGAGTGTTTCACAATGCTTTCATGGAAATAATATCTTAATACCCCTTATTTATAACTGAGGCACAAGAGAAACCTGAGGAAAAGCATTCACTGGATATGAAGCATCCAATTTGAGATGTGTGGGTTCTGACTTTGACTCTGGTTGTTCCTATAAGGAAGACAGCTTGCACAGAACAATTTTTCTAATTATTTAGTTGGTCTAATAAAAGATATCACATCTACGCAAAAACCCTTGTCTGCCTATGTCCTTAGACCAACACAGCTACAACCAACAACTCTCTAAGTTCTTGGCACTTTTGAAACTCAGACCTCAGAGTCTCAAGTCAGGCACTAGAAAATGAGGAACACTAAAACATTCAAGTTACTTTATTTTGGCCCTCCCTTATTTTGGAGAGGGTCTGAATTTTTGCAGACTAAATTATACTCTTGAAATAGTCATGTGTGTAATGGTCTAATTTTCACAATAGCGGCTGAAAGGCTGATGTTTGCAATTCAGTTGGGTGTCTATGAACATTTTGATAGGGAGATGACTGATTTTTTTTTTCTACAAGTTGGGTATGCTATGCTTGATTTTGCAGTCACTGAAGCCAACAGCAAAACTTCTAATAATTTCAGTTGCATGTGTTCAGATCTTTAGCTAGAGTATGGCTAAAAGCCATCAGAGATAATTGAAATAGGACAAGACTAAGAGTATGCAGGTAACCACACTAGTTTTTACTGTTACCTATTTTCTCTTGTATTTGTCACGCTTGTCTTGTTTTAAATTGGGTAAGTCTTATCAATGATTGTCAGTGAGATTTGGGCACATAAATGATTACGGTTATATTTTTTTTTTATTTGACCAAATTCTCTCCAGGAAAGGAACTGCCTTTTGCTCTCTCTCATGCGTGTTCTTGCTGTCTCTCGTGCTCTCGCTCTGCATATGTTTGAATGCAAGAGTACTGAGAGAATTTATACTGAAAAGACATGGCTCAGTCCTTCTATACTTATCATAGATTAGTACACAATGATTTGTAGCAGATTTGTTCTACTGTGACTGGGGATTTTTCTGGGATACACAGGAATCTTTTGACCCACACAGTAGGCTATTTTTTAAAGACAGGGATGTGGAAACTTAATTTACAATTAAATGCTGTCAGTTAAAGAGTAACCGTCCTGATTTCTGTGGGCAAGCTTATGAAGCTTGCAATTTTGATAATGAAAACATTACAGTTGAGCACAGTGGGATTTTTCACAATTTTTGTGTTTGGGAATGAAATCAGCCCACATATCTGTACAACAGAGTTCTTTCAGATTTCTTTTTCTTTATATTGTTTGGAGGTGTTACAATAAGAATATAAATATAGCAAACAAGCCCCTAAAACATAGCAATCTCTTGCCTAAAAGTTTCCCTAGCTTCCTAAATTACCTTGTTTTATATATTTTGGTATTTTTATATCTGAGAGTCTCCTAGAATATGTGGGAATAGATGCCTCCCTCCTGCTTTTTTGTAGCGCCCTGAAATAATCTGTTTTAATACAGAAAGGCCACAGAATATTTTATGCAACACGAGCACAGGGGCAGTTGCAGCATGTGGTAGTTTACCACTGCTTCATTGAGGATCATTTTAAATATAATAACTGAATTTATTGCTTATCTTCCATTTGTTCTGGTGCCAACTTTAAAAAACTTTTTGTGGTTTTTAGTGTGTGTGTGTGTGTGTGTGTGTGTGTGTGTGTGTGTGTGTGTTGCTCTTCCTGTGGGACTTTACAAATTATTCTTTTTAACTCTGCCACCAAATAGGCAGTCAGGAGCCTCCTGTTGTGACGCTTTCAGGTTAGGAATTATATTGATTTCTGCATGAGAGATTTGTGATACTGCATTAATTTTCCTTTTTCAATATACTCACTGGTTTCAAGTCTATTAATTTGTCTTAACCAAACAAACAAAAGCTTTTGAATTGACAGAATCTGAAGCACTCTGAACAAACAGGATCTTCCCTAGAGAAGTTCACTTAGAAAGGGACTGGCAAGTTAGTAGACCTTCAGTTTTCCTCATCCTCTCCCCTTGCTTCTCCATTAGACAATGATCAGGAATCTCTTCAGTACCTGAATCTTCATGATTGAAAAGGGCTTACCTTACAGAATATAACCAATATTTTATTAGAGCTTAAGGTGCTGTTACAGTAGTCATAAAATAGCAATGGAGTGATAGAGTTGTTCATTAGAATGTCAGAGTGAGATCTATGGAACTTATTGCCGTGACAGTAGTGCCAGACTATGTTAGTGTTCTGAATCGAAAACAAGCGGATTTCTACTTAATGGGATATTGCACAAGGTATAATAATATGTGACAATAGTCTCTCCACCGTTTAGATTACAAAAGTGGATAATTTGCATCATGGCATGGAGGGCTTACACCAGGCAAATTACTTTATATAGTTGTTTTAAAAAGTAATATATTGGAGAGCATCTTACTCTGTTCTGAAAACTTATAATTGAATGCTGTACACTACAGTGTTAAAATACTCCGTACTAAAAGTAGAATCTTGACTATCGAGAATCTCCTCAAGCTTTCAAAACAAGAAGTCAGAAAACACTGTGATCATAAAAACAAAAAGATTCTAATTTTACTTATCTCTTTGTCTTCCTTACCAAATAGGTTTTGCATTCAGATTGGGTATCTTTGCCAATACTCTTCCTGGAGTTAGGAAATAAAGTAAGTGATATAATGACGAGTCAACTGCAAAAAGGTTTGCAGATACTTTTTGAGTAAAAGGTTTTAATAAAAAAAATACTTGTGAAAGATACAAGATTGACAGCCACGGAAAATGAATTTTTGATCATGTATAAAATACATACAGTAGTAATATGGTAAATTTCCTAACAAATCATAGATTTCATAGACATTAGGGCAGGAAGGGACCTCAGAAGATTGAGTCCAGCCCCCTGCCCAAAGGGCAGGAAGTCACCTGGGGTCATAGAATCCCAGCAAGATAAGCATCCAGTTTGCTCTTGAAGGTGTTCAATGTAGGCACTTGAACCACCTCCGGTGGCAGGCTGTTCCAGACCTTGGGGGCTCGGACAATAAAGAAATTCTTCCTTATGTCCAGCCTGAAATGATCTTGCAGTAGTTTGTGACCATTCGACCTCGTCATCCCTTGGGGCGCTCTGGTGAACAAACGTTCCCCCAGATACTGGTGGTCACCCCTGATAAACTTGTAGGTGGCCATCAGATCACCCCTGAGCCTGCACTTTTCCAGGCTAAAGAGCCCCACGGCTCTCAGCCTGTCATCGTAGGGTCTGCTTCCCTGACCTCTGATCATGCGCGTGGCTCTTCTCTGGACTCTCTCAAGCTTCTCCACATCCTTTTTGAATTGTGGAGCCCAAAACTGGATGCAGTACTCCAGCTGCGGCCTCACCAAGGCTTAGTACAAGGGGAGAATGACGTCCCGGGATTTGCTTGAGAAACATCTATGGATGCAAGCCAGCATTTTGGTTGCTTTACTAGCCGCAGCATCGCATTGCAGGCTCATGTTCATCTTGTGGTCACTGATGACCCCCAAGTCTCTTTCTTCCATAGTGCTAGCCAACATAGCACTGCCGAGCCTATAAGGATGCTGCGGGTTTTTCTTCCCAAGGTGGAGAACCTTGCATTTATCGGCGTTGAACACCATCAGATTCTCATCTGCCCACTTGCTGATCCTGTCCAGGTCAGCCTGGATCACCCGCCTGTCTTCTGGTGTGGATGCTTTGCCCCAAAGTTTGGTGTCATCGGTAAACTTGGCCAGTCCGCTTCTGACTCCAGTGTCCACATCATTAATGAAGATGTTGAACAATATGGGTCCAAGGGCAGAGCCTTGGGGGACCCCACTGGTCACAGGACACCATGATGAGTGACTTCCATCAATTACTGCACTCTGGGTCTGACCACGGACCCAATTTTCCAGCCAGTGGATCGTGGTGGACCCAAGACCACAATTGGCCAGTTTCACCAAGAGGTGATCATGGGAAACCAGATCAAAGGCTTTTTTGAAGTCAGGTTATATGACATTAATCTCTTCTCCCTTGTCCAGGTGATAGGTCACCTGGTCGTAGAAGGAAATGAGATTGGTCAAGCAAGACCTACCCGCAACAAACCTGTGCTGGCTATCCCTTAAGATGTTGGCGTCAGCCAGTCCATTAAGGATGGCCTCTTTAATAAACTTTTCTAAGATCTTCCCCGGGATAGAAGTCAGGCTGATGGGCCTATAGTTAGCCGGATCCACTTTCCTCCCTTTCTTGAAGATAGGCACCACGTTGGCCTTCTTCCAGTCTTCGGGCACTACACCAGAGCGACAAGAGTTTTCAAAGATCCATGCTAGAGGCTGGGCTATGACGCTCGCCAGCTCCTTGAGTACCCTGGGGTGAAGATTGTCAGGGCTGGCTGACTTGAAGGTATCCAGCTTCTCAAGATGTTCCTTCATGAAGTCAGCATTAAAGGAGGGCAGGGGATCACCCTCACCCGGACTTCCCTGTCCCGTAGCGGGCATGGGTGTCCCATGAGACTGATGAAAGACCGATGCAAAGTACCTATTTAATAGGTTGGCTTTTTCCTGGGTGTCAGTTGCCCCATCTGGTTCAGCAGGGGTCCAATGTTGCCCCTGCTTTTCCTCCGGCTCCCCACATATCTGAAAAAGGACTTTTTATTGTCCTTGATGCTCAAAGCTAGTTGGAGTTCAGTTGCAGCCTTGGCTTTCCTGGTAATCTCCCTACAGGACCGGACCAGTGCAGAATAATCCTCCTTGGAGGTGACTCCCATCCTTTGTAGGCCTTTCTTTTTCGCCTCAGGAGGTCTGCTAGGTCCCTGGAGAGCCAGGGGGGGCTGCTGTGCCCTCTTGCTGCCTTTCCTCCTAGATGGAATAGACTTAGTTTGTGCATTGAGGATCGCTTCCTTGAGGAGCAACCACTCTTCTTGAACTCCCCTCTCCCTGTGGTCATGGTCCCGTAGGGCCTCACTGACAAGCCTCCTGAGCTTGTCAAAGTCGGCTTTCCTGAAGTCAGGGACTTCCGTGTTGCTGACTGACTTGCCAGCTTTTCGGCGGATGGTGAAGGTGATCAGCTTGTGGTCACTGTCACCCAGCTTCCCATCAATTACTAGGTCGCCGACTAGGTCATCCCCAGTAGCCAGTACCAGGTCGAGCAGCGCTTTGCCTCTCGTTGGCCCATAGACTTCTTGAGTCAGGTAGAGGTCATCCACGCACGAGAGGAAGCTTTGCGACCGCTCAGATTTTGCTGAGCGATCCTCCCACGAGATGTCCGGGTAGTTGAAGTCGCTCATGACAACCATGGTCCTGGAGCATGCTGCCTCAGCCAGTTCCCAGGCAAACTCCTGGTCAAGCTCAGGACTTTGGGTGGAAGGTCTGTAGTAGACTCCCACAGTTGTGTCCCCTGTGCCGTGTTCCCCCTGGATTTTAACCCAGAGGGTCTCCAGTCGTCCACCCTGGTCGCCAATATCGGCTTGCAGGGACGTGTATCTTCTTTAACATAGAGAGCTACACCCCTGCCCCTTTTCTCTACACGATCCCTCCTGTACAGGGTATAGCCATCTATACCTGTGGTCCAGTCATGGGTGGAGTCCCACCAGGTCTCCGTTATCCCTATGACATCATAATTATTTGCATTGAGCAGGAGGATGAGCTCCTCCTGCTTATTCCCCAAGCTCCTGGCATTTGTGTACAGGCAGTCAAGTGTCCCCACGGGGGCTCCTTCCTTGCCCACAGATTTTACTAGGGCTGGGGCAGGGGTGGGCTCCCTTAAGTGCCTTGACCCGCTGGCTTTGCAAGGATTGCTCAGCAGGCCAGCAGTGGCGGTAGTCCCCCCGACCCCCAGCGGGCTTAGTTTAAAGCCCGGTAGAGCAGGTCAGCCAGTCTGGCTGAGAAGAGCCTCCTCCCTAGGGGAGAGAGGTGGAGGCCATCTCTTCCTAGCAGCTCGCTGTCTCTCTCACCAAAGAGTGGGCTGTGGTCATGAAAGCCAAAGCCTTCCTGATGACACCAGCGCTGCAGTCTTTGGTTGACCACGTGGATCCTCTTCTCCCTCCTCAGCCCATAGCCTGAGACTGGGAGGATCAACGAGAACACCACCTGTGCCCCCAGACCCTTTAGCCCCGCTCCCAAATCCCTGTAGCGCCTCAGATCAAATCTTGTCAGAACGGCTCGCCCTTACCCCAGAGGAATGACAGAGTAACTTACTCTGAGCCAAATCCTCCACTATTGTGAATCAGCAGTAACTCCGCTGAGTTCAGTAAAGTTATTGATTTACGCCAGCTGGTCATTCCCCCCCCCAATCATTCAGTTATGTGGCTTGCCTGCTGAGAGAGCCAACATTGTTTTTTATTTGTTTTTATTTGGTAGCAACCATTCCACTAAAAACTATATTGATACCAGAAACACAGTTTACATATTTTTAGATAGTAATTTTGTTCAGTCACTTTCATTCCATTTCAGTTGATAACCTCTAGATGTATCTATTTATCCATCTCTTGAATCATCCTGGAACCTGGATTTAGAGGATACTTTGATTTCAAATAATGGCACTGATACTCAGATGCTATCATAATGGAGTTACCTGGACCTAGGTGCATTTCAGAATTAAAAAAAAAACCTGCTGGATAAAAATCAAGTAACTGAAAGTTTAATATTTTGACATATAACATCTGCCCTGTGTAGGAGAGAAATGGAGAGCTGTCAATTAATTATCAGTTTGGCACTTACTTGGAATCAGTGCAAGTCCCAGACTGACTGACATTTCTGCACAGAAGATAGATGAGTGAGCCTGAGATTGGGTGAAAAGATTTTTCAGCAGAAAACCAAGATACATTGATTGCTAAGAACTAGATGATTCTGTAAGGCAGGCTACTTTTGCGGGGGGAGGGCAGGAATTCTTTATTCAGGCTGGGCAAAGTTTGCCTTGTAGATCTAATCAGAGGTTCTAGTTTGTAAAACTATAGCTACTCTATGCTTCTGCATATTCTGTAGGCCTCTCTTTTTGCTTGCTAGTTAAGCAGAGTTTGGAGAGAGAACAATTCTGATAGTTATTCATGGGGTATTCCTGTGTTATACTGGATCCAATATCTTCATTATTGTTTCAATGTGACTGAAAAAATGGTTGAAAGGGGAAAGTAGATTATTTAAAAAGTTGTATTTCCTATCTTTAATTCATTGTGGAGAAAGCAGAAGCCTAAAAGCATCGGGGAACTGATGGACAGGAAACTATGGCCTCTTGGAGGCAGGATTCATATCACATATACACTATATCTAGCAGCTGGGGCAATTATGGCCCCCAAGTCTATGGCTCTACTGAGAGAGTAGTTTCTGGAAACAACTGTAAAACTGTGGCTATTAGAAACCTCTCTCTAACAAAGTATGGCAGTAGTTGAAAAAGTGAATTTGAGTGAAATTATCTGCTTTGGAAACGGATCTTTTCCTGCTGTTAAGGCTTCTGGGTTGTTAATGTTTGGTCAGAGCTGTGGCACATTATGCTGACAGCAGTCTGTGCTAGAAATAAAAAACCCCTTCCTTGTGCTTAGATTCTCTGCTATTAGAAAGTGTTGTGCAATCATTTGGTTGTTAATCCACATTGCAATGATAAAATATACAACTTATCTCTAATAGCTTGACAGGATGCTTAATTCCAATCAGTAAGTAGTAATAATTTTGAAGCACAGCAGTAGTAGAGAAGAATTGTCTTCCTAACAGGGAATGACATGGCTCAGTAGGCGGTAATAGTCTTAGGAAGCCATTATTCAGTGAGACTCGCAAACCAGGACTATCATTTTTGGTTCTTTTCAGTTAGGCCCATTGAATAATTTTATGGGAAACATATAGTTGCTTTTTTGGAAAACCTTGTGTAAGGTTGTTTTATTACTCCATCATCCGCTGATTACTTGCAATATGATTTTCAATAGTGTTAGCAAAATCATAACTGTGCAGGTGCTCTTTGGACTTGTTATAATTCCACAACAAAGCAGAAGGATATTTTCTTCTTTATTTGGTTTTTTATTCCTTTCAATTCTTGCTCCCAGTTTACTAATATTCGGAAGAAACTTGGATCAGTATTTGGTTGGGCTGTTGGTACTGAAAACTCTCATTTCATGATAGCTTTAATATGCAAATCATGTCCTTTTTTTTGTTTCCCTGACTCATGAAGTTAGTGTGGATTATCGTAACACTGATAAAACCAAGCCCAAGCATAAATGAGATGTCATGTAGGAATTCTACCCTGAATTAGACTGTTGGCTCATCTTTATCTCTACTGGACTCTGTCTCCAGCAGTGACCAATGCCATCTGTTTAAAAGGAAGGTAAAAAAGTTACAGAATAACATGCCAATGGGGAGTGTTTCTTCCTGATCCCATTAGTTTATGGGATGGTTTACCTGAAGGATAAAAGTTTACATCCCTTCCATAATTCCTGGATCTTTGTTGAGTTTTTTTGCTTTGGTATTGTTTAATCCTTGCTATTATAACAAATCAGAACCTGTAGATTATTAGTTAAATTTTATGGCCTGTATAATACAGGTGGTTATTTTAGATGTTCACTGTGATTCCTTCTGGTCTGGAAGTTTAAGAATGTATGGATTCTGAGATCATTTTTTTTGCCATATACGTGTGCAGTCCCTTTTTTTAACACGCCTAAGCCTTAAGGTCATAGGTCATGAGACCTTACATAAGAGTTGTAGCTTCTTGTGCATGAAACACAGAAAGGCAGTACTGGTATTGTGCCAAAACAAGTTAAATTTTATTTCTGGGAACTTGTACTTTTGGTTGTCATGGATCCTTTTCACTGGATGCTTTTTGTTTGAGGACAATTGCAGGACCACAAGAGTGCCATCCACCATTTCTAGCAGTATGGCATGTCTTTTGACCATTGCTTTTTCACTATATCTGTCACTATGCATCTCAATTGCTGTTTTATTTTCCAGTACTAATAGATTTCTGGAAATTTGCAGAAACCTTTCCTGTTTTAATGATGTTTGGTGGCTGCTAGAACTTTTATTCACTGCAGTTGACAGCTCTATTTTCTTTGCAGGTTGTACCAGCTAAAGCTGTTCGTTTTTTCAACAGAAGCTTTTACTTTTGACTCTTTGATCTTTTGTTTATGCTTTGGTCTCAGGTCTTATAGGAGGACAAGTCAGTTGGTCCTTTAAAACTCCATTGAAGTACACTCTGTGTGCAGACTTTGGTTTCTTGTTGAATCAAGAAAAAAATGAGAAACTGTCAGTGGCTTTATAAATTCTAGTGACACAGATGCTGATAATTTCAGTAGTACAAAGTTCTTTCCTGATATACCTTTGACCATAGCCAGCTACTATGGAGGAACAGTGTTTTGATTTTTTTTCTAGCTTTAATCACAGAAATAAAATAAAATCACTTTTCCTATGGCCATAAGTGCAGTGCAAGCAGCCCAGCTCTGATCACTGCACAGGAGGCACAACCAACCCAGCTCCCTTCCACTGCATAAGCAGGGCAGCCTCTCTCCTTGCCACATACATGTGCAGCATGGGCAAACTAGCTCAAATATCCCCCTGTTGAGCATGCAGCACTTTCCTGCTCTCTGGTCCTGCCTTCTTCTCAGGAGCAGGGCCAGAAAGTAGAAGCCTGAGGAGGGAAGAAGATCCCAGCTGCTGCTGCAGCAACAGGAGAGATGAAGGGAGCAGCAGCTAGGCAGGAGCCCAAGGCCACATTTTAACCTCCTCCAGGATAGATGAAAGTGGACTGACAGCAATACTGAGTTATAATCTGGATACAGTACATGTCTTGGAAATGCCTCTCCTTAGACTTTTTTTTAAATAAATCTTAGGCCCCTGGCAGACTTAAGATGCCAGGGGCCAATCATGTCTTAAGTGGTAGCTTAGCTACATGTTCAAGCAGTGTGTAATAATTTTGTAGCTGAGTTCCATCGCACCTTAAATTGAGCATCTGGTAGGTGCACTCCCGGCCTCAGAAGTGCACTGGAGCCCTTCAAGACTCCAGTGTACTCCTGGGCCTGGGAGTGCCAGTCAGTTGATTGGTGCTTCTAGCTGTGGGAGTGTACTGAAGACCTTTGCTCTGGTGTATTCCTGTGACTGGGGTGTGCCAGTCAGCTGATCAGAGCTCCCCCTGCACTTACAGGATTAGTGTGGCAGGGCAGAAGATGTGATTGTTAGGATTGGGAATTGGATCTGATGGTGCCTTTAAAGCACTTGTCTAACCTTTTTAAGTAGATCACCTTTGGCATTTAAAAGCAACCCAAGATCTACTGTGTGCTGCTGCTGCCGCCACCACGCCGTCCCCCCACTCAGCAGGTAAGTCTGTGGGGAGGGAAGCAGGGGGCAGATCAAGGCAGAGGGAGAAAAAATTATTTGAGGGCACACCTCGGCAGGTAAGTCCCACCCAGCTGGGACCCCACTCAACTTACCCCTGCTCCTGCTTCTGCAGCACTGTTCCTCACTGTGAGGGTCTCGATCTAGTCCCCTTCCTTCCTTCCCCCATGGACTGACCTGCTAGGCTGGGGTGCCATGGTATCAATTTAGTTTTTAGTGGAATGGTTGCTACCAAATAAAACCAAATAAAAACCGATGTTGGCTCTCTCAGCAGACAAGCCACATAACTGACTGGGGGGGGGCCAAATGACCAGCTGGTGTAAATCAATATAACTTTACTGAACTCAGCAGAGTTACTGCTGATTCACAATAGCTGAGGATTTGGTTCAGAGTAAATTACTCTGTCATTCCTCTGGGGTAAGGGCGAGCCATTCTGACAAGATTCGGTAGGAAATTTACCATATTACTACTGTATGTATTTTATACATGATCAAAAATTCATTTTCCATGGCTGTCAATCTTGTATCTTTCACAAGTATATTTTTTTATTAAAACCTTTTACTCAAAAAGTATCTGCAAACCTTTTTGCAGTTGACTCTTCATTATATCACTTACTTTATTTCCTAACTCCAGGAAGAGTATTGGCAAAGATACCCAATCTGAATGCAAAACCTATTTGTTAAGGAAGACAAAGAGATAAGTAAAATTAGAATCTTTTTGTTTTTATGATCACAGTGTTTTCTGACCTCTTATCTTGAAAGCTCTGAGGTTGAGGAAATTCTCGATCGTCAAGATTCTACTTTTAGTACAGAGTATTTTAACACTGTAGTGTACACGGGCACCCAGCCCCCTGCCCCAGCCTTTGATCGACTCCAAGAGGCTCCAAAATCTACCGGTGGATCGAGATCCACTGGTTGGTGACCGCTGCTTTAAAGGAACATCTGTCAAGGGCCTTAGTTTCTGAGGAGTACATAGCTGGAAATTGGCTTCACGTTCCATGAGGACAAACACTCCACAGTTTTGTGTACTTTTAAAATACTGTAAGAATAGAGTCCTTGTCGTATTTTGATATTTTCTAGCAAAAGTGATAAAATATAAAATGTTAATGCTACTTCTAAAATTCCTGGTGAATCGCACTTTGAGGCTTCACTCATTTGTGACTATTTGCATGGGTATGGAATATGTGCTGGTCAAAAGATATGATAGAATCAGGCTTTTAATAATTAGTCAATTAAGACTTTGAACCTGAACTGAGCAGTACCTCTGCTTCAAAAAAAAGTCAAGTTTATTTCATCCCCAATATTTTGAATTTCCCTGATATTGAAATTTCTCAAATGGATTTTTAGACACAGACTAAACAGTGGTTAAACTTACTGTTAGTGTTAAAAGCAAATAAATCAAGAGATTATATATCTCACAGGCACTTAGTCTTATGGAATTGTTAAGGTATGCATTATACCTGGAAAATGATTTTTTTAACAACATGTGGTAGTGGGGTTTTTTTTACTTAGTATGTATACATTCAAGGCTATAGAGGACCATACAGAGTTAGAAATTATATATTATAAATTTAAGAAATAATAATAAACAATCCTTTACAAAATAAAGCAACACAATATAGTGTACATGAATTAACCGAAAGAATGGCATCTTTTAGTTACAGGTTAAAATCACTGTATGAATAATAATGCCTTGTTGCTTACTTTTTAGTTGGCTTATTCTTGAATACATATTCAAATAATTAACTTCTTTGGCTTTTATATAAAGAAATGCCCTTTCTGATTAACATATATAAAATGAAACTGTAGTGAAAATTACTTACTGCAAGCTACAGACCTGGTTCTGAAAACCTCAATCCTCTAAAAGTCCTATTAATTTCAATATGACTATGTAAAGGAGAATTTGGAGATCTGAACCTAAAGGCAGGGTGTGAATTTCAGGGGTGGGGAGAGGGATGAGCTGAGCCCCCCTGTAAGATTTGAAAATCATAACCCTAGGAGGGCAGGGGTCTCCAATCAGATTGTTTCTTCCAATGAACTGGTTTAATTTTTTTTGCAGACACTCCCTAAAAGTCAAAGTGTAATTTGAACCCTGCCTAAAGACCTAACCTGAGGGAAAGGTAGAGAAATTAGGAGCCTGGGCAGAAAACAACATTATATTTGACTTGTAATTTATACGGTCATTTGGGTTAGGGGATTTACAAATGTGTAAACTGAATGGTGAGCAATATACATAAGGCTACAGTTTAGCAAGGTATTTAAGCTCATGCTTAACTTTAAACATTCTCCCATTTAAAGTTCATGCATGCTTAAGAACCTTGGGGAATCAATGTTTAAAATGCTTTAGCCAAAGAACTTTGTCTGCCTAAATGCTGAAAGGCACTTAGATATGATAGTGATCAGCAAATTAAACATCAGTTTGGAGTCTATAATAAATTTAGATATTCAGATGCACAGGGGCATGCCATAAAGCAAATAAGTAAAGATTTCTTCTTGTTCAGCGGATACATGCTAGACTGGACATTATGGGTGCTGACAGACATGAAAAAAAACAACACAACCCAGTGCTTTACTGGAAGAGGAAGCACAGTAGTTTGACCTGGCTCTGCAGAGTCTATAGATTGGGTGCTTCAGTGGGACTTTTGGCACCTTTATCTAATAGCTGATTTAGTCAGCTATTAGATTAAAGTGCCAAAAAGCCTCACTGAAGTACAGGATCTGTACAGACATTAGTTAAGCAGTGCCTCTTGTGGGTATGTGCTGTGCTATGGGCCATGCCGATCTGAAAGTAAAGTGCTGGTTTTTTTGGGCGGGGTTCACATCTGTAAGCAGCCAATTATGATTCTAATGCACCTGAGGCAGGAATATTGACCAATGTATAATATTTATAAATTAAAGGAAGTTCAGAACAAGAAAAATTATCAGAGATGTGGAACTGGGTTATGAGGCAACATCAAAAGAACACAATATCTACTTGGGGTGTGCAAAGAGGGCTGTATTTGATTCAGATTCAGCCTAATTTAAGGGGTAGTGATTCAGTTTGCTGATTTGGATCACTGTCCCAATTCAATTCGGCCAAATCTGAATCAAAATTGAATCTTCAGATTCGGAGAATTGCCAATTTGGCCATAGACACAGCTTTAAATGTTTTTTTCTACATACCTTGAGGTACCAGATGCGGCTCGTGAATGTTGAGATGGTGGGGCGGATGGAGTGTCCCACAGGAGGCGGGGGGGGGGGGCCTGCATGTTTGGCGGTGGACCCCCCATGCCTCCCAGGCTTGGTGATCAGCTGCAGAGGGACCCCGGGTGCCCCCCCAGACCCAGGAGGCATCACTGAGCCAGGGGGGCTCCCCCCGGTGCTCTGTGGTTTATATGGAAGTTGACCGGAAGTATTTCTGGTCCACTTCCAGGTCTGCCACAAAGTGCACAGGAGACCCCCCACACTCCCATGGGATGCTCCATCCACCCCACCATTTCAGCGTTCATGAGCCATGCCTGGTACCTTGAGGTATGTAGAAAAAAATCATAAAGCTGCGTCTATGGCCAAATCGTCGACTCTCTCCAAATCGATTCGGAGGCTTCCTATTCAATTCAGAGAGATTAATGCGTCTCCTGATTCAATTCAGATTCTGATATTTGGCCACTGAATTGGGCTGAATCTCCTCTGAATCGAATCAGTGACTGAAGCTTTGCACAGCCCTAATATCTGCCATTTGGTTAAGTGACTGATAAGACAGGAGTATAACAAGTTAAATATTTGAACGTTGTAAACAGCATTAAGGGCTAAGAATCAGTTTTTGAAACATGGGAGTACAGAAGAATTAGATCAAGAGAGGAATTTGGCTACATAACTAGTGAGATGTATTAAGCTGTGGAAGTCTTCATTGGGTGATGGAAAGTACTGGAAACCCCATCACTTCAGACATGGACAAGTAGCATTTTGCCAGGGCAGATGCAAGCTTGAATCTTTTCCCCTTCCCCCAGTCAGAATGGCCAGCTGCCAGATATCTGAACCCTGTTCAGCAACTTTAAGCTCAGATGCTGAGGAGCCACAGGATCTGCAGCAAAAGAGTGCTATGGAGGGTATGGGCAGCATGCACAGCTATGTGACACGGATTCCCCTGTGCCAGATTGCAACTCGGCAAACTGAAGTGGACATCTTTGTGGGTTACATCTGGCCTGCAGGCCAGAGGTTGATGACCATTCACTTAAGACACTGAAACTACAAAACACTAGGAAATATACTGGCAAGAATAATACTACATTGGTAGAGAAATGGAAAAGAGGGATAATATTGGTAGGTCACTTTCCTCCCTAATTTCTGTAGGTCCTCCAGTCTCCACTTAGGGAAATTTTCTGTTGCCTTTACTGGAAATTTTTACCTAGGTAATGACCAGAGATCATGGTTTTCTCTGATTAAAAATAATAATAATAATCCCCAGTTTTCGGTTTAAAAAAAGTAACCCTAAATCCACATATTTTCATGATTAAAATAAAACACCATCACTGCTATACGTAGTATTACTTTTTAAAACCAAAAATTGGCGATGTCTTTTTTTTTATCAAAGAAAACTAGGATCCCTGGTAATGACTGAAGGATTAGTTGATTAGTCTCTTACCTTTAACAATGGCAATCCCCAATGTTTCTGAACTCTGGATTATGTAATAGCCTTTCTACTTGACTGTTACAACTTTTCTGACAATTCTGGAAACTTTTGTAGCAAAACATTATTTAAGAAGACACTTAAGTAATGATAAAATGTGTGAATCACCACTAAGCAGAAAGACTTTAGTAGACAAAGCATCTTGCTATTTGTGCATATTGGCAGTCTTGTGCAACAAACCCACCTTCTGAGGAATTACGTTGCTAGCAAGGAAAGAAATCCATATACAGTATAAAGAAACTCAGCTAGTAATGATGAGGCAATCATTACTGTGCATCTGATCCCATACTCAACATATCCTAACTCCTCATTCAAACTGAACAAAGTTAGCAACATGTATTTAAAATCCTTTAAATATCCTTTAGCTAAAGTCCTTTAAATGTCTAGCAGATTTGGAGTTTGTTTTGGTATCTTAATATAAAATTTATTTTGGAGAGTTTGAAGTCCATGATTTAGAATTATGATTTGGTTTAATATTGAAAGGGCAATTAATCACCTTTTCCTGAAATGTTTACTTAACCTCCTACTTCAATCCCAAAACAGTCTCTCTCCCCCAAAACATTAATATTATTATTCAGCCACAAAAAGTTTTATATACTAATTTTGTAACCTTGTCTATGTAGTCAAATCAACCTCAAGCAGTGGTTGCAATAATTAAAACAATCATATGTCACTTGTGGGTTAATACACAGCAACTGCACGGTTAGCTCTATATTGTCAGGTTTCCTAGTCACAGAACTTTGTACATTGGCCTCAGTACTATTGTAGCTGTCTGAGATTATTTATTATTTCATTAGCATCCAATTTCCTTCTTCGATTCAACAGTAAAGTCGGTGCAGTAAGCAACGCAGACTGCGCGTCTTATTTCCCCTCCCATTTCTTCCCCTACCCCAACCATAGCTACTCATTTCTGGTATGTCATATTTAATATTTAGCTATTGTAGCTCGGTACCAGAGGAATAATTATTTCTTAATCATTCTGCCGTTAGGGGGTTCCTTTCACATTTTTGAGGAAAAAGGAAAGCTTTGGTCACTGGGGGTGAGTGCTTCTGTGTTTTCTTTGTAAAGATAGCTCTGTTGTTAAGGCAAGACACTGTGTTGAATTCTAATTCCTTTGTGCAAGGGCCAGCCTGTTGCAAAACAATCCAGTGACTCGAGGTGTTCGGATGATTAATAGTGCTCCAGCCTTGTGATTGACTAGGTTGACTGTGCTTTTTATGTGTGTGTAGAATTCTAAAAGTTGATGCACCACAGATGAGTAACTGTGAAGTTTAATGCCATAGCAGAGGTGGAACTGCATATCTTCTCTCCCCCAAGCAGGTTTTCTCTGGGGTTACATTTTGTAGGCACTATGAAGTTCAGGTACCTTTTCTTGTAATCTTTATTGTTTACTGCAGCACAGTGTTAGCCCATTGAGAGCAGGTTGTTGTGTGTATATAATGTAAATATCCCATTTTAAATTTATGATGAGGTGTTTTAGAGTCAAGCTGTAAAATTGACGTGCATTTGAAAAGGAATCCTCTCTTTAAATGGTAAAGGAATATATAGATGCTATTTAACTGCAGTATTTTTAATTCATAAAAATGCAAACTTTGAGAAGCAAATCATACAGTTTCCTTTGATATATTATACATTTGATAAAGATTCAGAAGGCATACTTTATTTCTGAGGTTGGGGATTTTGGATTTAAATTAACACTGGATTAGTTATCTGTCTCTGTCAGTATTACAAAGAGCTTTTGTTATGATCCATCATAGGGCTTTTGTGTTATATACTGTATGCAGAAGCCGTTAACAGGAAGAATAGATCAATGCTGTGAAAAAAAATGTCATCGGATGAAAACTGAGCCTTAAAAAAACAATTTCAGATTGCATAGTAAGTTTTTTATACAGTACATTAATATATAGTTTAGTCTTCTATGAGTGGAGAAGAACTTGCAGTCAAAAATAATATAAACATTTTGGTGTTACCTAAATAAAACCCAAAATACTTTCAGAATTTTTAAATAAAAAAATGTGTGTGCAGCTTACCGTAAGAAAAAAAAATGAGCACAGAATACAGGGTACTCTGAAGAATATTTACTGTTGCTAACAGAAAACTAATTCTCCACTTTTGAAATATGTGTAAGATGCAATCCATACATCAGGTATCCAGGTATCCACAATCCATACATGGCTTTTAACAAACTAGACACCAAATAAGTCTGCATATTTATTAACAATTGGTCATTTGGTGGTACCTGGCGCTAGTTAGTTTTTTGTTGTTGTGTTATAATGATTTTTTGTATTTGTTATTCATCTCTGAAATTACAATTCTGTATTACAATAAAATGAAAACAGATGCAGGCCAGAACTTGAATAAAGTAAAATAAGTATTACTTAACAAATTGACACCTCTACTAATTATCTAAGATACAGTAAAATAGAGACAAAAACCAAAAACAAGTGGATTAGTTTTAAAACTCAATTATTTTTAGGTTTGCAGAGAAGAAAGTAATCTGTGAGCAATGCTTTGAGCAGATTATTCCTACCTGAATTGAACTTCAGAAATAAGTAACTTTTCCCACTTAACAAAACGGTGGAGGTTTGCAATTTTGATATGTTATTTATCTTATCTGAAGCATATTGCATATATTTTTTTCAATAGTGCTCAGTACAAATTCTGAATAGGTCTGTACAGAGAGGAACAGCTCAAGTAGCACTTGAGAAGGTCTATCTGTCTACTGCATAAGCACAAATCCAGTGGCCTAGAACTCAAGTAAGCTCCATACAAGGCTTAGAGGGGTACCAGTTTCTAGCCGAACTCATATGCTTGAGTAAAGCAGGATTCAAAGTGTAAATCTCTTGATAACACCAGTGGAAGTTGTGAGAGGTTAAAGCAGTGATTCTCAACCAGGGCACCTTTCAAGAATGCCACAGGGTCCCACACAATGTCAACACTCTTAGATCCTGTTTGAATAGAATAATACAGTGTGAGCCTCTCTGAAGTGTAAATATTCTGTAATTTATTTTGATAGCTTTGCAGTAAAACCTTGCCTTCTCTTCTGAAATTTCACTGGCACTATTGTTAGTTTAGCTGCACTGGCAGACACACGTTCAAGTAGTTAAGCATGTGTTAAGTGCCCCCTTCATGCACACACACTTCCCCCCCAGGCGGGAGAGTCTGCGGGGGAAGGGGCGGGAGAAGGGAAAAGGTGGGGGGGGAGGGCTCCAGCAGTGAGGTGTGGATGCAGGGAGCAGAGGCAAAGCCCAGCTGCAGCTTGCCCATGGCCCATGCAAAGATTGGGGCCCCGATCTTTGCACGTGCTCCCCCCAACTCCTTGGCCCCCCAGCACCGTGCCGCCTCTGGAGGAGCAGCCAGGCTCCAATTGTCCCATGACCTGGTCCAGCTGGGGCCCTGTTCACGGTGAATCAGGCCCCGGCTGGGCCAGGCCATGGGGCAGTCAGAGCCCAGCAGCTCCTCCAGAGGCAGAGCGACACTGGGTAGCCAAGGAGTTGGGTGGGGGGGCATGTGGGCCCCCCGATCTTTGCATGGGGCATGGGCAAGCTGCAGCTGGGTTCAGCCTCTGCTCCCTGTGTCCGTGCCTCACTGCCAGAGCTGCCCTACCAGCAGTGGCAGGAAACAGGAGGCCTGCTCGCCACTGTGTCCTGCTGCCCTGCTTCCCTCCCCTGTGACCCGGCATGGCAGGGAGCAGAGAAGATAAGTGAGGATCTCCTTGCCTGCCGCTGCTTGCCCTGCACTGCCCCAGTGATGCACCTCCTGCACATGGGGCTGAACTGAGGGCAGTGGCCCTCCCCCAGACGAGCCACCCATGTCCCTGTCCTGCTCCTTGCTGGGGTCCCAAGCCCCAAGCACTGCCCAGCTGGGCAGTAACCCCAGCCCTGCCCAGCTCCCTCCGTACAGGGGCCTCAGCCCCCTCTCTCTCACTTACCAGCTCATCCAGGGGTGCAGGTGGTTGGCTTCTGCTGCTGCCAGGCTCAGATGGTCCCACAACTCAACCCAGCCAGGGCACCATTCAAGCCCCTAACCCATTTTCCCCATAAACCTCTGATTTTTCCAACTGCGGTTTTACCAACAATGGGAACTTCCAAGAGCCTAACCCCTGTAATTAACGAAGGAAACCTGTATAGCTTTGTGTCTTATCTCTGCTGTTGCTTTTACCAGTGGAGTTGCCTCAGTGACTGATAACCAGGGGTCAGGATTTTCCATTTCCCACAAGAAAACGGAGAAAACTATAGATTTTCCTCTTATTGGAGGGAAGCGCAAATTTCTCATTTTACCTGGGAAGCCTGTGGATTTTGCAGTTTTGCGAAGGGCTCTCTGGAGGTTGGCAGAGTTCTAGCCTGCTGGGGGGAACAGGAGGAGGGCAGTCACAGGAGGCACCATGTGCATGACCTGGAGAGCAGATCCTGTGGGTTAGCGGGCTGGGGGAAGATTGAGGCCCCCATAGGGAGAGAGGGAGTTGGGCAGGGTTGAGGCTGGGCAGTGCTTGGGGCCCAGGGCTGCGGTGCATGGCCACAGGACCCCAGTGGGGAGTGGGACAGGGTTGCAGGCAGCTCATTGGGAGGGGCCAGCTCCCCACCACTGGGTGCACTCCTGGGGGCTAGAGGACCCATGCCCCTCAGATCTCTGCAGGGGCGGGTTGCCTGCTGTGGGCTCAGGCTCCCCACCCTGCTGTCCTCCCTCAGGGCCTCCACAGCCTGGTGGGTGAGACCCACTACTGCAGGGCACAGCAGGGCCATGCAGGGATCTCTTTGCGGATGTGAGCTCCACGCTGCCCTGGCGACGCGTCCCCTGTGCATGCCATAGCAGCAGGGGCAGCAGCATAGGGGTTGTGCCCCTTGCTGCTGCCATGAGTGCAGGGGACACATTGCCAGGGCAGCGGGAGCTCACAGCAGGAAGGAGATCACTGCACGGCCCAGCTGTGCCCTGTGGAGGCCCTGAGGGAGGGCAGCAGGGCAGAGAGCCCAAGCCCACTGCAGGCAACCCACCCCCAGCCCAGCACACAGACCTGGTGGACACGGGTCCCCCCCACCCCCAGAAGTGTATGCAATGACAGGGATCCAGTCCCTCCTTCCACCACTCTCTCAGAGGAGCTACCTGCGATGCCATCCAACTCCCAGCTGGGGTCCTATGGCCATGCATTGTGGCCCTAAGCCCCATGCCCTGCACACTGCCCAGCTGACAGCAGACCCTGCCCAGCAGGGCTGCAGAAGCCATGGGGGAGTGGTACAGAGCATGGAGCCTGAGCTTGCAGCAGGCAGCCCAGCTTTACCACGACCCACACACAGATCTGGGGGGCATCGGTCCCTCCTACCTACCAGGAGTACGTGAAGCGGTGGAGAGTTGGCCCTGCTCCCAAAGCAGGCAGGCAGTGGGGTGAGGGTGGGGGGTGGAGCTGGGCTCCATGTTCTGCTCTCCTGCAGCAGTCACTGCCTCCTGTCAGGGTTAAGGGGCTTTGGACCTAGGTCTCTGGCCTCATAGCCCTTGTAGCTGGGGGTGGTAGGGGCCTGTGGGTGGGGAATGAGGGGCATGAGCAGGGCTGGAGGGCTGTGTAAGGGGGAGTGAGGGGCACAAGCAGGGCCAGGGGGCTGGGGGGGGGAGGGGAGTGAGGGGACTTTCATTTTAATCATGGATTTGCAGGGGGGGGGGGGGTTATCAGAGAATTTGCTGCTTTTTTTTTTTATCGGGGAAAGCCAGGATCCGTGCTGATAACCAATGGTAGAAAATCTTAGGAATAACAAGTTTAATGCAGACCAAACCATTACTACTGCAAAAAATGTAATTGTATCCTATTTTCTGTTGCCCACAATTTTCAATAACTCTTCTTTTTAAATTAAAACATTCCCCAAATGGTTAAAACCAAAATGTTTCTGTGAAAATTGTCTTTTCAACTGTGTAGGTTATTTTAAACTGAAACAAACCCTTATTTTCTCTAGTTTTCTAATGTAAGAAATGTTGCTGCTTTTTTCATTCCACATGACTCAATAAAATTTGGCAAAGAAATAATTTCATTTTGATCTGTATTTATGAGCAAAGCCACAATACTGCAAACACACGTGTAAATTAAATGTTTGGGGGCTTTCTTGGAGGCCAAATTTGGAAAGAATGTAATTATATTTGATAAAAATTGTGAATTCACTGGAATCAATATTTCTTAAAGCTTTAGTAGATGCTAAATTTTGTCTCCTTTGTGACATCACATCAACATTGTCAGCCAGACTTTGTGTCATATATGATGCGTCTTTTTAACAACAAATAAAAAAAAATCAGGAATGGAAAACATCAAATATTCACAACATCCCACTGTAGAAAACATTATTTATATTTTCTAATGTATAACTGTTTTTGCATTTATTAAAATTCATGCCTCCTTTGGGGAAGAGAAGCGAGCCAGTGAGATCTTTCTGTTATAAAATTGTCTACAAAACAAAGAAACTGGAAAATCATCATTTTAATATATTTTTGCTACAGGGTCCATAATCCCAATTATTTCTATTACCTTTCCAATGGATTTCTAAAACCATTGGATTTACTTAGTAGTTGGTGGTATATGCCTGTCACTAATGAGTTGAAGAGTTCCCTCCTTCCTCTAATTGCCGTTTCTTTTCATACCCAGGCCCCAGTCCTGCAATGAGAAGTGCACAAATTCCCTTGCACAACTCTCATTTCTAGATTGGAATCTAGAGTGTAAGAGCCTCTTCCTTTTTGTTTCTATGATAACTAACACAATAGTGCCTGAATGTTTCTGAAGGGCAAGTAAAAACACAGTGTGACAGTAAAGAGAGCCACCTTGACTTGACTTAATACTGTTTATTATTACAATTCTGATTTTAGTCATCTGATTTGCAATCCATTTCAGTTGTTTCAAATATATGGTATTGTTATTAATAGACCATTGGTCTGAAAAAAAATGTAAATGCATATTTTATAATTTATCTCCAAATATAATTGTAATAGAACTAATGTACTAATACAAGATTTGCATAAGTCCTGATATGCATAAATGGTAATGTGTATTGCAATTTTTTGCCATTATGTTAAACAGTGTTCTGATAATAAAGGGCCAGATTCTTGTGAGTCCTACCTTATTGTACAGATGGCCCTACTGATTTCAACAAAAGTGTAGTAGCTAACGTGATATACTTCTAGCTAGTAGCTAGCTAGCGTGAGCAAAGGTACATGAATATGGCCTCAATTCTGATGCTGTAACATCAATATTATGTAATACATCTTTCATTGTGGTGTTTCCTGCAAGATTCAGCATGCTACACTAGTGTTTATATAAACGTATATTTTGAAATGCAACTTAATCTCTGAATTTTATTCATTTTATGTCCTGAACTTGACTCCTTATTCTTTCTTCCAAGCCAGCTATATGTCTTTTTCTGCTAGTTCTTCTTACTGTTTTCATAGATGAGATTTGGGATTCATATGTAAGCAACTTTCAGGCTTTCCCGAAGTCTGCGTGCACTACATTCTGGTAGCACATTACTGTCTAGGCAAACACATATGTTGCTGGGATTTGGTTTGGGGGGGAGGGGGGGGGGTTAAACTGTATTAAATTGATTGTCTCCAACTTTGAAACATTCTAATAGCAGGGAGAGAAATATTAGTTATATTTGGGGATATTTTAAAATGTAGGTAAAAATATGTGGCAATATACAGGCACAAAAAATCACTAAAGAAATTGTAAGGGTCTCATTTAAACTCATTAAAGCGAGGACATTTAGTACTGTGTTTTAGTGTATTGCATAGAACATACAAATACATGACCTTCATTAAAACTAAGGAAATGCTGTCAAGGTTAGGAGTCCCAAACTTAATCAAAAGTAACTTATGTAAAAGTCCTTCTGAACCTGAAATTTGTTTAGCCTTCTGGAAGCAAGACTGAAACAGATTATATTCCAGTTAGTTTTCTAGGCAGCATATGTGGAGCATCAGGTGTTTTTTACAATTTATATATAAACTGCTATTATTCCTATCAGCTTATCTGACTGTACTTGATGGGAAATTCTGACCTATTACCTCACTAATTGGTGTTTACATTTTTCACAGGATTGCAGTAATCTAACATTTCTTCGTACCCCTTGCAGTTTTGAAACATTCCTACAGGATTGTTTTGCAAAGGAAAATGATCCCTCTGCCTCTGGTGCTCCCTACAGTATTCCTTCAGCATTAACAGCAGGATGAAATTGGCACAAACTTTGTCACTTTAACAGTGCTGGTCCTGCTGGGAATGTGTTATGTGCATTCAGGAGTAGAAGTGCCACAGGCAAATTCCTCTACTGTTGTGGTGGACACCTTAAAAAAGTTGACATTTTATAAGGAAAATGTCCCCGGAAGCCCTCAGCAGCTGCAGAAGTTTGGCTATATAGGCATGTAACAGATTAAATAACTATCTCACTTTCCAGGAAAATTTATTCAAATTCCATGAAAACTGTACTTTGAAAAATGTAATGATTGTTTTTCACAAGTGCTGTTGTACATTGCTTTTAAAATAGCAGTAATTAAGGGAAGAAGGCAAAAATAATTTTCATCCACTTAATATAGTTGTTATCTCTCTCAGAATGTGTAATGTAGTGGATATTTAATGAAAATATAAAATAAAAGGCCATGCCAGAAGAAAAAATTGCTAACAGTTTGGCTATAAGTATCTCCTGGAATAGGAAACCAAATTGATTTGGAATGAAAGTTGAGTTGTACGTCTGGTATTCGAATGCATTATTTTGTGCTTTTAAAAAAAATACACTAAATATCATGCAGCATATACTCAGGAAATGTCTTTAGGATTTGGTAGTGAAAAGTCTGGTCATGCAGGTACTTCACATGCAGAATATCATTGGAAATGCCAAATGTGCACAACTTAGCTACCAGTTAGTTTGCTTTTGTATTAGATAATATTTCCTTAGGTATACATTAGCTTTACTGTTATCTATCACACATTAAAAAAGAGAATAAGGTGTAAAAGAAGGCCTTGTTCAAAGTTCACTGAAGTCTATGGACAAACTCCAATTGCCTTTTATAGGCTTTCGTTTTCTTGTACTCCCAGGAAGCCTGATCCTGGATTTCTAGTGAATGCAAAACTTTGGCAGACATGGCCTGTCCCCAATATTTTAAAAAATTTCTTCATCAGTATTTTATTAATTTCGGGCTGTGTCCATAAGCAAGGTAAGATTTTTTTTCTCTTTTATTTTATTTTTTTTAAGTCTCACAAATTTCAGCTAAAATAAAGCTTTAGTACTGTTGTTATTGCATACTTTTTTTAAAGAACCCATCACCTCAGCATCTGAAGCCTGAGGCTTTGCACTTTATACCCTTTATACTTCCACTGGTATAAAATCAGTGGAGAAAATAAAACATTAGAGTATTCAGTCGTATCTTGACTGAATGATTTAAAATAAAAACAGAGCAAATATCACTTACTATCAGCAGAATTGTACAGTTGATTAACATTTTTATAGTTTCCTTTATGTTCAGGAACACTGAATGTTGTGCAGAATTCTTTTTCGTGTGTTGATTTTGACTTTACATTATTTAGAAGTTTATAGCATTTCTCAAGGCTGGTTTTGACCTCTAGTTAGAAAGAAATGGATTTTTCCCCCCTTGCATTTTGATAAAACAGTAGACATGACTTTCTGTTGTTTACACAACAGTATCATTGATGAAACAATCAAGAGGGTTCTTAACTCCGGAATTAATTTGTAATTGCTTCTTTAAACACTGTTCACATATTGGTTGTTTTGCTTTGAGGTATTTTTATTTTTCATTATGAAACCAAAGCAAGTAAGTCCATGAATACAGAGTTAAGGTTCTTCATCAAGTGCATGTCCTGGCATGTATTCCACAATGGAGTTCAAATACATCTGAGTCTGTAGAAGTTCTACCACCATTCAGTTCGTGCATGTACTGTAAAGGAAGACCTGGGGGTTAGAGTGGACCATAAGCTGAATATGAGCCAACAGTATGATTTAGTTGTGAAAAAAAAAAAGCCAGTAGCATACTGGTTTATATTAACAGGGAGTTCTCTTCCCAACCAAGGGAAGTGATTCTTCCTCGGTCTTCAGTCTTGGAGAGGCCTTGCTTGGAGTACTGTGTCCACTTTTGGGCCACACTTCAAGAAACAAGTGAACAGATTAGAAAAAATCCAACAGACTGTAGTAAAAATTATTGGAGTGCTGGGAAACATGACTTATGACCAGGGACCCTGGTTTTCTCTGGTAAAAAATTGCAAATTCTCTGATTAACCTCCTCTCTCCCCCCTCCGTATTTTTCGATGATTAAAATGAAATACCACTATATATATATATATATATATATATATAGGTATCAGTTGAACACAGTGTTTTATTGATACATTTACGATTTTAAAGCAATTTGGAAGCCTACCAATCACTATGATAAAATAAATATAAATACCTATACATTTTAGCGTTTGATTTGGGGCTCTTTATCTGGAAAATCAGAGATCCCCTGCCCCCTTTGTCACAGCTGTTCTTCGCCCACCCAGCACTGCTTTGTGGTGCTGAGCAGCCTTGATATGCTGGTGCCCTGCCCATGACATTGCTCCTTATTCCCAAGCCACAGCCCCCAGGCCTGCTCCTCACTCCCCACCCACAGCCCCCTGGGCCCTGCTGGTGCCCCTCACTTCCCACCCCCAGCCCTGCCGGAGGGGACCACCAGCTGCCAGGACTACAGGGCCAAGGACCTGGATCTGTAGCCCTTTGGCCCCTGCAGCAGCTCCTGACCCGTGGTTGCCACCCTTTGGAAGCAGCAGCTGCTGCAGCAGAGCAGAGCATAGAGCCTGGCTCCTCCATCCCCCACAGGCAGCATGTCTGGAATGGAGCCTGGCAGGTGGGGGTGGGGTGGTGTACGGGCTGCCTGCTGTGAGCTTGGGCTCCCCACCTGCTGCCCTCTTCCCTCCCCCCGAGCCTCCAGGGTCCAGCAGGCAGGACCTGGTGTGGCAGGGCAGGGAAGCTCAGTGCCACTGCTGCAAGCCCTGCACCACCATGGTGAAGCACCCCCTGCCCACCCAGCAGCAGAAAGGGGCACAACTCCACACTGCCAGCCCTGCTGCTGCCGGATGAGCAGGGGATGCCTTGCTATGGTGGTGCAGGGTTTGCAGAGGTGGCACAAGCCTTCCCACTCTGATCTGCCCAGCCACACCAGGTCCCTCCCATTGGGAAGCAGGTCTTGGGGGGTGTGGAGGGGTGCAGGGGAGCCGACAGCAGGCAGCCACCCCTGCCCCACACACAAATCTGGGGGGCATAAGCCCCCCATGCCCACCCCTAGGTGTGCATTGCAGTGGTGGGGAGCCAGCCCTCACTGCCGTCTCCTGGACAAGCTGCCTGCGGCCCCATCCTGCTTCCTGCCCAGGCCCTGCAGCCACACATTCTAGCCCCAGGCCCCAAGCCCCACAAACCACTGTGCCTCGGCAGCAGCCCCAGCCCTGCTTAACTCCCTCCCTCTATCCCTTCCTCCCTATGGGGGGGGCCTCAGTCCTCTTCCTCCCCCTCCCCCCAGCTTATCTATGGGGAGCTGCTCTTTGCTGCCTAGCAACCATGTGTATGTGCCCATATGCACATGTTACCCCCTGTCTGATCATGCACCTCCCGCTTCCCACAGCCCCTTGCAGGCTGAAACTCTGCCAACCTGCAAGGAGAAATCCAGTTTCCTATGTTTTTTTTCCTCAGAAAGAGAAAATTCAGGTTTTACCACATTTTTCTGTGACAAAAACCTGGATCCCTGCTTATGACAAAAGGTTGAAATAATTAGGATTGTTTATTCTGGAGAAGAGAAGGCAGAGCGGGAGGGGATTTGATAACTGTCATCAAATACCTGAAGGGCAATTATAGAGAAGATGCAGATGAGCTTTTCTTTGTAGCTGTAGGGGGTAGGACTAGGATCAATAGCCTCAAACTGCAGTAGAGGAAATTGAGGTTGGAGATTAGAAAGAGCTTTTGGACTAAGAGGGTGGTCAACCATTAGAATGGGCTACTTAGAGAAGTTGTGAAATCTCAATCCCTGGAAATTTTCAAGAGCAGATTAGATGGACATTTGGGTGGACTGGTTTAATCAAAGACAATCCTGTCTTGAACAGAGGGCTGTTTTTTAGATGACTATGTGGGGTCCCTTCCAACCCTACTTTTTGAATAGCCATGTCTACTCCTTAGGTTCTCATTTTATTTGTATGTGCGTATCCTGTCAGTTCTTTAGCTATTAATGAGATTTCAATAGATTTGGGATGATCTGGGTGGAATGATCTCCTTTCTTGTTCTTTTTGCTTCTTTCTGCTTTCCTCTTTTAAATATCCCTTTTAACAGCAGGGAGAGTATTATGCCTGCAAATCACCAGATTTTAAGTGTGATCTGTCAGTACTGCTTTCTCTTAAACAATTACCATGGCAGTTGTCTTTATTGCCTAGGGGGAGGCTCATGTCCCTGCAGAATGTAATAGCTGTCAGTTGTTTTCCTGAAGTGCAAAAGAGCACTCGAAGAAGTTGCTTAGTTATACAAGAACTGGAGTTTTGTGATGTATTGTCCCTCTGTATATTACCACCGTATGTCCTCATTGCCCTTTTCTTGGATTCTTATGGGCTCCAGGGGATCTGTGGTAGATGAACACTAGGTTATTGTTGGTCCTACACTGTACTTTACACTCTTGATATGTTATACAAGGACAAATAGGGTGTATATGAAGATCAAAGAAACACTGCTGGGAAAATAAATCCTGTGTCAGGTGCATGGAGTACCTGTGTATGCCACACGGGTATACACGCAGGGACAACTGGAAGAACTTCATTTATTGTAGAGGTTTAATTCCAGATTCTTTTTTACAAAATCTCATTGTTACATTCTCCATACATTATCTCTCCTTCCAAAGAAAAAAATGTTTAATCAAGTTAGTGATATATCAGATCCATTTTTTTTTCTTTTTTGGAAAAATGGCTTAATTTACACATTTTAAGTGTGTTGGATTCAATTGATTTCAAGTAGAATTTGTATAGGTTATGCTGGGTTGATAACAAAAATATATTTTCTGTAGAAACAATGAATAGGTTCTTTCGGTCCTGGAAGTTACAAACCTTTTAGTCTCCACCTGGAGGGATTTCAGCAGGATTTCTTTGATACTATTACACAACAAAGGAGGGTTTTCCATCTTTTTCAGAAAAAAAACATGAATAAAATGTTAGTGATATCACTGACAGATAAAAGTTCACAAGGTTGAAAAGGAAATTATTTTTATTTGAAAAATAGATTGATACACCCCAGTTTTCAGGCCAAATAAATCCCTTCTTCACCAAAGTGCGAAGGCAAATTTTGCTCATTAATTATAATATTTTGACTGTACGGAATGATTTGTACCAAAATAATTACAGACAGTTGTAATGTTTTCTGTCATTTCTTCTCAGGTGGGCTGGCCTGCTGATACATCTCAGAATGCCATTAGTGAAAAGAAATATAGACCCGCGGCACTTGTGTCACACAGCACTGCCCAGAGGCATCAAGAATGAACTGGAATGTGTCACTAATATCTCCTTGGCAAATATAATTAGACAACTAAGTAGTCTAAGTAAGTACATAATACTTCTTTGCAATGTACTTCAAATGTTACCTGCTTACAGAATTTATAAGTGAAACAGAACAACTTTTTTAACTTGGCTCTATAGAGAGAGAGAGAGAGGTTTTCTGTTAACTTTGAATTATACAAAATACTCTAAGCCAACATTTCTCAAAGTGAAGTTTGCAACCCAAAATGGGGTCACAAAGCATGCTCTAGTTTTGTATTTATTTTAGATAATCATGTGGGGTCGATGTTGCTTTGTTCCTGAAATAGTCCTACTCAAAATAAGTTTGAAAACTGATGCTCTAAACATTTGCTTTCTTTTAATTTTGCAAATTAATTTACCACTCCTGAAGGTGCTAGATTGATAGTTTTGGAGACTTAACCTCCACACAGCAGCAGAGTGGATTGGTTTAAGTCAAGGAAATTTAAATCACCAATAGAAAACCCTGATTTAAGTAATTGATTTAAATCAAGTTTCCCACTGATACTTCTTCATATATTTCTTAAACAACGGTGCAAATCTGATCACTAAAACATGTTAATTTACAACTCAATACAGCATTTTACAACATCTGTCCTTGAACTTTTTTTTTAATTTTCAAATTTTATTAACTCTAACAAACAAGTCATCACAACACTAAATGTACGCTGACCTTAAAACTTCTACAACTAGATCTCATCTTCCCCACTCCCACTGTCATTTTTATTCATAGACTGAAACAGAAATACGAGTTTTCCTGTTTTTTCAACTCCCAGTTGATTTCTTGGCTTTAAGTGAATAAAACCGATGAAAATATTCTCTCTGTGCCTGCAGAGGAAGCTACTGCTGTAAAAAGTTGGCTTAGCAACTGAAGGAACTCTGTTTCAAGGTGCCTGGCTAATGATTTCCACCAATTCAGGGGAGTGACTTTGTTCAAAACATCATCAGTAAACATGTACTGTTTAAATGGTTCCCCTCCAGCCCTGAAATTTATTATGACTGGCATAACTGAGGAGTGATTTTTTGAGATGCCCATGCCATGGCAGCAGCATGTTTTTCAGAAGTTAGGCATCTACCTTTATATCTGGGGTTGAGAATATTCACAATAAATGAGGTGGAGTTAGTGCTTGATCCATTCGCTGCTTTATTGCCTGCAGTTTAACTTTCTGGTTAGGTATTTCTTTGTTCAATGTCTCTTGAAGTGCCTTCCAAATTTTGACAGCATCAGCAATGCAGCAACAATCTCTCTGAAGTTTAAGGCTATGGATATAGGCTTCGGTATACTGAGCACTCTACATTCCTCTTTAATCCAATGTTAGATAGTTTGGATGAGATGCTTCCATCTATTTTATCACAGTTTCTTCACAATTTTTTATGAGAATAGGCCAGTTCTTAATAAATTGTTCTAAACAATCGACCATAGAATTCCATCGAACATCTTGAGGGAGAATTAGTTTGAATCCTCCTGCTGTCTTCAGTGAAGCTGAAGCAAAATGGTTGTTACAGAAGTATTTTGTGACTTCAGCAACATTTTCTTTTACGGAGAAGAACTTAAGTCTTTGGCTAAAAGATGCATTAAGTGGGCACTACAACCATATGTTATTAAGGAGCATCCTTCCATTTCTTCTTCTAAGTATCCTTTCATCTTTGCCACGTTTGCAGCATTGTCTGTGACAAAACTGCGCGTATGACAGTGTAATTTTTGTTTACAGTTTATTACAGCTTTCACTGCCACTTCTTTAAAATATTCTGCTGTGTGGGCATTTCCCAATGTATCTATTGTTTCAGAAAGAGATGCAACCCCATCTTCTGCTGTCGCACAGGCACATATTACTGGATCATTGTGTACATTGCTCCACCCATCAAGGCTTAAACTGGCAAATTTCCCCTCAGTATTTCCTCACACACTGTTCAAGTTCCTTCTCATACACTGTATCTAGTAACTTTCCACCAATGTCTGCTGTACCAGGTGGAGTGTAGCCTGGTTGTAATGACTCAACCATGTCAATGAAGTGTTTATTGTTAACAATGGGAAAAGGAGAATTTGTGGCATAAATGAACTGAGCAATCTTTTCATCTGTGATGTCTTGTTGGTATTTGTGGGTCCTTACTACAAACCCATCCACGGTCGTTTTACTGGATGATTGAAATCTTTTGCTTGCTACTGATACTTTGTTGTCTGAAATACGTTTATTTGCAGCACTGCTGCTAAAAGTACCAATGGATGACTCTGAAGTTGTTGCAGATAGACAGTCAGTCTCTCTTGTGCTTAAATGGGATCCTGAAACAAAAATGATTTTTGAATAGTTATTCTTCTCAGTTCTTCTCACTCTATTATTCAGTTAATCATTTACATTTTTTTCAGCAAGGATGCAGATCCGATTCCAAATTACCAAAAAAAGCTAAGACTAACTGCATTTAGAGTGCACCTAATTTTGGAGTAAGCTGCATTGAACTCACTGGCACTTCTGTTTTTTAAGAAACCAAGTATAGGATGGGGTTCCCTTGGGAAGGCTGAGTTATGCTGAAGTAAAATAGGGAATAGATTTATGGCATCACCATTATGGTTTGGGGCCATGATGGTCCAAAATAAGGGGCATGTATTATGTAATATAAAATAAGAAAATGACACCCAGTGGCAACTGGCAACTTCAGATTTCCTTACTGCAGCTTTCTGTACTGTAAACTTGGGTGATAGATTCTAAACCTAATTAACTAATTAAACAAGCCATAAGGATTAGCTAAGCTAAACTTTTTTTCTAGCAACATCCAACATAGCAAACACCTTGGGAATTTACTTGTTAAATCACACTTATATAAAAGGCATAGAGAGAGTCTTGAAGAATGATGCATTGCAAAGTGAATTATTGAATTTACTAGCCAGTTGATCCACATTGTTCTTCAGACATATCCACATCTTCATCCACATCATTTTCTCCCAATAAGCAGTTTTCATTATGATGGTTCATTCTTGCAGCTAGGCCCTGCATCTCCTTCTTGCACTGCTTACACCTGACACGTTTTCCATTTTTATCCAGGGAAGGAATTTCTTCAAAATATTCCCAGATAGGGTCTCTCTTACGCCCAGAAGCCATGACAGTTTTTCTGTGGCAAAAGTGTGGGGGAACATAAGAAGCTGTGTGTGTACTACTGAATAATGTCTTTCCTCTTTCTTTCCAGTCCACTCCACTGTTCCTTTCTACTCTGCCTCTGTCCTTTCCTATATTGTCTCTCTGTCCTTTAAGACAGTGTCTTAAAGAATTGCCTGTCCCTAATGTTAGTTTGGGCAGAGGGCCGCTTACTGAGTTTTGGCAAGCCATCAAGGGCCACATGACAGGCAGCCGGGGGCAGATAAATATTAATTTTCTAAATTTTTTAGGGACTCCACAGCCTGGCGGGCTGCATCCGGCCCACAAGCCACATTTTGCCCACACCTAAACTAACTCCTCTGCCTTGCTTGGCCCAGCTCCACCACCACGTAAGCACAGAACAACAGTCCTGTCCAGTCTGTGTCTTTGCACATGTGACTTTAGTCTCCTGAGAAACAGAAACTTAAAGCCCAGAACTTTCAAGAAGCAAGAGCTGGTAGTGAGGCTGGACAGACAGACTAGAGCCATTTTCCTGAGATGAAAAACTGAAATGAATGCCCATGTTTGATTGGTAGGTAACTCAATGTGTGTGTATGTGACAGAGCCATTAATTCATTTTTATGAGACTGTAAGTATAGGTTTAGCATGTTTGTGATGAGATTTAATTGTAACTGTTATTTTTTAACCTTGAGAAATTTAGTATTTTACTGATGATTTAAAAAATTTTTTAAAAATCCGATTAAAAATTTTTTTTTTTTTTAAATCATTGATTTTTATGCACCCTGCACAACAGATAGATAATAGCAAGAATAGTTCTGGGTTTTTTTTCTGTTATCCTGTCAATCTCATCATTTAACATCAGAAATGGATTGTATACTTCTCATGCTTAAAAATATTGCTGCCACACATTAGGAAGTATTTCCTTTGCCTGTGTCATAATAACACCACTATATTTTGATCTCTTGCTGATTTGTGTTTTATTTCATTTTGTTCTGTGCCTCATTACTTCTGCAGTTTTTTGTCCCTGCACAGGGCAAAAGCTTGTTGAAATAGGATATCAACATTACAGATTATGGGCCCTAATGGCTTGAACCTGCTCCTTTTGTAGTCTGTGAATATCTTATCATTTACTTCAGTCAAAATAAGATTGGGCTAAGAAGGCTTCTTCCCAGTAATAAGCCTCAATGTTTTTTAGTCATATGACTCTATAATCAATCAAACATAACACAAAAATAAGAATTCTAGTGATTGCCTGAAGTATTTGCCAAACTGATGGCAATTTTTGAGTAGGAAATATGACATAATGGAGCTCATGTTAAAGTGTAAGTATGATACACCCTTATGTATAATATGTTAGATTTTAGGCTGTAGGTAAGTACTATCAGTCACATAATTATTATGATCTTACACAGGAAAATACATTCTGAATTGCATTGTGATCATTAAGAATAAAGGTTGTTGGTTTTTACTTTAAAGTATGAATAATTTCTACCTTGTAATTACTGTTTCAAACTACTTTGCAGTGTAGTTAAAAGCAGAGAAATAGCACTAAAGAATTGATATGAAGACTTTTTCCCTTCACTCAACTATTTTTTTCTCTGTATTAACTCTAAACATATGAATACTTCAGAGGCTTTAGAACCCTACAGGAACCTTTCTGAAAAGGCTGTTTTTTTCCTGAGCCACAGCAGCTTCAAAGGGTTGTCAAGTGAATAAGTATGATACAAGTTGAGCTGCTAATATTATAAGTCCTTTTTAACCACTAGGAAACACGTTTTCCAGGCTCATAACCCAGTGAATGCTGAAGTGGTCATACATATATATCCACAACGTCAAAAAGCTTTCAGCGTCATCAGGATCTGAGAGATGGGCACATTGTCATTTCACTGGAAAGAATTAAACTTTTATCTAAAAAAAAGTTTGTTCCACTAATCTTATTTAGCCTTATTTCACAGTTGTAATGGGGTTGATGATTTTCAGCTAATCTTATTTTGGCTCTTGAAAACTACAATGTTTGCTGTTTTTCCATTGGGGAAGTATTATGGCTAATAATTAGCATGAAGATGCCTCTTACCAAGAAGCAAGGAGCCAAAAGCAAAAGAAAGACACAAGATATATTAAAGCAGAATCCACTTCCTTCCTGCCAGCCCTTCAGTGGTTTTATTACTTTCTTTCTTGGTAGTATGGAGAGTCTGTGAATCTACCTCTTTTCCCTTCAGCATTTCTTCAAGGAGATTAGAAGAGAAGAGCAAAAACAACTTCAGGGAAAAGATTAGGATGACAAAACACAAGAACTGAAAGAACTCAACTAAGTAATAAGCCAAGACTGAGCATATAGAGATATAGTGACCCTAGGCTGATTATGCAGGTCCTCAGTACCAAGAAAGAAAGAAGCTTGAAGAACATCCACTAGAAGAATAATTTTGGTTGGGCAGATCTATGTGGCAAGAAAGCCTATTGGAGAGAATTCTTCAGGCCCCTCCCTACACCAGTGATACAGGATCCTATGTTTCAGAGAAGAAGGTTCTGATTTTTAGACCCTTTTTCATTCTGCCTCATGAGTTCACTTCTGTTGCTAAATGTATTTTCTTTGTGGCTGCTGCTGCTTCTACTTACCTACCAATGCCAGTTATAGTACCTCTGCTTGGAATACTTTCTTCCCCTGTTTCTCTCTTCTGCCCCTCCTTGATGCCGGACTATCAGTTGGTGCAGTTCAACAAGGAGAAATGCAAAGTGCTGCACCTAGGGAGGAAAAATGTCCAGCACACCTACAGCCTAGGAAATGACCTGCTGGGTGGCACAGAGGTGGAAAGGGATCTTGGAGTCCTAGTGGACTCCAAGATGAACATGGGTCGGCAGTGTGACGAAGCCATCAAAAAAGCCAGTGGCACTTTATCGTGCATCAGCATCTATTGAGGTCCCTTCCGACCCTAACATCTATGAATCTATGAATCTTCTTGAGAAAGCCAATGACTCAGCTCCTGCCAGTGTTCTTTTTTTTTCTTTTGTGCTGCTGTGGCATTACATGTTGTATGAAGTGCCAACCTGTATCCGTTTTGGTGTTTTCTGCCTGGTGGTCTTCACAGAATGAGGAATAAAACTCCCTTAAGAAATCTGAAGAAAATTATGCCACTAATAACAATCCATTTGCCAAAGCCCTAGTGAACTGGAATGCAGCAACTAGTTCCTAAATTTCAGTGCCTTGATGATTTCTGGTCTCTAGTGGAGGTGATAAAGAAATAAATGCAGCTCCTAAATTGCATCACAACCTGAATGCTGTTAGATTCTGTCTCCTTCTGCTGTGTGTCTGCAGCTCTGTGTACAGTGCTTGAGATCTGGACTCTGTTTGGAGTCTGAGTAAAAAATGAGCGTATCATGCGGCTCAGCAATTCTCTTGCATATCTGGGTATATTAGCTGCCTGTTGCTCCTTAGGGTTTGTATTACTGAATCCAATTCTGTTTCTTCCTTCCTTGCAACAGACTTGAAATGCTTTCCTGTGCCAATTGTGGTTGAAGGAAATAGGTTTTTATTACTTTTTGTCCAGTAGGAGATTATGTTTGTTTCCCAGTTACATTGAGGAATCAAGTTCTATGTGAAATATAGCCATATGTATTCCATGTTTCTTATTTGTCTTTTGGTTGCACCTTGATATGTTTGCTCCATGAGTCAGTGTCTGGATGTCTCTGATTTTTCTGCTCCAGTCTAGGCTGTGAAGTGACTGAAGAGCTCAAGGCTCTTGGTGAATCAAATTTTGTTTCCCATTCCGGCCACTGAGTAGGGTTAATCAGTTTCTCTCCCTTCTCCCCAGCAGCCAGTTTTCTACCCATTTCTGTTTGTGCCTTTCTGTTATCTGGTTCCAACCCTTTTCTTACAAGTGTCTGTGGAATGCTACCATACAATATTCTTTTTACTTACCATGGCTGGAATCTCCTGTACTATAGTATCATCAGTGCTTCTTTGGTGCTCTTGATTATTGGCGAGAGCTTTTGTTATGGACCAGTTTGCTTGTATGGCACAGCCTCCCAATTCTGTCTTTTGAACAATTGATTGTGTGGCTGGCATTGAGGGGAAGGAATTTTGTTATACATTACCTCTAATTTTCATTTGATTCCATGGGCATTAAGCAAGTTCAAAGTAGGTATATGATTGCCATCCATATTGTTCATAGTTAGACTCAGTTGTTCAGACCTTTAAGCTCCTTGACCCTGTGCTGAGGTAAGTACGGCTATCTCCTTCATCTTCTCACCTAGAGCAAGTCCCCTTCCTCGGTACCGTTCTCCTAAGCACTATGATCTGGAAGATAAGCAAGCAAGTTATAGAGGAAGGCTTCTCCTTTTGAGGCTGTAAACATGTTGACTGACTAGTCACAAGCCCTCAACTAAAACTGAATAAAGATATTAAATGATCTTTTCTACTAGACTAGATATACCCTCAGGTTGTTGCTACAAGTCTTTGAGTTTAAATTTTAGTCAAATTCTCCATCTGTCTCTTCCTTCTGAGGTCCATTGGACATTTGTTTTCCACACTTCAAGTCCTTGGAAACTAGTTTCGGAACCTCATCTCCCACTAGCTCCTTTTTATTTTCTCCAGTGTTTGAGGCTATAAATGAAGATCTTCCTGCACCTGTTGGGAGTGAAGGTACTGCTTTTAACTGTTATACTCCCAAGTCTGTGTTGGAGAATTAAGCTCTCCCCGTTATCAGTGCCCTGTTCTTACAGAGGTTTCCCAAAAAAAGTTTTTCTGCTGTCTTTCAAGATCAATGTTACATGGCTGTCTGCAACCCCTGATCTTCTTGACCTTACACTCATACCTCATGTTCTCTTGAGAACAGATTTCACTCTTGGTGCAAGTAGAATCATTGTTAAGATTTACCTTTAGATTTTAAGCCTTTTGAGACAGGATTTGTTTGTACAGCTTCCAAAACTATTATCTCAACCCTCAACAGGGGGTCTTGGGTACATTCATAATCACTGCTTCTAATTCTTTTTTAATCTACTGACTGAAGAGAGAGTTTTTCCCTTCCAAGACCCTCTTAGTAATGTTCTCTGGCTTGTGGCCCACTGTTAGTCATTGGCTAATTTCATATACTACCTGATGTTGACGCAAATGGAGAAGATTCAACCTGTGTCAGTGAAGATATATTCCTGGTCAGGATATGTTCATCTCTTTAGCTGTGAACAGTGAAAAAATCCTGCTGGAAATCTGAAAAGCCTCTTTCTTGCTTCATAGTTATGTGTTTCACTATATAGCAGGCAAGGTAATGTACTCCACTTTCAAAGCGACTCCATCTGTAAATTTTTTACCCAACATAATACAAAATGCCTTTTAGCTTAACCATTGCCCTCAGAAAATAAAGGCTTGATCCCATAAAATTGGAGGAGGCTATGTTGCAAAATCTTTCAAAAAAACCTCTGAAAATATGTTCTCTCTTTTCTTTGGCCTCTTTACACTATTACAACAGTAATAGGAGGCCAGCAAAGATTCGTATCTCCCTAGCTGGGAATTATAGCATGAGGATGTTCCCCAACTAATTTAGGAGTTTGGTCAAGTCAGTTTCTACAGAGATATGCCTTGCAATCACTGGTGTACACAGGCATGTTGGGACGTGAGTAGAGCTCAGTAGCATCCAGGTTATCCTGCACTGTCAACTGTTAATTTTAGAGTATAAACAGCAGGTGCAGCTTATAGCAGACCAGAGGTCATCAGTTTTCTGCAGTCTTCCTCTCATTGTGTTCAGTGGACACCATGTGTAGTAGAGAACCTGGCCTTGTAAATTATAGACATAGCTAGATTTAACCTCCAGGGATTATAACCTAATGTCCTGCTGCGATTTGGTCCCTTTTGTATTAAAGCTAGTTTTACTTGTAACAACAAAATTATTCCAGCTTGATTAACACTTTGCTGCCTCTGTCTGTAAGGTTTTTACCTATCTTCAAATACAAGATTAATCTCCTGCTACCCTGACCTTCAAGGCCAATATTTCTTAATCTATCATCTAAGGCTGCTCAGACAAGATGCTCTGTGATGAATTAAAGCTTTAAATCAGTACTTTAAATGATACTGAATGTGCTATATGTTAATTAGGTATTTTATATGTGGTGTTTTGGTTTGAGTGCATATAGATATTATTAAAAGCAATAAAAAGGCTTAAAGTTATAGTAAGGGTACCAGATACATTACACCACTGGGGTATGTGAAAGCACTTCTGTTTTCCTGTTGTGACCAAAATATTAAGTAAATTATAAGGAAAAAAGGAAAACAGCAGCAGCCAAATGAGTTTAGAATGGTAAGTAAGTCTTGGTACAAGTCTATAAAAAAAAATTCTGATATGATATATATAGATAGTATATATATGATTATATACAGGTAGAACAGCATAGTTCACTGAAAAAAATTTGGGACAAATGCTATAGTGTTCATTTTCTATCTTTTTAAAGCTGATATGTAAAGGAAAATTATGAAACCCATTCAGCTCTCCAAATATATTTTCTTAAAGTTAAATGTTTTTCATCATCCTCACAAAATACTATTTTATATCATAATTAGTATGATAAACAACAATTTATTTGCACCGCACTACACTGTTTTGACCCCCACACACTGGGGGGCTGGGACTTGGGGTGGGAGGAAGCGGGTTGAGACTGAGGGGAACTGGGTTGGGACTGGCTTTTGATGTTTACAAGTGGGTCCTGGTACAAAAATGTTGAGAACCACTGGTCTAGCAGATTCACTAAGCCAGTGGGTTGCTTCCTACTTCTGAAAACGTTGAAGGATTTCCTTTTGTTTGTTTTGTTTTGGGGTAATTCTTTAAAATAGCTCTAGGCTGTTACTTCCTGTAATACTTATTACATGCCAGAAAGTATGTTACTTTCTGTTGGGTTCACCTGAGTTGGATTTCCATTTTTGGAAGTTACTCATTTTGATCGGGGTAATCCATTATTCCTTGGTAGTTAACAATGCTCTTTTTGGTTCTGTTTTTTGGTATAGGTATGTATGCCTTCTGTGACTCGCATATATGTTTATGTAGTTTCCATGCTGAATCTAAGGATATTAAGATCATAAGAAAGAACTGATCCAAAAACTCATGGGAATCTTTTCAGTGATTTCAAGAGTCTTTGGATCAAGCCCTTTTAGTCCCTTTTGAGAGCTGAGGCAAAGCAAAAAAAGCCTGAAAATAAGCAGATGTCAGTAACTAGCATAGCTCTTTCCTTAGCAACTTAACATGTATTTCCTCCCATGGATTTCAAGTAATCCTAGTATATGAATGTCTGAAATCTTTGCTTCTCATCATGCATATATTAAGAATAAATCTATTAGCAATCAGTTATGTACTAGTTTGAGATAGCTTCTGCCTAAATTACTTTGGTAGGGAGCATAGTTTTGTTCTAAAAGTGTCCTTGGAGGAACACAAGCTACTTTTTATTGAAGTAATCATACAAAACTACTAAAGTAAAGGGAAAAAATACAAATTGAGAAAAGTATACAAATTAGAGGTGCACCATGGGGCCCATATCGTATCAACACCGATAAAAGGAAAATTGACATTATCTGCAACTGGCTTTTTTTGGTTGCTATGGTCAATAATGCCGCCAATAAATGCCGTGTGCATGCGCACAGTGGCAGCACAGCATGCCAGCAGTCAGGAGTGCAGCCTGGTAGCGTGGAGAGCAGTGTCTTGCTAGTAAGTCTGTTGTGAGGGAAGGGGGTGTGTGGAGAGAAGGACAGACTGGTGAGGGCATGGTGAGGGAGGGAGTGGGGCTGGTGCTGTGACAGGGACAGGCACTGCACAGCTGGGGTGGGGCATGGGATGGAGCCACTAGTGGCTCCTCCAGTGGACGCAGGGGGAGCAGTTCCTGCTGCTGCACACACCCCAGGAGGGCATGGGGGGGGCATATGTCCCCTGGATCTGTGTGCGGGGCGAAGGCAGGCTGCTGCTGCGGGCTGGGGCCCGTAGTGGCACTGGGCTCTTCCTAGCGGGGCCGGGGGGGGGCGGGGGGAGGTTGGGCCAGGGCTGTGCTCGGGGCAGGAGGCAGCAGCGCTGAGAGGGGGGGGGCACAGCCCAGCCCCCACCCTTCTGGGAAGAGTCTGGCACTGCCCCCGGCCCCAGCCTGCAGTAGCAGCCCACTGTTACCCCAGATCAGGGGGGCACGCTTCCCATGCCCTCGTGGGATGCATGTAGCAGTGGGAGCCTTTCCTCGCATCTCCTGGATGAGCCACAGCTCTGTCCTACCCCTGCCCCCATACCAGCCCCACTCCCTCCCTCATCGCAGGGGTCTCAATCTGCCCCCATTATGTCCCTTCCCCCACAACAGGCTTACCAGCCAGATGCTACTCTCCATGCTGCCAGGCCACATGTTGGCAATTGGATCAGTATTGGCTGATAATGCTTCTTAAAAATCAGCCATCAGTATTGGCCCAAAAAATCCCTATTGGGGCACCCCAGTACAAATTGGTCAGTAATAGCTGACTGTCTCAAGGCATTCAGTACCCAAAAATGTTGAATTCTTTACCAAATATTAGTCTAACAGATTTGCTATAGGGAATCATCAGTAACTGGTGAGAAGGAAAATGATCATAATATTTCTTCTTTAAACAGTAAGAGGAGAATCAGTGATGGAAATTTTTTTTTACTGATGCATGCCTCATTTTTATAACCTGTGCCTCATTTCATTTTGAGAAAGATAATTTTGAAATCTAGGGAAAAAAAAAACCTATTCACTTGAAACTAGTCATGTGGAGGCTGGAGGGGGAGCAGGGTGTGGCATGAGTTACAAGTTGTCTCACGTATTATCCCAGTCACTGACTTGTTCTACTAATTATTGTTATTTTACATACAGCATTTTTTTAAAATCGGGCAATGTGAAAGTCCCTTGTAAGTGTATGGAAGAAAATCATTGGGTGCAGACACATGATAATTGAGCTGTCAGAAAATGACTGACTGGGACCAGTTTCACAATTGTTGTGGGACAGGGTGCAGACGTATGTAACAGTTCATAAAATCAAAGAAAATTATGGTTGGAAATGACCTCAGAAGGCCATCTAGTTTAACCCTCTGCTCAAAGTAGGGCCATCCCCAACTAGATCAGCCCAGCCAGGTATTAAAAACCTTCACCACTTCTCTGGGGAACTTGTGCTTTACTATCCTCCTAGTGAGAGAGTTTGTCCTAACATTTAATCTAAACTTCCCTTGCTGCAACTTAAGACCGTTGCTCCTTGTTCTGTCATCTGCCACCTCGTTGGAACACCCTTCAGGTAGTTGAAGGCTGCTATTAAACCCTCTCAGTCTTCTCTTCTGCAGATTAAATAGATCCAGTTTCCTTAACCTCTCCTCAGAAGTCACGTGCCTTAACACCCTATACATTTTCATTGCCCTCCGCTGGTCTATCTCCAATTTGTCCATATCCTTTCTGTAATGCGGGGCCCAAAACTGGACACAAGACTCCAGATGTGGCCTAACCACTGCTGAATAGAGGGGAATAATAATTTCCTTTGATCTGCTGGCAGTGCTCCTACTAATGCAGCCCAGTATGCTGTTAGCCTTCTTGGCAACAAGAGCACACTGTTGGCTCATATTTAGCTTATTGTCCACTGTAACCTCCAGGTGCTTTTTTTCAGAGCTGCTGCTTAGCCAACTGGTCCCCAACTTGTAATGGTGCATGGGGTTAATTTGTGCTAAGTGCAGGACTTCACACTTGTCTTTATTGAACTGTTTCCAATGTCACTGATCGGGAATTGGTTCACAATTGTACAAAGTTCTATAGCTCTGATACCCAGCTGGTAGGGAGTGAGCACTCAGGCCAGCATGCCATGTAACTGGGTGACTGGGGGCAGGAGGAAACTGCTTATGAGGACACCCTTGGTTGTTAGAAAGGTAGCTTTTATTGAACAAGCAGTACAAGGTAACTTATTGGTAAAAAGAGCCAACAAAAAGGAAAAGGGGTCCTGTAGAGTTCTGGCTGCATACCAGCACAGCCAGTTGCAGAATGGGGGGTGAGGTAGGGGGCAGGGGAAAAGGTGAAAACATGGGCAATGCAGTGTAGGATGCCTGGAGGGCTAATTAGGCCCATATCAGAGCACTGAACCAGTTCACAGTGAACTGGTTCTAAACTGTACTTCATTTTCCAGATACACTTTTGAACTATTCTAGGCAGCTAGTCCATTTTTAAAGCAGTTTAATAGGCTCATACATTTGTCCCCTTCAGGTTTAAACTGTTTAGTCCAAGTTTGTGTGTTTGTGCTAACTGACTGTATGCAATGGAAATAGTGCATATGACTAAACCCAAAATATAGTCAAATGCAAAAAGTAAACAAAGTAAAATATATTTTGGTCTAATCTTTGAGTTTTAGGGACCATAACTTTTACTTATAACAATACTAGACTGTATATTTGAGAAACAGCATTATTTTTAGTAGATACTGGGCATGTCTACATGCGCAATTAATGTTGTTGCGCTTTACTGTGCAGTAAGTGCCTGCACGTGTAGACGGTGACACTTTACTGTGCAGTAAAGCGTCTTGTGTAGACATAACCTGTATCCCTTTAAGACCCATGCAAAAAATTCTGTATCAACATGGCAAAGAGAAAATTTATCCAGATTGGTCAGAAAATAGGAAGATTTTCTTGGAAGTGAAAAGCTTTGTAAAAGTTTAGGATAAAAATAAGATCCATCATTCTCAATTCAGCTGGGAATTATGAAAATAATTTATTTTTCTGGAATTACAGCAGTGATGAATACTTCTTTGTGATCAGAACCAATGTACAACTGAGGCTATAGACAAATAAAGGAGGCTCAGTTTAAGAATAATGAGGTACAGTATTTTGTTAAAGAGAACAGATAATGTTTCCAGCTCCCTCTCATGGCTTGTGGTAATTCTATGTGGAAATAATAAGTGTCTGAAAACTTCTCTTTCATACTTCCTATTCTGAATTGAAATTTTTTTTGAAAGTTCTTCAGTACTTATGACTTAGCAAGTTGTACTTAGCAGTTATTTTGGGCTTTTGGATTTTGGATTGCAAAGTCACCACAAATTGTGGACTATTTATGGAAATTGGCTCTCAAAGTCAGTCAACATTTTAAATTTGGTATGTACTTATGAAAGGTACTAAGGAATTGTTTAACCAAACTGTGCATGTGCTATTGCTGAATAACCATAATTGCTGTGGTGTCTCATTCCTCCTCATACCTACAGCACATTGTTTTATTGTTCCTTTATTGTGGCACAGAGAAAATAGTTTTTAATCAGTTTGAGGCAGAGGCAGTTTAGGTTTTCTCTGAAATGTATAAAATGATTTTAATCACTAAAAGGTAGTAAATTGTATTGACTTGAAAATGAAGACATATAGCTAGGATTTGATCTGTCAAGCCTTAAAGGGTGAAACAACTTGCCAGTGCTTTGTTCTACATAACATGAACAATGGGACTTTAAACATGTTCAACCATATATATGATCTCCTAAGCTAAAGTTCATGCTTCAGTTGCAACTTTAGAGTGTATTTAAGGTAATGTCCGTGTTAGAAATACATTCAGATGATATGCCAAAGCTGACAACCCTGTTAGAACTTTGGATACATTTTTCAGATTTCCACTTGGTGTGGTTCTGCTCCGGTGAAATTATCTTGGAGCTTAATAATAACATATTTGTAGAACAGTGACCCATATATTTTAGCTGTGTATTAATTATTTTTGTTATTAAGCCTATGTGTATAAGGAACTTCCTATATGTCCTTCTACATTTTTGTTACTTGTCTTGCTGATCTTTTTTTCAGCTAACTTTGAGACTAAGTTGAGCTAGTTCTTTAAGAATATCTTGTTCCTTTTTAAATGATTAGTTAATATACTTTCTGTCTGGAAAACTCTTGAACAGGGACTGTGTTTCTGCTGCTTGTCAGCAGGTCCCATTAACCAGTCATAGGGTAGAGATCTGGTGGATATAAACTGCAAACAGGGTTTTCAAAGAAAAAAGTTGATAGCTAAAAAAGTAAAGCGCAGAAAGCTGAAAGGAAATAAGGGTCTAATTTGCTGGTGGCTCCAGTCACTGAGCCTCATACATTGGGTTAGCTTGCTGGAAATCCTGATATGGCAATACAGGTATATATTTGGCTATAAGTTTCCAATCTCTACTATTGTGCACAGATCACTAGATATGCAGATCTTCACTCCATGGATTCTGTTCCATAGAAAGCCCCTCACTGATGAGAATAAGGTAGGCATGAGTTAGCTTGCTTTCCTGGGTCATGCAGTTCTATCATCCAAAGAAAAGTAGGCAAGGTTGTCAGATGCTTTATTTGCACTGACTTCAACATTTTTTTTTTGTTTCTCTTTCTCAAATGGCTTATGAGTTTACTGGAGTGACATCTTCTGTGATACTATAGATCTCTTGGAGGCCACCATGCCAGGGTCACTTTGTCCGTTCCACATAGCAGATGGACAAAAACTGCAAACAAAAGTTTTCATTGAAAAAAGGTTAGCAGCTAGTTGATGCTAGTAAAGATGGTAATATCAAGTAACACGTGTGTTTTACTTCCCATTACTTGCCCTGTGTCCTTCCCTCACCACTCTCCTCTCATAAAACACTCAAGAAGAGGGCCAAAGGTTGAGCAACAGTAAATTTGGTTGGATGACATTGGCTGTTAGGTAATTAACACCCCAAAATCTATTCCCCCTCCCCCCATTTCCTTGAATTCAGCTCTTGTTTCAAGGATTGCCATCTCCATGAAATGTGGCACAGGTTAAAACAATGAGGCATGCATTATTTAAAAAAATTCCATCACTGATTCTCCTCTTACTGTTTAAAGAAGAAATATCATGATCATTTTCCTTCTCACCAATTATTAATGATGCCCTATAGCAAATCCATCAGGCTAATATTTGGTAAAGAATTCAACATTTTTGGGTATTGAATGCCTTGAGGCAGTCAGCTATTGTTGATTGATTTGTATATTTTTCTCAATTTGTATTTTTTCCCTTTCCTTTAGTAGTTTTGTATGATTACTTCAATAAAAAGTAGCCCATGTCCCTCCAAGGACACTTGCAACAAAACTATGCTCCATGTACCAGTAACCCTTGGAAGGGGACCTGGAAGAGGACACGGGTCCTCTGCCAAATGTCCTCCTCTCACCCCCCAGGTTCAGAATGCACTCTTTCAGTTGATAAAGAGGAGTATAATTATGTATAATACGTCCTCCTACCATATCTTCCTCCCTCCTTATTCTCCCTCGATTGAGGACAGTATTACAACCTCCCAACTTGTACACAGGCATCAGAAATCTGGGTTTACCCTTGAAATGCATCCATAATCAGACTAAGTGTTTTCTCTCTTATTCAACAAAAAGGATGCAAATAAACTGATTATTGAGAATAGATATATTATGGCTCCATACACAAGACGAAAAAGCCATTTGTCCCAAAAAGGAAGCACATGGTATTAAATAGGTGTTATTTTCTGGTTATATTTTGATAAAATTCCATCATATTTGTTTATTTTTTTTAAATCAATTCTAAGTCATTCATGCTATTATCAATAATTCAGAGTAATGACACATCAAACTGTGGATTCGCTTTTTCTATTATTAGGGTGACATTTAAAATACCATGCACTTGGCACTGTGTATAGAATTGGTGCATTACAAGCAGCAACTGCCAAAGACAGCCTGAGGAGGCTTACAGCGCCAGGAGAATGCCCCTCCCCTTCCCACCGCCATCCCACCAATCCACTGATTGGTGAGGGGTAGCAGGCATTCTCTTGTAGTGGGAACCCCCCTGTTCATAGTTTCATAGAAGTAGGCTCAGAGGGGACTTGAGCAGATCATCTAGTCTGACCCCCTGCCCTGAGCAGGAATGAATACAGGGCTCTTATGACCCCTACTAAGTTTAAGCTCAAATGACCCCAGCTAGGTAGTTATCAAGCCTCCTTTTAAAGACCCCTAAGGTAGGAGCCAGCACCACTTCCCTTGTAAGCTGGTTCCAGATCCTGGCTGCCCTGACTGTGACGTAGTGCCTCCTGATGTCTAGCCTGAACCTACTCTCAATCAATTTGGGGCCGTTGTTTCTTGTTACTCTGGGAGGTGCTCTGGAGAACAGGGTCTCACCCAATCCCCTCTGGTCCTCCCTGGTAAGTTTATAGACAGCCACTAGATCCCCTCTCGGCCTTCTCTTGTGGTGGCTGAACAGGTTCAGGTCCCTTAGCCTCTCCTTGTACGGCCTGCCCTGCTGCCCCCTGATCATGCAAGTGGCCCTCCTCTGGACCCCCTTCCTACCACAGGAAAATAGGCCCCCTCTCCTTGCATTTCTCTAGGATGACCTGGAGGAGTGTGGGAAAGGGGAAAGCATTCAGGCACTGCAGCCAGGCTGTGGAAGTCTTGCTATAGGGGCACAGCAGCTTACCTCGCTTATCTGGAGCAGTGAAGGGGAAGGCGGGAACATTTTGCTGCTGCTGTAGCAGCCTGCTTTGTCAGCAACAGTGCTGGGCAAAGTGGGGGCATTCTTCCACAGTCAAAGGAGGGAGGGAGGGAGAGCAGAGGACTGGGATATTAGGTGCCCTCATCCAGGAGATGGGTACAAGCATTCAATTTAGATTGGGAGGAGGAAAATCTTCCTCATAGGTTCCTGATCTAACTTCTTATGGGAGAGCTAGTTCTCTTCCTTAAGAAATTTCTTGAATGTCCATACAACTCTCTCTCTTGTGCCAGGAGAAAGGCTTTTCTCCCAGCACAAATTAAATGTCTGTACATAGTCCAAAACTAACTGTTAGTTCAAGCATGGGATGCTATTGTTAATGTGATTGGTGAACACAATAAATTGTCTGCAAAAATTGAAACTGCAGGAAACTACTCTTTTCTTTTGCAGAAGAAAAGCACACTGCAAACTTTTAAAGTCTCAAGTGCAAAAACTGTGTTCAAGTTTAAAATGCAATGTGGTAAAACTACGCTATTATTAATAAGTTTGATGCCAGTGAGTATTTCCATTTTCAGAAGTACTGAAAATCATAACAAAGTATCCGTTATCTCTAATCAAGAGCTACTTGAAAATCACAAATGTTTTGCCCCCCTCATTTTTAGTGTCACACATCCTTTATAATTTTAGTGAGTAAATGACTAGTCAAGAATTCATCCTTTCTGATTATGTTTGCTGAATTTTAGCAAACTATTATTATTATACTTCACAGATTAACTACTTCAGAGAATGATAAGTTCTCATAAGCAACAGCTCACTTGTCAGGTGCTATGCAGTCCTTTCATAGCCTCTGGCAAAATCAGCTGTTGCTTTTGAAAGCTTATACATCTCTGAATTAGTCTATAAGGTATAACTGTACCCTACCTTCTGCCTGACCTCAGGCTAACATAGCTAACTACACATCTCTATTATTATTGTTTTAACATAGTCATGGAGGTATTGTTTCAACTTCCTGTTCATCTCTTGAGTAATTTCCTATACAAATGGAAGCATCCAAAATGATGATGATATGAATCAAACACAAATAAATGTATTATGAGATAATATCATGGGAACATGTTCATAAAAGTTAATCCCAATACTAAATGAATGATGTGAAGAAGAGAAGAAAGTGACTGAAATAAATGGTCACAAACTAATAGGTTTTTAAATTCAACGATACTACCAAAAAAAGAAATGTTGTTCCAAGTAGAAATGAGGTCGGATCAGCATTCTCTGATGTGACCCTGATCTCTCTCAATAATTAACCAAAACACCAATAGTGAAGTCTATGGTTTGCAGCAAAATCTAATAGTATGCCATACTGCTAGTGACTTTGGTGAGCTGTAAGGTAAACCTTCTGGAGGCAGGCTTTCAGTATTTCCATAAAGGATAATATAATTGAATAGTCCAGTGGTTCAGAAGTAGGTCAGATAGTTAAACTAACACCAGGGTCCTCCAAATAGCCTTGGACATTTATAGAACCCTGGCCAAATCTATTTGTCCGAGAAAAAATGTTTATAACATTGCTCAGCAGTAGCACTCTAGGAAAGGTAAACAAGTTAGTGTTTCTTTTCAAATTCTTCTTATCTTGCAGAAACATGTAATGAAAATAAAGTGCATCTTAAAAGATTCTTGTTGCAATCAGTTTGAAACCTTTTGGGATTTGTACCTGATGGCTGTGTTTAGATGAGCGTGGCTGTGTACTGTGTGGAGCTGCAGACACCTCTGTGGCACCACATACCACATGTTCAGTTATTCGCCATGCTGCAAGGGAGCAGCGTGGAGGTTTTTGTTTGTTTGGGGTTTTTTTACTTCTAGATATCTGGGGTCAAAAAGCCCCACAGCGAAAAAAAGCGGAGCGGCGCGTGCACGAGCAGCATGCATCTCTCAAAAGCATAGCCGGGCTGCCCAGAGCCATGTTGCAGCTGCTGGCCAGGCTCTGCACAGCAGAATCACCACTGCTGCAGCCCTGGGTGACCCCCAGGATCCCAGGTAAGGCTTCTGGGGCCAGCCCAGTGCTGTCCCTAGCCTCCCCTTACCATCCCCAGAGTAACTTGTCGCATGCCAGAGCGTGCGTGGCTCGGGCATTCCCTGGGGACAACTGGCAGCGATGTGGGGTGCACTGTCACTAGTTGTCAGCAGGGAACCAAATGTCCACACCACATGTGGACTCAGCTGATGTGTTTATACTTAAAGAGGTGCCAGATTTGCTTGAATGAGTTTGTTTTTGGTATGGTGTGAATGGCTGCTTGCTTGCTTTCTTTTGATTTTTCAAAACAAAAAGTACTCCATTCCAGAGTCATTGTAAAGAGGGTTTCACATCAAGTCCCAGTTACTGTGTGTCAGTTTCTAAGGTCCGCTCTTCTCAAATACTTTCTGGGTCACAGATAAAGATTTTGAGGTAGTTATTTTGTCTCTGCAAACAGATGCCTGCCACCATTTTTTTTTTAATCCATCCCTGAGCACATCTGATAGATCAGGACTTTTGGGGACTTGGGTGGAGTTTAAGCTCCACCCCAACTCCCCTGTGGTTTGTAGTGGAGCTTAGGTGGAAGTTAGGGACCTGTCTGCTCAGACTTGCGTGCTTCTGAGCATGTGCAGTAGCCTAAGTTCAGGTGTGTTTTGAGATCTTTTCACGCTAAAATGTTGGTGTTGAATTAATTTTGGGCTCCTCTGTGGTTTTATGACCTCTGGATTTGGGCTGATCTTGTGACTTAGTTGGAATTTAGGTGCCAATGTCCTGTTTAAATGCCTGGATTACCAGTTTGTTTATAGCCTTCTGTTCACTGCCTGCATGATATAAATAACTTCCAAAGACTACAATGGAGTTATCCATCTTTGCTTTAAGAATAGAGATTTAACAAGTTTGCAATAATTAGGGTTCAGTGCAGCTCAAAAAACTTAGCTGATGGTAAGCTTAGTGTTCTTTTTACTGAGTGATATCTAACATGTGAGATATATTTGGTAAACGTTTCGTTATAGACCTTAAGATGGACAAGTTAATTAGACAGGAAGATCAATCTGTCTTGTTCTTGAAACTGAGAATGACAGACTTTAAAGGGGAAAACTGATATGCAGACAGCTTTTGAAATGATTTTAGGATTCTGAAATGTTCAGTTTGCACCATTTATAAAATGATACTTTAATGTTCCTTTAAAAATAACATTATTTACAGTTCAGAAAACTTTGCCAAATTAATTAAAGATGAAACCATATTTTACTGAAAACCAGCTATGAAATTATCACAATATGCTTTAAAGAACATCTTTTTTGTATCTTAGTAAAAAATTAGCTTTTGCACATATACTCTTAAATATATATTAATATTGATCAAACAGATTCAAAACTGATTCAAATAAGGAAACGTTATTCTATTAACTTAAATGGGTTTCAATTGCGGCCACAGTCACAGAGTACAGTAATGTATGTCAGGGTCCATTTAACATAATTATACGTGTTGGTGGAGTAGAATATTGTTCATGAATAGAATTAGAATATTTGGTTTCTTTGGTTTTCTAAGGTGTGCTGGTTATGTTGTGATATGTTTCTGTGGTAAAACGTAGACTTTATAAGATTGTGTTGTCAGCTGTGACTATAGTTAAAAAACCTAATGTATTTTTGGAAGCAAGTGGCATAGGATAGCTTAGTGCCGTTATACATTGTAAATGGTATGAAAGGGGATGTTACACTCTGTTGTTTTGACTTATGCTTATATTTTTTTAACACCTTACTGGATATTTAAGATTGGATAGATAGTGTGTGATTTAAGAAATGCTGGCATATAGCAATTGGTAACAAGCTGGATTCCTTACTTATTCTTTGTAGGCATAATAAAAATTACTACTCTTTTAAAAACTTGCTAAATATTAGGGTATAATGTTATCTGGGAGTGTTCAGTGGCTAAATGCCACTGAAGCAGACTTTCAGTCTTCCCTTAAGTATATTGAAATCTTTCCAGATCTTCATGGAGCATCAACTTTAAGTTATGTTGACTTAACATGACTTACATTTTTTAAAATGCCTAATTTTGCCAGTGTAAACCAGGTTTTTTAATGGCTTCATTGTTTGGGTGTCCCATTTGAGATGTTTTAAATGGGCTTGATATTTTAAAGGAGTCTTCACCAGTTTCTGAAAATCAGGTCTCATTACTGTGTCTCAAGTTGGACACCTGAAATTTAATACATTATAACAGTTACTTTTTGAAATTTTGATTTTAAAATGTCCACAGGAGAGGAATCCTACTTTGATAGGTTGAAGTTATGTGGTTTTCAGCTGTAACTGATGATTTTAGTCTCTCCTCTTCAGAAAAAATTAAGTAGTTATCCTTCAATTGGTCTGTTTTATTTACATGAGCAGAACTCCTGTTCCATCCTTTGTCTGGCAGGCTTGTTTCTGGTACTACCAAATGCTTAACATTTCCTCATCTTAGGTTCACCCTTAGATAAAGAGCACAGAGAGAATATGGTCACTTAAGCAATTTGAGGGATTTGGTGGCAAGCCTTTGTTTTGCAGGCTGTAAATTGAAGTCCTGGTTTACAATATATTGGTGGCAATCTACAGCCTGTGGGCCACGTCGGAGCCATGAAGCTATTCAATACAGCCAGCAGACATGGGGCTTTGGCAACATTCAACAGTGGGAGCTTTATTTGTCACCACCCTCCCTGTGCTGCCTTGGGGACAAGTGTTGGCAGTGACTGGATCCTAGCATCCCCCCCCCTCCGCCTACCTCTGACCCAGGGTCATTTTGGCCTGCAGCTGGAAAAGGTTGCCTATCCCAGCAATACATGGTTTATTCAGGAAAGGACCACACAGAGCCTTTGCATGGTCTTCAGGCCTTCATAGGGGTCTCTTTACAAATTGTAAACTGCAGAACAGGATTTTTAACTTGCATTAATTAGATTTGTGGCCTAAGGTAATGAAGGTCCCTATTATCATTTGAGCTCCATGTAAAGGGTTCATGGCTCTGTTTTGAAGGGTAAGGACACACATTTAATCCCTATTTTCCCACAGAGTTTCCAGTCTCATAAAAATATTAAGATAACATTTCCAATTTCAACTGAAACACCCCAGAAAGATGTCCGTTCACCATACAGTAGTTAAATTCAGATTTTGTGCATTGCATTCATGGCTGGCAACGTTTTCCTTCCCATACATGTGATAAGCCTGTGGCAAAGCATAGTGACAGAGAAATGGAGGTAGAACATAAGGTAAGAAGAAAGAAGAGTCATAAAAATGACAGCTAGCCCATTTGTGTCTTGCAGAACAATAAATGTTTACTGCCCAATGATGAAGAAGGTGAACAGTGTGTATCCAAAGCGGAGGGTGACACAATCAGCTGTTTTCCTTTATTCTATTTGCAGCAAGTAATGATACATTATTAAAGGTCTATTTTCAGTATCTAGCAAGAAGCTGTTTAAAAAAAAAAAAAAAAAAGATTCACAGCCCACACAGTCACAGGCAGAAGGAAGCACCACTATCACTCTCAAGGGATTATATTTGACTGTCATGCAAAGGGGTTTCATAGTAGTTAGGGGTCAGAAGGGACCTGAATAGATCACCTAGTCTAACCTCCCACCACTGGTTGGAGCACATGCTGGGATCACATGACCCCAGACAGGTGTTTATCCAACCTCTTTTTTAATTTACCCAAGGTAAGAGCGAGGACCACTTCCCTAGGAAGTTGGTTCCAGATTCTAGCTACCCTGACAGTGAAATAGTGCCTCCTAATCTCTAACCTGAACCTATTCTCTAGCAGCTTCTGGCCATTGTTCCTCATCACCCCAGGTGCTGCTGGGGAGAATAGGGCTCTTCCTATTTGCTGCTAATCTCCCCTAACGAGTTTGTAGGCAGCCACCAAATTTCCCCTCAGCCTCTGTTTGCTGAGGCTGAACAGGTTCAGGTCCCTCAGCCTCTCCTCATGGGGCCTGCCCTGTTGCCCTCCAACCAAGCGGGTGGCCCTCCTCTGAACCCTCTCAAGGCAGGCCACATCCTTCTTAAAGTGCGGTGCCCAGAACTGGATGCAGTACTTCAATTGAGGCCGGACCAATGTCACGTAGAGGGGGAGTATCACCTCTCTGGACCGGCTTGAGATGCATCTTTGGATGCATGACAAGGTGTGGTTGGCTTTGCTGGCTGCAGTCTGGCATTGGCAACTCATGTTCATCTTGGAGTCAATAATGATTTCAAGATCCCTTTCCGCCTCTGTGCTCACAAGGGGGGAGCTCCCCAGCTTGTATGTATGCTGTGGATTCCTTCTCCCCAGGTGCAGCACCCTGCATTTATCTACATTGAATCCCATCCTATTACCATCCGTCCACCTCTGTAGTCTGTCTAAGTCTAATTGCAGCCTCTCTCTCCCTTCGAGCGTGCCTACCTCTCCCCACATCTTGGTGTCATCGGCAAACTTGGACGTGTTTTCCACCCCCGCGTCCAAGTTGCTGATGAAGATGTTGAACAGTGTAGGCCCCAGGACCGAGCCTTGGGGGACCCCACTGTTCACATCCCTCCAGGTCAAGTACGACCCGTCCACCACCACCACTCTGGGTGCGCCCCATCAGCCAATTTTTGACCCACCCAGCTGTGTAGGCATCAATGCCACAGTCGCTCAGTTTGTGAGATTGGGGTGAGAGACAGTGTCAAAGGCCTTCTTAAAGTATTGACTGGCAACAGAGGGAGCCACATTCACATTTCCTTCTGTGACTGAAGGATCTCCATGAATAGAGTCCTTGGAAGGGAGAAAAATAGCAAAATGGGAGGAGGAACAAGGTGATTCTCAATAATACATTTCTTTCTTAGGAATAAAGACTAACTTGTAACATACTTCGTAAAAACCCTATACTGCCTTATTGCAAAAAAATGCTAATATGGTGGATGTAAAAGTTACAGTTAGTAATACAAGCATGAAGTATTTATTATAAATGTAATTGTATATGTATTTGCACATCAATGATGATTCATTGGGAAATGGCAGATGTATAGCATGTATCCAGTCAATTCAGCACTTTTTGGAAGTACTTTAAAATAAGCCTTTCACAGATGTTGAAATTACTTTTGGGCAATTAATATTCTCATCTAATTTTATAGGCAAATCAGACTATCCACTTAATCTGGCATAGTGTGTCCAGCAGCAGCCAAGACCCACAGTATTATTATTACAACTGTCATATTTTCCAGGCATTCTTTTTGTTGTACGGTATAAAACACCAGTACATGTTGTTTGAATAAGCGTAACATTCTCTGTTTTGTGTGTGCCCCCTATAGCATTAGCAGTATATTGGCAATATGTACATGCATGATAGAGTGAACTTTAACATAATAATATATAATATGTTGACTACAAATAAATAAATGGAGTTGAACAGGATTGGGTCCCTTTATAGGTCAGCAACAGTTTTGTCATTGGCATCAGTGGTTTTCTGTATTTTATTTAAATTCTTAATTCTAGAATTAAGAATGACTGAGCTTTTGTAAAACTGTAGTGTTGGTATTTCTAGTGGTCATACATTTTTCTTGAGTTAAGAGTTGAAGATTTATGCACATAGATAACTTATGTAGACAGTCTGCTACCTAAGCAAGTACTTTACTGCAAATGTTACACTAGTACTCATTCTAACAGATGCAATGTATTTCCCCAAATGCTGAGGAAATTCATTAGGTTGTTCTGTGCTTAGAGAGGGCATTTTCATTTTATTCACCTAAAAATAAAAAAGAGGATGCAAGCATGCATAAATACAATGTTATCTAGTTGATTTCCTATTTCAAATGTGCCAGATTTGTTAAAATGTCTCATAAGAGAACCTTAGCTTACTTTCCACCTTGGAGAACACAAAACAGCAGCAGAGTTTCCTAATGCCTGAACAAAGGTGTTTGTGCCCAGAAGCTTGCAAAGAACTTTTTTCCAACTGTTTATTTGGAAGATATCACATCTACCCAAGGAACCTTGCCTGTCATAAGAAAATCAATACTTATAAGCTAAAACAAACGATTTGGTACAGTATGCGTATGACATTGTACAGCATGATTTAAAAGAATGCGATGGCAATTTGAACTCATTAACAAGGTACATGAATTGTAAGCCTTTGGAAATGATGTAGATAAAATGCATCCTCTGAAAAGGAAACTGTGAAGAATGAATCTTATTAACAGTGTTTGAGCTTTAGAACTTTCTATTTTACTTTTTATTCTTCACTTGAAGTTATGCTTAACATGTTTCTTAAAATATTTTAATTTGTATGTCTCTGAACATTCCATGAGTTGTGATTAACTTGTTGAAGCAAATAATTAAATTGTTCGTCAAAGTATACTATCTGGAATAAATTGAATCAGTTGATAATATGTGTATGTTACAGTTTGTTTTAATTATTCACATGTTCTTTATGGATCACATCTTTCAAATAACTTAACCTGTTACAAATGCATGTGGTAGAAAATAAATTCCTCAGATAAGATATTTGATTAAACCTAAATTTTCTGTGGAATTGGCCATTAAATACAGTAGGTAGGTTGCTTGCTGGATTTTCACTCCTAGGGACCTATATTCCAAGTTAAATTTTGGTTACTAGTAAAATGCAGCAGGTATAGTGGTCAAATTATTTTGTCTACTGGACAAAAAAAAGGGCCAAAACTTTATTAAATGGTTTCTTCTGTTGTATCTGCCAAAACATAGATTTGTACATGGAGATCGGGCAGGCAAGGTGCTTTGGGTAGATGTGATATCTTTTATTAGACCAGTCACATCTACCCAAAGAACCTTGCCCACCCAAGTCTTTAGACCAACACAGCTACAGCAAACCCCTACTGCACGGAGATCAGGTATTTTAGATGTGTATGCATAATTTAAACTTGCAAAAGCATCATAAATGCACACACTTTTTTAGAAATGAGCTTCTAGTCTGTAGGTAATATGGATCAAATTTTCTCTGAGCAGTGAGGTATATTTTTTATCAGCACTGAAAGATTCTGCATAGGTTAAGATTAGCAGCACCATGTGGAGAATTTTATAGGCTTCCTTTTCATGTGATACATTGTTATAGGTTGTTGCTCTTTGGGGTAAGTCTGAAACTCCCATGGACTTCAATTGGCCTCGGTCAGTTTCTGCAATGTTGAGTACCCGAAGGGTAATTTACCTAATATAATGTGTCTGTTATTCAAATCACAGTGAAAATGATTTCATGGATTTCCTTTTACTAAGACCCGTCACTTCAAACAACTGCAAACACTAGTTTATTTTGAGATTTTTTTTGTAACCTAATTTGATAAATTTCATTAGATAAGGTTGCTTAATCCAGATAAGGGGTCAAATAGTATAAAGCTGTTTTCACTCATTGACATCAGTATAGCTTAGTCAGTTTCCAGTGGTTGAAGGTCTTTGCCATAGTATAATGGGTACGGTAATTTTATTTTTAATAAATAAATGAGCTCAGTAATTATGTTATTTTTGTTTGATGCCTTTTTAACAAAGTAATTAATTAAAAACAAAATAGAAGCTAAAAAGACATTTTGCAAAAAAAGCATTCACTTGGATTGTTTGTAGCATGCTCGAATTCTTATTTTCCAACATTTTTCTTTTGCAGGTAAATATGCTGAAGATATATTTGGTGAGCTTTTCAATGAAGCACACAGTTTCTCGTTCAGGGTTAATTCCTTACAGGAACGTGTAGATCGCTTATCTGTCAGTGTTACCCAACTTGATCCAAAGGAAGAAGAATGTAAGTTAATTTCCACACATGACTCTTCTATTGAGATTAATTTCTTCATGCTGTAATTAGTACTAAAAAAATGTAGGGGAAAGAAGAGTTAGGGGTTTCGGTAGGGGTTACAGCAAGAGTGCTCAACCCCCGGCCTCTAGGCCAGAGCTGTGCCATCTGGCCCATGGTGCTCCTTAGAGGTCTGAAAATTTGGTAGGTGGGGAGCACTTATAGCATTAATTATCACTTCCTTGCTGTGAGGAGCTGTGTGGGACTGGATCCAGGCATGTGGAATCCAGTCCAAACTAGCTCAGGGCTCAATCCATGAGGCACAGGGCTGGATCTGGGCTCAGGCTCAAGCCCATGGACCAATCTCACGCCACTCAGCCAGGCTGAAAAGCCAAAAGCTTTGGCACCACTGGGTTAAGACATAGGACTGTGAATTAAAATAGGTGATTTGTGGTTGTATTTTTTCAACAGTTTTTCTGTGTCGGTGGTGCTCGTGGTTTTGACCCTGCAGGCCGGATGAATGGTGTGAGACCAGTGTGTGTGCTAAATTGGGCCCCACACTGCATCCGTCCAGCCAGGATCAGGCTCCTGGAGTCTCACACCACATCCACCTGGCCAGGATCAGACCCTGGGGTCCTGCACTGTTCCTGTGTGCTGGAATTTAACCCACAGATCTGTGGGGATCCCCATGGGCTAGATGATAGACATAATGGGCCAGGGTTGAGCACCCCTGTTTTATATGGTCTTGAGCAGGTCAGTCAGCCTGGATACATGGTGAACACTATTTCCACTGAGTTGGCATGGTGCTCCCAGTCTCTGTTTTACTGGGTTTAAAACGGAGACATAAGTCATTACTCAAATTTTTCCATCAACTTTGTATTGGAAGGAAGCATTTGTTTGGGGTGGTCTTCAGTGTCTGACTCATTGTCATTCCTTTTTTTTTTAAATTAAAATGTGTACAGCTTGTGGGGAAGGTGAAATCTGAACTTGTAGCACTTTTTTACAATGATATTTATATATTAATCTGCCTGGGGCTAGGTCTAATTAATGCTGCTCAGTTCTCCCTTTTCGTTCTTCTTTCATCTAACCTGTCCACCATCTGCTGCCCTTTAGCAAACAATTCATTGCTTGGTTGTTGAATTTTGACATCAGAACATCTGGGAAAAGCCTTTGCTGCTTAGTTCCCAGTTGCCCTTTGTGTGCTCTTTTCTCACCAATACAATTGTGACAAACTGACAAATCAGTCAGTCCAGTTTTTACATATCTTTCTTCATTCCTCTTTCATACACAGTGTAGTTTTATTTAAATACCTGATAGTTTTTAAGTATTTTATTTTGTTTAAAAATCCCTGATCCATATTTATTTAGAAAGTATAACCTTTTGTCTGAGTAAATTTTAGTACTCATGAAAGGCTCTGGATGACTGCCCTGAGACTGAAATCCTCTTGGTTTTCCATAATGTTGGATTTCATGAGACTTAGTCATAAGATGCAGAAGCTGACTAGCAAGCTAAAACAACTGAAAATCCTTTGAAGAGAGTCAATCATTACATTGGTAAAGGTGCACACAAAATGCTATCTTTTCCAGTTTCCCATTTCTTTTAGATTAAAAAAAAATTCTTACAGATTTCTGGTGATGAAGAAAGAGCAAATGTAAATCTGCTAATAATGACTGTTTTAAAAAAAAGCCCCCAAGTATTATAGGTAATAAGTTTACTTTTCTTTGGATGTTTATCTGCTCAAACTTCATGGTTGGAACTTTCTGTTGGTGAGAGCAGGAGTGAAAGGTGTGGTGTAGAGCAAGGCTTAGATATTTCTCCACCATATCAACTTAACTATATTCAGAGTCAAAAGATATGGGTCTGTGTCTTGGGTATGTTCTACCATGGATTTCTGGCCCGTGGTGATTAAACACAGTGATTCAAACATTTAATTCAATCTATGCTAAAACATCTGCTTCTTACCATTAGTGGATCTGTGAAGTTTGATAGTACAGATGTAGTAAAGAAGTAGAGACATACCTGAACTGATGGTTAAGGAAAGAAAACGAGGAAAAAAACCTAAGAAGCCTCATTAAAAGTCAAGTTAAAATATATAGACAGTTGTTAGGCACAGTTCTCTGGGATGCAGGTTGACTAACACAGCAGTAGCTTGTTTGAATAATTGTTGGAAGAATAAATAAAAGAATATGTGAAACATTGTTTGGATGATTGAGAGATTCACTATACACCTTCAGTGATATCTGTGTAAAGAGTCAAAAAGAACCTACAACGTTACTTTATTAGAATGAAACTCAGTGAAAAGTGAACGAATCAAAATAGCTGAAGATTACTTATTATAGGAACTAATGGACCAGAGCCTCAGCTAGTGAAGATCAGTGTAGTTGTGTTAACTTCAGTAATGGATGATGATTTTTACTGGGTTTGATTCTGCACAGGCTTTTCTTCCTCTGGAACTAATTTCCATAGAAATAATGTTGAACCCTTAGAAAACCAGTAGTTTAAAAAACTTCACTAGGTTGAAGCTTATCGAAATGTAGTTATGAGGCAGGGTTTATATGAGATTTTAAAAGTGGATAAACCTTGTTTTAAGCCTCTATATAGGGGAAGATTGCATCCCATGCGCCATACATATCTAAGGTAATTTTCATTTTTCATGAAAACCTGCATAGGAAAGCTGTTGACTGTACACACACAAAATGTCCACAATCTCATGAAGTTAGCCAGTTTTCTCATATCTTGGGTAGTATATGTCCCAAAGCAGGCCCACTCCAGTTCTTGAGTTGTAATCTCAGGTAGAGATTAGCATCCTAGTTTTAAAACCTAGAACTGTGTTCCAGTTCTGGATCACTCAGTGTGGTAAAACATCCATTTGAGACAGCAATTCAGGATTCACATTTTAACTTCCTATAATATCTATAGAGGTTATGGGATCTTGTTTCCTAAACTCAGAACAGGGTGGAAATTTAGCATTGCTATTGAAGTACTTTTTTACCAGAGGTCAAGAAATACCACTAGTACTTTATTTGGAGAGCAAAAATGCATTTCTTTTGGCATAGCTGGTAGATGTTGCCATTCAGCTGCATCAATTTGTGACCAAGATTTTTCTTTGTAAGAAAAGCAGTTGCTAAAATTGAGTAGACGTTGTCAGTTTAATCAATCTTTTAGCATCTTGGTAGTTTTCATGTTGTAAATATTATGGTATAAATGGTTGATTAACAGTCTTTGACTAAAATAGTTCACCTAGCTAGCAAGGGATTATTATATCAGGGAAAGTTTTGCTCTGCAAGTGCCTCATTACCACCTTTGATATACATGAAAAGTGAGAGTCACTTTTCTCACTCACTAGATGGAAAGTTTAGAGCAATGATTCTCAATCGGGGTGCCTTGATTGTTGTAAGGGTGCAACAGTGATTGGCTCCTGTGCAAGGAGGTAAGCCCACTGCTTATTTTCTGACCCCCCCCCCCCCATCTGCCCTAGACCCATAGACAAGGGGGGAACCAATGGCTTTGCCCTCCCAACCTCTGGCAGCCCCTGCACAAGCTGTTCTGAGCAGCATGCTCTGCTGGAGGTATATGCAGAGCCACATTTTTCAACCTGGCTCATCCCCTAGCTCCTCAAATACTCCCAGGCTTGGGAAAAGAGTCTGCAGGGGCAGAAAACTCTTGACTACAACCTTCAAGTCCCTGGAGGAGCAGCTACAGTAGCAGGGGCTTCACTTTCCCCCTCAGATATAGAGTGTGGTCAGGGAGGTGGTCCCCTTCTCATTTTCCCATTCTGGGACTCATTCTGTTGCCCACCCTGCTACCCCTTCAACCACCTCAGTGTCCATCATATATTGTGTGTGTAGCCCATAGATTCATAGATTCATAGATGTTAGGGTCGGAAGGGACCTCAATAGATAGATCATCAAGTCCGACCCCCTGCATAAGCAGGAAAGAGTGTTGGGTCTAAATGACCCCAGCTAGATACTCGTCTAACCTCCTCTTGAAGACCCCCAGGGTAGGGGAGAGCACCACCTCCCTTGGGAGCCCGTTCCAGACCTTGGCCACTCGAACTGTGAAGAAGTTCTTCCTAATGTCCAGTCTAAATCTGCTCTCTGCTAGCTTGTGGCCATTGTTTCTTGTAACCCCCGGAGGCGCCTTGGTGAATAAATCCTCACCAATTCCCTTCTGTGCCCCCGTGATGAACTTATAGGCAGCCACTAGGTCGCCTCTCAACCTTCTCTTGCGGAGGCTGAAAAGGTCCAGTTTCTCTAGTCTCTCCTCGTAGGGCTTGGTCTGCAGGCCCTTGACCATACGAGTTGCCCTTCGCTGTACCCTCTCCAGGTTATCCGCATCCTTCTTGAAGTGCGGCGCCCAGAATTGCACGCAGTACTCCAACTGCGGTCTGACCAGCGCCCGATAGAGGGGAAGTATCACCTCCCTGGACCTATTTGTCATGCATCTGCTGATGCACGATAAAGTGCCATTGGCTTTTCTGATGGCTTCGTCACACTGCCGGCTCATGTTCAACTTGGAGTCCACTAGGACTCCAAGATCCCTTTCCACCTCCGTGCCACCCAGCAGGTCATTCCCTAGGCTGTAGGTGTGCTGGACATTTTTCCTCCCTAGGTGCAGCACTTTGCATTTCTCCTTGTTGAACTGCATCCTGTTGTTTTCTGCCCACTTGTCCAGCCTATCCAGGTCTGCCTGCAGCTGTTCCCTGCCCTCCGACGTGTCCACTTCTCCCCATAGCTTTGTGTCATCTGCAAACTTGGACAGAGTACATTTCACTCCCACGTCCAAGTCGCTGATGAAGACATTAAAGAGTATCGGTCCAAGGACCGAACCCTGCGGGACCCCACTACCCACACCCTTCCAGGTCGAGACCGACCCATCTACCACGACTCTTTGGGTGCGACCCTCTAGCCAATTCGCCACCCACCGAACTGTGCAGTCATCCACATCACAGCCTCTTAATTTGTTCACCAGTATGGGGTGGGATACCGTATCGAAGGCCTTCCTGAAGTCCAGGTATACGACATCCACCCCTCCTCCTGTGTCCAGGCGTTTCGTAACCTGGTCATAAAAAGAGACTAGGTTGGTCAGGCACGATCTGCCCGCCACAAACCCATGCTGGTTTCCCCTCGGCATAATTTGCCCTGCCGGGCTCTCACAAATGTGAGCCTTGATAATTTTTTCAAATACTTTACCAAGGATGGAGGTGAGACTGACTGGCCTATAGTTGCCCGGGTCCTCCTTCCTCCCCTTTTTGAAAATGGGGACCACGTTAGCCCTTTTCCAGTCCTCCGGGACTTGGCCCGTGCGCCACGAGCATTCGAATATTCCCGCCAGTGGCTCTGCAATGACGTCGGCCAGTGCCTTCAGCACCCTCGGATGGAGCCCATCCGGGCCTGCCGACTTAAAGGCATCCAGTTCTTCCAAATGACTCTGCACCACCTCAGGGTCTACGCATGGAAGTCTGGCGCCTTGCTGCTGCCTCTCTACAACCCCAGTGAGAGACTTGTCGCGCCCCTCGCTTAGGAACACTGAGGCAAAGAACTCGTTGAGGAGTTCAGCCTTGTCCCCTCTATCTGTCACCAATTGCTGCTGCCCATTTAGCAGGGGTCCTATTCCTCCCTGGGCCTTCTTATTACTCCCAATATATCTAAAAAACAATTTCTTGTTGTCCTTTACTTGGGTTGCCATCCTCAGCTCCATGGTAGCTTTGGCCCGCCTAACTGCCTCCCTACAAGCACGAGCAGAGGAGGTATATTCATCTTTAGTGATCTCACCCTTTTTCCACTTTTTATGTGCTCCCCTTTTGGCCCTTAGGCTGCCCTGGATTTCTCTGGTCAGCCATGGAAGCCTCCTGTCCCCTTTCCCTCTTTTGCCTCGCTCGGGGATCGTCTTGCTTTGTGCCCAAAGGATCGTTTCCTTTAGGCACAGCCACCCTTCTTGGGCACCCATCCCATCAAAACTCCTACTCTGCAGTGCTTCCTTGACTAATCGCCTGAGTGCAATGAGATCAGCTTTCCTAAAGTCTAGCACTTTCACCCTACTAGTTACCTTACCCACTCGCCGTCTTATGTTGAATTCTATCATAAGGTGATCACTGTCTCCCAGATAGCTACCGATTTGGAGGTCCCCTATCATGTCATCTCCCGTTGCCAATACCAGATCCAGTATGGCATTCCCCCTAGTGGGACCATACACCTCCTGTGTCAGGTGGAGGTCCTGTACACGAGTTAGAAACCTGCGTGAGCGATGGGACCTTGCTGTCTGCGTCTCCCAGCAGATGTCCGGGTAGTTTAGGTCCCCCATGACTACCGCCTCTTTAGCTTTTATGGTCTCCGAGAGTTGCCTCAGGAGCCCCGCATCTATTTCTTCCCCTTGGTGTGGGGGTCTGTAACAGACCCCTACCACCAAATCCCTTTCTCCTTGCCCCCCATGTAGCCTAACCCACAATCCTTCTACTTCCTCAGCCTCGGATTCTGTCTTGATGAGGGTTGATGTATATTGCTCACTGACATAAAGTGCAACCCCCCCCCTTTCTTCCCCGACCTGTCCTTTCTGTACAATCTATAGCCCTCAATATGTACCGCCCAGTCATGGGATGAATCCCACCAGGTCTCTGTTAGCCCCACTAAGTCATAGGTGTTTAGTGCAAGCAGGAGCGCTAGTTCATCCTGCTTGTTCCCCATGCTCCTAGCATTAGTATATAGGCACTTGAGCCCTGCGACTGGCGCCTTTGCTGCCCCCCCGCTCCCAGTCCCATGGGGCCCATTGTTTCTTACCTTCTTGTTCCTTACCTGTTCTGTTGTGCTGGCCTCCCCATGGCTTTCAGTTTCCCAATGTTCTCCTTCTTCAGGCTGGGCTGTCCTTGTGGGTGCCACATGGTTTGGTGGTCCACAGCTTCCCCTGCCCTCGTACTCCCCTCCCCCCGACGAGCCTAGTTTAAAGCCCGCCGGAGGAGATCCGCCAACCTAGAAGAAAACACACGCTTACCTTTGGGGGACAGGTGAAGCCCATCCCAGCTGAGCATGTCCCTCGTCGTGATGTGCGGGTCATGGTCCAGGAAACCGAAGCCTGCCTCGAGACACCACTGCCGAAGCCGCCAGTTGGTCTCTCGGATGCAGTTCTCCTGCCGTCTTCCTCGTCCGGTCACTGGTAGGATGGAAGAGAAAACCACCTGGGCACCGAACTCCTTCAGCACGCCGCCCAGAGCACAGTAGTCCGCCATCAAGAGATCGGGGGTTCTCCTGGCCGCATCATTAGTACCCACATGGACTAGGACCATGGGGTAATAATCGGTGGGCTTGATCCTGGCCTGGATTACCTCCGTCACATCCCGAATCTTTGCTCCAGGGAGGCAGCATACCTCTCGTGCCGAGGGGTCCTGGCGACAGATGGGTCCTTCCGTACCTCTCAGGATGGAGTCTCCTATGACGAGCACACGTCGCCTCTTCCTCTGGGTCATCGTGGATCTCTTGATCTGTTTGGGGTGTGAAGAACGGGGTGTTTCTTCGTGCCCAAGGGTGTCCTCCTCCCCTTCCATCTCCTGCAGGGTCGCCAGGGCCTCGTACCTGTTCACCAGTCGGACTGGAGAAGCTGGTACCGATTCTCTGCGTGCCGCTCCGGTCCTGGCTGTGACCGTCTGCCACTCTGCTGTGGAGGGTATTCCCCGGGGTGCTTCTTCCTTTGGTGCCTGGGCCTGCAGGGAAAGGAAATAACTGTCAATTTCATCCTCCGCCTCCCTGATCCCCCTCAGCCTGCTAACCTCCTCCCGGAGCTCCCTCACCTGCGCCTCCAGGGCCCTAAGACGGGCACCTGCTGGACAGGTGTGAGGGCCCCCAATCTCTGCCCCCCCCGGCCCTGCTGGGGATCCCCCACAGGCCAGGAGGTAGGGGGACACCGGCTCCCCCATGGGCTCGGTCTGGGTGGAGGCCTCAGACCTGCCCCGGGTAGCCTTGTCCCCCTGGGCAGAGGCCCTAGCAGCACTCCTCGTAGACACCATTCTACAAGCTGCTGTTTGTAGACCTGCGCGGTGTCTACGCCCTACCCCTACAGGAGTCCCACTCCTGGCCCTCCTGGCCCGCCCTCCGGCGCGAACGCCCGCGCAAACGCCGGCGTGCTCTTACAGAGCGCGCCTGTTTGCGCGCTCTGTTCGCGCTGCGCGGTTCGGGAGCGCGGCTCCCTACCGGCTCAGCTATATGGGACCCGGGGGGCTTCCCCTCCGGATCCGGCTCAGCTGCGCCGGGTCCCTCCGCCCCACTTACCTTCGGGGGATCAGCTGCTGCTGCCCCCGCTGCTGATTCCTCTGTTGTTGCTGCTGCCGCCGCCGCCTCCGGTCAGTTGGTTGGTAAGAAGGGCACACGTGCGTGCGGGACACTCGTGTGCTGCCTCCTCTCCTTCCCGCTGCTGGTTCCCAGAACCTCATCCCTGCTGACCAGGTGTCCCTGGGCTTTGTCTGCTTGGACCCCTGGGTCAGAGTTCAGGGGTAATTGCCCTAGGATAACTAAGGGTATAAATCAGCCCAGCACTGACCTGGACCCATGTGTAAAGGGTAGGGCTGTGCAAAGCTTTGGTAGCTGATTTGATTCAGAGGAGATTTGACTTGATTCGGCAGCTGAATATCCAAATCAAATCAGGAGACCTATTAAGAGGTCCAAATTGATTGGAAGCCTCCAAATCTATTTGGAGAGATTGAGGGTCAATTCAGAGATTCAGCCATAGGCTATACAGGTTTCTCTCATATAAAGTGAACCCCCTTTATAATGTAAATAGGGATAGTTTCCCAAGGAGGGAGGGAGGGAGGCTGGTCTTAGGTAAAGGGTGGGGAGAGAGGTGCTGTTCCTGGGGTTACACCTGCTCTGCCTGTCCCCCCATACCTAGGCGCTGCATATCCTCACTCACCCCAGCTCCTGGGCTCTGCCATGCCATGGTGCAGGCAGATGGTGTCAGCTGCTCCCGGGGCTGCTGCAGCAGGGGCTGGGGGGAGTGGCAGCAAGCAGAGCTCTGTCCCCCCTGCACCCACTGACAGTTCCCGTTGCAGCTAGCACTGGTCGCTCCCAAGGCCATTGCAACAGGGATTAGGGTGAGTGCGGAGAAGCTGCACCATGTCACATGCTGCCCGGGGCTCCACTTGCTGCCACTCCCCCCAGCCCCTGCTGCAGCAGCTCCAGGAGTAGCTGACACCAGCTGCAACAGGAACTATCAGTGGGTGCAGGGTGGGGGCATCTCTTGCTGCTCTATGGCCCCCCCCCCCCCGGAGGGCTGTGGGACTGTGTTGAGCTCTTCCCGGGGGCACATGCACCTGGATCTGTGCACAGGATGACAGCAGGTTGCCACTGCAGGCTGGGGCTGGTGGTGGCACCAGGCTGAGTCTTCCCGGTGCTCAGGACTGGCACACCAAGCACAGGCAACAGCCCAGTGCCCCCGGATCTGGACACGGGATGACTGCAGGATGCCGCTGCAGGCTGGGGCTGGTGGCAGCACTGGGGTGTTCCCGGTGTTTGGGGTGGGTGCACCAAGTGCCGGGAAGAGTCAGCCTGGTGCCACCGCCAGCCCCAGCCTGCAGGCAGAGCATGGTGCAGCCCCAGGAATGGCATCCCTCCCTCTGACTCTTTCCGTAGTTCCAGCCTCACTCCCTCCCTCCCTCCCCGCCTGGGAACATATCCCTCTCTGTTAGGGCTTTCCGATGCTTTGGTAGCTGATTCAGCAGCCAAATCTCCGAATCTGAATTTGTCGAATCAAATCGGGACAGTGATTCGAATCACCAAATCAAATCACTGTCCCTCAAATCGGCTGAATCCGAATAGAATACATACTATTTTGCACAGGCCTAGTAGTGGGGTGTACTATACTGAGAGCAGACATGCGCAGGGCCAGATAGAGCCAGGGATAATGGCCTGAAGGGGTGACTATTTTACTTGCATTACATTTATATTGTAATGTAGTAACACATTTAATTAATAACACATTAATTAGTGTTCTGTTTATATTATAATATTCAAACTCTATTAGTTTTTTTAAAATGGGGTGCCAGTAAATTCTGAAAACTTTCAGGGGCATGCGTTGATTCTAAAAAGATTGGGAATCACTGATCTACAGTGAGGGCTAAGCAGCCCTGACTCAAGAATCCTAGGAGCAACTGAACAAGTCTGAGCTGAATGTTATGTTCTATCACAGTGAATTGCATTGTTAATAAAGCTAAGATCAGGAAGAGTAAAATTGGACTCCACACTATATCTGGAATTTGTTTGAGACCAGATTTTGAAAGACATTTGCTCACAATATTACTGGTTTCCACAAACTCATAATTTGCATAAGGGAATTCTTACTTCAGTGGGATTATCCAAGTCTCTTGGCAATTGAGAATAATTCATAAACACCTTTTGTTTTTCAAGAGAAGAATTTTGCTTGTCATGACTGGGCAATGGGATAATGGTTTTGGATACAGTAACAAATTGTTAGCAGTAGTAATCTTACAACAAATGCAATATTTCAGGATTTTTAATGTCGTTTTTGGGTTTACCGTTAGAGAGTAACCCTGGTTTAAATCTAAGTATTTGTGGGATTTATGTCTATGTGCTGATTTAACAAATATACAGATTTCAGAAAACTGCACAGGGACTGTTTTGATCAATGGAGTTAAGGCTTTTAAAGATGTTATAGGGTGATGAGATAGGCACTCCTACTGTCTTGTGCAAATGGCCTTTGACAATTCTGTTATATGTTTCCATACTAAGCATTAATGGCTGTTGCTTTTCAGAGAATCACCAGGGAGACTGTAAAAATAGTATTTAGTCCCAAACATACTAAAATAATTTTTTCATGGTAATGCATATGTATTATATATATATAAAAGAGCTATATGATTGCTCAGAGCTCCAATATGAAACTGGAGATAGGCCTGTTGAAAGTCTCTGGGTTAGGGTCCGAGAGGATAGCAACAAGGTTGATGTTGTGGTGGGGGTCTGCTATAGACCCCAGATCAGGTGGATATGGTGAATGAGGCTTTCTTCAAACAGCTAGCAGAAGTTACTCGATCATAGGCCCTGGTTCTCATGGGGGACTTCAGTCACCCTGACATACAGCAGTGCACAGGCAATCCAGGAAGGTTTTGGAGAGTGTTGGGGACAACTTCCTGGTGCAAATGCTGGAGAGGCCAACTAGGGGCCGTGCTGCTCTTGACCTGCTGCTCACAAACAGGATGGAATTGGTGAGGAATGTAGTAGTGGATGGCAACTTGGGCAACAGCAACCATAAGATGATTGAGTCCTGAGGAAAGGCAGAAGAAGAGCAGCAGAGAAAGGACCTTGGCCTTCAGAAACACAGACTTCACTTGAGGAACTCCTGGGCAGGGTCCCCTGGGAGACCAGTCTGAGGGAGAGAGGAGTCCAGGAGAACTGACTGTACTTTAAAGAAACCTTTCTGAGGGTGCAGGAACAAACCATCCCAACGTGCATGAAGGCTAGCAAGTATGGCAGAAGGCCACTTTGGCTTAGCAGGGAACTCTTATAGTTTCATAGTTTCATAATAGCTAGGGTCAGGAGGGACCTGAACAGATCATCTAGCCTGACCCCCTGCCACAGGCAGGAATGAATGCTGGGTTCACAACACCCCAGACAGGTGATCATCCAACCTCCTCTTGAATATGCCCAAGGTAGGGGCCAGGACCACTTCCCTGGGAAGTTGGTTCCAGATTTTGGCCACCCTAACTATAAAATACTGCCTTCTGATCTCCAACCTAAACCTATTCTCCATCAGCTTATGACCATTGTTCCTCATCACCCCAGGTGGTGCTGGGGAGAAAAGAGCTCTGCCTATTAGCTGTTGATCCCCCTTGATGAGCTTGTAGGCATCCACCAGGTCCCCCCTCAGCCTCCTCTTCCTGAGGCTGAACAGGTTCAGGTCCTTCAGTCTCTCCTTGTAGGGCCTGTCCTGCTGCCCTCTCACCAAGCGGGTGGCCCTCCTCTGAACCCTCTCCAGTCTGGCCACATCCCTTTTGAAGTGCGGCGCCCAGTACTGGACGCAGTCTTCCAACTGCGGCCTGACCAAAGTCGCATAGAGGGGGAGTATCACCTCTCTGGACTGGCTTGAGATGCACCTTTGGATGCATGACAAGGTATGGCTGGCCTTGCTGGCTGCAGTCTGGCATTGGCAGCTCATGTTCATCTTGGAGTCAATAATGACTCCAAGATCCCTTTCCGCCTCTGTGCTTTCAAGAAGGGAACTCCCCAGCCTGTATGTATGGTGTGGATTCCTTCTCCCAAGGTGCAGCACCCTGCATTTGTCTACGTTGAACCCCATCCTATTCTCGTCTGCCCACTTTTGTAGTCTGTCTAAATCTAGTTGCAGCCTCTCTCTCCCTTCAAGGGTGTCCACCTCGCCCCACATCTTAGTGTCATCAGCAAACTTGGACAGCGTGCTTTCCACCCCCTTGTCCAAGTCGCTGATGAACATGTTAAACAGTGCGGGTCTGAGGACTGAGCCCTGGGGTACCCCACTGCTCACATCTCGCCAGGTTGAGTACAACCCATCCACCATTACTCTCTGGGTGCGCATCATCAGCCAATTTTTTTACCCATCCAACTGTGCGGGCATCAATGCCGCAGTCGCTTAATTTATTGATGAGGATGGGGTGAGAGACAGTGTCAAAGGCCTTCTTAAAGTCTAGAAAGACTCTGTCCACAGCGACATCATCATCCAAGGATTTAGTTACTTGGTCGTAAAAGGCAATCAGGTTGGTCTGGCAGGACCTGCCTTTGGTGAAGCCATGCTGATTGCCCCTGAGCATGATCTCCCCTGCAGGCCCCTCACAGATATGCTCCTTGATGATCCTCTCCAAGAGCTTCCCGAGCACACCCACACCTTCCCTGATCCTCCTCTTGTTGCTGACATACCTGTAGAAACCCTTCTTGTTACATTCCATGTCCCTTGCTAGCTGCAACTCCAATTGTGCTTTGCCCTTCCTGATTTCATCCCTGCATGCCCAAGCAATACTTTTATACTCCTCTGTAATTGTTTGTTGAAGTTTCTATTTCTTATATGCTTCCTTCTTGTTTTAGCTTTTGTTTTAGCTTACTGAAGCTTACTGCATCTGCAGGACCAGATGCCCTCCACCCAAGGGTGTTGAGGGAGCTGGCAGGGGTCATCGTGGAGCCTTTGGCCCGGCTGTATGAGCATTCGTGGTCATCTGGCCAGGTGCCAGGGGACTGGAAACTGGCTAATGTGGTCCTTATTTTTAAGAAGGGGAGGAAGGACGACCCAAGTAATTATAGGCCTGTAAGCCTCACCTCGGTGCTCGGGAAGCTCTTTCATGCGGTCCCTGTTAGAATCAGTCCTTACTTTGACAATTCAGTAAACTCAATTGTACAACATAAAGTATTCAAAATTTCAAGAGTTCCTGCACGCACACTTAAGGATCCTCCTCTTGCTCTCCGTCTCAGTGTCTCGTCCACAGGCCCCTGTTTCCAGACACTCCTCTGGGTGTCTGGGCTTCCAGTGATCTCCTATAGATCTCGTGCTACAGCTGACTCTTCCTGTACAACCAGCTTTCCCCAGTAGGCCAGCTCTCTCACTCTTGCTGGCTCTCCCTGTCTTGCCTGTGCTCCTCAACAGACCACCTCTCTTCTACATGCTGGTTTTCTAAGCTGTGCCAGTCTCCTCAGTGCTCCGGCTTTCCCTGGGCCTACCTTGGCTCTCCCCAGTGTTCTGGCTTTCTCTGGCACTGTTCTGTCTCGGACGGCCGGAGCCGACTCGAGGTGATATACAAACTGCTCGGTCGTTTGGGCGGGCTGGTGAATGGAGAAGCAGACAAAGCGTATTGGTTGCAAAAACTTTACTTACGCCGCTAGTAGCCGCGACACACATGGTCCGGTCGCTTAAACAACTCCATGAGTTGCTCCAGCTGGCAAGGCTCAGGCCAGCTAATCCGTTCACAAATTAAGCCGGCAGGGAAAAGGTACGTCGAAGAATTGCGCTCGGCGACGGGGAGAAGAATCAATAGGTGATCAGGCTATCGATCAGCTCAGCCGCAAGTCAGATATCTTTAGAGGCACTCTGGAGCGTGCTCAAAGTTCTCCAACTTGGGCGGAACTTGCACAAAATTTTATACGGCCAGCAAGCCAATTACTAGCCGCCACGTAGGAATAATTTAGAACTGGCCAATAGCGGAACACAAATTTGCAGGCGAATGGCGGGAACTCTCTTGCACCGGGGTTTTCTGTTGCAGCAGAACACTTTTGCTGTGCAAGAGACTCTCATGCGGCGGGAAAATTCCATCATGCCGAGGCACTAAAATCATTGGGTTGTGACATGTTCCGGCTTTCTCTGGGACTATGCTGGCTTTCTCCAGCAGTGTGCCAGTCTTCACCTGCACTGTGCTGGCTTTCTCTGGTGCTGTGCCTGTCTTCCCCTGGACTGTGCTGGCTTTTCTTCAGGGCTGATGCAAGACTTCCAGTTACACCAGAAACTGCCGAGCACTCGCCCAGACACACCCAGCACACGCTTCTAAAGCATAGCTGGGGTAGCATCAGGGTTGATCAAGGCACCTTTGGTGCTGCTGCATCTCCCCCTGAGAGGTAGGAGACTCTTATGGTCCTTCCTGGGTCCACTGCTCTCCTTTTGAGGTTTAGTACTGTTTCTCCAGTCTCCACCATTCCATCTTCTTCAGGACATTGGGAGGTGCTCTCCTATAGGTGGATAGAAAACTGACTGGATCAGGATCAGAGAATAGTAGTCAATGGCTCTGTCTAGTTGGCAGCCAGTATCGAGTGGAGTGCCCCAGCGTTCAGTCCTGGGGCCAGTTTTGTTCAAATATCTTCTTCAGTGATCTGGAATATGGGATAGATTGCATTCTCAGCAAGTTGGCAGATGGCATCGTGCTGTTGGCAGTAAGGCTCTACTCATACTCTGGAGGGTAGAGCTAGGATTCAGAGAGACTTGGTTCAATCCTCCAATTAGTCAAAAAGAAATGTCATGAGGTTCAATAAGGACAAGTACAAAGTCCTGAACTTAGGATGGCACCCAATTTCCAAAACTAATTTCATTTGATTTTTGTCTACAGAAAAAAAATACTTTTAATAATTCTGTTGCAGACAACTCAGAAAGGCCATAACAGGTCAACATATTTTTGACACTATAGAATTCTATTAGAAATCTCTTGGCTTATCTTGTGAATCGTGTATATGCTTGTACGCTTAATATAACTAATATTGCCTAGCATCCTGCCATACCCTTAGAAAGATCTTGCAGGATCCAGGTTGAGAATCACTGCTCTAGGCTTTCAGTGACTGATCATGCCAAAAAGCTACTACTCTTTAGAGTCCCAGGAGTATTTTTTTTTCCATTCATAAGTAGTCCAAGAACTGTTAACCAGTTCCTTGAGGAAGCTGTATCCAGTGCCTTGTGTTTAGAAAAATAAGCTTGCCCAGAGTGAGTTTTTTTGAAAGAGAGAACAGGAAAATGGTGATCTTGACATAATATCCCACTCCAGAACTGGGGACAATGAATCATTTGTTTTCTTCTCTGGATTTGAATTTTAAAGGGCTTATTGCAAACACCTCTAACTTTGGTCTGAGCTAAAAAAAAAAAAAAAAAGGAGAATTATAATAGAAGAAAATATTGGGGGTATGGCTTAGGATTTAAGTGGTAAAGCTCAGAAAACTTTGGAAAATTAGTTCCTAACCAACTGGGGCATAAGGAGTAAATCTGGATCCTGGAGCATTTCCTTTCAAACCTCTTTACAACATTAAAGCAAATCTGTCCTTGCACTCAACTAACTGCATGTGTTCAGAAGTACCAGTCTGTGTACTAACTAGCAGGTCTGGCAGTCTGTATTGGAGACCCTATGCTGCACCCGTGGAAAGGGTGTTGGAGGGACAGCCTATTTCTATGCACCAGGGAGCTCAGGCATTTTCAACATCATGATCTTTTTCTTGCATTAGAGGTTTAATCATACAAAAGAACAAGCTCTGTAAAAACACTGATTTTGTATTTTTGTTAGTCTTAACTTGAATCGAGAGGAGGTTATTTATGCCATGATACACAAAATGAGTCTCTCTTGATGTTACTGGTGTTCTTTCTTAGTAGACAAAGCAGAAGTTATCTTTAATGTACTTCTTTATGTCCATGTTACTATCAGGGAGAGAGAGGAACTTTATTTTAGAGTTCAAAGCATAAACAAACAACAAGAACCAGATACATCTGAGCAAAATAGAGATCCTTGACAAAAGCTTGTTTAAAGCCTCCTGAAGAAACTGTAGTTTTCCAAGGACTTCTGAATTTCCATCCTACTTTTTGTATTATTTACATTTTCCATTGCAAAAGTATAAAAATCAAGTCATGGAAGAGACAGAGTACTGGATTGTGCCTAACAGTTTTTACCTTGTACTGTAAAAACATAGGGCTCCACAGGAGCTCAGGAAGAAGTGATTCAGGAGGAAACCAGGAATAGAAATTACCATTGAAGAAATATAAAAAACGAGGGAAGGAAAACCACACGGTATTGTGACAAGCATTTATGTATATGTTTAATAAAATCAATTGGGATATTGGATGCATTACTTTAAAAGCTTGTTTTGCTATTAATTTGAATCCTTTGAGGTGGTTTTATTAAGTTAGTTAAAATTATTAAGTGTAAAAAAATAATAATTCCATGTAAATATCAAATGTGTTTTTAATATTATCAGAACTCTCATTTGAACTGTGTGTCTTTACGTATTTAATGTTCTGTAAACAGGAAATCAGATTAGTTTTCAACACTGAAATACATTTTTGTAGAATCAACAAATGAACGTTTAAGCAAAAAAAAAAGGGGGATATTAAGAAGGAAGTGTCCATACTGATTTTGAAATAATGTCTGTACCACACTTTCTACTAATCATAGATTTTGAAATTTTTTCATTTTCCCCTTAGCAACAATGCTACTCTTATATACAGAGGAAAAATAACTTTATTTCCTCTCTAGGGGATAAATATATAAAGTTTGTTTTTACAGAGAGATGGTAATAAATTAATAAAATTCATTTTTGGTAAGAAAAAAGGAAATTATCTTTTTAGTTAAAAAAATAAAATAAAAAAAAATATAGAAGCATTCAGCCTGTATTGGTATGGTTGCATAGTAGTACATTCTGGATATGGGGGTTCTTTAATGAGAAATCATCTCTGAAAAATAATGTTATTTTGAAGAAATGCCTACTTAGCCTCCTGAAATGTATTATTTTAAACATTTATTTTTTAAAATACATATTTAGTGTGATACATAATAAATCCCTTCTTTGGTTAAAAAATGAGAGAGAGAGTGAGTGAGTAAATCCATTGTAAATGTATGGGTCTCTTTGCAGCCATGTTTAAATCATTTATATATTTAACATACATACATTACCTAGGATTTGCATATGTGCACATGCACTTGTGTGTGTAATTACATATATGTATAAGAGATTCATACATACACATACTAAAGGACTTGAAACATTAGAGTTGGTAGTTGTTGGTCAGTCATAAAACTAATACTGCCCAAGTTAATGTAATAAAATGTCATCCCTTTTTAGTATTGTGCTTCTAAAGAAAATTTTTGTCAGGTCTCGCAGCTCTGTGAATTTCTTAGAGCCATTAATCTTGCAGTTATAAGTGCTAATATAAGTAAATACTTTAGATCTGTGTAGGCAGAACTCTTATAGCACTTTTGTTAAGAATACTCAGCTTTCATGTCTCTCTTTTGAAATACTAATACACAATGCAGCACTGATGTCATGTGTAACAAATCATTTATAAATGACAATTGTGTTACTCCCTAAAAATATGTAATATTCTGAAAAGGAGGGGATTCAGAAACTAAGAAAGAATCTGCCTATTTTGAAACTACATTATTGATTCTACAGACTAGAAAAAGTGTTATAATTGTATTTGTGATCTTAACAAACTAGAAACTTAAGGCAGTAAGATAAGGTGTTTTGTTTTCTATAGTGAACCTAAATGCTGTTGCAAATTAAACCTAAATGCTGTTGCACATTAAAATTTCATGGCAGCAGAAAAAATAAATGTAATTTTTTTAAATGGAAACATGTTATTGAATTAATGGTTTTTGTTCTTTTAATATATACAGTAAAATCTTTGCTTTCCAGCATCCCCAAGGTAAGGGGAATTCCGGTTATGTAAAAATTCTGGTTATCTGAAATAACCCAGTAGGGGTTTTCAGATGATACAGGGTGGGGGAGGGGTGGTGGCTGTGAGCAGGGAGGTGGAGGGGTGGCTGCAGCCACACACGAAGTGGCAACAGCACAGGGTGGAGGATGGCAGCAGCGGCTGCCAAGTGCAAACTCCCTCTCTCTTCAGCTGGCTGGAAATTCCAGTTAATAGAATTTCTGGTTACTTAAATGTCGGGTTACAAAAATTTTACTGTAATGAAATTTTAACTCAAAATCTGCTGTTCTGGAATAAATGTGCCTGCTTTTATAGGGCTGTAGAAACATCACTTTGCCAAAGCATTTAGTTACCACAGAAAGCAGATTAGTAGCTGGGAAATTTCAGTACCATAAAGCAGTATGGGTCCATGGTACCATGAGTGAAAATGGTACAATCCTAGGCTAGAAATAGATGTTATTAAATGAAGTGGGTTAGTTTTGCTGGGATGTGTCCTAGCATAGCTGGTCCACTTCATTGGGCAAAACATACACCCTCCCATTCTACTGCCCACTGATGCTGTGGGATAATAGGCAGTGTGTTCTTTCGGGGCTTGAGGGGACTGATTATGAATGCCCCAGGAATTCCCATGCAGAATCAGGCCTCTGAAGCTCTTTGAGCACCTCCCCAGCTTCCCCCACTTACAGAGAGGCACCCCAGGGAATCTAGAAACATATCTGTAAACAGGGAATGTTTGGGTTTCCTGCTTAGAGATGAACAAATAGAATCTTGGGCACATATCCCTGTAAGTAGGGAACCCCTGTTTTTCATTCTCATGTAGGCATGTCCCAGGATTCCCCAGAGTGCCTCTCTGTATACAGGGAAAGCTGGGAAGGCACTCCTGGGGGATGGAGCGGCCCAACTCTGTGGAAATTACCAAACTGTGCAGAATTGGGTCCCCAAAACCCCAGAGCACCTCCCTAGGTCAGCTGGAGAGTGTGAGCAGTTTTAAGCTGCCCATACTTTCCCATCATAAAACAAATAGCTGTCTGCCACTAAACAGCAGTACAAGTTAGTAACAGCTTTGTTGTAGCCACAAATTCGAGGCATTTGTGGCACAATAGGGGCATAGACGTCTGTTTTATGGTGGCACAAAGGTGAAGGCAACATCTGTTTCTACCCCTAAAGTGCTAGGTCTCTCTGAGTCAATTGGGGCATGTATACAAGGTAGAAGTATTTCACCTTAAAATCAGCATACCTAATACATTATGAAGCTCAGGGGAAAAGATAGGAAACCCAAGAGGCAAATTACTTATTGTCCACGGTGTCACAATGTGGAATTACATATTTTAAGCATAATGGTTTAAAGAGTTTTAGAATGAGGAACAAATACATCCTAAACAGTACTTCCAACCTGAGAATGTTTTTTTCATTGACAATCTGCAAACATTTTACTGACAACCAAACTCTCACTGGTATATGTTTTACATAATGTAAATGTAACTCTTGCCAGGCCCAAGTTAGAAGAGCTTGGTTCAAATTCAGGGTTTTAATAGTAACCATGTTAAAAAAGTAAAAGTTTTATTGTCAGTAAAAAACAAACAAACAAACAAAAAAAACCCCACAAGCAAACAAAACAGGGTTAGCAGCCTTGTTTGCATCAGTGGTTTTATACCATATTGGCACCACCCTCAGTATCTCCTACAGCAGAGGTTCCCAAAGTTTTTATGCTGTGGCCTGGCAAACCGGGGCCCAGAAGTGGCTACAGCCCAGCAAACTACAGCCCAGCAGTCACAGCTGACTGCGGCCAGAATTTCCTGCCAGCAGACAGGTAAGGATACCTCCACTTTCCAGCCAGAGGGGTAGGCCAAACTCTGCGCTGCTGCTGGCCCTGCCAAAGGAGCCGCAGCCTCTCCGCTTGGCTCTGGGGGGACCACGGTTTGCCGGTCCTCAGCCACTTTCAGTCTGGCAGCCAACCTGCTGTGGCGTGGCAGTGGGCCGCAGTCCAGGGATTGAGAACCCCTGCCCTACAGCACTCCCATTCAGACACCAGGTCATGCTGCTGTGCTCTGTCTGTCCATTAACTTGCCTCTATCTTCTTTCTAACCATGGAGCTTCAATCAAGCTCTGATTGCCTAATGTTTTGCAGACAGCTCAATTTATTTATTTATTTATTTATTTTACTGACTTTCGCTCCTGGAGCAGATTGGGAGGAGAGTGTACAGGTATTCACCCTTATGGGAGAAACTCTCTTAAGGGAGATCTTTTAGGTTGAGACCCAGAAGATCTTCTCCTGGAAGGGGCATGTTTTGCCTAGGGAGAATTCAGTGAGTGTTTGTATACATCTTATTTCTACTGGGAGAACAGCAATTCTTCTAGTAAAAATGTAATGCTTGTACACAGCCACAGTCATTTCTTCATAAAGGATTGCCTCAGTAGATCTGTGTTTGTTTTGAACACTCAGACCTGCATGTGTGGTAAATCCTAGGATTTTTTAAAGCAGTAAATATAGGGGAACAGTTCATTTCTCTCTACACAAATCTGCACATTTGTGGTACGTGCTTTAGCCCCAACACCTTCAGTGTGTTTCCTCCAGTTCTTACACTCAGTGTAGTCTACTATATGCTTAGTAATTAATCAGTTTGTTAGGAATGCCCAGCTTGAGAACTAGTTTCATAAAGTTAGATGATTCAGTGACAGGGCTATACTTCTGTGTAGTTTGTTCTCTATTTATGAAAAAGGAAATCTGAATGAAATGACAGGTTTTAAGTGGTGCATTTTCTTGTCAGAATGAACAAGAAAACGCACCCATGTTTATGATGAGCCCATTGACATGTTCGACGTTTGCAATGCCTGGATGAGAAGGATGTTCTCTAGCATGCATTATATTTCAACATCTTTTTATGAATTCTCTCTCAAACATATTAGCTTCCTAGGCTTCTCTGAGTCCCTTTACTTACATACGGAAGTTAAGCTACATAAATTCAATGTCCAAGCTGCATCTGTGCTCTTATTTTCACTAGGACAGATCATTTTAGAAAATGTGAGATTGGATTTGCCCCTGAGGACAATAAACAAGGGGAAGCAATTTCTTTTCCAGGGGAGAAGTAATTTCTTTTCAGTAATTATCATAACTCCAGTAGTTAGAAAGGAAAATTTTGATAGCAGAAGAGTCATTCTACTAAACGCAAAGTATTTTTGACATTATTAAGAATAATGCCACTTCTAAAATCTGTGAAAATGCTTCATGGAACTCAGAGCTCAATATTACACTCTCAGCTTGAGGGTTGAGTAAGAAGGTTATTGCTGGGGAGAGAATTTTCAATAAAGAAAATAAGGTTAGTTACTCATAACTGGAACTTTCTAAATAGTATCATGTGTTCTTCCTTTCCTACTTCTAAGGCTTTGGATAGGATTTTGAATACTTGAAGGGAATCTATGACATTTGGATCCACAGCTTCTGACAAATTCTAACAAAACATTTGAACTGGCAAACAGTTATGTTTGTCATTTTAAATGGTGCTGGTTTTAAAATGTTGCATGTTCATGGAGAAGTCAAGCAACAATTTATATATATTTGCCATTTCTGGAAGGTGTAGAACTTTTGTTGGCTGTACATTGGAAGGACTGTAAAACCTATTGCCTAACATTTTTTTTTAAGTAAGAGAGTAAAAGTATTTCTTTGAAATGTAAATTATTTCTCTCAGAATCATTTCTTTCTGTCAGAACACTGATATACTCCATAGCTGATTTTTTTTCTACAAATTGTAGGTCATACTTTAATGACTAAAGGGAAAGAAATTGAAGCGGCAGCTTACCAGGTGGTAAAATATTAATACCAATTTATGGTACTGATATGTTTTTTATTTCAGCTTCAAAAGAAACCCAATTAATATCTGTTGTAGTATTGCTATTTAAATACCTGCTTTTTCTCATTTTTCATTTTGAGTTGGAGAGAAATGAACAGAGATCTGTTTCAGAATGTCATGTTCAGTACATTTGATAGCCCTGCTTTCTGACAGCCATTATTTCCAATTACTTGGAAAATCCTGTATTGGCAGGGAGTTAGACTGGTTGCTATAATAAGTCTTTTTACAAATTTCATGATACAGAGATGGAAGGGATACACTTACACTTCTAGGGTTATAGATTCATAGATGTTAGGGTCGGAAGGGACCTCAATAGATCATCGAGTCCAACCCCCTGCATAAGCAGGAAAGATTGCTGAGTCTAGATGACCCCAGCTAGTTGCTCATCTAACCTCCTCTTGAAGACCCCCAGGGTAGGGGAGAGCACCACCTCCCTTGGGAGCCCGTTCCAGACCCTGGCCACTCAAACTGTGAAGAAGTTCTTCCTAATGTCCAGTCTAAATCTGCTCTCTGCTAGCTTGTGGCCATTATTTCTTGTAACCCCTGGGGGCGCCTTGGTGAATAAATACTCACCAATTCCCTTCTGTGCCCCCGTGATGAATACAGATTCTCAAATGAGAGAGAGGGGGAGATTGTATGTGTATTACGTGTGTGTGTTAAAATGACAGAGACTACTTAAGCTTTCACAGAACAGTATTTATGGGCTCGTTGTATACTGTTAAAGATAGTGCCCTGAGATTTGCACATGTACAATGAGTTTGTAAATCCTGAGATTATCTATGAAACATTTTGGGTATTTGTCTCTATTGAGTTTACAGACTTAAGTTACTATTTTCTGGAGCCCAGTATCACAGTACTATATTTCTAAATATTTTGTTTGGATTCTTCTGACAGGTTTTTTTTTAATTAAGTTGTTGCGATATATTCAGCTGTTTCATATAAAAGGCTGTTTATATTTTTCATGACAAGATCCAAAATATTGAAGGAGAAAATGTTAGTGGCAGTGGTGAATTCTACAACATATTTTCTCTGGCCATTTGTATAACTTTAGATAGAGGATCTGTTAGTCATTGGGAACTGATTGCTCTAGGGACTGATCTTTTCCCCTCTGCAAAGCTGCACTTAGTTGTTATTTTTACTAGAAGGGTGGGAAACTGATGTTTTAGAAATGCTGCACCTGCTTACTCTAGAGACTTTATGGGCCCACTAATGATGGAACACGAGAGAACATATAGAATAATGCACATCTCAGTAATTTTAATTTATTCAGAAGACCAATATGTTTCATATTTTTATAAGCACCTTAAATATCAAAAGCCAAGAAATGTTTTGTGTATATTTATTGAAAGAATGTTCCCTTTAACTATTTCCAGAGTTGTCATGCTCCAACAGACATTTATTAATATTGTTATTAGAAAGTGCTTGAAAATGAATGTTATAAAGGAGTAATGAGCAGTACTGAATAAGTACATTTGTTGCTTACATATTGTGCCTCACTTAGAAGCAAAACAGTTAATCTATAAAAGAATTGAAAAGCCTTGATGGAAAGGTTTCTGAGTACTTAGTGGAAGATTTTCCAAAAGAGAAAATTCCCTCCAAAAACTTTGATCCAAAACTTGGGAGAAAAAAAAATGCCCCAAGAGCATACTACCTGAGAAGCCAATAAATACAATCTCAAAAGCCAAACTGAATAGCAAAGAAAATAGCCTCACAAAGAGGAGTCACTGGTGTGCCTAGGGAAGAGGAACATTCACAGTTGCAGGCCCTCTTGAACAGGGGTGTTGAACTCATCTGACCCACAGGGTCAAATTAATGGTGCAGAGCCAGTCCATGGGCTGGATTGGGTCCACTGCACCCCTTCCACCTCCCCCCAAACGCCTGCATGATAGACCCAGCATACACAGAGTCCACTTAAGCTGTTCAGGATCGCACTGAAGACAGCGCCTGTGCATGCACCCACTCCAGCTGGTCAAGGATACATGCTGCATGCAGTGGAAGTCCTGGACAGAGCACTGCATGTGATGCCGTCTGGACCAGCCAGGGTGGGTGCTGCATGCAGCACAGGTCATGTGCTGTATATGGGTCAACTCTGAGACCTAGGGGCCAGATAAAGGAATCCCGTGACCTGTATCTTTGACACCTGTGCTCTGTGGAGAAAGACCTGCCTTTTGCTTGCTTGTGTTTTGTGCGGGAGATCTGGCAGCTCTTCTGCCACCACTGTTCTCAGCTGCTGTGACAGAAAATAGGGCAGCAGATAGCGCCCTAAGTAGCTTAGGTTTTATATGTTAACATACTACAAAAATCAGATGGAATAAAGCTTAGAATCTGACAAAAGCACATATGATTAATCAGTTCTTTTAAAAGGCTAAATATTTTTAAAGCACTAGATGCTTTTTAAAATGGCTACCCTCAATCTTTGTTTCCTTTGAAGATTAACACAATTTAACTTTATAAATAGTATTTTCTGTTGAAAATTTATGGTGGATTAACGTTTTTTTCTTTCAGCATTGACTTATTTTGACATGAAATAAATACCTTAGCTTACAAATATAGGGTTTCTCCTTTATCAGAGCTGGAAAGCCGACATTTAGTTGTAACGACTAAGTTTAGGAGACAACTGGGCTTCATGGGAGAAACGTTTGAGCATAAAGGAAAGAAAAAATTTTGAACAGATACACAATTTCATGAATGTGTAATGCAAACTTCATCTGTTAGAGTCATTTTTCAATTAACCTTCTTAGAATCTTAATAGGAATGCTTCCAACTCAACCTATTTTTTTTAATCATGATGGTTTTTAAAACAGTTGAAAATGAGTTGCTGGCCTTAATTGTTGTTATCTAAGAACTTATTAGTTGACATTTTGTAATTTTTGGAAATGGCATTTTAATGTATTGCTCTGACACTGGGCTCTTGCTCATTCATTTAATTGTAATCTTGTATACTGGTCATTAATTGCTTATAATTCCATGTTACAAACATTCTTTATATTAAATGGAAGAATCGCATCTTGATTTAGCAACCTGTTTAGAAGAATGTTTTAATGGTTTCAAGGAATGCAGGAATGAATGATTAAACACCACCTGCCACTAACTCTTTCACTGTTTGGGATAGGCTTTTGTGGCTTGCTGATTTGGCATCTCAGTTGGACAGCTGCATGTGCAAGGAATGCAAATTAGTACATATTAATGTCAATGAAAGCAACAGACACAAGCCACCACATGGATATTAAGAATAGGTTAATTTTATTTGGGACTTTAAAGATACAGAATCGTATTTGTGTGGCTACAGAACCCTTCTTTTGACACACTAACCTTAACTGAGGGATGCCTTTTATGGAAAACAGAATTCTGTTACCATCATGAGTCTAGTTAAAAAAAACATGTTGCCTTTGATTAGAAGTAATTGACAATGTGCTAACATACATATTATGTTTTTCTCATTATCTAACTACACTTTTTTAGGGTAGTAATAGTTTAATAATATACCTCTGTAAAATGTAAATGCTACTTAGAAATTATTAGCAAAAAGAATGTTTAGCAGTTGTAAAACATTTGACATCAGATAAATTAAACCAAATCAAATATGCTTGATCCTTGGTTAGTTGATTGGTTGATTTGTTTTCATTTTATTTTCATGTCTCCTTTCAGTGTCATTGCAAGACATTACAATGAGAAAAGCTTTCAGGAGTTCCACAATTCAAGATCAACAGCTGTTTGACCGCAAGACTCTACCTATTCCTCTACAAGAGACTTATGACATTTGTGAACAGCCTCCCCCACTTAACATACTTACGCCTTACAGGTCAGTATCAAAACTAAGCAGAACCTGTCCCTAATTCATCATTAGTTACATAGGGCTGCGGATGCCTTTTTCTCAGGTTGAGTAGTACTTTTGATCCTCAACTAGTGCTGTTAAAAACAGTGAGGCTACTTGAGAAGAAAGTAGCAGTGCATTGTTGTCTTGTTTCCCCTGCTTTTAGCTGTTAAAGTTTGTTCTTGGTGTTTTGGATATTGTACCTTGCAGTGTGTGACTGTTTAAAGTAGTGATTTGGGGGATTCTTTCGCTTAATGACTGCCTCTGAACACAGGGGAATGGGTATGAGGCCCCTTTATAGATTTCATAGACATTAGGGCTGGAAGGGACCTCAGAAGATCATCGAGTCCAGCCCCCTGCCTCAGTGGCAGGAAGTCAGCAGGGATCATAGGATCCCAGCAAGATAAACATCCAAATGTCTCTTGAAGGCGTTCAAAGTAGGTGCTTGAACCACCTCCAGTGGCAGTCTATTCCAAATCTCGGGGGCTCGGACAGTAAAGAAGTTCTTCCTTATGTCCAGCCTGAAACGGTCATGGAGGTAGTTTGTGACCGTTTGACCTTGTCATCCCTTGGGGGCTCTGGTGAACAGATGTTCCCCCAGATCCTGGTGAGTACCCCTGATAAACTTGTAGGTGGCCACCAGATCACCCCTGAGCCTGCGCTTTTCCAGACAGAAGAGTCCCATAACTCTCAGCCACTCGTCATAAGGTCTGTTTTCCTGACCTCTGATCATGCGCGTAGCTCTTCTCTGAACTCTCTCAAGCTTCTCCACATCCTTTTTGAATTGTGGAGCCCAAAACTGGATGCAGTACTCCAGCTGTGGCCTCACCAAGGCTGAGTACAAGGGGAGAATGACGTCCTGGGATTTTCTTGAGAAGCATCTATGGATGTAAGCCAAGGTTTTGCTCACTTCACTAGCTGCAGCATCACATTGAAGGCTCATGTTCATCTTGTGGTCAATCATGACCCCCAAGTCCCTTTTACCCATAGTGCTAGCCAGCATAGCACTGCCAAGCCTATAAAGATGCTGCAGGTTTTTCTTCCCAAGGTGGAGAACCTTGCATTTTTCAGTGTTAAACACCATCAGGTTCTTGTCTGCCCATTTCATGAGCCTGTCAAGGTCTGCCTGGATCACTCTCCTGTCCTCTGGTGTGGATGCCTTGCCGCAGAGTTTGGTGGTGTTGGCGAACTTAGCCAGTCCACTTCTGATACCAATGTCCACATCATTAATGAAGATGTTGAATAGTGTAGGCCCAAGGACAGAGCCTTGAGGGACCCCACTGGTCACAGGGCACCACAACGATCGACTTCCATCAACCACCACCCTCTGGGTCCTACCACGGAGCCAATTCCCCAGCCAGCAGTCATGGTGAGGCCAAGGCTGCAGATAGCCAGTTTTGCTAAGAGGTGATCATGGGATACCACATTGAAGGCTTTTTTAAAGTCAAGATATATGACATCAATCTCTTCTCCCTTGTCCAGGTGATAGATCACCTGGTCATAAAAGGAAATAAGATTGGTCAAGCAAGACCTACCCACAACAAACCCGTGCTGGCTATCCCTCAGGATGTTGCCGTTGGCCAGTCTGTTAAGAATGGCCTCTTTGATAATCTTTTCTATGACCTTCCCTGGGGTAGAGGTCAGGCTGATGGGCCTGTAGTTTTCTGGATCCACTTTCCTAACTTTCTTGAAGATAGGCACCACATTGGCCTTCTTCCAATCTTTGGGCACTTCACTTGAGCGCCAGGAGTTCTTGAAGATCCGTGCCAGGGGCTAAGCTATGATGCTAGCCAGTACCTTGAGTACCCTAGGGTGTAAACCGTCAGGGCCGGCTGACTTGAAGGTATCCAGCCTCTCAAAGTGTTCAGCACTGATGGAGGGTAAGGAATCTCCCTCACCCGGGTCTCTTTGTCCTGTAATGGGCAGGGACATCCTGTGGGACTGGTGAAAGACCAACACAAAGTACCCATTTAGCAAGTTGGCTTTTTCCTTGGCATCAGTTGTCAGCTGTCCCACCTGGTTCAGCAGGGGTCCAATGTTGCCCTTGCTTTTCCTCCAGTTTCCCACGTATCTAAAAAAGGACTTTTTATTGTCTTTGATACTTGTAGCTAGTTGGAGTTCTGTTGCAGCCTTGGCTTTCCTGGTTCACTCCCTGCAGGTCTGGACCAGTGCAGAATATTCCTCCTTGGAGGTGGATCCAGTCCTCCATCCTTTGTAGATCTGTCTTTTTAGACGCAGGAGGTCTGCTAGATCCCTGGAGATCCAAGGGGACTGCTGTGCCCTTTTGCTACCTTTCCTCTGAGATGGAATAGACTTTGCTTGTGCATCCAGGATCGCTTCTTTGAGAAGCAACCACTCATCCTGAACTCCCCTCTCCTTTGGTCTGTGGCCCTTTAGGGCCTCGCTGGCAAGCCTCCTGAGCTTGTCAAAGTCAGCTTTCCTGAAGTCGAGGACTTCTGTATTACTGACTGACTTGCCAGCTTTACAGCGGATGGTGAAGGTGATCAACTCATGGTCACTGTCCCTCAGCTTCCTTTTGATCGTTAGGTCGCTGATTAGGTCGTCCCCCATTTCCAGAACCAAGTCAAGCAGTGCTTTACCTCTCACCGGCCTGTAGACTTCTTGCGTCAGATAGAGTTCATCCATGCACGAGAGAAAACTTTGCGACTGCTCGGATTTGGCCAAGCGCTCTTCCCATGAGATGTCTGGGTAGTTGAAGTCTCCTATGACATCCATGCACTGGGAGCGTGCGACCTCAGCCAATTCCCTGGTGAACTCCTGGTCAGGCTCTTCATCCTGGGTAGGAGGTCTGTAGTAGACTCCCACCATTGTGTCCCCTGTGCCATGTTCCCCACAGATTTTAACCCAGAGGGTCTCCAGTCGTCCACCCTGGGTGCCAATGTCAGCTTGCAGGGATGCGTAGCATTCCTTGACAGAGAGAGCTACACCCCCACCCCTTTTGTCCACTCTGTTTCTCTTGTACAGGGGATAGCCATCTATACCTGTGGCCCAGTCATGGGTGGAGTCCCACCAGGTCTCCGTTATTCCTATGACATCATAATTATTTGTGTTAAGCAGGAGGGCAAGTTCCTCCTGTTTATTTCCCAAGCTCCTGGCATTTGTTTACAGGCACACAAGTGTCCCCTTGGGGGCCCTTGCCTTGCCTACAGCTCACTCCAGGGCTGGGGCAGGGGTGGGCTTCCTTAAGTGCCTTGGCCTGCTGGTTTTGCAAGGGTTGCTCAGTGGGCCAGCAGTGGCAGTGGTCGCTCCATCCCCCCCCATCCCCCGGCAGGCTTAGTTTAAAGTCTGGTGGAGCAGGTCAGCCAGTCTGGCTGAGAAGAGCCTCTTCCCCAGCCGAGAGAGGTGGAGGCCGTCCCTTCCCAGCAGCTGACTGCCTCTCTCATGAAAGAGCGGACTGTGGTCATGGAAGCCAAAGCCTTCCCGATGACCCCAGCGCCACAGTCTTAGGTTCACTACCTCGATTCTCCTCTCCATCCTCAGCCCATAGCCCGAAACTGGGAGGATTGATGAAAACACCACCTGCACCCCCAGCCCCTTAAGCCCCGCTCCCAAATCCCTGTAGCACTTCATGACCTGCTTGGGAATGTGGCCCATTTGTGCCCACATGGATAAGGAGCATAGGGTAGGGGTCAGTGGGCCAGAGGAGCTCAGGGATCTTCTCTGCAATGTCTCGGATTTGGGCTCCCGGGAAGCAGCAGACTTCCCAAGCTAAGGGGTCGGGGCGGCAGAGTGTCTCCTCAGTCCTCCTCAGGATGGAGTCTCCCATGACAAACACTTCATGTTTTGTCTTAGGGAGAGAGGGGGCAGTAGCTACAGTTGGGCCTGTGTTGCCTGCAGGAGCTAGCAGCTTAGCAGACTCTGCTGGGGCTGCAAGAAATTCATACCTATTGCAAAGTTCCAGCGGGGCGGGGGCCTTGGTGTCGCCGACCTTCAGTCCTTTAGTTTTAAAAGGTAGCAGAATCTGACCTATAAGTTACCTTAAATTTTCTGCCAGGTAACACACAGAAAAGCTATTCTCAAGTTCCATACCTGTCAAACCTTGTAGTTCCTTGAATGATAAAAAGCCGTTTAAAACATATGTTCTTTAAATCAGATTATGTTGCTATGAGGGAGGAGTGTAAAGCATATTTTGTCCTTTGATTTGGATCTTATATGATGAGAACAATTTCACAAGAATAGGGAAGAAAAGCATGAGCATCATTGTCAGTAGTTTCTGGCACGGCATACTCAAACATGTTGAATCCTATGACCTGATAAAAGAAAAAATAATTGGAAAGAATTAATCCTTTTCCTTTGGTTCTGTTCCTGAGCCTAGTTTGGATAACCTATGCAATGTAGTCAAATCCATGATGGTTGCACATATAGTTTTAGGGTGGGATTTAGGCTCTTTTTTATTATTGAGGCTGCATGCTAGATTGTGGTTCTGCATATTATTTCTGAGGGCTCCTATCATGCAGGAATATTATGGGGATGGAGACTACCCTGCCTTTCACTGGGGAACACTATGTTTATCTGGGTGTTGGTCCAGATTATAGCCTCCTTTTCCAATTTACACCTCACCCACTTCCTTTCTATCCCTAGATATCATGGAAACGCCTTTAGGTTCCAATGGTATGTCTGTACAGCACAAGGCAGCGCCATGTAGAGACACCCTGAACCAGCTCTGTGTGCACTAACCCCAGAACCAAAACCAGTAAGGCTGCATTAATATAGCATTGTGGCAGACTGAACAGCCTTGCACTATATGGACAATACCTCCTGAGGCTTGGGTGAATCAATTTAACAGCTATTATCTAGCAAACCATTTAAGGGCCCAGACTGCACTCATTAAGATGCCTATCTGTTGCCTCAGCATTTAGTCCCATATGTTGCAAAATAAATATTATATTCTGTCTTGATCATTTTATTGCAGGGATGATGGAAAAGAGGGTTTGAAGTTTTACACTAATCCCTCATATTTCTTTGATCTATGGAAAGAAAAGATGTTGCAGGACACTGAAGACAAGAGAAAAGAAAAAAGAAAGCAGAAGGTATGATGTTCTGGGCTTAAATAGCTTTGGGTTATTTTTTTCCTGGAAAGCGTTTGCTTGTACATATGGTACTTCCATGGTTCTGTGATTTTAAAAGTTCATTCCTTTAGATAGATACATATAATCTTTTCAGCCTACTGAAACTGGCAGAATTCATTCAATCCAATCAACCTTTTTTTGTAATAAAACACCATTAAAAGGGCATAGAGCTGTCCTGCTGTCTCACTGTGGTTAACTGTGGGTTCTCTAAATGTTCTGAACCTTATAATAGTAACTCAAAATTAATAAAACTCTGATGAAAAATATAACAATCTCTCTGGCATTCCTTTAAAATCCAAAGTCCTAACAATTGTATGGCAAAATGGTTGTGGGGTTTATTTTTAGAAATGTTGTTTAATTTAAGATTATTATGGTAAAAAGGGATCAATTTTAATTTAAAAAAATGAAAAGTATAAAAAACTAAGGAGAGTCATTGCTACATGTTTTGTTGGTATTGTCTGACAAATATAGTACAAACATAGTAATACCCTTATGTAATATGAATGTACATTTCAAGCATGCTTTGAATTAATTTAGGATCATCACTAGGTTGTTGTTTGTTTTATTTTCTACTAAGTATTGGACAGAGTAAAGCTTCTCCCTCTACAAGGCTTTCACTTCATACTGTGTTTGGATTTAAGTTATTTTTTTTCATTTTCATATAACCAGGATACTTCTCTTTGTTTTGCAACTCTATTTTAAAATCCTGACTTATTTAGAAAGCTTGTCTTAATTGTCAGTTTTGTTTGCATGACTTTTACAGCAGAAGAATCTAGACCGTCCTCATGAACCGGAAAAAGTGCCAAGGGCACCCCATGACAGACGGAGAGAGTGGCAGAAGTTAGCCCAAGGTCCCGAGCTTGCTGAGGATGATGCTAATTTATTACATAAGCACATTGAAATCGCTAATGGCCCTGCTCCACATTTTGAAATAAGGTTTCTTTTGTATTATTCCATCCTTTATTAAATATAAGTCTTACTCTTACACTACAAGTATGCTTAGAAATGGGTAGATGACTGTATTATGTGCCGCAGTACTCAAAAAGTGATGGTGGTGAAAGAATTACCTCACCCAGAAGATAATTTTAAAGTTCTTTGCCCATGTGTTTTTTAATGGTTTATGATTACCTTGTCACTTTAAAAAGTAATTTATATTGCTGGAATTCATTAAGTCATTGGAGATGCGGAGGTGTGTGTCATTGCTACTCATGAAAAATCTAATATCATCTGTACAAGCTTATACACAGACCTGTTTTTACACTTCACTTGTGCAACAAGAAAAAACCCTTGTATTATAGACTTCTAATTTCCTTGAGCAGAAACTGCCACTAGTATGTGACAGTTCAGATGTGAACAATATCTACTTTGAGGCCAGATGAGACCACTGAATTTACTCATGAACAAATCTAAGGTTTGTTTGAAGTACAGTAGCTGGATGATAGCCAGCTGCAAGCCACAACATGCTGTATTCTGCTTTCATAGAATATATTTGCAGTTAGCTGGCAGTAACATTTTGAGTGATGTACCTGCCATGTTGCTCTCTGCAGTGGTTGTACAAATTCAAGGACATAGAAAACAGTAATAAGAAAGAGCTTGGAGAAGGAGGGGATCCAAGCAAGTCTTACCTCATTCTACATCTCAGAGACTCTGGCTGCTGCTACTGTGGTGTGGGGTCACTGCACCCTGGCTGCAGCAGCCAACACAATGGGGGTTCATGGCTGCTGCTGTTGTGGTAAGCTTAGGCAGCAGCAAGGGCTTTGGACACAAGAACTTCAGCAGCCTACATTGCACAGGCTCTCTGGGGACCACTCTTAATCCCTCTGTAAGGCTGTGTACCCACATTCAGATAATCTAGGAGAATTCTCTGAGGTTTGTTCTCCTGGTAGAGAAATTACCCAGAGCCACATGTATAGACATTCAAATGCTGAGTCCCTGAAGAGTGAAGAGCTTGCAGTGCTGACACTCTGTAGCCCCAGGGTACATCTCAGCATGGTTTGCAGTCTTCCTTAGTCTACCTGGCAACAGATGGCAATAGTGCATAGAGCAGCTCTTGCTGATCCAGACTGCCTATGCTTGACCTGCGTTTCCCTGCAGCACAATGTGGGCATTGTGAAGGGACCATGTTCTGCTTCCTGCTGGAGTAGCAGAGTCCAGTGAGCAACACACTGATCCCTGGGAGGGAGGGGGGAAATGCTGAAGGACTGTGTTCTCTTCTAAGACAAGCCAAGACATGTACAGACATTCACTTTCCCATGAAAAACTCTCCTGGGATTGATTTAACCCTGGTTGTCCTCAAGTTATTTTTTCTCCTGGAGTGGCCACTTTTACTGTGGGAGAAAAAGCCTGAACAGCTTTATGCCCATGGTTTCTCCTGGGAGAGCACTGATACTCCCAGAAGAAAATGCATGTCTGTACGAGACCTAAAGGCTTGGACAGCTTTTCAGTTTCTCCAAGGAGAGTCCCTGCTCACTCAGGAGAAACCACAAATATCAGAAGTTCATAGTTTTTCTCGCAGAGTAAGCGGTCACTCTGGGAGAAGAATCATGTGGGAACAACCCAAGTGACATAGGTCCCTGGAGAATATCTCTCAAGAGAGAGAACTCCCATACAGGCTGCCAGTGTGCTTTGCTGCTTCTCTCCCCCTCCTGCAGGGACAGCTTGTGTTAGTCCCAGCTAAGCAGGGAGCAGAACATACCCCCTGTGTGTTTTAGCAAAGCCCAGCATTGAAGCAGTTAGGGGACGTGTTCTGTTCCTGGCTTGTTCCCTGCCTGAATCGCACTGCAGCATTTGGGTTTCGGGAAGCATAAAAGCATACTTCCTGGCCAGCTGCAGCTGGGCTTGAACACAGCATATAGAAGCGAAAGGCTGGAAGACTGTGCATAGCACAGACTCCTCTCCCATCTTCCCTGACCCTGACAATCTCTGCCCATATTCACTTTAAAAAGCCTGCAAAGCTCTCTGGGTCACATGCACTAGGGATCACTGGCAGCCCAGCATCTGCAGGCTCTTTGCTTCTTTATTTGAATGCCTGTACAGGCCAATTTTTCTCAGAAAAATAAACCTGGGAGAGTTGACCTGGATGCTTTGAATGCATGTATGCAGCCTAAATCTGTACCTAGAGTAGGTGCCCCCTTGCTGTCCCCCTCACTACCCCCTACATATCAACAGTGACTATCATCATCATGGTGCCAGAGAGCCTAGTCACAGACCAGGATCTCTCTTTACTAGATGCTGCAGAAACCTAGAACAAGAAGTCTGAACAAACTGGTTATAATGTGCATAGATTCTACAGAAAGCTAAAACAGAGCCCTGGAAGATGAAGCCAAAAAGTGTTCTGCAAATACTTTTTCTCTATTAAAGGGACCTAGATCTTTACTAATACTTTAATTCAATTTTATTAATTTAAAAATATAATTAATTACATTTTAATTGGTGTTGAATCAGGTCCAACAGAGTTTGTACCAGGAGTTAACATCAATAGCACACTAAAGTAGCTTAAGCATTATAGGCACCTTTGTTTTACTTCTGCTGTATTATAGTAAACTTTAGACTGCCTTGTTCTTGAATTTGAAGTATACCCATTTGCAGCACTCTAATTAATCACTTAAAATAATTGAAAATAGTGCGTCCATAGAATGTTTAAAAACACTGATCTCTTGTTAGAATTTTTGTAAAACTATTAAAATTAGGAATTCTATAAAATTTGGGAAAATATGCAGCACTGGCAAAACATAAGCCACTACCAGCATGTAGCTGTTACTTACTGTGCTGGAGTTTCCTTAACTGAATTAAACAAACATAAACGTTAATAGATCATGTTTTAAAAATCATTTGGCTTATCAATCAAAAACTATTTAACCTTTGAGTAGCTAAAAGCAGTAGGACAGAACAGGAAAACAAACAAACAAAAAAAAGAAACCCTGGGTCAGTTGGCATCTCTTGTGCAAAGGGAATTTTAATTCAGAGATCAATCTGTAGTACAGAATATTTGGTGAGTTTAGTAATGGATAGTTTATTCCTACTAATGCTTATGTCTGATAATCAGAACATTTTAAAGGGAAAAAATGCATATGTTTTTTTCAGACCTCAAGCCTATGTGGAACATATGGAGGGAACCTATTCTCTTTCTGCATTACCCTATAGTCAGATGTCTGAACTACTGAACAGAGCTGAGGAGCGTGTATTAGTCAGACCACATGAGCCACCTCCACCTCCACCAATGCATGGAGCAGGAGATGTGAAACCTGTACCTCCGTGTGTTAGGTAAGAAAGTTTCAAGCAACAGTTTAGGCAGTAACTTCATCACAATAAATGGATCTGCTCCTCCAAAAAGGTACAAGTCTCAGGACTTCACTTTGGAGAATTATTATTATACTTGGTTTCAGCCTGTTTGGAGGAAGAAAGAGGGACTTTAGAGAGCAAAACACAAAAATAGATGTCATGTTTGTTAAATTACACAGCTGCTGTTTCTCTTTTAGTTTGTTTTTCTGCTGCTTTATGGCCTCTAAACGCCAGGTGGAATTTTTGGTGCCATCTAAATCATGCACTGTGACAATATTTTTCCTTTAACTTCAGGTCAGAGTCAGACTTTCTGGATTAAATTTTTACAAGGATCCTTTTTTATCTAGGATACAAGAGAGTATATCCAATAGTATTGTTACAGCAGCAAAATAGGTTAGTTGCTATGCAAGAGAATATATTTATTTTGTGCAAGGGACATGGACTGAAATATACCTCTTATATGGTTCATTTTTTCATGTGTTAATTGATTGTTAAATTTGCCTACTTGGGTGTATTGTCTGATTAATTCCTCTAAAAACCTTTAAAAAATAACACAATTGTCTCATCATCATTAGGATTGAAAAGCTTACTGCGCTAAACAGGACTGTCACTATGTAGCTATTGCCCTCTGTAAAATACACATCAGTGACATTGTACCAGGGGACCATAAATCCATATCATTTTCAACATAAGCTTTTATAATTCATTCTGTAAAAAAAAAACAAAAAAAACCCTTTAGACAAAGGGCAGTTGGTCAAAACTAACATCTTGTTCTATACATTGAATAAATATTCTGGAATTACACTTTGGTGTAGGGAAATCTCACTCTGAGTATGAAAACTCAGGCAAAAATGAAGGTTTAAAATAAGACAAACTCGTTATTAGTCTGACACATGCAGGCACAAAGTTGATATATGTTTCATATATGGCAGTAAGTACTAGACTGACCGTTTATATGGGTAATATGGTTTTATATAACTATAAGGGTCTTGAACATATCACAGTCAGTGCATAAAGCTTTTGTATAATCCTAAGTACTGATACGTAGAAATAAGTCTGTTTTTTCATGCTTTTTTCACTTTCTGGCTTTAATAACTTGTACTTCTGTTATGTATTTCAGCTCCACCACAAGTTTGATAGAAAACCGTCCTCAGTCACCAGCAACAGGCAGAACACCAGTATTTGTGAGCCCCACTCCCCCGCCTCCTCCTCCCCCCCCTCTTCCATCTGCTTTGTCAACTTCTTCATTAAGAGCTGCAATGACTTCCACCCCTCCCCCACCTGTGCCGCCGCCACCACCACCACCTCCCACAGCTGCTTTGCAAGCCCCAGCAGTGCCACCTCCACCAGCTCCTCTCCAGATTGCTCCTGGAGTCCTTCATCCAGCTCCTCCTCCAATTGCACCTCCTCTAGCACAACCCTCTCCACCAGTCACCAGAGCTGCCCAAGTATGTGAAGCTGTACCTGTTCATCCAATTCCCCAGGGTGAAGTGCAAGGACTGCCTCCACCTCCACCACCCCCTCCATTGCCTCCCCCTGGCATTCGGCCCTCATCACCTGTCACAGTTGCAGCTCTCTCTCACCCTCCCCCTGTTCTGCACCCTCAGCCCACAACCATTGTTCCTGGCTCCCATGCTCCACTAATGCCTCCATCTCCACCATCCCAAGTAATTCCTGCTCCTGAACCCAAGCGCCACCCATCATCCCTCCCTGTTATCAGCGATGCTAGAAGCGTTCTGCTGGAAGCAATACGAAAAGGTAATGCTTGGCCATTAAAAGAAGACTAGATAATGGCCTTGGATATTTAGTAAAGCTAATGTAATCTTAACAGATTGTACATGAAAAATGATTTCTGAAGGGAAATCTTGAAACTGAGGCTGCTATGTATTCTGTATGATATGCAGATTGCTAACAAATATTTTCCAGCTCATAATTGTGCTTACCAGGCGTGTAAGTTAGAAAAGTGGTTCTTTATAAAAGTTATTTTAAGAATGTATATATGCTTATGGATGATCTCTGGTGATTATCTCTTCATTTTTACATTATATACGTGAACTTACCTAGTTTTGATACCTTTCCACCAAATTATGTAAAAAGCAAAAATGTTGGGAATATTTTTCAGATACAATTAGATAAGAGCAGAATGGATTGATTGGTGTATGAATTTTGATACTGGTTTTACGTAGGCTTCTCTCTCGCATGCTACTGCAATGCACTGCAATAAAATAACGTAAGCTTAACATTCAACAATCATTTTAAAAAGGCTTAAAGCAACAAGGGCCTTATCTTGAGCTATCAAATGGAAGTAGGGGAACAGTACTGACCCCACAAGGAGTCCCAAACCATTTAAGTACAGAAATAAAAAGTTAAACAATTCAACCTATCTCAGGTCTGCCCTGTATATAAAACCACAGGGGGGAAGTAAGCAGGAAACATGTATTTAAAAATCAAATTTACCTATTTTGATGACGAGCACTAAAATTCTTTCATCAAAATCATACCATTCTTGTATGGCAGAATTAAGAGGGTTTTTTAAAGCATATGATACTGTTAGAGACAGGATATTACATTGTATTATATGGATGTTAGATCTGAGCTGGTATGACAAATCCTGTCTTGAAATAAGTAAAATATACTCTACCTATCTGACAGGTAGTGCTCTCAGTCTTAGTTTGTTTTTGTTTATAGTGCATTTTGAGAACTGAGTATGCAAATCGAATGGAACTACATAAGAAAAACTAAATATTACATTTGTGACTTAATACACTTTAGGTATTCAGCTACGCAAAGTTGAAGAGCAACGGGAGCAAGAAGCTAAACATGAGCGCATTGAGAACGATGTTGCCACTATATTATCTCGTCGTATTGCTGTGGAATACAGTGATTCAGAAGATGATTCAGAGTTTGATGAAGTGGATTGGTTGGAGTAACATGAATACTTCGGTATACACTACAAAGCCGAATGCTACTGTCCATTGTGGTGCTTGTTCCTTGAAAACGTTTGATGGTCATTTCTAGTGTTTTTTGTATTTTTTCTTTACACTACATAAATAATCCATGTTTTTCTACTTTTCAGTTTACAAGAACACTCCTAGTGCATCTTTGAGACTAAATGTTTTACAGTGGCTTTTCTTACACCTTTTTTTGAAAGAACACATTTTGTTCCAATAGACCACTAAGTATTAAGCATGGGCAGCTGTTGGTAGAGTAGCAGTTTCAATTTTTTGGCATATCTTAACTGTGCACTTTGTGAATTTTAAGTTAATGAAGGCAACTGAGATTGAAATTCCAAGGGCAGCTGTATGTACTAATGAGCCTTATTCCATTTTTGATAATGTTTTTAAAAACATTAAATCTAGTTATCAAGATATCATTGCCTCAATGGCATCTGTACACTAAGAAGGTACATATGGTTAGCAGCACTGAACACAGGAAAGAAGAAAGGATCTTTGGGGATTTTATTGTTTTATTGTTGTTTTAAAATAATTATGCCTTATTTGAATGTTTAGAGGTTTCCCTCCAGGTACATATTGTGTGGTACTATTTTGCCTGCATAAAAGAGTTTAAAATTCTTTTCCTTGTGAAATCTTCTGACTTAAACATGCTGTGTAACTTATGTAACTGTTACAAATAACAGGTTGATTTAATAAATGGTTCATTTTAAGTGTTCTTGGTTGTTGCTCTTTCAGTAAAGTCCCTTTTTCTCTGTTGGGAGTGTAAGGGTAAGATTTTTCAGAGGTGCCTCCAGTAAGTCTACATGGTATGAGGCAGTCAGACTGAGATGTGCTATGCTAGCTTTGCATACTGAATCATAGGAAAGTCGGGCTGGTAGAGACTTCACAGGTTCATCTAATCCAGCTCCCTGCTCAAAGCAGGATCATCCCTCAATAAACTGTCCTAGCCAAGTATCTGTTTAACCTGCTCTTGAAAACTTTTAAGGATGGAGATATTCCAGGTTTTCTAGGTAGCGTGTGTGAAAGCTTGACCATCCTCACAGTTAGAAAGCTCCTCTGCATCTCCAACCCTAATTTTCTCTGCTGCAATTTGAGTCCATTGCTCCTAGTCTTTGTCCCACACTGCCACAGAGAAAAGCCCATCTCTATCCTCTGTATAATTACCCTTCAGGTATTTGAAGACTATCAAATCCCTCCTCAGTCTTCTCTTCTCCAGACTAAATAACCCTAGATCTTTCAGCCTTTCCTCATAAGTCTTGCTTCCCAGGCTCCTAACCAGTTTTGCTGCTCTGCACTGCACTCTTTCCAAATTGTCCACTTCCTTCTTGAAGTAGCAGGCCTAAAATGACATATTATTACAAGTGAGGCCTCACCAGTGCTGAGTAGAGTGAAAGAATCGCTTCTCCTGATTTGCAAGTGACACTCTTGTTAATACAACACAGTATTAATGAGCTTTAGTTTACTTGCCCCCACGGCCATTTTAATGCACAGAGACACTTATGCATGAGATGCAGGAGGCTACTGAAGTGCAGTAATTAATCAAACCTGCTGGAATTGCAGTGCATTGGAGCAGCCTCTGTGCTTTGTACAGGACCCCTGAGATTCCTGGAGAAGCTAAAATTCATGCAGATATTCTGCATGGAGATGAGACCAGTCCTGTATGCGCTTCTTGCATTCTTGGCATTATAAAAAATGTCTATGATTCAAATGGATATAGACATGCTGGACATACAGGATTTGACAGCAGGAGAGTTTTGGGGGGATAATGGCATTGAATGAAACAACATATTGGCAGATGGACAAAGCAAAACACAATGATTATACATCCTCAGCAGTCACCTGTGAAACAGACGATGGCATCTTGAGTCCTAGAAGGTACACATCTATTTTCAACATCTCTCAGCACCAAGTTTCTCTACAGAATAGCCAACTTAGCGCAAAAATGTCAGTAAATGAATTATATTGCTACGGATAAAAGACTTGGGTCTCAACGCTGAAAAGGTTTCTGCAATACCAACCAATTTACTCTGATTAACATGATGAGACTGAGTCCAGCCCTCCCCTCCTCTCCCCCTTTTATTTTTGTAAAATAACTTCACAAAGCTGTCTGACAGCACCCATGGAACACTGGTTCAAGGATGAGTTTCTACTACAGACTCTAGGTTAAAAAACCCACATAGGTAGGCTTAAAGAAGTCAGTAGGGAAAATTAAAGTAAGTTCCAGAGGCAAGAACTGCTATGCATCAGATTTATATGACAAGTCTGGTCAAGAGAGAGAAGAACCTTAACAGTTTGCATAATGAGATCCTGAAAACTGTTCTCTGGTGAAAGAATGATACATATCCACTGTCTCAGATGTTCTTGAGCTTTAAAAACAGGAGATTTCAATGATTTCTGAGAAGCAAAAATCCTGATTTCCCTGGAGTGGTTACCTGAGAAGCAAGGCTGGACTCTGGCAAGACTTCGTGTGACCGCAGATATTAAATGAGATTGGTCAAGCAAGGTTTTTTTCTATTCCCCCAGGTCCAGCATCCATTATCCACCTGCCACAGTGTCTCAGTGATTAATACTATTACTTCCAAACTGGCGCCTAAGGCAATCTAAGTATTAATTTAACTTGACACAATCACACCAAGTAATGAACCTTGACTGAATAAAGTCAAGAGTTAAATTCAGCTAAGATTTCTAAGATAGTGTACCTGGCTTTCTGCCATAGCTATAGCTCTCTACCATGGCAACTAGGCTGCAGATATCTGCAACATTAATTTCTCCCTAACAATTAGAGGTGATTATTGAATTTAACACTTCGCATTCATGTATCTACTCATACACAACTATTTTTAATCTTACCAATTTCTCTTTTCATTATTGCTGTTTCTAGCTGCCTCATATTTTTTTTTATAATTCTCTTTGAAGCACTGATCAGCTGTTTATGCTGGTGATTAGATACATAATAGCTGATTGCTTGTTTTGCATTGTAAGGTACAAAGCTGATTTTCTGTACTGAACTGTTTCTGGATGCTACTGTTTACCCCAGTACATTTACGACAGTTTGTTAAAAAGAAAGACCGGGCAGCTTCTGTAATGGAAAAGAATGTGTCAATTTATGGTTGCAATATCCAGTAAAAGGAGCCTTTGTTAAACTTCAGAGGGCGGGTACCTTGCTGAACTATAAACTGATATTTCTTCCATACTGGTGACACCCAAAGTTATCAAAGGAAAAAAATCAAAAGAGAAGAAGGCAGAAACAGATCAAAGGAACAAGAGACAAAGGAAAAGTGGTCAAGAGAGATTTTTTTGCAATTAAAAGGTAAAGGAGTAAAGCAGCTTTAGTGGACAAAGCAATAAACAATAGGTAGATGTAAAGAGAACTAAGGAAGTGAGGGAGGGAAAAGGTAGAAAAATGAAAAAGGAGGGTAAGAGTTGGAGACAATGTTTTTACAGTTAGTGTTGAATGTTTTTCCACTAGGAATGACAAAAGAACCTAATATTTAAAGGTAGGTTATCATTAGACAACCAGGGCATTAACCCAAACTAACCAGAGTATGATCAAAAATAGGGTAACATTACACTTTAGAAAAATCTTTAGTAAGTTAAAAAAAAAACAACTCTTCTCCATATCCATGTATACATGTTCTGAAAAGTTTTGGGAAACTCATACAAGGTTTTCTATCGAATATGAAACAAGAGTATCTGTGCTCAGATCTCAAAAGGTACTCGGGCACCTAAGTCCACTATATAACTGTCTGTAACATCCTCAAACCTGCTGTTCAATCCTGAAAATGTGTAAATTCCCTAGGTCGGGGTGGCCAACCTGCAGCGGACAGGTGCCACAAATGTCACAGGCAGCCTGTGTGACACGCAACAGACTGGAGGGGGCTGGCAGCACAGTGGTAGGTAGTGTAGGAAGCAGAGCAGCTGCTAGAATAAGGGAAAGGGATTGGATTGGCAGTTAGGGAGGGTGCAGGGCTAATTTGTGGCATGCTTGCCCAAAAGGTTGACCCCCCACACCCCACTGCTGTAGGTGCTTACTTTTTACTGTAGGCAAATGCAAAGCTACCCAAGAATTGATGTTGCCATCATAACTTAGAGCCCTGACTCATTCTGAAGCCCGCAGATCTTGGAACAATCTCTTGTCCATCTTGCCAATACCCTGAGATATTCATGAGTCCAAATCCTACCCTGGAATAGCCTAATAGCAGCAGGCTATTAGGCTACCACATTCTAGTGGAGTTTGTTAACCACTAGGCTATTAGCTATTCTAGGATGGATACATCAGTCTTTCCTGTTGGAATGTTTCCATGTTGTATACAGAATGAAACACTGAGAAAGAGGAAAAAACTCCCTCTGTCATAGCAGTTGGGGCACACACTTTGCATGGCAGAGACTGAGTTTCAATTCCCTGCTCTAACAAATATTAATTTATACAGAGTAGAACAGTACCAACAAGAAAGATTGAAAGAGATGCAGCAGAATGCCAAATGACCAGGCGGACTGCATGCTTACCGGGAATGTGTGTGGGTGCCTGGTCTTAATCAACCAGAGGAGAGGTTTGAAAGCATGTCTATTTAGTTCGAAGTTTATGATCTAACCACTAGGTTCTTGGGTAGCCTGGAGCAGGCTATACTTTCTCTTTGGCTCTTGCAGACATGTCTAAACATTGAACTTGAGCAATAAGATAGGTGCCCATCTTTGGCCAGATGAATACTTAGGCACCTGTGTGCTGTTTTTCTCCACTGCATTTCACTCTTGGCTAGTATAGATAACTTTCTAGTCATCTGGATTCTGTGGACGCCTTCCTAAAGCATCTCAGCAGCAGAGCAACTAAAGAGTTTGACCTCTGAGGAGCTGGGCCATGGTGTCTGATCCAACGCCCCTTCTGCATTAGAAAGATTTCCATTGATTTTAATGGGCTTTGGATTGAACTCAAACACAGTCTGTTTTTTTTCTTTCTAGCTGTACTGAGAATGGATTTGTTTACTCTGTTCTAACTGATTTGGCTGCAGAATCGGTTTTGCTGCATTAGTAATCTCTGTTGCATTCCTGAATGAGCAAGACTGCTTTGAAAGGAGAATGATTATCAGCCCTAAAAGAAAAATTGCAGCTACCCTATTTCTTCAAAATGTTTTTCTCACATTAATTTCTGGCCAGATGCTCCAACTACCTTCTTGTTGGCAAGACTGTTTAATCCAACTGGGTATTGATTTCAGCAAATATTTCAAATCTCTTGTCCAAGATATGTATACATTTTCCTCCTCCTTTCATTTCTTTATTTACAGGTACAAGGTTCTTACTGTCTCCTCTATAAATATGCTTATTTCCCTTTTCCACCCAACCAAATCTTATGTATATTTTTCTTAGGGTGTAAGGAGTCTCTTTTGAATTATTTTTCCTTATGAATTGTATAAAGATTGCTAAAAAAACATGTAAATATTTCAGTGCATTAATCCCCACAAGTTGTTTGCATCCCAGATAGCAAGTACATTAAGCAGGCATATGAATGACTCCCTTATTCTGCATAAGAAGGGTTTACAGTCTCAGCCTTCAGCTGTGCTATGTGAATTCTTGACATGCATGAGCTTTTACATGAAAAGTGAAATGTAGGGGCATATTAGGCATTGTTCAGTAGTCAGAGGAACAAGCTGGCAGTCTTACAATGAGGAGATACCATTCAAAATCACATTACATTTTTGTGCTGATGTTCCACTATGAAATGAAACTGTCCTTTTTTGTGGTTTCACCAAAGAGCCCCTCACTTGTCTGCTACACAACATCTTAGTCTGGTTGACAGAGCCCTAAGATGGCGCTGGGAGACCTAACTTCTATTCCTGGTTATGCCATGATTTTTTGCATGACCTTGGCTTAAGTCATGCGTGACTTTTGAATGACATTTTTGTGCCATTTCCCTTCCCATTCATAGTTTTGTCCATTTAGATACTCCTTGCCTTGCAGTGCTTACTGTCTCTCTGGTGTGGCATGGCTCACAGTGGACACTGGGTCTGGATCAATGCCTTCAGATGCTCCCATAATACAAACAGATAATTCTTCTCTTGCTCTCTTCCCCTTTCATCCCCTTTGAAAGGGACTATCCCCAAATAGCAGCCTCTTACTCAGTAGACCTACTTCCATATTCAGCCATTATGGGTTTGCTTTAATGGGAAAAGCAAGTTTCCCCTCTAGTTATCTGAAGTGGTCCTCCAGTGCTAAAGACCAATGGAGTGGCCACTCCTACTTCTAGTCTCCTGGCAAGAGCTGCTCACTAAGTTCAACTCTGTTACATCTGTACATCCCCATTAAAACTTCATGTTGCATCAGTACTGCCCAAGAGGGGAGGCCAGTTCTCCATCTCTAGTACCAGCAAATTTAAGTACAAGAGTTGTATTATGGCCTGAGCAGTCCAGAGAATTCATTTCATGATGCAGAGAGACAGTAAGTGTGAATTGTTGCATCACTTTTGTCAGTCACTTTTGAGAGTAGCCATCTCAAGGGAGAGTACTTAGAATAAATACAGCAGCTCAGCACTTAAAAATTCCAGAAACAAATAGTTCCAGGGTAATGCAATACAAATTGCCATCTTTAACAATGTAGCCAAGCTAAATTAGTGACACAGGATTCAAATCAAGATTGTCCTTGATGTAAAATTTTTCCCTGATAGTCAAAAAATGCCACAGTAGTTCAATGAACTGCATACCCAAACAATATGCAAATGTTTTGATGGCTTCTGAGTCTGTCAAACCACCTTTTATGAAGCATTCCTATCTCTGGTTCTTAAATCTCAGACCTACCAAACTAGAATCAGCTCTTTCTCAAGGTATTCTGCAATTTGATGCGTCCCTTGGTCAATGAAATTATGCACTTGGGATTCCTCAGCTCTGATAAGATGGAACTCGTGGGCTCCTGAGAGGGGCAGATATTCAATATGAATCAGTCTTATAACTATGTTGATCAACCAAGCTGACTCCAATTTATTATGTGGTTAATTTAAAAAAATATATTAATGCTCACTTGTACTTCAGTTTATTTCATTATTGGTGTAACCATTCAACCCAGTGCATGCTGTGGAAACCTTCTGTAATGACGAATCATGCTGACAGAATAAACCAGGTAGGTCAAGGCTTGACTTTGCTCCTTTATGCCTGGCTTTGGACAATTGCCCTAAATATTTTTTTTTTAATGTTTTAATGCCTTTCCTAAAGTAATCTAATATATAACGCATATATCTTATCATATTATATCAGATAACATATCATGATGTATGATGATATTACACATATATATTATATATATTTATATATGCACAACCATGCCATGTAACATTTAATTTCACAAAGGAAAGGCATACCACTCTCCCTCCTCCCTCGGCCCTCCCCCCCCCCACCCCCCAAAAAAAAAAAAAAGCTGGAGCACTTCCGAATTACTCTTACCACCTGTAGAAGGGAAACACTACTGACAGTGAAGCTGCTGATAGCCATTATGCTTTCTACAGCCATTATGGTCATTATCATCTCAAAAATGAGATCAAATGTCCTCCTGAGCCTAGCAGCATATTGGCTAGCGTAGTTAAGGAGGCTAGATCCCAATGGCACACAGGAGAGTGATATGGCTAGAATCATGTCACACTGCCTCTTGCTCCCCAACCCAAACAATCAGGTTTCAATTCATAGGTTGACTGGGGCCTTTAGCACAAATCCAGGGCTCATCCTCAACCACAGCAAGGCACCTTAACCAGAATAACATTGTTAGAAGTGAATACAAGAATAGCTTTCGACTCCTATTGTACATAAAGACTCACCATTTGTGTGGCAATAGTGAAAATTAATGTTAGAAATCATATTTTGTCTGCCCCAGTTTGCTTGTGAAGGGTTTTATATCTCTTGAGTGGGATGGGGTTAGCAGTGGGTTGTTGGCCAAGAGACTGATTAAAATATTTTGTCTATGCACAATTCTTCTCCTTGAGTACCATCAGATTGGACTGATTTCTGTTGCTCACTGTGGCACTAGCTTTCTCTATGACTTCAGGTGAGTCATTTCTTGTTAGTCTCTAAGGGTGCCTTTACACATGCTCTGGGGTGGGAGGGTGCTTTAATTATAGCAGCTCTTGAGCGCTTAAAGTGCCCACAGCGTCTCATGTACTCAGCATCCCTATGCTTCAAAATGGCAGTGGGGCCACTTTAAAGCTTGTCAAACAACCTTTAGTTAAAGCACTCCCGCTGCCTATTCCAGGGACACGGAATACATGTGATGCTGAGGCTGCTGCAGCGTGCTAATTAGCGTGCTCCAGCAGACTCAATTAATCTAGTCTGCTCTGATGTATTTTAATTACAGCGCATTGGAGCAGGTGTCGGGCATATGTATAGGTGCCTGCTTGATTTAAAACAGTGATTCTCAACCACGGTACTGCAACACCCTGGGGTGCTTTGAGCTCCTTTCTGGGGTGCTGCAGGGTGCTATGCAGTGTGAGCACTATTAGGTGTGCAAACATGATTCCCAAAGTAAACCCAGAGATTTCAAACAGGAATCCATAGTGTCAAAAGCATTCTGGTGTAGTCCGAGTTCTTTGCAACAGAAAAAATTGCTCTATTAATTTTCTGTAGTCAAAAAATGGGCAAAAAAAAAAAGAGCTGGCATTTTTCAAGGGGTGCCTCAAATCTAAAGGGTGCCTTGAATCTAAAAAAATTGAGAACCACTGGTTTAAAGGCACAATGGAAAGCTTGAAGTCAACTCCTATTGACTTGCAATAGGCATTTGGGGGCACTGAGATCCCTGTGGTACCTTTGAAAATCTTCCCCATTACCTTAGTAAAATGGAGATGATAATTCCCACTCTGTCATATTTTTGAAGTCCTTTGAAAGATGGACTTCAAGTCCCTATTAATATAATATGCATATTTCAGCAGCCAGTTCCAGCATAACAAAGCTAAATGTATTCTTCTTTTCTCGCTCAGTACAACCTCCCCCCGCAAAAAAACACCCCTGTACTCCTGCTGAATGTTTAGCAGAATGCAAGTTTAAACAGTCAGCACAAGATCATCTAGTTCCACTCTCCTATTAAAACATAAACCAAAATGTTGTCAGAAGCAGGTAAAGCCAAACTGGCTGAGGCAGAGCTATTACAGTTTCACAAAAGTTTATTGCAAACCTCAGGTAGAGATCCACTTTGTTCTTGAGTTAGGGAAGAGGCTGACATGGACCAAACAGTGACTGAATCATAAATTGATTATACTTCAACATGGATTTGGAGCTAAGGTAATAAATAGATCAAATATGACCGGCGAACTGGATCGTCAACTGACAAATAAAAAAGAAATGATTTCTATCTGAATAAAATACCTGGTAGTAAATACAGTCCAACATTTTTATACTAGGGGCTGTAAAGTTAGGGTCCTGAATGCATATTCGTAAAACTAGCGTCTTCATTTTTAAGATGCCAGGTACCTATAAAATTCAGTGGAAGTTACCTGGGCTCAATACCTTTAAGCTGAGTACTGAGATTATATGGAGCCCTTGAAAATGTTAGTCATTGTGATTGACTTTTCCATCCACAGGGCGTGTATATATCTGTATAAGATATAGTGATACAAATTATTTGTGCTGCTTGTGTATACGTGGACTCATCTGCCCAAGGTGCTAAGCATCCTCAACTGCAGTGAACTGGGATTTTCTTCTTTCAAACCTAGTCTGAAGTGTCTGTTGTTAATTATTCGTTTTATGGGTATTGCCTACAGGCCCCAACCAAGATCAGAGTCCCATTGTGCCAGGCACTAACCAAACAGAGAATAAGCAATGCTCTCTATCCAGAAGATCCTACAACCAAGAGAAAGAATATGGAGAAAGCAAAGGGGGATGATAACAATTTCTTTCTGGGAAATTATTGGTCCTCTCTGTCCCCCTGACAGGTGGTTTCAAATAAGCCTATGACTGGTGGCTGATTTTGGAGTCAGTGTCATCTTGTGTGGTGATGTCATTCTGGTGACCACTGCATTGGGGAATAATTCTGGACCCCAAAGTAAGCAGGCTGACTTTGGCAATCTAGCTACTATGTCTCACTTCCTCTCCTGTGCGCTATATCTTTGTCTATAATACCTTATACTCTCAGGACACCTTCCCTCAGAGGAGACCAGATGCTTTTAGTGACAAAAAATTAGGGCCTCCAGCTATGAAAGAACTCAGTGCTGCACTTCCAATTTTACAGATGGAGAACAGATGTAGAGATGAAATGACTTGCCCAAGGTCACACATGAAGTCTGTGGAACAGTGAGAGATGGAGCTCAGGCTTCCCAATCCCATGCGCATGCTTCAGCCCCAAAAGTATCTTTCTTTTCTTGTTTTCTTGTGTCTATATTCATGTATGCATGTCACTACAGTGTTTAGATTGAATTAAAATAGTTGAATACCCATACTTACAGTTATTTGGGATTAGCTTTTACATTTTATGTCCATAGCCTACCTGTATTAATTTTCCAGTACAACCAACTGCAGACTGAGAGGTTTATTTAGCATCTGGCCTAAGTGTAGAAAGGAATATGTTAAAAGATAAATAGTAAAATGTATCATATTTGAGATATACACACACATACATACTTACAAACCATCACTTACTTCGTATTCTTCTCGCAGTTACTGTCTTTAAAACCTCTATTTTATAGGAATTTCATTAAATGGATGTATGTGGCCATTAAGTTGTTTGATGAAATATTGTATTCACAACGGGAAATAATTTGCATTCCAGTGAAAATGAGCATCCCCAAGTGGTTTGTCAGCATAAAGAATAATAACCAGCTGAACTGAAAGAGGCTTTTAGTCATGATAATGCCTGATTGTATGCAGATTAATTTAGGATTGTAATTGTTTGGTCTCACACTGTTTGCTTGGTAAACTTCTAAAAAAGAAAAGAAGTGAATGCATGAACATCTTGTTTATACAGTAAATTACAGGATGCAAGAGTGGAATGTGGGCTGAGTTGAATTTAACTACATTCCATCCAGGAAGAGCACATACCAACTGCTGTAACTTCCTTAGCCTGATGAAGGGTTTTTGAAGCCGAAAGCTTACTTAATAATTATTTTCCAACTATTTGGGTTGGTCTAATAAAAGATATCAGATTTACCCAAGGAACCTTGTCTGCCTATGTCCTTAGACCAACACGGCTACAACCTATACCCCTGTTAACTACATTAAAGAACTCACTGATATTTTGGAGGGAAGGAATGTGATAGTTTATATCTATATTTACTAGCTTGTTTTGTTTTATATATTGTACTGTGAATAATATTATATTTTGTACACTGCAGAATTGTATTCCAATTGTGCTATTTTAAAATTGTTACTGCAAAGTTGTATGTATTTAAATGCATGTACACACATGCATGTGTGCGCACACATGCAGAGTCATGATTGCCCATGCAGGACAATCTAGCTTGTAGTATTTTTAAGGGATGGAATACCCCGTTGTCCAGAGGCCTTATAGAATGTACTGTGCAAGTCCCACTCAAACAGCATACAGTCTTTGACACAGGAATGGATTTTACATAAATGTAAATGTAGAGGAGAAAAAGAAAGGGGATTTTTACCACATATTGCTGCCTTGTTGGGTGTACCGTGGTAGGAAAAAAGAGTACTTTTTTCCTCCATTTGTTAGATTCCGAATTATTTGGCTCTTATCTATCTCCTTTTTCTGGAACAGAAGCCTGGAGAATCCCAGTGCTATGGGCATGGTGTGTAAGAGTGTAAGTGAAACTTGATTAAGTGAAAGGGGAAGGGCTTTTTTTTCCACACAACCTTTCTACAATTCCCTCATTTTTGTCAACACTCAATTTAAATGCACCAGGGAAAACTGAATTTGAACTTCCTCATATTTTTTAAAGTGAAAAGCAAATGGACAGGAAAACACTGCCATCCTCCTCCTCCCCCTGCCTTCAGGTCCTTGTTTCATTATAAAAAAGGGCAGAAGGGAAAGGCTTAGGTGCATTTCACTTGGTTAGTAGAAATTCCTTGGATTCCATTTGTACATTTCCATTCATTTTTATGTAAAATATCCCTGAAAATCACAGCCTCTAATTAGATCTAGTCAGAAACTCTTGCAAACTCCTATGCTTAGCATTTGATCCAGAAATAGATTTTTAAACATTAGAAAAGGGTTATTGAACTAGAAGTGCTTTTAACAGAAATTTGACTCTGAGATCATAATCCAAAGAGAGAGAGACTTTGTGCAATTTCTCATCCACTCCAGAATTTCCAAAATGGCTTCTCTCTTCTTACTCTATTTTTTCCAACAAAGTTTCAGCAGCCTCACAATCCCCAGAGATGAGTGAGGCCTTTTGATCATGTATGTCAGCCTCAGTACTGTTGGAATGAGATTTCAGCCGCTTCTCTCTCAGAGAACTTTTAAAAGACATGAATTTTTTTCCTCCTTCTGGGTTATTGGGCTCTGGTTGAGGGGAGGGGAGCACAGAGAATTAAGACAGTACTGCTCCCGTACTGTATTTCACCCTTTCAACATGAGGTGTTCATTATACACTGGTCCCTGATTATACCATATATTTACTTAGCCTATCTCTGTCTCTTAAGCATCCTCTCCAGCCCTATGGCTTTTCCAGTAGCTCTGGGCCATAAGAGCAGATCTGATCCCACAAAATTTCCCATGCTTTCTTTTCCTGCCTTCCACACCCATGCACCCCTATCCCTTCTTTATTTCTTTTCTCTCCTTTTCTGCCTCTCTTAATCCTTTCTCTTCTACACTTCCTTGCTATTTCTGGTATGATTGTAGTAGTGCCAGTACTCAGAACTGCTGAAAATCAAATCCCATGCATCTCAAATTGGATGTTAATTTAAACAGGAACAGATTGCACATTGGGGAATGCATGCTTTTGTGCATCCAAAAGCAGAGATAGGTCAAGATATTGATATCTAAATGATGTGCTGCAGCGCACTAGTGTACCACAAGAGCTGCAGATGTGTGCAGTGAAAAATTATACTTAGGTAGTAACAGGTATGGTCCGTGGGGCTCCCCACAGACCTGGAAATTTACTGTGGAGGTGAAGGTGTTTAACACTGCCACTGCTCTCCCCCTGCCAAATTTCTAGGCCCCGTGAGGCAGGATGGGGCTCCAGCCCCATGCAATGGGGTTGGGGCCACAGACCGGATCCACCCTCCAAACCAACCCAGCACTGCCCATCTGTCCCATGAGGTCAAAAGGTTGGGCACCACTGTGCAAGTCTTGCATGATGTAAGTCTTACCCTTTCTGGGTATGAGTGGAATGTGCTGCCAATTTTAATCCAGAAAAAAAGTGTGCCCTAGGTATCAAAATTTTGAGAAACGCTGTGCAGTCAACACATGGATCTGTCTATGGGAGGTTTATAGCTGAATATGAGTCTGAACTTTCTAGCTTGGGCCACACTTTCTAATCTAAAAACATTAAAGGCATGAAGCGCTCAGGCACTCAAGACAGAGAGACCATATAAATTGTATAACTACTTGTATAACTAGTTCCATAATTGGCACACCTTTAGATTGTAGGCCTTCAGTCCTGAAAGGTCACAGGTATCTTGACCACTCCATGAGCTCAGTGGCATGTGTAAGTACCCAGAATATTGAAGGGCCAAGCCACAAATCAGGTTTGATGAAATGCCCCAAAGTTACTCACTCTAAGTGCAAGAGGAATACAAACATTTTTGCCAGAGCTTCAGAACATAGTAAGACCATAAGAACAGAAAAACTGCCAATTCCTGGGTCAGACCATAGGTCCATCTTGCCCAGTGTCCTGTGTCACACAGTGGCAGAAAGTAGATGCTGAAGGGGAAAGTGAACTAGGTATGACCGGGGCGGGGTTTTCCCACTGTTCCTCTTTTGCTTGCAGACTCCACCATTTAAGGTCTAGGAAGTTCTAATTCAGATGCTGTATCCCTGACTCCCATGCTCAATAGCTACTGATGTGCTTTTCCTCTAAGAATTTGTCTAATCCCTTTTTGAATCTGGCTAAACTGTCAGCTTCCCCAACATCTGGTGGTGATGAGTTCCACACTTCCACACTAAAGCTGTCCACAGTCATCTCACACAGAGCTAGGAAAGGAATCAGTAGAGTTTGACTGATTTAACTTCCTCTAATTTAACCCTCATTCCCCCCACCCCCTACCCCAGACTCTCCCACCCCAAGAGAGATGGATTTTAAACCAAATCCCTCGCACAAGCATGCACAATGGCTCTCTACAAAGACACCAATGCTCTACTGAGGATAGGTGAACGCCTGTCTGCAGGAAGGCAGCCACAACTTGGGGTTCTTTGTACAGTCCCTTCCTCTTCCAATCCTACTCATTTGGTTAGGTCAGCTCCTGTGTGTGATCTGCCTCCTCCACCTGGGGAGCTGAGCATCTCTCTCTTTGGGTGAGTCTACATGTTGCCATATGGCAAAGTTGCCATGGCACTGTGCTTTATTACTTTTGGAAGTACTAAAGCATGGCGCAGTATGTGTGGTTACTGCGCTGTGTGGTAGATTTCACTGCTACGTTGCCATAGTGGCGCGCTATATCCGGGGAGCACGCCACTATGGCAACGTAGCTGGTGATCCTGTGTAGACCTATGTGATTGCTATGTTGCTGTAGCATGCTGTAAGGCGATGTAGCATGTTGCTACGTCACCGTAGGGCAACATGTAGATGCATCCTCTATGTACCTTCTCTTCTCTTCCCCATTTCACAATTCTTCTTCCTCTCTTCTAAACCCCCTTATCATAAACACAAGTATAAGAGTGAAATCATCCTACAATAGCGAAGTGAGGGTCACAGAGAAAGCATGTGAATTTGCCCACACCTAACAATACCAGGAAAATATTCAGGTTCTCTCCTCCTGCCCTTCTGAGCTGGTACTTGCCAGATCTCTTCAGCAGCAGCCGAGCTGTAAATCTGTTCCATGTTTTTAGTGTATGCATATACGTGCAGTTCAGGGAAGACTATTCTGCTGATAGCCTTTGCATTTCATCCCCAAGTGTAAGCATACTCTTAATCTGGGTGACCCACACAGTACAGGCAGAAGAAAGGCCCTCTACTGTTTGTCTTGCTCACAAAACCAGTTTTCTTTCAAAATTAAGTTCTTCTGTCAGGCAATCAGTAAATGTAGGCTCCCCCTTCCTCTCATGCACACTTTCCAGCACACTCTCTGTTTGCCCAAGAGATTCTATTTATTTATTTTTCTATTCAGCATTTTTGTTTGGGGACTGAAAAACATCTTTTTAACAAGCCCGTAAGGCATACACAGGAAGATTTCCTATTAGAAGCACTGCCAAGAGCTCATGGCTTGCAAATGTAAAGATTCAATCAGTATATGGTAAGTAGCTCTGATACATGCTTGCTGTTATATCCTGGCAACGAGCATTTTATATAATGGAGGAACGATGGTGAAGCTTTACAATTATCCATATAAATTCCTTCCTTCTTCCACAACATCAGCCTGGCTGCCTGTGCCCCTCAGGGAGCACAGCCCAAAGCAGCTGGGTGAGGAATCAGGAGCCTATGGTCTGTTCTCCCTCAGGGTTTCTTTGCTTGGAGGGCTGAAGCAGTTTTTAGTTGCCGGCAAAAGCTACTGAAAGGGGACAATGGATCAGTGCATCCTCCCAGCTGCCCAATTTATGCTGCCTTCCCTGCCCCAGCCATGCAATTTCTTACCTGCTCTGGCCATTTCCAGCAGAGGGAAGGTTACTGTCCCCACATCCCACCATAGGGCTCTCAAAGTTTCCACTTGGGACTTCTTCCAAGCCTAGACAATCCTGAGGAAAGTGCCTGCGGCTGCTCTCTCTTCCTGCATTGCCTGGGGAGCACAGCAGGGCAGAGACTGTCGAGACCAGTGGTTCTCAACCTTCTAGACTCAGGCAACCCTGGGAAAATGCCAGCTCTTTGCTTTCACTCATTTCTTGACTACAGAAAAATAATAGAGCAATTCTTCTGCTGCAAAAAACTAAAGGCTACAGCGGGGCAGAATGTTCTTGACACTATGGATTCATATTGGAAATCTCTGGGTTTCCCTCGTGAGTCATGTATGGGGGTTGGCTTGCTTAACAATGCCAATATTGCGCAGCACCCCACAGCACCTTGAAAAGGATCTCCAGCATCCCAGGGTGCCATGCACCCTGTTGAGAAACACTGGTCCAGACCCTCGAGTTGAATCTGTGTCATAGCATCTTTCAGCCTTGGAGCAATAGGCAAGCTTGACAACAGTCTCATGGGTAAAGCACTCTGAATGAGAGCTGAGCTCAGGCCGGGACCCCATGGCTGAATTCTGGGGAAGGCCAAGTCCAAACTCTCAAACTTGAGTCCTGAACTAGGTCCAAACTGGAATCCATTTCCCCCTTTCCCACCCATCCACACAAACAAAGCTGGCAAATTTTGGTGATGTCCTAAAACCCCCTGGTTCAAATCTATTTCTGCTGGTGAAGTCACCCCCTTTGCTGGAAACACAGATCTGAGATTAATAAAGGAACTGGTCTCAGCTGTAGCATAATGTGCAGTGGGCAATTGGGGTACCAGCCTCACACGCCCGCTTAGAAGGGGCATATTAACAGCAGCAGCCACAGATACCACTGCCAGCCCAGGCTTGCCGCTACCACCAGCTAGGGCCCAGGCCCTGGCTGTTCCACCTCTGAAGCTCAGTACATACATTAGCCTGACAGCGCTAATGCTCAAGGTCTTCTCCCATTAAAGCAAGCAAGGGTTGCATCACTAACACAGGACCATAACTTGGCCTCACCTGTACAGTTTAAACAGTTTAACCCTTTATGTTTTACTTCTTTATAGCAGACTATAACTGGACATAGAAGTGATAACACCCAACCTGGCTCTTACGTAGTGCTTTTCATTAGTACATCTCCAAGTGCAGTGTGGAAGGTCAGTATCATTATTTCCCTTTTGAAAATGGGGAAACTAAGTTATGGGTGAAAAAGTGGGTTGCCCAAGGTCATCCAGTGGAACAGTGGCAGAGCCAGGAGAAGAGTCTCCTGGTCTCAGACCAATGCTTACTCCACTAGCCCTGCTGTCTGCCCCCTCCCTAATTCCAGTGCCTCATAGTGTTCTTCCTGTCCAGACTGAAACTGGATCCTTTCCGGTCTTTGAGTGATGCGGGAGGCCTCCAAGCCTCATGCTGCACCCTTTCTTTTTCATTTCTTTACTCACCAGCACGACTGCTAATCCCTCAGTATTGACCTGACCCCTGTCTCTGTGAGCAGACCTTCTAAAGTCTGGTGAATATTTCCTTGCACCACTCAGAGGTAAAGATGTTTAACATTCCCATTTTGCAGACAGGGAACTGGGGAATGGACCACCAGAATGAAAGACCTGCCTAGTGTCATGAGAGAAGTCTATGGCAAAACCAGAAGTCAAACCCAGGCCCCCCAGTGTATAGCCCTGCCCTTTAATGGCAGGAACATCTTCCCTCACACACAGAAACATTTGTAGGTTCACACCCCAAGTGACCTGTGATCTCCAATCCAGACTAGCTATACATACAACACTCTTCCCTGCCTTAACTCCATTAACTTCCCAAGATCTTTTAACAGCAGATGAATTTACTGCTGTTTCAGATGGGAAATGCCTATTGAACCTTTCCTTCTCCATGTGCAGGGAGTAAAAGCCAGCAGAGGACAGTAGATCTATGTCCAATAGTAGCATGGATAGAAAGTCAACTCAAGTCAGTCAGTCCCAAGGCCACTGTGACCATTAGAGCATTTATACATGTGCTCCAGGAGTGGAGGGAGGAGAGTGGGGCACTTAAATTTGAGTGGCTCCAAGAGTTGCTCTAACTAAAGCACCTGGAGCGTCTTGCGTATCAGTGTCCCCACACTTAAAAATGGCGGCAGAGGTGCTTTAATGAAAGCTCGTCGAACAAGCTTTAGTTAAAGTGCCCCGCTGCCATTTTTACATGTGTGGACATTGATACACAAGATGCTGGAGTCTGTTGGAGTGTGGTAATTACCACGCTCCAGTAGACTCAATTAATCAAGTTTGCTCCGATGTGCTGTAATTACAGCGTGTCAGAGCAGCCTTGCTGCTTGAATATAGGCACCCTTAGATGCTCTAACAACCCTCCTCCACTCCATCCTGTGTTTCACTAGCTTTGTGCACTCTGTCAGTTGAAGCCCCATCCAGTCCTTGATATTGGTTCCCCAGCTCTTCTTGGGTCTACCTCTCTTTCTCTTTCCCTCCACAGTGCAGGGCACAGCGCCTTTCATTATGGTGTTGGCACTGATAGAAAACATCCGCCAATTAATCTATTCTACTATCTTATTTTGTCTGTATTCTGAACATCCAGTGGAAAGAGAAATGATGAATTTCAAAAGATGGCTGCTTTTTATTTTACTACTTACTGTGCAAAGGCTGTTTCATGATCTATCTGGTTCCTGTTGTATTTTATTTGTGAGTGTTTGACCAGGCAATCTGAGTGTTGTTAAGAGGCAATGGAGTAACAGGTTTCAGATTTTACTCTGCTGGTGGCTTGCTGAGAGAGCAGGTGGGGTGTTACAGTGTCTCTCAGCTGGCTGCTTGCTTGTGTTAAAAGTAATTTACTTCCTGAGTTGGGATGAGCCTATTTTTTGTATGGGTTTTTACAAATCTGTCACAGGTTTAAGCAAAAGAGACAGGTGTCTGAATAGGACCAGGCAGCATTTGCTAAAGTGTAATTATACATCAACAGGTGGCAGCATTTCTCTGCTTCTTACAAGCCTGCCACACTAGTGAGGTCCTGGAAGCATGTCTTCAAATTTACCAGGAATATGTCACAAATTGTAAAAAGTTTCTCAGCTGCTTCAGACTCACAGGAAAAACATGCTTTCCCCTTACAGAGCAGTTTCTACAACTTCTTTTGTGCCTGAGTTTGGTCTCAAGCACCTTCATCTTCTTGGCTCTTTATTTCAGCTGTTTTCTTTTCCCTACAGGAACAATGCCAGGCAAGGAGAAGACAGAATAGGTGCCAAACATGTGCACAGAGGACATGAGAAAGAACACTGCCCAGAGAACTGGGACACACTGAAATCTATTACTTTAAAGGTCAGGACTTGAAATAAAAGATCTTCATTTTTGACCTACTCAACCAAGGCCCAGAGAGTTAGCTCAGCAATCCCACAGATTCATGTTAACTGGGATTCTCATTATTATTGGGACATCCTTAGATAAAGGGAAGGAAAATTGCAGATTCAGGGTCAACTCCACACTTTTTCTTGGCTGTTTCCTGCAGGCAGTTACTACAGTCCTAAATCTACTTGGGAGTACTGTGCACCATTCAGCTCGTCCACAGGTCCTTTTTGATCCTGCCACAATACTGGTTAAGCAAGTCACCTGCAGCAGCCAGTTCAAATGAAATACCATGCTGAAACCATCAGAATATGGAGACCATCACAACCCATTTTACCTTCTCCTTTTCCCCCCCAATGATCTTATGTACATGTTGAGGAGGAAAGGAGCCAGAGATAGGGAGACTGCTGTAGTTCCACCACAAGAGAGCACTCTTGGAGCAGATGTGTAGTTAGCTACCACCACCATGTGCATCTTCTCAAAAGAGAAAGGAGCAGAGACACTTAATACAACTCCGTCTGCAACTGTTCAGTCAATGACAAGAAAGGCAGCTGCCTGTTCTCAAATACTTACACAGATGCTCACCTCATTGTCAATGAACATTTATTGACCGGTGAAACCAGCACAGCCCACAAACCACATAGGACCGATCAGGACTGGCTTCAAACACTGCCAAAATTCTCAACACCATCTTCCCTATATCCTTCTCTGTAAAAGAAGGCTAGTTTCATATGCTGGATAGCAAGAATGTAAATGTCTGGAGGTGGCTTTTTCAGGAAACAGCGGGCAGGCACCCAGGGCCAGCTTAATACATAGGCAAATTAGGCACATGCCTAGGCCCTGAGCTCTGCGGGGGGCCTGGTCCTTCCCTCTGTGTCAGCAGTACAAATAACCCTGTCCACCTCCCTTCCCTTTCCTTCCTTTCCTCTCTGCTGGCCTTGCCACCATGGTGGCTGCTTGCTAGTGGTGGCTCCGATTCCCATTCCTTGTGGGCAGCAGCACCATGGTGGGGAGGAGGGGTCTCAACCGGCCCAAGGCCCACAAGTTTGTTTGCCTTGGGCCCACTAAAGGGTTAATCTGGCTCTGCAGGTACCTTTCTCTTGGGAGAAGCTGCCAATCTGCCCTCCTGACAAAAGGCATTGGCAGTCTCCCTCCAAAAAGCATCTACTGTCACTCTGAGGCAGAGGGTTTATCAAACTATGTAGCTCTCAGACGAAGCTCTTTGGAGAACTGCGGGAAGCAAGAAAACATATCTTTGTTTCCCACACCCCTATGGAACAGGATTTCAAAAGCCCTATATGAACCAGCTGTTTGGGTTCAAACCAGGACTTTCACTACTCTGTATTTACCATCCTCCCTCCTGTACCATCTTTGTCAGACCATTTACCTATCAAAGTGATAAAGGATGCAAGGAAGATGGTGACTGTCTGCCAACATAGTGAGTGTGCTATAGTGCTCTGCTAGGCCACTGATGGAACATCCTGTCATCAGGAAAGTACTTTTCTCTGAGCGTCCAAAACCAGTGGGATTCTGTTGGTGTTCACTTTCTCTCTGGTCCTTCACACTAATATTAACATGGAGGGGGTGAGGGTTGGCTTAAGGCAGAGAAAAATGTTTATCCCTCCTACTATCAGAACAAGGCCAAAAGCAATATTTGGTGTGTGCTGTGCTAGTAACCACCTGGGAGAGTCCCATGAGTTGCATGCACATTGTGAGTTCCTGAGCTAATCCCAATGAGTATTCATCCAGATGGCCACTTGAGTCTCAGGGAACAGTTGGTAGTGGCGTTAGTGTGACACTAATGCCACAGCCAAAGCAACAAACTTGATCAGTTCTCAGGACTCCAAGAGGCAATGACACAACCTGCCTGCTCCCCACCCCCTTTCTAGCTTCACCCCAGGACTAGCACACTTAGAAGAAATGCTCTGTCAGGTCCAGGTTTAGTGCTGGTGACCTCCTGAATTTGAAGTCAGATGCAACCAGCACAGCTAAACCATCTCCTCTGCCATCTTGCAATCAATGTGGAAGCAGTTACCCAATTGAAGACAACTGAGTTAGTAAGAAGGCTCTGTGGCAGCATCCAGCCAGATTTGTAATATGTCCCAAATCCTCTCTGATTAAGTCAAGGATGGCAATAACTTTGTTAGCTGCAGATCTTGTACTTGAAAGCCTCAGAAAGCTGTATCCACCTGACACTACCAGTGCTTTTGACTGTCTGGCCTCTCACATGTGTACCAATCCCTAAATGTTTCAATCAGCATCTAAAGAAGGGTGACTCTCCTTGGAGAGTTTCCCTATGTTTCTCTTATACTGTTTTGGCCCTCAGCTTCATTCCCAGTACTGACCACACCACTACTGCTTCTCAGATGACTGTCACGATGCACGTCAGCTGCACATTTCTGAGAGTACCGCTGTTCCCCCTCTGAATATTCAATCTCCAAGAAGCTTTTACAAAACAATCTAATGTAAATTACGTCATCTCGGGATAGTACCATTAAAATGAAGTCTTATAATTTGCATAAATTGTACATAACTTATTTCCTTCAGTACCTATTAATAATGAGAACTTAAACCAGGCAGCTTGTGCATTCCAAAACTCTCCACGCATGCAAAGAAACTAGACATGCCAGGTCCAATTACCTTGTACTATACCATTTCTCACCCACTCAGGGTGCCAGGGAGGCAATGTTCAATGTAAACACTGATACAACCCAAGGGTGTGATTTTTGTTTGCGTGTGTTTCGGCACTGCTGAATTATTTCCCGCCACTTGTAGCTTTCTTTGCAGGGTGCATTTCTTCGTTGCAGCATAGAAATGCACGTTGCAAGGAGTTCCCGCCATTTGTATTCAGATTCGTGCCCCACTATTGGCCAGTTCTAAATTATTCCTACGTGGCGGCTAGCGATTGACTTGCTAGCCGTATAAGAGGCTTGAGTGGTTTCCGCCCAAGTTGGAGGACTCCATGACCACTAGGAGGAGGAGAATTTCACGTCTCGTGAAGATCTCCAAGCGCTGCGGAGCCTATTGAACCCAGCGTATATCTCAAGAAGGCTATAGGGGTCTGATCAGCCTCTCGCCTCTCCCCATCGCCGCCTGATCCCTTGATGTACCCTTCCCTGCGCGCAAGTTCCACGGAGCCTAGCAAACTTCGTGTGAGTGAATCCAGAGCTCTACCCAGGGTTCGAGTCCTGCAGTTTTTTCTTCCCGTCGCCGAAACCCCCATTGCGATGTACTCTCGAGGTTTTTGTTCATCTTCCGTCGCCGAAACCCCATTGCGACATACCCTTATGTTCTGCAGGTTCGAGTTTTTTGTTTTGTTTTGTAACCGCAACTCAAGCAAGTTTTCCTGCCTGCACCGCTACCATCTTCGGTGTAAGTAAAATAATCTTAAATCAACCACTAAGCGTCCGTGCCTAATTCTAGCGTGCTGCCTGTCTTCCCCGACCCGGTGTGTCCGGGCTGCTGGCCACAGCCCGCCGCGCGAAAAAAAACCCCCAAGGGCCGCGGACCGCTCCCGGCCCGCACATGGCAACAAGGATGGGATCAGGGGAAGGCACGCTGGAGCTAGAATTAGTTAAGAACTGCCCTTGACGCAGTGGAAAACGCCAAGTAGAAAACTTTATGGAACTGGAGGTGCATATCGCTTACCACCAGGCGGGCGGAACGGGTGAGAGATTTATCAGCGGACGTCTTTCACTGAAGGGAGAAGAGGGAGCTTCTGAAGACGGAGCCCTGAAAGAGAGGGAAGTGTATTTTCACCCCGCGGCATTCGTGTGTATAATGGGTGATGAGCAGGTCCTGTTCAGGCCCCTCGACACTGTGTCCCTCGCCAGAGTCAACCCGGTGGGCGAAGTAAACCCGGCCCTCACCCGGGAGTGTGCCCGTTGCCTAAGATGTGTTCTGGAGAGTGAAGAACTGGTGCTGATCGACCGGTTTGCCCCCTTTATGCTGGTGTCTAGATTAAGGGGTCGCGAGCTTCCATCCGAGCTCCGCGAAGATCTGGAGACGGAGGAACGCACCGCGGATGAGAGGGTGGCCCCACAATACAACAAGGGGGGAGTGTTAACTGCAACTTTTCATACTGTAACTGATCTAATGCACAAGAATTTAAGTTTGAAAGCCCAGCTGCGTATGGCCGTTCAAGCGGTCAAAGAAGCGGCTGCGAAAAAGAATCCTGAAACGCCACGACAAGATGGCGCCGAGCAAGAGGGAGACCGCATGGAAGAACCGGAAGAGAAGGGTGGAGCTTCGGAGGAACCCGCGAGAGTTCGGTCAGCAACTCCACCCACCGACGCAGCGTCATCTCCGGCAACCCCACCCACCGACGCAGCGTCGTTTCCGACGACCATGCCTTCATGCAGACGGAGGGGAGAATCGAGCGGAGGAGTGCGTCCGCCCCTCCTGCCTGAAGAAATAACAGCAGCAGTGACTCCCGCAGCAGCAGTTCAGCCTTTAGCAACAACCAGCCGAGTTGCTACTGCCTACTATGCTTGTACCAGAACTGAACTACAGGATTTGTGCAGAGAATCAAGAATCCAACCTGAAGAAACTCTAGCTGTGTGGTTGGGACGTTTGGTCGTGGAACTTGGATCTGACCTGCTAAACCAGGAAGAAGCAAGCTTCTTGTTCAGACAAGCTTCATGGAGTAGAGGACATGTCACTGACATCGACATGGTAGTGGTTAACGTTCACTGGCCTATTCCACTGCCAGCGCTTGTTGCAGGACTGATCGGCCAAAAAGCCCACGCATGGCATGATGGACGGCCAGAATATACTGGCGCAGAACATCTCATGCTAGCAATCATCAGAGTCTCGTACTGTGCCTGGAACCCCAGAGCATGTGCGCTGGGATTGACATCACTCCAGTGAATAAGACCATGGCCTCACCGTCATCTACGAGACCCTGGAACCGTTCCAGTGACCGTTCACAGCATAGATAGTTGTCTTGAGGTTTATGGGCGAAAGAACATCGCTGTCCTCCGGATTCTGCTTAACCCAATGGTTAACCAGCCTGTGAGTAACCTCCTTCGTCAGTTGTCCCGACTGCGTATCCTGATGGAGCCAAGATTATCCGGTGATCGGGAACGTCGACACCCAACCAAGATTCAAGGCACAAGACACTGCGAATCTGACCTTCCATCATTGCCACAGAGAACACCAGAGGAGCGATACATGTTTGGATTTCTCCTACAGCGTTCTGGACTCAATAAGTGGCAACTTCGGATTTTAGGGGACGCAGGCCAATGGCAACTGGCCTATGAGTTAGGTTTTCATTACCTAGAAGAATTAGACGACAGCTCCTCGACGATTTCATCTAGTTGAGTGTGCAAGAGAGGGTAGTTCAAAGTAGCAAACACCTGTATTATATGTTTTAGAATTGATAGTATAATTCCATGGAAATTTTGTAAATATTTTGAGATACGTTAACTTATTTTTTGAGAGTTTTTGTTTACAGATCCGGAATTCAGAGTGCGTGGTGAAGAGAAGCCCCAAGAAGGATAACACCATCGGAAGAAGTGGGGGCCTGACGCACAACTTCGCCATGACGCCCACTGAAGCCCTGATCGTGCAGTTCTCCGTTATGAATCTGATCACATGTATATGTATTTGTGCTAGTTATTATTTGATTCGATCCCTAGAGGACGAACTTCTTATGTTAGCTAATTTTATGTTTACCTGTTTAGTTCAACAACCCGTGGTAAGAGCTCTTGATAACCTGAGTGATGAGCGTGCAGCATAATTCAGCTGTGCCTTCAGCAAGGGGGGATGTCACAACCCAAGGGTGTGATTTTTGTTTGTGTGTCCTTTGGCACTGCTGAATTATTTCCCGCCACTTGTAGCTTTCTTTGCAGGGTGCATTTCTTCGTTGCAGCATAGAAATGCACGTTGCAAGGAGTTCCCGCCATTTGTATTCAGATTTGTGCCCCATTATTGGCCAGTTCTAAATTATTCCTACGTGGCGGCTAGCGATTGGCTTGCTAGCTGTATAAGAGGCTTGAGTGGTTTCTGCCCAAGTTGGAGGACTCCACGACCACCAGGAGGAGAAGAACTTCACATCTCATGAAGATCTCTAAGCGCTGCGGAGCCTATTGAACCCAGCGTGTATCTCAAGAAGGCTATAGGGGTCTGATCAGCCTCTCGCCTCTCCCCGTCGCTGCCTGATCCCTCGACGTACCCTTCCCTGCGTGCAAGTTCCACGGAGCCTAGCAAACTTCGTGTGAGTGAATCCAGAGCTCTACCCAGGGTTCGAGTCCTGCAGTTTTTTCTTCCCGTTGCCGAAACCCCCATGGCGACGTACTCTCGAGGTTTTTGTTCATCTCCCGTCTCCGAAACCCCATTGCGACGTACCCTTATGTTCTGCAGGTTCGAGTTTTTTGTTTTGTTTTGTAACCGCAACTCAAGCAAGTTTTCCTGCCTGCACCACGACCATCTTCGGTGTAAGTAAAATAATCTTAAATCAACCACTAAGCGTCTGTGCCTAATTCTAGCGTGCCGCCTGCCTTCCCCGACCCGGCGTGTCCGGGCTGCTGGCCACAGCCCGCCGCGCGAAAAAACCCCCCCGAGGGCCGAGGACCGCTCCCGGCCCACACAAACACAACCTGCAGCCTGTTTTATCTTCTGAAGATTTCAGAAATGTCTTTATTGCCAATTTTAGTGCTCATTGAAATAAAATACAGGTGTGGTAAGATGCTCCTAGGTACAGTGCAGAAAGACTCTGCAAATGACTTGTGTTCAGCTCTAGAAATGCAACTCAACTAGTACTGTGTCTTGTCAGCTTTTACAGACCCATAACAGTTCTTACTCACACAAGCAGCACCATGTGAAGAAAGGGTTTCAGGATCAAACCAGAACAGCCACTATGCAGTCACCATGTCCTTTACAGTTACCCAGAAAGCTATGCACAGCTTTGACTCAGAATGAGTTTGGCTAATGCAACACAAGATGGGAAGTCAGCACAAACCCTGAAGATTTTGACTTCTAAAAATCCACTATTCTTGGCCCTTACACTTGCAGTCATTATTTTGACTTAATATTTTCTGCTAGCAAAATGGAGACAAAGGTGAATATTAAAAACCTTAATAGCATGGAGTTATACACAGCAAAGAAAGCAGAATGCCAGAGCTCTTAACACAGACAAAACTGAGTTCTTGAAAACAAAGTATTTAGCACAACGTTACTTTTTCCAGTAATTTTTTACTTAGGAATTTTAAAAAAATACTTTCTGTCTGCTTACATAGTTCTTTTCTCTACAGCATCTAAGCATTTCATAGGAGTTAGTATGTTTGTCCCAACAGTCCTCCTGTCAGGTAAAGATGTAGTATTATCCCCATCTGAAGATTCATCCCTGTGAAAAAGGGCCAGTACATATACACCACTCAAGGCTGTCTTTGTAGGGAAACTTGGGAAAGGGAATCCAAATTAACTAAAGGTGTGAACTGAAAATGAATTAGTTTAGCAGCATTAAATCACTGTGTAAAATCTCTTATTCAGACTGAAGGTGACCTTGCTTCACTTTAGATTAATTCACTTTGGAAGTGAATGGAAATGTAACAAGTTAAATCAAACAGAGGCCATGTTAATTCTGAATGAAAGAGCCCACCATTGGGCTAATGAAGTTTAGGTAATCTACTTTAAAAATTAATCCAGATTAATTTTCCTGAATGTTCTTATGTAGATGAGACTTTCATGCCCTGCTCTGATGAACTAAGTGGTCTGTAAACCCTGTGATAGCCCTTTATACAGGAAGGAATTGAACAGAGACAGCTTACATGAATTTTTCAAAGTCACATAGTTGAGCCAATTTGAATTAGTCAAAGTCTGTAGCCAAGGCAGAAACTGAACCTCTGACTGATTTTGTGGCAAGAGCATCCTTCTATCTGGGAAGAACAAGCCATCAGCTATTTCTAAAGTTAACTTTCAGCTAAATGTATGGCCAGTCTATAATGAGCACCTCAGTTCTACCATGTATGGCATTAGCAAATGTGTAAGTATATCTCTGCTTTCTTCACAATCTGGAATGACAATTATTTAGTGTGCACTGCTCATCTACATTGATTATTAGCCTTACCATTAATATAGTTCAAGAAATTCCTCAAATTCAAGATGCAGGACACACTGGTATGTGTTGCTCAGTACCTGGGATCTTGAAATCTCTCCCCCACTTCTGAGCATGAAGTCTCTCTTTGGGTACAGAAGAAGAAGCCGCCACAGACTTCTGTAGAATTTGTGTTCCAGAACAAAGTCAGGTAGGAAACAATTTATTCCATCTCATGAAGATTTGGGGGAATTCTGCTCTATATTAGGAAGAAACTGAGACCTTTCAAAGTGTTGAGAGAAAGAAATCAATATCTCTGTGGCTAGGGCACTCATCTAGTGCACAGAAGATCTGGTCCAGGTTCCTCCTGCTCTATCCAAGTTAGACCAAGGACTTAAATATGGGTCTTTTCTCAGTTTTGCTTGATGGACCCATTTCATTTTGTACAAAAATATTCATGGAAATAACATACAGACTTGAACCTGGGTTTCCCACATTCTAGGCTCTCTTTCTTGATCTGTTCCATATTCACCTGTCTTTACAAGGTGAAACAGCTCCCAAATGGAAAGACTGGGTGAGCCCAAAACCTAAATAACCACTAGGCAGAGAGGGCACTTAGCTGGGATGTAGGAAACTGAGGTTCAAGTCCATGGTCAGACTTGAGCAGAGCTGGAACCCAGTCTTCCACATCCCAGGTAAGTATTCTTAACACTGGACTATTGGCTCTTCTGGGGTGTATTTATGTCCTTTCCTTGTTTCACTGGAAAATCACCATTCTGCTCTGCTCTTAAGTGAGTTAAAAAGCTTTTGAAAGTCCTACCCCATGTACTTAAATATGGATTCAGGAGCCTGAAGGCAGACTTCTATTTCTGGAAATGTTGGTCACATGGCTATTTTACATTTTGATTTCATTTGCATTAATTACTGAAAAAAAGCAAATGATTATTTAAATGTTTTCATTTAAAGAAATCTGGTTGAAATCTGGTGAAGGATCTTTGAATATCAATATCCTTTATATTCATAAGTCCTTGGAACAAAATGTACCTTTATTTGCTCTTTGAGTAATGATCCATTGATTCTCAAACACCAATTCTAAAGAAAATTAATCAAGTTAAAATAATGAGCAGCAGCATAACCAAGGGAGGAGCGAGCAGGGCACCAGGCCCAGATGTCATCTTAGGCAAGGCCCAAAAATAGCAGCTGCCACTGCTGCTGGCCCAGCTCTGCCTCCAGTAGTAGTGACCCAGTCACTGCTGCTGCCATGATCATCACTGCCACCCAGGGCACAGAACTGTCAACTCTGCCTCTGATAATGAGCACAATTGTGACACACACAGATTAGCACATAAAAGAAACCACTGGACCTTTATCCATTAGACAGCCTGTTACAACTGGAGTCTGAGCACCTGGTAGAAGCAGACAATGTAGACGGAAAGGCATTCACAACACTGTGGGGAAGGTAGGTGAGAAAAACAGGGAAAGAGTCTAACTGGGTGGCTTGAAAGATGCCAAAATTGTAACCATGTTCAGAAAAGGAGATTACTGGATTGCAGCAATTACTGTAGCATTGCACTCCTGTCAATAGCTGGAAGATCCTTGCTTGCATTCTCCTCAGTAGACTCATTCCCCTTTGCTAAGGAGCTTCTACCTGAGCTCCAATGTGGTTTCAGACAGTTGAGAGGTACAATGCACATCATCTGCAATACACAGAGCAACAATACAAACTGCTGCAGGAGAAGTGCTGTGAGCAACACAGAGATCTTTACATGGCCTTCATTGACCTGACTAAGGACTTCTATTCAAGCAACAGTGAGGCCCTATGGAAGACCATGATGAGATTTGGACGCCCACACAAATTTGTTATCATCAGACTTCTTCATGACATGATAGCAATCATCCTAAGTAATGGATGTTTAGACCTTTGCCATTAGAACAAGACTCAAGCAAGGATGTGCGGTTGCACCAACACTTTTTAAATCTATATCACAATTATTCTGCATCTCATTGCTGATAAACTTCCATTTGGAATCAGCATCCAGTATCACATGGATGGGAATTCCTTTAACATCAACTGGTTACTTCCAAATCCAAGATAACCAATACCTCCATTCCTGGTCTTCAGTATGCTGATGATTCTGTCATGTGCCCATTCAATTGAAGAGCTCCAGATCACTCTTGACTGCTTTTGTGAAGCAAGTGAAATGGCTGGTGTAGCAGGAGGCAGTGACAAATCAGCAGGGATCCTGGTTTTCTCTGGTTTAAAAAAAATCCCCAATGGTCAACCAATGTTTCCACACAGGCCAGGGTAAGACTCCCTGTTTTGCTCCTTTCTAGGGGACAACCCCAACCAGGTGCCTTCCATTATCTCCCAGGACGACCAGAACTCCCAGGGCTGGGAGTCCTTGCGAGATAATGCCCTTGCTGAGTTGGGAAGCATGTAATCTAACTGCTTCATGTCTGGCTCGGTAGCCCTATGAATATGGATTTCTCGGTCAAACTCACCTGAAGCAGCGAGCATAGCAGGGCCTGCTACAGCTGGACTCATTGTCAACTGCACAAAAATCAAGATCCTTTACCAACCTACCCCAAACCAACCAGCTGCTTCTCCACATATTACATTTAGAGGGCAGACTTGGAGAATGTCAAATATTAGCCCTACCTGGGTAGTCACCTTTCCCAAATAGTAAACATAGATGATGATATTCGACACCATATAAAAACTGCCAGTTGCCTTTGGATGTCTCTGAAATTGTATATTCAATGTTCATGATGTCAGGTCCCAAACAAAGCTTCTCATCTACCAGGCTGTTGTCATCCCTACCCTGTTGTATGTGTGTGAAACCTGGACAACAGTATCAGAAACACCTGAAACCCTTGGAATGTTACCATCAGTGCTGTCTTTGGAAAATCCTCCATGACAACTGGCAAGACAGAAGAGTGAATGCTGGGGTTCTGGCTCAAGCAAACACTACCAGCATTGAAACCATGTTTATCCGATACTAGCTCCATTGGACAGGACATGTAATAAAGATGCCTGACAACTGGCTCCTGAAACAGGTCCTATACTCCCAACTCACTACTAGTCACTACTCCAGAGTTGGGCAAAAAGAAGAGATTCAAGAACATGTTGAAGGTCAATCTGAAGAAACACAATATTAATGTCAATACCTGGGAGACTCAAGCACTGAGTCATCCCCAATGATGCCATGAAGTACAATAAGGCATCGACTTTTTTGAGCAAGCTTGTCACACTATGGAGGTGAATAGGTAAGAGAGACAAAAGGAAAGAGCAGTGACCTGACATCACCAGGATCCACTGTTTCTTTCTAGTACTATATGCCATGTCTGCAGTCAAACACGCAGATCTCAGATTGGCCTCTTCAATCTTCTCCGGATTCACCAATCACTTCTCTATCTACTGGAAAACAGTCATTCTTGTATTGAAGGACTGCCACCACTGTCGCTGATGACAACATCTAACTGGATCAAGGTAAAGGAAAGCAAGAATCTGTTTATATAAACAAATATTTTAGTTGGTGTGGAAACAGTGTCACACCCTGCTTCTTGTGACATTGCTAGTGCTAACAACCACGGATAGTGACAGAAAAAATGAGTTAAGATAATTAAGACAGACAAGGTTCCTTGGGTGAATTTGATATCTTTTATTAGACCAACCCAAATGGTTGGAGAATAGTTATTAAGCAAGCTTTCGGGTTCAAAAACCCTTCGTCAGGCTAAGGAAGCTGCAGCAGTTGGTGTGTGCTCTTCCTGGATGGAATGAAAATTAAGATAATTAAGACACTTTTATAACACAACTGGCCACCATTAAAGACCAGCAGTCTTTGTGTTTAGGAACTATTGCTATTTTGATTAATCATATTGATAAAGCTGAATTACTACAGTTTTGTACAGCACGTTCTTACAGCCCTGACATTTCTGAGACTAAAACACGGCTTCTATAGAAACCTGCACTGGCCAAGGGTAGAGGAGAGGAACCGAAGAACAATACTGTAGTCAACTGAAACTGCATGGGAACAGTGGGTCAGTGCTGCCACAGCGGTCAAAGCTCGCCCCACTGCAGCAAACCAGCCCAAGGACTGTTAGAGGACAGAGTGTAAGTCTAATCACCCTGTTTTGTGGACTCAGGCGGCACATAGGCTTTAAACTGCCCTTCTGCTGAGTTTCACACACACAGCTCCATGTCTTGAGTCAACATAACCTCCTGCAGCATTTAGGTGTTCATTAGTGGGGCCAACCTGGGTACTTACCTGGCCAGACTGCTTGCTTTGTGAGTTGGGGACAGGATTGCAGTATGAGGTGGCTTGGCTTCGAACAAAAGATATCACCATTTAGAAATAAGTGTGGCTGACAAGACAAATAACTCTCTGATCCCTTTTAAATTAAATAAGCAGTTCCTTCCTTCCTTACAGACTCTTTATTGTAAACAGTAGTTGCTGCACTTTTATCAGTGAGCGGATATTGAGATATCAGTTCTCATGATTTCATCAGCTTGTTTAAGCACAGATTTTCCTTTATATGACTATAATAAACAGTCTGATTATGTTTGTTATAGGAGCAATTTTCTTTTGGCTGGTTGTCTTTGGCTTAGATTTTTGCCTTCTTTGATAACTTTGCACATATTAATACATCACATTCCTTTTCTAACATTTGACATGTTTTATAGGACTGAAAGGCAGTCCTATAAGAATCCTTCTTCTCCTGCTCCTCAAGGAAAAACTAACATAAAAAGCACATTGTAACATAATATTGACTCTCATTTAGGGTGGCCATCATAAAGGACAGTCCGGTTGTCCTCTGTTCTCTGTTGATACGAAACCTACCGCCTTTACATCCTCTATTTTTCTCTTGATTCTCATTTTCTTCAAGAGAAAAATAGAGGACATAAAGGCATTAGGTTTTGTATCACTAGAGGACAGAGGACAGAGTAGCAGAGAGTAGCCACCCTGCTCTCATTGCCAAGCACATGCTTTAAATGTCTTTATTAACTCAATGTTCAGAAATAAATAGGGAGAAATATCAACAGTTGTCATGCTGTCATGCTGGACATTTGATACCATATAGAATCAGCTTCACATGTCACATGTGCCTGCATGTGTAACTCTAAATTACACCTATTGTAAAGTTATATAGCCACAGTCTCATTTACATCAGGCAACACAGACAAAAGCTACGTTTACCTGTAATGATGACGGCCCTGGATATGGCTAATTAGATTTAGTAAATAAGTTACTGTTATAGCAAAGGACCATTGTTGTTTGTCTATTGAGGAAAAAGGGAGTCCTTTTAGGTAGAAGCAGCTGTGACTCTTGCATAATGATTACACTAGTATTAGGGGTATTAGATGGTTGCTTCCAGGATCTGGAGACAGTGTGTCTTGCTGCATAGACAAGGACAGGCAATAACAACAGGGCTTCTAGGCTAGTGTTGTGTTTCCAGTAGGCAGGAGTAGACACTTTCTAGTATAAAGGCACTTTCCTTGCAGAACAATCATGGAGTCTGAACTCTCGCACATCCGTTTCGTGTCTGGAACAGAAATCAATGACAGGGAGTCAAGGATTTTCTTAGTGCAACATGCATATTTAGAAAAATGTATGATAGTAACAAACTACATGCACATGGAAATAATCTTGCATAAAAGCAGGAATATAGGACTGTGCAAGGGGCATCCAGGGCCACCCAGGAACAACCACATCACAGAAACAGCAATACTTCTTCATTGTTCCTTGTTTGTGCTGCCCTCTCTACCCATAGCTTCATGCAACTTTACCTGTTTAAATGTTTTTCCCCCCTCTTCCCTGACTGCACTTTTGCCTGGAAAAACCTTCAGTTCAAGGTCAGTCCTGGAGATTACAAGTCCTCAGAAGATGAACCTAAGCATCTACCTTTTTTCTGTTTAGCTGTGTTGCAAAAGAGAACTTTACATGCCAGATGGAGGTGAGTGCTTTAACCCACACAATACCATTCATGATTCTTGGAGTGCAGTTACTGCATGGCATCTTTAACACTCATTATTCCTCATCAGAGGTTTTATCCAGAATGCTTGCACATTAGTGATGGCTAATGAGTAAATTATGAAACATCTTTGAAATATCCAAGAGTACACTACTCAGTAGTGCAACTAGGGGTGAGTGAGCAGGGCACTAGCCCCAGGCACCAACTTAGGAGGGGTGCCGACATCACTACCATGGTGTCCACACCTTAGCAGCAAAAGCAGCCCATGTCATTGCTTTTGCAACAGCAGCTGGGTGCATGGACATCAATCTGCTCCTGTAAGAGCAACAGCCAGGCTGGGCAAGCCAAGGCGGTAGCAGCAGCATTTGAATCCCTGGCATAGATAAGACCTCCTACATCCCCCTCCATGGTTTCAGAACCTCCACCTCTCTGGCGTTCAACAGCACCTCCTCACTTCCCCAGTCCATCCCCCCAGCTGTCCAGTTTTCCCACAGGGTTTGCCCAGGGTGCAAACGCTGCTTGTTATGCTTCCGATAATACCATGTGTTACAGGAAACCTGACCTGCCTGGCTTTCATGTGGGATATACAATGGAAGTAGCCTCAGGACCTGCCTTACACTGCACACAGCTGTAATGGCCAAAGTCAGACTGAGAGCCTGTTCTTAGTCACAGTGCTCCATTTTAACTCCCCTGCAATGCTTCCCTGAATGCATAGAGTTTGCTTTTCTACAAATGAAGTTTGACTAATTCAAATTTAAGAGCATTGAGACCTGAACACATTTATCTCCCTCTAGGTTTTCTATATGGTTCAATATTAAAAGCTATACTTCTGGATAAACAGCTCCTTTCTTCACAAAACCTATACCTTTGTCAAAGAAAGGCAATTGATTTTGCCCAATGCAATTGATTGCATATGAACGCATGCTGCTTCTCACTCGTCAGCCTGTTCTCTGCTGCATTATTACACATTGATTCCCTCCTTATTTGGTTCATACTTACCTGCTACAGGAGTTAGTTGAATTGGTTGGTAATATTTTAGGTCACACTTTCTAGCTATTCTTGCTTTTTCTATAATTTTCTTGTAGTATGGCAGAAACGATGGCAAGAAGCTTGGCGATTACTTCTGCTTGTTAGCTTAGGTCTCCTGGATGGTCTACTAACACCTGACCCTGCTTCAGAGAAGCGGAGTAGACTAGATGATGTCTTGAAGTCAGAGGTGTATTGAGCTCCTTCAGCACCTGTCATAGGGGCTGGGGGGGGGTATGCTAACTACTGGAGAGCTGAGTTGGGGGGTGAAGGGGAGGGAACAGGAGCAAAGTTTTACCTGGCATTGCTGTTTGCACTGCTGAGGCTGCTGCTATAGCAGCACTGGCTCAGGTGGCAGCAGCCTCATGGCCAGGCTCCCTGAGAGCCATTCTTGGTGTCCCATTTATTCCCCCCACTCCTCAGATATGTTACTTGAAGGAGGGCTGTATTTGCTGTGGCAAAGACTCCCTGGCAGCAGAGAGGAGCACCATTCTGCTGTCCCCCAAAAACACTGTTGAGTACAGCGCTGCTCTGTCTGGCTCCTATGGCTGGGCAGGGGCAGTATGGAGCCGTGTATGCTGTGGCCAAGATTTCTAGGTTTGAAGAGTGATTCTGGCATCCCCTCAATAGTTGGCACCCAGGGCTGGTACTTCACTCAGCCTGTCCTAGTTATCCTTCTGCTTAAGGTTGCTTTTAGCCTTTCATTTCTATGAAAAGATCAGTGTCTGTCCTCCAATACCTAGATATATATTGGGCTTAAATCTGCTCGCATGTATTGGTGCAATCTCACTGAATGTAATGTATTAGCACTGGTGGAAGAAAGTGGAATCAGATCCAGTTTGATCATCCAGATACTCTTTTAGTTTTTTCTCTTGGGGTTTTTCCCTCCCCAACTCAAACTGAGGATTGCCATTCTTAAGGTCCTCAAAAAACAAAACAGAACACAATTTACTTTTATTTACTACCTGTTTCTGCAAGCAGCCATCTCTGATTGCCTATGAACCCCTTTCTCAGAGTAATAAGAAGTTACTCACATGGTTTGTTGCCATCTTCAGTGGATTTGTTGGTAAGAGTGACTGCCCTCAGTATGATCAAGGGGCTTGCAATTTGGTCCCAAGAGTGTGATTCCAACACTCTTGCCTTCCAGTAGCTTGTGAACTAACATGAAAAAAAAACAGCACCTCATATGTATATTGTTTAGCTTAGGATATTTTGAAGGCAATGTTATTTCATTGTCTTTAAGAGTTTTTTCAAACTATAATTTAGGTAAAGTGAAAAGTGGCTCATGCCTTAACCTTGACTGCATGGAACTTGTGAGAAAATTTAGAGTTCAGGACTCTTACCCTGCAGACAATAGTGGCTGTACAGTAGTCCTTAAACGGCTTCATTAATTTCTAACAACTTCAAGTTCAGCTGGATGTAATCACTACAGGAAATGTAACAAAGTACCTCCTTCCCTGGGGGTGATTTGTAGTATTCAGTAATGCCAATGTGTTTACACACAAGGAAATTCAATGAAAAAATCCACGTGACTTAAGATGTATACATAGCAAAGTGCAAAGCCTAGGGCTTGATTACAGAGCAGCTGACATCTCATGGGAAATCTGGAAAATATTCTCTAAGTATAAACCATTTTGCTTGTGTAGATTCTGTTCCGGTGTCTTGATGCAAAGGAGTTGTCATCATTTATCGACAGACATAAAGCTGCCTTATTGTTTCCTGTTCTTAGTATAGGATAGAAAACAATGGGCCATCAGTTGCTTGTGCTACTTAAATATCAGAAGCAGTGATTTTTATTTTAATGAGCAGGTATAATTTGCTTGCTAATTAAAATGTCAAGGGGTCTGGTGCCAGAGCAGGGAGGTATCCTATTACAGAAAGAGTTGTGAGTTTGAGCCTTGCTGCAGATTCATGACAAACACTGCAGGCACAGACAAAAGAGCAGCTCCCTGTTGTAACGCATGGTGCTTTGCAGGAAGTGCCATGAGTTACAGCGATCCCCCAGACCCAGCAGATGGTCCCATGGGCTGCAGAATTGACCTGCTCTTTAGAGTGGCTTTGAGCCTGCAGCTGCTCTCCCCTAGCAATGCTTCTGCCCCCTCTCAGCCCTGGCGCTGTTTTCAGAATGGGAGTGGGGAAGGGAGCAGAGGGACCTCATTCTGGGTGTTGCCCAGCTGGAGCTGGAGGGTGAGTAGGGTGGATTGGAGCACCCCCTCTCAGGGCCCACCTCAGGGGGACTTTAATCCACCTTCCCCAGGTGGGCAGGGCTTACTGGGGCATGAAGGTGCTACAGTGCGGGGCTGCCTGCTGGCTTGCCCTGTACTGAAACACTCTTGTACCCCAGCCAGCCCATCTGTAGCACATTGAGCTGGAGTGGAGCAGCTCCATGCTGGCAGGCTCACCCCCCAAGCCCTCTGTCAGCTGGGGCTGCACTACCCTGACTTAAGGTGCTGCAATCCCAAGTGCACATGAAGATGCTGCACCCAGGAGCAATAAACTCTGGCATGAACTGCACCGGAATTTATTCAGGCACACTCATTTCACATGTAGATGTGCCCACTGGCCATATCCAGAAGAACATGCATGTGCATTTCTCTGGAGACAAATAGTAGGAGCATATACCCATGCCACGGCTACTTGTCCCTGGGAAATGCCCATGCACATGCTCCCAGGTGGGGTGTATCTGGGCTGGCCCCAGCCATCCTACCTTGGGTTCTGGGGGCCTCCTGGGGCTCCAGCAGTGGTGATCCAGTGCATGAAGCCTGGCTGGCAGCTGGAGTGGGGCTCTGGCCAGCCAGGTTCCAGTTTCAGGAGGTACAAACTACTGCCACACGTATTGCCCTGCTTTTTTCAGCCATGGGTTTTTTTGACACTGGGATCTCCCATTGTCAAAAAACCCCTGTCACACTGCAAGTTAGCACCACGTTGAATGCCTGCATGTGCAGCATGTGCAGTTTGTGGTGCTGCAGATGGGTCTGTGGTGCTGCATACTGCATGTGTGCACTCATTTGGATATGTCCACTGAGACTATGGTACAAATAATGCCTTTGCATTAAATTAAAATCAGAGGGAGAGAGAGAGAGGGATACACAATGTATACATGTGTAGATTGCCAGAACAGTTTCTACCACAAAATACTTTCAGAAGTTTTTAATGGAACATTAGATGATCGTTACAGAACCACAATGGAGAGGAGCTTTAAGAAAGTAAGACAAAATTTATTTGAGGAATGAAGCATACAAGCAGCTCTTGAGAAATGCTGCTTGACAGGAAATTGCACTGAGGAATGATCCTCCCGTCTCGTCTTGGAGAGGTGAACTGGGGAAACAGACCTGTTTAACCACAATGCTGTGAGCAGTTTGCAGCCAATCAATATAACAAAGTAATGGAACAGTCAAGAAATTGTTGCTATGGATTTATGTGCAGTCATAAATTTTAAAGTGAGGCCACCTGAGAATAATTTTAAGAAATAGGAAAGGCAATAGGAAAGTTTCAGGAATGAAACAAATAAGGGTGATATGAGGACAGCAAAAGTTGAGCATTTCACATAAAGGTATTTGGAAGCTGAGATGAGGCAGAACCATATAAAATCTGCCTGAGATTTATTAAAGGTTGAGATGAGCATAAATTTGACAACCTTTATGGCTTTATTTCATATAGAGGAAACATGAACACAACTATAAAGTCCCTGTAAGACACAAGGAAAGTGAGCCTAGAGTATCTCACTATTTACTGTTTTCTAATTCCTCTGAAACACAAAATGGCAGATCCTTACAACATGCCTTGCAACAGAGACTCTCTACCAACACAGAGAGCTCAGAGTGACATTTCAGTTATGTTCTTCAGTATGTCACACCAGGATTGGTATGACTTGTCTGGGAGCACCAAGACAGCTGCCTCTCACAGAATATCATGCATATGTATTTATTGTGTACTTGGTACATCCTGGCACCAAAAGCAGAACTTTGGAAAGTGGTTCAATTTAAGCTTCCCTTCTCCTATTTTCCTTTTTCACTCTGGCTTTTGTAAAATAGGATTGTGATCTAAATTCCCTGGTTGCTTCTCTCAAGCTATGTGTTATTCACCAAGTTTGTAAACATGTCAAAGCACAGGCACCTCCTGGTATAATTCACATCCCCATGCATGTTCCCATAGTATAGTAAGGGGAAAGTATGTTGGCTCCTGCACATTTGTTCTACTATATACCGACAATGGTGTTGGTTATCAGTGCATCCCCCTCCTCAGCTCTCTGAAAAGAGGTTCTAGAACACATTGTACCATGAGTTACCTCACCAGGATTGCTCTGAAGGCAAATCTTTCAATTAGTCAGATCCCTTTGTTTTCCTTCGCCAAACTGATTCTGTCCAGAGAGTGTTGACCTGGTTAAAGTCACTAGAACTTGTTAGAACTGTACATAGTTCTTAGTACTCCCCTCAGCTGGAGAACTAAACCTTTGTGCTAGTGATTTGCCAAAATGAAGATGCTGCAGGTACGTACCTGCTCTGAGGCCAGGTTGATACCCCCACTCACATTCTAGCTTCTTGGCAATCCTGCCACACATCTACATCTCCATGGGTCCAAGTTATGAGTTTCAATAGTCCCAAAGCAAATAAATTTATTTTTAAAGTTGGTACCTGTACAAATGGTCTCCTATTCAGCATGGAGATATCGCATTGGATCAGCCTGTATCAACTGATGGCTCAGTTATCTTGGTTTAATGAAATGCAATGTTTGGCTTTGGCACAGCACCTATATGACATTGAGTCTTTTATAAATAGGAAGGTATGCTATGTTAAAATGCAAAATATATTTCCCATTGAGTCTGGGCTCAGTTGAGCTCAATTGAGCTGTTTTGCAAGGAGACAGGACGAAAATACCTTCAAAGTATAAAACCAAGAACTTCATGGATTTTTGAAAGAAATATATGGGAAAGAATACTTTGTAACATAAGCTGAACATATTATTTTTGCTTGCATCAATGCACTGCAGCACATCTGTTTGCAAACATATCCTTTGAACACGGAGCATCAGTGTCCTTTGCCTCTTATCCTCATTGTTTGTATGGAGCAATGAGTGGGAAGAATGAAAACTTGGAACAGTATGAAAAAGGTTGGTGTCCAGCTAGTGCCACAAACATGAAAGCTCTGGAGAAAGAAACATCAAACACTCTGAGGAGAGATGGACCATGGGAGGAAATGCTGCATGCCAGCCTGCCCCATGCTGCTCAATGAAAAAGAGGGGACAATCCTCCCCTAGTGTTGAAGGCACAGGCAGAGGAGAGGCTGGGGAGTGTAAGATGGGGAAGCCAAGAAAGGAGAAAAAATGAAGCATCAGGCCCATGTCAACTCCCAAGAAAGGAGCCGGTAAACATGCACAATGCCTGCCTTTAACCTGCCAAGACTTTGTACACTAAAACAAAACTGAAGGCTTCTTCAGTTTCTTCGCAGCATCCAGACAGAGTTCATCAGTATTGCCTCATTTGCTGGCTTCTGCCTCAGGCTGACAAAATGCACACTTTCATATCACCCTTCAGCTCCAGTCTGGAGCTGTTCTGGGGCAACAGACTCCCAGGACGAACCTGCCTTGCAATTTCCAGTCACGTGCTATGTTTGTTGCTGTAGCTGCTTAAGGAGTTGATTGCTAAGGAGTCTGGCCCCTTGAATCCGCAGATGTTATACTGACATCTTTTAAGAAACTAAAAGAAAAGCAGTTCTAAGGGGTAAAGGGTAACTGCTGATGACAGTTATACTGATAAAGGAATAGAAGGAAAAATTACAACAACTGTTTGAGAAAACAAGCCATTAATCGCAAAAAATGAAAAGCCTCCCTTAGAAATAATAAGAAGCTCCAATAAGGCCTATCATTTATATATAAAATCTCCAAGTGATTTGTTGTGTTAGCACCTGTATGATAATAATTAATGGTACACGCAGGCCAAGAAAATGAGAACTGCAGACAGTTCAGTCCCTGGCCTCATCCCCATCAGTCAAACTGGTGGCAAAACAGTGGTCCCCTTATTAGATAGTTGGCTAAATCCTTGTGCATGTGGAAGCACACCTCCTTCAAGAGGCTGCTGGGGCAGAACTACCTTTTTTTCTTCAATTTTAGTCCAGGGATGATGCATGCACAGATTACTCTGGATGGTTATTTAATGTGCTTATGTTTGCATGAGCAGACCTCTGTCTGCATTGTTTAGATCTCCACCTTTAAACATTCAGATGAATTTGAAATGGAGCCCATATCATGCTGCATGACTTAGCAAACTGCTAGACATGTGTCCAGCGCCACAGCACCCACCACAAAATTGCCTACACTGAACACACAAGCCAGGGACAGTAATCAGCACTAGTAGAAATCAGCACCCACAGAGGATCAATAAGGCTTTTGTCCAGAGAAATGGCTGTTTATATGAGTGGACAGGTTTTTGGAAGCAACCTGCACAAATTAAAAACTGAAGGGTATCTCAGGCACTTGGAGGTTTGTAAACCAGTTATTGTCAGTCCATATGAATGCAGTGCTATCCCATTCATGGGTAGAACAGGGTAGGATCTAGTGTCTGCACTGTTCATGGCACCCTTTGTTGAGAAGCACACAGACTTCTATATCTGTTTAACCGATGACTGCCAGTATAAAACATGTGAACGCTCCTGAGTGGAGGGACTGGAACCTCGGTCCCTCCCCACCTCAGCTTGGTGCCCTAATGAACAAGAAACCCAGGTAGCTCTTTTTTGTCTGTTCTGGCCTGATAACTCTTATAGCCCAGCTTCGACAGGAAGACTATTTCATAGGCCAGTCACTCTCCTGGCAGGTGGGAGATGCAGGCTTGAATCCCTCAATTTGACAAAGGTGCAGAGTTGTAGACAAGTGCTCTGACCATTGAACTATCTCACAAAAGGTAGGCACTGTGGCCATCGCCATGTCATCAGTTAGGTGAGTATCCTCCGAAGAGGACCCTGTGCTCTGGATCCCAGCAGATGGAAGCACCTAAAGGATGGCAGTTCAGACAAAGCCCTGTGACTTGTTTTTGGCAGCTTCCTGCCCTGCACCCTTCAGAAGTATCTAGTTCTCCCCACTGAATTTATAGGGAATCTACATGCCCAATTCTTTTTCCTTGAATCAGCCTTCTGCATCTTGGGATATAAGGAGCCTACTGGATGTGGCCCTTTAATTTATGACACCTTCCCAAGAGCATTTCCATTAAATTTGTCTTCTTACTAGTCAGGCATTAAACCAGTACAGCTGGAATGCAGTGTTCTGTACTGCCAGGCAGGACCACCACATTGTGGGACCTGCCCTGTGGGACTGATAGATTCTTTGATTTACCGAGAAAGGAAAAGCCATCTCTTCCAAAACTAACACACTGTTGGAGAGGAAGAGGCTGTGTCTTGAAAAACACAATCCTCTGCTCCTGGTATCAGCCACCAAAACAGTAGGAATAGATGCATACAGCCTTATATTGCTTTGCTGTTCTCCCTCAACAGGTTAGATAAAGGCTTGGGCAGGAAAATATACTGAGGCATGAATGATGAGCTGTACTAACTCTAGCCATCACACACACAGTTATATTTAGCATGCCTCTTTGTAGAACAAATGAGACAAGTGGTCCCTTCTGGTCAAGTTGGTGGCACATCAGAAGGTCAGTGGTGGGAAGCTTGCACTGTTGCTACTGGTCATCTGATTAAACAGATGACCTGTTTTAATAGCTGTGTACTCGGTGCCCTTTCCTAAACATGAACAATTGCTTCAAAGCAAGAAAGGTAGAAACACTGTTGATCACACAATAATTCTCTCCCAGTGTTAATTTAGCAGTGGGTTTCAGAGCGCGAGGTGTCAGATGAGGCATTTGAATACTTAAGGTTGATAAAATTGTGATGCTTTGTAGGGAGCTCATTTATTCCTCAAGAACAAATCTCTCAGGAGAGTAAGCACATGGAATTTACAATATTTTGACAAAAAAGTGACTTTATCATAACAATAGCTGAATTTTTAATATTATTTCAAAATGAGAACAATACAATTAGTTGCTCTATTTAATTTATGTACAGTAACTGAATATCCTTGTGTTTCGCCATTAAAGTGATAATCTGAGATTAGTTTCTGGATCACATTATAAATGCCTCCTGCTTAGAACACGGGGAACAAAGGGATATGCAGTTTATCTTTGAATAGCATAAAGCTACTCAGACCTATAAAGGGCTCATACCTCCCTAGGAGCTCTCAGAAACAAGTGGTGTCCTGGTTACAATCTTTTGTCTTTCAGCACGTCCTATATCCCACTTACATCAGTGTGGGTAGCGTAGGAGCCTCTATGCTGACTTTTCTCTACCAGAGGATGCCCACTGTGCTAAAGTAACCATGCAGGGGTTGCCTAAGCTAGTTCTACAGCCTGCAGGGCCTGCAAATGAATTTCCTCAGGATATGTTCAAAGTAGCTGTTGAATAGCTCCACTACAGCCATGTTCGGATGGCAGGAGGTTTCAAGTGGCATCCCACAGGGGTCTGTCTTGGACACAGTGCTTTTCAGCATGCTAGTTAAGTATTTGAACACAGGATTTGAGAGCTTTATGAGCAAGTCTGCAGATGACAAAACTCGGAAGGATTGTGAACATGTTAGAGGATGGGAGTACAATTCAGAAAGGGCGTTTATACATGTGCTCCAGGAGGTGGTGGTGGGGGGTGGCACTTTAATTAGTGCAGCTCTGACAGCCACACTAATTAAAAGCACTGGAGCATCATGTGTATCAGCATCCCTGTGCTGAAAATGGTGGTAGGGTACTTTAAAATAACGCTCATCAAATGAGTTTTAAATTAAAGTATCCCGCCACCATTTTTCAGCATGGGGATGCTGATACACATGACACTAGAGGCTGCTGGAGTGCGGTAATATCCATGCTCCAGCAAACTTGATTAATCGAGTCTCCTCCAATGCACTGGAATTACAGTGTGTTGAAACAGGCTCCCTGCACGTGTATAGGAGTCCAAAGATTTTGACAGATTGGACAGCTGGGTTGGAGATAACAGGATGAAGCTCAGTCCTGACAAATGCAAGGTGCTACACCTTGGGAAGCATAATCAAAAATACACATGCACAATGGATGACACCTGGCTGGGTGGCAGCACTAAAGGGAAGGATTTGATGATCTTAGTAAATCACAGACTCACTATGAGTCTGCAGTGTGATGCAGCAGCACAAACGGTTAATGCCATTTCGGGATGCATCTGTAGAAGCATTAGGTGCAAGACATGGGGTGTGATAGTGCCTCTATTTGGCATAGCTAGGCCTCCTCTAGAGCACTGTGTGCAGTTTTGGGACCCACATTTTAAAAAGGACCTAGAGAAGTTAGAGAGGATCCAGAGGTATGAGACAAAAATGGTAAGTGGCTTGGAAGGCAAGTCGTATGAGAAGAGGCTGAAGGAGCTAGGCATGTTCAGTTTAAGAGGGGACATGAGGGCAGTCTTCAAATACCTGAAGGCCTGCTATAACGAACAGGGAAAACTGTTTTCTCTCTTGCTGCAGAGAGTAGGACAAAGACTAATGGCTTGAAGTTGCAGCAAAGTAGGTTTAGATTGGATATCAGTTATAACAGTGAAACAACGAAACAGACTGCCTAGGAATTTGTGGACTCTTCATCTTTGGAGGTGTTCACAAAGAAGTTAGATAAAATTTAGTTAGGGATGATCTAAGTGTAGCAATGCCTATGTTCTACTAAGGGTATATCCCATGCTTCTGGGCTTTTCTGGATGCTGCATGGGACTGGGAAGGAATTTTTTTCCCTCCCGCTTCTATATGTCAGGGGTTGTTTTTTTAAAGCCTTCCGCAAAAGCATTGGGTGTTACCTGCAGCCAAGGCCAGGTATTTTGACTGGAGAGTACTCGTGATCCTGCTGGGACTTAAACATGAAAGTTCTTAGCTAGAGGGTCTTGCCCTTTTCTCAGGATCAGACTAGTTGCCAAATTTGGGGTCAGGGAGACATTTTACCCTATGGTCACACTGGTATGGACTGTGGAGATTTTCACCTTCCACTATCACAGGAGGCATGATCCCTCCTCCTTAGATCTCTTGAGAGTATCTTAACAACTTTTGCAGCAGGAGGACGGCTGCTTTGGTCTTCTTGCTTTACTTGTGGCATGTTAGGGAGGTATATCTTGTGGTTGTGTCCAGGTCGACTGTGTAGTTCTGCTAGGACGTTAGACAATGGATTGGTATAGATTTGGATAGGGATAATCCTGCTTCGGGAAGGGGGCTGGACTAGCTAACTTCCAGCTCTACTTCTCTCTGACTATGATTCTAAGTGGAAAGCTAAATAAGCAGCTTGCACCCAAGTATCCATCTCAAAATGTATAAGCAGTGTTGTCATGAGGTGCCATTAAATGTACACACTTGTCTTCAAAGTTGGAGCAATTGGCCTCTCACTCTCAAGCCAGAAGAAGCTTCAAGCCAGTAGCTCTCAAACTTTTATTGTACACTATCTTCTGAATACTAAACTATTATTGTATACTTTCTTCTGGGGCCACAATATTTTTCTTCTTCCCACACCGGGAATGGTACAAAGTTGAGGATCTATTTGAATTCTTAGGGTGACGCCTAATAACAGAGGTCACATCACATCCTGGCAAAATCATACGTGAGCATAGGCTTTTATGTAGAAGATAGCATTATGTATTATACTATCAGTATAACTCAGTCAATTTTAGTTATCTATTGACATTTTATTTCAACAAGGGTCCAAAGTCATGACATTGCTCTCTTATTTCTCCTTCACCATGAAATAACTTAAAGGGAAACAATGTTTGAAAAAAATGGTTTCTATGAAGACTATCTCCTGTCTTAACTAATTGAACTTTAATGCATCATCTGAAACGTCAAAGATTTGTGAGTGCCCACATTCCCAATTTTCTTATGACTAATTCCTTATTAAAGAGACATCTTTTGGCTAGCCCCTAACGATAACCGGATGCTTGATTTTTCTAAGAAAAAAATGATAACTAGAGTGACAAATTATATCCTCCTGCAGATACATGATTGCATTATTATCTTACTGTGATGCATAGGAATAACATTCCACTACTGTGATTATCAAAATAATATTTAGTCATCCAAAATGTGTCATGAATTTAATAACAATTTATAGCCAAGTTAACTCCACACATTGGAGAATGTTTTTTTCTTCTTTTTCTGCTCATCTCTTTACTTTCAATCTATTGTAAATCTACATGCTATCATATGATCAGTAAAAAGTCAAAATACACAATAATAGTTTAGTTCATTTCAAACTTGTTTTTTCTTCAGCACAAGACGGTTATTTCTCTTAATGAGGCTGTAAGCTCATGAAGGAATACAACAATAAAAACCAGGAAAGGTCACAGGCAATAAGTTCCAGTGAAATTTTACTGCTTAACAACAGAGAAACAGTGAGTAAACATCAAAGTATGCCCCACGAGTAGGATTTCTTACCCATGCCCACAAATTTACATGCAGCTCTCTCTTCCTGTTCTTAGAACACCTGTGTAAGCCTATGTTGCTATAAGCACATCACTAGCCTGTTAGTACAGGTGTTTTCAGATTGACCCAGATCCTTACTTGAAATTCCCTAAACAACTGAAACTATAGATATTATATGTAGCAGGTTTACCTTTTCAGAGCTTGGATTGAGTCCCAGGATCAAGGGTCTGCTGTTTGATTGGTGGAGCCCACCCACCAATCTGGAGGCAGCACAAGGGAAACAATGTCCTGCCCCTTTCCAAAGGCAGGGGGCAAGGAGCAGCTGGACCTGAATCGGAACTGCACCAGCCAGGTCCAGAGGACTTCAGAGGTGGAGCCCCTGAAAAGTATAAAAGGGGAGCGTGCTCAGCCGGCTAGGCAGATGTGGTGAGGGACTCAAGAAGAGTGGAGCCAAGAAAAGCTGGGGAGCTTTCCCCCAGCAGGCAGTAGGCCCAAGGTTCCTGAAGCTGCCATTGGAGAAGCAGCCTTGGCAGCAGTACGAGACTGCTCAGGCTGTTGACGGCACACAGGGACAGTGCATGGAGACCTGGCCCTGGGAGCGGTGTGAGACTGCTTGGGCCCATCATGGTGCACGGTTTGGTGCATGTGGAGCCCAGGCTTTGGGAGGTGCAAGCGGCGGCTCAAGCCTGCAACCCCAGCAGGGCCAGTGGAGTAGCACACAGGGGAAGGGCATTGGAGGCTGCAGTGAGGTGGCTCAGGCCCCATCTCCTGGCAAGCAGCCAGGTCCCATGATGTGCAGGGCAGCACACAGGCCCAAGCCTTGGGAGCCAGGGAGCAGCGGAAGCTGCTTGGGTTAGCCACCTGGTGTGAAGATGAATGGTCAGAGCCTGAAGGGCCTGGCCTGTGCTAAAAGAGCCCTTGGTGCCAAAGCCAGGACATGGGGAAATAATACCCAGAAGCCAGCAGTGGTGGTGCAGCAACTGAGAGGAACTGAGCCCTCGGTGCCCAGAGCAAGTCACAGGGTAGGGAGGAACCCAGCGGCGTGGGAAAGGCCTGGAGAGGTGCTCCAGCAGAGGAGACCCAGACCCCATTGAGCTGTGCCCTGACCACCGCCACCTGAGGGAGCATGAATCATTGGGCCCTTGGGTCCCACAGGGGAAAGACATTTTGGGCGGGCAACCCCAGAGAAGGGGCTGGGTAAGCAGCCCCCCACCAGTCAAGGGGCCAGTCAAGTGGGGGTTACTTCCAGTCAAGGGGAGGGGCCCCTGGTGCTTCCTGGACACTCCCCACCCCCTAGGGACCCCATTGGAAGGAGGACTATCTCTTGCCATGGGTCAGGGACTATATTACGGAATAGATGATATTAAGATTGTTCATGTTTGTGCCTTATATTTTGTAATTGAAATGTTGTATTGTGATGTTGTATCATGTTGATTCTGCTGAAATTGTTTTATTGTGATGGGTAAATAATGTTATTTAGGGTTTGACCTTGGTTATTGGTTAATGCTCACTGTGTAAATATATGTATATGATATTTAGTTTTATGTTTATGTGTATAATAACTCAGTACATTGTATATAGTTGAGAACTTTGGGTTTGGGCTAACTCTATAGAGGAAAGAGGGATCTGCTTGAACTTCTGGCATCCCTCTCACAGCACCCCCTCCTGCCTACCCATCCCATTCTATTGAGAATAGGGCACACCCTTGGGTGTACCCGGGTTACATATAATAAAAAACCAAGGCAGGAAAGGGATGCTTTCTAAAGTTTCAAGCAGATCTGTAAAAGAATCATGACAAACCCCCTTGACTCTTAAAATTAACATGAGACTAGATTCAAAACAGAGAATTTAACCAAAATGTGTTGACTAAAAATTTTAATATGTGGCAGCAGTACTTCATATTCGTACCAGCATTATTCCAGTGAAACTACATATTACTGGCAAATTAACAGCAAATATTGTCCACATATAAAAATATCCCTGGATCTTCTCTGTACTTAAATGGCAGTGCTCAATGACCTAAAAATATTGAAAGAAGAATTAAGCAAATAATTATGAAAAAATCTTCTTCATGAACAGAGATCCTTTTACGGTTTGTGAATAGTCCATGAACCATTTACAAATTTTCTTGCATGTATTCATGATTCAAAGTTATCTACAGATCATTTTCATGCATAATATTTAGTCTACGAATTGTTCAGAACAAGGTCATTGTTAGAATTCAATATTCAAGATTTGAGTTTTGAATGGACACTAGGTCCAGACTTTAATGGTATTTAAGCAACTAAGGATGAAGATAGGATTTTTTTAAACTACCCATGGACACCTAAGAGCTATATCCATTAAAAGATTTAGACATACGTTTTTAAATTGGCTATACATTAAATAGTCATTGGATATGTAACCCAAGTGGTACTCCAAGATGTACCCCCTCTCCAATTGAAGGGATTAGAACAGGTGTACAAGTGCTGTGGGAGGTGTAGGGACCCTCCTTCCCCTATAGAGCAGAGCCAGATCACCGATGGGGACTTAACCATACACCTTTTAATGAGAGACACAGTGGTGGAAACATAACATATATAAACCAGGGGGTATAGGGAGCCAAATCACTACCAGCTAGCCCATCACAGATAAAATACAGAAACAATCCCTGCACAGGGGCACAATTTAGGGGCATTTATACATGTGCTTCAGGAGTGTAGAGGGGAGCAGGGCTCACTTTAATTAGAGCAACTCTGAGAGCCGCTTGAATTAAAAGCACCCAGAGCGTCACATGTATCAGTGTCTTCGTGCTGAAAAATGGCAGTGGTGGAACTTTAACTAAAGCTCATCGAATTTAGCCTGAATCTATAAATCCTTAAATACCTTTAAAAATCCAGCTCGTACACTCTAGTTCTGCAGATTGAGATTCATACTTAACATTGAGAAAATGAGTAATATCATTTCCTACTGTGAGAGTACTCATGCAAGTAAAGTTAAGCGCATGTATAACTGAATGTAGGATCACAGTCTTAAACCATATAGTATTGTTTCTTTTTCCTGCTTGGATGGCACTTGAAATGAATAGCTTTTAGTGCAACTGATCAGAGGCCTGAGTTCAAAATCAGTATTCTATATACATTCCTTAACATTCACTTAAATTTGCCATTCTCAGAAATATCTCTGCTAATAAATTCTTTCACTAAAATAGTTTCTGAAAGCACTGAACTATAGGAGTGTGAACTATAGTGACTCTGGGTTTCTGATAAAAGTATTTTCAATATTTTATTCCAAGATATTTATCCAGCTCTAATCAGAAGTCATCTATGAATATGTGTACTAACCCCACATTATATAGTATCTCAGAGTGAGAAAATAAGTGAGAAATGTTCCATTGTAAAAAAAAAATTCCATAAACATACTACTGCTTTTTGGAGTCGTATGATAGATTGAACTATATATATATATATTCTATATATCTATAGACATCAATCAATCGATATAATTTTTCTTGGTAGCTTTTCTTTCCAAGGTGATAAGAACAATTGCTGCGTGGCCATGGCACACTTTTGTCAAACTCAGTGTACATCTGTAGCATTTCAAATTTTACTTGAACATATCAAATCAGAATTTGTATTTTGTGCTACATCCAATATCATGCATATACTTAAAGAGAGCAGCATAGACTAACAAATAGAATAATGAAGGCCCTTGCCCACAAGATAATAAAAAAAATCAGTATGGTTATTAAACTCACTTGAAAAGAACCTTGAAGAACACTTAGCTCATATTCCTATCCTGGCTGTTATTGTTGCCTTTGCTTTTTCTCACAGCCTTCCCTTCTACTTCTTTGGTGAACCACAGTGAAACGCTTGGCTTCAGCTCCTCATATTGCTTACAGCAGACAGGAAATCCACCGTCCCCCCACTCCCTCCCAAGACACGGCTCTTCAATGACTAGTTTGGCTGTATACAAATCCAAGGTCCACAATGAATGTCCAGTATGTATTTTTTTTCATTTATAGGATAAGGCCATAATCTTGAATTGGGCTTTTTTTGCAGGTGCAGGGAGTCTACCTGCAAGGATCCACTCCCAGGAGCTGGGATAGAATTACATTATGCTTAGGATAGGGAAGCTTTCTGCTTTTACCTCTTAGACAGCACTAAGCACACCATTTCACAACAGAGAGCGTAAGAAGACTGTCAGGAAAGCTGGCAGCCTTTCCTTTTGTTTCTGTCCCACCCTGCCATCCTAGTAGAGATGAGTCTGAAAGTGCAAGGAGAAAACCTTTCCGTCCTCCTCCAGTCGCTGTCAGAAAAACCACACCTCCCTCAACACATTACTGTGATGCTGGCAAGGACAGGGAACTTACATAGGCCTGTTCATTTCAACAAGGTGAAAGCTTTACTAGACAGCCTGAAAATGATGGTGCTAGTCATCAATACTTGTGTGTGCAGGAAAATATTCCACTTCAACCTATTGTCTGCCTCCCAGAAAAATCTTCCTGATGGGAGCAACATCTGGCAGCTGGGACTGGAACTTCCATTCCTCCTCTAGCTGCTGTGATCATTTGGGTTCTTTCCAGGCTGGGTTTTGTGTCTTACTCATCCATTAGCTGTAAATAATATTTATGTTTCTGAAGCTCTTTAATTAGCTTTATATTTAGCTGATGCATCCCAGGCAGCTTAATTTAGGAATTGTTTTTCTTATTATGTAATACTTCTAATCACTGCCCCCCCTGTCTAATGCAGGCTCTAATCTGTTTTTCTTTTCTTTTTCTTTGTGTGCATGTATGACTGTGTGCATATTATCATGCCACCACAGGGCAGATAAAAACTTGGAGGTGCAACCTCTCTGAAAAGATTGTTCACAAGATAGTCTTACAGTGTCACATGGACTTAGCATGCAGGGTTTATGACTTTTGCTGTCATTGCATAAGAGCCAGGCCATCAAACAGATAACCTGTTATCATATTTAACATCACTGCTGGATCAATCCTTACAGCTGCCCAAGGGTTCCAGGAACAGTTTGATTATTTTGATGCTACATCACCAGCCACATCAAATAAAACTGTCCTTGTTTCTGAGTTCAGTAGAAACAATAGAGGATAACTCTGTACATGGAGAAAAGATTCTTGCCTCCAGAAACAGAGAATGAAAGTACTAAAATGTTAATGGGTATCTAGCTTAAGGATGTTAGGCTGCAAAATAATGATACAATAATGATCCATTTTACCAAATTTTACTGAAGCATCCAAGATCCATCAATTGACTGCATTCACCTTGCATGGAGGGCCGTCACAAAGCCTATGCTACTTTAAAGTCTCACTTTACCTCCCTCAATGAAATGGAGATGTTCCAAAAATATACCTTGTTCTAGCCTTCTGCAGAGTTATGAATTTTTTCAGTGAGCCCTTTGGTATCTTGAGGAAGATAATGTAAATTCTGTTAATTTTCATTTCTATGTGAAATGTTGATTTTTTTCATATATACATTTTTTAAATAGACATAATAAAAATCATCATTAGAACTACTACTTCTACTGGAACCACAAATGTAATCTTTATATACTCTTGAAGTAAACAATGGGTTTCATAGTTTCATCTGGAAAAATGTGGAATAATATAATATACTATAATATAATATTTTCAAATTTGTTACAGATCTACTCTTTATTTAAAAAACATTACGGCTTAAAACAGAATTTGCTGTTTTTTCTGTTTGTTAGACTCCTTGAAAAGTTTAGGTTAAATTAATAAATAAATTGAACATCAAAAGGCTTTTTTTTTAAATTCAAGGTATATTCTAGCCCTACCAGAGAATATTGTCTGTGAAAACTACTTCCTCAAGGCATTTGTGATGATTTCTCTTTCCAAACAGCTAACTATGAATTGGCAGAAATTCATCTGTATAACCCTTGAACCCTTGGCTTTCATTATCCTTTGTTAGAAATTACATCATGCATTATTAAGTAGTAATAGGTAAAATACAGAATCAACAATCATTTATGGATTTAAGCAGAACAAATCTAAAAGTCCTTATATCAATATTCAGTCAGGGTGAAATTCAATCTTGTGCATTTTTTGGCACCTAAATACTTCTATAAATCTGACCCACGCAGTTTATAAACCTTGTGCTGATGCTCTGTACAGGGGTGAATTTAACTTTTAGCCCCTTATTATGGCAAACTTCCCTTTGAATGAAGAATGAATAAACCGTGAATAAGGACTTTGGGATTTTGGTTGCATATTATAGATTATATAATTTAGCCTTAGAGGCTATTGATTTATTTATTAATTTATGAGTGGTTTCTGACACAAGTGCATGCATTTATCCGGTCTTTACATTTCAAGCCTAATAGTCATGTTTGATCTTCTGGGGGATGAGGTGTGTATCTGAGGGGTTTTCTAGTTAAAGTGCTGTTTCTTTGGGAGCACTGGCTAATAACAGATGCATTTTTCTGTAACTGTATTCTAATTAGAGATGAGACCTGAGCTGCAGAAATTGCTCCCTATAGGACCAGGGGCAGGAGATAGAAAAATTGTCATTCCTGGTGAGTGGGATACACTCATTAGGACTGCCTGATCAGAAGCAAGTAATCCCCAAGGATTACTGTAATCTGATGAGATTACATGGGAAAACAAGATTTTTGTCAGTTTTGCTGCAGTGAAAGTGTGGAAGACACATGACACATGCCTGTACTAAATGGGAAATCATTAAAATCGAGGGTGGTTATCTATTGAAAAATGTGTGGTAATTTTACCACCTGGGAATGTTGCTTATACCGTCATGCTTATACCGTGTCTGTTCCTCTAGTTTAATTTAATCCCAAAGAAGCCTTTTGCTCTGTGCAAACCACCTCCCCAGCCACCTAGTGGCCAGAACTGTAACAGTTCCTATTGAAAATGACTGTCTTGAGAGACCTCATCAGTAGCATTAACCAGGTGAAGGACACCAGCCAATTTTGAGAGAGCAGAAGAATAACAGATACTACAAGTGCAGGCCTGCCTCCCACATCCAATGCCACCAGTCTGGCCACCTATGAGCAAGACCTAAGAGATATAAGTAAGACTTGAATATGTTGGTTTTTCATAGAGAAGTGAACTGCATCCTCCTTGGTCAGTTTTCCCCTCTGATTGCATGGGCCTTTCATATAGTAACAAGAAAGAGAAATCTCTTTAAAATGGGAAAACCAGAGAGGATGACAAGGTAATTTAGGAGAAGTTGTACTACCAGAAATTACTTTTACCTGATTGTTGTAAATGGACTGTATCCCTTTAAAACTGTGGCTGCAGAAATGAGATTTCAGCCTCTTTTTGTTTGGCTGTGATTTGGTACAAGGGGATAATTAAAATATAGATTATTTTTCACTGCATTTAAACCATGGGAACTCTTTTTGTTTTGTGTTGTTTAACTTGATATGGATTTTTGTTTGACCTGCGATTTTTGAATCCAGCTGACTTTTCAATACACAGTGATTCACAGAATGAGGCCCCCAACCTGACTCTCCTTTCATTTACACTTGTGTACCTCTATTGATCTCATTGAAGCTCCTACCATATGTCAGAAATGAATTAAGCTTGGTATGGTGCTTTAGGATCAGATTCTGCCACTCTGCCACTGGAGTAGCACCCTTCTCTGTTATTACTCTGATTTTCTGGAGCTAATTAGAGAGAAACATGCTTCTCTGTGGGTGGAAAGCTGGCCAGATCTGGCCCTTGCAAATATTGCATTTCTCTCATGACTTTCAAGGCTATTAGCAAGCTGTCAGTTGCTAAAGAAAATTAGATATGACACTGAAGGGTTCCTGAAACAAGTTTAAATGTATTTAATGTGGCATAATCACTACCTTTATGCATGTGGCTTTCTTGCTTTTTTGAAGTCAGTAGCAAAAACGCATATTGACTTCAGAGGAACAGAGTAGGACCTCTTCACCTGTGTCTCCTTTGATGTTACATTAACTTCTTTGCTATGAAAAGGGTAAGTAACTGTAAAGGAGACATACAAACATAAACTTTATGGTTACATGTAATATCCCATGATTACACATGAGGCCTATTGCATCAGGTGCATTCAGTTTAATTGGAATTTTGCCCAATTAGGGCCTGCAGGAATGAGATGAGCAATTTTTTTTTTAATAGAAATAACAACTATGTGGTCTATACTTGCAAACAAGGACTGCTGTTTATTTCTGGAAGTAGGCTTGAGAAACATAATGGACTGTAAAGTGGCTAATTTTATTATAAGCAATTGCCATCCTAATTATTCCAATCCCTTAACAGTGAAAATTGCTCCATTGATGTTAGTGTGAGTTTCAGGGTTAGAACTGATGTGTGACTGACTTCAGTGGAACTCCATATAGTAGCACAGTTGGCAGAGATGTTTGTTGCACCTGGCCCTCAAAGCAGAAGTTTTACATGGATAATTAGGATACCTTTCATAGCCACGTGGTAATGAGGATTCCAGAATAGGTTTTTTTGCCATAAAAAAATCATTCTGTTAGAAGTGCTAGGAGGCTGACAGCTTAAGAGGTTTGTGTGTGTCCATGTATACAGAAGCTACAAATGAAATATCAGCCTATTTTGGATTAGGATTCTGTATTTAAAAAAACAATCATGGCAAGAAAAAAATGTATTTCTTATAAAAGTATTCGATTTATTTTTCCAGGTATGCTCAGCATTTGTAAATATAACCAGGGATCATAGCTTTTCTTTCTGTAGCATGAGATCTGACATGGGGAGGCAGAGATTATATAACCCGTGTTAATGTTATATTATATCTGCTCAGGTATCCCTGCAGATCAGGACTAGGTTAGGAAATGAAAAGCCATATTTTACTGTAAGTAGATTGATGTTAGTTCCAGTCCAAAGGATAACCCCAAATCAAAATACCTTCCCACATTTTGGGTTATTCCTTCTTGAGAATTATTATGCCATCAAGAAGATTCTGAACATGGTATATGCAAAAATAATTTGTTTTAGCGGAGTCACATACGTGGCTCTCATCGTTACAAAATAAATTTGCTTCTCCCCTCTCGTTACAGTGGAAGAATGTTTATTAAAATACCTTACATTTAGAAGGGCTGTGGGGTTTTTTTTAAAGGAGGGATTATTTTCAGTTTGATCAATATTGTAAATATTTGGTAGCAGTGCTAAACTAAAAGTATGTTTTTATTACATAGAATAAATGCAGATGAAGTGAATCACTATTTCCTATGTTGGTATAAAGATGTAAATAAAACACAGCTGGAGATTGTATGAGCATAAAAAACTATGAATCCTTTCCACTTCTTTGTTAAGCAACTCCAATGGCTAGAGTAAAATTCCCTGTCTAAATCAGAAAATGTATTGCAGTCTTGTCCTATAGTTTTGCTGAAGTTCAGGCTGGGATAATAAAGAATTATGGAGCCAAAAGCAGGAAAGATAGTAACTGAAGGGTTCTGGACACCTGTTGATTACCACTCTTGGCAATTCATTTTGCTAACAGTGTGGTAGAATATGAGACATCTGGGGAACACTGTATTTCAAAGGATGGATTTGGCTCTCGGTTCACTAACACCTTCCAACTTCACATTTGGTAAGTATTTTAGCATATCACAAGTCTGCCTTTATATCCTCTTTGGCATCTTTGAAACGTCAGCACATTAAGACCCTGATCAACTAAGCTCAGGAAGATATTAATTAATGGTGCTGTCTTTTTAATGACTGATTATTGCAGTCATATGCCCCCCATTACTTGTGGGGACTTCCAGACTTTGGTTTCAAAAGACTGCAACTGATATACAATAAATAACAATACAAACATGAGGCAAACAGAGTGTGGAATCTAGTTTTTAACACAGTATTTACAACAAGGATTACTAGCTCTCCTAGTAACTGCACCGCATTATTATCATTTATGTTGATACTAAGGATATGTTTACTTTCATACATATATGAAATAAAACTGATCCAGAATCTTTTTATGGCTTTCTCTGTTCTTACAACCCTACTCATTTGAGGATGTGAGCATTTGATGGCCTTGGTATAAGTTTGGGATTTAAAGATTTTTTGTTTTTCTGTATTTGTATTACTATTTTTATACTAGTATCTTTGGTATTAATATTTATCCTCATGCTCATTAATTAATTTGCAGTATTTAAATAAGAATGAAATGTGCATTAGATCAGTTAAGCACCCAGGGGTATTTTTCCATGAACAGTAAATTAGTTGTCTGAAATTTGAACTCTGGTGAACAAATCCTTACAAGCTGATGGGGAGTGTTCACCCTGGTAGGGTCCTGGAAAAAATCAGTGTGTTGCCACCAAACTGTTAAATTCCTCCAAGCAGACATCAAAACTGCATTTAAGTGATTGCTCCCATTTGAGTGTTACATTAGGGTTCAATCAAGCAGGGTAGAAAATGGGATACAGTTAAATTCAGAATTGTGAATGGCAAAGGTAGCCAATGTATTATGTACAGGCTTTCAGGGAATACATTGTGATTGATTAATTAATTTATTTTTTGCTAGCTCAGACTTAAGCTGGCATTGTGCATTTTTTTCTTTCTCATAAGACTTTTTTTGACGTATCATTTTAATTTGGAACTAACCTTTAAATAAAAGGCAGGAGCTTGTGAGAACTAGAACCAAATAATCCATGTTTATTGAAGTACTTAAATAAATAAAAATTAAATATAGGGAAAGCAACAAAACAAAACTAACACAACCATTTCTTTTATGAGAGAGTTCTTGTGTGGAGGCAAACCACAGTGTCTTTGGGTATAAAGAAACAGTCACATTTTTAAAAGGAAAGCAGGGAGAGCTTATTCATCTGGTCAGTTCTCAAGGCTCACACCCCTGGAATCACTAGAACACACTGAATAACAATACATGTTCAGTAGGTTTATTATTAATTTTTTTGCATACAAAATGTGATAACTTATCAATGGGGTGCAGCAAAAGATACTTAAACACGTGCACGCTCACACACACACACACACACACACACACACACACACACACACAAAACAACAAAACACGGTCACTTTTCTCCCTGCCCTGGAACAAGGGCAACACTGTTTTTGGCAGTTTAGCAGCTAGAAATAAAGTGCTATCATGAAGCGGGAGTTAGGGAGCACAGCCTCTGAAGGAGACTTTGTAGACCTTAAATGTAGAGTTTTGATTATGGTTTGGATAGGGCTGATCCTGCCTTAAGCTGGTCCCTTCCAACCCTGCTTCCCTATGACTATACGAAATGCTGGAGGCTGCAAATGAGAAACAGTGGGGACAAAAACCCCTGGTCAGGCCCAGTTCCCTCTGTGTCAGCCTCGGGTCTCTGCCACTGTGACAGGAGGCTGGGCTACATGGCCCTGGGGGCTGCCCCAGTCAATGGCAGTTCCTATGCAGCATGTTCACTTCCTTATGTCTTCGCTTGACACACGTGATGCAGCTTCCCAGACGTGTCCCCACACATCACACAGAACTGACCGCCCCTTGGCTGACAAATGGAGTTCACTTCCTCTCTGTCCCTATGTATAAAGTGCCAGTGTTGGAGCATGTGGCCAGCACCTTGCCACCGCGAGGTGAGTCCAGTCTTGGGCCCCAGAGGCCGCAAGGGGCTGGCCAGAGAAGAGCCCCTCACACGTCACTGGGGGACCTGGAGCGGAAGGCCACTTTGGAGTGAAAGCAGCCACAGAAGAGGACCCAGAGGGACCGCTGGATCTCCTGGTTCCTGAAGGCGTAGATGATGGGGTTGATCATGGAGTTGTAGGTGGCGGGAAGCAGGGTGGCGTAGGTGTAGACAGAGGGGTAGCCTGGCTCGCCCACCACGCAGTAGATGGCGAAGGGCAGCCAGCTGGCCCCGAAGGTCCCCAGGATGATGGCCAGCGTGGACACGCCCTTCTTGGTGGCCACCAAGTGCGAGGCAGCCAGGAAATGCTGCTGCAAGGCGATCTGGTGTGCGTGGCGGCACACCACCTTGCAGATCCGCACGTAGAGGTGCAGCATGAGTGCGAAGACGGCAAAGAAGGCGGCAGCAAGCAGGCGCACGTGGCTGCGGGTCAGTGGGTGCACCACGCTGCAGGCCGCGGCGTGCTCGCCCAGGCAGTTCCAGCCCAGCACCGGCAGCAGCCCCAGGCAGGCGGATGCACCCCAGGTGGCGCCCAGCAGGGCATGCAGGCGCAGCGCCGTGCGCTCCGAGCCGTAGGTGAGCGCACGGTGCAGCGACAAATACCGGTCCACCGTGATGGCCAGCAGGCTGCTGACCGAGGCAGCGAAGGCGGCCACCAGGAAGCCCACGGTGAGCAGGCTGCCGATGTCGGAGCGCACAGCGTAGCGGAAGACAAAGTGCAGGATGAGGCCGCAGCCTGCCAGCAGGTCGGCCGTGGCCAGGCTGCCCACCAGCACGAACATGGGCGTGCGCAGCGCCGGGCTGTAGGCGAGGATGGCGACGACCAGCGCGTTCTCGGCCGCGATGGCGGTGCCCGACACGCACAGCATGATGTCCCACGGGCTGATGGCGCCGCCCGGTCCCGGAGCCAGGCGGGACGCCAGCTCTAGCGACGCGTTGGGGCCGCCGCCCGCTCGCCAGGGCAGGGGCGCCGCGCTGCCGCCCGCCGACGCGTTGCCCTCCATGGCCCGGCCGAAGTGGCGGGAAAAGCGCGGGTTGCGACGCGGAGCCCCTGTCCTCGGTGCTGACAGCCCGCCGCCGCCGCCGCCGCTGTCCGGTGCCGGCCGCCCGGGGCTGCGGCGTGGAGTGGAGTGGAGCGGAGAGGGGCGGGCGGCGCCGCGTGCCGGAGCCCGTGTGCGCGGAGCCGGCAGCCGGCGCGAGGCTGGGCAGGGCGGGGGGGGCGCGCTGACGTCAGTGGCGGAGCCCAGGGCAGCGGCGCGGGGACCCTCGGCTGCCGGGGCGGGGCGCAGGGGCGGGGGGGGGGGGGCTGCGCCGCTCGGCTCCGCTCGGCCCCGGCTGCGGCTCAGGGCAGGGCGCGCACGTGTGCACGTACACCCCCCCCCTCCGACACACACACACACTCTGAGGGGAGGACACAAACACACACTCTGAGGGGAGGACACACAATCAGGTACACACACACACACACACATTGACGGGAGGACACAGACACGGCCACTTTGAGGGGAAAGCATATACACACACACACACACACACACACACACATACGCGTGCGCGCGGAGACATGCACACTGAGGGGAGGACACACACCCAGACACACACGCACTCTGAGGGGAGGATGGACACACACTCTGAGGGGAAAGCCTACACACACACATACAGACACACACACTGAGGGGAGGACACACACAGACACACACACACACACTCTGAGGGGAAGGCACAGCCCCCCCTACCGAAATGCATGGGGGACAGGCATGGGGAAGGAGCCCGGACCCCTGCCCCGCAGCGCAGCCACCCCTTGTCCCTCCCGTCCTGTGCAAGCGGCTGCCAGCCGCGCACCACCGCACGCAGGGGCCCTGGCATTCAATGCACACTGCTGCTCACGCCACCTGCGTGGGCAGCCCGCAGCCGCGGGGGTTGAGGGTGTCACCTTTCATGACAAGTACCTTGGCAGCTTGCTGGGAGGTGGGAGCACCGGGCATTAGCAGCGTGGCTCCAGGAGGGCTCTGCCCCCTCAGAGGGCACGAAGCCTAAATCTGCTTCATGTTCACTCGGCACAAGGGGCCCCCCACCTCTGCTCCCCACCCGGGTTATGTTTGCTCCTCAGGACTTGCCACTGCTCTTGGACGAAGGAGGGTTGTTTGTCAGTCCTGAGCTTTTTCCCTCCGGCTTAGACCCTGATCAGTGTGACTCTGAAGTTTGTCACCATGACACAAAAGCAAGGCAGACGGCACCCTCTGAAGCACCACTTGCTTAATAAGATCAATCCCCTTGCTTCCTTTTCCTCTGACACTCTCCTCCCCTCTCTGCCTGGATGCTTTTCCTTTCTGTCCCTTACTTTCTTACAGGCAAGACACCGGAAGTGTTATCATCCATCAGAATGGGACCCGACTGGCTTTGAAGTTTAAGCACTACTGCAAAATACATGTTAGATTGTTAAATAATAATAGTGGCTATAGTTGTGTTGTTACCAACCGTATAGGGTCTTTCTGTTTTCCTTTTGTACTGAGAATGACTATTCCAGAGCCTGCTTAACAATGTGGATATGCCACATCTTTTCTTAAGGCGGACTCCAAAATAATGTAATCGAAATGGAGGGGAGTTGGTCATGCTGCCCAAGAGGGTGGGAATTATTTCACAGGCTCAGTTTTTGCTTAGCTCACATGAAAAGCTACACTTATTTAAAAAGAGTTGGACTTTCCAAATTCATTATTTCCACCCTGGACTAATACATTAAATGCTAGACCCTCTTGTCAGGACAAGCTATGGGCCATCTCATTCATCTCTTTAAGCACAAAGAGCAGTGGCTTTCAGGACTTTCCAAATCTATACAGTAGATTTTCAAAGATGAGAAGCCTAATTGTCACCAGATCCAGGCATTACAGGTATCATCCAATTCTGCAAGTTACAAGTTTTGCTGTAAGAGGGCTCTAAGAAGGTTTTTGCATAGGCACACAAAGCATTTCATGATAGTCAAATACTTCTGCTATATCAAAGAATTGCAGTGGGTTGAAGATGCCACATTCCAGTTACCAAATACAAAATATACTCTTTTTATCCCATGTGAACTTACAAAAAATAAGACCAATGGTGCTGGCACCATAGCCAGTATAAGGGTTTTTAGAGAAAAGTGTAAGAAATATATGATCTTGGAATTGTCCATTGGACAATTACTATCTTAAACCTCACGGTTATAGGTGGCTTAATATAAAAGAAATTATTCCAAACACTTCAAAATAGGTAAAAGATTATGTCACTTCTGTTTATCTCATCATATTTACAGACATCAAGTGACTGGGTTCAAAAGAAAGCACTAAGAATTGTAGGCGTTTGTGGAATCAATGTCAGGGAAGTGAAACACATGTTATTTCATTGCTGAAAAGCACATGCATTGACAAGTTGTGAAAGCTCTCAGTAGTGCCTGACATGTCACAACCTTGAATGATATGTTTCTACTGAAAAGTAAATGATTTTTTTGCTATATTGACATACATGACACAAATTGATGCACACTTTTCTTACATTTTGAATATATTTTTTAGATCTTGCTTGATTCACTAATGGGTTGGTTTCAATTAAAATAAACCTTGCGCATTCTGGGAGTCTGGAATTTGAAATGATGGTATGAAATCAATTTTCATATGTATTTCTATTTTTAATCATGCTGGAAAGCTTTTGGTGTCTTTTGAAGTTCCAGGTTGCCAATCTCAATAGTTCAACACAATTACCTTTAAGCCGTAATACAATAATATAGCATTTGCATATGCTGAAATGAGGAGCTTAAGTCTCAAATCCAGCCAGCTGATACATGCTTATTGGAAACTCTTCTCAGCTGGCTACCCAGGAATCCTTTTGTGTAAAAAAAAAATTGGCTGGTGCAGGAGTCACTGACTCATTCCCAGGAGAAAAGGATTATAACCAGGTTCTCTCTAGTTTTCTGATATCCCTGGCTGCAGGAATAGCCTCTTGTAGCCACAGGTCACTGGGTATAAGTTAAAACAGCCTCAAGATTAGTCTAAGTTATACCAAGGGTTGGGTCATCTCCCAGGATCAAGAGACTGCAAAAGGTAGTTTAGTATACCAGAGATCTCTGATCTGCAGTTGAGAACCATGCCTTGAATCAGAGGCACGAAAACAATGTGCCAAGCTGTAGAAGCAGTTGAATGAAGCAAAAATCCTCCAGGGAGAGTTAAACCAGACCCTAACTGGTGGCCAAATGTTGAATCCATGACGGCCAGTTCAAGATATAAATATTGATTGGGAGGGAAAGAATGCACTTTGTAGCATACGCTGTGCTCTTCAGAACAAGAGAAACATGTTCACACCTAGAATTTACAGTATATTATTACACACATGCTAACCCGTTATGAGGGCAGGATGCTCCCAATGAACCTAACACAATTTATTCTTGGCATCTTTCTGGAGTGTTATGCAGAGTCCCTGTTCTAATGTTTTTGCAAGAGAACAATGTTCCCTATAACACTCATCTCCATCCATCACACCTGACACTAAGCTGTCTGAGCAAGTCTTGCCATTTCCCCTACAAATCCTTTATGCTCTGATCCAGTACAGGCAGGATTTAGTTCAGTATTCAAGTCCACAAACTTCTTAAGTATGCTACTGTTTGCATCGAGAACTATTTATATGAATGTATAGGGGCATGGTGGCTGAATAGTTAAAGTGTCTTGCTCAGAGGCATACCAGTAAGTTCTAGCTCTGCTCTGTACTTGTGCTGAAGCTTGCTGTCAGTCAGCTCAGCTCCAAATGGCATCTGGTCATTCACACTGAGGAGACAAAGGCAGTTGGATATGATGCTAGCCACATTGCTCCCTTGTGTGCTGTTGGCCAAAGAAACAAGTGTGTCTTAACCATACTAGCCTGGAGCGGGCATTGCTAGGCTCAGATGGGCAGGTTCGTTATTGTTTGCAAAACATTTGGAGATTCATGAATGAAAGGTCCTGTATTTTGTCAAGGTGTCCTTTAGGAGGCAGACAGAAGTGACAATTTGCATCCAATTTGGCCACAGAAAACAGTCTATAGCCATGACCAAACACAAGTTCACAGCTGCAGACTGCTTCAAAAAAGGTGGATTGTGCATGAAGACTTTTCAAAATAGAGCATCTTCTGTAACTTCTGTCTGTGCTGCTTGCCAGCCTTGAGCTGAATCAAATAGTGGAAGTGGGGAAGGGAGTGGAGGGAGTTTGGTTTGGGGGTTTTTCAGCCCCCACTGGAGGGTGGGGTGCGTGTATTGGAGCCCCCCCACCAAGGTAGTGGGGCTCTAATTCACCCACTCCACCCTTCAATGCTGGCTGAGGAACTCCTAGAATGGGCTCCCTCTGCTCCCTTTCCCCCCTCCTATTCTGAAAACAGGGACAGGCTGGGAGGGAGGAGGGGCTGGATCATTTTTTTGGTCTTAATTTCAGCTTGTGACAAAACAGAAAGCAGGGCTGAACTTCTACTTTTTGATCTAACTGTGCTCACTTATTGTGAGCTTTATTCTACAACACACTTACTTTGGGCAGCCCTGCAGATTTCATACTTGGCATACAGAAAGTGCATGAATACCCACATTTGATTTTCCACTGCTTTGTCCCTAGTGTTGTCACTCACAAATATGGGTGTAAAATACCACAATATCAGAATTTTCCACTTGTTTACACTGATAGTAGCATTTTGCACTCATTCTCCATTGGGTAAAGGATGACATAAGAATCAAGAAGCACATACACATGCAAATAATCTGTGAGCAGTTTACTCTAGAATAAACTACTCCAGAGTAAACTCTCTCAGGCATGCATTTACATGTGCAGGGATGCAGGAGCAGATTAGCTGCTGCTCCTGTTCCCTGCAGCCCTGCACTGGGCCTCTGCTACCAGTAGGGGGAGCTAGAGGCTCTGGCCGCAGCAGCCTGAGACCAGAAGCCATCTGCAAAAGGCAGCCCTACATGCTGCTCCCTGGTCAGCCACTTTTCTGGCTGGGAGCAGCATGCAGAGCATGGTGGCAGCACATGGAGGCTCTGTCATTGCAGCCTCTGCCCTCCAGTGCTATAGCTGTTCCACCCCCTGGCCCTCACAGTGACATCCAGTGCCCGGGGCTGCTGCTTACCACAGTGCTGGATCTGCTGGCTGCTGCAGTGGCCACCATCTGGCTCAGGGCAGTATCCGGGCCCTGCCAGCTCCCCTGCTCCAGCTGGCTCCACAGGGCCCCCCAAAGCATGGGGCCCAGGGCGGTCACCCTGATTCGCTCCCCCCCAGGATGGCCCTGGGGCCAGGCATAGAGCCAGGATAGACCCCCTTCAGGCCTGGGGCTGGGGCCAGCATAGAACTGGCCCAATCCCAGAGCAAGAGAGACTCACAGCCTTTGGGCCCTAGGGCTAGACTGAAGCTGACCCCATAGTGACAGGGCTCACCAGGAGCAAATTTGCTCTTGGTCAGCATCTACACATGCACTACAGCACTGTAACTAATCACAGGTAAATTTGCTACTTGCATTTGCAGGTAGAAAATTTACCTGTGATTAGAGCAATTTGCTGCACAGTAAGTGTCTGCACATGTAGATGTGGATGCTTACTGCACAGTAATTTGCTCTACTGCACAGTAAAGCATCTCGTGTAAACACACGCAAGGTAATGGGATATCAGGCCCAAAATTTCCATATTGCAACCAAGATATCTTTGTTTTTGCTGCTTATGTCAGATCGGATCCATGAACCCAATGGGAGAATTTAAATATTAAAAATGAAAACTTGAGTGCCGTACAATCCAGGATGTGTACAGGCAATTTTTCTCAAACAAAAACAGCTATACAAGAAAAACCTTGCTGAAATGAACCGTAAGTAGAAAAAATACTGTTTACATTTTTCCATCTGTGCTAATCCCTGAGTAATATCATATCATTTCAATAAGCCATTACGTAACTTTCTTTAATTATGGACATTGGTGACGCATAAGGGGTGCATGTGGGTGCACATGCACTCCCTGAGATTGGCTGTCGCCGATGCTGCCGGTGGCACCCGCAGGCAGTTGCCACTTGCCACCCTCCCCCTCTCTGCTGACACCACTGGCGGTGTCGGTGGGCAGTTGCCAATTGCATGGCATCTGTGGGTGGTCACTGATCACCAGTCGGCACTCGCCACCCCTCCTCGCTGCTGACACTGCTCCGGCTGCTTGCAGAAGCTCCCTGCTCACCACTGCCATGCCCCTGCTACTGCCACTGCCTGCAAGCAGTCACCGCATCCCCCCAGCCTCAGGAGGCATGCAATGTTCATGATGATGGATTAATTAAATACTACGTGTAAAGAAGATTGATGATAAATTTAATCCATAAAAATGCTAAGTATCATTACTAATTATAAGAAAGTTAACTCACTGTTAATTTTTTGTTTTACATAAGATTATCTGGAATGAAGCAAGTTTAAAATAATTCACTAGCCCACTTGAAATGTGAAAAGGCAAGGATTTATGTGGGTGATAATTTTTATTGGACCAGTAACATGGTAAGTATAGATTAAGATGAGCTTTAGGTACCAAATACCTTTCCTCAGTAGGAAGATACCAGAAATCTCATCCGTGCCAATCATGCTGTTGATTCAATAAAACATAGCACCCACAAAATCCTTGCCTCTTGCATATTTCCTGGACCATCATGGCTACAACATCACTCCAGCACTTGAAATACTGGGCACATCTACATAAGATGCTAACTGCACAATAGCCTAATAGCATGCCAGGCCAAACCCATGCTAATATGCTACTGCACAGTAGTATTTGGCTACTGTGCAGTAAGCATCACTAAGTCAGTCATGCACTGGCACTACTGTGCAGTAACACATGTTACTGCGCATTGATTTGTACTTGGTTAACCAATACGCAGTAATTACGACACATTAATGAACTTGTAGATGTAATTATTGCACATTAAGTTTAGTACTTGGTTAACCAAGTACAAATCAATGTGCAGTAACGTGTAGATGTGCCCACTGAGTCATTTTTCTCTCTCTAACATAAGGAATCCTTAAAAGAAGGAACAAGTTTAAAAAAAAAGAATGCGTGTACACAGATGATGAGCTGCACAGTGCTGACATTTTAAATATTTCCACCCAGCTGGTGTGAAAAAGCTTTTTAAACATTCACAGTCTGCTTATATACCTCTTAAATAGTTTACCATTTCTCCCATTTGCTGAACTTACCCCACCTCCTTGTGTCATTGATTACTATCTCCTTGTTAACATTTCTCCCTGATTGAACTTTTAAATTTAGATGTAGATGACTACCTGCAAACATATTGCACTGCTAAAGCTACTAGGAAAAACACATCTAATAGGTATCCAGCTGCTGTTTAGAAAAAAAATGTTTTGGATTCAGAATTTAAATCACAACTCACAGTCACATTTCCCCCTTCCTACATGTTTCCATGTGGGTTTTTGGGTATGCTTATTGTTGGAGTGTTTGGGAGTATAGAAAATCTTGTATCTTTGTTTCCTTTTGTGCAGATTTTTCAAGCACTTACTGCTTTTTCCTTTGTGGATATTTCCACAAAACACATTTCATTGGTACGCAATTGTTGATGATTCATTCAGGCACTGAAACACAACTCTGCCATTTCCTTTGGCATATGTTTTAAGATGAAAGTCTTGTTTTACAATGTGAGTAATGTTGCATTTTTCAAATGGATTGTTATGAGTACTTTTGCAAGTAGTCACATATCTTATCTGATCTTTGAACTGCTAAAATTAAACAAATCAAGACTCAATCCTGGTGTAGGCAGCTGAAAATTTGATTGATATGGCAGTACAGATGTGTATGTCAGGTCTGAATTCCCCCTGGGGCTCTAAGCTGAAATAAATCCAGCTTTTGAACAATCATATTTTTTTCATGCTATGAAGAAAATGTAAAAAAAACCCCAACCAACCACAAAACCCCAAACCCAACGTGATATACTTCCACATAACTAAGGGTGCAGACAGAAGTGCAGCTCCCTGCTGTAACTGAGAACACTTTGCAGGAAGCGCTCTGAATTACAATGATCCCCCAGACCAAAAAGAAGTTCACTGCTGGTTCCAGCAGGGTGGGAAGTCTAGCTGCTGGCAGGGAGCCTGCAGCTGATTTCCCCTAGCAACAGCCCCTCCTCCCTCCCAGCCTGTCCCTGTTTTCAGAATAGGAGGGGGGAAAGGGAGCAGAGGGAGCCCATTCTAGGAGTTCCTCAGCCAGCACTGAAGGGTGGAGTGGGTGAATTAGAGCCCCACTACCTTGGTGGGGGGGCTCCAATACACGCACCCCACCCTCCAGTGGGGGCTTAAAAACCCCCAAACCAAACTCCCTCCACTCCCTTCCCCACTTCCACTATTTGATTCAGCTCAAGGCTGGCAAGCAGCACAGACAGAAGTTACAGAAGATGCTCTATTTTGAAAAGTCTTCATGCACAATCCACCTTTTTTGAAGCAGTCTGCAGCCGTGAACTTGTGTTAGGTCATGGCTATAGACTGTTTTCTGTGGCCAAATTGGATGCAAATTGTCACTTCTGTCTGCCTCCTAAAGGACACCTTGACAAAATACAGGACCTTTCATTCATGAATCTCCAAATGTTTTGCAAACAATAACGAACCTGCCCACCTGCATAATAAGCTCGGTAAGTGATAATATTTCTTTAAAGATGAGTTTGGAGAGAGAGTGACTGACTTCCTCAGGGTCAGTAAGTGAGTATCCTGGAGGCCTGACTAGTACTCTTCCTGCACTACAGTAATTAATGGCATCACAGAGATCCACTGAAAATCACAGCTAAAGCAAACAATTAGTTTGAAATTTCTGGTTAATCTTCTGTGCTACCGTCTCTCTGTTTAAGACACATTTGGTTTGTCTACATGGTTTCCGTGGTACTCCAGGCTGCTTTCTTCTCATAGCCACTCTACCTGCTCCAAATTCATGTGTGCCAAACCTGGAAATAAGACAGTGAAGGACACTCTGGGGAAGCCCGCAGCTTCCAGTTTCAAGCACATTAGGCCCCCTCTACACATTGCACTTGGGGTGTGATTAACCGGGTCTTAAGTTGTGACCCAGCTAAACTGTCAACCAATTAATTGAGTGATAAATGAGCAATATGCTACAAAGTTATTCTACAAAAAAGTGGAATGACTTTGTAGCTTGTTCTAATCACACCACTAATTGAACATGTGGCCAAGTGCTCCCCTGTGGCTGGGAGCCCCATCAACCGAGGGACACCCCAGCCACAGGGGTGCACCACCCACTGTCAGCTCTGCAGCTGACAAGGCTCACAGAGGTGGCAGCATTGTCAACCCTGGGGCTTGCAGCAGGGAGAACACTGTCCCCCTGTGAGCCTTGTTGGCTGTGGGGACTGCAGCAGGGGCAGCATCACTGGCTTGCAGCAGGGGCAGTGGGGAGAATGCTGCTGCCACTGTGATCCTTGTGAGCTGCAGGTCTCACAGGCAGCAGTGGCTGCAACCACTGTAAGCTGCACCTCACCAGGCTCGCAGTGGTGGCAGAGTTCTCCCTGCTACCACTGCTGCCAGCCCTGCAGCCCCTGTTGTGAGCCCCACAGCCCACAAAGCCTGTAGCAGGGGCAGCATTCCCACCACTGTCCCTGCTGCAAGCCACACAACACATGTCCTGCAGCTCCAATCCCAGTTTCCCTCTGCACTGGCAATAAAGCATGATGGGATCTAACATGTGATTCCACAATTGCCCCTCCTGACATGTATGTCTGGCATGTCAAGAGGCACAATTGTGTGGATCGTGCACTAGCTCTCATTATGCCTTTATGTGCATGTGTAGATAGGCCCTTAGGGAAAGTGATTTTGAGAGCAGCAACATGGATACCCACCTCCAATCTGGGTTTGGTGTATGCAAGTAGGAGCAGATGGATGGAGCATGCTTCAGAGAAATGGTCTCTTGACATGCAGGGAATGAGCTGTGGACATACCCATGGTCACAAAGTGAGCTAATGCAGATGGAATGAGGATCAAAAACCCAAAATACCATGAAGAAAAAATAGGACAGGAAAAGACTGGGAAGCATTACCAGTACAGAGGGGGAGCAATCTTATAAAATTCCCCTAGTGATTTGTTGCAATTAAAGTTCACAACTAAAGCAAAACAACAGAGAGTTAGAAAAGTGTTTTGGTCTACACTAAGCAAAAATCTTTCCAAGTTGGAATAGATACCATCGAGGTTAAGCTTGGTCTCAAGGCTGGGTCAGAATTAGCCAAATTCCCAGGCAAACTTTAATTTCAAGTTGGCTGTCTCAGCACTGGAGGAGGCCTCTGTCTAATGTAAATTCACACACCAACCTGGCTTTTTTACATGCACTCTTTGGATGCCTGTACACAAGTGTGGAGACTGCTCTGACATGTTGTAATTACAAGTTCAAGCTCCCTCGCAGTCATTTTGAAGTGCGGGGACGCTGATACATGAGATGCTGCAGTGCTTTTATTACAACAGCTCTCAGAGCACTCTAATTAAAGTGGTGCCACCCCACCCCCAGAGCACATGTAAAAGTGCCCTTTGATCTGAACCCTTGCAAAATATGAAATTTCCCATGCTCCCTCAGCTTTGGCTAGAGGACAAGCACCACAACAGAAAACACTTTTTAAAAACATCTTTCTTCTAACTGATCAAAGTCTACTGAGATTGATGAACCAAAGCTGGTAGCCAGAAGATTCCTTAGATAACTTCCTGTAGCAGGAGGCTTGGAGCTCCTGCTACTTTAAGAGTAGGCCAGCTGTGGCTGAGGCAGGCTGCAGGTGTGGCAGGATGGCAATTAAGGACGATGCCTAAGAAGCAGCCTGCAAGTGTGGCCAGGGCTGACTGTGGAGTCATCTGACTCAGGATGACTGGATGAGCTTAGCCTGGATATAAGCCCAGGTTCTGAATTGAGCCTCTGGTAACATCTTGGGATGTGTCCAGACAAGCGCGGCCATGAGGTATGTAGCACTGTAGACATGTCCTGCAACCACATACTGTACGTTCAGTTGTTCTCCGTGCTGCAACGGAGCAGCGTGAAGGGTTTCTTTGACCCCTGGATATCCAGGGGTAAAAAAAAAAATGTGGAAAAAAAAAAAGTGGAATGGTATATGCAGTGGCAGCACGCACTGCCCAAAGCTGGAGCCTGGCAAGCCAGAGCCACACTCCACTGCTGATCATGCTTCAAGCACAGGACAGCCACTGCTGCAGGACCAGGAGGTCCCCAGGACTCCAGGTAAGGCTGCTGGGGCCAGCCCAGTGCTGGCCCCAGCCTCCCCCAGCCCACCTGGGGTAACTTGCCACTCACCAGAGCATGGCAAAGGCATTCCCTGGGACAACTAGTGGTGGCACAAGGTGTGCTGCTGCTAGTTGTCCACAGGGAGCCAAACATCTGCATGCATCTGGATGTGGCTTTGGAGGCTGATGAGGAAATGTCTACTGAGCAGGATGGCTGCAGCTCTGGAATGCCAGCAAGAAGAGTTTGGAGGCTTGGGAAGAAGGGAAGGGATGGAGGAGCTTCCTGGGGACCCAGTGAATGGAGGGTCCAGAGCCCAGGGCAGAGATGAGTGTGAGACCCAAGCCTGGGTAAGGGCTGAATGCAAGACTTGGCCTGGAGAAAGGTCAACTGTGGGGGACCCAGGGAGGGGTCCAGAGCCCAGAGCTAAGTTTGGGGACCTATTGTGGGGTCTGAGTAAGCCCAGAGAGAATTTGTGCCAGGGCCAAAGGTCTGAGAACACCACTGCTGAGACCAGGGGTCTTGCTAGTCCATAACAGGGCTAGGGTCAAAGGGTGTCAAAGGTCAGAGGACCACTGGTGAGACCAGAGGTCTTGCTGGCCCAAAGCAGGGCCAAGGCCAAAAGTCTGAGAGAATCATTGCTGGAAACCAGAGGTTCTCACTAGCCCAAAGTGGGCCAGAGCCAGGGGGCCCAGAGGAAGCCAGGCTGAGCTGGGCCCAAGGGACCTGGAGGTCTGCAGTCCCAGAGGGGCAAGGAATGAGCCTGGAAGCCCATGGCCCAGGAGGGGTATGTGACATCAGAGGCTGAAGCTATGACATCCAGGAGTAGCCAGCAGACGTGAAGTGCCTGGGCATGACAGCATAAGCCTAGGAATAAAGACCATGACAACTGGGGGTAGCCAAGCAGGGTAAAGTGCCTGGGTAGGACAGCTAGGGCCTAAAGACTGAGGCCAGGGCCTAGAACAGGGGTGGACAATTATTTTGGGTGGAGGGCTGCTTACTGAGTTTTGGCAAGTCATCGAGAGCTGCATGGGTAGCCTTGCCCCTTGACAGGTGCCCCACCCCCTGGTCACCATCTTGGGACCAGAAGTCCCACCCCCTAACCCTTGACCTTTGCCATCAGAAGTCCCTCCCCTTGCTCCCCAGAAGTACTCCTTTCAGCAAGGGGGTTTGCCATCTCGAAACCAGAAAAATTCCAAATTACATTCTAAAAATCAAACATGTCCTACAACATTCATTAATTTCATTAAAAAAATATATTTTTGTCCTGATTTACATGTGTTTGTGTAGTGTATACAGAGGTGATTCTATAATAGCTTAAAATGAAGTCTTTATCTTGTATATTGTGGGAGGGTGGCTATAGGTTTGTGGGCATGTGGGTTGTAGGGGAGGGTGTGGGTGTCTGTGTGGGATTTGTTGGGGGTGGATAGGTGTGGGAGGTGTGGGTGTGTGGGGAGAGGGTGGCTGGGAAGGGTTGTGGCTTGGGTGGAGGGGGAAGGTTTGCCCACAGCCCACCCCCCTGCAGCAGGCAGAGCCCCCTCCAGTACTCCTGCAAGCCTGTGCTCCATGTTCCTGCTACTCCTGGCCCCAGGGCATGGGTGCAGGCCCTGTGCTTCCACTTGCTGCCACTTCCCCCCAGTCTGCCACCGCTGTCCTTCTCCTGCTACTTCTGCATCCCGTCCCACCCCCACTCACACCTCCGGCACCACATCCCAGCTGCTCCTGCAGTCCTGGCAGCTAGGAAACAGGTGGTGCCAGAGCTGTCAGTGGGTAAGCAGGTGGGGAAGTGGAGAAATGTCTGCGACTGATGAGGCAGTGGCGATACAGTGGAGATGCAGGACAGCCCCGTGTGGGCTCCGGGCAGCTTCACCAGAAAGCACTGGCCATGGAGCGGGAGTGGGGGGGGGGGGGGGAGGAGAAGCAGGAGGGGCCACTACTCCCTCATGCTGAGCAGCAGTTTGTCCTGCACCACTGCTGCACAGCCCAGACAGGTGAGTGTGGGGTCGGGGCTGCGTGCACTCGTCCCTGCCTGTACTGTGAGGTTAGGGCAATGGGGTGGGGGGAGAGCTGGGAGTGAGCAGTCATGCACAAGCAGCAAGAGCTGGATGGGAGCACAGGGCCAACACTGGTGGGGCCCAGAGTGAGGTGGCAGGAGTGTGGGGTCCCGGCCAGAAGGGGCTCCATGGAGACATAGCAGCTCCCCACTCTCCCTGCTGGAGCAGCCCAGCCCAGCTCCACAAACCCCTGCCAGCCCACCCTCCTGCTGCTCTGCTCTGGGCCTTGCCGGCACTGGCCCCAGTGCACTGGCATGGGCTCCTTGCTCCTTCCCAGCTGTTACTGCACTCTGTGCCCACTCACTGACCCATCCCCCTGCTTGCCACAGCCATTTCCCTGCTCCCCCCACATCCCACTTGCCCACCTGCCTGCCCACTGGCAGTTCTGGCACCACGTGGTTCCTGGCTGCATTGCCAGGACTGCAGGAACTAGCCTAGTCCAGCCCTGAGGACTGGGGTGATCACCCTCCCTCTTTCCCTCCCCACCCTCCTCCTTCTTATCTGTATTTCCCTTGGTGCAGGGAGGCAGGAACAGTCCCAGATGCCCCTGCTAGGCAGTGACTTCCAGCTGGCATTGGTGGGAGGGGCCAGGCCAAATTTGCTGCCAGGACTTAGTTCTACCACCAGCTCCCCCTGGGTCCTACTGCCCCTTGCTTCTGTCATCTTTGACAGGCAGCCAGGGGCAGATAAATATTAATTTTCTAATATTTTAGGGGCTCTATGGGCTGGATAGAATGGCTTGGTGGGCCAGATCTGGCCTGAGGGCCATATTTTGCCCACCCTTGCCCTGGAAAGTGCCACTGCTACCAAACCCAAGAAAAGAGTGAGTATGGGGCACCCTAAAACCCCAGGTCCCACTATCTTGCAAGCTACTCCTTGGTGGGGAAGGGCTAGGAGGTCACACTCTGAGATAAAAGCATGGGAAGGAGGTTCTAGTGGGCCCAGAAGGATCTAGAGGCCCAGTGAAGGGCTGAATGAGAGAGTAAGAGGCCTGATAGCCCAGAGGGTCTGAGCAATTCTGAGAGAGTCGGGTGCCTGGAGGGAGACCATGAAGGTCTGGTGGTCGGGGGAACTAGACACACAAAGGGTCCAGTGCCGGGTGGGAGGAGAGGGAGGAAACAACTGTGTGGGACCAGAGAAGGACCAGGAGCCAATAGAAAGGCTGGAGTGTGTGGAGAGCCCGGGGGAGATCTGAGGGAGATCAGGTAAATAATGAGTGTTAACACCCACGATGCATTGGGTGTGGTGTAGAGTCAAATTGGAGCCATGAAGTTAGCCCATAAGACTCTGACCCTAGACACCTAGGGTCATTACTGCAAGGCCAGGGCAGCCTCCCATATGTAAATTGCAGTTACATCAAGACATGGTGGGTGAAAAGAGGGCTGGCTGCCCATAGAGCAGGGTAAAAAACGAGGAAAAATAGTGCCTCCGGGGGCTTCACAGTCAACTCTGGAGATGGTGCCCTGTTACACTTCCATAGAGCTACTTTTCTTGCTACACAGCTGCTGTGCATCTTTCCTTCTTAACCTTCCTCACCCATCTGCTTCCCTGGTTGCCTGCCTACAGTCCTTATCCCCACCTTCCCCTATGACTCCACCTATCTTTTCCATCTTAGCTTTCCTCAGCTGTGTTGCACTTTGGCACTGGCAGTTCCAGTCCAACACACATGATAAGATTAGTTGGGCTGTGACTTGTACCCAATGAATCACTGGGGATTTAGTGTATAGAGCAGTTTTACACTTTTTTGTCTTGTGCAAGAAAACCGTAACCATGAAAACAATGTGCACTTCTATTTAGATCACTGAAACCACTTCTATCAGACAGTCAAGCTGATAGATCAGTTTCCCAAGAAGTAATATTCATCAGCAATTATAATATTATTATATATAATATATATAATAATAATATTATAAAAGCCTAAAAGTGTCTGTCTGTCCCTAATGCTTTATTTGTACTCTGGTTGGCTGACAAACAGCCAATCAGAGTGTGAAGAAGCATTCTGACAGAAGGCAGCCCACCCCCATGATGGTGGGGATACAAGGGATGAGGTGGGGGGGTGCCTCCCCACCCTGCTCCCTGGAGGTGGTGGCAACAGAGCGGATGGAAGTGGGGGCAAGGCCAGCAGAGCTGGCCTCACCCCCCTGCCCCTGCTCCCTGCAGCTAAAGGGGCAGGGGAGTGGGCCCAGGCCCAACACAGGGAGGGAGTGGGTCCAAGCGGGGGAAAAGCTGGCCCGCTGCAGCAGGGGGAGGGGGAACACCAGGTTTGGGAAGGAGCCTCCCCCTTGAGCCCAGGCCCACTCCTTCCCCACCCCCCTCCCCCAGGTTGGCCCTGAGCCTGCTCCTCATGTCCCCAAGTCGGCCTGAGACGGCGGGGGGGGAGAGGAGGAGCAGGTGCGCCATGGCATCATTGGTGATGGTGGGGACAGGGGAAGAGTGGGAGGAAAGAGCCTGAGCTGAGGGAAAAGCCGGCCCGCCATGGCAGTTGGGGGGGGCGGGGGGCGGGCGTGACAGTGAGCCTGGCTTGGACCGGCCTAACACAGCAACTGTGGGGGGAAGGGAGAAGTGAGCCTCCTCCCCGCCATCAGGCCTGGGCCCACTCCTCCCCCATTCCCACTCCCCTGCATCGGCCCTGAGTCTGCTCCTCCCGTCCCCTCGCCGCTGCTGGGTCGGCCCAGGCCTGCTGCTCCCCCTGCCATGGCAGCCCAGCTTCTCCTCAGTCTTGGACCCAGTCCTTCCCCGCATCAAGCCTGGGCCCGTTCCTCTTTTCCCCCTGCCACTGTGGTGGGGAGTGGGGTAGTGGGCCCAGACCTCAAGCAGCAGGAGGAAAGGGAGAGCGGGCCTGGATAGGGGGCGGCCCGGGGCTCCATTCCCACCCACTCCCCCTCCCCCCTCCATCATTCTTGATGGGCAATTGGCTAGTACTGTAATGAAAATGTGGTTAAAGTTTTGTGCAACTTGTTAAAGAAAGCTTTCTTATTGCTTATTTTTCTACAACAGAATAATCTCTGCTACCACTTTGTTTATTCTGATTGCTTAAGTACTGCATGTCCTGCTGCTAAATAGATTTATTTTTCAATGTTTTCCTTGAGTTAAGCTGTTTGCTTTGGACAACAAAAATAAGCAAACATCAGTAGAGGTTATGCATCCTGAGACAAATTGGTAAGGACGCTGGAACAAGTACTTCTATTATTTTTGTTCTTTGAAGATTATCCAGAAATGTTGGTCACATTTCCAGGTGGCTTCAAACCAGCCTCTGATTTTGTTCATGAGTCCATTTATTCATATAAATTGGCAAATCATGTGCTTAGCTAACCAATGTGTGTTTGGGTAGATGCACATGCAATTTTGCATGAACAAAGTTAGAAACTGATGCATTAAAACATTTATACTGTTTCACATAACTTTAACTTCTTGAAATTCTCCTTTTATTGGGCTATATGGATTCTGTATTTATTTTTACAATAAAAACTAATAGCAAGTCTCAGATTAATTTTTCAGACATTAGAAATGAATTGCATCCCCATAATGCAATGTACCAGTCTTTTTTTTTATAGTTCATCAGTTCAGAGAGTTGCTCCCAGAAGCAATTGCCACAAAACAGTCCCAATTGGTCCAACTAGCAAATTCCCCATTTGCAGTGCCCAAAATCACAGACTCTGTAGGGCTGAACTGTTGAAGGACTTGAGCATCCAAGTTAGGTGCACAACCCCCAGAGTGGAATCCAGCATCCTGAGTGGAAGGCCCACAGTCCCTATATACAGGGTGTTTATAAAGTCCTTGTGCAACTTTAAACTTTAATAACTTTGGATATACAGGCAGTCCTCAACTTACAACGTTTTGAGTTACAATGTTTCACACTTACATCATTTATAAATTGACACTCTGTTTCAACTTTACAATGCCAGTTTCGACTTTACAACACTTGGTCCGATGCAACACCATGCCACGCCACGCCACACCACGCCAGCAAACAAGTTCGCTGCATTGTTAATCTCCCTGGAGAACATCTGTCCAAACTTCCTTGGACACTTTCTTTAAGAAAGCAGACAAGACTCCAGAAAAACCTGCAGCCAAGACTCCTGAGAAGATGCCAGCCAAGAACCGTTCAAAAAGTCCAACCAAGAGCCTTTCAAAAAGTCCAGCAAAGTCACCTCAAAGAAGTTCTTCCAAATCAATATGATTGCTATTTACAATATAAATACATTAATGTCGCTATATTACTCATCTATAATTGATCGAGTATAAAATTCTGGGGTATTTTTGGTGAAAATAGGGTATTGGGCTTTGGTTCAGGAACCAATCCCTCATTTATAACATTGTTTCTTATGAGAAAATTGGTTCCGAGTTACGATGTTGCGACTTAAGACATGGTTTTCAGGAACCAATTGTGTCGTAAGTCTGAGGACTGCCTGTAAAGATGATACAAGCAAACTGTCAATGGTGATTGAAAGCGTAATTCATTACATTTTTTAGCATAGTGTAAACTATGCATAGGATAAGGATAACAAATGCAATTCATGAAATCACTCAACAGCAACTGGAAAATGTTTTCTACGAGTTGGAAAATCAGATTGAATGATGTATCACAAAAGATGGCAGTTATGTTGAAGTCTAGAAATTTGAGCTGTATTGTGTTAAAACTTAATGAATTATGCTTTCAAACACCATTTACAGTTTGCTTCTGTCATGTGTACATCCCAAGTTATTAAAGTTTAAAGTTGCACAAGGACTGTATACAGTCCCTGGAGAGAGTTAGGTAGCTAAGAGTAGGATCCAAAATGGGCTACATGATGAATGGGGAAGTGCCTATAGTCAGGACACTCAGCTTGCACTACCTAGAGACAGCCAATGGAGAAATGCTGAGGGCAGAGGGGAGTCTTAAATGAGACCCATCAGACACCTCCTCCCCTGTACCTGTAGGCAGATACTTTGGTCCACTTGATACCCAAGCTGGAACCTTCTATTGAAGAAGGCACCAATGTCTTTTTTTACAGTATTTAATTTTTTTAAAGGAACTGAGCAAGGCTTGTTCCATGTTTTAAAAACTTGGAGGCTATTGTGCTTTCCCTCTGCTTGCTCAGGACTTCTGGCTTCATCAGGTCTCTCTGAGTATCCCCTGAACTAGCCTTGTTTCAGCTTCTCAAGTGGGGGGAGCCCTGGCTCCTTCCAACTCTAAGTGCCTGGTCTTTCAGTTCTTTGACCCTCCCTGATTATTGGCAGCCTTCTCTCAAGGAGCTACCTTCCAGTGCAGTTCCTGAGAGCGGGACTTTACCTCTTTAAAGGGGAAAGGAGCACAGCCCAAGTTCCAAGCAACAAAGCTGGTGGCTCCTCTTCAATAAAGGTATTACTAAGGGCATAGGCCACAAAGCAAAAAGACGCTTGCCCACTCCAAAGGGTTAAGCTGGTGATTTTCAAACATTTTCAAGGAACCCCGGGGCTCCGTGATGGGTCATTAGCAGTTCTGCAAAGAGGCTGGGGGTAATGGTGGAATAGGCTGGAAAGTGGTGCACTGCCATTGCCTGGCCAGGTCTTTTGGCTCTGCATCAGTCTTTAGGCATAGGGGTTCCAAGGCAGAAGAAGTGATAGGAGAGAGTCCATGACTTTAGAAAGTTTGAAAACCACTGGGTTAAGCAGGACCAGTGAGTCCACAGAGCCCTGGGTACCTCAAGGATAGCTGAGCTGTTCTCTCTCCTGTCCATGCAGAACTGAATGCATCAAAGTAGCTCAGTTGTTCCCTTTCCAGACTCTGGTCCAGGGGGTTTCAGCCTTTTTGGATCAGTGTGCCCCAATGGCTAATGTGAAGCAGCGTATCCCCGGCAGCCAAATGTGGAGCAGGGGGGGAGAGGGTGGTGCACAACCCTGAACATTGCAAAGTGCATCTGAACAGTTATTCCAGAATTGCATCATAGAATCAATGGCAGAAAAGCAGCAGTGCATTCAACCATTTGCTAACCCTGATTTCGAAGGGCAATGTGTATACACCCCAATCCTGGGATATTTCTTTCCTAGGACAAAGAAAGAGGGACTTTACCACTTTAAGGGTGCTCCTCCTCTTCTATATAGTGTTGGTGAGGCCACACCTGGAGAACTGTGCCCAATTCTGGGCACCGCACTTCAAGAAGCCTGTGGACAAGCTCAAAAGGGTGCAGGGAAGGGCCACCCACATGATCAACCGCCTGGGGGACAGGCCCTATAAGGAGATGATCCTTAGGGAGGCAGTTCCTTAAGGAGATGATCCTCTGAGCTCAGAAGGAGTCAGTCCCAACACGAACCAAAGGGGGCAAGAGTGCTAAAAAGCCCCCTTGGCTCAGTACAGGCATTCAGGAGGGCCTGAGGGCATACAATCAGTGGAAGCAAGGGGCTATCACCAAGGAGGATTATACCTCCGTTGCTTGTGATTGCAGGGAGGTGGTTAGGAAGGCCAAGACAGAGATGGAACTAGGGCTGGCAACTAGAATTAAGAATAAAAAAAGTCCTTTTTCAAATACATATGGAGTAAGAAGAAGACACCAGGTAACGTGGGGCCCCTACAGGACAGGCTTAGCAATCTGGTGATTGCAGCAAAGGAAAAAGCTGATCTCTTCAACGAGTTCTTTGCCTCCATATTTCTGAGCAGGGACCAGGACAATTCCCCCACTAGGATTACGAACAGGCTGAGGGGACACAATGCCATGCCTAGAGTCATGGACGATCTAGTTAGGAAACTTCTGGAGGAGCTGGACATGTTCAAATCAGCAGGTCCGGATGCTTTTCATCCGAGGGCACTGAAGGAATTGGCGGAGGTCATGGCAGGGCCCCTGGCACGGCTGTATGGGCGCTTGTGGTGCTCTGGCCAGGTTCCAAAGGACTGGAAAGGGGCCATTGTGGTCCCCATTTACAAGAAGGGGAGAAAGGAGGACCCGGGTAACTATAGGCCAGTTAGTCTCACCTCAGTCCTTGGGAAGACTTATGAAAAAATTATCAAGGAGCACATTTGCAGGGGCCCAGCATGGAAGATAATGCTCAGGGGCAACCAACATGGGTTGTGGACAGATCCTGCCTCACTAACCTTGTTTCCTTTTATGACCAGGTCACAAAGTTCTTGGATGTGGGCGTTGAGGTGGATGTCATCTACCTGGACTTCAAGAAGGCCTTTGACACTGTTTCTCACCTCATTCTCATTAAAAAAACTAGGTGACTGTGGCATTGATGCCTACACAGTCAGATGGGTAGCAAATTGGCTCAATGGTCGCACCCAGAGAGTGGTGGTGGACGGGTCATTTTTGACCTGGAGGGATGTGGGCAGTGGAGTTCTCCAGGGCTCGGTCCTTGGGCCTGTGCTATTCAGTATCTTTATCAGTGACTTGGAGGTAGGCATGGAAAGCATGCTGTACAAATTCACTGATGACACAAAGATGTGGGGAGAAGTGGGCACACTGGACGGGAGGGAAAGAATCCAACTAGATCTAGACAGGTTACAGAGGTGGGCGGATGAGAATAGAATGGAATTCAATGCAGACAAGTGCAAGGTGCTGCATCTAGGGAGAAGGAACCTGCAACATTCCTATAGGCTCTATAGGCTGGGGAACACCCTTCTCAACAACACAGTGGCTGAAACGAATCTTGGAATCATTGTTGACTTCAGGATGGACATAAGCTGCCAATGTGAGGAAGCGATCAGTAAAGCTAACCACACCTTGTTGTACATCTACAGATGCATCACAAACAGGTCCGGGGAAGTGATCCTTCCCTTCTGTGCGGTGTTGGTCAGGCCACAGTTGGAGTACTGTGTCCAGTTCTGGGCACTGCACTTCAAGAAGGATGTGGCTAACCTTGAGAGGGCCCACAGGAAGGCCATTTGCATGGTCAAGGGGGCAGCAGGCCAGGCTCTACAAAGATTGACTAAAGGGCCTGAATCTATTCAGCCTCCACAAGAGAAGACTGAGAGGGGTCTGGTGGCCATCTATAAACTCACCGGGGGCACCAGCGGAAAATAGGTGAGGCTCTGTTCCCCCGGGCACCACCTGGGATAACAAGGAATAACAGCCACAAATTGACTGAGAGCAGGTTCAGGCTTGATATCAGGAGACATTACTTTATGGTTAGGGCTGCCAGGCTCTGGCATGGACTCCCAAGGGAGGTGGCGCTCTCCCCTACCTTGGGGGGTCTTCAAGAGGAGGTTGGATAGATATCTGGCTGGGGTATTATGATCTCAGTACTCATTCCTGCCCAGGGCAGGGGGTTGGACTTGATGATCTGTTCAGGTCCATTCTGACCCTAGAAACTATGAAACTACAAGAGACTTCAGGATCTGGGTTTGTTCAGCTTGAGCAAAAGAAGGCTGAGAGGTGAATTGATAGCCACCTACAAATATGTCAATGGAGAACACCAGGATCTAGGAGAACAACTTTTCAGAAAGGCCCCCCACCCTGGGAAGACATGGACGAATGCACATAAGCTCGTCAAGGAAAAGTTTCGGCTGGACATAAGGAAAAATTTCTTTTCCGTACAGGTAACTAGAATCTGGAGCATACTTCCAGCAGAGGTCGTGCCATCTGCATCTCTGGCGCTCTTTAAGAGGAGGCTGGACAAATATGTTGATAAGCTCATTTGAGCCCAGTTACCTCCTGCCCATGGGAGGGGACCGGACTTGATGATCTTACAGGTTCCTTCTGGTCCATCTTTCTGTGATTCTATGAAATGCGACTTCTGTTTGTAACCACAATGGGGAATATAAACTGGCTCTCCACCCTCCCAGGGGAGTGCTTAAATGACTAGTTTACAGTCATGTTCCCTCTCCTGGCCCAATAAATCTTGAATTATTTCCTCCAAGTGTTCAGCTTCAGCAGAAAGGGTGGAGCATACCCCCATCCAAGCTAGACTATAGGCTGGTGGCTAAGGCAGTGTCCTGCAAGGTGTTTGCACCTTCTCAGGATGTGCTATAATCCAAATCTCGCCCTTCCTGGATGCCTGCTCTACTGCTATACTGTTGAATAAAAGAGGTGGAGGGACATTACAACTGTCTTCCCAATCTCTTGTAGTTTGAAAGAAACCTGCGATTACCACTGTAGGGAGTCCAATCTTGTTGTTTTGGTAGGCATGCTCTCAGAATGCCTACTGCACTAAGCCCATTGTCATAAGGTACCCCCACATTTTTTTTGACACACCCTGTTCTATGGGCAGTCTGCTCAGCTCTTGCCCGCCATGCCTTGATGTTAGTTGTTATACAGAGTGCGGGAGGCTGTCCTGGTCTTATTACAATGAGCACCCAGATTGTGGTCCTGGCCTTATGGCCCAATTGCATGATTCCAAACCTCCCCTACATTATGCTCCATGCCCCATGCCTTGCAGATGACATCTTTACAGATGTTCTACCAATTGCTGATGCAGCCCCTCTCTGGGCCTTCTGACCTGTCAGGCTCTCTCAGTCCCAGTCAGTGCCTGCAGATCTCTCAGTCTCTCTGTACAGCCCATTCCTGAGCTGCCAGACCCTTCAGTCTCTCCTCTTGCCCCTCTCTGGGCCCCTCAGACCCATTGGTCTCATACAACCACTCCTTGGGCTACGAGGCCCCTCAGTCTCCCTCCCGGCTCCTCTCTGGGGTGCCAGCCCCTTTTGGTCCCTCAGCCTGGATCCTTTTAGATCTCCACTTTCCCAGCTGCTCTCTGGGCCTTCAGACCTGTCTGGTCCTGCACTCTATTCCAGGCCCTTTACTGGACTGCTGGACCCCTCTGGTCCCACCAAACTCGCTGGGCCTCACTATATACCTCAGGCCCCTTGCTGGGCCTCACTATCCAGGCCCTCAACCTTCTTGGTCCTGCACTCCATTCCCTGGCCCCCTCACTGGGTCACTAGACCCATGTGGTCCTGGTCTTCTTTGGCCCCTCACTGGGCCACAGGACCTGCATGGTCCTGGTCTCCTTGCCAAGTGCTTTTCTGTCAGGCTATGTTCTTCTAGCCTTCTTCCTCCATGGGGTAACCCACAAGGTAATGGGAGCTGAGGCTTTCTGGTGTCCTATCCTTGCCTTTCTCTGGAGTGAATGGCATTTCATGGAGGCTGCCCTGCCATAGGCAGCACTACCATGCTAACCAGCCCCAGTAGTGTAAAGTTTCAGGTCTTATCCAGAATCAGTCTTCAGGTGTACCTGATTTTACTCCTTCCTCTCTGGGCTCTCCCTAGATGTCTTACACCCCTCCTGGGCTGCCAACCATGGCCCCCCCTGGCCCTGGCTCCATCTCCCATCCAAGTCTTCCATCTCTGGCCCCCCAGCTTACTCTTGGACCCCTTTCCTTGATTCTTCCTCCTCTGATGGCCTAGCAGCAGCCATCATCATCCCAGGCTGGATACCACTTGACCTATTCCTCTTGGCTGTGGCCACACAAGGACCTTTGGCCTCTCCTAGGCCTTGGCCCTGCTTCAGGCTAGTTGAAAACTCCAGGCTCTCCCAGCTCTGGCAGTCTCTGCTATAGTCTATTTCACCCTTTGGCCCCTCCTGGGCCCTGGCCCTGCTTAGGCGAGTTGAAATTCCCGGGGTATCCTCCAGCTGTCAGCCCTTTCATTTCTGTGGGTACACTCTGGGCCCCTCCATAGATCACTCCTCTATGGGCTTACCCAGACCCCTCCATAGATCTTCCCTAATGAAGCCTCTTTCTTCTCTGGGCTCATCTGGACCCCTTACTAGGCCCCCCATACTCTATCCCACACACTGGGTTCACCCAGACCCTTCACTAGGTCTCCCAAATGCTCAGCCCCTGTCTCAGGACTCACTTGGCTCCTCAATAGCCCCACAGACTCTCAGCCCCTCTCCCAGGGCTCACCTAACCTCTCGCTAGGCCCCTGTGCACTCAACCCCTCTCTCTTTGGATTCATCTGGCCTCTCAACAGGCCCCAGGCACTCAGCCCCCTCTCAGGGCTCTGAACTAGGGCTACTATATTTCCAGTTCCAAAAAAAAGGACATCTGTTGTGGGGACACTGCACTTCCAACCCACAGCCCACTGGCCCTGCCAGTGCCCATCGTGCAGCCCCCACTCCCAACCTGCAGCCTCGACATCCCTGCTGCTGCTCCTCACTCCTGGCCTGCAGGCCCCTGGCTCTGCTGGTGACCCTCACTCCTGGCCCACAGTTTTTCATCCCCTCAGGCCATGCTGGTGCCCCTCAGCCCTGATCTGCAGCCCCTTGGCACTACCAGTGCCCCACACTCCTGACCCGCAAGGCCCCCCAACTCATGCCCTCACTCCCAAACCACAGGCCCCCCAGCCTTGCCATTGCTCTTCACTCCTGACCCACAGCCCTCTGCTCCCCCCAGCCCTGCTGGAGGTGCCCCAAGTTATCCCTGAACTGACCGGGCCAGAGCATGGCAGCTGATTCATGCAAGTGGTGGTGGAGTAAGTCTGGCCCTGGTGTGAGTGAGAGGGAGGAGGAGAGGAGGCTTGTGGCACCCCTCCACCCTGGGCTAGGGTTTGTTCTAGCATTGCACCAGGCAGCCTGGCCATGGCCCTCCCTCTCCCTCCCTCCTGGGCAGTGTCTCCTGGGTGCTCCACCCCCATGAGCATGGGCACCAGCCCATGTGCTGCCATCCCAGCCACAGAGCTCCCCACATCCCCCAAAAGGCCCCCCTCTCCTTTCCTTCACTGGAAGGGCAGGTGCCTTCCCCCCCACCCTCCCTGCCCTGCCACTGTGCCAGTGCCTGGACACCTTCCCCCAGCACTGCCAGTCCTCCCTTACCACTCATCCTCCTCCATATACCTCTGTCCCATACACACACCTCAGACAGGCCCAAGTCCTGGCCCTCCAAGCCCTGCTCCCCAAAGACTTACCTGCATCCAGATGCTGAGGCTGCTGCTCCCATCACTCTGCCTAGCTGCATGCCAGCCACATGTGTATACATGTGCACTCACACGTGGTGCCCCCTCCAATCGCCCTCTCACTGCTCCCACCAGCAGAGCAAAGCATAAAATCCTGGACAAAAAACCACCTGGACAGAGACTGAAGGATCCAAAAAGAGGACATGTCTGGGAAAACCTGGATGTATGGTAATCCTACTCTGGACCCGTACACTGGGTCCCTCAGGAACCTCCTCCATTTCCTTAGGTCCTACCCAAACCTCCAGATGTTATTCTCCTTGCTAGCATTCAGGAACTGCAGCCTTCCTACTGGGTGATGTTCCTACATCAGCTCCCAAGATGTTATTATCAGCCCTGCTCTCGGACTCTGGGCTTATACCCTATCTAAACTGAGCCCTCTTCTAATCAGGTGACTCCCTTGATCAGGCCTAACCTCACCTTTCAACTGATTCTGCAATTAGCCTTGACCCCCCACCTGCTGGTGGCTCAGCAGACTGCCTGACCCTTTAAAGTGGCAGGCGCATCAAGTGCCTGGCCACACTCATCAAGGGAGGTAGCTGGGGGAACACCTACATCCTAGATCCTAATCACCATTTAGTCAAAGTCAGGTGTTGAGCTACTCAGCCCTGTCAGATACTAAGGTACTTTTAGCTGACTGAACACTGACTTGTAGTTTGGGACATTAAAAAGCACCTGCTTTCTTTCTTTTCTAATTTAATATTTACCTTTCTGAAGCTGTCAGGGTAGCTGAAAAGAAAATGTTAGTTTTAGAGGCCAGACTTCATAAATTATCAAACAAAGAACATAAGCTATTTCATTTTGATGGTGTACAGACAACTCTAGCAATTGCAGATAGAGATAGAACTTGCTGGGCCATTTACAGAAAGCTCAAATGATTCTTTATTTCTAGCATTGCCATAAACTGATGTTTCTATTTGCTGTCGACATTGAGGAAATAAGGAAATTTGGAAATGTATGTATTTATAGATCAAATCAATGTATTTGAGCTTCAGTTTTGCAAAGTATATAAGCCCCCAAGCCCCTAATTCTATATAGCAAGGCATTTAAGATAATGCTTAGTCATAAAAGATGGATTTAAGCACAGACTTAAATATTTTGGTGAATTAAGTTCCTGTTTTCAAACTATTGAAAAATTGCAAATTTTTGGTAAAGTTACTGAATATGTGGGCCCATCTTTGATTAATTTAATCACACAGTTGGCATTTAAACAACACAGAAAATGGTATCCTAAGCAGATATCAAGGAAAACACATGGAAGTTGTCCTGTCAACAGCAGCAATGTGTATGATGAGATATTGGGTAGAAGAATGTGTATCTTTAGTGCCAGGATGGATTAAGGGTCTGATCCAAAGCCCACTGTAACCAATAAAAACCTTTCTATTCTTGTGAAACGGCTGTAGATCACATATGAAAAACATGAATGCATCCATTCCTAACAGGGTCAAAGGTCCTCCCAAGCCGAGTGGTCCATTAGGCTAGTATGGATAAGACACATCCGTTTCTATGGCCCAGCATACACAAGGGAGTAAAATGGCTAGCATTCTGTCCGGATGCCTTTGTTTCTTCAGCTAAATAACCATTTTAGAGTGGGACTGACTTGGTGAGGGAGGAGGCTTTGACACAAGACCACAGTAGTGCTCAAGCCTGCACTTGTGGAATCACAGCAAGACACCTTGACCAAGTGGCAGGAAAATATGGCCTGCAGATTGGATCCAACCCACCAGACCATTCTATCCAGCCCGTGGGGCTCTAAAAATTTTAGAAAATTAATATTTATTTTCTCCTGGCTGCCTGTCAAAGATGACAGAAGCCAGGGGCAGTAGGACCCAGGGGAAGCTGATGGCAGGACCCAGCAGCAAGGCCTGCCAGGCCCCGCCCTACCTGCAACCCCACCACCCCTGTCCCCACAACCAGAAGCCTCTGCCTAGCAGAGGCTTCTGGCCTGGGACCCTGGGGTTGTTCCCACCTCCCTCCACTGGAAAGAGACATTCAGATAAGGGTTGGGAGTTTGGGGGGGCAGGGGAGAACCAGAGGCAATTGCCCCAGTCCTGGGGGCCAGGCCAGCTCCTGCTGAGTCCTGCAGTTGTGGCCATGCAGCCAGGAACCATGTGGTGCCAGAGGACTGCAGCAGTGTTCAGGAAAGTGGGGAAAGTGATGGCAGGTGGTGGGCTGGGGCCAGGGCCAGCAGGGCCCAGAGCAGGGTGGCAGGAGCACGGGGTCCGGGCCAGCCGGGACTGTATGGAGCAAGGCCAGGCACTACCAGTAGGGAGAGTTGGGAGTCAGCCCAGTTCCATAGACCCCCTGCTGGCCTGGTCCACGTGCTCCTGCTGCCCCGCTCTGGGCTCCTGCCAGCCCTGGCCCCAGGGCACCAGCATGGACCCTGCACTTCCCACCAGCTGTCGCTGCGCTCCTATGCACCCACTCACTGCCACTCCCCCCAACCTGTACCTGCTATTTCCCTACTTTCCTGTCTGCTGCTGCCTGCCTACCTGCAAGCCACTCCAGCACCATGTGGCTCCCAACTGCATCACTGAACTGCGGGAGCACGGGGCCTGCACTGGTACCCTGGGGCCAAGACTGGGGTGTGTGTGTGCATGTCCATGCAATGAAGGAGGGAGAAAGGGGAAGAGACAGACAGAGGCAACAATAAGGGAGGGACAGTGTGTGTGTGTGTGTGTGTGTGTGTGTGTGTGTGTGTGTGTGTACACATGTGCATATGTGTGCAATGATGGAGGGACAGTGTGTGCATGTGTGTGCAATGAGAGGGGGACAGGGTGTATGTGTGTGTGCGTATGTGTGTGTGTGTGTGTTCGTAGGGCAAGTCCCACACACACCCCACCATATACATGCACCCACGTCTCCCCTTGAACTATCATACATGCAAACCCCCATACCTACACCCCCACACACCCCAGCCACCCTCCCCACACACCTTCCCCCACAAACCCCATACCCACACACACCCCACATATCCACACAAACACCCTCATGTTCCCTCACCCCTCACCCCACCCCCACACCCCCCACACATATCCACCTCCCATAAACCCCCACACACACCCACAGCCTCCCTGACATACCCACACACCCACAGCCTCCCACAAACCTATATCCACTCCCCACAATATACAAAAGTAAGACTTCATTTTAAGCTATTGTGCAATCATCTCTATGTACACTACACAAACACATGTAAATCAGGACAAAAATATTTTTTTTAAATGAAGTTAATGAATGTTGTAGTAGATGCTTGATTTTTATAATATAATTTGGTATTTTTCTGGTTCAGAGATGGCAAAACCCCTTGCTGAAAGGAGTACTTCCAGGGACAAGGGGAGGGACTTCTGATGGCAAAGGTCAGGGGTTAGGGGGTGGCACTTCTGGTCCCAAGATGGCAGCCAGGAGGTGGGGCACTTGTCAAGGGGGAGGAGCTACCCATGCAGCCCTCAACAGCTCACCAAAACTTGTTAAGTGGCCCTTCACCTGAAATAATTGCCCTCCCCTGCCTTAACCACTCAGCTGGCACAGTCCTTCTGTATCCCAATAGAATTTATTATTTATCAAAACAGAGGTCACTCAGGGATACGAAGGATGGGAGCTCTTATTCAAGTTTGAAGCTAAGATCTTGTAAATATAGTCTGCTGCTTATGACATTTTAGATATTTTATTCAAATCTAAGTATGGAAAAGATTTTAATTTCCATGCTAGTTTGCTTGGTATACAGATACTGCATGTCTGGGCTGTTCAGCTTTTAAACCACTGGTGGCCACACATCCTGTTGGCTGCAGCCATGGGAGCTGCACACCACCTGGGCACCCCCCCCCAATGCACTATGCAAATGAGCACCCGAGCCCCAACTACCTGGGTCATGGGCTCCCCCAGCCTGGCAGGCTGCGCCATGCTACACTGCCCTATTTCCTGAGGCAGGGGCAGGAAGTGGAAACTGGAGGAGGGTAGAAGAGCATGCACCAGAGCAAGGAGGAGAAGCGGTGGCTGGGTGGGGGCTGTCAGGTCACAGATTACCCCCACAGGGGCTGTATACAGCCCACAGGCCAGCATTTAAACAGCCCTGCCGAATGCCTTACAAAAGAAGAAACAAAAAGTAACTTTAAAATAAATTCCTTATTACTTGAACATCTATGTCCAAGGCAAATGTGAACAATCAGATGATTTTGCATCTGAAACAGTAACATTACAGAGAACAGTAAGTTTGAAGGAAGTGTTTGCAGTATTAGTATTCATTGGATCAGCTTCAGTACAGCTAAAGCAAAAGTAAATTCTGTTGGCATGATCAAAATGATTATTATCAGATGGTGAACAGAATGTATAGAACTGTGTCATTACCAAGGGAGCCAGACAGGTGTTCTGGAAAATGTCCACAGACTAAAAACACATACACATGCCATCAGCTAACAGAGCGTGTCTGCATTCTGCAGACATCCAGCCAAAAATTCACACACAAAACTTAAATTACAAAATGGCAAATTAAATAATAAAACCTCATCCAATTTGATGTCCAAAGTTTGTGGCTAGCCTAGAAATTTCTGAGCTAATGTGGATTAGTGTTCATGGAGGAAAGATGGTTATCTAATGGCTACAACTCTGAAGAAAATTTAATCTATGGATGGCTAACATGGGGATTATCAAAAAGTAACAGGGGTGCATTCTTTTTGATGCACATAGCACCATGTCCCATTTTCAAGAGCGATGTGGCAATGAGATCATTCAGTGTCATTGGTCATTTTTACAATTATATTCCATAATTTTCAGTGATTTGTAAGTGGCAATGATACCAATTTAAAAGTCCCAGTAATTTAGATCACTGCAATAGTATATAGAACTTTAAACCAAAAATTACAGGTTGAGTCACTAGTTGAAAGCTCAAGGAAAATGAGTCAATTTGTAGAGTAAGTCATAAGCAGAGAAGTAAATAACTCTGAAGAGGTAGAAGAAAAGAGTGAGGGGAGGGGAAAAAACTGTCTTATTATAGGTAAATTCAATCTGGTTACTATTTGCAAGACATGTCATTAAGGCAGTAACAAAACTTCCTTATGAGTTTCTAAAAATAACAGATAATTTCTTAATATAGGAAATAGTGCACCTAACATTGGTTCACTCAATATCAGACTTCATTCTAACAGACAGAGAAGAGTTAATTGCTGACCTAAAATTAGCAGTTGCCTAGGTACCAGTGACCATGAGCTGCTTACATTTACCTTGTACAAACAGAACCTAACACCATACAGTAATATGCCTACTTCCAACTTTAAAAGAACAGTTTTACAAATCTTAAAGCAATTGTTAACATAGCTGACTGGGATCTTAAATTTAAACCAGGAAGTGTTAACAGAACTGACAGCTGTTCAAGGACATCTTACTAGATACCTACAATTAGAAATAGAAATAGAATATAGCAAATGTAGTGTGCATAACAGATACTTTGTTTCATAATTGAGATAAGGAGTTAGATTTTATTCCATATTATCTCCTGTATTGTGGATGGAACATCTGGAACAAAGGAATATTGGAGGCAACACTTCCTAAAATTAAACTTTTTCAGATGAAGATAATCAACTCACTCCCAAGAGTCTTTGAGACTGTATCTGAGGAGTTCTCTGAATCGCTAATGTTCATTTTAAAACACCTTGTAAGACAGGGAAATTCCAGTAGGTTCAAGGCCTATTCAATCTTTAGAAAGGGATAAACCAGAGAACTATAGACTAATTAGCCTGATTTTGATCTCAGGCAAAACAACAAAATAGCTCATTTGGGATTCTATCAACAAAGAATTCAAGGGTAAAAATATAATTAATACTAGTCAGCCCAGTTTCCTAGAATGTAGGTCTTATCAAACCATTTGTTGTCTTTTTAATAGGATTGCAGGTCTGGTTGTGTGAACTTGGATTTCTCTAAGACCTATGACTTAGTACCACATGATATTTTGATTTAAAAAGTGCCTTCTCTGGAATTAACCAGGTACATCTTACATGGATTAAAAACTCACTCATTGGTAGATCTTAAAATGTAGCTGTTAATGGGGAAATATCAATATGAAGAGTTACCCAGAGATTGGACCTTGGTCTAATGCTATTTAATGTTCAGTGATCTAGATCAGTGGTTCTCAAACATTTTTTTTGTGGACCACTTGAAAATTGCTGAGGGTCTTGGCAGACCACTTAAACTCTTTTTTGTTCTACAAATCAAAGCACACAACTCATATTTTAATATCAGTAGTCTTACCTTACAAGTACAGATATTCTCGTTTGTTCCGCAACCTTTCTGCAGACTACTTGAATGGAGCTCGCAGACCAGTGGTGCTCCATGGACCACACTTTGAGAACATCTGATCTAGATAATCTAAAAATCTTTGCTGGTGGGGTAGAAAATTATGAGAAATACAAGTTCTTCTTACTGAGTGATCTGACTCCCCTGGTTACATGCTTCTTGATTACAGCTAAATGCTAGTTTATACTTTGGGAATATAAGTGAAGGTTAAATTTACAGCATGGGAGACAAAGAAAGCAGTGACTCAGGAAAAGACTGGAGTGGTTGTGGATAACCACCTTAGCTGAGCTCCAAAAGCAACGTAGCTGAAAAGAAACATTCAGTCTTTGAATGGATAACATGGGGAACATCAAATAGGAATAGGGATGCATTTTTTTGCTGCCCATAGCACCATGTCGAGTTTGCTCTCCATACTTCAAGAACAATGTGGCAATATTAGGGAGAAATCAAAGGATAGCAACAAAAATTATCCAGAGGCTAGAAAACCAGCCTTATTATGTGAGGTCTAAAATGCTCAGCTTTCTTAATTTAATCAAAAAAGGTTGAGAGGAGACAGGATTACTGCGTTAGATACTTACCTGGGCAAGATATCTGATAGGGCTTTTTGACCTTGCTGACAAGAGTATAACTAGATACAATGATTCAAAATTGAAGTTAGACCAATTCGACCTTGAAATAAGACAGCATTCCCTAGTTGCAAAGGTACAAAAGCACTGCCACAGCTCCCCACAGGAGGTGGTGGTATCCTCACCACTGCTTGGAAGATGCAAAATGAGGCTAGATGTCTTTCTGAAAAATATGCTTTCAACTAGCTCTTAGGAGAAATTCTATGGTTTATTCACGCATGTGTGGTGTTGGGTTGCAGGTCAAGGTAATCCATTCTGGACTTGGAATCCATGAAGCTATGATTCTCCCACTTTATTTGTGCACCTTGAAGAGATCAGGATGTCCTGCAGAGGCCTCGGAGGACTGAAATGCTTTAGTCTAACTCAGAGGTTCTCAATCCTGTTAGACTCAAGGCACCCCTTAAAAATTCTAGCTCTTAGCTTTCATTCTTTTCCTGACTACAGAAAAAACAATAGAGCAGTTCTTCTGCTTCAATGAACTCAGAAAAATCACAATGAGTTAGAATGTTTTTGACACTGAGGATTCCTACTTGCAATCTGAATTTATCTTGGAATCATGAGGCGTCCACATCTAACAGTGCTAATATTGTGTGGCATCCTGTGGTACCCTTAAAAAGCATAGCACCCTGGTTGAATATTACTGGTCTAACTAATGCCTCTGGGTTTATGATAAGGGATCTGTAGAAAGTGTAATGGTCTGTGATATGCTGGAGGTCAGACTAAATGATTTATTCGTCTCTTCTAGTCTTAAATTTTAAGAAACTGAATAAAATAGCTAGAAATGAGGTGCTGACCTCCCTGTTGGTGTGTAACTACTAGCTGTGAATTAATAACATTTATGAGGTATGGAAGGAAGGCGGGACTATCAAACATAGGTGACCAGATAATTACTTAACGACTAAAAATACAAAACTGTACAGATGATTCCCTATGAGGTCATTAACTATCATCATTAACTACTATTCTGGTACCACTAAATCCGAATTCTGGCATGGACTTTGCAAAATTTGTTGTGGACTACTTTAATAAATGCTTCCAAATTCCTGAGATCCTATTTATATGATTTGTCCAACCCTTTCCATAACAGGTAAGGTCTCCAGAGTGTACTTCTCAGTATCTTTCAATGCAAAGCTTTATTTATGTAAATTAAATGAAATTTGGAGGAACACAGTGCACACAGTGTGATAGTCTATGACTCTGAATCTCCAGTGCATAACAACACATTTTGTACTGGATCAAGAAGACCCATTTAAAATTATTTGAGCTACTGACTTGCAGCTGCTATGAATAGTTGTGGACAGCTAAACTTTTAATTGAGTTCACACCTTGAAAAAGGGCATTTGACATGTTTGTACAGTCAAAAAACTCCTCTGAATACACTGACATTTTGTAAATAATCTCTTAAGAGAATAAGCAAAACAGGAAAAACAGTTCAAAACAAAGCTGGTGCAATGCCTTAGCAAATACATCAAAGCCAGTAACAGTTACAGTAACAGTGTTCTAAGCCTCAGCTCTGCAAATGCAGCCTGATTGCCAAAGTCAATAGAAGCATTTGGTTCTGAAGAGGGGGACAGATGGAGAGACAGTTTCTGGATGTGAGTTGCATTGAGCTGAAGTGCCTGAAATAGAAACAGAAATGAAAGGGAAGATAAAAGTAGCTGGGGTCCTTCTTGATGTGCTTGTTAAAATGTGGACCTTTACAGGCTTTTTAGTACAAATATGACTAAGGAAAAGAAAAATATGGCCTAACATATGTCCCTGCAAACAATGCTATATGACCTTGCTACTCACCTATGACAAGGGGTATAAAGTCAGGGTGGTCAAACTTTCCAAATGCAGGCTTCATTCACCTAGCCAGAAGTCTGAAAGTAGTATTTCATTTTCATGAATTGGAGCAAGTTGAAGCTGCTCTCCTCAGGCAGGCTTCAGAGTGTAATTTTCCATCTTCATCTGAATGGTGTTGCTCAAATTGAGATTGAGTATTGCAAGACAGGGTCCATATATCTGCAGCACTCACCACCTGCAAAGGATGTGTGATGAAGCCACATTACACATGAATAAATTGACCAAACTTCAGAAAACAAAATTTGGGATGGAGTCTAAAATGCCCCATAAACTTCTAGTATGGACCATAGTCTATACAAGGGTTTGGCAACCATTTCTTCCATGGGCCAGTGGTTGCAACTAGCCCCTTTTTGCAGGCTACAAATCTCCTCACCCCATAGAGCTCAAGCCAAGAAAGCAGCAGGAAGGGCTACAGAGAAGCAAACGGCAGAGGGGCAGGGTAGCATGGCACATCTGTGCTGGGTCATCTGATGACCTGCTGCCTAAGGCTGGGTCAGACCTTCCCAGCCTGGACCCAGCCAGACCATAGAGTCCTGACCCCTGGTCTATACCACTTTGAGTTCCAGTGAATGTCATTACTACAGAGCAGCTCTGTGGGTGAGGGAAGCTCTGCCTCTGATGGTAGAAGCAGTATAGATGCAGTCATGTGCTTCTGCGCCTGAGCAAAAGAGTTCTGCCTGTCAGCCGAGTTAATTAATATAGCTGCATTCATGCAGCACTGTGAACAAATTAACTGGCCTCCTAAGGGGAAAAAATAATTAGCCTGGAAGCAATGCCATCTGAATGCAAGGCCTGGCCATGTTGTGCTGAGTCCTCTCAGCAAATGCAGGAAAATGCTGCCTGGTGCTGGCCCAGGACCAATATTTCAAATTTGGGACAAAAGTCCTGTTTTAGGGCATTTTTGAGGGCATAAACTCCAAATTCAAGACTGCCCTGGAAAATCTGGGAAGACTGGTTGCATATGAATGAGTCCTGTAGCCATAGTGGAAGGGTCAAAGTGATGAACATGGTATAAGAATCTGAAACAAATAATGATGACTTAGCCTGTGTGTAGCACTTCTCATTCACAGATCTCAAGATGCTTTACAAAGGAGGGTTGTGGTTGGGTCCCTTTGTCTATGGTTTGATCAACGCCGCACACCCTGTTACGGAGTACACCACCTTCTCGGGATACTCGTCTGCCACGACTTGATGGTATAATTGAAGAATTCTCTCCCAGAGAAGGAAAACTGACTCTGCTATCAGGGCTATCTTTAATAATCCAAAATAATTAGTTATGGCCTATAGTAGAGCCTCACAGGCCTAACAGGGAGCTCCTCCAACCCCAGTACCCCCACCACAGTTCTCTGGTATTAACAAGGGCTGTTAAGGAGTCACAGCCAGGAGCGGCTCTCAGTACCTTCCTGGTTAACTTCCATGAATCCTCTGCAGTCCATTAGAAACAAAAATAAAGAAATATGGGCAGGGGTTTCTCTCACCCCCTGCCACCACTACTTTCAAGTGTAGGGTCTCCCTTCTCACCATTTCCCATGTCCTGTTGGGCTCTCCACCGTGTACTTTCAGACTATCAGTGCAGGATTCTGGTCTCCAGCTGCTGCTTGTTTGCCCTGTATTAATGCAAAGCACCTGAAGAACTGAAATCAGGTGATTCCTCTCCTGAGGGTATAAACTGCTCGGGCTGTTCTAGCCCAGCCTTAGTGTTCCCAAATAGGACTTTTCCCTCCCAGGGACTCTGTTTCCAAGAGGTAACCGTAAAGGGGTGAGACTGCAGCTGTGCTCCCTGGAGCTTCCCTGCAGCCCATGCTTTCCCTGTGTGGTAGTTCACACCTCAGCTTGGCACAGCTCTGAAAGTAAGGGTTTTATTCCCCTCATGTCCCCAGATCTGCCCTGGGGCTTCTTGGGGTTGCTGCTTCAGGATAGGCTCTCCAGCTGCCCAGTTTCAGCCACTCCTGAGTCTTGCCCCCTCACTGGTAAGGCAACTTGCCTTACAGATGCTGAGGGAAAAGGAGCAAGCATAGATTTCCTTTCTCTAACTCCCCTGTTCTACAGATCACGGCTCTACCCCAGCTCTGCACTGTCACCACCCCACAATCCTGGCCTCAGCCCCTCCCACTTCTGAATGCTGCTCCCCACCCACTGGCAGCCCATCCTATCCCCCAGCTTAACACACCCTGCCTGCAGGGGTCCCAGGCTGGTCTCATTATCTACCACTTAAAGAGTTTTGGTGACTTGTTTTGGGGGTGGGAGGGAGGTGCTAACCCAGCCTACAACAGCTCACCAAAACTCCCTCAATGGCCCTTCAGCCAAAATAATTGCCCACCCCTGTTCTAAACCATAGTTGTCCTGATCCCAAGTTTAGTGCCTTATTTCTGGAACCTGTGGCTGAGCTACTACATTTTAGCTACCCTGTTAGAGGCAGGAATTAGGGAACTATATGGAACACAAAGTCAAAGTCACCAAGTTAACTGTCACCTGGCATGGGATAAATGTTACTTTGGGATCCTCAGCAGTTCTGTGAACTACTGCAGCTCAAGTGTTTCTCCATGAATCCTTATTATCAAGATGTGTTCAAAGGGTGTGCTCTTCACATTTGCACCATCACCTACCTAACCAATCATTGGTCACCTAGGAAACAAGCCTGAGGTGCAAATTTGCATGCTCTGCCAGAGCTTCTAATATTAGCATGTGAATATCAGTTAATTTACAAGTTGAACAAAGATGTCCAAACCCTGCTTTAAATCTACATATGCTGCTGTTTTATTTTTTGAGCACATTTTTGAACAGACAAGATGCAAGCACATCTGTTAAACACAAGAGCTTGTTAATCTTACTCCATTGTATCAGTGTGAAGAATTAGATAGTAAATGTGTGTTTCCATAGCAACAAGTAGAATTAATGTTACTATATTGCTGCTGCACACGCACACATTAAGAATGGCAATGAACAGTTCTTGCTCCTCAGAAAAATCTCAGTAAGAATTCAGTCACATTTATTGAAGTAATTGGGTAGCAACTGTCTAGACTTTCTCTTAGCTCACAGTCACAAAAAACCCAAGCTAAAGCAGATGTTAGGGATTGGATCTGGAACCTGCAGATCAAGGACAAAGTTAAGGAACCAGCTCTATTTTTTTTCCAGCTTTCTGTGTCAGTGTCTCACAGCAAATGCCATACTACTCTACATTCTGCAGTTAAGTGAACACCTGGCTCGACAATGGCATTTCAGGTCTGATTCTAAATTTCCTTGACTCTGTGGGAGGAAGGTGGATGATGAACTTCATTTTTTTTCTGCCTACTTTGCTCCAGTGCCACTGAAATTCAGAAAAGCAAGCAATATCAGAAATCTAAAAATGTATTGGACAATCTAGGCTTCATCAAACACAAGTCAGAGATTTCCTTAGGATTTGGCTATGTTGCTATGTATCACGCTCTGCATATCCATAGTGCACGCAATCATTAAATCATAGACAATTAGGGTTGGAAGGGACCTCAGAAGGCCATCTGGTCCAACTCCTTGCTCAAAGCAGGACCATTCCCAATTAGAACATTCCAGCCAGGACTGTTGAGCAGGGCCTTAAAAACCTCCAAGGATGGAGATTCCACCACCAATCATGAACAAATGTTACAAATTGTTTACTCCTGAGAAGATTGACCTTTTTGTGTATTGATAAATATGCATACCATATACTAAACCAGCTCACAATTATAAGTACAACAACATTTCCAGTTGGGAAGTCTTCCCCTAGTATGTTAGTTATGAATTTTAATCGTGAATCTTAATTGTTCACAATATGAAGAACATTTTGTAAATTCATAGTAGCTAGAAAAAATCATTATGAAAAATAGCTATTGAATATTTGCAGTGGCCACATTAGAAATGACACCCAGTTAGCTTTTTGGCATTTAAAATATTTCCCTGGTTTAATCCATATTTATTAACTAAATGACTTTAAATGCTTATTTTGAAAAGTTCAAAAGGTTTGGGAGCTCACTTAACTAATTTTCTAATTAAAGGAATTCAATAGGTCAAACAACCTGAGCAACTTGCAAATTATTTTGAGTCCAAGAGTACTGCAAAAAGTTGATCTAATTTATTTGAATATATCTGAAAAGATTCAGATAGAGCTATTATTAGCCGGAGCTATTATTTTTATCAGCAAAAACTTTATATGTTCTAAGTACTGTGTTAACTGCCCAAAGTCAAATGGCTTTTAGTTCCCATGTAGATTTTTATTATCTTGGCCAGGCTGTAATGGGAGACTGTACTAATATTGCTCCTAGACAATTTTAGCTTACAGATAGAACCCCTTATATAGAATCCACATAACACAGAGATTCATCAGAGAAAACAGATTACCCTGAACAAGATTACATTATCAGAACACCAAGAGCCTGTGAAAAAGGACAAAAACAGAAAGAGTCATACTCCAATGATCATATAGAACAAAGGGTTCTTTTCTACTTGTTAAAACCTGTTGTGTCCCTATGATCTTCATGTGTCATCCCTTGTCCTATCATCCTTTGTGTCAGACCCTTAGGGCCAGGTTTTCAAACTCAAAGGGCATGTCTGTAAGGACATAGCAGTGCCATGAAGTTAACCTGTGCTAAACTATGGAACTGGGCTTATCCAGTGAATCACTGTGCTCAGATTAATTAGCTCTGCTGACAAGAAAGCTGCTTGTGCAAGTTGTGCACCTGGATGGGACCATACTACAACAGAGATCCACCAGGGCAGTGGCGCAGTGAGCTCATTAAATGCCTGGGGCAGAGCAGGGGGCAGGGCGCAAGGCTATGCTGCCTACGGTAGCTAGGGTGGGAGAAAGGCATGCAGCAGCATGAGTGAAGGGAAGGGTAGTCTTACCTGCCCAGACTAGTGCTGCTGCTGCTCAGCATCAGTGTCAGCTTCCATGGCCAGGCTTCCTCTGAGCAGATCCAGGTGGCCCATTTGCTCTCCCCTACACACACACATTGGGAGCAGGACTAGGCCTATTCTGGCAAAGGCTCCTGAGGGGGGAGTACCATGGTGCTCCCTGCATTCACCCCCCCAACAGGATACACTGCTTAGTACGGTGCTGTGCTTCCTGCTTTCTGCTGCTGGGCAGGGGCAGAGCAGGACTTCCACCGCTGCATCAAAGACTCCAGTGGTAGCTGGTGCCCGGGGCAGGTGCCAAGCTCTAGTTATCTTACTGCACTATGGGTCAGATTCTATTCCCACTTCTAGGTGCACAAGTGGACATAGGCACCTAAATATCATTCTGCTCCACTCTGTTCAAGACCCTGGAAAAATAAGTACAAAATGCATGGGTTCCCCTTCTTCCCCTCTTTCTCCTCACTGCTTTTCTGTGACTCGGTCTTAAGGGTATGATTGTAACGCTTTACAGAAGTACATGCATTAATGGAGTCTCAGGACTTGAACTGGTTGGAATAGGCTCCCATGTATAAGTGCCTAAGTCCACTTAGATGTCTAATAGATACCTACTTAACTCGCAGCAAGACAAAGTCATTTTCATGGCTTGCTCATGCCATGAAGGGCCAGTTTTGCAGGCATTTCCTGGCAGCCCTGTCCCTCACTGTTAATTGGCAGAGAGGCCCTGCCATCACTGCAGATAATAGGTCTCAAGCATGTAAGAGTGGCTACAAGGATTGCCACATTATCTATAAGTATCATGATAAGGATTTGGAGATTCCAAAGCAGCGTATTAGATAAATAATAAGGTGGGGGGGGGGAGAAGGGTTGGGTTGATTTTGCAGGAAATCGTGGCTAATGAAATATTTCCTAGCAATCGTGGATGTTGCTGGTTTTTGTGGTTGCCACAAAAATTGCAAAATAATTACAGGCAACCCCTGCTTAGCGCTGTTAATTGGTTCCTAAAAAACTAAGCATTAAGTGAAACGAGCACTAAGCAAAATCGAAAGTATTTGATGACCCAAGATGGTGACTGCAATTGTTTTTAATGACCTGAGATGACGACCGCCAGCATTATAACAAAACTCGCTAAGTGCTAAGTGAAATCAGGTATCAATTTCAAATGCGCCTTGTGCCTGCCTCTGCTCTACCAGGCGTTCTCATGCGGCCTTAGCCCGGACTATCAATCTAGCCTGTCCCGGGCTTGTGAGTGGACTCCAAAGGCTACCTCAGCTGACGTCCGGGCATCCCTTTAACTCGTCTGCCACGACTTTGAATGGTACCTCAGTGGTGGGGTTCCCCTTTGAGGGAGCCTCCAGGGTCATCACGCCTCTCAGCGGGCACTCATAGGGCTCCGAACTCCCCTACACCCCGGCCACTCGCCACCTTGGGTCGCAGGTCTTCTGGCCCTTTGGCATCCCTGGCTCCACTTGGCTTCTTCCTCAGACTCCCGTGGTCCTGTGGCCACGAGTCCCAGAGTCCCCGGGTTGTGGCTCGAATGTGAAGACTTTGAGGCCCTTGGACCTGGATCTGACTAACCTGTATCCCTAGTGCCCTATCCCAACCACCCTGTGACATAGCATGCAATCCCCACCACCATGACAGCCAAAGCGATGTGGCCAGTGGACCTGGAGGCCACAAAGGAATAAAGAGTGTCCTTAGCCTATGGGCCCCGTGTTTTCCCTGTGCCTATGTGCCCCAGCCTCAGTTGCTTGCCTCACTCGGGTATGGTGTCCCGGCTGATTATCCTTGGGATATAGTGGGGCCCACCTGCCGCTTAACCGACCCTGCTTGGGGTCTTCTGCTGTGCCCTGCAGCGATCCCCGTTGGGGGTTCCCGTCGGCCCCGCCCTTGTTACCTCCTCTCCGGGGCTTCCCTGCCAGCTCGCCAGTTGGTGCCTCCACCAGCTTGCCCGTCGTTGCCTCCACCGGTTCTGTAACCAGCTTCGCTGCCTCTGCCTCTATTGGCCTCGCTGCCGGTGCTGCTGCCAGTGCCGCTGCCAGCTTCTCTGCTGGTGCTGCTGCCGATGCCTCTGCTGGCTCCTCTGCTGGTGCTGCTGCCGATACCTCCACCGGCTCCTCTGCCAGTACTGCTGCTGGCTCCGCTGCCGGCTCTGCTGCTGGTGCCTCTGCCGGCTCCTCTGCTGGTGCTGCTGCCGGCTCCACTTCCGGCTCTGCTGCTGGTGCTGCTGCTGGTGCCTCTGCCAGCTCCTCTGCCGGTGCTGCTGCTGGCTCCACTGCTGGCTCTGCTGCTGGCTTCTCTGCTGGCTTCGCTGCTGGCACTGCTGTCGGCTCCACTGCCGGTGCCTCCGCCGGCTTTGCTGCCGGCTCCTCTGCTGGTGCTGGTGCTGCTGCTTGTGCCTCCCCAGGCTCTGCCCCCACCGTCCCGGGCTGCCTGATGTAGCAGCTGCGCCCCTCAGGGTGTGGGCTTTCCTGTCGAGCCTCTGCTTACCAGTGCCCCCCCTGCACCCTTGGGGCATCTTTTGTCTCCACCGGGTGTCGTCTCCAGCTGACGTCACCCAGTCCCAGCTGAATATGAGTGCAACTGATGAACCGCGTGGGTGGTTTCGCCACGTGCGTTTCCCCACGCTTTTCGGACCCTGCAGGAGGTAAGTGGGGGCTTTCTTTTGCTTTGGCCTGGGGTCCTCCTGTAACCCTGTCTCCCCTGGGACTCGCCTTATAGTGAAATAGCACTAAATGAAACAGCGTTAAGTGGGGGTTGCCTATAGGTCCCTACTAATAGATAGACTAGAATCTGTCCCTTCACCTATCTTATAGCCAAGTGACTCCAAAGTACACAAAAGCACCAGGAAATCTCCATATTAGAAGTTTTCCAATAGTACCATGGCCCACTGTGAGCAAAGAGGGTCTCTGATGTTGGGGAACTTTTTTACATGGGGACTTCCATGTTGCACTTCCAAAGAAGCGGAAAGAAGAAGCATGTCAGACAGCCTTACAGATGCAAAAGGCCATACAGATGGCTCCTTCTTGACCTTCATTTGACCCCTAGAGGCAACAGTAGAGAATGGGGAAGGGGAGACGAAGGTCTCTCTGGGGAAGATGGTAGCAAAATAAACAGGGTGAATTTAGTCGAGTTCACCTGCATTTTTTGGGGCAGCACCATTGCATTGAACCTATGGATGTTGGTTCGTTTCAATGGCTATTCTCCTTTTCTGTAGCCCTCCTGCTTCCCAACCTTTGAATCCTCCCTCTTTTTCTGTTTCCTCCCTGCATTAATTATTTGCAACACAGTGAGCTTTGTTCCTACTCTTAATCTCCATTTCATCCCCCAAAATGATAAGTGATTAAATGGCTAAGGTTCATGCTTGGTGTAAAAATTGCACTTCAAAGTTAATACTCCAAATTAATTGATGGCCAGGCAGGGGAGAAGGAAGTTTACACCTCTGATGCACTGCATCACGCTCGCAACACATTTCTATTTTGCATATGTTGTAATTCAATTAAAAAGGCCATCACCGCAGGCATGAGGACCATATAAACACATCCTGCCCGCCGTATATTTGATCACCCTGATATATGCACAATTGCCAGTGTGAGCGTGAATTTTTATGCAAATGTAAGTCAGAGCTCATTTTTGGGATTGTGGCCTATCTGCTGTTTAGAGAAGGGGCTGGCAATGATTTCCAAAATGGCCCAGCTCAGGTCCAAGGGTAGGCTGGTGCTAGGACCCAGCTGCTGCCACACTTCTTCATGCCACCCAGCTCTGACACAGCATGGATGAAGCTCCCTGCCATGGTGCCATGGTTGCCCAGGCATGGTGCAATGTGGTATGGGTAAATCCCCCAAATGCTGAATACCACCATAGCTTCCGCTCCACTGGCCAGATCCAAAGTCTCTGCAGGCTGGATCCAATGTCCAACGGGCATATTGCCAACCCTTTAGACTGCTTTGCTAGGCAAATACACGATACCATATAAATTTACAGCAATTAAGTTGATTTTAGCTTTGTTATTACTGAACTGCTATTACTATATTTACTCAAATACAAGACAACTTTTTTCCCCGAATCAGCATGGAGTAAAAAGACCCCCACCTTACATTTGCATACAAGGAAACCTCATTAAATACATTGTGTATCACTAAACTGCTGCCAAAAGCAGCACAAGCCAAGAGCAGCATGCACTCAGTAATAGAAACTAACTATGAAGCCAACACAGAGCATGACTATTAAAATATATGGCCCATATTAGGCAAACATACCGATAGAAACCTACCTTTATTTTTTTAAAGAAATTTTTCTTGTTCCAAACCAAATCAGCCAAATTAACTCCAAATTCGCGAGTCAGTCCAGAACCATAAGTGGCCCTACAACCGGCAATCATCCTTCACTCCCATCAGGGGCTTCAGATGTTTCCAAAGTCTTTTGGCAGACATCCTACATGCAGGCCCAAGCCTGGAGACTTGGGGTTCAGATTCCCCCAAGTTTCACCTGCCCTCAGCCATATGGCTGCAAAAGCAAGCTAGGGAGGAGCCTCCTATTTCCATAAAGTAGGCTTTAAGTCCCAACACCTCAGCATGTAGTAAACCACACCAAAATTATCCCCAGGAACGCTTAAGGAAAACTGCCTTCATGGACCCAGATACATGGTATTTTCCCTCCCAGTTAAGCTACCACAAGAATAAATTAACACAACCTATCTGAAGAAGATACATAGTTGTACATATTGAGCTCAGTCCCCTTCAGAACTAAAACTTTTCCAAGGCCTGGTGAGCCACAACATTGCACACATTTTGACTTCCTCTTAACTTCACAGCTGAGCTGTGCTTTTCTTTCCCATTTCCAATGATTCTTGTTTCTTCAGCAGCCTTAAATGTCTGTAAACATCATCAAAGGGGGCCCAAAACCATTTATCCAGAATCCTTCTGTCACCCCCCACCCCAGCCTGTCACATATGATTAGTGTGGCTCTGCCCTCGGGCTGCACCTAATTTGCATATACATTTTTGGAGGATCCCAGAACTCAAGAGAAAAATGCCAGTTTCCAGTCATGAGTGGGGGGCTAATTAGCACATGGATCCTTTGTGGTGGGTATCTAGAACTCGCATACATACTGAGCAATTATTGGAGGTTTGCCTTGAATTTGTCCCCCTCCCACTGCAACAGCAGGGAAAATAAATCTGGAGGGCCAGGTAGCCCTCTTGCCATGTGTGCCTGCCTCCTTGGTGTTTTCAAATTTGCTTCTCATTTCCATGTGCTCAGGGAAAACAGGGTCAGGTAACAAGAAGTGGGGGAAGGGGCTTCAGAGGGAAGAAGCTGGAAGTGGGCAGAGAGCAAGGGGGCTACCTGACCCCCCAGATTTATTTTCCCTGCTATAGCAGTGAGGACAAAGTCAAGGCAAATCTCTGGTATTAGATCCTATATATACCTGAACAATTATAACAAATTTATAAATTTTCCATATATAGAATCTAGCTATTGGGGCATTGTGTAATATTTAAGTAAATATGGTATGTTGGTTTCACTGCTTACCTTAATAAAACTGCTCAGAAATATAAGCCTTCCCAAGATAAAAAATAATTTTCTATATCTAACAAATAACAAATATCTAACATCTAACAAATCTCATTCTAGATTTAGTGAAAGTTTAATTTTTGCTATTGTAGTTTCTCCTATTTTAAAATCATGAGGCTTGCCAGTCAAATAGTACTGTCCATATGCTGCATACACCAGCTCCATTGCTCATGCTGACTGTAAAATTTAACTGTCTGAATTTGTTCTTATTTTGCCATTTGCAGCATCTTGAACTATCTTTTATTCTCCCACAAAAGTGGGAGAAAAGCCCTGCTGAGCAATCTGATTTTCTTTTGTTCATCTTTTTCTTTAAATAATAAAAAAAACTTGTTTGGTGATGAAATTTTAGAGTGAAAAGTAGGGAAGAAAATTAGAAAAAGAAGAGTATGAGGCATAAAAACAAACATTAACAAAACCATAGGCTGTTTGTTTCCTGGTTATGATGAACTCTTTCTTCTCTCAGCTCTTTCTAAATAAAGCAACAGCCAGCCAGGGGTGGATCCAGGGAGAAGTTTGGTGGTTTAGTTGCATCATTTTTTTTTAATTTCTGCTCCACTCAAAGTTTAAAATAAAACAGCTGCATTTCTATTTGGATGGAGCTAAGGGTGTCAAATGACTTTATGGTTTATTAGTATTTACTAGATTCCTGCTAATACCTTCATGCCATAGGTGTCAAAACACTTGATCTTTCACTAATCAAACTTGCCCTTCTTCTACAATTATCCTGCCTGTTATTTACTCCTAATAATGTTTCTCTGCTCCCCCTTTGCTCCCCAGCATGTCCAATAAATGTGTGCTGCTACCAAGGAACCTGTGCTGGGGGGCTTTCTTTCTGGAAGCTAAAAACCTACAACAAATCAGAGGCAGGGAGGGGTGAGGCAGGGGGTGAAGACAGACTGAGCTGTGCAGTAGTGCAGTGGTCAGAGGCAGGAGGAAGTTGCAAAGGTGAGGTGAAGAAGTAACTTATGCAGTGACCCTTTCCTGGGTTATTCACTGCAACAGATGATGGAGGTTATGGGAGGCTGAGCCAGCAGTCCAACCAGGGTGGCATAAAACTGGGCATCAGTGGATTCAGAGGGGTTGGTCTCCCCAGGTCAGGGTGCTCCCCTGCCTTCAGCTGTTTGTTTCTGTTTGTTGAAGTGAAGGCCAGGTGTGGGAATGTTGTGAGGAGTGGGGGAGAAATGGGGACAGTTGCAGACCAGCCCCCCCCACCTGCCCCATGGTCGGGGGCTGTGTGGAGTGAGGGGAACTATTTGGGATGATTTCTGAGGGGAAGGGACTCCCAAGTGATGTGAGGAGCTGGCTGGGGGGTCATGGGCAACAAAGGGCTTTTGTGGGGAGAGGTATCTGTGGGGTAGAGGGCTGTAGGGTCAGAAGAGGCTGAGGCAATGTAGGGGTAGGGGGGTGAGAGGAGCAGATGGGATTTGGCGCTGAAGGAAGTGGTGGGAGTGAAGTGGAGTTTGGGGGGGCGTTTGGGAACAAAAGGGATTTGGGGTGAGGGGAGCTCAGGGTGGCAGAGAGGCTACAATGAGGCTTGCACGCTCAGAGGGCCAGGGGAGGGCTCAATGGGGTGTGAGAGGGATGATAAGAGGTTACGGGGGTTGTGTTGTGTTGGGAACAGGTCTGTACAGGGTGGAAGAAGTTCATGGGGGCAGTGATGGTGCAGGGTAGGTCTCAGTGGGGCATGGGTGCTGAGTACATGGGGGCCTGAGGGCCTTGGGCCCTTCAGGAAGAGACCTGTCGCCTGACATGCATAAAACTTTTCATATGTCCATCAACCTAGCTCCCTCCTGCCCAGCAAAAATAACATTGGTGCCTATGCAAAGGGTCATGAAGGGATGATGAGGTCTGATGGGGTTTAGGGCATGATGGGGTGGGGATGAGAATGGAGGATAACAGTTGATAGAGTGGAGCCAAGGGCCATTTGAGGTGGCAGGGGCAATATATAAAGGACAGTAAAGGGCACTTTGGGCCATGGTGGTGTGTCTGGGGGACCCATGTGTGGAGGTGCAGGGAGCAGTTCTTTTCATGGTCAGGATGGGGGCAACAGCTGTTCTCCCTGGTGCCAGGTGCCTGTTCCACCTTGGAGCCAATAGGCAGATTAACACACAGGCCCAATTGGAGGCAGGGGGGCTAATCAGGGGCCCCCTGAGTGCCTGGGTTCCCTTGGGAAACAGTGGGTTTCCCCTTGCAGGTGGGAAGCATTCTAGCCTGGAAGGGGTCCTGCTTGAGGCTGCCTGAGCAAGATGCAGGGGGTGTTGTGTGCATGTGCACGGCCGCACGCATGAATGTGGCCAGGAGCACATCCGGGTAGCATGGAAAGCAACTCCCAGCAGGTAAGTGAGGAAGGGGAATGGGGGAGGGAAGGGGCATGGAGGGGGTGCAGATCAAGGCTCCCACAGTGAGGGAAGGAGTGGGGCAGGGGCTGGGGGTGCTGCCCAGCCAGGGTGGTGCATGGGATCTGGGGCCAGAGCAGGGAGTGGGATGGAGCCATGGGCAGCTTATCCAGGGGACACAGGGGGGCAGCTCCCCGCTGTTGTGTGCATCCCCCCAAGGGAAGTGGGCTGCCTGCTGTGGGCTCACGGATTTCCACTCTGCTGCCTTTGCCCCGGGGGCCCCACTCCACACAACCCCTGCCATGATGGAGAGCAGCGGGGGTGGCAAGTTGTGCCTCCTGCTGCCTGGCAGGCAGGGGGGGTGTGGCTGGCACAGGGTCCCTGGGCCAAAGGCAACAGAGTGGAGAGCCCCAAGCCCACAACGAGCAGCCCACATCAACCCTCACCCCACTCGACTCCAGCCATGGTGGGGGGAGCAGAGTAGGGAGGAAAAGCAGACATAAGCCATCCCACCCCCAGACCAGCCAGGTTCACCCAGCCTCCCCCACAGGGCACAGAGACCTGCCCTGCCTTTGGCAGCAGCAGCAGCAGCAGCAGGAGGAGGGGAAGGGGCCCCTTCCCCCATTGGAGTCCATACAGTCATGTTTATAATGGAGGGAGGGACGGGCCTCCAATTTTCTGTTTGCCCAGGGCCCCAATAAGTCTTAATTGCCACTGCTTGGAGCTAACAGGAAGTTTTCTGTTCTCTCCCCACTCCCTTCCCAACTCAGTTTTATTCAGTTTAAGACCCAAGCAAAAATAAATGACATAGCCCTCGGCCCCTAGCATATTAGTAAAGCTTCTTGTTTCTTATTAATTAGAGAAAAATATGCATTATATTATATGATGATGCACCACACCAGCTGCACCCCACCTTTTCAAAACCCTGGTTCTGCCTGTATGGTATTGCCATAACTGTGAATGGATCAGTAGTGCCATGAATATGGCTATGCTCATCTACCATAAAGATGTTTAATTGGTTTACTTTGCTAGCTAATCTGCAGCAAATTGATTGGGGGAGTTTGATCACTCACAGCAAGTTTTGCACATGCTGAAGAGAGAAAGGTTCTTTACCTCCTTTTCCACAATGGGCTGGCCATTATCAGTCCTTGACCTGGTTGATCAAATCACTTAGCAGATCAGATTCTCAGCTCTTCTGCTTATATATTAGTTTAGCTTGAACAAGTCAGGCACAGCTAGTTCTATAGCACTCGCTGTCTCTACCCGTAACACCTGCAGCAAAGTCCTTTATTTCTGTTATCTCTGCACAGGCTCTTGGCCTTGTAACAGATTGTTCTGTGGAGAAGGAGGAAAGGTAGACTTTTGGGTAGCAGGATGCATTTCAGAAATGTGTCACAGTGAGTCTGTGCCTCAGGAGAAACAAGGACAACACTTGGGGTTATCATAGCAAAAGGAAGAGTCACGGTCTCAATTTCTTTTTGTCATTCCTCATGAGTTAATACACATGCTCCTCTAACTTCTGTCACATCCAGCTGTCTGGAATGGATTATTCGGAATGGAATATGTATTTTTTGCTATGACTGACAAAAGGCACTATTTTTAGTGTAGTAGATTTTCTGATTTTTTTCCATTCTAGTCTCTAAAATCCCTCTGTTTTCAGCCTACACTTGCCTAATCCTCCTTTATTCTTTTCATTCTTCGTTATGTTCCTCAGTGACCTTTTGTCCTTTTATTGCCACTCACTATTGTCCTGATCTCACTATCAACTTTGTCCTTGTTTTCTCCTGAGTCTAACTGCTGGTTTTTATGAAGCGGTGATTCTTGGCAGTGAGAGATGCTGTGTCCAGAGACTGAGTGGAGACAGGTTTCAGAAGTGGTTTATGGTCCAGAAAGGTTCTTCACAGTATGGTTTTTCCACCTTTGTGGCAGAGAAGAAGTAGGTTTTCTCTTTTCTCAATGCTGCAATAAAGTTAGCACATGAGAGAAGAGAAGCTGACAAAAGCTGAATCCAGACAAGGGTTGATGCCAGTAGCAAAAGAAAGACTCTTCAAAGGAACCAGCCTTCCCTGTCACATACCCCACTATCCAGGGGCCTCTGTTGTTAGGCGTAAGTTTGTCTCCTGCTTTGGAGCCCTTTTAGACTTCCTACTGCTGTTGGATGCCCAAATTGTCGTTGCAGGCGTGGGGGGGAAGTGACTAAACAATTTTTCACCCTATCCTTTGCAATACAGATTTGGTTAAAACATTCTAACAGCTTGTGAATTCAAGGCTTGATTTTTATGACTCATTACTGATATTTCTAATGCCCCCCAATATTCACACACACAGTCTGCCTGGTACAAAAGTTTTGTCTGCTTAACAATACAAGTTGCCTAGAATATGTCTTTCTAATACTCTGCTTTGCACTGGCTCTCTGTTACTGACCCACTTAAAAGGAAATGAGCCCAGTTCACCTGTGACTAGTTAGTTACCTTCTAAAAGGATCTGATAGAGCAGAACTGATTAACAGATAGACCAGAGGTGGGCAAAATATGGCACATGGGCTGGATCTGGCATGCCAATTGATCTGGCCTGCAGGCAGGATGCCACTAACTCATGGGATCTGGTTCACAGGCAGCCAGTGGTTGAAGCTCAGGCTGCCATGTGGTGCCAGGCAACTGTGAGGGACTGGTTCTGCCTAGCACTAACACAGTGGTGTCAGCTGTGGACCTGGGCAGATGCCCCAGTTTGACTTGCAACCTGCTGGGTGTGTCCACAACTGATGCCAGCACCTGCCCAGGGCTGCTTCTGCCCTACCGGGTGAGTGGTGGCATAAGCTGCAGACAGGGCCAGCAAGTTCTGGGTTCGGGATGGGGATTGGGTCATGCTACAGCTTTTGGAGGGTGGGGAGAGGGGGGAGGGAGAGGAGGCGGGGTGGTGCTACAGCTCTGGGAAGAGAGGGAGAGAGAGAGGGAGAGATGTGGCCCATGAGAAGATACCAAAACTCAATATGTAGCCCTCCTGCCAAAATAATTGCCCACCCCGGTATAAACTGAGACAGCAAAGCAGGAAGGAATGGTAGTGATCTGATGACAGTTGTTTGTATGACTGGAGAGAGCAGAAGCATAGAGCATTAACGCAGACAAAGAGCTTTGGTGGAGAAAACTGGCAGAGCTGATGGACACATCTGATTAGAAGGCTGTTTGGAGACTTGGGAGACTAGCCCAGTTGCGGTAGGCAGGATCCAAGAAAATGTGGGTCGATAATGGATAGGGTGATTGTATTTCTCAAAATGGGCCACCTCCCCCACTCCCCAACACACAGGGTGTGTCCACACGAACACAAACGTGCCTCCTGTCCCGCCTCAAACCCCTTTGAGGCAGGGCAACAGGCACATGCAGGAATAAAAAAATATTCCCCACGCTGCAAACTTGTAGCACGGGGAGAAAATTAGACCCCTGGATATCCAAGGGTCTAAAAAAAAGTGAAGTTTAAAAAAGCGGTCAGGGACCGTGCCTTGAGGCAACCGGAGGCTGGGTCCTCCATAGAGATGCTGTGGCTGCCAGAGCGTCTCTATGGTTGCCCCTTGCCCTGGTGCTGAAACATGTGGCCAGCCAGGCCGCGCGTTTCAGCACCAGGGCTCCAGTGCTGGTGAGTAAGGGGTTGGAGAAGGGGAGAAGGGACTGTGGGGGGGACCCTGATGGCCCCACCCACTCCCCCAGCCCCCCAACCCCCCAACCCCTGCCCTGTCCAGTCCCATCCCTCCAACCCCCCCATCCCTGCCCCCACACCCCATACTTTAAAAACAAAACCAACAAAAAACTCAGCACTTACCCACAGTTGAAGCTGCAGTCCGGCTGCCTGGGGCCCCACCCACTCAGTGCGGGGCAGGGTGACAGCCCCAGAGGCCCCAGCCTGAGCCCTCCTGCCCCTCCACTGTCTTGTGCTGCCCAGGGGGTCTGCCAGGAGGCCCCAGAGCCCCCCACCCCTGCTTCTTAGGTAAGCAGAGGGGTTTTATTTCCATGTTTTTATGTTCTTTTTCTGGGTTGTTTTTTTTTAAGTGATGGTGCCTGGGGTTGTGGGGGTAGCCTTGGGGGCCTGGAGGTGCAAATTGGGGGGTGAGGCTGGGTGGGGAAGCCATTGGGGGGGTGGGGCTGGGTGGAGCAGCCATTGGGGGGGCTGCACCAGCTGGTGGGGGATGGGGCCAGGTGGGCTAGCAATTGGGGGGCTGGGGTGGGGCATGTGGGCCTTGCAGGGAGGGTGGTAGCCCCTGTGGGGGCCATTTGGCCCCCGTCAGGGGGCCGTACCCCTTGTGCCAATCCCCCTGTTGGGGGGTCTGAATCCCTTTTTGGGGTCTGAACCCCCTTTTGGGGGGCTGAACCCCTTGTGTGGGGGCTAAACCCCGTGTTGGGGGGCCATAGACCTTGTGTGGGGCACCAACCCCTTGTGTGGGGGCCATTGCCCTGTGGGAGGGCAGCAAAATATGTATTCATGAATTCATGAAACCTGTATTTAAGGTTCATTTTATTATTATGATAAGAGACTTGCTTTAACACCGTAGATATGTCAATAAAACATTGTCCAACTGATCGCTATCTCTGTCTCACTCTCTCTCTCTCTTTATAGTGGTCTTTTGTTTTACTTGTAGAGGAACATGGATCTGGGGATATTTTAGAGAGTGATTTTGGGATTTTTTTTTTATCAGGGATTTTTCAGTTTTCCAATAGGGAACACCAGAATTCCTGCTAGGGAGGCCAGTGGCAGGACCCTTCCTGCTCAGAGGTGGCACCTTGGACCCAGCTGGCTGTGGCTGACCTCCTGGCCAAGTGGGGCCAGAAGGACATGCTTTGACAGTTCAAAGCAGGCCACCACACCCAGAATATCTTTCAGGTGATAGCTTCCCAGATGGCCGGGCAGGGGGCACACATGGCAGTAGTGCCGCACAAAGGCCAACCCTGCAACCGAAGTCCACTGGCAGCTGGCCCAGAGGGGCAGATGCCTCTACTGGCTGTGCAGTCCCCATCTGGGTCTGGCAGGTGCGCAGGAGGTCACAGCCAGGCAGCAGCCCCCACTGCCAGACTGCTGCAGTGGGTAGAGGGTGCAGGAAACTCTCAGGGCTGCTTCTGCAGTCCAGCTGGCACAAGGGGTAGTGTCCCCAGGTACCAATTGGCTGGGCCCCAGAAGCTCCTGAGAGCTAGTAGCCCTGAGCTACTTGTTGAGGTAGCTTTTTAAACTGCTGGGGACAGCACAGGTGCTGGCCCCAGGCTCTAGCTTCCCCTGGCTGAAGATCCAGGAGGAACGGGGCAGGGTTATTTTGCCCCTAGTGGCTCAATTTGCTCCACAACAAAGTGCATGTCCGACCACGTGTGCTGAGGCAAAAAGCCCCGGCTCAAATTAGCACCGCTTCTATTTGAGCTGCTGCAAGTGCACATGTTTGCATGTGTGGACGCGCCCACACAGTTCAGTGCAGCTAGCTGTCCCTGAGCTGCAGTTGCAGCTGATCATGCTGGAGAGTGGGTGCAGGAGAGCTGTGGAGCACTGGAAGGGCTGGGGATGAAGCAAATAATGGAAGTTGCTTCCCAGGACAAAGATCTCAACCAGGGCAGGGCTTGCAGGTAAAGAAGACTAGGGATGGTAGGAACCTTTTGTGTGGGAATTCCTGTGATAAATGTGAGACCTTAGAAGTGGAGAAATGTCTGAGATGATTATTCTGAGGTGTATCGGGCACTACAGATACATGTAAGTGTCTGTACTAAAAGCGTCATGTGTCTTTCAGTTCCTAGAAAGAGTAGGGGATGATTAATGCAAATGCTTAGACTGGTAAACAAGTCTAGAACAGCCTCATCCCTCAGGATGGCACATTGACAGGTACAAGAGAGCATAGGCTGCTTGCTTGATTTGAGAACAAGCATGAGTCTGTGACAAAGAGTCACTGAATGCAATAAAGAACTGATGAGATTGTGATCAAACCTACCAGGATCCCAGGCAAAGATAGGCTAGCATGCATGTAGATTGATCACTGCATTGGGATATTTCTTTCCTCTGTAATGCTTTTGTCCTAAACTGAATGGTGCTGTGTTCTGTGAAGGCTGGTTGATCACTGAGAGAATAACTGAGAATCCATAACTGCAGATACTGAGCTTACATCAGACTTGCTAAGATTTCATAGATTTCATAGACATTAGGGCCTGGAAGGGACCTTGCGAGATCATTGAGTCCAGCCCCCCTGCCATAGGCAGGAAGTCTGCTGGGGTCAAATGATCCCAGCAAGATAAACATCCAAACTGAGTCCAGAATAGGTGCTTGCACCACCTCTGGGGAGATTCTGTTCCAGACCCTGGACACTTGGACTGTAAAGAAGTTTTTCCTTATGTCCAGTCTCAATCAGCCTTCCAGGAGTTTGTGGCTGTTAGACCTTGGTATTCCTTGGGGAGCCCTGCTGAACAACTGTTCTCCCAAGTCCTGATGCTCACCCCTGTATATACTTATAGGCTGCCACCAAGTCCCACCTGAGCCTTCTCTTCTCTAGGCTGACGAGTCCCATGTCTCTCAGCCTCTCCTCATAAGGCTTGCTCTCTTGGCCTTTGATTATACGGGTGGCTCTCCTTTGGACTCTCTCATGCTTATCCGCGTCCCTCCTGAAGGAGTTCACAGTGAATTGCAAGCAGACTGCAGTTAAACCCCTGGCAGATCCCTAGATGAAAAAGGTAGCAACTGGAGGCCTGGGACCTGAACAGTGTGCCCTTAAGGGTCGTGTCCAGATGAGCACGACCAAGTGGTATGTGGCACCGCAGATATGTCTGAGGCGTCCAACTGTTCTCTGCACTGCAAGTTAGCAGTGCAGGGGTGTTTTTTGACCCCAGGAAGTCCTGGGGTCAAAAAAACCCTTTGCAAAAAAAAAAAGCAGAGTGGTGCGTGTAGGGACAGTGTGTGCCACTCCAAACCAGAGCCTGGCTGGCTGGAGCCATGCTCCAGCTGCCCACTAGGCTCCGAGCAGCAGGATTGCCAGTGCCGCAGTCCCAGGAGGTCCCCAGGAATCTAGGTAGGGCTGCTAGGGCCAGCCCAGTGCTGGTCCTGGCCTCCTCTACCCCACCTGGGGTAACTTGCTGTATGCCAGAGGGCTCATGGCACAGGCGTTCCCTGGGGACAAGTAGCAGTGGCACAAGGTGTGATGCTGCTTCTTGTCCCTGGGGAATCAAATGTCCACGCTTGTGTGGATGTGGCCAAGGATGTCACGGGGTGTCAGAGAAGTAGCTGAAACATGCTGCTTAGCTGTCAGGGAGATAGTGCAAAGAGTGTGGTCCTAGAATAAGGGCCAAAAGGAATCAGAGAACTGTTGCCCACTTCCCTGTCCTGTTTTGGGTTCAGGGAGGAAAAGGGGAGACTGTGAACATCTTGACTTTGAAGAATGATTAGATCCTAAAAAACTGTGCCCAGAAACGGTGTGAACTGGACTGTAAAAAGACTGACATGCCTTTCCTGGGCAAAAGGAGATGACTGTAGGCCAGATACATAATGGAGAAGGTAGACAACCTCATGACACCTACCAAACCACAGGGGAAGCTGAAGCAGGACTTGCCTGTATTACTCTGACTGGCCATGGGAGGCCAGTCAGGCAGGGTGAGCAGGATTCTGCAGTCAAAGTTTCCCCCCAGGGCCAGCCCTGGCTATTGAAAATGAGATGCTTCATCATACTGAACTATATTGCACTGTGAATCTGCAACTGCTGGCCGATGGGAGGAAGTTTAATTTCCATAGATGCTGCATCTGGCCTGTGAGCTCACCATCAGACAAGGATAGTCACAGACCTTGGCCTTTTCAGAATTAAATGAAAAAAAAAAAACATTTCCCCCTTTTAGATTTCCCTCACTGAGTTCCTCACAAACATACAACAAGCCAATCCCAACCTCCCATACAGACTGTAAAGGAAAAGATTTATTTTTAAATAGTTGAGGTTCTAGGATACCACAGAGATGTAGACGGACAGAAAGCAATTCTAGAATGTAAGATGTGCAGCTTGGCCAGCATCACGTCTAAAACTAGCAGCGCTTCAGACCAAACATGAGAAATGATATTGCTGCCCCAGCTGATTGTCTGGGATTGCATATCCAGGAGGCAGTCATCCAGACTGAAGTGATCTAATCATCAGGGCCACTGATTCTCTGAGATTATAATTTGTTCAGCACTGAAGATGCTCTGTACCATTTCTCTGTGCTGGCTTGGAGACCCATGACATTGTGTAAGCAGCAGAAATATCATGCATTTTTCTCTGAGAGCGCTCTGGCACTCTTGGACCTCTGCAATCTGGAGAAAAGTGTCTCTCTTAGTAACTAACATTTCTTTTTATTTATCTTGTTGCCTAGTTACTAAAGGAATTGATGTCCATAGGCACTTAATACAAAGAATGTTTGGCACAGAGGCTGAATTGTTCATCATCCTTTGTCAGTGGAAGGAAGGAAAATGGCAAAAAAGACTATGCTTGTAGTGAATTAAGCTCTATGTGTTATAACATGAATGTAGAAAAGTGTTAGGCATTTTCCTCTTAGAATCCTCCCAATAAGCTCAAAGTGATGACGCATAAAATTAAAATCCCTTGGCAGGAAAATAGCAGTCTACGTTTACATCCACACTATGCCACTTTCTGCCTTCCTGTGAATAGAGAGAAAGTGTGACTTGGCAGGTCCATTGCACGTGACGTATCAATAGAATATTGGGCAGAACATGTCCCTTAACAGAAAATAAGAGAGTGGGAGAAGATGCAGGTAAACATAGCCTGTATTTCTTCCTTTCAGTGAAGATGGCTTTGGGCACTCTGGGTTTTCACTAAATACTACAAACCAGAGCAGCAACAAGACAGATATAGAAGTGCATCCAAACTCCCAGCACATCAGAGCAGCCAGTCAGCAAAGACAGACACGCAGCTCTCACTGTGCCTCCCACTGAGATTTCTGTACCCTCAGACTTCAACTTCCTGCACACCTGCACAAAGATGCTGGCTTCAACAACAAACCTTGAAGGTCAAGAAATTGGGAACATCAGCCAAGTAATCTTCTGTGCATCAGAGGCCATGCTATTAAGTTTCACCCAAACATCTCTGTATTGAGCTAAGCCAGTCCATCCTGCTCGTTGGGCCAGACGAGTGATGTAGCACCAGCCTCTGGGCTGGATCCAGCACAGGGTTGGTTTTTGGGTGTGAACCAGGGTATAATGCCATGTCATCTGGCTTGTGGGGCACCCACAGGTCCAGAAATTTGGTGGTGGAGGAGTCATGGCAGCTTTAATTGCGGTGGCTTCTAGAGCCACTTCCCAAGCTGTGGCAATTAATGCTGCCACCACTCCCCTGCCACCAAATTTCTGGACCCATGGAGAGGTCCACAGTCTGGGTAACATGGCTCCACAGGTCAGAGATTGAGCACTACTGAGCTAAAGAAACCATATTCAGCTAAAACATCTCCAGAAAGACATCCTGTTTTAATTCAAAGGTACCAGGAGGTGGAAAATCTCCCAGGCCCTTTGTAGTTGGTTCCAATGGTTAATTACTCTCACCATTAAAAAAAATCTAATTGGAACCTGTCTGGCATTCATTTCCAGCTACTGGTTTTTAAATACCATGTTTGTTAGATTGAAAAGCTCTTTAGTGCTCAGTATTTTCTCCCCCTTAATGTACTCACAAGCCTGCACTTAGGCCACATTTCAAGCTTCTTTTTGAGAAGCTAAACATTTTCTCCATGAAGCTAAAAATGGTCATAGTACCAGGAGTCCAAATTGCATGAAGTAATTCACTGCTCTGCATTTATTGTAGCACAAATCTCTTTCTCAGTGTCAAAGTGAAAGAGCCAATTAACAACAGAGCTCATTTCAAAACTATATTTCTATCCCCTGCTGTGAGAATGTGAGTGAGTCACATTGATACCTGTTCAAGATGTATGATTATTCTAACAAATAGCTCACTCCACAGAAAGTAATAGATGGCATTCTGACCCAGTGAAGTCAAATGCAAAATTACTACTGGTTTAAAAGTTATTTCACCTGGTTATTTATTCCAGCTTGTGAAAAAGACTGGAAAGATACTTGCCTCAGGTTTAGCAGAGATGAAAACATTATAGGCCCATATTAAATTTCAGTGCCACATTTACACAGGTGCGTAGAGGAGCACAGATCAGTGTTGGTTCGTACTCATTGGGTGCATCTACATGTACATTTGATGTAGGACCAGTTTACTCACAAGTAAACTACTCACGAGTGAATGGTTCTGGGCATGCTTCTACATGTGCAGAGATATGGGAGCAAATTTGCTGCCAATGGCTGCCAGTTCCCTGGTCACTTCCCTGGCCAGGAGCAACATTCATAGCACAGGGGCAGCATGTGGCAGTGCTCTCCTCACTGTCTCTGCTTCCTGGTGCCATGGATGTTCCAGACCCTGCCCCTGGCAGCGATGACGAGTACTCCAGGCTCCTGCTAGCCACTAGCCCACTGTAGTGACCTCCAGCTGGCCCATGACTGTCTGGGTCCTCCCATCACCCTCACAAGCAGTGACTGCCTGCCAGACCACCATGCACCATCCCAGGGCCACTGCCGTTGCCATGCACTTGCTGCCTGGACCCCATCCGGCCGGCCACATGCTGGCAGGGACGCTGACGACATGCTGCTTGGTGCCACCACTGGGGCTACCCTTGCCCTCCTGGACCTCCAGCTCTGCCACCTCTGGGCCACCCGGGCCAGCCAGGACTGATGGCTGCACACTGGGATGATAAGCAGTGGCTGGAGGCATTCTGGATGACCTGGGTCACTTTCTAGGACCTCCTGGAGTAGCTCTGGCCACACCTGGAGTGGCAGAACATGGGCATGTGGCCAGCCTCCACATAAACACCCAGCTAGCCCTCACTCTGCTGAACCTGGCCATGCCCACCACCCTGCGGTACAATGGTCACCTCTTTGGCAAGGGGAAGGCCACCACTGTGGAGGCCATCCTGGAGGTGTGTGGCACCCTCCAGGACATACTGGAGCACATGGTGCTCTGTGTGCATGACCCCCAGCAATGGTGGTGGGGCTCCATGCCCTGGGATTCCCCCAGAGCACTGGGACCTTGGACAGGACCCTGTCACCTGCCCACCCCACAGCGACTGGCCCTACTACAGCTAGAGGGGCTTTCACTCTGTGGTTCTCCAGACCATTGCGGACCCTTCATGCACATGAGTGCTGGGTGGGCAGTGTCCATGACACCCACATCTTCAGGAATTCCACCCTGCCAGCCCTGGCAGAGAGTGGTTACTTCATGCTGAGGGTGCTGGACCTGCAGCTGGGCACCATGGTAGTTCCACCCCTCCTCATCAGGGACCCCACCTACCTGCCCCTGCCTTCGCTCATGCAGCCACCTGGACCCCCGCCAGGTCCACTTTAACCACTTCTGGAGCCAGACTCACACCCTTGTGGAGTGTGCTTTTGGCTGGCTCAAGGGACACCGGCACATCCTCAGTGCCCACGTTGAGTTCACCGAGGACAACCTCCCCTGAGTCACTGTTGCAGCCTGTGTGCTACATGACATCTGTGAGGCCAAGGGGGATCTCTTCCATGAGGCCTGGGTGGAGGAGGTATGGTGGGCAGAGGACATATGGCAGTGGGACCACCACCTGCAGTGGCAGTGACAGTGGTGGACCCCGCCATGCCAAGGCCCCAGGAGAGCCACACAACTGCCAGAGCACTCGGTGCGAGAGGTGTTGGAAAACCACCTTCTACTTCACACCCCACTGTAGCCTGCCCGGACTGCTGCCCATTGACCCCCCACCCCCAGCACCACAATCACTTCAGACATCTCACAAAAGCAAGTTTTTATTCCCTTCACATCAAATGGAAACCCTGTCCTCCCTCCCTCCCCAACAAACAGAGCCCCTACACCACCCACCCCACCCACCAACAATAAAACACCCTCTTCCCTGTGTACACTAATTACAGAATGTGCTTTGTGTGTCCTGTCTCGGGGTGAAGGGGGCTGTGGGGTGGGGGCACCAAGGGGCCAGCACCCCAGCCTCTGGCCATTCCTCCATGGGTATATATGCCGCAGCAAGCCCAGCGGGTAGGGGGCTTGCCCAGGGGTGATGGTAACTGGTGGTACTCTGGCATGGGTGGGTCCCCCTCCAGCAGCTGATGTCCAGGGCCAGCATACAGTCTTGGCTCCATTGCAGGAAGCTCTGGCTCTGCACTTCTATGGAGCCAGGGCAAGTAGCAGGGCTGGGCCCAGGTTGGGGAAGGGGGCTAGGTGGCAGGGGACCTGGGTCAGGGGCCAGGTGAGGGGATTCTAGCTGCTGGAGGTGGTGCAGGACCTCCTCCCAGGCCCATGTAGGGGCCTGCTCCTAGGTGGCTGCCAGGGGGCAGACAAGGCTAGGGTTGGGGGCTGTGGGGCAGTGGGTGGCATGAAGGTGACCGCCAGGGCCATAACCCCACCTATTGTCGTTTATGGCCTGCACTGCCTGGTCCAGGGTTGCATTCTGAACCCCTTGTCCATCCAGTCCCATGCCTCCTTGTGCTGGTTATGTGCCTCTTATGGGCAATGTCCTCTGTGAGCCAGCCCCGTGCATCTACTTGCCAGTCCTCCAATGCCATCACCAGCCAGTCCAGGAGGATGGTGCAGTTCTGGGTCAACCTCTGGCAGAGGTGGTGCATCTGCAGGGCCCCAGCTGTGGTTGGTGTACACCCTGAACCCACATCCCAGCTGCCAAGTGTGGCCTCTCCCCCATGTGCAGCTGCAGGACCTGAAGAGCCATGAGAAAGAAGCTGTTTGTGAGAATTTGCAACATTTCTGAAATAAGATGCTCTGTAGCAGGGCCATGCATTGCCTGGCTTCAGATCAGGGGTTGGACATGCATGAGTGCCCAGGGAACATGGTAAGTTGGCTGGACAGGCCCAGGCAGCCACTGACCAAGCGCCCCATCCCCACTCACTCCACAGGGGCAAGTGGGCTGCTGGCCAACAGGAAGCCTGCCTCCCCCATCCCCTTCCCAAGGCATGACAGGCCAGGCTCCTGGCAGTACCTGCTGCTGTGAATCCAGACCCCACTGCCCCCCTCACTCCTGGAGGCAAACCACTCTGTACTGCCACTCAGCCCATGGAGCCTGGGTGAGGGGAGCAAATGGCTCTCAGACAACTGGGATGAGAAGCTGCCCATGCCCCCACACTTCCTGCAGGGGGATTCCACAGAGATATGCCCTGGGGCCATCCCTCCTGTGCCAGTGCTGAGACCCAAGTGTGTCCCTGCTGTGTGTGTCACAGGCAGTGCATGAGGAGCTGTTTGCACAGACCAAGGGGTGCCCAACCCACTATGCCCTGCTGCTGCTGATTGCCACAGTGCTCCAGGTGCACTTGTGCAACTGACATGGGACCCTGAGGTTCAAAAGTATTTGAGTCCTCCATGACCTGTAATTTCCACCACCACCTGGAGGGCTACCTGTGGCTGCACTACACATCCCTGCCCCCTGCAGCTGAGGGGGACATGGCCGTTGGCATTGACACATTCCTTGGCATGTGAGAGGCCTATGGCCACCTAGCTGCAGGGGCACAGGCTGCTCAATGAAGTTTTGCATTGTCTCCCACCTCCCTGTATGCTTTGGGGGTGGGGAGGGACCTGGGACCAGGAGAGTGCAGGTGGGCCAGACGGTGGGGGGGTGGGCAGAGGCAAGGGCAGGGGCAGGGAGGGCCCTCCTTCCAGTGCAGGACTTACCACGTTACCAGTGCTGGCATGCCCAGCAGCTCACTTGGTCCTGGCTGGTAATGACAGCATGCATCTCTGGGCACTGTCCTCAGATGGCAGGGTGTGACATACAGGCACCTGGCCAGGGGCCCCCTTTGGGGAGGAGCTCACACTGCTGGCAGCAAACCGTGACATGGCTAGCTATGCTTTGTGGCTGGGGCTGAGGCTGTGCAGCTGTTGGGGCAGGTGCTGGCCTGGGTGGTCCATGAGCTGCTGATGGAGGCTGCAGGTAGGGAGCATGGCAGGATGGGCTGCTGCAGGCCCAGGGGTCCCTTCCCTGGTGACATGTCACTGTGGGTACCAGGCTGTGGTGAGGGCTCATGCAGGTTGCCCATGATTCTTTAGACAATATGGCTATGGCCCGGGTCCCAGGGTGCAAGGGTGACTGTCAGTTGCCTCATAAAGGGCATAGACTTGCAGGCACTCCCTGACTGGTGATGATTGTGGTTGGTCATGGTGACCCACTGTGCCCGCAAGGCCTTGACCTTTATGTGGCACTATGATGCCGACACATTGTGCCCACACTTCTGCATCCAGCCTGACAGCCCCTCATACACAGAGGCTTTGGAGCGCTCACTCTGCACAAACTGGTGCCCAACCTCCACCTCACCCTATAGTGACACATGGTCGCCAGTCTCCCCCATGGACAAGTTGGGGCCTGGGTGGCAGGCATGGATGTGGGTGAAGACAACACCATCGTGGGTCCCGCACCAGTTCTCTGGGCCTCTGTATGGCTGTTCTTGTGCTTCCAGGCCTGGGAAGCTGCCTGCAGTACCCAGCACAGGGGCACAGCATGGGACTGACAACTGTATGGCTGAGGCAATGCCTCACACCACCTACAGACTCTAGGCAAGCTGCTGGTGGTAGGCTGTGGGCAGCTGGAGCTGGGCCCAGCAGCCAGAAGCTGCCTGCAGCTGGGCCCGGGTGCTGGCAGGCTTAACTGGAGCCTGCAGCACCCTGCAGGTCTGGACAATGTGGGCCTGACAGCCACACAGCACTGCAGTGGCAGGCAGTGGCACTGGGGTGCAGAGAGGTTGGCACAGCTAGGCTGTGGCCGGCCCAGGGGGACACTGGTACCTGGAGTGCCCTCAGGATCCCTGCTTGTGTGCCCCAGGGCTCACAATGCCCAAAGGCTTTTAAATGGCCTGAGTCAGGGGCTGCCATAGAGGCAGCCCAGATCTGGGGCAAGACAGGCTCCCAGCCTAGAGCCCTGGGGCTAGCCTCAGGTCAGTCCCCTTGTGGCACGGCAAATTTGCTCCCAGTTGGCATCTACACATGTTACTGCACAGTAACTAATTGTGAGTAAATTTGAGTAGCGTCATTTACTGCTCAGTAAGCACACGCACATGTAGACATGTGTGCTTACTGTGCACTAAATTATGCTACTGTGCAATAAAGCATCTCATGTAGATATGCCCACAATTCACAATCATATTTCACCAATTGCCCATGGTATCATACAACAAAACAGAATTCCTTCAGACTTACTCCAAGTTTTAACTGTGGGTTGAGAGTATTACTGATGACCAGGTGAGACTATTCTGGTCACAATCCAAAAAATTTCTTACCAGGGATCTTGGTTTTCTCTGTTTAAAATTTGCAAATTCTCTGATTTAAAAATCGCAAATTATCTGATTAAAAAACCCAATATCCACGGCCCTCCCCCCCTCCCCCAATTAAAATGAAATGCCACTATATATATAGGCATTACTTGAACACAATGAGCATCTATATATGTGATCCGGGGTGGAGAGGGAGTCACTTTAATTAAAGTGCCCACAGCATCATGTGTATTTAGCATCTTGTGCTTCAGTATGGTGGTGGGAGCACTTTAACTAAAGCTTGTTCAATGAACTTTAGTTAAAGTGCTCCCACAGCTTTTTTGAAATGTGGGGACACTGAATACACATGATGCAGAGGCTGCAGGAGTGTGCTAATTAGCACGATCCAGCAGACTCACAACATAATTAATCAAGTCTGCTCCATGTGCTAATTAGCATGCGTCAGAGCAGAGCTCCATCACATGTATAGGTTCCCAAAGTTTTACTGATATATTTACAATTTTAAAGCAATTTGGAAGCCTACCAGTGCCTCAATCACTATAGTTAAATACATTCTAAATCCCTATACATTTTGGCATTTGATTTTGGGTTTTTATCATGGAAAATCAGAGCTCCCCCTGCCTCCTTTACTCACGAGGATGTGGGTCCAACAACAGCTGTCCCCCTCACTACTTTGTGGTGCTGAGCAACTCTGATATGCCAGTGCCCTGCCCTTGCCTATACTGTTGCCCTTCATTCTCAATCCGCAGCCCCCCTCAGCCAGGCCCCTCACTCCTGACCCACAGCCCTCTGGCCCTGCCAGTACCCCTCACTCTAGACCCATAGCACCCCAGCCATGCCGGTGCCCCTGACTCCCAACCCACAGTCCCCACAGCCCTGCTGGTGGTGCATCTCACTCATGACCCTCTGCCCTGCACCCACAGTTTCCCTGATTGTGAGAAACAGAGAGCTGTGTGGGGAAGGCAGAGGAGACTAGCAATGTGGTGGGGAGGCATGTGCCCCCCAAGATTTTTGCACCCTCAGTAGGATGCAGGGCTGCAACTGGGCTGGATCAGCTCCAGGCAGGAGCCATCTCCATGGACCAGTGGGAGGAATCCAGTGCTAGAGGGAGCACTGTGCCACCATGGTGAGGTCCAGCAGTGGCAGTGGTGCAGAGCTGTGCTCCCCACTGCTGCTCGGTGGCCATGGCTGCAGAGGACAGCTCCAGGCAGGAGCTGCCCGGCAAGCTTGCAGCCCTATGTCCCTCTTTGGGCACAGGAATCTTGGAGGTCACATACTTTCCCTGCTCCCCCACCCCAACGCACAGCCTGTGTCCCTTCTCTCCCCCCCACCTCACTGTCCCTGTGGACTTACCCGGAGGGAGCTGTGGGAGCTGTTCTCCACTGCTGCCTGCCTCCCACACACATATACACACAGCCATGCATATGGTACCCCCTGCCTCTGATCGCCTTCCTCCTGCTCCCCGCAGCCCCTTACAGATTGGAACTCAGCCAGCCTGCAAATGGAAACCCATGGTTTCCCATAGTTTTCTCCTTTAGAAGGGAAAATCCATGATTTTTGCCTTTAAAAGAGAAAATTAATTAAAGGACAAAATGTGTGCTTTTCTTCAGTTTTCTGCAGTGAATGGAAAACCCAGATCTCTGTTTATTAGGCTACACAACAGCAAAGACGTATTTGTATTAATAAAGGCAGTGCTTATGTAGCCTTCAATTCAAGGGAAAAACAGGTCCACTAGCCAGGCTTCTCTGTTCCCCTGGGGACTCTTGCTGATATGGATCCTTTTTTTTGCTGAGCTTTAGAGAAGTACAAAGTCGCATGGTTTTACCATGATTATATAATTAACACAGGGTTTTCTATGTTTGGTTATGCTCTGCCGCTACACCAATCCTTTTCCACCTGCTTGTATTATGTTAGTGCTCTTTACCACTGTCTACAGTGCATACTCAACTCACATCATTGCTACATAGGTCAAAGTCAGGTCATGTTATATGGCCCATGTTACCCATGGCCCAGGCTGCACTTGGCCTACAATGCACATATGGTCTATAAGATCAGAATGCCCTTTACTCAGACTGCCCCCAAGTCTTTACTTTTATATTTATTGCTTTAAATCTATATACAAAATAAACAGTTTGGATGATCCACTGATACTAAAGGACAAAAACATGCTCTAGCTAGAGCTGTTTGGGTGCCAAAAGAATTAAAACTAATGAATAAACAACAGCCAGATAACAGTGATACTTAATATCTCAAAGCACTTTACAATCCCTAATTACTGACTGACTAACTGTTTCCAGTGCTCTGATGAGATTATATTAATTATATTACTTCATTCAAATTTCTAAAACATCTTAATCAGTGTATTAGCACATATGTAAAATGAAAAAGAATAATTAAAAAAATTACAAATTGATCTGGGTCACATTTTTTACTAAAATAAATTTGAACTTTTCTCAGCAAGAGATGGATGTTTGTTCTACCCATGGCTGGTGAGTTTTCCACTGGGAATTCACCTAAGCTCTTTATCACAGATATGGGAAGTCTACCAGTGATACTGGGCAAAATTCTCTGTTGTGATCAAAAACTACACAGCTGAAAAGGGGCAAGGAAATCAAAAAAATGTGACTTCCTGATCTTTAGTTGGCTACTTTAAACTACACTAGCTGACAATAGTCCTTAGGAACCTTTCCAGCAACCAGAGACCACCTGAGATCAGAAATGGTCCAGTCCATAGGCTTTTTTTTCCCAGCTTTGATCTACAAATTTAGAGCTAGAAGCAGAGACTCATCTGCTGGCTGAATCCACTGGGTTTGCTGTCCCTGTGAAGGATAAGAGTGAAATGGCCTGAGAGGGGCAAGATGTTCCTTAGCATCATGCAGAAATTTTTTGTCCTCCCTGGGCACATCTGCACATGCAATTAATTCACCTGAATTTTCTACACAGAAAATTCTGGTTCATTAAAGCACTCCTGAGCCCATGTCAACATGTGTGCACATATCGGGACCAAATTGAGCCTGACAGGAACAGCCCACTCCAGGGCTGCTCCTGCCCTGCTCTGGCTCCCCTGTAACAGCCAGGAGGAGCTGCTTGCCCTGCCAGCTGCCAGCCCCAGGTTGGCAGGGGGCATGGGGCTTAGGCTCCCTGGAGCCTACTGAGCCAGGAGAGCTCCATCTTAGCCATGTGGATCTCCATGTGGCTGGGAGGGAGTTGCTCACCCAGCCGGGATATCTTCCCCAACCCTGCTAGGACTTGGGACTGGCCTGAACTCCCCCTGGCTGGGACAGAGCTGCCCAGCTGAGACAGTTCCCCCCCACCTCACAGAAATCTAGGGTTATTCAGGCAGCAGTGTGACTCCTTGCTGCCTGGGCTGACTGGGAGCAAATTGCTCCTGGTTAGTGTCTACACGTGCAATATGGAGCATTAGTTAATGCACAGCTTTTCTAGTACCTACTGGCTTTAGAAAATGGTGCATTAGACTAATATATAGCACAGTAATTGCTGTGGATGTGTAGATGGTGATGCTTTAGATTAGTCTAATGCACAGTAAAGCATCTTGTGTAGATGCACCCTCTGGGCGCATCTACATGACATGCTTTACTGCACAGTAGACTAATTTACTGCATAGTAAGGATCACCATCTACATGAGCAGAAGCTTGTTGCACAGTAAATTAGTCTATTGCATGGTTAATTTGTTACCTGCAAATGCAGGTAGCAAATTAACTGTGAAGTAATTACTGTGCAGTAACACATGTATAGTTGCCAACCCAGGAGCAAATTTGCTCCTGGTCAGCACCACCACCAGGAAGCCACCCTCGGGCTAGCCCCAGGGCCATGGGGCTTGGAGCTTTTTGAGCCCCCAGGGTTGAGGTGGCTGTTTGCCTGCTTCAGCCCTTGGCCCTTAGAAGGCTGCAGGGAACTCTGGGGCTCTGGGCCACCTGCATCTGACCACTGGGTCCCACAACAGTGGTCCCTGATCAGCCACTGCAGCTTTCCTGGCCCCCAGTGCTGGTCCCCGGCACAGCCCTACTGCCTGCTTGCCTGTCCCATGCTGTGTCTCTGCGCTGGGTGCTGCAGGCACCTGCCCAGGCCCAGCAGCTCCTGGACTGTTATGTGCAGCCCCTGTGGGTCATCAAGGAAGCTATGCTGGTGCTATCCCCAATGCCACATACCACCTCTTGGAGCTGAAACTGGTCCCAGGAGGAGACCGCAGACCTCATGGAGCTGAGGGTGAGCCCAAGGTCCTCAGCCAGTTTGCCAGGAGCAGGCGCTCCAACAACCATGTGTACAAGAGCCTGTCAGACCACATGTGGGAGCACAGGCATGACCAGTTGGCATACCAGTGCCACATAAAGATCAAAGTCTTGTGGGCACAGTGGGTCATCACTGACCACAATTGTCAGTCGGGGGCTGCCTGCAAGTCCATGCCGTTTATGTGGCAGCTGGATCAGATCCTTACACCCCAGGACCCTGACCAGAATGGCACTATGTACTCCAGCATGGGTGGCCTACCCAAACTCCAATGCGGTCTGGCTGCTGCAATGACACATCAGCAGGGGAAGGAACCTGGGGGCACCAGAGGCCTGTCTCACCGCAGTCCCCACTTCCAGCCTCATCCAGCAGCTCTGGCAGCCTGGGCCAGTGCCTGTCCTGCCAGCTCCAGGTGCACAGAACCACCCAGGAGGCCAGTCTGGCCATGGCACTGCTGGCCCTCCAGAGCTCCAGGTCCTCCCTGGAGGGGGCCTCTGCCCAGGCAGCCAGGTGCCGTGCCCCTGCAACTCAGGACATCACAAGGAGCCACACTTCATCCCCACCAGTGGGGACAGACTTGGGCCACTGAACACACCTGCCATGCCCACGTGGTAAGCCCCATACTAGGGGAAGGGCCCTCCCTACCCCTGCCCCAGTCATTTTTGTTGCCTTCTGCTGGGCTCTCTCCAATTCGTCCACATCCTTTCTGTAGTTGGGGGCCCAAAACTAGGCACAGTACTGCAGATGTGGCCTCACCAGTGCAGAATAAAAGGGAAGAATCATTTCTCTTGATCTGCTGGCAACACCCCTACTGATGCAGCCCAGTATGATGTTATCCTTCTTGGCAACAAAGGCACACTGTTGGCTCATATTCAGCTTAGTGTCCACTGTGACCCCCAGGTCCTTTTCTGCAGAGCTGCTGCTTAGCCAGTCTGTCCCCAGCCTGTACCAGTGCATGGGATTGCTCCGTCCTCCCAGACTTTGAACTTTGCCTTATTGAACCTCATGAGATTTCTTTTGGTTCAATCCTTCAATTGGACAAGGTCTCTCTGAAATATAAGACACAAAGCCTCATTTAGAAGACTGAACTGGAAGGCGATAAAAGTGGAAATAAACATTTTTAGTTTTGCTGATGAATGAACGAATGTGGAGTGACTGCTGCCACTGAAGTTCTTGAATTTGGTGTCACAATGTCATCCCAAGCCTTTCTGTCTGGGAGAAGCATGCCAGGTTCTTCAGGGATGGCCTTGTGTCTAGGCATTTTGGAGGGAAGGTAAGACTGAAGAGAGGAAGTGTGGTGATAGATTTACAATTGTGACACCTATACATGTACCTGATGCCTGAGCGAATGCTCGATTAATTGAGTCTGCTGGAGCATGTTGATTAGCATACTCCAGCAACCTCAGCGTCTCATATACTCAGCATCCCCATACTTCAAAATGGTGGCACAGGTACTTGAACTAAAGCTTGTCAAACAAGCTTTAGTTCAAGTGCCTTTACTGCTATTTTAAAGTGTGAGACACTGAATACATGAGGCAGTGCAGGCTCTTTAATTAGAGCAGCTCTGGAGAGCTGCTTTAATTAAAGCACCCTCCCCCACCACCCTAGAGCATGGGTAAAGATGCCTACAATTACTACCCTAGTTAAAACACTCTGTTTTTAAGGTTGCCAACTGGAATAAGATTTTCCCAAACTGATGTCAGTTAAGGATGAATCTGATTGGATTAAGTTGCATGCATGACTCCAGAGTAAATCTCATACTCTACTTGTCAGAAGTTATTAAAGGAAAGTGTTGTACATCTGAGCAAAAAATAAATACATTGCCAGCACTAAATATCAGACATGATGCCAAGAAACCTTGCCTTGCAAGTCAGTAAGTCACTTGAAGGAAGGTATTTATGGAGATTTTTACACGTGCTCTGGGATGTGGCACTGGGCACTTTGACTAGTGAGCCACACTAATTAAAAGCATCAGCACGTCACTTGTATCAGTGTCCTCACACAGAAAAAATGGTGGCGGGGCGGTTTGAACTGAAGCTCATTGAATGTGTTTTATTTCAAAGTGCCCCTCTGCCTTTTTTTCAGTGTGAGGATGCACGGGGATGCAGATACACGTGACGTGAAAGGCTGCTGGAGTGCAATTTCCATGATCCAGAAGACTTGATTAATCGAGTCTGCTCTGACACTGGAAATCCAGTGCATTGGAGCAGGCTCCCTGCACATCTATAGGACCCCTAAGTTCCTAAATCTTTAGGCCTGATCACACTAGGATTGTAAAGTCCTGATACCAACAAACAGGCCGCACCAGGTTTAGCTTGGTCTCTCCCTGCACCTGGAGGAGACCTGCTAATGCAAAGTATTGTATTAGAAAACAACCAACCTCTGGCTACTTAGCTGCAGTTTCAAAGCCTTTTATGAAAGTCAGAAAGCTGAAGAATTTGCCAAGCTTCTGCATCTTAAGTACCAGTATGTTATTTTCCTTTTTCTTATTAGCTGGTAGACAGCATGTCTTTATATATTTTTCAATCTTAGGGTCTTCTTCTTCTTCTCATGCCCTTGTCATTAACTAGATGTTTTTCCAGAATTGTGCACAAGCAATGGCTCTTTCCATTGCTGCAGTGACGATCTCCTTTGTACAGGTCTCAGCAAGGAGTCAGCAAACAAGCAGATGCTCTATAGTCTGCACTCACATGTATTCCTGTCATTAGAGTAGCCCCATTTAATCGTGTTTGTTTCTGATCTTTCAGTTTTCATGTGCAGGCAATTCAGACATTGCCATGTTGGCCAATCTAGATTCATGCCTCTAGAAGGTCCTTCTGGGGTTCTCGGTCCATTTCAGAGCACCTGATTGCATGTAATCTTTCCTTCCATAACCTCAGTTGTGCCCTGTCAGCCATCATGTCCAATGATGCAACACTGGTCACAAAACTCTCTCTCACATAAAGGTATTTAGTTACTTCCGTATGACCACAGAGCAGATGCCTGTGGTCTTCCATTTGCCTTAATTTTCTTTTTGGCTTGCTATCCTTTAGTGTTGGCTTTAGACGCACTGTTTTTTCATGACAGCTGTCGTTTAGGATTGGGTCTAGTTTCTTGGCATGATCTGATCATTCCCATACTGGACATGTATACTCAGTGTATTTTAGGGTATGAAAAAAAAGGCTGTGTGAATGTATATGTGTGAGCTACCAGAAAAATGTTCAGGTATGAAGAGCCTGAAATATGGCTGGTTGTGCGTTCTGCATTTTAAACTTCTGAGAGATTTTTGATTGTCATTTGTAACTTCTGATGAATACAAGTTGCCAAAGTTCTGCTTAGCAAGAGTTTTTATTTACATCTATGTTATTGGATGTGGACAATTGGGAAATTACCACTGTCACAACCCAAAGTTGTGATTTTTTGTTTGTGTGCGCGCTTCGGCACCGCTAAATTATTTCCCGCCAATTTGTCGCTTTCTTTGCACGGTAGAGTTCTCTGCTGCTAGAGAGAACTCTGGTGCAGTGGGGGATTTCCCGCCGGATTGCAGCTTCTTTGCAGTGTGCATCTCTTTCTTGCATCGTAGTGATACACATTGTAAAGAAGTTCCTGCCATTTGTATTAGGATTCGTGCCACGTTATTGGCCGATTCCTAATTTAGGCACATGTGGCGGCTAGCGATTGGCTTGCTAGCCGTACAAAAGGCTTGGGTGGTTTCCGCCCAAGTCGGAGGAGGGAGGACGAGAGAGATTCTGTGTGAAGATCTCCAAGCGCTGCGGACCCTCGCGGACCCGACGCGCCTCCCCTAAGCAGGCAATAGAGGCAATAGAACCGAGCCTACGGAGGTTTCGCTTCTAGCCTCTCCCCGTCGCCAAGCGCAATCCTAGACGTATCCCTTTCCTGTAACTTCGGACCCGCGGAGCCTAAGTAACTCCGGGGAAACTTTTCGAACCCAACTTTACCGGACCCGCGGAGCCTGAACAACTCCGTGGGAGCAATCGATTTGTCAGAGTCTTCCAATGAGGGTTCAAGTGGGAGCTGTGCCTGGAAACCTGTCCAGCCTACACCAATACCATCTTTGGGTGTAAGTAAATAATCTTTTCAATCAACCATTACACCTCCGTAACTAATTCTAACTCACGTGCGCTAAACCGCCCTGCGGTTCTCTCCCGCCCCGCGTGCCCGGGCTGCTGGCCACAGCCCATGTGCACTGAAGACGGGTCCAGTACGACCCCGGTTTGCTCTCGGCTTGCCTATGGCGGCCAGAATGGGATCGGAATCACCGCCGCACATGGCGATGAGGGCGGGATCGGGGCCTGGCCCGCACAACCATGTGTTAAACTGATTCACTGTAATCATTTTGCATGTCCCCTCTATCTCCTCTCAAGTGGAAGGTAACCTGTGCCAATTTAGCAGGTGGTTCAGGCAGGGATAGACTGCCTCTGTTTAGCTCCTACCTTCTGTGACCATGTGATCCAATGAAAAACATTTACAACGGATCTGCTGTTTCATGCTGACAAGTAGCAAGCCCTCTTATCCAACTCTTTTAATTTAGCATAATTGATTTACCCACGCTCACAATTGCTAGGTTTACATGGAAGGGAAGGAAAGGATTGTTAACCATGTAAGAATAGAAAGCTAAAGGTGGAAACTTTAAAATTTGGCAGGAGGTAGCTGTTTTAAACAGCAGATAATTCAGTTTAAGTGTTAAGCCTTTGATCAGCTTTAAATAATGCATATGATTGATTTGACTAAAGTTCCTTAGTTGGGATTTATAGGTAAATGGTTATAACATTCTTAGATCCTATTAGAATATATAAAGATTGATTGCTTTTGGTATTAACGTGTGGATTTAACTAATGTGACAATTTCATTCCAATCCATTTTGGAGACTAATTTGATCTCCTGGTTTGATCTTGAACTCATTTGTTATGTGATAGTTCTATTTGGATGGTTTATTTTTGGTTTAGTTTATCATTAAAGATATGTTGCTGAAAATAAGTTGTTTTCTTGATTTTATGTTTAAGTGTCTTAATACATTTTAAAAAGATACTGAGTCAGGTTTCCTTCACTGAATAATGATGAGCCAATATCTTTAATGGGCAAAGGTGGACACCAAGTCTAAGTACAGACATTTAGGGGCACTAGGGGGAGGTTAAATCAATTAAAAGGGCTGTTCTATATCAGGTAAGTCAGGATGGGGGGGCTAGCTGAGGGGTTGGTGGTTCAGCAGGCTGGAGGGGATTGGGGGCCCATCAGGGGATGAGGGAGAGGTGTGATTTATGGATGGGGGAGGGGAGCAAGCACAACCCATGAAGGGTGAGGGGAGGCACGACTCGCAGGTAGGATGGGGGACCAGGAACAACTTGTGGGTGGAGTAGGGCAGGAGATATGAACTGCTGGTGGGGTAGGGGGATAGGCACAACCCATGAGGGGTGGGGGGGCAGGTACTATGGGGGGGCAGGTGTGATGTATGGGTGGGGTAGGGTCCCCTCTAGGAAACCTACCCTCCATCCCTCCCATGGCTCCCTCCACCAGGACTTATTTACTTGGTTCCAGTAGCAGCAAATGCTGATAAAAGCAGCTGCACCCGGAGTGGTTTGTGGGATGGAGGCTGAGAGGTCTGGCTCATGGGGAGGGGAAGTATAGGGCCTGGGGGGGACAAAAACATAGACCAGTATGTGGGGAGGGGGGAGTGAAAAGAGCAGCCCTGGGGCTGGAGCCAGTGGCTGGGTTTTTCCAGCCCCGGGGCCGCACGGGGGAGCACCCAGAAGTTCCATGCACCAGTTTGACCTAAATTAAATTAGTCTGATACTACAGAGATCCAGGTTTATCTTAAACTGGGTTCTGTAATTTTTAGGCTGGTTTGTGTGCTTGGAGCATCTGTTCAGTTACAAGTTTAGATTGACTGCCAGTCACTCAGATTGGTTCTGTAAGTGTAAGGTCGGCACTGGGACAAGCTAAGTTTAAATCAGGAGGCCATTTTGAACCAGATTAAACCTCCCCATATGTCTGCACTTAGCCTAGATAGTTAGCCAGTCTAAAAAAATAACCAGTTCATCCCCTCCCCTGGTCGCCACCACTCTGTCTGCTGATCTATTGATTAGTGGGAGTGGAAGGGAACCATCCTCCTGTGACTCTTGGAGGGCTCCCGAAGTGGAAGGAGAGCCTCCACCTGCTACACTCCTTCCATTCGACCAAATGTGAGGGTTGGGAGATAATTCTCCCACAGCTGCAAGCCCTCTAGTGCCTAAGCCTGGGATCCTTGCTGCCACTGCACAGCTGTCTCCTGCCTTCCCACATGAATCCCAGTGGAATCGGAGACAAGCAGCGGGTGGCTTCCATGGCTGGAAGCCTGTCCGGGCTTGGGCAGCCTTATAGCTGTGGGAGATTGCCACTCCCAATATCCATTACTTGCGGCGATTCAAGAACTGGAGATCTGGGACCCAGGGTTAGGGAAGCTGTCCCTGGCCTTGCTTCCCTGCGACTCCAGCTTAAATCACCCCATTTGAGTTATGGGTTGCACATGAGATAATTTAAAAGCCAGGGGGATGTCAACTGACAGACTACCCCCTTCCCAGGCAGGGGAGAGGACAGGCTGTCGTGTAATGGGCTCCCCTGAGTATGGATGAAGCACCTCAAAAGAGAAGTTACAAAACTACAAAATTAGTTCTTAATAACTGCTATGCTAGATAAGGACAGTGAGAACTAAATATATCGGCCTTCAGAAATGAATCTCAACTCTTATCATACCATATTAATTTGAGACATCCCATGCCGAGTGGAAAAGCTACTGGGTTTTTAAAAAACCAGTCCCAGGTCACTTTTAAAAACAGCAGGAACAATGCCTGTTCCCAAAAATCTGCTCTTGAGCTACATGGCTTAACAAATTATCATCATAGATATAGAATATCCCTTTCAAAGCCTAAACGCTGGAACATACAGTGCTGATACAGCTAAATATAAGCACTTAAATAAAGGTTATTATTTCCTGTTCTGTGGAAAAAAATGCTGTAAGAAGACAGTTCAGTTCAAAAGATGCTGAATAAACTTATTAAATGCTGATTCTGGATGTTTATTCACCTCTATTAGACCTGGCTACCTTGCTGTGAACTCATGAATCATTATCTATTCTAATATTGCTGACAGCACTTTACATGATGACCCTTCAAAGATAGCTGTGCCCTCCTTCCAGTCATCTTTATTCAAAAAGATCCATGTGTCCCTTTTTGTAGTTATTATAGGATTTATTGTACATTTACTGTCCTTTATGTGCCCAGTTTCTTTCTGATAGCTGGCATCCAGCTGGCTGTGAAGCTGGATCTTCAGATAAGCATCTTTTGTGGTGTAACCCTTCACTTTAACATAGGTGAAATTCTAACCCATTATTTGATTCTGTATAGAAAAGGGCGACTGTTTTCTGTTTGTGCCCTCGTGATAATGAACAGTGGTTGTGCTGCATTTTGTATATGAATTAATTTTGCATCCTTTTACTTTCAATTTGCTTATCATAAGCTAAATGTATTTATGGAACTAAGCTCACAATCTGAATTTTTAGCATTTAGGCTGAATTTCAGACTTCTATAACATTATCTTTAGGTTTCTCTTAATCACTTTATACTATAAGTCTGTTTTTTGGATTTATACCTTAGTATTTATTCAGGGCCAGTGTCTACAATCCAACTCTGAAGTGTAGTATACTCCTTGACTAGTCCCATTAAAATTGATAGGACTGCTTACAGATGTGGTCACCACATTTCTCTAGTTTCAAAATGGACACAACGCTCTGGTATGCTCAGGTGTCTGAGCTCTGGTCTCAGCTAAGCACACACAAGAGTGATAGGAGGAGGGTGTGGAGTGCTGAAGAGTAGAGGGGGAAAGTGAAACAGTCCCATTTTAAACACCATCCCTGGGCATCCTGCTAAAAACAGGACAAATGCATGCATTTGGTCAAACTGATAGGATGCCCAGGACAGGTGTTTAAAATGGGATGTCACAATGAAATGGGATATATGGACATCCTACTTAGAGAGGAAAGCATACGAGTAAAGGTGGTATATTCTTGCTTTCAAAGCATATTGATTTTTATTTACAAACTGTATGTGTTATCTATTTCACTTTTTAAGAGTTTATGGGTTTCCTAGAGGTTGTAGAAGCCCTTTGCTCAAAATGTAGTGTTGTTCTATTAGTAAAGCGGCACAATTATGCACCAGACAATTATTTACTTGTTTATTTCATGGCATTTGATTTATTCATTTGATTTATATGCTGCCCTTCTCAACAAAGGCTCAGGGCAACTTACAAAAAGAAAACAAAACAATTTAAAAACAGGAGTGTGAAAAGAAAACAAAAACAATGTAAAAGGGAACTAGAATATCAAGATAAAACAGAGACCCCATAAAACAACATCTCAGCTTAGCTTTGTTTGATAAATGACTGCCCAAATAGGAAGGTGTTATACCACTTCCAAAAGATGGCCAGGGTTGGGCCTTGGCAGGCCTCAAGAAGGATGGAGCTCCACAGCTGGTCCAAAGTTGAAGAACAGCTGTGGAGAACGCTCTCCCATGTGTATTTACCAAGCAGACCTAGTGTACTGATGAGGTTGCTCTCAGCTGGGTTTAGGGATTGTGATGAAGCCTAAGAAAGAAGGCAGCCCCTTAGGTATGTAGGGCCTTACAGGTCAAAACATTTCCTCAGTACTTCTCTGAAGAGTTTAACTCCTTGCAGAAGAAGAGCATACCTGCAAATTTGAGATCCTGGAACGTAATACAGTTAGATTAGGCTCTCTTTTTACAATCATCCTCAAGATTCCTCCCATAAGGAATTCTGGAGTGAAATTCTGTTGCAGATACTGAGACACTCTTTGCAACAGTCCTATAGTAGCTTAATTCCACAAAGGAAAATCATAACCAAAATCAATATTTAATAACCTTTTTAGCTGCATCAGGTCATGAAAAAATGATGACTCATCCAATGGCCATCTGCAGTCCAGCAGTAAAGTTTGAATAAAGGGGTATTGATCTAAGCCTGATCAGTATCAAAAGTATTAAGACCGATGGAAATCTTGGCTGTGCTAGAAAACTGAACCTCTGATATGGTCACAGACAACATTTTCTTTGGGTAGACAGATCTGAAGGGAATGAACATAAAGATAAATAGGGCACAGTTTAGAAAACTGATGAGCCCTGTGGCTTCTAGCTAGCAAAGCATTTAAGATGTGCTTAATTTTAAGCACCTAAGGGTATGTTTACATTAGTAGTTGGAGTCAACTTTAAGGCTGCCCTCAGGATTATACAGGCACCCAGGGCAGACTGGCCAAACCCCAGAAACTGTTTGGAATTGCAGGGTTGTAGAGCCTCCTCCTAACCTGTGCTCCCTGCAATGCATAAGAAAGGACAGAAAAACCAGCAGCTGCAATCCCAAGCTTTCTGTTCCTGGCTTCTGATCCTTCTGTACCTCACTTGCTGTGTCTCCCTCCTGTAATTTATAGACAGGTGCCTAGAAAGGCTATGCTGGGGGATAAGCAGCAGGAAAGCTTTGTTGAAGGTCACAAGGCAAGGCACAGAGGAAATGGGGCAGCTCACATGGCTTAGGCTGGCTGATTTCAAGTAATCCCATTGATTTCAAACCCGGAACAAAGCATTTAGTACTAGGCATTCAGGATTCTAACCAAAGTTCATAGGAATATTTTCTTATGAGACATTTTCTTTATAGACCTTAAAAAACAGATTTTTTTTAGCAATGTTCCAACGTTTGCCAAATAAATCTGCACCACAGGAAGACTGGTCCCATCTCATTCCTGGTCACTTGTTGTAGCCCATGCTTAAAATACAAGATTTGCTTAAATTGCACTGTAAGCACATGGGGATGGTGGGGAGGGACAGAGGGGAGGGAGACAGTATGTACAGTAAAACACAGATCATTTGTAGCTAGGTAGTTCAAAACACTTATTTTGCAATGGGTTGCCCAATTAAGGATGAGCTGCTCAGCTGTTTGATGCAGATTTTACTTTAAAAGGGGCTGTTTCTCCATTCAGCTAGAGCACAGCAGCAGCCCCAAGCAGGTGGCTGGAGAAGTGGTGTTCTTTGACATAAAAGCCCCAGCAAACACCTGGAACACATCAGCTGTCTTGTGCTGCTAGGTTGCAAACTTTCATCTTGGGATTTGTAAACCGTGGTAAGGCAGAAAACCTTGTGAACAATCTGGATTCTAATGTATTTAGATTTGATAGATCCAGGAAGAGAGGGGCCAACAATCATCATGACTGAGATTTTAGTTTCTGGCAGGTATCGTTTATTTCACACTCCAAATAGTAAAGTTTAGAATAGGTCTAAGCTACCACAAACATGGTCAGGGAACTTTCACTATCTGCAGTTACTGGTGTCTCTACTAATGAGCAAAACTGGATACACACCCTGGCATACTCTTTTATGTCCACATTTCCCTGCATATACACACATTTTATGCATGTGCAATACTGATTATAATTTGTATACCAACCAGGAGCCAGTCTCTCTTTGTCACAGGCTGAATGCCCATGGTTGTTTACTATGTCTTATGTCTGCATGCCTGTGAATATAGTGTCTTGAAAATGTGCAATGGATTCCACAAGATAAGCACTTTAGGAATATTTTGAACTTCAAATAAGTCACTTGTTAACCCAAAACCATCAATATTCTTCTAATACTATTAGGAAGGAAAACAAAATGCAAATCAATCATTTCTTGCTGAATAATCTGAGAAGGAACCACATTGATCATTTCAATAATTACTTTATGATAATTTATTATTAACACTGAGTGGTTCATCCTAGATTTTTACCCATATTTTCAACAATGACTTCTGTTTGTGATTATTTGGGTCAGCAATACTGCCAGCATCTCACTGACCTACATTTCTTGAAATTATTTGCAAAACTATTTATCATTCTCAATCTTCCCTGTGATAGCAAATTAACTATGAGTGAATTAATTTAAACACACTGACATCCAGATATTTGGCCAGTGAAGATAAGGCTAATTCGCATTTAGGAAAAAAGAAAGGGGGGGGGGATGTTGCTCTGATCTACAGAGATTAATATGGCTTTTTTTCCTTAGAAAGACAGTTAAGTGTCTTATTATCTAAGTAAACTGTTCATTAATGCACTATAAGCCCATGTTTCTTTGTTATGTACGCCAAAACTGTACAGTACCATTGTACACTTTCCCAGTATAACTGTCTGTAGGTGGTCTCTACTTTGTGCCCTCCTGATATGAACACATGCCTGCTCCCAAACCCTGCTTTCCTTTCACAAACCGGGATATAGATATTTATAGCTGGAGACCTCCTACAGTTGCTGCTTGTGATGAAATGTTCTGTGCCAGGAGTCTATCCAGACTGATTTCCCCCCTCCCCCCCAAAAAAAATTTTATAGCAACAATCTCATCAATTTGCTTATGTTAGAAAATTCTAACCATAATTAGCTTCCTGTGTTTTGCTGCAAAGATTTGAAATGTCAGGATTGTCACTTGGGGTCAGAAAGCTGCCTTTGGCCATTCCTGGATAGGTTTTCACAAATTTGGCTGATTTATAAACTTTGGAAAGTCCCCCTTTGAACACACACAGCAGAAGGTAGCAGATAACTTTCCACACATTCCGCCAGATGCCCCAGGGCCCAGCTGGACTTTTCCTGCAGCTGTTCCCTCTCAATGCCAGAGGTCCAACAGTGGTTCCCAGCACTGCACTAGGAGATCAGTGATGGTGCCAAGCAGCATCATACTGAGACCTGCAGTGCTGATCTGTAAGAATACCTCTCACCTCAGAAAAGAAAGGGGCAAAGCTCGTAAGTGTACATGCAGCAAGGCATTACAGCAACTGCTGTAATAAAACTAGGTGTAGGTGGCCTGCCAATGCTCTGGGCCAGGGCAGAAAGCAGAGGGTTTAAGCCAGGAACAAGGAGGTGAGGTAGCCTCCATCACAAACATTAGAAGCCTGGCAGTCAGTTGTGACAAGTGAACTTCAATAGGAGACTTGCTGTCTGTGTTAGCCAGTCAGATGCCTAGGTGTAGCCAGTATAACCCACTCCAGGGGACCAGTCAGAGCCTATTCCAGGGTTCCTACAGCTCCCCTACTTCTGACTTGGGAGAAGGTGTGGGATGTCTTAGTATGGTGCTGCTCAGTACGGCACTGTAACCAAGTGATATCTTCACTGTGCTCTCAATGCTCCTGCCACTGGTGCTCAGGCAGAATAGAGGATAAGAAGGAAGATGCAAAGATGAGCAGGATGGGATGAGGATATGGGAGCGGGAGCAGAGTGGGAACAGTGCAGGGTTCAAATCTTTGCAGCAAAAGTGGTTGGAATCAAAAGCAGAGTAGGATATAAGCAGTGAGGACAAGGAGAGAGGAGGATCATGGAAAAAGGTCTCTAACAAAGATGAAATATAATCCAGGATTTCCCTGACTCTCAGCAGCCCTGTGAAACATTACATCATCCCTTACAGTGGCTGGTCAGCAGAGAAGATAACACCCTGCTAATGCTATTACTCTGTTAGCTCAAGTGGCAAAGCCCTGTGCTGTGAACCTAGTGTTTCAACTCTGCTGATGAAGCACATGGATAACAATACAGTTTCATATAATGGAATTTGCTTTTTAGAAAAATCCATTAAAAATTAAGTGTCCTAAAAAATTGTTAATGATGATGCACTGCCAAGCAGCTGAGTCAGAAAATGCCAGAATTAAGGCTGATTACATAACTTTGATTTGTCTGTCTTGGGTATGTTTTATGACAGTTTTTAATTACCCAACTGTATTACTGGCCTACAATTATGGACATTATTGTATAGATCTGCCTCTCAGTGAGCGCATCTACACAAGATGCTTAATGCGCACTAGCCTAATAACACTGCACAGTAGTATGTCACAGCACAGACATTGCTAATACACTGTTATACATTATTAGGCTACTGCACAGTAGTATCACTAAAAAAGCATTTATCAGCACTACTACTATTTACTTAGTACTTCGTTAAGCAGCTACTGAAGTAAATGCTCAGTACCTATTTTTCCAACTATTTTAGTTGGTCTAATAAAAGATATCAGATTTACCCAAAGAATCTTGTCTGCCACTAACTACCATGCATTAATGAACATGTTGACATGGCCTGTATACGTTTTGGTATGCCAGGGCCTTTGATTACAGAACATCCTAATTTTTGTGGACAAAACCACAAAGTCAAGGCTATGCTAACTGCAACAAGTAAAAACGAAGTCAAGAAACCTCAGGGCCATATATTATCATACTGTAGCAATTTACACACCACATCTGCAAAGTTAAATGGTAAGCTAAAAAGTAACACAGATAACTCAAGAGAGGTCATTTGAGTTCTACTTCAGCACCCTCACCACCAGGCCTTTCTTCTGTTCAATGTAACAATGTAACTATGCAGAATCCAAGAATATGTCCAGATCAAATACAGCACATAAACAATATTTATGAGTGTTTATTTAGGTCTTCTCATGCATAAGCTTCAAATCACTATGCAGAAGAGATAAGTGTCTTATTTCCATTTTAAGGACAGGGAAACAGAGATATTAGAGAGCAAAGTGACTGGCCTCAGAGTACATAAGAGGCCAGTATCAGAGCTGGGACCTGAACTGATGTCACTTGAGTTCTACTTCAGCACCCTCATCAGTAGGCCTTTTAATGTCTACAACAGGAATTCATAGCAATAATACGGCCATTGTATGTTACTAAGTTTACCAACATAAACTCATGTTAATAGCACCTCTCTCGAAAGGATGTTAAAGTACTTTATCTACCAATTTGTAAACAATGTGCTGGATTTACTTAATCTGCTAATGAAATATAGTTGCTACTGGGATAGCGGATCACATACATATAGCCATTGTGGGAGAAATGATGAACAGCATTTCCACCTGAAAATGCATGGGGATCTAAAGGAGACAAAAACAATTACCTAGATTGGAATTTAGCCTACACACTGGGGCAGTTGCTCTTACAAAGACTTTTTTAGGGAAAATAATTTTGTTGGTTGTGAGTATTGAGTAAAGGAAAGACAGATTTTGCTGTATATTTCTCCAGTCATTTTTGTCTGAATTATGTTGAAAAATCAATACTCTTGCAGCAGACAAATGTCCTTAGACCAACATGGCTACAGCCTACATCCTTGTATAGTTCAGAGAATTTTCACCATGTCACTGAAATGATCTCCCCAGTTAAAGAATAACCACTGGGATGCCAAAAGTAGTGCTGCCAAACCAGGTGATGAAAACACTGAGCACATAAAATATTGCAACTTTCCCCTCTATGAATGCATCAAGATTTATGAAAGAGGACATCAGCACACACTAGAAAGTCTGTGTGTTAAAAATCTAGGGTCTGCTACCATTGAGTTTAGTGACAAACCCACTGAGTTCAACAGGGGAAAGATTGGGATCTAAATTATGATGTCTTTAACAAAAGAGTCTTGCCCTATAAATCTTAGGCAAAGTAACTTGTACTTTTTCCTCCTACTGTGCTCTTTCTGATGTTGAAACTCCACAGCAGTTTTGGAGGTTGCTAAAGTATAAGAGTCTCATTTTGAACTGGTGTTTGGTCCTCTGTGGTGTTATTTTAAATGAAACATGTCTTGTCAAGACCAAACTACAAACAGAACAATATTCAACCATATTAAGACAGGTAGCAAGTTTCAAAAAGTCCCTTGAGGTTACAGTAGCAGCATTTGAGACAGTTCATATAATGTGGAATGTCAGTATAGTAGAATGTCAGCAATGATGGGTATAAACTACTAGAGAAGGAAGAAATAAAAAGAAGGCAGTCTAGGTGTAGTAATACATGGCATAAGTAAGTTTGTGTTAAACATATTTATGAAATACTATTTGACAGTGAGGAGAGTAGAGGTAAAGTACTCAAGTTAGGATTCAAAGAATGAAAAATAAGGAGACTATTGTGGACATTTACCTCATAATCCAGAATTTGACCAAGAGTAAAATACTTTAGTGTTGCATTTATAAGGATCTTACCCACCCTCACACCTTTTAAAGGTAACAAATACAAACATGCAATGAGATTCCAAGCAGAGGACAAATCTAGAACATCTGAAAAGCAATGCTGGATCTACTTCTTGCCAGCAAAAAAGAATGGACTGAAAAACAGAGAAGTATGTGGAAGCATGGTACAAGCTGCCATAAGGCATTAACTTTCCATTTTGGAGGTGCCAGCTACAGAGTTATGGGCAAGTAAAGCAGTACTTCTATACCACTCATGCGTGACAAATACCAGACACACATATATATTCTTCCCAGAATGACAGTATGTACATTGAAGACCAATTTTTTTCTGAAGATTTGCAAATAAATCTGTTGTTAAAAATAACTTTTTGAAGAAAAATCAGCATCTGCATTAGACTTTTATAGTATTTGTGGAGCGACGGGTTCTTACATCTGTTTTTTTTCCATAATAAAGCATCTCCTTCAATAGAAGAATGAAAATGCTCCTGAAAATTTGCCCCCATTTAAAATGGCTGCTCTCAATTATTGTTATCAAAAGGGATGGAGGTTGTAGGCCAGCATCATACATAAGATGTCCTTCTCATTGCCTTGCTCACCATGCCCCAAGTTGTGCAAAGCTCATGTAAAGTGCTGCCACTGTTGTATCTGAATGGAAAATAAAGATACCTGCTGCATGGCATTACTACTTTATCAAGTATAAAACAAAGTCACTGTAAATGTACAACATGTATGTGTAACATGGGTCAATGTCCAAACCTAGGATATTGGAAACATGGACAGGTGTTCACAAAATCTGAAGTAATAGAGGTACACAAAACTAAAGGAGGAAAAAAGGCACACGAAGGAAAAATAAAAATTATATGGTACTTGTTATATTCAAAACAAACATATAGTAACCAGGAGGATGAGGAAGCTGTTGAGTCGAGGCAAAACTGGACAAGGAGAGTCAAGGATCTGTTGGTTGTACTCATAATGGAAAATCCAATGAGTTACATTTCTGCTGCTCTATATAGGTGAAGAAGCAGATAACATCTGTCTGGAAGGCATGGAGATTCCCTTGAAAAGGCATTAGTGTTCATTCTCACTGGTTGCTTCTAAACAAGAAAAATGCAGTATATAAAATATAAGTCTTCAGAAAAATGAAACAAATAAAGTGATTCACTTGTTTTTATGTCAGATTCTTGTGAACTTGTCATCTTAAAGCATGGGCTCCAGATGGAAACTGTAAAGTATAGTTTAACTGCAAAGATCCGGAGAAGAACATGTGGTGAATTAGGGCTTATGTTGGATGGATTGCTGGCCTTGTTAACATCATAAATGTGTCCTGAAGAACGACTTCTTTCATAACACAGTGCCTATGACAGATGACAGAAACCAAAGCCAAAATAGCTAAAGATAAATTCTAGGGCTCTGCAAAGCTTCAGTCGCTGATTCGATTCGGTGGAGATTTGGACCAATTCAGCAGCTGAATCTCCAAATCTGAATCGAGACCCTTTAATCTCTCCGAATCAAATCAGAACCCTCCAAATCGATTTGGAGAGATTCAGTGATTTGGTTATAGATACAGCTTTAAATGTTTTTTCTACATACCTCAAGGTACCAGGCAGCTTGTGAATGCTGAGATGGTGGGGCGAATGGAGCATCCCACAGGAGCTGGGGGTGGGGGGGCGTGTCCCAGCGCATGCAGCGGCAAACCTGGATGTGGACCAGAAGCACTTCTGGTCCACTTCCTGGTCTGCCACAGAGCACACAGGTGCCCCTCTCCCCCACCTTGGTGACTGGTGCCTCCTGGGTTTAGAGGCACCTGGGGTCCCCCCGCAGCCTATTGCCAAGCCAGGGGACATGGGGGCTTGCACCGCCAAGCACATGGGGGGGGGACCCCCTGCTCCTGTGAGACTCTCCATCCACCCCACCATCACAGCATTCACAAGCCATGCCTGGTCCCTTAAGGTATGTAGAAAAAACATTTAAAGCTGTGTCTATGACCAAATTGCTGATTCTCTGAATCTGCATCGAATTTTCAGATTCGGATTTGGCTGAATCAAATCAGAACAGTGATCCAAATCAACAAATCAAATCACTGTCCCCAATTTGGGCCAAATCCGAATCAAATATGGCCCATTTCGCACACTAATACATTCCTTTGACTGGCTGCATCTATACAAGACACTACTACACAGTGGTTACCGCACATTTATTTAGTACTTGTTATAAACAAGTACTAAATAAATGTGCAGTAACCCAAGTTACTGTGCAGTAGCTCTGGCAAATGCTTTTTTGTGATGCTACTGCACCATAGCCTAATACTACTGTGCAGTAGTACCGTTTTTGCCATGCAACGCTACTGCATACCAGGCTGCTGTGCAGTCAGTGTGTTGTGTAGACAAGCACATTATAGACAAGGAAGCTATACATCCACGATTTGAGTGCCTCAGAAGAGTCAGGGAGAGTTGGTTGGTGGATGCTCCTATGCCTGGAAGACATCCTACACAGTCTGTCAGAACTGCAAACACTGAGGATATGCTCGTATGGTAAACTTCCTGGGCTCAACAGTGGTACCCTAAAGCAACCTGCACTTATCCATGCAGGCCGTCTCCTAGACAGGGAGCAACAAAGCCCTGTTCACACAGTGCCACAGGGAGACTCATTAATTTAGGAGTGGGTTAACTGGTCTCATGACTCACTAGTGCTAATTAGCCCACCCAAAATACCACAAAAAGCAACTACATTTCTAAGTTACAAGGCAGTCCACCTGAACAGAGCACTGAGGACAATGCTGCCAGGAACAGCAGGTCACCTTGTAGGCAAGTCTGAAGATATCCTGATTCCACAGACTGTCAATCCAATTATCATTAACAAACACTGCTGACCCTCAAACCAGTTATTCTCCATGGCTGGTAAATATCACACTAACACTAGTGGATTCTCATAACTTGGGAGCCCCTTCAGCTACAGATTTGGTTATGTTGCTACAACCAGCTTTGCACAGAACTGAAACATCAACTTTCTCTTGGAAAATAGTGCACATTCTATACTAAATGGGGAATAAATCATAGAAAGTCAAGATTGGAAGGGAAATCAGGAAGTCATCTAGTCCAACCCCCTGCTCAAAGCAGGACCACCTCCAACAAAAATCATCCCAGCCAAAGCTTTGTCTAGCTGGGTTTTGAAAACCTCCAAGGATGGAGCTTCCACCACCTCTCTGGGTAACCTGTTCCAGTGTTTTACTACCCTCCTAGTGAGAAAATTCTTCCTAATATCTAATCTAAACTTCCCTTGCTGCTACTTGAGACCATTGCTCCTTGGTCTGTCATCTACCACCACTGAGAATAGTTTAACTCTAACCTCTTTCGAACCCCACCCCCTTCAGGTAGTTGAAGGCTGCTTTTAAGTCCCCTCTCAGTCTCTTCTTCTCTAAACTAAATAAGCCCTGTTCCCGCAGTATTTCCTCATAAGTCATGTCCCCCAACCCCCTCACTATTTTTGTTGCTGTCCACTGGGCTCTCTCCAATTGTCCACATCCTTTCTGTAGTGTGGGGCTCAAAACTGAACACAGTACTCCAGATGTGGCCTCACCAGTGCTGAATAGAGGGAAATAATCACTTCCCTTGACCTACTAGCAGTAGCAACGCACCTACCAATGCATCCCACTATACTGTTAGCCTTCTTGGCAACAGGGGCACACTGTTGGCTCACATTCAGATTATTGCCCACTGTAACCCACAGGTTCTTTTCTGCAGATCTGCTGCCCAGCCAGTCAGCCCCCAGCCTGTACCAGTGCATGGGATTGCTCCGTCCTAAGTGCAGGACTTTGCACTTGTCCTTGTTGAACCTCATGAGATTCCTTTTGGCCCAATCCTCCAAATTGTCTAGGTCACTCTGAATCCTAGCCCTACCCTCCAGCATATCCACTACCCGCTCAGTTTGGTGTCATCTGCAAACTTGCTGAGGGTGCACTCTATACCATCTTCCAGGTTGTTGATGAAGACTTTGAACAAAACTGGCCCCAGGACTGATTCATGGGGCACTCCACTTGATACCAGCTGCCAACTAGGTGTTGAGCCACTGGTTAACTACTCTCTGAGCCTGATACTCCAACCAGTTTTCTATCCACTTTACAGCCCATACATACTTAGCTTCCCTGCAAGAATGTTGTGGGAAATGGTATCAAAAGCCTCGCTAAAATCAAGGTATGCCATATCCACCAGTCTCCCCGCATCCACAGAACTGGTCATCTCATCATAGAAGGCAATCAGGTTGGGCAGGCATGTCTTGCTCCTGGTGAATCCATGCTGACTGTTCCTAATCACCTTCTCCTCCAAATGCTTAGAAATAGATTCATTAAGGATCTGCTCCATGATTTTTTCCAGGGACTGAGGTGAGGCTGACTGGTCAATAGTTCCCTGGATCCTTGTTTTTTCCTTTCTTAAATATAGGCACTATGCGTGCCCTTTTCCAATCATCCGGGACCTCTCCTAAACATCATGAGTTTTCAGAGCTGATGGCCAATGGCTCTGCAACCACATCAGCCAAATCCCTCAGCACCCTCAGGTGCATCCCATCCAGCCCCATGGACTTGTATACGTCCAGTTTTCCTAGGTAGTCCCTAACCTGTTCTTTCACTACTGAGGGCTGCTCACCTCCTCCCCTAACTGTGCTGCCCAGTGAAATAGTCCAGGAGCTGACCCTGCCTGTGAAAACCAAGGCAAAAAGGGCATTGAGAACTTTAGCCTTTTTTGCATCCTCTGTTGCCTCCCCCATTCAGTAAGGGATCCACACTTTCCCTGATCCTCCTATTGCTACTGAAATAGTTGTAGCAATCCTTGTTACCCTTCACATCCCTTGCTAGCTGCAACTCCAAATGCACTTCAGCCTTCCTGACCTCATCTCTGCATGCCCAACCAATGTTCTTATAGTCTTCCCTAGTTATTTGTCCAAATTTCCACTTCTTATAAACTTCCTTTTTGTGATTTAGTTTTCTGATGAGTTCTCTCCTAAGTCAAGCTGGTCTTCTGACATACTGGCTAGTCCTTCCTGCGCATTGGGATGGTTTGTTCCGGCACTCTCAGTAAGGCTTCTTTACAGTACAGCCAGCTCTCCTGGATGCCTCTCCCCCTCAGTCTGGCTTACCAGGGGATCCTGCCCATGAGTTCCCTGAGTGAATTGAAGTATACTTTTTTGAAATCCAAGGTCCTTACTCTGTTGCTCTCCATCCATCTTTTCCTCAGGATCCTGAACTCAGTCATCTTGTGGTCACTGTTACCCAAGTTACCATCCATTACTACATTCCCCACCAATTCTTCCCTGCTTGTGGGCAGCAGGTCAAGAAAAGCATGGCTCCCAGTTGGCTGCTCCAGCACTTCCTTGAAGTTGTCCCAACGCTCTCCCAAAACTTCCTGGATTACCTGCACACTGCTGTATTGCCCTCCCAGTAGATGAAAGGGTGATTAAAATCCTCCATGAGAACCAGGGCCTGTGATCGGGAAACTTCCGCTAGGTGTTTGAAGAAAACCTCATCCACCACTTCCTTCTGGTCTGATGGTCTATAGCAGACCCCCACCACAACATCACCCTTGTTGCTCTCCCCTCTGACCCTAACCTGGAGAATCTCAACAGGTCTATCTCCATCTTCATACTGGAGCTCTGAGCAATCATAAGGCTCTTTTACATGAAGTGCAGCTCCTCCTCCACTTCTCCCCTGCCTGTCCTTTCTGAACAGTTTGTATCCGTCCATGACACTGCTCCAGTCATGTGAGCTATCCCACCAAGTCTCTATTATTCCAATCGCTCTGTGACTGTGGAAGGACTTCCAGTTCTTCCTGCTCATTTCCCAGGCTCTGTGCATTTGTATACAGGCACCTGAGATAACTAGTCGCTTGCCCTGATTTCTTAGGAAGTATGAGAGCACCTTCCCTGTTGTCCCTTCCTGCTTGCTCTTCCTCAAGGTCTCCTGCTTCCCCACTTACCTCAGGGCTTAGTCTCCATCCCCCGGTGAACCTAGTTTAAAGCCCTCCTCACTAGGTTAGTGAGCCCGTCTGTGAAGATGCTCTTCCCTCTCTTCGTCAGGTGGATCCCATCTCTTCCCAGCAATCCTTCTTCTTGGAAGAACATCCCATGGTCAAAGAAACCAAAGCCTTGCTGGTGACTCCACCTCTGCAGTCAGGTGTTGATCTGCAGGATGCACCTGCTCCTGCCCGGGGCCTTTTCCTTGACCAGAAGGATTGACAAGAACACAACCTGAGCCCCAGAACCCCTTACCCTTGCACCCCAAGCCCTGTAGTCACTTTTGATATGCTCATTGTCTCCCCTGGCAGTATCACTGATGCCTACATGTATGAGCAGCATGGGGCATTCTCTTCTTCTTGTGCTGACTCTCTTCTCTAGCGCTGTATCAAAAGGCCAGATGACCCTCGGTAGTCCCTCCATGACATCTCGGATCCAGGCTCTGGGCAAGCAGCAGATCTCCCGAGACATCAGGTCAGGTTGGCAGATTGCTCCCTCCATTCCCCACAGAAGGGAGTCTACAACCACCACCACCTCTCACTTCTTCTTGGTGGTGGTTGTTTTGATCCTTCCCACTTTGGTGAAGCCTAGCCTGTCTTCCTCCACCAATGAAACGTGCTCCTCCCTCTCTGCTGCTGGGGCTGCATCTCTGTTCTCCAGATGAACCACTGCAGGTGGAGGTAAAGATCTCTGCTTTCTGCCAGAAGTTACAAACCTCCAGCTTCCACAGTCTTGGCTGTCCATGTCTTCTCTCTTTTCTAGCACTGCATCTGGCATTTCAGTCCCAGAGGTCTCCTCCAGCACTGAATCAATGAATGCCTCATGGCGGAGGATGCTTTGGAGCCTTGCCACCTCCTCTTGTAGTTCTTTTGTCTGTTCCCTGTAAGACACCACCAGGAGGCTCCACTCACACCACAGGCACTCCCCCACCTGGCTGTCACTGGAAGGAACCTGCAGCCGCAGTCCTCATAGCCCAAACCTAGACCTGGGTGGAAGCCTCAGTGGTGAGCGGTCCTGCCTGGACAGAAACTTCACAGGTGCAAGCAGAGGTAGTGACAGTGGCTCTGGCATTGTGATGACCTTCAGCCATTTCCCTGGTCTCTTAATCTGTCTTCTCACTCATACTACTCTTCTTCCAAGCGGACCTTACCTAGCGAACTTGCCTGGAACAACCTGACTCCTTTGCTCAGAAAGCTTAGCTCTGCAGAGAGAACCAGCAGAGCAGACCAGCAGCAAGAACACAGCAGGTTGCAGTTTGAGACCCTGCATAATCTCTGTGTAACTGGTAAAGAATTTACTCATATATGCAGAAGCCTCACAAATAGGGAACAGAGCAAAAGAAAATCCTTGGTGGCAACAAGATAATACAGATAATATACTGCCTGGTAATAGCAGCACATTCTAAGAACATTTCAGAGAACCAGCTTGAGACACCTGCTTAAGAGAATGCTGGTACATTGAGAACGACAAACGTGATCTTTCAAAGTTTAAATCAGGTTTTGCACATGTATACTCTAAATGACTGCTGAGAGACCTCTAATCTTTCAGGTTGACATTGAGCATACCTACACTGCAGGCTTGCCACACACATTGCTGCCCAACCCGACTCCCATGCCCCTGTACACACAACCCCTTATTCCACATGTTTATATGCAGATTGAAACCATGCTCATCTGTACAGCTGAGGGCATGGAGTAAGGGTATGTGTGGTGCTTTGAAATGTGCTCTTACTAAATTTGCAGCACGGGGACAGGAAATATCCATGTATCTGGGCTCATGAATTCATTCTGGGATTAGGAGAGCTTCAATCATATAATTAAGACTGGTTACATGATTGAAACTCTCTTAATGTATCTGGGCCATGTAGGTCATCCTCTGATTTAGTTTCACAATTCCTAGTGTCTGCTTGCTCCTCCTCTTCAGTCTTATTCAATCTCTGTGCACTGGAAGCTACTTGCTAATAGAAATACAACTGGCTGCATGCAGGCTGCTCTGAAATCCATACAACCTAACATAGCCAAATAGAGCCAAAAGATACTATTACCCAGTGTGCTGCCAACTAGCCAGAGCAGCACTCCAGGTTTCTGACTAAGCTCTTGTGCAAGTACTGCAAGAACGGCTCTGGTTTTAATTCTGCACTTAAACCATCTCAAAGAGGCTGACAGAGTTGTGAACCCAAGCAGACTGGTGTGTGGTATAAAATTCACAAAAGCCTAGAGACGCTTTCCTGTAACAGGGTCATGGCAGACATGTCACAAGTTAAGCCCCTCCCACTCACCACGTCCTGCTATGATTCTTGTCCTCCTCCTACACACCTGATAAGGTTTGTGCTCCAGCCTCCGGCTGCACAGAGGAGAGCCAGGGCAGGATACTGCTGAGAGAGGTGTCATGCCAATTATCAAGTTAATTTTCCCTGGTAGTTTTATGTGGCAATCAAGGATCCAAAGCCCTGAGTTTGGTAGTAGCTGTAAATCCAGGGAGGGATTAACTGGGTCTTGGTGGTAATACTTCCTCTTGCCAGCAGTATCTTACTTTGCTGTGCTCTGCACCGTTGGATGCTCAGCCCCCTCCCTCAGTTTCAGTGCTTCCTTTTACTGAGCATCTAGGATTTGAGTGCCACACACAACAGCTGCCCATGTCGTTTGTGGCATACATGCCATGGGTTGGCACCATTGAATTTTGCAGTTACTTGGTCAGTTTCCTAGCTTTGGTTCTCTAAATCAGTTTCTTGAAAAGGAAAAAAAAATGGCTGAAGCATGGTGAGGGTTAGTTTTGAGTGATACAAAATATTTTGCAGGCCCCACAAAGTGCAGAAAAGTAACACTGAAAGTAATTGTTGCTGTCAACAGAGACTGTTTCCTGAGCTTGTTTCAGCAACAATAATTTATGCAAATATGAACCTGGAACACTGACACTACTCTAGGAGCTTCCAGTTTTTCAGTGAGGCATGCGGGCACATCTACACATGTGCTTTAATGCACATTAGCCTATTTTAATGTACATTAAAGCATCACAAAAAAACCATGGGCATTTTTACATATGGTGTGGGACGCGGCACTGGGTGCTTTAATTAGTGAGCTGTGCTAATTAAAAGCACCCACATGTCACGTGCATCAGTATCACAGTACGTCCCTACACTGAAAATGTGGCACTGGAGCGCTTTGAACTAAAGCTCATCAAACATGTTTTAATTCAAAGCACCCCACTGCCATTTTTTCAGCATGGAATCATGTGGCGATGCTGATACACGTGACGTGGAAAGCTGCTGGAACGCATCAGTTTTCAGTCTCCAGCAGACTCGTTTAATCGAGTCAACTCTGAAATGCTGGGTTTCTAGTGCATTGGAGCAGGCTCTGCATACATGTAGAGGAGCCTCTGCTCTTAAGCTAGTGCACATTAGAATAGGGTAACGTGCATTTTTATAGTACTTCACAAAAGAGGTACTAGATTTAATGCACATTACCTAAAGCACATTAATGAACTTGTAAAAATTAAGGTTGATAGAAACAGTTTAAAAGTAGCATTCACAAAAGCAGCACAGCAAAGCCAGGTCTTTCCTTCAAGTTTTATTTTCTTTGAAACATCATTACTTGGTTTCTTCCTATTCCCAACACCAAAACTAGCGTGGGGTCAGGTTCAAGAGTCTTTGAACTGGGACAATCATGGTGCTGAGCCATTTGCAGGAGTTACAAATTTCAATGTGATTTGCGGGAGCCCAGCCATTCTGAAAACCAGGCTATTGCTGCATCACTTACAAACAGCTTTGAGAAACTAGAATTCTGAAGGGAACACTTTCAAGAACCTGTGAGGTATTACTAGCAGAGTAAATTTAGCAGGCCTGGCATGAACTTGTAGCACTCAATTGTAATGGTACTGGTTTCTGCACCACCAGAAGTTGGTAAGGTGAACTTTGTAATAATGCAAAGACATCATTTGTAATTTAGTCTTAACTCACATACTGGAATGACCAGGTATCTCTGCAGAAAAAAAAGATGTGTTATTATTCTAACATTTTTTTTAACCTGAAGAGACATTTCTAATGCAAATATTTGGTACAATGTTAACAGATTTGAAGACAATATTAAGCTATTATCTTCTTGTTTCAAGGATTTTTGTCATTGCCCACAGTTACCTGTTCTAGAAGAACTGGATGAAAGGCAACAAGTTTCTAGAAGATTTTGGAATCACCTGGCAGGAATCTGAGCTACTTTGAAGCATGTCAAGGTCCTCTTTAAGTCAAACCGGCACAGCAAGAGACCGCATAAAAATAAGTTCTGAATTCATTCTGGGATTAGGAGAGTTTCATTCATGTAATCAAGATGTTATACTTCTGCCTTCAGAAACCAGAGGATCTTTCTCCTTCAGCCTGTGATGATAATGATCATCAACATGTATATTTATTAAGTTCCTATCTGTCATGGGATTCCAGACTCCTCTCATGAAATATGCAATAAAAACAATTAAAAGCCCATGAAAAATGAAATACATGGTGCCAAATGCCTTCCGTAAGTGACATGATTCCAACTCTGTTTTGAAATGAGAATAGTGACTTTAACTAGCATCCTCAGTAAAAACCCACTCCCCTTCCACTGCATGCATTTTAAATTGTGATTATTAGTGTGCGTTATAGGATCACCTGGAGATTTTGCAAGTACATACTAAGTGATTCATTTCCTGCCTCAACAACAGTGGCAATTCAAATAATCAAAACAGAAAAAAGGTACAAGGGGAAACCAGGCAGAGAGGTGAAGAAGGTTCCTTGGGGTGGCATAGCTGGTCAGCAGCAGTCACAAGCAGGTCTGCTGCCACCTATCAATGGCTCTTTGCTCCAGATCCATGTTGTCTTCAAAGAGAAGGAGCCTAGAGAATTTGTTTTATTATGTAAACAAGTTCTCTCATTAGTGTAACTGAGGGAAGCAACACCATTTAGCAAAATGATTAGCAGTAAGTGCACTCCATTGGTGGTAATTATACTTTGTTACAGAAAAATATATCTAATCCCTCACTTAGAATCTCTCTCTGTCATCAGCCTGTGTACTTGGGAAGAAGGCTTGGTTACAATCTTGTAGGGGTCCTGCAACAGCAATACCAGTTGGGTGAAGACCTATTAGATGAGCCCAGAACTTTCTTACTTGAGAAAGTGCATTAAATGCCAGTCCTTTCGTGGAATCCAATCCTTTCCAGCAACAACAAGGACTGCTATTCAGAAATAAGCCACAGGGACAAGCCGCCTCTAGGGATCAGGGGTATCATAGGGACATGGATGGTCAGGGTTTGATATTGAAGAATCACAGGTCAGAAAACAAGGGTCTGAACTAGAGTCACAAGCTTTGATGCAGGCAATGATGTCCATGCAGCTAACTGGAACCAGCTGCATGCTGTTAGGCTACTGACATGTCCACTCCAGTATTCAGGGCCAGCTGGGAGCTTGGCAGCTTGTCCACATCCCTGACTCCTGGAACTGGTAAAGACAATTTTACTGTGTCCATATCACCTTAATCCTGCCTTTAGCTTAGAGGCTGAATTCTATTAACTTGTGCCTTGAAGTCCCTGTGAGCATGTCCCTGGGTAAAACCAAATCACTGGGCCTTCCACGGTCCAAAAGGGAGCACACTGACAGCTCAAGAGAATCAGCAGTGCCTCTTCTCTCAGAAGATAACCCCAAATCCAAGGGCTTCAGAACCTCTGAGTTGAGGAGGGCAAGATTTTAATTAGGGAATAATCTCAGAAATATACTTCAGAACTAGAGAATTCTGACCTTAAATAGCAGCCTTGGGCTCCTGCACCAGTGCAGTGCACTTACAGCAAAGGCACAAAGGCCACCTAGCCTCAGCAATTATGCTGTCATGGCTGATAGTCAAAGGGGCAGAGTATTTTGAAGTCATCTAATCTTAATGCCTGAAAGACATGCTTTACATTTACCATATAATTATGTTTATTTCATGGTTTCATTGATCATTTCCACTCTCCTCCCCCTTCTATCAGTGATGCCAACCTCACAGCTAGTCATTATTATCTTCTCATCCCCTTCCCATTTTTCTGGGTCTCCTGCACAAAGGTCTGCTACGTAGCAAATCCCTTCCTCACGTCCTGACTTGTTGAGTCAGTACTGTGCTCATTTTCAAGTGAGTGGATCCTAACTTCTTGCCATGCACACTGTTGGCACACATCAGGTCAGGACCAGGAAATAAAAGCTCACCTGGAACATCTGTGTGTTGCACCTTGATTACACAGCGCGAGAAGGACACTATTTATGGACAACAAATGACCTGAATTTCCATGCCTGGAAGAGAATTATGCAGAGAACTGAAAAGCGAATACAGCGTTTGCCAACACTGCTCCTGGCTGGAACGAATCTTTTGAAGAAATCAGAGCATGTGCAATTTTCTGTGCTGTTTAGAGTAACAGTTCCAGAAGCACTCAGGATTATGATGCAGTTCCTTTAAGAGTGAATGGCCAAAGTCAGTCAATAATTTCAAGAATCCTTGAGTACATGAAAGCATGTCAGCTGGGAAAACAACTTAAAAAAACCTCCAAGACCAGCTGAAGATGAGATTATTGATATTATGATACAATAAAATAGATTGTATGGACTAAGACAGTTAAAAGATGATCCAATTAGGGACCAAATTACTATATTTATTCAAATCCAAGACACTAGGATTTAACATGGGGGCAAAAGCCCCTTATCTCGGATTTGAGTATGAGGTGCTAAAGAGACAGCAGGCTGCTGTGGCTCTGGCTCTGATCCTGATGCTGACCACTAGTCGGGATCAGAGCTGCAGCTACTACCTTCCCTCTACCTCTGAATCCCACCTGGGGCCCTGAACCTGGGCCAGAGCTGCTGTCAACACCTCTACTGCTATTGGGTCAGGCTGGGGCTGGAGCAAACATATGCTTTGTGCCCCAGGCTGAAGCAGGGTTCAAGCCAGACAGGGGGCAGGCATTAGGGGGTGCAGGCATAGAAAGGCAAGTAGCAGGGGGACAGGCAGCAGGGGAGCAAGTGGTAGTCAGGGGACAGACAGTCAGGGGCAAGGTTCTGGCCACTTAATCATCCCTCACCTGCCCCCTCTTGCCTGCTCCCTTGCAGAAGTGGGGCGTGGGGACAAATCTAAACAAATCTCCAATAATTAGATTCTATACTTGGAAAATCATAATAAATGTATACATTTTCCTTGTATAGAATCTAATTATTGGGGGGTGTTGACACTGGATTTGGACCCAGTACTTATACCTTTGTTTTGGGTGAGCACAACCCTCAGACCGACCACAACACCTGCCAGTCGATAATAAGTGAATTTACTGATACAGAGTAAGAACAGAAAAGCAACAATATAAACAATCAAACAATTCTATATCTACCAATCCTAGGGCTGTCAGAGTCAAGGTACACCTGGTCAGGATGCAGGCTCCACTCTGAGGTTCTCTCTTAGGTGTCAGCAGGCTGGAGGTGGGATGCTGAGGCCCACAGCCCCACTCCAATAGGGTGAATGAGATGGGCTGCTGGTATGCTCTCTGTCCATGGCAGCCTTGGGGACCCTTCCCAGGGGACAGGGATGGGGAACCCTCACAGGAAACAAAACACAGAGGCACAGGGAGGGACAGACAAGACAAAGGGAAGGACTGGAGGGACCCTTCGTTAATCTCAGGTCTCTGCTTTTGTATTCTTCTTCCCTCGTGATGACTCCTGATGACTTCATCTGTGGCTATCTCTGGTTGGTTTGTCTCTGTGGTCACGCATCCAAATAGCCTTCCGGGCCTTGTCCTAATCTGGTCTGTTCCCCCCAAACCGGGACTTAGGCCCCCGTTTTCTGAGGCCTTGTTGCTGGTGTCACTTATCTTGCATTATGGGACAGTATGGTCCACACTTCGTTTGGTTCCCAGGCTGTTTTCTAGACTATGTCCTTGTTGGTCTTGTTGTGTTAGATAGCCTGTCTGCCTTGAAGGCTGTGATCTCGTGTTATGGTATGCCCCCCTTCATTCTCAGGCTGTGTCCATCCATTGGCTTTGTTGCGCTAGACAGCCCATCTACTTCCAGAGCTATGAGAAGCTGCGTGCGCGTCTCCCAAGCTCTTTAGAAATCCATTTAATCCCTGCTGCCCATCTTGACCCTTTATAATGCATATATCTATACCTGTAAGCCAATTACCAAAAATCAGGCCTTAAAAAAACATCTCTAAGTCAACAAGGGGGGTTATCTTAAATTAAAAGTTGTCTTGGAGTCACATAAATATGGTATTTGTGTAGCCAGAGCACAAAGCTATTGCAAGAAAATGAGTTTAAAGAGAAAAGAGGATATTTGCTTGGTCAGTGAGAATTATGTTTTCCACACACAATTCCCAGATATTTGCCTTTGTCATAAGACTGGTAACCCTGACACTTGCTCGTCACACTTTTTTTGCATCATCTTTCCAGACTTCTCTGCATTCATATATTCAGAAAAATGGAATTTAAATGCTATATTTAAATCTTGGGTCAGATAAGGCAACAAAGTTGTATTGTGCCTCCACAAGAATCTAATAAAGCTAAAATGTCATTGCTCTTCATGCCTTTCCTAACTGAAAAGTTTGTCTGATTCTAGTAGATGCAGTTTTAATGGTCTTCAAACTAGTACAGAGATTTGAAAGCTACAATCTGTAGCTGTTGAATATCAATATTTGCAAATATAGAAATGTTATCGGGTTATTTTTTATTCATGAATCATTTGTGGCAACATGCGCTCATTCTTTGTTCTCTCCAAAGAACCCTCAAATAAATGGCAACTTTCATCTCATTAGACTCTTTAAAGCAGAAATCTCAGTAATAACATAAACCTGTACACATTTGGGATCTAATCACACTACATATTTTCCAATGCAATCTAGTTGATTGTTCAAATTCCAAATTATTCCAAATTCAAATTCTAAGTTATGGAGAGATATAATGTAAAGTAATATGCATGAAAATATTTAAACAGAATGTATTGCTGGGGAATTTTGATGAAGGGAAACTCATCTGCTAAAAAATGATCTTCAGGGTGAGAGAGTGTGATAATGATCTATCTTATGTTAAAAACAAACAAACAACCCTTTGTTGGTTCCCACGCTATCATCAGTTTGTATTTCAGCAAAGTTTGGCGATTGGTTTGAGCCTGTTTTTGTGTGGAAACCCAACAGAATTTCCTCAAGGCTGGTCTACAGTTGTGAAATGAACCTCCTCAGGAACGAAGGACCATCACAAACCCCACCAATTTCCTCTCCAAGCTATGTATCTTTTTTTATATTCCACAGCACGCACACATTTGGAGCAATAGGTACACTGAAGAACCAAATGCACCTACCCACAATTCTCTCCCTGAGAAGGAGAGAGAGAGAGAGAGAGACAGAGAGAGAGAACAAACCCCGAATGTTAGATGGTACTCATAAATGAAAAGTGCAGATACTACAGTAGCTTCAACTCTACTCGTGGAGCACTCAGTAATAATCTCATGATGATGATGGACTGATTTACTTGAGTGGATAGATTTTTCAGGTCATGAGTCAAGAAAGCACAAGCACATATTTAAACCCATTGAACTTAAAGATATGTTTGTGTGCTGTGCTAATAAGGGTTTTAGGTCTACCCTTCACAATCATTTTTATGATTCTCACAAGTGTATGTAATCTAGAAAAAAAAATGTTTGAGTGGTCACTGCATGATGATCTTGCTTTAATAAATTGTTGCATCATTTAAGCAGAAGGATCCCAAAGCTTTCCAGTTAATTGAAGTGAAATATAGTCATGATTAAAGACAAAGAACAATCCTACACATTGTTTCAATTGTTTTCCATTCCTATTTTCAACAATTTATATAAGCAGAGTGCAATTATGGGAAATTTAAAGGCACTAGAAATAACTGCATCTTTTTCATGGCCACTATTTCCTTGTTTTGTAAAGTGTTATAAGATCTTAATGACTATGAGTGGTAAGGATTTTTTTTAAATGTAATTATCTTCCATTAGAATGGTGAACATATAACACAAATTCAAACAAAATCTGTGTGAAATCCTTGTTCTTACTGTACACTGCCATCATCTGAATAGCAGTTTAAAATAACAGAGAAATTACTGATATTGAGTTCATTGAGATGCATTACCTTTATGCCCATTTGCACTGTAGATGTGTGCACATCATGAACCTTTTGACAAGACATTTTGCTGTAGCAAAATCCACTGGGTGCATAGTAGCTTTGCCCCTTTTCAGGCTCCCCTGCCAGGGGATGAGTATACATTTTCTGCTTCTGCATTTCTTGTCAACTGCAGTTTTTAACCTGTGTGCATCTTCAAGGAATAGGGGAAAGAGGGCAGGATGTGGGCAATGCAGAAGAACTCCAGTTACTGGTACCTTCTCTTTCTCCTTTGAGTAAATGTCCATATGTACATATGTGCTGTGGGCATTTCCTAAGCAGTACCCATCCCCTACATAGTATATACTTGTGTATACTCAGGAGGCAGGTCACAGAGTCCCTCCTAGGCAAACAGCAACAGGACTGACTTACCCAACATGGCATGTGCCATACAGGCTTCTTCGATCACAAACATATTGTGAAATGTATGTACTCAGGTCCATGTAGCCACCTTGCAGATGTCCCTTCTAAAAAAATCATGTAAGAAAGGTAGGGAGGTTTCCTCAGCAGCGGTGGACTGGGCCCAATCAAAGGGAACTGCTCCAGGATGGCAGTTTCATGGCATAGTTTCACGAAGTCCAGTATCCCATTTGGACAGCCTCCAAGATGATAATCTTTGGATCTCCGAGGCAAGGAAACAAGCAGCTGTGACAGTTTCAGAAGGGTTTTGGAAGATTACTAGCAAGTTAACTGTGTACTTAGTTTTAACTTCCAAGCCAGAGGTTGAGACTTTTAAGGTGTGAGCGTCTCTTTAGCCTTTGTACTGGCAGGCTTCAGTAACCTCCTCTGATAAGCCCTGGAGAGCCAGAACAACAGGAGTCAGACTTTGAAACAACACCCGCCTCCTTTGCCAGGTGAGGAGCAGGTGGGGCTGTCTGCTCACCCAGAACAGCATCCATGATTCACCTTGTTTTCACCTAGAAACTATGGACACCTCAAACTTGGCACACAAGCTCATGTAGACACAGGAGGTGGAAGAGGCTGAGGAATGGGAGACAGGGTACCCAGGTCTCTGGCTCTACTTCAGGGGGTTCAAATCCCTAATGGCAGAAGACAAAGTAGTCTTGAGGACACTGAGATGGAGCAGTGGATGATTTTTTGTTCTGTAGTTTCATGTTCATGTTGATTTTTAAAGTTATTTAGTTATAAGATGGATGCTCTGAGTCCAGATGCCACAGGCTTTTGTTTGCCTGTTTCTGGAATTGATGTCAAATTGGTGTCCAGACTAAATTGTGTTAAACAGTCTCCACAGACTATGGGTTCCTATCACATTACCTGTTTTATCTCAACTCCTGTTTATTCCCATGTCCCTCATATTTACTGCTTTATTTACCTCTATTGACCTTTCCAGCCCACTTTTTGACTCTTAGCAGTACCCCCACCCACCCATCCTTTTTCCTTTGTATTTAAACTCCTCTCTATTTAAAATCCTTTCAGCCAAGCCCTACAGCTGTCTGGGCTCGCAGCTGTGGCCATACCCTGTGGCTGCTGGGACCCAGAGTCTACAGCTATGAGGCACTGCCGACAGGGAGAGGCCTGCCAGCTGCAGGACTCTCCCTCCCAGCCATGGGGCTCTACCAGGGCTTAGAGTCCCCTCACCTGTGGGACTCCCACCCCTGGCTGCACCTGATGCATCCCTGGGGCTGAGAGCCCCATCAGCTGACAAGGCTCCCAGCCACAAGGCAAGACCCTGCTACATGTGCAAATTAAAGCTGAATAAAAGCCAACTATAAAGTTATTACTAGGGGTGTGTGAAACAGGCTGTATTCGATTCAGATTCAGCCTGAAGTTGGCAACAGTGATTCAATCTGGCTCAGCAATCAGCTGTGGGGAGACCCCGGGTGCCCCTCCCCAGGCCCAGGAGGCACCTGTTGCCGAGCCGAGGGGGGTCCAGGGGCCCCCCCTGCACGATCCCTGGTGGATCCAGAAGTGGACTGGAAGTGCTTGTGGTCCACTTCTGGATCTGCTGCCGAGCATGCTGGGAAGCCCCACTGTGCTCCTGTGGGATGCTCCATCTGCCCCAGCATCACAGCATTGATGAGCTGTCTGGTACCTTGAGGTATGGAGAAAAAACATTTAAAGCTGCCTTTATGTCAGAGTCTCTGAATCTTTCCAAATAGATTCACACGGTTCCGATTCCATTTGGAGAGATTAAAGAGTCTCCTGATTTGGTTTGGATTTGGAGATTCGGCCACCAAATTGGGCTGAATCTCTGCCAAATCGAATCAGGGACTGAAGCTTCGCACAGCCCTAGTTATTACCCATTTTCCAGCAATAACTTTATAGCCGGTAGGACCTTTTTAAGGTGCGATAGTAAATTTGCATGTGTAGCTGGTCTAAATTAATTGTGCAATTAACTTGGTAATTGTGTGTTATATGTAATGTGTAGGGGGTCTACCTTACTTGAGGAGGGGGACAGCCAATTTTGCAGGGAGATCACAGGGCCAGCTGCCACTTCCACAGGCTGATCACAGCAAGGACACCCCCCCCCACCACACCTCTGATTAGCCAAGGGGCCCTGGTGGCCCCACCCCTCAATGCTAATTGGCTGTGGGGACTGTGCATCATACGGCCCCTGCCTCTCGCCGCTGATTAGTTGTGAGGGCTGTCCGCCATGAATCCCCACCCCTCACCACCAATTGATGGAGAGGAGTGGAGCCACATGACAGGCAGCCCTCTCAGCTGATCAGCAGTGAGGGATGGGGGTGGTAGCCATCTTGGGCTGCCCTTTGTGTGGGCAGCCTCTCTCCTGTTTCCCCTTGGTAGGCTGCACTTTTGTACCACAGAGCCATCTGGGGAGCCAGCATTTTATTTTCAGTTAAGTTTTTCCCCCCCCCTTCCGTAGATTTCATGGGCAATTTCCATTTTGCGATTTCTGCAAAATTGCGATTTTGGTACATCTGTAGTATAGAGGAAGCCTAAGGTGTCTTCTGCCTTGCATGACACAGCCAGAGATAGACATGGGGATAGCTTAGTTAAGAATGATCCTGCCTTGAGCAGGGAACTGGACTAGATGACCTCCTGAAGTCCCTTCCAGTGCTACTTTTCTATGATCCTGCAATTGAGCTTCCAATTGTGTTGTACTGATGTGCACTAGGAAAGGATACAATATTATAAGCTATTCAAGCATTACATTATTTTCCAACTTTATAAAAGGCTTTTCTTAAAAAGAAAAAAGTTAGGGCTGTCAAAACAATTAAAAAGTTTGATTGCAATTAGTTGTGCTATGTAAAAAATTAGTTGCAATTAATCGCGATTTTAACAGCACAGCTAAAAACTCTAAATTGTGTGCAGAAAAACTCATATTATGCAAAATTATGCAGGTACTTTGTATGGGTAGGGGGTGGGTGTGGGAATTTGTGAAGGTGTGGGGGGCTGTGGCTGTGTGTGTGGTGTTTGGAGCTTGGGGATGGGGGTTCCTGCATGCCCTGGCAGGATGTGGGGTACTGTGGGTCAGGAGTGAGGGGCAGCATCAGAGCTGGTGGGGGCTGTAGCTTGGGAGTGAGGGGTACACACACAACACCACACACACATGCCCAGACCACCCCCTCCCATGACACACACACACTACCCAGCAGGTAAGTCTATGGAGTGGGAAGGGTGTGGGGGAGCAGACTGAGGCCCCCACAGTGAGGGCGTGGGGCAGGGGTAGGTCGTGGGATGGAGCCAGGGTCCAGACATGGGGGGAGGTTGTGGCTCCCGCCACTGTGCACCCCCCCGGGGAGGCACAGGGGGCACATGACCCCCGGATTTGTGTGCAGGGCAGAGGCAGGCTGCATGCTGGGGCTCTGTGCCCTGCTGCCATTGCCCTGGGTACCATGAGGCACCATCTTTTGCCTCTTACCACCACACACCACACATGGTGCAGCCAGCACGTGGCTCCTGGGGCAAAGACAGCAGGGCACAGAGAGGCCGAGCTTGCAGCATGCAGGCCACCTCCGCCTTGTGCACAAATCTGGGGGGCACGTGCCCCTCTGTCCCACAGTCTGCCTCAGCCCTGGGGCCCCATTCATCCCAGCCCCTGCCCCACTCCCTCCCTTACCATGGGAGCCTTCATCTAGCCCTGCACCCTTTCTCCACCACACTTACCTGCTGGGCACTGCTCTACTTGCCACTGAGTTGCATTCATGGCCACGTTCAGGCTGTGGCTGCTTGTCTGTGTGTGCGCACCCCTCACCCCCTGCAGCAGCAGCCCGAAGCCTGCATCAGGGCTGCCCTATGGTCCTCTATGCTGCCACCACTGCCCCACTGAGTGGCCTGGAGGCAGTGGTGACAGCAGCAGAGTGCAGCCCAAGTACAGGCTCCAAAACCACTTGCATGATTAATGCATTAAAAAAATTAATGTGAACACCAATTAATGTGTTAAGCATGTGTGTTAACTGGGATTGACAGCCCTAGAAAAATAAAAAAGCACTTATTTCTGCATATTTTTAACTGCACTGTATCAGCTCCTACAATAGAGGAATTTAATGAATATAGGTCATAATGAAAGAATGGAATAATCATTGATAGGAGAAATGCATCATTTGAAAATTCACCTTACTCATCACACTTTCTGCACTTCCTTCTGGTGTAATTTGCTCTTTTAATCCTTTCTTGTGCTTGTAATATTTTCATTGTTGACAATCTGAAATGACTTGCATGAAAATGATTTACCATGCCTTTGCTTTAAAGGTTGGTAAATGCTGATGCCATGGCATTGTGCATATTACAGGAATCAGATAGGGACTTCAATTTACATAAATTATAGTCAGGCAGAAGAAGAATATTAATTAAGTTTTTAAATATTGTTAGAGCACAGATATCAATAAAGAAATTCAAGCAGGATGCCCAGTGTAACTCTGTAGTTTAGGATATTATATACATCTGTCTATAAGCTTAAAGTTAACTTAAATCTGCTTTCAATTAAAAATAAAAGTTATCATTTTACAATAGGCTATCATAATTTTTAAAATCCAGCTATTTACCTAAATACCAGCCTACATGATTGAATCAGACTGCCAATCTGAGGGCTTCCTGTTTAGTTGTACTTTAAAATACTGCAGTATTGCATTTAAATATTTTATATATATTCTCTAAGTAGGAGTACTGGTTAGAATCTTTTATTTACTAATACATGGCAGTTTGTTTAAAACATCGTTGACATGTTTTTTTTCCTATTATGATAAGCTTATCTTCAGCTGTAGAAAATGAAGGATTGAAATTGGCATTTAGTTTTTTTTAGTATTAATAATTACCCTTCTGAGCTATGCTTTCTTAGTTTCTCAGAACTGCAAAGAGAGATAGAAGAATTTAAATCCTCCACAGATAAGATAAACTTCTCCTATGTTCTGGTTTTCTGCATGAATACATTGAACCAATCATTAACAGCTCTTTTAGGATTTTTAAAAACATTTTCAGGTACTTTAACAGTACAAATAATAATGTGAAACATATTTAGTAGCTATAATCTTCAATTCTATCCCTGGAATTAATAGAAATAATAAAAACTGAAATGAGAACGGATTTTCATTTGGATTAATGTCAACTCCAATAATCAGGTTTGATTTACATTCAGATTTTAATAAACCAAGAAATTAATGGCTATAAGTAATGTGAAGCTTAATACAGTAATAAGATCATACTGCTATAATAATATCTTTACTTCTAGGACTTTCATGCAGACAGATGCCCAAAGCTTCTTGTAGACTGGAGTTTAGAATGGAATGAATCTCTATTCAATTCCTTCATATTAGAATGGAATTAAATTCTATTAATTTCCTCAAATCTTTCTGGTATATAGGGTAAAATGGATTTTTTAAATACAAAGTTAATTGTCCTGACATCAACACACGAAAGGTCACACACCATATTCTACTAAATCCTTTGCAGTAACAGGTTAAACTTGAGAACTTCCCTCTCTGGAAAGAATACAGCTGATAAGATTTTCATGGAACAAGACCATTGTTGTAGCATTAAGGAAGTAAAAAGACACCTGTTATCTTCCTGAACAGTTCTTACTGGTCTAGATCCAGTGTAAGATAGTCCCTCTGCTTCCTGTAGCCTGAGGGCTGATAAGAGTTCTAAAATACTATAACACATGCCAACTTTATATTAGATGGCAGTGCTACAGCATTTACTGTATTTACTTGAATCCAAGATGAGGGGTTTTTACCCAGTCAGATGGAGTGGGGGCAGGGTGTGTGTGGAGAGCCTAGTCTTGGATTGAGTACCAGCCTGGGCAGGTGACAGCTAAGTTCTGGCTTGAGCTCTGGGCTAAACATTGGAAGTGAGCCGTTGCCTGCCCTGGGTTGTAATAGCTTGCGTGGCGGGGGAGGGGGACACATGGCCAGGGTGAGCATGGGGGAGACAGGTGGGGGAACCTGCAGCCAGTCCCCCACTCCATGCTCCGTTTCCCCCAGCTGTCCTCTCCCCTCTTACCTTCTGCTTTGGCTTTGGTTTGGTCCCCCCCAGCCCTGACCCTGCTTGGCTGCCGCTGCTTTTCTCTAGTTAGGCTGGGCTAGGATCAGGCTGGGGCTGCATTGCTTCTGACTGCCCCAGAGGAGCAGAGTTGCAGCAGAAGCTAAGCAGAAGGTTGGGGATGAGGGGAGCAAGGGGGGAGGAGGGGAGCAGGGGTTGGAGGAAGCAAGAATTGGGGAGCAGGCACAGGTATTGGGAGCAAGGGATGGCGGGGTACAGGCGGCAGGGGGGTGCATGGTGTGGGAATGTCGGGGGGACAAGGGGCAGGGGAGCAAAGGGTAGGGGATCTGGTCCCTTGCCTTCTACCACTGCTTTCCCCACCACAGCAGTGGGGGAACCAAGCAAATTTAAGATGAACTTCCACTAGTTAGATTCTATACGTGGAAAATTATAACAAATGTATAATTTTCCATGTGTAGATTCTAATAATTGGGGGGGAAGGGGCCATCTTAAATTTGGAGTAGTCTTATATTTGGGTAAATATTGTATAAATGGCTGTACCCACACAGTATCTTGTGGGTTATGAACATTTGATCAATCAGAAAGTGTATAATCAGGCTAGCAAGGGAAACATTCCAGCTGCCCCATGATGGCTGGTTCTGGTAGATTCAACTTCTATTAGCAAAGAGCCTTTCCTTGTTCTGTTTTATCCATGTAGATTTTTTCATTACATAATCATCTTCTGCCTTCCAAAAACATAAAATCAATTGCAAGACATCCATGAATATCTATTTTGTTATTCCCACAATTTTCCTTGTTATCCTTAATCCATTCTTGGTTTTCTAGAGTCAGGTGGTTGATGTATCATTCTTGCTATTGTCTAACAATATTTCTTGTGTGTTAACTTATCTGTAGTAGCTCCTTTCCTTTGTTGAAGATTTAGCGGCTTCCACCTGAACCGTAGTGTTTTATTTGTCTTTGTCTGTGTTAAAATCAGTGGTACCCAACTCATCTGGCTCTGTGGGCCTGATCTGGTGCATGGGGCCAGTCTGTGGTTCCATGTCCCCTCCCATGGGTGTAGAAATCTAGTGGCTTCAGGAGCTGCAGCAGCTAATGCTGCCACTGCTTCCCTAATGTCAAATTTCTGGACCCGTGGAGGGCCTTGGAGGCTGGATGACAAGACTCTGCATGCCAGATCAGTCCATGGGTCATATCTTGGGGATCTCTGGTTGAAACCATGGATTCCTGGATGTTAAATCCATGCCTGTATTAAGGATGTAAATATCATTAAAAAAATTATCCATGTGACTTTCTCCAGTTATATTGTTTAAACAGTTAATGGATAGCTCATACCTACTTTAGTGACCTTTGACAGGAATGGCCCTGGCTCTAGCCTCTTATGTCTTCATCATGTACCCAGCACTATGCAGGCCCCAGGCTGCTGGTGGGGAGCTGCAGCTGGGAGGCAGTGGGCTGGGACTTGGCTGGAGCTGGTGCTGTGGACCTCTCCTGTGCCTGGATCCTGCTGCCACAGGGAGGGAGTAGGGGGAGGTGCCAGGCCTCCCACAGGCTGGGCAGTGCCTTCCCGCCACAGCAGTGAGAATCCTGGCCACACAGTGGGTCTGGCCAGCCCTCCTGCAGCAATGGGGCCCAGTTGGGGCAATGGACTCGCTGCGTCTCCCGTCGTGCTCGCGCTGTTGTGGCCCGGACCTGGACGACTCCTCTGTGCTGCTGAACCAGCCCCTCCCCAGCTTGCCCCAGGTAAAGTGGTGGGAAGTCTAGTCCCAGTGGGCCGCCCAGTGGGGCGGCTTTCACCAGGCATGCTGCGTCTTTCCCCCTTGTGTCCATGGTGCTGAGGCCACATAGGGCCTGGGACGGCCATGTGGGCAGCGGAGTTCCCCAGGGCTCGGTCCTTGGGCCTGTGCTATTCAACATCTTTATCAGCAACTTGCAGGTGGGTGTGGAAAGCATGCTGTCCAAGTTTGCTGATGACACAGATGTGGGGAGAAGTGGGCACGCAGGAGGGGAGGGAGAGACTCCAACTAGATCTAGACAGGTTACAGAGGTGGCAGATGAGAATAGAATGGAATTCAACACAGACAAGTGCAAGGTTGGGAGAAGGAACCTGCAACATACCTATAGGCTGGGGAATACCCTTCTCAACAACACAGTGGTTGAAAGAGATCTTGGAGTCATTGCTGACTGCAGGTTGAACATGAGCCACCAATGCGAGGAAGCGGTCAGTAAGGCTAACCGTGCCTTGTTGTGCATCTACAGATGCATCACAAGCAGGTCCAGGGAGGTGATTCTTCCCCCCTGTGTGGCGTTGGTCAGGCTGCAGTTGGAGTATTGTGTCCAGTTCTGGGCGCCGCACTTAAAGAGGGATGTGGCTAACCTTGAGGGTCCAGAGGAGGGCCACTCACATGGTTGGGGGCAGCAGGCCTTGCCCTATGAAGATAGATTAAAGGGCCTGAATCTATTCAGCCTCTGCAAGAGGGGACTGAGAGGGGATCTGGTGGCCGTCTATAAACTCAGTGAAAAATAGGCCGTCTATAAACCTAGCAGAAAATAGGTGAGGCTCTGTTCCCCCTGGGTACCACCTGGGATAACAAGGAATAATGGCCACAAATTGATTTGAGAGCAGTTTCAGGCTTGATATCAGGAGGTATTACTTTACGGTTAGGGCTGCCAGACGCTGAAATGAAGACCCCCAAGGTAGAGGAGAGCACCACCTCCCTTGGGAGCCCAAGAGGAGATTGGATAGATATCTGGCTGGGATATTATGACCCCAGCACTCATTCCTGCCCAGGGCAGGGGGTTGGACTTGATGATCTGTTCAGGTCCCTTCTGACCCTAGAAACTATGAAACTATGAAATGTCAGGCTAGGAAAGAGTAAAGACATAGAAGTATTTAGGCTCTGGGAATATGTTTAATGAAGACTGAAGGAAAATGAAGGCTCAAGCTCAGTTGACTGATGGGTATGCATCCTCATACTATACAGAGTATTTTTCTCAGGACAGGGAAGAATCTGAGCCCATCCACCCAGGTTGCACACACTGGTATTTATTTCAGTGCAGTCTCCAAACAAACTCTCTCTTCTGGAGGAAGGAAAACACATTTCTAAGGTCAAAATTAATTAGCCCATTATCAGTTCATAGAGTAAAAAGTGAGAGATTAACAGATGAATTAAGAAACCATTTTAATCCATAGGGGACAAAGTCAAAAGACATTTTGCCATTTTATTTCATGAATCCCATTGATCTTACAAAATGCTGTATATACAAAAATAAACATATTATCTCTGACATGGTAAAGTTCTGGTACAGCTGAGGACTGGACTTTTGTGCTACAAAAATAAGTGCTTTCAAAAGACTTACAGAGTCTTCCATCCAACAGCTGAATTTGTTCTATATGCAACAAATACATCTCCTTGTTTGTTGATCCATCTTGGTTGTCCAGGAACAGCTCTATTAAGAAAGTCAGTCAAAGGGAAGCTTGTTCTTGGCTAACCCAGCAGTCACCTGAAAGCCTCATTTACATTCACTGCATTGTAGGTAGTATGTACTTGCTGAATTATCCTGAGAACCTGAAGACAAGGGATAATCTATCTGCATACTACCTAACAATGAAAGTCCAGAAACTTCTCCATGCAGAGGTACTGCAGATAATGAGCATGACTCATATCCTAAACAGAAAGTACCTGCCTGCCTTGTATAACTTTTTTAAATAAAAAGGAAAAAGAAAAAAGGAAAGGAGACCCATGAAGAGTATGTATAAATGTAACAAGAGATATAAAAGACAAAAGCATTACAAAACGGACTTGTCACAATACATTTAATATAACACTAAGAATCCTCCACATTAATATACAAGTAATGGACTGGGGAAAAAGCTTATCTCTATAACTTGAAGAAAACCCCTCTGTAACAATTATGTTACAAGCAGTATTGCTTTGGATTTTTTAAATTTTAAAGTGTGCTCTTTATTTTTATTGCAGGCTTATAGATACTTTAATTATTCTACAGGTTGTAAAGACAGCAGCTTTAATTATTCTACAGGTTGTAGAACAGTTTCAGTTTTGCTGCCTAATTTGTGGCTAAATGGCAGTGTTTGTGTGGGTCAACTCAACTCCTGATTTTTAAGCACAAATAAAAAAATATTTATTTATAAACGAAACACTTTGATTGCTTAAAGAACTAAACCCATTGCAAAGAGAGTAAGTTTGCTATGAAAGTGGTAAATTGAAGAGGAAATATTCTATTCTCACTACATTAATAGAGGGTACTCATGGAAACATGATCTTAATCTATTTAAAGCTACTTGCATTTGTACAGAATAGACGCAATCTTAATTGAAAACATGGTAGTGCATAAAATGTATGTATTCTTTGAAATCATACAGGCATTCTTGCAAGTTGTAAAACAAAATTTTGTAAAGTTAAACAACTAGGGGTGAAATCCTGACACTACTGAACTTAATGGCAATGCTCACCCCTTCAACAGTGCCAGAATATCTTTAGCACACCTAAGCTGCATGGTCCACCATTGCTACCCTGCCAGTGTAACCCAACAAAGGCGAAGGTTAAGTTTGTTAAAGTAGGTGAAACTTTTGAATTTGATCCATGAGTCAGACTGACATCTTTTACAACCTTGCAAAAAGCCTGTATTTTGCTAACAATTTCAAAAAACAACAGTAAAATGTTTTTGCTTTTTGACAAGGATCTTTGTCATAAGCTAACATCAAAGAAGTGTTTTGATTTCTTTGTCTGATTAACTTAATTTTGTTACATATAGTAGCAGCTTCAGTACCAACAATTTAAATGCTTGATGTTTTCTTTGTACCTCCTACCATATACATACACATAGCTGCAGTTATTCTAACTTAAAATCTATTTTTTTCTAACCGAAAATAGTAAGTTTCATTTTACTGTTGCAAATCACAATAGTCCAGCAATGAAGTCTTCCAAAAACACAGGCCTGATATTATTTTTATCTTAACTACAAAACAGCTGGACTGGATTTCCTTTACAAAGTTATTTATAAATCCACTAGTGCACTGTGTTTTGCAGCTGAATCCTCTTTGTATTTACATGTAACGGTTTCTAATATACTCTCTGTACATAAGGAAGTCATCCTTTCCAAGTTGCTGCATGATCCCTCTGCCAGCCTGGATGTGAGCATGAAAGATCTCAACTGATTTCCTATCAACTTTAGGAGGCTGAACTTCATAAATGTTGTCTTGGGAAAAAGAGGAGATGGGAACACTGTAAAAGTAAAAAGAAACAGCACAATTCAATCATTAAATCAAAAACCTCAAGAAAGAAAAATAGCTTTATTCCACATCCTTTAAAGATAAATCAGAATTCCTGAAAAGAGAATTTCTTACCTAGTAATTCACTTCCAAAGACTGATACCAGCAGTACAGACCTGTATAGCTCTCCCTGCAAGCTAATGAGGTACAATGCCACTAATATTGACCTTCACTTTCTACCATTAGCCCCACCCTTTTTCTCTTCATCGCTCCTCACATCTGTCATAATCAACCAGCTCCAAAGCTGAAACTTTATAACTTAAATAGTAAGAAAACCTAACTAGCCATTTAGCCAAAAGTAAAAGAATAAATAACCACACCTGTGGACCCAATCTGTAGAAAGGATTTACCAGGTATGAAGTTTCCAAGACATGAACACACATTCCATGAAAATATTAAACCTGACATAAAGCCTAAGTGACACAAGTATTTTAAGCTTTCATTCTGAGGTCCTAAAGTCAAAACACAAGGTTCCCAGCCTTTGAGAAATGAACGCTGTTGTCTGGAAGTTTACATAGACACTGGTTACATATCTGGTGCTAAATAGTGACTCTCTTCTGTTAGCTCCAGCATGAATCAAGTTCACTCCAAATTTAAAAGCCAGACTTCTTAACTGCACCTCTGGGGAACAAAAGACTGAAAGATTCCCTCAAAAATCAGCAATGGTACATGTCAATCCATTGCTATGTAAACAGAAGTTTCTGAGCAAACTCTGAAAGTGATAGTGGTGTATATCATTTTCACTCTGCATGTCAAACACTAGCACCATTAACAATCAGCCCTAATCATAAAAGAGGCATCGTTCATACATATACCGTAAATTTGTTTTCATTGTTAATATTTATATAATTTGTCATTAAAATAATCCTAGAGTTGACCAGTAAAGAGAAGTTGCCATGGCAGAAAATATAAGAGTTGGGGTTTGGATTTGGTAACAAAACACTCAACAGTTAAAAACATTACTATCTAAATGTAGGCCAATTTATAAAAAACCTCTGTCTTGTGTAAATATTTACTGGAAATAAAATTCTGAGATCAACTTTAGATACAAACTACCTGAGGGAATTAAGAGTCATCTACAATATTTGGAAAAAATTCTCCTGTAACTGCTGAGCAGGATGCAAGCAAATGTTTTGTAGTAATTAGAAATTGGGCACAGAGGCTTCAGGGGGATTATGGTAATTCTTTGCATCACCAGTTTGATACAGTCTGACTCATATCCTAGAAGACAAAACTGATTTACTTTCTGAATTGCTGTTAAAATGAAGAATGCTGAAGCATCTACTTGAGAAAAAAAAGTGTTGAAAACAACCTGGAAACATCATTTATTAGAACATGATTTTAAGTCTGGACAACTCTTTCATCTCCACTCATACTAAATAGCTTTCTTTTATTTTACCTACTGATAACAACTTTGTACTATTCAATTATTTATACTAACATTTTGGTAACAGTCAGTGTTTGGGCAAGAAAGGTCAGCATGCCAGTGTGTTAGGCAAACAAACAGGTAGATGTTTGCCTTGTCCTGGATAGGCAATCATAGCATGATAGGAAAGCATAGCAGCACCACACTGTCAGAACCAATTGTTTTCTTTTAGTGATAAAGCAAATTTGGTATTACCTGTTGCAATATTGCAGTCAATGTCACATTTAGCATTGATAGTGTTGAAGTGATGTTGTAGCTGTGATGGTCCAGGAAATATGTGGGAGGCAAGAATTTTATGGGTGATGTCTTTTACTGAACTAACTGCATGGTTGGGATAGACTTAGCGAGGAAAGGTATTGTGATACCTGGAAGCTTGTCTAAGTCTATCCCAACAATGCAGCTGGTCCAATAAAAGATATTACCCACAAAAATCCCTGCTTCTTACATGTTCAGCATTATTATTTGTAACATAGTCTTATCTGGAAAACCCAGTCATGACTTAAGGCCCCATGGTACTGGGTACTGTGTAAAAACAGAAAAAAATACTCTATTTTCAAAAAGGAAAATTAAAAAAAAAATCCTTTGGTCCAGGTTCCACTGGGCACAGTGAAGTGGGTATAACCTTTGAAGGAATAAATGTGGTTCACAGACTTACAGATGTTCATGATATAAATGAAGAGAGTGCATAGGTTGCTCTAATCCATGGTAATTGGATACACACCCCAAAGGCTGTCATACTGCTAAGAAAAGCTCGGCTCAGCAGTCCAGGCTAACTTCACTCTGTGGGCTAGTGTAGAACTATAGACTCTGACCTTGCCCTCCCCTTCTCCTGTGGTTAACTGAGCCTGCAGGAAGATAGGAATCTATCAAGTAGCAGAACAGCAAAATGTAACATCCTTGCACGCACACTGAACATCTGTGCAAGGAACAACCACAATACCATTTTAAGTTAGCAAGTCAATACAATAGAAGTGGTTCAGAAAAGGTCTTGTAGAACTAGACCTTTTCTGAAGTGTGTGTGTGTGTGTGTGTGTGTGTGTGTGTGTGTGTGTGTGTGTGTGTGTGTGTGTGTGTGATTTTAATTCATGAATAGCCAAATGTAGAATTAGACCTTTTCTGAACCACTTTAGAAGTCCTTAAAATAAACAAGACAAATGGATTTGGGGAATCTTATTTTCTTGTGAAAATCAGCTTTAATTTCAGATCAAAGTTCTTTCCAGAAAGAATGGGGTTTTTTTAGATTAATATTTGGAAAAATTACCTGGTTCTGTCCAATAGGCATCTGTGTTATTAAAAATGTATTTCCCAATACTCCAATTGCTCTTAATAGCATTAAAAAAATTCTACTTTCAATCCTGGTTGCAGCCATAGCGTAGAAAATGAATGTTACGTGTTAAGACCTAACAGGAATTTACTGCAATTATGAATATATTTATAGCAGGCATGCAATATAGCAAAAAGGTTTTCTGCGGTCTTCTTTAAATGCTCTTAGTCATGCTGTTCCATTCAATGTACAAGCATGAACTAATGTTTGAGTTAGTCTGCAAACCGTGATCTCTATTAAAACCAAGAGAAACCTGCTCCCTTATTTCATTTTACTGTGGTATCATGATAGATGTTCAATGTTAGTTACATTATGCACAACTTCTCATATGTGTTATAAAGGCACTGCACAATCTAGTTCTGATGCAATAAAGAATATTGTGTTTCTTTTTCATATTAAAAGTAGTAACATTTTGTAAGCTTATGTCTGTATTAATTCTTTCATACTCTGAAACTGGTGTTTTAAGTGACCTGTAACTCAGTTAATACATCTAGACTATTATAATAAAATTACCTACTGCTTTATATATATGGACACTAATGTATTACAGTAAGAGGCATATTTTAGAAGAATACACATGAGCAAAGTACTGAACCAGATAATATTCATGTGATAGCCAATATTGAGACCATACTATGACCGAGACCACTGTAATTTTGAAAGCTGTAGGAATAAACGGATCAATGCGATTGATTTACGGCAGCTCAATTTCAAAGGACCTTTGTGCAAGGAACCATTTGTTCACAGCAAATTCCCTGGAAAAGGTAGACAGAGAACAAGTCCAATGACCTAAACCACCAAATATCAGAGGCATTTTCCAAACTACTTGGCTTTTTTTGCTGTAGTGACAATCATTTGTTGCTGAAAAGATAAAAAGCAGAACTTCCCACCCTCATCCTGCTGTTGACATTCTATGGTTATCACTACAGAAAGCATATTCCTTCAATCTCTGTTGTCTTGGTCTTCAAGATTATGACAAGGAGATATGAAATTCATTTCTGACAACAATTCAACCACAGTTCAAAGCCAAAGTACTTTCCCTGATGCAGAAGAATATATCAAACTTGGCAACAGACATACTAAGAAACCGATTTTGCTTGTAGTACCTTGGAAGAGTGTGAAAGTCAAGTACTAGCTGTTATCTCTTAGATCCTTATGACAATAAGGCCCTGAACCTGCATGTATTTTTGAATGTGCACAAGTTTAACTACATGAGCAATCCCCCAGACCTCAACTGTAATATAACAGGATCGTTTTACTAAAATGTTACTGGGATAATTTTACAATAAGCTAAAAAAGCAAATCTTTGGTTTAAAACAGGTGTTCAGCCAACAGAGCCATGTCATCTGGCCTGCAGGGCTCCTCATGGGTTCAAAAAATTCAGTGGGGAAGCGGTGGCAGCATTAATTGCTGTTCCCTCACTGTCAAGTTTCCAAACCCATGGGAGCCCTGAAGGCCAGACGTGTGGCCCTGAATGCCAGGTCAGACATTTGAGGCCAGAGCAACAAGAAATGAGATCCAGGTATGAGAGCCCAACCAGGAGGCACAAGGCAGTATCCAGGTGCACAGGGCTGCATCTGGGTGCCAAGCCTGCAGATTCAGCCTGCTGACCAGCCCCATGCCAGCAGGGGCAAAGGGCTAAGCACTACTGATTTAAAGCAAAAGACCAAATACTGTAACAAAAAAGTCTTTCCAAGCCAAAATTTCAAATAAGATATCAACGAGCCTTTTAAATAAGAGAATGCAAAGAAGAAAATAAGTAGTTGTTTTTGTAGTGTCTTCATGAAAAATATATTAAAACTCTTTACAATATAAAGGAGAATATAAAAGCTGCCCAGATTAAAATGAAATAATGTAGAGGAGATTTCTATAGCCAAATTCTACCCTCAGTTACATCACTACAACTCCTATGAAGTCTTAACATTTTTAAAGGTAGAAGAGAGCAGAATACTTCTTAGCAGTCTCATTCTGCAAAATGGAAAACAAATACATGCACACTTTTTCAAAATGATCGTGTGTCCATGATAACCCGCCCTCCCTCCCAAATATACGCACATCATTTACTTATGGCTCTGTTCAGAGCTGCTATTGACTGACTACATTAAAAAGTGCCGCATCTCTTTTAGGCTAAGTATAGACAGTCAAAAAGCCCGAGGCTGAATCGATTCAGTCTTTGTAGGTTTGTCTAAATTGCGGAGATTAAACTGAGAAGCAAGTGAACAGACATTCACTTTTGATCCCAGAAATTCAGCTACAGGCCTCCAGTGGCTCAGGCCAGAAGCCAGGGGATGCTAGAGCACACCTTCCAGCATGCCAGCCACTGTCAAAGGGAAGGGACTGAAGCTCCAAGGTTTTTCCCCACAACCCTGTTCTAGGGGAGGAGTGTGGCCAGGCCCCAGCCTAGGGCTAACACGCTGGAAGGTGGGGGTTTAAAAAGGTAGTGGCACTAAATTCATAAAAGCTTGAACAAGAACAGTCCTCTCTGAAGCGAGCATGTATTGAACATAGAGATTTACAACCTCAAGTACACAAAAAAAGAACAACCAAAAATCTTTGCCTAAGCTAAGATACAGCCCAGTAAAACACACTGAGAGTACATACAACTTAGTCTAACTTAACATGTAAACCAAGACAAGGGAAAGCCTTGCATAAGTCTCATGTAATCCTGAGGGCAGAGTGTCTTCTTACAGCCAGGTATTCGAAAGTCCTTCTTGGGGAGTCAGCAGGGGGCCTTAGGTGCTAGAGTGGAGATCCCACAGGCCTCATCTCTACTTGGGTTTTTACAGGAGCGCTTGCACTTCCTTCTTCCCCTTGGGTGCCTTGACATTAGTATGCTTGTCGCTTATAGTACCTTTGGCAGGACTCTCATGCATTCAGTAGGCCTGTGCGGGTAGGCAGCTATTTGATTTGGCTTCGGATCTGACCGCTTCAGATGCCAGGGATCCGATCTGGAGCTCCGGATTAGTTTCCCACTTTGATCCGGCTGAAGAGGTTCCAAAGCTTCGGAGCCACCTTGGAGATCCGGCCATAGGGTATAATGGGGAATCAATGAAATATCTATAACTTGGTTGTTTTTTGTCTGATTTGGATGAAAGTTGCAGGGGTGGTAGCCTCTACTGAGAGCATTAAGCCTGCCAAGCTTCAAGAAGATTGGTGCAGGGGTTCGGGGGAAACTGTACCCCGAATTCTTGAAAGCAAAACTCATCTCATGTTTATTTGGGGCACCAGGGACACACACACACACACACACACACACACACACGAGACTATTGAAGGCCTGGTTGCTAAGCTAATGTGTTACCAGTTACCAATTAATCATGATTCACTCAGGTACCAGCTCAGTACACAATACCCAGCTACTACATAATGAGTTAACGAGCAAGGATTAACACCTACAAAACCACACACTAAGTTGAGGAAATAATTAATACAGACAATCAACTGCCCCAAAACAGACACAGTCAGTCCCACAAGCACCCATGTCATGAGTTTTGTCTGTCAGCAGCTAGGGGTGCAGGGCCCCAGTATTCCACTGCACCTACCTCCTTGACAGCTGGCAGGCTTTGTGGTCCCAGCAGGGGCTAGCAGGCCTGCAGCTTTCACCCCGCTGCGCCTTAACAATTCATTGTCAACCACGTCACGAGTTTTGCCTGTCAGCAGCCAGAGGTGCAGGGCCCCAGAAGCCAGACTCCCCCTGCACCTATCTCCTTGACAGCTGGCAGGCTTCGTGGCCTGAGCAGGGGCCACCACCCCTGCAGTCTTCAGCCCGCTGCACCTTAACACACACAGGGTCATCTATGTCACGAGCTCTGCCTGTGAGCAGCTTGAGGTGCAGGTCCCTCCAAACCCCTGTACCTATCTTCTTGAAACTTGGTAGGCTTTGTGGCCTCACCATGGGCTACCACCCCTGCAATTTTCACCCCTGTGGTGTAACGCATACATGTGACATGAGTTTTGCTTTCAAGAATTTGGGGTGCAGTTCCCCCTGAAACTCTGCACCGATCTTCTTCAAACTTGGCAGACTTCGTGCTCTCAGCAGAGGCTACCACCCCTGCAACTTTCATCCAAATCAGGCAAAAAACAACAAGGTTATAGATATTTCATTGATTCCCCGTTATACCCTATGGTCAGCTCTCCAAAGAGGCTCCGAAGCTTTTCAGAAGCGGTTCGGAAGCTACGAACCACTTCGGAAAGTCCAACGAAGCCAGCACTTCGATCCGGGGATGCTGCTTCGGATGCCACAGCGTCCAAAGCGTCTCCGGACCTGAAGCAGGGTCCGAAGCCTCACACAGCCCTAGCATTCAGTGTCTTTCGTCTCTTCTTAGGTATTCCAGTCTCCATAGATGTTAGGCTCAGAAGGGACCTCAATAGATCATCGAGTCTGACCCCCTGCATAGGCAGGAAAGAGTGCTGAGTTCAGATGACACCAGCTACATGCCTATCTAACCTCCTCTTGAAGACCCCCAGGGTAGGGGAGAGCACCACCTCCCTTGGGAGCCCGTTCCAGACCCTGGCCACTCGAACTGTGAAGAAGTTCTTCCTAATGTCCAGTCTAAATCTGCTCTCTGCTAGCTTGTGGCCATTATTCCTTGTAACCCCCGGGGGCGCCTTGGTGAATAAAACCTCACCAATTCCCTTCTGTGCCCCCGTGATGAACTTATAGGCAGCCACAAGGTCGCCTCTCAACCTTCTCTTGCGGAGGCTGAAGAGGTCCAAGTGCCCCAGTCTCTCCTCATAGGGCTTGGCCTGCAAGCCCTTAACCATATGAGTGGCCCTTCTCTGGACCCTCTCCAGGTTATCCACATCCCTCTTGAAGTGTGGCGCCCAAAACTGCACGCAGTATTCCAACTGCGGTCTGACCAGCGCCCGATAGAGGGGAAGTATCACCTCCTAGTGGACTCCAAGATGAACATGAGTCGGCAGTGTAACAAAGCCATCAGAAAAGCTAATGGCACTTTATCGTACATCAGCAGATGCATGACGAACAGAACCAAGGAGGTGATACTTCCCCTCTATCGGGCGCTGGTCAGACCGCAGTTGACCCTTTCTGCTTCCGTTCCACCAAGCAGGTAATTTCCTAGGCAGTAGGTGAGCCAGACATTTTTCCTCCCTAGGTGCAGCACTTTGCATTTCTCCTTGTTGAACTGCATTCTGTTGTTTTCTGCCCATTTGTCCAGCCTGTCCAGGTTGTAGTTGTTCCCTGCCCTCCAGCGTGTCCACTTCTCCCCACAGTTTTGCGTCATCCGCAAACTTGGACAGAGTACACTTCGTTCCCTCGTCCAAGTTGCTGATGAAGATATTGAAGAGTATCGGTCCAAGGACCCAGCCCTGCGGGACCGCACTGCCCACACCCTTCCAGGTCGATACCGACCCATCCACTACAACTCTCTGGGTGCAACCCTCTAGCCAATTCACAGCCCACCGGACCGTGCAGTCATCCAAGTCACAGCCTCTTAACTTGTTTACCAGTATGGCGTGGGATACCGTATCGAAGGCCTTCCTGAAGTCTAAGTATACAACATCAACCCCTACTCCTGCGTCCAGGCGTTTTGTAACCTGGTCATAAAAAGGGACTAGAGTAGTCAGGCATGATCTACCTGCTATGAACCCGTGCTGGTTTCCCCTCAGCATAATTTGTCCTGCCGGGGTCTCGCAAATGTGAGCCTTGATAATTTTTTCGAAGACTTTGCCAAGGATGTAGGTGAGACTGACTGGTCTATAGTTGCCTGGGTCCTCCTTCCTCCCCTTCTTGAAAATGGGGACCATACTGGCCCTTTTCCAGTCCTCCGGGACCTGGCCCATGCGCCACGAGTGTTCAGATATTACCGCCAGTGGCTGTGCAATGATGTCGGCCAGTGCCTTCAGCACCCTCGGATGGAGCTCATCTGGGCCTGCTGACTTAAAGGCATCCAGTCCCTCCAAGTGACTCTGCACCATCTCAGGGTCTACGCATGGCAGTCTGGTGCCCTGCTGCTGCCTCTCTACAATCCCAGTGAGAGCCTTGTCCTGCCCCTCGCTTAGGAACACTGAGGCAAAGAACTCGTTGAGGAGTTCAGTCTTGTCCTCCCTGTCTGTCACCAAATGTTTCTGCCCATTTAGTAGGGGTCCTATTCCACCCTGGGCCTTACTTTTACTCCCTATATATCTAAAAAACAATTTTTTGTTATCCTTAAGTTGGGATGCCATCCTCAGCTCCATGGTAGCTTTGGCCCGTCTAACTGCCTCCCTACAAGTGTGAGCAGAGGAAGTATATTCGTCTTTGGTGATCTCTCCCTGTTTCCACTTTTTATATGCTCCCCTTTTAGTCCGCAGGCTGCCCTGGATTTCTCTAGTCAGCCAAGGAAGCCTCCTGGCCCCTTTCCCTCTTTTTCCTCGCATCGGGATTGTCTCCCTCTGTGCCTGAAGGATCATTTCCTTAAGGCACAGCCACCCTTCCTGGGCTCCCATCTCTTCAAAACTCCTACTCTGCAGTGCGTCCTTGATTAATCGCCTGAGTTCATTGAGATCAGCTTTCCTAAAGTCTAGCACTTTCACCCTACTAGTTACCTTACCCACTCGACGTCTTACGGTGAATTCTATTATTTGGTGATCGCTGTCCCCCAGGTGACTACCAATCTGTAGGTCCCCTACCATATCATCCCCCGTTGCCAATACCAGGTCCAGTAAGGCATTCCCCCTAGTGGGACCGTGTACCTCCTGCGTCAGGTGGAGGTCCTGTATGCAGGATAGGAACGTGAGCGAATGGCGGGACTTCGCTGTCTGTGTCTTCCAGGAGATGTCTGGGTAGTTTCGGATCCCCATGACTACCGCCTCCCTAGTTTTTATGGTCTCTGAGAGCTGCCTCGGGAGCTCCAAATCTAGCTCTTCCCCTTGGCGTGGGGATCTGTAGCAGACCCCTACCACCAAATCCCTTTCTCCTTGACCTCCATGTAACCTAGCCCACAATCCTTCTACTTCCTCATCCTTCGATTCCGTCTTGATGAGGGTCGATGTATATTGCTCATTGACGTAGAGCGCAACCCCTCCCCCTTTCTTCCCCACCCTGTTCTTTCTGTACAGCCCCCACCCTTTACAGGTTCTGCTTTATAATGTAAATGTAGTTTTCCATTTTCTTTGGTCACACCAGCCCAAGCAGTCCCTTTCCTGTTCACTTAGCTCCGTCTCCAGCATATACATATGATGACTGTGCCAGGTCTTTGCCAACACCTCCCACTTCTAAATCTGGTCCTGCAGGGCCTGGCCCTGTGCTCACAGATGGCAGGCGACCAAGTCCCTCCAGTTCTGGTGGTTCCCTAGCCTCTTCCCTTTCCCCCATGGCCTGGGGGAGCTGAGGGGAATTACACCCACTCCCCTTATCAACTGCTTGCCTCAGCCTCTGCCAGAGATGGGAGGGGTGGAGTCTGCTGGGCTCCTGCCAGCCCCCTGCCAAGCAGACACCAGCTGCGGTCCAGTGCCAGTGGAAAAGGGGGTTTAAACAACCCTCCCTTCCCTCTACCTGAGCTTGCCTGCCCCTGCCCCGTCCACTCTAGTGAGAAAAAGTCTGCTGCTCCCCTCAGGCAGATCTGGCTGCAGTCCCCAGCTGGGTTTCCCACCCCCACCCCTTTGTCAGCCAACCCTCATTGCTCTGCCTAGGGAGCACAGGGGCAGGGCCAGCCCTAATCTCTGGAGCAGACACAGTCCAGTCCAGGGCTGCAAAGCATCATGAGATGCTGGGGGACTGTGCTCTAACTTGAACCAGGAAGTGGTCTGGGACTGAAGTTTCATAAACTGGTTTGACCTAAATCAATTAAGTCTAATACTACATTCAAGCAGGTTTATCTTAAACCAGTTTCAGCCATTTTGAAACTGGTTTATGTGCACTGAACTTGTGTTCTGTTACAGGTTTAAACCAGTTTCTGATCACTTAAACCAGTGTATGTGTAACTTCTGTCCCTAGCCTTAGGGTTAAGAGCATGTATGCTATGCTGGGTGGTATATATCACAATTCAGCTTTTGCAATCACAGTTTCCTACTGCACTGTCACTTTTGATTTCAACCTACTAATTGAGTAAACATTGCCCTTGGAGGTTCTGCACTTATAGATCATAGGGGCCCTCCACTTACAAACCAAGGAGCCATTTGTGAAGTCAGACTTAATTTTATTCTCTCTCACTTCTAAATTTTGCAATAACTGGTCAAAACTAAAATGGAAAGCACAAAGTTATCCTTCAAAGATCCTGGTGCTCCAGGAATATGGCTGTAAGAGGAAACATTCATAGACAGCTGCAAATCTTTGTTTTGACTTGGCTGTGACCGACTGGTTTCTCCCAAAATCTTTGCTTGGGCACAGCAGAGAAGATGAGCAATGACAAATTATCCCCCAGGTCTTGATGCCAGAAAAAGGGATAGAAGAAAATGGAGTCATAAAAATCTTCCTCCTTATTACTCTAATTGATTCTACAGTACACTGATTTAAGGTGAAATAAAACAAATCTCATGCTCTATCTATAGGAAATCAGCTGCAGCCTCAATTTTGCCCTACAGCTGATGCATACAAGGTTATTCTATGAACAACCAGTTTTTCCTTTGGAACATTTACAATTTTCACCTTTTATTTATATCAGATTTTAGCAGTGGGAATAACTACTCTTTTCTGTAAGAAAAATATAGACCATAAGCAGTTACCCAGACTGATATCTAGTTCATCATCTAATCACTTATCTAGCGTATTTTTTATTCAGCACAGCATATATTTAGATCTTCCTATGCTGTAGTTTTCATCTGTTGTATGCTTTTATTATACTACACTTCAATTTTTTTGTTTCATGCTTTTTTGGTATCTTAGCAACAGTACGCTGCACTCAGATACAGGGAATGCATTTTTGCCTAAGGCAACTACAGCATGTGTGCTTTATAATAAAAAATTGTAATTGCCTAGTCTTTCACATCTAATTAGCATGGCCTCATCCTTTGTAACCACCTCTTTGTTAGACATGTTAAATTGCAAAATTGCTCTTAGAATTCCATTAAATGCTGCAGTATTTATTAAATGTTCAGGTAAATGGAATAAAATATCTTTAATCAGGAGAAAACAACAGTACAATCTATTTGCCATTGGCATTTTTTAAACGGGAAAAAGACTTTTTCTAATTTCCACAGAGCTCATAATAAAAATGGGAAAGATATATACATTCAGAGGAACAACATTTCTTATGGGAAGAGCTCATAGTAGTAAGTCTGATAGTTAAAGCTCCTAGGTAATCAGTACTCTAGCCCTAAATGCTTAAACCATAATTCAACTGTATTTCCTTGCAATCAACACAGTCAAGGTAAGAAATTAAATCTTACATTGACTGCAAGAGTTGTAAAGATACAGTACTGGTACACAATTCTGCAAGGAAACTGGGACAAACAGTTCACACTAGTTTGGGGAACAGGCAAAATCAGTCACCTCCTAGCATAAGACATAAAAACCCAGTGGTGAACCACAAAGTTTGGCAGTCTTCCTATAGCTGTTTCATTCTGCCAATATGAATATAAGACATATCAATGTGTTACGTATATAATGTTCCATTCTAGACTCAGCAGAGGAAATGAGCATTTTGCATTAAAATTCTGCGGTCCAAGAATATGGACAAATTTGAAACCTTATGGCTGTAATAATTAGGAGTGCAACAAAGATTTTCTTGGCCCATACTGATAGCCAATTATTAACTAGCCATATTGGGTTATACTGATCTGATAACCGATTTACAGAAATGCAGTCAGACAGCTTGGAGAGCAGTGTCTTGCTGGTAAATCTGTGGGGGGAAGGGGCATGGGGGAGGGAAAGGGTGTAGGGAGGGCAGATCAAGGCCTCCATGGTGAGGGAGGGAATGGGGCAGGAGCTGCCCAGCCAGGGTGGTGAATGCAACCCAAGGGCCTGGAGTGGGATGGAGCCGCAGGTAGCTCATTGAGGGGGCACAGGAGGGTGGAGTGGGGGTGCGGCTCCCCGTTGCTGTGTGCACCTCCGGGGGAGGCATGAGCAGCATGTGCCCTCCTAGATTTGTTTGCAGGGTGAGGGCAGGCTGACCACTGTGGGTTTGGGTCCAGAGGCTGTGTCAGCCTCTCCCTGATGGGGGGGGGGGGGGGGGGAGGGAGGGAGGACTGGGCTCCAAGTGAGCAAGGGCAGGGCAGACAGCAGTAGTGCTGGGAGAGGTGGCTACAGGGAATTTTAGGTGGCTATAGCCCACTCTGTAGCCACCCCTCCCAGCACCGCCACTGCCTGCCCTGACCCCATGCACAAATCCAAGGCAGGTACATGGATCCCAGCTTGGATCCCAGCCCCCTCTCTTCCCTGTGCCAGAAAGAGGCTGGCACAGCCTGGCCCAGAGCTAGCAGTGGCAGCCTGCCCTCACCCCCCGCACAAATCCAGAGGGGGCACATGCCCCCCATGGGCTCCCACGGGTGCATGCAGTGGCTGGCTTACCCCTCCCCCGATGAGCTGCCCGCAGGTCTGTCCTGCTCCCTGGGGTCGCATTCACTACATTGGCTGCCCCTGCCCCACTCCCTCCCTCACTGTGAGGGCCTTGATCTGCACCCCCAACACCCCTTCCCTCCCACAGACTTACCGGTAGGACACTGCTCTCCAAGTTGCCCACCTACATTCCTGGCTGTATGCATGCTGCAGCTGCACACATGCATGCAGCATTTATCAGTGACAATATCACCTACACCAGCCAAAAAAAGCCTATTGCCAATAATGTTAATTTTCTTTTCATTGGTGACAATCTGATATGCAACCAATATATCAGTGCACCTCTATATTCTTATTTTTCCATATTTAATCATTCAAGTCTTTTGTGTGCTACAGTTTTTGGCTAGGAGCAGACGTTGCATCTAATGTGCTTTAAAACACTCAGAAAGTGCTTTACAGCTGTAACAGAACAGATGTTGACAGCACATGATGTGCTTTAAAAGTAGATTGCACTCTAACTTAACCCTAGATGGATTCTGTAAAAGTGCTGCATCAAACATCTATGCCAGATCCCATCCAGGGTTAACTCAGAGTGCAATTGCTACCAACCCAGGAGGGTTGTGCAGGCTGCTCCAGCCTTGGGCAGAGCTTGTTTGCTCTCCCCAAATGCTGGGCTAGCTTGGCCCCCTCAGCTGTCACTGACCTGAGACAGTGAAAGCCTCTAATCCCAGTCCCACACACAGCCTGGTTGGCAGAGAAGAAGGGTTAGGGAAGGTGGGTTTCTGTCCCTGCAGCTACCCTGGCCTTGCAGTATACCACAGCCCAGCCAGGGGGGTGCTGCAGGGGAAGGAGCTGGGGGTCTCTTTCTTAGTGCATCTCTGGCCACTGCCAGAGTTGCCCCTCTCCATAGCCCTGCCCCTCTGCCAGCTGGCAAGTCAGCAGTGGCTGGGGAAGAGTTGGGGAAGGGAGGCCTCCCCCATACCTTGCTGGCTCAGCGGTGAGCCAGGCCAGGTCCATGCTACATAGAGGCTCCCTTCCTCTTCTGCCTCCCCCCTCTGCACTACAGTTCCCAGCACAGCAAAAAGCTAGAGCAGTCCTGCGCTGCATGCTTCTGGCTTTAGCTGCCAGGTTGCTCAGGCAGAAGGGGATGGGTGAGTGGAGCCCTGCCCCCCCCCCCCCAGTTTGCTGGCTTGGAGCTCAGGGAGAGGGGCCAGACTGGGTCTGCATGGCAGGACGGCTCCACTCAGCCTCCAGAGTGACTTGGCAGCTGCAAAGCAGGGCTGCTTCGGCTTTTCACTTTCTTGGGTACTGTGGCCAAGGGGATGAAAGGAATCCCCTTGCAATGAGAGGCCCCTACAGCTTGTAGGGCTGCGAGGGTCAGTCTGTGTTTGCAGGGCACAGGGGCTCCCCAGGACCAGTTCCTGGCACAGCAAGACGCGGGGCCGGGCAGCTCTGTTGTAGCTGCTGACTGCTGCTTTCAACAGGCTGGGGCAAGGGGCAATGGAGCACTCCCCCTCAACCCTTCTGCAGAGACCTGGCTTGGCTCCCCCACCCCCAAAGGCCCTAGCTAGTAAGCTGTCAGGGGGCCCTCATGGCATGGGGGCTCCATTTCCCTCCCCCACAGTCCCAGCCACTGCTAACACGGGTCAGGGCCCAGCCTCCCGGGAGGTGTGAGGGAGTGCCCCCCCACCTGCTGGCCTTGGCTAGGGTAGGCAGGCACTAAGCTCCCCCACTGAACAGTGCACATCTGTTCAGTTAGAATGTGCTCCAACTTACAGCACTTTAAGTAAAGCGAGATAGGGTGCTTCCACCAGGGGCTTTTTTGAATGTCTGTACTTAGCCTTTGTTTTTACTTTTTAATCCAATAGTTTTATGATATCACATAGGGATGAATGAGTTTCACTAATGTGTTTCTAATTTTATTAGGGAAAGAGAACACTTTCCATTTTTCATCTTTCTTGCTCTCTCTCTCTTTCACTTCTATTTTTTTTTTTAAATCAAATCCTACATGATATTTGATACAAAAGAATCTCTGCCAGTTTCAATCAACCCAGTAATTTATTTTGCAGCAAACTGTATGGAATAATATATGAATGTACCATGTTTACTCAAATCTAAGATGACCCTTAATTTAAGACAACTCCCCAATAATTAAATTCTATACATAGAAATGTATACATTTGTTGAAATTTCCATGTATAAAATCTAATTACTGGAGGGTCATCTCTAATTCATCAAGCCCACCACTGCGGGTGGCAGACAGTGTGTGTGTGTGTGTGTGTGTGTGTGTGTGTGTGTGTGTGTGTGTGTGTGTGTGTGTGTGTGTGTGTGTGGAGGGGGGAGTGGTGTGGGGAGGTCAAACAGCTTGCCTTCTGCTTGTGCCTGCCCTCCCTCTAGGTCCTCCCTCTCAGCCTCTGCTTCCCCCCTCTCCCCTTCCCTTACCTTACCTTGCTCTGCATTGGCAGGCTCCATCCCTGTTCAATTTGGGACACTGAGCACGGCCCCAGCCTGGACCCATAGAAGCCATGCAAGCTTCGTGTAGCACAGAGTCTGCTAGCACTGAACAAAAAGTAAGGTGGGCAGAGGGAAAGGGGCAGGCTAAGGAGCAGAGGCTGCAAGAGGGAGAAGATGTTGCTGGGGGGGATGGTGGGGTGCAAGGGCAGTCAAGATGGGGGGGAAGGGGCGGCAGCAGCTGTGGCAATGGCTTCAACCTCAGATAGGCGCTATAGAGCCCAAGCCACAGCAGCTGCCTGCCCACCACCCACACTTGATGTTAAGACAACAGGCTCCCCCCACATTAAGTGGGAGGGAACCTCATCTTAGACTTGAGTAAATATGGTATATAAACTTATGTGGAAATGTACTGAAGTATCTGATATTTTACCCATCTTTACCAATGCAAGGTCTTTCTAGACTCTTATGAAAGATTAAGGCAGGTTTCCAGAATGTGATGCCTAGTTAGCACCATGTTGTAATGCCTATGTAGTTTAAATTTTCAGAGACAATTCAGTTATGTGCTTACCTCTAAACTCAAAGTTTGAAAATTTGTCCTTTATGGTCTTACAGGGCTAATGTCAAATACTGTAGCTACACCAAACTAACTTGCCCAGTATTATTTTAAATACCATAAAAGACCAAACAACCTAGTGTTTTTGCTGTATATAATTCTGCTCTAAGTACAGTAGTAATTATTAACTAACAAGGCAAACAGTGAACAAATTTGATACCTCACTTATTGATTTGCTTCTAAAGAGCTGACATTTCTCAAGCCCTAATGACTCAACAGCCATTCCTCTTAGATGTGATGGCAACTATATAGCAAAGTGTTTCATTTTAAGCACCGAGCAAACTAAATTTCAATTTTCCACCTAGCTTCATCAGCATGCTAAGAGACATATTTAAATAACTGCAAGTTCATGCACGCCATTGTTGATTAATAACCCCACATTAAGTTCCAAAGGTTTGGACAATACTCATTTTTTCCAATTATTTAATGAAAACCCTTTACTCATTTTACTAAGACAATTTCTGTGAAGAGCTAATCTACTAAATATGCAATAGTGTCATGATGAATGAGAATATGTTATACACAACTTCATTGGTGAATTTCTCAGGAGACATCTGCTGCTCTATGGCCCATCCATGAAAATAAAATTAAAAGGATTATAACTGATGAGGTCATTGTGAAGGTGTCCTTGACACAGGAAACATATTGATTAGGAGTTGTGTGTCATAGTCATCTTCTCTTTATGGTGTTATGTCTTCACCAGAAATGACAATTCCTTTGGGAAATCTATAGTTAAGTATGGTCTCTGCTACGATCCATTGGACAGAATGCTCAAAGATGGAGAAACGGTCAGGACTGTGAGTAGAAGTTACGACCTGAGGGGCAGTTCCAAGGAGAAGTCTGTATGAATCACTACAGTTTAAAGAAACAGGGATCATCAAAAAGCCACCATAAATGCTTTCATGTTGCCTGATTTTTCTAAAAACAAGTGTAGGACAAAAGAAAGAGAGATGGTACAATACTGCTTTGCTGAAACCACAAGCAAAATCATCCAACCTACAAACTATTCATCTAAAAGTTTGTAGCAGAACCTAGTTAGCTTGGGCATTTACTAGAAGGAAAAAATGACTAATTCCTGATTTAGCTCTTGAAAACACAATTTCCCATGGAATTCTCCTTGCTTAGAATCAGATGATTTTGAGTTTATCCCAGGTACTATAGTTACTGAAGAGCCACCTGTGCAGGAGTTAAATTCATTTTTCTTCTATTCACTAGGTGTACAAGAGTCAAGACACCATTCAGATGATTCTCCTATCATATATCCAACATTAAGAGTAAACATATTTAATCATTTTAAGAATATTTAGTCAATCTACTTCTTTTAACTCTTAACAACAGAAGAAAACTTAGCAACTGACAAGACTTTGACTGACTGAGAATTGACAAGTTCAATAATAAACACAGCTTTAACGTAATCACGAAGCAGTAGTAATATGCCATGTTTACTCAGCAAACAAAGTAGATTTTATTCTCTGTTTCTTCAAGAAATGAACCACTGTACTAACCAATATACATTAAAAATAGGATGTGTGGAAGAAACAAGATGCTCACTCTGAAAACTGAAGTAACATCTTTCAAGGTAATTAGGTTATTTCAATGAATGATATACAATCTGATGATTTGTTTTTATTGCTATACTTTAAGATGGCACTGTTAAGGTTAAAAACATTTTTAAAACAAAGACCCAGACTCGCTCTAAAATTCTTTATATATACTTTTTACTGCTTAGTTTTCTTTTGGCATTTATTTGAACTTGGTAAGTGAGAATATTGTATAATATACCATAATTATATAGTATAGTATATACTATATACTACTACATAATTATATTATATAGTACTATTCATATATAGTTGGTTGCTAGTCAAATTTCAGTCCTTTACTTGCCTAGTACTTCAGTATTTCACCTACAAGCTGAACCTGGGAAGATCTGGTTAAAAAATAGGTCTCTCACTGGGAACTAAAATATTTTAGAGCACTGCATCGCATCAAACATTTAAGAAAAATCAGTAGCAGTGTAGCCTAGCAATAAGTATCATAACTGCAAAATGTAAGTAAATGAAATTGGAAGTGAGAAAAGGCAACACTAAGAACACATGACTTAATAAGTGAAGAAAACCCTTGCTTCATTTCTATTCTATGCAAGAAAACCATATTCCCCCTACAACAGAGTAAAAACAAAATCCCATTTAACTTTCTGATATACACGTTAAGAATCAACAGAATGTAGATGAAATGTATATTAGATGTGAATTTCTGTCTAGTCTCTTGATGTGGGGCCTTTGTGTATTTCAACACTGGCACTTAAATACTCAGCTGACTTGTAGGGAGGCAGTTAGACAGGCCAAAGCTACCATGGAGCTGAGGATGGCATCCCAAGTTAAGGATGACAAAAAATTGTTTTTTAGATATATAGGGAGTAAAAGGAAGACCCAGGGTGGAATAGGACCCCTACTAAATGGGCAGAAGCAATTGGTGATGGACAGCGGGGACAAGGCTGAACTCCTCAACGAGTTCTTTGCCTCAGTGTTCCTAAATGAGGGGCAGGACAAGGCTCTCACTGGGATTGTAGAGAGGCAGCAGCAAGGCACCAGACTGCCATGTGTAGACCCTGAGATGGTGCAGAGGCACTTGGAGGGACTGGATGCCTTTAAGTCAGCAGGCCCGGATGAGCTCCATCTGAGGGTACTGAAAGCACTGGCTGACGTCATTGCGCAGCCACTGGCGGTAATATTTGAACACTCGTGGCGCACGGGCCAGGTCCCAGAGGACTGGAAAAGGGCCAGTGTGGTCCCCATTTTCAAGAAGGGGAGGAAGGAGGACCCAGGCAACTATAGGCCAGTCAGTCTCACCTCCATCCTAGGCAAAATCTTCGAAAAAATTATCAAGGCTCACATTTGCGAGACCCCAGCAGGACAAATTATGCTGAGGGGAAACCAGCACGGGTTTGTAGCAGGTAGATCATGCCTGACTACTCTACTCTCTTTTTATGACCAGGTTACAAAACGCCGGGATGCAGAAGTAGGGGTTGATGTTGTATACTTAGACTTCAGGAAGGCCTTCGATATGGTATCCCATCCCATACTGGTGAACAAGTTAAGAGGCTGTGACTTGGATGACTACACAGTCTGGTGGGTGGCGAATTGGCTAGAGGGTCGCACCCAGAGAGTCATAGCGGATGGATCGGTATCGACCTGGAAGGGTGTGGGCAGTGGGGTCCCGCAGGGCTGGGTCCTTGGACCGATACTCTTCAATATCTCCATCAGCAACTTGGATGAGGGAGTGAAGCTCTGTCCAAGTTTGCAGATGACACAAAACTGTGGGGAGAAGTGGACACGCTGGAGGGCAGGGAACAACTACAAGCAGACCTGGATAGGTTGGACATGTGGGCAGAAAACAACAGAATGCAATTCAACAAGGAGAAATGCAAAGTGCTGCACGTAGGGAGGAAAAATGTCCAGCACACCTACAGCCTAGGGAATGACCTGCTGGGTGGCACGGAAGCAGAAAGGGATCTTGGAGTCCTAGTGGACTCCAAGATGAACATGAGTCGGCAGTGTAACGAAGCCATCAGAAAAGCTAACGGCACTTTATCGTGCATCAGCAGATGCATGACAAACAGATCCAAGGAGGTGATACTTCCCCTCTATCGGGCACTGTCAGACCTCAGTTGGAATACTACGTGCAATTTTGGGCGCCACACTTCAAGAGGGATGTGGATAACCTGGAGAGGGTCCAGAGAAGGGCCACTCGTATGGTTAAGGGCTTGCAGGCCAAGCCCTATGAGGAGAGACTGGGGCACCTGGACCTCTTCAGCCTCCGCAAGAGAAGGTTGAGAGGCAACTTTGTGGCTGCCTATAAGTTCATCACGGGGGCACAGAAGGAATTGGTGAGGTTTTATTCACCAAGGTGCCCTTGGGGGTTACAAGAAATAATGGCCACAAGCTAGCAGAGAGCAAATTTAGACTAGACATTAGGAAGAACTTCTTCACAGTTAGAGTGGCCACGGTCTGGAACGGGCTCCCAAGGGAGGTGGTGCTCTCCCCTACCCTGGGGGTCTTCAAGAGGAGGTTAGATGAGCATCTAGCTGGTGTCATCTGAACCCAGCACTCTTTCCTGCCTATGCAGGGGGTCGGACTCGATGATCTATTGAGGTCCCTTCCGACCCTAGCGTCTATGAATCTATGACTTTGCCGGTTTAAAAAAAGAGCCAGCGACCCTGGTGACTTTTATATGCAGTTTTTCTATCCTGTTGCTGTCCCTTCCCAGTGGAGATATATTTGTCATCAAATATTTCTGCAACTTATTTGTGCAGGAGCTATCATCTACTTTGCTCCATACCGTGACTGGAAATGATGAAATGTTTGTGCAGGCTGGGGGGGGATCTTGGAGGAGCAACAATACCTCTACACTAGCTTGGTTGAGATCCTTAGTGCAAAGGTATCAGACATAACGGTGTTGGGGCCAATGCTTCTTGCGCCACAGGAGTCAATTCATAGTGCTGATTTTGCTTAGCTATCTAATAACTCCAATTTCAGGACAGGAGAACTGATCAAAAGCATCAGCGTAGGCTTCAGAACACCCTCAGAGATGAGCAAAAATAAACTGACAAGGTTCCTGAACACACATTATCTCACATGCTTTTTGGTTCAATCTTATCAGAAACCTAAAAAAAAGGGATGCCTGAAAATCTGAAAGAAGGTTGCCTGGGTTTGGGACAATCAATTATACATTATCATTATCATTTCCTGCCCTTTGGGCGGGGGGCTGGACTCAATGATCTTCCGAGGTCCCTTCCAGCCCTAATGTCTATGAAATCTATTAAATTAGTTGTATAAAAACTATCAGCCTAAGAAATCCTTGCCTCTTGCATAGTTCTGGGACCATCATGGCTACAATTTCTCTCTTACACGACCTTATACATTATCATTCTTCAATGACTCCTGACTGAGCTTCTTGTATAAACCAGAGTTTAGTACTATTTACTTCAGGCACTGAGAACTAGAATTCACCTGTGCTGAAGTAGTACCAATTTCCAGAGGACTGACACAGAGTGCTTTGGTGATGAAGCTGCCTGAATGGGTTTGTGCTAATATGGTTGTTGCTAGTACGAACTCTTGCAACCTCTGCAATCAAAGCTAACAGGCTTGTACTTCAAGGTTTCTATTTTTAAGGCCTTCTGGGACTGCCTCAATCAGTCTTATGGGTTGCTTGAAGACCATGGCAACTTCAGCTCATTTGGACATACATAAAGCCAACACCAGTATCCACATCAACATTTCTAGGCCAGTGTTGGCAAGGAAATACTTAATAAAAAGAGAACCAGATCCAACTAGAAGGCGAGACAAAATGTAATGAAAACAAGATTCACAGCTGAGTAGACTGAAGAGCTTACGTGGTACCTAGCAATGTGTGTCTCCCATGGGAGCTCATTCACCAAGTGCCTTAAAAAAGGAAGGTTCCAAGGACAGCATGAGACCACAAATGCACAAATTCTTTCCTTTTACTGTTTTCCTTAGAGATCAAAAATGAGTAGAGCTTCCCTATTACTTGTTTTATAATATGGAAGTAAGATTAGTAAGGGAAGTAACAGTAAGAATCCTGCCAAGATGTGGTCATTCAAATAATTTATTTCCTCATGATATACTATGCCATCATGCTAATTCACTCCCCACAAAAAATATTACTTATTCCTGAGCATACTTATACAGTAATTAGAAAAAATATTTAGTTGTAGGTCTTTGCTTGTAAATAAAGCAGTAACATCTACAAAAAAGATCCTTGTAGATGAAATTAGAAAAAGGAATGAATCACAACAATTTGATTTTAAAATGGCAATGATTTGATTTTGATTTTAAAATGGCAATGTTCTTAACCTGGCTATGCACAGGGTGTACCGGATGGTTTCAACCATACAGCTGCTAAAGCCTCCCTTCTATATTCCCTTTCTATCTACTTCTTGCTACTGGCTCCCATGAACATGGGTTGGATCGCATATTCCAGACCTATACAAAATGGTGCTTTGACTTGTTGATATAAACTTTCTCTTTCCCATCCCCAGGTTTCTATGGATTATGCAGTGTCAGTTATATAATAAGTTTATATATTTCAGTAAATGGTAGTTGGCTTTGCTTTGAGGGAAGGCCTAATTGGAGTAGTACATTTCAGAATTAGCTCTGAGAGATGACATTTTTGTCTTGGACTACTTCATCTGTTGCTTTGAGGACTGAGTTCCCAAAGCAAGTCACTGAATGCAAGCCAGGTCTCTTTGGTATCATGTGCCTTGCTCACTAAGGGGTTTCAAGATGTAGGACAGTATGAAATACAAACTGTGTAGAGTGGCCTAGAACAATGCTCCCACTGAGATTTACATCCTGACAATATGATTAAGTGATGAACAGCCCTCATGCAGGAATTTTGCCCAACAGTCACTTCTCTCTGACCTTAAATTTAATGTGGTGTTTTAGAAAATATTCTGGTGTCCTATATGTACTGCAATTATTTTTCTTTTTTTTTTAAACTCTAAATCTGGAAGCTGACATACTGACACCCTGATCCATTTAATTAGCTGTGTTCCTCACAGATCTCACAGCATGGCAAGCTACTTTTATTAAGTACTCTCAGTGTGCACAGAGCTGTAGTGCTCTCAGTGTGTTTAGCCTCCACTTTTCTTCATAAGAATAAAAAAAATGAAGATAGAGATAAATGTACCTTAATTCTGTGCTGCTTGTTGGTGCAATATTTTGTACAACTAAGTGCTAATTCATAGCTCTTAATAGGACTTAATTTTTTTAAGACAAGTCATACTTTCCTCTTAGTCACTTAAATATTTTTCATGCATTGTTCACAACTGCAAATGAAAAGCTACTCATCCTATCGTAATTGTGGTTCTTCATAATATTCCACTTTGGATGCACAAATGCCCTGCAAGTGCAAGACCTGAAATACTATTTCAATACCAGTGCTCACTGGGACTGCACCTGCTCAGTTTAACCAAAACAGCATTTAGGTAACATAGGACTCTAACAATATGAATGGGGTTGGGGGAGGGGAGGGGAGAGTGGGCAGATAGGAGAATATATGCAAAGAACCATAGTAACCACAGAATAAACAAATCTTTTTTACTCTGACACATACTCATTTAATGGCGTGATGGGACACATGCATGGCAGGACATGCAATTCTGGGATCAAAGAACAGGTCTTAATGCTCCCATTTCTACTTATCAGTGCAAAGACAACCTGAAATCCCAGGCTCCCTCTGCACTGGCAAGTTGAAAGCTGGATGCCCAGAGCCTAATTGAACCTAAACAGTCCTAGGGGCAGCTAATGATGGAGTGGTGGCAGTCTGTATTTAGGAGGCTTGGGTGCGCTCTGTGGAGGGTTACCGTGCCCTCCCTCCCCTCCCCCCCCCCCCCCCCCCCCCCCCCAGCCTCTGGGGGCACACGGCGTTCATGCTAGTAAGTTTTCCATTACTGAGTACATGCTGCTTGTGGTAGCAGTTTAATGATAGACAATGAAGTTTCTTCGTATGCAAATGTAAGACAAAGGGCTTTTTTCTACTATGCTGATTGGGGGGACAAATCATTATATTTGAGTAAATACAGTATTTATTTATTCTACTTTCCTCTCATATGCAAAATGATGTGCAAGTAAGAGTTTTAAGATGTCCTTCCTTAAATAGATTTCCTTGCTTATCATTTTATTACTTTTGTCATGTTAGAAAGCTCCAGAGTAACAAACTTGCTTAATCTAGAGAAAGTAAAAACAGCATACTCCTCGTTATCAGTACAGTTAGGACTTGTGAAGTTCAACAAAAAGGCAGTAAAGTTTATATGATAAGGGAAATTTTGAGAACTTTCTTTTAAATTGCAGCAACTGCTACAAAATGTTGCTTTTGATCATTAGAACATATTACTGTGATATGTGATATTTGTGATATTCACAAAACTTTATATTTAATAAAGTATTACTCTGAACACTGCAGCTATATTCAGTTACAAAATATTTGTTTTTGGAGTCATTACAATTCCTCAGCTTTAAAAAGACAACTTGTTTTATTTGCCCATAATACTTTTATATAATAGCATAATGAACAAACCTTTCAGCTTTTGTGCTTTCAAATCACCACTTCTGACAGAAGCAAAAGAGAAAATTACATATTTGTATGCCTGTTTCTTTGAAGATATTATCTTGCAGGATTCTTATTCTTGGGATCTGTGTGCCAAGTTCCTTGATCTGGTTTTGGAACAGCTTTTGTACTTCAGCTTTTACTAATATGCTCATAATTTTCTTAACTGAATTATATGGAATCTTGTTTTCTATACAATTCAGAAGCTATTTAGGAAGCTGCAAGGACTAAGGAAGTGGCAATTAATGGCAGCTAAATAATGGACATGTCTCTCTTTTTCCTTCTATTGCCTCATCAAGCAAAAAAGCATTACATATACCTTGTTGTGTTGTCTCAGAGCACAAGACCTTTCAAATACTACGAAGACAGTGTCTAACTATTTTGGTGGTTCCTTTTTTGTCCTTAGTATACATCTCAAAACTTCTGTATAATTCAGCAGGATCTGATTCTCTCATCAAGAGAGGGGCAAATTGGCTTAATAAGCTACTGACATAAGAACTGAATTACACAAGAAAGATGCGCACACAGAAAATACCCTAAAAGAACCTTACAGTATATAAAGAATACTTGGCTTGGTTCTCTTCTCATACAGATGTAACTCCAAAGATTTAAATGAAGCTACCTCCAAGTTGCTAGTGAGAGATCAACAATCTTTAAACAGTAAAATACAATACAACTCCCAAATATAACAACACAATGGTGGACAAGTTTCTTGAAAGAACAGGACTGTCTGAGGCACTGCAATTAGCTATATATTAGAATTCCATAATGGTTAGGTTGAACTCTTTTACAATATTTTTTAGTTCAAATATTTTTGAGAGAGTGAGTTTTCAAAAGACAACTTTTAATTTCATCTTACTTTTGTGTCTGCAAAACATTCTATTTGTAAACTGAAGGTTGATAACGCTCTCATCTTAGGCTGATCTTATTGCACTTGCCTTTCAAAACACTTAACACTCCAATATCCCAACCACTTCCAAATAAAACAGAGTTTAGCATTTGGATGTAAGAAAAGAAAACACCTGAGAACAGTTTTACTACGAAATATGTTAGAATTTCATTTTCTCTCTAGGAATACAGCATGGTCTACAAGATGTAAGCCTTGCTTTACTCAATTTGTCCCCTCTTGTCCTCAGTTACCCTTCTGCAATTATGGACTGTTATTAAGAACTGCCGCTCTCTCTCTCAACCTGCTACTTATCTAGCTAATTAGATCTGTGCCTTGGATAAGCTCTTAATAATTTTCTACTGTGTGCTCTAGGAGGTTAGCACTCCCTGAACAAAAGCTGCTCCTGCCTCAGACCAGCAATTCAACATTTAGTTTCCTTTTGGGACTCTACTGCCTCTTTCCAAAAGTAAAAAGCATGCTTTATAAGAATGATTAGTTACAATTTTCCTCCAAAGAACAATCGCAAACTACCCATATAGGATAATAACAAGAGATATATTTTTTAATAAGAAATGTTTAATTTTCTCTGGTTCTCTTCGCTTATGCTATACTCATGAAGAATTTAAACATACAAAATTTTACGTTGGGAGTGTTCGCATACTTGATATAACCAGCAGGGGAAAGGCAATCCTTGAGGTCCACCATGCACCCCCCCCCCCCGCCACATGCTCCCTTGCCACCTGCCCCCTATGCCTTTGCCTGGCACCTCACTCCCCATCTCTTCCTGCAGCCTGTCGCCCCCCCCCGTGTCTCTGCCTGCTGGCCCCAGCTCCCTGCCTCCCCACCTCTCATTCTATCCCGAGGCCTGCCTCCCTACTTCCTGCTCCCCATCTACCCAGTACCTGTGCCTGTCAGCTGCTGCCTGTCCCCCGACCCCCTGCCCATCCACCTCCCCCCTTACCTTCTGCTGCAGCTCTGCTCCTCCTGGGCAGTCAACAGTAGCACTGTTCTGGCCCAGCCCCAGCTCAGTGAAGAAGTGGCAGCAGCTCCCAGACAGACCAGATTGGGGCTGGAGGGAACAGAGCTGGAGTCGAAGGTAAGGGGGGGGAGGGAGGAGGAGAAGAAAGGAGCAGCAGGTAGGGGGGGGAAGACAGGCTGTAGTGGGGAGCAGGAGTGTGTGTGGGCAGGTGGTAAGCACAGGTATAGCAGGCAGGGGGTGGCGAGGGGGCCAGGCTGTACATCCCCCCTCCCCCAGCGCTCTCCCTTGCACTCCCCAAGTCATATGCCCCCTCCCAGATCAAATACGCCCATTTGGCCCTGGGGGCAAAGCCAGAGCTGAGCCCCTACCTGCCCCAGGTGTGAGTCCAAGATAAGTGTCCATCCCCCCTCTCACCTAAGGACCTAAGGGAATAAACCTTGTCTCAAATTCAAGTAAATATGGTATAATTTGACTTAACAAAACCAACGTTTAAAAAATGTTCTTAACTTCTCCCTACCTGCTTTCATTCTCACTGTCAAATGTACAAAGGCATTATATTTCACTGAGGAATGGACTTCTACAGAACATAAAAGCAGAAAATAAAAAAATCCAAAAGGTACACTATTTTGAAAAATCTTATGATTTTTATGCCAGCACTGCATTTGGGGAGATGGGCAGCTAACTCAATTTTCAATGCTTATGGCAGCAATACTTCAATAGAACGGTTGTAGCTACTTTAAGTTTTGACAAATGTCCTTATTTTCCAAATGTCATTTGCCATCTCAAATTTTATTAGGAGCAAAACTTACCATTTGCAGCCACTGTACTTTTAATGAATAACATATTTTAAAAAGAGTAATTTCTATACACAGACTTGTACTTTTTTTTTTCTTTTTTCTTTTGCAGGTCTGCTTGAATATATTAAATAAAATGCTTTGGTCAAGTTTTTTTTTACTCCCAACCTAAAAAAGTAGTTAAAGTGTACAACAATACCATGTCATGTCACATATAACTACAAAATATAATGATGATTCTGATAAAGTTATTTAATAAACTGACTAGTTCACTGGTCACAACTACACTACCAGCATAAAACAAACCTGAATATAATGTGGACAAACAACTTTATATTCAAATCCTGCTGCCAGCAAGTAAGCTACTGCACAGTTTAGACACTTAAAATTTAAAAGCAAGCTCTGTTTTATGACCTCAATATAAGAAAGGCTTTTCACTCAGATGAGAGGCGCTGCACCCTACTTTACAAATGGGGCAAGCGAAATGGGTGGCATGACACTGTAAAACTTTACAATCAAGCTTCCAACATAATTCCAACATTAACTTTATAAGTAGGATTCCAGATTTTTCCCATTGGTTTCTATTAATTTGACTATGCCCGTCAAGGTATAACTTGTGAAGACTAACAACCTCTGACTATTTTCCTTATCCTATTATTTTCTTATAATACATAGAAAATGCAAGTTTGCTACACTGGGCCCACACTGGCTTAAGGTTATTACCTAATTATTGTCCTTAACCACAGGAAGCCAAGAGACAGAGTAAACAAATAGAAAATCCCTTGCACACAGGCCTGAAGATAGCTAGCACAATGGACCAGCACTGTAAAACAAAAGTACCTGGAAGTTATTCTCAGTAGCCATTTGCACTGTGAGTTAAAGGCAAAGTAGAGGCAAATGATGAAGGGGTTCACAAGATGCGGGCAAGCAATGAGACAAGCTGGAAGGGCTTAATTTACTTTTAATTAGTAGCTTAAAATCTTCAAACATTATAGTGAGTAGTAACACTAGATTTTCTTACCATAAAAATAATATATTTGAAACAAATTTTCATTTGAAAACTTAATCACAGCCTTGGAAGGGCACATTTTGTTTTATTGTCATAATTTAAATAATTCCCTTTCACAGTGAAATGCAATGAGATTTTACTGACCGAAAAGGCATAAATGTGTTGCCTACTTCAGAGGAAAACAAACAGCTTGGGCATTTGATGGAGCATTTATATAGGCTGCCATTATATTTAGTGTTTGAACCTTGTGTTCAGTGGGGCTGTGCAAAACGGCACCATTCCGTTTCGACGGAACAGCATTTCGTTTCGAATCGAAACCGCTGTTCCATTTTGTTTCGTCAAAACAGTTTCGCTATTTTGATGCTGTTTCAACGTTGCACCAATAGGCTATAAAGGGAAAGCTCAAAACAGCCTATATCTTCGTCCTTTCTGGTTTGATTTGCAGGAATGGTAGTCCCTTCTGAGGTCCTGAAGCCTGCCAAGTTTCAAGGAGATAGGTGCAGGGGTTTTGGGGAAATTGAACCTCAAAGTCTTTAAAGTAAAACTCATGTCATATGCATGTGTTAAGCCACAGCAGGGTCAAAACTGCAGGTATGCTAGCCCCTGCTGAGGCCACAAAGCCTGCCAAGTTTCAAGGAGATAGGTGCAGGGGTTTAGAGAAAACTGCACCTCAAACTGTGGACAAGCAAAACTTGTGACATGGGTGACACTGTGTGTGTTAAGGCACAGCAGGGTGAAAACTGCAGGTATGCTAGCCCCTGCTGAGGCCACGAAGCCTGCCAACTTTCAAAGATAGGTGCAGGGGCTTCTGGGTTCTGGGGCCCTGCACCTCTGGCTGCTGACAGGAAAAACTCGTGACATGGGTGCTTGTGCAACTGACTGCATCTGTCTTAGGGCAGAGAGGGGTGAAAACTGCAAGCCTGCTACACCCTGCTGTGGCCACAAAGCCAGCCAGCTGTCAAGGAGATAGGTACAGGGGGAGTCTGGGTTCTGGGCCCTGCACCTCCGGCTACTGACAGGCAAAACAATGCTGCTTTTTATGCAGGTTGTCCATCCCCCCCCCAGAGCACTGGAATTGGAAGGGACCTCAGGGAAGGATGACAGTTACTGGCCAGCTACACAGTCAATAATGAGAGCACTCCTCCCCCCACCCCTGCTTCCCCCTCCCTCTCTCTCTACTTTAGTTTCTGTTTCCCTTTAGGCAAACCCAACTTGTGCTTCGAAACTCGAAATGTTTAAAAAATTTCAAAATGTTTCGACTTGCCTTGTTTCATTTTGAGGCTGTTTTGAAGCTCTCTGTTTCATTTTGATTTCCCTGTTTCAAGCTCGAAACAAGTCGAAACAAAAAACTGCTGGTGAAATTTCGCACAGCCCTCATGTTCAGTACAGGTAATGAAGGTAGAAGAATTACGAAATATTTGTGGCATTCAAGATGTTTTCATATTATAACTTTATCCAATGAGTTTTCAGGGATGATATTAGACTCTGAAGAATTTAGTCAGATGAGGGACCCACAGAAAGAAAAAAAAATTAGAATGGCAAGAACAAACAGTACTTACAGTTTTATAACCCCATCTAGGGAGTGTTTTGAACAAAGCTGATGGCTGATCTTGTCTTGTTTATGTTGAGACTGTCCCAACTGAACAAACCTGTGGACAGGAGGACAGAGTAAGAAAACTACTTATAATAACCTTAATGAGCCAATAAAAATGATGTGCAAAAAGTGAATCTTTTGCTGAGTAATGGATCAATCTCGATCTATTCTTAGGAGGAAAAAGCATATGTTTAAAGCTTTAGGTAGGAGGACTCCTTTGCATTATCTAGAACAGAGATGTTGAACTCAAAATCAGATGGCAAGACATATTCCCTGCCAGCATGCAAGAGTTAACAGTGCAACCACTCACTTCTGCCACTGACTGCCACCAATTTCCATCATCATCAGTGGCCGAAAACAGCTAATTCAGCAGGAGGAAAGGGGGTAAGACAGTACTTACTTTGTGTAGTGACTGCATTAACCCATGGATACAGGCTGAGCCAACACTGCATCTCTGGCAGCTGTGGCGAGAAGCCCTGAAAGCCAGATGACCCACCCCCATGGGCCAGATTTGGCCTGTAGGCAATAAGTTTGACTCCCCTCACCTAGAACAAGGCTTGTCCATTTGTAGGTGTTGCTTGCTATTTCACAGGCAGAGAAGGCAGGACTATCAGCAAAAGAAGATAGTTGGAATGATGTACTGCTTTCATAGTATGAGCTGCCTACTATCTATGTCCTGGAGAGGGAGGAAGAGGAACACCTGCATCGCTTCAGAAGAAGTCAGGTGACATGGGAACTTTTGAAAAAATCCAGGAAAAGAGATGGTAAGTTGGCTTCAGTTGCATGCAGTGAATCTGATCCCAAACTTAATTTCTCTCTTGACTTGCAGATCTCTAAAAAGCTGCTGGCCCTATTCATCTGCTTCAGCTATTTACATGGGCAGTCTCCATTTTCTCCGGATGGCAGATAGAATCATAGAAAATTAGGGCTGGAAGGGACCTCAGGGGGCCATCTAGTCCAACCCCCTGCTCAAAGCAGGACCATCCCCAACTAAATCATTCTACCCAGGGCTTTGTCGAGCTGGGCCTTAAAAACCTCCATGGATGGAGGTTCCACCACCTCTCAGGCCCGTGAAGTGAGGGGTCCTATATATGCATGACTAATGCCAGGTCTTTACAAAAGAATATCATGTGTATACTTCTATCCATTTCTCCAGTCCTAACAAATCTAAACCAGAGCATGCTTTAAAAAAACAAGCTGAAGACCTGTCTTTTTCCTTGATTCTTACAATCTTATTCTAATTAAGGTTTCCAAAGAGTTTTACAATATAGTAGGAATGGGTAAGAAGCCTGGTTCGTTGGCGTGGAGCCGGGCATGGAACATGAGTGCCTAGTTGGGCCACTTTTGGTAAGCAGAACTGGCACTATGGGATGAACTGAACTAGAGATTAGTTAGTAAGGTATTAAAACTCAAGAGCATTGGTGAAATGGGGGTCCAGGAAGGGTGGTCGTTCCTTAAGGGAGCGATCCTATGGGTGCAGAAGGAGACAATCCCATTGCGCATAAAAGGGGGCAAAGGGGCCAAGAAGCCTTCTTGGCTGAAAAGAGAAGTCCAGGAAAGCCGAAAAGCAAGAGATATACAGGCTGTGGAAACAAGGGGTAGCTACCAAGGAGGAGTATACCTCCTTGGCTCGCACTTGCAGGCCATCAGTTAGGAAGGCCAAAGCAAGATTAGAACTTAGGCTGGGGACAAAAATGAAGGACAACAAAAATTCCTTTTTCAGGTATATAAGGAGCAAAAGGAAGGTGCAGGATAGCATAGGACCCCTACAGAACAAACTAGGGCAATTGGTGACAGAGAAGGGAGACAAAGCTGAGCTTTTCAATTAGTTCTTTGCATCTATATTCCTATACACAGACAAAGACAAATCTCCCAAATTGATCACAGACAGACACAGGAGGGACACGAGCCTACCACCTGTTAGTGCAGACTTAGTGAAGGGGCACTTGGATGGGCTGGATGTGTTCAAATCAGTGGCCCGGATGAACTTCATCCAAAGGTGCTGAAGGAATTGGCTAGTGTCATAGCAGAGGCACTGGCACAGCTGTTTAAGCACTCATGGTGCTCTGGTCAGGTCCCAGAGGACTGGGAAAAGGTAAATGTGGTTCCTATTTTCAAGAAGGGGAGGAGGGAGGAACCACAAAACTATAGGCCAGTTAATCTCACCTCTATCCTTGGGAAAACTCTGGGAAAAATCATTAAGGATCACATTTGTGGGAGCCCAGTAATGCTGAAAGGAAATCAGCACAGATTCACTGCAGGTAGATCCTACCTGACTAACCTTGTTTCTCTTTATGACCAGGTCACAAAATGCTTGGGCTGGGAAAGGGCAAATTATGACTAAATCAATTATGCAGAAAAATAAGAGAAAGCTATTACAAAGTTTTGCTTTTTAGTTTTCAACTTTAATTCCAGTGCTAGAGATTACTATTGGAATGATGGAGAAAAACTGAAAAATAGATAAATGAAGAATAACTAAATGGAAACAAAGAATTTTAGCTAATACAGTTATATAGCAACTGGAGTTGCTGTATAACAAAAACCAGACATTCTGGATTTAAGAAAATAGTTTTGGTTGACTTTTGAGTTATCCAATATTCTGTAAAAACTGGCCATTTCTACTATAAGTGATGAAATTCTGGACCCAGTGAAGTCAATAGCAAAATATCCTTTGACTTCACCTGGCTCTTAGTTTTGTTGTATGGCTCCATTCCATCATTAAAAAAAAAACAAAACCCCAAAACTGGAGTGAATAGTAATTCTTTTGTGAAAGAATTAATGGCTATTCTTAAATTACAGATATACCTATCTGCATGACCAGCATGACAAAAACATGATGAAGGCCATTCTGAGTAGTCACTCCTCAAATCTGGAATGTCCTCCCCATTGAGACCTGCCAGAGCCTGACCCTGGACATCTTCCAGTGTTTAGGAACTCCCTGCAAGCACAGCTAATTTGGGATATTTTTATGGCATTCTTGTTTTACATCCTATTTTAATATTCTACTTGCTTTTGAAAATTTTGTCACTTATTGTAAGCTGTTCTGACTCTTTCCTTGGGAAGGCAGCCCATAAACCTAAGAACCCAACTAACCAACCAACTAAGCTAAATGCTAATAAAGAGACTAGGGGGATAAGAAGTGTCATTGTATTTTTGGATCTTGCAAACTTCCTAGTATCAAAAGTGGGCAAAAGTTAAGAAGTTATTAATTTACAGAACTGTTATGCTAACTGCTTATGAAAATACAAGTCAAGATTATGCAAAAAAAATGTGATTTGTTTGAAAGAACTGGGAACTGCAAGGCCATTTTAACATAAGATAGAGTTGTTCCTGGGCAATAAATTGGGAAATACTCCCATTTTCCAGAATGCTCCAATTATTATCTGTTTATCAGTACAAAAAATACTGATTGCCAAAACACTAGGTTTGATTTAATTAAAACATTTCACCAAGGATATTTTGATGCACTCATTTCTTAAAATTCTTTTAGTTGGTTAGTATAAAATGGACCCTCCTATGAACAGAAACATATAATAAATTAAATATTCCTGCCTGATTCAGAAATATTTCATTGAGACACTAGATAATGCAATTAACCTAATGCAATTAGAACGCAAAATAAATCTTAACTACATTCAATTCATGGCTTGTAGTAATTTGCTTGAAAAACACGTCTACATTTTTATTGTGAGGCATAGATTTCTTATGCCTCATGTCTGTTAATTCTAAAGCTCAAGCAAGTGTTTGAAACATTGATTTACTAGGCTAGCATAATTGATTTGCACACTTGGTATCTGCAACAGCAATTGCTCTCTTGGCAACAGAAATACAAACCTTTCCAAAGCAGAAAAGTTTTAATTTGGTCCTTTAACTTTCCTTACTAATTTCTAATATTGCTTCCTTCCTTTTCTCCTTTTTTTCTTGACTATAATTTACTGAGACAAATATCCCAATTCAAAAAACCACCTCGATTCAGGACAACACTCTAGCATATGCTTAAATATCTCCTGAATAAACTGTCACAGAAGTGCTTTCATGAAGTGGAGGCTAAATTCCTTCTTAAAATGGTGACATATATAGTAGGCTATGCAGTAGCTAGTTCACAGACTTATTATAAGGGTATCATAGTCATTTTGGGGTTCAACCATCTCTTGGTAACTTGCTTGAAGAAGCATTTCTATCATTTAAGCCACTGTTAATACTAGCTATTCTACTTTGTTCAGTCTTCCTGCTGCTTCTGCTTGTAGTCCACATGCCAGATTTTATAACCATCTACAGGTGTGCACCGATAAAGAGTTTTTTTGGCCGATACTGATGGCTGATTTTTAACCAACCATATCAGCCGATACCAATCCAATTGCTGATATGCAACCCCGCAGCTTGGAGACCAGCATCTGGCTGGTAAATCTGTGGGGGAAAGGGGCTTGGGGGAGGGGGCAGATGTGAAAGAGGGAATGGGGCTGGGGCAGGCACTCCCCAGCTGGGGTGGGGGCAGGGCACATGCAGCACATCCAGGGGGCATGGAAGGGGGAGCAGCTCCTGGCCGCTGTGTGCACCCCCAGGGGAGGCATGACCCCCGGATTTGTGTGTGGGGTGAGGGTGGGTGCTTGCTGCGGGTCTGGGGCCAGAGGCTGGGTCAGGGCTGCGCTTGGGGCAGGCAGGGTAGATGGCAGTGGTGCTGGTAGGGGTGGCTACGGGGTGGGCTACAGCCACCCCAAAATTCATTGTAGCCCCCCATAGCTACCCTGGGTGATTGCACAGTGGCTAGGAGCTGCCACCCCCACCCCACCATGCCCCCCAGACAAGCCACCCATGGCTCTGTCCCACGCTCCACCCTGCCCAGCTGGACAGCACCTGCCCCTGCCCCAGCTCCATTCCCTTCCTCACCATGGGGGCCTCAATCTGCCCCCTGCCAATGCCTCTTCCCTCCACAGACTTACCAACTGGATGCTGGTCTCCAAGCTGCCAGGCTGCATTCCTGGCTGCATGCATAGATGTGGCATTTATTGGTGACATTATCAGCTGCACCGGTCAAAATCTGATACATCATTGCACCTCTAACTATCAATCTCAGGTCTCACTGTGAAAACCAACCATTTTGTACTTCAAGAAGGTTGCCTCTTCCAAATTAAAACTACATAGGTGACTTAAGGATGACCTGAAATTTAACCAAAAATCTAGGTTTTGAAGAAAACATCTCAATGCTTATCAGAAAAGAGAAACTTTCCTGGAAGATAAAGTCATACACGCATTTTGCTTGACTTTGAAATAAGAAATTATAACATTGCTGCCTCTTTGCAAAAGAGAATAGCATAAAAAAAAACTTAAAACAGTTATGCCATTTTTGCATCAATTTTGCAGTAAAGGTTGTTTAACCAATGATAAATTTAAATTAAAAAAAATTCTGTTAAAAAACAGCACTTTGATGTTTACATTTTGTGCATCAGTGAAATACAAAACTTGAGGAAAAAAACCTGAAAATGCAGACTTAAAGTATATTTTAACTTGTAGCTTAGCTTTCCTATTAGTTTCCAGGAAAATATTATTGAAAAAATATTTCAAGCAGTATTTTGATCTCCATATCTTTTAAGATTACCAGATTCTGTACTTGGAGACCTCTGCCTTAGTTTCAGTGAATTCAGGGTTGGTGCACACATCTGAGAAAAAAAAGGGCTTGGCTTTAAAGAAAAAGAATAAATCGGTAAGAAAGCCATCTTCAAGTTACCTCTAAAGAAGGCATTTTAATACATCAAACTAAGTTTTGTGAAGAAAAGAAAGCATTTTTCATATACTGCATTTGACTACCTGTTATTGTTGACCACACAGAAGTGTTTTACCTTGTATATATTGAGAGATCATCCTCTGAAGGAACATCTGAGAGATTAATCCCGTAAACATCTTTCATGGACTGGACTACATTCTGGAACAAAACACAGTACATCTTTAGACACAGGATACTAGCTAGGAAAGTAATTCATCAGAAATAACTGACTCTTAGATCAGAAAAAAGTAACTTTTAATAAATATAAATCAACCAAGTCTTTTTTGAACTCCCTTGCCAATCTTTCTAGATTTATGCTGAATCTAGTAAGTCACCTGTCATATTCTTCAGTTTATTAGCAATAGGCACCAGATCCAAATCAGTCAACAAAAAGTCACAACAAATGATTGAGCAATCCTTTTCCAGCAGCTCTAAAACCATTTAGGCACCCATCTCCATTAGATGCCTCCATTTTGGCCTGAGAAAATTTCTTGGCGCTTACACATGTGGGGAGCCTGCTCCAACACACTGGAAATCCAGCACGTTGGAGCAGACTCAATTTATCAAGTCTGCCAGAGCATGTAAATTGTTGGGCTCTGGCAGCCTCGCATGTCACGTGTATCAGTGGCCCAGTGCAGCTCTGCACTGAGAAAATGGCAGTGGTGAACTTTGAAATAAAACACATTCGATGTGCTTTAGTTCAAAGCACCCTACCACCATTTTCTCAGCACAGGGACACACTGTGCCGCTGATACACACAACGCACACGTGCTTTCAATTAGTGTGGCTTGCTAATTAAAAGCACTTGGTGCTGTGTCAGGATCATGTGTAAAATCACCCCTAGACATAGGCTTCTTAACATGCTCAGAAGTTATCCAAATTGATCAGCTAGGTGCTTAGCTCCTGAATAAGCTCCACTGCAATCCAGACTGGAGCTGGAAAAGAAGCTAATAATCTCTGCCCATGTCGAGCAAAGCTCCATCTGTTAAGTACCACAGATAATGCTTAACTCACACTGGCAACAATCAATTCAGTACGAAAGTACTACCACTATCACTCTCACTTGAAAATGTTAGTGTTGAATGTGTCTACTTTTTGGATAGCAGACTACTGATTATTTTGCATAATCACCTATATATTAGAGCAGGGGGTGGCAACCTACGGCTTGCAGACTCATTTTATCAGCCCTGTGGACCTCAGGGCTTTGGTAGCGTTTCAGCAACACAGCTTCTTCAGGCAGCAGGGAGAAGTGATGGCAGTCGCATTGCAGCATGAAACGGTGGCTGAAGCTGCAGCAGTGCTGATAGCATTGGCCAGGTTGGAACACTAGGAGCTAAACTCCTCTGAAATGGCTCTCTGCTTCAAAATGTTGACAACCCTTGGATTAGAGCATTCACCTAAGAACTGGGAGATCTGGCTTCTATGCTCTTAGACTGAGGGGATTCAAACTTTATAACTCCTGCTTTCCAGGAGAGCACTCTAACCACCATGTTATAGACTGAGCTGTCTAGCAGCTGCCATGGTTGTTTCTTTAACCAATGCCTATCTAATATCAAATGCATAAACAGTCCTGACACTAGGGACTGGAGCTTGTAAGGGCCTAGAACCTGGATCTCCCACCACTTGGATAACAACTCTAACAACGGATGGGTACTACCAACACCAGTCACTGAGGTGCCCACTACAGCTGTGCAAAGCTTCGGTTGCTGATTCGATTCGGCGGCCGAATCTTCAAATCCAAATCCAATCAGGAGATCCTTTAATCTCTACAAATTGAATTGGAACCCTCTAACTCAATTCGGAGAGATTTGATGATTCGCACGTAGACACAGCTTTAAATGTTTTTTCTACATACCTCAAGGCACCATGCAGCTCGTGAACGCTGAGATGGTGGGGTGGATGCTGCATCCTACAGAAGCGCAGGGACCATCCCCGCGCACTCAGCGGCAGACCCAGAAGCGGACCAGAGGCACTTCCAATCCACAGCAAAGCATGCGGAGGACACCTACTCCCGGCTGAGATGAACGCTGAGATGGTGGAGTGGAAGGAGCATCCCACAGGAGCATAGGGAGGGCCCCCCCGGCTCAGCAACTAGTGCCTGCTAGGCCTGCAGGGGCACCCAGGGTCCCCCTGCAGCCAAGCACCCAGCTGGGGGGGGGGGAGGACGTGTGTGTGTGGGGGGGGGGGGGGACGACAAACTCAGAAGTGGACTGGAAGTACTCCTGGTCCACTTCTAGGTCCACTGCTGAGCACGTGGGGGTGGGGGGCCCTTCCTGTGCTCCTGTGGGATGCTCCTTCCACTCCACCATCTCAGCGTTCATGAGCCATGCCTGGTATCTCTCAAGGTATGTAGAAAACACATTTAAAGCTGTGTCTATGGTCAAATTGCTAATTCTCTGAATCAGCATTGAGTCTTCAGGTTCAGATTCGGCTGAATCAAATCAGGACAGTGATCCAAATCAATTAATCGAATCACTGTCCCCTGAATCGGGCCAAATCCAAATCTGAATCGAATAAGGCCTGCTTCACACACCCCCTAGTGCTCACCCCACAGGTCACTCTACATCTCAAGTTGATAAAGGTTGTTAAATGTGGAGCCTTAGTCAAGCATCTATGCTACTGAGAGGTGTAGTGCAGACACACTCCTACATCTAGTGTTTCCTGCTGGCTAACTGTGTGTGCCTCAGTACTCTTAAATCATCCTTCAGAGCTGCTTAGCCCTTCCCACTGACTAAAAAGATCCTAGGTGGGATGAAGCTTAAATGGAGGGGCTTACAAGGGCAATCTGGATCTGGCTTTATCAGCATTATCAGCACCTACCAAATAGGTGCTTAAAATGGTCACAGTCCAACCTAAAAGTTTTTCCTTTTTGAATACTAGCTGTATTTAAGTTATTTTTCAGTGAAAAAAGCAATGTCTTCTACTGGACTAAGAATGTGCTAGTTACAGATAAGCCAGTTTAAGTTACATACAAGAGACAGCATTTAAGTGGCTTTATTTCTCCCAGCTTTGCCACATTTGAGTCAAATATCATCATTCAAATCTCTAATCAAATAAATAACCGATTCTTGTGACAACAGTATTCACTGAATAATATATTCAAAGCATGAGCTTTAAAGTATGAGAAAGATAACCTTTAAATTATTAATTATATCAGCAATTCATTGACACTTTGATCTAAGTCAGCCATGTTCAAAATACATAAAACTTCACATCTAATGAGCACATTAGTACTCATTTTGTATAAATAATATTTATTTGATGATCTGAATACTCTGCAGAAGATCCTGAAAATACAGTAGGAAGACAAAATGCCAAACACAGAGGTGCTGGCGTGCACAGGACTGACACACTTAGAAACCACTATCAAGAACAGGAGGTTGCGATGGCTAGGCTATGTCAGAAGAATGGGAGGGGACTGTATCCCTAAGAATATTCTGTACAGCGAGATTCAAGACAGCTCTAGAAAGCGGGGTCGCTCTCTATGGTGACAACATGATGCATGCAAAACGATCAAGTCGTTCAGCATCAGTGTAGAAAGCTGGGAGAAACACGCAGAATCTTATCTGATATGGAGGGAACATCTGGCACTGGGTGCAGGCTCAATATGAAGCAGCTTTGATTCAGAGGATGGAACCAAAGTGAGAAAGAAGAAAGCGTGCTGTAAATGTTGGCTTGAAACCACTATTTAAAGATGTTTTGGGGGGAATTGGCTTATAGGTATAGATATATGCATTATAAAGGTTCAAGATGGGCAGGAGGGGTTAATTGGATTTCTAAGAGCTTGGGAGACATGCACACAGCTTCTCATAGCCTTGAAAGCGGGTGGGCTGTCTAGCACAACAAGGGCAATGGATGGACACTAGGGCTGTACAACGTTTCGGGTGCTGATTTGATTCAGAGGAGATTCAGCGGCCAAATCTCCAAATTGAATTGGGAGACCAATAAAAAGGTCCAATTCCATTCAAAGCCTCCAAATCGATTTGGAAAAGATTCAGAGAAAGATTTGGAGATTTGGGCAATCCCTATTTGCCACCACAGGGAGCTAGACCTGGACTCCGTGCAGGTAAGTAAGGGGCGGGGAAGGGCTGGAGGAGGGGGGCAGGGACCATGGGGGGGACCCCTGCCAGGTCCCCTCCCCTGCCTGCTCCCCCAGCTCCCCTGAGAGCCCCCTGACCCCTGCCTGCTCTCCGAGCCCCGTCAACGGCAGCCCTGCCTGGCCCCAGCGTCCCGGCTCTTAAAAAAACAACAAACTGCATTCACCAGCTGCTACAGCGGCTATCAGGGCTTCTGGGAGCCCCATGGCAGAGCCTCCCCATGCAGCGCAGGGCAATGGGGGGCAGTGGGGATCACCTCCACCTGGCAGGAGCCGGTGAGCATTTTTTTTTTTTTAAGAGCTGGGGCACAGGGGTTGGGCAGGGCAGCCATTGATGGGGCTGGGAGAGCGGGCGGGGGGTGGGGCCTGTTTGATTCAGAGTTGGCAGCGGCCGAATCTCCGAATCGGATTCAGCTGAATTGATTCGGGACAGTGATTTGAATCACCAAATCAAATCACTGTCCCCCGAATCAGCTGAGTCCAAATCCAAAGTGAATACTAGCCGCTTTGTGCAGGCCTAATGGACACAGCCTGAGAACTGAGGGAGGGCATACTATAACATGAGATCTGAGCCTTCAAGGCACACGGGTTGTCTAACACAACAAGGGGACAGACTGGGAACCAAAGAAGTATGTACCATACTGTCCCATAAAGGAAGGTAAGTGACACCAGCAACAAAGCCTCAGAGAGCAGAGGGGCCTAAGTCCTGGTTTTGGTGGAACAGACCAAATTAGGAGAAAGCACAGAAGGCTATGTGGATGTGTGACAGCCAACCAGAGATAGCCACAGATGAAGAGTCATCAGGAGTCATCAAGGGGGCAGGAGACTACAAAAGCAGAGACTTGAGATTAACAAAGGGTCCCTCCCATCCCTTTGTTCGTCCCTCCCTGTTCCTTCTTGTCCCTCCCCTTCCTCCCTGTTCCTCTCCGTCTTGTTCCCTGAGAGGGGTTCCCATCCCGTTCCCCCGGGAAGGGTCCCCGAGGCCACCATGGACAAAGGACATACCAGCAGCCTGTTTCATGCACCCTACTGAAGGGGGGCTGTGGGCCTCTGCATCCCACCTCCAGACTGCTGACACCTAAGAAAGAGACCCTTTGAATGGAGTCTGCATCCTGACCTTTGGACCTTTTGGAGTACTTTGACTCTGATGACAGCCCTAGGATCGGTAGATATACAATTGTTTGTATTGTTGCTTTTCTGTTCTTATTCTGTGTGAATAAATTAATCTATTATCAACTGGCAGGTGTTGTGATCGGTCTGAGGGTTGTGCTCGCCCAGAACAAAGGTATAAAGGGGCTGGGTTCCTAAAATCTAGTGTCAACAGTAAACACGGACTCCAACTCAGACAACAACACACGGACATGTGAAACTTGTAACAAACTGTGTCACTCCTGAATTGGGCTTCTCAGCCACAAACTGATTCACCAAGCACCTGACTAGATCTCTTACATGTACACCATGATCCAGAAGATTGATGGTTATCTATTAATTCATGCAATGACAGAATTTTCTGTGAACAAAAAAAAGTTTGTTTTTTTTACAGAAGTTGAAACAAAATATATTAAACAAATCCTGCAGTTAAAATGCTCTCCAAAGTGTGTGTTTCTTGAATCAATTTGATAATTAAAGACAATTTGATTATTAAAAATTATTTCCTGATTTATTATTAGTTTAGCTATAAAGTTTTGGTTATTTGAAACCCTGCATTACAGACTCTCTTTAATGAGTAAATGCTGGAACGCCTGACAAATATCTGCTAATGGTGGAACATTCATTCCAAAACACATGCACTAAAAGGCTGAAAACTGATATTCCAATTAGCTAAGTAGGATGAACGAACGACATTTGGCTGACTAAATCTAGATCAGCTAGTGAATACATTCCAGGTTGTCTAACCAAAAATCTCACAGTCATAATTCTTTCGTGATTTCTGCACATAAAGCAGATACATTTTTATTTTATAAGTAAAGCATGTACTACCTATAATTTTCGTGCTTTTGAAATGGACAAGCAGATTTATAATAGGGTTGACAAAAAACCCACTTATTTAGGTTTGACCAGTATTGTGGTCAAAACTGTTTTTCATCAAACATTCCACACAACCTTCTAAAATATTCTCAAACTTTAAGTACGCTTCAGAAAGTTTGGGAAACATTCCATGTTGTGGGGATGTTGATTGTAGCCATGTTGGTTTAAGGACATAGGCAGACAAGGTTCTTGGGGTAAATGTGATCTCTTTTATTAGACCAATTTGCAAACTCTCCCTCTGCCGGAAGAAGGGTGTTTGTACCTGAAAGCTTGCAAAGAATTTTTTTTTCCAGCTATTCAGTTGGTCTAATAAAAGATAATCATATTTAACCAAAGAACCTTGTCTGCTTTTAACTTTGCAGAAACTCCTCAAACTACAAACCAAGTCTCACTCCTCCCCACCCCCCTACGATAATAGCGTTTCAGCCCTGTAAAAGTCCCTTCTTTAAATTGCTTCCTGATAATATAAGGATGACTATAAAACAGAAACCTGGTGGTCTGCAGTGATAAACAGATTTGAGCACTTCAGCAGAAAGCATTTTTATGAATGCTGGTATTATCCAGAATAAATTAAGAAATAGGTGAGATGTGAAGAAAGTAATCAAACTGGTAATGTGCCAGAAAATGCTTTGCACCACAGTATGCAAGCAATGGAAAAATGAGCAGGTTACCAAGGAAGCATACCAAGAAATAGCAGGAACTTACAGGGAAAAAAATCAGGACGGCAAAAGTAAAAAATGAACTTCACCTAGCAAGGCAAGTTGAGGACAACAAGAAGAGGTTCTAGAAATATGCTGGCCAGAGAAGAAAGACCAAGGAAGCTGTGGGTCTACTATTAAATAAATAGCCAGGGTGAACAAGGATGATGCAAAGGCAGAGCTGCTCAAGAACTACTTTGCCTCAGTCTTCAGTAAAAATAAATAAAAAATAAAAAAAATAAAATCAGGCTGCAACCAGACAGCTAACAAGGATTATTTGGCTAAGGAAGGGGACAAGCTAAGGGATGAGATAAAGGAAAGTCGGAGAGCTTTTCATGGGTCTGAATGAATTCAAGTCAGCAGAGCCTGATGAACTTCCTCCCAGACTATTGAAGGAACCTGCCTAGGAGATCTCAGAGCCCTTGACAATAGCATATACAAAGTCATAAGAGACCAGCAAAATATCAGAGGACTGGAAAAGAGCAAATACTTTTGCCTTTTTTAAAGAGAGGCACTAAGGAAGACTTTTTGAGATTAGCTAGCCTCACTTCAATACCCAGAAAGTTCCTGGAGCATATCTTAAGGAAGTTTATTTGCAAGCATCTGGAGAAGGCTGATTGCAAGCAGCCAGCATGGATTTACTATGAACGAATCGAATCATGTCAAACAAACCCAATTTCCTTCTGTGACAAGAAAAATAGTTGGGTGAATGAAGGGGATGCTGTGCATATAGTGTATCTGGAGTTTAGCAAGGATTTTGACCAACTCCCAAATCATCTGTATAAAATACCACACATTCAAATTAAAGTGCAAAGCAAACAAGCTTCAAAGATAATTCTACATTTTACAAATAGCATATTTGTGGCTGGATGCCCATTTGTCTGGCTGGTTATCAGGATAAATTGCTTGAACGTATGGCATGTTACAATGTACTCATCCATTAACACATTAATCACACTTCAAATGTAACACCTGCCAGGGGCCTAAAACTTCCTACATGGAAGTAATTGATACTCATTTCAAAATAATCATTTCTATAGCCTTGGTAAGTTATGACATACATTTTCTTAAGTAGGGCAACCTTCACAAAACATTTTTTGAAAAGGCCAAAAAGCCAGTGGTCAAAACCTCAAGACAGTCTGAATCAGCCAAAACCAACAGTTAAAACCACAGGGCACCTATACATGTGACAGAGCTCTGCTCCAAAGCATGCTAATTAACATACATTGGAGCAGACTCAATTAATCAAATCTGTTGCGAGAATGAACCATGCTAATTAGTGTGCTCCATGGCCTCTGTGTCATGTGTATTCAGCGTCCCCACGTTTCAAAGTGGCACCAGGGCATTTTAACTAAAACTTGTTAAACAAGCTTTTGTTAAAGCGCCCCTGCTGCCGTTTTGAAGCGCAGAATGCTGAATACACATGACACTGCGGGCGCTTTAATTAGAGCACCTCTCAGAACCACTCCGATTAAAGCGCACCCCCCTCCCCTCCCCTCCCCAGAGCACATGTACAGATTCCCAGTGATCAAAACTATCCAATCCTAATTTATAATGGCAGCCATGGATTAGGCCCAAGATTAATAACTGACCAGAGGTGGATACAATAGTGCCTGTCTGTGAAAATATTTACATTATGGCCCTTAGTAAGTAATTGTACAAATTAATAATCCAACTCTGAATTCATAATTTTATATAAATTAAGGTAGGAATACAGAAGAAAATAGGACTTTACATATTAACAAAAACAAAATACTTTACCACTATTTGTAAGCCAACACACCTTAAGGATGCCATAAATAATATTTTGCATTCATTTACTTGTACCCTTCATTTACAAACCTCAAAAGCAGTTTACAAAAAAAAATTATCAGAATCAATACTACAGTTACCTATTTTATAGATGGGCTCAGTGGCAAGAGTCAGGGATAGCCCACAGGAGCCCTGACTGGTCTTTATGACCAACATAAACATTTGCTCTCTGGTGATGACATTCATACTTCGCTATTTTGAGATAATAAAATATCTGTCACAATTTATAAAATTTGGCATAATTTTAGCAAGGACATATCCATTGGTATCAAACAATGTTAAAAAAACACTGTCTCCATATCACACTATTTCATAAGTATAAAAAATAATTTAATTGGGCTCAGGAAAATTTAAGCTCTATATATGAGGCCAACTTTCATATCAGAGAATCTAATCATTGTCTATAAAACAAATCATGAGATCATAGGTAAAATGTCAAAAGCTATATAGAAAAGCTGCAATTTTAATTTCCTGTGTTTAATTAAATATTTTTCAGCCAACTTCCCATAGGTAAGATGCCGTTTATATGGAAGTTCCCCTGTAAAGAGGTAACTGCAATCAGAATCTTGACCATTTCAATTCACTGTCACTTTACAGTTTAAGTTTGTATCGCTTTACAGTTTAATGTGGTATAGCATTTTACCCTAATTTCTAATTTTTCAGTGGCATCCCACATGTCTACCTGGCAGAAACAGAAAACAACACTTTGAACTAGACCCAAGTGCAAGATGTTTGTAAAAAAGGATTCTTAAAGTGAATCTCAAGAGTTCTGGATTAGCAAAACAGCACTGACTACACTGCTGGAATGGTTAAGTTCTTTGCCTACATTATCTATTTAAACTGTAAGCTATTTGCAGTAAGGGACAGGGTTGTCTTATTATATGCTAGTACAAACCTTACTGTTACAGAGCTCCAACACTTTATAAAGAAATTAATATTAATAGCATCATTATTGTATAATGTTAGAAAGAAAAAAGCCTACTAAAGTCCTGATTAAATAAGTGTAGAACTTTGCTGCTGCTTTCACTAAACCACCATATCTCAAAATCTAGGGATGGAGATCTAGAGCAGGACAGCAATGAAGATATTTTTCTTTAAAATATTTAGCAAAGTATTATCCAACAAAAAATCAGCAAGCATGATTTTAAATAACTTCGTTCTATTAAAAAAAAGTTTCACCACACTGCTGAATTACCAAGCAATAGTTCAAAGCTTAAAAAGAGATATAGTGAAACCTGTTTAAAAGTGAATTGCATGGAACCAGGAAAAATTTCTGGCTTTGACAGCTTTTGATATTATAGAGGACCAGACCCTCTGTTGGGGCTGCCAGTTCCTGGGTCCCTGTCAGTCTTTATGTCCATAGATTTTTTTAAAAATGTTATTCTCTCCCCTAATACAGCATGAGACCCCTAGCACTGCAGAGAAACTGACAATTTCATATAATCAGTTTCATAATTATGCTAAGTGCTGTCAAGTGTACAAAACAAGCAAGCAGAAGAAATATTTTTTTTCTTCTCAGTCTTTCAATGACATCAAACAGATGTTGTAAACATCATCAGATAAAATGTATTTTCAAAAAGAATGTGAATCTTAAGAGAATGGTTCCCTTTCACCACAGGTCAATGCAGTTTCTTACCTCAGTTATTTTTGTATTATCTCCTGTATCAGTCATCTTTACTGGAGTGGAGCGCTGAGAAACAGCACCTTCATCTTCCTTGTCAGTTCCAGAATCATCCTCTGAACTGCTAGACACTGCTTCCTCACTTGGTGGTGGGGGGGCACTAGCAGCTGTCTTGCGCTGCAACACAGTTTCTTCTCTGTTACTTTTGTTTCTGTTAAAAACAAGGAGAATACATACATTCACAAACAGATGAACATAAAGTATTTTCAACTGTACCGTATCTGCATTCCCAAATTTTGATTGCCATCTCATTTGGGGGAAGCTCAGAAGCCTCTGGATGTGGACACACATAGCAACTGATCTGTTCTAAAATGTCACTAATTGGGAAGTGATTCACAACTGTGTGAAGTGCTGTGGCTCTGATACCAGGAAGTAGTAGTGAGCACCCAGCCTAGCATGCCTTGCAATGAGTGAGTTGGTGGGGAGGAGTGAGTGCTTGTACCCATGATCACTGATCTGTGGCTTGGGGCACTGTCACTTTTTTTCTGCTTTCCCTTGTTTTCTAAATGTGAGTTCAATGGCCTGCAAAAGACCAAAGTCTGTGGTATGCTTGCCTGACTTGGCAGGGAGGGGAGGAGGTTCTTAGACCCACACTTATTGCTTCTCAGGGGTTGGGGAAGCATGATGAGAAGAGTGCAGTCAAGTAAGGAGTGAGGACAGAGGTGGTTGTTAGAAAGATAGCTTTTACTGAGCAAGCAGTACAAGGGAGATGGTTGATAAAGAGTGCCAACAAAAAAGGGGGGCAGTACGTTCTGGCCACGTATCAGAACAGACCATTGCAGCAATATTGGGGAGGGATGAAGACCAATGCAGCCTTGGACACCTGGAAGACTGACCAGACCCATGTCACAGAATGCTTGGTGTCCACATATAACACTGAACTGGCTTACAGTGAACAGGTTCAAAATAGTACTAGATTTTCCAGGCATCTTTTTGAGCCATTCCAGGCCAGTTTAACAGGCTTGTATGTCTGTCTGATTCAGGTTTCAACCAAATTTAAACCATTCTACATTATGTGTGTCCATGCCCTCTACGTTACCTTTGGAGAGGAGCAGACAGGTTCTGCCTATCCTTTGAATCCCCTATATCAATTTCCCCTGGGTACTTGGTATTTCTAAAACTCTTCTTCAACTATTGAGTGTCAAGCTCTATGATTACATAAGACTTCTTCTATTAAGTTGATTTTTGTTATTTTTTCATTTTCATTCTAAACACTTAGAATGACACATTTCTTGATAGATACTTTCATAACCAACTCACTGTGGATGGGCATATGTTTGAGATAGTTTAGGAATTGTTACTTATCTGCTCTGTGTTCTTGAGGGAACCCTGGCACCCAGCTTGCTGGACTTAAAAAGGACTTTTTCTTCTCCCCCTCCCCCACACACACACCTCACCTAACCAGAAATAAGCAGAAGAAAACTTTAATAGGCATCTCGGGCCGTACATTCCCTGGTCCCAGTATGGGAGGCCTATTTAAACTTAATTGACTAAAACTCGGTTGCTGGGTTAGGGAATGCTGAGGCAAGAGACTAAGTCAGAGGAGGTATAAACGATATTTGAACAGTGGTTAAGGGTTCATCACAACATCCAGCCTGTTGGAGCCCTGACCACAAACACTGTCATACTTTTCCTGGGATGACTGGTGGAAGTCCTCCCCACAAAGTTTATGAACACTCCAAGTAATCCCCTTAAAGTATGTTCCACGTGCCTTTGGGATTTCCTGTTTTAGCAAACAGACTAAATCAAGGCACCAGTAAAAGACTACAGTAAGATCTGAAAGTCATGCTAAGCTGAGGCTTATTCACAACAGGTAAAATACAAACCATTGATGCTAACTTCACAGTGCAAGCACAGCTAGGCCATCTGAGAAGAAATAATACGGTATCCCTTCCAGTTCATCTTCTATATTCATAATAATTTCAAGCCGGTTACTAGGTGTCTGGTTACTCCTTAAAACCTTATGTTTTTCCTGGTTGTTAATCAGGTTCCAAACCAGATAACCCCTTGTCACGGAAAAAGGTAATTCATTTAAATTGAAACTGTTTACATAACAGGATTTTCCCTGTCAATTATGGTTTGGGACTATCTTGATTTACACAGTTAAAAGAATGCTTTGAAGAGGCTGGACTAAGGGTGTAAGAAAGCTGTAAAGCAACAAACAGTATGCTTCAAGAGGGAGAAATCTCTCTGACACCTTCTACTGTTGCTCTCTTTTCGTCACCTGTTTAACCTTCAACGATCAGGCTAGGAACTTGCCTGTCAACAAAATACAGTGCCTTGGAATGGTGAGATCCCAGCTCTCTCTTTCTCCCTCTCTCTCTAGGAATAGCTTTCTGAACCTGAATTTTATTAGTTAAACTTGAACTAGGTTTCCCCAAATACTCAATTGAACCAGGGTAATATTGTAATTGTTTTTGTTTGTTTTGCCTTGCATGACTATTATTACTAGAACCATCATACATTTCATATACTTAGCAAGAAATAATTTTTATAGTTAAGCTGGTGGTAACTGGGTGTATTTTTCCTTCTCTACTTCCCTTCTCACACTTGCTCTGCAGCAATGCTTCTTTTACCTAAGCCAAAGATCCCTGTAAAGCCCCAAAATACTGTGGAGTTCGCTCATCAAGAGGCTACCACTACTAGGACAGTTCAGGCAAAAGACTGGGACGTGGTGAGTTTGAGAACATAAGAGGATCAGCTTGTATAGGCTGACTGACCCAGTTTGGCTCAGACGTGCCCTAATGAACCGAATGCTGGCCCATGAGGGTGTCAGTTGGACACTCAGCCTGATTCAGAGGTATTCTGTTCACCTGCGTGCTTGTGTTTGACTGCATTTTATTGTTGCCCTGATGAACTGATTCCTGGCATATGAGGGTGTCAGCCTGTACGTACTGATCAACCGGGCCGGGTCAGGTGTGTCACATTAGTGTGCGTGTGCATGTGCATTTGACTGATTTGGTCGCTGGAGAAACCCAGCCCCACTAAAACTTGAGTCCTGCAAGATAGCTCCATTGGGGGTGAGGACTTACAGAAGGGAGAGATACAGCTCCATATAGAAACACAAGTAACAGAAGCAGCACATTGATAGAACTACAGAGACCGCAGAAAGGTACCCCTAATAAATGAGTGCACCACAAAGTGACAGGCAAATCTGATAACAGAATAGCAAATCCTGTCATCAAAATTACAGGTGTCTGGATTGGATAACCTTAAGGTTCCTTCCAAACCTGTGATTTTAATTTCTTATCTTTGGCTCTCTTAGGTCCTCTTTCCAGATCTTGCCAGCAAAAAGCTAGCAGTTATTAAGCAAGTACTTCATTCACTGTCCCCAACACTGCTTGGTCTCTAAACTGGAGAGCTCCTTTCAGGAGATACAACCTTATAACTTCGACTCTGTGTATCAATTTCTTTTAGGTATTCTCTCATACTCTCATCCAGCTTCTTCACAACTGAACTGATGATCTTGTTTGTTCTATTCCCTCTTCCTCACCTTCTGTGTTCAACACAATTAACTCTTCACTCCATTTCCTGTATCCAGAGGCACAGCCCGGTCTCATCTTTGGACTTCTTCTCCCTGGCCTCTTGTATATTCTTGTATCTTATAATTTAAGTGTATGTGTAGCTTCTTTATTCAGGTCATTGCTCATTTAGAGCTCTCTCTCTCTCATACCTTTTTACAGTTAATTGCATTTATATGCTGTTTGATGATGATATACCAGAACAAATGTTTTGAATTCTATATTTTAAGGCCAGTCTTACCCCAGCACTGATTTTCCAGTTTCATCAGGTTTACGCACGGTAAATGGACTTGGATCAATGCCAACATTCTTGGGCATGAAGTCTCTGGAGGAAGAAAGAAAAAATAAAGAGCTCAATATTTGAAATATGCTTTTGAAATTATATTCTGTCAGGTTTTGTTAGAAGTTCTTTATACCAAGAAGTCTACATACTCTACAAATGCTATTTTCCAACATCTGCTTTTGAATTTAAACAAGGCAAAAGGTGTTAGGGAAGTGTAAGAATGAAAAGGAGAAGGGAAAACATGGATTTGGAGTGCCTCCTAAGGCTCAAAGCTGCTAGGGTATTTAAGAACTGTCTCTAGACAGGTGGTTGAAAGGAACTGAGGAGCAGGAAGTATATACTGTTGCCAATATTAGCCCTTTTGTAAGGCTTCAGCTTACAGCTGCAGAAATGTAACTAAAGCAGATATCTCAGTCCTGTTCCTGATCAACCACAAAGTAAAGCTCTGCAAATATTATAATTAGGGTGATTGGCAAAGTCAAAAAGCAAACATCATGTTCAAGCAAAGCAGTACTGAGATCAAATTAAACAAAGGAAAAGGTTTGCAGGAACCATCATACAAGAAAGCTATTAGATAAATAATTCAAACATGGTACATGAGGGCTCTCCAACTGGCAGCCTATGGGCCACATCCAGCCCTCAAGAGGTTAAACTGTGGCCCCTGGACTCCTGGTTGCTCTCCTGATGCTGTCGCCAGAGTCTCTGAACTCCCCCTCCCTTTGCTGCCCGCCCCCATCCTGGCAGTGGTCATGCTGCCCTCCCTCCCCCCCCCAAACAACAGGTGGGGTTCAGTGGGGGGTCATCCATGTGACACAGCATGATGCAGTGTGCATCTGGGGTGTACGTGGTATAGTGAAGTAGGGAAGGGAGCTCAGACAGCATGGTGTGGCAAGTAAGGTGGCCACTGGTTCTGTTTTATACTGGACCACCCTGTTAAATCCTTTGTCCCTTGTCCATTTCTAAATAAGGAACGGACAGCAAAAAATCCTATTTTTCAGTTCATTGGTGAAAACACATGTCAATCACTTGTCCTCATGATTCTATTGGCTGTACCTAAAAGGTAAATGAAGCAGTAAAACCACTGGAACACAGGAGTTATAAAAGCTAACCCAGGTAATGGAACAAGAATCTGTAGTCTCTGTTAAGACTAAGTTCACACAATCCAGCCTGTAGATGATTTCTTGTTCTGCAATTTCATCCCTAAGTCCATTTTTAAAGTTTTGCCAAGAACACCTGTTCTGAGGTCAGTGACGGACTGTCCAGGGAGGTTATAATAGCCTGCCACAAGTTTCTGAATGAATATATAAAAGGTGCCACTTTGCTCTGCCTTCTGCCTGACTTCAGACCAACATGGGTAACAACCTCTCTGTGCACATAGTATATTATAGTTGTAGTTTAAGACTGTTGGTGACAGAGATAGATATAACCAAGTGTACCAGACGTGGCTGCACTATAACAATTATATTAAATAGGTTCTAGAAATCAAAGCAATCTGATGAGTGTAAAGTAAGGTGAAAAGAAAAAGCTAGAGGCAAGCAGCATTCTAAAATGGTCAAGGAACATGATAACAAATCTGCTATAAACCTTCCAAAATTTTTAATTTTCACAACATAAATCCATAGCCAACTGGCATCTTTCAGAGACAAAGAAGAACTGTTCTAGGAATGAGGGAATGATAATAATAATAAACCAATGAGAGAATATTTGTTCCAGTAATATTAGAGTAGTGTAGCCACAATGGACCATGAAATGTATAAGAGGTAAGGGTTTTATGTGTTATCTTTTACTGGACAAACTATATAGATGGGAAAGATGCTGAACAAATTTTTGGTCATAAAGCACCCTTCTTCAGGTCTAGGTAGTTTTTCAAGAAACTGCATCTGAATTTTAGAAATCTCATTTCATTTTAGGAAATTTTGTTAAAAAAAAATGAATTAGACAAATATTTCAAAGTTATTTTTAGAAAGCAGAAATCATGTGCAGTCTGTTGCACAACTTTAGGCAAACAAGTTTCAAGTTATTAGAACTGTAAAACATCACATAAATACCGTGTAGAATTGGTCATTGCCAAGCAGAAGGTTTCATCAAAACTGCTTAATTCATAGGGCCGAAAAAACTCGTTGTGTATATCAATCTCTTCTTCATATTTATGAAATTTTTTTACTATCAACTTCTGCCTGTTTTCAGAACATGTCACTGGAAAAAACAAAAGACAACTTATCCAATTTGTAATCAACAGCACATTTAGAAAAATGTGAATGGTCCTATAGTAACTTAGTGAGACAATTACATATATATTTCTACAAGGCAGAAAAACATCATATACAGAACAAGACATACAATTGTAGTCTGGCCCATAAATGTCAACGTTGATAACTATCCAAATTTTATTCACTTAAAAAAAAATTACAATCCCTATTTGGAGAGTGTCATGAACCTAAGGGTTTATGAGGTGTCATGCATGACTTCCCAAGTGTGTTTTACTGATATGGCATGTGTAGTGTCCACATCAAGGTAGCATCAAACTATATTTAGCCTCATAAGCCTTATGCTTGCATGTATTAGTGTATTTGATATGAAATGTGTTTCTTACATGTTATAATAGGCTCAGGATTGCACAATATGACAACAACTTTCAAGTAGAAAACATTGAACTTCTTTGATTCCTAGGAAAGACCCCAAGCCCAAGTGGCTGAAGAGTAGTAGTGGCTTGGAATTAGCATTTGACTTGCTTGTCTCCCATGAGAGTGTTCTAAGGCACAGGACCTAGGCTCTGTCAAAAATGGCCAGTCAAGATACCGCGAGGAGTGAAATTCCTCCCTGTGGAGGGAAGTTACCTGAGACAGCATCTTTAGCAATCTTCATGTCTGAAAGGATGCACATATTCTCCGGGCCTGGTTTAGATCAGGAAAGATTTCTGCTCTGGCAAACACATACTTTTTGGGGGTCAGAAATTTATATGCATATCGTTGGCTCCCCAAGAATCCCCGAGATGACATATGTGAGTAGCCAGATAAGCAACTGTACTTAAGCTTGCCTCCAGAGCATGGTTTTGTCTTCAGTCTCTCAAGTACATGGGAGGTAGTGGTCCCTCAGTGAGAGAGGCTGAGTAAAGCAAGCTGGAAGGAGGCTTTAACAGAGATCAGAGACAAACAGCTTTTTAACCTGTTGAAGCTAGCTAGGGCCTGCAGCCTTGGATTTAAGGTATAGGGTAAGAACAGGTTCTGATATTTTCTTTTGTTTGTTCATTCTTATATCTCTATTTAAATCTCAACATATGGTTACTGTTTTCTTATGCCTGTTCTTGTTTTATTATAATAAGTCCTTTTTATCGCCTTTTAACCCACTTAGTGCCAGTGTTAACTGTGATTCCAAGGCATTTGACCATACAGGCTCACTGATTCTACACAAAGAGGGATCCACCTTTTCTGAGTGCCTGACAAGACAATGGTGTGACCCTTCTAGCCAGTAAATCCCCTCTGCTAAGGACTGGTAAGGCTTGAGTGAGACAGGCAGGGCTGAGGTACCACAGGCCAAGGAACTGGCCTCTGGCACATCTCAGCTCATTCTCAATGATCAAGCAGCAGTCAGAAGAGAAGAGAAGAGAAGCAGCAGTCAGAGGCAGAAGGACACTGCAAAAGCATGGAAGCACCCTGGAAGTGTGTCACAAAGGTGCTTGCTTTACCCAGGGTATGTCTGGGGTCAGGACATGTCACAGTGTCTAACAGATTATTAAAATATAATTGGATGACACTCCACAAACACTCTATCATTAGTTACAATATTCTTTTGCAAGTTGCTATATTGCTATCCACAATTGAATGGGCAAAGCAAAAACTATTAAAACACTTCCCTACGTTTAATCCTGTAAAAGGCAAACATCACATCTGCAAATCTAAATAACTGCTCGTACAACTGACTGAGAGACGTTCAGCCAGTTTAACACATATCTGGTATCTCTTGCACATATTTAGAGAGAACACTTATCAACTGTTATGACTGCCACACAGTTTCATAATGAGTTTGTTAATTTGTAATTAAAAGAGTTGCAAAGCATTTAGTGGCCAAATTAAAATAAATGTTTTTCAAGGTATTTTCTAAAACAAGCAGCAAACTGAAGACTTACCTTCATCATAAGGCAGTGGTAAATGATTCAATACACCTTGTGTCCACCAATAAGTATAGCTGTAGGGGGAAATTGTACAAACAAATAACATAACATATGAACTCTTATATAAAAAGTATACATGGTTTAGAGAGGGTTAATCTTGCTGCATGCAGGGAGTCAGACTACAGGATTGGCTGAAGTCCTTATTTTTCTTTGATTTTAGCCTCCTTGTACACCCATATTATGGTGTAGAATAGAGCTGTCCAACTTCCATGTGGCCAGAGGGTACATGTCCTGAATGCTGCATCAGCAAAGTTCACATGCTGCATATGCTGCACCAGGGCAAGCCACAGACCCCTGGGCCCTATGGCTACTCCTGCTTGACTGCTGCACTGAATATCCACAAGGTCCCTGGACCCATCCTATGTTTCCTGCATTGTGCTGGCCCACCACCCTGGGGAAGGATCAGGAATCAGCAGCTAGAGGAGGGAGGGGGAACTCAGAGTCCCCAGCTGCTACTGCAGTTGAAGCAAGGGGTGGAGGGGAACAGGTGGTAGAGCAGGAGCTTGGGGGCAACAATTTAACCTCTCATGGGCCACATGCAGCCCACAGATTGTCAGCTGGACAGCCCTGCTGTAGAGCATCTGTACATGGTGCTTTATAATCCAGGATTGGGAGGGCAGAAAGATAATCTTCCTTGGCTTGAGAACTTTGAACAGGCCCCAGTCCTGCAACTAGTTCCCTCTTAACAGATAGCTGAACTCAAAAGAGGTCCAATGAAGATAAGAGTTCTGCCTGTACAGTGAAGTGTTGACTTCAGGAAGGTTACTCAAACTAACATGGCTCCAGGACTGGACCTCAGAACATACCACAACGAAGAAGGACAAAAGCAGGTGGAGAAGGTAACTGAGAAGACCACAGTCATCAGACTGCAAGACAATAAGATAAAGCTAATTCTAGCACTTCTTTTTACAAAATATCCATCATATCACAAATCTCAAAATTTGGGGAGGTTCGATGGTGTGTGAAGGTCTTCAATAATTCTTATGAGCAAGTACTAGATAAACTTTGCAGATTATCGGTGCTTTGTGAAAAATCCAGATCAGCTAGTTTCCTGGTAGAAGAAACGTGAAATGACAATTTTAACAGAAGATGTTAATTCAGGCTTGAGAACTAGAATGCGTTTCTTTGTTAGAGATTTTAATAGCAAGGGCAATGTGCTCTAGCTGTTTACTCAATGAAAGAACAACCAACTGAAATCAATAAATACCTGGACAACAGAAAAAGCATAGTTTTAATTTTTTAACCTACTCAGGGATGTAGGTATTCCAATTACTGCTTATTTTCTTCTAAATTACTCTGACACTATTCGAAGGAGAAAAAATTGAAAGAAAAAAAGTTAGAAGGTAGGGCTGCAGAAAGATGGCACCTATAGACTGAGTCAGAGACATGCACGTTCATAGACAACAGCCTACAGCCTACTTTGTCAGATGCTATAAATGGACTTGCGAGCAGGCCGATGAAGGAGGCTGTCACCTATGAAAGCTTGTCTCAGCCAGTTAGTCCCCAAGGGGCCAACCTCCCCTGCTTTTTTCTGCCCGACTTCAGACAAGCATAGCTAATTATCTCTCTCTATGAAGAGAGAGAGAGAAAAATGTCATCTTTTTGCTTTTATTTCAAATACATGCATACAGTCCTATTATTAAGGCCCAAATTCTGCCTAGGTCAGTACAGTGTTTTGGAACAAGCTGCACTGTGTAGTTCAGTGTTCCTGGGACAACAGCATATGTACTACATACCTGGCTCTGCACTATGGCCACTCCCCTAGAGGATGCCATATGAGACAGTTTTCTAGTGGAGCCAGCTCTTCTCGTTCTGTCAAGCACTATGCAGAAGAATGTTGTCTTACAGCTGGCACTGGTATATGCAAGATAACAGGGGGGGAAAGGTCCCTATTTCCATGATTCTGTAGTTCTTCTGCTTAAAATCATGAAGACAGACAATGAAAAGGAACTATACACAACTCTTTATGAAGTCCTCTCTTTGTGAAGGAGAAAGCTACGTAACATGAGAAACTTGAGAAATAAAGACTTTACAGTAAATAACTTTATTCCAAGGTATCCAAGCATATTATTTTTCATTACTTTTTATATTGCTTTAGTGGCCAAAGGCCCCAATCTAGGTCCTCTATGGATACATAAGAACCCATGATCCAATGTGAAGAAATACAATTTGAAGGTGCAAACAGAAATTTAACAGGAAATGAGCGAAAAAAATCCATCAGTTTACTGTATTCAGAAGTCATTATTTCCCCATGGAACAATGTTGCCTGTATATTATGAATTTTACCAGAAAAAAACTAAGACATTTGACCACAAAGAAATATGAGAAGTCTTAAGAGACAAAAACAAAAAAATGCTAGCAAGTTTTAAGAACTCTATTTCAAGTTGAGAATATAAATGAAGAAGCAGACTGCTTTTGGTACAAATAAGATAATGGATTGATGGAAGACCAAGGAATTCATTTTAGAAACATACAAGTCGGATTCACTTTCACACAGAGCAACAGTCAGGACAAGCAGGCAACAAAATGAACGTGAACGCTATATAGATGTTATGTGCCTAGTCTAACCAGAACTTTGCTGTGTGACTGCAATTAATGTGCATCTAAAAAGTCTCAGGAGACAATGCGCATAAGAAAATAGATGAAACAATTAAAAAAAAATTGCAATTTAAAAATAGTTGTTTTTGGATATCAACTGAAATGAACAAAAGCAGATATGTAAGACGCTGGAATCTTCTTCAGATTTAAAAACAAAACAAAATAAAAAACACTAAAGTAAACTTTCAGATCTTTTAATAGATTTCATAGATTTTTAGGGTCAGAAGGGACCTCAGTAGATTGAGTCTGACCCCCTGCCCTGGGCAGGAAAGAGCGCTGGGGTCTAATGACCCCAGCTAGCTGCTTGTCCAGTCTCCTCTTAAAGACCCCCAAGGTAGGAGAGAGCACCACCTCCCCTGGAAGCCCATTCCAGGTTCTGGAAACCCTCACCATAAAGAAATTTTTCTTAATGCCTAATCTAAATCTGTTCTCTGCCAGTTTATGGCCATTGTTCCTAGTAACCCCAAGGGGCGCCCTGGTGATCCAAGTATTCCCTATTCCTTGCTGGCCCCACCCCCAATGGATTTGTAGACAGCCACAAGATCCCCTCTCAGGCTTCTTTTGTGGAGGCTGAAGAGATTCAGGTCCCTCAATCTCTTCTCATAGGATCTTACCTGCAGGCCCCTAACCATACAAGTAGCTGTCTTCTGGACTCTCTCTAGGTTATCCACGTCCCTCTTGAAGTGCAGTGCCCAGAACTGGATGCAGTACCTCCAGCTGCAGTCTTATCAATGCTACATAAAGGGGAAGTATCACCTCAGACCTGCTTATGATGCACCTTCTAATGCATGAAACTGTGAGGTTGGCTTTACTTATAACTTTATCACATTGACGTCTTATGTTCATTTTGGAGTCTACATGACTCCAAGATCCCTTCCTGCTGCTGTGCTGCTTAGAAAGTCACTTCCCAGTCTGTAGGTGTGTTGGTGATTCTCTCCCTAGATGCAGCACTTCGTACTTATCTTTGTTAAACTGCACTTTTATCTGCACAGATGAAGCTTTTACAAGAATAGCAGCACCAAGGTACCATATTTCCTTTATTTCAAGATGATGCGTCCCCCCTCCATTTAACGCGGGGGACAAAAAGGCCTTCATCTTGGAATCAAGTACAAAGTGTCTGGGGAGCGGAGGCAGATGGCTGCTCCTATGGCCACAGCTAGGGCTCGGGGCTGGAGCCACAGCTGCTGCTGCCTGCCTCCCCACTCCCACCCCACTGCAGCCTCTGTCCTTTACTGAATCCTGCTCATCCCCACACCTGTCCCCACCCAATGCCTTCGCAGCTCCACAGGTGGCAGAGTAGGAGCACAACTTAACCTTTCGTGGGCCACATGAAGCCCACTGATTGTCAGTTTGACTGATGAATTTAAGATGACCCTACAGTAATTAGATTCTACACATGGAAAGTTAAAAAATGTATACATTTTCCATGTATAGAATCTAATTACTAGGGGAGTCATTTTAAATTCAGAGCCATCTTGGATTTACACAAATATAGTAATAGCTAATTTCTAACAGTCAGATGAAATATGAAATGCAATTTAGAAATGGTTTCAGTACCTGTTTCTATCAGTACCTTTTTTACCGTGTAAGAAGTGAATCAGAGGGGTGACCCATATTTACAGTACATAACAAGGTCAGTGTGCTGAGATTAACATTTTCAAAAAAAAAAAATCTTCCTGGAATTTAAGTATTTTATCTTTTTACACCTGTTATACCATTGCACAACTATGATGGGTGGGAGGCATACTGAACTGGGTAGATGCAGTTTTTAAAATGGACTCAGTCTGGCTGGAATGGAAAGGGGGTAAGAGGCACAAATGTAAATGTCTTGATCTCCACAGCTGACTATTGGCTGCAGCCAGAAAAAACAAAGAATGCTTATCACTTAAATTTCAAATATATTGATACTGTAATAAATCTGCTTCAAATTCAGCAGCCAAAGTACTTGTGTACAGAATAACAAAATGCTGGTAATAGCATTTCTGTAAAACAATAAATCATTTCACACTGCAAGTTTCATCTGTAGGAAAATCCTTTTCTTTTTAAAAAAAAGTATTTTTCCATTGAATGGAAAGACTACAAAGCAAATTCGTCAAAACACTAAATGTCTGATGTTGCACAGCCCTGTTTGCAAAACTTGAGACATTTCTTGTTTTTACTAATGTTTAAAATAGGATGTCCCTTCCACTGTACACTTTACTTAGCATCTTTCCAAAAAGCTGAATACATCTAAAACAGTTTAATTCTGAATGTTTATTATAAATTGATTAAGAACAAAACGAAATACCTTCTTCTGGTCTGTGAGAGACTCAGAGTATTCCTGTGATGCAAATAAAAATCAGTTGGAAGTTCCCAGAGATGAGGTTTCCCTTCCGCTGGCTGGAAAACTCCCAGGAACAGGTTAATTGAGTCTTGCCTGTCAGCATCTGTTAGACAAGAGGTTCACTTGATGTTAGAACCCTCATAGAGCTCAACCTTTTGGACACCTACAAAAGCCCCCTTCTGTTCTACCCAAATGCCCTTTATCTCTGCAAGTCCCAAGTTTGTAAAATGTGACCACAGCCACTGGGTTCATATGTCCCTTCCCTACCTCCAAGCAATGTTTCAGTATGTTACTTACTAACTTCTACAGCAAACATTTTTTTCCAAGTGCTCCCTTTTAGAATATCTGGCTTATTTTCTTCACATTTCTTTGAACACTTTTACCTACATTTGATGCTTGAAAGGACTCCAATTAACATGCAACCACTATCCAGTAACTCAGACATTTGAACTGGTAAAGGCACATGAAAAAGATTTACTCCCTTTGACATAACCTGAGTTTACCCAAGCTTAGTCAATGTTGTTATTCAGATTCATTAGCTAATGCTATTATAGGTAAAACATAAGAATGAAAACTTTGGCTAGTCAAAAATTTCCATGCATTTCTTTCTCTCACTAATCAGTTGGTGAGGCAGGAAGAAAGGCTGGGTTAATAAGGGGATAGGGATATGGTACAGGGTTGAGAAGGGGTTTTAGATGATGGAGAGAGAAATGAAGGAAGAAGGGTTTCTAGCAAGGGACTTCTGGGGAGACAGAACAGTTCCTAGGCTGGGTTACTTCAAAAAGGGGTATGGATTCTCTGCAATGAGTCTCTAGCAAATGGGTACCTATGGGAACTGGAGAAAGCGGCAGTGTACTTAGCTTTTCTGAACCAGATCAAGTGAAGCAATAATGATTTGGGAAACAAACATCAAATGTTTCAAGGGAGACGCTTGGCTCCCCTGTTCTGCTGCCTTAGTTCTACAACATATTAGGAGCAACATTATAGGAACTGAATACACATGGATACAATGACACTGCCCTGTTGTTGATACCACAGTAGGGCAGGGGGCAGAGGAGTGGCAAAGAATTCATCAAATGGTGACACTTCATCATTGGGTTCCAGCCAACAGCACAGGCAACTACCTTACAACATTTTTCTCTATTTTATTTAGTTGCCCTCATCCCTTCCTTTCCATCACTCAGCATCATTATGGGGAACAAATACATAAGCATTCATCTGAGGAATGGAGTGGGAAGAGTGAAGAGAGAAATCTGGTGGGAACATGGTTATGGAGAGGCAAGGCACTTCAGAGGGCTAACAGTGATATGCAGGAGGAAGTGAGTGGAGACTGCAGGAGGCATTAAAAGTAGGCTTGTATGAGGACAGAGAAGCCAAGTACCCTTTTTGAGGGGCTGTGATGGGAACAGCAGCAGGGAGAACTCGACAAGCCATAAGCGAAGCTCCTCTTTCCTCTACTTTTGCAGGATTGTTGGAAATAGGCTTACGTGCAGAGCGTATGGAAGCAAAGTGCATCCTGGGAGGGGTTGGGTCACAAAAAGCAGAGGGGGAAAATTCTTGATGAGCCACTGGCATAGCTCCTCAGCTCCTTATCCAAAGACTCCCTCCCAATCCCTTCCTATGACTGTGTTAACCTCACCACCTCCACAACACTTCCCCATAATTCTCGGTATGTATGGTCCTCAAAATTCTGCTTTTCAACGTGTTTTCTTGCTCTTCACCATGTCTTTTAAATTCCTTGCCTTTCTTTCACCTCAAGACCCATCCACCTGAAGAACCATCGATGTGCCGTGGTAAAGATCATTCTCAAATTGAGGGATTGCTGACAACAATAGAGCAGGTCTTCTTGTAAAATGGTTAGTGCAATGACTTAACTTAGGGATGGTAAGAGAATGAGGAAGACTAGGTAGCAAAGCTAAAACCAACAAAAAGTTTAGAAGAGCGTGATGATGGCATACCATTTTTTAAAGACTAAAGAAAGGCAGAGTTACAATCCAGATAGAGGGTCACTTGCAGTTGTACAGCTAGTGCCAGATAAAGCACAGTACAGTCTTCTCAACTACACTTAGCATAGGATTATGGAGGACAGAAGTCCTGAATCCAAATGAGTTATTAAGAACAAATGGCTTAAAAATTACTTAGTGTGAAGAGTTTTCGCTAGATAAAGGTAAACTTTAATCACTGTTTCAAGTGCCAGGAACACAAAATTTGTTGACATGAATTATCATGTTTCACTGTAATTTAGTTAACTCACTCAGTATCTTACTGTTTACATGAAGCATGATAAACGAAGCAAAGCTGTATTATGTTCAGTTAAAATCTGTTTTGGAGCCAAGACCAACATGTCTTAATGAATTATAAGACAAATCTCTAACAATGGTTCTTAAACTTTCACAGACTCAGGATACCCTGTCAATAGATTCAAGGCACCCTTTGGACAGATTTGAGGCATCTCTCAAAAAATGCCAGCTCTTAGCTTTCATTCTTTTTTTTTTTATTACAGAAAAAGAAATATAGCAGTTTTTCCATAGCAAAGAACTCAGATAGCCCACAACAGGGCAGAAGGGTTTTAACATCTTTGCTATTGCTGTTTGAAAACTCTGGTTTTCTCTTACGAATCATGTTTGCACACCATGCAGTGCATGCCACCCCATGACAGCCTTGACAGGATCTCAAGGCACCCCCAGCTGCCATGGCATCCTGGTTGAGCATCACTCTAAACTGCGTACACAACAGCAACTGTACACACTTTTTCTTAAATATCAGAAAAATGTCACATTCATAAAACATTTCCACATCAACATTCCAGCCTTCTTTCTGCACTTACACCGTGAGGTCAGGGCTGTTCAGCTGGAGGCCCCTGAATGGTTAGCATGCACCCCATGGGTTTTCACCCAACTTATTTCCCCCCTACTCTTGCTGTGGTGCCTGGGAGGGAGCTGGGGTGCCCGAGTTGCATGCTTGACAAAGAAGGAAGCTCAGCTGCCAGCACTGCAGATGGGTGGTGGATGTAGCCAGGAGAGCGGGGAGTGTTGTGCATGCAGCAGGGTAAGCCAAGCTGAGAAGGCGTGTGTGGCTGGTAGAGAGAGGGAGTCAAGCTTCTTAAGTGCACGCATGGGGGGCACTGGGCAGCTAGGGTCCACTCTGCTCCCAGTCACACACACAGCATCTCCTCCTCCAGCTGGGAGACATCAGGCTGCCTATGCGGTGGGGGATGGGCTGACTGCACAGCATGTATGGCTGAGTGGTGGGTGGGGGATAAACTGGGCTATGTGTATGGTGGAGAGGGGGTGGTCATTGGGCAGCTTAAACAACTGGGAGAGGGTGAGGAAGTCAGGCTTTCTATGCTGTCCGGGCAGGCAGGAGCACTACACAGCCAATGCAGTGGGGGAGCCAGCAGATCCACCTGCCTGGCATGCAGCACACAGGTCTGTGGCCTGTGTGGGATGGCAGCCCCTGGCTGCAAAGAAGTTGGACAGTCCTGCTATTAAGTGATGCAATTGTGTGTGAACCTTAACTCAAATAAAGTATGTCTAATCAATGAACTTCTTGGTATTTCTTGGTTATTGTTTTTTTAATCCGTAAACTCAGTCTGAAAACAGACTTAAAACACAATGTGAAAGATCTTCCATTGATAGCTCTTCAGACAGGTGCACACAGATGTCAACCACAGTGGTCAACCACGAGTAATTTTATTAGATAGGAGAGATTAGATCCAGATTTCAGGCTGAATTTTATGATTTATTTTTGGATCAAATACAATGGAGGGTTTTGTCCTCCTTCAAAATGTTGGTTATTAAAAAAAGAAGGATAATGGGTTTCATAGACCATTTTTATTTGATACAATAAATCCTACATTCTTAAGAAAAACAAACAAACAAAAAACCCATATCCATGCTATACAGACAGAAGAAAAGAGCACACAGCTTTTATCTCCTTTAAAACTAGTACCAGAGTTTGAAATTATGCACAGCAGGTAAGATTATTCCATATAGATTTTTTTCAAAAGGTAGTGCACAGTATGTGTGTTCTAGCACACTTTACATAAGATATTTGACAAAACTGGAACTAAAAAGTGACACAGTGGGCGTGTCTACATGTGTGCAGGCTGCACAGTTGTTACTGCGCAGTCATTTAGTACTTGCTTAAGTACATGTGAGCATGTGGCACACATGTAACTGACACCACACCGGTCATTTCCAATGCTAAGGCACACTAGCTCGTTGGTACTGTGCAGTAGCATCAGCATCATGGTTCATGCCCACCAATGCTACGTCACTGAAGCAATGAGCTATAGTGATGTAGCTCGTCGCTACGGCAATGTAGCATCTCATGCAGACATGCCCAGAAATTAGCTAATTTTAATATACATTAAAAGGGAGTTTCCTATGTCCACTTCTGTTGCAGATAAGTTTCTCTACACGTTGTAACAATAACATTCAAGTTTATGAAGCTACATCCCTTTCTTCATGAAAGCTACAGAACCCCCAGAAACACTACTTCAAACATGCTCTCTAATTTTTTCCTAAAACCAGTAAGCAAAAGAAAGCATTGGAAACAGAATTAGTCAGATCGCTTGTCAGTAAAGTTGCCAAACAATGTTAAATGATTTCTTATTCTCATTATTTGAAAAGATTTAAGGAGCTATCCCTTTTTACAGCTTACTGCAGCTGAGGCTAGAGCAAGGGGTATAACTTGAGCAGTTATGTTCCCAACTTCCACTATAATCCTCCAATATTGTCAAAAAAAATCCTTAGGCATTGAATTTTTGAATGCTTCGTTTCTTTGACTAAAGGGGAAGTTTTATTTATTTAAGTTACCACAGACTGATCAAACTGTTTTTGGTCAGTGCCCTGATTATAGAAACACTGTTTAAGCTTTTATGCTCCAAATTATTTAGGAAAATGACAACTTCCTTTTTACAGAAATAACTTTTCTATACTTCATTTTTCAAGACACACATCAAGTGTTAAAATCAAGTCTGTGACTTAGGTCAACTGTCGTGTGTATGCGTGTGCGCAGGCGCACACACCTTATCTAATACAGTAGTAGCTCTTGACATTTTTAGACTAAAGGCACCCCCCAGAAAATGTCAGCTCTTAGTTTTCACTTGTTTTTTCATTACAGAAAAATAATAACTTTTTTTCTGTAGCAAACACCACAGAAAGATCAAAACAGGTCAGAATGTATTTAAAACTATGGATTCCTATTTGAAATCTCTGGGTTTATACTGTGAAACATGACTGCACAACTAACGGTGATAATATTGTGTGGCACCCCACAACACCCTTGAAAAGTTCTCAAGGCATCTCAGGATGCCACAGCACCCTGGTTGAGAACCAATGATCTAGTAGATCAGTGATTCTGGGGAAGTCACTTAGCCAATCTGTGCCTTTTCTCTCTCATTTGTACAAACTGGGTATGACTACATGTTCATTAAGGCACCATAACTACAGTACATTAAGTTTAGTAACTGTAATAACATGTACTAAAATTAATGTGCCATAATCAGCACTACTGAGCATTTGCACAGATGAAAGCTTTTTTGTGATGCTTAATGCCCATTAAATTTACTGAGCATTATCAAGGTTTTTGCCTGCCGCACTAATGCGCAGTAAAATTAGTCCAATTAGTCCATTAAGTGACTTGTGTAGATGCGGCTACTGATTAGCAATGCTTAATCTAATGCTTTGAGGTCTACAGATGAAAATGTGCTATGTAACTGCAACTTATTTTTTAACAATCACACATTTTTCCATGGTCAGAGGAAGTACGCTTAATTACTTATCTGGGAGGCCTTGTAAGCTAGTAGAGTATGCAGGCAGTTTCTAAATCTGTTTTTGAAAATTACACATTGCTTACCTTTAGGCAAGTCAATAAATCTTTGTGCCAGTCTCCTTCCCTGTATGCAGGGAGAACACAAATATGCTCTAATATACAGGCATGCTGCAAGGCTTAATTAATTAATATTAATTAGTATTTCAAACTATTTCAAGTTCTTAAATATGAAATACAATAAGGCCATGACTACTGAGCTGGGGAGTTCAGTGAAAACAACAAGAAAACATGCCAGATAGTATCAGTAATAAGTGCAGCTCAGCACAATCACTACCTTGCTTACTCTAATTTTATTTTGATGAAATCCACAATTAGCAAACAATTAAAACATTGAATTTAAAGTCATGACCCTGTTTTTTTATCATGGACATTCAGCAACAAAAAGCTAACCAATGGTTTTAAGTGCTCTTTTTTTTTTTTTTTTTTTAAATAACCCGACTTTGGAAAGACAGGTTTACTGACAAGCAAGGATTAGCAATATATGTGAATTTATAACATGTAGCTATCAAATGCTGTCAGAATACTAGAATAAAAGCAACAAAATGCAATTTACCTGAGAAAGCATTACTGTAATATCTTGACAGAGTTTGCATGATATCTTTGGAATGCTGGGTCCATGGTGCTATCTTCCTGTAGGTTTTTACTCTATGAACCAGCTGTGAACCTCCATATTGAAGGGAAAGTGTGTCTCCATGATCTTCATACAACTCTTCAAACAATCTGCATTATTGATAACAATATTTAAGAATGTTATAAAAACTGTTGGGTAGTCTAATTTTACACACACACACACACACACACACACACACACACACAAAGATTTAAGGGTAAACAGGCAGAGGGTCAAGCTATTTTAGGAGAAAAAGAAAACCACCCTAGGTAAGAAAACTTTCCGCCCTGACTACCACCCTGTGCTGCACTGCTCTAGACAGGCTACCTCCTAGACAAGAAGTAGTATAGTTGTTGTACAGCAACTGGGGTGACTAATTATGAGTGCTGCATGACAGTGCCATTTAATGCAGGTAGAGTCAGCCATGTGCAGATATCTATCTGTAGGACTATATACACCCTTGCAGCACCACAAAAACTAAGTGTTCACATGTGCATGCTGCCTATAATGCTATAAAAATGGTGAAAGTGCTAAAACAAAAACAACAACAACTTCCTTGGATGAAACAGGAACTTCTTTATAGTGGTATGTTTTGGAGTACCACCTGTAATATTTTTAACAATGCATTGTGCCAATACAGGGGGTCTCTTGGTCCCCCAGCATCTTGCAGTGCTTCACTCTCCCTCCCATTCCAAGGTGTGGGAGGCAGGGAGAACTGGGTGGATAAGTAATGAGGGCTGCATGGGAGCTCAGCTGGGGCTGGGGCACAGTAAGCAGAACTGCAGGCTTCCCCCACCATCAACCACCCTGGATAGACCATTACTGACCTCAAAATGGCTGCTCTTAGACAAGAGAATTTTAAAAACCAACCTGAATGTGAAATAACAGAACAAGAAATCCTTCACAGACTGGACTGGGTGATGTATGGTCTTAACAGAGATTTTGAATTCTTATCCCATTACCTGGATTAGATTTTATGGACCTTGGTGTCCCCATGGGTTTATTGCTATTGTAAGATGTGCCTCCAGGCCTAAGATTGGCCTGTGTAGCAGTGACAAGCTGCAAAAGGCCTCAAAACCTGTGCTTGTGTGACTTGCTACAAAATATGGCTAAGCAGAAACAGCCCCAGAAGGTTTTGCCTGGGTAACTGCAGCATAAACCCCTGAGGTTGTAGCAGCTGGCTTAATCAGCAAAGAAGAGGAAGCTATCCCTAAGCCTCATCAGTCAAGATCAAAGGGAGCACTAGGTAAAAGGAGTTTGCAAAACAAAGCAGCCTTGTTGGGTGATAAACATGTCACTGGCATTTAACTATGGGAGGGAAAGAGATAAGAAACCCTTCTTACTGCTCCCTTTGCTTTCTTAAGGACATAAATTTGAACTAATTGACACTTCCTTGGTCCACAAAAAAATCTGGTTTAATTCAGTTCTGAAAGTTTCTACGGGTGAGTCTACGTATGCATTAAGGCACTTTTTCTACTGTGTATTAAATTTAGTACCTCCGGGTGCCTGTACATGAGCACGGAGGCTGCTGGGTTCAAACACCCCTGCCGCCATTTTTAAGCATGGGAACACTGATATACAACATGTTGCAGTGATTTAAATTAAAGTGGCTTTCAGAGCTGCACTAATTAAAGATCCTCCCTGCCCCCAAACACACCCTGGAGTATATATAAAAGTGCCCTCCAGTGTGAGGTACTAAAGAAATGTGCGTTAGCCTGCCTTAATGTGCAGTAACAAATGTGCATGGTTTTTAAGTGACAATGCACGCTAGTCTATTTTACTGAGCATTGGGGGTAATTGCATAGTTTTCTACGTGATGCTTTAATATGCAATAAAATAGGCCACACTGCTCATTAAAGCACACATGTAGACGTGCCCAGTGAAACAAAGAAATTTATATAAAACCAATTAGGAAACATTTATTAGAATATTAAGGATCATGCTTACTGACCATTTATAAATAGTGGAATAGAGGGTATAGGTGGCGGGGGAGGGAGAGGGGGACTTAGGAACTTCTATGTGACACCTGCTGGACTGTCTGGAGGAACCCTCTGCTGTGGAGATCCTGAGCCTGGCCAGCTTCACTTCTCAGGAGTCAAGACCCATTCAGTAAGATTAAGCTTGGCTTGGCTACTAATCTTGCTTTGTCAATTAACTGGTAAACTTCTCACATTGGTTGGAATGGCCCAAGGGTCCGTTTGAATGTTTCACTCATCCCATCGTTTAAAAGGTTGTCAACACTCTGGTGTTCTCTCCAACCCTGTCTGCCTCTCTCAGCACTGCCTTCTCTCCGCTCTCCCTCCCACACCAGCTTTTGCATTTAAATCACTCCTATTTGATAACTTGCTCTCTGCATGTCTTTTCATAGCACCCAGTGAAGTAAGCTGTTCTTCATCAAAGTCCATGCACCTCTGATTCAGTTAGTTCAGGAGTGGTCAACCTGTGACATGTGCCACAAATAGCATGTGGAGGGGACAGGCAGCAAGCACAGCAGCTGAATCAGGCACGGGAAGGAGAACAGAGAGGACCCCCAGGGAATGTGAGGCTAATTTGTGGCATGCCTACCAAAAATTTTAGCCTCAACTGGCCACATCCAGATGAGTGTGACTGTGTGGTATATGGCAACACAGATATGTATGTGGTGCCACATACTGCATGTTCAGTTGTTCTCTGTGCTGCAAGGGAGCAGGGCGGGGGGAGGAGGAGGTGGTGTGTGGAATATCCAGGGGGATATCCAAGGTTAAAAAAAAACCTGTGGAAAAAAAAGTGGAGCAGTGAATGCAGGAGCAGTGTGTGCCACTCAAAAACCAGAGCCAGGCTGGCTGGAGCCATGCTCTGCTCCTAGCCAGGCTCCGCATGGCAAGATTGCCACTGCTGCAGCCCGGGGAGGCCCCCAAGTAAGGTTGCTGGGGCCAGCACAATGCTGGCCCCAGCCTCCTCTACCCCACTCAGGGTAACTTGCCTCATGCCAGAGGGTACATAGAATAGACATTCCCTGGCAAGAAGTAGTAGTGGCACAAGGAGCACCACTACTAGCTGTCCCTGGGGAACCAAAAGTCCATGCATGTGTGGATGCAGGCACTGAGTTAATCTATAAGATGTACTTCTACCTTGCCTTTTGCCTATATTAAAACATGTTAAAGAATGTAAAGGCCCATCTTATGGGCAAGAAGCTACAGTATATTTCTGAAAGCCTGTGTAGTACTTGTATAAATAACTATGGCTTAATTAGTAACGTATGTGATAAACGCAGTGCTAGCTTACATCACTGCAGTTACATAGGGCAAAGAGCATAAGTGTACTCACTCATCTTTTATTAGACCAACTGAATAGTTGGACTCATCTTAACTTTAAAAAGAATCTGCAAAGCACTGGATAATGGAATGGCCTACTGAATCTTTATAGCTTCTGATAAAATTAGCCCTGCTCATGAAAACTTCTGCTATAGACTAGCTAAATGAGTGATGCAAATCTACTCTGACTTCTGCCTACTGAATCTCTCTCATGACCACAATGGCCAGGCTTTTTGGGAAGGGCTTAGGTCTGTAGGACTTGTATGTTGTGGGATTTTTTTGTATGAGGATAGGGTACTGGGTTTGCAGGAACTGAAGAGGGGAATGTTTGGAGGAAGGGATGTTGATTGTCAAAAAGACCTTTTTTTTTTTTTTTTTTTTTTTTTTTTTACCATGACTTATCTGATCACATTTTTAATTGATTATTAGGGTGTGAAGATCAGAGAATAAACTTTAAGGATTACATATAAAAAATGAAAAACAAATAAGACGAAGTCACCTGGTATGAGGCAGCAATAACTACAAACAAGTATCAATTTGCTGCAGTGGAGAAGGGAGAATTTCACAGAAAAGCAAATGTGGTTACACAGACTGAATTAGAATGATAACTTTAATAGCTGCATTTCAGATGGACTGGAAGTGAGAGATATAGGTATCAGAAAATGGAGGACAAAATTAGAGCAATCAAAATAAGAAAGACTGGAAATACTGGGAGAAAATGAGAATCTACAAATGTCATGAGGGGAGAAGTGGAAAGATCTTGACATAGTGCAGAAGTGAAGGGGATGGTCAGAGGAAGATGAGATGGTGGTGCTGTAATGTAGTGTTGAAGAAAAAAACGAAGAAAAGAAAATATGGTCTGTTTTAGACTTACTTTTGAAAAAGGCCCGAAAGAGAAGCCAAGAGGTGGAAACGAATAAAATAAAACAGATCAGATATGGAGACGTAGATTTTTAATTTGATACTATAGAAATGACAGGAGCCAAATATTTTGGTCATCTAGTATATATAAAACGTTGCTGTAAGCAAGACATGAGAGTTTTGTTCTGAACTTCTTGCTTGTTCTAGCTCTTTAGCTTTAAAAGAGTTGTCAGAAAACTGATAAAGAAAAAATTCTATTTTCCTCCCTACGAAATCTGATCAATGTACAGAAAGATCTTCAATTTATCCACCCCTTAGAGCTATATAAAGTCTAAAAAGACCATAAAAACTATTCATAAAGTAAACCAAAATCAAAACTGAAACAGATCTTCCCATGGAAAAGGCCTCCAGAAATAACAGTCTTATTTCTTTACAAAATACATTAAAACTACAAGTGCAGATAAAGGTGTGATCAGATCTAATGCATGATCCACACAATCGTGCAGAGATGTCATTGTGGGACTGCAAATTAGATCCCATCACATCTTATTGCCAGTGCAGGGGGAGCCTTGCTTACTCTGACACGCTCACTCACTCTCAGTGAAACTCTGATATTCACTCACCCTTAAACACACACTAACACTCTCAGACACTCGCTCACTTTCACTAACACTCACTGACCCTAACTCTTCCTTATTAACACTCACTAACACCCTCACGGAGGCTCATTAACACCCACTCACCCGTAATAACACTCAGTAATACTCATTAACACACACGCACTCTCATAAAAGTTAACTCTCATTGACATTCACTCATCCTCACTAACACTCATTCACCCTCACTAAAACTGACACCTCCCCACTCGCTGACCCTCACCCTCAATAACACTCAGTCACCCCACTAACAATCTCTGAGAGACATCCTACAAACTCATATAGGATTTTGTGGTTGAGTCAGCCTTGAAGAAAAGCTATGAAAACACCAAAATATGAAGAACTACAGAAAGATGATTGCTTAAATTTCTTTTAAAACGTAACTACAGAAGGAAAAAAAAAAAAAAAATCACACCATGCTTTAACAACATTAAAATACCTTACCTAACAGCATCTGTGTCAAACTGCAGATTGGGTTTATCAATTAAACCCAAAGAATAGAGCTGATAAGCCAAAGCACACTTCCCAACCATAAATTGGGCTGTGTTTGTGCGATCTAAACAGTCAACACAATTTGTTCGGAGAACACCAGTCTAGAAAAAGGAATCAAAATAACAGTGAGATTGTTTGATGGGTCACCAAAAGAGTAAGATATTTAAATCACTGTTGGACTGTAGTTGCTTGTGTTATAGCTTGAAAACCTTAATTCTTAATACTGTTAATTTGATAAAAGTAAGGCTACACTGATCTAGTCTTCCCCCCTCAAACACCACTGTGGTTTACTTATTTAAAAAAAATCATGAGTGCCATTTTGTTATGGAGATTCCAACTTGTAGTTTTACTACCAATGCTGAAAAACAAAGAGAACATGCTGCCATGTTGCTGCTATTGTAGTTTAAGCTTTCCAAATTGTATGAACCTTCTGCTCAGATTCACTCTTCTGCACCCATTCATATAAGTTAAAGGGAAACAATGCTTCTCAACAACATCAGGTACTGTTTATAGAATATATAATCATGACAGTAATGTTTAAATTCATAAATTGGTAATTCACCCTTTGACTATCCTAGACACAAATTATTTATATTCAAAAAGCCTTCATTTTAATTTTAAAGCAATTGTAACCATAACAATGCATGGAATGCACAACAATGAAGAGGAAAATGTTTTTAAAAATGTATAATTCATTGTAAAGAAATTTACTATTAGAATGAAGAATGTTTATGTTCCACCTACATCTTTTATATTTTAATATTTAAATTAATATTTTATATTGAAAAGTACACTTCTGATTGTTAGACAAGATGTAAACAATTGTTAAAAACTTACGTACTATACATCTTATCCTCTACATACCATGCAGCTTGTTGCCTTACATGATGTTAATTTTAGAAAGGATGACAACTTCAGCAAGGCTAGTGGCATTATCACTACCTTAAGAAATTAAAATTTAAAATGTAATTATTTTCTCAGATTGTGCGTGACAAGAAGGAACCCTCCAGTAATACAGCATTTCACAGTATCATGCAAAGACAGTGTGGTTTTATTTGCAAATGAGACCCTGAGTAGTTTGGTAATACACATTTATATTAATGAAATACTCAAAGGGAAGACAGCCACATACTAAATCATCAGCAACTTTCTTGAAGCATCTATGTTAGATGGCCCTTTTGAGGTGACCTATCAGAGTACTGACATCAGTACTCATTCAGACACCAGTACAACTATATTAGTAAATTAGTACTACTTCAATACCTGTAAGCGACCAGTGGAAACAACAACGCCTCCTAGTTCATTCCATCTGGAAAAAAAACAAGACAACATTCCTTACAAACTGTATTTATTAGAATATGAGGGGTTATATTATAAAGGGTCTGCTTAATGAAAAAGGAAGAAGCATTTTTGAGTGCTCAATGAAAGCTATACCAAGTTGATAAAATAAGTGTTGCAATTCCAAGTCCAACTTTGGAATAAATCATAATCGTACAAAAACAGGGTTGGTTGCAAGGGACCTCAGGAGGTCATCTAGTTCAACCCCCCTGCTCAAAGTAAGATGATTCTAAACTATATAAATCCCCACCAAGGCTTTGTCTAGCAAGGTCTTAAACACCTCCAAGGCTGGAGACTCCATAACCTCTCTGGGTAGCCTATTCCAGTGCTTTACTACCCTCTTCATGGCAAAGTTTTTCCTAATATCTAAACTAAACTTAACAAGCACCCATGAGCATAAGGCCTTCATTAATTCAATGTATAAAAAGACCATCAGCATCATGAAAAAAGGGACAGCCAGGAAAGGCACTGGGTTATATAAAAGATGCTGCTACTCAGAGCTGGAAGCTGGTGGCTTGTCACCTCTGGCAACAGAAAGCACTCCTCTTCTGAACTCATGGTTATTCAGCTGGAGAGCAGGTATGAAGCTCTGACATTGGATGAGGACCCTTTGAGATGCAACTAGCAAGGGACAGAAAATGCAACAGAAAGGGATTCTACATGTATGTAAAGAATAAGGGGAAGATCAAAGAAACCACAGGTTCTTCATGGCAGGGGTGTAAAACTAATCTAGCCATGTGGGCCAGATGAGGGTTGCTGGGACAGTCTGAGCTGGATCAGGATCATGCACCATAGCCAATGTGCAAGGCCAATGCAGCAGGACGCCACATGCAGTGTGTGCCCGATGCAGCTGCCAAGGTAGGCCAAAGATTCAGAAAGCTTGAGAACTCCATATATTACACTAATTCATTAAGGCAAAACAGGAGAATTGACTCTTCAAGGCATAAGTTTGATAACATTTTTATAACATTTTTATCATTACTTTAAAAGTTAATTTTTTTAGAAGCATTTAGAGAGTTCTGGGAACCTATAGTGGATCAGACTGCTATTATTCCTCAGCAGTTTTGACAGTTATATATAATTTTTGTTTTGTTTTCTAGAATAATGTGCCATTTTTTAATGTTTATAGACATACTAATATCTTAAATCATTTAACAATTATAAATGGCAGGTATTTTTCTGGTACTTCAAGAAGAGCCTCTTCCTTAAAATTTCAAATTTTGTTTGCTTTCTTTGTTCATGTACTGCAAAATTGGTTTTCATACACAAAATACAACAAACAGTGTGTGATCTGAAAAGTAGTAAAAAGCAGATTTGTCCCATCTTTCAAAAATGCAGTACATATTTAAACAAACTAGGATGAAACCCTAATTTTAGATTTTGCACTGTAAAAAAAAAAAATGTTCTAGCCTGAACCAACAATTACAAAAAGGATCGTTTCACACACACAAATATTAGCTGTGAAGAATGGCATAATTTGAGAAATATTCTATGTTTGTTCACTGCATTAATAATGTATAAAACGAACCCCTTTGGCTGCAGTTTTCTTTTTCATTCTAACTAAGCAGTATTTTATATTACTGGAAGTCTTAAAAAAATTATGTTAAAGACAGTACATAGTGCATGCACTTGTAAAACTTTCATATAAAATGCATTACAGGCAGTCCTCGACTGACAACTTTGCGTTACAATGTTTTGCACTTACAATGTTTATAAATTGACACCATTTCAACTTTGATGACAGTTTCAACTTTACAATGCTTGATCTGATGCCATGCCAGCGAACAAGTTCACTGCATCGCCCATCTCCCTGGAGAACATCTATCCAAACTTCCTTGGACACGTTAAGAAAGCAGACGAGACTCCAGAAAAATCTGAAAACACTGCAGCCAAGAGCCCTTCAAACAGTCCAGCAAGATCACCTCAAAGAAGTCCTTCCAAATCAATATGATTGCTATTTACAATATAAATACATTAATGTAGCTATATTACTCATCTATAATTGACTGACTACAAAATTTGTTTTTTTTGGTAAAAATAGGGTAATCGAGCCTTGTTTCAGGAACCAATCCCCCATTCATAACATTGTTTCCTATGGGAAAATCAGTTCTGAGTTACAATATTTTGACTTAAGACACGGTTTTCAGGAACCAATTATGTCGTAAGTCCGAGGACTGCCTGTATATGTATTTTTTCAATTGTTTTTCCTTGTTAACATACATACTTTTCATCTGGCCGCAAGGTACTGCAGTACGAATCAGGACGATTCACAAAGAATCCTGTCTTCTTTACTACACTTTCTGCGATCACATTCAATCTGTCCAGGACGTTGCACAGTTTGCTGGAGAAAGAAAAACCCAGAACATCTGTTGATTTTCACCAGTTGGATGGTCTCTTGGAAATGATATTCCTTGTAAAAAAAAAAAGTGACTGCAGTTCACACTGTTCTTTTAGCTACTTAACTTTATGTCAATACTGTTCTTGCCAGTCGTTACGCTTCACAAGAATAAAGGGACATGAACAACCTGTAAATATGTTTATTTCTGTTAGTAACAAACCTTTAGCATACTAAGAGAGGGATTTTAAAAATCTTTTTAATACTATATGCATTTTATGGTGCTGTTTTTCATCCATATAACTTTAAGTACTTCACAAAAAAAAGGATATGATAGATTAACTATGAACACTCATTTCATTTCATGGGTAGTATTTTGGTTTGTAGCCTTCAGTTTACAATGTGACACTCCTCCGTAAGTTAGAAAGAACAAGCACTTTGTGGTGGGGGTTTGACACTACCAAACAAAACGGTGTCCAGGAAATTATGACAGAGACATTAATGTTGAAAGACGCTCTTCCACTAGAACTTTGTGATTCCTACCTGCAGCACAGGGCCACTGACTCTTCAAATGTCTGCAAGGAAGCTGATGTGGAAGCAAATAGGGGAACTCCTTATTGAAGAACACGGGTAAACCAAGAAAGACTTTCAAAGACTGGCATATCTAAGCCAAGAGGCCAGACAAACATGATATATGAAAAAGATTACACAAGAAAGTAGGGTTGGCTACCTAGCTTAAGGATGACAATCTGATCTCGGATTCATAAGATCAGACTCTTGGAAATTCTGTTTTTCTTAAGTCTGTAACTCTATAGTGATTTCCACAATAAAGTATCTGAGGTTAAGAAATGCCTTTGGTTTCTTGTTTGCCAGTGGGTTTTCCCTGCAGCATTTAGCTAGTGATTCAGGAGGACTGAGTTGTTGGTTCTGGGTTTAGGCAACTAGATTACAAAGACCTACTACATAAGAAAGGTATCAGACAGAATCCATACCTGGGACTGTGCCCAAGAAACCGAGAGTTAACAGAAACTAGTCACTGCACAGAAATATGGGTCACTCAACTTGTGCTTGTTTTATAGACGAAAAGACAGTCAGGTTGCAAAAAAGGATGATTTTTGTTGAGAGTAACACAAAAGAAAAAGTAATCAAGTTAAAGTAACTTGTGTATAATCAATGTCACTTTCAGAGTTCCAATTATTGCAATGTACAGGTTTCAAATGATGCTAAGGCAAATTTACTTAAAAGATTACCTCCGCTGGAATTCAAACAATATTTAGCAATATCTTCACCAGTTTAATGTTCCATAAGACTTACTTTTACCAGAGTAATTTTTTCAGCAAACTCAAGCAGTCAGCTTGCAATGGAAAGAATACAAAAATGTTACTTTTTTATAAACTGAAAAGAAAGGCTTATATAAATCTTTCTATGTGGCTGATTTCCAAATTTTCCATTTTTGTTCGGATTTGGGACAAAGGCAAATTTTGAAATGTGAAATCTTCTGTGAAACACCTCTCCTGAATACCTCTTAAGTAAAATTCCTGTAATTAACAGAGGACATTGTCCATGCAGAGAAAAAAAATGCCTACCTTTTTGTGTATTTGGCCATATCCCAAGGAATATACACAATAGCATGTTCTGGAGGTAAAAACTGATTGAGGTATGTCACAGCAGCAACAAGTTCTTCACTGAGAATCCTTTCATGCTTTCTTTTTTCACGTTCCTTTACCAAAAAGGCAAATTATTACAATTAATATTTTAATTAATAATTTAGGCATACACAAAATTACTTATACATACTCCTCTAGTTTTAATATTACGTTTTAGATGCGAAAAAGAAATGATAAGCATCATACATAAGTATATAGAAAGGTGTTTATGTATTTAATATTTGTAGTAAATATATAATAGAGTATATTATATATTTAACATTGAAAGATAAAAAATACCAACCAGGACATTCACTAATTAAATTATAAAGATAATACTAATTTTTTTAGTCTTGCAAATATTTAAACTATATTGAACTAGAAAAAAAACATAGCACATATGAAACAGAAATGTGTTAACAGTTGTTCTGCAACTTGACTATTTCTGGACCTCTTTTTAAAGTGCAATGCTCATTTCATTCTTCTTTCTTTTCAGTTGTTTCATTTCATTTCCTATGCTAGTTTAGGGGAGGAAGTAAGAGAGAGAGAGAGAGAGAGAGAGAGAGAGAGAAGAAACTTCACGATCTGGTAAGAGCTATCAGCAGATCTTTTAGCCTTTTCAGTTCCAGAGCTAGTTAGACTGGAGGACTTAGCTGAACCCAGTGGTGGGAGTGCTTCTAGTTTTCTGGAAAAAAAACATTTAATCCATGACATCCACAAATGGCACTCCCAGACTGTTCAATAAGTCTGCTTGTTACTCTGCACTTCAGTACCTTTTTTACAGTGCTCACTTAGTACTTGGTTTTCAAAAGATTTTCATAAAAAGCAACAATTTTCAAGCCACATGCTTGGAGGGTAGGACTGGGATTCAGAGAAACATAGACAAATTGGAAGACTGGACCAAACAAAACATCATGAGGTTCAATAAGGACAAGTGAAAAGTCCTGAACTTAGGATGGCACAATCCCATACACTGGAACAGGCAGGGGACCAACTGGCTAAGCAGCAGCTCTGCAGAAAAAGGACTTGGGAGTTGCAGTGGACCATAAGCTGGATATGAGCCAACAATGTGCCCTTGTTGCCAAGAAGTGAAACAGCATACTGGGCTGCAGTAGTAGGAGCACTGCCAGCAGATAAAGGAAAGCGATTCTTCCCCTCTATTCTGCACTAGTGAGGCCACATCTGGAATACTGTGTGCAGTTTTGGGCCCCTCAATACAGAAAGGATGTGGATAAGTTGGAGAGAGTCCAGTGCAAGGCAACAAAAATGGTTAGGGGACTTGACTTATGAGGACAGGCTAAGGAAACTGGGCTTATTTAGTTTGGAGAAGTGAAGACAGAGCGGATATAATAGTAACCTTCAACAACTTGAAGAGTGGTTCCAAAAAGGATGGAGCTAGACTGTTCTCAGTGATGGCAGATAACAGAACAAGGAGCAATGGTCTCAAGTTGTAGCAAGGGAAGTTTAGGTTAGCTATTAGAAAAAAAACTCACAAGGAGGGTAGTAAAGCACTGGAACAGGTTATACAGAGAGGTGGTGGAATCTCTATCCTTAGAAGTTTTTAAGACCTGGCTAGACAGCCTTGGCTGGGATGATCTAGTTGGGGATGTTCCTGCTTTAAGCAGGGGGTTGAACTAAATGATTTCCTGAGGTACCTTTCAACCCTAATTTTCTATGATTCTATGGTCCTCAATGATTAATTTTGCCAGATAATTTTCAGCTTCAGCCACTTTTGCTTTAAAACTATTAAAAAAGCATGGTTAGAATAATGTAAGCGAGAAATATATTCACTCCATGTGCACCTTCTGACTCAAAAAACTTCTAAAAGAATTTGTCAGCTTTTCTAAAGTCATCTTAAGCAAAGATGGAATATAAAAGTTTCACTCTGAAAGTTTATTTTTCAAAATATTATAGCTGTATTAACAATGACTAAAAATGGCCATTGTTTCATAGCTCTTTACCCGCAGCGGGCACTACTGGCATCCATTATTATGCAACTAATCCAATAATACTGGAAAGGCAATGAAGACAGAAAGAGATCTGCACATTTAATTTGCAGCCACCCTCTCATCCCTCTTGTGCATCTAAGGTACATTAATGACATCATCATCATCATCATATAGGTATACTGATGACATCATCATCGTATGGACTTATGGGAAGAAATTGCTAGAGAAATTCCACTGGGACTTTAACAACTTCCACCACTTCATCAAACAGCCTGAAATATTCCACCCAGCCAAGTCATTTCTTAGATACCACTGTGAAAGTTTGTAATGGCCATATCACCACCACATTATAAATATCGGAAACCAACTGAGCACTACAGCTACCTAAACATAATACTACATATTCTTATCCCATTACCTGGACTTGCTCTTACAACCCTTACATCCCTCAACAGGTTAACTGCTTTGTTTTTCTCCTCTAACCACTTTGCCTCTCCCAGCAGTGTCACCCCCCTTTCTACCTGTTGTATTCTAATCACTGCTTTCTATTTAGAAGCTGCTTCCCTGCAGTCCCTTCTCAGCATCTGTTGAAATAAGCTATTGCTTACAAATGTTTATGTATCTCTGATTTAGTTAGTCTTTAATATGCAAATCTACTCTACCTTCTGTCTGATTTCAGACTAAACGCAGCTAAATACCTCTCTCTGGAATGTATACAATGTGTACAGAGGTAACTCTCTCTCTTGGGCCTTCTATGGACAAATAAAGATAAGAAAGAGATCTTTAACAGGAAATAGCAGAGAGAAGACATGAAAAAATGAGCATTGATCTTTCTAATCTCCTCCGAAGGATAAAAATAATTATTTTAAGAGTTAAAAATGAGATTTATGTTGACAGTTTCTCTGCACAGAAGGTATATTTACTTCTTACTTATAAACTAATATTTTCCCTAAATTAATTTAAATTAGATGCTAGTCTTACCCCATGCTTTAAGGAACAATTGAAAAGGGTGCAATTGCAATTATATAAATAAATCTGAGCAAAAGCATGTGTATCTGTTACTAATTACTGATCGTTTCTTAGTTACAGAGAAAAAACAGAAGATTCATTTATAAATTCATTGACCTTTAAGAGTCCTCCAAAGAATATTAATAATCAGAGATAGAAGTGTTCAGTGTTTGTCCAGGTGCTGCCTCGATGTTCACATGTACAGGGCAATACATTTTTCTCCAAAATATGTATAAGTGGTCAAAGAGCGTTAATTTTAGAATCCTAGCTTTGAGCACCTACAGAGACACACATTTTCAGACACACTACTAAAGTCCTCTGAATAAAAGCACAAAATGATTTGCGTGTCGGTCATGTGTCCAGATTCTCATTCTAGTGATGGCCTTTGAGAACTAAATCTATAAATAACAGAAAATCATTTTTTTTGTCAACAAATACTATCTGAAGTTGTTTACAACAGCCTCATGTGCTGATCCTTAAAAGCACTCCTAAATAAGAGAGCTTTTAGCAAAAGAAAATAATAGGCTTTGCTATTTACAACTTCAGCTTACACAGTGCCACAGTACTGTACCTTTTTAGTTTGTTTTCCCCATTAGAAAAAGTTCTCCCATGCATATGAAAGGCTTTTGCTAAAATTAATATATTTCTACAGCCTAATGTACTGGAAGAATAATGGAGAGGATTAAAAAGAAATCTGAAGTCTGAATCAAAGCTTTACAGATCATGAATCATACTAATGAGAAGTAATTCTTAATGAAGAAAAAAATGAAATGACATAAAATGGTTCTTATACAAACCACTATGAAGTATCTACTCACTAAAAAATATAAAAAAGGATTTTTATACAAATCCAAAGATATAACAATTTAAAACAAATCATCAATAATAGCCATACACTTCATTTGCATTTATTTCTTATGAAGAAAGGAAAAGCATTATTGTATAGTTAGTTAACTTTAATATAGGATTAATATTTAATTTTATTGTTTCATAACTTTATTTTTGTCAAAATATATCATGTTTATAGTTCAAACCATCACAAAAGTTACTAAGTAGCACATACAGTAATGCCAACTGTTGTGAAAACATCATAAGATTCGGGATTTCTAAGTCAAAATAACTCCAACTCATGATCTCCAAAAAAAATTGGCCATTGGTACTGGCCCAAAAAATCTTTTGTTGAAGCACCCCTATTAAAAACCACGAGTTATCTGTGGCTATTTGCACCACACCAAATTAAAACTACACAATACTGTACCTTTACAAGATTCAAAATGATAATGGGAGAGCCAAATCTCTGAAGCATTTGATCGAAGTGAAGTGCAGCAACATGTGCAAATGGATCTGCTTGGTCCACTGGAACAAAGAAAATATATTCAAAAAGAGCATCAAGGATTTTCAAATCCAGAAAGCACATTTCTTTTAAAATATTCTTTACCAAACATTTTTTAATTCTCTAATAATAGAGAAGCAAATATACAATGCAGACACTGAATGCAAACATATAATAGGCATATTGTATATACTTCTCTTACTTAAAGAAAAGAAATAAAAAAGGATAAAAGCAAAAAGTTTCCTCTACATACACTAAAAACAAGAACAAAAAAAGGAAGATTTCATGACTCCTTATGCTGGCATTTTTAATGGAGATGTTTACAAGGAAAGTTTTGAGCTGTAGAAAAAGGGGATCTCTGCCATGTGAGACTCCAGATAATATAATATATTTTGTCACTCAACTGAGTCTCAGAAATGCACTATGGTATTTGTAAAGGTGTACATTTTCATTTAAATGTTAAATTAAGATTCTATTCCTTTAAAAAACTGGTTTTTTTGTTTGTTTTATTGTTTTAAATGTCTGAGTGAACTTAACCAGGGTCAGTTTCTGATTAATAAATTCAAGCCTCAAACAAGTAAAAGGTTATGCACAGTTAACTCTGAACAGGCATATAGTTCCACTGAAGTCAGATAGTTAGTTAAATGGGAGTTTTTTCACTGAGTTTAATGGAATCAGGATTTCATCCAAAACATTATCTCAAGGGAGACATAAGCATAAGTAACCACTCAATTACAAGATAACAAACACAAAGATGATTGCCATCTTCAGTTCCAAGCAGCACTGTATTAGGGCACTATATTCACAAAAAACCATTGTGAATATAAACTTTAACATAAAGAAGTCAGTCCTAAAGCCCCTTTACTTATGATCCAGTTTCATCCCAGAGTCATTTAATACAACATGTTTATTATAAAGAATTCCTGATCAACCCTTAACTAGTTTCACAAAGAACAGAAACAGGGAGACAATTTCTTCATGTTTGTTCCTTCACCTTTTCTTGCTGGTATGCTCTATTAGAACACATTGCTAACCATAGGCTACCATGAAGAATGCATTTCACTTACATGTAATTGGTGGCTTAGGCATCATAGTTGAAATATCTTGAGACCAGTAGAGGGGGACTGATCCTCGAACCTGAACATAAGAAGAATAGCTCCCTGCAGAAAATGACATCACTGAAGCATCATAAAGTATTTGTTCAGTTTCTACTTCGTTAGCGACATCTCCCTGAAACAAACAATACGCAGAAGTAGCAGGCATTTTACCTTACATTTCAGAGCAGCATACTTTGAAATGGAAATGATAATTGTGAAAGATGGCAGCATAATGGCAACTGTCAAGTCATAAAAGCCAAAGAATTCTGGACTAGAAGTGACTCACCTTTGCTTAGACCTAGAACAGTATGCAGTACTATCCTCCATAATGGTACTAGCCACAAAATATTCCAGACCTTCCAAAATCTAGCTATAGTAGTATCTAACTTAAAACATGGGGCCAGTATAAGAAGTGGTTCCAAGGGTATCAACAAACATACACTTGTAGCAGCTTCAAAAAAGGAAGGGGAGCTGCTGGTGTAAATTTAAGTACAAAGCTTCTATCTTGCTGCAACTGTTACATGTGCATAAGCATGTAGCAATACAAGTAATGCAAAACCACTCCAACCTTAACCCTACTTCATCCAGGATCAAAGTTGGGGGAATTTAGCCCATTGGTAATGCTACAGACTTATGCACATGTAACAGTTACAGACTACAAAGACATGTTGCATTTGTTTTAGGATAAAGCCTTTTGTCCTGGGATTGTATACACATCTATTATCTTAGTTCAAATTCCTCTGAAGTATGCCAGATAAAGTGTACTAATAATTTTCCTTGGGATATCCTGCTGTATGTCTATATGGTTACTGCAGTTCATCCCAAGGACAAGCCTATCAGGCTGTGTCCTTTCACTGGCCGGCTACAGGTAAAGGAGGAGCAGTGCCTCTTGGAAGGGTGATGTGTGCACAGAACTATACTGATTAAAACTGGTACAAAGTAAAAAATGGGACAATCAATCTCGGATCAAATTAGACATGTTTACAATCACAGCATAACAGCTGCTCCGCCTTCTGAGCAGCTTGTCCCTTTTAAAGCTGCTACAAGTGTATGCTTGCTTATTTCCTTAGCGTCAAAAAATAAGACTTGCCCAAAATGCTGATCTGTTGGCTAACTAAGTATGGAGTAGGGGTGTTCAAAACGGGCTGTATTCGATTCAGATCAGTATCCAGATTCAATTCAGCCAAATCCGAATTTGAAGATTTGATGCCAATTTGGAGAATCAGCTATTCAACCACAGACGCAGCTTTACATTTTTTTTCTACATACCTTGAGGTACAAGGAGTAGCTCATGAAGGCTGCAATGGTGGGGCAGATGGAGCGTCCCACAGGAGCATGAGAGGGCCCGTGTGCCTGGTGGCAGACCCGGAAGTGGATCGGAACACCTTCCGGTCCTCTTCCAGGTCCACCACTGAGTGCGCAGGGGACCTCCCCTGCTCCCCTCCAGCTCAGCGATTGGCCGCAGGGGGACCCCAGGTGCCCCCTCCCCCCCCAACCCAGGAGGCACCAGTCACTGACCCAGAGGGTAGGGTTCCCCTCCGCGCTCCCCGGCAGACCCGGAAGCATGGGGAGCATGCTGGGGGGACCCCTGCACTCCCACAGGATGCTCCATTCGCCCCACCATCTCAGGATTCACAAGCCACCTGGTACCTTGAGGTATATAGAAGAAAACATTTAAAGCTGTGTCTATGACCAAATCATCAAATCTCTCTGAACTGAATCCGTGATCGAAGCTTCGCACAGCCCTACGATGGAGCAGAGGAATCAATTCATAAATGCTGGGCCTGAGAGCAACTAACTTTATTTGATATAAGCAAAATATATATTGGTAAGTAATAGTAGTCCTAAGATGATGAATTTTTAGCCCAGAGTTTGCCTGCCATCAGTTCTATCAGCATATCTACATGGAGTAGTTGGTTTTCCTACCCTATGGCTGCAACACGATGTACTAATGTGGATCCTCACACCCACACCAATTCTAAAACATGTCAGTAGCATCTCATGTGATCATAACGATGCATATGCCACTAAATCTCTCTGCATTTTTGGCCCTAAATGCTGCATATCAGTTATTTTTTAACAAACAATTTTTTTACAGTATAGCTTCCCTCCCCCCCATTGTTCTAGCTTTATAAAACTCTGAAAAACTACATAAAACTTAAAACATGTCTGTTGTGACGTTCTGAATATCTATAACACAACTATAACATAATTGAATCCCCTTTGCTACTGCTATTTCCAACTCAGAATTTTCTTTTCTACCTTATAAACAATTGCCTCACAGTGTTTGTCTCACTATAAGTGCCAAAACAGAACTTTCTTGCTGCAGATTCTCTTTCTTATGGTTACTTTATCATTTCTAGTTTACAACACCTGCCCCTTGAAGTTCATAAGATGGATGTAATATTTATATAATAAAAATAAATAACCAGAAGTTTAAAGTCAGGTGAGGCAGGGCTTCATGTGCTCTAATAAAACAATGTAAAAACTGAAGGCAATTTACTTTACCTCACTGTTTGATCCTCTTTTCAGAAAACGTGTCCCAGCAAATTTGCTTGATCTTCTGGCTATCAGAGTGACATACACTGGACGACCATAGATTAAAAGTTCTTGGTAATAAGGTTAAGGTTTACATGCATTATGATTACAAGTGCCACTTCCCTGTCACTCATTTTAATCTTGATTAATACAGGGGGAAAAAAGGAACTCCAAAGAAAATTAATCTTATCTGAGGCCATAGAAGGCAAGCTCATTATCAGCATAGGGTTTAGAACTCAGGAATTACTCTTTCCAAATCAGATATACAGGCCATCTTCCAATTATTTATCCTGGAAAAACATTTAAACGCACAACTGTCTATGTAACAAGAAGGGTTAAAAGGTACTGAAAATCATTACAGAAGCAGTTGTGGTTTGACTTCAGTTTATTACTTACCCAATAACAGTAATAACTTTCAAAATTACCCTTGATCAACACAACATTCATCTATTTGTCAAACTTGACCTTAATTTAACTTTTTCTTGAAGACAGCATATCCATGGGGAAATCTTTAGTGTTTTAATAGTCACAAGAAAAGATACAGTGGGACCAAACCCTAGTGTAAGGGATTGCGCTGCAATCCTAGCACAGTCTGGCCATTAAAATGGCATAATCAATTATGGGGATGAAAGAGGGAAGGACAGGGAGAAGACAGGATGGGACATCCTTATGGCAGACAGCCAACTAGAAATTATATAGGTTACAAAGAAGTCACCCATGACACAGCATAGTGTGTTTGTCCAGCACACCCTGTAATGTACAAATTCCTAGCTACCTTTGTTTTTGCAGATAGTACAAGCTAAAGCAACCCAAGAACTGTTCTGATTTTTGCTTTGGAATGAGAGGTACATTCATCAGACCCAGGACACAGAAGCATGTAGGTGCAAATCAACTTAATATGCGCTTCATAGTTCTCTATCATAGCTCCTCAAAATATGTAGGCCAGACATAAGAATAGTTCAAAAGAAAAAAATTCAAAATTGTGAAACAATTTGTCAAGGCTTTCCTGCACCACTTCAGTTGTATGAAGTGCCTGAGGCTCTAACACAATGTAAAATATATATATATATATATATATATATATATATATATATTTCAATTTATGGCTACATAGTATTCAAATTCCCTCTTCTCCCATCCCCAAAATTGGTGTTTTTTTAAAGAATAGAGTTGGAGAGAGTTTAATGCTAAAAATTTAGGCCTTTACACTACATATGTAAAAGAAGTCCCACTGAGTTCAATGTATCAAGCCACATCCACAGAATAGCTCACATAATTCTATGGGATTAATTTTGTGGGAAAAATGGGAAGCAAGGGGTGGAAAGAAGGAGGACAAAGAAATCAGGAAGCTTTTTGCAAATGTTACACAAGTTCAGAATCAGTAACACTCTTCTTTCCTCACTGCTGAACAAGTTTGTGTATTAATGGCACATGATAAAGATGGTAGATTAAAGCATAAGCCTTTTATAGCATACAAGATTTGTATGAACTAAGATAAGGGAGCATCTCATTGAAATGTGACATATAGGATTATATTATTGATTTATGTACAAATGTGGTTGAATTTTAAATGCATTTTCCCCTAATATTGTATTCAATATTTATATACTGACATTTAGAATTGGAATCAGAAAAGCATTTCTAAAATTAATTGCTGTTGGCTTAACACTGCTCCAACATAAGTCAATAAGGGATTTTATCAGTGACCCCAATAGGAGTTAAGGCAATGCTCAATACTTTTAACACCGCCCCTCCCCCCCCTGCTTACAAAACAAGAAAGTTCTGTGTTTTAGAGATTTGCACAGTAAAAGCTGGCTATCAGTAATTTAAATGTGGTACAATGTTTTCCCCTTTAGAACTCCCTGATAAATACTATCTGGTCCTCAAGCAGTTGCCAAATTTCTTCATCAGGGTGTTAAAGACCCAATTCAGCTCCTTGCCAACATAGCAGTCTCCCTATATGGTATGGTTTTGTTTGTTTGTTTTTGCTCGGTTTTTAAGGGGTATAATACAATTGTGATGGCCAGAACCAAATAAATTAATAAGCAATAAATATGTGCTTCTTAGAGGCATTTGGGATTTTTGCCTAATATAAAGCTTGTATTTTTGTAACCCACAAATGTAACTTGTAACTGTTTGGGAACTGACTATGCCTCAAAGACAAAGCTATAGTTGTAAAATTAGCTGACCTAACATTTTTTTCTTGCTCAGAATTTAGCCTTGATGATGATAAATACTGGATTCAACCGCCTGGCCTACCCAGTACATTCCGGGAAAGCACATCTAAAAAAGCATAGTCAAAGAGATCTAAAGGGGTTGGATTTAGGTGCAGTAATGATAATTTCACACCTGAAGATGCTGTGTTGTAATTTGCTTATTGGATAAACCCAAGTTTGGGCAGTATCCTTTTATAATAATTTTTAACACCTTTTAATCCCATAGGGTAACAGCTATAGGGCAACATTGTGAGTGACTCTAAAGCCAACAGATTAGCATAAAACTAGGTATAAAAAGCACGTGCATCAGGTGACCAGCAGGAAGGAAGGATCAGAACGGTCACTGCTGTTCCACGCCTGGACCCCAGACTCCTGGTGTGAGTGAGGATCGGATCCTAATCAAGGGATCTTCCCCAGTAATCCCTCTGACAACGTTGATCGGGGACGCCTGACTTCACTGGAAACACCTGGTGCGCACCTGGCATTGAGGGACTATCGATAAGTTGCCAACCCATGTCTGTCTATCTGTTGTTTTAAACAGCCCAGGGGCTGATACCCTTACAGTGCCCAGCTGACCTGTGACAGATGGGCACTGATCTGTTGTTATTATTTACTATTAGTTCTTTAATACTGCATTACATGCTTATCACATTTATCTTTCTGTTAACTGTTGTGTGTGTAAGCTATAATAAATTTGCCATTGCTTTACTCCCAACTCTGCCTCCTCGATCCCGAACCAAACAGCCCAGTGGCTAAACTGATATACTCACAGTGCTCAGCTGGCCTGTGACATATAATAATTGGTATTGTGGTATCAACATCTTTGTTCATCTTTTACATATGTACTCCTAGTAGATACAAACATTTCTTTTCTTTCCTTTTTTAAAATCTCAGAGGCTTTTAAAAGCTATCAAAATGAATGAAAAAAATTAAGCAAATAATACACATGCAAATGTTTTTAACAAAACTGAGTTTCAGAGTTGCAACATAACTACCCCTTTGTCCTGTGGACAGCTGCCTCATACTCTAGAACTTTTAAAATGCATTAAACCAATAGTTGTTAATGACAATAAAAGGATACTCGACTGCCCACAGAATCCATGAATAATAAACAACAGCCAGTCATGATGAATCGTATTTTTTACTACGTCCAGCAGTTTACCATTCCACACATACTTTGTATAAGCTTTGCTTCCAATCCCATATATACCTAAAAATTTGTTAAAATGAAAATGCATCAGCAATTTAAAAATGCAGCAACTGTTCAGTAATTTTGTTTTCACACCTCCTTTATCTGAGCTTTAATTTGGTTATTCTTGGCCCTAATAGAGCAGAGCACTTAATTATGAGCTTTAGACTTGGCTGAATAGGGATGAATGTAAATTATAATCTGTTCATATCACTACGGCATCCAGGTATCCATGCAAACCTAACAGCCAAATCTTAGGGGACCTGAATGGAGCTTTTTGCACTTAACAGAGCACTCTAGACTGGAGGTGGGGGAGAGTAGGAAGCAACAAGTTGGGAAGGGACTGGTGCTAAATTCAATCTGTGAGCGTCACTTAGTCAATCTGTGTGAATAGGGAAGTATTCGATTCGAATTCGGCCGATTCAAAGGACAGTGATTCAATTTGGAGATTCAGATCATTGTCCCGAATCAGCTTCAGAAGATTCAGTGCCTATTCAGAGAGATTCAGTGATTCAGCCATATATGATAATGGGGAAATCACTGAAATACCTATAACTTCGTCATTTTTTGGCAGATTTAGATGAAAACAGCAGGGATGGTAGCACCTTCTGAGGCCATGAAGCCTGCCAGGTTTTAAGGAGATAGGTGCAGGGGTTTCTGGGAAACTGCACCTCAAGGTGCTGACAAGCAAAACACATATGCAAAGTCACACATCACAAATTAAGGCACAGTGGGATGAAAACTGCAGGCATGGTAACCTCTGTTCTCACCCTCACAACTACAGTGCAACCAGTAAGCCTCAGGCCTCTCAAAGATCTTACAGGTCTGGGCTTTCCCCAGCTACGACTGTGCAGTGGCTAGAGGTTATCAGGTGCTTCCTGCTCCTACCCACCTTTCACCAGGGAGGTTCACGGTCCTGGCATTTCCTGGGGCTGCTGCACCACCAGTAGTCCCACCCAGGCCTTCCTATCCTGGCAGGGTGCAGTTTTAGGTCATGCCCAGGATGATGTGGCGACGCCTCCTCCCCACATAGCCCCAACCCTTATACCTCCAAGTTCTTCCTGGCATGGGAGCTCAGCAGGGAGATGTTTTTCCCCTGCTAGCTGGTGAGACACTAAAGCGCTACCTCCAGCTCTGAGAGTGGGGCATTAAATGCTTAAAAAAACCAAACAAAAAAAAAAACACAGAAATAGGTGCAGATGGAGTGAGGAAGGTGGCACTCACTCTGTTTACAGGTAGAGCTTGGAAAACCCCTGCAGCGGGAGGTTCACTTTCAGGAACACCAGCTGCTCCACCAAACCAGGATCCAAGCAGGTGCAGTGGGGTGTTACAACATCCCCAGCAATGCTGAATACCCTCGTGCTCAGAACACTGGTCGGTGGACAGGACAGGTATTGCTGGACAACCACAGCCAGATCCTGCCACATCTGGTTGTGGGCTGCTCAACAGGCCAAGGGGGTTGCAGTCCAGCAGCTCCATGTCCTTAGCGAGATAGGTAGCCAATGAAGCCTCAGCGCTACTTGCTCGAGGCTAGGGTCTGGTGTATCTGGACCCCACCATTGAAGCCATTCCCTTGGCACACATTGGTAGCAGCTGGCATGGAGGAGACCAGCTGGTGCTGGGAGTAAAAAAAGGCACTAGGCAATGTGGGCCCCCTGCAGGATATGCTTGGCAAACTGGTAGTTGCACCAGGTGAAAAAGCAGACCTTTTTAACAAATTCTTTGCCTCCATTTTTTTGAACAGGGACCAGGACATCTCCCCCACCGGGATTCAGGGCGGACTTAGGAGAGACTCCGCCAGGCCTAGGGTCAGGGAGGTCCAAGTTAGGGAACTTCTGGAGGGGCTGGACATGTTCAAATCAGCAAGTCCAGATGCTCTCCACCCTAGGGAATTGGGTCATCGTGGGGCACGGCTTTATGAGCACTTGTGGCACTCTGGCCAGGTGCCAGAAGACTGGAAGAAGGCCAATGTAGTCCCCATTTTCAAAAAAGGGAGGAGGGAGGACCCAGGCAACTATAGGCCTGTTAGTCTTACTTTGGCTGGGGAAGCATATTGAGAAAATTATCCAGGAGCAAATCTGTGAAGGACCAGCAGGGGGGGATGATGCTCAAGGGCAACCAGCATGGGTTCATTAAGGGCAGGTCCTGTCAGACCAACCTGATAGCCTTCTATGATCAGGTCACAAAATCATTAGACATAGGTGTCACGGTGGATGTAGTCTTTCTGGACTTCAGGAAGGCCTTTGACAAAGTCTCCCATCCCATTCTCATTAAAAAGCTAGGTGACTGTGGCATTCATGCCTACAGTTAGATGGGTCACAAATTGGCTATGGGGCCACACCCAGAGAGTAGTGGTGGATGGGTCATATTCAACCTGGAAGGAGGAGGGCAGTGGAGTCCCCCAGGGCCTTGGGCCTGTACTGTTCAATTTCTTAATTAGTGACTTGGACGAGGGGGTGAAGAGCACTTTGTTCAAATTCGCTGACAACACCAAGATTTGGGGTGAGGTGGGCATGCTAGAAGGGAGGAACAGGATACAACTAGACCTGGACAGATTACAGGGGTGGGCAAATGTGAATAGGATGGGATTCAATACTGACAAGTACAGGGTACTGCACTTGGGCAGGAAGGACCAGCAGCATACCTATAGGCTGGGGAACTCCCTTCTCAAACGCACAATGGCAGAAAGAGATCTTGGAGTCATTATCAATTCTAAAATGAACATGGGCTGCCAATATGAGGACAAGGTCAGTAAAGCTAACAGCACCTTGTCATGTATCCACAGATGCATCACGAGCAGGTCCAAGGAGGTGATCCTCCCTCTCTATGCGACACTGGTCAGCCCACAGTTGGAGTACTGCATTCAGCTCTGGGCACCACACTTCAGGAGGGATGTGGCCAGCATCAAGAGGGTCCAGAAGAAGGCCACTCGCATGATTGGGGGCAGCAGAGCAGACCCTATGAGGAGAGGCTGCAGGACCTGAACCTGTTCAGCCTCCACAAGAGAAGGCTGAGAGGGGATCTAGTGGCCATCTATAAACTTACCAGGGGGGACCAGAGGGGATTGGGTGAGACCCTGTTCCCCCAAGCACCTCCCGAGTAACAAGGAATAACGGCCACACGTTGACTGAGAGTAGATTCAGGCTAGACAGCAGGAGGCACTACTTCACAGTCAGGATGGCCAGGATCTGGAACCAGCTTCCACAGGAAGCGGTGCTGGCTGCTAGATGACTTGGAAGGGTGCATTAAGTAGCTCAGCTAAAAAGGGTTGCTAACACTATATGTTGAGATAATGATCACAAGAGAGAGTATCTGAATGTGAGGTGATGAATCTATAAACTAAAGGAACATGACACTTGATTTCCACTTAAATATCTTGACTGGAGTTAAGTATAAGAAAGGCCTTTGAGGAATTTTAGATCATGCTGATTATGAGAAAAAAACAAAACAGAAGTAGAACATCAATAAAACTGCAACGTGAGACCTAAGGAAATTAAAAGCTAATATAGTATGTTTCAAAACATTATATAGTGCAAATCTTTGGCCTTTGCCAAGTTATTAATCGCCCACGTTGAGAACCACTTCCACTTTTTTGAGATGCATCTCTTTCTGGTAGAAGGTATTCACTTGGTATAAGAATTTCCTGTATTTATGGGCAGTCTGTCAATTGGAGTGCTCAGCTAGTTAACAAACAAAAGGTCTAAAGCAACACCTTCAGCTCTGGTTGAAGATATCTCATCAAAGATCTGCCTTCATCCAGTTAGGCAAGAAGCAATAAGACAGGCTGCCTGGATAAAGGACAACAAGAAATTGTTTTTTAGATATATTAAAGGACAACAAGAAATTGTTTTTTAGATATATAGGGAGTAAAAGGAAGGCCCAGGGAGGAATAGGACCCCTGCTAAATGGGTAGAAATAATTGGTGACGGACAGGGGGGACAAGGCTGAACTCCTCAACAAGTTCTTTGCCTCAGTGTTCCTAAGCGAGGGGCACGACAAGTCTCTCACTGGGGTTGTAGAGAGGCAGCAGCAGGGCACCAGACTGCCATGCGTAGGCCCTGAGATGGTGCAGAGTCACTTGGAGGGACTGGATGCCTTTAAGTCAGCAGGCCCAGATGAGCTCCATCCGAGGGTACTGAAGGCACTGGCCGATGTCATTGCACAGCCACTGGCGGTAATATTTGAACACTTGTGGCGCACGGGCCAAGTCCCGGAGGGCTGGAAAAGGGCCAATGTGGTCCCCATTTTCAAGAAGGGGAGGAAGGAGGACCCAGGCAACTATAGGCCAGTCAGTCTCACCTCCATCCTTGGCAAAGTCTTTGAAAAAATTATCAAGGCTCACATATGCGAGAGCCTGGCAGGATAAATTATGCTGAGGGGAAACTAGCATGGGTTCATGGCAGGCAGATCGTGCCTGACCAATCTAGTCTCTTTTTATGACCAGGTTACGAAACGCCTGGACACAGGAGGAGGGGTGGATGTCGTATACTTAGACTTCAGGAAGGCCTTCGATACGGTATCCCATCCCATACTGGTGAACAAGTTAAGAGGCTATGACGTGGATGACTACACAGTCCGGTGGGTAGTGAATTGGCTAGAGGGTTGCACCCAGAGAGTCATGGTGGATGGGTCGGCTTCAACCTGGAAGGGTGTGGGCAGTGGGGTCCCGCAGGGCTCAGTCCTTGGACCAATACTTTTTAATGTCTTCATCAGCGACTTGGACGAGGGAGTGAAATGTACTCTGTCCAAGTTTGCAGATGACACAAAGCTATGGGGAGAAGTGGACACGCCGGAGGGCAGGGAACAGCTGCAAGCAGACCTGGACAGGTTAGACAAGTGGGCAGAAAACAACAGGATGCAGTTCAACAAGGAGAAATGCAAAGTGCTGCACCTAGGGAGGAAAAATGTCCAGCACACCTACAGCCTAGGGAATAACCTGCTGGGTGGCACGGAAGTGGAAAGGGATCTTGGAGTCCTAGTGGACTCCAAGATGAACATGAGTCGGCAGTGTGACGAAGCCATCAGGAAAGCCAATGGCACTTTATCGTGCATCAGCAGATGCATGACGAATAGATCCAAGGAGGTGATACTTCCCCTCTATCGGGCGCTGGTCAGACCACAGTTGGAGTACTGCGTGCAATTCTGGGCGCCGCAATTCGAGAGGGATGCGGATAACCTGGAGAGGGTCCAGAGATGGGCCACTCATATGGTTAAGGGCCTGCAGACCAAGCTCTACGAGGAGAGACTAGAGAAACTAGACCTTTTCAGCCTCCACAAGAGAAGGTTGAGAGGCGACCTTGTGGCTGCCTATAAGTTCATCACGGGGGCACAGAAGGGAATTGGTGAGGTTTTATTCACCAAGGCGCCCCTGGGGGTTACAAGAAATAATGGCCACAAGCTAGCAGAGAGCAGATTTAGATTGGACATTAGGAAGAACTTCTTCACAGTTCGAGTGGCCACGGTCTGGAACGGGCTCCCAAGGGAGGTGGTGCTCTCCCCTACCCTGGGGGTCTTCAAGAGGAGGTTAGATAACCATCTAGCTGGGGTCATCTAGACCCGGCACTCTTTCCTGCCTATGCAGGGGGTCGGACTCGATGATCTATTGAGGTCCCTTCTGGCCCTAACATCTATGAATCTATGATATCTGTAGCAAGTGTACGAAGCTAATCATTTTGGTCAGCATGTGATTATCATGATAATCAATTCTGATCTCATCTCATCTTTAACAGTGTTCAGCAGAATCCCCCAATCCAGAGGAAAAATTAAAATTGCCCCCAAGACCAACAAAATGAGGAAGGAGTCAAGGACCCTGGGCTTATGCCTCCTCTGGAGATGGCTTCTAGAGACTTTGTGTTGATCTCTATGGCAAAGATGGAGGACTCTGTGTCAGAGTCCCTCAGTAAATAAAATTGGGTCTAGGTCACGATTTCCCCAGCAACCATTCATAGCTAGTTGTTATAATCTTCTCAGGAAATGTATTAGATCACTACTGACCACTGAAAGGTGTACAGCCACTGGGGTCACCATATGGATGAGGACAACTTCTGGAACTTGACTGCTTCCTGGCAAGGAGGGGGTGATTAGTTTCCCATTGAACTCCAAATCAAGTTCAAGGTCTCAAGTCCTAAATCTTCCAGGAGCTTCAGGGACTGGGTCTAAGATGTCCGTTACATCAAGCCATGATTCTGAAGCTGCGCCGAAGACTGGACAGAGGGTGGGGGAAGCCGAGGCCAGCAGTGCTGGCCTTGGCTCCCCAACCCTGCTCTCTGCAAGCAGTGCCGAGAACCAGCCAGGGGGTGGGGGGAGCCACTCCCCCACCCCGCTCCCTGCAAGAGGCAGAACAGCAGCAGCATGGGGTGTTAGGTGGTGGCACTCCATCCCAGCCTTCTCCTCTCGCCATTCTCGACAGGCAATTGGCAAGTTAGTTCAATAAAAAGATCCAGGCTGAAGACTATGGTGGACAACTTGACTTTTCTGGTATAATCAAATTTTCCACAGTAAGAACTAGGACAATCAGAAACCACACCGATATAGCAGTTGCGTATCATTTACATTGGCACCAATAAAAGGAAAATTAACATTATCAGCAATCGGCTTTTTTGGCCAGTGTAGCCGATAACGTCACCAATAAATCCCACATGCAGCATCCAACAGTAAGTTGGGGGGGGGGAGAAGCAGATCGAGGCTCCCATAGTGAGGGAGTGGGTGGGGGAGGGGCAAGTGCTGCCCAGTCAGGATGGTGAATGTGACCCGGGAGCTGCGGGTGGCTTGTTCAGGGGCACTGGCTCCCCACCACTGTGTACATCCCCAGGGGAGTCATAAAGGGCATGTACCCCCCAGATTTGTGTGCAGGATGAGGGCGAGCTGCATGCTACAAGCTTGGGACCAAGAGCTACACCAGTCTCTTCCCAGCAGGGAGCAGATGGGCCGGGGTGGGAAGCAGTGGCACTAGTAGGGGTGGCTACAGGGAATTTTGGGATGGCCATAGCCCACCACATAGCCACCCTTCCTAGCACCACTACCACCTGCCCTGAGCACAGCCCCAGTGCAGCCCCCCCCCTCACTGGGAAGAGGATGGCGCAGTCCCTGGCCTCGAGCCCACAGTGGACAGCCTGCTCTCCCTCCATGCACAAATCTGGGGGGCACATGCTTCCCTCGGGGCTGCACACAGTGGCCGGGAGCTTTCCCCACCTCCGCACCATCCTGTGCCCCCTGAACAAGCCACCAGTGGCTCCATCCCGCTTCTAGCCCCAGAGGTCCATTCACTACCCTGGCTGGGCAGCGCCTGCCTCTGCTCCACTCCCTCCCTTGCCTTGGGGGCCTTAATATGCCCCACAATGCCCCTTCCCTCCAACAGACTTACTGACTGGACACTGCTCTCCAAGCTGTAAGGTTGCATTCCTGTAAATCAGCTATTGGATTGGTATCAGCCGAAATGGCTGGTTAATAAATCAGCCATTGGTATTGCCCAAGAAAATCTTTATTGGTGTATCCCTACTTTCTTTATGTTCATTTTATCTAGTCCCCAAATTATCGGAGGATTTGAAGCAGGACTATAATTACTTGTTCAGGTGGGTATGCCTATTCAACCTAAGGCAGGCCATGAAGAGGCATCCCTGATGGGACACTTTGGCTGCCTGCAGACATTAAGAAGAAAAAAAAAAAAGAGCGAGACAACAAAACAAAATGGCGCTTTACTTTACCCTCTGCGCACTCCCACACTGAGCACAGCAGATGCCCAGAAAAGGCATCACATCACTTTGACTCAGCTTGCCCAATGTCTGTATAGATCAGGAGTTTTAGTGGGACTTTTATCTAATAGCCAATTGGAATCAGCTATTGGATAAAAGCACCAAAAAGCCCTGCTGACGTGCCTGATCTAAAGACACTGCAGAGCCAGGTTGAAGTAACGTGCTGCTGCTTCTGGTAAAGTGCTTTTTTGGGGGGAGGAGCGGGCATTGTTTTGTTTTGGTTTTTTTGAACATCTGCAAGCAGCCATACCAACTTCAGGCACAGTTTTAAGGGTCATAATGAAAGCTGGCAAGCGGTGTCACATACATACATCCACACTGACATAAATAACATTTGAAAGACTTGCAATATCTGTCTTGCATGTAAATTTTTTTTACTGAAGTGGTCAGAAACCTGTTTCCTGGCAGGCAGGCATGGCTGCCAATTTGTCTCAATCAACACTCCTCTGAACTATTATCTGTGATTGTGCAAGTGTATTTTTCATAACTCACAATGAAACAGAGAAAGATGAAAATCTAAGACCTTGGTTTTTCTGCTGGGAAACCTGATCACAGTTGCCCAGGTGCAAACATATGTGAATTCCCTGCATCCACACTATTACTGCTAAGAATCTGCCACAGAGTCTGAAGAACATAAAACTATTAACAATGGCTGGTTCCATGAGAAATCTTAGTCACCTCCTGTGTGCTGAGGGGGTGGCCATGCATTCTGCACACAGACAGATAGCACCGTTTTGAGCCAGGAGGGGTGGAGTGACTCAAGCAAATGATCCCATCCCAAACTTGAGATAGTATATGCATTTGCTCTGCTTTCTTAGGCCTGCAATAGGACAAATATTGTTTGCTTCAGTATTAGGAAACATCAAGAGTAGAAGCCTCTTCAGTCCTGAGGAACTGCCTCTGTGGCTCCTAGACAGAGGAAGCATCTCTCATTGCAATAGGCTTTTATGAGAAGGGTCCCTGAAAAGGGGTGTATAAGGTAAGAGAAGCAGTAGATGCAAGATGTGGGAGGTGATACTTGGCACTGGTTAGGCGTCTTTAGGAATACTGTGTGAAGTTCTGGGCTCCACATTTTAAAAAGGACGTGGAGAAGTTAGAGAGGGTTCAGAGGCAGCCAACAAGGATCATAAAGGACTTGGAAAGCAAGTCATACGAGGAGAGGCTGAAGGAGCTAGGCATGTTCAGCTTGTGGAAAAGGCACTTGAGGGGACATTATGGCAGCCCTTCAAGTATTTGAAGACCCCTACCAAGAAGAGGATGTGCACCTTTTCACTCTTGCTGCAGAAAGGACACAGATCAATGGCTTCAAGTTGCAGCAGAGGAGGTTTGGATGTCAGGAAAAGCTTCACTGTTAGAACAACGAGGCAGTAGAAAAGATGGCCTAGGGAAGTTGTGGCCTCTCCATCACTTGAGGTGTTCAAGAAGAGGCTGGGGATGCTCCAGGTCAAGCTACGCCTATGTTCTACTATAGGCATTCCCATACTGCTGGGCTTTGCTGGTTGCCCCTTTCTGCTGTGTGTGGCCAGGTATTTTTAAGCCTCCCTCAGAGGCACTGGGTGTTGGCTACAGCCAAGGCTGGGGATTTTGACTGGGATGTGCCAGTGATCCTTTTGGAATGAAAGCCAGTGGTTCTTGGCTAGAAGGCCTTGCCCCTCCACTCGGGGTAAAACTGCCATATTTGGGGTCAGGAAGGACTTTTTACCCAACATCCAGATTGGTACAGACTGTGGGGGGGTTTGCCTTCCTCTGTAGTGGGAGGTTTGACCTTCTACCTGGGATCTCTTAAGTATATACTGACAACCTTTAACAGAAACAGGACATCGGCTGCAATGATTCCCCTGCTTTACCTGTGGCAGATTAGGGTGTTATGTCTGTGTTGCATCAGGTTGGCTGTAATTTTACAGAGTTTAGATTATGGATTGTATAGGATGGTTTGGATAAGGATGATCCTGCGTCAGGCACAGGGCTGGACTAAGTGACCTCCGGAGAGGGCCCTTCCAGCTCTACTTCTCTATGATCATTCTCTATGATTACAAGAAAATAATCATGGCTGGGCACCCTAAATACCCATCTATTCAATATGCATAGTAGAATGCGGTAATGTGGCTTCTAAAGAAGTTGTTCTTTAGACTGGATCTGATGAGACTCTTCACTGCCTCTCAATTTGCTAATGTGTCAGAGGAACAACATACGTTGCTCAGGAAGAAAAAACTGTGGGATCCTCCTTTATTTCTCTCAGTTCTTCATCAAATAGCTCCAAGACCTCAAAAGTCAGGCTCTTGATGCTTGCTTGCTTCTCTTTCAGAATGCCCTAACCGTGCTGGTAAAATAAGCTATACACCAAGATGGCAAAGATCTGGCCTGTGGCCCAGATCCAGCTCGTGGAGGCCTATCATCTGACCTTCAGTGCTGTCTGTGGATCTCAGACCATAGCCACATGCTGCACAAGGCATATGGAGCTGTCTGGTGTACACTGCACACGACACATGGGACTGGAGCTGACAGGTGCCATAGACCAAGCCTGTGGAATTCAGGCCTCACGTATCTGCTTGATGTGGCTCTAGATAATGTTAGTTTGTCTATTTGTAGGATTCTGTAGCTTATTTCCTCTGGGTCTGATGAGACCTTTATAGGGTGCTCGGGAAGGCGGAGTTGCAACTTGGTAACTTCCCTCTTGAGTCCTTACAGACAAAAATTAGGATATCAAGTAAAAGCTTGGGAAGCATGATTTCCCTGAAGTCAAGTAAAACCTCTGCTGTGCCTGTTGTTCAGGAAGATTAAACACTGCCCTCCTTTATTTTCTCATGCACCTTTTTCACAAAAGACGGCTGCTCCAACTTGGAACATTTATTATATGCAAGGGAATATGGTAACAGAACTTTCTCCTGATTAAACTGCGGCCAGGAGAAAGTGAAAGTAAAAGTCTAAATGCAATCCACAGGGAGCAAAACACAGAGCAGGCTCAACTCCATAGATGCTGCTATTCAAGTTACATCCTACAAGGCAAGATCTTTTCTTCTTCATTCTACCCTTCAAAATCAAGGTGTAAATCTTATTCTGGGGCATGTTGTATGCAAGAAAATACGGTAATAAAGCCAACAAGCCTGGCACAGGATCATCCCTATCCAAACCATGCTATACAATCTATAATCTAAACACTACGTAAGACTACAGGCACCATTCTGACCACCCTGATGTTTTTGCCTTGGTAGAGAATGCCAAGAACAGAGTGAATAACTGGCATCAAAGCACGGTCTCAAAAAAAGTCTAGAACCATGTATATGAAGCACTATATTCCCACACTAGTCTCCACAATGATATAATCCGAGAACTTTCTTTTTTTTTTAGCACAGTAACGAGTGATAATGTGTTGGGAACCATCCATGCAGTTCCAGATGTATAAGTCTGTTTCGATTAAAAAGAAGCATTGCTTTGTAAATTTTGTAAACACTGCTTCATAAATCCTTAAAAAAGAAAAATTCTCTCTCCATATCTGCCAGAAAGAAAACTGCTGCAACCATGGGAATGAAAGTCTACTCCCAGATAACAACCAGTTCTTTACTCACACTCAAAGGAAAACCAAATTTGTAGACCCACTTATACAAACACTACACAGATGAATCAAAAAGCAAAACTTGTAAGTTTAATTTGTTGATGATGCTGTGATAATGTAATCAGTATGAAGTGTTAAAGGAAGGAAAACCAAGTACCCTATTAAAAAAAATATGAGACTTTCAAAGATCTCTTTGGAGATGGGGTATGGCAAGAAGGAAAATAAAAAGCATTTTCATGTCAGTGCATTCCTAACTGTAAAAACTTTTTTTTTTCTTTATTTAAAAAAAAAATGATTATTGGCTTTCAAATCTGTATTTGATAGATCCAAAATGGAAAAATTTCATTTCCATCTTTCATTACCAGCTTAAATTAATGCTTGGAATCTCTCATAGAGCCCAGTAAGTTTTAGTTGGTGGTAACAGCAAGCAATTTTTCTGTAATCAATATTTACCAACACCAAACAAGGTAACAAGATTTATAGCATTATTTATACTCCCACTGATGATGGATTCTCATTTCATCTAGGAAGTCATATTATTGGACTTCATATAAAAAGGCTCAATAATTGATTGATGAAAAATGTCAGTATGTTCAATTATCTCTAGGAGTTACAATGTGACATACCAAAATAAATGATCAATCATCTCTAGAAATGACACCGTTCAAATTCAAATATCTGTAATTGGTTCTTTATGTAATCTTTAATTAAGTCAGGACAGTTCTGAGACTGTTGATCAATAAAGAAAATCTAAATGTTTCTGAAAGAAAGACTTAAATGAAACTGTTCTAAATTAAATTATGGCAAAGTATATTAGCATTAAAGTACACTTACCACTTCCACCTAGTGTTGTAAGTCCCTCATCTTCAAAGATATCAAAACTCTCCTGTCGAGTGTGAGTTGTTTCAGTTTTTAATACCTCAAGTGGCATTCTCAGGATAGTAAGATTATACTGAAGGGAGTGTGATAGATCATAGCTGTAGCTGATGCCAAAATTAAACTTTTGTCAGAACTACAGAAACATGAAACTCTTCCGAAAACTTTCATTCCCTACTTGTATGGCTATTTAATACTGCATTGTCTATTTTGCATACAAAAGCAAATGAAGTACAAAAAAGAGAGACAAGCTGTAGTTACTTAATGCTAAATGCTAAGTTCAGTCCCCAAGACACCTTATGAACATTAGTATAGTGTGTTTACAACATCACAAGCCTCCATGTCTGGATAACTGCAAGTAAAACCTGAAATCCAGCTACCCCAAACTGTTCTAAGCTATGAATGAAATTAAAACCAAGGTTTTAAATTCTCTAGGACAATCTCAATTTTTAACACTCAGTTACTGAGGTCAGCTCTAAATGTTATTCCAATTATGGCCAGGGACCCGGGTCCACAGCACCCTGCCCATCCTCTTCGCGCCTCAGTAGCTCCCAAGTGCTAGATGCCACCCATGGTAGATGGTGGCTGCTGCGGCCCAAGAGGAGTGCGGAGCCCACCTCCCCCTCCCCATGGCCATTCGCCATGGAAAAAACACAGTAAAACACAGATTTTCTCATTTTAAAAAGAGAAAAATGCAGATTTTTCTCTTGAGAAAAATTAGAAAAGTGTGGGAAATGGCAAGTTTCCCCTTGCAGGCTGGCAGAGTTCCAACCTGCAAGGGGCTGGAGGAAGCAGGAGGAGGGCAATCAGGCAGGGGGTGTCATGTGCATGTGTGCACACACGTGGCAGCCAGGCAGCCTGGAGAGTAGCTCCCACAGATGCCTACAGGAAAGGTAAGTCTGGCGGGGGGGGGGGGAAAATGAGGCCCCCCCATAGTGTGGGACGGAGTTGGGCAGGGCTGGCGCACGGGGCCTGGGTGGGAACGTGAGGCCGCAGGACGCAGTCAGGGAATGGAATGGAGCAGCGACTGTGGAGGGGGAAAACCAACAGCTGCAGCCAGACCCACATTTTGGTCAGCAAAGGGGGCAGGGGAGACTGATTTTCCATGATTAAAAAACTAAAAGCAAATGCCAAAATGTAAAGGTATTTAGAATTAATTTTATTATAGTGATTGAGGCACTAGTAGGCTTCCAAACTGCTTTCAATTTTTAAATATATCAAGAAAACATTGTGTTCAGCTGACACATATATATACAGTGCTGTTTCATTTTAAATCATGGAAAAAACATGGATTTAGGGTTTTTAAATCAGAGAATTTGGAATTCTTATCAGAGAATCTGTGATTCTGTGATTTCATTCTCTCTGTGATTAAACAGAGAAAATGAGGATCCACAATTAACCAGTTAATTAGTTGATAGCTGTAACATGTAGAAGGGTCCTGATAAACACTTACCTAAAATAAAAATTGCTAGATAGGTCCACATTTTGAAAGATTCGCAGATATCTAAACAAAATATAATTGATTAGGGAATACAAGTTTTATTTCCACACAGCAAGAGGTTATTATTGCAAAAGAAGAAAAACCACAAACAAACACACAAACAAAAAAATCAGTCTGACAATCTCACCAATCAAGTTACATAAAAACTTCATCTCTCCAGTAATTCTCAGCTATATTACTACAATTGTATGTTTTCACTGTGTTTTGTCAGCCAGACAATCCTGCTACAATAAATGTGATGTGGGACTGGGTGAATCGGATATCCTTTGCCAGTACTTGAGAGTTCTCTCACTAATCTTTTTTTTTTCCTTTGTTGTTACTTCCAGTAAAAAGTAACTTTGCAAAAGCAGCAATGAACTGGCCTGACTAAGCTGCAATGGATGCACTTCTGCTGCAATTTTATTTTCTATAAGTTAAAGGCCAGAGCTGGCAGTACTTAACCCAACAAACTCCCAAAGATTATCAGCTGTAGGATACAATACTGTCACTCAAGGAAAATCCCAAGATCTACTTCAACCTACCATATCCCTAGCAATTCTCTAGATGCCAAGCACCACAATACCTCTTTGTAGGAAAGATTCAAATTAATTCAAAATCCCAAACAGTAAACATCATATACTTCTACATCTTGATTTAGTTATTGCAATCATATTCCCTGCTAGTTCTGAACAAGAAGTACCAATGTGCATTATACTTTTATAATTATGTGTCATAATATCAAAATTTATTTAATAGCTATCACTACCTAGATTTATTGTCTGCAGTTAGTTTATGGTGATTTGTGTGACCTTTAGATAATTTGCACACTGTACAAGACCAGTAAATAAATTTAGCTATACTACTTGTCTGTGATCTAGAAATAAATTACTCTCAATCCTGCCAAAAATAAAGCTGAGATATATTTGCATATTGTTCATGACTGTAAGATCTCAGAGGACCATATTCCTTTGTACATGAAACATCCTGTCAAGGGAGCATCTGCAAGAAAAATGCTCCATTTAAGAGAAGCCACTTTGCTGAATCTTGATAAATGCATATTTCTTGCCTCAATCCTGGGCCAGCCCAGTACCCTCCACAACAGCAGCAGTGTATCTGGTCTGAGAACATTTTGCAACTGGGTTTTTTCCCCATCCATTCAACAAACATTGTGGAATGCAAGGGACTCCTTTCAATGAAGTTTACATGACAATAGTAAATCCAGAGCTACTCAAAGGGACAGCATTTAAACATAAACCAGTATTAGTGTTGACATGCTCCCAATAGTCATGTAGGCCATACAGTTGTAGCTGACACAAATGATGCGAGTGGTGGGCAAACCCATGCAGAAGCATGACTTAGATGCATTTTCCCCTCTGGGTAAAGTCTGCAGAATTTATGGCCAAATTTATAGAAGTTTCAACATTAGCTAGCAAACCTCAGTAAAAAGCAACATTTACCTTGCTTCGTCAGGATGAGTGACTCGTACAGAATCATTTGGAATGTAGATCATATTTGTATCTTCTATTTTATATATTGCATGTCCACCAATATCTGCCATCTTTCTTCTTTTTGTAATTAAGATAATATAGTAGCCTTCTAAAAATTTGACAAAACCTACTCAAAATAGAGGACAGATAACAATTAAATACCATTTACTATAATTTGGATGTGTCAGCTGAGATGATCAAATGCAATGTTCAGAAGACCAATATCAGATACTATTTTCAGTCCTTTGCACAATTTTAAACTCTTGTATGTGATATTTTGCTTGTTTGTTTTTACAATAACTGGTTGAACTAAAAGCTTATTTTCTTACAGTCTTCTTTGCTGCGTACATTTTATCGCAAAGTTGAATTTACTTTGGAATTTCTTAAAATGTATCTCTGTGAGCAGTTGTTGCTGGTTAAGAAATGTGAAACACATTGACCAATACAACCACATTACTAAGACAACTGATGATATTCAGTCAAAATATTCACATTTTTGGGTGCATCTAACTAAACAATCAAGCTTGCACTCATTACATTAGAGCTCAAAGTAAAAGATAAGAACAAATGCTTCTGCTGTTTTTCCCTTTCACTGCAGGAGTCCGCAATGTGATTTGAAGTACAGTGATTTTTTGTTCCTTCTTCTTTATTGGCCCCCTTGGAAAAACTGCTTCCACCTCCACAGGGAAAGGCTCCCTGCCAACATTAAAAATCAAAGTCTTCCATTCAGAGCAGCTAGGCTACTGAGCTTGCGTTCTTAAATGGCAACTAAAGTTCTTCCTATATTCTTCAAGTACTGAAAATAACTGATGAGCTGAACTGTCTCTATAAATGTCCATTATCAATCTCTTCAAAATCAAATACAATTCTTGCCTATCCAGAGTTTGATCAGGAATCAAGCTTTTGGCCTCCTGGTATGGTCCCCTACATTTAAAAGGGGCTTCTGCATTTTTTTTTAAATGGCAAATGTCTTAACTTGGCTCTAGAATGAAAGGCAAACCCTATTCTACCTGCTTTGCAAAGTGATTATAGGATGGAGTAAAACTGTACTTATATGAGGTAGAAGTGGGAAAAATGCATGCCTACTCTCCTTCCCAGCTTCCAGAAAAAAAAGAAATATAGTGTCCGTTTCATTCCCAGTAGCAAGTGGAGCCTAGAGAAGGGAGTCAACCCACTCTTTTTCATTCCTCTGGAATGGGAAACTTGGGGAAAAATGTCTCTGTTGTCCAGAGGAAAGGGTCATGATTTCACTTAAGTGGTTTGGCAAGAGACATTTGGACATGGCTTTCATTCAAATTTATCTTTTAAAGTTCAAGAAGTTCAAGAAGAGTGGTTGCTCCTCAAGGGAGCGATCCTCAATGCACAAACTAAGTCTATTCCATCTCGGAGGAAAGGCAGCAAGAGGGCACAGCAGCCCCCCTGGCTCTCCAGGGACCTAGCAGACCTCCTGAGGCTAAAAAGAAAGGCCTACAAAGGATGGAGGATGGGAGTCACCTCCAAGGAGGATTATTCTGCACTGGTCCGGTCCTGTAGGGAGATTACTAGGAAAGCCAAGGCTGCAACTGAACTCCAGCTAGCTTTGAGCATCAAGGACAATAAAAAGTCCTTTTTCAGATATGTGGGGAGCCGGAGGAAAAGCAGGGGCAACGTTGGACCCCTGCTGAACCAGATGGGGCAACTGACAACTGACGCCCAGGAAAAAGCCAACCTATTAAATAGGTACTTTGCGTCGGTCTTTCATCAGCCCCATGGGCCACCCGTGCCCGCTACAGGGCCGGGAAGTCCGGGTGAGGGTGATCCCCTGCCCTCCATTAATGCTGACTTTGTGAAGGAACATCTTGAGAAGCTGGATACCTTCAAGTCAGCCGGCCCTGACAATCTTCACCCCAGGGTACTCAAGGAGCTGGCGAGCATCATAGCCCAGCCTCTAGCGCGGATCTTTGAAAACTCTTGGCGCTCTGGTGTAGTGCCCGAAGACTGGAAGAAGGCCAACGTGGTGCCTATCTTCAAGAAAGGGAGGAAAGTGGATCCGGCTAACTATAGGCCCATCAGCCTGACTTCTATCCCGGGGAAGATCTTAGAAAAGTTTATTAAGGAGGCCATCCTTAATGGACTGGCCGACGCCAACATCTTAAGGGATAGCTAGCACGGGTTTGTAGGGGGTAGGTCTTGCTTGACCAATCTCATTTCCTTCTACGACCAGGTGACCTATCACCTGGACAAGGGAGATGAGATTGATGTCATATATCTTGACTTCAAAAAAGCCTTCGATCTGGTGTCCCATGATCGTCTCTTGGAGAAACTGGCCAATTGACGCCTTGGGTCCCCCACGATCCACTGGCTGGAAAATTGGCTCCGGGGTCGGACCCAGAGGGTAGTAATTGATGGAAGTCACTCATCGTGGTGTCCTGTGACCAGTGGGGTCCCCCAGGGCTCTGTCCTTGGACCCATACTGCTCAACATCTTCATTAACGATGTGGACACTGGAGTCAGAAGCGAACTGGCCAAGTTCGCCGATGACACCAAACTTTGGGGCAAAGCATCCACGCCAGAAGACAGGCGGGTGATCCAGGCTGACCTGGACAGGCTCAGCAAGTGGGCGGATGAGAATCTGATGGTGTTCAACGCCGATAAATGCAAGGTTCTCCACCTTGGGAAGAAAAACCCGCAGCATCCTTATAGGCTCGGCAGTGCTATGTTGGTTAGCACTATGGAAGAAAGAGACTTGGGGGTCATCATTGACCACAAGATGAACATGAGCCTGCAATGCGATGCTGCCGCTAGTAAAGCGACCAAAACGCTGGCTTGCATCCATAGATGCTTCTCAAGCAAATCCCGGGACGTCATTCTCCCCCTGTACTCGGCCTTAGTGAGGCCGCAGCTGGAGTACTGTGTCCAGTTTTGGGCTCCACAATTCAAAAAGGATGTGGAGAAGCTTGAGAGAGTCCAGAGAAGAGCCACGCGCATGATCAGGGGTCAGGGAAGCAGACCCTACGATGACAGGCTGAGAGCCCTGGGGCTCTCTAGCCTGGAAAAGCACAGGCTCAGGGGTGATCTGATGGCCACCTACAAGTTTATCAGGGGTGATCACCAGTATCTAGGGGAACGTTTGTTCACCAGAGCGCCCCAAGGGATGACGAGGACGAATGGTCACAAACTACTACAAGATCGTTTCAGGCTGGACATAAGGAAGAATTTCTTTACTGTCCGAGCCCCCAAGGTCTGGAACAGCCTGCCGCCGGAGGTTGTTCAAGCGCCTTCATTGAACACCTTCAAGATGAAACTGGATGCTTATCTTGCTGGGATCCTATGACCCCAGCTGACGTCCTGCCCTTTGGGCGGGGGGCTGGACTTGATGATCTTCCGAGGTCCCTTTCAGCCCTAATGTCTATGAAAATCTATGAAAGAGCACATATTATGGCATCTTCAAAGATTAATGTTATTTTCAGATCTCCTCCAGCATGCATTTACAGGGCAGCAGAAAAGTGTATGTCAAAGACTTGAATACCTAAATATTTCTTGAGCACACATTTCCCAATACATAAACCTCCCTCTCTCAGTAGTACATAAGTTAGATAACTACCATATCCAGATTACATCAGATAGGGTAAATATATATGGAACATAAACTTTATGTTGTAGGGCATAAGAGAACCAATAATTGCAGATGGTTAGAGAGAAGCTACCTTTTACAAGCATTTTTCAGAGGTATCTAGAAATAGCACAAAAGACTGATGAACTGCTAGTTTGATTAGGTAAGGTTACTGCAATTTTCCTGTCATTAAAAAGGTTCATTTTCATAGATGACCATAACATACTACAAGATTTTCAGTGAACAAGGTCTAATTAAACAGGCTGCCACTTACTTCATATATAGATAAAATGAATGTTGAATGAGATTCCTGAGTTTCGGGGTACTCTGAAAAGTATTCATCTCTCTCTTATGAAGAGGATACTTTGCTCAAATTAATTTAACATTTCCCAATTTAAGTTGCACATTTTTATTAACATGTAGGTATTAATAAAATGACCAAAACTAAAGAAAGCAAATAGGAAAACCAACTCCAATAAGCATGCAATGACCCATTTGCAGGAATGCAACATTTTCTCATATGCCTCAGTTTTTTGTATTTACTTTCAAAGTAGCCCAATCTCTACATTCTCTAGAGCTTTAGATTCAGACACTGGGTAGCATATTAATGTAAATTAGGTTTAATCAGTCTGGATGGGCTGCCACCTTTTCCAATATTCTTTCAAGAGGTATCAACTAAGGAAACATTAGAAAGTGAGCTCAGGTGCTTCAGGAGAAGTAGGATAGGAAACAGGTCAAAAGATGAAACTGCAACATGCCCCAAAACCTACTTGGCTCCAGAATCAGGCAAATTCCTATGTTCTACCCCAGGGGCGGGCAATTATTTAAGGCGGAGGGCCGCTTACTGAGTTTTGGCAAGCCATTGAGGGCCGCATAACAGGCAGCCAGGGGCAGATAAATATTAATTTTCTAAATTTTTTAGGGGCCCTGTGAGCTGGATAGAGTAGCCTGGCGGGCCACATTTTGCTCACATCTGTTCTAGCTGCTTTGCCGACTCAGAAAATTCCTGCATGACTTGTGTACTATTAATTTCCAGTGGTGATACTGATGACAGCAGAAGATGCCCAGGATTGACATTTTAAAATTCACTTTCATTTTGCTGGCTGATATCTGTACAAGTGTGATATACAACATCTACAGAACACAGCAGAAAGTGCAAAAATACTTTGTTAATATTTGTTAACATAATATCTGTACAATGTGACAATTGCTGCTGCTATGCCTGCCTCTACTTTCTTAAAAATAAAAAGGAAAGGAAAGAGACCATTACCTACTATACCAAAAGCAGAGACAGCTCGAGATAACCCAGAGGAGCCCTTCTGTCCAATCTTTGTTCTGTTCCCCAGGTCTAAGCGGCCAAGAAGTTCCCTCACCTCTTGTTGTGTATATACATGCTTAAAAAAGAAATACATAATTAGCACACCCCGTTAATTGTCAGTACTGTTTAACAGCACACAAAGGTAAAATTTACTTGTTTAATGGCACTTTTTAGAGTAGAATTACAATTAAAGAAGGCATCATGGCTTTCATATTTTGGGAACTGATCTTCATTGTTAGATTCAGCCCAAGAACAGCCCTATGAAACAGCCAAGGACATAAGCTGATGCAGTGTTTGTCTTAGACAAATTATTTACAAATTTAGAATCTGCCCTTTCAACATATAGCTTTTTTTAAATTACAAACCTTTGCATCATAGCTATAGAAAATAATTAGTTGTTCACATTTTCCCCATACTAATTTATCTCTCCTTATCACTCTCAAATGTTTTCAACACTACTCTCTATCCATCTGAGTGGTGGATTTCAGGGTTTTTTAAAGGGAATGGGAAAAAAAACTTGTCCTAATCCACCACATGGCAACTTGGTGCTTTCTGTACTTTCAACTGCTGTCTCTATTTCTTAGGCCCTAGTACTACCAAAAGATCCTTTTACCTATGCAGATTTCTACTGAGTAGAATGGTACTTGGAATAGGCTGATGCCTTTACAGGACTGAAGATTCATGCCCTTTTACTGAAAAAGATATATGCTTGCACATTATGCACATGCATTTCCCATTTAGCATGAATACTCCCTCTGAAGTAAGTCGAGTTAAATATGACTAAGGCTTGGAACCATGAAGTCTCAGAGAGGTACAAGGTGTTACTCTGTTTTGTACAGCTTTGGACTCATTGCCCATGTTGACCTTCCTTCAGATCTATACTGATTTCAAACAAAAGCTATCCAAATATTTTATTAAGAAGTAGCTGAGGGAGTTATTTTTATTTAGGAATGATATAATTGTACATAAAACAAAAACAAATAACTATTGCTTGAGTGGGAGGAGTTCATGACTAACAAGTGAATGACAAGAAAAAATAATAAAGAAGTTAACCCAATGCAATAGAAAATTTTGGAGACTTGAAATTACGTTAAGAAACCAATCACACACATGAAATTCAAAGCAGTTTGACATACTTAACATTCTTCATATGTAAGTTTTCCAGTTGTCCTAAATAAAGAAGCTCTTACCTTATCATCAATCACAACTAAATCCTTTGGTTCAGTGCGATCAATTTTCAAAACACGATATTTGGTTTCTGCAGGATTGCTGCCAACAAGGAAATACCGCTAGTTTAAAAAAAAAAGAAAAAAAAGAAAAAGCTTTTATAAAAAGATGAGGATATTAACAGTAATCATAGCATTTATACAGCCTTAGAATAAATCCATCTTAATTAACGTTACCTAAAGTTAAACAAAAATAATATTGTGAATGCTACTGGTTTTAGTCATCATCATTTTATGTACTTTTTGTATATACTACATGAAGATCCTAATCAACTCCTAATGCTTAAAATGCCTCTCTTCTCTCCAATGCACATCACTGAAGAAAGAAACCAACCGAGATTTGTAGAAAGTCAGTCAGCTGCTATGTGGAGAAGGAAAGCTGCAACTTGGAATCACAGAGTGGTAGAAAAAGTAGGTCTGGAAGGGACCTCTGGCGGTCACCTAGTCCAAACCTCTGCCTGAGACAGGATCCTCCTTAAATCATCCTAAGCAAATCCTTGTCTAACCTATTACTAAAATTAAAGGCGACTATCACAGCCACAGTACACAGCACCCCAATCTGCCACATGTTAAGCAGGGAGCCGATGTCCTGCTCTTACAAGGGTTGTTAAAATATGCTCAAGAGATCCAAGGAAGAGTCATGCCCCCTGCTCCAGAGGAAAGCAGAAACCCCTGCAATCCGTACCAATCTGACCATAAGGTAAAAGTATTTTCTGATGTGAATTGTAGTGATTGATCTGACTTTGAGCAGAGGCAAGATCCTCTAACCAGGAACCTCTAGACTTTAAACCCAGCAGAAGCAATGGCACACTCTAGTAAAAAAACCCTACTTTGGCTGTAGCCATGACCCAATGCTTCTGAGAAAAGGTGAAAAAAAAAAAATCTTCCTGATGTATAGTTACAGGAGGGAGAAAAAAATTCTTTCCCAGCCCCATGGGACAACCCACAAGGCCAAGAATCATGGGAAATACCCATAGCATACCATAGGCATAGGCCATAGGCCTATACCATAGGCATAGCTGCTCCTAGATCAGGGGTGGGCAAAATATGGCCCGTGGGCCACATCTGGCCTGCCAAGTACTTTCATGCAACCTGCAGAACCCCCCCAACAAATTGTGCCCCACCCACACGGGTGGGAGTGAGGCTCCCATGTGTGTACACAGCCTCAGAAACGTACCCTATTGCCTGGCTCCCACCCTTGGGAGCCTGGCCCCCACCCTTGGGAGCCTGGCCAGCCAGTGGGCAGCCAGTGGGAAGCCTGGCCAGCCAGTGGGCAGCTTCCATGCAGGGGTGCTGCTGCTGCAGCCCCCAGGACCTGCTCACTTCCCTGGTCTCCTACTGGCTCCGGGAGGGAGGGAGCCTGGACCGTGGGGCTGGGGCTGGTGGGGCGGGTGGGGGCAGCACAGCCGCTGCACGGCTGCCTATATTGCCAGTGCTCCCTGACACTCACGCAGCTCCTGCACTCACACAGAAGGGAGGGAAGCCCCACGTGTTGGAGCCAGGCGTCTTCCCTGCTGAGGCTGTGCAACACCAGAGAGAAACTTCAAGCTCTGAAGCTAGCTGCCTTCCCTGCCTGGGGCTTCCCTCCCCTGCAACGCAGAGCCAAGCAATAACAAGCAGCTCTGAGTGTTGAGGAAACCTTGGTCAGACCCTTCATCAGCCTAATAACAGCCAGTTTTGAAAATCTGTATGCCCTTTACAGGAGCTAAGGAAAAACAAGCACAAAGTCAGAAAGGAAACAGTAATGATAAAAAATACTCTATATTTAACAATATATATGTTAAATTAACACATTTAACAGCATGCTGTGCTTAAAGGTCTGCTGGGTTTCTCTTTAAAAAATAACAAAATAAACTAACACACAAAGTTACATTTGTCATGATCTGAACAAAGACCTCCATCAATATTTCCCATTTTAATTCAAGTTCAAATTCAAATTCCTTAAAAGTTTTTCAACGGTGCTAGTAATTAAAAACCTGCATCTTGTGATGCATCTTGTGATATTTTGCGTTACTTTTGATGGGAATGTGAAAAGAAAAAGTGTACACATTGCACTGTACTCATTACATAATGAAAGGCCAAACAAGAAACTGAAATGGAATTACTTTTTACATTTAAGGTAAATTAATAAACCACGGCAGACTGCAGAGCTGTCTTGCTGTAGACAACTCTTATTTTACTAATAATTTGCAACAGGGTATAGCCATTAATGCCTAGCCTGGTAGGAAAACACGATGAAGTCATACTGCTATAGTCAATCTACTCTTAGCTTGAAGTGTTACATGGATTTAAGGTGTGGGAAGGGAAATCAATTATAAAATGTACAGCTGAAATTAAGGGAAGTCTTTAAAACAAGTGGTATTTTAATCTCTTCTTAATCATTACCTTCCCCTGCCCAAGATATAAATAGCATTCACCTCCTGGTTCTTAAAAGCAATGTGAGACAGTAAATATCCATGTGGTGCTTTATAAACACCACTGCTCTCTGGTTCACCAAGATGTCAACCTCTTTCTTCATTTTACATTCCTTCAAGCATTTGCTTCCTCCTTTGGCCTCAAGTATATTAATTTGATCCATCTATATTTTCTTGTTTTTCATACAGTAAAAAACACCCAAACACCACAGAACCACAATTCTGTGATCACACTGCAGTAAACCTTATATAAGCCTTAACCTTTGCTCCCTTAATGAACATCAAACTTGCTTGCAAAGTACTGTGCCTCTCCACTGTAGCTTTATGTTTATTTAGCATATAACTAGTGGTATATACTATCACAGTGGAACCCAATCTCTTTGGCAGATGTGCCACAAGCTAAGCCCCACACCCTACCCATGTACCACTCCGATCGCCTTCCCCTCCAATCTGCAGCTCTTTCTGCTCCCTTCCTGATCTGACATATGCTACAGAGGCTGCCCATGCCACTTGTGACGTGCATGCCACAGCTTGGCCACCCTTCTGCCAGCAAACAGCCTATATAATACTATAGTCTAAGTTATCAAATACACATGTTTTAATAAAAACACAAAGAGTTGTCCATTAAAGAATCTGGGCATCCTAACATTGACACTACCAATGTAGAACGAAAAGCAGCAAACACACAAGATGATATCATACAGGAAACTAAGTTCATTTAAGACATTGCTCATACAAAAAAAAGTTTCTTTCTAAACTATCAAAAGAAAAAGATTCATTTCACATAACAAGCACCTTTGTATGTAATCTAAAATACAGCACTTGATAGCACACAAAGTAAAGAGCGTGGAAAAATCTACCTTACTATTCACATATAAAAGGGGGAGGAATGAGTTAAGCACTGAACAACAAATATGCAGAAGCAAGATACAACCATAGGAAATTTAGGATTTAGCCTTGAAAACCTGATGTCTAAATACAATACTACTCCAAACGTAGTATTTTCAGGGTATCCTCCTGGAGCATATCTCAAGAGACAACACAGGCTGATTGTTCACCCTGGCCTAGTACTGAATGGATAAGCCAAAAGTAGGTCCCTAGTCATTCTGTGCTCTTGCAGTGGTCTGCACTTTTCAAGGCAAACCCTGTCCAGAAAAAAAAATGCTAAATCAATGCAGCATTTTCAAGTTCTTACACACACATTTGGATAATGAAAAGAAGTTGTTTCAAGGTCTTCATGCATGACTTTTTCCCCCCCAAATAACTTGAATAATTCAAGCTGTTTAAATCCTTGACCCAAAACTGAGATGAAAATGTTGAACACCAGATTCTTCCAAAACAGAATTTTTAAAAAATATTTTCTAAAACTAGAACCAGACAAAAGAGGCTTGCAAAGTTTACCAATGCCAATCATAACCAGAGGTCAGTATGGGAAAAAATGAGATATTTTCCATGAGGAAAATTAAGGATTAATCCCCTGGCCTTGCACTTTGAGAGAAAACAAGAGACAAACCCTGTCTCAAAGAATACGGTTGGGAAAAGGTGTGTTCACTGTTCTTACTGAACCTTGTCTGATATAAGGATCAACTGGTTGGACTTATTCATTTGGTCTGTGAAAGATGACTGCATGTATTAGAGGAATTTTCATCTGGAATCAAGAGGGAAGTGAACATCCCTCAGAACTGGATTTGAGCTAAAGGTTACTGTACTAACTTTGAACCAACATCTTCCGAACAAGAAACCTCAAGTCATGTTTCCAACTAAGCGGGCTGATTTTCAGACATCCTAAACATCACACAGTTCCCAGCATTCATTACTTTTGCACAGTCCTTTGTCATTTCTTGGCATTCTAGTGTTTAAGCCGACACAGGCATCTGCTTAAACCATTTGTAAAGCAAACAATGTTAACACAACACAAAATAATTCTTTATCCATAGGTGTTCCTTCAGATGAATAATTCAAATGGAATAAATATGTGGCGGTACTAATTGTGCTCAGGGGATGACACACTGCAGGACTAGAACCACAGCAGTGACAGATGCTATAACTCAATTTGTTACCACACTACCAGGAAAGAGCGAGAAAAGAAAAGAAATACAAGCAACACAACAGTGAGCGTGTATTATATAAGTTAAAAAACTCCCCCCACCAAAAAAGCTTGGAGAGAGAGAAATCTTAAGTATAACAGAGCAGTTGTTGACACCTACATAGTACTGAAATGCTGCCTAATGCTGTTTTTAAAAAAAATAAATAAAGTCGTTGAAAGTCTCCACTTTTTAGAAAAAAATTCCTATGACTGGATCCAACAGGTCAGCTTATAAAAACACCCTGAATAAATTCTAGCCATCACTAATGCTTATCTTAAAAGCTTGCCAGCACTGGTCCTATGCAAACTGAAGTCACTAGGAAATGATTTTTGTCCTGCTTCCGCAGGAAGTAAATGTTTCATAAGAAAAGCTCCTTCATACAGCTGTTGTAGAAATTAGTTGCACTGTTTCAACAAAAAGGAAAGATTGTAATGAATAACCAAAAGAAATAAGAATCTATAGAAATTCACTGAAATTTGCTTGCAGAATGTGCAAAGGGAGACTCCTTTTCTCTGTTCATTACATCACTGAATTAGGTTTGTAGAGGCCTAAAACAGTTTTTATTGACAGCAGTCTTTTTCAAAAAGTGCAAAATTGAGATGGTCTATTTATTACCATAACAAAGGACAAGCAGGAACAGTGCAAATTTCCCAATACTCCTCTGCTATATTCTTTAACCATGACATAGAGGGAAGGTGGAAGATGTGGGGGAGGAGGGGCAGAAGTCATATCTTAGTGTGTTGGGAGTACAGTTTCCCCATCTTCTCAATCTTTGGCTCTAGCTGAAGTTTAAGAAGGGTGCCATACTATGAACTAGAAAGCAGTTTTGCAGCACAGACACCTGCTCACTGGGATCTACCTATCTTTTGTATATAAGCTACCAAACAGCTGTAAAATAAAAGCAACCTTTGGGCATCTCCAGTCTGTACTGGATATGAATCAGGGCACTATATTATCCCTTAATTAGATAATGACCAACCCCATGATTCTATTACACCTATAGAAATAATTTTAAGAAGGAAGCCAGGCAAATTCAGAAACTCATAATTTGGCATTGCTCTTTGATGATGGCAGGTAGATAAATAGTTTAGCGATCAATCTACAAACTCAGTCCACAGAAAGATGTTTCTTCTTGGAAAATTAGTTCCTTGAACTGCTGGCACAGAACTAGGATTTACTTCTTTGAACTAGAGGTGTGCCAATATATTGGTTGCCTATCGGATTGGCACTGATAAAAAGGGAAATGACATCATTGGCCATCAGCTTTTTTTGGCCCCTGTAGCCAATAATGTTTTCCAATAATTATGCCTTCTAGCTGGGTCCCCAGATACCTGGTCTCCCTCTTGCCCGTGGAGCTGGGCCCCAAGACACCTGGACTCCCTCCCACAAGCTGGGCTGACCCCAGATGCACCCGCATCCCCTCACCAGCAGGCAAAGCTGGGCTGGAGCAGAGAGGAGCAGAGCAGCTGCCACAGCTGGTGCAGTGCAGACTCCGGGCTGGGGCCAGGGAGATTCTTGAAAAGATGTGACTAGGGCAGGGAAGTGTGGGCAGAGCTGCCTGGCATGACTCAATCTGCAGTGCCCAGGGGTCCACGCCCCAGAGGCTGGGGATAGAGCCTGACAGGGGCCATGACAGCCACTTCTTCCCCTCCCCAACTGTATACAGCAGCGTCCTTCCTCCAGCCCAGCCAGGTCCTGCTCTTCCCAGGGGTGGGTCCATTCAGTCTTTCCCATGGGGTATGGGGGCTTGCACCAGGAGGGGGAAAAGCCCTTCCCCAGCTGGAGTCTAGCACCCAGGACCTGGGGGCCAGCTGCAGTGAAAGTGGCCCGGTTTCTCCGGGCTTAGAATGGTCCCATGGCCCTGCCCTGGGCAGAGGGAGGAGAGCACGGAGCCTAGCCTAGAGACCACCCAGTACTGGGCAGTCAGGAAGGCTCACACCTTCCCCCTCAGCCCTGCTGGGCAAGCTCAGGCAGCTGCACCCAGGCTGGGGTTCAAGGGCAGCTGAAGGTCTCCACACAGCCAGTTGCAGGCACTGCTAGTTTAGCCCCACCTGCTGCAACTGGTACAGGCACTTTTACACATGCTCGGGGTGGGGGAGGCAGCCCTTTAATTGGAGTGGCTTCAAGAGCCACTCTAATTAAAAAGTGTTGCCGCAACTCCTGTATCAATGTCTCCGTGTTTAGAAATGGTGGTGGGAGCACTTGATCTAAAGCTTGTGTATATACATGTAAAATAAACAAACAAAAAGGCTTGTGTGTGTCAGTAATTTAAAATGCCTTGCATTATTACTAAATATTGGTTATCGGATTGTCATCCATCAATATGGTTGGTTAATAATCTACTATCGGTATCAGGCAAGAAAAATCTTTCATTGGTGCACCCCTGCTTTGAACGATCTACTGAAATATAAAAAACTCGTATCGGGGGTTATGTATTAAGCTGGTTTTTGTTACACAGCTGTTTAGGCACCTGTAGGAAGGAAAGGGTTTGTTATACCCACTAGGAATATTAAGAGAGAAGCTGCAGATTAACAGGAAATAAATCTGCAGGAAGTAATCTTGCCTATCCAATAACCCTAAAAAAAATATCAGTGAATAAATGCAAGTGATTTGTCCTTGCTTCAATGCCAAAGAAGAGGTAAGGTTTCATTCTGAAATAATCTGCATCAGAAAGTATAATCAAACACCAAAAACTGAAGGCTCTTGTAGTCCCATACAAATGGACAACACTGCTAATTTTAAAGCTGCAGATAATGTACAGAGAAAGTTAAAGTGATGTAAAACATCAGCAATTTTGTGGCAGTACCATACCCACAGAAGTTTGATGCATCCAAACACACAAGCACCAAGAGAGGCACACAGTGATTTCCACTGTTAGGTCTCCTATTGAACTGAACCAGTGACGGAGAACTTGCTGTGCTGCTTGTTGCAACACCTCAGGAAGAAAACTGATCATAGGCCCAGAGGACAGAATAGCTTCAACACACCATAGGAGACCTCTCTGCTTTAAACAGGCTGAACACAAACCTATATGGTGGCACAAGAGTCATTGCTGCCCACTGTTACGTCACTATCCTTCTCTCTAGTCAACCATAAAGTTATTCATGGAAAAGGCTGATCTATTTGCTGCTCTATCTGCTCAATTTGATGATTGTTTTGATACAATGTAAAGGGGTGTGGGGGCAGGGGCCGCCCTGGGAAGCACTGGGAACAGATGCTCCTGGAGGAGGGCCCAGGGACCCCAGCACCACAGAAAACTTACTCAGAAGGCAGGCCGGGACAGGAAGGGAGCCACGTGAGCCGGCGCTGTGCCAGCAATTCAAGTGGCTGTCAATCAAGCTGGGCGGTGGCTGGCTGATAATGTCAGCTATGACAACTGCCGTGGGAGATTTAAAAACCCCAGCAGAAGCCAGATGCAGGGGTGGAAGGCAGGAGGTGGGAAGCTGAGCTCGCTGCAGCGTTACCCAGCAGAGCAGACTCCCCCCACTACTCTGCCCCCCCTGCGAATGAGTGAGGACAATAGTAGGGAGGCAGCCAAGGCTTCCCAACCCTTAGCTCCTGGGGTACAGGCTCATGGCCAACCACCACACCTGGGGCACGGAACAGGCATAACCAACTCCGAGCCTGCGGTAGGCACCATGGACCCAGGCTCAGCATAAGGATGGAGCCAGGCCAAGGATTGAGAGTGAAGGGCAGGCTGCAAATTCAAGCCTGTGCTCCAAGCAGAGGCCGATGAGGCAGAGACCCATCAGTGGCATTTGAAGAGCCAAAGCCAGGAGCTGGTGGGGTGGCAAGTGGACAGGGTGTAAGGGAGACGGAGCTCCAGGATCAACCGCAAGGAGCCAATGAGTATTACCATCTCTGGCATGGGCGACTCATGCCACCCTAGTGAGGGGGGGCACATGCCTCCCCTGAGACCAGTCCTGCTAACTGGTGGGGGGGGGGGGGTCCCCCTGGGCAATCCCATGATGGCCAATCACTGCAATCGCAGTACTTCCAGCCCACTTTTGGGTTTGCCGCTGAGCATGTGGAGGGCCCTCCCCCGCACTCCTGTGCTCCATGCGCCCCAGCATCACAGCAATCACCTGAACCTGTTCAGCCTCAGCAAGCAGAGGCTGAGGGAGGATTTGGTGGCTGCCTACAAACTTGTTAGTGGAGATCAGCAGCAAATAGGAAGAGTCCTATTACCCCCAGCAGCACCTGGAGTGACAAGGAACAATGGCCGGAAGCTGCTGGAGAATAGGTTCAGGTTAGAGATTAGGAGGCACTATTTCACCATCAGGGGAGCTAGGATCTTGAACCAACTTTAGAGGGAAGTGGTCCTCGCTCTTACCTTGGGTAAATTCAAGAGGAGGATGGATGAACACCTGTCTGGGGTCATGTGATCCCAGCGTGTGCTCCAACCAGTGGTGGGGGGTTAAACTAGGTGATCTATTCAGGTCCCTTCTGACCCCTAACTACTATGAAACAAGCTGCACCTGCTACCTCAAGGTATGTAGAAACAACTTTTAAACCTGTGTCTATGTCCGAATCGCTGATTCTCCAAATCAGCATCAACTCTTTAGATTCGGATTCAACCGAATCAAATCAGGGACAGTGCTCCGAATCAATTAATCGAATCAGTCTCCGACTCAGGCCAAATCCAAATCGAATAGGGCCCGCTTTGCACACCCCTACTAGTCAATTCCATATCTGCCACTTACAAACCTGTATGCGATGCAGGAAAACAAAGAACCAAAAATTTGACTGTTTTACTGATTGGGTAGGCTACAGGCAACAGCAAAAGAACACAATTATCCTCTTTACAGGAAAGAAGAAAAAACTAAAAGTGAGTTTTGAGGGAGAGATAGTTGAAGACTCACCTCCCTGAAGCAGTAAAAGGCAGACTACCCTAAAAAGTTTAGTTCTGCAGCAATGAGAAAGGAAAAATGTTTCTCAAACTGACCTGACAGGGCAAAGACAAGAATTCAAGGACACTTGCAAGAATCCCAGCAATTTATTCAGTTTCAGTCAAGACTGCTCCTGGGTGTCACTGGCTTATAGTAAATTGCTCAAGTTCATTGATAAGTGCTGCTGAAGTTCCAAGTTATCATACAGTCAACAACACACTGCTCCAGCACTTCTTCTCAAAGCATCTCATACACCTTGTCCATACAGGAGACAGACCACTGCAAGAGCACAGAATGACTAGGGACCTACTCAAACTGCAGTTTCTCAGTTTCTGCGAACACTGTGAAAAATGGTGTTTTCCATGATTCTGTGCAGAATTGCTGGGGGGGGAAGGAAAAAAACTTACTAAAAATAAAATGCTAGCAGCCCACTAGAAGAAGGGGATAGCCACCAGAACAAAGGAGAGCAAGCAAGATGGCACCTGCTCCCTCTACCGCTGACTGGCCAAGAGGGCTGGCTTTTATGTGGCCCTGCCCCTCTCTGCCAATCAATCAGCCACGAGGGACAGAGCCACACAAAAGGTAGGCAGTCACAAAAAGACAGTGAAAATGGAGCTGGGTACAGTGAGCAGCCCATGATTTTTCCTTTGGGGATCTGCTTCCAGCATGCTGAGACAAGGATGATTACAGAAAATAAGACCCAAAAGTGCAGTACCCTTTGTAACATGTATGAAGTGCTGTTGTTTGTACATGCATTTACTAATATGGGTACTTGGCTACATGTTTGAGATTTAAAAGTAGAAATAAATACCACCCCCTGACTTCACAGTTTTCTCCTGAAAAGAGGAAGAGAAAAAACTCTGTGATACCTGCTAGTCATGTTGCTTAACACACTTCTGGGCATTCAGGTGCTATAATGTTGATGGCTGCCTAGAAATGTAAGTAAAATAGAACAGTAGTAATTTAACTTCAAAATACCAAAAACATGATCAACCTTTACATAAATAGCACAGACAAATTAAGCAGTATCAAACAAGTCACATCCTCCCAGGATTACATGGGGGAATACCTGTAATCTCTAATGGTTCAGACTGGTCCTCAGATAGGACCCATCTTCACGATGCACACAGGCACTGAAAAATGTAGCGAGTCAAACCCATCTCTCACATAGACTTGGGGGGGGGGGGGGGAAGTGGTTATTTTCTAAATTCTTGTGCTTCAGATTATGCACATTGTAGGAGTATCTTTACTGCCCCCTGATGTGTACTTCAAGAGTGAAATGTACACATAAACTACCCTAAGGAAGTATTCAGCATCACTGCTTCCCCCTGGATTCTACCTCTGCATTTCATCTGTTTATGGCTTCCTCAGTACATTCACCTGACCTTTTCTAAACAAGCTCTCAATTTCCTAGCATAAAATGTATACCTATACCCAATTCAGATCAACCCACAATGTATACCTATACCCAATTCACAATCAACCCACATCACAATATTATCAACCGTAACATCACTTAAAAAAGGCAAGGTTTAATAGCTGTCTTAGAATAATTTCAAACAACAGTGTATGTACAGTAAAAGAAATATATATATCTGTTTATTTTAATCTCTTCCTCCTTTTCACCAAGCTCTGGCTCCTATTCTTTCTTATTTTAAAGATGCTACTGCATTCTGATCCTAAAAACTTGTCTTAAGTACTCCCACTATTCCAGTTTCTGTCCCATGGGCTTCCTTTCCTTCAACACCAAGCTCCTGGAGCCTGCTGCCTGTTCCTGCTACGTCCCGATTAATTAGTGAAACAAAAACAATGACCGATTGTTGATAATCAGAAAAAAATAGTTTCACTAAGACTCTTAAGTGTCTGTTTGTTCCCTATAAACATGAAAGCCATTGTCTTCACCCCCTCATTCATATATTCTCTCTTTCACAGGCTTTTGTAGCCCCCAGAATAAATGGCTTTAATGTACTTAATTTCAAACTCCCCAAATGCTCAGTTATCTTCTTTGGTGGCTCCTTCTCTATAGGAGCTCTCTATTAGCATCTCTCAGATCTTCCACCCCATTCACCCTCATTAATTCTATTAGCATCTGTATGACACCTGGCTACCCTGATTTCTATCTCCTGCTGCCTCTGTTAACAACTGCCTTTATGTCCCCTTTTCTAGTGACAAGGTCACAAGTGAAACTGAAGCTGAAAACAGTACTCAATAATTCCCACCCTTGCTCTCACCCTTGCTCTCACTGTTCTTTACCTCTATCAGTAATTCCACTGTCCCCAGAAACATTTAAGGCTTCAAGAACTAGTATTGTATTCAACTCCTATTCCCTTCACCTTCTGCTACTGCATCCTGTTTGTTTCTACATCCCACAAGATTTCCCAATCTCTCTGAAATCCACCTCGTTGTGTCTCTGTCTTAGAAGCTGAGTCTATATGCTATATTTTTAATCAGACTTATTAGTGTTTTGTTTATAGCAAAAGGAGGAGAGAATGACAAACCCAGAATGGGGTCAGGGAGAGGCAGAAACCCGCCACACTATACTCAGTTTACTTTTGATCTCAAAAGTCTGTCTTATGTTCCAGAATAAAATCCAGCAAAGAAACAGAGGAAGAGAAAGCTTTAATTGCTTTCCCCACTCTTACACTTCACAGTTAACAAGCCACAGGTGTGGAGCTCCCTACAGCAGGAACTTCCAAATTCCCAGTGAGCCTAGATCATTATTACTAATGAAACAATGCCACGTTCAAACAAAACAAAAAACAAAAAACCCGACATAAAAAAAAATCAAAGGTACCCATGGCACCCATCTTACAATATTTGTTACTAGCAGTAATCATTAATAATGTATTTTTAATACAACATACTGATTACACTTTCATTACAACAACATGAATTTGGTTTACAACTAATAATTTTAGTGGATGTGCTAGAGGGGTTTCATTCAAAGCTAAATACTTACATATTACATATGCAAAACTGTAAGGCACCAGTGAGAAATGTCAGAAGAAAGCCCCATTTTTTCTGTCCTAACAACATTGAAGCCAAGCATCTTTCATTTCTGAATGAATCTCATTCACCACTTTGAAACTAGGAGCCAGACTGCAAAAGCCATTGCTCTTCAAGAACCATCCTTCCCATTGAGATCCTACAAACTCCTTCAGTTTCCTATTATGTGGACATTGCACTCCTTGGCTAATTCTAATTACTATTTACATTTCAGTTACCTAAATAGTATTTTTTGGGACTTCCATCTCAGTCCATAATCATTTATTTAACCACAAACAAAAGATCTCTTAATTCCTCTTCACTTATCTACATATATTCTGAAGTTTAGATAAGAGACAAACCAGGTCATATGTTCACCCTAACCTGAAGCAGACGGTGAAGCAAATGAAAGGAAAATATGAGAGAACATTTTATTTGTATAAATGAGTTGACTGAGGAAGTAGACAATGAGCCAACAAAGAGCACAGAGCCACAATGCCACCAAAGAAATTAATAAGCAAAACAAGTCAAACCACAAAAGCATGATAAAAAGAGCACAAGGCAGAAATGAATGCAAATCATAAGTGATATTTTGCCACGCAGAAAGGGGGGAAAAAGTCTTAATAAAGAACCGCGAGTGACTTGTTTGCAAATGTGATTTTGATTTTTACTTTAATTCTGTGGTTTACAATGCACATTTCAGGTAACAAAACAAACATTTCCTTTGCTTAGCAGCACCTTTTGGTTTGACTTGTGTATTTGCTATCACTTTTAAAACCAAGAGCAAAAAAGCAATGAAAACAAATTTGGCCAAATAAGGCATAGAATATTTTTTAAAACATCTGAAACAGTCCAAGTCCTTTACCCCATAAATATTTCTGAACTTCCACTCCTCTGCAGTAATATCACAGATTCATAGCCAAAATATTTTGCTATTTTGGTTCACAGCTGTATAATAAAGTACAATTAAGTGTGTATAAGAATCAGAAATGAGAAATAGCATACTGAAACATCCACTAGAATGTGGACTTGATACAGTGACTTGACAAACAAGTTACCTTGAATATATTAAAGGCAATCTACCCAGGATTTTGTGTTCAGTACACACACATATACATACACACGTACATTGTGTATATGCCTGTGTGTGTGTGTGTGTAAGAGGAGGGAGTAGTGAAGCTAACATTACCTTCCTGCCTTTAAGGTCATGAACATGAATCCATGAATACAACTTCTTTGTAGCTAAAAAAAAAAAAAAGGCTTGCTTTAAAAACCAAGAGAAGATGGATTACTGGCATGGGTCTTGAGAAAACTAGTAATAATAGAAGTTATACTTACCTGAAATTTTGTATGGAATACCACTAAATGTTGTACTTGTTTTACATAAAAATTAGATTGGTGGTTTTCAACCTGTGGGAGTCCACAGACTATGTAGGGATCTGCGAAAGATAACTATGATCAATCAAAATATGTGAATACCCACACTTACAATTCAAAAGGGTCTGCACCTCCACTGGAAATTTCCAAAGGGGGCCGCAAATGAAAAAAGGCTGAAAACCACTAAACTAGATTATTTATAAATTTTAAAACTACTACGCCTGTAGACATCAACCCCCTTATTGCAAATATATGCCAACCCTCTTTTGCTGAAAATCTTTTATTCCCGCAATTGAAAAATTGATAATTTCTATTTAACTGATGATAAAATCATGCAAAAAATAATCTTTTCAGCTGTTGCATCATGAGAGGAAGAGGTGGTTAACAGTGTTAGTGTTAAGTCAAGCAAAATGTATGGCAGGGTGGCACCTTGGAGTCCAACTGGTTCAGAGAGGCATGAGCTACTCTAAGCAACAACCTACTTAGCATCTAATCAAGTAGATTCTGAAGAGGTACCTTCTGCATAGAAGGAAAATAGATCAAGAGTCCCATAAAAATACTTTTTACCTACAGAGAAATAGACAGACTGGGTTTTTAAAGCTAGCTGGACCATGTTCTAGTATGTTAAAGTTTAATATGTAATCAGTGCCAGCATGTTTGAGTATATTTTTATATACAAGCTAGGGATGTAAACAGTTAAATGACAATTATATTTATACCATTTACCGCTTACCATTGACTGTTTAGTGACCTCCGGCAGGAACAGCCCTGGCACTGGCCCCTTATGTCTTCACTGTGCATCTGGCACTGTGCAGGCCCCAAGTTGGTGGCAGGGAGCCGCAGGAGGAAGGTGGCAGGCCTAAGCTGTTAGGGAGCACTGCCCAGCTGCAGAGCCACAGCTTCCCCTCACTCCAACAGGCAGGGCCTGGGGCTGTGGAGCTGTCCTGTGCCCAAATCCTGCTGCCACGGGGAGGGCAGGAGGGACATGCTGGGCCACAGCAGCAAAACTCCAAGCCCTGCGGAGGGTCTGTTCCTCAGGCTGCCTGAATTGGCAGGCCCAGGAAAGGCAATGAGCTCTCTACGCCTCCTGTCACGCTTGTGCCGCTGCAGCCTGGATCTAGAGGGCTCCTCAGAGCTGCCAGCTCCAGCCTGGGAGGATGCTGTTGCAGCTCTAAGACTTCCCCCAGGATCGCTACTACACTGCCACCCCTCAGGAATATGCTAGGGCCACACTCACTGAGTGAGGGGCTGGTAGCAACCCCTCAGATCCACCACCACCTACTCCAGCTGCCTCAATAACTCCTGGGGCCAAGCCTGCCATACACTAATAGTGTGTTTTAACTATAGTTTCATAGTTTCTAGGGTCGGAAGGGACCTGAACAGATCATCAAGTCCAACCCCCTGCCCTGGGCAGGAATGAGTGCTGGGGTCATAATATCCCAGCCAGATATCTATCCAATCTCCTCTTGGGCTCCCAAGGGAGGTGGTGCTCTCCTCTACCTTGGGGGTCTTCATTTCAGCGTCTGGCAGCCCTAACCGTAAAGTAATACCTCCTGATATCAAGCCTGAAACTGCTCTCAAATCAATTTGTGGCCATTATTCCTTGTTATCCCAGGTGGTACCCAGGGGGAACAGAGCCTCACCTATTTTCTGCTAGGTTTATAGACGGCCTATTTTTCACTGAGTTTATAGACGGCCACCAGATCCCCTCTCAGTCCCCTCTTGCAGAGGCTGAATAGATTCAGGCCCTTTAATCTATCTTCATAGGGCAAGGCCTGCTGCCCCCAACCATGTGAGTGGCCCTCCTCTGGACCCTCAAGGTTAGCCACATCCCTCTTTAAGTGCGGCGCCCAGAACTGGACACAATACTCCAACTGCAGCCTGACCAACGCCACACAGGGGGGAAGAATCACCTCCCTGGACCTGCTTGTGATGCATCTGTAGATGCACAACAAGGCACGGTTAGCCTTACTGACCGCTTCCTCGCATTGGTGGCTCATGTTCAACCTGCAGTCAGCAATGACTCCAAGATCTCTTTCAACCACTGTGTTGTTGAGAAGGGTATTCCCCAGCCTATAGGTATGTTGCAGGTTCCTTCTCCCAACCTTGCACTTGTCTGTGTTGAATTCCATTCTATTCTCATCTGCCACCTCTGTAACCTGTCTAGATCTAGTTGGAGTCTCTCCCTCCCCTCCTGCGTGCCCACTTCTCCCCACATCTGTGTCATCAGCAAACTTGGACAGCATGCTTTCCACACCCACCTGCAAGTTGCTGATAAAGATGTTGAATAGCACAGGCCCAAGGACCGAGCCCTGGGGAACTCCGCTGCCCACATGGCCGTCCCAGGCCCTATGTGGCCTCAGCACCATGGACACAAGGGGGAAAGACGCAGCATGCCTGGTGAAAGCCGCCCCACTGGGCGGCCCACTGGGACTAGACTTCCCACCACTTTACCTGGGGCAAGCTGGGGAGGGGCTGGTTCAGCAGCACAGAGGAGTCGTCCAGGTCCGGGCCACAACAGCGCGAGCACGACGGGAGACGCAGCGAGTCCATTGCCCCAACTGGGCCCCATTGCTGCAGGAGGGCTGGCCAGACCCACTGTGTGGCCAGGATTCTCACTGCTGTGGCGGGAAGGCACTGCCCAGCCTGTGGGAGGCCTGGCACCTCCCCCTACTCCCTCCCTGTGGCAGCAGGATCCAGGCACAGGAGAGGTCCACAGCACCAGCTCCAGCCAAGTCCCAGCCCACTGCCTCCCAGCTGCAGCTCCCCACCAGCAGCCTGGGGCCTGCATAGTGCTGGGTACATGATGAAGACATAAGAGGCTAGAGCCAGGGCCATTCCTGTCAAAGGTCACTAAAGTAGGTATGAGCTATCCATTAACTGTTTAAACAATATAACTGGAGAAAGTCACATGGATAATTTTTTTAATGATATTTACATCCTTAATACAGGCATGGATTTAACATCCAGGAATCCATGGTTTCAACCAGAGATCCCCAAGATATGACCCATGGACTGATCTGGCATGCAGAGTCTTGTCATCCAGCCTCCAAGGCCCTCCACGGGTCCAGAAATTTGACATTAGGGAAGCAGTGGCAGCATTAGCTGCTGCAGCTCCTGAAGCCACTAGATTTCTACACCCATGGGAGGGGACATGGAACCACAGACTGGCCCCATGCACCAGATCAGGCCCACAGAGCCAGATGAGTTGGGTACCACTGATTTTAACACAGACAAAGACAAATAAAACACTACGGTTCAGGTGGAAGCCGCTAAATCTTCAACAAAGGAAAGGAGCTACTACAGATAAGTTAACACACAAGAAATATTGTTAGACAATAGCAAGAATGATACATCAACCACCTGACTCTAGAAAACCAAGAATGGATTAAGGATAACAAGGAAAATTGTGGGAATAACAAAATAGATATTCATGGATGTCTTGCAATTGATTTTATGTTTTTGGAAGGCAGAAGATGATTATGTAATGAAAAAATCTACATGGATAAAACAGAACAAGGAAAGGCTCTTTGCTAATAGAAGTTGAATCTACCAGAACCAGCCATCATGGGGCAGCTGGAATGTTTCCCTTGCTAGCCTGATTATACACTTTCTGATTGATCAAATGTTCATAACCCACAAGACACTGTGTGGGTACAGCCATTTATACAATATTTACCCAAATATAAGACTACTCCAAATTTAAGATGGCCCCTTCCCCCCCAATTATTAGAATCTACACATGGAAAATTATACATTTGTTATAATTTTCCACGTATAGAATCTAACTAGTGGAAGTTCATCTTAAATTTGCTTGGTTCCCCCACTGCTGTGGTGGGGAAAGCAGTGGTAGAAGGCAAGGGACCAGATCCCCTACCCTTTGCTCCCCTGCCCCTTGTCCCCCCGACATTCCCACACCATGCACCCCCCTGCCGCCTGTACCCCGCCATCCCTTGCTCCCAATACCTGTGCCTGCTCCCCAATTCTTGCTTCCTCCAACCCCTGCTCCCCTCCTCCCCCCTTGCTCCCCTCATCCCCAACCTTCTGCTTAGCTTCTGCTGCAACTCTGCTCCTCTGGGGCAGTCAGAAGCAATGCAGCCCCAGCCTGATCCTAGCCCAGCCTAACTAGAGAAAAGCAGCGGCAGCCAAGCAGGGTCAGGGCTGGGGGGGACCAAACCAAAGCCAAAGCAGAAGGTAAGAGGGGAGAGGACAGCTGGGGGAAACGGAGCATGGAGTGGGGGACTGGCTGCAGGTTCCCCCACCTGTCTCCCCCATGCTCACCCTGGCCATGTGTCCCCCTCCCCCGCCACGCAAGCTATTACAACCCAGGGCAGGCAACGGCTCACTTCCAATGTTTAGCCCAGAGCTCAAGCCAGAACTTAGCTGTCACCTGCCCAGGCTGGTACTCAATCCAAGACTAGGCTCTCCACACACACCCTGCCCCCACTCCATCTGACTGGGTAAAAACCCCTCATCTTGGATTCAAGTAAATACAGTAAATGCTGTAGCACTGCCATCTAATATAAAGTTGGCATGTGTTATAGTATTTTAGAACTCTTGTTTAAAGTAACTGTATAACTATTACTGCCCTCTGGATTTAATAAAGGATTTTTAGCTGAATTACAGATGTGGTCAATCAAATTTAATACAAGCCACAACTCTTCCACCAACTAGTATCAATAATTCTCTGTCCTTCATCTGATGATCTAAAAGACTATTCTAACAGAGCTAGAAACAGTGCTCAGGTTTTTATGATAGAACCAAGTCTCTCCTACCAAGGCCCACTTAAAATTTGCCCTATATGGGCAATGTCTGCATAACATACACCTGAAGCTAGTGACAAATTCTGCAGATTTTATAATTTGTTACTGGTTCACATAAGACATACAATGATTCAAGACTTAAACTAACTGCTGGAAAGAAGACTACCAGAGTAACACTAGGAGCATGAGAGTAGCCATGCTGTGAAACAATACTAAAGCAATGCAGAGCAGTTTCATTAGCAACACAGGACTTGTCCACCTGGCATTGTTCAAGTTATTGAAACCCTAGCTAACTGAGCTCAGGTGGACAGTCATACTGCAAAATAATACATAAGCTACACCAATGTAATGATATAATAGATATTAGCAGCAAGGAGCAGCTTAGTCCCCCACTAAATTTCTACTCTTTGTGTCAACAGCTTTCAAGCTTTAATCCACATTCCCAGAGACTGCCTGACTCAAATTTAACCCACCACTTCACTTAAATTGTAGATTCCTATATGTTTAAGGTAGAGGGGTTGAGGGTAGCACTTGATTAAACCTCAGGCTACTATCACTGCAATGAGAAGCCTCAAGAACTAAACTAGTGCTGGGGGTGGACTCTTTGGTTTGGCTTTTACTTTTTAAGTTTCTTTTCCTCTTGCATGTGGCAGCCCTTGCCATAGAGGCATTTTCTTATACCTGCAGGCTATTTAGTTGGGTCTTTTATGGACCGATGTAAAAAAGAAAAATCCTTTTCTTTTTACAAATATTTTTCTTAGTTGTCAGGCTTTTAAAAAAAAAGAAAAACAAAAAGACAGTACAGTACGGTGCAGTCAAAGTAGAGGAGGGAGGGGAAGGGTACGTGCGCACATGTACGTGGGATGGGGACAGAGGGGCAAAATCTCTTCCTCTCTTTCCCTGATGTTCCATGATTCAAGTGCTGTCAAAAGCATGTGGAAAAGAAACAATAAAAGAAAGGGGAAAAACCAAAGCAAACAGCCTGCCCCTGCTGTAGAAAATACGTCCATCATAGGCTGTGCGCAGCATGAACACCACAGGCAATGTCATGACATGACCTGAGCCTGACCTACACAGCAGTGACGCGAGTTGAGTAAGCACTGTAGACAGTGATATGGGGCACTAACAGAACACACAGAGAGGGAAGAGGCATAGGCGACTGGTGCCACCTTAGCCAGGGGGGCACATGCCACCCCAGTGACCAATCAGTGACCGGGGAAGGGGGATTCCTTCCCCGGCCAATCTCACTGACCGGGGGTGGGGGGCAGGGGAGGCCCTCCACAACAAAACTTACTGGCCAGCAAGCAGCCACAGTGCTTCCAGAAGTAGCCGCTGCCTACATCCGGCACTCACACTGCCTGGCCAGCACTTGCAGGGAGGGGCACCAGCACTCCCACCTGCCCCCACCCCCATCGCCTACACAGGGAATGTGGCCAGACAGGGGGTGCAGCAGCACTCTCAGGGGGAGCACGTGCACCCCTGTGCATCCCCTATGCGTGGCCACTGGGAAGAGGGTGGGCGTAGCACCAGAGCATAACTCCTATGAAAAACCAAACCCCACGATAAGAACATAATCTTAAACACATCATCGGGCTTCCCTGGAGCTCAGTGAAAAAGAGGATCCAAACCAGCGAGCACCCCCCGAGGACCCAGCCAGCCAACAGCTTCTCCCTTGAACCCGAACCCAAGGCTAGGCAAGTACCATGCATATCAACACGCCCCCCTTTTAACACACCAGCGGAAACTGCGGGCCAGGCCCACCACAGAAACTAAGCCCCCTTTGGTACTGGGGGTACTAGTGATGAGTTACAGATTTCTCTGGACAGATAATAATGAAAAGAGGGTCAGGTGTGGAGGCCAAAGGTTCAAAACAAGAGTGCCAAGAGGGAGGCACCAAGCAGAGCACACCAGACAACACCCACGGGCCCTTAGATGAGCCCAAAGAGCCAGCAAAAACTGCCCAGGGATACCCTGCTTGGAAATGGGAACAAAGCAGGGTGAGAGAATTGACCCCGCACTCCCTGGAACCCTCCTGGCCCGAGCAGGAGGTGGCTGCCCCACCCCCCGGCGGGTACTCACCGCCCTGGTTTCGTACAGCACCAGCTTCTGCACGGAGCGGATAATGGGGGCGGCGGCGGGCATGACGGGGCCGGGGGGTGGGGGCCGCGGCCCGGCTCCACGGACGAGTCGCCCAGTGGCCACGGGCCAGGAGCAAGGAAGAGCCGGTATCGCAGCTAGTTCCGGGGGGCGCGGGTCACGTGACGGGGAGGTGCGGCGGCCATGTCCTGTGCGGGCGGAAATGCCCGTGCCCGGAGAAGGGCGGTGGAGGATTACTCCACAGGGAGCTTGCGCGTGTTTCAAAGGGAGCGCGCGGAGCCCACTGCGCCGTGGGACTGGGGAGAGTGGTTCTGACCATTGCGGGGCGCGGCTTAGCTCCGCTCTTCCCGCACAGTGATTGGTAGGGCCGGGCTGGGCCGGGGGGTGTGGCCCCTTTGTGGGATCAGCACCCGGAACAGTTTCGAGCCCCTCCACCCTCCCCGCGCTCCTTCGAACCTCTCACGCAGCCCCGGGGCGGGGCGGGGCGGGGCGGTTGCCGGGGTGACGGCGATACACAAATCAGAGCCGGGAGCGAGCGCGGAGCGCGGCAGGGACCTGCTCCCCCTCGCCCCCCACGCGCCTCTCAGCGTAAGTGACTCCGTCCCCAACCTCCGCCCGCGCCTCGCTCTCGGGGCGCCCCCCCACCCCACCCCAGCCCCGGGCCGGGCCGGGCCGGGCCGGGCCGGGCCGGGGCGAGCGCTTGAGGTATTGGCAGAACCCGGCTCGCCCGGGAGCCTCCAGCCCGGCAACGGGGTCGTTTGAACACCCACCTCCGCGCCAGAGGGGAAAAGGGGCAAGCGCGCATGTGCGTGTACACGCCTCTGTGTTTGTGTGCGCGCGCGCGCGCTCTTGCGCGGGGGTGTTGCGTGTGTTTGCACACGTGTGTGCGTGTTCCTGGTTGGGGGGGTGCGTGCGTGCATGTGCACGCTTTGGGAGTGTGCATGTGCGTGTGCCTACGTGTGCATGTGCCGCCCCCCTGAGGTTGGCCCCCAACTCAGCACTGCTCAGGACAGGGCAGTTTTTTTGCCACGGGGGCTCATGGTGTTGGCAGGGAGCACTAAGCTGCGGCACAGTATAGGAGTAGATATGGGGCTTTTGCCCCTGGGCCCGCCCACAAATTGTGCCCCCACCCCGGATTCAGGAGTCACCCTTGGTGCATGCATGCCCGTCTGTGTACACACACACACTTGGGGTGCACACATGTGTATGCACGCACTTGGAGTGCTTGTGCACATGTGCCCTGATCCTCAAGGGAAACTTACACAACACTTCTCAGAGACGAGCCTATGAACTTCATTTCACCAGCCTCCTGGATACTAGAGATCCTGGACTAAACATAGACATTGGATTTTTGACACATTACAATCTGCCTGGCAACTGACTCCCCAGCCCAGCCTCTGGCTTCTTTACTTTTCATTCCATCCAGGAAGAGCTCACACCAACTGCTGAAACTTCCTTAGCCTGACAAAGGGTTTTTGAAACCGAAAGCTTGCTTAATAACTATTCTCCAACTATTTGGGTTGGTCTAATAAAAGATATCAAATTCACCCAAGGAACCTTGTCTGCCTGTGCACATGTGTGCATTTGGCTGATATGCATATGTGTGAGCTCACACTTGGAGGGGTATGCATGTGCATGTGTGTATGCCTGAATGTGTGCGCTTTGGGGGGGAGGAAGGGGTGTGTGTGTATTTACATGTCTGCATGTGTCCTGTGTCTGTGTGCTTGCAGGGATTTGTGCATGTGTGCGTCTGGGGGCAGGAGGGTTAAGTTTGTGGCAACTGTCAATCCTCCTGGATCATGGTGGATGCATGAGGGCCACCCAGACCTTCAGTGCATGCCTGGGCAGGAGGAGTGGAGGCTGCCCAGACTTTCCATCCTCCCTTTAGGGCACTAAGAGAGAATCCAAAGACCAGACTGCATCCAGATGTCTGGTGCTTCCATGGCTGTAAGAGTCATGTAAGTGTCTGGGAATCAAACTCAGGTCTCCTGTGTGGTAGACAAGGATTCTACCACTGAACCACAGGGGACTCCTGGAGAGTTAAATAGGCCCAGAGCAAAGCTGGTGTATGTGGTTGGGGTGGAATGGTGCCTACCTCCATGCTGAGCCAGAGGGACCTGACCCCAGGCATCAGGACAAGAAGCGCTGCTCTGACCCAGACGGCACTTCTGGATCTTTCGTTCATGGCTGTTGAAAGAATCAGTTGGAGATGTTTCCTCTGGCACCTCTAAGCCAGTAATGGTGGATGCCAGGGAGGGCATAGACTAGTCCAGTGGTTCTGAACCTTTTTTGTACTAGGACCCATATGTAAACGTCAGTGGCCAGTCCTGACCCAGTGCCCCCAGGCCCCAGCATGTGGGGCAGGGGGTAGGTGCGTGCATGGTGGGGAGGCCCAAGCAGCCCCTCACAGGCTGGGACTCTGCCAGCCTGCAAGGGAAAAGTTACTGTTTTCCGTGTTTTTCTCCTTTAAATGGGAATCCATTTTTAAAGTTTGTTTGCGACCCTTTCACATAGTCTTGTGACTCACTTTTGGGTCATGACCCACAGATTGACAAATGCTGAACTAGGAGGATAGATCACTCTGGAGAGATCCAGTCCAGTGGTCTCCCTATGTAGCATCTACTTCTGCTGCTGTGGGAGAGGGGATACTGGGCTAGATGGACCATTAGTCTGACCCACCGCTTTTGTTCTTAACCACCTCCCAAGCCATTGATTGGTCACAAACTGTTTCCCCTGCCTTGCTGTTCTCTGCCAGATCTTCACACCAGATCATCCTGCCTGCCTGCCCCCTCCCCCCCACCAGCCCATCTGCTGCATCAGTTGGGGATGGGAAGGAGCTGGGCCTTCCTGCAGGATTGCAGGGCAGAGCCCCACACCCTGATCTTCATCCTGACACAGCTAGTTGACAGCAGGAGTGACCAACCCTGGCTCTCTAGGTGTTCATCATCAAGTTGGTTGTTCTTCTTTCTTTTTTTTTGTTTTCTGGTAGTATCCACTGCCAAACCTGCTTTGGGACTCTTCCGTCCCAGCCCCATAACCAAGCTATCTCATTCTCCTGTGGGATATCAGTCTGGACATCATGTCTGTACCAGCTTTCTCCACATCTACATTTGAGATATAGCTGTCCCAGTGTGCTTTATGAGATCTATCATAGGCATCCAGGATGAAACAAGTGACATAGGCAGCCTCTGTGTGTGCGACACAGCAGACTGGGGAGGGGACAGACAGTACAGTGGCATAGCAGGCAGGGGCAGGTGATTGGAGTGGCACTTGGGGAGCATTCAGGGCTTATTTGAGTGCTCAGGGCTTGTTTGCCTGCTGCAAAGGTTCACACCCACTGATTTACATGATGGAGCTGCTGCTCCTATAGCTGTGCAACAGAGCTGTTTCAGCAAAGTCTCCCCTCAACACCTCCTTGTATGATATTAAGCCACCAAAGACCCTCTTCTGTTGCAAAAGCTGCATCCTGAGCAGGGGTTTTGCCAGCCCCACTGTATCAGCTAAAGGGTCTGATATTTTCATATCCCTAGCAAATATAACTTTTCTGGACAAACTTTGCAGCATAGACTAGACTTTTCCAGATCTTAACCGTGTAAGACTTGTTCGTCTTACGCACTGTGATTTGTCCCAATGACACTGATGTGTGTAAAGGTGAGGTCCCTGAAGTCTTTGCAGGATCAGAGCCCAGTTATGGAGGTGAAGGAAAGTAGCAAGGAGACTGACAAAGGTAGTTAGCTATGGTAGTCTGAAGTCAGGTGGGAGGCAGGACAGGGTGGAACCTTGTAGACTAACTTGTTCAGAAATGCTTAAGCTTTTATAAGCAACTGCCTATTTTACCAACTAGTCCATTTGTAGCATCTGACCAAGTAGGCATTTACCTATAGAACCTTAGGCATTTTTGAATAAGTTAGTTGATTAGCAGGGATCCTGGTTTTCTTTGATTAAAAATAAATAAATCCCCACTTTTTGGATTAAAAGAAGCAACATAAAATCTACATTTTTCCTTGATTAAAATGAAACTCCAGTATATATGCGTGTGTGCGTGTGCGCGTGTGTGTGTTAGTGGTGTTACGTTTTAAACATGGAAAAATGTGGACTTTGGGTTACTTTTTGTAATCCAAAAATTGGGGATTTTTTTTTTTAATCAGAGAAAACTAGGTTCCCTATTGATTAGATGCCACCCTGCCCTGCCTTCTGCAATGAGACTGAAGAAAGATTAAGGGGAGGAGATAAATAGACAATTGGATACTATTTGAGGATAAAATTGAAAGAGCTGCAGTCAGATTGGGAGTAGGGAGGCGGGGAGAAGGAAGATGCATTTAGTATTTGCAGGTAGGGAAGATTCTGATAATCTCTTATTTCTCTGAAGTAATTTCTCTCCAGTTACCACTAAATTCATTATTTCTTCAGCAGTTGTTTTTGTGTCAGTCAATAACTGTTGCTTACCTGCTGCTTTTTCCTTTTCCTCACCTGCCCGCCATGATCGATTTTTATTCAGTTTGCTATCTACTTATTCATCTTCTATATGGAGAAACAACTATGTCTGGTATTACATAAATAAGTTGGTTTTTTTTTTCTGACAGACTATTTATGGCTTCACAAAAGAAAAAACAAGTCAACCCCTTTGCAGATATATTCGATGAAGACGAAACTGAAAAAGCCTTTCTATTGTCCAAACCAACCTGCTTAATTATCCTTGGAAAGCCAGTAAGACATCCCATTTGAATATGAATATATTTCACTGAAAGTAATTTTGTCTCAAATAGGCTTTATAAAGGTTTTATTTTTTTCTTTAAAAAATTGGCTTAGAAATACTGTCAAAGCTACTGGTGGGCTTGGAATACATTCTTTTCATATCCAAAACTGTTGTGGAGGTCAGTGAGAAACTTGAGAAGGAACAGTCATGGGCCTAAACCTTGTAAGGTTTCTGCTTTAATTAATATCAACAAAAGTTGAAGGCACTGTCAGATTTTCAGCATTAAGTGCTGGCTCTGTCAATGGGAGACAGATCATTTGGAAAACTGCTTTAGTAAAATAAACTTTAGGAAACTGTTTCTCCTGTTGAATGAGTGTTCTGCTATCTTATTGGGATGGTAATTGTGTATGGTCCTTGGTAGGATCATACTTTTGGTTTGAATGACAAGTGAATTAAGTTAGCGGTGTTAATACTTAGAGTAAGGCACTGGCAGATGTTACATTTATTGTGCAATTAACATATTAATGACATGATAAATTGTAACATGTCACAAGTTCAGGGAATTTATGGTGGGATTAACTGGCAAACCAGTTGCGTCTATGTGGCTGGTTTCTATCCAGCATCAAATTGAATGTATGGCATTTGTCCCAGACCCAGGGCTGCCCTCCGCCTCATGCTGACAGTCACTGATTTTCAGCATCAGGCAGGGAACGGGACGCAGCTGCCCATATCTGTTGCCAGGGTTCTGGCAGGGGCAGCCTTGGGGTCTGGGTAGAGGGAAGCATGGGGTTCGAAAGTGGGACTGGAGCTGTGCCTGATGAATCCACAGAGGCAGCCCTGGGTCCCAGGACCTGGCAGCTGCTGCCTGACAGAGCCTGCAGAGGCAGGTCCGGTTCCCAGGTCTGGGCATCTTGGTGTCCTATGCCCTGCAACACTGAGATTTACATGCCCCTGAGTATGGGACTTCTCCTGCTCAGGGACATTTAAAGCTCTATACAACAGCCAATGTAGGGCCGCAGTGCAGGGTTTTATATGTCCCTGCATGGGTGCAGCCTATCAACTCCCCACACTCAGGATATTTAAGGTCCTTTTATGGCATGGACAGCTGAGGATTGGGGAATTCCCAATCTCCAGCTGCAGGATCCAGCAGTTTCATAGGGTTGGAAGGGACCTGAGGAGATAATCTAGTCCGACCCCCTGCCGTGGCAGGAAAGAGTACTGGGGTCAAACGACCCCGGCCAGATGTTCGTCCAGCCTTTTTTTAAAGTCCCCCAGGGTAGGAGCCAGCACCACTTCTCTTGGAAGTTGGTTCCAGGTCCTAGCCGCTCTGATAGTGAAATAGCACCTCCTGATGTCTAGCCTGAAACTACCCTCCGCTAGCTTGAGTCCATTGTTTCTTGTAACTCCCGGGAGTGCTCGGGGGAACAGGGACTCTCCCAATGCCTGCTGGTCCCCCTTGACTAGTTTGTAGGCTGCCACTAGATCCCCTCTCAGCCTTCTCTTTTGGAGGCTGAACAGGTTCAGGTCCCTCAGCCTCTCCTCAGAGGGCCTGCCCTGCTGACCCCTGATCATGCGGGTGGCCCTCCTTTGGACCCTCTCCATGTTGGGCACATCCCTCCTGAAGTGCGGCGCCCAGAACTGGACGCAGTATTCCAGCTGCGGCCTGACCAGTGCCGCATAGAGGAGGATGGTTGGCCTTCCTGACCGCGTCCCCACTTTGTCGGCCCATGTTCATCATGGCATCAATGATGACTCCAAGATCCTTTTCTGTCTTGACACTGGCAAGAAGGGAGTTCCCCAGCCTGTATGTGTGCCGCTGGTTCTTCCTCCCCAGGTGCATTACCCTGTACTTGTCAGTGTTGAACTCCATCCTGTTCTCATCGGCCCACCCCTGTAACCTGTCTAGACCTGCTTGCAGCCTGTTCCTTCCTACTAGCGTACCCACTTCACCCCACATCATGCGATTGGGATTAAGAAATTTTTATTCTCATATTACTATATCTGCCAGAAGCCTACGGGGCACATGTTATTACAGGTTTTCCTCTGTTTTTTTACAGTGCCAATGTATAATATTCAGGTTTCCCTCGCTTTATGCTGTACATGCATTCCTGGAAAATGGTGCCTAACTTGAGTTCGAATAAAGGGAACTGTAACAAGAGGGTGGTCAGGGTCACCATGCCGTCTCCTGCCGCCTCCTTTACCGTGTCATGTTGCTGGCTGGTACCCTCCAATTCTCGCCTGCCACGACTTTGATCTTCTGTATCTATATATATCTATGTATTATAGGGAGGCTGCCTTTCGTCCCCTGTTCCACGGTTATCCAGTTATCTCCAGTTCCTCTGCACTCTAGCCTTATGGCTATGCGTGGCTCCAACCAGTCCCATATCATGCCCCAAGCCTCACAGATGTAACAGACGTTGTTCTGTCTCTCTCCGTCTCCATTCCCTCTCTGACCCTTGGGCGCTCGGCAGCCCTGTCTCTCTTTCGGTGCCTTCTCTCCGGGGCCTTCTCAGTAATGCCGCCCCCTCTCTCTGGGGCCTTCTCAGTAATGCCACCCCTCTCCTGGGGCTCACCACAACGCTGCCCCCTTCTCCGGGGCTCACCACAACGCTGCCCCCTTCTCCGGGGCTTCTCAGCTGCCCCTCTCTGGGGCTGGGTTCTGTGCACCCTGAATGCTGCACCCTCACTGGCACTGTGAGTCTCCTTTGAGGCCTCCTCCATCCCCTAATAGCCTCACCCAAACCACCGGTGTAACAAGTAGCAACATAAACACAAGCCTCTTGGCTATAACATAAACAGAAGCCGCCCAGCCATAACAACGGTCAATCCTACCAAGGATCCTTTCTCTCTCTGCAGTATCAGATGCAGCTCTTTCCTCAGACCTCTCCTTTATAACATGGCTGAGAGCTCCCTCCTCCTTGGCTACTGGTAGGGAACTGCCTCTGGCCTCCTGCCTGTGCTTTATATAGGAGCCAGGCCCTGCCCCTTCTCATCAGCTGGCTAGGCAGGTGTGGGTCATTATTTCTCACAAGGTGCCTCAGCAACTGGCACCTGAGGGGTTATCCCAGCTTTTCCAGTAGCAGGCACCTTAGTGCCCTGCTACAGGAACCCACTTTAAAATGTAACAAATAGAGATAAATTCCAAGGGATACATTCCAAGACCTTGACTGTACTGACCCATTTCTACCACTTTTACAAGATAATTTTGGTACTCACCAAGAGCAGAGAGGGGTAGGAGATAAGCTAGCAGGACGCTTAGAAGCCACAGTGGGGATGGCAACTACACAAACACATGTTGCAGACAACAAGCAGGGAGCACAAATGCACACAGGTGACTATATTTTGGTGCTTATCACTCCCACAATGCACCGCACAAATCAGCTAACTGCGGGCTTCCACCACACTGATCCTATAAGAGTGAATTTACCTTGCATATAACAAATTTTGGGCATAAAAGGGTCATTGCATAAGAGCAAATTCACATATACAGAACCTGCATAAAGCAAGGGAAACCTGTAATTAAGATTACAGAGATGTGGGATAGTTCACATGACTGGAGTGCAGTCATGGATAAGTATAGCTTGTTTGGAAAGCATAGGAAGGGTACAAAAAGGCAGAGGTATTGCCCTACATATAAAGGCAGAGCCAACCCAAGCAGGATGCGGGGCCCAGGGCAAATCAGCTCATGCAGGGCCCCACTTCCACCTTGATCCTCTTGCCCTGGATGTGAAGAAGCTGCCACTGCTGCCTGCTGGTGGGGGCGAGGTAGCAAGTGATCGGATGCGAAGCCGGTGGCAGCGATGCAGAGTCACCACAGCCACTCTACCCAGCTCTGTAGGGGGGTCCCAAAGCGAAGGGCCCAGGGCAGTCACCCCAATTCACCCCCCACAAGGATGGCCTTGCATAGAGGTGAGGTATATGTGTTCTGAAATGCAGTATGAAGTAGGAGGCAAGCCTGTTGAAAGCTTCCAAGTACATGTCAGAAGAGAGAGCTAAAAGGGGGATGCGATGGTAAGCATCTCTTACAGGCTTCTACACCAAGAGGAGGAGGTGGATGAGGCTTTCTATTCATAGTTTGACAGATTTTTAGGCTCTGGAAGGGACTTTACAGATCATCTGGTCCAGCCCCCTGCACTTGGGCAGGAAAGACCACTGGGGTCAGATGACCCAGCAAGATGGGGTTCAAGATGTTTTTTGAAGATCACCAGGGTGGGTAACTGTACCACCTCTGGGGGTAGTCTGTTCCAAACCCTCGGTACTTGACTTGTAAAGAAGTTTTTTTTTCTTATGTCTAGTCTGAAGTGCTCTTCAAACAGCTTGCGCCCATTATTTCCAGTCCTCCCCTGGAGGGCCTTGGTGAATAGTTTTAAAGAAGTGATGGAAGCTTCCAGATCACAGGATCTGGTTTTCATATGGCACTTCAGTTATGGAGCTCACAACAGTTCACAAGCAGCCCTGGAGTGCGCTGGGGATAACTTTTTGATACAGATGGTAGAGAAGGCAACTATAGGGGACGCTCTTCTTAACTTGCTGCTTACCAACAGGGAGGAATTGGTTGAGAATGTAAAGATGGAAGGTCATTTGAGTGACACTGAACACAAAATGATAGAGTGATAGAGGAAGAAAGGAGTGCAGCAGAATAAAGACCCTGAAGTTTAGAAAAGCAGCCTTTTACAAACTCAGGGAACTGGTGGTCAGGATCTCCTGGGAGGCAAGTCTGAAGGGAAAAGGAGTCTAGAAAAACTGGCTGTACTTTAAGGAGGCCCTGTTAAGGGTGATGCGACAGAAGAATGAGAAGCACAACAGGCAACCAACCTGGCTAAAAAGCAATTTCTTCAATGAGCTGAAACTCAAGAATTCTATAAAGGAGTTCTATACAGTGAAATCTTGATCATATTACTAGAGAAGAGTATAGGAGTATCACATGTGCCTGCAGGGAGATAATTATGTAACCGATGCCAGCATGCTAAGGCCAGGTGATGCACTGGATTTTGGGTCCTCAGGGTGCCAGTAGCCCTGGGAGCCCCTCAGGCAGACTACTGATTGATGTGCCCCATGGAGAGGTGTGTACTTCACCCTCACCACCCAGGAATTTGCTCTGAACCTGATGAACACATTATTCTTTATTATACACAACTAATTTATTTACAAAAAATAAATAAAAAGTATGTAATAAGAATAGTTAATAATAAAACTAACAATTTAGATAAAATTTACAACTGCAACATTAGGTGGATAATTCCAGCACAGTGGTTGTTCCTACTTGTGTTAAACAACCTCAATATTTAAACTCACCTTGTTAGAACCTTTTAAAACAGTTTCCCCCCCATAACCCAGTTGATTTTCTTCAGGTCATAATCCACTTCCCTGAACAATAAATGGCAACACAGCTATAACTATGATCCACCACTAGATGCCAAAGGCGAGGCTTCTGCTACTCTGGAGAAAATGGACTCCTTTAATCCTTCCTGTCAACACAGAAAAATAGGCTCTGAACAGCTGCTGCAGGCAATAGGCTCCCTTTTGTGTCCTTTATTGACAAATTATTCCCTAAGCCAGGGGTTTTCAACCTTTTTTAACAAGTGTACCCCTTCTGTCTCAAAGTTTTACCTCATGTACCCCTTTATATATTTTTCTTGTTTTTAAGTGGGGAGGAGCAGATGAAGGCCCCACAGTGAGGGAGGGAGCGGGGCAGGGACAGGTACTGTTCAGCCAGGGTCAGGCAGGGTGCAGGATGGAGCCATGAGCGGCTCATCCAGAGGGCACAGAGAGGGAAGGTGGCTCTTGCCGCTGAGCACACCCTGGGATGCCATTGGGGGTGTACCCTTGGATCTGCATGTGGGGTGAAGGAGAGCTTCTGCTGGGGGGGGGGCAGATTGTGGCCCCAGCAGTGGGGGAGGGAGCAGGGCTGAGGCAGGAGCAGGGGCTGCCCAGCCAGGGCGGGGAGCAGAACTGAGCTGTGCTGGGGGGCAGCTCCCGCAGCTATGCACATCCCAGGAGGGCATGGTGGTGTGTACCCCCAGATCTGCACGTGGGGGGCCACTGTGGGCTGGGGTGCTGGGCTCTTCCGGTGGGGGGCTCAGCTGGGCTGTGCTCAGGATGGGTGGCAGTGGCACTGGGAGGGAGCTTGGGGGGGGCTATGGTGAATACTGGAGTGACTGCAACCCCCCCCCCTTTAGCACCACTCTTGTAGGCACCCACAGTGAGGGAGGGAGTGGGACTGGAGCAGGGGCAGGTGCTGCCCAACTGGGGCAAAGTATGGGATAGAGCCTCAAGTGACTCGCATCCAAGGGTTGATGACTCCCACCACTGCACACACCCCAGGAGGGCATAGGGGGTGCGTGTCCCTGTATCTGCACGCAGGGTGTGGACAAGCTTGGGCTGCGCCAGGCTGTTCCTGGGTTAGGCTGTGCTTGGGGCGAGTGGCAGCGGCGCTGGGAGTGGGCTATGCGAGGGGTTGCACCCACCCCAGAATTTGTCATAGCCCCATCCAACCTCCCTTTCCCAGTGCAGCCTGGCCCAACACCCCCACCAGGAGCAGCTCAGCGCTGCCTCAGCCCACAGTGGCCTGCAGCCCACCATGCCCCACATGCAGATCTGGGGGCAACCCCCTCTGCATGCCCTCCCGGGGTGTGCACAGCAGCAGGAGCCGCCACTCCCTGTGCTTCCTGAATGAGCCACTCATGGCTCTGTCCTGTGCTTTGCCCCGACTGGGAAGCGCCTGCTCCAGCCCCAGCCCCAGCCCTGGTCCCTCCCTCACCATAGGGGCCTATGGGATTGGAGCTACCGGGGGGGGGGCCTGTGGCCACTCCAGAATTCACTGTAGCCCCCCCAATCCCACTCCCAGCACCACCGACCCCCGTTCTCAAGCGTAGCCCAGCCCCCCGCTAAGAAGAGCCTGGCACAGCCCCAGCCAGCCCCGCCCTGTCCTGCCCTGCCCCACTTGCAGCTACAGGGGCACATGCCCCACCATGCCCTCCTGGGGTGTGCGTAGCAACAGGAGCCATCCCCTCCTCCTGCTCAGCTCTGTCCCACAGCCCACCCTGACTGGGCAGCCCCTGCCCCACTCCCTCCCCCCACAACAAACTTACCAGCCAGACCCAGCTGCTCTCCACATGGGCAGGTTGTGTTCCTGGCCACCCGTGTACTGCACTGTGGCTGTGTGAATGCACACAGAGTTCTGTGTACCCCCTATGATCACCCCTAGGGGTACACGTACCCCCAGTTGACATCCACTGCCTTAAGCATTTTCCTTCTGGAAATACACTTCCTGCAAACACTAGTGATTAGGTGTCCCCTCACGCATCAATGCTGGTTTGTATTCTCTCAGCCTACTCCCTCTTGGAGCTGTCTCTCCCTCCCAGTACATTCACTCGCAGACATGGTTTCCCTCTGCAGGTCTTTGACTCTGCTGCTTCTCCCAACTCCAGCAAGGCTGCCAGCTTTGCTTACCAACCCCTCCCAACTCTTTCCCAGGCACCTGTGTCCCTGGTTGCATAGCTCTGAACCCAGTGGGGAACCAGCTTCTCACACAATGACACACACTCTCCCCGTCCTGATGCCTGCTCCCTGGACAAGTTTTAGCTCAGTCTCCCCTGGCTGGGGGCTGAGTCTGTGCCCCCTCTCTCCAGGGCTGGAGTTTGTTCCTCCCAGCTTTTCTTCTTCCTTTCCTTCCCTCAGTATTTATGGTTCACTAGCAGCCAATCAGAACCCCCAGTTTGCAGTGTGGGCTCTGGTCACAATTTAAATGCTCCAATAAGAAGCATGCACCATACACTGTATACCCTCCTGTCTGGTAAAGCTTATGCACACTCTACCAAGCCTTGCTGCCCTTTTCTTGCAGAGCTCTTAAGCACAGCTCACCTGCTTGGCTTGCAGCCAGGCAAGCTTTGCAGCTGTTACAATTAGAAAGACCAAGGCATGATTTGAGATGCAGCTGGCAAGAGACATAAGGCAATAAAAAGGGATTCTATAAACATGCCAAAAGTAAGAGAAATATCGGAGAAACCATAAGTCCCTTATGAAATGTGGAAGGCAATTTAGTTGTGAATGATGCAAAGAAAGCTGAACTATTTAACACCTTTTTTACTTTAGCCTTCATAAATAGGGGTGGCTACCAGATGACAAGTGCAGTTGGCAACATAGATCACAGGGAAGGAAACAAGCAGCCTAGAGTAGCAGAAGAATGGGTTAAAAATTATTGACAGAAGCTAGATGCTTTCAAGCTGGCAGGGCTACATAAGATACACTCTAGGATACTGAAGGAATTGGCTGAGGTAATGTCTGAGCCATTCTCTTTGAGAATTCCATCAAGGTTGGTGTGTCCTGTCTGACTAGAAAAGGCAGATATAGTGCCCATCTTTAAGAAATGAAAGAAGGAGAATCCGGGGAACAATAAACAAGTCAGCCTGACCTCAATACCTGGAAAGATCATGGAGCAGGTCCTCAAAGAATCTGTTGTGAGGCGCTGTCTGGACGCTCTCCTTTAGGAGGCTGAAACCCTGCCTGTTCAGAATATTGCAGGCCTGCGCCACTTTTAACTTGGTCTAGAAGCATTTTAGTCCAGTCCGCTCAGATGGAGTGCTGTCGCCTGCCACGACTTGACATTATCACATACATTCTGGGGAACTGAAGGAAATGGTTTAATGGTAATCCCAGTAGCTGTAGGCCAATCTTTTTATGGGGCTCCAATCTCCCCTTTACCCCACGCTAACCACATCAGATGTACTTCAGCAGGAATGTTCGGTGTCTCCGCCTCTCTTCTATTTCTGTGGGCTCCGTACAACTCTAAGTTTGAGTGTAGACTGATGATGAAGGGACAACTGCACATGAGACTTTCAATAATGGCTGGTCATTAAGCGTAACCTCGACCCAACACAAAAAAGAAAAACAGCAAACTAACAAAACACAGTTCATGGCCTCCTGCCGCTTTAGGGATGATGTCCCCGTCCCTATTATAATCTTTCGTTCTCCTCCCCTCTGACACAGCTATAACTGAGTCCTTGATGCAGCCACGGGAGGAATATCTCTTCACTTAAAATGGGCATCATAAATAATTAATCAACATGAGGAAGAAAAAGGAAAATAAAAGCACAAAAAAAATCAATTTAAGTACTTATCTGGATTATTTGCTTTCTTGTCTGGCATAGGGCTCTTGCAGTCATTGCAGTCCACTAGCCACATGTCAGTAACCAGAGACTCTAGCTTCTCATAGATTTCATAGATTTTATAGACGTTAGGGATGGAAGGGACCTTGAAGATCATCAAGTCCAGCCCCTTGCCCCAGGGGCAGGAAGTCAGCTAGGGTCAAAGGATCCCAGCAAGATAAGCATCCAAACATTTCTTGAATTAATCCAGAGTAGGTGCCTGCACCACTTCTGGAGGGAGTCTATTTCAGGCCATGGTGGCTCGGACAGTAAAGAAATTTTTCCTTATGTCCAGCCTAAAACGGACTTGGGGGAGTTTATGACCGTTGGTCCTTGTTATCCCTTGGGGTGCTCTGGTAAACAGACATTCCCCCAGATGCACACTCCTTATGTACTTATAGGAAGCCACCAGGTCCCCCCTGATCCTGTGCTTTTCCAAGCTGAAGAGTTCCATGGCTCTCAGCCTCTCTTCATAAGCGATCATGCAAGTGGCTCTCCTCTGGACTCTCTCAAGTTTCTCAACATCCTTCTTGAATTGTGGAGCCCAGAATCAGATGCAGTACTCCAGCTGTGGCCTCACCAAGGCCAAGTACAGCGGGAGGATGACATCCTGAGACTTACTTGAGAAGCATCTATAGATGCAATCCAGAGTTTTGTTTGCTTTGCCAGCTGCGACATCGCATTGGCGGCTCATGTTCATCTTGTGGTCAGTCATGACCCCCAAGTCTCTTTCAGCCATGGTGCTAGTAAGCATAGCACTGCCAAACCTATAAGCATGCTGTGGGTTATAAGAAGCTCCTGAAGCTTCTCTAGGGATCTGCCTTGCCTTCTCCAGATGATCTCACTGGACTCTTCAGTGGCCATGTGGCCACGCTCAGCTTGCAGGTTTGCAACTCCTGCCTGCTGGAGGACTATCTCAGTTCCAGTTTCTGGCTATCCCAGAAGTGAGAGCACACCATGCTCTGACGGTGTCCTCCCCATTCTGCCCCTTACCAGGGCCCTAAATAGCCCTGCCAGGGATCTCTCCTCCAATCCGGAGGGAGAGGCTGCTTTTAAAATGCTGTGCCTTGAGTGTGGTACAGCATGCCTGCTCTGGGATCTGGTGAGTGCCAGGCTGCTGAGCAACCATTCCTGGCATTTCTTCCCTGTTCCCTGCAGCTCTCTCACAGGCACCTAAAGAAAAACAAGGTATTCAGGGAGAGCCCGAATGGATTCAGCAAGAGCAAGTCATACCTGACCAACCTGATTTCCTTCTGTGATAAAGTGACAGGCTCTGTGGATGGTGGGAGAGCAATGGATGTGATATACCTTGAGTTGAGCAAGGTTTTTGACACTGTCTCTCACAACATTCTCATTAACAAACTGAGAAACTACACACTAGCTGAAAGTACTGTAAGGTGGATACATAAGGATCTTTGTACTTAATGATGATAACGAGTTTGGGGGGGACTGATGCACCTCAGTGGCTCAGTGTCTATTTGGGAGTAGGTATCGAGTGGTGTTCCCCAGGGGTCTACCCTAAGTCTGGTGTTGATTAATATCTTCATTAATGGAGATACTGCACAATGAGACTGAGTGCATGCTTAACAAAGTTGCAGACAACACCAAATTGGGTGGGGTTACAAGAACTCTGGAGGGCAGGGCTATGATTCACAGTGACCGGGATAAACTGGAGAAATGGTCCACAATCAACCAGATGAGATTCAGCAAGGACAAGTGCAAACTCCTGCATTTAGAAAGGAATAATCACATGTACAAATACAGACTGGGAAATGACGGGCTAGGCTGCAGTAGTGCAGAGAAGGATTTGGCAGTTCTAGTAGACCATAAGCTGAATATGGGCCAACAGTGTGCCCTTGTTGCCAAGAAAAAACCCAGCAGCATGCTGGGTTGTATCAGCAGAAGTGTCACTTGCAGAGCGGGGAAAGTGATGCTTTCACTCTGTTCAGCACTGAGGAGGCTTCACCTAAATTCCTGTGTCCAGCTTTGGGCAAGAAGGATGTGGACAGTTTGGAAGCAGTGCAGCACAAAGCAACAAAAATGGTTAGGGGCCTGGGAAACCAGGCTTATGAAGAAAGGCTGAAAAAACTAAGGTTATTTAGTCTGAGAAAAAGAAGATTAAGCCGGGGAGTTGATAACAGTGTTCAAATACCTGAAGGACAATTATAGAGAGGATGGAGATGGGCTTTTCCCTGTGGTAGTAGAGGACAGGACTAGAGGCAATGACCTTTCAAAGTTCAGCAGAGGAAATTGAAGTTGTAGGTGAGGAGGAACTCTGACAATGAGGGTGGTCAAGCATTGGAACAGGCTACTTGGAGCAATTGTAGAATCTCCAACTTAGAAGTTTTTGAGAGCAAGTTAGACAAGCACTTGGCTGAGATGGTTTAGTTAGGGATGATCCTGCCTTGAGCAGGGGGTTGGACTAGATATTATGAGGTCCCTTCCAGCCTTACTTTCCTAAATCCTAATGTGGTCATTTATTTTTTATGTTCAAGTGAATGTTTTAATATTTAAAATATGACAAATTTGCAGGTTTAAGACAAAATATAAGTAAATAGACCCATTAAATTGTTTAGTTGAGCATACTGCATTACAGATACATGATGATATAATACTAAATAGTATTTCAATATTTTCTGTTTAAATCAGGTAGGTATTTAACTGGAAAGATCAACCAAAGCATCCTGTTTAAGTAATTTGTAATTTATTACAGTTGTAATTTAAAAGCTCTCTGTTTCTGAAATGAAAAGTTACATGGTCTCTTAGACTAAGATGATTTGTAATTGCCAGGTAATAAGCACCCATTTGTTGCATTCCATTGAGCTCACTGGAAAGCTAAGAAAGAGTTAGTTGCCTAATCTTAAATAACTCCAGATATCTAGCTATATGCAAATATGGGAGGAATTTTATATTTTTAAGGGCAACCCAACATAAAATATTTTATTTAAAGAAAATACTTTATTATATCCGGGGCCATGGAAGCACAGAGTATGCTCAGCTGAAAAGCTGCCTTTAATACATTTTTATGATTGATATTTGGCCCAAACTTGTGTACATTTGTGCAGTGCTGAAGTTCAGAATTTAAACAAAAGGAAAAAATTCAAACATTTTTTTCTGGTAACACTATTTTTTATGTATGCAATTATTTAAAGAGCATCCATCACCATATTACAAGGGGCTTCTTTTAAAGCTAAGAAAATACTAGCTTGAAAACAATCAATAAAGCCAAAACTAAGGCGGGTAGCTTTCCATCACATGCATTGGACTCTAGCCACTTCTACTTAGAAACTTTTGCTCATATAATATCAATTAAGCAACATAATTTTTATACTGTTTTTAGCCTAGCAAAATATTATTGTATTGTATATTGTATTGGCTATTGTATTGTATTGGCTATTGTGTATTGTATTGGCTGTGTATTGTATTGGCTATTGTGTATTGTATTGGCTGTATATTGTATTGGCTATTGTATATACAGGCTATAGTGTATGCTGACAACTCCTCTTGCTTATATATTCTCTTTTATTTGGGAAATGGCATAAAAATACTGGCAAATAACTCTCTGCCAGTAAAAGCTATGTCTGTCTCCATTGGGAGCTATGCCATAGCTATTAGGGGTGTGCAAAATAGGCCTTATTCGATTTGGATTTGGCCCAAATCAGGGACAGTGATTTGATTAATTGATTTGGATCACTGTTCCCGATTTGATTTGGCCAAATCCAAATCTGAAGATTTGATACTGATTCAAAGAATAAGCGATTCGGACATAGACACAGCTTTAAATGTTTTTTCTACATACCTCGAGGTACCAGCACAGCTCATGAACACTGCGATGCTGGGGTGGATGAAACATCCCACAGGAGTGGAGGGGGGCCCCTGCATGCTCGGGGGTGAACCCAAAAGTGGACCGGAAGTACTTTTGGTCCATTTCTGGTTCCACTGGGGAGTGTGCGGGAGGCCTCCCTGTGCCTCCCAGCTTGGCAGTCAGCCACGGGGGGGATCCTGGGTGACCCCCAGATCCAGAAGGCACCAGTCGCTAAGCCAGGGAGGCACAGGGGGGCCCTCCTGCGTGCTCTCCAGCAGACTCGGAAGTGGACTGGAAGTGCTTCTGGTCCACTTCTGGGTCAGCTGCCGAGTGCGCTGGGGATCCCCCTACACTTTTGTGGGGGGCTCCATCTGCCCCAGCATCACAGCATTCATGAGCTGCCAGCTACCTAGAGGTATGTAGAAAAAGTATTTAAAGCTGTGTCTACGTCCAAATCACCAAAACTTTCCAAATATCTCCTAATTGATTCGGAGGTGTTGCAGGGCACCAAGGTGCCTGCTCCTATAAGAGCAGAAACTGCCTGGGGAGAGCCACGCAGAAGTCTACAGGTGCAGGTTACTGTGGCAACAGCCCAACAGGTAAATTAGCCTGCACCTGCACCCAGTCAGCTGACCAAGAGAGGCAGAGCCCTGGGCAAATATAAACCCCAGGGCTAGGGAAGGGGAGTTCTCTGTCAGCAGTCGAGGGGGAAGGAGCTCTCAGAAAAGAAGCTCATGAGAGAGGCTTGGCTGCTTGTTCTACCCTGGCTAGAATTAAGGGGCTCCAGGAGCTCACCCGAGACTCTGGCTTATAAGGCACTTAGTGCTGGGAGAAGCTTGATGTTTTAAAGGGACAGAGCACACCCGGAACTGCTTATATTGTGTTATAGCCCAGGGGCTCAGTGTTTAGTTGCTGTTTTTACTGGTGGATTGGGCTGAGGCTATTGGGGAAGGAGGGGGGCCCACAACAGTGTGGGGACCCCAGCACCAGAGAAGGGCACAGAGACAGGGCTGCGAGAACCCCAGCACCAGAGAAGGGTACAGAGATAGGGCTGCAGAGAGCCCGGCGCCAGTGTGGGCACAGAGACAGGGCTGTGGAGAGCCCAGTGCCAGAGAAGGGTGCAGAGACAGGGCTGCGCAGAGCCCAGGGAGGACAAGGAGCCAAGTTATATCAAGGCCCAGGACAGACAACGTCAATACCATCTGTGAGTCTTGGGGCGTGGTAAAGGGGTGATTTGGAGCGATGCATCTAGCCCATAAGGCTGAGAGTGTTCCGTGAATCATCCATTTTGAAGCGGGATGCCAAGGGGTCTAAGAACCCACAGAGGTCAGAGGAGTCCAGTAAGACTGTGTCCTCCGGACAATAAGATCAAGGGCAGCCTCCCTATTCTAAAAGTACCAGCAAGACGTGGCTGGCAAGAAAGAGGGTGCCTGTTGGGCAAGATTGGCATGGTCAAGGAGCCCCAGGGGTATCACGGCCATCCCTGGGGACCCCATCCTGTGACAGGAGGGTTCTGATTCGATTCAGAGAGATTAAAGAGTCTCCTGATTCGATTCAGATTCGGAAATTCAGCCACCGATTTGGGTCGAATCTCCATTGAATCGAATCAGGGACCGAAACTTCACACAGCCCTAATAGCTGTGGTAGCAAATCTTTTCTCATGTAGGCAAGATCTCATGATCAGGCAAACTACGAAGGGAAGTGAGTTAAAAGGTATACTCCTAAACAATAAATTCCTGTGTTTTGCTAGCTTTTATATGAAGCTGTAGAGGAGTGCAAAATTTGTGAAGAGCAGTGTACTACTGTAGTATTGCAAGAAAGTGATTTTTAAAATATTGCAACATAAAACACGCACACATTAGGAAATGTAAAAGGCAAGGTTGCCTGCAATGGTACATTAATGTCTTTGAATTATCTAGTTTGTGTTCTGTGTTTCCCACCATGCTGCTGCCCTTTTGAATCTGCAAATTGGATGTAGACTTGGGCAGGGCAATTTAATGAATGAAGCGGAATAATGAATGAAGTGAACGGTCAAGTTAAAAGAAATATTTAAGATGTTCCTCTATCAAGTCAAATCAAAACAAAACACTCCATTTTAACTTTAAAAATTGTAACCAGCAAAATAAGCATACTCATTTCATTTCATAATCTTGTGACTTCTGCCTTTGTCCTGTCTCATCTGTTCTCCATATTATCTCTCTGCTGTCCTCTTATTTGTATATGATATTGCCCATTTTCACAAATCCTCATTTTTCTAATAGCCTTAAGTCCTGGAGTTATGGGAGTATGTGATTTTCATTTTTTCCTCCCAAACTTAAGCTTTTACTACTCAACTTCGGGCAGAAAAGTATTGTAGGGCATGTTTAAGGGAGTAAGATACAAATGCTTACAAAATTAAGAGAATCACCTAAATTATGAGGCAAAATGAGGACTATGATGCATTATTTTTTATCAAAATAAGTTATACATAGTAGTGTAATGTTGCATATGTACAGAGTACAGTTTTCAGTCGCAACATTCTTTCTTTTTCAAATTTACCAGGTTTATGAATTTTTATTGATGACTAACATGTCTTGTTTAATGCTTTAAGATTCAGACATCTTTGATACAATTCCATTCTGACATGTTATTTCAAAATGTCACTGTGGAACTTCATATTTCTTGCTTTTTTGTGACTTGCTGGGTTTCTTCTTTCTTTCGTATCATCGTCATTGATAACAAAGTTTTAGCAGGCCTTATATTTGTGAAACATGAAACTTGTAAAATAACCTTGTTAAAATTGTACAACACATAATAAATTAAGAGCAATCAGAGTGCTTGTTATTCTTTGCTATGTTGGCTTTTCAGGGCTAACAAAAATAAAAACACAGGAGAAGTATTTTATTACTGAAGTCGACTGGTAAGACTGGATATAAATGGGCGGCAGATCTGTGGAGTAAGAAAGTGAATATTTTGCAGAGCCACTTTTCAGAGTAGGGTACATCTTAAATGGAAAAATATTTCAGATATCATGTCTTTCTATCTCTACAAATCTTTCTATACTTAGGCATAAGTGAAGGGGTTTGATCAAACTTAGCAAAGAAAAAAATTATTTTGGTCTGTGACCAAGGATTTAATATTTCAGTCCAGTAAAATCTTTGTAAAAATTTATGGTCAACTTGTAGCAGAGGTTTGAAATAGATTTACAAGCATATTTAATGTAAATAAAATCAACTAAAGGATAATGGGAAGTATATATTGTTCAGTAACCTGTTGTGTTTCTCCATTGCTTAACTTAGAGGGCCTAATCTTGACTAGAGCTTGCAGTTGCTATTGCACTAGTAAAAAAACCATGCCCTGGTATTTTTTTGGTAACTGTAATATAAAGACAAATAATAGGGCTTGAATTTCATTTGTATTTTATTGTCTACTAGGAATGGCAAAGTAGATTTAAGCAAAAATGTATTTTTTTTTTCTTTTGAAGGGTGCTGGGAAGAAAACATTAGCAAGAAAAATAGCACAAATATGGAAATGCACATTCATAGAAGGTAAATAACATTGGTATCCAGAGCACAGCACTAGCTTTATAACAGTTTTTATTTAGAGTAGTCTTCATACTCCCTGTGATACTGGTTGATACATTGTTGACTTCAGTGGGGCCAACAGATTATCTGACAGGAAACGTATCATTGCTGAACCAGGCAAGTGCATCTGCCTATGCCACAAAGCTGCTAAACAAAGCAGTTTTCTCCTCTTTTGTGAAGAGAATGTTAACGTTTAATGACGCAACCAGAACCCCAGTCTTGTAAAGATCTTATCTTCATGTGGAGTTTCTCTGAAATCAGTGGCGTCTACATGAGTGCAGAGGCCTGTGAGGTAGGGAGTATCTTTCTGTTCTGTGTTTGCACAGTGCCTAACACACTGGGTTCCTAGTCCATGTCCTGGGCTTCTAACCGTATTGTAATCTAAATAAAAATAGATGAAAATTGGTGCTCTTGCCTTTGTAATTTCAAGTCAAAAAGTATCTGAGGGGTCATTTCAGTGGGAGCAGGGAGAGATTCTCCTACCCTGCAGCTTTCAGTTGGCCCACAGAAAGATGATTTGCTGCACTATTCAGTTTCATTTCCCTAACTCACTCTCCCTGAAGGTCCCTAAGGGTGGAAACAGAGGATCTTTCCTTGCCCTTGTTCCACCATAAAAATGTTTATGGCAGCACAAGGATGAATGAAACAGGCATCCCTGTACCACTTGTTGCCCCCAAATGCCCAATATTTGTGGGTGCGACAAAGGTGGTAATAGATTGAGCCACTTTATTGCAGTGGACATCTGTTTGCTCAGTAGCAACAGCTTCCCTGCCTCGGTTTGAGGGGCCCAATCCTGTATACCCTGGGAATTCCTGGGCAGGAGTGGGTCCCTCAAGTTGCTGGAGCATCTGTCTGGCTTTTCCGGTTTACAGAGATGTGCCCCAGGGACATCATAGTAAGCAGGGAACTCTGGGCTTTCCCCACTTAAAGAGACACACCCCCATGAGGTGTTTTTGCCTCTGTGCTAGGACCTGGTACCACCCATGCTTCACATGGAGACATGAATTAGCATAGGTCCCAACATGGAAGCATGGGGCAGTGAGGAAGGTGGGAAACCCCTGGCAAGGGAAACACATGTGCCGCCTGTCACTGACCCATGTCTCTGCAAGTCAGCACAGGAACCTGCATGGGTCCTTGCAACTCTTTGCTGGTACCTGCACTGATCCATGTGTCACCTGGAGGGACAAGTCAGTGCTGGTCCCAGCAAGGAAGTGTGGGACAGTGAAGGAGGTGGGGAATTCCCTGGCAAAGGGAGCATGTTACCTCTTGTCCCACATTGGGCCCTTGCCCATTGTAGTACAGTGGGCAATGTGCATTTCGCACAGTGAAGAGGATCAGCTGTGACTGTTTCTGTCCTTAAGGTCAGCAGGTGCAAAGCAATTTCTTGGCACAATTCTTTGCCACAGCAAATGCATTGCTAGAAGCGCTGGTCATTTAAAGGCATTTTGAGGAAAAGGGCTAGAAACTTTGATAGGCAAAAAATGAGCTTAGGTCTCCAGCAATTTCTTGTTGTCTTACACTAAGCTGCAGTTACTGGAGCAAAAAAAAAAAACCATAGCAGTGCTCCAGCTTCAAACATTTGATATTAGATATAATCAAAATTATCGGCATGAGCATGAGAGCTCAACAAGGATTGCTGAGTAGAGAGAGTTTCACTTCTTTCCTGTTTTGTGTTTCAAGAGCAGTTGTGTGTGTGTAGACTGGGTGGGATGGAAGGAAATTATGTCTGATTTTACTCCAGAGTGAAAAAAAATGGAATACTTCTTAAATTCTGGGAAATACTTCTCTTTTTAGGATGTTGTACTTTAGGATATTTTGCTTCAAGCTTTTATCTCTGCCTCAGATTTTTCCTACCAGTTTACGACTGATGTGAAAGGGAGAACTTGAAAGGGAGACATGGTAAACTAAAGATATAATATCCTTAAATTGTAGGGAAACTACTTCAAATAACTTTTTATAACTTCTTATAAATGAACTCTATAGTTTACAACTTTTCTTAATTTTTTTTTTAATTATAAATGTTTTTCTTGAATTAATTAAAAATGGAGGCCCTCTAGTGGTCAAAAGAATACTTCAGATTCTCTTGATTAAAAATGTCTTACAACATAGCAAATAAAATGTCTTTTATTGCATTTTGAAGACTTTGAGTTCAAATCTTAGTGAAGTTGAAGTTTTATTAAATCTCTTAGCTTTTCTATCAGTGAAAATACAGAATTCTAAATTCATACCACTTTTCTAAACAAAAGTGATACCTGATGCAAAACATTTCATGTGGTTAAAAAAAATGAAAAAAAGAATTGTACAGCTATTTAATGATCAGTTACTCATGAAAATAAACAGGTTAGAAAAGTGCTTATTGTTCCAAATGAACAAAATCATGAATATACATTTAGGGACAGATCTTTCCATCTCTCTTTATGGACACTGTCTTTGACTTTGATAGGATTTATACATAAGAAGGATTTATACAAGCATTCTTATGGGCCCAACCCATCATTGCAGTTCACCAAGTCATACTAAAAAAATAGTTAGGAGGCCTGTTGTTACTGTCAGTTTTATCTCTCTTAATTTATATAAACTTCTTTTCAACTGGCTGTTTTTAGAGCTGACATTTTTGTTTGTTCTTCTTATAAAATTTGATTCCTTAATATGCAAAATAGTTCCATTAAAATATTCATCAATGGATTTCATGGTAGTTGCAGTATGATAGTATGGGATGCTAATTAAGACAGCCCTTCTAGGTGATTTCTATATTTAAATGTACTATATAGATGCAAAATATGTTTCATTAATTGTTTTCATTTTAATTTTTAGCTTTGGAAGTAATAGAAGAAAATATTTCTACAGGAACAGAATATGGACTTAAGGTAAATATGTACCTTTTATTAAATTTCATGTAGTAAGGTTGGAGTGTCGTTCTATTTGTGATGGTTGAGGAAATTTGTAAGAAGCAAGGGCTTTTTCTGATATCTTTTATTGAACAAACTGCATTGTTGGAACAGACGTTAGACAAGAGTTCAGGTAAAGAGTGCTAAAGAAGGGCACTTCGTGCCCCAGAGCTTGTCTTTCCCAACTATACAGTTAGTTTAATAAAAGAATAGCAGCAAAAAACCAAACAACCCCCCCCCCCCAAAAAAAAAAAATTTAATTCTTGCATTACATTTCATGATGTTCATCAGGCTCAGCTTTATTCCCATTAAAGGCAATGGTGGTAGGAGGGACAAGAACACAGATATTTTAAGAAGTTATATTTTATATTTTTTAGTGTCAAGAATTGCTTTATAGAGGTCAAAGTATCCCTGAAGAACTGGTTACAAGGATGATTCTGAAAAAGACTGAGACACCAGAAGCTGCTCATTTTGGTAGGTGGTTTGTTTTTTTGTTCTCTCAAACTATGCTACCACAACCCTGTAAAAGTTTTTTCATCTTATAAATCCCCCATACATTATTTTTTTAAATATTCTAATTAGAACGCATCAGAGTACATGTGTAGGCACCCTAGGAGATTCAAATCTTGTCTTTTCCCAATGTATGGGTCCTCCATTTGAATCTTTGGTATCTTGTACCTTGTAACCTCACCTATCTTCCCAGAAAACAGCAATTTTGGTGGTAATATCTTCATCTAGGATAGTTCAGGCTCTGGTGGCAGGGTTGCCACACACTTTATTTCACAAACGTAAGGTCTCTTGGAGATCTCATCCAAAATTATTTATGACTTTCATTTAAAGCAAACAATATATTAACCTGTAGTTTTTCCAAAGCCTCATTGTCATGAAGACAAAAAAGACTTCATCTGCTGAATGTTCACAGGGCCCTATCTCTCTGTATCAATAGAATGAACCTCTTTAGAGCTTCTCCAAAGATTAAGAGACAAGGCAGCTTCAGCAGAGTGGATTATATCGTGCATGAACATTTGCTAAATTCTAGTTTACAAAATTCCTTCTATACAGACATCTACTCATTTGGTGAGATTACAGTGTACTTCTCCAGCTCTTCTGAACAATGTCCTGATACATAAACATATGCAAAGCTTCTACATGGTTACAATAGTAATCTATGCAATAGCCTAACTATGGAGGGATTACCAGAGAAGTAGCACAAAAACAGCTAACCACACTGCCACTATTGGCACAGTAGGAGCCAGCAGTGCCCTGTGTGTTGGTGGTTCTCCCAGTTGCAGATCTGCTGTGCCACACCTCTGCTTCTTCGGATAATTACTCTAAACATTACACAATACTTCAAAGTTCTTGATATGATGCAGACATTTGCAAAGCAGTTCTCCATTTAGTGATCCAATAGACTCCAAACAAATTATTTTACTAACAACTGCTTGAGAGTCGCCTACAATAGAACAGATATGTGTGCAGTCACTCAAAGGAGAGGAATGGTTACTTACCATTCATAGTAAATGTGGTTCTTTGTGATGTTCTCTTCATTTGTACATTCTGAATCCTTGTACCATTCTTTCATCTTTGGAAATGCAAACATCAGTTTCAGTTAGAAGGAACTGAAAGGGAGGCAGATTGGTTCCAAGTATTAGGACTTGCAGGGCTCCCTCCTTATGGTACTGGTAGCAAAAGTCTCTAGCACACACCAAAAGTGAAAAGAGTGTCAACACATCTTGAAGAACAGCAGATACCTCAAAGAAGAACATCAAATGCTAGTTTCTTGTCTATATACATAGCTGTGGTCACCTGACCTAGATAAGTCATCCAGACAGATATAGGCTATGTATACAGAGCTGAAGGCTTATCTTCAGAAGGGTATGTATTATTGTAACTCCAACTTCTAACCTTAGTTTGAAAAATAAAGGGTCTACTTCCCACTTATTATTATTCTACACTTTTGGGAATCACTACATAGGAAATCAGTGAAATGGGAATGAACATTTGAACCCTAGTTTACATAAGCAAGAAAATTCTCAGTCAAATTTGTTTCTTTCATATCTCTCCCCATGAAACACCTCAATGATGGGGTGGTCCCCATCAACCATTTGTTCTGACTTAGACCACAATGTATTGGTATTAGTTAGCCAGCTTGGTTGAGAAAAACGGGTTCACTAGATGACAATTGAACAGATATAGCTGTCAAAATGAAGTGCCAAAATACTGCTCAGGGGGGCACATCTACATGTGCATATTAAGGTGAAGCAATAAACTCCAGTGAATATCACACTAGGGTTTATTGCTCCTGGGTGCTGTGTTTACATCTGCATCTGGGACTGCAACAGGTTGAGCTAGGTTGGAGCAACCCCAGCTGGCAGGGAGCCTGGGGGGTCAGCCTGCCAGCCTGGGGCTGCTCCACCCTAGTTCAACATACTGCAGAGGGTCAATCTGGGGTACGAGGATGCTCCAGAGTGGGACTAGCCAGCAGGCAGCCCCTGCACTGAAGCACCCTTGTGCTCTACCTAGACACATCAGTGTCTATGCGTGTGCTGCTGCAGAGTAAAAAAAACTCCACAGCAGGATAGTACTGTATTTACAAGTCCTATCCTGCTGCAGAGTTTATTAGTTTCCTGTGCCCTAATAGAGCCACACATATAGGCACCAAGGGTGTGTGTAGACAAAACGGGGGTTTACTTTGCCCTAAATTGAAGCAGTGGGTTTTTAAAAACACCGCTTCAATTTAGGGCAAAGTAAACCACCATGTCATGTACACCCATGTCTTACCTGCCTCTCTGGTGGCAGGGAGGGGAGGGCGAGCTGCCGGTGGGTGGAGTGGTACCTGGGCTGTGGGGGGGACTGGACTGGGACTTCCCTCCATGGCAGCGGCAGCACCCCCCAGGTGGCATCTGCCCATAGGCACCTGGCTCAGGTGGTCCCAGGGGGCACCGCAGCCACAGAGGAAAGGACCAGGTCCCTGCACAGCTCGCGCAGGCAGGCTCCAGGGGGGAAAAAAAGGAGGCTCGCCGCTTTTTTCTTTGGTGGAGCTTGCTTTCCTGGGCTGCTGCCAAGCTGCCTGCACTGGCTGCTTGCACAGCCCCTGAGCTGCACAGAGCCCAATGCTTCACTCCTCGGAGCTCCTTGGTGTTTTAGTTTGCTGCACCCCAAAGTCATTTAAGGCGCATTATGCCACTGAATGTGCTACAGTGACTGGAATTAATATGCAATACACTCCCAACACATGCAAACACCAACGCCATTAAAGCGGTGCAAAAGCATTTAACCCACTTTAAGGTGTCGTGCAGACATGCCCCTCATTTCATCTATAGATGTTTACTGCAGAGCTAATTAGTCAACTCAGTAAATGTTTTGTGTAGACACAGCCTGTTAGTCCAGGCCATGTATTCCAACTGAGCCTCCACCTAACTGCCACATCACTATTCTTTCCTCCAGACTTCCCAATCCATTAAAAAAACCCCACTGTATATCCCTCCACCACATCAGTCACACTGATGTATACTGATATTCCATCAGTACTATTCCTCGCCCCATTAACAGGCAAGACTGAAGAAATCAAACCAACCAATTCTGACCAATAACCATAAACATCTCAGATTCAAGACCATCTGGCCCCTTAAATATAATTATTCCTTTGTCCTTTCTCCCATTTAAGACAGTGAGCAAAAGTTAAAAGGACCTAAATGACATTAAGAGAAGGATCAAAGCAAAACAAATTCTAAATGCTTTTTGTGTTCAACTATAAGGCACCCTGTTCTCTGGATCTGCAGGGTTGGTTAAGACAATGGTAGGCTCATGAATCTAAAGCCAGGAGGAATGCCTGACTTCAAGGTCTGTCCCCATTGATAGGTATCCATTTGTCTTTGGCATGCAGCTTGTGAGCTAAAATTTTGCAAACTGCCTTTCCCTCATTCACTTTGTTTTGTCTAATGCAAGGGTGGGCAAAATACATCCCGCAGGCCAGATCTGGCCCATGAGGCCATTCTATCTGGCTCACGGGGACCCTAAAAAATTTAGAAAATTAACATTTATCTGCCCTTGGTTCCTGTCAAAAATGACAGGAACAAAGGGCAGTAGGACCCAGGGGAAGCCCAGCGGGCTCCCACAACAGCAGGGCCGCCCAGCCCTGTCCTACCCCACCCAGCCAGAAGCCCCAAGGGGGGCTTCTGGCCTGGGACCACGTGGCTGCCCCACGCCAGAACCTCAGGTAAGGGGGAAGTGGTGGGGAAGGGCAGGGGAGGACCTCAGGCAGGGAAGGATCCCAGGGAAAAGCGGCCCGGAGAAAAGCTGAGCGCGGGGGAGAAAGAGTGGCCCCTCGCACCGCGGCTGGCACCCCACACTGCAGCTGCTCGCAGCCCATGCAGGGCTGTCCTGAGCAGGCACAGCCAGCTCCACACGGGCTGTGAGCAGCTGCAGCACGGGGTGGGGTGGGGCGGGGCGCTTTCCCCTCCACCCCCTGCACTCAGCACCACCTTGTACCCAGCCCCACTGCCAGCCCGGGCCCCCACGCCAGCCCCAGACTTGCCCGTCAGGACTGCATGTGGTGACAACAGCTGGGGCCCCCTAACTTGCAGACAGTGGTTGCCACCACAGCCTGTGGGCTGCCCAGTGCACACTCCAGGCAGGCAGCAGCATCCAACACTGCCTGCCATGGCAAGGGGGGGTGGGGGGCGCAGCTGCTGCCACTGACAAGCAAGCCTGGAGCCAGCGCAGAGCCCAGGTTGGCAGCAGGGCCAGGTTACAAGCTGGTGCCGAGTATGGGGAAAAGCGACCCCTTGTTCACCCCATAGCCCTGCACTGTAGCCACTTGCAGCCCACGTGGGGCTGCCTGTGCCTGCTCCAGACAGCCCCATGTGGGCTGCGAGCACCTGCAGCAGGGAGCGCCGGCCATGGGGCAGGCAAGGGGCCGCTTTTCCCTATGCTCAGCACCAGCTTCTTCCCTGCCGGTAAGCAGAGGATCAGGGCTGTGCGCTGCCCCCTGCCCATACTGTGGGGCTGGGGGGCATGGAGTGAGAAGGTGTGGGAGCCAGTGGGAACACGGGGCCCACACCAGTGTCCCGGGGCCAGTGCTGGCAAGGCCCAGAGCAGGGCAGCAGGAGTACAGGGTCCTGGCTGGCAGGGGCTCTATGGATCTGGGCCAGCTCCCCCATCTCCCTGCACCCTGCTGGTGCAGCCCAGCCTGGCTCCACAGACTCCTGCCAGCCTGTGCCCCACTTTGGGCCCTGCCAGTGCTGGCCCTGGGACATTGGTCCCAAGACATTGGGACATTAGTCCCAAGATGGTGACCAGGGGGTGGGGCACCTGTCAAGGGACGGGGCTACCCATGTGGCCCTCAACAGCCTGCCAAAACTGGGAAAGTGGCCCTCCACCCGAAATATTTGCCTGCCCCTGGCCTAATGTGTACAAAGTGCTTATTGTCTGGGTCCAGATGTGGACCTTCATGGTACCCATGGACAGCCATGGCATGTCTCTGGTTCCCTAATAATATACAGAGTGGGGTCCTTCTCGGAATTTTTCTGTGGAAGATTGTGGGATAAATTGTCTTTCCTTAATGTGGTTTTGTCACCCAACACATTGATTAGTTTTGTGTAATTGTAGCAGAAGCTAGAATGATGGATCTGTTGGAAGAGTTCTTCCTGGCTGCAGCCTAACAGTTAAAGGAGTGGGGCAGAAAGAGTGGAAGGGGATTCAGGAATTTCAGAAATGTACAAGGCCACTGGTTGCAAGAGGCACAGAGGAAGAAGCATATACAACTTTGGAAGACATGAAGAATGCTGCAATGTGTGTGCCAGTGTTACTGGAGCAGGAAAATTAATATGGTATAGTGGAACCATATCATTTTGCAAAGGTGGCTTGATTAGCAGTAGTTCAAAGACTTCTGCAGGAAGAAGCAGACCTTCAAAGACCTATGTGAGAAGTGTTTGCAGTATGGTTTGAGAGAGCCCATGTGGTTCAGAATTATATTGCTATTGCTGTCTGGAAACTGGAAATTCTATACTGCAGCTCCAAGGCTAACATGTTTAACAAGTAAACTGTTGAACTGGTAGTAGTGGAGGTGCCACCAGAAGGAGCCAGCAAATATGCTCACTTCAACCAATCCTATCCTCTGATTCTGCAGGAATTGGTAGACTACAGAGCCAACCTCATCAACACCTATGTAAGTAGTACTGGCAAGATGCACAAAACCAGAGGTATATAAGTCTGATACTTACATGCTTGGACAAGTTGGGAATTAATTCCCTCCTGATGACATGTACAGTATGCAAGTGTTCATGATGATTTTGGGGGACCCTAACTAACCTCTTCTGCCATGGTTTATGATATCATAGCCAGACAACATGAGGCTGCACAGAAAATTCAGTTACTTCTTAACAATTGAAGAGTGGCGGTGAAGTATACATTTGGAGGGTTGAAGACAAGATGACACTGTATCCAAAATAATGTGAATGTTGACATTCGAAACACCATACCCATGACTGTGGCTTGTTGCATTTGCAAAGCATCCTGAGCCAAAGTGTGAATATTTTTCTTTTGAGTGGACTTTGAACACTGATGAACTCTGTAGCTGTTTTTCACAATTGTAGAAGTTTCTATAAGTCATACTTTGATAGGGATGATGCCCTGAAGGAAAAAACTCACCGCAGAGGGAAGAGCTCCTGAGCCAGTGGGACACAGCGGCAAACTGGATGTCCGGCAGGAGCAAAACCACAGCAGAGAAAAACGCTGAAGCAACGAAAGGGAAAGGAAAAAAAGAAAGAAAAGGCACAACAGGTCCAGGCAGAGCCAGGGTCGGCTTTAGCCCCGGCATGGACCCATTCTGTGGAGACATGCTGGCGCCGATTTGCCTCCCGGCCCCTTAGAGTAGAGATAAAAGCTCTGCCGGAAGCAGAGTGGGGAGGACCAGAAGTGAGACTTCTGGTGGGGCCAGAAGAGCCCCGAGGAAGAGGGAGCTCCACAAAGGAGCAGTAGTGGCTGCCCCAGGAGGGGGCACACAAAGAAAGGAAAAGCCCACAAGGGCTAAGGTACAACATACCTGAAGAGGAGGTGTGGGTCCCAATTGCCTCTGGACAGGATTGGACAGCCAAGGACCCCAGAAAGGGAAAAGAGAGCCAGGAAGTCCGGACCAAAGTAACTACATAACAGAGAAACAAGGACGTCACTTGTAACAAGGTAACCTGGGGATAGCGAGGACTGCAAGCAAGTCTTTGCTACAGCAGGGAGCCCAGGCCAAGTGAGGTCCATACCCTATTTTTCCTTTAAGGCCAAAAGGACCAAGACAAAAGAAAATTATGACCTTAGCCCACCTTTGAGGTGAGCAGAAGATAACATCTTAAGTTTGACGTAAAGCAGGGTGTAGGGGAGGTGCAGCCCTGAATTGGGAAACCGGACAAGCCTAGTTATGGAAGACCCCAGGGAAGGTGGGTGTAACATTCAACTCCCAGTAATAACTTATTTTTCCATCAAAGACGTGGCAAGAGAGACCCCCCCTAAAAGCCTTCCAAGGCAATATCGAACTAGCTGGACCCCAAAGAAACAGCGAAACCTGAGAGGTCCCTAAGAGCTAGGTGTACGGGCGAATGCCATGGAAACTTACAAATACACATCCAGGTCAAGGGAAGCAAGAGAAATTAGACACCATAGGTGCTTATATCCAAATCATACATATTGACTTTAATGAGTAATCATTTGCTAGCACGTGCTGTTTTGTGGATAGCAAAATGCCTTGGAACATGTTGTACTGATATGTTACAGGGCTTCAAAGTACCACCTGTGCTAATATTCTTTAAATTGCTGGGATAAGGAGACTGCTAATGTGTATAGGATATTTTGTGCCTGGTTAATTTTATAGATTGCCTTTGGTAAGGGACAATGTATTTGCGAAACAGAAAATCAATTTAAATATAACTTTGTGTTAGCTAGTTTAGGGACATGGTGTGCCATGTAGATTACAGCTTTTTTATATACTTTCATAAAGCCTTTGACATAATTTTATCTTCTCATTTCCTTACAATGTAGTGGTCAACAACAGAATCACCTTTTGCTTACAGAACTGTAGAACATAAAAACATAAAAACAGTGAAGTAAGACCTGATGATCACTAAAAAAATGTATTTTCATAATTATTATAAAACCTGCAGTCTGTAAAACCAGAGTGCAAAAAATACAGGTAGCTTCTCTGATAGCGATAACTGCTGCGTGCAGTGCCCCATTTGTTTTCCTTTCTCCTGTCTCTTGTATAGGGTGTGTGCCTCTATGGGCTGAATGAATTGGGGTTGTTTTTTGTCTCAGTTCTTGAGATGAAGCACTCAAAATCACACACATTTGTCATGGAGCACCTTCCAGGAAGGTGCTAGCATGGGACAGAAGCCAGATGAGATGTGGCTTCTAGACTGGGGGAAAGGGGCCTGGTTGTGGGGATTCAGGCTCCTTCCATGCTCCAAGGTTCATGGCATTTCAGTCCTTCAGCCTCCCTGGATCTTAAATTTCACAGTCATTGAGGGAGTGTGATTAAGATTCTCTTTTACTAGCCAGGGTTCCCTGATTGTTTTTTCCTGTAAGCAATCCATGTAGGGTTTAAGAATTTTGGAGGTTGTTGAATGAAAGCAGCAGGTGACATTCCAGGCAAATAGAGGAATGATGACAGTCTAGGCAAAGAGCCTGGTGTCAGCACATGATATCTAGAAAGAGAGAGGCAAATCAGTTAATGAGATGGACCAGCAAAGTTTGCCCTATAATTCCTTCTGAATGACAAATCTGCAAGCATTATCTCCCAGGACTGGAGAAGGATCTAGAACGAGGTGGGCAAAATGGCAGATCCAGCCAGTGGCTGGACTCCGTTTCCCAGCAGGTTCTGCCTGCCTTGCTGTGGTGGGTTTCCATGGAGACCGCAGGAGTGGCAGGGCTGTGATAGCACAGGGCCAGGATTCCCATGGAGACCAGCCCCAGCAGCACCGGCAGGGCGCACGGCTAGGCAGAGAGCTGCTTTGGGGCCCGGGCCCGGGCTGGGGCTAGGGCCAGGGCTGGCATGTTGCAGCAGTGATAGCATGGTCCAAAGCCAGGGCAAAACTGTGATGTACTGCCTGCACACCCAGGCTCCAGACCATGATGTCTCCATGGAAACCAGGTGCAGCAATACAGGCAGGGGCTGCTGGGAAATGGAATCCACCGTGGGCCTGATCTGGCCTGCAGGTCAGACTTTGCCCTCCCTGATCTAGAAAAATATTTAACTAAATACTAGTGTAAGCACTGTATAACTGATTGCCACAGATTCTCTCCCACCCAGTAAAAACACCGCAGGAAAGAGAATAAAAAGAGATCTTTGCCACTGGGGGATTAAATGGTTTGAGTAGTTTGATCTTTGCCACTGAGGGATTCACTAAGTTATCTCCACAGTAACTGAAACAGTAAGACCTTTGCCAGAAACAAAGTTCTCCCACCCCATCTCATAGATTTCATAGACATTAGGGCTGGAAGGGACCTTGAAGATCATGAAGTCCAGCCCTCTGCCCCAGGGGCAGGAAGTCAGCTAGGGTCAAAGAATCCCAGCAAGATAAGCATCCAAATGTTTCTTGAATGAGTCCAGAGTAGGTGCCTGTACCACTTCTGGAGGGAGCCTATTCCAGGTCTTGGGGGCTCAGACAGTAAAGAAGTTTTTCCTTATGCCCAGCCTAAAACATTCTTGGAAAAGTTTATGACCATTGGTCCTCATTATCCTTTGGGGTGCTCTGGTGAACAGATGTATCCCCAGATCCTGATGCACACCACTTATGTATTTACAGGTAGCCACCAGGTCACTCCTAAGCCTGCACTTTGAGGCTGAAGAGTCTCATGGCTCTCAGCCTCTCTTCATAAGGCCTATTTTCTTTCCCTCTGATCATGTGCGTGGCTGTCCTCTAGAGTCTCTCAAGCTTCTTGACATCTTTCTTGAATTGTGAAGCCCAGATTTGGTTGTAGTACTCCAGCTGCAGCCTCATCAAGGCCAAGTACAGCAGGAAGATGACATCCTGAGATTTACCTGAGAAGCATCTATGGATGCAAGCCAGAGTTTTGTTTACTTTGCCAGCTGTGACATCGCATTGGTGGCTCATGTTCATCTTGTGGTCAGTCATGACCCCCAAGTCTCTTTCAGTCATGGTGCTAGCGAGCGTAGCACTGCCGAGCCTGTAAGCGTGCTGTGGGGGTTTTTTCCCTGAGGTGGAGTACCTTGCATTTTTTGGTATTAAATGTCATCAGGTTTATATCCGCCCACTTTCTAAGCTTATCCAAGTCAACCTGGATCAGTAGTCTATCTTCAGATGTGGACACTATGCCCCAAATTTTAGTGTCATTGGCAAACTTGACCAGTGCACTTCTGACACCAATGTCCACATCGTTGATAAAAATATTAAAGAGAACCAGTCCAAGGACAGAGCATTGGGGGACAGCACTAGTCACGGAGCACCATAATGATTCGCTTCCATTAACTACTACTCTCATCTTCTGCTCTTTATAGGGAAACTTTTACAGCAAGAAACTGACCTCCATTAACTTTTGACACTGACAAATGTTCTCCTTCAAGTGCTCTTTAGTTTACAGACAAAGTTACAATTATATTTCTATATGTTTCCTTAAACTGTAAATCCATAAACAACATGCTTTTGCAATGCAGTAGGGGGAAAAATATGATCTTATGTAACAAATCCCAAGCAGTGTTTGATCACATAGGCATGGTTAAAAACAATAGGGCAATACTAGAAAAGAGCAATGGCATTATTTTCTCCACTTAGCTGTCACCTTGGGATGAACATGGCAATGAGACTGTTTAACAGAAACCAATCACACACCCTGAGACACCCAAATTTCTCTCTAACTGTAAATGTATTGGTCATTCATCAGGAAATTCCTCCCTCTCCATACCAAAATTTCCCTCAGATAAACTTTGGAACCACTTGTTGGGTTAAGGTTCTGGTTCCTCCAATTCCAGTTCCATGGAATGTGATACACTGGTTCATGCTGCAACCCAATCCTGTGATTACTCCAGTGGGTTGGGCTTGAAATTCCCTGGTAATGGTAAATATTCCTGATACTGGGGGCATCTACATGAGATGTTTACTGTGGAGTAGACTAATTAGCTCCACAGTGACCGCATCTATATGAGACATTTAATAACTGCATACCCGAGTACTAAATTACTGCACAGTAAAGCATCCCTGCATGGCTTCTGGGTGATGCTGACTGCTCAGTAGCTTGTGCACAGTAGCATTGTGCAACAGTAGCATTGCGTTGTGCAACCTTGTGCAACGCTACTGCACAGTAGCGTTGCATCGTGGTTGCTACTGAGATGGTCGCTACTGAGATGCTACTGTGCAGTACTGTGCCGTACTAACAAGCTACTGCGCAGTAAGCATCTCATGTAGATGCAGCCAGTAAACATCTCATAGCTCGGAGCAATCCTGGCTGGGTCATGAGTGACTACAGGGCTCTGGGGGCTGGGCTTAGGGTGTGGGAGGTGCAGGTAATTTTCTCCTCCATCCTCCCGGTTGCATGCCGTGGGCCCAGGAGAGACAGATGTATCAAAGAGGTGAACCAAAGGCTCTGGCAATGGTGCTACTGAGAGGGTTTTGACTTACTTGACCACAGCATGCACTTCAGAGACAGAGGTCTTCTGGGAAGAGACAGTATCCACCTCATGCCAAAGGGGAAGGCTTGTTTCTCGGCCAGGATGGTGGACCTCCTGGACAGGGCTTTAAACTGAGATTGTCGGGGGATGGGAGGACAATGAGCGAATGAAGCCCAGGGGCCAACAAACAAACAACTATTACAACAGGAGATGATAGGAAGAACACTACAGCACAATCTGAAGGACTGGAGCTCCCTCAACATGACAGAAAACCGAACCTCCAGCAGAGAGCTCAAATACCTGTATACAAATGCCAGGAACATAGGAAACAAACAGGAGGAACTGGCCATCCTGATTTCCAGCAGCAACTATGATATCATAGGGATAACAGAAATCTGGTGGAACTCTACCCATGATTGGACCAGAGCTATAGAGGGCTACACCCTTCATAGGAGGGATCACATAGGGAAAAAGTGTGGAGGTGTAGCTTTATATGTAAAGAAGCAGTACAGCTCCTTGGAAGCCAAAATTGGAACTAAGGAAGGGTGACTTGAGACCCTCTGTGTCAAGACACGGGGGTGAGGTGGGGTGGGGAAGAGATATGGCAAAAGGGACCTAACTGTAGGAATATATTACAGACCTCTGAATCAAGATGAGGAGCTAGATCTGAAATTCTCCAGAGAACTGGAAGAGGCTGCAAGAGCACGGGATATGGTCATTGTGGGCAACTTTAACTACCCAGACATTTCCTGGGAAGAACACTCAGCCAAATGTGATTGGTCGCATAGATTCCTGAATGTATTGATGAGCTCTACCTGTCTCAGAAGTATATGGGCCTATCAAAGGAAATATGTTCCTAGACTTAGTTTTGGCCAAAGGGGATAACCTGATGAATGATCCTAGGTGACATGAGGGTAACCTAGGCAACAGTGACCATGGCAGTATCACTTTCACTGCCCATTGTAGGGCTGGGAAATCTGTCAGTAAGGTACAAATTCTTGACTTTAAAAAAGCTGACTTCAATAAGCTAAGGACTGTAGTGAGTAATGTCCTACGGGATCATGGACCACAGGGAAAAGGTCTGGATGAAGAGTGGTCATTCCTCAAGGACATGATCCTTGGTGCACAGAAACTGTCCATACCTATACACAAAAAAGGTGGCACAGGGGCTGGGAGGCCATCTTGGCTCAATAGGGAAGTAGCAGATCTTCTGAAAAAGAAAAGGGAGGCTTACCAATGATGGAAGCTAGGAATAGACCCCAAGGAGAACTACATAAGATTGGCCCACACTTGCAGGTGGCAGATTAGAAAAGCAGAGATGGTGACAGAATTCAGGTTACCAACCTAAATCAAGGAGAATAAGAAGTCCCTCTATAGGTATGTAGGTAACAGGAGGAAAAACCAGTGTGTCACAGCACACTGAAGTGCCTGCTCCTTTAAGAGCAGAAACCACCTAGGGAGAGGGCCCCAGGAGCCAGGCAGAAACCCCACAGGTATAGGTTACTATGACAGCAGGCTAACAAGGGAATTAGCCTGCACCTGCACCCGGTAAGTTGACCGGAAGAAGGCAGGGCCCTGGGCACATATAAACCCCAGGGCTGAGGCCAGCAGGAGTTAGTTCACTGACAGCAGCCAGGGGAAGGAGCCTCCAGAGAAGAATTGCCCAGAAACACTGTGGACACCTGATATGCTGCCTATAGAACTAACGGGGCTCCAGCAGCTCACCAGGTACCCTGGGCTACAAGGCACTTAAGGCTTGCGGGGTAGTTTGACTCTTTTAAAGGGACAGAGAGCACCCTGACCTGGTTGTATTATGTTATAGCCCAGGGTCTGAATTTTTGGCTGTTGTTTATAAACCGGTGAACCAGACTGAGGCTACTGGGGAGAAGGAGGCCTCATTAGGACCACACTACAGTGTGGAGACCCCAGCACCAGCAGGCACAGCGACAGGGCTGCAGAGAGCCCAGCACCAGTTTGGCTGCAGAGACAGAACTGCGGAGAGCCCAGCGCCAGTGGGATGACATTTATATATCATCTGTGAGGCTTGGGGCATGGTAAAGGGGCAGTTTTGGAGCCATGCATCTATCCCATAAGGCTGAGGGTGTCCTGTGAGGCATCCATTTTGAGCGGGACCCAAAAAAGGGGGTCCAAGAACCCACAGAGTTCAGTGGGCTCCATCAGGACCGTGCCCAAACATAAACTCAAGGACAGCCTCCCTATTTATTATAAATACCAGCAAGATGTGACAGGCAAGGAAAAGGGTGTCCATTGGGCAAGATTGGCACGGAGCCCTAGGGGCATCCCGGCCACCCCTAGGGATCACACCCCATGACACATTGGACATGTGGGACCATTACTCAATGCATTTGGACATCTGATCACTGACACCAGACTGAACTCCTGAATGAGTACTTCGCATCTGTATTCCACCAGTCTAAAAGTGATAGCCTGCTGAATGCAGATATGACACAGAATAATCACAGTAGCAATTTACCAACATTCAATGTAGAGCTGGTGAAAAAACAGCTAGAGAGGCTGGATATCTATAAGTCAGCTGGACTGAATGAACTCCATCTGAGAGTGCTGAGCAGGCTAGTTGAAGTCATCGAAGGACTGCTGGCAAACTTCTTTGAGAATTTGTGGTGCTCAGGAGAGGTTCCAGAAGACTGGAAGAGGGCCAATGTTGTGCCTATCTTCGAGAAGGGGAGGAGCGAGGACCCAGGGAACTATAGGCCAATCAGCCTGACCTCAATCCCAGGAAAAATCCTCAAAAATGTTTTCAAGGAGTCCTTACGTGATAAGTTAGTAGAAGGCAAAATTTTGAACAACAGCCAGCACAATTTTGTCGTGAGTAGGTCATGTCTAACTAACCGCATTTCCTTCTACGACCAGGTTACTCACCATCTGGATAAGGGAGATGAGGTCAACATCATTTATTTGGATTTTAGGAAGGCCTTTGACTTGATGTCACACAAGGCTTTCAAGGTGAAACTAGAAGACTATGGGCTCAACAATTCAACGGTCAGATGGGTGGGAAACTGGCTGCGGGATTGGACCCAGAGAGTACTAATAGACAGATCTGTGTCTACCTGGTGGAAGGTAGCCAGCGGGGTCCACCAGGGTATGGTACTTGGACAAGTGCTTTTCAACATCTTCATCAATGATCTGGATGTGGAAGTGAAAAGCTCACTGACAAAGTTCATCGATGACACTAAGCTCTGGGGAAGTACGGCCACACATCAGGGTAGACTGACAATCCAGGAGGGCCTAGACAGATTAGTTAGATGGGTGGACTGGAACCAGATGGTGTTCAGCACTGAGAAGTGTAAAGTTCTCCATCTGTGGAGGAAAAAATCTTCAACAAACTTACAAACTCAGTGGTGCCACACTAGCTAGCACCACATCTGAAAGGGACCTGGGGGTCATAATTTACCATAAAATGAATATGAGCCACCAGTGTGATGATGCAGTTAGCAGAGCAAACAATACGTTGGCATGCATCAACCAATGCATTTCAAGCAAAACTAAGGACATTGTTCTCCTGCTCTGCTTGGCATTGGTAAGGCTGCAGCTGGACTACTGCATCCAGTTCTGGGCACCACACTTCAAGAAGGATGTGGAGAAGCTTGAGAGAGTCCAGAGAAGAGCCACTTGATTAGAAGTCTAAAGAGCTAGCCATACAAGGAAAGGCTGACAGATATAGGATTGTTCAGCCTAGAACAGAGAAGACTTCAGGGGGATTTGGTGGTAGCTTAGAACAACTGTTCACCAAAGCACCCCAGGGGAAAACTAGGAGCAATGGTCATAAACTCCTAGAAGAAGGTTTCAGACTGGATATAAGGAAAAACTTCTTCACGGTTTGTGTGACCAAACGCTGGAATAGACTCCCAGCAGGGGGTGGTGCAGGCATCTACCCTGGAAATCTTCAAAAGGAGACTGGGTGCATACCTTGCTGGGGTTATTTGACCCCAACAGCCTTTCCTGCCCAGAGCAGGGGGGCTGGAGCCGATGATCTCACTAGGTCCCTTCTAGCCCTAAACATCTGTGAATCTGTCTACACAGGTAGCCCTTTTAGGCTGCAGGAAATAATAAATTCTGCAGCAGGGTAATACTTGTAAATACAAGTACTATTGTTTTTTACTTTGCAGCAACACATGTGTAGATGGTGACACAGCTGGCTGGGGCACAGGGGTGCATCAGTGCAGGGGCTGCCTGCTGGCTAGACCACTGCTCCAGCCAGCCCCTCCACAAGGCATTGAGCTGAGTCAGAGCAGCTTCAGGCTGGCAGGCTGACCCCCGAAACATCTGCCTGGCTCAACAGGTTGTGGTCCTGGGTACATATAAAAGTGACACACCCAGAAGCAATAAACTCTGGCATGATACACACTGGGGTTTATTGCTTCACATGAATAGCATGTGTAGATGTGCCCACTGTGGCTGAAATACTGGTGTTTGGTCTATTCCCTCCAGATATTCATCAACATGCATGCATGTTCTTCTGACCAGCTAGCTGCATGTTGTAAAAACATCTTCAGCTTAGCACAGTAGGTGTGAGCTGGCAAGGTAGTGCTGGTAGCTTGGAACAGTCCTTGAGAAAAATGAAAGGTTACACCAAGCAGGGCATTATAAAGTGCTATCCCAGGGGTTGGTAATGTTTTTGGAAAGGCTGCCAAAAACACCCACAATCTCAACTTGAAAGATGTTGGTATGCCAGGGGTGGACAGCAGGAGAGCCATGAGTGGCCCAATGCTTGTTGTAGCAGTACTTTTATTTACAAGCACTGTCCTGCTGCGGAGTAAATTAATTTCCTTCAACCTAATAGGGGTGCACATGTAAACGTGGAGATGTTTACAGCACAGCTAATTAGTCAACTGAGCAGTAAACCTCTATTGTAGGTGCTCCCAGTGTGTATAGTAGGCTAGTATGAGAAAGAGCACAATCCTGACCTGGTGACCACCTTGAAGTGGAGGCATACCAAAGGGAAAAGCAAAATAGGGGAACACAGAAACAAAGACCCAAGTTCAGACATCATAGCCATGCTAGAGCTGGAATGAGAATGCAAGTCTCTAAATACACAGGTCAATAACTGATCTATCAAAGTCTATGGGCTCCATTCTTAGCAATTACTCATATTTCTCTCCTGAGCTTTAACTTTTAAAAGGTCAAGGAACAACCAAATTACAAGAACAAAGTCAACTTTGTAAACAATGTCATCTCAAGAAATTGGTTTTTCATCCCATGGATCTCCCACTTCCCTCAACGTAAGGATAATCCTCCAAGACCTGGGATAGTTTAATATAAACTCTCTCAGGACCCCTGTCTACTCAGCATAAGAGCTGACCTTTCAAAATACAGTTCTGAAATTCCTACCTCCTGTGGAACTCACCATCAGAAGTAGTGTAACTCTGTCTATTTCCAAACCAAAAAAAGGACTTTCTTTAACTCAGTGATTCTCAAAAGAGTTGCTGCGAGCCCCCACTTAGGGGTGCTGTGGCGAATCAGGTGAAACCTCTCTGCATGCAGTTTTGCTGCATTAGGGCTCTAATCAACCTAAAGCAGGCAGAGGCGCTGTCTCTTCAGTAGCTCTTCCTGACCTAGCCTTTCCCACACTTCTCCCAGAAACTCTGGTTCTTGGGACAGTTCCACCTGCACTCCTCTGTTTGCAGGAAGGGAAGGTGGAGGAGGAGGGCTGGGGAGGGGGACAAACAGGGCAGGGCTTCATAGAACAAGCCAACTCCTGCCTGTTTTGGGCTGATCCAAGCCCTAATGCAGCAGAAGCACACAAGTGCCACAGCATTTCCTAGGCTGGCTGCACAGCAGGTACAGGGCTATTTTATTTGAAGGCATCAACACCCAGGGTGTGTCTCCAAGTGCTGATTTAAGGTGCATTAGCCATTTTTAAGACATATTAAGAGCACGGGCCTACACATGCACACCCTTAATGTTCCTTAAAAATGGCAATTTTAGGCTATTTGCACCTAAATTTGATACCTGTAAAAACAGGTATCAAATTTAGGTGTGAATAGCTAAAGTGCCTTAACACATGTGTAGACACGCTAAGGTGCATTCACACTGTGTATATCGATTGACTTGGAATTTAGTCTCAAGTCGGTCTGCACACTGTGTTAATACGCCTTAGCATGTGTAGAAGTGCGCCTAAATCACCTTAATGCACATTAGGCAAATGTGCATTAAGTTTAGGCACATGTAAAAAGCATGTGTAAACATTCCTCCAGTTGAGAAGCACTAAGGTAAGTTGAAGCAGTGCCAACAGTGGTTCTCAACCAACGGTGCCGCTACATTAAAAAAAGTGCCTGAGCAGTGCCCTGATCCTGAGAAGATTGAGAATCTCTGTTTTTAACTCTTTCCATTCAGGCCCTCGTATTCCATCATTTCTAATCGCCCTAACTCATAATTAGCTTTAATATTTTGCCTGCCACTCTGCAAAAAAAACAAAGACTGACACTAGATGGTACTAAGTATGCATTTCGCAGTATAAATACCATGTTAAATAATGTAGCAGGGGGTGTGGTAATAGAATGGTTATAGCATTTTGCTATGGCTCCAGGGGTGTGAATTCCAGCCCTGCACTGAATTCATGCCAAATGCTGCCCTCAGTTGACCCAGCTGCAAATGAGTTAAAGCAGCTGGATGTGGTGCTGGCCCTGTCATTTCCTTTTGTGCCATTGGCTACAGAAGTTGGTGCACCTTAGCCACACCGGGCTCAATGGCCCATTAGGTCTGAGTACACCAGTGACTTGATTTGATAATGATGTATATGACTAGTGATTTCAGTATTGTTCAGACTTTTTAAAATGGTATTCCAAGATAACATTTTAGTATATATAACATTTTTAGTGTCCATGTTACAGGGGTGTCTCTCACTCATTGACTCCTGATGGTTATAGTAAGGCCTCAGTCTACATTTTCACTGTCTTGTATGCATACCAGACCAGCCTCTGGCTTCTTTACTTTTCATTCCATCCAGGAAGAGCACACACCAACTGCTGAAACTTCCTTAGCCTGACGAAGGGTTTTTGAACCCGAAAGCTTGCTTAATAATTGTTTTCCAACTATTTAAATTGCTCTAATAAAAGATATCAGATTCACCCAAAGAACCTTGTCTGCCTAGTGTCCATGTTGACATTTTGTTCTCCTTAATGCTTAACTGAATTAACACTTTTTAGTAGCCCTTTACTTCTTCTGAAAGTAATGCAGATTAACATCTATTATTTAATTCAGGACAGTTGCAGATAAACTTGGGTTAGCATAACTGTGTAGAATAGATTCTTCATTACTGCACTATAGATACGATGCTTGAAAATGATGCATATAAATATTTAGTGTGTTTCAAATAATTTACCAAAACATGCATTTAACAAATTATATTTGGCAGGTTACATTCTAAGTGGATTTCCTTCTCTCTCAGAAGAATACATGACTGTTTCGGAGCAAATAGAGAAAATTAAAACTTTAAAATTAAAACCAGATTTCTTGATTAACATTAAGGTAATGTGAGCTTTGATACCTTGCTATTCATTTTCCTACTTATTCTTAGAGTCATATTCATACAGTGTAAGAGTCAAAGAAATAGTCATTTTTTTCCTGAAAGTATGATGTCTATTGCTAAGAGTCAAATTCTCCTATTTCTTTGGGGAATTGTCAGTGAAGTTGCTCTGGGTGATAACATATGGTCCTGAGCATCTCCTACAACTTCAAGTTATTTCTGTGCACCTTACAAGTTTCAAAAACTAGAATAAAGGGTATGTATTTCCATGAAATTATAGTCTTGGATAATGACAGAATTTATGCCTAGGATTATTATAAGGTTAACAATATTTTAAAACAAAGGCAGTGAAAATATTTTAGGGAAAATACTTTGAGGTTCACAGTTAAATAAGAAGACAAATTACTTTAGCCCTCTTAGTCTAGTTCTGTGAAAATATTCTTTATACAGTTTACTTACATATCAAATTTGAACTGAATCAAACTCCTCAGAGCTCTCTTGAAAAATTACTTCAATTACCCAATTACATTTTCACTGAAATACCAACCAGATACATTTAAAAATTTCATAGATATCATAGACATTGGGGCTGGAAGGGACCTCACAAGATCATCAGGTGCAGCCCCCTGTCCAAAGGGCAGGCAGTCAGCAGTAGCAGTGTGCAAACCGGGCCATTTTGATTTGGATTCGGATTCAGCCTGAATCAGGGACAGTGATTCAATTCATTGATTCGGATCACTGTCCTGGATTCGATTCAGCTGAATCTGAATCTGAAGATTCAATGCTGATTTGGAGAATCAGTGATTTGGCCATAGACACAGCTTTAAATGTTTTTTCTACATACCTTCAGATACCAGCACAGCTTATGAACGCTGCAGTGCTGGGGCAGATGGAGTGTCCCACAGGAGTGCGGGGGGGGGGCCCTCCACATGCTCAGCATCTTTTATTTGACCATCTTTCTAGTTGGCAGAGATGTTAGAATCCTCCTCGGCTCGGCGATCGGCCACAAGGGGACCCTGGGTGCACCACCCCCAAGACCCAGGAGGCACCAGTCGCCGAGCTGGGGGATGCAGGGGCGGGCCCCCAGTGCAATCCTCAGTGGACCTGAAAGTGCTTCTGATCTACTTCCGGGTCTGCTGCCTAGCATGCTGGGGAGCCCCGCACACTTCTGAGAGACACTCCATGCGCCCCAGCATTGCAGCACTCACGAGCCACCTGCTACCTAGAGGTATGTAGAAAAAACATTTAAAGCTGTGTCTATGTCCAAATTGCCGAATCTTTCCAAATCTCTCCGAATCAATCTGGAGGGTTCTGATTTGATTCAGAGAGATTAAAGGGTCCTGTGATTTTATTCGGATTCAGAGAATCGGCCACTGAATCAGGCCAAATCTCCACTGAATCAAATCAGGGACTGAAGTTTTGCATACCGTTAGTCAGCAGGGGTCAAATGATCCCAGCAAGATAAGCATCCAAGTATTTTTTAAAGAAATCCAGAGTAGGTGCCTGCACCACCTCTGGGAGGGAGTCTATTCCAGGCCCTGGGGACTTGGACTGTAAAGAAGTTTTTCCTTATGTCCAGCCTAAAACGGTCTTCCAAGAGTTTGTGACCATTACACCTAATCTTCCCATGGGGTGCCCTGGTGTTCTCTCAGTTCCCAGTGCACACCTCTTATATACTTATAGGCTGCCACCAAGGCACCCCTGAGCCTACGCTTTTCCAGGCTGAAGAGTCCCGTGTCTCTGAGCCTGTCCTCATAAGGCCTGCTCTCTTGTCCTCTAATCATTCGTGTGGCTCTCCTCTGGACTCTCTTGAGCTTCTCCACATCCTTTCTAAATTGCAGAGCCCAGAACTGGACACAGTATTCCAGCTGTGGTCTCACCAAGGCCAAGTGAAGTGGGAGGATGACTTCCTGGGTCTTGTTTGAGATACATGAGAAGACGCAGGCCAAAGTTTTGTTTGCTTTGCTGGCTGCGGCATTGCACTGGTGGCTCATGTTCATCTTGTGGTCACTCATGACCCCCAAGTCTCTTTCAGACTTGCTGCTATACCAAAGAAATTAAAGTAACTGCATGCATAGGGTGAGAAGTGTTCTTTTTCTAAAGGCCTTAAAGGTCCAAATAATATCCTGCAAAAAACAAGGGTTTTTTTGGTGATATCTTTTATTGGACTATCTGTATAGTTGGCAGAGATGTTAGACAAGCTTTCAGGCATAAAGTGCTCATCTTCTGTTCACAATAGAATATAGTGATATAATAGATATCAGATAATATACTGGGCTTCTTAAGGAAAGAATCCTAATGCATCTAGTGGGTGAAAAAAATGTATCTTGAGAGTTTCTCCGAGTTGCCTGACTATTGTGTAGGGGTAATTCTAATACCTTCAGGAACAGAAAAACATCTGTGTCTTGGAGGGTGATTCTATTCCTGCAATGGGGATACTTATACCCCCAGAGGAGATAACAGAATTGCTCCTACCCCGTAGTAGTCAGGTAACTCAGCAAGTCTGAATCTGCAGTTTGGTTGTCTACCAAATTCTTTTCTGACATAAAAGATAAAAGACTTTGTCTTAGGTCTTTCCTGATCTACCTTCTAAAATATTGAATGGACTTCCAGAACAACTGTGTGTATCCCAATGAAAATGTTACATTGTCCATTTATTCTCTTTAAGATTTTACTTACGATTGCTTACTTATATTACATCCTATTGCACAGCAAAGAAACATTTACAAAGAGTATGTGCCTTTGGAAAGGCTTGACCAAAAATTCTCCTTGTCTACCTCAAAATGTAGTATGTCAGGTAAGAATCATACAACCTTCCCCAGTACTTGTGACAGAAGCAGGGCAATACCCAGAAGTTTAAAGAATACTTCAAGGGATAGTTCACATACTCTTTTTTTAATAGGGCAAAATTTCATTTCACTTACTTTGTTTCAGGGATGTTGGTCTGAGACTAAAAGAAATGCCAAACTCTAAAACTCTTGGTTGAAAGATGATTATAAAAGGTATAATTTCTGAACCAAGAGTTTTAGAGTTTGGCATTTCACTTAGTAGACATTTTGTGCGTTTGATTATTTGTTTAAAATTGCACCTACCAAGTAGTTGAAATTTAAAATATATAAACCAGATGTTTAGAAATAATCTTCTAAAACTAACACAGCATTCAAGAAAAAAGAATATTATGAGAACCAACTGATCAAAAGGTTTGCTTTGAATTCTTTCTTAACTAGTGTCCTGACTATGATTTGTGCCAAAGAATCTCTGGGCAAAGACAACATCCTGATTCAGGGGAGATATACCAACGGAACCAGTGGGATCCTGACATTATTGAAAAACGTAAGAAAAAGAAGGAGCAGAGGAAACATGAAGAGGAGGAAGAGAATGATGAAGAAGAGCAAGAAGATGAAGAGGAGGTAACTATTTTGAATTTGTTGAATAGATTCTAAGGGTTAGCAGCTGGAAAGAGAAATGAAAAGCCTACAAGGATTTTAAAAAGCCTGTCTTGAATTAGTTTTGTTCTACACCATTTATAAAGTAAGTGTTTTTTCTGCTTTAAGAGTATAACATTCTAGTATATATATAGTATATTTTGTAAAGCTTGTTTGATAAAATTACTTACCAGTATTTGCAGGTTGTCAGCTTCTTTGCTGGTTCTTTGTTAGGCTATCATAAACATATTGTCACTTTTTAACCAATATTTTTTTTCCTCTCCAGAATGAATCATCTTTGCAGTAACCAAAACACAACAACAAAAGCATAGCATTTTTACTGGAGGGGGAAAAAGCTAAAAGGAATATATATTCTCACTACAGAAAATATCAACTGATTATGTATAAATAGTTATAAATAATCCAATGCCTTGTATTTACAAAATATTCACAATAGGTAAAATTCTTTCCTCTGCAGAAGGCGAGGAGGATGACTATGAGCCAGATTCTATTCCACCTATTAGACACATAAATGAACTTCGGTATCCAATGACCCAGCAACACATTTATTTAATGGCATGGTGGGATCTGGTCCCTAATCCTAACAATAGAGCTTTTTGCCATGTTACACGTGAAAGACAAGCATATGATTTTGAGATTGGGGATCAGATCCAGTTGTGCCATTATTATTTGGCAGTGCAGGAGCCTGATCCTGAGCTCTAGCTGCACTGGCAAGCTGAAAGGTGGGTGCCTGCAGCCCAGCATGAACCAGTATAGCCCTAGGGTTGAGACTGCCTGCCAGTCATATAATTCAGTTCCAACCCTGGGACCCCACTGGAGCCAGTTTGGGTGCCTGTACACAAGCTTAGGGATGGGGAAGGGCCGTATCAATTAGACCAGTCCCCCAACATCCACTTTAATTAATAAATGGCTCATTGTCACATGTATTAAGTACCACCACCACCCTGCCTCCTTGCACCCCCGCATTTTAAAAAGGCCATGGGTGCTTTAACTAAAGTTAATTGAATGGCCATTTTAAAATGTGGGGAAGGGCACAGCAATTTTAAAACATGGGGGGCTTAATAGACATGATGGTGAGGCAATGGTGGAGCATTCTATTTAGAACGTGGTCCAAACTCAATTAATTGAGTCTGCTCTGGTGCATTCTAATTGGAACATGAACCAGCAAATCTATAGGCAGCCTTTGAGACTGACAGTCAGCTGATTCTAGGTCCCAGCCCTGGGACTGCTCTGGGGCCAATTTCAGAGCCCCATGCATAGGAATGTCAGAAAACTTTGTGCACAGCCTGGCTATACATGCGTGTTTTTTAAGGTCCTGGCATGATGGGGTCCCAGGACTGGGGAGAGGTTCCATAATTCTAGGATCCATGTGCACCATGGATGTTAGAAAATTATGTGTACAGCTGGGCTGCACACATGGTTTTTAAGGGTCCCAGCATATGGGGACCCTGGTATCAGGGAACATCTTCTTGTTACCAGGATCCCTGTGACTGGGATGTGTCAGGTGGTTTACTCTGCAGCTCCCAGGAATCAGGCTGCATGGAACTGACCCTGCCACATGCTTCATTTAAGGTGCAGTGGAAATCAGCCACAAAAAGTATTACACAAGTTTTGTGAAATATTTTTGTGGCTGATATCCCATTTTATCCCAGTAGTTGCCAGAATGTGTGGATGGGTTACTCTTTAAGATGCAATTAACAGGTCAAATCATTTTCAGTAAAAATCTTTCTTGTTTTTTCTCCTCTTGATTGTGTATTTAGTTAGCCTGTATGGTGTATTTTTCTCTGTTATTATTTATGTGTATTTAGTTAGCCTGTGAACAGAATGGCAGGATCCTAGACAAGAGATCTAGTACATTCTTCTTCAAAATGTTTTCAGGAAAGGTTCAAAGTAAGGAGAACACATCCAGAATGGTCCACTTTATTTTTTGGACCTGATCCAGCAAGGCATTCCAGTATATATAGCTTTAAGTAGGTGAGCAGTTCCAGTGGGACTTTTCACAAGCTTGACAGGAGTGAGTACGTGTACATGTAAAAGTGCTCTGCTGGCGTGGATGACTTTTATGCTTTTTTGTTTTTCACTATTTATAGTGTTATTTCTCTAGTGCCGTAGGTCTACAAAGGGGTGTTGGTTGTAGCTGTATTGGTCTAAGGACATAGGCAGACTAGTTTCTTTGGGTAAATGGAATATCTTTTATTAGACCAATGAAATAGCTGGAAAAATTGTTCTTTGCAAGTTTTTGAGCACAAGCACCCATGTTCAGGCATAGAAGGGCTGCTGTTGTTTTGTGTTCTTCCGGATGGAATAGAAGTCAATATGCAAAATGCAGGTCTGTGAAAATGCAAATGCATGGCAGTGAGCATCAGAGGCCAGGGGAGACAATAGGTGTGAGACAGGTAGGTGGGGGAGGAAAGGGGAGAATGTTGACCTGATGATAGAATATAGCTGCTAAAATGTAGACAGGTTACCTGGGATTAATGGATGGCAGGCAGGTTATAATGTGCCCTGACATAAATCCAGTGTCTAAATAAATCCAAAAGACATTGGATTTATGGCACATTATAACCTGCGTGCCATCCGATGACCCCAGGTAACCTCTCTACATTTCACCAGCTACATTCTATCATCAGGTCAATGTTCCCCCACTTCCTCATCTCACACCTATTGTCTCCCATGGCCTCTGATAGGTTTAAAAGGTTCTTTACAGAGGTAAAATGTGACCATGTCCCTACTTCAAGGAGCTTGGAATTTAATGTATATGGAGAACTTAAAAATAAAGTCAGTCCAGAGGGTGAGGGAATTGCTGAGTGCCAAAAAGATGAAGAGAAAAAACACACTGAGGGGCTTTTTTTTTTTAAGAGGCTTTAAAAATATATCTGACATCTCTTACCAAGATGAAAATTGCCTTTGCTCACCTGACATCAGGCCACAGCACTTGACGTTCTTAGGAATAAAATTGTTAAATGTTGTTTATTGTGCACTGTATTTAGTTGCAACATGTTGATGATTACCTTTTATTTAGATTTTTAAAAAATGTAACTTAGTGATCTTTCTTGTTTATTTCATTTTATTTCCCTTCCTAATTTCAGTTTATTGTTTTATTAGTATCACACTATCTTTTTCAATTTATCTCACCAGTCAACATTAGCTAACACAATGTCAAGACCATCTCTTTTCTACTAGCCTAAATAAGGTCTTAGGAACACTGCTGCTTTTCTGAAGATGAAAATAAAGTCTAGATACTAATAAAAAATCCTAGGGACTGAATATTCAGTTACACCAGAGGAATGAACTGTGTAATTAGGGCATGGGAGAGTAAAGATTGATTTATGTCCTCCCTGCATACCTCATCCTTGAATTACATTTATTCTTTTTTCCACTGAGCTGTTCTGTATTGGAGAGGCAAGAATATTTTTGGTGATATCTTGTATTGGATCAAGTGTGTATTTGGGATAGATGCTTGACAAGCTTTCAGGCACGAAGTGTCCTACCTTAGGTCCAAGAGAGAAGCAGACACAGCTTGAGCTAAATAACGATATAGTAATGGCTTATATGTAACCAGGGGTGGATCCAGGATTTGGCTGGAGAAGCCACCCCCAATGCGACAGTGGCTGCATCCCAGCTCCCAACTTCCTCCCCCACCACCCCACCAGACCACACTGCAGGAGCCTCAGGGGACTTTTTGAATGTCCCCAAAGCAGATACACATCTCTCCACCCTCTGTGGCACATCCCCTTCCCTCCCTCTGCCCTTTCCCCACTATCCCATGGTGGTGAAGCTACAAAGCCACTCCTGACCATTTTCAGGCTATGAGGGATGTGGGCTCAGCTGGGACACCAACACCAGTAACAGCAGAGAGGTGAATTTCTGAACCTTGCCCGGTCCCCCTGGGAGCAGGAACAGGAAAGGGGAACCCCCTGCCCATCACCTCTGTCACTATTCCCAACTGAGCTCACCCCTACACAGCCAGGGTAGAGCAGGAAGGAGTGGCTTTGAACCTTTCCCTGCCCAGAGACAGTAGTGGCAGAGGGGGGAGGGGAGAAGGGGAGGAGAGGGGACATGCCTTTAAACAAAGAGGGGACAGAGGGGGATTTTTACATGCTTTGGAGACTTTAAAGAAGTCCCCAGAGGCTCTCGGGGTGTGATCCAGTACAAGAGGTGGGTGGAGCCATGCCACTGCTCCCCCTCCAGATCCACCCCATCTGTAAATGAAAAACAGTCACTTACAAGAAATGTAGGAGGACTGTAAAGTATTAGCAAAGAGAAATGTATTTCCTGGATCATCGTGGCTCCAACAACACTTTAACCCTGAAGTGCTATGGTTTAAAATACTGGCTAGCGGCTTCTGAGCTGCGTGCACTCCAGCCACACCTCTTCCTAACCCAGTGCACAGAATAGATGTCATTACTGAAATCAGTGATGCACAGTCTCCAGTCCCACAGGTCACATGAGTGGCAAGGAGCCAGCTCATGAGCCAGATCCCCCATGCATACACGTGTCCTGGATCCAGCTGCATTGTAGCTCCATGCAGTGGTGTGATCCAGTGTTCAGGGCCAGATCATCTGGCCTGCAGGGCTCCCCAAGGGTCCAGATATTTAGCAGCAGAGAGTTTGTTGGCAACATTAATTGTCACTGCTCTACTGCTGCCAAATTTCCAGCCCTGTGGAGCACACTCTGGGTCAGATGGTTCTGTGGGGTGGAGCTAGCCTGGGGGAACCATTGGTTCAAGTACCACTCCTCTACATTAATTAAATCCCAGCTGGCTGGTTAAATTAGTATTCTAGCTACAAAGACTTACTTAATCAATTTAGACAGGCTTTGATTTAGTGTGTTAATTATATAGGACATGAAATAAAATATTTATTTTTCTTTCTGTAGGCAACAGCAGATGCATTTATGTTATCAGATATTTTGCCACATTTGGTGCAGAGGCCTGAAGATTTTTTTGAAAATGCAGAAGAAAGGGTTAAACTCTATAAGGACACAATGCTACATGCTCTAGAGGTAAGAGCAAAACATATCTGAATGTTTTGCAACCTGCTTAACTCCCAGAAAGTTACAAAGCTGACCCCTGTAGCTGTGTATAATCCTGGGTACTTTGCAAACCCTCATCTTCACAGTGCGGGGAGGAACGTAACCCTGCAAAGCATTTGGGTACTACTGTCATATTGTTGTATACACAAATTATCATATAAATATATCATAAAAATATATAAATTAGTTGTATGCTATCTAGGCCTCTCACGTTGTACAAAGATGGAGAAAACCCATAACCCTTCCTCATAACCTTGAACTCTAGATTTAAAAAAAATTGTAATCATAGGAAAGCAGGGCTGGAATAGGCCTCACAAGGTCATCTAGTCCAGACCCATGCTCAAAGCAGGATCGTCCATGACTAAACCATCCCAGCCAAGTGTCTGTATAACTTGCTCTTGAAAATTTCCAAGGATGGAGATTCCACAGTTGCTCTAAATAGTCTGTTCCAGTGCTTGACTGTGCTCAGTCAGAAAGTTCCTCCTAACTGCTAACCTCAATTTCCTCTAACTGAAGCTCGAGGCCATTATTCCTAGTCCTGGCCCCCTCTGCCACGGAGAAAAGCCTATCTCCATTCTCTCTAAAATTGCCCTTCAAGTATTTGAACACTGTTATCAGCACCGCCCCCCCCCCCCATCTTCTCTACCCCAGACTAAAAAAACTATAATTCTTTAAGCCTTTCCTCATAAGTCATGATTCTCAGGCCCCTAATTATTTTTGTTGCTTTGCACTGGACTCTTTCCAAACTATCCACATCCTTCTTGAAGTGTAGAGCCCAAAACTGGACATGGGACTCTCAGTGAAGCCTCCCCAGTGCTGAAAAGAGTGAAGCATCACTTCCCTTGATTCGCAAATGACACTTCTGCTAATACAACCCAGTATGCTTCTGGGGTTTTTTGCAGCAAGAGCACACTGTTGGCTTATATTAATCTTATGGTCTACTGTAAGTCTCAAGTCCTTCTCTGCAGTACTTCAGCCTAGCTACTTATTCCCCAGTCTGTATTTGGGCATGCAGTCATTCCATCCCAGGAATAACTTTGCACTTGTCCTTGTTGAATTTCATCTGGTTGATTGTTGACCATTTCTCAGTTTATTCAAGTCTTGCAGGCACTCTGAAGGGCAGGGCTACAATCAAGACTTGAATGAACTGGAGCACCTAACTTGGCATTGTCTGCAAATTTGCTAAGCATGTACTCAAGCCATTGTCCAAACTATTAATGAAGATATTGAACAATACCAGACCCAGGACAGATAACTGATTTCCTACATATCTTTATGTCTGCCCACAGAACTTTGAGTTTTATGCCTCTTTTTGCCTTTGTGATTGTAACAGGGGACCTTCTCAGGGTCAGTTAGATGTTGGCTTGCCCACCTGTTCCTGGGCTAACCGCCCGCCTCACTCTTCTGCCATGCCTTGTTGTTTCATAGTTGGTTCTAATTAGGTGGGAGACTGCCCATTCTGGCCCCGATACAAGAGGGCAGTATCTGCATCTCTAATCCTCCCCTACACCACAGCTCAAGCCTTGCAGATGGCATCCAGGTGACACAAATACTCCCGGCCTACAGCCAAACCAAGCTTAGCTCTCATTGTCAGGCTTCATACACACACACATGCATACCGCCCTCCTCTCACTAGGGCCTCTCATCTCCACCCCCCTTATAGGGTCTCTTTCACGGATCGACAACTTATACTGCCTTGCTTCCTCTTGGAGTGGCCTCTTTGGCCATAGGCTTTATCTAGCGCACACCTTGGGTGGCAGACGTACCATCTTTTGGGCCTCTTCTGTGACCCTCAGTGGGGTAGTGGCCAGCCAGTTACCCAACCAGGGCCAAGCTTGCCCTGGCCCCTCCCGGGGCCACTCTACACAGATTCTCACACATACACTGGGCTCCCAGCCCTCTGGTTACCCCCTCACTGGGGCTCCACATGTGCCCCCTCACTGGGGCTCCACCTCTCTACTCCTTCACTGGGGCTTCACATCTTCTACCCCCTCACTGGGGCTACAGGGCTTCCCTCCCTGGTGGGGTCTCAGGTGGCTGTAGCTGTGCCTGGCCCCAACTGCTGCCCAGAGTGATGTGGGGGCTAGGGGTTACTGAGGCACCCCAACCCACCTTCCACCAGGGTGGTAACTGGTCTGATATTTTCCTGGAGGCCCCTGCACCACTGGGAGCCCCACCAGGCCACCCACTCCCAGCAGGGTACAGTTTTAGGTCATGCCCAGGACCAAGAGCCTCCTGCTCCTACCTGCAGATGTTCTCATACAGCAGCTCAGCCAGGTGATGTTTCTGCCTGCCTGTCAGCAGCAAACTGCTCTGTTTATATAGGCAGCTATGGTTCTAAAATGACCACCACAATCAAGCACCTGCTGGCTGCTTGACTCGGCCCTTGAAGAGTCAGGCACCAACAGTGCCCTGCCACAGTGATGATAAAACCCTACTCTTTATTGTCAGAATTTCTCTTCCTCTGTTAAGCAGATTAGGACTTCTGGTGCCTCTTGGCAGCTAGTTGACTGTATATGTAGTCACTCATGACTTTAGCTGGCTCAATGACAGGCTTGTGAACCTGGCTTTTGGGCAGCTCAGGAGTTTCCTGGAGCCCATCTTGGGCTTTGCAGGCAGCAAGGATAACAGGATTCTCTACAACCCTGCATATACAGGAGCTGATCAGGGTCTCTGCTCCCATCAATGCCTACTGTCATGCACAGAGCACTGGTGAGAGTGTTCCATGCAAGAGGAAGGGAGTCATACCACTGAAGTCCCCTTTGTTATAGGTTATAGTTATAGGTAACCTATACTGAAGACTTTATTCCAGCAAGATGTGGCAGGTAAGTGAAACAAGTGAAAGAATCATAAAGGAGACCAGGGTCAAGGTCTTCAGGGCCACCCTTTGGTCCTGTCAGTGTGTTACAAAAGTAGATGCATTTCAAGATGGATTTTCAAGACTCAAATAGGGTAGAGTAGAATTGCACTTATACACCTAAATTCACTTAGGGGTCTAACAGGTAGAAAAAAATCTGCCCCTAAATTTATGGTGCAAAGAGGTGCAATCCAGCAAACAGGGGGAAACTGCTCAGGTGGAAAGGAAGATAAAGTATGTATAAGGTGGCCATGATGCCCCTTGGAGCCTTCTCAACCCTTGCCAATCTGGCTCTCTTTGGGCAATCTTCCCTTCACTTTCCTGCCACACCTTGATGTTGTTAAGTTTTAGAAAAAAGGAGGGTGCCCCAGGGCTTCCCAAGCCTGATCTTACTCTCTTGACCACTGTTGTCCATGATCATTGCCTTAAGGGCCAGTTATGTGGCTCCAACTTCCCCTTTACACCACGGCCATGTCTCACAGGTGATGTGCTGACCTGCACTTCTTGGGCTATGGGGTCCTGGCCCCAGTCCTTGCCCCTCCTGGGCTACAGGCTCTTTGGCCCCCTCAGTCTCCAGCTCTGACCCTGGTCTTTGGGTCGTCTCTCTGGGCCCTAGCCACACTCCTAGGCCATCTCTAGCAGTGGCCCACTTTGGCCTTTGGCCCTGGCCTGCTTCTGGGCCAATGAGACCTTCAGGCTCCCAGGCCTGGCTGACAACCACCGATCCTGGGCTACCAAATCCCGGGCTCCCTGGCCCTGCTGACACCTTCCCCTTCTGGGCCCCAACCTCAGGCTTTCTGGCCTTACCTACTCAGCCCCTCCTGGGCTCCAGCCTCTCAGGCCCTTCTCACAATCACCCTTCTGTGGGCACTTCCATCTCCACCCATCTCAGGCTTCAGGCCCCAGGCCCTCAGCCTGAGCCTAGGAGGGGCTGTACAGATTCTCCCTCTGAGCCCCAAGCCCTCTATTCTTCTGTCATCTCTCTCTCTCCCTTGGCCAGCTGGGACTTCCTTACATCCTCTTAGTCCTTTCTACAAACCACCAGTTAAAACTGTAACCCTAGTAGTAAGTCCTCTGGCAGACCATACTAAACCCCTCTGGGTCCAAACCTAAGTAATGGCTACCTGCCTGGATAACCAGACCTCTCTCTGGTAACCCAGGAGCCTGGTAACATTCCCCTATTCCCAGGCCTGCAGAGTTGCTTACCCTAGCTCTGATGTTATCCATGTTATCCCAGGAGCTCTACTGAAGCCCTGCTGCCAGAAGCTCCTCTCCCTGTCGCTCTCAGGGTTAGACTGCCTGACCAGCTCAGGCCCTGGCTTTATATTGTTCAAGCCTAGCCCCCTTCTGGTCAGCTGACTCTTTAATTGCAGCTCCCCCCCCCCAGTCTGCTGGCTGCTTCTCAGGCAGCCTTTCTTAAAGAGACAGGCACGCTAAGCACCCTGTCACAGAGAGCAAACTGTCTAGATGACATTGTAGCATTCACCAGTACCTGGAAGGAACATCTCCAGCAGGTCACAGCAGTGTTACCTCAGCTTTGAGCCACAGGCCTAATGGCAAATGCCACAGATAAAAACAAACAGTGCTTAGGTTTTCTGGTTTTCTGGTTCAGGCAATTTATGAAAATTGCTTTTGGAACTGATGACCTCCAGGAGCTTCTGGGAAGAAACTTCTCTTTTAATAGTGAAAAATAATTAGATTAAGAATTCCAGAATTATAGTTAAAATAATGGCATAAATCAAATCATAGATTGCATCAAGTACAAGATATTTTTCAAAAATCTAGGAAAAAAGTAACCTTACATATATGACATGAGTTTGAATTCCTACCAGCCTACAATATAACCTACACTAAGTAATAGTTTAGGTGGGCAGTGGGCGTTGTGACAGGTTTATTGCTAGAGGGGTGGCCATGACACCTGTTGGTGGCCTTGCAGCTCCTGGCCAGCTCAGACTGTAATGTCGCTCTCCCTGGATTGCTCTCCTGCCATGCCTTGTTCTTAATATTAAAGATTGATTAAGGGAGGCTGCCAACAGGCCTTAGAGTGAGCCATAATCCCAATAATTTCCCACTGGGTCTCTTCTGAAACTCTACTAGCCCCGATCTAGCCCTCAGGCCTGATAGGTTCCTTTCAGCCTGGCTAGGCCCCTGTAGGGCACCTGTAGCCTTAAGAGCAAATTGCCTGGCTCCTTTTCCTCCCCTACACCATGTCCCAATCCTCAAAGATGTTATCTCTCTTTGATGTTAAATTATTTATACACTCGGCCCCTCCTCTGGACTCTCGGACCCCTGGTCCCACATGCAGCCCCTCCAGGCTCTCAGACCCTCTAGTCCTGCTTAGCCCACTCTGGGCTTGTGAACCCTCTTACCCAGCTCAGCCCTTCCTTGGGCACATGGACCCTCTGGCCCAGGTCTCAGCCTTTTCTTAGTCTCCTGGACCCCTACTGGGTCCCAGTCTCAGTCTGAGGGCTCCTGGATTACTGGTTTTCTAAACAGGCCTTGAGCTTGTCACTGTAGAGCTCAAGGTTAAACTACCAGTGCAGCTTAAATAAACAAGAAGCATCACCACCCTCTGGCAGACACCTCAAACCCTCTAAGGGCATAACATGAACAAAGGCCACTTGCCTGTAAATCCATTTCTCTGCCCAGGAAACTTGCCTCTGTTCCCAGGCCTGCAGAGTTGTTTAGCTAAGTCCAGGTGCCTTCAGGAGCCCTGCTGCCAGGAGCTCCTTACTTTGTGGCTGCCAGGAAGAGACTACCTGACTGGTGCAGGCTCTGGGTTTAAAGGGTGCTTGTACATGTGACAATGTTGTGATGCACACATGATGAAAATGTCACTGTGTGGCTTAATGGCATTACATATTACACGTGCCAGTTTGGGGGGGTTAGATAAGTTTGCATCTCCGCAAACTAAACTATATCCTGATCTAGTTTAGTCTGCAACGATGCATTGCAGCTATTAGTCAGCTTGTCCCCCAGCTGCAGGAGAGGTGGGCAGACTCCACAGAAAAAAAGGATTGGGCCCCTCACTGCTTCTGCCTTCAGCAGGCATCGGTCCTTTTTTTTTTTTTTTTGGCAGAGCCTGCCTGCCTGCAGCAGGGGGGCAAGCTGCCAGTGGGCCAAGCAGCCTCTGAGCTGTGGGGGGCCCCGGTCCCTCCCTCCATGGTGGCGGTGCCCCCCCAGGGAAGAGTTGGATCAGTCTGGGTGCTGCCTCCAAGCTGGGGAAGTACTCAGCCTGCTAGCAGCTTGCCTGGATGGCCCTGGGGGGAACCACTGCCACAAAGGACTGGGGCCTCCCACACCTCAGGGGGCCTCATGGCCTGCTGGCAGCTCGCCCCCAGGCTATGAGCAGGCTCCACCAAAAAAGAAAGAAATGATCCGGCCCCTTGCCATAATGTGACGGAAAAATAAAACACCTAAATTGAAATGGTGGGTTACAATTAAAAACCCACCATTTCAATTTAGGGGGCATAGAAAACTAAACCACCATCACATGTACAAGCGTCCACATAGCTCAAGCCTGAGCCCTCTTCTGGTCAGGCGAGTCCCTCATTAGCTCCTCTCTGCCACCTTCAAGCAGCCTCTCAGGCTGCTTGCTGTCTTAAAGGAGCAGGCATATTTTACTGCCCTGCTACAGGTGTCTTGCCTTTGACATATATGAAAACAAAATCTGACCCAGTGTCATTATTTGGTCAGTTATATTCAAGTAGTATGTCTTTTTTCATAAACATGCAGGACTTGATGGCTGAGCAGGATTCTCAGTATCTTATTGAACTGGATGGAAATAAGGACCCAGATGAGCTCATTGCAGTAAGTATGCTTTATGTATACTTAGACAAATTCTATTAGAAAAAAACCATTGCTGAAGCTGGCATTTTCATTAAAATTATATTGGCAAAGACCTATAATTCATAATGCTATTGCTAGAAAATACTTGCTTATTTAGATGCCTCTTTTCTTTGTTACCTAAAAAAAGAAATCCAATTATATTTACTATACATTCTACAGCTTAAACAGAAACATGTCCCTAGTTGACTATAATTCACATCATGTTGTACGGAGTTATCACATGCAGTATTTGATAACTTGCCAAGCATCTTTATTAACATGAATAAAACTATAAAGGAATTTATTAATATTTAGTTATTCCAACATAATATATTTTATGGTATTGGTTTACTGCAGTTTCACCTAAAATAAATTAAATGATTTTATGCCCTTGTGATATTAACTTGGCATTGCAATACAAGAGGCTTGGATTAAATGTCTGGACCATATTTTCCATTTTTTGTAGAAGTTCTACTGAGCAACATAAATAAAAAATGTCTAGTCTTTTTAGCTCATGTCACTCAATAGCAAAGTCTTCTCCTTATGAAAGACTGATATTGATAAACAAGAGCAGAAGTTCTATTCCTTGCTTTGCCAAGCATGGTGGCTGTAGCATTTTTGGACCTCAAGAATGAGTGATTAAATGAAAAAGATTGAATTGTGTCTTCAGCTACATAGAACGGGTGTCACCACTGTCAGTGCACTCCACTGGATACATATTAAGGTCCAAATCCTGTAAGTACATTTAATTACGATGAGTAGTATTTATGGTAATAAAGTTAGGTATTTGCAGGTTTATAGAATTAGGACCTTAATTTGTATAACTTATGGTCAGTAAAATAGAGACAACATTGAAAAGAAGACCCAGTTGTGTAATTGCTATTGATCCAATTGCTATTTTTTTCTATGAGCAGAGATGTGGGCCAGAAAATTTTCCAGAAAAATTTCCACTGCTTTATTTTTCCATGGGAAATTTTCCATTTCTCAAAATTCATTGTTGCATAAAATTCATTAGTAACAATGAATGGATGCCAATACAATCTTAGGCAAGCTTGGCAGTTTCCAAGTTGTAATTAGTGTTTTTCAGGTGATTATCCCTAGGAAGTGTGAGAGAGAGTACATATATGTTTTATTGATTTGCAAACAGGAGGGTAAATACACTCACATAATAATCCAAACCAAAAATCAAGTTATGAATTCACCTAATTGGCTGTGCAGGTCAAATCAAAACCAAAGCATAGCATAATCATGCACAGTTCCTTGGGTGTGCTAAAATTAGTGTGTCAATAGTTTTCAGTGCCTTTGTTTTTTCTTTAAATTTAAACCATCAATGTAAAGGGAAGTACATGCTATTGTGTATTGTCTTGACATTTTTACAAGTGTTCCAATAAAAATAATTTGTTTTTGCATAAACCTTTGAATGTGTATGAATATAACATTTTAACCACATTAAGTATGCTGTATTTATGTATTTTTCCTAATCAATTCTTTCAGTTTAAATACTTGTGGCTATTGGGACATAAAATTAACATGGGTGTACTTTTTTAGTTTTGTTTGCCAAATAGAAGTCAAGTGTAAAAATGTTAAATCACATCACGCTCTATTTAGGGCATTGGAAAACTTTCCAATTCAAAATTTTCTGGAAAATCCACATCTCTGTCTATGAGTAAGGCAAAACTTATTACAAGCCAAGCTCCATCGTGGCAAATTTTGCTTCTCTGTTTCTCAGGCTCTTTAGACAGGTTTTGATCTCTCAGGGAGATTTTTTCCCCTTCTTTTCTGACCCTGCATATACCTCTTCTCTCATGGGGAAAGATACTTTGTAGCACTTTTTGTTCCTTCTGGAATCTAAGCCTCAATGCATATGGATGGGATAAGAGGCCAGAGCCAGGGACTGCGCTGTCTATACCTGCCGTGCATTTTGCAAGAGCTCTGATGAACATGTTGGATGGCCCAAAGCTATACAATGAGAAATATTACATATACTGGTACTACATAAATAAGAAGATAGTTTTAAAGCCTATAAATGGTGCTTCCATATCATAAAAACAATTTTGAATGGTAATTTACCCAAGACATTCTTTTTTCTTTAGTCGGTATTAGCCCGGCTTCAATCCATGGGCCTTCGAAATGGAGCACTGATAACCAGACTTCAAAGCCCAGAGGAAGAATTGCCAGAGACAATGGAAAATGTAACTATGTTATTTGCTTTTTTAGAAATGTGGTTGCCTACAATAATTACAATAATTGGTTGTTTATTATTTTTTATATTATGCTCTTTTGCTATACCACTTTTGTTTTATATTATACACTTATTGATAAAGAATGGTGCTTAAGTTAAAAAAATGGAGGCATTTATAGTTCAGTTATGTGGCAGAAGTGTGAGTTTAAGAAAATATATTTCAGGTGTACAGAACCAGAACTTTAATAAACATTCCAAAAAAAAAAAAGCATGGAAAAACATGACTTTAAGATCAGGATAGTTTTGTACCTGCATCTCAAAAAGAAAGTTTTGAACAAGACTCAGTCTGAAGAAATATAAAGAAAATTTCTCAGGAAAAGAAAAGTACTTATAGATAGTTTCTTCAGCAGTTAAAAAACAAAGCAGCAAGCTGGATTCATACTGTCTCTACTCTTTTACCTGAGGCTTTCAACATACTAGATAAAAAAGAACTGCTAGTTTTAGATGCTGAAAACAAATACATTTTACTTTCTTTTTTTAAGTAATAATATGGTAGATCATCACTGATCATTGGATGCGGTTTCGAGAGAGAACTCTCCTTAAATAACTAAGCTATGTTATCTGGCCCCCTTTTTGTAAAACTAAGAACATAAATCTTACATACAGATAGACTGTAGGGACAATATAACATCCTCCTTCAGCTTCTTTTATACATAGAAGAATGCATGGTTGTCTTGCTTGCTGTGTCATCAAATCTTCAAAGCTTTGAATTTGGGTATAACAAGTGGCACCTTCCTGATTAGGGTTATACTTTCAGGGAAAAGCGCTTTTTCACAGAATGGAGCTTTAGCAGATCCTTGCAAGTGGTCAATGAACAAGAGTCCTGCATATAGAAAAATTCCAAAAAAAAAGGATTTTGGCAATCACTATTTCTTTTCTTTGAAGGAAGCCCTTTTTGTTTTCCATCCTGTGAGGTCTGTTTTAATACCTCCTGCAAGCAGTTCTGTCAATCAGATATATATTATATCAGAACTGGCATTTCTATAAGCATAGAATAGAAGTTTTTGTTTACTCATTCCATTGCTCAGAATTTGGTCTCCTTTACAGTCTCTCCAATGGGAATTTCCATAGCCCAGAATTACTTGTGTTGCCCAGCGTAATAACACTATGCCCCTTCCTCCCCATTGACCAATTATTTTACTTCCTCTCTTTAAATCTATCATTTTTAACCTTCCTGTTGTTAATGAGAGAGCTTTTCAGTAGTTGGCAGCATTTAGTACTCCTTTAAATGGGTACATATTAAGTATTACTAAAAATGATTTACATGTAATTAATATTTTGTAGCTGTGGTGTTTTCATAATGTAAGTTGAGGGAATTTTTTAAGGGTTATTTTTAAGCAGATTAAAAATAAAATGTTTCCAGTAGTTATTCCTTAAAGTTGAGTAGTGAAAAAAATTCAGTTTTTCACATATTTTGGTTATAAAAGTAATTACCACTCAAGTATTCATCCCCTGTCTTGCAAAATATTTTAAAATGAGAAATGATATATAATTCTGCATATATAATTTTTAGCAAAAATTAAGCATTCTTTTACTGTTCTTTTAATATACAGGATGAACTTTTCCGGACTCTTTCATCCTACAAACTAATAGCACCTCAATACCGCTGGCGCAGAAGCCAATGGGGACGAGTATGCCCTGTGGCTTTAAAAGAGGGTAACATTGAAATGGGGCTTCCTGACTTGGCTGTCAGGTAAGAAAAAATTAGTATTGTGTACTGGTATTTCTACTTTCTAATGCACAGTGTCTATACCTTTTATTTTTTCCCCCCACAGCTTTCTAGGTAAAATGTATGTACTGTCATCTCAAGATGCCTTGAGAGCATTTATGTTGAATCCACGGCCCTATCTACTACCACCTATGCCACTTCCTCCTTGTAAAGTACTAGTACTTGGACCTCCATTGTCAGGGAAAACAACTCTTTGTAACTTGATTGCCAACAAATATAAAGGTCAGGTAGGTATATATAAATATTTTAAGTTAGTTGAAAAATTAGACTTCCAGATTTTAGATTGTTGTTTTTGAAAGTGATTTGAATGATAGATGTATAATATATCAGTCATATGTCCTTCACTTCTAAATATAAGTGCTTATTCTTTAGATCATCTTTGCATGAAATATACATCAGTTTAGCAAAAAAACTACCCATGTATCTGACACAAAGGAACAATGTATACTTCCATTTATATCATTAACACTTTCAGTAGCAATTGCTTTTACTATCCTTTATTATATTTGTCATATAAACATTGCAATTATACAGGTGTAAAGAATACAATGCATTCTTTATAGGATGTTATAGAAAAAAACAAAATAAAATTTAATATTGTACTTTAAATATACAGGCTAGGACCTGAGAAAAGCTGAGTATCTGCCAATCTCATTAACTTTAATCAGTTAAGGGTATTTATTGGTATCTGGTTCATCACGAGAGTTATATCACATTACTCTCTTCATACAGATTTTTTTTAGGCAGACACTGTGGCTAAGGGAACATTTACTTAGTGTATGATTTTAGAGGGTTTTATGAGCATACACATTCCAAATCTGTGGATTTGTGCAAAAAAATGCAGTAATTTGGTAAAATCCAGTTACAGGAAAGAGTTCTGCTTTGGCATTTTGGCAATTACTGTCATAATAGTTCTTAATAGGTTTGGGTAAGCTGAAATCACCAGGATGGCCAAGTGGTTAAGGTGTTGGACTTAAGATCCAAAGGATGTATGTCTATGTGGGTTCGAACCCCACTCCTGGTAGCTGTTTTTCACTTTTTCTGAGCAGGGACCATCTCACACTGGGATTCAGTACAGACTCAGGAGTGAGTCCACCAGGCCTAGGGTCAGGGAGGACCAAGTTAGGGAACTTCTGGAGGGGTTGGAGGTGTTCAAATCAGCAAGTCCAGATGCTCTCCACCCTAGGGTGCTGAGGGAATTGACAGGGGTCATCGCGGGGCCCCTGGCATGACTTTACAAGCACTCGTAGTGCTCTAGCCAGGTGCCAGAAGACTGGAAGAAGGCCAATGTGGTCCCCATTTTCAGAAAAGGGAGGAGGGAGGACCCAGGCAACTACAGGCCCGTTAGTCTTACTTCAGTCCTGGGGAAGCTCTTTGAAAAACTTATCCAGCAGCATATCTGGGAGGGACAAGCAGAGGGGAGGATGCTCAAGGGCAACCAGCATGGGTTCATTAGGGGCAAGTCCTGTTGGACTGTAGTTTCATAGTTGGTAGGGTCAGAAGGGACCTGAGGAGATCATCTAGTCTGACCCCCTGCCATGGCAGGAAAGAGTACTGGGGTCAAATGACCCCGGCCAGATGTTCATCCTGCCTCCTTTTAAAGGCCCCCAGAGTAGGAGCCAGCACCACTTCTTTTGGAAGTTGGTTCCAGGTCCTAGCCACCCCGACAGTGAAATAACTCTTCCTAATGTCTAGCCTGAAACTACCCTCCACTAGCTTGTGTCCGTTGTTTCTTGTAACTCCCAGGATTGCTCAGGGGAACAGGGACTCTCCCAATGCCTGCTGGTCCCCCTTGACTAGTTTGTAGACTAGATCCCCTCTCAGCCTTCTCTTTTGGAGGCTGAACAGGTTCAGGTACCTCAGCTTCTCCTTGTAGGGCCTGCCCTGCTGACCCCTGATCATGCGGGTGGCCCTCCTTTGGACCCTCTCCATATTGGCCACATCCCTCCTGAAGTGCGGCGCCCAGAACTGGATGCAGTACTCCAACTGTGGCCTGACCACCATCGCATAGAGGGGGAGGATCACCTCCTTGGACCTACTTGAGATGCATCTGTGGATGCACAAGGTATGGTTGGCCTTCCTAACCATGTCCCCACACTGTCGGCCCATGTTCATTGTGGCATCAGTGATGACTCCAAGATCCTTTTCTGTCTTGACACTGGTGAGAAGGGAGTTCCCCAGCCTGTAGGTGTGCCGCTGGTTCTTCCTCCCCAGGTGCATTACCCTGCATTTGTCAGTGTTGAACCCCATCCTGTTCTCTTTGACCCACCCCTGTAACCTGTCTAGATCCACTTGCAGCCTGTTCCTTCCTCCTAGCATACCCACTTCCCCTACATCTTAGTGTCATCTGTGAACTTGAACAGGGTGCTTTCTACCCCCTCACCCAAGTCACTGATGAAGATGTTGAATAGTGTGGGCCCGAGGACCGAGCCCTGCGGAACCCCACTGCCCACATCCGTCCAGGTTGAATAAGACCCATCCACCACCACCCTCTGGGTGCGGCCCTCCAGCCAGTTAGTGACCCATCTGACCGTGTAGGCATCAACACCACTGTCTCCTAGTTTCTTACTGAGAATGGGGTGAGAGACCATGTCGAAGGCCTTCCTGAAGTCCAGAAAGACTATATCCACTGTGACACCTGCATCCAAGGACTTGGTGACCTGGTCGCAGAAGGCCACCAGGTTGGTTTGACAAGACTTGCCCCTAATGAACCCATGCTGGTTACCCCTGAGCATAACCTCCCCTGCTGGCCCTTCCTAGACATGTGCCAGGATAACTCTTTAGAAAAGCTTCCCCAGGACCGAGATAAGACTCACAGGCCTATAGTTTCCTGGGTCCTCCTTCCTCCCTTTTTGGAAGATGGGGACCACACTGGCCCTTTTCCAGTCCTCCGGCACATCGCCCGAGCGCCATGAGTGCTCATAGAGCTGTGCCAGAGGCCCCACAATGACCCCTGCTAATTCCTTCAGCACTCTTCGGTGGAGATCATCAGGACCTGTGGATTTAAATACATCTAGTCCCTCCAGAAGTTCCCTGACAAGGTCCTCATGAACCCTAGGCCTGGGTGTGCCACCCACAGGGCCCTCAGGGGGCCAGTGGGGGAGATATCCGGGTCCCGCCTCAGAAATACGGAGGCAGAGAAATTGTTGAATATGTCAGCTTTACTGTCAGGTGAGATGACCAGATTTCCTAGCGTGTCCTGCAGAGGCCCCACGTTACTTGGCACCTTCTTTTGCCCCGCTATGTATTTGAAAAAGGACTTCTTGTTGTCCTCGATCTGGGTCGTTAGTCCCAGCTCCATTTCCGCCTTGGCCTTCCTGACCGCCCCCCTACATTCCCGAGCTACCAAGGTATAGTCCTCTCTTGTGATGGCCCCTCCCTTCCAATGGGTGTACACCTCCTTTTTTGTTTGGAGACGTTCCCGCATGCTTTTGGTGAGCCATGGGGGCCTTTGTGCCCTCTTGCCCCCTTTGATTCGTGTAGGGATTACTTCCCTTTGAGCTTGGAGGATCATCTCCTTAAGGAGTGACCACTCCTCCTGGACACTCAACTCCCTCCAGCTCTGGGACCTCAGTGCTTCCCCCTGTCACAGCGGGGTCCTACAGGAGGGCCGTGATCTCCTTAAGACCCCTTCCTCCGTGCCAAGTCGGCCCAAGGGCACCTTCAGATTCTCGCCCGCTACGTCTTTGATGTTCACATAAGGTTGGGAGGCTGCCTTATGTCTCCTTGGACATGGTCCGTTGTACCCTCTAGTCCTGTAGACTCCCGGACCCCTCGTGGGTCTTGTCCTGCAAACGCGTGCTCCGGGGCACCCTAGCCTTATGGGCTATGCATGGCTCCAACCACCCCTTATACCACGCCCCAAGCCTCGCAGTTGGCATAGACGTTGGTCTGTCAAAATACACTCGCCCACTCTCTGGGGCCTTCCCTGTGAAGCCACCCACTCTCTGGGGCCTTCTGTGCCCACTCTGGGACTTCTCAGTCAAGCCACCTGTCTCTCGGGTCCACCACACTGCTACCCCCTTTCTCCAGGGCTGACCGCACTACTACCCCCTCTCTCTGGGGTTTACCGCACTACTACACCCTTCTCCAGGGTTTACCTCAGGGCTATGCACTTCCTCAGGGGCTCGCCACGCCCGCAGTGGGGCTTCTCAATAATGCCCCTTCTCTGGGGCTCGCCACGCCCGCAGTGGGGCTTCTCAATAATGCCCCTTCTCTGAAGCTCGCCACGCCCGCACCGGGGCTTCTCAGTAGTGCCCCCCTCCCTGGGGCTGGGGTCTATGTACCCCCTATCCTGCACCGGCACTGGTGCTGGGGTCCTCACACTCCGCTGTGAGTCCCCAATGAGTATGCTGCACCCTCACTGGCGCCGGGGTCCCCACGCCACTGTGGGTTCCCCATGAGGATGCTGCGCCCTCACTGGCGCTGGGGCCCCCACACCACTGTGGGCCCCTGTGAGGCCTCCTCCAACCCCAATAGCCTCACCTAAGCCACCGGTGTAACAAAAACAAAGCAAAACACACAAGCCCCTAGGCTAAAACATAACGTAGAGCCGCTCGGCTAAAACAACATTGCTCAACTCAGGTCAAGCTATACCTGCAGTTCGGCTTCTCCTCGCATCCTGCCTTAGGGAGCTCCTGCCTCTCTGGCTGCTAGCAGGGACCTACTCTGGCCTCAGCTCCTGGGCTTTATAAGGGCCCAGGCCCTGCTTCTTCTCGTCAGCTGACCTGCTTTGGTTGACCCGGCAACCCACAGCTGTGCTCCTTAGTCACTGCTAGGGCTCCTTTCCTAGCAGTTTTCCCCTCTTCAGGCACAGGGCACCTCAGTGCTCTGTGACACCCCCACTAGTCTTCTTACCTCATTAAAGTCCGCCCTCCTGAAGTCGAGGGCTGCTGCCTTGGTGGAGGCTTTTGCCACCTTGCGCTGGATGGTGAATTCCAGCAGACAATGATCGCTATCGCCTAAGTGGTCGAGCACCCGCAGACCCTGTACCAGGTCGTCACCTGTGACCAGAACCAAATCCAACAAGGCATCTCCCCTGGTGGGACTGTGTACCTCCTGGGTTAGACAGAGGTCCTGAATGTCAGTTAAGAACCTGCGTGAGCGTTCAGACCTGGCTGTCTGCTCCTCCCAGGAGATGTCTGGCAAGTTTAGGTCACCTATGATGACCACATCCTTGGATCTAACTATCTCCGTGAGCTGACTTAAGAATTCCTGGTCTCGATCTTCTCCTTGGTTGGGTGGTCTGTAGTAGACCCCCACCGTTAAGTCCCTTCCTCCCCAACCCCTTTGTACTCTAACCCAGAGCACTTCCGTTTGCTCCTCCTCTGACCTAGTGATACACACTGTGGATGTGTGTTGCTCCTTGACATAGAGCGCCACACCTCCACCCTTCCTACCTGTCCTATCTTTCCTGTAGAGCCTGTAGCCCTTGATATTCACTGCCCAGTCATGCATTGTGTCCCACCACATTTCGGTGAGCCCCACTATGTCTGGGTTGGTGCTGGCTAGCAGGAGGACTAGTTCCTCCTGCTTGTTCCCCATGCTGCGGGCATTAGTATAAAGGCATTTGAGGCCTCCTGAGGATGAATGGGCCGCCCCACTAATCCCAGTGGTACCCAGGCCCATGTCACTTACCTGATTACCTCTTTCTCTTGTCATCGGTTTAGGCTGGGCTGCTCCTGCAGGTGATGCTTGGCTTGCTTGTCTGAGGCTTCCTCCACCCACGTCTTCCCCTTGACCAACCTGATAGCCTTCTACGATCAGGTCACAAAATCATTGGACGCAGATGTCATAGTGGATGTAGTCTTTCTGGACTTCAGGAAGGCCTTTGACACTGTCTCCCACCCCATTCACATTAAAAAGCTAGGTGACTGTGGCATTGATGCCTACACAGTCAGATGGGCTACAAATTGGGTCGGGGGCTGTGCCCAGAGAGTGGTGGTGCATGGGTCATATTCAACCTGGAGGGATGTGGGCAGTGGAGTCCCCCAGGGCTCAGTCCTCAGGCCTGTACTGTTCAATTTCTTTATCAGCAACTTGGACAAGGGGGTGAAAAGTACCCTGTTCAGATTTGCTGACAACACCAAGATCTGGGGCAAGGTGGGCACGCTAGAAGGGAAGGATGGGATACAACTGGACCTGGACAGGTTACAGGGGAGGGCAAATGTAAATAGGATAGGATTCAATACTAGCAAGTGCAGAGTACTGCACTTGGGCAGGAAGAACCAGCGGCATACCTATAGGCTTCTTGAAAGCACAGTGGCAGAAAGAGCTCTTGGTGTCATTATTGATTCTAAAATGAACATGGGCCTGCCAATGTGAGGACACAGTTAGCAAGGCTAACCGCACCTTGTCATGTATCCACAGATGCATCACGAGCAGGTCCAAGGAAGTGATTCTCCCCCTCTATGTGACACTGGTCAGGCCACAGCTGGAGGACTGTGTCCAGTTCTGGGCACCACACTTCAGGAGGGATGAGGCCAGCATCAAGAGGGTCCAGAGGAGGGCCACTCGCATGATCAGGGGGCAGCAGGGCAGGCCCTACGAGGAGAGGCTAAGGGACCTGGACCTGTTCATCTGCCACAAGAGAAGGCTGAGAGGGGATCTAGTGGCTGCCTATAAACTTACCAGGGGAACAGAGGGGAGTGGGTGAGACCCTGTTCCCCTGAGCGCCTCTCAGAGTAACAAGGAATAACAACCACAAGTTGATTGAAAGTAGGTTCAGGCTAGACATCGGGAGGCACTACTTCACAGTCAGGGTGGCCAGGATCTGGAACCAGCTTCCAAGGGAAGTGGTTCTGGCTTCTACCTCAGGTGTCTTTAAAAGGAGGCTTGATAACTACCTAGCTGGGGTCATATGAGCTTAACTTAGTAGGGGTCATATGACCCCAGTATTCATTCCTGCCCAGGGCAGGGGGTCAGACTTGATGATCTGCTCAGGTCCCCGCCGACCCTACATCTATGAATCTATGAACGTATGAATCAATAATTCAGTCCATATCATATCGGCACCAATAAAAGGAAAATTAACTTTATTGGCAATTGGCTTTTTTGGCTGATGTGGCTGATAATGTTGCCGATAAATGTCGTATGCATGTGCACAACCACAGCATGCATGTGGCCAGGAGTGCAGCCCAGCAGCTTGGAGAGCAGCATTCAGCCAGTAAGTCTGTGGGAGGAAAGGGGTGTGGGAGAGGGAAGGAGCATGCGGGGAACAGATCAAGGCCCTGTGGTGAGGGAGGGAGTGGGTGGGGCTGGAGCTAGGGCAATGGCAGGTGCTTCCCAGCTGGTGCGGGGCGGGGTGTGGGATGGAGCTGTGGCTCATCCAGGGGTGTGCAGAGGGGTGGGGAGGGGGAGGGGTTCCAGCTGCTGTGTGCACCCCTAGGGGAGGCATAGGGTGCATTTGCTCCCTGGATCTGTGCGTAGGGTAAGGGCAGGCTGCCACTGTGCACACAGGGTCAGAAGCTGTGCTGCTCTCTTCCTGGTGGGGCACTGGGCCAGGGTCAGGGCTGGTTGGGATGCTGGGAGGGGCATGGCAATGGGAGGGAGGGCTATGGCAAAGTTTGGGTGGCTGTAGCCCCCCTGTAGCCCCCCCCAGTGCTGCTGCTGCCTGCCCCACCCCACCCTGCCCAAGCACAGTCCCAGCCATTGGCGTTGCGTAGGAGGTACACACAGGTGCACATGCAACCCCTGAGCATGGCGGTGCACTCCCTACAAAAAGGCGCCACCAACACTGTTGGCAGCACCTGTGGGCAGTCGCCACTCGCCATATCCCCCAGGTGGTCTGCATATCTGCAGATGGTCGCCAACCCCAGGTCGGCGCTCACCCCGCCCCCCCCGCAGCAGTGCTGGCAGCAACTGCAGGAGCTCACTGCTTACTGCCACCACGCTCCTGCTTCTGCACTCCCACCGCTGCCACGTCCCCTCAGCCGCCGGGGATATGTCATTCCTGGCCCCAGCCCACCTCCCTCCACCAAGAAGATGCCAGCACAGCCTCCAGCCCCAAGCGTGCAGCAGCAGCCTGCTCTTGCCTCATGCACAGATCCCAGAGGCGCATGCCTCCCATACCTCCCCCAGGGATGTGCATGTTGGCAGAACCCCACACTCCGTGCCCCCCAGACAAGTTGTGGCTCTGTCCATGTGCCGCCCTGCCCTGCCTGGGCAGCGCTTGCCCCTGCCCAGCTCCATCCCCACTCCCTCCCTTATTACGGGGGCCTCAACCTGTCCCCCACACCTCCTCCCTCCCCACCTCTCCTTCTTCCGCAACAGACTTACCAGCCAGATACTGCTCTCCAAGCTGCCGGGCTGCATATCAGCAATTGGATCAGTATCAGCCAATATGGCTGGTAAAAAAGCCATGAACAAATACAAAATGGGGGATAACTAGCTCTAGATAGTAGTAATGTCAAGAAGTACCTATGAGTGTCATCCTTTGTATTCAAGAGAATCAGATTTTGTAATTGAAAATTATTTGGTACATGAAGAAGCTCTGAGAGAAATGTTGCTTTTACTGAAGCCATTGGGGCCTTTCCAAATTCATGCCACCCATACTTAGAGTAGAATTGTTTCTGTATGTTTGTTTGTGCATATCCCTATGAGTTCAAATATTTTCTGTAGGTTCTTGATATAGCCAAACTTATCCAACCAAGTATGGAGAAAACAAGGGAAAAAATCATTGAACAAGCACATTCTGAAGCAATAGTAGCAGCAATAACAGCAGTGAAAAATAAGCTGGAATATGAAAAAATGTTAAAAGAGCAAGGTAAATGTGTTTCCTGTCTTTTGGGCTGTCTTACTAATGTTTAGATTAGTTCAATAAAGCAGCTTCTCCTACTTGGAAATATTCTCAACTTTATCAGCAGAGTGCATTTAATTATGTTGTATAAATTAATTTTTTACCCTTCTACCACTGGTTGAGAACAAAAGGACAGCGCTAACCAACTATAAGAAATCTCCTAAAACTATAACCCTGGAAAACCTGAGAAAGGCTAAAAGAGAAATGCAAAAGGAGGCTAAGAGGTGTACCTAAGCTTTTTGTCTGACACTCTGTGATGATATTCAGAAAGCAGCTGCTGCAGGTGATAGCCAAGGTATCATATGAGGAAGGAAGGAATCAAATGAGCAATTGGTTTGGTCAAAAAGAAAACAGCTGTGCTGAAAGACTTAAATGGAAATGTCATTATTGATAAACAAAAACCACTCGAGTGTTGAATTGAACACTGTGGAATTCTCTATACTCCAATGAGACTGAAATCAAACACAAAGAGATTGAAGAATTACCAGAGTTCAAAGTTATGATAGATTTAGACAGTGAGCCTACATTAGAAGATTTACAGAAAGCCATGAAATTGATTCCTGGGAATTAGGCATCTTGCAACAACTGTTTGCCTGCTGGAATGTACAAATGTACCAGCGATGAATTACTTCAAAACCTGCATGATGTTATACTGCTCAGATGGAAAGAGGAAGCAGCACCACAAAATTTCAAAGATGCTTTGTTTGTACAAGGATGCAAAAACAAAGGGGATAGAAGCAACTGTGACAGTTATAAAGGTATCTCTCTGTTGACCATTACCAGAAAAATTGTAACTTACATCATGCTCCCTAGGTTGCAATCTCTAGGGGCACTTCTACACATGCTCTGGGGGTGTGGGATAGGCAGTGCTTTAATTAGAGTGTCTCTGAGAACTGTTCTAATTAAAGCATCACAGCATCTCATGTATCAGCATCCCTGTGCTTCAAAATAGCAGTAGGGTCGCTTGAACTAAAGTTTGTCGAACAAGCTTTAGTTCAAGCACCCTCACCACCATTTTGAAATGTGGGGCAGATACACAAGATGCAAGAGGCTGCTGGAGCACAGTAATTGCCATGCTCCAGCAGACTCGATTGAGTTGGCTCTGACACGCTGTAATTACAGTGCATTGGAGCAGCCTCCACGCTCATGTATGGGCACCTAGGTGAAAGAATCTATTCTGAAAGTCAATGTGGTTTTCACTTAGCATGCTCTAGAATTGATATGATATTTTCAGTCAAGCAATTGCAAGAAAAATATAGAGAAAAATGAATACCACTGTACATAGTTTTAATTGATCTGACTAAGGCCTTCAACACAGTCAAGTGACAGTGCCTTTTTACTGTTCTGAAGAAACTTGGTGTCTCCCCAAACTTGAATATCATTTGCTCATTACATCAAGGTATGAAGGCAGCTGTACTGTATGAAAACAAAGAATCAAATGCCTTTAACACTGACAATTGGGTGAAAAAGGGGTGTGTCTTCATCCTGTCCTTTTACATCTACTTTTCATTCTTGCTTCTTTGTGCATTCAAGGACAGCAATGATGGCATTTATCTTCGAACCAAACTAAATGGAGGCTTGTTCAACATTGCAAGGTTTCGAGTGAAAACCAAGGTAAAAGAACTGGTACTGAGAGACTTCCTATTTGTGGATGATGCGGCCTTGGTTGCCAACAGTGAATCTTCCCTGCAAAATATCTTGGGCAAATTGTTTGAATCATGCATGAGCTTTGGGATGGCAATTAGTCTCAAGAAGACTTTTATCATGTACCATGGGGTGGAAGAACCAATACCTGACATCACTCTGGAGGATAAATCTCTTGGTGTAGACAGTTTTTGTTACTGGTGTTCTACAATCAGCAGGGATCTTGACCTTCAGAATGAACTGACTAACAGAATCAGAAAAGCAGCTAAGAATTTCAGGCTATTACAGAAATGTGCATAGAATAACAGCAAACTATCAGCTCAGGTGAAGATGCAAATCTATGAGATTTGTGTGCTGTCATCCCTGCTTTATAGTACAGAAACGTAGACTACATATACTAGGCACATCAAGAAACAGAACAGCTTCCATATGAGATGTCTGCATAAGATCCTGAAAATAAAGCAGAAAGACAGAATATCAAACACAGAGGTACTAGAGCAGGCAGAAATGACACATTGAAAAAAACATTATCAAGAAAAGGAGGTTGTGATGGATTGGTCATGTAAAGAGAATGGGAAGAGACCAGATCCCCAAAAATATTTTGTATAGCAAGATTCAAGATGGCTCTAGAAAGTGGGGTCACCCTCTGTGGCAGAACCACAATGTGTGCAAAAATGATATAAAGTCATTCAACATCAGCATAGAAAGCTGGGAGGATCATGCAGAATCCCATCTGAATCCAATATCTTTTATTAGACCAACCCAGATAGTTGGAAAAATTCTTCTTTGCAAACATTGGGTACAGATACCTGTTGTCAGGTTGAGGAAGTGTTTGCAGGCACTTCCTCAGCCTGATGAAGGGTATCTGTACCTGAAAACTTGCAAAGATTTTTTCCAACTATTTGAGTTGATCTAATATAAGATATCAAATTTACCCAAAGAATCTTGTCTGTCTATGTCCTTAGACCAACATGGCTACAACCTACACCCCTGAAACATGGATATAAATATGAGTTCATAATATAGTTATATAATGATTAAATCAATTTTGGGCCTAGCATTCAGAATCTCAGATTTTAATCTCAAACTAACTCTTGCAAAAGACTGGATTATTCTGGATCAGGAGACTAGTTACCAGGCTTTGTGAATTTACTGTTTCTAGACTTAAGTACAAGTGCTCACAATAAAAAATTGCCCATTTTCCGAGTAATTATATTAAAAGTATTACATAGGTGTAGGTCTATCTACTCTTCACACTTCAAAAATTAACTGCTATACAGTGGTAAAATAATGATATATTTCCATAATTCTATTGTCCTTTCCAGGAAAACATTAAGAAACCAAAAAATTATTCATTCAAGCTTGGATCACCCTCATTAAAGGCTTTGAATCATCAGCTCATTAACTAGGACATCCTGTACTGCATTAATCATATTTTCTTTTTACTGATCTTGTTTATTGGAAGTAGCTAAAGACATGTGTGAAATGTTTTTCTATAAGCTTTCTGTATAAAATTCACACTAAGACAAGGATCTATAAGTCACTGAGTCAAGGTTTGCCATGACAGGAAAGTTGGTGGACAAATCCATGAGTGTAAAATGGATCATGGTGACTGTTAGAAGAACCCATGCAGGACTTGATATGACACTTAATATGTATTTAATATTGGTTTTCAATTAATATCAGTGTCATCCTGAAATAAGTTTCCTCCTACCCATCACAATCAGAATGAAATGGTTCATGCCTGCCATTGCAGTCCCAGCCCCCAAGCTCTTTGCAGCTTTATGCTAATCTTTTGGCTGTCATTTACCTGAAGATCATAAAAGGTAAAGCTCTGTGACAAGAGTGCTGCAAAAATCATGCTTCCCAGAAAGGCTACAGAGAAAAACCTCTGTTCCTTCATATCTGAATCAAAAGAAACTGAAGAAGATTAACCCTGTGCACAAGTAGGTTGCAGAGATATTGATGGAGGTGTTTAGTGGTATTATTATCTCCATGGAGAAGTCCAACTATTACAACCGGTTCTGCTTTTGTCCAAGCTGCTTTCTCGGCACTCTACTGGAGACTGGCAGAACATCTAGTTATGTGGATGAAGTCAACAGTTGCATAACATTTAATGGACATTTTGTGTTACAAAAAGAAATATTTATAATTCTGACTTTTTTAATATTTAAAATCTCTGTAGTCTATCAAGATTATAATATGTGTGGGTCAAGAATGCTCTATGTTTTTAACACAAATATTAGAGTTGCTTTCTTTGTGTTAAAGAAACACTGCTTCAGTACAGTTTTTTGCTTTTGATTTTATTTTTCAAGACTAAAAATTATTGAAATTAGAGCGAGTGTTAATTTGAAAGAAAAAGGTGTTTATCATCTGCCCATAATGTATCTATGTTTAATGTTATTTCGCAGCTGCAGTGGATGCCCAAGAAGCTAGTAGTGACAAAGAAATGGAGGAGATTGCAGAAGCCCCTAAAACTGGGGAAGAAGGAAGCATGGAAAAAGAGGCTGGAACTACAAAATCTGACATCAACAAAGAAGGTAAAAAATAACCATAATCCCTTACTCACACTGGGCTATCAAAGTTCTTTACAGTTTCAAAAATGAAGAGTTACTGTTTCCTTTCCCTTTTCCTCATCTGCCTTGGCATGAATATTTTAAGGCTTCATTATTATTACTGGAGGAAAGCTAAATTGAAAAAGTAAATTTTGGTAGTGTTGGAGTGATGTAGCTGTGCTGGTTCAGGAAATATACAAAAGGCAAGGGGTTTTGTGAATGATATCTTTAATTGAACCAATTGCAAAATTAGGAGAGATATAGACAAGCTTTTAGGTATAAAGTACCTTTCCCCAGGTCTGAGAAAGAAACAGAAACAGCTTGAGATCTCATAAAGATAAAAGATCTCTAAAGATAAAAGATACCACCCACAAAAATCCTTGTTTCTCGGATAAAAGTAAACTTTTGTAGTTTGTTCTAAAGATGGAGACTATTGTTACTCCTGAAACTGTCCCTACACTTCTCGTTATGTAAAAACTTCCCATTGACTTTGAAAAGGGTTAGGCATCCATTTTGGTGAAAAGTTTGATGTTTTGATGTACATTTTTTCTAAGACTTTTTTTTCCAAAAATGACTCAGAAAAAAAATAGGGATTCCAATTCATACAGACAGTTTTCCAAATGACTTCATTCTGTTGACTTTTTTCCAACCCTCACCCCTTCAGAACATCCACTTGTGAGTCAAACTCTACATACTACTTTTATGTATATCATGCCAAGTATGAAATTTACCAAGATTTGTATATTAATGGATTTAGGATTTTGAAAAAAGAAAGGGAAGGACTTTAGTATAGGAGAGTTTAGAGTTACAAAATAATGGAAATGGAGTCATGCAGACATGAGTTATATAAAAATATTCAAAGGTTTACTTAGCTCATTGCAGCTCATTACAGGTAGTAGAATCACTCAGTTTCTATAATGCACAGATACATGTCAGCAACTGCAAAAGAGGCAGATATGCATCTAAATAAAATTACTGAAGGTGAAAATATGTTTATTATACTGGGTATGTATATAACACAGATTCGTAGATTGTAAAGCCGGAAGGGACCTTGGAAGATCATCGGCTCCAACCCCCTGCACCAACGAGGAAAGATAACTGAGGGTCAGGTGACCCCAGCAAGGTGACTGTCTAGTCTCCTCTTGAAGATTTCCAGGGTAGGTGATTGCACCACCTCTGGAGGGAGCTTATTCCACAGTCTGGACACCCTGACTGTGAAAAAGTTTTTCCTAATGTTGAGCCTGAATCAGTCTTCCAGGAGTTTGTGGCTAGTTTTCTCCTCGGGTGCCCTGGTGAACAGTTGCTCACTGAACCCTTGATGTACTCCTCTAGTGTAGCGGTAAGCTGCTACCAGGTCCCCTCTCAGCCTTTTCTTCAGGTTGAAGCGTCCCAGATCCTTCACCCTTTCCTTGTATGGCTTGTTTAATTAACACGATAATTAAGCTTTTATAAATGTTCAATATTATAAGGTCCTTTCTCAATGGCTCATGGCTGTTCCAAATTTCTCTGGGTCATTTTATATAACTGGATTTGAACGAGAATGAAACATGTCTAAATTTCATCCAGAATGGCTCAACAGCATAAGGTTTGGAGACAAAAGAGAAAAATACACCTTCTGACATTACTGAAAAATAATTTTGATTATTATTTAATAGTTCTAGCACCTTAAAATAACTTGAAATGTCTGTATGGTTCTTTTTGTTCTGGTCAAAACCATTTTGGTTACAAATATTAAAAATCATAACTGGAAAAATGATATTTGAAAAATGATGAGTTTTTAAATGCCAATATTTTCTTTGAGTGTTCATTTGGTACTGCACATGTTAGCACAACAAAGTGTAATTGTAGCCTTTTCTAAACATTTTTAGGAACCCTGGAATTATACACTCAGTTCAGTATCAAAATAAATAACATAGGAGCAATTAATTAAAGTATTCTTTTTGAAATAAACACTCTCCATTTGTTGAAGGAGTTCTAGAATACACACCAGAATGCTACAGCAGCTGGATATTGAACTGCAGAATTATGGCCCATTTTAGCACAGAACAGCTGGATTCTCATACATAATATTTAAGCAGGTTTTTTCTTTATTAAGAATTTCACAGAAATGCAGTTCTGCCAATTACTTGAGTCTTACAAACAACTAAGTACACTATGCAAGAGTTACCATTTGCAAAATTAGCTTTAAAATGTAACCTTAAATGGAATCTGCTAAAGTACTATCTGAACTGTAATTATCACCTTAATACCATTTTAAATACCATGATGAATGTAATAGTCTGCTATTTGAGAATGTAAAAGTCTCTACACAAAGGAGGAATAGAGTTAGCAAATTGTATTCTTCCAGCTTTTTGAAAAAAAATATTGGCATCTTTCATCATGTTTCTTTTCTTCTTATGATATTCCATACCCACAATAGATACTAAAGATAGCACGGAGGAAACTTCCACATTTCAGAACTGCAGGAGAAGAAATAACAGAAGAACTAAATGGTGCTAATGTCATAAATTACTGTAATTATGTCTGGGCACAAATACTTACAAAACAACTTTTAAAAGTTTTAGAGATTGATAATGTCTATGATTGTGAGAAAATATTTTGACATTGACAAAAACAGTGAAAATCTTGATATAATTAGATTTTTAAAATATAAGTCTTATAATTTTGTCAAATGGTAACTAACAGGGCAAACTACATATTTTGAAGTCATTCCACAGTATTTTTTGCAAACTTTTTATTAAATAATGAAGTAACAAACCAATGTTAAAACTTCTTTAATTATTTCAGCATATGATCTTTAGTTACATTGTACCAGAAGTGAGTGATTTAAAAACACAGCAGATGTCCATATGAATTACTGACTTAGGCACCTTAATAATGTTGATACTATAGTTTGTAGTCCGATGATGTAGGCCCATCAACCTGACCTCTATCCCAGGGAAGGTCTTAGAAAAGATTATCAAAGAGACCATTCTTAACAGACTGACTGATGGCAACATCCTGAAAGATAGCTAGCATGGGTTTGTTGTGGGTAGGTCTTGCTTGACCGATCTTATTTCCTTTTACGACCAGGTGACCTATCACCTGGACAAGGGAGAAAAGATTGATGTCATATATCTTGACTTTAAAAAAGGCTTTGATCTGGTATCCCATGATCAACTCTTAGCATAACTGGCTAACTGTGGCCTTGGCCTCACCGTGATCCTCTGGCTGAGGAATTGGCTCTGTGGTAGGACCCAGAGGGTGGTGGTTGATGGAAGTCAATCATCGTGGTGCGCTGTGACCAGTGGGGTACCTCAAGGCTCTGTCCTTGGGCCTATACTATTCAACATCTTCATTAATGATGTGGATGTTGGAGTCAGAAGTGGACTGGCCAAGTTTGCCGACGACAGCAAACTCTGGGTAAAGTGTCCATACCTGAAGACAGGAGGGTGATCCAAGCAGACCTTGACAGGCTCAGGAAATGGGTGGATGAGAACCTGATGGTGTTTAACACTGAAAAATGCAAGGTTCTCCACCTTGGGAAGAAAAACCTGCAGCATGCTTATAGGCTCGGCAGTGCTATTCTGGCTAGCACTATGGGCGAAAGGGACTTGGGAGTCATGATTGACCACAAGATGAATATGAGCCTTCAGTGTGATGCTGCAGCTAGTAAAGTGAGCAAAACGCTGGCTTGCATCTATAGATGCTTCTCAAGCAAATCCAAGGACATCATTCTCGCACTGTACTCAGTTTTGGTGAGGACGCAGCTGGAGTACTGTGTCCAGTTTTGGACTACACAATTCAAAAAGGATGTGGAGAAGCTTGAGAGAGTACAGAGGAGAGCCACACACATGGTCAAAGGTCAGGAAAACATATCTTATGATGAGAGGCTGAGAGCCATGGGACTCTTCAGCCTGGAAAAGTGCAGGCTTAGGGGTGATCTGGTGGCCACCTATAAGTTTATCAGGGGTGCTCACCAGGATCTGGGGGAATGTCTGTTCACCAGAGAGCCCCAAAGGAAGACAAGGTCAAATGGTCACAAAGTCCTTCATTACCATTTCAGTCTGGACATAGGGAAGAACTTCTTTACTGTCCGAGCCCCCAAGGTTTGGAATAGACTGCTGCTGGAGGTGGTTCAAGCACCTACTTTGAACACCTTCAAGAGACATTTGGATGTTTATCTTGCTGGGATCCTATGATGCCTGCTGACTTCCTGCCCCTGGGGCAGAGGGCTGGACTCGATGATCTTCCGAGGTCCCTTCCAACCCTAGTGTCTGTGATATGCTACCTTGAAATATGATTTTTGCCACTAATGAAAAATTAGTAGGTGTCAGAGATGGCCAATACTTTGATTAAAAGACCCTCTAAAGAACTCTGAGAGTGCTATAGAAAGTTCTAGCAATTTAAAAAGTATCTTCAAAAACAGTACTGTTGTATAAGATTCATGTTGTAGCCATAGCATTTAAAAAGAGTGTCATTTGAAAAGAGCATTGAACCAATGCTCCACATGGTGCTAGGGGTCATTGTACTGTGATTATGTTATATAATCTCTGAAGTTTTATTTGGCATATATTTCTCAGTTCATGTTAATAAATATTGTGCAGTGTTGCTGTGGTAGCTGTTCAATTCTACCTAAGGAAATGGCTCATTTTGGTGATCAGTGAAATAAAACGTATAAATCCTTTTTGAAACTTCTGGATATATGCTATTCATTATTATTATATATTTTAATATTAATTAATTAATTAATATTTCATTCTAATTATTGGGTGGTGAAATACTACAATGGACTATATAGGGATGTTATGGAATTAGAGATTTTTTAAAACTGAAGTTAGACAAATACCTGCTAGGAATATTTTAGGTATACTTTATCTTGTCTCAGTAAATGAAAAAACTTGGACAAAATGCTCTCTTGTAGTCCCTTCCAGTCTTACATTTCTATGAATCAATAATTATATTACTGCATTATTAATCATATGAATTAATTAATTAATACTTTATTTCAATATCCCTGTTGCTTGCAGAGTCAATAGAAGAGTCATCCACAGAAACATCAGAGCTAGAGGTAACTGCAGCTCACCCAGAAGTCCAAGTTATGGTACAGGAAGCTCTAAATATTGCAATGCAGTCTCCAATAACACTATCTACTGACGTATATGCTGCAGTATTACAGGAGACCATAACAGAGGTAAAGATACCAGCACTAAATAACAAAGCTCCTAGATATAATTTATAAGAGTTGCTTATAAGATTTATTTCTTTAGAAAATATTTACTTTTCAGATTGTGGATCCATTTGACCTGATATACTTCTACTTCACATTACATAGTTTCAATTTAATCCAGAACATATTGTAGATTATCACACTTTAAGATATATTCATAGCTTTGTAAATAAATATATCAATTGAACCTCTCACACTTCGCCCTTATCAATCTATAGTACAAAACCTCTGTTATCAGTAGCCTCACTGATGACTATGGCTATAATAATTATAATAGTCTGTAACATGCCCTGATCCCAGATGCAGTCAGGTGTACCTTTGAGACACACTTCCATGTATGTGGGGAGGGTGTCACCCCACAGCATGTGCGCACATGTGTGCGTGCGTGTGTATGATACACATCTCACCATACCCACACCTGCTCCCCAACAAACCCTGCAACCACACCCTCCCCCATATACAATCACACCCCCCAAAAACACCAAACCCACCTATACCCATCTCCCCCAATCCCACCCCCTCATACACCCACACGGCACACACACACCTCCACACCCCACCACACACACATCCAGCCCCCCAACCACACCCCACATACAATATATATGTGTAAGACTTTATTTTGAGCTATTTCGCAATTGCAAACGCATGTCAATAAGGACAAAAATAATTTTTTAAATAAAATATGTTATAATAGATGTTTGATTATTAGTGTATGATTTGGTTTTTTTGGTTCCAAGATGGCAAACCCCTCTTTCCATATATCCACGCATAAGGTAGGGCAGGGAAGACGGGCCTGCTGAGCCCTAGGACTGTGGCTGCTGCTGGTGGTGGCCCCAGCACGGCCCACACCTGTTCTGCACCACTCATCCACACTAAGCAGTGGCAGCAGTGGCCAGGCAGAAGCTGCTGCTGGCATGGGGGAAAAATGGCCCTTTCCCTTCACCACTGCTGGGCAACTCTTGCTGCAGCTGCCCAGAGCTCAGGGGGTGACAGGACTCACCACAGGCTGGACGGCACTTGGGCCAGGTGGGACCAAGGGACCCACTGTGGGTCAGACAAAGACCCTCTGTGGGCCATATCTTGCCCTACCCGGCCTTAGACCTTCTCCTAAGGCAGTGGTTTTCAACCTTTTTTCGTATGCAGACCCTCAAAAAGTTTTGAATGGACCCCTTTGAATTGCAAGTGTGGGTATTCATATACTTTTGGTTGATCATAGTCATCTTTCACAGACCTCTTAGACATAATCTACAGACCCCCAGGGGTCTGCAGACCACAAGTTGAAAACCACTGCCCTAAGAGGCACTTGGGAGTCAGGGTGGCAGTTAGTGGCATTCCTCTACTTCAGCTACTCTCATGTCCCCTGTACTTCCCCTGTACTTCAGGCACTGCTGTTTCCCTCAGCCCTTCTACTTCTGCCACCACCACTACTCCTCCCCGCCTGCTCCAGCTCATTCCCCTTGCTGGCAATTGACACAACCCCCCCTCCCCACATCCCCACCTCCCCATTGGCAAGGAGAATCAGCAGCAGTCAACAGCCAGGGGAATCAGTGGTGAGGGAAGTAGTGGTGGTGGCTGAACTAGGGAGACAGGAAAGAATCATGGGAGGAGCTGAAATGGGAGGAGCATGAGGGAAGTGTCAGCTGTAGTTGCAGCTAAGGCATGGAGTATGAGAGTGCCCAGTTTTCCTATGGTGGGGTGTAAATCCACAAGCATTGGGGAACACTGACTTAGGCACAGTTCTCAGCAGCTACCTGAGCAAAGACTTTAGCATAAGGCATTGGGATCAACAGTTATTTTCTTCTAAGATAGTTAACTTCCTAACCATATGCTGAAAACAAATTTTCTATTCAATCAATAAGATTGAATGCTGTTCAAGGTCTTACTTTGAGAACCTTTTCTTATTCATAATGGACCTTTATGTGTGTGCTTAAGCCAATGGGTCTTAAGTCTGTACTTAGGTGCTTTCTTGAAAAGCAAAGAGCTAAAGCACATGCTTAAGTGGGTTCCTGAATTGGTCCTTCAGCACAGCAAAAATCCAAAAATGTGCAGATTTTTTTTAAGGCCAGGATGAACCAATAGATCACCTACACTGAACTCCTTTACAACAAAGGCTAGCTCCTCCTATATTAAGCCTAAAACTTATATTTAGGTATGTCTTCAGTGTCCACATGCTGACCTAGGAAGGGCTGCTGAGAAGTAAGCCCTGCCCATTCTTTCCCCCTCTGCAAATGCCAAACTCCAGAAATTAAGTAATGTAACCACTTTAGAGCAGTCCTGAGTAGACACCAGCAAGTGCTTCTGAGACAGAGAGGCTGAGAGTGGCTGTGGACCTGCACTCAGGACAACTCTAAAGTAGCTATGCTGGCTAATTTCTAGCATTTGGCACATATGGAGAAGGACTGAATAGGAGGCATGCTTTCTGCCTTCCTCCTAGGCACAGCATGGAAGTATAGACAAGTCTTTTGACTTAACCATTAGGGTATACAAAGCGGGCTGTATTTGATTCAGATTTGGCCCGATTCAGGGGACAGTAATTCAATTAGCTGATTCAGATCACTGCCCTGATTTGATTTGGCCGAATCCATATCTGAAGATTCAATTCTGATTCAGAGAATCAGCAATTCAGCCATAGACACAGCTTTATATGTTTTTTCTACATACCTCGAGGTACCAGGCACAACTCGTGAACGCTGAGATGGTGGGGAGGATGGAGCTTCCCACAGGAGCACGGGGGGTGGGCCGTGCGTGCTTGGTGGTGGACGCAGAAGTGGACCAGAAGTACTTCCAGTCCACTTCTGAGTCCACTGCCAAGTGTGTGGGGGACCCCCCCGTGCCCCCCTGGCTCGGCAGTCAGCCACATGGGGACTCTGGGTGCCCCACCAGACCCAGGAAACACCAGTCACCGAGCCAGGGAGCGGGGTGGGGGGTCCCCTGCACACTCTGTGGCGGACCTGGAAGTGGACCAGGAGTGCTTCTGGTCCACTTCCAGGTCAGCTTCCAAGCATGCTGGGGACCCCCCTGCACTCCTGTGAAACGCTTCACCAGCCCCACCTTCTCAGCACTCATGAGCCACCTGGTATCTTGAGGTATGTAGAAAAAACATATAAAGCCGTGTCTATGTCTGAATCGTTGAATCTGCCTGAATCTCTCCGAATCTAATCAGAAGCCTCCAATTCGATTTGGTGAGATTAATGGGTCTCCTGATTCAATTCGGATTTGGAGATTTGCCCGCTGAATTGGGCGGAATCTCCTCCAAATCGAATCAGCGACCTAAGTTTTGCACAGCCCTATTAACCATATCTTCTAAAACCATATTTTCCCATCCTTATTTAAAACAATCAAGAAATGATGAATTCACCACTTCCCTTGTTAGTTTGTTTCAATAGTTTATCATCCTTACTCTTACAAATCCCTTATTTCTCATTTTAATTTTTTTGGCTTTAACTTTTTATCCATTGGTTCTTTATATGGCCTTTTCCACTACAATAAAAAGTTCTATTATATCCACTTTCTCCCTGTTAAGGTTATTGTACACTCCACTCAGGTCACCTCTCAGTCTTGTTTTCAAGTTTCTAAGTACAAGGCATTTTCTCTAGCCTTTGTATCATTTTTTCCCTGAAATTTCTCCAGTTTTTAATACATCCATTTTAAAAAGTAGAAAGCACTAATTGATACATTTAATATTGGTCTATCAATGTCATATGCAGAAGTAAAATTATCTTCCTGCTTCTAGTTATTAATATATTTATCAAAGGATCAAAATTCTTTTGAAACAGCATTACTTTGAGAATTTGGGTGCAATTGCTTGTCCATTATAATTCCTGGATCCTTTCCTGAGTTAGCGTTCTCTAGAATACAGTCCCCAATTCATTTGTGTGTCCCATATTCTACAAACTAAAAGATATGAGCTTGCATGTATATGTATTAAAACATTTTGCTTGAATAAGTCCAGGTTACCAAGTGATCCATGTTTCTCTGAAAGACTGCTGTGACCTCTCATTATTTATTACTCTAATTTAATGTTCTGCCCAAGTTTTATGCTGACAATTGTATGTGCCCACTAAATTGAAAAGCTCAGGTCATTCTTGACTGCTTCTATGAAGCATATAAAATACTTGGACTCACTGTCAACTTCACAAAAAACAAGATACTTTACCAGCCTATCCCAAATCATCCAGCTGTTCCCCCACATATTATGATTGGAGGGAAGATCTTAGATAATGTTGAGCATTATCCCTACCTGGGTAGTCACCTTTCCCAAAAAGTAAACATTGTTGATGATATTCAACACAGAATAAAATCCACCAGTGCTGCCTTTGGATGTCTCCAAAATTATGTCTCAGTGATCATAACGTCAGGAAACAAACCAAACTTTTTGTCTACCAAGCTGTTGTCATACTCACCTTGAATGCATGTGAAATCTAGACAACATATTGTAAACACCTGAAGGCCTTGGAATGTTACTATCAGCGATGTTTTCAGAAAATCCTCTATATCAAATGGAGGGACAGAAGAGTGAATGCTAGGATTCTGGCTCAGGCAAACACCACCAACATTGAAGCTGCGTTTATATGGAGCTAGCTCTGTTGGACAGGGCATGTCATAAGGGACATCTGTACATGACACGGGGGTTTAATTCTCCCTAAATATCCTCCTGATCCTTACTTGTCTCTTCAGTGGTGGGGAGGGGAGAGTGAGCTACTGGTGGGCAGAGCAGTACCTGAGCTGCAGGGCAAGGGGCTGGTGCTTCCCTCAATGGCAGCAGGGACCCCCCCGACCCAGGCAGCACCCATCCCCTCCCCTCCGCAATCACCTGGCTTGGGCAGTCCCAGGGAGCACTGCAGCCATGGAGGGAAGTACCAGGCCCCTGTACAGCTCAGGCAGGCAGGAAGGTTCTGAGGGGGAAAAAACATCAGACTCGCCACTTCCCCCCCCCTTTCTATGGAGCCTGCTTTCCTGGGCTGCTGCCAAGCTGCCTTCACAGTCTGTCTGCACAGCCTCTGAGCCAAATGGAGCCTGGTGCTTCCCTCCATTCCTGTAGGGTAGGAAATTAAAACTCCTCAAAGGTGTTTTACTTTGCAGCACCCCAAAGTCATTTGCTGCATCCCAACATCATGTAAGGTACATTATGCCGCCGAATGTGCTACAGCGGCTGCAATTAACATTTAATACACCACCGAATGTGCAAACAGCAATGCCATTAAAGCAGCATAAAAGGCATTTAACCCACTTTAAACCTGCTTTAAAGTGTCATCTACAAACACCCAAGGCTGCCTGACAGGCAACTCCTGAAACAGGTCCTATACTCCCAACTCACCAGTGGACCCTGCTCTAGAGATGGGTAAAAGAAGAGATTCAAGGACACCTTGAAGTTCAATCTGAAGAAATGTGATATTAACAACAATACCTGAGAGATCTGAGCACTGAATAGTCCCCAGTGGCACTGTAAAGTACGACAAGGAATCGACCATTTTGCACAAACTGGCCTCACTATGAAGATGATTAGGCAAGAGGGATAAAGGGAAAAAGCTGTGACCCAACATCACCAGGATCCACTCCATCCTTCTGAACCTTTATGCCATGGCTACAGTCAAACATGAGAATATTGGATTGGCCTCCTCAGTCATCTCCAGACTCACTGATGACTTCCCTACATACTAGAATACTGTCATCCTCATATCCAGGGATTGCCGATGATGACAACATTTATCAACAGTGATAGTCAACAGTGATATTTACTTCCAGATTCATAACAGATATGGAATAATGTTAGGTCTAGTAAAATCAAATATAGAACTTCATTATTAAGCGAAACTTTATTGACCTTATTAATGAGATCACTCCTGAACTTTCAGAAATCAAATTTTTCTACCTCTCTCTTCTAATTTAAATAAGAACGTGCTTAAATCCTGTAAAGCAGGGGTGGGCAAAATGCAGCCTGGGGGCCGGATGCGGCCTGCCAGGCCATTCTATCCAGCCCATGGGGCCCCTAAAAAATTTTAAAAATTAATATTTATCTGCCATGGGCTGCCTGTCATGCGGCCCTTGATGGCTTGCCAAAACTCAGTAAGCAGCTCTCTGCCCAAAATAATTGCCCACCCCTGCTGTAAATTCATTTCTCATCTTACTCAAGAAATTCATTGACTAGTTTCCTAGTTTTGACTCTGAGGTTTCCAATATTCTCCATCCTTAACTCCCTATTTCTGTGTAATGTAATTGCCTGTACTGTACATAAATAATTAGTCAAAGTCTAATGGAAGTGGTTGCTCTACAAGAGTCATCATCTAAAGTTGTTAAAAATATAATTTCTGAATTGTTTATAAAGAAGTCAATTTCCTTGCTCATTTTTTTCCTGCTGTCTCATATCTGAAGAGTCTGTCCTATGCTAAGCTATGTTTTGATCAGGAATAAGGTAATTAAGAGACAGCCACATCATCTTGTAGTTTAGATTCAAGAACCAAACTATTTTGAAGGTTAAAATGAAGATAAAAAATATTTCAAATTAGATTTTATTTTAATTATTTTAATGTATTTAGGGTAATTTGTTTTTTTCTTTAAAAATCAGCCTGCTTATAAGTAAATTTGAAACTATGGCAACTTATTATAAGGCCTAAGTTTACTATAATCTATTAAAAAATAAAGTTAAAAATAACATTCAAGCATTTCATGTTGCTCCTGAAGTTTTGAAGTAAACCAGACAACTGAGTCAGTAGAAGTCACTGGCTAAACACCAGGAACTAGTTTTGTTGAAGTACTGAACCATCTTTTTTACTAGAATAGTGTGGCCCTCCTGGACTTTGCCAAAAGGAGGGGAGATGCAATGCCTCTCTGTTCTCCTGTCATGACTTGATGATCTACAAAATAAAATTATACAGAGTTGGAGGTTCCAATAATGGGTGATGACAGTTGCTTTAAATATGTGGTTCTCCCCTCTTGGCATGTTTTCTGAGGCTTCACCTTCCCTACACCTCTTCCACACACCAACCAGATGATAGCTTAAGTGGTATTCACCCATATGATATGTGATAACCTGGCCTACCACCCCCTATAGCAGGGTACAGTCAAGCACATCAGTTGGCCAATCAAATAATTATAAATTGGCACCCACCTTATTAGTCCACAATAGATACTTGACAATAGTCAAATAAATAAATTGATCAGCATACATATATGCCTTGTTCTGGTGTCAGCCTTTTAGTGCGCTAAAGAAGAAGAAAAGAAACTTATACCAGGGCAATTAAATTTGTTGTCTCACGTCACCAGCTATCTGGCACTTCATGAGATTCTGAATCACGTGTCCCTTTGTGACAATCCTCTAGCCTTCTGTGGCTCTTCAGTTATTGCACTCTTTTAACTGGTTGCCTGCTGCATTCTTGACGGCTTATCTGAACCCTCCCCCAATGAGACTCTCTGGGCTAACCTTGGATTTTCTATCTCCAGCCCTGTGAGGCTCAGGACCCTTCTTGCAGCTCCAGACAGGCTCTGCAGCCTGTGATGGGGTCAGAGCCTGTGTGCAGTAGCTTACAGAGCAGCCTCCATGCTGCTCTCCCAGCTTGGCAGGTCTCTTGCCAGTTTGAATCCCCCACTCTCTCTCCCTCCCTATGCATCTTTATGATGTCACTCCCTGCGTGTCTTCCATTGCGCAGGGAGCAGGTGCTTCTAAAAAGAAGCACCAGTGTGAGTGTTGCTCTTATTTCTCTGCTCCAGGACCTAAAGGCCATTTTTCCCCACAGCAGGGGCCATTTCACAATGTGTGATGCCCCACAATGTCAGGGCCCATGTGCAAGCTGCCCCAGCCAGCAACAAACAGCATCCTACATAGGTGCAATGAGATTATTTTTTTCATTTCAGTTTGTTCAACTAATTTAGTTTAATGATTAAACTAAAATTAAAGTTGAGAAACTAATTGGGAATTACAGCACAAATATTGTTTTCATCTTACAATTTTGGGGGGAAAAAACAAATCCAAGATATGCGAGGATGAGATCTATGAGTCCTAACCTCTTGAAGACCCTGGTCACCAAAGACATGCAGTTCAATTAATTACCTATGGATAATAGTTCCTTTGATTAATAAATCAGTTTTAAATGCAAAATATATTTTGATAGACTTTTAAAAAATATATACAGCTCATTTAAAGTAGTTTTATTTAGCTAATAAAATGTGTTGTTTGTACCCTTTTAAATTGAATTCTGCTTTCCTGCCAAAAGAGCTTGACAGAAGTGATAAATTTAAAAAAAAATAGTAAAAATGCATTTTTACCATTTTCTCTTGTAAAAATATGTCAAAATTAAGAATATAAATAAATTGATATTAAGCTATATAATTGCTGAGTAAATGTGCATAGATACATTTCACTTTCTGATTAGTAAAAGGTGTTAAATTTAGTGTAAAGGTTATGTTTAGTTGCAAATCCACGTTGTAACCCAGTGTGTGGCTCAATGGTGGGAGCACAGCTGCCGGTGATTAAAAGTGATAACATGCCTCCTTTGTGGGCGGGCGGCAGCTGAGAGCAATGAGTGTCTGGCTGGGAGGAAGTTAAAAACTCCCAGGGAGAGGAGCTGGAAGATAGAGGGAAGAGGGAGGTGTCAAGAGAGGGAGCACCAAGCCAAGTCCTGGTGTCCTCTCCCTGTCTGAGAAAGGACCACAGCTAGGAGTTAACCATTTGTTGGTTGTATGGTTGTCTGTTAAGTATTAGTTTTGTTATGGACATTGTTTCCCATGTGGGAGTGAGTATGCCCCCCCAAAAAATAAAGAGCTGAGTGAGAACGTGCTACACACATTTAAAAGTTACCTATATTGATATAAGCCTTTTTTAGGAAATTTAAAAATACAAATATAAAACAAAATTAAAATCAACCATTTTAATCATGGTTTGATGCTTACTGGTTTTAATCACTTTGATTTAAATAATATCTGCCCTGTGTTAAAGCATCAATAAATGGATATTTTGAATGTAAATATCAGTTATCAATAACGAAACTTGTGTTCTTTTCCCAGAATAGTTGTGCTCATTTTGCTTAAAAGCTACAAGCTGTGGCTGCTTAATATATTGCTTTATCATTTCATTATTTTGGAAATCTGCAACATTGTACCACAACATTTAATTAACAGTTTTTATAAGCAACATTAGACTCTGAGGTTTACCTTAGAAGACTCATTACATGATTTCTTACTAACTTGGATTTTTTAGGTTACCTTCAGGATAATATTTGCTTAGTAATTTTCACAAGTAGGGACTTATGGACACCATTGATAAAGAAGAAAACAATATTGCTTGTCTGTGAATAAAGTTCTACTATATTTTAAACAGTTCACAGATCTGCTTGTACTCACATAATTTTTTTGTGCCACTTAATCTCATGTTTCCTAACAGCTCACTAAGACGAATAAAGACAGGTATCCTGGTGCTCCTGAAAAAGGAGGATGGGTAGTGGATAACTATCCTATAACCTCAGCACATTGGTCAGTCTTATCAGAAAAGGGAATCTTACCTGATGTTGTGATCTGTCTGAAGAATTCTGAAAATAATGGTTAGTAAATATTTACTAATGAAGTACACAAATTAAAATCTCCCTTTTTTTTCTTTCAATGTCATTGTCTGTATAAGAGACACTTATTAGAAACACCAGAGTTGAAGCATGCTTGTGTCCCACTTACAATCTTGTAGAGGCCAATATCAAAAATAAGCGGACAACAAAAGGACTAACAAGGATGGCCAGAATCTGTCTGCTATGGTTTAGGGCTGACAACAGAAGAGGAAGTATGAGCATTTTCTAAAAACTTTGAGGTGAAAGTTTGTTCAGGCTCCTATTTACAGGAGAAAGTGTGGTATTTAGTGCAGCAATCATCAAGATTTTGTAATAACAGGCTGGGTCAACCCGGATTGGGCATAAAGTAGGATGGTGCTTCAAACCCTGCTGCCACAGCACGGGAATCAGAGAGAAGCAACAGAGGTGACAGCAGGGACCAGGTTGGAAGCTCTGTGGGCCAGATCCAGTGGCAGACTGGACCCAGCCAGTGGGCCATATGCTCATGACCCCTGGTGTAGTAGAACACTGGATTAGGGCTTGTAACTAGTGAGTCTTTTTGCAGCTTTGCAAGTGGCCTGCTGAGTGACTTCTCTGTGCCTCAGTTTCTGGTTTAAAGTGCTATAAGAAATTGAGTATTATTAATAAGTACTCATACCTCCAAGCAGAAACTCTGGCTCTCTCAAATCCATCCTTAATGCACCTTAAAACTAGCTAATGCACCTTAAATCAGCATGTGTAGATGTGCCCAGCGAGATTCTGTTGTCCTTGCCATGGACTTGGTATTGTAGCAGAAATGAGCAGTCTGAGTCTGGGTCTGTTGATTTGAGTAGCTATGGTTTGGAAATTGTATTACAAGTATAGAAAATCCTGCCATAGATGCCTAAGGTGGGCATCCTTGTCTGTGGGATCAGAGCACATGTTTGTAATGTACACCTTGGCTGTAGAAAATGGACCTGGATGAAACCTGGTGGCGAAGCAGTAGCTGTAGTAGTTGGTTGGTTTCTGATACAGCAGGGCAGAATGTTGCTATGAGGTGTCAAGTGTCACCACTAAGAGCTAAGTTAGCCCTTCCCTGGCCCTGCAGCTGCTACTAAATTGAGAGCTTTGGATCACTCATGATATAAAATTGAAACCTTTGCAAGGCCAGGGAGATGTTAACCTGACTATTAGTGGTGACAACTCATCTTGCAGCCATTACACCTGCTGCACTTTGTGTGTCTCTCACCAGAGCTTTACACTCCCCTGCTTCCATTCCAGTGCCTCAGAGTGCAAACTCTATCAGATGTGTCTCTGGGAGGTGGGGAATCAGAGAGGCACTGAGGGGAGGGAGATCTTAATTTGTAGCACACATACTGAAAAGTTTGGCTGCCACTGCTCTAGAGATCCTTCCTATGTTTCCACATGATGAAGATGACATGGATGTATCTTAGGTATGGAGGCGAATGGAGAATCCCTCAGATGAACTTCTTTTACAGTCAAAGAAGGAAGAGTGCAAGCTCTAAAAAGTAGAGGGTTTTCTAATTCCTTGGAACAAGGCAGAGCCCATGTGATTTTTATAAGTACAGCATTGCTTTCCCAAATTTGGGACATAGGCTTTATTTGGCTGTCAATTAATTTTCCATAATTCTATCACTCTTAAGTCAAAAGGACTTAATTCTCAGAATGTCAGCTAGACTCTTTCTTCACCTGATGAACAGTATATTTGTGCAGCAAACATTTGGCATGATTAATATGTGAAATTCAGGCTCTTATGGCACATCCCTTTCAAAATTTTTCTTGTAGGGACAGTTACAATGACATCACACACTCTAATTTCATCCCAGAGGTGGGATCAGATTTTCCTGTTAATATCCATCTACCAGCATTTTTCCTAAGTCTAATTCATGAGAGAAAGCAATTTAAATGACATACTTTGAAGGTTAAAGAGCACTTTTTACTATCTGAGCAGTAGGAAGAGCTCCATAAATAGGACATTCAGATTATTTGAGCCTATGCTAGCAAATCAAAGGGAAATGCTAATGTGGTTCCTTTATTCAGTATGAGAGTTCACTCAATTACAAGGCAAGCTACATCAGCAGCCTGTTTTAATAAAACATCAGTACTAGATATTTGCAGGGCAGTTGTTTGGAGCCAAATCGATGTTTTATTAGTGATTAATCTTTGGTCACAGCTTCTAAATCAAATGTTCAGTTTGGTGGAGCAGTTCTTAAATCCTTATTCATATGCATTCTGGGATTGCACCACTTTCAGGGGCAACTGGCTTGCCAGTCACCAGTGAACAAGATAAATGTGTGCACGTAGCCTATTTTCTTACATACCACATACCCCACCAGGTAAGATGCACCTTTATTTTGGAAGGCAGAATGTACAAAAAGAGATTTTTCCAGAGTCATGGCCCACTGTATAATATAGAATAAATCCTCCAGGTAGTGTGGCATCTCAGGATATAGTGTGGGTGAAGCAGCAGGAACTTTCTGATGTGGCAAAACAGCGATAAGGCTAGGCCCCAGAGCCTTGCAGGGGCAGTAGGAAGATTGCTAGTTCCTACTGTAAATAAATATTTCTTTCCAGGAGGGAGATAATAAATAAAGTGTTGTTGTTCATACCACAAGCCTTATCAAGATGTTACAGACTGCATGCTGCAGCTCACTTGCCCTGAACCAGTTGAATTGCTGCTGCAGGCACAAGCTTTCATGCTAGTGCAAATTCCTTAGTGGTTACTAAAGTGTTAACCTTCTGACCTTCCGTCTGCATGGCCCCAGTGATGTGGTAGCCATTCTGTCAGTCATTCAAGCACAATGACTACCGTGAAGCAAAAAAAAAATCATGTTCCCGACTTAAGACATGCACCCCAATTTTGCAGGGCTGATTTTAGAGAAAAAAGGTTGTGTTGTATGTGGGTAGATACCACATTTGAAGAAAGAATGGCTAGTTAACTTACTATAAGTATGACTCTCCAAGATGCTTGAACTGAACATACAGATTCCACAACCCGTTTCTCCTTCCCTTCTCTCTGAAGTTCTGTCCTCTGTATTCTGGGGTTGGAGGTGTAGGCAGCAGCCTAATTCAAGCAGATGCTATGAACTAAGGCTTAACTAAGGATTTCCTGTCTCTTAAGTCTATGTTTGAGAGAATTTGTTTTTTTTTAAATCTTTTTGCTTGTGGGAATTTTACTAATTCTGGTCTACTTACTTGTTTTAAGGAATAAAATGAAAAATATCCACTTCTTGAGTTAAAATTTTTACAACACTTAGAGTCTGTCCACTAGATAAATACTCAAAGCTGTTCTAAACCAGCAGATCTTCACTCACATGGACAAAATATTTTGCAGAATTGAGAATATATTTGTTTATATCTGAGAATATATTTGTTATATATTTGAGAATATTTGTTTATATCTTAAAAACAGTAAAATAAACTCATTTATTTCTATATTTTTATTTAGCTTTGTTTTAATTCTTTAAATCCAAGGGCACAACTTCACTATATATATATTCCATTTTTCATAAATACATATGTGATATACAAAAAAATTCAACACCTTGCTCCACCTATCCCCTGTAGAGGCTCTACTGTGCTAAATTAACCTTGTAAGGCTCTTGTCATTGAAAAGAAAGTTTTAACATTTTCAAAATTAAGATTGTAATTGACATTTTCATTGGTATATCTTCCTTTTCTATAATTTAAAGAAGTAGGTGTCTAAGTTGTCAACCATTTATGAAATAGTTTTTATATCTTAAAAACATGTTTGTTCTAAGATATGACAGTTATATACTGTTGCAACAAATAAATTAATTTTGTATATTTGTTTTGCAGGAATATGTTTACTGCATAGACTCTATTTAGCAAATAAGGATGAAATTAATTCTAAGATATTTAACAGACTAAAAGAGGAAGCATTAAAAAAGAAACAACAGAAAGATGAAGCAAGGTAAAATATAACATGTCTAAGCACTTAAAAATAAAATGCATATTTGATATAATATACCATCTCTCTTGCATGCTCTCCTTTCTCCCCCTCCCTCCCCCAGATAAGGCATACACCTTGTTTTAGTGGCAGCACAGATGACGCATAAGTGTGGGGGGGCACAATTCTGCATCACCATCGCCATCACCACCATTGCAAATACTGTGCCACTACTGCCACCCTTACTGCTGCCAGGCCCTGGCTCCAGCCAAATTGCAGCCCCAAAGCCCCGCTATCAGCACAGAAATCTGGGGAGGGCATGTGCCTCCCCATGCCCCCCAACACATCGCCCGTGTGTGGCAGGATTAAAAAAAAAGATTTTTCCAGCAGGATGGATGAGTGCTGACCACAGAGCCAAAGTATACTTTTCAGTGTCGCTGCTCAACCTGGCTCCTCAGCCAGAAGCTTTGGTTTAACCTTCTCATAGCCACTGAAAAATTGTCAGTGACCAAGCAGCCAAAAGCTACCGCCATTTTGTCAGTGACTGTGAAAGGGTTAAAACTATCTCTGATGCTGATATGGGTACTCTGGCCCTTTTCCTGGAGTGGCCAGTCTTACTGTGGGAGAAAAAGCCTGAATATTTGTAAACTTTGGTTTCTCCTAGGAGAACAGCAACTCTTCTGGGAATGTCTGTACGAGACCAAAGAATCTTTGATTTATTTATTATAAATCACTTTGAAAAAGCAAGCTTACTAAACTGTATCTTAAACTTGATTATATTTTTCCATATATCTATTTATATTTAATGCATTAGTAACTTGGTTCAATCAAATTTATGCAAATATTAACATGTAGAAATTCTCATTTCAGAAAAGAACTGCAAGAGATGCTGAAATTGCAAGAAGAACAGCAAGCTATGGAGTCTGTTGGAGAAAAGTATGGAGGCAAGTATCATTTAAAATAAATTTCAATTTAGTAACACATGATTTAAACTAACTTTACAGATGTGGATCTTGTGCTTTAGCTTCCATTTTTAGTCATACAACATCTGAGTAATTAAATATTTCCCATTACTTTCTTTGAAACCATTGACTGTCTCAGGAATAATTTTTTCTGTGACAGTCTGTTTTCTGTTTCTAGCCTCGTAAGTCTTTGTTGTGATCCATCCAGAGTCATACTCAACTTTTAGACTCTTCTGTTCTAGCTATACTGGATTACTTATTATCTTGGAATGACTTGAAACTCTCAGCTTCATCAGACTCTATCTGGATACTATATCAATATATCATCTGCCTGATGAAGGTCATTTGATTTTTTTTTCACCTTACAGTGCCTAGGTATTTAGAAGGTTTTAATCAGATATTTCCACATATCTAATATTAAATCTTTAAAAAGATTTATACTACTGTGGTTGAAATAAGGTAAACTAATGTAACCAATGCCTCACTTAAATGGTAGCTTTTAGGAAGTGTGAATTGCCTCCAGTCACCTCTGCTGAGTGTGGATTTCAACATTTTAGGACAACAGCTTTAATGTTAGCTACTAACTATTTCATGCTTGATCATCTGGCTTTGATTTGGGAAACTATATTTATTCAGCAAAATACTTAAATATGCACTTAACTTGTACTACAAGATTAGCGCATTATTAAATGGGTGCTTAGTTTCTTCTCATGAATTGCAGAAATCATACTGTCGCCACCACCCCCACTGCTGCCAGGCCCCGGCTCCAGCAGGCTGCAGCCCCGTGCTCCATGCCCCACTGCTGGTGTAGAAATCTGGAGAGGCACATCCCGCCCCCCCCCCCACAATGCTCACCTAATGTATCACCAATGCATTAGCTTACATCAGAGTACCCACAGCATTTGTTCTGGGTAGAGCTGAGAGAAAAGTGGGGGAAATTGTGTATGAATTGAAAGATAAATTTAAATCAAACTTGTTTGTAAGCCTTTCTTGCTTGAAAATCATGGGGTTGCAGGCTGGGGGAAGGCAGAGAGAGGACTCCAGGATTAAGTTGCAGAGCTTAAAACCAGCTTGAAGTTTCCTACCCTTCTTGAAACTCAGAGTGGATCAGTCATAAAAAGAGTTAAGATTATTGCTAGAAATGATCCAGTGGCTATGGTGTCACAAAGAGGGAAAAGTGATCCCTTTATGGGCACGTCCATACATGCAAGCACGTGCGCTTGCAGCAGCTCAAATAGAAGCGGTGCAAATTTGAGCCAAGGCTTTTTGCCTCAGCACACATGCTCAGACACGCACTTTGATGTGGAGCAAATTGTGCCACTTGGGGCAAAATAACCCTGTCTGGCTTTTCCTGGATCTGCAGCCAGGTGGAGCTAGAGCCTGGAGCCAGCACTTGTGCTGTCCCCAGCAGTATAAAAAGCTGCCCTGTCCTGGCCCCATCCATACAAAGAGCTGCCCTGGCAAGCAACTCAAGGCTATTTGCTCTCTGGAACTTCTGGGGCCCAGCCAATTGATACCTGGGGACACTACCCCTTGTGCCAGCTGGACTGCTGCAGCAGTACCCCAAATCCATTTTTTAAAATACCCCAAAATCCATGTTCTTCCACATCTAAAACAAAAAAGCACTCTACACACACACATATATCAAGAGAGAGAGAGACAGTGATAAGTTGGGTAATGCTTTATTGGTACATTTACAATGTTAAAGCAATTTGGAAGCCTACCAGTGTCTCTATCATCATGCAAAAATAAATTCTAAATACGTGTTGATCTGTGCTTTCGGTTTTCTTCATTCATGATGGGTGTGTGATGGGGGGGATGTGGTGTTTGTAGAAAGGGGGTGATAAAGGGTGTGGGGGAAGGCAGGTGGGTGGATGTGGAGGGATGTGGGCTGGTCTGTGGGTAGGAGTGGGGCAATTGCTGGGGACACTGTGGGTCTGGGGGCTGCTCAGGAGGGGTGGGTCCCCTGGCCCCCACAGGGTGCAGCCCCCCACACAGCACATGGAATGCCCCCTCCCCCCCCCGCCCAGGGTCCCAGCTCCCCCCTGGAGAGCCATGGCCCCTACCCCCCACAGGGCCCCAGCCCCCCTGCCCAGGATCCCAGGCATCCTGGAGGCCCCCCACCCAGGGTCCCAGCTCCCCCCTGGAGGGCCACAGTCCCTATCCCCCACAGGGCCCCAGTCCCCCTGCCCAGGGCCCATAACTAACCTTTAACAGCAGCAGTGGGGGGACCATACGCCGAGCCCAGCCTGGTTCTGCCAGCTCTGGGGCTGCTCTTGCTGCCCAGCTAGGCTGGTCTTGTGGCAGCAAGACCCAGTGCGGCACACGGGGACTGCATGCCAGGCCCAGCCAGGTCCTGGGCCCCCTCTGCAGCCCAGCCAGGCTGGGCCCATGGTAACAGGACCCAGTGCAGCATGCGGAGACTGCGTGCCGGGTCCAGCCGGATCCTGGGGCCTCTCTGCAGCTCAGCCAGGCTGGGCCCAGATCCCTGAGGCTCACTAGTCTGGCTTTGCAGTGGAGTGGGTCACACGGCTGCAGGAGGCACACACGGGCCGCGCCTCCTGGAGCCCTGTGACCCGCTCCGGTGCAAGGCCGGATTAGTGAGCCACATGGAGCTGGGCCAGGTCCTCACACCCCTGCAGACACAGGGGGCAGAGGTGGGAGCCCTGGGGCCTGGAGCTGGCACAGCATGCAGTTCCCGCATGCCGCACTGGGTTCTGCTATGGCCAGGCTCTTCCTATAGCTGCAGGACCTGGCCCAGCATGTGGCGACCATGCAGAGCCAAGCTGGGTCCTGCTGACCCTGGGGCTGCTTGTGCTGCCTGGCAGCCGGGCAGCACGAGCAGCCCCAAGGCTGACAGGACCTGTCTCGGCTCCGCATGGTCTCCATGCGCTGGGCCGGGCCAGGAAACATGAGCTGCCTGGGGCGGGCAGGACACAGCTCGGCTCCGCACGGTCCCCATGTGCCGGGCCGGGCCAGGCAGCACGAGCTGCATGGTCCCTGAGCGGCTTATGATCCCCAGCCCAGCCTGGCATGCGGGGACTGTGCAGAGCTGAGCTGAGTCCTGCTGGCCCCAGGCTGCTCGTGTTCCCCGGTCCGGCGCGCAGAGACCACACGGAACTGAGCCAGGTCCTGCCGGCCTTGGAGCTGCTCATGCCACCCGGCTGTCAGGCGGCACAAGCAGCCCCGGGGCCAGCAGGACCCGGCTCGGCTCTGCGCGGTCGCCATGTGCTGGGCCAGGTCCTGCAGCTGTAAGAAGGGCATGGCCATGGCAGGACCCAGCGTGGCAAGCAAGAACCGCATGCCACGCCAGCTCCTGTCAGCATGGGCCAGGCCCCAGGGCTCCCACCTCTGCCCCCTGTGCCTGCAGGGGGGTGAGGACCTGGCCCAGCCCCATGTGGCTCACTAGTCCAGCCTTGCACCGGAGCAAGTCACAGGGCTCCGGGAGGCATGGGTCCTGTGCGCGCCTCCCGGAGCCGTGTGACCCGCTCCAGTGCAAAGCCAGACTAGCGAGCCTCAGGGATCTGGGCCAGGTCCTCACCTCCCCCACAGCCCCAGGGACATCTCCCCCCCCCACCACCACTCTCCAAACCCCCCCTCCACATCCTCCAAACCAGAACGTCTCTTTTGGAGGACTGGCTCCGGCACGGTCTTGAACCGTGCCTTGCTCTGCTCTATTGCAGAGTGGGTTTTTTAGACCCCTGGATATCCAGGGGTCTAATTTTCTCCCCACGCTGCAAACTTGCAGTGCAGGGAACATTTTTTCATTCCCGCACATGCCTGTTGCCCCACCTCAAAGGGGTTTGAGGTGGGGCAACAGGCACATGTGTGCTCATCTGGACATGCCCTATGTGTTTAATCAGATTAGCAAAACATTTCATTTTAAAGACGGTTTTATTTTGTTTCTTTTTGGATAAAGAGATTTTGATACTGGGTTCTCTATTTCCTGCAGCCTGGCTAATGACTCTGAGAAGAGTGTCCTGGATCTAAATGTGAACAAAATGTTTAGAAACTATGCTAAATACTAAGGAGTTTTTCAGGACAAGGAATATAGTTTTTTTGGAGCAAGAAACTAATTTTAGGGGAGCAAGATTTTTAGAAGGCCAACACAGGTTTATGATACAGTGCCTAAAACTGGAGCTACAGGATTCTCTCTACCACTGAGAAATTTCAGGGAGTGAACCCTATAATAGAAGGGCCAAAAACTTATGCTTGAAACTGTCAGAGGGGAGATACCAGACTAGTTTGACTGATGTTCTGACTTATAGTCCAATTTGGGTTTCATAATGTCAACATCCATCATAATAGCCAGTCTTTTATTACATAATCTGGCATTTATTTTGTTTGTTATAACCATAATGGTCCTGGGTATGACTGTAAACTGCATCTGACTCGAAGGCCTGGTGGCAACGTGGTGCTGTTACCCAAAAATTCACTAAGACCAAGTTTTTATTAGTGGGGTTGTTTATTGCTAAGGGTACCAGGGAGTTATACATTTATTAGAGACAATTAGCTTATTAGAAATTGCATTACCCTACCATATACACACTTACACATACATACATACATACATTCTTGCAGGTGACACACTCACATAATTAATCCCAAGGGTGTTGCAGATAGGGATGACCAATCCCTATCCATTGATGGAGTGGGGCTATTCGACCTGGCATGCACAGGCACGGGCTCTGGTGGTGAGGCAGGTTCTTCCTCATGTTATTCTCTCTCTCACCCCCTTTTATACAGTTTATATTGCTGGGCAAGATTTCTGGATGCTTCTTCTTCAGGCATGCATTGTTTAGTTGGCATGTAACAGGCTCCCCCTTATCTCACCAGTTGGATCTGGTCTTCTTGTCAAAGATGTTGCACAGACATCTGGCCTTCAACGGGAGGCTTCTGGTTGCTGATGCTGCAACTTCTTCTTTTGTCCTTGCTCGTTTTCTTTGTGTTATCTGCTTCTTCTTTGTTAGTCATACATACCACATTCATACCCTCTATTAACCTATTGATTAGTTACATATTTTTTTAACCCATTGGCTACAGTGAGGCTACTTGTGGGGGGAACTTCCTATTAAATTCCACAATGCTGCAACCTCCAGAGTAAGATGAGAATAGACTTCCTCAAAAGCCTAGTCCCCACTGCCTTGTGGGTGCTCCTTGGTTGAAGAAAGCCTAAGGGACATCACCCTAGCAAAAACATACCCTCATTGAGGCATTAGACAGTCAGCAGCAGTTCTTATCTGTTGTGCTCTGGCAGAAGCTACAGCCATCAAAGCACTGAACATCTGTACTCGCTCTGGCCTTTAGATTCTGACTCAATGGTCTAAAGGGGAGGGGGCTCTTGGGCAGCCTCTACACCTCCATACTCTTGCCGAGGCATATGCATCAAAGGTCTTGTATGGTGGTTACAGGACTCAGTACAAGCAGATTCATCAAGCACCTGACTAGACCACTTTTGCATACTCTGTGATCAAGAGAATCAACAGTTGCCTACAATATAACTATAAGTAAAAAAGAGCTAGCTCATAAATATAGTAGTAGTGTCAACCAGATAATAGGATTCACTAATTGTTTCCATTCTTGATTAGGTAGCATCTTTCTCTTTCTGATGTTCATTCTTTAGCAGACTTTTTTGTCTTGTACAGCTTGGTAAAATCCACACTAACTTAAAAATCATCTCCCCTAACTTCACTGCAAAGTTTTTATAAACCAAATATTTTTTCCTCTAATTGTGAAATAATTCTGAAATGTTAAATGTAAAGGGATATTACAAGATTCTGTATTGTCCCCCTCAAACAATAAAGCTGATCTTGGGTATGATGGTCCAACTCATTTTGAATCTGAATACATCAAAACAGCAGTTATTCATGGTAGAATTAATAGTACCCTACACACACTTGTGTTATAAACATGTGATAAGTCCTTACTCAAAGAAAAATCATGTTTTTCCATGCCTACATTTGATTTCTATAATCAAATACTGACTCACCAAAACACTTCAGTCATGCTGCTTTTTGTATGACATCTGTTTAATTTTATTTGTATGGGTCTCAGGCACATTGACTGCAGCCCTGCTCCCATGTGACATGTTTAGATAGAGGAAAATGAATGTACAGAGTTTATTGTTTAATACCAGCCATGATCTAGAAGTGATAACTTCAAACTTTGTCAAGAAAAGAGTGTAGAACTCTGTCGTAATGCTATCAGGTCATGTCTAGTAGGCCTGTGTAAAGTGACTAGTATTCGCTTCTGTTTCAGATTCAGCCAATTTGGGGGACAGTGATTTGATTCGGTGATTTAAATTACTGTCCCAATTTGATTCAGCCTAATCTGATTCAGAGATTCAGCAGCAGCCAAATCTCTGAATCTCCAAATCAGGCAGGCACATCCCCCGCCTGCTCTCCCAGCTCCAGCAATGGCTGCTCCGCCTGCCCCAGCTCCCGGCACTTAGGGGAAAAAAAGGTCGCGACTCAGCAGGTGCTGCCTGGCAGGGGGGTGATCCCCACTGCCCCATGCTGCATGGGGGGCTCTGCATAAGCCCCCCAACTCTCCCCCTTGCTCCCCCAGCTCCCCACGGGTGCCCCACACAGGCCAGCTCCGGCCCTTTAAAAAAAAACAAAACCAAAAATCCCCAGACTCACCGTTCCTGGTGGCAGGGGCCAATCCCCACTGCCTCCCACTGCCCCACACCATGTGGGGAGCTCTGCACAAGCCCCCAAAGCCCCAAGGCCACTGCAGGAGCAGTGAGTCTTGGGGCTTTTCTCGGCTTTTTTTTCTTACAGGGCTAGAGCTGGCCCAGATGGAGCAGCCATGGGGGGGCTGGGGGAGCAAGAGAGGGGTTGGGGGGCTCGTCCAGAGCCCTCCATGCAGCGTGGGTCAGTAGGGGGCAGTGTGGATTGACCCCCCTGCCCAGCAGCACCCAGTGAGCCAGGGCTTCTTTTTAAAGTATCAGGAGCTGGGGCGGGTGAAGCAGCCATGGGGAGGGCTGGAGGAGAGGGGGGGTCAGGGGGCTGGCAGGGGTCCCCCCATGGTCCCCTCCCCCATGCTCCCCTTCCCCACCCCTGGTACTTACCAGCTCGGAGTCAGCTGCAGCTCCCTGCTGCAGCCACTGGGGACTGTCCAAATCATCAAAGCTCTCCAAATGTTTTCTGAACGTTCGGAGAGTTTTGAATCAATTTGGAGCTTTAAATTGGTCCCCTGATTCGATTCAGATTCGGAGATTCAGCCACTGAATCAGGCCGAATCTCCTCTGAATCAAATCACCAACCGTAGCTTCACACGGCTCTAATGTCTAGATCATTTCCATAGCACTCCCCAGAGCATAGCTCTCAAGCATGCCCTTCCTACCCATTCACACTACTCATGCACCAGTCCCTGAAATGGGACAATGAAGCCCCCTGCAGGTGCACTTCACTTCTTGAGCACAACAGAGAGTGAGACCTTAGGGGTGGGGTGCCCTTAAGCACTGTAATTGCCTCATTTCTGGGATTGGTATGTATGGAAAGGGAGATGTAAGACCAGCCCTCCTGGGAACACTGTGAAAGGATAGAGATACCCTTTTCTCATGCGATTAAATGCACTCTTGAACAATTGCAATTTCTATAAGCTTAGTGGGGCACATGAATTTTAGTTGTATATCCACTGAAGTCAATGGACTTATACTAGGTTTTCTCTCAATCAGTGAATTAAATGTGGAGGGAGCTGCTACACTGACCACTAGCCTTTTCCAAGCTAATCAGTTGTTTCTCTTAGTAGATTATGACATCTTTTAATTACTGTGGCCATCGGCATTTCTAAAAGAATTTGATATATTCTAGATTCATCTACACGTGCTTTACTGCAGAGTTGACTAATTAGCTTTGCAGTAAAGTGTCACTGTCTACATGTGTGCCCGTATTAGCGCACAGTAAATTAATTAAATCCACCATAGGATGGTACTGCCTAGGACAAGTAATATCCTACAGCAGAATCATTTAGTGTGCTGAAATGCACCTGTTCCACCCACTGTCCCTGTACTTGATTCTAAGATAAGGGGTTTTCCCCCCATGTTAAATGGGGAAAAAAACCCTTGTCTTAGAATCAAATATGGGGCAGTGAGTGGAACAGGTATCTACTGTTGCTCAGACTTCAGTCCCTACCACAGCTGCTGCCCCCTCCTCACCCTGCCACCTCTGGACCCCAACATCTCCCCCCCTCCCCTACAGCTGCTGCCCCTCCTCCCCGCCATAGCCTCTGCTCCCCCACCGACCCCTCTCTCTCCCGCACTTACCTTTGTTTCACTGTGTTCATGCAGCAGCCTGGGGCACTAAGCACAACCCCAGCCCAGTCCCATATCAGTGGCATGCAACCCATACATCAGCTACATGGTCTGAGCTGGGGCTGTGCTCAGTGCCCAAGACTAGAACAGGGATGAAGCCTGCCAGTATGGAGCAAAGCTAAGAGTAAGCAGAGGCTGAGTGGGGAAGGGTGGGAGAAAAGGCTGGGGGGTGGGGGGGAGCAAAGGCTGGAGGGAGGGTAGAAGCATGGCTGAGGGAAGGTAAAGGGGGGAACAGAGGCTGTGGGGCAGGGCAGGAAGGGCAACAGGGGTGGAGGAGGAAGGGGGGAACCCAAGGTAGTGCAGGGGTAGTGCAGGGGCAGAGGTAGCAAGGGGGCAGGCACAAGCAGGGGGCAAGCTTTCGACCCCCAACATTGTCTATCTCCCTGATGAATTAAAGATGACCCTCCAATAATTAGATTCTATACATGGAAAATAATAACAAATTTATAAATTTCCATGTATAGAATCTAATTATTGGGGAGTCATCTTAAATTCAGGGTCATCTTAGATTCAAGTAATACAGTAAAATGATACATGGAGGGTTTTTTATAAAAACATGGAATAAAATATATAACCTCACCCATACTGTACCTAGTCATCTAGGGCATTTATACACATACTTTTTGTCCCACAATGTGCCAGAGATCTGGCCGGTTGGAACAGACTTGATTAATTGAGTCTTCTCTGCACCTAAGCTGGCACACACTGTGCTGCATTGCGTGCAGTTGTATAAGTGGCGAAATGTGCATCAGCACACAGAAAATGGCGGTGGTGCACTTTTGAAGTAAAATACCTTCACGCAATGTTCCCTCTAAGGTGTAGCAATCCGTGAGCATGCTGCTTTGGTCCGTGAGCACGCCGCTTTGGTCTCACCTCCCCCTTTCACTAAGCCTGGATCTGGACTACGCTAAGCCTAATAGACTAGAATCTTCATGTAATGGATCCTCATGCAATGGATTTTGCAATAATCCTCCAAGCACAAGACTGGGGGCTGAAGAACGGAGCAGTTCCCCAGAGGTGATAATGGGGACTCCCCATTCATGATGCAGAAATCTTATGTCATGGTTAGACAAAGTGCTTTGGGTAAATGAGATATAATTTACCCAAAGCACCTTGTCTGCCTATGCCCTTAGACCAACACAACTGTAACCAGCACCCCCCCAAACTACATCATGGTTAGGAACAATTCCTTGCACCTGCTCCTTTTCCTCTGCTGCAGACCCAGGTTCTGCACCATCCTGCTCTGCCCCACGCACCTGAGATCTGAGGATGCCAAGCTCTGCACGTGTCCCTGCTCCAGGAGCGAGGAGGCATGTGGACTCTGGGCTGGGGAGCAGAGCAGTTCCCCGGTACCTGCAGAGCCTGTGCCAACCCCTGCCCCCTGCCCCAGCCAGCCCCTGCCCCCTGCCCCAGTCAGCGCCAGCCCCAACCCCCTGCCCCACCTCTGGGAGTGAGGAGGCACATGGCCTCAGGGCTAGGGAGTGAAGCAGTTTCTTGGTGGCAGCTCCCAGCCCCAGCCCCTGCCTCCAGGAGTGAGGACAGACCACACCAGCTCCCAACCCCCATCTCGCCTTGCTGCGCCACAGCCCAGCTCCTCTCCGGGCAGGTGTGCGACATTAATAATTTAGTGCTTGACACTGTATTAAATTTTGCACCCACCACACACGCGCACACCATGGAGGGAACCTTGCCTTCAAGGTGTTTTAGTTCAAAAGCATGCTACTGCCACTTTCTCACTACTGATGTGTATTTCACTGCTTATACACCTGCATGCACTACAACACAGTGCATGCCAGCTTATGTGCAGAGCAGATTTGCTTTTAAAAGCACCCAGCACTGTGGCCCAAACACATGTATAAATGCCCCCTAGAAACTGACTGTAGCAGTTTGCCTTTCCCATCACACGAGTTGTAACAACTTGCAGGCTCCCTGCAGGTTAGAACAAGAACCGTAGCAGGGATGATTTGGAAACTGATACCAGGAAGTGCCACATGCTTGAGGAACTTCAGAACAGCTCCAAGCATACAATGCATTTCATGGCTGCATACAGCAGCACTTAATACAGGTCACTTAAAATAAAGACCCAAGTTGTTACAGATTGTAGCAAAGTACACCTTCAGGCATGAATGACTCATGCCTCCTGAGTCTGGGGGGGCATGGGGACCACTTGCAGGTGGCAGTGTGAGACAGCCCACAGGCAGCCGTGACAGTGTCAGCGGCGGGGAGGAGGGGGGAGTGGTGACTGCCTGCGGACACCGGTGGCAGTGGTGGCAAAAGCCAATCTCAGGGCATGGCACATGCCCCCCGGTGTCCCCTCTACACATTGCCTATGCCTCCAGGGGTGTCTCTATTGCTTCTGGTGCCTCTCTCTCTCTCTTTCTTTCTCTCTCTCTACTTTAGCCTAACAGCCTCTTGGTCAGAGTACATGACTGGTTCATCAGTCCTCAGATCTGCTTTTGTTTCTTCTATCTGTAAGTTATATAATATCTAAGCAGGAACTTAAGTCCCTGCTTGCTGTTGGTCAAGTACAGCCTTAGCACCAGGTCACAAAAATGTGATACTCCTATAGGCACTCCTATTTCATACACAGGTAGGGTATGTGTAAGTTATTAACTGTTATATTTGTGCCCTCAGATATTGAGGAACAGGAGGAGCAGCTCCTGCATGAAACAGAACAAATAAGTGAGGTACAACTGACTGCTTCTGAGGAATTCCTAGAACCTAAACCTAAAGGTTAGATTTGTGTAACATTTATTTCCTTGTTTGTTTTTTCTTTTCAGTTCAAGGTTAAACATAAATAGTCACAGTCAAGTACATGCCCGGACACACACAGATATAATTAATAGTATATTATTAATCTCTTAAACTAGGGACAGAAATAACACATAAACCAGTTTAAGTAATGAGAAACTGTTTTAAACCTGTAATGGAACAGAAGTTCAGTGCACATAAACCAGTTTCAAAATGGCCAAAACTGATTTAAGATAAACCTGATTGAATGTACTATCAGACTTAACAGATTTAGGTCAAACCATTTTATAGAACTTCTGTCCCAGACCCCTTCCTGGTTCAAATTAAATCGCAGTCCTCCAGCATCCCAGGATGCTTTGCAGCCCTGAGCTGGGCTGTGCTCTGCTGTCTGCTTGAGCAGAGCAGGGTTGGCTCTGCCCCTCTGCTCTCTAGCCAGAGCATCAAGGGCTGGCTGACAAGGGGGTGGGGGTGGGAAACCTGACTGGGAATACAGTCTGGTCTGCCTGGCAGGGGTGGAGCAACCAGACTTTTCCCCACTAGAGTGGAGCGGACAGGGCCATGGGTCAGCAGGCTCAGTTGGAGGGGAGAGAGGGGGGTTTAAAATCCCTCCATGGCATACAAGACCCCAGCCCAGGTCTGCATGGGTGGGGGCTGCCACCCTTCTGCCCCCCACCCCAACCCCGCTTCCTGCTGCAGGAGAGAGCAGGGGTGTGGCCACATCCAGGCCAGGGAGGGCAGGATAAGGGAGAGAAGGGGGTTTAATCCCCCCTTCCTCCCCTCTCCCACCAGCACTGGACCCCAGCTATGGTCTGCCTGGCTTTCTCCCCTTCTGGCTGCTCAAGTGCCTGGAGGCATTCCAGACCTGTCATGGGCAGTGTGTCAAGTGAAGTCAGGGGATGGGGACGGGGGATTAAACCCCCCTGCCTCCCTTCTCGCACTTGCATGGGACCCCAGGCAGGGTCTTCTGGCTGGCTGCTGGCCCCTCTGCTGGCCACTTGAGCGGCGGGAGGTGTAGCACCAGGCAGTAAGCTGGCCCAGGTAGTGCTTCAGGCAAAGGGAGGGGAGGGAGGCCTAGGCTGGCTCTGGCCACACCCCCTGCCACTTAAATGGCCAGTGGGGGGAAAGCCAGGCAGACCCCAGCTGGGGACCTGTGCCAGTGGGTGAGGGGGGTGAGGCAGGGGGCTTTAATCCCCTTCCCTCCCCCACCTTTGCCTGAGGATCTGCCTGAGCCATCTGGCCATACCCTCCACCGCCTGAATAGCCAGCAGGGGAGGGGGGGACGGAAAGCCAGGCAGACCCCTTTTGGCATCCCATGCCAGCGGGAGAAGGGAGGCAGGGGAGTTTAATCCCTCTGTCTTCCCCCACCCGCCTTTCACCTGAGGCACTGCCCAGGCTGGTGTCTGGCCTTGCCCCCCGCCTCTCAGGGACAAACCTGGCAAGGGCTGCTTCCCTCTTCCCCCTCCAGGCACACCCCCGCTGTGACCATGCAGGCCAGGGTGGGGGTTTAAACTCCTCCCCAGTCATACTCAGAGGCTTACCGGGGCCTGACCACACCTCCCCCCATCCCTCAGCTCAGGTTCCCTCCAGCCTTCCGGCCATTACCAGAAGGAAAGCTTGGTCTAGTACCCCCCAGCTTCTAGCCTGAGCCACTGCAGGCATGTGGCTGCATTTCCAGAATCAAAAATGAATGTTTATTCACTTGCTTCTTGGTTCAATCTACGCATTTTACACTAACCTGTAAATATTGAATCAATTCAGGCTTTTTGAATGCCTGTACTTTGCCTTAAAGAGTAAATTTTAGAACTGAAGATTGTGAATGTTTCATTATTTAACATAAAAAGTATGTTATTGTCACAGACTTTCCATTTTGAAAAAAACAAGAAACCCATTTCCATTATCCATTATTCCTAGGTAGAACATCCATTTGGTAAACATGTACAGGGGTGGATCCAAGGGGTGCAGTGGTGCAGTCACACCCCCCACCTCTAATTCTTGTTCCATCCAAACTTTAAAACCAGCTGTTGGGAGAGGCAGCAACATTTCTATTCAGGCAAAGTTGAGTCAGTTAACTTTATGTCACATTGTCATCTCTCAGATTCAAACTAATCTCTCTCCACTCCACACATGCTAATCTGTCTCCAGTCCACACTATTATGGGTAGGTTTGTGCAGAGCTGAACTAGGCATGTTTGGTCAGGCACCCCATGCTGACCACTTTTACTTTTGCTGCTGCCTTTAGCTAAGGACCCATTGTTCAGGGTTCTCCCCTCTCCTACAGCTAAATTAAGTCCATAGCACCACCACCACCCCTGGGCTTATAAGGGATGCAAAAGAAACAAAGTTAAACAAATAAACCCACTTAGCTTTTCACTGGTTTCATGCCTCCAGCTTGCTAGGCTTTTCCCAGGCTTCACTTGCCCATAGTGTCTTATCTTTCTGAGGCTTTGAGGACCCGCAGGGCTTGTACAAGTGAATAAGCAAACAAAAGAGAAGGCTTTATTCACAGCCCCTCCATGTGGCTGCTTGAGCTCAGCTAACCCCAGACTCCAGGCAGCTTTGCTCTCTGACAGTAAAGCCACCACAGAGCCTGCTTTCAGCATCTTTTATTCCCCCATCCCCGTTGGTTCACATGGCTGGCTTTCCTTCATTCCCCATACCTGGTTTAGCTCCTTTGCTGAGAGGCTTGCTGCATCCCTAGACCTAGATCCTCAGCCTCTAGTGAGTCCCTACAGCTCTGGGGTGGGTGTGGAAGAATGCTTTCAGGATGTGGGGCTGTTCAGGTTCCTCCATACCCATAGCAATAGGGCCGGGCCCTGTTACAATGACCTGCATTTTTAAGGGTCTTGATGTTCCACTATTCGAACTATCCTTTCTTCTCAATGTTGCTGTCTGTTAGCCATTCCTGGTAACATCTGTCTCCTATTTCACAGCCTTGTGGACTGTTTTTAACTCTCGATAGAAAACTTAACTCAAATATGGTAATATTAACTCAGGTATAGAAATGACTGACGGTGAAGTATTCGAGGCACTGCCAAGATATTCAAGAAGGCTAGATTTTGTTTTATGAATCTGAATAAGAGGTGCACATTGAACTATGATGACAGTACTAATGATGCAGTAACTTTTGACTACTTTTTGCCTAGCTTCCTGTGGTTTTTAAACTTATATATAATCTAAAAAATTTGTGTACAGTTCAGTAGTTATTTCTTTTTGCTTTAATCTTAAACTGAATAACATAATGCTTAGTAAAGCATCTAGTTTCTTTTTAATTGAAGAAAAATGTGTTGTATTTTATGTAATGATGTGCCACACCATCTGCAACCCCTTTTTCAAAATCCTAGATCCATCCATGAATGTGCACAATTATTTATTTAGTGAGTGCCTAATAAAATGAGTGTTTGTGAAATTTAGGATAACATTTTTGTCTTCAAAAGTCTTTTGTGAACTTATGATCAAATTAGGTGGAATAGGATAGAACTGTCAGCATGGTGAGGAGAAATCCAAAGTCTAATATGAGAAGGGGAATAGGGAACTTGAGAGAAAATACCAAGATATGATCAAATTATATCCTTCTTAATTACCTAAATGATCTTTTAGCAGGCTGAAGTGCTACTGGTGATTTTTAAATTAATTTTCCCATACTCAGATAAATAGATTTTGAATAGTGCAACAAAACATGTGGTCCATGAAGTCTAGGGAAATAAAACATGTACAATATACTGAATAATGTGAAGAGAAGTTAAAATGACAAGGGGGAAATGCATGTTTTCAGACTTTCTGAGAATAAGTAGCTACCTTGCAAAGCCCTCCAATTTTTTCCTCTTTGCCAGTATTCTTTCTGGCCAGGACAGAGCTAGCCTCCCTGTAGGACTGTCTGTCTCTATGGTAACTATCCTCAGTAACAGGAGAGAAAGTAGAAAGCAAATGAACATGAGAAGAAATCCAAGGAAAGGATTAATTCCCTATAAGGCTATAGATCTAAGTGAAGGGGAGAAAGGTCCTATCCTTACACACCAATGTGTGGAAAAAAAACTGTTCCAGGGTAAGAAAACTTGTGAACTAACAGGTGAGACTTGGAGATGCACATGGAGAAGGAAGGGTCAATTGACTGGCTTTTAGGTCCTTTTTCGTTTGATCCACTACCCACCTTTTCCTTTAACTTTTGCTAATTTTATTATAATCTCTTTACAAATCCATTTTACATTGAATGATCCCTGTAAAATAACACAGCATTTGTAAGATCATATACAGTTACAGAATACAGATCATATACAATAGCACATTACATTTTTAAAAATGTTTTCCTCTTAGTGAATACAGCAAGCCAGCCTGAAACAAAACAAATACCTAAGAGACAATCTCTTGCTTTCAGTGAAGTTCAGGAAGTAGGAGCAGAACATGAAACAAGTTGTTCAATATGGAGTTTTTTACATTTTCTCACACAAAAATATAGCCTTTTTTGCCTCTATTGTTCCTTCTCTCTTTAATATCTCCAGCTGCTACTGTACACCATCTGCTGGTAGCTTTTGCTTTAGCTATAAGAATTATATAAGACTTACCTTTCATATATAACACAGTCATGTCCTTTAACTCTTTCCTATTATAATAGACTTTTAACTTATATAGCACTCTTGCAAGGATAATGCTCTTTCACAGCATTGTCAACACAAATTCCTCCTCTGTGGATGCATGTACACATGCCACTAAGGCAATGTGAGAAACTGTGCAGGAGTCAGGTGATCCTGGACGCAGCATTTACTTGTGTGCCCAGGACCATAGCAGTCTGAGCTAGGGCAAAGCAGTAGGGATGTGCAAAATGGGATGTATTCGATTCAGATTCGGATTTGATCCGAATCGGAGACAGTGATTCGATTCGGTGATTCGGATCACTGTCCCCAATTTGATTCGGACGAATCCAAATCTGAAGATTCGATGCTGATTTGGAGAATCAGCAATTCAGCCATAGACTATCACAGGCCAGCTGGACGCTATGAGTGTATCTGTTTTATCACAGGCCAACTGGGCTGTTTAAGTCAGTTTCAGATCGAGGAGGCAAAGTTAGGAGTGAAGTAAAGGCAAATTTATTATAGCTTACACACACACAACAGTTAACAGAAAGATAAATGCGATAAGCAGATAATGCAGTATTAAAGAGCTAATACTAAATAATAATAACAGATAATAACAACAGATAGATAGATCAATTCTGTCGCAGGCCAACTGGGCACTGTGAGGGTATTAGCCACTAGGCTGTTCAAAACAACAGCTAGGCAGACATGGGTTGGCAACTTATCGATAGTCCCTCGATGCCAGGTACGCATCAAGTGATTCCAGTGAAGTCAGGCGTCCCCGATCGACGCTGTCAGAGGGATTACCGGGGAAATTCCCTTGATCAGGATCCAATCCTCACTCACACCGGGAGTCCGGGGTCCGGGTGTGGAACAGCAGTGACCGTTCTGTTCCCTTCTTCCTGCTGATCACCTGATGCACGTGCTTTTTATACCTAGTCTTATGCTAATCTGTTGGCTTTAGAGCCATTCACAATGTTGCCCTATAGCTGTTACCCTATGGGATTGAAAGGTGTTAAAAATTACCATAAAAGGTTACTACCCAAACTCAGGTTTATCCAATAAGCAAATTATGATGCAGCACCTTTAGGTTTGAAATTGACATTGCTCCGCCTAAGCTGCAACCCCTTTTAGGTTTCATTTGTGTCACAACCCAAAGTTGTGATTTTTTGTTTGTGTGTGCTTCGGCACTGCTAAATTATTTTCCCGCCGATTGTAGCTTTCTTTGCACGGTAGAGTTCTCTGCTGTGGGAGAGAACTCTGGTGCAACAGGGGATTTCCCACCAAATTACAGCTTCTTTGCAGGGTGCATTTCTTTGCATACTAGTGATGCACGTTGCAAAGGAGTTCCCGCCATTTGTATTTGGGTTCGCGCCACATTATTGGCCAGTTCCAAATGTAGGCACACGTGGCGGCTAGCTATTGGCTTGCTAGCCGTACAAAAGGCTTGGGTAGCTTCCGCCCAAGTCGGAGAGAGAGAGAGAGAAAAACCGGAGGACTCCACGAACATCAGGAGAGAGAGAGAAAAACTGGAGAGATCTGTGTGAAGATCTCAAAGCGCTGCGGACCCTTGCGGACCCAACGCGCCTCTCTTAAGCAGGCAATAGAGGCTTAATAACCGAACCCACGGAGCTTTCGCTTCTAGCCTCTCCCCATCGCCAAGCGCAATCCAAGACGTATCCCTTTCCCGTAAACCCAATTTTCGAACCCACGGAGCCTAAACAACTCCGGGGGACCAGGGAACCGAACCGAACCCATGGAGCTTAAACAACTCCGTGGGAGCAACCGAATTTGTCGTAGTCCTCTAGTGAGGATTTAAGCGGAGCTGCGCCTGGAAACCTGTCCAGCCTACACCACTACCATCTTTGGGTGTAAGTAAACAATCTTTTCAATCAACCACTATGCGTTCATGACTAATTCTAGCTCGCCACTGGTTTTCTCCGACCCCACGTGCCCGGGCTGCTGGCCACAGCCCGCGTGCGGAAAGGCGGGCCGCGGATTGCCCCCCCGACTCGCACTTGGCAGCGGGATCGGGGCCCGGCCCGCACATGGCGACGAGGATGGGATCAGGAGAGAACACGCTAGAGCTAGAGTTGGTTCAGAACTGCCTTTGGCGTGATAACCAACGCCAAGTGAAAAGCTTTGAGGAACTGGAGGTGCATATCGCTTACCACCAGGCGGGCGGAACGGGTGCAATTTTGTTATGAATCAGATTATGTGTTTGTGTTGATTATTGCTTCTTGATTGTTATGTAACTTAATACCAGGGCAGCGAATTTTATGTTTGTTTATTTGTTTGTTTGCTTATCTACTCGTTTGACGACTCACAACAAAATTCTAGATTGCTAGAAGAGTATGGCATAATTTAGCTATGCTCTCAGCAACGGGGGATGTCACAACCCAAAGTTGTGATTTTTTGTTTGTGTGTGCTTCGGCACTGCTAAATTATTTTCCCGCCGATTGTAGCTTTCTTTGCACGGTAGAGTTCTCTGCTGCGGGAGAGAACTCTGGTGCAACGGGGGATTTCCCGCCAAATTACAGCTTCTTTGCAGGGTGCATTTCTTTGCATACTAGTGATGCACGTTGCAAAGGAGTTCCCGCCATTTGTATTTGGATTCGCGCCACATTATTGGCCAGTTCCAAATGTAGGCACACGTGGCGGCTAGCTATTGGCTTGCTAGCCGTACAAAAGGCTTGGGTAGCTTCCGCCCAAGTCGGAGAGAGAGAGAGAGAAAAACTGGAGGACTCCATGAACATCAGGAGAGAGAGAGAAAAACTGGAGAGATCTGTGTGAAGATCTCAAAGCGCTGCGGACCCTTGCGGACCCAACGCGCATCTCTTAAGCAGGCAATAGAGGCTTAATAACCGAACCCACGGAGCTTTCGCTTCTAGCCTCTCCCCGTCACCGAGCGCAATCCAAGACGTATCCCTTTCCCGTAAACCCAATTTTTGAACCCACGGAGCCTAAACAACTCCGGGGGACCGGGGGACCGAACCGAACCCATGGAGCTTAAACAACTCCGTGGGAGCAACCGAATTTGTCGTAGTCCTCTAGTGAGGATTTAAACGGAGCTGCGCCTGGAAACCTGTCCAGCCTACACCACTACCATCTTTGGGTGTAAGTAAACAATCTTTTCAATCAATAACTACGCGTTTGTGACTAATTCTAGCTCACCACTGGTTTTCTCCAACCCCACGTGCCCGGGCTGCTGGCCACAGCCCGCGTACGCAAAGGCGGGGCACGGATTGCCCCCCCCAACTCACACTTGGCGATGGGATCGGGGCCCGGCCCGCACAATTTGAATATGCTTTCTTGGGACATGCTTTCCTGGAATGTGTTGGGTATGCCACACAGTTGGATCCAGTTTTTTATTGCTAAAGCTGAACCCTGAGCAGAAACCATTAGGTCAGCTAATCTCACAGCTACAGCTTTACCAGGGGCCCAGTCAGTTCCACGAACAGTTAATTTATCATTTTGGTTAAATTTATGACAGACAAGTTACATTTGTGGTTTACAAACTTACAAGCTTTATATTAACTAATATTACCTGTTCAGGCAAAATACCAAATGCCTCCAAGAAGCACATATTTATTGCTTATTAATCCCTCTGGTTCTGGCTGTTACAGTATATAGAGCTTTAAATGTTTTTTCTACATACCTTGAGGTACTAGGCTTAGCTCGTGAATGCTACATTGCTGGGGCAGATATAGCATCCCACAGAAGCACAAGAGGGGCCCCACGTGCTCAGTGTGAACCTGGAAGCGGATCGGAAGTACTTCTAGTTTACTTCCAGGTCTGCTGCCGAGCGCACTGGGGAGTCCCTCACGCCTCTGTAGGACACTCCATCCACTCCAGGATCGCAGCATTCATGAGCCGCCTGGTACCTTGAGGTATGTAGAAAAAAAAATTAAAGCTGTGTCTATGTCCGAATCTTTCCAAATCTCTCCAAATCGATTTGGAGAGTTCCAATTCGATTTAGAGAGATTCAAGGGTCTCCTGATTCAATTTGGATTCGGCAGTTCAGCCACCGAAGCGGGCCGAATCTTGGTGGTCAAATATCCTCCAAATCAAATCAGGGACCAAAGCTTCACACAACCCTGCAAAGCAGCCCCAGGCTGGCAGGGGATAAAGGTGTTCAGACCTATGCTCCAGGTGGTGGTGTCGGGCAGCAGAGGGGCTTGCTATGCCATGAGAGCTCTGAAGTGTGGGGCTATGCGACAGGAAGCTCCTGCACTTTAACAGTCTCATGCCCCAGTCAACCCATCACCATTTACACGTGTTTTTTGGTGGAGTTAAATACTGAGCCGTAAGCTAGTACTGTCCCTGACAGTACAATCTTATGGAGGAGTTAATGTACTGAGTTATAATACTAGCACAAGTGTAGATGGTGACATTTTACTAGGGAGCTAATTAGTCAACTCTGTAGTAAAGTGCACATGTAGATGCACCCTGAAAATTGTTTCATATACTGCCATCCAAGCCAATGAACCATTCCAAACAGTAACACCATTGGGAGTGTGGTTATGCCCCTGAAATCCAACATTCAGGCTATAAAAAATTTCCCTTTCCACCCATTCTTCAGTTCCTCTCTCCTAGGCTTTGTAGTCCTTCTAATTTGCACTTTACCAGATTAAGACATATGTCATGAAAGGATTACCAAGACTCATTCAACCCTCTGAATATGACCCCATGCTGCTTATCTATGTGGGAACCAATGATAGTGCCAGGGGTGACCCTGAGCAGATCAAGAGTGACTACAGGGCTCTGGATGCAAGGGTGAAGGGGACAAGGGCATACGTGGTGTTCTCCTTTATCCTGCCAGTCAAGGGGAAGGGCCCAGGTAGGATTACACTCATTGTGCAGATCAATATATGGCTGCACAGATGGTATCAACAGCAGGGATTCAGCTTCCTTGACTTCGGTATGTTGTTTCAAGAAGGATTGCTAGGAAGAGATGGGATCCACCTGACAAAGAGAAGGAAAGAGAAGGAAGAGCATCTTCACACACAGGCTCACTAACTTAATGATAGATTGCAATAGGAATTAGCACTTAAAAACAGGTTGTAAAATTGGAGAATTACAAATCAAATTTGAAAACATGATGAGATAACTGGCTCTGTGGATGTGGGGAAAGCAGTGGACATGATATACCTTTACTTTAGCAAGGCTTTTGATACCGTCTCCCAGAGCATTCTTGCAAGCAAGCTGAGGAAGTCTGGGTTAGACGAATAGATTGTAAGGTGAATAGAAAGCTGGCTGGATCATCAGGTTCAATGGGTAGTGATCAATGGTTTGAAGTCTAGTTTGTAGCTGATATCAAGTGGAGTGCTTCAGGGGTCGGTCCTGGAGCTGGTTTTGTTCAATATCTTCATCAATGTCTGGAAGATGGGATGGAGTACACCCTCAGCAAGTTCATGGATGACACCAAGGGGGTAGTAGATGCACTGGGAGGGTAGAGCTAGGATTCAGAGTGACCTAGACAAATTAGATGATTGGACCAAAAGATATCTCATGAGGTTCAACAAGGACAAGTGCAAAGTACTGCACTTAGGATGGGAAGAATCCCGTGCATCTCTAGTGGCTTGGGACCAACTGGCTAAGCAGCAGCTCCGCAGAAAAGGAACTGGGGGTTGTTGGCACTGACAAGATACCTTGTCCTGGGCAGACTCAAAGCCCTCAGACCAACCATGACCTTTCTATTCAATAATAGGCAAATTTAATTGATACATAGTGATAGCAGGTAACAATAATACAAGCAATTCTATATCTACCAATCCTAGGGCTGTCAGAGTCAAGGTATGTCTGGCCAGGATGTGACTTCACTCTGAGGTTCTCTCTTGAATATCAGATGTTAGCAGCCTGAATGTCAGAGGCTGAGGCCCACCCTTCCCCTCTCCCCTAGTCAGGTGGATGAGATGGCCTGTTGGTATGCCCTCTGTCCATGGTGCCTTGGATTCTCCTCTCAGGGACCCTTTGTTGTTCTGAAATACCTTCTTTTGTATTCTTTTCCCTTCCTGATGACTCTTCATCTGTGGGCATCACTGATTGGTCTTTCTGTGGTCATCATACTGTCCACATTCTGTCCTGTCAGCATATTCCTTTGATTCACAAGCCCATTTCATGCATAAATCCTAATTTGGGCTTTACTGGTGCCCTCCTAATTTGGTCTGCTCCCCAAAACTGGAAAGCCCAAGGGCTCTGTGGTTGGGCACTGTGACCTGGAGCCACCTTATCTCATGTTTTGGAACAGTATGGTACATGCCTGCAATATCCCAGTCTGTGTGTTTATCCCTGTCTGCCTTGAAGGCTGTGAAACTGTGACAACCAGGCTTCCAGAAATCAATTAACCCTTGCTGTTACCTTGGACCATTGGCACCCAGAGGCCCCAATCGCTGCTACTGTAGCTGGTGAGTGCAGTGCTTTTTGTTTTTAAAGCTCCACACTCACTGGCTGCAGCAGTGGCAATTGGGGCCTCTGGGTGCTTGTGGTAGACCCCCCCAATGCAGCGCAGGACAGTGGGGGGCAGCAGGAATCGCTCCCCCCACTTTGCACCTGCGTAGCAGCTGTTACATCGCATGGGTGCAGCGCAGCTCAGCAAGGCGCTGCATGCTTTCTGGGAGCTGGGGCCGCTGGGACTGAGTGCTGCTGGGCTCCAGCTGACAGGTGGAGCTGCCCCAGCTCCAGATAGTGTGTGGTGCCCTGCTGAGCCACGCTGCACCCGCACCATGGGGCAGCTGCACAGGTGCCAAACAAGGGGGGCGATCCCCACTGTCCCCCACTGCCCCATGCTGGCCAGAGCTAGTGAGTACGGGGCATTTGGGGGGGGGTTTAAGTGCCAAGAGGCTGGGCTGGGCGGGGGATGGGGCTGGGCAGGGGAGCCATGGGGGCTTCTCCCACAGCTCCTCTAACTGTGCCTGCATCTGCCCTGGCTGGGGGAGCCATGAGGGCTGTGTCCTGCTGCCGCTTGCCCAGATGGTGCAGGGGGGAAGAGTGATGCAGGCGCAGCTCACTCTGGGCAGAAGCAGGGCATAGGCCCTGCTCCCAGCACTGCCGTGCCTGCATCAGTACTAGGAGCAGGGGCTCTGCTCTGTCACCACTTGCCAGCCGACATGGCCAGCATGGGATGCAGGTGTGGCGGTAGTGGGAGTGGGGACTATGCCATGCTGCTGCTTGCCCCCTTCCGCCTGGAGCAAGCCACGCCCATATCCCACTACTGCCGCCCCATCTGGGCAAGCGACAGCAGGGCAGAGCCCCTGCTCCCGGTGCTGCTGCACCCACATCCCGCACCCCCTGCCTCCCTCGCTGAGTAACACCCCCCCCTCCCCAGCTGGGCAGCTTGTCCCGGCCCCAATCCCTCCCTCCCCCACACCTCTTCCCTCCCCCAACCCCACCAGACTTGCCAGCTGGAGGCAGCTGTGTCAGTTGCCTGTGTGGTCTAAGGCCGAATCTCCAAAGCGGCTGAATCTTTTCCAAAGCTTTTCTGAATCGATTTGGATACTTCAAATCGGTTTGGAGCTTTTAACTGGTCTCCCAATTTGATTCAGATTTGGGGATTTGATCCCCGAATCGGGTTGAATCTCCTCCGAATATAATCAGCTACCGAAGCTTCACACAGCCCTATTGTGTGTTGTTGGGGGTCCTAGACACCACTTTTGTGCTATATATAATTCAACAGGTTTATATGTAGTGCTAGAAAATATTGGAAGTATCTTTTTGAAAGTACTGCTATTTTATAGCACTTTCAGCATCTTTATAGGGCTACAAACAACTTTAGCATCTGTACACTCGGTTTTGGTAGCACAACAAGGGCATAGTAAGTGCTACAAATATAATGCCTGCCCGTTCTGTCATGCCTCCTGATGGAGGTGCTTAAGTCTGCAGCAAGATACATGCTTTAAAGGCTTAACAGGTTTGGTGTGCCCAGGAAGAGTGGCATCTCAATTAGAGGATACATTTCAAAATATGGATCATGATGTCTGCTTGCTTCAGGTGTCCCTCTTGTAAATGTGTTAAAGAACTGCTGAATTAGTTTTTTTTTTACTTCAGTACTTTGCCTCAGTTATTGACCATGTGCAGACATTCAATGTAATCCACGAGTATACATATGTTCAGGATTTTTCTCCCAAAGCAAAAATAGCCACCCTGGGAGAAAAAACAACCCAGAAATAACCAGAGTTAAATCACTCCCAGGAAAGTTTCTCATGGGACAGAAAATGTCTGCGTACATTCTCTTCTAAAACAATTTAATCCTCCAGCATCCCCAGGTACTTTGCTGGACTTTACTGTTCCAGCCAAGAAATGAGCAGAACATTGCTCCCTTCAGTCCTCACATTGTGCTGCAGGGAGACACAGACTGTCCCTGAGCAGTCTATGTCAGCCAATCAGGGCTGGCCTGTGGACTACTGCCATCTGTCTCCAGGCAGACTGAGATGGCCTTCAGAACACCCTGAGATGTGTGCACATCAATCAACACTGCAAGCTCTCTGCTCTTGAAGGGCTCAGATTCATATATCTGTTCAGGTGTCTCTGGATAAGTTTTTCTAGCAGAAAAGCAAACCTAGGGGAATTCTCCAAGATCATTTGAACATGTATATGCACCCTGTGTTTACAGCACTTCAGAAATAAATCTTTTTGCTTTTTGGTGTGCATCTTAGCTCATTGGGGCACCTATACATGTGCATCAAGGCTGCTCCAATGCAGTGTAATTAACTGAGTCTGCTGGAGCATGGTAATTACCACGTGGGGTCCCAGCAGGGCTCCCTGACACCTGGGAGCATGTGTATAAGTGCCCTTGGTGTTTACATTAAGTACTTCTTTTTTCTCTTTGTTTTCTCCGTACCTTTGCATTTTGGCTTTTTGAAGTCTTTGCTTTTGAATATCTTTATTCTGTCTTTTTAGATGCCACCTATTTCCTCAATCCCTCCATTTACCTGTGTAGGGAAAATGTTAGGAAATGTGATATATTAATATGTGTTAAGTATTTTGAAAATGGAAAGTGATAGAGAAGTTGAAATAATTAGTTGTGATAGTATTAGTTATATTTGTGCTTCCAGAATCAGAAAACCAACTTCCACTTGAAGCAGAAGACATATCTCAGCTGGAGCCTGATCAGTCCAAAGGGATTATAGAATCTGAACCTGAACCTGAACTAGGTTAGACATGTCATCTTTCCTGTTTTTTTCTCTCCAGTAAATATAATTCACTTACTTATCTTTTTTATATGTTCCTTGTAGTATTGGCCTATTCCACTTGGTTCATGACCATCTGCTTAGGCCTTTAAAATTCTTTGTTATGTTTTACAGAAATACAAGATTGTAGTGAAAAAATTGTAGACTCAAATTTCTGGGCTAAAAAATGTAAATAACTACATACAAATGTAATTAAGTAACTGGACCATATCTTTTTCACTTGAGAAGTATGAATGTATAACAAATCAATGTAATGAACTTGACATTTGTAAGATGTCCTTCTAAAATAATGTTAAGACATTTTTAGTTAAAAGAGAAATTCACTTAAACAGGGAGAATATAACAAAACACACCACTGTAGATTTAAAAGAGGTGAAAATAATTGTATAGAATATAAGTGGGATAATTTTCAAAATGCAAAATATTTGTCTTCTAAATAGACTTTTTATTTGTTCAGAAATTGTGATACCTGAGTTTTCAGAAGATGCTTTCCCAGACATGCCAGAAATTGAAACACTTCAAGAAAAAATTAATGTTTACATGCGTAACTGGCAAAAGCTAGAGGCAGAAATCAGTGAGTCATCTTTAGTTCAGACTGTCGTCTTAGAAATTGCCAGGCACACTCCAGAAAGTCTGCTTAATGAAGCTGTCCTGGTCATGGAACGTAAGTAGTGGTTGTTCATATTTGACCTTTAACCTGTGTAAAGGGATGTTTGAAAAAGTGATGCGGTAAAGACTTGTTTTATAACTGAGTCCTGTACCTAGGATATAAGTAGAAGAAGAAGGGCTTTCTGAGGGAGTTATGAGGGGAGATGCAGAGAAGGTAAGGATCAAGAGACATGACAAGAGATAATTCAAATTAAAGAAACAATTGCCTTCCAAAATGCATCTATGAAGTTGCCTTAAACATGTTGCTTTTATGCTAATTTAGCTTTGTATATTTAGGCCACAGTAGTGCAACAAAAGAAGCATGGGCATAAAGGTCCACTTATATAAGACTTACATTGTAATCAATGGGACTCTGAAAGTATGTAGGGTCCATTTCCCTGAAAGCATAATATTGCAGATGGGACCTCTTAGATTGCACCCTTTTGCAACAAAGGCCATGTGTTCCTTGTTTGCTCAGAAGGATGTAGAACACTTTTGAGTGCACACTAAATAATAATCTGGTGTACATGTTTAATCAGCCCACAAATGCAATTTACCCAGCCTGACATTGAAATAAAATTTGACTGGTCTTTTGCTCTAAGAGATTTCCCCAAAATTAAATATAAAAAAAGCTGTTACGAACAATAACACTATTTTCTTCATTTGTGCTTTTAATATCCTTGTAGTAGAAAACTCCTGTTATAGTATTATTTTATCTCTATTTAAATATAAGTAAACATAGGGATTAAAGCTAGGGAGTATCTTCCATTTTTATTTAGGATGCAACCACCAACCTTGTGTGTGTCACTGAGCCCTAAATGGATGAGGTTGCTGGACTAATATTTGCCGACATGGTCGTGGCTGGATACTTAGTGCAGCATCAGTAAGATTGGAAGTGGGGCACCTATTACACTATAGTCACCTCTCTTATTGGCTAGGGACAGACATTAAAAAAGCCCGAGCCTGAACTGATTCAATCTTTGCAGGTTAGTCTAACCTGTGTAGATTGAAGAAATATGCAAGTGAATACTTACTTTTGATTCTGGAAATGCAGGCACATGACTGCAGTAGCCCAAGCTAGAAGCCAGGGGACATTAGAGTAGCCCTCCCTTCCCTTCCTCAGCAGCTGCAAGGCTGGATGGAAGCTGAGCTGGGGGGTCAGCAGGTGGCTGAGTATGATTGGGGTGGGGTTTAAACACCTACCCTGGCCTGTAGGGACCCCAGCTGAGGTGTACCTAGAGGGGCAGGGGGGAAGCAGCCCTTGCTAGACTTGTCCCCAAGGTCAGACATCAGCTCAGGCAGTGCCTCAGGCAAAGGAGGGCAGGGAGGTGGGGATTAAACTCCTCTGCCTCCGCTCTTGGGCATGGGCACGGTGACCCCAGCTGGGGTCTGCCCAGCTTTCACCCCTGCTAGTGTGGTGGAAAGCCTGGCCAGAGCTGGGCAGCATGGCCCTGCCATCTGCCTGGGGTTGTGGCTGGGGCTGTGGGGCTGAGCTGGGCTGGCCTGCAGGCAATGCTGAGAGTGGACACAGAGGGGTCAGCCTGGATTGGGCCACAATGGCCAGGTACTTCCTAGTGGTCTGCAGCTTGGGATGGGGCCACAGGATCTGTGCGGCCAGATGGCTCCTGGCTCCCCTTGTCCACGCTGTCATGGAGCTGCACCCAGCTGGGAAGGGCCTGGTAGGGCCAGCCTCGGCTGGGCCTTGGTGGCAGGGCTCTTCCCAGCTGGCTGTGACTCTGTGACAGCCAGGCCCAGTAGCACAGGCAATTGGCTGGGCAGTGTGCTACTCAAGCTATCTCAGAGGTGCCAGCGGGTCCTGAGCCTGGCAGCCACCTGCTACAGCTGCTGCCACACCCCCATCCTGTGCAGCACCCAGCGGCTGCAGCTGATCCACAAGCTGTGCAGTGGCAGGGGCCAGCAGGGTTGTTTTGCCATCCTTGTCACCAGCTGCCACTGCTGCCCCTGCTGCACAGCTCTGGGTGTGCAGGTGGGAAGCTTGAGCCCAACAGCTTATGCCCAGCACATGGAGCTCTGGCTCCAGCTTCTGGATACCTTCCATCTGCTCCACTCACCCAGAACGATGGGCAGCCCCTGTGGGCAAGCAGAGTAGGTGGAAGGCATCCAGGAGCTGGAGCCAGAGCTCCATGCACTGGGCAGAAGTTGCCAGGCTCAAGCTTCCCACCCTCCCTGAGTGGTGCTGCACAGCGCAGCAGAAGCAGGAACTGCAGCTGGAGGTGAGGGGAGCAGAACAGGCCTGCCGGCCACAGCCAGCTCGCAGCCTCCCCTTGCATGGCTGGGGCCAGCAGGGCTGTTCTGCTCCCTTCCCCTCCAGCTGCAGTTCCACCTCCTGCAACTCTACATGGAGTCACTCCGGGTGAGCAGGAAGCTTGAACCCAGAGGCTTCTGCCCAGTGTACGGACCTCTGGCTCCAGCTCCCGGATGCCTGCCACCCACTCTTCCCACCTACAGGGGCTGCTCATTGTACTGGATGGGCGGAGTGGATGGCAATTGGAAGAGCTGGAGCCAGAACTCCATGTGCTGGGCAGAAGCCACTGGTCTCAAGCATCCTACCTGCCCACCCAGAGTGGCACAGCAGGGGCAGCAGCAGCAGTGGTAGATGGAGGCAAGGTAGGCAGAACATCTCTGCCAGCCCTGGCCAGCATGCAGCTTGTGGAGCAGCTGCAGCCACCAGGTGCTGCACTGGACAGGGGGCAGCAGCAGCAGCAACAGGCAGCTGCTGGGCTTGGGACCTGCGGCACGTCTGAGCCAGCCTGGGCAGCCCACTGCCCAGCCAACCACCACACAGAACCCCAGCCAGCTGGGCAGGACCCTGCCCCCACGGATTTGCCTGGGCCAGCCCCACTGGGCCCTTCCCAGCTGGCTACAGCTTCATGACAACCCCACCTGACCTGGGAGCCGAGAGAAATCTGTCCGTGCAGCCCAGGGCCCCATCCCAAGCTGCAGCCCACTGGGAAGTGCCCAGCCCCCATGGTCCAGCTCAGGCTGGCCCTTTTGTGTCCACCCTCAGCAACACCCATAGGCCAGCCTGGCTTAGCCCCACAGCCCCAGCCCTAGCCACAGGCGTGGCAGGAGGATGGCAGGGCCATGCTGGACATGCGGTGGGGGGAGGGGGAATCCCTGACACGGGCTTGTCTGGTTTATATGTGACTTCTGTCCCAAGCCTCTGTTGCTTACTGCTCGGCAATTAGCTCAGATCTTGCTGCCCCCCGATTGCAGCTTTGCCCTGCTGCTCTTACCATCTCTTAGTAGCAGGAGTTAGGGGATCCTACTACAGTGCTCTGCTACTTGGCTAAAATATCAAAAAGTGTGCTAAATAAAGTAAAGACTTATAAAAGCATTCCTAACAGGTGTTACTCTAATTTATATATTCATATGCCTATTTTTATTCCATATTTAAGCTATATATTGTCTAAAATTAGCCTTATCTTGTATCAAATCAGTAACTGTACTCCAAATGACCTTTAACACAACTTTTAGCCTATTTTTTTTTCCAATACATCTTCCTGTAATTTTCTAAAATAGCTTACACCTTATGACATCCTCTGGCCTGATCATTTCATTTGCCTCTTCTTCTCTTCCCCAAACTTGGATCAAGCAAATGCAAGGAAATGGTATATCATATTACTCTTAAGGAACTTAAGGTCTATGGAGCCAGATGAGTTTGACACCCCTGGTCTGTAGGCTATTTTAGGTCACACACTGGGTTATTGGGCCACATGTGAGGCAAGGACATACATTGGACCTAATATTTTTGCACCTGCTTGGATACAGAGCCCCAGTTACTGGGGGGTCATTAAAACATCTGTGTCATGGTTGGATCTCTACCTTCTGAAGACACAGATCCCAGTCCTCTGATGCCACTGAAGACTCATAAAGCCAGTAGGATTCCAGAACTCTCAAGGAGACATTCTCACTGACCTTGATGGCCACTCTGTCAATGGCCTGGTAGATTTGTGGAATCGCATGTTAGCTTTGGAGATAGACACAGTGGCACCCAGATGTTCACTTCTCTGGCAGCATCACAGTTCCCCCTAGTACACTGGGGAGTTGAGACAGCATAAGTGGGAAAGTAGACAGAGTGCAGGTAGCTCTTGACCTATGCTGCAGCTGACCAATTACAGCATAGATCTTTCTTAAATAACTGTGATCTGGACTTGTGCACATCCTGGTTTTTAAAAGCCAGTTAAGGAGACAAGGGCTGATGCTGTCAGTGCCTCCCTTTAGGAGGACAGAGTGCTGGACATTCCTAAGTCATTCGTTGTTCAGCCCCTACTCAAGAAAACTTCAGTTGATGCTGATTTCCAGCCAACTATCTCCCTTTTAAGGGAAGGTATTAAATAGGCAGTTGTCCTACAGCTCCAGGTGCATCTAGATGTGATACAATTCCTGGACCCCTGTCAATCAGGCTTTTACCCTGGGTGTAGCAGAGAGACTGCACTCATAGCCATGGTCAGTGATCATCCCTTGGTGGTGGACAGGGTTAATTGTGCCCTACTTATCTTGCTAAATCTTCCAATGGCCTTTGCTGCAGTTGCCTAGGAGGAGCTGATAAAGCATTTACATGATCTGGTGATATTCATGAGATTGTTCTAAACTGAGTTTGTTCTTTTTAGAGGGTGGTGATGGGTGATTCCTTATCATCCCCTTGGGACCTTCCCTATGGAGTCCCCTAGGGCTCCATCCTGTTGCCTCTCCTGTTCAACATGTATATGAGGCTGCTGTGCAAGACTGTGGGGAGAGTTGAGGTGCCTTTGGAGTGGGATTTGGTGTGCTGATGACACCCAGCTCTATCTTTCTCACCTGATCTGTGCCACTCAGTCTCTGTCTTTTGCTGGTGCCTGGCTGCAGTTGGGGACTGGATGCAGGGGAACAATTGAAGCTGAATCCAAACAAAAGAGAGGTGATGGTGATGGGCAGTTCACAGGACCCAGTGGGAATTGGGACTTTTTTGGCTTTTACAAGTTGTTTCGTTTTTCCTGTTTTGTTCATTTGTTTTATAAGTAATTTTGCTCTCTTTTGTAAGCTGCACTGACCCTTTATCAGAAAGGGAAGTATATAAATCTAAATATTTTGGGACATTCAATATATTTACATATATAGAGTTTAGGGAACATTCATCATGTTGTCAAGAGAATAAAATGTACTCAGAGTAGATGTGAGTTGTACAGTTTATGCATGAACAATCATGGAAAACCTGCCTGGCATGCTTTGTCTCTTGGTTTCATATATTTGTATGCTTTCCATGAGGAAAGGAAAGAACAAAAGTATTACCTGAACACTTTATTTTGGAAAATGTTTTAAATAAAAAAATGTAACTCTTTCAGAGTATTTTAAATATCATGCCTGGGAAATGTCTGCAGAAGATCTAGATGAAGAAACAGAGAACATACAGGCAGGAGAGGCTGTAGAAGAAGAGGAAGAGGAGGAAGAAGAAAATGAGGATGAAGATGTAAGCATGCTGAATTTGTTAATTTATCTTTTTATTTGGATTATCTCTTGGCTATGTGTATGAGCCAAATTCAGCCTGCCTATATAAATGTCCACAACATGGCCGTCTGGCAGGGCTGGGAGTGAGTGGCACTGTAGCACCTTCTTGTGGACGCATGACTTCTGCCTCCTTTGGACCCTCGGGCCCTTCCCTCCTACTTCCTGCAATACCTTGATGTTGTGTTTAAAAAAAAAGGTTGGGAAGCTTCCCACAGCCCAGAGGGAAGCTGGTCCACTGCCCTGCTGCCCTCTGTCCAATCTGCCATTGCCTTTCTTGCTGAGAGTTGTTGGACACTGAGTGCCTTAAGAGCTGTGTTCATGGCTTCTGACTACCCCTTCAGTGATGCTTATGCATCACGGGTATTGCCAGTTATCACCTCAGTGGAACAGCTTGCTCCAATGCAATGTTTGGCTCTCAGCCTTTGTTGGGGCTTCAGCCTTCTTTGCCTTGGCCTCTTTGCTCTAGCTGGGCTCCTTAGTACAAGGCCCACTGTTCTGGACCTTGGCTTCTGGGCCCTGGCCCTGGTCTCACCCTTCCCAGGCTCTGGCCGGCTCTCTGGCTTCAACCTGCCTCTGCTCATCCTTCCTGGGCCCTGGGCCCCTGGCCCCGTCTTCCCCTTTTTGGACTGTGGATTCTGGCCCTCCCAGCCTCAGACCACCTCTCTGGCCCCTCTTGAGTTCAAATTATTGGCCCTCTTGGCCCCAACTACTCGCTTTTGATGCCCAGGCCCCTGTCAGGACTCAAGGTTCAGCATACCTCTTTGGCATCCCACTGTGGCTTCCTCCTCACTCCTTGTAGCCACTTCCAGTTCACCAGGATAAACTAGAACATAAGGGCAAGCTGACACTTTAACAAAATATTCCTGCTCTAGGTAAACACATTAGAGTAGCCCTCAGCTCCTGCATTCTCACTGCTCTGCCCTCAGAGTGCTTCGGTGCCTGCAAGGGGTTCCCAGACAGTCACTCGCTCCGGAAAACTTGGCTCCCTCTGCCTAAGGCATTTGGCTTATCTACCTGGGCACTGCCTTATCTGAGCCAGGTGACTCATTAGCACACATAGATGTTTACCTTTAAGGCTAATGGACAGCTCCATCTTCCCTGCTCCAGCTTACATCTGCTACATGCAGCCCTTGGTCTCACCTGCTTATCTGCCTACACCACAGGCTAGCTAGCTGTTGTCTCCCTTTTTAGTAACAGGGGCCTTTGGCTCCCTGTTACAGGCTGTGCACATAGGCTGCAAAAATATTTTCATTGTATTTCCAAATTCTGACTGACGATGGCTTTATCCCAGCAGGATACATATATACTCTGTGCTGGTAGAGAGAATTTGCTTCACTGCTATTACTAGATGAAAACATAAGTGCATACAAGTCCACCGTTAGGACAAAATCCCTTTCTACATTCTTCTGTAACATGGAGGCAAGCTTTGTGTGTGCTTAGAAGCTATGGAATATATCCCATTTCTGTTTGGCTCTTGAAGTGCTGCATGAATGCTGAATATAAGTGTTTTGTTCCAGTAGCATACAACACAACCATATGCTGCTAATTACATGATATATTAGTACAAGGTTCCCTCCTGTATACTAGTTTCCCAGCACAAGGTGTTTGGATGCTTTCAGTACCTACTACACTTTGTGGTGTCCGACTGGCTTGCCGGGCTATGGCCGGGAGCCCGGAACGTCAGGTGGGTACTTCGGCGAGTGGAGTGGAATTAGGCACAGATGCGTATTGGTAAAATAGATTGTTTACTTACGCCCCCGATGCATACAGCGCAGGAAGAAGCTGACTTGATTGCAGTTACAAACGTAGCGAGAGCTCTTTGAAACAAGACAAGACGTTCCGTAAACGGCTTATCAAGCATGCAGGGGAGGGGGTACGTCAGGGAGGTCGGTGACGGGGAGTTGTTGGTGGGTGATCAGTCCGCCAAGTTTTACTCCAGGATGCGTGCGGAGTTCTCCAACGAGGGCGGAAACCATTCGTACTTTTATATAGTTAGCAAGCCAATCATTAGTTGTTAAGTGGGAATAATTTGTAACCGGCCAATGGGTGGCGCGCACGGTTAGCTAATTATGAGGACTCGTTGAAACTTAAACAATGTAGCTGTTGGACTTGGCGGGCTTTTTAGGCGGGCTTTTTACTGTGCTGGGATTTCCTACTGTGCCATAGGCATTTAATTAATGAGTTCTGACACATTCATGGTACCTGAAATGCTACCTGAAATCCCAAGCTACCTTGTCATTTGTATGATATCAGGAATAGGGTGCTTCTCTTTTCCCATCTCTTTGTCCAACCCAATATGTGGTACTGACAGATGTGATGGTTTGTTTCTATTTACCCTGGATCCCTACTGCTTTTGGTGTGTTTAAAATTTGATACCAAGATGTAGACCTATGTCCTCAATGATTCTACATCCTTCTTTGTTCAGTCCAAAACCCAGTGTGGGGCTCTTCCTACCCCTATATCTAGAGCTCCATTCTTAGACATTGAGAAGCGTCCTAGCTTTCCTCTGATTCTAACAAGTGGGAACATATTACTATTATATTTGTTTGCCTTTAAGTTAGCCCAGATAAGAAAAGTAGGTTATCCTGGCATTCCAGGTACAGGAATTACTAGTTCCACATGCTGCAGTTCCTGCTTCATGGGGATCGTTTCATATAATAGGCAGTGGCCATGCTGGGAAGCTTAGCACCTGTATGCAAGAAAGGGTCATGCAAAGGTGAAAGTCTACTTTCTCAAAAGAATATCTGCCTCAGTTCCATCAAGAGAAACAGCTGAATATGAGAACCAGCTTGAGAAAAGAGACTTCAAGTTGCTGTGACCCTGTTCTCTTTGCCAGGTACGATGATTGTACCAGGCTCTCTTTAGGGCCCCATGACTTTAAATTTGTATAGAAATTAACAAAAAAGATAGCAGATTCACTGTAAGTTCTGTTTGAGAAGGTACACAAAATTCCCCACATTATTGCACTTCAGACTAAGAAATTGGTCTTAAAGTCTACAGTGTACAGAGTCATGCCAGACTCCCTTCAATATTGCTTCCAGTTCCATGAATAAGAAAAAGTATTATGTTTCAGGTAAAGACATGGAATATTTAAGTTAAATTAAATTTTCACTGCCACAAAGTCCCTTCTTGTAAAAGCAGCCAACAAAAATAATAAAGAACATCCCTTAGAATTACTATTTGATGAAGAGGCTATACTTTTTGAACACTTCAGAGTAAACTCAACAATGAGTTTACAATTTCATATTTAAAATTACTTTTATACTTGTGGTAAAATCTATTAACTGAATTACTGACAAGCTGCTTAAGAAAGCAAAACAATTTCTACTGATCATAAATGAAAATAAGATACTAGGAAATTCTTTGATGCAAACAGTTGAAAACAACATGTATCACTTGATTTATAGCAACCACTATAATTATGCAGTACTCTGTGTGCTTTCCATTTTGAGGTACCCAACATAAAAGCAGTCAACTGTGGAGCATTTACTGTTGAGGTAAATAGTCTTTTCTGTGAAAAGACAGATAAATCTCACCAGACGTTTTTTATTGGGAATTTATATTCCTCCAACAAAGGAAAAATTCAATAAAACTCAAGACTATTTCCCCTTCCTTCCTCTACTAAAGTTGTCATAAGCCACTAATAAATATCAGGGGATGCAGGAGAAAAAACCTACAGTGCCTTCCTTTCTTTCCGCCCAACCATTGTTATCTACCAAACATCCATTTTGACAGAACCATCAAGCACCATTCAGCAAACATTCTCTTAGTCTGGTTTGCCTTCCTTTTATTTTCATCCCGTATGGAGAACACTTATCCTATTGTTTTACAGACAGGAATATGACATCAGTAGGCAAATTTGATTTGGAAGCTATATTGGTGGAATATATGGTTAAGTTTCAAGAAATACACAATTGCCCCTTGCTTTCCTTGGGCATGTCCTTGCATGCAGGGGTGTGCAGTTGCCACGGCAAAAATAACAGTGGCACAAATTTGTGCTGTTTCTTTTTGCTGCAGCGCAAGCCTCTGCATGTAGGGTTGGTGCGGGGCAAACTGTCCCAGGTGGGTTAAGGGAGGCTGGGGCCAGCACCTGTCCTCGCCCCAGCAGCCTTACCTGGGATCTTGGGGGCCTCCTGGGGCACCAGCAACAGAGATCTATTTTCACGCAGACATGTATCCAGCACCCAAAAGACTGAGATAGAATCATAAAACCGGAAGGCACCTGTAAGATCATCAAGTCCGGTCCCCTGCCCTGGGCAGGAAGTTATTGGGCTCAGATGAGCTCGACAGGATGCCTGTCCAGCCTCATCTTGAACACCTCCAAGGAGGGTGACTGCACCACTTCTGCTGGGAGTGTGTTCCAGATTCTGGTGACCCTTACAGAGAAGAAGTTTTTCCGCCCATTAGTCTTCATCCTCCCTTGAGGTGCCCTCCTGAATAGTTGCTCTCCTAGTTCTTGATGCTCCCCCCTGATGTACTTGTAGGCAGCTATCAAGCCACCTCTGCCTTCTCTTACTCAGACTGAACAGGCCCAGTTCCTGGAGTCTCTCCTCGTAGGACCTACCCTCAATGCCCTTAACTGTATGGGAGGCCCTTCTCTCTACCCTCTTGAGTTTATCCACATCCTTCCTGAAGTGCAGCACCCAGAACTGGGCACAGCATTCCAGCTGAGGCCTCACCAACACCAAATAGAGAGGGAGGAGTATCTCCCTGGATCTATTGGCCACACATCAGCTGATGTACAGCAGAGATTTTTTGCCCTTCTGCAGCCTCATCACACTGTTGGCTCATATTCATCTTCCAGTCAATCATGACCTCTAGGTTTCATTCAGATGCTGTGCCAGCCAGTGGACCACCACCCATTGTATAGTTGTGGTGAGGGTTCTTCCTACCCACGTGAAGGATCCTGCACTTCTCCCTGTTAAACTTCATCTGATTTCCTTCCACCCATAATCCAGTCTGTCAAGGTCATCCTGGATCTTTACCCTGTCCTCTGGTGCGCCCACATTTCCCCACAGTGTGGTATCATCCGCAAATTTAGTCACTGAGCTTTCCAACCCCTCATTCAAGTCATTAATGAATATATCGAATAGCACAAGTCCAAGCACTGAACCCTGGGGGACACCACTGGAGATGCCCTCCAGGATGATGCCATCCCATCGAGCATCACTCTCTGGGAGTGGCCTCTAAGCCAGTTGTGCACCCACTTCACTGTAGACTGGTAAAGCCCAGTACTCTCCAGTTTGTTAGAGAGAATCCCATGGGAGACAGAGTCAGAGGCTTTACTGAAGTCTAAGTAAATGATGTCAACCTCATGTCCCTCATCCAGATGGTTAGTGACCTGGTCGTAGAAGGACACAAGGTTCAACAGGCATGATCTACCCTTGACAAAGCCATGCTGGTTGCTTTTTAGCACCCCATCCATTACCAGCTTGTAGCTGATGACCTCCTTAACCAACTTTTCTAAGATTTTACCTAGGACCGAGGTCCGACTGACCAGTCTGTAGTTTGGGGGGGGTCATCCCTCTTCCCTCTCTTAAAGAAGGGCACCAAATTGGCCCTCTTCCTGTCGTCCAGGACCACTCCCAAGTTCCATGACTCTTCAAACAGCTTGGCCAGTGGTGCTGTTATAAGTTTGGCCAGTTCTTTCAGGATTCTCAGGTTCAGGTTTTCTAGCCCAGCAGACTTGAAAATGTCCAAGCATTGTAGAAGATCCCTCACCTGTTCTGGGCTGATTTCTTGTAGGCTGTTGCCTTCCCCCTGTTCCCTGGGTCTCTGGTCAGGTGAGCAGCCCCCATTGGATTATGTATTTAGGAGTTCTGTCTTTTCATGGGCATCGACTGTGGGCTGTCCCTGGGTATTCAGTAGGAGTCCAATAGTGAAGCCTGATTTTTTCTTGCTCCCTGTGTATCGGTAGAAGGATTTTTTGTTGTCTTTTATATTGGTTGCCAATTTGATCTCCATGCCTACCTTAGCTTTCTGTGTCTCATATCTGCAGGCCCTGGCAATACAGATGTATTCTTCCTTGGTTGTGGAGCCATTCCTCCATTGTATATGTACTTCTTTTTTTCTTTTTCAATAGCTCTCTAATATCCCTGGTGAGTCAAGTGGGTCTCCTGGCTTCTTTCTTGCCTTTTGCCCATGTGGGGATGGCCTGTTTTTGAGCCATGAGAATTGCCTCCTTAAGGAAGCACCATCATTCCTGCACTCCCAAATCATCCAGTTGCTGTTTGTAGAGGGCCTCTCCAACAAGCCTCTTGAGTTTGCCAAAATCTGCCTTCTTGAAATTTAGGACTTCTGTTCTGGAGACTAACTTCCCAGTCTTACAGTGGATGGTGAACCTTATCAGGTCATGGCCACTGTCGCCCAGAGTACCACCAATCCTAAGTTCGCCTATGATGTCCTCCCCTTTGGTCAGCACTAAATCCAGAGTCACCTTGCCCCTAGTAGGCCCTTCCACAACCTATGTCAGAAACAGATCATCTATTGTTGCCAGGAAGTTGGCTGAGCTGTTGAGGGTGGCTGAATGGTCTTCCCAACAGATGTCTGGGTAGTTAAAGTCATCCATGATGATCATGTCTCTAGCACTAGCTGCCTCTGTCAATTCTCCTGAGAATGCTCGATCGCTCTCTTCCTCTTGGGAGGGAGGCATGTAGTAGACTCCCACCATCAAATGTCCCTCTCCTGGTCCCCTTTGTAGCCTGACCAACAGGATCTCAAGGGACCCTTCCCTGCTGTCAAATGTGACCTGTAGGGAGGGGTACTGCTCTTTCACATAGACAGCCACACCTCCTTCCATCTTCCCAATCTGACTCTTCCTATAAAGCCTGTAATCCTCAATATTCACTGCCCAGTCATGTGTATTGTCCCACCAGGTCTCCATCAACCCAATCAAATCGAATTCCTCATCAGCCAGAAGGAGTGCCAGTTCCTCCTGTTTATTTCCCATGCTTGTGGTGTTCCCATAAAGGCATCTGAGCTCTCCCTTAGCCACCTCTGGTTTTCTGTTACATTGTCTGTGTCTCAAGATGTCAGTATACATCTGGACATCCATTGTTTGAACACCCTTCTGTGTATCATTGTGGCTAATGGATTCTGTTTCAGCAGCGGAATCTTCTCCCCGGCCCCCGGACGCTAGTTTAAAGCCCTCCTCAGCAAGTCGGCAACTCTTGCGGTAAAAAGCTTCTTCCCTCTGCTCGTGAGATGAATACCATCTCTTGCATGGAGGCTGCTCTAGTTAAACTGCGTATCAAGGTTGAGGTATCCAAAACCCATGTGATGACACCATCTTCTAAGCCTTTGATTGACCTCCTTGATACACTTCTTCTGCTGAAAACCATGGCCCCTGACTGGGAGGATTGCAGAGAAGACAGCTTGTGCTCCTAGGTCCTTGAGCTTTGCCCCCATGGTCCTGTAGTCTCTCATGACCCTCCCAGGTTCTTGCTGTATCGTTGTGCCCACACAGACAAGGAGCATGGGGTAGTGATCAGTAGGGTGGACCAGTAGAGGGATACTTGCTGTTACATCCTGAATCTTGGCTCCTGGAAGGCAGCAGACCTCTCAAGCAAAGGCGTCTAGCTAACAGATGACTCTCTGTGTGCCCTGCATCAGAGAGTTTCCCATGACTATCACTCTACAGTGTTTGCTTTCTGGGGTTGGTGCATTGTTCACGGGTGTATTGTCCATCAGTGGTGTGAGGGCTTTGTAACTGTTGCGCAGTGTTATTAATGGGACAACTGTTTCATGTTGTGGCCTCAGTCCTGACATGACCAGTTTTCACTCACTATCAGTTGGGGTATCTTGTTCAGGCCCGCTCATCAGCCCAGCCTCTGCGTTGTTCTTCTCCAGGTACAGAGCCTGGAAGTAAGCATCAATCTCTGCGTCATGTTCCCTGATGGTGTGCAACCTGTCCACCTCCTCTTTGTAGCTCCCTTACCCGGCCCTCCAGAGACTCCAGCAGGGAGCACATCTCACAAGTAGGAGCACTTGTGCCCTTGATCTCAGCATCCAGCAGGTGTGCCAGGCAGCCTGTGGAGTCAAAACGGAGTCAAGGGCTCCGTCTGGTTAGAGGCCAGGACCATAGGCTCTGTCTGGCTGGAGGTCTCTGAGGCACCAGGAGATGGTGGGCCATTCAGTCCAGGAAGCCCAGGGGTGCAGCGCATACCCATGACCATATTGCAGGATGACCCTGGTTGTGTGGCTGCCTGGGTATTTGTATGAGTAGGAGACCAGGTGGGTGTTATTGCTCCCAATAACGTATTCCCCCCAGCTGCTGCTGCTGATGCTACTGCTGTGGTTAGGCAGGCAGGGTTGAGCAGCTGCCTGTAGGGGGTTCCCCTACCTTCCCAGCTTCCCAAGTGACTGGGGGATTCCCAGGGTCCCTGGGCCCCTCCCTGGAGGGGGGGAGGATTGGGCCCTTGTCCCCTTTACCTGGTGATCAACAGTGGTGTGCTGGAGGACTTTCCTCAGCATGGGGGGGCTTCGGTTTCCTAGGGTGTGCTGTGCCATGTGTGGGGCAGCCGGGGGGCAACTCAGGACTGAGAGTGCCCACCAGGAAGCCCTTTTGCATGCCTTCCTGCGCAAACTCATGCACTGGACCCAGAGTGCACCTGTTTGATTTATCTGTCTGAACCATTATTAATATAAAATGCTGACCTTTGTACTGTCAGCAGTACTAAAAATGTTTACAGAGGTCTTAGCAGTACTTGCCACCCATCTGCATTAACAGTATAACAAGGTATTAACAGTGTGTGTGTTTGTGTAGACAGTTGGACAAAGGAAAATCTTATTGGGCAGCTTTAGGAATTGATAAACACATTCCTTTATCTTTTCTATACTTTTGGCCTCTTGGTGACTGAAGAAAATTCTATCTTGGCACCACCAGCACAGACATAGTATCTGATGGAATGAGACTGATGTCTCAGTAAAAGTATACTTACCTTTCAAATTATTCCAAATCATGACTATGCTAATCAGTTGACATCAGTGGACTCTTCAGAAATCAGTGAGATCTTTGTCTTCTGAGTCAAATGGCACTCAATGTCTGCTGGTGGCTGAGGGCAGTTTATATCCAGAGCAGCGCAATCTAGAGGATTTGGTCTCTGTTCATTGGAGTTTCTGTCAACTGGCAGAAAACCACAAGTAGCTTATGTCAGACCCCCTCTTTTTTCCCCCTATGTCAATGGAAACAATAGTAAGAACATATCTTTAATGAGCTGAAGAACCTATATAAATGGTTATGCAATATAAGGCACTTAATATTATTGTTTCACATTAATACTCTAGAGTTCAAAGTAGTGTACAAAACACATTAGCAATTTCTGCTATTCATTTAACTCAATCCATACATATAATGTTTGACCATATGACAACAGCATACTATATAAACAAGCAAATAGGAGTGTTTGTTTGAATGCAACTATCTATGGAAGCAATATGGCGCTGAAACTGGCAAAAATACAATCAGATCATTGTAACAGCAGATAACTTGCCAGGTGTAAAAAGATACACTAGTCAACAGGTTCAGAAGATGTATCTTCAGGGACCATGAAGGTAAGCTCCAAAATGTGATAGTACAGGTTATAGTCTGTCTTGTGGTCTATAGTATATGGGTATAATCACACACTGTACACATTGCACCTAGGCACATTGTAATTAAGTGGAAGATATAAAGTTTGGATTGGATTTTAGGAAGTGTTTCAGTCTGGAACTTTGGTTCATCACTATTTCTAGTAACTATGTACTGCAGGGTACACTACAGCACGGGAGTCGGGAGGGGGGTCTTGCCCACATGGTGAAAGCAAAGGGGACTCTTGGTGCAGGAGAGGGCTCATGCAGCAGAGAAGAGACTTGTCCATGCAATGGGGACAGTGGGGGGGGAGGCTTGGCAAGCTGGACTTGTGTTGTTCATGGGGCAGCAAGGGGCCCATGCAGCAGTGGGGAGATCCATGCTGCCTGTTCATCAGGAGGACTCCATCTGACATGGTCTCAGGGTGTCCATGCAGCTCTTGTGTCCTGCAGCCCAGGGTCCATAACTGGTGCAGCATGTGGCCCCAGCTGCTCTGCAGTTGGACATCCCTGAGTTAGTCTATAAGTTAGTCTATAACTCTACCTTGCCTTTTGCCAGTCTACTTTAAATACTATTTTCTATTTTATCCAAAGTCTTTTTAAAAAAAAAAAGATTTTTTTTCTAAAATGTTGTATATTTTTAGGATGAAGAAAAAGTGAAAGAAAAGAAAAGGCACATGGGAGACACTAAACATTTTTGTCCAGTGACCCTGAAAGACAACTTTGTCCTTTACCCAGGGCTCTCTGAACATGCAGCTAAATATCGAGAGAAGACTTATTATTTTGCAAGTTCTGAGTGCAAAGAAAAATTTTTGGAGAACCCTGAGGAGTACGTGGCTCGAAATAAACCATTACAAGTAAGGATATTTAAAAATTGTTCAAAACAGCTTGCTGATAGGAAATTGATATTACATATTCCTTTTTAACCTTTGATTACCATAGACAGTGATGCTGTACATTGCCATAAGCATAGTAGGCACATCACAAAACCAAGTAAGACATACCCAGTGAGCTTTTATTGAAAATGTAGATGTAACAAATAAATAAAGACTATGAACAAAGCAGGAGGGGAGGGAAAGGAAAAGTGTTTGCAATAGTAAGACTGCATAGTTACTCAATAAGGCATGTAAACATTTTGATCACTCAGTTAATATAATAGTTTTGTTAAATTATTTTGAACAGATTTCTCATAAATGAAATGGGAAAAGAGGAAGATATGGTGGGAACTAGAAAAATAAAATAAAGTGAAATAGAGCAGAAGAGAAAAAAGTGAATCTGCTACATTATAGCTTTATAACATTAAATTATATGTGGGCTGATGCTGCTTTTGAGAGCATTTTTATGCTTGCGTTTTTGGAATTTAGCATTCATGCAATAAGGCTTATATGATGATAGTGTAAGTGCATGTTAGCATCCAAACTGTAATAAAACAATTTCAGTATTTTTTCTGATAGGCTCCTCCCATAAGACTGTGCATTCTGGGCGCACGTGGAGCAGGTAAAACTACTTGTGGCCGATGGCTAGCAGATAAATTAGGTATTTTCCATATTCAGTTTGAAGAATATCTACAGGAAATGATTATGCAAAAAACAGAAAAGAGAGTTGAACCAGAATTTGATGAAGAGCCTGAGGAAGATGAAATAGCAGCTTTTTCTCAGGAATTAACAGATTCCTCTCAGACCACTGTTGAAACTGAAAATTCACCTGAAAACAAAAAGTATGGCAAAAGCAAACAGGTAATAATAAAACACATAAATACATAAAACACATAAAATAAAAATAAATAAAACAATACAATAAATAAAATACACAATAAATAAAAATAAAAATACATAAAATACATAAAATTAAAATAAAACATAAAAGAAAATGTGTGTCTTCTTTCAGCAAAATCATATTTTCTTTTATAAAACCATGGTTCACAGACTACAGTAATTATTTTCCATGATATTATCTAAGTTAGCATAGTAAAATAAGTAATATCAATTCTTTCCAATAAAATTATAATTTATTTGTTCATAATGTTCATGCTTCCTAGAATTATGTATGGCTATGCTGAAGGTCACATATATATGATATTGTTGAAAAGAGCAAAGTATAAAAAAAGGAGGAGGCAGAAATAAAGTTCAAAAGCAATAACAATTCCAATATAAGATATATCTGTACAAGTAACTATATATGTGGATCCCACTCAGTGCTCATGTACCAGCTGCCTAGGAGTTCAGCAGCTTTCACCAACAGTCTTTATTGGGGATCATGTATGTAGGGCTACCATATGTCCGGGTTTTCCTGGACATGTCCTCTTTTTGGGTCCCCTCATCTCTGTCCAGGCGTTTTTTTTTCAAATACAGTATCAACAAATGTCCAGGATCCTGCTCTGCTCAACATTGAAGTTTTTCCCAGCACTACCTGGCTTGCCCCAGCAAGGAGCTGCTTGGGGCTGGTGGGAGCAGGGGGAGGGCAATTGGAGGCAGGGCCATCATGTGCATCTGGCTGGCATGCAGTCAGGCAGGGTGGTAGGACCAGCCCCAGCAGCTGCACGCAGGTAAGTCTATGGGGGGTGGGGCTTGGAAGGTCAAAGTCTGAGGACTGTGTGCATATATGTGTGTGTGTGTGTGTGTGTGTGTGTGCACATGGCAGGGGTGTGTGGCTGGCATAGGTGTTGGGGGGGGGGGCTTGATGCCAGCCACCACTGGGAGAAGCTGTTTGGGTGCTGGGGCTGCAGCAGGGCAGGGGAGGTGGCAGAGGCACCTGCCAGTCCAACAGGGGAAGGGGGCAGGGGAATCCTTTGGGGACAGCAGGGAGCTGTATGACCAGGCTGGTGGCACCAGGGCTGGTGCCTGTGCTCTCAGGGGCAGGGCAGCTGGAAGACACCGCAGGGCTGGAGGGAGCAAGGGGCTGTGGCTTGAGAGTAAGGGTCACCAGGAGGGCTGGGAGGGCAGGAGGCTGTGGGTCAGGAGTAAGGGGCACTGTGGGGGGGGAGCAGTGACTGGGTTGGGAGCATGAGGCATAGGCAGTGCCAGGGGGCTGCAGATTGGGAGTGAGAGACACCAGCATGGTCTGTAGGGTACAATACTATGGTTTGGAAGTGAACGACAGCAGCAGGGCAGGGGGACTGTGGCTTGGGTGTGAGAGCAGAGGCAGGGCACAGACATATCACTGCCTCCCCCCCACAATCATATTACCCCCTCCCCCCCAACAGGTGTCCTCTTTTTTGAAACTGGAAATATAGTAACCCTAATGTATACATCCTTCCTGCCATTACACTTATCTATATTTCCTTAACTAACCTTATATTCCTTATCTCTATTTCCCTAGTTTCCTTATTGTCCTTATTTCTTTTAATTGTCTTAGGAATCACTAACTGATGTGAATCAGTTACCATGGAGCTGCTATAGAATTACAGCAAAAGCTTTGTTATCCGGCACCCATGGGGAGTGGGAGGTGCCGGATAACCAAATCTGCCAGTTACCTGAGAGGCCTGAACAGGCATCTTTGCCTGTTCAGGCCACCACCCCTCCCACCATGTCCAGAGCACTGCCTCCCTCACGCCGCATCAGTGTGCTGGGGGACAGGGAGGGGGGCATGTCCCTTGTAAGGTGCTGGATAACGTGGCTTTCACCGTACTGCAGTTAATGCTCATGCTGTACTTAAATACTACTGTACTTAAAATGTCCTAAATCGGAGTGGCCAACCTGCAGCACCTGTGCTCCAAGTGGCACGGGCAGCTTGTGTGTGTAGCATGTGGCTGATCAGAGACAGGAAAGGCAGCACAGTGACAGATGGGACAGGATTCAGAAAACCGAGCAGCAGATTGGATAGGGAGTGCAGGACAGGATGCAGAAAGTAGATCAACAGATCAGGCAAGGGAAGGAGATCAGAGTGGGACTGGGGGGAGGGTATGAGGCTAATTTGTGGCACAACTGCCCAAAAGTTTGGCCTCCACTGCTCTAAATTACCTATAACTTATGTTTAGCAGTTATTGCTTCATATTAGTCAGCTTTTATTTTACTTAGTTACCACATATATCTAACTTGTGTTACTTAATGTCACTTGCCTGTTCTACACTTATATCAAACTATGCTTGGGACTTTGACCCACTTATTATAAGACTACTTTCAATACAAGTCCCTAGGCCTGCTGGTTCACTACTTGCTTTATAGCAAAAGCTATATTCTTTAAAATTACTTAAACTAATACATAGCATGTAAATGGAATACACTTAAGTCTACTACGGAGTCAGTACTGAGGAAGAGAGAGACTGAAAGTCACGTTATAATTTTTTTTAAAGTAGCACTGGTAAAGATGATACCAGAGGTGATAACTTCTTCAGTGCTGATGCAACAATGATTAAAATCACAGACCCCTGTACAAAGCATCAGGATTTCATCTACTAAATCTTTTGTACTGACACAGAAGGCTCCTTTGTCTTCTGCTCAGTTTATGACTCACTCGCCACAATTTAAAGAATGGCAGCTGAAATGTAGCTGCCTGTTGCTCCACAACTTTCACTTCAGAGAGAGTTGCTAGCACTTACATTGATGATATGTGGACAAAAATTGCCTTTTAGCGGTCAGGTAATTTGGAGGTAGGGAATATTCTACTGCAGAACAGCAACCTCTCCACTTTGGCAAAGTACAGACATTATACTTTTACAAGTATAAGTGATTGGAAATTGATTTATACCCATAATGGAACACAAGTTTGGTGCACAAAACCAGTCTATACCTGTAACACAACAGAAGTTCTGCACATACAAACTGGTTTAAAAATGGCAGAGCCCAGTCTAAGAGTTGCTCCTCCTCCCAAGGGTGAATGCATGTTCTGTTTGCTACTGATCTAGACTATGCCACTTACAGAAAACTGCATAACTTAGATAGATTCCGTCTTGGGCTTTTTGAATGCCTGTACCTAGCCAAAATGAGCACATATAGCAAAATTAAAGACTTCTTACTGTGAAGGGTAGATCAGTTTACTCTTTTATTTCTTGGATCATAAAGTACTTATTGTTCAAATGATTTGGCTTGTATTTAAATTCTATTAAGGTTCATTAAGCAGTAATTTCAGTCTGTCATCAACCAGTCCTGGATACTTCCAGTTTTCTCATCATTATATAGAAATCAAATCAATAGATTTCTGAAAGACTTGTCTAAGGATTTTTTTCTTCCTCCTCATCCAGAAGGCAGACAATTTCATCCTGGGCCTTAAATCTAGTACTTCCTTATGTAACGGAGCCAAAACCTGAATCCTTGCCATCTTGCTCATTTCACCACTCTCAATATAAATAGCATTGTAGTAGTTATTAATTCATCCTGTTAAAACCTCCGTATCTTGTATTTCATGTGGAGGGAGTGACAATGAGGCTTGTCCTAAGTTCATCCGAATGGTGAGATCATACCTTCATGTCAATTAATATAGCTATTGATCTGTGCTTTTTTTGGAGTCTCGTCATCTGTGGAAGAAATAAAATTAAACACCTTGGATATTAAAAGGGCATTCTTACATTACCTGAACAGAACAAAATATATTCAGATATCCGCTAAATCATTTGCTTCTTTTGGTACCAAATAAGAGGAAAACAGTTCCATCTCAAAGACTTTCAGAACAGTCCTCTAATGTATATATTAGGTCCTAGTTGACCAGAGCAGATTACCTCAGAAACCTGTTTAGGCAAGGAACTTGAAATATGTAGGGCATCCACATGCAGCTCTGTTCATACAATTAAACTTTATTCTTTGGTCACAACTTCAAGAACAAATACCTAGATAATATCCTAGGTCTCTCTCATTTTGTCTAGATGATTGGACAGCTAAAAGCCATGAGAGATTCAGATGTCCACTGTTGCACTTAGAAACCAGATTTTTAAACCTAGTGCTTTAAGAATTGACACAACACTCAGCTGATTAATAGCAGAATGTCTTGCTTTAATAACTACCGACAAGCTATAAAGCTAAATGACAGAAAAAGACTCTGTCCCAATATCAATGAGTTATATTGTCACATAGGCTTTGTATTCGCTGCAAGAGATTCTTTACCCATGCAGGCCAGAAGCCAGTTCAGTTTCAGCTTTCTCAAAGTGTGCATCTGTCACTTTAGTCCATCTAGAAGTAGGTTTCAGCATCCCTTTTTCCTCTAAAGAAGAACCCCCCCTTTTTGCTGGCAACTCTTTCCTTATACTTGTTCAATTGTATAGCTTCAAAGCATTCTTTCTTGATAGTTGGTAATCAAAGTCTGAACAAAGTAGGCAAGGACGGAATGAACATGTTACAATTGTATCCTGTTTGTGTGTTTATTTTGCTTCTGCAAGCTTTTGATTAGTTTGGAATCAAATGGAATGGGTATTGATTGAATGAGGTACCTTTAGAGAGGTACCTCTCCACTATTTAAGTGCTACATTCATCCCCCTTTTCTCTTCCCCCCCAGCCTATCTCTCACCCACTGACTCTTCAATTTACATCTTCACTGACTGCCTGTCTTGCATGCATACCAGGCCAGCCTCTGGCTTCTTTACTTTCATTCCATCCAAGAAGAGCACACACCCACTGCAGAGCCTTCCTCAGCTTGATGAAGGGTTTTTAAACCCAAAAGCTTGCTAATTTTTTTTTCCAACTATTTAAGTTGGTCTAATAAAAGATAGCAGTTTCACCCAAAGAACCCTGTCTGCCTGAGGTATCTTTAGGAAGTTGATCACAAAATACTATCTTTTGGTAGCTATGTTAACAATAGATCCTAAATAGCTGCATCAAATGGCTTATGAAGATATTTGACAGACATTAAATGCCTGTTTTGAGAGATATGCCTTGATTAAGGAACTATGTTATAAGGTTTTTTGGGGCACATGGGATACCTTTTATTAAACCAAAGCAGGTCTGTTAAATGTAAATAGAGGTAATAAAGATCAAAGGCTATTGGATACAATAGATGCGAATTTCAGGAGAATACGTTGGTTTAGCATAATAAACATTCAGAGCTTGACTGCCTATTTTGAGATGTATGCCTTAATTAATTAATGCAAATGTGAGGCAGTGAGGAACAGGGGCCACTGGGGACAATTGGTGTGAGGTAGGAAGGTCAGATGCAGTCACATAGACTGATTTAGCATAATAAACATTGGGTATATTCACAATTAACACAGGACATGAGATCAATTTGGAATTGCTTTCTTCTAGGCAAATGTTTAGTATCGGACCCCCCTTAGCCAGAGATAATGATAATAATAATCAGACAACAGATAAAAAATTACCATTTTCAGGCACCCTTTCTGTCCAGGCCCCAGGCAGCTGCCTGATTAGCCCATGCCTGTGTCTGGCCCTGGGTCCCATATTACACAACTGGGAGTATTATCATCTTGAATTTGGGCGGCAAAAGAATTGAGGACAAGGTTTCACCTTTTATGTTCTTGTAAGGGGAAAACATGAGAGCATGCAGCACTCATTTGTGGCACCTAATGGTGATTGTTTGTGTAAATGACAAACTTTGACATATGGTGTATGTGAGCAGCTGGGTGGAGTCCATATGTTCAGAACATCTCCAAGAATCCTACTAACTGTAAACAAATTAACCACTTTTAGATAGAGCTATGTTATAACAACATTAAGGTTACAAAATAAAGCACACAAAAAATTAGAAAATGATAGAATTAAATTTGCTTGTATAACTTAATGGCTCCTTCTTGCATATATGTGTGTTATGGTAACAGGATCCTTGTTTCAATCCTTTATACAATTATCCTCTGCTCAGAAGATAACTTAATTATAACAACATTAAAATGCTGTTGTCCATAGGATCCCTACTTCATGTTTTAAATTCATTCCTGTTTATTGATAAGCTACATTTTGGAAACTTTTGACCTGCTCTGTTTAATAATTTGTGTGAACGAGTTTATTGCATTTTACTACATCAAATTACTTTGCTGCTGCTAAACTAGATCAAAGAAAGCCAGCTACACCCAAAATGTTTTATTTAATTTTCTCAAGCCATGTATTTGTGGTAATCTCACCATGCCTATCATTGAAACCTGTAAAAATACCACATTATTCCATGCAAACTGACTTTAAACCAGAAGCAGTGTGGCACAGTGGGTTGACTAATTAACATCTATGGAGGCTTTTTAGCACTGTCCTTCAACAGTGTTAATTAGCCTTTTCAATACACCACCTTGTGCATGTGACACACTTACCATGCTTCTGGTTTGTGAAGCACTCCATATGGAGCAGCACAGAACATTTGAAGGCACAACCACCTGACACAGCAAGATGTATATATTCCCTCAGTCAGTTAAAGAGCAGTGTAATGGACAAGCAACATAGATATTAATTTTTTTGTGATCTCTTGTCTTTAGATTTATGAAGTGGAATTATCTGATGAGGAAGAAGCAATCAAAGCAAACCTAGTAGATAATGAAGCATTGCCACTAGAAGTACTTGATAATATTGTTTCTGACTGGTGGACAAAGGAGCCATTCCGGTAACTAATTTAATCATATTATTTATCTTTTAGTTTCATTTTAATTTTAATCTTTAACTTTAATCTTTTAATATATTCCATTTTTCAACCATAGGTCTACAGATTGGGACTATATAATGAATAACATGGCAATATAGAGTCTCTTGAATTTTTAGTACATTGCAATATCAAAATAAGCCAATACATTTAAGAATACAGTACATTCACTTTAATAATTGCAAAAACTATCAAACCATCCAAAAATAACTCCATCTTCCAGAGGAAAACCCAAAGGATAGGATTCAATAAGAAAATATAAGTACCAATTCTGAATACCAATCCATTTATTTGGAAGGCTGAGGAGGACAGGGGAAATGTTCAGAGCTGTCAATATTCTGGTTATAACCTTTATAATTATTCATGGTAAGAAGAAACATGACTAGATGACTTCCTTCTGAACTTGAGAAGGAAAGATTCATGTCATAGTGAGTTTTCAGAATACAACCATTTATAGACTGCTGCATCTTAGTAGACAGGCATGCAAGAAGTTGCACAACTGGGTCCAAAACAGTAAAATCAAATTTGTAACTTTTATGATTTACAAGTACAATCAGAGTTTTCTTAGTGTATGAAGACAGTATAGAGCTAGAGAACATTCTTAGACTTCACAAAACACTGAACAAGAAAAAACTTCAGTAAGAAAAAAATGCTCTCCAATAAAACAGACATAATATAGTTTCTTAGTCACCCACTAACTTCTGCCAGCTACTTTCTCTATTAATATAATCTGGCAGGCAAAAGGCTGAATGACTGTATTTGCACAAAACCAAGATGTCTTCAAATTTAAGACTAGCTCCCAATAATTAGATTCTAGACACTGGGGGGGGTGGGTAATCATATATTTGTCCCCCTCCCCCCACTGTCGCAGCAGGTGTTGTACACCTTTGGGGAAGAAATCATCCTTTTAATTTTGCATTTAACAAAAAAAAAAGTATGATACCTGCTAGCTGTCAGAAGCTCCATTGAAATGTTCTATAGGAGAATGGATTAAAGAAATCATTGGTTCAGACTCTCACCATTTCCTCACCCTTCTGCAAATGTAAACGATCCTGACTCTCACTGGAGGGGAGGATGGAAAAAAATTGCAATCTGATTCCGTTATTCCATAAAACTTCTATCCATTCTGCCTCAGCTGAGAAAAGTGGTCTGTGTCTTGCTGTTAAGGCTCATGAGTGTGAGAGATTGCAGTTATATTTAATCTACCAGTAAAGGTCAAGGGTCTGTCCAAGCTTAAATGGCCCATCAGATTTGTATGGTTAAGGCATGCTAGCTTCTGGAGCCAGCCGCACACAAGGGAGTGATGTGGCTAGCATTATATCCAACTGCTTTTGACTCCCCAGGCCAAATGGCCAGAAGCCTGTTTTACACCTGAGTTGACTGGGAGTGATCTTTAGCACAGGTCTGGAGTAAAGTCATGCCTCTAGAACTACATCTCAACTAGTTTGCCACCACAGCCCAATCTATTAAAAAGAAATATAGAAACACTAAACCCAGGTTGGGATGTACTTATCCAGCAGGAGGATAGAAGGGGTATGACCGAGCCCTGAAGCCCTATGAGCAAATGAAAACTGCCTCCATTATTAGTAGGAAAGGACTTTTGCAGAGTCCATGCCATGGACTCTGGGAGAGAGGTCCTACCCACTCTTCCAGATCAGGAAATCATCAGGTAACAAACTTCACATGACAGACTTTACCAAAATAATATGATAGCCACTCATAATAGCCGCTCATAATTTTAAAGCAGTGGCTAATAAGTGCTATTTTTGAAGATACATGAGCAGCATTGAAGATACAAGCAAAGTTATTATGGGTTACAGTACTAAACTAGTTGAAATTGTTTGAATACAAAATGGCCAAAACATTTTTGTCCCATTCAAAAAAACAGACTAAAACAAAGAAAGCTGATGTAAACATTATTTTCCTAGCCTGTAACTTTGACATGTTGCTCCTCTTGGTGTATCTCTCTGTTAGGTCTTCCTTCTCTATTGCAGTCTAACAAAAGCTGCAAGGTACTGCACCTAGGGAGGAAGAACCAGCAGCATACCTCCAGGCTGGGGATCTCCCTTCTCGTCAGCACAGAGGCAGAAAAGGATCTTGGGATCAATAATGACACCAAGATGAACATGGGCCACCAATGTGGGGACACGGTCACGAAGGCTAACTGCACCTTGTCATGCATCCACAGGTGCATCACAAGCGGGTCCAAGGAGGTGATCCTCCCCCCCTCTGCGACATTGGTCAGGCCACAGTTGGAGTACTGCGTCCAGTTGTGGGCACTGCACTTTAGGAAGGATGTGGCCAGCATCGAGAGGGTCCAGAGGAGGGCCACTCGCATGATTAGGGGGCAGCAGGGCAGGCCCTACTAGTGGAGGCTACAGGACCTGAACCTGTTCAGCCTCCACAAGAGGAGGCTGAGAGGGGATCTGGTGGCCATCTACAAACTGGCCAAGGGGGACCAGCAGGCTATGGGAGAGGCCCTGTTCCCCCGAGCACTACCGGGAGTAACGAGGAATAACGGCCATAAGTTGACAAGAGAGTAGGTTCAGGCTAGATATCAGGAGGCACTACTTCACAGTCAGGGTGGCTAGGATCTGGAACCAACTTCCAAGGGAAGTTGTGCTTGCTTCTACCCTGGGGGTCTTCAGAAGGAGGCTAGATAATCACCTGGCCAGGGTCGTTTGACCCCAGCACTCTTTCCTGCCCATGGCAGGGGGTCGGACTTGATGATCTGCTCAGGTCCCTTCCGACCCTAACAACTATAAAATGAAAAGTCAAAAAACATTTGTAAATTTCTAAGTTGGAATTATAAGAAATTAAGAATAAAATAATATTTTGTTTAAAAGTAGTATTAAAACACATTTTGATAAATGGTAGTATTTGTTATACTTTACTCGCTGAATAACCTTTGTAGTAAATTTTCTTTTTAAAAAAAGTTTTCTTTATTTTAAATCAGATCCACAGGATTTATACTGGATGGTTTCCCTCGTACCATAGATGAAGCCCAGTTTTTATCAGATCGAGGACTTTGTCCTGATGTTGCAGCTATTATACAAGTGGAAGAAAGTGATATTATTGATCATCTTCTTCCTCCCCGTTTGACAAAATGGAAAGATAAACAAAATAAAAAAATGGAGTTTAAGAAGAAAACCAAAGAACAGAAGGCAAAAATAAGGGTAGGTTTTAAATCATTTTCTAGGAAATATTTATATAGATAGTAGGAAAGTATCAGTTTAGGTTCCAGAAAAAAACAAGTCATTTTTAATCAAACTTTGAAATGAATCAACTGTTCAAGAAAAGATGAGAATATGATCTGATGGTTTTTGTTTTTAAAAAAGCATGTAATAATAGTAATGTGGCCAACTGTGGCATTTATGCCACATTTGGCATGGGCAGTCTGTGTGTAACACATGGCAGACTTGGGAGGAGACAGCACAATAGCAGGAAGGGCAGAGAGCAGAATACAGAGCAGCAGATTGGGCAGTGAACACAGGACAGGAAGTAGAAAGCAAAGCAGTAGTATGCCTGCCAAAAAAAGTTGGCCCCATCACAAGAGGGCTTTTAAGCATTAATGAAAGAATTTGTAAAGCTCAATAAAATTATTTGGATAACTATGTGTTTGCAGTTCAGGAAGATGAATATAAATAGGGAGTGAAATCATTGCACCATTTGACATCAATATGGGATAAAGGCAAGGAAATGCACTATGGCTTGTTCTCTTTAATATTGCTTCACGGTTAGGGTTGCCAGGATCTGGAATAGGCTTCCAAGGGAGGTGGTGCTTGCCCCATCCTTGGGGGGTCTTCAAGAGGAGAATGGACAGGCACCTGGCTGGGATCACATGACCCCAGGGTTGGTGACCCTTTTCTTGCCTGCCAGAGACAGGGGATCGGACTAGATGGCCCACTGAGGTTCCTTCCAACTCTGGAATCTATGAATCTATGTTATAGAAAAAGTAGCAAAATTCTCAGACTGGAGTAAATTTAAATAGCCTCCAAGAACTTTTTGGATATGCTGGTGATTTACAAAGGATGACTGGAGACTTGAATAAAGTGGCAAGAAAGAGGGATTTAAAATAATTGTAGTTAAAACCAAAACTTGACTGCAAGCTGAATAAGAGATCTTTGACAAGTTTATTTAGCAGTCAGTAACCCCAGATATCCAGGAGCTAGGCAGTTTAAATACCTAAGCACAATAATTACTAATACCATTTTGGTGAGGGATGAAATTAAGGCACAGGTAGAGATTAGGAATGCCCATTCATTCTCTTTGCAAGAATTTTTAACTCTGAACAATTACTGGGAAAAACTGAATTTCTGACCACTATAAAGCCTTTTATTTTATATGGGTACAAGACCTGGACATTTACTAAGAAGAATGTAAGTCAACTAAATACCATAAAAAATAAAATATTGAGATACATTTTGAGGTTAATAAAGGAGACTGTAAATAGAAGAAGCTATAAGAAGTGAGTTCAGGAATATAATAAACAGAAAAAATTCAGTGACTTCAGTGATCAGGACATATGTTTAGAACAACAGACGTGTAAGTCATTCCTATGATGTTATGCCTCCTATCTGACCACAGAGAAAATGGAGAGCTATTATACTAAGCAGTACTTAATGGCTCTATATCCTTGACAGACAGAAGTAGGAGCAAATTGTGAGAGGTGCCAAAGACACTTAGGGCACGTCCCACATGCAACAGGGGCACACGCTTCCAGCAGCAAAAAAAGTAGCGGCACAAATTTGTACCACTACTTTTTTGCCACTGCACATGCCCCTGCATGTGTGCTTTGGTGCAAAGCAACATGCCCTGCTTTGGGGAAACTGCCATTTCCCCACTCCTCCTAGCTCCTGGTGTACTGGAGGAGCAGAGGCAAAACTAGAGGAGGGGAGATGCTCTGGCCAGCAGCAAATCATCTCCCAGGAGGACCAATCCTCCATATCTGCTGATGCATGCTTCTGTGGTGTGCTTCATACTGCTCTTTTTTTTTTGCGATGTTGTTTTTTTGCTACTGGGATTTCCTGGTAAGAAATTTTGTCCCCATACTGCAAATTTGTAGCACAGGGCACATTTTAACATACTGGGCATGCAGTTTGTGGCACCACAAATAGGTTTGTGGTGCCAGAAACCACACGTATGTGCATATCTGGATCCAGCCTTAGAGTTTACATAGCTAGAGAGCAAGAGAAAGAGAAGTATTATTTTAGCAACAAGCACATCTTAGCCTAGATTATACCCTGCAATAAATTTAAATTGGAAGATGCTGGCAGTAACATATTTGCAGTGACTTGTCCCTAGCATCTTCTTCCATATTGATCTCATTGAACCCAAGTTGACCGTGTGTCACACTGTAGGACATTCATGTATTCTTAAGTGTTTGTCTAAGGTGGTAAGTTGAGTGGCTGGGAACTTTCAGGACTTTATAGTTCTCTGCTTCTGTCACTGATACACCACTTATAACAGCAGATGTGTTAACCCCTCAGTTGCTGAATGTTTGTTTGAATCATAGAAACTCTGAAAGTAGGCAGTGACAGAAAGGAATTAACTGTCAGTCTGAATTGAGATAGACTCAGAGAAGCCTAGCTAGGAACAGCTATAGTAATAAATTGGTTAGACCAAATGTATCCAGATCACTCACTCCCTCTCCCCGCCTCCCCCGCTCCCACCCTCCTGCAAGGACGGTTGCAGAAGTTAATGCAACCATTGCTTATCCCCCACACTTGAATTCCTGTCCCCTCTAGGAGCTCTGAAGGTCAGACAGCACTGCTTCATGGGCTGAATCTAGCCTGTTGACCACATGTTTGACACCCTTGGGTTAGACAGATTCTGTTCAATTACATGTTTACAACTTACAAATTTAGCTAAATTATGAGCAGTTTGCATATGATTAGACAATTCTTATTAAATGTAAAGCTGACTTCTACAAGATTTCATCTTGCACGCAACAATCCAGCAGTTCAGAAGCTGAACCAGACTTTTCCTACATTTGCTGCTGTGGCACCAAGCACAGGAAGTAGAGATAGAGACATTATCTCTCCTGTACTTTCCTGGCTTGTCTAGACTGTTGAATTATGACACCGAGTAGCACCATAGTGAGACATAACACACTCTAAGTGATATATCATGAACCAGAAATATATAAAAGAGTTGCCTAATAGCATGTAACTATAGGTTCTATCACTGTCTCTTATATGGGCATGCATGGCAGTGATCTACACTATACTAATTCTGGTTTGGGAGGCAGCACACACAAACCAAGCACTATTGACACTGGATTATAGGAACCCAGTCCTTATACCTTTGTTCCAGGTGGGCACAACCCTCAGACTGACCACAACACCTGCCGGTTGATAATAGGTGAATTTATTGATACAGAGTAAGAACAAAAAACAACAATACAAACAATCAAACCATTCTGTATCTACCAATCCTAGGGCTGTCATAAGAGTCCAAGTACATCTGGTCAGGATGCAGGCTCCACTCTGAGGCTCTCTCTCTCAGGTGTCAGCTCTCTCTCTCAGTCTGGAGGTGGGATGCTAAGGCCCACAACCCCCCTCCAGTGGGGTGCATGAGATGGGCTACTGGTATACCCTTGGTTCATGATGGCCTCGGGGACCCCTCTCGATGGATGGGGATGGGGACACCTCTCAGGGAGCAGAACAGAGAGGAACGGGATGAAGGGAGGGACCCTTTGTTAATCTCAAGTCGCTGCTTTTGTATTCTCCTTCCCCCATGATGACTCCTGATGACTCTTCATCCGTGGCTATCTCTGGTTGGTTGTCTCTCTGTGATTACACATCCACATAGCCTTCTGGGCCTTCTCCTAATTTGATCTGTTCCCCCAAAACTGGGACTTAGGCCCCCTTGCTCTCTGAGGCCTTGTTGCTGGTGTCACTTATCTTGTGTTATGGGACAGTATGGTACATACTTCTTTGGTTCCCAGACTGTGTGTCCTTGTTGTGTTAGACATCCTGTCTGCCTTGAAGGCTGTGATCTCGTGTTATGGCATGCCCCCCATAATTTTCAGGTTGTGTCCATCCATTGGCCTTGTTGCGTTAGATAGCCTGTCTGTTTTCAGGGCCATGAGAAGCTGTGTGTGTGTCTCCCAAACTCTTTAGAGGTCCAGTTAACCCCTAGTGCCCATCTTGACCCCTTATAATGTATACATCTATACCTATAAGCCAATTCCCAATAAAACAGACCTTTAAATACCATTTCTAAGCCAACAAGCACAACATATATCAGTATGTTGCCTGGCATCATAATTGAGTGGCATAGACATACTCTCAATGTACTGCTGCCAATATACTAAGGGACAAGAAGAAGAAATCCCGATCAGAATGTGGAGGGGAGAGGAGCAAAGGAGGAAACTGAAACTAAGGGGAGACTTGGAACATGCAGAGATTGGGGAAAAGTGGGAATTGGTTTGATGAGCCAAAGTGGAGTCAGAGAGGGGACTCAAATGAAGTCAGGTTGGGACTTAAAGGGCTGTGGCTTGGGGAATGCAGGGAATAAACTATCTGTAACTACTAGAAAAGACTCTCTTGAAAACTTGGAATAAAACCCAAGATTCATTAGTCTCATGCATTAGTCTTTTCTGTTAGTAAAATAGCTTGGAGGTTTGCTGGCAAAATGTGTGTCTCATCTTGCTCTAATTTCTGGATTACATGGTTGTAGTAGGTTGTTATCCTTTATCAGTTACTTTGGTAGCTCAAGTGGCGTATGTCTGTGTCATGTACTTATCATAGAAGGGCATTCCAGAACACACTTTATCTACCCCTTCCTGCTCGATTTTTCCCAAAGCTATAATTGCAAAGAAGTTCCTCTGGGTGTATCTCTTGTTACCACTTAAGCATGTTGGAAACTGAGGTCTTCAGGACGAATGCTAGAGGATGTACCTGGAACTGTTACATTGGCACATTTCTGGGTATAGGGCATGCAAGCAGTAGCAGGTGGGCAAGACATGCTCTGGAGTATCTGGACTGGGACATTCACTAATGAACTATGTGGTTGTTGGTACTTAAAACCTAGGAAAACATAAACACAAAACTGCATTAAAAGATTGTCAAGCACTCCATTTAGGAAAGCATAGAAAAATGACTAACTGAATAACTTTAATTCAGCTTCCTTGTCTTTTTGTATTATGATACAGTTTTCAATTATATGATCACCTGTTATTTTTTCTGTAGGACAGCCATCTCAGTGAACAAGATGGATTATGTTCAGAGAACCAATCAGGGCTGTATATTTAATGAGGCTGTTATATGTAGGTTCCTGCTTCATTAGTTAAAGAAATGGGAAAGTGTATAGCAAATGAGTCAGAGGACTGCAGAAAGAGAAAGGATGGTTTCACCATGAAGTTTCAATGAAATGCCCAATGTAGAACTGAAAAAACTTCAAAGAACTTTGCTGTTAAATACTTGACAAGCCTTTAGCACCTGTGTGTGAATTGAGATATTTCAGAGCTTTATAACATGGCCAATTTTGTACGGTTTTAAATGAGAACAGCAAAAGACACACCCCTGACAGCCGAGATAGCAGGCTGCCCCTTTTGCCAAATTTTCAGACTCAGCTTCAAAATGTAGAGATGCTACAGCTTCTCATTATAGAGGTTGTAAGATTTTTTTTCAACACGGTGAAAATAAAATCTGCAAAAGTGTATACAATTCAAAGTAAAATTCTTATAATGTAAAGTGTTGGTCAGGATGAACTCTTAAGCAATGATACCACCTCAACCTGTAAGAAATGCAGAGAGAGAAATGTTGAAGTTCTTATTAATTTTTGCCTATGAATACTGACTAAATGAGATTTTTTTTAATTAGGTAAGCCTTAGAGATTTGGTCCAAAACTATTGACATTTTGTTCCTTTTATTAGCATATCAAACAAGTGAGCTCCACTGAAATCTTCAGATGAGAGACATAATAGAAAGTCAAAGTATTGTTGTTTTATTACCTTTTCTTTCCTTACTAACAGGATAAAAAGATTGCTAAAAGAAGGGCAGAACTTCTAGCAGAGCAAGCAAAAAAGAAAGAGGAGGTAAGAAAATAGAATGAACGAGATATAAATACAAGTTTTGTATATTGCAGGGTTTTGTCTGTCTCAGCAAGATCAGATAAACAGGGCAACCATCTTTACTGTACGAACAAAAGGCTTAAATAAATGCTGTTAAGCAAAACAGCAGACAGCAACAGGAGACAAACACAACATGGACTAGCCTCTTTGGGAGTGCACACACTCAAAATATTCAGTACAGAACTCCCCTCCCCTGTCCGCTCTTCCCCAGATAACGTAGCTCTTTAACTGCTTGGGCCAGGTGGTGACTCTCCTCAAACAATCCAATTCAGAGATTTTAGTCATCTCACTGGAAATGGCAGCAGGCTTCATTGGTTCTTTTTGAGTCCCTTTGGCAGCTGGAGGATTTGGTGGGTCTGGAAGAAGAAACGATGGACTTGTAAGAACTGGTTATGCTGGCAATATGATGTCTTCTGGACTGATAGGCAGCACATCATCTGGAGCAAAACCTTGCATCTGGTTAACAAGTGTGAAGTGTCTTACTATCTGAAGTCTTGGCCTTGATGTGGACATTGGAGTCAGAAGTGGACTGGCCAAGTTCACTGATGTTACCAAACTCTGGGGTAAAGCATCCACACCTGAGGACAGGAGGGTGATCCAGGCTGACCTTGACAGGCTCAGCAAATGGGCGGATGAGAACCTGATGGTGTTTAACACCGAAAAATGCAAGGTTCTTGGGAGGAAAAACCTGCAGCATCTTTATAGGCTCGGCAGTGCTATGCTGGCTAACACTACAGATGAAAAGGACTTGGGGGTCATGATTGACCACAAGATGAATATGAGACTTCAATGTAAAACTGCAGCTAGTAAAGCGAGCAAAACACTGGCTTGCATCCATAGATGCTTCTCTAGCAAATCCCAGGACATCATTCTCCCATTGTACTCAGCCTTGGTGAGGCCGCAGCTGGAGTACTGCGTCCAGTTTTGGGCTCCACAATTCAAAAAGGATGTGGAGAAGCTTGAGAGAGTCCAGAGAAGAGCCACGCACATGATCAGAGGTCAGGCAAACAGACCTTATGACGACAGGCTGAGAGCTATGGGACTCTTTAGTCTGGAAAAATTCAGGCTCAGGGGTGATCTGGTAGCCACCTATAAGTTTATCAGGGGTGTTCACCAGGATCTGGGGGATTGATTGTTCACCAGAGCACCCCAAGGGATGACAAGGTTGAACAGTTATAAACTCATGCAAGACCATTTCAGGATGGACATAAGGAAGAATTTCTTCACTGTCCGAGCCCCTAACGTCTGGAACAACCTGCCATCAGACCTGTTCAAACACCTACATTGAACACCTTCAAGAGAAATTTGGATGCTTATCTTGCTGGGATCCTATGACCCCAGCTGACTTCCTGCCCCTAGGGCAGGGGGCTGGACTCGGTGATCTTCTGAGGTCCCTTCCAGCCGTAATGTCTATGAAATCTATGAAATCTATGACCTTTTGGACGTACACAGGATTGTTTGATTTGAAAATCCATGCACGTGAAGTCACCTGTTCTATAGAGAATTGGATTTCTTGCTTTGTTTGGTGTTCAGTTATCAGGTCTGGGTGGAGTTGTTCCAAACAAGTCTTTAATTGGCACTTCATCAATAGTTTGGCAAGACTTCAGCCTGTGGCTGTGCATGGAGTTACATGTTGTGGTAGTAAAAATTCAGCTAATCATAGCTTCTGATCATAATCAACAATCCTCTTCAACACATCTTTAGTAGTTTGGACCATCCACTCAGCCTGGCTGTTGGCTGATGGATGGAACAGTGTGGATGTGATACAATAAATAAAGTTTCTCTCCAATGAAATGAAGTAAATGCTCTGGAGTGAAGTGAATTGTGCACCATTGTCAGACTGAAAGGCCATGTAACACAAACAATTTTCATTAAACTTAGATTATAGCACATGATGTCATTGTTGCAACTGGAACAATTTTCAGCCACTTGGAGAAGGAATCAGTGACAATGAAAAATATAGCCTTGAAATAGGCCAGCAAGATCTATATGCAGACAGGGCCATGGTGTCTGTCACATCTCTGTGGACTCCTGTTGACTGAATACCTACTGGCTTGAACCATTCTCCTCCTAGCAAGCTTGCTTACTGTTCTTTAGCAGTTTTGAGATGAAGAACTCAGTCCTCCCTGTACCAGATATGGGCATAACTTTTCAAGTCAGCTGTTTATTGTAACTGACAAGTTTTGGTTCACATGGGACAATAGGCAGATGGTTTTAAGGCCATACCAATTCATATGTCTTTTCCAAAATTAAGGCAAACTTGGATTCTGAGTCTATTTCCATGACACAAGGAACATCTTTGAGCATCATTGTGGTGTGGATCTTCTTCTGCAGATATGGTGTTTCTACACTGCTGACAAATCCAGTAGTGTGGACACTATTGGGTGATGGGGCACACCCAGAGAGTAGTAGTGGACGGGTTGTACTCAACCTGGCGAGATGTGAGCAGTGGGGTCCCCCAGGGCTCTGTCCTCGGGCCCGCACTGTTTAACATCTTCATCAGCGACTTGGACGAGGGGGTGGAAAGCACGCAGTCCAAGTTTGCTGATGACACTAAGATGTGGGGTGAGGTGGACACACTTGAAGGGAGAGAGTCTGCAGCTAGATTTAGACAGACTACAAAAATGGGCAGACGAGAATAGGATGGGGTTCAACATAGACAAATGCAGGGTGCTGCGCCTTGGGAGAAGTAATCCACAGCATACATACAGGCTGGGGAGTTCCCTTCTTGAAAGCACAGAGGCAGAAAGGGATCTTGGAGTCATTATTGACTCCAAGATGAACATGAGCCACCAATGCCAAACCGCAGCCAGCAAGGCCAGCCATACCTTGTCATGCATCCAAAGGTGCATCTCAAGCCGGTCCAGAGAAGTGATACTCCCCCTCTATGCGACTTTGGTCAGGCCGCAGTTGGAGTACTGCATCCAGTACTGGGCACCGCACTTCAAAAGGGATATGGCCAGCCTGGAAAGGGTTCAGAGGAGGGCCGCCCGCTTGGTGAGAGGGCAGCAGGATGGGCCCTACGAGGAGAGACTGAAGGGCCTGAACCTGTTCAGCCTCAGCAAGAGGAGGCTGAGGGGGGACCTGGTGGCTGCCTACAAGCTCATCAGCGGGGATCAACAGCAAATAGGCAGAGCTCTTTTCTCCCCAGCACCACCTGGAGTGACAAGGAACAATGGTAATAAGCTGATGGAGAATAGGTTTAGGTTGGAGATCAGAAGGCAATATTTTACAGTTAGGGTGGCCAAAATCTGGAACCAACTTCCCAGGGAGGTGGTCCTGGCCCCTACCTTGGGCATATTCAAGAGGAGGTTGGATGATCACCTGTCTGGGGTCTTGTGAACCCAGCATTCATTCCTGCCTGTGGCAGGGGGTCAGGCTAGATGATCTGTTCAGGTCCCTCCTGACCCTAGCTACTATGAAACTATGAAACCTGTGAGTGTTTCACAGCCTAAAGTTTCATTTAGATCAGCAACAGTATCTGTAGCAACTGGAGGCATACTATGCGTAATGAAATGCTTTTAACATAACAGCAGGCATCAACAGTAGACAAGCTCAATATGGAATAGCCCTTTCTATTAGGCCTGTGCGAGGTGGCTAGTATTCGCTTTGGATTCAGCCAATTCGGGGGACAGTGATTCGATTCAGTGATTCAAATCATTGTCCTGAATCGATTTGGCCAAATCTCCGAATCACACAGGCCCCATCCCCCACCCGTTCTCCCATCCCCAGCAATGGCTGCCCTGCCCGCCCCAGCTCCTGGCATTTTAAGAAAAAAAAAAAAAAAGACCCTGAACTCACCAGCTCCTGCCTGGTGGGAGGCAATCCCCACTGCTCCCCACCACCCCACACTGCATGGGGGACTCTGCATGAGCCACCCAAACCCCTGAGGCTGCTGCAGGAGCTGGTGATTCGGGGGGTTTTGGGGTGCTTTTTTCTTAAAGACCCAGAGCTGGGGTGGGCAGGGCAGCCATGGGGGGCTAGGGGAGCAGGCAGGGGTTGTGGGGGCTAGGGGACCAGGCAAGGGATGTCTCCCCATGATCCCCTCCCCCTCTTCCAGCCCCCCTCCCCACCCCCTACTTACCAGCTCAGAGTCCTGGTCCAGCTCCCTGCTGCAGCAGGCAAGGACTGCCTGGATCACCAAAGCTCTCCGAATCTTTTCCAAATCGATTCATAGGGCTTTGAATCGGTTCAGACCTTTTAATTGGCCCCCTGATTCAATTTGGATTTGGAGATTCAGCCACTGAATCGGGCCAAATCTCCTCTGAATTGAATCAGCACCTGAATCTTTGCACAGCCCTACTTTCTACTGGTGGGAGTCCAACCCTCCCTACACACACACCCTCACATAATGCTCAGCATGTTACAAAAAGTATTTATGTTCATCTGCTTTAGAAGTATCTAAATGTATATTACCATAGTATCTAAGAGTTATTTATTTAGACTAATATGTAGCAAGCTATAAGAAACATCTATTTTCACTGGTACGTTATCTTTACTTAAGACATTTTAATATATATTGGAAACAGTGCTACAGATTAGAGACTGTGCTCTGTAGTGTTCATGACTGTATTTTAAATCACTTCTAAGGATGAGCCCAAATGCACCAAGGTACTTAATCATGTCTTAACTTTTAAGCATGAGCAGACTCATTCAACTCTATAAATATTAGTCTGAATTTTACTGAGCTTTTTCTTTAGATATCTTTAAGAATTCTGTTATCATAAAAACACACTGGAGTTTATTTTATTTAATTAATATAATTATTTATAAAGCTTATAATTTGAGATATTGATAGCATTTTCCAAAACTGTTTTTTCAACAGTGAATCATCTGTGCAACAATTTCTTCCCACTTCCAAAATAATTAGGTATAACAACATAAAATTATATCAGGTAGTGAGGGGATGCACAAGGTATAAAAATACTTCAGTTTCAACTTTAATAAATATTCACTGGTAAGACTGCACATTGATTTCAGCAGTTTTTACAGATTAAAATGTATCCAGTTAAATCAGATATCTTTTTTGAGGGTCGCTATCGCTACTGTAAATTCTTGTCATTAGAATTTGACTCAAAGAAAAGGATTCAGATCCAAATCACTCTAAAAAAGGAAGCTGTCATTGAAAATAAATTGCTCACAGAAGCAAACTTAGATTTTCATAACCGTGATGGTCTGTCTTAGGATACTTTTCCTGTTATCTTTTTATTATCTCTGAACAAGTTAGTATCTAATGTGCCATCCTGTCCTCTCCTCGATTATATTTGTTTATCACTAAGCAACTCTGGGAACAATCTTAGCAAACTATTTAGAAGTTAAACAATGGTCAGAAAAAGGGGAGGGAGAGGGATGAAGAGAGAATTTTTGTCTTTACTTCTACACTATAGTTGAACATTTTGCACTTTAGGATCTAACAGATAAGGATGATGAAGAGGCCAGTGATGATGAGAATGAGGAGAAAGATATTGAAACTATTCTTGAGGAAGAGTTCCCAAAAGAAGAAGGGGAAGAAGAGGAAGAAGAAGAGCAGGAATATGATGCTGTTGAACGTATGAAAAATGAAATTGCAGAGAAGTATGAAGCAGATAGTAACAATTTACAAGGCGTGCAGGTACTTTACTCATGATCTAATTTATTACATTTTAATATGACATGAGATAAGGCATTATTTCAAATTAGTAAAGCTGACTTAATTTAGTTGTAATATTTCAGTGTTATAGTACCTGATGGCTTTATTTCCTCTTAATAAACCAGTTCATGCATGAGGTCAGACTAAATTATCATCAGGGATCCTGGTTTTCTCTGTTTAAAAATCCCAAATTCTCTGATTAAAAACCCCCAAAATCCACATATTTGGGTGATTAAATGAAACGCCACTATATATATGAGTATCAATTGAACACAATACTTTATTGATAGTTTTACAATGTTAAAGTAATTTGGAAGCCTACCAGTGCCTCGATCATAATAAAATACATTCTAAATACCTATATATTTTGGCGTTTGATTTTGGTTTTTTTATCATGGAAAATCAGAACTCCCCCTGCCATCTTCACTCACCAGGATATGGCCCCAGCTGCGGCTATGCCCCCCAGCTGCTTTGTGGTGCTGAGCAGTCCTGATATGGTGGTGCCCTGCCCCTGACCATGCTGTTTCCCCTCACACCCTAGCCACAGCGCCCAACCCTGCTGGTGCACCTCACTCCCAACCCAGTCCCCCTCCCCTGGTCCTGCCAGTATCCCTCACTGCTGACCTGCAGTCCCCTGGTCCTGCCAGTGCCCCTCACTCTAGATCCACAACCCCCTGCCCCCCCCCCCCCGTCCTGCTGAAGGGACCCCCCAGCTGCCTCTTGCCCAGTGCAGACTCACAGGATGCTGGTCTGCTGGGGCACGGCAGGAACAGCCTACAGCATGAGATGCATGCAGCACACCTTATGTGAAAGCACAGGCAGTGGCTGGGGCACCACATGCTAGCTGGGGCTGGAGCTGGAGCTGGGAGGACCAGTGCTGTGCTCCACAGAAGCAGCTTGAAGCCAAGTGCAGCTCTGGCCTGGGCCATGCTGTGGGCAGCAGGAGTTCAAGGGGCTCTAGGCAGTCTCTATCCTGCCCAGGCTGGAGCACAGTGGCTGTGGCTGTGTCTGTAGCTGTGGTGGCTGCAGGTTGTTCAGAGAGCTGTGGAGTACATCTGGCCCTGACAGACTGGAGGAAGGAGATGGGAACGCCTGTCGCACCCACTGTCCCAGGCTGGGGTTCCTGTGCTGCAAAGGGAAACCTGCAATTTCCTATGTTTCCCTTCTTTAAAAGGGAAAAATCTGCATTTTTCCACATTTTTCCATGGGAAACAGAAACCTGGATCCCTAAGGATCATAATAGTACCTTCTAGCTTCAAAATCAATATATGATATTCCTAAGACCCTTATACTGATAAAATTCCTGGTGGGAAAAAATCCTAATGTTATTTTCACAGGTAAATCTAATTGGAATAACTTGGGAATTTTATCTATGTAAAGACTAAGTTAAAAACAAAGTTCAGATACTGTTGTTAAAATCCGAAGTGTAGCTTCAACTGGATTTCTGGCTGTCTTCATAGATAATTGAAACAGAAAGCACAGAAATTTAAAGAAAACATTATTTACTGCATGGTAAATACTTAAACATTTAAACATTTCTACTGACGTCTCAGTTCTTTTGCACATTACAAGATCAGGTACTTCCTAGCACAATATTCTAATTCTAAATACAGCTTTACCACTAAAGGGATGTCTACACTGATAAGCAGTTGTTGATCCTAAGATCACACTCAATCAGGCTGAGCCATATGAACCATTATTATAATACTTTTTAGTCTGTGCCACTGGTATCTACATTAGGGGTTAGCAATTTATGGCCCATGGGCCAGATCCAGCCCACGGAGTTTTTGGAATCCAGTCCAAGCAGAGCTCTGTCTGCACCATGTCACATGATACTCAGGTGGCATGGGGTCCAGCAGAGGGGGCTTCTGCTGTGCCATGCTGCAGGTAGGCAGTGGGGAGAAGCAGCAACAGTGACTATGTCGGTCCTAATGTCACATGGACATGGTGTGGGTGTGTGGCATTTGTGAGACGTGAGGGGAGGGCGTGGGAACCCCCCCCCCCCCGCATGGTACACAGCCACTGCAACCAGCAGCAGCAGCAGGCAGGGGCCCTTGGAGTGTTCATGGTCCACGCAGGCACTGCTGCATGGTAATGTGCAGCTCCAGCCAGTTCCAGGAACTGCTTGTGGGGTAAGGAGTGGAGCCAGGCCAGCCCACTTCTATCATGTGGGCTCCCCGCAGATCACATGCAGCTCCCAGCACTTGTGTGCCACCATAGGGAAGCCCTGCATGATAGACCTGGCTGCCTTGCCTGCTCCCTGCCACCACATGCAGGTCCCGGGACTCTACCAGGAAGCAGGGGGCGGGGCTCCCCTCCACTTCCACTAGAGTTCCAGGACCTGCACATGGCAACAGAGAGCAGGGAAGGCAGCTGGTTTCATCTCACGGGGCTTCCCCCCAGTGGTGCGTGAGTGCTGGGAGTTGCATGTGACCCACGGGGAGCCCCATGTGGTAGAGGCAGGCTGGCTTGGCTCTGTTCCTTGCTACCACATGCAGCTTCTGGAACTGGCTGGAGTTGCATGCTGCTGGGTGGCCGTGCCTGCACAGGCCATGAACACCCCAAGGGCCCATGTCTGCTGCTGCTGCTGGCAGTGGGGGCTGTGCACCATGGGGGCAAGTGTGTGTGGGGGGGTCCCCACATACCCCCATCCTCCCTCACACCCCACAAATGCCACACACCCACATCCTGCCCACCCGAGCTTCACACTCCCAGTCGTCCTGGGTACATGCCCTGGGCTCCACACTCCGCACAACCCCAGTCCTGATGCTCCGTGCTCCCATCCAGCTGCAGTTCCCGCCACCCGTCTGCCTGCCCGGTGCTGCCGCCCCTTCCCTACCTGGTGCCTGGAGTGAGCACTGCAACAGGGGCAGGAAGAGGAGCTGCTGGAGTCCAAGGAAGCTGAGCAGGTCCCCCAGTCACTGCAGCAGTGCATGCTGGCCAAACCCGTGCCCTCCCACGCAAAAGAGTGGGAGTGATGTGCACAGGCAGGGTGAGGTACAATTAATTGGTGGGCACCCACAGACTGGATCCAGCCTGTGGCCTGTATTTTATCCACCCCTGGCTTAGATAGTCAGAATATGTAATTAAAAATGGCCTGAGGGTCAATCCTATCAGTATAGACATAACCAAAATTCAACCTATTACTATAACGATTACTATAACCATTGCTGCCATATTCAAGTTTCAATCTGTTATCATCTGAAAGATTAAAAGTCAGATGAGTTAAGAATAACTTCTTAATACTCCTTGCACTTCAGGAAGGAACCTGTTACAAGGGGAAGATCACTGTTTTTGCCCAAAGATTTATCTTTCTATTAGTGTTTTGGGAGAGTGTCTTTGAAGTCACTCTTTCCTAGGTCCTAAATGCCTTAAGTTGTAAGGAGAGGGGCAAGGGACAGATCACTCTAGAAAGGCCCTGCATAAATCCTCTCCCCCTTAGCCACTGTGTGATATAAAATACTGGGCTAAATAGACTGTGGTCTGACCCAGGATGGCATTTCTTATGTTCATATGTTCTAAAACCACGACACCAGACTCTCAGTTTTCTTTACAACAGACACTAACTTGCTTCAAGACCTCAGTATGGATCAATGGATAATGGGCAGCAATATTTTATACATAAGTAATTAAGCAATACATTGGGAAAGGTAAAAGAGAAAATGTCATTTCATTGGTTTTGATAAGTCATTTTTTTAATTTACCTGAATGGAAGTGGATTCTTTAATGTCTATGCAAACTATACAGTTTTCTTATTTAATTTATATATATAATGATGCTAACCTACATACAATCTTAACTACTTAGGGGTCAGTCATTGATCAGGTGAGGTTAAGGTGCAGTAACCAAGGAATTTAGTTCAATATCACTGATTGTAAATGGATAAATCTAACACTGAATGTAACAGCCCCAGACGTTATTGTGCATATCACCTGTTCGCATAACATGTGACTCCTGGTAGCATTATCATATGTTCTGTTTCAATTACCGGTAAATCAGGAAGAACTTGAAAGATTGTTAATACCCCAAATCACCATCAGTGGAGGACGAAAGCCTCACATCATATATTACCAAATTTATAACAAGGTGAAGCATCTAGTGGAACATCGTGAAAGCATTTTTGAGAAATGTTACCCAATCAGTCTACCACTTGCACGCAAGATGCTGGTTCTTTCCTATAAACATCCAAGTTGTTTTGGTCAGTGGGACCCAGTCAAGGTAATGTACCTAATTGGCTGAGTTACACTTTCAGCAATCAAAATACGCTGTTCTTTATTTAATATAACTAAGAATAAGTGTTATGAAAAACATATCATGAAATATTTTTTACTAAATAGCCAATACTATTAATAGCAAGAATTTATCTTCTTAGTTGTATATTTTAAGGTATGATTAATGCTCTTTGGTAAGTTTATTAGAGAACTGGTAATGTGGGAGGAGGTTTATGAGTGAGTGCAAATAAAGGTGGATCTGAGCCAAAATATTCTGAACCCAGGAAATATGAAATAATAAACAAAACATTCCTAAAACTAGTCTTGTTGAAACAGCTATGACAGGTAGAAAACTTTTTGGTTTTGGAGTAGTGGGTGACTGAAGTAGTGTATTAGCAGATGTATATTTGGAATCTGAGAAATGTTCCTTGATTTGTGACTGAGTAAATGTCAGGAGCAGAGCTGAGCTAAAAAAAGTCCATTGAAGAGGAAACAACAAAAAGGAAATTCCTGAAGGAGGAAGAAAAGAAATGTATAGTTGCTGGAGGAAGAATTTTGCAATTGAGCAGAGATTGTTGACTACCTGAAAGTGTTGTCAAAGCTAAAACAGAGAGCAAGAAACAAAGAGAAAATATAACTTCAGCTTTTAGGGACATAGGAAAGGAAGGGGCCACCAGGTATCATCTCCTCATTATGTAATCACGTTTTAAAACTTATCAGGCTTCATCTTAAACTTAATTAGGTTTTCACCACTACTTCTTTTGGAAGGCCAATCTAGAAGCTCACTTCTCATGATTAAGAATCTTCTAACTTCTGGCTTAAATTTATTCATGGCCAGTTTATATCCATAGATTTTTAAGACAATATCACTCCTCAGCTTACATAGCTCTTGTCCGTCTCTGATGTTGACACAGCTGATGTATTTATAGACAGCAACTGCATTACCCCTCTGCTTTGCTTTTCCTAGGCTAAACAGAACAAGTTCTTTTAGTTTCTTACCTAATAAGCCCTGTCTGTTCCCGTGATCAGCTTAGTTTGACATCCATTACTCCATTATATCTTTAGGCTCATTAACTAGTGCCCACTAGTGCTTTTTATTTCTGGCTAACTACCTATACCATCATCTTCAGAGAGAACAGATTATCCCATCACACTTTCTTGATAACTCCTTTTGACTGTCTAATTCTCCTTATTTTCTTTCTGGAAAGATTTTTTTTTCAGTATTTTTTTGTACTTGTTCCCAAGGTAATTATCAGAGTCTATACAAACCAGCCTATTGTTTTTCCTCTATGTCAGTACATTGTGTTCTTCCTAGGCAGAGACTGCACTGAGTAGATATTAGGCATGTTGTGAATTAGGTTTTATAGGTTTTATATTAGGTTTGTAGTTCTCATTTCAAGACGTAGAAAGTCTCAGAGTACCTCTTCCTATTTTGAATGTTACAACAAGGGTATTGCTGATACTAAAACTACTATTGCTAGGTAGGTTTTGGTTGCATTCTCATAGCAGATAACTTGAGTTGGTAGTTTTCCCCTGAGTTTGTTCAGTGCCTGGTAACTGGAAAAGTTGCTGCTTCACAGATAGATCACGCAAAGCAGCATTCATTTTCAGGATATGTAAAACAGCTAGGTGGCCTTGTCCTCATTGGCTGAGGCTGGCTGTTTCACAGGCTGCTTTTTTTGTCTTTAGTGTACTGTTTGTACCATCACCTCAAGGAGATACTTACTGCTTTCTCCATTCACTATCTGTTCCTAACTCCATCTTTGTAGGATGATAGATATGAGAGAGAGATATCTTAAAAAGAAAAATTACTTACCAATAATTTGTCATAGTCCCCTTTTCCCATCCTATGCCCTGCTTTACTTCTCTTTCAGTAGGATGTCGCTTTATGTCAATTATTTCCATTGTTTTCTATGGGCTTGAAAGTTACTTTGGTTCATAGGAGGGGTTCTGTTTGAGGCTTATGCAATCATGGACCATTTTTCAGAGGTCTTTGCCTCTTTAGTATCAGTAAGCAGCACCATACCACCACTTGGCCATGAAACCACTGTTGTATGATAGAAGAGTAACCTATGCCAAACAAAAGTATTGGTAATTAACTTTTTGTTTGTATATATTGCAGCTAAGTGAAGGAGATGTAATCAAGCCTTTCCAAAACCAAGAAACTCCAATCTTTCCAGTCATCCATCGGCAATATATTTATTTCTTTACAAGTAGAGAAAATAAAGAAAAATTTATGAAAAATCCCATCAAATATATCTGTCAGCCAAAACCTAAACCATCTGTGCCAGTTAAGATTGCAATTGTAGGCCCTCCAAAATCTGGAAAGACCACAGGTAGGTTCCAGCACTTTGTAAAAGTTTTTCTGATGACTGAGGTTGTATCTGCCATAACTACTTTAGTTAGAAGTCATAAACTAGTTATTCACATTGCTGGTCTGGCTCTCATTAGTACTGTGCCTAGGATGCTGCATTTCATTTTCCCAGTGTCCCATTTACCAACCCTACATTGTGACGCCTAAGACATTGTGTGTTAAATGACTTTGAAGGTTACTTAATCTCTCTATGCCTCAGTTCCAGTTTTCTGATTACATATATATGTTCTATCCCTTGTCTATCTAGCCACAATCTAATCTGTCATGTCTAATTAGTAGGGACCTACTGAATTCATGATTTTGTGGATTCCGGGAAATCAGGCATTGCCCGCAAAATCCAGGCAATGCCCTTGAAATCCGCAGAATCCACAAAATCCGCAGGGAAAAAAAAACTTACTGAACACTATGGCAGCTCACTGGAGTGGGGAAGGAGGGTGGAGGGGAACTGCCTGCTCAAAGGGCTGCCGGCAAAATGGCTACCATCCCCCACCCCTTGCCAGTGATTCACAGCAAGGACTGCCTATCATGTGGCCCTGCCTCTCTCTGCTAATCAGTGGTAAGAGGTGGGACCACACAACAGGCAGTCTCTGCAGCGAATCACCAGTGAGGGATGGGCCAATGGGGCCCCTCGGGCAGAGGCATGAAGAGGCCCACCACACTCTACCCATGACAAGGCTACCAGGGCCCGCATTCTGCCCACAAAATTGGGAGCAGCCCCTGAAAATTAGGTAGATCCCTACTAATTAGATACTAAATAAATGCCCCCATTACATACATGGGCATAGCTCTAAATAGAAACAGCTAGAGAAAACCTTTCCAAGGAGCTGTCTGTTAGAAACTCCTATTTAAGTGTAATGATTTTAATCCTCCGCTTTATATTAATTTTTTATTGCTCTTTTAAAGGTATAGGGACAGATTCACCTGTCCACTCTAGCAGCTTTACCAGTCAAAACTGGGTTTATACTTGCTTTGCTTTACTAGTACAATTAAAAAAAACAAACCAAATATTTATATAAAACTTTCCATTTTTATTTTTAATCTTTTCCCAAGAGTAAGATTATATGTGTCTACTGCTGTCCTAGTGAGCCTTCCCTCATTTTTTTATTTCCTACCTAATCTAGTATTTCTGAAACACCATGCTGCAGCCCAGGAAAAACTGTCCTGGCTCTCTACCAGTAATATACTGTGTTTATCCAAAATTATGAAAATCATAATTTTATGCCATCTGAACATCCTGTGAACAGAACTGTTAGGTTGCATTATAGCCTAGGTGAAAGTTAAGTCTGATATCGAAATGTTTTGCAGTTGCCAAGAAATTTGCAAGTATCTATGGGTTAATGAGACTATCTATAGGAGATGCTATACGTCTAGTGTTAACCAATCAGCCAGAAAGCGAGTTGGCACTTATGTTAAAATGGCATCTCCATAAAGGACTGACTGCACCTGATGAACTGGCTGTCCATGCTCTAGAAGTGGCTCTGATGGATCATGTGTGTACAACTGCTGGGTAAGAGGTTTCTTTCTTTTTTCAGTAAGATATAATATTTCTCTGATAACCAGAGATGGGCACATAGCCACAATGAAACAAGCTGTTTCTCTAAAGCTCTTCAACAGGACTGAAGGATTTTTCATGACGAAGTTATACTTTGGCCCTCCCCATTTTGAGGCACAAGTTAGGCTCTTCAAATGAGCATTCAAGAACAATTCTCAAGCAGGATTTTCCAGTTTTCAACCAAACATATTCAGTAGGGCTGTGCAAGGCTTCGGACCATGCTTCGGATCCGAAGAAGCTTTGGACGTTTCAGCATCTGAAGCAGCATGTCTGGATTGAAGCACCGGCTTCTTTAGGCTTTCCAAAGTGGTTCTGAGCTTCCGAACCACTTTGGAAAAGCTTCGGAGCCACCTTGGAGATCTGGCCATAGGTTATAATGGGGAATCAATGAAATATCTATAACTTTGTTGGTTCTTGTCTGATTTGGATGAAACTTGCAGGGATGGTAGCCCCTGCTGAGGCCACAAAGCCTGCCAAGTTTCAAGGAGATAAGTGCAGAGGTTTGGGAGGAACTGCACCTCAAGCTGCGGACAAGCAAAACTCGTGACATGGGTGACACTGTGTGTTAAGGTAAAGCAGGGTGAAAGCTGCAGGGATGGTGGCCCCTGCTGCGGTCACGAAGCCTGCCAGCTGTCAAGGATCGGTGCAGGGCTTCTGGGTTCCGGGGCCCTGCACCTCTGGCTGCTGACAGGCAAAACTTGTTACATGGGTGCTTGTGCTTGTCTTGGGGCAGTTGATTTTCTGTATTATTTCCTCTCCTTAGTCTGTGGTTTTGTAGGTGTTAACAAGTTAACAAGCAACGATTAACACCTACAAAACCACAAACTAAGGAGAGGAAATAATCAGTACAGACAATCAACTGCCCTAAGACAGGCAGTTGCACAAGCACCCATGTCACAAGTTTTGCCTGTCAGCAGTGGGAACCCAGCCCGGAGCTCCAGATCGGATTGCTGGCATCCAAAGCAGCCGGATCTGAAGCTGGATCAAATAGCTGCCTACTGACACTGGCCAAATATTCAGCTTTCCTCCTCTTAATATTTCACATTTTCTTAAAGTAACTCATTCAACCAAAAGGACAGTATTTTCCAATGTAAACTGAATATGCTCTCTTATAGCAAATACCTGAAGCAGTTAAGACTTGTCCCTTTCTCTTTGGCAGTGCAGACCAACAATTAAGAACTTCATACCACTCACTCTACTATATTGTTGCTGTTGTTATTAATATTGTTGTTGTAGGTGTTGCTCTTAATATTTTAGTGTTTAAAGTTTATTTAGAAGCAGCAAGAAACTGCTTTTCTTCCATCCCTTATTTCTTATGGAACTTTCATTTCCTGGGGCTTCATTTTCTGGGGCTTTTTGGGGGGTCGTTCCAGGATGGAACCACCCACCAAGCTGGTCAGAACTAAAAAGCGTCTTGGAGTAGCCTTTAAACTATTCTAAAGGCACTTAAAACAGAAGTGTACATTGATTAAAGGGTGTTAAACCATTCTAAGCGCCCCCCAAAGCATCTTAAAGTTATGCTACTTCAGGTGAGGGTTATATTTGAACAGTACTACCTAGCTTAAGGTTTTGCTAGTCTTCTCTATGGAAATAAAGTGAGTAATTTGCAGTCATTCAGCATTCCAGGATGTACAGATTTCAGCCTGTCTAGCTCTAAAAAAACTTGCCACCCTCCCAAACTCCACTGCTTAGGGGGTGGTACTGACCTCAAGCCAACACACGACCCCAGTGAGTATGGCCCTAGCCTACGTGGCATCATACTGCCAGCTCCAGGAACTCCAGGGCTAGGGACAGAAGTTACACATAAATTGGATTAAGTCATCAGAAACAGGTTTAAACCTTTAACAGAACAGTAGCTCAGTACACATAAACCAGTTTTTAAATGGCTTAAACTGGTTTAAAATAAACCTGGTTGACTGTAGTATCAGACTTAACTGATTTGGGTCAAACTGGCTTATGAAACTTCTGTCCCAGAGCCCTTCCTGGTTCAAGTTAAATCACAGTCCCCCAGCATCCCAGCATGCTTTCCATCCCTGAGCTGGGCTGTGCTGTCTGTTCCAACAGAGAAGGGTTTTGTGGGGGGAGGCAAGGACTGCCCTCCACCCCCCACCCCCCGGCAAGCCCAGCTGGGGTATGGGGCCAGGGAGGGGGATTAAACCAACCTTCCCCAAGTACAGAACTGCCCTGCTGCTAAACTTACTGAAATTTACTGCTGGCTGCAGTTGTGGACTACAAATCCCAGAGGCACCTGAAAGTGAGGAAAAGCAAGTCACAGTTATACAGGACAGATAGCATTAAGCCTTAACCTGCAATTGCTCTGAAACTATTCTAACTTTAACACTGCCTAACATTGCACAGATTTAGAATAGTTTAAAGGTAACCTGTAACAGCACCCTGTCACTTAATCATTTCTCATTAGCTTCTGCTACTTTCTTTCCTGTAGTAGGGAAATTCTCCCAGGAAATCACATTCCATACTAATCTTTGAAATTCATTTTTAATCTTTGAGAACAGGTGTCTGTCAACTGGTCCTTTTTAATGTAGCTGTTGGAATGTTGTTTTGGTAGATGTTACACCAATATTCTCTAACATGTGACAACTGTATTTCTTCTTCAGTATGGATTAGGCAAACCATTAAGTAAAATATTATGAATTACCTTAAATATTATCTCTTACTAGCCAGTCTGTATTCATATCAATAAGTATGTATATCAGTAGTTCACAGCCTTTTGGGGCTTGAGGCATTCCTCATTAGATTTGAAGCACTCTTTCATAACTTTTGTGAAATAAGTGGCACTCACTTTCAAAAACTAATGTACATATTAGAGTGCTTAGACTTCCTTGCAGAGGCAGAGGAACCTGTGACTGCAATGGAGGAGTGGAGGTGGTAGATTGATAGGAACAGGGACAGACCTGAGCCTGCACATAGCTGCTCAAATGTATCTCTTCACATGTCAAAGAGGGATGCGAATCAGTGATGTAGGTGGCCAGTGGAGGCTGCAGATAGCAAAAATAGTTATGTGACAGATGTCTTATAACTTAGGACTACACCATTTTTAGGATACTCCACCATTGAGTTGTACACACTACCAGTCTGCATTACTACATGTTCCTATCACCTTTCTTCTTGGCCTAATCCCTGCACTCCTGTCTTACTGCTTGTTACACCTACTTGTATTTTTAATTAAACTCTGTGAATTGGGGATTGTTTTTTAGAAGTCTGTACATCATGGAAAGCAGGACGAGGTCTTTCATTTAGATTTTGTTCTTGTTAAAATTATGTTGCATATATGAACTGTTAATTTATAATGGTTAATTAGAAACTAACAGGGTTTTTTGTGTGTTGGTTCTATACAGAGTTGTTATTGATGGGTATCCTGTAACGAGAAAGCAAGTGAACCTATTGGAATCAATGAGAATAATCCCAGTGAAAATCTTTGAGCTACAAATGGATGCAAAGGAGGTGTTTAGAAGAGCATTACAGGATAAGGAAAGAACTCCTGGGTAGTGATGCTCATTGCAAGCAATGTTTTTATCCATGTAAATCTTGTCCTTTCTCTCAAAGTATCTACCTAGGTTTCAGTGGGTGTGTCTACACATGCAATTAGTGCACGTGAATAAACTCTTGAGTTTATTGCTCCATAGGTTTTTGCTCCTGGGCACACCTTTGGAATGTGCACATGGGAGCAATTAACTCTGGACCTGATTATTCATGAGCAGCATATGAAACCCAGTTGGAGCAGCCCCAGCTGGCAGAGGGCCCTGGGGGTGATCCTGCCAGCCTGTAGCTGCTCCCCCTGGCTCCATGTTCTGCAAAGGGGCTGGCTGGGGCACAAAGGAACTTCAATGAGGGGCTAGCCAGCAGACAGGCCCTTACTGAACCCAGCCGGGTCAGCATCTATACATGCCCTGCTGCAAATGAAAACACTCCACAGCAGGGTAGTACTACAATTTACTAATTTACAAGTACTACTGTGCTGCAGAGTTTATTAGTTTTGTGCACCCTAATAGGGACACACATGTAGACACTGAGACATTTACTACAAAGCTAATTCATCAGCTCCATAGTAAATATCTCATGTAGACATGCCCTGTGAGGTTACTTTTGTGTCCTGGGTCACCATAGTCTCATGAGTGCCAAGAAGCATGAAAAACAAAATGCCAGTTCTGCTACTGGATTTTATTACTTACCAACAAAGAATTAGTATAATCCGCAAAATTGATATTCTCTGTTTATAAAGTAATAATCTTTCTCTTTCCTTAACAGTCATTAATGTAGGACTTTTTAAAGGACAGGAGTAACATATATTTTACTTATCCAAAGTTCAATGCATAAATTACTTATCTAAGCCTTTCAGTGAAAACTTCTCCTTCACTTCTTTTCTTTTTTGATGAGATAAATATTCAGACTTAAATCCTGTCAGTCTGCTTTTTGATTAACAGCAGAAAGTAGTTAATACCTGGACAGGGCACCAAAAAAACAGAACACACAACCTAAAATTAAATTGGATAAAAACCATGCCCTCATTAGGACATCTTGGAAAGAAAGGTGTTTCCTCCACAGGGAGGAATAGGCTGCAATCGGACCTAGACAGGTTACAGGGGTGGGTGGATGAGAACAGGATGGGTTTCAACACTGACAAGTGCAGGGTGCTGCACCTGGGGAGGAAGAACCAGCAGCATACCTATAGGCTGGGAAACTCCCTTCTCATCAGTGCAGAGGCAGAAAAGGATCTTGGAGTCATTATTGATGCCAAAATGAACATGGGCCAACAGTGTAGAGAAGCAGTCAGGAAGGCCAACTGCACCTTGTCATGCATCCACAGATGCATCTCAGGCAGGTCCAAGGAGGTGATCCTCCCACTCTATGCGACACTGGTCAGGCCGCAGTTGGAGTACTGCATCCAGTTCTGGGTGCCGCACTTCAGGAGGGATGTGGACAACATGGAGAGGGTCCAGAGGAGGGCCACTCACATGATCAGGGGTCAGCAGGGCAGGCCATACGAGGAGAGGTTAAGGGACCTGAACCTGTTCAGCCTCCACAAGAGAAGGCTGAGGGAGGATCTAGTGGCCATTTACAAACTAGTCAGGGGGGACCAGCAGGCATTGGGGGAGTCCCTGTTCCCCCGAGCACTACCAGGGGTGACAAGAAATAACAGTCACAAGCTGGCAGAGGGTAGATTCAGGCTAGATATCAGGAGGCACTACTTCACTCTCAGGGCGGCTAGGATCTGGAACCAACTTCCAAGAGAAGTGGTGCTGGCTCCTACCCTGGGGGTCTTTAAGAGGAGGCTAGACGAACACCTTGCCGGGGTCGTTTGACCCCAGTACTCTTTCCTGCCATGGCAGGGGGTCAGACTTGATGATCTGCTCAGGTCCCTTCCGACCCTACCAACTATGAAACTAGGTGAAATGTTTATAAGAATTTCCAGATTGCTTATAATGTTGTTGTTATAATTGCTTATAATGTTGCTTATAATTTCTCATTTGCTAATCAAGCAATGACTACACTGCTTGTAAAGTGAAAGTTGAAACTCCATTTGCATCACAAAAACATCATGTAGCACTATCTTTTTCAAGACTTTACTTTAGAAATTACATCTTTCATTTCAAAGTAATTATATTTTCTAGGCTTATTTATACAATTCAAATGCACAACCCCAGTAAATAATAAAAGGTAGCACTGCCTGGGGATGTAACTTATGGTTAAAAAAGCTAATATAAGCTTTTTAGCACTGTTTGAATTAAGAGCCTTTATAACTCTACAGTTTAGACTAGGTATTCCTACTTTTACCTCTCCATGGACTGCCACCTTGATGGGGTGGAGAGGTTTGCGTGTATCAATGACCCTAAGAGCAACACTGTCAGGGGTCTTGTAGTCCTGGTAGGGTCACCCATGGCAGTATGGTTAAAGATGAGGTATCAGACAAAGTGCTCTTTTTCCAACATAACATAAAGACTTCAATGGTGAAGCGGCAGAAGCAGAAGGCATAATTCTCAATGGCTGTGAAGGCAGATGAAGGCAGCAGTGGACAAGTATCCCACATCATCTTGGATCTCCTTGCCACTGGACACAGGTTTCTTCTCCACCAAGATCCATGTGGTTGCCAATACACAACAGGTTTCTCACATAAAAAAGTCACATGTAGGCTTCTCCCACTGGACCCAACATCTACCACAATAACTAATCACTAATACCCAGACCTCTACAATGCCCTGTGGTAGTAGATAAGTGGCAATGGGGACAGATGAAGTGATGGCTGGGAGTCCCTAGTCACAGATCCAAACACAGGCAGTGGTCACATGTTGGTCGCTTCACCCTTGGAATAGGACAGGAGGGTGATTTGATAGCTGTGATCGCAACTGAACAGTCCTTTTTGGGATCCCCTCTGCCCACTCTTCAAGGGGAGGTAGCTAGAAAAGGTGCCCTAAACATAGGCTGTCCCACCTTATCTTACCCAACTGGAGAGCCATAATTATCCATGACCGTGAGGGATCACCACTGCAATGCCTCTAGTTAGGTTCTAGTTAAAATTGTTCTGAGAGTTTTACGTAACATTCCAGTTTGAGATAATTTAGATTATTTGAACTAGCTTTATATATATGTGTGTAATAAACTGTAGATAGATATTTCCTGAGTTTAGAGCTTGTATTTTACTAAAACATAGTAAAAGATTATGGCTACTTCTTATCTCCAAATAAAAATCTGTGGTAGTATTATATTAAGTCTACCAGTTTAAGTTTCAAATAAACAATTGATCCTTCTGTCTTCTAAGTGTCACAAGCTTTGGTATATGCACTAGAATTTAAAGGTATATTACAATATGTCAGTAAACGTGCTAACGCATTCTAAGTTATTTTCAAAATACAAGTACTGCAGTCAGAAAATAAATATAGCATAATTTGCTTTGTTCCTGGATACCCATTTGGCTCCTCAAAATTAATAAGAATAGTGGATTTTTTCCTGTCCTCTTGGCAATGTCATTCTTAATAACAAAGCTGTATTTCATAAGCAGAATTTTTAAAAACACTATTAAAATAACCTCTAAAATATACAGATCAGAATCAGAAAATAGTTACATATATACATACATCTATCTATATGTATATGTATACTTTCCAGTCCTCTAATATAAATATTATTTTTTATTGTCTTTAGACTTCCATATCCTGCCCATGACAGTGCACAGATTCTAGCTATTCGGAATTCTTGCTATAGACAGCAAATAGATGCGGTTAAGACTTATTATGATAAGGAACATCAGAACTGGTGTGTGGCTGATGCATCACAAAGTAAATGGTGGATCTGGAACAAAATAGTCAAGGAAGTTCAAATTATTATTAGGCAGATCCAGATATATCTGGAAAGAATAAGAGAAGGTAAAAGAGAATATATTATGTTTTTAAATTGTACTTGTCTGTCTAAGATGCCCACAAAAATGGCCAGCGCTGCGATCAGCCCACAAAGTCACCCATCTGCCACATCAATTTTGGTAGATCCCTATTTATGAGCAAAGGCTGAAAGAACTAGGGTTATTTAGTCTGGAAAAGATTGAGAGGGGACTTGATAACAATCTTTAAATGCCTGAAGAAGGGTGATTATAGAGAAGATGGCGATGGGCTTTTCTCTGTGACTGTAGGGGTCAGGACTAGGAGCAATGGCCTGCAATGGATTCAGCAGGGGAAATGTAGGGTGGAGATTAGGAGGAATTTTCTGACTACGACAGCTGTCAAGCATTGGAACCAGTTACCTAGTGAAACTACGGAATCTCTATCCTTGGAAGTTTTCAAAAGCAGGTTAGACTTGGCTGAAGTAGGATCATCCCTGACTAAACTGTCTTGAGCAGAGGCCTGGACTAGATGACCTTGTGAGGTCCCTTCCAGCCCTACTTTCCTATGATCCTAAGAAATTGTAATTTAAGGAATCGGATAAACTTGCTCCAGATGGATCACTAAATTAATTCTCAGCCAAAAAATAATCTAAACTGAGGACATTTCAGTTACTTAGCAATGATAAAATTCTTATAAGAAAATGGTACCTGTAAAAAGAAACAAAAAGCAGTCAGTTCTGCATGGTCTGTGAATGAGCTTGCCTACACAACAAATGTGTCATATCAGAAAGTGGCAGAGGTATAACTGGGAAGTTTTGCACCCTTCGTGATGGTAGCACATAGAACAGGAGTGGCACCTGGGTTACTGGTAGAGGCAGCCAGGGAAGCAGTGTAGCGGCTATTTTTGTATCCCTCCCTCTGCCAAGTTGGCAGCCAGGACTGGTGCCCTGGTCATCCCCAGCCTAGTTATGCTACTGCAAAATGGGTTACCACACACCTGTTGAGTAAGTCAAAATAAAACTTAAGGCTAAACAAAACTTTGACATAGCTTGGGGTAGTAGGAACTTCCACTGCTTAATTATAATGAAGCTGATGGGAAATAATGTTCACAGATAACAGGAATATCACAAGAGGTAGTCCCATGATTATATGAAATTATCACCTCAGTTGTGCATGCACTTCATAGAAATAACAAAACACCTTCTTCAACCCCAAAAGGGAGAAAGGAAAGAGGCACTAAGTCATTCATTTTGCTAGAGATAAGTCACAGGCAGGCAATAACTAGGGCAAGCTGAGAGAGCTGAGCCCCAAGACGCAGCACAATTAGAATAAATGGAATTACAGTTGCCTTGAGACATTGGTGTCCTTGAGGAGAGATCCACATGCAGGTCCTATGCAACAGCACAGATCATGTTAAAAATGAATTGTTAAAGATACATTGTTAGTTAATGAGTTATTTATTAGGGGTGTGTGAAACAGGCCCTGTTCAGTTTGGATTCAGATTTGGCCCGAATCGGCGACAGTGATTCGATTCACTGATTCGGATCACTGTTCTTGATTCAATTTGGCCGAATCCGAAGATTCAATACTGATTCGGAGAATCAGCAATTCAGACATAGACACAGCTTTAAATGTTTACATACCTTGAGGTGCCAGCATGGCTCATGAACATTGCGATGCTGGGGTGGATGGAGCATCCCATAGGAGTGCGGCGCGGGGGCGGGGGGCCATATGCTCAGTGGTGAACCCGGAAGTGGACCAGAAGTAGTTCTGGTCCACTTCCAGGTCTGTCGGGGAGCACGCAGGAGGCCCCCCTGTGCCTCCCCAACTCAGCAATCGGTCACAGGGGGACCCTGGGTTCCCCCTCCAGACCCAGGAGGCACCAGTCGCTGATCTGGTGGAGCACAGAGGGGCCCTCCCGTGTGCTCTCCAGTGGATTCAGAAATGGACCAGAAGTGCTTCTAGTCCACTTCTGGGTCGCTGCTGAGTGCACTGGGGAGCCCCCCACACTTCTGTGGGATACTCCATCTGCCCCAGCATCACAGCATTCATGAGCTGCCTGCTACCTAGAGGTATGTAGAAAAAACATTTAAAGCTGTGTCTATGTCTGAATATCTCTGAATTGATTCGGAGGGTTTCGATTTGATTCAAAGAAATTAAAGCGTCTCCTGATTCAATTCAGATTTGAAGATTCGGCCACCGAATCTCCGCCGAATCAAATCAGGGATCAAAGCTTCACACAGCCCTATTATTTATATGCATTTTGTACCTTTAAGAAACTCTTACAAGAGCCTGTTGACCCTAGTTGTCCTGCCTTCCAGAGGCTCCTGTTACAGGATGCTGATCAGATAATGAAGCAGACCTTTGTCAGGCACAAAAGGCATTTAGAGCCTTGGACAGAAGCTCAGTTTTGTACACTAGTTTAAAATATATATATTTATTTTATATATATATTTATTTATAAATGCAGAAAATTCAGAATTAAGGTTAAATTTGCAAGTATTAGTTAGTTGAAATTTTCTTTGGGGATCAAATTCAGTCTTGACATAACCTGGAATAATCCCCAATTTAAGTTTTTATGTCAGACGATACCATCATTGAATTTATCAGCATGTCTGAGGGTGGTCCAGTCTGAGTCAGATTATTTCTGGAGAAAGAGCCAGCCCACAATTTTTGGAGGCCCCCTGCAAGAAATAGTTGTGGAGCCCCTTGCCCCAAAGAACCTGGCAGCAGCCGGGGGTGAAGGGTAGCAAGTGGCCAGACGCAGAGGGCCCCTTAGCTGTGGGCCCCCTTTCAGCTGCAAGTTTTGCAGTATGAGATGGGCCAGCCCTGTCTGGAGTGAAAACAGATGATAATGTCTCTTATTCTGTCCCTATTAAAGCTTCCAGGTCAGTGCCCTTCTTGTAAATGTATATCACATCCCAAAAGGTATTTAGGATTTTTTTCAAATATAGTTTGAGCATCAGGCCTTTTAAAATATAACTTAAGGTACAGTATTATATGATATTTTATGTAACAATCAATTTAGTTAAACCTTGTAGTTATAAGACTAGAATGAATAAATGAAAGTTTGTATCCCATCCTAAACTCAAATGTATCCCTGCAAAACATTCAAATTACAATTGAACTGTTTCTTTTGTAACACAAAGAAATGAAACAATACACCACCAGTGCAAAACTATCCCAGTGAAGCAGATTAATTAAGCATGGCGAGTATCCCATATCAATAGCATTTATTGTTTTCTTAAGTGTTTGCCAGAGAAATGGTTACCAAAATAAATCAGCAAAATGTTTTACAATGTAATTTTAATAATCTAATATTCATAAAGACTGCTTGTTTCTCATTCTAAGCATAGAATATAATTGTTATATTTTTTACAATGAATATAAAGATCATAAAATTATAAGTGGAAAATGTTTCAATACTACAAAATATCATTATTGATTATTATTCACAGGAAAAGCAGCCAATATTGCTGATTTATGTATTACAACACAAGAGCTGCGGTCTCGGCTGGGAGAGTTTGGGCAGTACTGTCCTGTTAGCCTTGCAGAAAAGGGTGAACTGGTTGACTGCTCTGTAACCTCCTCATTACAGTTTGCTGCAGAATTTCGAGGACACTACTACAAAATGGCTTCCCAGGAGGAACTGGACGTAAGTGGCTCTGAATAAAGAAAATACACTGTTAGCTTGGAAAATTGCACGGTTTGCTACTATGAGTCTGTATATATTCTGTACAGAAATTAACTCTATTTTAATTAGGCTGATTGTTTTCTTATGATATTCTAATCATTGTTCTGTATACTTCTATCAGTTCTTGAGTTAAAATGTAGTGGAAGAGAATCTTATCAATGCAAAATTCCTCTGAACAAACATTCACTTATAAACTGAAATATTTCAGGTCTTCCATTTCAAAGCATGTGTCTTCTTCCCCCACTCCTTTTTAATTTATACAATGGGAACGATAGCCTAGATGAAGGTGGGTTGAAGGAAGAATGGCTTTCCTCACTGTCCCAGCACTTTGTGATGCAGGGAAATAAAGGAACAAGTAGCAAATGTGTATGAAACAAGCCACTTCCTATGTAGCATGTATAAAATTATTACTGTATATTTCTCTCATCTTACAAAGGTTTCTCACATTACAGAAATTCTTGAATACACCAGAGTTGTATGTGCCACCATTAGCACCTAATCCTCTTCCCCCACCAAATATGCTCCCAAAGAAACTGACTATGGCAGACGTAAAAGCCTTATTCCCTAAGAGTGCAGAAATGCAAGGATACTGTCCAGTCACTTACTTAGATGGAAAACAGAGGTAAATCTTAACATTTCTTAGAATTTGTATGAAAAACCCATGTACCTTGTATTAAAAAAAAAGAAACACTATTCCATTTGAAACAGGAATAAAAATTGCAACAGTATACATTGGGCCTATAGCTTTGCAAAAATTTGTGAAGTTATCTTTTGAATCCAGTACTGCTGCAGGGTTTGTTATGAACCTGGAATATGAACAAGTTGCAGAAAGCAAGAAGTGGTCTAAATCCAACCAGGTTTTCATTCCCTAAAAAAGTCAAAGCTCCTGTTCCTATTTTTAGGGTTCCAGTCCATTTCTGCCCCTTGTCCTTTCTGACATCAAGGAGCAACTGATATGTCTGCTCCACTCCTTTTCTTGTAAAGTATGTGGGTGGCTGAGCAGTGGGTCCTGACTGTTCCCTTTCCCTTTTTCTTCTGGAGTAGAATTTAAAACACTCTTGCATTAGCTATAGTTAATGCTCCATTAGCTCCCATTCTTGAAGCTGAACAGTAGCCAACTAAGGGGAGCACCATGACTGACAGCCTGCCCTCCCCCCTGCTGGACAGAGAAGGCTGTCAGTGAACAGCACGCAGAGCCCCCTGCTAATCAGCTCTGCTGGTCAGCCATCCAGGCTTTGTAGGCAGCAGAGCTGGAGGTCTGCTGGACACAAAAGTGGTAGCACAAAGCTGACTCTACCTAGGCTTCACCAATTAGCTGCTTAGTGGAGCCCAGGAAGGGGCACGGTTGTCTCAGACATCAGGAGCGTTTGTACACATAACAAGAGTTTAATTCCCAAGGTTATATTCTACAACTCCTAAATTGAAACGGTAGGCTATAGAATAAAACCCTGAGGACTAAACCATTTTAATTCTTCCATCAAGTTATGGTGAGGGACCCAATCCTTTTTTATTTTCTGTAGGAGCTGGAGCCTGTCCACGGCTGGGGGGTGAGCTGCCAGAGAAGCAAGCAGCCCCTGAGCTGCAGGGGGCCACCATCCTTCCCACCATGGTGGCAGCATCCCCCAGGGCTACCCAGGGAGGCTGCTAGTTGGCCGGGTGCTGCCCCAGCTCAGAGGCAACACCCAGACAGATTTAACTCTTCCCTGAGCCTGCCAGAGCTTCCAGCACCTGGTAAACTGTCCCTGCCACCTTCCCACCACCTGGGACCACCTGGGAATGGGCTGGCTTGCTCCTGGGGCAGCAGTAGGATGGTTGAGTGTGCTGGCAGCTGGAGAAGGTGGTGGGGATGGTACTCAGGGCACTGGAAGCCCACTGAGCCTGAGCTTCCCCAAGCCCACCCAGACTTCCAGTGCCCCGGGCACTATCCCTGCCATATTCTCCGGCCACCACTACATCCAGGCCCCTTTCTGCCACCTCCCCACACTGCCCCAGGAGCAAGCCAGCCAATTCCTGGATGGTCCCAGGGGATAGGAAGGCAGCGGTGGTGCTGGAAGCCCCAGCAGGCATAGGGAACAGTTGGATCCAGCTGGGTGCTGCCTCCAAGCTGGTGCAGCATCCGGCCCACTAGCAACCTGCCCTGGTGGCCTTGGGGGGTGCTGCCACTGCAGAGGGAAGGACAGGGTCCCCCCCAAAGCTCAGGGGCCACTTAGCCCACTGGCAGTTCGCCCCCTAGCCATGAGCAGGCTCTGCTGGGAAAAAAAAGGATCAGGCCCCTCGCTGCTTCTGCCTGCTGAAGGCAGAAGTGGCAAGGGGCCAGTGCTTTTTTTCATTGGAGCCTGCCCACCTCTCTCGTGGCTGGGAGGTGAGCTGACAGCTGCATTGTTGCATTTTGCAAAGTTGCAAACTAAACTACATCCGGATGTAGTCTAGTTTGCAATGATGCAAAATCATTTAAACCCCCCCAAAAGTCTTGCACATGTACATTGTGATGCCATTAAGCCACACACAGTGACATTTTTGTCACATGTATATGTTAACAACGTCATGTATACAAGTGCCCCAGGGCTCCCTGGTAGCTCTCCACTGGGTGTGCTATCAAGGAGCCAGTCACTCTTCCTCCCTCTCCCTTGTGAGGGAGCGCTACTTGTAACTGTACAGGTGGTAGACACAAAACAGAGAGGGTCCTCTTTGAAAGCATTACTGCTTTGTAGCATGTTCAGCAGCTGTGTAATGCTACAACAGCTGTATGGCTGTACACAAATTGAACAGCTGTACACTCATTTTTTGTAGCACTATAAGGGCATATTTAATGCTACAAATATAGTGCCTGTCCATGATCTGAATGTCCATTCCCTGTTACTATGGGTGTGGTATTCCATATTACTGCTGGCCAGGATGAAGTAAGGGAGCCAGTGGTCACCACTATGAGCTGTAGTTGATGCTCCATTAGCTCCCATTCTTGAAGCCAAACAGGTGGGACACAAAATGGATGGATGCACATAATAACCTAACTATTCCACAATTGTCATGGTTCAGAAATGTCCAAAAATACACTGCCTTAGATTTCCAGGTAGAATGGTCACCTTCTAGGTGCTTAAGTGTTGTGACTCACACCAGGGCTGGTAGCGAGCACCCAGGCCAGCATGTCTGGCACTGGATGAGTGGTGGGGAAGTGCTTGCACCCATGGTTTGATAGCTTTTTGAGGAGGAGATCTATATAGGCTTATTGTCTATTGTAACAAAAATTGCCTATGAATCATCTTTTGGGTTTTTTTCTGTCTTTTTAGATATGAAGCCTTGGTACCTGGCAATACTGGGTATGCTGTGGCATATCAAGATAAACTGTATATTTTTGAAAGTGAAGAAAAACTTCAGAAGTTTATGAGGTAAAGTTATTAATTTTATTTTAACTTTGAATTATTGAATATACTTTGTATCTTGAAAGCATTTAGTTTCTGTCTTTCTAGGCTACCAGAAAAATACTGGAATCTGAAGCTTCCACACAAACTCCCTCCCATAAAGGAGCCGGTTCTACTTACTGCTCTTCCCTTGACGGGATACCTTGAACAGGCTAGTTTCTGCTTCTATCGTTTATAGTAAAATTAAAAAATAAGATAATATAGTTCATAACATACCAGATAGTTTTTATATATTTTAATTATCATATTAAACTCTCATTAATAAAGGTAAGATTAATTAAGTAAACATCATGGGAATAGTTATGGGAGGAAACAAAGGTGGCTTAAAAATGGTAGCTATTTGAAGCTACTCAAGTATCTGTGATCTTAATTGTGAGAGAAATTAATAGGCAGAATGTAGGGCAGCCAAAGGTGTATGAATAAACTGTAGGGCTATATGATAAAACGTAACCTGTCCCAAGGCTCCTCAGTTTATTTTATGACTGCGCAATTTATTTCAGAACTGTTAATACCACATATGTAGTATTTAGGGATATTTGCTTTATAAATGAACAGAACAAATGGGCAAGATCCTAGTCCACCTATTTGGCATATAACTGGTGTTTAGGCATTTAAATGTCAGAGATCCTATTGCACTGTGCTTGAAACCCTGAGAAACCATCAGCATAAAAAGTGGGTGGGTCCTCTCCAGCCTTATGTCTAGGTTACAAGAAACAGTAAGGAAAACACAAAGGTATGTTACAAAAGTAACAGTTTTTCAGGAGTTTGTGCAAGATGGAATAGGACCAGGTTATGACATTTATATGCCTAGATGCCATTTAGATATTTAGTGAATTAAACAGGATCTAGCCCAATTATAAGGCTATGACCATAATATCTATCTGCTAATCCATCTTCCTATCCACTAGTTTATCTTGGGGCAGCAAAAAAAGTGATTTAAAATTTGCCCTTTTACTAATGTGCTTCTAATGCTTTATGCCAGCCATTAACAGTCACCAAAGGACAAAAATACCACCATAGATAGATGGCAGACAAGGTTCTTTGGGTGAAACTGATATCTTTTATTAGACTGACTTAAATAGTTGGAAAACAATTTTTAAGCAAGCTTTTGGGTTCAAAAACCCTTCGTCAGGCTGAGGAAGTTTCAACAGTTGGTGTGTGCTTTTCCTGGATGGATGTACAACCTACACCCCTGTACCATAGATAGATGTAATAAAGAGACTTTTTAGGTATTGTTGGTATGTATTAGCTGTATTATTACAGCACCTTAGGTCACAGTAATAGACCAACACCCCATTGTTGTAGGCATTGTACAAACACAAAACAAAAAGCCTCCAAAAGCTTGCCTCCTTTTCCAAGCTACAGTGATAAGCTAGGCGATACTACAAGGAAGCTAAGTGATACTACAAATCACATTTTCCCTGAGCCACTAGAAACAACATTCCTTACACAAATACATTCCTGTCAGTGCTAGTTAAGGTTATGACCAGATGATGGTAATGGAAATGAAGCAGCCACTGCACACTAGATCTGGCCAAGTGCGTTTATATGCATGTGTATGCATATGCATTCATATAAAACTTGTATGATCTTTCTACTAGTACTGCAGTTTGCCACTGAAAAGTATTATTGAAAGAAATACTAACCATGCACTATTTTTCTTATTAATGTGTCCATATTCGTTATGGTTGAGTCAGTTACTACTGTACTCCCATTCAACTCAGTGACAAAACTCCCATTGATGTAGATACTCAGATACCACATTATGTCAAAGCTTAACTAGATATACTTTAGTGATGGCAGGATTAATGTTTTATGTCATATTGTATCCAAGCTGGTTAATGGTCCTCTCCAAAGTTTGTTTTATATCTTTAGGGGGTAACAACTGCTCTGATAAAAGCTCTGAATGAAGTAGGCTGCTTCAAGCCAAAGTTTCCATTCCTAAGTGTAAAAAAAACTGCTCTGCTGTTTGTGGCTTACCATTTAAAAGGTATGTGAAAATATGTATTATTATAATAATAAGTATTGAAGAAATGTATTCAGTAGATTTATAGAACAGTTTTAGGTAAAAGTGCCATCCCTGACCATCTGGATTTCCTGGATTTCTTAAAGTATGGTGCTGCTGCCACTAAAGCAGTGATTCCCAAAGGGTGTGCCATGGAACAACAGTGTGCCATAAGTGCGATGGAGGTGTGCAGCAAGAGCCCCTATGTGAGGAGGTAAATGGTTTCCTCCCCTGTCCAGCACCCTGCACCTGCCCCAGCTGCTTCTGTGGGGACTGCTGCTACACTACAGCCTTTCCCCACCCTTCTTTGACCCCAGGCATGAGGGAGACCCACAGTGTGTGGCTAGAGGGAAGCATGGGGGAGACCCTGCAGCCTGCCCCAGCCCCTTGCCTGCAACGGGGGAAGCAGGGGTTGAGAGGGACAGGCAGCAGGGGCACAAGTTGCCAGCGGTGGCAGTCAATGGAGGGGCAAATAGCTGGGGGCATGAGTGAGAGGGCAGGCACAGGCATGAGGGGGCAAGGGATGGGGGCCTGGCATCTACCCTCCCAAATGCTACTTTCCCTGCCACAGCAACTGCAGAGAAGGAAGGGGGATGAATATAAGACAACCCGCCAATAATTGGATTCTATATATGGAAAATTATATGAAATGTATTCCATGTATAGAATCTAATTATTGGAGTGTCATCTTAAATTTGAAGTCATCTTGGACTCAGGTAAATATGGTGTGTTTGTATATATATATATATATATATTACACACCCACACACACACACACACACACACACACACACCCTCTTCAGGCCTAGGAGGCAAGAGTAAAGTGGGCCACCAATTTTAATCCAGAAACAAATGTGCCCCAGGTATCTGGGAAACACTGCACTAGATCTATGCCGGTTTTGCTATGTTAGCAGAATGGTGTGTGGCACCAGGCGTTTTTTATGCCGGTATGGCTACATCACCTCCATGAGCGGCATTACCTATGCCAGCAGAAGCCCTCTTCTGTCAGCACAGGGTTTTTGCCAGTGTAGTTATTTCAGCTGGGTTTTCATGCCCCCAGACCAATATAGCTGTCAGCAAAACTTTTCAATGTAGCTCAAATCTCTGTCTTATGAAGTCATAAACATGTTTTTAAAAATATGATATATAATGACTTATATAAGTATAACACATCTTTGGCAAATACACAGTGCACCAAGACAGAAGAAGAATTACATTAGTAAATGCAATAATAGGCAATCTACAAAGATATCATGAGAATCAACTGTCACTGAAGTTGTCTCTACACTAGGGAAAATACCCGTACAGTACTAACATATTTTAAAGTAAAAAAGTGAAACTGCCTTTAAGCTAGCTTGGGAACCAGAACTATTTTTAAAATTGGTCAAAATCAGTATAATGAAGTCTGCTGAAAGATCTAATAAAATCTCAGCCTGGTTACCTAAGCAATGCTCATGCCAAAAATAACAACAAGGTCCAAATACTTTGAAAAAACATATAAATGAAACAGACTGTAGATTAACATACAGCAATAGTAGCTATTTAAGCCAGCTCTATACTGTGGTCTCGGGCACTGGTCCACTTAATTTATGTATGAACGTGAGGCAAAAGCTGCACTGATATCTTTCTGGGAATGAACAGAGGACAAATATCTATCCTGATTTAAGTAGATCTTTAGCAATCTTTAGCTTAGCAAAGCTTTGTTCACCAGACTGCTTGTTTGTGATGTTACTGATGAAGATTTCAACTAGAAAGGGTTACTGTACAATCAGTATGCTACTGATTTTGTAGTTCTACGTCATTCTTATTTAATCTACATTCTCAGATCACCTTGCTTTCCTAGTAGATAGTTATGTAACATCATTAATAAAAGGCTTGACCTTTTTATTATTAATAAAAGGCTTGACCACTTAAGCTTGACCTTTAAGAAACTGAAGAGATACAGGTTAATAGAGTAAAACTTCTTGTGAAGTTGACAAAGGTAAGACTTCTAACCTCCCTGGAGGGGGTATGACCAAACTTTGTCTCAAATGTTCATTATGTTGGGTTATTATTGGTTTCTTCATTGCTTCTAGATAGTCAGAGCACAACAGTACCTTAAAGAAATTTTAATTATATACAGGTATGGCGGAGCACAGGGTGCTCCTGCCACTTTAAGGGCCTGGAGCCGGCAGCCTCCAGGTGCCTGATTGCGGCAGCCATTTTGAGGCCTATATAAACCAGGCAGTTTGGCTACAGGAGGTCAGGCAGCAACATTGCCTGGCCTTAGGGCTGCTGCGAATGCCTGGAGGTAAGGGGGAGCTGCAAGGGGATGGTAGGAGGCTCCTGGTCCTGGGCATGACCTGAAACTGCACCCTGCTGGGAGTGGGTGGTCTGGTGGGGCTCTCAGTGGTGTGGGAGCCCCCAGGAAATGCCAGGTCAGTGATCACCCCGGTGAAAGGTGAGTCGGGGCACCTTAACCCCTAGCTCCCACCACCACCGGGTGGGTGACCCCTGAGTTGGATGAGGGCCGAGAGGGCCCGTGTGTGTGAGGGGCCCAGAGAGGGCGGACCCCGAGAGTGGGAGTGATGTGGGCGAGGTGCCACGGTTGCTCCTAGGAGGAAGGGAGTAGTGGCACGGTGAGGCCCAGTGTTAGTGAGTGGCTAGAGAGACCCAGCCCGAAGGGGAGAGTCCCCTCGACTGGCCCATGCTGGGGCCAGGACCAGTGAGGGTCAAAAGGGCCGGGGGCCCACCACGAGGGACGCCCAAGAGCCGGGGGCCTGGGGTCCTGACTGGCCTTGAGGTGGGCCAGGGCTAGATAGCCGAAGGTTCCAGGGGAACCACACCCGAGAGGGGAACAAGGCTTCGGGTGGGTGAGGTAGCCCAGATGAGGGCGGAGTGGCCGCCTGAGTAGGGAAGACCATAGTGGGGTCGCGTGGAAGATTCTGGGGCCCAGTGTGGGGCCGGTGAGATGTTGAACACCATGATGCCATCTGCGAGGCTTGGGCTGCATTATTAGGGGAGGTCGGAGCCGCAGAGCACCCCTGGGCATCGGGGCAGTTGAAGGGCAGCCTCCCGCTTAATTATCATCTTAATTGAACTCATCATCAAAGGCGTGGTGGGCGAGATGAGCGGGCGGTTGCCCAGAGACAGGTGGGCGGGCCGTGAAGAGCTCGGCCCTGAGTAGGCCTGCTGTCACGGTGACAGGCAGACGGGCCACAGAGTTCGGCCCCGGGAGGCCCCCTGTCACAACAGGCAGCCCAGAGAGTGCAGGGTTTTGCGGATTTTAATATCATCCTAGTTTCTGACCAAGTTGTGGCTTCAATACAGATTTTGAAAGCAGTTCAGCACCATACCAGTGCAATGCCCTGCCATGTCAGTATTGTTGTGTCGTACTAGGAGTGCTTTGTAGGTTAGTGTACTAACATACCTATACCATTAAAGTGCTCTTTGTGTAGACATGGCCTTAGCCTCCTGATGCAAAGACAAACAGCTTGACTCTGCATTGGAATTCTATAGATTGTACCAGCAGTTCAGATGAATGCTTTTTTTTTATTAAAACCAAAAGTCATTCAACAGTTATACAGATAATTTTAAGTGTATAGGTCAATACTAAATATCATCTTGTATTACTGTACTATTTACTATATAGGATCATAGACTCATAGGAAAGTATGGCTAGAAGGGACCTCATAAGGTCATCTAGTCCAGCTCCTTGCTCAAAGCAGGATCATTCCTGACTAAACCATCCCAGCTAAGCATCTGTCTGTCCTGCTTGTGAAAATTTTCCAGGGATGAACATTTCAGTTTCACTAGTAATTGGTGCTAATGCTTCACGACCCTCCTAGCGAGCAAGTTCTTCCTACTCTCTAACCTAAATTTCCTCTGCTGCAGCCTGAAGCCACTGTTCATAGCCTTGCCCCTTACAGCCACAGAGAAAAGTTTATTTCCATTCTCTTTAAAAATGCCCTTCAGGTATTTGAAGACTTATCAAATCCCCACTTCAGTCTTTTCTTCTCCTGACTAAATAATTTTACTTATATCAGTCTTTCATCCTAAATCTTGCTTCCCAGGCCTCTAATAGTTTTTGTCACTCTTGGGTGGATTCTTCCCAGTCTGTCCACATCCTTCTTGAAGTATGGGGCCCAAAGCTGGACACAGTACTCCAGGTGAGGCCTCTCTAGTGCTGAACAGATTAGAATAATCACTTCCCTAGATTTGCAAGCAAATTTCCTGTTGTTACAACTCAGTATGCTATTTGCTCTTTTTTGTAATAAGAGCACGCTGTTGGCTCATATTAAGTTTATAGGATCATAGGAAAGTAGGGCTGGAAGGGACCTCAAAGGACATCTAGTCCAGGCCTCTGCTCAAGACAGGATCATCCCTAACTAAACTGTCTCAGCCAAGTGTCCGTCTAACCTGCTTTTGAAAACTTCCAAGGATAGGGATTCCATAGCTTTGCTAGGTAACTGGTTCCAATGCTTGACAGCCCTTATAGTCAGAAACTTCCTCCTAATCTCCAACTTAAATTTCCCCTGCTGAATCCTGAGGCCATTGCTCCTAGTCATGACCCCTACAGTCACAGAGAAAAGCCCATCGCCCTCTTCTCTATAATCACCCTTCTTCAGACATTTAAAGATTGTTATCAAGTCCCCTCTCAATCTTTTCCAGACTAAATAACCGTAGTTCTTTCAGCCTTTGCTCATAAACAGGGATCTACCAAAATCGATGTGGCAGATGGGTGACTTTGTGGGCTGATCGCAGCGGTGGCCATTTTTGTGGGCATATCATGGCAAGCCCCATCATTGATTGGCTGAGGGCTGCCTTTCATGTGGCTCCACCGCTCACTGCCGATTGACGGGGAGGGCTAGTCGTCATGTGGCCCCTTCCCTCTAACAATGCACAAAAGGCAAACCTCTCAGCCAATCAGTGGTGGAGAGGTTGGCTGTCATCTTAGCTGCTCCCCTTTGTGCCAGTAGCTTCCTCCCCACTGGGGAGCCAGCATTTTTAGTGTTTTTTTTTTTTGTTTTGTTTTGTTTTTTTTTCCTGGCAATTCCATGCAAAATCGTGGAAACCACCATTTTTCATAGTTTCCATGAATATCACAATTTGAGCAGGTCCCTGTTCATAGGTCTTGCCTCGCAGGCCTCTAATCATTTCTGTTGGTCTCATGGTCCACTGTAACCTCCAGGTCCTTCTTTGCAGTAGTGCAACCTAGCCTATCATTCCCCGGTCCGTATTTGACCGTGCAATTTCATTCCAAATGTAGGACTTTGCACTTTTCCTTATTGAATTTCATCTGATTGACTGCAGACTATTTCTCCTGTTTATTCAAGTCATTCTGGATCTTTGCTCCATCACTCTCTGCAACTCTGCCCAACTCGGTATCATCTACACATTTGCTGAGTGCACACTCAAGTCCATCATCCAAATCACCAATATAGATATTAATGTACATATTAATATCAGTATTTGTTAAGTGTAAACAACCATAAGCATTTGCTTACTTACAACTAGAGTAGTGAAGGGGGGAATCTGGCTCTTCAGTACTCACTGGGTCTAGCAGTTTCAGCACCTCTCCATATTGCTTTTAGTCTTCTAGTTTCCAGTTACATCACTTCAAAGGCACTTATCTTCCAGAAACTAGTCAGAACCAACTTGAACTTTGGTGCCGAGCCCTGTCTTTTCAAAACAGTCACATTTTTTATGGTTCTATGATTGCAGATTCAAGCCTCATAATCCTTGTCTATCTTCTTCAAGGACATCTCACCTCCTTTTATCTAGTGCATTTTGTCCCTTTACTTTTATCCCTTTACTTATTCTTGTTAGGTATTTTAAGAACTGATGCCCCCTGATGGCTCAAAAATCAGCTTCCTTTCTTTTTCCACCTTTCCTAGCACATCTAACTCTAACAAGCTTCATAAATTGATTAGCACTTACCCTTTTTTCTTACCTTTTTTGTATTTGCTCCATTTTTTTTTTCAGAAGTGTTATTCCATGCTTGTATCCACTACATAACTAATATAACACTATTCACTATATACATTGTATTAGATCCCAAATAATCCTAACTATTTTAACTAGGTATTAATCCCACGATCCTAGCCATCCAGCTACCTCAAGCATCTCTTGATTATCTTGAAGAATGTGCATCTTAAAAACTGTGCATCTTGGATATAGATAGATCTGATATCCTGAGATCAAATGTCAGATTTGAAGATACAGTGTTCTAATGAAAAGTCAAGGGTCTGGCCTTGGAAATATGCTATGAGAGAGAACCCATGAGCTTCAAAATCCATTTAATGCCTTCCTACTCGCTTGGAGAGTCTCCTGGCTGTCATCCCAGGATCAGAATTACCTTTTGGTTTTACAGACATTTTCTCTATAATCTTTCAGTCCTATAATATGCCTTCTAACATTTTTTGCGTGAATTACCTCAGAAAGATTTCAGAGTTGGTAAAATCTTCAATGTTGCATCATCTACGACAACTAAATTTTTATAATCCCCAGATGCTTCTTAATGCTACGTTTCGTTATCCGTATCTCAGGAAATCTTTCTACCCATATTGCATTCAGACCATTATCAATCAAAGAAGAGACTTGGTGCAAAACTGGACTTGTGGCATCTCTCAGATATACCAAACCACAGAACCATTCTCCTAAAATGGCTACGCCCACATATTTCCAAATCCTCCCTAGTCATGCAGATGAAGTCCTGATAAATTTTAAAAGCTTTTTAGGGATCTGATAAAGTAGGTCCAGAGATTAAAATTTTCATCAGGGGTGTCATAGCTACAGCCTGCAGGCTACATACATCCCACAGAACCCATCATTCACCCCTGGTTCTGCCTCTAGGTCTTGAGTTGTGCCACACAGTGTCTACACGTGTTTTACTACATATTAGACTAATTTAATGCACAGTAAAGCATCACCATCTACACGTGCACTGCAATTAGTGCACAGTAGATTAATTTACTCCAGTGTTTAGTCCTGTCAGACACAGGTACCACCCTATGCCGCAGTAAATTACTGCGCTTAAACATACATGTAGACAGTGACATCAGGATTAGTTTACTACAGCTGAAATGGAGCCAGAGTCCCGTTAATTCCATGTGTAGATGCACCCAAAATGCACCAACCAGCCCTGTGTTCAGGGCCTGGGATGCACAATGCATGTAGCAGCTGGTTGCACACATGCTATGCAGGCAGGGCCAGTCTGGGACCCCACAGCATGCTGGACCCAGCGCTTGCAGTGCCTGCTTTGTCTAGAAGGGGACTGTTCTGCGTGCGGTGCCAGCTTTGACTGGTCTGGGACAAGCACCACGTTCAGGTCCTGGATCAGCTGAAGCAGGCACAACAGCCACCGCAACTAGCATGCAGTGGGGGAGGGTTATCTGTAGGCCTGATCTGACCCACAGAGCCAGCTCTGTACCACTCATCTGGGCTGGGGCACCAGATGAGTTTGTTGCCTTTACTCTGCATAAATTGTAGCAGTTTTCTGAATAGAAAAACCTCAGCTGCTAGAGGAGAAATAAAGAGGAGCCATGTAGTTTTTGAACATGCTTTCAGGAATATGAGCTGAGCCACCTCTCTTCTGACCATGTATCCTTCTGGTAGGTAGGTGCTTTGTGCAGTGGTCCCTTGTAAAATTTTCCCAAAATGTGTTGCTCTGAAAACCAACATGCATGCTTTTTTTCTTTGTTCTTTAGCCTCATTAGTTCACAGATAGTAGGAGATGCTACGTCTCAAGTTGTTTTGTGATAATTTTCTTTTAAGACCAGTCCACCATTCTCTTGTCTCATTAGAAAGTCAGAATAAGGCAGAAATAGCTCACTAATTATGTAGGATGTACTTATATCATGATGGCAGTGAGTTTAAACAACAGAAACATGAGATGATTTACTGTAATATGTTGCTTACTTTTTTGCAGCCTATAACCCCAGGAGCTCTGAATACATCCGAAAGAAGTACAAGACCAAACTAGAGCAGTTTATGGATTACTGCAAACTCCTCCCCTATTTGGGAACCCAAATGACTCACAAATACAAAGAGCCTCGGCACAGACCCTTTGGTTTTGATTACAAATTGGAGACTTTCCTCGCTCTTAAAACAGTGGACCCTGCTTGTATTTAGTTTGCCTGGGACAAGCCTGAAATAGCCCCGCGCTCTTGCTGAACCTAGAAGGGGGTGTGTATCGCGTGTGTGAACCCTGTGCGAGACCTACTTCAACTAACGGCGCGGGCTCGTCCCTGCAGCCGTCGCGCCGAGGCCGCTGCCCCGGAAAGGCAGAGCGGCCCGCGGTGACACAAGGCCTCTTCACGCGCGCGGGATGTTTCAGCTTCGAAATAAACGATAATAAATCACAACCGCGCGGAAGATCCTTTGGCACCACGGCCTCCGGCCGCCGCCTAAGTGGGCGGGAGGCGCCGGGAGCCCGCAGCCTGGCGTGGGGGGCGGGGTCGGCGCGCACAGCGCGATGACGCAGCACGTGGCGCGCCCGGCCGGCCTGGCTGGGAGAGGCGGGAGGACGGAGAGCGGCGGTGAGTGCCGCCAGGCCGCCCCGGGGAAAGGCCCCGCGGGCTCTCGGGAGCGGGCCGGGCCGGGCGTCACGTGACTGGGGCGAGGCGGCCACGGGGCAGATCCCGCCCGCTCCGGGGCCCCGCGCTGCGGCGAGGGGGGCGGCCTAGTGGGTAGAGCCTGGGGCGCCCCCAGCGTCCGAGCTGAGGCTTGTTGGACAGGCGCGGACGGGCCCGTGCGGCGGCAGAGGGGCGAGGGGATGTGTCGGCTCAACTCGTGGGACAAATAAAGGGCAACGCGGGCAGGAGTCCGGGGAGCCCCCAGGCGCTGCCCAGGCAACCTCTGCCTTGAGACGGGAACGGACAGAGGACAAGACCACGGCCCCTGACCAGAGCCTCCGACCCGGTCAAATACATGGGTGGCTTGGCCAGGGCCAGGAGGGGGTGGCCAGCAGGTTCGGGGCATGGTGGGACCACAGAGCATCCATAGCCAAGGGGTAAGGCAAGATCAAGCAGGGGGGTTACCAGAAGCAGCTGTCAGGAAGCGAGCCAAAGTCAGCCCCTGGCTCTGAAGCCCAGGGTCTGGGCAGCCAGGCAGAAACAGGAAGGGGCACCAGGGACATCACACAAGCCACAGCTACCTGCAGACTGAAGCCAGTTCATTGTGCGGCGAGGCCAGGTGCTGCAAGAGCACCTGAAAAGCAGCCCAAGAACCAGTCCTCCGGCAGAGGCGCTGCTGCAGGGTGCAGTGTTGCTGACCCAGTTGCCCAGCTGCAGTGCACAGGCCTTACAGCTGCATGCACTTGTGGGAAAGCGGTTGGGAGGGGGAGGAGCGCTGCGAACGGCCCACGCAGGGGGAAGTTTGGGCACATTCTGCACGTGCTCTGTGAGTCCCATCTCTGCAGGGCACAAGGATGTGGCTCGTTTTTTTTTAAATTTCGTTCTTTTAGGCAGGAGGCAGGGATGTTGTGGACAGTGCCTTTCGTTAGACCAACTCAGTGGTTGAAATGATGTTAGACAAGCTCTCGAATGCCAGACACTCCTCATCCGTTCTGAGGAGGAAAGTAGCCCAGCTGCTGATCACAGTTAACAGAGAATGGAGCTGTAAGTTTTTGGAGGGAAAGTCCCAGGTTAGCAGACATCACCTAAAGAGTTAAGAAAAGAAAATTGATTATTGGGGGGGATTGAAACTGCTCAAAAGGGTTGCTATCATCTGTTGCATATAGGAAGAGCTTCAAGAATCAGGTAGATTACAGTGTGCTATAAAATTGGTATTAGTATTCAGGCTTTGGTTCCTAGCATCCAGCCTGCTTATGATTTGTTGTTCCCAAAGGTATCCTTTAAAGGTGCTTGGTAGATTTCCCTTGATCACAAAGACAGCAAGGTCAGAGAGGGAGCAGTTCTTTTGTGAAAGCTGTTGGATGACACCTACAGTAATCAAAAGGATCAACAAGCACAAACTGCCTAAATTGTCTAGTGCTCACTGGCATTTAGCATCAGCAAGGACCACAGGCCAATCTATACTACCAAGCTTTGCTGAGGTAGGTATTGTCAGCTTAGGATATGAAAAGATCACTTCCCTAGCCAATATATCTATTCTGGCAAAACGTCTGGTGTGGACACAGCTCCGCCAGCAGAAGAAGTCTAATTCAGCTAAGGCAGCGTAACTCTTCTGCCTCAGAGAAGTTTGGACTTTGATGTGCACAATGTTTTGCCAACAGACTGGAGAACAGGCCTGTGGGTGAAATCCAGCCCTTGTAGAACTTGGTGGAGACTTTGCCATCGACTTCAGTTGGTCTGGATTCCATAGCATAGTCCCAGGGGAAACTTAGAAATGACTTTTGTAGAAAAATGGTACAGCTTCATTTTTCTGTTTCTGCTGAGAGGAGTGGTACTGCTTAGTTTGCTTTTAATTGCAAAAAATATATTTTAGTTCCAGGAGGGGCAGTGATTAGGGTGCTGAGAAGCATGTGGATACTAAACAAACAGCAATAGTAATTTTCTTCCCAAAAGGGAGTTTCTTTACCCATTTCTTAAGTTTTAAAAATCTTATTCTGTTGGAAGGGGGAAAGTATATGGCAACATTAATACTGACTTTTTATAGCAAAACCACAAGTTTCCATATTGCTTCAGCAATTTCTATATTGTTAATCCTCTTGCAGAACAGACTGTAATTAGTGTGGGGAGGTTGCAGTGCAAACTGTAAAATGATTTATTTTTGCTATAAAACTGTTTATTCTCCTAGGAAACTCTTTTCCTGTTTGCAGTAAAAATGGCAGAAGAAACTCCAGACACTTCAGAGAAACTTGTTGTTATCCACTCCAAAGCTCACAGAGATACCATTCTTGCTAATTTTGAGGAACAAAGGAAAAAAGATTTTCTTTGTGATATTACTTTAATAGTGGAAAACGTGCACTTCAGAGCCCACAAAGCTCTACTGGCTGCCAGCAGTGAGTACTTTTCAATGATGTTTGTAGATGAAGGAGAGATAGGCCAGTCAATTTATATGCTGGAAGGCATGGTTGCAGATACTTTTGGTGCGCTACTAGAATTCATCTACACGGGTTATCTCCAGGCCAGTGAAAAAAGTACAGAACAAATCTTGGCTACTGCACAGCTCTTAAAAGTGAATGACTTAGTATGGGCCTTCACAGATTATCAGACGAACTGTCGCCCAAATGATGCATTACCTGTCATTTCTAATAATGGGGCTTCTGTAGTTGTCTTGCCAAATGACAAGAAAAATGAAGATCCACCAAAGCGAAAGCGAGGAAGACCAAGAAAAGTCAAGAATACCCAAGAAGAAAAACTAGGGACAGCTTCTGTTGAAGATGTACAGCTAAGAGAGAATAATTCTGTGCAGAATAAACAAAATTTTATGAAAAAAGAAGTTGCATTAGAAGAAGCAGTTGTTGATGAACAAGGTCCAGTAAGGAAAGAAGTTGAAGAAACTGAACGTGCTTGTGGGTCAGATGCTGCTGTAGATTTGTCAGCTGAAAAGGATGAGAACTATGATCCCAAATCTCAAGGAATACAGAGCACTCAGAGTCGGTATAGCAAACGTCGGTTACGGAGGTCAGTCAAGCTAAAAGATTACAAACTTCTGGGTGACGAAGAAGAGAAAGGACTGATGAAAAGGACAGATGGGAAAAAAAAGCGCACAGGTTCTGAAGCTCGCTGTAAAGACTGTGGCAAAGTGTTTAAATATAATCACTTTTTAGCTATTCATCAGAGAAGTCATACAGGTAGGCATGAAAAGACTGCTCATTTTGGGTTAGGGTACTGTAACTTATTACAGTTGGTTTGACTGTGATTATTTAAATATTGTGTGGTGCTACGGTAACATAGAATTTCTTAGCCCAGTGCTTCTCAAAGTGGTGGTCCGCAGACTGGTGTTGGTCCGCGAGCCACTGGTCACCGGTCCACAGCGAGTTGCCAGGAAAGAAAGAGATATATTTTCAGAAGCATAACATTGATATGTCATAGCGCCACCGTTCATACGTTCCAACACTCCAGGTGACGTCATGTCATGCAAGGTGAGGAAAGAGAAAGAAACAGCCTGTCGCGCATTTGTGTAGCGCTGTTAAACACGCAGTTGCTGCCACCGGCTGAACTGGGCACCGGTCCCTGGCCCACTGGAAAAAAAATTGCTGGTCCGCCACATCAGATAGTTTGAGAAGCACCATCTTAGCCAGTTCTTCCTGCCAGTAACAAACTAGATACATTGCATCTTTTAGGTTTTGGTGGGGGTTTTTTTTGGGCGGGGGGGGGGGTTGTTTTTTTTTTTTTTACTGTTTCGTTCCATCTTTACCCGAGAACATAATCTTCTTTATGTTTGTGGGTAGATTGCATTCTAGTCGCCCAATAGAAAACAGGATATTGTCAGTGCATATACAGTGACAGAAATGATTATACTTTCATATGTTTGCTACAAGAAGCTAAAGTCTTTTATTTAATTTCTGTTTGAAATCTCCTGCTCTACTAAAAACTGATTGTATAATAAATGTAACGTACTGCCAGCTTAGAATATTTACAAAGTTGGTACTTTACCTTTAGGCGAACGCCCTTTTAAATGCAGTGAGTGTGGCAAAGGCTTTTCCCAGAAGCACTCTCTCCAGGTTCACGAGCGGATGCACACAGGAGAACGTCCGTACACGTGTACTGTCTGCAACAAGGCTCTGACAACAAAGCATTCCCTTTTGGAGCACATGAGCCTTCATACAGGTAAATATCCTATGACAACTCTAACCTAACCCTACTTTGTATTAGGCTTGTTTTGAGTGCTGGCTACCATCCAGTGTAAGGAGTCTAAATTTATACAAGGGTATTGTGTTTCTATACATATTTTGGATTTTTTTGTTACAGGACAGAAGTCTTTTACCTGTGATCAGTGTGGAAAGTTTTTCAGCCAAAAGAGACAACTAAAGAGTCACTACCGAGTGCATACAGGTATAACACATTTGGGTTGGAGAGGTGGCTTGGGCTGTGAATCTTCTGTGATGGGTTGCCAAAGATCTTGATACAGGTTTCTGAAACAAACTGTTGGTACAGAAACTAGTGAACATATGAGGAATTAAGAATTGAACAGCTGACGAAGGAATGGGATATGTTGGAAATATAGTTAACCAAGCAGGCTTGCCAGATGGTCAAGAAGCACTGATTTGCACTGCTGTTTGAAAGACTGGTGTCTTATTATTTTAATTCTGGTCATTTCTGCCCAAGGTAAGCTGGGATTTTATAAAACTAGTGCTTTCTTCACTATTCATTGTGCCTTGTGGTGTTTCTCTCCTCTTGCTGAATAGTATCGATGAGCTTTAAAATAAGTCATGACCAGTCCTGTTCTGGATACACAATGACTGTGTATCATAAGCATATAGAGTAGGAAGAAATTAAGCACTCTCAAAATTCAAAAAGAAAGGCATGGGATTTCTTGGGACAGTGAGAGCTAAAACAGTCTCCTTTCTTCAACAATATAATTATTTAGAGAGAGAGAGTAGGATACTGCTACAATTTCTTTTAACTTGCAGCATTAGAAATTACCAATGAATCATTGTTGTCTTCTTTATAAATTATAGTAAAGTGGTTATTTTGCAGGGAAATGCTTTAACAAAGATCACTGAAGAAGTACAGGGGATCATTTATGCACTGACACTTTTTTTATTATTGCGACAAGGCCATTCATTACCGGAATGTACCCTGTGTCGTCGCAAATTCATGGATGCAGCTCAGTTAAAGAAACATCTAAGAACACATACAGGTAATACTATACATTATTATTTTTGCAGGGAAAGCAGATAAAACAATTGTCAGCTATAGTAAGGTTCACAGACTGCCCTTCTTGGCAGAGAGATGAGCTTCAGCCATTTTCTCTCAATAATAGTGGCCAGGTTCTTAGTGGGGAAGTATGTCCCTTAGGTGTGGCTTCTGCTGTTCATAAAAAGCACAGAAGACAACTCATGTGAACACAACTCCAAAGCAATGCTGTATTAGGAGGGCTACTCTGTTTTTGTTCTTTTGGGGTTTTTTAAGTTAAAAAGGTGCAGAAAATTTTAGATGCTTGCTTGCGGTTTAATCTGAGTTGAAAACCTTGTCAAGCTCATGGAGGAGCTTGACAAACTCAGGGAGAGCTGTTATTATAAAATAAGTATTTTGTGTTTTGTTTAACAGCATCTTTTTATGGATGACATCAGAATCCTTACAAATCTTAGCTTCACCCTTCTTGCTTTCTCTGCTAGTGACACAGAAGGAATACCATGAGCCATAGGAATGAAAGAGTTAGAGTAGAATGAATGTTGAACTTTTATAGTACTTGTAACTCTTGACACTGTCTTTTCTTCTCAGAATATTAAATAATTTCTTTTAAGTAGTACAATACTAAGTACAAACATAGATGGTTAGCTGTGTTATTCTGAAGACAAGCAGAGGGTAGGACAGGGTGGCACCTTAACAGGGAGGCATGAGCTTTTGTGGCCAACAGCCTACTTAATTCATTCCTAGCATCTGATGAATTACAGAAACACATAGTAGTAAAAACAGGATGATTCCAGTTTTTCCTTTTCTGAATATTACAAGCATTTAAATGGAGTAAAACATTTTACATTCCGTTTCAAATCTTTGCCCTGGGTCTTAGATGACCAGGGATTTTTTTCTGTTTTATGAATCCATTAAAATATAAAGAAAATGAAGTACAAATAAAAATCTGTAGTTTGTTTACACAGTAACACTTGTTCCCTGCTTTTGACTCAAGGCAAGAAGCACTCTCTCCAGGCAGAGGCATCAGAAGTGGCTAACCAGGGCTATAAACATATAAAAATCTGCAGTCTTTGCCTCTCTCCTCCTTGAAAATCTGAGTTCAGGTTCCTCAAGTCCTTAGGGTAGCAAACATCACTGATTGTGAGTCACCAGTGCTTTCTAGGCACAAGCAAGCTGAAAATGGAGGAACGTCACATTTTCAGTGGAGCTTCAAAGCTAGTATTAAATGTCAGCTTTTACATGACCTTTGATAAAAGGAGTCATTAGGACATACTCGGTGTGTCTACACATTCATTAATGCACTATAGTTACTGCACATTAAGTTTAGTACTTGGATAGCCAAGTACTAAATCAGTGCACAGTAACTTGTGTAACTTGTGTGCAGTACCACTGGAGCACAGGTTTTTTGTGATGCTTACTGTGCAGTAGCCTAATACTACTGCACAGTAGCATATTAGCATGGCTTTTTCCCAGCAGACTACTGCGCAGTGCTATTAGGCTACTGCGCAGTTAGTGTCTCATGTAGATGTGGCCACTTTGTACAAGTTTTCAAAAATGTTCCCAAAGCAAGACATACCATTTTTAAAATAGATTCAGTATTTTTCTTTTCAGTTTTGTGAAAAGGCTAAGTCGGCTGATATCACTATTGCCCTTGGACTTAAGAAACCTAAACACGGGCTCTCAAGGAGGAACAAGACAAAAACGTAGCTTACAAAACCTGTTATACCCCTAGTTAACCAGCAACTCTCACCCTTGAGTTTCAGCTGTCTGTACTCCATCTCACTAGAAATGTAAGAATGTAACTTGTTTATATTGAGTTAAGAAGAAACAGGAGTTACTTGCATTTACACTTGACTGTATGGACAGTAGTTTGTTTTTTTTTAAGAACATCCTAGGGAGTTGGGGTGATCTACTGGACAGTACTGGCCTGGGATTCTAGAGATCTGGTATTGTTCCAGGCTTTGCTACTGGGCTGCTGGATGACCTTGACAAATCATTACTCTCTCTCTCTTCCTCATTTTCCCCATCTGCAAAATGGGTATAATGACAATTAACTACTTTGTAAAGTGCTTTGAGACCCACTAAGGAGAAGTGATCTGTAGGAACCAAATGGCATTTTTACTATTAATAATACTTCTACACTAACTATAACTTTTGAATGTATGTCAAACTCTTTTTGGCAGGTGAGAAGCCATTTACTTGTGAAATCTGTGGCAAGTCATTCACAGCAAAAAGTTCTCTTCAAACTCATATCAGAATCCACAGGTACGGTTTTGCTGGTTTGAATTTTTTATTATACCATAGCTCTTAAGAAGACAAAATCTAGTCCAGTGTGTGTGTCATGTGCTGGTTTCCAGCTACCCTGAGCAGCTATAAGTCCTTAAACTGGTATGTGGTTGATTTAGTAAAAGCTTCGATTGGCATGTATGTTTGCTGTTTACTTAATAACCAGTTCATGTTCACTGCATTTGAACATTTCTAGAAATTGTGATGGAGAAATCAGTCAAAATGATGAGCCCTGTGTTGTATATTCTTGGGCTTTTACACATTGTTCTAAAGCAGTGGGGGAGCCAACCTTTTTGCTAGGCATGCCACAAAGTAAGCCTCACACCTCACTAGTGCCACTCCAGTCCCCTTCCCCTGCCCAATCTGCTGCTTTGCTTTCTGTTCCCTGCCCTGTGCTCCTTGAACCAAGGCAAGACTCCTCTCTGAAACAAGATCTGTCTTTACATCTGTGTATTGTACACTATTAAGTATTGTGTCCATAACTAAACAAGTAACACTTAACAATATGAAAACTACATTGTCAACTTCTCCAGAAAGGTATTAAATCCCTACAGTCATGGTGTAAAAAAGTTGTCTCGCTTACTTAACAGTTTAAAACCCTGGCATATACAAATCTAAACTCTTAAGTTGCATTTAGTCACGTGTGCCTAAAATTGGTGTCAAACATTTCCAAGCTGTAATGCTGATGTGACCTTGGGCATTCAAACATGAGAGTGACAGTTGTGGCATAGATTCCAAATTGAGACATCTCTGGCAATTAATGTGGGCAATCTGGCCAATTTATTCCTGGGAAGGAAGTGTGAAATGCAGTGCATATTTTAACATATTTGAAAATAGTTTTCTCATGGAATTCTGCTTGATATTTTTAAGCATATTGGGTAGTAGGGTTGGAGCATTGTAGCTGTGATGGTCAAGGAAATGTAGGAAAGGCAAGAGTTTTTGTGAAATCTTTCATTAGACCAAATGTATAGCTTTGAGGGGCATTGGCCTGATGAAAATGTATGTCAGAAAGTTTGTCCAGCATCTTCCCCCAACTACATTTGATCCAATAAAAGATATCACAGTAAAGCTTGCCCCTCCTAAATAATGGGGAAGTAAAGGGAGGTGTAGGGAGATGTATGTAGACTGACCACAGTGATAAAATGTCAGAATTAGCTCTTTTAACTGAGGCATGAAGTAAAATAATTTAGAGTACAGTAAATTACATTCTGGTCTTTCCAAGTTGCTTGTAGGCAGGAAATTAGCCTTTAGGTATTTGTCAGCCAGCCCTAAAAAAGCTGGAAATTAAAAATTTATCTTTAAAATGAGTACTGCTTTTAAAGGTCTGAAATAGGTGGCTGCATTTTTCTGATCATTTTGGTGTCTGTGGTGCCACTTGCTCTTTGTCAAATTCCAACTGCAGAGTTTTATAACCTCAGTTATTACTGTATGACAGTGGTTCTGTTTATCTTACTAGCTTTCTAGAAAAATCTAGAAAATCTGACACTAAATTTTTTCTTACATGGCTGCATGCAAGTGTTCTGCAGCATAGCAGAGCCTCTGTTTAAATACTTTGCCTGTAATACTTGGCAGAAAGCAGTTGCTTTAAAATGGATGTTGCTGATGAAGTAAATTGCATTCTCTTGCAGAGGAGAAAAGCCATATTCTTGTGGTATATGTGGAAAATCCTTCTCTGATTCAAGTGCCAAGAGAAGACACTGTATCTTGCACACAGGAAAAAAGCCTTTCTCCTGCCCAGAGTGTAATCTGCAGTTTGCACGTTTGGACAATTTGAAGTCTCATTTGAAAATTCACATCAAAGAAAAGCAATTGCAAGAAGCCAGTGCTGCCCCAAGCAGTAGCAGTAACTCAGAAGAGGTCAGAAATGTTCTTCAGCTACAGCAGTATCAGCTGTCCACATCAGGAGGGCAAGAGATTCAGTTACTGGTCACTGATTCAGTACATAACATAAACTTCATGCCTGGCCACAGCCAAGGTATTAGTATTGTTGCTGCTGAGAACTCCCAAAATATGACGGCAGATCAAGGTGCTAATCTCACATTACTCACTCAGCCATCACAGCAGCTGCAGAACTTGCTGCTTTCAGCTCAACAGGAACAAGCAGAACAAATCCAAAGTATAAATATGATAGAGAACCAAATAGAAACTGCACAGCCTGAGCAAATGCATGTCATCACTCTTTCAAAGGAGGCACTGGAACATCTCCATACACATCAGGGACAAACCGAAGAAATTAATTTGACAGCAGAATCTTCACATCCAACTCGGCACATGCAGCTGAGCCAAGAACCTAGTCATCAGTCTCATATTAGCCCAGATACAGTCCAGCCCCATCAAATTAGTGAAGAACAGAATCAAAACATACACATGAATGAATCGGATCAACAATCTTTGTCAGTAAATCAGCCATCTCATGAGCATCCAATTCAAGGTCAGGTTTTTTGAAATGCAGGCCTGTGTTTTTCCTTGTTCCTTTCTTAAATTGTTGTTTGCCACCGCTAAATTGAGCTGTAAGGTACTTCTCTGTAGGCAGTGGTCTACGTCAGGGCTGTCTAACATATAAGCAGCAAGGGACTAGACATACCCACCAGGCTGTGGGCTGCATAGATGCCCCCCTGCTGCATTGTACAGGTGCCACTACCACCACTGCACCATATACCCACATAGCCATAATCTTACCCTCAGCCCCCTTGCATTGCCCTTGGGGGAGGGCACAAAGAAGCCAGAGGAGGGAGGGAGAGCCTGGAGACTGCTGCTGCAACCAGAGCAATATGGTGAGTGGCATCTGGGCAGGAGAGAGAGCCAGCTGTTCAATACTGAACTACATTGCTGTCCAATTCATGGCTTGCTGGCAGCCTGGAAGGGATTGATTTGTGGTCTGTGGGCTCCTACCTGGGCCCCACTCATCACTCCAGCTGCTGCCACCACTGGCGTTCCAGTCTCTTCCTCCCTCCTCCAGTTTCCACTTCCTCCCTCCACCTCTGGGAATGGGGCAGTATGGCCTACTGAGCCTGACATTTGGGGGGCCCTGAATGGTGGGGGGGCATTGGGGTGTGTGACTGGGAGGGCCAGAGGAGACTGCATGTGCATCATATGTGGTATATGGTCCCCAGATGCTCAAAAGTTGAATAACCTTGATTACAGGTACCACATTTCATTTCATTTCTGCAGCACATTAGCTATCCAAAGTTGCATTGATGATCAGTTTATTTTGGCTCATTTATTTTTAGGGTTAATTACTCTAGATGTCTGCATAGCCTCTCTGCAGAAGTCAAACTTAACAGTATCTGAACTACTCTACCTTTCAACACAGGCAAAGCTTTTCACAAAATTATCGCCATTTGTCTTATTCAATGAGCTTGTCTCTCTCCAAGTTCACATATAACTTCCAGTGTCATCATTCCTTTAAGTCGGTGAAGCTGCTCTGCCTGGCCCACCAGGCTACCAACAGGCCACCAGAAGTTGGGCTGTGTGGCCAAGGGAGTGGCTTGCCACAGAATCCAGGGTTCCTGGGCCCTGGTGGACATGGCAGTCAACAGCAAGAGGGTGAGCCAGAGCGGATACCATCACACCCTCCAGCTGTTTTGCCCAGCACCACTGAAGCAGCCCTACTTCCTTGGCTAGTGGCCCTGCCACTACTGTATGCTGCATGCCCCGTGTCAGAGCTGTCACTGCTGTATACCCCACGTGCTGCTGCCTTGGCCCATAGTAGCGGCAGCAGCTCCAGATCCAGCATGGGGCATGCAGCATGCATCAGGATCAGAGCTGCCGCTTGCCACTATGTACCAGGCAGGAACCAGAGCTGCCCCCAGCAGAACCACCCTTTGCCCTGGGCTGGATGCAGACCACAAGGAGCCCTGTGGTCCTAATCTGGTTTAGGGCAGGAGGTAAGCTTGACACTCCTGCCTTAAGTGAATTTTGATATATGGAATACTACATTTTCTTTTGCTTTTGTTTGAAACTGACTGGCTCTGGTACACCACTTCTTCATGTTATAGAAGTCTTGTTCCTGAGACAAATGTTAAACCAATGCAGTTAATGTAGAGGCAACAGGATGCAGTAGCTAAAGAGGAGTACAGGAAAGTCAGAGTTGTACTCCTGTATCTGCCATTGGCTTGTATGACCTCGGGCAAGTCGCCTAGCCTCCCTGTGCCTTAGTTTCCTCACCTATAAAAATGTGGCTACTGTTTAACTGCCTCTGCAATGCACTTTGAAGACTCTGCTGTATGGTGCTGCATAAGTGCAAAATATTATTTCTTCCAGGATTCTGTCTTGGCTTAGGAGCGAGTTTATATTTTCAAACAATTTTTATGTATTTTTGAGTATAGACTGTAACGTGACTTAATATATGGAAAAGGTTATACCTGGTCTTCACTGCAAGTGAAACAAAGAATAAAGTCACATATGGCACATCCCTTAAGCTTTTAGTAGCGTGGCTTTTTGTTAATTAGAGTAGATGTGTGCAGTTTGTCACTAATGCAGTTGCCTGGTAGGGAAGATGAGCTGAAATCTTATTGAAAAGACATCCCAGAAAAGGAAGCTGGGGTAGGGCACGTGCTGCAGCTAAGGGTTCAGTTACTAAAAATATTCCTTAATGTGTGTGTTAAAATCCAGGTGAACCATTAGATGTCTATCTGTTGCACTGCTTTTAATTCTCAGTTACGGTCTATTGCAGCATCTTACTTATTTTTTGTTTGACTATTTAAAAAAAAAAAAATTCCCATATGGCTGACTATCCAATTGACCAAACAGAAAGCCACTGATCTGAATTGGCAATTCTGGGTGTTTGTCCATTTGCAAATTCAAAGCGCTGAGCTGGCTACTGGGAATGTGCTGCTGTAGATTGGCTTCCTTCAAAAGCTATTGGCATGTCAGTTTATATAAAAGTTGATATGGGGAGGTGAGGCAGTGGGGGTAAATTTCATTTTTAAAAATGAATTGTTCTCCAACTCCAAAATTGCTATTGTTGCTTTTAAGCTTACTTGTTATCTAACTTTCCTCCAAAAATGGAAAAATGCTATCTTGTTTATGTAACCTGGAAAGCCTGCAACAAAAGAGAGCTAGAATATTTTATAACTGAAGATTTTTGATGCTGCAAAAACTAAAGAAAAATATAAATAAGTTTTTATTTACCGCCTCTAGGAAAATCTTGTTTGTTCTTCTTACAAAATCATGGTATAATATTTACATTGTTCTCCTGGTTCTTAAACCATTGCAAGGTAACGTTTTGTTGACAATACTGCTGTATATACAGCATATCCTGCCTTGTGCCACAGGCTTGTATAACCTTGTGTAAGACTTCAATCTCCATTTCATAATCATGTGAATTCTAAAATGCTTTAAAACAAGTTGCAGCTTTCTTTGGTTAAGCTCTAAGAGACCATGTAACGAAAGCAAGCTAATTATTAAAGTTTAAGAAAAATGGTGTTTTCGAGTTGTTAATCTTCACATTAATACACAAGTTGTCACTAATGTATTGGTATAACTCTGATCATACTACAGTGTGTCACAACCCAAAGTTGTGGGTTTTTTTGTTTGTGTGTGCTTCGGCACTGCTAAATTATTTTCCCGCCGATTGTAGCTTTCTTTGCACGATAGAGTTCTCTGCTGCGGGAGAGAACTCTGGTGCAACGGGGGATTTCCCGCCAAATTACAGCTTCTTTGCAGGGTGCATTTCTTTTGCATACTGGTAATGCACGTTGCAAAGGAGTTCTTGCCATTTGTATTTGGATTCACGCCACATTATTGGCCAGTTCCAAATGTAGGCACACGTGGCGGCTAGCTATTGGCTTGCTAGCCGTACAAAAGGCTTGGGTAGTTTCCTCCCAAGTCGGAGAGGGAGAGAGAGAGAGGAGGAGGAGACTTCGTGCGGTGTGAAGATCTCCAAGCGCTGTGGACCCTTGCGGACCCAACGCACCTCTCTCAAGCTTAATAACCGAACCCGCGGAGCTTTTGCTTCTAGCCTCTCCCTGTCGCTGATCGCAATCCCAGACGTATCCCTTTCCTGTAAACCCAATTTTCGAACCCACGGAGCCTAAACAACTCTGGGGGACCAGGGAACCGAACCGAACCTGCGGAGCCTAAACAACTCCGTGGGAGCAACCGAATTTGTCGTAGTCCTCTAGCGAGGATTTAAGCGGAGCTGTGCCTGGAAACCTGTCCAGCCTACACCACTACCATCTTTGGGTGTAAGTAAACAATCTTTTCATTCACCCACTACGCGTTTGTGACTAATTCTAGCTCGCCACCGGTTTTCTCCGACCCCGCGTGCCCGGGCTGCTGGCCACAGCCCGCATGCGCAAAAGACGGGCCGCGGATCGCCCCCCCCGACTCGCACTTGGCGGGATCGGGTCCCGGCCCGCACACAGTGTTTTGCAACCTGCAGTCTGCAAGCCACATCTCGCCCTCCGAGCTAGTGTCTTTGGCCCGCAAAGCCAGGGGGCCTTCTGTGGTGGGAAGAAGTGGTGGTGCTGCAAGGTGACTCCAAGGTGGCTGGAGTGGTGACTCTGGCTCCAGCTCTGGCAGTGTGGGTTAGGGTTGAGGTGGTACATGTTTAGAACTGTATTTCTCTAAAACAGCCCTCACTGCTGACCCCTGTATTGCAGTTATGTAGCAGATACTAGATGTACCTGAAATGGAACGATTTCTTATTTACTACAAGTGCTTCAATCATTTGTAAGACTAGGAATAGAACAGTCTCTAAAAAAAGCTAACGTGAACAAGAGAATGAATCATTAATCTTGTACCGTTTTGTTTAAGAATAGCAACTTCTTTTCTTTTGGTTGTTCTCAAGAGTGAGAAACCATGCACTTTTCTCATTGCCTATAAATTTTGTCTTTCTCTGGAAAGTTTGCACCACTCATTTTGCTTCTCAGTGTGTAAATTTCTATTAAAATGAAAATTATAAGACTTGGTATTCTGTGTTACACACTCATGTGATGTTCTTTTTTTTTTTTTAAGAATAGTGTTTTGACTGCTTTGGATTTGGAAAAAAACATCTTCAGCTTCTGTTTAGGAAGACTTCCAAAGTGAGCCTGATTAACACATTTTAAACAAATGCCTTTCATCCACCGTTGTCATACAAACAAAATGCTCCAAGTATTTCCCCTGCACTATTAAAAGTTCCTAATGACTTAGCTATCATACAAAAGGTAGGGTAGATTTGCATCTAATAAGCTAAATCAGAGGTACGTCTCTGATTTACGTAGTTAGTCTATAAGGTACAAATCTACCCTGCCTTTTGCCAGACTTCAGACTCCTGCCATCTAACTACCTCAACTATCATGTCACATAAAGTCACATCTTGATAAACAGTGACATTAAGTTTTGGGTTTTGGATGTAATCAATATAAGAAAATGCTCCCATAATTAATTAATTAAAGATAAATGCAGTATTGTAACATGATTGAACATACAGAGTTAGAATTCTCTCTTGAGATTCTGGTTTCTGCTAATACTATTCATGCTTATACATTTGTTCTGCCACTTCACTCTTTTTTTTTTTTTTTTTCAATTGGCTCTTCAAAGGGACAAAGATTGAGTATATGTCCTTACCTGTGGACAAGTATTCAAATATTCCACCAGGAATCAAGGTCATATCCATTTCATACACAGCCAGTTCTAGTAGATGCTGTTTTGCTATTTATAAAGTAGCACACTTGGATGCTTCAGAAGTTATACTTTTACAACTTTTTTTATCATTCTGATCACAAGTGTGCTCCATAAAGACTACTTCTGCTCATCTTGGATAACCATACCAAAGAACAATGGTCTCCAACCTTTTTAAGTAGGAGAGATTACCTTTGGCATTTAAAAGCAACCCAAGAGCTACTGTGTGCCGCAAGTGCAATGGGATCTGATTTGAGATCCCACAATCACGCCTTCTGCCATGTATGTTGTGCATGGCAAGAGGTGCAATTGTGTGGATCCTGCGTTAGATCCCATTGTGCCTTTACCTGCACATGTAGAAGGGCCCTTATGTATGTATATGAGACAAGCATTTCCTGAATCCCATTTTGCCAGTGGTCCATGGCAATGAGTTTTTGTGTGAAAATGTTTGTTACCTTCTAGTTGTGTTGAAAGTTCTGTGCGTGCACTATAAATATCTAACCTACCTACTCTGGACCTTGCTTTTTTTTTTTAAAAATTGTACTGTGGAGCATGACTCCTTTAAGAACCACAGTGTACCTGCAAGCAACATGGAATAAAAACTTGGTTGTGTATATTTAAAGATACAAATCCATTTAGTAGCATAATTTCCTATGAATAAGATACCAAGTGTGATGTTTTCTATTGATGACATGGATCATTGAAATGTATGGAGGTGAATCTGTTCTGGTTCGTGTCCCACTTTGACTCTGATATTTGGAAAAATCATTAAAATAGATTTTGATATATCTAATTTGGAGAGTGAAAGTTAATATAACTCCAGATTTAATCTCTTGTGACATAAAGTATTTTAAAAAGCTCATGTTTAATAACTTCATAATATCAATCTAGAATTTTCATAAAATTTAGTCCTGTACAGGTAACAATAGCATTGGGCTTGTTTAGTTAAATTGTTAACCTACCTCCTTTTATTCATTTCTTCTGGTAGTTACAGCCATGCACCCTGGTTTTTTTTAAACTACAACTTTTACATTCTTTGCACTTACTTTCCTTGAAATGATGAGAAGCCCCCCCCCCCCCCCCCCCGAAATGAAAGGCAGAAATGGTTTATATAAATTAGATGTTCTTTTTAAAAAAATGAGCAGAAGCAGATAGGCTTCATTTGCAGCAGCACTGCAGGGTTAAAACGTTGCAATTTTATATATTTTGCAACATTTTGGCATAAATGAGGGCTGGCCAAGAGCATCAGGAATTGTTTCAAATCTGGCCTTGCTTGGCTGAGGATAAATTGAAGCTTTCAGGAAGGGGTACCAATCAAGGAGCTTTAGAATGGAGAGCTGGGCATAAATGATGTAAATTAAATACACAGTTAGGAAAAATGTGTGAAATTATCACTGTTGTGTTGATTTGTGATACTCTAAAAACGTGCAGGTCTAGAGAAAAAGGAAGAAGCACCAAACTAAAGCTACATATCTAAATCTTTCGTTTTGGTTCCCTTTTAGCATTGACCTGAAGCAGCCCCAAAACTTTGTCCACCACAGCCAAGGTGGTTTTGCCACTGTTTTTTGGTTCAGTCACTTGCAGCTAACTGGAGAATGCCTAGGTTTTACTGCTCCTAGCAACAACATGTAGAAAAATATCCGCCTTGTCTACATGTGTGATTAATGTGCACAAATAAAGTGCACATTAATCACACATTAATGTCCATTTTTTTGTTCCTGGATGCACCATTTGAACATGTGCCTGGGATCAAAAAACTCCAGATCATATGCTCTGGAGTTTATTTATGCAAAGCATGTGTAGGGCAGCCCACATATGCAATGCTGTGCACGAGTAAATTCTGCTTCAGGGTTATACTTGTAAATATTTTGTACTTGTAAATGTTTTCCACAATTACTAAGTATTTACAAGTACTATCTTGTGGTAGAGTTTATTTGTGAGCAGCATTGCACTAATGAACTCTGCCACAGGATAGATACTTATATTTACAGGTACTACCCTATGGCGGAGTTCATTAGTTTGGCACGCCTTAATAGGGACACACATGTAGACACCAATATGTTTACTGTGCAGTTAATTAGTCAACTATATAATAAACATTTCATGTAAACATGCTCAATGGGATATAAACAGAAATTACACACAAATTGGTATAAGTGATTGGAAACTAGTTCAAACATGTAACGCAACAGAACTTCAGTGCATATCAACTACTTTCAAAAGGGCCGAAACCAGTTTAAGATAAACCTGGATGGATTCAGTATCAGACTGACTTAGGTTAACTCAGTTTATTGAACTTCTGTTCCAGATCTCCTCCAGATTTAAGTTAATTCACAGCACCCAAGGATGCATTGCACCTATCCTGGAAGCCTGCCCTTGCAGGGTGGGTGGGCTAGCCTTGACCCAAGCTGTTTGCTTCAGCAGAGCAGGGAGGTGTGCTCTAGCACCCCCTGATATCTGGCCTGGGCCACTGCAGGCATGTGACTGCATTTCCAGAATCAAAAGAGAATGTCTGTTCACTCTCTTACCGGTCCAATCTACGCAGCTTAGACTAACCTGTGAAGTCTGAACTGATTTAACCTTGGGCTTTTTGACTGTCTGTACTTAGCCTATAGGGACATCTTTTTTTGTTTTCTAGTGAGTATAAGCCCTGTCTTCCATAAAATAAAGAGAAATACTAATTCCTCCATACTAATTTGTGTCATGAAATGAAATTAGAACACTCCATAAATTATAAGTGTAAATTTAACTACTGTAAGCTAAGTTTAAACCCATATGAGTGTCTGCTCACAGCTTGCTGAAGCGTAGCTAACTTGGTTTAACAGTGTGCTTTTGGTGTTATGTTTACATAGTTTCATAAATGAGGGGCACTACTTTCAATAGCAGCTATCAGCTCTAGCATATTGTCTTTCTTCTAGTCACCAATATCACTTCTGTTTTGCCTACACTGAGCTATGACCAGCATATCTTGTTCCATATATCCCTTTTGTGCAGGCAGCAAAAAAGCACAGGACGCACTGGCAAGGTGGGGTGAAATAGATCTAGAACTGTCCTCAAAGCACCAAAGATGTCACAAATCAAACTGCCTTGCATGTGTTTCTCAGTCACCAGTCACCTTTCACTACTTCTACAGGAGAGGTGATGAAATGGAAAAAATAGAGGTGAACAAGCAGCAGTGTAAATTAGAGTCTCTTGAAGGTGAGAGTGAAGCAACCTGAGCAATCCTTTTCACATCTGCAAGAGAAACCACAAAGCCAATGGTCAGCAGGGTCACAAGTTGCTGCTGACAAAGATGGGAATTTGAGGATTGTATTTGACAGCCTTTGTATAGTAAGTGGTTTCTTTTCTTCTTTCTAATTTTTTTAATCTGCTAGCATGTACAGTTTATAGCTATTGGCCTGAACGGTTCAATGTTTTCTTTTAATGTCTAGCTCTGAACATTTCACAATGCTGATTTGGCTATACATTTAAAAATGACCTTGCATCACTACTAAGGGAAATATATAAATGTAGGTTTAAAAAACCTGAGTCGCAGGCAAATTTGTGTATGTTTGTTTACAAGTTCGCTCAGAGCTTGGGTCTGTACCTCTTAAATTTATACTACAACTATACTAACTTTAAAATGCAACATAATGGCATTTTATATAATATATAACAAAGCTCTATTTACAACACTTTGGAATTTAAAATAACATCTTTGGAACCCACTGCCTCTTTTTTTCCAAGCAAATAAAAAGACTTTAACACTGAAACTGAACTTTGTAGTTTTAGCAGGCTGCACAAATATCGGTATTAATGAAACCTCTAATGTTCCTGTTGAATAAGCACTGTCTTTTAAACAGAATAAGCAAAAGCATGGGTACAGTAACATTCATAAGGGCCTCAAGCAAGTGATTGCCTTTTCTTTAAAAAAATTGTTAAACCATATGACCAAACTGTATACGTTTTATATGCATAATGTTGTCAAAGAAAAAAAGGCCAATTTACTGTTGAATTGTCCCTTGAATTGTTAAGAATGGTACTTGCTTTTTCAAACTGGATAACATCTTCATTTATAACCACATTTGCCTGTTTCATCTTGCATTCATTTTTTTAAATTACAGTTGTTCAAGTCCTGAACAGTATCCTTTTTGTGAGATTTTTACCTGTACTGGATTCAGAGAAAGAAACCTCCTCTTGCCTGGCCTTAATTCAGGAAAGCACTTCTAAGATCTTAATTTTTGTTGACCCATTTTTCTTTTTTTAGGAACAAGTACATTTAGCTCTTCTCAAAATAAGTAAGAGCACTGTCTTAAACTAGGTGCTATAGCTGACACTGAACAATTTTCTACACCTCCAGTGGTGCCTTATTATGCTCAAATATACTATGAATTAATGGTGGTTTTTTAAAAGTGCCTGCGGCTATGTCTACAATAGACTTCTGAAAGCATAGTCATGTCAGTCAGGGAGGTGCAGAGGCATGATTCCTGGCACTGATAATGCTTCCTGTACCTGAGCTAGTCTGTTCAGAGCCATCTTTACATGGCTCTGCACTGTATCTTCAGTATTTCTATGCCTCACTGTTTATCTGCAAAATGGGAATAATAGGACATTCCTACCTTCTAGGGACTGTGTCGAGATGAATGTTAAAATACTGAGAAACCTTTAAAGGAACCATAGAAGTGACGAGATGTAACTTTGTCTTGCAATTTCTAAAAACTTACTAGACTTGTCCAAGTGGTAAAAAACAGATTCCTCTAAAGCTGCTGATCCTCCCTAGCTTTAATTATGGGTCCCCAGTTTAATTATGAGTCAGTGTTTTAGCAGGAGGCAACTTTGATGAGAAGAAAAACTAAACGTTCTCTCCATTTCTATTGATTTTTTTTTTAATAACTTATCTCCTCCTTTCTCTGCTACTTATTGATTTGCTGCTTAACTGTCTCTGCTGTCTATGAACTGTGCACCTCAATCACTTCCAGGTACACTTGCAAATTCCACCTCCAGATATTACAGTGGGATGCAGTAAAACAGTTAACTGGGATGCAGCTAAGCAAAGATCTAGGTCGGGTTTCTCACTGAATAAAATGGAAACCAGATATGCTTGCTATCCAGTGCCAAATAAACAGTGGGTCCCTTCAAGGTTGCCAGATGCCTGTATCGTGTGTGGGGCTTATGGAACTGAGCACAGGGCTGGGATTGGAGTTGCCATGGTGAGCAGAACTCTGTTTACATTTGCTTCGTCAGCTGTCCCGGAGAGCAAGACTGAGGAGGTGGCAGCCGCAGCAGTGACTTAAGATCTTAAAGGACAAAGCTGTCGACTCGTGTGGTAGGACGAAGGTGCCATGGGCTCTGCGCAGCTGCAGCAGCTGGAGGTGGTGGGACATCTCAAAGAATCTGCGTTCCAGGTGGCAAAATGTGCAGCAGAGGTAACTCCCAGGCTGCTGGTGCTACTCTGTCAGCAGAGTAACACTTGTGACTTTCCATGCCTGGGTGGGGGGAGACCTCCCAGAAGCTTTAGGGACAGGAGATTGCATCAACAGTGAGGAGTGTGTCACTTGTATATAAAATAAATAAAAGTAAAGCAGGCAGATGTGCCAGATGCTGGATATTTTTAGGAAATGGAGATGGAGAATTTTGTATTTTGTTATCCTTTTAGGGTAGATAAACACATACAGATTAGAACGCGAGGGGGTTTCCATCTCACTGTTATCTAGATATTCATGTAGGGGTTTTTTGATGAGTCCTTCATCAGCCACTTCTAGAGCACTCTAAGGGCAGCTTGTGTTTACTGAATGCCAAACATGATGTTATAAATAATGAAGTCTCATCTGTCTCACTCTGCAGCCCGGGGCAAGGTACTTAATCTTTTTCATTGCCTCGGTTTCCCCCACATGACGAAAGACAAAAAACAACACTCTACTTCGCTAAGGTGCTGTGAGACTTGCACCCTGTCATGTGCACAGTGTAGCTCAGGATGGGATGTATAAATTGACCTTGTTGCTATCCCAGTCCTTGAAGAGGCAGTCTGCTGAGTTGGTCCCCTTGTACTACTACAAACAGCTTAAATTATACCGTTGTCAACAGCTGCAGGGTTTGGGTACATCCTCATCTTGCTCTTTGCCCATGACCACTGATCCTACTCTAATAGCAGAGAACGAGGCTGAATAGAAGTGACTACACTTACTCTGTGCCTCTGGAGCAGTATTCTCAAGCAAGGTGCCACGGTACTGTGGGTGCCACAAGATCCTTTGAAGATTGCTGCAAGGTGTGAGGAGATGAGCAGATAAGCATAGGTTCCTGCTTGCCCTTTCTTAGCCATTTCCCTGCCCTGCAGCCCAGCCCCTCTGCAAACAAATAAAAATTGTAACACGTTCGTTTTTTAAATAAGGTGCCATTTAATTCACAAAAGTTATGCAGGAGCACTTCATGTCCAATGAGGGATGCTTCAAGTCCAAAAAGATTGAGAGCCTGTGCTCTAGAAAGCCTTCCGATACTGGGGTGATCTGCCCTGGCTATTGGGCCAGAATCTATGTAAAACTGCATATTGCCAAAGGGCAATTTAATCTGTTAATTCACATTGGTCTCATATCTTGTCATTCTCATGCTAGGGGTATATAAATTGTTAAAACATTGTACAGCAGACTGAATAGATCTTTAGAAAAGGTGCTTATGGGAACAGTTCTGCTCTGACCCAGAAGATGAGCCCAGATGATCTCATGGAAATGTCCCTTATCTAACTTCTAGCGTATTCTTGATAAAAGGACAGAGGCAACACAACAGAGTGAAATTCAGGAGCTCCCCAGTTCTAGCTGCGACACTGGTTATTCTGTGGCCTTGGGCCTGATCTTGCAAGATGCTGAGGAGCCTACACCTCTCTGTCAAGTTAGGAAAAGGACATTAGGAAGAACTAATGTGGGAGGTGGTGCTCTCCCCTATCCTGGGGGTCTTCAAGAGGTGGTTAGATAGGCATCTGGCTGGGGTCATCTGAACCCAACTCTCTTTTCTGCCTATGCAGGGGGTCGGACTCGATGATCTGTTGAGGTCCCTTCCAACCCTAACATCCATGAATCCATGAAAAGCTGATGCTCAGAGAGCTGGTAACCTGTGGGGCTCTATTTACCTCTCTCTGAATAGTGCATAGGGAGTGTAACTAGTTTGTATTTGTAACCGAGCTATTTTACAGTGTTAAAAAACCCTTGTGTTTTCTGGTTTTAACACTTATTTATATTGATTTTAAAGGAGTCTGCATAGACTTCTATAACTAGCTGGACAAGGTTCCTTGGGTGAATTTGATATCTTTTATTAGACCAACCCAAATGGTTGGAGAATAGTTATTAAGCAAACTTTCGGGTTCAAAAACCCTTCATCAGGCTAAGGAACGGTTGATGTGTGCTCTTCCTGGATGGAATGAAAAGTAAACAAGCCAGGGGCTGGGCTGGGGAGTCAGTTGCCAGGCAGATTGTAATGTATCAAAAATCCAATGTCTATGTTTAGTCCCTGATCTCTAGTATCCAGCAGGTTGATGAAATGGAGCTCATAGGCTCCTATAACTAGCTGCATATTTACTATGAAAGTATGAAGACTGCATTATGAAGTGATCAGAGTAAACCACACCTCACAGTGTTCACATACAAAAATGCAATAGGATTATTATCTACAATTATCCTATTAACTCTGAACAAATATTTATCCTAAAAACTCTAGGCTCTGAGGTTGAATTTTCCAACCAAGATCGCAGAGCCTGTATTGCTTCCCTTACAACAAGTTGCATGGCATGAATATTTACAGGAGAAGAAAAAGGTGAGACTGTCTTTTTTTTATCTGCTTTGCGTGAACGCTAATTTCAATAGAATTGTAAAGAATCTGGCGCCAAAACAAATAAAATAAGCAGGTATTTTGTTTTGCTTGGGAAGGGATCTAAGATAGATCTCAGTTCTAAAGCAGGTATTGGTCTTTCCAATGCACTATACTTCAATTATCGTATGCCAAAGGGAAAATTAGCCCAAAGCTTTCCAAATTAGCAGAATTCTGCTAATTCTGTAGTGCAGAAGGGAGAATGTTTGTAACACTAGAAAACCAAGTCCTGAATTTCCCTTCCTTCAGTAATCCCTCACAGTCAAGGATGATTGTCTTCATGAGTGTCTTATCTGTGGGTCCAAAGATGGCAGACGAAGCCGATCCAGGATCAACAATCTGCTGCAGCTCAGGCACGTGTTTCCATGTAGGGTGGGTAGCTCTGGATTCTTGATTCGGTCTGATGCACGCTGATTCTGCCACTCCTGCTTTTCCGTCTCCTGTTGTCATCGTAAAGTTTCAAAGTACTAAGATCCTTGCATCAGACGCTTCCTCCATTTGGGGTGGCCCTGGGTGATAGTCTTCCATGAGTTGATGTTGATGTTGCATTTTTTTCAAGTTGGCCTTGAGGAATTTATTGCAGTTGTAGATATTCCTGTCAATGTACCTAGCTCCTAATTCAAGCAGACCATGATTAGGTTTGAATAGAATAGATCTCATTCCACATCTTGGCATCAGCCAAAAGTGTTTTCCAGACATCTAGAGTTACTGGGTAGAGTTTCCATATGTGGCAAATAATTCTGCTTTTCATATACCCATGTAGCCACCCTTGGAATTGGAGGTTTTACAAAAGGCAGGTAGCATTTTGAAAACTTCTCACTAAAATAGACAACATTGGGCTTATAGACCACTTTATGCACTATGGTGATGCTAATCTGGAAAGCTTTGGGCTAATTTTCCCTTTGGCATACATTAACTGAAATACGATTAAGACAAATGAGCTATGCCTGCTTTTACCAAAATTGCATTTGGCATTACTGTCTTACCAGCTAGATTTGTTCTTGCCCTCTGATGAATGTCACTGTCAAAACAAAATGAATCATTCAAAAGTGAACACTTAGGGCGCTTGTACATGTGATGAAAATTATCCATTTTTGCGGTTTAATTGTGACACAGTTCACACGTATGGGGTTTTTTGCGATTGAAATTAGTTTGTTACATTGCAAAATAAACCACATCCCCATGTAGTTTATTCTGCATTGTAGCTACCTGTAACTGCAGCATTTAATCTGACATTTCGCCCCCTGCCCTGGCCAAGGGAGAGGTGAGCTGAAGGCAGAAGCAGTGAGGGGCCCGATCCTTTTTTTTTCCCTGCAAAGCCTGCCCACCTCTCCCATGGCTTGCAGGGGGAAGCTGCCAGTGGGCCAAGTGGTCCCTGAGATGTGGGGAGCCCTGGTTCTTCCCTCTGTGGTGATGGCACCTCCTGGGGCCACCTGGATGGGCTGCTAGCAGGTTGGGGGCTGCCACCCAGGAGCACCACCACTGGAGGGAAAGACTGGGGCTCCCCACAGCTCAGGGCCCAACAGCAGCTTGCCCCCAGGCCACAGGCAGGCTCAGCAAAAAAAAAAAAAAAAAAAGGATTGGGCCACTTGCCACTTCTTTTTTTTCTGGCAGAGCTTGTGTGTACGAGCTGCCACTAGACTGAGCAGCCCCTGAGTTGCAGGATGCCCCAGTCCTTCCCTCCATGGCAGCAGCACCCCCTGGGGCCACCTGGGTGGGCAGCCAGCAGTCGGGTGCTGCCCTAGCTCAGAGGCAGCACCTGCCAGATCCAACTTTTCCCTGAGCCCACTGGAGCCCACTGAGCTGCATGCACTGTCCCTGCCACCTTCCCGCCACCTGGCACTGCAGGAGGGCGGCTGGAGAAGACAGCAGGGGCAGTGTATGTGGTGCTGGAGAAGAGTTGGATCTAGCAGGTGCTGCCTCCAAGCTGAGGCAGCACCTTCTTGCTAGCTGCCCACCCAGGCAACCCCAGGGGGCACCACCAGCACAGAGGGAAAGACCGGCTTCCAGCACAGTGTTCACTGTCCCTGCCACCTTCTCCAGCCGCCAGCACACCCAGGTGCCCTCCTGCCACTCCCTCATGCTGCCCCAAGCCAGCCCATTCCCAGGCAGTCCCAGGTGGCAGGGACAGTGCACATGGTGCTGGAAGCCCAGAGGGCTCAGGGAAGAGTTGGAACCGGCGGGTGCTGCCTCTAAGCTGGGAAGCACCTGCCCACTAGCTGCCTGCCTGGGCAGCCCCAGGGGTGCTGCTTTTGTGAAGGGAAGAACCAGGGGCCCCTGCAGCTGAGGGGCCACTAGGCTTGCCAGCAGCTCATCCCCTGGCCATGAGGCGGGCAGGCTTTGCAAAAAGAAAAAAAGATCAGGCCCCTTGCCCTAACAGTGATGGAAACCCCTAAATTGAAACAGTGGGTTTTTTAATAGTCACAATTAAAAGCCCACCATTTCAATTTAGGGGACTAAACCCCCATCACCTGTACAAGCACCTTTAGGTATTTAGGCAAATCTCTCTCTGTACTGATATATCATGGGACTTTTGCTTAATTCCTGGCTGCAAGAATGCTAGAGAACCAAAAGACAAATTACTAAAGATTATATGGATAGCGTCTGTGTTAAAGTCTCTGATGAGTTAATTTAAACTATTGAGTTGCTCAATAGGGTTGTTACACTGACAATAAAAATGTTTGTTTCACTGGCAAACAAAATGCATGTAATCAGCATTGGAGCTGGAATTACCCTTAAAGACCACTGAACTCTTCACAACGGTAGAAACAACTTTATAGGAATGCAGAACTAGAAGGCATCTGAAGATGTCATTTAATTTATCCCCCTGCTCTGAGGTAGGATCAAGTATACTTAGACTACCTTTGATTGATGGCTGTGTAACCTGTTCTGGAAAAAACCCAATAAAAGGGGATTCTACAGTCTCCTTAAGTAGCATGTTGCAGTGTTTAACTACCTTATTGTTTGGAAGATTTTCCTAATTTCTAACCTAAATCTTGCTGCAATTTAAGCAGATTGGTAGACACAGAGAACAACTAATCCCAGTCTACTCTATAACAACCTTTTACATATATGAAGACAGTTAACATGCCCTTCCCCTTCTCCTGTCTGGACCAAACTCCATTTTATTAAAACTTTTTTATCAATCACATTTTATAAATCTCTGTCATTCTTGTTACTCTCCTCTAGACTCCCTCCAGTTTGTCATCCTGTTTCTTAATGTGTGGTGCCTAAAACTGGACATAGGACTCCGACTGAGGCTTCCAGAACATAACAGAGAAGAATAACTACCTGCCATGTCTTACCTGCGACACTCTCGTTACATCTCAGAATGAGTGTTGCCTTTTTGCAGCGGTATCACATTATTGATCCATTCTATTTGTGATTCACTCTAAATTCCATATATATTTCTGCTGTACTCTTGCCAAGCAAGCTAGTCCTGATTTTGTATTTGTGCACTTGATTTCTCCTTCCTAAGTGCAGCATTTTGCATCTGTCTTAATTGAATGTTATTATTGGTTTCAGATCATTTCTCCAATTTTTCAAAACCATTTTAAAATCTATTCTTGTCCTCCAAAGTGCTAGCAATTCCTCCAAGATTATAGTCTCAGATTGTAAAAATGCATTTTCCTATTCTAGTCTAACATGCATTTAGATGCCATAGTAATGGGTATGTACAGTGGATCCATTTTTAACTCAGTAAAAGTTGTATTTGTATGTCCAAGAATAGAACTTATCTATAAATGTTGTTTTTTATGATTTCTTGACAGGAAGGGGATCCAGGGAAGGGGTGTACTGGTCTACTTGCACCTCCTCTTGTTTCCTGGTCCACCTAATGGTTAAAACCAACTGCCTGGCAGTGGCAGCAGCATTTCTAGTCACACAGCTGCTGAGGGAGTCAATTGACTTCATTGCTCATTTATAATCTATCCCATCCCTTCTAAACTCTTCATTCTGCATGTCTTAATGACAATGGTGTTGATGTTCCACTAATCAGGCTATCCTTTGTTCTGCAATTCTGCTGTTAGCTGTTCCTGGTAATGAAGCTCCTATTTCACAGCCCTGCAGATTGTTTTAACTCATGCCAATGAAGTTATATTTGTTTTTCTTCAATCTTAAACTAAAAGATATAGCTCTAAGCCCCTAACATATTAGTAAAGCATCTAGGTTATTTTTAGCTGGAGAAAAATGTGTGTTGTTTTATATGTGATGATGCACCTCTCCATCGGCACCCCCTTTTTCAAAATTCCAGTTCCGCGCATGTTTCTTGAGTTACCTCTGTTGGATTATAACAGCATTGTTCAGATGAAACAAATTAAACCTGTTTTGCACAGGTGTCTTGTTTTGTATTTTTTAAGCTTCCATTGTTGTGGTGGCACCAGAGTGGATCATGGGAGAAGTACACTATAGACCAGCCAGCATTGTTCTTACTGCCATGTTGCCTTGGCCTGGTCTGTTTAAAATACCAGAAGTTGCTTTTTGCTAGTGCTCCCACCATTACTTGATGAAGTTGCACAAGCACTGAAGAAATGGTGGGAGAAGTTTACCAAAAGCCCTTGGTGAAAATATAGCTATCAAGCTCACAATTATTCATGACTGCTGAAACGTAGCTCAGAAGCCTTGCTATTCCTGAGACTTCCTCACTCAATTATAGATAATGGAGACTACACCCAGTTTTATGAACAGGTTTTATGGTACAATCCTCTCAGCTGTTCCAGATATGGAGCCAGGGTATTTCTCTTCAGGATAATGTCCTGTAACATAATAGGATTTTGGAAAGACATTTAATGTTTCATTTTTGAGCTGTTGTTTTTCATTGTATGAGCGAAGGGAAAGCACAAAACCACAAGTAATCTAAAAAACCCCTCCAATTATGTTGGTGTTTTTGCCATGCTCACCAGCCTAAGCATATTTTAATGAATGCCTTTGTACAACATCCAAAGTGTAATTCCTGTCACTTTTCATTTTTAATCTTACTCCAGGAACTGCGAGGCGAAATATGGGAGTACCCCTCCAGGGTGATGTGTTTTGTTGATGGGCAGCTGCTGGGAAATGAGAAGAAACTGCTCGAGTGGGCTTTTGAAAAGTGGAACTATCAGGATTTTAAACCTGAAGCACTTTACCAAGCTATTACTGAGGACTTCTGCAAGAAGTATATGAAAAATACCCAGGCAGGTGTCCTTGTTTCCTAAAAGAAAAATGTGGGGTCTGTGACTCATAAACTATCTAGTTGTACTGACTGGTATTTTATGTGGGCTTATCAATGGGGTTGTGTGTTGGGGCAGGGCAAGGTTGTTACCTTATAGACATCATTTTTTAGGTCTTTAGTTCTTAGGACCTTGTGCCTGTGGCTGCCACCCAGATTTCAATGTCTTGGGCTGGACTCTAAATTTCCAAAACAGGAAGGTTCATGCTACAGTATTTCTAGTGAAATACACAAATTAGTGATCCTAAGTAAAAGCCAAGCTAAGGCTCCCTGCCTTGCCTCATGTGCTTTGGGCAAAATTTCAAAGCCAACAAGGAATGAAAGGACAGAAGCATTGTAGTTCCTAGTTCTTCCCTCCGCCACTGCCAGCACCACATGAGAGCTATGGCCAGGGGGAAATCCAGAGAAGGTACAGTGGTGCAGTTGCACCCTCCTTTGATTCCTGTTCCACCCAAACTTTAAAACCAACTGCTTGGAAGGGGCAACAACATTTCTGCTCTGGAAGTGCTGAGAGAGTCAGTTGGCTTCATGGCTCATTATCTCCTTGATTTCTGCTAGTCTTTCTCCATTGCACAGGTATTAATGACCCTCTACCCTTTCAAGTGGTCTTGATGTTCCACTATTCAGACTACCCTTTATTCTGAAGTTTTTCTCTCTGTTAGCCATTCCTGGTCATGTCTCTTCTGTTTCACAGGCCTGAAGACTGATTTTAGCTGTAGGTAAAAACCTTAATTCACGTGCATTACTATTAACTCAGGTGTAGAAATGACTGGAGATGAAGCACTGGAGGCACTATCAAGATGCTCAGGAAAGTTAGATTTTGGTTTATGAATCTGAATACGTGATGTGCATTTAACTATAATACCTACAGGATTGAGACAATTTTATTTTACCATTTTGACTATTTTTTGCCCAGTTAGCTGTGTATTTTTCAAAATGTATATATAATCTAGCAAATTAGTGCATGTTCCAAAAGTTATATTTGTTTTTGCTTTGATCTTAAACTGAATATAGGGCTAGCCCCCTATATATTAAGGAAGATTTTCGTTTCTCTGTAATAGGAGACAAACGTGTGTTGTATTAAATTCCCCTCTATCTGGCGCTGGTCAGATCGCAGTTGGAATACTGTGTGCAATTTTGCGCGCCGCACTTCAAGAGGGATGTGGATAACCTGGAGAGGGTCCAGAGAAGGGCCACTCATATTGTTAAGGGCTTGCAGACCAAGCCCTACGAGGAGAGGCTAGAGAACCTGGACCTTTTCAGCCTCCGCAAGAGAAGGTTGAGAGGTGACCTTGTGGCTGCCTATAAGTTCATCACGGGGGCACAGAAGGGAATTGGTGAGGTTTTATTCACCGAGGCGCCCCCAGGGGTTACAAGAAATAATGGCCACAAGCTAGCAGAGAGCAGATTTAGACTAGACATTAGGAAGAACTTCTTCACAGTTCGAGTGGCCAGGATCTGGAATGGGCTCCCAAGGGAGGTGGTGCTCTCCTCTACTGTGGGGGTCTTCAAGAGGAGGTTAGATAGGCATCTAGCTGGGGTCATCTAGACCCAGCACTCTTTCCTGCCTATGCAGGGGGTCGGACTCGATGATCTATTGAGGTCCCTTCCGACCCTAGCATCTATGAATCTATAAATGTGAAGATGTGCCACACCAGCTGTATCCCCCTTTTCAGAATCCTAGATCCACCTATGGCTATAGCAAAAAGCAACACATGCTTGAAACCCACTGTCACACAAAGATGGTGAAGCATTATTTATCATAGCCAGGGAACAGACAAGATGGGAGAAAGAGTGTTTCTTTTTTCACAGTTTTCAAGAGAGTAGGGAAGAGTCATCTGTCTGGGAGATAGTGTTAGAGAGGTATGGCTACCTTGGGTTGTGGAATTGACTCTTACATCACTGAGCCAAGATAGAAATTTAATATCATGGTATCCCAGGAAAACCAGATCTGGGCTGAAAAATCAAGACATCCAACCTTATTGTCCCCTAACATCTGTCATTAGAGGGAGAGAAGGAAGGTAGAAGGCAGAAGGATGAGAGAGTTTTCCAGAGTGCATTTGGATAAAGGAGTGCAAAAAGGATAGTGCTTTCCTTCTAAATATCCAGAGGGAAGAAAATTAGAGTCTTTTCCTTAGTCAAGAGGGAATATCTTTTCTTGGTAATATCTTATGGGCGTGAAGTGCTCTTCAGGACCTGAAGAGGGGCACTTTTTGCTCAAAAGCTTGTCTAACATCTCTCCCAGCTATACAACTGGACCAGTAAAGGATATGACAGAAAAACTTGCTTCTAACCTATTCTCTTGATATTTCCCGCCTAGTTTATGGACTTGGGATGTGAAATTCTGGATGCATTGAACTCAATGGCAGAACTTCCCTTGAATTTAATAGAGCAATGGTTCCATAAGAAGCTTATCTGGACATGCTTCTGATAAGCAGTTCATTTGTTGAATGCTTTTCTGAATCCACATTCTGAAGTCTTTCAGGTGGCCCTACTTAGAGCTCCTCACACTGTTTAATGAACTGGTTAATTTTTGTTTATGTTCTGGAAAACCTTATTCATTTGTTGCAATTTTAAAAATCCTTTCCCCCACAGAGATCAATTTATCCATTATAGCTGTTGAATTAGTTTTCTACTTGCTGACTAGAATTTTATTCTTTTACCCCTTTAAATATTGCTAATGGTCAATCATCTAGAAAAAAATTATTTGCTTTGGTGGATAAATTAGCATTACTAAGGATTAGTTTGTTGTGCATTAGTTTATGTGATCTTGCCTCTACTTCCTGCACGGATGAAATGAGCCCTGACTCATATCTCACAGTGCTTTGGATAGTTTGTTTCCAAGCCTAATAAAATGTGCTGAATTTGTTTCAACAAAATCCTAGATTAGGCTGCTAATACTTCACCATTTTACACTTGTTTTGGTACCTGAGTCTGGGTGAATATTTCAGATATTCAATGTGAAAAAGTTTAAACCCTGAGATTTTCAGGAGACTGTTCACATGAACAGCCAAGCTAGTGAACATTTATATGAATTATTTCAAATTTTGTAACTGGATTTGTCTTTCTGATTTAACAGCATGTGTTTGTGTATTTGGATGCAGCTATTCAGGAGCAACCCTTAGGGACACTGTTGTTTGAGGTAAGCTACATAGGAAAAACAAATTGCAGCCATTGCTTGCAAGAGAAAGGCCTGCATAGATCTGAAATTTGACATTAATTATGCCTGTCACATCATCTCTTTTTTCCCCCCTTCCCCTTCATTTTGTAGCTCTATTCTGATGCATGTCCCAAGACTTGTGAGAATTTCCGTGCTCTGTGTACAGGAGAAGCAGGGATCTCTCGCAGTGGTCTGCAACTTACTTACAAAGAATCCATTTTTCATCGAATAGTAAAAAATGGCTGGATACAAGGAGGAGGTATGTTTAAAAATGGCCTTAGTCAATCTGAGTAATACCAGAATTTGGATGGAATAATCTGCATGGGTGACATAATATTCTTCCAACAAAATGAACCTGATCTTAGCGATGTAATGAATATGTGAAGAACAAGGTTTTAACTGAGATATTATATATCCAGTAATGCCATCTTTTCTCCTGGTCATCTCATTTCCTAATGACAGTCAAGTATAGATAAAAAGGCTAGATTTTTATCATTCAACATTTTTTCACAGATCCTTTGGCAAGAAATTGGGAAATTGCCTGGAAACATTAAAACATCAATACAAATTATAATAACCTTCCTACAGTATACTTTACAGAGACATTAATTTAGTAAATCATTTAGGCAAATATAGGAATCCATAGTTTTGATAAACTGGAGCACAGGTGAAAAGCAATTATACATAAATAGTGGCATTCTGAATCTCGGAGAAAGGCATAATAAATTACACATAATCCAAGAAAACTCACCAGTGCAGTAAACATAGGTCTGTTTTGAATGTTTTCCTTTGCTTCTTCCTCTCAACTTTTCTTCTATCTTAATTTCTTCCTTTTTTTCCCTTTTGGCTGTTCCTACGCCAACCAGTATTTATTCAAGTGCAGTGGTACTTTCATACACCACTACCATCAAGGGTGCTGAAGCATCCAATTATTCCTGAAACTAATAGTGTGCAAGCAGACCAGTGCACCCATGCAGGCTTCAAATACTGCTCTGTGAAAGTGCCGCTGTCTGCCTGGGCATAATCCACGTTTTTGACATCTGCTGACACTACCAAAAGATAATTTTAATTAAGGCCAATAATTGTATTAATCTGAATTCTAATCCTTGTATTTGTGTAATGTACAGACATTGCAGGCGGAAGAGGAGATGATGGTGAGTCAATTTTTGGACCCACTTTTGAAGGTATATTTACATTTTTCTTAACTATCTTATCATGTACAAGCCAACACTTCAGATAAATAGCTTGATTTTCACTAAAAAGTTCTCAGGCTAATTTGAAAATGGAGAGAAAATGTCACTATATGTGTCTGATTGGTGGGTTAAGACTTTCTGATGTCCATCTGAACCACTGTCTGTTTGTATTAACAGTTATTAGGGCAGACTGGGTTACTGCATCAATGGGTTGTTTTTCTTGCAATCGTGGTTCTGCCACTAACACAGTGTAGCTCTTTGCTTCCCCTTTCCATTATCTCCAGTTATCCATTTCCTTCCATTCTTAATTGTAAATAAGGAATAACTTCTACTTACCTCTCTTCCTCATATGGAGTTATGAGAATTACAGTCAGTACAGCATTATAAAATGGATGTGTGTTAATTATGGATGGCCATACACATTGATCCCATGCATTCATTACAGTGAGGTAGTTTAAATCTGTTGAAACTAACAGATGCTACTTCATTGTCTTTCTGAGAAAATTAGTATCAGGCAAATTTTAAGCCTTAGAGCTAGATTCCCACCCCACTTACACCAGTGAGTCCGAACTCCAATCCTCACTCTCTTGCTGTCAGTGCAACTACTCTTGATCTTCACCAGTGAAATATCAGAATATGACACTTAGTCTCACAGTGAGAGACCATAACAGTGGAGAATTACCAAGCAGGAACTACATACCATAATATTAACACAAAGTTTATATTCTCTATCACCAGAAAGTAATTAAAAATATGCCATAACAGACCTATGTTTAAGAAAAGCAACTCAAAGATACCATCAAAGCACTAAATTACAGGAATTATGTTTAAATGAAACATTAACTGTAAAGACATTTATGATGATTAAAGCAGGTTGGAAACTCATTTACAGTCTCTCAAATAAAGTTATCTTACTGCCAACGTCACAACTAGTGTTACGTTTCAGCAGCCTGGACATCAGCCAGCAGACGATTCAGAAATGCCAAGCGTAACTGCAAACTTTACTTTCAAAGACAACTAGAAGTTTACTAATAGTAAGAAAAAGCTCTCGCCTTGAGACTGTAGGACTGAGCAAAATGGCTACACCATTACTCAGTCTTTTTAACTAGTTAAAAAGTTAAAGAAATGGCTAACTTTTAACTTTAACTAGTTAAAAAAAAAGTTAACTAACTTTTTTTAAAGTATAAGTTAAAAGTTAAAAAAAAATGAAATCCAGCTTTCCCAGAGGTTTTCCTGACACAGGCACTCTCTAGGACTTACATGAAATGGTATTTCTTTATTGAAACTCTAGGACTTCTTGTTTGAGAGAGAGAGAGTAGTGTGCCTTCCTGTGGGCTATGGTCTCTTGAAAACTTCAAGTCCCAGAATTCCTTAGTTCATGCTGGCATTTTCTGCACATTTGCAGAAGTCAACATGGGCAGCCAGTTGGCTGCAGGAGAGGGAACAAGCACAACCAAGGAGAGACATTGATCTCAGTAAGAGTGGGAGCAAGTGGTGAGGGTGAAGCAGATGACGACTTTTTAAATTTTAATGAAGATCAGAACCAGCAGCCCAGGGCCCAAGAAGTTGAGCATTACTTCTCATCTGAGAGAAACTTATCTGAGATGTCACCTACTACGAAAAAATTATTCATCCGTTATAACACAAGCGTTCCCTCATCCGCCCATGTAAAGCTATTGTTCAGTAGTGGCTTAGTTTTGCAAGACAGAAGAGGAAAATTGTCAGATGTAAATTTTGAAATGCAGCTTTTGCTGAAGTTCAGTAAGCATGTTTAAACAGTTTCTGTTATGCAACTGAACAGTCTTTTTCTCATTTAAGTCTAATTTTGATTTTCAGACACTTTCATTATTTCTAATTCAGATGTATTTAATACCGTTTTGTTACCTTTTGAGCAATAAAAAATGTAACAACAGAGGTTTTCTGCGGAAACAGCTTTCATTTGTCACCTGGCTATGAATATCTCCTTTTTGTTATTCTGGTATACCTATATGATGCACTGACTTTTACAAAGTACTTCACATGGAGAGGGTGAGAAGGATCTAACAGTACATAGGTATCGGTAAATTGTTATTCTGAAAACTGCACGACAAGTATAACATTCTTCTCGGGTAAAGCAGGGTGAGTTCTGAGTAAATTAGTGTTCTTCTGTGGGCTTATGGAAAAGAAACCCACTCATTGCATTTGAAAATGAAAAATGATGCTAAGAGGCAATTCACCGTGTTGCACGTATTTCTCACGAATCAACTTAACTTTTAACTAGTTACTCTCTTTTTAACTTTCCTTTTAACTAGTTGAAAGTGGAGATATTTAACTTTTAACTTAACTCAAGTTAATTTTAAAGACTGCTAACTTTTAACTTTAACATTTTTCACAAACTTTTCCCATGACTGCCATTACTTAAAAGTGTATTCCAGTAATTGGGCAGGTTTTTGACAACACAAGTACACATGAGCTAAAAATCTTCACTGATTTCTTTCCTCCAGCCATGCACAGCGTTTACATGGACTATGCTAGAATACTCCCCCCCCCCCCCCCCCCAAGTGTGTATGTACAACTCTCCTGTGAACTCTTTCAATATATCTGCTCCAAAGTGCTGCCCTGGGAACTGACCTTTGATGCCAACCAAAACAATGCTAAGAGGAAAAGCAGCATATCCATGTGTAGACAATTTCAGGGGGCAAACCATAGACACAATTTCTTCTGCTGCTCCTTGAATTCTGTGCAGGGCTATTGTATGAATACACAATCTCATTCTCAATATTTAATAGCACTTTACATGTGCAGTGCTTCATACCAACATGAATGTATTCTCATACATTAGTACACATGTAAGCAGTATGCTGTCCATCTTCCTGATGGGGTAAAATGAGACAGAGGTGAAGTGACCTGCCCATGGCCACATCAAAAAACAGTAGCAGAGTCTAGATTGATACTTGCAGATTTACTAACTCCCAGTTCAGCATTTGTGTTCCTGACAAAGCTTGTGCTGCTCAGCTCCCCAAGAGAGAAGCTTAGTTGTTGTTTTTTAATCACTCTTGTAACTGTAGTTGGAGGGGAAAGCAGATGTAGGGTCAGAAAAGCTCCATACTTTTAAGATAGGCATATTTGGGATTCCGTCAACCTTGAAAGTGTCCCTGTAAGGAGTTTTATTACCATACGTCACACACCACAAACACTGGTTATTTAAAGAGATGACTGTCAGAACTGAACCCCCTTTCAAAAGAAAAGATTAAATATTGGTTTTAATCCATTTTAAAGGTGCTCATTGAGATATGGAATTTTATGGAGGTGATTATTTTGCTTTCCCAGCATTTTCCACCACACTATTTACAGAGATGACAGGTGACAAATATTGTTGCTGTCTGAGAACAAGTGACAGACGCTGCTGTCAGATGCGAATGTTCTCTGAATCTCCACATTTGGCACATAGCCATTTACTGCTGTAGTCTGTAAAATTAATGGGATGTTTCTACATTTCACTGTAATGAGCTCAAAGTACTGAGGTAATTGCAGAATACCATTCAGACTTAAGTGCCATTTTATACTGCAAAGACATCTAATCTAAAATTAAGCTCCTGAACTTGTCATAGCAATCCACAAGTCAGCAGCAGAGGAGCAACTACTTCAGTGAGAATTTAATTGCTATTTTTATTAATTACTTTGAGATAAGAGTCCTCTGAGTAAGAATGACTAAAATTGGGAGAATAATAAACTCCCTAAAACCCTCAGATTTCCATCGTTATTTTCAAGTTTGTGGAAAGCCCTCTTGGGTTCTTGATTGCACAGTGTGTCATATCAGCTGCTAAACAGCAGAGAAGGGGCTTAGATATGGTTTCAGCTTGCAGATCTGCATCATTTCCACTCCTGCTCACTACCTTAGACCCTTTCAGTTTATTCATCACTTGTTTGCTCCCTCTCACTGCATTCCCTCCCTTTCATCATTCTTCATCATCCCCAGCCCACCCATACCTTCCCATACCTTCCATCTCTTCCCATCCACTAGCATCCATCCTTTGATGCACTCCACCCAGTCTTTTTCTAACCAATCTGCCTTTCCTCAGTTGGCTCAGCAGTGTTCATGTTCAACTTTTCCTCTCTGTACTCAACTTTACTTCTCATTTCCATTCTCATTTCAACTCCCAAAACTTGTCTCGCACCTTGCACCCACTTCCTGTTCCTGTACCAATGGATGCTTCTGGGAGTCCAGGTACTACTCGAGCTTTCTGAACTAAAAGTCCATTCTCTCTTTACTTAACTCTATCACTTTATTTGCTCAGCAACTCCCCTTTCTCCCCCCTCTTCCAAGACAGTATTTATGTAAAAAGACTTCCTCCACCAGTTTCTGCATTCCTCATCTTGGTCTTCAAGGTCCTATGGTAATTCCTGCCTATCTTCTTATTCTGGTTGCTTCCCTCTCCCCATTCGTTTCATGAGTCCATTGACTTCAGTTTGCCTTCTCTGTCCTCTTCTTATCCCTCTGCCGCATGTATGCTGCAAACAGCACTGAATGGAACTCTTGTAAATAAGCATGCCAGTTCCTGTAAGCTGTTCACATACAAAGTTGTTCTTGTTTCATGTTTTCAGGAGTGGTCTTTAATAAGTTTAGAATTGTGTAATGTGTGTATGGCAAAGAAGGAAATCTGTTCCTGGTGAAGTGGTGGCACTGAGTTTTCTCATTGCAAGTAATGTGACAAGAGGCAGAAAAGAGACTGTACCTCTAGGTGCTCTCTCTCTCTTTCTATTCTGACTTCTGTCCATAACCATGGGTATCAACTATGATACATCCAGTATTACCCCAACATGAGCAAATCTAGGATTTTGAAAAGGAAGGTGCTGATGACATGGTCCATCATCCAATATATTTCTCCAGATAAAAATAATTAAGATGCTTTACTAATTTGCTAGGGGCTTAGGGCTATATTATTTCATTCAAAAATTGAAGCAAAAACAAATATAGCTTTATTGGAATGTGCATTAATTTGCTATTATGTATAAAAAAATGCAACAAACTAGGCAAAAAAAACCCCAAAATGTTGTTTCATTAGTCCTGTAGTCATTAGAGTTGAATGTGCATCTCTCTTTCAGATTCATAAAACAAAGTCTAGCCTTCTTGAGCATCTTGGCAGTGCATCCAGAGCTACACTGAATTTTTTTTCTACACCTGAGTTAATGTTATCTAGAGTTATAAACAGTCTCCAACACTGTTAAATAGGAGCTACATTACCAGGAGCAGCTAACAGATAGAAGAATTGCCAAAAAAAAAAAAAAAAGATAGTCTAGCTAGTGGAATATCAAGATCATTAAAACAAAGGAGGGTTGTTAACATGTGTTTAGAAGAAACAAGTAGATTATAATCAGCCAGAAAGTCAATTGAGTCTCACTGCTGCCTGAATAGAAATGCTGTTGCTGCTGCAGTTAGTTTGAAATGTTGGGTGGACCAGGAATCAAAGGTTGGGTCCGGGGGAATGCAAATGTACCAGTATACCCCCCTGGATCCACCCTGTAACCCAGCTCCCGTCTCTTTTTCCTGTTATTCCAACCACACCCTTTGATTATAGAATATGGGAAAAGAATCCAGAGCTGAAAAAGGGGATGGAGTAGTCATATCAATGAATAAAAACTTTTATTGTGTGTTACTGTTCACTGTTTCTAGATGAGAACTTCTCAATCCCTCACAATAAAAGAGGGGTCCTTGGGATGGCCAATAAGGGGCGTCACAGCAATGGGTCACAGTTCTACATCACCCTACAGCCAGCTCCCTACCTGGATAGAAAATATGTGGCTTTTGGGTATGTATGTATTCGTGTCATTTCTTCTACTTATCTAAGATATTACTACCTCAGAGTAAAGCTCTGTGCTGCCCCACTAACAGGTGCAAGCAGAAAATATCAGCTCAGGGGGAGGGTTAAGATGACTTTAAGTTACCTTTGTGCCTTTTCAGTACTGAGGCTGCTCCAGGAGCAGAAGAGGCTCCTGGGAAAACTTGAACAGTTCTGGATGCCTATTCAAGGTAAAATCTACATCAGTCAAGTGAGAAGGTGCGATGTCTGACCAATATAGCTGCTTGGTTAGATTAGCAGAACTGCTTTTTTCATAAGGCTTGCTTTGCTCTAATGGTTGGAATAAATTATAACAACAAAAGTGCAGCTTTGGTGAGTCATACTAAACACTCTACCTAAGTTGTATTCCAATATAGACATATCACCAAGTTTGCTTCCACCTGGCTTGGATACAGTAGCCTGCAAGATCAAAGTAGGCTGTAGCTTACAAAACCTCATATGTCTCTGAACAAATTAATCTATAAGGTGCTGCCTGCCCTGCCTTCTCTACGCCTGAGTTTGCCAGGCAGCTTAAAGCTATCTCCACAACACTAGCACTATAGGATGCTTCCCTATCCAGAAGGAAGGTCAGACTGATGACCCAAAGGCCTAGGATCATTTAAGCACATCAGTTTCCCAAGCAACAGCATGCAAGGGAGTGATGTGGCTACTGTCATGTCTAGCCATCTTTGATTCCCCAGCCTAAATGATCCAGTACGTATTTATAAGTGTGTTTAGCTTTTGGCATGACTCCAGAGCAGGGCTTGAACTCACATCTCCAGAGTGTATGATGCCTTAACTCAGTGATTCTCCACCAGGGTGCCAGGGCTCTCCAAGAGCCATTGAGACGCTTTCAAGAGTACCACGCAATGTTAGCACTGTTAGGTGCACCAACATGGTTCACAAGGTAAAGCCAGAGATTTCAAATAGGAACTCAGTGTTAAAAACATTCTTAGTGGTCTTTTCTGCCACTAACTGCCATTTCCCAAGGGGTATCTTGATTCTAACAAGGTTGAGAATCACTGTCTTAACTGCTCTGCCACCATGCACCTGCCCTAGCCAGAACCAAGGGTCAAATCATGGTCCTACTAAAGACAACAGCCCAAGTTCTATGGACTTCAGTGGACATAGGAATCTGCTCTGGGGTGTTTACAGCTGCTTTAAACTATGCAACTCTTTTACACGGCACAAAAAAGGCTGATGGGTGAAGATGGGGGTAAGGGTATTTATGTTGTCACACAGCGATGGAGTAGCAAAGCGTTTCAAAATGCAGAAGGCAAATTAAAATGTGATGTTAATGGATACTTTTATACCTGTGGCATTTGACCTTATTTCTACATTTTACATAGGAGGTTCTTTCCTACCATAAACTGCCCATAAAAGCATAGGAAGTAGGGGTGTGCAAAGTGGGCCCTATTCAATTCGGATTTGGCCCAAATTGAGGACAGCGATTCAATTCGTTGAATTCAAATCTAAAGATTTGATGCTGATTAGAAGAATCAGAGATTCAGACATAGACACAGCATTAAATGTTTTTTCTACATACCTCGAGGTACCAGACGTGGCTATCTTGAAGTAGCAATACCAATTCTTACATTAAAGCAAGAGACATCCAGGACAGACATCCTAAACACGAATTTCACATCACTGATCCATTTGTGCCTGTTACTTTCTTCTTCCATCTTCTTCTATGTTCCCTTCCACTTTGTGGTCCTATGTCAACTTGGCCAAACATAGTATGGTACAGAGTTCTGCTAGCCATTCTGCTTTAGGTGTGTGTACAGTGCATATCACAGTACAGTCTGAGCCCTGTACACTCATGCTCACAACAGCATGGGTGAGGAACAAACAGTTTAAACATTAAGAAGACTGTGACTTGTTACATTATGTTTGTGATACAGACTAATTGACAGAAGGACTTTAATTACAGTCTCTTTTTTTCAAGGAACTGCTTTTATTAAATGAAGGACTGTTTTTAACAATTTACCACATGATTTATTTTTCTTAGATGTTCTGAACACTTGTAGCCCCAAAATCCTGGGGCATTAGCTACATGCTGTAACAGCTGCACATGTATAAAGCTGTACTATTTTTCTGTCTCCTAAATGTTTATTAGTGAGGTATTTTCAGAGCAGACTGCTAATCTATTGGGAAAAACAATCCTATAAAACATATATGGTGTATGAACCAACTATTTTAAGAGAAATTTTTACTGGGGAAACTACTATTTAGTTATTATATAACCCAATATAAAAAATAAAGGTTTTGAAATAGTCTTATTCCGACAGGTGATATAGCTGTACCGTCTTCTGAATCAGAAAGGAATTTCCTGACCTTTGGATAATTTTCCTTGATTTTTTTTCTGCTCCACCACACACACACCTGCACTATAAAGTCTAGATTTTGGGCTGCTGACAGACATTCAGTTAAAGTATGATGGGATCTGATCTGCAATCCCAATAATTGTGCCACCTGCCATGCCATACATGCATGGCAGGAGGCACAATTGTGGGATTGGCAGGGGATCAGATTCCAAACATACCCTATTTCTAGAGCAAGGGAAATCCAAGATAATTTCAGCTTATCAGCACTCCCAGCTGTAGGAGAGCATCAGAACCCGCTGCTTCAGTGCAAGCCTGAGGCTGGGAATGCCAATCAGCTGACTGGCACTCCCAGCCATGGGAGCGCACTGGAGCCCTTCAAGGTTCTGGTGTGCTTCCAAGCCTGGGAGCTCTGATCGGCGGATTGGCACTGGCCACATGTTTAATTTAAGGTATGATGGGAACCAGCCACAACGTTATTACACATATTCTGTGTAATTACTTTGTGGATTGTTCCCTGTTTTATCGCATCATTAATTGCATGAATATGTGGCTAAGTTATTACTTAAGATGTGATTAACTGGTTAATCATGTCTGCCAGAGCCCTTTGTTAAATCATGCATATTTAACAAATTAGGAAATTGTAGAATATTGTGGAACTCAAGCTAGTGACTGGATTGTTGAAACTACTGCTTTGTGGTAGGGATCAGACTGTACAAAGTATGTAATTAACTGACTGTGAATATATATTTTCCTGTTGTAGACAGCTGATCGAGGGTACGGATGTTCTTCAGAAACTGGAAGATTTACCTACATGCAATGAAAGGCCTGTAGTAGAATGTAAAATTATTAGCTGTGGAGTTTTTGAGCCTTGACTGCAAGCTAATTTTCTTTCTTACTGTAGCATATAACAGTACAGTGTATACATGTTTTTCTAATCAGATTTTGTAGATTTTGAAGGCACTTTTTTTACAAACACCCCCTCCCCCAATGTGTTCAAATAAAAAATGATGGCATGTTTCCTTCCATTCTAAGAATGTTTTTGTGCCTTATTCAAAAACACTCATGTGAGTGGTACTAAAGGTTTTGGGAATGTACCTAGGTGCCAGTACAGTTATATAGACAACTATGGTGACTCCCCAGTAGCAGGTATATTGCTATAGTAATGAAAGGACAAATTTGTATTGCTGGCCCAAATTTGCCATTCCTAATGCTCTGTTTACTCAGTAAACTTAGCATGCTTGGCAGCAGCGCCCAAAGTACCATAGCCATAACCATGTAGCATTACAGACAGTCATTCAGCAGTGCTAAATTAGCCTGCCAAAGCATAGTGTCAACATGGTTACCCACCTTCCTGGTTAGGGAACAACCCAAACAGAGCAGCGCAGCATGTTTGAGGTTATTGCTACCAAGCCTAGTTAGTTTGCTCTTTGTAGACCTGGCCTTAAGACATGCTGAAGCTGCAGTGCACTGTATTGATACCCATGGAAACTTTAAGCTAACCTTAACTTAGCTCAGATACTGAAACAGTCATTACAGTAGCATGGAGCTCTATGCTAACTTATCCTACTCAGTAGTTTTATTAGAATCATGGGTGCTTGTGAAGTGAGTCATGGTTCTACATAAGGGTTGCAAAACAGAGACTTCTCTGAATGTCTGAAGCATGATTTCATTCCCCTGCCCCCACCCCATCCACCTGTCCACTGCCCTGCGCTGTCTCTGGCTGCCCTGGGGATAGGAGGAGTTCCAAAGCTGCTCATGTCTCACTCTAGCCAGGCTACACAGGGAGCAGCAGCAGCAGCCCACTTCCCTTCCCCTGCCCAGTCTCTTTGCTATCTCTGCTGCTGTCCGCAGCTGAGCCTGGCTCCCTGTGCTACCCATCTGGAGCAGGGCAAGAGCCGCTCTGGAGCTTCCCCCATCGCCAGGGCAGCTGGAAGCAGCAGCAGCATTGGCTGGGGCAGGGGGAATGGAAGAGGAGCACAAAGGGGAACAGATGGGAGATTCCTACCTGATTTCGGGGCTTAAAAAGCCATCAGCTCAGGGATGGGCAATTATTTTGGGCGGAGGGCCACTTAGCAAATTTTAGCAAGCTGTTGAAGGCCACATGGGTAACCCTGCCCTTTGACAGGTGCCCTGACCCCTGGTCACCATCTTGGGACCAGAAGTCCAGCTCCTGACCCCTGATCCTTGTCACCAGAAGTCCCTCCCCTTGCCCCTGGAAGTACTCCTTTGAAGAGGGTTTGCAATCTTAGAACCGGAAAAAACAAATTATACTCTAAAAATCAAATACCCATAATATTATATTTTAATTCAATTAAAAATATATATTTTTGTCCTGATATGTGTGTGTTTGTGTTTTATATGTAGAAGTAATTGCATAACAACCCAAAAAGCAGTCTTACTCTTGCATAGTGTGTGGGGTCTGCAGTGGCAGCGGGAGTATGGGTGGGTGGGTGGATGTGGGGTTTGTGGGGAGTTGTGGATGTGTGTGTAGTATTTGTGGGATGTCTGATTGTGTCTGGAGGAGGGTGTGGCTGTGGGGTTTGCAGGAAGGGCTACAAGTGGGGAGCCCGCTGGGCCCTTGCTGCCCAAAGCCTTGTGGCCACATTTGCACTCTGGCAGCTCCTGCTGCTGCCAGGAGGCCGGGGGCTGTGCTTCAGGCTTGGGATGGCAATGGCCTGGCTGCCCTCCACCCCCCACAGGTGGCCCTTGTCTCTAGTGGGTTATGGAATAGAGAAAATCCCACACAATTTACTGATTCGTTTTGATGCACTGGCTGGGGGAGTAGTTAGCTGATTGCACGATTTCACAATGATTACACAATTCATACAACACAATTTTATTTTAAAACTCTTTGCTACGTATATAACACTGCTTAGCTTTAAGAAACACCACAAACATTAAGAACACAATAATTACATATATCAGAAACAATGCTCCGAATGCACTTCCTTCCCAAACAATACTATAAGAATTAGCGTTACAAAAACAACTATAATTACAACTAAAAGTTAAATTTGAATCAATACTATTATTTTTCATATTATACTTACAATCCTAGAATTCCGAGAAGCCAAATACCAAAATATGGTTTCATTCCTCAGTAGTACGATTTAATGGGTTGGCCTCAGTAGTACGGTTCAATGGAATGGCCTCAGCAATACAATTCAATAGGCTGGCCTCAGCAGTGATAGGACTAAGTCCCCTTCCTTCAGTCCCTTTCAGGCGCTCTGCAGCTTCAGTGTGAACTAAGAGATTTGTGTTCACGGAGAGGGTATTTCAGGTGATCAGTCTGACCCGGGCTATACTTGCGATTTTTCCTTCGTTGTTCTGCAAGTATAGTCACCTCCAAATTGGGACAGTAAGTTACAGTTTTTATTGAGTGAGCTGCCGTCAGTGGGCTCCTCCTACTCAACCTGTCATTACCCCCAAATTTGGGCTCGGATCTTACTCAACAGATTCTTTTGCCTTTGTTGAGCATCTTAAATTACCCAGAGGGTAGTAATTGATGGAAGTCACTCATCGTGGTGTCCTGTGACCAGTGGGGTCCCCCAGGGCTCTGTCCTTGGATCCATACTGTTCAACATCTTCATTAATGATGTGGACACTGGAGTCAGAAGTGGACTGGCCAAGTTCGCCGATGACACCAAACTTTGGGGCAAAGCATCCACACCAGAAGACAGGCGGATGATCCAGGCTGACCTGGACAGGCTCAGCAAGTGGGCGGATGAGAATCTGATGGTGTTCAACGCCGATAAATGCAAGGTTCTCCACCTTGGGGAAAAAAAACCCGCAGCATCCTTATAGGCTCAGCAGTGCTATGTTGGTTAGCACTATGGAAGAAAGAGACTTGGGGGTCGTCATTGACCACAAGATGAACATGAGCCTGCAATGCGATGCTGTGGCTAGTAAAGCGACCAAAACGCTGGCTTGCATCCATAGATGCTTCTCAAGCAAATCCCGGGACGTCATTCTCCCCCTGTACTCGGCCTTAGTGAGGCCGCAGCTGGAGTACTGCGTCCAGTTTTGGGCTCCACAATTCAAAAAGGATGTGGAGAAGCTTGAGAGAGTCCAGAGAAGAGCCACGCGCATGATCAGAGGTCAGGGAAGCAGACCCTACGATGACAGGCTGAGAGCCCTGGGGCTCTTTAGCCTGGAAAAGCGCAGGCTCAGGGGTGATCTGATGGCCACCTACAAGTTTATCAGGGGTGACCACCAGTATCTAGGGGAACGTTTGTTCACCAGAGCGCCCCAAGGGATGACGAGGACGAATGGTCACAAACTGCTACAAGATCATTTCAGGCTGGACATAAGGAAGAATTTCTTTACTGTCCGAGCCCCCAAGGTCTGGAACAGCCTGCCGCCGGAGGTTGTTCAAGCGCCTTCATTGAACACCTTCAAGATGAAACTGGATGCTTATCTTGCTGGGATCCTATGACCCCAGCTGACGTCCTGCCCTTTGGGCGGGGGGGCTGGACTCGATGATCTTCCAAGGTCCCTTCCAGCCCTAATGTCTATGAAATCTATGAAATTACCTTTGGGAAACTTCCATATCACTGCAAATGCCCTTTTCTTACTAATCTGGTCAAAAGGCCTTAGGGTTTGATCTCTTGGAATTCAGGATATTTGCTCTCTTTGTAAAAGACTTCTAAAAGATGAAATTTAAATCAAGACTTTAAGTGAAGTTAGGACCTTTTGCACGTAGTCCCCAAAACAATGAACTAGATAAGGAGATAAATCTTATCTTCTTCCTGAAACTGGCTAATGGGCAACCTTTACAAACATTCAAACTATTTCATTCAATATGACAGCCCTGGTGGGTGCTGCCACCCTGGGGGGAAGGTTTGCCCCCCCTTCCCCATAGGGGCCCAGTGGCCTGGCAGCAGCTTGCCCAACCCCAGAATGGGCGGGAGGCTGCACCATGAGCCGGAGCAGAGCCATGGCTGCTTTTTTGCTTTGAAAGCTCCTGCAGCCTCCCCAAGTTTCCCGTGCCCTGGGCCAGAACCCTGGCAGTTGATACCACCCCCAGCAGCCTCGGAAGGCCAGCCACGCTGCTCCTGGGGCTGGCCAGGAGCTTCCCGGGGCCCTTGGGCTCCACGCGGCCACAGGAGCATCTGGAGCAGAAAAGCGGCCATGGATCCGCTCCTGGCGCAGCCTCCTCACCTGTCCTGGGGCCGGGGAGCAAGCTGCTGCTGGGCCCCTGTGAGGCGGGGGGGGGGGCGGGGCTGGGCCTTTCCCCTGGGAGGGCAGCACTCAGTGGACCCTCCTGTGGGGGGAGCAGCCAGGCTATTGCCGCTTCAAGCCTCAGGCGCAGGATACAAGTTCCGTGCCACCTCCCTGCATCCCAGGCCATGTCCCCGGCAGCTCATGTTGCCCCCAGTGGCCCCAAGCGGCCCCTGTGCTGCCCCCAGGGCTGGACGGGGAGGTTGGAAGCCAGTGAGAGCCAGGCGGTGCCCCGGGGCCAGCACCGGCGGGGCCCAGAGCAGGGTGGCAGGAGCCCAGGGTGCAGCTGGCTGGGCTCTATAGAGCCAGGCTGGGCTGCCCCAGCAGGGAGAGAGGGGAGCCACCCTGCTCTGGGCCCCACCGGCACTGGCTCCCACATGCCCCCTCACACCCAGCCCCCTGCCCCAGCCCCATGGCAAGGCAGGGACCAGTGCCCCCCCACCCCTGACCACCTCTTCAGAGGCTCCAAATCAACTCAGAAAATGTTTGTAGATTCAAAGGCAGCCTTTCAGTGGATCAGAAACTGAGAAGAGGGAGGTGGAGCAGTGGGGGAAAGATTTCTAGCTGGCCAATGACTGTGATCTTTCCCCGAGTCCCCTTCCAATCACAGTGCTCTGGGGGAGGGATGTAGAAACAGCATATAAGCCTCTGTCTGCAGGCTTTCTGTGCCTTTTGTGAGCTGTTTCTGCCTGAGCAATGGCACCTGAAAGGTACTGGACTGGCTTGGCTTCCTACCTAGTCAGTCTCCTACTACTTTTTGTCCTTAGAAAGGATTGGATATAGCTTACTAACTAGAATCCCTCTACTTATTCCTATGCAATCCATTTCTTTCAATTTATATTTGTTTTTGGTTGTTTTTCCAATACTTTTTAAAAAGAAAGCTGTTTTGCCTGGCAGTGTGATCCATCACTGTGCAGGGAAGAATATACATTACACACACTCACACACATACATCATAGAAGTAGTAGTCAGATATTATTACAACACAGAAGTCAGCCATTCATAGAAGAAGAAGAAGAAGAGGATATATAGTTATTAATATTATTAGTTATACTTACATACAGACTACAGACAACACAGAAGAAAAAGTCAGATAGAGATTCAGATTAACACAACAGAAGTCAGAGAATCATAGAAGAGATCAGATCATATATAGTTGTTATTATTATTAGTTATAGTTACAATCAGACTACAGACAACATGGAAATCAGATAGAGATTCCAATTAACACAACACAGAAGTCAGACACTCAGTCATAGAAGAAGAAGAAGAAGAGATACTGGTACACACAACAGTAAACACAAAACAGAAGTCAGACAGTCATACATCAGAGAAGAAGACAACATATTAGTTACACACACAGACACATTTTACAGCACAGGAATGATTAATATAAAGCATGCTGGAAAGGCAGGTGCCAAGTCTTCTGGCAGGGGAGGGGGAGGGGCTAGAGGGGGTAGGGGGAGAGCTAGGGTTGCAAGTTTCCCCCCCTGCCCCCAAACATAGACACATCCTCTTTCCTGGCAGCCATGAGTCTCCTGCAGCCAGCGGAAGCAAGGAGGGGGAGCAGTACCTATCCCTGCACCTGCACCACATCCCCTAACTCCACAAATAGGCACCAGCAGCAGAATAACAGTCTCCTTCAGCCCAGTTTCATCTCCCAGCATAAGCCTCCCACTGCTGGAGAAGGAGCTGGATCTGGAACCAGTGGACCTGTGTGCCTTAGCTAAAGAAATTCCAAGTGGAGTTTGTGCTCCACACCCCTCAAAGTTCCCCTAGACCCAGGTCTCCTTCTCAGGAAGGAGGTTGGGGAGGCAAGTGACTCAGCTGAGTCAGCTCCTCCTCCTGTTGTGCCTCTGCCTGCTGACCAGGGGGATAAGACAGGATCCCCACCCCCAACCCAGAAGTGGGGGAGTAGTGTAGTGTGGGATCATTTTGAGGTGGCAGATGGTCCCAAGTATGCTATCTGACAGCACTGCTGAAGGCAGTTTAACTGAGGCAAGGAGGTGAAACACTTCCCCACCACGGCGATGCTGCCGCATCTCAGGAGGCAGCACCCCCTTGCCCTTCTTCCTCCTCAGCCTGGCATCAGAGGGAGCATGCCCAAAGGCAAATCCCCCCCCACCTGCTCCAAAGCCCCCATTCCCCCAAAGCAGAGGCAGGTCACCCTAGAGCGGTGGAGGAAAGCTGCAGACAAAGAGGGGCACATTGCAAAGGCAAGCGAGATCACCCAGAGCATTGGGGAGATGCTTGCTCTGGATGACCAGCCTTTCTCCTTAGTTGAGTGGCCATGGTTCAAACAGCTCATGGCTTGTGACCCCATCCTACCAAGTACCCGCATGCACCACCTTTAGCAGGATGGTGGTGCCCTCCCTATATGAGGTATGCAGGGAGTACTTGAGGGAGGAGCTGTACAAGGCAGGGCCACAAGTACCCTTTCACTTCACCTCCGACATCTGGAGCAGACAGGGTGATCACACTTACTTCACCCTTGCAGGACACTGGTGCGATCAGTTAGGCCATCAGCGGGCTCTCCTTCAAGCTAAGGTGATAAGTTCCACACAGCAAGGGAGATCATGGTGGCCATGAACTGCATGGTACACAGGTGGCTTATTGGGCAGAGCGAGCTCACCCGCGGGTTCATGTTCACCGACAACAGGGCCAATATGATCAAGGTCGTCCGTGATGCCAGCTTTATTGGCATCCGCTGTGTGACACACAAACTGCACCTCAGAGTCAGGGATGCCTTGGAGGGGGACAGAGCTGCCGGTGATGGTGCCATTACTACCACCCAGCTGATTTCAAAGTGCAGGAAGGTAGCGGGCTACTTCTACTGTAGCATCAAGGGTGGCAAGATACTGCAGGAAAAACAGGCAGAGCTGAGTATCCCACAGCACAAAATCATGCAGGATGTAGAGACTTGGTGGAACTCCACATACCTGATGCTGGAAAAACTGGTGGAGCAACAGAAGGCCATCCATGAGATGACTTTGCTTGGGGAGATTGGGATCAGTGGTCCCCTTAACAGAGCTGAGTGGAATACCATCTCTCAGATCCTGGTGGTCCTCAAGTCCTTCTTTGAGGCCACTGCGACCCTCAGCACTGGTGTTACCCTCCTTAGCCAAGTGATCCTCATAGTGAGGGAACTTGAGAACCAAATGGAAAAGTTCCAGGGGATCAAAGTTCCTGGCTGGGGCAAGCCGCTGTCACCAGATGTGCAGGCACTGGTGAGGCGGCTGAAAGAGGGCATCAGGAAATGGCTGGATCCCTTGCGGTCCAGTACGGTCCATGGCTGGCTGCCATGTGCAACCCAAGGGTGAAGGGGAGCATGTGCACTGGCAGCACCAAAATCCTTAATCACTGGATGCAGGTGCTGGTCAATAGAGTCAGGGAGGCAGAAGGCCAGAGAAGCGGGGATGTGGAAGAGGGGGATCCACTTTCCTGTGCCAGCACTCCCAGCACCAGCCAGTCTTCTACACACCAGCCGCTGCCAATGTAGGCCAAGGGCATGGCTTCAATGTTGGGGTCCAAACACACCAGATCCCAGCCTCAGGCAGGTAGCACCGAGGCTTTGGTGGCTACCTATCTTGCCGAGGACATGGATCCGCTGGACTGTGACCCCTTGGCCTACTGGGCAAGCTGCAGCCAGATGTGGCAGGATTTGGCCACGGTTGCCCGGGAACACCTGTTCTGTCATAGATTCATAGAGTGTAGAGTCGGAAGGGACCACAATGGATCATCGTGTCCGACCCCCTGCCCCTGGCAGGAAAGAGGACCGAGGTCAGATGACCCCAGCCAGCTAACTATCTAGCCTCTTCTTGAAGACCTCCAAGCTAAGTGATAGCACCACCTCTCTTGGAAGCCCATTCCAGATCTTGGCCACCCTTACTGTGAAAAATTTCTTCCTAATATCTAACCTAAATCCACTCTCAACTAGTTTACACCCGTTATTCCTAGTCACTCCCTGAGGCGCCTTAGTAAACAGGGCTTCCCCTATTCTCCGTTGACCACCCCTAATAAATTTATAGGTGGCCACAAGATCTCCCCTCAGCCATCTCTTGTGAAGGCTGAAGAGGTTCAGCTCTCTCAACCTCCCCCTGTAGGGTCTATCACGAAGGCCACTAATCATGCAAGTGGCCCTCCTCTGGACCCTCTCCAGATTCCCCGAGTCCCTCTTGAAGTGCGGTGCCCAAAACTGGCCACAGTACTCCAACTGCAACCTGACCAGCGCCGCATAGAGGGGGAGCATCACCTTTGATCTATTAGTCATGCACCTGCTAATGCACGACAAGGTGCAATTGGCCTTGTTGATGGCCTTGTTACACTGCCAGCTCATGTTCATCTTGGAGTCAATTATGACTCCAAGATCCCTCTCTGTCTCCAAGCTGCTGAGAAGGATACTCCCCAACCTATAGGTGTGCTGAGGGTTCCTCCTTTCCAGGTGGAGTACCTTACATTTATCTTTATTAAATTGCATCCTATTTCTCTCTGCCCATTGATCCAACCTGTCTAGGTCAGCCTGAATCTGCTCCCTGCCCTCCACTGTACTAACTTTGCCCCATAACTTGGTATCATCAGCGAACTTGGAGAGGGTGCTCTCCTCGCCCTCGTCCAAATCACTGATGAAGATATTGAATAATATCGGTCTGAGGACCAAACCCTGTAGGACCCCACTGCCCACCTCCCTCCAGGCCGAGAAGGAACCATCCACCACCACTCTCTGGGTGCAGTCCCTAAGCCAGTTGGCCACCCACCTGACCACGTAGGCATCCACTCCACAGTCCGCTAGCTTCCCAATGAGGATAGGGTGTGAAACTGTGTCAAAGGCCTTCCTACAGTCCAGGAAGATGACATCAGCCTCAGCTCCCTCATCCAGGCAGTGTGTGACCTGGTCATAGAAGACTACAACGTTTGTCAGGCAGGATCTACCTGTGACAAACCCATGCTTGTGTCCCCTCAGCATCATTTCCCCTGCTGGGCCTGCACAAATGTGTTCTTTATTTTCTCTAGCATTTTCCCAGGAATAGAGGTAAGACTGACTGGTCTAAAGTTACCTGGCTCATCCCTTCTCCCTTTCTTGAATATGGGCACCACATTGGCCCTTCTCCAGTCCTCAGGGACCTGACCGGAGCACCACAAGTGCTCGAACCGCTGTGCCAGTGGCTCAGCTATGACACTGGCCAATTCTTTCAGCAGCCATGGATGGAGGTTATCCGGGCCTGCTGACTTTTACCCATCCAGCTCCTCCAGGAGCTCTTTAACTATTTCAGAACTAACCATAGGCGGACTGGTGCCATGTGGACATCCGTCAATGATCAAGGTGGGGGAATTGGCTTGGTCGGTACATAGAAATACTGAAGCGAAGAACTCATTGAAGAGCTCTGCTTTTTTCCCCACGTCAACCACCAACTGTCCTGACTTGTCCTGCAGGGGCCCTATGTTGCTCTGAGCTTTCCTTTTGCCTGCTATGTACCTGAAGGACTTTTTATTGTCCTTGATTGTTGAAGCCACCCTGAGCTAAAGCCCCACCTTGGCCTGTCTAACTGATTCCCTGCAATAGTGTGCCAGGGAGATATATTCCTCATTGGTGGCTGCTCCCTGCTTCCATTGCCTATACATCTCTTTCTTTGCCCCCAGACTCTCCTGGAGTTCCCTGTTCAGCCAAGGGGGCTTTTTTGCCCCCTTACCTCCCTTCCTACGTAATGGGATAGACTCCTTTTGAGCCCCAAGGATCACTCCCTTGAGATACCTCCAACCCTCCTGGACCCCCATATGCTCTATGTTCTTGAGTTGCATCCCCTCACTAACTAGCCTTCTAAGCTTGCTAGTTGGCCCTTCTGAAGTCCAACACCTTAGCCCCACTAGTTACTTCACCCACCCTTCGTTGGATAGTGAACTCAACCAAGTGATGGTCACTATCTCCCAGGCTACCATGAACTCGCATGTTCCCCACGAGATCATCCCCTGTTGCTAAGACCAGGTCAAACAAGGCTCTACCCCTGGTGGGCCTAGACACCACCTGGGTTAGGTGGTGGTCCTGCACACAGTGTAAGAACCTCCATGAGCGGCTTGTTTTGGCTGTCTGCTCCTCCCAGCAGATATCTGGCTAGTTTAGATCTCCCATGACCAACGCCTCCCTCGCCTGTGTGGCGTCTGCTAGCTGCCTGGAGAATACATAGTCTAGCTCTTGATCCTGATGAGGAGGCCTGTAGTAGACCCCCACAACCAAGTCATTTTCCCCTGGCCCCCCTGGATCCTGACCCACAATGCCTCGGTGTTCCACTCCTCCACCCCTGCCTTAATGGTGGAAGACATATACTGCTCCTTAATATAAAGTGCTACCCCCCCACCTTTTTTCCCCATTCTGTCATGCCTATACAACCTATACCCCTGTCCACCAACCAGTGTTCTTAGTGAGAGGGTGTTCATCATTACTGGGGATGTAGTGACACCCCACCACACCTGCTTGGATCCTGGTTTGGTGGAGCAGCTGGTCATCCTGAAGGTGAACCTCCTACTGCTGGGGTTCCCCAAGCTCTACCTGCAGATGGAGTGAGTGCCACCCTCTCCACTCCACCTGCACCGATTTCCCCTTTATTTTTTTCAACCAGTTAATGCCCCACTCTCAGAGCTGGAGGGGACACTCACTGCATCACCAGCCAGCAGGGGAAGAACATGTCACTGCTGAGCTCACATGCCAGGATGAACTTGGAGGTATGGACTAGGGCAATGGAGATGGAGGAGACCCCAGGTCCAGGTCACAACCACTAAAACTGCACTCTGCCAGGATCGGGGAGGCCTGGTGGGACTGCTGGTAGTGCAGCAGCCCCAGGAAATGCCAGGACCAAGGATCCCCCTGGTGAAAGATGGATAGGAAGCACCCTAACCTCCAGCTACCACATGCACACACAGAGTCTGTCACATCTGACAGGCCTGAGGCTTGCTGGTTGCTGTGGAGTTCTGAGGTTCCAGGTGATCTCAGCTTAGCTGCCTGGGATGCCAGCTTTCCAGTTGAAAAACCTTTTGTCAGGCTGAGGAAGCACCTGCATTTGGCGTGTGTGTGTGTGCAGTGCTACCATCCCTGCAAGTTTCATCCGAAACAGGCAAAAAATGACAAAGTTATAGGTATTTCAGTGATTCCCCATTATAGCCTATGGCCGAATCTTCAAATCAGCGCTGAATCTTTCGAAGCCAATTCGGCCAAATTGATACAGGACAGTGATCTAAATCTTCTAATTGAATCATTGCCCTCTGAATTGGCTGAATCCGAATTGAATACTTCCCTATTCACACAGGCCTACTCTCCAAATGTACGCTAAGTTCTGCTATATTTTTAGACCAGATCAAGCTGGACTTTAACTCCTCATTGCTCTTCATGTTTTTCTCAAAGTTTTGCTGGTCCTCTGTGACACTTCTCTTTCCAATGTTAAGATTAAAATTCAAACAATTTCTATTCCTACAAATACCTGTGTTAATCAGCTACCCTGGCTGTTTGATAGGTTACTGTAAACATCTGATTCCAATACGTAGTAGTGCCTCTCAATAAAGATATAAAAGATTTAACAATAAAATTTGCAAGCCATACAATAATATATAAATATATCAGGAGGTGTTGGGAATTCCATATCAAAGTCCTATGAAGTCACAATGGTTGTGAAATGAGAAGGATTGCTTTTCATATCAGAATCCAATAAAGCATAATTTATTAGTAACAAAAGATAAACACAAACCAGTTTGAGCAAAGTATTTTCCTCAGCAGCTCACCAGGAAGAGAAGCTCCAATTACCCAGTATTTTATTGTACACAGAACAATATATTTTTCCTCTTCTTGGAAATGACTGAATAATTTTGGCTGATTTTTACATTTTTTTAATCAGCCAGAGGTAGCCTTGAAAATTTTAGCTCAATCCATTAAAAGCTTGACAAAGTTATAAGCCACTGAAATCAGACATATCATGAAAAATGATAGGCAGCCTTGGTGAGCCTTTCCAGGTACAGCTAGAGCTACTTTGAAATTGATGACCTTTTCTAAAGTACCTAAAGCCTGGTAGAAGGTAAGACCTGGTGCACACTTACTTCCTTCTGCTGGCAGAAGATCTAGCAGCAGACAGCAACCACTCTTGCAAAAGCTGCCAAAGTAGTACATGTCCATGGGGTTTCACCACCTCTGCAAAGCTCCACTATAACAGCTGTAGTACAGGAGCACTGAAGGCCCCCTGACTGGTGCCTCCCAAGTCTGGGGGGGCACCAGACCGCTGATGGGGGGGGGGGGGGCAGTTCCCAGCGGCTGACTGGGGAGCCAGCAGCGAAACCAGAAGTGTACTTCTGCCAGCACTTTCGGTTTCACGGCTGGTGCTTCCAAGGGGTGCACAAACAATCTCAGGAGGTGCACATGGACCCACATACACCCCCTACGCTTCGCCAGTGGCCTCCTGGAAAAGCATCAGGTGCAGAAGGAATCAGGACAACCAGCAGAACGTATGAAGGTGTCCACACGTCTTCTGCTGGCTGCCAGATGGTAGCAGAATCCTTACTTTGGTGTGGTGTGACTGCTTTCAGAAAGGAGGGTTCTGCCACAAAACACTGGTTCTGCAAAGGAACCAACTCCAGTGAATTCACTGGAGCTGAATGAAGCCCTTAAATCTGGACTGCAGCCAGTATATAGATGGAACTGGATTACTTCTGTGTAAATAAATCCCTGCTGTCAGTGGCGATGCATAGGGGGTACACGGGGATGCATGTGCACTTCCTGAGAGCACTGGTGCACCCCAACAGCAGTGTTCCCAGGAAGCGGGGCAGGCAAGAGTGCTGGTGCCCCCAAGGGCGCCAGCCAGGAGATGTGCCAGGAGAAGCAATCCCCCACCGCGGCCGATTCCGCTGACCCGGAAGTGCCAGCGGTGCACCGCTGCCAGTTGTGGATCAGCAGGATCAGCCGCAGGGGACCCTTTCCCCCGGTTGGCAGGATCAGCCACAGGGCGACCCCCCCCCGGTTGCTAACTGTCTGCTGGGGGGGGGTGGGGGGAGGAGCAAGTGCCCCTCCTGACTCAGGAGGTACCAGTCGCCTATGCCTGCTGTGTTATCTCTAAAGATAAATGGGTTTCAAATAACATTTGATTTTTGGAGCATTTGTGTTGCAATCTGCTTCAAAAACTTCTAAAACAATCTACCTCTTTTCACTCCCACATTACCACACTTCTCAAAGATTCATAGATTCATGGATGTTAGGGTTGGAAGGGACCTCAATAGATCATCGAGTCCGACCCCCTGCATAGGCAGAAAAGAGAGTTGGGTTCAGATGACCCCAGCCAGCTGCCTATCTAACCACCTCTTGAAGACCCACAGGTTAGGGGAGAGCACCACCTCCCACATTAGTTCTTCCTAATGTCCAGTCTAAATCTGCTCTCTGCTAGCTTATGGCCATTATTTCTTGTGACCCGCCCCAGGGGCGCCTTGGTGAGTAGAGCCTCACCAACTCCCTTCTGCACCCCCATGATGAATTTATAGGCAGCCACAAGGTCGCCTCTCAACCTTCTCTTGCGGAGGCTGAAGAGGTCCAGGTGCCCTAGTCTCTCCTCGTAGGGCTTGGTCTACAAGCCCTTAACCATACGAGTGGCCCTTCTCTGGACCCTCTGCAGGTTATCCACACCCCTCTTGAAGTGTGGCGCCCAAAACCGCACGCAGTATTCCAACTGCGGTCTGACCGGTGCCCAATAGAGGGGAAGTATCACCTCCTTCGTTCTGTTTGTCATGCATCTGCTGATGCATGATAAAGTGCAGTTAGCTTTCCTGATGACTTTGTCACACTGACGACTCATGTTCACCTTGGAGTCCACTAGGACTCCAAGATCCCTTTCCGCTTCCATGCTACCGAGCAGGTCATTTCCTAGGCAGTAGGTATGCTGGACAGTTTTCTTCCCTAGGTGCAGCACTTTGCATTTCTCCTTGTTAAATTGCATTCTATTGTTTTCTGCCCATTTATCCAACCTGTCCAGGTCTGCCTGTAGTTGTTCCCTGCCCTCAGGTGTGTCCACTTCTCCCCACAGTTTTGTATCATCCGCAAACTTGGACAGAGTACACTTCACTCCCTCATCCAAGTCACTGATGAAGACATTGAAGAGTATGGATCCAAGGTCCGAGCCCTGTGGGACCCCACTGCCCACGTCCTTCCAGGTCGATACCGACCCATCCATCACCACTCTCTCAAAGTATTTTAACAACAGATGCCTCTCTTCAAGAGGTTCAGGTGTAAATGTCCTGCAATTCTTCTACCTGCCATTATTAATTGATGACTTCATGTCACACCTCACTATTTAAAGTGTTCAGATTCCTGAATGTGGGGATCTACATTTTCAAATTATCCCATCTGAAAAGGATTCTCATTTTTAATAAGCAGCTCCATCATCTCCCCCTATTTAGGTTTAGGAGCACTGCCAATTTAACAGTCTCCCTTCCACTGCAGGCATCCTAAAAATACAGCACCGAGAAAAGGGGATAATTTAGCAAGCCAGTTGTGACACACCAGCCTGAGCAAGGAAAGGTGTATTTGCACTCAGCCTTCTTGAGGCAGAGCTTGACCCTGGCGGTGGGCAGAGGGGTCCTTATTCACTTTCCTTTATCCACAAGACACAAGCAACTCCTACAGAGTTCAGTGGAAGTCACTCATCCTCTGAAGGCAGGGAATCAGAGCTCAGGAAAAATCCAGAGGCCCCTTCTGGTGGTTTCTAATCATCCCCTCGTCCTGGGAAATTTTGACAGAGCTGAGCGAGAAGCTCGGAGCCCCGAGAGAGGTTCTCACCCTTTTTTAGACCAGCCTCTCGCTTGTGGGTCACGACCCAAAAGTGGGTCACAAAAATATATGAAAAAGTCATGAACAAACTTTAAAAATGGATTCTCATTTAAAGGAGAAAAGCGTGAGAAACTGTAGCTTTTCCCTTGCTTCTTGCAACCCCCCGGTCAACTGGTCCCACACATGTGAGATTTGACCTAGAAACTACTATGCAAAGCCTAAGCAAAAGTGAATGTTATGTGACGAATGCCCATCTGCAATGATAAGGAGGAGACAGTCTTAGATAAAGGAGGCTTGAAAACAAAAGCAGAATCAGAGTACTGGGTCAAAGAGCTCATTAAAATACTAAAAATCACGCCCCTAGGTGGGGAAAAAGTATGCTAATGAAACATACATGTATGTTAATGAGATACATAGCTAAAACACAGGTATAGAGACATGCTCAGTAAAGAACTCCTTGCATCACTCCTTTATAGCCAATTAGCAAACAAGGATGCTTATGAAGGTTCAAACCCCTGTATATAAGGGGCTTAGTATTGAATATCTGGTGTGCTTGTTCTGTGAAATTATTCCGAATGCACCTTTTATTGCTAGCAATAAATCTTTTTTATACTTTCACCCCTGGTAACTTTATTGGCCTTTGCATACCAGGCACGAACCCAGACTTGAGCTGGGGCCTAACAGTTTTTGGCAACCCAGATGGAACTGCTGTAGATAAGCTTTGCCCGGACTAGCTGATTTGCTCTTCCTTATCAAATGTCAGGCGTGCCCTGGGATTTCTTTTCCCGGTGAGACTTTTGCTTCAGGAGGAGCTGGATCGCTGAGGCGGCAGTAGCCTAACGGTGCAACGCCACAGGGTAAAAGTATCAGTAACAGGCACCTGGGTGAGAGGGTAGAAAGGGCATAAGGCCTACCGTCAGTACATCTGCCTGGGATTATTTCTGTAAGTATTCTGTCTGGCCCGAGTCCAAGACCAGTGATTTTTCCCCTGTGAGGACGAGGACTAGCTGGGGCCTAACACACACAGTGGGAGGCCTGGGGAGTGAGGGGCACAGGCTTGCCATCAATGTTTATAAATGGCTCTTGGTACAGAAAAGTTTGAGAACCACTGCTTTACACTATCCTATCTGGAAAGGATGCTCTTTTAAGTGTCTCTACAGAGCACAAGTCCCTCCCAGTTCCGCTTCCACAGCATCTTCACTTCGGCTTGGGTTTCTGAAGACAGAAAAGTTTTTGAGGAGACAGAGCCCTTCTTCCAGGGCCAAGAGCTCTGTTCCATCCTCAACACAAAAGAAATTCCTTGCCCAGGAGGACCTTCCATCAGCAATGCTCCTGTGAAATATAAAACATCGTAACAAGAAAGCAGCATAATTCAACATCCCGCTTGCCATCAGACACCATGGAGGTAAAGAGACTGCTCCAACTTTTATCCCAGCCTCATTTGCATAAAATGAAAAACGAACTTTTCCAGCCAGGAGCTTTACAGCCCCGTCCAGCTCCCCTGTGAAATATGAATTTTCATTTCTGCCTGGGAGAAGTTTTACAATCTTTGAATTCTCCTATGCCTGAGGAAGAGCACCTCTACCCGAAAACGTGCAAATAAAGAAAAAAAATTGCTTCGCAACTGTCTAGTTGCTCCAGTAAACGATACAGCCTTTACCACGCTAACTGCGCGTTTAACGCTAGGCTTCCTATAGGCAATGTCTAGGGCTCTCTGGCGAGCGGCACTGGCGCCCCGACGGAAATGACACCCTGGGGTGTTACACCCCACCCTTGCCCTCACTACCCCTACACCGCCCTCCCGAACACACCTGTTGTGGCCACGTGACGAAGGCGGCCCTGCAGTGAGGGGCTAGTGCGGGAGGACTTTTCCACTGCGCCCTGACGGGGGGTGGAAAGGGGGACTGAACCACGTCCTCCGCGCTGAGGGAGGGAAGGGGTGGAGTCAGAGGCGTGGGCGGTGCCGTTAGTTCTTACGCATGCGCTGCACCCCCGCTGCAGTGGTCTTGTCCGGTCACGTGAGTCGGTTGGGCCGAGCTCTGCTCCCAGTGCACCAGATGCAGACGGGTTCCCACCGCCCTGGTCAGCCACGAACCGCCACTATGAGTCCTGCGCTGCCACTCGCTGCCTGCTGCCTGGCCCTGCTGGGTGGGCTGCTGGCGGGGGTCGAGGCCGAGGCTGCAGGTGAGCGCACAGGGGCGGCGGTTGGCAGCAGCGGGAGGGCATCTGGGGATGGGCCCTCAGGCTGCCGCGGCAACGCCCCCCCCCGCGTGAGTTTCGTTCTCGGGGGAGGCGACTATTGGCTCGGGGCGTTCGCGTGCTCCATGGCCTCCCTCCCCCCCTTTCTGCGGCGCAGGGGCTATTGCCTACAGGGGCTCCGTGTCGTGTGTGCTCCCCCGCGCGGCGCCTGTGGTGACGCTGCGCTCGGAGCGTTCCTTCCGGCCCCGCCCTGCCGCCGCGTGTCACCGCAGGGTCTGCTCGTGCCACCGACGCGCTGCGGGTGACCCGCCCCCCCCTTTCTAGACCTGAAGCGGGCCGAGGAGCTGCTCCACGAGGACTGCGGCAGTGACTGACTCTGCACCCTCTTGCGGGCTGTGTTTGGCTTGTTGGGGTTTTGGTGACTAAAATCTGTGAGCTTTAGATCTGGAGCCTAAGGAGTGTCATGGACAGACCAGTGTCCATCTGGCCCAGGGGTTCTCAACCATTTTTTTTTTTTTTTTTGTACCTGCACCTATAGCTGGTCCCAACCCAGTGCCCCTTGCTCTCAACCTGTCCCCCCCTGACTCCAGCTCCTCAGTGGGGGGGGGGGGGGGGCAGCAGCCCCTTGCAGGCTGGGACTCTGCCAGCCTGCAAGGGTCTTGCACTTCTCCTTTTAAAGGAGAATCCATTTTTAAGTTGGTTGATCTTATTTTAAAGTTTGCTTGTGATCCTTTCATATATTCTTGCAACCCACTTCTGGGTCATAACCAGTCTAGTAGTCTGTCTTGAGCAGAGACACATAGGTGCTTTAGAGAGATTGTATATACAGGACATGTCTAATGCAATCCACCCCCTGCCCTGCTCTCTTTGCCTTGAGGCATCATTGGTGTAGGGGTGGCAGAGGATGTGTTCTCTGCCAAGGTATTGATGAGAGGAAGCAGCTTGTTAGCTGAAAAATGCATCTTGACCCTGCCTTATGTTGAAGCTTTAGGATAATCCAGCCCCTCTCTTCTTAAGAGGGTTGAGTTGGTTACAACTGGAGATATCAGATTTCTTTGGACTGACTTATTCTAGACACCCATGTTCATGGACAGGCTTGCCTGCTTCTGTTTCTGAGGCGGTGCAGTGGGACTGACACGGGGAGAACACCTGATGCCAAAGGTCAAGACCTGCCCCACACTACAAATGCAGTTTGCACTGAAGACTTACTGTATTTACTCAAATCTAAGACTACCCTGAATTTAAGGTGCCCCTCCTCCCAATAATTTGTTATATTTGTGGAAAACTTTATAATTTTCCAGCAATTCATTCCCCATCCCCTTACTGCTACAGCAGGGAAAGCAATGGCTAGGTTGTCTCCTCACCCTCTGCCACCTGTTGCAGCCTTCCTGCCTCACCCCCTGCCACCTGAACCCCTTTGCTCCTCTCAGTCTCTGCCCACTTCTCCCACCTGCTATCAGATGCTGCTTGGGCTTGGTTCCCCCCAGACCGGTGGAGCACAGCCTTTGGAAGTGCAGCCCTAGCTGGGCTATGCAGGAGCAGTGGTGCTGCCATGGCTAGGCAGGGAACAAGAGTTTCCCTGCCCTCCATGCCTGGGAGGGAATCTAGCCTAAACTGGAGCTGAGCTACACCTGAGAGTAAGGGTGGGGGAATGCTACAGAAGGCAAACACAGGAGTGGGTAGGAGGCTGGTATAGGTCTGACCCTGGTGCTCATCCAGGCTCAGGGCCAGAGTCAGCCACTGTGACCTCCCCCTCCCCCTTGTGGACAAGGCTAAGATGAGGGGCTTCCCCAATCATCATGGGAAGCTGAAGAAAACCTCATCTTAGATTTGAGTAAATATGGTAGCTGTAGCTGGTGTCAGGTGCCTTGTTTTGGCAGTATCTACTGTTCAGCCATCTGCCTTGAAGCACCACTGCTTGCATGAAATTAATGGGAATGCTTTTGATTCCACGCATCGCATGGCCGTTAGCCAAACAAGGCTCTGCAGATGAGAAACAACACCTGACTTAAAGAACCAGCTGGTTTTGAATTGGTGTCTGAAACTCTGACTTGGTATTTAGGTACCTGTACCAGCCTTCCTTGTGAGGTGGTGTATTCTTGTGTTATGCTAGTGTGAAGCAGCTTTAAATAGAGGACAAATCAGTTGAATTAGGTCTTACTATTTTTGAGCTGCTACTTTGATGTGAACTAGTTGTGAAAAGTTGTGGCAGACTAGTCAGACTTAATTTTCTTCCCTGACAGAGCACTAAGAGATGTGAAAGGTCACTTGGGCTAGGTGAGTGGCGGGACATCGGGGCTAGTAAGTGTTGGCTCTGTTTAGTTTATTTCAGATGTTGAATTAGTTGGTCATAATGGTGTCTGTCGCATGAAAACTTGGATCGCATGTTGTCATGTCAGGAAAAGCCCATAGGGCTCCAGCTACAGTCTGAGGGCAATCTATTGTTTAGGAGCTTGAACTATAGTAACAGAGTTGCCTGTTTCCAGATGGCTAAAAGTCAACATTGCATTTTGCCAGCTGGTCTGTGTGTTCCCCACGAACGTGCAAGAGATGGTTTTGCTAGTTCAGACTCTTTTGAAAGCCATTTGAGAGACTTATCTCAAACTTGTAGAGAACCAGGGCAAGAGCTGCTAGTGTTGTGGGACAGATGAAGTTTCTGTAATTCTGCATTAGGAAAATGTAAGTTAGGAAAAAACTTTAGGGTAGGTTTAGCTTATTTTGCTTCTTTTCCTCTAATAGCTTAACTGTATTTGATAGTTATCCTCTCCCTTCAAAGTTTCAGCACACTCCTACACAGTCAGATGGGCTGTCTTGTTCCTTTTACTTTATATAACCTTCTATTCTGTATCTATTCTCTACTTTTAGTAGATTCAAAGATCACCAACCATAATTGGCACATGTGGGATTTATCATTGGGATAACAGTAGTGTTAGGAGGAAAGTATTTGTGTTGTGACTCTAAGTTGCAAGTTCAGGAGGACATTGGTGACTGGTGCCACCTGAGTCGGGGGCACATGCTGCTGCCCGCCCCCCCCTCCCCAGCGGCTGATCTCACTGACCAGAGGAGTGGTCCCTGCCATCCGCCCCCGCAGCGGATCGTGCCACTCTGGAAAGTGCTGCCTGTCAGGGGTGAATCCTCTGTCACCATTGTCAGAGGATGCTTTTTCCTCTGAGAGTTAAGACTTGGAAAATGCGTGGTACTCCTGAGACTTGCTGCAGGAGGGTTCAGAGGATCTACTGCTAATTCTTACATAATCTAAAGTTAAGGCTTCTGGTTCAAAATGGTACAAAGGTGTTTTCTGTGAAAGGTCTAAAATGGCCTATGATTTATTTTTGTTTTTCAGATACTTGTGCAAACTTTCAGAACTGCAGTTCTTGCATTGATAGTTCAAACTCAAGTCAACTACATTGCAGGTGGATTAATTGCAGCAAAGGTAAACAGCAGTGAAAACTAGGGGTCTTTTGGAGGGAGGGGTGTTTTTGTTTGTATTTTTTCAGAATGTACTTCTATGTACAGAATACATATTTCTGTCTCTGAAATCACAGGGCGGGTTTAATGGTGGTAAATGATAAATTATATAATCGAAAAAGAGCAACACTGTTATTTTAAAAGTTAGAGATGCCAGATTGATATACCGACTATAAATGTTTTAATAAGCTTGACAAAACTTCTAGTTTTAAACTCTTACCCAGAGACAGTTGTATACGCCTACAAAATCTAACCACAATCAGATTTCTTTTCAAGGCTTGCTGTCCTAACAAAATACCTGAGGCAATATGGCAGCAGTGTTCTAGTTGCCTAGCAGACTCTTCAAACAGAACTAATAATTTGGCCTTGCTAATAGTGATGCTGTTGATGGACTTTGGCATTCGTTAAAGCAGACAAGTGTTCCATTAAACTACAGTTCTCCACTTGAGATTATTTTATGAACTAATCAAATCCATTCCTGCTGAACTTGGTTGCAACAAAAGAAGACAGTTGAGCAGCATGATAATCAATCCTTTACACAAGTTAGTCTTAAGAGTACAGTTGGAACTTAGGACCCCATTATACTAGCCACTGTACAAATGTGTAATGAAGTGCTTCTTGTCCTGTTCTGGGTGTGGAATCTTAAGATGAGATGCAGGATGGAGGGAACAAGAAGAAAGAATAGGGGTAACGGTGACATGTTAACACTTACTTGTATAGACTACAGTTTGTGGAGAGAGAGAGAGAGGCTCCACAGTTAATGAAAAGCAGATCTCCCTGTTAATATTCAGGTTCCTCTCGATAAGTTCTGCTTTAAATTCTGCACATGTGCACTATGACCAGCAGGACTGTCACAAATTTGAGGTGTTTTGAACAGCTTGTTAGAGATGTTTATGAAGATCTAGTGTTCTAAATGTTTTGAAACTTGGGTTATATCAGCACCAATGGGCTATATTTTACTTACGTTGGGCAGTTGTCTTGATTGACCAGATCCAGGTATCTCTTCTTTTTCTTTTTTTTTAAACTTGCATTTATTTTTATCTGAGTCTCAGCTTGGCATTTGTATAAGCACTCATGTAGAAAGCAAACTCAAACCTTAGGGTCATTAAGAAATACACCTCATTTAAATAGTAATCCTGTCCATTGATATAATTTTGAACATATTAAAGATGTCTACAAAAGTTTTTGTTTTACTTCGGGGGGCGGGGAGGGGAGGGTTCTCCTGAAAAGAGATATATTTTAATGAGTAGTGATTTCCAGTACTTTTCTAGGGGAAGATTAGGAAATATGACATTCTACTTGCTGTTGATTTTAAAAAGCACAATCTTCAGTTAAATTTGCTTTAAAAGCATAGCAGTGTGTTTTACTTCCTTTTAATGTAGTTTTTTTTGTTTTTCTTTCTTGGCAGGACTAAATTATTCCTGTGTAAATGCAACTGAATTCAATTCAACAGAATTTGCCAACTGTAGTGACATTCTTCATTGTGCTGGTAATTATTCAGGTATTACTTACTTTATCTGTCCTAGACAGTCTTCCTGCTGTTTAGAACCCTATTCCAGTAGTTCATCAGTCTGCTAGTACAACACACATTGCACAGGCAAGCAAGTTGTATGCAAGCTTACAGTGAAATGTGTACTTGAAACCTGCATTACAGTTTGCAATACATCTATTATGTACATATTGTTGTGGCTTCCTATTAAGAAGCCTACTTCATTTAAAAAAAAAAAAAAAGTTCAAGTCCATCTGGTTATCTTAGTCTTTTTGTGACCTTGTTGAATGTAGACCGTTTTATGTCTGGCTGCTTTTCATTGAAATATGTTTTATTTGAAAAAAGTGGGTTACTAATGTGTTCTTTAGGATGATGAGCCTTCTGGGATCCCAGTGTGTCTCAAAATGCTAAAATGTCCATCTGTTTCCATCTGGAGTGTGATAAGTGGATATTTCCTGAACCTTTAGCTTTCACTTTTACTTGGTGTTAGCGTGGCTATCCATGTAGTGTTGAAGTACAGGAACTGGCTTTCTGAACTAGGGACTGGAATGCTCAATTGAACATCCATGTACTCACCCCCCCCCACTTGCTTAATTTGCATATCATGTTTGCAAAAGCAAATGTGGTATGTAAATCACAGTTGGATTGCTTCTCTGAAAGCCCTGCAATTTCAGACTTTCTTTTAAGGCTGACTAAAACTGGCCCTTTCATAACCAAAATCTTTTCTTAGTAAGTATTAAATTACAGAGTGGGACTAAGATTTTCATTGTTCTGCTCTTCCTACCTCTGGCTTCAAAATGCTGTATGAGAGCTAGTTTTATTCTAATTTAATCACCAACAGAATTGAAAACCAAAGTTTATATATGATGACTTGAGCCAAAAAGAACACAGTGTTTGACTTACTGGTTTCACATTTTAAAGGACTGATAATTAGAAAGAAACTCTGACTCCATTTCCCTTGGAGTCATTGAGATAAATATGGGACCTTAGAATTTATTTATTTTAGTAACCTGCATCCCAGGAAAACAGCACCCTATTGTCAGATTAAAGCGTCTGCCTGGTATGTTAGTATGTTAGAAGTTGTAGAACTTCTGTGTATTCATGTTACAAGCTTTCAGTGAGACCTGTTATCTCGACTTTACTGAGTAATGTTGGGCTTTTGAATTTCTAAGAAAGCTATATCAAAGAAGTTTTATTTGGTTCCCTTTAGAAGTATATTAATGAAATTTGCTTCCTCTCTTGTCCTCCCACTCCCCGTTTCACTTTAGTCAATATGTACAGCATGTCTATATATAGCAGAGTACTTCTACTGACCCAGTTCTTTTTAAAGAAACTCCAGCAACTTATAACTCCTTAGTTACTTTGTAGCACCTAAACTTTCTGGTAACTAAGCTCTCCTTGAGAGAGACTCCAATTTTTGACTGTTTACATGGTAGATTTCCTTATTTACTTTAAATCGCAATGAATCGGAACAGGTCTCTGCCCTCAGACTTCCTGTTTTTTAAAAACAGCATGAACAATCAAAGCAGACTCTAAGTAAAGTGCAAAAGGGGGGTTGTTACCTAAATTTATTTCCATATAGTTCTCTTCTAATCTCCAGATAAGAAATGTGGATATGCGTCCATCAGTCTGTCACGCGGATCTGTTCAGCATCTGACTTAGTCAGCTGGAGTATTGCATTTATAATTGTGCTCAACTTTGTACAGAGAATTTAGGCTTGAACTATGTTTAAAATGTGCTTCTGTACTTGGTTTTCTCACATTTTGATTTTAATCTGTTGTAAAAATTGTATAATACATTATTTAATTAATTTGTACAAAGTGTGTGTTCTCTTTGCTTGAAAAATTCTGTTCCCACAATTACGTGGCATGCTAAACTCCCTTCCAGTCCTTTTGTTAGAAGCCTTTGTAAAGGCCTCTCTTCCAGAAAACCTTTGTAAGAGGCCTTGGAGTATTTAGCATCTCAGAATAGGGATCTCTAGATTGTGTAGTGATGTTTAACAGGGTTTCAGGGTTTATTATTACAATCCCTTAATGACTAATCTTTTTTTTTAATAGCGGTTACTACAGTTCCTCCCCTCAGTACCACCGTGCACACAACTACTATTACTACCACCATTGCAGGTAGGTAACCTAAGGAAGTACTTGCTGTACTGAACTCTTATCTTGGCTAAATAGGATGCATTTAACAGAACTCTGAAACTGAGTACCTGAAAATGTTATAATCAATAGAGGACATAAGAGGTGATTTTCCCCCCCCCCATCTTCATGTCAGTAGTGAGTAACTGCTGTAGCAAAAGAGTAACTGCAGCGGATAAACAGAAGATGAAAGTTTTGTGTTATCCCTACTAGCATGAGACCAGTTGCTTTTTGTAAGTACCTGGAACCAAATACAGAATGTGATAAATTGCAGGCTTGCAAGTTTTAGAAGAGGGGCTAAATACAAGTTCAGTTTGGAAAGTACACTTTTTAATGAAAATTCTGACTCATATTTGAATACATCTGTAGTAGTCCTCCCTCCAAAATAGTCCAATGGAAAAGCTTACTGAATTGGGCAAGACTGCATGTGGGCATATGAAAATAGCAAAAGTCTGACTCCTTGCTTTTACCCAGATCCTAAAGAGTAAATTTTTTTCCAGTGGGGGGAAAAAAGTTGTTTTAGCACTAAAGTTAGATGGGAGGTAATACACATCCATAATTTTGGCTGCTTATAGATCTGGCGGGGTGGGAAAAAAGGTGCTTTGCTTTACTTTAAGTTTGGCACACCCCTGTACCAAGCTCAGTGCATGTCTGGAAGAGGTATTGTATTTGTTGGACCTATCTCGCCCAATGTCTACATAGATTGGGTGTTTCAGCAGGGTTTTTTGGCACTCTTGGCTAATAGCTGATTCAGTTAGCTTTAGATAAAAGCACTAAAAAGCCCTGCAGTAGTGCATGATCTATACAGATGCTGCAGAGCCAGGTCAAATTAACACACTGCCTCTTTTGGTAGAGCACTTTTTTTTTTTTCCTCTGTCATGTCTGTCAGCACCCTTTGTTACAACTGTACAGATCTAATGAAAAATGACAGGCGAACACTGCCCTACTTTTTTAGACTGGACATTAGGAAGAACTTCTTCACAGTTCGAGTGGCCAAGGTCTGGAACGGGCTCCCAAGGGAGGTGGTGCTCTCCCCTACCCTGGGGGTCTTCAAGAGGAGGTTGGATATGCATCTAGCTGGGGTCATCTAGACCCAGCACTCTTCCCTGCCTATGCAGGGGGTCAGACTCGATGATCTATTGAGGTCCCTTCTGACCCTAACATCTATGAATCTACTTGTAACACCACAATCAGGATTTAAAAAGCCAATCTAGCTGTTGGCTTTCTCATATAAGTACACTAACAAATGGGATGTATTTTGCATTACTGCATTTTTTTTTCCAATATGTAATGGAGTGGTGCTATCAATAAGTGACTTAAGGGTTTGTTTGTTTTTTAATGGAAGATAAATTTGATCCAAAAACTACTTGGATTGCTCCTTGGTAGTGCATGTCCTCTAGAGTCATAAAGTTTAAAATTTGGTATAATACCTATTCCCACACTACCAATAAGCCTTCTTATTCCTCAGGACCAAATTTAGTTTGTAAAATTTACGTTTATCTTTTATTGCCTAACTTGCAAGTTTTACTGAATTAGACTTTTTAGTAACTTCTCAAGTTTACTGAATTAATTGATTCGGTAAACCTCATGATGGGAATCAAAACTATAAACTTTCAGTTGACTCAATGCTTTACATGTTTCGGGTATTACCACATTTGCTGGTGTCCAAAACAATACAGCTGTATTTTCCTTTGTGCAATTTTATTTTATTTTTTTTTGTCTAATCTAGAATTATTTATGGAGGCTTTCAGAATTCAGGTAACTATACTGCAGCAGGTCCATTAAGCTGTCATCACCCACATATTGGCTTTTTAACTTGCAAAGATTTGTATTGCCATGCAGTTAAGTACCTATATCTTAAATATGACCAGTGTGAAATATTAAGGGCGGTTCTTACTTGAACAAACCAGACCTAAGATTATTTGTACAAGTTCTTCTGTAAGGCTTTTTTGCTGTTTTGTGTCTTTTTAACTTTTTTTTTTATAATTGCTTTCTGGCAAACCTGTATACTTTGAATTTAAGCTGTCTTTTTGTGAAACAGCTAATGTCACTAATTCAACTTCACGTGCTTCTCCATCTACTGCACCTCACACTGCTACCAGTACTTCAGTCACCACAATCACCAGTACACCAGGTAACTTTTTTTTTGTTTTATACTTTTAGCAGTGATAGTAAAACAAATCTTAAGCTATCCAAAGATGAAAACTTTACATGAAAATTAAATCATTATAAGTCTGGGACAAGAAGTACTAAAGATTAATAGCAGCAGATGATCTGAAAGGTGTTATAGCATGCAAATGTGGCTCATTTGTTGCAAGATGTCACCTTGACAGTAACACAACTGCTTAGCAAAATTTCAAATAAATTTGCCACATCAAGCAATTGGGCTTCCTTATAGCCATGTTCATAAGTAAAACTGCATTAGAGAACTTAACTTGGTTGTTTCAGTTGTTTGACTTATGATATAACCATGAAAAGAAGTTTTAAAAAAAATACCTATGTTGGGATGCAGTGATAGGAACTAGTCCAAGAGGCTATATCTTAAAACCAAACTCAGCCTCTAAGTATACCAGAACCTCATGAAGAGCATTAATAAGGAGGCATTTTTTAATTGAACTACCCTTGTGGTGATCACTACAAGCACTTATACACGTGCGAGCAGCCTGCTGCATCAGTAGACTCTATCAGAGTTGACTCAAGCCTGCTGGAGCATGTAAATTGATGTGCTCTGGCACCTTCACGCATCACATGCATCAGCAGTGCAGCCCGCCTCTGTGCTGAGAAAACAGCGGCGGTGTGCTTTGAACTAAAACTTGTTCAATGTGCTTTAGTTCAATGTGCTTTAGTTCAAAGCACACCGCTGCCACTTTCTCAGCATGGAGGCATACTGTGCTGCTGATACATGTGGTGCTGGGTGCTTTTATTAGTGCAGCTTGCTAATTAAAAGCACCTGGCACCATATCAGGAGCACCTGTAAAATGCCCTATGTTGCTGAAGCCCTGTGTGTGCTATCTTGTTAGATAGCACTGTTTAAACAGTGCTATTGCAAACATGTTTTAATGGATGGGGAGACCAGTAAGTTACTGTTGTTGGCTTCAATTAAATCTGTTCATTTGTTAGTAGGCAGAAAAATAGTCTAGTGCAAGAAGAATGAGAGTTATTTTGTACTTGTGGAAGACCTAAGGTATCTAACTGGTATTCTTTTTTTTTTTTTTTTTAAATTGTCTACTAATAAGTATGAATTAAATTAAATTAGGAATAAATTCATTATTCATAAAACAAAAACATGAAGCTGATTAGGAAGTCCAAAGCAATTTCTGTTATGCCTTGAATGTTTTGCATGGTCTAGTATACAGTAAACATCGTACTGTGAAAGGTCTGTTGCTAATATCTCTAAAAAAGTTTTCAGATAGCTAGTTCTTCACTTTTGCTAGTGGTCTCCTGTGTGAAGATCTGTGTGGACAGAAATATTTAGGGTGTTGCTCTCACTTGGTCCCATCACTGCTGAGCTGGTGCAGCTCCTTCACTGCTGCTTGTGAGCTGCCCTGCAGCTGCTCCACATGGTCACTTGCTATGCTGGGCAGCACGGAGGTGGTGGTGGTGAAGGAGCTGCCATCCAGCCTAGCATGGCACAGGTTCTGGGTGGATGCAGCTAAAATTGCCTGGCAACAGCAAGGCAGGGGGCTGCTTTCCTCTGTGCTTAGCAGCAGTTTCTGCCTAGGAGCATGGGGTCTGGGCTGCACTGCTCAAGCAGGGAGGAGGAGCCGGCCTGGCTCCACAGACCCCTGCTGTGCCAGACCCCAAGTTCCTGCTGCCCTGCTCTGGGCCCCGCCAGTGCACTGGTATGAGCCCTGTGCTCCTGCCCAGCTCTTGCTGTGCTCTGTGCTTCTGCTCGCTGCTCCACCCCCCACCTCCGCTTGCCCGCCAGCAGCTCTGGCACCACCTGGTTCCTGGTTGCAATGCTGGGACTGCAGGAGCAGCTGAGATGCACTGCTGAAGCAGCAAGCAGGAGGGACAAATGATGCGGAAGTGGCACAAGAAGCACAGCAGTGGCAGATGGCAGGGGTTCCACCTGCTGCAGGAGGGTGGGCTGTGGGCAAACCCTCCCCCTCCACACAGCCCCCTACATAATCCCCACATACCCACAAACCTATACCCACCCTCCCACAATATACAAGAGAGAAATTTAATTTTAAGCTTTTATACTATCGCCTCTATGTACACTACACAAATGCATGTAAATTGGGACAAAAATATTTTTTTAAATGAAATTAATGTTGTAGTATGTATTTGGTTTTTTTTTGGTTTTTTTGTTTAGAATATAATTTGGTATTTTTCTGGTTCCAAGATGGCAAACCCCCTTGCTGAAAGGGGTACTTCTGTGGGGCAAGGGGAGGGACTTCTTGTGGCAAAGGTCAGGGGGTGGGACTTCTGGTCCCAAGATAGTGACCACAGGTGGGGCTCTCCATGCAGCCCTTGATGACTTGCCAAAACTTGATAAGTGGCCCTCTGCCCAAAATAATTGCCAGCCCCTGTGCTAAATTCTATAATTGTGACTGTCTACTCATTAAAAGCTGTGAAATCTTTTCTTTAACAGGTGCAAACACTACAGTGATTCCCCCGAAACCATCTCCACGCAAATCCACATTTGATGCTGCCAGTTTCATTGGTGGTGTTGTCCTTGTGCTGGGTCTGCAGGCTGTAATCTTCTTCCTATACAAATTCTGCAAGTCCAAAGACCGAAACTATCATACTCTTTAGGACCTGCCACTTCATGATGGACTAATAGCCCAATATCTGTAGTTCACTGAACCAAATTATTTTTCTGTCCTTTGTGGAAGACAGCAATTCATAATATCATTTAAATCTCCAAAAGAAGACAGATTTTTTTTTTTTCTTTTGCAACAGTATACTTGGCAAGAGGTGGTGTGAATTATATCTCTGTCAGCAGGAATACTTGCGATATGCTGCATGAATACTTATGGCTGTCTCTTTTTTTTTTTCTTTTTTTTTTTTTTTGTTCTTTAGTGGCTGCTGCTGTGGGACTTTTTTTACCTTGACATGCCAAATGTAGACTTGCAATGATTCTTGTATTAAGTGGCAACGCTATCTTGAGCAAACAATCTCATGATTGTGAAGGCTAATTCAGTCTGCCTTAGATTCAGTATCCCTACACTTCTTATCAAGATGTGAATTACCAGTGACTGACTTCCGGGAATGAAATACCACATGTGCTAGCTTGTGGCTCTTGTGTGCTGCTAGGAAGGTGAACAACAAAGGGCTTCTAGAAGTAATACTGTGTCTTAATGAAATGTCCTCTTAAATGGAATGAAATAATTACAAATCCATATTTTTCTACATTAGAGTAAAAGCTACTTAACAGGAAATTGCATTCCACACCCAAATTTAGTCTCTGCCCATTTTCAGCTAAGTTATTGTTGGAGATAGGGTGGGGATGGATGATATTCCCTTAAGGGGAAATAAAGACCAGTGCCTTATGAGTAAAAGGTAAATAGCAAACATAAGTGTGTACCACCCTCCTCCTTTTTTTTTCCAGTCTCATGGTACTAACCTCAGAGTAAAGCAGGGTACAGGGAAGGTGTTACCATTCTGATTGCAAAATTCACCAGATAACTGAGATGTTATTTACTGGTCCTTTATTAAAAGGTAATAACTAATTTCGAGGAAGGAAGACCGGGCTATAAGAACAACTAATGGAAGTTTAACTTGTTTATTTTTTAATAATTTTGCTATTTCTGGCCCATAATAAGGTAACCATAGGAAGGGTAATTCTTTTTCCTTGCTTTAAAAGAACACCATCTTAAATGACACTTGTGTAAAAGATGCTTGTGACAAATTCAAGACTACTTAGAACTGAAAATGTAACTTGCACTGTTCACTTCCCTCTGTCCTGCATAAACCAAAAAGGAGGGTAGGGAAGAGAATTGGAAATGATTACTAATTGGTAGGTGTAGTGCTGAAAACAGTGTAACTTGCAAAACTTGCGAGGCTTTAAATGGTGTCCCTTTATTGTCTAAGGAAATTCTGTATTAAGTTTTGACATGTTACCTGCATGGCTTTTAAATTGGGTATCTAATCTAAAATGTATGGGCTGTAACTTTAATATGAAGCAGACTTGAGTGCATTTTTAGTTGTAATAAGTTTTTGCTTTCCTTCATTCTTGTAGCTTGAATAGCTTTATTTCTGTTACGTTGCCTAAAAAATTGGCTGTATTAAACTAGAGTTTAACAAGCAGTACTGTAACTTTAGAGAATTGCAGGCTAATGCATTCCTAAAAGACAATCAGCTCAGGTTTAGGAAATACAGACTAAACAGCCAACTTTCTAGGAAGCAATGTGCCTGGATTGGATGGTGTATCCTTGGCCTTATTGTAAAATTATTGTCTGTCATTTCCCCACCCCCTAATCTCCTTACATTGTTTCATAACTTTTTAATTGGGCAAATGAACATGCTCTGTGCACTTATTTCTATAAAATCACATGAACTTGTTCCATGTTTTGGAATGGAGTATAAATGCGTCTAAGAGCAATTGAATAATACCTCCATCTGATTGCAGTGAAGTAGATTAGATTATTCCCAGTAGTGCTCCTAATTATTTTATCTAATAATGTTCTTCCTTGCTCTCTAAGGGCTTCAACACTTAATCTTGGAAACTTGCAGCAAGGCTACCAGATACTTCACAATAAGGAAAAAAAATACCATGGTTGAACTTGAAGCAAATGGAGAAATACGTATAAAATCTTGCTAAATGCCTCTTTACTCTTGCTGTGCTGATCCTAATTTAGTTCATAAATGTGCTGATGAAGCACACTCAGTCATTTTTTCAAGTGCCTTAAAATTGTTTAAAATCTTTTTGCCTCAAATTTGTTTGAAAAAGATAGGAGGGGTTATTTGCCTTACCCGCTAAAAACATCTCTTGGTGCCAGCAGTTGCTAGTTTCCAAGACTTTAGGAACCCAGGATCTTGGTGTCACAGATGCCAGTCTTCAGGAAACTCAAATTTTTGTGTTGTAAATCATAGGCTTGTCCTTGAAAGGTGTTGTGGCCTGCATGCTTGCCTTGCCAATTGAGGCTTTATCAACTTAGAGATTGATGGCTAGGACTGAGTTGCCTACTATCTGCTCATTTCGGATTGCTATCTTTACAATGTCCATGGTCACTGCCCCACAAAAAGCAGTGAGTAACAAGTTTCTTGCCAAACAAGTGTCCAGCTAATCTATGCTGGCTACTAGCAAAGGATGTGAAGTAACAAACGTACAATTCCTCTCAGTCTCATATGTTTGACGTGGAAGGTAGCTTTCTTTCTATCTGTTTCCACAGAGTAGTTTTATTTGCTATCAGGCTGCCCTTTGGCAATCCTCAGCACTGAACTGTAGCAACTTTTAAAGCTGTCATCTGACTTGTTCCTGAAGTCATCTTGTGCAAATGATATATCAAGCCTGGTATCTTATGGATGTTCCTCACAACGTTGCTATATTAAGTTTGTATTTTGTTTTCAGTGAAAGAAAATGTAAAACAATCTGTAATCACAAAACCAAATTGATAAATAAATTCACTTATTGAATGGATTTTTTTTCTCTCTTGCTATACTCAGTTGTAACATTGTCTTAATTTTTCCCCTGCTTGCACAAATGTCTTGGTTTTTAAAATTCTGTCCTAGCAATCTTGGAATGAAAATCAGCCACTGTTCATTCAGTTTCTAAATGGAAATGGTGTAAGGGAAAGTAACTGGTAGATAGCTTACAAGCCCTAAACCATTCAGCTTCCACATAAGGAAAGGTCAGAGCACTGCAATCTTTAATCTGGATAAACAAGCACTGTATGCTGAAATCCAGTGCCCCGCTTTACGTAATTGTCTAAAACAAAGTTTGGCCTACAGAGCCAGAGGGGCTCTGACAGTGTTCAGAAGCAAGCATTTGACTTTGGGTGACTTGGATAAGTGAAGAGAATTCCTTCTGGGGGTAGTTACAGAAAGTACATTAAAGTATACTTGCATCCCCTACTGGTGCCATATGCACTCTAAAAAGAACAAGTTCTTCTTGACCCCCTCTTTTTAAAAAGAGGAGGCCTAGAGTAACTAATGTTCTGGATACCTGACAGTGTTATTCTGAGCACATGTGATAGTTGGGAGTCTCAGGTTGTGGCCCTAACCACTGACACGACTTTAAGAAGTGTATGGTCTTGCAGGCTAGATACCTAATGCTGAATTCTACCAACAACATAATTTGCAACATACAGCATTTTTAGATGCCTTCATAATTGGTTACAGGCTGTTTCTACTTGAGATGTCCATGTCAAAAGCTCACTGTAACTTTAGACTTGTGAGGTAAATGCCAAGGGCTGACTCACTTGCCTTTCCCCATCTACTGGGAGCAGCATCTTTAATTTTTTTTTTTTCTAATGAAGACAAGAATTGACTCTTCTGCTCCAATTTCTGAATATTTAACTCTCCTAAGAAAAGCTTCTGATGCAGCCCTGATTTGCCACTGGAGCTGTGGTAGTGGCAAAGGGGCACATAGCAGGACCTGGAGTTGCATCAGGTGCCCTGTGCTAAAACCAGATCTGTCCCTGCTGTATGCCCTGGACTGCATCAGCCTGCAAGGAGCCTTGCAGCCTGGATCTGGCCCAAGAGACAAGGTGGGTTTGATAACTCCAGTTTAGACTAAATGCTGTTATATTATGGAACTTAAAAATTACTGAGGGATCTCGCAAGCAAATTCTCCTGAGAAACCTGGAGTCTGTTGCTTGTATATTCTACAGCAGTGGCTCTCAACCTCTAGACTCCAGGGACTGCTTCCATAACTTGTGAACTGGGTGGCACCTAATTTCAAAAATGCTTATTACAGTGTTGTCTCCTTGCAAGGTGGTGGGGAGGAATGGAGCAGCAGGGCAGGAACAAACGTATTTGCCTTCTCATATGGGCTGGGCAGTGGGAAGGTAGGGAGGAAGGAAAGGAGCAATGGGGCAGGGATAAGCCTATATACTTAACTCCTTGTACCTTGCAGCACTTCACTCATCACTGCAGGGTGGCATGGCTCCAGTTGAGAATTGCTCTGCTGTAGTTAAGCATTTGGTTGTTGGGTATTCAAGAGCCAACCATGTATTTCAAGTATATTGACTGGCACTTGTCATTAAAAGCTGCCTGATGTTAACTGTGCACCCAACTGTGTTTTACAACCCCTGATTAAGAACAGTAGAGTACTTCCTTAGACTTGGGATCCTTACCTTAATTTGTAAGGGTATAAGATGTTTGCTGGTGCACAAAATAGAGGAGAGGGGGTTCTAACAGCTCCATAGATTGAACTGTTTCTACATCATCGACTTGGGATACATGGTCAGAAGTTTGACATCATGACTATATCAACATTAATATTGCCATTAATGAGCACAGCTTTTATTCACAGCAGCTTAAAGTAAGCTGCTGGAATGCTGTCTTAGTGAATTAGCTTTGTATGGATGAATGGGGTGGGGAGAGGGTGCTGAAGTTATGGTGAAGCACATGTACTACTTAAGAACAGAAGTTGACCTAATTTATCCTCATCTCATTCTGTAGCTGCCTTGACTTTTTTTTTTTCCCAGTTATGATGATGGAAAAATACTAATGAGTACTATATTTTCTCTGCGATTTCCAGTATTAGTTTTGTTTTTTTTGTTTTTTTGGTTGGTTGGTTTGTTTGTTTTAAACTAATTGGTGTAGGCTTGCCAAACATTTACTTCCAGCCGTGTTTTGCTCTTTAGATTCTGTAAGTAACACTGTCATTAAGTATGTGGTTTCGAACTGATCTAGAGGCAGTTACAGAAACTTCACTTGCTCATTCCTTCTGTATGTGACTAGAAACATCTTCCAGAAAAGCATCCAAGTCTGTTTTGAAGGCAGCAAAAAATAAAGAATTCAGCACTTCCCTTCAATAACTTGCTCCGGTGGTTGGGGGCAGGGTTTTTTGGGTTTGTGTTGTTTGGTTTTTTGTTTGTTTTTTTTTTTAATAATTTGGCTTCCACTTTCATTCAGTTTTACCTTTAACCTGTAGTTATTAAAAAGCCTGTTTGATGACAGAAAATGCTGTTGTTTTTTTTTTAAAGTTACACCCTAATGAAGTCACCTTTAATGATTGCTTGATAAACTAACCTAATTAATCATACTGTCAATGGAAAGCATTTTTCCACCCCCCAGTGCTTAAGTTATTTTTCTGGCTCCACTATTTCCAGGTATTTTCACCATCCTCTTAAACTATGTATATTGCTCTTCTATTTACATAACCAAGAGTTGTCACAGCATTGCACTGACAGCAAATTTTGAGTTGCTTGTCCACTGGAGAAGTACTACACTTCTGCATTCAATGTTCTTCTGCCCCCAATCCTACATATATGGCTTGGGCACCCACCCTAACCAAACAGCCTAGATAGCACTGCATGCCTGCTCTATATTTTACCTTTCTACTACTCCTCATGTTATCCTAAGTTTTTTTTATATTTAGTTTGCAAATCACTGATAGAAATATTTATCAGCACCAGGCTTAATCCAAACCTTGTAGAGCTGCAAAAGAATGACTCAATGAAAGTGCAGCTTGTTTTAATTGGAAGTTTGGGCAGTCCCAAGTAAATATATTCAGCCACTAAACTGTAGTCAGGTTTTCTTGGCAATCCATTAGTGAATAATGCATCAGTTACTGACACTCTTGCTGAAGTATGAAATACCTTGTTATAGCTGTTCAAGTTATTGTTAAATGGGAGAACTGTGCAACTGAACTCAGTTTTGTATGGTCTGATTGCCTTAATTAAGTTTAGGATATTGGACATCCTGTTATGATATTCCTGTAGTAAAACCCAGCTGTTTCCTTCCAACAGGATCAAGAAAAGCATTCTTGCAACAGGAACTAAGCAGCTGCTGCTAAATGAAGGGTGAGTGAAATGATGAATATTTCAATTAAAAACTGCCTAATTGAAGCAAAGAGTAGGTCCCTAATCCACCCCTCTTTGGAGAAAAATGTCACTGTGGCTTTGGAAACAAGTTCATAGGAAAGTAGGGCTGGAAGAGACCTCACAATGTCATCTTAGTCCAGCAACTTGCTCCTGAAAACTTCCAAGAATGGTGATTTTTCCATAGTTTCTTTAGGTAGCCTGTTCCAATGCTTGAGAGAGTTCCTCCTAATCTCCCATCCTAAATGTCCCCTACCAAAATTTGAGGACATTACTTTTAGTCCTATCCTCTACAGCCACAGAGATGTTTGTTTACTAAACAGCTCTGAAAGATAGCTGGTATCTTTTATTTTATTTTCCTCTACTTTATTTCCACAAGAAAGCTCCTCTTTACCCCACACCAGGAATAGAAACAGGCATGTCTTCCCTGAGTTGGTTTTCCATCTCCACTCATCTTGGTTGGGGTGGCATTGGACTGCAAGAAATAGCAAGTGACAACCAGGGATCCTGGTCTTCTCTGTTTTAAAAGTGGCAAATTCTCTGATTAAATTCCCAATTCTCTGACTAAAAACCCCCAAATCCACATTTTTCTGCAACTATAATGAAACACCCATACATAGCAGTATCCAAACCCTGTATCAGTTTAACACAATGTTTTACAGATAGATTTACAATTTTAAGTGATTTGGAAGTCTACCAGTGCAGCAATCATAATAAAATAAATTCTTAATACCTATATATTTTGGCATTTGATATTTTTTTTTTTTTTTTTTTTAAATCAGAGCTCTCCCTGCCTCTTTGCTCACCAGGATGCAGGTCCAGCTGCAGTTGTTCCCTCTGCTGCTTTGTGGCACAGTGAGCAGCCCTGATATGCTGGTGCCTTGGTGTTGGAGTTACAGCATAGCAGGGAGGACCAGTGCTATACTCCACAGCAGCAGTGTGAAGTGGAGCATGGCTGTGGCCTGGCCACATTGCAGGCAGCAGGAGTATGGCTCCAGGCCCCATCATGTGCAGTCTGAGAGGCAGAGTAAGTCTGAGCCCAGCATGGGCTGGAGGGAGAAGGAGCGGAGGCCTGTGGCACCCCCTGCCCCAGGCTGGGGCTCCCCTGCTCTGCCAGGCAACCTGGCCATGCCCTGCCCTCCCCCCCCCCCCCCCCCAACTGGGCAACATCTCCTTTCTGCCCCACCCTGCCCCTGAAAGCACAGGCCTAGTGCCACCAGCCCAGCCATGCAGCTCTCTGCCATTCCCTTCTCCCACTGGATGGACAGGTGCCTCTAGATGGATACTGCTGGCAACAGTACACAGCTGGGCTTGCCAGTGATAGCGCTGCCCCAGTCCGCCTGCCCCACTGCATACCCAGTGCCTGGACATCTTCCCCCAGTACTGACAGGCACCCTGCAGCACGCACGCACGCACACACGCACTCCGTCTCTCCTGGACAGTCCCCAAACCCTGGCCCTCCAAACCCCACTCCCATAGACTTATCTGCATCCAGGTTCCTAGGCTGTTCCCATCATGCCATCTGGCTGTATGCTAGCCATGTGTATGTGCACATGACATCCCTGCCCCCTGCTCCCCCCAGCCCCAAGCAGCAACTTGCAGGCTGGAAGGCTGCCAGCCTGCAAGGGGAACCCTCTAGTTCCCATGGTCCTTTCCTTTAAATAGGAAAATCCACATTTTTTTCCACAGTAATGGAAAACCCAGATCCCTGGTGATGACAAACCACATTTCTTAATTTAAACCTCAGAAAATTGACCTAATGTTATAATAAAGCCAGGGTGAACAACAAGTCAATTTGCCTTACAAAAAAGTTCCCTGTATATTAGTCTGTAGCCCAGCAACTTCCAATGGCAAAGAGCTGCTGTTTAGCAAACAGTGCCAAGGTGGTGATGGATATCATTCTCTGCGATTGTGACAGGGTTCAAAGTATCCTAACCAAAAAAACAGAAGCATTTACATTCAGAATTCAGTTAGTGCTGCTATACTGCAAACTTACTATTGTGAAACAAAGCAAGCTTTCCCATTTACTCTGATATAAAACACACTTGCTGGTACCCTGTTCATTCACACCCCTACCCACTAAGCCACAAAAGGAAATGAAGTGCACCACCTCCACACAACTTATTGTTAGAATGATTTGCTCCAACATGTAACTAAAAATGTCACACAAGATCAGTGAGCATGGTTACTGTTCCAAGAGATCTCCATTTTATTGCCAGATATGTACATTGTTTATAACACAAAAGGACTCCAACTGCCAGTTCATGCTAGCAAAGGGCTGTCTGTCAGAGCACACATTGCTATATATTTGTACATCCCTTTGGCTCTGTAAACCCAGAGCCCTCTCATCTGATTAAAAGTCCATTTTGCTTCACTTTGGGGCCAGCTGTTGTTCATGCGACTGTAGGAGGATGGCATGATGAGAGTTTTCAGGCAGACCTGGGAAGAGAGTATCCACCCCTCTCTCCCTCCATCTGCTGGGCACCTGTAAGGGTAAGTGATTTGGTTGTAATGCTCCAGTACTGAACTCTGAATAGACATACCTGTATTAGACCCAAGTACAGGCAGATGCCTCCTGCTCTGCTCCCTGTCCAGACTTCATTTTTCTCCTGGTGCTCCCAAAGCTAAAGCAAAGATGGGTTGTGGCAGTAGGGATGGCTTGTGGAACAGGTTGGTTCATGACAGGATTCGCTGCACGCAGCAACCAAACCTGCTCTACAAAGTGATCCCTAGGCCTGCATGGGCCCAGTATCTTCTAGGAAGTTCTCTCTGGCACATTGCCTGCTAGAAGCCCCCCAAATCCCTGTAATCTAGTTAGCAGTGAATTGGGAGTGTTGTTGTGACAGCAGTCGGGTATAAGAAGTCTGCAGTTATTTCATCTTCCCCATTCCATGACTTAAAGGCACCTCTCTGAAGGAACCTATTAATGATGTCTAACAGCATCCCTAACTAGGCCCTACTCCATTCTCCTGTTAATAAATCCACCATTACTCACAGTCTTTGGCCTTGGAGTGGTTCCTGCTGTTACATTGCTACATTTTGCATCAGGAATCAAAACATGCTGCTGGTAACCCCTGGGAAGAGTAGATGCAGAAACCACCATACGCTGAGTCCAGGCTGTAGAACCTACAACATACATAGTGGAGTTACAATTTAACTTGAGTACAAAAGCTGCTTCTTCCTGATCTGTAACTATGTAGATGTGAACATCCAGGATAGTTTTAAGAAAGTAAGCTGCTTACAAACCGGTGTGATAACTATGTACAGTGGCCATACAAAACAACCATCCCTCTTTGCATATGAACACTGCAATGAATGGGTAATGCAGGGAATTACTGTAGGGTGAATAATGACAGTTAAAGGGAACAACTGTGCCTTATTCAAATTAGCACTAGTTATAAACCTTTGCGTGCTGAGAATCTGGATTTCCTGAAAATATGAATTAGTGATCATTGGCAGGAAATGATGGTTACTTTTACCTGAAAAAGACCTTTTTGTGCTGCCAGCACTGAGAGAGAGACGATTTGTAGTTTTCCTTCTCATACCTTTTTAAAAGAAAAACATTTACAACATACTTAATACAGTTAAAGAATTAACAGTCATCAAGAAGACAGACAACAATGTGGCCTTTCAGAACTTAGGTTCTACCAAGCTGCAAACTGGATGTCAACAGGTGTCTGACAGGGCTGGAGACTAGCCTTAATTCATCCACATAACAGATGTAATGTGGACACCAACAGGATAGCCCCACCAATATGTTTCAGTCCCAATACAGAGTGACTGTCACAAGGCTAAGGCTGCATGGTGGCCCATTCAGTTTTTTGGCAATCATAGAAGATGCCTAATGAAGTGTCATGACCCAAAGGTCTGATTTTTTTGTGTGCGCGCGCGCGCGCGCGCGCGCGCGCTTCGGCACTAAGAATTATCCCTGTGGGTATACCGCTTCGTTGCACGGAGGAGTTCTGCTGCGCAGAGAACCCGCGTGCAGGGAAGTGTTCCCGCCACTTTGCAGCGATCTTTGCAGGGTGCATTTCCTTTGCAGCACAGAAATGCACGGTGCAAAGGTTTCCTGCTCGTCGTATGCAAATTTGTGCCCCGCAATTGGCTGGTTTTAAATTATTCACACGTGGCGGCTAGCGATTGGCCTGCTAGCTGTATAAGAGGCTTGAGCAGTTTCTGCCCAAGCCGAAGAGGACTCCGCATCCATCTCGTGGGGACTCTGGGTGTGCGCGGCAGGGTAATAGAAACCCTGTGTGTCGCTCAGAGGGGTTTGGCGGCCTGATCCACCGCCCACCTCTTCCCGTCTTCGAACGGAGCCTACTATAAGACGTAACGACGAGTTTAATGAGCGCTTGTCCTGGACATCCGGAGTTTGTCTGCGTGGAGCCTAGCAACCTCCACGTGATTGTTCGTGTTCTGTCTGCGTGGAGCCTTGCAACCTCCACGTGTGTTCGTGTTTTTCGTTGTAACCGCAACTCAAGCAAGTTCTCAGCCTGCACCGCGACCATCTCAGTGTAAGTAAAATAATCTTAAAATCAACCGTTACGTGTCTGTGCCTAATTCTAGCTCGGCACCCGCCCTCTCCAATCCGGCCTGCCCGGGCTGCTGGCCACAGCCCGCGTGCAGAGCGACGAAAGCGACCCGGGTCAGACCCGGCGCGCACATGAAGAATTTATTGTGGTGTGAACACCTGTCCAATCAGGATGATACCACAGATGCCCACCTGCAGACAGGCCAGTAAAATAAGCATCACATCATAATATCCTGTGACTACTGAGTTGGACAGTTTTTAGTCACTACCATCAACCTCCAGGCAAAAGGCACACCATCAGTTCCCCCAGTGATTAAAACACCATTCCACAAAGTCTGTGGAGATTCAAGTGGGCAATTAATGGAAAAATGTGAGGGAAATTTGATCCCTGCAGTTAATCGACAGGGATCAATTTCCTACCAGCTCAGAATCCTCTGCCGTCCATGCAGTGGTGAATATTTTTCCTTTTTAAAGTCTTATACAAAAGATATTTTCACTGCCCCTGGGAACCTTCTTAACTTTGTAACACTCAAAGACATTTCTCTCAACTTCAATGCAATAGCAGTAATATGAAAGAAAGGGCAAAACCACAAGATGCAGTTTAATCCTGCAACTTGCCAATGTATAGCATTTCACCACCAAGGTCAGCATGAGTAGAGGACATGCAAATGAAAGCCTTCTCCAATACACACCGACATTGCAAGCATGTTGCTTATCAGCAGTAAACTGGCATTTACAAGATTCTTAGCTCACAGAGGACTACCACAAAGGTGCCAGCTTCCCCTCCTACTTATCTTCCTATTCAAGTGGATAGATGGTGACCCTCCCCACTTCCCTTCCTGGGGGTTCCCAATGGTTTAAACCCTATCAGGGACTCCAAAGACAGCCTCCTGTGTTGGTTGGTGCTACTGTAGTAGATGCGGTCACAGACCATCTCTAGTCAGCCTGACCCAATATATATAATCTGGTACTGTCCTCTAGGAGAGGCCTAGATGGTGACCAAATCCTATTTGTGTGACATATATACCCCAGTGTATTTAAATGCATGTAACAGGCTCTCTTTCAGGGTAAGGGTCCCACTGCTGAAGTGGGAATGCATTGGCAATGCCAAAGTGCTGCCAACAAATCCTTTCACTGGAAAGTCAAAGCTTGATTCACACCCCAAATCTAAAATGATCTGAATGCAGACTCCAGCTCTCTAGTTCAGACCCTTTTCTAATAACATGATCTTCCTTTGTATATACAGGCAGCCCTCGACTTAAAATGTTTCAAGTCACAAGGTTTCACAGTTACAACATTTATAAATTGACACCCTCTTCCATAGTTTCATAGTAGCTAGGGTCAGGAGGAACCTGAACAGATCATCTAGCCTGACCCCCTGCCACAGGCAGGAATGAATGCTGGGTTCACAACACCCCAGACAGGTGATCATCCAACCTCCTCTTGAATTTGGCCAAGGTAGGGACCCAGGACCACCTCCCTGGGAAGTTGGTTCCAGATTTTGGCCACCCTAACTGTAAAATATTGCCTTCTGATCTCTAACCTAAACCTATGCTCCATCAGCTTATGACCACTGTTCCTCATCACCCCAGGTGGTGCTGGGGAGAAAAAAGCTCTGCCTATTTGCTGTTGATCCCCCCTGATGAGCTTGTAGGCAGCCACTAGGTCTCCCCTCAGCCTCCTCTTGCTGAGGCTGAACAGGTTCAGGGCTCTCAGTCTTTCCTTATAGGGCCTGTCCTGCTGCCCTCTCACCAAGCGGGTGGCCCTCCTCTGAACCCTCTCCAGGCTGGCCACATCCCTTTTGCAGTGCAGCACCCAGAACTGGACACAGTACTCCAACTGCAGCCTGACCAAAGTCACATAGAGGGGGAGTATCACCTTTCTGGACCAGCCTGAGATGCACCTTTGGATGCATGACAAGGTATGGCTGGCCTTGCTGGCTGCAGTCTGGCATTGGCGGCTCATGTTCATCTTGGAGTCAATAATAACTCCAAGATCCTTTTCTGCCTCTGTGCTTTCAAGAAGGGAACTCCCCAGCCTGTATGTATGCTGAGGATTCCTTCTCCCAAGGTGCAGCACCCTGCATTTGTCTACATTGAACCCCATCCTATTCTCGTCTGCCCACTTTTGTAGTCTGTCTAAATCTAGTTGCAGCCTCTCTCTCCCTTCGAGTGTGTCCACCTCGCTGCACATCTTAGTGTCATCAGCAAACTTGGACAGCGTGCTTTCCACCCCCTTGTCCAACTCGCTGATGAAGATGTTAAACAGTGCAGGCCTGAGGACCGAGCCCTGGAGTACCCCACTGCTCACATCTCACCAGGTTGAGTACAACCTCTCCACCACTACTCTCTGGGTGCGTCCCATCAGCCAATTTTTTACCCATCCAACTGTGCAGGCATCAATGCTGCAGTCACTTAATTTATTGATGAGGATGGGGTGAGAGACAGTGTCAAAGGTCTTCTTAAAGTCTAGAAAGACTACGTCCACAGCGACACCATCATCCAAGGATTTAGTTACTTGGTCATAAAAGGCAATCAGGTTGGTCTGGCAGGACCTGCCTTTGATGAACCCATGCTGATTGCCCCTGAGCATGATATCCCTTGCTAGCCCCCCACAGATGTGCTCCTTGATGATCCTCTCCAAGATCTTCCTGAGCACCGAGGTGAGGCTTACAGGCCTATAGTTACTTGGGTCCTCCTCCCTCCTCCTCTTGAAAATTGGGACCACATTAGCCAGTTTCCAATCCCCCGGACCTGGCCAGATGACCATACTCATACAGCCGGGCCAAGGGCTCCGCGATGACCCCTGCCAGCTCCCTCAACACCCTTGGATGGAGGGCATCTGGACCTGAAGATTTAAAATGTCTAGCCCTTCCAGAAGATCCCGAACTACATCTGCACTGACTGAAGGCCTGACAGAGCTATCCTCAAGATTGTCCCTACCTCTGGTAGGTGGGATATCCCGGTCCCTGTTCAGGAAAACAGAGGCAGAGAAACTGTTAAAAATATCAGCTTTCTTGTCTGGTGTAGCCACAAGATTACCGTTTGCGTCTTGCAGGGGCCCTACATTGCCTGGTGCCCTCTTCTTGCTCCCAATGTACTTGAAAAAGGACTTTTTGTTGTCCTTAATCCTGGAAGTTAGCCTGAGTTCCATCGGTGCCTTGGCCTTCCTAATAGCCGTCCTACACTCCCGGGCCGAGGTGGAGTACTCCTCCTTGGTGATAGCTCCTCCCTTCCACTGGTTGTGTGCCCCCCTTTTAGTCCTCAGGCGTTGCTGAATGCCCTTGCTGAGCCAAGGGGCACTTTCAACTTTCTGATGTCAGTTTCGACTTTACAATGCTTGATCTGATGCCAAGCCACACCAGTGAACAAGTTCTCTGCATCACCCATTTCCCTGGAGATCATTTGTCCAAACTTCCTTGGACACTTTCTTTAAGAAAGCAGACAAGACTCCAGAAAAACCTGCAGTCAAGATCCTGAGAAGTGAACCCTTCAAAACGTCCAGCAAAGTCTCCTCAAATAAGTCTTTCCAAATCAATATGATTGCTATTTACAATATAAATACATTAATGTAGCTATATTACTCATCTATAATTGATTGAGTACAAAATTCTGGGTTAATTTGGTGAAAACAGGGTATCAGACCTTGGTTCAGGAACCAATCCCCCATTTATAACATTGTTTCCTATGAGAAAGTTGGTTCCGAGTTACAACATTTCAACTTAAGACGTGGTTTTCAGGAACCGATTGTGTCATAAGACTGAGGACTGCCTGTATATAAAGCCTGATTGTAATAGCGTGGGGTGTGGTTACTAAACACATAGGGGCTGTGCTGAGTAGTATCAATCAGAATCATGAGACTGCACCAATTTATCCTCTGAATTTCCATATGCTGTATGTTTATGCTGCATCTAAACTCATTGACTCTCTGTGTTTTATTTCTCTTTTGATACATGCTTTGTCTTCATTAGTGCCATAACTGACATTTCTTTCTTTTGACAGAAATATTTAAAGGCACCCAGCAAAGGAAAATTGGATTTGTAGCCCTTTTATGGCATATAAAAGTGGCCTTGCAGGCTGTTTTTTCTGATTGTTTGGTGTCTTCTGTAGCTGACTGAAGAACTATCATTGTCACAAGAAGAAAGGAATGGACAGACAGCAGTGGGGCTGAGGAGGGGAGGGCCAAAGGATACAGAACTTAAACAGGTGCTACAAAACACTTAACAGAGGTGGGAAGACAGGACTCTTTATTAAAGTTTGGAGATCCTTGCTCCTTTAATTTAGGGCTAAGAAAGCTCCCAGTCCAGTTCTTTTGTTCTCCAGAGAGACTTCCAGCCAAAAGAGCAAAACAGATATTCCTGATGGGTCTGTAGTTAAAAAGAAGCTTGCAAGCTATAAACATCTCACATCCCACATCTAAACTCTCCAAAAATCATTTGCAAGCAGATTATTTTGACAAACTGGTGGTGATAAACCACACTATTAACCTATTGGCCTTGTTTAGATTGCCCATCCCATTTTTCTTTTTAAAAAAAAATGCAATTACACGTTCCTTACCTCCAGGTGAGCTTTTCTGGTAAGCTCCAGCTTCCAAATCATAAACCTGACCCTGCAATTCGTCCACACGCTGGAAAGCATCCAGTTTTAGACTGCGCTCTTGGATCAACTGGCTCCTTATCTAAAGAGGGGATAATATCACACTAAGAGTATTCATGCTCAAAAAAAAATCATCTTCTACTAACTCTGGTTTAAATCAGAGGTCACAAGCTAAGGGGAGGAAAGGCTGGTGCCTTCCACCTCAGAGTTGGCCCCATTTCAGTGGTTGGCAAAGTAATCCCTAGAGATTGGTTTGTAAAGCACTTGTGCAATCTCTCTGGATGCAGAGCATGACCTACACAGTGTACAGTGTCATTTTCATTTTTGGTTGATAACATCTGTAGTGTCCAGCATTGCAAGAAAAAGAGGAGACAGATGCTGTGGGACTCTTTCCCTCATTAATCTCCTAAGCCTTCTATTTAGCCCTTGGAAACTAGCTTGTTCAGAAAGGCATAAGGTTTTGTCAGAGAGAGCAATGAAGTAGGCCATCACGCATGAAAGCTTATGTCTTTCCACACAAGTTGGTTTCTAAGGCACCAACCACCCTGTACTGCCTTCTGACTGACTCCAAGCTGCCTCCCCCTCATTGCTGACCCTGGTAAAGCAAGTCCTATCAGCATGCCTCCCACCCTGCCAGTCACAGTGTTGTTCTGAGTCAAGTAATGGGCAGCAGCAAGTTCCCTTTTGCTACGTCTCCCCTAATGTCTGTGTAGCTTGCCTCTTAATGGCACGCCAGTCCCTGCCAGGATACAGAGAAGGACAACAACTGAATCAAGCACCCCTGAGGCAATACCCATTGTGGAACTAAGTCAACGGGCCAACATTTTCATGCCGACATTGGCTCTTCTTCAGGTGGTGGCTGCAGCAGATGGACTAAGGTCCCCAGGCTGTAATTGGCATATCCCCAAAACCATGTTACTAGTTTGTTCCCTCAAAGGCAACACCAGCTACTGATACTTCTGGTTTCTCGAAGGGTTACAAATATTTTGAAAGCACAGCATAATGGTACAGGGCTGCATCATGGAGAGAGAGAACAATGAACTCATTGGCCTGTGTTCCAGCGCTGAATGCCCTTCCCTCACAAAAGTTTCTCATTGTCATGTACTCTTGATAATGGTGCTTATAGAAAGTACCGGCAGACTGCCGAATTGTCCCCAATTAAATGCCATCTGTCATCAGGACTTTGAGACAAACAACAGTCAGTCAGTGCTCTCCATGTGCTGCTTTCAGAGTTGAAGACAGAACTAGGTTTTGCCAGGAGGACGAGTCAGAGCCAATGGTACAATTGCAAATAAGAGCTAGAAAGCCACCCTCCTGTGATAGGGAGAGAATGACTTGCAGTCATGGGGACTTACCTAATCAAAGTCTAATCAAGTGGGTTTCCAATGTTTTCAAGCTGCAAGCCACTTTGTAAAAGATCTATTCACTGACCCACCTCCCTTCCTCTCCCCAACAGCCCCAGTCCACTGGGGGCTCCATACACCAAAACGGCACCTACTTAACTTATTGCATTTAGAAACCATAGGTAGATCTATGCCAGACCCTTCTGAAGACAGTCAGCCTTAAGGAAAATTTAATGCAGGATTAACACTACCATCTACATTGGCAGCACCTCTATACCAAGTTAAGGTACCTATGCACTATGAAGGCACCAGTTTACTTCACCAAATGTGAGCTCCTTGGGTAGGTCAGGCTGAATACGGTTAGGTTCCCAAATATTTAATCTGCTTGACTACCGAAGGGGGGTTCCAGAAGCAGTTTTATGTCCCTTACCAATTATTCTTAAACAAGCAAGTGAGGGGTCTTGATTGTTATTTGTCAGAGAAGAAACAGAAAGTAAAAGCATGGCAGAAATTCTACACATCAGCTGTGCGTACTGTCTATGCAAACTGCTCAAGTATCCAAGTCCTGACTGTCAGCATAAATGCCAGGAGCACTCTGGGCTAGACCTAATAAAGGACTTGGGCAACCATGAGGTACTGCAACACCGAATTTCTAAGTGCCTGGTGCCTGGAATGGACTCCAGAATCCTGCAACAGATGCCTTGAATCCATCAACAGGGCATTCATGGAGGTGTCTCAAAATGAGCTTCAAAAAACCCACAGAAGGAGGGTGGCGCTGCTGGGAGCCAGGCAATAGGAAATGCTAAGCATAGGTGTGTGACTGAAATCTAACCCCTTTCCAGACGCCTCCCTCAGATGCTGTTGTCCACGCAAGTTCCAGAGCCCAGAATCCTCCCTTGAGTGTACAAGCAATCAGGGCTCGTGGACAGAGGTGATATCTTGTATTAGATCAACAAGATTTTTGCAAAACAAATTCTTTAATTGTAAGCTTTCAGGCACAAACCCCTTTCATCAGGCATCAGAGAAAAGATTGTAAAAGTTTTCCTAGGTAGAAATGAAAGTTCATATTTCATAGGATTTCACAGAGGAGTCAATAGATGGAAAAAACTTCTGGGCAGCCGTTCTTAGCTGGTAAGGAGTCTCAGCTCCCCAGTGAGGCTGTGATGATGCAAATTACCTTAGACAAAGGCAGGAGCAGGATTTCAGGTTTCAAGTGGTTAAAGTTGTTTCCTGCTTGGGAAAATATGAAGATTTAATTTTAAAAATCAGCTAAAATTCAATATCTTCCATGTGTCAGGTTTGTGCCTGCAATTAGAGCTTGCAATTAAAGACATTGTTTTGCAAAAATCTCATTGGTCTAATAAAAGATCCCCATAACGTAGGCACTTATAATTGTTCTTTGAAAGAATGGAATAAGGCTCACTGTTTTATTTTAAAGCTCAACCACTGGAGAAGGAAGTGCTGCAGCCTATTGGTTGGGGCACTCAGCTGAGCAGGAGGAGTTCTAGGGTCATCTTGGGTCCCCCATGAGACAGAGGGAAACCTAGTTCCTACATCAGGATCAGGCACAGCTGGGAACAAGCACCAAGCTGTTCAGCCCAAGACAAGCCCTGAGCATGTACAGAAGCAAACATGCGGGCACGTGCAGAACTTTCAGGTCAAACAGGGAGGAACCTGGTGAATTTAGGCACCAGTCAGACTGGCTAACTGATAAGCAGGGGCATTTAGATCACATATTTGGATGCATATGCCTAAAGTCTGCCCAAGTCCTTACTTCCTTATTTGGATCTCTGACACTTCTCTGTCAAAACAACATGATGCGACTTCATGCCTATGGCCAAAGAGTGCTTTATTGTGGCTTGTCTCTCTATCCCCAATTCAGTGACACTTGCCCTGTATTTCCCAGACTAATAACAACAAGCCATGTCCTTGTTATTTTACCATAGTTACAGTATTAAAAAACACTGCAGATGAAAAAATCTCATGGTTTTATTTTACACTAAACAGCAGCTGTTCTGTGTATGTTGGCTGTTAAAGCACTCTTGAATCTACTTTCTACTTAAATAAATCACTGTAGAGGCTCTGGTTTATCCTGATAGTTTAAACACAAAGTGTATAATCAGATAAGGTCAGTAAAATGAGCACAAAATTCAAAACAACTTGACCAAGGAGAATTTGCCTTTGTAAGTTCAAGCCTGCCATAGCACTGCTGGCAATGATTTTCCATTTTCTAATGTGTAATAAATACAGTACTATATGTTTGCTTTTCACTCCAATGAGAGTATACAAAGGTTAGCAACTTCCAAGTTTTTGAACAAATAAAGCTGATGATGCCAATGGAATGGATTTCTTCAGCTTAAAGCTCATGAAGCAAGAAGAGAAAAAGGAGGAAGTCTTAATAGACCATTGGGGAAACAATTCTGTTTTGTCACCGTTCTGTCACACGTTGGCAGGGTTGAGAGCTGAAGCAATCAAAATAGGAGACAACCCACCAAAACCTGAACCATCTGAATTTTGTTGCATATTACATCATCACAGGCATATTTGTGTTTAACTATTTTAACTAATTATAGCCATTGTTTAAAAAGAAAACAACAAAGACATTCCCTAACGTGGCTGTAACAGGGAATCCTGCCCTGTCACTGGAGAAGTAGGGAGGGAGTAAGAATATGGGAGCAGTACCTTTAAGGCAAGCAGCTGAAAGGACAGAAAAGGCAGGCCTTGGAGATACAAGCCCTGTACCAGGAGCAGAGGGAGTTGGTTTGACCTAGGCAGAGCTGGAGGTAGGGGCTCTTTGCTGGGAGCTGATGTAAGCAGCACTGAAAACTGGAGACTGGCCCAGGTAATGCTCACTGAAGGAGCTCCCTGCACTGAGTGGAGAAGCAGTACTGGAAACTGAGGAAAGTATGAGTATGCCTAGGACCCCATCTGGGAAAAGACAGCATGACCAAGTAGGAATATGGAGGAGAGGCCTGGAAAAAGGCACCCCAGTTGCAATTGATTGTGTTTGGGTTGGATTTCTGTTGTTTTTACAGCCACAAGACATGGCAGTAGCTGAAGGGAAGGAAGGAGGCCATGCAAGGCACCCTGGGAAGGACAGCTGTTGAGGCTGTGCTTAGAGGAGAAGCACACCCCAGTGGATGGAGCTTAAGGGTGGAGCTGAGGTGCAGGAGCCCAGTGAACTCAACAGAGCAGAGTGGTGAAGGAAAAACTCTGATGGACTGGGACCCCCTCCCAAATTTAAAATAACATTAAAGGAATGGCAGGAGAGCACAGGGAGGTACCCAGATTAACCAGAAAGGAGAAGAGACAGAATTAGAGTGGCTAACAGAAGGCACCACACCCACTTCTAGGAGTAGGTCCCATTACAATGGCACTAAAAGAACAGCAGTACTTTGACCCTTAGCTTGCATATGCCTAGTACAAATCTTGACTCTATGACCTAAAGAACCCAGTAACATAGGAGTTTTTGTAGACAAGCCCCCAGTGAAGGATGTGATATCTTGCCAGCACCTTACTCCACTATTTGCTACATAGCTCCAGAAGTTGGGCTGCTCTCTCTGTTCTGGGAAGGATGTAATAAAGCCATGATTAGAACTACAACAGTGCAACATGGCTGAGTAGATGGAAAGAGGACTCGTGGGCCACTGAGCTCAGGCCCCTGCTATCAAAAGGCCACACCTCACATACTTGAGCATGCTGCAGTAAATGCTGAGATCCTCTTTCCCATTCTTCCCAGTGACCTAATCTCATATGAGTCTCGGTTAACTTTTCTGATAAATGGGGCATTACTATTTGTCCTCTCAGGCAGGAATCCAAAGCCAAGTTAGGGTGATGAAAAATGAACACAGAAATATAAACTCAGTGGAAGAGATGAGCTTCACCCAATCTATTTAGGCCCTAGCCCAGTCCACTTTGCATTGAATTGAAAGGTTATTTTTCTCAAGGAGAGTCTCTCTATCACCCCTCACCTTTAGAACATCTCCTAGTTTGGCAGGACTACAGAACTAGGTCCATGGACAGACATGCTCTTTGAAGTGTTCCTACTATTTGTGAAGTGCTTCAAACAGCAAGGTTGCAGACCCCTGAAACAGGCCTTGTTAAAAAAGAGGAACATCTTTGAAGCACCTCTTTCTGAAACATGTCCTGAAAAACTGGCACCCTCCAGCAGAGCATGTTAGCAGCACTCTGCCCTCCTCCAACCCCCAAGGTGGGGAAGGAAGGAGAGCTGGTCAGACCATCAATGAGCGCTCTCCTGTGTGTATGGCTGTCCTTAGGAAACTCTGGAATCAGAGGCTAGGGCACACGCAGACTGCTCTCCAGCCCCCTGGCTGGAGTGCACATCTGCTGTATGCTTTCATAGCTATTCTGAGCACTCTGGAGATAGGAGTGGAGAAGGGAACCAAATGTTAGCATGGAGATGAAGCACTCCAAATTGGGAGTACTTCAAATGAATATCCATTTTCTAGAATAGTGGAAGGTAAGTTTTTCTGGCTGTGTGTTGGAATGACCCACCTCGGGTCCAAGGCAAGTGGATGGGCAGATGCTAGGACCCACCCATAGCTGCTTCTCTCCACAGCAGTGGGGGAAGAGAACTCATAGCCAAAGCCCCCACCACTGAAAACCAAGGTCTGCAGGCTGGATCCAATGGTTCTGTTGGCCAGATCTAGCCCATGGTCCATAGATGGCCAACCCCTGCTCTTGGAAATGCAAACTGTACTGCGAAGATCAGGACACCCATGAAGGAAGTATTCAGCATTGACCAAAGAAATACATGCAGCCAATAGTAAGTAGCAAGTACTAAGGCCTTAATATACATCTCGAGGAATGGTAGCTCCTGGGTAACCCAGGTGCATTCTGAAGGATTCAAAAGTTCAGTTCTGACTTTACCTGCCTCATTTCTTTTCTGATCTTTTTTTGTTGAAGTTGCTCTATTTTAGCTGATTTCTCAGCTTCTTCAGTCAAGAAGTGGAGTCTCTGCTCTTTCTCCTCCATGTCTTCCCGCACCTTTTGCATGTTTTCTGCCTTTATCACATCCAGCTGTTGCCTACTTCTGGTTTCCTGAGTCATCCTATGTTTTGCTTCTTGCAGCAGCTGTTTCTGTTACATAGAATACCAGTAGGTTAGGAAACACCTTAAAAGGATTTTCTTTCTAATGTAAAAAAAACAAAACCAAAAACCCAAACAAAATTAAAAACGGACATAAAAACTCAGACTTCGTGGCATAATTGAAAAAGGCATAAGCTTAGTTTTTTCCTCCCTCTGTACCTCACCTTTAAACTGTGTCTAGAAATTAGCTCCTTCTCTCCCATACAGTTGGAGGCTGAACTCCTGAATGAGAAAAGGGCTGCACTAGACTAAGCAAATAGCTCCTACTAGAGATAATGGGACTTTGGCAGAGGCGTAGCAAGGCAGCTTCACACCTAGGGCAGCTGTTACACACGGGGCAGCGTCTGCTGCCACCATGTCAATCACAGTGGTGTGTTCAATTGCCACTGTAATGGCGGCTACTTTTGGGAACCCACACAAAGGTGCTGACAGTTGTCCCTCCCCACCTCCCCAAGTTATGCTACTAGACTTTAGGGCATAAACACAGAATCCCAAATCCAGGCAAATTCTATTCTTAGAAAGGGCAGTGCATTCCCTGGAAAGGGTGCCTGCACCATTTATTAATAACAATCTTTTAGATCAGTGACTCCAAGAGCACCTGTGTGTAAAATGCTGTTCAAAACACATACAAACAAGAAAGGGCATGTTTGATCTGTTTGCAACAGTATCTTCCACTCCACAAAACTACAGCATTCTCTGTTTTCTGTGACAGCCCCTGGACTGTGAGAAACTCCCTTTGTTTTTAAAGGGACAGAGAGTGACAGTGAAGATTTGGGACAGAACCATGTTTTTTCTAGACATTTCTGTTTTACTGGTGGATACAGCCAAAACCCCATATGTTATTGTGACTCTGAGGATCAGCAAAATACTTGAAAGCAATATTAGGCTCGATGCTATACATGATGTACATTAGGCACAGCTCCCACTGAAACTCAAGACTGTGGAACTGAGAATGCTGTTCGTCAAACATGCACAGGGTCACCTATGCTAAGGGGAGCTTAAGATGCAGGAGGAAAAGGAGGAATTGAAAGCTAATGGCAGAAACTGGAGGAAAAAAAGAGTTCTAGGAAGGGCAGGCTGAGGAATTCAGTCATTTAAAAACAAAATGGCAGGCAGGCAGTTGATTGAAAATAGCCATGTGTACATGTACACACACATGCACACACACGTGCACACCCTGAACAATGACCTCCACTTTTTTTTTTTTAAGGAGCAACAGACTTTGAGAGCAAAAAATGGTGAGGAGTAAGTTGTCTGACCATGACTAACACTGAAATTTCATAGACTTTAAGGCCAGGGCATCTAGTCTGAATGTAACAAGCCAATGAATTTCAGCCATTTACCCCTAGATTGAGTAACCTGTGCTTAATGACAGCATATGTTCCAGAAAAGAAGCTGATCCTTATTAGAAGATAGTGAGACTTCACCCTGCTAGAGTGATCATTCAAAGAATCAATCTCACTATAACAAAACCATTTCTCATTTGAGCTTCTCTAGCTTTAATCACTAGTTCTCACTGTGCCTTTCTCTGATGGACTGAAAAGCACTTTAGTACAATCCCCACCAGGTAGAACTCTCACAGCGCCACTTTCAATATGCCTGTGCCCTTATATGACAAAGGCATTATTTACACTATGCTAAGCATGCCAGGTATGTTGGGCAGACTCAGCTGTGTGTACCTCGGAAAGCAACCCATTCAACAGTGGTTTAAGTCACTATTAAAATTGCTCTTAATGAGATGCAAAAATAATAATTGGTGGAGTGTGCCCAAGTGCTTATCAGCACACAGCCCACGACTCTGTTACTGAAATCTCTGGGAATGGCAAGATACACAGAATCCAAATCTCTTCTCTGCCACAGTCTTTTCCAGCCAAGAACTTGCAGAAGAAATCCCAGAGAGATGCAAAACCTTGGACAGCAGCTGCACCACTGGCACAGTAAGATACAGAACAAATCAGCTCAGATGGTCCATTCCTTTAGATCTGTGGTGCTCAACCCCCAGACTGTAGGCCTGATCCAGTTCCTGGCACCTTGTTGTCCAGCCTGCGGGGCTCCCTACAGGTCCATGTGGAGCTCCATGGGCCATCGCCCTGAGTACTAGATCTGGCACACAGGGTCTGATCCTGATGCGGGGCCCTGATCCCGGTCACATGGGGTCGGGCAGGGGCAGCATGGTCCAGATTCCAGTGTGTAGGCCTGATCCTGGGGTGCAGGGTCCTATCCAGTCCACAGCCCAGCCCTGCACTGCTGATTTGGCCCATGAGGCCAAAAGGTTGAACACCACTGCTTTAGATGAATATTGTTACCCCAACATTTGCACTGTACTGTGTGTAGTGCGAGAAGCTGAAGTGAAAAGAACTTTGCTGTGGAGCGGAGGCATCTGTGGGTGCACTCCAGTAACAAAAGATGTGAAATGAAATGACCTGAATGTTCATGCTGCCTTTACTAGGGATTTCCTTGAATTTTAGTGATTTTGTGAAAGGGAAATATACTTGCATTTTCTTAAATTAAGGTTATCATTTTGTGTGTATTACAATACTCATTTGACTTTCTTTTCCCTCCATTCATTAAAATATAATATTGAATACTGAACACTGAAGTTGTACTTAAAAAAAATATCCCCAATACTACAGGTATTGATATCTGAAAGACACTAACTCTTGCTCCTAGCCTGTCCTTCACTACTGTGGTACCTATAGGAAAAGCTCAACCAACACTCCTCCTAGCTTCATACAGTAAAATACATTTTTCTATTTTCAGTTGTCACTTGGTTCTGAAATGACTTCGCTTCTAAAAAGCCAGTGACGAAAATTCTCCATTAAAGTCACTGGGATTGAGAGGAGAGAAGCATTTGATTCACTATGTAGAATGAGCCAGGACCAAGTTATTTTAGGTACCTGCTGATCTAGCTGTTTCTGCAGCTTTTCATTCTCTGCTTCAGATCTTGCCAGAGCCTTCCTCACAGCCACCAGCTGCTCATGGAATAAAGTGACTTCTTGTTCTGCCATCATCTTAGCAGTCAGACACTCTTTTTTGTTTTGAAGGGCCTCCTGTTAACACAAATGACATAATGCAATAAAGAAGCAAAGCAATGGCCCTCTCTTTGTTGCTTCTCACTACTGGAAACACAACCTATAAAATGTTTTTAATAAATCTTTGGGATCTAGCTTCTTAATATTTTGCTGATGCAGGAAAGATGGCTGTAAGTTGGTTAGGGAGGGGTTTGTTTGGGATTTTGTGTCAGTATTTTTCACTCATTTTTACTTAGACCTCATCTAAACACAGATTTTGCACAGGTACCAGCATTTTGTACAGACATTTGTTAGGAGTGTGATCTTTTACCAAAATAGTAAAATCTTCAAAATCCCTAATAAACCTATTTTATACCTTTCTTTTATGGGAATAAGCTATAACACCACTATACTGGAATTGCTTTGTCCACACTAGGGGGTGGTGGTATTTTAACTGAGCCAGTGGCAGAACTTGTGTGTTTAAATAAATCCTTAGAAACCCTCAGAAACATAAAACCTGGTTTTCCCAAGCTTTGTAGGAGGACCAGTCAGAGATATGATCAATTTACTGTTAGCTCTTAACAGGTTATAAAGACTTAAGTGTTGAATTGTGCATTGAAAATGTTAGTAATTGAAATTAAACAGGTGCTAATACCACCTACACACACACACACACACACACACACACACACACACAGTGTTAAAACAGACAGATTAAAAATCTGTTGCACTCTTTACATTTTAAGATTTACTCTTGGGCTAAGTCTTCAGTGCAAAAGTGGCTTGGGCTTTTACTCAGTTGCTGCCCCTAACCCTTCTCCCATCTGCATATAAACCTTCTCATTCGAGTTTGACAGTGCTTTAAATAAAGGCAGGCTAGCTGGCCCAGCTGCTGGTATGGACTTGAGCATGGATGCAGTTTTTACTTCTGACAGTAACCCAAATGAAAACCCATTTTTCGGGGATTTTCAAGCTAAATCACTCAAGTACTGATAGCTGTCCAATGCCTTCCTGCAATTTCTCCTGGCACATTCCCCCATACTTCACTGTGAGAGAATCATACAGCATTCAGCTTACTGCTGCAAAAGGGATCATCCTAGCAATAAACATAAATGAGCACAACTCCAAAGGTCATAGTCACTCGGGTATGGTTTTACAATGTGGCAGCTCACATCCTAGTACAGATCACCCAAATTTAACTTTGCAGTGCAGACACACCCTCTTGCTTCCTGCAATTTCACCACAGACTCTTGCTTATCCAGAGTTTTACGAGTAACATATGACCTGTAATTCCAATGTAAAAAAAAAAGGCTTCCTCCATATATCATAAGAGGAGCAAAAAAGCTGTGAATATTTTTAATTTTCCAGATTATATTTAAACTGCTTCTGCAGTCCCAGTCTATTTAACAATGTATCACTCACATGACCATGGAATAAGGACTGGATCTCACAGGCTAGGGACAGACATTACACATAAACCAGTTTAATTGATCAGAAACTGATATAAATCTATAACAGAACAGATGTTCAGTATACACAAACCAGTCTGAGGATGACTGAAACCAGTTTGAGATAAACCTGGTTGAATCAGACTTGACTGATTTGGTTCAAATGGTTTATGCAATGTCTGTCCCAGACCCCTGTGTTCTCAAGTAGTACCTAGGAATTTTAATTCATGCATGCTGGAATTAAACAAAGCTGAAATCTCATCAGATTCCTTAGCAGACAATATCACTAACAGCTGGGCTGTCACCACTAGCAAACAAAGTCTGAGTCAAATGAAAGAAAATAATCTGTAGAGGTAAAATCAGACCTCTGCTCTGCTGAATAAAAGCTCATTCAGAACCCAGAGTTCAGCTGCATCCAAGCAGACTCATCCTCCATTTCACTGGAAAAATAATGCAAAGAGATTTGCTGGAAAGCAGGACCTCCAGCTTCTGGTATTTGTTTCTGGAATTGACTTTGTCTGGGACATCTGAGTGTGCTCCCATTTTGTACTCTGTGCTGTATGACAATTAGTTATGGATACAGGACAGGACTCTCTCAGGAGTCAGGCCCAAACTGACAACAATGGAAATCAGGACACAGGTTACAGGGTGATTGTTTCCCCAAGTCTCAAAGAAAGGCAGCCTGAAAAGTGTTGAGTGGAAAGGGAGGTTACCTAAACACTTCCTTTTCAAAGGTCCTTTGGCATCCTACAGCACTCCACTCCCCACCTGCTCTGTGGCACACTCAGTTGTCTCCGAGCTCTGGTCTCATGCTGGAGCATTGCAGCATGCCAAGGACACCAGCAATGCGGGCCCTCCCCACTAGCTGGAGATTGCATCCACCACTGCACTCCTGCTGAAAACGTGACAAAAGTGTTTATTTGACCAAACTCATGGGACATTCAAGGCAGGTTTAAAATGGGATGGATGGGCACCCGAATGACTTATTTCTCTTCCTTCTGGCCAGGAGACAGTTCCTTCCACTCCACCCAGCTGGCAGACAGGGAAGAGGCTGACCTTTCAACTGCAAAGTTCAGAGACTCCTGCCCAACCAGGTGTGGCAGAGCACTTTACTGGTGGATGTCACTCTGAGGGAGCTTGGTTTTAGTGGTCTCCAGGAGCTCTCCATTGCTACTGACTAGAAACTAAACTTCAAACAACACATCAAAATACCATGCACACTATTGCTCTTTCTTCTGTAAAGAAATCTGGACCTGCTTGTAGGACTCCAAGAACATAGAAAATGAAAACATGCCCACTCCAGTTTAAGCATTGTCAAAAATTAATAGATGAGTGAACAGCAAGACAGATGCATGCATTGCTTTGTCTATTTAAATGCATGGTCATACTTGTAAAAAGACTTTATGTACAACAAGACTCAGGTGATGCTTTAATCTTTCCTTACTGTCCCTGAGATAATGCTCATCGGATTTTTTTCTGGTTCTCTTTGGTATGGCTTAGCGTCATGAAGAATCTGTTCCATCTTTCACAGATTTTAAGATAAGCCATGCCACCTGGTTTGTAGTCTTGGTTTAAAATAACAAAACTATCAGTTCTTTTCAATTTTAATTTTTTTTTTCTAATCACACGAAGATCCATCACCCCCCCCCCCCCAATCTACAAGTTATATATCTAGTACAGTCTCTGCTTGGACAAAGTACATGTACATAATTGTAAACTCAAGTACAACTTTAACTAGCTCACATAAGCCATTCTTCTTTTACTAGTTTAAAATTAAAAAAAATGTGACCTATTCTGCCCTTCTGCACCTGACAGTACAGACAATTAAGTCACATAACCACCACTAGTATGCCTTATGTTCCATTCTCTCCCACTTCATTCAAAGCACTTTTTCCCCACTCATCCTATCTTTTATTTAAGTGTAATGATCTTCAGCCTTCATCCTGGTTTGTATAGATTTAAATTAATAGCCTCTATGGTCCACTTCTGCTTTCCTTAAGTAAAATAACCTTTAGATCACTACTGCTTCAGTGCGCATGACATTTTCTGTAGAAGTCAAATTGAAAAAACAATATTTTCCCAACCTACAGCCACAAATTTCCGAGCATTCCCACTGGCTTATATGGATTTTCTTAACACAACTGTTCCCTCTTATGTGCCTTGGTCAGTAGGGAAATAGTTCATTTTGACATTTGCCATTGTCACAATTCAACTTCAGATTCAATACTGGAATGAATATCATGGCTGTTCATACTTCTCACTGCTCTTGTTTCAGGCTGTCTGCAAACTCAGGCAGAAATCAGTGCTTAACCTTCATATTGTGACCAGAGTGTGAATTTATATTGTTAGCCACACGTTACCTTCTTTTAAAATAAAGCGTAGAATTTGGAGCAGAAAATCAGTTATATGAAAATATACTGTCTTGCTGATATGCTACCACCCAACCCAATGTGGCCTTTAGCATTGCAGAACATGAAAGACAACATTAAAAAAGAAGTGACCAGGATTTATCACCTTCTCTGCAGTTCTCAGCTTTAAAGAGAGTTGTGCCTTCTGTGCAGTGTGCTTCCAGCAGTTCAAGATTTTCAGTTTATACACCAGCTCCCCTAGCCTGCTGTTTTCATCTTGCAAGACTTGCAGCTGCTCCTGCTAATGAAGACATGACACCACAGTACACTAGTGAGTAAAAAAAAGACTTCTTACAACACAACGTTCCCTTACAACAGTTTGGAGGTTGTCTCTCTCCTCAACTGAAACTTGAATTTTTAAATCCTCAAACTCTGCAGTTTAAAACAGTGCAATTTTAGAAAGAAATGTCAGTTACTGCAACCCTGAAGAAGCAGGAAAAGCAGACACTGTAAAGAGACTAGGAGAAAAAAAAACAGGTAAATTGTGCAGAAAACACATGCTTAACTGATATAAAACACTACAAGTCTTCTGTGACTATCCTAATTTACCCTAATAATGGTTTTGGCTGATGACATATTGAATCACCTAATTTATCCTAAATGTGGATGTCCTTGATAAGAACTACATAATAACAGTATGGTAAAATCATAGGATTTATGAGAGAGGTCTTTTTTCCCCCAGGCACTGCCCATACTACAAGGCTTATTTGTGAAAATTGCACGCTCAAGGCAGGTGGCTATAAGATAATCGCATTTCCCCCTCACAGGTCGTTTTGTATGGAGCATCTGCAAAGTGCATTTATTTGATATTCAGGCATTAAGACATAATATTCTGGGCTGAGTAAAGATCCAGTTGGCCTCATCTGATTTCATGAATGAACTCTTCAACAGCTTGACCCTACCAAGTTCCACTGGAGCTAATTCTTAATGTAATAAAAAATTATGTAGATGAATGTTTATTTCTTAACAGGCTTATTTTCTTAATTGAGCAACTAATAATTCAATAGACTGTATTGTTATTTTGTCTGTTTGTTACAGTAGGTCCCAAATGTCTAGGCTTTAATATATTTTATGGTATATTTCTTTGGTTTTGAGTTGTGTAATTATTTTATAATTTTTCTCCCCCTTCCAAAGTACCTCATTCTCAGATTCTGGTTCTTCTGCAAGAGGTCATGTTACTACTTGAAGTGTTGATGGAGTCCTGCAAGCAGAACAGCACATGGGTAATCCCTGTCACTGTTCAGCCAAGTACTTGACTGCTACCATAACTGCTATTCGTATGAGTAATTTAATTGATTTACAAGAAAGCTAGCCAAAGCTTTTATAGAGAGTTTTTCAAAAAAGAGGTCAGTGTCATTATCCCCATTTTAGAGATGGGGAACGTGAGGCACAGAAAGACAAAATAAAGTCAGCCACCTTCACTTAACAGGCCAGGAATGAACAATGGTCTCACAAGTTCTAGTCTACTAGTGCTCTACCCATCAGACTCACTTGCCTCCCCTTACCAGGCATTAAAGTACTTTGGGAAGAAAGGCCTATGCATCTCTGCTTTTGGACAAGAGTGTTTTTAAGATTGCTGCTTTTCCTAGATTGCAGATTACAAGTGACCAGGACACAGCTTGATTTACCCGGTACTGGGCAGATCTGAGAACATTGTTACATCTAAATGACAATTTGAATATGACCCTTTGCCATGCTGGCACATATCACAAGGTTCTGCATCACTGTCAGTCCTGTTAGCCACAATGACTACCCTCTTCCATCTTATGCTACTTCAATCACTTGATTTTTAACAAAGACAGGCTGACAGCCTGTCACTGCCTGAACTGGAAGCCCAATGGACTGCTTGTCCCCGAAGTTCAGATTGGGTCTTGAATCCAGGCACTTGGTTTAGGTCCATAATTTCTACCTTTAAGAATGAGCACATTACACTCCTTACTGTGGACAAATGTTCTTTCAATCCTTTATCATCCGTGGTTGAACCAAATTTTTTCTTCAGTTCAATCATGCTGTCAACCCCTTCTTTTCTCACTTCACTGACGATCTCAAACACTTGTTGACACATATTAAGGCGATAGTCATCCAGCTTCCCCTGCAATTACAAGCAGAAGCCAGAAGAGAAGATAAGTGCATATGAAGTTAAGGAAACAGTATTTTAGATAATGCTTCCATATGAAAATATACAATTAAACTGACTGATTTTTTTTTTAGCAGAGCATACAAGCTAATTAATGGCTTTTATAATTGTCTCAGGCTCTCATTTCTCTTCAGATTTTGAAAAACTCTTAAAAGCGGATTGTATTTTACCCATCAGCTGCTGGAGAAACATGAGCTCAGGACTCTCCCACAATTTCAGAAGGTAGCAGAAGTAAGAAAACCTTCTGGTAAGAACTGATACTTTATAACAGAACATAATCACAGAGGAAGGAGCAAAGTTCTTTCTCTAGCCATGAGTAATTTCAGCTGCACAGCTTTATAAACAATCAACAATTATGTGTAGGGTATGATTATGTTACGAAAGCAACAACCTATTGTAAGGACAGGTTTTTCTGGTGAGAACAGGTTCACTTTAGAGACAGCAAAAGAAATCACAAGATGGGACCCTACATCATTTTGCTAGCATCCTGTCATCACCAGGAACATTAATCTGCTTGTGGGCACTGAGAAGATACCCTGGGGGGGGGGGGGTCTGGATCTGGATCAGGGGGATGAATTGGATTGCATCTAACATAGGATGTGAATCAAGTATATATCAGATGGGGGCAGTACCAGGATGTCATTATCCAAGCGAGGTAGTACTTTACTGATATCAAGTATCTACTGTTTTTACTGTAAGATTATCTAAGAAGTAAGATATCCTTTAAACTGAGTGATAGTGTCACACATTATCCCTAAGATTTTGAGAAAAAAAAACTATATGGACCACTTAAAAATTAAATTTAACATAAAGAAAAGTTGTCATCCTTACAGCTATAAAATGCAGGAGTCCCTGCTCTTTTGGATGTGGCAGCAATTCCCTTCCCAACAGATCTTCTCTTCAGTAGAAGAGATCCAGCTCCTTCCCAAACAAGGAGTTTTACAAGCTGCTCCATAGGATGTTAGTGAGAGAACAGCAGTTCACTGGTCCCTAAGCGAATTTCTGTAATTCACGCCTTTGTTTGCCAGTAGGCTGGCTAAGTAATACAACAGCACATTAAGGACTTCTTGGCTACCCTCATATTTTATACCTACTTTTAGCTGCACACAAGTCACAAACAGATTCCGCACTAATGTTTCATATTCATCTTGCACTTCTTTTCTTATCTTCTCTTTGAGACTGAGCTTTTCACCTTCTAAATCAGCAACTCTAGCTCTTAGAGCAGTTACTTCCATAATCATCTCATGACTCAGCTCTGCAATCTATCATAGGAGAGAAAGTGACTCAGTGAAATCAGAGACAACACAGGGAAACCTGACAAAAAACCCTAGATCTAAATATCCTGGAACTGTGAAAGTTTGGACATGAAGCAAAACTTCCAATTTGTGCCCATATCTAACTGAAGGCAAATAATTAAGCAAATTAATAAAATCATCCCGGCTTTGCTTTTCTGCTTGTTTAGAGATATTTTTTCCAGGAGCTGAATATAAACGATCATTGGACCAATGACTTTAAGTTGCAGCAAAATAGGTTTAGATTGGGTATCAGGAAAAACTTTTTCACTGTTAGAACAGTGAGGCAATGGAACAGATGGCCTAGGGAAGTTGTGGGCTCTCCATCACTGGAGGTGTTCAAGGAGAGGTTGGACAGCCACTGATCTGGGATGATCTAAGTATAGTTATGCCTATATTCAACTATGGGTATTTCCTATGCTTCTGGGCTTTGCTGGTTGCCACATGGGGCTGGCCCTGGCCCCATCCCCACTGGCCCTGGCCCCATCCCAACGCTGCTGACAGCCCCGGCCTGGTGCTGGCACTGGGCTGGGGCCCACAGTGGCAATGGTGCTGGCTGGGGCTGGGCCTGCCAGCAGCATGTGGCCAGGCCCGGGGCCCATGGCAGCAGTGGTGCTGGCTGGGGCCTGCAGGTGGCATGTGGCCAGCAGCACGGGGTTGGGGCTGGGGCCATGGAGGAGTGGGGGTTGCGGCCAGGGGCTCTTACCCGTCTGAGGTTGGCGGTGTTCCAGGGCTGGGGTCCAGCAGTGGCAAGGGTCAGCAGCAGCACAAGGCTGTTCCCAGGCAGCCATGTGCTGCTCAATCTGGGCATGCCTCTTCCCGCCCCTTGGGGTAGGAAGCAGCCCGCGTGCCAATAAAAACCATGCCGCGTGCTATGTTGAACATGCGTGCCATAGGTTGCCGACCCCTGGGTTAGGCAATGGATTTGTATAGGATGGTTTGGACAGGGATAACCTTGCCTCAGGCAGGAGGTTGGACTAGATGATCTATGTACTTCTCTATGACTCTATGTCCCTAACAGAGTTCACACCCTAAATTTTGAAAGAGAAAGAAGCAGAAATTGCACACAAAACCCAAAAGCCTATTTGTGGTTATGATGGAAGAGAGAAAGAAGATCAGTAGATTTCTCTCATCCATGGGTGAGAGGAACTGAAAGAAAGAGTATGATGGAATGCAGGGATATTGGGGGAGTGTTTCAGGGGACTTTATCACCCCAAACTGTCCACCTACTACTAACAGTGGCTGGCAGCCTGCATCTGGTAACACCTAATCCTAACTACTGCCCCAACAAATGTGAAAGTCAAACTCTGCCAATGAATATTTGGGGATGGTCAAGGGAGGAAAATACTGAGAGGAGGATTCCATGCAGTACAATGAGTAGAACCATGCCCCCACCTTGGCGATAGTAGTGTGGGAAATGAGCATTAAATTGTCTGGTCAAATTCTGGGTTGTAAATTTTGTGGGACAAGTGTGGTATCTGCTAGTCAATGATCATATAACAATGTTGTATTGGTGTAGATACAGCACTAATGTAATCCCAAAATGGCAATCAGCTCAGCAGAAATAGGAGAATGACCAATAGATGTTAGATATCAAATGGACACAGGCAGGCATAATACAGTTATTAATGTATAAATTCCTGGATTTGGAGGTTGTAGAGCAGGAGCAGGCCTTAGTTTTGGCAGCAACCCTAAAAGCAACATGGAGCTAAAGGAAACAAACCTTCAGATACTGTACAGTAGAAAAGCTCACAAAGAAATGAGTAAATAAGTCAAGGGTGGGGGCATACACATCAAACAAGGAGTAAAAGTACTAAATAGCTACTGTGAAGCAGGATTCTTGTGGAATAACTAGAATGTGCCATCATACATACAACCAGAGGGGAGGGTGCAATTCAAACTGCAAATACAACCTAAAAATGCATTTCCTAATATCAGAGTACTTGATTTTGCAACCTTAATACTGCTCTTTTAGCACCATCTACCACATAACAGTCTATTCAAAGTAAGCATAGAAATATCTTTAGCTGTACTTAGAAAGACATATATTTCTCATACTCTGCCATAGTAAACTAAAGCCTTTGTGAAGGATATATTTTTAAATATAGGAAGTTCCTCAGAAAGTGAAGAGGCTGCACTATAGTAACCTGCCATTCAGATGCTCTCTGACTTATACATTATATTTGGTGGGTTTCACGTACAAGATCTCAAAGTGCATCATAAACTGGATGTATGGATTGCTGACTCACTTTGGCGATGCTGCCGTGGCTGGGATGGAACAATACAGCCATTCTATATTAGCATTGGTACATAAAATTAGCATCGGTACATAAAACAAATAACATTCTCCCTGTAATTTCAGAGGAAGTTAAGTAAGAACGTGGAACTATCCAAGTTGGACACTGGCCAGAGCGCAGCAGAATATTGGTCAGATCAGAGAGCACAGCTCCTGAAAAATGTCTCAGTTTGAATAATAACCGTTATTGGTGATTATCTCTTCTATTCTACTGGAGTGGCCATCTTTGGGATGACATGTACAAGCCCCAGCAATGGAGTGGGACATTGGTTCAGTAATTGGTTACATAGAAGATTCCCCCATACTGAACACTGCCAGCTAGGGAAGGCTTTCCATCCATAGATTCATAGATGTTAGGGTCGGAAGGGACCTCAATAGATCATCAAGTCCGACCCCCTGCATAGGCAGGAAAGAGTGCTGGGTTTAGATGACCCCAGCTAGATGCCTATCTAACCTCCTCTTGAAGACCCCCAGGGTAGGGGAGAGCACCACCTCCCTTGGGAGCCCATTCCAGACCTTGGCCACTTGAACTGTGAAGAAGTTCTTCCTAATGTCTAGTCTAAATCTGCTCTCTGCTAGCTTGTGGCCATTATTTCTTGTAACCCCCGGGGGTGCCTTGGTGAATAAAACTTCACCAATTCCTTTCTTTGCCCCCGTGATGAACTTATAGGCAGCCACAAAGTCGCCTCTCAACCTTCTCTTGCGGAGGCTGAAGAGGTCCAGGTGCCCCAGTCTCTCCTCATAGGGCTTGGCCTGCAAGCCCTTAACCATATGAGTGGCCCTTCTCTGGACCCTCTCCAGGTTATCCTTGAAGTGCGGCGCCCAAAACTGCACGCAGTATTCCAACTGCGGTGTTACCAGCGCCCGACAAAATCAAAACCCAAAGTGCCATAGCGGCAGCCTGTAGGAAATCATCATGCTTGGTATCAACAAGCCCATAAAGAAGGGCAAAGCAATTGGTTAGGCCCTCTGGGACAAAGCCTGCCTTGATGTGTCTATAGAGTGCCCAGTATAACTGGGCTGTGAACCTGAAGAGGACCTCCAAACACAACTGAAAAAAAAAAAAAAAAAATGGATAAATCACCACCACCAACCTGACTAAGGGTGACTTCAGTTTGCTTTCCATCTTCTTCTACTGCATATAGTTCCTGAAACAAAGCACAAAAGATGTGTTGTGAATATGTTCTTGCAGCTAAATTCTCACTTGCAGGGAGTGAAGATGGTAAGAATACTTGTTCTTTCTGGTAGAGCAGTCGGTGCTGCTGCTGGAGGATGTTTTCATAAAACATGGAATAGGTCTCAAAGTTGCTGCGTTCTCTGGCCATGATGTCACAGCCCAGTGCAGTGAGGCAGCTTTGTAAATGATCTTTTGTAAATGAAATCTGGAGAGAGAAACAAAAACTCTCATGGGTAATCCAAACCTTAGGTTTTGGTCATGTTCAGATTCATCTTGCTACACTAACAGGTATTTCTTGTTCTCTTCCTGGTCCCTCACAACTCTGGTCCAAGGTATTCATAGTTTGGCCTGACCTTCCAGCCTGCCATTCAGAAAATGCCCACCCCCAGGGATGGGGTTTCATATGGAGACTAGTTCCTCTGCCTGTAAATACTATGCTCCAGAGGAAACCTTTATTTTCCAATATGCCATTGAAAGGGGAGAAGGAACAGTCCAGAAAGGTGAAGTTCCCTCAGAACATGCATCAGTTCTTACAGATCAGAAAGTTTTGATGGGAAGGGAAAAAAGCTTTTCCTTTTCTCCCCTAAAATCACTCAGAATTTGGATGAAAAACAGAACTGAGGCATGTCGCTAGTTTAAATATATAGTCATATCTCAATGAAAACAGTGCGGCAGGTCTGAAAAACTTGACCTTTCATGATGATAGAATGTATGTCTAGAAAAAAATCTTTCATGTCAAAAAAATCCCAGTCACAAATGTTACCTAAATACAAGGATAATTTCATTCACCAGTAAATTGCCTCACCTTTGGGTAGATAGTGATAAACTATGTGACACTATGTGAAAAATCCCTGCATTGCCCAAAAGTAATCATTACAAGGTAAAAAACACAAACACAGCTAGAAAACCAGAGTCGGAAACCCTGACTGTCAGCTCCAAAAATACCAGCTTCTACCAGTTAGCTGAGAAGAGGTCTGTCATGTTCTTTGCGGACCAGCTGAGACAAAGTAAAACATAAACAGCAATTTCATATACCAAGATCAGGTCAGACATCGAAATGCCCATTCTGCAGGTAATGCTGACCATATGCTTAATTAGTTTTCAATCAGAATGAAAAGTCAAAATTCCAGGATTTCATGCAAAATCTAAATTCCAAAATGTTTTGCTACAATAAGGTTGAAATATTTCATTTTAAAGGTCAAGTACCATGTAAGCTATACCATTAACATTAATATTATGTGTATATGATATAGAAGTTAAAATAAAGCCAATTATCTTCACTTTATGGAAACATGGTGCTTCATCATCATCATTATTATTATTATTAACGTGAAACAAAGGTGACTCAGTTCATTTAGACTGTCCCATCTAAAATGTCACTGAAATAGACTGGCTCCTGGAAAAATGTTTTGACTTCAATGAAACTCTGGTTTCCAATGGGAAACCTGTTCTGGTCAAAAATTTGATCAATTCTAATGACAACTATACCATGCAGGAAACAAAGAACAGGTGTTTCAACTGAAATTGAGCAGTGAATTTTCAGTAGAAGAAATGTAATCACCAATTTGTAAATCAGCTAGGATATTAGGTTTAACATCTCTACTCTCTGAAAGGTCATATCCATTTTTTTTTTTTATGATCAAAAGGGTCAAGTCATTTGTTTTCTCTCACACTGGAAAGATGGCATTTCCAGCAGTGCAGTATTTCCTAACATCACGCTATGATATTTGGTTTCACGTTGACTCAGGAGGAAGAGTTCCAGTTTTGAATCCCCAGCATCACCTCCTGTGCTTTTTAGAATTGCTTCTAAACCTCTGGTCTAAAATATTAACTCACCCTCACCTGAGCATGATGGTAAGATCTCAAGGATCATATCACAAAGTGGTAGGGTGTCAAGGATGATAAAACACCAGCTCACTATCAGCACTGATATTATAAAACAATGTCTGACCATATACTCATGAAATAATGCTTCTCTTTTGGGTCACTGACTGACAAGGCGTTTCAAGCTGTAAGGTAATAAAGCTGTAATAGCAGATTAGCTATGCTTGGTTAGAAACACAGCATACACACCTCTGCATCAGATTCTTGGGAATTTTCCATTAGCCTCTGAACAAATGTTTCAACAATTTGTGGTCTTATAACTGAGAAGTTTTCCTGCATGACACGATGCTTCCAGAGCTCTGGAGGGGTGGGGGAGACCAAAAACAAAAGCAATGCATCAGAAGGTATCTGCATCACAAAACACTGTACCTGCTCTAATCCCAGTAAGATGACTCCAACTGCATTTTATGGTTCAAGATTTTTTAGTTTTTTGAACAGTGTATATTGCTGAAAGTAAGAACTACTACAAATGTATTGTAAGACTGGCAGGTGGTGAGAGGAGGAGGGTGCAAAATCACCAGATGCAAGCTGCTAGCAGAATCAAAATATTTTATTTTCAATAGTGTTTGAGTAAAGTTGCATCTGTTATGGTCCAGAAAATACATGAAAGTCAAGGATTTTTGTGGTGATATTTTTACTGGACCAACTGAATGGCTGGGATAGACTCAGACATGTTTTCAAATAGACATAGTTAGCCTTGTTAGTCTGAAGTCAAATAGAAGGCAGGGTAGATTTGAACCTTATAGACTAACCAAGTATATGTTGTGATACACACGCGCGTGCACACACACGTTTGTGTGTGCTGAAGCTCACTTAAACAGATGCTGTGAAAGAACATGCAGAAAGCAGAGTACAAGGAGAAAAATTAAAATTCTCTCTCCATCTTCCACTCTGTTTTCTGCACATCCTTTTACAGCATTTGATAAAATGAGCTTGGGCCCATGAAACTTTGGGCTATACCTATACCTGTATGTATGTATGTATGTATGTATGTATATATGTGTGTGTGTGTGTGTGTGTGTGTATCTACTTTGGTCAGTCAGGTCAGCACCTAGGCCTTTTTCAGGTCACCTAAAGAAGGATGTATTGCATTAAAAATTTGTCTATCTCAATCACGAAGTTGGTTCAATAAAAGATATCACCTACAACAATCTTTGACTTTCTTCCTTTAAATAGATTAAGTTAGGGCCTTATTTAAAACTGGCCAGCCACTGATAAAGGAGCTCTGTGCGAATATTGTGGGCAGAGCACAGCTTTTTTTGTAGTAACTATTTTTGTTAAAAAAAAAATACTGCTGTATGCAATACCATTTGATGGGGAAAAGAATGGTGCCAAATACTTGTATAGAGCCATTATTTTCACCCTTTGTTTGTACATCCATTAGCATATGCAGTTACTAGGCTTGTACAGGCTGTGATGGTAACTGTTCCAGTTAAGAGCAGAGTAATGCACCTAAATTATTTTAAAATCTTGGCTTTAAGCAGCATCATTAGGTTTAAGTGATGACCCCCAATAAAAAAGTGGGTGCACTTCATGTCTGTTAGGCCCTTAACAGACACGCAGGTAAAGACACAATAGGATCTGATACATGATCCACACAATCGCACTTCCTGCCAGGCCACGCATGCATGGCAGGAGGCATAATTGTGGGATTGAGTTATCTGATCCCATCATACCTTATTGTCCCAGGATCCCAGGCTCCACTTGCACCAACAAGTAGCAAACTCCTTCATCTGGGAGACCCCTCAGCTGATGGGACTCCCAGCCGCAGGGGTGCACCATGCCTTAGGGGTGCATGGTGGCCCCTGAGGCTGAGAACCCAGATCAGCTGACAGGGCTTCCAGTCACGGGAGCATATGGTGTACCCCTGTGACTGGAAGCTCCATCAGCTGTGGGCTAGCAACCACACAGGTGCACCTGGCCATACGTTTAGTTAGTGGAGTCACAGGAACCAGCTACAAAATTATTGCACCTTTTTGTGGAATAACTTTGTGGCTTATTCCTTGTTTTATGATGCCATTGATTAAACATGCGTCTGGGTTAGAACTTAAGATGTGATTAACTGGTTAATCATGTCTTAAGTGTGTCTCGGCTGGGCTGAACCGACTCGAGGTGATTCAGAATTTACCCGTTCGTCAGGGCGGGCTGGTGAATAGAGAGGCTGACAAGGCTTAATGGTTGCAAAAAACTTTACTTACGTCGCGGGTGGCTGTGACGGAAACGGTTCGGTCGTCTGGACAACAATGTGAGTTGCTCCAGCTGGCGAGGCCAATGCCAGTAAACTCGTCCGTAATTCAAGCCGGCGGGAAAAGGGTACGTCTGGGACTGCGTTCGGCGACGGGAAGAAGGATCGATAGGTGATCAGTCTATCGATCAGCTAGCTGCAAGTCGGATCTCTAAGAGGCACTCTGCAGCGTGCTCAAAGTTCTTCGACTTGGGCGGAAGTCGCGCTAGTTTTTAAATGGCCAGCAAGCCAATTACCGACCGCCACGTGTGAATAATTTAGCACTAGCCAATTGCGGGGCACGAATTTGCATCTGAATGGCGGGAACTCTTTGCACTGTGCACCTCCATGCTGCAAAGAGAAAATGCATCCTGCAAAAGCAGCTGCAAAAGTGGCGGGAACTCCCTCCTGCACGCAGGTTCTTCATGCAGAAAAACCCCTCGCTGTGCAAGAGGCTCTCGTGTGTCAAGAAAATTCCATAGTGCCGAGGCACCAAACTCACTGGGTTATGACATGCCCCCTTGCCGACGGCACAACTGGAACTTTCGACACACGAGCACATTATACGGATTTTACTGACTTGGCAAAGCCTTCGCAACCAATATACACACACACACACACACACAAATAACTTTGAACACATAACAACAACTGCTGATCATCGTCTGATTGGAGAACATTCCGCTTCGGTCCGTCTTCTCCTATAACAGACAATGTCAGTCAACACTTAACAAAATAAAATAATGCTATAACAAGTCCTGAGTAGATGGTTTTTTTGTTGTCTCAGTGCCTCCCTCGCAACCATCACTTTCTGGAATCAGGTGGTTGTGGATTACTGCTTCTGCTGGGGTTAAACCTGTGAAGAAAACAAAATAAGACAAAACACAACGAGAAAGAATCATAATTGGTTTCACTGTAAGGATACTGGGTGAACATCGGAACGGCGAGTTATCCAGTTGTGATAAACAATAATAGGGGGACAATCAGGCTTCTCTTCCAGTTGGACAGAATAGGTATTGGGATATTGTCCCGGCTGTTGAACTGTCCCTTTGTGAACTTGTGGATGAGACTGATGAGGGTGAGGTATTGAAATCCACACCAATTCGTCAGGTTGATACTTGGGCTCCCAAGGTGAGGGTTTCTGGACATTAGCTTCATCCCATAACGGCTTAGTAGTGTTTAGTGAAATAAGGACATCATGATTAAATTTAGTCCAATTTTTAAACATCCCTCCTCCTCTAAGGCGAAGCTGCTCCTTGTATAAACCTATGTGTCTCTCCACAACGCCGTTGGACTGCGGATGGTACGGCAGATGAAGATGCCATGCCACATTGTGAAGACGAGCAAACTTATCCAAAGCATTAGAGTTGAACGGAGGTCCTCCATCAGACTGAATTTCATGAGGAGGCTGCCAGGTGGCAAACACAGCAGTTAAGGCAGTAATAACAGCAGTAGCATTGCTTTTTCGTAAGGGAATAACCTGTAACTGTCTGGTTCCCAAATCAACCACAACTAGTCCTTTATTTGGCGGTTTAGACCCTGGGAGGGGGCCCAGCAAATCTACCTGCCAAACTTTTCCTGCCTGAAACTGAGAAGGATCGAAAGCTCCGATCTGATGCTTGGTTTTATGACACTTTTCTTTAGCACACGTTTCACAGGCCTGAGCTACCTTTTCCCAATCCCGCCTGGCTCCATATGAGGCCGGTTCTGTAATGGTTCGGCACCAACGTTGATGACAAGCCCGTGGTCCCGGGTGACCCCAATTTTCGTGAAGCCACGTGAGGAATGGATTTGCTTCAGGATCAGTGGTAGATGTGACAGGCAAAGCTATGTCGGTCCGGAGTGGATCCTCCAAGAGCTTGTCAATTACCTCATGCACTGTATCAGTATCTGAACGATGGGACTTAGTGTGCCTAATCAATGGAAGACGTACAAATCTAGTTAACGTCCTCCAGATGTCTCGCCAATCATCCAAGTTCTTGGTGGGAAAAGCTGTGCCCGTAAGAATTTTGTAGATATACTGCGAATCAATCGCGATGATCGGAACTGGGAGTGTATCGTTATGATACATCAAACAATGTTCCAGTACCTTCAGGAATCCTAATAATTCACATTTTTGGGACGAATTATCATCTGGGTCGGCTTGGAAAATTCCCTTATGACAAGCTTTACAGTAGTATCCATAGGCTCCTTCATGTCGGGAAGTTCCGTCCGAGGCCATCCACGCTGGGGCTGAAGTTCCATACAGCGTAGGAAACTTTTCCTCATCTTCTGGGCTTGGATCAGGTACCGTGTCTTCCAATCTCCAACAATGCCAGTTATAATGGTGGGTTAGTACTAGCGTATTCCAGGTCTTAGACTCCCCTTGAAAATGTGGGTCGATTCTTCCCGCATCTAGCAAGGGTAACAATGTGGCACCAGGAGCGCGTAACGTCCCATGCCCCCTTGCTAACAGCTCCACCAGTTGTTCGGCTAGGAGAATCTTTCCCATAGCTCCATATCGATGTTGCGCCGCTTGAAGCGTCTTGTGGGCCGTGTATACTAACTCATCGCGGGGGTTATGCACGACAGCCCACATGTGATTGGTCGTGAATCCAAGGGTTATGGTCAGTGACTTGCCCATATCGATGGCATGGAGTTGTGTACATTTAACCGTGGTTAGCAGGCGAAGCAGATTCTGCTGATCCTTTTCCGTCCAAGGCGTGGACTTTCGGGACTTGTCACGAATGTCGCTGTAATTTAGTAAGGAGTGCCAGATCACTAGGTCCAATATAATGTCGATACCAATTTAAATGACCCAAAAGCTGTTGAAAATGCCTCTTAGTGACAGGGTGGAATGTTTTTAGTGGATCGATGTTAGGACCCTCATGCGAAACTCTGTGGCGGATGGAACCAGTGTATCGAGTGCCAAGGAACATAATGTCATCTACAGGATGTAGGCTTGACTTTTCCTCGTTGATGGTCCATCCCTCACTTTGAAGGTGAGCAACCAGTTGATTTACTACCGGCAACTACAGAGCTATTGCGACCCATGATGGCAATATCATCAACATAACTCCAAATTTTTAATTCTTTTTCTGGGGGAAGAGAATGCAAGGCTCGAAAATTCTTCAGGGTGTTATTCATGGCACCAGTGGCTAACGATGGAGCGTTGCAATATCCTTGCGGACAAACTGTCCACCTGTACATGATGCCATCAATACACATATTCAGTATTCCTTCCGGGTCAGTTATTGGGATAGAAAAGAACATGTTTTTCAGATCTAATGTAACTCCGACCCACGGACTTTGCTGGAACTGTGCCATCTCAAACATACACTGTGGCAGAGTAGACGGATTAGGTTGTTGAAGTACTTGGCATCTTTTATTGACTTCTCGATAGTCCACGACCAACCGAGCTTCATTAGGCTTCCCAGGTTTCGCCACTCCCCATCCTGATGATAGATAGGTGCTGGCTGTTACGGTCTTAATACAGCCTCGTTGCTCAAGTCATTGCAGAAGGTTAGTAAGTGACCATTTCAGAGAATCTTTAGTTGGGATTGGCCGATATCACCAGGTGGAAGTGTCACAAAGCGTTGGTCGATGCCAGTCCTGCTCTGGGACAATTACGGGTAATGCCTGTAGCACTTGTTCCCTGAGGTCAAGCGTCTTTATCCCCGGGATTCCTAAAATGTTGATGCCCCCTAGAACAGCTTCTAGGGGATATCGGTGATCCTGAACCCAGAAACTTGACCTTTGTTGTGACAGCGATAGCATTAAGCCCTTGTACTTTGATCGTCTTGGTGGTCTTTTGATGAGGTATCATCGAGGTAATCACATTGGTCTGAGCTCCAGTGTCAAGAAGGAAGGATACCTGTTGTTTGTCATCCGGATCGGTAGGGTTGTAAACAGTAAGTTCAGCATATGGTCGAGAATCAGTAGGATCAGGTCTGAGTTGAGGAAGGCCGCCGGCGGAGCCGACAGCCATTACTCATTTTTTGACAGATCCTCAAACTTAAATCCCATTGCTTCAGCCATACTGGTCTGGGCCTTGTCTCTCAAAAGTCTCAATTGAGCCTTTGTTAGCCCGGAGTGAGCAAGAAGAAATCCGAACACAGTCCTTTCCTTCAGTGTTCTTTCCTTTGAGATTCTTTCTTTTGGGGTCCTTGGAGGCAACCCCCATGGCTCTCGCTGAGGGGTATACCCTGAACGCCTAGGCCTCAATGTTGCAGCCAGGTACGCTGAAGGTCGATCCCTTATGTCATTAGAAGCTTCCTCACCTTGCTTCATAAGTGCCTGCAATCGTGGGAGATGGCCTAAAAGACTTCCCGCTGGTTGTCCTGCTATCGGGTTCAAGAAGAGTCGGAGTGTAACAGCATTCGCTCCTCCATACACCTCCACGCAGGCATCTATAGCTTCCAAGGGCGTTGGAATTGCCCCGGGATCCGATAAGTGATGATGAGCCCATCTCTCTTTACGCTGGACTGCTGTTAGTCCCATTGGATTTGTTCTCGGGCTCCATGAGAGATACGACACTCCAACTATAGCCAGGAGAAGTTGTTCTGCTGTAGCCTTCTTCAGGCAACCCTTGTGGCAGGTGTGAAATTTGTGGGTCACCTGTCCTACCACAAGTGCCGGGAGCAGGATAGGCCAGTGGGCACTATCCGTGACCACATTCAAATCAGTAGTGCATCCTCCGCTCCATGCTGCTTGTCGTGTCAGGGCACTCGCTTATTCTTTATCTAGAGTGTCGGATCCAAATTCTACTATCAGTCTTCCTAACCACATGGCCAAGGTTTCTTCCGGCCTGATTTTAGAGTCTTTGCAAAGCTCTTGAATCTCTGGTCTGGTGCGTGTACGAGGGATAGTGGTGGTACGCATGGTACCTTCTTCATCCTCAACATGCTTTGTCACTGCTATCGGGTAAGCTGCAGCAGAGAGAGGGTTAAATTCTGCGTCTGGGAGCATTGGGTACATCCCTCCTCCCATTGCCCCCTCCCTGTGGTAAAGAGGCGTGGTTGCAGGGAATGACGTCACCTCAGGAGGTGGAGTCACCAAGGGAATCCCTGCCGGGTCTTCCAGAACTCCACCCCTCCTTTCCGGGTTCCCCGGGTAGCTCGGGCTTCTTTCGCCACCATTTTCTGCTAGCAGCATCATACGGCCGGCACTGTTAAGAAACGCTGCTCCAGAGCCCTTTGCTGTCTGCTCCAGCAATTCTTTACCCGCAGTATACATCTGAGCCTCCAGATTTACGTATTCCCTCAATAGGCCCGTTACTGCATGGAACAGCACATCGATCATCTTTCCCTTTTTCCATTTAATTAGACCCCACTTCGGCTTGTGACGGCCCTTAGTTTCTAAATCCTCCCGCAGCCAAACGAGGAGCTCATGGCCCCGCGACTCAGGCACCAAACCCGGACAGTTGAACCAGTCTGCGGGGGTGGGTTCCCCCCCCCTCCTTAAAGTATCGGGTGCATTGGGCGAACTCCTGAGCAGGGGTCAGCTTTTCTGCCTTCTGCGCTTTCACCCCGGCTAGGGATATTGTTGATGTTTCTTCCGGGGGCCGATGGTAAACCCGGTCGCTCCCCATTATGCATCCGAACTCCCCTAGGGATAGTTTTGTTCTCCGTTCTTTTATTACGGTCTCTTCTCTTTTTACGGAGAAGTAACCATCAATACTTCTCTCCTCCCCTTCTACCGCCTGGTGGTAAGCGATATGCGCCCATAGATCGTTAGCATTCTCTACGTGGCGGTTCCCGGTGCGCCAGGGGCAGCACCCAATTAAGTTCTTCTCCATCACCGTGCCCTTTGATCCCATAGGCATGTGCTGCAGTGATCCCGATCCCATCCTCGTCGCCATGTCTTGGCCGGGCTGAACCGACTCAAGGTGATTCAGAATTTACCCGTTTGTCAGGGCAGGCTGGTGAACGGAGAGGCTGACAAGCTTAATGGTTGCAAAAAACTTTACTTACGTCGCGGGTGGCTGCGACGGAAATGGTTTGGTCGTCTGGACAACAATGTGAGTTACTCCAGCTGGCGAGGCCAATGCCAGTAAACTCGTCCGTAATTCAAACCGGCGGGAAAAGGGTACGTCTGGGACTGCGTTCGGCGACGGAAAGAAGGATCGATAGGTGATCAGTCTATCGATCAGCTAGCCGCAAGTCAGATCTCTAAGAGGCACTCTGCAGCGTGCTCAAAGTTCTTCGACTTGGGCGGAAGTCGCGCTAGTTTTTAAACGGCCAGCAAGCCAATTACCGACTGCCACGTCTGAATAATTTAGCACTAGCCAATTGCGGGGCACAAATTTGCATCCGAATGGCGGGAACTCTTTGCACCATGCACCTCCGTGCTGCAAAGAGAAAATGCATCCTGCAAAAGCAGCTGCAAAAGTGGTGGGAACTCCCTCCTGCATGCGGGTTCTTCATGCAGAAAAAACCCTCGCTGTGCAAGAGGCTCTCGTATGTCAAGAAAATTCCATAGTGCCGAGGCACCAAACTCACTGGGTTATGACAAAGTGAAATGTGTGGTAGGAGCTTAAAATCTATTTCAAGCTGTCTGCAAACCCAAGAAGTGAAGTCTCAACTGGTTTAGTGCTGATGAACAGTTAACTTCTGCATGGATTTTCCTTGCAAAAATTTTGGTTAGAAACCTGTTCTAGAAAGGTAAAACTTAAATGTGGAAGCATGTCAAGCTGGGGAGATAGGATAAGTGCATTATGTGGGTTAGGTGCTTGACACTCCAGTTATCATGCGATGGAAATATGAGTTTGCTGAGTTTTCACATACAGGACTGGGGTTTTATAAAACCTAGAGTTTTCTGTGGTTGCAATAATTTTATTGCAAGAGGCTAGCTTGTTCCTGGTTCCTGAATGGGTGCATATGGAAGCAGAGAAGACCCGTACAAACTTTAATATCATGCAAAAGGGCTGGATCAAACGCTGGAATTCTGCCTTCTATTTATGCCCAGGAATGCATGTTCCCCAATGAGAGGTTGGCCACAAGCTTGTTCCATCCAGAAAATTGGTAGCTTAGGTAAAGTGTGCAGGATTGAGCCTTCTATGTTATGCTGCAGAAGTGGCAGGAGGTGAGACAAGAAAAAACATTTTGTATTTTAATGCTCCTTACCTGTAGGGAGGCCACTTTCTTCTCTGGCTCTTTCAGATGTAACTAGAGTCATCTCTTGGTTAATTTTCCTTTGGACATCATGGATCATATGGATTTCTAAACTCTCCAGCAGCTTTTGAAGCTAGAATTGTGTAGAATAACTTTGTTCATGTTAAATCTCTTATTGGTGACGCACCATTTGCTCTGCCTTGTTACCTGTCAGTTTAAAAAATAGCCAATTCTCTTCTAAAGAATAATATAGGATGTAGGAACACAAACTAAGATAAAGTTCATTTAGAGAAGTTACTTGGAATCCAAGTTGCCATGACTACTTTGGGGTATCTCTTGACCTCTACAATTAATATAGCCTCCTGCACACTGATCCTTGGACCTTGCACTAGGGGTCCCAGTAAAACGCATTGTAGGAGGGCGGTGTTTCTTTGGACTAGCCCGGCATGTGACTATCTAGGTCCCAAATAGTTTTAATGGTTCAACACAGCTCCACATAAATTCTCAGCAGAAAAAATGTAACCCTTCCTCTGCCTCCCCACAACCTTATAGTAATTCTCCTTTACCTGGCACATTTTGATTTCAATTTCTGATGCTCCTTTTGGGGGGAGTATGGATTGTGAGCTTATAACAAGTTCTTCAAACTCATCTTCTATGTCCATTTGCCTCGCTATGGTTTTCATAGCAGGATGTAGGATGTCAGTGCTGAAGAAACCCAGACATAGATATTACACAATTGTCTCCCAACTGTATTTTCAGCACATTCTGTTTTTCTTGATCTCAGGTCTTTACATTCTCCCAACCCCTCCCTACCCCATGGATGGGACACTGCACTCCCAGCCTTCATTCTCTTGGGACAACCTGCTTGCAGAATATGATTTTCTGTTTGTGCTGATCATGAGATACTGAACACCACAGATTACTCTCCTTCTCTTTCCATAGCTGTTTTAAATTCCCAGTGCCATGTATGGAGCAGGGAGACATGGAGCCAGGAATGAAGTAGAGACTTTCTTCCCAACAGCTAGATTAAAATATTCAGTGCCATATACTCCCTCATCCATTTATGTCTGCTAAGCAGAAATAAAGCAGCTCTGGCTGCAGCAACTGTTGCCAACCTGAATATTAAGAAGGAACTTTATGCCTCAAAACAACTAGAAGTGCTATTGACAAGAGGCAATAGCATAAGGTGGCATGGAGAGACCACCTAACTTTTACATCTTGGACTGCTTTGCACTGGGAACCAGCAATGGTGTTAGACACGTATTCGTGGTACCCAGAAACCCAGCTCCCTAGAGGGGAGTAGGAAACTTTCCCTGGTGAGTGGTGGCAGTGGAGCATCTGTATTTTACTAGTCTTTCTTTTCACAGAAATACAAGCACCCAGATCCTGCAGAGGAGCCTGGAAGAAGCCAGCCTGGCTTGACTGTCCCAGCAGTTGCAAAGCCTTTGGTAGCACAGCTGGTAAAGAAGTTGCTACACAAAATAATGCCTGAGCTCTAAGATAGGGAATGGAGCTGGGGCAAGGGGGACTTGGCTATATCCCCATGACAAATGCCTATCAAATGTCCCCTTAGCAGCTGGCATAAATTAAAGTGGTTCCAGAGCAGCAGAGACAGAGCAGGAAAAAAGAGTTTACTCAGTACTCCTACCATCTCGGGCTGCCCAGATGCCTGGAAACATGTCTTGCCACACATTTAGTATGAAGAGTCGGTGCTCTTCTTGCATGATGCTGCAGGCGCAAGAGTGTTTTACATGCTCCTGAAACTAGAAGTTGTCTCCCCCTGCAGAGTTGGTAAGTACTACAGGGGAAGAGATCCCAGGTGCAGGGAGTGTGCAGACCTAACAAAATCAGCACATGGGGCAGGTTCTGCAAGTAGGACTTGTTTCTGCAGGTAGGACTTGAGTCCTCCAAGTTTCTTTTTCCCCCTTCATAAGAAATAAAGAGAAGCTCCTTTCCCGCAGCCAACACCTTCACTCCATCTCTCTAGGTGACACTACCTTCTCTGGCCCCATCACTGGAATTCTGGCACTGCAAAGGGACAGATTTGGCCTGCTGAGAACTCCCCTGGCATTGAGAAGTCTTCAGCTAGCATTCAGCCTCCAAGGAGGATCCCTTTGCCACTCTGCTCCTCTGTGAGTGCCAGGACCAAAGGGAGCATGACCAGATCACTACTGCATGTTAGCTATCCTCAGATAGCAGATGGTGGCTTGAGAGCCTCTACCAGCTGGCACCGGTTGGAGTAATTCCCAGGCTGCTCTAAACCACTGAGGTCAGCAATGGACCAGGTACAGAACCAGACTGCTGCAATTAGCTCCTGGAGAGCCCTGCCCCGACTTTCTTCTCCACTACACAAAGCCAAGACTGGGCACCAAAGAAAATCTGCAGGCTGCCTTGCTCAGATGCCCCTCGAGTTCTTAGGTGCATATTGATAGCCCTTCTTGCACATGGGTATAAAATAGCAGTGCTCATATCTGGATGGTTTGCAACCTGTTTAATTCACAGTGGGTTGCTGAATTAAGGATGAGTGGCTCAGCTGCTTTGCTGTGGCTTTTACTTCAAAAGCTGCTCCCCCACTCAGCTGGAGCTCATCAGCAATCCCACAAAGTTGACTAGAGAAACAGCGCCCTTTGAAATAACAGCCAGAGAAAACATCTGGAGTGCCTTCACAGTCTCTCACAGCTGTTTGCTGCAACTGGATGTGACCCCTGACTAGTCCAGCCTTCACGAGGGCTATGGAACCTAACCCTGAAATCTACTGAGGTTCTACTATACCTCTGCATGGAGTCATTACAGATAACAGCAAGTCTTTAACTCCTTGTTTTTATAACACATTTATATTGGCCATCCGTAGTGTAACTGAACGGGGGCAATTGGAGCAGGAGACCCTGGTGCTGCCTTTTGTGGGGGGAGAGGTGCATATGTATGTTTGTGCAAAACTGCACACACTGCTGCCATTGGTGCCACAGCACCACAACCACCACCTGCTGCTGCCTAAGGTGCAGGGATGCTCTGTTATGCCTCTCTAGGGTGCCAAGAAATAGCAACATATGTGGCATGGGAACAGCAGGTATTCAGTGACACCATGTTATTGTGCAACTAAAATAGGCTCAGTTAGTTACAGAGACTGACATTTTATGAGAGATTTAGACTGGTTGACCAGAAAGTGACATGTAGAATTGTTAACATCCATTGAAAGATACAGGCATGTGTTTGGAAAACATAACTTGCAAAAAAAAAAAAAAAAAAAAATCAGGTAAAAACAGGATAAATTCATATTTAAAATATGGTCAGTATTGGGCCAAACAAAGGAAAGGCAGAACTTAGAAGGATCAAATTAAATGGGAAGAAAATAAGACTTCAGTGTGAAAAATAGTAGAAAAACTTCTTGTATTTAATCTTTACAATCAGTCCAGTTTAGGATACTTTAAATCAGAACGAAACTTACCAGAATAGTTCAGAAAACTGTCTGTAAAGAGGAACTGTATTGATATCCTCAACTTTCAGTTTAAGTCTGCCCCATTCTGCCTTCAATACTGACAACTGCTTCCATATTATCAAAAAAGATCTCATCAAAGTGCAGGAAGTAAGCGGATTATGTTGCCTCCACAGAGCTTTGGACGTCTTTCCACGACTCTTTGATAGGCTGGCATTTGATTCAACTATTTCTGCCAAATTCTGCTTAAATTATTATGGGAAAACATTTTGTTACAATTAGGCATTGCATTCATTTAATAGAAAAAGACAAGCCACTATATATTTGTTAGAGACTGAGTGAAAAGAACACAGTACAGAAGTGTCCTGCAAAATGCTAGCTATTATTTCATTCCCATGAATACTGATATACAACAGAGTAGCCTGAAATAAGTTACCTAGAAGATAAATCCCTCCTGAGTCTTTCACCTCAATAAAAGTTCCCTGTGAATCTCTGACAAAAGTGCCTTTATAGAAATCAAACTCAGTTCAGTTTCTGAAGGAAAAACACCCCAAAATAAATAAACGTTGTGTTCTTGGCTCATTTCTTGACACCTGCACCTCCCAACAGCCTCCAGGGATGCTATCACTACTCATTTACATGCTGACAGATTGGTAGGTTTATCTACTTCCTATCAGAAATGTCTTGAACCACTGTGCATCCCCTGAACCAAACCTTTGTGTAGATTCTGGAAAGACTTAACTGCACCCAGTGACCCTTCACTACATTGATACCACAGTACAAATGTTTTTGGAAGTACGATCTTAATCATACAGCTCTTGTTGTTGGAGGATGGTCAACCCATTCCTTTCCTCCCTCCACTTAGAAGCTCTTGTTAAAAGTACAGCAAGGTGTTTCCCTTCTAGTCCTCTGTGGCACAGTTGGAGGAAGTCAAGTGATACTCTGTCCTCCCTCCCCATCCTTGTTTCTAGAAATAGCAAGTAGCAACAGCTGGTGGTTAGCAGTAGCCCCTGTGAAGGAGCCTGTTATTATGTCTTTCTGCTCAGGAGCATTCAAAAGTTCCTTTGAAATAAACTGAAAGAACTTATCATGGAGTCAGGAATGAACTAGTTTATTCTAGCATAAATTACACGGGGCCAAAACCCATAAATTACATTCAACAAGTCTCAGGAGCGGAAGTCAAAGGGAGTTTTGCATGAAACCTATATAGCCCTGAATGAACAAATTGGCCAGAAGTACCTGTTTTTTCTTGGCTAAAGTTTGTTGTTCAGCATCATCTTCCATAACAACATCACAGCTGGTCTCCAGTATATCCTCTATTAGAAAATGAATCCCAACCAGCTCTCCATGAGCAATTTTTCGATCATCATTGCTTAGTCTGCATAGGCACAGCTAGAGAGATAGACACCTTTTGCAATATCCTAGATTATCTGGACAGATCTCAGTAAGCAACTACAAAACAAAGTTACTGGTAGTACACCTAAGATTGTGCACTATATACAACCAAATGACTTCCACTAGAAGCTTGTGGCATAGTGGACCTAAAAAACTCATGAAAAGACGTTGTGGGAGATGCCTGACAGCCAAAAAATATATAGAAGTGAGTCCAGTTTAATTATCTAAGCAAAACAAAATTCAAATGAGATGTGAATGGTAAAATAATTTTGGTTTCTGGGTTTATTTTTCAGAAAATAGCGCTGTTATTCAAGTGTAGCTCTGTTTTAATGCAGTGTGTTATTTCTATCTTATCACAACACCTCTGGAGTAACTTTCAGACGTACAATTTGTAACACTCACCATACCTGCATGTAATAATTTATGGGAATTAGGTTGCTGATAGTGACTGGAAATGGTCCTCCATCCGCTAGTAATGCTCTCCAAGGAAACAGCATCAGCGCCTAAATATATTCATCAGTAGAAAGATAATGTTAAACAAATCTAAAGGGAACTCATTTAAGCTAAGGACAGGAAGAAAGTTGAGAGCTTATGTTAAAAGGTCTCCCTCCCCTCTCGCCCGTTATTTTGGAGGCATGAAATACATTGGATTAAAGTGTTCAGGTATCATACCCAAATGATGCTGTGCTTATGCAGCAAAGAGAAATCTTACTTTCCACAGTACACGTGTGCTAAGAATACTGGGAAGCGTGAGGACCATACCCCCACCGAAGATGGACAGTGTTTCAGTACAGTATTGCCATAAGGGAAGAGGAACTAACATAAGCACCAACACATCTAAACACTGAGGAGATGCAAGAGATGCCCTACTACATCGATTCTGAAGGAGAGTAAAATATTATTTAAGAGGGAGTTAGTGATTACAGAAAATTGCAGTTTTCTACATACTGAGAAGCAACACGTGTGAAAGCAATAGCTTAGGGTCATCCAGCAGGGTGTAATTGAATGAGCAGAGGAAAATTAAGACCTAATATCTAGAGACATCTATTAACCTTTGTGTCTGGGAGCCTAAGAATTCAGCTGAAAAAGACTAAACTTCAGTGGGCCTTATACCAGTGCCTAGGGCTAACTTTTTTTTTCCTTTTACATTTTACAACATTTGTCATCCCACTGAGAGGGTTTGTATGAATAAGTTGGCAGCATACTGTGTAACCTGACTCAGAGCAGGTCTATGTGACACTGTGGTTAAGATGCTGTGACCACTGCTATGACCCACACCCTAGTGCTCTCATCACAGAGACCCTGGCAGACCTATGCCAGTGTTAGCAAAAGGAGGAATTTTGAAGTGAGCAGACAGTCAGCAGGGGCACTCTGAAACAAATAACAAATCAGCAACAAACAAAGATCAGTCAGGTCAAACAACAGGGGCAGTCAACAAGTGATGAAAAGCCTTGGGTATACAATGCATTCAACAACTCATGACTGAAAGGAAAGAAAAGACAACTCATGACAGAAAAGAAGCCCTGTCACTACAATTCAAATAGTCAAAATGGCCCGATATCTACTGTTGGGAACAGTCCTCTATTTCGGCAGCCAGAGATATGACAATACAGAGAAATGGCTACTTTTAAAGAATCTGTGCCGATTAGAAGATTTTCTGGGTCCCCAAGTCACAAAGCACAATTGACTGTAGTCACAGGCTGCTTGTACATGCCACGGGGTGGGGGTTAATTTGGGTTAGTTCTCCCTAAATTGAAACAGTGGGTTTTTAAAAACACGGCTTCAATTTAGGGAGAATTAAACCAAACTAAACCCCCATGGCGTATACGCAAGGGTGGGAGCCTGATCCTTACCTGCCTCTTCGCACAGGGGGAGGAGTAAGAGGCAGGGGGGTGAGCTGCCTGCAGGCCGAGCGGCCCCTGAGCTGCGTGGGTGCCCCCACTGGCACCCAGCCTGAGCGCCGCAGCCACGGAGAGAAGCACTGGCCCCCTGCAGCCACAGAGGGAAGCACCAGGCCCCCACATAGCTCAGGCAGGCTCCAGGGAGAAAAACAAAGAAAAATATGTCAGGCTCTCTGCTTTTTTTTTTTTTTCTTCTTCAGTGAAGCCTGCCTGCACGGACTGCTGCCAGGTCCCACGGTCCCCGAGCTGCCCAGGGCCTGCCAAGCCCCGAGCATGTCGGCTTCCAGCGCCCCATGCACTGTTGCACTTTGTTAGGTAGCAGACTAAAACACCTCGGAGATGCTTTATCTTGCTACGTACCAAAGTCATTTAAAGCAGAATTCGTGGCTGAGCATGCAAACAGCAACACCGTTAAAGCAGTGCGAAAGGGCATTTAAGCCGCTTTAAAGGCCAATTTTGTGGCATGTACAAAGGCCCACAATGACTGGAGATTTGAAGTTCCAAACGTCTAAGTTCTTCTTGGCATCTCTTGTGTATATACTGATAACATTTCATAAAAGCAGGATGTTGGCTGCTGTAGTTCTCCTGCTTTACCTGTTAGGGTTATGGTAGTAGGACTGTGTTGTGCCAGGGTTGACAGTAGGCTTATGTAGAGTTTAGATTATGGTTTGCATGGGATGGTTTGGATAGGGATGATCCTGCCTCGGGCAGGGGGTTGGACTAGATGACCTTTGGAAGTCCCTTCCAACCCTACCTCTCTAGGATTCTCTGCCACCACAGAATACAGTATCACAACAAGATTTCTTCCTTAGCAGCCAAACAGTAATAAAGAAGTCAATAATTCTTTCAAAGCACTCTTTACTCACGCTGGAACTATGTGGGTCCAGTGGCTGTGGGAGCCCGAACTGCGAAGCAAATGCACTCCTCACCACAGAGTTACTCAAAGGAGGCAGCCCGTGGTACATGCCGTCTGTAATGCTCTGGTAGGCCGAAATATTCCCAGATGACAAAAATGTTTCTCTGAAGAGACATCAGAATTCCCTTTTTAAAACCAAGCTAAATCCCAACTTTGTAAAAATCTCTCCTGTGTCACAACCCAAGGGTGTGATTTTGTGTGCGCGCGCTTCGGCACTGCTAAATTATTTCCCGCCACGAGGAGCTTTCTTTGTAAGGTGCATTTCTCATTTGCAAAGAGAAAACCCTGGTGCAAAGGAGTTCCTGCCACCCGCATGCAAATTTGTGTCCCACTATTGGCTAGTTCTAAATTATTCCCATGTGGCAGCTAGCGATTGGCTTGCTAGCTGTATAAGCGGCTTGAGCGGTTTCAGCCCAAGTTGGAGGACTCCACAACCATCTGGAGGAGGAGGACTTCACGTTTCGTGAAGAACTCCAAGCGCTGCAGAGCCTAACGGACCCAGCGTGTGCCTTAAGAAGGCTATAGGGGTCTGATCAACCTCTGGCCTCTCCCCGTCGCCGAGCGCGATCCCTCGATGAACCCCTTCCCTGCGTGCAAGTTCCACGGAGCCTAGCAAACTTCGTGTGAGTGTATCCAGAGCTCTTCTCCGAGTTGTTTTCTTCAGTTGATACAACAGGCTCGCGGTTTTAGAGCCTTCAGCCGGATTGGGCTAGAGTTCGCAAGATTAGAACTCTTGTCCGCTCTTCTTTCCTATCTGTAACTGCAACGCAAGCAAGTTTTCCTGCCTGCACCGCAACCACCTACCGTGTAAGTAAAATAATCTTTAATCAACTGCTATGCGTCCGTGCCTAATTCTAGTCTGCCAGCCTGCATTCCCCAACCCGCGTGCCAGGGCTGCTGGCCACAGCGCGCCCCCGAGGGCCTCGGACCGCTCCCGGCCCGCACATCCTGGAGCATTCTGGGACAGAATTAGATGTTAATATTAATAAGCTGGAATGAATGCACAATCTGTGTGCTGTGCCTCACAACTGACTGCGGTTTTGTGCTCAGGGGAAAGGCCAAATTGCTGTGGTTGGTGTGAATGCACTAACAGACCACTTGTGCTTGCAGAAAAATAAACCAAAATCCCCTTCTGTTCAGAAATACAAACACATCTTACATGAATATCCACCAGCTGGTTAATATTAACAAATAGGAAGCACACCTTATCAGCATCTGGGGCCACTAATGCAAGGTGTGCTCTTTGGGTTGGAGCACAAGGAAGGTCTTAGAAGTCACAGGTGGGACTATGAGTCTGGAGAGTTAGTTTCTAATCTTGGTTTTTATAAGAAGTTTGTGTATGACCCTGTGCAAGTCACCTTAGCCCACATTTTCAAAGGTGGCTTCCAAATATTGGTACCTTAAATGAAAAACCCCCAAGCTGATTTTCAGAGGTACTTAGCAGCTGCAGCATTCCACTAACGTAATGAAAAGAACACAGTAAACTTTGGAAACTACAAGCAAAGAGCCCCCAAATCTATTTAATCTTCCATAAAGACTTGGGGTATGTCTACATGACATAATACAATGCCTTGCAGAGACAGCTGAGTCTTCCTGAGAAGAACTTATTAGCACTAGTGGAATGCCATATTAATACTGTTCTACTGTTTGTTCAGAGTTGGCTGGGATACCTCTGCTCAATAGGGCTGTGCGAAGCTTCGGTCCCCGATTCGATTCGGTGGAAATTTGGCCCAATTCAGCGGCCGAAGCTCCGAATCTGAACCAAATCAGAGGACCTTCTAATCTCTCTGAATTGAATCGGAAAGATTGGGAAAGATCTGGTGATTCGGACACAGACACAGCTTTAAATGTTTTTTCTACGTACCTTTAGGTAGCAGGCAGCTCGTCAATGCTGTGATGCTGGGGCTCGTGGAGCATCCCACAGGAGCCCCACACCTCCCACGCCCTCCCGGCTTGGTGACTGGTGCCTCCTGGGTCTGGGGGGGCACCTGGGCTCCCCCTGTGGCCAATCGCTGAGCCGGAGGGACGGGAGGGAGTGGGAGGGACGGGACCCACGTGCTCCCTGGCAGACCTGAAACTGGACCAGAAGTACTTCCAGTTTACTTCCAGGTTCACTGCCAAGCACGTGGAGGGCCCCCCCGCACTCCTGTGGGATTCTCCATGCGCCTAAGCATTGCAGTGTTCACAAGTCACACTGGTACCTCCAGGTACGTAGAAAAAAAAACATTTAAAGCTGTGTCTATGTCCGAATCACTGATTCTCTGAATCAGCATCGAATCTTCAGATCAGATTTGGGTTTGGCCATATCAACAAATTGAATTACTGTCCTAGATTCAGGCCAAATCTGAATCAAACAGCGCTCGCTCTGCACACCTCTGCTGCTCAGTGCTGCTACATGCATATACTCTTAAAGACACAAAGCTAATTTGTAGTACTCTCTATACGCATTTATAGACCAATATACTATATAAACTAAACAACAGTCTAGATAGAAAACAGCTTTCTAATTTCATTTGACTTTCTCTTGTACAGATACTTTTCATTCCACTTCAATCCCACATTTAAATGTTAAGGAGTAACACCAACCTATTTCCTGAAAAGTGATGAGCTCCCTTAACTCCCCCTCTCTCCAGAGGCTGTTTAGGGCAGGGACCTTATCTGTTGGTATGTGGCTGTAGAAATGAGCATTTTTTTCAAAAATGGGTTTTTAAAAAGTTTTAGGGACCTCTCACAATATTCATGGCTGGAACACACCAAAGAGTTCTTAAGAGAGCAGCCTGCACTGCTGCTGGGATTACACTATAATCCCAGAGTGGAGAAAATGAATCAAAATTAATTACACACACACACACACACACACACACACACACACCAGAGTATGCAATACAGATGTAACACGTCATATTATTTTCTGTCAACATATGCACCCTTATCAGAGGGAAATGTTTTCAGAGCCAACTGCCCCCATAATGCCTTAATCAGTAAAAAAAAAAAAAAAAACGCCAAGTTCTTTAACCTTTTTTTTCTATTTCTGGTTTCTTGCAGGTCAGCAGAAAACCCTACCTAATTCAGTCCACAATATATATGCTGCAGTGCCTCATCTGCCATAACCATCTGAGGACACAACTGAATGACATGTAAAAAAAGAATGTAGGATGCTCTATTTCAACTCTCTGCACAAGACTCCCTGAGTGTGCTTGTAATATACATCTTTCACCATTAAGATCCCAGTCTGCAGAGGGAAATAGCTGGTTTAATGAAATAATTTGCCCTTATTTTGTAATTTTATTTAGTTTGTGACAGCAGCAACAACATTGCAATGAACATTTAAAAGACTAATATGAGCATCCCTTAGCTGGTCTTTTAGGCCCTCTCTGAGACTGAGGCTAAGAATAATGGAACTGCATGAGGGCCAGGCAACTTTCAGCTGAGCTCCTGCTGCTGCTTCCTTCCCCCACCCCCTAACCTCCCTGGCTGTGGCACGGGTGCAGCTTCCAGTCAGCAAGGGCTATGCCAGCGCCAGGCAACTGGAAGCTGCATCCATGCTGATGTCGCTTCTCCCTCCCTATCCCCCTTTGCGCCCCCTCCCCCATTCACCTTCCAACTGCAGCACAACATCAACTCAGCTTCCCGCTGCCTGGGCCCTCTGCAGCAGCTGGGAGCTGCTCTCCTACCCCACCTGTGGAGCAAGGGGCCTGGGGAAGTGGCACCAGAGAGGACACAGCTCTCAGCTACCTGGCCCCAGCATGGGCAGAGACAGGGTCCCCCCACTGCTGATGCACTAATAGAAGCCACCCAGTCCATGTCAAACCAAAACCAGATTGTTCTGGCCCCTGACTTGAAAAGATTGAGAGCTGCTGACCCAGGACATACTTCCTAAAGAAAATGGGGTTTTTTTAGAACACCCTTTATAGAGGACTACTTTAAATTCTTTCCTGCTTGTGTTCCTTCCCCTTTCACTGCACTAATTCATGGTCAGCACTTCATAAAACAGACTAGCAGGCAAGATTTGATGGCATTAGCACTTTTGATTCTTACCGTAATAGATGCCTGACTGTTGCATCAAACTGTAGAAACAGAACTTCTCTATGAAGGATTACCAGCTGGGCAACCTGGTGGGGATCCAGGGGGTTCTGAAGGTTATCAATCATTCTCTGTATCTCCTGAAGTTCAGTTCCTAGAGTTCCCAAAACAATAAGTCCACTGAGTCAGGCAACAAGGAATACATACTAACATTTATTGTCTTTGAGATCTATTTTACCCTCTAAAGTCATGAACTTTAAGGACAAAAAGGTTGGTTTTTTTGGCAGCAGAATTCTTTTTTCCTGCCTCCCTTCCTCTGGGAAACCAGAGAAGAATGGTCTTATATTCTTTTCAGCACTGCAAAAAAAGTTAGAGAACGATTATGGCAGGGGTGGGCAATTACTTTGAGTGGAGGGCCACTTACCGAGTTCTGGCAAGCTGTTGAGGGCCACATGGGTAGTTCCACCCCCTGACAGGTGCCCTACCCCCTGGTCACCATCTTGGGACCAGAAACCTAACCCCTGACCTTTGCCACCAGAAGTCCCTCCCCTTGCCCCTGGGAGTACTCCTTTCAACAAGGGGTCTTGCCATCTCAGAACCAGAAAAAAAACCAAATTATATTCTAAAAATTGAACATAGGCAACATTCATTAATATGATTTAAAAAAAAATATTTTTGTCCTGATTTACATGTGCTTGTGTAGTGTACATAGAGGTGATTACACCGTAGTTTAAAATGAAATCTTACTCTTGTATATTGTGGGGGATGGGTATAGGTTTGTGGGGGCTGTGGGTGTGTGGGGGGGGTGGATAGATGTGTGGGGGTGGAGCGAGGGAGCATAGATTCATAGATTGTAGAGTCAGAAGGGACCACAATGGATTATTGTGTCTGACCCCCTGCCCCGGCAGGAAAGAGGACCAAGGTCAGATGACCCCAGCCAGGTGACTATCTAGCCTCCTCTTGAAGACCTCCAAGCTAAGCAATAGCACCACCTCTCTTGGAAGCCCATTCCAGATCCTTGCCACCCTTTCTGTGAAAAATTTCTTCCTAATATCTAACCTAAATCCACTCTCAACTAGTTTACACCCGTTATTCCTAGTCACTCCCTGGGGCGCCTTAGTAAACAGCGCTTCCCCTATTCCCCGTTGACCTCCCCTAATAAATCTATAGGTGGCCACAAGATCTCCTCTCAGCCGTCTCTTGTGAAGGCTGAAGAGATTCAGCTCTCTCAACCTCCCCCCGTAGGGTCTGTCACGAAGGCCACTAATCATGCGAGTGGCCCTCCTCTGGACCCTCTCCAGATTCCCCGCATCCCTCTTGAAGTGTGACGCCCAAAACTAGGCACAGTACTCCAACTGTGGCCTGATCAGTGCTGCATAGAGGGGGAACATCACCTCTTTTGATCTCTGGGTGCGGTACCTAAGCCAGTTGGCCACCCACCTGACCGTGTAGGCATCCACTCCACAGTCCGCTAGCTTCCCAATGAGGATAGGGTGTGAAACTGTGTCAAAGGCCTTCCTACAGTCCAGGAAGATGACATCAGCCTCAGCTCCCTCGTCCAGGCAGTGTGTGACCTGGACACAGAAGGCTACAAGGTTTGTCAGGCAGGATCTACCTGTGACAAACCCGTGCTGGTGTCCCCTCAGCATAGTTTCCCCTGCTAGGCCTGCACAAATGTGTTCTTTGATTATGTTCTCTAGCATTTTCCCAGAAATAGAGGTAAGACTGACTGGTCTAAAGTTACCCAGCTCATCCCTTCTCCCTTTTTTGAAAATGGGCACCACATTGGCCCTTCTCCAGTCCTCAGGGACCTGGCCAGAGCAGGTGAGCTCAATCCTTTCTTTCAAAACAACAATCATTTTGCCATTGAAAACAAAGGGAGGAGGATCAAAAACATTCAGACAAATAACATCAAGGTCAAATCTTCATGTTAATGCAGTACAAGTCTTCATTTAGTAAGAGTTGGAGTGTACTTCTTTGGCTAGCAGTTTACATAATTTTCCTTTGTAAACAAAAATCTAATTCAACTCATCTTCTACAATAAATTCATTGCAAGAATCAAATTTCATATTGAAAAGGTTCAAGAATTTCAGCTGTGATTAAAAGAGAGTGTTCTTTAGCAATAATTTTGCACTAGCCAAACACTCTGACAAGTTCCATCCCTTGCAGAACACTGTTGGGGAACACAGGACAGTTTTAAATTATTTCAGTAACTGTTGAAAAGGATCAATTGATAGGTAATTGATGATGCTTAGACAACAAGGACAGTCTGAGATAAAGCATTACAGGATACCTTGACAATTAGAAGAAAGATGGCATGTGACAAAGCCTCCATGTGGGAAAAAGTACAGGTTTGAGAGCAAAAACTTAAAAGTACAGCCATGAGAATGTAATTATGGGACTTGTTCAATGAGTGATCTGGAGTTACATTCAGGTAAATTTTCTGCTCTTTATTCCCCATTTGCATTGAAATTCCACAACATGGAGTTGTGGGAAACCCAACAAAATTCTAATATACCTTATAACATCAGAAGAATTGTTAACTAAGCTTCTCCAGCAGAATTTCTGGCCTCTTTTCCCCCCACTGTTTTACCCCCATTATAAATTAGGGATCGTGTCCTGAGTCTGATGGAGACATGCTGCTTTTACATTAGTGCAAGAGGAAAGTTGCTTGTACTTAGTAATGAGTGATCCAGAAAGAATACATTTGGGCTCTTTGATTCTAGTCAGAGCTAGGAGCGCAGGCAGTCTGGAAAGCCATCTTGATACAAACACTGAATCTAAATATGCTGACTATAGAGACATTTTTCATTGGAGAGCCACACTTTAGAAAGTAGCAAGGTGGCTTATTAAAAGGCTAGTTCTTTGAGAGGTATTACAGACGAGCAAAATGGAATGCGAAGGAGTTGAGAAAAGCCTGCAGCCAGGAGTGAGATGGGTTTTCATTCAACAAAAAAAGTGTCTTAGGTAAAGCCTGTAAAGAGGCAGGCTTTCACTCATGTCTTCACTCCAGGAAACAGTACTGTGTCCCACATGCTGCACCATGATATTGTATGGAAACTCAAGGAATAAAACTTAAATAGGCTTTTCTATTGTGAATTTTAGAAGTTCCTGCTGTAAATACCCTTGTACTCCTGTCAGTATGGACATGTGCACCACATTCATTGGATTTTTCCTATGCAAAGGAGGCCATATAGGTATTTCATCTTCCTGTATTTATTTACAATTTTTCTAACATTGGAAAGACAAACAATGCATCCACTTGTACTGCCTTGTTTTTATAAACTCTAGTTTATCATACAGTAAGCAACCCCATCCACTTTACCCAATACATGGCAGCCCTGTAAATGGGCAGTTCCCAATCTATGGTATGCAGACCACCAGTGGTATGCAGACAGCCTGTCAGTGGTACGCATTAACAGATTTATTATAATTACTTTATATGACAAAATTTGCTGGCGGTACTTAAGGTTATATACTTTTAAATTGATGGTGCGCAACCTGTCATAGTTTGGGAACTGCTGCTGTAAACCGTTACTGAATCTCAGAATGCTAGAACATCACTGTGTTAAATACGCACTTGCCTAGGAACAAGAGTTTGGTCCAGAAAGCTTGCATATATTTGTACCAGCCATACAGTTGGTCCAATAAAAATAATTCATGCCTCTTGCATATCTCTTGGACCATCATGGCAGCAGCATCATATCAACATTTCTGAAATCATCAGGTATTTTTTGGTTTAGTAAGAAGGGCACCTCCAGTTCAACTGCACCAAGGGCAGTGAGCTCTTCTCCTGTCTGAAGGACCTTCAGTGTACAGCATGGAAGTCATTGGATAGGACATAAGATAGTCCAACCAATTAAAAAAGGTTTAAACAAATAGTTATTCTTTTCTCCACAGTAAGATGAAGAAAGGTTACAGAAGGAGAAGGAAGAAAAAGATATAGTGACTAAAGAATGGGATGGAAAGGCAGGAGATGTGTTCCTTGTAGGTTGGAACAAGAATTGCAGTGATATGATATGGAGGGTGACAGCAGGAAGCTTGCAGGAAAATCCATGTGTTTGAGGAATTGAGCAACAGCTCTGAGCAAACACTGCACCTCATGGCTGCAAGCAGCAACACCGAGTACTGTACAGCATATTTAAAATAAAGCAAAGAGGTCTTGCAGTCCAAATGGAGTCCCTTAATATTGCATAGAGCTGTGTGCATGAAACATACTTCAATTACTTCATCTGACCTACGAGAGCAAAACTGCTTACCTACTTCACAGGGGTGCTGCCCAGCATATTCATTCATGTGTGTAAAGGACTCTGGGATCATGAAACACATGAAGTGTTAGCATTATGAAACTGAACATGTTTGATTTTAGGCCAATTTATAATCAATCTAAGCTTTGAAAGAGCAAAATATGGGGGCTGGCAGAAAGATATTTTCTGGAGCTAATACCAAGTCATATACTATATATATTTTTAAGTGAAAAGCACCCTTTCAGCCTTTAACTTTTCTCAGTCTCTAGTTGCAGTATGTATTTAGTGAGCTTGTTGCAAACACTGAACGGCTATCACTTACCAATCCTTTCAGTCCCTCCCCAGTCTGCAGTCAGACACTCAGGATTTAGGGTATCAAAACAGCTTGGGGAGTTTCCTAACTGAGCAAAGCTCAAAAGGTATGAGACAATGTCCAGAAGGGCAGCCACCATCTGCAGACTCAACCTAAGAGCTCTGTAAGCAGCCTGCAGACAAGATAAAGCACAAGGGAAACATGATACTATAGCAAATCTTCATGAATACACAATACCGATAGGCTTTATGTTGGATTGCATGGGGCACTGGAGAAACATAAAGAGGCTCTCTTCCGATGAATTTACAACTTAAAAACATCTGGTTATGTTGAGCACCGGGGAGTCCTGCGTAAGCATGCTTTTTACCATTTAAACAAAGATGAACAGCAATTTTCCAGAAACAGAGAATTAGTATGTTACCATATCTCCCTATTCCCTCACCCGTTTACATTTCCATCACCCCCCACTAACCTTTCTGTACAGCAAATACCTCTTACTGCCATTACTTGTTCCTAGTGCCTTCTGATTCTTACCCTTGTCCCTCAGTCAAGGAAGAACAAAAAGAATGAAAGAAAGAATTAACCCAGTTGGCTTTCAAGCGTGAGCCCTGCCACTTCCCCTCCCTTGCCAACGTGATGGGGAGGATATGGGCAGATGGGCAGTGGTAGAAAAGGATCAGAGATGTGCATTCTTGTCTCCAGGGAAAGGGGACCCAGCATGGCTGGTTTCAATTCTTTTAAAAAAAAGGTCTGAACTATCTGATATTACCTCTCTATCCTTTTATTCTCACTTCTATATCCCAAAAAGTAAATCCCCAGAGATACAGCCTTTCTTCTTAATGTCAGGTATACTTATCTGACAGGCCACTTCAACAGATCACCACACCACAGTCCATTTATTTCCCTGTGCTGGGCATGAGAGATGATTAATAAAGTATGTGTGAAAAGTGTGGTCTGTGCTCTAGACGCATCTACATGCTTCAAATTGGAAAACAAAATCTCTCTGTATGTTTGGTTTCTAAATACTCACCTTCTCTGGCAGCATTTTAAACATGATCAGCACTTCAGAAGAGTGAGGGATGAACCACAAATTGAGGAAAGCTTGTCCATCAGGAGACAGCAAATAACGTGGCCGTGGCTGAAAGGATCTGAATTAGAGGTAATGAGAGAGGCTCTATTACTTTTGGAACTTTTATCTAGCTATATTTTCATCAAATCCCCTGGAAAATTAAGGATGACATCCCGCAGTTCTCTCTCAAGGACTTAGGCAAAACCTGTCACTTGAGTCTGGGATTTACCTTCAGATTTGAAACGATTAGAAACAAGTATACCTGAAAGATAAAATGACAGCTAGAGTCCCGATCCAAAAGTCCACTGTACCAAGAGGAGTCATGTCTTCAATAGGCTTTTGATTGGGCCCTACCATCGACCCACTTAGGACACCCGAACATATGGCAAACGGTATCTCTATTCAGAGTACACTGTTGCTATCTTTTGCAAACTGGACTTTCTAGAATCAAATAATCAAAAATAATAAACTATGGGCTAGACCTGCAATATAATGAAGAAACACTGCAGCTAAAAGAGACCATAATTCAAGAATAGAAACAGGAAGCCCATTCTCACAAAGCTCTAAATGTCTCACGCAAAATGATGACTGGCCACAACTCTCCTTGGCTTCAAGGGGAATTGAAGACGTTTAATACCTCACAAGAGGCATTCATTGCAGGATTAACCTCTTGATCTCTTGGCTGAGTGGAAAAATTGTTCAGCTCTCTTGAGAGGAAAAATTGGTAGAGGGCAGAGCCATTTTACATAACGTAATGACTCCTGTCTGACTCAGAACCAGCACTGATGCATTCTACTGAACCACACCCAGCCACATTAAGAGGAAGCTGGCCCATTGTGGTGGCAAAAAATGTATACATTACAAAATGGGAAAATGAGCAGGGATCTTCAGGGTTTTAAGATCCTATCTGCTCCAGAAAAACACTTACAACATGAATAATGCAAATTCCTTTTCGTATAAGACAAGCTAAGCTACAGCACAGAAAGGGATAGCATCTACACAGATTATTTGTCAATATTCCCTGCAAATTTCAATATACAGCCCAGCTTTTTGGACCACAAGATGCTATACTTTTATAATTTAATATGGAGAAAAGTACTTTCCCGAATATCTTTATAAGCAAGGGAGCCATTTCTTGTCTCAAGAAATACGAAAGTGAAGTACGATATCGAACAGGTGTAGTATTGTATAAAAAGTTTAAACCCAGTTTGGGTATTACATTCAATTCATATCCAAGTTAGTTTTATAGTTCCTTCAAAATAAAAAAGGAAAGTCTGAATGATGGAGGAAGAAAATATAAGAAGCGTTGGTTTCTCAGGAACAGGAGAGTAATGAATTGTTATATGCTGTGTTATAAACTAGGGAACTATGTTAGGGTAGGATTTGTTTAACCAGCTGTTCGTCAACAATTTTTGTATAATGAATGATAAGCACCAACTGTACCCAAGGAAACATCACAAAGGACACTTTACTCAGTGACATTAATATTTATTCTATTTATCAATTTGTTTTCTAAGTTTCACCTCATTGCTCAGAAGCTGTATCAGCTGGGAAATACTAAACACAACAGCTGCAGTTCATCCCAAAGGCAATGGCATCAGGAATGAATATACTGACTTAATACACCGTCTACACGTTCTTACTCTTCACAGTTTAGGTTAGCATTTACATCATTCCACCAACAAACTCACTCACTCGCTCACCTCCCCACATACCTTTAATGCATGCATAACAATGTTTATTTTAAGGGTGATTTCTCCACAGTTGTGCTAACAAAAAAATACTTCCCAAAGGGTTTGGCACTGTCCACCTCTGTTGTCTTATGGTATATGATGTCTGTCACGGCGGGATCCTCGCGGAGGGCTGTGATCTACTTAAGGCCCTCTCGCCGCGCTACCCCGGCCCAAGGGCACCCTCCATTCTCGCCCGCCACGTCTTGATGTAATATGTAATAGGGAGGCTGCCTTGTGTTTCCTCGGGCCTGTCAGCTCCTGGACCCCTCGTGGGTCTCCCCATACAATGGCACTACCTAAGCACCCCAGCCTTATGGGCTATGCGTGGCTCCTACCTCCCCTAATACCATGCCCCAAGCCTCACAGATGTAGAGGATGTTGTTCGGTCTGTCTCTCTACTGTGGCCCCCCCTGGGCTCCCTCTCTCATGCCCAGCCTCCTGCTGGGACTCTCGTCTGGCCCACTCTGGGCCTCCCCTGCCGGTGTGGTTCCGCTCCAGGATTCTCTAGCGGGCCTCCGGTCCTATGGGCCAACCGCACGGATACCCTCCCTGACTCTGGCTCCCCGCGCTGCTACTCCCTGTCTTCTCAGGGGCAACCGCAGCGCCCTGCCTCAGTCTGAGGGGGATTGCCGCACTAGCCTGCGGCCGGGCTCGCTATGTCCGTGCGCCCACACTGGGCTACTCAATAACGTACAAGGGCGTTCCCCCTCTCTGGGGGCTCGCCGTGCCCACACTGGGCTACTCAATAACACACAATGGCGTTCCCCCTCTCCGGGGCTCACCGCGCCCACACAGGGCTACTCAGTAATACCGCCCCTTTCCTGGGGCCAGGGGGCTATGTTCCCCCACATGCAATCCGGGGTCTCGGTCCCCGTCCGCAACCTACGGGTTGCGCCCGTGACCCATTGGCTGCGCTCCTCGCTGCCAGCTGCTCGCGCAGCGGCGTGCGAGCTGCGCCTTCGGGGTCTATGTTCCCCCACACGCAATCCAGGGTCTAGGTCCCCGTCTGCAACCTACGGGTTGCACCCACGACCTACTGGCCGCGCTCCTCGCCGCCAGTTGCTCATACACTGGCGTGCGAGCTGCGCCTTCCCTGGCGCTATGAACAATAATGCGCCCTCCTGGCGCTAGGGCACCCCACTCTCTGGGGTCCCTGTAGTTGAGGCCTCCTCCAACCCCTACAGCCTCACCCAAGCCTCCGGGCGTAATAACACAACGCAAAACCACAAGCCCCTAGGCTGTAACACAAATGCAAGCCGCATGGCCATAACTCATCATCATAGCTCAAGCCTCCAGGGCTATCATGAGCTGTACTTGCAACTTAGGCTCCTTCCCATATCTCAGCCGAGGGAGCTCCTGCCTCTCCAACTGCTGGCAGAGAACTACCAGCCTAGCTTCGGCCCTGGGCTTTATAAGGGCCAGGCCCTGCCCCCTACAGGCAGCTGGCTCCGCTTGGTTGCTCCAGCAACCCGCAGCTGCGCTCATTACCTGAGCAGCCTCAGCTGGGCTCGTTATGTCAGGCCAGGGCACGCTCACTCGCTCCCTGGCAGTTTCTCCTCTCTTAGGAGCAGGCACTAAGGTGCCCTGCGACAATGTCTTTGAGAAGATGAGGACCTGTAATAGCATCTGCAAAAAGCCCAGGTGCCATTTGCCCAGGTAAGACATGGAAAAGTGTTCCAAATCCTATCTCTTATGTCGCAGAAAAGCCAACCCATGTTTTAATCGTATTTTAAAAATACCAGATAAAGCAGATTTCAGAAAAACACAAGACATTATTTTCTCCTATTTCTCTGATTTACCTCCACACAATGTCTGGCCATAAAATATTGACTGTCAAAGATATATCCACAATATTACCTCAGCATTTGAGTAATTTCTGTACTTTTCTAGGCCCAAAGAATACTACTAATGCTCAGATAACATTGTTGAGTTACCTAAAGCAAAAGTAGGAAAATAGTGGGTAGCTACCTTGTCAGACAATTTCTTTCATTGCCTAATTTGGAACCCTAAAGAAAGCAATAGGAAATAATATTTTCATTGATATGAATAGGATTTCAGATCAGGACCCTTGATCTATCTTTTCCAGTACATACACCCTGGACTCACTTTCTGATCACAGCTCCCTTTTTTTCTCAATCCCTCCTTTTTTTTCCTCTTTCCCAGTTACACCTTGTAGTTGAGGGGATGGTAACCCACAGCCTGTAGGCCAGATCCAGCCCACAAAGCTGAGGGGCTTTGGCAGCATTCTGGTGGTGCGGGTCTTTGGTGACAGGACGTTTAACCCATGCCACAGCCAGGAGAAGTAGCTGCAGCAACAGTGGCCAGGTCCTAGCCACAGCCTGCCTCAGACCCAAGCTAGATCATTGCAGCCCTCTACAAATGAACATTGTCAACTGCTGTTTTAACCCACATTTAATTTTATTTTCAAGTTCTTTTCTCTCTCCCTGCCATTCTCTCCCCTCCTTCAATTTCAACCCATCTTTCCTGCTCCTCCCCTTTATCTCTATTTTTTTCATCCAAAGGAAAAGGCATCTTATGTCAGAAGCCTGGAACATGTAACCTCCTCATCTTTCAAGCACTTGACTGTTAACAACACAGGTAACAGGTTTATTTCAGAAGATAAAGAAGCAATACAATTAATTTCCTGGAATAGCCTGCTATGTTAGAGTGAGAGGAAAGTGAATCTTCTTTTAAATAAAACTATTTGACAGTTCTTTGTTAAACATGGGGGTTCTGAGCTTAATTTAAAGAATCAAATGACAACTGGTGATAAATAACACCCATACACAGTGAACTAAAGAGGAGAAAGAGTGTTTCTGGGGTACTTGGTCATGGTTAGAGTATGAGGGTTGAAGGAAAAAGAGAGGCAGTTTTAAATTTCTCCTCCTCCCAGCAGTTTGGCTGCCACTTTGACAGTACTTTGAAGTTATCTGAGCTACTTTTGATTTGCTTTCTTGTGTGAACACTAAACAGGAAACTCTTCACTATTCCAAATGTATTGGAGTAGTTTGTTGTTAATATCTAGTGCATTGAAACTGACTGCTAAATATGACACAAACTGAGGCTGAAAAATGCAGTCAGGCCTTTCAGCATAGGAAAGAAGTGAAAAAAACCCTCCTCCTCCTTCCCCACCCTCACAGCAGCCCAGAAAACATTTAAAGAACGAGAAGGGAATTTTTTCTCCATTGTTCTTTTTAAAAAATTCCAGAACTGCAATTCATAGTAGAAGGGGCAGTCATATAGTCATGTACACATACATACACACAGAATTTTTCAAGAAGTGCAAAAGAAGCCATTAGTTAGCTAATGAGTCCCTTCTTGGGTGGCAGAAAACTCTTGACCAAAAACACATTACCTTATGTCATAATATACCACCCTATTATGACTTACAGATATGATTGCCCAACAAGGCCTGGATGATTCAACCATTCAGAAAGAAACAGAATCAAGGCTGAACACATTTGTCCTTGCAATAAGATGGATGCTTCTGAAATGTTCTGTGGTATCTCTGTACTAGGCATCTACATTTAATTTTTAGAATAGAAATCAAAAAGTAGGGCAGAAGAACAAGCACCACAGCACTCATCTGGCATTCAGATGTAAGTGGCCAGGTTGTGGGAGTCAAGTAGGGCCACTGCCAAAAGAATTAATCTGCACTAGTCCTTCAACCCAAGGCATTCAAGTGAAGGAGCCAAAGCCTATACTCTTACTTATTAACAAGTTAAATGTAGGAGTTAAACAAAAGCCAAGTGTAAAACCACTTCAACTAAACTGGGTTGAAGCTTAAGTGCAGGGTTTACATTTTGGAAATACCTAATGTTTCATTTGATTGCTCTTTCCACACTGTTTTTAGAAATAAGGATATTTTAAAAGATTTCCCTGTGCAATCTTTGGAGTCATTGTGCACTATCACGGCAGAAACCGATCATGCACAGAGACTGACAGAAGATAGGTTTGTCATCTTGTCAGAGGAATGTTGTCATCTTTACTTAGCAATCTCTCCTACTTTGGAGCCTGGGTCACAAGAGACATGTTCTTGAAGATACTACAAACCTGGGACTGGCCAGAAGGTTTTCCTTTGAGTGTCTTTCCCCCTTTTTCTCTTGAGGTAGCCCAATCATGAAGTATTTGTCTCTGATGACAGGGAAAGCTTCCAGTAGATTCCTTAGGCTATTGTAGCATGCAATGATCTGACCTCTCAGCGCATGGTGTGACATTCGATGGCTCAGGCTACAATGCACAAAAATATGTATATGCAGTACTGTGCAGTGAGTCATTCCGTAATCCTCTTGGTTCTGTTCCTTTTCTATACTGACATACCCTGCAGCATCTTCCACTAAAATTATCAGCAGTAGTTGGCTATTCTACTGTGCTGTGAAACTTAGAGGGATAAAAGTTATGAAAGCAATGTTAATATATTTTGCAATTCTATAATTCCTTATACCTGATATTCTCAAAGCCCTTTAAAAATACCCATGAATTCATACTCACAGCTGCTCTTTTGAAGTAGCTATAAATACTCCTAGGGTGCAACTAAAGGAGCAATTAATGTAATGAAATAAACAGTGGCACAGCTTGCACCTGAGTCAACTGCTCCTGGTTGCAAGGTTTACACATGTGCCCAGGACCACAGCAGTTAGAGCCAAGACAGAAGAGTCTTGGACTGGCAGTGGGCCCAGGGGATCAGCCCTGGGCTCTGAGTGGCAGCAGTGGGTGGCAGAGGGGCTGGCTGGGGCATAAGGGAGCTAAAGCGTGGGGCTAGCCAACAGGCAGCTCCCACACTCCAGCACTCTCGAGCCACAGCCAGCCCGTCACAGTCTACACGTGCATTTGATTGCACACAAGTACTCTGCCATAAGATAGTACTGTCCCTGGCAGTGCTATCTTATAGTGGAGTTAATTAATCTACTGAGCCCTAATACTGGCACATATATAGACTGTGATGCTTTACTGTGGAACTAATTAGTCTACTCTGCAGTAAAGTGCACATATAGATGCACCCATATTGTATCTTCAAGTGCCCATATCTATGAAATATTGTCCTCTCACAGCACCTAAGGTGTCCTGCTGACAAACCGTATGAATGTACAATGGGATGGATACTTGATATATTAAACAGCTGTATTGAAACTTGTCAGCGTGGCTTGTTTTTTCAGTCAAAACAGCATACAAAATACCTCTTTAAAAGAAGTACTTACTGGCACCTTGCAAAAGGATACAACTATTGTCATTAACATCAACAAGAGCAAACTCCCACTGACAAACACTGAAGCTGAAGTAAGGCCTATATAACTCTAAGATATTTTTTACATTCTCAGCTTAAAGCAGGTTTGAATAGATCCAACCCAGGTTTGAAACTCTTCTTCCTCTTGCTCCTTCCTTCTCTTGAGTTACTTCAATCCACCAAATGAATCTGCAGGATGATCTGTCACCCAGATCCACAACTCCATCATCACTCTCTGATTTACTCTGCCACTCTCAACTTTTACTATGGTTAAGTCCTCATGTTGACCCTTCTCCTCACCTACTAAATACCATCTAATCATCAACCTTTTCCCTCAGCCCAGTCCTGGAGAAAGAGTGATGCCTGTTCCAGTGTGCTCTCTCCAGAATTCTGCTTTTAACTCTTGCCTTTCTTCCACTAAGCCAATAAATGTAGTTGTATCTCATAAAAAATGGATCCTGTTCTAACCAGAACCTCAGCCACTCATTCAAGCATTTATCTTCAGCATACTCACTTATGACAGTATTCACCAATAACTTCCCTCTTGATTTTCAAAACTTCATCCTAGAATAAAATAATTTTTAATTAGCAACATCTCTACATACCTGTATGCATACCTTGCATCAAAAAAGGAGAAACACATATTTTACATACTGTTTTATGCATGTATTAAACAAGGTCTTATAGGATATCTCAGTACATTCTTTTAAAGCTGTATTGAGAGTGAATTTCAGGCATGATTTTAGCCAATAGAGCAGATCTTGGAAAGAGTTTATTAGGACAATAATCAGTTTCAGCATAGGTCTTGCATTTAGGTCACATGTACCAAACTTAGTCAATAAACATTGCAATGCTTTTTCTCAAAAGAGTAGTCTACTAATAGTTGCTCTCCCCTATATGTTAATACTGCGTATTAAATTGGTTACATAGTTTGTTAAACTAAATATGTTAAACTGAAGAATATTTTTTAGGACTTTTGATAAAATATTTAGTGAGATTTTGGGGAAAGACAGGAGCTGAGGAGAGGTGTGATTTAAAAAAATCTTTCATCATCTCTGTTCAGAACTAAATTTAACTTCTAATGCATTCAGGACAAGACCTAGAGTTGCAAGCAAATTCAAAATGGGATCTATGTTACTCGGTTTCTAGACACTGCATTAAGATGGTTTCCAAAATCTGGTTTTATCTTGGAGCATAGATTATAAAGAATCTATTTAATTTTCTTATAAGACTAACCACAATTTGCTAAAAAATAAAATGACATACTAAAAAGGCTTAATAAGAAGAGTTCTCCTATTCTAAGGTCTATTTTTAACCAAAGTCCATGATGTATGCTTCATAGGAGTAAAATCCCTTGATGTATCAATATGAAACACCAAGTGTGGATAGGACATTCTTCCTAATTTCAGCTGAAGATAGTTCCAGCTTAAGTTGTACTAGTAAATTAACTTCGCAAGAGCCACCTGCAGATTGGTATTCCCTTTTGTATATGGATAAAATAATTGACCACAAGTTAAAAAATGGGCAGGGCTTTACTGCACATCAGATACTCTGTGGTAACTGGGGTAGGTAGACGCTAAACCCCAGTAACTTAGGTCTCAACAAAAAAAAGGGAAATTTAATTTTCATTTACCATAGAGTAAGGGCACATAGACACCAGTAGTAACAATAGATGATCTAATGAATGATAAAGTCCTGTCTTGTTATAATCTTCTGTAGAATTGTTTATATGTCCATGCTCTAATTATCGATCATTGGACTTCAGGTGTTGCTACAGAGTGCCTACTGCAGCTGAAGGATGCAGGAGGGTCAAAGGTGTCCTTTAAGTTACCTTGACTACAGAATCATGAAACTGAGGTCAGAACAGGCCATTTGTTAAATAAGATAAATCCACCTCATGCTCAGATTCCTTCTCAGCTTTATTTATTTATTTGTTTATCAATTTATTCATTTTACATTTAAATCTCACACTTCTATTCCTTGTAACACACATTCTACAGCAAACAAACTTATTTATCTGAGATACTTGGAGGGTCCCCATCACCATAGTATCCAAATGCCTCATCACCAATGATGTAATTCAAGGGTGGCTAACACGCAGCACCAAGTGGAATGGGAAACTTCTGTGTGTGGCTCACGACAGATCAGGGAAAGGACAGGCAGCAGTCTCAGATAGGGCAGGGAACAAAAAGCAAAGCAGCAAATTGGGCAGGGAGCAGAAAGCAGAGCAGGAATTAGGTAGAGGAAAGTAATTAGAATGGCATTTGGGGAGAGCACAGCGCTAATTTGTGGCATGCCTCCCCAAATGGTTGGCCCTTGTCTTTACAGCCCATAGTAGAGCAGGGGACTACTATCATCCCTATTTTACAGATGGGGAATTGAGGCCCAGAGGAACTGAGTGATTTGTTCAAGGAAGTCTATGGCAGAGCAGGGAACTGAGACTTGGTATCCTGGGATGATGCCCTAACCATAAGGCCAGTCTTCTCTTTACAGTAATTACAGGCTGAGAGTTATGTTGGTGCCTTAACAAAATAAAAGCTAACAAAAACCTTAGTATAGTACTGAAAGTTAACAAAAATGTGTCTCTTCACTAAAGGTACTTTGACTCACAGGGTTTTGCATCCTGCTGCCCATGATTTCTTTTTTCTCAATGAATGTGTTTAGCATCTGGTCCCGTGGCCCCAATTTCTCCAGCTGGATAGAAATAAAGGCTTCTGGAGGTCTAAGAGTAAAGACAGACATTATACCTGAGCTCTGAAGCCAGGGACAGGAAGAGTTAGCTATCAAGATGCACCAAGAATAAATCCAATCTGATCTACAAAATTGTTTTAGGTTAAACAGAACACCTCATACAATTCAAATAAAAACATTTTGGGATGTATATAATAGACTTTATGGAGTAGCTGAAATATACAAGACCCAGATACAGACTGTCAATATACTTAATTTTTTATTTTATTGAAAATTAAGCACGTGAAAATAGATAGAGCCCCAATTAAGAATATCTTCTCAGGCAGACCAAGGGAGTTGGGGGAAATTCCTTTTTGTTTTATGAATGCCCTTTTATTTGTAAGCTTCATTTTGTGTTGTAACCCAACATTGGAACAGGATATCTGGGTGTGCTGAGAACTGTCTAATAAAGTGAACTATTCTGGACACTGTGTTCTCATGACTGAGTACAGGATGCCTCAGAAGTTAGCTAAAAATGAGACATTCATCACAGGGTGTCTATTCTGGTTGCCTGTAAATTGACTAGCCCAGACCAGTGATATATTGTGCAATAATCACTCACACCTAAGCACACGGAAAAAGGTCTGGGCCCAGTGCCTGAATTCTGCCTGACAGCAAGCCTTTGCAAGGTCCAAGACCTACTTAACAACTGATTCCAACTGATTCATACCAGTCCCTCCTAGATACACAGTTCTCCATGTCATGACTTTCTGCCATGTCACAGGCAGAACAAACAGGCCAAGAAAGCAGCATAGACTACTGGGCCTAATGCAACTGACCACACAGGAGATGTAGGATCAGGCTGAGGACAAGACCATCTGTTATCTGCCATAGATCTGTAACTGTCTAGACCTTTCAAAAATATGGTTGCAAAATTCCTATGCTAAACCTGCATTTCTTATCGCCTTATTACCCCAAAAGGGTTTAACTTGAAGTTAGAGTCCCCACTTACAGAGGGACTTTGAAGAAGTATGTCTAAAAACAGGGATTCAGGGAAGTCCACTGGCCAAAAAACAACACCAGTATAGGCCTGGGAGCATGCCTGAGAGACCTAGAAGAAAGAACAGTGCCCAGTACCTCCTTAGACCCCAAGGAGCAGAGAAACACCAGGGCCCCAGGACTGGGCTGCACTGACATTAGACTGACAACCACAAAGAGAGGGGAACTGCTCTGGTCATGACCATACCTTTTAATGGTTCGGTGCATATCCAAATGGTGCCCTTTAGCATATGGAATAGCCGGTGCTACTGCCAACTGATTTTCTGTCCCATACCCAGATCTAGAATTTCTCCCACTTGCTGAACTGCTCCGACTCCTCAAACTTACATTTCTTTCCTGTAATATTATGAGCAAATTTACTCTTATAAGGAATGTTAGTATGGTCTATTAAATTAATACAGGTTAGCAATTCAACATGATGTCTGTGTCCTAGCCATGTAGGATAATAGTTCACTAGGAACCCAGAAAGCAGAATAAAAGGTTCTCACTGAGCACAAGAATAACGAAACTGTGGAGACAAGGAGAGTTAAAGAAAAGAGAAAAATGATAAATTAGATCAAGTATTCTCTATACTGCATCAATAAAGATATCCTGCAAAGTCCACTTTCTCAAATATATCTAAATTCACCATTTGATATTCAGATGAGTTGTCCTAAACATGAAGAATAAAAAAGTAGTTGTATAAAACTAGACACATATCTTGTAATTTACATACGCATCTGCCTATTAAACAGCAATCGCCAGCATATGCAGAAGGGGTTTTTCACAAGGTTCAAGTAGAGACTGGGAGTAACGTTTTCAAAAGTGCCCAGATACTTTGAAAGCCAAGGGGAGTGAAGTTCCTAAGTGCTACTGATGCTTTTGAAAATGGAATTCAGGCTCCTATGTAATCTGGGCGTTTTTGAAAAATGTATCTTAGATACACAGCAGTCTATTGTGTGCAAGGCAAATAGATAATAGTTTAAATTAACTGATTCCAAATCTCCGTTAGTGGTCAATCTGTGTTTTGATTTGAATTACAAATAATTGTTCACACTAACATGTGTTCAGGCAAACTAAAAGGAAATTGGTCCAAATAACCCTAATTGTTTCAGGGATACTCTCTCATGTATAAAACTGGAAGGTTTCCAGCTTTCATCTGGAAAATTCCTCCACTAAGCCTGACTTTGCTAAGTTGCAGTCTCCCCTCTGAAGTTCAAGGGAAGGTCAAGTACTCTGGGGAGAAGGCTGGACTTGCTGACTTCACCAAAACAATCATTCCACAGCTGCATTGTTTCCAAAACATTGCAACATAAATCCAGTGACAAGGCCCTGTTAGGTGGAACCCCTCCTCTGACTAAAAGATGTGGTCAGCAAATACCATAACCCAAGAACAAACTAGCTTTGTTGCTATTACCAGAAAGACTTGATGAATAGAGAGCTGGTTCTACCTGCTTTACTGACTTTGCTGAGCCAACCTGATTTGACATTGCTTGAGTCTTTGATGTGAGAGGCTGAAATGGGGACAAGATGATATTCCTCATGGAACAAGATGAATCAGAGATTCTGGTTCCTCTGTAATAAGTTACATAGGGAACACTTGCCAGGCAGATTCAGCATATCAGGATGAGGGAGTCCAGAGTACTAAATGTTATTGCTTTCACATTTTATGGTACTTTCTACTTGTTTCAAATACTTCAAAGATGAGAAGTGAGACCCTTATCTTCATTCTGTGCCCTGTTCTGTCCCTTTATACTGCATAAAAGGGTCAGTGTGACACCCAAATGATTCATATGCAGCTAGATAAAGTTTCCTTCATTACAGATGCTGATGGGCAACTTGGGAAGAAGCGATCATGATACATTAGAATTCCAGATCCTGAGAAAAGGAAAACATGAGGTCAGCAAAATTAGGATGCTAGACTTCAAAAAGGGGGATTTCATCTAACTCAAGGAGCTAATAGGCATGGTGTCAGGAAAGGATAGACTGAAGGATAAAGTCACCCAGAAGGGCTGGGAGCTTCTAAGGGGCACAGTACTGGAGGCCCAACAAGAAGCTGTTCTGACATGATGGAAGCACAAGAAGAATGGCAAGAGACAAATATGGCTGCACAGGGAGCTTCTAAAATGCCTCAAATGCAAAAGGAAAGCATACCAGCAATGGAAGAATGGGCAAGTCACCAAGGAACTGTACCAGGAAATAGCAAGAACCCACAGAGACAAAACTCAGGAAGGCAAAGATAAAGAACAAGCTGCACCTGGCAAAGGAGGTTAAGGACAACAAGAAGCGATTCTATAAGTATGTTGGCTAGTAAAGAAGGACCAAGTAAGCTGTGGGTCCCTCTGCTAACAAGTCAGGGGGAACTCCTAACTGAAGATAGGAAGAAAGCAGAACTACTCAACAGCTCCTTTGCTTCAGTCTCCACAAAAAAATTAAGCTGCAGCCAGACAACTAATAAGGATCATCTGGGTAAAGAAGGGGGCAAGTTGAGGGAAAAGATAACAAAAGAGATGGTCAGAGAGCTTTGTTGGGTCTGAATGAATCCAAGTCAGCCAGGCTGGATGAGCTTCATCCCAGGGTCCTAAAGGAACTGGCAGAGAAGATCTCAATCGATGCATCTCCAGCAAAGCCAAAGAGGTGATTCTTTTGTTCTACTCAGCACTGGTGAGACCCCAGCTGGAGTAACGCATCCAGTTCTGGGCACCACACTTTAACAAGGATGTGGACAAGCTTGAGAGAGTCCAAAGAAGAGTCACCCGTATGATCAGTTTTAAAAGGCAAGCCATACAAGAAAAGGCTGAGGGATCTGGGACTCTTCAGCATGAGGAAAAGAGGGCTGAGAGGGGGCCTGGTAGCAGTTTACTGCTATACTAGGGGAGTATATCAAGGGCTCAGCAAACAACAGTTCACCAGGCCACCCAAGAGGAAAATCAGGAGTAATGGCCACAAACTCCTGGAAGACTGATTCAGGCTCAACATTAGGAAAAATTTCTTCACAGTCAGGGTGTCCAGACTGTGGAATAAGCTCCCTCCAGAGGTGGTGCAATCACTGACCCTGGAATTCTTCAAGAGGAGACCAGACAATCATCTTGTTGGGGTCATCTGACCCCCAATTATCTTTCCTGCTTCATGCAAGGGGCTGGACCCGATGATCTTCCAAGGTCCTTTCCGGCTTTACAATCTATGAAATTATAATCCCAGAGCCCTTGGCAATAATCTTCATGAAGTCATGGGAGATGGGCCAGGTACCAGAGGACTGGAAAAGGGCCAGTGTAGCACCACTTTTTGAAAAAGGCAAGAAAAGAAGGAGGATCCAAGGAACTACAGAGCAGTTAGCCTTACCTCAATACCTGGGAAGTAACTGGAGCATATCCTAACGAAAGCCATTTGCAAGCATTCGAAGAGGAAGGGCTCATCACAGCAGCCAGCATGGATTTATGAAAAGCAAATCATGCCAAACAAACCTGATCTCCTTCTTTGACAAAGTAACTACTTAGGTGGATTAAGGGAATGCTGTAGATATAGTGTATCTGGACTTCAACAAGGCTTTTGACAAGATCCTGCATGAACTTCTCATAGACAAAATGGAGAAATGTTGTCTAACTAAAACTACTGCAAGGTGGATTGATAACTGACTTGATAGCTGCAAGCAAAGTGTAATTATTAGTGGGTCCATGTAAGAATGACAGGAGGTTTCAAGTGGAATCCCACAGGGGTATGTCCTGGACCTAGTGCTGCTCAATGTGTTTATTAACAGTTTGGATGCTGGCATAGAAATCTTCTTGGGAAAGTTTGTGGACAGCATGAAACTTGGAAGGATTGTGAACACATTGAAAGATGTGAATGCAATTGAGTAAGATCTCAAAAGATTGGAAAGCTAGACTACAGCTAACAGGATGAAGTTCAATGAGGACAAATGCAAAGTGCTAAACCTCAGAAGGAATAATCAAAAAGAGAAATATAAAATGGATGACACCCGGCTAGATGGCAGCTCTGTAGAAAAAGACTTGGCAGTTATGGTAGACCACAGGTTCAATATGAGTCTGCAGTATAATGCAGCTGTTCAAAGTGCGAATGTGATTTTGGGCTGCATCAATACAAACATTAGGTATAAGACATAGGAGGTGATAGTGCCTCTCTATTTGGCACTAGTTAGGCCTCATCCTGAGTACTGTGTGCAGTTCTGGGCTCCACATTTTTAAAAGGATGTGGAGAAGATGTGGATGGTCCAGAGGTGGGCAACAAAAATGATCTTGGGCTTGGAAAGCAAGCTATACAAGGAGAATTGGAAGGAGCTAGGCATGTTCAGCTTGTGGAAAAGGCACTTAAGAGGGGACATGATAGCAGTCTTCAAATACATGGACTTGAAAGGCTGCCATAAAGAACAGGGAAAAAACCTTTTCTCTCTTGCTGAAGGGAGGAGGATGCAGACCAATGGCTGGAAGTTGCAGCAATGTAAGTTTAGATCGCATATCCAAAAAAAAATTATTCACTGTGAGAATAGTGAAGCAGTGGAATAGACTGCCTAGGAAGTTGTGGACTCCCTATCACTGGAGGTGTTCAAGAAGAGGTTGGACAGCATTTGGTCAGGCATGATCTAGGCATAGCTATGTCTATGTTCTACCATGGGTATTTCCCATGCTTCTGGGATTTGCTGCTTGTCCCCTCCCACGCTTTTCTGTTATATGATGTGTCAGGGTGTGTTTAAGCCTTCCCAGAGGTATTGGGTGCTGGTTACAGGCATTGGGTGCTGACTGGGGACTTTGACCAGGGTGTGCCAATGCTCCTACTGGGATTAAAGTCAGAAATTTCTGACTAGAGGGCCTTGGCCCTCCACTCAGGGTCAGACTGATCATCATATTTGGGATCAAGAAGGAATTTTACCCCATGGCCAGATTAGCATGGACTGTGAGGGTTTTTGCCTTCCTCTATAGTAGGTGTGTGGGACCTGGAACCTCTTGAGCATATACTGACAACATTTTATAGTAGCAGAACGTTGGCTGCCATGGTTCCCTTGCTTTACCTGTGGCAGGTTAGGGTATTAGGTCTGTGTTGTGTCAGGGTTGATAACATTCTTATGTAGAGTTTAAATTATGGTTGAATGGGATGATTTGGATAGATATGATCCTGCCTCAGGCGGGGGGGTTGGACTAGATGACCTCTGCAGGGCCCTTCCAGCCCTACTTCTCTATGATGGTACAGAAGCTGGCTATTAGGGCTGCCTGCCATGGATCAACTGGTAAGACCCATAGAAGTCGGTGTGGACATTTAGCTTTGGGGTGGTCTGGAGAGGCTGCCATAACACTGGGAACTTCTCCAACCATAGAGCAGTCCAGGAAGGGGAGCATACAAAGCATGCCTAAAGTCACACAATTCTCCCTAGCTGCAATCTCTGTATTGGCACAGGCCCTCAGCTTACATTTTTTATACCAAGTAGTTAAAAATTAGCCCCTGAAAGCTAATACGCTTGCACTTCTGACAACCTCCAGCCCTGAAACAAACCAAAGACACACATCCATCAGTCTGGGCATCTGGAATCACTATCATTGGGTGGAAGAGATGAGCTGATCCTGCTTTAAGCAGTGAATCTTAATTTCCCTCATGAGTGGATAAATGAGCCTATGGAGATGTAGCAGAAAGCCCCCTTTTCCTCTAATGTAGCAGAAAGCCCCCTTTTCCTCTTGCCTGCATTTGCTCTCCCCTCTTTGGATATGTTTCTCTTTTTCTACCTTTTCTTCCTTCCTCTCTCTTTCACTTTAAGATAAGGAATTGTATTTTAAAATTTGTATGTGTGCATTTTGTATCTCCCCTTGTAGTTTGGTATTTTTATCTATTTGTGTGCCATGGCATTTGTAGCTTATATTTTATACTCCTCACCTTTCAACTTGCAACTAAATGTGTTTTAGTAAGTTATACATTGTAACATTGTTAACAAGGGCAGGAATCAAACTGCCCTTCCCTGTATCAGGCTGGCCTGAAAGAGTGAGTGAATCAGTGATTGAATGTGTAACATGGAAGCAGGCAGCAATTATCACCTGGAAGCTGAACTCAATAGAAGACAATGTAACAACCGGGAAATCTCTAAACCTCACTGATCAAGGGCTAGAAGCCCTGGCCTGACTTAATCAACACAAGAGACCAACTTTTGGGCTGAATATCTCCAGATCGACCACTCCCAGAGCCCTATTCTAAATTCATCAACGGACTCCCAAACCTGCACGTACATGCGGACGACCCCTGGGGCTGACAGATGCTGTCCAGTAGCCACCAAGGGGGGGATAGTCCCACGAGGGTCAATGACCCCTGGATTGGGCAAACCAGAAAACTGGGGAGTCACCAAAGTCTGCCAGGGACAGATAAAAGGCAGTGAAAAGTGACCCTCAGTGGCGCCCTCTTGATCTCCAACTCAACCAGACCTGTCCAGCCAGAAGGACCAGTCGGCGACCCCCTTCTGGAAGATAACACCACGCTGCAAGAAGCCTCAACAACAGACTCCAGCGCTTGTAGGATAGGTATACCTGACTCTGTAGCCTGCTACTGTGTGTGTGTATGTGTATGTGTGTGCATGTGTGTGTGTGGGGACCAGCCCCAAGGTTTATGATTACAGTGTTTCAATCTGCCTAATAAACTAGAATTTTAAGGATCCCGAGTTGGACATTTGTAACTGTTCAACAGAGATAAGCCAGCAAAAGAGTCCAACAACTACAGCAGGGCCTGAAAAATGATTTTCTGTCTCTTTGTACATTGTCCATAGAGGAGGAAATGTTGGCAGACCTACCTCTGGCACCAAAGCTTGCATTTCTTGCATCTCTGGCTGAAAAGTGAAAGATTAACGGAATTGGCAAAAGTGGTGGTTTCTCTTCAGATTCACTATGCAAACAGTAGTCTATTAATCACACTTCCTTAAATGACAAAGCCAGGGTCAACATGTGACATGAGAAGATAAATGTGTGCTCTGGATACATGGGCTAGACCCTAAAAGAAGATGTAACCCTACTTACATACTGTGTATGTGACCCTAGGGTACATACTGTGACCTTAGAAAAAGATGACTGGACACAGAAGAGGTTCTTGTATCTGTAGTAAATATGGTCATATGTGAATCTGAGGAATGGAGGTTTTCAAAACCCAGCTGGACAAAGCTTAGACGGGGATGATCTAGTTAGGGCTGGCCCCGCTTTGAGGAGGGGGTTGGACGAGATGACCTCCTGAGGTCCCTCCCAACCTTAATTTTCTATGATTCCATGACAATCATATTGCCAAATTAGTATGGTACATATCAATATGCTACTAAACAGATCTCTGGAGTCTAGGAATCCTCATGGAAACAATGCAGTTTTCAGGGCAAGATCCATGACCAAAACGAAAATGGAGAATAGGTGCAAGGATCGTCCTGGATCTATGAAAGACTGCCTTGCTCATAAGTTAAAGAGGTAGTAGATCTCCTGGAGAATCAAACTGTTCACAAAAATTCCAGCAATTGGAAATCTGAGGAATCTTTTTTAGCCAGGAACACTGCCCGGTTGCTTCCCTTCCCAGCATATTTTGTTTTCCAGCAGAACTTCTTTTCTTATGCATTTACATTTGCAATACAAGCATCTTTTTTTTCCTTCCTTAGTCTTGAATAATTGATGCATGACTTCCCAAATTCTCTGCTGTGGCTATTGCTCTGTTGGTTCTATTAATTGTCCTGGCTTTCTGTTAGTTTGATTAGATAAGCTAATATTTACTGATTGTAACTCAGAAAAGTCTAGTCCAGAAATGTATGCGGTACTAATTAAATTATTTAGTGCCAAAAAAAGCCATCTGAAAACTCACATATTGTCACTGCCACGCTAAAAAAAAATAATATTTTAGACAGTAAAATATGTCTAAGTGTTTGGAAAAATCAGTCTTTATTCATTAGGGCACAAAAAGCTATTTCCAAAGTTAAGAATATTCATTGTAGTTGGCTGAGAGCCATGGCACCAACCACTTGTAAAGCAGTGCAAGGAAAGAGTTTAGAGAGACTTCAGGATTGGAAGTGCATGAAGAAAAGAAATTCAAATTCACTAGGGACTGTGATATTGAGGAATTTGGATTTGTTCTGGTTAGGAACAAAGACGCCCGTTTTCAAAGTTCTCTGGGAAAGGAAATGGAGCCCAGCTTTTGGGGCAGTCTATACAATACGCTACCCTGGAGCCACAGACCTCACAGATGGCTGCTCCAAGTCGCAGACCATGGGGCTATTGCTGATTCTGTGGGAAGGCTGCCTCAGCTTCACCAGAAGCTCAGTGAGATCAGACTGTGTCCATGAAAGGCTCCATTTTGCAGGATCAGCAAATTCTGGCAAAACAAAGTTTTATCAGAAGTTATCTGATCAGTCCTATCCAGAATAGATTTCCTCAGGCTATTGTGGAGAATAACATGCTCAAGGCAAGTGTATGAAGGAGTGCACAGGGCAGATCCAGGGAGGGTGAAGTGGTACAATTGCACCCCATTTTGATTCCTACTCCACCTAAACTTTAAAACCAACTGCCTGGGAGGGGAAGCCTCATTTCTCTTCCAAGAATGGTGATACAGTCAATTGACTTCATAGCTCATTATCATCTCCATAACTAAGGTAGGACAACCATGGCAGCTGACCCAGGTGCTGTTATGGAGGATGGAGGAGGCAGAAACCACCCCCCACTGTTACCTCAGTTGCACAACTGCACTAACAGCACAGCAGCAGCCCAAAGTCACCATTGGCTCCCATGTATCACAGCTGCCCCATGTGCCTGACTGCGTTGTTACACCTCTGATTATCTGGCTGATATTCAGGAGCAGATGGTACCTGCCTTGAGACAGGCAAAGTGCAGTAGCAAAGGATGCCCCCTCCCCAGTCCCTGCATCTCTTAAGCAACCAAAATGCCAGGTTGAGAAGCTGAGATAAAGTCGTTTTTTTTTTCTTTTTTAAGCTGAGAAAAGAACCTGTGCAGGAATCAGCATTATATGAATCTCACGGGCTAAAGTGTGGATATATTGCTCATGGGAATGCACATTCTCCTCACTTGAATGCAGAATAAATAGTCCCTAACCTGTTCTTTTGCCACTGTTGGCTGCTCACCTCCTCCCCAGACTGTGCTGCCAGGTGTAGTAATCTGGGACCTGACCTTGCCTGTGAAGACTCAGGTGAAAAAGGCATTGAGCACTTCAGACTTTGCTGCATCCTCTGTCACTAGGTTGCCTCCCCCATTCAGTAAGGGACCCACATTTTCCCTGATCTTCTTTTTGTTACTGACATACTTGTAGAAACCCTTCTTGTTACCCTTCCCATCCCTTGCTAGCTGCAACTCCAATTGCGCTTTGGCCTTCCTGACTTCATCCCTGCATATACAAGCAATTCTAACATAATAAAAGGCGTAGTCTGTGTGTCTGTCTGTCCATGATGCTTTTGCCCAACTGCACATATGCAGATTGGCTGCGTGGGCCAGGGACGGGGCCAGCTGAGCTAAAACAGGAGCCCTCTGCCGAGCTGCCTCCTCCTGCAGCCTTCGGTGTGGTGGCTCCCTCCTCCCCACCTCTACACGTGGCCAAAAAAAAATTAAAAATTGGGTAGAGCACTTTAAAAGCGGCAGGACCAACTGAAGAAAAGTGGGAGCCCCCCTGTTGTACCAGGGTCAGACCTGAATGGGGGAGGGGGGAGGGAGTGGGGTTGGACCCAAAGCAGTGTGGGGGGAGGGCATGGGGCTGGATGCGTGGCTCCATCCCTGCTGGCCCTCATTCCCCCCGTCATTCTTGATGGACAATTTGCTAGTTCTCTTATAATCTTCACTAGTTGTCTGTCCAAGCTTCCATTCCTTATAAGTTTCCTTTTTGGGATTTAGTTTACTGAAGAGTTCCCTGTCAAGCCAGGCTGGTCTTCTGCTGTACTCGCTAGTTTTCCCGCGCATCAGGATGGTTTGTTTCTGTACTCTCAGTAAGACTCCTTTAAAGTACAGCTAGCTCTCCTGTATTCCTCCCCCCTTCAGTCTGACTTCCCAGGGGATCCTGCCTATGAGATCCCCGCCAGTTCTTCCCTGTTTGTGAGCAGCAGGTGTGGCACCTAGTTGGCTGCTCCAGCACTTGCACCAGGAAGTTCTCCCCAACACTCTCCAAAAACTTCCTGGATGGCTTGCACACTGCTGCCCTCCCAGCAGATGTCAGGGTGATTGAGGTCCCCCATGGGAACCAAGGCCTGTGATCAGGAACCTGCCACTAGCTGTTTGAAGAAAGCCTCATCCACAACATCCTCCTTGTCAGATGGTCTATAGCAGACTTCATAGGAGACACATAGGGGAGACACGGAGTGAGGCACATGCCCCCTCTGAGATTGGCCCTTGCCAGCTGGGGAGTGGGGGGCGACAGCTGGTGCCCCCCCAAGAATGTGGGGGCACCGAGAAAAATGCTGGCAGCACATCCAGTTTGCCGCTGGACCCCCTGGTTGGCAATCAGCAGCTGAGGGACATCCCCCCAGTCGGCAATCAGCTACAGATGCCCCCCCAGGATCAGGAGGCACCAGTTGCCCATGGCAGACCTCCACCATGACATCACCCTTGTTGCTCTCTGACCCTAACCCAGAGACTTTCAACAAGTCTATCTCCATTTTCATACTGGAGCTTTGAGCATTCATATGGCTCTTTTACATAAGACGCAACTCCTCTTCTTCTCCCCTGCCTGTCATTCCTGAACAGTTTGTATCCATTCATGACAGTGCTCCAGTCATGCGAGCTATCCCACCAAGTCTCTGTTAGTCCAATCACTTCATAATTCTGTTACTGTGTGAGGACTTCCAATTCTTCCTGCTTGCTTCCCAGGCTCCATGAATTCATGTACAGGCACTTAAGGTAACTAGTCGATTGCCCCGATTTCTCAGGAAGAATACCACCTCTGCTGCCCCCTCCTGCTTGCTCTTCTTCCAGGTCACCCACTTCCCCACTTATCTCAGGGCTTTGGTCTCCAACCCCTAGTGAACCTAGTTTAAAGCCCTCCTCATGCTCATCTAGTCTCTCTCCTCTTGAACAATCTTCATGTACTTCACAAGTTCATATATCAGGATCACATATAACCAAACATGACACCAATAATCTAATCCATAACTGACATGTAGCCAGCTCTGGCTGAAACACTGGGGGCATAAGTATGGTAATAAAACCAGGACAGCTGCCCTGGGCACTGACCCCAGGCTGGGGTACAAACAAAATGGTTGCCATCACAGGTGCATGGTTTTGCCAGTGGCAGCAGCAGCAGCAATTGAAAATCACCACTACCCTCATGTGTGGCAGCCATCCCTGGGTGCCTGGCCATGTAGTTACACCTCTGTGAAGCTCCATAGCTGTGCAACAGCAGGCAGAAATTCATAGATTCATAGATGTTAGGGTCGGAAGGGACCTCAATAGATCATCGAGTCTGACCCCCTGCATAGGCAGGAAAGAGTGCTGGGTTTAGATGACCCCAGCTAGCTGCCTATCTAACCTCCTCTTGAAGACCCCCAGGGTAGGGGAGAGCACCACCTCCCTTGGGAGCCCATTCCAGACTTTGGCCACTCTAACTGTGAAGAAGTTCTTCCTAATGTCCAGTCTAAATCTGCTCTCTGCTAGCTTGTGGCCATTATTTCTTGTAACCCCCAGGGGCGCCTTGGTGAGTAAAGCCTCACCAATTCCCTTCTGTGCCCCCATGATGAACTTATAGGCAGCCACAAGGTCGCCTCTCAACCTTCTCTGGTGGAGGCTGAAGAGGTCCAGGTGCCCTAGTCTCTCCTCATAGGGCTTGGCCTACAAGCCCTTAACCATACGTGTGGCCCTTCTCTGGACCCTCTCCAGGTTATCCACATCCCTCTTGAAGTGCGGCGCCCAAAATTGCATGCAGTATTCCAACTGCGGTCTGACAGCGCCCGATAGAGGGGAAGTATCACCTCTTTGTTTCTGTTCGTCATGCATCTGCTGATGCACGATAAAGTGCCATTAGCTTTTTTGATGGCTTCGTCACACTGCCGACTCATGTTCATCTTGGAGTCCACTAGGACTCCAAGATCCCTTTCCACTTCCATGCCACCCAGCAGGTCATTTCCTAGGCTGTAGGTGTGCTGGACATTTTTCCTCCCTAGGTGCAGCACTTTGCATTTCTCCTTGTTGAATTGCATTCTGTTGTTTTCTGCCCATATGTTCAACCTATCCAGGTCTGCTTGTAGTTGTTCCCTGCCCTCCGGCGTGTCCACTTCTCCCCACAGTTTCTGTCATCTGCAAACTTGGACAGAGTACACTTCACTCCCTCGTTCAAGTCACTGATGAAGACATTGAAGAGTATCGGTCCAAGGACCGGGCCCTGTGGGACCCCACTGCCCACACCCTTCCAGGTCGATACCGACCCATCCACTACGACTCTCTGGGTGCGACCCTCTAGCCAATTCACCACCCACCAGTCTGTGTAGTCATCCAAGTCACAGCCTCTTAACTTGTTCACCAGTATGGTTTGGGATACCGTATCGAAGGCCTTCCTGAAGTCTAAGTAAATGATGTCAACCCCTACTCCTGAGTCCAGGTGTTTTGTAACCTGGTCATAAAAAGAGACTAGATTAGTCAGGCATGATCTACCTGCTATGAACCCGTGCTGGTTTCCCCTCAGCATAATTTGTCCTGCTGGGCTCTCGCAAATGTGAGCCTTGATAATTTTTTCAAAGACTTTGCCAAGGATGGAGGTGAGACTGACTGGCCTATAGTTGCCTGGGTCCTCCTTCCTCCCCTTCTTGAAAATGGGGACCACATTGGCCCTTTTCCAGTCCTCCAGGACCTGGCCTGTGCGCCACAAGTGTTCAAATATTCCCGGCAGTGGCTGCCCAATGACGTCAGCCAGTGCCTTCAGTACCCTCGGATGGAGTTCATCTGGGCCTGCCGACTTAAATGCATCCAGTTCCTCCAAGTGCCTCTGCACCATCTCAGGGTCTACGCTTGGTAGTCTGGCGCCCTGCTGCTGCCTCTCTACAATCCCAGTGAGAGACTTGTCTTGCCCCTCACTTAGGAACACTGAGGCAGAGAACTCATTGAGGAGTTCAGCCTTGTCCCCCCCTGTCCGTCACCAATTGCTTATGCCCATTTAGTAGAGGTCCTATTCCACCCTGGGCCTTCCTTTTACTCCCTATATATCTAAAGAACAAATTTTTATTATCCTTAACTTGGGATGCCATCCTCAGCTCCATGGTAGCTTTGGCAGGTCTAACTGCCTCCCTACAAGCGCAAGCAGAGGAGGTATACTCTTCTTTAGTAATCTCTCCCCGTTTCCACTTTTTATATGCCCCCCTTTTAGCCCGTAGACTGCTCTGGATTTCTCTGGTCAGCCAAGGCTTGGCTCCTTTCCCCCTTTTTCCCCTCAAACACTCTGCAACAAGTTGGGACACAACGGATATGTCTAGATGAGACGCTTACTGTGCAGTAGCTGGTTACTACTGCGCAGTAGCTCATTACTAGTGTGTAGGAGCATGGCTGGGCATTAGCTATCACGTGATGCTACTGCACAGTAGGCCTGTGCAAAGCAGCTAGTATTTGCTTCAGATTCGGCTGATTCGGGGGACAGTGATTCAACTCAGTGATTTGAATCACTGTCCCAAATCAGCGGCTCCTGCCAGGCAGGGGGGAGATACCCGCTGCCCCCCACTGAGTGGGGGGGGCTCTACCACAAGCCCCCAGAGGCCCCGATGCCTGCTGCAACAGCAGGTGAGTGCAGGGCTTTATTTCTTTTTTTTTTTTTAAGTGCCAGGACACTGGGGCCAGGCTGGGTAGCCATTGACCGGGCTGGGAGAGTGGGCGGGGGTTGTGGCCTTGCAGAAGTCTCCCCATGGTCCCCTTCCCCCTCCTCAAGCCCCCCCATCACCCCACTACTTACCGGCACTGAGCCCAGGTCCAGCTCCCTGTGCCGGCAAGTGGGGACTGCCCGAATCTCTGAATCTTTGAATTGATTCAGAAGCTTCCAATCGATTCAGACCTTTTAACTGGTCTCCCAATTCAATTCAGATTCAAAGGTTTGGCCGCTGAATCGGGCCGAATCTCCTCCGAATTGAATCAGCAACCAAAGCTTCAAACAGCCCTACTGCGCAGTAGTAATGAGATCCTGCACAGTAGTAATGAGGTTGTAACCAGGCAGCCATGCCAGGACACTACTGCTTAATAACACCAGTTACTGTGCAGTCATTTAGTGCTTGGTTATGCAAGTACTAAATGACTGTACAGTAACAACTGTGCAGTGAGCATCTTGTGTAGATGCGTCCTATGAGAAAAACCTATCAAACTCAGTTCTTTAACTACAGAATGAAAACACTGTCTACCAAGGAAAAATGATGACTGCATATCTCCATGAGGTGGCATTTGACTTTATCCCAGTGTAACATTAAGGAGTCAGTTACTTTCTCAGCAGCATCTGTGCTGCTGTTTCCAGAAGACAAGACAATAGAGAAGGGACAGGAGGTGCTGGTGCAAGATAAACTATCACCATGCCAGAAGTTCATGGGTTGCAAAGCCAAATTATGATCCTCTCAATCATTCTGGACTTGAGGCACCCCTCAGAAAATGCCAACTCTTAGTTTTCACTTGTTTTTTTAAGTACAGGAAAGCAATAAAACCATTCTTCTGTTGCAAAGAACTCAGAAATACTACAACAGGTCAGAATAGCCTTAACATTACGGATTCTTCTTTGAAATCCCTGGTTTTATTTTCTGAAGTATGTTTTCTCATCTAACAGCGCTAACAGTGGATTTTATCCAGTCATTCTTGCATATGTTCACTTCTACACCCCTCCATCTATAGCATTTTCTATAGCATTTTTCAGCTGTTCATGGTCTCCTAACTCAATAACATCTGCATTAAATAAATCACTGAAATAAAACCAACTTTTCCTTCATATTAGTAAAGAACTACTGTAGTTATATTTTATGATAGAGCAAAACAAAACTAATAACCAAATGACCACCAACAGCATTATCAGATACAGTAAAATGACATTAGTTGGCACAAACATGGCCTAGAAGATTAGGGGAAATAAATGCTGCTGACCTTCAGGTCCGGGGTATATGTAGGTTGGGCTACGTGACAAAATGAGGCTTGCTGAACAGCAGCTATCAGAGCATTTTTTTGAGTGACTTGACAAGCAAGGATGATCTGCATGTTTTTCACTCCAGATGGGGATAAAAGCTAAAAGAGGGTAAAAAAAATGAAAGTATTCATAGCATACAGGCAGGTTACTTTACCGAGAAAGATCACTCCAATGTTTTCCTCATCTTAACTAAATCTCAAAAGTGACATTAATTGTTCTTTAGGGCTGCACAGTGCTATTAATCTAAACAGGATTAAATGTTGATGTCACGTCTCCCAGCTGCATTTGCAGATTTATGCTCTTCCAGGAATCTACAAATCTAGGTTTTGAACAACATGTTATGACCCAAGGGATGCTATCAAGCAACAGCTAGGAGGTTGCTTATTTTCTCTTTTGTTTTTGGAATGGCTTAATAGTTTGCCAGCTTGTTGCTGAGCATGGGTTGTGCTGATGAGGCTCTGAGGAGAGTTTTGAAGGCTAGGAGGTTTCTGGGCATAACACTACCAAATTAAAGGTTACCAATGGAGCACATAAAGGAAAGAGATTTATTTTCTTTCACTAAGAAAAACCTTGCTTTGTGCTCCAGAAAAAAAATTAAAAGCCAAATCCTCACTTATTGCTCACTTATTTGCCCTTTTCAAGCGAAACTCCATTAATAAATTTCACAAAAAGATTTTAGGGATTTGGCCCACAATTTCATGCAGAGGATTTGACTGAGATTTATCCGGTTAGTTTTGAAAAATAAATAAAAGCTTGCTGTTACACACAGAAACATGGACAAAACGACCAATTTTATAAGAGGAACATAAAGCGCCTAGCACAATGAAACCCAGGCTAGATAAGGCCTTTATGTGCTACTGCAATATAAATGTTAAACAACAACATGCTCTACATTTTTTTTTTCTGCTTGGAATTTTAAAAAATCTGCTCACCTGAATAACACTATCTCTTGTTTGAAAGCTAAACTTTCCAATTTGATTGTCAATCTCCTGGATACTTAACATTAAACTAGATGGAATATATCTGAAAGAAAAGCAAAAATCATCCATGAGAGCAGAGAACACATCAAAGAAGCCAGACTGAAGGATAAGAAGACAAAACCTGAATTGCTGTGTTTTCTGTCTCTTTCCCCCGTTATATTTGGATTTTGCACAGGAATGAATTAACCTTTCTTCTTGAATCAGGAGTTTTTAAGATAGTAAAAATTTAAGGAATATTCAAGAAAGAAATAAAATATTCTGTAACGTTTGCAGCTGAACTTGTGGAGAATCAATAGTTCTTCATAGGCAAGCAAAGAGTTGGATAAACAAGAGATAAAAAAAAAATCTACTTGTCCAATTTGATCAAGTTTCATTTAAAATATTGGTTCCTGACCTTTTGGGGAACATGGGCCGTCTACCAGACTGTGACATCAGCCATCCCAGACAGTGCCTGGCACTATCCACAAAATTCAATTAACCTGAAATGAAGATTCAGCTGTTTGCTTTTGTAAGATTTGTTTGGGGCTGATCAGTCTTCCACATGGCTTGGAAGGGGATGTGAATAGTGGCTTATTGTTCAGAAAAGAAGAGGACTCTTAAGTTTGTACCCATATACCAATGATTGGGAAGCAGGGATAGAAAGCACCCTTGCAGACTCTATTAAGAAAATTGGACTTTCCTATATTATTTCTATCTCCCCCCATGGTCCCCTCCCCCACCACCCCCAATCTGTTTTTAAAAATATTTTATTTACCAACTTTGTAAAGGTTTTCATGGCCAGACTGTTCCTGGTACCTGCCCACTTGTCAAAGGGAAAGAAAGGCAGTGCACAAGCAGCATCTTCCTGTGCAGCAGCTAGGTTTGACTGAAGCTAGGAAGTGAAGCTGTTACTCAATGCATAGCAAGAAGGTGAGTTTTCTGCCATTTATAGGCCTGCGTATGCAAATTCTGGATCAAGGAGTAACTGTTTTTCAAGGTCCCAGTTCTCTGCTTGTCTGTCCCTTTTCACCCCAGTTTCCCTGGATTTGAGAGATCCCTCAGTTTAGTTCTGATGTCATGCTTGTTGCACACACATTTGGTATTTTTCCACTTTTATTCTTGAACATCTTCACATTAGGATTTACTTATGAAACCAAAGTTATATTTTAAAAGGTTACTTAAAGCTCAAACACTGTACAATTTGATTTAAGTTTCTACATGAATGATTTGCATCTGTCCCTCAGATAGGGTCTGTGAAGTCCTGCATTTGGACCTTAGCAGGCTGAGAGGTACGCTGGGTCACGATCTACCTAGAAACACTTTGACCCCTGAAATGTTGTGGTTTACCTGTCCACAGTACTGTCATCTTCCAGGAGAGCTGTAATGAACACTGGTGGGGGCTGGTCTGCTTTCTCCTTGTGAGAAGCAAATTCAAAATGCACTGGCCTCAAGTGCAAATGGAACTCATCAAACCCCATTTCCTTTGCAAATAGCTTGTAGAACCTGAAACAGATCGCAGAAGACTGATAGAGTGGCATGCATTTAAAAATGTTGTCTAACATTCCAAGCTGCACACACCTAGGAATGTACACTTAGTAGGTACAATTTTAGTAAGATACTTCCATTAAAATATAACATTTCTTAGCACCTTCCACTGTCATTATACATATACACATGCATATACATACACATATTCTGCACATTGACAACCACTGTCTACAAAGAAGAGGCAAAGGGAACTTTCAGCACCAAAAGCAAAAGACAAAGGAGGTTTCTTACACAAGCTAATCTTGTAGAGTGTACTGTTGTGCTAGTGCAGTCAGGGACAGTGATATATATTGACCTGTGTGGGAGTGTGCTACAAAAGGAAACACAGGAAGGAGAAAGAATGCACCAGGAGAAAAAAAAGGTGGATAAAAAGGGATTTCAAAAAGAGTAATATGTAAGGGAGGAAAAAACCACACAGAAGAGAAGCAAATTCAGACTCTATCTGCTCTTCCTGCACTATCTTCTAAAATGATATGCTTGTAACTGGATTGTCTCAACACATGCACTACAGGTTACTAAAGAACAAGTACCACAAGACAATGAGCTGTGTGGAACAGCGTATACAGCATATTTATTTTTACGGGTTAATGATTGACGAGTCATCACTAGAGGACCAAGAAGCAAATGAGCAAGGAGTGGTAAACATGGGAGGTCCCCCAGAAGTCTGATTAAAGCACCAGTGCACAGTAAAAGAACCAAAAAATCTAGTTGCAATCAGTCCATTTTACACTGCAAAGCAAGGAGATGGATTGTTCGCCCTTTTGAAGTTTCAATCCAAACCCCAGCCTGCCACAGCAGATATATCTTAATGAGCTGTGAACTTTGCTACATCAAAAGAAAATTCTAAATTAGCCACTTAAAAAGTCATGTTCAATAAACTATATCCACTTACAGTTGTTTTCAATTTACTCAAACAACATCACTTACCTGAAGATGATGTTCTATTTAATGGGCCTATACATGTAACCTAACTCCTTATTTTCCTTCAAAGCTTTTTATAAGAGCTCCTTCAGTTGCACAATAATACCAATTCTCTGCTGGTATTTTAGGGATTTCAACATTTCCCATCTCATAGATGTTTAGGGTTTGTTTTTAGTAAACTGAGGAAGTTTCAGGTTAGGGTTGTTCAAACAATTTCCATTAAAACAAGCCTCAATGAAAACTTGTCTTTGCTCTTTTCTTTTCTTTCCATTTCTTTTCTTCGGTGATGGTGCCTGATTAACTGAAAAAGTATTTTGTTTTTCAGCTGCTGAAAACCAAGTGTTCTTGGCTTTTTGACAAAAAAGTCTATATTTTCTACTGGGGGGAAGGAAAGAAACCCAACATTTTTTAACTCTGTCATAGGAACATAGAAAATTGGATTGGAAAGGACCCCTCCCTGGGCCATCAAGTCTAATCTCTGCTATTACAGGCAACCTCATACCATGATCCCATTCTTAAACTGATCAAGCTCCATCATCAGTATTTTGCTTCCACATATACAGACATGCTACTTCATACTTTCACTTTTCTGCTGGTTAGAAGCCTCCTTCTCATTCCCCAGTTACACTTCTACCAACAGTGTCTTTTAGCCTAAATAGTTCTTCTCCTTCCCATCATGCATTTTAAAGGGTAGTACTATTCCCTTTAAACTTTCCTTTTTTCTAGGTAAAACAAGTTAAGCTCTTTTGGCTTGTCTTATAAAAAAAGAGATGCTCCATTTTCCTGGATAATCTTCATCCCAGAATATTGAAATAACTGGCACATGAGATGCCAGTCTCCTTTATCACAGATCATGAATAAATCAGTCAGATCAGGATGGTACCTTATTACTGAAAAGTGACAAAAAACTCCTATTTTCTTTAGAAAATAAGGGAGGGAATGACTCTACTATTTAAGAACTTAAAATAGATATTGAAGGAAAGAACAATCAGGAAGTAAAAAAAGAACAGGATAAAACCTAACGTGGTTTTATCCAAGGAAGGTTCAAAGCAGTGAGTCTAATACCCTTACATGACAAGAAAATTGACCTTCTAAAACAAGAGCATTGCAGTGGACCTGATCTATCTAACATACAGCCCACACACTAAATCCAGTCCACATAGCAATCATACCCTTAGGGACTAATAGCAAGAATTTTAGTTACAAGATAGGTGTTGTAGACTGGATGCAACAGAGGAAGAAGGGGACCTGGGTGTGCTGGCTGACTGTGGGATAACCAGTCCACAAGAAACCACTGTAAAGCAGCCAATACAATTCTAAAGTGTACTAGGCAGGGTATATTCAGTAGAGACAAGGAAGTGCCAATACCACAGAACAAAGCATTGCAAGACCCCATTTAGACTGCTGTATGCAGATTTAAACAGTGATCAAAATGATGAATTTGAACTGGAATAAATACAAAGAAGAGCTGTCACGACCCAGTGAGTTTGGTGCCTCGGCACTATGGAATTTTCTTGACACACGAGAGCCTCTTGCACAGCGAGGGTTTTTGATGCATGAAGAACCCGCGTGCAGGAGAGAGTTCCCGCCACTTTGCATCCCGCAGCTGTCTTTGCAGGATGCATTTTCTCTTTGCAGCACAGAAATGCACGGTGCAAAGAGTTCCCGCCATTCGGATGTAAATTTGTGTCCCGCAATTGGCTAGTGCTAAATTATTCATATGTGGCGGCCGGTAATTGGCTTGCTGGCCGTTTAAAAACTAGCGCAACTTCCGCCCAAGTCGAAGAGCTTTGAGCACGCTGCAGAGTGCCTCTAAGAGATCCGACTTGCGGCTAGCTGGTCGATAGACTGATCACCTATCGATCCTTCTTCCCGTCGCCGAACGCAGTCCCAGACGGCAGCTTGAGTTACGGACGAATTTACTGGCATTGGCCTCGCCAGCTGGAGCAACTCACATTGTTGTCCAGACGACCGAACCGTTTCCGTCGCAGCCACCCGCGACGTAAGTAAAGTTTTTTGCAACCATTAAGCCTTGTCAGCCTCTCCATTCACCACCCCGCCCTGACGAGCGAGCAGTTTTTAAATCACCTCGAGTCGGTTCAGCCCGGCCAAGACAAGAGCCACTAAGAAGGTTAAGGAAACCGAGAACCTTGGGGTGCATGTATATGAGTGTAGAAGCTGCTCCGACACACTGTAATTACAGCACATGGGAGCATGGTAATTAATTACCATGCTCCAGCAGCCTCCTGTGTCTCATGTATCAGCATCCCCACACTTAAAAATGGTGGCAGGGGCACTTCAACTAAAGCTCATTGAATGAACTTTAGTTCAAGCGTCCCCACTGACATTTAAGTGCAGGGATGCTGCTACATGAGATGCAGCGGCACTTTAATCAGAGAAGCTCTAGGAGCTGCTCTAATTAAAGCACCGCTCCCCCACTCCCAGAGCATGTGTAAAAGTGCCCTTGTAGTCCTTACAAGAAGGCATTAAAGAAACTTAGTTTAGTTTACCAAAATGAAGGATGAAAGGGATTATAATACTATTTACAAATATAGTCATGAGGTGGATATCAGGAAAGGGGAGGAGGTATTTAACTTTCAAAACTAAATAACTACAAACTGGTTAAAAGCATGCTTAGATAGATATATTTTTCTAATTTTCAAACTATTATATGAGTACAGCTTTGGAATGGGCTTCCAAGCAAAGCAGTGGAGGCTTGGGAAATCTGTGGAGGGAATTCATAGATTCATAGATCGTAAGGCCAGAAAGGACCTTGGAAGATCATTGGGTCCAGCCCCCCTGGGATTCCACTTGAAACCTCCTGTCATTCTTACATGGACCCACTAATAATTACCCTTTGCTTGCAGCTATTGAGCCAGTTATCTATCCACCTTATAGTAGTTTTATCTAGCCAACATTTCTCCAATTTGTTTATGAGAAGTTCATGCAGGATCTTGTCAAAAGCCTTGTTGAAGTCCAGATACACTATATCTACAGCATTCCCTTCATCCACTCAAGCAGTTACTTTGTCAAAGAAGATCAGGTTTGTTTGGCATGATTTGCTTTTCATAAATCCATGCTGGCTGTTGCGATGAGCCCTTCCTCCTCCAGACGCTTGCAAATGGCCTTCGTTAGGATATACTCCAGTTACTTGCCAGGTATTGAGGTGAGGCTAACTGGTCTGTAGTTCCTTGGGTCCTCCTTCTTGCCTTTTTTGAAGAGTGGCACTACACTGGCCCTTTTCCAGTCCTCTGGTACCTGGCTCATCTCCCATGACTTCATGAAGATTATTGCCAAGGGCTCCGAGATTTATAAATTCATAGATTGTAAGGCCGGAATGGACCTCGGAAGATCATCAGTTCCAGCCCCCTGCACCAAGCAGGAAAGATAACTAGGAGTCAGGTGACCCCAGCAAGGTGACTGTCTAGTTTCCTCTTGAAGATTTCCAGGGTAGGTGATTACACCATCTCTGGAGGGAGTTTATTCCACAGTCTGGACACCCTGACTGTGAAGAAATTTTTCCCAATGTTGAGCCTGAATCTATCTTCCAGGAGTTTGTGGCCATTACTCCTGGTTTTCCCCTTGGGTGTCCTGGTGAACAGTTGTTTGCTGAGCCCTTGATGTACTCCCCTAGTGTAGTGGTAAGCTGCTACCAGGCCCCCCTCAGCCTTCTTTTCCTCAAGCTGAAGAGTCCCAGATCCCTCAGCCTTTCCTCATATGGGTTGCCTTTTAAGACTAATCATATGGGTGACTCTTCTTTGGACTCTCTCGAGCTTGTCCACATCCTTGTTAAAGTGTGGTGACCAGAACTGGACACAGTACTCCAGCTGTGGTCTCACCAGTGCTGAGTAAAGCAGAAGAAACACCTCCTTGGCTTTGCTGGAGATGCATCGATTGATGCATGCCAGAGTATTATTTGCCCAACTGGCTATAGCATCGCACTGCTGGCTCATATTCATACTGTGGTCTATTATTACCCCCAGGTCCCTTTCATTCATGGTGCTAGTCAGTTTGGTGCTGCCAAGCCTGTAGGTGTGTTGGTGGTTGCTTGTCCGAGGTGAAGCACTTTACATTTCTCAACAATTACTTCATCAGGTTCCGATCCATCCAACTTGCTAGCCTGTCTAGGTCTGCCTGTAACTATAGCCTATCTTCAACTGTGACCACACTTCCCCATAACCTGGTGTCATCCGCGAACTTGGCCAGTGAGCTCTTCACCCCCACATAGTGTGATGGGGTAGGGAATTCCTGGACCAGTGGTTGGTACATGTCATGTGTTCTTTCATCTGTATGCAGTCCCCATGTTGGGGTGAAGAGGTAACTTCAGGCGCTGATGTGCAGCTCCGCATTCTAACTCATGATGCTTCACAGTGTCCCCCTGACCCAACAGACATTTATTGTTGGGTCAGGAGGGTGGGAGATCAAGCTCCATTTTGGAGCTGATCCAGGAGGAGCTGCCTGTCTTCAAACTCTCATCCCTAGCCTGCCCCCTCCCCCAGCTCCCATGCTGCCTGCAGGATGGGAGTGGGGAGAAGGGAAGGGAGGGACCTCCCCAGCCTGAGCTGGAGTGGGGGAGGGCGCATAGATTGGAGCTCCACCCAAGGCAGGGGACTTTAATCCATGTGCCCCTCCACTCCAGCTCAGGCTGGACAAATCCCAGCCTGGAGCTCCTTCCCCTTCCTTTCTCCCTCTCCTTTCCTGCAGATAGCACCAGGGTGGGGCTGGGCTGCATCAGCCCAGGCCTGATCAGCACAGAGACAGACAGAAGTTAATGAAGGCACTCCACTTTGGAGCACCTTCATCTGAACCCTCATTACATATGGGTTAATTTGTTGCACAAGTAGGCACATTTAAAGTGCTCTACAGCTGTGCATTTCTGTCAAGGCATGGTAGTACAATGCCTTCAAAGGACCGATCACAACAAATGTCACTTGTCAGCACCTTTTGTCTGTGTGGATAACAGAAGTAGTAATATGCTTTAAGATATCAGCTGACCATCCATAGTAAAACTGAATACTTCATAGTTTTCTGTGGGTTCTTCCCCCTATCCTATCTCCCTATCCTCTAAAGCAGGGGTGGGCAAAATATGGTCCACGGGCTGGCTTCGGCACACCAAGCCATTCTGTCTAGCCCACAGGGCCCCTCTAAAATTTAGACAATTATTACCTGCTGGTGGCTGCCTGTCTGCAAGCTGACAAGGAGCCAGCAGCACAAGCTGCCAGCTGCAGCAGCTAGCAGCTTGGGCTCTGGTTGCTATGCAACCAACTCAATTCCAGCCTGCCCTGCCCTGCCCTGCCCTGCCCCACTCTGCTCACACCCCACAAAAGCTTCTGGAGACTGGAAGCTTCTGACTAACAGAGACTTCTGTCATAACAACCCTGTGGCTGTTCCCCTGTGGTTCATCCAAGAGTTGAAATTCAGGTAAGAACAGGCTGGGGGGAGAGAAGGGGGGGAACCACCGGCAATCACCTCACTCCATGGGGCTTGCAGGACTCTGGCTCTGTGCCTCCATGTGCCACTCCTGGCTAAAGTGCCAGGAGCACCACATGGAGTCACAGAGCTGACCCAACCTGATGGTGCAGGACTTCCCATGGCTCTGGCACTCCAGTGTGCCACCGGGCATGCCCAGGCCAACTCCATGCTGCGCTGTGTGGATCCTGACCATACAGCCAGGAATTGCATGGTGCCAGGAGGGGACAGGCTGGGCCAAGCCAGCTCCCTACCGTGCCGCATGGGTCCCAAACATGCAGCCAAGAACTGCATGCTGCTGGGACAGCATGGGATGGGCCTGGCTAAGCTGGCTCCATGCTGTGCTGTGCAGGTCCTGACCTTGCATTCAGAAAGTGCATGCTGCAGTCAGGCTGGGCTGGCTCTGTGCCATGCCATGCAGGTCCTGACTTTGCAGCTGGGAACCGCATGCTACAGCTGCAATGGGCCAGGCTAGGCTGGCTCTGTGAAGCACCATGATGCTCCTGGCCTTGCAGCCAGAACTGCTCTGTGCCAGGATGGGCCAGGCTGGCCCTATGCTGCCGCCATATGGGTCCTGGACTTGCAGCTGGGAACTGTGCACTGCAGCCAGGACATGACAGAAGAGGCTGGCTCCCAACCTCCCCCCATACCCCCTCCCCCCATACACCCTCTCAGAGCCCCTGCACATGCTTCAACCCCCCAACCATAACACCATGCACACACACACACACACACACACTTCCACACCCTCTACCATATTCAAACACACACCCACACCCTCCCACAGCCCCCCACCCCAACCACATACCCCACACCTCTCCATACCCACCCCCACTTCCCCCCACACACCCCACCTAGCATACCCATACCCTTACACCCACTCCCCAACACACAGCCCCCACATACACTTCCTTATCCCCGTACGCAATATACAAGGGTAAGAATGTATTTTGAGCTATTATGCAATCATCTCTAGATACACTATGCAAACACATAAATCAGGACAAAAATATTTTTTTTAATTAAATTAAAATAAGTTATAGTAGATGTTTGATTTTTTTAGTATATGATTTGGGTTTTTTTCCAGTTTCAAGATGGTAATCCCCCTCCCAAAAGGAGCACTTCCGGGACAAGGGGAAAGACTTCCAGTGGCAAAGGTCAGGGGTTAGGGATCGGACTTCTGGTCCCAAGATGGCAACCAGGTGGTGGGGCACTAGTCAAGGGGCGGGACTACTCTTACGGCCCTCAACAGCTCACCAAAACCTGTTAAGCAGCTTCCAGCCAAAATAATTGCCTATCCCTACTGTAAAGCATTGGAAAGGGAGAGTTTTGACTCTGTATATGGGTGCTCCTGCCATCACTTTGAAAACTCTCAGACACAAAGCTAAAGGATTTTGTGCTCTTTTCTTCCCAGCTTTTATCTGTGGTACACTGTAAGGTGGATTTTGTTTGTAATGCGCTTTGTGGTTGTTAGGAGTGAGGGGTTAGACTAGATTATTTTTAAGACTTTTCAATTAAATGATTACTTGTAAAGATGGGGACTAGACTCCATAACCCAAGAAGACCCTACTTGTCCTATGACTGTTTCCACAGTCATCCCAATAGCTCTTCTGTACACCTCATCCAGTTGATTTCATCTTTCTTGAACAGATGTGACCAGAACTATGCACAATATTCCAGTTGAGGTTTCAATGACTCATACAATGTTCTATCTCTATTGGACACCTTGCCCAGGTCAATTTATAAATCTCAGTCTGTGGCTGACCAACTTGCCTAGATCTTTCTCTTCTCTACCATTTTCAATCTATGAGCCCCCAGCTTATGGAAGAAATTATTGTTAGTAGCCAGTAAGTTTATGATCTTGTACTCTGCACTGTTATGTTTCATCTGATTTCTATTACTCCAGTTCTCAAAGTCATCTGGTTCTTCCTGTGTGATATTCCAGTCCTCCTCTGTATTGGTGATGCCTTCCAATTTTGTGTTGTCTGCAAATTTTATTAGCTGACTCATATTTTTATGCTAAAGTGATTAATAAAAATATTTAATAAGATCAGTGCCATGACTGATCTTTTCAGAAACTCCATTAATAAGCTCCCTCCAGGCTGACATCTCCCTTATCAACACTATACATTGTGGTCTCCCCCTTTCAGTCATTTGTTACCCACTTTACAGTTCTTGTTTTAATGCCCTCTTCTATAGTTTAACAACAATTCCCCAAACAGCACTATAGCAGATGATTTACTAAAGTCCAGCTGGTATTTTCAATGAGAAATTTTTCTCAGAAAAAAATAAGCCCAATTAGAATGCAATTATACTTGGCTGCTTATTGAAACAAGTGAACAAACTAAGGTACTGTGTTTCTTGAGGAGCTCTTGGTCATGTTGCAATTTTATTACCATTAAAGAGCTGTTCACAGTCGGGTAGCTGTACAAATCTTTTTGCAAAGGGGAATAACTATCTTCACTTGGTTAATAATTAATATATTCTCCTCTACCATGCTCTTTGACTGAAATACAGTAGAATAGAAGACTCCTATTTTTAACAGATTAAGGGCCTAGTCTTGGTATTTTTTAAGAGGGAGTTTAGCTGCTGATTTCACTACCAGCTGGATCCAACTACAAATATTTCCTGTTTTCTTTATCTACCTTTAATCATATCTCAAATTTTGAAACAAATGGTTTTAAACCTCATGCAACAATCCTATGCATCAAGAAGACAATGGCCTCCCATATTGCATGTGCTCAGTACTAACCTAGCTAATCGTGCACTCTCCATTGTACTTTCTATTAACCGATGGCGGAGGGTGACTAGCTCCAGGAGCCTGGAGAAGGAGTCCAGAATAAAGGTTTGTTTTCCTTTGCTTTGTTTCTTCTCTTCATCTGCTCCTGACTCAACTACAGACATAGCAATTTCTTTCACAAGGACAGGGTCGTCCACCAATACATCTGAAAATAACTGCAAGGGAAGGAAAGGAACAGAGATAGGTACACCTTTTATATAAACATGATAAAAATATATACAATCCTTTTTCATTTTTTCTGGAGTAATTACAGTGACACCGCTGGTATGAGATTGGAGCCAGTCTCCCCTGGAAACAATCTTGTTCCCACTGAAATCAGTTGGGGTTTTGCCATTTACTTCAAAGGTAGCAGGACCAGGCCATTGACAGAGGATAGAAAACCTTAAACCCCAAATATGGCTTTGCTTCATGGTTTTAAGAAAACCTGGCCCTTGGAACAGAAGTGTTTTGTCCCATTACAATAAACAAGGGCAGTAGCCCCAAGTACTGACTTGGAGGTGGAGCATAAAAATAACATCCACTGCCGCAGCCAGGAGTTAACTGCTGCCCAGAGTGCAGAGCTGTTTTCTTACACCTCAGGCTTGTCATCATTAACTATCAAAATAAGATAGAATTTGGGCATGGGAGGATCTAGGATTTTGCAAAGTGGGGTGCAGCTGGTGTGCCAGACATCATATAACACAATACATACTATTCTCCAGTTAAAGCAAAACTAGTAGCTTTATTAATGTGGTAGAGAGCTACCACTATATTAAGTTTAAGATCAAACCAAAAACAAATATTTGCTAGAATATGTATAAAGTCTTAAAAACACAACACTTGCAAAAATGTCAAAGGATATTGTATCATTAGTTCTGTAGTAGTCATAGTTAATGTAAATCTCTTATTCAGATTCAAAAAACAAAATGTAGACTTTTGAGCATCTTGACAGTGCTCCAGTACTTCACGGTCAGTCATTTCTACACCTGAGTTAAGATTACCATATCTGAATTAAGATTTTTAGCTAGAGTTAAAAACAGTCTGCATAGCTGTAAAATAGAAGTAGGGCGCTGAGAAAATCATGATTTCATGGACTACTTGGAAACCGTGGACTTTGCCCCACACCACAATTTTTAAGGGTCATGAGCATAGATGGCAGAAGGCCGGGGCTAATGGGGCTTATCCCCCTGAGACGTGGGGCAGCACAAAGGGCCACCGGGCAGCCCAGGCATGGGCTCTGGGCAGCTGCAGTGGGGGGGGGGGGGGGGTGTGCACCCAAACAGACATGGAGCCTGCAGGCAGCCGGGATTGTAGCCAGTGCCCACCACAGCAGGTGGGTCAGGGAGGGGGAAGGGAAACGGGCATGGGAGAGGCAGATTGAGGCCCCCAGCATGAGGAAGGGAGTGAGCCAGACGCAGAGGCAGGGACGAATGGGGCCCCAGGGCAGGTCATAGGATGCTTGGAGCCCAAGTGTCTTATCCAGGGATTGGGGGGGGGGGGGGGGGGGGGGGGGGGGGCTCTTGCTACTGTGCACATCTTGGGAGAGGCCCAGGGGGCACAGGATCCCTGGATTTATGTGTAGGGTGGAGGTGGGCTGCCGTTGGGGGCTGGGCTCTGCACCCCGCTGCTAGTGGCTCAGGAGCTGGCTCTGGGAGCCGGCAGTGGCAGGCACATGGCATCACGCACAGCAGCTGATTCCTGGGGCAGCAGCAGCAGCATGCACAGCCCAGCCTGCAGCAGCAGCCTGCCTCCACTCCATGCACAAATCTGACCGGGCTCCAAGCATCCCATGACCTGCCTTGGGGCCCCATTCACCCGAGCCCCTGCCCTTGTGTTTGCCCCACTCCCTCTGTCACTATGGGGGCCTCTCCTTCCCCTTCCCTGACTCACCTGCTGTGGGGGGCAATGCTCCACACAATCCCACCCACGCACCCAGGATGCCCTGCAGCCCTCTGTGCTGCCCTGTATTTGGAGGGGCTAAGCCCCATTAGCCCTAGCCTTCCACTGCCTATGGCTGTATGCCTGCCTACCGCATGTACACAAGTAAAGTATCATTTTTCACGGAATATTCACAAACTACCTGGACCCCTTTGCCAATATCAACGATAGTTCTGTGAATATTCCATAAAAAGTTATACTTCACCCATGCACATGCCATAAATTTCCAACAAGAAAGCTGCTGTTTTCTCAGGGCCCTACCAGGCAGGGCTAACAGGCAGCAAAATTGTAGAACAAAGGATAATCTGAATTGTGGAACATCAAGACCATTAAAAAGGAATGTGTGTCATTAACACTTTAACAGGCATTAAGGGAGATGATAATAAGCCATGAAGTCAATTGACTCTGTCAGCATTCTCTGAAGAGAAATGGAGCTTTCCACCCCAGGCAGTTGTTTTTAAAGTTTGGGCGGAGCAGAAACCAATTGCACCTCTGCACCCTCCTTTGATTCTCCCAAAAATAGCACCAACAAAATCTCGGTCCTCAAGTAACCGTTATAACCTGCAAAGGACCACTAATTGAACCTACATCTTTCTGAATTTGTGGGCTGTATAATAATTCCAGATTTTCCAAAGACAGCCATTCATCCAGCGCTAGCTGAAGTACTTTTTTATCTAGACTAGTTGCCTCGCTTGCTGTTTGTGGTCTACAGATGGTGTGGAACTCCTGAGAGAGGTGTTCAAGAGATTTAGGGATTAAAGACACCAGGCCAAGAGAAGGGTGAAATTCCAGCAAATAAATGTTTTTCAGAGTAGGGCTGAAAAAAAGGAGAGAGAAATTAAAATGGTGCTTTTCTGAGAGCATATTATCCCATATTATCCCAAACCCTCCCATTTTGCATACATTGTCACAACAAACTTTTATATTCTTACATATATTTGGTATACAAATCATCTTAACAAGTAACACTCAACCCTGCCTTCCATACTACTTCCAAAACAAAAGCAAACAAAAAAACCTCCCACAATAATAGTTCTGGAATAAGTCTGGAATAAAAGTGGTATGTGTAAGGAAACATTGCAGTTGTTCAATATGCAAGAATAAATACAACAACTTTAACCAGCCACACAGTTCCATGATCAAAAACAAAGCAGCTCATCTGCACGTAAGAGAGTTATTACCAGGTATCTGGGTTTCCCATTTCCCATGGAAAAACAGAGTAAACCACAGATTTTACCTTTTACCAGAGGCAAACACAGATTTCTTGTTTTGCCAGAGAAACCCACGGATTTTGCTGTTTTGCAATGAGCTCCCTGCAGGCTGGCAGAGTTCCAACCTGCAGGGAGCTGGGAGGGAGTGAGAGGAGGGCAGTCAGGCAAGGTGGCAGCCCGGAGAGCAGCTCCTGCAGTTAAGTGGGTGGAGGAGAGGGAGAGGGAGAGGGGAATTGAAGCCCCTGTAGGGAGGGAGAGAAGGATCTGGGCATAGCTGGGAATGCTGCCCAGCCGGGCGGTGCATGGGACTTGGGGCCCAGGGCCACAATGCATGGCGTCAGGGCCCCAGCAGGATGGGGCTGCGGGTGGCTCATCTGGGGGAGGGGAAGAACAGACTCCCTGCTGCCTCATGCACTCTCAAGGGGCAGGGGGACCCTTGCCCGCCAGATCTGTGTGAAGTGGGCATGGGCTGCACGCTCAGGCTCCCACCCTGCTTCCTACCCCAGGGTCTCCACAGCCCAGCAGACATGACCCGGCACAGCAGGGAATAGTGGAGCTGAGCAAGGATCTCCTTGCCACTGCGAGCTGCACGCTGCTTTGGTGATGTGTCCCCTGCATGTGCTGCTGCTCTGAGGGGTGCAACCCCATGCCGCTGCTCTCACTGCAGCCCTGCGTGCAAGAGGTGCATTGCTAGGGCAGTGCAGAGCTGGCAGCGGTGAGCAGCTACTCTGTGCAGTTCCCCTGTTCCCTGCCTTGCTGGGTCATGCCCACTAGGCTGCAGAGGCCCCGGGGGAGGGAAGCAGGGTGGAAGCCCAATCCCACAGCCTGCGCCTGCCCTGTGTACAGACCTGGGGGGCACAGGTCCCTCCTACCCCCCAGGAGTGCATGCAGTGGTCTGAGCCCGCAGCAGGGGGGAGCAGGGGCAGGAGGCTGTGGACCTGGGTCCATAGCCCTAGCAGCAGGGGGCCTGAGGAACAGGGACTATGGGTGGGGGGGCAAAGGGCACCAGCAAGGCTGTGGAGGGGAGGAGTGAGAGGCATGAGTAGGGCCAAGGGGCTGTGGGTAGGGAGTGAGGGACACCAGAAAGGCAGAGGTAGCTGTGGGGGGACTTTAATTTTAAATCACAGATTTGGGGGATTTTATTAGAGAATTTATGATTTTTTTATAACAGAATTTGTGATTTTTTAGGGAAAACCAGGATCCCTGGTTATTACATAGAAATGTAACTACTACTTTTATCTGGCAAAGAAGGTAAAGAATAAAACTTCTCATGGGTTAGCTGCCCCAGTTCATCTGCCTGCTCAAAATGAGATTACTATAATGTTCACACTCATCATGCTTAAACTAGAGACAAATGATTGTAAAAATACCATAGTACAGCTAGAACAATAGTAAACCTACAGATCAATGCAAATAGTGATCCTGAAATTAGACAGGCATTACATAGCCCTTACAACTGGAAACATTAAATTTTCCTAGAGGGTGTAAAATTAACAAACTAAATTCAGTAACAGGAGTACCTTGTCTTACTTGGTTAAATTTCTGGTAAATCAGAGTTAAATTTCTATCAGAACCTAACAGCCTACCAAGCTAGTATGGTTAAGACAGTGATTCTCAAACTATTTGAACATGAGACACCTATTACTGGGTTCAGGACACTCCTCCATAACTTTCATGAATTGAACGGCACCCCATTAAAAAAATTAATGATATATTCCAGGGCTTACCTTCTAACAAAAGGGCTATGTGTGTGGCCGGGGGGGGGAGACAACCATCTGGCTTATATGCTTAGTTTATCTGCTTATCTCCTTATACCTTGCAGGCTCTGGCAGCACCCCTGGGTGCCCTTGCATCCCGGTTTAGAATCACTAGCTTAAGTCATGCCAGTTTCTATAGCCAGCCACACAGAAGGAAATGATGTGGCCATTATCACATTGAGCCACCATTTGCTCCCCACATTAAATGATTAGGTACCCATTTACAGCTGGGTCAACTAGTGGGGGAGGGACCTTCAGCACAAGTCTGAAGTAAGACTTGATCCCATGCTTCTAGAGCTGCTTTGACTGCTCTGCTGCCACCACACATCCCTGTAGCTCACAGGGTGTGTTAAACTGCATATTTCCTGAGAATCCATTTTTTGTTATAACACCTTTCCTAAGGCAGCTACTATTTCGGATTCATCACCTTGGAAGCCAGACTTCTCAGGTGGGGAAGAGGGAAGGATGCAGAGAGATTTTATTGATAAATAAAAATACAGAAGCTAGAGCAGAACATTTAATTTCAAGACAACTGACCCTATAAAATTACTCACAAATGGCTGTTGAGAGATATAAGTTGCTTAGCAATTATGTTAGGGGGGAGTCCAAATTCACCGATGCCACCTTTCTGACCTTCTCGCCAAATTTTGTAAACATATTCCCGCTGGGAATCAATCTGAAAATCATCAATAAGCAACAGTAGGACAAATTCAAAACAGAGCTAAAGAAACTTAAGGAAAAAATATTCTTGGCAGGCAAATATTATTTACTTTAAATGCAAGCTGCATTCAATTTAGATTAGTTACATACATAAGTACCAAGACCAAATTAGACCTTATATAGAATCATAGAAAAATAATGCTGGAAAGCACCTCATGAGGTCATCTAATCCAGCCCCCTGATCAAGGCAGGATTCACCCTTGTCTAAATCACCTCAGCCAAGTGTTCATTTAACCTGCTCTTGAAAACTTCCAGGGATGGAGACTCCACAACTCTTCATTAAATCTACTGTTCTATTAATTTAGTTCTACTAGAGCAGGATGTTGATGATGCATTTTCTTTTATTGTGCCCAAAAATGCTAGAAATAGCAGTGCCATGTCCTTAAAATAGGCTCAGCCATGTGGCAACCACAAAGCACTCCACAAACAGTCAACAAACTTTTCAACTGCAGAGTAGGAAACTGAAGCTGAGAGAAAGGAAGTGACTGGTGCCAAGACATACAGGCAGTGCATGGCAAAGCTCAAAGCAGATGGCAGAGTTTAAGATTTTCAGTGTTGTGGTTTAATCTGGCAGACCTTCTGCTCTTCACAGTTATAACATACTCCACTTAAGTGAGTAGCCCCAAGACTAGAAAAAGTTTATAAACTTAAATGGAATATGCCCTTACCTAAACTCAGTGTACGCAATGCTCATTAACCATAGCAACCAATGGCATCCAGCTTTCTGCACCTTATTAATGCTTGTTTCCTTACTTCCCAGAGAATGTCTAAAGCCTCCAACTGCACCCCTGAAATTAGGACCCAGTCATTTCAGGACTAGTTTAGACATCTTGAAATTGATGGCTCCTCATCATTTTCAGCAGTTATGCAGTTGAACGGACTCATTCAGATTCCAAGTGTACTGAATTTCCAATTGTGCTGGATTGTATCAAATTGAAACAGATTTAACATTTTACATGTTATATAAAGCCCTACAAGTTCCCTGCCATTTGCTTTGTGACTGAAAGAAAATCTCAGCTTTCTGCTCTTGAAGGCATTAACATTTATGAAGCCCCAGCCAGCTTTCCAAGTTAGCCTGATACTGACAAACTTAAGTGACAGCCTAACTAATACAAATATCCCAAACCTATATAAGGCATATCTGAGGGTTTCCAGTAAACTGAAGTTATCTAATCTAGCATCAGTTCCACTCTCCTGTGCTCCCAAAGGATACATTATAAATATTACCTACTTACATGCTGGTTGACTATATCCCTCACCAGCTGCAGGTGAAGCCTGAGGCAGATGCATTCATCTTTGTAGGTGCTGACAAAATAGCCAAGTCGGAGATCAAACCGTGGGCGTTTATATATTATGTCAGTTATAGCTTGGGCCAAAGCAAATCTTTCTTCTGCATCAAGAGCATGTTGATAAGCTTCAAAATAAGCATCTAAAAGCTGAATGCATATTCAGAAGTGAGCATAAGACAGAATTTGTTTTTCTTTTCATTTGTTCTTTGCTGTTAATGGAGAGAATTTAAATCCAACGGAAGAGCTTCCAGAACAGATCAGACCTGTGGGTCTGACTGGCTTGGTATTCTGTCTCTGACAAGTGCCAGTCCCAGATGCTTCAGTGGAAGGTACAAGAAATACTTAAACAACAGAACAACCCGTCTCCCTGAGCTATTTCTTCCACATCCCAGGGAGTTAATGTCTGCGTTGTGTTTTAAAACATAGAGGGTTTATACCCCTTATACACTTCAAGGAGAGGAGGAATGGATCCTCTGACATACAAATGAGAATATTCTTCTTTATATTAACATCCATTTCTCTTTCACATTACCTTCATTTACAGCATTTCTTCCTCAGCAGGACCAAAATAATACTATTCTGCTACAGAGTTCTATGGCTGTACTGGCCCAAAAGCACCCAACTCACCGCAGACTCCACACATTCCTGTGGCAATGGCTATCACCTGTATTTTACGTTTTTAAAGAATCATGCTATCAGCCAATATAAAAAAAATTGCAAACACTCAACAAATCACTCACATGTACCCCTGCCCTCCTCCCGGAGGTTGAAAAGCTTGCCTGTCATTTACATGAGGATATAACCGTTAAAACACATCTGCATGCTAAGTACAGACCAGATATGGCACCCAAGTGCAAACATGCACAGACTCTGATGACACAGTGGTAGTACTTTCTATTTAGGATACAATTTGTGTGTGGGGAAGGGATGGGGAAATACAAGTTCCTGACACCTTTATTTCTAAAGAAAGTAACCAGATACAGGAAGACAGAATTTAAATCTGGGGTATTTTGCAGAAATACAGAAACTGAGGTGCACCCACATTGCCATACGTATTTCAAAAAACAAGCAAGTTTGTGAAGAATGGAGAGGTAGAAGAAAAGGGAAGATTTTGAACAGCTAAGGGATGAGATTATGACAAAAACAATTACTTCTCTGACTCAGATGCGACTGACCTGAATGGTTCTGGTTGCCGCAAATGCAAATATTGAGCAATAAACCATAAACAACTTCTACAGTAGCTAAGCTGCCTCAGCTTTGAAACAAAAGGCACCATTGTTTTCTCATTTAGAAGGACTTTTGCTCCTGCTGGAAGCTTTGGGTGTCTATTGGCAAAATAAAGGAGACCCACTTCCATTTTGTCTTATCTCAGAGCATAAATGTTATCCAGAACATACCTCTAAACATTGGTATTTATTTTTATCCTCATGCTAGAGATTGCCTCAAGCAGAATATCAATCAAGGCTAGCATGTTTTTGGAAGGTATTGTGTTGTTGCTCTAGAGTTTTTCATGAAGAAAAATAAGTTTCCATGCATAGAATTTTTCTTTGCCTAAGTTAAAAACAAAACCAGAGGCAGTTCTGGAGGCATAATGTAGTTACATTACAGTGGAAATGGAAAGCTGTCAGGATAATGAGAGAGTGACTGAGGCAGAGAACTGGACACATACACACACACACTCTACCACAATGTCAGAAATGGCTTAAGAATATTTCCATAGTTGTATAAAACCATATGCAATAAATAGAAAAACTCTGAAACTAACTCGTCTTTGAATGGTACACATCTCCCACAATTCCCTCTTTGCTATTGCTGTTGTAGAAAAAGGATGGTGTTGTCCTGGGACTAAAAATGAAATGTATGTGACCAATTCACAAGTGAGAAGGGCTGAATGGCCATCCTGCTCTACTCCTCAAGTGACCATTAACAATCCCTGACACTGGGCTCCAGGCATTAACAGCCAAAGACTATCACCACCCCCACGTATATAAAAATAGTTAGGTCATCATTCTCCTTTCTTCTTAAACTCTGATCTAATTTTTCATCCAGATAGCAAACATTTGAGTAAGGAACTCTGCATGCATTCACATGCATTTGATGCCTTACACCTTCTTGCAAAGTTTTGGTACTTTATTTTCCATTTTTCCAACAGCTTTAGTGAACAGCACACTTGCAAACCTACTTTAATGCTGACCTGTGAGTATATGGCAAGCAAGAGGTCAGTTTAAATCAATCCAGCCAGCAAATTCACCAAGAACTTGATACCAGCATTTGTACTAATCCATGGCATTTTGTTCACTGATAGATTTAGCAATGGCCAAGGGATGCAAAACAGGAAACATCCATGGAACAGTTACAGATACCACCTCTTCTATATTCTCCAACTTCACCAATAATAGTAGGTTGTCATCGGTGTGCATTTCCATTTGGAAACAGTACTAAAAAATAAACTTAATAAGCAGAGGACATTATCTGAGCTGTAATAATAGCTTTCAGAGTTCACTCATCACAAGAGAAAATAAAATGTACCTGGCATTTATGTTTTAACAGAGTGGTCTCACAAGTCCAGAGGTCAAGCAGCACAGCAAATCGATCCACAGATGCATGAGCCCAGCCTAGAAGGTTGCTGTCACTGGGCTGACTGCCGCACATTATATGGCCTAAGAACAAAAGAAGAACAGTGCAGTAAGTTTTCTTCCACAGAGCATCTATATTAGATGCTTATTAACTTTGCTTTAAGGACTTCAATTAAAGGAGAGAGAGAGAGAGAGAGAGAGAGAGAGAGAGAAAGCAGTTTCTCATGATACAAGAGGTTATTTCTACACAGGTTTCCCCTCTATAAACTCTCTTTATTTTCCCTACAACATGTCTATAAAGACCATGTAAAACAATTTCTGGATAACCTCTTGTTCAAGAAATGAAAGCTGCATCTGAATGGGAAGAAATAGAAATGAGCATAAATCCTGGCAAATGCAATGTTAAAATAGAATAAGGCAAGCCAAAACAAAAAAAAATTCAAGGAGCAACTTGCTAGAGACATAAACCATGATATTATTAAAGGGGTGTAGGGTGTAGGTTGTAGCTGTGTTGGTCTAAGGACATGGGCAGACAAGTTTCTTTGGGTAAATCTGATATCTTTTATTAGACCAATTCAAACAGTTGGAAAACTTCTTAGTAAACTTTTGGGTTAAATACCTTCATCAGGCTGAGGAAGTATCTACAGTTGGTGGATCCAGATCTTCCTGGATCATTCCAGCCTGATGAAGGACATTTAAACCCAAAAGCTTGCTAAGAAGAATTTTTCCAACTATTTGAGTTGGTCTAATAAAAAATATCAGATTTACCCAATATTATTAAATGCATTTGAAGCAGAAAGCTTGGCAGGGAGTCAACTGGGCCACTGGATAATCATGGAGTAAATGAGCACTTAAGGAGAATAAGGCCACCTCAAAAAGAGCTAAATGAATTCTTTGCATCAGTCTTCACCATGGAAGACTTCAGGAAGATTCCCATACTGGAGCCACTCTTTGTAGGGTACAAATAGGTAGAACTGATTCAAACTGAGGTGTAAGTAAATGGGATCATAGAGCAAATTGATAAACTAAACAGTGGCAAATCACCAGGACCAGATGGTACTCACCCAAGACTCCTGAAGGAGCTCAAACTCGATATTGCAGATCGACTGATTTTAGTATGTAGCTTATCACTAAAAACAGCCTACAAGCCAGAGGACTAAAGGGCAGCCAACATAACACTTTTACAGTGTTTGATCCAGTGAACTACAGGCCAGCGAAGCTAACTTCTACTCCTAGCAAATTGGTAAAAGCACAGTATAAAAGAGGTTTGTCAGATAAACAGGATTTGCTGGGGAAGAATCAACATGTCTTTCATAAAGGGAGGTCACACCTTGCCAGCCTAGTAGGGTTTTTTTAGGATATTACAAGCACATGGATGATACAAGGTATTTGGACTTTCAAAAAATTTTTGACAAAATCCCGCACTAAAGGTTTTTAATTAAATGAGGCTGTCATTAGAAAGAAAGTCCACTTGTGGATTGGTAACTAGCTAAGGCACTTGGGAAAAAGATAATTTGGGTTGTACCTCCATGATAATGGACTCTCTGATACTAATCAGGAAAGAGATCTTGGAATTGCAATGGATACCACTCTGAACATATAGGTGATGCAAGGTGGGGGGGCACCCTGGAGCCCATTCAAGACCCTGGTGCAGTGCTGGGGTCAGGACCATCAACCAGCAAGCTGTGCTGGTATTATCTCTGTGATGCATTCAGATGATAACTAAACACATATTCATACGATCTGGAGATACTCCTCTCCTAAAAAGGCCCAACTTTGCTATGATATAATTGTACTTAGCATGTGTTTACTGCTTGAATGCATAGACACTTGTGATTTAAGTGCAGCTAAAGTGTCCTAAGTGTAATGTGCAAAAAGGCCCTAAGTAACCTGTCCCAATGATTAACCATCCTCAAAGCAATAAAGTTCTTCCTAATATCCAACCTAAATTTCTGCTTCCGCAGTTTGTGTTGCTCCTTACCCTGTCCCCTGCAGCCAAAGAACAGTCTATACCCTCCTCTTTATAACCCTTCAAGTATTTGATGACTGTTACCAAATCCCCTTAAACAAACAAAAATAAGTTCTTTTTCACACGGTGTATGATCAGCTTGTGGAACTCGTTGCCACCATATGTTGTGGAGTCTGACAATTAACCAGGTTCAGCAGGAAACTGGATGCACTTGTGGAGGATGGGTCCATCAGTGTGTATTCAAATATGATAGTAAGGAGTGCAACGTCAAAAAGAGGATTTCCTAGGCCTCTGAATACTGGAAGCAGTAAGAACAGAGGGGCCCAAAGATGTCTAATAAAGTACCCCTGTCAGTCTGCAAGAAGATCAAATGTTTAGTTCTCTGTTTCCTCAACCCAGAATTTAACAAAAACCTGCTCAATGAAAACCTGCCTGTGTAGCCCATAATGCTCCTGGCAGGGCAGAGAGCTCTTTATACTACTGGAGCAAGGCACTGTCTTGTTATTAGAGGGTTTCATTCATAGTTTAAGACATGGTGCAATGATTCCAGCTGCATGGCCACATTTTTTACTTCCAAATAAATGCAAAGGTAAATTCAAAAGATATCTGTAAGCCTCAGATTGTCTGTCTGATTAGTTTTGCTTATTATCCATTTGAAAATGGCACCACCATTAAGTTTAAAGATTAAAGTTAGTTTGACAACAAAAGGTAAGTCAAGCAAAATGATTGGAAATAGTTAATCATTAGTCCAAAAATCAGCCCTAGTTTCAGAGGGTAAGACTACACTGACTGCCCTCAAGCTACCTTGCAATAAGGTGGTTACAAAATAAACTACTTAGAAGGGGAAATGTTTTTATCCTGTTTCAAACCCTTCCTCCCACAAAACTATTTGTCGCAATAGATGCAGTACCAATTTCATTTTGTATGCTGAAAATATATGAAGTGGTTTGAAGTTTTGTTTCTGAGAGTAGGCTCTGAGTGGCTCAAGGTGCACATAATGCAGCTGGTAAGGTAGCTCAGCTGGTTTGCTAGAAGGAACCTTCCTCCATTAGCTTCACCCCCAGTTCCCCCAGAAGTTGCACCTTTTCACCCTCAAGCCATTGCAGTTATTTTCCACCCAATATTAGCAGGGGTCTACCCAATTTGAAGAAGTAGCCAGCCAATTTTGCGGGCAGATTGCGGGGCTGGCCACCATTTTTATGGGCTTATCATGGCAGGCCCCACCCCACACCTCTGATCCACTCAGGGTCCCCAGTGGCCCTGCCCACTACCGCTAACTGGTGGAGAGGCTGTCCATCATATGGCCCCACCCTCCCTGCTGATTGGCTGAGGGTTGTCTGTCATGCAGCCCCACCCCTTGTTGCTGATTAGAGAGGGCAAGCCTTGTCAGCCAGTGAACAGCAAGGGGCAGGAGCAGAAGTCATCTTGCCTGCTCACCTTCATGCCAGCAGTCCTCCTCCCCTCTTCCCCTGCAGTGGGCTGCATGGCCAGGAGGACTGCTGGCTCCCACTGGGGAACCAGGATTTTATTTTTAGTAAGTTTTTTTCCCCACAAGTTTTATGGAAATCACCTGATTTCTTGATTTCCACAAAATCGTGATTTGAGTAGGTCCCTAATTATTAGCTATCCCCTCTCCATCTAATGCAGGAGTGTCAGATGTATGCCTAAGGAGGCATGTTATCTGGCCCATGGGGCACCCACAAGGGCTCAGAATTCAGGGGTGAGGCACACAGAGGCAGAGATGCCACTGAAATCAGGGTTACCAAGTCCTGTTGGGGGATCATTTCAGCAGCTGGGAGGAAGCAATGGCTGCATTAACTCCTACATCATTGCCACATGCCTTGCCACCACCACAATATCTGGATCCAACTAACCCATGAGGAGCCCCACAGTCCAGATCCAGCCTGCAAGGAGGGATGCATTTGATACCCCTGTTCTAATGGATTACTGGTATATACTTTTAAAGACACTGTGTTGATGGAACACTAGCAATAAGTGCTGAAATGCTACAGCAATGGCTCTGGTATGAAGATGAATAGAAGTACTAAGAAAGGCTCCAGATGGTTACCCAGAAGAGAGATCTGTATAAACAGCATCTACAGTCACATTTCAAGAACTCATAGTTTGGAAACAGGAAATCAAACTGGATTTGATTTCCACTAACCACTTATTGGTGGTTACTTACGCTAACCACACTTATGGGTTTACAAACATCTTACTTTTCTCTTTCTCAATGTACTGGCTTGCTACAAGCAGCAGCTGGTTTTCAAGCTCTTTCAGGTCCTTTAAAGCTAAGTCATATATGATGTAAGCCCCTCGCTGGTCCTGTGTGTGAATGCATCCATCTTCTGTAGTGTAAAAGTCATCATGGTTTTCCACCTCCAAAAACTCCATGAACTTTGCACTGTGGACCTGTGCAATAGCAAATACCAAGAGATATTATAAAACTGACTGTTGTACCACAAGTCCTTTGACACTTTACACATCTAGGAAAAGAAACAAGCTTTAAGCAGGGGGTCCACAAGTTTAAAGAACAATAAAGTAAAAAATACACATTTTCTCATTTATTGTCTCCTTGCCATCTTTCCTAATCAAGCATTACTTTGTTGAGTAATGGCTTCTGTGATTTAGACAGAAGCCGCAGACAGGCAAAGATTTAGCAATCCGTGATTGAGTTATGGAGGAACCTATTGACTGAGACACATATAGAGTACACTGATTTCTAATTTGTGGGCATTCTAATAATGGAATAGTTTGACATTAATTTATGGGTCTTATTTCTCTAAAATCAGCCTCACCTTTAAAGAACTGGCTACATTATCTATCATGGCACTGTAACTCTAGTCAGTATTGATCAATAATATCCCTGGCACACGCTTCCTATTGGAAACAATTAGAGTAGTGCTGGCTGTCAAAGCAGTATGAGTTCCATGTAAAAATTCCTTAGTTTGGAATAAAAAAGTCCACTTAAGGATTTATACCAGTATAAAACTACAGCAATATATCAACTGGAGTATAACTAGACCCATACAATGATAGTGGTAAATTTCCAAGCATAATCTAGTCCTTAATATAACTATAGCAATGCAAACTCCTCTTTTTAAAAAAGGACATGGCTGCTGCTGTATTTACTTGTTATCTTTTTCTTAGACAATGCCTGTTCTTCATTTCCATGTGATGTACATCTTCTTTGCCTACAACATATACACTCTGATCACCAGACATGGCCAAGCATCATCAAAAAAAATGGCCTCAGGCAGTGCAACAGTAATGAGCTCCTCCTACTAAGGAAATGTGCTAAACACAACCTTCTCATCACCAACACAGTCTTCTGCCTGCCAAACTGCAACAAGGCATCTTGGATACACCCATGCTCCAAACACTGGCTTCTCATTGATTAGATCATCATCAAGTAAAGAGACAGACAGGATGTCAAAATGACAAAGGCCATCAGAAGTGCAGAATGCTGGACTGACCACAGGCTCATAGTCTCCAAGCTAAATATCTGGATACATACTAGTAGATGACCACAAGACAGAAAAGCACCCAAAAGCTCAATGTCTCCAAATTGAAACAGGAGAATGTGAAAAGGGCATTTGTTGAAGCATTGTGCAGCCAACTAATAACAATGTGAACTCCATTAACTTTGAGGAAAATTGAGCATCCTTCAGAGATGCTGTATACTTGGCAGCATCCAATACCCTTGGTCCCACCACATGTAAACATCAAGATAAGTTTGATGAAAACAATACTGACATAGGGAGACTACTGAACGAGAAACATCAGCTCCATAAGGCCTGTTTAGAAGACAGCACTTCAACATCTAAGAAGAAATGTCCAACACAAATTCAGAGAGATGCAAAATTCATGGCTAAGCAGCAAGGCAGATAAGATTCAGTCCTACACAGACAGGAAGGATATGAGTGTGTACAGGTAAGTATCTTAGTCATGTTATTCTAACTACAAAGGCTTCAGGGGATGATTCAAAAACTAAAAATGAAACAAATATATTTTAGAAATCTCCAGAAGTGACATCAACAGCCTTTCATACGTCACAATATCATTGTATTAATGGCTGGCATCTCAGGTGCTTCAAAGCTAGAAAAAACACTGAGAGTCCTATTAGAAAGCATTGGCTAAATGCTGCCAGTTTTAGTCAGATAACAGACCTCAACACTGTCAGTGGTAACAGACTGTGTTGCTTGAACTCTTGCTGAATTTGAGATTCCACATCTGAAGAGAAATAAGGGCCTTGTTATATCTCACACTGTAAGCTGCACGAATATTAATTGACTTAGTGTTGCTTGATTTAGTGGAGCAGTCACACCTTAAGGTGAAAAACCATCTGTCTGTCCTTTGCCTGCACAGCTGTGACTTGCCACTAGAAACTTGATGAGCAGGGACAGGACTTGGAGCTGTGCACGGGCCCAGGCAGAGGCGATATTCAGTAATGTATCCATAATGTTCCTTGTGTTGTCTTTGAGTCCCCTAACTCTTTCAATCTGGGGGTGGTAAAAGGTGGCTGGAGCTTCCCTGGCAACCCAGTGACCACAGTGGCTTTCTATGCCACCCAGACCGGCTTGCTACTCCTGTGTTGAGTAGGCAGAGTGAGCACCACAACCCTGGAGCATCCTGGGATACTGAAAGACTTCAACTTTGGTAGAATAGCTGTGGGGAGTGGCAACACCTTGATGAAACAAGAGCAAGATTATGCAAATTAGAGATAATTCTGCCCTGAAGTGGCATAACTTTGATCTGAATAACAAGTGCTTTAAACCACACAAAGGTATTAATGTGCAGCTAATCCAGGGGTTAAGAGCTCCAGAAGTCACCTAAAATGACCATATAACAAGGCCCTAAGAAAAGATGCTGTTATCTGGTGGCTCAGGTTCAGAAGGTGGCTGCTGGAAATGGCTTGGAAACTGGTCCTGGAAGAGATAAGCAAATGGAAAGCACATGGATAGGGAAAAGCATCCAAGGAGCAGAATAAACACAACCTGCAGGATGACTTAGCAATTTATCATAGTATGGTTTGCTGTGGAAAGGCAGAGATTAGGAGGATAACTAATATACTATGTACCTCCATTTACTGAATACCGAGATACTGAATGCATGCCCTCACCTTGAAATCAGCTGGCGTATAATAGACATAGTGATGAGAGCCAAGACCACCAGACATACCAATGCCTCCTTTGACAGCATTTACCCAGCAGGTATCTTCAGCACTGGGGACAAGGTTACCAGCATTAACCAAGAGACCAGAGGTGCTAATGGTTAAGGTACGCTCAACAGATCTGAAATAGTTCAGGACTCCCAAGCAGACCCTCTGAAATAAAGCAAAAATAAAATATGTGATTGGATCTTACCTCTGACCTAAAATAAATGACAGCAATGTGGATCTGTATTTTTACCTTTAGCTCTCTGATTCTCAGGTGACGTAAGTAAAGGACAGACAAGTACGCTCCTTTCCTCATGACCACGTCCTTATTGTTGGCCTCTGTGCCCTCCTCTAATCCCAGCAGCTGCAAAGTTGTTATGTAACTATACCTTTTTTTCCAGACAGAAGAAAGGTAATTAAATCACTGTTCCTCAAAGAGATTTCTAAAACCTGTCCAAATTAAACAGCCTTTTTATGTCTGTTGACTAGAAGTAAACTGATACCTAATGAACTTACTACCATGGGAACCTGCAGTACTGAATAATAAAATAGAGAAGGCAGGACTAGTGTTTCTGGTCTCAATCACATTTCTAAAGAGTATTCCCTTTAAAGAACAGAAGTAAAGAAAAAGAAAGATTCACCCTGTTTCCTTCTTCTTCCTGGAAGATCCTGGATCCTTGCTGAGACTGACATTTTCCATGTTCTTCTCACTCTTGCCCACAGCCAGGCTATCATCCTCTAAATTTTGTTCCTGTTCTCCACCATTCCCACAAAAAAGCATTATAAACATACATACATTTCTTATTTGCCAGCATTATATAAAGAGGCATTTTATCATAAAAGCATTGCAACTGCCATGCTGGATCACAAACATGGTCCTTCTTATCAGGTATATGAGTGATCCCATCTCCCTCATTGCCACAACATTTAAATGCCCCGCAGTCATTAGTTTTAATCCTCACAAAACCATTATAATATCTTGAAGGATTAGTTTAGCTTTACAACAAGAGAACAAAGGCACAAGGTAAATTGAGGAACCTGTCCAAGGTCACACCGAAAATCCATGGCTTAAAGAGAAAATGGACCCAAGCTGTCCCAAGTCCAGCACTCTATCATCTAGTCCAGCTTTCTTTCTCCATCTCTGACTGAGATACATACTTTAAGGATCCAGAGCAAGGATTTCTATAATTATAATACAATCACAAAATTATAGCCACAGAAATCAACAAAGCCTGACACAGACCTCACTCTAACTTGTTACAATACAAACCCTAAGACAAGGACAACAGAAACCCTCTGGTGGTCACTTACAGCCCCAGCTTGTACACCTTGGACACATGGTTAATGACCTCCAACCCCTCCTAGTGTTGGCCTAAGAACCAGGGGGTATTTGATTCCAGGTTTGTCTCCACAATAGAAAAGGATGACAGTTTAAAGGTAGCCATGGCGGACAAACCTGTCTCGGTTTACAGGCAGCCCTACAACCTCAAATGACATCTCTCAAGCAACAGACCACCTAACTCATTTTCTCACTGAGGCACTGAAGTTGGCAATGGACCCAGATGCAAACTGTGCCCCTTCATCAATACAGACCACATCATCAGTGGAGCAAACAACCCAGATTATGACACCTGAGGTTCATTCACCTGCAAGTCTACTAATGTCATAAATGCCACCTGCTTACAGTGCCCCTCTTCTGTCTACATTGGACAGAGGGGTGATCCCTACATGTAAAAATAAATGAACACGGATCTGACTCAGTTCCAGAAAGATACACATGACTGTGACAGCACACTTTAAACTCCCTGGATATTCTGTCGCTGACCTCAGAGAGGTTGTTCTTAGACAATAAAACTTTAAAAACAACTTGAATGCAAAATTGTAGGACAAGAAAACATCCACTGACTGGACTATGTTAAATATGGTCTAAACTGGGACTGTGAATCCTTATTCCATTACCTGGATGACCCCTTTTATGACTTCTTTGTCCCTATGGGCTTACTACTTGTTTGTCTCTCCTTGTACAGCCCCTTTTCTATCTTTTGTACTCAGATCACTTTATTTTATACACTGGTCTGTGCATGTCCTTTCACAGAATCTAATGAAATGAGCTCAGGCTCACAAAATTTTATGCTATGTCTCTCCAGTTTAGTTAGTCTATAAAGTGCAAATCTACCCTATCTTCTGTCTGACTTTAATGGTTCCTCTAGGTTGAATGAATTCCCACAAATTTTGAAAAGCTTGATTGGGACCCAATTTCTCACTCTGAACTTCTCAGGTAAGAGTGAAAGGAAGTTAGTTAGTTTACGCTTCTTTCTAAAAAGTGAGGCACTGGTCCATGTAGTTTTTCCCTCTGATCCCTAGTCAGAAGGATGGCTGTGGCAGAGCACTGTTGGTGCCTGCCACTTTAAGGTCAGAGCCAAACAGCCAGCAGGTGCTGGCTGCCATTGTGGCAGCCATTTTAGATCCCTGGCTGTCTATATCAACAGTTCAGTTCCCTGCTGGCAGGCAGGCAGCAACATTGCCTGGCTGCTGGTATCACCTGGTGGTAAGGGAGGAGCTGTAGGGGATGGCTAGGAGGCTCCTGGTCCAGGGCATGACCTAAAACTGCACCCTGCCGGGAGTGGGTGGCCTGGTGGGGCTCTCAGTGGTGCGGGAGTCCCCAGGAAATGCCAGGCCAGTTACCACCCAGTGAAAAGCGGGTCGGGGCACCTTAACCCCTAGCCCTCACAACCGGGTGGGTCACCCACTAATAGGGCCAGAAGGCAGAGATAGAGTGGGGCTAGAGACTCTGACCTGATTGAGAGAGTACCCAGGGGCCCACCGCGAGGGATGCCTAGAGCTAAGAGGGCCTGGGGTTTCTGACTGGCCTTGGAGGTGAGGCCAGGGTCTATATGGCCAAAGGTCCCGGGGGGACCACCCTTGAGAGGGGAAAATAGTTTCTGGGAGCTAGTTCGCCTGAATGAAGGTGGGGTAGGCCACCTGAATGGAGGGATCTTGGAGGGGTCCTAAGAGGAGGATTCTGGGGCCCAGTGTGGCGCTGGTGAGAGTAACAGCTGGATGCCATCTGCGAGGTGTAGGCTGTGGTGTAGGGGAGGTACGGAGCTACAGATAGCACCCCATGGCATCGGGGCAAGAAGTGGGCAGCCTCCCACCTAATTAAGATTGTTAATTAATTGACAACAAGGCATGGCAGGTGAGAAGGCGGGCGGTTGGCCGAGAAACAGATAGGCGGGCCAAAGGCAAATCGGCCCTGAGAAGGTCCCCACTGTTACAATGGCCTATCAAGACATAGGATAGCCTTTCTTTTTTTCACAGCTAGTTATCAAGCACTCTTCAGCATCACCACACAGCCTCACCCTTTGCAGCTGTCAGGCCTAATTCATTAATATCTATCTCTCCTTAACTCCTTCCAAGGCTCTGTTAAAAAACATCAGGACTCATCAGAGCAGTGATAAAAAGTTAGTTTTATCACAGGCAAAGTTCTCTGTCACTTTTAAGCCGTGCTGGATAACTGTTTAAACAGAATGTGATTAAACATGGTCACCCTTTTGAAATAAGCCACAAACCCTTTTTGCTCTCATCTTCAGTCTCAGTAGCCAAAAAGCTGGTCATGTGCAAGCAGAGATGTTAATCCTGGAGTTCTGTCTGGGCAGATTTCTGCACCCATGTACATTTCCTCTGGCTTTCAAGTGAAGATTTTGTTCAATGAGCTGATGTCTCACTCGGCGTAATTCTATTGTCTCACAAGACAGACAGATGCCTACTAGAAAGGCTCCTCCAAGGTGCAGGCATGCACCATGGAGTGATTCTTACATGATTGAAGGCTAATAAACTACAGCACAGAGAAAGATTAGAACTGACACACAAAAAGATGAGACATAAGCAACTCCCTCAGTTAAAAGAGTGTTGTTAATCCTTTTAAACAGATCATTTTAATCTAGTTCAGTAATTTAAATCTGAATTTAGAATTTATCAAAACAGCAAGATATAAAATAGCGGCATTTAAAAACAAAAGAAAGCACAATGTTTTGAACTTGTCATGAGCTTGCCAAAAAAAATCATCAAGCTCCCAAATTTCAAGAGCAAAAAAGCTTTTTCAAACTGCCAAAAAAATGTCCATTTTCCTTGCAGCAATGCATTGTGTGTGGAGTCATTTCCCACCTCAGGGCAGACCACAGAGAAATAAATCTCATTTGGAGGCTCTTCACTGTAACTCATGAAAACGTGTGAAACGTGTTAATAATTCACAATCATCACAGCAATGAAACTTTCAGCTGCCCCTTTCCCTTCTACATACCTGATGGAGTTCAGAGGTGCTGTAAATTCTCTTCCAGATTTGATCATAATTATTCTGCCCTGAGCTGCACGAAGTCACAAAATTTAGTGGTACTGGATGTGGTTCTAGCACTGATGTTGCATGCTCCTGGAGAACTTCCATCACTTGCTCCATGCTGGATACCTTATTTCAATCATATCCAATATCAGAAACAAGTAAGATTCACAAGGCAAGCCTACAAGCAAAGCCATCCTTTTATGAAGAGCAGAGATGAGTTCTAGGATGTTTATCAAAGGGGCATAGTGCCCCCATTTTGTTTTATAAATGCACACTGTTGCTTCTACTGCCTGCATGCAAATGGTCTCTTTTCCCCTGTCCCATAAGTGTAAAAGTATAGCTCTGGGGTCTAGAATTTTTTTTTACAGAGAATGTTATGTATGATTTCTTTTGAACAAAGAGGTTGAATGATCAGACCTTGGAAATTAATTTGTATTTATCATTAAATCAAACTTTGTTGTTGAAAATGAATTAGATACAGATATGAGGACTGAATCCAGAAGAAGCCTATAATAGAGGGATTTTAAACAAAAAAAAATCAAGCACCATTCAAAAACAGAATTTTAATTAATTCACCAGGTGAACTACAGCCGCAGTCTCTTTTCATGTGCAGTATTATTTATTTGAATCCTATCAATGAGTGCCACCTGGTGCTCTTATCTTCTTATATTTACTTCCTGGAAATATGGCAAATATCTATCTTATTTTTTCAATTTGAAATGTTTTAAGTTTATTAATAAATAAAACTTATATGCTTATATATTTCCCCCCTGTTTTTCTGTAGCTTCATATTATGTTTACTGCTGTTAGAGACATGAACCCTGAGACTCAAAACCCATCAGTTTGGGGACCATGGAACCTCCTAATTGACCACTTCATTAACTGGTTTTCTGGTTAAGGATCACCTGTTCCTTTGTTCCACTTTGAGAGACAGTATCTTCTACAGTCCTTTCCAGTTAAAAATTCTCTGCACGCACTATATGAATTAAGATTTCAGATACGTATTCCTTTTCTAGCTTTTGGATGAAGCTAAAAGTTTCAGCACTAGATGCTATGAGATGCCATTTCTCAGGCTATATCTGGCCTGGTGGGTGCCTGTAGACGTGCAAGGAGTTGGAGCAGACTCAATTAATCGAGTCTCCTGGAGCATGCTAATTAGGGTGTTGCCAGCAGCCTCTGTGTCTCGTGTATCAGCATCCGCACACCTCAAAATGGCAACAGGGGTACTTTAACTAAAGCTCGTTTAATGAGATTTAGTTAAAGCACCCCTGCCAGCATTTTGAAGCACGGGGACACTGATACACAAGACACTCCAAGCATTTTAATTAGAGTGGCTCTTGGAGCCACTCTAATTAAAGCACCCCACCCCCCACTCCCAGAACACATCTAAAAACATCCATAGATGTCAGCAATTTTATTCTGTTTAGTGAGACTTCCATATCAGTTCTTCAGATTTGATATGATTCCCACTGCTGTAGTAACTGAGCACTTGACACTCTTTAATGCAGATGATAACACTGACAGGCAGGGAACACTGGTGTCCCCATTTTACAGGAAGGGAACAAGGGAAGAAGGAAGCTCAGTGACTCGCACAGAAAATTTCTGGTGAGGTAGTAAACTGAACCTGGGTCCTCTATGTTCCAGGTCACTACTCTAATGCGTTTCTCCCTCTAAGCTTCACAAGCTCAATTCAGATTCTGTTTACAATAGTGCATGTTAAAATTAACACCATTGGCACTGGGTGTAGAACAGATGTATGCCAGCTCAGAATCATGTCCAAACACGTAAATAACTAGGATCTACCTAAGCTATATGTTAAAATTGTAAATTCATATTTCCTGTGTTCTGAATCTTTCCTATCTAGTTTCCCACTAGTCAGTGAAGACAGAAGAAAAAAACAGCATCATCTCAGTACTAGAGGTTCAGCTTCTGTATCTCATGCCTGAAGTTTATAGTCTGGAACATAAGGCTGAGACAACTTACTTGAAGCAGAAAAGAGTCTTTCTCTGGGTTTTCCAATGTTACTGAATATGGTCACTGAATGAACAAAATATAATACATTTAGAGTCTCCAGTTCACTTGCCTCTAAAAACTTTGACTGGAGATCCATCAGCAGATCCACCTTTTTCCACTGTTTCAATTTTGTCAAGAGCTTTTGCTGCCAGGGATCTTGTTTTGGCTTGATCTGAAGAACAAATATAACATTTATTATATAACTTAATGTTGCTCACACAGAAGACATCGGTTAGCAAAGGTACGTGCAATGAATTCATTTTCTGTATTTAGCTGGGTTTTTGGTTGTAGCTGTGTTGGTCTAATGACATAGGCAGGCAAGGTTCTTTGAGTAGATGTAATATCTTTTATTAGACCAACTGAGTAGTTCGAAAAAAGATCTTAACAAGCTTTCGGGTGCAATCATCCTTCTTCAGGCATAGGAAGTCTTTCTCGTTCTTTGGAGTCTCAGACCAGCAGACACTTCTTATGCCTGAAGAAAGGCGATTGCGCCCAAAAGCTTGCTAAGATCTTTTTTCCAACTACTCAGTCTAATTAAAAACATCATATCTACTCAAAAACCTTGCCTTTTCTGTATTAATAATTAATGCCACTTATCAGATAACAGATTTGACATATAAAGATCCATCCAATCTCTTAATAGATACAAAGACAGATATGTATCTTGCATCATCAGTGCTGCCTTAACTCAAGTCAATATCCACAGGCGTCTTGTGTTCTTTTCCTCTCTTCCTTTCAGTCTCTGATAGGTCCTTTATAATAATATTTCTGTCGATGTTAAGCTTTTGTTTCTTCATTTCTACCTGATGAGTCGCCCCCTCCTTGTTTTTCCCTAGAACTCTTCATAATACAAGTCTCACAACATTCTGCTTATTTCTGCTTTTAAATTTTAAAATTTATTCTTAAATGTTAGCTCATAGAGCTTAACATACATGTTAAATGTATGTCTTTTTGTCTCAGACCAACATGGCTACCAAGTACACCCCTGAGCTCATAGAGCTTGCACTTCCTTCAATATTCAGAAAAGTTTCTAAATTTTTCTGGTTTGGAGGCAGGAGGTGATTCTTTTTCTTAAATGCCAAAAATTTCTAACAAATGTCCAAGTAATCATCTTTTCTCTTCCTGCCTTGAAGAACATCAACTTGATGGGGCAACTTTTCCATTACTGATAATTCCCAGCCTTTGTGAAACCAGTCAGTGGGCCTTTGTACACACCTCAAAATTGGCCTTTAAAGTGGCTTAAATGCCCTTTTGCACCCCTTTAATGGCATTGCTGTTTGCACGCTCAGCGGTGTATTCCGCTTTAATGGCACTTCTGTTTGCATGTTTGGCAGAGTATTTTACTTTAATGGCATTCTTGTCTGCAGACTCAGCAGCATATTCCACTTTAAATGGCTTTGTAACATAGCAAGATAAAACACCTCTGAGGTGTTTTAGTTTGCTACCTAACAAAGTACCATCTGCTGGCAGCTGGCCCAGGCAGTCCTGGGGGCACTGCAGCCGTGGAGGGAAGCACTGGGCCCCATGCAGCTCAGGGGCTGTGCAACCCAGCAGCAGCCCAGGCAGGCAGGCTCAACTGAAGAACAAAAAAAAGCGGCAAGGAGCCTGATCTTTTCCCCCACCGCCTCCCCCTCCCAGAGCCTGCTGCCTGCCTGAGCTGCGTGGGGGCCCAGTGCTTCCCTCCATGGCTGCAGCATCCCCTCAAGACAACCTGGGCTGGGTGCCAGTGGGCAGGTACCACCACAAAGGGAAGCACCAGCCCCGTTGCAGCTTTGTAGGGAAGCACCAGGCCTCTGCGCAGCTCACAGACTGCTAAGCCCGTCAGCAGCTTGCCTTCTTCCACCCTGCCCCTGGAGAGACAGGTAAGCTCTAAGGATCTAGCCCCCACCCTTGTGTTGTGCCATGGGAGTTTAATTTGGTTTAATTCTCCCTAAATAGAAATGGTGGAAATGGTGGGTTTTTTAAAACCCATGATTTTAATTTAGGGAGAATTAAACTGAATTAAACTCCCGTGGCGTGTACAAACACCCAGTGATTTTAAGAGGAGAGTGGGGGGGCAGTTCTCTTCCAGGTTTTTGCAACTGTATTTCTTGCAGTTATTACAAGATGTGTGATCAATTTCTTATGCCTCTTATATGGCATAGAGCATTCAGGAAGATTTAATAGGAACACTAAAGAATTACCTAATAGTTGACATCTTGTTATTTTCCTCACCATGTCTCCAACCTTCTTGCAAAATAATTTCATTCTGGGACACGTCCACCATATGTGGTAGAATCCTCCCAACTAACCACATTCCCTCTAACATTTGCCTGTTCCTGTACCATAAATACATTTCAAGAGAGGTGGTAAACCACCAATATAAGGTAACTTTATTTTATTATTGTACAGATGGATGTGAGGACCATTGTTCCACATGGTCTCCCATTCTTCAGTACTAATTTCTAATCCAATGTCATTAACCCACTTTGTCATAAACCATGTTTTCTCTTCTATACAGCTATTTAAAATGACTTTGTGTAACACAGACAATAAGCCTATGTATTTCCTAGATGTGACCAATAAATTCACTCTTTCCTTGCAGTAAAAAATAAAATAAAACTAAGTGATAGATCCTAAGAGGTGGCCCCCAAGTATATGGTGGTAGTTAGACATAATTTGATTTTTCCAGAAAGGATCATTGTATGCTTATTAAAAATGCATTTTAAAAGTAAATGACTGAAAAGTAACTTCTAACACTTTGAAGTGCAGTTACTGCCACTTACCAACAGAGTGTAAAAAGAAAACAAATCACTTATATTTACCCGTAAAAAAGGAATCCAGTTCGCTCGCTTTTTTAAAGTTATGCTAGGATCAAATGTACCCCAGTTTTCTGATCCAGGCCTCCCAGTATCATAAACTGGAAATGTTCTCATCACCTGCTGTTTGTGAAAGACGTTTCGAAATTTCCGGACAACCTGAAAGGTACGTAGAGAATGTACTCCGACAGGCTGTATAGGACAGGGCAGGTGCCCAAGAATAACCCCAGAACAACCTAACTGCAACGTGACCAGGCCTATGAGAGAGAGAGGATCACAAAGCCCTATGCTTCCTTCTCATGTTCTTACAGCAAAGATGATGAAACTGCTTGATGCTATTTTGAGAACCTCCAAAGATGAAAAACTAGATTACTGGTACATTGTACAAAGAAATCCATGCTATGGCCTAGCTTTGCAAATATTGCTTCGTATGCTTGACTCTAGGTATGTTATTAGTCCCAATGAGACAAATGGGACAACTGGTGGGCTTATTTTTAAATGAATACATATATGAACATGTGTACATAATTATTAAACACCTCTACTATATCCTGGACCAGTTACATGGTGATATTTTTATAGCAGAAAAGAGAAAATATTCTCTCCCCATATTTTTCACCTTTACTGATAAACCTAGGAAGGCAATTAATTAGGAAGATAATCAATGGCATGTAAAAGCCTGACCCCCAGTGGTAGTGACCCGTATCTGTCATCATCATCCTTCACAATCCTTCACAGTCATAAGCAGGGATCCTGGTTTTCTCTGATAAAAAAAAAAATCCCCAATTTTCAGATTAAAAACAGTAACCCAAAATCCATATTTTTCCGTGATTAAAATGAAACACCACTAATATAGAGATACACACACAGATATATATATATATATATATATATATATATATATATATATATGCTAGCCAATTGCCCATCAAGAATGTTGCAGGTGGGGGCTGGGCTGGAGTGCCACCATCTAAAAACCCATGCTGCCGCTGTTCTGCCTTTTGCAGGGGGCAGGGCTGGCCTCAGCTCCCCACCCTCTGTTTGTACCTCGGGGCAGCTTCAGAATCACAGAGGTGCTCCCCCATGCTTGGAGCACTCTGATTGGCTGTTTCCGTTGGTCAATCAGAATACAAATAAAGCATTACAGACAGACAGACAGAGGCTTTTATTTTTTTTATATATATATATATATATATATATATTTATATATAGGTGTTTCATTTTAATCACAGGGACATGTGGATTTTGGGTTACTTTTTTAAATACGAAATTTGGGGATTTTTTTTTTAAATCAGAGAAAACCAGGATCCTTGGTCATAAGACATGCTAAAATGAAGTAAGACAAGTCTGAGAAATGAACCCATGTGTAATGGCAGGAGGGTCATCAGATAAAATAAAGCCCTGGTAATTATGGTAATTTTTTATGGATTACGAATTTACCTTAATCAAAATTACCATACATGTTAAAGACAGCAATGTGTCCATGTTTCCAGTAACTGCTGTACTATGCTATAAGAGAAGTTATCCAAGCTTTTAACTGCTCTCCATCTGGATGCACTTCTTATCAAAGACAAGGTACTCACTTCCTGCTGCACACAATGCTATTTGCACTCCTCAGTCTCCAGACCCACCTTGCCACCCAGCTCAGTGGTTTGGGTTTTTTTTAATGATCTTATTACCAGGGAAAAAAGCTGCATCTCATCAGCTGAGTTCTTGAGATTATCTGTATCATAGCAGATACCAAAGTGAGAAAGGAGAAGTTGGAGCTGAGGTTTCAGCTCATCAGTTCCTGTGCAGTGACGAGGCAACATGAATGCAGTGTCCCTTCTGTGTGGCCCTACAAGAAACCAGAACTCAATTAACTGCGGTTTGCAACAGTTGTAAGTGACTTCTGAAAAGCAATGTCTTTATTAGCATCCAGACAGCACTCTTATCCTCCCATTCATTATGTATATTGAAAGGTCTTAAAGAATTCAGTCTGACACAGAATATCCAATGGATATTTATTAAAACCTCCTCCATGTCCAAATGTTAAAATACTAATAGCTATTCTGAATGCAGCTTGCTCTAGTACTATATAGTGTTATTGCTGTTATTACTAGAGGAACACTTAGTTGCCAAAACGGAAAGCACAGGGTAAATAACACATCCAAGTGCCTGAACTATGACAGCATTACTGGTTCACAAAACACCCAGGTGTTAGTCAGTCCTTCCATAAAATCTTCACAGCCTACAAGCAAGTGAGGTATGTTAACTATTTTAGTTTCATCACTGCTATAGCAACCAATATGATTATGGCACTGCTGTAAATTTTCTCTCAGTAGCATGCTCCTGAAAACAGGGCTCCTCCTCTTCCTCTGTATTAAGAATGAGCAAATCAGTTCTGATGCAATCACTTCCAACACCCACCTACACCCGACACGCACCACCAAGTTTTAGAAATAGTTTTTGGAAATATTATATATTCATGTGGGTGTCTTTTCCTCCTGATCCTGTTCTTTTTTTCCAGCTGCATCTGGAATCAAACTTGCCAATGGCTCAAACATTGTTCTATTCTTGACCAACCTAATAATGTCTGCAAATTCTGCCACCCCACTTCTCAGATTTTCAGTAACTGTGTTTACAACTGGGTTTAGTATGGGAGCTTCAGGTAATGCTTCCGCCTTCTGCTATGCTAAAAAAAAAAAAAATTCAAACATTAAATCCTGCTATTTGTTTTCTGATGCTAAGCCGATTATTAACGGTTGACAAGATTTTGCCCTTCTTTAGCAATGTAGGTCATAAGGTAACCCAGGAGGAGTTAAAAGCTTGGAAGCTGTAAGTTCTGCAACAGAGTGTGTATCAGGACACTTGGGATCTGTTCAAGTACATCCTGAGATGGATGGAATCAGTACAAACTGCAACAGTGGATAAAAATGCATAGGATGGTATGGCCAAAGATGAAACAACACATGTGTAGGGGATGCTGTGCTTAAATAAATTCATTAATCCATAAAATGTAAAAGTGCATGGCACCAAACATGATAAATCATGAGGAAAGTATGTAGAATGATATAACCCAAACTGGGTAAAATAGACATATAAGATAGTTAAGTAGTAATGTGCAATTATGTCTGCCTGATGTAGGCATTTCTAATGTATAAAGAAGAATAGAACAGAAAGGCACTTTGGATTTGTGTTTAACTCTGCACTATCTCTGCTGCTGACCTATCTGATCACCCAGCTGATGTTATGAATAAAGGCTATACTAATTTCATACTCGCTGAATAGCTGCCGCATGCTTATTTGAACTGTGTTGCAGTAGGACCTCTTGGGAACAAGCAACAGATTCCCCCAAAAGATTTCTGAAAGTCCAAATAAATATTAAGCTGCTCTCCCCTGGGCATTATACTGACAACACAGTCAAAGCATTTTAATAGATATGTTACAATTTTCTGAAATTCAGCAAGACCATGGGGATTTACTGAAGCTATATATAATCTAATATATTAGATCAGTGTTTTGGCCATAATGGGCCATCTGTGTTCCCATTCTACACTTCACTTCATCTTCGCTTTTAATGTTTTGTTTAATCATTTTGTTGTTTAATCTATGTGGCTCAGATCTAGACAGGATATGACTGAAGCCTGCAATGTTAATATAATACTGCAGAAAAAGCCATTAGATAACCAGTTACTGAAGCAAAACATCAAAATGAGCTAAGTTGCTTTTGAGTAGCTTCTTATTACCAATTCTCTTGCAAAGTGAATTACCCAAATGCACTTTAAAACAAGCTACATGATACAAGATAAGACAATGGCCTTGTGGGGAGGGATGTTTCCCAAGACAACCACAGCAATAAGCCTAAAAATATTCTTGAATCCTCAGATGACCCTCTGCCAACTCTTTCTCTACTGTGAGGTCTTGGGCCCTATTTTGTCCCTTCCTCGAGAGAAGAGGCCTTATCCATATAAGGTCATACCACTGGATGCACCACTCTTGTTCCAGTCTCACAGACCAACAATGGTACAGAATTTATAGGAGTTTTATCATGGAAAACCAGCAGCCAAGGGGAACAGACTGGAAAAACATAGCAGGTCTCAATATAGTTCTGTTCATAGTGAGCATTTGTACACACCACGTTTTTTGTGCTTTCTTGCACTGCAACGGCATGACTGTTTGCACGAGTGGGTTTTCCGAATGCTTTAAAAGTCTTTCTGGCACATTGAAGTAAAACACCTCAGATGTAGTTTAATTTGGCTTGCCATGAATTAAAGCGTCACATCCATGAGTGATTCATTGAGTGCAAACACAAAGGTACTCAAAGACATGTAATGAGCCTCTTTGTCCACCAGATGGTGCTGTGACTTTTTCATAGTTCACCGCTTCAAATTGTTTTTGCTTCCGAATTGCTTTCGCTTTTTTTTTTCTTATACCATTTGCCAACTCCCTGCTTCCACAGCAGTGTGGCAGAGCATGGGGCAAGGGTCCCAAGCTGGGCAGGCATACACTGGACCATCCCACACTCCTGTGGTGCCGTACAGGGACCAGACTTAATTCACTCAAAAACCTAGTGCATGCAAACACTGATGCAACGCTCCAAAATAAACAAATTTAAATGTTATAAACCTATTTAAATTAATGAGGATTAAGCTTCACGGTGTGTACAGGCTCAGTATTACTAGTGTAGCAGGAAGAGTGACAATTGCTAATGAATGTCCAAAATCAGCAGTGCACCTGTGATGCCTCTCACAGAGCAGTGCTAAAGACTATAACAGCTTTTAGGGTCCCTTAAAACTGAAGCTAATAATGTCCTAAAAGGAACATGATACATGCAGTGGTGGATCCTCCAACTTTTTCTCCTTTCTATTAAGCCCTTTTAGGGCACATACACAACCACCATTAAGGATGGAGGCAACTATGTGCAGAAAGTAATGTTTCATGAAGCTGGACTCTCTCTCCCCCAACCATACTTTGTGTCTCATACCCTTCTCCATTTTAGAACCTACCAATTCATTCTTTACTTACTGTTCTCCTCACCAGCACACATTTAATGAATCATTCAAAATTATCTTTACTGCAGGCCATATTATGCCCTTCCATATTGTACTAAACTCTCAAAATAGGGAGCAATGGAGTGCAGGGGCAGGGGCAGGGGGAGGGGGATGGGGCAAGGTTGCAGGCCACAGCCCTGATTCTCTCACTCACACTAACTAGTCTGCTTCCCAGCTACAGACGGGAACAATCTTCTCAGATGACACAGTTCTGTGCTCTCCTGAATTCAGGACCAGGCCATCGAAGGGACAACTGAACCACTGGATTGAAGCTATTTTGTTCAGGGATTCTTTATTTGCCTGTGAAGTGCCACACACATTTGTGATGTTATATGAATAACAGCACAGTATCCAGAATACAACAGAAATAAGGAAACACCACGAAGCAGCTTTCCTGTGTGTTTTATGGAGAGGTGGATTGCTTAATTAGTCAATACATATTTTTAGGCAGCATTTGAGTGAAAGGCAGAAAGATAAACATTTCAACACTTGCTATAATCAAAATAATTCCCCAGTTTCTTGATCAAGTGGAGTCCGCCTGTATTTTCTAATTGGACTCTTAGGCCATTTGAACATGGCACAAAATTGGCCTTTAAAGCAGCTTAATGCCCTTTTGTACTGCTTTAATGGTGCAGCTGTTTACACATGTCAGCAGCGTAATGCGCTTTAATGGTGTGGCTGTTTTTATGTTGGGGGCATAATGCGCATTAAATGACTTTGGGATGCAGCAAAATAAAACATGTCCAGGCTGTTTTAATTTGCTACCTTACAGCTGCAGAGCGAAGCACCAGGCCCTGTGCAGCTCAGGGGCTGTGCCTCCATGCAGGCAGCCCAGCAGCAGCCTGTGCAGCCAGGCTCCACTGAAGAAAAAAAAAAACTGGCTAACCTGATCTTTTTTTTTTTCCTCCCTGGATCCTGCCTGCCTCCCCAGGCTGGGTGCCTGTGGGTGGGTGCTGCCTGGGGGGTGCCACCGCTGCTGTGGGGGGAAGCACCAGCCCCCTCCTCCCCCCCAGCTCAGGGACTGCTTGGCCCGCTAGCAGCTCACCCTCCCCTCTCTGCCGCTGGAGAGGCAGGTAAGGATCAAGCCCAACCCTTGTGTACATGCCACGTGGATTTACTTTGCCCTAAATTGAAGCAATGTTTTTAAAAACCCACTTTAGGGAGAATTAAACCGAAGTAAAACCCCACGGTGTGTACAAATGTCCTTAATGACAATTCAATACAAGTTCTATGCAACCTTACTAAAAAAATAGATGGGTGGAATATTAAGGAAATTGCCCACACTAAACTATGAATTCTGAACTCTGAATCTTTTAAGTCTGCTAACAAATCTCTTCACTTTCCTCAAGCGCACCATCCTTTTACTGAGGTTTTAAGGGAAGAGTGGCCATTTCTCACCATCAGTATATGATGAACTGGGGCACAGGAAGAAACGAACATCAGAAGACAAAGATTCAGACCCAGCAACACTTCCAAATTTGTCCTGGTTGTCCTGGGCCACATCAGGGTGTTTCTCAATAGTTACACTCATTCTGTGAGAGATGGGTAAATACTGCAGAACCTGAAGTTATAAATGCAAGCATCATTACTTTGATTCACTGAAAGGGCATTAAAGCTATTGAATCTATGACCAAAGAGGGGAGGGTGGGAAGGAGACAAAGGCACAGAAGAGGAAAAATATTAACCATGATTAGCTTTCAGATTATAAACAACAAAAAATTGAAAACTGCTTTCAATGACTTTATTGTGTAATCACTAAGTACAGTAAACAACTACTCAGATTTGCATTTGTATTTTTCTCTAGTGAATCCTCATACATGAGCTTATTATAAGTTGGCCTTACTACAGGGGTAGCATTAGATAATATGGGCCTCTGAACTGTTGCTACTTCTAATCTAGTCTACAGACAGACTGTGCAGTACACTAAAGCCAAACTCCACCTTCCCTGGAGGTTTGACTTTTCTGGCAAATAAATATAACAACCATAAGCCAAAATCATCTATCCAAACTTCTTCCTTCCAGACAGCTCTATTCATGCCCTAGACCAGAGGTGTTCAGCCCCTGGCCTGAATGTCACACCCAGCCTGCTGATCTGTGTCATCTGGCCTGTGGGGCTCCTTTAGCTCTTGAAATGTGGTCCCCTCCCGGTTGCTGACTGGTCACTGGAAGGACACATGCTCCTCTTGACTAAGGTGATACCAGTCACCCATGAACACATGGATTCTGTTTTCCCGCTAAGGGTTTTTTACAGCATCAGAAAGTGTGTATGTGGCTGTGGTATCTCTGCCACTGGAAGTGTTTAAGTGCAGGCTCAACAAGCATTTATCTGGGATAGTTTAGACAGGGATGATCCTGCCTTGAGCAGAGGGTTAGACTAGGTGACCTTCTGAACAGTGGCGATGCATAAGGGGTGCATGGGAGTGCACGTGCACCCCCTAACAGGCAGCGCTCTCCACTTAGGTGATGGGCAGGGGGGCAGGCGGGAGCTCCAGTGCCCCTCCCTGTGAGCACTGGCCAAGGAGTGAGAGTGCCACAGCTGCTTTCCACTCGGTGCAATTAGCCATGGGGGTACCCCCCCCAAGTCAGTTAGATTGGCTGCCCACGGGGGGACCCCCCGGGTTGGTGAGATTGGCCATGTTGGGACCACCCCCACCCCAGTCACTGACTGGTTGCTGGAAGGGGGGAGCATGTGCCACCCCTGACTAAGGTGGCACCAGTCGCCCATGGTTCCAGACCGCAGGGCCTAATACTGGCCTGTGGGGCAAATGGTTGAGGACCTCTGTCCTAGACCAGTGATTCTTAACCAGGCTGCTACAGCACCTGGGCTGCAATGAGATCCTTTGAAGTGTGCTGCAGGGTGCTTCACAATGTTAGCACTATGCAAACAGGGGCAGATCTAGGGGCAATGCACTGATGCACTTGTACCCCATTTTGATTCCTTCAACAGCTAAAGACATTAACTCAGGTGTGGAAATATTAACTCAGGTGAACATTAGCACAAGCATGGAAATCACTTTCAATAAAGCATTGGAGGCACTATCTAGATGCTCAAGAAAGCTTGATTTTGTTTTATGAATCTCAAAAAAAGACGTACATTTAACTCTAATGACTCCGGGACTAATAAAACAACATATTTGGATTATTTTTGCCTAGGTTGTGTTTTTATACATAATATATGATATAGCAAATTAATATACATTCCAGTAAAATTATTTTTTTTGCTTCAATCTTAAATTGAATAATATAGCTCTATGTCCGTACTTATTAGTGAAACTTCTAGTTTCTTTTTAACTGAAGAAAAATGTGTGTTGTGTTATATGTAATGATGCACCATATCATCTGCACCCCTGTTTTCAAAATTCTAGATTTGCCCATGCCCATAAATTATACACAAGAAAACTCAGAGTTCAAATAGGAATCTGCAGTGCCAAAAGCATTCTGCCCCGTTGAGGTATTTCTGAGTTCTTTGCAACAGAACAATTGTTCTATTATTTTTCCATATTCAAAAAACAAGTGAAAGCTAAGAGCTAGTATTTTCTGAGGGGTGCCTGGGTTCTAATGAGAGGTGTCTTCAGCCGTAAATGCTTGAGAGCCACTGCCCCAGACCTTATCAATCCCAAGTAGCTAATCACAGCTATCTTAAACTCAGGGATGTCTTACCCCACACTTAACTCAGGAAGCCAACAGAGCTATGTACTCTGCTAACAGAGTTGTGTGGTTTACCAGCCTGTCATCGGGCATTTTGACACTGGAGTGTGTTTCACATCTTTGGATTTCTTGTAGGTTTAACCTGGTTTAAAAAAACCTACCTGGTTTTCGATTTTTGTTGTTGACATTTTTACCCTGGCTGTAGCATTCCTGCAAGGATTTCCCTCACCCAAAACAAAACTGCCTTCAGTTTTCAGATACCCTCTCATCCTCCACTTCAGTCAAATCATTTTTCTCTTGCTCTTCTTACCCTAAGATAGCTGTGAATGGCCTTGAGTGAGTGTAGGTGACACACTAGCCACTGTGTGTAAATAACTAGGTCTTCCTGGGTCACCACATTTACAGGATTTTTCTTTCCTGTCAGGAAGTTTTCTCGGGCAACTGATAGCCTTGCAGCCCTCTGAACTGCATCATTGTACTCCTCCATAATGTGACCAACTTGCTTCTAGAGAGAAAGAGACAAAAAAAAGAACTAATACAGTTGTCGTGTGTGGAGTTGTTCTCTATTTATTGGCCAAAAGAACATTGAATTATTGCCACATGAGAAATTCCAATCTGGGAGTCATTTCAAGGCTCTTGTTTCCCACAGTTACACACCAAAAAAGAAACAAACATGATATTGGCAGTGTAAAGTTAAGGTGAGCCTCAGTTGCAAATAGAGTATTTCTTAGCAGTTGCTATTTGTAGGAATAGACGCTGTAATGAATGCATTCAGCTGTCTAAAAATGTGGATGCTGGATGCCAACAATGACTTCTGGGGAAAGTGAATGATGTCACCACCACAATTCCAGAACTTTCTAAAAACATTTCTCATATCTCAGGTAGATAACTTAAGGGTTATGAAAGCTCCTAGACTGGTAGCCCTATTAAATAATGTTCTTAATGGAAAGGAGCTGATCAGAAACAGGAAAGGAATTTTATCATTTCTTTCCCATTTTCCACTGTTAACATTTTAAAAGTGTTTTAACTTAGTCTAGCTAAGGGCCAAATTATAAATATTGGTTCCCTTTAGTTTCCCAATCTATGCCAGCTGTCAAAAACAAATTCCAGAATCCAAAGTTATTAGAATACTGAGCAACCACAGGATCACACTAGCACATGTTTTCTTGCATTCAGGTGAAGGCCTTAGCCACAAAAAAGAGGGTCAGCTGAAGACAGAGTTGCTCAAGCTTTTCTAAATATTCCTTCAGCATATCCATGTCTTGGCTAGTAATAATTAATGGAAAGCTATTCAGCTTCCAGGTCCCTTCTGTTCTTGGCCTCTTTTAGGAGGCTGCCAACAATATTGCTAATAAGTGCATGATGTCATACTGGAATCCAGGCTGGACAATAATCCACCCAGCATTTTGTATCTTGTGTCACAGAGATCAATCTATTGACTCTCTTTTGAGTCTTTGTTCATAAAAGTGTTGTTCAAATATCAAGCAGAAGTTCTTTCTTATGTTTCCTCCATTCTTGATCTCCCATGCTGCTAGCATAACACTATGAGGATGCTTCTAGACATCTGACTGAAACCAAGAGGAAGCTCAAAACATCCACATTGAAATCAGAAGATTTAGTGAAAGTATCGGTACAGGCAGATTTGATAGAAAATAGAAGAAACATTTACTATATAGCTACATAAAATCCTTAATGGAAAATTTCATCAACAATTTAACTATAACTTTTCGGGATTGTGAATAAGCCTATAAGAACCGTATTTACATGTTGGAAAGAAAATCATTTCAAATTATTGCGCTGGAATTTGTTTTCTTCCGTCACACAAAGCTGAGCTGTCTTAGAGGTGAAAGCTGCATTTTCTGTGAAAGGTGCTTCCTTTGGTAACCTAAAGACCTCACATAGAACTAAATCAGCACAGCATTGTCTGAAATGCAATAAATGGGAACACAGAAAGCTGAAAAGGGCAAGAGCCTTCCACTTTCCTGGGATGCACTCATGTTGAACTGCTCATTTTCAGAGAAAGGCCCTTTCTGTGACATTATCCCAGGTTATAGTCTAATGCCTGTGACTTTCAGCCATCAAACATATTATGCCAAATAAACCAATGTAATGCTACAGGCTGCCAAGCCATGTGGTTTTAACTTACTAGCTTGCTGGGCTAAATGTGAGATTACTGTGTTAAGGTCATTACCAGAGATATGTACAGCTTTGGACGATTTCAATGCTCAGGGATTTTGGAGCATTAGAGCAACAGAGGTCCTCTAGGAAGATGTACTATTAAAAAACTCTGAATTGCAAATGAATGATGTACATTATACACATGCTATAAGCAAAGCATTTTATAAGTTTTCAAAGCTACATTCTGTAAATATATAAAATATAAAGAATACCTAATCATGCAGACTGATCAAAGAAAAAATAGGGCTAGAAGAAAGCTCAAGGGGTCTAGTCCAATTTTTTTGCTGTTATATTACATTATTGGCCCCTGTTCGGCTTGTGGTCCACAAAACTCCCAAGTGCTTTACTGCAATACTGCATCCTTCTTGGTTATTCCCCATTTTGTGTCTGTACATTTGACTATGCCTTTCTAGATACAGTACTTCACATTTGCCTTTATTGAATTTTATCCTATTCATGTTGGACCACTTTTCCAAACTATCAAGGCTATTTTGAACCCTAATCCTGTCCTTTGGGGTGTTTTTTGCCTCACCCAGTTCATCACCATGCACAAATTTACAAAGTGGACACAAATCCCATTTGCCAGTTCACAATATAGATGTTGAACACTATTAAACCTGGGACAGACTCCTAGGCAATTCCACTTATTAAAAAATGTGGTATTAACACTCCTTTGAAATGATCTGCATAAGCAGAGTACTGCCCACCTGGTGCTTACCTTTAAACGTAAGCAACAGATGTGTAACTAACAAGACACATGCCTACTACACACCGATCATTTATATTCAGAATTCCTTCCCATCATCTGACTGTAAATTTCTTCAGGGATAGCCTTGTGTTTTAATTCTGTTGCTGGAAACTCCAAGGCCACCTTAGATGTTACAGAAGTATAAACAACACTTCTGTCTATTTTACTGGTAATGACCCTAGGCTTTGACACTAGAGTACGAAACAGACTCCTTTATATTTCATAATGAGGCACACAATCATGGTATGTACTTTGCTCCTTTTTTTTGGTTCATACCTGATAGAGAGGATAGAGCCGTTCAATAACACTGCTGTGCTTACAGAATCTCTGCCACCTTAGCAGGTGCAAATATTTGCTTTGGACCAGCTGGGTAATTCTGTCTGTAAAAAACTTTAATAAAACCAAAAATAACCAATATGTCACATTTAAGCAAATGGCAACAGCTTCAGGTTATGGGGAACTAAAGTAGTAGTAATAGGGCACATCTACATGTGCCATTAGCGTACTTAAATAAACCCTAGAGCTTATTGCACCATGTCTGCACGTACACCCAGGAGCACAGCACAACAAGCCAGGTCAGAGCAGCCCCAGCTGGCAGAGGCCCGGGGGTCACCCTACCAGCCAGGACTGCTCCAACCCAGTTCAATGTGCTGCAGAGGGGCTGGATGGGACACAAGGGTGCTTCAGTGTGGGACTAGTCAGCAGGCAGTCGTTGAACTGAAGCACCCTCGTGCCCCAGCCATCTGGAGCAGCACCTACACATGCTCTGCTGCAGGGTTTTTTACTCTATGGCAGGATAGTACTTGTATTTAGTTGCATTTACAAGTACTGTCCTGCTGCAGAGTAAATTAATTTACGCCTGCCTAATAGGGGCACATGTGTAGACATACATTTACTGCACAGCTAATTAGTTAGGTGCACAGTAGACATCTCATGTAGATGTTCCCAGCATGTCCTATATGGAAAAGAGAGCAGCTGGTCAGTCAACTGGGACCTGTGCTCTGCCCCACTACCCCTTCCTCCCCACAGAATAGCAATTTTCTTCTCAAATAATTGCAGTGAAGAAAATGCTGCTATTTTTAGAAGTAAAATATTATTATTTTCAGGGAAGATGCTAGAATGCAGCCCACTAGCACTAAAAATGTAAGCATTATTCTTAACCCCACTGAAAGAGAAAGAGAAGAAAAAAAAACGTGGAAGTTGTTCCAGACTGTCCCAGATGTCTTGGACACCTGTTTATATACCAAACAGAACAGCACAGGTGGTTCACCATTCTCCAAGGAAACACTTTCAGCAAACCATTTTCATGGATGTAGTTTCGTGTAATCCTTCCTTTAAGTGAGAGACAGTGTCTGTCACCATAGGACAAGCGTGTTGAAACACTATGCCACTCCTTGAACAGCAAAGTGAAAATACCTGGTGCAGCAGCAGAGGCAGGTTTTCTTCTGTGTACTCTCGTCTCAGACAGCTCTCCAGCTCCCTCTGCATGACATCAGCCTGAACAACGAGAGGTTTCACCTCGGCCACCTGCAAACAAACGGCAACCAACTCTCAGACAGATAGATGCTGTGTGCTCCCAACTGAAAATACAGATGTTCCAGAGGCACAGGGACAGGACTCACTCCTGTGGAGTATTCACGCTTTGTAAAAGATAAAGCCGCCCTTCCCAGAAAGGTCTTAGTGGCAGGCTTCTTTCTCTCCACAACCTAGGATATCAAAATGATTTTATTTTCAGTTAAAGAAAACTTTGTTATAAGCTTGGTCCTGCAGCCTTTGAATTGAGTAGGGACAGTCTTATGCCAAAAGCTGCAGAACTGGGTCCAAAATTACTAATATTACAAGAATACATTTTTCAGAGGAAAAAGTATCCTTTTACTAAGTTGCAAGCCCCTATATTAGAACTATTCCTGCTCTCTAAGCATTTAATTGTTAAAAATGGAGACAAGAATCACAGCCCTTTGTTCATGAAAAAAATCCACTTTATCCAAAATCAGTTTTTAGTTACTACGTATTTGGAATATAGCTAAAGGGTCTTTGTCATGCCATCATATGCTTAGTTACCTGTAAACCTTTCTTCAGTATCATCTCTCTTTCTTTCCTGAAATAAGATGCGTCCTTTGGAATTGGAACAGAGCTGCAGAAAGATTATCCACAAGAGTGTTATAGAAAAATAAACAGGAAACAAAGCAGTGCCTGTTAATGTAGTTTTTTGTCACTATTTATGAGGCCCAACACAATCCAGGTAGCATAAAGTGGTGTTAAATACTATCCATAGGGCAAGAGTCCTTTAGGGCTGAAAAAATATTCTGTATCTACATAACATTTGTCAATATGGGAAATCCCAGAATGTTGGGGCTGAATGCTCCCACAGTCTCTAGCTAAATCCTTAACGGTATATTGGTATTCAGTATTATTATATCTCTGCCCCCAAAGCTTTGGATGACTACATCATCACTAGCCATGTCATGGCATTCCTTTGTAAACATGCTTTGTAATTTGGAAATTCCAATAACCTGTCCATAGTAAAAAAGAGCTTATATTATACACACATGACATGTACAGATGTACATAATAAAGGGAATGCCTCCATTGTAGATACACCTGACTGAGTTCAAAGAGTTTGTCTACGTGGCACAAGGTAGCAAATACCTATGCCAGCTCCAAATGATGACTGCCAGGATGAAAGACTAGTTTGGGTCCTTGAACCACTTAAGCTCCAGAACCAGAACAGGGACAGCACAGCCTATTTTAACCCAAGTGAAATACTGCACTGATACAGCTAGTTTACCATTGGCTAGTCCAGGTACTTGTAGCAGTCTAGACAGAACAATGTTGAGCTCAGCACAGGCGTATTTAACTTTACGACTCAGCAAATCAGCCTGTGCCAACATGCACAACACTGAAGCTGAACTGCTCTCAGGACCCACATTAGCTTCATTATCTCTACAAAAGACTGCAGCCTGTCATGTAGGCCATCCTAAATCTCCCAGTAAAGAGAAGTTTTGCCTCCTAAGTGAGGCCTGGATGACATGACTTGATCTTAATTAATGCTAGTAAATGAGCAAGGCACAGTAGCATATACAGCGGTGAGCAGGGCACCAGTCCTAGGTACTGATTTAGAGGAGAAACCATACTGGTGGGCACCCAGGTAGCTGGCACCACAGCAGGTAAGACTGCCCTGCCCTGTCCCTTCCCCACACTCTGTCCAAGCTACTGAAGGAGCTCGCTTTGCCTCTGGTAAGGCAACAGGAAGAATGAGAACTGATGTGGAATGGGAGAGAAATTGATAGTGGATGTCTATTTTTGTTAATGTCTATGCATTAAAACATATGGAAAAATGTTACCTGAATGTATTATACAACTACATAAAAGGAATGGGCATTTTAAAATAGCAAGTGACCAAGTCTCACTTGAGTAAGGGCAACAGAATCATGGCCAACAGGAAAGTAGGGGAAACAGCATTAAAATGCACTTCTTTTCACTGCAAGAGGTGTAGGGAAGGATAATCAAGGTTGCAGAGGAGATTACATTTTGTTTGGGATCTAAAACATAAAATTGCACTTTCTAAAAAAAACACAAATCCACCGTTTTAATTAATTTGCTTTATTGCTACGAGTCAGTGGCAGACACAAGCTTCTCAAAAAAAGAAAGATACCTGATTCTGAGCTGTGAATCCAAGCCTCTAAGACAAGAGTAGGCAAAATATGGCCCATGGGCCAGATCCAGCCTGCAGCAGGTCCCTTAGTTCTGCTTGGCTGAGGCACCGCCCAGCTGTGGTGCATCCTGCTGCCCCTGGGCATTTAGCGGGGCAGGGGTAGCTCAACAGCGGGACTGCCTTTCTAGGCAGCAGCGGCTCCTTCCACCTGCCGTCACTGGACCTAGCCCTGCAGTAGCAGTGGGGACCTGCACGCACAGCCCCAACCTGGCATACCCCATGCCTGCTCCAGACTCGCCCGTCCAAGGTGAGCAGCAGCAGGAGTGGCGCCAGGCAGAAACTATTGCTCGTCATGGGGTGAGAGCAGCCCCTTGCTGCTGCTGGACAGGTCTCACTATAGCCACCTGGACCCCATGCTGCACCGGGCTCCCTTGCTCCATCACTGCCGGGCTCCGTCACTGCCATCTCTGGGCTGCCCAGCAGGGCAGCGGTGATAGTGCAGGCGGCGCAGGGCAGCCCAGTGCAGCTGCAGCGAGAACTACCTGGTGGCAGCGAGGTGGGAGGGGACACTTTCCCACTGTGCTGAGCAAGTTTCTGCCTGGCTGGTACTGCTGCTTAGCCCAGGCAGGTGAGTCCAGAGCAGGTGCATGGCGTGCCAGGTCAGGGCTGTGCACATGGATCCCCACCACTACCACAGGGCTGGGGCCAGCAGAAGAGGCAACCAGAAGGATCTGCTGCCACCTGAACTGCCTAGAAAGGCAGTCCTGCCATGGAGCTGTCCCAGCCCTGCTGCATGCCCAGGGGTCGGCAGAGTATGCTATGGTCAGGCCATGTGGAGCAGCCATGGGGTGTGCTGGGGCTGCACACTGTTGGCAGGGAGGCACTGCAGTGTGTGTAGGCTCCGCACTGTTGTAGGTCAGGGGTGGGGGCGGGTGCTGACCAGCTCAGGGGGGCACACATGGGAGATTCCCATGCACACCCCACCATACCCACAAACCCTCCCCCGCAAACCCCATGACCACACCCTCCCTCCCTCCCTCCCACACACACACACACACACACACACATCTACCACACCCTCCACAAACCCCACATGTACCCCCCCGCACATGCACCCACGACTCTGGGGGAGCCCTGCTCACTGCTATGTGCACATACCCCACCACACACACACCCCTAGCCATCCTCCCCCTCTGCACACCCAAGCCCCCCACAAAACCCATACCCACCCACACACCCCCACAAACCCCCCATACCCACCCACTCACATCCACACATACCTCCACACTCCCCCACATGCAGATATACACACAGACCCCCACAAACCCCTACCCCTCACCCCTTCACACTCCTGTAATACACAAGAGTAAGACTTTATTTTGAGCTATTATGGAATCACCTTTATATACACTGCACAAACAGAACAAAAATATTTTTTTTAAATAAAATTAAAACATGTTATTATGGGTTTGATTTTTAGTATATAATTTGGGGGGTTTTTTGGTTCCAAGATAACAAACCCCCTTCCCAAAAGGAGTACTTCCAGGGAAAGGGGAGGGACTTCTGGTGGCAAGGGTCAGGGGTTAGGGGTCGGGACTTCCAGTCCCAAGATGGCAACTGGGACGGGGCCCTCCAGCCAAAATAATTTTCCGCCCCTGCTCTATGTCAAGCACCTCTCTAGGTATGTATGATTTGTACCAAGGTGGGGAAAAGAGTAAAGGGAGCAGACTTTTATCTATATCAGCAATTCTTATCCTTTTTAGACTCAGGGCACCCCTCAGGTTTCACTCATTTTTTGACTATAGAAAAGTAATTCTTCTGTTGCAAAAAAAATTCAGAAAGCCCATGGCAGGTCAGAATGTTTTTGATACTATGGATTCCTGTTTGAAATCTCTGGGTTTATCTTGTGAATCATGCTTGCACACCTAACAGTGCTAACATTGTGTGGCACCCTTGAAAGGATCTCAAGGCACCCCAGGTTGCTGCTATACCCCGGTTGAGAATTACTGATCTACATTTATTAAATACCTTGTAGTTATAATTGCCCCTCTCTTCCCCATTCACCTAGAGATTCTCTTTACCTGTACACCTTATTTGATGTCCCTTGCAGAACTCCATTATCTTCTATTTCTCCCTTCAACTCTGCCAACTGGACTGCCAATTCTTTTTCCAGCTGCTGGACTCTCTCAGTGGAAGAGATCTTGTAAACGTCATCACTGTTGTACATTTTGACACCAAGTCTGTAAGCAAAATAAAGTAAAATAGAAGCCTTGAGACAGATTTCCTCTCTCAAGTACACAGAGGGGGCACCATTCCACCCCAAATCTTTAGCGCAGCAGGAATAGCTCAGCACTGACCAGTTGTAAGAGCCAGGTAGAAGCAGCCCTCCCCAAAACTGTATTTGTGAGGCAGAGGGGAGAGACTAGTGTCTCCCATTCCATTCAGAGAGTCCTTGTGCCCAGCAGGTTGTCTGGGCAGGGAGAGGGAGTGAATAGGGAACAAGGGGCAACCCCCAGGAAGGCTGCACCACCAAGCTGCTGCAGCTGGTGTGTAGCAAACCTGTCCCCCAGAGGCAGCAGCAAAAGGCCATGCTGCTACAGCAGCAGCCATAGCTGTAGCAGCTGCTGCATGAGTGCAGAGCCAGGGCAGGTAAAACTCTGTCCCCTCCCTAGTGCACGTAATCCCTTCTCCCTCCACCCCCAAACCCAGGCATTGATGGAGCTCTCTATGCCTCTGGCCTCACCTGCCAGTACATATGCACACAAAGATATGGGGTGATATGTGTTGTATAAATGAGATAATTATAAGTAATGGCCTAATCATCAACACTGGGAATTTTCTGTTGGGTAGGGAAAGCAGAGCTGGCTAAATAATGGATCATTTTGTTTCAGTTACCAAAGTGAGGAACTGAAAAGGAAAAATATATAACTTCTTCAGGTCAAACCAAAATAGAAGCTTCCATGCCCCCCAGCAAAACAACATGCACCAAAAATATCCTTTGCTGTCAATCCAGGATGGTTTGACCCCCCACTCTTTTTAATTTAGCTGCATTTCAAAAAACAAAAACATAAAGCCCCACTGTATTGAAATGGAAAACATGTGTTTTGGTTCAACATTTCCAGAACAAAATATTTGGCATGTCCAAAAAGTTTCCCCCTTTTTTCCCAGAAGAAACTATTCCAGAAACAAATAGGGATTTGCAAATAGTTTACATCCCCTTGAAACTGTGTTTTTGGACAAATTTACCAGTCTCTAAAGCCTTTTACTGAGTTTTAGGGGAAAACTAGGTCCACTAGAATTGGTAAAGTAGTTCTAGATCCTAATTTCCAGTTCTAAAATCTGGAACCACGCTCTGTTGTATCCTTAGATTTGGATCCTTATTCAATTTGGCATTTACAAACATTATTGTCATCTTCACAGGTTGATGGGAGGTTTTTTTTTTGTGAATTACCAAGTAACTGTCTAACAAAGGTACATGCTGGGATGTCCCTCCCTTTCCCCTCAAGATTCACTCAGCTCTCTAGCAGTATTGTAAGTTTTTAAGTGAAAATTACCATTTTGTGTATAATTGTTATCAGCAACAATGTTAGCATTTTATCCTCAGTAGACAAGGTTGTTATGAAGTTCAGCTATGCCAATAATTTATTTAGTTTTTTGTCTTACTGCCTGTAGCAAAAAAATATTTGGATTGAACAAAAATATTTTGGTTGGACATGAAATTAAATCTCCTTTCTTTTTATTTTTTTTCAACTCAATTTAGCAATTGTTGGTCTCAAAACTTCATTCCAAAATGAAAAATGCAAATGTTTTACTTAAAAAATGCCAAAACAAATTGTTAAAACACTTTTTCTGTCCACTTTTTCCAACCAAAACTATTTGGAAAAAATTCAGTCACACAAACTGCTTTTTACAGAGCATTAAGTATTAAAAAAAATTCCTTAGCTCAACAGGAGTATAGAGTAACAACAATAAATAATAATCAGTAATTCTACCTATTGTGATTGCATCTCAACCCTGCATTATGCTAGACTCCCTACAAATATAAAGCAAACAGAGCTAAAAACAGGGAAGTCTGTGTGAGACTTGTCCTCGGTGACGGCGGAATGAGTCATTGGAAAGAATTATATGTTTGTTTGCTGCTCAGTGGTTTTTTTAGTTTGTAGGTGGGTCCAAAAGACTGGGAAGGCTGCTGGCCCAGATAAAATATTCCAAGAATCTGTTACCAAGTTCAGAACCACAATGAAAAGATGACTTTGGAAATTAATGTGTAAAAGAAAGTCACAGACTTCCAAAAACCGGAAGAAAAGGTAACATCATTGTTATCCTGAAACCCAATAAAACACCAGAGGATCCAAAGAGCTACTGACTGATCTCACTACTATGCGTTACATACAAACTCATGGAGCACATAACCCTGAATAGAATACACAACATCATTGATTCCCAGCTCCCAAAAGAACAAGCTGGCTTTTGGAAAAAAGCAGTATACCATTGACCAAGTTATGTTACTTACATCTGACACCGAATATGGATTTGAAATGAGGCAGAAAATGGTGTGGCCTTACAGCCACCTATTGATACTGTATAGGACATTTTTACATGTGCTCCAGGATGAGGCACTGGGCACTTTAATAAGTGAGCTGCACTAATTAAAAGCACCCATGCGTCACATATCAGCATCCCTGCACTGAAAAAATGGCGGTGGGGCACTTTGAAATAAAGCTCATCAAACATATTTTATTTCAAAATATCCCACTGCCATTTTTTCAGCATGGAGACGCACAGGGACACTGATAAACATGATGCAGAAGGCTACCAGAGCGCATCAATTTCTGTGCTCCAGCAGACTTGATTAAGTCTGTTCTTGTAAGGTTTGACCTAGAAACTACTATGCAAAGCCTAAGCAAAAGTGAATGTTGTGTGTCGAATGCCCATGGGTACTATTAACAGTAAGGTTAGCAAATGTACCCCCCTCTCTTGTGTATTGAGACATTGGGCAGAGTTTGGTGAGGATGCTATGACTAAGAAGAAAGCTAAATTCTTCTGTGAAACTGCATGGCCACGCTATCAGCTAGATGATAAAGAATATTGGCCTCGGGAGGGAAGTAATTATAATACCATCTTACAATTGATTTTGTTCTGCCGGCAGAATGGTAAATGGGAGGAATTGATGTATGCGCAAGGGTTTATGTCTCTTTGTAGAGATAAAAAAGTTTTGGAGGAATGTGGATTGGGGGAGGGGGTTGGGATCTGTGAGATGGCTGTGGCTCGACCAGCTGCAAATCCTGTCCTGGACTGTCCGGAGCCGGAGGCTCTTCCCCCTGTGTTGCCTTTACCTTATCCTCTTCCTCCTCCTCCTCCTGATTCATCTGATTCCTCGTTGGCATCTGCTCTTCCTGCTTCTTCCCCCCCCCCGAGGCAGAAGTTGTAAATACTCCCCGACATAGGGATCTGGAACAGCGCCAACCATGGCCGTCAGGTGTTTGGCAATCTCCAAACTCCCCGACTTCTCCTGATATAAGCCCGGGAGGAGGATGGAGAGTACAGTTAGAAGCAGACTCCGGGGTTAAGGGAAAACATCACAGGGAATCTGATTCTGGCCATGGGAAGGGAAATGGGGTATTTCCCCTAAGAGAACAAGTGGTACCTGAGCCTCTCAAAGATGACGGTGAGCCAACCTACCGTCGAACCTTTGTGCACATTCCTTTTAATACCTCAGATTTGTATAATTGGAAGAACAATAACCCCAGCTTGAGAGAGAATCCTGAAAAGGTATAGAACCAGTTTAAAATGATTTTCAAAACCCATAACCCAACTTGGGCAGATGTTCAGTCTCTTCTAGATATCTTGTTGACACCAGAGGAAAGAAGAATGGTAGTGAACAAAGCTCGTGAGTACGTGGAAAAGGAAATTATTGCAGGGAACCTGCAAGGAAATAGAGATGATCATGTCCCCATCCAGGAGCCAGATTGGAAACCAGACCAAGATATGACCTCCATCCATGCCTATCGAGAATATATCCTCCGAGGATTGAGGGATGCTGTGAAAAAACCTCAAAATCTCAGTAAGGTGTATGAGATTCGACAGGAGGCTAATGAGACCCCGAGTGCTTTTTTGGAAAGAATTTACAATACTTTCAGACAATATACTCGTGAGGATCCGGAGGATGCATCGAACGCTCGCATGGTAAATATGATCTTTATGGCTCAGAGTGCACCAGACACTATTAACAGTAAGAAAGAAGTTGCAGAAGGCAGACGGAGCAACAGGTATGCCTATTTCCCAACTAGTAGACATTGCTTACCAAGTATTTACTAACCGAGAAAGTGTTCAGGAAAAGAAACAGGACAAGAAAGAGGAGAGAAAGATGAAAATGCAGGCAGCCCTAGTGGCAGCTGCAATCACGAGAAAACCTAGAGATGAGGGATCCTGGAGACAGCCGCAGAGACGGGGTCCATTAGAGAAAGATCAATGTGCCTTTTGCAAACGAAAAGGACATTGGAAGCAGGAATGCCCTTATCGAAAAGTTGGGGAAGGTGAAAAAAGAAAGAGGAGAGCAGTGGATTGTTCGCTTTTGGAAGGGATTCAGATTGAAGGGGACCGGAGGCCCGGGAGGGAAAGATAACCCAGATCCCAGTGTCCCCTGACGAGCCTCTGGTTAAAATGCAACTAGGGGACAGAGATGAATTGGTAGATTTTCTCGTAGATACAGGTGCTGCCCATTCTGTTTTAACTCAAAAACTGAAACCTTTAAGTAAAAAGACTGTGCCGGTGGTAGGGGTTACAGGGAAGGCAGTAACACGATCCTTCCTACAGCCAATGACCTGTAATATTGGGCAGGCCGAAGTTACCCATCAATTCTTGTACATGCCAAACTGCCCCGTTCCCCTTTTAGGGAGAGACCTCCTCTGTAAACTGCAAGCTACGTTGTCGTTCCAGGATGGGCAAATGTTTTTAACAGTGCCTCCTGAAAAGGGGTGGCATTTACAGGCTTGCCTTCTCGGCCTTCTCCAAGAGGAGAGTACACCGGATATTCCTCAACCCCTGCTCGATGCTGTTGTTCCATGGGTATGGGCAGGTCACCGACCTGGGAAGGCTAAAAATGCTGACCCTGTGAAGATTCAACTTTTGCCAGGGGCCCAGCCTCCATGTGTGAAACAATATCCAATGCGGATGGAAGCCAGGAAAGGACTGAAGCCGTTAGTTGAACGGTTCCTGGAGTATGGCCTTCTCCGTGAATGTACATCAGCTTTTAACACACCCATCTTGCCTGTGAAGAAGCCTAAGAGTAATGAATATCGTTTCGTCCAAGACTTGAGAGCTGTAAATAAAGTGGTTGTGAGTATATACCCGGCCGTGCCTAATCCGTACACCTTGCTATCTGCTTTGAACCCAGATCATAATTGGTTTACGGTTATTGATTTAAAAGATGCTTTCTTCTGTATACCGGTAGAGAAGGGATCTCAGGAAATATTTGCATTTGAATGGGAAGACCCAGATACTAGCATTAAGACTCAGTTGTGCTGGACTGTTTTACCCCAAGGATTTAAAAACAGCCCAACCTTATTTGGCAATGCATTAAGCAAGGATTTACGCAGGCTAGAATTGCCACTGTCCTGTGCTCTTTTGCAATATGTAGATAACTTGCTTTTAACAGCCACCACTGAAGCAAGCTGCCTGGAAGGAACAATTTGCCTCCTTAATTTTCTGGGTCAACAAGGGTATCGTGTTTCCAGGAAAAGGATGCAGCCCATATCCCAGAAGGTCACATATTTGGGATTTGAATTACAGCCTGGTCAGAGAGCCCTGTTGCCTGAAAGAAAAGAAGCTATATGCCAGCTGGCACCCCCAATAACAAAGAAACAACTACGAGGATTTTTAGGTACAGTAGGTTTTTGCAGGATTTGGATTCCAAATTTTGGGGTTATTGCAAAACCTCTATATGAGGCAACACACGGAGATGAAGAGGTACTCGAATGGACTGAAGAGTGTGAGCAAGCATTCTGCCAGTTAAAGCAGGCTCTCATTGAAGCACCCGCCTGAGGACTACCGGACATGAGTAAGCCTTTTTCCCTTTTTGTGCATGACCGAGGTGGGGTAGCCGTGGGAGTCTTAACACAGAAATTGGGTAGCTGGCAACGACCAGTGGCATATTTTTCAAAAAAATTAGACTTTGTGTCATGTGGATGACCTGCTTGTCTCCGGGCTGTTGCTGCTACCTGTCTGCTAATACAAGAAGCTGAAAAATTAACCCTAGGCCATGAAATGATTGTATATATTCCTCATGCGGTACTTACAGTCTTGGAACAGAAAGGAGGGAACTGGTTAACTCCGGGACGAATGGCTCGATATCAGGCCATCCTCCTAGATAAGCCTGAAATAAAATTAGCCATTTCTCACAATGTAAATCCAGCAACACTGTTGCCATCTATGGGTGACACACCAGATCTTGTGCATGACTGTTTGCAAACATTGGAAACTGTTTATTCTTCAAGACCAAATTTGAGAGACAGACTTCTTGAAAAAGCTGACCTGGAGTTCTACACTGATGGCAGCTCGAGTATGGAGAATGGAATTCGAAAATCCGGATACGCTATCGTGACTGCACAGAATGTGATAGAAGCAGGACCTTTAAACCCATCTGTTTCAGCTCAAAAGGCTGAACTCATTGCTATGACTCGGGCTTTGCAATTGGCGGCCAACAAAACTGTCAATATTTATACTGACTCTAAATATGTTTTCCTTGTTTTACATGCTCACGGAGCACTATGGAAAGAGCGAGGTCTACTTGATTCAAAAGGAACAGGCATTAAACATAGTAAGCAGATAAAAGCCCTCCTTAAGGCAGTCTGGGAACCAAAAGAAGTAGCGATAATGCACTGCAAAGCTCATCAAAAGAAAAATGATAATTCATCCACAAAAGGTAATCGATTTGCTGACGCTACAGCAAAGAAAGCAGCTAAAAAACCTCAGACAGACTTGCTGCCCGAAGTAAGTAATCTGTTACCTCTCCTCCCAGACTTATACCAGCCTGTGACACCACAGTACGGGGAAAGAGACAAACAATTGATAAGAGAGTTTCAAGCAAAGAAGGGGGAGCACGGGTGGCTAGTAGCAAAGGATGGCCGCATTATCATCCCAGCTGCCTGGGTTCATGTGGTAGTGAAGAGAGCTCAACATGGCACCCACTATGGACCCAGGGCCCTGATAAGGTGGATCAGTCACTATGTAACTGGAGTGGGATTAAGAGAGGCTGCCAAGAAGGTATCAGAGACATGTGAGGTCTGCCAGAGAAATAACCCAAAAGGAGGGAGAAAAGAAACTTCAGGACATCAGAGAATAGGCAATGGGCCAGGAGAAGAATGGCACGTGGATTTTACTGAGTTACCCCGGCAACAGGGGATGAGATATCTCCTTGTCTTTGTGGACACTTTCTCTAATTGGGTTGAGTGCTTCCCATGTCGGACTACCCAAGCCCGAGAGGTGGTCAAGGCACTCCTACGAGAAATTATACCTTGCTTCGGACTTCCAAAAGGAATAGGGTCAGACAATGGCCCACATTTCATTGCACAAATTACTCAAAAGGTTTCTGAGTTCCTGGGAATCAGCTGGCATTTACACACCCCTTGGAGACCCCAGTCCAGTGGAAAAGTGGAACGTATGAATCAGACCTTAAAAAGACACCTTGCAAAGATTTGCCAAGAAGCTCGACTCAAATGGCCAGAGGCCCTACCCTCGGCCCTGTTGCGAGTAAGGGTCGCACCACATTCTAAATTGGGATTAAGCCCATTTGAGATAATGTATGGTAAGCCTTACCCTCTGAGTCTGCCCATGGGTACTGAACAACAGTTACATGTTTTAGGAGAGGGAATGATTAGAGAATATGTATGGTCTTTGGTTTCTGTTTTGTCTTCCATTCATCAGCAGGTACGGGACGTGCTGCAGACACAGAACCAGTCTCCTACCCCGGAAAATCGATTATTACCTGGAAGTTACGCTCTCGTGAAAGATTGGAACGAGGAACCACTTCGAGCCAGATGGAAGGGCCCATGTAGAGTACTTTTAACGACCCCGACGGCAGCAAAGCTCGAAGGAATCAAGACTTGGATACATTCCAGTCGCCTAAAGCCGGTGGCTGAACAAGAAGAAACTCCTGCAAACTCCGGGACCGGAGGCAGAGAACAGTGGAAGGTGGAGCCAATAAGGGACTTAAAATTCCTATTCAAAAGAAAGGAACTTTGAATAATTTGTCAATCTTTGATCAAGTTTTACAAGCCTTATTATGAAATTGTTCAAGGTTTTAGTGTGGGGATATATATAAGTGGGGGACTATTGTAAAAGAGAAAAGCAGAGACATGTTTTCTGTACGGGTTCAGGCAACAGCTAATGCTTCTGAATGTTTCTTAATAGTGAATTGTACCAGTAATTGCTTTAAATTGAACCAAGGTAGAAAAATCTTCTGTAATAAGACCAGTCAAATTGAATGGAGCAATCATAATTAATAATAATTATAAATGCTCCAGATGAGGGAAATGTAAGGTTTGACCTAGAAACTACTATGCAAAGCCTAAGCAAAAGTGAATGTTGTGTGTCGAATGCCCATCTGCAATGATAAGGGGCAGACAGTCTTAGATAGAGGAAGCTTGAAAACAAAAAACAGAATCAGAGGTACTGGAGCAAAGAGCTCATTAAAATACTAAAAATCACACCCCGAGGCGGGGAAGATATATGCTAATGGAACATATATGTACGTTAATGAGATACATAGCTAAAACACAGGTATAGAGACATGCTCAGTAAAGAACTCCTTGCGTCACTTCTTTATAACCAATTAGCAAACAAGGATGCTTATGAAGATTCAACCTCTGGTATATAAGGGGCTCAGTATTGAATGTGCTTGTGCTTGTCTTGGGAGATTATTCCGCTTGCACCTTTTATTGCTAGCAATAAATCATTTTTATACTTTCACCCCTGGTATCTTTATTGGCCTTTGCATACCGGGCACGAACCCAGACTTGGGCTGTGGCCTAACATTCTGACATGCTGGATGATGGAGCAGGCTCCACGCATGTCTCTAGGAGCCCTATGGCACCAAAGCCTCAAATATAAACTGCACTCTATGATACCTGACTGCAAGCTACGCGCTTTCATCATGAACATAATCTCCAACAGATCATTCACACTACTAGCCAAGGAGAAAAAAAACAGAGTATAAACTCTGAAGAATGGACTCTCCCAGGGCACTTTTACATGTGGCCGGGGGGCAGTACTTTAATTAGAGCGGCTCCAAAAGCCACTCTAAAGTACTGCTGCATCTCATGTATCGGTATCTCCGCCGCCAATTTTAAGTGTGGGGACGTTGATACATGAGACACAGGAGGCTGCTAGAACGCAGTAATTGCTGCAATTAATTGAGTCTGCTTGGACATGCTGGAATTCCAGCGCATTGGATCAGCCTCTGTACTCGTGTATAGGTGTCCCCAAGGGTCAGTGCTAGCACCAGTACTTTTCTCTGTATACCTCAGACTTCCCACATAAAACATCCAAGCGATACATGTATGCTGATAATGTTGCCACGGTAGCCCAAAGAATTGATATGACAGAACTGGAAAAGTTACTGAGTCCTGACATGGAACTCATCACTGACTATCTCCACAAGTGGCACTTAAAGTGGATCATCAATAAATCAGTATCATCACCCTTCTACCAGGACAATTGTTGAGCCAAGATCATGCTGAATATCAGAGCAGGCAACTATATTCTTCTCCAAGAGCATACCCCAACTTACCTAAGAGTAACGTAAGACCAGGGGTTGGCAAAATATGGCCCACAGGCTGGATCTGTCCCACAGAAGGGCTTTGTCTGGCCCGCGGCAGGTCCCTTGGTCTCACCTGGCTCAGGCACCATCCCGCCATGATATGTCCTGCCACCCCCGGGTAGCTCCACAGCCTAGGCAGCAGCATCTCCCTCTGGCTGCTGCCATCCCTGGTCCCAGCCCCCTGGTACTGGCAGGGACCTGCGCGCAGCCCCGACCCACCCCACACCTGCTGCAGACTTGTCTGCTCACACTGAACAGCTGCAGCAAGAGCAGCACTGGCAGGGCAGAAGTGTGCTTGGTGCAGGGGAAAAGCGACCTCTCCCCCTCATTGCTGCCCAGCGCTTCCTGCAGCAGCCACAGAGTCCATGCTGAGCTGCCCTATGGCTCCTGTGTGCTGCCCCCACTACCCCGCTGGGCAGCCCATACCCCATTCCCACCCATCCACATTCACACATACCCCCACATTCTCCTCCACAACCCACATACAACCCCCCGCCACAAGCCCCATGCCCCCATACCACGCCACACCTCTGCAAAAGTAAAACTTCATTTTGAGCTATTATGCAATCACAACGCAAACACACAAATCAGGACAAAAATATATTTTAAAAATAACATTAAAATGTTATTGTGGATGTTTGATTTTTAATATATAAATTTGTTGGGTTTTTTCTAGTTCCAAGATGGCAAACCCCCACCCCAAAAGGAGGCAAAAGTCAGAGGTTAGGGGGTGGGACTTCCAGGCCCAAGATGGCAACCAGGGGACGGGGCACCTGTCAAGCAGCAGGGCTATCCTTGCAGCCATCAACAGCTCACCAAAAACTCATTAAGCATCCCTCCAGCTGAAATAATTGCCCACCCCTGCATTAGACCATTCCCTCACCTATAAATATCACATTCAGAAGGTCAGCAGTAAGGTCTGCATGGGTAGCTGCCTTAAGATGTTAAACCAACATGACATGGGATGCCAACTTCGAAGTGCTCAGAACCACTGCACTCAAAATGGTATATGCTCTAGCAGAATATTGTACAGGTGGCCCTCACCATTCATGGGGGATACATTCTTGTATCCCCCGCAAATGGCGAAATCTGCAAATAAGGCACTGCACTCATGAACGCTGGCGGCTGCGGGGCATGGCTGCTCTGGCAGCGGCGGGAGTGTATTTAAGAAGTGGGTTCAGCATTTGTGAATATTTGAAACCACGAATGCTAAACCTGAAAATAGTGAGGGTTTCCCATACTTGTGTATGGTCCAGAAGTCGTCTCACTAAAAAGCTTGACACTGTACTTAGTGCACTGAGACTCATAACAGGCTGCACAACTGACACCCACACACACATGTACTCCCTGTACTCTCAGGCATTGGACCAAGTGATATAAGAAGACAGACCCTAACATCATTACTGACAATAGAGGCAAGAGATGATGAAAATCGCCGGCTCCATCAACTGTTAACTGAAGACCCAACGAAATGGAAGCTTAAGAGGCTTAAAAGTCATAAACCACTTAATATACATGATGCCTACAAGCTCCTGGAAGAGATTGGGGATACCAAACCAAACCTATGGGCAGCAGCAGAGTGGGCCAACCACTGGGAAAGGTCAGACCTATTCCTACAGTTTTTTATACCCACACCAAACAAGTCTCTTGTTGGACACGACCTTGACAAAGAAGTATGGGTCAAACTGAACAGACTAAGATCTCAATACAGATGCTTCAAAACAACACTTGGCAAGATGAATATCTTGGACAGCCCCCTGTACGAATGCAGTGTCCAGCAAACAGCACAGTACTTAAATCGAAGGCTGCAATCTTTATAAACACCCAGATGGAATCCACACATTGAGCAATAATACCAGACAGTGGCTCATTGGGTGCCTATACATGAGCAGCGTGGCTGCTCTGACGTGCTGTAATCATTGTGTTCCAGCAGATTCCACCATCTTATGTATCAGCATGCCCCTGATGAAAAATGGTGGCAGGGGAGCTTTAACTAAAGCTTGTATGATGAGCTTAAAAACAAACTTGTTCAGAAAGGCACAGACTTGTTCAGAATGGCATAAACTTTTATAGGCTAAAGCCTACTTTGTCATGCCATCAAATGGGAAGATCACTGCACCAACAACAGCACAATGCCATTGCTGAAGCAAGCATTACCAGTGTAACCCGGGCGATACTCCAAGAGGTACCCCTCTCCAACTGAAGGGATCAAAGCAGGTGCACAAGCGCTGTGGGAGGTGTAGGGACTCTCCTCCCCCTATACAGCAGAGCCAGACCACCACTGGGGACTTAACCATATACCTTTTAATGAGAGAACAATACTGCGAACATAACCAGTATAAACCAGGGGGTATAGGGGACACTACAGCGCCCGAGGGGGCAGGATTCAACAAAGGTTAGACACTTACAATCATAGACATATTCATCCAGTTGACAAAAGACAGGGTTAACCAAAGTGTAAAACACAAACAGCAGAACAAACAATACCAGTTGGTGAAATATAAAAAGGCACAAAATACAAAATGTCAAATGACAAGGAAATATAGGGCCTAGGTACCTGGAGGGGGGGGGAGGCAGGAAAACACAATGGCCCCCTTCCACTGCAAGAGGAATTTCTCCTTATTAGCTCACTCACCCCAAGTCACCCCAGCTAGGATTTGAACTCAGATACCCCACATGATAGGCAGAAAAGCTGCAACACAGCCACCAGTGCTAGCACTACTCCAACCTGCTTGGGTCTTGACCTTCCTGGAGCTCTGGCCTCATGTCACACTGCTTGACCTTTTATTGGAGGAGCTGGAAGCAGGGCTGGGAGCCTCTCAGGTCGCTGCTCAGATCCTTGCTGGAGCAGGGGAGCCTCTCCTGCTGGCCACAGCCTCTCGTAGGCAATCCTGGAGCCCAGCAGGGAGCTTCTCCTGCCGGCCGCACGCCATGCTGCTGAGGGTCCAACTGCTGCCTGCAGGTCCCTCTCCTTCAGGCTCTTCTGGGGCAACTACTCCCGCCCTGCTGGCCCAGCTCTTTGAAGTTCCTTCCTCATGGTCCCTCGCTGGTCTCTCCCTTGAGTCAGCCACACTGCCCCTTTTATTCCCCTCCAGGTGACCCAAGGGGCCAATCAGGGAACACGGAGGGTGAGTCTCTGGGGCCTGATTGGTGAGGAAAGGGAATCCCAAGTCCTTCTATCATCCTTTACCCTTTCAAAATCCCTGGGCTAGGTCACTGCCAGCTAGCCCGTGGCACCAGCATTGAGCTGGTGATCCTTAGGCCCCAACTTTGCTGGACCAGACATTATGTGCAGATGCCCAACTCTTAGCTCCCAAAACAAGTGCTCTACTCCCATCTCAGTTAAGGCCTAAGATCTTGTAGCAACACTGAAGGTATGTCTCAAGCAAACGGATGCCAATCTCAAAAGCTGGGAGGAGCTGGCTGCTAACCAACTCCAATAGTGCCAAAACCTCAAGCAAGCAACAGCCTGTTTCAAGGTAAAGCATCTTGCCCTTGAAGCAGAGAACTGAGTGTGGAGGAAGAAAAAGGAGGGGAATCCCAGCCCACAGTCTACTCTGCCCTGCAGAGACCTGCAACTTCTGCAGACAGATCTGTGGCTCAAGGATTGGACTCTTAAGTCACCTCAAGACCTGTCAATGAGCCATAGTAAAGACAATCCTCAAATCGAAGGATTGTCACTGCTGCCAACATAGACTGTTATCTACAAAAGTTTATGCCTTTCTGAATGAGTTAGTCTTTAAGGTGCCACCCTGCCCTGCCTTCTGTCTGACTTCAGGCTAACATGGCTACCTTGGCCTGTTAGAATTATAAAACCTGCAGTTTTTTGCTGTTGTATTATTTTTACATACATACATTTCTTCAATAAGACAAGCCTTACCAAAGATTTTCTACAGATTGATTTGATCTTAGAATGTTGCTCAATAGTTGTGACATTAAGAGAGAAATTTACCTAATAGGCACATCTACACATGCTCCTGACTGAGCAGTTGGTACTGCGCAGTCATTTAGTACTTGCTTTAACTAAAGTGCTTTAGCTAAAGCATGTACTTAATGACTGTGCAGTACCTGCCAGCCGTGCATGTAATTTATGCTAGAAATTACAAGGTTTCAAAACTTCAGAAGAGTAAGAATCTGGTACAACTGTCTAATAAGAAACTTGAGGGGAAATCTTAACTAGGGTTAAAACAGAACTCAATACATTTTTGAGAGGGATTATATGACAAGGTTGCCTGGGATAGCAGGATATTGGAGTTTATGATCACAGAGGTTTCTTCTAAACCTATAATCCCTTCTTAAAACAGAGCTTAATCTAAGGCTGTGCTCCTACAAACTATCACTGAAATGAATGAAACTATTCATCCAAGAAACATTAAGCCTATACCTAAGTGTTTTCAAGAATGAGACCCAAGTTTAAGGCAACAAAAAACACCATGATGTAACAAACACACGGGAAGCATACAGGACTGAAAGAGAGTTTGTTGCTTGTAGTGGATTAAGTGGTGGTCACAGCCCATCAATTGCTAAAACTCTACTGGACACATAATTTGCATTATGGCTTAGGTTACTTTTAAGGGGACTAGTCCAAAGTCCATTAAAGCCAGTGGAAAGATACCAACTGATTTAGTGGCCTCCGGATCAGGCCCTACCAGAGTACAACATAGTTTTGCAGCCTTGCAGATTCCAAAGAAACAGGCAAACAGAGAAAAACAAAACTTTTCATGAGAAATAAGAACATATGCTCCCTTATCCTTAGTTTCTTGTTTTTCCGCTGTAAAATTATCATAGGCCTGTGTGGCACTCTTATTCTGGGAAGCTAAAATCTTTCAATAAATCTTTCAGTGCACACAAACATCTGTAGCTAGTTATATTAGTCAGGATCCAAGTCCCAGTGAGATCCTGCCCTAACATTTTTCTAAGCATGTTTTTGCCAATTCCTACTCCCAGAACACACAGGATTTATGAATATGTCTAAACCCTAGCTTTGCTTGGTAGAAAAACTGTAATGTATATGTTTTCAAACTCGACTCCTTTTGTACTGGGGCGAAGTGTTTCCAACAAACTTAAGTAACAGATCATTAATGCTTAATTTGCACTAGCATGTTCTGGTAACAGCAGGAATGTGAACAGTTATTGGATACAATTTGCTCTTTTATGTTTCTAATTATATTTTTTGGCTTGTAGCCTTTGTCCTATTTCCTTTATGTCTAACCACAAAATGGAATCCCAGATTAGAGCAGTAATCAGTCCTGTTGTCAGTGGTTAGCCTGTGCAAGGCAAATGGGTTGTGTTATTTTTGTGCGTGTGTCTTGTTGGCTGCCTATTTCAATGACATTCAAAATGCAAACACAAATAAGAAGTCAAGAGAGAGGTCAACTCTGACGGAAGTAGAAGAAACAAAACTATCACATATAAATATAAGAAACTGTAAGATTCCAAACTAAGGACTCATTAAGCCTAATTTAATTGCTTTAGTTAAAAAATTCCAAAAAACTGCTTGACAACTCTACCCACTCACAAAATTCACGGTTGGGATTCTCAAAAACACCTAGGGAGATGGGTTCTCAACAGCTGCTGAAATTTCAGTACAAACTGAATGCCCAAATCTCACAGACCCTGGGTCCTAAAAACTCATCCAAAGTTCCCTTGACTGCTGCAGATTTCAGAACTATTTGTTCCAATAGGCATATACATGTACAATGAGGCTGCTCTGACATGTGGTAATTACAGAAGACTCGATTAATTGAGTCCGCTGGAACATGGTAATTACCAGTCACATATATCAGCTCCAGTCACATGTATCAGTGTCCCTGCACTGAAAAATGGCGGCAGGGACGCTTTAAGTAAAGTGCCTGCAACATCACCTGTATTCAGTGTCCCACACTTCAAAATGCGACAGGAAGAGCTTTAGATAAACCGCCCCCCCGCTCACATTTTGAAATGTGTGGACGCTGAATACATGACGTGGAACCTGCTGAAGCGTGCTAATTAGCATGCTCCAGAAGACTCAATTAATTGCTAATTAGCACATGTTGGAGTAGAGGTCCCTTACATGTATAGGTGCCCTCAGAGCCGCTCTAATTAAAGTGCCCCTCCCCACTCCCAGAGCACATCTATAAATGTCCCATCAAGACCCTGGTTTCCTTTGAAGATGCCATATTACGTGAATTGCCTCAAACTGTAAATCTGCTAATAAATTACCAGGTCTGAGGTAAAGAGGAGATACAATTTGAAAAACAAATATATATATGTATTTATGCTACTTTAAAAAGCATTCTTGATTTCTATTTTTTTCCTAGCAAAAGGTGTAAGACCTATACTTAATTATCTGAGGAAGTCAAAGGCAATCTCAGATTTAATTGTTTTTTCTTTTAACATGTGGAACAGTATCTATACATTCTGTTTCTCTAATGATGAACAATACACACATTGAGATGATTCAAACAGTTCCAGAAAACAAGCAGGAGTAAAATTTTAGAATTAAAGATTAGGTTAACTTGTTAAAAGATGGAGTCCTAGTCTATAATGACTTAAAAACTGCTACGTGATCAACTCATATTTTTTCCTTATCTTATCAAGCCCCCTCACCTAGGAACGCTTTTAACTAGGAATGCTTTTTACATGAGTTTGGGGGGGGGGGGGGGGGGGGGAAAGAGTTGAAAGCTAGACTGACAAACTATTTATATCTAGTTTCTTCCTTTTTCTCTCCCCACCCTATGCAGACAGGCAAGCTGAGGCCAGCTTCATTTGAACTGACTGTTGGCCTGAGCACCAGTTTGGAAATGCATGTAAATACTTGACACAGCTTGCTCCAGCTCTGCCTACAGACGTGCTGTCCCCCTCCTTACAGCCTGCAAACAGAACCACATCACCAAAGCCCCCACAAAGAGTTTCTGAGCCATACGCTACCTGTCTAACTGGACCTAGATTAGCTCCAGTTAATGCACGGTACTTGCAGCAAGGGAAAAGGTCGGACTTCACTGCTGGAGGTTCCCACCGGTTTCCATAGTCAACTAAATCAAATCAACAGAAGGAAGCAGCTGATGCCATTGCTACTTCCCAGTGTGCAGACAGCCCTGGCTGTAACCATGGTGACCCCAGTACACTGAACATACTACAGGGTGGAGTGCAATGGCCTCTGATTGGATCCAGCATAAATGCTACAGAGAACATCAACGCTGTCCCTCACAACTGGGGCTGCCACTGCAACTATGCTCACCTTGGAGGCACCCCTCAGGGCAGAATCCTGTCCGTCTCTACACCTAGGTTTCCCTGCTATAATGATATGCACCTACTTCCCCCACAGCTGGTGGGGAGCTAAGCCATTTTTATCAATGCTGCAATCACAAAATGTAGGTGTTCCTTCTGTGCAAAATAATAATAGAAAAATTGTACCTCTCCATCTCCAGCAATGCTGAAAGACAGCTTTCTTTTCGCAAAAGTCCTGTCTCTACTAAGAAAAATGTTCCTTTTAGAACACTCTCTCTGACAAGATTTGCTATTTCCAAAATAAAAAAGCTGGCTGCTCATGATAAATGCAAGGGGTACCCTGGACTAGGAATAGGCCCTGATTAGTTAACAAGTTTTAAAAAATGCATCTACACTTGCATTTAAAGTTGCTGTGGTGTATGTATTTTAAACACACAACCCATTGTTCTAGTCCAGGCATGCAGAATGGGAGAGAAAGGTAAGAACTTCCAGACCTAAGGCCTGGCACAAACTGGAAGGAACTGAACTAAAATAAGTCTTATTTAAACATTCTGGCTTCCTACTCTGCTGGCAAAAGTATTTAATACATGTAAATCTTAAAATTTGCAACAGCAAAAATCAGTCACCAACCACTGAAACAGTTTACTCTGTTTATAAGACTCCTGCTTACACAGCATTTTAAATTTAATTATTAATACAGCGCAGCTTATACAGAAGCACTCACGTGCTGCATTCTTCTTCCTTCACAGGTGAAGAATGACTCATTCATCCAAAAGACCCTGAAGTGCTTTGTCAACTTGCCTGCTACAACAGTGCAGTGCTATCTATCATCATCTGATTAAAGATTCACTTCTGTCAGCAACTACTAGAAAAAAGTCTTTGGAAGCAGAATTAGCTCTTCTCTTTGCAAGATCTTATGTGCAAAAACATTCGAAGGAACCACCCACATCTCTTCACAAAGTTGAGCAGTACTGCCTCACTGAACTGCCACAACAGATCACTACATTTTGTTCTGGTAAATGCAAGCTCTCAGAAATATCTTTAACACAATTTGCAGTAACCCACTCTTAGATTAGTGGGACTAGCCCTCTTCATCTCCCTCCTCCCCCTCCACTACCACACACACACATTCTGGTTAGCACTGATGTGTATGGGCTGCAGGTTCAGTATAGAACTTCATTCCTGGGAAAACAAACACTGGGCCGTCTCCCAATCTATAGACAGAGAAAGAAGTTCTCCTTCAAACAGTGTCTGCTCCTTTCCTACTATCAAGTAGAAGTTTCCAATACATGTGGCTTATGTGCACCTTTGTGATTTGGAGAGACAATTGCTGCTCAGGGTGCTCTTTTCTTGTTTTTTAGTTTATCCGTAAACACATGGCTAAGTATGCTATTGGGAATGTTCTACTGTCTTGAGAATGAAGTCCCAGTCCTTCCTTCACCACCTAATTTCATAAATCTGACTGATGGTTCTTAGGATTGCAGAGGCAGCAGTATTTGAGGGAGGAGACTGGTCCAGTACCAAGCCAGAAATTCACTTCTGCATGGTGACAAACGGCGAGTCTATTACATTTATGCAAGGAGTGAAAGCATAGAGCACTAGTAACAAATGACATAGACAGCTGTAAATTTGAAAACATCCAGCTGTAGTACACTAGGTGACTTGTTCCTAAATTGAGAGCCAATAATACAGTTCTAGGCCCAGTCTACATCAAGGGCTCCAGACCTGCTTACATCATGATTGGACAGGCTCAGTTGACAGAGTTGTAGGTTAGCTACTAACCTAGGTTTTAGGTATTTGTCCCTTCCAAATGTTTAGTCAAAAACTTTGAGAAGCCATATTAAAAAAGAGATAGTATATGAGTGACAGATGGTGCCAAAGTGCATTAACTGTAATTAAGCAGGATTAAATGTATACATGTGTCTTTATTTTCTTTGAAGAACCCACAGCATATTTTAAAGGTGGTGATAGGACATATAAAACAACATAAAAAAATACCTTCAAAAAACACAGAAGAAGAGTTCTCTCACCTTTTACCCCACTTTCAAAACTATTTTCCACATCATTTAATGAATACATGAAAATACATTAATTAATATGCATATATCACAAGAGACAGACAATTATAGTAATTTGTTTGACTTGGTTGTAAAGATCTGAATCTTCAAAACTTTACAAAAGGAACTCTACTATTGATTTTAATTAGTTTTGGCCCTTTAAGATGAGGGAAGCAGGATTAATACAGTATGTCCTTCTGCACTGAGTCATGAGTTTTGGCTCTGCTTTGGACTCTCCTTCCTCTTCAAAACAAATAATATCAGTTTGAGGAAAGAGAATAAAATACTGTATGCTATAAAAATTATACGCAACATGAGAAGTCTTGAGTTTTATTTTGACAAGTTAAAAAAGCAAACAAAAATCATGAAAAGAAACATACAAAAGCCATTAGTAGATATTTCATGAAACAAACAATTAAAAATGACTTTATTTAAAATATCTGCATAGCTACAGGGTGGTTGGTTTGTTCATTCTAAATCTCTTAATTTACAGAACTGAAATTGACTATTGACTATTACATTAACATATACTTTAGACATTGCACAACACATTTTATAGATTTGCCAAGAACATTGAATTAATTCTAGTATTTGTTAAATCTAAAGCCTATGAACTTTCATACAATGTTTGAAGATGCCAGCTAAAGGCACTGCCAATATAAAATTTAAAACTATTGTTCCCACATAATATCATCTTTCTTGAGTGTAGACTGAAGTTTCTGCATATTTTTCAACAGCTGAAGAGAGCTTTTGCTTTTTTGTCCTGGACAAGATATAGAATAATTTTCCTTTGGAGTAACTGGAATCTCTTTTATTCCTTCCATATCATCAGATTTGAGTTTGACACGAGCTGCCTCTCTCTTCAATTTCTGAGCCTTTTCTCTTAATTTCTGAACCTAAAGGGAAAGATCATGTGTGCAGTTTTATGTTCACAACAGACATTGGAAAGAGATCCTCCCTCACATGACATTAATGTTATTTGGTGTTTGAAAATACGTCTAAAGGTTACCCCATGAAAAGATATACTAGATTTATTTCTCTAGGAACAGCAAGCATTAGAAATATACTTTTGAAATGTAAAGTTAGGTTTTTTCCTGCAATATTTAAGATGTAAATGTTTGCATGAGAGAAGAACTCTGTCTCATCCAAAAACCTAGCCCTGACAGCCTCTTCTGCTTTACATTCTGTTATTTATCACACAGTTATAGCTTCTTTCTAGATAGTTTAGCTATTGTATCTAGATTTTAGCCATAAAGCCTCAGCATTTCTCTTGGCTCATTATAAGAACAAATATCATAAGGTTGATATTGCTATAAAATGTCTGACATTCAGAAGTGCCTGGCATGTATCTTGATTTGTGTATATACCATGAAATCTTCATGAAAGGTCACTCCAGCAGGGAGAATACAGGTTGCATTTTTAAAGTGGTCAACATGCAGATTCAGACATTAAATCCTTTAGTAAGGATAAAGAATTCTGCCATGCATCCTAGCGAACATCATGGCTTATGAAATAGAAGTACAGCTTACTGTTTGAATTATGACAAGTTCATATGTGACCCTACATATGTTGGCATCAAAGAGGAACAAGGAAGGAAAAAGCTGGAAAAATACAGCTTTTCCTGGTTCTTTTCATATTAATGAGAGGGAGAGAGGGGTGGGGCCCTATCATTTTACACACTGTAAACATAAGAATATTTGAGATGCTATAAATCAGGGGTGGACAAAACGGTGGATCTGGCCAGCATCTGGACTCCATTTCCCAGCAGCCCCTGCCTGCATCACTGTAGCCAGTTTCTAAGGAGACCCTTGCAGCAGCAGGGCCATGACAAATGGACCAGGGTTTCCATGGAGACCAGCCCCAGCAGCACTGGCAAGACACAGCTGGGCGGGGGGTTGCTCTAATGTATGGGCAGCAGATTTTAATTGTGCCCCAGCTCTGGACTATGTTGTCCCTGCCTCAAGTTCCCAGCCCCACAGCAGCTCCTCACCCAGCCCATTTTAAAGAGGAAATGTTAGCTAATTTGGGAATTAGAACCAGTGTTTTCAAATATGGTTGCCTAAAAAATGTAAAATGCACACGTGCGTGCGTGCGTGTGTACTTCCATAAATGTGTGCGTGTGTGTGGGGCTACATACATATATACGTGTGCATTATTTAGGCATCCATATTTGAAAATACTGGTTCTAATTCCCAAATGCATATAGAAAATGTGTGTGTGCGCGCGTGCTCGTTAGGCACCCATATATGAAAATATACATAAGTGAACTGATTTCAGAGATAGGAATTGGAGGCAAATAGACACCTAATTAGTTGCAACATTTTAGGCATTCATGTTTCAATATACTGACCTGTGGGTGTCAACAAGATTTTAAATATAGGCAATAGATGAAAAATAACTCCACTGCAGTATTTCCTCTACCCCTTAATTAAATTATTTAAGATTCACTTCCTTACACTGGCTTGGTGTTTTTTCAACTTGGATATTTGATCGCCTTTAATCTCCATTTGCTTTACCAGACAATCCAATTCACGTTCAAGGTCTTCGCGAACTTCACAGTTCTCAGTTTCCTGTATCTGCTTCAAGAGTTCTTGATGTTCACTGATTAGAAGCAAAAATACTATATATGTAGTGCTCGTGGGATATTTCCATAACATTCTTCTTTTACACATTTAATCTACTGAATGAGTTTAAATTCTAAGAGGTTTCTTTGTGAGATAAAACATCAGTCATGATTTCTTCACACAGAGGTAGTCTGAACATCCCAGGCAAGTACTATTACAGTGATAAAAAGTCCCTTTTTTCCATAAGTCTGTAATCAATTAATGTGCTTTTTTTGCATATGTATTGCAAGCCATTTCCAGAGTAACAAATAATAACCATGACTGTTTGAGAGCATGGCAGCATCATACACAATGGTAAATTGGAATGCAAGAAATTAAAAATCCTGTTCAAATAAACAGTCAATACAAACCCAAAGCACTGGTCCCAACCCCCACCCAAATTACCTCAGAGTCAGAGTTTAATTTAATCCACAAAACCTCATTTTAGGATCCCTAATGGAAGTCACAGGTTTTTTTTCCAACAAATTAGTCAAATTAAGGCCTTTACTCAACAGGAACAGCACCACCAAGGCTTGTTGTTCCTGGCAAGCAGTGTGGTAAAATACAGGTGCCAATTATTTCATTCTACAAACAAGACAAAGAATGGGCTAGAGCTAGCTGCCTAACAGACAGAGTAAAACTGTGCACCAGTTATAAACAATAACATGCTTTCTGATTATTCATCATTATGGCTTGGACCATGACTTCTTTTATGCTTGTAAAATGCTTAGCACATTACAAGCGCTATTGAAAATGGGTAACAATTGTTTTCTCCAGCCCAGTTGCTCCTATAAAGTAGTTTTTTCATCCAAGTAGCACAAATACAAAAACAATTCTTTGCATACTTATGGCTATGAAGCAGTAAGCAGTTTCGATTAACCCAATGCTGCCTCCCTTAAAAGGAGGACCCACAATTCTAATTTCAGTATTATTTATAAGCCAGGTCTTCTGAACCTACACATGCATTTCAAAATTCAGTTATTAAGTATGTGTGGGTGGCTCCAAGCATCAAGGACTTGACAGATTTGACAAGAAACCAAGGGTTTCAAACTAGTAAAGGAGTCTTTTTTGGCCTAACAACCTGCTTCTATTCCAGACCACAGCTCCTTGTTAGTTCAAGTGGGTGCATCTACAATGTTGTTTTAACCAACATTTCTACACATTGTTGCCAACCTCATCAGCCCCCAGGACACAAAACCCTCAAATACATTCTTATTTGTGCTTTGAATCCATGCTTGCTTTTCTATCTAGGGATATTAGTTAAAACCCAAGCTGTGTTTTAGCTCAGACAGGAGCAGTCAGAACACAAGATCATTCAAGACCTGATCATTTCCCAATACATTTCCGCAACTCCTTTAAAAGACTGGCAAATTTTGCTGCAATTAACAGGGAAATAATAGGAGAATGTCTTAACACAGAGAACCATGGGATATACCTTCAGATACACAGGCAAGTGCAGAAACAATAAGAATACAGTATGCAAGCAGCACTTTGCAGGGTGATGCTTCTACTCAGTCTAGGAGCTGACCTGCACCCTCAGACCCAGGTACCAATCGCTTGGACTAACTGTGAAGTACATACCTTACCTTTCCAATAAGGGCAAAATGAACAGCATCCCTACTTTACAGGGGAAACAGTCCTCAACTAAGAGGCTTTTCTATCGTGCATCACAGGGCTAAAGAAGAGGGGATCCTTCAGGCTGAATTTTAAGTTTGCTGCAGCTGTAACTGCTGCTTGGAAGGGACTAGGTTAAAAAAAGGTAACAAAACGTCTTCTGCTCATGAGCCCAAAACAAAAACTTCCCCAAAGAAACAAATCTTTACTTGCCAGGTACACTTCAAACCCCATCCAGAAGTATTTTTATACCCTCAAAAGCTAGATCTAGTATAGCATCTCAGCAACTCCCCAAGGGCTGCAGCTGGAAGTCATGTGTGCTCACAGTACCACACTTCTTTTGTCCTCTGGAAAATAGTTCCTAGGTTCATACTTACAAGCTCATTTGACCCAGCTCATCCTGTATTGCCAACAAAAGGTCAGAGAGATTTTCAGTGACAGAAGAAGATGTGGAACAGGATGACACTGATTTGGAAGCAATAGTTCTTCTGGAAACTCTGCATTCAGCCTTTTCTGGATACTGTGATGAGACGCATGGACTGCGATATTTCATCATATGCAAGACGCTTTGTACATTTGCACTAACAGAATGGCTGGAGCTGGCAGACTTAAGAAGAGTAAGCTTTTGTTAGCAGCTATAATGAATGCAATGAAAGAATAGTGTTCATTTTAAAGAAGATGACATTTGTTTAGTGAGAATATGTAGTCACTCAGACTCACCTTCCCAGCCACAAATGGCAGCACTCCAGTCTTAACATAAAATTGTGGTGGAGTCACTTTCTTGAGACTAGGGTTTTTCTAATAGACAGGCGACAGGAACAGGGAAGAAACAGAGTTTACTGAACCAAGCAATCTTAAATTTACTCTAACAAATAAGACTGGAAGCATTTTGGAGCATAGATCAACTTCTTTTGGTGACTACACAGTATCTGGCACAAAAGAGCCTCAGACATGGAGCAATCCATTTAGGGAGCTGTCACAATACAAATAAAAATATCAGTAGGTTTTTACCTCCCAGCAAGAACAAGACCAAACTGCATTTCAGCAGCAAGGCATTGTATACAAAACTTGCATGTGAATAGCCACTGAAATACAGCTTTTCAATCTGTCTCTTTAATGGGCATTACATCTTTACCTGCTTTTCCCTAGTAGAGGAAAAATTCTCAACATTAAGACAGGGAATAGTAAAAGCTACCCAAACAAATTCACATAACTGGTAACTGGACAAGTCACCAGTAGACTGTGTTTAAAGTAAATAAATCCAGTATTAATTCTGAATTAGAGTATTTTTTTCCTATTTCTTTTTTTTTTTTAAACAGAGCTGCAGCAGTGGTAGCTGCAGTGAGTGATTTTTACTGGACTTCAGTAAGACACTTGCTACGCTGTCTTAAAAAAAATTCTAAATCAAGTTGTTTTGAATACCAGTCAGTCAAGGTTAAAGGTCCATATTAGTCGCAGGAGCTATGTGGGCTCATGTGGTTAAGGTGTATATCAGTTTTTGTACCCAGGAGTACACAAGGGAGCAACGTGGGTAGCATCCTCCTTTTATTACCAGCCCAAATGACCAGGTGTATAAATTTCTCTGGCAATACCATGTCTTATGTACCTGGGTTTAGTTTAAACACCTTAGTTCTCTATAAAGAAAGCTATGCAGCTGGTTATATCTCAGAAGTCAGCAACAGAATGCAGAGAATGGATAGAACAATTCCCTCCACATCTTCTCCAGTGAGATCGTGTGGATCAAAGTCTACTCCAGCAAGACCCCCAGGTGCCAGTAGCACCTGTCACATTACCTTTACTGTTTTCTTCCTCCTATTTTTCCTTTTTGGTTCATTTTGAGATGAAACTGAAGACATCAGAATTCTATTGATCTCAAGTCCTGTTTGAAGCTATAATTAAAAAAAAAATGAAAAAGAAAAAGTTACATGCTAAAATAGCCCAGTCCAACTGGGTCTTCATCCACATGAGGGAAGGAATTAATTATGGGAATTACTGTGCTTCTTACAGACATGACCCTTGCATGGGGATTCAACAGTGTGAGATGTGATAGAGTAGAGGTTTTCCAGTATGGTTTCAAAAGTCCCCATTCCCAAATCTAGCTGCAGCCGGTGCATCTTTCAACTATCACCACTTGGTTGTTAAGATAGTTTAATTTTGCAGTGGAAAAGAGACTTTGTGGAACTATGATCCCTTTCAATTTCTGTGACTCAGAACAGCAGAAGAATGGAGAGCCTAGACCATGTGTGCAACATTTAGCATCACTTTCAGTGGTCAAGACAAGGTTTTTCTAGATATTGCTCTACAATTAATACTGTAGATACAGAGCCAGCATCTGATAAAGTTGCTACCATTTCAGCTTTGAAAGAACAAGGCCTCATATTTGAATATATAAGACCTGGCTAAATGATAAGATGCTCAGACTACAGCCAGGTGCTTCGGTCAGCATGAAGAAAGAGAAGGTTGAGGAGGTCATATGACAAGTGACAGATAAAGGATGATGTTTCCCATCCCACAGCCATATCTTAACAAAGCTGGAGTAGAGTAAGAGGATTCCAGTATTAGCAGACAGCTCAGCCTACTGCACAAAAGCAGTTTCTTGAGCTCAATGAGTCTATCTGGCAAAGTCGTGATACAGACACTTGCCAACAGTAATTAGTTTACCATTTTCTGACAATCAGACATTCTTACTGGGCTTTCTGCTCATGTGGCAGTAAAACCTGTTCTAAGAGAAACACAGTAGTTTGTGTATTTTTTGGACTGTGGTATTCAGTGAAGCTCTAGTGGGAAGACATATGGGTTGCAATCTGTGGGCTTATTCTGTCTTCTGACAGATGGAAGTCAGTGAAATTGCATCATAACTGCTACAGGAGGTGACAGCAGTGGTGAAAGATGCTAAAAATGCCAGCTTCACTTATTTTTAGGTTCTTTCAGTACTTATTCAACTCATGTACTCTTGTTACAGAGCATCCCACAAAGTATTACCCTCTACAAAACATTTGTTATCTTTTATTAGTCTCGGAGAGAGAGGCTAAGAGGGCATAACAAAGATGAACTTGTAAAATGGCTGCTGTTTATTTGTTCCTGATGAGTAAATGACACACCATGCAACAAAACTGAGCACTCCATCTACCCCACCCTCCCACTCACAGCACAGAAGTTCTTCATGCAGTTCTCTATAGGAAACACATTTTTTTTCAAATTCTGCTAAAGAAACTGTCACTGACTAATAGTGACAATCATGACTATGAAGTCTTCAAGCAGTCAAATGTACTACTCCTCACTTAATGTCGTCCTGGTTAACATTGTTTTGTTATTACATCGCTGATCTATTAGAGAACATACTTGTTTAAAGTTGCGCAATGTTCGGCTATAACGTTGTTTGGCCACCACCTGCTAGTAAGTAATTACTGTGATATAATTGGATTTACTTAACATCATTTCATTTAGTCGCATTTTTCAAGAACATAGCTACGTTAAGCAAGGAGTTGCTGTATTAGTTTTCAATATGTATGAACTACATGTGAAGTTGGAAGGGACTCTCATTCCATTAAGATAACTCAAGACACTCCTCCTTCCCCTCCAAGACACCTGATTTTAGATGCCATATTTCTTAAAATCTGTCTGCTCATTAATTAGTTAAAATTACCTGATGTACTTACAAGTTATCAGGAAGTTCGTTCCTGACTCTCAGACATTTTTGGTGAATGAGTTGTATTCTTTGTGCATGACACAAAGCACATCCTCATCTACAGAAACTGTGTAAATCCTTTTTTACTAGGTCAAACCAAAGTTTGTCATTTTGTATAATTCATGCTAAATAATTCTTCCTAACTAAATGAGTAAGAAAAAAAAAGAAGTGCCTTGAATAAAGGGAATGGACTTCTTCCGCAATAGTCAAATCAGCTACCTTACCTGAGCTGCCTTGTCTTGTATTAACTTACGCTGATGCTCTTCTTCATGAAGCTTTTCCTCCAACTGTTTGATCTTGTCCTCAAACGAAGATACAAGACTGTTCAACTAAAATGTACTAAACTGTAAACTATTTCAAATTTTGAACAAACCAAACCGGAAGAATTTTGTAGGACAGAACTGAAAGACCTGTAGGAAATAAGGCTAATACAGGAAGAGCCAGGAAAAGAAAATGTTGTGATCCGAGCTCCACTGAAGGAGTACAGGCATCACAGATACTCTCTGAAACTTAGTGCAACTGGTAACCTTTGCAAAAAGTTTTCCGAAGTGAACTGTAACTACAGATTGTCACCTCAGGCTTGCTTACTTCTGCAGTTTTCTGAGTAGTGGTAAGTTTGAAGCACTCTTTTTCTAGTACTTCAAGCTTTTCAAGTTTTGCATGTAGCTCCATCTGATTCTGATTTTTCTCCTTTTGAAGCTGGGTCTGGAAAAAGAAAGCCAAAGTTAAATTTGGCATCTGATTGAAATATTTTCAGACACTAAAAAATAACACACTACAGTATACTGGTTTAAATAGCTTACAAGTATGAAATCCCAGGCCATGAAATATTGTAAAGACAAAGCTGACTTCAGTTTCAAGCAGTCAGTTTTGTCCACTCAATGTGCAGAATATAGGCAGCAACAGACCTACAGCAGAGCTACTGCTCGGCTTCAATAAGATCTATCAGCTCTACTGCACGAACCTCAAAGATAACTGTCTAAGGCAGGGCTGTCCAACCTCTAAGTGGCTGGGGACCACACTAGCAAGGACCACACCCCCAGGGGCTTCATTAGTGTAAGCCAGGGGCTCCCAGGCTGTACCCCCCACCCTGCTGCACTGTATACGCAAACAGCACCCACTTCCATCTGCCCTCAACTGCATGCACAGGTGCTGTGGACTGGGCCGCCTTGCCCCCTGCAGTCAGAGCAGGAAGTGAAAGCTGAGAGAAGGATGGGGAGCCTTGAGACCCTGGGTGCAGCATCAGCCAGAACAAGGGGAGCAGCATTAGGGCAGGAGCCCTGGGGAGGGGCGGGTTGCATATTAACCCCTTGAAGGCCATATGCAGCCTGTAGGCCACCAGTTAGTCCTGGTCTAGGGCTCCAGACTACCTGCAGCAGCAAATATTCAGTATCTCTGTATTTGCCTAAATGTGGATTAGTAAGGGAAGGCATTTGCTAGTTTTCCTAGACCTAAACTTTTAGAATTAGGAAAACAAGTTGCGCCATGTTGTTCTTGCAGTCCTTGGCCACTTTACATCTGATCTGCCAAGAGCTGCCTCCATGACAGTATTCTTGCCTTTTCCCAATGGCATGTGCCTACTTACTAGGAACCTTACCAAAGCTAGTGAACCATTTTGTGCAATTCACAGATCAGTCACCCCACACTGTAATCACTTTTAGTCACTACCAACTCACACAGCGGGGGAAGGAGGGAGAAGTGGCATGTAGAAAGCACAGGTTTTAAAGTCTTAATCTTTCTACAATACTGTACTAATACATTGCTCCATATGTTACATTAAACGGCTTCACCTGTTGCTGTAAAACCATTTTCTTTTCTTGCTCTGCACTGAAAACCATTTTTCTCATGTAATCCAGCTGTTTCTCCAGTAGGGAGCAGCGTGATTGGGCTGCGCTTAACTGCATGCTTACATCTATGAAAAGACGCAAAGACAGAGAAGAGTAGTTGGGGTCATACAGTTAGACAACTCATCCCCTCATAGTGTTAAGAGAGGTTGAATTCTTTACAATTTAAAAGGGGCACAGGAGAGTAGTTTGGGAGCTACACAAATCAAGCAGTTTAGATATTTAACATCAGTATATGTACAAGATTCAAGATGGGTTTCCAATTTCATGCCCTGAACTGCCTCCCACAGGAGTGTGATTTTTATATTATATATCGGTGGTCTCAACCTTCTTAGACTCAAGGCACCCTTCAAAAAATGCTCTTAGTTTTTGCTTGTTTTTTTTACTACAGAAAAATAATACAGCAGTGTTTCTGTTGAAAAAACTCAGAAAAACTACAACATCAGACTGTTTTTAACATTATGGATTCCTGTTTGAAATGTCTGGGGTTAATCTGTGAATCATGTTTACACACCTAAGAGTATTAAGATTGTGTGGCACCTGGGGTCCCCCTTGAAAAGATCTTAAGGCACTCCACGGTGCCATGGTTGAGAATCATTGTTACATACATATGGAATTAGCTATTGGCTTAATTGAATTTATGCTGGTATAAAAAACTCCAGTTTTTCTAGCTCCTTCCCTCCTTTCCAGTTTTTCTAGCTCCTTCCCCTCCTTTCCCAGCAGCACTCTTTGCCAGACTGGAGTGCTAAACAGGCAGCACTTAGCGGTGGCAAATAGCAGCGTTTGGTCCAGTTTAGGAATTTCAGTGGTAGAGTTCAAAGAAGATCAGCAAAGAGACTGATGAAGAATTTTGGGAGCCCAAACCTTCAGAGTTTGAAGTGAAATAACCATGTTCTCACACACACACGTGCGCACGCAACATGCATGCGTGCACATCATTCTCTCTGTTTTTTAATACAATGTGCATTATCTAAAGTCTGTTTATTTGGCACCAAGTTTTCAAGTAACCAAATATTGTTTTACTATTATAAAAAATTAACTTGTCAAAAACAAAATAAGGACTTGAATTGTCACGGTATCATGACTTGGAAGGAAGGTACTTATTACTGAAACCAGTCTGAATTAAATAGCAGCTGGTCAAAACAAACTTGCTCAGTTGTTCAATTCAGAAGTATAACAGATGCATGTCATTCTTTCACAACTCCTGGAAAAAAAATACCTTTTTTCTGTTGCATCAGTTCCTGATGGGTGATATCTTTCTCACAGGATTCATGGTGCAAGGTTTTTTTGTACTGAGCAGCCTCTACAGAAAGACTGCTCAGGTTCTCTTCAGCCTGCGACCTCTCCAACTCTAAACGATGGATCTTTTCCTGAAGAGTTTTCAGAGCTGCCATCAGAGCTACTGAACAATTCAACAATGACAAATGAAGCCTTAACAATGGGTCTGTACACTGCAGTGTAGCAACAGCATTTATTTTTTCAGTGTTAAACCATAAAAATTATAATGATTCCCCACCAACAGTTAGCATTATGAAATAACAATATATATTTCTGGTAAGAGTCTTAATTTGTTTTGAAAACTTTTGATTTGTTTCTCAAATATTTCTTTGTAAATATACAAGTTATAATCTTAAAAACTATGTAAAAACAGTATTAATACTAGAGGTACACTGATATATCAGTACCATATTGGATTGGCACTAAAATTAAATTATCGGCAATTGACTTTTTTTGGCCGGTGTAGCCAGTAATGGCACCAATAAATATAATATCCCTTCTGACCAGGGCCTCTGGACATAGCCAGGAATGCAGCCAGGCAGCATGAAGAGCAGCACCCTTGCAGGTAAGTTTGTGGACGGGAAGTGGGCATGAGGGTGGGGCAGATCAAGGCCCCCACGGTGAGGGAAGGAGTGGGACAGGGATTGGGAGCACTGCCCAGCCAGGGCTGTGACTAGACCCAAGGTAGGGAGCAGCTCAGAGGTGTGGGCAGCTCGTCCAGGGGGCACAGGGACGGTGGAGCCCGGGGGGGCGGCTCCCTGCCACTGCGTGCACCCCCCAAGGGAGGCAGGGGGGGCATGTGTCCCGTCCCCCCCCAAGATTTGTACGTGGGGCAGATGCTGGCTGCCCACTGTGGGCTCGGAACTCTCCACTCTCCTGCCTCTACCCCAGGAGCCGCACGTCAGCTGCGCCTTCCCTGCCCACCTGGCAGCAGTGAGGACAGCACATTGCGCTTCCTGCTGCTAGGCGGGCAGGGGACACAAGGCCAGTTGGGGCTCCTGGGGCAAAGGCAGCAAAGCAGAGAGCCCCGAACCCACAGCAAGCAGCCCGCATCTGTCCTCACCCCACTCAATTCCGCCATTTTTAAGTGCCGGGATGCTGATCCCCTGGACAAGCCGCCTACGGCTCCATCACTCTCCCTGCCATGGGTCCCACTCACCACTCTGGCTGGGCAATGCCCCCATCACCAGCCCCTGCCCCCCTCTCTCCCTCACTGTGGGGACCTTGATCTGCACCCCCATCCATCACTTCCCCCCCCCACGCCTCTTCCCCTCCACAAAGTTACTTGCAAGGCACTGTTCCCCATGGTGCCTGGCTGCATTCCTATAAATAGGTTATGAGATCGGTATCAGCCGATAAGACTGATTAATAATTGGCTATCGGTATTGGCCAAGAAAATCTTTATCAGTGAATCCCTAATCAATACTATGTCTTTCCACTGTTCTTGAACAGGAACTGTGCACATTTCCTTTACATCAAGGATGCATTTCATAGGTACTGCAGAAAAAACTAAAACTAAACCAGATAATAGATTTTTCTCTCACTTTTGAAAAGCAGTTTGCATTATCTAGAAATTTGACAGAGACATTCTCTGTTTCTGCTCCCTCTCCCCTTAATGTCTGCTTTCAAAAAGTTGACAGAAGTGCTTCTAGTGCTTAAAATAATGGCATTTTCCTCCTTATGGCAAGAACAGTATAATGTAAAATAGTTTCTTTCATGAATCTGCCTTACAACATACCTATGTTTCAAACGTTGTGATATAATGTTGTTTGTTTGGACAAACTAAGGACACAAGGGAAAGTTAAACATTTTAGAAGACTTTCAAGGGCTGACATTTTTCAACCTGACAGTATTGAAAGAGTATTGAGCCAAATCAGGATTTCCAGTACATTTGCTCATTACCAGTGATAGTTTGCTACAGAAATTTAAAAGCAGAATTTTAGGACCAGATAACATTAGAGACCAAATTTATTATAAAGTTGCAATTGTAGTCTTTTTTTTTTTTTGGTAATGTTAAAAATTTAATAGAAAAAAAAATAAACGAATTGTTTCTGCAACTATAAAGCATTTTCCTCACCTGACAATTTTCAAGGTAAAAAATTAACATCTAGGACCTGATTTTTCAATAGTTTTCATTATACAGCCATAGCTATGGAAGGAGAAACTATATTCTCTTTGAAAGCCATCTTATCCAAATGTCTATCTGATCATTTAAAAGTCCTGCTGTCCTGTGAAAACTTACCTTGTTTAGCTTACTTAATAGATTTCAAACCAAGATTTTCAGTTATTGTTGTTCCCCCCTGCCACCTCCATTTACCTTGATTGTCTGGACCAGAAGGCAGGTCTCCCATAGCAGTTGTTAATTTCTTTGATTTTCTGTGAGCAAAGGTAGAATACTTGCTCTTATCTGGAGGCTGAAGAAAACTTCCTATGAAACTGTGTTTTGATTCAGAATCCATGGTCTGCAAAAGGAAAGATATGCAATGCCATTTTTTTCTTAAATGAACTATTATCCTGCTGACAACTAGCTCAAGGTATAGCATTAGCAATTCCTGTTTACTTTAAGTCAGGGCTATCCAACACAGCCCATGGGCAGGCTGCATGGGTTAAATTACAGCCCCTGGGCTCTCACAGAGCTCCTGCTCCCTGCACTGTTTCAGCTGTTACTGCAGCCAGGTTCTCTTCCTACTCTCCTCTGACTTTTGCCTACTGTCCCCATCCCTGGGAGCAGGGTAGTACAGCCCATGGGGCTTGGGACCCCAAGGCTCAGAGATGTGGGGAGGGGAGGGCACATGGGAGCACATGCAGTAGGGAAGCCCATACAGTAGATGGTCCCCAACCATTTAGGAGTTAAGACAACCTTGCTTTAAATCAAATTAAGTATTTTGAGTTAAATAAAACATCAAGCAAGTCCTTGTCACTACACTGTCAGGAAGATCACAATTAAAATAACCAATATATTCCCTTTATACCACCTTTTCATGCAGCCTTATTCCTTTTATAATATGAAGTCTATAGCTTCCACTGACACCTTATATCAATGGTTCTCAACTTTTTTTTAGATTCAAGGCACCCCTCAGAAAATGTTCGCTCTTTTTTTACACTTTTTTCACTACATAAAAATAATAGAACAATTCTTCTGTTGCAAAGGACTCAGAAAGACCACAACAAGTCAGGAGTTTTTTTTAACACTTTGAAATCTCTGGGTTTATCTTGTGAATCGTATTTGCACACCCAAAAGTGTAACATTGCATGGCACTGCAAAGCCCCCTTGGAGTTTTCCTATTTATATTATCAGTGCTACCCTCCAAAGGCTCCAATGTGCATCTTATAAAAGGGAAACATGAAACTTAACCAGGGCCAAGCAGAAAAAAGACCTGTCTTATTTGTTTGTTTTGCATACAATTTTTCTACCAATACAATGAATATTTCCACTTAGTACAACCCAACATAGGACCATTACACATTTTACTTTATGAGACATTATTTCTCAAGAGCATTTCCATTATGAACTAGAAGGGTCCCCATCCCATGTTCAGCATGCAGCTAAGGTTGTACACCATGATTTAGGCTGATAAAACTATCAGGAAAGTTGACAACTAGAGCTCAGTCAAAAATGTTTACTCCAGGAGAAGGTATCCATCCAGGCTGTAGCTGTATTGGCTTAGAGGCAAAAGGTATCAAAACTTGTGGAAGAGACAATATCATTTATTAAACCAACTAGATATTTGCAAAAAAATTATTTTATAATAAATATAATAATTTATACTTATAAAATAATTTGTTTGCGAATATCTAGTTGGTCTAATAAAGATATCACCTCTTCCACGAGTTTTGATTTCTACTCCAGGATAACTCACTTAAATCCAACTGTGACACTTAACAGCCATAATTATGCAAAAGGCAAGGATTTCCTTAGGTGATATTTTTTATTGGACCAACTGTGTACTTGGGATAGTTAGACAAGCTTTTGCATGCAAGATGTTCTGATCAGACTTGACGAAGAATGAGCCAGGAACTGCTCATTCTTTAGTAGGCTGTGCCTGGCTGGTCTAATCTGGGGTAGGCAAAATGGCAGATCCACCAGCGGCCAGATGCCATTTTCCAGCAGCCCCAGCTCCTGGCCAGTCTCCGTGGAGACCTCAGGAGTGCAAGGGTGTGACAGCACGGGGCTGCAGGGCCACAGATCCGGGGCTCTGCCTCAGCCCGACCCCACACTGTCAAGGCCCTGCATTCCTGGGGACTCTATGGAAACCAGCCCAGAGAGGCACAAGCGGGGCACATGGCTGGGAGAGGACCTGCTCTGCAGCCAGGATCTTGCGGCAGTGACAATGTGGGACAGGGCCCAGGAGGAACCATAATCCACTGCCTGCACACCCCTGCCCATGGAACCCGCACTCATCACAGGGGCATGTGGGCAGTGGATCGTGGCTCTGCCGCAGCCCCACCCCATGCTGTCACTGCCGCAAGATCCCGACTCTGGCCCCAGAACAGACCCCTGCCTAGTCACACGCCCTGCCCGCAGGGCTCCTGTCCAGTCTCCGTGGAGACCCCAGGAGCGCGGGGGCATGACAGTGCAGGGCTGAGCCAGGCTGGGGCAGAGCCCGGGTTCTGTGGCCCTGTGCTGTCACACCCCATGCTCCCGCAGTCTCACTGGAGACCAGCTGGGAGCTGGGGCTGGTGGGAAATAGAGTCTGCTGCCGGCCCAATCCGGCCCATGGCCCAGACTTTGCCCACTCCTGGTCTAATCAGACCTGACAAAGACTGTCTTGCGTTCAAAAGCTTGTTTAACTCTTTCCCAACTAAACAGCTGGCCCAGTAAAAGATATCACACTAATAAATCCTTGCCTCTTACTTAAAATAGAAACAGAATGACAAACACTGGCTAGCAGTTCTGTAATTCACCAACTAAAGGAAAAATGTGAGATAGAATTTTTTTTTTTTCAGTAGCGTTGGATTACTGATACTGGATAGCAGTGTAGGACTGAATGGGGCCTCTCCTGGGCCATAAAGTCTAGTCCTTTGTGTTTGTTAGCAATCATTTCCCCAAGGAATCCCCCAAATTGCCACTTCAACCCCTTACATCAGGGGTGGACAAAATGTGGTCCGGGGGCTGGATGCAGCCCGCCAGGCCATTCTATCTGGGCCGCGGGGCCCCTAAAAAATTTAGAAAATTTATATTTATGTGCCCCCGGTTGCCTATCTTGCAGCCCTCGCTGGCTTGCCAAAATTCAGTAAGCGGCCCTCTGCCCAAAATAATTGCCTGCCCCTGCCTTACATGCAACGACAAGGCAAAGTAGTCCAAACCTGTAAGAACAGCCTATATCATGCCACAAGTATAAAGCAGGGATGAAGGTACTGCCAATACCCTGCCACTGCAATGACAGGCAAGTAGTTGGTTAATATAGCCTCAGAAGATCCTAGGAAAAGTATGGTGCTCCATGCTAAATGGATGGCAAAGATTGTTGGGGGTTCTGCCTACCTGACCGAGATTAACATTCCTTTGTAACGGCAGATTACAGCATCAGTATGACCCCAAGCACAAGAACAGGGTCACTAGCCTGAAACGTGAGCTTGCAAAGGACTGGCAGGAGAATCTTCACACTTGCAGACATTGGCTGTGGCCAATGTCTCAGTGCTTTAGAGGGCAGAAAACGAAGGAAATGCACAGAACAGAGTGGGAGGGGGTGGGGGGCTGGAAAATTGGACCAAAAAGAAAAAAAAGCCCCTAAACAAACCAATCTTCCTAGCCCCTCTGGGTGCCCAGCAAAATCATGGAAGCAAGAAGCTACCAGACACCCACCACCATTTGAGTCATAAGATTGTTTGTTGCTTTAGCCCTGTTCCTTAATTTAACCATGTTAACCATTCTTCAGGCATGTACGATCAATGTTTTTCATGGTGTTTTACTCAAACATTTTTTCAGCAAGACTATGGGGTATTATGAATTCATCACTAAAGCTACAGCTTGCTGTCATAGCCACTGGTTGCTTGGAGAATCTATAAACAATTCCTGTAACTACATTGTGAAATGGATAGCCAGAACTACTCTCTTAAAGGTGTATATTTTTAAAAAGTTTTAATCCCAAAAGCATAAACCTAATTTTGTATAATTTAAATTGCTCACTGTTTTCGATGATCTGTGAATACCTGAACTATTTCCAAGAACTTACAAGGCCTTGTGCTTCAAATTCAACCTTATCAGTTTTTAACTGGGGTCCTGATTCATTGATTCTCTGCTGTACTTCAAAAATTAGAACAGCTTCTGAAGATAAAAGCTTTTTTATTGCAACACATTGAGAAAGAGTGAGGTTGCTTTCGAGATTCCAAGTCCAAAAATGAATTCAAAGAGAAGAAAAAGGAAAATCTTTATGGATTATCAAGTCTTAATCATATACCAACAACTCAATGGACTAGTAGTTGCCAAATGTCTCATGAAAGATAGGATGAGAAACGATCATTGAAATTACATAAAAACAAATGAATTACGGACCAATAATCTAATAGCCATGGTATCATGCAAGAGAATGAAACAGAGTCCCCTCTGACATCTTCTTCCCTAACCAGCATAAAGTGTACCATCTGCCAGATCACTTTCAGTGCCAGCATCAATATCTACTCCACACAGCAACAATGTAGTTTCTGTTTAGATAAAGTAATACTTATAAATTTACAAAAGAATCACAAAAGAAACCATCTAACAAGAACATAAAGCAATTTGTAGCAAAAACAAGCTGCCATGTATATAATGGGGCATTTGCCATATATAAATTAAATCCCCAAACTATTATTAATTTTGGGGGGAAAAAAATCAAAGATGAAACAAGTTCCTAGAACAAGTTTTCCCAGCATTGCTGGTTCAGAGGCCCTCCTTTTTGTTGGTAAGCTATCAGCATAACTGACATTGCACAGTTTGTTTTTCAGTCTGTAGTATTCCCAGGTTAGAAACACGACCATCTGCCATCTTAGTCCTCAGGTAAGTTTTCAGCTGCTGCAATGAAGAAAAGCTTCTCTCTGCTGATGCTGTAGTAACTGGGATAGTTAGGTAAAGTATGAAAAGGTTTCCCAGTTTTGGAAGGGTATCACGCAGTAACATTTCATGAAATAACTTCACTCTTCTTTCAAGCTGGGGGTGCTCCGCTTCACTACTTGTGCCGGCACTGCCATGAATTTCAAACAATCTGGAAAACATGTTGATTTCAGACCTCAGATCCTCTTGAGCAATCCTGTAAATTTTGGAAATAGTGCCTATACTTTCCTCTGATGGGGTCTCAGAAGACAGAACATCTTCCAGAGACTTGAAAATGTTTAGGTCATTCTCAGCGAAGCGGTCTTTGATGTCACTAATAAGGGTATCCAAAGTTCTGTATAGTATTTCTGTCCTGTAATAGTCCTCTGGTTTCTCAAAGGAGGACATTTCCCCTCCTCCCAGTTTTCAGGGAACAACCCTTTTATGAAGGACACAAGGTCCAGGATACCCATTTTTCTGGCACAGTTCATTAGCATTGTTGAATACTTGGAATGCAAACTCTCAGTCTTTGCAGTACAGACACTGTGGATTTGGCCATCACTATTGCTCTATGAAATGTAAAATCCTTTGATTAAGTTTGGATAGGTGTCTGGTTTGTATAAGCGCTCTCCTCATAAGCAGCATGCAGTACAAGAAGTTGAAGTCTTGCAGGTGTCAGAGAAGCACACAAGCTTCAACTCGAGCTTTTGAACCCCCATGCTCAATTTCATCCAGAGCTTCAACTACTTCATCAACATTTTCTAAAAGAGCTTTGATAGCCTCGACTTAGTTCCATCGAGTGTCACTGAGCAGTTTACAGATACTGGTCCACCAGAAAAAGAAGCAGTTTCTGATTGTCTTCTTTTTGATCCTATTTTTCCAAGGATAGCATGTCTCTTTGTGCTTCTTTCAATGAAAGTTTGTAGTTAGTGGAGAAATGCGAAAGCATCCTGGACAGAGAGAATACAAGAAACCACATCCGCTATGCACAGATTTAATATATGAGCATAGCAGTGAACGTAATAAGCTAAAGGATTCTCACTAAGTATTCGTGTAGCCACACATTTATAGGGTCCTCTCAGCTCCATCATAGCACTGACCTCTTAAAGCCAAAATATCATGTCCCAAATCTGACAAAGCAGTCTTGATTAGTGTGGCAAGTGAAGCACCACCTGTCTGCAGCATCCTACAGAAGCCAATAAATCGTTTACATATCATAGTATGAGAGCGACTTGTTCATGCCTGGAGAGATCCATTGTTTTATCTGCAATGATGGCAAACACTCCAGCTTCTTTTACTTCCTTTACTATTGAATTCTGGACTTGTGAAGCCATAATCTCAAGTATTTCATTTTGACAGGAGCTGCGTAGGTAGGTGGATGTAGATGTAGGGTCGGAGGAAACCTGAGCAGATCATCAAGTCCGACCCCCTGCACTGGGCAGGAATGAATATTGGGCTCATATGACCCCCATTAAGTTAAGCTCCTATAACCCCAGTCGAGTAGTTTTCGAGCCTCCTTTTAAAGACCCCTAAGGTAGAAGCCAGCACCACTTCCCTTGGAAGCTGGTTCCAGATCCTGGCTACTCTGACTGTGAAGTAGTGCCTCCTGATGTCTAGCCTGAATCTACTCTCAATCAACTTGTGGCTGTTATTCCTAGTTACACCAGGAGGCACTCGGGTGAACAGGGTCTCACCCAATCCCCTCTGGTTCCCCTGGTAAGTTTATAGACGGCCACAAGGTCCCCTCTCAGCCTTCTCTTGTGCAGGCTGAACAGGTCCAGGTCCCGTAGCCTCTCCTCATAGGGCTTGCCTTGCTGCCCCGATCATGCAAGTGGCTCTCCTCTGGACCCTCTCGATGCTGGCCACATCCCTCCTGAAGTGCGGCGCCCAGAACTGGATGCAGTACTCCAACTGCGGCCTGACCAGCGTCGCTTAGAGGTGGAGGTTAAAAACTTCTCTCAGAAAATCATAAACCGCTGAATCACTGTGTTGCCTTCACTACGCAGCTTCATCAATTCCCACACGTTTCCTTGATTTGTGGAATCGGATCCCTCATCATGTCCCTTCAAAGGTATGCCTTGGCGAGCACAAAACAGCACAGTCTGAATTACAGTTTGTAAGTATGCTCAGTTTTCATCCACTGTTTTTTTCCTCTGACTGTCAAGTTTCATAGTTTCATAGCAGCTAGGATCAGGAGGGACCTGAACAGATCATCTAGCCTGACCCCCTGCCACAGGCAGGAATAAATGCTGGGTTCACAACACCCCGGACCCCTTTTCCTGGCCTGTAGCCAACCCTGCCATTTAGCAAGAGCTTCGAGATGTGCTTCAGACCTTGAATGCTCAGGAAATCTTTCATTGGCTTTCTTCCATGATTTAAAACCCACAATTCGGAATGCTTGGTCACCTGTTTGGGAACTGCCAAATGCTCAGCAGCAGAAACAGAAAGCTGTGTCCTGACGGACACTGTATTCAAGTAATTTGTGATCACTGTACCATTCTTTTCTGAATTTTCTTATTTTATTGCTGGACAGAGTACCTAGAAACACAATTATGGGCTGATATAGCCCTTCTTCAATATATTGCAAAGCTGCATCTGGCCCAAAGCAAGGGTCTCTGCTACTGGAAACTGTACTACTGTCCGTATGAGTGCTTATGCATGATGTGGCATCCCATCCTGGAGTGTCACTCTCACTGTGGCTGCTTTTAGTACCATAATTCAGAACTGCACTGCTTGTGCTGGGGGCTGGAGTCTCAGGGGGGGCCTGAGTCTTGGCCTTCGTTGAGCAGAAAAAGTCCAAACTCAACTCTCTCTTTGCCATTCTGCAAAGCTAAAGGAAAGGTACATTATTAGCACCCGACAACAGTGAAACGTGGACTTAGGGTGTGTGTGAAGGGACCTGAGCTACCCTCAGATTTTATGTTCTCTTGGCAGGACAAGCACAAGAGGCAAAACAATGCACAACTGCAAGCAGCCTTTAGTATTAGTTGCTTTGGATGGTTAAATGAGATATGAACTTCTCCCTTTTCCATCTAGCACAAAGCATAGGAGAACTATAGGTTAGAATCCAAATAGTGTAAATGTGAACATCCCAGTGAGTGCTCAAATTGCTTTTTTCTGTTCTCCATGTTCTGTGAGCTCCCTACTTACAAGCTGAATGGTCAGTGATTTCCTTTTTGTCTTAATACCCCCTCCAGAAGAATCAGCAAATCTCAAACTTTTCCACTTTAGAACCACTCAAAAAACCCCCAAGTGGAGCTGAGGCCACTCTGGCTGCGCTCTTGGGCAAGTTTTGCTTTGAGATAAAATGGCTGCCACCACGCCTGAAAGCAGAGACCAGCGGACAAAATGGCTGCCACAACGCCTGAAAGCATAGCTTCAAGGGAGCTTTTGGGCCATGGAGGGGGGCGGGGGGGAGGAGGCCCAAAAGCTCTCTCCGGGGCCCAGTCCCACTCCAGAGCACCGTCAGGGAGGGTGGGACTGAGTAGAGAAGCAGAGCTCGGTCCCTGGCCGTACAATCAGGCTGGTGGGTTCCACACCTGGCCCTGTCCTGAGTGGTGCTAAGTTGGGGTGCATCAATGGGCCCCCCAGCACTTTCGGGGGCTATGTGCCCCCCTACCAGTCGTCTGTGTCAGAGGGCATATTAAGAACCCAGCCAGCATCCTGCTGTCGAAGCCTCTTGGAGTTTCTAACAGATAATTTCGCTCTCCTAAACCTCTATCAAAAGATGCTGTCATCTAGTGCACACATTTTCCAAAGCATACAGCTTGATTTTGGAAGACACTCAGCCAGCCCTTTGCATGTAGCAGAGCTTACTGGCTGTGTCCCATATCTTGGGAAACCCAAACAGTCATTGTCTACTCTTCCAACTCACCCTAGGAGGGGTGCAGAGTTGGTCCAGCGTTGCATACAAGTCACAGGCCTTTTCTGGACAGCTTGTTAAACTGTAACATTGCAATGCAGTTTCACTGCTACAGACAACCACTGTGTTTTAAGCTCTCACACAAAACACTGCTACATCACACATGCTGAGATGCCAAGCCACGTCATCTGTAGTAAACTGGACCACAAGTCACTTTCATTGAAAAGAATGCCTCCAAAACAAAAAACCTCAGAGAATCTAGATTACTACTAAAGAGAGATTAAATACAATAGCAGACAATCCCACCTGTATGGTGCAAGAAACAGGGACACTTAATCTAGCTGAATAACCTGTTTCAAATTTACAAGATTTTGGGACACCTTCCGGAGATAATTCTCTGCTTGACACATTTTTACCAAAGACCTACTAGCCAGAAGCAAATGTAGAAAAGGGAAGGAGTGGGAAGGTCCTATCTGTGAAATCCAGGAGCAGTGCCCCGCTGTAGTCATGTTACCCATTAAGAAGGGAGAGAATGCTAATAGTGCTGATCTTGGAACCTGCTGAAGTGCTAGTTTGTCTCTCATACACCTCTGCTTAGCAATACCCTCTAAACATGAAGCTCCACTCTTTATAAAGAAAAGCAACATTTTTATTTCTTACTATTCTTAGCCTTCCGACTAGCACTAGAAGGTGTTCAGCCTCTATTTATTTAGCTTCTTACTCAGCAAATAACTAGCATTTATCAATGTTCAGTACAGTAGCTACAGCAGCATAAAATTTCCAGGATTAGGCAATCAGTTATATTTTTGCCTCAAAAACTCATAGGCACCAAAGCCATCAGAATCCTTTGCCTGGAGAGTCAGAAGCTGTGTCTACGCTAGCATCTTTTGGTGTGCATGCATGTGCACACTAAGTCTTTCACCATTGCAGTTCCACTGGTGATTACAAATTTGGGAGCCTGAGCATAGAAAGGATATAAAACTACTTTTTTAACACTAAAAATTAATTCAGATTTTCAGAACATAATTTGTGTCTCATGTGTACTCTGAAGAGAGCTGGCTCTCTTCTTTATTTCCAGATGCTATGTTTCATTTAATGGACTTCTAGCCAATTTAATAATTCTCCTAAAACGCTTTTTTCCATACAAGCATTTCCCTTAGTTTCCAAGGGAGGAGGGGTGGGGATTTTTTTCATGTTCATGATTAAGAAGGAAGAGCATTTTGCAGGAAGTCATGAACTGCAGAGGGATTTGGTAACTCCTGATTCAGAGACAATCATAAAAGATACTTGCATGGTAGCCATATTATTGCTTCCATAATTTTGCACCAGTAGAAATGTTTTCCCCTACCCAAACAAAAGAAGTTTGATAATCTTTGAAAATGGCTGAGAACTATCAGCTACTAGATAAATCAATCAGCTATTAGATCAAAGCACCAAAAAAGCTCCACACTAAAGCGGCCAATCTATACAGATGTCAGGCAAGCCGAGTCCAACTAATACACTGCCTCTTCTGGGCATGTGCTGGGCTTGGCATGGAAGCATTCATAGATTTCATAGATTTCATAGGGAGTTCACAGAGGGGTTTTTAACATCTGCAAGCAGCCTATGTTTCTTAGGGGATAGAACAGATCTTGCAGATGATGCCCCTCAGTCCCATCAGGAAAAACTCACTCAAGCAAGCTTTTTAAACCACTGTTATATTTAATACCAGTATTTCATGTTCAGTTTAACATTTGAAAGCTAATGATGCTGGATCTACACTATAAAGTCTTGCTAGTTTACCTGACAACCCCTACAACAGATATAGCTATGCTGGCAAAACCCCTGAAGTAGACATAGTGTACCAGCGAAAAACTGCTTTTGCCAGCTTTATAAGATGTTGGTTTGAGAGGTGGTGTAGCTATGCCAGCAGAAACTCCCTCTATCAGCTATATCTCTACCAAGAGGCTTTGTCAATATAAGTATGTAGGCAGAGGGTCTATTTTCAAGAACCTAATATTGCTTATAATGGGTAATAAATTATCCTCTCTGTTTTCACGTAAAAAATACAGCTACAGCACTAAAGGTTTCATCCAGGTATTTGTATCAAACACATGAATAAGTTAAATTAAACCAACAACAGATAGTCCTATTAACTATAACTGGGCCTGTTAATATAGTCTCCAGATAAATCTATTGTGTTCAGTCCAATAGGTTAAGAACAATTTAAGAAACCAACATCAATTCAGACACAAACTGTCCCATTATTTGTTTGTAACAAATTTCTATACAATCAAGAACCACTCTACACAAGGGGTACATACAGACATTAAGGGAGGTGAGGGGGAGGTTAGATCATGTTAAAAATGGCCGACCAATCTAACTTAGTTCATCCAGGTGTGGACCTTACACGCTCTGCAACAGAAGAATTGCTCTATTATAGAGGTCTCCAAACTTGTTATGGTGAAGGTCACTTTTTGGAACTAAAGGTCACCCCAGGATCTACCGCTCCCCCACACCGGATTCCACTTCTGTGCACTGAGCCACGTCCGTCCAGCAGCCAGTGGAACATGGTGTTGGGCCCCAGCCTGGCCGGGTCTGGTCCGGAAGTCTCTACAGTCCAGGGGCACATGGGGGCGGTCTTCCACTGCTGGACACAGCCTGCAGAAGGCCCCGGGGGGCCCGTGCCCCGCCACCTGTGCTCAGGACAAGGTGGCTGCTTCTGTAGGCTACCCACTGCACCCTGAGCACAGGCAGGGGAGCAGGGCATGGGCCCTCAGGGCCTCTGCCAAGCTGTGCCCAGTGACAGTGTCCGCCTCCCCACCTTGTTTCTGGATGACCAGATTTTCCCAGACGGGCCACGGCCGCCCCCATGTGAGTCCCCTCTGCTGAGCTGAACCGAACCATGGCCATATGTGGTCAGCTGCAGCGGGACTTGAGGCGCAATGGCAGCAGCTTCTGCTGCCTTCAACCCTGCAGAGATGGGTAGGGAGCCCCCTACATCTCTGGAGGAGCCACCACCCAGCCAGACTAGGGCCCCACTTACCCTCCCCTGCTCCTGGCTGGGCCTCACAGTCAGTTGCTCACCATGGGGGCCTCAGTCTGGCCCCCACCCCTTCCCTCCCCCACAGACTGACCTGCTGGTCAGATGAACCATGCATGCCCAGCTGTCCTGCATCCCAGGATCTACCAAAAGAGACTCCAGGATCTACCTGTAGATCAGGGGCCCCAGGTTAGAGACCACTACTCTATTATTTTTCTATAGTCAAAAAAGTGAGAACACAGTTACAATCAATTTCAAAGTTTTAGAGAAAATTGGGCATAAACTGCCAGAACATACTAAATTTGGGTAAAAATTGGAGAGAAAAGAACAAGAGAGGAAATGACAGAAAACAAATTCCTGAGCTGCTTGCAGACATAAAAAAGAAAAAAGTAGCACTTCACTCTAAACTTGGTACACCCCCACGCTGAGCTCAGCACATGCCAGAAGAGTCATTGCATTAGTTAGACCCAGCTTGCTCAATGTCTGTATAGATCTTGCACTTTAGTGGGGCTTTTTGGCACTTTTATCTAATAGCTAATTGAACTGCTTTTAGATAAAAGTGCCAAAAAGCCCTGCCAAAGTGCCTGATCTATACAGGTGCTGTGGGGCCAGGCTGAAGTAACGTGCTGCTTCTTCTGGTAAAGTGTGGCTTTTTTGTTTTGTTTTCCTTTTTTTAAATGTCTGCAGGCAGCCCGATGTCTGAAGCCTTTGACTTTGCTAACCACCTCTGTAACTGGCTGAAGAGCAAAAAGCCAGGGGATAGCAGTTGCTAATTACATTTAAACATAATCACCTGCACACCATTTTAGTAATACAGTTTAGAAATGTTTATATCCTGAAAGAGAAAGAATGGAACAAATGAGAAAGAGTGGGATATACAGTCATTGGCATGGAGGGAATAGGGTCCGGGATATCAGGTACTCACAGGGCCCCTGGTATGAAGGAAAGATGAGGGGTTGCAGACAGTCCTTGCAATAAGAGTGGAATAGAGAGGATGCAAGGTGCCTCTGATCTGGTAGAAAGATTCTCAATTTTTTTCCCTTTTTCCCTTGCAACCCCTCTTTGAGGGATCTCAGATCTACTTCCTGTCTGAGCCTGAGCATAATAATTGAATTCATTAAGTGCCACAACCTCATTTAGGGAACACAGTTTTAGAATGTGTCCATGTGCTTAGCCTTACACAAAAACAACAAAAGAGATTAATTCCCTTTATCTTATCCTTTGTTCTTTTTGTCTGCTGTGTCTCAGGACAGGATACTGTTTTTTATTATATGTTTTACAGGCACCAGTACAACAAAGCCCGGACTTTCGAAGATAACCTTTATATTTTTAACAACGGAAAAAAGGGAAAAAGTTACGCTGGGCATTTTTCAAATCAGTATGTAAAAGGGACCTAGAATTGTTTCCATCCTGAAAAGTGTTTTGCCTTGGAAATAAAAATCTGATTTATCCAGGTTTCCCCAGCAGGCTCCCTATTGTTAGCTGGTTAAATATTGCCATTGGAAAACAAACAAAACTTCCCTAGGGGAAGTGATGTTTAAGTATAAATGCTATACTTTAATTGGTTAATAACTGTTTAGATTAAGTGGGGAAGATTTTTTTTTAATGCAAACACCCCATCCCATTGACAGAATATAGGTAAACCAACTTAAAAGAAGCCAGATTTGACATTTCAGGCATCTCTAAAATAAGTAGGGTGGCAAGGAAGGGGTGTTATGGGATGGGATGGGGAAGAAGAGATACAAATTTCAGGACATCTTGTGCCTCAAAGGAAGGCACAAATTAATTTTTTTTCCTGTTATGGAGACACCTTTCTAACTGATGTGTTATTTGAGCACACAACATCACAATAGAGATGACATTCACCTCCATTAGGGAAGTTTGAGGTTTCCACTTGCATTCACCTCCCTCACAGAACAAAAGAGTTCAGGTCAGACTCCCAATGGGAGAAGGCAGGGTAGATTTGCCCCTTATAAACTAACCAAAATAGTCAGTGCATCTGACAAAGTGAGTTTGGGCCCTCAAAACCTTGGGCTATATTTATCTGCTTTGGTTAATCTATAATAGGCAAATCTACAGATCTAAAGAAAAAGCCCTGGTGGTAGGGTGACCTGTCTGTAATTCTGGTAGGGAAAGATGTAGTTAACCAGGTTAGTCTGAAGTCAAGTAGAAGGCAGGCTAGATTTGTACCTTATAGACTAACCAAAGTAAACAGATTAGATCAGAATAGATTAAGAGAGCCATTCAGATTAAGAATCTAATTTAATCTAGTCTCATAATCTAATCTGACCTTTTGGACTAGCTCGAGTCTAATTTAATCCAGTCTAAGAAATCAGATTATGTTAAGAGATTATATTAATTTAGATTATCGTGCCAGGTTAGATTAAGAGACTAGATTGGATTAAAATGGGATTAAGGTAGATTAAGAGATCGGATTAGACCAGAGGTGGGCAATTATTTTGGCTAGAGGATTACTTAGGCATTTTTAGTGAGTTGTCACAGGCAAAACCAGCACCCGCACCCCACAACAGCTCACTAAAACTCCCTAACTGGCTCCTGCATGTGGCGGGGAGGCTGGGATGGGGCTACAGGGAGGTGGGGAGCAGCACCTGGGAGCGGGATAGGTGAGCAGGACCATGGCTGGGATTAGGATTGCAAAACAGTGACAGCGGAGGGCCCAGGCCCAGGGCCAAACCACAATCCACTCCCCGCACACCCCTGCAACAGGCACAGATTCTGCAGGCAGAGGCATGCAGGGAACAGATTGCAGCTCTACCCTGGGCCTGGCCCCATGTTATCACTGCTCTGTGACCCCAGGGTGTCCATGGGGACTAGCCAGGGCCTGCATGGGCAGGACATGCACCCAGGAGGATGGGATGGGGCCATGGGGAGCTGCATCTGGGACTTGGTTGGCGGGGATGGGGCCGGGCCAGGGATCAGGATTGTGAGGTGGTGACAGCACGGGGCTGGGACCTGGGGCCGTGCCATAATCTGCTCCCCACATGTCCCTGCCCATGGAAAAGGAGCCCATTACAGAGATGTGCAGGCAGTGGATTTGTAGCTCTGCCCAGGCCCTTGCGCTGTCACTGCCCCACAATCCTGATTCCAGTCCCTGGCCCCACCTGTCTGTCCCGCTCCCAGACGTGGCTCCCCATGCACCCACGGCCCTCTCTCATCTGTCCAGCCATGCACCCTGCCCAGGAGGGTCCATCCCTTGGCCGTGGGTGCAGAGTCCCAGGGCAGCGGAGCTGGGACTGGCAGCTGGAAGGAACCACAACTGGGACTGCCAGGAAACAATCTGGTCACTGCACCACCCCCGCCCTGCTGCACGCCCCGGGCAGTGCAACCAGCCGCACATGCCATGGCCTGGGTTGCCCCTGGTGCCTAGGCCAGGCAGGCTGGACAAAATGCCTTGGAAGGCTGTATTTTGCCCACCCCTGGATTAGATTTTGGAGATTATATTAATTTAAGGGATTAAGGTAGATTGAGAGGTCAGATTTGATGGACAGATTTCTAGGGTTGGAAGGGACTTAGATCATGGAGTCCAACCCCTGCTCTGGCCAGGAAAGAGCACTGGGGTCAAGTAACCCCAGCCACGTACTTGTCTAATCTCCTTTTAAACACCTCCAGGGGAGGAGAAAGCACCAGCACCACCGATTAGATGAAGAGATGGGCTAGAGGCAGATGTGGGGATTCAAACAGATGGAGAGGGCAGATTACAGGAGACAGCCTCCCAGGGCTTCCCCTTTAGAGCTGCTGATTTGCCCCTTACAGTCGAGCCCTAGCGCCCAAGGGCTGTGGGCCCAAGATCGCTTCGTGGCGTGCGCCCACCCCTTCGTCAGTGGACAAGGGGCAAATCTCCCTGGAGGTCAGACCAGCGGGCTCCAGGTCTCTCCCGACGCACCGCGGCTCCGGCCTTGCCCTTCCCCAGGGAGCGGCTGTTCCCAGCGCCCTTGACCGGCCTCGCGGGGGGCTCTCGCCACCGCCGACTCGGGCCACCAAGCCTGGCCTTTCCTCCCGGGCGCGGGCCTCCCTCTCCCCGCAGCGCAGGGCAGGGGCCCGGGGTGCATGGGGGGCGAGCGAGGAGCCAGGCCCGGTTACCTGCTCCGCCCGGCGCTGCTGCGGGTTTCAATCTGCCGCCTTCCTTCCCGCCTCTGCCCGGGGCCGCCCCCGGCTCCTCCCGGCAGCGGCGGCCTGCGCGCCCCTAGCGGCGGGCGCGGGCAGGGCAGGGCATGGCGTCTGGGTCCAGGGCAGAGGAGCCGGGGCTTGAGGGCCGGGGAGGTGTGCTCCCTGTCTCCCTTTACCACAGCGCTTCTCAGCCGGGCGCTGCAGCACCCAGGGGCGCTGGGGGATCCTCGCAAGGGTGCTGCAGGGGCGCAACCGGGGCTGGCAGGAGAAACCCAGAGATTTCGCAGCAGAATCTGCCCCGCTGCAAACGCCGGGCTCTGGCCCGCGGTGGACTGAGCTCTTTGCAACAGAACTGCCCTGTGATTTTTCTTTGGGGGCCTATAGTCACCCCCAAATTTGCCTTAGCACCCCCATAGCCACCCCTGTCCAAGCCCCCTGCTCTGAGCCATGCCACCAACCCCGCTCCCACCTGCAGAGGCCTTAAGTGGGTATTGTTAAAAAAAGAAATAAGTGTATTTGGCCAGAAAATGCATAGCGCAAGCCCCTCCAGTTTTCTGTCTAGCCCACCTCAGCCCCCCGCTGGGAAGAGGATGGTGCCACCCCTGCTGCGATGGTCCAGAAATGATGGGAGGCACCGACTGCTCAGGGTGCTGGTGTTTATTGGGCCAACTGGGTAGTTGGGATAGTTAGACAAGCTTTCCACTACAGGTATCATGCATTGGAAAGCATGTCTAACTTCATCTCAACTAGTAGTCAGTCCTATACAAGAGAGCTGCCTAAGCAGCCCATGCCCCTCATTCTATTGTTTTTCTGCTGTCAAAAAACAAGTGAAAATTAAGAGCTGGCATTTTGAGGGGGTGCCTTGACAGGGGTGGGATTTAATAACAGCCTTCCACTACGTGAAGGGGGTTCCAAAGAGGATGGAGCTCTGCTGTTCTCAGCTGTGGCAAATAACAGAACAAGCAGCAATGGCCTCAAGTTGCAGCAAGGGAAATGTAGGTTAGATAGGAGGAAAAACACTGCAACAGGTTACCTAGAGAGGTTGTAGAATATCTCCATCCTTAGGGTTTGTAAGACCAGGGGTGACAAAACTTTGGCTGGGATGCTAGTTGAAGATGGTCCTGCTTTGAGGAGGGGGCTGGACTATATAACTTCCTGAGGTCCTTTCCAACCTGAATTTTCTATGATTCGATTAAATGAGGGATGCCTTAAGTAAAAAGATTGAGGACCACTGCTGTAATACAGGAGTGCTCCACCTCCGGCCTGCTGGCCAAATCTGGCCCACACAGTTATGACATCCAGCCTTTGGGAATCCCCATGGGTCAGAAAAATTATCATTGGGGATTGGGAGAAGTTCCACAGGGCTGGGTCCAGACCAGCCTGGGCCATTGTGGCAAACTGGTATCAGGGCCTGGCCAACCCCTCCATGTTCAGATTGGGCTGAGCTGTTCCCCATCCCTGCCACATGTCCAAATAGGGGCTGCTTCCCCCCATACCCCCACATCCCCTTCCTGTGGGTCCAGATTGGGGCCTATCCACCCTACCCCTGCCCCTTCCATGCATCAAGTTCAGAGCTGAGCTGCTCCCCGCACACACCTCCCTACATCCAGATTGGGGCTGCTCTGTCCCACCCTCTCCCCACATATCCAGATAGAGACTGGGACACTCCCTGCCTCTCCCTGGGCTGAGATCAAGGTTGGGCTATACACCCCTGTGGCTGGTTGGGGCCTTGCACTCTGGGCCTAGTATTTGCCAAATTGAGCCCACAGGCTGGATCTGGCCTGGCACTGTCCACACATTCCATGGGGCAAAAATGTTGGGAACCACTGCTTTGGGAATATTGGGAACCCAACACATGGAGTATATAACATAGCTGTATTGTAAAGGAAGTAGTTATAGCCTTTCAGGACAAATAACCAGGTCTGTAATAATGACTTAATAGATACCACTAATAGGCTGGGTGCGGCCTAACATCCAGTTATGACCCCTTTATAACCAAGGACATATAACTTTTACATAAAATATGCCTTTATAGGGAGAAGTCTGGAAGTGAGTCACCACAAGTGTAGTTCTACTAGTTAATGAAAACAGCACATATTGAAGGTTTTGGTTGTGTGAATTTTACTGGTTAGGAAGAATGGTGTTAGCGTAGCAGTCACACTGAGTACACATAGGATAGGAAATTTAAGTTGTTGGTATAGTTGTCCTTCACTTATTTTCATCAGTGTGTTTCAGATCTAATCCTCCTTCCAAAAGTACCAATTTGTCTAAAATGGTAGACTATCAGGCAAACTTTTTTTAAAAATGCAAGTGTCTTTGGTTTTAATGGTAGTTTATTAGAAGAGACAAAAGAAAAGATGAACAAAATATTATGGAGAGTGAAATCAAAGAGACTAAATTGTACTTTTGGAAAACAAAGATATCCATCTTAAAAATTGACCTACTAGGCATGAACAGCTCATCCTGATCAAACACATTTGAACATACTAAAAACTCAGACATGCCAAGAAATGATTCACTGTTTATCTAACACATTACAAGAAAAATTTAAATGAATTGCTACAACAGAGGCAGGACCAAGAAACTCCCAGTATACTGGCTGCAGCTTTGTCACAATGATCCAAACGAAGCTGTTAAAGGACTTAGAGGCCTGTTTTTGACATGATTCAAATTGATGTCTCATTTGTTTTTCCCTCTTGTTTTCCTCCAAGAAGTATGAGAAAGGTTGAACAGCTGGAGAATCTATCCTGATAGGTCCTCTGAAATTTAATCATGGCATGGCAATAGGCACAGAAAGAAGGCCTTAGCCCGGTACTTGAGGTGGAGGGGGGGGAATCAACTGTAGACAGACCTCAGCCTTGCTGTAGATAAACTGCGATATAACTTACGGCAGTCACTAAAATCCTGCCGCCACCATTTAACAACAGTGTACTATAATCCTGATCAGAGCACGTTAAAAGATTTTGCATTCTTGTAATCTCCCCAAGACAAACAGGCTAGAAACTTGGGAGTTCCACTTGTAGACCCGCTATTTCTAAGTACTGGAGCTAAATTAGTCCTAGGCCCAAGGTCAGCAACATATGCATTTAAGCATGTGCTTAAATTAATTTTAAGGATGTGACTAAATGTTAAATTGTTAAATGAGGGACCTAGTGGGAGCAGGGAATTTTTAGAAGAAAATTTAGAGAGAAGAATCAGATATTTGCAGCAGTAGAAATTTTCCCAAGAGGAAAAGTACAGGCATTCCAGCATACAGCTACCACTTTTCCCCTCCTCTCCATGCCCTCCCCAGTCCAAGTCCCACCCCCCACCCCAGTGTGGGGAGCGGTGGGGGCAGCTGCAGCTGGACTCCTCCCATAATCAGTAGGAATCAGGAGGACCCTGCTCTGGGGAAGGCTTGTGGACAGCAACAGCAGCTCAACTCCTACCAACCACAAGAAGAGTTGAGTTCTGGTCTGGAGAAGGTGTTGGGGAAGCAACATGACTCCTCCTGTGATCAGGAGGATTTGAGCTGCCACTGTTTTCCAAGCCTTCGCCAGACTGGGATCCCCCTGACCGGGAGGAGTCATGCTACAGATAAATGTCTCAGCACCTTCTCCAGACTGGAGTCCCCCTGGTCTGGGGAAGGCACAGGGGAAGCATCTGCTCAACTCCTTCCCATCATGGAGAAGTCAAGTGAAAGTGGACAAGTGTTTTCCTGAGCTTGATGAAGGGCATGAGAGCCCAAAAGCTTGCAGAAAAAGATTTTTTTTTTTGCGATTTCTTAGTTGGTCAGATAAAAAGTATCATTTCTGAACAAAGAGTTCTAGAGTTTTGCATTCTAGCAGAGGATACTCTTACAGGGCAGGAGAGATCTTCCAGGTGTCAAAGTGAATCATTTTTCTTATGGACGGGGCATGTTTTCTCCATGAGAAATTGAATGAACATTTGCACTCTGACAACTTCTAGTGGAACAGCAGCACTTCTCCTACTAGAAATGTAATATGTGACGGAGAACAGAGCAAGCTTCAATATTCTTTGGTTCAAACTATTGTGGAGCTTCGTATGCTGAAACTCTTTTACTCTTCAGCCAAAGAGTCATGAAAAAATGTTTGTCCGGTGACTTTTCTGCCTTGAGAAAAAAAGAAAATGCTTAGTAACTTTACCTCACTTGCAACAAAATCAAAGAGGAAAGAAAAAATAGGTATGTGTACATACCATATTTTCTCATATACAATGCACCCTGGAATAAAATAAGTACCTTGCTTTTTGAAAGGCAGAATGAAGAAAAATGATTTTTTCCAGCTGATCTACAATACATTACAATTAGCATTCAGTTCTTTAGGAAAAGGAAATAAAAAATAAAAATTAGAGGTGAAAAGCAATTTCTATACTAAGTTGTGCAAATCTTTTTTTCACAAAATGTCATGGATTGGAGTTCTCAGTATAAAGCACAATAGTTTTAGAGTTGGGCAGTTGTTTGTCCACAGACTGGTACATGACTGCAGAGATATGCAAGAAAAATCTAGGTACAGTATTACTAGGATCTAGCAACAGAATTATGCACATATATAAAATCAAATATACTTGATTGAAAATATTTTAAGATTTCCTCCAGCTCTCATTTTACCAGATGTAGAATTCCTTCTTTGGGGGCTGTACATAAAATCAGAAGTGTGGTCCATTGGCTGGAGTGGGACTTGTAAAACTAGGTTTAATTCTGTGTGGAGAATTAGGTGCCTCAGGGAAGGACCCAAAACGACTACAACATAGAGCATGGAGCGAGTAAGAAAAAGGTGAACACAGGGATGTGCCTGAACCCTGGTCCTCTACTTCCTCAGCAAGCACTCAAACCACTAAGCTATTATTCAAGACATGACCAGGCTTCTAAACATAAATTGGAACAACTGCACTTTGTGAGCAACTTGCTCCTATAGCATACCCATCAGGCAGATTATACCCACTAGATTAGGCCCCTAAGAATTCAGGTGTTGCTTTGCTTAATTCTTAAATCCTAAATGGCATTAGATACAAATGGGCACTAGGTTTCATAGTTTCATAGTTGGTAGGGTCGGAAGGGACCTGAGCAGATCATCAAGTCTGACCCCCTGCCATGGCAGGGAAGAATACTGGAGTCAAACGACCCTGGCAAGGTGTTCATCCAGCCTCCTCTTAAAGACCCCCAGGGTAGGAGCAAGCACCACTTCTCTTGGAAGTTGGTTCCAGATCCTAGCTGTCCTGACAGTGAAGTAGCGCCTCCTGATATCTAGCCTGAATCTTCCCTCTGCCAGCTTGTGACTTATTTCTTGCCACTCCTGGTAGGGCTTGGGGGAACAGGGACTCTCCCAACGCCTGCTGGTCCCCCCTGACTAGTTTGTAAACAGCCACTAGATTCCCCCCTCATCCTTCTCTTGTGGAGGCTGAACAGATTTAGTTCCCTTAGGCTCTCCTCATAGGGCCACCCCTGATTATGCAGGTGACCCTCCTCTTCACCCTCTCTATGTTGTCCACATTCCTCCTGAAGCATGGTGCCCAGAACTGGCCGCAGTACTCCAACTGCGGCCTGACCAGCATTGCATAGAGGGGGAGGATCACCTCCTTGGACCTGCTTGAGATGCATCTGTGGATGCATGACAAGGTACAGTTGGCCTTCCTGACCGCGTCCCACACTGTCGGCCCATGTTCATTTTGGTACCAGTAATGACTCCAAGATCCTTTTCTGCCCCTGCACTGACGAGAAGGGAGTTCCCCAGCCTGTAGGTATGCTGCTGGTTCTTCCGCCCCAGGTGCAGTACCCTGCACTTGTCAGTGTTGAAACCCATCCTGTTCTCATCTGCCCACCCCTGTAACCTGTCTAGGTCCGATTACAGCCTATTCCTCCCTTCTAGCATGCCCATTTCTCCCCACATCTTAGTGTCATCTGCGAATTTGAACAGGGTGCTTTTTACCCCCTCGTTGTCAATGGGCAGGCAGTTCTGGGCACGCACAGTACAAGTGAGGTACCAAAGGAGATTAAATGGTTTCGGAATGTTCTTTTATTACAATTTAGGACTTTGATGCCTAAAATATGACTAAATCCCATGTTAGGTACCTACTGGTAAAGCCTTTTTAATTTAGCCTTTAGTCTCCCTGTGCCTTTAGTCTCCATTCTCCCACCTGTAATACAGGGGTAACAGTACTTCTCAGCCACACAGTAGAGCTGTGAGAATAGACGTGTTAAATATAGTGAAATGAGTTTTCTTAGCCCATATTTGAAGGAGAGGAAATGCTGAAACTTTCATGGAGATTTTTCTCCCAGGTAGGCTTGAATTAAATTGGTTTTAAAAAGACAATTTAAAACTACCTAACTAAAAATCCCATTTCTTCACAGTTGTTCAGGTTTTGTTCTCCTGTTATCACTTCTTCAGTAATCAAGAGAGTGGTCTCTCCAGCAGAGAGCAGACCACATTTCAGATATATGACAGGCTCAAAAGCCCCTTTCAAAGCAAAAAATCCCCATAAAAGAAAACCACCAATGAAACAAACACATTCTTTCAGATCTTACACTTTATGAACAAGCAAAAAGTAGACACATGCAGTTATTTTCCCTTTGCAGATCATATTTAAAAATAATTTATTCTGGCAGTTCAATATAGTTTGTACAGAACGGTATAAGTTCTTAGAAAACTTCAGTTTGATAAACAACCATGGGAAGAAGCACTGAGGTTTAAAACAGGTATAAATTTCTTGGAGGAAATTTCCCATCTTTTACTTTAATGTATTGTCCAAGAAATGCAAGCTCTATCATCATTCTGGATAAATAGCTAGATTGTTTTTTTCATAGCAAGACTTTTGGCACCGTCTCCCAGGAAATTCTCGAAAATAAGCTAAGGGAAAACAAGAAGCTAAGTGAGCTACAACATGTGAAGTGAGCTACAGCTCACAAAAGCTTGTGCTAAATATATACACATGTACATACACACACACACACACACACACACGCATATATATATATACACATGGGCAACTGGTGCTTCCCAAGTCAGGGAGAGCACTTGCCCCCTCCCCCGACTGGACCGGACAGGGGGTGGTCCCCCCACAGCCGATCCCGCAAGCCGGGGGGGGGCTGCAGCCTATCCTGCCAACCAAGGGGACAGTCCCCCCATGGTGGCCAATCCTGCCAACCCGCAACTGGCAGCAGTGTGCTGCTGGCACCTCCGGGTTGGCAAGATTGGCCGCGGGGAGACTGCTTCTCCTGGTGCATTCCCCAGCCGGTGCTTTCAGGGGGGCACAAGCGCTTTCGCCTGCCCCCCCTACCCGGAAACCCTGGCTGACAGAGAGTGCACCAGAGCTCTCAGGGGGTGTACGTGCACCCCTGTGCACTCCCTACACATCACCACTGCATATGTACACACACATTGGTTAGTTTATAACAGAAGTTCCCAAACTTTTTCTTACTGTGTACCCCCTTCCAGACTTACCGGCTGCCCACATACACTGACCAGCATATTTTAACTCCTTAAATGCCAGTTATTAGAAGAAGGGTGGTTTGTACCCAAAAGCCTGCAAATAGTTTTTCCAATTATTTTAGTGATCTAATAAAAGAGATCATATTTACCCAAAGAACCTTGTCTGCCAGTTATAATGAAAATGAAAATTACCATTAGGGGGTGCGCAGGAGAAATTGCATAGAAATGTCTTGCACACATCCCAGGGGTACCATACCACAGTTTGGGAACCCCTGATCTATAAGGTGTAAATCTACCCTTGCTGTCTACTTGGCCTCAGACTGACACAGCTAGTTGTGTCCGTCTGGAGTCAGTTAGAAAGTCGGGTATGCATGCACCTCGGTGCACTGACTAAATAAGATACAGATATACACATACTGGTTACACATATATCTTATTTAGGGGTGCAGCTTGTAGCCATGCTGGTGTAAAGACATAGGCAGACAAGGTTCTTTGAGTAAATCCAATCTCTTATTAGACCAACTAAACTAGTTGGAAAAAATCCTTCTTTCCAAGCTTTCGGGCACAAACACCCTTCTTCAGGCTGCGGAAGCGGCTGCAGTTGGTCTGCGCTCTCAGTCTGTAATGGCTATCTGTATCTACCTACCACGCAGATTCAGAAAAATGCCCTGTTGCACGGCTGCCCTCGCGCTCCCCCGCCCGACGGCTCCGCAGCAGCACAGGGCGCCGGGCAAGGCTCTAAGCTCCGCCTCCTTCCCCACCACCAAAGGTGCCCCACCCACCTCCTGTCTCATTTTGCGCGTTGCCTCCTGGGAGTTGTAGTTTACGGACGGCCCAGCGGCCGGAGCCATTGGCTTCTCCCGCTGTTGCCCCGCCCATTCCTAGTACTCATTGGCTCCGGCGTCTCAGCTGTTATTGGCTCATAGCCACGTCTGTCATCGTGGCGATCCCTCCTCCCCCGGGGCGGGTGGGGTTGTCCCCCCCCCCCCCCCCTCTCTCTCTCTCTCTCTCTCTCTCTCTCTCTCTCTCTCGCGGGGGTCAGGCGCGGGGTACGATGGCGGCGGGGCGCTGGGACGGGCTGCGCAGCCGGGATGTGGCCGCCCGGGCGCTCGCGCTGGAGAGCCTGGGGCAGAGCGTGTTGCGCGAGGCGGCGGCCGCCCGCGCTCCGGCGGAGGAGCCCGCGGCGGCAGCGGCGCCTGAGGGACACGGGCACGGGCTGGCACAGGAGCTGGCGCGGCTGCTGATGCTGTCCCGGCGCTGCCCCTTCCCCGACGTGCGCCAGCGCTGCGAGGCCATCCTGGGCGGCGTGCAGGTGAGGCCCCGCGTGCACACCTTCACACGTACATGCACACGCACAAGCAGGTGCGTGCACACCTCTAAGCACGTGTACGTGCACAGCCAGGTGTATGCATGCATGCATGTGGACATGCACAAGCAGGTGCATGAACATGAGTGCACACTTGTGCACATGCACGAGCAGGTGTACATGCGCACACATTTGTGCAGATGCACACACACCCATTCGTGCACACAAGCAGGTGCATGCACACACATTCGTGCACACTTTTTGTAGCAAGCACGTGTGTATATGTGCAAGCAGGTGCATGTACATATGTGTGTACATTTGTGCACACAAGCATCTGTATGTGCAGAAGCAGGCACATGCACACAGGTGCACATGCACACAGGTGCATACATATGTGCTCATATGCACATGTGTACATGTATGCCCCCAGTTACCCAGGCACTGCATGGGGGCAGGCACCATGCTTTGTAATGCCAGCCTGTTTCCACTGTGGCTTGTGGGCAAGGGTCAGGGGCTCGATGTTGGGGCACCGGGCCTGGGGCTGCATTGCTCAGGGCTGCAAATGCACCAGCGCAGTCTGAGCAGTAAAGGCTCTGGGTTTGCAGCTGGCTGTGGACACAGGTGGCCTGGGGAAGCTTGGGGTTGGGTGGGGCAGTGGCTCCCTGCATATTAACATAGAGACTCTCAGCCTAGGTGCTGCCATGCCCCTGTGGCTGCCTGGAGATCCTTCCTGAGGTGCCTTAGGGGTGCCACACAATGTCGGCGTGTAGGCAAGATTTGTAAGAGAAACCTAGAGATTTCCTGTGAGAACCCGTAACCCTGAAACTGCTCTGCCCTGCTGCGGGCTGGCTGAGTTCTCTGCACCAGAAGAACGGCTCTGTTGTCTTTCTCTGTAATTAAAAACCCAAGTGGAAGCTCAAACTGGCATTTTTGGAGGTTGCCTCGAGTTTCACGAGGTGGAGAATCACTAGTTTATCCCATGACCTGTCTCCCATACAAATGCCACCCTGCAGCAAACCTTCCCCAACCCCGTGAGTAGCCTCCCAAGCTGACCTTTCCCATGGTCTCCTTGCCTGCCAGCTTTGGAAAGAAAGCAGTGCATATGGACATGTGCACATTTGAAGCCTTTCAAAAGTGGGGCTTATAGAGAAGTAGGACTGGAAGGGGACCACAAGAAGTGATCTAGTCCACCTCCCTGCCTGAGGAAAGATCATCCCTATCAAAACCATCCCATACACATCTATAGTCTAACCTCTTACCAAAATCTGTCAGTCGTGACAACATAAGACATAACACCTTCATCTTATTCTGAACTCTGAAGCAGCTCATCTAACTGCCCAAGGCAGAAATGTAGCAAAATGGCTCCAACTTCAATACTGCTTCAGCCAGGGTTAAAGCTGGATCAGCTTTGTTACATTTGAATGGCTCCTTGCTTGTGGGTTAGAACCCATAAGGGTTGGAACACAACAGCTGCGTGTACTCCCCATCAGCTGCTCCCCTTTTGGAAACTCCAAATGTACGTCATACCCTGGGATACAGTAGTGAAGTGAGCCTGGAACCTAGATCTCCTGGCTTCCAGTGGCCTGCTTTCCTCCTTCGCTTTCCTAATTTATGGCTACAAGGAGAGAATAGGTGTCAACTTTTTTTTGTTTAATTGATTCCAGTTTTGTTCTGTTACTGTTTTATATTAGACTCAAAGTGACTCTGCAGATTGGAGGGAGAGGGAAGTTTTCTCTGCTGAAAAAGTTTACAAGGTTATGTTTACTGGCAGCTTGATCTGTGTTGTGCATATACACTAATTGATTCTGTCATATGGACCATTTTTTGGCGCGCGCTCTGTGTGAATGTGTATTTATGCATATTAAAGCAATATTTTGGCAATCAGAATGATGATAACTTCAGGATGTGCATTAGCAATTTGTCCTCTGTTTAATTCTTAAATAGTAAGCTGTTAATAATTTTTATTACGTGTCTTTGGATCAGTGAACCTTTTATTGGGGAACTTTGGAGCATAGTGGTTCGTGAGTGTGAGCTTTCATTTCTACAGTTGGTCCACAGTTATGTTGGCTATAAACAAAGGGTCTGAATTTTTGTTCTGTTTCTGCTTGTTATGGGGGCAGGGGGGAGATGGAAAATCTGAGTTTTGTCAGTCCTTGAAAACAGCTACCAAATATTTGAGAGAGAACGTTGAGGGGAAAAAAAATTAATATCATGCAAACTTAAATGATTAACTTGGTGGCAATGCCTGTAGGTTTTATTACATTTCTGAATCTCCAAAAATAAATTCTGCTAACATAATCTTCCTGGATGAACAACAGTGAATCTTGCATCAAAACGGGATAATACTTTTGGGTGAAAATTTTATTTGCAGTTTTTTAGAACAGGATTTCTGGGAAACTTTGATAATTTCTTCCACTAACACCCCCCCCCCCATGAAATTAAAGAAAATAAATCTTGTCCAGTACTAAGCATTGTTTTGACTGAAGTCGTGCCATTGGCAACATTCTGCAATAAAGACGAGAGATAAAGGGAAATACTTGATGAAACGTCATTAACATGTAGAAGATTATTAGTGGTGTAGAGGTAAATGGCTTTGAGAGTAAAAAAAAAATTAATATTTTATATGAATAACATCTAGTTGAGTAAATTAAATTTGGTTTGTTTTCTTCTCACAGTTTAGGAGGCAAAATAACCACTGGTTCTTAATTTACTCAATAATCTTTTGTTGTATATTACTACACAATAAGGGAGTCATTTTATACAAAGATCATTTTCAAATACAGTGGACTCGGAGCTATTTAAGTTTCTCTTTTTGCTTCCAATTAATAATGTCCTTGACAGGGATCCTGTTAAAGAAGTTGCTATTTTAAAGTTAAATTCTTGTTAACAAGTCTAAAAGTTGCATGCAAGATGTTAATTGTGATATTATTTATGTACTTGCAGGAGGCATGTTGGAACATGGGATTTTTTTTTCTGTATTCTATTCTAAAACTTCCAGTTTTGCTGAAATCATTAAGCAGAAAACTCAGAAGAAAGAAGCCCTTTTGGGATGTATACAAACTTTAATATTAGCTGCACCTAAATCTCGGCAAGAATGAACTTTGAGAACTGGATGCATGTTCAGCAAAATGAGAGTGTTTCTTTTCTGCTTAAAACTGACTTAAGAGTTGGGTTATAAAGCAGCATTTCTCAGTCTTTCCAGGCTCATGACCCTGCTTCCAGTGCAAGCCCAACATTTTCATTTACATTTCCGTTAGGCTTGTTACCCTAAGCTAGGGGAATGTTAAAAAGTAACATATTCAATATAACTGAAACTATTCTGGAGTATTTTCATTTAAAATGCTGCTGTTTAAAATACTGAACAATGGGACAATGTGAATCAGATTTGCATTTGAAGATGTTTTATGCACTATTCCATTTTATCTTGTGTGTTCTTTTCAGTGAACGAATTTTTTAATATAGTTTTTCAATTGGTTTACTTTGGTTATAGTGACTTGGATATAGTCACTGCATTGCTTATAGTGACTTGCACTGTTCTAATGAACTTCTTTGGGGAAACTAATGTGTGCTGTTTTCTTTGGTTCTGAAAAAAGACTATTTACCAGAAATACTGGAGTGCAGTTGCTTTTCCCCTCTGAGTCTGGGGTAAAGAGAATGCTTGCACGCCATCTTATGGGTGGGGAGTAGAGACAAAAGGAATGCATGTGATCTCTGCATTCTGGCTGCTCAGATGTACTGATGCAGAGAATAAATAACAGTAGGAACGTTTTGGAGTGGGGAGATTCCCTTACTTACCTAGATTCCTGTATGGTACCTGGTAACTGAAGGAAACTGGTAATGGAGGTGGGTAGTTGCTAACAGAACCTTTCAAAGCTTTCCTAGTCCCTTGCACAGAACCTGGGAATTAGAGGTATGTGCAGCTGTCTCCCCAGATCTTGGGATGCAGTGCGGAAACTCCCTCCATTCAGACCCAGGAAAGGAAGCCAAGCATCTAAAAGCAGCTGGAATTGGTATTTTGCCCTCTTGATGTTCCACAGTTTATATAACTGATAGATATTTGGCCAGAAAGGTTATCTCAAATTCCACTGAACAGCAGACTCGGGGTGGAGGGTTGGAGAAACAACTTGTTCACCTTTTCCATTACTTTGGTAGGTTTCTCCTCTGCTTATTTTTTTTCCATTCTTATTTTGTTTGAAGATCTGGTACAGCTGAATTGCTTAATACCTTATGAGCAAGCTGGGTTAGTGAGAAAGTGACACTTCTGGATGGGCTCATTGGATGTCAAGAAAATTAGCTCAGGGAACAGGATGCTGGAATGGAATTCTGGAGACTCGGGTTCTGTTCCCAGCTGTTTCACTTGCCTGTGGTGTAATTTTAGTCGAACCGTTTTACATCTTCATGCCAGTCTCTCCATTTCAGGTTAGGGGAAATGATGCTTCATCAAATGCCACAATGCTTAGGTGAAAGTTTAGCAAAAAAGTTAAACTAAATAAGATGTCCCAAAGGAAAATGCCATTGGCATTTGGATAGTTTAACTGATGTTGAGTACTATTTTGGGTGAAATATTTTCATGGTTTTCTCGTTGATAAAACATAGCGGGACCATCCCTCTGAGATTTTTAGTCTGTTTAGCATGGATTTGTTTATGTATTTTTCTCCTTTCCAGGGCTAAATACAACCCATCTGAGAAATGCTAATCTGCTTATAGATCAAACATGTAAAAATATAGCTTCTGTTTGCACCATTTAGTAAATGAGCATATATGTATTTTTCTGAATTCTCTTCTACCAGGCCACACTGGAGGTATTTTTCTACTCTTTTTCTAATTGTTTAGTATGGAAGGGGATTTGTTCTTCTGCTATTAGGTCCTTTCCTCAAAAGTCATATTACCATTTGATCCATATAACTAGTTCAGAAAGTGTTTGGGTACTCTAAGTACTGACAATAATATAAATACCTATTCAAAACACTGAAGATAGGAATTGACAAACCTAAATGAGAGAGCTTGTTTTTTTAGGCTGGCAGAGCGTGCAGGTATTATGAAGTTATTGATCTTGACATCCATGGGGAAGGGAAGCTTTCAAACCCCTGCCAACTGGGGGAGGCTGCTTAGTGAGAGACAACATTTCTTATTCACTAGACCTATCATCACATTTCTTGGGCATTAAGGAAGACAAAAGCCTCTTGCGTTACAGTCCTAGGGAATGTTTTCTTGCGTAAGAGAGATAATTAGTGATAAAAAAAAAATCCGCTAAATTTGCTGGGTGGCCCTGTTGCTGCTGTTCTCTATGCCTCCCTGCTGCTGCTCCCCATGTCCACCCCTGTTGCACTGCCTGCCTGGGCACCCTGGCTCACCCTTAGGTCCCTGGCTGTGTGGTCCCCTGCTGCACTGAAGGCTTCATGAGTACTGCAGACTGCACGATCCTGCCCACCCCAGGCAGAGGCAGGGAGCCCTCAGCTGCTGCTGTAGTCAGTATAATGGGAAAAGCTATGGCCTGACAGGAGCCTGGTGGCTGCAATTCCACCCTTTGGGAGCTGCATGCAGCCTGCTGGCTACCAGTTGAACAGCTCTGTCCTAAATGGAAAAGCAAATCTTGTAGCAGGTGGGTAATAGCCAAAGTGCTGTTCCTCCTGTGCACTACTACATAGACTAGTCATGCTTTAAGGTATGTGCTATGTCCCAAACTCCTGAGTTTCATTGTATGGCGATTAGTTACTTCAAGCACATGACAGAAGACTGGCCTGTCTCCTTCTCCAGCCCTTGCTGTCATTTCCAGCTCACCCTTTGTCTTCCTGTCCATTATACTATTGGCATTTTAGGAACAGTTAGCACATAAAGAATTCTTCTTCAGCTTCATTCATACCTGTATAGCACATGCAGCTGCTTAGATGCTTCATTCATAATGTAGCCTGAAGTGTTTGTTAAACTAGGCCCTATTTCCATCACTCATTTGGGCTCTCCTCTTTCTCTCTGTGTTTTTCCAGGCCTTAGCCTATTATCCTGTCTTTCAGAGGTTTAGATGTAGGTGATCTTCAGGTTCAATTCTACCCCCTCCCCCTGGTTGTCTTCAGGGGTTTGTAGCCCACTTGTTGAGGAACATTGCTCTAGTGGTTTATGTTGCCAGGCTACTTCAGTATAGAACCGATTCACAGTTGTAATATCTTTTTGAATAGAATAAAGATATTTTAGGAAGCTTTATTTAGAATACCTCCAAATATTGGTTATCAGTACTCCTTCCAGTGCGGCTATGTGATGTACTGCCATAACTACCTATGCCAAACTTCTACCATGTTTTTTGTATAACAGTCATCACTTGGTAAGCTGGTTTTGACTAATTTTACCAATAGGTTTGAAGGGCAGTCTGTTTTATAAAGCAGTTTGCTGTTTAAACAGTTGTGAGCTCCTTACAGTTGCAACCTTTGTATACAAAACAAGTGGTGGAGGAACTTCCTCTATATTGTTAATCGAAGTCAAGAAACATCTTCTGGGTTCTTAGAAGTGAAGAAAAGTGAATAAAATGGTAAGCAAAGTCTTTCTTTATCTCTTATTTGTCTAATTCAGTATTTCTGAACATATTTAGACTCAAGACACCCCTCATTAGACTCAAAGCGGTTTTCACTCATTGTCTGACTGCAGAAAAATAATAGAGCATTTCTTCTGTGCTAGAGAACTCAGACCACAACAGGTCAGAATGTTTTTAATACTATGGATTTTTATTTGAGATCTCTGGATTTTTCTTGTGAATCATGTTTGCACACCTAATAGTGCTAACGTTGCGTGACAACTTGCAACACCCTTGAAAGGAACTCAAGGAACCCCTGTGTGCCATAGCCCCTGGATGAAAATCATTCATCTAATTATTGCTGAGGTGAGCTATTGAAGAATGTTTTCAATAGATGAAAAGAAGACCATGAACATTTCTCTTCAGTTTTCAAGACGGTAAAGCAGTTTTATTTAAAGTTAATATTGTGAGTCTGTAGAATCAGAAATGCTTATTTGGTTCCTAAATTATTTGAAATGTGTTAAGATGAAATCTTCAGTACTGGGAAATATTGTAACAGATTACAAAAGGGCATGTGGATCAGTATTAAAAAAATGAACAAACCTGACTTGTAAGTTTTACCTTGAACATGTTAGCTCTTTGGATGAGCAGTCATCACAACTTTCCTAGAACTTTGTTTTTCTTAATTCTTATCATGGAGTAGAGTCATTTAGTACACTTTGTGAATAATGCTGTCCTTCTGATCTGTTGAGCTGGGGAAAGCTATCAGAAGATAAACTTGCAGCACTTTCATTCCTTGCATCCATGAATTTGAGACTGTTAGCCCAATTTAAAAAATGTGGACACAAGTGTGTAGTGCTAGGCCTTATTTGTATGCGAACACAAAAATAGGTATTCTGCACACAACAGTGCCTTGTCTGCCTCTCTGTCTCTTTATTTACTATGCAGGTACTCTTATTTTTAAATTCTTAAAGTGCTCAATCTCCCAGATTAAATATATAAAATGATACCTTTTCATAGGTACTGGATTCCAATAGCTTGTTTAAAAAGGAAGTTAAATTGGGCTGTTGTCACAGAAGTACTAGCAAAGTGGGTATTTTTTAAGCTCCTGACTCTTCCGGCCTGTCAAGCCTGTAGCCCTTGTTACGAAGGTAGTGGAAAAGTACTGATTCTGGCTCAGTAGCTAAGAGTATATCATTGTGGGCTGGAAAAATAGTGGATGAGGTTTGCTTTGCTTTCCTGTGGATACTAAATGTTCTAAATGTCCAAAAATATGGTGTAGTGTTACATGTGTTCCAGTAAATTGTTTACAATTCAGAAAGAAATAAGATTCAGCTCTCTTTCTAGAAGGTAAGCCACATATGCAAGCCTTCACATGGGCTCCAGAGAGACATTGAAAAAGTTGTGTACTTCCGTATTTATAATTCTCCCTATACATTCAGAAACCTCACAAACATCTCCTGTGAGAACTGAGATACTATAATTGCTTTATGGTGTTAGGCTGACAGAGCAGATAATTAATTCTGTTCCAACTTGGTACATAATATGCAAAGTCTTTCTCCAGCTCTGCATGAAAACTGAACATGCCTTTTTGCACATCCTGTAGGGTTCTTGTGGACCTGAAGCATAAATGTCAGGATTGTCTGTCAGGGCCTCAGTCTTGTTGACAAACATTGGAGCAAGGCTTATATTAAAATTAAAAATATTTTAATAATATATTATTTTAATGATGTAATCACTATTTTTGTGCATTTAAAAAGCCATGCTATGATACAAGCATGGTATGGACACACTTAGGTATAGTATGACACACTTGGTTTAGAAAGCCATGCCCTTGCGTAGGTGATCATTTTATACCTTGTATATGGAAGGCTGAATGGAAATCAGTAGGGTGCTCCCAGTTATATGTCTTTTCTGATAGATGGTATTTTGATGCTATTTGTGGCTCTGATTAGCCATGAGTTTGGTAAACACTATGCTGCAAAATGTTTTTGATTAAACTCTCCCTGCCCAATTTTACTAGGCTGCTGTTTGAGCCTGTTGAATTTTTAAGTATCAGTTCTTTGATTGTTCAGTAATTACTTTAGTTTGAGATCTTGCAAACTATAGAAAGGCAAGAAATCTCCAGTATGTAAAAACTGTTCAGGGAATGAACAAATATAGGAGTGGAAATTTTAAATAAATCCCATAATGTTACTACTACAGAACTTATCTGAAAACTTTGCATCGCAGCCTCTTGTGCTTCTACTGTTGCTGTTCTGGTATAACGTAACTCTCTTACCCTAACGTAGGCAGTTGGCCAAAAGTATGTTCTGTTTGCAGATTTAAAGAATGATTCCCCCCCCCCCCCCAATTATGCTCTAGATTTGCATTGCCCAGAGAGGAAAAATGAGACAAAAATCTGTTCATCCCTATTTGGAGCCCTTTGGGCCTCTCTGTCCTTGTGAATATACAATAAATGCCAAGATCCCTTGTTCTGAAGTGGGGCAAGTAATTGGCAGTTGACACAAGTGCTTGGTTTCCAAAGTTTACCACATGGTTAAGATGGTCTAAGTACTGAAAGCTTCTTAATCCTGGCCTGAAAGAGGATCAATTTAAATTTTAAAGGATAGTTTGAGAATGTTGTATTTGTTATAGGAAAGACTTGAAAACAGCATATAGTAAACTCTGGCTAACTCCCCTGTGGAAGAATTCACCACTGTGGCTTGATTTTCTGTCGTTCTAATTCCCAGTAAGTACCACTGCCATTCTTGGTAAGTATCACTACTGGATTATTTGCCACTTATATGCATTTCCTTTGGAGGGGTAAATTAACCAGAGTTTGCTATAGTTTAGGTTTAAACTACTTGTTTGCTGTCAGGCTTATAAGCTTAAGCAATTCAAGAAGAAACTCATATATAAATAGTGTTCCAAATTAATTCTGGCACTTATATTACTGGTATTTCATTCCAGTGTATAGAAGATGAGGCCAATTGGAAATTCTTGTCTGGCCTTTAGGAATTTTACCAGTGTTTTTGTTTGTTTGTTTGTTTTTGTTTTGTTTTGTTTTTGTTTTTTTTAACTATCCAGGAAGTTGCAATTCTACTTGACTGATATTTGCCAGTATCTCAGTGGAAGAGAATGTGTGAATTGGAGTAGCTGGGAAATGTCTGATATTTTGTCTCTTGTTTCATGTCTCTTTCTGTTCAAGGGAGTTGGTGCTACCTCCTAAAATGAAGTTTTTTTCAACTTCAACTTTACACTGTCAACAACAAAAACATTCTAATGCCAGTATTTCAAGAATCCTGTATCTATAAGGTGATATCTAGTCAACCTTTTCCTTGCCTTCTACATATTTGAAATATAAACCTAGACCATTACATTATAAATGGCAGCATCTGATGATTATGTTTCTCTTCCTCCGCTTGCAAACAGGTGGTTGTAGAACAAGTGTGAAGATGGCTGGAGCAGATGTGTACATGTGTTCTAAATAGTCTTTTACACATACTTTTTGTATGGATGCTGGGAACAGCCATCATCACTTTACTTATGCTGTAGATCAGTGGTGCCCAACCATTCAACCCTGTGGGCCAGATGAGTGATGTGGCCCCGGCCCTGCATGCCTGGCCGTATAATCTAGACCACAATACTTGGAAATTCAGTGGTGGCAAAGTAGTGGCAGGATTAATTGCCATTGTTACCTTGCTGCCAGATTTCTGGATCTGTGTGGAGCCCTGCAGCCTGGAGGTTGAACATCACTGTGGTAGAGAAACTGGTCCATCCAAGAGTTGTATCCTAATTTTTGGCAGTAGACAAATGGAATCCCCCAACTTCACTCTGCTTCTGCAACACAATTTGCTTAATGAGTTTACACACTTCATAACCAAGGGGAAGAGCTTATGCCTCAGGGGAGGGTATTTCCTGAAGAACTTTTGAGATTCCCTAAGATGCTATGGCTATACATCTGTCAGGTCTGTGTCTCAAATTTAGCTGCAAGTGAATAGTAGATACCCCTAAATAGTTGATGTGGTCACTGGATATTGGTGTTTGCTCAAAAGAAATACAGTCGATAACCTCCTCCCTTCCCAGTGTATTTCAGTAATAAAATAATCTTTCTTTCTTTTCTTGAATTTGTGACATTCACTATATTTGTTAGAAGTATGAAGACAAATTAAAGGAAAACATGCCTTGCATCAAAAGTTTATAGCTCATCTCTAAATATTAATTTTATCTTTTTAGTTTTGGGAGATCACAGTATAGTTTAGTCACAAATGTCCTCTTTACGGTTTGCAGTTAAGATAGAATATCCCATAACTTAGTACATTAGAAGCTGTTTCACTTCTCTTCAAACAGGTAACCCAAGGTGCCTGTAGACGCGCAGGACACCTGCTCTGACATGCTGTAATTACTCGATTAATTGGCAGGAGCACTTTAAGTAAAACTTGTTCAATGACTTCTAGTTAAAGTGTCCCTGCTGCCATTTTGAAACATGAGATGCTGAATATACAAGACACTGTGGATATTTTAATTACAGTGGCTCCTGATAGCCACTGTAATTAAAGTGCTCCTTGCCCTCACCTGCACCCCCAGAGCACGTGTGAAGATGCCTGCAGTCTTCATGCAGGTTTCCAGTAGAGTCTTTGTAAGGGTGAGCTATACCATCTGAGAACACTTCTCTGAAGTCAGTTTACAAAGATAAGAAGTTGTCAAGGATTTAGCAGATTAGGGAGTCCTGCTTATTCATAGAATCATAGAAATTAAGGGACCTTGAAAGACTGAGTCCAACCCGCTTTTTGCTTTGAAAGAATGGAGAGCTTTCTTTCCTTATTGGCATTTGAGTAAAATAATCTGCTTAGCACTCATCAGGAAGACCAGAAGGCAGCTTGTCATAACTGCAGGTTTAATCTTGGCCTGTAATTGGGTTTTAGCTGAGACCTCCATACCATTCCCCCACACAGCTTTTAAACCTGGTTTTATATATGTTGTGAACCTGAGCTTGTTTACCTTGCTGGGGTATCAGCTACTACCAAGTTTTTGCTGTAAAGTACACTAAAACTGATCTGATCTGAAGTTTGAGGTGTGGCTTTATGGTTGATCAAGACTTTCATAGCAAGTGTAGTATAGTTTGCCATCAGCCTCTTTGTGCTCCTTTGCCTGGCAAGTAATAACTTTGTGTGTCTACACATGTGATTAATGCACATGAATAAACTCTGGAGCTTATTGGTCTGGAGTTTATTTGTGCGCAGTACACGGAGCCCACTTAGAACAGCCTGGGCTGCTAGGGGCCCCAGGAGTCAGCCTGCCAGCCTAGGGCTGCTCAGATGGGGCTCAACATGATGTGGGGGGACTGGCTGAGGCACAAGGGTGCTTCTGTGCCTTTTTCAGGCGCTGCTGCACATGCAAAAACTCTCTTCCAGGTTAGGACTTGAAAATGATGAAATCTGCACCAGGTTTTTACATGTGCCCTAATAAGGGCACACATGTAGACGCTGAGACATTTACTACTGTGCAGTTAATTAGTCAACTGTGGAGCAAACGTCTGGTATAGATGTGCCCACTGTGTACCACCACTGGCAATAGCACAGTTTGGGAACCTCATTTTCTCAAGCCCAACTGTTTCAGGCATATTAACATTTATCTCCCTTTGGGCAAACTAAAGTATTAATTTGCCTTGTATTGCTGCCATCACAACAGTGATTCCAACTTGGTTAACCACCAACTTGTAGCAGTCTGGGGTAGTCAGTTTCCAGAGGGCAATAGACTGTCTCCCTCATCTAAGTATCTACTACCAGAGGATGAAGAAAAGCTCCTTTCCAGGGCTGGCCCACCATTTTTTGGGGTCCCCTGCAAGAAATACTTTTGGGGCCCCCCGCCCCAAAGAAGGTGGGGGTGGGTGGTGAGCGGCCGGACGCAGGGGCATAGGTGGAGGAAAAAACCAAAATTTGGGGGGGCTGTGTGCATGCACATGCCCCCCCCGTTGGAAAGTCTGAGGGGGGAGGGGAAAGGACCAAGAGGGGGAGTGGCATTGCCCAGCATTGCACTGCCCTGGCCACCTTCCCGGCCCTGACCATGCCAGCCCCAGACGCTGCAGCAGCCTTGACTCCCGCCACACCGGCCTCTGTGCTGGTCCCGGCAGCCTCCTGGCTGCATCGGCACTGGCTACGCCTGACTTGGCTGCTGGGGCCCCAGCACCTGCCCCAGGTACACCAGCCCTGGCTGCCTCCCCACTTTGGCCCCAGCCACATACAGTCCAGGGGGGCCTGGAGTGGGACCAGCCTTGACTGCAATGCTGGGCTGGAGGAGATAGAGCCCCCGGGACCCCTACATCTGCCTTGCGTTGTCCCCAGGAAGAGCCCAGTGGTTCCTCCAGAGGCATGGCACCAGGCAGCCAATGGTGTGGGAGAGGGCATGTGGCCCCCCGATCTTTGCACAGGCCACAGCTGCGAGCTAGGCTCAGCCTCTGCTCCGTGCCTCGCCGCTGCTGCTTTGAAAGTGGTGGGCGCCGCCATGTGTGTCCCACCACAAGGTGGGCTGGGCAGCGAGGCACATGGCAGTGCCCGCTGCTTTCAAAGCAAAGATTGGAGGGCCACGTTCCCTCCCCACCCCTTGGCTACCTGGCGCTGTGCCTCTGGAGGAGCCGCTGGTTTCTGATTGTTCTGTGATCCAGCCAGGCCAGGGCCCCAATCATGGTGAATGGGGGCCAGGTTGTGGGGCAATCCCCACGATGCAGGAGGAAGTAGGCCAGGGGCAGGGGTGAACGATTCGCCCTTTCCCTACCCCACTCTGTCCTGCACTGTGGGGGTCTCGATCTGCCCTCCCCCCAAGTCCATGGAAATAAAAAAAAAAAACAGATTAAAAGAAACGTACCTGCCTGTGCCTGGGCCAGCTGTGATCCTGGCTGTGAGTGCGCAGGGTAGCTCAGCGTGCCTGCCCCCCCTGCTGTAGAACCCTGTGGCTGGGCTGCCCTAAGATGATGCCTCTTGCTGCTTTGTGTTTGGGGGGGGAGTGAGCCCTGTTAGCTCCTCACTTCTGTTGCCTATGCGCAGGGGGCCCCTTAGCTGCAGTGCCCCCAGTGGCTGCAGGTTTCGGAGCATAGGACGGGCCAGCCCTACTCCTTTCCCTGCTATTTCAGAGTCAGCTTGCTCCTTCAGTTCCTTGTATAACAGGGAGAGAAATTGGGCAGTCTTTGGCACAAAATGCTCTTCCTCAAGTTTGGAAAAGAACTAGATACAACCTGAATTGTGTAATTGTTTTAACTCTTTTAGTTTTTTAACCCTGTTATATAAATGAAAGCTCTTTGAAAAGGGAAGTGGGCAGTAAATCTGTGGAGCAAAGAGAAGTTATCAGGAGTAATTACAGACCAAGTGAAGGACAGTTGAAATAAATAAAAGATGAAGGGAAGGGAAGATGGCTGTTATGAGCTATGGGTCGCACAGAATAGCAGAGGGAACATGAAGGTTATAATGAGTCACATATGTGTTGTGTAAAGTCCATGTTTTTCTGTGTCCAGTAATGTTTTTGTTGTTCTGAAACCCACTGTCTGAAGGTGTAGTATAGGTGTCCTTTCAGGACAAGGTCTGTCAGGTTAGAAATTGAGTGCTTGTTCTTTTGGTTTCTTTTTTTTTTTTTTTTTTTGGTCTTGTCTTATTTTGGTGGGTATTTTTAAGAAAAGTGTTCTTCCAGTGCCAAGTGTTCTTGGGTGCTTAACTTTTTAACTTTGTTCCAGAATAAAAATGCAATAATAATATAGTAGTTGCTTTTGTTTCATCTACATAGGGTATTTGGTGCATTGGTTGAGGTATATTGTGTTTAGGGTACAGGGTTTGAAAAAAACTACTGCAGGCCTGCCAGGCCCTGCTGCGGCCAAGAAGCCTGCCAGCTGCCAAGGAGATAGGTGCAAGGTGGTTCTGGGGCCCTGCACCTCTGGCTGCTAACAGGCAAAACTTGTGACATGGGTGCTTGTGCAACTGTCTCTTAGGGCACAGAGGGATGAAAAAAAACTGACACAGACCATAACAGCCTGTCAGATGCGATGGAGGAGTCGAAGTTTCCATCTGGTCTGAATTGGGCAGAGAACAGAGACTTGGGAAAAATACTTATTTTATGCAGAGTGGAATTTCTGTGGTTGGTGACAGAGTCACTCATCTGAAAACAGCCAGTAACCTCTTGGATAGGGCATTCATCTGCAGTATGGGAGACTCGGATTCCAATCTTGGCTTTGATTCCAGCAGAATGGTGACTTGACTCTTGTCTTCCAAATCCAAGCCTTAACCACCAGATCATTTGATAAACTTTGGAAGATTGCAGTTACTGCCTGATGCAGAATGGGAAAACTTCTTAAAAAATGGGTTTTCATAGGACAGGAAAAAATATTTCCCCTCTATCTCTTGTGAAATTTTCTGCTGTCCATGCAGAAGGGCTGTAATTAAATTTATTTTGGACATGTTTACACCAAAATTAGGAGATCTGGTAAGGGCTTGAAGGTGCACAAAGCCATTGATCATCTGTCAGTGGTTCTCAACCTTTTTAGACTCCAGGCACCCCTTGGAGAATGCTGGCACTTTGCCTTCACTAATTTTTTTACTATGGAAAAATAATAGAACAATTGTTTTATTGCAGAGAACTCAGAAAGACCATGGCAGGTCAATTGATGCTATAGATCCTTAGGTAAAATCTCTGAGTTTTTTTTTATATCTTGTGAATCATGTGTAGGTGTGTACACAACCAGCAGTGTTAATATTGCATGATATCCTTAAGGATCTCATGGCACCCCAGAGTGCTCTGGCCGCTGCTTGAGAATCACTGGTCTGTATACTTCTAATGTTAGCCAAGAGTTACATTTTTGGTTGTCTCCATTTAGTGCTGCTAAGCTTCAGTGCCTACAGGTAGGTTAATTTCCTAGCTTGCTCTCCTTTGTGGTATGGGTGGACCAGAATCATTCCAAAGGACTATGCCAGGAAAATTTACTAAGTCTGCAACTTCTTGCTCCATCTTCCAGAAATTCTGCATCTTCCCCCACCCACTTCTCTACTGCCCCAAACCAGGTACAGCTATTAAACCTCCTGTTCACCAGCTAACCCTCCCACCTTTTTTTTTTCCATCAGTTCCATCTAGCTGTTAGCGCTCACCATTTGCCTAGGTCTCCACATTAACCAGGTGTACTCAGTGCAGTCCCACCTGGCCCATAGAGAACCATCACATCCTGTAGAAATCTGAACAGTATCCAGGCTTCACAATTGTAGCAAGAACATGAAGTGCTGCAGAGTCCCTTCAGTAGGCCATCTGGATTGGAGTGGTCATTGACCCTCTGGCTTAGCAGAACTGTTTTTGCATTAAAGGTATGCAGAAACAGACTGAGAAACAATTAGGATGTACATATTTAAGATATGAATATCTTGAGAAAGATATATGTTCTTATATTATTTACTAAAATAATTTTCTGGGAAAGGTGGTATTTCACTGGAATGCCTCCGCTGCCTTGGCCCACTGGCATAACAGTGGCTTTTGGGTCACATTTCAGCTGTGATGGAGAACGGCCATATTCCATAAATCTGATGTGAGGCAATAGTGATAGCCCTGCCAAAACCAGGAAAGCCGGTACATGACCCTGGGAACTACAGGCTTATCTCTTTGCTCTGCACAACCTATAAGCTCCTGGAGCGGCTCATCCTTCTAAGAATCAGCCCTGTCATCAGCCTGTTTCTCTCCCAGGAACAGGCCAACTTTAGACCGCATTGCACCTGCTGTGAACAAGTCCTTACCATCACTACGAACATCAAGGCTGGTTTTCACTGCAAGCTCAAGACCAGGGCTGCCTTCATAGATCTTTTCTTGGCCTAGGATACTGTATGGAAACATGGACTGATGCTCAAACTGTCCCTGCTGCTGCCATGTGCCAAATTACTTCAGCTGCTGTGGACTTTGAGCAACAGAAGGATGAAGGTCTACCTATGAGGTAAGGTCAACACTCCAAAAATACTCAGCAACGGCCTCCCACAGGGTAGTGTTCTGGCAACAACACTTCTTAACATCTATATAAAAGATATACCCTACACATTATTGTGGAAATTTATCTATGCCGATGATATCTCTTTGACAACACAAGCAAAATCTTTTCAGGGCATTGAAGCCACACTGAACTCTGATTTATCAATAATGGCTGAATATTTCCATAAATGGAGACTACAACCAAATTCAACCAAGTCCGTAGTCTCCGCATTCTATCTTGACAGTCACAAGGCACGTAATATTCTCAATGTCACCTTCTGTGGAGAAAAGAATCAGGTCATGATGCACTTTATTTACCTTGGGGTGACCCTCGACTGCTCCCTAACCTACCATTATCACCTCCAAAAGACTGCCATGAAAACAAAGGCATAAGTGAACATCATCCGAAAGCTCGCCAACACAAGCTGGGCTGCAAAAGCTGTCGTCCTTTGCACTTCTGCCATAGCCCTGGTCTTTTCAACAGCTGAGTACTGTGCACCCATCTGGGCTTCAAGTCGACATCACACCAAATTCATCAACACACAACTCTGCTCAGTAACGCGGACTGTCTCTGGAACTTTGATACCAACTCCAGTGCGGTGGCTGCCATCCCTTTCAAACATTGCTTCTCCTTCTGTTCGATGGGATGCAGCAAAATACAGAGAAATAACACATATCAATAGTAAGCTGGACCTTTCCATCCACAGAGACCATTAAGATCTCCCAACTCGTCACATGATTTTGTGAAAACCTTTTTGGACACTAACCGAACGCCTCCTATACTGAAGGAGGAAAGCTTGGGCAGAAAACATGTTCCCAAATTAAATATCTTGTCTCCAACCTAACAATGCAACAACTGGGCTTCAACCTTCCACGGACCATGTGAACAACACTTAATAGGATATGCACTGGACATGGCTGGTGTGGCCACCTGATGTCCAAGTGGTGCTTAAAAACCTTGCTTGGCTGTGACTGTGGAAACCCTGAGCAAACCATGAAGCATATAATAACATCCTGCCCCAGGTGCAAGTTGGAGGGTGACATTCTAGAGTTACATTTGCTTTCCAGCAGGGCATTGGTCTTGTTGGGGAATTTGGAATTAAAGCTGTGGTGATAGCTCTTATTCCTAAAGCCATATGAAAGAAGAAGACTAGAAGAACTAAGTTACTGTACTTAAAGCTGTTTTCAGTTTGGAATAGCCAAGACATAATTTCATAATTTTTTTTGTTTTTTTACTAATATGGCATGTGCGGTCGCTGCATAAAGGTAATGTCAAGGCGTATGCAACCTTATTTGTGCTTATTCTTCTATGCATTGTAATATTTTATGTAAATGTAATTTTAATATATCTTTATAATGTAATCAAGGGTGTTTTAGTGAGGGGATGATTTTTTTATTTTTTTTTTTAAGTGCCCGGTACCTATTCACACTTGGAAGTAGTCACTGAGAATTAGCATTTGACAGAAGTTTAATTCATCACTGTTGCCCGCATACTGAGGCAGGGGAGCCAGGCTATGACCAGATAATGCTAAATTTAGATTTTAAAAGGAAAATTATAGCATGAAGTGATACCTTGAAAAAGAGACAGTCCATTAGATTAGTAAATCCCCATGTCTGAAAGAATGCATATATGTTTTAATTGGTTCAGGAAAAACTTCTGCTCTGGTAAACATACACCTTTTTGGGGGCAGGAAGTTATTGGCATAGTGTGACCATGCCCTAGAATCAAGAAGGTGACATATATGAATAGGCAGATAAGCAACTGTACTTAAGCCTGCCTGAGAGCATGACCTTGTCTGTAGTTTCCCTGGGTACAGAGAGGCCGAGTGGAGCAAGCTGGCAGGAGAAACAGCAGGAGGCTGCGATAGGTCGGAGACAAAAAATGCTTTTTAACCTATTGAAGCTGGCTAGAGACATCACCTTGGATTTAAGGTGCAGGGTGAGAACAGGTTATTCTTCCAATATTTTTGTTTGATTGTTTACTCTTCTATCGCTGTCTGTGTCTCAGCGTATGGTTACTGATTTCATGGTTTCATAGTTGGTTTGGTAGGGTCAGAAGGAACCCGAGCATATCATCAAGTCCGACCCCCTGCCATGGTGGGAAAGAGTACTGGGGTCAAACGACCCCGACTAGGTGTCTGTCTAGCCTGCTTTTGAAGACCCGCAGGGTAGGAGCAAGCACAACTTCCCTTGGAAGTTGGTTCCAGATCCTAGCCGCCCTGACAGTGAAGTAGTGCCTCCTGATATCTAGCTTGAATCTACTCTCGGTCAACTTATGGCTGTTATTCCTCATTCCTCCTGGTAGTGCTCAGGGAGGGAACAGGGACTGTCCCAATGCCTGCTGGTCCCCCTTGGCCAGTTCGTAGACGGCCACCAGATCCCCTCTCAGCCTTCTCTTGTGGAGGCTGAACAGGTTCAGATCCTGTAGCCTCCACTCATAGGGCGTTCCTTGCTACCCTCTAATCATGTGGGTGGCCCTCCTCTGGACCCTCCTGATGCTGTCCACGACCCTCCTGAAGTGCGGCGCCCAGAACTGGACACAGTACTCCAACTGCAGCCTGACCAGTGTCGCATAGAGGGGGAGGATCACCTCCTTGGACCTGCTCCGTTATTTCTTATAATCTTTTTATGATCTTTTTACAAACCACTTGTCAGCAATACTTGTGAATCTAGAGTATCTGACCATGTAGACTTGCCCATTCTATAGAAAGGAGTATTCATCTAGCTGGCAAAGTTGCTTCTGTTAAGGCCTGGCAAGGCCTGTGGGAGACAGGTAGGGCTGAGGCAAGACAGGCCAAAGGCACATCACAGACAGTATAGTATTTATTTCTGTAAACTTCTGTAAACTCTGATTATTTTTGTGGGATCATTTTAAAAATCTGTTCTTCTCTTACAATGTCTAGCACAATTCCTCTTTAGTACAAAAGTAGATATGTTTATCTCCTTCACTCTTTTGGAGTGTTTATGGCCTCATGCAAATTTCTACACGCATACATACATACCTGTGTTTATGTGGAGTAACAAGTTCCTCACCAGAAAATATTTTGTGATGAAGAACTTTGCTAACCGTTTTCATTTGGAAGTTAACAAAACTGGTCTTTGAATTGCAAAGTTATTCTTCATTAAATGTAGTTTTAGTCTTTGGTGTCATGATGTTTAAAGGTCTTTTTCTGTAACCATAGTACTTTGACACAGGCACTGTCATCTTACCAAAATGAATGGCTTAGTGATAGTCTTTATAATTACAGTCTTGTGACTGAAATTACTGGGACCGCTCACAGTTAGTAAAGTTATAAGTGTTGGAAGGATGTAGGCTGATGGGTTTGCTCAAATTCATCCTGGGTCTTTGCTTCAATGTTCCACTTGCTGTCCACATGCCAAAAACACAATGGGAAAATGATGAAATAAAATGATCATTCTGTATTCCCCGGGTAGGCTGCAAGTTTCCTTATTTTTGGTGGTCAGGATCTTCTGGAGGATCTTAATGAAATTTTTGTATCCATCAAGGTGGTCGTCAGATCTTTACTATTCAAATAAGACTGATCCTACATACCTTGTTGCTGTGCCCTTTCCAAGGATAGATCTGGTGATTCCTAGTTCCCCTTGCTCTCATGGGTGCAAATTATCTTGTTGCAGGGTTCTCAGATACTATCAGTAAAATATTTTTGCTTTATGAAGTTAACTGTTTTTAAGCACTTCTTACCTCTATTCTGTGTGAACTGTATTTTGAACTAATGAATGCTCTCTTTAGAAAGATGTAGTGATTGCCAAGTAACACTTGGGGGAGACTTCATATCTTGAAGATATTACATATCTTTAGATTTCAGTTGATTCTTTTTGTTTAACTGTAATGAGTTACTTGTATGTAAGTTGAGTTGTATTATTCTAAAGTGGATGAAATAAGAAACTTGGTTTTTTTCTCTTTTTTTTTTTTTTTAGTTGTGACAGAAGAATAGTTCTGCTGACTGGTTGTGCTGAATCCTTCTGATAGCATCTTGATATTATTTAAGTACCTCTTATTGATGGTATCCCATCACATTTCCTCCTAAATGTTTTAAGATAGAGTTGCATCTGGATTTTTCCTTAAGGCTTGAAACTGGAGAGAGGGTGTTTGTTTGTTTTTTAAAATCTTGGTTGTGGGTCAGAGAAGGGGGGTGAAATTTCAGTCTGGAAATGAGGAGGGAGCTTCTGATGATCATAGATTCCTTGGGGATATGAGTGAGTGATCTTTCTTCTAATTCCCAGTTTCCGCTCATTCAGATTTCCGGAAAATTCATCTTCTGAGTGAAACTTTTCAGGTCTGATTTTTGTCTATATGTGATCAAAATTTGGGTCACTTTATAAAATGGTTTTTGTTTAATTTTTATGTTTTGAATGGGGGATAACGAGAGGAAAATGTACTCTTCCCCAGTATTAAAACATATGTTTTATGTGACTTTAAAAAAGAGAAAAACCTGAACAATTGGAGTTAGAAAGTTGAACTCTTACAAAAATGAAAAGGCTTCTGAATTTGGAAACTGCTGTATCTGTTGCCAGAGACGGCATGGCTAGTTCTAGCTTGCTTAAAAAATTCTGCAAGAAGTTCTCTCCAGTAGCAGCTTTCATTAGGATCCTACTTGGGCAGGGTTTTTAACAAAGAAATGACTATTGTTTTCGTTTTTTAGAAACATGGAGACATAAAGAACAAAGCTGGCTCTTTTTTAACTTTTAAACATTTTGGGACCCAGTAGCTTCATTTAAGTATTTTTACCATTTTTAATGGAAATAATTAGGTTTCTTCATACTTACAGCATCTTTATGATAAAAATTGTTTCTTAAGAATATAAAGAAATCAACAGGAATTTGTTATAAAACAGTAGCTGTACTACTCCATTCAATTAGTTTAACTTTCTCTCTTCCCCCAGTACTAGTAGAATGGACCTATTCCTGTGTTATTCGGCCAGAATTTTAAGATTATGCCCTGCCCTAAATCTAGAAATAGTCAATCATGTATAACTTATTGCTATACAGTGTTACAATGCCATGCCCCATGGAGTTCTGCTATATTAGGCTTGTTTATTCCTTGACACATTCCACATATTTTTCCAGATGGCATCGTTGTTGTTGTTTCTTTTTTTTTAATTACACACTTATGTACAGCCTCACTGGAATATAGGCAGATTTCTCAGCATATAATAGAAACTGGTATAGAGTGTGTGGAAGGTATTCAAGATGCTAACAACTTTGCCTAATCAAAACTGGCTTTTCATTGGGTCACCAAAAGTTATGTATGCAATCTAAACACTATGACCCAGATCCATGAAAGAACTCCAGGCATTTCTGTCCCACTTAAGATGTCTATGTCCAAATTTAGTTCTTTAAAATCCTTGCTCATTGGCCTTCTAATTCTGGAGGCAGCTGAGTCTTTGATATCAAAGTTCTCTTGTTTCCACAACTTCTGCTTCTGGGGCTGCTTAGAAACACTTGAGAGTTGACACTGCTACGAGTAGCTCTGTAGTTCCTTGCACCTAAGATGTATTAGGATTCAAAACTAGGTGTTCCCTTGCCTTTGCCTCAGAGCTCATGCTTTTAAACTTTATTCCACTGGTCACTAGAGTATTTGCACAGTGTGAGATTAAAATCCATGTTTTATACCACCTAGGAGAGTATCCCAGCCAACAAACAAGAGAATCATGTCTACTGTTTTGTTTTCTCTCTGAAACTTTTAAGGTCTCCATGTGAAGTGGAACAGGCAGTAGTGTAACCAGGGTGGAGTGAATGGGGAAACAGCTTGGAGGGGGTGCCAATATGGTCCCGTCCCACAAAGAGGCTGTGGCACGCAGAGCTGCACAGCCCAGCCATATGGAGCGGGGCAGGTGCAGCTGGGTAGGGGCAATGTCATGCCCCACAGTGTATCTGGTAGGGGGAGGAGGGTGGAATGACACCCCTTCCTTCATTTGGGGCTTTGCCATGGGGGGCTCAGCCCTGCCCCTGGGGGTGAAGGGAGCCCACACTGCTGTTTGTCTGTCAGTGGCAGCAGTTCAGCCCATGCTGTTAAAACGATAGCTGTAGCTGCTGCAGCTCAGGTGAGGAGAGGGCAGGCAGGTAATACTCCTTTGCCCCCCCCCCCCCTTTTATCCCCCCAACTCCCGTACTCCAGCTCTTCAGTGATCAGTATAATTCTTCTCCCATCCTGGGCACTGGGACAGCTTGGGATGCCTCTGGAAACAGGAGTTGAGAATATACAACAATTTTAAGTGGAAACACTTGTGCTGTTTTATAAAAAAGATGCTGCTGCATACTATGCCTATATTACCGGAATATGGTTTGATTTTTTTTTTTTTGCTGCAGATGAGAAACAGCATGTTTTTATTTGGTGTTTTTGAAACTTTGGGGATCACTCTCTTCCCCTTACATTTCCTTATTGCCTCCATTTCACATCCCCTTACACTTGAGGGCACTATAATGTCATGCATGTCTTTACGAGGTAAAGTTGTGTGGTTTCTTACTGATATGGATTGGAACTGGTCAGGGGAAGGGAAAATACTCAGAATAACAATTTCTCCCTTTTCCTCACCTGTTCTTAGTTATAGAGAGAGAGAAGGTGATTTTTGAGAGTTATTCTTGGGACTCAGCATAAGCAGAAAAAGGAACTCTGTAGTTTTCTTTTAAAATCTAGTGAAGCAGCTCTTTAATCAAAATGGTGTGAGTTGGTACCCTGAAAGGACATGATTATCCTGATGCAGGCAGATCTGTCTCTTTGATTTTTAAATTCAAGATGCAAATGTCTAGTCCACCTAAATCTGGTAGCTGAGTTGAGCACGGTTTACAGAACTAGCAAGGCAAGGCTAGAAGAAATGCAAAAGAGTTATCTAAAAAGAGCGGGGAAAAGAATCAAATGAGTGCTGTCCATGCCTGCTGAGTAAGCATAGGATAAAGCCCAGAAATTTCCTTCAAATAGTAATAGAAAGTTTGGAGCGTAATACAATTTTTAATGCTGCTTATTCCACCTCTTCTCCCCCCTTCCCCCCATCCATTTTTCACTTGCATAGACTATGCAGGAACTAGATTATTATCATCAAAAGGAATATGCAGTGCTTCCAAGTTTATGCTTAGGCTAAATGAAGAAAAGTTAGTAATTTTAGTCCATCTTCAGATTAATTTGGGAAGTCTAGGTGAGTGCCTTTAAAAGGGTTACCTGGACTTGTTATTAAATTATTATGCAGAGAGGTCTAGTTTCGAAAGGTTTTATGAACATCAGACTCCTAGAAGCATGAATGCTGAGTTTTTAGTTATTCAAACCCAGCTTTTTGGAGATCATGAAGCTCAGTACATAGGTGAGTAGGCTACTTCTATCAGGATTCCCTTTGCAGCAGTTTTAACCAACAGCCTATCAGGAGGGAAGTCCTTGTGACTGTGCTAGGAAACATATTCAGGTATTTTTCTGTACTTGGGTTGCTTTAAGATTTGGGTTTTGTTTGTCTGCATGCGCTGTCAGGACTTGCCCATAGTGACTTGCTCTGTAGCTTTCCCCGTAAAGAGGAATTAACTAGATTGTAAAGTGTTCTCCTTGTACTGTTGTATGAAGCTGGGCAGCAGTATGTTTTCTATCAAGAATTTAGAGTTGAGCTTGCAACAGGAAGTGAGAGGGACACAAGTGTAGGCTGATGAGTGGGGCAGTTTAGAGACCAATACAGTGGCTAAGTCTAGGAAGCTGGGAAGAAAAGCTATATTTCCCCTCCACTGGGAGGGCAAAGGAAGTGCTTAACTGGGTCATATATATGGGAACCAAGGCTGAGGCACAGAACCAGATTACGAGGAGAACGCAACGAAAATCCATTCTCAAAAAGAAACATTATTTACAATACAGTAAGTTTGCGCACATTCATGTGTGTTTGATGTAGGTAAGAGAAGGAAAGACATTTGATGATGATAGACTCAATTGCCATTTGATATGGAGTTTCTGGGGTGCCAGGTGAGAATTGAAGGGTTTTTCCAGTTGTGCTGTAGGTCACATAGGGGCCCTGTATGGCATTCTTTCTTTCCCTTTTTTTTCCTCATAACCCTAGCTTTGTATCAGTGGAAGGAACTTAACTAGAATTTAAGGCCATAAATATCAGGCCGTAGCAGCATGTGCTTTATTTCAGTCAGCTACTATTTTATATTCCATATTGCATCAAGTTTTGCACATCCTAGTGAGAAGGCCTCAGATATTAAAGCTACTTAACGGGTAAAAAAACTATCCCCTGGATTTTTTTTCTTTGTTCAGGAGTTTCAATTAGAACTTTCTGTTGCGATGGCTTTGTGCCTGTTAGTTTTAACACCCGTATTAACTGAACTTGAAAAACATTAAAGGGACAGATTTGTATAATGCATGTAAACACTGGGCTTAGTGTCTTTGACTTTCCAGAGTGGTGATTTTTGTTCAGACATCATTGTAAACATGTGGAACAGTGTATGACAGCTGCTAGGAAAGGCGTCGACTGCTACACAATCTTAAAACTCCCCTCTCTCAGATAAGTTTATATTCCTGAAAAACCAAAACAAAGCAAACAAAAAGCAGTACTTCTTTGTAGAGAAATAATTTTGATTCCCTTGATTTGGTCAATAATAGGCTTTTAGTTTACTTTGTGTCTACAGTTTCATTTTAAAATAAATATGAATTGGATACTTTTGGAACTTCAGTGAAGTAATTTAATATTATACTTGTTGAGAAAAGCAGTCTACACCACTTTAGGGAAGTTGTGGACTCTTAGTGAAGGTGTTCAAGAACAAGTTGGACAGTCACTGGTTGGTCTAGGCCAGGGGTAGGCAAAATGGCGGATCTGGCCAGTGGCTAGATTCCATTTCCCAGCAGCCCCTGCCCACATCACTGGAGCCAGTTTCCATGGAGACCCCAGCAGCAGCTGTGCCATGACAACACAGGGCTGGGGTTTCCAGGGAGATCGACCCCAGCAGCGGTGGCAGGGCATGTGGCTGGGTGGGGAGCTGCTCCAGGGCCGGGACTGGGATTTTGCAGCAGTGACAGTATGGTCTGGAGCTGGGGCACAGCTGCAATCTGCTGCCTGCATGCCCCTGCCCAAGGTGTGTGGGTTGCAGATCATGGCTTGGCCATGGCTCTGGACCATGTTGTCACTGCTACAAGATCCCAGCTCCTGAGCGGCCCCATGCCCAGCCGTGGGCCCTGCCAGGGGTGCTGGGTCTGGTCTCCATGGAAACCTCGGCCCCATGCTGCCACTGTGCAGCTGTTGCTGGGTTCTCCATGACTGCAGCGATGTGGACAGGGGTTGCTGGGAAATGGAGTCTGCTCCAGGCTCGATCTGTGCTGTGGACTGGACTTTGCCCACCCCTGATCTAGCTGTGGCTGTGTTTGTGTTCTGCTATGGGTATTTCTCATGCTTCTGGGCTTTGTTGGTTGCCCTCATCTCCCTCTTTGTGCTACAGCTGCTCATTTAACGTCATAGTTACGTTCTTGAAAAATGTGAATTTAAGCAAAACGATGTTAAGCGAATCCAATTATGTCCCAGTAGTTGCCTACTAGCAGGCAGCGGCCAAATAACGTTATAACTGAACATCGTGTGACTTTTTAAATGAGTATGTTCTGTAATAGATCAGTGACGTAATAACGAAACAACGTTAACCAGGACAACGTTAAGTGAGTACCTGTATTTGTGTCAGGGTGTTTTAAGCCTCCTTCGGAAGCATCAGGTGTTGGCCACAGCCAAAGCTTGGGACTTTAACTGGGGTGTGCCAGCGGTCCTGCTGGGACCAAAGCCAGAGGTTGCTGGCTAGAGGGTCTTGCCCTCTGCTCAGGGTCAGGAAGGAATTTTTTACCCCATTGTCAGATTGGTACAGACTGGGGGGATGCCTTCCTCTGTAGTGGGGAGCATGGCCCTTTATCTGGGATCTCTTGATCATCTATTGACAACAATTCATAGAAGCAAGACATTGGCTACCATGATTTCCCAGCTTTACCTGTGGCAGGTTAGGGTGTTATGTCTATGTTGTGTCAGGGTTGATGGTAGTTTTATGTAGAATTTAGGTCATGATTTTTATAGGGGATGATTTGGATAGGGATGATCCTGCCTCAGGCATGGGACTATTGAAAAGTCTCAGTTTGCCATAGGGATCTTGGGGCCACCCCGGTCGGGTGGCCGATGGCGGTTCTGGCGTCCGGCTGGTGGCCAGACAGATGACGTTCACAGACAAAAAAATTCTTCGGGGGCCGCCACTCTTACAACCTGCCACAGGCATGGGTTTGGACTAGATGACCTTTGGAGATGTCTTCCAGCCCTACTTCTCTATGACTATTAAACATTATTACAGCTTTTCTGTCCCTTCCCTCATCTGTTTTTGTACATTTTTTTTTTTTTTTTTTCACTGTGGTGTCCCTTAAGGGTTTTTTTTCTTGGTGGTTCTGATTCCTCTACGTTTTGGCTACCTTTCGTCGTGGAGTTACAGCTATCATCTCTGACCTGCAGATCTACTGTCCTTAGTTCCATCCTAAGACTTCTGTTCAGATCCAGCACTTGAGCATTGAAGTTCTGCTGCCAGCTCGAATTCAGCAATCAAAAGAATTAATTCCTCTCTGTTCCTCCCTTCCCTAGGACCTCCATCAGCTTTGAGTCTTCAATCATTTGCTCTAAACCTCAACATCATCTTTGACTCTTCTCACAAAACCTTCTACTATTGTGCTTCTGCGTAACACAAAGCCTGTTCTTTTCCCCTTTAAAACTCTTATCCAGACTGGGAACATTTTTCACTTTACTACCACCTCCTCTCTGGCATTCTGGACTCTTGGTGTTTTCCCCTTCTCTTCAGACTATTCAGAATATTGCCATAGAAAAGTTATGCCTTGTCCCTCTCTCACTGTGCTAGCATTTACTTATTTGCGGTTCTTTGTTTTTCAGCTTCAGTATAATATTTAAACTTCTTTGGTTTCCAAGACCCTGCATTTTTCTCCCCTTTGCTTTACCCTAACATAGTCATAACTGTTTTTGTGTTCCTTGTCATTCAGTCCTTTATACCCAAACCCCTTTCCTGAGCTGGTCTTCAGTGTCTCTGCACTTTACTTTTTAAATCATCCTCAAAATGTATGTGTTCTCCTAAAGGTTCTCCCAAGAGGGCAAGAGAAACTCAAACAAAATCTTGAGGTTAACAAGTTATTTAGTGAACTTAAATTCTCAGTTTCCACTTCTTTTATTACATAACCATTTCTATTTCTAGTCTAGTCAGATGGAGACAGATCTTGTCTTTTTCTAAGTGACTGTAAAGTTCATAATTCATTAATGTCATATAAATACTACACTTGCATTATGCAGTGCTGCTAGTCATGCAAGAGGTTCTGAAGTTCTGTGTATTGTCAATACATGATACTTTAGGAGGGGAAAACAGGGCAAGACTGGGAGGAAATAAGACAAACGATTTCCAACTGTCTGAAATAAGAAGTGAAGAAAAACTGTCAGCCTGTGGGGAGTCACAATTTAGTGCCACTGTTTCTTAACAGAGATCTTAGATGACTAAGATGCAGCTGAAAAGGCCAACAGCAGGCACATGCAGTTATACAACTTTTATTTTTCTCCCGTCTAGATTTTTGAAGCTATATAACAGTCAAGAGTATCTTCAGCAATATACTATTGCAGGTACACTTGTCACACCATTTTCTAAGGTATATTAAAACATCAAATTCAGTTCTCTTGGGGGGCGGGGAAGGCTTACATTCTGTCTGTTTTTTTTATATTTACATATTAGCGCCCACAAGCTCCAGTGGGGATGCCATTTGATTGATTAAAGTACAAACAAGAGAAAGTCTTTGCCCTGAGATTCATATTTTTTCCCTATTAAAAGAGTTAATTTCTTTAGATCATGATTGTAAACCTTTCAGTAAATAATCTTAACTGACCATTGAAGATTTTTAGATTAAATAATGTGTTCATTTAATTCACTACCACTTTTTCTTTTTAGTAAAGTTTTGTTTGGGAGGCCTTTTAAAGGATTGGCACTTACTGTACTTATTTGATTCAGAGTTGAGTTTCTTGCCCCACTTTTCATACTTGAAGGAGGGGGAAAGTCCCTTGTCTTGGAATCGAGTCTTGAGGTAGTAGGGGGATAACCAGCTGCTGCACCTCTGGCTTTGGCCCTGACCCAAGGTAGGGGCCAGAGTCGCAGCTGCTGCTTGCTGCCTTACTGCCTCTGCCCTGCCACCTCCCTCTGCAAACCCCTCTCCCCCCATTTACCCTTGCTCTGAGCCCAGAAGGCTCTGTTTGTGCTCCAGCCTGGAGCATGTGCTTGCTCTGGCCCCAGTCCAACCCTGTAGCAGTGGTGGTGGCATGACAGCTTCAGCCAGGCAGAGGGGAAGTGGCGGGGCAGGGAGTGGTTGGTGGCAGGCAGGGGCAAGGGGCAAGCTGCTTGCCTGCCCCCTCTCCCCCACACCCCGCCCCCCTGCCACTGCTTTCCCTGTTGCAGCAGTGGGAGGAAAGAATTTAAGATGACCCTCCAATAATTAGATTATATACATGGAAAATTGCAACAAATTAGTAGTTTCCCTGTATAGAATGTAATTATTGGGGGTTGTTTTCAATTCAGGAGCAAGAACCAGTAGCTAGCTTTATACTTGTAATAAAGTTTTATAGCACAATAATTGAAGGGAACTTAGAATTCAAATTAATTTAAAATGAATTGCAGTACATTTAGATATTATCTCTGGCCCTGAAACTCCAGCCAGCTTTTTGTAATTTGCATTTACATTTTTCTCCTTTTTTAAAATGCTTTTTTTCCCCTTCCTTGTTGCTGAGAGAGGAACCGCAAGGCACAGAACTGAGGTTCTGATCTTGGAGCTTAACCTTAAGTGCAAGAGCTGTTCCTCCAGCTTCTCCAGGATCTTTCTATGAGTTCTAGCAAATCCTCCCCCTGAGGTATCCTCTGAACATCTTTCCATTTTATAGCAATATAAAGAATGGCATAGCAGGTTTAACAATAGTCTGAGTATAGGCACTTAACTGACTTTACCCCTACTGACTTGTTGCATGACCCCAGACCTGTCACAGGCATCCTGTCACAAGCTCCTATCCTCATCTCTAAACTGGAAATAATACTTACCAGACTTTCCAAAACCTGCTTTGAAACGTATAGAAAAAAAATGCTGGAATGCTAATTTGAAGGGGTATTTCTGCATATATGCCAGTGCCTCCAGTTTATTTTTCATACAGTGTTGTGCTTCTGAGGCATACAGACATGAAGCATTCAGGCCTTAACTTGAGCAATACAATGATCATTCAGTTCTGTGCTTGTAAATATTTTTATTGAGCCAGCTGCTTTATTTTTGTATAGAAATTTTTGTTTTTAAAAATGCAAAAAAATCTTATTTTATAAATTTATGTTTTGTACTGTATTGTGGATTTTTTTCTGGAGCTTTTTTCTCTTAATTTATGTTAGTCCATCTAGCAGCCTACAACAATGCAGTGTTTGTTTGTTTGCTTGTTTTCTAAATGTATTATGCATTTTTAGATTTACATCCTTTGCTATTTCTCAGAAATAGCTGACGAAATGTCCAAACTTTCTAAGCAAACTCTGTTATGGGAGTTAACAATGAGAATTTTTACGAGGATGAATAATGGAGGAGAGGAAGGTAGGGTGACAGAAATTGACTGTTTTAGCTTGAATTGTAATCTTATCAATGGGGGGTGTGTGTGTGTGTGTGTGTGTGTGTGTGTGTGTGTGTGTATTTACATTCAGCTTCTATGCTTTGTATAATCCTTAAGTATTTACATTCCTTTAATCAAATCCTGCTTGTGTTTTAGCCTACTGAGTTTTTCATTTGCTACTGAAATGTAACCAGTTTTGATGTGGAAGAGGGGTGTTTAATAATATATATATATATATATATATATATATATATATATATATACAGCCTCATTACAAAATATTGTAAGAGAACAGATTAAAATGACATTGAAATTACAAAAGGAAAGCAGGGATCTCCCAAGTTGGAATTTGGCTAGGACAAATGGAAACCAAGCGAAGTATGGTTATCGCTTTGTAACTGCCTGACAAATCTGCACACAGAAGGCACTGCTCTGCAGGAAGGATCTTCTTAAGCAAGCTAAAATGGTGATCATAATGTTATCATTACCCTACCCAAAATATCTATATTACTGAATCTTACTGTTTTGCATGTACATGTTTGTTTGAAGGAATTTTAGATTTTCATAAAACACTTTGATTTCAGTTGCACATCTATTCCCTTTGTCTGCTATGTAATGTGAAAGGGAGGGTAGGATGATTTTAGGGAAGTGTGATTTGGTGTTGTGAATGAGACAGAATCAGTGCACTACTTTTAAAATATTGTATTCCTGCAAAAGCCTATTTTATAAGCTGTAAAATGATGCAGTGCCAATTTTTTATCACTCTCATTTTGGGTTTGCTTGTCTGAGAAGTAAGACCCTGTAGTCACGTTCAGATTATCTTAACTTTTGCTTAGGATTTGAAAGACCAACTTGAATCCGAATATTGTAACACGTATAAATGTTTTTGTTTGTGAAATTCAGATGTGCTTAGTTTAGCATGTTTGCTTCATCGATGGAGCTGTTTAAAATAGAAAAGCAGATGGAACAAATAAAGGTTTACCACACAGCTTGATCTTTCCCCGAAGCAGCAATCCATCATTGGGACTGCCGACAAAAACAGAAAAACAAGCTTCCCTTCTAAATTGTGATTGGACCTGGAGACATGGCAGTATTGTGCTACAGCTTTGTGATTGGCTCTACAAGAACACACCTCTGGAATCTGTTTATTCCCTAAAAATAAGATACAATCTTAACATTTCATCTAGAGATCTTTTTTTATCCTGCATTTAATATCCAAATGTTTGCTTAGTTTAGTCTCTTTGAAACAGCTTAATTAATGGTTCAATTAAATGGGTAAAATGAATTCAGTGTTGTTTGTTTTTATTCTTCCAAGTACAGTGAGTTCTATGTGGGTTGTTGTCTAGATCTGTGTATGTGGTGGTTTTTTGTGGGTGGGGTTTTTTGATATTCATTTTCCCAATTTTTTTTTACTTAAACCAAGCCGAAAGCCATTTTTAATCTTCATAATGCACTCATAATCTGGTATCAAAGGTTTTATTCTTAAAGCTATTTTTCTTGTGATCTCTGAAAAAATATCAACAGGGTTATTTAAATAGAGTATACTGTTTCTCCCTTTTACCTAGGACTGCTAAATCTGTTTGTAAATTATGCTGCAAGTAAAGCCACTTCATATATCATTACCTCAGTGTAGATTTAATTTATTTTTTCCTGAATATCTTTGATTGGTGATTTAAGAAATATAAAAAGGACCTAATGGTGAGACTGTGTAGTGCAAGACTATAAAATGGACATAAAGGAGATATGTAACTGGCTGCTGTGAAGGTTTTTACTGTGTTTCTGGCATAGCTGCACACATCAGAACTCATTAACCTACTTCTCCAAAAATGCCTTGCCCATCCAATGGAGGTAGATAGTATGGGGGGAAAAATAATTTGTTTGTAATAGTTTAAATGAAGCAGACACATGAAGCCAAGAGGCTTGTGAAATATTATATCTTGTTTCAAGAACCAGCACTTGGTAACAGGCAAGTAACAGCTGAGCAAGTGCCTATACTGAAGAGGAGGGGGCAAATGCTGAGAAGGGGAAGGATGAAATAGGCTTGCAATTTAAAACAGAGCAGAGACAAAGAAGATGCTCTTTGAACAATATAGGAGAGTAGCTGGATTAAGATTTAAACATTACACTTCTTGAATTTTTAAATGTTTAGTTACTTTAGAAAGTTAGCAGTTATTTAAAAAAAAAAGCCTGTTCTGTTTTGCCTTAGCATTCCCATTTGTCTGTTTATTGAAATACTAATTGTTTAGACAGTGAAGCAGTTCTAATTTTTGAGAAACTGATAAAACTTACTGTTGTTCAAGAAATCACTTGTTTGTCTTAGTCTGATTTAAACCACCTGCTCTAAAAAGTCTAATATTCTTGTAAAAACATTTAACCTTCAGATGTTTTGCTTGTCCTTGACACCCTTTGCCTTTAACTGAATGATGGGGAAATACCATACTTTGGAGGGGGAGGAGAAGAATTATCCAGCCAAAAATATTTGAAGCTTTCTGATTTTGCAAGTCCTATAAAGTTGCCTTAATCAGCACAAAAAAAGGGGGAAAAAAAAGCTGAAGAGTTAATGCAACTGAGTACTCTGCTGATTCTTGCTTTCTTCATGCCTGTCCTTGGTTATAGAACAACTGGAAGTTGTTCTAACCAAAAAAACAAAGTCAGTTTCCCATGGGTGGGGTTGAAATACGTGCAGATAAATGGTGAGGAGGCAAGTGTGGTGACTGGGTTTTTTAAAATAAATAGTTGCCTCAGGACTGTTGTGGGAAGGATGGAAGCTTGCCAATCAATGCAAGGAATCCTCCTGACCCAATAATTGATGTTGTGAAGGAAAGGAATTATCTGACTTCTGTAGTGACTCTTTTCTGTGCTCTTGCTGAAGGCTTTTGGAGTCCATGGGAGTACCCTTCATGCTGTAACTTTTTTTCATGAGTTTGATGTGGAAGGTCCACAAGCAGTAAAGACCAGTAAACTGCTTAATGAGGTCACACATGTGACCTCATGAAGTGAAAACAACTTGAAATCTAATAAGCTTCAGAAAGTGAATTAAAATTAATGGGCAAGTATAATAGTTGCATCTGACTCCTGCTAGGCTTAGTGGTGCTATAATTACATTTTCTTAAACTAAGTATGAAAATTTTTGGTTGTTCTGAGAGATCTAAGTAATGAGGCTCTCAGATTATGTAGGGCAGGGGTGTCAAAGATCTGGCCTGCATAGATTCATAGATGTTAGAGTCGGAAGGGACCTCAATAGATCATCGAGTCCGACCCCCTGCATAGGCAGGAAAGAGTGCTGGGTTTAGATGACCCCAGCTAGATGCCTATCTAACCTCCTCTTGAAGACCCCCAGGGTAGGGGAGAGCACCACCTCCCTTGGGAGCCCATTCCAGACCTTGAACCTGAATCTCCCATGTGGTAGGCAGGAACACTGCCACACAGCCACCAGTGCTGGTGCAGGCCAAACCCACCTTGTGGAGTCCCACCATCCAACTCCCAGTGCTGCCCCTTGGCTCCAGAGTTGACTCATACAGTGCACGGACTGGGACTGTGCTGCACGTGGCTGCTCTGGCTGGGCTAGGATTTGCAGTGCATATGGCACCCACCCCCTACTGCCCGCCCAGGCACTTTGGGGTATGAGCTGCATGCAGTGTCCCCCTGACTGCCTCTACCAGACCAGGACATATGCATGTGGTGCCCAGAAGGGGTACCATGTGCAGGGCCAGTTTTGGACCAGCTGGAATGGGTGCTGTGTTGACTCAATCTGGCATTTGGGGGTGAGGGAGGGCAGGTCCTTGGGCCCAGTCTGGCTCATGGGGCTGGCCACGTGTCACTTACCTTGCCTATGGACTGGCCCCGCACCACTCATCTGGTCCATGGGGCCAGATGAGTTTGATACACTGATGCAAGAGAAACAATTTGTACACCAAATCTCTGTGCAAAAAGTAAAGCTTGAAAGTACAGGAAAATTGGAAAATATAAGTATAACTAATTTTGCTCCATCTACTTTGATTATAGTAATAGCAGTTACTTTGAAGAGTTTGGCCAGGGGGGAAGGGCGTGGAAGAGAGGGGGGGGAATTGCTGTGTGTCCAGCTGATGGCCTTCAGTAAAGATTATTTTCTCTAAACCTCATCATGAAAGGTTTACTGTTGACTGCAGAATGAGATTGCAAGCCAGTATCTTTGAACCCCCTCTGCCCCCTGGCTAGTGGTTTTGTAATGCTTGTGGGCATAGGTCTAGATAGTAAGCCTGTTGTCCCACTCCCTTCTTAGGGTTAGCTCCTAAGAAGATCAGCAGTTATTTGCATCACTGAGTCTGGGCAAAAGGAGTTTGTTTCTATCATGAGAATGTCTAGGAGTCTTAGTTATGGCCAGGCCCTTGCTAGGATTTCTACTGTTACCTTTTTGTCAACAGCAATGTTTCTTCCATTATTTCATCCTCTCTTTTGCTTCCATTGAGTAGCAGGGTCAGGGAGAGGGAGGGAAGGAAGTGGGATATGAATTAACCAACATCAGTAAGAAGGTGATATCAGCACTAAAGTACTTCTGGTAATGTTAAATAAAGTATCAATTTGGAGAGAGATGCCTGTAGGATGGTTCAGTTATTAAGCAATAACCCAATGTTTCACTTATGATTTGAAAAAATATCTTTGTAATTCATACTAGACATTTTTTTCAGTTTATGTTAACATCAGTATAACATGGACAGCCAAGGATCTTGCTTTTTTTCCCCATCTAGTAGCATGTCAAAGAAAAATGTAGTTTTGTGCACAAACTTGAAAATGAAGGACTGATATTACTGTGTGTTATTTGAGTGGAATTGCTGGTCCCTACCTCCTTGTAGGTGTCTGAAGAGGACTTCATTGAAACTTAGGTGGCTACATTGCTAAAACTGGTGCTAACCAATGCCCCCACTCTGCAAAAGATTCCTTACGTCCTCCAATTTGGCTTTAAAAAATATTCCAAGGGGCCTATGCTTGGGCTGCTGTCCATGCTCAGAAATTATCCATCTACCTAGGTTCCACATTACTGCTGCTGATGGTTGTGATCCAGATTGGTATTGGGAAGCGATTACATTCTGCTTGAGTCCCCAATTTCTTAGGCAAGGATAGAGCACACCTAGCAACCAACCTATCTTCTACACAATCACCTAGCTGTTAAGGTAGTTTCCCAGTAAATGGAAAACCTGGGTCTAGGCCCCTGAACTCAAAACTACCAGCCTCTGGGGGCTAAGCTGGCTTGCTGGGCAGCCACAAATGCAAGATTCATGGGGCCAGGAGAGCAAGGAAAATGTGCCTAACTCTGTAGCCAGTAAGGAGGGCAGAGAGCTTTGGGTTCTGGACTCTACTGCTATGGTACTGTATTTACTTCAAATAAAGATGTGGTTTCCTCCATTTTACATTGGGGGGGAGGGGGGGGGGAAAGAGCTCCTTGTCTTGGATCTGAGTATGAGATGTGGAGGGAGGTACTGGCAGGTTCTGTGGCTCCAAATCTGGCCCCAACCCAGGGAGCTGGGGCCAGAGCTGCCATACCCACTGCCACAGCTACCAGGCCAAGCTGAGGCTGTGCTCTATACCCCAGGCTGGAGCAGGGCCGGAGCCTGCCAGAGCAGAGCAGAGCAGAGCAGGGGTAAGTGGTGGGGGAGAGGCAGGGGGAAGGAGGGTGGGGGGCCCAAGGCTTTGGGGGGCAGGTACGGAGGGGACAGAGCAGGGGTAAGGTTTGGAGCAGCAAGTGATAGGGGTTGAGTTGTTTGACTCTCCCTGTCCCACTACCTGCCTCTGTCACTGCCTCCCCTACCTCTTGCCTTCCCCTTTACCACCTGCTGCCTGCCCCTCCAACTGCCTCCTCCTGCCATTGCTTTGCCCACTGCAGCAGTTGGGGGGATGAACTTAAGATGATTCTCCAGTAATTAGATTCTGTATATGCAAAATTCGAACAACATTTGCATTTTCCCTGTATAGATTCTAATTGTTGGAGGATCAGGGTCATCTTAAATTCAGGTAAATATAGTATCTTTATTTTTGATCAGTGCTGCCCAATGTAAAATATGTAACCAGTCCAGAGCATCAGTAGAGGGGAGCATGGCATGACTCTATGGCAGAATAGTTATGACAGTCTTTGTTGGAAGAGAGTCCTGGGTTCTAGCCTCTGCTACTAGCACTGTTTATGCAGAAGCCAGCCAGAACAGTGGTACGTATCAGACAGCGAGTGGTGAAAAGGCCTTGTATTTAATGTATTTGGGAAAACATGATTACATGGAGCTTGACTGTACTTGTCTAGTTTTTTTCCATATTATTTTGTCTAAAGAGTAGAAGACACCAGTAGACTTCTAGTTCTTGTTCTGTGCTTTTAAAATCTGCTCTTGTTAAACTGTCACTGAACACTGCTTATGGTGTGCTGTGTGATATGTATGTAATCATGGAGCCTGTAAGTCCACAAGTTTTGAGCAGTATCCAACAGCCCAGTGGATTAATTCTGGATCCTAGTGGCCTGTATAAAATCAGAACATCCTGGATAGGTCAGTGGATTCCACATTTTTTTGTTCTGAAGCAAACTAGTTGGGGGAACTGCCTTAGTCTCCATTAGAATCCCTTTCCCCTGTAGAGTGTGGTAGTTCATTTTCTTTAGTATCCTTTTCATACTACATTTCTTGTTTAAAGGTTCATAAACTGGCTGTGATGAATTGCTGAACAGGAAACATCCTGGTGCCCTCAGTGCCTTTAAATAGGAGGTGAAAAAATCCTTGCCAAAAGGAAGCAGATAAGTTAACTGCCTCCCACGCTGAGGGATTGGATTGAGAACAAGTTAGTTATTCCATTCTGTTCCAAGTGGAAACTAAGTTCACAGATGCATAAGTCTGCTTGGCAATTGTAAAAGTGCCAAGTAGTATAGTTTTAAATCAGCCATTTGTGAAAGATTACTATTTTCCCCCCTGTAATTCCTGCTTATACTGCTTTCAACAGATCTGTTGCTAAACTGGCAACTTAAAAATGATTGAGGGTAGATCCTCTTTCCATTGAAATCAACTGTGGGGTTATTTTCCCTTTATTGATTCTAATGGAATAGTATCTGGCCTTACATGAGGTAAGACGCTGCTGCAGTTGGTTTATAAATTGTTATGGGTATGGTCTGTATTTTCTTATTGTTGCTTAACATCAGAATTTTGCAAATATGTAGTCAATAGTACATAAATTCATAGAAAAGAAGTAGATAAGAGGTTTTCTAGTATACATTGTGACAGCACAATGTATTCTTTAATGTTGATGACCAAAATGTCTCATACTATCCTCTTTAGTACCTGGATGAGGGGTTATTTTTCTGCATTATTAGGTGGAGAGAGAAGGAAAACCATGAAGTTGTGTGCAAGGAAAGGCTGGGGATGGGAGGAACTTTTGAAAGTGGTGAAATCTATTATACTGCATCCCCAAAGCTTGCTGGCATGACCCCTCTAGATATTCAGGTAAAGTATCATAGGATCTCATGCACAGTCCACACAATTGCACCTCCTGCCATGATACGTTCGTGGCAGGAAGCAAGATTGTGGGATTCAGCATAAGATCCAATCATGCCTTATTGCTCGTGTAAGGGGAGCCCGGGATTGCAATGACCCCTGTGCTGGCAAGTAGCAAGTTCCTGCAGCTGAGAGCCTTGTCGGCTGTTAGGGCTCACAGCTGCAAGAGCACTCCGTGCGCTGTTCTGGCTGCAAGTTACACAGCTCATGGGGCTGTGAAAAATAGGGCACAGTAAATATGCTGGCTTTGCTGAGAGTTAGATGAGTGGGATAATATTTAGAGCTAGTAAACATCCTGTATTTAGTTTGACAAAGTGCTGTTCTACATGCAGATTTTTCTACTGGTATCATATTATTTCTTTAGCCATTTCTAAAATGGTCCAGCTCCCCAGGGTGCACAGGATTATATTGCTACAAAGAAAGCTTATATCAGCATAATTTATTCCTGCATGAACATTTATACCCAGCCGTTTCCTTAGAAGACTGTTGTGCAATGTAGTAGGTTGCTTACAGATGTAACCCCCACCCCCAGCCAAAAACAGTGCTTTACTTCAAACTCCATGTGCCCACATGCTGAGCCCAGCACATGCCCAGACGAAGCATTGTGTTAGTCGGACTCAGCTTGCCCAACGTCTGTATAGATAAGATGTTTTAGTGGGGCTTTTTGGCTCTCTTACTTAATAGCTGATTGAATCAGCTCTAGATAAAAGCCCTGCTGAAGTGCCCAGTCTATACATAGAATCATAGAAAATTAGGGTTGGAAGGGACCTCAGGAGGTCATTTAGTCCAATCCCCTGCTTCAGGCAGGACCATCTCCAACTAGATCATCCCAGCCAAAGCTTTGTATTCCTTGTATTTCCCCTCCAATGACAGATGCTATATCTAAAAACGTAAAGCAATGCAGCAAAGGACATATGTAGATGAAATGAGGGGCATGTGTGCATGACACTGTTGCACAAATCGCTAGTTTCGTGCCCCTGGAGGCTTTCTCCAAATACCTCAAGGAGGGAGTCACACGCTCAGGCTGGGTCCATTATAAGTTTATTGATTGCGCAATCGATCGACAGAGGGGTTAAGTAACCCAAAGCAAAGTCGACCCCCAGACACTGTTTGGGGGTCCTTTTATAGCTTATCTAAACAAAGAACCGTGTGGTGTTATGCAGCTATTGGTGGTCTTATAACTTCTATAAGCTTCTATTATTTTGTCTAAGTTTCCGCAAGACGTCACAGTTTTCATGGTTATATCTAAGTTTTCATAAGATGTCGAAGTTCAAAGGTGGCTATGCTCAACTTATTATGGGATATGTGGTCGCACCTGTGTGTGTTGCACAGGGGGTACTGCGGTAAACTTGGCCTCTAGTAACCCTCTGACTTCGTGTAACTCTAGGTCACTTGAGACAGTCTTATATGTTAAGCAGGCCTTAATCTATGTGCGAAAGTTAATGCAGAAGCTATTTGCAAGCCATATTGGATACAGAAGCATGTTGCAAAAATAAAGCATTATGTCTAAATTTAGGCATTGTGTCTAAAATCTAGCGTATTTGTGCTACAACTACTCCCCCCTCAAGATGCTTTCTATCTCTACAGATTTTGAGAATCGTCAACGAGGGCTAGTGCCTGATAACGTATAAGCATTTCATGATTGACGACCGAATGAGCAGTTCGTTTCACAAGGGTTAGGCTGCAGGGTAAAATACAGGAAAGCAGACAGAGCCCCGATATTAGTAGACAGAAAGCCATTATACCCCCCTTTAACCATCCAAGCTGGGGAAACCACGGTGAAAACCAATCAAATTTCCACCCATTCCATTTTTGGACCGGAACGTGTGCTACCTTTTTCATGTCATCTGCCAAGGCTTTTATTAATTCCCCATTATCATCAATTTCGACACAGCAATTGGACAAATTTAACTTCTTGCACACTCCTCCTTCACTGGCCAGTATATAGTCAAGAGCTAACCTGTTTTGTAGTACCGTAGTGCGTAGCTGAGTGAGCTGATCGCCGATCAGGCGTAAGGCTGGGGCTGTTTTGTTGGTAACTATCTCTACTATGGCTTGGAGTCTTATGATGCGGTTTGTTAAGTACGTGGGCTCTCTACCAACTACGTTTGGTTCCCAAGTTGCGGGACCATAGTACTTAATAATCTTTTCTGCTGGCCATTCATCGTCACCCCATTTTTGGCTTCCGCCTTTGGCTATATTCTCAAAGGAGTTATCAATGTTGCGTTTAGCACGGTGAGTATTGGGAGGTATTGTCTTAATACCAGCGGCTGTAGACTGTGTTATCCAAACACCGGGAATCAAAGCTCCCAAATAACAAGTCCCAGTCCAATTGGAGGGAAGTTGTCTATATGCCCACTGCCCGCAAATCCACCATAGCCCCACAGGCTTTATTGGTGATACTAGAGCGGGAGGATATTAAATCTAAAGTTAATGAACCTCTTTGGGTACCTTTTCGTAGGGGCACGGAGCAGTTCCGCCAAACAAATGTATGCTTACCCTGAATGGAATTTCGGAAATTGTAGTTGAAGAGTGTCCATAGGCAGGCACAATTTTTATATGTATTGAATGAGGCACTACTACATTTCCAGGGGCCCTCTCGAGGGGCTACTTTTGTAGAAGTCCAAGTATCTTGGCATTTTGATTCCCCTATTTTGAATCCCCCTCCCTTTTGAGAAATACATACAGAACCCCTACTTTTTATCACTCTAAGACTTTCTGAACCGTCGTACCGACCGGAGAAATTGAACTGACGGTTAAAGCCCCAATTCGATAGTATACCTGTCTTGTTGAGGGAGATGGGTACAAAGGGGACTCCTTCCTCACTAGAAGTAGGAGTAAGCACACACAAAATGCAACTGTGACTGGTTAAAGCCCGGGCCGAGTCCCCGAGGAGAGTTACCCAGGAATTTCCCGCCCATGGGTTTATAGGTGGTCCCCCACGTTTTGAAATGGCAATAACTGAGGGGCCACTAATGTTGGTGGGAATAGGCTGGAGACTTGAAGGTCGATATTTGAGGATTGCCTTCCAGAGTGCCTGGTTCATCTTGACACACCTAACCTTGTGGCCTATGGTGACTACGAATTTTATCATAATCTCTTGCTGAGGGCAGCAGTAGGAAATGGGAAATAAGTAGGCTTTAGAAATTAAGGACTTAGCCTGTTCGTAGGCGGTCGTAGACAAGGGAATAGTGTTGCGTTTCTCACATTGGCAGCAGTTAGACAGAGCCGCTGGGTTTGATGTATCTAAAAGAGACAAGAGTGTTAACCAGTAGGTTAAGGTCCACATCTTTGCAAGCATAATTTTAAGTCCCCTACTGATTCGCTTTTCCATTGGCTGGCTTCTTGTTCCTGGGTGTTCTCAGCTTCCGGAGTGATTACACCCTGGGAGTTGGCGTTCTCTTGTCAAAAAGCCTTTATCCTTGAGCACTGAGTCCACTTGTTGTTGTTTGCTAGATGACCAGCCGTGTTTGTAGTCAACAACACCTGGAATGGTCCTTTCCACCGTACCGCGAGGGGATCCTTTTTTCACCTCTGTACCAGGACTTGGTCACCTGGTTTAAAGTTGTGGATGGGTGTATCCAGCGGGAGGCTCTGGAAGGGTGCCGGAAACCTGTGTAGGGAAGACAAAACAGACTGCAAGGCAATAACATGTTCCCAAATCTCGGACTTGCCTAATTCTATCGTAACTGGTTTTCTCCATCCTGCTGGCAAGACCCTGGGAGGCATATCAAACATCAGTTCAAAAGGTGACAATTTAATCCCCCTACGTGGTGTGCTACGAATACGAGTTAAAGCCAGTCGGAGTGCCTGTGGCCATTTCAAATGAGTTTTAATACAGATTTTTGTTAGCGTAACTTTCAGTGTTCTATTTATGCGCTCCACTTGGCCTGAACTCTGGGGTCTCCATGGGGTATGGAGCTTCCACTTGATATCTAAAGCTTTGGACACTTCCTGTACTATCTTTTCCACAAAATGACTATCTTGATCTGACTCAATGGATTCAGGCAACAGAAATCTGGGTATTATTTCGTGAAGTAGCACTCGTGTCACTGTGGATGCAGTAGCCGTTTTTGTGGGGTAAGCTTTCACCCACCCAGTCAATTGATCCACAAGTACCAGTAGGTATTGGTACCGACCGGATCTAGGCAGTTCAGCGAAGTCAATCTGCCAAGCCTGTCCAGGATACTGGGCCCAAGGTCTCCCTCCCATGGGGGCCGGCGTTTTTACGGACCTCGGATTCACCTTTTGGCAGGTCGGGCACTGAGAGGCCACTCTCTGGGCTTCCAGGTAAAGGCCTGGGGCTACCATCTGACGAGTTAAATCCCCCATCGCGGTTCCTCCCATGTGAGTGGAAGAATGCAGCCAGTGAAGTATTTCTCTCAATAGGCCTCGAGGTATTAACACTTTCCCTCCAGGTACGACCCACCATCCCTGCAAATTCTTACTGGCTTTAAGCTTGGCGGCTAGCTTATCTGACCCTGGACCATACTCCACTTTACGATCCTCTAAGAAAAAGGGCACGTCATGGACTGACCCCTGAAACACTGCCTCTCCTCCCATCTGTGCCGCTTCTTTGGCTGCTATGTCAGCCTTTGCATTCCCTTTCCTCTGACGCTCGTCTGCAGCCTTGCCATGGGCCTTTACGTGTACTATGGCCACCTCTTTTGGTAATCGGAGGGTGTCCAACAGCTTCACAATTTGTGGCCCATTGGCAATTCTTTGTCCAGAGGCCGTGATGAACCCACGCTCCTTCCACAACAATCCATGGGCATGAACGGTGGCAAATGCATACCGTGAGTCTGTAAAAATGTTCACCCTTTTGCCCTTTCCTAATTCCAATGCATGGGTTAGGGCAGTCAGTTCCGCTGCCTGCGCTGACCAGTTTGCAGGGAGTTTCTCCTTCCACACAGTCTCAGTTAACGTCACCACAGCACATCCCGTGTGTCGCTTACCATGTATCACACTACTTGAGCCATCTACGAAAAACTCCTCCTCTGGGTCCTCGAGGGGGTCATCTGTCAAATCAGGACGAATCAATACTGTTTGTGTCAATGCCTCTAAGCAGTCATGGCACGGAGGTCCTGGTTCTGGTATCAGGGTGGCTGGGTTTAGAGCAGTGGTGTGCTTGAAGGTAAGGCCTGGGTTAGATAGGAGAAAGATTTCATATCTGGATTGTCTGGAGGGGTTTAAAAATTTTCCTCCCTCTCCTCCGAGAATCTGGGGAACCCCATGCGGGGTATGTATTTCCATATCAGCTCCCATAACAATCTTTTGGGCCTCCTCCACAAGAGTAGCTGTGGTGGTGACAGCCCTCAAACATGCAGGCCACCCCTTTGCCATTGGGTCTATGACCTTGGAATAGTATCCCACAGGCTTCCAAGTTGGGCCTACTGGTTGAGTTAAGACCCCTGAGGCCGCCCCCTTATTCTCATGCACATACAGTCTATATGGCTTATGCCCATTTGGGATCATCAGAGCAGGTGGTTGTAAAAGGGCAGCCTTCAGTAACTCAAATGCATGCTGATTTTCCTTAGTTCATTTCCAATTGGCAATGCCTTCCTTAGTGAGAGACTCATATAGGGGTCTGGCTTTCCCCCCATAGTCAGGAATCCATAGTCTACAGAACCCGGTTAGGCCCAAAAAGGCTCGCAGTTCTTTGGGATTTTGGGGGGCAGGCATATCCTGTATTGCTTGGATTCGATCCTTACTCAAAGCCCGAACCCCCTTCTCAATCTCGTATCCCAAAAACGTAACCTTTGGTTGGCAAATTTGAGCTTTTTCTCTTGACATGTTATATCCTTTCTTTCCCAGGGTATTCAGCAAGGATTCTGTCGCCCTTTTTCCGGTTTGTACATCGGGACTTGTTATTAATAAATCGTCAACATATTGTAGCAGCGCCACCTCAGGGTGCTTTTTTTTTCATCGTCCTAAATCTTTTTGTAACGCTGTTCCAAAGATATGAGGAGACGAGACAAATCCTTGGGGCAACACTGTCTATAGCAACTGAGTCTTATGATATGTGTCCGGGTCTTCCCATTCAAAGGCAAATAATTTCTGACTTTCCTCATGTAGCGGAATAGAGAAGAAAGCATCTTTTAAATTTAGTACCGAAAATATGCTGGCTTCGGCTGGGACTTGGGTTAGAATGGTGTGAGGATTTGGCACCACTGGATGATCCACTAAGACCTTTCTGTTTATTGCTCTCAGGTCTTGTACTAATCTGAAGGAGATGCCATCGGCTTTTGGCACACCCAGGATCGGGGTGTTAAAGGGGGATGATCCCTCTATCAACCACCCATACTGCTTGAATTTTTCAATCAGTGGTTTCAAGCCTGTCCGGGTGGATTTCTTCAGAGGGTATTGTTTTACACATACAGGACCCTCTCCTTCTTTCAGAATAATCTTAACTGGATCTACACATTTTGCCCGGGCAGGGGTCCCATCTGCCCACACACATGAATCAACATTCTCTAAAATCTCAGTTTTTTTTGTTTTGGGTTCTATCTTGACTGTTCGAAGGGCCATTTGGTAATTTGAGCCCTGCTTTACTGGCAACTGTACCACAATCTGATCCTCACGGAAGAAAATTTCAGCTTGCAATTTTGTTAACAAATCTCGCCCTAGAAGAGCTACTGGGCAGGCAGGTGATACTACGAAAGCATGCTCCAACATATTATTCCCAATCTTAGTGAGGAGGGGTTTACATACTGGTAATCTGGTTTGTCTTCCCTCTATCCCTTCCACAGTCACCTGCTTTCCGCTTTCCTCAGCTAGAGGGGGTTTCACGGGGATCATGGAAAAGGTTGCTCCAGTATCCACTAGAGCCTGGTATTTTCTGCCACCAACCCTTATTTCTGCCATGGGATCCTTTCGGGCATTTGCCCGCAGGGTGGTGGTCTTGGACCCCGGTTCCCTTCAACTAGGGTCTTCCCCTGAGGATTCCACCCGCATCTGGCGAATCAGGGGTTGGGTTTCCTTCTTTTTGTCCTTTCTAGGACAATCCTTCTTCCAATGTCCCTTCTCTCGACAATATGCACGTTCATCCGGCTGAAGTCGGCCTTTTCCTCTCTTTTGCCCCCCCTCAGGTGCCTCCTTCCATCCCCCGCCTGAACTTGGGTTCTTGCTCAAGGCAGCTGCTAGCATTGCCATCTGCTTCTGCCTGCGTTTTTCCTTCTTCCTCTCCGCTACCTGATCTCGATTTCCATAAAATTTGTATGCAATTTCTACGAGTTCCGAAAGAGGTTTCCCTGGTCCTCCTTCAGCCTTTTGCAGCTTTTTCCTTATGTCTGGGGCTGCTTGCCCAATAAACAGCATGTTTACCATGCGCTGATTCTCTTGGGCCTCAGGGTCCAAGCTACTAAATTTCTTAAAGGCATCATACAACCGTTCCAAAAAACTCGAGGGAGATTCATCCTTTCCTTGACGGACCTCATATAATTTAGAGAGGTTTGTTACTCGCAGTACTGCTTTGCCTAAAGCTTCCACTATAATTCCTAAATACCTGCTGTTTCGCTCTCTTCCCTCCGGTGAATTGTTGTCCCAATCGGGACTCTCAATAGGACAGATATTTCGCATATCTTCTCCATGCCTTATTTGTCCTTCAGCTATCCGATCTGCCGCTCCCAGTACCAGTCGCCTCTCCTCAGAGGTCAGAAGGGTATGTAACATCATCTGAACATCAGCCCAGGTGGGGCGATGAGTCTGCCCTACTGACCGGAACAAGTTCTGCATTTTCTCGGGGTCCTCTCTAAAAGACGGATTTTGATTCTTCCAATTGAATAAGTCTGACGTATGGAAGGGCACATAGACAAAGGTGGGTTCTTCTCCCTGAACTGCCACTTGTCTCATCAGACACTGGTATCGGGGTGCCGGATTGCGGGTTGAACGAATGGGTCTACGTTGGGGTGGTACTGGTGGTGGTGGTGCCAGTGTCCATCCATCCCAGTAGTCACGACACCAATCCGGGGGCCAGCAGCCCAATGGCCAAGGATAATCCGGATCGGGATCCGGGTCAGGATCTTGGGGTTTGTCTTTCTCTTTTTGCTCATAAGGAGGGGGGGCTGATGCTAAGAAATTTCTTGGGCTTCCTCCCTCCTCCCTTCTCAAAGTATCAAGGTCTGCTTGAGACGTCCCGGGGGAATTCCCTGAGCTTCCCGGTCCTGGACTACTGGAGGTTGTTCGGGGCGACGCCTGGGAACTCTCCGAGCTTCCTCCTCTCGAAGAGTCAGTGCTGGCCGGAGACTGTGCTCTATTCCTACGCCTTAGTCCCTGAGTCAGATCTACCTCACTACCAGAATCGACAAGGACTCAGGGCTTTTTCCCAGTGTCTTTTGCCAGCAACATTTTACACATTTCTCCCTTACGTTTTTGGACCCACGGGGCGAGGGGAGCCATTATAGTTGTAATCCAGGAATCTATATATGGGTATTGTTCCCAATGACCATCCCCCGTCACCACCTTTAACACTGCATTAGCCACTTTTATATCAAAAGAACCGGTCTCTGGCCATCCTACTTCGAAAGTCGGCCACTCTAACTGACAAAACTTAATTAAGTCATCCGTCATCTTTATCCCATATTCCCCTTTATATTTACTAAAGTTCCTTAGCATGCATCCTAATGGGGTTGCAGAGTTTTCTTCTCGGGAGCTACCCAAACCCATTGTGTCAACCACTATACACACTCGCTCAGAGTCCTGTCCGCTGAGTCACGAGGTTCCAGCTGAGCCCCCTTGCGTTCGACACTACCTTGTCAGGCAGAGTCGGGGCGGCTAGACTCAGCCTTAGTCTCAGACCTGGTCAGCGGCTCATGTCTCTAAAGGAAGTTTTCGGGTCTAACGTCCACTGGGTCACAAGGTTCCAGCTGAGCCCCCTTGTGTTCGACAATACCTTGTCAGGCAGAGTCGGGGCGGCTAGGCTCAGCCTTAGTCTCAGACCTGGTCAGCGGCTCATGTTTTCCATTAACAGAGTCCCCAGGGCTGAAGTTCGGACCAACATGCTGAACGCTAATTCCGATGTCCGGACTTTCAAAGTTCAGACCCACATGCTGAACGTTAAAGCTGATGTCCGGACTCCCGAGCTCCCCAGCAGACTACCCAGGTGACACAAGAAAGCGAATACTCACTCTGCCAACACCCCGGCGCCTTCTCTTCGGACCCACTCAGCCTGGTTGACTCCTCTAAAGGAGAGCCTTTAACCTTCCGGGTGTCCCGACTCACGTACCCGGGGACCGTGGCAGACTCCAAAGCGGTCTGGTGGCCACGTCCACGACCCCCTTCGCCGGTCTCGTCGTCCGACCCTCGGAGTGGACCAAAGGCGTCTCCTGGCTGGCTTGCCAAATTGTTGCACAAATCGCTAGTTTCGTGCCCCTGGAGGCTTTCTCCAAATACCTCAAGGAGGGAGTCACACGCTCAGGCTGGGTCCATTATAAGTTTATTGATTGCGCAATCGATCGACAGAGGGGTTAAGTAACCCAAAGCAAAGTCGACCCCCAGACACTGTTTGGGGGTCCTTTTATAGCTTATCTAAACAAAGAACCGTGTGGTGTTATGCAGCTATTGGTGGTCTTATAACTTCTATAAGCTTCTATTATTTTGTCTAAGTTTCCGCAAGACGTCACAGTTTTCATGGTTATATCTAAGTTTTCATAAGATGTCGAAGTTCAAAGGTGGCTATGCTCAACTTATTATGGGATATGTGGTCACACCTGTGTGTGTTGCACAGGGGGTACTGCGGTAAACTTGGCCTCTAGTAACCCTCTGACTTCGTGTAACTCTAGGTCACTTGAGACAGTCTTATATGTTAAGCAGGCCTTAATCTATGTGCGAAAGTTAATGCAGAAGCTATTTGCAAGCCATATTGGATACAGAAGCATGTTGCAAAAATAAAGCATTATGTCTAAATTTAGGCATTGTGTCTAAAATCTAGCGTATTTGTGCTACAACACTTTAAAGCGGGTTAAATGCTTTTGCACCGTTTTAATGGTGTTGATGTGTGCATGTGTCAGTGGGAAACTGCAGAGCCGGGTTGAGCTAACATGCTACTTCTTCCAGTAAAGTGTTTTGTTTTGTTTTGTTTTTTCTGCATCTTTTTTTTCCACATTTCATCAGTGTGTCAGATGACAATTCCTGTCTGTTTTGTGTATGGGAAGCAACTATACCTATTAATGCACCTTTTTAATTCAAATCACTTTATCTGTATTAGACAGTGGTATCACTTTTGCTATATGTTTAAAAATAAACATTATTGCAATAGTACAAAAACTCTGTGCAAACCAGCCCTGACTTTGACTCCTTAAGAAACAATTTGTGACCTTTCTTTAGAGAAGCTTGCAGAGTTCATTGTTTGCAGCAGACATCTGATATGCAGCATGGGGAATCCCCCTGAGCTACAGGTGGGGTTTTTTTCTTTACGCCCTGAAATGCCATTCTGATTTGACAGAGGTATAAAGCATTAAACGCAATGTCCTTTCTCTCATCTATGTTCTTTATGCAAACTGTTGCAACTTGTTGACATTATGGAGCAGTCCAAGGTTGGGTCTATACCCTTTCCAGAGCAGCAGGAACTCCACATGCTGCACTGGGGAACACCAGTGGGCTGCAGGAGCAGAGCTGGTGACAGTGCATGAGTTTGGGCTCAGGTACATGTTCAAATCCATCCATCCTGGGGCATGTGGGCTGTGGATCACAGCTCTGCCCTGGCTCCAGACCAGGCTATCACAGCTGCAAGATCCAGCCCCAGAGTAGCTCCCTGTCCAGCTACATGCCCTGCCAACAGAGTTGGGGTTGGTTTCCATGGAAACCATGGCCCTGCACTGTCATGGCCCTGGCACTCCTGGGGTTTCCATGGAAACCAGCCCCAGTGAGGCAGGCAGGGACTACTGAGTATTGGAGTTTGCCACGGGCCTGAGCCAGCTGCCAGACTTTTCCTGCCCCCGGTCTAGCTTCATCCCCTTTGTAACCACTCTTCAGGTAGTTGAAGACTTATTAAATTCCCCCCCAGTTTTCTCTTCTCCAGACTAAATAAGCACAGTTCCCTCATCTTCTTATCACAAGTCACATGCCCCAGGCCTCTAACCACTTTTGTTGCCTTCCACTTCACTCTCTAATTTGTCCACATGCTTTCTGTAGTAGGGGCCCTCAACTGGGCACAGTACTGTAGATGTGGCTGTGCTCTTAGGGCTTCCCTTTTATTTTTTGAGGAAAGACTACAGCCCTAGGCAGCTGCACACAATTCCCCTATTCAAGTTAAGAGAAAGCTATATAGTTTGCAGGGTCAAAACCTGCAAACTATAGAGAAAGCTATATAGTTTGCAGGATTGTGTGTTAAGGACTATACTATTACGTACTATTTTCTCCCAGCTCCTCTTGTGTATTTCAGAGTGCAGGATGAGCATAGTTCTAATTCTGGCATTTCCTACTTTTTGAGTGCTTAGCATAATCTCGTGTGTGTGTGTGTGTGTGTGTGTGTGTGTGTGTGTGTGTGTGTGTGAGAGAGAGACGTTTATCTAGGTCAGAGAATGCCAGAGTAGAAAAAGGGAAGTCCCCTTATTCACATGCATTGTCTCAGATTGCTGGTGGAGCTCAGTTACATTGTAGTTTAATTCCTGCCTTCCTACCAGTTCTGGAAATGCTGAAATTGCAGAAAACAGGAGTAATCATGAACAATGTATAGCTTGTTCTATTTTAATCGGGTCCATCAGCCTTATTTGTGCAGTGAAATTGTGTACTGTAGCTCTTGGGGCTACAGGGAAAATGTAAATTGTAATTAAACTTTAATATATGCTACATAGATTAAAATAGCTAAATATTAAGCTACAAACAACCTTTTAGTGTGAGCATTAAGGAGTGATTAATGGAAAGCTTTACAGTTGAGAAACAGAGTCTAAAATATGGGACTAGCACTTCTTTCCTTTGTTGTCTCCTTCATGGTTCACACATCTTTATTTTGTGGATTTTACTTTTTCATTAGATAGTTGGGTACTTAAGCATCCACCTATAGGAGGTTAAAAGTCTGATCTCTTCAAGTAATTTTATTTTGGACTGCCACTTACTATCAAACTATTATAAAAGGGAACAGCTATGTCAGCGCTGCTGGCTCAGACAGGAAGAGGAGAATACAGCTAGCAGGCTGAACACTTGGCAGAAAGCAAGATCCTTAAGTGAGGTCTTGAGTTGCTCTCCCTTTGTAGCCTGCATATGCCTGGACTTCTCTGTGTAAATGAGGTGTTTATTAGCATGAGTCTCCTGATAGGTCTGCTCAGCTAATCATCTTTTATTACTTGAGTAAGTCCTAACTCAAACTAGCAAATCATTTCAAGGGCACTAAAGTAACATTTGATTATTGTTTTTGTTTTGCACTTTAAAGAATATAAGTAACATACAATAATATATTAGAGGGCAAAAAATGAGCACTACCTAGAGAATACCTGTGCTGAAAATGAACTTTCCAATTGCTTTCTTTAGAAATATGTCTGTAGTTATCACCTTTTGCTAAATCACAAGTGTTCTCTGAGATTGCCGTTTTAATTATGCTGTATTGTACTTCATAGCAGGAAGCAGAATTTTTTGAGACGCATTATAAATTTTAATTCAGGTGTCATAAATGACCATTAAAAATCAGTTTAAAAAATTTTGGTATCTTCTCAAGATACCACTGCAGCTGCACAGGGATTGGGCCCCAGGGGGCCTGGCACCACTTCACAGTGGCAGCAGGGGTGTCCAATCCCTGTGCAGCTGGGTGCCCTCCCAGTCCCCTGAACCAAGATTGGGCCCTGGGGCCTGGCACTGCCTCCTTCCAGTCCCTGCATGCTGGGATTGGGCCCTGGGGCCTTCTACCCCACCCAGTCCTGCACACTGGGTTTGGGCACCCCATTTGCATATGCAGGGCCTGGGGTTTGCCATAGGTCCAGAAATTTGTCAATGGGGAATAGTGCCACTTCTCTCCCATTACCAAATTTCTGGACCTGTGGGGAGCCCTGTGGGCTGGATGACACGGGGCCACAGGCCAGATCTGGTCCCCAGGCCAGGGGTTCCCCTTGTAGTAGGGAAAATAAACAAACAAGCAAAAAACTTACTTTTAAAATACATTTTAAAACCCAACTAGAAAAATGTTCTGTTTAGTCAAGTATGCAGCATGATATCTGATAACTTCTTCCATCTTTTCTTTCAGTTTAGTCTTAATATAGTAAAAAATTAGCTTGCATGTAATAGAAGTCCTGAAAATGAATAGATACAGTTAGTTTCAGCACAGTATTGATAGCAATTGAATGGGGCCAGAAAGAGAAACATAGGGGACTATGCGAATTAGCATGTGTCACAGCAGACTCGATTAATGGAGTTTGCTGGAGTATGCTGATTAGCATGCTCCAGTAGCCTCAGCGTTGCATGTACTCAGCTTCAAAATGGTGGCAGGGGCGCTTAACCCAAAGGTTGTCAAACAGGCTTTAGTTAAAGCACCCCTGCCGCCATTTTGAAGTGTGTGACGCTGAATACACGAGATGCTGCAAACACTCTAAAGCGCTCCCCTTCCCCACCCCGGAGCGTGTGTAAAGACGCCCCCAGTGATTCTCAGCTAGACTGCTGAGTGCCTTTTAAGGGTGTTGTGGGGTGCTGCATAGTATTAGCACTGTTAAGATTACGAACACCTGTACATGATCCACAAGGTAAACACTAAGATTTCAAATGGTAATTCATAGTGTCAAAAACATTCTGACCTGCTGTGGTCTTTCTGAATTCTTTGCAACAGAAGAGTTGCTTTATTATTTTCTTGTAGTCAAAGATAAGTGAAACTAGTGTTTTAAAATGAAGTGCTGCTAAACCCTGAGAAGTTAGTGGGGTGCCTTGAATCCAGAAAGGTTGATAACCACTGGATTAACAATTCACTGTCCCTTTTGTGTAGTTCCCTGATAGCCAACCAGAAGTATATGCAGCCTAAATTATGTTACAATGTTGCCATAAAAATGAAATCCTTTCTTTTGCTTTCAGAAACTATATGTGCCTTTTATGTGCCACTGTTGACAACAGTATCATCTTCTCTCTCACTTGGATACCACTTTGAATCTTCCCTCTGCCACATAGCCCAGTGATGATTGTATCTTGTCCTTGTTTCTTCCATAATTTTTTTTCTTTCTTTCCAATAGATTATGTTTTCACATGAGCATTCTCTTCTTGGCTAAGTACAGAGAGAATTGATTCAGTCTCTGCAGGTTAGTCTAAGCTGTGGAGATTCAACTGAGAATCCTCTGGACAGACATTCACTTTTGATTCAGCAAATGCAGCCACATGCCTGCAGGGGCTCAGGCTAGAAGCCCAGGGATGCACATAGCCAGCATGGGCTGCGTGCTTGCTTTCTCTTTCTGCTGCCCCAGAGGTCTCTGGGATTTGCAGTCCATAATCACAGCATCAGGACTCTGCAGGGTTTCTCATCACTTCCCCTTCTTGCTTCCAGGTGCCTCTGGGACTGGAGCAACTGTAGTCCACAGTTGCAGCCAGCAGTAAGTTTTTAGCAGGGTGGGGCAGCTCTGTACTCGGGGGATGGGAAGATTAACCCCCCTCCCTGGCCCCAGACCTCAGCTGGGGTTTGCCTGGTGGGGCAGTCCCTGCCTCTCTTCCCACCCCCACTCCACCCTTTCTCTGCTAGCGCAGACAGCATAGCACAGCCCAGGGCTGCAAAGCATGCTGGGGGACTGATTCAGCTTAAACCAGGAAGCAGGCGGGGGCAGAAGTTTCATAAACTAGTTTGACCCAAATCCGTTAAGTCTGATACTACATTCAACCAGGTTTATCTTAAACCGGTTTCAGCCATTTTGAAACTGGTTTATGTGCACTGAGCTTCTGTTCCATTACAGATTTAAACCAGTTTCTGGTGACTTAAACCAGTTTATGTGTAACTTCTGTCTCTACCCCTTCTGTCCTGATTACTGTAACCATTGTCACAGCTTGCTTCTCTGAAGCCAGTGTTGCTCTTTTCCATTCTATATAAAATGAGTAGCGAGGATCAGCTACTTTGTTCTTAACAGGTTGCCCTTTTTCTACTTTTAACTTCTATCCTAAGTTTGTGTTCTCCAGGGCAAAAAGGTCAGTGCTTTTGCCAGTTGGATCCTTTTATAAAATACTCCATCCTGCTTATTGGTCCTTGTCTCTTTACACCTTACTCCCGTGCCCTCTGCTTCACGGAGAAGGAGAAACGTAAGTTGGTCACTGGTCATGCTTTGTTAATACAAGTGGTGTTTTTAAAGTTGGCATTCACAAGTAAGATTTTCCCCTGGCTAGACACTCTCCATGCTGCTGTGTTAAAGGCCTCATAAACTGTCTCTCTATGCTCTTATGCTTCTTTTGATGTAGTTCAGTTGTCCTAGGCCTCCAGACTAGCACTCCCCCACCCTGTCCCTGAGGTGCCCCAATAGCTTAAGTACACTCTTGTCCAAGCCTTCATCATTGTGGGTGTTCAGGGGCATGTGATAGTGGAAGCAGATGGACATGAAAAGGGTTCCAAAAGCCAGTTGCTCTTGTTTTTGTTTGTGTGTCTGAGTTCCCTGGAGTCTTCTGTGGTTCTAAGACCCGGCACTAATACTTTGTTCTCCTGTCTGGGAATGTTTCCACTCCTCTGTTGTTTAAGAGCCCTGTGGGTAAAATTGGTTCTCCAGCTCAAATGCACTCCTTAGCTAATTGAATTGTGTACCTCTTTATTGAAATATGAAGTATATTCCAAAGCTGTGTATCATGACTGGATTTGTAGCTCCTTGAACTTTGTCTTCAGTAAAATGTCTTGTAAAATGGAGTTTCAAGTTCTAAAGTATTCCTTGTTTTTTGGTTTTTTTTAAGTAAATAAACTTGCGCTGAATACTACAAAGCTCACATGGAGTATGGTAGCATTACAAATCCTCATTCTACTCAGTTATTTATAGGGTAATTTTAAAAGCAATTCCTGTGTTTATGTACATGTGGTTCATATGTATTGCATGTAAAATCTGTTTCCCAACCAGATTTTGTAATCTGAGATGAACAAAGCTACTTATTAAGGTATATAAATCACTTAAGGCACACATCAATAAGATGGAGAGTCATCTTAAAGCATGCAAATAGCACTTGCCACTTGCCAAATCCCACTGATTTCAGTATTAAAGGTACTATGAAGATGATTTGTGAGGGGACAGCTTGCTGTGCCTTACTTGCATCTCACTTGTTACCCAGTATCTTGCATCTAACAGAAGATTTGAAATGCAGTAGACCACAGTCAGTTTCAGCACTGCTAACAACACAGGGCTGACAGCAGTTGAATGGGGCTAGGTTGATTAACTGCTCACTGTTCCTGCTGTGTAGTTTTCTGATTACCAAACCAGCCTGTTGTATGCAGCTTATTCCACCATAAAAACAGTGCAAAATACCATTGAGGCCTTAACAAACCCGACTAGTGATGTGTAAGTATGGTGTTGTGCTGTCATAGTGAAGACCCAGATGTAATAACAATATTCCGATTCCCCTTACCAGCAGGTAGGGGTGTTTAGTTATGTTGCAAAAGGTCTTTGCTTAGTATCCAGTAGCAGCACTGACAGCACTTCAGAGTAGGCTTTTCCTGCCTGATGTTCTAGCCAGAGGAAGAGTTTGTTTTAATAATAGTTAGAGGGGTGGCTGTAAAGACTACTTAATTATGATGATAACCCACACTTGGAAACTTTATTGGTGGGGAAGAAAAATCTCTCTTCTTCTAATGTGGGAGAGATTCTTTTTCTGAACAGACAACATCAACATTTAAAAACGTAAACAGTACAAACAGTGATGTGTAGTGTGCAACATGGTTTGAAAATAAGTCACAGCCATGGCCATGAAACAACTTTTTCCTTTAAGGGACTATCCCTATGCCCATCCCCAGAGCTCACCTGAGCAGGGTGCAGGGCCTGGGGCAAATCAGCCCACGCAGGGCCCCGGCCCTGCTACGATCCCATGGGCCCTGGACCCGAAGAGGCTGGCGGTGGCATTGGTGGCGGCTGGATGCAGAGCCATTGCTCTGCCTGGCTCTGCGGGGCCCCCCAAAGCACAGGGCCTGGGGCAGTCATCCTGATTTGCGGCCCCCATCCCCTGACGGCCCTGCCCATCCCCACTCTGCGAAGTCACTTAAGCTTAGAGACTTTTTGCTTTAGCAATAGCTGCAGGTTGTGCAGAATTCCCCCCCCCGTTCCCCTTTCCTTCCTCCTTGCTCTCCACACTGAGGGTAACATGGAGTATGTACTTCCTGATCTTTTTTGTGTGGCTGCTTTTGCGGGGGGGGGCCTGTTTTTTGTTGATTGTAACTGAGTTAAAATCTTCTGGGGGATTACTTTGCTTGTCTCAATTTTTTTTATCTTCTATGCAGCACTACCATCTTGGCATTTTGCACTGCTCTGGTCCTTTTCTTTTTGCTATTTCTTTACCTTTTCTTTCATATTTGTTGTCTGGTAGAAGCTATGGGCTGCTGCCATGGCTTCTTCCTGAACACCAGGGTTCAAAACATGCCTGCTCTGCATTGTTGCCATGCCTATCTCTAAGGGATACACAAGTACCTGCACTGCCTCAGGGAATCCTATGTTCCCCGGAAATTTTCCACACGAAGATCTTTTATATCTAGTGTTGGACCAAATTGCAACTGTCTCTGCTAGACAAACCCATGGAATCTGTATCTGATCCTGGACACATGCAGCTGAATTGAATGTTCTGCTTTCTATAGCACGGATCATTCAGTTGGACAGTTTTTGGCTGTAGTTGTAAGGTCAACTCCTGAGGAAGATCCCTGTTCTGGAGCTCAGAGGCCTGTTTGACTTTACTTATCAGGTCCTAGACTTCCTAGCCCCATGAGGCTATCCTCAGCCCAGTGTAGCTAATGATGAAGCTCAGAGGGGCCCACCATTTGGTTTCAGTGATTATTTTCAGTCTGCTCCAAAGAAAATCCCAGATTAAATGCCCCAAGCTTTATTTGGGTTCTCTTCCATGGAGGACTAGCCTGATGGCTTCTGTACTAATTCCCACTCTGATACAGCAAACCCAGTTAGAGCTGTTTCCAGACATTATTTTCACCCTGGGACTTGGCACCAATATCTCTTGTACCTCTGTGATACTAAGCAGCTTCAGGCGGCCTTAGGCTGCCAATACTGTCAGCTGTATCTGTTAAGAGTTATCTGACTCCTGTCCACAGTTCTGTGGGCATCAGGCCCAGCTTTGGATCTGGCACTCATAGCACCAGTTAGGAACATTGGCTTATTTGGGCCTGCATTCAGTTCCAGCTCTGAACATGGTTCTGAGATGTCTATGGATTTGGCTCAACAACCCAGAGTCTCTGAACAGAGATAAGTCCCCATGTCTTGTGGTGTGCCCAAGATCAACCTGTAGCTTTTGTACCCAACTTTTCTGTAGTGGCCGTTTTTGGTAATAGGGCCCTCATTCTTTCCCAGTTGGTGACAACGTGTCAAGCTATCCATCTGCCCACTCGTCCACTTTAAGTTTGTAAATTCCCCTAAATAAATTGCCAATCCCCAATTTTTCCCAGATCTTGGTTTGAGATTGGATTGGTCCCTTGGAAGTCACCCATTGTTCTTCTGGGTGCAGAGAGAAGTGCAGCTCCCTGCTGTAACAGAGAATGCTTTGCAGGAAGTATTCAGAGTTGCAACAATCCCTCAAGACCAAAGAGAAGTTCACTGCTCCTTCCAGCAGGGTAGGGAATCTACCTCCTGGCTGGGAGCCTGCAGCTGGTTTCCCCTAGCAATGACAGACTGCAAAGTTTGCAGAATTTGAGGGGGAAAAGGGAGGAGAGGAAACCTATTCTAGAGGTTCCCCACCTGGTGGTGGAGGGCGGGGTGGGTGCATTGGAGTCCAAGCATCTCGGGGGAGCTCCATACACTCGCCCCACCCTCCAACAGGGCCTGAAAAGTCCCCAGACCAAACTCCCGCTGCTACCTTTCTCCCCTCCCATTCTGAAAACAGCAACAGCTGGCAGGCAGGCAGACAGAAGTTACAGAAGATGCTGTTTTGAAACGTTCTCATGCATGAGGGGTCAGATTTTCACCCGATCAGCCATTTTTTTTTAAGCTGTCTGCAACCATGCGCTTGTTTGGTCATGGCTATAGACCACTTTCTGTGGCCAGATCAAGCAAAAATTGTCACTTCTGCCTGCCTGAGACTGGGGAGCCACTTCCTACCTAAATGATTGATTGGTGAAAGGGACCTCTATCCATGAGATTAGTCTTGAACTATGGTTCTTGCTGAATTGCGCACACGCAAATGTACCTGCTTAGCATTATTTAGCAACTTAGTTTTTTTAAACTTGGATAAGAGAAGGTCCTTTCCCTAATGGTCTGGCCACTTGTTAGAAGCTTTACAAGACTTACAACTTAGAAATTTTAAGATTATATTGCTTTTAAATATTGATAAGGTTATGCCTTTAGATAAATGTGTATTTTATAAATTTGAATCATTTGGTTGATATATTGCTTGCTTTATTGTATTTGCTGTTAAAAATTTAGATGTGAATATTCAGTTTTGGTGGGACTGGCTCATCAAACCTTTTTTGGTTCTCAAAAGCCATCTGAGGGCCAATACCGGATGCCAAAATTTTGGACCCAGGGGGAGTCCCATGGGCCAGATGGCATGGCCATACACTCTAAATCAGGTACCCTAGGGCCCAATCCTGGCATGTGGGGTCTCAGTTCTAGAGCCTGGAGTGCCTACTTACCTGGCCCATGTGACCAAAGGTTGAGCACTATTGCACTCAGCAATCCGCCACTATGGTGAAATGTAGTTTTAATATTGAACTCCTTTAAAATGAAATGGTCTAGGTCAGATCAGTTCACCAAACTGAAAAAATGTTGGCTTTGAGATTTGTGTCAAAGTATTTTCTCTAGTCTGAAGGTGTCAGTTTTAATTTGACATTTCTGGGGGGAAAATGGTGATTACATAATTTCATTATTCAACTTTTTGTCCTGTTTGGGATGAATAGAAATGTTGGCATTTCTTGGGGGCATGGAAAAACTGTTTTGGCTTGGTTTCACAGCCTGTGTAGATAGCTATTTGTTATCATTCTCATCAGCTTCACTGCTCCATCTTGCCAGACTGTTATGGAAGAGTATTATCAGTTGTTTAGTAACCTCATCATAGAACAACCCAAGAATATTTTTTCACTCAATTACAGAACAAGCTGTAGTAATGCTAGTTGTCTCTTTTTTAAAAAGTTAATTATATAGCATTTCTGCAAATTAGCCCAGTATTGTTAACTTGGCCTAGATGTTTTAACTGCTTCCCTAAATATTAATTTGTTAGTTTTCACTGTTGCTTTTCCATGAACAGATATCCACGTGGGATATTTTTATTTGTCTTAACTTACTATTTGAGTCTAATGAAAGAACAGGAAATGGGTAATGGGTTTTCTAGCTGGGACATGTTTCCTTGTCAGGAAACCACTTTTCATTTAAAATATTCATGTTGCATACACATGGTCTCTTATCATATTATGACTGACACAAGAAGATTGACAATTTCACTGATTTTTTTACAAACTTTCTTATGTTTTATGGAGGAATGGAATTTAGAGCTACTAAATAAGTAGTTTAGTAGTTCATCTTCTTAAGGTTGTTTAGAAGAGAGGATGTTAAGGAAGCTGATGTTAAGTCCCAAAAGGTTTTACATTGCCAAGTGAATTATAAGAATGTCTTGAGACAATAAACCACAAATGCTTCTCTGGGTGGATTTAGTTTGAAATGATGAACCCTTGTTTCAGAATTTGGAAATCAAAGAAAAAATTCATCTCAGTGTCACTTATTGGTTCTTTTAGGTAGGCAGGTGCCACATCATTCAGGGATTTATAGATCAAAAACAATGCCCATAATCTTTTCATAGGCTGGCAGTACCACAAAGGTGATATTCCTGGAAATAGTCTGAGCGTGCTTTTAAACTTAGTGACCAATCATATAATGAATGGTAAGGGCATAATTTGTAATATAGTATGACTACAACAAATGGAGTTTTATTTTCTTAGTATTGTGATACAACACAGTTCTCCAGTGGTCCATGGTATTTCAGGGTAGCCAAGATCTGAATGTCTAATGCAGGGTGTGTCCCCCACTTCCTGCACACATACGTGCTCTTCTACACAACCTTTCTTTGGGTGGGAAAAGGGAGTGCACAGGACAAAGAGATAAGTACATTTAACTTTCTCCATCGTCTTTCAAAAATAGTGACACATCCATTCTCACTTCTTTGCAGTTCCCCTTTAAGTACTTCAGAATAGATACTTTTTACAGGTGGCAGTAATCAACTTTATATACATATGTCATTCAGTTTGTCCATTTGTTTGTCCATTTTCTTTGAGCTAGTATTACTTAGCCTGAGGCTGCACAGGAGACTTTTTAGAGGCTTTTAATTTGTCAGATTCTAGAACTTCCTCAGCTTGGCAGATCACAGAGTGGGGGAGGTTATTTCCCCTTTATACTTACTTGAGATAATGTGGTTTCAGATAGAAGCACAGTTCAGGCAACGTGCTTTTGTTTTCAAGGGACACATCTTCATATCTGAGATAGGGAGAGAGTGTGTTGTTGAAGCAAACAACCCTTTTGAATGCCTTAATAATGGCTGAGCAACAAACTTTTGGCCCTGTTCTTGTTTTTTCCCTATACTATCTCTGCCAACAAGCCTTGTCACAACACTAAAGTGGCACGGTAATCCAGGAGGATATTTTGGATGCTGTGTAATAGTTCAGAAAACTACACGTCTATTTTGAATTACACACAAAGATATTTGGATCAAGAGTAGAATTCAGGATGTTTTATGCATGTATCTCTATACTGTATATGAAATTTGCTAACTTACTTTGAAAGTTAAAACAGCTATAAATTAAAATGTGTTTAAAAAAAAAAAAAAGCTTGAAACCTATAGATCAAAAAGTCTAAATCTCACCTATACTCTTTTCAGCATGCTTCTGTTATGGTATTATTGATAGATATGTGTGAGTATCAGATACTTGGCTTTAGAATCTGTATTCTGTTGACCGTCTTTGTTAAATTATCTTATAATACACATTCCCACTGTTACCCTAGCATATTCAGTTGGTGGTAAAACAAAGTTGTGGTATTATAATAAACAGTTGCCTAGTGTATAGGGTCTTCTGTGAGCAAAGTATGGTGGAAGCTGTTTCAGGCAAGCTTTAAGATGAAGTTGGAATGGAAATGTATATTATGCACCTGCTGTGTGATCTAAGGGCTAATGTGCAAACATGAAGTTGCAGTTGTTCAATTAGCATAAGTTTTTAAATGGATGGATATAAATTGGCACAGATCCTGGTGCAAACTTACATACATTCATGCATTGGCTTATATCAGTTTAGTTTGATCATTCTTGCATTTCCAGGCCTTTCCTTAAGCCACTGTAAACAGTTAAATTCGTCCACCTGGGTGGTAAATGTATAAAAATTATTTTTGCCAAACTAGTGCAGTTCTTGTATATAGGCCAGTCTTAAAAATGTTGTTACATTCTTAGTTAAATATTTTCTGACCTGAATGCAATCATCTGCTCACTTCAGTGATTAGTTAAGATGCCTCTTCCTTTTTGCTCCTGATGGTTCTGCAGTGCTAAAAATAAACTGATCAAGAGTAAATTTTTTGTTGCATCAGCAAAATTATTTTCTGAATTTCACTGGCAGTTACAGTTTGGTTTGTGTAAGTATTGATGAGGGCAAAATCTGAAAACAGTGGCCTTGCACAGTAGTTACTAAGGGCATAGTTTTCCTGCTAATTATGCCCTTACAGAGCAGTGCAGTGCCAAGCTAGGTTGGGTTCAAGAAGTACCATAGCCACATTGGAGCAACACTCCGCCCAGACTAATTAACCTAACTCAGAAGAATTAGCCTGGCTATTAGGGGCACTTCACCCAGGCTCTAACATGGGTGTGGTGCTAGCTTGCATATGTCTACATGGCACTGCATTGTCCAAGGTAGACATACCCTTTATTATACTTGGGGTGGGCTTTACAAGGAGGAAAGGTCTGGCAGTATGGGTGAAAAATCTTTCCTTATAAACTAAACAAGTTTGATATGAAGTCTCTGTGATATACAAAAGAGGCAATCAAATGATGCCATGTTTACCAAATCTCCTTTTACAATAGGAAAAAAAAATCTCAGATTGTTATCTATAAAAATAATATTTCCTCCCAAGGAGAAATAGGAAGACTAGTTAGCATGTTAGTCTTTACAAATGAGGCCAACGTGTAGAGAGGACAAAATAATATTGTAAGCATTTGGATAAGGTATATGCCCTGTTCCTTTTTGTGTATGTAGATAAAGGAACTGATAACGGGGTTGGGATACAAGCTATAGGAGGAGAGGTGGTTGTCCCTTGCCACAAAGCAGGATTAAATCTCAGAAGAAATGTCTTTAGTGGCAGAACAGTAGGACAGTGGAAGAAACTGCCTAGGTAAGTTGAGGAATATTCTTGAAAACTTCCAATGAAGAAAAGGCTGGGTAGGCATCTGTCCAGGATGATTTAGAACTAGCATATCCTGCATTTTGTATAGGGAGTTGGACTGGGTGACCCTCAGGGTCCTTCCAACCCTATAATTCTATAGTAGGTGGACAAGAAAGATCGGATTCTGATGACACAAGTGACAAATTTTAATCTTTCTGCTTCTATTTGGTGGTAGTGGGTTAGGTATTCTAGTTATAGACCAGGATCCTACTATTCTAGATGCTGTAAAAAAGGACAGCTTCCTTTCCACTATTCTCAGCTTAGAAGGAAGGATTTTACTGAGAGCATCTACATCTGGACTTACGCCATAATAGCTGTTCTGGAATAACTCCCTTTGTAGGTATTCCTATTCTGGAATAAGAGCACCATATCCAAATAAGGAATGGAATTTCTGGAGTGAGAATATCCAGACATGGGAGTTTAATTAGGATGTTATTCTGCACTCACAAATAAATTGCTGTATTGAGTATGCTGTTGCGTTGTCTGTCAAGATGACCAGGCTGTTGTCTTAGAGTTATATCCTGTCTTAAGGCTGTTCTTGGCTGCTGTTTCCTTCTTTTATCAGAAAGGTTGGCTCTTTCACTACTTGAATTTGATTAGAGCAGCAGTTAAGAAGCTCCTGCTGTCTTATTGGGCATGTTCAGTGCATGCACTACTAACATTTCTTGTGGCTGTTGTCGTTACTGAGCATGCTCAGTGGAACCCCAGCTGACTTTTGTAAGATAGCTATGGTATCTTCCATGCATATTGAGTAGGGTCATCCCAGTGTGAGGAGATCAGGTTTCCGTCAGTCTGTTTCCTGCATGGGAACAGATTGGACCTAACAACTGACCCAGCCAGCTTAAACACAACATCAGCTATTTAAAATAGTTCTTCCTTCATAACACAGTAGGGTTGTAGGTTTACAAAGGGCCTCTAGAGCCACCTATTGAAACAAATCACAGCTGGGATAGCCAGCACTTGTTCTTCTAACTTCTGGTGTGTTCTAATTTTAATTTTTTTTTATGCAAGGTTAGGTGATTTCTGGAATGGTTTTTATTTTGCACCTTCAGTCTTTGATAACAAATCCTATTTGTAATGCATTGGATTGTTCCCAGTTTTCTGCCTTTAACTGTCTGTCTCATCTCTTTCCTTCCATCTGTTCCCTCATTCAGAAGTGAGAAGGCATGAGATCTTTCACAGATGCCCCCTCACTAACTTCTAACTGGGGCTTTCATCTCTGTCCTCTTGTCTAGAAATTCTACTGGGACCATTTTTCCTCCATGCACAGAGTAGCTGGAGACCATTCCTTTGCTCACTATTGGGGTCCTTTACCTCTTTCTGCCTTTACTTTTCCCCACTCCTGTAAGAGCTTGCTAGGACTTTCTTCTCATCATCTGTCCTCCATAAGAGGCTTCCAACACACCACTGTCATCAATAACCATCGCATGCTTGCTGGAGCCTGCAGTTCCACCTTTACCCTCTCCCATCTCCATGCATGAGAATCTGCAGACCATTTCCATGCATTTTCTCTTATTTGCCTATCGTGGCTTCTGAAGCCCTTTGTTTCCTTCTGTCCCATTCACCTGATAGGCCTTAGTTTAGAACTACCCAACCCCCCCTTTGTGTTGGTCTTCACAAATGCATACATAGAAGCTGTCTACGGTGATCTTAACCCCAGAGTTATAGCTTCCTGTATTCTGTCATTCATATGTGAGGGCCTTCCCAGCCATGGAACAGAATTGCAGAGAGGGGCAGAGAAGGAGCGATGTTAGTTGATGCAAGGTTGGGGCAGAGCCGCTTATTGATCAAAGGGATCTCTGGTACCCCAATCCTTTGTTTACCACAGAGGAGGGAAGCCCAGGTCTCAAATACTGACTATGCACCATGTTCCTATAGACCTGCTGCTGCATAGGGTCTAGTCTCAGGCCTTTAATTAAGATAATAAGATATGAAACATTAGAATTTGTTTCCTCAAGCTGGTCCTGGTTGTGCATTGGGTTTTTTGAGGGAGAAGCACACTGACATAACACCCTAAAATGTTTGCTGCTACGTTTCCACCATTCTGGAGGCACTTATTATCATCGTCCAGAGTGCTGCAGATTGAAGGTGGATTGCATAGCATTTGCCCCGTTGAGGTCTGTCTGAGTAGAGGGGTAAAGAGATTGGGGGTCAAGAAACACTAGAAAGCAACCAGAGTTGCTGTCAGAGGTGGAGGCGGGAGGGAGGGCACCAGTCAGTTCCCACATTAACAGGAGATGGTAGTCTGCTCCCTTTGGCTTGCTACCTCCAGTGGCTACTGGCAATACCTGCCTTCTAAGCTAGGGGCAGAAGTTATACATTGACTGGTATGAGCGATCAGAAACCAGTTCATATCTTTAACACAACAGAAGTTCAATGCACATAAACCACTTTCAAAATGGCTGACACCAGTTTAAGGTAAACCTGGATGGATGAAGTATCAGACTTAACTAATTTAGGTTAAATCATTTTATTGAACTTCTGTCCCAGATCCCCTCCCGATTCAAGTTAATTCACAGTCCCCCAGCATCCCAGGATGCTTTGCACCTCCCCCCAAATTCCCCCTCACAGGGCTAGCTTTGGCCTAAGCTGTCTGCTCCAGCTGAGCAGAGAGGTGTGCTGTAGCGCCCCCTGGCTTGAGCTACTGCAGGCATGTGGCTGCATTTACGGAATCAAAAATGAATGTCTGTTCACTTGCTTATTGGTTCCACCTACACAGTTTAGACCGGGGGGGCAATTATTTTGAGCAGAGGGCCGCTTATTGAGTTTCAGCAAGCCATTGAGGGCCGCATGACAGGCAGTTAAGGGCAAATTAATATTAATTTTCTAAATTTTTTAGGGGGCCCATGGGCCGGATAGAATGACCTGGCGGGCCGCATCTGGCCCCCGGGCTGCATTTTGCCCACCCCTGGTTTAGACTAATGTTTTTGCAACTATTGAAATGATTCAGCCTTGGATTTTTTGACTGTCTGTACTTAGCCCTAGCCAGGGTAGTTCTTTGAACTTACAGGAAGAGACAGGAACATACTCTGGGCTGATTACTTTCAGAGTCTTTCCCTTATCCTTGAAGGATGGATAAAGCCTAGGAAAGAAGAGGCGGTAGGTGACTAGCTGTAGTTTGCCAATGCTGCCCTTCCCTGGAAAATATCTGTGGACAGTCCTGGGAGGGAAGAGAAATACCAGAGGATGTTTTCTGCCTGGTAGCTGTGGGGAAAATGGGTGAGGTTGAGCCTGGAGTGGTGGCTTTTGGTGGGATTTGCAAAGGGATTAGGAAGAGCTTTCTTTTCCCTGCCATCTTCCCTTTCCCTGTGAAACAGTTGAGGCACAGTGCTTTGGGGTAAATGCTGTTTACTCTTTCCTTTCCTGGTAACTCCATTCCCTGATTTTTATTTTTTGTTCCCCCCCCCCTTTTACTTCCCCACACCCAAAGAAAGCCTGTTTATAGTCCAATTGCAATCCTCAAAGAAGTGAGGATAACAATGCTTTAGCCAGATAGGAGTTTAAATACCACCTGCTAATTATATCTCTAGGGTTAATTATATTTTACACATTTTACTTGCCTAAGCTTTCATTTGTTTCCCGTAGAGGATTATGTTTTCATACAGAGAAGAAACTCAAAGAGTTGGCAATAGTTTTATTAATTTTTTCCCCTAATATGCCATAAGGTAGGTGTTAAAACAAACAAAAACAAAACCCAATTTATATTGCCTTCATATCCTTCATCACATTTAAAAACAGAAGCTCAAGTTTGTATTGCAGGTAGGTAGGTGTACCTGAGGCATCCTCCTGCATTCCCCAACAAATGAATTCAAATATGTTCCCCATTACTGATCCAGTATAATACATGATATCTTATTTGCTCAAATGCAAGATGAGGTTCTGATCCCCTCCCCCAATCAGCAGTCAGAACAGGAAAAAAACCCTCATCTTATATTCACATACAAAGCAAAGTAGGGGTGGGAAGCAAGCAGGTACTGTGGGCTTGCCCTCACCCTGGGTTGCAGCCAGAGTCTGAGCTACAGCAGCTGCCTGCTTCCTCCCCCCTGGCTTTCCCTTCAATACTTAGGTTCTGTATCTAAAAAATTATAACATGTATTAATTTTCCACATATAGAATCTAATTATGGGAGTTGTCTTATACTCAAGTAAATATGGTATATCACTGCAGATTGTGCCTGTCTTTGTGATTTAGTTTGTTTGTTTTAGTGACTAGTGGTTAGGTCTATTTCAGGATATATATGAGCCATTGGTGATGTTAATTAGCCGTTGTGCTACCTTCACATTATTTGTATATAATGTTGTAATTATACAGTCTAAAATTGACTACCATTTGTTTTAGATACATACCTGAATAAAGGCCAAAATGTTTATCATCATTGTTAGGTTCAACTCATATTTGATACACTTTATCATGATGCACACCAACTAAATTGTATGAATACTGAGGCCATCTTTGACCTAGTAGTTTTGGATAGAAAAGCATTAGTTAAGTGTTTTAAGTCTTTTTTCCACTTCTTGAATGCTTTATTTCCTAGAGGACCCTTTGAATGTACATTTTACAGATGATCACTTCTGTATTTAATGATTTAGATTAAAAATATCAATTCCATTTAGATTAAATTAGATGATTTAAACTAAAAATATATGTTCCATTAACTAACAGAGAAGGAGGAATGTGGATACTTTTTATCTTTCTGAGAGAAGTATTGAGCCACAAATCCAGCTAGCTGCTTCTGATTGCTCCAGTTCTTTGGCTATAAACTTTTGTCATGACACAAGCAGACAAACAACTTTGAGACTGGGCTGGAATGGAGTGCTAAGTGTCAGTGTGGAGTCTTCAGTCTGGATTGCATTTAGCAAACTGTGTTTAGTGCAGCTGTGTTACTAGCTAACATTTTAAATTGAGCTTTACTCTTTGTTTAGTATTGCTATGCAAGACTGGCAAAAACTCATATTCAAAGTTTTGTGCTATTATAGCCTTTCCTACAGTCAGGAAATTTAAAAGATTGGATTTTAGGATTTCTTTCTATGAATATGAAAAATTAGTGGTCTAAAACAGCTTTTGAGTTTGAATCAGCCCTGATTTACACACATTCCTACTGATGTAACCCACAAAGCATATTCAGCCTGACCTCCCCAAGTGCTAAATCCAAACCCACACAAATGTCTCTATTGGAGTATATGTGTCCTTAAGCACTGGTCCTGAAAAGCTTCTGCCTTTGTCCTCCTGAGCTTCAGACGTCAGTTCAGAAGACGGCTTCTGGCCAATTTGAAAATAGCAGTACACACACCCAGTGCTTTGTAGATAGATAGAAATCAGAGAATGGACATTAGAAAGCATGTAGAGTAGGCAGTGGAAATATCCAGATTACAAAATTTAATGCAAGGGGAAAAAAGCTTTGTTCCCTACTCATTATCTGTTAGTGACATTAGGGTCAAAACTTCTTTAAATTATCTGTATGTTGTAATGCTGACATACTTGCTTTACCTATGAAAGCAAAAGTCAAGGTAAGTATTATTAATAGAATGAAAAATTCAAAGATTGTTTTTTCTGCCTGTGACAAAGTAGCATGTAATGTTCTGGGAGAGCACATTCACAGCTTCTAAGAATTTCCAATAAGTTTGAACCCATGCTGCTCTATACTGTGTCTTTTGGGAGACTCTCTGTCTGTCTTTTCCTCCAGCAGTACATGTTATGTTTAAATGGGTCATTTTGAAATGCAGCTGTTATTTACCTTTGTTGACAAAACATTTCCTAATCAGACTGATTCTAAAGAGTAAAGGTTGCTGTTTCAGTAAGGACTGTTTAAAGATATGAATGATAGATGAAGTGTACATGTTAATCTAGTTCAGTAGCAGACTCTGCATGTGTGCATGTGTGTACACACAATCCTCAGTGGTTCAAAAATCTATTCTGTAGGTCAGAATTATTCTGCCATGCTGTTCATGGACTTCCAGGCATAAGCAAGAATACTTCTTTCTCTGACACTTGTTATGCTTATATGACTATGTTTTATTTCCATAAGCTGCATGGTTGAGGACACTTACTTTGCTGTATTTGGTAGCGCTCATGCAGCCACTTTCCAGGGAGGTCTGACTACTTCCAGACATGACACCCCAGTGGCATGCTATAGCTAGGGTGGGGGAGTCAAATTGCACTTTTTCAACTACACTCTTATCACTACCTAGAGATAGGCAGGTCTTTACAACCCGGAGCTTCAGTGGAGCTCTCTGTGTGAGAAGAACTTCATGCACATCATAAGCTCTTTCAATATGCAGGATAAAGCTGTTAGGGGCAGGGATCTTACTGTTGTAAGTTGGTATGGTGCCTAGTGTAGAGGGTCCTTGATTGAGGATCGGGCCCATTGTTGCAGTAGAACTAATACATAACTACAAAAATATCTGGATGAAGATGCCTGTTTTAGTCGCTGAAGAATAGGGAATGAAACTGTGAAGCATCAGTAGCCAGACTCTTGAATTTACCACAGATCTCAAATTTCCATTTTTCCTTAATTATTCAGGATTTTTATATCTTCTGAGAACTTTTCCCCTGTTGAACCTATCTGGATTTGACATGTTTTTCAATGGCTACAGCTATAATGTCTGTTTTGTGAAATCCCAATTGACAGCTCAGATGAAGGCCCCTTTTCAACTTCGTGCACTTCAGTTTGCTTAGCAAAGCTGCAGGTAGCACAGGAGTTGAGTTTTGTGTTGATTCCTTAATTCTATTAATGTCTTTGGGTGGATTTTTCATCATTAGTGTGACCTGGAAATAAAAGCTTAAATAAGTACCAAGGTGGCAGAAATTCCCAGTGTAGCTGGAACAGAACAGATCTTTTGCGGAAGTCTAGACCCAGTCATGTAAAAGCAGTTTGCCATACTGCATAAGCATAGCTGGCACATATTATAATAATTACCCCTTTATATAAAAGACTATTAATTTGTATTTCAAGTTTTTGGAATACAAAGACTCTAAACTTGTGCCAAGTTTTACGTATGCTTTATCAAAATAATTTTTTGAAGGAGGTTGAATTCCACCCCTAGTTTAGACTGGGGAATAAGTTAGAACAGCCTACCACCCCTGACACAGCAGTTCTCTGGCAAATGTCAATGAGACTGCATGAGAACCAAGGGAAAAATGCTGCTACATACAAATTAAACTTTGTGTTTATCATTATTAAGGTGGGTTTTTAGCATATCTGATGTTGTTCTATCTTTTTCTTTTTAATCCTTCCTTTCTTTTCTTTTTCTTTTCATTTTCCTGTCTTCAGCTTTCTTTGTTTTTGCACTTCCTCTGATAGATCTTCTCTGGGTTTTTTATGCCTCAGTTCCCATGCGCTTTGCTCCAGTCCCATATCCAAAACTCTCTGAACTGTTTTGCCAAGAATTACTTTGACATACAAAGAATCATCATGAGAGTGTAGCTTTATCACCTCACTGAGAAGAAAGAGGGTAGAGTTCTTTGTAGCGAACATAGCTGTTTCAAGCTGTCTGCAGACTCAGGAAAACAGCACTGCATTAGTTTGAAATAGCTTTACATTAATTCAGTTACTTTTATAGCCTTGACTGATAGGGCTTTTGTTGTTTGTTTGTTTTTTAACTGAAAATACAGCTTTTACAGAATCTGAATATTCTGTATAAGCCAGAAAAAGAGAGCAAGGGTTTCAAAGCCCTGGGAAAAGTGTTTGACCTCTTTGGGCTACAGTATAGGTACTCCTCACTTAATGTCATCCTGGTTAATATTGTTTTGTTATTACGATGCTGATCTATTAGAAAACATGCTCATTTAAAGTTGCACAATGTTCAGTTATAACATCGTTTGGCCGCCACCTGCTAGTAGGTAACTACTGTGATGTAATTGGATTCATTTAACATTGTTTTGCTTAGTCTCATTTTTCAAGAACCTAACTACAGTGTTAAGCGAGGAGTAGCTATATATGGGTACTTTTCATTTCTGTCCTAGTTGTATTGTGTTTTCATGTACTGTCATCCCTATTTGCTTGTCATATCAAATGGCTGCATTTCAGTAATGGAAAAAGAAGGGCTGTGGTGCAATTTGTATATCCATTTATATTTGTGAATTGCTTTGCATACTTTCTGTAAGTAAATGTAAGATAATTATCAGCTAGGTAATAAAATGTTCATTGTTAAGTCAATTATAGAGTATTCTTGGACTCATCTTCAATAATATTCTTGTCATAGAGGGAAGCAGATACATTTTTTGGCTATATTAAGAAGCAGATAAAGAATATGGAAACTGACAAGATAACACCAGAGAGTGTTCTTCAGCTCAATCATCTTGCAGAAGACAGCAAAAATAGCATGAGTTTGGAATTGGGATGGAGTTTCATACCCCCATGGAATATTTAGTGCAGCTGGCCATATACAGTCTTGTTTCTTTTGCTTCCTTTGAAGCAATTATTATATGCCTGTGCCAGAGATGCTAGATAGCTGTGCCAGACATCACTTGCTTTACAGGCTTCAAGCACTATACAAAAATTAAATGTCTTAATATACACTTTTACCTTGCTCCCTTTGTAAGATAAGGAAGTGAATTTTTGTTCCTGTTTTTTTATGAGCAGGACTAGAACCAGAGATGAAACAACTTTCTTAAGGCGGAGCTTGGGAATTGTGGATAAAACTCAAGAGTTGGAAAACCTTAATTCTGTTTGTTCTACCACATTGCATTGCATCACAAGCTTGCATCACTGATCTATTCCAGGACAGCAGTTTGTCTTAGTAAGGCACCTGTGTTGTATTGGTATGGTTATTTGGTGATAGCCACCATAGATGAGTAAACATTCCTCGTAAAAGAAGAAATAATTTATTGGATTCATTTATATCTTAAAAACACTTAATCTTTGAGACTTTTTTTTTTTTTAACTAGGAAAATCACTAGACTAGTTTTCATTGGTGTAAGAGGTGAAGCACACTTTATTTTTATCCTATTATCTGTACAGACTTCAGTTGAGTTGATCACTTTTTAAGTAGCTTAAATACTTTCAACAGTGCTTCTAGGTAGAGAATTTTTAAGGCAGTTTTATTTACACTGAGTTTCAGTGATAAACTCTTAAATTATTTAAATACCTCAAACAAGTGCATGTGCTATCATTAGCTGCCTATCATGCTGTCTCTCTTTCTGTGACAAAAGCTTCGCGCTCTTCTTTATTTTGGGACATTGCTGGTTTTATTAAATCACATGTTGAGATGATATAAGAATTACCCACTCACTGCCATATTATGTTACCTGCAAAGTTAACTTTGGATTGGTGGTCAAACAAACTACTGTGTCACAGCAGGGTCCTTCAGGAGGGCCATGATCTCCTCGAGGTCCTTCGCTCCGTGTCAAGGCCGGCCCAAGGCACCCTCTTATTCTCACCCACCAAGTCTTGCTGGTAAAATATAATAGGGAGGCTACCTTACTCCTCCTTGGGCACGGTTACTCGGGACCTCTGTCCCCGCGGTTCTCCCGGTATGATGGGCGCTTCCCAGGCACCCTAGCCTTACAGGCTGCGCATAGCTCCTACCAACCCCTAATACCATGCCCCAAGCCTTGCTGATGGGATAGATGTCCTGTCACAAATCAACTTGCCCGCTCTCCTGGGCCTCCCCTGTGGTCTAGCCCACTCCTGGGCCTCCCCTGTGGTCTAGCCCACTCCTGGGCTGTCTCTAATACACAGCCCCTCACTGGGACTCTCACTGAGCCCACTCTGGGCCTTCTCTAAAAGTGTTGTCCCTCTCAGGGACCCTCTAGCGGGTCTCCAGTCCTTTAGGCCAACCGCACAGCTACCCTCTCTGATCCCGGCTCACTGCACTGCTATCCCCTTTTGCCGGGGTCCACCGCAGCACCTTGCCTATCTGAGGGCTGTTGCCGCATTAGCCTGCAGCCAGGCTCGCTACGCCTGTCTCGGGCTTCTCGATAGTCCCCCTTCTCTGGGACCTTACATGCCCACGCTGGGCTTCTCAATAGTATCGCCCCCTCTGGGGACTTCTCAGTAATGCCCCCCGACTCTTGGGCCCACCACGCTGCTGCCCCCTTTTCCCAGGGCTCCCCATGCCACTACCCCCTCTCACAGGGGCAACCGCAGCACTCCACCCTGCTCCAGGGTCTATCGCAGCACTAGCCCTCCTTCAGGGGCTCACCACACCCGCACTGGGCTTCCTAATAATATCGTCCCCTCTCTGGCGTTTGCTGTGCCCTTACTGGGCTTCCTAGTAATACGGCCCTCTCTCTGGGGCTTGTCATGCCTGCGCTGGGGCACCTCAAAGCTGACCTTCTCTGGGGCTGGGGTCTATGTACCCCGCACACAACCCAGAGACTATGTTCCCCACTCGCAACCCACTGGTTGCGCTCCTCACCGCCAGTTGCACCTTCACTGGCGCTGGGGTTCCCATACCACTGGGGTTCCCCCTTAAAGTACCGTGCCCTCACTCAGGCGCTGGAGCCCCACCCCTCTGGGGTCCCTATGAGGCCTCCTCCAATCCCTACAGCCTTACCCAGACCTCCAGTTTAATATCAAAGCCGAACATAAACTCGAGCCTCCTGGCTATAACTCAAACATAAAGCCTCCTGGCTAAACCATGGTGCTCAAACCTCTCAGAGCTGCCATCCTTCTCTCAGCTAGAGTGGTTCCTGCATTGCTCACCCCCTAACTCCAGAAGCTCCTGTCCCTCCGGCTGCTGGCAGGGAACTGCTCACCTGGTTTCAGCCCTGGGCTTTATAAGGGCCAGGCCCTGCCTCCTACAGGCAGCTGGCTCTCCTTAGTTGCCCCAGCAACCCGCAGCTGTGCTCCTTATGTTCTGCCAGGGCGCTCTCTCTCCCTGGCAGTTTCTACTCCCTAGGAGCAGGCACTGAGGTGTCCTGCGACACACTACTTTTTTTATACAGGTTTTACTGGGAGTGTGAAGAAATGATGCATTTTTTATTTTGGAGAGGAAAAAGGGTAACACATATCAGGCTTTTATTTTTCATATGGACATATTGCAACTTGAAGATGTTATAAAATTCCTACGCCAAAAGATGTACTTAATGGTCATCAAAATGCAATGCTGTGTAAGAGGAGGTTACAAGAAAGTCAATGGAGTGAAACCAAAAACTCTAGTTTTCTTATTTAATCAGTGAAATAGAAAACCCCTGATGTAATTAGCTGGTACTGATCCAAGAGACCTTGTGGAAGTGTTTGCCCAAAGAAAGGCTGATTATAAAACAAATACACAGCTAGAGTGCAAGAAACTTAAGGCTCTAATGGTTCTGCATGTTCCTTGAGACAAGTTGTTTACTTAATAAAAATTCAACTTCAAGAAATCCATACATTTTCCAACAATTTGAAACCATGAGCTACAATTTTTGTTGCAGAAAAGTGCAAAGAAAATTCTACAAGATAATTGCAATGTCTTATACTTTAACTGTTGGAACTTCTCTGAAGTTGCTCCCAGTTGCAGTCTGCAATAGGTGTCTGAAGGAGACTGAAATCTCCCTTAGGGATCTCAAGTAAACTAAAATAATTTGCCTGGAAACTGATTCCTGCTTAAGCTTTGTGACTTCCATCTATTGCTGACCTAAAATGTAATAGTTTCAAAGCAACTGCCTTGTAATAAGTATATGTAGCCCTTGCACTGGGATGTTCCTACCTCAGACGAAACTGAGAGATCCTTCCTAGTAACCTTCAGAGTGAGATGCTATTCCTCTGCCTCCCCATCTGAGCTTCTCTTTCTATCAGTTTTAGTCTCTGGCAACTGACTCCCATCTCTGCACCTCCCTGATGGCTGCTACATTTCTCCTGTAAATATGTGATGTAGGGAGTGATGACTGACTGTAGGCTGCTGGTCTCCTATTTTGAATCAATGTAAAGTACAGGGGAGATGGGAGGCCTCTTGTGGGATTTAGGAAGGAGACTATGGTCTGAAACTTGACAAAATTCAGCTCATGCAGGGGTTAGTGAATTATTGCAAATGTTGGGTTCATGATAAACCAGACAAGCTTTTACCAAGCCCCATATTTCAGTGGGGAGATTTTAGATGCATTAAGTTCTGTAAGCATGTAGACCCCTCTAAGAAGTTATCATCTGGTCCTGCATAGATGCAAGCTTGATGGAATTTGCAGCATCCAATGACAGACAGCAGAAATTAGACTTTCATACCCTTGGATGCAGCCTTTGAGACCGAGGTTATGGCATGTCAGTGGCATTAGAATAAGGAAGATGATGCTTCCTTTCTTGTGAATTAATGCTATCAGTCTGCTATCACCTTTTTATAAACTCCAAATGCTCATACAATAAAAATTATGAGCTATCTGCTGGGGGTAGACTATTTTCTAGGTGGAAAGATACCTGAAAACGATTGATATATTAGGAAAAGAATGTGGAAGGTAAACTAATTTCAAGTTCCTATTTTAGCATGGTTCAATGCTGTTAATTTCAGCCACTATCTGAAATGCATAGTCACTCCCCTATGCAAAGAGAATTGCTCTTGGTAGTGCAGATTGTTCTTGGTAATGCTTTGTCAGATAAAACATATGCAACATATTACTACTTTATTTTAAAACAAACAAATCCTACTAACTTTGACAGAGTGGGGCAGTCTGGCACCTTAGGGCACATCCACACATACAGGTGCATGTGCTTGCAGCAGCTCAAATAGCAGCGGCACAAATTTGTGCCTCAGCATACGTGCCTGAACATGCAGTTTAGTATGGGGCAAATTGTGCCACTTGCCCCAGCAAATAGTCTACCCCCAGCAGATAGCCAATCATTTTTATTGTATGAGCATCTGGAGTTTATAAAAAGGTGCTAGCAGACAGATAGCATTAATTCACAAGAAAGGAAGCAGCACCTTCCTTATTCTATACCACTGACATGCCACATGGCAAACTGACCCTGTCCAGCTCCTCCTGGATCTTCAGCCAGTGTGCTGGGGCAACAAGGGAAGGGGGCAGGCATAGAGATGCTCTGGCCAGGTGCCAGAGCATGTGTGTGGAGGACCGAGCCTCCTGCGCCAGTTTTTTCAGCATTGTTGGGTTTTATTTTATAATTTTTTTGATACTGGGATTTCCCAATATCAAGATTAGAGTCCGCACTGCAAATATGCAGCACGGGGAACATTTTTTTCCCCCCATTGTGCCTCTTGTGGCATCTCAAAGCAATTTAAGATGCCACAACAGACACATGCTTGCTCATTTAGAGAGGCATTCGTTTTGGAGGCAACAGCATATTTTGCCAGATGCTATGGGTGGGCTTTCAGAGAGCAACAGTTCTCAACAAAAAAAAAAGAAGAAAGTGATGAAAATAAAAAAGTTAGGAAAAAGGACAGGATGAGAGAAGAGAACTGCTGGGAAAGGTGAGGGTGGGTTGAAATATTTCAGTGCTGTTTACTTGTTCTGATTCTCTTTGTGGTTCTCAGCCTTTTTAGACTCAAGGCTCCCCTTGAAAAATGCTAGCTATTTAAGCTTTCACTTGTTTCTTGATTGTGGAAAAATAGGGCAATTCTTTTGCAAATGACCACAATTGGTTAAAATATTTTTGACACTGGGTTAGCATTTGAAATCTTGGTGTTTATCTTGTGAATTATGTGATTTATACACCTAACAGTGTTAAAATTGTGCAGAACCCCGCAGTACTCTTAAAAGTATCTCATTGCTCCCCAGCATGCCAAAGCACTCTGGTTGAGAATTGCTGCTCTATATCAAGCTAGTCGCTCACTGTTTAGAAGTGATAGTTTTATAGTTTATAGGTGCCAGCTGAGAGTGGGACTTAATTTTGCTAGACACTGTACAAACCTAGAGTAATTGGCAGTCTTTGCCTTGAAAAGTGTCAATACACAAGACCTGTAACTTTCTGAGAAATTTATAGATGCAAAGTTCAGGGAATTATATAGACACTAATATAGTGAATGGTGTCATAGCTTGTAAACACCAGCTAAGTTCTACTGGGTATTCCCTTTAATTGTATCCCCACAGGACTGAGAACAGGCTGCATGCTTTGCCAGTGTGCACTTACAAGGACTCGATATAAATGCAGCTAATTCACTCTTAAGAACAGCCTGTGCTGAGCATTTTGCACCTCATTAAGGCTTGTTACCTTGTTTCTCACACTCTCTTACCTCTCTAGTAGCAGCCTTGAAGTTGACAAGACCTAGGTCAGTTCAGGGCTGTTTTAGGAGCTTTGGAATGTGATGGCTCCTTGTCAATTTCATAGTTAGAGCACAGTTGCATTTACTGCATAGACACTGAGGTGAAGTTCCAGTGTCTATTCCCTTAACTGAGAGAGAGCCAGTATTTATTATAATGTAGGCAGTAGGCAAAAAGTAGGACTGGCATTTATTTATTTATTTATTTATGCAGTTAAATGCATTATGCACTTATCTGATTTGCCTGGAAGTGGATTATCCTGTGCAATCTATCTATTCTTCGAGTGAGGTTAAGTTAGGAGGTGATTAGCTAAATAGGCTAAGGAAGTAAGGGCTAAAGGGGCATAAGGTGGAAGGACCAGGAAAGAAAATTGAGATCAGCTGTGAATGAACCATGCTCTCTGCACAGCAACAGCGCTGTTGCTTTCCCATAAATTCTTGCATCTGAAAGAAATTTGGAGTACTTCTCTAGCCCTCTTGCTGTCTCCAGCTGTTCACGTGCTTCACTGACTGGCTTTCCTGTTCTGACTTATGTATGTGGCACCTTGTATTAAAGGGGCATTTTGTCAGGGGAGAGCTTGGCATCCTGGACCTACCAGCTCAAGAACAGAGCTGGGCATGGGTAAGTAAAGGAAAACTATATAGCAGGTGTTACATAGTATAGGAAGTCTTTTAACTTATTTATTTAGTATTTATAGGTCCTTTTAATCCATTTGACCCAAATGAGTCAGTAAAACTTCCCCCTGCCATAAACTAGGTCAGAAACCAATGGCTTGGTTAAAATGACCCCTAACATGGAATGTAGCACACTTATTTTGGATCACAATTTTCATGTTTTATTCTGATTGTGTTAGTAATGTAGATGCCAACAGGAGGAGGGAACCGAGAGACAACCCTTGAGGTTTGTTAAGCTGTAATTCTTAGAAGTAAAGTTGTTTAGAAGTTCCTTGAAAAGCTTGGGAACATTCTTTATACTCCTTCCCCACCCACTTCTCTCTCATAATTGCAACAGTACTCTGGTAAACAACTTTCCAAACTGAACTAAGTCACCTAAGATAATGTAGTTCTGCACATTGTAAACTGTTGTCTGTCAACAGCAGCAAAACCTGGAAGTTAACAGGCTGTACAGCACACAAATTGTATTCTGTCCAGAGTAATGTATACAGTGTATTTATAGAGCGCTTGTAGTTGTTACCAGGCTAAAAATATGTTCTCTTCTCCCTGGCAGTGCAGTGACAGTTTTTATCTCGGAGCCTAATTTTCTGACTCCCTGACCCAGTTCCTCTTTGTGTTGCTTTTGTATTTTGTGTTTAATTACAAACTTTTTCTAAGCAGCTGTCTATTCCATGGCCCCCTGAGACAACTGAGAACAAGGTGGGAAAGAGATTGTAGTTGGTGTCATCAGGAAGTTCATAGTAATGTCAAACACTTGCAAAACTGTATCAACAGCTTATTGAAGTTTTCTGTGTGTGGAGGAAGAACATAAAGTTACTGGAAAGAAAACTGCCTTGTATTTGGGGGGGAAAAATAATAAAATATGATGATGACCGAAACAGTAAGCTATTTCTGCTACTATTTGGATGCAACTGATACTTTGAACATTTGCAGAGGCCTTTGTAGATGCTCTTTTGTACTACTTTTCAAACATTAAATAAGTATTGAGTTTTATTTCTTACACAGCTCTATGTCTGCACATCCATGAGAAAAAAATGTTGCCAATTTAACCATATTTTCCCAACAAAAATGTGTTTAATGATTTTATGTTTATTTTTACACACAACTTTTAAGTGCAGGAAACAATAGATTTAAATAGTGCAAATCTAGAGAGACATACCTAATTAAAAATTCAGTAGGATCATCACTGAAAGCATACATCGTGTTTAGTAAAATCAGAGGACTTTAAAATAGTTACCATTGGGAGAGATTCCCTTAATGGAAAAAAGGCTTGCTTGCTAAGTTCAGCTTTTCTGTAATAGTTGATGATATCCCTGGTTCTTAAGTGACAAGTCCTTTCCCTGTTGTGGGTGCTGGTGATTGGGGATGTCTTCAGCTGTTAGACATAGACAAACATAGAACTGTAGTTATTAATCATCCATTGTGGAGTTGGTGCTTCAGATTAAGTTTAAAACTGAGGAGGAGGGAGGGAGTGCTGGGTGGAAAATATGTATGTTGTTGAAGCAACATACATCTCAGAACTGATGGTTGAGATGATATACCATAACTGTAAGGGTAGCTGCACCTCACTAATTTCATCTCTCACCTCTCAGAGGAGCTGCTAGGTGTTGAGCCATATGACTATCTTTCTTGGGGAAGAATCTTGTAATTCTTATACTCTTAGACCAGAAGGCAAGTCTACTCCCAATATATGCCAGCTGCATAGTACTGGGTTGCAGGCCTGTCTTGAGCATCTGCTAGGTTTTCCCTTTGGAAACTTGTGACCAATTATATAGCCCAACAACTTTTTCTTATTGGGAAGCTAAGGCAAGAATCAGATAAGTGTTATTTTAAAACCACCACCAACTCGACTGTATGTTTTGTCTTTTGAGAACTTCTGCATTGTTACAAGGCAAATCGGAGAGTTCTTTTTCAGTTTTTTTTGCAACAGAGCTAGTCAGTTGTCAGAATCCCCTGGATTTTTTTTTCCAAGTCCTTCCCTTGACACCAGCTCCCTGGTATGGCTCTACTGTGTCTTTACCAGGAAGGCTTCATTTAGGAAAGCCTCATTCTTTCTTGTTGGGGTTGGGGCCCAACTACCATATTTTGTGAAAAGGTGGTGAAGTCCAAATAAGGCTTGCTCAGGGTTGCTCTGTGGATTTACAAGATGGTCACTTTCCTAGGTGTGATCAGATTTTAATTTTTTGATTGCTTAAGATCTAGCATCACACAAGCCCCCTCTCTCACAGCTTTAGTTGGATCGGGGTTGCTAGAGCCTGATCCAGCATTTTTAAGCAGCTCTCAGTGGAGAACGCTTCCATACAATCCAACATAGGAAACTTTTGATTAAAGCCCCACATAGACATTAACACATAGCAATTCAATTGAAAAAGGTGCATCTGTACTTGTAAACAATGTAATCCTGCTACAAGCTTAGAATGGATTTGTATTAGAAAATGAAGCAGTCATGGAAATGAGAGACAATTAAGAGTGATGCTGCAATTAGAATGCATGGGCAGGGCAGGGTAGTCCGTTCCTTTTCTTCCCAGTCACAGATTAGGTGACTTGGACTCAATATTCAGTTCCCTGTTTTTCTTTCACCTGTAAGTTGTCACCAGTTCAAATGGGAGTCAGTTTAATGGTGAGTAAAAATGGCTACCTGATGGATACATGGGGTGCGTCTACACAAGATGTTTACTGTGGAGTTGTTTAATTAGCGCTGCAGTAAACATTTCAGTGTCTACACCTGTGGCCCCATTAGACTGCAGGAAGCTAATAAACTCTGCACTGGGTTAGTACTTGTAAATACAAGTACTTTCTTGCTGCAGAGTTTTTTTTCTCCTGCTTGGCAGCACATGGATAGACACTGACCTGGCTGGCTGGACCACAAGGGTGCTTCAGTGTGGGGACTGCCAGCTGGCTAGTCCAAGTCTGAAGCACCGTCATGCCCCAGCCAGCCCCTCTGCAACACATTGAGCTGGGTTGGAGCAGCCCTGGGCCAGCAGGTTGATTTCCTTACAAAACCAGGTAAAACCAATCTACTTAAAAATAATGATCTGCAAGGAACAGTAGTTTAAAGGCTTATTTCCATTTTTTGTGGTTAACTAAAAACTCCCACAAAATGAAACCAGAAAACCTGAAGCCACTTGCATGACTTTCCACTGAAATGCCAAGAGATTGTCTCGAATATTTTTATGATTTGGTCTAGCAACTACTCACCCACTTAGTTTCTTGTATACATAATACCTGCACTATTAAAGCATGGCCAGACAGCAGGCACTTGCCTCGCAAAGCCCTCAGAAGTGTCTGCAATGCTATTGATATTCCATACAAATTGAGAAATCCTCATATGATTTGACAGCTTCTTTACAAGTCTTAACTCTTTGTGGCTTACAGAAGCACTGTTTGTGTTATTCAGGGTATGGAGGGCAGGACACAAACTTAGTAAAAACCTTGCATGTATTTAGGGAGTCAGATCTCAGCATGCATGTTGGTGGGTACTCCCAGCGGCTTTGTCCTTAACAGACAGTCCAGGGAAGGTTTCCATAACTTAAACAGGCTACACGGGGTTCTCTACAGTCTTTGAGGGAGATGAGGATTGGGAGGGTACAAAGGTGATGTAAAATGACCTTAAGTAACCATTGAACTTAAGCTGTGAGTTCTCTGTTGTGCCTCGACCATATTCTTTCTCATTTCACAAGGGACTATCAAAGAGTCTTAAGTTTGCTTTTTATAAAAATTTAATATTTTAGAGCAGTTTGATAAGTCTGTCTCCTGACATCAATGCGTGTTATTAAATAGAAATAGATATTTACAAGTTACAGGAAAATGTATTGGATATCATAGTGTCTGTCAATTCAACCTGGCTTGGTTTTGTAAGACTTGCTAGTTTCAAGTTTGAGAGTGCACAAGTCGGAAATATGCTTGAGGAGGTTGGACTCCACCGATCTCTTGAAGTCGAGCCTTGTACCTGTTTATCTGATCTCTGATTGGCTGGGCCTGTTGCTAGGCTCATTTCTTTGTTCTTAGGCAAAGTTCGAAAGTCAAGTATGATCTGTTTGAACTATGCTTGGCTGCTTTTCTCACTTTAGTCTCCTGATTCACACTTGCTCTATTTGTTCTTTGCCACTGTACCCTAAGTAGGTCTAATAGATACGTTTTTAGCTTTGACCCAGAGTAAATATGTTCCTCACTGGTTGCCCTGTACTGGTAACTCTTTGCTCTTAGTATTTGTATTTGACAAATGTATTCTGACAAAATAGAATAGGTTAATAAACCATTTGGTTAAAGGTTTTAATTTTTTTGTCTTTTCAAGTAATTTAAACTTACCCTGCAGTGGTAATAAAGCTTACCATTTAAACTGGGATGAGAAAATCATGGAAATAATGACTAAAATATTAAATGAAAGGTAAATGACTACAATGCATAGCAGTATAAGAATACTGCAATGTAAATACAATTCAGAAGTCTGCCTTTGCTCAGTACACTTTTGTAATTGCAGGGCCCACAGAATGTCTACATGTATGTAGTATTTACTGTATGCATAAAGGGGAAAAAATCAGGTGTTTTATGTATTCTCCTGGCAAACTTTTCAATGTCTTGTTGATTCACAGTGTTCTCAGTAAGAGTTTGCATTATAGAATATAGAAAATTAGGGTTGGAAGGGACCTCAGGAGGTCATTTAGGTCAACCCCCTGTTCAAAGCAAGATCATCCCCAACTAGATTATTCTAGCCAAGGCCATGTCTAGCCAGATCTTAAAAACCTCTAAGGATGGAGAATCCACAACCTTTCTGGGTAACCTGTTCCAGTGTCTTACCTTCTTAGTGAGAGAGTTTTTCCTAATATCTAACCTAAATTTCCCTTGGTGCAACTTGAGACTATTACTCCTTGTTCTGTCATCTGCCACCAGTGAGAACAATCTAGCTCCATCCTCTTTGGAACTGGTCTTCAGGTAGTTGAAGGCTGCTATTAAATCCCGCCCCCTGCCTTGCCAGACTAAATAAGCCCAGTTCCTTCGGCCTCTCCTTGGAAGCATGTGCCCCAGCTCCCTGTTTCAATTACCCTCCACTGGATTCTCCAATTTGTCATATCCTTTCTGTAGTGGGGGGCCTAAAGCTGAACACCGTACTCTGGCTGCGGCCTGACCAGTGCCGAATAGAAGAGAATAATCACTTCCCTGGATCTACTGGCCGTGCTCCTACTAACGCAGCCCAGTATGCCATTAGCCTTCTTCACCACAAGGGCACACTGTTGGCTCATGTTCAGCTTATTGTCCGCTGGTAACCCCCAGGTCCTTTGGTGCAAAGCTGCTGCTTAGTCATTAGTCCCCAGCCTGTCTTGGTGCATGGGATTGTTTCATCTTAAGTGTGGGACTTTGCACTTCTTATTGAATGTCATGAGAGATCTTTTGGTCCAATCCTCCAATATGTTGAGGTCTCTGAATCCTAGCCCTACCCTCCAGCATATCTACTGCTTCCGCCTGCTTGGTGTCAGCTGTGGAGGGTGCACTCCATCCTGTCTTCTGGGTTGTTGATAAAGGTACTGAACAAAACCAGCCCCAGGACTGACCCCTGGGACACTCCACTTTATACCAGCTGCCAACTAGATATTGAACCATTGAGCTCAAGCCCTTTGAGCCCAAAGGTCCAGCCAGTTTTCTATCTTGCAGTCCATTCACCCAATCCATACTTCCTTGGCTTGCTTGTAAGAATGTTATGAGGTACCATATCAAAAGCCTTGCTAAAGTAAAGGTATATCATGTCCACTGCTCTTCCCACATCCACATAACCAGCCATCTCATCACAGAAGGCAGTCAGATTGGTTAGGCATTACTTGCCCTTGGTGACTCCGTCCTGACTGTTACTAATCACCACCTTCTCCTAGTGCTTGGAAATGGATTCATTAATGCAGATGTCGAAGTGCTAAAAACTGTTGAAAGAGTTAATTTGATACTCAGATATGAGACAGGCCCGTTCTTTTGCTTTTGTCTACTCGGTCACTAATGCTGTCATGGCATCTTTATAAGTTTTTTTGGAACTGTAGTTCTCAACCTGTTTGGACTCGAGGCCCCTTGCAGAGGGGCTGGGCAGTGGAGATGGGGAATCGTTCAGGCAGGGACATGCCTGAGACTACATTTTTCTGGTTATCTCATCACACCTCGCCAAAAGCACTCTTCAAAGGATCTGGGGCAGACCTCAGGGTGCCCTGGAACTGTTCTAGAACATGGATATGGTCCTGTAATAGGAAGCCAGAAGACTCCTGTTACTTTAAGAGGAAAGAGTATCAAGCTGAGCTGAATCAAGGAGGACTGGCAGCTAGGAAACAAGCTAGCTGTTAGTGAAATAGCTGCCAACAGACAGATCAGGGTGCAAGGCACAAGGAGAGACTACCTATGGGAAGGTAACTCACCCTGGGGAGGGAGGCAGAACAGTAAAATGCAGCAAGGGCAGACAGAGTCAGCCCAGAAACATGGGGCTGCAGACAGATGACCTCAGTTCTAGCAGGGAGAGCAGGCAGGTCATCGGCCACAGAGGGGGAAACTCCTGTGAGTGGCCATAGTCATGACCGGATGGGGCAGGGCTTAGGAGACATAGGGCATTTATAGATGTGCTGGGGGGGTGGGGGGCTTTAATTAGCAATGCTTTGAGAGCTGCACTAATTAAAGCACCCCGAGTGTCATGTGTATTAGTGTTTGACCAGCTTTAGTTAAAAGTGCCCCTGCTGCCATTTTTAAGCGCAAGGACGCTGATACACAAGATGCTGGAGTGCGGTAATTGCCACGTTCCGGCTGACTTGATGAATTGAGTCTGCTGCAGCACGTTGTAATTGCAGCGCGTTGGAGCAGCCTCCCTACACATGTATAGGAGCCCTTAAAGTCTGTGCCTGAAAGCAAGCAGTCAATCTGACCCTGTTGGCTATAGAGTTCCTGCAGTGAGAGGCTCTGCTGCTCCTGGAATGCCTGTCAGTGCCAGTAAGATGCTAAATGCTTGTTGCAATGGGGATAGGAACCAAGATGGGGAAGCTTGGCAGACAGCCAGTTGGCTTGCAGTTTTGTTAGAGCCTGAGTGCCTATGTGTTTTGCTTGAGTTAACTGGTGGCTTGGGTTTGGGACTAGTAGGGGTGAGAGGAGGTCCTAGTAGTGCCAGAGAGGCATGGAGCTAGAGCCAGAGTGGGCTTATAGCCCAGGGAGTGGCAGATGTGGGGCTGGAGCCCAAGTGCACTGGGTCTAGGCTAAAGGGACTAGCCAGAGCAGAGGGGTAGAGGCTAGGAATGCCAAGGCCCCGACAAGGGAGTGGAAGTCTGAGGTGGCCTGGTAGCTGGGGCAAAGCGCCCACCAGATTGATGATTGGAAATGCCTGCAAGGCAGGGGCACAGCTGTAGGGGAGTTTTTTTAAAGTTGTGCCCTTAAGGTGATGAACAGTGACACTGGCACTCATGAGATCTTGCTTGGGGAGATGTGGGGCAGCCTCCTTTTCTTAAGACCTAATTCCATCAAAGCATGGCAGGAGAGCTAAAGGGGAGATTGCCCAAAGGAAGCAGAGAGGACCTTGGGCTGAGAGGATGCTCTAGGGGCATTACAGCCACCCCTGGGATAGGACCCTGTTATAAGTCCTTTTTGAGGCCAGTCAACTTAGATACCATTCACTAGTCAACTTTTAAGAAACATTAGCCCTTCTGTTCAAATAGAGTAAGCTAAAGATTGAATTGAACTGAACAGAAAACTACTTAGGACTAACAAAATAAGCAGCAAATACAGGATGTGTCCGTCTGCTCTGGGAGAGTTCTCTTGGTGCAGAGGTATTGGTGGGATGGAGGGGAAACTGCTTAAAGCTTAAAAGTAAATTAATAGGGGGTTGTGGTGATGGTGGGTCAGTTGGTATCTCTTCAGTGTGAACAATACCTAGAGAATGAGGCAAGGTGTATGAATAAGTGGGAGATGATGTCAGAGGCCCTATAACAATGAAACCTAGTTTTGCATCCACTGCTTTCTATGATTCTAGGAAGTCCTTTATTTGCTACTCTGGTGCTGGCAGTAGGCTTGGCACCATGTCCAGCAAACAGATCTGAAGACAGACCCTGCCCAGGGGTGTTACTGTCTAATGCTCTTAAATAAAATAAGGAGACTGTCAGGACCCAGAAAGCAGTGTATGTTTAAGCTCACTTGATCGTTTTTTATAATTTTCTCCAAGCTTCTAGCCTACCCTTTTCTGATGCAATATTAAGTTAAAGAAGGCATATTTCTTTGATTTTTAGCTCATGATATTTCCAAAGCACACTATGGCTGTGTCCAGATGGGCACGGTTGTGCAGCGTGTGGTGCCACAAACCTGTGGCATAGGCATTCCCTGGGGACAAGTAGTAGCGGTACAAGGTGTGCAGCTGCTACTTGTCCCCAGGGAACCAAACGATCATGCTCACCTGAACATGGCATAGAAAGCCTTCTTGGTCCAGAACACAAGGAGTTGTTTATAACCAATATAACTATAGCAGTATAATGGGACCAGTATGACTATACCTATACATTTCCCTAGAAAGGTAGTCCCTTAGATTCTGGCCTTCCTTATTGTGGACCAAAACTTGGTAGTATAAACCTTAATGGCTCAAAAACAAAAGTCAATTATAAGTCAGGTTCCTTTTTATTTCAGCATTCTTGAGAAGTCCAACTCCTGCTCTGAAATCCTGGACCCAGGGGGTGCCTATACACAAGCAGGGAAGCTGCACCAATGTGCTACAATTCCAGTGTTTTGAAGGAGGCTCCATTAATTGGGTCTGCTAGAGTGTGGCATTACCACACTTCAGCAGCCTCTGGTGTCTTGTGTATTAGCATCCATGCGCGTCAAAGTGCTGTCCGGGGCACTTTATCTAAAGCTCATCAAACAAGCTTTAGATGAAGCGCCCCTGCCACCATTTTGAAGCTTGAGGATGCTGCTACATGAGATGCTCTCAGAGCTGCTCTAATTAAAGCTTGTCCCTCCCCCGTGCCACTGCCGGAGAACATGTATAAATGCCCATGGGGCTTAATACAGAGTATGGGTATTGATAGCAATGGGGCTAGATGTTGCCTTGAACTTCTTTTATTTTTTAGTGTTTGCAGTGGGTTCGATTGCCAGGCCATGTAGTGTCTTATACTTAAACACACTTTTATAAGAACTTAAATGAAATCAAGTGTCTTTAGTAAATGACGATGATGGAAGCTCCTGCAGGGGGATGTTCTGGTAATCTGCCCAAATACTAGCTTTGTATCTGGTGTTCTCTTGCAACAAACGTTTGAAAGGTGTTTCTGCTTGGATAACTTTGCAGTGGAAATTATTTAAAATTTTTGGCCCCAAACCTGTAGCTTTTAGGTATGTGTGTTTAACTTTTCACAAATGTGTTGTCTTTGTGACTATGTTAAAACTGTTTAAGGAGTTAAACCTGAACCTAAATGTTTGTATGATCAAGGCCTTTGTAACTGTGTAACTTTATATCTGATTTGCCTCCTTGCAGCTTAATATAATACAGTTTTGAACTATGATGTTACGAAAAGTCTCATTGTAAGCATTTTTATGATGAGAATAAAAGTACTTGAAATAGCCAGGAGGAAACTATATCTTTTGATGATTTCTCTAGTAAAAACAAATGTTGCACAACATTCTTGTTTGGTCATAAGGGTAACAGAACTTAAATGGAAAGAACTGTTTACCTCTCTTTGTTTTAGTTTATTCCATTTAATGCCCTTGCATAACAGTCCTACAGTCACGTAATACTCTTACTTAGCAGTCCTACAGTCTCTTTGGGTGGAGAGAAAAGATCAATATCTAACTGGACTTATAGTACATATTTGCTGTGTGTTGATTAACATTTGACTCCAGTTGTTCAATTCTATCATAAACTTAACCGTATGTCTATACTGATAAATGCCATCATGCAAACTGTCCTATCCCTGTTCACACTGTGTGTTTTTCTTATCATGCAAGAAGTCCTGGTTGCCCACATCCACACTGTGCTTCCTGATAGGCAGGCAGGCAGTGCTAGGATTTGTGAGGGTTGGTTTCTTGGTACCATACCAAGTAAAACCCATGCAAATTGGTCTGTTATGCATTGTAGGAGACTGTCTTTTCTTAATGGGCCTAAGGGTGAAAAATATTAGTTCCCCATGATGTATAGCTTTGTCACCCTGAAGTGCTGTTCACCTTTGTGCATTTGTAACTATGCACAGGCAGTGGATCTACTGGAGGTGCTCCCATGTGGGGCAATTAGTCACAAATACTGGAAGGTCCTATAGGCAATACAAATGTGAAAGTGTGTTTTGGATGTGAAAGGTGTACAAGTCAAAGATCTGGGCAACATGATGCAGCTGACTTGAGACACCTGCATGCTTGGGGGATTAGGCTTTACTACTCGTCTCTTAGGGAAACAGGTTTTCATGTGGTAAGAGGGTAGGGACAGGAACACAACCCCAACAAGTAGATAATTAGCAGTGTAGACTTACCAATGGCTAATTCCTAAATAGAACTCAAAGTAGTGCATAATTAACTAGTAGAACTCATTGACACAGGAGACTGTATAGGCAAATAGTATAGTCAGCTTCAAAAAGGGACTAGACAAAGTCATGGATGATAATTCTATGAATAGCGCTTTTATTAGAACAGTTAGGCATGTATCCTCTGGCCTCTCTGAATCGATGATGGTGGATGTGTGGGAGGGTAGGACAGAGGATGTATTAGACTAGTTATGCCCCAGACACATGCTTTCCCTATAAAGCACCCCCTCCTGCAGGCCTGTTTGGTACCCACAGGAAACATGGGTATGGGCCCACACAGAAATGGTTGGTACACACTTAGCAACCCTCTCTAACAGAGGGAGCTAACAGAATTTTTTAGACAACTAATGCAAAAACTGGGATAGGAGTGGGGGTCAGAGGTTAATAATGGGTGCTCCAAGAGGGGATGCTGAGCAGAGCACACCAGCCACTGCCTACTGGTCCTCAAATGAGTCCAAGAAACCAATGGACACTGCCCAGTGCCACTCTGCCTGGAGATAGGAAGATAGCCCCACAGTCACTAGGGGGTTCCCCCAGTCAGAGCCTCCTTCCTTGTGAGGTATTGGGGTCAGAGACAGGCCTGTTTGTTTCAGGGATTGTGGGCTGTTGCCCACCAAGAAGAGCTATAAGCCTCTAAGAAAAGAACAGCTGATTTCTTGGGTGGGGGTGGGAAAAAGAAAGGCAAAACAATGAAACTGCCCAGAGCTATGAATGAACCAGGGGCTGGAAAATGGCCCCACAGTCTCCAGGGGTCCTCCTGGGCAGGCATCGGGGTGGGAGCCTGGCTGCCGGGCTCGTGGCACTGCTGGCCCGGCCCAGGGCTTGTATGACTGGAGGGTGGGGGGGCCCGAGCTTGTCCTTGCACCAGGGTCAGTGAGGCTGGGGCTCGGGCTGTGGGCGCGGAGCTCTGTGCCTGCTCCCCCACTACCTCCGCGTCTTTGCCAGAGCAGAACTTCTCCCTGCTGCCTTGAGCCTGCCTGCGCGCACCCCGGCTCCCGCTGCCCGTCCCGATGCAGCAGCGGAGGCCGGGCACAAGCAGCGCCCTTCCCCCGCGCCCTGCCTCTTGCTGGGCCTGGAGCAAGGCAGCTGCGCGCGTGTGGGTGCCGATGTGTGTATTTGTGCACGCAGGCGGGGGCGGGGCCGGAGCGCCCTGCTGTGCCCCCCCCCCCAGCGCGGCATTGGCGGCGGCGGCGGCAGCAGGGGCGGCCCGGGCCCGCCCGCTCGTCTGCCTTACCCGGCCCCGCCGCAGCTGCCGTGGCCAGTGCGGGCGCCGCCGGCCGCAGGCATGAGGCTCGGCTCGCAGGCGGGGCTGTGCGAGCGCCGCGCCGGGCAGGTGAGCAGTGCCGGCCCCGCTCGGCTCTGGGGCTAAGGCGTCGGGTCCGCTCCGCTCGGCTCCCGGCCTGGCCCGCCCTGCCCTAGGCTCTAGTGCGGGAGGAGCCGCGCGGGGAAACGTCCCGTCTCCCCTCCCGCCTCGGGGCTGCGGCTCCGTCCTCCCGGGCCCGGCCCCCTTCCGGGGCGCTGCGGAGCCGGCGGGTGCCCCAGGCCCGGCTCGCGGGCTGAGCCCCTGCGGCGGGAGGGGCCCAAGTGGTGAGTGAGCGGGCTGTGGTCTGCGTCCGGCCCCGTGACAGCTACTTGTGAAAGTCTCGACCGAGGAGAGAGAAAACACTCTCTAGGATTATTGGGAGACTTGTACTTGACCTGCCGCTCCATCTGGTAACCCCAGAAAGGGCAAGGTTTTTTGAGAGGTTGGGTTTTTTTTTTGGTTTGTTTTTTTTTTTGGTGGGAGGGTGGTTTACTAGATCAGTGTTTGTCAACCCGTGGGTTGTGACCCAAAAGTGGGTTGCAAGAATATATGAAAGGGTCCAAACAAGCCTCATAAATGGATCAACAAACTTTTAAAAAATGGATTCTCATTTAAAGGAGAAAAATGTGGGAAACGGTGGCTTTTCCCTTGCAGGCTGGCAGAGTCCCAGCCTGTGAGGGGCTGCTTGCAGCCCTCCCTCCCCCCCTCCTTCCCCACATACACCCCCTGCCCCACACATTGGGGGCAGAGGGCAGGAGTGAGAGGTGCTGGGTCAGGACTGGCCACTGATGATAACAAATGGGTCCTGGTACAAAAGAGGTTGAGAACCTTTGCTACAACTGGCCTAGATGCTGCTGCTGATCTGTAGCTAGAATGAGATGCTCAGGAGTCAGAGCTCCCTGAATTTTACTCCCTTTTCCTCCAACATATATTGAATCCACACAGCTGGGCACTGAACCTCTGCATCTTGTTTTTCCCACCTGCCAAACCATTGTCATATTAAGTGATTCTAGATGTTGAGAGATTTATTGTTTTAAACACATTCAGAGATCTTCCGAGGAAAGATGCTTTCCATTTGTAAAGCTAATAATAGATTAAGGTCCCTTTAAATGCAGTAACGCTTTCAGCACCGCAAGTGCCTTTAATTGACTGAGAGAAATAGCAGGCAGAAATGTTGCGGCAAAAACTCTTTCTAAAATTATTGGGAGAGTTGTACATTAATCTGCATCTTCATATCTTAATCCCAGAAAGGGCAGGGATTCTTTGGTGAGGGGGCAAAATCTACTAGATCATGTTGCTGATCTGTAGCCAGAGCAAGATGCTTGGGAGTCAGAACCCCCTGAGTTTTACTCCTTCCTCCCTCATACATTTAATACACCTGGCTGGGCACTGAATCTCTATATCTTGTTTTCCCCCACTGTAAAATAGTTGTCACATTAAGTGGTTCTAGATGTTGAGAGATTTATTGTTTTAAAAACATTCAGAGAGCTTCAGAGAAAAGATGCTCTCCATTTGTAAAGCTAATAATAGATTAAGGTCTCTTTAAAATGCAGTAACACATGAGCAGTAGTATGATTTAAAATCAAGTATGCAAGGTCTTTTGCATTTCAGTAAGGTTGGAGAACAGAATAGTTATTTTTAATAATTTATATCTGTATGTGTGTCAGCAAGCCGACTGCTTTTGTTCTGTAACGGATCTAAATGTTTCTACCCAGTGGAGCCAGTGCCAGAATTTGGAAAGCATTGGCAGACAAAGGAATTGAAGATTCAAAAATATGTTGTTTTAGTATTTATGTTGCTTTGTGTCTAAATGCTGTGGCATACTGCAGACTTCTGAATTACAGCACTGGTTCTCAACCTGTCTAGATTCAAGGAACCTCTTGCTAGACATAAGTCACCCCTGGGAAAATGCTGGTGCTTAGCCAGGACTCCTTTTTCTTTTCTTTTTTTAACTACAGAAAAATAATAGAGCCGTTTCTAAGTTTTTTGCAACGGAAGTCAGAAATGTTTTTGATATTATGGATTCCTACTTGAAATCTCTGGGTTTATCATAAATTAGGTCTGCACATCAGTGTTAATATTGTGTGGCATCCCTGAGGATCTCATGACTCTGAGGGTGTTGTCAGGTGATTCTCCCTGGTTGAGAGTCGGTGGATTAAGGTAAGTAGTTTGAACCACCAACTTTGCTTTCTGCTGTCTAGGAGGAGCATTAGTGGGGTGTGTGTGTGTGTGTGTGTGTGTGTGTGTGTGTGTGTGCATTTACAGAAGCAGGGTCAACCCTTCTTTCACCCAAATTTTTTGAAGCCCTGAAGGCACCCTGGGGTGCCTTGAGATCCTTTCAAGGGTGCCATGCAGTGAAAGCACTGTTAGGTGTGCAAACATGATTCACCCAAAGGTTTCAAATTGGAATTCATAGCGTCAAAAACGCTATTGTGCCCTGTTGTGGTCTTTTTCTTTGCAACTGAAGAGTTGCTCTTATTATTTTTCTATAGTTAAGAAACAAATGAAAGGTAAAGCTGGCACTTTCCAGGAGATGCCTTGAGTCAAACAGGGGCTGTCTTGAGTCTAAAGAGATTGTGAGCCACTGCCTTAAGGCTTACAGATGTAGCCGGGGTAACTCTTGGATATGTTCCAGTTATTGTGATGAATAGAATTGAAAGCATGATTTCTAATTTGAGAACTATCAGTTCACTGATAGGGCACAGGCAGATCAAAACAACCCACGCTGCGGTGCTGCTCTGCAAGAGTTGTCGCTAAGAGCTAAATAAGGAAACCTTCCAAATTCATGGTATGTCCCTGTCACTTTTGGGGAGTTATTGTTTTGAAACGACTTTTGAAAAGGAGGTAGAAGACTAGGAGTAACATTTCCCAAAACATCAAAAGGATCCTGAATCCTAAGTGCCAGAGGCTCTCTATACAGCGCTCTTTAATTAGTTACTGAACATTTGGGGGTTTTTATCCTAGGAGGTGATAGTGTTAAATGACTATTTTTAAAGTGAACATCGAAATATGCATAAATATCCTAAGTTGAGTCTGTAGGGCTGGCACTTAAGAAAATAAATCCCAACTGTAAATTTGCTAGCAGATGTCATTGAGGAATTTAAAACCAAAACTCAGGGCACTAGTTGTAGTTGTGTGCCAGAATAAAAATGCACTTTGGCTGTATGGAGTAATAAGCAGCTTTTGCTTATTTTGCACTTCTTGGGGGAGGGGAGTGGGAAGGAAGAAAAGGGAACAAAGAGCCAGATACATTTCTTATAAGACTGCCTCGCATTGTGGTAGGATTTTTGATTCTGTGGTGGTTATGTCCAAATCCTGTGGGACTGTTCAGTTCTTATTCGGAAAACAAGATTCAGATGGTACTAATGCTAATGTAGCTGTATGAACTAAATGGATAAATAATATTTTTATTCTGCTTGCCTGCAGTGTGTAGTGTTTTTATCTACATCTTAACAGAGGCTTAAGTAAATACCTAAATATATCTTTCGTAGACTTGTAACATTTAGCACTGGTACTTGCTGTACTCATGGTAAATGGACTGATTCACTGTGTACAGGGAAACAATCTACAGGCTGTTTTGTGGTCAAAGTTCAGTTCTTAAAATGTGAATTTATTATTGTAAAAGTTGGCAACAGTACACCATCCACAGGTGACAAACTATAATTGAATCTTGAATGTGGTCTTTTGATAAGGGGGAGAAAAAGCAGAGCTATAGTAGCTGGGAGCCAGCAATGAGGAGTGTCAGTCAGCAAAAATGTCCTAGCTGCATTGCAGTGTGATAGCTATAGTTTAGATTATCAAGGCATTTCAGATATAAAGGCCCCTTTTCACTTCTGGATGCAGTTTCTCATGTTTGGGTTCTGTTTGGGGGTAACTTTACACTTTATATGAAAACAAACTAGATGTCTTTTGAATACTGGGACAGTAGAAGTACATACTTTGCAGAAAATGACGTGTGTGTCACTCTTCAAGCACTTAAAGTGCAGCAGTGGCTTGTAGAAAACAAAAACTTGTCAGGAAAATACATCTGGGGAAAGAGAGATGATGGAGAGGTGTTCTTCTGTGTCTGAGATACCCGTTGGCTTGAACAGGCAAAGTTCTGAGGTAGTGAAAGCCCACATGTAAGGGTTTGTATGTGCGTAGTAGTTTTATAACACAAATGGTTATCTTCCAACATTATTAATGAAAATGAGCTGCATGAAAATGTGTGCACATAGGATTGCTTGACAACTGTAACTAGCTGCGATGTATTGAAGTAGGCATAGTAGTGGAGGAAAATGCATGTAAATTCAGAAGTGTAATTAAGGTTGCACATCTGCCTCATGAACTGGATGCCGTTCAGTCTGCACAGGGCTGAGCAGATTTTCTGCTTGCATAAAACACCAGCTGAAAAATATATCTTAGAGGAAGGATGGTCCAGTGATTAGAGTGCTAGCCTATGACTTGAGGGACCATAGGTTCAAGTCCCTGCTCTGCTAGAGGCTTTCTCTGCGAGTCTGGGTTAGTCGCTCAGCTTTTTTATTTCTCAGTTCTTCTTGCATGGGGATGACAGCATTCTCTCACCTTGCAGTGGTGGTGTGAAGATATTTAAAGATTGTGAATGTCCAGATCCTATGGTGATAGGAATCGTATAAATTGCATAGACAGATGTCTAGATAGTGAGGTAAGGCTCCTTGGAAATGGTAGTATGTGTCCTCTGATTAAAGAGGACATTATGATGTATAAGGAAGATGAGATAAAGGTGAGTAAATCTGGACTTCTGCTGCTTAATTTTGCAGTCTTAACATACTATAATCTGGCCTTTAAGACTGAGTATACATGACTGACGTGAAGTGTTTTGGGGTTCTTTTTTGCTTATTTTCTTTGTTTCGTTGGTATTACTATCTTACAGTAGCCCCCACGGGCCCCAGAATGTCATGGTGATGTTCTGTTCTGCTGTGTTGATTGTTGCGCAGTATTGGGAAACAAGATGCACCAAGGATAACAAATAGTAGGAGGGAAGTGAAGAGAGGTGGAGGGTGGTAGTGCACAATTATGCAGTCAGTTACATGCACAACTTGATGGTTGGGTGTCATTTGGAAGTAATTCATACTTCAAAAAATACTGCATTTACTCAAATGCTGTATAAGATGACCCACCAATAATTAGATTCTATAAGTGGAAAATAAAGATTTTGGAGCAGGGACTAGAATCCAGGACTCTCCCCTCCCTGCTGAGTCCTCTAAGCTAGAAAAGCCAAGCTTGCTTTGTGTATACACTCTCTCTAACCCTTCTTTTTCCATGTATAGAATCAAATTACTGGGGGTCATCTTAAATTCATCCCTTTCACCACTGCAAGGGGGCAGTGGTGGGTTGGTCACATGACCTGCCCCCTGCTTTTGCCTGCCCTAATGCCACCTCTTCCCCCTGCCCTCCACTCTCTACTTTCCCCCTAGCCTCCACTCACTCTTCTCTTTCCCCCCACCTCTGGTCTGCCTTCCCCTTACCCCTTTCCCTTTGCTCTGTGCCAACAGGCTCTGTCACTGTTCTAGCCTGAGGCATGGTACAGTCCCAGCCCAGCCCCCATAGCAGCTCTGCAGGCTGCATACTGCTATTATAGGGCTGGGGCCATGCTCAGTGCCCCAGGCTGCAGCATGGATGGGGCCTGCCAGCACAGAAAAAGGATAAGGGTGGGAGGAAGGACAGAGGCAGGCAGGGGAGCAAAGGCTGCCTGGGGGGCAGGCAGGAGAGATGGAGGGGTGCAGTGGGGCCAGGTAGTGGGGCTAGGCAACAAATAGAGCTATGGCTCTGACCCTGGAGCCGAGCCACAGCAGCTACCTGCCCCCTTGCTGCCCTTGTATTTGATTCTAAGATGAGGACCAACTCATTTTAGAATTGAGTAAATACAGTACATGAAGGTGGCTATTTCCAACTGCTGCTGGTTCCAGGACCTTTCCTAACTGACTGACTTCTTGTAGGCCCCAGAGCAAAAGTTCCTTTAGAGAGATTTGAAGGCGACCCTAGTTACCTTGTAGTTGGATCAGAGAGCAGGCTTTGTGTATATGAGGACAACCTGGGAGGGGGAGACTTGGATGTATTAGAAAATGAAGGCCTAGAGAAAAGTTTGCAAGAGTGGAGCCACGTGCTGAGAGCCAAGGGTAAGATCCCTATAAGAAGAGCACTTCATCAAGAGTTAAGTCTTACTTAAAATGCTGCATAGCCAAGACATCATTTCTAATGTTGGATACCAGGAAAAACTGACTTGGTCACTGACTTGAACCTGGTCTCCAAAGTTCAACAGTGTTGTTTGACTAGTTGGATCATGCCTCTCTCCTTGTTAACACTTCTTGAAATAGTCTCTGCATTGAGATTTTTTTTTTTAACTTTTTTTAAAAACACTGTTTTTCATTTAACTTGACACATGTTGCATAATCATATGTTGTTTAAAAACTCTGAGGGGCAGAGTATGCAAGTTTAGTACCTATTGATTATATTTTAGATATCATCAGGCACAAAATAAATTTGCAAGCATATTGAGTGTCAGACTGTAGAACTTGAAAGTTTTTCTTCCTGTAATCGTTTTGGAAAAGAGGACTAAAACATAGCTGACCAGGAATTTTCTCCTGGTGTGTTTGAGTTGGCAGCTGGATTTGGAGACATCTGCTAAATTAAATGTTATGTATGGGCCTGCTTGTGTCATTTGGATGCAGGATATTTCTTTCTTCAATTTAGCAGGGTAGGGTAGCCAAACAAAAAGTAATTGGCCTTTGTGGAATAAGAGTCGTTTGAATCCAACACAGAGAAGTAGTGTATTACTGATTTACTTGATAAGTGCAATCTTGTGACCGCAATATGAAAGCTTTATCTTTCCATTTACTATTTGAAGATATTAATAACAAGAGAAGCTCTTATATCACACTTTGTCCAAATGCAACTCAAGAAAAGCATGTGATGTAAAAATTAAGAGGAGCAGAAGATCTATACAGTCTGCTTCTTTGTAACTGATTTCTCCTAAAGGAAATCTCCATAACTGTACCTGAGACATGAATTTACCTAATTTTTTTTTCTGACAAATCAAGCAGCCACACCAGCCGTTTGTCCAGAGAGTGCCCATAACCATCAGGCTACAGAATAAGCTGGATGTAGGCACCCCGCAAAGCCTCCTGTTGAACTGTGCCACTGAGCAGCCAAGAATCACTGGGTTAGAGAGTGTACACACAAAGTGTGTTTGGCTTTTCTATCTTAGAGGACTCAGCAGGGAGGGGAGAGTCCTGGATTCTAGTCCCTGTTCTAAAATCTTTATTTTATCCAGTGCCTGTTGGATATATACACATATAAACAGTTGCAGAAGCAGGGGTGGGAACTCGGGACTCTCCATGCCCAGGGGAGTAACCAATCCCACTATACTACATTGTCACATACTTCAAGTCCTTTATTGGCTCTACTACCTGGGTTTTAAGGGGATAAATGGCTCCCAGAATTCACAAGAGCAACAGATTTAATATATAGCTTCTTTCAGTTGAGAAGCTGTAGTGAAAATAATTGCATAGGTGTGATAAGTGATCTTTCAGGCAGTGAGAAAACGTGTCTGGGTTTCAGCAATTCTTGTGGGAAAGTGCTTTTCCTCAATTTGGGCATAATTACCTCTGTGTTTTAAATAGCTAATTAACTCCTCTTAAAAGCAAGCAAACAAAAACTTAGATGCTAGTACCTTTAATAATTATATACATCTTTAAGATGGGGAAAATCAGATTAAAACTGTAACTGTTTCATTTTGTGACAGACACATGGAGTTGTATTCTAGCTGATGTATGTCTGCACATCCGCAGTCAGTCTCACTTTGTATCAGTGACGTACAACACAGCAGCCAGCTATGTACTGAACGCTGTGTTCTGGACACTCTGCCAACTTCTTTATGCAAAGCAAAGGTTTTCAGTGAACCAGGTTTTATTGTTTTTGATTGGGGCTGCATAGTATACTGTAAACCAGTGTGGTTAGTTAGAGAGAACTTGTAGAAAAAATATTGTATTTGTCCAAAATGTACTAGTAAAATAAGCACAGCCCTGTTTGAATTATGGATTTATTTCTCATTCCCTGAAGCCACATGTTGTTGTTTGTAACTAAAAATTGAGACGATACAATTTTCTTTTCTAGGAACTTGGAATTAGAATTCCTAGACCAGTGGGACATGGACCAAGCAGATTCATCCCAGAGAAGGAGGTCTGTTGACGTTCACAAGTGCACAGTGAACTTGATGCTTTTAAGGAATACTTCTGTAGTAGTAACCCACATTTGTTTTCAGAACAGCTGTTGAATTGCAAAACATTTGCAGAGTGATTGCCCTAAATCACTCTGACAGTCTGGCAGTGACTGTGATGACTTAGAGAGCAGTGAAGTCCATGTGGAATTTTGGAAACTTACAGCACCTCTTTTACACTACTAGATATTATACAAGAATTCAGCATTATTTTTTGGCATCATGCTCCTTTTTTTTCCCCATCCTATGCATAGGTAGACTGGTTTCTCCTACTGGTCCACAGTGGGCCTGAGTTATTTCTGGTGATAGATAGTTGTTGTCTGTCTTAAAGACTCTTACCACAAGCAAACAAAATTATAGCATCTTTCACCCATGTAACTAATTTATTTTGATGCTGCTGTGTGCATCCGTTGGCAGGAAGGGCTGGTATAACAAGGTTTAACGATGTACCTGTAGACAGTTTTCTAGGAAACTTAAAATCTTAAATCTGAGGCCCTTGTTAGCTACACACATAGTTCTTAACTTTTTTCTTAGCTAGAAGTTGCCTGCAGTTATGAATTCTGCACTTCTACAGCAGGTGAGTTATGCTGTAAAGGCCCTACATGGAGACTCTTGGGGAAGTTAGGTGAGTCAATTAAAAGTATGGAATAAGTGTTCATTAAATAAAGCATGTTAAACGTTTTGGGTATGAAGCTATAGCACACAAAGGCCATCTAATTACAGATTGGGGGCATCTGAAATAAGGTCTAATGTGCTTTACTTTATGTGCATTGATTTTTTTTTAATACTTTTTGTTGAACCATCTTAACTCTTAAGAATATCCATGTAGACATGACTTAAAAGGAGCATGACCTCAGTCTACAGGAGATATGGGCATAATTGTACCATTAAGTGTCATTTAAATTTCAGTGCTGCCCCTAAAGTGTCATGTTGATAGCTTCAGGCTTTTTAATGATAGGTTTCTTCGGAAATTTTAGTTAATGTTCAGTTCTCAAAATTTAATTGGGGCTTCTGAGTTCTATGGTAATATTTAGTTCGTTGATTTCTTTTTTTAAAGGAAGTGTTAATGATTGATTTATATATATTTAATTCAAACAGATTCTTCAAGTGGGAAATGAAGACGCCCAGATGCACACTTTGTTTGCTGATTCCTTTGCTGCTTTGGGCCGTTTGGACAATGTTACCTTGGTGATGGTTTTCCACCCACAGTATCTAGAAAGTTTTCTAAAAACTCAGCACTATCTATTGCAGATGGATGGTCCGTTGCCTCTTCATTACCGACACTACATTGGAATAATGGTATGTTTGAGTGCAGCACAGCAAGGAGGAGTAGCCACCTTGGCAACTTTAATTTTTTTTTTTTTTCCAACAGATGTTAACTGTAATTTGTTATTTTCAGTTGAGTAGAGATGTTTCAATCTCTGTGATTGGGGTGGGGGAGGAACCCTCTGAGTAATTACCTAAGGTACTTTATGCTTTATACAAGTATTCTTTATTTTCTTTTTCAAATAGTGTAACAAAGGTGGTGCTTAGCATCTGCATACTCATACTTTCAGTAAGAGCATGGAAAAGGGTAAAAGCGTGTCATAAGTAGGGAAATGAATTATTATCAGTTTCATGGTACTTCAAAAACCTGTTCAAGACAGATGCTTAAAAATCTGTGACTTATCCAGCACAGTTCAGTGCAGCTAATTTAACCATTCCAGCAATATTTCAGAAGCTGCAAATCCCAATTAAATTTCTGTCAGCTTTCAACCTTGTTTCAGTGTTGTGCAAGAGGTGGTAGTGTAGCCTTCATTGATGCTCTGGCACAATCTGTTGTATTGTGTCCACTCTATTATATTGAAAATTTGGACCTGGTCAAAACTAGTTTGGAAGATGTTCTCCCTTAAGTCAGGCTGTCAGATATGACCTGGAGGCTGGATTCACCCCATGAAACCATTCCAGCTGACAGGGCACCAGAAGTTGGGTTCGTGGCAGGCAGATCGTGCCTGACCAATCTAGTCTCTTTCTATGACCAGGTTACAAAACGCCTGGACACAGGAGGAGGGGTGGATGTCGTATACTTAGATTTCAGGAAGGCCTTCGATACGGTATCCCACCCCATACTGGTGAACAAGTTAAGAGGCTGTGACTTGGATGACTACACAGTCAGGTGGGTGGTGAATTGGCTGGAGGGTCGCACCCAGAGAGTCGTGGTGGATGGGTTGGCTTCGTCCTGGAAGGGTGTGGGCAGTGGGGTCCCGCAGGGCTCAGTCCTTGGACCGATACTCTTTAATGTCTTCATCAGCAACTTGGACGTGGGAGTGAAATGTACTCTGTCCAAGTTTGCAGATGACACAAAGCTACGGGGAGAAGTGGACATGCCGGAGGGCAGGGAACAGCTGCAAGCAGACCTGGACAGGTTAGACAAGTGGGCAGAAAACAATAGAATGCAGTTCAACAAGGAGAAATGCAAAGTGCTGCACCTAGGGAGGAAAAATGTCCAGCATGCCTACAGCCTAGGGAATGACCTGCTGGGTGGCACGGAAGTGGAAAGGGATCTTGGAGTCCTAGTGGACTCCAAGATGAACATGAGTCAGCAGTGTGACGAAGCCATCAGGAAAGCCAATGGCACTTTATCGTGCATCAGCAGATGCATGACGAATAGGTCCAAGGAGGTGATACTTCCCCTCTATCGGGCGCTGGTCAGACCGCAGTTGGAGTACTGCATGCAATTCTGGGCGCCGCAATTCAAGAGGGATGCGGATAACCTGGAGAGGGTCCAGAGAAGGGCCACTCGTATGGTTAAGGCCCTGCAGACCAAGCCCTACGAGGAGAGACTAGAGAAACTGGACCTTTTCAACCTCCACAAGAGAAGGTTGAGAGGCGACCTTGTGGCTGCCTATAAGTTCATCACAGGGGCACAGAAGGGAATTGGTGAGTATCTATTCACCAAGGCGCTCCCGGGGGTTACAAGAAATAATAGCCACAAGCTAGCAGAGAGCAGATTTAGATTGGACATTAGGAAGAACTTCTTCACAGTTCGAGTGGCCAAGGTCTGGAATGAGCTCCCAAGGGAGGTGGTGCTCTCCCCTACCCTGGGGGTCTTCAAGAGGAGGTTAGATGAGTATCTAGCTGGGGTCATCTAGACCCAGCACTCTTTCCTGCCTATGCAGGGGGTCGGACTCGATGATCTATTGAGGTCCCTTCCGGCCCTAACATCTATGAATCTATGAAGTTGGGGTCATGGCCTGCTGTAGTTTTGGGTCCCTGGACCAATGGACATGACCATCAGGGAAGCTCACAGACCTGCACTGGTGCTGCTGGCCCCAAGGATCTGGCCCGAGAGGAGTCCCCACAACCCAGATCTGAGCTGGATCCCTGCCTTAAGTAACCAGTGCTTTATCATGTTCTCTGTTTCTCTTGGTGTCTGAGAATCGGCTTTCAGCAAGTCTCTTGTAATTGACTGGATTTTAAAGATGCAAAACCAAGACATTACAGTATGTTGGAATAAAAAAGGCTCAGTTGTATATTTTCAAGAATAATTAAACAAGCTACCATGTTAATTAGAAGTTAGTGCTTTAAGTTCAGATGTTGACCACTGCAGATTCTTATGTTGACTACTTTGAAAAGACAATGTCATTGTAAAGCACTAACTTGTAGGGATTTTTTTTGGATTAAAACTGTTTGTTTTCCTCCTAGGCTGCAGCAAGGCATCAGTGCTCTTATCTTGTTAACCTCCATGTTAATGATTTCCTTCATGTTGGAGGAGATCCCAAATGGCTGAATGGCCTAGAAAATGCACCTCAAAAACTGCGGAATTTAGGAGAATTGAACAAAATACTGGCTCATCGGCCCTGGCTTCTCACCAAAGAACATATTGAGGTAGCTCTTCTTTTGTGCAGTATGCAGCAAATCTTTATTACATGAAACACAATCTACGTATCCTGGGCCCAGGGAGGAAGCACTTTTGATATTTATTTACAGTTGTGATATTGCATGATGCATCCTGGAATTGGTTTGATAATTACTGGTTCCAGTGCGTTCAGTGGAGCTCTTATTTGGGAATCCCCTGGGAGATTATAAGAATTTATGTTAAAGCAATCCGCTTTTTATGTAAAATGCTGGTACTTCAGATTTAACCCTACTAGGATGAGCACTGCCAATCGATATGAAATATAGCATTGGCATGTAGCACCCGATTTTGCAGCTCCAATTAAGGCCTACTTGGAACCAAATTACAAATGCCTGTGGCTCTATACGATCCCACTTGAGGCTTGAAAAATTGTGTATGGATGTGCTCAGATGTGCACTAAAGCAAAAGCAAGTGTGACTTGAGTATTTTTGAGATATCAGTGGACAAGAACAAGAGTGGATCAACATATTTTTATTTGAATCATTGAAAACTACTGTTAACATAAAGTATTTATCCCATTGTGTTGTTTCTTTTACTGACTTCATGAGGTTTCTATTTGGAAATTTTTTACAAGCAGATTTTGTTTATAATAAATTAAGCAAATCTGAAGTGAAGCTTCCCTACTCTCACCTCTGAGGTCACAAACTGCCTCCCTGCTAGTATCATCTTTGGCTAGGGACAGAAATGACACAAACCGGTGTAAGTGATCAGAAGGTGGTTCAAATCTGTAACACACCAGAAGTTCAGTGCACATAAACCAGTTTAAGACAAACTTGGATAGATGTGGTATCAGACTTTTAACTGATTTTTAGGTTAAATTGATTTATTGAACTTCTGTCTCAGATCCTCTCCAGATTCAAGGTAACTCAATCCTCTAGCATCCCAGGATGCTTTGCACTTCCCTGACAAACTCCCCCTCATAGGGTGGGTGGGCTAGCCTTGGCCCAAGCTGTCTGCTCCAGCCAAGCAGGGAGGTATGCTCTAGTGCCCCCCAGCTTCTGGCCTAGGCCACTGCAGGTATGTGGCTGCATTTCTGGACTTGAAAGTGAACGTCTGTTCACTTGCTTATTGGTTCAATTTATGCAGCTTAGACTAACCTGCGAAGATTGAATTGATTCGGCCTTGGGGTTTTTGACTGTCTGCACTTAGCCTTTGTCACTGGGAAGCATGCTTGTAGCATATGCAGACATACCCAAGCAAGCTTTCATCCTGCTAACCGAAGTAGCAGTTGGGGTGAAGATATAATTGTGCATGCTGTCTGCACTCACCAGGAGCCCTTCATACTTAGTCAGATGGGTGTTCCACAGTGAAGCCTGTGCTGGCTCTTTACTGTGATTGTTTCCGAGACAAACTGGTTTACAGGTAGTTTGAACATACTTACACCTGCTGTGATCACACACACCCCTGGCTACTGGGTTAGAAATAGGGTTGGCAAGCTGGTCAACTGGCTGCATTTTTTTTTTGACTGGTCAGAAATTATAGCGGGTTTACAAAAAAAACCCTTTTTAATCTTTTTTGCAGTTTTCTTGACAGAAATACTTTTTTTGGTTTTTTGGGGTTTTTTTGACACTTCTGAATGGAAAATGTGTGCTGCTTCTATGTATTATTTGGATCAGTTGGCATATTGGCAACTTTTTACAATTTTTAACTATTTTTTTACTGATATTTGACTGGTCAAATACTTAACCCTAGTTAGAAGTACCTCATGCTTGGCAGCTGCTGTTCAGAGCAACTCTTTTTAAGCTTTTCTCTAATCTTAGCAATGAGGAAGGAGTCTGCTGCTACTTGCTCTGTAACATCTGCCAGGTGGGGAGACGGAGGCTGGTTTTGTGGGGAGGAGGGGGGGCATTACTGTCTGCAAAAAAGGCCAAAAACCTCCTACTCCTTCCTGGTTGAAGGGGAAGCTGAGGCTTGAAGAATCCTGTCAGCTAGAGCATTCCACCCACGTGGGGAAGACGAGGACCTCAGCCACCCCCGGACCTTCTTTAGGTAGCTGATTTGCCAGGAGTTGCCTAGGGCTTTCTGAGACAAGAACAGAGTAAAAATATGCAACCCCTGCACTTGCATGCTGGATTTTAAAACCCTGAGTAGCAGCATTATGTTTTATTAATGGTGTGATTGCAAAACCCTACATGCTTTTAGTAGAAATTTGTAAGCAAAATAAAGACCCTCAGACTGATCCAATTGCTTCTGAAACCAAAAAAATAAAAAGTTATCTGCTCTTTGGTTTACCCATGTGAATCCAATCCATTCGTGTGTCTGTTCCCCCCCCCCCCCCCCCCCCGGGTAAAATGCCAGTTGAGAATCTAGAATAAAATGATCCCAGGAGAGACTCTGGTCTAGATACTGGGGGCAGGATCAGTATATTTCTTTTTAATTTATGAGGATATTTCTTTTTTAATTAGGGAACAGCAAATCTAACTTTCAAACTTGTACACTTTACCCTTTACTTCACCCACTCTCTGTCTAACTGTTGTAAAGGGTAAACACTGCTTTTGTCTATATAGCTTTTGGCTCACTGAGGTCTCGAAAGAGGCTGTGAATTCTAGAAGAACGGCTTTCTAGAGAACGAACTGTTGTGGGATTAGGCTCATTAGTCTAATGAAGCATTTGAACCACCACTGGGTTTTTAAAATAGTCTTGTTTTGCATTTCTTTTAAAGCAACTTTTGAAGACGGAAGAGCATAGCTGGTCCCTGGCAGAGCTCATCCACGCTGTAGTTCTCCTCACACACTACCATTCACTTGCTTCTTTCACATTTGGCTGTGGAATCAGTCCGGAAATTCATTGCGATGGGGGCCACACCTTCCGGCCCCCTTCAGTCAGTAACTATTGTATCTGTGATATTGCAAATGGTAACCATGGGGCTGATGAGATGCAAATTAGCCCCACTGGAAGCATCTCAGTAAGTATCAGTTTGCGTAAATACTAATAGCTTTCAGTGTTAGCAGTCTCAAACTGCTAGTTCTGCATTAATTTAACATGGGGATGACACCCAGGTCTTTGTCTTCATTTTGTCTCGCATTAGTGACAAAACTGAGTGATTTTACCTGGAGTCTGACTGAGTTTGGACAAGACAGTTGGGTTAAGATAAAATTTTAAGTGAAGCTGAAATGGTGCTGGTAGAGAGGGTGAATCAGCCAGAAGTGACAGGCTGTGCCTGTCCTTCAGTTGTTTACCCTCCATGTGTCACAGGGAGGATAGACTGGGAGTCTTCTCGGCCCCCTGACTGTTTCTGCATGTATAGGTAGCAGTAGTAACCAGAAGAAATGTTTACATCTGTTTGGCTGAAATACAGAAACCTCTTCCTCTGAAGGTGGTGCTCATTTTTGTCACCTTGAGATAGCAGTCTCACTGCCAGCTTACCTGTGCTTAGACTATCCAGACTCTTTTGAATGCCTGAGTGCTCTGGCATTTCTTGCCCATGGCATTTTTGCTCTGTGGATTGCATTGGTTTCTAACTTGTACAATTCAGGCTTCAGACCATGGCCCCAGTAGAAACAAAAGAGGTTTGAGTTTGACCCAACTCTGGGTCTTGCTCTCATTTTATCTTAAGAGTCTGGGTTCAGCACATCTTTTTACTGAGGTGCTGTCTGAAGGAATAGGCAGACTGCAATACAGAGGGGAAGCGGACAGAGGTGGATGGGAATTTTACTTTGGGCTGGGTGATTTTTGTTTTGTAGTTCTTTCATACTAGAAAAGTACACATTTATGATTTTAATATTTCCCCGTTAAAAGACTATATTGATTACTTTTATTTCTCAAAGTTTGTCGCACTTGCACTTATTATGTCGTCTTAGGCCTTATAAAATCTACATTCACACTTTCCTTTTTTTTCCCTTGGATAGATTTCTTCAGTATTTCAAGTAGCCATAGTTGGGGAAAGAGGGAGAAAAAGTAGTAATAAATTATGGTGACTTTGTCCCTCAAAATTTCTACTAAATTTTGTCCACAAAATTTCTTTGTGTTTTCAGTTGCTGATACTGAAAAATATATGTTTTAAAATAACCTCCAATTGTAAGTGAGAAAAGAAAATCAGCCCAGAGCTGTTGAGGTGCTAAGGCACCTTAAATTAAGATTTATTCTGCTCTTTTTAGGGAAAAGGGGGGAAAAAACCCAGTAATTGGAATTATGCAAATGAAGGACAGATTAAGGAATTTAAATTTTGAGATTTGACAATCTGTATACAGAGCCCTAAAATGGATGTGGGTTTTCTTAAGACTGCAGAGTCTCTGTGTGAAGTTGAAGTGCTCATGGAGAAAATGAAGCAGTTACAGGAGTGCAGGGATGAAGAGGAAGCCAGCCAAGAAGAGATGGCCACACGTTTTGAGAAAGAGAAGAGGGAGAGTATGTTTGTGTATTTTTCAGGTAAAAATATATAGTGGATGTGTGTGCTCATCATGCCTTACCTAACTGATTTGGAGAAATCGAGATATTTAACATCTTTTTTTTGATGGGTGGACTGGAGAGCAAGTACTGTTGAAAGAGAAAGTATCCTTAATAACTCCATAAATATACTTCCATTTTGTTTTGTTTTTGAAATGCATCTAAACTAATTTGTGAAGTCCACTCTGTATGTGATTTTAACAGAGGAGGAAGAATTGGCACCAACTAGAGATGTCTCTCGCCACTTTGAAGATACAAGCTATGGTTATAAAGACTTCTCCAGACATGGAATGCACGTGCCTACCTTCCGTGTTCAGGTAACAGGCAGGTCGTTGGTAACCAGCCTCAGGAAATGCCCTGTATAATTGGTGAAAGTCAGACCAAGTCCTGAGAACTAGTGACCGTTTTGTGGTGAACAGGCTAGACTTTTTTGTTTCTTTCCCTTAAAGTTAAGCAGGCAGCCACTGAATCTTATTTATTCTGAGACAAAGTAAACAGAATTGCTTAACCTTTTGTGTGTTTCTTCTTTATGCACTGACTTGTGCTTTCTTTGTTTCAAGGATTATTCCTGGGAGGACCATGGCTATTCCTTGGTTAATCGTCTTTATCCAGATGTGGGGCAGCTACTTGACGAGAAGTTTCATATTGCATACAACCTGACTTACCACACAATGGCTATGCACAAAGATGTGGATACTTCCATGCTTAGACGTGCAATCTGGAACTATATCCACTGTATGTTTGGAATAAGGTTAGGCCTATCACTTTCCTGGATTTGCCAGTGTCTGCTGGGTTGTTTTTTCTTTTCTTTTCCCCCACCTCCTGTGGAAGCAAAGCCGGTTACTTTGCTAATCCTTTTAAATTACACTGCCCCTGCAATCTGGCTCCTGCCATACTCTACTTTCTAATATGCACTGCTCATTAAAGTAAAGTCTGTCTTGATAGTTCACTTAGTCACTTTTTGAGCACTTTACAGTAAGTTCAATGAAACATTAAACCTGTGAAATGAGAAAATAAAAGCATCTTTCTTTCACTTCTGAACAGATATGATGATTATGACTATGGTGAGATTAATCAGTTGTTGGACCGCAGCTTTAAAGTTTATATCAAAACTGTGGTTTGCACTCCTGAAAAGACCACAAAAAGAATGTATGATAGCTTCTGGAGGCAGTTCAAGCAGTCTGAGAAGGTACGGTCTGCCTGTGTTCTGTGGGGCTTAGTAAATCTGAAGTACATTGTAGCTACTGTTATTAGATGGCCGCTGTGCTTCAACTGAAATTACTTGGGTGTTATTGGTACCATATATTGCAATAATGAATTTACTGTGTCTTTCAAAAGCAGTGGCTCTTGCAGTTAACAATGCACTGATAAAATATGGTGTTGTTTACACCTGAGTATTATTTCCTGCTGTCTGCAGGCTAGATGGGTATCCATTATACTGTGTTCATGGCTTTGCACTTTTGTTCATAAAAATAGTCAAGAAGCTTTTTTCTAATGAAAACTTGTGTTCTGTTGATGTGTAATTCCCAGGCCAGAGTAGGTCTTGAGCACCTGTGCCTTTGAGCAGCCAAGGTCCTTTTAAAACTGTATGAAAGCTACCATACACCTAACCACTCCCTCCTCCACAGCATTTGCTAGAAATCTTTCCCTATCCAAGAGCTTTTTGGTAGAGAATGCTAATTTACGTATGCAGCTGTTAGTCTTGACAGCTACCATAGAAGTGTCTGTGCATTTTTTCACATAGTTCTTTTACTGAGGTGTTTTTTGAGCACTGCAGAAATGTTTCCAAACTTAACCTCTTGTTTGTTTGTTTGTTTGTTTGTTTGTTTCTTTCTTTTTTAAGGTTCATGTTAATTTGCTTCTGATAGAAGCTCGCATGCAAGCTGAACTACTTTATGCTCTGAGAGCTATTACTCGCTATATGACCTGATATCCCTGGCAGGCTAATGACAATGGAACGTTCAGCAGTCTAGAACAAAGCTACTAAGCCTGGAGGCCAATGGTAGCTAAAACCTGAGATGCCCATTGTGCCATAACTCCTTTAGTTTCAGCTATTTCCTTGTTTGAAATATCACTGCTCTCACTGAGTAGTGAATGCTTGGCAGTTCAGAAGATAGGGTTGTGCTGCCTGATCACAGCATTTGGCTTTAGACAACACAGGAAACCCTATGACTTGTGGCAATCTAGCAAATGATAGATATATAAATCTTGTATTAAGGCAAATGCAGCAGGAGCTGGAACATGAAGAAAATTTGCAGCAAAGTGGGACATTTGCTTTTGATACAAGAACGATTTTCTAAAATCTTGATGCTGCTATTTGTGCTGGTGTAATGAACAGACAGAAGTTGTTTGAGTTAAGCTAAAAGTGAACATGAGCACTGCTACTGTCTGAGCCTACATTTTGCGTGGTTTTTAAAGAAGCCTTGATATTTAGCAACTTAAAAAAAATCAGAATTAAACCTCTTTTGTCCACACTGACAATTTTTGAAGGTAACAGTTTTCTTAAACGTAGATTAGCCTTAAAAATGCTGTAGGACAATTTGTACAGCATTGTTTGGTGAAATTCCAAAGCACGGTTGTCTTCCTATGAGGGAAATTCAGTCCTTGGGCTATTTGGAGGCATGTTATATAACAATGTGAAATGCTGAACAGCTCCTTAACCTGCTTTTCAAGGATGAACACCTGTCACTGATGCCCCTTTATTTGTTATCTGGCCCCTAGACACACAACTACAGGGCAAGGTGTGGGACTGTTACTCTAGGCTGCAAAGAAGCCTGTGGGTCACACTTATTGCTGGTCTTATTGATTTTGCAGCTGCTTAAGTAATTAGGCTGAAAAACATCTGGTTTGGGAGGAAAACATGCATAAAATGCTCATGTTTAACATTATATTTGGTTTTGGAGAACACATAAATACTTTTGTATAAGTGTCAATTGCTTTTGAAAATCTTGTCAGTATTACTGGTATTTTTTTAAATAAAGGGTAACAACTTTTCTTGTTCTTTCATTTTGCATAGTCTTTTTTGTTTTAAAAGCCACTTCATTAATTGGATTAACTGTTGCAAAAACTTGCTCAAAAGAGAGACAAATTGGCTCTTTGAACATGTTCTTGCAATTCATTATACATGTACTTGATACACATAGCATTTTAAAAAACTGTATCAACATAATGAGTGAAGGGATAATTACTTCTGATCCTTGTGCAAGAGAAGAGTGACTGACTAAGGCCATAGAGCAACTCAGTAGCGAAGATGGAATTTAAAAATGGGCTCAACTTGGTTCTTGTTGACAGTAGGAAAATGTGGGCCTACAGGAATGGAGGATGCCTGATTGATCTTCAGAAACAGAGTTATGTTGCAGACAAGACAAGATCCTTCAAAAAGAAAAATGCGTTGAATCCCATAAAGCCCTTCCCACATGGTACTGCAGACCTCAAGCTCTATATACTAAAGCTGCATACAGTTGCTGTACAACTGTCAACAGCTGGGTGCAGTTTCTTTTCTTCTACCACTATAGAAGTACCACATGCATGCCTGTTCTCCTATTTATGTTAAGCAGTCTGCATCATTTATTACTGCTTGTTAAGGATTAATTAAATGTAACAGCTCAATACTTCATTAAACTGGGCTTTAGTAGCAGTGTTCAAGAAACAATCACAGATGTTCAAGATCTGGCATGGCAGGAAGTTTTATTGTTGGGATCTGGGATAAAATTCCTCAGATCACATTGCATGTCTGCTGCAGTATGCAGCTGGCTGTATGTGCGTGCCTGGACCGAGGTTACTGGGGACCAAGGAACTTCCTGATCCTCAGCTGTCCATACTGTGGCCTTAATGGCACACCTGCAACTAGTTGCTTGGGCCTGCCCACAGCTGACTAAACACATGCCAGATGCAGACAGCTGGGGATGAGGGGGCACTACAAGATATGTTCATATTTAAACTATGATGCCAATCAGCCACAAAGATTTTCCACATTAAAAATGGAAGAATCAGCTATGTTGATTGTCCAGTGAATTGGTCTGATGTTGCATATTATCGTTTATCATGAGAATAACAGGTTAAGTGCAGGATAAATGTAATGTCTGCTAGTGGCCATATTTTGTTGTTCTACTTTAACCTTTCACTTACACAAACATACACCTACTGTCAAGCTATACACCAGTGCAGTGCATTAAGGACGCATGAAAACTTCCTGGTCATAGGCATCTTCAAAGTGACACAACAGTCTTATTTTAGCCAGTTAAATAATTAAGTACCCTCTCAATACCAAATCCAACTGTGTGATCCAAATAGATCCCACTGTTGGTCTAACTAAACCTCACATGCTTGTATCAAAATTTGTTAAGCCAGCTCTGTCTTGGGGAGGTATCTTTATGCCTCTAACTGAAAGCGTAAAGTGAGGTTTGTCAATGAGTCTTCCCATGTGTGACAGTCATCCAAGTATGGATAAACTTGCACTTGAAGTCTCCTGAGTTACCAGGAATTCTGTGAATATCCTTGGCATTATCAATAACCAAATCTACCAACCTCTATTGGGAACTGCCCATCTAAAAGCTCATCTTATGTGGCTGGTATAAACCACTTTATGACAAACAAACATCCTTGAAATCAACACCTGCACGTTAGTTTTATGGACTAAGACTGGATCTATTTGAGTGAGGGTGACCACATTTTCATTTAAGTTTCTCAACAGATGGCTAGATGTCAGATTAAAATGAATTTTATTCATCTTTCTCCATAATATCCAACATGCTTATTAATGTACAGGTTGCACTGGAAATATTTAACTGTATAATCTACATGGAAAAAATAACCAGTCAGCATTTAGAGTGGTTTCTCACATATTGCTAACAATCACTGTTTGCATTTACTTACTATTTTAAATGACTGAAGTATTCTAGGGTTTGTACTGCTAACTCCTCTAACTTCTGGATTAAAATGAAGTCACGGTGATAGGCTGAAAGAAGCAGAGTTGTCTCTGAAGTCTACTGAGTAGTTTCTCTGCCACAGGTTTGAACTCTGTCTCCCAATACATTTTGTGGTAGTCTCTTAAATCTTTGTCGAAATTGTAATCCAGTGCTACTTCTTCATCTGCAATTGGCAAGATAATATCAGCAATTATGAACACTGAAGAAAAAACTAGCTCTGGATTTTATCTCCAGGCCAGTACAATTTTACCTGTTCTATGTATTCATGGTTTAATAAGCAATTTCATGGTTGAGTTAAATTAGCAAGTACTGCGAGATGAGCAGTACTTAGAATGGAAAAACAAATAATGTTGTGGTCAGAAAAGCAAGTGTAAAAATGATGGTGTATGCTTCTATATTTATCACCTCTCAATGGTTTCACAATGCTTCCTTGTCTACAAACAAGAAGTTCCCTTCTACCCACCCTCTCCCCCTGCTTAACTGCCAGTTTGGAAACAAGACAAGGTGTTTTTATTCTGGTTTTAGTAGCATAGGCAGCAAGAATTCTCCTAGTAAGTTTAATTCCCCACTCTATTGAGGGTGAACAACCGTCTTAGACCCCTGTGACTGTTCACTCTGCTAGTGATCATTCACTGGTTTATTTTAATCTACTAGTAGGAGGCATGGTCACTAAATACAATATTTAAGCTTCTCCTCTTAGGGACATCAAGATCAGGAAATGGTAAACTTAAAGAGGCTGGAAGGTTTCTTTCAAATAACACTGCTTAAAGGAAGAAAGGCGGCGATGGAGGATGATAGAAGAAAAGACTCCATCAAATAAACTTACTGGTGAATTAATTTACTTTATGTGTTCCTGCCTGGCAATGACATCAATTATTAGCAGATGTGGCAAGCAGTAGAAACCCTTTCAAATAGGAGCCTTAAATGGATTTTGGATAAACATGCTTCCAAATTTAAAATCCATTGGAGATCAAGCACATCTGATAATTGGGTGAACAGCTGGCCGGGGGAGGACTAAGTGGTAACTTAAAGGTTATCACAGCCTTTAGGCCATAACTTGGCCTCAGCTGACACGGTACAATCTTTTATAAGGGGGACAATGAAGATACTGCCTTGTCCTTGTTACAGGGTTTGAAACAGAAAACTAGGGTTAGAAAACTAATTGGTACATATCAGGGGTGGGCAACTATTTCAGGCGGAGGGCCGCTTGATGAGTTTTGGTGAGCTGTCAAGGGCTGCATGGGTAGCCCTGCCTCTTCAGTTGCCCCACCCCCTGGTCGCCATCTTGGGACTGGAAGCCCCTGACTTTTGCCACCGGAAGCCTCGCCCCCTGATCTTTGCCACCAGAAGTCCCTCCCCTTGTACAACTTACCAGGTAGCAAGGGGTTGTGACCCCTCTAACATCCTGCCCCAGCAGTGGGGTTTCAGGGGCATCAGACATCCCCCAGAACTTTCCCCCTACCTGTGCCAGCTGGTCCCAAAAGGAGGAGGCTCTGTCGCCGCTTCTGCTGGCCAGTGCTGACCCAGTTGGGCTCGCCACATCCCCAGCAACACCTGGGAAGCTGGCTTCAGCTGCATTATGCTCTGGATGGGACAAACCCAGCCAGTTCTGCGCTGGCCAGGAAAAGCAGCATGCAGCTGAAGTCGGCTCCTCACTTGCTGCTGGGGATGGGAGAAGCCTGGCTGGGTCTGCACCAGGCAGCAGAAGTGGCAGCGGAGCTGTGTGCCACTCGGGATGGGATGAGCCTGGCCGGAGTAGCAGGGGCTCAGCTGCACTTTCTCCTGCCTGCACAGGTCAGTCCCCAACTCCGCCGCTGCTTCTGCTGGCCGGTGCTGACCTGGTCAGGCTCCTCCCATCCCCAGCAGCACGCGAGGAGCCGACTAAAGCTGCATGCCGCCTTTCCTGGCCAGTGCAGATCTGGCTGGGTCCATCCCATCCAGAGCAACATGCAGCTGAAGCCAGCTTCCCACATGCTGCTGGGGATGGGGCAAGCCCAGCCGGGTCTGCACCAGCTAGCAGAAGCGGCGGCAGAGCTGCGCGCCACTCGGGACTGACTGGCACAGGTAGGGGGAAAACGCAGCTGAGGCCCTGCCGCTCCGGCTGGGCTCATCCTGTCCCGAGCGGCACATGGCTCTGCCGCCACCTCTCCTCCCTGGTGCTGACTGGGCCAGAGCCACAGCCCAGCTGCTGCTTCCCCTCGCCAGTGCCATTCCAGCCTGACCCTGTGCGGCCCGAGCAGCACAGCACAGGGAAAGCCTGCCCAGCAGCCACTTTCCTGGGCTTACCTGCAGGGCAGGGCCCTTTCCAGTCCTGTGCAGCAAAGCAGAACCCAGCCCAGACACTGTTTCCTCTCACTGGTGCCACAGGTTCTGGCCCAGCCCCCCCACCCCTCTCAAGCTGCCAACATGGCCTGAGCCAGGGGTGGGGCGAGGCCAGCTGGGGCAGGTTGAAGTCAGGGTTGGTTGCCTTGCAACCAGAACACAAGGAAACAGCCTGAGGTGCTGCAGCCGGCAGCTGGTGCTGCTGGAGGCTTTTAGAGAGGAGGCAGCCACCATTACATGGGTTTTGAAGGGGCTCCACGGGCCAGAGGGAAGTGCTTGGCAGGCCGAATCCAGCCTGCAGGCTGTATTTTGCCCACCCCTGGTATATATAGATAAAAGACTACTCCGTGTTTGTCTGGACAAGGTAAAACACCACCAGATGCTGAGAAAAAGGGTAGCAGCAGAGATCAGAGACCCCAGCTTTCCCATCCCACAAGTCAAAGTTTTTTTAAAAGAAAGAAGCTTTAGGGGAATCTCTCCAACACACTCAAATGGAGCATCCATCAACAATGAAAAAGAAAAAAAAAAAGAATCCATGAGTTTCGGTCACTACACGAGGAGAAGGAAGGTTACTTTCACCACATGAGTATAGAATTTACACTCTGTTCTTTGAGGGCTACTGCAGAAATCACAAACAATGCACATTAAAACAAAGCTTTAGCTTGAGGTCTCTTTTTGAACCAAGTTGGCTGAAGTAAAGTTATATGGGTGGGGAGGGGAATCAATATTCAGATCCATGAATACACAGCAGAAAGGGACTGGTTCCAATCCTATGACAGACTGTCAACCAGCTCCTCCTCTAGAGAGGTTTTCTGGGCTGGTAACAGTCTTGTCCTAACAGTGACATTCAAAACTGTTACTGGGTACACTATATATAGGTGGAGAGACACAACAGGATTAACAAGGTTTGAGGAGTAAGAAAGTACTATTTATACAGATGCTCTTCTGATTAATGTTCACATTAAATTATAACTAAAACAATTATCCTTAAATGCTACAATTAAAACAATAATTGTAAGGGAACTTCTAATTGATGACAGGAGATCAAATAACCAAATACTTCTGTGGGAAGTCCTTTTGCACCCTGCCTGCGTGAAGCTAGGACTACAGATTAACCCCCTGCAGAAATTACAACCATAGGACTGCTCAACTGAGGAGATTCAGAAGAGCATCTATGCTGTTTAAGTCTGGCCTAGGTAGAGCGAGAGTCAGCAGGTAAAGCTATGCAGCAGAGCTCGCCTGGTTAGCAGCTGCCCCCGCAGAACTCCACATGGGGCCAAACCCTGCCCAGGGCAGCCCAGGCCATGCTCCCACCCACACCTGCCAACCCCAGCCTCAGCCCTGGCTGGTATGCAGCTTCTGGTGGGGTTGTTCCCAGAGTGGCTGCAGCCAGCCAGGCTTGCATTGTCACTGGGAGGTGAGGAGAGCACAGCAGCACCTGGCTAGCTGCAGCTGCACTGGGAACAGCACCACTGGAAGCAGAGCTGGACACAGGCATGGGTGAATTTGGCAGCTGCCTGGGGCCTGGACAGAAATGGGGCCCGAGAATGGTAATTTTTTTATTATTCTCATTATCTCTGGTGTAGGGACACAATAATAAAAGTTCACCAAGGGCCGCCAGGAGTCTAGGTATGGTGCTGACTGGAAGCTGCATGCGCTGGCTGGTGCCCAGGCCTGAGCTGGCAGAGCTGTTATGCTCCCCTTGCCTCCAGCTGCGGCTGCTGCTTCTGCCTCTGCTGCACCACGCTGCTCCGATTCTATAGAGAAATCCTATTTCATTCAGAAACATTTTTTTTGAGACCTGCCATTTTTGTAGCACTACAAATGTAATGTCCGTCCGAAGCTGTAGTATGCTCTTCTACGTCAAGAAAAACGTACTTTATGCCAACTGTGATGTACCTGACAGATACTATTAAGACAAGAAAGTCTATAATTAAATGCTTGAGGCACATGTGCACCCCTGTCAAAATGGGCACATGAACAATCATTCAAAAAGGAATCATCCTTTTTTTTTGCAACCCGAAAAACTCCAAAGCAAACTGTCAGGGATCTCTTTTGCCATGAACGACTGATGCCTACCAAGGCTGGGGGGGGGCACCATGGCAGTGAGCGGGGACTGCCTGCAGCCGCCAGTGTTGGCGAGTGGGGACCGCCCACAGCCAGCAGTGGCACTGTTGGCGATGGGGTGGGGGGAGAGGGCAAGGGTGAGCAGGGACCACCTGCAGAAGGTGGCGGCAGTCAATCTCAGGGGGGGCACATGCCCCCCCCCATCCCCGCTACGCGTTGCCTATGTCTCTTGCAAATATCTATGCCTAGTACCCACACCTCTCCCTAGCAACAAAACACTGCACACGTTTTCAAAATATAAAAATAAATTTAAAAAAAATTTGACCAAATATATCTCACAATTTTTTTTGTATTTTTCTTTTTTAAAACAACTGTAAGAAGGCTCCAATTAAATGTAATAAAAAGCTAAAGGAGTGAAATAAATAGGGAAGTTTAAATACAGTAACTGCAATATTATGTGGTAATCAAGTCGTGTAATTTGAAATAAAAGTTTCATAGTAGCTAGGGTCAGGAGGGACCTGAACAGATCATCTAGCCTGACCCCCTGCCACAGGCAGGAATGAATGCTGGGTTCACAAGACCCCAGACAGGAGATCATCCAACCTCCTCTTGAATTTGTCCAAGGTAGGGGCTAGGACCACTTCCCTGGGAAGTTGGTTCCAGATTTTGGCCACCCTAACTGTAAAATATTGCCTTCTGATCTCTAACCTAAACCTATTCTCCATCAGCTTATTACCATTGTTCCTTGTCACCCCAGGTGGTGCTGGGGAGAAAAGGGCTCTACCTATTTGCTGTTGATCTCCCCTGATGAGTTTGTAGACAGCCACCAGGTCCCCCCTCAGCCTCCTTTTGCTGAGGCTGAACAGGTTCAGGTTCCTCAGTCTCTCCTCGTAGGGCCTGTCCTGCTGCCCTCTCACCAAGCGGGTGGCCCTCCTCTGAACCCTCTCCAGGCTGGCCACATCCCTTTTGAAGTGCGGTGCCCAGTACTGGATGCAGTACTCCAATTGTGGCCTGACCAATGTCGCATAGAGAGGGAGTATAATGACTCCAAGATCCCTTTCCGCCTCTGTGCTTTCAAGAAGGGAACTCCCCAGCCTGTATGTATGGTGTGGATTCCTTCTCCCAAGGTGCAGCACCCTGCATTTGTCTATGTTGAACCCCATCCTGTTCTCGTCTGCCCACTTTTGTAGTCTGTCTAAATCTAGTTGCAGCCTCTCTCTCCCTCCCTTTAAGTGTCCACCTCGCCCCACAACTTAGTGTCATCAGCAAACTTGGACAGCGTGCTTTCCACCCCCTCGTCCAAGTCGCTGATGAAGATGTGAAACAGTGCAGGCCCAAGGACCAAGCCCTGGGGTACTCCACTGCTCACATCTCACCAGGCTGAGTACAACCCATCCACCACTACTCTCTGGGTACGCCCCATCAGCTAAGTTTTTACCCATCCAACTGTGTAAGCATCAATGCCACAGTCGCTTAATTTATTGATGAGGATGCTACTGTGCAGTAGTGCCGATTACCGTGCACTAAGTTAGTATCTGTAATTATGGTGCATTAATGCACATGTAGATATGTCCCCTGAAAGCAGAAGTTGGTACTCAGTAAAACTGTTGTGTGTCTGAGCAACATTTGCTGTAAATTCCTATATTTGCACTGGAGGGGCAAAGGCCCAGTTCCAATGAAAAATGTATAGCACAGCTGGAGCAAACAGAGTGAAACATACTAGCAATGGGGATGGTATGAAGATGGATGGGGTTGGCCTTCTTTTTAGCAGGGAGTTGGACTAGGTGACCTCCTGAGGTCCCTTCCAATCCCAATTTTCTATGATTCTAAAGAATGACAATTATGCATGCAAGAAGGCATCTTGGCAGGTATGTACTTGTGAAACATACAGGAAAGTCAATTAAACCATGGGGAGAGTAGCAACCATGGAGGATAAGAGGCCACTGTGATGTCAGAAGCGGACTGGCGAAGTTCGCCGATGACACTAAAGTTTGGGGTAAAGCGTCCACGCCTGAGGATAGGCTAGTGATCCAGGCTGACTTGGACAGGCTTAGAAAGTGTGTGGATATAAACCTGATAATATTCAATACCGAAAAATACAAGGTACTCCCCCTTGGGGAAAAAATACCCACATCACGCTTATAGGCTCAGCAGTGCAACATTCGCTAACACCACGACTGAACAAGACTTGGGGGTCATGACCGACCACAAGATGAACATGAGCCACCAGTGCGATATCGCAGCTGGCAAAGCGAACAAAACTCCATAGATGCTGCTCAAGTAAATCTCAGGATGTCATCCTCCCATTTTCTTGGCCTTGGTGAGGCCACAGCTGGAGTGCTGCATCCAATTCTGGCCTCCACAATTCAAGAAGAACATGGAAAAGTTTGAGAGAGTCCAGAGGAGAGCCACGCACATGATCAGAGGGCAGGAGAACAGGCCTTATGAAGAGAGGCTGAGAGCCATGGGACTCTTCAGCCTGGAAAAGCACAGACTCAGGGGGAACCTCATGGCAGCCTATAAGTACATAAGGGGTGTACATCAGGATCTGGGGGAACATCTGTTCACCAGAGCACCCCGAGAGATAACAAGGACCAATGGTCACAAACTCCTGCAAAACTGTTTTAGGCTGGACATAAGAAAAAACTTTTTTACTGTCCAAGCCCCCACGGCCTGGAATAGATTCCCTCCAGAGGTAGGACTCTGGACTCATTCAAGAAACATTTGGACGCTTATCTTGCTGGGATCCTTTGACCCTAGCCGACTTCCTGCCCCTGGGGCAGGGGGCTGGACTTGATGATCTTTTGAAGTCCCTTCCAGCCCTAATGTCTATAAAATCTGTGAAATCTATGATGTCACTGGGTAATCCACGGAAGTCTAACTGCTTTCTGCACTCACGCACATACAACCATCCTTGGTTTTTCTCCTACTGTGTTGTGCTTCCTGAGACAGGATAACAAGCCTGTAAAATCTTACCTAAAAGAGAATCAAGTAGCATAAGCAGTGTGTTGATATCTTCTTCCCCAAAGCAGGAGACAGCATTTGTGATGTTTTCACTATAGTTCCACAGGGTTTTGCATATCAAGCAAGCCAGCTGCCAGTCTGTAGGCCCAAAGTCTCTTAAGCAATCTATTAACCTGTCAGAAAGCATGACAAAAATAATACTCTTAATTGTGTTTTTTCCTGGTCTCTGCAAGAATCAAATCAGCCTAGAACACTGGCTTTCAACCTCTGTGGTCCACAGACCCCTGGGTACCCACAGAACACTTCTAAGAGGTCCACGAAAGATGACTGTGATCTGTCAGAAGTATGTAAATAACCCCACTTACAATTCAAAGGGGTCTGCACCTCCATTCAAAATTTCCAAAAGGGTCTGCACTCCATTTGACATTTTTTAGGGGTCCACAAATGAATGCAGGTTGAAAATCACTGGCCTAGAACACGTACAGACACCTGTCAAGATGCAGGGAATGAGGGGCATTGGCATAATATAGTAAGATTAAGATTTTACCCTCATCCTCATTCACCTGCCCCTTCTTTTTTTAAGTTTGCTGGAACCATGCCACACTAGAGATCATTTCTTCCTGTTGCGTTCCTCCAGCATGAACTCTGTTGGTGACATTGTACCTACTGTAGAACATCAGAGAGGAGTTTAGACAAGAATGGACTTTTACCCCTAAATGTCAGGTTTGTAAATGTTATAAGTGTAGATAGTGAATGTAGTCCAGACTCATGACCTGACTCCTAAATTAAGTTGCATCCCTTCAACCTACATGAATTTAAATACAGCAGTTTTCTGGTGCTCCATTACAGAGAAGTAACACATATAACCACTGGTGCAGCACAGCGTAACCTAAGCTTTTAATTCTTTGGGGACTGATCTTTGTGGTCCAAGCAGGCCTCTTCCAATGCTATTTACTATGTTTGGGGGGGACCCAACTTATTGTACACCCCAAAAGCAACACAGACAAAAGCACTTGCCTCTTCCATCCCTGACACCAAACAATGGCAGAGCAGGGAAAAGCCCTGAGCTAATACAGGTCTGTTCCATGCAAAGCAATGGTGACAGGGGACTCCCAACCAGTGCATATATTCTGTGTAAGGGCTTTGAGTCCAGCAGACACTCTGGGACTCCATGTCCCCTTAGCCTCCCAAATGACCTGTGATCCCCACCACCAAGTCACTTAAGAATGCAAGTTACTCGGAAGGAATAAGTTAAAATGAAGCAGCTTCCTAGGAATGAATCATGCCCTTCCCTTCAATCCCTGATGGGATGAGCCCAAGGATAAATAAACTGAATGTCCCCACTCATGTATAGAAGTGGGCAGCATCAGCTGTGGGTAGTTAGGCATTCTAGCTCCTGCTGACTGAAGAATGAAGACCCAAGCTCTTCCACAAGGATCAAGTCCTTTGCTTCTCAAACCACTTACCAGAAGAGGAGGAGCCCCAAGATGCTATGAATAGATTCTATGAATCTATGCTGAAAAATCAGCCTATCCCCTACCAGAGGTCAAGTTGCTACAAAAAGACATTAACTGTGTCAGGAATAAAAAGACATCACATCATGAGACTACAACAGAACATCAGAGAAACATGAAAATGTAATCTGGAAAAGGGTCTCCAAATCCTACACCAATTGCCCAGATCCTTGGAAAGGGGAACCTTCCACTCAAGCTCAAGAAAAAACTGTTGTCACTCCAAACACAACTGCAATAATGTCTAGGAGAGTTGTACCAAGAGCTAAAACCCAACCTGAAAACTGGTAATAGGAGAGCTGGAATAGCTGCTCAGGTGCCAGTTGCTAGGACGACCAGAGGGAGCCAGTGTCCCACACCTGCTAGCGGTCAGCTGACCAGAAGGGGAGGGCCTGGCTCCCATTTAAACACTAGGACTGAAGACAAGGGGGCAGTTCCCTGTCAGCAGCCAGGAGCTCTCTGTTGTGGGAGAAAGGAGAAGCTGGATGCAGGAGCAGCATCTGACACGGCTGCAAGATGAAGAATCCCTGGTAGGCTTGAATGTTATGGCCAAGCGGCTTCTGTGTATGTTATAGCCAAGGGCTTGCATTTTGGTTTACTGTTTGTCACCGGTGGTTTGGGTGAGGCTATTAGGGGTTGGAGGAGGCCTCATAGGGGACCCACAGCAGTGTGGGAACCCCAGCGCCAGTGAAGGTGCGGCATTTGGGGTGCACTGACCCCAGCCCCAGAGAGGGGCAGTTGAGAAGGCCCAGAGAAGGGGGCAGCATTGCCTCAAGACAATAGAAAAGGCTAGAGCCTCGGAGTCAAACCCTGTTTGGTGGGTTTAGACAGGGAGGCCTAGCTAGAGAAAACCAGGGGACAGTCTCACATAGGGGAAAGGCCCCAATATACCCAATATAACAGGCAGCCTCCCACTCGCAAGAACATCATCATAATTTCCATCAAGACGTGGCAGGTGAGTATAGGGCGGGACATAAGAACCCTAAAGAAGGATCCAAGGGCACCCCACGCAAGGCGTGGAGTACTAGGAAGATGGCGCTGGGAAGGGCGACTTGTTACAGAGCTATATTCTCTTAAAGAGAGTGATCTGTCTCTTCTCTCTTCATCAGGCAATTATTATGGAAGATTGACAGGCAGCAGACTTTAAAACTTGCTCTACATTTTTGGCATTTGACCCTCTGGTTCAACTGAGGCCTCACTAAACCCAGCATGTTTACATGGTCTACTTTATCTTGGTACAATTATCTGAATGCCATCAACCCAGATACCAAGGATGATTTGGATAGTCAGGATTATCCTCCTTGCCAACCACGTGCATGACATTTCCCATCATCCACATTTGCATGCTTTGTTCTCCCTCAGTTTGCTCTTCCTTCTTTATATATTCTCAGCTCTTTTTCCCTTCTTTTTAAGTCTAAGCAAGAAACTCTCATTGACTTTTTATACTGACTTTATTTTGTTGCTATTCTTGTCTCTTTCCCATTTTCCATTTTGCAAGCTACTGAGAATGTGGGAAGAAAGCACAGGTTGTGGCTTTGTGTACACGAGGTTAGAACTAGCTTACTGCCTGGAGTACCTCTCATTGTTGTCACTATCCATAGGATTGGGCATGGGGGACATCCTCTGGTCTTGAATTGGGACCCAGGCTGCCCCTGCCCAACCCAATTGACTAGCTGATCAACAGGATCAGGCAGAGGACAGCCCCCCAGCCCCAGTTCAGTAGGTTTGGTGCTGGCAGTTATATGATTGGGATCGGAGTAATTTTATGTATCATCTCAAAAATCATGCATCCTGCCATAAAATTCCTAATTGTGCCATTAATGTCTGCCAGAGGCCCAAATAAGTACTTCTTCTACCTTAAGTAACCTTCCCCACCCCACAAAAAGACCTGTACTGTACCCAGTGTGAGGAAGGAAGGGGCTTCCTTGGGACTATAAAACGAAACTACTCCTCACTACACTACAGGGATGGTGCAGTGATCCCTTTGTGCATAATAACCATGCCACAGCAAATTATCACTGAACCCAAACAATCAAACTCAAGCCTACTATGGGGCAGCACAGAGTAAACCCTAAATCACAGAGTTGGAAGGGACTCTGATGGCCATTTAATTCAACCTGAAGTGACAGCTAATCACCCAAAAAGTGAACCAAGGAAAAAAAATGCTTGTTTACTTCCTCTATTTGGAAGTTGAATTTAAAACTATGATAATTTGATGAAATTTTATTATCAGATCAACTGCATACCCTCTTATGCTGACCGAGGGAGAGCACTTGCAAAAACTCCAGAGGATGCAGAAACCACAGCAGATTGAGAGAACAGCTGATTATAACAGACTCATGATCTAAACTCATTGTTGTGATCATGACCTGTTGTAACCTTGATCAGAAACTTACTTTCTAATTCCTCCTTCTTCCTTCAGTATGGCTCGTTTGTTCTTATCCACAGTAAGGTTGAGCAGAACTCCACAGGCGGAAAAGCATACATCTTGATGTTTGGCATCGAGCAAAGCAATCATGAACTTGTAGACTGGATTGTACAGCAGGAAACAAAATTACCCCCAAGAAGATGGACTTGTATTGCAAAGGGTATTATACAAATGGAACAATACACTTATTAAATTCATATGCTCAGAGAAGGAGCCAGAACCACCTGAAAATGTTACCAGATACCATGTTAGCACAACGTTGCCAGAACTGCCTAAGGCAGGGGTGGGCATTATTTCAGCTGGCAGGCCACTTAACGAGTTTTGATGAGCTGTCGAGGGCCACACACAAAATCTTTCAGAAGATATCATTTTAACAAATTACAGATAAAAAAAATCGTATATTAAAAATCAAATCTCTATATTTTAATTTTATTTTAAAATATATTTGTGTCCTGATTTATGTTTTTTTGAGTAGTGTATATAGAGATGATTGAATAATAGCTCAAAATAAAGTCTTACTCTTGTATATTGTGTGTTTAGGGTGCGGGGTGGTGTGTGAGGGGCTGCCTGTGTGCTAGGTGACAGGAGCTGGCCAGGGTGGTGGAGGGAAGAGGCGGCAGGGGGCACGTGCAGCAGAACTCACCCAGGTGGTACAGTGCAGGTGTGGCCTGCCCTCTTCCCCACATCCCCCATCCAAGTCATGGCTGCCCTCCATGGTGCACTGCATGGGGCTGAGCCCCACCCACTCCCACCTGGGGCAGCCCGCATTGTGCGTCTGCCCACACCCACCAATCATACTGGCCAGCATGCACAACTTGCCAGTGGAGTTGCCATCTACCCACTCAGCTGCCAAAAGGTAGTGTAAATACAGCAACAAATATGCTTATCTCACCAGGCAGGCAAAGTGGATGGAAGGCAGCCAGGAGCTGTAGCTGTAACCCTGCATGCTGGGGCAGCTTCCTCCCTGCCTGCTGCTGCTTCCCTGCGCTATCCAGTGCCTGGAACCGCGCAGCAGGGGCAGGAGAAGGAGAGGAGGAGAAGCTGCCACTTTTCAAACTCAGATGACTAAAATAAAGTTAACTTAAAACATCTTTGGGCACCTATCCAAATTGAAGCGGCAGCTAGGCAATTTCATGGGCCAATACTGGTGCTCACTGCTATTTTCATGGGTTTATCACAGTGCCCGCCCTCCCCCAAGCCACTGATTTGCTGAGGGGCCCAGCTGCCCTGCCTCTTGCCACCAATTGGTAGAGGGCTGCCCTTCACATGGCCCTGCCACTTGTTGCTGATTGGTGGAGGCAGTGGGGTGTATGAAAGGCAACCCTCAGCCAATCAGCAGTGGAGGAAGCGGCTGCCATCTTGGCTGCTCCCCTTTGTCCTAGCAGATTCCCCCCATAGTGGGCTGCGAGGCCAGGCCACAGCAGCCACTGGCTCCCACTCGGGAGCTAGCATTTTATTTTTAGTAAGGTTTTTTTTCTGGCAACTGCATACAAAATTGTGGAAACTGCTGTTTTTTGCAGTATTCATAGAAACCGCCGTTTTTCGTGGTTTCCATGAAAATGTGATTTGAGTAGGTCCCTACACGTAAGTATATGAGTTCAGAGGTACTGAACTCCCCCTTTACCTCAGTTTGAGCTAAAGGTCCTTGCTGCTTCTGAAAAAAAAAATCAAAACACCTATATAGATGCCTAAAAATAGGTACCACATTTGAAAATACTGGTTTAACCCTCAGCAGGAACTAGAACTTTGAACACTTCAAGACAGAGCTCGAAAGGAGAGCGATGTTGTCAGGGGTGGATCTGGGTGGAGGAGGGTAGCAGCAGTGTTACAGTGGCACCCCACTTTGATTCCTGTTCCACTCAAACTTTAAAAACCAACTGCCTGGGAGAGGCAGCAGCATTTCAATTCAGGCAGTGATGAGGGAGTCAATTGTTTCTATGCCTCATTTTAATGCATCTGATTCCTGTTAATCTCTCTCCACTCCAGAGTGGTTAATGAACCCACCTCTCTCTTTTTTAATGATTTTGATGTTCCATTAATCAAGCTATCCTTTCTTCTGCAATTTTGCTGTCTGTTAGTTATTATTGGTTAGTTATCCCTGCAGACTGTTTAATTCAAGCTAAAAACCTTTACTCAAGTGTGGAAATGACTGACAGTGAAGTGTTGGAAATACTGTCAAGATACTCAAGAAGGCTAGGTATTGTATTATGAATCTTATTAAGAGATGTACATTTAACAATAATGACCACATGACCAATAAAACAATATTTTATACTATTTTGCGTAGGTTGTAGTGTTTTTTTCTTATCTATATATAACGCCAGCTAATTAGTACACATTGCAATAGTTACATTTGTTTTTTGCTTTGCTCTTAAACCAAAAAATATAGCCCTGGGCCCTACCATATTACTAATGTTTTTAGTTTCTCTCTAACTGGAGAAAAATATATGTTGTAGTATATGTAATAATTCACCACACCACTTGCACCACCTTTTCAAAATCCTAGATCAGCCCATGGATGTCATAACACAAGGAGATTATAGAGAAGTGGCAGTAATTAAACTTTTACAAGATACTTTCTCTGGATGGCGAAGGAGCTGTCATTTGCTCTAGGGTTTCTCATCCATCAAAAGAAAAAAATGACAGACTACTGCGGAGGCCGGGGGGGGGGGGGGGGGTGGGTCTTACATTTACACTTTTTTGTTTTCTTTTGATGAGGCCATTAAATGTTTTTGAAAGTATACAAATGAGCACTTGAAGCATAGTCACATACAAAAATCAGGGTCCTGTAAATCCAAACTTTTAAAAATGCTTAGATTTTATTTTATTATACTGAATCACTGCTGACAGAATCAATAATGTGGGTGCTAAGGAAGAGCTAACAAGAAATTTCAAAATTTTTATAATAATTTAAAAAGGAAAAAAAATACTTTCTGCATTTTTTTCTGTGCAACAAGTTTCAATGCACTTTCTCCCTCAAGTAACTTTGGTTTCAATAATGCTCTAGTAAAAGTGGACTCATTATTCTTGTTGGTACTCTGGCTACTGGATTTTTCAATTCTACATTACAGTCACACCTCTTAAGATTGCTTGCTTATGTTTAGAATTATAAGCATCCACCTAAATAGGTTAAAAAGCATCACTACTTATGCAATAGGAACTCACTCTTTCTCTTCACAAGGAAGTCACTGATTTCATGGTACTGGGAAAGATTGCCAAAGACTCTCACAGCCTCCAGAATTCCATCCATATTGCTGCTCATTAGCAGTTTTAAAAGCACTATTGATTTGCAGAGAAACAGAAAAGTACAATTACCATTACTTATATATAGCACAAAATGCATGCTTCATTCTTTACAGATAAACATGAAGATAAATCTCTGCTGACGGATCTACAAACAAAATGGAACACGTAAATGTAGGATGGGACACAAAAAAAATGAAGTGGCAAGCATGAGCATATGTACAGGTTATTCCATTGTTTGAATATCTGCTTAGTCAATATTTGCTGGAATGCCTTTTGTTCAATGGGTAGAGAAATATGGTACACTGGCTCACTGTAGACCTGGGAGTGACCTAGAGAAGGATTGGTTAGGAATGGATTTAGAACATAAAAGGAACTGTTAAATCAGATTGCTATCCCCAGTTCTGCCAGAGATTGGAAGACTGGCATGGCTAAAGAGATAGAAAAGGCACAGGTAGAGGGCAGAGAAGAGGTGATTGCCACAAAATGAGAAATGGCTGGGTTCAGACAGAGGTTTCTGCAGAAGGAACCAAGAGGAGTGGATGGATTTTGGACATACTCCATACAGAAAACAGCAGGATTTAGGGATAACATCAGTGTGTGGAGGGGAACCAGAAGGGAGTCAAAGATAGCAAGCAAATTGGGCAGAAATGATGGTGGCTTTGTTGACAGAAATGGAGGATGATGTTAAATGAATCCCTTACTTGAACCATATTCCTACTGATGGCAATGGAAGTTTATTAAGAATAACAGAACTCTGTCTTATTGGACCATGATCTATTACAATATAATTATATTTACAAATACAAAGCCTTAACTCAAATACAGCCTGCACAATTTATTGACACTGCAGTTTATCTGAAGGCTTTTCCTGCTGGCCACCTCCCTGCCCTGTTAACTTCATATTGAGTAGGTTGCATGACTTTTTTAGAAGAAACAGCTGGGTCTCCACCATTGCCTGGAAGGGGCAATTTGCCCTGGAAGATTTCATTGCACAGTAATGGAGCACTGCAGGATCCATCATTCATCAACCTTCACAGAAAGCCTCCATGATGAAAGATAGAACCACTAAGACTGTCACTCAATACAGAAGGGATTACATGACAGACAATGTCTATACTTTTGCCATAGAGGAAAGAGAAGAAGTTGGCTTCCCTCTCATTCCTTTGGCTGTTGCCAGAGTTGAGTTAAATTTGATTCAGAAATTTCTGAAGTGATAATCTTTTTTCTCCAAAATCTAGCCAAGCTACATCAAACAGCAGCATTTCTTAAAATGTTTCCTAGGAGAAGCAACTTGTTGACCATCTGGCTAAAAGGGCTTTAACTCTCCTACAAACTGCTCAATTCAACCAGGGAGATGGCAGTAGGTAAAAATGGTTGGTTCCTCTAGTATGGAAAAGAGGTGGAATTAGCTTCTGATCAATAGCTTTTGGGCATCGTTGGCTCTAGGATATTTTCAATCTGTATTTCCACCACTCTATTGTGTTCTATGGTTCTGCAAAGCCATCTGCTCAGCAAATAGACTTGCAGAATTGAATTCATCATGAAATCTAAAATACTGTTACAAACATGGGAACAAAAGGATTTTTAAAAGAGTCCTATCTTAAGAGATGAAAATCTGAGGTAGCATTATCCTGGCTAGGGACAGACATTCAAAAAGTCTGAGCCTGAATTGATTCAATATTTGCAGGTTAGTCTAACCTGCAGAGACTGAACTGATTTGCAAGTGGATAGACATTCACTTTTGAATCGGGCAATGCAGGCACATGTCTGCAGTGGCTCAGGCTAGAAGTTGGGGGGCACCAGAGTGAGCCCTGCCTTCCCTTCCACAGTGCTGAGCTGAGAGGGGATGTGCCCAGGCCCTGGCAGGATGCTATAATTAGAGAAGGGTTTAGACTCCCACCCAGGGCAGCACAGTCCCCAGCCAGAGAGTGCCTGGAGGGGAAGGCAGCCCTTGCCAGGCTTCCCCCTCCCCATCTCGCTACTCAAGCCCTACAAAAGAAAATACGCATCTCTCTCATTGGTTTCAAGATCTTCTTATCTGCAGGGTTTATTTACATTTGCAAGCCACTGACTTCTAGCTCTAAGCATACACTGTTCTGTCTGCCTTTGTTCCAGTAAAATCAGAGAGACACACAAAGACAGCTCTCAGCATTAGCTAGAATGGGAGGGGGGGCATGGCCAGATGCCAGCTTGGGTCCATTCCGCTGGGGTCCCTGCCATTGGAGTGTGGCGGGAGGGGGAGATCCCTGCGTGAGCAGCGAGGGGGGCGGGGCAGAGGAAAGCCAGGCAGATGTTGCTGTCTCCTGGCTGCAGTCTCCACCTCCTTCTCAGCCAGCTGGAGCTCCAGCTAGGGAGGAGAGGGCCAGGGCCAGCCCTGCTCTCTGGAGCAGACAGCCCAGCCCAGGGCTGGAAAGCATGCTGCGATGCTGGGGGACTCTGATTTCGCTTAAACCAGGAAGGGGTCTGGGACAGAAGTTGCATAAACCGGTTTGACTCAAATCAGTTAAGTCTGATTCAGCCAGGTTTATCTTAAACCAGTTTTGGCCATTTTGAAGCTATTTTATATGCACTGAACTTATGTTCTGTTACTGGTTAAAACCAGTTTCTAATCACTTAAACCGGTTCAAGTGTAACTTCTGTCCCTAGCTCTAGTGTTAAAGAACTGGCCTTGGTGTCAAAAATGTTTTGTGCTATTCTTCTGTCTACCATTGACTCAGTCTAACCTTCAGCAAATCACTTTAACTGTTTCATCTTCCTCATCTGTAAACAGAATAAATACTTCCTTCCCTCAAAAGGTGTGGAGAGTTTTAATTCGTTAATGTTTTAGAGAACTTTCAAAGACTCAGACTAAAGTGTGCATAAAGGCACAATACATGAATTACCAGTGCACAATATATACATTACCAGTAACATAGCATTTCTTATTAAAAAGAATTGTTGAAGAGAAGTAGATTCCTTTGCATCTACTTTAAGATTGGACAGCATTATAAACTGATTTTCATGTTTTAACCATTTCACATATCAGCTTGAGGTAAGACGCATTAGAATGAGCATTTACTTTAAATAAACTGTCCAGCTATCGGCTGTCTTACAAATAACACACTTTTAACAGAGGTGACATCACTATATGTACAATCCCATTAGATTAACTGAATAGTTGGATTAACTAGGAACATGGTCTTTAAAAGAAAACTATGATTCCCTGTGATTAAAGATCTGATCCAAAGCTCAGTGAGGCCAACAGAAGTCTTTTCATTAGCTTCAATAAGCTTTGGATGAGACCCTTAGAAAACAGAGGCATATAAACACTTGAACACATAATTCTAATACGTAGAAATGTCTATTTTTGAGCAAAGTTCAGCTGCCCATCTTGAAACTAAATGTACTCAAAGTTTATGGTTTATCAGTTACTTTTCTGCAATGGTTTTAGACATTGCTGACCTGCACATCATTAAAAAACAAGTTTCCTTCCCATATATCACGTTGTCTCCTAAACAGCAACAAGTCCAATGACTATGTATAATTATAGTAATAACTGCAGATTTAATTACATTTTCAACGGACCAAGTCCAGCTCCTTTTTCCATGTATATGAGGGGTCCCAGAGCCAGTAGAAGGGTCCTATTGTACGTGGGCGGCCAGAAGCATTGGATTCTGCTTTTCCTGAGCAAAATGAAGCAGCACTTTATTGTTGGAGAGTCTAGGATAAAGAAGCTTGAAGGATCTACTGCTATGCAAACCCACCGGTCACTCCCTGCCTTCAGGATTTCGGAATTAGGTAAAAAGTCTTTCCCTCCTTCAGACAATAGGGCAATTTTCCCAAGTGCTCCTGTGGTAAAAACTGCACCTTCTCAGTCCTCCTTACTCCACAGTTCTGTTCCCTGTGTCTGTTTATTTCAATGACAAAATAAGCTTTTGATTCTCATTTGGTTAGTAATCAGGCCAGTATAGCTTTGGGAGAACAAGATGGATTCTATTCCGGATCATACAACATCAGCAAAACTGTTATTTAATAGAGGGAATGTTGTCTAGGTGAGAGGGCCCTGGTATTGAGTCAGGAGACATGGGGCATGCACAGTTGAGCATGCACGTGTGCTTTGTGGTGCCTCAAAGGCTTTTGAGGTGTTGCAAAACACATGTGGTACACATCAAAAAGTTCTCTGTGCTGGATATTTGTAGCATGGAGCCAAAATTAGATACTGGGTAATCCTGGTATCTAAAAAATAAGGCTTCAAAAAAAAGTGGGGCGGTGTACACAGCTGCAGTGTGCGCCACCTGAAACCAGAGCCCGGCTGGTCAGAGCAGCCACACTCTGGCTTCTAGCCAGGCTCTGCACGCCCAGATCGCCACCACTGCAGCCCCAGGAGGCCCCCAGGAAAGGCTTCTGGGGCCAGCCCAGGTACTGGCCCCAGCATCCCCCACCCTACCCAGGCAATTTGCCACGCATCAGAGTACATATGCAGGGGCATTACCTGGGGACATGTAGCAGTGGCACATGGTTGCTATTTGTCCCCAGGGAAATGCACGTGCATACTCGTCTGGACATGCCTGTGGGTTCCTATTCCCATTTCCACCATTGACTTACTCTGTAAGTTTGAGCAAGCCATTTCCCTTTTCAGTGCCTCCATTTCTCTGTCATCTTGACTGTCATGTCTATTTAGAATGGAAATTCTTCAGAGCAAGGAGTCTGTTACCTTTTGTACAGATTTTACCATAAAGGCCTAAAACTCACAACTGCCTCAGTAACAAATTGTTCTTATACTTAACTACAAACTTCCATTTGCAGAATCCCTATTTCCAGGAACCGATTTCTGAGCCAGAAAGAAAACAGCTTTGTTTTCAGCTCTTGACCAGAGTTTGCAAGGCTAGCAATTAAAAAGAACCAACCGCCTTTTTACTTGGAAATGAAGCATATCTAATCTGAAGTCAAAAGCATGGAATCCCACAGTGCTATTTTTATATTTTTTCATATAGGCTTTCAAGAGCTTAACCAAAAATTACACAACAGAAAACAAACTGCTGAGGCAGCGAAATTTTGGGGGAGAAGGACTGTTTTTTTATCTACATGAATACTTCCACACTGGTTTAAGTATTATGTTTTGGCCTTGGATGCATGCTGGGATGGTCTGTAGTTCAGATTTTGGCCCTGGAAAATGTGTGTCCTAAAGTATACTGCTAACTATTATTAATGATTCTGTCTTCCTGAAGGCCCTAATATAATCAAAACAAATAACTTATCTCAATATTCTAAAACACAAGGAAAAAGGAATTGATTAAAAAAAATCCTTACGCTCAGCAATGTGTAGTTTCTTGTCTTGAACTGCAGAATTCCTCACTTGGTAGTACGATAGGCTATTAAGTGTTGCTGTTGCATTGATGACCAGCTCCTCACAGTCATCAATTGACTTGTATTCTGATCATAGAAAAAAAATATACCTTAGAATAGGGCAGTCCAACTTTTAAGCCCCTAAGGGCCACATGCCCCCAAAGCTGCATGCTGCATAGGTCACACCAAGCATGCTGTACAGATGGTCCTGCCCCACTGCTGCACTACATGTGATCTCAGGCAAATGTGATCCCTGCACGACCTGACCTGACCCTGCAACCTGCTCATGTGTTCTGCCCCTGACCCCATGCAGGGAGGGCCCTGCATGTAGCCCCAATCCCTCACCCAGGTGTGGCCCCAGACTCTCCCTCAGCCCCTTACACTACCACACTGCTTCGTCCCCTCAGGTAAAGGCAGGAAGCACAGTGTAAGGAGGGAGAGAGGAGCCTGGAGAATCTAGCTGCTCTTGTAGCTGGAGCAAAGGGGGGAATGGCAGCTGGGTGAGAGCCCAAGTACTGCAAATTAACCCCGCGTAGGATACATGCAGCCTGCAGGCCCCCCTCTGGAAAGCCATGCTTTGGAACACTGAATAGCAAACTTCATCACAGTTCCCATGAATGTAGATGTAGGAGACCTAAAATTTGCCCAAGCCAGGGTTACAGTACCTGTCTGCATGGATCAAAGAGCAGTCACAACTCATTAACATGAAATAAAGCCAGTTTCTCTGCTTAAGATGAACCTTTGCAATTTGTGAAAAATGTTCCAATTTTCAATCATCTCTGATGTTAACACATATAGGGCACGTCCAGATGAGTGCGCATGTGCAGAGGCACAAAAAATAGCACCAATACAAATTTATGATGCTGCTTTTTGCTGCTGCACATGCCCCTGCATGTGGGGTTTGATGTGGGGCAAAATGCCCCACTTCACGGAAACAGTTGTTTCCCCACTCCTCCCAGTTCCTGGCATGCTGGAGGAGCTGGGGGTCAACTAGAGGAGGGGAGATGCGCTGGCTGGCAGCCAAAGCTTCTCCCTGGAGGATCCCGCCTCCGTGCCTGCCAGTGCATGCTCCTAGAGTGTGTGCCACACTTTTTTTTGGCTGTGGCTTTTTTTTTACACTGGGATCTCTCAGTGTCAAATTTTGGCACCGTGCTACAAATTAGCAGTATGGCAAATGGGGTTCACCTGCATGACATGTGGTTTACAGTGCTTCAACCAACTCTAAGGTGCTGCAAACTGTATGGGCGTGCCCATCTGGACACGCCCACCAGGTGTATCTACACACACGATTTACTGCACTTTTAGTTGACTAATTACCTCCACAGTAAAGTGTCACTGTCTACATGTGTCCAGATATTAGGGTAAGGTAAATTAATTAACTCCGCTGTAAGATAGTACTGTTGGGAACAGTACTATCTTATGTTGGAGTTATTAACTGTAGTGAAACACATGTAAATGCTGACCTGAGCGTAAATTGCACCTGGTCAGCCTAGGCAGCAGGACGCCAGACCCTTGCCTGCTGCCTGGCCACACGGCTCCACACGTTTAGCACTTATGCTCCAGCCAACCCCTCTACCACCCAACACCACCACCTGGAACCTGGGGCTGACCCTTGAGCCTGCTGCCAGCCCTGGTACTCTGCCTGAGCTCGAAGTGCTGCTCTCAGGCACATATATAGACACTGTGCCTGGAAGCAGTTAACTCCAGCAGGAACTGCTCCAGACTTTATTGGCTTGCATTAATTTTACATGTAGATGCACCCATAGGCCGTGTCCACACCTGAGGTTCTGGGGGCCTCCTGGAACTGCAGTAGCAGTGTTCCTGCCGCTCAGAGCCTGGCTGGCAGCTGGAATGCGATTCCAGCCAGCTAGGCTCTGGTTTTGAGCACCGTGCACTGCTGCCATGTGTGCTGCTCTTTTTTTTTTTAACATGTTTTTTTTTGACCCCGGGGTCAACCCCCCTTCTCCCCCGACCCCGGTGCTGTTCCCTTGCAGCGTGGAGAACAGCCGAAAGTGCAATATGTTGCACCAGAGATGTTTCTGTGGCGCCACATACTGCACAGCCACGCTCTTCTGGATGTGGCCATAGACTCTGAAGCTTACATTTGTTGAGTGGTATGGCAAAATGTAATGGGTTACATGCAATTTGAAGGACACTTGACAGTCTCGTCCTGTCCGATACAATAACATTTGTACTGCAGCTGTAGCACACCAGAATCCTGCTATAAGGAAAGTGGTTTTTTTTAAACTCTGAATGCTGGCACTTCTGACACATTAAAATTGTTCCTGTTGTTAAGTATAAAAGTAGAATGGGAACAGTTTACAGTTTCAGACATTCAACCACTGTATTGCCAATGTAGAAACTATCCACTTTTCAATAAGATGGAGGTGACCCAGGAATGCCAATACGAGTCCCATTCTTCCAACTCTTCGTGCACATAATTTCCTCTTGAGTTGGGTAACAATGTGTAGAATCTACTGATTTATAATGTTAATTTTGCACATTCCATATGCTTTATGAAGGCAGATAGAAACAAGTCTGTGACATACTTTGGAAATCTGGACACTTCAAAGGCTATCCTTATGTGAACATGGAATATCCCCAAAGGACTAAAAGTTTCCAAATTCTGAAATGATTAAATAATTCATGGTAAATCTGTGACAAACTTAACTATAAACTTTTTTTGTCTCAACAACAATAAGCAGTGTATAGAGTATGTGGCAATAAGGAAGTTTTAAATATGTGACCTTTCATAGTGAGACACAAATATAACATGAGACCTCCCGATTCATCCATTTTACTTGAGCAGTTTGCTGTATGGTTTATGATATGATTCATGGGGCACCTTTATAGGCTACTTCCTCTTAGGCACTGAAATTCAATATGAATGTGATAATGCTACTGCTGTTTAAAATATTTCATATACTGCAATTATTAACATTAGCTAATTGACCTAGCCATATCACCAACATAGCAGATTTCATTAAGGTTCTGCCTTATGTGAAGGTCAAGTAGTATTTCTGCCTTTCAGATTGGACAAACAAAATACAAGAAAAGGAAATGCAGACTTTACCTAGTACCATAATGAGTAGTGCCACAATGTAGTGATTAGCTGCCAGAGCTGCTCCTATACTGGGATGAACGGAGAGATTAGCAAGCACTCTTATCAGTTTTATAAGGACATCTTCTGCTTCCGAAGGATGCTTTTGGGTTTTCTTTTCTTCTCCTGCTTCATGCTTCCTTTTTTTTTCATTTAAATCAAATTCACTGTAGATTTGGAATAATGATGTCAGGATGCTAACACTCCCTTTCTCTTTAAAAAATTGCTCACGGGCCTGGTTATTCTTTGCTGTTAAATTACCAAGAATGAAGACAATACGAACAACCAAATCCTGCAATAAAATGTATAACCCATGTTAAAAAGGAGAAAAAAAGTTGAAACCACTAGCATTTTGAAAGATAACAATACTTAAATTTTCTACAATGTAATTATAAGCAGTTACAGTGTAAATGAAGAAGCATTAAATACAGCAAATAGGAAATTATCTTCTATGTTGCTATATTTCATAAACCAGTTCAGAGAGGAAATTAAAAACATCTGACTAAGGCACAGGATTGTTGTATCACAGAGGCCATTAATCTTGGGATATACCAAGTTGAAGAAAATTATTTTTATAAAGGCTCATGGGACAGCAATTTAGAGGGATATTCTAGCCATATAAACTGGAGTTTATTTGTCTTCTAAATAAGCAAATATAATCTGTGAGGGCCAATAAGGCTTAGTTGTAACCTTACACATTGCTTGTACCCTCAAGGGTCAAAGAATTTAGAGTAGTAGTCTCACCAAATTTGCACTGTGAATCACAAAAAAGGAGTCTGTTTAGATGTTGTCATTAAAGGTATACTTCCTCTTTACATTACTCTTCTCAACAAATGGAGGGGGAGGTGGGAATGCAACTGAAAAGTCTGCCATGTTGGGGAATTCCCCACATGATTACATCTCTCTTGTTATCTTCATTTCGGCCACAGCAGAATCTTTGTTGTGCAGCAAACTTTGACTCAACAGAAATCCCAAAACTACCTTCTACCACCATCCTGATTTTAATTCACCAGTATGGGAGGGAAAAATAAAGAATAATAAAAGCTTAAAGCTGTCCAAATGTAAAATTTCTGGAAAAAATATTCCTTTTGCCATCAAAACCTAGCTAGTTTTCAAAAGGAAAAGTCTGAGTATAGGTTTAATTTCAACAGAGAAAGAAGTGATATTCCTTTGAATGCAGCATAAACATTTCACCTCTAACTCTTAAATTATTGCAGTAACCCATGGTTTTGGTAAACAGTCTATGTTTTTTCCTGATATGCAGTAGTGATATCTAGTTACTATAATCCTGAAAGGTATATATCCTATAGCTGACCAAGAGACATTCACAGAATAGAAATAGTCTCTCCCCTCACCTATTTGGGTTAACTACTGTGTCTCTCCTTCAACTTTTTCTAAGAGTGATAATTTTGATAACATCTGAATGTCATCAATGCAAGACCTTTATGAATATTTTCCCTGTGTAAGTAATCACCAATAGTTTTCACCTAAGCAGCCACAATCCCCAATTCACAAAGGCAGTGAGAGTCTGCAACAAACAACTGATGAATCAGAAGAGAGAACTGAAAAAAGCAGGCAGTCTAGTTTGACTCATTTATATGGACTTTCTAATTTTGGTTAAAATGGTATCAGCCCAGCAACAGTTTTAACCAATCAGGGAACAAACAAACAGGTACCAAATAGCAATCGACTGGTATTTTGAGAGTGTGATCTCAACTGTGCTTTCCATCTACAAACTATGAAAAACAAACCTACATAATATTACTTCGTTTAGCTTAGCACATCCGGTTTTGAGAAATATTACAGAAGTTTCATTATCATCTGCTAACACAGCTTAAATAATGCAGTCGGACAGAAGTAGTGCGACTTTAAACTGCTTAGAAAGTATATTCTATACCCCATATTTCTATTTTTGGATGAATTTTCAAAAATGTAAATGGTGTTTGAACAACTGAAATGGGAAGTATTATCCCAAAATCACCATTCAGAGAGGCATGCACATTAGAGATTAATGTCACTTTGAACCCAAGTGTAATTTATGTGCATATATACAAAGTCATTCTTTTACATTTGAAAAATACAGAGTGGGGTGGCAAATGTTTAGAACATTTACTGAGAAAACATGCAACCAATTGTAGACATGTTTGCATGTTTAAAGAAGTACTTAAGTACATGAATAGGCACTTATTTATAAAATGCATCTATTATTTACACAATTTACACCAACAGGTTAATTTACACAGCACATGTTTTTGCAGGTATGACCTAGTGTTTGAAACTACAATATACTGATTAAGTACTGAGGAGAGGATAAAAGAACTGACAGCACTGACAGCACTCATTTAAACAGGTTTTTCTTCTTGACACTGGCCCCTGCTCCGGTAGAACCCAAACCTCATTTGCAGGCTGTATGTGAAGCCAAATATCATCTATTTAAATAATTTCCAAGAAGCATGTCACTTTCCTCTTTAAGTTCCAGGAAGGACATTATATGAATCTTTGCAATCTAGCAGGCAGCCCATGCAACACATTTTTCTATGCAATTTTGTACTGACATCAAATGTATACATGTACTTGGAAGTGGCAAAGCACAGCACACATATGCATCTCATTAACACCTACATCTGAATTTGCTGACAGTCATGGTCATGCACATTTGACCATTTGGATGGACCAATTTTTTGCTCAGCTTATTCCAAAAAATGTTTTACACATGAATTTGTAGCAAAAATTATCATTTGCATTTGCTGACTCGAAGTTGACAGAGGTTTACTTTAGCAAGTAAAAAGAACAACTATTACTCTTCATGGTTAAAGGTGATTACCAACACTAAACCTCACAAGCATTTTTTTCCCCGTAGTTCATGATGAAAAGAGCCATAAAGAATTCAGATTTGCTAAACAAGACACCGGAAAGCCAACTGGACAAATAATTTTGATTTAAGGTTGTTTTGTCAAGTAAAGCAGTAACTTTTCAGTATGCAGTTGAAGATGTGCTACGCATCAATCTCCATATCTGTTTCATACCACATCAGTCTCTGAGGCTAGGGACAGAAGTTGCACAGAAACTGGCTTAAGTGATCAGAAACTGGTTTAAAACTGTAACAAAACAGAAGCTCAGTGCACATAAACCAGCTTCAAAATGGCTGAAACTGGTTTAAGGTAAACCTGGTTGAATGTAGTATCAGACTTAACTGATCTGGGTCAAACTGGTTTATGAAACTTCTGTCCTTCCTGGTTCAAGTTAAATCAAAGTCAGCATCCCAGCATGCTTCATAGCCCTGGGCTGGGCCGTCTGCTCCAGAAGCAGGGCTAGCCTCAACCCTCTGCTAGAGCTAGAGCAGTGAGGGCTGGCTGACGAGGGGATGGGAACACAGCCCACTCTATGGGGGGGCTGCCCCCCTGCCTGCCCCTGGAGCTGTGCTAGCCTGCAAGAGCGCTTTGCAAAAGCAGAGAATCCACGGATTTCTCGGCTAAAAAGAGAAATCCACATTTTCTCCGAGAAAAACAGGGAATCCGTGGTTTTCTCCGCTTTTCCGTGGGAAATGGAAAACCCGGATCCCTGCTCATCGCTACCCTTCCTCAACCCTCAGCTGCCTTTTGCCACCTCCCCCGGTCCTGCCCCCATGTACAGGAGGGCTACCACCATGTACAGAAGGGCTGGAATGGCTGCATGGTGGTTTTACAACACAAATTCTTACGCTCTTAACTTCTCCCTCCCTCCTATTTCTAGTTCCTGAATGCTATGCTTTATATTATGCTACTATTGTTAGGCAGAGCAGGCAGAAGAGAAAAACACAAGCCTGGGAAAATTGCCTGATGCCACTTTCGTCTCCAGAAAAAAGGATGGCAATGTCACTGCCAGGTGCTTATTCCATACACTTAATACACTTTTAGACCCCAAAAGAAGCCGATGGGAATTCACCATTAGCCTCTCTCTGCCTCACTGTAGACAAGTCCTCGCATTATGTGAATACACAAGGAACTAAGCTTGCATTTAAATAATCCCTTCACAATTTAAAAATTAATATTTCTGTTTCATATATAAATATGCCAGTATTTGCCAATGAATATCTTTTTTGCCCTGCTTTCAGCCTTCCCTCCTTCCTCCTGCTGTTTCTACGTGCCCCGGTCTGCAGTGCTGTATGCAAGATTTCAAAATACTAAAAACTTACAAATGTAAAGCTCTTCCAAGCAGCTACTTACTGAACTATGCTTCATTAGCTCATTTCAAGGATCATGTATGTAATGTTCCTTTTTCTTTGTTTGTCTTTTCATGTAGCCCAGATAATTATCCCAAGTAATTATGCTTTCCCCGTGGCTGGTGGCTCCTTCTCAGCACCCCTGGTTGGTGCTGGCCTTAATGCCTCCCCTTACTTGCTATAGTGCAGCTTCTTTAAGAACCCCCATTCTAGCCTGTTCCCCAAGGTGGTTTCCCCATGGCTGGGGGCTCTCTCAGCACTCCTGGTTGATGCTAGCCAATGTGCCCTCTCCTCTCACTACTGCTACAGTGCAGTTTTTCCAACAACGTGGAACACAACTTGCACAGTCCCTGCAAGCCTCCTAACCACTTGACTACCAGGTATTTATTTATTAGAACACACACACTTACACACATACATGCAAACATACATGCTATCATCACTGTTTTAAAAAGGTCCCCTGCCCAGATTGTCCCTCTAGGCCCATGCTTGACCTGGCTCTATTCCACCAGGAAGGTCAATTTGTGGGCTACATGTGCTACCTCCCTTCCTCCCTCCCTCTCTTGCCTATGTTTTTCCACTTGTAGACCCACAGCATCCCAGCTGGTGCACGCACGCACACACACATACTCTCTCTCTCTCTTTTTACAGTAGCAACAGTGCTCAACTGAAATATCTAGCCTGTTCCCCCAGGTGCTTTCCCCATGGCAGGGGACTCCCTCTCAGCATGCCTGGTTGGTGTTGGCCTATGTGCCCTCTCCTCTCACTAATGCTACAGGGCAGTTTTCCCAACAACTCCTTCCCTCCCTCCGTCTTGCCTATGCTTCACCACTTAGACCAGGGGTGGGCAAAATGAGGCCCAGGGGCTGGATGTGGCCCACCAGGCCATTCCATCCGGCCTGTGGGGCCCCTAAAAAATTTAGAGAATTAATATTTATCTGCCCCTGGCTGCCTATCATGTGGCCTTCGATGGCTTACCAAAACTCAGTAAGTGGCCCTCCACCCAAAATAATTGCCCGCCCCTGACTTAGACCAACGGCATCCCAGCTGGCTCGCACATGCACACACAAATACACACACCCACACACCCCACCCTGCTTTGTGCTGGCAAAAAATGGGTGCTAAAAATGCTCAGTTCTTTCACTGCAGAGAGCAGCTTTCTTTTTGTTTTGGGGTAAAATCTAAAACAAGGATTTTCCCTAAAAATCAAGACCAAGATTACATGCAAGTTTGAACAGTGTTGATTGAAAGTAAACTTTGTAATATAATGTTATTCTTTTCACAAAACAAAAAATTTTCAGCCATATTTTCAGTACCAAGGGCATCCCAGCTTCCCCACTCCATGGTGGGCCTTCCAATACAACCAAGCCCCAGACACCCACCCACACTCAGTCAGTCCTGTTGATGCATGAGTTCAAGCTGAGCAGCTTGTTCTGACTAATTCTCCAGATCATTCCTGGGAGCAGTTGGCAAGCTCTCTTCCTGCCTCTTGCCTCCTGGCTGGAGCTCTGTCTGGGGCAAAAAACCTCCTCTGGGTTTTTTTGTGATATAATAACTTTGTAATATAATTGTGATGTATATAGAACAGTTTTGTGATACAATATTATTTTCTTCACAAATAAAAACATTTTTTAGCCAGCTTTACCACTTGAATACCAACAGCTGCTTTCTCCGTGACTGGGGGGCTCTCTCTTCACACCCTTGGTTGGTGCTGGCCTACATGCCTTCCCCTCCCTGGACAGGCCCTCCTAGTCTCTTCCCCCTGCTGCTTCCGCCATATATGTAAAAAACATAACTGTCAATGCTTGGACTTATAAAAAGGTAATGTAAAAATATAAATGTAAAAATGTAACTCATGGTTTATCTAAAGCCTCAATGGAAACAGTACTACATAAATTTGTAAGTGAAACAGAAAGAATCCTGTGTCTTCTCTCATTTGTATCGTGTCAAACTATAAGGAATTTTTGCAGTGGTTAGGCAGTGGTTGCTATCAAGGATTATCAAGATACCTTGGTTACTGGGGATCCCCTTGCCCAGGACAGCTGCCCCCAAAGCAGTGTTGGGGGTCCGCGATCAGCCTACTTCAGCCCTGGTCCGCAATCAGCCTACTTCAGCCCCCCCCACAGTCTGCACTGTGGAGGCAGGGGGTGGTGGTTACCAGGCTATTGTTGAATTAATTACTCTATTTGCAGGTGAATCCTGTTATAGTTTGCAGTCATGTCCCCAAACCGGTTTTAGACCTGCTTGTCTTCTCAAAGTCGCCTGCCACCACAAACCCATCCCCCCTGCCACCCACCCAATGCACCCCCTCCCCTCCATCCTGCATCCCACATAGAGACCTCCTTGAGAGCCCGTTATGAACCCACTCTATAGCTTTTTATAAGACGGACTTTATTCAATGAGAAATAAATATAAAATGGAACATTCATGATAAAAAGGATCAAGTCACACAATTACAAAGCACATTCCCTCTGCAGAGCGGCACCTATGTGTGCCGCCAGACAATTTCTAAGCACAGCACCCCTCTCGCTATTTGCCTGTATCTCTAGCCCCCCCACGCTTAACTGCTTCTCTGCTAGTGAAGGTCGCAGCTTGTGTCAATTCTCTTAACTGATCTCTCCAAGTGTCACTGAAGACCTTGCCCCTGGTTTCACAGATATTATGCAGGACGCATGCTGCCACTACGTAAAGGGCCATGTTATCAGCATCAGCTTACCTAGCTTGTAGTTGAGTGAACTCTAATGGGCTTTCAAGCACCCAAATGCACACTCTATGCCAGGGGTGGGCAAAATGTGGCCCAGGGGCTGGATGTGGCCCGCCAGGCCATTCTATCTGGCCCGCAGGGCCCTTAAAAAATTTAGAAAATTAATATTTATCGGCCCTGGGCTGCCTGTCATGTGGCCCTCAATGGCTTGCCAAAACTCAGTAAGTGGCCCTCTGCCCAAAATAATTGCCCGCCCCTGCTCTATGCTCATACGGCACTTGCTTAGCTGCTTGTTGAACAGCAATTTCTGTGGGTCACTCACTTGCCTTGTATATGGCTTCATGAACCAGGGCAGGACCGGGTAGGCCGGGTCAGCAAGTATCGGAGGGCCACTGAAACACCCCGGATGACAACTTCCTCCAGTCCTGGGACATATTGGCTCTTGTCCATCATCTCAAGCAGCAGCAAGTTTCAAAACACACAAGCATCGTGTGCGCTTCCTGCCCATCCTGTGTAAATGTTTGTAAATCTGCCTCTGTGGTACACGATGGCTTGCAGAATCACAGAAGGAAACCCCTTTCTGTTTATGAATGAGCCGTTGTCCTGGGATCAGTTTAGGATGGGAATGTGCATGCTGTCAAGTACCCCCACGCAGTTAGGGAAGCACATTTTGTGGTATCCTTCTACCACCTCGCAGTAGTTAAGCATATGAAATTGTTTGCTGCCAGGTCCTGTTGCAGTTGGCAAACCTCACTGATGGCACTCCCAGCAGTGCAGGGAGCCACACCAAACTGATTCACAATGTGGTGCAGGCTTGTTGGAGTGGCCCGTTTTATGATGGCCATGGCAACATGCTTCTTTGGGCTGATGGGTTTCTGCACAACAGTCCTCTGATGCTGGATGTGCAGGTTCAGCAAGCTAATGATGTGGAAGTACGTCTCTTTGCTCATTCCGAATATTTCCAGCCACTGGTCATTATTCCACGTTGACATGACTATTCTTTCCCACCAGTCCGAGCTGCATTTGTGTGCCCATATCTCATGAGGCTTGCCCTGAATGTATGGCCGGGAAGCAGGTATAGTCTTTGGCAACCACACGTGTTTGTTTTAATGTGAGAGCAGATTCCCCACTTCAAATAACAGCATCCTCCTAACGGAAAACCTGCCAAGTTGGCTCTTCATAAGTTTTAAAATACCAGACCAGAGGTAAATTAAGTTGCTGAATCCCATCAGTAGAACCACACATCTGCGATGTGAATGTGCGACAGCCTTCAAGATTAACCTCTGCTTTCTCCTTAGTCCCTCAGGATTCGAAGAAGACATTGTCTTTAGCAAGATTTTGGCCTGTGGAGTGACCTGTCTCAAATGTCTGCAAAAAGTCACCATCCTAGATTAGCATGAAACTATTCCTGTCATTCACATGTCAACAGCTACTGAAACCATGTGCTCCCTGCAACTGAAGGTTGCCTGTATTTCTTGAAAAGAGCTGAGCTGTTACCACATACCAGAAATGGTAGCCTGTGTGCTTGAACACTCTTGAATAAACCATACATGAGAGAGCTCTTCTGGACCATCACCCCATTCCCCCCACCCGTAAGAGCAAGCCATGGTCACCTTTGTGAAAAATGCTCAGAAAAGATATGTGGACCAAAACAAATCCAAAGGAAATGACTGCCATTGAGCCATTCAAACAGTTTCATGTTTTCTCGCCTGAAGTGATCACCAAACATTTTCAAGAATTTCCAGCACAACAGTAGTGTGAGTATGCTTCTGAATGCCACGGGCTAGACTATCAAAAGTGAAGAATTGCTTCAAATGTCTAGAGATTGGACAAATCACACTTCTTTTATGCCTCTCTTGATAAAAGGTTCACACGTCCCAGAACAGGTCCTAACAGCAGGCGCAGGCTGTATCGTGTATCATCTGCTCTGCTTTACATTTTGTTGGCCACGGAAGGGAGCAAGAAAAGTCAAATTTTGAAAGACATGATGGATCCTTTACAAGGATGGGTACCAAACTAGACTTATGCACAAGTTGAGGCACTGATTGACATTTGGAGTGAAGGGAGTGTCATGATGCAACTGGGAAGCCACGGGAATAAACCTGTTTACGTCTCTATTTCTAAACAATTAGAGTAACTTGGAGTCAAACATGACTGGGAACAGTGTCACAGTAAGATGAAGGCCTTAAAGTGTGCCTTCCATTGTGTAAAGGACAATAATTCTCGGTCCAGTGCCTCAAGTAAAACGATTCCATTTTACAACAAGCTATCATCCTTGAAAGAGATGCTTCAGAGGCTCACATGACTGAGTTTGGGACAAGAGGTATGCATCACAAGGAACCAGACTCCCCAGTGCCAAAGTACATGTCAAGCCACAGCTACTTTGCAAGTTCCACACAATCAGCCTCATCAAGAACAGAATCAGTCACAGATCAACGACCTTGCTTCAGACTGTTCAAGGGATTTCTTCAGCATGCAGCCAGAAATGAGCTCCCCCCCTACTCTAGTGAACCCACGTGTTTTGGTACTAGACATCCAGGAGGCTCAACAGATGCTCAAAAGAAATAACTCTCCTGTTTATGATGAGGAAGAAGATTCTGACTCAACCATCATTGTGTCGCAGGACTCATCAGGTTCCAAAGGGAGTACTGTGTCAGGGAGGCAATGACAGAATCCTGAGATGGAGACTCCGCTATCCACGCAAAGGGTGACTTGTAAGTAACAGTACTGGTTATTAGTAGTGTTCTGGATTTTCAGTTTTACAAATTTACACTTATATAAATTTGGGATGGGGGTGGCAGAGGGAGAACACAGTGTTGCTCCCTGTGGCAGATGCTGCACCTGGGCACTCTGCATGTGCCTGAGGGGCTGTAGCCGTTTCCAGGGGGAGCAGAGCTCCAGGCTCTCACCCCCAGTGGGGTCGCTGCGGAGGTAGCTGATTTTTGGTGCGGGGTGGACATGCGGCTGGGGGGGGAGCATTGATCCCATGGGAAGTGGGGTGCATGCTGTGGTGCTGGGACAAATATTTCAGGGGTACAGCCTTAAGAAGATGGTTGGGTGACAGACAGTAACACTTAGATGCATGAGTAGAGGTGGATGTCATTTTGTTGAATTTTAGCAAGGCCTTCGATACGGCACCTCATCCCATTCTCATAAATAAATTAAGAGGCTGTGACATAAATGTTTACACAGTCCAGTGGATAGCAATTTGGCTTACTGGGCACACCCAGCAAGCGACAGTAGACGGGTCAGTATTGACCTGGAAGGATGTGGGTAGTGGGATCCTGCAAGGTTCAGTCCTTGAACCTGTACTCTTCAATATTTTCATCAGTGACTTAGATGTGGGTGTGAAGTGTACTCTGTCCAAGATTGCAGATGATACTAAATTGCAGGGTGACGTGCACACTCCGGAGGGTAGGGAACGATTGCAGGCAGACCTGGACAGGTTAGAAAAGTGGGCAGTACGCAATAGGATGTTGTACAACAAGGACAAATGCAGAGTGCTGCACCTAGGGCGCAAAAATATCCAGCACACCTACTGGCTGGGAAGTGACCCTCTCAGCAGCACAGAAGCGGAAAGGGATCTCAGAGTCATAGCAGACTCCAAGATGAACGAGAGTCGTCAGTGTGACGAAATCATCAGCAAAGCTAACGGCACTTTATCATGCATCAGCAGATACATGACAAATAGAACCAAAGAGGTGATACTTCCCCTCTATCGGGCGCTGGTCAGACTGCAGTTGGAGTATTGTGTCCAGATTTGGGCACTGTACTTCAAGGATGTTAATAGACTCAAGAGGATCCAGAGGTGGGCCACTCGTATGGTTAGGGTCTTACAAGACAAGCCCTATGAGGAGAGACTGAGGGACCTGAATCTCTTCAGCCTCCGCAAGAGAAGGCTGAGGTGATTTTGTGGCCGTCTACAAATTAATTAAGGAAATGCAGCAAGGGATCAGAGATGCTCTGTTCACCAGGACACCTCTTGGGGTAACAAGGAACAATGGTCACAAACTGACAGAGAGCAGATTTAAGCTAGATATCAAGAAAAATTTCTTCACAGTAAGGGTAGCCAAAATTTGGAAAGGGCTTCCAAAGGAGTTAGTGCTCTCCCCTACCTTGAGGGTGTTTAAGAGAAGGCTGGATAGGCATCTGGCTGGGGTCATCTGACCCCAGCACTCTTTCCTGCCTAAGCAGGGGGGTGGACTCGATGATCTGTTGAGGTCCCTTCTAAACCTAGTGTCTATGAATCTATGAATAGTAGGCTGTCAGTGGTAATTCCTGAAGTGGCAGTCCTGTTAAAATAATTTAAGATGACTCACTGTTCTTTACAAATCTTCAAGAACTGATGAGAGCTTTCTTTTTGTCTGTGGACAGGTGCTCCTTCATCTTCATCTTCAAGAGTAGCTGCTAACGCTCAATGTCAACATAATTATCAAAAAAAAATCAAGAAGCAGCTAAGGAAAGTATTCTTCACCTACTGACAGATGCGTCTGAAAGCATGGCTACATGCAGTGCAGAAATGACGTCCGAATTGAAAAATGTGTTCAATGTGTTAAAGTGTAATAAGCAAGCCAATTTGGAGGTTATGAAATGCACTAGTAATGACATGGTACAATGTTTTAAGAAACTAAATCAGAAGGTTGATCTCATTTTGAGGGGGTATCAAAGGTTCAGACAGGAGTTTGTAACAGAGTTTCATGAATGCCAATGTACTGGGAGCAGCATTGAGAGTAGCCCCCCCCAAATCTCTCCAATGTCTTGCAAAAGAGAGCTGTGCCTTGTGTAGCGGCAAGAGGAGAGCCCCAAGGCGCTTCAGGTATGATGATGAAGAGGAGGAGGCGTATGCTGATGTGACCTGTGGAGGGTGCAGGAGGGGGGCATCTCGTCAGGGACAAGGTTCTCATAACTAGAGTTTTCTATGACCCCCCCAGGATTGGTGTGCTTCTCCCTCCCTCATATACTGCAAACCCAGTATTCGCAAAGCAGATTGCACTTCAATGTACTGGGGGCTGCGTGGGGTCTGTGTGACCCTGGTTAGGTTCACAATCTATATCTCTCTTTTCTCTCTACCTACATTAGGAATTTTTTTTAAATCTCTGATAGAAATAAAGTATCGCAAAAAGACTTTGAAAAGTGCCCTGTATTTTTATTTTCCATACAAGAGGCTGGGTGAAAATCTTTTGTGACCCTGGGTAGGTGATAAAGGGAGGCACCCTGTGCCCACCTGATCTCATGTAGGTGTTCCTTTGCAACCTTGGAGTGTGTGCCTGGGGTTGGCCGCAGTGTTTGTTCCTGTGGTCGAGGCGAGGGCTCGTGTTCTCCCTGAGGGATACCTTGAAAGTCTCGTACCATAATTTTGGTCTTACTTTCAGTGGTGGGGCTCCCTCCTGTAACTCCTCGCTGGTCAGTTACACTTCCTAGCAGGTATCCTTGGGGCTCCACCTCCCCTACAACCTCCCCTACATGTGCCAGCCTTTAAGACAGCCACTTGGTGACTGATTGGCTCATCCTCCGGTATTGCCTCCTAGACCCTCCTTGTCCGCAGGACTCCTTGTGATCCCACCCTGTCCTAGGTCTCTTTGGGATGTTAGACTGTTCCTGCCACTATGTCGGATCTTCTTGGCTGCACTGCATTGCTGTCCCAGTCACTCCTATCCCTGAAGCGCCACTGTTGCCCTAATCCCTGTCTCAGGGCATTTCACAGCAACTCATAAGAGAACAAATTAACAAAGAAAGAAAAAGGGGAATGGAGTCTTGGCCCTTCCCCACCCATGACTGGCATCTGCTTCTTCACAGTCCCTTGCTGCTGTGCTCATCACTTTAACTGTTCGAGGGCCCCTCCAGTGGGCCCACCCTCAGGTCCTTTGATGGTTGCCGGTACCATCCTTCCCCGGCATGGGAGGCACTCTTGCAGCCTGCTCCCTGTAGCGTCTCCCCAGCTGTTCCTTTGCTGCCAGCTTTTATCTTTTCTGGGCGGTGTTCCTGTGTGATTCATAGATGTTAGGGTCAGAAGGGACCTCAATAGATCATCGAGTCCGACCCCCTGCATAAGCAGGAAAGAGTGCTGGGTCTAGATGACCCCAGCTAAATACTCATCTAACCTCCTCTTGAAGACCCCCCAGGGTAGGGGAGAACACCACCTCCCTTGGGAGCCAGTTCCAGACCTTAGTCACTCGAACTGTGAAGAAGTTCTTCCTAATGTCCAATCTAAATCTGCTCTCTGCTAGCTTGTGGCCATTGTTTCTTGTAACCCCCGGGGGCGCCTTGGTGAATAAATACTCACCAATTCCCTTCTGTGCCCCCGTGATGAACTTATAGACAGCCACAAGGTCGCCTCTCAACCTCCTCTTGCGGAGGCTGAAAAGGTCCAGGTTCTCTAGTCTCTCCTCGTAGGGCTTGGTCTGCAGGCCCTTAACCATACGAGTGGCCCTTCTCTGGACCCTCTCCAGGTTATCCGCATCCCTCTTGAATTGTGGCGCCCAGAATTGCACGCAGTACTCCAACTGCGGTCTGACCAGCGCCCGATAGAGGGGAAGTATCACCTCCTTGGACCTATTCGTCATGCATCTGCTGATGCACGATGAAGTGCCATTGGCTTTTCTGATGGCTTCGTCACACTGCCGACTCATGTTCATCTTAGAGTCCACTAGGACTCCAAGATCACTTTCCACTTCCATGCCACCCAGCAGGTCATTCCCTAGGCTGTAGGTGTGCTGGACATTCTTCCTCCCTAGGTGCAGCACTTTGCATTTCTCCTTGTTGAACTGCATTCTGTTGTTTTCTGCCCACTTGTCCAACCTGTCCAGATCTGCTTGCAGCTGTTCCCTGCCCTCCGGCGTGTCCACTTCTCCCCATAGCTTTGTGTCATCTGCGAACTTGGGCAGAGTACATTTCACTCCCTCGTCCAAGTCGCTGATGAAGACATTAAAGAGTATCGGGGTCCAAGGACCGAGCCCTGCGGGACCCCACTGCCCACACCCTTCCAGGTCGAAACCAACACCTCCACCACGACTCTCTGGGTGCGACCCTCCAGCCAATTCGCCACCCACCGGACTGTGTAGTCATCCAAGTCACAGCCTCTTAACTTGTTCACCAGTATGGGGTGGGATACCGTATCGAAGGCCTTCCTGAAGTCTAAGTATACGACATCCACCCCTCCTCCTGTGTCCAGGTGTTTCGTAACCTGGTCATAAAAAGAGACTAGATTGGTCAGGCATGATCTGCCTGCCACGAACCCGTGCTGGTTTCCCCTCAGCATAATTTGTCCTGCTGGGCTCTCACAAATGTGAGCCTTGATAATTTTTTCAAAGACTTTGCCAAGGATGGAGGTGAGACTGACTGGCCTATAGTTGCCCGGGTCCTCCTTCCTCCCCTTTTTGAAAATGGGGACCATGTTGGCCCTTTTCCAGTCCTCTGGGACTCGGCCCGTGCGCCACGAGCGTTCGAATATTCCCGCCAGTGGCTCTGCAATGATGTCGGCCAGTGCCTTCAGCACCCTCGGATGGAGCTCATCCGGGCCTGCCGACTTAAAGGCATCCAGTTCTTCCAAGTGACTCTGCACCATCTCAGGGTCTACGCATGGAAGTCTGGCACCTTGCTGCTGCCTCTCTACAACCCCAGTGAGAGACTTGTCGTGTCCCTCGCTTAGGAACACTGAGGCAAAGAACTCGTTGAGGAGTTCAGCCTTGCCCCCCCTGTCTGTCACCAATTGTTTCTGCCCATTTAGCAGGGGTCCTATTCCTCCCTGGGTCTTCCTTTTACTCCCTATATATCTAAAAAACAATTTCTTGTTGTCCTTTACTTGGGATGCCATCCTCAGCTCCATGGTAGCTTTGGCCCATCTAACTGCCTCCCTACAAGCACGAGTAGAGGAGGTATATTCGTCTTTGGTGATCTCTCCCTGTTTCCACTTTTTATGTGCTCCCCTTTTGTCCCTTAGGCTGCCCTGGATTTCTCTGGTCAGCCAGGGAAGCCTCCTGGCCCCTTTCCCTCTTTTGCCTCGCTCGGGGATCGTCTTGCTTTGTGCCCGAAGGATCGTTTCCTTAAGGCACAGCCACCCTTCTTGGGCTCCCATCCCTTCAAATCTCCTACTCTGCAGTGCGTCCTTGACTAATCGCCTGAGTTCATTGAGATCAGCTTTCCTAAAGTCTAGCACTTTCACCCTACTAGTTACCTTACCCACTCGACGTCTTATGGTGAATTCTATTATTAGGTGATCACTGTCCCCCAGATGGCTACCGATCTGGAGGTCCCCTACCATGTCATCCCCCGTTGCCAATACCAGATTAGAAACCTTCGTGAGCGATGTCATCTGCCTGCGCCACTTTCAGCTGGAAATAAAAGCAGCTGACAAATTGTGTGGGTGCTTCATCCCAGCGTGGCTCATCCGTCTCTTTTTTCCCTGGAAAAGGTAAGTCTGCCCTGCCTTCAGGGCTTTCCTTGAGGGGATGGGTTGTCTCTGCTCCAGGTCCTGCTGCAGGAGAGGTCTTCCATGCTCTTGGTTCTGTTCCCTTGGGACACACTCAATAATATGAATTCCAAAGCTGGTGACAGCCAACTTGGGGCCAGCATGACCAAGGTTAGTGTCTTGTGGCTGAGGGCACTTATCAAGTAGATCACAAGCCATTAGGCCTTTACAAAGGCATTAGGGGAAACACCCTATATAATGTAGCATAAATTAGGTATGGGGTACAGCAGGAAGACAGACAGCTGCAAGATTCCTTTGCACTGCCCAATGTGCCAACCTTCTCATCAGGCATGGGTACCCACTTGGGGTACTTCCCCCTACTCCACGGGTAACATGGATAATTGTAGTGCACGCTACTGTGGTAAGTTGGCGGATGGTAGGGTAGCTTGCAAAAGGACAGCGATTTGGAGTTGAAGTTTTGGAATGGGGTAACTGCTCAATGTCAAATCCCCTGATAGTTGTTTGAAGGCCTGACAGAAGAGATGTAGCAACACAGACAAAGGAGGACTGGCATCAATGGGGATACAGATTAATTACTTAGGTACATATGTAATGGAAAGAATTGTTAAATACAGTTATGTCCTGTGATAAGTCAGTCCAAGTACTTAGATTCTCATATTTAGCAACTAGAGACACTACACATTGTACAGTACAAATTTCAATTCTTTTTTTGGCAGAAGTGAAACCTGGCAGAGGAGCATGACGACGGAGGAAGAAAAAAAATTGTCTGTCTGTATTTCTTTTCTTTGTAAAAGTTAAATTATATGATTAAATTAAAGTATTTGTTTTTTACATGTATTTGTAAACATGTATATGTTTGCAATATGTATATGTAAACAAAATATTTGTTTGTTAAGGGAGAAGAGATTGACGTCATATATCTGGACTTTAAAAAAGCCTTTGATCTGGTGTCACGACCTTCTTGTGGAAAAATTGGCCAACTGTGGCCTCAGCTACACCACAGTCTGATGGCTGGGAAATTGGCTCTGAGGTCGGACCCAGAGAGTAGTGGTCGATGGTAGCAAATCATTATGGTGCTCTGTGACCAGTGGCATCCCCCAAGGCTCTGTCCTTGGACCAGTTCTCTTTAACATCTTTATCAACAATGTGAACATTGGTGTCAGAAGCGCACTGGCTAAGTTCGCTGATGAGACTAAACTTTGGAGCGTGGCATCCACACCTAAGGACGGGCTAGTGATCCAGGCTGACTTGGATAAACTTAGTAAGTGAGAAGATAAAAACCTGATTATGTTCAATACTGATAAATGTGAGGTACCCCACCTCGGGGGGGAAAAACCTACCGCAGCATACTTATAGGCTCAGCAGTGCTATGCTTGCTAGCACCATGGCTGAAAGAGACTTGGGGGTCATAATTGACCACAAGAGGAATATGAGCCACCAATGCAATGTCACAGCTGGTAAAGCGAACAAAACGCTGGCTTGCATCTACTGATGCTTCTCAAGTAAATCTCAGGATGTCATCCTCCTGCTGTACTTGGCCTTGGTGAGGCCACAGTTGGAGTACTGCATCCAATTCTGGGCTCCACAATTCAAGAAGGATGTCGAGAAGCTTGAAAGAGTCCAGAGGAGAGCCACATGCATGATCAGAGGGCAAGAGAACAGGCCTTATGAAGAGAGGCTGAGAGCCATGGGACTCTTCAGCCTGGAAAAGCGCAGGCTCATGGGGGATCTTGCGGCTGCTTACAAGTACATAAGGGGTGTACATCAGAATGCGGGAGAACATCTGTTCACCAGAGCACCCCAAGGAAAAACAAGGACCAACTGTCATAAACTCCTCCAAGACCATTTTAGGCTGGACATAAGAAAAAATTTCTTTACTGTCCAAGCCCCCAAGTTCTAGAATAGACCCCTCCAGAAATGGTGCAGGCACCTACTCTGGACTCATTCAAGAAACGTTTGGATGCTTATCTTTCTGGGATCCTTTGACCCTAGCTGACTTCCTGACCTTGGGCAGGGGGCTGGACTTGATGATCTTCAAGGTCCCTTCCAGCCCTAACATCTATGAAATCTATTAAGTTAATTTAGGTTATTAACATTTTTTTAATACAATACGACCTTCCGTGTGCTTGCTGGAATGAAGGAAAAAGCAAAGAGGGTGGAATAGGAGCAGGAAAATAGTGGCTGGGGGGAGCAGCGGAATTAAATAGCAGTGGCTGAGGCTGGCTGGCCAGTGGGGGTTTGGGGGAAAAAAAGTTTGGGGTCTGGGTGGAAAGAGGCTGAGGCTGGCTTGGCTAGCTGGCTCACTGTGATAAGCAGCAGGCAGCACAGCAAGGGTGGGTAGGGGATAGCAACACTGTTGGGGGAACACAGGGGTGGGGGTGCCTCCCCAAATCTGGGCAGGAGAAAATATTTGGTGTCCGGGTGGAATGTGGCTGAGGCTGATAAGGACAGCCAGAAGTGAGGTGTATGTGAAAAGGCGGAACATGTTTTTTTGGAAATCTCATTTTTCATTAATCTAAAATAAGGAATAAAATAATCAGTAAAAATTTGCAAGATTAGCACCTAGTGTCCAGTTGAATCAGTGCAGGAGAAATTAGATGAACTTCAATGGATTCCTGTGGATTTACAAGTGAACCCAAGCAGTACCTGGTGATGCAATAGTTGCAAAGCAGGGGAAGAAAAAAAAATCATGTTTTCAGGCATAAGTCAGATCCACATTACAAATTTAAAACAATAAAAATAACCCTTATGGAAGAAATTTAGGAGGTAAAAATAAAACATGTCAGAGATGCTTTAAATTATCACAAAGAAAAAAACCTAAAACAATCAAATCAGCTGATAATGTGGATACAAGGCACGATTTAGCTAACTTAATGGGGATTTTGTAATGTGGACACTGGAAAAGTGTAATGTGGTAACAGGAGAGGTATTACGTGGAAACGCGCCTCCAGAGACCTCCAGAGAGGAATTAAACGTGCAGCCAGAGCACCTTGCTCTAGCGTGGCCCCCCCAACTTCAGGCCTGGGCTGCTGCAGGCATGTGGCTGCATTTCCTGAATCAAAGGTCTGTTTACTTCTGTTTCAATTTAATCTGTGCAGTTTAGACTAACCTGCGAAGACTGAATAGATTCAGCCTCGGGTTTTTTGACTGACTGTACCTAGCCTAAGGGAGAATAAAAGGCAAGCTAAAAACTCAAGATTCCATCACAGGGTTTCTACTGAATCTCTGGCTGTAAATATCTGTTTTTCCTCCTGTGTTATACAGTTTGAGGAAGGTAATTCTGTCTACTCTTTACTAGAATTAATCACTCCTAGTGTACTTTGCCAGCACAAGGAAATCTGACTTTCAGCTTTGCCACTAGGTCTTGGAAAGAAAATTTGAGTGCAGCATCCTCCACATATGGTAGTCAATCCCATAACAAACTAATAGAAGTCATGTCAAACCAGCAGGGAACTCTTCCAAACAGGTTCAGGACACAATTTAAAGTAACGTTCTGTAATTGAAAATTTAAAATTAAAATTAGCAATAATCAACGTTCCATAATTAATAAATAATAATTAAAATCTTCGCTTTCACTAAAATCTTTTTTGAAAGCGAATAAATCTTCGCTTTCAAAAAAGGAAAGCCAGAGGGAAAAATGATCCTGCAGGTATCTAGCAAAGGAGGCACCTAAAAGAAAAAGCTATAGGGTTTGAGGTTCTTCATTTCAGTACCTGAACATAAATAGCACCGAAGGAGAAAGAAACACCCAACTTCATTAGAAAGGGACTCATCACTTGGGGAAAAAAATTACCTCATCGTTTGGGAAAATAGATTAATGAATTCAAAATTCATACAGTTCACAGATTAATATGTTTTGACCAGAAATATCTAATATTATTAATGTTGTTTTGATCTCTTGTACAACACAAGACCTCACTTAATTACTGCAGCAACCATCACTTCTATTTGAGTTGCATCATATCTTTTAAAAAGTCATCAATTTTATCTTAAATACTTTAAGTGGTGGAGACCTCATGGGCTAAGTACAGACAGTCAAAAAACCCAAGCCTGAATTGATCCAGTTTTTGCAGGTTCATCTAAGCTACAAATATTGAACCAGTAAGCAAATGAACAGACATTCACTTTTAATTCAGGAAACGCAGCCACATGCCTGCAGTGGCTCAAGCCAGAAGCCAGGGGGTGCTACAGCCTGGTGCTCTGGCACATAGGCAGCATAGGCTGTGTGTTTGCTTCGTCTTACTGCTGCCGGAAGTCTCTAGAATTTGCTGTCCACAAGCACAACAGCAGGACTCTGCAGGGTTGTTCATCACTTCCTCTTCCTGCTTCCAGGTGCCTCTGAGATTTGTAATCCACAGTCGCAGCCAGTACTAAGCAAGCCAGCAGAACAGAGCAGCTCTGTAGTCAGGGGAAGGTGAGTTTAATCCTTGTCCCTGGCCCCAGACACTAGCTGGGGTTTGCCTGTGGGGGGAGCAGTAAGCCGGCCAGTGAGCCAGCCCTCACTGCTCCAGTTAGACTGCTCTAGCTGGAGCAGACAGCACAGCACAGAGCTGCAAAGCATGCTGGCATACTGAGGGACTACAATTTAACCAAGAAGGGGTCTGGGACAGAAGTTTCATAAACCAGTTTGACCTAAATCAGTTAAGTCTGATACTATATTCAATCAGGTTTATCTTAAACCAGTTTCAGACATTCTGAAACTGGTTTATGTGCACTGAACTTCTGTTCTGTTAAAGGTTTAAATCAGTTTCTTATTACTTAAACCAGTTTATGTATAATTTCTGTCCCTAGCCACAATGTCCCTAGATAAAGTGTTTTGGTAGTTAGTTACCCTCACTGTTAGACCACTGGCAGATGTTACACTTCAGATGTGATTAACCAGTTAATCATGTCTTAAGTAATAACCTGTAAGGAAGCAGTAATTAGTAACCCTTAATTAATAAGTAGCTCAAGCAATTAATGGTGCGATAAAACAGGGAATAAAATAGGTGTAATCACTTTGTGGCTGGCTCCCACTGCACCTTTAATTGAAAGTGTGGCCACTTCCAGACTCAGGAGCATACCAGAGCCCTTCAGGACTCCCATATGCTCCCAAGGCTTGGAATCCCAGTCAGTTGATCAGTGCTCCTAGCTGAAGGTGCACACCAGACCCCTGCAGGGCTCTGCAGCACTCCCCTGGCACTGATCAGCACTCCCAATCACAGAGGAATAATGGACCCCCTGGCTCCTGTGTGCTCCAATGCCTAGGAATACTGACTAGCATTCTGAGACATGGAAGCACCAGGCCCTTGGCTTGCTACTTACCAGTGCATGCTGAGCCCAGAATCATGTCCCACACCAGCAACAGGGTGCGACTAGAATCTGATCCTTGATCTGACAAACATGCCTCCTGCCACACACGTGTGGCAAGTCGGGAGGAGTGATTGCTGGGACTGAAGATCTGATTCCATAGTGCCTTTAACTGAATGCCTGTCATGAGCCTTAGAAACAGGCACCTATTTCTAGTCTTCATTTGTTTAGCTTCAGCTTCCAGTCACTGGTTCTTGTAATGCTTTTTTCTGCTAATGAACTGTCTGGATTGGCACCGATATAAAGAAAATTGGCTGTGTCGGAAAACAACCTAATGTGGCTGATAATGTGGTTGATAAATGGCCTGTGTATGCCTGCAGCCAAAGCACAGCGTGTAGGCGGTGAGGAGCACAGCCTGGCAGCTTGAAGAGCTGAGTGCAGCTGGTAAGTCTGTTGTGGTGGATGGGGAGAGGGGAAGGAAGGGGTGGGGCAGATCAAGACCCCTGTGGTGAGGGAGGGAGTGGGGCTGGGGCAGGCACTGGACAGAGCTGCAGCTTATCTGGGGACTGGGGGAAGAGAACAGCTCCTGATGCTGCATGCACTGTGGGGGGGCACGGGGGGGCATGTACCCCCCAGATCTGCATGGGGCAGGGCGGGCTGCAGCTGTGGGCTGGGGCTGTGCAGGGTTCTTCCCAGTGGGGGGGCTGGGCTAGGCTGCACTTGGGGGGCTATGGTGGATTTTGGCATCGCTGCAGCCCTCCACCATAGCCCCTGTCCCAGCACCACTGCCCACCCCAAGCACAGCCTGGCCCAGCCCCCACCAAGAACAGCCCAGCACAGCCCTGGCCCTAGGTCCAGCTGCCCTGCCCCACACAGATGTGGGCTCCTCCCCAGGCCCTCCTGGGGTGCACACAGCAGCAGGAGCTGTCCCCACCTCTCTGCACCCCCCCCCCCCCGAGACAAGCTGCAGCTCTGTCCTACACCTTGCCCCACCCTGGCTCAGCAACACCTGTCCCAGCCCCTGCCTCAGTCTCACTCCCTCTCTCACTGCAGGGGCCTTGATGCATCCCACCACACCTGTTCCCTCCCCCCTCCCCTTCCACCTCAACAAACTTACCAGCTTCACACAGCTCTCCAAACTGTATCAGAAATTGAATCGGTATCAGCTGATATGCCTCTTTAAAAATCGTCTATCGATATCAGCCCCCAAAATCTCTATTGGTGCACCCCTATTAGGCCACAGGAAACTAATTAACTCCGTCATAGGTTCATAGATGTTAGGGTCAGAAGGGACCTCAATAGATCATCGAGTCCGATGGTTAGTATTGTAACCACAAGTACTATTCCATGGTGGCATTTTTTAGTGAGAAGCAACACACATGTAGATGCTGATGAGGCTGGCTGGAGTACCAGGGTGCTTCAGTGGGGGGGCTGCCAGCCCCTCCGCAGTACGCCGAGTTGGGTCAGAGCACTCCCAGGCTGGCAGGCTGACCCCCCGACCCTCTGCTGGCCAGGGCTGCTCCAACCCAGTTCAACATGCCGTGGTCCCAGGCACAACTGTAAACGTGGCACATGGGAGCAATAAACTCTAGTGCAATACACTCCGGAGTTTATTGTAACATAAATTTCACGTGTAGACACACCCCATATAGAATATTCTAATAAAGATCTAAAGCACACTAAGTAAAAATAAAACTCCCTCTTCCCAGTCCTTCCTGCCATTCTACTGCTTAAACATTCAAAGATTGCTTTCACCTTCTTGGTTATGGAAGTTATGAAATCTCCTGTGCTGAAGGTTTTCCAGAAGAGATGCTGGATAGGACTTTTACTGGCATGGTTAGGAACAGCAAATCCTGCGTTTGTTCCATTTGTTCAGGGGGTTGGATCAGATGACCCATGAGGTCCTTTTCAAATCTATGGTTCTATAATCATAGGTTCATAGGAAAGTAGGACTGGAAGGGATCTCATTATGTCACCTTGTCCAGCTCCTTGCTCAACACAGGATCATTCCTAAGATATTCCAACCAAATGTCTGTCTAAAGATATGGACCTGTAGGTTATAGCAGTAACCAACTGGTACTATGAACAGCAAGTTTGTTTGTGATTTTAGCTGATGAGACAGTTTTGGTTATTGTTAGGGGCCTACCTAAATTGTGGTGAGACAAAAGGTATTTTGTCACAGCCTGCTAGTAGCATGCAGAGATGATTTTGAGGGCATTTCATGGAGGCCCTGCCCCTCAGCAGTGAGTGGTGGAAAAGCCTGGGGGCAGCGGAAGGCTAGGGAGGAGAGATGAGGGGGCAGCTGCCATCTTGACAGCTAGCATCCCTTTGTGTGGCCCTGCTCCTCAGTGCTGATTGGCAAAGAGGCCCCAGCAGGGGAAGAAAGGATGTGGGGGCAGCCTCAATCTTGATTGCTGGTTGCCCTTTGTCTCTTGGTGCTGATTGGCAGAGATGGGGGGAGAAGGGACAAGGGGGCAGCCGCCATCCTGTTGGCTGCCCTTCATGTTGCCTCACCAGCTGGTGCCTTCCTCTCCCAGCAGCACTGACCGCTGGTTCCCACTGGAGGGCCAGCATTTTATTTTAATTAAGATGTTGCTGATTTCATGGATTTTGCGGACAATCCAAGATTTTGCAGTTTCCACAAAATCTACCAAACTGTGAATTAAGTAGGTCCCTAGTTATTGTAAGTCTGAGCTCTACATACTCAAAGTCAACTATGTGCCAAGAGCATATATTTTCCTATTAAAACCTGTTTAAAGAAATACACACATCATAACCAGAATATTCCAGAGTCATACACTTTGTAAGGTAGGCATTCTGTCAGAAATACTGAAAGGGAAAGGGTGACCCTCTGTGGCTGTTTAGATTAATCAGCAGGAAGATTTCCTTAAGATTTTTCAAAATATTTATCCTAGGAAGTATCTTTTTCATATGCAAAATGTAATGAGAGAGAGAGACTCAATTATCAATTATTAATTATATCCTAATATCTCCTGAATGATATTTCTTTGTACATAAAGAGATCTTAGGAGAAAATACTGTATTATAATTTTTAATGGCTCTTTAATGGCCAGTCATAATAACAATTAATTGATTTGGTGGGTCTGCTTGTAATTCAAATTTATGGTTTTGTATTCATCTCAGGCACTACTGAATTGAAAAAAACGTTTTATAAAATAAAATGATGAAAGTATAGATCTAGGAGAAAAGACATCATGCTAACTCAAAATAAAAATAGAAGCCACAAGCAGATATTGAAACTTATCACTGAAATACTGCAGAAGATAAAATCAGCTAACTTAAAAAAAATCATCGTCTTGTAAGACTAGGATGCCTCAAAGCAGAGGGAACACCAATAATGCTCTCAAGAGCACTGGAGAGGCAAATTTATTAATTTAAATAAATATAACAGCAACATTAGCACCTCCAGTAAGGGCATGTGGCTGTTCAATATTAATCTATGATCACTATAAATGACTGATTGTAAACAATAGGTACCTTGTAGCTATCTAGCGTTATTGAGGGCTGACTATATAATTGAGCTCAATGCAATAGTAGGTTTTCACAAAAATAGCCAGGAGGGCCAGAGAATGGACAGATTAGCAACAGAAGGCAAGTTGAGTCATTAACTAGACCCAGGCTAGGGACAGGCATTCAAAAAGCCGAGCCTGAATTGATTCAATCTTTGTAGGTTAGCCCTTTCCCCCTCTTACTATGAGACCCTGCTTAGGCTCTGCTGCTTCTCTAAGCACAATAAAACAAGGGAAGGAGCAATCCGCGTCTAATCTGAAACACAGGGAACCAAAAAACATTGACTTCAAAATAAACATACCAGTATTAATTTGCATATATGTGCAAATTACTACAGGTATTTACAGATTTAGTTAATCCAGAATTGATCCATTTCATCTTTTTTTGCAAATTGCTGGAAGATTTAGTACAAGTATTCTACAAACATACTTTTAAGCAGTATTTTTGTACTTACTTATATATAGTACAAACTATGCATGATATTAGTCCAAAGCCAAAAAGTTTATAATTTATCACATAGTTCATTAGGCTGGGCCCCACCAGAGTCAATAGCATTTCAAGCCATGGTGACCCCACAGCTCAGCACTGCTCACTATGTGTGTGTAATCCAGATACTCCTCACAAAGAATCCATGTTGCTAATTGGCTCCTCACTAATGACTGGAACCATGTGTTGTTACAAGTCCTGGAACTCTCCACAAATTTATATGCAGATGAGGCATAGAGCCACCTGGTTTGGCTCTACCTCACGGAGGATGGGGCCACACAGGTCAGATGCAATGGGCCCAGAGAGGGGGCAACAGAGCCTCTCATCTACAGAGAAGTTTTGTGACGTCTGCCAGACATTTAAGGCTGGTGAAGAAATAGGAAACATCGGAAATGGGAAAGAAAGGTGCTGCTCAGCTGTGGGAGTGAAGAGGAAGTTGAAATGTATTCAATGTAGTGGTTCACTATTTTGAGTTGTTTCTACAGGGAGGGATGCCGATGTGACTCCATATTTAAAAAAGGCTCTAGACAGGATGCAGGGAACTACAGGCCAGTAAACCTAACTTCTGTTTCTGGAAAAATGCTAGAAACAAAAAAGAAAGAGTTGTTCAGCACATGGATGAACATGACTTATTGGGGAGAATCAATGCAGATTTGTCAAAGGGAAATCATGTTTCACCAACCTATTATAGTTCTTTGAGGCTGTCAATAAGCAGGTGAATTGGGGCAATCTAGTTGACACAGTATCTTTGGACTTCCAAAAAGCCTTTAACAAGGTCCCCCATCAGAAGCTCTTAACTAAATTAGGTAGTCATGGGACTACAGGGAATGTCCACTCTTAGATTAGTAATTGGCTCAAATATAGAAAGCAATGAGTGACTATAAAGAGTCAGTTTTCAGGATGGAAAGAAGTAAACAGCAGAGTCTTCCAGGAATCTGTGTTGGGACCACGACTGTTTAACATATTAACAAATGATCTGGAAAAGGAGGCAAGTAGCGAGGTGGCCAAATTTGACTAGTACACAAAGTTATTCAAAGTGATAAAGACCAAGGTAGACTATGAGGAATTACAGAAGGATTTAGCATAACAGCAAATGGGCAACTAAATGGTAGATGCAGTTCAATTTAGATAAGGGTAAAGTGATGCAACTGGGCAAAAATAACCCAAACTATATCTACACTACAATGGGCTCTACATTAGCTGTTACCACACAGGAAAGAGATCTGGGAGTCACTGTGGATAGTTTGCTAAAAACACTGGCTCACTGCTCAGCAGCGGTCAAAAAGGCAAACTAAATGGTATGGATTATTAAGGAGGAAATTGTAAATAGAACAGAAAGTATTATTATGCCTCTTTACAAATCCATGGTGTATCCACACCTTGAATCTTGTGTCCAGTTCTAGTACCCTCACCTCAAAAAGGATATAGAAGAACTTAGAGAAAGTACAGAGAAGCGCAACGAGGATGATCAATAGCATGGAGGGGCTTCTGTACAGAGCAGCCTTAGTGCTCCATTACTTTAAGGGCTAGACCAGCGAGAAGGCAGGTGCCTGATGCAGGCGGCCATTTAATGCTCAGCTCCTTGCAGGTGGGGAGAGCAGTTTGAGACCAGCCAGCAGGGAAGAAACATCTCCCTCCTGAGCTCTGGCTCCAGGATCATCTTGGAGGTAAGGATGAGGCTATGGGGAAGGAGGAGGCCTCATCGGTCCTGGGCGTGACTTGAAATCACACCCTGCTGGGGAAGGGTGGCTTGGTGGGGCTCCTGGTGTCATGGGAACCCTCAAGAAATGCCAGGCAAGATACCACCCTAGTGAAAGGCAAGGAAGGGCACCTAAAAACCCCATCCCCCACATCCCTGGTGGATTCAATCTACAAAGGGGAGCCCCAGCTCACAGGAGTCCTGAGGCAGGGTCCAGGTCAGTGGAGGGACCTGGAGCAGCACCCAGGCTCCCCATGAGACCTGAGGTTGCAGCAGCCCTGAGAGGGGGGCAGGCACGGCTGTGGCCACCTGAGCCCCACGGGGTGGAAGATCCCAGAGGAGCCCCAGTGAGGGGGAACAGAGGGCTGCAAGCCCAGTATGTGGGGCCAGGGGCCCAGTGTGTGTTTGTGTACATTTGTATGTTTGCCTGTCTAAAGGAAGAACCAATGCAAACACTGGAGGAAACATCTGCAAGGCATGGGACATGTAATGGGAGGCTGGAGTGTGTAAGCACTGCCCCGTTACAACTAGGGCACTCAAAGGGCAGCCTCCTGACTACTTAACATCTTAATTAGATAACAACGAGGAGTGGCAGGCGAGCAAGGTGTGTGGTTTGCCTAGAGACAGGGACAGACTGGTATTGGCACCAGGCCTGGAAGTCACCCTTATCACAGCTTCCATAAAAGGAGAAACTAAAGAGAGTAGGCCTAGTTGGGAAAAAAGATGCTCTGGGGGAACATAATAAGGGTTTACAAAACACTAAACGGTGAAGAAAAGGTAAATAGGGATTTATTATGTACTCTTTCAAAATAAAACAACTAGGGGTCACAAAATAAAACTAGTAGGTAGTAAATGTAAATCTAACAAAAGGAAATTCTTTTTCGTACAGCATGTAATTAAAGGGTGGGACTCATTTCCACCAGATGTTGTTGAAGCTGGCAGTTTAGCTAGATTAAAAGAGGAATTGGACAGATTCTTGGAGGAAAAGGGCATAAGTAGGTATTGAGCATGGGAGTTAGGGATACAGCCTCTGAATTAGAACTTCCTAGACTTTAAATGCTGGAGGCTACAAATTAAAAAGGAGCAGTGGAGGAAGAAACCCTGGCCATACCCAGTGCACCCTTTCAGGGTCCACTCTCTGCCACGGTGTTTATGCAGAATACTGGGCAAGATGGACCTATGGCCTGACCTAGTAAACAGCAATTCTTAGGTTCTTATGGTTCACCATGAGTTGAAAAATTTGACAGAGGTGGACTGAGCTTATCAGGCACTATATCTTATTGAGAAGGGCTGAGCTTTGTGGTAGGTTCCCATGACTACTTTTGCCCAATATGGGCCATGTGTTTTCCAGGAATGCTCAGCATGGGTTGCATTCAGTCGGCTTCATAGCTGTTCTCCATTACTGAATACGTGCTGCTTCTGGCAGCATTTTAATGACAGGTGATGTATTTAATGAAGAGATTTTCCTGTATGCAAAGGTAAAACAAGGGGCTTTTTCCCCCATGCTGATTGGGGGGGAAAAACTTGTATTATATTTGAGTAAATACAGTACCGATAAGTTATAACTTTTTACACTGAGTTTCTCAACCAGTAATCAAGCAATTTTAAATACAGAAAATTTTTCTATTTAATAAATTATTTGCTTTAATAATTGCTTAAAACCTGAAAAATATTAAGTGTTCAGAAGGCAGCTTTCATGTATGCTCAGGACAGACAAGTTAATCAATTGTCTGTCTTTCCCTGCTGCCCTGAATCTAAATGATTCCATTTCAATAATTTACTACTTAGAAATGCTGTCAACTGTTCTAATTTTTTATCTCATAAATGCACAGGAAAGTAGGTCACTGAAAATGGGCTTACACACATACAGTAACACAGAGACACAACACAGGATTAAAAAAAAAAAAAAAAGAGAGAGATGAAAAAAACTGACCTGCTTCTTTTGGTGTTTGTTTAGGAGGACTAAAAATAAGATATAACATCTGGAGCAATCTGCTAAAGCTGCACAGCAGTCATTGTAGGAAGAAAGTTTGCTATAAATATATAAAAATAAAATATAAATGAATGAAAGCATTTTATCTTTTCTGCAAAATATAAAAAACAATCTACTTTCAAGCCTCAAGTAACATTTTCCAATATACAAAATCAAATGCCAGTACTTTCCCTTCTGCTACACATGCATGCAGACAGTTGCATAACAGCACAATACTGAACTCTGTTGAATTTATAGCAACAATTATTATGGTTGTGTGCCACTAACAATGAGTAAAAGTCTAACTATTCTTGTTCTAGTACACTAAGGAAAAAAGAGAGTATAAGGTGCCTTCCACAACCCATATGCCAAGTCTAGGCAGAGTACCAAAGTTAGTAGCCCTTAAGCACTAAGAGGAAAACTTCAAGTCAGCACAGGAAGCCAGGCTGACGACGAGAACAGGTCCTTATCCTTGCTGCACACCTACCAGTGCCTGATTTTAGTACTGATGGAACGTATCTTTCACCATTAGCAATGAAGAACACTCCTTCCTGCAACTGCCCTGACATTATAGCTCCTTCTGGCTGCTATAGCTCTGTATATCTCTCCCTTATCCTTACACATAAGAGCAAGGACATATTTTGGTTTACACACCATGATATCTGCAGAATCAAGTAGGATCAGAACAGGCTATAATATTTATGGGGACAGAAAAAAGAACAATATGAACTGATCTGAAAATGTAAATTCTGTTCAAAGAAGATAGCTAAATATTTCACATGAGAAGATAATAAATATGGAGGCTGTAGTAATGTTCAAAGGTTAAAGAACAGCATTTCTTTGGTCTGTGCTACTCAGGTATTGCTTTTATTATACAATAGCAACTGTTAGCTATAGTCAGGCTTACTGTATAGCTTTTTGGTGCCAAATCAACACCCAGATCACAAGAGAGAAATCAGTGCCCATAATCAGCAAATACAAGATAATGCCTAATGAACTGAAAATTTTCAAATAATAAAATCCAAGTTTGTACCTGTACTAAATCATACATGGGATCTAGAAAATGTTTGGTGGAATTACCGTAGAAGCGTAGTTTATATTACATTACAAAAAGGCCTCCTTCGCGGCCACATCATTTGGTATTTTAACAAGCTAGAAGTAAAACCACTTTCTCCTTGCAGGGAAAACTACTCATAGTTCTAATCAACTCTAGAACTGACCCATCTTTGGAGACCAGATTCAATAAAAGAAAGCATACTGAAGGTAGGAAGTGGAGAGAACCCCTGGAAACCATACTATACAAACTGTAGAGTCAGGGTCTGCCTGCTTTAAGCAGCAGTTCTCTGCAGCACGCTCCCTTTAGTACTGGGTAACCTTGTTAGTAGAAGTCTGAGGATGGATGATTGCTGGGATTGGGAACTTTTCCAGTGAACCCTTGTAGTCATGAGCTAGAGGAACTCACAACAACACCAAAGGCAAAGGCAAATCTCCCACTCTCTACCCCCACAAATTCACCAGCAGCCTTTTTGCTAGCTCCTACAAAATTCTCAAGTAATTTACTAGTCTATTTATTATTCAGTATTTGAAGTTTTTCAGTCAACTCTGCCCAAATTCTCATTCTCCTGCTCTGCCCCATTCAACATGGGAGGGGGGGGAAGGGAGGAACCCCCTTCTCTTGTATTTGAGAACAAGGTGGATGGAGGGGGGGCACGCGAGACAGACTGCTGCAGCTCCTACAGGGGGCACAGGCATGGTGGGGTGGGGTGGTAAAAGGTGGGGGTCAGGATGCCTGTCCCCCTACTGTTGCTTGCCTTACTGCAGCAGCATGGAGGACAAATTTCAGACAACCTTCCAGTTATTAGATTCTACACATGGAAAATTATAACAAACAATTTTTCCATGTCTAGAATCTAATTATTGGGGGGTTGCCTTATATTGAAAAATATCTTGGTTTTGGGTAAATACAGTACATTTGTTTAGTCTGGAGATATCATGATGTAAGGGGTTTAAAATACAGCAAATAGATTTAGATCAAATCTCAGGAAAACGTCTTAACTGTAACATATATAAGACAATGGGAAAAGCTGCTTAGGAAAGCTGATGAAATTTCTTATTTGGAGTTTTTCAGAAATAAGCTGGAGAGACATCTATCTGGGATGGTTTAGGAACCACAAAGCCTATACTGTATCAATGCAGAGGGCTGGACTAGACAGATGGTCCTTGAGTTCCCTCCCTTCCAACACTATGATCCTGCAATTACCAACCAGTATATTTCTATGATCAGATGAGTTAGCAGGTTGAATGACTTGCATGAAAACTACAAATGTTTTCACTAGGATTTTACCTTGAGTTAGCTGTTTAGGGTTAAAAGCACACCTTTTTTTTCCAAGTGAAGACAAAGCTGAAGGGGCTATTCATATTGGAACAGGAAACTTTCTAGGTATCTCTCTCTCTGCCAGACCTCCTTCAGAGGCAGCATATCTTTTTGGGGAACAACCAATGGGCTTCCATAGTGCTGTAGTGATATTCTTCTAGAGAAACTAAATAGTGACCTCCCATCTGCACAAGGAAGCCCCGTCTCCTATAACTTAATCTCCTGCTATGACCTGTAACGTTTCAAGTAATAACTATGAATCTACACCTCATATTTTGGGGCATAACAGATGCAATTCCTACTGCAAAGTATGAATTACAAATAAGATCATTTCAAATTTCATTTTTAAACAACTATTACAATAAGATTATTAAAGACACAAATATATTAAATTATCCTTCCTTTTTAAACATAACAAAACCATCCTAAAAGCTAAAATAATTCCAAGCTTGTAGGGCTATGATACTTAGCTTTATGAATATTAATACGGTAAATCAAGTTATCATAAAAACAGAGTTATGCCTTGCTTTTCAAAGCAAGTTAATACAAGAAATCAATCATTTCTAAGGTAAGTGGGGAAGCGGGGAACCTGGAGGAAGCAGAAGCAGGAGGGGACAGCAGGGGAGGCCTGATTCTTCATTAGAACATAGGACAAAGGGTTAGTCACCTCAGGTAACTGTACACAAATGCACAGAGCCTCAGAAACAAGCAGGAAGAATTGGAGTTGCGCTGTATGTAAAACACCTGTATGATAGGGTGTGCGAAATGGGCTGTATTTGATTTGGATTTGAATCTCTGCCAAATTGAACCAGTGACCGAAGCTTTGCACAGCCCTACTGTATGATTACTCAGAGCTCCGGTATGAAACTGGAGATAGGCCTGTTGAAAAAGTCTCTGGGTTAAGGTTAAAGGGGAGAGTAACAAGGAATGATGTTGTGGTGGGTGTCTGCTACAGACTACCAGACAAGGAGGGTGAGGTACATGAGGCTTTCTTCAGAAAACTAGCAGAAGTTTCCAGATCACAGGCCCTGGTTCTCATGGGGGACTTTAATCACCCTGACATCTGCTGGGACAGCAACACAGCAGTGCACAGACAATCCAGGAACTTTTTGGAAAGCATTGGAAACAACATCCTGGTGCACATGTTGAAGGGACCAACACAGGGATGTGCTCTTCTACTGCTCACAAACAAGGAAGATGGAGCATGTAGAAGTGGATGGCAAGTTGGGCAGCAGTGACCACGAGATGACTGAGTTCAGGATCCTGACAAAAGGAAGAAAGGAGAGCAGCAGAGCATGGACCCTGGACTTCAGAAAAGAAGACGGACTCCCTCAGGGAACTGATGGGCAGGATCCCCTGGGAGGCCAGTCTGAGAGGGGAAGGAGTCCAAGGGAGCTGGTTGTATTTTAAAGAAACCTCACCGAGTGCACAGGAACAAACCATCCTGATACGCAGGAAGACTAGCAAATGTGGCAAGTGACCAGCTTGAGCTTAAACACAAAAAGGAAGCTTGTAAGTGGAAGCTTGGAGAAGTATAAGAATATTGCTTGGGCATGAAGGGATGAAGTCAGGAGGGCCAAAGCACAATTGGAGTTGTAGCTAGCAAGGGACAATGTGAAAAGTAACAACAAGGGTTTCTACAAGTATATCAGCAACAAGAGGAAGGTCAGGGAAATGTGGGTCCCCTACTAAATAGAGGAGGAAACCTAGTGACAGATGATGAGGAAAAGGCCAAAGTACTCAACCCCTTCTTTATTTTGGTCTTCACAGGCCAGGTCAGCTCCAAGACTACTGCACCAGGCAGCACAGTTTGGGGAGGAGGTGAGCAGCCCTCAGTGATGAAAGAACAGGTTAAGGACTATTTAGAAAAGTTGGATGTGTACAAGTCTATGGGGTCATATACAATGCAACCGAGGGTGCTGAGGGAGTTGGCTGATGTGACTGCAGAGCCGCTGCCCGTTATCTTTGAAAACTTGTGGCGATCAGGGAGGTCCCAAATGACTGGAAAAGGGCAAATATGGCACCCATCTTTAAGAAAGAGAAGGATGATCCAGGTAACTACAGATCAGTCAGCTTCACCTCAGTCCCCAGAAAAATCATGGAGCAAGTCCTCAAGGAATCCATTTCTAAGCACTTGGAAAACAAGAAGGTGATTAGGAAGAGTCAGCATGGATTCACCAAGGGCAAGTCATGCCTGACCAACCTGATTGCCTTATGATGAGATAACTGGCTATGTGGATGCGGGAAAAGCAGTGGACATAATATACTTTGAATTTATCAAGGCTTTTGATACCGTCTCCCACAGCATCCTTGCAAGCAAACTGAGCAAGTATGGGCTGGATTAATGGACTGTAAAGTGGATAGAAAGCTGGCTGGATTGTCAGGATCAACAGGTAGTAATCTCGTGGGAGGATCGCTCAGCAAAATCTGAGCGGTTGCAAAGCTTCCTCTTGTGCATGGACAACCTCTACCTGACTCAAGAAGTCTATGGGCCAACGAGAGGCAAAGCGCTGCTCGACCTGGTACTGGCTACTGGGGATGACCTAGTCGGCAACCTAGTGATCAGTGGGAAGCTGGGTGACAGCGACCACGAGCTGATCACCTTCACCATCCGCCGAAAAGCTGGCAAGTCAGTCAGCAACACGGAAGTCCTTGACTTCAGGAAAGCCGACTTTGACAAGCTCAGGAGGCTTGTCAGTGAGGCCCTAAGGGACCATGACCACAGAGAAAGGGTAGTTCAAGAAGAGTGGTTGCTCCTCAAGGGAGCGATCCTCAATGCACAAACTAAGTCTATTCCATCTCGGAGGAAAGGCAGCAAGAGGGCACAGCAGCCCCCCTGGCTCTCCAGGGACCTAGCAGACCTCCTGAGGCTAAAAAGAAAGGCCTACAAAGGATGGGAGTCACCTTCATGGAGGATTATTCTGCACTGGTCCGGTCCTGTAGGAAACAGACCAGGAAAGCCAAGGCTGCAACTGAACTCCAACTAGATTTGAGCATCAAGGACAATAAAGAGTCCTTTTTCAGATATGTGGGGAGCTGGAGGAAAAGCAGGGGCAACATTGGACCCCTGCTGAACCAGATGGGGCAACTGGCAACTGACGCCCAGGAAAAAGCCAACCTATTAAATAGGTACTTTGTGTCGGTCTTTCATCAGTCCCATGGGACACCCATGCCCGCTACGGGACAGGGAAGTCCGGGTGAGGGTGATCCCCTGCCCTCCATTGATGCTGACTTCATGAAGGAACATCTTGAGAAGCTGGATACCCTCAAGTCAGCCGGCCCTGACAAACTTCACCCCAGGGTACTCAAGGAGCTGGCGAGCATCATAGCCCAGCCTCTAGCACGGATCTTTGAAAACTCTTGGCACTCTGGTGTAGTGCCCGAAGACTGGAAGAAGGCCAATGTGGTGCCTATCTTCAAGAAAGGGAGGAAAGTGGATCCGGCTAACTATAGGCCCATTAGCCTGACTTCTATCCCGGGGAAGATCTTAGAAAAGTTTATTAAAGAGGCCATCCTTAATGGACTGTCTGACGCCAACGTCTTAAGGGATAGCCAGCACGGGTTTGTTGTGGGTAGGTCTTGCTTGACCAATCTCATTTCCTTCTACGACCAGGTGACCTATCACCTAGACAAGGGAGAAGAGATTGACGTCATATATCTTGACTTCAAAAAAGCCTTTGACCTGGTTTCCCATAATCACCTCTTAGAGAAACTGGCCAATTGTCGCCTTGGGTCCTCCACGATCCACTGGCTGGAAAACTGGCTCTGGGGTCGGACCCAGAGGGTAATAATTGATGGAAGTCACTCATCGTGGTGTCCTGTGACCAGTGGGGTCCCCCAAGGCTCTGTCCTTGGACCCATACTGTTCAACATCTTCATTAATGATGTGGACACTGGAGTCAGAAGTGGACTGGCCAAGTTCGCTGATGACACCAAACTTTGGGGCAAAGCATCCACACCAGAAGACAGGCAGGTGATCCTGGCTGACCTGGACAGGCTCAGCAAGTGGGCGGACGAGAATCTGATGGTGTTCAACGCCGATAAATGCAAGGTTCTCCACCTTGGGAAGAAAAACCCGCAGCATCCTTATAGGCTCGGCAGTGCTATGTTGGCTAGCACTATGCAAGAAAAAGACTTGGGGGTCATCAGTGACCACAAGATGAACATGAGCCTGCAGTGCGATTCTGCGGCTAGTAAAGCGACCAAAACGCTGGCTTGCATCCATAGATGCTTCTCAAGCAAATCCCAGGACGTCATTCTCCCCTTGTACTCGGCCTTAGTGAGGCTGCAGCTGGAGTACTGCATCCAGTTTTGGGCTCCACAATTCAAAAAGGATGTGGAGAAGCTTGAGAGAGTCCAGAGAAGAGCCACGCGCATGATCAGAGGTCAGGGAAGCAGACCCTACGATGACAGGCTGAGAGCCCTGGGGCTCTTTAGCCTGGAAAAGCGCAGGCTCAGGGGTGATCTGATGGCCACCTATAAGTTTATCAAGGGTGACCACCAGTATCTGGGGGAACGTCTGTTCACCAGAGTGCCCCAAGGGATGACGACTAGGTCGAATGGTCACAAACTACTACAAGACCATTTCAGGCTGGACATAAGGAAGAATTTCTTTACTGTCCGAGCCCCCAAGGTCTGGAACAGCCTGCCACCGGAGGTGGTTCAAGTGCCTACATTGAACACCTTCAAGAGCAAACTGGATGCTCATCTTGCTGGGATCCTATGAACCGAGATGACTTCCTGCCCTTTGGGCAGGGGGCTGGACTCGATGATCTTCCGAGGTCCCTTCCAGCCCTAATGTCTATGAAATCTATGAAAGGGCTCAATGTCTAGCTGGCAGCTGGTATCAAGTGGAGTGCCCCAGGGGTTAGTCCTAGGACCAGTTTTGTTCAATATTGTCATTAATGATCAGAAAGATGGGATGGATTGCACTCTCAGCAAGCTCATGGATGACAACAAGCTGGGAGGTGCAATAGATACATTGGAGGGTAAAGCTAGGATTCAGAGTGATCTAGACAAATTGGAGGATTGAACGAAAAGAAATTTCATGAGGCTCAACAAGAACAAGTGCAAAGTCCTTCACTTACGATGAAAGAATCCCATGCACTGCTACAGCCGGGGGACTGACCGTCTAAGCAGCAGCTCTGTAGAAAAGGACTTGGAGGTTACAGTGGACAATAAGATGGATATGAGTCAGCAGTGTGTGTTTGTTGCCAAGAAGGCTAAACGCATACTGGGCAGCATTTGTAGGAGCATTGCCAACAGGTTGAAGGAAGTAATTATTTCATTCTATTTTGCACTGGTAAGGCCACATCTGGAATACTGTGCCTAGTTTTGTCCCTACTATAGAAAAATGTAAACAAGTTGGAGAGTCAAGCAGAGAGCAACGAAAATGGTTTTGGGGTTAGAGCACGTGCCTTATGAGGAGAGGCTGAGGGAACTGGGTTTATTTAGTCTGCAGAAGAGAAGACTCGGGGGGCTGGATTTGACAGCAGCCTTTAACTACCTGAAGGGGGGTTCCAAAGGATGGAACTAGGCTGTTTTCAGGGGTAACAGATGACAGAACAAGGAACAATGGTCTCAAATTCCAGCAAGGGAGGTTTAAGATGGATATTAGGAAAAACACTGTCACTAGGAGAGTAGTCAAGCACTGGAACAGGTTACACCTAGAGTGGTGGTGGAATCCTTAGAGCTTTTAAGGCTTGGTTTGATAAAGCCCTGCCTGGAATGATCTAGCTAGGGATGGTTCTGCTTTGAGCAGGAGGTTGGACTAGATGGCCTCCTAAGGTCTCTTCCAACCCTATTTTTTTATGATTCTATCACTTCAAATAGAACTGCCTGAGCCTGCCCATTTCAAATTGCTCGCTGTGCAGCCATTAACTTTAATGGGTAAAAGCATAGATCCCCAGAAGGAGAGGTTTTCTGGATTTTTTTTTAAATGATTATTAAAACAGTGTTTCGTACCTAAATATCCTGGCGATATTGGTACACACATCTTTATCACTTATACGCTGCTCCAAGACTTCACAGAGCTCTGAAATGGCATCACTGCACAGGAGCTGGCATCTTGACTGACGTAAGTCAGCCAAGTTCCGTAAAGTAGCTGTCAGCTGTAGAGAGATTATTACAAGAATTAATAAATCATCAAGTTGTCTTCTATGAAATCCTTGCACGTTTGAAAATTTAATAAGGCTCAGATTTCATCTAAACTCCTTTAGAAATTGTCATTACTCTGATAACAACAAGGGTAGTCACATGTGGAATAATTGTTAGACATTATTAAATGTAATACAGGTAACAAAATGATACATACCCAATGTATATAAATATATATTTAAACAATTTATATTTATTTATTTAATCATGCATATATATATGCACATTTCATATATAAATATATTTAAAGAATATCAGTCTAAGTCTTTTGCCTCTTTACACATTTTTTCACTTTACTGTCATAATACCTCCACTTCTGAAATACATTAGAACAGGGGTGGGCAATTATTTTGGCTGGTGGGTCATTTAACGAGTTTTGGTGAACTGTCAAGGGCTGCACCCACAATCTTTTAGAAGATATCCTTTTCACATATTAGAGATAAAAAAAAATAAAAATATATCAATGTATTCAAAATAAAACACCTACTATAACGCATTTTAATTTTATTTCAAAAATATTTTTTTGTCCTGATTTGTGTGCGTGGGGGGTTGAGTAGTGTATATAGAGGTAATTGCATAACAGCTCAAAATAAAGCCTTACTCTTGTACATTGGGGGGGGGGGGAGGGAGAGAAGAAGTGGGTGTGTGAGGATGGGCACATGGATATGTGTGTGAGGGTGGGTGTTGTGGGTATTTGAGGGTGTGGGGTGGGGTGGTGTGATTTACACTGGTCTCAGCAAGCCCTATACAATCAGGTACTACTGCCTCATACAGGTGCACCAACTCATGGCAGGTGAGATGTGAAAATAGGGGAGTGAGACACCCGCTAAGTGCGCAGCACTCAGACCCACCCTGGTGTGGCCACTTGGCCTGGGTCCCTCTACATCCTACTAAGTAGTGATCTTATCTAGCTCACCTTAAAATAAGATTCTTAAGAAAAGCAAAGCCCAGGGTATTAAAAAAATACCGAACACCAGTATTCTCAGTAGAAACAGGTCTTAAAATTTTGCATGCATGTACACAGAGTAGTCTATAAATGGCTTTAACCTTAGGCCAAATTTGCCTATTGGATATATACATAGAATATTTACAGATATTTTAAATATAATTGATATATGTTTAAGGTCTATTATGTAAATCCACATCTGGGACTTTTGGAAACATCAGTCTTGGAACGACCAGCTCTTAATATGCAATTACATTTTGTTAGTAACTGCAAATGATAGTTCTAATAGCAACTGAAGGCAAATTGGTAAACAAACAATAATAAAGTTTAATCTTTTTGATGGGAAGATTAAAGATAATATATAAGGAGCAATCTTCCAAAGATATAAAAAGCAAATGTGGGGTCCTTAATTTATGGACAAGCCAAAAAATGCCATAAGAAACAGAACAGTTCTTAGCTTTGAGTAGCTTCTACTTGGTTGTACTGTTCTAAACTTGTAAATTGCTACGTCAAATCCAATGGGTCTTATTTATGCCAATACAAAAGAGAAAATAAAAACCAAAAGCAATAAATATTTGCAATATACATAGATTACTTTTGGCAGTGCATATTCTTCAGCGAATTTGGTCAAAGAAAACCTTGTCTGTATATAGAGCTGTAGTGATGTCATGTTCAGACTTGGTCTTAAAAAAACGACTAAGCTAAGAACATGCACATAACTTGTTGGTATCTGATATACTGCTACCAGACAGTTCAAATGAAAAAGCAAATCTGTAACAACTGAGACCAACTGATGTTGCACGCCTTCAGCAAGGTACAACCCAGAAAATTCCTACAATTAACATGGAGCATCATTTTCACATACAGGCTTGAACTGAAAGGTCTTTACCCAAGATAATGTAAAACAAGGCACATTATTCTCCGATTGTTTCCTTTGAACTCCTGTCAGGTCTTCCTTGCCACCATGGATGTTACAAGCTTACCAACATCCCACACTGGGATGGCATCCAAGCCTGCATTACATACCTACGAGCAGGCCCTCTCAGAGGTCGAGAGAGGCTCAAAATACAATGCAATAATTAGTAATAAATGTTCCTTTTTTATTTAACAAGTGCTTTTCTAGCTTTTTTCTTCTTCTTTCAATCCTGTCAGTGGATCTCTGTGTCTGTATGTATAACCTCATTTGGAGATAACGTCAAAAGTCTAAATTTGAGGCCCTCTGTGAATGAGAGGCCCAGGCCAAATGGCCCTCCTGGCACCCCCCTCCCCATGATAGGCCCTGCCTACAAGAGCAAGATGGCAACTCAGAGTACAGACCCAAATATATTACTGACCTTACACACTTCATCGTCACACACGCCAATTTCACTTTTAATAACCAACACCTCCTCCATATCATGGGCACAGCTATGGGCACAAAATGGCACCACAGTATGCCAACCTTTTTATTAGCCACCTGGAAGAAGAACTCCTCAAGGACTGCACCATCAGACCCTTGCTATACTTAAGATATATTGATGACATCTTCATCATTTGGGCTGAAAACCTGTGATCTCTGAATGAGTTCCATCAAAAAATTTAACAATCATCATCCAACTATCTCTTGAATACTCCAGCACCAACATCTCCTTTTTAGACACAATGATCAGTATCCAGAATGGTAAAATACGGACCACGTTATACAAGAAACCCACAGACCAATATACATATCTGCACAGAACCAGAAATCACCTTAAAACGCACCAAGAAACCTGTCATACACAGCCAAGCCCTCAGATACCAACAATTTTGCACTGAGGAGAACACTTGGTATTTCACCTCACCAATCTTAAAAAGGTTTTCCCCAACAAGGACACTCCTCCAGAGAGAGAGATTGCACGTTTGAAAGAGCTACCTGGATACCATGTGAAGAATTGCTGGAATACAGAAGAAAACCCCCCACAAATTGCACGCTGCTGGTTATGACATATCACCCCTCCCTCAAACCCATATGAAAAATCCTCAAACAACTGCAACCCATACTAGAAAGAGACCCTATTCTTAAAGAGATCTTCCTGGAACTACCCATCCTAGCCCTCAAACAAGCACCAAACCTCACTAACCTCATCACCAGAAGCAAACTTCCTCAGGCCCAGAACACATCAAATGGATCCAGACCATGCCATGACAAGAAATGCAAAACTTGCCAACACCCCCACAATTACTACACCCCACAACAGAGCCATTAGCATCCCTGCATCTTACAGCTGCACCTCCAGAAATGTAATATCTTATCCAATGCACCAAATGCCCTGAGAGAAAATATACAGGAGAAACAAAACAACAACTGCGCGCCAGAATGAACGCACACCAGAAATCTATCAAAGACAAGAATACCCAATTACCTGTGGGGGCACATTTCTCACAAGAAAACCACTCTCTCTCCAATCTCTCCATTCTAATCCTCAAAGTGAACTTACAAAACACTTCTCGGAGATGAGCCTATGAACTTCACCTCATCAACCTCCTGGATACAAAAAATCATGGACTAAATATAGATACTGGATTTATGACACATCATAAACCTGCCTGACACCCATCTCCCCAGGTACCTCTCCACTATTTAACTGCTACATTCACCCCCTTTTTCTCTCCCCCCTCCACCCAGCCTGTGTCTCACCCACTGCCTCCTCAATCGACATCTTCACTGACTGCCTGTCTTGCATGCATACCAGCCCAGCCTCTGGCTTCTTTACTATTCATTCCATCTAGGAAGAGCACACACCAACTGCAGAGGCTTCCTTAGCCTGACGAAGGGTTTTTAAACCCGAAAGCTTGCTAATTTTTTTCCCCAACTATTTAAGTTGGCTTAATAAAAGATATCAGATTCACCCAAAGAACCTTGTCTGCCCATGTCAAGTCTTACAGCACTTCTTTCCTCCCTTCCATTCCATACAATACTACTACTGTCATTGAGAATTTTGCCCTCCACAGATCCCATCATATAGAACATCTTATTTGCACCTTTCCTTCCTTGACCCTCCATCTCATTTCTAATCTCATTTGAAATAATCTCTCTTCCACTTTGATTTTGTTGCTTAAATAATACAGGAAGGGTAGCGACAGGCTTTTAACTGTATCATCAGTCTCCTTCAGCATAACTACCTTTGAGCAACATCTGTCCTCTGCATGACACTTCTGTTAATACTTATTTAGATTTCAGTTCTTATTAGGATAAGTGACCTTTCGCTTTTAATTCAACATCACTTTTATTTCGCTGTCATTGTTACTATTATTTCAATCAAACTTTTTGCCATTATGCTTTGAATCTGTCACACGATGCTATTCATTTTGATTATACATTTTATTCTATCAAGCTATTACAGTATGTTGAAGTGGTTATCATCCATCATGTAAACTAATCCATAATTGTTACCATGCAGTGCTGTATGAACATACCTCTATAAGTTATTAGAGTATCAGAAGACTGATTTGTTGTGTTATTCATATATTTATGTTCTGTAGGAGTTTTCACAAAAGATCACAGATGGCTGTTCATTTTACACTGCATGAAAAGGACAATTAAGTGTATATTTCTAGGTCTATTTCAATGTGCTACAGCTAACTGTTTCATCATTGTAACGTGGTGGTCAGTATAATAAGACTATTTATTCTTGTTACATTTATGGGACAGACTAGTAGGGGCCAAAATTTTTGGCAGGTGTTCCACAAATTAGTCCTGCATCCTCCCTGAGTACTACTCCAATCTCCTTTCCTTGCCCACTCTATTGCTCCACTTTCTGCTTTCTACCCTGTGCTTCCTGCCCAATTTACTGCTTTGCTTTCTGAACTTTCATAGATTCATAGATGTTAGGGTTGGAAGGGACCTCAATAGATCGAGTCCGACCCCCTGCATAGGCAGGAAAGAGTGCTGGGTTTAGATGACCCCAGCTAGATGCCTATCTAACCTCCTCTTGAAAACCCCCAGGGTAGGGGAGAGCAACCCTTGGGAGTCCATTCCAGACTTTGGCCACTCTAACTGAAAAAGTTCTTCCTAATGTCCAGTCTAAATCTGCTCTCTACTAGCTTATGGGCATTATTTCTTGTAACCCCCAGGGACACCTTGGTGAGTAAAGCCTCACCAATTCCCTTCTGTGCCCCCAAGATGAACTTATAGGCAGCCTCAAGGTCGCCTCTCAACCTTCTCTCGCAGAGGCTGAAGAGGTCCAGGTGCCCTAGTCTCTCCTCATAGGGCTTAGCCTGCAAGCCCTTAACCATACAAGTGGCCCTTCTCTGGACCCTCTCCAGGTTATCCACATCCCTCTTGAAGTGTGGCGCCCAAAACTGCATGCAGTATTCCAACTGCGGTCTGACCAGCACCCGATAGAGGGGAATTACCACCTCCTTGGTTCTGTTCGTCATGCATCTGCTGATGCACGATAAAGTGCCATTGGCTTTTCTGATGACTTCGTCACACTGACGACTCATGTTCATCTTGGAGTCCACTAGGACTCCAAGACCCCTTTCCGCTTCCGTGCCACCAAGCAGGTCATTTCCTAGGCAGTAAGTAAACTGGACATTTTTCCTCCCTAGGTGCAGCACTTTGCATTTCTCCTTGTTGAACTGCATTCTGTTGTTTTCTGCCCATATGTCCAACCTGTCCAGGTTTGCTTGTAGTTGTTCCCTGCCCTCTGGCGTGTCCACTTCTCCCCACATTTGTGTGTCATCTGCAAACTTGGACAGAGTACACTTCACTCCCTCATCCAAGTCACTGATGAAGACATTGAAGAGTATCGGTCCAAGGACCAAGGCCTGCGGGACCCCACTGCCCACACCCTTCCAGGTCGATACCGACCCATCCACTACGACTCTCTGGGTACGACCCTCTAGCCAATTCGCCACCCACCAGACTGTGTAGTCATCCAAGTCACAGCCTCTTAATTTGTTCACCAGTATGGTGTGGGATACCATATCGAAGGCCTTCCTGAAGTCTAAGTAAATGACGTCAACCCCTACTCCTGCATCCAGGTGTTTTGTAACCTAGTCATAAAAAAAGACTGGATTAGTCAGGCATGATCTACCTGCTACGAACCCGTGTTGGTTTCCCCTCAGCATAATTTTTCCTGCCGGGCTCTCGCAAATGTAAGCCTTGATAATTTTTCCAAAGACTTTGCCAAGGATGGAGGTGAGTGACTGGCCTATAGTTGCCTGGGTCCTCCTTCCTCCCCTTCTTGAAAATGGGGACCACATTGGCCCTTTTCCAGTCCTCCGGGACCTGGCCCATGTGCCACGAGCATTCAAATATTCCCGCCAGTGGCTGTGCAATGATGTCGGCCAGTGCCTTCAGTACCCTCAGATGGAGCTCATCCAGGCCTGCCGACTTAAAGGCATCCAGTTCCTCCAAGTGCCTCTGCACCATCTCAGGGTCTACGCTTGGTAGTCTGGTGCCCTGCTGCTGCCTCTCTACAATCTCAGTGAGAGCCTTGTCTTGCCCCTCGCTTAGGAACACTGAGGCAAAGAACTCATTGAGGAGTTCAGCCTTGTCCCCCCTGTCCGTCACCAATTGCTTATGCCCATTTAGTAGAGGTCCTATTCCACCCTGGGCCTTCCTTTTACTCCCTATATAGCTAAAAAAAAATTTTTTGTTAGCCTTAACTTGGGATGCCATCCTCAGCTCCATGATAGCTTTGGCCTGTCTAACTGCCTCCCTACACGCACAAGCAGAGGAGGTATACTCCTCTTTAGTAATCTCTTCCCGTTTCCACTTTTTATATGCCTCCCTTTTTGCCCGTAGGCTGCTCTGGATTTCTCTGGTCAGCCAAGGAAGCCTCTTGGCCCCTTTCCCCCTTCTTCCTGCCCTATCTGCTACTGTGCTGCATGTCCCCCCTCTGATCTGCTGCATGTCACACACAGAGGTTACCTGTGCCACTTGTGGCACACATGCCACATGTTGACCGCCCCTACTAGCAGTTCACACACACTGCATACTTTGTGAGAGACATTCAATAACACAGGAACGAATATGTCTAGAAACACATGCACTTAAGAGATCTTGTCCCATGCAACACTTGCATGGTACACCTAAAAAAAAGACTGCACTGTAGTCTTTGAACATATAGCTTCATGTGCACAGTGACAAAGAGTCTAACAATTTCCTACAATTTGTACGAGACGCAAAAATTCAGCAGAAATAACCCTGTAGTAACAGAATCTGGTTCGCAACAAATGATAATATTTCTTCTGTATTATACATATTTCCCATGGAACGACTTGAATCAACTATGGATTCAATGATGGATAAAATGGAAAACAACTTTTTTAACTACTTTTATTCATACACAAAAATCTTGTCTTCTTTACTTTTAAAATGATCTAATAATTAATGATATACAATGGCATAAGGACTCAAATTCTATATGGTCCTGTAGCAGAAAGCCCCTTTTCCTCTTGCCTGCATTTGCTCTCCCCTCTTTGGATATGTTTCTCTTTTTCTACCTTTTCTTCCTTCCTCTCTCTTTCACTTTAAGATAAGGAATTGTGTTTTAAAATTTGTATGTGTGCATTTTGTACCTCCCCTTGTATTTTGGTATTTTTATCTATTTGTGTGCCATGGCATTTGTAGCTTATATTTTATACTCCTCACCTTTCAACTTTCAACTGAATGTGTTTAGTTTCATAAGTAAATTATATGTTGTAACAATGTTAACAAGGGCAGGAATCAAACTGTCCTTCCCTGTATCAGGCTGGCCTCTGAAAGAGCGAGTGAATCAGTGATTGAATGCGTAACGTGATTGAATGTGTAACATAGAAGCAGGCAGCAATTAACACCTGGGAAGCTGCAGATCAGCCAAGGGAAGAACTCAATAGAAGACAATGTAACAACCGGGAAATCTCTAAACGTCACTGATCAAGGGCTAGAAGCCCTGGCCTGAGATAATCAACGCCAGGGACCAACTTTTGGGCTGAGTATCTCCAGATCAACTGCTCCCAGAGCCCTATTCTAAATTCATCAACGGACTCCCAAACCTGCACGTACATGCAGACGACCCCTGGGGCTGACAGATGCCGTCCAGTAGCCACCGAGGGGGGGGGGCGGGGGGAAGTCCCACGAGGGTCAACAACCCCTGGATTGGGCAAACCTGAAAACTGGGGAGTCACCAAAGTCTGCCAGGGACAGATAAAAGGCAGTGAAAAGTGACCCTCAGTGGCGCCCTCTTGATCTCCAACTCAACCAGACCTGTCCAGCCAGAAGGACCAGCCCGCGACCCCCTTCTGGAAGATAACACCACGCTGAAAGAAGCCTCAACGACAGACTCCAGCGCTTGTAGGATAGGTATACCTGACTCTGTAGCCTGCTACTGTGTGAGTGTATGTGTATGCATGTGTGCATGTGTGGGGACCAGCCCCAAGGTTTATGATTACAGTGTTTCAATCCACCTAATAAACTAGAATTTTAAGGATCCCAAGTTGGACATTTGTACCCAACATTATTTGGTGGAGAATGCAGGCATTCTTCTAGGATTATTAGCGGATTGGTAATTGGGAGACTGTGTCTCCAGATAGAACCCACGTCCACGGAGGTGGGTGGGCAGTAGTCACCCAAGGGGGTGGATTAGGATTTAGACTCACCCAAGGGGGTGGGCAGACTCAAGGAGGGTCTGGATTTAGAAGTCACCCAAGGGGGTGGATTAGGATTTAGACTCACCCAAGGGGGTGGGCAGACTCAAGGAGGGTCTGGACTTAGTTGTCACCTAAGGGGGTGAGCATATCTCAAGGAAGGGATTTGGTTGTAGAACTGCAGGCTCAGAGTCGGTTGGGAGCGCGAGGGCTCAAAGAAACTGACAGGCTTGAGGTATGTTGAGGAAAATGTCTTTGTTTAGGAAAAAAGCCCCTAAGGTTGGAGCAGGAGGCCAAGAAGATAAGTGGGTATGGAGGGAGGAAATTTCCCCTCTCCATAGGGAGATTCTGAAGGGTGGACCCAGCCCATGGAGGGAGGATGTGTGCACCCCAGGCTTTTCCATAGGGGACATTGAATCCCAATTTGAAAGATTTTGCCTTTGTGAAAAACCCTCAGTTCAAAGGCAACACAGTGCCTTGGTCTGGCTGCTATGGCATGCTGTAAAAACAGCAGTTGAAGAAAAAGCTCAGCGAGCCTCTGAAATTGAGGAAAAGGAGGAGCTAATCCAAATTCTAAGAGATAGATGTATTCAATTGGAAACCAGTAATCAGACTCTAAAGGGGTTGTCTCGGAACTTGGAAAATGAAAATGAGCAATTGAGAAAAATAAATCAAGACAATGCCCAACAACTGGAATTATTGGACCAAGAAAAGGCTAGCCAAGAAGCCTTGCAAAAATTGGTAAAGACAATGGCTAAAGACCAAGCCGAGAAGGGAGACAAGGTCAACCATGGCCCCTGTCTAAATACCATTAACCGTTTGAAAAAGGAACTCCAGGAGCGCAGCCTGCAAGTAGCAGCTGTCATCCGGGGAGACCAAGCCAGGGATCCAGACATCCCCTTCAATCCAGGAGAGATTTGGGGTGGGGAGATCCAGAGGATACAGGGGAGCCCTCTCCTGAAGACCCCAAGTCAGATCAGGAAAGGACCCTGGTGCTTGAGGTGAGCGCAATCATGCAGACCTCAGTCACTCGGGATGCTCAGGGAAAACCCACAGAAACCACACAGGTAAAAGTCCCCCTCAGTGGAGCTGATCTAGCAGCCCTGGGCAAGACCCTGGGATCTGCTAACATTAGGAATTTGGGACAGTGGTTGCAGAAATCCCTGAATGTAGTGGAGTGTGAAACCCTGAGTGTCCAGGAATGGCACTGCCTATTAAGGGCTTGCACCACCCCAGAGATTCAGGCAGCTATGAATCAGGAGGACAGTTTTGGGGGAGACAATATTCTCCGGAGCATAGTGGGTTTGGGGATCAGTTTGGGAAGAAAGACATTTAAGGGATAGCCACCAGACACCTGGGGAACCTGTTACGGACTATGTGATCCGGTGGGTTATGCTGGGATTGCTGTCAGGGACGGTTCTGCCCCTAGACAAGGAGAACAAACGGACATCGGACATAAGAAGTATAGATTACCCTCCTGGGTTTTGGAAGGAGGTACAGGAGGGCATGCATCAGCCCATAATTGGACTGATAGGGCCGCTCCGAGAGACTGGGAGTTATGTGCTGGGAGAACTCCTAGCCCGGGCTCATTTCTTTCCTTTCTCTAGGTTCATGCAACGAGGCCAAGCCAGAACCCTTGACCTAGCCATTCCCAATCAAGAGATCAGAGTAAGTCATTCTCTGAACAGGCACCACCTGCAGCAAGCCTGGAACTCTACCTTGGTCCTAGCTGGACTGAGTAAGGCAGTTAGCTCCCTGAGGCCACAGGCAACAAGCCCCACCTGCTCCAGCCCTTAAAATATAGGTACAGCCTGCAGTATCCCTATCTGGGCAAAGGCAAAAGTTCTTGCTTCTAACCTCCCAGGCATTTCCTTGTTAGGCTTCTGGTTTTTGATTCCTGGCTCCAACTTTGGCTTCCATTCCTGGTAAGTCCCTTGGCATTCCCTGCTCATGATTCTGGGTTGGCTTTCAGCTCTGGCTTTTGAACTCTGATCCCAGTTAACCCTTGACTTTGGCTCTGGACTCTGGCCTGTCCTGATTTATGGATATGGCTTCTGAATCTAGTTCTGATGCCACATCCCTCTGGACTCCCAACTCCCTAGGAACCAATCTGCTATCAGCATTCAAACTAATTATAAAGATGATTTTATTAAATTCCTAAAAATCTTTCTATTAATGTTAGATTTTTTTCTAACACCTTTACAAAAACCACACATAAACACTCCAAAATATCTAATTTTTTATCATGAAAAACTGCATAACAATTTCATTTTAAAAAGTCTATGAAAATTTACAATCAGTTTATTCACATGCAAACAGGTGCCATCTACCAGTTTAAAGCAATTTAATTTTAAATTTAAATTTAGCCCTCAGAATTCTTATTTTTAGAAATAAAAATAGATGCTGACCTGGACTAAGAGATGACCCAAGCTGGAGAAGTGTGTGTCATTTTCTCTAATGTTATTAATCTGCTTCACTAACTGCAGCAGTATTTCCACAGCTCCTTTGTTGGCCATTTCATTAAGAAGAGCCGCATTTCCAGAAATGAATTTTATAGCCCCCATACAATAAAGAAGAGCTTCATTATTTGCTTGTAAATCTTCAATTCTCAGGACCTCCAACAAATAATCTAAAATAAAAATCAGCATTTAGAAAGTCTGACACTGACATTTATATTTCAGCTATCCCTGTCCTTAAAAAAAACAAACAACATAGTTGCAAAAGAAAACCGTGGTTGTAAACTTTACCATACTCTTCTTTTATGTAAATTGGAAGATTAGGTATCTGGATTGAAATCAACAGCAATTATTGATGTGTAACAGAAAGGATCGAACTTTGGTTTCCTAGTCTTTAGAAAAGCACATACATTTTGAAAAAACAGTGGTCATCACTAAAATCTTTGATCAAGATTTTCAAAGTATTTTATGGGCCTTACTTTTTGAGTGCTCAGTTTAGAACACCGTACACTATTCAACGAAAGTGAATAGTATTCTCAGTACCTTTGGAAAATAAGGCCTCTAAGGTATACCTCATTATGCACCTAAAAAGTCAGGCATCTAAAATCAATGGTTACCTTTGAAAAGTTTGCCCTTGGTATTTTTTAACTTTACATTTTCAAGCAGAATCAGGAGGATGTTCCCTACCAACAGAACAATCCTAGTCAGTTGTTGAACCTTTATTTTCTTGATCTGTTAAAAAGAAACTGATACTGACTTTTGTTTCTTTAGTCACTTTCAGTTCAAATAGAAGAGAAACAATTTTCCCATCCCATTTTAAACCTCTCCTGCTCCACATTAGAATGAACCGAAGATCTTACAACTGCCTAGCGGTCAGAAGGATTACCTGGGATGCAAGAGACCTAGCTAAATCAGAGCAGGACCTTGAAACTCAGTCTCCTGCCTCTAACATGAGTAATCTACTCAGCAGACTGTTTTCTATCCCGGGTTCTCTCTCTTGCTGAAGTTTTCTTTTATGACTCAATAGTTAAATATACATAGTACAAGAAAGGGATTCTGCCCCTATTGCCCAGTGATTAGGACATTCACACAGGATGAAGACGACTCGGGTTCAGTCCATGGTCTGAAACAACACAGCAGGAATTTACAGCTGTGTCCCCTATACCCTATGGAAGTGTCCCAAACACTTGGCTACCCTACAGCAGCAATTTTCAACCAGGACACTGGCACCCAGTGTCATCACTGTGGCATCTCAGTGTCATGAGATGCTTTTAAGGGTGAAGAGGGTACCGTGCAATATTATAGCACTGTTAGGTATACAAACATTGTCACGGCGGGGTCCCACAGGAGAGCCGTGATCTCCCTGAGGTCCCTCTCACCGTGTCAAGTCTGGCCCAAGGGCACCCTCTTATTCTCGCCCGCCACGTCTTTGATGTTCAGTAAGTTCGGGAGGCTGCCTTACACCTCCTTCGGCACGGCTAATCGGGACCTCCATCCCCGTGGTCCCCGTGTTCTCCTGGACCCCCCCCCGGGGGTCCCTGTATAATGGGTGCTCCCCAGGCACCCTAGCCTTAGGGCCACGCGTGGCTCCTACCAACCCCTAATACCACGCCCCAAGCCTCGCAGATGTTCTGGACGTTGTCCTGTCGCCAATCAATTCGCCCGCTCCCTCGGGCCTACTCCGTACACTCTATGGAAGTGCCCCCTCCTGGGCTCTCCCTCTCTGTGCCCGCTCCGGGCTCTCTCTAGTATACTGCCCCTCTCTTGGGGCTCTCAAGGCCGACTTTAGGCCTTCTCTAAAGTGTCGTCCCTTTCAGGGACCCTTATCCTCTCTGGGACTTTGTATCGAGCCCTACGGTCTCTTAGGCCCACCGCACTGCTAACCTCCCTCCTCCGGGTGCACCGTGCTGCTATCCCCTCTTGCCGGGGACCACCGCCGCACTTTGCCCTTCTCCTGGGCTCTGTACTGCTAACCCCTTTTGTCGGGGTCCACCACAGCACCCTGCCCCTGTCTGAGGTCTATTGCAGCATTAGCCTACTACCAGGGCTTGCTATGCCCATCCTGGGCTTCACAATAGTCCCCCTTCTCTGGGACTTGCTGTGCCCACGCTAGGGCTCCTCAACAATACTGCCCCCTCTCTGGGGCTTGCTACACCCACTCTTGGGCTCCTAATGATACGGCCCCTCTCTGGGGCTTGCTGCGCCCCCCTTGGGCGCTGGGGTCCTCACGCTCCGTCGTGAGGCCCCTTTAAAGATACTGCGCCCTCACTAGCGCCAGGGTTCCCACGCCGCTGGGGTCCCTTGGGGTTCAGGCGCTCCTCTCTGAGCTTAACTGACCCCACAACTCTGCCCTACAACTCTCAGGGCCTAATGCGCCCTCACTGGCGCCGGGGTCCCCACTTTACCGTGAGCCCCCTATGAGGCCTCCTCCAACCCCTACAGCCTCACCCAAACCACCGGTGTAATACACAACACTAAAGCAACCACAAGCCTCCTGGCTATAATCAAAACACAAGGCACTGGGCCATAACAACATAAGCCTCCTGGCTGTAATTCAACACCATTGCTCCAGCCTCTGGAGCTCTCGCGAGCTATACTTGTGATCCAGGTTCTCCCTATATCCTGGCTGAGGGAGCTCCTGCCTCTCCGGCTGCTAGCAGGCAACTGCTAGCCTGGCTTCAGCCCTGGGCTTTATAAGGGCCAGGCCCTGCCTCCTACAGGCAGCTGACTTGGTTGCCCCGGCAACCCACAGCTGTGCTCGTTAGTGTCCTGCCAGGGCTCTCTCCCTGGCAGTTCCTCCTCTCTAGGAGCAGAGCACTGAGGTGCCCTGCAACAAACACCCATGTGATTTACAAGATAAACTGACACACATGAATCCACAACATCAAAAATATTTGGAGTTTTTTGCAACAGAAGAATTGTTCTATTTTTTCATAATCAAAAAATGTGTGAAAATGAAGAGCTGGTATTTTGTTTGGAATTCTTTGAGTTTAAAAAGGTTGATAACCACTGCCCTAGGGTGAGAGCTTCCTTTCTGATCAGAAATTTTATTCTGGACCTGGGGAACCTTTCCCAAGTAAAGACTTCTAAAAATTGCTACAATTCCACAGAACGTTTCAAATTAAAAAAAATTATATGTATGATGAAAAAACAATTTTTTAGTGTTTTGTCTGATTGAAAAAAAAAATCAGGTATTTTCTTTAATAACTGATAATCTGTACTCAAGTAAAACATTTAATAAGCAATTACTTTAACCATAAGAAAACTTTTCCTTTTTTCTGTCTACATATTAATCTGTCATAAAAACCCTTTCCATCAAAATCCCACTTAAAAATTAGTGAAGAAAATCATGGGAAGACAGGATTAAAGAGAAAATGATGTTGCTCATATAGACATTGTCAATGTACCTACCTAGATTTTCATATGGTCCTCATCTCCCTCAAAGGAGTACATTTGATTTCTGAAATTGTTCTCGAAGTTTCTTTCTCAAAAGGCCTCTTGCACTTGCTTTGTACCTGGTACAATTATCTGGCCTAAGACTCCATTTCTACAAACGTGCTTAAATTTAAGGATGCAAGTAGTCCCATTTACTTCAATGGGACTATTCAAACTCTTTACTTAGCACATCTATTAAGTACTGGAGATATTCAGGCCTAAATTAATAAGACATGTAATAACGTTTTACTGAAAAGGAAATAAATTAAAAATAGGATTGAACATCACTCTCTCACTTATCCATCATTTCTGCACTGTGTACATTTTTAAAGTGTGGAATTCAGTTTTGGCACAAGTTAACTGTCAGAATTTTTCTACAGAATGTGAAGGACAAACAATTTTACTATTTCAGCACTTAACATTTATTTTAGAGCATGTAAAATAGAATACATACCCAATAGTTTGTCATTTTGGATAAGAAAATCATTTTTTTCATTTCTGCAAATTTTAAATGCAAGTTTGCACACACTAAGCATATTCTTTCCACTCACTTTCATCTGCAGAGAGAAAGAGATGAAACAAAAATTACAATTATATTTTTGTGAAAATGAAAATTTCCCATATTATTTTAAAAGTTAGGTATATGGTAATCCTGAACTTCAATAGGCAGACTTTCAGAAGTCCTAAGAAAAGCACCAACAACTAGTTACTGGGTCTGTTCTGGTCCTGAACTGAGTAGATGTTTTGCTATTACTTCACTGGAACAGAATTGGGCTTACAGAATTCAAAGATTCTAAAATCTAAATATGTAAAATTGTAAAAAAAAAAAAAAAAAAAAAAACCCTAAAAAAATTGTATATGTAAAACTTTAAAAGGACTGCATATTATTTAAAAATAATTCTAATCTGCCTCTTCCCTTGAGTAGCGTTCCTTGTTTATTCATTAGTAGCCACACAACAAAAATATAAGAGCAGTTATGCTGAATAATTAAATAAGACAAAATAATACATTTCATAATGAAAGATGCCCTCAAACTTCTGGAAATATTTTAAATGATTTAAGTCAGCAGGGGAGAAATCTGACAGCAGAAGACACAAGAAAAAATAGAGAAAACTGAAAAGGAATGTGAAAGAGGTAAAAATACAGTAAAAATCTTTCCCCCATTTGTTATTAATTACTTTTTCCTCCCAATCACAGTTTGAAAAATATTTAATGGCAAAATGCCACTGCTATAATTCTTAATTCTGCACTACAACCAAAAACATGAACATTTTTTAATTTTTATCTCCAGATTAAAGGATACATGAAAACTGAAGTAAAAACAATGTGATCACTAAAATCTCTATCAGGAAATTAGCTAAGTAGGAAGGTCAAAGTACAGTCTTAGCTGCGGATTTTACATCTTATCAGAAATATTAATGCCACACCACTGCCTTATGAAAAACAAATTTTGTCAAAATACAGTTAAAAGAAATCTCTTAATAAATCTGATGCTTACCTCACTGCTACCTCTAAGATTTGAAGGCATAGACTGATATTAACATTAATAAAACAACAGTTTTATCTATCAACATCTTCCGTAACATTTTCATGTATACAATTCCTTAGAGAGACCATAGGCAGAGGTGCATCTGTAGTGCTACAGATGTTGCAGCACTCTGAAGTGCTACAGAAATGTAGCAATGCCAGACATGGCTAAACATCTGAAGCCCTCAGCCACTTGCTGCAAAGGCACTCTGCATGCTCTCCAACCCAGGGGCAAAACATGGTTGCTCAGCTTTGCAGTTCTGCTTGCTTCCTCCCACAAGCATAGTGGAGCACTATGGGATAAAGGAGGACTGAGAGACTCCCTTCATTGCTATGGTGCACTGGACACGTTACCTGTGGTGCTACCAAACACAGAACTAAGGTGAAGTACTTGTTTAATTCAGAAACATTTTTGTGGTGCTTCTGCCATTCTGTAGCATGGTCAACTTTCCTAGCAACACAAATGTAACATTTGTCCACAGTCAGAGACTGAATATAGTGACAAAATGAAGAAAACTTGTCATATTACAATTAAGGTTGCCAGTTACAACACCACTGAATTAAAAGATGAAATAGATAAGTTTATTGAACTATTTATTTTAAATTATATGATTTAAAAGGTGTAGTTAACAGCTTAGTAGAAGTCTTTTGTTGTGAAAGGTATGGGATATATTAAAGTTAATTAATTTGTTAAAAAATAAATTAATACTAAATATTTTCCTCAATTGCCTATTTGTTGCAAAATGCAAAAATTCCAGGTTTTTTATTTCAGTTTTACTGTTTTCTAAAATACTTCTGAGGCATTTTAATTATATCTCTTAAAACTTTTCAGTGCTGCCTTCCAACCCATCACCCAACAGCAAATAGCAGAGATGATTAGGAGTGCCACTCTGCTGCTCAAGTGTGTAACATGCACAGTGCCCTAGGAGTACTGACATGCTGCATCATGCTTGGACCACTGGAGGATTCATTCCATCAGTAATGACATTAGCACAGATAAAGAAGGTGAAAATTTCAGGATTACCTTTGAAACTCCTGGCATCACAAGTATCACTAAGTTACCACAATGTTCATCAGGTACTCTAGTTTGAGTTGTGCGAATACGTCAACATTTATTTACTTTCTAATTATGTTTAGAATAAATCCCAGCTTTCATGTAAAACTCTGTGAACAACTAATTTTCATAAGCTGAAGTCCTATGTAAACTGGGAGCTGGAAAATAAGAGTTCAACTCTCATTCTTGTCACAGCCTGTACCATCTTGGACAAGACACTTGATTTTTTGGATGAGCGTCACAAAAAACCTTCCTAGCCCATTTTGGTACCAGAGAACCCCATAACTACACATGTTTTCTGACTACAATGGACTTAGGCACCTAAAGTTCTTTTACTCTACGTGCCCATGGTGCTGCCATCTTGGCTGGCCTGAAAATCAGGGCTCGGGACAGACATTCAAAGAGCCTGGGCCTAAAATGATTCAATCTTTGCAGGTTAGTCTAACCTGGCTAGGCTGAACTGGTTTGTAACTGTACAGACATCCCCTCTGGACTGAAGAAGTCTTGGCACATGCCTACAGTGGCTCAGGCTAGAAGCCAGGGGGGGAGAGAGCGGGGAGCTAGAGAAACCCTTTCTTCCCTTCCACAATGCTGAACTGAGGGGACATATGGCCAGGCCTGAGCAAATTTGAGAGGGGGAAAGATTTCAGAATTTACCTCTGCTTCTGTGCTTCCTACTGGCTAATTCAGGTGTTGCTCCCCAAACTCAGCATAGTGAATGCTGTGAATCCCAATCCTAGGCACCTAAGCTTCCTGACCTAAACTACAGGGATCTTAGATACATAACTCAGGTTTGTTAATTTCACTCTGGATCCAAGTATCCTTTATGATTTCTGCCCTCTATGCCTCCAACCCTCCTTAGTATAACAAACAAGATTATATTTGCATTTCCATGCCCTTTGTCTGTTTTGTCTGTTTAGACTGTAGCTGTCTGGTGCAGAGACCATCTCTCAAAGGTACACTTGGAGAGGTTTCAAAGGAGAGGGGGAGCCACTCTGCTCTGGACTGGACTGCAGCTATTAGTTACATGTGCAGGAGCCTGTAACGAAACAAAAAAATTGAGCTGCAGCCAGACACCTAATAAAGTTTATTTGGCTGCAGGAGGGGGCAAGCTGAGGGATGAGATAATAAAAGAAACAAAGCTTTTGATGGGTCTGAATAAATTCAAGTCAGCACAGCCTGATGAGCTTCATCTCAGGGTACTGAAGGAACTGAGAGAGGTCATCTCAGGGCTCTTGACAATAATATTTATGAAATTGTGGGAGATGGGCAAAGTACCAAAGGACTGGAAAAGGGGAAACATTACTATAAAAAGGGAAAAAGGGAGACCCAGGGAACTGCAGACTGGTTAACCTCACATTAGTACCCAGGAGCTTACTAGAACATATCCTAAGGAACTCCATTTGCAAACATCTAGATGACGAAATCCAGGCTATTGTAGGGAAAGGAAGATTCTTCCACAAGCAGCCAGCATGGATTTAAGAAGAAAAAAACCATGCTAAACAAGCATAAACTCCTATTACTTCACTGGAACAGAATCAGGTGTACAGAATTCAAAGATTCTAAAATCTCAATATGTAAATACTTTAACAAAGTAACTACTTGGGTTCACGAAGGGAATGCTGTGAATACAGCAGTATAGTATTTACATCTCAGGGGCCCTGACAATAATATTTATGAAATTGTGGGACTTCAGCAAAGCTTCTGACAAAGTCCCATGTGACCATCTCATAAACAAAATGGAAAATGTGGGCTAGGCAAAACTACTGTCAGGTAGGTAGGTAGACAACTGTCTCAATAGCTACAAGCAAAGTGTAAATACACATGGATCCATGTCATAATGGTAGGGGGTTTCAAATAGAATCCCATAGGGTTATCCTGGGCCCAGTGCTGTCCAACGTGATTTATTAATGTTGGAATTGGGAGTTTCTTGAGCAAAGTTGAGCAACAACTACAGGCTTGGCAACGGCAACCTGACCAGCACTACGAATGAAAGAGACCTGGGGGTAATAACAGACCACAGCATGAATATGAGCCTGCAGTGTGACACTTGTCAGCAGAGCAAATAATACTCTGGATGCATTTCCAAAAAGACCAAGGAGGTGATTCTTCCACTCTACTCGGCACTGGTGAGACCCCAACTGGAGTACTGCATATGGGACCCTACCTACGACTGGGCAGTGGGCATTTGGCAGTACACTCTATATAGAAGAGACAGGACAGAGAGGAAAGGTGGGGGGGTTGTGCTCTATGTCAAAGAGCGCCTCACATCATCAAGGATTAGCTTTGGGTTAGAGGACGGTCAGGCAGAGACACTATGAGTCAAACTACAAGGGGGGCGTGGTGAAAGGGACCTTACGGTGGGTATCTACTACAGACCACCCAACCAGGGGGAAGAGCTAGACCAGGACTTCTCCAGTCAGCTTATGGAAGCGGTTAGGTCAAGGGATGCTATTGTCATGGGTGACCTAAACTACCCAGTCATTTGCTGGGAGGAGCAGACAACCAGGTCTGACCACTCACGTAGGTTCCCGGCTGTATTACAGGACCTTCACCTTATCCAGGAAGTGCACAGCCCCACTAGGGGTAATGCCTTGCTGGACCTGGTCCTGGCCACGGGGGATGACCTGGTGAGGGGACTGCAGGTCCTTGACCACCTGGGCAATAGCAATCATCACCTGCTGGATTTCACTATCCAATGCAGGGTGTCTAGAGCTCACACCAAGGCTAAAGCCCTTGACTTCAGAAAGGCCAACTTCAATGAGCTTAGGAGACTAGTGGGGGAGGCACTAAGGGCCCAGAAGGTAGAGGAGATGGGAGCCCACGAGGGATGGTCGTACCTTAAGGGGGTGATCCTCCAGGCCCATAGTTTCTTTTTATGACCAGGTTACGAAACGCCTGGACACAGGAGGAGGGGTGGATGTCGTATACTTAGACTTCAGGAAGGCCTTCGATACGGTATCCCACCCCATACTGGTGAACAAGTTAAGAGGCTGTGACTTGGATGACTACACAGTCCGGTGGGTGGCGAATTGGCTGAAGGGTCGCACCCAGAGAGTCGTGGTGGATGGGTCGGTTTCGACCTGGAAGGGTGTGGGCAGTGGGGTCCCGCAGGGCTCGGTCCTTGGACCGATAATCTTTAATGTCTTCATCAGTGACTTGGACGAGGGAGTGAAATGTACTCTGTCCAAGTTTGCAGATGACACAAAGCTATGGGGAGAGGTGGACACGCTGGAGGGCAGGGAACAGCTGCAAGCAGATCTGGACAGGTTGGACAAGTGGGCAGAAAACAACAGAATGCAGTTCAACAAGGAGAAATGCAAAGTGCTGCACCTAGGGAGGAAGAATGTCCAGCACACCTACAGCCTAAGGAATGACCTGCTGGGTAGCACGGAAGTGGAAAGGGATCTTGGAGTCCTAGTGGACTCCAAGATGAACATGAGTTGGCAGTGTGACGAAGCCATCAGAAAAGCCAATGGCACTTCATTGTGCATCAGCAGATGCATGACGAATAGGTCCAAGGAGGTGATACTTCCCCTCTATCGGGCGCTGGTCAGACCGCAGTTGGAGTACTGCGTGCAATTCTGGGCGCCGCAATTCAAGAGGGATGCGGATAACCTGGAGAGGGTCCAGAGAAGGGCCACTCGTATGGTTAAGGGCCTGCAGACCAAGCCCTACGAGGAGAGACTAGAGAAACTGGATCTTTTCAGCCTCCGCAAGAGAAGGTTGAGAGGCGACCTTGTGGCTGCCTATAAGTTCATCACAAGGGCACAGAAGGGAATTGGTATTTATTCACCAAGGCGCCCCCGGGGGTTACAAGAAATAATGGCCACAAGCTAGCAGAGAGCAGATTTAGACTGGACATTAGGAAGAACTTCTTCACAGTTCAAGTGGCCAGGGTCTGGAACGGGCTTCCAAGGGAGGTGGTGCTCTCCCCTACCCTGGGGGTCTTCAAGAGGAGGTTAGATAGGCATCTAGCTGGGGTCATCTAAACCCAGCACTCTTTCCTGCCTATGCAGGGGGTCAGACTCGATGATCTATTGAGATCCCTTCTGACCCTAACATCTATGAATCTATGAATCAAAGGATAACAATCCTTGAGAGAAGCAAGGGGGGTAAGAGTGCTCAGAAACCCCCTTGGCTTAGCAAGGGCATTCAGCAACGCCTGAGGACTAAAAGGGAGGCATACAACCAGTGGAAGGAAGGAACTATCACCAAGGAGGAGTACTCCTCCTTGGCCCGGAAGTGTATGAGGGCTATTAGGAAGGCCAAGGCAGGTGATGGATCTCAGGCAAGCATCCAGGATTAAGGACAACAAAAAGTCCTTTTTCAAGTACATTGGGAGCAAGAAGAGGGCACCAGGCAATGTAGGGTCCCTGCAAGACACAAACGGTAATCTGGTGGCCACACCAAACAAGAAAGCTGATATTTTTAACAGTTTCTTTGCCTCTGTTTTCCTGAACAAGGACTGGGATATCCCACCTACCAGAGGTAGGGACAATCTTGGGGATAGCTCTATCAAGCCTTGAGTCAGTGCAGATGTAGTTCAGGATCTTCTGGAAGGGCTAGACATTTTTAAATCTTCAGGTCCAGATGCCCTCCACCCAAGGGTGTTGAGGGAGCTGGCAGGGGTCATCGCGGAGCCTTTGGCCCGGCTGTATGAGCATTCATGATCATCTGGCCAGGTGCCGGGGGATTGGAAACTGGCTAATGTGGTCCCTATTTTTAAGATGGGGAAGAAGCAGGACCCAAGTAATTATAGGCCTGTAAGCCTCACCTCGGTGCTCAGGAAGATCTTGGAGAGGATCATCAAGGAGCATATCTGTGGGGGGCCTGCAGGGGAGATCATGCTCAGGGGCAATCAGCATGGCTTCACAAAGGCAGGTCCTGCCAGACCAACCTGATTACCTTTTACGACCAAGTAACTAAATCCTTGGATGATGGTGTCGCTGTGGACATAGTCTTTCTAGACTTTAAGAAGGCCTTTGACACTGTCTCTCACCCCATCCTCATCAATAAATTAAGCGACTGCGGTATTGATGTCTGCACAGTTGGATGGGTAAAAAACTGGCTCACGGGGCGTACCCAGAGAGCAGTGGTGGACGGGTTGTACTCAACCTGGCAAGATGTGAGCAGTGGGGTACCCCAGGGCTCAGTCCTCAGGCCTGCACTGTTTAACATCTTCATCAGCGACTTGGACAAGGGGGTGGAAAGCACGCTGTCCAAGTTTGCTGATGACACTAAGATGTGCAGCGAGGTGGACACACTTGAAGGGAGAGAGAGGCTGCAACTAGATTTAGACAGACTACAAAAGTGGGCAGACGAGAATAGGATGTGGTTCAATGTAGACAAATGCAGGGTGCTGCGCCTTGGGAGAAGTAATCCACAGCATACATACAGGCTGGGAAGTTCCCTTCTTGAAAGCACAGAGGCAGAAAGGGATCTCGGAGTCATTATTGACTCCAAGATGAACATGAGCCGCCAACGCCAGACTGCAGCCAGCAAGGTCAGCCGTACCTTGTCATGCATCCAAAGGTGCATCTCAAGCCGGGCCAGAGAGGTGATAGTCCCCCTCTATGTGACTTTGGTCAGGCCGCAGTTGGAGTACTGCATCCAGTACTGGGCGCCGCACTTCAAAAGGGATGTGGCCAGCCTGGAGAGGGTTCAGAGGAGGGCCACCCGCTTGGTGAGAGGGCAGCAGGACAGGCCCTACGAGGAGAGACTGAAGGACCTGAACCTGTTCAGCCTCAGCAAGAGGAGGCTGGTGGCTGCCTACAAGCTCATCAAGGGGGATCAACAGCTAATAGGCAGAGCTCTTTTCTCCCCAGCACCACCTGGGGTGACAAGGAACAATGGTCATAAGCTGATGGAGAATAGGTTTAGGTGGGAGATCAGAAGGCAATATTTTACAGTTAGGGTGGCCAAAATCTGGAACCAACTTCCCAGGGAAGTGGTCCTCGCCCCTACCTTGGGCATATTCAAGAGGAGGTTGGATGATCACCTTTCTGGGGTCTTGTGAACCCAGCATTCATTCCTGCCTGTGGCAGGGGGTCAGGCTAGATGATCTGTTCAGGTCCCTCCTGACCCTAGCTACTATGAAACTATGTATCCAGTTCTGGGAGCTGCCCTTTAACAAGGACATGGTAAAACTTGAGAGAGTCCAAAGAAGGGCCACCCATATGATTAGAGGCTTGCACAGCAAGCCACATCAGGAAAGGCTGAAGGACCTGGGACTCTTCAGCCTAAAAAAGAGAAAGCCGAGAGGGGACTTGGTAGCAGCTTACTGCTCCGTCAGGGGAGTATATCAGGGGCTCAGTGAACAACTGTTCACCAGGGTACCCTTGGGGAAAACAAGGAGTAATGGCCACAAACTTCTGGAAGACCATTTCAGGCTCAACATTAGGAAAAACTTCTTCACAGTCAGGGTTTCCAGACAGTGGAATAAGTTCCCTCCAGAGGTGCTGCAATCACCTACCCTGGAAATCTTCAAGAGGAGACTGGACAGTCATCTTGCTGTCATTTTTCCTACAGGGTGCAGGGGGCTGGAACCAGTGATCTTCTAGTCCCTTGCAGCCTTACAATCTATGACTAAGTTGCAGATGACACAGAAGTAGGAAGGATTGCAAGCACACTGGAGGATGACAGTGCAATTTACAGGATCTTGACAGTTTGGAAAGCTGGGCTGGAGCTAACAGGATGAAATTCAAGGCTGATAAATGCAGCATGTTACAGCTCATGAAGAATAATAAAAAATAAATACAAAATGGGTGGCACCTGGCTGGATGGCAAGACTACAGAAAAGGGCCTGGGAGCCTTAGTAGTCTGGGAATCTACATTGTCACAAAAGAACAACGAAAGAAGCATTAGGTACAAGACATGAAAGGTGATATTGCCTTTCTATTCAGAACTAGTTAGGCCTCATCTACTCAGTACTGGTTAGGCCTCATCTAGATAACTGTATGCAGTTTTGGGGTTCACATTTCAAAAAGGACAGAAGGAAGTTAGAGAGGGTCCCAGAGGTAGGTGACAAAAAATGATAGAAAGGCTTGCAAGGCAAGTTGAATGAGAAAAGGTAGAAGGAAATAGGCATTTTTAGCTTGCAGAAAAGGAGCCTAGGAGTGGACACGACAGCAGTCTTCAAATATCCAAAGAGCTTTCCTAAATAGGGAAAACACCTTTTCTTTCTTGCTGCAGAGAGCAAAATGCAGACCAATGACTTGGAGCTGCAGCAAAATAGGTTTAGACTGGGTATTGGGAAAAACTTTTTCACTGTTAGAACAGTGAGGCAGTGGAATAGACTGCCTAGGGAAGTTGTGGACTGTCCACCACTGGATGTGTTCAAGAAGAGGTTAGATAAGCACTTGTATGGGTAGATTTGGGAGTACCTATGACTATATTCCACTACATGCTTCTGGGCTTTGCTAGTTGCCACATGGGGCCAGGAAGGATTTTTTTTCTCCTCCTGCCACCATAAGTGAGGGGTGGGGGTTGGGTTGCCTTCCTCAAGAACCATTGTGTGTTGGCTAGAGCCAAGACTGGGGATTTTGACTGGGGTGAACCAATGCTTCTGCTGGGACTTAAAGTTTCTGGCTAGAGGGTCTTACCACTCCAACTGCCATACTTGGGGTCAGGAAGGATTTTTTCCCTGTGTCAGACTGGTATGGAGGCTTTGCCTTCCTCTGTAGTAGAGATGTGGCCCTCTTGGATGTCTCAAACACTTTTTTAACAACCTCTGAAGCAGCAAAATATTGGCCATTGTGGTCTCCTTTGCTTTCCTTGTAGCAAATTAGGGTGCTTATGTCTTGTGGCTGTATCAGGATTGACCGGGTAGTTTTGCTGTTAGGTTACACAATGGATTTACATAGGATCATTTAGTTAGGGATCATATGTAAGGGGGCTGGCCTAGATGACCTCTGGAAGTCCCTTTCAGCCGCCCTGCTTTTCTATGATTTTATGAGATGTAGCAAAACTGTTCCAACTTTAACCCAGCTTCATCTGCATTTAAAGCTGGGGCAATTTAGCTCAATTGTATCACTAAAAGCTCATGCACACGTAACACCTGTTGCATGCTCCTGAGCATCATTACCTGCTCCTTTTACAAGACAGTCCAAGTGTATTTTTCTTCATGCCCATGCGTCCATTTTGAGCATAACATAATAGGGCACCCACCTCAGTTGAGGTCCCTGAATAATATTTAAATAAATAAATACTACATAATAATTAGTCAAGAGAATGAGATACTATTCCTGGATCTGTCACTGACTAAATGAACTGGCCTCTAACAAATAACTTAATCTGAGTACTTCAGTGTCCCCATATGGGAACAATTTTATTTACCCACTTTTAAAATCACTTCACATCCTCAGATACTTTAAATCAAGTATTATTAAAAATGTAACTTATTTTTGAAGTTTAGTCGTTGGTTCTTAGCATATTGAAGGCTACTAATAGTAAAATAAAGAATGTAACATTTGATACAAAAAAAATGATTCACAGATACGGTATGTTAATTATTGAATTCTAACATGTTACAAACTAGTATTTAAAAAAAACCCAAAACTTACAGCCAGAATAATTTTTGCCAATTTCAGGCACAGTGGGTCTGAACCAATGTCAACCAGCTTATATAATGTCTTCAGAAGCACAGTTCTTCTTTTAAATCTCTTTCCTAGCATATGTCCTTCTTCCAAGGCTTGATAGAGACTGGTACAGGCAAGGCAGAGCTTTTCTATATTGTCTTCTATTTGGGTGGAGAAAGTAAAAGTTAACCATTACAGACAAAATACAGATAAATGTTTGCATAATGGCACAAAAAATAAATCTTCCAATAAATCTCTTAGGATTCTGGCCTGTTAATAAAAGTATTGACAGCATTTGCTGGACCACAAAACATATTTTGATGTTGTTGTTGTTTTAAAAACAGTCGCTCCTGTTAAGCCAAGTGATTCGTAGAGCCAACAATGACATCCATTTACCTCATCTTATTTGAAGATAAGACGATAATGAAACATATTTTTACTTTTAATAATTAGACTAACCAGATACCAGGTATGAACCTTGGAGAATCTCGATGGATTCACTGAAGAGCTCTGCCAAATGTTACAGGCAAAAACTAAATAAATAAATAAATAAAAAAGGACAGCTGAGGAACATTATTCTAGCTACAAATCCACCCCAAAGGACATCCTATACCAGCTGCTGTTAGGGGTTCAAGTCTGAATTTATAGGCGAGATCCTGAACACACAGAAGAGGCTCAAAATGTGCTCAAATAGAGCTTTGTTTCTAAAATAACAACAAAGAAGAAAACCTGCAAACTACCAAAAAAAATCTACACCCTCAAAAGAACACAAATACACATTGATAAAAAAGAATAAAAGGCCACATCTATTCTCTAAAAATTAAATATTTTGTGTCTGAATTACTAGTTTTCTTTTGTTTTGCTTTTTTGCTTGCAGGCTACATCAGTAAGGTACATAAAGTACACTATAAGCTTACCTGAGATACTGCCATTATGAGTATCTACTGCATTTCTCAACACAGACATACTACTGTAATACCAATGTGGACAGCAGGTAGCTCAAGCAAATCTATATTACTAGAGAATTATAAAGAATTTTAAAGAAATGTCATGCTATATTTGAGGCTTGCCAAACTATCCTATGTAAACATACTGGACGGGTAGGTGATTTTCAATATTTTTAAAAATAAAGGGGTGATTTGTATATTTTATTTGCTAAATAACTTTAAAAATCCCCATAAGCCACACAAACTGAGATTTTAATTTTTGTTTGTTTTTTATTACAATGAATTTAGTATTTGGGAGAGGTGGTTGACTAGCAAAGAAAATACATGAGAGCTTTACTTAGCCACCAGACTTAATAAAAAATTATGATTAAAAATAAATAAAACCACTGATTATGTTTAGATTATAATAATTTTAATAAGCCTAAGAGGACATTTGAATTTAATATAAAATATGTTTAGGTTTAACATTTCTTAAAACATTTAAATGAAAAGTTACATGCTGAAATTGTAAGACTATCAAAAATCGGGTTACAGGTTGCATGCTTTTTCTATATAAAGATCAGAGGGAAAACAGGTACCTTCCGAGGTCAAATAATACACACTAGGCTTTATACTATATTAAAGGACTAATGGTGCAGGCAGATGTACTATTGGGTGCAAGAGATGGGAAAGTCATTACAGGTACTGTAGCTCACCCTCTGATTACAGGAAACACCATTATGTACCTCGCTGGCATCATACGCTAAGCCTGCCTGTGTGGTCTCATACTTCTATTTTATAGCTTCTCCCTATCTGAACTGTGCTAAATTCTGTTTGAAAATTTCTGTAGAAGTTTATGCATCTAAAACACTTAAAATCTGTTCTGTTTAATAAAAATAATGTTATGTGCTGTTTTGTGCATGCAGTTAAATTCCAGTTACTATCCTGGTGTCAAGCAAACACATTAATCATGAATAGAAATGAACTGTCTGGAAATAAGCAATATCTCATTTAGTATTTTTTAATATATTAACATTCAAAATTAGTATGAATCTGCCAATATTAAGCAATATATGTAATTATTTAAATAAATGATAGTTACAGTGTACCCTCCTGCACATGAAAAAGATGCATGAAATCTAGGAAATGTACCAAATCTCTATTTAATTGTCATCAGGATGCTTTAATAATTTAACCAAACAATGAAAATACACCTCTTTTAAAGAAAGTAACTGAAGTACAGTCAAAGAAGTCAATTAAAAATCAATTAATTAAATTGAGGCTTTCCACTTTCTGATTTAAATCAATACACTCTTTTGCCCTCAAAACGGGACTCTCTCTTGCAGTATCAGTGTCGCATCAATACATTTCAACTTTAGTCTAGGTAAGTAACAACATAAGATTATCTCTTTGGTCTCCCTCTTGAGACAATCAGTAACAATTGTGGCAACAATATCTATCCTGTGGGTAGCTGTCCATTAAGAATTGGACAAAAACCATGAATTCATTTCATGTAAGTGGAAGACTTCGGCAATTTTTCCATTGCAAACTTTTACAGTTCATATAGTGACTTGTCTACAAGTGAAAAAAACATGACATACTTGCTGTGAAAATGTCAAAGCTAAAAAGTTTTTCTATATACAATTTTATAGCTAATGTAAAGATTTAAGGAAGTTTTAGAACTTCTTACTTAGTGTGCATTTTACACACTCCCCAGTCAGTTACTTTGGGTTATAACTGTAAAACATTTATGTTCCTTTATGTAAGATGACCACTGGCATCAATTCTTTATAACCTCTGTGCCTTTTGGTAGGTGATGGGAAATTTCACAGAGCCAGCCTCACTTCAGGTAGATCCTGGGAAGAACAGGCAAAACTACAATAACTACATACAAGATAGAACAAAGTCTTCCACTTGTGACATGAGATGAAGCAAGGCCATCATCCTATTCCCACTTCTGCCAGGGCAGCAGGAGTGTCACAGAAGTGAAAATGGAAGTTATAGCTCAACAATAGCTACATTTCACTGCTTGTCAAGAAGCTCAGAGAAAAAAAAATCCATAAAATGTTCTTTTGCTTACCCCCCAACAACTGTTTTTTGTCCAAATGCCTATACTGCTTTACTCACTAAAGGCAAGTATTTGTTTTGATCATGTAACAATCATATGAAAACAGAATGCCAATCACAGGAACTCGGCTGATAACTTCAGAATTAAAATCAGATTTCTTTCAAACAGAAACTGTTTTCTAGAAATATATATTCTGAAAAAGAGCCTGTTTATTAATATACTAGCAAAGTGCCCATCAAGAATGATGGGCGGGCAACAGAGACAGAGTGCCACCATGCACTGACACGCACTGCCACCACTCTGTATCTGGCCACACGCAACCCCCCCACTGCTCCGTGTCCGGCCCCATGCACCCCCCCCACACCTGACACACACCAATCCACACACATGCCACACCCACCCAGCCACCCCTCACGTGGGGCACACTCCCCTCTCTGGCTTCCTGCGCAGCACCCTGCAGCCATGTGCTCAGGCAGGTTCCCCCTGTGCAGGGGGGGCGTGGCCGCAGGGTGCAGGCAGGGGGGTGTGCCCTGCCCTGCAGCCACATGCTGCAGCCAGTGGGTGCTGCCCATGCCCCCCAGGCCTGTCCTCACAGCATCCTGAGGCCACGCACCACGCTCCTCCCCCAGTGCCAGGAGTACCTGCCAGTTGTGGGCAGCAGGGCACACACGGTGCGTGGCTGCAGGGTGCTGGGTGGGGAAAGAGCACATGAGGTGCAGGCAGCGCCCATTGCCTTTACCACGTGGGGCAAGGCACACCCCCCCATGCCTGCTCCCTGCACGGCACTCTGCAGTCACATGCCAGGCCCCCCCCTCTGCTGTGAGCTACAGAGGGGGCATGGCGCAGGGGGGCAGGTGCACAGCTGCAGGCAGCCCTGAGGGAAGTGGGCAGGGGGATGCAGGCAGTGCCCACTGGCTGCAGCACATGGCCGCAGGGCAGGTGTTGCCCCTCATGGACGCTCCCCACGCGGCACCCGGCAGCCATGCAACCCGCGCCTGTGTTTTGGTGCTCCTGGCATGTCGGGGGGTGGCAAGTGTGGCATGCAATGTGGGGTGTGGGGTGTGACCCCACATGGCTGGTCCCCCACAGTGGGGAGAACAGCCTGGCCCCGCCTGCCTCAGCCCCCACCTCCGCCTGTCTGTCCTAAGGCTCTAGGCCGCACATATGGACAGACAGACAGAAATGGTAAGGCTTTTATTATATTAGAATTAACATGCAGAACCAAACACATTTCTTCAATAAATTTGTGTAAGATTAGCTGAAAGAATTTAAAGTACATGGCTGCCTACAACAGTAAACACTAGCATTACCAACAGATCCACTCATGGAATTAAAATGACAGAATTTTAATATTGGCGTACAAATAAATACTGTAATTGTGCAGTGAAGAGCCCAAATAAAGGAAGTGCATCATGCAGCTGCAGAAGGGGTTGATTCCATTATTCTAGCTTTAATCAACATGAATAGTCAAGAAACAGCAAGACTGTTATTATCAATGGTTTGTAGCAATGTATTCAATTGACTGGTGGGAACAGACTGAAGAATAATTTTTTAAAAAGGAAAAGTTAAGGTATTACGTTTCAAATGTTGAAGTTAAAAATTAAGAAAATACAAAATGTGTCCTTGTCCTTGCTCTACCACGTGAGACTATAGGTTCCACTCCATCTTTAAAAAATCTTTAGCTTGTATTGCAATGTCATCCTACCCTCTGCATCTTTCTAATTAACTGATTTAAATGAAGTCCCTCTAATTCCAGCAAGGAGAGAAGGAATTAGGCTGCAGTTTTCAAGCTTTCTAACCAATGTTTCATATTAATCAGCTGATGAAGTGTGCAGTCGTCCTAGAATGATTCCTGCACGTATGAAACAATTAAGCATTTTGTGCTTCATTTTCCATTCCCTTGTTCTTCATGTGGTCATTAGCATCTGTGCAAAGTTTGTGAAAAAAATTATCCTGATTCTCCAGCATTTTATATCCAATAATGTACAGTAACCTGCCTGTGTAGGATAACAAGGGTTTCTAAATATACCTCAAAGGAAACCATTGTATTTAATAAAAATCCATTAAGGAAGGAAACTAAGATTTTTAAGAGCTTGTCTTCCATCTACAAAAGTGACAAAATTCAAGGTTAAGCCTTCCAAACCCATTTTCAACTACTATTTTGTACCAACATTACTGATCATTACAAAGCTTTCCAAGACACCCAAAATTTACAACTATGAGTCATACTCCAGTGGAAGCTTTAATTCCGATTTGCTCCCTTATAAATTTAATTCAGGCCCTTAACCCTTTGTCTGTTCTCTATAAACCAGGGGTGTCAAACATACAGCCCTCAGGCAGGATCCCATCCACAGCGAAGATACATCTGGCCCACCAGTCTACTGGCCACTGATGCTCCCCACTGCCACTGATGCCACTGCTCCTTGCCCCCTGGTTCTGGCCTGTAAGGAGCCTCACAGTCCAGTTCCAGCCTAGGCCACGGACTATGGCTACGTGTAAAAGAATAAGCCTGTTGCAGCACATTTCTCTTCAGATAATCATAGACAACAGTCACACAGAGGAACCCCATTTGGGTTTCTTGGGGTTAGACCTAGGGCAGTTCTGAGACAAATCTTTTTTATGTTGATAAGTTACTGAACATATGAACACCTTTAGGAATAACTTACCTAATGACTGTTAACTCATAAGAATAAGTGTCAGTAGTACTCTTCTGTTCTAACCTCTACTTCAGAAATATTGTAAAATATGTACTCACTATTATTGAATTATCCAAGAAGCCTTACTTACCACTCTCTAATTCACATAAAATTGGTAAAATCTTTACATTCCAATAGTTTTCTTCCTCTTCCGATTCATTTACTTTTGAGTCATCCTTCAAACCTTCAAAGTACATTTAAGAGAATACATTAGGAAGACGATTTAACTGCAGCATGAATATAAAGTCAGAAATATTTTATTAAATCAGGTTAACTATGATAGTGCTCCATTTCACTAGCTTCTGAAAAGTCCACTTCATCCCAAATATGTATTTTTATTTAAAACTTTCTCAAAATTAATTAATTTTGATATCTTTCTAAAAGGTATAACTTTAATTCCAACACATGCTAATGATTAAGTTTAAGACCTGATACAGGAGGTACTGGTTGAAATTCTATTGCATGTATTATGCAAATTAAGATAGATGGTCATAATTGGTTCTTCTGGGCTTAAAATATATATATCTATTCATTCAATTTCTAAAAAAATGTAGTATGTAAGTAGCTTATTATATGAATATAGCCTCAGGTCTTCTTTGAGTAGAAAGATATATTTCTGAAGCAGGACTGAAAAAAGAAAAAATTTTCATCCTAACTCAAAAATTTCACTCTTCAGATTGCTGCACAAAATCTGGCAGAATAATTTTGATTAGGAATAAACACAACACACACACACACACACACACACACACACACACACACACACAAAGGGTTTACATAGCCTTATCTGTACTTATCTGATCAGATCACTCAACAGAGGGGACAGTAGTTTTAGGCTTGAGTGGGTAGTCAATATTCTGGGTCTTGTGGGTTGTTTCTGCTGGTGGACAAATCGTTAGGTATTTCTTTGATGGAATTCTGCTTATCTAAAAAGAATGCACACAAACGCCATGCACAGGGCTTATGTTCCTTCCAGGAGAATCACTGCTCTCTTAGTAGAAAATGCACGCATAGATTAATTCACTTTCTCCTGGAGGAAGCATGCCTCCTCCAGGAGAAAAAATTTCCAGGTTCACACATGGAATCTCTCTTAAGTGACAGATTCTCTCCTGCCAGAACAAATGGCTGTACTGCTCAACTTCTCCATGACTGGGAAGAATGTCACCAGTTTGGAGAAGCAAGGGAAGTCTTTCCCTGCCACTCCACTCCCCCTAGGAATGGGAGGACTGGAAAAGTCACTGCTTCCTACACCTTCCCCAAACTGGCATTACCCCAGCCTGAGGACAATGTGTAGAGCAGGGGAGACAGGATGGCTGCAGAATGAACACCTATACTGCTCCCTTTCCTGAAAATATTTCTAGCAGTGGAAATGAAAGCCTGTTCATACCCAGTCATGGTTTCCAGAACACAGTAGGAATCAAACTGTAATAAGCTTCCTCTCTCACAGATAGGTCTCTTTTTCCAACAAAGACGCTGCTCAAAATGTTCCCTTTCACTTTCTATCAGTGCCCTGTTTTCAGTCCTTCCATGCTACCTGCCTGTCCTTCTAAGCAAAAATACTTACCTTTCAACCCTAGCAAATATTTAAAAACATACATCACACTGTTTGGCTAGTGATCCATGAACACCACTGTTCTTTTATGCTATCCCTTCCCTAAATTGTCAATCTCTGTCTTGCAGTCTTCAGATTCTTTACCTGCACTAATTTTTGCAAGGATCTCCTGAAAAAAGTAATTCCTCTAATAATTACAAAGCTTATTTTAATCTCAAAACTCAATGTGTTCATTACCAATTGGTAGCCATTTTATATTGTAGCAATATTGTTCTTTAACTTAAATAGTTGTTCTCCCTTCCTGATAAATTTACCGTTTAAATATTTATACAACATAATCATATCTGCTCTCATCCTTCATTTTGCTAAACTAAACAAACCAACCTTTTATTCTCATCTCCATTTCCTTACCTATCCTAGTAACCTTCCCTTACATATGTTCCAGTTGAATCTTTCTCCAAAAGTTACCAAAACTGTCTACCGATACTTGCTCTTGTCTCTGCTAAGTAAGCCCCCCTTAATACATGGTACAACTGCATTAGCCTTGTTATGGCTGCTTCATGTTGATGATGTATGGTTGTCCTACAATCAACCTGTATACCTGCGTCATTCTCTTTTTTTGCCTCCAGTCCACGACTGTACCCTCTTACAGCCAAAGTTCTAGTACTTAGCCCCTAAGTGCATGACTTTGTACTTTACAGTATTTAACTTCATACTATTTCTACTGCTCCACTCCAGAAGGTATTCTAATTCTTTCTGTGAAATAATCGAATCTCCTCCACACCAGCAATATCCCTCATCTTTGTGTTATCTCCAAATTGTATAAGTATTCACTAGCTCATGCACTAATGTTACTAATGAAAATGACAAGCAGGATGGGTCCCAAGACGTCTTTGAGGAACACCGCCATTTTGAAGCATGGGGGCATGGGGACGCTGACATGCGAGATGCTCCAGGTGCTTTAATTAGAGCGGCGCTCAGAGCCACTCTAAATAAAGTCCATGTCCCCCCTTTCCCGCCGAGCACATGTATAGATGCCTATCCTTATTAACAGCAAACAACTTCCTAATACTATATGGTAAAAGCATAATAAACAGGAAAACAAGATACTGCGATTGGGGCACTGGCCTCTGCAGCTAAGAGGGCAGAACTTACATAGACACACTCAATACACAATACCTCTCCCCACTAAATAATGTCCAGTAGTCCTGTAAACATTTGGACTGGATGGTGACCTGTTTTGCGTGGCCCTCTTCAGAAGTAACAGAATTTCCACTAGCAACAGAAGTAGGTTGCTTTGGCTCTACTAAAGTAGCTTCAGCAACTGGAAGTGTTGATGGGTCTGAAACAGCAGCTGCTGCACTTGTCAGAATTGTTTCCACTAGTGCTGCAATGCCTTCTGGTGTTGCAGAGGTCACATTGTCCGAGACTTGACCCTGCATGTGGTCAACATGACTGCAAAGTGTCTTTCCATCTGATGTCTGGGTCTTAAATGATACTGGACCTGTAGCCCCAAGGACTGATGCAGGCATCCACTGTGGCCAAGTTGCATACATTTGGATGTATACAGGTTCGTCTGATTCAAAGCTCCTTACAGGTGAAACATCAGGGTTTCTTGGAGAACTGGATTTCTTGCCTTATCTGGTATTCAGCTACCACACCTTGGTGGAGCCAATACAAGCAAGTTTTCAGCTGGCGATAGTAGTTCCACTTCTGCAGGGCCATGACGCGTAGTAGCACATGGAGTTACAACCTACTGTGTAAGAAATTAGCTAATTGTTGGTTCCAGTCACCATCAACAATTTACTTCAAGGCATCATAGTAGTTTGGACCATCTGTTTGGTTTGGCCATTTGCTGACAGGTAGAATGGTGCAGATATTGTGTAACAGAGCAATGGCATCTACCTGGAGAGGAGGATTCTAGCATCAAAACTTCAGAGAGAGAAGGAACAGTGAATTCAGAACACGATAATGGTACACAACTCAATGCATCTTCATTAGCTATTGACACTCCACGGCAACGTTGAAATTCACAGTAACTTGCATTTAAAATAAGGACCAATGAGGCATATGTGGTGAAATGATTCTTGGTCCATTCTTGGTGAATAACCCTAGCAACAGTTTATGATCTGCCACAGTTGTGAATCTGTGGCCATATACAGTCACGGGATTTCTTAATCCCAGTTATGACTATAAGAGCTTCTCTATGTATTTGGACATAATTCGTCTCAGTTTTATTCATAGTTCATGAAAGGTAGGCAATGGGAGCTTTACATCCATTTTTCTGCAGGTGGTTAAAGAAAGCTCCTACTCCATATGGTGAAATACTGCAAGTAAGCAGAAGTGTTTTCTCCATGTCATAAAGAACTACCATACTGTCAGATGACAGCAATTGCTTCACATCATTGAAAGCCTGGTTATGTAGTTTAATCCATTTCCATGCAGCATCTTTATCCAAAATAATGCAAAAGCTCAGCAACTGTAGCCTTGTTTTTTAGGAAAGAATGGTAGAAATTAAGCAGACTCAGGAACATTTGCAGTTTTGGCTTATTCTTAGGTGTTGGAACCTTATGAATAGCTTCTACCTTTGCACCCATTGGATGAATTCTGGTTACATCAACTTGGAACCCCAGGAACTCCACACTGGTTACTCCAAAAGCACATTTGCTCTTTCTTGAGTTTCAGACCAGCATTGGAGATACAGTATAACGCTTCTCACAGTCGGAAAACTAATTCCGACATGGACCCTGCTCCAGTGAGGACGTCATCAAAATATGGCATTATCCCCTTATGACCTTCAAATTGGTTATCCATAACCTTTGGAAAAACTCCTGGTGCAATGTTTATTCCAAATTGTAAGCACTTAGCTCAAAAGGCTCCCATTATGGGTAATGATTTTCTGTGCATCATTGGTTTGATCATCCATAAGGAGTTGTTGATATGTTTGGGCCAAATCTAATTTAGGAAAACCTTCCCTCTAGCAAAAGTGGTAAGGAGGTGGTTTATTGCTGAAATCTGGTATGGGTATTTCTGTAGTGCCTTTTTAATAGTACACCTGTAGTCAGCACATAATCAAATATCAATGTTTGGCTTCATGGTCGGTACAATGTAAGAAACCCATGTTGGATTTAAGTTTGTGGAATAAGATACCTTAGAAGCAAGTCAATCAATCTTTGTGTCAAAGTTTTGGATGAAGGGTGAAGGCAACATGTCAAACTGGAGCCAGACTCAGATCCAATGTAAATGACACAGGCTGGCCCTCATAGGGAAGGATCACTGGAATTCACACCAAAAGTGTACTGTACGGCAGCTCCTTTAATCTCGCAGTTTCTCCCGCATGTCCCCCTGCTGCTGATTGATGGAAGGGCTCTGCAGCTCATCCCTGATAGGTGGGGAGGTGAAAACCACGGTTTTAAACATGCTATGTTTTTTGCCTCCTGCTGCCGATTGGTGGAGGGACCCCTGTGGCCCCACCATTGTTCAGTTGACCACATAGGCACTGCTGACTGGATGCTTAGATTTCCCTTGAATGGAGTGAAGCAGCTTCATATGCAAGGAATTCTTATAGAGCCATGGCAAACATTAAGTTATTCTTTGTAAGAAGTCTGCATTGTAGGGCTTTGTCTCAAACCCCATATGCAAGATGATCTTTAAGAGACCCAAGGCTGATGTCAAAATTACAGTTCTCAGACAATTAACACAAGACTGCTATCTATGCAGCAATTCCTTCCTCTGGCAACTGATTTTGTTAGTTGAAATGCATGGTTTCAACTATGAAACTGGTGCATGGTTTCAGATAGGAGTGCAAAGTGATTTTTAGGGGTGTAGGTTGTAGCCGTGTTGGTCTAAGGACATAGGCAGACAAGGTTCTTTGGGTGAATCTGATATCTTTTATTAAACCAACTTAAGTAGTTGGAAAACAATTTTTAAGCAAGCTTTCAGGTTCAAAAAACCCTTTGCCAGGCTAAGGAAGTTTCAGCAGTTGGTATGACTAATCACTAAAAGTGATTTTTTAGCAATTTGAGGATCTTGTGGTATGACTTGTTACAGGGTTTGGCTAGGGATACAAGGTAATGAATAATCTGAAAAGTCTTTGAGCCAATGAAGCTTAGCAGCACTGCAAAGTTTTGGTTATCATTAGTAATTTTATTAGCTTATTAGTGGAGCAGTTCTTTTCTAATGGTATAGTTACTTTCTGGCCTGCTGAAAAACTGAGGGAGAGATTTTCAAAATCACCTAGGGGACTTAGAAATACGAATCTCATTGACTATAATTTTAAATCATGCTCCCAAATCCCTTCAGGCACTTGTGAGGAACTCACTCCTACCTCCCCCAGTAGTATTTTTTAAGGCAATGATCAGTTTGCTTTCACAACAATAGGAAAGGTTCAGAGTGAATGTTTATTAAACAGAAATAGGCAATTTGGGGAAGACAAAATGTTCATATGTGTTCTTACTATTCAGTTTCAAGATATTTAGCATATTCTTTTAGTTAATGGTATATTTTAAAATTCTGAGAATTTTCAAACAAAGTATTTTGTCTCCTTGTAGTAATAATTATAAAATATTCTTAAATTTGATCCATTCTCTGGAGGAATACGACCAAACAGATTCCATACCAGGTCAGATCACTGCTAGTATACGAGAATCCTTAGCCGGCACAGTACCTGCAATCAATGGGAACTTTTCTTTTGACAATGGGTTTTGGATCAGTTGCATAGAGATGGTTTCTATCGCTCCCTTCTAATGGCCCTTGAATAGGGAACGTTCAGAGAGAATGGAAAAGGATGTAGCTTGAATGCTGATGTATACTTTTGCTATTCTCACCTGGTGGACAGTCTCTTAGAGCTGGCATCAAACAGATCTGAAAAAATCAGCTCACTCCCAGCAACCTCCCTACACTCTGATGGTCAGAAACTGTATGCAACAAGGAGTGTGAGTCATTGTCTCTTGCAAATCTTCTGGAATATTACTGAACAGTGTTCAAAGATCATTTAAGCTATGTTATAAACCCATTGATTTTATCTCTAAGCTTTATTTAATCACTGAATCTATCTTATTATAATAACATTTACATAAGATTACTTTCAGTATTCATTTTTTTTAAATAAATGACTGGGAACAAAATTCATACATGACTGCTGAATAAAAAGAAAAGAATTGTGAATGCTAGAGTATGTATACCATTCATTAAGACAGTAGTACACCGATTAGAAACACTGGTTAATAACATTAGGTGCAAACTTACATAACAGTTTGTCCAGCTCCTTCACTATATAAATCTTAGCATAGCAATTATTTTACACACACAATGTGTCCTCTAATGAAAACATAAAAATTAAGATCTCTTCCTCAGAACAGTCTTTTGACCCATAAGTCACCACGTGCGTTAAGAATTATTTGGAGGGGTGAAATAAGGATAAAAGTTCATCTCTGATATACTTTGAAAAATCCAGTTTTTTCTGTACTTTGTAAACTGTGACTTTCTTTAAGATATACCCATTGAAAAATCTATTCAGAATATCTATTTCAAGGGATTATATAAAATAGTTGCTGCTCCCTGGGAAAAAGACTGGACAGTAAAAGTCTTGTAGGATTTGTATAAAATTATTTCCTTTGCAGACCTTTTACATTTCCTAAATGAAATGACCAGATAGTTTTGCTTGGGTTCCTACCAATCAAGAGTTTATTTAATAAAATTCTCCACCAGAATTTGCAACAAAGAGAAAGAAGTCTCTACTCTGGATAATGTAAGGGAGCCCAGATGAAATGTTAAAAGTTCATATTTCTGCTTCCTGCCACAGCATCTGCATGCAAATAAGATTGCCTGCTTTCCCTTAACGATTCTCACATATCATGCCTTAAGTTCATGCTAAGGCCTTCTAGTAACCATGCACACTCATACCTTTATCCACCTGAGAAATCTCAACGAACAGGATTACTCATTTGTGTAGTTTTTTGCCAAAGTTCATACAAAACCAAAATATACTGTCAACCTAAAACTGGACTATTCAGCTTTCATTAGAGTGAAGAGAAAGATTTTTAAAATCACTCAGGTACATCAGAATAATACACCAATTGTGATAGCCACAATTTTTCTTTTTTTGTTTCCAAGATAATTCTTGTAACCTCGAACACGCAGCTTGTAATATGTAATATTAAATCCCAGAACAAAATTAGAAGCATCTAATGTTGTGATGCTGAAGAATAGGACAATAAAGCTTTGCACTTTGCAAACTTGGGAAGTTTTGTTTTGTTTTTTTTAAGAAACTTGGTGAAAATGAGTAGCTGAAGTCAAAATACTGTAGTTGATCCTGTATTTTTCAACTGTGCAAATTATGATTCAACAGGAAACAGATACTTAAAGCAAAAAGTTCAGCATGGTGAAGATTCTGCTGTCTCAACTGGTTCATAGGCCTCAACCACAGCTTTGCATTCTGGTCACAAAAAATTATATTATTAATAGGCCTATGTTTATTGGTTGCTGTTTTTAGCATATAAATACCAGAGCCTTAGCAACACCAAGCTTTAAAAAGCTGAGTCCTACCTTATTATCTTTTAGCCTCTTTACAGAATACCCACAGGCCACAAATATACCAAACTTAAGATAGTGTAGCTCTTCTCTTAAAAACTGTGGTTAAAAGTGTACAGATAAAATCATACTTGAAAAATGTTGATATCTCATTTGAATATTTTTGCACATAAATTGAAGGAAATGTACTTCTGAATTTATACTGGTATTCCACAACATACAGCTATTTAAAGATCAACCACGTATTTCACCTAACATAGATAAAAAATGGTTTCTTTTGTAAAGATAAAGGTCATTACATGCTTAATTTACATTACAAATAAAAAAGCCCTAGTAATCCACACAGCCTCTTTAATGGTGCAAATTAAGACACCTGTGCATATATAAAACATGAACCTAGAAAGCATTGACCATCTCCTATAAAACCTTGAGCGCTGTCAAGTACATTTGAAGTTAACAAAAATTGTAGGTGCCGATTACCTCACAGGTGGTACCTACAGTTTTCCATGACCAAACTTATAATCAATTAAAAATATATATAACTTTAGCAGCAAAGCAGCAGCTGTAGGATTATCAATCAGATTCTTAACTATAATAAGAATCTGTTATATAAACGGAATGAACCCACAACGGGAAAAAGCTGTATCCTTTGCATAGGTCCATTAACCTCAGTAGGAGTATATCAATTTCAAACACCTGAGGCTCTGTCCTAGGTATTAAAATCTTTACATAGCACTGGTAAATTCTCAAGACCAAACAGAAAAGTTAGCATTTGTAAATGACAAAGTGTTAGGAAGTCCTATTCAATGTCTCTGAAAATTAAGCTACTAAATCTCCAATATTGTCCTTTTAGATCCACAATGTTTTTAACAATTGAAAAAACCCACTATCCCACTGAGAGCAAAGAAAAGAAAACCTGGGGAAAAACTTAAGTTGGACGATTTATTTGTTCATTCTTCAAGTCAGCATATACAAAAAAGAAAAATGAGTAGGTGAAAGATTTTAAAATGGCATATGTTATACCTTCTTGGTTTCCTGATTTACCCCAGTCAGTGTTGCTTGGACACGATGCAGCCCTGCCATATTTTTTAATCTGATTACTGAAAGAAACAGAGACAAAAAATCTACTATAGGATAAATAACCAAAATGCTTCTTTCTCCAAACACTGTTAATATGAGATCAGTATGCTCTCCAATTAATAACTCAGTATCTTTTCATGATTTCGTAAGTAATTATTTTGTCCCTACATACAAAATGCTACTTACATTTAGATATCACTTCCTTTAGTACTTAAAAAGAACCTTATGAAACAAAGACACATTTATACCACAAGAGGTCACTATTATGGAATGCAAAAACATGCATTTTTCTTTGAACAACAAGTAAAACTGAGAAGTGAAAGCAACAATAGCATGAACATTTCTCATTTGCATTCTGTGAAGCAAGATTTTTGTAAACTAAATCTGGACTCATTTTAAACTTTGCAAATTAAGTTTTTTACAGAGACTTACTATAATATATTCAATAAGAGTAATGAGTGTTTATAAAAATAATTCACTTAACAGATTTTATTAATACTATTCTTTAGAGACAGAAAAAAGACAATCGACTAACATTATTCAATGAAAAAAGTTATAAATTATAAATCTTTGCGACAGCCAGCGCTCACTGCATAATAATTGTTCTTTTTTGCATCTACTAATCTGTACTACCTACCCCATTGCTTTGTAAAGCAATTTTATGGCTAATACTATGTTTTCATCTGAAAAGATTCTTGTTTATGTAATCAACTTTTGGGAAAAAGGAAACTAATACATGGGCATACTTGATTTCACCACTGTTGATAAAACTATTGTGTTTGCCTTATCTATCTACATACCCAGCACTGATATTTGGGAACAGACCAGTAGCAAGTACCCTTTAAAATTAAGATGCTAAGATCTTCCTTATTTAAACTTTGCCAGAAAGGTTTTATAAGCAGGGATCCAGGTTTTCCATTTCCCAAGGAAAAACAAAGAAAACTACAGATTTCCCTTTTTTTTTTTTTTTTTAAATCAGAGAAAATGCAGATTTCTCCTTTTAGCAAAGAAACCCGTGGATTTCCTGCTTTTGCAAACAGCTTTGCAGACTGGTTGAGCTCCAGCCTGCAAAAGCTGTTTGTAAACAGGGCAGGAAACCCTAGCCCTGCCCAGAGGGAGAGGGGGAGGGGGAGGGGGAGGGGAGGGCCTGAGACTCTCAGTCAGCCACAGCTCCGCTTGGCTCAGTTCAGTCTCACTCTTCTCATGAGACTGAGGTAAGTGGGGCTTGCAGGGGGCTGGGGGCCCCTCTGGCAGGGCTGGGGGGTTGCAGTTCGTGGCCGTGGGGAGCAAGGAGCTGGCCCCACCCACACCTGAGCAGGCAGCAGCAGTGGGGGAACCAGTTCCATGCTGCTTCTGCTGCAGCTACCTGCTATTGGGGGAAGGGAGCTGCAGACTTGGGGCCAGTGCTGGAGGGCAAGGCAAGGACTGTGGGTGGGGGGCAAGAGGCACAAGTGGGGGGGGGGGAAACTAGCGCAGTGAAAGGCACCAGCAGGGTTGGGGGGGGTGCTGTAGGGGGCTTTTAATTTTAATAATAAATTTTGGGGGTTTTGTCAGAGACTTTGTGATTTTTCGTAAGAGAATTTGTGATTTTTTTTAATCAGAGAAAACCAGGATCTCATAAGCAAGGTAATGTAACTCAATGTTTTCTGTTTTCAGCATAAATTTTACTTAACACTTACCTTTTATAGCTCTCCTAGCAATACAAATCATTCTCTTAAATTTGCTTCTTACAGATAAGGTTTTACTAGTAAGACTACTGGACATATCTTATTTGTTAATGTGAGAAACACATGCTCTTAAGAAACACTTGGATGCCCATCTTGCTGGGATCATTTGACCCCTGATGACTACCTGCCCTTTGGGCAGGGGGCTGGACCTGATGATCTTGCTAGATCCCTTCCAGCCTTGATGTCTATGAAATCTATGAAATTTATGAATGCTCTGAAGTCTTAAGGTATAAAGTTAAATACTTGTTTAAAGCTAGGGACAGAAGTTACACAGAAACCAGTATAAGTGATAGGAAACCAGTTCAAACCTGTAATATAAAAGAAGTTCAGTGCATCTAATCTGCTTCCAAACTGGTTGAAACTGGTTTAAGATGGATGGATGTAGTATCAGACTCAAGGCAAGGTTCTTTGGGTAGATGTGATATCCTCTGTTAGACCAACTAAACAGCTGGAAAAAAACACAGCTACAACCAACAACCCTGTATCAGACTTAACCGATTTAGGATAAATCAGCTTACTGAAAGCATCCCAGGATGCTTTGCACCTTCCGTGAAAACCTCCCCTCACAGGGTGGGCAGGCTAGGCTTGGTCCAAACTGTCTGCTCCAGGACCCACCAGCTTCTGGCCTGGACCCATGCAGGCAGATGGCTGCATTTATGGAATCAAAAGTGAATGTCTGTTCACTTTCTTACTGGTTCAATTTATGCAGCTTAGACTTGCCTGTGAAGATTGAACTGAGTCAGCCTCAGGCTTTTTGACCGTCTGTATTTAGCCTAAATAATTTGCTGAATTGGGGCCTAAATCCTGTCTGCCAGTCCAGACAGTAGACATAGGTCCTCCTAACAACAAATGGAGACAGAATAGAAGACAAAGCTCTTATAAAGTCACCCCCTAGAAAGAGAGTTTGCTAACTGACTGTGATCACTGATCAGTTAAACATTTCCAGAGCAATTACATTGTAAGGAAGCACCGTATTATCTATAGTTAGCCAGAGCTTTCTGCTTAAAGGATACCTCCTATAAGAATTCTAAAATCTACATTCTTACTTAGATTGTCTAGTAATTTGCTGTGCCTCATGGTGGTTTAGGTTAGGGTTGGAGTGTTTTATACTAGAGACATGATTTTCAACCTTTTTTTATATATGGACTGCTAAAACATTTTGAATGAAGGTATAGACACGTTTGAATTGTAAGTGTGGGTATTCACATACTTTTGATCGATCATAGTCATATTTTGTGGACCTCTTAGACCAGTAGTTATCAACCAGTAGATCGCAATAGACTGGTTGATCATGGAGCCTCTGACAGTCAATCTCAGCCTGGGGGAGCACTTGTAGGCTTATCATACATTCTGGTTTTCCCAGACATGTCCTCTTTTTTGGCCCTGTCCTCATGTCCAGGCAGGTTTCTGAAATGCTAGCAAATGTCTAGGTTTTTGCTTTGCCTCTGCTTTCCCAGGCTGGCTGCTTAGAGCTGGGAGCAGTGGTCAAGGTGACTGGCTGTTGGGGGTCATGTGATCTGCAAGCAGGACCCAGCAAACTGCTGTCAGGTTAGAGACACAGATTGTTTGTCTGTCTTCACGCGTGTGCGTGCATGTGTGCACGCAATGCATGAACAGCAGGGCTGGGGGGGGGAAAAGGCTGCGGGTCAGGAGTGAGGGGCACCGGCAGTGCTAGGGGTGGGGGGAAGTGAGGGGCAGAGGGAGGGCACAGACATATCACTGCCCCCTCAGTCATGTACCCCTTCTCCCCTCACTGGCACATCCCCCCCCGCCCACAGGTGTCCTTTTTTTTGGTACTAGAAATATGGTAACCCTATAGAGCGGGGCCCTGGCCAGGCTGGGTGGTGAGACAATTGGAGCGCAGGTGGCTTGTCCAGGGGCGCAGGGGGGTTCCCACTGTTGCACACACCCTGGCAGAGGCCTGGGGGCACATGCCCCCCTGATCTCTGTGCGGGGTAGAGGTAGCTGCTGCTGCACTAGTCTTTGAACCCTGAGCCCCGCTGCAGCTGCCCCAAGAGTGGTAGGACACAACATGTGTCCTGCTGCCGGGCAGGCAGGGGGCGCAGTTCACGTAGATCCTGGGTTGCACCTTAATTCTAAAAGTGATCTTGTGCTTAGAAAGGTTGCAGACCACTGCCTTAAACATAATCTGTGGACCCCACAAGTTGAAAATTGATTTACTGGAGGTATGCTTTTCTATTACAAAGAGTATATTCCCAAAACCATAGAGTGCTTGGGGTTTTTGTGCATAATGCAGATAGTCTCTAAACTGTGCAAATGGTTTAGCCAGTGTATGGCACTGACTACCCCTTTAGGGAACCCATATTAATTGACTGTCTCCAACCTCTGTTCAATTGTTTTAGCCAGTGTATGACAGTGACTGCCCCTTTAGGGAAATCATATTCATGCCAGAATAGCCTGAGTAGTATAGAATGGTATGTCAGACACCCAGCAAATGCACTTAGAACTATGTTGCAGAACTAGGCAATAGGGTTTTCAGGGGAGCTCACTGTGAGGTTACATAGAGGGCTTAATGGGCTATGCTGCAGTTTCTGAACCTGACCAGCATCCATGCAGTCTACCTTCAAACACTACCCTTGGCAGAAATTCAAGAACAATTTGTAGCCATGATGTTACTATCTATCTCAGTTAAAAGGGATGTGCCCTGATATTTCAAACAGCTAATAGGGGCTCTAACTTAATTTTCTGAAAGATAATAAATTACACATACTATGCACAGATGGGTATGTTGTGTGACAATTCTGAGAAATCTATATGGTTTAGAATATTTTTTCTGAGAGATTACAAACTCTTTTTATGTATCTTTACACATCTGCCAACTCGTTTTTGCTTTCTCTTGTCCTTTCACTTCTACATTGGGCTGAAGCAACAAGTGGTAATATGCCATGTGTCAGTGGGCAAGCAATGGCTGCATTAGCTCCTGCCACGGCTGCTCACCCGGCCACCCCCCTCCCCACCACTACTGCCACACCCTAATCCCTGCTTTGATGCTGCATCTGGGTCCAGACCAGGGGGCAGCAGGGTGAGTTTGTCACCTATTTACTGTAGCTATTTTGAGATGGAGTGAACAAAACAGACTCTGTAGTACGTGGAAGATCTCTTATAACGCAAGATGGAAATCTCTGGTCTGCAAAACATCCTCTTTCTGCATGTAGCTGCTGAAAAGCCAGTTAAAAAGACATACACATCTAAAGTCTTAAAAATAATCCATGCCCAAAGTCAGAAAGACTTGCTGTCCAGAAAAAGAGAGAGGATGACAGGCTAGGATTCAGAATGACTTAGGAGAAACCAGAAAAATGGTCTAAAATTAATCAGATGATATTCAGTGAGAACAAGAGACAAAATAACTACATGCACAAAAGCATGCAATGATCATCTCAGCTGCGGTACTGCATAGAAGGGCTTAGGGGTTACAACAAATCATACACTGAATATGTGTCAACAGTGTGCTCTTCTTGCAAACCCCCTCTCCCCCCCACCCCCCAGCAGCATACGAGGTTGTATTGCATGGTATTTGCAGTATTCTCTTGCAAATCAAGGAAAATGGATCTTCCATTCTATCTGGCACTGATAACAAAGGCTCTTCTGGAGTACTGAGTGCAGTTTTAGGTCCCACACTTCAAGGAAGATGTGGACAGTTTGAAAAGAGATGAGCAGAGAGTGACAAAAATGGATAAAGGTCTGGGAAATATGATTTATGAGGAAAAGCTGAAAGAACTAGGACCATTTTGTCTGGAGAAGAGAAGACTTAGGGGGAATTTGATAATAATATTTAAATGCCTGAAGGACAATTAAAAAGAGGATGGAGATATACTTTTCTCTGGGGCTGTAGGGGAGAGGGCTGGAAGCAATGGCTTCAAACTACATTGGAAGTAATTTAGGTTGGGGATTAGGAAGAACTTTCTGACTAAGAGGGTGGTTGAGTACTGGAACAGGCTAGTTAAAGTTAGGGAATCTCCATCCCTGAAAATTTTCAGGAGTAAGTTAGAGAGACACTTGACTGGGCATTTTAGTCAGGGATGATCCTGCCTTGAACAGGAGGCTGAACTAGGCAACCTCATGAAGTCCCTTCCAACTCTACTTTCCTATGACCTAAAGCTATACTGAGCTTCTGGAACAGGGCCTGCCTGGCCAGTCAAGGTGTATCAGGAGGACTCTTGTCATTCACTTTTATCAGTCTTCAATCCTTGATCTCTGCTTATTGCAGCATGAAAGGAAAGACATGGGTTAAGCTGAACTCCCGAAGCAATACAAGAAAGTGAGTGGATATAAGAGAGAATTGGCAGCTCTTGGAATAAAAACACTGATTTTTACTACCATCTCCCTGCTTAGACTTTTTTTTTACCTTACCATATCTAATTCAAAAACCTTGCGTGAGCAAAGGAGGGGGTCACATACTGGGCAAAAGACTTGTTTTTCAGTTATGAAACGACTAAAAGTAGGTGCCCAACTCAAAGTCTGCACAACAATCTATACATATGGAACACACCCATGTGACACAGCTCTGCCCCAAATCTACACTAGGGAGACTAGAACCAGGTTGTGATCCTTAAAACGTACCAAACTGTAACAATCTTGACGTGGAAGTGGATAGTGAGTTCTGAAGACTGCACTTGAGGTTTCTGTACAAACATCTAAGGTGTCAAGTCCTCCTATTTATGGACACAAAGTACCCCAAAGCTGTGCAGGTTTAGAGAGAGTAGCTGAAGGTAATGGTTCCTGGAGCTTCTAGGCCTCAAATGCGTTTTCCCTTCCAAGACTTATATCTATAATAGCATAATTTCAAAGACCCCAGAAAGACTATTTTGCAACCTAAGTCTTTGAAGGAGGGACAGGGAGATAATACAATAATCCAGAGGAAGAGAAGTAGGACATACCAAATAAAAGTGTGGGGGGTTATACAAGACAGGTTAAAAACAGCCCTCAGAAAGAGTAGAGCTATTCACACAAATAAATAAAATAGTTTCTTTATTATCAGATAATGAAGAAGATATTAGTAGGAGAGTCCAATAAAAATACCCCTTCTACCCATTCTAGAATTAAAATTAAATAAAAATACCCATTCTAGAATTCAGAGCTGCATGTAAAGAATATGAACATTTCCTACCAATTCTTCAGAATCAACTTATGTGAATAATGTTGAAATTCTAACAATGATTTAATAAATAAAGAAATGAGGCAGAACTTGGTTCTTCTGATTATGAATGGAAGCAGTAGAGGTAAAGAAATTGGTATATGCATGATCAGAACACCATATCTGCAGAGTAGTCACTCAGCTGTTCAAATAGTCTCAGCTGACATTTCTCTAGTGATCATGGATCATATCTGATTCTATGGTCTGGTCAATTAATTTTAATTTTCTCACCAATTCTGTAACTCTGTTACTTTATGGAAAAATCAAATGGGACAAAACAACAGTGATTCTGGTGGGTTTTGTAATGCCAAAACAATTATGATTCCCACAACTTCCTGTCTGCCAGTGTCCCTCTTCTCGCTTCTTGTTAGAAGCCAGACCAGGTTGCCCTGAGCCTCATCTGCATATAATTTTTGGAGCATCCCAGGACTTTTGACAAGAACACCCAGTTCCAGTCATGGGTGGGAGCTAATTAGCACATGGAACCTTTGTGGAAGGTATCTGGAGTACACACACAAAGTACTGTATTTACTCAAAAACAAGGTTAGGCCTTTTCCCCCAAATGGCATAGGGAAAAAGCCCCTTATTTTGTAACTGCATACAATGAAATCTCACAAAATACATAGTCTATCATTAAACTGCTGGCAAAAGCAACAATTGCTCATCAAAAGAAACCAACTATGAAGTTGCTTAAATCCAGCCAACACTGAGCATGACTATAAAATACATAGCCCACATTGGGCAAACATGCTAATGGGAACCTGCCACAAGAATAAGTTAGTGCAGCTCATATAAATAAGACATATGGTAGTACCCATTCAGTGCAGTACTCCTCACAGCTGACTCTTTTTAAAGTTATGGTGAGCTACACTGCATACAGTTCACCCAGAATCCTTCTGTCAGCCCCCCTTTCAGCCTCCATGAGGTGAAGCCAGACCAGGTTGCCCTGAGCCTCATCTGCATATAATTTTTGGAGCATCCCAGGACTTTTGACAAGAACACCCAGTTCCAGTCATGGGTGGGGGCTAATTAGCACATGGAACCTTTGTGGAAGGTATCTGGAGTACACACACAAACTTAGTGCTGAGCTGTGGGGTCACTGTGGCTTGAAATACTGTTGGCTGGTGGGGCCCAGACCAACAAACTATGTGGTAAATCACAAGCCTTTGGCTTTTGACTAATATCATGCATAGTTTGTACTACATATAAGTAGGTGTCAAAGTACTGCTCAAAAGTGTGTTTATGGAGTGTGCTAAAACTGTGCTAAAACTTGCAACAGTTTCAAAAAAAGATAACATACATCAATTCTGGATGAACTAAGTGCATAAGTACTATATGCACATTGCTATAGCCATATTTTACTTCTAAGTTATTATGTGCTCAAGGAGAGGAAGGCCTGACAGTAAGAAGAGGGGGAAGGGGCTGCCAGAGGAAAAAGTTGGAGAGAAGCAGAGCGCGAAGGGCTACCTTACACCCCCACCCCCGCAGCTTTATTTTCCCTGCTGTAGCAGTGGGAAGGGGGCAAATTCAAGGCAAACCTCCAATAATTAGATTAAATACCTGGAAGATTATAACAAATCTATAAATTTTCCACATATAGAATCTAATTATTGGGGGGTCCGCTTATAATCAGGGTCTTCTATTTTAGTAAATATGGTATCTTGCCTGTTATGCAAACCTCTCTCTTATTTAAACATAATTACAACTTATGTAATTGTTTAGAAATGTTACAGTACGTGAATAGTCCATTTTATTGTAACTTTAAACTGGAGTCCTATGTGAAAGCTATTGCTTAGTTAAACACAAAGTGAAAGCAATGTAATCACAATATCTAAAAAATCAACTTCGTTCAAAGCCTCTGCAACATACAAATTGAGAGAAAGAAATTAAGAAATCTGTGAATTGCTAAAGTAGCTGGGTTCCCTTTTTCAAAAGTTATTGAACATTCAATAGAAAAAGATTCCACTAAATCTGTATGCCTTTAGAAACTGTATTGGATGGGGTACCCTCTAAAATACTACCTTTGCTCAGTTAATATCAACATATTATATGAACACCTCCACACAGAAACACAATAGTGCCACAATACCTTGATCAAAAACAGCATCCCTATATATGCACAAGGTGCACATTTCCCTCATTTAATATGGGAGGAAAAACCTCCACATCTTGGATTTGAATATGAAGTGAGGGATAGGGGGTGAGGGCAGGCAGCTGCTGTGGCTCTAGGTCTGGCCACAACCCAGGGTCAGGGCTGGAGCCACAGCTGCTGCCTGCCCCACACTGCCTCTATCCTTCTGGCATCTCTGTCTCCCCGCTTTCCAACCCACAGCCTCATCCCACTGCAGTGTTGCATCTCCTCCTGCCTCCCTGCCACCTCTGCTCTCCTCACCCTGACCTGTTTCTCCTCACCCCCATCTCCATCTCCTGTTGCTGCTTCAGTTCCAGCAGGCTGCAGCCCTGCTCTAGCCTATGGCAAAGAGCATGTTTGCTTAGGCACAGACTGCCTATTTCCAGCCCCTCTCCTCTACCACCTGCCTCCCTACTGTTTCCCCTCCACAGGATCACTACTGCACCCCTCTGGTTACCACCCCCCACATTGCCTGCCCCCTGCCATTGCATTCCCTACTGCAGTGGCAGGGAGAACAAATTTAAGATGAACCTCCAATTATTACATGTATCCATGGAAAACTATAACAAAATTTATAAATTTTCCATGGATAGAAGCTCATTATTGGGGGTCATCTTAAATTCAGGTAGATACAATATATTACTTTTCATTTATGTTGAAATTCATTTAGCGAAAGGCAGTTAGCCATGTTAGTCTGAAGTAAGGCAGAGTGCATCTTTATAGACTAAATCAGAGATGCACTGCATTAGTTTTTGTAAGCAGAGGATTTAGTTCATCAGATGCTGTGGAAGGACTGCAAGAAATAGACAAGCAGTGATTAGAATACAAAGGGTAGGGAAGTGGGGGAAGAAAAAGGAGGGTGCACTGCTGAGAGAGGCAAGGTGAGTAGGAGAGAAAAAAAAGCAACAGTTAACCTACTGAGAGGGATAAGCCTTATAAAAGAAGGGTGGGCAATTATTTAGGTCCACAGGCCACATAGGGAGTTTTGCTGAACTGTCATGGGCCAGGTTGGCACACACCCCCTGTCCCGCCACACAAGAACTCACCAAAACTCCCATGGCATGAGGCCATGGACAGGCAGGGAGAAGTGTTCAGGAATCAGATGGGTGGGCGAGGCCAGGATCACCAGGAAGGGGCACAGGGCAGTGACAGCACAGGGCTGGGGCCTGGGACCGAGCTGTGATCCGCTGCCTACCCAACCCTGCAATGGGTGCCAGTTCCATAGGCAAGGATGTGCAGGGAGAGGATTGTAGCTCTGCTCCAGGCCCAGGTCCTGACCCCGCATGGTCACCGCCCCAAAATCTTGCAGATGTTATGGCTATAAGACACACTTCATAGGGAGATAATGAAACAAACATGAGACCAAGGATTCAAATGGAGAGTCTATTAAGATTGTGAGCACTACATTAAGATTCCCAGACAGTGTCAGTTTCAATATAGGTGAAAAAAATAAAAGATTTTAAAGAAATCTTGAAGTGACTGGGTGTGAAAATACATTTGTCTATTGGAAGATAAAAGATCCTAACAGCTGCCAAGTACACTCTGAATAAAATTTTCAATGCAAAAATGTAGTTCAATGTCTAGCAACTGTGATTCCAATGGACACAAAAGGTACTGTCTGTAACACACCTGAAACCTCTATTTTGACATGCAAATGGTCCTTGTAGACTCTTCCTGCTATTGCTTAGGATCAACTGAACTTCTCTTGATCAAGATATTTCTAGGTCAATAACTACACAAAAGGAAGACCAGGGTACTGACGTGATCTCTGCGCTAAACTAAGAGTTCTAATAAGAAGCGAGAAGAGGGACACTGGCAGACAGGAAGTTGAGGGAATCGTAATTGTTTTGGCATTACAAAAGCCACCAGAATCACTGTTGTTTTGTCCCATTTGATTTTTCCATAAAGTAACAGAGTTACAGAATTGGTGAGAAAATTAAAATTAATTGACCAGACCATAGAATCAGATATGATCCATGATCACTAGAGAAATGTCAGCTGAGACTATGTGAACAGCTGAGTGACTACTCTGCAGATATGGTGTTCTGATCATGCATATACCAATTTCTTTACCTCTACTGCTTCCATTCATAATCAGAAGAACCAAGTTCTGCCTCATTTCTTTATTTATTAAATCATTGTTAGAATTTCAACATTATTCACATAAGTTGATTCTAAAGAATTGGTAGGAAATGTTCATATTCTTTACATGCAGCTCTGAATTCTAGAATGGGTATTTTTATTTAATTTTAATTCTAGAATGGGTAGAAGGGGTATTTTTATTGGACTCTCCTACTAATATCTTCCTTTGACCAGTCAATTATCGAGATACTGAAAAAAGTATTATACTTTGTCTATGTAGATAAGCTACAACTGCCAAGATCTTGACAAATACTGTTAGTGCTGCGAGGAGGTTGCAGGGAAATACTAGGGACGTCTACACTATGCAAAAAAAGTGTTAATATGCTAATGTGCAGTAGAATTAGTCTACTGCACATTAGTGTCACCAGAAAAGCATGTGCTGGCATTACTGTGCAGTAGTGCCAATTACGGTGCATTTAGGGTGGCAGGAGCGCAGGGTCCCAGCTGGCAGGGGCTCTATGGAGCACTGGTCCCAAGACATTGCTTGGGCGGGGCACCTCAAGGGGCAGGGCTACCCATGCGGCCCTCGACAGCCTGCCAAAACTGGGTATGCGGCCCTTCAGGTGAAATAATTGCCCGCCCCTGGTCTAACCCCACCACACCTTGCCACCAGCACCTGCCCCCGCAGGTGCCAGCACCCCAGCACCTGTCTCTCTCACCACTCTCCTCTTCCCACCTGATCCCCACTAATGCCTGAATCCCCTGACAACTGCCCCCCCACACCTGTCACCCCACCACTGCCTGATCCTGTGCCAACCCTACTTACTTTTTGTTGCAGCTCCAGCTTCAGGCACAGAACACTGAGCATATACTGGCTCTGGGCCCTGCCCAGCCTAACAGAAGTGGTTGTGGCAGCAGAAGCACCTCTGGTCCCTGTCCCGGGTCAGAGCTGGAGCCAAGGCTGCTGCTGCTGTCACTGTTGCATGGCCAAAGCAGAGACCTAGGTGTGGTCCTCTATGCTTTATAAGTATTCACTAACTTATTGGACTAGTAAGGTTTTGAATTAGTTTTAAATTTACAGTGATTTAAACACAGCTATTACACATTTTTATCTTATTATGGGTTACAATGGCCCCCTTCAAGCACTAATTACAATCTGTACCACAATCCTGCTGATTAAATTAACTTGGCAAGGTACTTAAACACGCACACAGAATATATTACTTAGTTTTGGACTGCTTAATTCTTTCAGGCAACTTCCAGTCCTCCCAGGTAAGTAATTACTTGGTTTGTTACATTCCAATGTAGACTTCATAGGTTACTATATTACAGGTTCTGGTACCTATCCATCCTGATTTCATGAAGCAAGATGTTCCCCAGTCCATACTTTGTCTCCCTGGGATGGTATAAGATACTTCTTGGTTCAGCAATGTATATATATATTTTTATGTTTAAAGACCGTCACAAATTAGCCCTTTGCTATCATCCTCACTAGGTCTGTGTCTGACTCAGTCAACAGACAGAGGAAGGGTAATCACAGGAACCTGTGAGCGTTTATTAAACAATTACCTCTGCCACTACAGCGACAGAGTGTCTGTGGTATCCTTGTCTCCCCTTACTTTTTACCTGTAGTAGCCTGCAGGACGCTTTTGGTGGGTTTAGTTTTATTTTCAATAATGTGCTTTGTGGTTGTGCTTACATAAGATGTTGGAGGAAACTATTTCAAGGATTCTTTGGATAAACTGTTTTCTGCAAACACAGGGGATTGAGCTCAATGGGTCAAAGGTCCCTTCTAGTCTTTGGTTTCTATGCTCCTAGGGAATACTTAGTGTATAGTGCTCAGAGGTGCCAGGTCTTACAGTCCTGGCAAATTACAATGGTAATGAACGACAAGAGTGCAAATATTAGATCTTCCCTTCTGCACCATCTGAAGGTTATTTATGGTAGGGAGTAATGGAAGCTATTTTGTCTCTGGTAAAACTGTAGGAGTGGGTATAGAGGTACTTGGAAGGTTTTAACCCAGATCTTTCTCTATATTTTGGCATATAAAATGTCTAATGAGAAAAGCAAGGCCAGGACGTCTGTCTTTTCACTGAAAAGACTTAACTTGAAATGGTAAATATTCTACAACAGCCTACACTTCTTCTGAAATACTGGAATGGGAAGATCACAAAAAAAACCCAAACAAACACAGAACAATAACCAATAAGGCCTACTGGTTTCATCCAGTGCTGTCTGTAATGAAGATTTCATCAATAATGTGCCTTTTATTTAGCACCTTCATTGAAAGGTATGGTTTTCAACTGGTACTGTATATTGATTTCACCGGCCACTGTGAAATAAAGGAAATGTAGACAGAATGCAAGAAACTACTACTAGCTCTCATTAGTGTAATAAAACACCATTTCTCAGTTTTATTAGAAATAGAAGCAATTGTGCTAAGAATCTACCATTCAGTCTTCTACAGGCTCTACCAGTTCTTAATTTAGGGAAAGTCAATTTTATTAGACATAGAACTTGGAAATTTGTGTAATTTGTGGGGAATTTTGTGACCCTTGCCTAGAAGAAACTAATGTCTCTATTACCGTCTTCATTAATTCCTGCAAGGTTTTAAAATAATTTGGATATCAAGGCAAAGCTGGCACAACCACTTTACCTGGGGAGGAGGATTACATTATCCCCATGCTCAAACTTGTCCTCAACAGGGTTATTTCTCTTGAAAGCTCTGAACCAGGTGTTTTTAAAGTAGAATATCTGTTTCCAGAAGCTTCATGTACACAATGCTCTGAGGTTCTCCTACATAGGGATTCCATAGATCGTAGTACATCTATTGCCATTATGCGTATGGGAATGGAACCATAAAGAAAGGATACCAATGTATGTAGAGCTAGTCATTTCTGTATTTAGGATGCTGTTATAAAATAGGTTCCTAACCGGATTAGGGTCAAATATATCATAGAATAAACCAATTATGCATTCCCTGTCCTTTGTGAAGCAGATGAACAATGTAATACCTTTCAAGCCAAAGAAAGAACTGTAGATATAGAGGGAGACTGCATCCCCTTGTTTATGAATAGTACTGAAGAGGACACAGGTTCAAATAAGGAGACAATTTTGACCTGATCTCATGCTTAACAGTTACAAATGTAATGCAACATCCAGATCCATTGCCATTCCCCATTTATGCAGGAGATGGGGAATGGGAGATAATACATTTTATGTAGTTTTTATGATTGAGGCATAGCCTGTCTTCTTGCTCCATGTATATACAGGGACTGGTACCACAGTAATACACATAATAATTACTAATAATTTTGTTGCTACTGGTAGGAAAGACAGGGGCTGTCATTGATTTGTTTTTGATGAAGAGTGTTTCTATATTTATATCAACTATTATTATACCTATTTGTACATGTTGACTGATAAACATAATCAAAGTTCTCAATTAAAGTAGTCAAAAGAGCCTAAAATCATATTAATGTTTTGTGGGTTTGCTTTCTGGGTTTTTTTTGTTTTTTTTAAATAAGACTACCCACATTATGGGATATAAAGAAGGACATACAAATGAAGGTGTAACCTTAAAGCTGTTGATTCAAAAAGACATATGAAAGCATGTGTTTAATGTGATAATTCTTCATCAGTGACAAAATAGACAGCCTGCATCAACTTTATAATCCAAATTACTGAAGGATCCAGGAATGGGACACATTAAAATCCCAGAAGACCTCATGAACAGAATTGTCAGGAATTTTCTGATGAAACAAGTTTAATAAAAAAATTGTTAATGTGCTAAGGCTAAAAATGTTTCATTTGAACCGGAGAGATCCCTGTAGCTGCTCAGTGAATCTGATGTTCCTTTCAATTTCATTGCTATTAAGAAGTGAAATTGACAAGAGTCTATTTCACTGAGCAGCTCCAAGGCGTCAAAAACTTCCAGTTCACTGGAAATTTCAAAATGTGTTGTTTTCAGTTCAATTCAAACAAAAACCAAATTTCAGTAAAAGAAATGAAAATTTTCATTTTTTCAAAAATGTTACTTTCAGCCAGTTCTAATCAGGAATGAAAGAATACTGTAAGGTGAAACCACCATAAGGTACCTGAATAGACGAAAAACAAGAAACTTGTACGCAAACAAACTGAAAACACATTTACATATGGAAATAAAAACCTATACTTGAAAGGATTACATATTAATGTAAACAAAAGATCTCAACAGGCAATCTAGGTTTTCTGCTTAAAACTTTTTATCTAATAATATTTCAGTACAGCATTTGGTCACTGTCTGATTAATTATTCCTAAGGGACAATAATAGAATATTCTGTGGTTCAAATTACTAGACATTTCAATGACTATAGTAAAAATGCCATCCAGATTTAAAAGAACTTTAAAGATTAATCAATTTTTATAAAAGGTAAGTAAATAACTTTGCACAAGACAACTGCTCTGTACAAAGAACTAGAAATTACATTTTTGAGCATGCTTGCAAGTTTTATAATTTCTACTCAACATGAGGTTTGTTATATTCCAATTATTAAGATGACAAACTTTCCACAGCTAGGACTTATTTGGGAACCATAGCCAATTTCCAAGTTTCACTGCCATGCAAAATTGCCTCTTATCAGAACTTTAACAAAATAAAATATATAAATTGATATTCTTTTTATATTTAGGTACTGCAGAAGTCATTTAGGATTTGGGACACTGCAGTTAAGTGAGAAAAATGTATCTGGATTAAAAGAATTCTCTTTGTTCTTTTTTATCTTCATCTGTCTACCCCTCTCTTCCTGGGGTCCATGCTTATTGTCTTTTTATTATCAGTATTCAGTATCTCTTTTTATCCTCTCCCTGCAAACTTTCACTATTTGGATTCTATCTTTCGCTCTGATTCCTCTTTCAAATTCTGGCTGGGAGACAGATCTTGTAAGCATAATGTTCAACAAACTATGCAGTAATATTAAAGTTTAGAATTACAGGATCAACTTACAGAAACAGTAATGAAGCATTTTAACAAGGAATGCTGTGAGTTCATTTATAAAGATCTTGTAATGTGAAGCAGTAATACTCAGTAGTCACTTTAGGATACATCTACAGTGGTCACCATGAAAGAAATAATTTAACAACCACTGCTATCCCATAGTACCCAAGATACTAAAGTAGCAAATTTCTTATCAAAACTTATGAAATGTGTTTATATTCAGTATGTATATAACTGAAGGTAAATGGTGGTCATTGTACATTATATTTGTTTTTTTGAAAAGTACCTTTGGATAAAAGTGGCAATATTAAAATTATTAGAAGTCCACTGTTGTAGAGACTGCAAGAACCACCTAAGGGCCAAACAAAATGACATGCACAAAGTAATGATAACATCCTGTTAAACCACATCTACTGGCATCAAAATACAGAAAAGGCAGCTAACAGCTGAGACAAACTAAGAATACACAATTGGTAAATATCTCTGACTGTAAACGCTCAGACTTCAAATAAAGAAATGTGTCACACAACAAAGGACACCACAATTTAGATGCAGTAGAAATTGATTCAATCACTGGAGATATTAAGGGTATAGAGACTGACTGAATAATTGTACCAATATCAAAAGATATCAATACAACCTGTTACAATGCAACTGTTACTTATATTGCTACAGGATCATGAGAATATACCTACAACTTTAATCCTGCTTCATTCAGGGTCAAAATGAGGGACCCAAGTTAGCTAAACTGCATCCCTATGGATAATGAAAATGTAAGTTACAATGTAAGAGCTGATCCAAGCCCTCCCAAGCTGGAGCTCCCCTTTTCCTTTTAAAGGAGTTAAAATGTAAGTTATTTCATACCCTGACTCAAAGTGTATAGAAATAACAGGAAAGAAACCCAAGGAACATACTTAGAATTTATTGTCTAAACAGAATCAGAACAGTGCATAAATAGGGATATACATGCAGTGTTTTCTGGGTTGTTGTTTTTTTCGCCATTTTGTCTTCAAGGTTTGTTCCACCCATCTGAGAGGATGAGCAAAAGAAGGATAGCTATTTGAGGTTATGAGATATCAAAATGAATACATAGTGATTTAAACTTAATGTATCATCTATTAGCAGATTTATACCTTTGAAATGTTAGTGAACAAATGAAAACAGAAAATTAATCCTTTCTTGCTAAGTAGGTATCCTTACATCCTTTGAATCAACCTCAATTTTCTTTTCAAGAGGAATAAGCCTTCTAAGGTTAGGAAGAAAGATTCCCATTGAGTATGCCATCTATGTACAAGACTATTATTGAAATTAAACACTAAAAATTTTAAACCACATCTTTTCTAAAAGTGTTGACACAGGATAGGCTATGCAATTAAAACTGTGACTGGAAAGAGAAAATAATATATACTGACCTCCCACTTAGCTGCAATGGAAGTTCTGCTGCTGATCCTTTTAAGAAATCTTGCTTCTCTGACACACTATATTCTTTATACATTAGCAGAATACCATCATCCTTAATATGAGAGTGTGTACTCAATTCTGCTAAACAATTTTCATTACTTCTCTTTGAAAGATCATCTGTCATAGCTGGGTCTTCAGAATTCAGCCTCTCTTTATCTGCAATAGTCAGAAATAATATTTTGCAGAAGTGTTCTCATAAGAACACTTATAAGAAGTCAACACAGCAAAAGGTCTTTAAAGTGAACCATGGGAATTTTATTTCATATTTTACTAATCATTAAGGTTAGCTGACATCAATTTAAAAAAGAAAAATCTTTATCTAAGTACCTAAATACATAAAGTTCTCTTTGGCATTAAAGATGGTTTTAAAGCTATCTAATACATTTTAAGCATTCTGGATTTTCAGCTATTTTGCAACTTTTCTTTCCTTTTAAAACTAGAACAGGTAGGGGTGAGATTACTAGCCAGAAGTTACATACAAAAAGGAACTTGAGCAATAAGTGAATATATGTTCACAGGTACTCTTTCAAAGTTAACAGGTGCTCAAAAGGCAGGATAGAATTAGCGTTCTTCATAGCTAACTACTAGGCCTACGTGAGTCAGTAGCGATCTGATCCAGCTGCTTCGGATGGCCATGATCTGATCCGGAGCTCCAGACTGGGTTTCTGCCTCAATCCGGCCGAAGCGACTCTGAAGCTTTGGAGCCGCCTCGGAGATCTGGCCATAGGGTATAATGGGGAATCAATGAAATATCTATAACTTTGTTTTTTGTCCAATTTGGATGAAACTTGCAGGGATGGTAGCCTCTGCTGAGAGCGTGAAACCTGCCAAGTTTCAAGAACATTGGTTGCAGGGGTTTTGGGGGAACTGTACCCCAAATTCTTGAACGCCAAACTCATGTCATGGCCATGTTACACCACAGGGGGGTCAAAACTGCAGGGCTGGTAGCTCTTACTGAGGCCACAAAACCTACCAAGTTTCAAGAAGATCGGTGCAGGGGTTTGGGGGGGGGGGGGGAACTGCACCCCAAGATGTGGACAAGCAAAACTCGTGCCATGGGTGACACTGCGTGTGTTAAGGTGCAGCGGGGTGACAGCTGCAGAGGTGGTGGCCCCTGCTGTGACGCCTGCCAACTGTTGAGATCGGTGCAGGGGGGTTCTGGGGCCCTGCACCCCTAGCTGCTGACAGACAAAACTTGTGCCAAGATTGTGTCTGTCTTGGGGCAGTTGATTGTCTGTATTGATTCTTTCCTCTCCTTAGCCTGGTTTTGTAGGCTAATTGATGCTCGTTATGTAGTAGCTAGGTCCTGTGTATTGAGCTGGTCCCTGAGACCCTGGTCCCCGAGTGAATCATGATTGATTTGTAACTGGTAACACAGTAGCTTAGCAGCCAGGCCTGCAGCAGTGTCTCCCTTCCATGCCCCAAGCCAGACAGTCAGTCCCACAAGCACCCATGGTACGAGTTTTGCTTGTCCATAGCTTGAGGGGCAGTTCCCCCCCAAACCCCTGCACCGAATTTTTTGAAACTTGGCAGGTTTTGTGGCCTCAGTAAGACCTACCAGCCCTGTAGTTTCCACCCCACTATGCTGTAACGCCTAGACGTGACATGAGTTTGGCTTTCAACAATTTGGGGTGCTGTTCCCCCCCAAGCCCCTGCACCGATCTTCTTGAAACTTGGCAGGTTTCATCCTCGCTGCAGCATCTACCGACCTTAAAAATCTCATCCAAATCGGACGAAAAAACAACAAAGTTATAGATATTTTATGGTTTCCCCATTATACCCTATGGCTGGATCTCTGAGGCAGCTCCGAAGTGCTTCGGGAGCTCCAAACCACTTCCGGAAGCCGAATGAGGCCAGTGCTTTGACCCGGATGTGTTGTTTCAGACCCCGAAGCATCCAAAGCTTCTCTGGATCCTAAGCTCTACCCGAAGCCTCGCACAGCTCTACTAGCTACCACCCTGAGGTCTTCAAAAGGAAGCTATGCTAAAGCAAATATAAACGTTTCAACAATATTGAAAAAAAATATATTTTGCCTATAAAATAACAACATTAAGTTCTCAGTAATTCAAAAAGACAACATCATGACTCTGGACAGGGCCATCCGGGGGGGGGCGGGAATCGGAGTGACTGCCCCAGGCTCTGTGCTTTGGGGGGCAGAGCTGGCCCAAGAAGTGACTCTGCACTGCCGCTGCCCACTTTGTGTCTGGCTCCTCGCTACCTCCTCCCCATCTGCCGCCACCACCAATGGCAATAGAGACTTCTTCACATCCGGGGCACACAGGATCGGGGCGGGGCCCCACATGGGCTGATTTACCCCAGGCCCTGCACCCTGCTAGGGTTGGCTCCGATTGTGGATACAGGCATGATTTAAGTCCATATTTATTGGAATGCTCACAAAACTTGTGAATAAAAGTTGTAAAAGTGCAGAAAAACTTTTTATACTCTTACTAGCCAATTACCCATCAAGATGCTGGGGGGGGGGCACCACCCAACACCCCAATGCCTGCTCTGCCTCTGGCTCCATGGCCACCCCCACCTCATCTGGCTCCGTGTGCCCCCACGTGGCCTGCCCCAACCTCTGTGGTGGGGATGGAGTCGCCATGACAGCGGGGACTCAGAGGCTGGGGGCTACTCTCCCATCCCTCAGTCCCTGGCGCCACGAGGAGGGGGGGGGGCAGAGCCCTTAGTCCAGCCTCACCCCTGCTTCTTGTCTGATCCCATTCCCCCCCCACCCTAAACACTGGGTCCAGACCCATTTCTCCCCTCACTCCTTGGTTGCTGCCTGTGGGAAGCAGAGCTGGAAGGAGGGGGGGGGGGGGCCAGCGCACCCTGTCTGCTCCATTGCCTGCAGGGAGCGGGCCTCTCCCCCCTCCCTCCATTTTCGCACCTTGCAAGGAATGGAGGGGGCAGCACTAGAGGCACTGACCCCGCTCCATCACCACCATCATGGTGGCGTGGCAGCCACCTGCTGTCCGAACGCTTGCACTCCGATTGGTTGTTTTCAAATGCCTACTCATCACAAAGTTCTAACTTGGTTTCTTTCTTTACTGAACTACTTACTTTTCAGCATAATGATGCTGCCAACAATTTTCTTCCCCAAATAAATTAATCTTACCATGTTCAGTAGTTTTTAAATGAACCTAAACTAATTAAATCTCATAACATATAATGCAGATGTACAAAAGTACTGCCTGTTACACCAGAAATGCCAAATGAAAGTCTCCTTACAAGATGTCTTCATATTTAATATTTCTGTATTTAGTGATAGATCCCTTATTCAGAAGACTTTGGCATATAAGAATCTAAGAGAAAATTTTTGAAGTGTCTAAAAGAGTCAATACACATCCTATTTTCAAAAATGAGAGTCAATAGGGACTTAAGCTTTTAAACTCTATCAAAAATTATTTAGGTATTTAAGATGCTTAAACACTTTTGAAAGTTTTACTCAAAAAGGCCATCTACACTTAGATTTTGAGAATTAAGTTAAAATAAGCCTTGTATACTTTTAAGCAACTGTTTAGCAATTATTTGTTTATAAATAATATGCAGAAATGTTCTTACTCTCATCAGGCAGACTTCCCCAAGAAGTCGTTCTAAACAAGCGTGCCCGGGCACTGCCGACTTTTCTAACCTCCAGAGGGTCTACAGGTGGTTTTGGAAAGGGAATGGAAGAATGCTGATCTTTTGTGGGTGATGAAAACAGCTTCGGCTTCTGTTACAAAGTAAGATAAAGTATTAGTTTTACAAATTCTCAAATCCTAAAATTAGAAAAATAAAACTTTCTGTATATATTACAATTGCTTCTTTTCCTCCAATTTATGACTAATACAGATAAGTCTTAAGTGCAGCCATGTCATTTCATCTTAAAGAAAAGAAAAAGATACAACCATTTCAATTCCACATTTTACAATTTGTATCAGCATTCATAGACAGTTGTCTAGAACAGACGTGGAGGAAATAATGTCTAAACCTTTCTAGGGAAGGGGGATGGAACAGTGTCAAAATAATTAATCATAAACTAGCCTTCATATAGCATTTTATATAGCACTAAACAGCATTTATTTTCTTTTGGATTAAGAGATCATCTACATAAAGAGCGTGCTCCATCACAAAAATGTTGCGACTACTCCTGAGACACAGTGGGTGCATCTACACATGCAATTAATGGGAAGCAATAAACTCCAGAGCAGTCCGAGTTGGAGTAAACTGCTCCCAGGCACAGCATCTACATATGTGCCTGGGACAGCAGCAATCTGAGCTGGGGCAGAGTAGTTTATGCCAGGGCTAGGGGCAAGGGGGTCAGCCCCAGTCTCCAAGTGGTGGTGTTGGGTGGTGGAGGGACTGGCTGGGGCATGAATCTGCAGAGCTGTGTGCCTAGGCAGCAGGCAGGAGTCCCTAGCTGACTGGGCTGACCGGGCGCAATTTATGCCCGCAGTCAGCATCTACATGTTTCATCGTAGCTAATTACTGTCGGAGACAGTACTATTTTATGGCAGAGGTAGTTTACTGCACCCTAATAATAGTGCACATGTAAACAGTAACCCTTTACTGTGCTGCTAATTAGTCTACTTTGCAGTAAAGTGCATGTGTAGATGCACCCAGTGAATACTACTGAGGTGCACAGATCCACATATCCACTACTTCTAGGTTTTATTTTTTAAAACTTCTCTTATCTCAGCTGCAACTAGAGACCCTGGAAAAGCTCCATCTGGTACAAAACTTAGTTCGTGTGCTCAGTAAAACAGTTATCCATGAAATCTTTGCCCTCAAAACTGTTCTTTGTACCAACCCTTCTTAGAATAAGAAATCCAGTTTGAAGTCTCTATTTTGATCTTCAAAGCTCGCCAGCTGACTGATTCTAGGCACCCAAGGGATCATTGCCATCCCCTTAATAAGCATAACCTCCCACAATTATTACACCTCATTGGAACAATAAATTCTTTAAGCAGTAGAGTTTAACTCCTAAGAATGAGAAATTTAGGACAAGTTTAGCAAGTCCAGTTTATTCAAAAGAACTAGATTTAAACGATGGAATCCACTCTCACAAGAGGTAACAGCTATGAACCTCACTACTTAAAAGCAAAACCTATTTCTTTAACTTTGTGAAGATAGAATTAAGCAAAACTATCATGCAAACTAATCAAGGTACTGATTTCACAAATTAAGAAATAAAGACTTTGACTTGGTTTTTTGGGGTTTTTTATCTACACATGCTTGGGAAACAACCTGCACTACAAATGGACTACGTAAGTATCTAAATAAACCATGACAATATAGTGATTGCAATTACTGTGTGAAGATGACTTAAACATCTATTTTAAATATGTAAAAACTACACAAGTCTGTAAAGTATAATCAAATTATTTAATTTATATAAATATTTATAAATCAAAACAATATTTTATAAAAATTGCAATAATGCAAACTTTACTGGAAATGGACACTTCTTTTAGATTTTCTCTAAATTGTATGGGCTCTAAATATTATGAATCACCGTGAAATTTTATGCGTTACTGAAAAGTGCTTGTATTGTAACCTGTGTAGTGTACCTTGGACACTTTAATACATGTTAAATGCCCATAACTTTTACAAAACTATAAGATGAAAATAATTCAGATTTTTTACAAGAGAAGAAAACAATAAAAACATTTCTTCCAGGTACCTTTAATTTTAAAATGTCACATTTAAATGAGCTGCTACTACTATGCACTATAACAGGGGTGGGTAAAATATGGCCAGCAGGCTACATCCAGCCCACGGAAGGGCTTTGTCTAGCCCACGGTGGGTCCCTTGGTCCCACCTGAATGAGGCACCACGGCTGGGAGGTGCGGAGCAGGTGCAGCCTGGGCTGGGACTGTGTACTGTTGGTGGTGGCAGGGAAAGCACCATAGGGCATGCAGGCTCTGGGCTCTTGCGGGGCAGGGGTTGACCAGCTCAGGGGGTCGCCTTCCAGGGCTCCCATGCACACCCCACATATACTCAAACCCTCCCACTTAAACCCCACAACCACACCCTCCTCCACACACTATTACACACCCCACCCCACACACACCCCTGCATGCCTCTGGCGGGAACCCAGCTCACATCACCCCCCACAGCCACTTTCCCCCTCCACATACCCCAGAGTCCTGCAAAAACCCATACCCACACATCCTTACGAACCCCCCATACCCACCTACCCACACACATGCATATCCACCCAAACCCTTCCTCACACCCCACACAAAACACACATCCACACACAAGCCCTATACCCACCTCACCCATACCCCCCACACCCCTCACAACATACAAGAGTAAGACTTCATTTTGAGCTATTATGCAATCACTTCTATGTATACACAGTACAAACACAAGTCAGGACAATTTTTTTTTTTTTTTTAAATAAAATTAAAATATTATTACAGACATTCGATTTTTAGTACATACTTTGGTTTTATTCCGGTTCCAAGATGGCAAACCCCCTTCCCAAGAGGAGTAATTCCAAGGGCAAGGAGAGGGACTTTCCAGTGGCAAAGGTCAGAGGTTAGGCACAGGATTTCTGATCCTAAGATGGCAACCAGGGGGCAGGACCACCCTTGCAGCCCTCAACAGCTCTCCAAAACTCTTTAAGCAGCCCTTCACCTGAAATAATTGCCCACCCCTGCACTATAAGCAGATGACCTACTTCTAATTTATTTTTCAGGACCAATGCCATTTGCAGCCTCTCTTTCAGTCATCTTAAAAATGAAAATAGAGGGTCAAAATTTTAACATCTCATCTTTCAAGCACTAAAGCAATTTTGTTGTACCTGGAGTTAGAAGGCTACACTCTAATATAGGTTAAAAACTGTTTTCTTCTTCATTTTAGGGGGAAAAAAAATAACAGTTCATAAACCAATTGTATTAATCTCAAGTTGTACATTTTCACCTCTTCTAGTGAACTCTCAAAGCATTGATTTAACCTATTTTTACAGTGTCCTTTTATAACAATACAGTGGGTGGTACATGTTCAGTATTATATAACATTCTTTTTATTTAAAAGTACTTGCATGGTCCAGTGGGCTGAGACGTGCACCAGAAATTGGTCTTGATTCACTAGATTCAAAACTGGAAGCATGGAGACTAAGATAAAGAACAGAAACAGAACATTAACTCAGACTCAGTTCTGTTTTCTTGCAGTGGGTCCATTCTCTTCCATCCCCAAGCCAGTGAAGAAAGGGTACCACATCTACAACATTATTCTCTTTTTCTTTAAATCTTACAGATTCAATTGGGATGTCAGGCCAAATGGCTCATTAAGGCTGAGGGAGGAAATCAGAGGACTGTGTGGCACATTCTTGCTTATTCTGCAAACAGATACTGTAATTTAAATTAATGCTCCTCACAAAGGTATAACCCAGCTGGAATTATCTCTACAGATGCTGCAAAGTAGCATAAAGTAACATCTAAGATATGACAGTATAACTCTTGCAACACACTGTTCTGCTGGGGAAAGGGACTGTAAGAGATGGCTCCTACCTTTGAGGCTAATAGCTCCAGTGCCTGTCAAGGGAGGATCATGCTTTCTGTGAACTACTTTGGGCCACAACCCCAGCTGACCAGAAAGGAAGCTAACAGGTCATTCCATAATAATTCAAAGTAAAAAGTTTCATAATAAAACTTTTTCTTTTTTTTTTCCATTAAAAAGGAGGAGTTGCACAGCAGAGAACATTCTCTTACACCATTCTGTACATACAAAATTGGTACAGACCACTGCTAGTATTAGTTCCAAACCACAGGAACTTCCTGCACACACAGATTAACATTGTCAATGAGCATTTTTAAAACACAGGAAAGGATGTAATTAACAGCAGAAACTAACGCAGGAAAAAAGGACCATAAACATAATTACAGAATCAAACCTCTTGCTGTTAGATTATATTAACAAACCTTAAAGCCTCTATACCTAAAAGCAGAAGGTGGTCTCTCATCAGGAGTTCGTGAAGATGTAGATCCAAAAAGTTTCCTTTGACACTCTTGAGGTGTAAGTGGCCTTTGAGTTCTTAAAGTTCTTAGCGCATTTCTCGCTTCATTTATAATCTCAGCGCTGGTCTTCTGCCTAGGCACAGAAAGCCTATAAAATGGGTCTGGCGTATCTACATTTTTATTCTTTAAGGACTGCATTCTTCTACAATGTAGCTGACCAGACACTGTGCGCTGCAACAGAAAACCAAGAAAAAAAATACAACAACACTTTTTAAGCAAGAAATGTTTACGGTATTCATGAATATTTAATTATTTTTTTAAATGTTTTAAAAAATAACATTGGAAGCCAGGGTGAAGGTCTCAGATATCTCACAGAAATCAATCTGTACCACTGGAATTCAGTGATATTATTCTTCACTCTCCTATTGTCAGTGGAAAAACAGTTGAAGTATATAGTGTTTTTAGCATGTGGAAAGGGATTTAAAAAAAAACAAAAAACAAACAAACATCATCAGGGACTACAGTATTTTCAAGGCCAAACAAAATAGCATTCTGATGTCAAACAAAGGCTTATCAACCAACATTATAAATATTCAGAACCTGACAATTCAATAAATAATAAAGCTGTTATTATAATAAAGCAGGAACAAGACAAAGAGCATGTGAAGAGAGACTTTCACAAACTTAGAAAATTAACAATATATGTTATCAGTTTTATCAAGTACTCCATTCTAACAAGCTAGAAGAGGTATTGCTTGTCAACTGGAAATGAAAACCATATACAGGAAAAGAGAATAAATCTTATCTTTGTAAGAAAACACATTAACACATTATATGATGAATTATCAACTCAGACTGCCAGAGTTTGATCTGATTGTTCACCCTTAGGCTAGAAACAGACTTCACCTTTGTGTCGCCATAACTATTTTTATAATGGCCCAAAGCAAAAGCAAATAGACATCCATGCCCTTCGTCATGCCACAAATATCTTCCATGACTGCCTTATCTGTGGGTCGGAAGATGGCTTACGAGGCCTATTTGGGACTGACAGACTCTACTGAGCTCAGACATCTGTTTCCATGTGGGGTGCGTGGAACTGGATTTTTATTTGGTCTGTGACACGCTTTTTTGCTGCTCCCACTTTTCCATCTCCTGTTGTTGTCATGAGGTTTCAGAGTACTAAGATCCCTGCAACAGACTCTTCCTCCATTTGGGGCAGTCCTGGGCAATAGTCTCCCATGAATTATGAATACTGCATTTTAAGTTGGCCTTGAGGATGTCCCTGAAATGCTTTCTCTGCTGTCCTCTTAAGCGTACACTTTAGCTGAGCTGGGAAAATAAAGCTTGCTTCCAGAGTCTGGAGTCAGACATCCGGATGAGTTGGTTGGCTCAATAAAGTTGATGCCAGATGATCATTGCCTCAATAATCATAGTGTTTGTTTGCAGGAGGGTGCTAACTTCCCACTGGATTTGAAGGATCTTCTGCAGGCAGAGTCGACAGTACTTCTCCAACAACTTTAGATGTCTCCTGTACATTGTCCATGCCTCAGCTCCGTTCAGCAAGGTGGGGATTACACCTGCTTGATAAACCATGAGCTTGGTTTGGGATCTGATGTCGCAGTCTGTGAACACCTGTTTCTTCAGACATTCAAAGGCTGCAATTGCACATTTGAGGCTATTTGGATTTCTTTGTCTATGTCAGCCTTCTGCAAGAGATGGCTGCCGAGGTACAGGAAATACTCAACATTTTCCCCGAGTGTCATCATGGATCTGGATTCCTGGAGCTGGGGACTGTTCATTACGAACTTGTTGGTGGAGGACCTTAGCGTTAGTCCCATCTTCTTGTATGCCTCAGTAAAGACATTGATGATTGCCTGAAGGTCTACTTCCAAGTCAGCACACACTACATCCTCAGCATACTGAAGCTCAATGATTGTCATCAGAGTGGTCTTGGTTTTGGCTCAAGAGACAGCTGAGGTTAAACAACTTACCATCCCTTTGGTAGTTTAGCTCCACCCCAGCTGAAAGCTTTTTGGTGGACAGATGCAACAACATGGCAAAGAATATTGAGAAGTGTGGGAACGATGATGCAGCTGTGTTTAACTCCGGTTTTAACCTCAAAGGGATCTGTGACAAATCCATTACTGAGAACCACCACTCACATACCGTCATGGAACAGGCAGAGAATGGTGACAAATTTTGGTGGGCATCCATACTTCAGAAGGATTCTCCACAACACTTCGTGGCTGACAGATTCAAAAGCTTTTGTGAGGCCAAAGGCAGCCATGTAGAAAGGCTTATGTTGTTCCCAATGTTTCTCCTGCAGCTGGCAAGCTGTGAAGACCATGTCAGTTGTGTTTCTTGATGCCCTAAACCCACACTGAAATTCTAGGAGGAGCTCAGTTCAGAAGGATTCTCACAATGATCTTTTCTATGATTGACAGCAGGGTGATCCCTCTATCGTTTCCATGGTTGGACTGGTCTCCTTTCTTGAAGACTGTCAATCATGGAGCCCCTGAGGTCATCTGGGAGTTCCTCATAATTCTAGATCCTTAAGATGAGGGCATGAAGCAGTGATGCAAGCTCCTCTCCTCCCTGTTTTAAGATTTCAGCAGGGATTCCATCCACTCCAGATGCCTTATTTCCCCATCTGCTTGATGGCTTTCCTCACCTTATCAAGGGTTGGAGGGATTCCAAGATCTTCTCTGACTGGGTGTTGCAGGATGTAGTTGAGAACACTCTCATCAACAGCAGAGACTTGATTGAAATCTTCAAAATGCTCCTTCCAATGGGCATTGATGGCTCCCCTTTCCTTGATCAGGTCTCCTCCATCCTTAGGTCTCAAGAGGGTTGGTCCCCGAGTGCTTGGACCATAGATGGTTTTGGTGGCACTGAAGAAGCCACGCATATCATGGATGTTAGCCAGATGTTGAATCTCCTTAGCCGGGTCTTCCCACCATTTGTTCCTCATATTGCGCATCCTCCTTTCAACTTCTGCCTTGGCTTGTTGGAGATTCAATTTCTTTTTCTTGGAGGAGTTGGTGTCATTTTGCCAAGCACAAAAGGCATTGTGTTTATGATCAATCAACTGTGCTGCTTGTTTGTGGCCAATGTCTATTTGCTTTATGGAGGAAGAGCTCAGGCAACCCAGAACTGCTCACACTCTCCAGGAGCACTGGGCAGGCATTTCCACACTCCTCAGGTCCCACACTCCCCAGGAATTCCCAGGCAAGATCAGGCCTCTCAAACCCTGGAAGTGCCTGCCTGACTTTCCCCACTTAGAGAGACTTGATGAATTTGTGGAAGTGATTTTTACAGAGCCACCAGTCATCAAGAGAATCACTTCCACAAATTCATCAAGTCTAAGACTTAATATATTCATGCAACTCTTTGTAGAGACCATCAGTTATCATTTTTCAACAACTATCATAAACTCCATCCAAGTCAAAATTCTTTGTTCCTCAAAGTAGAAATAAACTGTGTATAGTTACCAAAGGGGAAAAAAACATTGTCATGGATTTTCACTACTGTGCACAATACAAGCAGGTAGCTTGAGTCCCCTCATACAATCTATGATTAAAAGCCATCAGCAGAAGAGACTGGAAGCTGCCATCTAGCATTGTCCAAAGTTGAGTCAAAAACTCACTTCCCTACTCTAAGTCTCATTTACCTTCTTCTTGCTTCTGCTTTTCAAAGCCTCTCTCCTGCCTTCTCTCTAAGACCCTCATACGCTTAGAAGTCTCCCCATTAATATTTTCCAAGCTTTCCCTTCCTCCCTACCCCCTGCTATGAAACAATTTCCAAGACCCCACCTCTTCTGTAAAGTGCTGAAGCCATAATAACCATATGACACTTCTTCCATATGGTACTATAGTAAGATAGAAATCTCTATTAGGGGTGCACTGATAAAGATTTTTTTGGCCAATACCAATGGCCGATTATTAACCAGCCATATCGGATACTGATCCAATAGCCAGTATGCAGCCCTGTAGCTTGGCTGGCAAGTCTGTGGTGGGGGGGCATGGGGAGGGGCAGACCGAGGCCCCCACAATGAGGGAGGGAGTGGGGCTGGGGCAGGGGTAGGCGCTGCCCAGCCTGGGTGGGGCGGGGTGTAGAACAGAACCATGGGCAGCTCATCCAGGGTACACAGGGGATGGGAAGGGGGCGTGGCTCCCTGCTGCTGTGCACTACCCTGGGGGAGGCATGGGGGCATGTGCCACCTGGATTTATGCATGGGGCAAGGGCAGGCTGCCTGTTGTGGGCTCGGGGCCAGGGATTGTGCTGGCCTCTTCCCAGCAGGCAAGCTGGACTGAGTCTGTGCTCAGGGTGGGCAGCGGCGGCACTGGGAGGGGGGCTACAGCAAATTTTGAGGTGTCTATAGCCCACCCCTTGAACCCTCCCCAGCACCGACCCCGCCCCGCCCTCCTTGAGCACAACCCTGGCCTAGCTGGGAGAAGGCAAGCGCAGCCTCTAGCCCTGGGCCTGCAGCACCCTTGCTCCATACACAAATCCAGAGAAGCACATGCCCCTGCCCCACTCCCTCCCTCACCATGGGGGACTTGATCTGCCCCCCCATGCTTCTTCCTCCCCCCCCCAAACTTACTGGCCGGATGCTGCTTTTCACACTACCAGGCTGCCTTCCTGGCTGCGTGCAAGCTGCAGCTGCATACATGCAGGTGGCATTTATCAGTGACATTATTGGCTACACCAATCAGAAAAAGCTGATTGCCAATAATGTCAATTTTCCCTTTATCAGTACCAATCTGATATGGACCGGTATACCAGTGCACCTCTACTTATTATATTTATGTAATGCTATAACCACTTTGTCTGCTCATGGCTCAAGAGGCAAATCCAGACCATTTCTCCACAGGCATGGAGAGTCATTACATATTCTAACTGGTATATTTCTACCACACAAGGGAAGACTGAATGCTACATAGCAAGGTTCTCTTGCCTGGTGCAAAGCTTTGCTTTCAACTACCCACATCTTGCACTGCAGCATGCAAGGAAAAGATTCCACCGGTGGATCAAGAGAGACAGCTTCCCAGCACCAGTGTGCTTAAAGGAATTTAAAAAAGCTAAAACTGGAAATCTTACTGTAGTTAGAAGTCATATCCAAGTTCTTAAAAAGCACCTGCTTTTACTGCAGCCAAACAAAGCAATCTGAGATCCATGTAACTGCCTGCTTTATAATGTGACACAAAGGAACCAACTAAGCAGTGACTCTAAACTAGCCTCTTTGGAGCTCAACTTGCATGAGGAGGCAGAAGGTTTTGGGCCTTAAATTGTTTAGGCTGAAGGACTTGCACTCTATCTGGCATATTTCAGTTGCTGTATTTACCTGAATCCAAGATGACTTTGAGTTTAAGATGACTCCCCAATAATTAGATTATAGATATGGAAAATTTATAAAACTTATCATTTTCTATGTCTAGCATCTAATTATTGGATAGTTGTCTTAAACTGGTCCTCCCCTTCACTGCAGCATGGCAAGCAGTGGTAGGGGGGGGCAGGCAGTAGGAGAGTCCAGTGGCCTGCATATCCTTTCCCCTTGCTACCTGTCTCCACTGCACACTACTTTCCCACCCCCAAGCTTGCCCCATCCCCTGGCACCTGCCCCTCATCATCCATGGCTCCACAATGGTTTGCCTGCACCCTCTGGCACCTGGCTCATCTTTCCACTTCTTACAGCTCCAGCTCCAACCCCAGCGTAGCACACAATCGCTCTGACCCCAGTCCAGCCATGCAGCAATAATGGCACCTACACCCACAGCCCAAAAGCTGGGCCAAGGCCACTGCCACTATTGTGTGGCTGGGCCAGAGCCAGAGTGTTAGTGGTGGCAGGGGAGGTCAGTGCAGGCAGCAAGAGGAGGCAGCAGTGCAAGATGGAGGGAGGGGGCAGTGGCTATGAGTCCAAGCAGGGACCACAGTCAGAGCACCAGCTTATTAAATGAGGGGGGGGGGAAAATGATGACTTCATCTTGGATTTGAGTAAATATGGCATGTAAAGCATACATGGCATTAACAACATTATATTAAGAGGTTTCGTCAGAAATGCAGCCAGAAATGTGAATTAAATGAACATTTCTCATCTTCCACTTATCTTTATGTTTCCTATTGCATTAAAAAGTTTTATATCACATCTTAATGAATATTCTAACATTACAGGTCTCTAGCCATTGAAGAACTCATTTCCTTCAATCTTTAACATCCTTTAAGTTTTGCTCTTGAGATATAACATTTTTTGGATTTTATTACCAATTCTCTTTAATTAACTAACAGGCAACTAGGGAGAGAGAATCATTTTCTGTGGAACAGCACCATGCTGGCCTGTGACAGCTTCTAATTAAGTTTGTCAAATCTACTTTCAATTATAAATTGTTCATCCTTGAACTTTGATTATTGTAGAGACACTGACCTCAATTCCATAGCTAGGGCCATAACCTACATTTTTTTGGAGGGCTCTTTTTCATTTTTTTGCCTTATGTGGCGGGGGCAAGGGATGCACCGAGCCATGGGGATCTGGCGGCAACGGCAAAAGCCCCATGCCACCAAGCCCACCGACGGCAGAATCACCACGCTGCCATCAATGCCGGCAACCCTGCAGCACACTGAGCCTCGGGAAGGGGACAGCAGGGGCAGAGTAGCCACGCTGCAAACCATGCTGGCAGTGGCACAGCCCCCTGAGACCCGGGAGCAAGGCGACGGGTACACTGCTCCACAAAACTTACTAGCTACACAGTAGCGTCCCACGTCACAGCCAGCTGGAGCCCCGTGATGGGATGAAGAAAAAAAGCCAGTGCTGGCATGGACGCGCTTTGTAAACACATGCTGGTGCCAATTTGCTGGCCAGAGCAGCAAGGCAGCTATAAAAGCCCTGTGCTCTGAGCCAACAGGGGGACTGGAAAGTCCCTAGCAGCCGAGGGCAGGCTGCAGACAGGGCAGAGAGCCAGAGGGAGAAGGTTGGTGGCAACCCCCGTGGGGGGAAGCTGCCCCAACATGCTGGCTCAGCTGAGTCAGTGGTCATATCTGAAGAGACCTGGAAGCCTTACTGGGAGAACCAAGAGAACGACGAGACACCAACAAGACTGAACGAGAGCAATGACTGGTAACAACACTGCTATCATGCAACACCACAGTAACAACGGGTTGGTGCTAGGTGGGGTGTAGATGAGGTGGAGCCCCAAGATCTTCCAGCCTGCAGGCAACCTTAGTGATATACCACTGAACAGGGAGCAACAGCAACTGCAAGATTAGATCAAAGACATGGCAGGAAAGAAGCTTTGGTGGTCACGGTAACTGGTGCCAGGGGCAAACTGTCGGCCCACAAGACCACAGATGGCTCAGGGAGACTAGAAAAGGCTAAGCAGGGAGCTGCGGACAGGCACAGCAAGTTACACCTTACTTCTCAATTTGTTTGCTGCTTTCAACTGGTTGCAATGCAGCTACATTCTGAATCTCACCGAGTGCAGGTTATAAGCAAGTCATCTTTATTCTCTGCTTCTATTTTAGACACTCTCGTGATGGACAATCTAAGTATCACGCAACTGCTCAGTTACAACTGGGCCCATAAAATGTCATCTGCTCTCCAGCTCTCTTAGTTTGAAATAATTCAAAACTAGTAATATTAAGAACTTAGACCACATGCCAGGCCCTACAGATAATTCAGCCCTCATCCTAAAAAATTACAATCTAGGTTAACAGTCACTGGACTCTTCCATCTGCCTGAAGCCCTGCTGACTTCAGTAGAGCTCTGCCTTGTTCATCCAAGTTAATTCTACTGCAAGACTTATGGCTAGCTGCATAAGTGCTTGCAACAAAAAAACATGAATACAGGAAGGATGAGGGGAACAAGGTAAAATAATGTGGTTACATTAGCTAGCTACTGTGCGGTTTGATCTTAACTTCTACCTACCTCCAGTTCTTGAATGCTTGTAGCTCTGCCCGTTTCCGTAATTTTTGTAAAACCTCCAATCTATTTTCGTTTTCTTTTAGAAATGCTTCCTCTTTCCTCCTTTTAAAAAAGAATCTCAGTACTATCCCTACCATTTTAAACCACTACTGCTTTCCTTTTTAAATTACAACAATTATGCAGAAAATGAAATATTCCTTGGCTAGCCCCAACTTGTCCTTCCCTTGGCCCAATTACTGCCACTTCTCTGCAAGCAGTTGAAGCCCCTATGACAAAACAAGATAGTTATAAATTACAATCCATCCTCCTAAGGCCCCAAAGGAATGATCCATGCTGCTGCCTATAGAAGGCTTGTGAGCCTTCCACAAGCTGCTCCCTAAGAAGGAAAGTTATCAGGTCAACAGCAGAGGAAAAGTGATGTGTGCTCTGCCCCCCAGGTCCAGCACAGTTAATTTCTGGGAAACTGGAAGTAAGCAGTGAGCCTCTCCAACCAGGAGCCACTACCTAAGATGGATTTAAAAAATAAATAGATAAAAAAAATCAACAACAGATTTTTTAAATTTAAATTGGATTTTTATATTTTTATTCACATTATAATTAAGTTTTCCTTTTTAAGAATAAACCATCTTAAAATTAATTCTGAATTTAATACAGCATAGGATAAGTTATAAATTTAGGTTTCTGGCTAGATGGTCTTGCCACTCCACTCAGGATCAGACTGATTTGGGGCCAGGAAGAAATTTTAGCCCATGGTCAGATTGGGGGTTTTGCCTTCCTCTGTAATAGAGGCATGGCACCTGGGATCTCTTGAGTGTATAGTGACATTTCATAGAAGCGGGACATTGAGTGCTATGGTTCCCCTGCTTTACCTGTGGCAAGTTAGGGTGTTATGTCTTGTGTTGTGTCAGCGTTGGCAGTAGTCTTACTAAGAGGTCAAATTATTGATTGTATACAATGGTTTGGATAGGGATAATCCTGCCTCAGGCAGGGGGCTGAGGGGGTCCCTTCCAGCCCTACTTCTCTATGATTCTATGACAATTAAAAAAATAATCTCAGTAAAAATATGTTGAGTCGATGAGCCTCTACTAAAAACTCTGGAGCTCAAGACCGATTCTCTTCTAGATAAAAATGAGGTGGAAAACCTCTAACTTTTGACATCAAGCTTTAAACATATGGCATGATATTTCATACATTAGGGGCTTGATCCTACAAGGGATTCAGGGTCTATACTACTGGATGCAAAGGATCAGCAAAGTCATCTCAGCTGTTGGAACCTGGCCTCTGACTTCACCAGACCCCATCATGTGTAGTACTTGATCAGGATGATCCACTGAGCCCACCTGAATGGCATCAAACTCTGCTTTGTTCTACCTGAGTTCCAATTAGCTCAGCACTCAAATTATGAATATTTCTGATTCTGAACCCATAACGGAGGCTTATTCTCCAGCTCATGGAAAACCAACCATCTGCTCAGCAACTAACAACCCCCTGCTTCTGAATGGTTCTGGGTTCTTCAGTGAAATGTTCCATCTTGGTCCTTTGCATATGTACTATGTTAAGTTTATCTTCTCAAGTGCCTATCCATATCTCTATACTAAAATACTAGACCAGGGGGTTACAATAATAGAAGGGGGAGGGTTTGGGAGGGGAAGTGGAAAAGGGTATGATGGGTCATGTCACACGGAGAAGGAGGCTTGGTTTGTTGTTAATTTCTGTTCAATGGAGAGAGAAGAAGCAGAGTAAGGAGCAGTGTGTGCAAGAAAAGGACCAAGGCTGGGCTCAAGACAGTGTAGGAAAAGGAACAACAATCTATGAAGCATAAACTAGTTTTGATTTCAATACCTGGAAACTGGAGGAAAAAATCTACCATGGCTGCAGGTTGCAAAAAAGACCCTATTTGGGAATATTTTCAAGAAATTCTGGTACCACTGGGAATAGAAACATGTGACAAATGTAAACAGTGCAACAAAGAGATGCAAGGTTAATACTACTGTTTAACAAGTTAGTTGAAAATAGACATCATGTTTTGATTTAAAAAAGGTTTCTGTATCCAAGACATTAAAGTTTTGTTTAATACAGTTGGAGTGCTGGTTTGTGCCATCTTACTGAAGCTGGATATGAATATGAGCAAAAAGTTAATAACCTAGTGAAAAAGACTAGGTATTTCACCACTTTATAGCATACTAAAAGACAGTATTTCTAACAGTCCAAATATCTTAATATTAATTGTATAAGATATTTGGATTATGAAATTTTATGTTACACTTAGACCATATTAAATATGTGGAACGTTAAATTATGTTATAGTTAAGTTGCTCGCGACCCCCCTGGGGGTCGCAACCCACAGTCTGAGAACCCCTCCTGTAACCAATTGTGCATTAATGGTTAATGCCATGGGTTTGTCTGGACAGCTCTGACTCCAGGCTGGAAGGCTGGAGAGCAGGGGCATGGCTATGAATCAGGATACCTGGACCCTATCCCTGCTCTGGATGAGAGGGGGAGCTTGGAGTGGTTCATCTAGGGATGCTGGAGGTCTTAAAATTGCTTATTTTATCTCCATGGAGCAGACTGAAGTTTCCTGGACATGAGCTATGCAGCACAGCTCAGATTTAACCATCACCTGACACGGCATAACTTTGAGATGCTCAGAAAGCGCTTAGCACGAGTTAACAAGTTTTAGCTTTCAGATGCTTACTTTTTAAGCACCCTTAGTATGGTCCAAGTGTAATGTGCAGTTTCATCCCGAATTTCAACTGCACTTAATAAGTAATAGCTGAGCATGTGACAATACCCTTTCCTCTTCCAAAAGGTTGCTCCTCTGGTCTTATCTAACACCCTTCATTTAAGACAAAAGCAGCAGCAGCACAGGATCAGAGAAGTGCAAGTAACTTTATAACCAGGGAGCAATTTAGCATAAATCAGCCTGAAACCTAAAAGTCTTGGTCTTAAAAAGTGAAGGGAAAATTCCAGGTGGACAGAAGACCAGTCTGGAGGTGACAATCCGTCACCTTCAACAAAGTCCAAACAGTTTCGCCAGACCTATAGGTAATGAACTGGCCCAGGTAAACTAGAGGAACAAGGGCTGAATCACGGGTCCCCTCCCTCTTGAAAGTCCTGGTCCTCAATGCCTGAATCTGCCAGCTCCAGGAGACAAACAGTTTCCACAGCAGCCAACTCGGTTCAACCTGTTCTCCCTCCCCTTACTGGGATGTCATCTATCAACTGCTTTTGAACAGAACAGTTGGAGAGGTTTCCTCCAGCATCCCTAGACCAAGAATGATGGAAGCTGGGGAGGATAATGGGTAAGTGATAGATTTCTGCTGATCAGTGCTTCTTAACCTTTTCAGGCCCTTGCAAAACATCAACTCTTGGCTTTCCATTAGTTTTTTATGACAGAAAGAAGCCAGAGCAATGCTTCTGTTATAAACTCTGAAAACCCACAATAGCTCAAAACATTTTTAATGCTACAAATTCCTATTTGGGTCCATCTGTGTTGGCACACCCAAGAGCACTGACACTGCCAGGAACCCCGCGGCACCCTCAAAAGGCTCCCAAAGCACTGCAGGGTGCCCTGACACCCTGGTTGACACTCACCACTCTAGGTGGCCCCACTTCAGTGACCCTCCCTTCCAGCACCTGCCACTGCCAAGGTCACAGGTGGGATACCAGGCACATGGCTGGACCACTGGTTCCACCAAGCGCTTCTGGCTCTTGTCATCTTCCACAATTTTAAAAACACCGTCCCCAGCCTCTTACCAGGAGCTGGAGGGGGCACTGCTGCTCTGCCATCTCTTGCACTTGCACACCTGCAGAGGCAGGACATGGAGGGAACCCCAGGGGACACCCCCCCTCCTTGCTCAGAGCAGAGGCCCAGCGGTGCTGCAGCACTTGGCTAGGTGGCACTTGGTTGGGAGACACGCCAGTAAAGGGAGCGATCCGCGCAGCTCAGCGGCGCCCTAAGGGTTAACACCGGGGCTGGGGGCAGGTCCATAAGCCAGGTGCCTCCGACCTCCTCCGCCAATCAGCGCATTCCCCCCTGCCGGCAGGACCCGCAATGGTTTGGTCCAAACCGGCGGCCACGCCCCGGGCCGCCTGCTGGTGACGCGTCCCGCCAGGAGCAGAGTTCCCGGCAACGTCACAGCCTCGGAGCGGTTTCCCAGTAACGGCAACAACAGGGCAATGGCGGCGGCGGCCCCACTGGATCGCACCGGGGGAGGGGCTGACCCGCTCCGGGGGGGGGAGGACTGCTCTGAAGCCAGCGAGCGGAGCCGGGCGGCCTGTTCCCATAGCAACCGCACACGCCACGCCGGCTCTGCAGCCGCACCTGCTGGGCGACTCTGCGCGTGGTCCAGGGCCAGTTCCTCTACGTCTCGTCTCGTCGCTCCGCTCCTCGCCGGGCTAGACCGCGGCACGCCACCGCCTCCAGGTTGCCGGGTGCTCTGGCTGCCCGGCGTTTTCACACGTACCAGGCGCGCATGCGCAGGGCCCAACTGGCGCATGCGCGGAGCAGCCCGGTCCGGCGCGCGGGGGGAAGGAAATGCGCGTTGCTGGGTGAGGAACCCCCTCTGGGGTCCCGAGGGTTGCTGGGAGGGCCCCGCGCCTGCGTACTGAGCCCTTGTGGCGGGCCGGGGCGGTGCGCAAGGTTGTGTGCCTCTTCCCCTTCCCCAGCCCTGGAGTTATAGGAGATCGCGCCCGCTGGGCACGGGCTTTTCTTAATCAATCAGACTCGAAGAAAATGAGGGATGGAAGGGACTTCAGGAGGACATCTGGTCCCACCATACTCAAGGCAGGACCAGCCCAAACTAGATCATCCCAGCCAGGGCTTTGTCAAGCTGGGTCTTACAAACTTCCGAGGATGGAGACTCCACCATCTCTCTGGGGAACCTGGTCCAGTGCTTCACCTCCCTCCTAGTGAGAGACTTTTTCCAAATATCCAACCTAAGCCTCCCTTGCTGCAACTTGAGACCACTGCTCCTTGTTCTGCCATCTGCCGCCACTGAGAACCGTAGCTCTGTCCTCTTTGGATCCCGCTTCAGTAGTTGAAGGCTGTTATTAAAAATCCCTCAGTCTTCTCTTTCCCAGACTCAATAAGCCCAGTTTCCTCAGCCTCTCTTCACAAGTCATGTCCCCCAGCCCCCAAACCAGTTTTGTTGCCCTCTGCTGGACTCTCCAATTTGCTCACATCCTTTCTGCAGGGGGGAGGCCAGAGCTGACTGCAGTTCTCCTAATGTGGCTTCATGGCGTGTTCTCACTTTTTTTGTTCGCTCGCAGTAGGTTCAACATCGTTTCACGTTCCACAGATTTAGTGCGGTCTGAGGCATAACATAGGACTTCACAATCCAACTGTTTTAGATATTTGAATCTATAAAAATTAATATTAAAATATTTGGTTTGTTAGAAATCCTGCTTCTTAGTATGCTGTAAAATGGTGACATTCTTTTTATTAAATTATTAATTTTTGCTCATTTTTGCATGCAGCTGCAGTAAGATGGCAACTTGAATTTAATTAAACACACAAAACCAGCACTTCAAATTTACTAAACAGAACTTGAATGTTTTGAATACGGAAACTTTATTTAATCAAAACATGGTGCCCGTTTACTACTAACTTACTAAACAGTAGTGTTAACCTTGCACCTCTTTGTTGCACTGTTTACATTTGGCACATGTTCCTACCTATCAGTGCTAACTTTGTGCAGCACCCTTGAAAGAATCTTAAGGCATCCCCAGGTACTACCACACACTGGTTGATAATTGCTGCTCTGAGGTGCAGCCATGGACAGATCTTTGATTTTGAAAAGGGGGGGGGTCAGACAGTGAGGTGCATCATCATATAACACAATGCAGATGTTTCTCCAGTTAAAAATAAACTAGACACGTTACTAACCCGCTGGTGGCCTACCGCTGGAATATTCAGTTTAAAATGGAAGCAAAAAAAAAAAAACAACTTCATTGAAATGAGTTAAAAACAGTCTGTAGGGTTGAGAAATAGGAGTTTCATTACCAGGAGCAGCTAACAGACTGCAGAATTGCAGAACAAAGGCTAGCTTGATTGGTGGAACATCAAGACCATTAAAAAGAAAAGAGGGTCATTAACATCTGTGAAATGAAGAGGTTAGAAGGGATAGGGTAGATTACAATGAATTATAAAGTCAATTGAATTCTCTCAGCACTGCCTGACTAGAAATGCTGCTGCCACTGTCAGCACTTGGGCACCTGCAGGGTCAGGACAGGGCCCTGACATGCTGGGGTTTAAACTTTGAGTGGAGCAGGAATCAAAGCGGGGTACAGGTCCACCACTGTGTGCCAAGGCACCCTGGCTGAGAAACGATGGTCTATGAGGTACAGCTCTGCCCTGCCCTGCCCTGCCTTGCCTTTCTGCCTTACTTCAGTCAACAATTTCTCTCTGCTTATGAACCACTTCAGTAAGAGAAAGGAAAAAGTATCAAAAGCATCCTGCCCTAATCTTCCCCGCCACACAGTGACAGTCAGGAACGATCTAGCAAATTGCCCTTTGGTGCCAGGTGCGGCTGTAAGGAATTCTGTGCTTCTCCCTTTATATACAGTCTGAGGAGAAAATACATTGGTCCACAGTGTTAAAAACTGCCCAAAATTTCTAACAGCATAGTGAGACCCCTATTCAAGGTGGCCAGTGTGTCACTTGTGACTCTAGGGACACTCTGTGCTTAGTTCATATCTGAATACAATCTGAAATTTAAGCTACTGCTCTAACTGGTGCTCAGAAGCTGGCCTGTGCTTCACAAACAATGTAATGAATAAGGCTTACTCTGGCAGGGTTTCTTCATCACTTTCTTTGATAAAGACTTGAGAATATTATCCTTTTATAACTACTTGGATAAAGTCCTTCAGAAAGCACTTTCCAACTGTATTAAACATAAATCCACTTTTGGCTTAAACCTATTTTTGGTATCTGCCCGTTAAAATACATATACTGTCAAGCTTTTCAGAAGCTCTCTTGGAAAACAAATCCTTCTCAATATGTAAATTAACACTTTCTGAATCTTCTAATCATGACCATGACCAAGTCCCTTTCTTACAGGAAGAAATACCTGACAGGCATATGAAAGCAGTAATAAGATCTCTGTGTGTAACCTTACCAAGTTTTACATAGAGATACCATTATCTCTTCGGGTTTCTAATTTACTTCTCTAACTTATGCAATCTCATATCCAGTTGTCTTTTCTTTAGCAGCCAGGCACTACAAACTTTAGATAGAAAGAAAGCCTCATTAGTACTGTACCCAAGTTTCTTGGTTCCAGTCTCACTTCTAGCCTCTATTTTTAAAGCAATAACTGAAAAACTGCTATTTTCAGCTACTTTACAGCCATCTCATTCTCTGTTACTTTCCTCAAAACTCTTCCCTTATCAATGTATTAGAAATATAGCCTCAGTGGACTGGAAGGGACCTGTGGAGGTCATCCACTCCAGCCCCCTGCTCAAGGCAGCAGCATCCCTGTCTAAACTATTTTATCCAAATATTTATCAAACCACCTCCCAAATTCCAAAGATGTAACTAGGAATTTTGGTGTCTTGGGGGGCAAGGGACTACTGAATATCAGAGAGCGTGAATGGGTGGGTGCAGGGGGCACACCTTCTTCAGTAGGGGTTGCTGCTGTGTGAGCTGTTGCTGCTGTAGTGCAAGTTCCCTGAACACAGCCTGGGTGGTGGCATAGGCTCCCTGGGGGCTGCCATTCTGGCACCCCCTCTAAATTAGTGCCTGGGGCTGGTGCCCTGCTCACCCAACCCTAGTTGCACTTCTGTTAACATCTAATCTAAATGAGAGAATAATCTCTGTCACCATCATAATAATCACCTTTCCTGTATTTGAAGTGTTAAGAAATCTACTTCTTGGTTTTCTCTTCCCCAGACTAAATAACCACAGTTCTTCCAACCTTTCCTTGAATTTTTCCTACATATCCAGTCATTGTTGTTATTGTCCACTGGGCCCTTTCTAATTTGTCTACATCTTTCTTGAAGTACAGTGCCTAAAACTGGACATAGTACTCCAGATAAGGCTTCACCTGAGCTGAATAGAGTGGAAGAATCATTTCCCTTGATTCATAGATGTTAAGGTCGGAAGGGACCTCGATAGATCATCGAGTCCGACCCCCTGCATAGGCAGGAAAGAGTGCTGGGTCTAGATGACCCCAGCTAGATGCATATCCAACCTCCTCTTGAAGACCCCCAGGGTAGGGGAGAGCACCACCTCCCTTGAAAGCCCGTTCTAGACCTTGGCCACTCTAACTGTGAAGAAGTTCTTCCTAATGTCCGGTCTAAATCTGCTGTCTGCTAGCTTGTGGCCATTATTTCTTGTAACCCCCGGGGGTGCCTTGATGAATAAAACCTCAATAATACCCTTCTTTGCCCCCGTGATGAATTTATAGGCAGCCACAAGGTCGCCTCTCAACCTTCTCTTGCGGAGGCTGAAAAGGTCCAGGTTCTCTAGTCTCTCCTCGTAGGGCTTGGTCTGCAGGCCCTTAACCATATGAGTGGCCCTTCTCTGGACCCTCTCCAGGTTATCCGCATCCCTCTTGAATTGCGGTGCCCAGAATTGCACGCAGCACTCCAACTGTGGTCTGACCAGCGCCCGATAGAGAGAAAGTATCACCTCTTTGGATCTGTTCATCATGCATCTGCTGATGCACGATAAAGTGCCATTGGCTTTTCTGCTGGCTTCGTCACACTGCCGACTCATGTTCATCTTGGAGTCCACTAGGACTCCAAGATCCCTTTCCACTTTCATGCCACCCAGCAGGTCATTTCCTAGGCAGTAGGTGTGCTGGACATTTTTCCTCCCTAGGTGCAGCACTTTGCATTTCTCCTTGTTGAACTGCATCCTGTTGTTTTCTGCCCACTTATCCAACCTGTCCACGTTTGCTTGTAGTTGTTCCCTGCCCTCCGGCGTGTCCACTTCTCCCCACAGTTTTGTGTCATCCGCAAACTTGGACAGAGTACACTTCACTCCCTCGTCCAAGTCGCTGATGAAGACATTAAAGAGTATCAGTCCAAGGACCGAGCCCTGTGGGACCCCACTGCCCACACCCTTCCAGGTCGAAACCGACCCATGCACCACGACTCTCTGGGTGCGACCCTCCACCCAATTCGCCACCCACCGGACTGTGTAGTCATCCAAGTCACAGCCTCTTAACTTGTTCACCAGTATGGGGTGGGATACCGTATCGAAGGCCTTCCTGAAGTCTAAGTATACGACATCCACCCCTACTCCTGTGTCCAGGCGTTTCGTAACCTGGTCATAAAAAGAGACTAGATTAGTCAGGCACGATCTGCCTGCTACGAACCCGTGCTGGTTTCCCCTCAGCATAATTTGTCCTGCTGGGCTCTCACAAATGTGAGCTTTGATAATTTTTTCAAAGACTTTGCCAAGGATGGAGGTGAGACTGACTGGCCTATAGTTGCCCGGGTCCTCCTTCCTCCCCTTCTTGAAATGTGCAGATAACACTTGTGTTAATATAACCCAGTATTAGTATAGAGTTCCTAGGCAAATCTTCAGATCTGGTCTCTAGTTCTGAGGTACAGTAATGTTTAAACTCCTTCCTAATATTATAATTTTTTTAAACCCACTAAGCATTCCTTCTTGGCTTTTTGTGTAATCATGTGCATGCTATTTCTCCTCTCCCGATTGTCTAAATTATCTCACTCAAGAGTTAATTTTTTTATTCAGCTTGCTTGAGTTGGCAATTACACTAGACCTTCCCTTTGCAATTTCTTTCTATGTCTCAACTACTGTAACTCTCACTAAAATCTCCTCTTCTTTTTTCATTAACTTGATATTGAAAGAACTATCCCCACCACTTTGAACTTTTTTTCATTAACCTTGTATTTATGTAGCCATGCTGTCTTAGAATAGGAGTATCATCAAACTTCATGAACTATGACTGGGGCAATTTAAAGTTTCACAAGAGGTTCTAAAGTAAAAAACAAGATTCTGCAAGGAAATGTTATAAGTAATTCCTCCAGAAGAAGTAATGAACCAGTGCCCCAACAAAGTGTACCATGTTCTTTGAAATACTTTCCTTTTTAAGTTTAAAATAGGTCCTAACCACTGTTGATAGAGGGATATTAAACTCAGTGTCCAGACTAACTAAATCTACCTAATTATATCAAACTTAACCGGAAATTAAATGGCCAAGAAGGATCTTGAGGATATGGTGGATTACAAATTCAGTATGTGTTAGCAATGGGATGCTGTTACAAAAAAGCAAATGCAATTTTGGGCTGCATTAACAAGCGTTCCAAGCAAGATCTGAGCAGTGCTAGTACTGTGACTCTGCTCAGTGCTGATTAGACCTCAGCTGAAATATTGTGTCCAGGTTTTGCATCACATTTTAAGACAAGTGGATCCAAAGATGACCAACAAAGATGGTGAAGGCATTGAAACTCATGCCATGTGACAAAAGGTTGAGAGAACAAAGTATGTTTAGTCTGGAAAAATAGGTTGAGGAAGGGACCTGAAAGCAGTTTTCAAACGTTTAAAGGATGTCAGAAGGTAATGGATTTAAACTACAATATATCTGACTGCAAGAACAGTAGGACAGTGAAAGAAATTGTTGATTCTTCTTTGTTAGGCATCTGTTTAGGACTGGTAAGGGATAGTACACCAGTGCATGTGGTTGAACTAGATTGATTCTTGAGGTCACTTTCAAAATTGTGATTCTGTAATTCTGTTAATCAAAGCTCACGTGGCCAGTGAATTTTCAACACTGTGCTATCAAACATAGGTAGCCTTATTAAATGTACCAGCTGCCTGCCACAAGAGCCTGCCTATATTAGTGTTCCTTCTTGTGCACTCCTGTAACAGCAACCACCTTTGGAACTACAGCAGAATTGACAAGGGGAGAACATTTTTGCTTATTAAAAAAATACCTAATGTAAATTAGATCTTCGTGTCCTGTTTGTACTCTGTGTGGTTTTCCTGTGTGTGTTCTTAAATAAGTACTATGTTCCACCTCACTCATGAAGGTACAGAGGTAGGTGAAGCAGCACATTATAAAGGCTCTTGGCAGCAACTGCTATATGTAGGTTGCTTAACACTTCCCATTAAAAGAAACTCTGCAAATCTCTACTGTTTCCAGCAGGTCTTTGAAATATGGCACAGGAAATGCCCAGAGGCTAAGGATGTGCTTTTTGTTCACCTCATAAAATTCCATTCAGACCTGGCTGAATTATAAAGTGTTTAAAATCACAATTATCCATTTCCAGTTTGCATTGCCCAGCACTATTTTGGTACCACGCCAACATCCTAAACACTATGGCTGTGTCCAGACGAGTGTGGCCATGCCATATGTCGTGCCAGAGACTCATCTATGGTGTCACACGCCACACATGCAGGCATTTTCTACACTGCTACCTTGCAGCATATTGGGGGGGGAGGGTTGACCCCTGGAGACCCAAGGGTCAAAAAACCTGCACAGAAAAAAAGCGAGGCAGTGCATGTTGCTTCCACATGCACTGCCCAGAACCAGAGCCTGGCTGGCCATAGCCACACTCCAGCTGCTGGCCGTGCTTCAAGCTGTAGGAGTGATGTGGCTGCAGCTTCCCTGGGCCCCAGGAACCCAGGTAAGGCTGCTGGCCCCAGTCTCCTCTACCCCACTCAGGGTAACCTGCTGCACACCAGAGGGTGTGTGGCATGGACATTCCCAGGGACAACTAGCAGCGGTACAAGGTGTACCACTCCTAGTTGTCCCCAGGGACCCAAACATCCGCACTCATCTGGACACAGCCTCTGAGGCTATCTGCATCATGACGACAACAACATGACCCAGTCAGGACAGGCCTAAGCCCACCCTGCATATCTGCATCCACAGGCATGCTCCACAGACTTACCCACTTATCCACAGACTTAGACTTAATCACTGGAAACTTGAGCAGTGTCAGAGGGAGCCCCAAAGCAGTCTCACTTAGCAAACTTCCAGTGCCTGCTTGGTGCAGGTCCGTCCTAGCTGGAATACACTGCCACTACCACATTGTAGATGACCTTTCTGAGGCAAACCTTCTGTTGGCCTTGGCCTGATCTACACTAACAGTTTACTAGCAAAACCTGCCTTTCATCATACATCCCTGCATGCTTCCACACTCCAGGTTGAGTGGAATGTACAAGCTAATAAAACCTTCAACTTCAACTCAGTTAAACCAGTTCTTCAGATGACATAAGCCCTCTAGAAATATAATTCTACCAGAAAAAAAACAATTTGCATGGTGGCAGATATTCCTCTACTAGTATAAACAGTCCTCCAGCCACAAAACCACAATACTGTACAACTGTCCCTGAAACGGCTTTGGTTGATTTTTTTAATTCTGCTGCCCAGACAAGCAGGGAATAATCACAGAGGCAGTAAGCCCCCAGTTAAAACTCCGAACTATTTTAGAAATGCTGCATGCATCACAACTTTGTTGAATACACACTTAGTCCTGAAGAGTGGATGTATTTGCAAGTTACAAAATTAATGCCCTCCCTCCCGCCTCACCGTGCTTAGCCCTGGCACAAAAGCAGGGCTAGGTAGATCCCTGTAAGCCCTAGTTGCCCAAACCTATCTAATGCCCCTTCCCCATAACTTACAAGAGATGCCATGGATCCTCAGGCTTCTCCAGCACCAACACTGAACTTTGGGTCTCTGGAATTTCTGGTGTGGTGCACAAATCCAGGGTCTACCACTGTGAAATCTGTTGTGTCCTCCTCTGGGTTATGCAGGAAAGCTACTGGGGAGAGTGGGGTCATGGTCAAGACAACTTCCTCCTGGTTCTCCCTGTCCTGGAGCTGCTGCGAACACTCACCCCCAGTCTCTGACTGGTGGCCTGAAGACTGCACAGTGCATATTGCACTGCCCACTTCAGTGGCAGAACAGTCTGTGGAGTGTTGTGGGCTAGGTGATGCTGTGGCATCCTGCAGCCCCGTCATGCCAAAGGATCAGAGGCAAGTGTCTCCTGTATCCTTCACAAGAAAGCAGAACAGCTTCTCATAGTGTGGAGCTACTGTGTGTCCTGCCCTGGGCAGAACACGGGATTCCAGGGTCATTGGACACTCCAAGTTTTTACAAGAGGGGTGGTTTCATGAACCTGGGATGTGTAGGAATTTAAAGCACATGGCTGCTATAATGTTAATGACCCTATTCAAAAGCCCTACCTAGTCAAACCCCTTAGCGCAAGCAGGTGGTGCTCTGAGTGAAACAGTTGTTTTCTGTATAACAAGATGGCTTCAGTGGCTCCTGATGGAATCTGTGATGAAAACCAGATGCTGTTGAATGCCCTGGAGGTGTCCAACCAGAGAATGGAGACATGCAAGAATGTAGAGATGCTGCTACTGAATGCAATGAAGGCTATGATGGTCCTTCTACAGCAGATTTGTCCAACATGTGGCCCATGGGCTGCCATGTGGCCCGCCAAGCCATTTTATCTGGCCGGCTACCGTGGAGTGCGGAGCTGCGGTGGCGCCACCACAGAGTGCAGAGCTGTGGTGAGGCGAGGCAGGCAGGGCCGGCCCGCAGACCCCAGCTGGCAGCGAGGGGCGGGGAGTTGCTTACCCCCGCGGGGCCGGGCTCATCAGTGAGCCGGGTCCTGCCACCGCTGCCCCAGCTGCGCCTGATTAGATGAGCTGGGGACAGTGCATGTAGCTTCTTCTCTGGCTCTGCCCCTTTCCCCCGGGCATTGCCTCTGTTATAAGACCAGCAGGAAAGGTTCAAAGTTTAGAAGTGATCACCCTGCTATGCATGGTTTGCAGAGCCTCCCCCCACCCTCCAAGCTTTCACATGAGCTGCTTGGGTTGGGGCAGAGCAGGGGAAGGGGGGGGGGGAAGGGAGCAGGGGAGGGGAGAAGCCAAGTCTCAGGGCACTTTTGATGCTGTCCCCTTTCCATATGGCCCACTCCTTTAGGCTCATGATTGGGTTAACAGAACCCCATTTGTTGGGTTAATGTAAAACCAGAAAGCAAATTAGTGGTGTTAGGGGGAAAATTATACCAGAGCCAGGTGAAAAGAGATGCTTTAGAGATGCAGGGTTGGGGGGCACAGGGATTCCTCATGGTTGTTGGTGGGGAGTCTGGGGATTTTTGCTGTATGCACCAGACCTAGGCTGTGCAACTGTTGCAAGTTTTGCTGCTCCTTTCTGTGATGGCTGTCCTGCCAGAGGACACCCCCCCCACCGCCCCTCCCCATGTTAAGGGGCTGGGCATTTATTTCCTCTAGTTCCCCCACCAAACCACTGCCTCCCTTCAGCGTTCCCTCTCCCCCTCCCTCCCACCAGCCATCCCGAGAACATCCTGGCGCTGCTGTGTAGCTGCTGCACACAGGAGCTGTTTTCGCTTGGACCCCTCCCCCATCATCCCCTGCCCTGGGACTGGGTCCCCCTGTGAGATAATGCAGGGAGCGCATTATCAGAGTTCCAATTAGTGCACCACAACATTTCAGTATGCTGGAAGAGATATACAAGAAATTCACGGGGTGCAGATTTGTGCGCATATTATAAGCAATGGGAAAATGTCATCGCCTTGTTCGTAGGGGTGGTTGTTTGAGTGAAATAAAAAAAAACAAGTGGATTTACACACAGAATAAAGTTTATTTGATGGCACAGAAAGAGGAAAATAAAAAATAAGGTAAGAATAAAAATAAAGATAGGGATGAAAAGAATAAAATAAAAGTAAAATAAGTAAAAAAAAAATTTAAAATATTGGTGAAAAAAAAATAAAAATGAGTAAAACTATGTGTACCGAATTAATGAAATTAATGCAAGTAATGAAATGACACTTAAATTATCTAAATTAATGAAACCACACCACTGTCAGCTATCTGTACAGATTAGTGTGCTGTGAGCTATAGGCACCCCTGCTGTTTTAGTATGAGGAGATCAAAGGGGTGGATTATTATGCAGCGCCCCCTGCAGTAATTTACTGTGACTAGCACAGAACATTTTATGAGATTTAAGAGCGATCATGTTGTGACATGACTCCACCCCCGGGCCTGTCTAACATAGGCCTGACCCTCTGCTTCTGGGCTACCCACCCACCTATCTCGCCTACCACACCTTGACAGAACAATAATTATGGTGTTACTCAGGCAGGAGGCTGCCCATTTGTTACCCCGATGCTAGGGGGTCGCTATCCACTGCTCCAGACCTCCCCTACACAGTGGCCAACGCCTCGCATATAAATGTTGACCTGCACCCTATGGCATTGGGCACTCCCTGTCACTGTGCCTCTTGGCACTGGGGTCTGCCCCCTGGTGCTGTGCTCCCCCTGGTGCTGGGTCTTTGCACAACAGTTTGCCCCAATGAGGCCTCCTCCTCCCCAAATAGCCTCAGCCCGGGCCACCAGATAAAACAATAACATAAATATGAGCCCCTGGGCTATAACATAATACAAGTCATACAAGCCACACTCTGACTTCCTTAAAAACCACAAACTGCTCCTCATATATTGAGCACCCCCCAGCTCTGGGTACTTTGTAGACTCCTAGAGCCTCATTAGCCACAGCATTCCTGAGTAGTTCTGCCATGCAGGAGCTCTCTTCCCCTGACCACTTGCCAGAGACCTCCCCCTGCCAGCCTCGGCCCTGGGGTTTATATGTGCCCAGAGGCCTATCCCCTTCCTGTCAGCTGACTGGCCTGTGTGGTTGGGCTATTAACCCCTACCTTCCTGGTACTTGGTGTTCCTGTAGACTCGGGTCTTAAAGGGGCTAGGGTTCCCTGTTACACATGTGTACACAGTGACAAGAATAAGACTCACCATTTCAATTTAGGGGGCATAGAATGCAACCCTGAAGGGCTAAACCCCTGTCACGTGTACAAGCACCCAAAGCGATTACTCAGGACAGAGGCAGTTCCAAGACCAGTGAGAGAGGCTTAGCTTGGCACACAGAAACAATCATTGAGAAAGAGGACTCCGATAGTCATAATTTATAGGACTGGCTTCTTCATCCCGGATACTTGTTTACTTTCTTCCAGGGTTCTCAAAACTTCATCCCCACTTTTTCTTCCCATTTCCCTTTTCAAAATGGTAGTCACTCTCCAACAGCATGAGAACAAAGAAATTCTATTTTGAATGAGCTGCTTTATTGTAAGAGTACTGAAATAACAGTGCTAAGCAGTAATCCAAAAAACAGAAAACAGATCTTTTGCAGAACAGAAACAAAGCATTTGCAAAGCGCTGGTTTTAAACCATAGTAAAAGCCATGAGTGGGCATTTTCACGTTTTTGCACATCATGCTTGGTTCAAGCCAATAAAATGCAGCGTCATGGGAACAAAAAAAAAAAAACCCCAAAGGACATGCAATAATTAACTACAGTGAAATCAATGAGGAGGTGTTTCCTATACATAGTTCTACAGAACGTTCTGGCTTCAAACCAGTAACTTGCAACATGAGAACAGGAAAAAAATCACTTGCACCAATTTTGAACTATTAACTGACAGTACAGTCAGGGAAGAGGAAAAAGTGGTAGGTGACAAACTCAAGACATGCTAATCAGTGAGCAAAGGGACCCTTTGCTGTGTGCAGAGGACAACAGTTTCACAGACTGTTGGCATAATTTAATAGAAATTTTTTTCCAATAAGTAGTATATAATGTTTGCTCAGACATTTCCAGGGTAGGACTGCCTTTTTTCTCTTGCCTTGGAGCATCTACCCATGCCATCCTTGTAGGGATCTTTGGGGAATCATGAGTTAGCAGAGCCTGTTATCGTTGTTGTTATTTAGATTTATATCCTGGCACCCACAGGTGCCAACTTTGACTTTTGTCAGTGGCTGTTTGCAGATGTACAATCCCTCCACCCCCAAATGGCGCTTTAAACTTGGCACGTTCCTGTGTTGAGCCCCATGCATGCCCAGAAGTAGCAGCGCATTACTTCAACCCAGTTCTGCAGTGTCCGTAAAGATCAGGCACTTTAGTGGGGCTTTTTTGGGCACTTTTATCTAACTGAATCAGACTGAATCAACTTTAGCTAAAAGCACCAAAAAGCCCCACTGAAGCACCCGATCTTTACAAACGCTGCAGAGCTGGGCTGAAGTAATGCACTGCTTTTTCCAGTAAAATGTGTTTTTTTTTTAATCATTTGCCAGCAGAAAACGGCCATGGCCTGTGGACGCTGAGCACCCACTAATTTTTTTGGTGGGTGCTTGAGCCCTGGAGCACCCGTGCAGTCCGCATCTATGCTGGCACCCATCCATCACCATCTATCACCAGCCTCCTAAAGCAAATCCCTTCTCAGGCCCTTGGACACTTTCATTAGCGATACATCATCAGTAATCATGACTGTCTGTAATTATTAGGCCTGTGCAAAGCGGCAAGTATTCGATTCAGATTTGGATTCGGCCGATTTGGAGGGGCAGTGATTCGATTCAGTGATTCGAATCACTGTCCTGATTTGATTCGGCCAATTCGGATCCGAAGATTCAGCGCTGGTTCAGAGATTTAGCCATAGACTAAACAGGCAGCAGTCCTTGAGGATGCTGGACACAGCTGCCTCCAGCAGGTAAGTCTTTTGTAGTGGGCAGAGGGGGGAGGGGAGGGGCAGATCAATGCCCCCACAATGTGTGTGGGGGGGCAGATCAACGCCTCCACAGGGAGGGAGGGATTGGGGCTGGGGCTGAGACAAGCTGCTCAGCCGGGGCAAGGGGGCATGGGACTCAGGGAGGGGAGCTCCTGCCACTATGCACCGCTGCATGCCATTGGTCTGGGAGGGCATGGGAGCAGGTGTGTGCCCCCGGATCTGCGCGGGGGCGGGGAGGGCTGGGCCGAGCTGTGCTCTGGACAAGAGGCAGAAGGCACTGGGAGTGGGGGCTATGCCCTCCCACCATTCACCCAGCCTCCCCGCACCTCCCAGACAAGCCACGGCTTCACCCTGGCTGGGCAAGCAACAGCAGGGCATGAGGGCAGGCACGTGCACTCAGATCGGAGCAGGGCTGGTGGCAGAGGCTATGGGAATTTTAAGGTGGCTGCAGCCCCCTCACAGCCCCAGGTCCACTATGCTCTGCAGGACAGGTGGAGCCAGGACTGCACTGCAGTTCCCCTCCCTGTGTCCCATGCCCTTGGCACCCTGGCTGGGCAGCTTGTCCCAGCCCCAACCCCAATCCCTCCCTTGCTGTGGGGGGCATTGATTTGCCTCCCACACGCCCCTTCCCTCCCCCCTCCACCCACCACAACAGACTTACCAGCTGGAGGCAGCTGTGTCCAGTGTCCTCGAGGACTGCTGTTTAGTCTATGGCCAAATCTCTGAATAGGCACCAAATCTTTTCTGAATTGATTTGGAGGCTTCCAATTCAATGCAGAGCTTTTAATGCGTCTCCTGATTCAATTCAGATTCAGAGATTTGGCCGCTGAATTGTGCCGAATCTCCTCCGAATCGAATCAGCTACAGAAGCTTCACACAGCCCTAGTAATTATGAATATTGCTACACTACCCAGACCACCACACAGATCCAGCATCTGCTTCCCCTTACAGAGGTTAAAAAGCACTGTCCATGTACTCACTATAATGTGTGGTGTTAAAGGCTCATGGTGAGGCTGTTTGTATTTTTACATATCTTTACATGGGAAAATATTGAAGTTTATAGCACCTAGCTTTTGCTGTCTGGTATCCCCCACTTTTACCTAACAGTAGCGCTCAGTCTGTGGGTTTACCACTGATCACAGCTGTTGTATCTCTAAAGGGTATCCCTTGTACATCTGCAGGCAACTCAGCATAAGGAGGACAATGAAAAATAAAACTACCGAGGAGAACATATTTTTTGCAAACAAATCTCAGCCCATCCAGATGCTCTGAGACATGGAAATGATGGGAGCATATATGCTTGAAGAGAAAAATAAAGGCCACAAGAAAATACAGAAAGATCAAGAAGTACACCAAGGCATACTGCAGGGCTTAGAAAACAATGGACACAGATATGGAAGCATAGTTCTGATCAAAATGCCAAAGTACCAGCATCCCAGGAGCCACTGTACATGCTCCTCCACACGTCTCAACTTTCTGTTCTTCCCAGTTGTAGTATCCCTGTCATTCAAGCCAAGGGGACAGGAATGAGAACAGCTTGGCATATAGTTGCTGCAGCCTGTGATACATGTAGTCAGCACCTTGCTCTTTTTGTATAAAATTCTATTTAATGAAAAACACATTTTTTTTCCATTTTTGCCCTAGAATACAAGAGTGAGAGTCTCCCACCACCAAACACAACTGTTCAACATTTACATGTATTCTTATAGCTCTCTTCACACTTTGTAGCAACTCTTGTGATTCTAGTAACTGCCCTTGTTTCTGGTTGCTTACTATCAGCAGGTTGCCTGGCCATCTCACCTCTTCACCTTTACAGTAGCATTTTCCCCTTGGAGCAAAATACAACATGCAGTGACAACATCAGGAATATTTTCCGCCCTGAGATCTAGCCATATTCTCAGACATTGCTACCTGTCCTTCAATCTTCCTAAAGCACACTCCCCGTCCTGTCCTAGCTCAAGGAATAAATACATTTTTCAATGCTTATGCTATGGTGAATAGTGTATGGCTTTCTGAGCCAGGGGATCAAAGGTAAACTTGGTCTCCAAGAATCAAAGATGGCACTGTAACCCCATTCATCTCACTAGAATGATCTGGCAAAAATGTCCCTGCCTTAACTTTTTAAAAAGGCCTACATAAGGTTATCACAGATGTTCCTTCATCAACCAATACATAATATCAGTAACTTGTCCACTGTAATCCACCTACATTGCCTAATCATGGAGATACACCTGTCTTTTCATGCGTGTCAATGTAACACATGGCAGACTCAAGATACACTTTTAATCTACACTCCCATCAGGTTTAGCAAAACCCATTGCATTGGCTCCACCTTTTATTTCCTGGGCATTGCCCAATAGAACAAGCCTGTAGAGCCCAACACACTTAATGGCCTTGAAGCCTTGTCTATGGAAATGACAGCCTGCCCCTGCATTGACACAAAAATGATTGCCTATTTCCTGATAACGTTACTGGCTCGCAAGCTTCCAGCAGTTAATCATTATTAATTTCTCCACTGTCAGTATTTGTGTACACCAGAGCTGGGGAGAGACCAGCACACAACTCCAGGAATATGGCTTTGTACATCTGAAAGTTCTGTACAAAGCCCAGCCTACTTATCATGGGCTTGCATCACAATCTGGTTTTACCACTCTGTGATCATAATATGGAGCCTAGAACCATCACTCCAGTGCAATTGATCTGTTAATACCTGCAGTGGCTGATCAGTTTCCATTCATTGTCATTATTTTCCTATCATCTTAATTATCCTCTGTGGGTGCAACTACACGTTCATTAATGCACCTTCGGTACTGCACATTTAGTTTAGTACTAGTTTAATAAAAGTACTAACTAAATGCTCAGTAACTGTGCATTAACGTTGGTGCACGGTTTTTGTGTGACACTTACTGCGCATTAGCTTGTGCAGCAGACTACTAGCACAGTTTTTAACGATCATGCTACTGCGCCCTGTATCCCAAAAGAGTTGCTTGACCTGCCTCTAAAAGGAAGAGGCAGCTTAGGCATGCCACCACGTTTCTGGCAGCAATAGGGTGGTGAGAAAGAAAAATATTGAGACAAGAAAAAAAAAGTTTTAGATCCCAAACTCATACTAGTTCCCTGAGAAGAGTAATTGTGTCACAACCAATATAGAGGTACAACAGACAGTGGCACGGGGGATTCCATGATGCTTACTCAGAGTGCTATATTTCTTTTGCTGATGAAACATGACACCCTTCATTTACAAAGACTATCAAAGTTGAAGAAACTTTGCCAGGATAGCTATGTTAGTAGCAGTATCCTGGCAAAACTCCTGTCAGTAAAATCTAGTATAGAAGCAACTACCAATACCATCTACAGTGTTAGCATTTCCTGGGAGCAGGCATTGCAGTTGCTATGTCAGCAGCTTTAGCAATAGAGGAGATGGGATGAGAGCTGGGCTTCCCCTGGATATATGGCCCAAATAGCTTACCTCCTCTCCCCTCCTTGGTTGCACCAAAAGGGCTAAATGTCCCCCCAGGCCTTACAACCCTTGCAAGCCAGATGAGGCTACAAACTGCGCATGATGATAATGCTCATGTCCCAAGAAGTTTTGAAGATTAATTCATACGAGGCATTTGAGTGCTCCAGTAAAATAAAAAAGACAATGAGAAAATAAATAATACTGTATTTGGTACAAAGCTTGTCTAATATGCATTGCATAAATTAGTGGGGGGGGCAACCTTTTAGGCATCCCTTTCCTAATCCGCTGTCCTGCTTTCTGCTCCCTATCTGCCACAGTGCTACCTGTCTGGTCCCTGATCTGCCACACATACAGGCTGTCAGTGTCACTTGTGGCTACCCCTGACACAGAACCTGGGGCCATACATTTAATTATTAGGCTAATGAGTCCCCTGAATTACACACAGATCTTGTGGAATAGATAACATGTGATCATGTTATTCAAGACTGTATAATTCATGCATACAAGAGGCTGGGTTAATGTTGCCTGTTTTATTTCCTAACTTGCAAATGCTTCCTTTTTCAACATTAATATATTTCTTTAAGGTAGATTTTTCAATGCAATATGCATTAGGGTAGAATTTCACAATTGCTTATTGTTGGCTTAACTCTGCAGTAGGCCTAGTACAATTAAAAAAAACAAACAAACCCCAAACCCTTGGAATTTAATAGCTTTATGTTTAAACTTTCAGGAATGCCTCTGATAACTCATCTGTGGTGAAACTCAGTGTTCCGTTTCCTGTTCTACTGATACTATACAGTCAATGCTCTTCACTAAGCTAAAGAAAAACTGTTCATCTTTGCTGTATTTCCTCTTTTACATCAGTGGCTCCTCCCTACAGTATTTTGCAGATGCAGCAGATGGAGCTTCCAGTAATTCATTCTCTGTTAAATGATAAAAAGAGGCCATTTACATTGTTTTTGGGGAAAAAAAATCCCTTCACTCTTCTCAGAAGTCAGCAACACATTTCTAGTGTTAAACACAACTGAGACCATAATAATTTTCTCTTCAAGTCTACAGCCCACTTATAAAAATATAAATTTTTTATTGCAGTGTTTTCAACAACACTGGTAAAATGCCACATGCTTTAGTGACAAGCATTCTGTAAATAAAAAAAAGATCTCACAGGAAAAGAATTATGAGCCATGTTGTACCCTCCCAGTGAATAATAGGTAGATACAAGCCAGGAGGGACAGGAACTTAAGCCATATGTTCCCTGCAGGATGAGTCCAGCTAGGGATGTGAAGAGGGCTAGGGCTTCCAAGCCTGCAGAGAACTAGGAGTCAAGAACAATCCTGTTCTCAATCCTGCAGGTCCTTTGTAGGGATACCGTGCCCCTCTACAATAATCCGCAGTTCCAACTAGGAGCCCAAATGGGGTTGCAGGCCACAGCATCATGGAGGCTTGTTGCATCCCAGTGTGATAAACTGTTGTGTGTGCAGGTTGAAGAAAATGCAAGTAAAGCTCCACTAGAAGGACCCTCAGGTTCATTTCCTTGACCTAAGTATCCTGCAGCCTGAGGGTACAGTCGCAGCGGTGATCAGAGGCAGATACAGGATTTTTAAAAGGAAGGTGTAGCAGATGCAACCAGTGCCACAGCTTAAGCATTGGTGGGGGAGGATAGGTGTGAGGTTTGGGTGGAGCAGGTGCGGGAAGGGATGACTGACTGCCCACTATCATGGCTGTCCCTGGCGGAGCCCAGTACCTTATGCAAATACTCCTTGCTGCAGGAGCCCCTAAACCAATGGGGGAAACCAGGGGCAGGCAGGGAACAGGGACCCACCTACTTCCACTGTCCCCTGTGAAGCACAGCTCTCCCTGCTGGAACTCCAGGGCTGGTGAGGGACACCCAGGGGGGATAGGCATGGGGCAGGAACAGGAAAGGGAGGCCAAGGCTAAGTCCAGCATCCTCTGCAGACACTCCCTGGATTCCCCAGCTAGAGCATGTCAGGAGCAGCCCTGGGACTTCCTTGGTGTCCGCTGGGAACAGCAGCAGTGGCAGGCAGCACCCCCAACTCCTGGATGCCCCCCACCCCATGTCTCTTTCTGGGGGCTCCAGCTTTAGGGAGCAGTTGCTCAGGGTGCCAGGCTCGGGAATGGTGGTGGTGGAGAGCAGGTCCCTGCTCAGCTTCCTCTACTGACCAGGGGACTCCAACTGTGGGGAGAGGCTACATGGGGGTATCAGGCCCAGCTGGGCACAGTGGCAGCAATGGCCAGTCCCCCTTTCCTGCTTGTGCTTCCTGCCCTCCCTCTCCCAGTGTCCCCTACCAGCCTGGGGTAGGAAGAGCAGAAGGGGGTTCAACTGCACTCCTAGATCTGCCCCTGGTTGTGATGCAAAAATATACAAAGTAGGTTATTTCATACGTTTTGGAGCACAAGTGTCTCTCTCTGCTTACCCTCATAGGCCATGTGCCTGGGGGCTGTGGGAAGCAGTACTTGCCCCTGACAAAACTGATTGGACCAATTTAATTCAAATTCTAAAACATACATCCTCATGGATAATGTTACTCATTAGAAACTTCTGTCCGAAAAGCTCTTCTGTAGGAAGTTGTGAGAAAATAAGGAAGAGAGGTGAAAACACTTTAGTCTTTTAATGAAAGAAAATATTGTTTAAAAAAAATTCTGTATCTACTCATATCCTCATATTAATTTTCAGTTTTACTTTACACAAATGCAAGGTTGGAAAATTTCACATTACTGAGATACCCATTTTATAATGGCTCTTTACTAGTAGAGTTTCAGGCTTGGTGTTGGAACCCATTGAGCTGGCCACAGAAATGAAAATGTCATGGCAGGAAAGAGGGAGCAACAGGGTAGCCAAACCAAGAAAGTTTATTTTACTGACAATCTTCAAAACTTTACTGACAAGCAAACTTTTTTACTGATGTGATTTTACTGTCACTTAAAAAAAAAATACAAAATCTTGGGTTGTCAAACTTACTTGACTGCAGAAGTGGTTTTACACCATGATGCCCCACCCCAATCACCCTGACACTCTGATACCCACTATTACACCCCAGACCATGTTGCCTCCTCCTCAGCCTTACTTGTGCTTGTTCCACTCTCCCTATCCAGTCACAGACCCCTTCTCACTGCATCTCCTGCACCTCTCCCAGCTCCACAGCTCTATCCCTGCTGTGCCTGACCTGGGGCCACATGGTACTGCATATCTTCAGGGTGAATACTGAACAGCCAGGACCTGCATGCAGCACTTGCTGGCATGGGAAGGGGAAGGAGCTACTGAGGCTGTAGTGGGCCAGAAGGCCCTGATAACCATTTACTGTAGGGCTCCAAACAGCACACCTGCTTATACATCAGGCAGTGCTGCTCTGCTTTCCGTCCATTTGTGCTTGCATTCCAGTTTCATTCGAACCCTGACAAGATCACAGGTCTTCAAACAAGTACACTATTTCTGAGAGTTTTCTTTTTTTTTTTTTTAATATATGGACAACTTTTTCCTAGTTCCTTTTTAAAAGATATAGATTTCATGAACAGGCATTTTTAGCATCTTTTTCAACAGACAGCTGGCAACCTTGGGCAGCAGCGTTAATTGCTGTGGCTCCTGGCAGCTGCTGCTGCTCATCCCACCACCATAGGCTGAATGCAGCCTGAAGGCAGTATCTTTGACAGCCCTGAAGTAGAGATAGGAAAATATTAATGTATGAGGCCTTGGCAAGACCTCATCTGGAATACTGTGTATACCTTTGGTCATCTAGAGTCAAGAAAAATTAATTTGAACTGGTGCAAAGAAGAGCTGTTAGGATGTTTATTAGACCAGAGAGCCTACTTTTAAGAAGAGACTGGAAAAGGTTTGCTTCATTAGTCTAGCAAAGGTTAAGAGAGGATATGATTGTTCTCTATCAGGGCATGCTGATGCAAACATTAGGCAGAAAATAGACATATTTAAGATAAAGGAGAATGTTGACACAGGACAACTGATTATAAATTGCATTGGAAATGATAAAGTTTTCTACTTTTAGGGGGGAGGTTTTTTACCAGCTTTCCAATTGGAATGCAGGGGCAAAAAATTCTGATTATGTTTAAGGCAAAGTTTGATATGTTTAAGGGCCTTGTTACATGATCATTTGGGGCAGGTCCTGGAGCTCTTAACCCCTGGATTATCTACATATTAACTCCTAAAATTGGGTTTAAGCACTCCTTATTTAGCTCAAAGTTACACCACTCCAGGGCAGGATTCTCTCTGATCCATGCTAATCAGCTCATGGGGTGGGGAAAAAACAGCCCACTGGCTGGCCCATGGGGCAATTTTATCAGGCCAGCAGCAGGTCCCTCAGTCCTGTCTGGTCCAGGCGCTACATGGCCTGTGGAGCATCCCACTGCCCCTGGGCCCAGGCAACTCCACAGCTGGACTGTCTTTCTAGGCAGCCCAGGTAGCAGCAGCTTCTTCTGGCTGCTGCCACCGCTGGCCCCAGCCCTATGGTACTAGAGGGGACTTGTGCGCACCACCTTTACCCTCACCCACCCTGCAACTGCTCCAGACTTGGCCCAGCAGAGTGGACCAGCTCTGGACCAGCCAGAACCCATGCACATAGCCCTGACCCTGGCTTGCTCTGCACCTGCTCCAGACTTGCCTGCCCATGCTGCTTAGTGCGGGGGAAAAGTGGCACTTCTCCTTCACTGCTGCTAGGCTTTTCTTGCTGCAGCTGCTTGGAGCCCATGCTCAGGCTGCCCTATGACTCCTCTGCACTGCCACTGCTGCCCTGCTGGGTGGCTTGGAGGCAACAATGAGCAGCAGAAAAGAGCCACAGGGCACCCTGAGCATGGGCTCCAGGAAGCTACAGCAAGAAGAGGCTAGTAGTAGTGAGGAGGAAGGGCCGCTTTTCCCCCCACACTAAGCAACAGCTTCTGCCTGGCTGCTGCCACTCCTCAGCAGGGGTGGGTGGTCTGGAGCAGGCATGGGGCAGGCCAGGGTTCAGGCTGTATGCATGGATTCTGGCTGGTCCATTTCCACTTGGGAATTCCCACTCCAGCCAGAGTCTGGACCAGGTGCAGGGTAGGCTGGGGCCAGGGCAGGGACTGGGCATTGCTAGCAGTGGTGGGGAGAAACCACATGGCATGAGGGCTTCAGGCTGTTGTGGTGGGGAGGGGATGTTCCTCTGCTGGCCAGTCCATGGCAGCTCCCCAAAACAGCCTATGTAGCCCATGGGCCCAAATAATTGCAACTCCTGCACTAGTATGTAGCCACTTTAGGCTACACCTTAGTGTAAACACCCCACCCTCTCCAGCACACCAGGTCCCCACAAACTATACCCCCTTTCCCCTGCCCCCCTGCTTACTTGTGGCTGCCCATGTTGTCTCTCCTGGTGGAGCAGGCAGGGAAGTGTTAACCAACCTGCCTATCCAGCTACTACCACTGCTGCTCTCTGGATGGGCTGAGCCCCAAGAAAAGCAGCAATCTAGCAGCAGCAGCTGGGCAGGCAGGGTAACTCTTCCCTACCTGCACCACTTGGAGGGACAGCCAGGAAACTAAAAGTAGGCAGGGGCAGGAGAGAGCCCCAGAGGAGCAGGGGAGAAGCCCAGAATGGTGGGGGGGGGGATTCTTACCTTTCAGTCCTCCAGGCTGCTGCTGGCCTGAAGTGTGACTGCTGCAAACTTGAGCTAGTACTAACACAGATCAACATTTGTGCAGCTCACAGTGTAAGGTATAATAAGGGCCAAAGAAAGGGATTATAGAGCACAGCTGCCTTCAATAAAAGGGGATTGGACAGAATGAGCCAGGAAGTCCCTTTCCACTAATTGATCTGTGTTTCTAAAAGACACTTTGCCTTGATCTACTTGTCTACATATCAACAAATATTAATTGGTTATTTATTAACTTTGCTCTGAAGAAGTGTGGATATCTTTGTTGTTTTGAATTACTGGCAAGTGCCATTGCATTCTTTGGTAACATCTGTGTGGATAAGGTTGGCACCCTATATTTCTAGTTACCCAAGAGAAAAAAAATCACAGAGAACAGTGACACTACAGTCCTTATTAGTGTCACTCCTTTTTTTTTCCTCATACAGGCCACTCCCCACAAGAACAAAGGCCTTCCACACTCAATGGCAATGTCACTTGAAAACCCAAGAAAAAGGCTTTCAGTTCTCACAATAAAAGAAAACAATCATTTTCTTTTTTTGCTTTCCTTGTTATGGTTTGCTGTGGAACAGCAATAATCTCTGTTGCTTTGTAGTGCACTCACAATAAATGGCTTTTGAGATTGATTACATGCCTCAACTTTGCTTTGGCTATTTATCAATCTCAGCAGCTGTTTATTGCTTTGTAGATTGCAAAGCAATACAGATTATCCCTTAAAGAACTGCTAATGCCATATGGAAAAGTTTGAAAAAACATTCTACTTAAAAATGATACTTCAGATATATAATTTTCTGGGTCATCCCCCAGCCCCCTTTTGTATTTTAAGAGGACTTTGTGAAACAAGCATGCAACTCTATTGCCCATTTTGAGTCCTTTCCAGTTTCATTCATTTCTTTTCCAATCACCTGAACATGGTACTCCATATGAAACCACATGACTGCTTGACAGAAAGGGCCAGATTCTTCCTGTGCTAAGAGCAGTGATGGGGGAGACCTAGAGGACTTACTCTTTGGAAATTCAAGCAGATCCCATTACCATTCTCATTCAGGCTTTCTGCTGGGGAAGACTTCTTTCCAGGAGCACAAATTACATTCAGTTTTCATGCCTTTCAGGCATTTTCCTCTCCCCAGAGCATACCAGGGCGGGGTAATTTTAGGGCTTATTGATATGGAAACATTTATCTGTATAATTTTATTGGTATATTTATACCAGTATAACTCTTTGTGTGGACACAATTCCAGAATCTAGAAAAATGTATTATTATTTTGCAACAAGATCATCTACATGAGGAGGTATACCACTGTAACTGTAGCAGGCTTATTTTATCTGTATACTTATGCTGGTAAATCTCCCCATGTGGCCAAGCCTTTAATTTCTAGCAGAGGCTGCAGAAGAAATTAATAGATCTGGTAATCCCAGATGCCCTCGTCACATTGCTTCCTACTAACTAACTTCCTCCACCCATTTCTGAAAATGGTAGTCTGCTCAAAAAAAGCTTTGCACCATTGGAATTGAACTTGACCAACTTTCTCCCTCAGAGGGCCCTGCTCACCAGAGCAAAGAAGGGTTGCCTGTGGATGCTTGGACTCACTTCCTCACCTTGCTCTGACCCCATCTTTCAGTGTCCAGTGCTGACATTTTTCTATGACTTCTTATGTTTGATTACTCTTCCCTGCATACAGGGATTTGGGGGGAAGATTTATTTTGCTTCTGTGCTTGTGAGCTTCCACAGCAAATTTAGCCCAAATCTAGCCATGGTAGGATCTAGGGGTTTTATTCTTCTTCACTGGTGTGACGCCTTTGGAGACTGAATGTCATTGTTTATCAACAGCACAGGTACTGCAAACCTTCATGTCTTCTTCTGTCAGTATGGGTCTGTCCTTCTTGAAAGGAACCATTTCTAGGAGCAAGAAGTAAATTAAATTTTCAGGGTCTTTCAGTCATTCTCTCCACTGAGCACACCAACAAGGATGCTAGGCTCTGCTTTTATTTTTGCTGGGGGGTAGGGGGAAGCCTAAGATGATGCACATGTGCCCCATAGCCCTCCAGTGTGTGGGGACCAGGGTGGATGTATGGGGAAGGGGGCTGGTGTGGGCACAGGTGACACATGGGGAGGCAGGAGGGGGTACAGACGATGCAGCAGGGTGGTATATGCCCCCTGAGATTTCTGCGCCCACAGCATGGCACAGTGCTGCAGCTGGGCTGGACCAGCTCCGGGCAGAAACCACCTCTGTAGCCCAGTGGGTGGGACCCAGTGCGGGAGGGAATGCCATGCAGCCATGGCTGCCAAGGTGAGCTCTAGCCTGCAGGAGGCTGCTTGGGGCTGGATGGAGGGCATAGGGAGGGCAATTGGAGGCAGGGGGCACGTGTACTACATGTGCATATGCATGTGGCAGCCAAACAGCAGTGGACAGCAGCTCCTGCAGTTCCCTCCAGGTAAGTCTATGGAGGAAAGGGCACAGACAATGCGTTGGGGCAGTGGTGGCAGAGAACCTACAGTTTCCCATGTTTTTCTCCTTTAAAGAAGAAAAGCCACCAAATGATAACATTTTGATTGCTGCTTATCTGCCTTGGCTAGGTTGATCCTAGTTAGAGCACAGGCTGAAAGTTCTCCTCCCCCAACAAATACAGCAATAAGAAGAACCACTTCTCAGTGTACTGTTGATGTATTTCTAGTGTTTTCTTGATGTGGTGGCAGAACCTTAAATACAACAAGGTAAAGAAGGACAAAAAATAAGAAATTTATCAAGGTTAAAATAATTAAAAGAGAAAATTTGTATCAGAAAAAGGTAATGTATATTAGAACAGGATAACAAGAAGAAAAAGGAAAAACAAAGCTGACAGGGTGTCAAGAGTAATTTAGAAAAGAAGTGGAGTTCATCCTCAGGATATTTTTTTCAATCATCAAAATATGCTTAGAGCATATGGTGTCAGATCTGCCAGCAGGTGAATCCAGCCACTCATTTTGAGAGTCTTAATGTATTATTCACTTTTGTAATGGTAGTCACGGAGTTAGTCACTGCAGATTGACATACATGATAGGAGAAGACCTGCACATACAAGAGCAGCTATTTTTGGAAGCCGTATCAAGTGGAATGGACAAAGTAGGTAACCTGCCATGATGAATTTTTTAGTGAAATTGATTTACAGTATCAAGAGAAGCCATTGTATACAGAGAATACGTAGGGAAGGATTATCTGTTTTTTGAGAAGTCACTTTCTATCGTCTCCTTTTCTAAGGGAAAGATGCTGAAGTATTTATTATAGAGGCAGAGTTAAGAATTATTCTTAATGCATAAATTCCTGCTCAGTAAGGTTTGAAATAGAATTAGGAAAGTCACTGTTACCAGATGCCATAAAATGTTAATAGCCCATGTTACATGAAGAAAGTCCTAAAAGTAACCCAGTCCTAAATTTAATAAGAGTTTCTGCTGCATTTAAAGAGTAAATATGATGGAAACTGGATTATGGACAAATTGCTGCAGCCGACACAGCAATATAATATAATTTAATTCAATTTCAACAATGCCAAAATACCTGGAATTTAAAAGGAAAAAATGTAATTTATTTTGAAAGTGAATGTGAAGCTTACAAAGATAAACTCCAGAGGTAGAAGTGATTTATTCACCCCTCGCAGTAGTACAGCCTAGTGGTGGCCATACCAGACGCCACAGATTTCCTCAGCCTCGTTCAGAAAGGAGCATGCCTAGGAATGAGAGAGCACTGGAGTCTACATGCCTTTTCAGTCTTTAAGGTCTTTGGTCAGACTGCCAACAAGGAGAGTTGGCCTAAGTAGTGTTGAGCCTAAGCAGTTTTTAAAATTTTTTCAATAGCTATATAGGACTTACTATTTTCTGTTCCGATACTACAAAAACTAAACCAGCTCCTTGGCATTAAACCACTGAAGGTGATTTTGTACATTAATTTAAAGAGAATTGATTTAATCATGTATGAGTGAATAGAATTATATGCAAGAATAAATTATGAAGAATTATGCAGTGCTGTTCGTTTGCACAAGTGTATGGAGGGACTATGTCTGTAAGAAAAGAAATTCGGAGTAAGTGTATTCTAGAATCAACCTAAAAAAAGCCCAGTTACCACATATTGGTACTATGTTCAGATCAAAGAAATACCCAGCTTAAGGATAGGAAATAAGATTCAAACCCTCGAAGATATCGTGCCAACTGACCTCTTAGTTTGGTGAGTTATAAAAGAAATTGCTTGGCATGGCACAGCTACATGACATACAGTCTTTCCGGCATATTGATGTATGGTATTCAGAAATAAACTTCACTGAGTGGATTTTTATGGTTCTTACTACTTTTCCAGATTGGAACTGATATGCTTATGCCATTGGTCAAGTTATTACATTCATACATTGCAGCATTCGAGGAGCTTCACGTACCAGATTCACAAAGGTTTTCCGATTCTGTGATCAGAGACAAGAAAAGCCACTGCAATCTTATTATTGTGCATATTTAGCAACAATTAGGCTATTGATGTGTCAAGACCACCACTTACCATGCTAACCAATGTTGCACTATATTGATCATTACACTCCTTTAACACCCTCATATACCTACAGATTAGGAGTGTATATGTAGCTAGACCATGCCTGGGTTGCATGTGTGCAACTCACCGATGTAAGTAGAAATGTGTACGTACAGAAAGATTGCAGTGTAAACCCCTTTGTTTATACAAAGACATATCCTAAAATCTAATATGCTGTATTCGTGTCCTTTTTATAATACCCTTGTGAGGGAGGAAGCTTAACAGTTATTCCCATTTTTAAAGATGGAGAAACTTGAGCACCAAAGCCAACCTCCATGCCATGCTCATATATTAAATCCTAGGTAGTACCATTTGGAGGTGGTAAATTCACAGCCCTGTCATGTAGGGGGTTGGACAAAAGTGGTGTGCCCTTGAACTGTCTTATTTCAAGGCTGAGCTGAGGACTGAAGTGTCCTTAACCTAACTCAGTAACCTATAGAGCTACTCTATGTTACTGCAGTCCATAGGGCAGCAGGACTACCCAAAACCCTCTTTACCTTCACACTGCAATGCGCTATTATCTCCTACCCTTTGCAAACTCCTTCCACTGGGTTTTGTGAGAGGTCTTGCACAGGGCAGCCTCTAGTTGTGCTATGCCAGTGGGGGCCATCCTTTTTGGCAAGCAGCTATGCCACAAATTAGCCCCAAATGCTCCCTGAACAATCTGGTTCCCTTCCCCTGCCTGCTCTGCTGTTCTGCTGTCTACTTCTTGCCCTATCTGCCACTATGCTGCCTGTCCCCTTTCTGACCTGCAACATGCCACACACAGAGGTTGCCCATGCCACTTGTGGCATGCATGCATGCCATGCGTGCCATGGGTTGGCCACCACTGTGCTAATCAGTCTTTGTACCAGAAGAATCGTCCCCCAGCCAACTGAGAGACTTTTACAATTGTTGTACAAGACTGTAGCAGTACACAGGGACAGCAGCAGGAATGAAAGTCTCACCCAGGTATTCTGACATCCAGTCTAATGCTTTAACAAAAAGCATTCTTCTTTTTAGCAGGATGTGTCTACAATAGTCACACTTTTCATAGCAGAATCAGTTACAAAATTCTTACACTAACTTACTTTTGCTCCATTGTTTACTGTTAAAAATTAACACTGTGCCAAATTATATTTTTTCAAGATCATGTATTATTAATCATACAGCAACACATTAGAGTCAGTGGCACTCTAAAATACTTCATATAAAAATTTGACTGCAGTCTCAATTCTTTTTATAGCACTAACCATGGTTACTTGACACGTGGTAGAAGTCAAAGTTGAACCCAGTGCTGAGGTCCTTAAGCAGGAGAAACTGTAAGAACTTAATAAAGGATTTTTTGGAAAAACAAGTTTTCTCCTTCAGATGTGACAAAAGGGATCAGATTGATCCCTATTTAATATAACTCCATTCAAGTCAATGGAGTTACAAAGGGACAAACTCTGCCTATTAAATTAAATAGGTCTTGTTCTGCCTGCCTGCCATTTACTTCTATAAATATTAAGTTACCAAGGGCTCTCTTCTGTTTTAAATATTGATTTAAAATTATGCTAATAGCTATTAGTGTTCTGGAAGAGGTCCTTCCTTTTTTAATTCTGCATTTCCCAAGCATTCAGACATTCCCCTCCACCCCTAATTTTCTATGATTCTAAGTCAGGTCCTTAAAATCATAGAATTAACTTTAAAATCATGAGATTTAAAAACAAACAAACAAACAAAAATATGTACAATATTTTTTCCCCAAAATATTCCTGCTGGCCTTTGAGGCTTTAAGGTTCATGTTCTCAGGCTTTCCTTCAGAGATGTGAGGGCTAGAGACTTATTTTTCTTTTAATGAAAGCTGACTGTCTCATGTAAATTGCTTGGTCTCTGGAGCTGAAGTTTCTAAATAAAAATGCCAACTATTTAAAAAATTGCAATAAAATCTGAAGAGTTGGCACCTCTGATAATAGCTGAGGTGGGGCACCCGGGCACCCAAATTGATCTATGCCCCCCCCCTCCCTCTTCTAGGGCAGTCTGCCCTGTTCACTCCTGCTATGCCTTTGATGTAAAAATGAATTGATGTAAAATGCGGGAGGCTGCCCCATGTGTGGCCCTGGTGTACTGGGCCGATCACATGGCTCCAAACCACCGCTGCACTGTGTTCCATGCATCACAGATGACATCCAAACCTCCTTACTACTTCCCCAGCCCCTTACTGGGCCAAACTCGGCCTCTGGCCCACACAGGCCTCAGGTCCCTTCCTGGTAGACCTTGGCCCCTCACTGGACCACTCCCCTGGCCCCTCACTGGACCACACTCTGACCCATCTCTGCCACACACTCATTCCACCCCCTTTACTGGACCACACTCATACTCAGGGCCTTTTTTCCCTTGGGCCTCAGGTCCCACTCGGTGGCCCTTGGCTCTAAGCCATTCCCTTCTACAGGGTGACCCACAAGGCGGTGGGGGGCTGAGGCTTTACGGCACCCCATCCTTACCTTTCACTGGGGAAGCACAGGTGTGGCATTTCCTGGGGGCTACCCCACCACAGGCAGCCCCACCACACCATCCAACCCCAGCACAGTGCAGTTTCAGGTCCTACCTAGGACTAGAAGGAACATCTTCCATCCCCATAGTTCCTATTCTAAACCTCCAGGTGTTACCAGAGCAGCAGTCCTCAGGCGTTAACCCTTTGACTCCCCAGTTGCAACTGCCAGCCCAGCTCCCTGGGTCTGGGCTTATACTCTTCCTGCCTAGCCCTCCTCCAATCAGGTATCTCCTGGCAGTCAGGTGATTGCCTGATTGGGCCTGAACTCACCTCCCAGCTGCTCCACAGCCTGCCTGATCTTCTTAAAGTGGCAGGCACAACCTGTGCACTGCCACAATGGCCTTAGCCTGGGATGATACCTTCTTCCAGTTCAGGAAATTAGGACATTGCCCCAAATTCAGTCTTTCAGTGGCAGTCCTGAGCTGACCCTGAGAAACGGTGTCACAACTGAGGGAATCAAGAAACTCTTTCTTCCATATCAGGTGCATGGTACTGCTTCTAAATTGTGCATGTGAGCAAGGCTATGGCCAGGGAAGAAAGACACAATGGGAACCTGAGCTCAACTCCCTACAGGACAGATTAATGATAATGTGTGTCATTAATTTCAACTAATGGATGGTAATCCAAAGTCTCATTTTCAGCATAGCTTGCATTTTTTTCATATGGAAATTATGGGTGTATATAAGCATTACATTTCTACCAGTGGATTTGTAGTTCTTTCATCAGTACAAACCTTAGGTGTACAAGTGCTTATACAGATTCTACCAGAACAAGAATGGTGGGTTCAGTAGAGAAAAATCAACAGCTTCCAATGAGATAGATGTGTCCTTTGGTATAGTGCCTGTTAAAGAAACAAATGTTAGTGCACTTACCCCTCTGACAGAAGCTGTTGCACACCCCCAGTATCCCAGATTGCATTGCTCTGGCTCCCATACCTCCCCTCTAGGGAGACAGTTTGTGACTCGGGCTGCACTCTACAGCTGCAGCCAGCATACAGCAAACTAATCCCTGACAGCTTTGTGGCCAGGAAAGCCCAGCCCCTCTCCACAGCCCCAGAACTTTAAACTAAGCCCGCTGGGGGACGGGGGGACTACCGCCACTGCTGGCCCGCTGAGCAATCCTTGCAAAGCCAGTGGATCACGGCACTCAAGGGAGCCCACCCCAGCCCCAGCCCTGGTAAAATCTGTGGGCAAGGAAGGAGCCCCCCAGGGGGCACTTGCCTGCCTGTACACTAATGCCAGGAGCTTGGGGAATAAGCAGGAGGAGCTCATCCTCCTGCTCAGTGCAAACAATTACGATGTCATAGGGATAACGGAGACCTGGTGGGACTCCACCCATGACTGGACCACAGGGATAGATGGCTATACCCTGTACAGGAGGGATCGTGTAGAGAAAAGGGGCGGGGGTGTAGCTCTCTATGTTAAGGAAAGCTACGCGTCCCTGCAAGCCGATATTGGCGACCAGGGTGGACGGCTGGAGACCCTCTGGGTTAAAATCCGTGGGGAACACGGCACAGGGGACACAATGGTGGGAGTCTATTACAGACCTCCCACCCAAAGTCCTGAGCTAGACCTGGAGTTTGCCTAGGAACTGGCTGAGGCAGCTTGCTCCAGGACCATGGTTGTCATGGGTGACTTCAATTACCCGGACATCTCGTGGGAGGATCGCTCAGCAAAATCAGAGCAGTCGCAGAGCTTCCTCTCATGCGTGGATGACCTCTACCTGACTCAAGAAGTCTATGGGCCAACTAGAGGCAAAGCGCTGCTCGACCTGGTGCTGGCTACTGGGGATGACCTAGTTGGCAACCTAGTGATTGATGGGAAGCTGGGTGACAGCGACCACGAGCTGATCACCTTCACCATCCGCTGAAAAGCTGGCAAGTCAGTCAGCAACACGGAAGTCCTTGACTTCAGGAAAGCCGACTTTGACAAGCTCAGGAGGCTTGTCAGTGAGGCCCTAAGGGACTGTGACCACAGGGAGAGGGGAGTTCAAGAAGAGTGGTTGCTCCTCAAGGGAGCGATCCTCAATGCACAAACTAAGTCTATTCCATCTCGGAGGAAAGGCAGCAAGAGGGCACAGCAGCCCCCCTGGCTCTCCAGGGACCTAGCAGACCTCCTGAGGCTAAAAAGAAAGGCCTACAAAGGATGGAGGATGGGAGTCACCTCCAAGGAGGATTATTCTGCACTGATCCGGTCCTGTAGGGAGCAGACCAGGAAAGCCAAGGCTGCAACTGAACTCCAGCTAGCTTTGAGCATCAAGGACAATAAAAAGTCCTTTTTCAGATATGTGGGGAGCCGGAGGAAAAGCAGGGGCAACGTTGGACCCCTGCTGAACCAGATGGGGCAACTGACAACTGACGCCCAGGAAAAAGCCAACCTATTAAATAGGTACTTTGCGTCGGTCTTTCATCAGCCCCATGGGACGCCCGTGCCCGCTACTGGGCCGGGAAGTCCGGGTGAGGGTGATCCCCTGCCCTCCATTAATGCTGACTTTGTGAAGGAACATCTTGAGAAGCTGGATACCTTCAAGTCAGCCGGCCCTGACAATCTTCATCCCAGGGTACTCAAGGAGCTGGCGAGCATCATAGCCCAGCCTCTAGCGCAGATCTTTGAAAACTCTTGGCGCTCTGGTGTAGTGCCCGAAGACTGGAAGAAGGCCAATGTGGTGCCTATCTTCAAGAAAGGGAGGAAAGTGGATCCGGCTAACTATAGGCCCATCAGCCTGACTTCTATCCCGGGGAAGATCTTAGAAAAGTTTATTAAGGAGGCCATCCTTAATGGACTGGCCGACGTCAACATCTTAAGGGATAGCCAGCACGGGTTTGTTGCGGGTAGGTCTTGCTTGACCAATCTCATTTCCTTCTACGACCAGGTGACCTATCACCTGGACAAGGGAGATGAGATTGATGTCATATATCTTGACTTCAAAAAAGCCTTCGATCTGGTGTCCCATGATCGTCTCTTGGAGAAACTGGCCAATTGTCGCCTTGGGTCCTCCACGATCCACTGGCTGGAAAATTGGCTCCGGGGTCGGACCCAGAGGGTAGTAATTGATGGAAGTCACTCATCGTGGTGTCCTGTGACCAGTGGGGTCCCCCAAGGCTCTGTCCTTGGACCCATACTGTTCAACATCTTCATTAATGATGTGGACACTGGAGTCAGAAGCGGACTGGCCAAGTTCGCCGATGACACCAAACTTTGGGGCAAAGCATCCACACCAGAAGACAGGCGGATGATCCAGGCTGACCTGGACAGGCTCAGCAAGTGGGCGGATGAGAATCTGATGGTGTTCAACGCCGATAAATGCAAGGTTCTTCACCTTGGGAAAAAAAACCTGCAGCATCCTTATAGGCTCGGCAGTGCTATGTTGGCTAGCACTATGCAAGAAAGAGACTTGGGAGTCATCATTGACCACAACATGAGCCTGCAGTGCAATGCTGCGGCTAGTAAAGCAACCAAAACGCTGGCTTGCATCCATAGATGCTTCTCAAGCAAATCCCGGGACGTCATTCTCCCCCTGTACTCGGCCTTAGTGAGGCTGCAGCTGGAGTACTGCGTCCAGTTTTGGGCTCCACAATTCAAAAAGGATGTGGAGAAGCTTGAGAGAGTCCAGAGAAGAGCCACGCGCATGATCAGAGGTCAGGGAAGCAGACCCTACAATGACAGGCTGAGAGCCCTGGGGCTCTTTAGCCTGGAAAAGCGTAGGCTCAGGGGTGATCTGATGGCCACCTACAAGTTTATCAGGGGTGACCACCAGTATCTGGGGGAACGTTTGTTCACCAAAGCGCCCCAAGGGATGATGAGGTCGAATGGTCACAAACTACTACAAGATCGTTTCAGGCTGGACATAAGGAAGAATTTCTTTACTGTCCGAGCCCCCAAGGTCTGGAACAGCCTGCCACCGGAGGTTGTTCAAGCGCCTTCATTGAACACCTTCAAGATGAAACTGGATGCTTATCTTGCTGGGATCCTATGACCCCAGCTGACTTCCTGCCCTTTGGGCGGGGGGCTGGACTCGATGATCTTCCGAGGTCCCTTCCAGCCCTAATGTCTATGAAATCTATGAAACTGTGCAGCTTTCTACCTTGCCAACCTGAACAGTTGGGAAACCCATCCTCTGACATTCAACCCTAATCTGCAAGCACCAGACCTGCCAACACCCTGCCCTGGACCTGGACCAGCCTGACTTGACCCCTGCCATTCCCACCCTGCACTGGGACCTAAACCAGCTCACCCTTCCCCCACCAGAACCAGAGCCCCCAGACCCCATTCCAGACTGAACCCAGACTGATCTGAAAGTCTGGTCTGGGTCCATGGGAGGGGTGGGTACAAGTTTGGGACTTTAGTCCTAGAGGGGGCCAGTTTGGATATGGGGAGGTGGGGGGTGGCTGGGTTGGATCGGCTAGATCCTGGCCACCCATACCTGTCTATACCTTGCTGTATCTGACCCTTACCTGCCACTACCTGACCCATCAATACCCGACCCCAACCAGATTCATCCAATCTGTGCTGGAACTGGGTCCACCCACTGGTGCTGGAGGCATAGAGATCCACTGTGGCCTGCTGGAGGGGAAATTGAAAAAGCAACAGACATGCTTTGGGTCTTCTGTCTCAAAGCCTGAAAGCTGAGAGGGAGGGAAGGAAGGAGAGTCATGTGAACATGGGGGCATGGTCCCCTTCAGGCAGCCAACCAATCAGTGGTGACTTGTTCCCTTGGCTGCTGCTGTTTACCCCTGGCAGACAGAAAAGCCTGCTGGGATGTGTGCACATGGGCCCCCTGCTGCAACCCATCTGCAGTGCAGCCTGTGTGCATAACAGTCACCCAGTCCCTGTAACACTTACACAGTGCTCCCCCAGTAGGTATTTCTACCATGAGAACAAAATTGGTAGTTTTATTGGATCTTTGGAATGCTTGTACACACTCATTGACTATTTTTGGCTGTGGCAATCAGCAAAGCCTATTGAAAAGGAGCTGAATATTACATCAAAAATTTCTATCTAACTATTGAAATGTTCCATTGTTGCTAGTGGGGTTTGGAAAGTGTGATAAGCAGAGACAGTTACAGATCCCTAGATTTGAATCTGTTCATTCTTTGAGAACCATTGGATTCATAACCATTTGAGAGCAAAATAGAACAAAGAGTTAATCACACATATTTAACCCCTTGACATACAAAGGAAGACCTTCACTGCTGTGCTGCTCTCTTTATTAAGATTATATACTCAGGTTTAAGCAGTAAACTTATTGTTCCTGGCAAAAATATCCTCAGATATGAAATCTTGCTTCATACAAGCTACCTCCTGAGCTAGAGATATACTCCCACATGGTGCTACAGGCAGGCTAATCAGCACTGTTGGCACTGCCCACAACCATTCTAATTAGTCATGTGCAGAACCATATAGATGTGGCTACACTGTTTCTGGTTCAGGAGGCAGCCCATACACAGAAGTGCCATATGCCCATCAGTGACATCCTCAGACACATGTCAGTTAGAGGTCCAGACATGACTGATGTATGGTCAAGCCAGACAAAGTAGTAGAAAGGAGAAAAAAAGCTCTTAGAATATGTGGGTGAATATAGCCCTAATTTTAATATTGTCTGTTGTATACATATGCCAAATTCTGCTAGCCTGGCATACACACATACATTAGCAAGATAGTACATATACATGCACCATAGCTGGAATGTGTAGAGAAAGACACCTCAACCACCCAAATCCAAGAGTAGTCATTCTGCACCTCCTCTATTACAGCAGTCCTGGAGCTGTGGTTAAGCGATCAGAAAGCATGTTCTGCCTGTTCATACACAAAGCGTGTGTCTACATGTACAAATAAGCATGACTAAACTTAATGTGCATTAAGCTAATGCACATTAAGTGGTTTTTGGCAAGTGTTTATACATGCAGGACCTTGGAACTTGGGACACAGTGCGGCCTGTGTCTCGGGGTGAGAAAATGCAGGTCAGCTGCTGCATAAAGGATGTGGACTATTGAGCATGACGGGACCAATGCTTGAAGTCAGTTGCAGCCATCCACTGTGCCCACAAGTCCTTGACCTTTACATGGCATTGCTGACCAAGAGTGCCCTTGTTCCCACGTCCCACCCGCAGGGCCTCATAAATGTGGGCATTCAAGGACCTGCCCCGCTCAAACTGCCTCTGCACATCGGCATGGTCCCAGAGCATCACAAGGTCACGCACCTCCTCCCAGGTCCAGTTGGGGGCTCTGGCAGTTGGCATGGGTATGTGCATGTGGAAGTGGCCGGGGATTGATGGGCAGGAGGACAATGACATGGTTGTCCTGCACCAGCTCTTTGGGCCCCTGCACAGCTGTCCCTGCGTGGCCAGCCCTGGACAGCTGCCAGCAGCACCCAGACTGGGGCACAGCCAGGGACTGGGAGCTGCACAGCAGAAGCACTTCACCACAGGACCTGCAAGCACAGAAGACAGCTCAGGGTGCACAGCAGCAGGGAGCAGGTGCTGGCCCTGCTGGCAGAGACAACCAGCCAGCAGCCCTGGGGGATCTCAGGTCTGGGCAAGGTGTGCAGCAAGCTGTAGCCCTTTGCAAGACTCACCTGTGGCCAAGCAGCATCTCTGGAGGAGGACAGGCCTGGCAGAGACAGCCTGTGCCCTGTCCAGGGGGGTACATGGGGCCTGCTGGGCTCCTGCACAAAGCAGTAATCTTGTGCAGGTTTCTGGTATGTGCGTGCCCCAGGGCAACAAATGGCTGATGGCTTTTCTAGCCTGCAGGTACAGGCTGCTAGAGAGCAGCCCAGCCCTTGGAGAGGAGAGACGACAAGCCAGGAGCCCTGGGGCTGGGCTCAGGCTGGCCCTCTAGTGGCTGCACAGACCTGGCACTAAGATTAGTGCTGGGTCATGTCTACACATGCGTTAATGTGCTTTAACTTTGCGCTTAAATTTGATACCTGCATTTGCAATGTGCCCTGTGAATAGCCCCACACAGATTATTCCTACTCATGGCTTTTGCATACAGTGCATGTATATGTGCCTTTTTGTGGAGAGAAGGGGATTATGTCTGCTGTGAAGAACCTGCTGAAGTTTGCTCAGTATTAGTAACATTAAGGAGACTCAACTGGATTATTACTTATTATGATTTATATAGTAAAACCTATGGAAGATACTATGAAAAGATATGAATAATCCCATTAAATAAATGAGCATATACACATATGGCTAATCTCTACAAATATTAAGTGCCTAAAACTTTGGCTTTTAAATCCGTATTTAGGCACCTACTAAAAGTGACCTGGCTTTCCAAAACTGTTGAGCACCTAGAGCTAGAATTACTACAGATAATAGGTACTGATGTTTTTTCTATCATACTTCAAATTTTTGCTTTCTTGCCCCATATGTCTACATGAAATCTTTCTCCACTGCTAACAATAAGAGAACTGACCCTGTAACAAAGAGAAAGGGAGAAGATGCTATACAGCAGGGCTGGGCAAAATGCAGCCCGTGGGCTGGAAACGGCCCACCAGGCCATTCTATCCAGCCCACGGGGTCCCTAGAAAATTTAGAAAATTAATATTTATCTGCTCCTGGCTGCCTGTTATGCGGCCCTCGATGGCTTGCCAAAACTCAGTAAGTTGCCCTCCACCCGAAATAATTGCCTGCCCCTGCTAAACAGCAAGGAACTCTAAACCCTGTTACTTCAAAAGGGAGAGAGACAGCTGAATGAGGGCCAGCTAGGATAAAATAGGCAGCCAAGAAGGAACAAGGAGTATTAGCTTCAAAGCTTCAGAGAAGCTGCAGGCCACTCACCTGAAGCAAGACGGCAAGGGGGATAGGCTATGAGGGCTGGGTTACAGGTGCTTGATTGGGAGCAGCTGACCACAGAGTTATGACCTGGCTTTCAGGGAGACGGATTGCTGAGAGGCAAGCCTGTAGATTGATTAATGGGAGACCTCTCTGCTTGGCTCTAAGAAGCAGGATCAGATGACCAGAAGGTGGTGGAGTCAGTAGATGTATATAGCCTTGGCTCCACGGTAGAGAGTTACTGTGGCCCTAATCCTGAAGGAGGAAGGATCTTTGCTGAGAGTCTCACAGCAATAAGTCGTTTAAGTTCCATGGTTGTTTGAACTTGTATTTCAACTGTGAAACTTGGGTTTTGATGAACGGGAGGTAGGAGGCCACACTGGGGAGCCAGTGAGGCATCCTGCATTTTGGAGCTGCAACCCAAGGGCCCAACTGAAAGGGAGAAAAATACTGGGCAAGTGGATTGGGTGAGGCCAGTCCTAAAGAATAACAGCTTGCTCAGGGAGACGGGCTAAAAGATCAGGCCAGATCAAGGCAACCTGATGGTGATCAGGGCAGAGTGAAGCACCCACAACTCATTCTGGATTCTGAGAGCAGCTTCCCAAATTTATATTCAACCATCAAAGGTGTGGCAGGAGAAGCCAGGGTGGCCAGGATAGGGTCAGTGTGGTCATCAGGGGCTATAACAGCCATTTTCCAGAGGTGGACCTTGTCATGGATGCAAAAAGGAAAAAATCCCTCAGTATAGATAGTGTCCTAGTTCAGGTTATGGGCAAGCGATCCAAATGAATGCAACATGGCAGAAGCTTTCAATATATGTGTGGTTTATGAAATGTCTAAAAATGGATATGTAACAACTGATTTGATTAAGAGATAATATAAAAGAAATCAGAGGTTGTTTCCATTATGCTGATGGATAGCTACCAAGGAAAGGACAAAGTGCTTTTCTAAAATCAATGTCAAGGTGAGGCTGAGAGTTCTTTTGAAAGCAGCATAATTTTCTAAGTTTTATTTTACTAAATTGAAAAAAGCTGCATTAGGTATTTTCACTCATACATACTATACTCATTCATAAATAAACCAGCCATCTGAGTGCCATCAGATAATTTCTAATCCAAAATATTTTTTTAGGGAATAAAGTAATATAGCAGCTTAAAGGATCAGATCCAGGTTTACTAACCCTTTAGAAACCTGTTGGAGCAGCTATTAAAATTATTTCACGAGTAGGGACAGCCTTAAAGTGCAGGGCTACATCATTCATATCCAGAAATGCTATGGGCAGGGAACTCTAGTATCGCTTCAGTTTTTACTTCAGTCAGTACTCAGGAGTTTTAGCCATTGACTCCAATAGGGTCATTTTCCCTCGGAGTCCAAGACAGTCCAGTCAGATGTGTTCTTGTAAAGAAAGCAGCAATCTAGCCTATCCTGTACAAGGTTGTAGGACACCTGACATTTCTGTGCAGGATTTAGTAATTTATAAGCAATACGGGATTTGGTACTGGGTACTTGAGAAATGCTGGAAAGCAGCTTCACTGTACTGACCAAACTTTCTTCCAGCAGTCATCCTGTGTACAGTTCAGAAAAGTCCTCCTCTCATGTTTTAACAATAATCTTTCTGCTTATATTTTTTTACATTGCAAGAAAAAATACTGATATTTTTGACTGTGTATCCTTGTGGGAATGCAGGCTGCTGAACATTAATTCCATTTGTATAGTTGCCTTAACATTTTCCCTTGCCAGTAGAGGTGTACTGATACATTGGTCTGATATTGGATCGGCACTGATATAAAAAAAATTGGCTGTATTGGAAATTGGCCTGATGTAGCTGATAATTTGGCTGATAAATCCCTATGCATGACTGCAGCCACAGCGCAGCATGTAGGCAGAGAGGAACACAACTCAGCATCTTGGAGAGCTGTGTGCAGCTGATAAGTCTGTTGTGGTCAAAGTGGAGGGGGGAGGGAAGGAGCTTGGGGAGGGCAGACCAAGGCCCCGCAGTGAGGGAGGAAGTGGGGCTGAGGCTGGGGCTGGGGCAGGCACTGCCCAGTTGGAGTGGAGTGGGGTGCAGGATGGAGCCACAGCTTGTCGCGGGGGAATGGGGAGGGGGAGGGCAGCTCCCACTGCTGTGTGCACCTTAGGAGGGCATGGGGGTGAGGGGTGTCCCTGGATCTGCATGAGGCAGGGGTTGGGTTGGCTGCTGCTGTGGGTTGGGGCCAGGTTTGCACTGGGCTCTTCCTAGCACATAGGCTGGGTCAGGGCTGTGCTTGGGGCAGTTGGCAGCGGAGCTGAGTGGGGGGGCTATAGGGGGGCTATGGCAAAATTTGGAGTGGCTACAGCCTAGCCCTCCCATAGCCTCCCTCCCAGGGCCACCACTGCCCACCCCAAGTGCAGCCCAGTCCAGGTCCCGCTGGGAAGAGCCTGTTGCAGCCCTGGCCCCAGCCTGCAATGGCAACCTGCCCTGCCCTGTGCAGATCCAGGGGCACCCAGCCCATACCCTCCTGGGGTGCACACAGTGGTAGAAGTTTCCCCCCCTCCCCACAGCCTCCAGAGGTGCTGCAGCTGCATCCCGCACCCCACCCCACCCCAGCTGGGCAGCACCTGCCCCAGCCACACTCCTCCCTCACCGCAGAGGCCTTGGTCTGCCCCCCCACACCTCTTCCCTCTCCCAACAGACTTACCAGCTCTTCAAGCTGCAGGGCTGCATATCAGAAATTGGACCAGTATCAGCTGATATGCCTCCATAAAAATTGGCTATCAGTATCAGTCCCCAAAATCTCTATCGGTGTACCCCTACTTGCCAGCATTTCTTGTATAGTCATATACCTCTAAATACTAAAATAAAGAATTATTCGAAGGCATCCTATTTGAAGTACTTCAATTACAATGCTGTCACATCGCGCAATGGATGGCAATGCAGAAAAACTGTTGATCATTGTACTAATGTGGAATAACGAGTTCTGATTGGATAACAGATTGAACATTTTTCCTCGGATTTAAAAAGCTCTGAGACAAGCCTGATTATGAAAGCAAAATTTCTCTGATAACTAATCAGTGATTTGTTTTTTAGCTGTCTTCTGTACTTTTATTAATACGCTCTTTTATGATTGTTTGTTTCTCTTTTTTTGGTCTTTTAATTACTTTATCAAGGAGTAATGGTCTAACTTATACAAGCTGACTGGCTGACACAAATGCTATTTGTTTTAAATTGCAAATATTTTAGCATCTGCTAAAATTAGATTTCCTTAAGTTACCCTTTAAAAACCATTGATTTCTAATACCATGTTTCCTTTTCTCAATAAAGCAGAAAAGTGTTCAGAGCAAGCTTTTTTTGTGCAGAGGCATTGCTGAGAAACAAAGCCATTCCAGTAATACTAATCCCTCTCCAATAACCTGCCAAAAAACACAGTTTCTATTTACTGCTACAAGGTAGTCATTTTTTATTATCCACCAGACAGATTCTGAAATTAAATGTTCCGCAATATATGTACAAATGAAGAAGCCGCCAGCTCTATACTTTGACATAACTAGGATAATCTAACATAATAACTTTATAAAAAGTACTTATGTCCAAATCAGTGCCTGATAAAAACATATGGCACTGTGTTTATCAGGACAAGGAGCCCTGGTAACTATGCACAGGTTTGTTACATTGGTTGTATGCAAACAATGTCATTTAAGCAGTCTGATGATCCTATTTCCATATTTCATTCCTGTTACGGAGACACTATCAGGATAATAACCATAAGCAAAAAATAACATTCTTTATCTGTGTTAACAGCACACTAGATTAGTAAACCCCAAAAGCATCTTTAAAATCTGGTTTTCTTTCAATTGTTTATGCAGCCTGTTTATTTTTCACACTTTACTTTGGCTAGACAGTAAAATACTGTTACCTATTTCACTTCTCATTCATTCCCAGGGTTACTTTTTAGTTCTTGTTCAGTAACACAAAGGTGCAGCATTTGGACTTTAAAAACAAGACAGCCTACGTGTTCAAACTATCCAACACTATCACTAACATACCTTTTAAAAATTGTAACTATATTTCTACTCTTATTTCAGAACACAAACCATCTTTCTGGTAATCAACACCTACATTAAGAGTGAAATTTTGTGCTGTTGTGAGTAGGAGAAGATAAAGTAAGGGGGAAGAGAGAAGAAGCGGTAAGGGGTGCAAGCAGAGAACTGGCATTAGTCGTTATATGCATAGGCGACTGGTGGGGGTACACCGGGGTGCATGTGCCCCACCAATGGGGCTGGTGCCCCCCCCAACGGCCAACACTGATGCTGTCGGTAGGGCTGGTGCGCCACCCGACAGGGCTGTTGCTGTCAGTGGCTTCTGTGGGTGCCCCCACAGATTCAGGAGGCACCAGTCACTCATGATTATATGTAATGAGCCCTCTAACTGAAGCTGGAGCTACTTGAGGGACCTGAGTAGGGAAGGGTCACCAGACTGCTTGCTTAAACAGGAAAAACAGGAAACACATTTACATTTAGACAATGACCTCTGGAAAACAGGGGACCATCCAACTTTACTTACCTATTAACATTAGAAGAAGAAACCAAATGCATTGAATGTTATCATCTTGCTAAAAGTAGATGCTAACATGTAAGAACAAAGCAAATCATGCCAAATCATAAACTAAACTGGAGAAGTAACAGACCAGTGTAAATAAGGAAGGGATGCAGATAAGAAACTTTTCTCCCTTTGCCCTTTTTGAATTTGCAGGATATGAATCCCATGTAAGTAACACCTTCCAGATTTGCAAAGAAATCTAGTTTAATCCACTTCTGAAGGTCCCAGTGAAACAAACAACTTAAAGCCTATCACAGATCATTCCTTAGAATAATGAGATCATGTTTACCAGCCAGCCATAAAAGGGGATGTGACCGAAAGAAATTGGGAGGGTAACTCTTCAATAACACCTGTGGGACTGCTGTGCATACCAGATGCTTGCCTGTTGGAACACTGAGGAAGGATTTCCATCCCCCTGCTGTGGACACTGAGAAGCTGGTCAATTCTGTTCCATGGCAGAGACTCATTCCATAAGATTATGCTTATCCGCAGCAATTAATCTTGGTTTTGTCTACAAATCAATAAACTTCTCACATTGGTTGGAATAACCCAAGGGTCCACTTAAATTCTTTTTCACCCTTCCCTCCTTGCTCAAAATTTGTTGACAGGCAGAAGATGAGCAGCCCCCAGTTGTGAAAGAACAGGTTTGGGGACTACTTAGAAAAGCTGGACATGCACAAGCCTATGGGACCAGATATGATGCACCCAAGGGTGCTGAGGGAGTTGGCTGACTTGATTGCAGATGATTGACTGGAGCATCAGGCTCAGAGCATAGTAATCAATGGCTCAATGTCCAGTTGAGTGCCAAGTAGAGTGCCCCAGGGGTCAATCCTGGGGCTGGTTTTGTTCCATGTCTTTATCAATGACCTGGAAGGTGGCATAGAGTACACCCTCAGCAAGTTTGCAGATGAGACCAAACTGGGGGGAGTAGTAGATATGCTGGAGGGTAGAGCTAGGATTCAGAGTAACCTAGACAAATTGGAGGTTTGGGACAAAAGGAATCTCATGAGGTTCAACATAGACAAGTGCAAAGTCCTGCACTTAGGACGAAGCAATCCCATGCACCAGTATAGGCTGGGGGCTGACTGGCTGGGAAGCAGATCTGCCAGGCAGGCAGCCAGGCAATTTCATCCAGCCCACAGGCACCCTCCAATTAATTGTACCCCACCTAGAACACATACCTCGCACCCACCTTCATGCGTGGAAGATCTGGCCCAGCCAGGATGTAGCTTCTGGGCAGGGCTGCTGCCACTGGCAATGCGTAGGGGGTGCATGTGGGTGCATGTCCACCCCCTGAGTGTGGTGGTGCACCCCCTACAAAAAGGCACTGCTGACACTGTCGGTGGCACCTGCAGGCGGTTGCCACTCGCCACTCTCTCACTCCTTTTGCCGCCAACACCACCAGTGGCATCTGTGCGCTGTCACTGATCACCGCTGGCTGCTGGCAATGCTGCCGGTGGTGTCTGTGGGTGGTCGCTGACCCCTGTTTGGCACATCCCACCCCACTGACAGCACCAGCAGCATCTGTGGGAGCTCACCGCTTACTGCCGCCTCGCTGTGTGATGGAGCCAGCTGTCTTCTCCACTCTCTGATGCCATGTACAGGTCACAGGACTCCACCAGAATTAGCCGGGAGACCTGTCCCCTGCTTCCTTCGTGGCAGGGAGTGGGGAGGACAGCCAGCACCATCAGGTGGGGCTTCCCCCCAGTGGCACATGAGTGCTGGGAGCTGCATGTGCACTGCAGCAAGCCCTGCACGATAGAGCAGGGCCGGCCTGGCTGCGCTCCTTGCTGCTACATGCAACTCTGGCTGGAGCTGCATGTCACCTGGCAGCAGCGCCTGCACGGACCGTGAACACCCTGAGGGCCCGCTGTCTGCTGCTGCTGCTGCCACACCCTGTCCCCACAACCTCCCCACATATACACCCCCCACAACATGCCCTACACCCCCCACACACAGCCACACCCTCTCACAAACCCCATAGACACACAACCCCCCCACTCCACCATCCACACCCCCCCACCACATACCACATGCTCTCCCACACACAATATATGAGTAAGACTTTATTTTTGAGCTATTATGCAATCATCTCTATATACACAACACAAAGACAAATCACAACAAAATATTTTTTGTAATAATATTAAACTATGTTATAGTAGGTGTTTGACTTTTAGTAGATGATTTGGTTTTTTTCTGGTTCCAAGTTGGCAACTCCCAAAGGAGTACTTCTGGGAGCAAGGGGAAGGACTTCTGGTGGCAAAGGTCTGGGGTTAAGGGCAGGACTTCTGGTTCCAAGATGGAGACCAGGGGCACAGGGCACCTGTCAAGGGGTGGAGCTACCCTTGCTACTCTTGACAACTCACAAAAACTGATTAAGTGGCCCTCAAGCCAAAATAATTGGCCACCCCTGATATAGACCAATGGCTTGAAGTTGCAGCAAAGTAAATTTAGATTGGATATCTGGAAAAAACGTCTTCACTGTTAGAACAGCAAGGCAGTGGAATCAACTGCCTAGGAAAGTTGTGGACTCGCAATCACTGAAGGTGTTCTGGAAGAGGTTGGACAGCCACTTGTCATGTGTGATCTAGGCATAGCTATGCCTAGATTCTACTATTGGTATTTCCTGTGCTTCTAGGCTTCGTTGGTCACCCTGACCCCTCATCCCCCTGTTTCTGCTACATCTGTCAGGGTGTTTTTAAGCCTTTCTCAGAGGCACTGAGTATTAGGTACAGCCAAAGTTGGGGACTTTGACTGAAGTGTGAAAATGCTCCTGCTGGGGCCAAAACTGGAGGTTCCTGGCTAGAGGGTCTTGCTCCTCCATTCAGTGTCAGGTCAATCACCATATTTGGGGTCAGAAAGGAATTTTATCCTGTCAGAAAGGAATTTTACCCTATGGTCAGATTGGTATAGAATGAGGGGGGTTTGCCTTCCTCTACCTGGGATCTCTCGAACATATATTAACAACATTTCATAGAAGTAGGATGCTGGCTGCCATGGTTTCCCAGCTTTACCAGTGCCAGGTTAAGGTGCTAGGTCTGTGTTGTGTTATGGTTGATGATCATCTTATGAAGTGTTTAGATTATGGACTGTATGGGATGGTTTGCGTAGGAATGATCCTGTTTCAGGCAGGGGGTTGGACTAGATGATCTCTGGAGGTCTCTTCCAGCCCTACTTCTCTTATGATTCTATGATAGGTTATTCCTGCTACTTTCTTAGGTGGGTGGGGGTGTGAAATCAAGAAGCTAAATTAACCTAGACTTCTGGAAATGGAGGGTGAGAAATTTAGCAGCTGGGCATAAAGCCAGGACTGCTACCTTATCTTGAACTCTGGATGTGAGGCCATTTCTGAGCACAAAATGCATTGTATTTCTGGTAGGGGAGGGGCTGAGGTGTTAAGTGAGTAATTCACTTAAATGGCATCAATCACTGCCTAACTGAAGTTTGACCAACAGCACAATGATGGTTAAAGACCTTACAGTGACCTTTAAAGACACCCCTCTCAAATACAATGCTGATTCCACTAATCATCCCCCTTTGCCTTCAGTGGGACTTTTTAACACCTCATACTCTGACTTGGAACAGAGAGAGTGGCCATGACAGGGCATTCTCCATCCAACACAGCCCCAAATCAGAGGCAGTGCTAAGTGGGGATCTGGAGGACTATACCCACCCCAAAATTCACCTTATCCCTGCCCCCCGTAGTCGCCCCTCCTGGTACCACCCCTGTCCAGGTCCCCCACCTCTCCCCTGGGCTACTATTGCCCACCCCACACAGCTAAGCCCACCCTGCTCCTACCCATAGCCCACAGAGGCATGGCGCCTTTGGTTCAGCCCACTTCAGCCCAGCCCATGGGCCCCATGTCCTGCCTTTTTCTGCACAGATCCCAAATTTTCTGTCTAGCCCACCTCAGCCCTCCCCGCACTGGGAAGAGGCCGGTGCCACCCCTGCCCAAAACTGAGATCCCTGAAACCCATTCATAGCAATGGCCTGCCACATACCATCCTGCCACATGCTGGGTCTTCTGGGGCACTGGATGTGTGTTGGGCAACACCTGGGGAACATGGGGAGAGAGGAGAGGTGGCAGGAAGCTCCAGGCTTTTGTTTTCTGAGCCCAGATCCACCTCAGAGTCCACCACAGAGTCCACCTAAGAGTTCTCTGGTGGCTGGCCTGGGAGAACTGCATGTCCTCAACCATGATTGCATCAGGGTCCTCATTGCAGTTCTGGACAGCAATGTGGACTGACACGTCCACCGCATTTTCAGACCTGACCGTGTTGCTGACTGCGAAAACATGGGGAAGTGCCTTGTAGTGGGCACATGTGAATGTGTGTGTCTGAAATGTGGTTGCTGTCCTTTGTCTTCACAAACTTTCATTCACAAACATTTCAATGAACTCAGGCGATTAGTCAAGGACGCACTGCAGACTAAGAGATTTGAAGGGATGGAAGCCCAAGAAGGGTGGCTGTGCCTTAAGGAAACAATCCTTCGGGCACAAAGCGAGACGATCCCCGAGTGAGGCAAAAGAGGGAAAGGGGCCAGGAGGCTTCCCTGGCTGACCGCAGAAATCCAGGGCAGCCTAAGGGACAAAAGGGGAGCACATAAAAAGTGGAAACAGGGAGAGATCACCAAAGGTGGATATACCTCCTCTGCTCGTGCTTGTAGGGAGGCAGTTAGACGGGCCAAAGCTACCATGGAGATGAGGATGGCATCCCAAGTAAAGGACAACAAGAAATTGTTTTTTAGATATATAGGGAGTAAAAGGAAGGCCCAGGGAGGAATAGGACCCCTGCTAAATGGGCAGAAACAATTGGTGACAGACAGGGGGGACAAGGCTGAACTCCTCAATGAGTTCTTTGCCTCAGTGTTCCTAAGTGAGGGGCACAACAAGTCTCTCACTGGGGTTGTAGAGAGGCAGCAGCAAGGCGCCAGACTTCCATGTGTAGACCCTGAGATGGTGCAGAGTCACTTGGAAGAACTGGATGCCTTTAAGTCAGCAGGCCCGGATGAGCTCCATCCAAGGGTGCTGAAGGCACTGGCTGACATCATTGCAGAGCCACTGGCGGGAATATTTGAAAGCTCGTGGCGCACGGGCCAAGTCCCGGAGGACTGGAAAAGGGCCAACGTGGTCCCCATTTTCAAGAAGGGGAGGAAGGAGGACCCAGGCAACTATAGGCCAGTCAGTCTCACCTCCATCCTTGGCAAAGTCTTTGAAAAAATTATCAAGGCTCACATTTGTGAGAGCCCGGCAGGACAAATTATGCTGAGGGGAAATCAGCACGGGTTCGTGGCAGGCAGATCGTGCCTGACCAATCTAGTCTCTTTTTATGACCAGGTTACGAAACGCCTGGACACAGGAGGAGGGGTGGATGTCGTATACTTAGACTTCAGGAAGGCCTTCGATACGGTATCCCACCCCATACTGGTGAACAAGTTAAGAGGCTGTGACTTGGATGACTACACAGTCCGGTGGGTGGCGAATTGGGTGGAGGGTCGCACCCAGAGAGTCGTGGTGCATGGGTCGGTTTCGACCTGGAAGGGTGTGGGCAGTGGGGTCCCGCAGGGCTCGGTCCTTGGACCGATACTCTTTAATGTCTTCATCAGCAAGTTGGACGAGGGAGTGAAATGTACTCTGTCCAAGTTTGCAGATGACACAAAGCTATGGGGAGAAGTGGACACGTCGGAGGGCAGGGAACAGCTGCAAGCAGATCTGGACAGGTTGGACAAGTGGGCAGAAAACAACAGAATGCAGTTCAACAAGGAGAAATGCAAAGTGCTGCACCTAGGGAGGAAGAATGTCCAGCACACCTACAGCCTAGGGAATGACCTGCTGAGTAGCATGGAAGTGGAAAGGGATCTTGGAGTCCTAGTGGACTCCAAGATGAACATGAGTTGGCAGTGTGACGAAGCCATCAAAAAAGCCAATGGCACTTTATCGTGCATCAGTAGATGCATGACGAATAGGTCCAAGGAGGTGATACTTCCCCTCTATTGGGCACTGGTCAGACCGCAGTTGGAGTACTGCGTGCAATTCTGGGCGCCGCAATTCAAGAGGGATGCGGATAACCTGGAGAGGGTCCAGAGAAGGGCCAGTCGTATGGTTAAGGGCCTGCAGACCAAGCCCTATGAGGAGAGACTAGAGAAACTGGATCTTTTCAGCCTCCACAAGAGAAGGTTGAGAGGTGACCTTGTGGCTGCCTATAAGTTCATTACGGGGGCACAGAAGGGAATTGGTGAGTATTTATTCACCAAGGCACCCCCGGGGGTTACAAGAAATAATGGCCACAAGCTAGCAAAGAGCAGATTTAGATTGGACATTAGGAAGAACTTCTTCACAGTTTGAGTGGCCAGGGTCTGGAATGGGCTCCCAAGGGAGGTGGTGCTCTCCCCTACCCTGGGGGTCTTCAAGAGGAGGTTAGATGAGCAACTAGCTGGGGTCACCTAGACCCAGCACTCTTTCCTGCTTATGCAGGGGGTCGGACTCAATGATCTATTGAGGTCCCTTCCAACCCTAACATCTATGAATCTATGAATCTATGAAACTGCTACCTCAGTATTGAAGCAGCACTGGGTCTAGTCATAGTCATGATGACCACAGGAAGTCATCTCCTTGGTGAACCACTGATAGACCATCTTGTTTCAGAGGCATGACCAGAGTGCCTGCTGAGTCTTGTCGCTCATCTCCAATGGCAATGAGATCAACTATCTCTTCCTTGGTCCAGTTGCTGCTGTGCTTGTTCAGGGTGCTGGCCTCATTGGACTGAGGGTCTATGATGGAGGAAGAGTGGATGAGTCTATTGGAATATGGAGGTTCTGGATGAGTTTGAAGGGTTCTGGAGGTTCCCATATAGATAACTGGATGGGTCGGATGGATTCTGGAGGTTTGCTTTGTTTGAGGATGCAGTCTCTGATGCTGGTCTCAGGTAAGTGGTGAGCACAAAATGCTGGCAAGTCATCATTCAGGGAATTCCCCCACAGGATCAGGCCCCTCAAGTCCTGGGAGCACCTGTCTGACTTTCCCTGCTTACTGAGATGTGCCCTAGACATCATGGGGGCACATCTCAGTAAGTAGGGAAAGCCAGGCAGAATACAACAACCAGGTTGAGCAGCTCTTGAGAGCCTCCCAAACACCTTCATCACTTGGTTGTGTTTATTCTGTGCTCCTCATTTTTATCTTCCCAACATCCTGTCTCAGTCAATTTAGACTGTTAGCTGTCTGGGCAGATGCATAGACCTTGTTCATTATATAAGATAGGTTTGAATTTCATGCTTTGCCCTAAAGGACAGTACATAGCTGTAGTGCCCCGGAGCAGAAGAGAGAAGAATTGCACCTCTACTCCTCCTGTTGCTCTGTGAAGGAACTAAGTTATTTCAGCACTTTTTGGGCAATGTTTTTTTTCCCTACTCTGTACCCAACCATCACTTCTCTCCATTTTCTACTTTCTTCCATGGGGCAGCACTGGATAAGCAGGCTGTGTTCTCTTTACCATAGCAATGGTCACAACCTCAGCAGGTTCAAGCAAGGGATTAAGTGGGACCATATTCTTCCTTATTGCCCTCCTCTGTGATCAAGGTTTTCACAGCCCTTACTATACATGTATAAAAACTATGCACTTTTATAGTGTTAACTATTAATACAGCATGTGTATTAGGGTGCAGACAGAAGTGACAATTTTCGCCTGATCTGGCCACAGAAAGAAATCTGAAGTTGTGACCAAACACAAATGCATGGCTGCAGACAGCTTAAAAATGGCCAACTAGGTGAATCCTCATTGGATGAGGGGTCAGATGAAGATGTTTCAAAACTAAGTATCTTCTGTAACTTCTGTCTGGGTTGCCTGCCAGCCTGTCTCTGTTTTCAAAATTGGGAGGGGGAAAGGGAGTAGAGGGAGTTTGGTCCAGGGCTTTTTCAGCCCCCACTGGAGGGTAGGGCAGGTGTACTGGAGCCCCCCTGATTCACCCACCCCACTCTCCAGCACCAGATGGGGAACACCTAGAAGGAGCTCCCCTTGGTCCCTTTCCCCCCTCCCATTCTGAAACCTTTGCAGTCTTGCAGGGAGGCGGGGACGTTGCTAAGGGAAACTGGCTATAGGGTCCCAGCCAGCAGCTAGATTCCCCCCTCCCCTGGAACCAACAGTGAACTTCTATTGGTTCCAGGGGATTGTTGTAACTCAGAATGCTTCTTGGAAAGCATTCTCAGTTACAGTGGGGAGCTGCACTTCTGTCTGGAACCTTTTTAGTGTACAAATGTAATGTACCCAGTCACTTCTAACAGCAAAAGTCCAGATGGACATAACACTTGACCCATTCCAAGAATATCACTGATTGGGAACCGGTTCACAAATGCCCCTGGACAGAAGTGTCAACATGTCCACTGCTAAGGGTTCTAAGTAGAACCCTTACCTTTTAGAAACTGCATTGATGCTAAATTGTCACCAGGGAGTGGTAGAGTACCCAAACCATCATGCCTTCCAGGGGCCAGTGACATTTCCCAGGATTCCCCCAGAGGGGAGGAAGACCCTGACTGGGGTAAGGGGTTGGTGTAGAGGGGGTTGCCAGGTGTTGTGGGGGGAGCTCTGTAACCCCTTGCTCATGGTTCCTAGGGACCTGGATGCTCTGGGACCCTCCCAAGAATTTTCCAGCTTTTCTAACCCCTGTGTGCAGGGCGGAACCTCCAGGACAGGGCTGGCTGCAGCAGCACAGAGATGAGGAACAATTAACAGTTAATGAACTAATTCACTTTACATTGAGGATGGAAATGACAGCCATTCATTGGTTTGATGAAAACATCAAGATTGGTTTGATGAAAACGATACTGACATAGGGAAACTACTGAACAAGAAACACTGGCTCCATAAGGCCTGCTTAGAAGACAGCACTTCAACATCTAAGAAGACAGCCTTCAATAATATCAAAAGGATTGTCCAATGCAAACTCAGAGAGATGAAAAACTCATGGTTGAGCAACAAGGCAGATGAGATTCAGTCTTATGCAGACAGGAATGATATGAAGAACTTCTATGATGCTCTGAGGACAATCTATGGGCAACGGTCATTAGGAACATCTCCAATACTGAGCGCTGACAGCACCACACTGCTCATTAATAAAGGAAAGATATTGCAGAGATGGGCAGAACACTTCAACAACTTCCTCAATCAACAATCATCTATTAGGGAGGAGGCAATTGATCAACTGCCCCAGGTAGATATTAACATATCTCTTGCTGGTCCTCCAACATTGACTGATCTTGTGAAAGCAATTAACCTGCTGTCAAATGGTAAAACACCTGGAGCAGATGCTATACTAGCATAGATCTACAAGGCCAGGGACTCTCACATGGCTTTGAAACTGACTGAACTCTTTCAATCAATGTGGACCCAAGGTAGTATACCCCAGGAGTACAAGGATGCATCCATTTTCCACTTGTACAAACAGAAAGGCAATAGACAATCCCATGACAATGATTGGGGCATCTCCTTACTGTCAATAGCCAGTAAAATCCTTGCCAGAATTCTGCTAAATCACCTTGTGCAACACATTGCACTTGCCTGAGAGAGCTCTTGCCTAAGAGTCAGTGTGGTTTCATGAAAGGATGTGGGACCATAGACATGGTGTTTACAGCTTGTGAACTTCAGGAGAAACTCCAGGAACAGAACTCCAACCTGTACATGATTTTCATTGACCTGACAAAAGCATTTGATACAGTCAGTCAGGAGGGCCTTTGGAAAATCACAATGAAATTCAGTTGCCCAGAGAAATTCATCGCGATGGTTCGGCAATTCTATGTTGGCATGCTCACTTGCATTATGGATGATGGTGAGTCATCTGAACCATTTCTAGTCATCAGTGGAGCCAAGCAGGGCTGTGTGTTGGCCTCAGCCCTCTTCAGTATGATGTTCTCTGCCATGCTTACAGATGCCTTTCATGACTGTGACACAGGGATTGACATCAGTTACCAGACTGAGTGCAAACTCTTCAATTTGAGAAGACTACAGGTGAAGCCAAAGTTACAGGAAGTGACTGTTCATGATGTTCTGTTTGCTGATGACTGTTTCCTGAATGCCCAGTCTGAATCTGACATGCAACAGAGTATGGACCATTTCTCTTCAGCTTGTGACAACTTTGGTCTCACAATCAAAACTAAGAAGACAGAAGTGAAGCACCACCTTGTACCAGGAAAGCATTACGTAGAGTCTACCATCAGTGAACGGCCAAACCCTCCAGATAGCAGACTAGTTCACTTATCTCTGCAGTACACTGTCACGTGCAGGTAGCATTGATGATGGAACCAATGTCAGAATTGCTAATGCAAGCATGGCCTTTGGCAGACTACATGCAAATGTGTGGGAGCGCAGAGGCATCAGTCAACAAACAAAACTGAAGGTCTACAAAGCCACTGTGTTGCCAATCCTGATGTATGCATTTGAAACCTGGACAGTGTACAGATGCCAAGCTATGAATCTGAACCACTTTCACATGGGCTGTCTAAGAAAACTGATGAAGATAGGATAGCAAGACAAGGTCCCAGACACTGAGGTTCTCATATGAGCCAGCATTCCAAGTATCCACACTGTTGATGAAATCACAGATGAGATGTGCAGGCCATGTCACCAACTGTCACATGAGCAACTTCCAAAGAAGATCTTCAAGAACTCCCTCAAGTCTTGGGAAGGTCTTGATCACGATCATTCCACCTGGTGAAGACTCATCCATACTGGAGCTACTGTTTATGAGTAGAGAAGAAGCGCTGAGGCAGAGTAGAAGCTCAAACTGTGTAAATCTCACAACAGCAGCAGGTCTGCTGTTGAACAAGCAACCCAAAGTGGCATCTCTTGCTCAGTGTGCCACAGACAGTTCAAAGAACAAATTGGCCTGATCAGCCATTTATGTGTTCACAGAAACCAAACCAACCAGTGATGTCATCATGATCATCTTTGAATCTGAAAGACAAACAACATTAAGTGCCCATTGTGCAATGGTTCTGTTTCCCCACCACCACCCAGCAACTGTCATGTGTTACAAGCACAACTACCCATCCACCACAAGCAAGGGGCCACAAAGCTTCTCTCCCTTCCCCCCAGAACCTGGCTGACCCTTCCCCACCCTATATAAGCCTGGGATCCCTGCTCCAGGTCCCTAGCAGGTAAGTGAAATTGACACAGAGACTTTCTGCTTCCCCACTCCTGTAGATTGTGGTCCCTGTAGGCAACAGATCTTTGGCTTACAAAGTCCTAGTTTCATTTGAGAGCAGCCCCATTGCCCTACATGGATTTGAAGAATGTGAAGAACAGTGCAGTTTGGGATGCCTGGAAGACTCATAGTTTACTGAGCAGTAGATTAGTCCACTGCACAGTACAGCATCAATATCTACATGTGCTCACATTTACTGTGCAGTTAATCAGTCTACTGCACAGTTAGCTACTATCTATAAATACAGGTAGTAAATTAACTGTTCAGTAGATACTGCACAGTAAAGCACATGTAGATACTAGCCGAGAGCAAATTTGCTGCCGGTCAGCCAAGCCAGCAGGGGCCCACAGGGGACAGGGAGCTCTCAGGGAGCACTTAACATTGAATGTGTTCAACGAGCACCAAATCAAAATAGTACTTAATGTTCTCAGTATGCTGTTGAAACATTCCAGTAAATTTAAACCAGTCTTCAGTGGTCTGTACGTCTGGACTCTTGGGGCATGTGTAGACGAAATGAGGGGCATGTGTGCACGACACTTTAAAGTGGGTTAAATGCTTTTGCACCGCTTTAATGGTGTTGGTGTTTGAATGCATTGGTGGTGTATTCCACATTAATTCCAGCCTCTGTAGCATTGGAGGTGTAATGTGCCTTAAATGACTTTGGGGCGCAGCAAAGGTGCGTCGAGTGGGTAAGGTAACTAGTAGGGTGAAAGTACTAGACTTTAGGAAAGCTGATTTAAATGAACTCAGGCGATTAGTCAAGGACGCACTGCAGGGTAGGAGTTTTGAAATGATGGGAGCCCAAGAAGGGTGGCTGTGCCTTAAGGAAACGATCCTTCGGGCACAAAGCGAGACGATCCCCGTGCGGGGTAAAAGAGGGAAAGGGGCCAGGAGGCTTCCCTGGCTGACCAGAGAAATCCAGGGCAGCCTAAGGGACAAAAGGGGAGCACGTAAAAAGTGGAAACAGGGAGAGATCACCAAAGACGAATATACCTCCTCTGCTCGTGCTTGTAGGGAGGCAGTTAGACGGGCCAAAGCTACCATGGAGCTGAGGATGGCATCCCAAGTAAAGGACAACAAGAAATTGTTTTTTAGATATATAGGGAGTAAAAGGAAGGCCCAGGGAGGAATAGGACCCCTGCTAAATGGGCAGAAACAATTGGCGACGGACAGGGGGGACAAGGCTGAACTCCTCAATGAGTTCTTTGCCTCAGTGTTCCTAAGTGAGGGGCGCGACAAGTCTGTCACTGGGGTTGTAGAGAGGCAGCAGCAAGGCGGCAGACTTCAATGCATAGACCCTGAGATGGTGCAGAGTGACTTGAAAGAACTGGATGCCTTTTAGTCGGCAGGCCCGGATGAGCTCCATCTGAGGGTGCTGAAGGCACTGGCCGACATCATTGCAGAGCCACTGGCAGGAATATTCAAACGCTCGTGGCACACGGGCCAAGTCCCGGAGGACTGGAAAAGGGCCAATGTGGTCCCCATTTTCAAGAAGGGGAGGAAGGAGGACCCGGGCAACTATAGGCCAGTCAGTCTCACCTCCATCCTTGGCAAAGTCTTTGAAAAAATTATCAAGGCTCACATATGCAAGAGCCCGGCAGGACAAATTATGCTGAGGGGAAACCAGCACGGGTTCGTGGCAGGCAGATCGTGCCTGACCAATCTAGTCTCTTTATGACCAGGTTACGAAACGCCTGGACACAGGAGGAGGGGTGGATGTCGTATACTTAGACTTCAGGAAGGCCTTCGATACAGTATCCCACCCCATACTGGTGAACAAGTTAAGAGGCTGTGACTTGGATGACTACACAGTCCGGTGGGTGGCGAATTGGCTGGAGGGTCACACCCAGAGAGTCGTGGTGGATGGGTCGGTTTCGACCTGGAAGGGTGTGGGCAGTGGGGTCCCGCAGGGCTCGGTCCTTGGACCGATACTCTTTAATGTCTTCATCAGCAAGTTGGACGAGGGAGTGAAACGTACTCTGCCCAAGTTTGCAGATGACAGAAAGCTATGGGGAGAAGTGGACACGTCGGAGGGCAGGGAACAGCTGCAAGCAGACCTGGACAGGTTGGACAAGTGGGCAGAAAACAACAGAATGCAGTTCAACAAGGAGAAATGCAAAGTGCTGCACCTAGGGAGGAAAAATGTCCAGCACACCTACAGCCTAGGGAATGACCTGCTGGGTGGCATGGAAGTGGAAAGGGATCTTGGAGTCCTAGTGGACTCTAAGATGAATATGAGTTGGCAGTGTGACGAAGCCATCAAAAAAGCCAATGGCACTTTATCGTGCATCAGTAGATGCATGACGAATAGGTCCAAGGAGGTGATACTTCCCCTCTATCGGGCGCTGGTCAGACCACAGTTGGAGTACTGCGTGCAATTCTGGGTGCCACAATTCAAGAGGGATGCAGATAACCTGGAGAGGGTCCAGAGAAGGGCCACTCGTATGGTTAAGGGCCTGCAGACCAAGCCCTACGAGGAGAGACTAGAGAAACTAGACCTTTTCAGCCTCCGCAAGAGAAGGTTGAGAGGCGACCTTGTGGCTGCCTATAAGTTCATCACGGGGGCACAGAAGGGAATTGGTGAGTATTTATTCACCAAGGCACCACCGGGGGTTACAAGAAATAATGGCCACAAGCTAGCAGACAGCAGATTTAGACTGGACATTAGGAGGAACTTCTTCACAGTTTGAGTGGCCAAGGTCTGGAACGGGCTCCCAAGGGAGGTGGTGCTCTCCCCTACCCTGGGGGGTCTTCAAGAGGAGGTTAGATGAGTATCTAGCTGGGGTCATCTAGACCCAGCACTCTTTCCTGCATATGCAGGGGGTTGGACTCGATGATCTGTTGAGGTCCCTTCTGACCCTAACATCTATGAATCTATGAATCTATGAATCAAACTAAAACACCTCCAAGGAGTTTTAGTTTGCTGCTCTACAGTCGCAGCGTGAAGCACCGGGCTCCGTGAGGCTCAGGGGCTCTGCAAATATCCCAGGAGGCAGCCTGGCAGCAGTCCGGGAAGGCAGGCTCCACCAAAGGAAAAAAAAAAGTGGTGAGCCTGATCTTTTTTTTTCCCCCCCTGGAGCCTGCCCGCCTACATGAGCTGCACAGCGAACCAGTGCTTCCCTCCATGGCTGCAGTGCCCCCTGGCACCGCCTGAGCCAGGTGCCTGTGGGCAGGTGCTGCCTGGGGTGGGGCCCACTACTGCTGCGGAGGGAAGCACCAGACCCCCCCGCAGCCCAGGGACTGCTCCACTCGCCCGCAGCTCACCCTCCCCATCCTGCTGCCAGAGAGGCAGGTAAGACACGGGTGTACAAGACGCAGGGGTTTACTTCACCCTAAATTGAAGCAGTGTTTTTAAAAACCCACCACTTCAATTTAGGGCCCTCATTTCTTCTACACACGGCCTTGGGTTTTAAAGTGTATTTAGAACATTCTGTCCATACCCCAATTCTCCTTCTCTCTACCTGTGCCTCATATTCTCTTTGCTCTTCTTTCTTTATGGGTAACTTGGAAATTAAAATCTTATTCAGCTCCAAGTGATCATTCTTGTCATGCGGTATAAAAATGATGCTCCCTATCCTTCGGACTACTGTATGTTTTGTACTCTTGTAAGCAGGTCTCTTAACCTATTTACTATAAATCCTGATACGTGTATTCATTATGTACAAGGATTATTTGTGCAAATGAGTTATAACCCCTTTGAAAAAAAAGCACACACCAATAAACCACATGGACTCTTAAGCTGACAAATAATGCTTATATTTATACTCTGTAAAAGGATAAGTTAACCCTGTGGCTGCTTTTGAGTCCACATTGCTCAGGACAAAAACCCATCAAAGCTGTTTCTGACAAGTGTTGCATCATGAATAGTTGATTATTCCATTTTGGGACATAAATCTGATCTGCAATTGTCATACAGGCTGGCTCACGTAAATCAAACAGAACTGAGTAATACTATGACTGCTAACAAAGGATTATCTGGGGAATGCAGAAAAAAACAGGGGTAGAGAGAATTTCTGCCAGAGTGAAGATGTGACATTTTACTCTAAATAGTTAAAGAGAAAAAATGGTATCTAACTTCAAGGAGCCAAAGTGTGCCTGGGTCAAGTGTATAAAGGACTAGAGGGAGGAAAAACACCAGGGCTGCATCTGGGTGAGCACAGCTGTGCGGTATGTGGCACCACAGCTCATCTGTGGCACCACATACTGCGCATTCAGCTGTTCTCCATACTGCAAGGAAGCAGTGTGGGAGGGAGGTTTTTACCCCTGGGTATCCAGGGGCGTCAAAAAACCTGCACAAAAAAAAGTGGAGGGGCACACATGGGGGCAGCACACACTGCTCAAAACCAGAGCCTGGCCAGCCAGAGGCATGCTCCAGCTGCCAGCCAGGCTCTGAGAAGCAGGATCACTGCTGCTGCAGCTCCATGAGGCCCCCAGAACCCCAGGTAAGGATGCTGGGGCCCACCCAGGTAACCTGCTACATACCAGAGGGTGTCTGGCACAGGCATTCCCCAGGGACAACTAGCAGTGGCACAAGGTGCCCTGCTGCTAGTTGTCCCTGGGGAACCAAATGTCTGTGCTCGCGTGGATGCAGCCCAAGAGTCTTCTTGTATATGCTCAGTGGCTAAACACAATTTCCAATCCTAGGCCTGATCCTTGTATGGCTAACCCTGCTCCAAATCAGGAATGATTCCACTGAAAACAACAGAACTTGCACACTTAGGAAAGATGAATTGAGCCCCCGGTGTTGTCCTGAGTGCAGAGGTTGCATTCCATAGGGTATGCTTTCGGGACCAAATCCTTCAGCAAGGAGCAGGCAGAGGCTGTGCCCTCACTGTGTTGTAGCCTGGACCACAGAGAGAAGCGGACCTTGCAGACCATTGTGCACTGTGCCCGTTTCCCCTGGCTCCCCTGGAACTGGACAAGGATTCCCTTTATGTTGGGGTTTGTGTTTCAGTTACTTTGCTCTCCATCCCACTGGTGGGATCTAATGTCCAAGCTCCATGAGGTAAAATGTTCAGAGAACATTCCAATTAAGGTGGTTATTGTTGCTAATAATAAAATATTCCTTTAGGTTATTTACAAGATATAAACGTGTAGCAGAGAACACATGAAATAGACAAGATCCCCATTACAAAAGGCTTGATAATGCCTTACTACTAATCTAACTGATATAGAGTAATTTTGTAGTTGAGGCACAGGAGCCTGATTCTGACTTCTTATGCATGGCTAACTCCCACTGACCTCAGGAAGAGTCAGGGTGCACATGTAATGCAGGCACAGATATCCTAATTCTCTCAAGAGAGAAACTGCTAGGATAATGCTTGAAATAGGAGAGCACGTTGGAACTCAAACCCCGTCTTGGAAAGAGGACAAGCTCCATTATAGGAGTAAGATACATCTGCTAATATTGTTTGGCTTTTCTAACTCCATTCCCACAGTGATTTCTTCTTGTAGTGAATTATCAACAATAAATGCACTGGGATATTCCTGATGTAAGCTGCTGGCTTAAAAGCCTCAATGAGAGCAATTGCCTGATCTTCCAAAGTGATTAAAGGGTGATTTTACAGCACGATTCCCTAAAGAGAATCGTTCAGAACTTCTTAGAAGAAAGTGTTAAATGCAAATAGCCCTTTTGTCCCAGAACATTTTTTTAAAGCCATAACCTTTAATATTCATTGGCAAGTAAGACTGGCTTATATGACAGCAAACGCTACCTTGATGTTTTTCCCCTCTGAATGATTTACACTGAAATGTGTAAAAAGAAGGCCGTTTCAAAAGTAAAATAAACAGATCCTTGTAGTTGATAGAAGCCAGCACAATAAAATGGAGCCCAGCCCTGCAGTCCTTCATGGTACTGTACTACTGTGTCTCTGTTCTTTATAGTTCCAGCTTCTGGAGATTTTTAATTTGTGAGCTCTGATGTCAATAGCTTGACTGAAAATGGGAGTGAAAGGCTAGTCATGCTTAAACCATCCATTTGTCTTCTCTCTGCCACCATTGAAATATAGAGCAAAAAAATAAAACAACTAAAAAACCCCCCAAACCTATCAACAGTTAGCTTGCTCCTTCTGTGTTTCTCTGCAGTCAGAAGATCACCAAATAAATTGTGGTTAATCTTTAAGAATAGAACTGTCAGTTTGATCCAGGCAGATGAAATACGAAATATGCTGCGGTGCAGAGAGCACTTGCTAATTATTTAACAGAGGGATTTTTCCACACAAAACACATTTAAAAAATTGAAAAACCTTGCTGTTTCTGCCCAGAACATTGTAAATAGATTTTGATCTCTTCTATTTTAAAACAGAGCACTGGAAACTGATTCTGTATTGCAATTTGAAGGCATTTGAACCCCACACAATATTAAAGAGCAGTCCTGCAAATAAAACCTGTAAGTGCTTCTGGTGGGGGGAAAAAGATATAGTGTAATAATCCATCACCAGTCAGGAGCAGAAGTAACTTCTAAGAGCTAGACTATAGCACTGGGAGTCAGAAATGTTAGGGACTGTTATAGTTTCTGCCACTGACTCCCTGTGAGCTGGGGTAGGTACCTTACCCACTCTGTACCTCAAGTGACCCAGGTGCCAAACAGTGTCAATGTCTCTCAGAGTCTATGAGGTTCAGTTCATTAATGTTTGTTGAAAACTTTGATGTCCTTAGACTAAAGCTACTGAAGAAGTGCAAAGTATTATTATATTCATCAGGATTTAATAAGAGCTCTTATAGTGGAAAGAAATTTAGAAATGGGATTTTATTTATTATTTTTAATTGCCATATGGGATCCAGCCAGGGGGCCATCTTGTCCAGTAGCCAGTAGCAGATGCTTCAGAGGAAAGTGTAAGAATCCTGCAGCAGGCAGATGTCTCATCCTGATCACTAATTATTAAAGTTTGGCAAAAGCCCTTCCAAAATTTCTGTTGTTGTGAATTTTGCTAACTCACAATACTCTTGCAATCTGAATAAAAAGTCAGTGTCTTTTTAAAATCTTTTTAGATTCTTGGCCTTAATGACTTACTCATCTTACCTATATGTTGTACATCCTAATAACTTGATAGCTTTTTAAGTGCCTTCAGATGTAGCTAAGGTCTTCATTAAGTTGTTTCTTTTGTGAATTAATACAGTAGCACCATACAAGGTGTATGAGTCGATCTCAATTTTTCTTTGCAAAGTGCATTCATTTGCATCCATCAACACTGAATTTCACTTTCCAGCAATTTTACTTATGCTCCTACTTTGCCCTGGTAAATCAAGGCAAAAAAAAATTGAAACTATTTAAGGAGACATACATAATTTTTCATTATTTGCAAATTTCGCTACCTCACTCCTCATCCACCTTTCCAAATCATCCATAAATATATTAGACCTAATACAGGATCATGAGACACTTGACTGCTACCCTCTTGCCATGATGAAAACTGATAATCCATCACTTCACTTTCTGTTTCCTGCACTTACTTTCTGCCAGATTAGCAAACAAGATAGTTTTGCCTCTCACATAATGACTTCATAGCTGATTTAGTAGCCTCATAGGCCAGAACTTTTCACAGGCCTTGGGAACATCTGAAAAATATGTCAATTGGTTCTCCCTAATCCACAACTTAATTGACACATCCAAAGAATTCTAAGAGATTAGAGAGACACAATTTTCCTTGGCAGAAACTGTTCTGGTTACATTATGATCTCCAAGATTGCTTGTTATTCTATTTTTAATCATCATTTCAACCATTTTTCCAGGTCCAGATGAAAGGCTCTAAGGGTCTGTAATTCCTCAGATCACCCTTAGAGCCTTTTTAAAATATAAGTACAACACTATTCTCCAATTTTCTAGATCAGTAGCTATTTTTAATCAGAGAGTGTATATTTTGTTAGCAGCTCAGTTAACAAAATTTAAGCTTCTTCAGAACTTCTGGATGGTACCAGCCAGGCCCAGCTATTTAAATTATTATTTACCTTTAGCAACTCTTTTTTGTTGTTGGTAATTTTGCAATCTCTAAGAGCAGTTCATCTTTACTAGAAAAAGGTTCAAGTAAGAAAGAAGTCATTTAGCAATGTCCTTATTTTCCTTATTGGATTTTTTAACTTTTAGTTATCTAGCATACTCATAGTTTTTCAGCAGCTTGTGGAGGCAGAAACCTGCACAGCAATCCAAGCTTGGTCTCTGGTGTGTGTGAAGTGTCAGAGTATCTGTGGAGCGGATGGGATACAAAGAAAGCAGTTTGTATACTGTCAGACCTATTCCATGCATTTTTAATCTTGCCTGTACTATTTTTTCCTTGAAATTCCCCACCATGACAGAACTACCTGTGATAGTTCTAATAGGAGTTTTATTGTTGATCAAACAGCAGCAACGAGTCATTTAACCTTTGTACCATTCCTGCCATCAGAGATATACAATATGTAGCAGCAACAGTGGGAAAATTTAAAGGCAAAAAGATTAGGGCCATATATCCCATTATCCATACCATACATGGCATACATAATTACATATCCTTATGAAAATTTAGCAATGGTTTGTGGAAATTTATATCTCTGACGTTCCTAAGACAAATCCACGTTCGCCCGTTTCAAAGGGAATATTGGGACACAAGCTCTTTCTCTTGGAAAATAAGATCTGATGCTGAAAGAGCCAAGTTTTGCTTCAATTTATGTTATGCAGCACCACTGAAATCACTGACAGTTGAATAGGTACCTACTCTCATACAGTTGAGGATAAGCACAGAAGTTACATTTAGATCGACCTTTAGGACCTAGGGTTCTAAATTAGTTTACCTGAGGAAATAAGCTAACTTAGATCAAGAATGGGTTAACGTGATCCAGGTTAAGTACAGACAGTCAAAAAGCCTGAGGCTGAATCGATTCAGACTTGCTGCAAAGATTGGACCAATAAGCAAATGAATAGACATTCACTTTTGATTCAGGAAATGTAGCCACATGCCTGCAGTGGCTCAAGCAAAAAACCAGGGGGTGCTAGAGCATGGTGCTCTGGCACATACCCAGCATGGGCTATGTGTTTGCTTCCTCTTCCTGCTGCCTGAGGTCTCTGGGATTTGCAGTCCACAATCACACCAGCAGGACTCTGTAGGGTTGCTCATCACTTCCTCTTCCTGCTTCCAAGTGCCTTTGGAATGTGTAGTTCACAGTCACAGCCAGCCCTAAGTAAGCCAGCAGGGCAGGGCAGCTCTGTACTCTGGGGAAGGTGAGTTTAACCCACCTCTCTGGCCCCAGACCCCAGCCGAGGTTTGCCTGGGGGGCCGGTGAGCCAGCCAATGAGGCCAGTGAGCCGGCTCTCACTGCTCTAGCTAGGGAGCAGAGGGGTGGGGCCAGTCCTGCTCTCTGGAGTAGACAGCACATTCCAGCCCAGGGCTGCAAAGCATGCTGGGATGCTGGGGGACTGTGATTTAACTTGAACCAGGAAGGGGTCTAGGACAGGAGTTTCATAAACTAGTCTGACCTAAATCAGTTAAGTCTAATACTACGTTCAACCAGGTTTATCTTAAACCAGTTTCAGCCATTTTGAAACTGGTTTATGTGCACTGAGCTTCTGTTACAGGTGTAAACCAGTTTCCGATCACTTAAGCCAGTTTATTTGTAACTTCTGTCCCTAGCCCTAGTGAACACCTGTACACTTTCATGGTGTAACGCTGGGGCTGGGAATGCCCCGACACTTGTTCCACCCATAGGAGTGTGCGTTCTTACCCCTCCCGCCCCCAATCTGACTGGACTATTCTTAGTTCCTCAACAACCCCCACCTGCAGACCCACCAGTCCTCCAGGTTCTGGTCAACCCTGCCCCCAGACCTGCCAGTCCCCCAATCTTCCCTGCCTCTCCACCCATCCTGAATTACTTACTCCAGTTTCCCCACACAGCTCCAAGTATTGGTGACATGTAGGGGGTGCATGTGGGTGAATGTGCACCCCCTGAGAATGGCTGTGCACTCCCTGGAAACACCAGCTGTGAAACAGGAAGTGCCGGCAGAAGTACACTTCCAGTTTCACCACTGGTGATTTTGGGCTCGACGATTGGCCCCTGTTAGTGATCTGGTGCCCCCCCCCCCCCCCCCGACTCAGGAGGCACCAGTTGCCCATGGCTCCAACACCCATACATGCTACTCCAGGTCTACATTCATGTATCTTAAAGTGAACTGTTTGAACATAGACCAGGTGCGGTGAAGGAATATACATACCCTTGTATGTATTGGATGTAAATCATAGCCCTAAAAATCTCATCAGGATGGCAGAAAAATGTTTATTGCCAAACAATAGCCCTTTCACTTCTTTAGGAGAGGTTTGAAATGTGGTTTCCCTTGAAAACTTCATGTAAACAGAGAGCACACCAAATCGGATATGTTTTTTCAAAAAGAGATGCAACAGCAATCCTAATATTAATCCACATGTTTAATTTTAAAGGTCACCACCAGGAGCAATCATATTGCTATAAATTACTTCAGAGTTAGGGTGAAAGAATCTGTGTGTCATTATAAACCTGAATAGAAGGGGGCTGTGCTGGCTTTAATATTTTGGTTCAGTATGCAGGTGTGGTGGGTCACTTATGCTCATCTCCACTTGGATTTAGCTACTGCACTGTAAATAATTTAGCTTGACAAGATTTTCCTTTCAGTTTGCTTTATTACTAACCTCTTCCCCCCACCCCACCCTTCTTTACAACAGCCACCCTTGCTTACATCACTGTAGTTGGATTTAAATAGCTATACATGCCATGTTTCTCCTAGATACAAAACACCTGATTGGCCATTCCAGTAGCTAGCCTCTACCTACCAAAAGGGATAAACCAGCTTCTTTTACCCAATAGCAGCACAGCCTCTGCTGTTGCTAGAGACCAATGACTCCTCTGTCACTAAGGGAGGGAAATACATAGAGGCATTAAAGGTCTGTCATGTGTATTATAATATTTTCATGCCGTGTCAGTGAATTATTTTTATGATGATCTTAATATGCTTTTAAATGTACATTTCAGAGCTAGTGAGTCTATTCTGTTCCTTGTGTTTTCTTTCTATTTCTCTTTTTTCAGATAACAGAGCTTCATAGCTAGCTAGGTGATGTAAGATCTGTTTGGGGAAAAAGGGTTTTCAGTAAAGTGTTGAAACTACAGTTTTCTCCTTTGTCTTAAGGGATGTAGTGGTCACATCGTGGGGGCAGTGAAATGTAGCATAAATATCAAGCTGAGTGTAGCTCTACTGCTTTTTTTCATGGAGAGCTTTAAAAAAAATACTGATGATTTGTGGGCTAACCAGTCTGCTGAGATGTAATAATCATATAGAGTGAATGTAATGAAAAAAAGAAAGAGAAGAAAATATATATAATGCTGGGAGAAAAGAAAGAAGGGTTAAATAAATTGTATATCCTATCAGAGTCCGTAGATTATTTGTAAAGCAAGTGAAGGTTCGGGGATCCAGCTTACCACATAAAAGGTTGAAATGGATTATACCTGCCAATCTGCTATTGTTCTACAGAGGAAAAGCATAACTACCTGCAAGAAGCCAACAAATTCTTAATTCAAACTGGCAAAGATACCTCTGATTTCCTGTTCATCAAAGCCACGATGAAGGCAGAATTTGCAACATGCAAAGCAGATAGATTGCCTGGCAGCAACAACTCAAGTAAATATATAAAAGCCACTCTCTGGATACATTGTACAGAACGAGGGCAATGAATAGTGTATGTAGCATAAATATGCAATTTTATAACAACATATTTTTTTTTGGATGAAATTTGCTCTTCATAAAAGGAGTAAATAAAAGAAATACTTACATGGCACTTGATAAAAAAACATCTCAATGGATTTTGCTTTAGCGTAGTCTGTTCTTACTGTTATGTCTATTTAACGTGGTCCTTATGTGCAATACCTTGTTTTTGATTGCTGGGTCTGTTTCTCACTTCAGACATCTAGTTCCGATGAAGAGTTATGTCAGATTGTGTAATATTGTGATATAGATAGACTTTCATGGAGATCAAGGGTGAGAAAGTCTTAAATGGGTTCACTTGACATCAAAGTTGTGTCTGCTGACTTGAAAGGAGAATTTATTAACCTACTTGCTACCAAAGCATAATTGCATTGTTCAGAATATTTCTGCAGAAGCATTATTTACTACCACATGCTTTTCAGCTTTCTTTTAAACTTGGGTTTCCCATATTTTTCTTGGTTTGTTCAAACTAAAACATATATGCATATTATCTAAATAGATTAGAAACATGCAAGGGGTCACAATGTGCACCTCAAAAGGAATGCACATGTGCAAAGCACAGGAGTGGATCAAGAAATTTTGGGGCTCTAAGACCATTGAGTATCATCGTCTATAGTCCAGAGCAAAGGACCTAACTTTATGCCTCGAAGCGTGCCCACCTACAAATTGGAAATAAAACATGTGCCACAGGGATTATTTTTAAAACTCTTTTAAGCTTCTTTTAGTGCTAAACATTAGTGAAAGGGAAGATTTGACTATTTTTAGAGAGAATCTGCAAAAAAAACCAACCAAACAAAAAACCCCAAACTGTTTGTACTCTTACTTGATTTTATGTTATGAAACCTGTAACAAAGATTTTTTTTCAACTCAGAAGATTTTTCTGGTCGTGTTTTCTCTTTTGCTGTTGGAGGATTCAGAAATAAGTTTTGAGAGCATTTGAAATCCTTAATTTTAAAAACAAGGCATTCCAGGTTGAATTCCTGACTGCCTGGAAGCTTGGGTATCATATACACCAGTATAAGAGAATGTAAAACACAACCAGATCAGTCACAGCATTTTACACCCATTGTACACCACTCCTGTGTAAAGGCCCAGGCCAACAGAGAGCTGAGGGTACCATTTTCAAAGTTGCTTAACATCTGTGTTAATAGTGACTTTTCGAAAATATTTTGCTAGGTCTTTCATCTTCAAATGGAAAGAATTTTTTCCCAGTTGTTTTACATAAGCATAATATAATGAAAGATGCAGGGCCAAATCTTTAGCCACTGTAAATCTGTACAGCTTCACTGATTTCCATGGAGCTCTGCTGATTTAAATTAAGGAAGGATTTAGTTTTAAGCAGTCCGACTAAAAATCACCCTTTCAATCAGATTTCATCTCCTTGTAACGTGCAGTGGCATACACCTACAAATTCTCCAACTGATCAGACAAGACCTCAATTTCTAATGTAAAAAATAACTGTGGGAAAAATAACATAAAAAACCCTCTTTCTACATCATGAAAAAGCAAAAAGCAAGAAAAAAGGCCTAAGCTTATTTCTTTTTCTGTCTAGGACCACTTAAGGTAATTTGTTTCTATTGGTATTTTGTTAAAACTGGGCGGAGTTTGGAAATGTGTGAAAGTATGTGCCACCAACTCCTAGTTCATCAAGAAAAATCCTTATATCATAAACAGCATCTTAATTCCCATTATTTTTCTTATGTAGTAGAAACAAGAGTGAATCACAACTTCGAGCTATTAGCTGGCAGAACTATTAATCCATCAATGTGTCAACTCAATAGTAGTCTTCTCTTTGCACTAATATGAACCAGAATAGTCTGACCTCTGCAGTCCTGGCAATCACTGATTTCAAAAGTTCCATCTTATCTGAGAGTTCACCTATACTAAAAGACTGAATTATTAAAACTGAGGACTGATTTTCTGAATATATCTTGTCCATTTAAAAAAAAATGGAATGTACAAAATATGGCAGTTAAAACATTTTCAAGTTTATGAGTAGACAATACTAATCCATCAAATGCCTCTTACCATAAACAATATAAAATATATAGCAAATAAAGAGAAGATCAGATCTTTTTTAATGTATTAAATGTCCTCTGTGTTGATACATAATACATTACAAGGGAATATTTGCAATCATTACTTTTAAATTCCTCTGACATCAATGGTACTAAGTCCTTTCTCTAATGACTCATTATGTAAGTCCTCGCTACTGCTAGTTACTTTCAACCTCATTCTATAATTTAGATGATTACTTACAAAAAATCAGATAATCTAGCCAGTTTGATTGTAAACACCACTGTCTTTCTGGAATTACTAGGTGTTTCACTGTTTCCATCAGAAATAGGCTCAGTTATTATAAACTAATATATCCTTGTCCCATCCAAAAAGGCCTATACATTTTCCCATGTTACAAACTGATTTTCTTCCCACAAAAAAAAAATATTTTTTTTATTTAAAAGTGTCTGTATTTAACTTCTCAAGAATAACAAAGGTAAAATAAACCAAAATAATACTGAATTTTGGAAAAAACCTAGCAAAGACTGCTGGGAACTACAGACATTCACAAAACACTGAAATATTATTTAAAAGAATAAAAATGTATGTTGAGTATTTAATAATATGTAGTCCTTGTTTGGATTATAAAATCCAGAATACGCATTCTGAATAGCATTCAGTACAGATTATAAAAGCACCGATAAAGAAGAGAAAGTCAGGTTGTTCTTTTTAAAGATATGATGGCTTGCATTTACTCATTTGAAAAGTTTAAGTGAAATTCTCTCATCCCTCCATAAAAAAGAGACTGATAGAAGAATTTCATAGGTCATTTGGTATTTACTTACTTATCTTTTATGCATAATGATCATTTGCAGGTGAGATTTATTAGAAATCCAGTTTGTTATTATTACGCTAATAGGATATTTTTTCAAATGGCTTATTCCTTTAACATGACTTCGGTTATGAAAGCTCTGATGCAAGAATATATTGAGATTTGGTGTACTGCAACTGTAGGGACAAACTCTGATCTTGGTTTTACTCTGATTTGTATGCAGGAGGAACTCAATTAAACATCAAAGGTTCAGAGGACTGGTTTCTTATTCTTTTAACACATTTGCTAGTTTAACAATTGTCTACTGTGTTTTTACCTTTCAGTGCACTCAGGGGTATCTTTTGGTTTGGGTTTGGAAGAGGGGGTTGTTTTTAAATGTCTTTTCCCCACTAGTAAGCATTCGTTTTAAAAAGCTTGACTGTTTTGGTATGGTTCTTGGGAAATATATTCGTTTATTTTGTTCCTTTAGCAAGTAGTGGCATTTTTTTTAGTGGGTTGCACTGTATTATAGTGCATCAAATAAGCTGTATTCCAGTGAAATCTTAAATAACAAATACAATGACTCAGACAAGTCATTTGTCACAGACATTTGTACAGTTCTGTATTCTGGTCAGAATGGATTCCCCAGACTCAATACAAGGAAGAAGTAATCAATGTCTGATATGAAATGTTCTGTCAAAGGAGATGGAATGACTTAAGTTTAGACTGGAGCTTAAGAATACATGGAGCTGTTACTGGATAACTGAAGGCTTGATTTGGTAGCCAAAATGGACACAAGAATGTGAACTGAAATGTACTGCTGCTGTAGAGTCTCAAATAGACTGTGTTAATACTAAGAAGTTATGCTGCTTAAAACTGAATTGTGACAAAACAGAATTACTTTGTTTTATAAAACATTTTTGTTCTACTAGCCCTCCATTAAATGGCTGCATTCTGAAGAATAAAATGGGACACTCATGACCATAGTCTAAAATGTGATTTAGGATAACATGCTCAGAATCAGAGAAGCCTACACACATTTTACAGTATTGTATGAACTTATAAACACTTAATTGAGAAAACATGGCAAAATGGACGCCACTATTTCAAGGTAAGCATCAAAGGATCAATTCAACTTTTCAGTCAGGCTAAATACAAAATGGATAAACTAGAATGCACACACCATCTATTTTGAACAGGCCTCTGACCAGGATAACTAAAAAGGGGATATTTATTTTTTAAAGTGGACATCAAAATAATTTAAAATATTTTTAATGATTTGTTGTCCTGTTTCATTTCCTTTCTCCTTTTGGGGGTTATTTCCTAGCCACCATTCCCTCAGTAAACTTGTAAACCCTTCCACAAAAACAGAGACAAAAGATTTCAGGATTACTGGTCACTTCTGGTTGCTGTATCTAAGTTATGGTTCCTTTAATTAAAAATAAAGTGAGCATTAATCTGTTAGAGTTTTAAGTATTATACTTTAATTCCTAAAAATGAAGCCATGACATCCATTTTAATACAGCCTACTGCAGTACGTTAGCTGCAGTCTAGGAGATTTTCCACCATTTAAATTTAGTGGTCAGAGATACACAGATGTAGCAAGATAATTGTTTTAAGTACCTGAATACTGACTTGGCAAGAAGTATTTTAATACAATAAGCTTGGCATTTCAATCTACACCTCCATTTGAGTTTTCTAAGTAGATGTTAATTAGGCTGATTGTCTGATAATCAAGCCTTACATAATCAAGCCTTGCATTTTTCTGCTCTCTCTCCTCCTCCTTCAACTTCTATTTTAAATTAAAAAAGCAGATTTTCAACAGCACAATATTATTACGTACTAGTTAGATATATAAAAGTCCATGGGACTACAGGACTGGGAGATATTTATGTGCATGAGCAGCACAATATGTAAGAAATCAAAATATTAACAAGGGGTAAAATCCAGCATGAAGTGATGATTGCTTAATTAATTTATATATGTATGAATTTTTTTATATATATATATATATATATTATATAAAAGGTAATATAATAATATAATAAAATAATAATATATTATTATTAATATATATTAATATTATTAATAATATATTATTATATAATAATATTATATATATATATATATATATATATATATATATATATATATATATAAAAACTCATCTTACATCATCAAACCCTTTCTCTTGCATGGGAAAGTAGGATAGTCCTACATAGCATCTATCCATGGTAAGAAAAACAAGTATGTCCTGACCGTTTTCTATGCATTTTAAAGGTGGTGATGCTTTACTCTGAAGTAGTCAATTTGGTATTCAAAAGACAGAGGAAAAAAGATTGCAATAGAGAAATGTACGGCAAATAAATTAGGATTGTGTCCTGCAAAAATAGTTAAAAGTAAAATTAATTACAATGTGCAATTATAGAATGCTATCCAAAAGATGCTAACATGAAGTGTTACCCATAGGTGGCAGTCAGCTTTCACTGTAATAAGGACGTGGAACTTTTACTTCAAGAAGAAGACAATGCAGTGTGGCACCTTACAGACTAACTCATTCAGAGTCATGAGCTTTCATAGGCAGCAGCCTACTTTGTCAGATGCTAGGAAGGGATTTGCAAAGAGCAGGGCTACTAAATAGAAATGAATAAGGTCATTTAAATACAAAAGATAGATAGAGAGGAAGGAAAGTAGGGTACTGCTAAGAGAGATGAAGGTGAGTTGAACAGATCAAAGGGAATATACAAAGCAGTTAACCCAATGAGGGACACAGGCATTATAAAAGCTAGTCCTAGTAATGGAATAAGAACCCAGAGTCCCTAATTAACACAATCCAGTTTGTGGATGATTTCTTGTTCCACAATTTTGCATTCAAATAATTTGTTTAAGTTTTGTCATTTAAGAATAGCTACTCTGAAGTGAGTGATGACACGTCCAGGAAGGTTATACTTCTGTGGGATGAAATTATTCTGGTGGTATGAATGTTTGTTGTGGATGCACGTGTTTGTTGTAGAGGTGTGGTTGATGTCAAATTAAAACATGCATATCAAAGTCTAGCATAAAGAAGTAAGAGAAAACTGTTTTAATAAGAGGAGTTCCAAACCTCAGGTGCTTTTCTTAATTATAATAATTATTTTGAGTTGAATAGTCAGTACAGCTAGGGACACAAGTTACACATAAACCGGTTTAAGTGATCAGAAACTGGTTTAAACCTGTAACAGAACAGATGTTCAGTGCACATAAGCCAGTTTCCAAATGGCCGAAACCAGTTTGAGATAAACTTGGTTGAATGCAGTATCAGATATAACTGATTGAGGTGAAACCGGTTTATGGAACGTGTGCCCCAGACCCTGTCCTGGTTTAAGTGAAATCATAGTCCCCCAGCATCCCAGCATGCTCTGCAGCCCAGGGTGGGCTGGGCTGTGCTGTCTGTTCCACCTAAGCAGGGATGGCCCCACTCCTCCCCTCCCTAGCTGGAGCACTATCACTGCTCCAGCTGGCTAAGAAGGGGGTGAGGGTACGAAACCCTGTTCTGGAGTGCAACTGGGTCTCCCTGGCAGAGGGGAAGTCCCCCTACCGCCCTCACTGCTCCAGCAGCAGGAGCGGGGCATGGCTAGACACCGGTAGCCTAAGGGGAAAGAGGGGTTTAATCCTCCCATTGTGGGGGGAGTTGTGTGTGTGTGTGGCACAGGCACTAATAGTCTCTGCTTGTGCACCCAGGGCCACAGTGACCAGATACCAGTAGCCTGAGATGAAGCGGGGGTGGCTAATCACCCATTGCAGGTGGCAGCAGCGATGGGCACTGACACATCACTAGCTCTGTCCCACCCTGAAGATCCCTTCAGGCAGGGCCCATGCTGCAGCACCTGGGCTGAGTCCCTCAGAGGAGTGGTGAGTGGAGCCCGATGCCTGGCCACAAGAAGTGGGGATGTGACTTGGCTGCAGGTGCACAGTGGGGGTGGGGGGATCTGGGCCTAATCATGGAGCCTGGCTCACTGCTGCCTCCCACTGCGGCAGCATGGCCCAGGCTGGGGTGACCCTAGGGGGTGAGTGTCAGTGCCCACCGCCTCCCACCTCCAGCTCTGCGAAGGGGCTATGGTTTGCAGGCAGAGTGCAGCAGGAGTGCAGCTCCCCACCCCCTCCCTTTCCTGGCAGCAGCAGAGCATACTATCATGGCAGGCAGGGGTGAAGCACCTGTCACCCGCCACCTGCTTGCGGTGGCACTGGGTGCTTGCGTGGCTGCTGCGGGCCCAGGGCATAGACAGTGGCGGGAGGAGGCAATGGACCACTGCAACCTGGCCCAGCCCAGCCCCTGTGGGCCAGGGGTGCAGGCAGCGACTGGCCCACAGCAGCCCACCCCAAGTGCCTGGCACCACTGTGAGCAGGTGACAAGTGCTTCACCTCTGCCCGCCATGATAGTTTACTCTGCCACTGCTGGGAGAGGAAGGGAGGTGGTAAGCCAAGCTCTAGCTGTAGTCCTCCACCTGCAAACCACGGCCTCCACATGGGGCTGGAGGCAGGAGGCAGTGGACACTACCCCCTGCCCCCCTAGGGCCACCCCAGCCCAGGCTGCACTGCCACAGTGGGAGGCAGCAGTGAGTTGGGAGCCATGATTATCCCCAGCTCCCCCCTACCCTCCTCTAAGCCTGCAGCCAGGTCACATCCCCCTCCCCATGGCTGGGCATCAGGTGCCACTCACCGCTCCTCCGAGGGACTTGGCTCAGGTACTGTGGTGCAGGCCCTGCCTGAGGGGATCTTCAGTGTGGGATGGAGCCAGCACTGTGTTGGTGCCCACGCTACTCTCCACTTTCCCTCAGTCTACTGGCGTCTGGCTGCCACGGCCCCAGGTGCACAAGCAGAGTCTATCAGTGCCTGCACTGCCCCACACCCACAATGGCCTCTCCCTTCCCCCTCAGGCTACCAGGGTCTGGCCATGCCCCTGCTCCTGCCACTGGAGCAGCAAGCGAGTGAGCGGGGCAGAGGGGCTGGGGACCCCTGGCAGGGGCTGCTTTCCTCCTCTCCCTCCAGGCACACCCTGGCTGGGGTCCCTGCAGGCCAGGGTGGCATTTTAAACCCCTCCTCAATCATATTTAGCCTGTGGGGACCTGGCCATGCCCCCCTTTAGCTGAGGGCTCATTTTAGTGCCCCCCCCAGCTTCTACCTGGGCCACTGCAGGCCTGTGCCTGCATTTCTGGAATAAAAAGTGAATGTCTGTTCACTTGCAAATCAGTTCAATCTACGCAGGTTAGACCAACCTGCAAAGATTGAATCAATTCAGGCTTGAATATCTGTACCTAACCTAACAGGCAAAATAATACATTCAAACTTGTATTTAAAAAAATAGGTTACCCTCCAAATCTAATCAAAATACAGGTCTCTTACAAATTAAACATGTTCTGAGGGAAAACCTTAAACAGAAAAAAAATAACCCTTTCCTCAGAATGCATTTCTGTTTAGTATTCCAACACCGGAAGCCTGCAAGATGGAATCAATGTTGCAGTGAAGATACCCTTGACAATAAATCCCCTTGATAGTAAACTCCAATGAAAGGAATGTGGCAAAAATAATTATTTAGGGTAAACTTCTCCTCTTAAATCTGCAGAGTGAGACCATGTTTTGAAATCCTGCTCTCCCTATGTAGAGCTCCCATTGATATCAGTGGTAGAGCTGCACAAGAAGAAAAGCAGAGTCTAAGAGCAGAGATCTGCTCAATTTTGCCCTCAGCTGTTTTAGGGCTTTGTGGGGTTTATGAGGATTTCCTTTTGCAATATAAGTAAGGAGGCACTTGGGACCCCACAGAAACTGGAGGGGATGGAAAGCACTAATGAGGCCAAATCATCTCAGCCTAAAACAAACAGGGTTTGTGGATCTATGCATGTGATATAGTAAGACCACAAAGATCTTTGAGAGAAAATTAAGACTGAAAACTAAAATATTTGACTAGCTGAGTCACATGCTTTTTACTGCTACAATTATATCAGGATTCTTTTCAGGAAAGTGAGGAATCCAATTTTGTATGGAGTTAAGGTTAAGGTGATGGACTGTATGGGTTTAACAAGGACAGAAGTTGACACTTTACAAAAAGGACAAGTTTTAAATGCATTTATTGCTGCAGGAGTATTTTTATGCTGTGCAACCCTAGGGCTTCAGAATTAAAACACAGTTAAACACAGCTGTTAAACCAATAAAGCACTCTAGTGAAATGCCGTTATAGTTTTCAAATTAGCATGTCAAAGTGTGTCCATTTGCACATCTAATTGCACAAGCAGTTGCTATGGTAGCATGTGTATATTGGGTATCTGTACAGGCACATAACTAGTTAGATATGTAACTGGACATTTGCATAGTCCTAGTGTGCAAGTCCCAGTTTATTCAACCAGTCACAATAATTATGGAGATAAATCTCTATATTAATCTACAGCTCCACTGAACCCACTGAGGAGGTACAATGGTATAAATCACTACCGATTTTTGCTGCCAGGAAAGTGGTAGATTTCATGTATGTTTGCGTGCACATTTTTTAAATTAGAGCCTTGAGGTTCAATTCTATTCTTGATTAGGAACAAAGACACCGGATAGGATGGGACCTTGTCAGGCATCAAGGCCATCTCTCTGTCTTTATAGGCAATTGGATGATGTAATCCCATGCAAAAAGTTATCATATTCCATCATAAAACCACCCTTGTTGAAAGGTTGTTCCAGAGCAGCCAATGCTCTGATGATTGGACACTTTCTTCTAATTTCCAGCCTAAACTTCCTTATTGCCAATATATATATGCATTTGTTCTTGTGCCAACATTGTTCTTTAGCTAAAATAGCTCTTCTCTCTCCCTGGTGCTTACTCTCTGACATATTCATGGAGAGAAAGTATATGGAGTCTCTACCTTCATTTTGCTACGCCAGTGATTTTTAACCAGGATGGCCAGGCACCCTGGAGTGCTGCCAGATCCTCTGAAGGGTGCCACAAGGTATGAGGAGATAAGCAAGGTTTGAAGGGATAAGCAGATGAGTAAAGTAAATAACCCAGGCTCAGGCTTGTCCTTGCCTGAATGATCTCCAACGTCCCACTGCCCAGCCCCTCTGCCAGGAAGCAAGCACTGTTATCTACAAATTAGTTGTTGAAATGGGGTGCCACTCCATTCACAAAAGTTATGAAGGGGTACCTTGAGTCCAATGAAGGGTGCCTCAGTCCCAAACTGTTGAGAACCACTGTACTAAGCTAAACAAATGTAACTCTTCTAGTTCCCTCTCCCAAGATAAGGTCTCCATGACCTGATTATCTTTGTAACCCTTCTCTGTACCTCTGCCACGTTTAGTTCATCTTTCTTAAATATGGGTGACCAGAATAGTACAGTACTCTGAATGAGGTCTTATCAGTGCTTTGTACAATACACTAAAATTTCCCTCTCCCTGCTCAAAATATAGTGATCAATACATCCGGAGGCAGATCTAAGATTTTAAAACAAGGATGCAGCAGATGCAACTGATGCTTCAACCCCCCCAGATCTCAGTGCTCCCCTATTCCAACAGGATGAGCAGACCACTGCAGTATTAGCAGCAGTGCAGAGAGGCCTATTTTTTGAGTCCCTGAAGCTGGTAAGACTCTACATACCTCCTGCTGTGAGCACCATTTCCACTCCAATGCTCAGCAGCACCTCTCCTTCCCACCTCTCCTGCCCTAATTGTGCATCTGGGCACAAGAAGGGGTGGAGGGAGCCCCAGGGCCCCTCCTGCCCTGCTTTTTCTGAGGATTGTGGGGAGCATCTGTGTAGGGCACCAGGCTCAGCCAGAGACAGCAGAAGTTGTAAGCAGGTACCTTATTACTGTGTCTGCTTCCTACCTGGCCCCTCTGGGTGTCCCCACCAGCCTGGCGGCTCTAGCTATGCTTGATCCCATCTCCACCAAGGTCTGAGCTCACTTACTGCCTGGACTCCTCAGGGCACCCTGGTATCTGGGGCTTCAGGGAACTAGGGTCGCAAGCATGTAAACTATACAATGGAAGGGGGTCTGAACCCACACTGTACAGCCCCCCCGATCTGCCCGTGGACACATACTACAACTACTTTTACCTTTATCAGGGCTGCATCATATTGGTGCCTCACTGTTTTCTTGTGAACAAGTAATACACTCATGGTCTTTGTCCTCCTTTGTTGTTTCCATCATATGCTTTCCCTAATAAAAAGCACTCTTGTTATTAGTCCCCAAGTTGTGACCTTCCATTTTGCACTTTTTAATTAACACTGAATGATATTTCCAGACCTTCTCTATACTGACAATCCTCCAATACTTTGTGACATCAGCAAATTTCCTTAGCACACTTTCTTCCTACTTTTTGTGTTAAGGTGTCTAAAGAAAATATTAAATAAAATAAGTCCCAAGATCAGGCCCTGAGGATCTTCACTTATTTATTTATTTAGCATATACAGTTTTGGCATATTGTTTCAGTCATTGTAAAGTGATGCCAGCACTAGTGTGAAGAGCTTGAAGACCACCAGGTAGCACAGTAAATGGATACAAGTCAACAATGTGGGACATAGTTTGAACTTGTCCACAAAGGCATTTGTTCTCACTGTGAAGGCCCCGTTGGTATAGTTTTGAGGCACAGTGACCTTGTCCAGTTCGGAACTCCACTATTAACCTCCCTTCAACTTGGAACTTGCCCCGTTACTACAATCCGCTGTCACCTCACTGTCAGCCAATTTCTTACCTACTTTCAGTTCTTCTACTAATCCACACCTTTTCTGCCTTAACTAAGAATTTCCATTTTCATGCTCTTATACTTGTAGCCATCCTGTCTTTATCTCCATGTTTTACATCATCATCTCTATTGAAAAATGAGGCAAAGTTTACTTTTAGGTTTTAGGTCATATTTAGATTATTTTTAAATTTGACCCCATCCTCTTTTCAGTGCCCTCACTTCTTACTTCTTTGTTCTCTTTGCATTTATAAAGATGCAGAAGATATTACTGTCTAACTTTTTTTGCAAGATCAAATTCAGATTGATTTTGGGCAATTCCTACTTTATTCCTATACCATCTGATCTACAGATGTAGCTGATCAATTCCATTTATTTTCCATTCCTTTTAGAGTCTCTACTTGCTCCTGCTATCTTTTGGTGGTACTTATTTATCCAATTAGATCTCAAGCTCCTCCTTGCACATTTTTCCTATTCCGTGAGATGCAGATTCCAAACAGTTTTTCTGCCTTTGATTTAAAGAAATTCCACATTCATATCTTTGAGAGGTTCACTAAGTATCTCCCTTAATTGCTCAAAGCTTGCCATTTTGAAATTGAAAACTTGCAATTGAAAAAATTGTTATAGATCTTTGTTTACTCAATTTAAACTGAATCAAATGGTTCCCACTCAACTTAAGGATACATTTTATGACCAGCTCTTCTGTTATGTCTTCATCACTTAACAAAACTGAGTCTAAAATAGTATCACCTCTTATTGGTTCAGTGACTAGTTGGTGAAGAAATCTGTTGACTTTCATATACAGGAATAACCGGGGCTACTATTATTATTAGATTTGTTCTCCAATCTTTATGTGAGAGATCAAATTCTCCCAAAATAGCATAGCGCCCAGTAGCACTGTAAGTCTCTCTGATGACATTACAGACATCTTCACTTATGTCCGCTCTGGGGATCCATAACAGAACCTTAGCACTACCACCGTTGGTCCTGTTTCACCATCCTTCCTCAAAATGGATGTTTCATTTTCTGTCTTTCGCCCCTTCACATTTCTTTATAGTCTACCACATATATACATACATCACTAACATACCATGTTTTATCCCACCATTTTTATCTTTATTTCTACCTCTCCTGAACAACACATCCTTCATTGCCTATGTTCCAGTTTTGATGGCTATCCCGTAATATTTCTATTACCTCAACAACACCTGGTTGCATGTGTAGCCCAAGTATGATCATAACAAAGTAGGGGTGAATGAACTCTTCTGAGGTCTTCTAATCCAGTCACCTGCTCAAGGCAGGATAACCCCTGACTAAATCAGCCCAATTAAGTGTCAGTCTAAGTTGCTCTTGAAGATTTCCAGGGATAGAGATTCCACAACTGCTCTAGGTAGCCAATTCCAATATTTGACCATCCTCAAAGTCAGAAAATTGTTTCTAGTCTCCAACCTAAATTATTTCTGCTGTCACTGTTCCTAGTCCCGTCCCTTACAGCCACAGAGAAAAGTGTACCCTGATCCTTTCTATAATTGTCTTTCAGGTATTTGAAGACTGTTACCAAATCCCCTTCACTCTTCTCTTCTGCAGACTAAATAGCCCTAGTTCTTTCAGTCATCCCTCATAAGTCATGTTTCCCAGGCATCTAATAATTTTTGTTCCTCTGCTGGACTCTTTCCAATCTGGCCAAATCTTTTTTTGAAGTGTGGAGCCCAAAAATGAGCACAGTGCTCCAGGTGAGGCCTCACCACTGCTGAATACAGTGGAAGAATCACTTCCCTTGATTTGCAAATGACACTTCTATTAATTCAATCTAATATGCTGTTGACCCTTTCACTCTTAGTGATGAGCTGTTGATCACACAGGCCTGATTCTTGCTGGTGTTGGATTGTGGGGGGTGGCAGGGCATGTATAATCCCAGGTTTTCTCCTTTCTCCCTGCAGATCTTCCTGCATTATATTCTCTCTCTTTTAATCTTCTGCATATCTTCTTCAATGTAAGAGAGCACAAACCAGGATGGTTCACAAACAGGAAGAAGAGGACCTGGGGTTCATGCAAGCACCATAAAGCAAAAAAGTATATTGGAGTTACAGATACTAAGAGTCTGCCTCCTATCTCAATGCTTTCCACTCTTACTTGCTACCCCCTCATTCCCCACCTGGGCTCTAGCTGTAGATTTTTAAGAGGTGCTTGTCACAAGGTCATAATTCCTTGTTCTTGTTGTACCTAGTCTTTGCCAAGTGTCACACCATTCCTGTGGTCTGCTAAAACCCCAGCACCCAACAGGAGCTTTGCAAGGTCTACGTGCTGACTATTGGGTGCTCAGAAGAATCTCCACAGAACAAGGAAACACAAGACATCAGAAATTGAAATGGGACACACAAATTATTTAAAGCTGTTTGCAACCTTCCGTTTCTGAGCTGTGCTATGCAGTGCATCCATATAGCAACTGCATCAATGTTTGATTCAGACCTGCTCTAATGTTTGTAGACAGGACATCCTGTCGCAGCTGGTTTACAAAGAGGCAATAGAGCTTAATATGGTAGTTCTCAGCTTCTCTTTGGAAAAGAGCGCTTGCCAAGTCAAAGCAAGCATCAGAAACCAAATTCTAATAGCATCTAATATTAGCGTCTAATAGCCGTACACTCCACAAGAATACAATTTGGACACAGGGTGGAAGTACGCAGCACAAAGCATCATGGAGTAAAGTTGATGCTTATCAATGAGAGACTTGCCACCAAACAACAAAATCTGTCCATAATCACATCAGCAATGAAAAACCCAATATAGACTTCATCATTTAGAATTGGACCCCTATGCTAGTCCATCTCATTCCTCATGGACATATGGCTCATTGCAAATTCACACAGGACCAAGAATGCAGGTGACATTGCACTCATATTCTCTGTCAACATCAAATCCATGAGATGTACATCAGGTAAGAAAGCCTCATTCAGACTCATTCATGTGATCTTCACAGTCAGATGGGCAGGGTGTAGTTTTTTTGCCTATCTCCTATAACAAGTGGATTGGATCTGTAATTTAGGAGTCTCTTTGGATTCTTTGTGATGCTAAATACTCACATAGCAGTTCCCATAAACAATGCACTATCACCTGTGGATGGTTTGGCAACTCCAACCCATCGTGACAGATGGGGCCTGGTCTTGGTTATTCGTGCCATTGTCACTCTTTTTCTGCACATGTAGTCTGCAGTACTTAGGAAATGCCAACTGGTTTGGAATGTTGCATCAGATTTCGTCAGCAACACCAGCTGCTATGAGTGGATCCAAGATTGCCATGATGGGGGTGCAGCTACAACCCTTCAGCCATGGCACACATTCAGTGAAGAGAGTTCATTGTGCATGCACCACACAACAACACCTCACTGTGATCCTGGATGCCAAGGAGCTCTCAGAGCTCACTGCATGTCCATGGAGCTGCACTAGCTGGTCAGTGTGGGGTCTGCCCTCTGCCTGGAGCATCTCTGCTTTCAAGTAATTCAGGAGCCTGCTGCCATTTGCTCTTCCCCTCCCTCCTTCTCACTCCTCCCCTTGAATTCAGCAGCAGGGGAAAGGAGGAGAGGGGGTGAGAAGTAGCAGCACAGAGCCGTTGGTGCTCTGTGAAGGCAGGGGCCCAGCATCACTGCCAGCTGCTCATCTTTCTCCTTTTCCCTGAAGAGGGAGGGGAAGAGTGAACAGCAGCAGGCTCCAGAACTGCTTGACCCACCCCAACCAGCTGGTGAACTCAGAAAACTCACAGCACATGTGGGGCTCCCAGCAAAACCCCCTGACATGCCAATGAGCTCTGAGAATTTGCTATGCATGGGCACAGCCAAAGGGGGTGAAGGGTTGGGGAGTAGAGACTGTCTGCCACACCCCCTATGGGTTTGCCTCTGCAAGCATGTCAGGTTCAAAGCCACAGCCTGACAATACTTAAGCCCCACATAAACAAAAAATAAAAGCCCCAAAGAAACAAAAAGGCAAAAATCATGGTTCTAACCCTGATGAAAGGAGGAGAGAACAAGCCAAAAAACGTTAGTCATGCTGCTTAATACACTATCGGAAGGTGTTCAGATACTATGGGGATAAGTATGGTAAAAGAAACAGAACAGAACAGAAAAATCCCAGTATAGTTGAATCCTATTCCCCCTTAGATCTAAGTTGTCTGAATTTCCTTAAAGCATTTGCTGTGAACTGGGAAATCATTAATTCAGCTGAAGAAGATAGAGGTTCATCCAAGAATTGTAATACAAATTGGGTAAAAGTTGGTGATGATGGGTTTTGCTCAAAAGCACTCGAGTTAGGAGGAGGTATGTAGTGGAGTAGCTCAATAGTCAGTCTTAAACCTTTTCATTAATGACCTTGACACAAAAAAGTAGATTTCTTAGATTTCATAGACATTAGGGCTGGAAGGGACCTCAGAAGTTCACCAAGTCCAGCCCTTTGCCCCAGGGGCAGGAAGTCAGCTAGGGTCAAAGGATCCTAGCAAGATAAGCATCCAAACGTTTCTTAAAAGAGTCCAGAGTAGGTGCTTGCACCACCTCTAGAGGGAGTCTATTCTAGGCTTTGGGGGCTTAGACAGTAAAGATGTTTTTCCTTATGTCCAGCCTAAAACGGTCTTGCAGGAGTTTGTGACCGCTGGACCTTGTCATCACTTGGGGCACTCTGGTGAACAGGTGTTCCCCCAGATCCTGATACACACCCCCTATATACTTATAGGCTGCCCCCAGGTCACCCCTGAGCCTGTGCTTTTCCAGGCTGAAGAGTCCCATGGCTCTCAGCCTCTCTTCATAAGGCCTGTTCTCCTGCCCTCTGATCATGCACATGGCTCTCCTCTGGACTCTCTCAAGCTTCTCCACATCCTTCTTGAATTGTGGAGCCCGGAATTGGATGCAGTACTCCAGCTGCAGCCTCACCAAGGCTGAGTACAGCAGGAGGATGACATCCTGAGGTTTACCTGAGAAGCATCTATGGATGCAAGCCAGAGTTTAGTTTGCTTTGCCAGCTGCAACATTGCATTGGTGGCTCATGTTCATCTTGTTTTCAATCATGACCCCCAAGTCCCTTTTGGCCATGGTGCAAGCAAGCGTAGCACTGCTAAGCCTATAAGTGTGATGCGGGGTCACCAGCTTATCCTTGGGTATGGACGATCTACCCCTAAGTTTGGTGTCATCGGCGAACCTGGCCAGTCCTCTTCTGACACCAGCGTCCACATCATTAATAAAGACGTTAAAGAGTACAGGTCCAAGGATGGAGCCTTGGGGGACACCACTGGTCATGAAGCGCCACTGGCCATGATGATTCACTTCCATCGACTACCACTCTCTGGGTTCAACCTCAGAGCACTAATGAAGTTTGTGAAAATTAAACAAATCTGGTGAGTATTAGCAATATGAAAGGGGATCAGAACATCATACAAGATTTGGATGACCTTGAATGCTGGAGAAAGTGGCAGGATGAAATTTTGCACTTAGGGATTAATAGCTAGAATGATTAAACTGGTTAGCTCATAAGCTGGAAGCCAGAGAGAAGGACCTGGGTATATTAAATAATCATAGAGTGACTATGAGCCACCCATTTGAAGCAGCCATGAATAAAGAAAATGCAATATCAGGACATGTCAGATGAGGTATTTCTGCTATTAATGCAATTGTACAGTGAAACCTCATCTGGAATTCTATGTATAATTCTGGTCATCCTATTCAAGAAAGATTAATTCAAACTAGACTTTAACAAACTCAGGGAATTGGTGAGCAGAATCTGCTGAGAGGCAAGTCTAAGGAGAAAAGGAGTCCGGAAGAGCAGGCTGTACTTTAAGGAGGCTTTTTAAGGGCACATGAACAAACTAACCTATTGTGACAAAAGACTGGCAAGTGCAAGAAGAGACTCACCTGGCTAGACAGCAATATCTTCAATGAGCTGAAACTCAAAAAGGAATCCTACAAAAAGCAGAAACATTATTATAGTACTAGGGAAGAGTATACAAGTGTCACATGGGCATGGAGGGAGAAAAATCAGGAAGACCAAGGCATGTGTTGAGATGCAACTGGCAAGGGATATAAAAGGAAACAAAAAGGGATTCTACAAATATGTCAAAAGGGGATGAGATACACCCCAGGGTAGTGAGGGAATTGGCTGAGTTAATTTCAGAGCCATTGGCTATCACAGTGGTACCCAACCTTTTTCAGCTTCTGGTCTAATGAGAAATGTGGGGTCAGTCGGCTGGGTAAATTCAGTTCACAGGATCAGTCACACATGCTAGATCAGGCCTCCCAACCTAGCCCAGATCCAGCCCTGCATGTGCCAGATCGGGCCCGCTGCTCCAGCCCCACATGCTTGCCTGATGCAGTACATGGGGCCATGTCATCCAGCCATTGAGACTGGGAATTTGGCAGTAAGGGAGCAGTGGCCAGATGACAGGACTCCACAAGCTGGATCTATCCCATGGCCTGTAGGTTGAGCACAGTGGGGCTATCCTCTCTGAAAACTCATGGAGGTTGGGTGATATCCTGGATGGTTGGGAAACAGCAAATATAGTGCCCATCTTTAAGAAAGGGAAGAAGGAGGATCCAGGGAATTAAGGACCTGTCAGCCTGACTTTGATACCTAGAAAGATCATGGGGCAGGTCCTCAGAGAATCTATTTCAAAGCACCTGAAAGAGAACAAGGTGATCAGGAACAGCCAGCATGGATTCAAGAGCAAGTCATCCCTGAACAACCTGATTTCTTTCTATGATGACAGACTCCGTGGGTGGGGGAAGAGCAGTGGAGCCTTTAGCAAGGCTTTTGACACTATCAACATTTTCATTAATAAGTTAAGGAAACACAGACTAGATGAAAGTCCTGTAAGGTGGATACATAACTGATTGGATCATCAGTAACTTAGTATCTAGTTGGGAAAAGGTAATAAGTGGATTCCCCTGGGGTGGGTGCTGGTTTTGGTAATGTTTAACATCTTCATTAATTGCAAGGACTTGGTTGTGGGTGTTCTGGCATTATGATTAGGCCACTGGGGAGGGGCAGGAGCCAAACCACACACTGAGTCAGGAATCATGAACCAAGTTACCAGATGCAAAGGGAGATCTATGGGCGGAGTCCAAATCACAGGTTGAGTCAAGGTTCGGGAGTCAGAAGCCAGGGCTGAAGTCAGGAGGAGCCAGGAGGAAGTATCAGTCAGGGTATGCCAGAAGGTCAAGGCCAAAGTTAAGGTGAACCAAGAGTCAGAGACCAAGTTATCAGATTCAAAGAGAATATCCAGAAAAGTGGAGTCCAGGAACAGGGCCAAGAAGAGTCAAAAGCCACAGAACCAGAAGTACTGAATCAGAACAGCTTACCAGAGCAGACCTTCAGTACAATTGTTGGCCAGCCTGCAGCCTGCTGCCACAGATGGAGCTACATGGGCAGGCTGCTTTCCTCAGCAGTCAAGCAGGAGACCAAAATGGTGACCATCTGGATCATTAGGTAGGGTGGGGCAGGGCAGACATGGCAGATGTAGTCAACTAGGCAATTATCCCAGGCTGATTTCTTGTTAGGGTCTCTAACATTAATGATTTAGATGATGGGACTGAGTACATACTTAGCAAATTTGTGGATAACACTATGTTGGGTTGAGTTGCAGGCACTCTGGAGGGTAGGGCTAGGATCCAGATTAACCTGGATAAATTGGAAAAAGTGTCTGAAATCCTTCAGATGAAATTCAGTCAGGACAAGTGCAAAGTCCTGCACTTCAGACTGAATAATTACATGCACAAATGCAGAGGGGGGAATAATTGGCTAGGCTGCAGTACTGGAGAGAAGGACCTGGAAGTTATAGAATATGAGCCAACAGTGTGCTCCTGTTGAAAAAAAAAAGCCAACGGTATGCTGGGTTGTATTAATAGGAGTGTTTCTTCCAAAGTAAGGGAAGTGATTCTTCCACTCTGCGCTAGTGAGGCCTCAGCTGGAGCAGTGTATCCAATTTTGGATCCCACGTTTCAAGAAAGATGTGGATAGATTGATAAGAGTCTAACAGAAAGTAACAAAAATGATTAGAGGCCTGGAAAACATGACTTATGAATCAAAGGTTTTCCCCCCAGTCAGCGTGGGGGGAAAAGCTCTTTGTCTTACATGTTACAGATTCACAGAAGTTTAGGGCCAGAAGGGACCTTGTGAGATAATCGGGTCCAGCTCCCCTGCTCTGGGCAGGAAAGACTGCAGGGGTCAAATAACTCCAGCAAGGTGTACATCCAGTCTCCTTTTGAAGATCTCCAGGGTAGATGCCTGCACCACCCCCTGCTGGCAGGCTATTCCAGAGTCCGGTCACACAAACTGTGAAGAAGTTTTTCCTTATATCCAGTCTGAAACCTTCTTCTAGGAGTTTATGACCATTGCCGCTGGTTTTCCTTTGGGCCATTTTGGTGAATAATTGTTTGCCTAGCCCCTGATACTCACCCTTGATATACTTCTAAGCTGCCACCAAACGCCTGCCCCCCCGAAATTTTCAAGAGCAGGTTAGATAGACACTTAACTGGGCTCAATTAGATGATCTCAAGAGGTCCCTTCTGACCCTTCTTTCCTATGATCTCTTTGTGGATCTAGCCTGAAGTGACTTACCCAAGACCATCGGCTACTTGCAGCCAATAGAAGAATGATGGGTAGAACCCAATTCCCTGATTTCCCACCTAATATGCTTTCCATTAGACCATCCTGCCTCTCTAACAAATAATAAATACTTAATAACAATTGATAAAAAAATAATTGTATGACTCTTAAGCCCAGAAATGCATCTTTTTTTTTTTTTTCCATTTGGAAAAGGGTCAAAAGAATTTGGAAGAAAAATTCCCCTCCTACCAGCCTGCCTTCCCCCAAATTTCCCTAGTGGACAAGCAGGGTGTGAGGATATGTAAGCCCACCTCCCATTTGACTGGGGAATCTGGGGACTAAGCCTAACATGTTCAAAAACAAAACAAAAGAAAATTAACAGTATGTATTAATAATACAATGACTCACAAGCAACTGTTCTGGCTTTACTGAAAGCTGTGACAGGTTTCAGGGAAGTGTAACAAAATAAGAAATATATACAATAGTAATACTGGCTTCAGAATACATAAAGTCCTGTTTCTAATGGAAAAATCGATACCTGGTTTATAGTTTTTAGATACGTTGCCTGCAGCTTTGCTAAGAACTTTATGTTGACAGTAGGTTTGTAGGCAATGGAAGTGTCACCATGGGCATCTATACACGTGCTCTGGGGTGGAGGGGGAGGGGGGCACTTTAATTAGAGTGGCTCTGAGAGCCACTCTAATTAAAGCACCCACAGCATCATGTGTATTCAGTGTCCCGCACTTCAAAATGCCGGTGGGGGTACTTTAACTTAAGCTTGTTCAATGCTGTCATTTTGAAATGTGGGGACACTGAATACATGTGATGCAGAGGTTGCTGGAGCGCACTAATTAACATGCTCCCGCAGACTTGAAGCAGACTCAATTAATTGAATTTGCTCCAATGCATACTAATTAGCACACATTGAAGCAGGGCTCCATCAAATGTATAGGTGCCCTGAGAGCCGCTCTAATTAAAGTGCCTGAAGCGTCATGTGTATTCAGCATCCCATGCTTCAAAATTACGGTGGGGGCACTTTAATTAAAGCTCATTCAAAGCTCATTAAACCACCCCAACCACCATTCTGAAACACAGGGGTGCTGAATACACCTGTTGCAGAGGCTGCCGGAGCACGCTAATTAGCATTCTCCAGCAGACTCACAGCAAACTCGATTAATCACAGCAGAGCTTTGTCATGTGTATAAGTGACCCATGTTACTTAGGGATGTAGGTTGCAGCCATGTTGTCTGACGACATAGACAGACAAGGTTCTTTGGGTAAATCCGATATCTTTTATTAGACCAACTCAAATAGTTGGAAAAATTCTTCTTTGCAAGCTTTTAAGTATAGATACCCTTCGTCAAGCTGAGGAAGCATCTGCAGCTGGATAGAATAGCAAAGCAGCCAGTATGCAAGAAAGCCAGTCAGTGAAAATAAAAGTTAAGGTAGTCAATGGGTGAGAGACAGGTAGGGGGGCAGGGAAAGGAGAATGAAGTCAATGGGTGAGAGACAAGTGGAGGGGAAGGAGAATAAATATAGCTGGCAAAAAATGGAGAGGTTACCTGGGGAGTCAGATATTAGGCAGGCTATAATGTCATAAATCCAATGTCTATATTTAATCCATGATTTTTTGTATTCAGTTGATTGATGAAGTGAAGTTTGTAGGCTTAACTGTGAAAGATTTTTTGTAAATTCCCTTGTGTGGCAAGGTGGGAGTCCCTAGTTAGCCACAGGGCTAGTTTCCCACCTGCCCCTGGGCATGCCACCCACCTGTCTCACCCGCCATGCCTTGTTGTTAATTAATTAGGTTCTTAATTAAGGTGGGAGGCTGCCCATTGTACACCCCAATATTGGGGGGAGGCTATCTGTGGCTCCATTCTATCCCTACACCGCGGCCCAAGCCTCACAGATGGCATCTCAGGCTGTTAGCTCAACAGTTGCCTTTACCCATTAGCTGTGGCCCTCAACCCTGGGGACCTTCAGCTTCCGTAAGCCCTGGCCTCATCTCAGGCCCAGTCGGGACCCTGAGCTTCTAAGCTCTTCGTGGGCATCCCTCACAGTGTGCCCCTGGCCCTTTTGACCCTTTGGTCCTGGCCCCAGCATTGACCAGTCGAGTACCTCAGCGGGGTTTTTGCCTCCTGCCTGCACTAGGGATCAGGGTCTTCCATTCCCAGCTCAGGTGCTCCTGGAAGCATGCCTGGCCCTGTGCGTTCGCTCCTCCAGCAGGTTCAGGCACCTCTAGCAGCTTACCTGGACTATCCTGCTCTGATGTAATATGACCCACCCAAAGGTGAAGGCTGGGGTTACGGCACCCCTACTCGCCTTTCAACAGGGTGGTAACTGGCCTGGCATTTCCTGGGGGCTCCCATGCCACTGAGAGCCCCACCAGGCCACCCACACCCAGCAGGGTACAGATTTAGGTCATGCCCAGGACCAGGAGCCTCCAAACTATCCCCTACAGCTCCTGCCCTTACCTCTAGGATGTTCCAAGTAGCCTTGTAGCCAGACAATGTTACTGCCTGCCTGCCAGCAGCAAACTTCCCTGTTTATATAGGCAGCCATTGATATAAAATGGCTGCCACAATTAACCACCTGCTGGCTGCTTGGCTCGGCTCCTAAAGTGGCAGGCACCAACCGTGACCTGCCACACCTTGGAGGTTTAGAACTGAGAGCTTGGAGAGAGAGAGGTTTCCTTGTGAGAAATGTGCTTCCACAGGTAATTGGGTATTCTTGTCTTTGATAGATTTTTGGTGTGCGTTCATTCTAGTTTGCTGTTGTTGTTTGGTTTCTCCTACATATTTCCATCAAGGAATTTGGTGTACTGGATAAGATATATTACATTTCTGGAAGTGCAAGTGTAAGATCCAGGAATGGTGATGGTTTTGTTGTGGAGTGTAGTAAATTGTGGGGGTGGTGGAGATGTGTTGGCAGGTTTTACATTTCTTGTCATGGCATGGTCTGGATCCATTTGGTGCATTTTGGGCCATAGGAAGTATGCTTCTGGTGATGAGGTTGGTGAGATTTGGTGCTTGTTTAAAGGCTAGGATGGGTGGTTCTGGGAAGATCTCTCTAAGATTGGGTCCTCTTCTAGCATGGGTTGCAATCGTTTGAGGATTTTCCATATAGGTTCCAGGAAGAGATGATATGTCATAACCAGTGGTGTGTGATTCATGGTGGGGGGGTTTCTTCTGTACTGCAAGAATTCTTCATGTGGTATCCAGGTGGCTCTTTCAAAAGTGTGATTTATCTCTCTGGAGGAGTGTCCTTATTGAGTGAAAGCCCTTTTGAGATTTGTGAGGTGATGATCACGGGTGTTCTCAGTGCCAATTTAGTGGTATTGGAGGGCTTGGTTGTAAATTACAGTTTTCTTGGTGTATTTAGGGTGATTGCTGGTTCTGTGTAGCTATGTATGTTGGTCCGTAGGCTTCTTGTATATGTTGGTATGTATCTTACCATTCCGGATACTGATCATATCTAAAACAGGGAATGTTGGTGCTGGAATATTCAAGAGATAGTCTGATGGAGGGGTGATGCTTGTTGAATTTCTGATGGAAATTAATCAGAGATTGCAAGTTTTCAGTCCAAATGATGATGTTTCTCTATGGAAGTTGTATCTATAGAGGGCTCACTAATACAAATTGCTGCCCTAAAACATACATATTATACTAGGGAAGGATTACAAAAAATTGCTTTCTTGTAATATCTAAAACAGTGATTCTCAAGCAGGGTGCTGTGGCACCCTGTGATACCTTGAGATCTTTTCAAGGGTGCTGCACAATGTTAGTACTGTTGGGTGTGCAAATGTGATTAGCAAGATAAACCGAGAGTTTTCACATAGGAATCTATAGTGTTAAAACCATTCTGACTTGCTGTGGGTCAGAAGAATTGGTCTATTGTTTTCCTGTAGTCAAGCAAAGAGTGAAAACTAAGAGCTGGCATTTTCCAAGGAATGCCTTAAATCTGTTGAGGGGTGTCTCAAGTCTATCAAGGGCTGTCTCGAGGCCAGGAAAGTTGAGGACCACTGATCGAAAGGGACTGCTCATATTCTGAAGCTAAATAATGAAGCACGTTGCAGTGATAACTAGGAGAGAGTTAGCCATGAAACCACATGTTTCTTGTCTAATTTTAAAATAAAAGGCTTCATGACTGAGTAACAGGATTCATCCCTTTTTAATGGCAGGGAAAAGCAGTAGGAGCATTGACAACATAATGGAAAAGAAGTTGTAGGGCATCTATTAAAGCAGTGGTTCTTAGATTGTTTGGGTCATGTACCTACCCCTTTCTAAGTTTGTTATACTGCTGTGTTGTAAGACTGTGTAAAATGCCTGTGTTTCATTTTGGTTTTGGATTTGGCATTTTGACGGGACAGTGATTCATTTTGGCATTTCAAATAACTGTTTTATTTATTTTTGGGTGAAACTGTTTTGAGTTTTGACACTGTTTCGACACTGTTTCAGTGTTTCGGCCATAGGCTATAATGGAGAATGACTAAAATGCTCAGTCACAGTCCTAATGGACCCCACTAAACCCTGTTGGTTCTTGGACCCCTCTCTGGGTTAGGTGCCTCAATGGGACACCCTAAGCCTTATGGGCTAGATGCATGGCTCCAACCTCCCTTACCATGCCCCATGCCTCGCAGACAGTATATCGATATCATCCCTGTAATGAGGTCTCAGTCTCACTCTACCTTCTATTGTTGCTGGGCTCTCTATGCCCCTGCCACTGTGCCCTCACTGGCGCTGGGCCCTCTACATGACACGGTAGTGTGACCTAAAGAGGCCTCCTTCTTCCTACAACCTCAGTCCAGTCCACTGGGCTGTATAGGACCACTACTGAATGGGCAAAAGCAATTGGTGACAGACAGGGGGGACAACGCTGAATTCCTCAATGAGTTCTTTGCCTCAGTGTTCCTAAACGAGGGGCAAGACAAGTCTCACAATGGGATTGTAGAGAGACAACAGCAGGGTGCCAGACTACCAAGCGTTGACCCTGAGATGTTGCAGAGTCACTTGGAAGGACTGGATGCATTTAAGTCGGCAGACCCAGATGAGCTCCATCTGAGGGTACTGAAGACACTGGCTGATGTCATTGCACAGCCACTGGCAAGAATATTTGAGCACTCGTGGTGCATGGGTCAGGTCCTGGCAAACTGGAAAAGGGACAATGTGGTCCCTATTTTCAAGAAGGGGAGGAAAGAGGATCCGGGCAACTATAGGCCAGTCAGTCTCACCTCCATCCTTGGCAGAGTCTTTGACAAGATTATTAAGGCTCATATATGTGAAAGCCCAGCAGGAAAAATTATGCTGAGGGGAAACCAGCATGGGTTCGTAGCAGGTGGATCATGCCTGACTAATCTAGTCTAGTTATGACCAGGTTACAAAACACATGGACACAGGAGTAGGGGTAGATATCATTTACTTAGACTTCAGAAAGGCCTTTGATATGGTATCCCACCCCATACTGGTGAACAAATTAAGAGGCTGTGATTTGGATGATTACCCACAGTCTGGTGGGTGACAAATTGGCTAGAGGGTCATACCCAGAGAGTGGTGGTGGATGGGTCAGTATCGACCTGGAAGGACGTGGGCAGTGGGGTCCCGCAGGGCTCAGTCCTTGGACCAATACTCTTCAATGTCTTCATCAGTGACTTGGATGAGGGAGTGAAGTGTACTCTGTCCAAGTTAGCAGATGATACAAAACTGTGGGGAGAAGTGGACACACCTGAGGGCAGGGAACAACTACAAGCAGACCTGGACAGGTTGGACAAATGGGCAGAAAACAATAGAATGCAATTTAACATGGAGAAATGCAAAGTGCTGCACCTAGGGAGGAAAAATGTCCAGCACACCTACTGCCTAGGAAATGACCTGCTTGGTAGCACGGAAGCGGAAAGGGATCTCGGAGTCCTAGTGGACTCCAAGATAAACATGAGTCGTCAGTGTGATGAAGTCATCAGCAAAGCTAACTGCACTTTATCGTGTATCAGCAGATGCATGACAAACAGAACCAAGGAGGTGATACTTCCTCTCTATCGGGCACCGGTCAGACCACAGTTGGAGTACTGCGTGCAGTTTTGGGTGCCACACTTCAAGAGGGATGTGGATAACCTGGAGAGGGTCCAGAGAAGGGCCACTCGTATGGTTAAGGGCTTGCATGCCAAGCCCTACAAGGAGAGACTAGGGCACCAGGACCTCTTCAGCCTCCGCAACAGAAGGTTGAGAGGCGACCTTGTGGCTGCTTATAAATTCATCATGGGGGCGCAGAAGGGAATTGGTGAGGCTCTACTCACCAAGGCGTCCACCAAGGTGTGGGGGTCACAAGGGAGGTGGTGCTCTCCCCTACCCTGGGGGTCTTCAAGAGGAGGTTAGATAGGCATCTGGCTGGGGTCACCTGAACCCAGCACTCTTTCCTGCCTATGCAGGGGGTCAGACTTGATGATCTATTGAGGTCCCTTCCGACCCTAACATCTATGAATCTACGAATCTATGAACCACTTTAAATAACAACAGATAAGCAGCACAGTAGCACTAGCATCTCAAGCAGCCAAACTGTCACAGAGTCTCTCTTTCCTTTCCTGTAGGAGCTTCTTCTCTAGCAGCTGCCATAGAACTCTTCCTGCCAGCCCCAGCCCTGGGGCTTAGATGTGCCCAGGGCCCTGCCTCCTTCCAGATCATACCATGACAAGACATGCAAAACCTGCCAACAATACCTCCAGTATGGAGATATCTTCACAATACATATATCCATCAGGGCACCAAGTGCTCTGATGGAAAATACGTAGGAGACACCAAGAAACAACTGCACACCAGGATAAGCGTACACCAAAAATCTATCAAAATCAAGAACACCTAACTACCTGTCTTCAATCTCTCAAGTCTGATCCTCAAAGGGAAGTGAGGGGGTAGTGTGGTCTGGGATCATTTTGAGGTGGCAGATGATACCACACATGCTACCTGCCTGCACTGCTGAGCCAAAACCAGCTTGGGCAAAGATGCAAAAGCATGAGCACCACAGGGATGCTGATGCATCTCTGCAGGCACCACCCCCTTGCCCTTGCTCCCCCTCAGTCTGGCACCACTTCCTAGCTAGACACACTCCCTATATAGACAGTAGCAGCTAGGAAACAGCCAGAATCAGTACCTTTCACATGCTGCTCTCTGGCAAGAGACAGGCTGACAAAGGCTGACGGCTTAGGCACTCACAGTCTTATATGCTGTTTTTAAACTTTTTAGGTCCCTCCCCCAGAGCACTGGGATTGGAAGGGACCTCAGGGACAGTTGGCAAACACTGGCCAGCTACAGATGTCAGTCTGGTTCCCCCTTTCCCCACTTCCTCTCCTTACTTTCTCTTTCTCTGCAAGCCCAGGTTTGAAACACCTTCAGAACACCAAAACATCTTCAAAACATTTTGACTTGCTTAGTTTCATTTTGAACATTTCGATATGACTCCTGTTTCATTTCGGATTTGGAGTTTCAAGCATTGAAACACTCAAAACACCGCCAAAATGAAACGGTGGTCAAAATTTTGCACAGCCTAACTGTGTAGCCCTCTGGTTCTATGTTATGGATAATAATAATAACAAGAAGAACAACAGGAACTAATAGTAATACTGAAATAACACTCTAGGCCACTGCATCAGTACTGAAACCTCTCAGCGATACAAGGTAGGTTGTATTGTCCTTCATATTTTATTTTTCCTCCTTTTCCCACCATTTCTAAACATGGAGTTTTCTCATTCTTTCTCCTGGCAGAGCTTTTAGAAGTTCACCATAATTCCCCCAGCTCCCCCAGTACATATGCACCTCTGCCTCGTGCGTTGGGTTAAAGAATGACTAACAAGACATAGCTAAACCAATCCTGGTAGAGTGGAAATGCCATGAAGTCAGCAATGCTGACAGTGCCACATTAGTCTAGAATTCATCCATCATGGGACATTCAGAGTTGCATTTAAAACTGGTCTATTTCTGTTACTTTAACCAATGAAGAGAGGAAACAGGCATACTCAAAGATCTGACTGGCCCTAGGATCCTCGACATTCAATTGCACAAAGAAGCTCCCTGCAATGCCAAAAGCCAACACATTACCTTGATAACTGGTTTTAAAATAAATAGCATACAGTAAAATTACATGCTGTACTAACCAGCACACTGGAGATCTAACAGACACAGCTTGTTTTTGTACAGTCGCTCTTCCTTTCTTAGTATTTCTCATTTTACTTTGGTCAGATAGAGAAAGCCAAAGGTATGGTACAGAGCAGTGGCTTTCAATCTGGTCTGTGGACCCTTGAGAGTCCACAGAGTATATCTGAGGGGTCCACGAAAGATGACTGATCAATCAAAAGTACATGAATACCCACACTTACAATTCAAAGAGATACACACTTCCATTTAAAATTTCCAAAGGGGTCCACACCTCCATTTGAAATTTTTTAGGGGTCTACAAATGAAAAAAGGTTGAAAACCACTAGTATAGAAAACTAAGACTTATGCAAATTACTAAACAGTAGATTTTTCCAGTTAGTGGTAGTAGCATAACAAGGATGGGCTTAGTGGGGAACCTGCCCTGAGTGTTGACTTAGAGAAGGTGTCACTATGGCCCCTGCCCCCCAGAAGCCTTTGCCATGGCAACACACAGCCCTGCACAGCCTGGCTATAGGAGCCTGGCAGGTGCAGAGGACGGGGATGGAATGATGTGCCCCCCCAAGGAGGTTTTGCCATGGGAGGCACAACTCGGTGCGCAGGTGGACCAGGTGAATGGAGCACCAGAAATATCCCTCAGCAGTAGCACCTTAGAGCAGCACCACAGCAGTAGCAGCTGCTGCCCAAGTCTGGAGAGGTGGGGCAGGTAAGATTCCTTTCCCCCTCCCCTCCCCTCCCTTTCTTCCCACTCTGCAGTGGTCAGCATAATTCCCCACTCAACATTCATACACCTCTGCACTGGGGAACTTCAAGAGTTTGCTAGGCCTCTAGTTGGTGGGCCAATTTCTGTTCTCAGTTATACCCATTTATCCCCATTAGCACTAGCTAGGTTTCACCAATGTACCTGACAACACCATTTGGGCCATTAGTCCCACGCTTTCAATTGATTCTGATGTTCACTATCTTTCAGTTACTTTCCTTACATTTTCTCCTTATTCATTAGGTTTGCATTCTGATTGGATATTCACAAAGGGTTTTACTGTGTACATGGCATCTTTATTCATGCAACAGATTTTATATTGTTCAAGGTACAAGTATTTGTTTTAGTGAGCTTCAGTGGATTTAATTAAATTAAAGTTCAATCAGATACGAAGGACTACTAGAGAAACATGCCGTGAGGGTAGTAAGTCTCTTGGCAGGTGATTATGTCTAGCCTCTTGCATTCCTTGTCAAGTGTATTCATTAAGCATCTAGTACAAGATACATAGAATTTTCTTACTCTAGTAGCATGCCAAACTAGTGCGTTTTTGTTCTTCTTTTGGTCTGTCTTTTGGGGCACTAGGTTTTAGACACTAAAGAGCATAAACTACGTTTACATCTATCCTTTCCTTTTAAAGTTATGTTCTGAAATAAGAGACTAGAAAGAAAATTTGCTCTAGCTCTTATTGTTCAGGGGTGGGTAACCTGTGGCACAGGTGGCACAAGTGGCATGGGAGGCCTCTGTGTGGCACATGGCAGACTGGGGAGGAGACAGGCAAGGCAGTGGCAAATAGGGTAGGAAGAAGAAAGCAGAGCAGCAGATTGTGCAGGGAGCACAGGGCTAGGAACACATAGCACAGCAGCCCTTTGGGCAGGGGAAGGAGATCAGAATGGCACTCGGGGAAGGTGTGGGACTAATATGTGGCACACCTGACATAAGGATTGGGCCCTACTGGTATAGTTTGCCACCCCCCTCCCCTTCCAATTCATTAATTCAAGCCATTTCTTTCTGCTGACAAATACCCCACCTCATTCCCTTTCTGTGAATATGCATAGGACCCTTAGGCTAAATTCAAGAAAGGTTAAGTATGTAAAAGGCTGTAGGGCTGCACTTCAGTCTATCATCAGGAGACGTTAGAGAGCAGCAAACTCTGCATCTCCTGACACCACGTGTCTCTTCTGTAATGCCACAAATGGGAGGAGAAAGAGATCCATAGTAATGCCCAAAATTGATTATTTCAAAAATCAGCATGATGTGCCATCAACTAAAATCTGGAGCAGAATATGATAAAAGTTTTAAGCCCATTCTCATCTCACTGACACTTTTTCTTTTCAGTTAGGAGTCAGTGAAACAGATCTCTGTCAAACTGGCAGATGCTGTTTATTCTATTTCAGTTTCATCAGCCACATTTTAGGAAACTCTTTTATTCTGATCTGAAATAAACTGTACTGCCCTTCTGGCCTGAAACCACCACCTCATCTATATGGAATCTTATGAAAGAGCATTATCCAATGCACGGGTGTCTATCTCACCTGAGTCCCTAGACAGGATTTTCACCGCAGGGTCCTTCCAAACTAGAGCTGGTGGCAGTAGCTGGGAAGTGGCAGTGTGGGAGTTAATGCAGCCATCACTGCCCACCACACTGGTACCATAACTGCAGTGGGGTAAGCATGGTGCCAACTGCCAGGGGGCACCAGGATCCCCTCTCTAGGAGTCTTTGCCACAGCAGACAAAACTCTGTGCTGCCCCTGTGAGGCACAGCTCATGAATGCTCTGATGCTGGGGCGGATGAAGCATCCCACAGGAGCGCAGGGAGGCCCCCCGTGTGCTCAGTGGCGAACCCGGAAGCAGACCGGAAGTACTTCTGGTCCACTTCTGGGTCTGCTGCTGAGCGCACTGGGGATCCCTGTGAGCTCCTGTGGGACGCTCCATCCACCCCACTTTCGCAGCATGAGCTGCCTGCTACCTTGAGGTATATAGAAAAAACATTTAAAGCTGTGTCTATATCTGAATTGCTGAATCTTTCCAAATCTCTCCGAATCAATTCGGAGGGTTCTGATTCGATTTGGAGAGATTAAAGGATCTCCTGATTCAATTCGGATTCAATGATTTGGCCACTAAATGAGGCTGAATCTCCGCTGAATCAAATCAGGGACTGAGGCTTTGCGCAGCCCTAGTAAACAGGGCACTAAATTCAAGTCTGAGGAAGCCCGGCCACAGGAGAGCTGACACTAAGTAGCAGTAGCAGCAATGGTAGCAGCCCGGGTAGATAAGCCACTGCATGCTTCTGGCCCCGCACCCACCCCCCACAACTACTCTGAGCAGCAAACCATTTCCACCCCCTCTGCCCCAAGCACTCACTAAGCTTACTATGCCACTGCTCCACATACACACTGATATGTCCCCAACAGGTCTCTGTAGCTGGGAATCTGGCAGCAGGCCTTACTACCATTCACCCCACCTCCAAATTCTAGATCCCTTTGGAAGCCCCATGAGCCGGCTCCACAAACTGGATCTGGCCCACAAGCTGTATGTTTGACACCCCTGGTCTTGCAGAAAAAACAGAGTTGTGGGTCTGTTGGCTGAACATTAGGGCTGTGCAAAGCCAATTTGATTTGGAGGAGATTCGGCCCAACTTGGTGGCCAAATCTCCAAATCTGAATCAAATCAGGAAACCAATTAAAAGGTCTGAATTGAATCAGAAGCCTCTAAATCGATTTGGGAAAGATTCGGCGCCACATTGGAGATTCGGCCATAGACTAAACAGGCAGCAGTCCTCACCACGCTGGACACAGCTGCCTCCAGCCGGTAAGTATGTTGTGGTGGGTGGGGGGAAGGGAAATGGCGTGGGGGAGGGAAGGATTGGAGCTGGGGCTGGGACAACTGCCCAGCTGGGTGGGGGGGGGTGCAGGACTCAGGGAGGGGGGGTGGTGTGGGATGAAGACACAGCAGAGCATAGCCCACCACTTGCCCAGCTGGAGTGCAGGGGGCACAGGATGTGGGCGCAGCAGTGTTGGGAGTGGGGGCTATGCCCCGCTGCCGCTTGCCCCCTTCCACCTGGAGCGAGCCATGCCTGCATAGATTCATAGATTCATAGATGTTAGGGTTGGAAGGGACCTCAATAGATCATCGAGTCTGACCCCCTTCATCAGCAGGAAAGAGTGCTAGGTTTAGATGGCCCCAGCTAGATGCCTATCTAACCTCCTCTTGAAGACCCCCAGGGTAGGGGAGAGCACCACCTCCCTTGGGAGCCCATTCCAGACCTTGGCCACTCGAACTGTGAAGAAGTTCTTCCTAATGTCTAGTCTAAATCTGCTCTCTGCTAGCTTGTGGCCATTATTTCTTGTAACCCCTGGGGGCGCCTTGCTGAATAAAACCTCACCAATTCCCTTCTGTGCCTCCGTGATGAACTTATAGGCACCCACAAGGTGCATCGCACCCCCTTGCCGCCATCCCACCTGGGCAAGTGGCAGCATGGCACAGCCCCCGCTCCCAGCTCTGCCACGCCTGCATCCCATGCCTCCCCACCCCCCTCCCTGAGTCCCACACACCCCCACCCCAGCTGGGCAGCTTGTCCCAGTCCCAGCCCCAAGCCCTCCCTCCTCCCCACTCCGCCCATCACAACGGACTTACCAGCTGGAGGCAGCTGTGTACAGCATGGTGAGAACTGCTACCTGTTTAATCTATGGCCGAATCTCTGGAGCGGCGCTGAATCTTCAGATTTAATTTGGCCGAATTGAATTGGGACAGTGATTCGAAACTCCAAATCAAATCACTGTCCCTCTGAATTGGCCGAATCCAAATCTGTAGCAAATACTTGCCACTTCACACAGGCCTACTGAGCATCTGTTGCCAACTCTGCCGCTGACTGCCCACATGATCTTTAGCAATCAACTGAATTTCTCTGTATGATCTCATATCTTATCCACTTTCCCACCCTCCAGGAGGGTCTTTTGAGCTTTAAAATCCTCAGAAGTTATTAGGCCAGTTAAAGCATTAACAACAGATGCTAACTAACAAAGATATTTTTGGACTAGAAAATAGGTTGCAGCCTACTGCTATTTAAAGCAGTTTCATTACAATAGAACAAAAAATACAATTTTGAAGAAATTCTGCTACTATAGGTTTATAAAAAATATTACACCCCAAAGGTATGCTCACTCCAAAGTCTCGAGCTTTACATTTATTAATACTATATTAATAATAGACAGATGGAAGGAAGCAAAGAGGTCAATGCAGATATTGTACTACACATACCTTTTCGCTCAAAAAAAAAATCAGGGCTCCAGAACTGAGGTGCATGTCTTAAGCAGAAAACCTGATTTTCTTCACTGGAATAGAAGCATGGAGGAGTAGAAGCATGAGAAGGCTGTGCTGCGAAATGGGTGCCCATTCTTTCTGTGGCAGCAAGCAAGCAGGCTAGAGTCACAGTTGCTAATGAACTGGCAGTAGCTTTTGGCTGAACACCCAAAAGCTGCCACCAATTCATTAGTAGATATGAAAGGCTTAACACCAGACTTTGCCCCGCCTTGCCTGCTGCACCAGAACGAAGGGACACCCATATTTCAGGACAGTTTGTCCTCGAAGAAGCCACATGTAGGCCTCAACTGTGGAAAAAATTATTATTTTCTCTACATCCTGCCTTCTAAAATGAGTGTCTGATCCGAGGTTGTGAGACGTGAGAAAATACAGCAATAATAACAACAGTAATAATAATTCAGTTTTCATTGAATTAATGACCTAATTTGCTTGAAATTCAGTAATGGTTATTGAATTATAGTAACTTCTGGCTACAAGAATCTTCCAGTTTTCAGAAACATTGGGCACGTCTACATGAGACGTTTACTGTGGAGTTGCCTAATTAGTTCCACAGAGTAAGGAAATGTCTTGGTGTCTACACATACGGCCATATTAGGCTGCAGGAAACTAAGAAACTCCACAGAGGATTAGCACTTGTAAATACAAGTACTATACTGCTGTAGAGTTTTTTCAGGTGCAACAATACACATGGAGACACTGACCCTGGTGGCTGGAGGATGAGAGTGCTTCAGTACATGGGCTGCTTGCTGGGCTGCCCCACACTGCAGCACCCTCGTGCCCCAGTCAGCCCCTATGCAGCATGTTGAGCCAGGTCAGAACAGCCCCAGGCTGTCAGGCTGATCCCCCAAGCCTTTTGTCAGCCAAGCCTGCTCCAACCTGGCTCTATGTCCTGCGGTCCCAGGCACACATTCCAACAGCATCCCCAGGAGCAATAAACACCTGCTTAATATATGCCAGAGTTTATTGCTTCACATTAATTGAACGTGTAGACATGTCCAGTGACACATAAAGTTATTTCTAAAAGAAACATAGGGCCAGGCTCCCCATTGTTATGAACTGAGCATTTGGCTTGACTGACTATATATAGTAAATATTTTTAAAAAGTGAAAAAAAACCCATTGCCCAGAATTTAGCCCGGAAAGACCATCTACTTGGCATACAAAAAAAAAAAAAAGAAAAAAGAAAAAAAGAAAAGCAAAAACCCTTCAGGAAAATGTGTAGAATGTGACAAATTTTGCCTCTGAATAATACCTATGAAATAGTCCATTTCCAGGCATGAATGAGATTTCCTTATCCCGAAAGCTCTGATGATGACTGCTTCACGATGTGTACAGAGAAGTGAGAGAAGATTAATTTTTCTCTTCATATTGCTCAACACATTCTACTTATAGGCAGGAGAGTTGAGCAAGGCTAACAGAAATGGTCCAAGGAGCAAAGCAGAGAGAATTAACTACAAATGGAAAGGATGAGCCTTGCGAGGATAATTTGTTTCTTTAAATCTGGTGCACATATTAAAGTTCCTCCCATGCAACACGTGCATGACTGATGCTTACTCAGCTGATAACCCAAACCACCAGCAACCTTGGCATGGATACAGAGGCAATATTTACAAAAGGATGAACTATTCTTGAACAATGTCTCCAATGTACTAGGCACAAACAGGCTTTTCTTCAGCATCAGGCATGCATGTCGTCTTGTTCCAATGTTTTGTTTGTGTACAAATGTACAAATGTATTCATTATGGACAATGTGAAGAAAACGTCACTCTCCATTTATTGCTGAGTTTCCCTTTAGACCTCCTTACAGTTTCTCAGAACAGTGATGTTGTGCAGAATCTTGCTTCATACTCCTGCCTTTTCCCCTTAATCCCTCTTTAAAGCTCCAGTATTCTGAGCAACTGATACAGAGTTAAAATGCTCTCAACAGCAGAAGGCTTTATAAAAATGTATTTATGAGGCATTGAAATTGGTCTCTTTCCTTTCACTTTCCCTGCCAGAGAAGATTCAAGTCTTGCCTCTTGCCACATCACTCAAGGATATACAATGGCCCTGGCGATGTGGTGGCAGTAGCTTTTTGAGCTGTGTAAGTGGATGCACCTGGCACATCAACATGAATGGACAAGGCAATTCTCCCACACTAATGTATGAAACCATCCATTTCGTGAACAGCCTCACAGGGATAAAGACTGCCTTTTTGTTGACTTAGACAAGTTCCCCAGTATCATCAAGATAGGATAATGGAAGGTTTTGAAAGAGGAATCTTGCACAGAAATTAATTTAGCATTGAATGAGCAGAGAGAAAAACGTAGTTACATTAAAAAAAAGGCTATACCTAAACTAAAGCATGAGTGTGAACCAGGAGTTTGGAGTAAGCAGAGAGGAAAGAATCTACCCTCAGAGAATAATTCCAGGGTTTTACACTGAAACAGAGCACTGGAGATTTAATTAGTGCTTCAGTCATGTGCCTCATGATGGAGTCACTCAGTGATTTAGCTCAAGGATCCGCATTAACAATGGTCAAAGTACGTAGTGCTTGAGAACACTACTTTACTAAACAATACAGCAATTGGGCAAATTCCATGCACTATAGAAACTATACTATGATTAAGTGATGCATTATTGATTAAAAAAAAAATCTTTTAAAAAATACAGCAACTAAAATATATAAATCAAAAAAAAAAATTAGAAAGAGACATCAGTTCAATAACCACAGAATCACTTAAAAACACAGGGATCAATGCCAAATTAAGTAAAATTCAGTATTTTATTTTCTTTCAGCCCTCCAAATACCTAAGAAGATCCAGGTTCTCCTTTTGGTCACATTTTGTACGTGACATTTCTCACTGTCATATATAATATTCTTGTGTAGTGACCTTTCCCTCTCTACAGGGTACTTGGAGATATGTCCATGTTCAAATGGCCCCGTGTGTATTTCTATTTATTCCTGGAAGAGGGCTCACATGGCTATACTACGCATGCAAAACCCATAGTTCTTTGCCAAATTCTAGATAATGTGCAAATGTCTATTTGAGTGAGCAAAAGAGGTGTGTGCCCACTCAAATGAGCAATCACTTGTTGCGTCAACAAAAAGAAATAGAAGCCTAGAATAAGAATGTGGTTGGTGTAGTCTGTCCTGCATGTGAGGGAGCTATCAGTCACAGTCCCAGGCTTTCTAGAAGACCCTTTGCAGAAAGGCTTTGGCAAGAACTCATTGTGTAGCTCCACTAGGTGTCATGAATAGATTCTGCTGCAGTTAGGAGTATATATGTAGCAGCAGGAACAGGACACAAGACTGACGTCTCTAAGACCATAAATGTCTACAGGGGCCAAATCCCTGAGAGTTATTCAGCATCTCCCAGTCCTATTAAAAATTCATGGGTACTGCAATGGTCAACAGGTGCTTAGCCTATCTCATGATTTGGCCCAGCTGACCTAAGCTGATAGTCAGCATGGCAACTGTGCACGTGCATGAGTAAGTGAGTAGTTCTACTGTAGTCAAAAGGATTATTCACATTATTAAAGCTAGGCACTCACATAAAGAGGTAGGAGCCTCAACGAGAAATGGCAGCCTCAACGAAAAATTCTGAAGTTCCATTCCTAGGAGTGTGCAGAAAGATGAATGGCAAAACACTACAGTGTAAAGCAGAAGCACTGACCTTCAAGGGAAGGGTCTGCTTCCTGCCTTTGATAGGGCAAGGTCCCTGGTTTCTGCAGGCTGGAGAGTCTGTGGGAGCCTAAGTTAAATTAAATCAGTTCTGTCCAACTGGTGTCCTGTGAGGGGCTAACATGCAGCCTGTAGACCCTAGTGGCCACCTAGGAGCAGCCCGAGTGGCAGGAAGGACAGCCGCCCATTGCCTGGCACAGCCTGTGCAGAGGGCAGGATCCCAGAGGGGGCCTCTGCAGCAGCACGTGGCTCAGGCAGTGTGTATCCCAGGGGCCAGATACCAGTACCGTTTGTGGCCCCCAACTGCACTGAAATTGGACAGCCCTGAATTAAATGAATAAATGTGGACTTGTATTGCATTGAAAAAAATGAAAGACAAATGCAGTATCCTGGCTGTTATTTTTTTTTTTAAATCAAGTTTGTTTTGTTTGTATTATGTCCTTATCCTCTGCTTTTATTTCTCTTGCATTGTAAGCTGCCCTGAGTCTTTTTCTGGGAAGGCCAGTATAGAAATCTAATAAATAAACCAGTGGGCAGCTTCCTATGCTTCTGAACTGACAGTGTGTTAACTACATTGTAAAAGTCCGCATGTTACGTGGAAAGAAGCTGGGAGATTTTGGTACTGAACAACTGGGCTAAGTACAGACAGTCAAAAAGCCCCAGGCTGAATCGATTCAATCTTTGCAGGTTTCTCTAAACTGCATAGATTGAACAGATAATAAAGTGAGCTGACATTCACTTTTGAAACCAGAAAGGCAACCCGCTGTGGCCCCTACCAGTAGCCAGGGGGGTGGGGGGAGGTGTTTGTGTGTGGGGGGCACTACAGCATGCCTCCCAGCCTGCCAGCCACTGCATCCAAATGCAGCCGAGCAGGGCTAATCCTTGATTGGCTGCCCAGCACATGCCCCCAACCCCTTTCTGTCCTCTCCTAGGGGAAACAATCCCTCCAGCCTGAGGCTGGATGGATCCCACAGCCTCAGTGGGGGTTCCCCACCCCTGGTGCAGAGAAGGGATTTACCCCCTCCTACCCCTCTGTATGGTCCCACTGGGCTGACAGTGGGTGGGACAAGGGGCAATTGGCACTTTGTCCAATGAAGCAGATCAGCTGTACCAGAACACATCCCAGCACAGCTGGTCTGCTTCAGCTGGCAATATCTATTTAAACCCAGAGAATCAATCCACTTGATGTCCAAGTAGAATGGTTTAAGGCAATCAATTTCTAGTCTTAGGAATTTCTCCTTTATGTGTGGCATCATTGATTGTCTCAGTGGGGTATACATGCCTTGTCATCTTAGCTTGGAAGAAAGACGCCAAAATAGTCCCTTACTATTGGTATCCACCCCCAAAAGGAAGTGCTCGAGTGGATTGCTCATAAGATTGGAAGCACAAGAAATGCTTTATGTACTTATTAGGGCATGTTGTGACAAGGTCTGGCATTAAATACACTCTAAGGTGTAAATTGTTATACCACAGTGCACACATATTTTATGAATAATAAAATGGCCTTCTGAAAATATAATTTCAAAAAGAAAAGAAAAATGCTCTGCAGATTTGGGGAGAAGGCGGGAGTGATGAAATCCACTGCATTTCTTTTTGAAACCGAGTAAAAAAATAAACTAAAATGAATCAAAGTCAAAACCATTTTCTTGCCTCTATAAAATATTTAAACATTTTTGTGGCCCATAGAGTATTTCCCTGCAAGTGCTTTGTAGCCTTTGCAGATTTGTTTTTCACCATATTTAATGTATCTGTTTTATTGAATTTCATACTTCAAAATAACAAAGCCAACATTCAAAGAAACACAGCAACTTCAAAAGCAAAGTAGAGCTCAACAGCTTTCATTTTCCCTGGGTGCAGGAACAAAGGTAAAAGACCTCAATAAATTATAGTAAGATCTGTTACTGGAATGTATAGGTATATGTACCATGCATATAGGTTTATGTGCATGGCAAAATCTGTCTCCGTTCTGGTTTACCTGAAATATCAGAGCAGAATTCCAGCCCTTTCTGCACTTTTTTAGTGAAGCAAAAGTCCTGGAAAGCAGACAGGTGAGGTGAGTTGCATTGACATAGTTGGATCTCCCAGAGCCACGGTTCCCAGCTCCTGTTTTCTCTCTGCCACTCAGGACCTGACTCTTGGGGACCAGCCTCAGTTGGCTTAGGGAAGAGTTGCCTGGTCTGTGCTGGAGCTAACACTGATGTGTTTTTTTAAATGAGGATACAACTGTTCTTCTCCATAGCAGGGACAGGGCTGAAACGCACCTCTCAAAAGAGTGTGGGCTGGAGTTCTCCTTAGTCCATACAAACGCATCTTACCACGGGAAGAGGTGTAAAGGCATGGAGTAGTCAGACAAGGTCTCTTCCCCTTTAGGCCTGAAGGTTATTTAGCTGTCATTTAACTAACAGACAACAAGCAAATTTATAATTATCTGTTAATTATATCAAGGTTGCAATAATCCTAGGTTAGGTAAAATTCTTCAGCTTTTCCTTTGGTTTTCCAGATCTTTTCTTGCTCAAAAAAAACTTTCTTGTAGCATGTCAACCACTGTTTAGCAGTGAAAGGGTGTTTTGGCTATTCAGTGTTTACTGTCATAAAGTATCTCTCAGCCATCACTAAAACTCTGTCTAGAGCTGGTGTATGTTTGTACTCTTCTTTCGCTTTACATTCAGCAAAGCATGCTTGAAAAGACAAGAAAAGAGTAAAAGTTGATAGCAGCAGCAGTGGAGTTGATGGTTCAAAGTTAACCTTTCATTCCTTTCTCCCACCAAAATAAATGTATTAGTGGTTACTCCACAAGAGCAAGTTAGCATGCATGCTCTGTATGCAGTATAAAAGACATGCACACTTACTCCAGGCCACTATGTGAGGAGTACAGTTATAAGCCCTCCTGCAGAAGTCTTCACATACCAAAGTGAACCAAGACTGCTGAGTCTAGGAGATGCCAAAAGCAGGGGATACTCTTACTGATTCCCAGAAATCTATGAAGACAAATAAGACAATTTATAAAATAATGCTCTACTTGTGGGGGGCAAGGGGAGAGGGAGTTAGACTGGTTACAAGAGTACTTAAAAAAACGTGTAGTTCAGTCTAAGGAAGGATGACAGAACTTGGCTCTACATTAGGGGCGCAGATACTATGACAGTGAGCGACATACATGGCCATGGTGGATATGTCTGGCATTGGTAGTGGGGTTTAGAGCACCTACCTCTTCAAATTTTGTTCAGAGATACTGGCTGCATCTACATGTGATGCTACATTGCCATAGCAACACGCTATGGCGACACAGCATCTGCAGGCATGTACACATGACCAACAGCTATTTCGCCATAGTGACGCACTCCCCTGGTATAGTGAGCCACTACAGCAAAGTAGCTGCTAAAAATAACCATGTGCCATACATACGGCACAGTACAGCGCAGTAACATCGCCATAGTGACACATGTAGATGCGCTCATTGTATAGCAAAACATACATGGCATTTTATTCTCCCTTCAAGTTTCTCAAACTGCCTGGCTGCCAGGCTCATCAGCACCTCAAATGTGGCTGGTCCTTACATTTTCATTTAAAACTAAGAGGAGAGCTATTAAAATTCCTCTTTTGTTCTTGAGTAAAATCAGAAAGCAGGTCAAGGCTCCCCTCTTCAAAGCCACTGCTTGGAGAAGGTGGGAATGTGTACGTGAAAATAAGGCATGGGTGCTGCAATGATACTCAGTCACCCGGACTTAAAGGAAAATGTTGTGTTTCTGTTCAGCCTGCATCTGCCCCTTAAGTAGAGGAAAGGATTCAGGAGATCTAATTCAGTTCTTTGTTCTAGCCCAGCTTTCCTGTATAACACTAAGCGAGTCATTTATCTTTTCTGTGCCTCCATTCTCCGCCTGTACAAAGGGGAATGCTAATCCATCCCTACTTAAGGGGAGGGTTGAAGGGAAGAGAATGGTTTTGAGGCCCTGAGATAGTACAGTTAGGGTACAGAGAGATGTAACAATTGTATCGCTATCAAATGATAGTGACATAAGCTGGTGTGGGCTCTGTGCTGCCCTCAGCCCCAGCCCCATGCTCTGAGCTCCTGCCCTTCCTGCCCCTGCCCCTGCCCCTGCCGCTTCTCTTCCTGGTGCCCAGAGCGAGTGGGACACCAGGGAAGCCCAGTAGGTCCCCCAGTGGCTGTGGCAGAGCTAGCATTAGCTTCACCCGGAAGCTGTGTGCTGGCTGGGCAAGGCTCTTCTGCCCATGAGGATGGGAGCGTGGTGTGCAGGCTGGACAGGGTACAATTAGTTGGTGGGCGCCTGCAGGCTGGATGAAATTGCCTGAGGGCTAGATCTGGCCCATGGGCCTTATTTTGCCTGTCCCTGCCTTTACCTATACTTATCTGCTTATCTCTTCACACCTCAGGGCGCTCTTCAAAGGACCTGGTGGCAGCACAGGGTACCTGGAGTTACCCATTGTCTGTCATATCCTTCCTATGCAACTTTAACTCAGTTTAATTTACTAAAGGAGTATGCAGTGTTATATCAATAAAATAGCATGAGATGTAATAATTATATCCTAACAGCTGATGCAGGCTCCTGAGCAGCAGCTCTCCCTCCCCTTTTAAAACTGTTAAAAGTTATGTTTGGCCACAGCTTTAAATACTGCCATGTAAGCCCATAGAGGACAATTAACTTTTTGTACTTAAAAATGGAAATAGGAGCATTGATCAGTTCCTAGTTAAATTTAAAAAATGCTGGACCCATTCTTGCCTCGGATGGGAGCCTGCAGCACAGGTCTGTGAACAGCTATGAAAAAGTGGCAAAAGTTAGAGCAAGTGTTCTCTTTGGTCACAGGGCTGCTGCTGTGTGCCAGGTCAGTTCCCCTCTCTGCAGGTGTCTTGAAATCCTTCCACTATGGAATTTGCTGCAGAATTATAACAATAGAGATCAACAATGCTAGCAATACAGTAGCCAAACCCCAGCCACAGAATCTGCTCCTGGTGAAAACCTGGGCTCCAGAACAGTGTTTCTAGCATTTAAGGTTGTAAAGAAAACCTTTTATGACACTAACCTAGTCTATGTGGATGTACACGCATAATCTCTGGGACACATCTCTGTAAGTGGGGAAAGCTGGGGAGGTGTCCCTGGAGCTTGAGGGGCCCAATTCTGTGCATGAATTTCCAGGGCATAAAGGATTGGGCCTCTCAAGTCTTAGAAGAGTCTACCCAGGACAGCTGGAGAGGACGGGCAGCTCCAGACTGGTCATGCTCTCACACCATAAAGCAAACAGACATCTGCTGTGATAAAGCAGCAAAAACTATAGCCACCTTTTGTTAGACCACATATTTGGGCATTTGTGGCTCAAAGCATTGTATAGACATCTGTTTGGTTTCTCCTTTGCACTGTCATAAAAATTGATATGGTGGCACAAAGGCGACATCTCTTTATACCCTCTGATGTGTTTTGTTGTCACTGAGAGAGGAAACAGGTATCAAAGAGCTGTCTCCTTATTTCATTCTTTCCTATAATGACACACACTATTCTGCCATTAGACTGACCATCAGTATCCTTTCAGTCTTTTGGGATGGAAAACTGTGATGCTGTGTTGTTTTGCTAAGAGGTCAGACAATAGATTTGTATAGGATAGTTTGGACAAGGATGATCCTACCTCAGGCAGGGTTTTGGACTAGATGACCTCTAAAGGTCCCTTCTACCCCTACTTCTCTATGAGTCTTTGATGCTGTATTTAGTCTACAGTCACAAAGAGAAGCCCTGACAGCAACTTTCTGATCCTGCTGATGTCTCTGATTGGGCTATTTGGTCATAGATCAACAAAACCTACAGATTGTAAAGTATGTACTGTAATCCTAAAAGTCTTGCTGTTGCTAGGTGGAAATTTTTTTGCCTTTCAGATATAAAGTGACTAATGGGATACATTTCATAAGACTTCAGGAAGTACAGCAGTTATTCTTATCATACTTCAGTGGCCTTTAAATATTATCAAGCTGCACCTGGAATATATGGAGGTATGTAAATTAGACATAATAAAGAAAGGGAGGGGAATTCTTTGTTCTTTGTTAATCACACTTTATAAGGTTAACCACGTTTATAAGTTGCATAAGGGAGATGAAGTGAAAAAAGCTGATTTTTTTAAGCAGTATTTTGCAATAGTGAAAGATCCTCTGGTGGCTTTCCCCAGATGAGATTAGAAAATATTATCTACGCTGTGAGCTTAATATGGTAACAAAATAATTCTTCCTACAAAAAACACCTAAAATTAAAATTCATCAGAAACTACCAATAAGAAAAATGAATGACATTTTAAAACTGAAAGAGGTCTACACTTATGTATCAGAATGTGCCAATTAGTGTAAGAATGGTGTGTTTCAGTTGGATAGTATAAATTAAATATACCCTTTCAGTTTGATTTAGGAAGCAGGTCTTAAAAATGTAGGCCTAAATTTCCCAAGTAACACACCAAAATCCAGATTTGGGTTCTCAAATGAGTGGCCTGATTTTAGAGGTATTAAAGAGCTGCAGTTCTCATTTAAGCACTCAAGTTTAAATATTTGGCCTTTGCTTAAAGGCCTGTACCTTTCAGTTTGCCACTTTAAAATGCCTGTTTTTTCTTGTTAAGGCTTCACAGTCTGGGGAGGAGGTGAGCAGCCAATAGCCCCAAAAGGCTACGGACTATTTAGGAAAGCTGGACATCTACAAGACCATGGGGCTGGATGCAGTGCAATCAAGGGTGCTGAGGGAGTTGGCTGATGTGATTGCAGAGACACTGGCCATTATCTTTCAAAACTCATGGCAATTGGGAAAGGTCCTGGATGATTGGAAAAGGGCAAATATAGTGCCCATCTTTAAGAAAGAGAAAGAGGAGGGTTGGGGGAATTACAGGCAAATCAGCCTCACCTCAGTCACTGGAAAAATCATGGAGCAGGTCCTCAAGGAATTCATTTGTAAGCAATTGGAGAAGATGATGAGGAGCAGTCAGCATGGATTCACCAAAAGCAAGTCATCCCTGACCAACATGATTACCTTCTATGATGAAATGACTGGCTCTGTGGTTGCGGGGAGAGCAGTGGACGTGATATACCTTGACTTTAGCAAGGCTTTTGATATGGTCTCTCAAGCTAAGGAAGTATGGGTCCAATGAAGGGACTATAAGGTAGACAGACAACTGGTTGGATTGTTGGGATCAAATGGTAATAATCAATGGCTCACTGCAGCTGATATCAAGCAGAGTGCCCCAGGGGTTGGTCCTGAGGCCACTTTTGTTCAATATCTTTATCAATGACCTGGAAGATGGGATAGTGTACACCCTCAGCAAGTTTGCAAATGACATCAAGCTGGGGGAAGTAGTACAGTAAAAGCTGCGCTACCCAGCACCTTACAAGCCAGCATGCTCTGTTAAATGGCATGCCGGCTAGTAAGGGAAAAGCGAAATCAGAAGTGCCCACCATGGCACTTCTGGTTTCGCTGGGCCCCCACAGCCTGGGGCAAAGCAGCCTGCACTGCCGAGCACCCATGGTCTCCCTCCCTGTCCCTTGGGGCCTGTGGGAGGGGTGGTGATGTGGTGAGAGAGGTGGGGATGCCCCAGACGTGGCGGGAGAGGCGGTGGCCTGAACAGGCAAAGACGCCCATTCTGCCTGCTCAGTTAACTGGCATATTTTGTTATCTGACACCCCTCACTCCCCATAGGTGCCAGATAACAAAGCTTTTACTGTACATATGTTGGAGGGTAGGGCTAGGATTCAGAGAGACCTTGATAAATTGGAAAATTGGACAGAAAGAAATGTCATTTGGTTCAATAAGGACAAGTTGAAAGTCCTGCACTTAGGACAGAACAGTCCCATGCACTGGTAAAGGCTAGTGACTGGCTAAGCAGGAGCTCTGCAGAAAAGGATCTGTGTATGGGGGTTACAGTGGACAATAAGCTGAATATGAGCCAACAGTGTGCCTTTGTTGCCAAGAAGGCTAACGGCATACCGGGCTGCATTAGTAGGAGCACTGCCAGCAGGTCTAGGGAAGTGATTCTTCCCCTCTGTTTGGCACTGGTGGGGCCAAATCTGGAGAACTGTATCCAGTTTTGGGCCCCCCACTATAGAAAGGAGGTAGACAAACTGGAGACAGTCTAGTGGAGGACAATGGAAATGGTTAGGGGGCTGAAAATGGTTGGGGAGCAGCCCTGGGCACTGTTGTCTGCGGGATGCTGGGGTGCCTGGCATCAGTTGAGAGGAGAAATGATCACTTACCTGCTGGCACAAGGGCTAGGAATTATGGTACCTATGGAAGAATCTCATGGCACCACAGGGTGCTGTGGAACCCAGCTGCGAATCATGGCTCTACAGCCTATGACAATGAGTTCTACAAGTTAGCCATATGCTGCATTAAGAAGTACTTCTTGATTGTTTAAAACACCTGTGTTCTGTTAATCTCAGTGAGTGCCTCCTAGATCTTGTATTCTTGGACTTGGTGAATAACAATTCCTTATTCATTTTATTGTGCCCTTCATGATTTTTTTAGACCTCTTTTATCTCTCCTCAGCCTTCCCCTTTCCAAAAGGAAGAGTCTTAGGCTTTCCAGTTGTTCCTGGTAGAGCTGCTCCATACTGATCATCTTTGTTGCATTTCTCTGTATCTTTTCCAGTTTCACTACTCCCAAATAAGCAATGCTAACTAACAAATCTTAGATTTGCTTCTGTGCCAATTTAAATCAATGGGAAAACTCTAATTTTTCACCTGAAGTGACACTGAGCCCTTGCTGCTAGTTTGAAATTGCGTCAACAGACACAAAACTGGGATGTGGGTAGGAAACAGACCCCCCTATGTCCTAATTGATTTAAGTTGACTTTGTGCCAGGACCCTAAAAAGCTCCACTTCCCAGAAAAGTGCCCTAATCACCTAGCTAAACTACCATATTTAGAGGAAACAGTTGCTAATCCCAAAAGTGAAACTCTTGTGGACTTCACAGTCTTTGTGGGAGACTTTTGACTTTGCAATTTATTTTTCTTGCTGTTCCATTAAGGCTTAGGTCTACTGAATGTTATTCTTGATTGTTATACTATTGAAAATATCACAGAAATGTGTATATTGAGAACGTACTGCCACAGGTCTCCTCACTGAAGTGTACTGAAATGCAGGACTGAGTTTGGGTGCAATCAATATTTGTTGTTTTCTCTTCTAAATAAAGGGGGGGTAGATTCTTTTAAAGAAATGAGGACAGATTTTCTTTTAAATAAAGGGGCCTAAGGTACACAAATCATTAGAGAGTGAAGCTCTCTTACAATATGGCAGGGGTTATCTTGCTGGCACTGTGATGAATTTTATAAAATATCATCAGGTGGATTAGCAACATACATCCTCTCTGTCTGGAGAGGCTAGCATTTGCGTTTATTGGCATACTTTGGTGTGGTTAGTTTTCTTTACTAAACAATTTCAGCATTAATATAGAAGAACTATTAAAAAGTTACCATATTCATAAGTTTACAAGATAAGGACTGAATGAAAGGATGTCTTTTGAGCCTATGCCAAAAGGTCTCTCTTTTTGAGGCTGAATCAATTATTAATGTTGCTCTGACCTTTAGGTTTTAGGAAACTTACACTGCATTTTTCTTATCAGTTAAAAAAAAGATTAAGACAGGTGAAGTCAAATGCAGGTCTTGATTAAAATATTTTCCTTCCAGCAAAATTCTTGGTTCAAAGAAGCAGTAGAGAGAATATTTTTTAAAAAGGTGAAAAATAAGAATGCATCGAGGGAAATGTGAAGCTTCTCTTATTCAAATAGTTTTAGAGTGAAGCAATGCACCCTTGAAGTTTAAAATAAAAGGTAGGCTGACAAACTGAAAATTTTGTTTTGAGCAGAAAAAGTTGTTTTCTAACAGCATTTTGACACATCTGAATAGTAAAGAGAAATAAGAAGAAAACAATTAAGACTTCATTGGACAAAAATAGTAAGAGTTACGTACTGCCACTGTATTTACCAGCTAGTATAAAGTCACGGTGATCCCTTTAGCTCAAAAGCGGGGAAAAAAAGTTTCAAACACTGAATTTAGCCATAGAGAATTTAAGTCAGGAATTTGAGAAAACAAATATCCAAATGCAAGTTCTAAATAATAAAAAACCCAAAACTATGTCTATTATTTTATCTTTTAACCTATTACAGTAGATATTCTTGATTAAGCTGAACTGGTAGGTTAACAGGCAGGGCTGTGGACTTGACATACTATATTTGGGGACAACCTACATGATTGGAAATATGTGAACTATTTCTAGGATGTTCTGAATGTCAGTGATATAGTGGGATCATGTTAACTGTTTAGACACTCTCTGTACGTTTCAATGTCCCAATTGAAATAAGCTTAAAAATGTTTTGTTCTCCCTGTAATGTTTTCAATACAAAACTATTTCTCCTTTTTTTATTTCTCTGAAACATTTCAGGTTCATTGATAGACCAAACTCAGCTTCAGACAAAAATCTGTTTGAAGTTATTGCAACTAGAAATGTAAAATTTCCAGAAATTTTGAAGCCATGGAAAAAAACTGTGCTTTTCCCATTTTTTCCCCGGAAAAAAACAGAAATTTTGGGAAAAATTGAAATATATGCAATACTTATTTTCTTAGCACCCTTTACAGATCTAAAATCACTTTGCTACTTTAAGAACATAAAATGTATTATGTATAACTTTGGTTTGCTCATAAAATCATCATGTTTGGTATATTTATTAAATTTAAAAGTATAGTTTATTCAGACAATAATTACAAATTTACTAATTGAATTTATTTTAAAATGTTTTTAATTTGTTACAAATGGACCTACAAGCTGCTGAACTCTATGGAACCCAGCATCTCTTAGTTTTTGCCAGTTTATGAGAAGCAGGCAAAAATTAAAGTTGAAAACAGAAGAAACCATCAACATTATAGTAAAATAAAGAAAGTTATTATGTATCCTGGATGTAGTCTCCTCCATAGGGTCGAGCAGATACAGAAAGTACTAATTTTTAGAAAAAGAGCTGAGAAAAAAGGGAAAAAAAACAAGACTCGTTGAATACAAATTTTGCTACATGAAACTTTGTCTAATCCATTTCATTTTCTGAGCTATCACTATCAGCAGTTTCTGTTTCTTCTGCTCCTTCATTTTTATCATCTTCATGGACTTCTGAAAACTGAAGGTTTGCCCGGATTGAGACAAGTTTCTATACTCTTCCACATAGTAGTTTATTTCTTGATTTGGTGCAAGTATTTCCAAACATAGACCAGTTTATTTCACGTGCTGCAGAAGGTGAAGGAATCTGAAGTAGGCGAGAAGCAAGAAGAGTCAGAGGCTGTGTCGTGGAAAGGCCTTGCCACCATATTGCAGGAGGGATATGCTTGGCAGAATCCCAAACCACATCTCTGGACCAAATACCTGAAGATGTTCTGTATTCTGCAACATTTGAAAGTACCTTTCCAACATCAAGTCCTAAGTGTGTTGCTTGTTTTGTAATCCAGTCAAATACAGTAGCAGTGCTATATCATCACTAACATTTTTGCCTTTGAATCTTGGATCCAAGAGATTTGCAGCAGCATGAATTGATTGGCAACAAAATTCTTCCTGTCTGTTAATAAAGTCTTTCACTTTTCTTTCTTCTGTACTAGTAAGCGGAGACATACTTAGGCTCTCAAAAACAGTTGATTTTATCTGGGCCAGTTGGTAAGGAATGTCTGACAAAAGTTCGCTGTCTGATTCAGATGCAGTGATTGCTGAAGAAATTGGCTTTAGAATGTTGAGGGAGTTCTGCAGCTGAACCCAGAAGACATCCTCATCAAGTACAGTGTTCCTTACATTTCTGGGTACTTTAAGATCCTCAATTATTACTGTTTCTTGAATAGCTTCTTTGTTTTTTAGTAAACTTACTACAGAGTTTGAATGTCACTATTTTATTCTTTGCATTCTTTTCTTCCTGCTTCTTCTTAAAGACTGCAACTACAATATGAGTAGCTTTTACATGTTTTATATCTTCTTTTGATCTTCTATAGATCTTTTGCAGTGTGTCCAACTTCATGACATCATTAAGGAGCAAGTTTAGCCCATGGGATGCACATCCTATTGCAGTAATATGTGGACATTTAGCCATTATGATCTCCCATGCTGCTTTCATGTTACTTGCATTGTCAGTCAGCAAAGCAAATACTTTACCACTCCCGATCTTCTGTAGGAATTCACATATTTTACTATTGATATACTCGGCAGTATGCCTGTTCTGTCCTGTTTCAATGCTTTCGTAAAAAACTGGTTGAGGTGTTATTGCAAAGTTTATGATTCCTTCTCCCTGCACACTTGTCCATCCATCTGTAAGTACTGCAAGATACAGTGCTTCGTTGATTTTCCCTTGCACAGACTGCATTACACGTTCATATTCCGACTCTAAAAGAGGCTCAAAGAATGTCTGCTGGGCAAATGGTATGATGGTCTTAGTAATTTAAAAGCTTCCTGCCAGTATGCATTTTCAGTTATTGACAATGGTGTTGCAGAAGAATATATTGCTCTTGCAAGAGCTTGGTCAACTTTTTCCTGATCTTCAGATATCATCTTGTCTATAAATGAAGCTACTGAGAGTCTTTCGTATATACTGTTGGTTGCAATATTTGGTTACTTGAAGATGATGACTGGGCAACCCTTTGTGATGCTGATGTTATAGAAGCAGCAGCAGCAGCAGCAGCAGCAGCAGGAGGACTTCTGGATCAAGAACATTGGAAAGAGCTACTTTCACTTTCATCATCATGATCTACCTCCTCCTCACTTACACCCAAGAAGGATTTTTTAATGTCTGCAGGACACTTCTTACATACAACAATGTATTTGGTTGTCCTAGTAGCATTTGGAAATGCATATTTCATTTGTCAGTATTTGCAGATCACATTTTTTCTCAGAATAACTTGCAGTGTGGAAATGTTTCCATATGCTAGAAGTTGGTTGCACCATTTTGCTGAGGGAGAACAAAGAAAAATGTAATTTAGTGGCTAACTTGTGCATAGAAACACTAAGCTACAGCATGTACAAATTTAGTAATGCAGGGGTTGTCAACCAGGAGTACACGTACCTGCAGGGGGTACTTGAGAAGGCCCTAGGGAGTACACATAGGTGGTTGGGAACAGAGTGCTGCCACGCACCATCCTGCGCAGGTGCCAGATATGAGGGGCAGGGAAAGATCGCAGGCGGTGGCTGCCGTCACTCCGCATTTGGCCTCGCACCACTGCTCCCCACCCGACTCCACTCCCATCCAGCCACCACTGGTACAGTGCTCCATGTCCGGCTGCCGAGGGTACACTGATCCAAAAAGGTTGAAAACCCCTGTAGTAATGGATGGAGGAGAGACCTCCTCAGAGTTAACTGTGAACAGCTTCCCTGCCCTGCAGATCTCACCTCACTGCTAAGGTTGTGTGGTTTGTCAGAGCCTCTGCTTTTGCCAGGCTCCAGAACCCAGGGGGTTAGTGCTGGGAGGAAGGGGAAGGGCAAACAGCAGCAATGTTCACCCCCTTGGCTCTGGAGCTGTGCAAAAGCAAGGTATCTGGCCATGCCCTACCCCAATAAGCAGGTGAACTCAGAGCTCACTGCCCATGGGGAGCTGCAGCAGGAGCCCGTGCCAATGGGGCAGTGAGCTACTGTCTCAAGGTGGGACAGGGGTGGGAGGAGGGAAAGAGGCTGAACTTGTCGGCTACAAATGTCCAACTCGGGATCCTTAAAATTCTAGTTTATTAGGCGGATTGAAACACTGTAATCATAAACCTTGGGGCTGGTCCCCACACACACACACACATGCACACATGCACACACATACACACACACACAGTAGCAGGCTACAGAGTCAGGTATACCTATCCTACAAGCACTGGAGTCTGTCGTTGAGGCTTCTTTCAGTGTGGTGTTATCTTCCAGAAGGGGGTCACCAGCTGGTCCTTCTGGCTGGACAGGTCTGGTCAAGTTGGAGATCAAGAGGGCGCCACTGAGGGTCACTTTTCACTGCCTTTTATCTGTCCTTGGCAGACTTTGGTGACTCCCCAGTTTTCAGGTTTGCCCAATCTAGGGGTCATTGACCCTCGTGGGACTTCCCCCCTTCAGTGGCTACTGGACGGCATCTGTCAGCCCCAGGGGTCGTCCGCATGAACGTGCAGGTTTGGGAGTCCGTTGATGAATTTTGAATAGGGCTCTAGGAGCGACCGATCTGGAGATATTCAGCCCCAAATCTGAGAATCTGATGGTGTTCAACGCCGATAAATGCAAGGTTCTCCACCTTGGGAAGAAAAACCCGCAGCATCCTTATAGGCTTGGCAGTGCTATGTTGGCCAACACTATGCAAGAAAGAGACTTGGGGGTCATCATTGACCACAAGATGAACATGAGCCTGCAATGCGATGCTGCAGCTAGTAAAGCGATCAAAACGCTGGCTTGCATCCATAGATGCTTCTCAAGCAAATCCCGGGATGTCATTCTCCCCTTGTACTCGGCCTTGGTGAGGCCGCAGCTGGAGTACTGTGTCCAGTTTTGGGCTCCACAATTCAAAAAGGACGTGGAGAAGCTTGAGAGAGTCCAGAGAAGAGCCACGCGCATGATCAGAGGTCAGGGAAGCAGACCCTACAATGACAGACTAAGAGCCCTGGGGCTCTTTAGCCTGGAAAAGCGCAGGCTCAGGGGTGATCTGATGGCCACCTATAAGTTTATCAGGGGTGACCACCAGTATCTGGGGGAACATTTGTTCACCAGAGCGCCCCAAGGGATGACGACTAGGTCGAACGGTCATAAACTACTACAAGACCATTTCAGGCTGGACATAAGGAAGAATTTCTTTACTGTCCGAGCCCCCAAGGTCTGGAACAGCCTGCCACCGGAAGTGGTTCAAGCGCCCACATTGAACACCTTCAAGAGCAAACTGGATGCTCATCTTGCTGGGATCCTATGAACCTGGCTGACTTCCTGCCCTTTGGGCGGGGGGCTGGACTCGATGATCTTCCGAGGTCCCTTCCAGCCCTAATGTCTATGAAGTCTATGAAATCTATGAAAAGTTGGTCCTCGGTGTTGATTAACTCAGGCCAGGGCTTCTAGCCCTTGATCAGTGACGTTTAGAGATTTCCCCGTTGTTACATTGTCTTCTATTGAGTTCTTCCCTTGGCTGATCTGCAGCTTCCCAGGTGTTAATTGCTGCCTGCTGCTACAGTGTTACACATTCAATCACTGATTCACTCCCTCTTTCAGGGGCCAGCCTGATACAAGGAAGGGCAGTTTGATTCCTGCCCTTGTTAACATTGTTACAATGTATAACTTACTTATGAAACTAAACACATTCAGTTGAAAGTTGAAAGGTGAGGAGTATAAAATATAAGCTACAAATGCCATAGCACACAAATAGATAAAAATACCAAACTACAAGGGGAGATATAAAATGCACACATACAAATTTTAAAACACAATTCCTTATCTTAAAGTGAAAGAGAGAGGAAGGAAGAAAAGGTAGAAAAAGAGAAACATATCCAAAGAGGGGAGAGCAAATGCAGGCAAGAGGAAAAGGGGGCTTTCTGCTACAAACTCTTGTCCTGTCCCTGGCTCTGCTATTCTTTGACCTCCACTGAGTTTCAAATATTGGTTTTATTTAATGGGCAGTATGGTCTTCATTTAGTAAGTATCTAGTAAACTCTGCCATTAAAAAGGACCAATGCTAGGAATTTTGCATCAGTTTAACAGCTGGATAGGTATCCCTGAATCATTTGGCACTGGCTGAAGGCAGCCCCACTAAGCAAAGTGTATGCCACTATGGTCCCAATAAGCACTTTGTACATATCACTGGGCGCCTATACACATGCATCAAGGCTGCTCTGACACGCTCTAATTACAGTGTGTTGGAGCAGACTCAATTAATCAAACCTGCTGGAGTCTATTACCGTGCTCCAGCAGACTACAGCGTCGTGTGCATCAGTGTCCCTGCAATCAAATAATGGCAGCAGGGGTGCTTTAACTAAAGCTCGTTCAACAAGCTTTAATTGAAGCTCCCCCACCACCATATTTCAGTATGGTGACACTAATACATGTGACGCTCCAGAAGCTTTAATTAAAGTGACCCTTGGAGCCACTCTAAATTAAGCGCCCCCTCCCCACCTCCCAGAGTATATGTATAAAAACCTACCATTATTAGTCTAAGTTTGTTCTTTGGGAGATGTCTCATTAGAACAGCCATTTGACTTAGCATGTCCCTTTTATGGGGGAGTTCAGGCACCATAGTAAAAGCTTAGCTATGTACAATATTTTTCCCCTGGTGTTCCATACTATTAGGATAGAGGGATTCTGTTATCATGCTTTTTGTTCTTAGCTTGTATAGAAAAGTATCCAAGAAGTTAGTTTCTATAGAAAAACGGCTGTGTAAGTTCTCAAACTTAACACTGTTTTTTGTTAATATTTGAAAAAGGCACAGGAAAGTAGATGAAAAATGGTAAATATATGTACAAATGTGCACACACACTTTAGAACTATCCAGGAGTTTTAAGCCCTCATTTTTACCCTCATGCTTTTTGTCTCTGCTCTTGCTTTGTCTGTTGTGACCCATATTTTGCATGTCATGGTAAATTTAGACTTTAAAGGTGTTTAGGGCAGCAACTGCATCTTTATTTGTACCAGGAGCCTTTTTGGGAGGACAGACAAATAGAAAAATATATCATATGTTCAGACATCCCTGTACATTTACATCTGGGGGGAAAGAATCATCACATTGCCAACAAGCAAAAGACTCTAAATTTAGCTACTGAAAAAGATTAAAATCATTATACGCAACCAGCCTTTAAACACAAGGCACCTCTTCCAAATCCTTGCTGTAAAGAAGCCTAAGAAAACAGATGGATCTTTTGCTGAAGGTCAAACTGAATTATACAACAAAAACAAAAACCAAGAAAGGAAGCAAATTCCAGGCTCATGGCTTCTACTGTGCAAGAATCCAAACACAGCCTTTGAGCCTGATCCTCACCTGAGACAAATGCCTCCTTTTCCTTTGACCTTAACTGAAGTGTAATAGTTTACACAGATTGAAACCCTGCCCTTAGAGTTTGAAAGCTGAGACTGTTAACAAAAAGTAGGTGTGGGGTCACACTACAAAAATTCTCCCAATAAATTCATCTGTTAAAAATCATATGGAACCGCAAATGTCTTGAAAGCAGAATGTAGCTCTTAAAAATATTATAAATATGATATTTAAAGTAATTTTTATATAATATATTTTGGGTTCCAGATCAAATTAGCCAAATCATATCCATTGAGCAAAACTCAAATCATTCCAAAAAACATATTGATTGAGCAGGCAGAACTCAATCATTCCAAACACCATGTATGGCACTACAACTGGCAAGCATCCTCCATCCCAAACCTATCACCCTGGGACTTCAGATATTTCCAAATCCACTGGCAGGCACCCTACATGCAGGTCAAGCCCAGAGGTCTCGGGGATCAGATGCTTCCTGATACTACAGGCAAGCATCCTCCATGCCAAAACCTCTTTAGTCTGGGACTTCAGATACTCACTACACTTGATCCTACATTGCACATCCTAAACCAGCATATTTGAATGTCAGCTGCTCCCTCACTTCCTGACTCCAGGGCTCAGGATGCCCCTTGGCAGAGTGAGGGAGATCTCAAACTCCAACAGCTACAACTAGCTACAGAATACAGGATGCTTTAACTAGCTTCATTGAACACTTAGAAATCCCAGTTCATACACTTCACATCCTTTTCACTCATCTTCTCTCAAAATCTTCTGGATCCTTTTTACTTCCTGTTAAATGTACACAGGTATGGATGCCTGCCTTGTACAAAAACAACTTCTACCATTTAAACCCATATGGAGGCTGCGTAGGAGTAGTGCCAGTGGGGGTCAGTGGGAAACAGCTAGAAGGAGATTAACAGCAAAAAAACCAACAACCCCCCCCCCCCAGCAATGAGGCAGGGCACAGCTCTAAGAATCCATTGCACAGATGCTTTCAATCCATCACACTGGCTACAGTGACAGCTTTGAAAAGGTGACTCACCTTTTGAAGGAGTCCTGAAATCAGCTGAGGTCTGCTTTGGTGAAAGCTGAGATTGTTTCTAGCAATATGTCAGTTCTCTTACTGCAGTGTTTATCCAAGGTTTTCATTTTGCGCACACATTACCTTGTGCTGAAGACTCCACTCAGGATACCTCCTCCCTCAGCACTTCAGCCCCAATGTAAGCGTCCCATGTCACAGTACACCAGGCAGGATTTTACTAACCTTGCGTGGAACATGGGCTATTGTTTAAGAACTACTAATCTAGTACGCCAACTCTTCCCTGCACTATAGATATTTATATATTCCCAATATACAACAGTAAATGAGTACATGTGCACAGAACACAATAGCTCAAGATGTGTTTTAGTTGAATTTTACTCTTGTGTCTCTAACAATTACTGATCTTTGTTTTGTTCTGTATTGTCTTGCTATTTACAGCAACTTTACTTTTTGTGGTCCATAAAACTAATCCCAAGGAACATCTTCCTACAGAGGAATGAAATATGAACAAATATTTAATAACTTCCTAACAAATTTGTCAAAGAGGACAAATTCCTAAAACCGATTTCTGCTATGTCCTGTAGATAGAGGCTAGCACTGGATTGAGTTCTATTCTGAGTGGAAGGGGAAACTTCACTTGTACCCCACTGAGGGAGAGCAGTGAGGACTCCCCTAACCCTCAAAAAGCTAAGTTTAACACAGGTCACAGAAAAGGGCACCTTACATTCAGCTTCCTGTCCACTGCAACCCCCCCAGGTCCTTCTCTGCAGAGCTGCTGCTTAGCCAGTCCGTCCCCAGTCTGTACCAGTGCATGGGTTTGTTCTGTCCTAAATGCAGGGCTTTGCACTTGTCCTTATTGAACTCTTGGACCAATACTCCAGTATATCTAGGTCTCTGAATCCTAGCCCTACCCTCCAGTGCATCTACCACTCCTCCCAGCTTGGTGTCATCTGCAAACTTGCTGAGGGTGCACTGAATCCCATCTTCCAGGTCATCGATGAAGATATTGAACAAAACTGGCCCCAGGACTGACCCACTTAAACAGTGATCCATTGATCATTACCCTCTGAGCCTGACAATCCAGCCAGTTTTCTGTCTACCTTACAGTCCCTTCATCCAACCCATACTTCCTTAGCTTGCTTCCAGGAATGTTGTTGGAGACTATATCAAAAACCTTACTAAAGTCAAGATATATCACGTTCACTGCTTTCCCTGCATCCACAGGGCCAGTCATCTCATCATGGAAGGCAATCAGGTTGGTCAGACATGACTTGCCTTTGGTGAATCCATGCTGACTGTTCCTAATAACTTTCTCCAAGTGCTAAGAAAATACCCAAACTGACCCACTTATGCTTCCTACAGGTCCCTTTCAAGCTCACATTTTCTTTGCATGATACAAAAACTGCATCTGAGACCAGGTTGGTTAATTTGCAAGTATTGCTTTAACTGGCTGTGAATACTGGAACAACCTGTCATTTTGTTATTCCACAGTCCCTTCCTCTGCTGTCTCTCACTAGCTTGTTTGTTCTACCACCTATTATTTAATGTTCTGTAGGCGCTATGTCCAGTGGAACAGGAACTCTTATTTTATACAAGTTAATACAGCTCCTAGACAGGGTGAGGTTTACACATGCTTTTACAATATAAAGATCTTATGCAATAAGGGAGGCAGTGATCCTACAAACAGGATCGTTCATTGCATCATCCCCTGAGCTTCAGGCACTGACTGAGGCAGGGGTCCTCTAGAAAGAAAAAGGGGTGATCATGTCAATAAAGGGTGCACATCATGGATTTTCATTAAGGGACTGAATTTAGTCTTATAGGAATCCAAAAAGCCTTTCATTACCAAAATTGAGTGCTTGATTTTGCAGTCTATAAAACTTATTTTAAAACATTTTTACATGTAATTTCCTAGGGGTTAATTTTTTAAAGAACATCTTTAAAATAATTTCAGTTATGTGCCGCTAACATGTGTCCATCATGGATCAATAGGATTTGGACTTTCAGTACTGTTGCACAATTTCAGTTACTGGTCTAGTTACACTAGTTGGTAGCAGGAGCAGCTTTTGTTCTTAGGATGGAATGGAAAATAGGCTGGTGGGATAAAATAGGCTGGCTGCATCTGAGTAAAGGGATATGGCGCTGAGGATATTCATCATTGGGGGGGGTTTAATGCAGTGTTGTAGAATGTCCCTTGATATTGTATTTCTTGAGCAAGTGACAGCTGGAGAACAGGCACAAAGAAACAGATAAAGAGTAGGGAGAAACATCACAGAGAGCCCCTCTCTCTGGCCCCTCCAGGTCACAGGTTTCTCCCACTAGGTTTCTCCCACTCCTATATTACTTGGGGCTGTGGCAAGAGAAAGACCATCAGTAGCAGTGAATCTTAAGCATGGGCCTTAGAAACAAATGACTTCCTGTGAACCACCAAAAGAAAAAGAGAAGAGGAATTCATTCCTATAGCTTCAGTGGGAGGAGCAGTATTTCTTTGTGATACTGAGTGGTCAGTGCCTTTGCCTCCATTGTTGAACCAGTGTGTCTGGCCAAGAAATACAAGGGCAAAGGGGCACTGTACAACACTGCATAAAAATGCAATTATGAATATCTTCAGGATAGCAACTTACAGAAAATAAAGGTAAAGGCTTAGAAAAAGTGCCCTGAGTACTTAGTTTTACTAAGCCTGCTAGCAAATTAGAAGTTGTAACTACTGCATCTTTTCAAGATAGCAGAATTCCTTGCCAAAAAGAAGAAATCACCTGAAGATGACAGACTATAGAAAGAGAGACTACTCATAGCTCCAGATCCATTGGTTGATGATTTAAAAATAAATAAATGATATAGTCTCAATGTTATGAAAGGTGCCCAATTTTCTAGAAGCATGGCAGCAAGCAGGATTGAAGCCATAGCTGAAACTATTGAGGGAAAGTTGGTTAAAGAACTGGAGGCATGAGAGTTCATTACTTTCCAGTGAAGTGTCTGTGATGCTGTTGTATTCATTCAAAAAGGATGGAAGATTCAAACAACTGCTGGAAATAAATTTCACTCAACAGGAAGAGTCACAGAGAGAGGTTTTCCAAGAATTTCTAAAAGATACATCAAAGACATAGATGCGCCATTCTTAAAAACCTTGTTTCAATAACAACAGATGATGCCCCTGCCATGCTTGGTAGTATTGGTTTTCTTTCACTGTGCAGGCAAGATCCTAGCTTCCCAGAATTCCTGAGTCATCGTTGCATAATCCACCTTGTATACCAATGTAATAGATTGGCAGCATCTCACAAATGTGGTTCTGAAAATACTGAACTCCATCAGTGCCTCTACAAGATATGTTTAAAGCATTCTTAGATTAATTCATTGCACATTACAGTTGCTAGCCTTGCATACAGAGATACAAAGGCTCAAAGGTAAAGAAATGAAAAAAAATCATTTTAGAAATACATCTGGGTTCTTGGAACACAGAGGTGAATGGTATGATGAACTCTATGATCCTCAGTAATTGTATAACTTGGGATGTCAAATTCATTGAGGACAGCCAAACAAAAGGCTTTAAACCTTGAACTTTAAGAACAAGCTTCTCCTCTGAGTGACTACGGGACCTTCTGACAACCCCCAAGCCTATTTTACCCTCTGGTTTTCCAGGGTATTGCCCTGCCTCATCTGTCATGTCTTGACAACAGCTCACAAATATGGGAGGCAGCTCTCAGACTATCAGAGTGACATGGTGCCTCATTTTGCCCTGCTCATCATCAGCTGACCTGCATCTGGCCCAGTCTTTAACACTATGAATGCTCTCAGGGTGCCTTACCTCAATTTCATTCTCTGCCCTCACCCTCAGCTCTCCGCTTGGGCCTGAAAACTCCACCCATATTCAGTCCTTCTGGACCTGCAGGCTCTACCCAAAACATTTTTCTCTAATCAAAGAGAAACTAGAAGATTTACTAATATGCTAGGGGCCCAGAGCTATATTATTCAGTTTAAGATCAAAGCAAAACTAAGTGCATCTTTATTGGAATGCATACGAATCTGCTAAATTATATATTCAGTTTAAAAAATCCACAATGAACTAAGCAAAAATAGTAAAAAAATATAGTTTTATTAGTCATGTCGCCATTATAGTTAAGTGTGCATCTCTGATTCAGATTCATAATACAAAATGTAGCCTTCTTGAGCATCTTAACAGTGATCCAACACTTCACTGTTACTCATTTTCACACCTGAGTTAGAATTAGCACACCTGAGTTAAGGTTTTTAGCTAGAACTAAAAACAGTCTGCAGGGCTGTGAAACAGGAGGGAGAGATTACCAAGAACAGCTAACAGACAAACTTGCAAAAGAAAGAAAAGCTTGATTAATGGAACATCAAGACCATTAAAAAAAAGAGGGTGACTAACATCTGTGAAGAGAGATTAGCAAAAATCAAACAGATTATAAACCATGAAATCTGCCTGAGTAGAAATGCTGCTACCCTCTGAGGCAATTGGTTTTAAAGTTTGGGTGAGGCAGGAATCAAAGGAGGGATGTAACTGTACCACTGCACCCTCCTGGATCTACCCCTTCCCCAGGAGTCTACAGTGCCCTCCCTATTCCCCATTAAAGCCAACCCATGCCTTGCAGCTCACATAAACAAAATCCTTGACTTAAAAAACAAATGAAATGAGTAACCCCTCAGGGTGCCTGCATCACACACACACCCCTTACCTGCATGCTGACTAGCCACACCAGCTGCTTCAGAATACCTTACTGTATGCAGTTTGCAGCTCTCAATTAGCCTGCAAATAAACTGGACCTAGAAGAACAGACATCCACCTTCAGCTTCTCCTGTGCAAAATGAAGTTTATTTTCTACCTGAGGGGACTTTTACCATCTTTAATTTTCCTTAAGCCTGAAGAAGGGTGCGTGTGTCCAAAAACCTGGAAAAGAAAGATAATTTTTTTTGCAATTTCTTAGTTGGTCTAATAAAAGTTGTCATCACTGAACCAAAAGTTTTAGAGTTTTGTATTTCTTTCAGTCTCAGAATGGCTTGTCTCTTGACAAGTTATCAAAGATTCAGACTTCACCTATATCTAGCCAATGGCCAATTCTTCATTGCTAACTGGTTTGCAAGTGTCTCAACAATAATTGCAACTGAACCAGAAAAGAAAAATCAGCCTTGCAAACAAATGTTCAAATCAAAAGGCAAAATCATCTCAGCCAGATTTTGGATCACTGATTGACAAACTCAGACTTCCTCTTTTGAAAGGAGTTCCCCTTTGATTAAGTGCAAGTTTCCAGTTCATGCATCAGAGAAGGTGAATTCTCAACAGTGAAAATGCTGAAATCTATATTCAAAGTCATGTGTCAAAGCTGACTATCTAAGGGTGTCTACACATGCTCTGGGGTGGGAGGCACATTAATTAAAGCAGCTCCAAGAGCCACTATAAAGTGCATGCAGCATCATGTGTATTCAGTGTCCCAGGTTTCAAAACGGCTCATTCATTAAATAAGCTTTAACGTGTCCCCACTGTCATTTGAAGCATGGGATACTGACTACATGTCATAAGGAGGCTGCTGGAACATGCTAATTAATCGAGTCTGCTCCGTCGCTTGCTAATTAACACGTCATAGCAGATGTCCGGCACCTGTATAGGTGTACACACAGACCTACGAAAGGACAGCTGAGGATACAAAGTGCCAGAGTTCACCTCAAAGCTGCTTTTAAGATTTAGTTTTCTAACATAAATAATAGAAGTAATATAATTTTGTGTCTATTACTATAATTGTATACTGCTGATTTATATAGTATTTTGAGACGCTTAACAATATCTAGTACATTTATATAATTTTAACCATTGACTATTATTGTGCTCCCTATATTTAGCTAAATATGGGCATGGTACTGGCCTCATGGTACTGGCACATCTTAGCTGAAAACTGAAGTTGCTCATACCCCAAAATAGGTCGAACTGCTTTTAATAGTACATTGAAATTTATGTTCAACATACCATTTTAGGATAGTGATTATTAAATCTAAATTGTAGTAGCACTTTTGGCAGCTCTAGACCATTTGTGTATGATTTCTCTTGTTGCTTACTTCAAGTTGTGGGCTAACAAGTAATTTCATGTGCTTATAAACCTGACTGGATCAAGTGAATGATCAGTGGCAGGAAATTCCAGAGCTGGTGGTAGAAACATTCTGCATTTCTAATACATCCACCACAATAATATATGGGTGATAATAAGCATATACATATTTTTTACAACAGGAAGATTGTGGGCTGGAAAGCTTTCCTGATGAGGTATAAAATGTGTAGGCAACAAGCCTGGCTGGTACCCAGTACAACATACCATTTGAGTCATTAATGGAGGGTATTATAGTGAGTGACCAGTGATAAGATAATTGCTATATTGGAAGGAAATAGTTGGGAGTTAAGTTTCTGAGAGAAAGGAGATCTAGGAAGCAGATTACTACGGGAATTGTTAGCTGCATGTTCATAGAGAAGGCCAGTGAATAACGAAGCCCACCGCCATGTTTTGGTCCAGGGCTGTCCAACTTCTAAGCAGTCAGGGGCCACACATTGCACCATGGACTGCACCAGTGGGGGCTACACCAGCACACTCGGGTCACGTGCTACACAGACACCCCAGCCCCTGCCCTCAGCTCCCCAGCTGCAGGCTCCCCCACTGCACTGTGCCACACAGGTCCCCTGAGCTGTGGGCTCCTCTGGCCTTGGCGGCTGTGCTGCACCATGTCACCCTGCATTGTGGGGTGGGGAGCAGGGAATGAGAACAAGAAGTTGGAGGACAGAAAGGGAGTGTGGAGACATCAGCTGCTACAGCTGAATCCAGAGCAATGGAGGAGAGTGGCGGCTGGGTGGGAGCCTGGGGGCTACAAATTAACCCCTCGTGGGTTATATGCAGCCCGCAGATGGCTAATTGCATAGCCCTGTTCTAGTCAAATGGATGACTTGGCATAAGAATTAAAGGCCTGATACAACAAGTTATTTAAATATGTTTTGAACATGAGCAGTCCCTCTTATATTTATAGGGTGTAAAAGATTTTCTACTTTGTGAACCTATCTCACCTAAGAATGTAATTACTGGACGTGTCATACTGGCAACTATTTATTAATTTCTAAAGGACATGGTGACGTCCTGCTGTTCCAGATAAATAGTCATGGTTACAGGCAACCCCCACTATTTCGCTATAACGCTCATTTGAAATTGATACTTGATTTCACTTAGCGCGCAGAGAGTTTCATTATCTTGGGTCATTAGAAACAATTGCGGTTGCCATTTTGGGTCATCAAATACTTTCGGTTAACGCTTGTTTTTTCAGGAACCAATTAAAAGTGCTAAGTGGGGGTTGCCTGTAAATGAGTCAAGGTACCCTGCTAGTTTTTTGAGGACTTGTCAAGAATACCTAGAGCTTTGGTCAAGTGCTCTTGGTTTTACCCAAAACACTAAATAACACACCTAGAGAAAGAACCTCATGGAAACTAGTTGTGTTACATAATGCCCCATGATATACAAAAAGGCCCATACCACAAATATGAGTCAGGGTGTTAGAACAGGTACACAGGAGTTGTGGCCCAGATGTTTATCCATATGAATCAAGAAGGATCTGCTGAAAAATAGGAGGTAAATAAGCAATATGTTAGTCTAACCCTTTGTCAGCTCAGGTCCGCCTATGTATAACATCTATTTCTGGATACAGAATAAGCCTTTGAGTGGGTTAAATGTGAAGTTGTGTGTCATGCTTAGGTCTGGACTTTGTTTTCTAAGATGAGTCACAGATCAACACAGTACCTTGCTGAGCATCATTTCAAATATATGGGAGTAAGTAAGAATTCCTTTGACCTGAGTATGAACTGCCTGGTCTCTTTACCTACATACTTTGTCTTGAGTGCATGAAGCGACACACCCAAGAAACCAACAGTCTGCATTATGAGCCAAGCTTTAGTCTTCACATTTACTGCTTTCCTAGCTGCAAGCACTTGAACTAGAATTTTTTTTTTTAGGTTTCCTGGGGACCTAGAATAAAGCTACATGATAGTCATATAAAAGAGGCGGCAGGATCAAATTGTACTTTCATTTCTTTTTGCATCCCAGATACTATATTGCAAAACAGTTTTTAAAGTACCAGTAATTAGAAAACAGAAAATTTAAATCGAAACTGAGCTGAGGTAAAAAGCTGAAGTAAAAGCTGGTAAGCCTTTGAACAAAAAGCTGGGAAAACCAAATGAAGCCTTAAAAGGAGATGTGAAAAGAAAAAGAATACAAATAGCCAAAGATCTACTAAGCCAAATAGAATGACCTGTCAATCTCCAGAGCCAGTCACAGGTAAAGGAAACTCCTAAGAGGTTTCTGAACCAGGTAAGTCCTCCCTTCAGTCTGAAGCACCTTGTTTGGTCTCAGCTGCCTCAAAAGGAAAAACCCAGGGGCCCACTGAAATCTTGACGCACTGTGGGTGGCCCCAACGCTAAATGGCAATTCACTAAATTAACATATTTATTCTTATTTGTTTTATGATAGATCAAAGCATGATTTACCATAGTTATAGGGCTGTCTCATCTTATAGACATGGCAGTAACTATATACATATGTTCAGTTGGAAACAAGTACAGTAACTATTAAACTATGCAAGCCAGGTTCCAGAATTGTTCTATGTGAAGAAGGAGATGAGCATAAAAAGGCATTAATATTAGGCCTGTGCAAAGCAGGTAGCATTCACTTTGGATTCAGCTGATTCGGGGGACAGTGATTTGATTTGGTGATTCGAATCACAGTCCCGAATCAATTCAGCCGAATCTCCAAATCTCTGAATCACCCAGGCCAGGCCCGGCCCATCCCCCGCTTGCTCTCCCAGCCTGGAAGCGGCTGCCTGCCAGCCCCAGCACTTGGGAAAAAAAGCCCTGATTCACCAGGTGCTGCCGGGTAGGGGGGTGATCCCCGCTGCCCTCCACTGCCCCATGCTGTGTGGGGGGCTCTGCATGAGCCTCCCGACCCCCCGCTCACTCCCCCAGCCCCCACCATGCTGCCCCGCTTCTCCCAGCTCTGTCTCTTTAAGAACCCCCCCCCACACTCACCATTCCTGCCAAGCGAGGGATGACCCCTGCTGCCCCCTGGCATGTGGGGGGCTTTGCCACGAGCCCCCTGAAACCCCGAGGTCACTGCAGGAGCGGTGAGTCCTGGGGTTTTTCTCAGGTTTTTTTTTCCTTAAAGGGCTGGATTTGGGCCAGGTGGGGCAGCCATGGGGGGGGCCTGGGGAGTGGGGGGAGGGTCGGGGGGCTTGTGGCAGAGCCCCCCATGTGCCGTGGGGCAGTGGGGGGGCAGCAGGGATCGCCCCTCTGCCTGGCAGCACCCAGTGAGTGGGGGCTTTTTTTTTAAAGCACCAGGAGCTGGGGTGGGCAGGGCAGCCATGGGGGGGCAGGCAGGGGTCCCCCCATGGTCTCCTCCCCCCTGCTCCAGCCCCCCCTCCCCTACCCCTTACTTACCAGCTCAGAGTCCGGCTCCAGCTCCCTGCTGCAGTGAACAGGGACTGCCCAAATCATTGAAGCTCTCTGAATCTTTTCCGAATCAATTTGGAGACCTTTTAATTGATTCAGACCTTTTAACTAGACCCCTGATTTGATTCAGATTCAGAGATTCGGCCACCAAATTGGGCCGAATCTCCTCCGAATCAAATCAATACCCGAAGCTTCACAGAGCCCTAATTAATATATAGAATGGAAAAAAATGAGAGACTTAGACACATTATCTTGGCTTCAATTTCATTTATTGAGAAGTTGTCCTATATTTACATAACTGTACACACCCAAAAATGCCATACGGGTACACTTTCTTGGAAGAAGCCTTTAACTTTTCTCATGGGAAAAAGGGATAGAAGGAACCAGTTTAGAAGTATTATGACTATGTCAAACTGGCCTCCCTATGTACAGACTACAGAGAAAGGATCCTATCATTTTGTTTAATTCAAGTGAAGGGTTTAATCCCAACATTGCACAGGCCTTGGAAATATAGTTTTATTTCTAGAAGACTGAAAATAACCTGGCTGTCAGAGAAATTAATCTTTCAGGCTAAAAGACTATTAAAAAAAGAATGTACCTTTGCATATTTGTAATGTCACATAATGATGGGAGTTCAATCCTAAAAGGTGACACGTGTAAAATTACAGACTGGTATACTATAGTTAAAACTTTCTGCCCTGCTTTTTATACTGATGGACCTGATTAATTGTGATTTTGTAGATTCCATAAAAATCGGACCTTGTCCACAAAAATCCATGAGAAAACAAAAACAAACCCCCAAACCTTATTAAAAATAAAATGCTGGCTCCCCAGTGGGAGATAGTGGTCTTAATGGCGCTTCAGCCAGGCCTCACAGCATGCCACGGGGAGCGAGGAGGCACGTGGCATCAGGGTTGGGGAGTGGCGCAATTTCCCAGAGCCAGTGGAGCCTCACGCGGGGCAGGCAGTGGCTCCTCCCCAAGGTGAGGCAAGGCAGGGATGGGGGCTGGCGGGGGCTCTGCCAGCTCCGCTGAACTGCTACACAGGCTCTGCCGGCTCTGGGAAACTGCTCCACTCCCCAGCCCTGATGCTCTGTGCCTCCTCACTCCCTGAGGAAATGCAGGGGAGCGGAGCAGTTCCCTGGAGCTGGCGGAGCCTGCAGAGCAGTTCCCCGGAGCAAGCAGAGCCTGCGCCAGCCCCCAGCCCCTATCTCTGTCCCTGTCCCCGCCTCACCTCGCCTCAGGGAGGAGCCGCTTCCTGCCCTGCATGAGTGAGGAGCTTACCTTTGGTAAGTGTTCCACGCCATCCCCAGTGCCTTTGCCACACTCCATGCCCAGCTCCTTTTCGGGCAGGTGCGCAGCCTTAAAAGGTTTGTGTCCGGCAAGATTTTTACTTGTGTGCAGCTGTGCATGCGCACAGCTTAGAAGGAACACTGACCTCAAGTTACCATCAATGCTGCCTGCAGAAGATCCTTCAAATTCAGCGGGTAGACAGATGCACCAACATTAGCATCCTCGCAAGCAAACACCACGAGCATTGAGGTGATGATCATCTGACATCAACTTCATTAGGTTGGCCATGTCATCCAGATGTCCAACTCGAAACTCTGGAGCAAGTTTTAATCTCCCACCTCAGTCAAAGCATACATTCAAGAAGAGGGCAGAGAAAGCACTTCAAGGATGTCCCCAAGGCCAACTTGAAAAAAAGCAACATCGACACTAACTTATGGGAGACCATCACCCAAGACCACCCCAAGTGGAGGAAGAGTCTGCTGCAAGAATTTCAGTACTTTGAAACCTTACAACGACAACAAGAGACAGAGAAGCAGGAGCGGAAGAAACAGTGTATTGTAGACCAAACTAAGCCCAGAACTACCTACCCCACACAGAAGCACATACCTGAGCTGCAACAAAGTCTTTCTATTCTGTATAGGCCTCATCAGCCATCTTTGGACCCACAGATAAGACACTCATGGAAGACGATCATCCTTGACTGTGACAGATTGCTGCTGATGTTTGTTAATATTATGGTTATGCAAGTGAAAGGAAGAGCAATCAGAGTTCATGCTTCAAGAAACTTGCTAACTGCCATCTTAAAAAAAACAATAATCAGGAAAGGAATGCCTTTTAGCCTCCCTTCCAAATGCTGCGGTACTGCAGAAGTAATTCAAAAAGTAAATATGGATTTAGAGACTGCAGGTAGAAGTGGTCAGTTTCCTTCCTGGTCTGATCCCATGTTTCCATCCTACATTTTCTGAACTCTGTTCTGAGTACTCCTCGTCACATAAACAGTCAGGCTTTCAAAGTCATCCATGTTCTCAGTCCTGCTTTATGCAGCAGAGACATGGATGTTCAAGAAGGCCAACACACAAAGATCGTTGGCCTTTGAAATGAATGGATATAGATGGTTGCTGGCAATCAACTAGTAAAACCACATCAGAAATGAAACTATCAGGAAAAGGACTGGAGAACAAGAGACAGTCACTGATGCAGCAATGAGAAGGAATCTCCCTCTGTTTGGATATATCAGCCAGGTGAGGGAGGATGAGTGGTGTCATTAGGACAGGGCAATTAGGGCAGCTACCCTGAATGCTGATTTTGGGGGATTAAGCAGTAGAAAACATGGCTGCAGCTGTGGCCAGACTTGGAAGTGCCCACTGCCCAAGTGAGGCAGTTTCGTTGAGCACCAGCTGTGTCATTCTGCTTCTGAGGATGACTGGTTCTAATGACCATGTTTTTCTTGCCTGGTAGAGAACAACAAACTAAGAGTCACACCAAGAAGGAACTTGCAAAAGGACACACTAGAATGTCGCAGCGAGGCTGCAAACACAATATGTGCCAAAGTACAAGACAACACAATGGAGAGGTAGAGTGCAATGCTTGACTAGCCCGTGAACGTGTTAGACTGTGGGACAGATGAAAGTATTAAGTCCAAGTCAAACAATTCATATTAAAACAAAAGGGAGTTTTTTTGTTTTGTTTTGTTTTGTTTTAAGCAAAGAGTCCATTTAAACAACCACCAAAAAAGAAAATCATTAACAGACTCTGTCCTGACCTTGCTAGAGCTTTGGGTATAAACACACCATTCCCTAATGTAATACTTTAAAGTTCATAAAAAAATTACTGAAGCTCATACATTATACATTGTTCTTTTTCTCTAGTGATACTCTGTGTGCACTATTTTGTATGCTGTTCCGTGCATTTATTCTATTATATTCTTACACTAGAAGACTCATAAGATCCTGCATTTGTCCATGTAAATTTGATAAGGTTCCCTAAAGAGCCAGAGATGTGCATCCCAAGGGACAAATCACTCCCTCCCTCCATGGCCACAGAGGCCCCCCCTACATAACAAAACTGTGGTAGGTAATTTGATCATCCAAGATGTTTTTGATAACCTAATTCATGAGCTACAACTAGCAATTACTATGACATTCAGTTCCAGCTCCATTGCTCTTGAGATAAGTGGTCCTGTACAGTACAGTGTATTTCAGCTTGTAGTCCTGGGGAAAAGTTTTTCAGGCATTTTGCTATTCAGAGAAGTTTGGCTAGTAAGGGAATAGAGCTGGACTACAAGTGTGATCAAGGAGATCTCTTGCAATATAGATTCACTGGTCATTGTTGCACACAGCAGCAAGAGCTCTTACAGCTTGGAGACTACAATAGTGACCACAGACTAGCTACTGCTATGTGGATAGAGGTGTATAGGAAGAAGGCAAAGGATAATTCTGCCTTCCCAGATTCTGTCAGACCCTTCCAACTCCCATTCAGATTACTCTGACCAGAGTCAAATTCTGACTTTAGGGGTTGCATGTATAGAAGCACAGGTAGAATTTAGCTCCATGGGTTTGGTAGCATAAATGCAAATGTGGGGTTTTTAGTGTACTTGTTAGCTTGAGAAGTACAAAACTGTAGGCTGTGCACTCTAAAAGAAAGGGGAGGATGGGATAAAAAAACTTGAAATACAAAGAAGAGGTATAAGTTAGTTCAGTAGCCTTTTAGTGCTAGAGGCACAGGTTAACAAAACCCTCACAAATCAAAGTGAGCTTGACATTCTCATCCTAGTCCTGTCTATGATACAGCATCCCACCATTTGGTACAGCTGACAGCTTTGCTTAGGAGAGTGTTTACACAACAATTTTAAGACTGCCACAGAAAAAAAATTGAAGGTTGCATTGGCAGAGCTGTGAATTAAAACTTACACTTTTCTTGCCTATGTGATGGGAAGTGGTAGCTCATGCAGTTCAGTTTATACCTCAATAAGCACTAATTTAACACACAATTTTAAAAAAGTAGGGGAGGCAACTACAAGGAAATGGTGCCAGGTAGGTTCCTTTTCCTTCCAAGATTAGGTTCTGCTCAAGAAACGCTACTAAATGGTTTCAGTTGTGGGACAAGTAAGTTAATGGTTCCGTATCTTATCATATCAGATAGCTTTTTTTACTAGCACAGTCCTTTTCAAAATTCAGCAGTCCTGCTAATGTAGTCCCTTGCAACCAGCAGGTAAACCGTGGCACTCTATAGGCCTCTGATCCTTTGTTCCTAAAAACCATAGGCTACTACTGAATGTCTAATAAAGCACAGGAGCCCTCTGTGTCAGCAGTTGGCTCGATTACATTCATTCTACGCATCCATGCTGCAAAGCACACACTGCTTCCTTTTGCAGCATAGATCAGAGCTAGTACATGAAATTAAACTTCCACAGGACACCACCACAGACTTCCTCATTAATATCACTGTGTTGATGCAGTCTGACATGGCACATCTGGGGTAGTCCTATGAAAATGGTGTCTTTGTAGCACATATGTTTAAAGAAACATATCTTTATAGATAGTGAGTGCATGGTTCTGTCAAGTACAAGTCTCTCCCCAAAAGATGTGGCATTTACCAAATTCTATATTATTTTTCCTACCTGTTTGGGAGGGACTGAAACAGGCCATGTTTTCAAATGTGTCCACTCAGTTTCGAGTGTCCACTTTGAGACAACAGGGCCTCATTTTCTGAGATGCCACCATTTCAGTTGAAAATCAGTGAAATCTGGAAGTGCTCTGAAAAAAAATTGCTTTTTGTTTGTTATCCTTTTTAGGCTCTGATTCTGAAAACACTTTCATGGGGTCTTGACTTTATACACACAAATCCCATGGAGTCAATAATAGGTTCTGTGTCAGTACAGGGCTCCATTTCTAGTCCATCACAAAAAAACAGGGTCCCATAGTGTAACACGCAGAACACAATTAGGACACCAGCTGCTACTGTAAGCCCAGCCACTACAGGCAGCCTAGCCCCTACCAGTGCCACCCATGGTGCAGACCCTGCCTGTTGTACTTGTGACAGTGCCCAAGACTTGCATTGTTCAGGCCAGAATTTGTAGCTACTTACCTATCAGTACTGAATCTGGCTCCAAATGCCAAGGCCCTCAGGCACTGCTTCAATACAATTAAAAATAAATAATGGGTATATAGATATGGCTATTATTTTGAATGGTGTTGTTTTCACCACTCCCCAGTCCCCACTGCTTAAAATATATTGCTTGTTACTTGACTAGTGCTCTTCTCATCTTATTTAACATTTGTGGATAGATATACAGCAGCTTGTTAGTTCAAAACACTGTAATTTGATTTCTTAGGGAATAACAATTTTTAATTCTTTTTTCTGTAAATAATGGAAATGCAAGACCAGAGTGCCTTAAAAATGGATGCTAACAAAACCAGACAGACCGAGGATGTTAGAAAACAACACTCAAGCACTGCTCCTTGTGAAATGAAGTTTATGACCATTACAGATGATGGACTAGAATCAGTCGGCCAGAGGGGTAAGGGGGCAGACCTTCTGACTTTCATTCCACTTGGATTCATTAAGGTAGTTTTGGGGTGAAGGATTTTGCATTGTTACTTCACAGAGCCATTTAAAAACTTTACACCATTTTGGTTTTTTACAAATCTCTCCTGCTCATAGTACATGTAGGGTAGGGCAGAGAGGCATTAGCCACATTGGGAAGAGGACAATAAGCATTTTGAAGAGCCTAATATTTTGCTTCTACAAGCAACCTCTGGTCTCCACAGAAGAGCTGATGCGATGGGTGAGAAGAAGCCTTCCCAGGTGGCACCACTTCTCCCTAGCAAGACATTTTTCCTCCTCCTGCTTGCACACAGTCCTACCTAGCTTTAGGCATCAGTGGTTAGCCAAATCTCAGATGCCTAGAAGGTCTGCTTTGGCTAAACATTATGAGGTGCTCAGGCATCACAGGGTGAGGATGGAAAGCAAGTAGAGGGGAAGAGGGGATGGAATAGGAGGGGATGGAATAGGAGCGTACCAAATCAGCCATGGCTCAGGCAAGGCCTATTACCTGGTGTACCCCACTGCTACTTACCACCCAGGGTACCAAAGCACCTGGCCTCTCACCCTTGATCTGCCTCACAACCTGGTGGCCTACACTCTTGCTGAGGAGAGGAGTTAAATGGCAATGTGATGACTTCACAGCTACCTTCTATGGGCCTGTTATCAGGCAGCAGATTTGTCATGAGAGGCTGCAAAAGAATGGGAGAGGGGAACCCCTTGGTAGCTGGTTTTCCAAAGTTGTGTGATATTCTGGTAATGCAAAATGGCCAGGGACGGAGCCAGAGTCTCCACACCTTCAGCATCAATATTGTTGCATATTTCATTCTATCGCTCTTTTTATCAGAAGCGTAACCTAAATGCTTATTTCACAAACCCAAGCCCATTCTACAGGTGTCAATGGTTCTGACTGTCCTCTCCTCTACTGCCAAGCACTTCATCTTCTCCTTCCCCCACCACTTCCACAATGCCATTCAGTTTCATGATGTCAATAGAAAAACAATTCATTCCTCACCTCTGAAACTCAGGTAATATTGAGCTCATGGCACTATCACCACAGTTAAGTTAGTAAAATAACAAAACCCTCCAGTTTTTAAGATGTAATTTACTGTCATCTGCTGCAGATTTCCTGAAACACTGATAGAAGCTATAGGGACTTGGTTGTAGAGTTTGGGTTCACTTTCCTGCAGAATGCGTGGGACAGCAGCTTGCTGACCATATGGCATATTGGCAACTGTGGTTAAGCTGCTCTGGATTCTGTGATTTAATTATTGGTGCTTTTGTGGTTGCTACCTAAGGAAATTCTTACTTAAGTGAGGAAGTTTGGTAGAAGGTGGTTAATTTTCAGAAACTAGACCCATGGATGATTGCAAATTGGAAGGATCAGGGTTCATGTTTATCAATCCCAGGTCTAGGGCTTTTGTTAACTTTGAATAAAGGTTAACTTTTGTTGCATTGCTTTTTAAAAATGTTTAATTTTAGCTTCATTTCAGTTTGCCAAGAAGGGTTTCTCTTCCTCCTTATCCAATACAGTAGAACTCTAAAATATGCCAGAAAAAAGAAAAGAGAAAAAAGAAAAAAAAACCTCATCCCTTTCCACTGTGTATATTCTGTGAATATTCTATATTTCATTGGGGCCAATTATGCAATGTTTGTCAGATACAAAATATCTTTATGTGCTCACTGCTTTGGATTGTTATTGTTATTGCATATACTACTCAAATTAATTTTTGTCACACAAAAAGAATGAAATCTACCAAACCTTCCTTTTAAATGCTTAATTCTAATCTGTAGAAATGCAGAGAGGATTATACTCCCATGAGTATTCCACTCCTCTAGTTCTAAAACCCTTCCCAAATGCCTGGATAATTATTACAGATAAGAAAGAATTGCTCCATATTAAACAATTGCAAAGACAGCTAGAACTTGTCCTCCAGGAGCCTGGGAAAAAAGTTTATTTCTTCTAAGCTAAACGGATTTCTTAGAACTTGTAGCCAGTTCCAATATGGGCTAGATTTGAACCAGAGATTTAGAGATTAAAAGCTCTAGTTTATACTACTGAGTCCTAACCTAACTCATCCTGTGTCCTGGGCACCAGTTTCTATTGAGTAGAACATGAAAGTAATTTTGTAATGTAAAAAGCCTCATGTGGTAATGTTATACCTTTCAAATTATAAGGTGAGTTTGTAGAAACAGCTCACCATTTAGATATGATATAAATCAATTACAGGCTGGTGATGACTTATATACGAAAATATTTTCTTCTTTCTTACCATTCATTCATTCACAAATGTATTGTTGGAGTAATTAGTGATGATGAATAAAAGGTTGACATTGTATTCTTTCAAAACTCTTGGCTTAGCTTGTACAAACCATCAGGTTCAATCACATGAGCGTTAAGTCTACAAAAAAAGCCAACGTAATTTGTTCATGGTACATATCATCTTACTGGGGAATGGGAATAAAAGGCTCTAGCCAGCCAGCTTACTGATGTTTTAATGTTTCCAAGGAGAGGTTTAATTAACAGAACTAGGGTAAAGCTTCTTTAAAAAGTATCCCCACACATGCCATAAACTATGTAATACTCAAGTATGTGGCATAGTATCATTCTTTTTTACTTCCTTCTGTGTGAAGGTTGCGTCCAAAACATCTGTTTTGTTTGAAGAAAATGTATTCTTCCCCAGATGTGTAAAGAAGGAATTCTATGGGGATTTTCCACTGCATCTTTTAAACCAGATCTTCCCTACAATGCTCTACTGGTAAAACTCGTCATGCCCTTGCATGTGACCACATTCAGTTATAATTCCTATTGGTAAAGCCAGGAACTGATACTTGAAGTATCTCCCTAACCAGTGTAACTCCTATACCAGTAGTGCTGCATTGCTACAATCTCTGTGGGGACACTGCTCGGAGCTGCTGCTCTCTGAGGTTGTTTGAGGGGGACTCATGTCCAGCAGATACAATCCATTTGCCCCTGACTAGATTCAGCTCCAGTGTAAAGTCTATAGATTCAGATCAGTCTTCTTTGGCCTGACTGACAATCCCAACAGATATTTCCTGGCCTCCTAGTCCACTGCACAGTAAAAACCAAACATTTGCTATAGGCACAAATATGCACATGTGCTATGGTAGAGGACTTTGATACAGAGAGTAGCTGGACAGGTCTCTAATCACAACTAGGTGTGTCAAAACCTTCCAGCTGAGTCTGGTAGTTCTCTGGATCAAATCCTCCAGCTCCCAGTTCATTTCATTCACCTCTCTCTTTCAGGCCTCAAGCCAAACTGGCCACAAGCTCATTGAGGACACACCCAGAGGTGGTGGATGGGTCAGCATTGACCTGGAAAGATGTGGGCAGTGGAGTTCCCCAAGGTTCAGTCCTTGGACCACTGCTGTTCAATGTCTTCATCAGTGACTTGGATGAGGGCATGGAGAGCACTCTGTCCAAATTTGCGGATGACACCAAGTTATGGGGTAAAGTAAACACACTAGTGGGCAGGGAATGAATCCAGGCAGATCTGGACAGGTTGAAAAGTGGCCAGAACAGAACAGGATGCAGTTTAACAAAGACACATGCAAAATGCTGCACCTAGGGAGAAGGAATCACCAACACACTTACAGGCTGGGGGATGACCCTCTCAGCAGCACTGTAACAGAAAGGGATCTCAGAGTCATAGTTGACTCCAAGATAAACATGAGTCATCAATGTGATGAAGTGATCAGTAAAGCTAACCGCACTTCATCATGTATTAGCAGGTGCATCACAAACAGGTCCAGGGAGGTGATAGTTCCCCTCTATGTGGCACTGGTGAGGCCACAGCTGGAGTACTGCATCCAGTTTTGGGTGCCGTACTTCAAGAGGGAGATGGATAACCTTGAGAGGGTCCAGAGGAGGACCACTCGTATGATTAGGGGCCTGCAAGTAAGGCCCTACGAGGAAAGATTGAGGGACCTGAATCTCTTCAGCCTCCACAAGAGAAGGCTGAGAGGTGATTTTGTGACCATCTACAAATTCATCAGGGGTGGACACCAAGGGATAGGAGATGCTCTGTTTAGCAGACCACCCCTTGGAGTAACTAGAAATAATGGCCACAAACTGGCAGAGAGCAGATTCAGGTTAGACATCAGGAAAAACTTCACAGTAAGGGTTGCCAGAATCTGGAATAGACTTCCAAAGGAGGTGGTGCTCTCCCCGACCCAGCTTTGCCTGACTGATCCAAGAGACAGAAGCCTTTAAGGGAGGAAAAAAATCTCATCTAGGTTCACTGTATCCTTTTTCTATGGTCTTCAGAGCCCCAAAACTTCACTTTCTCCCTGTTCTCCTTAATCTCTTTTTCCCCATCAAGATAGCAAGCCAGACATATGGTCTGGAAGCAAAGCAGTTGCTTTTGAAAGTATCTGTTCTATCTTAAAAGCATGTGCTGGTAGATGAAGGCAAAAGAAAACCGACAAAAAGAAAGAAAAAAGAAAATATATACTATATAAAACCCCCAACAATTCCCAAATGCCTGCTTTGGGCCGGGCAAGTATCTAGAATATCTAGCAACATAATTCAGTACTTTGTAAACAAACAAAAAAGTGAAACAAATTGTAAAATAAACACGTAATGTCAACGTTGAAAATGAAGTGCTTTGGTTTTCCTAGCTGAGTTCCCATCCAAAACAAGTTACATGCATGTTGTGTTTGGACTCTGGGGTAGAAAGAGGTAGAGATGATTGATGATGATGACTGGCTTAGCTTTGCATTTGCCTGTAGAACAAGGAAGCCGCAGCCACCCTTCTAAGTCTGCAGAACAGGAGGTTGATCTTGGCATGAATATCCCTTTTGTCCTCCTGCATAATCTTGATAAAGATTTCAAGCTTTGCCCACACATTCCTGGTAAGGGCCATCCTGTTTCTCCTGATCCAGGAAGATACCTTCCCATGGTGCTCTGCAGTTAGCTATAACAGTGAAGAGGCCTGCAGCATATAGCCCCAGGCAGCCTTGAACTGCCTCAAGCCTTTGCAGCCTCTGTGTCTTTTGCACCTTTAGGAGCAGTTAATCAGGCTGAATCACCACTGCCTGCAATAGGTTTAGCACTGTTTACTACCCTCTCCCTATGCACATTATCCAGGGTACCCGATAGCCTGTGAGCAGTGATGCAGATGGACAATGAAGAATGGCCCAATACACCTACCAAACTGGAAACAGCTGAGCAGCTCTGAAGCAAGTATAATTCAGAAATTACAAGGGGGGGGGAGGGGCGATGGGGAAGGAGAGGGAGTCCTCACTTATCTTTTCCTGCCTGCTAATCCTTCAGATGAACCGTCTTGTTGTCTGTCAGAGGCCTTGGCTAGGGTATGCTTGAGAGCCTTCATTCTTTCCAAAAAGCTGACTTTGACCAGAAGGAAAGAGAAATAAAAATAGGTGACATGCTAAGATCTCCAGAACTGAGATTGGTGTTTCAGGGTTTAGAGGGAAGGAAGGGTATAGTCAAGAAAAGGCAGAGGGACAGACAGATACATACCAAAGTACACTAGACCAGTAGTGCTCTACTTTTTGGCCCTGCAAGCCAGATGAATGACACAGGGCTGATCCACAGGCCAGATCAGGTCTCATGTGCCAGGACAGGGCCCCATGATGCCTCTGCTCACCCCTTTGCTGCTTCCCTGTCGCACGGACCTAGATTGGGCCCTGCGCCACTTTTGTAGGCCCTGTATGCCTGATTCGTCCTGTGCCACCTCTACCAAGCCCAGCATGCTGAATTCCTGATATAGCATTCTGGGCCCCACACAGGTCTGGAAATTTGGTAGTAGGGGAGCAGCAATTGCTGCCACTGCTCCCTTACCACCAATTTTTTGGACCTGTGGGGAGCCCTGCAGACCAGATGACATGGCTCCCTGGGCTAGATTTGGACCAAGGGGCCCAGGGTTGAGTACCCCTGCACTAAATGTTACACAGGTACTACAAAAATCTCATTACAAAGCAAAACAACTACACCCCAGCAGCCATTGCACTGTATGGACATGTCTATGCCCCTGAGATCTGTCAGATGGAGGTATGCCATAACTTTCAAGGCATGAGCAACTCTGTGAGCACAGAATTGCTAAGACTGGGCGCTGACAGAAGCGGGGAAAAAACCCACAAACAAATAAATTGCACACACAGCACTTTAGCAGAAGAGGAAGCGTGTCAGTTTGGCCCGACTCCCCAGTGTCAGTATAGATCGCATGCTTCAGCAGGGCTTTTTGGCATTTCTAATAACTAATTCAATCAATTATTAGATAAAAGCACCAAAAAGCCCTGCTGAAGCACACAAACTATACAGATGCTGGGTGAGCCAGACCAATCTGATGCGGTTTCTCTTCTGGGTATGCTCTGTGATTGGTACTGGGCATACCAAGCTGAAAGTAAAGCATCATTTGTCATCCCCTTCACCCCCAACCCCCATCTGGTCAGCAGCCACTGTGGACACTGACTGACCTGTGGTTCATGCAGCAGTGGTCAGTATATTAAGCTGTCTCTTTATGTGGTTTTAAGTGTTTAATATAATCCATAGAAATGCAGGCCTGGAAGGACCTCAAAAAGTCCATCCTCCTGTTCTGAAAGGGCAGAGTACAGAATCCCTAACAGATATTTGTCTGTATACCCAGTTCTTGGAAATCTCCAGTGAAGGAGATCCCACAGACTCCCTGTTCTGTATTTAACTATGCTCATAGTTATCAGGGGCGATGCATAGGAGGTGCATGCAGGTGCACGTGCACTCCCTGAGTGTGGTGGTGCACCCCCTACAAAAGCCTGCAGGCGGTTGCCGCTCGCCACCCCACCACCGACAACGCTGGCAGTGTCTGCAGACAGTCTGTGATTGCTACTGGCTGCCACCGGTCTGTGGGTGGTCACCAACCCCTGGTTGGTGCTTGCCACCCCCCTCCCCCCACAACAGCGCCAGCGGCAGAATAGGCTGCAGTCGGACCTAGACAGGTTACATGGGTGGGCGGATGAGAACAGGATGGGTTTCAACACTGGCAAGTGCAAGGTATTGCATCTGGTAGGGAAGAACCAGCAGCACACCTACAGGCTGGGGAACTCCCTTCTCATCAGTGCAGAGGCAGAAAAGGATCTTGGAGTCATTATTGATGCCAAAATGAACATGGGCCAACGGTGTGGGGACACAGTTAGGAAGGCCAACCGCACCTTGTCATGCATCCACAGATACATCTCAAGCAGGTCCAAAGAGGTGATCTTCCCCCTCTATAAGGCACTGGTCGGGCCAAAGTTGGAGTACTGTGTCCAGTTCTGGGTGCTGCACTTCAGGAGAGATGTGGAGAACATGGAGAGGGTCCAGAGGAAGGCTACTCGCATGATCAGGGGTCAGCAGGGCAGGCCCTACAGAGAGGCTGAGGGACCTGAACCTGTTCAGCCTCCGCAAGAGAAGGCTGAGGGGGGATCTAGTGGCCGCTTACAAACTAGTCAGAGGTGACCAGCAGGCACTGAGGGAGTCCCTGTTCCCCCGAGCACTCCCAGGAGTGACAAGAAATAACAGTCACAAACTGGCAGAGGGTAGATTCAGGCTAGATATCAGGAGGCACTACTTCACAGTCAGGGTGGCTAGGATCTGGAACCAACTTCCAAGAGAAGTGGTGCTGGCTCCTACCCTGGGGGTCTTTAAGAGGAGGCTGGATGAACGCCTTGCTGGGGTCGTTTGACCCCAGTACTCTTTCCTGCCATGGCAGGGGGTCAGACTTGATGATCTGTCAAGGTCCCTTCCGACCCTATAACTATGAAACTATGAAAGCTGTGGCCTCTCTGGCAAGAGGTAGATTGGAACTGTTCTCATGTCTTGAACACAATACTCCTGTTAATATGTTCCAAAATGTAGGATGAACCAAGAATGGTATTTGTCTTTTTTGCTACAGCAGGGCTGTCCAACTTGTAAACCATTGGGGGCAGCATTTTGTACTTGTGCATTTGATTTTTCCTTCTTCAGTGTAGCACTTCATTCACACTTCTATTAAATTGTATCTTGTTGATTTCAGACCATTTCAAGAACATTTTAAATTTTAAATTCTGTCCTCTAACGTGTTGCCACCCCTCCAGGCTTGGTGTTGTATGCAAATTTTACAAGCACAGTCTCTCTTCCATCACAGTCATTAATTAAAATATCAAATGGAGCAGGAATCCAGCACAGACCCCCGTGGAACCCCACTAAGCATGCCTTTCCTGTGTAATCACAAGCTATTGTTAAGTACTCTTTGAATATGATATCTTTGCAGCCAGTTATTCATCTACCTTATAGTGAAATAATCTAAACATTGTTTTCCTAGATTGTGTCGTGATCCACCAAGCCAGTCAGCCTAGTGGCTAGAGTTAGGTGTGAGGCTGAGGGCTGCAGGAGTGTGGCAGGGCATTGGTTGTGCCTGCCACTTTAAGGTCCTGGAGCTGGCAGCTGCCAGGTGCCTGCTTAGGGCAGCCATTTTGGTATCTGGGGCTGCCCATATAAACAGGGCAGCTCGGCTACTAGAGGAGGCAACAACATCACCTGGCCAGAGGGCTTCTAGTATCATTCTGGAGATAAGGGAGGAGCTATAGAGGAAAGGATAGGAGGCTCCTGGTCCTGGGTACGACCTAAAACTGCACCCTGCTGGGAGTGGGTGGCCTGGTGGGGCTCTCAGTTGCGCGGGAGCTCCCAGGAAATGCCAGACCAGTTACCATCCCGGTGAAAGGTGGGTTGGAGCACCTTAACCCCTAGCCCCCACCACCAGGTGGGTAACCCCTTTGTTTGCAGGGGCCAGAGGGCAGACCTCAGAAGAGAGAGAGGGACTAGAGACTCAGACCTGATTGAGAGAGTACCCTCGACTGGTCAATGCTGGGGCCAGGACCAGGATGGTCATAAGGGCCAGGGGCCCACCGCGAGGAACACCCAAGAGCTGAGGGCCTGGGGTCCCGACTAGCCTGGAGGTGGGCCAGGGCTAGTAGCCAAAGGTCCCGGGGAGAACACACCTGAGAGGGGAAAATAGTTTCAGGGAGCTAGTTCACCTGAATGAAGGCAGGGTAGACCACCTGAATGGAGGGATCTTGGAGGGGTCCTGATAGGAGGATTCTGGGGCTCAGTGTGGGGGCCAGTGACGATGAGAACATCTAGATGTCCTCTGTGAGGCTTGGGCTGAGGTGTAGGGGAGGAATGGAGCCGCAGATAGTGCCCCCTGGCATCGGGGCAGGAAATGGGCAGCCTCCCATGTAATTAACATCTCTATTAATCAACTAACATCAAGGCGTGGCGGACGAGAACACGGGCAGTTAGTCCAGAACTGGTGGGCGGGCTGCAGGGAAAGTGGCTCCCTGTTACAAGGGGTAAGGGTCAGAAGCCACAAGTGAGGAGTCAAAATGCCAAGCCAGGAACAAGAGAATCCTAAAAATCATAAACCTATTTACCAAGTATGAATGATAATCCACGGGGTGATGTCCAAGAATAAACTAAACCAGGATCAGGAATAAGTAAACAGGTCTGCAAAGAGAATCCAAAGTCAAAATCCAGGAATAAACCAAAGGCAGGGTCAGGAACTAGGGAAGTCACAGATGTTGCTGAGACAAGCTGCTCAGAGACTGCAGATCAGTGTACTGTGCAGCAAGGATCGTTCCTTAAATGCAGCTCGAGAACCAACCAGAGGGAAGGGGCTGGGGGCCAGTTGGCCTTGATTAGTAGTAACTGGGTCATTGCACTTAATAAGGGCTGCGGGGCATGGAACTGACCCAGGCTGCATCACAGGAGATTTACAGACTGCTTATGAGAGTACCGTATGAGAGAATCACACTTAAGATCAGAAACATGGTGTCTACTGCATCCCTCTTATGTGCGATGCCATTTACCCTCTCAAAATGGAAAATAAGATTGGTTTGATATAGTTTGTTCTTGACAAACCCATGTTGATGTCATTTTAATTTGTTTGGGTTTGGTTTGGTTTGGTTCGGTTTCTTTTCTTTTTTTAAAAATAATTCTATCCTCTGAGGTCTGGATTTAAAAAATCACCTAGTCATAGTGACTTCATGCATTGTCTTGCTATGGATCTGAAGTGGAAATGCTTAAGTGCCTTCTCACTGGGATTCGCAGTAGCCACCACATTACAGAATCATAAGAAGGGCTAGAAGGGACCTCACAAGGTCATCCAGTTTAGCCCCTTGTTCAAGGCAGAATCATCCCTTCTGGACCATCCCAGACAAATGTCTACCTATCCTGCTCTTGAATATTTCCAAGGATGGAGGTTCCACAATCTCTCTAGGTAGCCTGCTCCAATCCTTAATCAGCCTCATAGTCAGAAAGTTCTAATCTTCAATCTAAATTTCTTCTGCTGCAGCTTGAGACCAATGTTCCTAGTCCTGTCCCTTACAGCCAAAAAGAAATGCCCATCCCCATGCTCTCTATAATTGTCCTTCAGGTATTTGAAGACTGTTATCAAATCCCTCCTCAGTCTTCTTCCTCCAGATTAAATAACCCTTGTTCTTTCAGCTTTTCTTCATAAGTCTTGCTTCCCAAGTTGCTAATAATTTTGGTCATTCTGTGCTGAACTTTTCCAGTCTGTCCACATTATTCTTGAATTGTGAGGCCCAAAACTGAACACAGACTCCAGGTGAAGCCTCACCAGTGCTGAGTTGAGCAAAAGAATCACTTCCCTTGATTTGCAAGTGACACTCCTGTTAATACAAGCCAGTATCCTGATCACTATTTATTTCCAAGAGCACACTGTTGGCTCATATTCAACTTACTGTCTACTGTAACTGCCAGGTCCTTCTCTGCAGTACTGCAGTTTAGTCAATCATTTCCCAGTCTGCATTTGTACATGCAATTATACTGTCCCAAGTGCAGGACTTTGCACTTGTCCTAGTTGACTCTCATCTGATTGATTGCAGACCATTTTTTCCAATCTATCCAGGTCATTCTGGATCCTAGCCTTGCCCTCTGCCTAGCATCTACAACCCCAGCTTGGTGTCATCTGCAAATTGCTAAATGTGCATTCAATCCCAGCATCCAAATCATTAATTAAGCTGTTTAACAGTACCAGATCCAAAATAGAACTCTGGAAATCTTCACTTGATACCTCCTCCCAACTAGACATTGAGTCATTGATAACTACTGGTTCAGCATGATTCATAGATTCACAGACATTAGAGTTGGAAGGGACCTTGGAGATCATCAAGTCCAGCCCCCTGTCCCAGGGGCAGGAAGTCAACTAGGGTCAAAGGATCCCAGCAAGATAAACATCCAAACGTTTCTTGAATGAGTCCAGAATAGGTGCCTGCACCACTTCTCGATGGAGTCTATTCCAGGCCTTGGGGGTTTGGACAGTAAAGACATTTTTCCTTATGTCCATCCTAAAACTGTCACGGAGGAGTTTATGACCATTGGTCCTTGTTATCCCTTGGGGCATTATGGTGAACAGGCATTCCCCCAGATCCTGATGCACACCCCTTACATACTTCTAGGCAGCCACCAGATCCCCCGAGCCTGCACTTTTCCAAGCTGAAGAGTCCCATGGCTCTCAGCATCTCATCATAAGGCCTATTCTCTTGCTCTCTAATCATGTGCGTGGCTCTCCTCTGGACTCTCTCAAGCTTCTTGACATCCTTCTTGAATTGTGGAACCCAGAATTGGATGCAGTACTCTAGCTGCCACCTCACGAAGGCCGAGTACAGTGGGAGGATGACATCAGCCAGTTATGTATCCACCTCACCGTACTTTAGTCTGTATTTCCTTAGCTTGTTATTGAGAATGTTGTGGGAAACAGTGTCAAAAGCCTTGCTAAAATCAAGGTATATCACATCCATTGCTCTCCAGTTATCCACAGAGCCTGTCACTTTATCACAAAACGAAATCAGGTTGTTCAGGCATGACTTGTTCTTGGTGAACCCATGTTGGCTGTTCCTGATCACTTTTGGCATTCTAAAAGCCATGCTTGTCTCCCCACTGATTCAGTCTCTGTCTGGCTTCTGGTCTTGATAGCATTCTTTATTCTCCTGCCATGCCTTGATGGTTCAACAAGCTTTAGTTAAAGTGCCCCTGCTGCCATTTTTCAGTGCAGACACACTGATACACGTGACACTCCAGGCACTTTAATTAGAGCAGCTCGGAGCCACTCTAATTAAAGCGTCCCCCTTCCCACTTCCCAGAGCATGCTTGTAAATTCCCTTTGTTCTCTTCCAGGTGTTTCAGAATATATTCCTTGAAGACCTGCAAGATCTTTCCAGGTATCAAGGTCAGTCTGACTGGCCTCTAATTCTCTAAATCCTCCTTCTTCCCTTTTTTAAAGATGAGCATTATACTTTCCCTTTTCCAGTCATCTGGAACCTCACCCAACCTTCACGAGTCCTCAAAGAGGATAGCGAATGGCTCTGAAATTACCTCAACCAATTCCTTCAGTACCCTAGGGTGCTTCCCATCCAACACTGCCAACTTGAAAGCATCTAGCTAACCTGTTCTACTACTCTGGGTTGTTTGTCTCCTTCCCTATCTTTGCTGCCAACTGCACTCATCATTTGGTAGCTGCCTCTGTTTGTGAAGACTGAAGTAAAAAAGGCATTAAATACTTTAGCCTTTTCTGCATCATCTGCAACCATATTGTCCTCTACATTCCGTAAGAGACCTATGGCTCCTCTGGTCTTCCTCTTACTTTTGACATACTTGTAGAATCCCTTTTTGTTGCCTTTTATGTCCCTTGCCATCTGCATCTTAAATCATGCCTCGGTCTTCCTAGTTTTCTTTCTGCATGCCTATGTGATACTCTTATGCTATTCCCTTGTACTATGACCAAGTTTCCACTACTTATAGAATTCCTTTTTTAAGTTTCAGCTTATTGAAGAGACTGCTGTCTAGCCAGGCTTGTCTCCTGTTGCACTTCCCATTCTTCTGTCATATTGGGATAACTTGCCTTTGTGCCTTTAATAAAGCCTCCTTAAAATACAGCCAGCACTCCTGAACTCCTTTTCCCCTCAGACTTTCCCCCCAGAGAAATCTGCCCACCATTCCCTGAGTTTGTTCAAGTCTGCTTTACTGAAGTCCAGTGTCTTTACTGTGTTGCTCTCCTTCTTTCCTCCCCTTAGGATCTTGTGCTCTATCATATCATAATTGCTGTTATCCAAATAAATTTCCACCTTCATGTTGTCAACTAATTTCTCCCTGTTTGTGAGCAGCAAGTCAAGAAGAGCTTCCCCCACAATTGACCTCTCTACCAGCTGTATCAAAAAGTTATCCCCAACACACTCCAAGAATTTGCTGTGCTACTTGCTGTGTTTCCCTCCTAACAGATGTCCCGATAATTTAAGTCCTCCATGAGAACCAGGTCATGAGATTTGGAAGCTTCCATCAGTTATTTAAAGAACACTGACCTCCTCCTCCTCCTGGTTTGGGGGCCTGTAGCAGACACCCAACATAACATCCCCCCATGTCTCTCCCCTCTGACATTTACCCAGAGGCTTTTGACATGCCTACCCTCCACTTTGTACTGCCCCTTAGAACACATATATTGCCTTTATATACAGGGCAACACCTCCTCCTCACCTCTTTCCCCCCCATCCTTCCTGAACAAGCTATACCAGGGGTTGACAACCTTTTTGCCACCATGGGCCACTGCTTAGGATACAGCCCTCTCTGCGAGTTGCAGCCTTGCAGCCCGTGGAATCAGCAGATGCTGTGAGGGAAATAGGTAAAAAAAGGCAGGTGGTAGGACTCTGGAGAAATTGTAGCTGCTGGAATAGAGCGAATAAACTGAACACGGCAAGTGGTAGGTCTCTAGGGCAGTGTTTCCCAACCAGTGTGCCACGGCACAAAAGTGTGCCATCAGAAATGAACAGGTGTGCCGCGGAATTTTGCCATGGCTAATAAGCTACAATAGGTATGAGGTTGGGGAATGCCTTACAGGTGTGCCACAGAAAAATGTTATTAATGCAATTGTGCTTTGGGCTGGAAAAGGTTGGGAAACACTGCTCTAGGGATGACTCCTCTGTTGCTGTGGGTGAAGTGGACTGCCAATTCCCTGAGCTGCTGTGGGCTGGATCCAGTCTCTTTGCAGGCCAGATCTGACCCACAGGCCATAGGTTGATGACCCCTGCGCTATACTCATCCAAGACCATACTTCAGTCATGTGAACTATTCTACTATGTCACTGTAATCCCAATTACATCAGAATTCTGTGATTGTACTAGTACCTCCAATTCTTCCAGTTTGTTCCCCATACTGTTTGTATTAGTATATAAACATTTCAGGCATCCAACTGTCATATCTTTTCCCTAAAAACATTGCTAAGGCTTCGGCTATTGTTTCTTCTGTTATTGTTTCCCCTTCTCCTTTTATCCAGGTTCCATGTTTCTTTACTTACTGGCTTTTGTCTCCATCCCCCAGTGAACCTAGTTTAACCCTCCTCACTAGATTAGCAAGTCTGTATGCAATGGCACTCTTCCTTCTCCTTGTCAGGTGAACCCCATCTCTTCCCAGCAGTCCATCTTCTTGAAACATCACCCCATAGTCAAAGAAGCCAAATCCCTGCTTGCTGGTAACACCATCTATGCAACCACCCATCGATCTCCAGGATGTGTCTAGTCAGATAATTACCCTTGGCTGGAGGGGGGTGCAAAGGCCCACCAATAGGAAGTGTGAAGGAGTGGGGGGAAAGGGTGTGTCTGGAGTTCTGCTGATCTCCAGGAATTAGTCAGTCAGCATTTGTGATATTCCCTATAGCCCCAAATTAGGCATTTATGTTACTATGAAAATCATAGTGCTAAGCCTTTTTAGGTAATTACCTAAAACCAGGGTCTTATTGAATTCACTACTAGATGAGGAGGATGAGGATCCATCATCAGTTTACCCAGTAGCTTAATTGTTAGATTACCTGCTCAGGAAATGGGAGGCAGTTTCTAGGCTCATGTGAGCCTGATGCAAGGCATTGCTTCTGCTGCAGCTGTGGTTTGGGAGCCAGTTTGAGTGACATAACCAAGTCAGTGATCAGTCCGGTTATCATCAGCTGCTACCGTAGCTTGGGTGATGAGGACATGTTTGTGATCCCAGGCACAAACAATGGTGTAATCAATCAGATGTCAATGTTTAGATTGCTGGTGTTGCCATGATGTCTTGTACCTGTTTTTCTAGAAGCACAGGTTGTTGGTGATGATAAGTCCATGTTCCATGCATTTGGTCAAGAGGAGAATGCCACTGGAGTTGACCTTTCCTACTCTTTCCTTGCTGATGGTTCTGTTCCACAGGTTTGAGTCCCTTCCAACTCTGGTATTGAAATTGCTGAGCGGAATAAATCTGTCTCCCTCCAGAGACTGGATCCAGCCCACAGCAGGTCAAGGAATTAGCAGTCCACTCCAGCCATAGCTACAGGCGGAGGAAGGAAAAAAATTGGGCGGGGGCTGAGCACACACGCGCATGCACACATGCATCCCACCTGCAAGGCCAGAGAGTCTTCAGGGAAAGGACTGAGGGTGCAGGGCTGCGGCAGCAAAGCACAGACGTAGGGAGCAGAGGCTGAGCCCAGCTGTGGCCCGCTTGTGTCCCATGCAAAGATCAGGCGCCCACATACCCCCACCCATCTCTTGGTTCCCTGGCGTCACGCCAGCTCTTGAGGAGCTGTCGGGCTGTGGTGGGCTCAGACTCGAGGCCTGCTGTGCCCACGAGGCTGTCCCTTCCCCTGCACCTGGGGTCGTTGCCTGGTGTTGGCGGCTCCTGTAAACCACTGCCCCATGCTGGCCCTGGCCCTGGCCCCACACCACTTGGTGGGGCCCAGACTGGAGCCAGCCTTGGTTGCACCACCAGGCCAGATAGGATGGAGCCCCTGGGACCAGCATTCCCTCTAAGCTGTGTGGCATGCATGGTCATGCAGGCACACTTGGCAGTGTGGCATGAGCGTGCCTGCACGGCCACATACACCACACAGCTTAGAGGGAATGCTGCCCTGGACCTGGCACCCGCCCTGAGTCATCCCTGGGAAGAACCTGGTGGAGCCTGGCGGCTCCTCCAGGGGCGTGGGTGGACGGCTCCTGCTGCTGCACGCACCATGGGGGAGCCAGGGTGGGCATGTCCCCCCCTCTTGTATCTCTTGTGACATGCCCCTGGACGAGCCACTGGCCTCTGATTGCACCATGACCCAGCCTGGCCAGGGCCCTGTTCATGGTGAATTGGGCCCTGGCCAGGCCAGGTCATGGGGCAATCACGACCTGATCCTTGCACAGGGCGGAGCAGGCTGCAGCTGGGCTCAGCCTCTGCTCCCTGCATCTGGGCCATGCTGCCGCCACTGCTTTGAAAGTGGTGCAGTGGTGTATGTGTCCTGCCACTAGGTGGGCACAGCAGTGAGGCGCATAGCACCACACCGTGACACATACTTCACTCTTGATCTGCCCACCACCAAGCCCTATTAAAAAGAACTTACCTGTCTGCAGTTGGGCCCTCTGTGATCCTGACTGTGAGTGTGCAGGTATCTGAGTGTGCACATGCCCTTCCCCCCTGCGGCCGGGCTGCCCTCTGGCTATATCTGCTGCCCCACGTTTGTTGGGGGCTAAGCCCTGTTAGCCCCCTGCTTCCACCGCCTATGGCCATAGGAGTAGAGGAGTCATCCCTAGAGACCTACCACTTGCCATATTCACAACGGACTTGGCCAAGGCTGCCTTAGAATTCCTCCTTGATTTCACTGGTGGCATCAAGAGTTGGGGCACGTGCTGATGACCATGGCGTATTGGCTCCCTGATAGTTTAAGATGGGAAGTCATGAGGCAGTCATTAATTCTGATAGGGAACTTGCTGAGTTCGTTTATGAGTTCATTCTTGAAAGCAAAACCAGCTCTGTGAAGCCAGCATTCTCCTTCCTATTTACCCTTCCAAAAGAAGGTATAGCCGCCTCCATGCTCTTTGAGCTGCTCATTTCCCACTTGCAGGGTCTTTCTCAGTGCAGTGATGTCAATGTTGTGTCGCCTGAGTTCTTGAAATATGATTGCAGTGTTGTGCTCCAAGTGTTCACTGTTTGAATTGTCCATGAGGGTCCTGATGTTCTAGGTCCTGAATTTGATTGTGTATCTTCATTGATATCAACCACAGTAAAGATGATCCTGCTGGACATAGTTATCCAGTCAGGAAGAAGGTAGACAGGCTATGTTTAGGGCACCTTTTCTAGCCCCCTCCCCTGTGGGGTGGGCAGAGAGGATCCTGAAGAGGGCTGCTCAGTTGCAGTTACAGTTGCCGAATCGCACACCTGCCTTGTCCAAGTGCTAGATGACCTTCTTGTAGATGCACCAACATTAGTGTCCTCTTGCCAGCAAACACCATGAGCACTGAGATGACGATCATCCATTATCAACTTTGCTGAGCCAGCCACATCATCTGGATGTCCTACTCCAGACTCCCAAAGCAAGTTTTATTCTCCCAGGTCAGTCAAGGCATACACTCAAGAGGAGGGCAGAGAATGCACTTCAAGGATGTCCTCAAGACCAACTTGAAAAAAAGCAACATTTACATCAAGTTATGGGAGGTCATCACCCAGGACCACCCCAAAAGAAGGAAGATTCTGCTGCAAGAACCTTAATACTTTGAGACCTTATGACACCAACAGGAGAAGGAATAATGGGAGAGGGAGAAACAGCATGTCACAGACCAAATCAAGACTCCAGAGCCACCCACCCCACCTGGAAACATGTGCCTGAGGTGCAACAAAGTCTGTCAATCCCAGATCGGCCTCTTCAGCTATCTTCAGATCCACAGAAAAAACAATCATGGAAAAGAATCATCTTCGACTGCAAGGGATTGCTGAAGAAGAAGATTAGGCCAGGGCTGAGGGCACTAACATGTCTGCTGGTACTGCTGATTCACTGAGTAGCCAGGAGTGCAAGAGTCATAGGACCAGAATGAGAACAATCAAGAGAGAGATTGGCTTTGTAATCCAGTGAGGAAGACAATCCCCATGGGAGTGAGGAAGTGAGCTCTAGATTCTGGCCCCTACCCTCAGTGCTGTATATACATTTTGCATTAAATAATTATGTGTGAATTGAATAAACAGTTCCTGGAATGAGAGATGTTGACTCAAACTTTCTCAAGGCTAAGAAGGGCCTAGACCCCAGGCCTCCCACTTCCTGTAAAAGTAATCTCTTTTAAGTGATCAGAAAGTGGTTTAAACTTGTAACAGAACAGATATTCAGTGCACATAAACCAGTTTGAAAATGGCTGAAACTGGTTTGACATAAACCTGGTTGAACGTAGTATCAGATTTAATTGATTTGGGTCAAACCAGTTTATGCAATGTCTGTCCCAGACCCCTTCCTGGTTTAAGTTAAATCAGAGGCCCCTAGCATCCTGGAATGCTCTCTGGGCTGGGCTGGGCTCTCTGATAGAGAGAGCTGGGCTGGCTCCTCCCCTCTGCTCCCTTGCGGAGCTCCGGCAGAGACTTGCAGGCAAAGCAGCATCTGCCTGGCTTCCCCTGCCACACACCTCTCACTGCTTGCTGCTCAAGCGGGGAACCCCCACTCCCTCTGACAGCATGGACCTAGCCAGCATGTGGTATCCTAGCTAATAATGAGAGGTGTATGTATAAGGCAGACAGGACAAAGGCAGACAGGACAGTGTCAGCTTAGGGCTTTTTGGAGCTAATCAACAAGTAGCTGGTGGTGTCTCTCCTTGGAATGTTCCCTTCCTTGGAAAGAGTTGTTTAAAAAGAGCTTGAACTAATGAGAGAGGCTTTGTTTCCTGATGGGGTGCTAAATGCTGATAACAGAATTGATAAATGCTGTTATCAAGGGGTGGGGGGAACTGCTCCCTAATTAGAGCATCCTCCTGGGGCATGGCCACACCCACCCTCAGCTGAGCACTAAAGAAGGGAAGGGAGGGCTGTTCTAGTGCCCCCTGGCTTCTAGCCTGAGCCACTGCAGGCATGTGCCTGAATTTCCTCAGTCCAGAGGGGATGTCTGCGTGGTTACAGACTGGTTCAGCCTAGCCAGGTTAGACTAACCTGCAAAGATTGAATCAATTCAGGCTCAGGCTTTTTGAATGTATGTCCCTAGCTCCTCTGTCTCTATTAAGCATAGTTCACATACACCTAACACATCAAGTCCCTCAGAACATTTAGGTACAGGGATAATTAGTTTGCAAATCCCAACCAGACTTGGGCTAAATTCTTCTCCTGTGTAATCCATCAAAGTTGGAGCTTGGATGCCTTCTGGAAATGTTGGAAGAAATCCTCCTTCTTCCCCTTCTACCCCTTTTTAAAGGCAAGTACCATGCTTGCCATTTTCTTGCTTTCCAGGCCCATGCTCCATGAGTTGTCAAAGATAGTTGCTAATAGTGAAGAGATTTATTTGGTTGCTCTAGTGGGCATACTCTCCAGTAGGCATTATGATCTAGCAGGGATTACGGAGACCTGGTGGGACTCCTCACATGACTGGAGCATAGCTATAGAGGGCTACATCCTACATAGAAGGGACTGGGTGGGGAAGAAAGGTGGTGGCATTGCTGCTCCCTATGTGAAAGAGCAGTACACCTCCTTGGAGTCCAACATCAGCTCCAAAAATGAACAGCTTGAAACCCTCTGAGTTAAGTTGCGAGCGGGGGGGAGGAGGGGCAGGGGGCGCAGTGAGAGAGACCTAACTGTAGGTATATACTACAGACCACCAAACCAGGGGGAAGAACTCGATCTGGAGTTCACCCAAGAATTGATTGAGGCCACACATGCACATGACATGGTCATCATGGACGATTTTAATTATCCAGACATCTCCTGCAAGGAACACTCGGCCAAGTTGGATCAGTCGTAATCCTTCCTGACCCGTGTCGAGGAGCATTTCCTGACTTAGGAAGTGCATAGGCCAACCAGAGGTGACGCCTGCTAGACTTGGTCCTGGCCAAAGGAGATGACCTGGGGACCAACTTAAATATAGAGGGAAGTCTGGGCAACAGCAACCATGAAACCATCATGTTCACTGTCTGACATATGGCAGACAAATCTAATAGCAGGATTGAAGTCTTAGACTTCAAAAATGCAAATTTCAACAAGCTTAATTCACTAGTAGGGAGGGCCAATGTTGTGCCCATCCACAAGAAAGGCAGGAGGGAGAACCCGGGTAACTATAGGCCAATCAGCCTAACTTCCATCCTAGGGAAAATCCTAGAAAAGTTCAGCAAGGAGTTTATCTGCAATAATCTTGCAGAAGGTAAGATTCTGAATGACAGCCAGCATGGCTTCGTTGCAGGCAGGTCTTGCCTTACCAACGTCATCTCCTTCTATGACCAGGTAACTCACCACCAGGACACAAGAGAGCAGGCTGACATTGTATATCTAGACTTCCAAAAGACCTTTGATTTAGTATCCCACGATCTCCTCACGAGAAAATTGGAGGATAGTGGGCTTAACTCCAAGACAGTCAGGTGGGTGAGAAACTGGCTGCAGAATAGGACCCAGAGAGTCATACTGAATCGATCTGTGTTATCCTGGTGAAAAGTGGGCAGTAGTGTCTCGCAGGGGTTGGTGCTTGGTCCAGTACTTTTCAACATCTTTATTAATGATTTGGATGTGAGAGTGAAGAGCTCACTGGCCAACTTCACAGACGACATCAAGTTAGGGGAAGCGTGGTCACACTTGAAAAATAGGCTACGGGTGGACTTAGACAGGCTAGCAAGTTGAGCGGATCGGAATCAAATGAAGTTCAACATCAAGAAATGTAAAGTTCTCCACCTCAGGAAGAGCAACACCCAAAACACCTACAGGCTTGCTGGCACCAAACTGACTAGCACCATGAATGAAAGGGATCTGGGGGTAATAATAGATGACAGCGTGAATATGAGCCAGCAGTGCAATGCTGTAGCCAGCAGGGCAAATAATGCTCTGGCATGCATCTCCAGCAAAACCAAGGAGGTGATTCTTCCGCTCTACTCAGCACTGGTGAGACCACAACTGGAGTACTGTGTCCAGTTCTGGGCACCACACTTTATTAAGTATGTGGACAAGCTTGAGAGAGTCCAAAGAAGAGCCACCCGTTTGATCAGAGTCTTACACAGCAAGCCATATGAAGAAAGGCTGAGGAATCTGGGACTCTTCAGCCTGAGGAAAAGAAGGCTGAGAGGGGACAGCTTACTGCTACACTAGGGGAATACATCAAGGTCTCAGTGAGCAACTGTTCACCAGGACACCCAAGGGGAAAACTAGGAGTAATGGCCCCAAACTTCCAGAAGATCGATTCAGACTCAACATTAGGAAAAACTTATTCACAGTCAGGGTGTCCAGACTGTGGAATAAGCTCCCTCCAGAGGTGGTGCAATCACCTACCCTGGAAATCTTCAAGAGGAGACTAGACAGTCACCTTGCTGGGGTCACCTGACCCTCAGTTATCTTTCCTGCTTGGTGCAGGGGGCTGGACCCAATGATCTTCCAAGGTCCCTTCTGGCCTTACAATCTATGAATCTAAAGCAGATTTCATAATGCCCAATAGGGCTGTGTGAAGCTTTGGGTGCTGATTCGATTCGGAGGAGATTTGGCCTGATTCGGTGGTTGAATCTCCAAATCTGAATTGAATCAGGGAACCAATTAAAAGGTCCAAATCGATTCAAAGCTCTTTGAATCGATTCAGAAAAGATTAGAAGAGCTTCAGTGATTTGGGCAGTCCTCACCTGCTGCAGCAGGGAATTGGACCTGGACTCCAATGCTGGTAGGTAGGTGGCAGGGGAAGGGGAGGCTGAAGGAGTGGGGAGGGGACCATGGGGGGACCCCTATCAGGCCCCATCCCTTGCCTGATCCCCCCATCCCCCCCAAGAGCCCCCACCTGCTCCCCCAGCTCTCACCATGGCTGCCCCACCCTCCCCAGCTCCCGGCCCTTTAAAAAAAATTCCTCACTCAGCAGGTGCTGCCAGGAGTGTGGGGGCAATCCCTGCTGCCCCCCACTGCCCCATGCCATGTGGGGGGCTCTGCCATGAGTCCCTTGACCCCCATCCACTCTCCCAGCCCCCCCATGCCCTGCCTGCCCCAGCTGCCCTGCGTGCCCCAGCTCCCAGCGCTTTAAGAAAAAAAACAACCCCCCCCGAACTCATCGGCTGCTGCAGTGGCCTTGGGGCTACTTGGGGCTCATGCAGAACCCCCCAAGCAGTGCGGGGCAGTGTGGAGCAGCAGGGATCATCCCCCACTGGGCAAGAGCCAGTGAGTCGGGGCTTTTCTCTTTTTTTTTTAAAGGCTGGGAGATTGGACAGCCGGGGCAGCCATGGTGGGGGGGGGACTAGGGGAGCGGATGGGGGTTGGGGTCTCTTGGCAGAGCCCCCCCCCATAGATTCATAGATGTTAGGGTTGGAAGGGACCTCAATAGATCATCGAGTCCGACCCCCTACATAGGCAGGAAAGAGTGCTGGGTCTAGATGACCCCAGCTAGATGCATATCTAACCTCCCTCTTGAAGACCCCCAGGGTAGGGGAGAGCACCACCTCCCTTGGGAGCCCGTTCCAGACCTTGGCCACTCGAACTGTGAAGAAGTTCTTCCTAATGTCCAATCTAAATCTGCTCTCTGCTATCTTGTGGCCATTATTTCTTGTAACCCCCGGGGGCACCTTGGTGAATAAAACCTCACCAATTCCCTTCTGTGCCCCTGTGATGAACTTATAGGCAGCCACAAGGTCGCCTCTCAACCTTCTCTTGCGGAGGCTGAAGAGGTCCAGGTGCCCTAGTCTCTACTCATACGGCTTGGCCTGCAAGCCGTTAACCATATGAGTGACCCTCCTCTGGACCCTCTCCAGGTTATCCACATCCCTCTTGAAGTGCGGCGCCCAAAACTGCACGCAGTATTCAAACTGCGGTCTGACCAGCACCCAATAGAGGGGAAGTATCACCTCCTTGGCTCTGTTTGTCGTGCATCTGCTGATGCACGATAAAGTGCCATTAGCTTTTCTGATGGCTTCGTCACACTGCCGACTCATGTTCACCTTGGAGTCCACTAGGACTCCAAGATCCCTTTCTGCTACCGTTCCACCAAGCAGGTCATTTCCTAGGCAGTAGGTGTGCTAGATATTTTTCCTCCCTAGGTGCAGCACTTTGCATTTCTCCTTGTTGAATTGCATTCTGTTGTTTTCTGCCCATTTGTCCAACCTATCCAGGTCTGCTTGCAGCTGTTCTCTGCCCTCCGGTGTGTCCACTTCTCCCCACAGTTTTGTGTCATCCGCAAACTTGGACAGAGTACACTTCACTCCCTCGTCCAAGTTACTGATGAAGATATTGAAGAGTATCGGTCCAAGGACCGAGCCCTGCAGGACCCCACTGCCCACACCCTTCCAGGTCGAAACCGACCCATCCACTACGACTCTCTGTGTGCGACCCTCCAGCCAATTCGCCACCCACCGGACTGTGTAGTCATCCAAGTCACAGCCTCTTAACTTGTTCACCAGTATGGGGTGGGATACCGTATCAAAGGCCTTCCTGAAGTCTAAGTAAATGACGTCAACCCCTCCTCCTGCGTCCAGGTGTTTCGTAACCTGGTCATAAAAAGAGACTAGATTGGTCAGGCACGATCTGCCTGCTACAAACCTGTGCTGGTTTCCCCTCAGTATAATTTGTCCTGCCGGGCTCTCACAAATGTGAGCCTTGATAATTTTTTCAAAGACTTTGCCAAGGATGGAGGTGAGACTGACTGGCCTATAGTTGCCCGGGTCCTCCTTCCTCCCCTTCTTGAAAATGGGGACCACATTGGCCCTTTTCCAGTCCTCCGGGACCTGGCCCGTGCGCCACAAGTGTTCAAATATTCCCGCCAGTGGCTGCGCAATGACGTCAGCCAGTGCCTTCAGTACCCTCGGATGGAGCTCATCCGGGCCTGCCGACTTAAAGGCATCCAGTTCCTCCAAGTGCCTCTGCACCATCTCAGGGTCTACGCATGGTAGTCTGGTGCCTTGCTGCTGCCTCTCTACAACCCCAGTGAGAGACTTGTCCTGCCCCTCTCTTAGGAACACTGAGGCAAAGAACTCGTTGAGGAGTTCAGCCTTGTCCCCCCTGTCCTTCACCAATTGCTTCTGCCCATCTAGTAGGGGTCCTATTCCACCCTGGGCCTTCCTTTTACTCCCTATATATCTAAAAAACAAATTTTTGTTATCCTTTACTTGGGATGCCATCCTTAGCTCCATGGTAGCTTTGGCCTGTCTAACTGCCTCCCTACAAGCGCGAGCAGAGGAGGTATGCTCCTCTTTAGTAGTCTCTCCCCGTTTCCACTTTTTATATGCCCCCCTTTTTGCCCGTACGCTGCTCTGGGTTTCTCTGGTCAGCCAAGGAAGCCTCTTGGCCTCTTTCCCCCTTTTTCCCCACATCGGGATCGTCTCCCTCTGTGCCCAAAGGATCATTTTCTTAAGGCACAGCCACCTGTCCTGGGCTCCCATCTCTTCAAAACTCTTACTCTGCAGTGCATCCTTGACGAAACACCTGAGTTCATTGAAATCAGCTTTCCTAAAGTCTAGCACTTTCACCCTACTAGTTACCTTACCCACTCGACGTCTTATGATGAATTCTATTATTTGGTGATCACTGTCCCCCAGGTGACCACCAATCTGTAGGTCTCCTACCATGTCATCCCCTGTTCAATGGCATGGGGCAGCAGGGATTGCCCCCCCCACCCAGCAGCACCCAGTGAGTCGGGGCTTTTTTTGCAAAGAGCTGGGGCGGGCGGAGCAGCTATTGCCAGGGCTGGGACAGCGAGAGGGGGATGGGGCCTGTGTGATTCAGATTCAGCTGATTTGGCAGCAGCCAAATCTTCGAATCAGATTCGGCCGAATCAATTCGGGACAGTGATTCAAATCACCGAATAGAATCACTGTCCCCTGAATCGCATGAATCCAAATCTGAAGCAAATGCTTGCCACTTCGCATAAACCTAATGCCCAACTTGAGTATGCCTAATTTACCTAAATATTCTTTCACTTTTCTTTTCTCTGTTCTGGCCCACCTTTCTATCCCCCTATAAAGCTTATATTAAGTATTCTGGTCACAATTAATCTTTTTTTTGTTAAGGTTGAAGCCTAACAACCTTAGCCATCCATCATTTGTCCTTCTGTCCTACTAACAATACTTTTCTTTGTCTTCCTTCCACATGTAATATATTTAGAAAACCTTTTTTTGTTGCCTTTCATGCTCTTTAATACCTGTAACTCATTTTGCATTTCTGAATTTATCCCTACATCCTTGGGTTATTCCTGTATACTCATTCTTAGTCATCTAGTTTTTGGACCGTTTCCTTCGGTTTTCATTAAAAAGCTCCAAATGTAGCCATGCTAGCCACTTACTATACTTTCTATCTTTTCTCTGCATCAGGGTATTTTGCCACTGAGCCTTTAATAATATGATCTTTTCCAGTAACCATGAATTCTCTTTTTTTTCCCTCAGATCAGTCAATTCTTCTCATTTAGTCTAAACCAAATCTAAAATAGCTTCTTCCACAGTAACTTACTCCACTTGCTGAAAAAAGATAAATTGTTCCCCAACACATCTCAGGGAATTGATGAGCTCTCTGTGTTCTATTGTGCAGATTTTCCAAAGAATATCTAAGCAATTACAATCATCCCCTTACCAACAGGTCTGTCTTTTAGATGCTTCAGCTTGTTGTTCAAAAAACCTTCATCTACCACCTCCTTCACCTGATTAGATATTTTATAGTATTCCCCTGCCTCAACATTGACCATATTCGGTCACCTATTATCTTGACCCAACCCACAGGCATTCAGCAAGGTTGCCTCTTACTTCTTCCTAGTCTTCAAGGTAAGTATACAGGGATGTATATTTTTAACATACAGTCAGAGGTGACCTAAGCAGGGTGTGGGGCCTGGGGCAAATCAGCCCATGCGGGGCCCCACCCCTGCTCCAGACCCAAAGAAGGTGCCACCACCCTCAGTGGTGGCAGTGTGGGGGTTAGCGAGCAGCTGGTTGCGGAGCTGTGCTCTGCCTGGCTCCGCACCACTGCTGCTCCGCCCAGCTCCGTTGGGCTCAACAAAGCACAGGGCCTGGGGCGGTTGCCCTGTTTTGCCCCCCCCAGGGACGGCCCTGCATACAGCACAGCACCTCCTTCTCCTCTCCCCTACTTGTCCTTCCTGAACAAGCTACACCCTTCTGTATCAACATTCCACTCTTGTGATTTATCCCAACAAGTCTCTGTGATACCAGTGATGTCATAGCTTTGACTGTGTATTAAGATTTCAAGTTTTTCCTGTTTATTCCCCATACACTTGAGGTGTTAGTGTACAGACATTTCAGATACTCTGCAGGCTGCCCCATTGTTCCTCCTTGTGTGTCTCCTTAGATGACATTTTCTATTTTCTCCCTCACATTCCATTCCTTTGACAAGATCATTTTTTTATTATTACTCACGTGTAGCCTTCTCTTACCAGCTCTCTTCAAGTCTAGTTTAAAGCCCTCCTCACTAAGTGGGTGAGTTAGTGTCCCAAGATGATCTCCTCCTCTGTCTGATGAACCCATCCTTTGTAAACAGCCTTCCTTCACTGCAAGACAAACCAAGGTCAAAGGGTCAAAGGCTTTCTCTCAGCACCCTATGAGCAGACATGCATTAATTTCCAATATGCATCTGTCCTCATTCTTTCCCAAAGAGGATTGATAAACTTTCCACTTGTGCCTCCACATCTATCAATTTCACTTCCAGAACCTCACAGTCATGGAGAAGTATATAGGATAGAAGCATTGTAGAGGTATTTTCATGGCTTATTACTGCTCAGTAAAATGTTACTTTGTGAACATCATGATTTTCTTATTTTGTCTTGTAAAACAAGTGTGAGAGCAACCAAATCAGTACCTACCTCACCAGATTCATAAGTTGTATATGTTACCACATTTTACTGTATGAATCAAGTACGGTTTATTCCCAAGGTGACACAAAATAACACATTGGCTGACTACATCTCACTTTAAGAGGTATTTTTTAGGCCTCCATCAGCTGTATAGTCCTCCAGTGGACTCTCGTATTTTCCTCTGCATCTAGCTATTCTAAAATCAGCAGATAGTCTCTACATTTCCCCCCTGCATTCTGCCAGCAACAATTGCTCCACAAATATCATGCAAAACACATATGCGACAAAAAAACCCCAAGACAAACATAAAAAAACCAACAAAAAATCAGGAATATTTGGCTTGCTGAGATCCTACCTAATCAAGAGACATCTCCAGTATTCTTTCAGGCTACAAAAATGCTTAATTTCTTCCCTGAGGGATTTGTTTTAGTTATGAGGTTTCCATTCATAATAACTAAGGTAATATGAGGTCAGTGCTTCTATTCAACAGATTACAGTCCAGAAAGTTATTTCAGGAGAATGAGCCACAAATGACAGTGCTGATAGCCACACCTGCCTGAATGATGGACTGTTGTTAAGCAACATTCACACACATACACATGTCCTAAAAATACACAGGAATGCATATATGATTTGATCAGGTGATTGCCATTCCAGATTATATGAAAACATTTTAATTCTTTGGGACTATTTAGCAATATTTCTGTCTCACAACAATAACCACAATAGAACACCAGCAAAAAGGAGTTTGGTGGCATTTATTTTTCTGCTGCTTCAGCTAGCTATTTATTCTGAAAACTTCTTTAGTCACTTTGACCAACAGGTAGCAACACCAATTAAAAATGTCCATGCAGTCACATACCAACTCTCATTTCTGGCTCTTGCTCTTTCCCTCAGGCTCTAAGTAGCTTGACCTCAATAGTACAAGTTAGGAAGACAGAGACAAACAGAATTAGCTCCCCCTAACTGGGCATGTCTACATGAGATGCTTACCATGCATTAGCCTAATAATGCTGCGCAGTAGCACGGTGGTTAAAAATCATGCTAATGGCCTACTACACAGTGTTATTAGGCTAATGCACAGTAAGCATCACAAAATAACCATGCACCAGTGCTACTGTGCAGTAACTCTAGTTACTGTGCAGTTACTTAGTACTTTATTAAGCAAGTACTAAACTAAATGCACAATATCTAAGACGCGTTAATGAATGTGTAGATGTGCCTGCTATGGAGGAATTGTTCTTTTAAGAACAAGTATCTCAAAGAAAAGGGGAAGAAGAGGTACAAGCTCTTGAATGACTGGAAAAAACTTCACTAACAATAGATACCTTCCAAAGGATGACTTGGGAAAAAATATGTTTATTCAAAACAGGTGTCTTCACATTGGTCTGGATGAAGCACACAGATAAAATTTTCAGGTGAGAAACAGTTTCTATTTCTGTATCTTCATCTGTGCTAGCTTATGTAGTAGAACTCAGACCATTCACAACCAGGCAATTCACAACCTGTTACAGTTGCAGAAGGTTACCAAATTAAGGACATGCCACTCATCTATTGATGACGTTTTTACTTCAGTGTCTGGAGAAGCAGCATCCTTTGAAGTTCCTCAGTGGTCCCACACAGCTGAGTGGAAAAGTGGTACCCTCTGAAATAAAAGCTGCAGCCAACACTGGAGAACCTCCACAGTCCTTCAAAGATGATTCTCAGCCCCTCACCTTCATAGTACCATAAGGAACTTAATAACTCTGCAAAGAATCCAGGTCCTACCATATTGTAGAGATACATTTATTGGAGTGGTGAGGACTACCAACTTTTTCCAGTGATTTATGGACATACACCTAATCAGAGCCAACATACACCAATCAGAGCAAAAATAATCACCCTTTAATACCTGCAAAAGTTCAACCTCTCTCCTAGACCCTCTGAACAAGTTTCCTTTCTCAAGTCAGAATGTGTCCAAAGCCTTAGTAGGTGGCAACTAGTTAGCAACCAGCACTTTGTATGTCTGGAGCATGGTGCAGAGCTGTTAAAAGTGCCTGACTCTGGCTGCTGGACTTCAAGTCTCATTCTAGACTCCTGCTGAAGGCTGCCCACTGTCAAGCAGCTGTAAATGGATATTCAGACTGAGGAATCAAAGGCAGCCAGATGTGATTCACTCCTTTGGGTGCCATTCACTACAGCAACTGTGTGCCTTAGCCAGGCTGCCCTGTGGACCACTAGGTCTGGAGATGATCAAGAAGAGTGTTACTGTCACTTCTTGTGTCTTCCATACAGCACATCTACTAATGCAGATCAAAGCTGCATTTGTTATGTATGACAGCATAGTTGACCCCTGTTGAATTTGTGATTCACCATAATCTCCCATCCTTCTCAGCAATGTGCCTTTCTAATCAGTTATCCCCAATTTTTTTTTTATTTTGTGCCTTTGATTTCAGTTCCCTAGGTATAGCACCTTACATTTGTCTATTGGAATTTCATGTTTTTGTTTATTGCTAGTTTTCCAATTTATCAAGAGTTTTTAAAATTCTAATTCTATTTTCCCAGGTGTTTACAAGTCCTCCTGGTTTTGTTTCATCTGCAAACTTGATTAGAAAGCTCTCTATTCTGGCATTCAAATCATTACTAACAATATTAAACAACTCTGGAGTCACAACAGACCCCTGTGGAATCCTGCTTGAAACCTACCATGCTGATATTGATTAATTTTAATTACTTTTTGCTTGTGGCTATTTAACCAATTATTTATCCATCTAATGGTAATTCTATCTAGTCCATATTTCTCCAGTTTACTTAAAAGAATGTCATTTGGGACCATGTGAAAAGGCAAGTCTAAAGTCCAGGTATATTACAGCAACTGCACTCTCCTCATCCATCAAGCTAGTTACCTTGTCAATGGAGGAAATCAAATTGTTTTAGCACAATTTGTTCTTAACAAATCAACATTAGTTCCAGTGATACTCCTCCTTCCTTCTCCAGGTTTTTTATGAATTGATAGCTTCACAATTTGTTCTAGTAACTTCTCAGATATTGAAGTTGGTCTGACCAGTCTATAATTCCCTAGGTCCTCCTTTCTTCCCTTTTAAATGATGGGCACTATGTTAGCCCTTCTCCATTCCTCAGGGACCTTGTCTTTCATACATGACTTTTTTGTCATTATTACTACCAGTGGCTTCAAGATTTTTTCAGCTAGTTCCGTAAGTATCCTGGGATAAATTTTGTCAAGACCTGTTGAATTAATTCACTCAAATTTGTCAACAGCTCTCTGAAATGCACTTTGCTTATTCTGGTCCACAGATTTTTCCCTTCTTTGTTTATAATAATTTTGTTAGCTGTCTGGTTGCAGTTTAAAAAAAAAAAATTCACTCCCCTGCCTCCCATCTACTCATTGATGCTGTTACAGCAGTGCCGGATTTAGGCTTAAGCTACTTAAACTACAATTTAGGGCCTCACAATATAAGGGGCCTCTAAATAAGGAAAAAAACGTGACTCAATATCAAGTTTTATAATAATCAGTTAGTAAATAAAGAACATAAAAGAGATATGGGAAAATAACTCTCTAAATATGGACATTTTTGTTGTAATATGACAAAAATATACATACATCAGATTATTTTTATTGTATAGGGCCTCTTAAGATGGACATAGTTTAGAGCCTCAGCATGTCATAATCCAGCACTGTGTTAGAGCAATAAAAACTTCTAAGTGTAGACCTGCATTAGAATCCTTTATAACCAGACAGTACAAAAGATGCTGTTTTTCAAAGAAACATTTAGGCCAAAAGTTACAGAGAGAACTTCTCAATAGCAGTGAGAAGCAATAGCAACATTTGTGAGGAAAGGAGATGTTTGAAAAATATGTTTCACCTCTGTGACAAAACAACAGCTAAGAGATTAGTTGTTATTCCTCATCATTCACCATTTTACAGCAATATTTAATTCCAATGTTCTTCCATCTCTCACATAGATGGAAAGCTGTCTTTTCACATAGATGGACAGTTGGCTCACTAGTTAATTATATTACAATGGGTAAGTAAGAAGAGTCCATTCACAAATCCACTTTCTTGAACGAGCTAAGTAAAACTGCTTACTAAAGCAACTTAAATGTTATTCTTTGTTAGGGAGGGAATGTAGCGGGAATGTAGCTGTCATAAAATAAGGCCAAGACCTCAGGGAAGGCGAGAGAAGCTAATGAAGAGGCCTGAAGAGGTAAAAGATTTAGGGATGAGATCTCAAGTGAATCCCTAAGTCTTAACAATTAAGGGTTCTAGTAACAGATGAGGGCTAGACAGACAACAAATTTACACTGGTGTAATTGAAATTATATCAGTGTAAATAAGTAACTGATAGATGATGAAATCCCTTAAACTGGCTTAATTTGCCACAACCTGGTGGAGAATTACCACTGAAAGAATCAGGGGTAAAACTTTTACCAGTGTAAATTACACTAGTTTAAATTAGGGCTGTTAATTAATCACCATTACCATGTGTGATTAACATGTTAATTGGTTGCGTGAATTTTTTTACCAAGTTAATCACTCACATGGTTCTGGAGCCTGTGCCTGGGCTCAGCTCCACTGCTGTCACCACTGCCACCAAGCCACCCAGTAGGGCAGCAGTGGCAGTGCAGAGGAGCTGCAGGGCAGCCTAGGTGCAGGCTCCAGGCTGCCACAGCAGGAAGGTGGAGGGGGGTGGCATGCACACACAGACACATGAGCAGCTAGGAACGCAGACTGGCGGTGTGTAGAGCAGCGCCCAGCAGGTAAGTCTGTGAGGGGCAAAGGGTGGGGGGAGAGGAAAGGGGCAGAGGGTTAGATTGAGTCCCCCATGGTAAGGGAGGAAGTGGGGCAGGGGCAGGAGCTGGGGTGGATGGGCTGGAGCAGGTCACATGAAGGAGGCGTAGCAGCTTATCTGGAGCGCTAGGGGGACATGGCTTCCCACCACTGCACACCCCCAAGGGAGGCATAGGGGGCATGCACCCCTCGGATTTGTGCACAGGGCAGAGGCAGGCTGCCCACTGTGGGCTGGGGCTCTGCACCCTGCTCCCTTTGCACTGGGAGCCACATGCTGGCTGTGCATCCCCTGCCCGCCTGTCAGCAGGAGTCACATGGCATTGCATGGCTCCTAGGCAAAGGCATCACGGTGCAGAGCCCCAGCTTGCAGCAGGCAGCCTGCCTCTGCCCTGTGCACAAATCCGGGCGGCACATGCTGCACATGCCTCCCTGGGGGTGCATGCAGCACCCACAGCTCCATCCCATTCACCAAGGCCCCTGCCCCACTCCCTCCCTCACCATGGGGGCCTCGATTTGCCCCCACCCCCTTCCCCTGCCCAGTCTCCTCCACAGATGTAGCTGCTGGGTACTGCTCTACACACGTCTGGGCTGCATTCCTGTAGCGTTACCATATTTCCAATTTCAAAAAAGAGGACCCCTTTTGGGGAGGATATGATTGTGAGGGGGGCCCATGTCCTACCCATGCTCCTCACTCCCAAGCTACAGGCCCCCCAGCCCTGCTGCTGCTCCTCACTTCTGACCCACAGTGCCCTGCATCCTGCCAGGGTGTGCAGGGGCCCCCCCTCCCTGGGCTCCAAACCCTCCCCCCACATCCACAGCCCCCCACACCTTCACAAATTCTTCCCCACACATACACCCCACCCCAACTATACAAAGTGTCTGCATAATTTTGCATAATTTTGAGTTTTTCTGTGCATAATGTTGAGTTTTTAGCTGTGCAATTAAAATCACAATTAATTGCAGCTAATTTTTTTAATTGTGCAACTAATCACAATCACATTTTTTAATCATTTGACAGCCCTAGTTTAAATGCTGTCTATCCATTGATCCCAGGGTAGCCATTCACTGAAACAAACAAATTATTACCTGCTCCCCTGCCACCTATTAGTGACACAAATCTGGTTATCTATACTGTGAGCTACTCCAGGATATCTATGTGTCTGTGCCTTCCTGTAATTCACAAAACAAATGTAAAGTATACTGGGATTTGTGTTCATGTAGCCATGTCCAGAAGACAAAGTATGCACTCCCAGGCTCGTACTGAACAGCTTCTGAAAGAAACATAGAACCTGACAGACAATTTCTTAGCAACTACTCTCTGTATCCTGTGCCATCTGAAAAAGGCTTTAATAACCCCAAACTAATACCATTTTTTACAAAACCAGTACAGCATTTAAGTGAGGATGGCCTCATCATTGGAACATTGCTTGGGAAATCAATTTAGCTTGGTGATAAGCAGCACTCATTGCCAGTCACTAAATGGGACATTAGCATAAAAATCTGCTTAATGGACACTCACTGAGCCTGTTAACCCAGTTGGAAATTCTGAGTACCAGTCTTGTTTGGAAAAGTGACAATGAGTCTGATTTTTGTCCTTTTATTTTTATCCAGTAAAGTATTATTTTGTTTTGTCTTTTCCATGAAACTTAAATAGTGACCTTTCTCCTGATTGTTGTTAACCAGCATGCATGCAGGCCTGAATATTCCTAATTATGAGGATTCTATAATTGTATTATTATAGAATATAGTACATTTATATTCTGTAAATATTGGCTGCTCTTCACCCAGGACAGCATTTTGATACTACACTGGAAGGACAACAGGGTTGTCATCCTAAGAATTTTTTTCCCCTGACAATCTGCAATTTTTTTACTGACAACCAAACTTTTTAGTGACATGTTTTTACTGATATATATTTTACATAATGTAAATATAACTCTTCTGGTAGGCCCCAGCTAGAAAAGCTGGGTTCAAACTTAGGGGCTTAACACTATCCATAGTAAAAAAGCTTAGTTGTCAGTAAAAGGTTTACAGTAAAAAAAATTGTTGAGTTGCCAATCCTGCTTGAATGAAGCAGTTTTACACTGCTCCCTCCCCTCCCCAAGGGTTCCCTTATTAATCCCCATACCTTGATGCCCCAGAATGCACCCTCCATCATGCTGTCCCACCCGGACTTACCCATGCCATCCCTGCTCCCACAAGGAAACCTACCTGCACCCAGCAGTATTATAAGCAGCTGATGGGAAGTAGTAGCAGTACATGGCTGAGGGGAAGAAGTCTACAAAGCACTGAGAAAAGACTCCTTGTAGGTTGAAGCATTCCTGCTTAGCTACCACGTGGTGCTGCTGTGTTCTGTCTGTCCTTCAGTATTGCACCCAGTTTCTTTCTGACCACAAGGATTCAATCAGCTCAGACTGCTTAGAGTTTTTACTGACAGCTTAATTTTTTAATAGACTTTATAGACAGGCAATTTGAATTTGAATTTTTACTGAATGTCCATAAATTTAAAGACAGTTGGTAAACCTGAAGGACAGTTTCTTGATTAAGGTCCTAGAGGACTTAATTCCCTGGTCTGCAAGAGATCCTTCCTATGTTACTTTAGACAATTCACAACTCATTCCAACTCATTTCTGATTTTGAAACACGGGGCAATACATATTTCATTTCTCTGCCTCTGATTACTCAGGTGTTATCTCTTCAAGACCATGACTATCTTTTCATTATGTGTACAAGACTGAGAAGTTTGCAGCTCCGATACTGGTTAAGGTCTCTTGGGACAACTTGACTGTATGTTATGAGTAATAGAAAATTGTATATTAATAATGGTGTAGCAGGGCTGCATGGCTCAGGATCTGCAGCTGCAAGCCTGCTCCAGAGGACTGAGCCAGCTGACAAAGATAATTAGCTGGCTCTGTGGAAGTTAAAAGGCTCCCAGAGAGACTGAGCCCAAAAAAGAGACAGGAAAGTCTTGGAGCTGGAGATAGAAGCCCAAGCCAGGACTCTCTCCATGGATCCAAGATTGTAAAAAAACACATACTGGAATGAAAGTGATAGAGGGAAAAGAGTGAGAAGCTAGTGGCTGCAGACCCAAGCCCAGGCACTCTCATTGGTTTGCGAAAAGACCACATGCTACTTGTTTGCTTGTGTTGTTAATTGTTTGTATTGATTCCTGTTGGGAGGGAGTTTGCCTCAGGAAAACAGGGACAATAAACAAAGACTGCAAGCAAACGACAACTGCTCGAGCTAAGCAAATCCCCAACCTGCTATAAATGGCAATATTCAGTTGTTTACATATGTACATAACTGCATGTTATTAACAGCACATAATGTATTTTCTCACAGACATCATAGAATCATAGAGAAGTAGGGCTGGAAGGGACCTCCAGAGGTCATCTAGTCCAATTCCCTGCCAAAGGCAGGATCATCCCTATCCAAACCATCTTATACATTGTCTAACCTCCTAGCAAACTACACAGCCAACCCAGGCTTAATATCCTAATCTGCCACAGGTAAAGCAGGGAGACCAAAATGGCCAACATTCTGCTGCTACAAAGTTTGTTAAAATACCATTGATACACCCCAGAAAGAGGGCCTATAGAGGAAGGTAAAAACCCCCGCAGTCTGTACCAATCTGATCATGGGGCAAAAATCCTTCCTGTCCTTAAATAGATTCATAGATTTATAGATGCTAGGGTTGGAAGGGACCTCAACAGATAATTGAGTCCGACCCCCTGCTTAGGCAGGGAAGAGTGCTGGGGTCAGATGACCCCAGCCAGATGCCTATCCGGCCTTCTCTTAAACACCCCCAAGGTAGGGGAGAGCATCACTTCTCTTGGAAGCCCATTTCAAATTTTAGCCACCCTTACTGTGAAGAAGTTTTTCCTGATATCTAGCCTAAATCTGCTTTCTGTCAGTTTGTGACCATTGTTCCTTGTTACCCCAAGAGGCACCCTGGTGAATAGAGCATCTCCAATCCCTTGCTGCGCCCCCACAATGAATTTGTAGGCAGCCACAAAATCACCTCTCAGCCTTCTCTTGCGGAGGCTGAAGAGGTCCAAGTCCCTCAGTCTCTCCTCATAGGGCTTGTCCTGTAAGCCCCTAACCATACAAGTGGCCCTCCTCTGGACCCTCTCGAATCTATCAACATCCTTCTTGAAGTGTGGTGCCCAAAACTGGACACAGTACTCCAACTGCAGTCTGACCAATGCCGCATAGAGGGGAAGTATCACCTCCTTGGTTCTATTTGTTATGCATCTGCTGATGCACGATAAACTGTGGTTAGCTTTGCTGATGACTTTGTCACACTGACGACTCATGTTCATCCTGGAGTCCACTAGGACTCCAAGATCCCTTTCTGCTTCTGTGCTGCTGAGAGGGTGACGTCCTAACCAGTAGGTGTGCTGGATATTTTTGCGGCCTAAGTGCAGCACTCTGCATTTGTCCTTGTTGTACTGCATCCTATTGTGTACTGCCCACTTTTCTAACCTGTTCAGGTCTGCCTGCAATCGTGTGCCCTTCACCCCACAATTTAGTATTGTCTGCAAACTTGGACAAAGTACACTTCACACCCACATCCAAGTCACTGATGAAGATATTGAAGAGCACAGGTCCAAGGCCTGAACCCTGCGGGACCCCACTACCTAGTGGTCTACTACCACTCTCTGGGTGCGACCACTAAGCCAATTTGCCACCCACTGGACCATGTAAACATCTATATCACAGCTTCTTAACTTATTTATGAGAATGGGGTGAGATACTGTATCAAAGGCCTTGCTAAAATCCAAGAAAACAACATCCACCTCTACTCCTGTGTCTAAGCATTTTCTGACCCTGTCATAAAATGAAACCAGATTGCTCAGGCATGATCTATCTGCTATGAATCCATGCTGGTTGCCTTGCTGCATTATTTTTCCTGATGGACTCCCACAAGTAGGATCCTTCATAATCTTTTCAAAGACCTTTCCAAGGATGGAGGTGAGACTGCCTGGCCTATAATTACTGGGTGATTGGTATGACCCTGAGCAAAGGAGCAAAAGCCAGGAACCTTTGGGTTTAAGTCCCAGCATAATTGGCACACCCCAGTCACAATCCCAAGCCTTGGCTGCAGACAACACCCAGTGCTTCTGAGGAAAATGTAGCAACAGGAGAGGAAAACATTTCCTCCCAGCTCCATGCGGCAATCAGAAAAGTCCAGAAGCATGGTAAATAGTAGTAGAAAATAGGCATAGCTAAGCCTAGATCATCCCTAATGTCTGTCCAACCTCTTCTTGAACACCTTTCAGTGATGGAGAGACCAAAACTTCCCTAGGCAATCTATTCCATAGCCTCACTGTTCTAACAGTGAAGAAGTTTTTCCTGATATCCAATCTAAAACTACTTTGCTACAACTTCAAGCCAATGGTCCATGTCCTACTCTCTGCAGCAAGAAAGAAAACATATTTTCCCTCTTCTTTATGGCAGTTCTGCTATCATGTCCCATCTTAAATGCCTTTTCCACAAGCTGAATATGCCTATTTCCTTCAAACTTTCATCATATGACTTGCCTTCCAAGCCCTTGATCATTTTTGTTGCCTGCCTCTGGACCCTCTGTAACTTTTCCATGTCTTTGTAAAAATGTGGATCCCAAAACTACACACAGCACTCCAGATGAAGCCTAACCAGTGCCAAGTAGAGTGTCACCCTCTATGTTTCATGTCTTGCATCTAATTCTTTCATTGTTGCATTCCAAAAACACATTTGCCTTTCATGCAGTTGCGGACTCACCCTGCAGACTCATATTGAATCTGTGATCTACCAAACCCCGCCATATCATTCTCCACAGTGCTGCCATCTAGCCAGGTGTCACCCAATTTGTATTTTTGATTATTCCTTCTGATGTGGAGCACTTTTCATTGGTAGCTTTGAATTTCATCTTGTTAGCTGCATCCCAGCTTTCCAATCTATCAAGATCCTTCTGAATTGCACTCCCATCCTCCAATGTGTTCTCAATCCTTCCCAGTTTAGTGTTGTCTGCAGACTTGCTCAAGAAACTCTCGATTCCAGCACCCAAATCATTAATGTACGCACTGAACAGAACTGGAGCCCTGTGGGACTGCACTCAAAATCTCCTGCCGTTCTGACATGGATCCATTTATAATTATCCTTTGTTTGCAGCTATTGATCCAGTTATCTATTCACTTGATAGTAGTTTTGTTTAGCCCACATTTTCCTAATTTGTTTAGGAGAAAGTCACTTGGAAACTTGTCAAAAGCCTTGCTGAAGTTTATATACACTATATCCATGGCAATCTCTTCATCCACTTAAGTGGTTACTTTGTCAAAGATCAAATTTCCCCCCAAAATCAGACTCCCAAAATTAGGTTGCATGTTTTAAGCAGGGAAGCTGTTTTCTCCTCTGGAAAAGGAGCACTCCTGGAGACACTGTGCATGTCATGCACCTGCCAAGATGACTACTGTTTGAGTCTGCTCAGCATACTGAAGGGATGGAGTCTTGTGTTAACAGCTGTAACTACTGGCTGAGCACTATAGCTTATGCCTGAAGCAGCAAGTGAGCTGTTGATAATATCTTGATGAGGCTTGTAATGTGGAATCACCTTGTTTACAGAAATGTATGTAAAGAACTACTTATAGTAAAGAAGTAACAATCCTGTTACTACCTTTTGAAAGGGTGTGGGGCTAGCCTTGTGGGAACATAAAGTATCCAGGAAATGTGATGTTGCAAGAGACAGTCTGCCACACCAAGAAGTTCCCAATGCCACACTTCCTGGCTGCTATCTATTTCCAGGAGGAGTTAATCTATGTCATACAGCTAGCCAAGACTATGGAAAAGTCTTTTTTACCCCTATATTCTACCTTCCAGAAACAAGGTGCGTATTTTATTTGGGGGGCATGTCTGCAAAAAAAATACAGCCATTGTCTCTCATTTATGACTGAACTCCTAAAAATAAGAACTTGTTTAAACTTCATCTTCCAGTCTTAGTGAGGAAGTATAAAAGAAAAAAAAAGGTTGTTCCTTCATTATTTATTAGTCAAGAATTGCACAAAGCAATAAAGAAATACAGTGACAAAAGAACAGTTACAGCATCATGCCTGTTAGAGCACAATGGAAGTAAGCAGTCTGACCTTCATGATGAAGATCCCAAGTCTTTAAATGAACTCACCATGTCTTCCCTTCTCTTTCCTGGCAGGATTTCTTTACATACTTTTTTCAAGCTCAGACTTGCAGTTTTGCAAGGTATATCACTTTCAGTTTTGGGCTTTTTGGGGGTGGAGGGGGTGGGTAAATTATTGCTTGATCAAGAGAAGGAGTGCAAGTTTAAATTCCCTCCTTGATCTGTGTGTTGGATCCCACCGGTTTCAGAATAAAGATGCAAGGGGAGAGGTGAGAGAAAGATTCAGACTTCAATCCTTTTTCAGGCCAGGCAGGGACAGGAGTGTGGAGAAGCAGCAGGAACTGCTGGATAATAGAACAGGTCTGGACAAGAAGTGAGGAAAGAAACTACTTTCCCTCCAAATGGGATTGTGGCAGTCCCATAGAGTTATTCTTCCACTGTCGTCAAACATCATAGAAACCAGTCGATAGCTCCTTTGAAACCACTAGAACTTCTACCTGCTTTTCCCTCTCCCATCTGTAGCAATGTCCACTACTTACAGAAGCAATGCACATAGGAAGGCTGCCACCCAGCCAGATGGCAGTGACTTCTGCGCAGCATGGGTGGTTATGGTCAATATGGAACTGACAAGTGTGCCTCAAAACTTGGAATTTTTGTTTCATAGGAAATTGCAATATTTCAATTTTTTTAATAGGAACCAAAACAAGCATTTCTGAAATATCCTGCTAAATAGTTAGCCTGAAACATATGTTTTGAAACAAATCATTTTTAGGATGTGGTTTCATTAATAGTATATCTTCTCATATGTATCACCTAATATGCCAGTAGTAGTGTATAAGCAGCCCCACTACTGACATCATGACATAATGGTTGAAATATTCTATTATTTTATCTTATTTTGAAAGTCATCGAGGTCAACCAGTATTTAGTACTGATTGAAACATCTTGTCTTATTTTTTAGATCAAAGTCTTCCTCTGCTTTCTGTCAAAGTAGCAAAGTGCTGCATACAGTGCTGACTAAAACGAGAGACTTTGACCTAGAAAGGAAATACTGTATTAAAACATGTCAGAACTACAACATGTCTTGAAATCATTTAAAGATAATGAAAATATAAAAATTAAAACAATATAAAGACAAAATGATGGCATTCCAATACAAAAATTTAGTTTCAAAATAAATTAAAATTTTCAAATAAAAAATTCATTTTGAAATATTTTTCTCAGAAAAGCATGAATTGAAGTGACACATTGTGAAATGCTTCAGTTTTGATGAGAGCAGCATTTTTAATTAGAAAGCACTTTGATAACAACAATTCCACTGAGCTCCTACAGACACATCAGAGGGAGTAGTAGAGTGAAGATAGATGTGGAGCCACCAGGAGAAAGAAAGGAGCAGAGGTGATTTTGCATTAATATTTTGGATGGTGAAATAAAGGTGCAGTGGGATGGAACTCTTCAGAAGTTGCAGGAGATGTGAAGAATCAAGGCCTGGGAGAAAGGAATCTTTTAAATCTAATTTATGTAAAGCCTCACACAAGAAGTCCTCCTTTTGACAAGTGATACTTTAGTCATTCGGGTGATGAAACCCAACAAGAAGTCTTCCTTTTGACAAGTGATACTTCAGTCATTAGGGTGATGAAACCCATTCTGAGCTAAGCTCTGCCCATAGATCTGCTTCTCTTGATCTCAAGAATTCTCCTCACATGGGTTGTGTAAGCTCCTAACTCACTTTCTACAACATCTTCCAAATGGACAGCAGTCAAATAATGATTTTGGAATACTGCCTTCTGTGGTTTGGTGTAGCAAGCAGCTCAGCAAGTATGGCGCAAAGCTCCAAAATAGCTCACAACTGCTTCACAGAGTTCAGCAAGAGCTTATTGCGATTTTTGTCATCTGGGATTTTGCAAAGTTTGAAAATATTTACAAAATGAATCCATACTTCTCAGTGAAAGATAACTTTTTATGGGGATTGAGACTGAGCTCAAGGTCCTGCCAGATGTGCTGACCAATATAGCAAGATATGTTTCAGGTACACAATGTGAACAGCCTATAACCTAGTTCTTGCTGCCTGACATTAAACAAGGCCAACATGTTCTGATTGGAGTCATTTTGGCTTGATTCCTCACAACTCCTAATGCTGTCATCAGTTGTCTTGAATTCCAGGTCAACCAAGTCAGCAAAGAAAAATGTGCAAGGTATCCCATCCCACACAAGTCTGACATATATTGACCTGCATCTGATGAAGTGAAGTTGAGTTTACAAAAGCTTGTGCTCTATATATATCTTATTTAGTTAATTTATAAGATGCAAATCTCCCCCGACTAACACAGCTAACTACCTCTCTGCATATTGATTTGTGTAGTTATGAGCCTGGTTTCATCAAAAAAACCAAAGTTTTCCTCATCCATCTCTGAGACTTTCTTCACAGATTTTGCAACCGTCTCTGGAGAGTCTTGCATGGTGGGTATTATACATGGCGGATCCAAGGTTAAGGGTATTTTTGACTACATGCTGCCAAGAGTTTCAAATCATCTAAAACTGAATCAAGTGTAGCAGCTGGGTCTGCCTTAAACAGAGCCAGAATGAGCAGTGTTTGCACCCCGAGCAAATCCTATGGGAGAGTGGGGTAGAGGGAGGGGAGGGTTTTGAGAGTGCAAGGGGTGAGGGGTGGGGGTGAGAGGGCACAGAGGTCTTACCTACGCCAAGGACTCAAAACCCCTCAAAAGAAAAGTCACCAGCTGTGGCTGCTGCTTCTGACACTGCTGCCACAGCATGATCTGCCTGCTCCAGCTGTTGCTTTTACAGGTGTCTGTGCATGAAGCTGCAGCTGCTGCAAGGGCAATGCCCTGGAGCAGCATTTGTTCCTGGGGTGAGGACTTAGGGGGGGTAGGAGGTGATTCTGATGCCCTGCTTCCCCACCCCTACTGACTCTGCTGGCTTTGAAAGAAACGAAAAAGAATGTCTCCATGTAGGCTAGGGACAGAAATTACACATAAACCAATTTAAGTGATCAGAAACTGATTTAAAACTGTAACAGAACATAAATACAGCACACATAAACCAGTTTCAAAATGGCCAAAACTGGTTAAAGGTAAACCTGGTTGAATGTAGTATAAGACTTGACTGATTTAGGTCAAATCGATTTATGGAATTTTTGTCCCAGACCCCTTCCTGGTTTAAATTAAATCAGACTCCCCCAGCATCCCAGCATGCTCTGCAGCCCAGGGCTGGGCTGTGCTGTCTGCTTCAGAGAGCAGGGCTGGCCCTGCTTCTCTGCTTTCTACGTGGTGCAAGGGTGGGGGTATAGCCACACACCGACCTGGCATGGCGCCCTAAGGCGAAGGAGCAGGGAGGGGGTTTATTCTTCCTCCCTCCCCTCTCCTCTCGGGGACTGCAGCTGGGGTCTGGCCAGGAGGAGCAGCCCCTGTCAGGGTAATCCCCCCGCACTGCTACAGCAGCAGGGGTCATGGTCCTGCCATCTATCTGCCATGCCCACTGCTGGGGCTGGGCCACTGAGCCAGGCCAGCCCACGGGCACTGCCGAGGGTGGGTCTGAAGGGGCTGGCCCAAGCCGCTGAGACAGCACCGCACAGAGCCTCCCCGCCACCCTGTGGTGGGTAAGAAAGAGGAGGGGGAGAGCCCCACACGCTGCACTGGCTCCCAGACAGCCTGGCCTGGCCTGGCCTGGCCTGGGCACAGGGAGCCAGGAGAAAATTGGGCACACAGCTCTCACAGCCCCAGCCCTAGCTGGCTGGGAAGGGCCCCAGTCCCTCTGCACCCACCCTCAACAGCGCCCACAGGCTGGCCCGGGTCAGTCCCAGCCTGAGGCGAGGCAAATGGATGGTGGGACTCGGATGGGCCATGGGGACAGGGCCCTTCCCAGCCAGCTGGGGCTCAGGCTGGGGCGTGGGAGCTGTGCACCTGGATTGCTCACAGCTCCCCACACCCAGGCCAGGACAGGCCGTCATAGATTCATAGATGTTAGGGTTGGAAGGGACCTCAATAGATCATCCGACCCCCTGAATAGGCAGGAAAGAGTGCTGGGTTTAGATGACCCCAGCTAGATGCCTATCTAACCTCCTCTTGAAGACCCCCACGGTAGAGGAGAGCACCACCTCCCTTGGGAGCCCGTTCCAGACCTTGGCCACTCGAACTGTGAAGAAGTTCTTCCTAATGTCCAGTCTAAATCTGCTCTCTGCTAGCTTGTGGCCATTATTTCTTGTAACCCCTGGGGGCACCTTGATGAATAAAACCTCACCAACTCCCTTCTGTGCCCCCGTGATGAACTTATAGGCAGCCACAAGGTCGCGTCTCAACCTTCTCTTGCGGAGGCTGAAGAGGCCCAGGTGCCCCAGTCTCGCCTCATAGGGCTTGGTTTGCAAGCCCTTAACCATACGAGTGGCCCTTCTCTGGACCCTCTCCAGGTTATCCACATCCCTCTTGAAGTGCGGTGCCCAAAACTGCACGCAGTATTCCAACTGCAGTCTGACCAGCGCCCGATAGAGGGAAAGTATGACCTCCTTGGATCTGTTCGTCATGCATCTGCAGATGCACGATAAACTGCCATCAGCTTTTCTGATGGCTTCGTCACACTGCCGACTCATGTTCATCTTGGAGTCCACCATGACTCCAAGATCCCTTTCCGCTTCCGTTCCACCAAGCACGTCATTTCCTAGGCAGTAGGTATGCTGTACATTTTTCCTGCCTAGGTGCAGCACTTTGCATTTCTCCTTGTTGAACTGCATTCTGTTGTTTTCTGCCCATTTGTCCAACCTATCCAGGTCTGCTTGCAGCTGTTCCCTGCCCTCCGGCGTGTCCACTATTCCCCACAGTTTTGTGTCATCCGCAAACTTGGACAGAGTACACTTCACTCCCTCGTCCAAGTTGCTGATGAAGACATTAAAGAGTATCAGTCCAAGAACCGAGCCCTGCGGGACCCCACTGCCCACACCCTTCCACGTCGATACCGACCCATCCACTACGACTCTCTGGGTATGACCCTCTAGCCAATTCGCCACCCACCGGACTGTGTAGTCATCCACATCACAGCCTCTTAACTTGTTCACCAGTATGGGGTGGGATACCGTATCGAAGGCCTTCCTGAAGTCTAAGTATATGACATCCACCCCTCCTCCTGTGTCCAGGCGTTTTGTAACCTGGTCATAAAAAGAGACTAGATTAGTCAGGCATGATCTACCTGCTACAAACCCGTGCTGGTTTCCCCTCAGCATAATTTGTCCTGCCGGGCTCTCGCAAATGTGAGCCTTGATAATTTTTTCAAAGACTTTGCGAAGGATGGAGGTGAGACTGACTGGCCTATAGTTGCCCGGGTCCTCCTTCCTCCCCTTCTTGAAAATGGGGACCACATTGGCCCTTTTCCAGTCCTCTGGGACTTGGCCCGTGTGCCACAACTGCTCAAATATTACCGCCAGCGGCTGTGCAATGACGTCGGCCAGTGCCTTCAGCATCCTCGGATGGAGCTCATCCGGGCCTGCCGACTTAAATGCATCCAGTTCCTCCAAGTGACCCTGTACCATCTCAGGGTCTACGCTTGGTAGTCTGGCATCCTGCTGCTGCCTCTCTACCATCCCAGTGAGAGCCTTGTCCTGCTCCTCACTTAGAAACACTGAGGTAAAGAACTCGTTGAGGAGTTCAGCCTTGTCCCCGCTGTCCATCACCAATTGCTTCTGCCCATCTAGTAGGGGTCCTATTCTACCCTGGGCCTTCCTTTTACTCCCTATATATCTAAAAAACAATTTTTTGTTATCTTTTACTTGGGATGCCATCCTCAGCTCCATGGTAGCTTTGGCCCGTCTAACTGCCTCCCTACATGTGCGAGCAGAGGAGGTATACTCCTCTTTGGTAATCTCTCCCCGTTTCCACTTTTTATATGCTCCCCTTTTAGTCCGCAGGCTGCCCTGGATTTCTCTGGTCAGCCAAGGAAGCCTCCTGGCCCCTTTCCCTTTTTTTCCTCGCATCAGGATCGTCTCCCTCTGTGCCCGAAGGATCATTTCCTCAAGGTACAGCCACCCTTCCTGGGCTCCCATCCCATCAAAACTCCTACTCTGCAGTGCATCCTTGACTAATCTCCTGAGCTCATTGAAATCAGTTTTCCTAAAGTCTAGCACTTTCACCCTACTAGTTACCTTACCCACTCGTCATGGTGTTGCAGCTTTGCTGGGAAGGGCCCTGCCTGGCCTGCGCTGGCCCTTCTGCACCTGCCCTCAGCAGTGCCCACAGCTGGCCCCGCTCAGCCCCAGCTAAGGCTGGTGGAGCAAGGCCAGCCTGGGCCAAGCCCCAGGGGCAGGGCCCTTCCTAGCCGGAGGTAGGGCTCAGACTGGGGCCACAGGAGCTGTGTGCCTGGATTGCTCCCAGCTCCCCGTGCCCAGGCCAGGCTGGGCTGTTAGGAAGCTGCTGTAGCAGACAGGGCTCTCTCCCTCCTCCTCCTCCTCCTCCTCCTCCTCCCCCACCATGGGGCCGGGGTAGGGGGGGCAGGTCTCTGTGTGGCGCTGCCTCAGTGGCCAGCCTGGGCTGTCACAAAGGGCTCTCCTCCTCCCCTGCTGCTGCTGTGTGGCAGGGGGAGAAAAACTATGCTCCTGGCTCTCCACACCCAGGCTGGGCTGGGCTGCCAGGGAACCTCTGTGGTGAGCAGGGCTCTTCCTCCCCCACCAAGGGAGTAGGGGGTCTGGCCATGCCTCCACTCTTGCTGCCAGCTGCAGGCCACACTCCCCCCCCCAGCTCCCCAAAGCCTGGCAAGGGCTGCTTCTCCACCCCACTTCAGGCACACCCTAGCTGGGGTCCCTGCAGGCCAGGGTGGGGGTTTAAACCCCTCCTCAATCATACTCAGGCACTGCTGGGGCCTGGCCACCCCAACTCAGTTTCCCTTGGCCACTGTGGAGGTGAAGAGAGGGCTCGCTCTAGTGCCACACAGCTTCTGGCCTGAACCACTGCAGGCATGTGCCCGCATTTCCTGAATCTAAAGTGAATGTCTATGCACTTGAAAATTGGTTCAATCTACACAGGTTAGACTAACCTGCAAACATTGAATCAATTCAGGTTCGAGCTTTTAGAACATCTGCACTTAGCAGTAGTGTTTGTAGAGAAATGTTTCGGACCAAAGTGTGATTTTGTGTTTCTGCGCATTTCACAAAAACTATAGCAGGGTCAGAAAAATCTGTTCTGTGAGACCTCCTCTGAGATATAAGAGGGCTCCCTGTTTATGAGAGCTTCTTATGCTTTCGGAGAATTACACCAGACATGAAATAACACCTACAGATTTGTAGCTTTCTGTTGCGTGTCTTAAGTTCTCGTAATTCCATGCCATTTACTTGTGGTCCATGGGCTTTTCACTTGCTTGGCCCAGGGCCATCCCTATTACTCTCTCTTGATTCAGGCTGATGACTTTCTTAACCCAAGTCCCAGCTCGATGGTTTAATGTATTCCAGACATTTTTCACAGACAGTTTTTAGCTAACCAAGTCTGAATGGATACAATTCTTAGACCAATGCATTTTAAATAGTAAAAGCCAGATCCTATTTCCTTTCATGCTCCTAAGTGGCAGTTTCATGGCCAACATAACTGCAGTTTTAGGCAATTACACAGTTTGCAATCCAGTAAAGAGATGCTGATCCCGCACTTCCCTACTGAGCATATTCAATAGATTGCCCTGTGGCCAAACATAATTGCCCTGGAACACACATAACACCAGGCAAGTCCCAAAAATTCAGTCACACCTTTTAGTCCAATGGCAAGCACACTTGCCCAGGATGCAGGGGACCCAAGTTATAGTCTGATCTGACCCAAAGGGGGTTTGAGCTTGTGTCTTCTGCTTCTCATCAAAGTACTTTAATTGCTAGGCATTTCCCAGAGCACCCTTCTACTGAAGCTGGCTCACTTGACAGCCAAGATGGGAAAGATGTATAGGGACAGGAACGCAGCACAGTGATATGGATACTGCCTTGGAAGGAATAAGACCCTGGGTCTAGCCTGGCCTCCTGCTCCTAATGGGGCATAAGCTATCCCGGTGCTGTTTATCCAATGAATATTAAAAGCAAGGTGCAGTCACCCCCTTTGAGAGGGCTGGAAAGTACTCTGGGCGAAGTCTGGAGCTGTGGTTTTCAACCTGTGGTCTACAGATCCCTGGAGGTCCGCAGACTATGTCTAAGGGGTCCGTGGAAAATAACTATGATCCATCAAAAGCATGTAAATACCCATACTTACAAGCCAAAGTGGCCTGCACCTCCTTTCAAAAATTTTTAATGATCCGCAAATGAAAAAAGGTTGAAAATCACTGGCTTAGAGCACAGCATGGTGTTTAAAGCACTTTGCTTGGGAGACAAAGACAGAAGCTCCAACCCCACTTGGGCGAGTGGAGCCTAGAACCTGGTCTCTGCCTCCCTGGGCAAATGCCCTAACCACTAAGCTATTACACTAAAGGGACAGGTCTTTTCTAGCATCTAGGCATACAGAGCAATCCCATTTTGCCACAGGTGGAAATAGAATTTTAAAATGTGAGCACCAAAAATGGCACTTACGTGGCTACTTATGCATTGCTTAGGCACACGAAAAGAATTTGAATTTAGCCTGAAGTGCAAAAGAAAAAGATTGATTTGAAAATCCAACTGCCTCAGGCAAGCAGGAACATTATGCATCTGCAGTTGCAAGGTTGCCACAAGCATTAGCGAGGCCATCTCCCTCCTAAAGGCAACTGGGATTGCACTTTGCAACAGCAACATGGAATCTAATTGGAAGTTATCTAACCACAGAGCCTACGCTGGCTTGGCCCACAAATTACCCTGGAGCTTGCCTTTCTAGCAAAATTCTCATCTTTGAACCATCTGCCTACAAGCTGCAAGCCTCATTCTCCCTCTTTAGATCCATTCAGACTGTGTCCTGCAGCAGCTACTATATTTGCAAGAGTTTTTACACAGCTTGTTCTGGCTGGGCTGGAAAACTAAGCTATTGCCTATCTTCTAGCAAAGATAACTTTGAATTGTCTCATTGCACCTGCAAAGCCCACACCGCCTTGTCCACTCCCTGCAAAGAGGTCACCTGAGGCATGCTTAGCAGGCTCTTTCTCCCAGAGGTGTTAAGGTTCAGGCCCAAATATGTCAGCACTGATTGGTTACTTTGCTCAGCCTCTCCTTCCCACTTCCCCCTCTTTGCACCTGATACAAATCAGCTCTTTTCCCTACAATGCCAGCTGGCCTTCTGACCAGGTCAGGTGGATGCTGCTACTTATAATATAATGCAGCCTGCCCTAGGCTCTGCTGTTGTTTTAGTTTGGCTGGCAGGAAAACTGCTGCTCCCTTTGCCCAGAGAAGGCTTTAAGCAAATGTGGCCACACCAGGATTTTCCCTAAAATGGAGCATGCCATGTCCAGTCTCCCCTCGCAGAAGTACACAAGCAGACCTAAGTGGCCACCTGAACTTTCACTTGTAATTCTTGAGCCCACTGCCTCAACCACTCTTGCCACTGTTTGTAGCTCTTGTTCATTGCATCTTGTCAGAAATATAGGCAGGAAATGATTTGGGGAAGGGACCATACTGTGGGACCCCCTGGCATATTCAGTCCAGAAAGAGGGAGCCATTTTTCAAAACCCAGGCATCTCCTTTGCTTTTCAATTACAGATTACTTCTTGCAGGCCTCATGGCTGAAATTATGGCTTTGTTTTCCATAATTAGGTTTTGCTTCAGTTTGTAAACCATTTTTTTTTTTTACATATTTCATTTGCCTCCTCCTTTTATTCCCCAGGGTGCTATGGCCTCCCTGGTCCCAGCAGGTATCATGCCCAGATCCTTCAATTATAACCTAAGGGAGGAATCCTTATGGCTCCATACAGACATTCAAAAAACCTGAGGCAGAATCAATCCATATTACATGGTTTCCTGTAAGCAGTGTGGTTTAGATCAGTAGCGCACACAACAAAGATGTGCTGGGGGGGAGGGAGGGGGTACAGATCTTAGCCTGGCTTCCACCATTTTTAAACCAATCTGTGTGCACCAAATTTCTGTTCTGTTACGAGTATAGACTGGTTTTGTGTGCTGAACTTCTGTTATGAGTACAGATTGGTTTCCAATCATTTATATTGGTAAAAGTGTCATGTCTGTATCTGGCCTATGTCAGAGCTGGCAGGCAAATCTGGGCACAGGGCACTTTCAGGAAGTGTGTGTGTGTATTATGGACACCAACTCTGTCACACACTCTCCAGTGCTTGAAAATGGATACAGCCTAGAGTCCCTTGCCTTTTGGACTCCCTCATACACTTGGTCTACCCATAATCTCCAAGGTAGGGTAGGAGCACCCTTACTCCTCTCCACTTGAAGTAGAAGCTCCCCTCCCGTCTCTCTCCTTACCCTTGTGCTGGCTTCCTCCTCCATTGTTCATGGCTGCAAATATTTCCTTTGGCTGATGAGATAGGGAGCATACATTATCCCATGTAGAGAGCCAGGAATTCTGTGCAACAGCTGGCATTTGGTGGAGTGAGTTACCTCCCTGTATTTCTGCCCCTTCTAAGGCATTACTCTGCCATGACGCAAACTGGAGAAGGCACCCACTACTGTGTCTCTCCTACTTCCAGGTTTCTTCCTGAGCAGCTGTCTCTTTCTCTGGGTTTTCCATTCCCTGCAGAAAAATACAGGTTTCCCCTTTAAAGGAGAAAAATGCAGATTTTCCCCATTGAAGCAGGAAACCACGTTTCCCCTTTTGCAAACAGCTCTCTGCAGGCTGGCAAAGTTCCAGCCTGCAATGAGCTGCTTGTAAAAAGGGCATGAAACCCTAAACCCTGTCTAGAGGTGGGGGGAGGAGGGGAGGCCTGAGAATCTGAGACCAGCTAGGGCTGGCTCAAACTCACTTCACCTCCTACAGCTTTTGGGGTAAGTAGGGCCTGGGGAGCAGCTGGAGCTCCTTCTGGCAGGGGGCTGAGTTGGAAATGAGGGAGCCAGCAATTTCCTGATCCCTGCGCAGCCCATCACTCTATTTTGCCGGTTTTGGAGCCCACTGATTGCCCCTGCTGGAAAGGGTGGGGGAAAGGAAAGCCTGGTGACAGGTAGGGCAAATGGGATGGAGGGGAGGGAGAGGAAGAGGAAGAAAAGTAAAAAGGGATGCACCATGGGACTAGGTGAGGTCTGACTAGACCACCCATGAGACTAGGTGGAGTCTGCCCCAGCCACCTTTTAGCATCTGCCAAGCAGGGGCTGCTGCTGCCTGCCTGCTGCTCCCACGCAGATCCCATCACTACCCCACTAACCCGTCCCACTGCTCCGGGGTGCTCACTGCCCAGATGGTTCCAGAAGGCGGTGGCAGGGGCATCAAACCGCTTGGGGCTGGTAATGGTTGGGGTGGCTGAGGTGCATCCCAGCAGAGTGGCTCTGGGATCTGCAGTGGGGACAGATGCAGAGACTGGCTGGAGTTGCAGTGAGCCTGCAGTTGTCAGCCCCACTCCACTGGGCTGTGCTGCACTGTGCTGCGCCCACTGCTGCCATCTGGAACCATTTGGGCGGTGAGCACCTAGGAGCAGCAGGGCAGGGGTAATGGGGTGGACACTGCAGTGGGCCAGGGAATTGCATGGGGTCAGCAGGTGGTTGGCAGCAGCCCCCACTTAGAGGGTTAAAAGGCAGCTGCGGCAGACCCTACCTGGCCCCACAGGTGTCCCCTGCTGCACTCCCATCACATTCCCCATTCCTCTTCCCCAGCTCCTCTTTCCCTCTCTCCTCCTGCCTGCCCTGCCTGCGGCCAGGCTTCCCTTCGCTGGGGAATGGCAGAAAGCACAGGGGCACCGTCAGGGCTGTGGCTTGAGGGTGAGAGGCACTGGCATGTTCAGTGTTCAGTGGCACAAAGCAGTGAGGGGGACAGCCAGTTGGCCCCACGTCCTGATGCAGTGGGGAAGCTGCTACCAGGAGGTAAGCAGGGGCTATGGGTCAGGAGTGAGGGGCACCTGCAGGGCTTGGGGGGCTGTAGCTTGGAAGCGAGGGGCAATGGCATATCGGGACAGCTCAGTGCCACAAAGCAACATGGGGAGGGGCAGGAGTGAGAGCCGCAACTGGACCCGCATCCTGGTGAGCAAGGGGGCAGGGGGAGCTCTGATTTTCCATGATAAGTTATAGAATTTATTTTATGATGATTGAGGCACTGGTAGGCTTCCAAACCACTTAAAAATTGTAAATGTTTCAATAAAACATTGTGTGCAACTGATACCTATATATAGTGACGTTTCATAGATTTCATAGGCATTAGGGCTGGAAGGGACCTTGCAAGTTCATTGGGTCAAATGATCCCAGCAAGATAGACATACAAGTGTTTCTTAAAGGAATCCAGAGTAGGTGCCTGAACCACTCCTGGGGTAAGTCTATTCCACGCCCTGGGGACTCAGACAGTAAAGAAGTTTTTCCTTATGTCCAGCCTAAAATGGTCTTCCAAGATTTTGTGACTGTTGGACCTAGTTTTCCCATGGGGTGCCCTGGTGAATAGATGTTCTCCCAGTTCCCGATGCACACTCCTTATATACTTGTAGGCTGCCACCAAGTCACCCCTGAGCCTATGCTTTTCCAGGCTGACAAGTCCCATGTCTCTGAACCTCTCCCCATAAGGCCTGCTGACACGGTATTCCAGCAGTGGTCTCACCTAGGCTGAGTAAAGCGGGAGGATGACTTCCTGGGTCTTGTTTGAGATGCATCGGAAGATGCAGGCCAGAGTTTTGTTTGCTTTGCTGGCTGCAACGTCACATTGGTTTCTCATACTCATCTTGTGGTCTCTTTCAGAAAGAGAGAGACTTGGTCCCTTCAAGTCTCTTTCAGATGCCGTGCTAACTAGCGTAGCACTGCCGAGCATATAAGTGTAGTGTGGGTTCTTTCTCCCAAGGTGGAGCACTTTGTGTTTCTTGGCATTGAATGCCATCAGGTTTTGATACGCCCACCTTGTAAACCTGTCAAAGTCAGCCTGGATTGCTAGCATTTCCTCTGGGGTGGCTGCACTTCCCCATAGTTTGGTGTCATTTAATAGTGGAAAAATGCAGATTTGGGGGGTAGTTAATCAGAGAATTTCAGAATTTTTTTAATCAGAAAAACTCCGATTTTTTTAACAGGGAAAACTAGGTTCCCTGCAAATCAGCAATCAGCTTCTGGACTGCAGTCTGGTGTGGTGAGGGCAGCATTAAGGTCAGTTGTGCTGGGTCCTCAGTGCTTGCTGCCTGGCTAGTGGTGAGGATGGGATAGGAATGGGCAAGTTCTTTTATATTTAAGCTCTGAGTTTGAAAAATGGTCTTAAAGAGAAGGGACCTTGCAGACTTAGCACATCTCCAGCAGAGATATACACAGCCACAATAACTCCTGAAATGACAGCCTACTGTTAAAGGGAAAACTGGACAAAGAGGTGTATAAAAGGTTTTATAACTGTGGCTGGGTTTGGGATTAGCCATGTTTCTGGTGGGAATGAATTCCTGAGTCAGGAGATCGCTACTGAGAAGGTCCTGGTCTGTGCTCTCTAGTTTCCCGTCTTAGGCCATGCAATTTCTTCAGTCTGTGCCAGTGAAGCCAGTAAATAAACAAACATATTCATTGATATCACATGGGCTGTAGATTAGGCCCCATAAAAAATTCAATACATCTGTGCATATCTATGATTGCAGTTTTTCTTCATATTTTTTAGCTGTAAATGGCTGCATCAGAATAAACTAAAATAAAAACAAGGCTGCATCTTCAATATAGAGATCCATTATGCTTTATTTACATGCGTCACCATCTCTTTTACAAACTAGATTACAATTTAAAATGGAATACACAAGGCAATATCTACGAACACCGAGTGGAGTAAGCACTGCATCTCTACTTCATTTGGAAAGGGGGAGATTCCCAAAACAAACTTGTTTCCAATCTTTGTGTAGCAAGGTAGTATATTCATCCAGGGCAGCATTTATTATTATTATTATTAAAAAAAAACCTTAGAAAGAATGCAACATGATAGCCTCTCCTTTCAAATTAAAGTAAAACATAGTCCAAATGAAAATGGATACTGTTCAGTTTTTCAGTTTGTATTCGGCCATGCACTATAAGGCTGTGAATTTAATATTCTTCCAGTTGTGTATGGATTGAAACAAAAACAGATCAAACAGTTTTACAGATACTGTATACATATTTTTTCCAATCATGCAACTTTTCAAAAAAAGTTTATTAAGCCAAATGCACAATCCTGTTTTCCAACCCATATTAACTAACTATATTTGGTCCCCCTTTGCCTCTGTTGGCATTCCTAATGTACACTAAGTACTAAAACAATTGTAGGTGACTGATTGCCAAGCAATGCCATTATTTTAAAGAAATACTGATCCTAAAATGTTGCTTTTTAAAACTCATACAATTATTTATGGAGTTAGGCAGTGGCCAATAACCAATTATTAATACAACAAGTTTCCCAAAAAATATTAAATAAAAACAGATGCATGCAATTGTCCAAACTGCATAAACATGACCTTTTTTATAACTTTTTAAACAAAGAATTTAAACAATGTCCTATATATTTCTTCTGAGACTACCTGTCGGACATGATTACAGGAGGAAAGTTTTACTCCTTAAAAGCATTCATGGAATCAAAGGCCAAAGTTTTAAAAAATGCAGATTTGTGAAGTTAGTCACTTTAAATCCATACTTGATAGTGGCTCTTTGAATTCTATAAGAATTGTGATTATTCAGCACCTCTGGAAGCACCTACATCTAAAGGCTGGAATTTTTCCAACAAGGCAGTAAGAATTAGGTACACTACTCCCACTGAAAAGCAATGAGTAGAGCACATAACTCCTCCAGATCCTTTTAAAATCCCAGTCTTGGTTGCTTGACTTGAGGCACTTAAGTTTCAAAATTTTGGCCACTGAAATTAGAGACAGAAAAGTCCTAATAAGTGTCCACCTCTCCCCAGCGAGTACAGGCTCTTCCTCTACAAAGGAGGCCCAACCTACACTACACAGGCCAATGAAAGTGACACCATCAGATACAGAAGGAGTAGGATCAAGCCCATCATTTAACAAAAAATTTAGGAATTTTTTAGCTTCTCTGCCATTGATTGGTTGCCTCTGAATCAACTGCTTTTCCTTCATAGTCTAAACAGAGAGGATCACATTCTCTTCTCTCATCTATGCCGTTGTAAATCCAGATTTAACTCTACTTATTTCAGTGGAGTTATTCTGCATTCTGATTGCTTTAACACAGCAGAATTTGGCCTAGTCTGTTCAAACAAACTCCTTCCCTTCCATTTGACAAGACTAGCTTCCATACCTATAAAAACCTAAAACCACTAGTTCGTGTCCCCTCAGGCCTAACATTGAACACAACTTGTTCTGTGTTATTAGTAGGCAGTCATGACTCAATTCTGCCATCCCTATGCAGATAGCTCCACTGGCTTTCAGGGGAGACTTCTACTGAATAAAGATTGCAGAATTGTGTACAACTGTAAATCTGGAACCAATTTCTGCTCACCAACTTCAATCCCTCTCTCCTTCAAAACATGGAAGGGGGGTGCAGTTGGGGCAGATTGTGGGAGGGCTGCAGGGGTGAACATCTGAATGTGTAGAGTTCACTTGCAATCTGTGACTGTACAGCAGGGATCCAGGAAATGAAGCCAGCCATTCCCCACTGCAGAAGGGACATAGAGGCAGCACAAAGGCTAAGTGTGGCCCGAGTAGTGGAGTAGCAGCTGTGGAGTGGCTTGAAGAAAAGAATTCCTCCAGTCCGCAAGAGCAATGTGATAGAGGACCAAAAAAATGTAAAAAATACCCTCAGCCTAACTCACATTTAACGATGTACCTAAAAACTTGGTGGATAATGTTACACACATTGAGTGCAATGAACAACTGTCATGAGGCTCTATACTAACTTTGGTAAACGATACCTACACCTGAACTCTTAAGAGAAACAGACCCCTAAAACAGATAACTGTAGGACAACACTATCAACCTGGAGAACTGGCTACAAGAAGTATCTTCTCAAGGGGAGACACCAATATTGTTCATTAGTTAATTCTGATGAAGAAAATTCCCTAAACTAGAATCTGCCATTAACAAATACACCACCTTAATTAAAAAAAGAAAGGTCTGCTGTTTTTATTGATAAACTCTCAGCTGCTTGGAAGAGTTGATATGCTAGGGGTCTACTATAACCACAACTGCACAGAGTTTACATAGGCAGTAAACTGCGTGATGAAATCAGCAGGTTCATCTAGAAAATAGAACAGCACAAGCATGAGGAGGTTACAATACAAAACAAAACTTCCATCACACTAGGAGCTGTTATATCACCAGTATTACCTCAGGAAACTGAAAAGTAAGGAGCAAGATGGGGCCCACAAATGGGTACAGGTGCGAGAGTCTCTGTGCGTGCACTTGTGTGTAGGTGTGTGTGCATGGTGGCCAAAAGGAGTCACTCCACATTGCATGGTACATGTGTCAGTGGGAACTCATGCACTGAAACTTTGGGTTAAAATGCTAGCTTGTCTTTCTAACATTCATGCATAATGATCTGTTTCTGTACATAATAAAATATATTTATATATTTATATGCATAATGCTTTTATGCAAAGAAAAAAAAACTTCATATATCACTTTGGAGAATTATGTATACACTGTCCTATTCAGAGCTTTTTTCACAGCAAGTTCTTATGTACCATTGATGTTTTCTCCCCTTTATTCCTCCCCCCCCAATACTAATAAAAAGTAATCAAATTTTCCAGATTATAGAGAGGATCTATACAGCACCATACCTTTTATTCATTATTATTCATTCATTATTATTCATTTTACAAAAGAAACCCATATAAGCAAAATATATAAAACTGCCTCGTCTTTCAGTGTCATTTATCCGATTACAATCTACACCTACATGAAAAGTCATTTGTATGATATTGCTTCCTTGCCTTTCCCTCTCCTTGCTTCTTCGTCCAGATTGGATTTCGCATAGTGAGAAGGAAAAAAATAATCAAGGATATGTTTGTAAGAAAAATCAATGATGCAATAAGCTAACCCTGCACTGATTTGTGTTTGAACTTCTGAGGTTTCTGCTACAAGTCACTGCTGATGTGTGCACTGTGAGTGTATCTTTTCTTTAATATAGTACATTATCATTTCCTCTGTTTTTCTTTTTTAAAACCAGATCCTCACCGGTTATGTTCAACTTGCTTGGCAAGGGGTGGGCAACTCAGCTTATAGCTTGTTCCGAACTGCTGAGATAGCTCAACTCTGTTCACTGCAGCCATCAGGGCAGTGGTAACATAAAGCAATAGGTGAGACTGATCTGTTTTACAGCAAATCAGGTGCTGAATCTGTAAACACTATGAAAAGCATCCTAGCTCAGGATGCACTGGACAGGATTCAACCTTAATAGTTTCCCTTGTTTTATAATCAACCCTGGTTTGAAGCTTATGAAAAACAGATGTGTACCATTTATATTTAATAAAAGATTTGAGGAAAAAAAATCAACAAACAAACAAGAAAAACCACACACAAATCACCTCTCTCTGGAATTCATTCACTCTTGATTGGTGTAGCAAAAGATGCATACTCAGGACCTGTTGGTGTTGGAAGCAATGTTAAGTGATGGTAATTAGCATGGACTTTCATTGTGCATCTGTTGTATCTTAGATTCACCAGGGAGAGAAAAAGAAAATGATTTAAACATCTAAATAAAAATAAACAAATTGGAGATTTTGGGGGCAGATGGGGAAACCCCCTGAAAATAAACGCCAACTTAAAACATCCCATAAACCATTAATATATTGAAACACCACAGACTCAATGACAAATAACTACTGTAAAGGCTATACAGTGTGTTTTTGACAGGATGGTGTTCAACACTGTCTCCACAATAGGTGCTTGACCATCCCAGAAAAGGAAGATTTTGCATACTTCAGAATGAGTTCAGTTCCAAAACGGGAGGATCTTCACTCGGGTATGGGGCCCATTAACAGTCTCAGCTTCATTAGGAAAATTATGCAGGGTTCACAAAGGTCATAAGCTGTAAACAGTACTGTCCACTTGCTGACAGCAGATTTGGCAAAGGGTTCTCTCTTTATGTCTCGTGTCAGTTTAAGGGCCTGGAGGGGAAGCAGGAAAAGAAGAAAAGAAAACAAGATTATTACGGGTTAAAAAATAAAAAAACAAAGATCAAAACCAACAGGCAATATTAACTGTTTGGTAGCAGAACACTTAAAGTCATCCTGCAGGAAATATGGAGCCTCATACAGCAACCCTGAGTAACAGAAAAGTACTGGCTTCTAGTATGTCAGGGTTAATGTGCGATTCTTCACTGAGTTAGTTGTTCAGAAAAACTAAACAGAACCTCTAATTAAAGAAAAACAAGGACTAAGTCAAACAACATGTGCCTAATAAAATCGTCTACAAATTCAATATACAGCAAGCGGGGCCGTGGGAGGATCCAGCAGATGGTCCCTGTCCCTTACTCCTGCCCTGCATGGGCTCCACAGGCTAAGTACAGACAGTCAAAAAGCCTGAAGCTGAATCAATCCAATCTTTGCAGGTTAGTCTAAACTGCATAGATTGAACTGAGAAGCAAGTGAACAGACATTCACATTTGATTCCAGAAATGCAGCCACATTCCTGAAGTGGCTCAGGCCAGAAGATGGAGGGTGTTAAAGCACACCTCCCAGCCTGCTGGCCATGGCTGAAGTGAAGGGAGGGAAGTCCTCAGAGGTTTTTCCCCCTCTCCCTGATCAAGCAGGGGCTGTGCCCAGGCCCCAGCTGGCCTGCTGCATATGATGGGGGTGGGGTTTTAAACCCCTACCCTGGCCTGCACCAACTCCATCCAGGGTCTGCCTGGGGGGAGCACCCCCTCCCAGGTTTTTCCCCACTCTCCACTTGAGTAGAGAACGGAGCAGGAGAGGGGAAAGACTGAAAGGGATTGCTTCCCCATGGCCAGGCAGACCCTGGCTGGGGTCCAGTGTGGCCAGGCAGGCACCCCCTTCTCAGCCAGCCAGAGCACTGATAGTGCTCTGGCTCCAGACCAGAGGGGCAAGACCAACCCTGCTCCTCTAGAGCAGACAGAACAGCCCAGGGCTGCAAAGTATCCTGGGATGCTGGAGGACTGTGAGTTAACTTGAACCGGGTAGGCATCTGGGACATAAGTTCCATAAACTGGTTTGACTTAAATCAGTTCAGTCTGATAAAACATCCAACCAGGTTTATTTTAAACCAGTTTCGGCCTTTCTGAAAGTAGTTTAAGTGCTCTGGATTTCTACTGTGTTACAGATTTGAACCAGTTTTTGATCACTTAAACTAGTTTAAGTGTAACTTCTGTCCCTTGCCACAGACATTACCTGAGGGCTGAATACAACTTATCAGTCAGCAATTAAACACCACTCCAGCCACCTGTAACATGTCACCCTTGGAGTCACAGGGAGGCTTTTTGTGATGAACTGGGAAATATCCCTATAGAAATATCCCTATTGTTCTATGGATATGGCACATATCTCTGTGTATTTCCTGCTTCTGGATTACCTGCTACAGTGTAAGATCAAAAGGGGCTGTGAAAGGAACCAAGTCAGAAAGGTAAAAATGAAATGGATAATATCCCTGAGGAAGCCACAAGAAAGCTGTGTTTTCGGCAATACTCTCTACCTTACCACCAGCCAGGCTGAGGTTTCTTCCTCTTAAGGTTAAGTCTAGAATCAAACTCTGCAGTACACCAGGACTAGAAAAGGGTGGGGGACTGAGTGAGTGGCATGAAGGTGCTCAGGGCGTCAGGGAGAGCAGACAGTTGCTGCCTCTACTCCAAGGCCTCCACTCTTAAGGTGCAATGTGCTGCTCTGATGACAGCATTTTATTAATATGGCCATTCTGCTAATACCAAATGACTGACAGAAACTAATCATTTTGGCTGATGCTTATTGGAGCAACAGGATGATAACACATATCTGCATTGTTAGAGAAGAACTTCATTCAGGTTACCCTTGAAAGCAGGCAGATTGCGTATTTTATCCAATTAAAATCTGGATTTATCCTTAATTATGCGGGTGCTTTGAACAGACTGAAAATAATGAATAAGTGTATTTCTGACTGGATCCACCTATTGATTTCGTTTTTAAAGAATAAATTATTGGCAAACATAACTAGCACCACTGGGGGAAGCTTCACATTGGAGTCAGCTGCCTTCCCTACCCCCTGCCACACAGGTCCTGCAACTCCGGGGGGAAGGAGAGGGCAGGGCTCCCCTCTACTTCTGGTGGAGTCTTGGGACCTGCGCAGCAGCGGGGCGGAGAAGGCAACCATCTCCAGTGCAGGGCTTCCCCCGGTGGCATGCAAGTGCAGTAGCTGCAGGCACAGTGTGCAGAGCCCCCACAACAGAGGTGGGCCGGGCAGGCTGCACTCCTTATGCCCATGTGCAGCACTGGCCAGAGCTATGTGCCACTGGGCGCCAGCACCTGCACCAGGCATGAGCACCCTGAGCACTCCCGCTGGCTGCTGCTGCCAGCAGCAGCAGCTGCATGCCATGTGGGGGCATGTGTGGAAGGTCACCACACCCCGCACCATCCCTCACGCCCACACACTGCCCAGCTGAGCTCTGCGTTCCCGCCACCACTCTGGGCACGGGCTCCACACTGCTGCCAGCCCCAGCCGCATGCTCCCTGCCACTGCCCAGCTGCAGCTCACCCCTGTCTCACACCCGCCCCTGTCACACCGAAGTGAAGAGACCTGAGCACCTGCCCCATGCACTAAAGTGAAGGGACGCCAATAGGGACTGCCCAGTCAGGGCAGGGTGCAGGACAGAGCCTCAAGCAGCTTGTCCAGGGGGGCGCTGGGATGGGGGTAGGGAGGCTCCTTCCGCTACATTCACTCCCAGACAAGCATGGGGGGGTGTGCCCCCCAGATCTGTGCACAGGGAGAGGGCAGACTGCCACTGCAGGCTTGCCTTGGGCACCAAACTTCCTTGGTATAGTACTGGCAAAAGGTATGCTGGGGGTGAGTGTATATGTGGGCACCTCGCTCCCACCCTTGTGGGTGGATGGGCTGGGCATGGTAGAGTTCATTGGCGGGTGCCCATGGGCTGGATGAAAGTACCTGGCAGGCAAGATCCAGCCCACAGGCTATATTTTGCCCACTCCTGCGTTGATCTCTTATGATTGGGGTGGGGAAATTAGTACCTTGTCTAAATCCTAATTTATTACAGGGAAAGACTCAAAAAAAGAAAATTTAAGCACCTAAAGTGCAGAATTTTGGTGCCTAAATTCACGTGAGCAATCCACAAACTCCCGCCTAACTGCTCAGAAGCCTGACAGGCTTTATACACCACCCCAAGTTTCACCAGTTAAGGTAATCAGATGCCTAAAACTCCATTACTGAATAGGCCCAGAGGTGCCACCAACTTGGCCAAGTCAAACATCTCATCATTTATCTCATAACCAGGCTTGTGTGGATTCACAGACTAAGTGCCCCCTCCAACTGCAAGCTCAGTCACAGGAGTAGGAGGATGTGCTCGCTTGTTAAATAATAGTCTAGTGGTTAAAAAACTTGTCCAGGAAGTAGAAGACTGGGGCTCAATGCCCTTCTTAGCCTGAGGGGTTCAAACCCATGTACTCTAGTTCAGTGGGGGCCAAACTTTTTGGCAGGCATGCCACAAACTTGCCCAGGACCCTCCCCCTACCCAATCACTGCTCTGCTTTCTGCTTCTTTCCCTGTGCTCCCTGCCAGATTTGTTGCCCTATCTGGCACTGTGCTGCCTGTTTCCTCCCCAATCTGCCACATGCCATACGCTCAGGCTGCCCGGGCCAGTTACAGCACCCCAAAGCCAAATGCTGGTCACTCCTGCTCTAATTCACGATAGACTGAAAGCTAGGCTGGAATGAGGACGATGTCTCTTCCTCTTGAAGCTGTGCCACTGTACAAGATTCACAGGGCCAGAGAAAGAGAACAAACAGGAGGGAACCTGATGCTGTAAAATCAGTGAGATCAGAGCTGGCCTTAGGGAAAATGGTGCTCTGGGCAAGCTTGTATTTTGGTACCCCTCATCGTCAGCACTTGACCCCTGGTGCCCCACCCCATAAAACCTGCTCCCCCCGCAAGTCAGTGGCACTGCTGCAGGCAGATGGACAGGGGTGCAGGGCACACACTGGTGGAGAGGCACAGCAGCATGGTGGGCCAGGCAGGTGGGCAGGTAGGCACTGCCTGGCCCGGTTCTTCCTCAGCAGCAGCTGGAAGCAGGGGGTGAGCTGGACACTGATCCTCCTGCCTGAAGCAGAGATCGGCCAGGGGGGAAGGGCAGTGCTTTGAGTACAGGCTCCTTGTATGTACGTACATACTTGTGCACATGCATGTGTGTGTTGTATATGTGTCTGGCACCCTCCTGACCATGGCACCCTCAGTGGTCACCCACATAGTCCACCCCTAAGGCCAGCTCCGAGTGTGACGAGCACTCTCCCAGAAGCAGAGTCAGGGGACAAGGGGACCATGCCTCAGTCCCCGCATCTAACACTGCTTATGTATTTTCGCCAATAACATCTTAATGCAAATGGATAAGCAGTGTGGGAGCAGGGAGAAGAACCTAGGGCTTCCCCTCCCAGGGACTGCCTTCGTCACTGGGCTTGAATTATGCTTCTTGCTTGCTCTCTGGTTCTATGAATTTTGCATTTTTTCTACAGAGTGCATAACTCCAATGGCAAGGACAGACTCTCCCCAGCCCAGCCTAGCTTATAGCCTGGTGTTAGGACACTCACCTGGGAGGCGGAGACGTAGGTTTGAAACCCAGCCAGGTTAAAGAGGGACTGAACCTAAATTGCCCACTTCTTGGGTGAATGCTTTAATACAGTCCATAAAGGACAGGCCCTCATGGCACCACTACTGGAAGCTGTGTTCTAAAAGAAAAAGAGCGAGCCAACAGTCTGCATCCAAGGGAATGACTTAGGCTCCTAAAGTAGGTTTAGGTCTGTGAATTCCAGGCACACTCAGGCGACTAAGCCCAGGAGGGTGGTAGGATTTCAGACATATCCCTTCCTGTTGGCTGCTTATGTGTCCCTCTCCCCTGTCTCCCATTCAGCATGCTAGCTGTTGTGAATTCAGCTCTAAAGCACTGATCTCTTCCCAGTCACTGTTAAGGGAACCCTGGGGCCTACCTTGGGATTGTGAATTTGCTCCCAGAACCAGGCACCTGAAAGTTAAACACAGTGACACTAGTTATCATTATAACTAAGTACTTTGTGGCTCTTGGCTTAAGGCCCCAGTCCAGCAGCTCATTTAAATCAGGGCTCTACAACCTCTAAGTAGCCAGGGCCACATTCTCCATGGCCACACTAGCAGAGCCCACATGCTGTGAGAGCTACACCACTGTGAACCATGTGCCCCCGTGGACTGCTTATGTGTCCCTCTTGCTTCAGCCTCAGCTCCCCAGTTGCAGGCTCTCCTGCTGCACTGTACTGCATGGTTACCCTGAGCCATGGGCTCTTACAGGACTGCAAATGATGCTGCACCATACTGCACTCCCTGGGATGGGGGCAGGAGGTGAAAGCTAAAAGAGGGAGGAAGAGCCTGGAGACTGGCTGCTGCTGAAGCTGGAGCAATGGGAAGAACAGCAACTGAGTGAAAGCCCAGGGGCTAAAAATGAATCCCTTGTGGCCACATGCAGCCCACAGGCTACCACTTGGGCAGCCCTGATTTAAAGTTAAGCATGTGCTTCATGTCAGCATGAGTAAGAAGTTTCACTGACTTCAACAGGGACTGTGCTGAAAGTTAAGAATGTATTATGTAAACCTGAATCAGTACCCGAATGAATTATTTAGCGACTAAATTAGCAATTTATTTTAAAAACTAGATTGAGAAACAGTTGCCATTAAGAAGAAAATAATGGGGACACTCAGTCATGCATGTAGCTGCTGTGAACATCGCCATTCAGTGATCTTATGAATATCAAGATTTTGGGCAACCTGAAAAATAAGTGAGGCTCAATTAAGGGACAGTATTAAATCAGAGAAACAGATGACAAAGGTAGAATTTGCCTCCACTGTCACTAACTACAATATGTCACCGTTCAGTTTATATGGCTTTTGCAAGCAGATAATGAAAGTAGGACAAATTCTTAACCTACTAACTTAAGAAATGTCCTACTGAAGTTGGTACAAATACCTGAAGTTGGTTAATTCTGAGGTAAGATAGCTGCACTCGAATTTCTCATCAATATGCAGGGAAATAAACACTCTGTCCACCTCTTATCACTTCTTGCCACTGGTCACAGTCCACCTACCTCCACCTGCACCCTGTGCAATCAATAGGCACTCTTTACTTTTCTCCAAGACTCTGGGGAAATGCCTAGTTATACTGATAGGCCTGTGCAAATAGGGAAGTATTCGATTTGGATTCGGCTGATTCGGAGGACAGCGATTCAAATCACTGTCCCCATTCGATTCAGATAAATCAGAATTGGAGATTCAGCACTCAGTCAGAAATTTGGATCAGCCAGGGAGTGGCAGGCACAGCTGGGCAGCTGCAGGTTCTCCCGTGGCTCCTCTGGCTGTGCCTCCCTCTCCCCAGGCGGGGGGAGCCACAGGAGAAGCCCCGCCCAGCCCCAGCATCCCATCAATTTAAAAAAAAAAAAGCCCCGCACTCACTGGCTGCAGCAGCAGGGATCAGGGTCTCTGAGAGCATGGAGAAGTGGGGGACAGCAGGGATCACCCTGCCTGCCTGGCACCTGTGCGGCAGCTGCCCCATGGCACGGGTTCCGCATGGGTTGGCAGGATGCCGCGTGCTGCCTGGGAGCTGAGGCCACCGGGGCTGAATGTTGCCGGGGCCACTCCAGCTTCCAGACAGTGAGTGGTGCCCTGCCGAGCCATGTTACACCTACGCCATCGGGCAGCAGCCGCGTGGGTGCCAAGTGGGCAGGGGGGTTTCCCATTGCCCCATGCTCTCAGAGACCCTGATCCCCACTGCTGTATCCAGCGAGTGCAGGGCTTTTTTTTTACATTTTTTTTTAATTGCCGGGATGCTGGGATGGAGATGGGGAGCGGGGGCTGGGCAGGGGGGCTCTGCTACGAGGCCCCAGAGCCCCAACAGCCACTGCTACTGTCAGTGAGTGCGGTTTTTGGGTTTTTTTATTCCTGGACTGCTGGAGTGGGGCAGGGGGGCCACCAGGGATGGGGACGGGTGGAGGGGGGCATTTGGGGAGCAGGGTGTGCACAGGGCGGCTCTGCTAGGAGGCCCCACAGCCCCTGATGCAACCAGTGAGTGCGGGGCTTTTTTGCTTTTTTAAAAAAAAAAATAAAGTGCCGGGTGGCTGGTGCTGGGCAGGGGATGGGGCCAGGCAGGGCAGCCATGGGGGCTTCTCCTGCAGCTCCCCCCACCCGGAGAGAGGCAGGCACAGCTGGAGGAGCCATGAGAAAACCTGCAGATGCCCGGCTGTGCCTGCCTCTCCCCGGCCCATCTGAATCTCCTAATCTTTTCCAAATTGATTTGGAGGCTTAGGATTCAATTCGGAACTTTTAATGGGTCTCCAATTCGATCTGGATTTGGAGATTCAGCCACCGAATCTCTGAATCAAATTAGCAACTGAAGTTTTGCAAAGCCCTAATACTGACCAAGAATACCAGTCTAATTCTGCTCAGTCAGCAGGGGATTCAAGAGGAAGACTGTCTCTGGAGGAATTAATAGTGCTTCAAGTGAGGCTCCTGCTGCTGTCCCCTCACCATTTCCCAGCCCTCATTACTACTTTGGGCATGATGGGAGAGATAAGTAAAGCTGAAGTAGGAACAAAAGTAACCAATGCAAAAAGTGTAGAATATACTGAAGGCAAAGTCAGAAAAAAAGAGAAGTCTGATTGAGTCTGGAGGAATTAGCATGGGCTGCAAGGCTGGGGGCAGACCTTCCCACTGTCTCTTATGTCCACTTATTTCCAGCACAGCTATAAAGCCTGAATTTTTTACTTGTATGACAGCCTGGTATCCTAGTTTCATGGGCAATAAAGCATACTTCAAATGTAGGGGCCTATTTGATTAGCGGTTTTGCAGTTTTCAGAGAAACCGTGAAAAACGGTGCTGTCCATGATCACCAGGAAATACTGCATTGGCTGCGATTTCCCACAAAATCAACCTAACCCACCACCCCCAGCATATTATTCATGTAATATGCTGCTTTAGAATGTCCCAATGCTTACTGCAATACAAAGACAATGCGACCATCACCACAGCCATAGATCATGTGATTGAGTTACTGTCTACTAGTGACAGAGATTAAATGAAGGCACCAGTCAGCGAAGTGAAAATGTTTCCACGCCATCCTTTAAGAAGTGAAATGCAATGCCAATGTCTTTCAACCAGTCACCAGTGAGGGGCGGGGCTGTCAGGAAATGGCCACACAATTGGTTCTTTGTACCATGCCCAAGCTGCAAAAATTGCTTTGTCTCACCACCAGTTAAGTAGACCCCTATTCAAACATTTCCCTTGCAAAAAATTAGAGGCATTTTTCTTAAAATACTCCATGGAAAATTCTACTGTCCTCTGCAGAGTTCCTGTGGTAAATCTGAAAACTAGTTTCAAATCACTGTAGTGCTAAAGAGAGGGCTTTTAGTCCCACTATTGCAGCAAAACTTAATACAGCCTTAACTATGGTGCTGATACCCGCAGGCTCTGTAACACACACTCACATGCTACAGCCAACCAAAAGAGGTGCCATACTGCTAACGCTCTCTGATTGTGACCTATTGCACACAGAAGACTATAATAAAGGATGTGCGGGCTGGGAGTGGTCCGAGGCCCTTTTTTCGCGCGGCGGGCTGTGGCCAGCAGCCCGGACACGCCGGGTCGGGGAAGACAGGCGGCACACTAGAATTAGGCACGGAAGCTTAGTGGTTGATTTAAGATTATTTTACGTACACCGAAGATGGTTGCGGTGCAGGCAGGAAAACTTGCTTGAGTTGCAGTTACAAAACAAAACAAAACTCGAACCTGCAGGGCACGAGAGTACGTCTCAATGGGTTTTCAGCGACGGGAAGATAAACCTGCAGGACTCGAACCCGGACAGAGCTCTGGATACACTCACACGAAGTTTGCTAGGCTCCGTGGAACTTGCGCGCAGGGAAGGGTACATCGAGGGATCAGGCGGCGACGGGGAGAGGCGAGAGGTTGATCAGACCCCTATAGCCTTCTTGAGATACACGCTGGGTCCGATAGGCTCCGCAGCGCTTAGAGATCTTCACGAGACGTGAAGTTCTCTTCCTCCTGATAGTCGTGGAGTCCTCCAACTTGGGCGGAAACCACTCAAGCCTCTTATACGGCTAGCAAGCCAATCACTAGCCGCCACGTAGGAATAATTTCGAACTGGCCAATAGTGGGACACAAATCCGCATATGAATGGCGGGAACTCCTTGCACCATGCATTTCTCTTTTTGCAACTAAGAAATGCACCCTGCAAAGAAAGCTACGAGTGGTGGGAAACAATTTAGCAGTGCCGAAGCACACACAAACAAAAATCACACCCTTGGGTTGTGACAAAGGAGAGGGCTGCTAGGCTTTCCCCCCCAGTGCTCTGTGAATTATTTCTAACTAGATGTGCCCTGGCACAGCTGATCTGTTTCACTGGGCAAAACACGTTCTCCATTGCTCCACCCGTTAATGCTGCAGGATTATGGGTGACAAGTTCTCCCAGGGCTCGAGATATCTCCATGGCCTCTCTTTGTAAGCAGGGAAACCCTGACTTTCCCTGCTTACAGAGATGCACCCTGGAGATTCTAGGGGCGCATCTCTGTACGGGAATTTCCAGGGTCCACAGAACTGGGTCCCTCAAGCCCCAAGACACCTGCCTGGGGCAGCTGGTGAGTGCAGGCAGCTCCAGGCTGCCTGTGCTCTCACAACATAAAGTAAACAGACACCAGCTGCTAAACAGTGGCACAAACTGATGTCCCCTTTCTCAATGCTACAAATTATGGGCATCCGTGGCATGATAAGGGGTACAAACATCTGCTTGTTCAGCCTTTGTACCACCATAAACCTTTTCATGGTGGTACAAAGGCGACGCAAGGTAATTTCTGCTTTCCCCACTTGAAAGGGCAAGAAAAAAGAAAGAGATTCAGTTCTTTCAAATTATTCAATTTGCAAGCACTGTGTGGCAGACAATGAGCCCCTTCATTTCCCACCCTGCCCTTTTTTCACACCTCTGCACCCACTAGCTACCCCACAGGTTGTGAACCATTGCTCTTTACTTTCTTTTGTGGTTAGGTTGTTTGAGCTGGGATTTCCTTCCCCATGATAATAACTTTCCACTTCCTGCCATCTACCATCATTCCACCACTTAGAGTTGGAATGAAGTCCCCCAAGCTCTGATCTCAACTCAAGAACCAAGAAAGAAAATATGAAGCATCACCTAATGCAGATTACTTTCTCCCTTGGATTCCCATGGGTGTTAATTATGCTACACTGGAAATTTCTTCCAAATGGAAAGGTGACGCATTGCTATTCCCTAAGTGCTAAGCATGGTTAATGTGCTCCTGCTGATACCGAATTGGAGTTTATCATTGAGTAACTATAACAAGCAGTTAATACAGTATTTGTAAAGCAAAAGTTATATGGTCCTTTAAGTATTTATACTTTGGAAACAGTACCATAGTCTTATATTTTCTATGCTGGAAATAACTTCCTAATTAATCTGAAAGGTTCACTGAGATGCCCATATCTTGAAAATGACACAGCTCCTGGGTCTCCAAAAGAGATACCAGTTTTTCCCTGGGTATTGCAAGCTAAGGTAGGGAATCCCAATAAGTATTTTTATGAGTAGTATGCCTGGAGACTAGTGACGTGAGATATTTTGATGCAAACTCCTGTCCTTCAATGACAAATGTTCCATAGTACATTTGCGAACTGGTTTTGTGATCACAACCAATTGTGTAGCCATACACAAAATAATAGCTTTTGTCTCTCTGCTTCACGGGAAGGAAAAGGGATCAGAGATCCCTGTTTACTGAAGACGATAGCATAGTAAGTTCATATTATTCATTTTAGATTTCAAGTCTCTTAGTGGTAGGCAAACAGACATGGGTAGGAGCTTGACAAGGTTACACGCTAAGATTTAAAAGGGAGTAATAAATCACAAAGCCTATTGTTCAACTGGAAATCTGAAAGTGCCCAGAATTTTGTGCAATCCCTAAAATCCCTAAGACACAGACCATTCCTTCATTTACAAAACAGAAACTACTGTACTATTCTTAAATACAAAATATTTGAAAATAACTCTTATTCTTCTCATTGTTAAGTTAGCTTTGTCCTCTCCAGAATATGCAGTAATACTTGATTCTGAATGGTTCCAACTACATCTCTATTTGTCTTTCAGTTTAATAATCTGCCATTTGTATTCAGAGATCCAATATTGAATAATGCAAGTTAGCTAAGTAGAAATTAATGAGGGAGGCAAATGCTGTGGTTGCCGTGCCTCTGATGACATAGGTTTGCAGCATGCAATCCTGCCTAACAGAATAAGAATCTTCATGTCATAGCACAGTGTGACATTGCAGTGACAATGCATAATAATATTGGATTGGCATATCATATTGCAGGGTTGCATGGTACAGGGTTAGAATACCACATTGTGAAGTGATGATGTTTTATGGCCTCTAAAAATGATGTTGGGATCTGTTAACATCCTGTAAGGGACAGCTCCATCAAGACTCCAACAAGCTCAGAAAAAATAATAAGTGGCAGCTCTACAAATCTCCTTCAGATGGCCTGAACATCAAGCATACTCTGACTCAGGTTTTCCTCTCTTTAAACTTGGCTCATTAAAATTTTGCTTCTTTCCAGTTCAGAGAACAACAAAAAATAGAGTAGGAGTTTAAAGAGGCAGTCTTTTCTAAGTTATAACAAAGGAATATGGGAGCTGGAAAAAAGCTCTATGCTTGAGTTTACATAGGCACCTGAAAAGTGAAAGGTTAACCCATTCTGCTGTTGCTCCAAAGCAACAGCATTGTAGCATGTGCCACCAAATCAACAATTAAAATTCCAACAACTATTGAAGAAAGGTATTCAACTGAATAATGAAGTTGCAGAAAAGTAATCTAATTCTAATCATGCTTCATCTTAAAAAAATGCAGGTACCTGGTATTGCCATTGGGATTGGGACTGGGACTTGTCAGCGTCCATTTCTGACGCTTAGGGCTGTATGTGCAGAGATTTGTTTTCTTGTTTTGAACATTCTGACTTTGTGCTGACCCAGACTCTGCATGTGATCATCTTGAGGGATTTTTCTGGGATTAAAGACTTGCCCAGAGCCACAGTAAGATGTCTGGCTCTTGGGATACACATTATTCTGGCACATTAGGCCCAAGACATTGTATTGCTTCTCTCTCTATAGAAGAGGATGCCGATTGTCCTTCCTATAAAACAATGATGCATATTCTTGAACAGCAGAAACTCATGACACTGTCAGAGAATGAAGTTTAGGACTCTGAATATGAAAGCCTTTGCGTTCAGTAGCTCCCACAAACAATAAGCCTTTGCACAGATTCAAACCACAGACCTGTTGGGGTACTACTGTCAATAGACTGGAAAAAGGAATTTTGAGGATGTACTCTTATGGGTATGAATATTTAAACAATGAAGTCCAAAGTTTCCCATTGGCTCAACATTCTGTTTTTGCAAGAGTAAAGGAAAGGAAGGAGGGAGAACAGCTGCCTGTTTTCTCCTATTCTTCCTCTTAAAGGTTAGAGTGTATTGCTTTACAGAGAGAGACATAATCACAAAGAAGGGTCTTTTTTATGCAGTGGTATTTCATCATTGGAGTTAAGCAATAATACCATGTTTTCCAGCATAAGTACTGTTAATATTTAATTGTTTCTGTCTTAGAACCATTGCATATGCTAGTATTTAATCCTCTATCCTAGCACGCTCAGAAAGGTTTAAGTACAAGGCATTATGTTTCCACAACATCCTTAAGCCTCTTACCTCACAATTCAATGGGCAGAACTCTGTCCTTCCCTCAGGAAGCTTTTAGGGGAAGAGGAGTGATAGCAACCATGGAGGAAATCCTGGCACCACTGAAGCCAATAAGTTTTTTCCATTGACTGCAGTAGGGTCAGGATTCAACCTGTGCATTCAGCATTGCAGGTATAATGCAGTGTCTGAATGCTGCTCTCCCAGTAGATGTGTTAGCCGGCTAGAGGGCTGGGCTAGAAATGGCACCAAGACATCAAAATCACATCCTGCATGGGACCCAGTATGCCAGCTGGCTTGGTAACCTGTCCACTTCCTGGTACCATATGGAATATTACCAAGAGATTAGGCTTTTCTTAATGTATGAATTAAAAAGGAAGGGGTCCCTAAGTGCACTGATGCAGAAGAAGAAAGGCCTTTTTAAAATAGTTTTTCTGGCTGAAGAACATATGCTGATTTTCTAGCTGGAGGGTAAAAATTTGACTGACACTAAGAAATCTGGGTTCTACTGGAATGGAAACAAGAAATCTACTCTCCCTTACGCCTAACATTTTTACAGAAAGCTTGCTCTTCCCTCTGCTTGGTCAGTGTGGTGTGCAGCTCTTTAAGAAGGTCTTTCCTGAAATACAGATCTGTCATTTTCCAGGGATGTTAATTGGAAATGACAGGTCAATAAGCGAGGACAAATCACTTAAGGGAGGTAGGTGCATTGTGCTGATATGATAAGGGGAGAGGCAAGATCCTCTGTATCAGTGGTTCTCAACCTTTTTTGCACCAGGACCCATTTGTAAACATCAATGGTCAGTCCAGACCCAGTGCCCCTCATTCCCATCCTGCTGCCCCCCCCCCCAATATGTGGGGTGGGGAGGGGAGGGGAGGGCATGGGGGCCCCAACCAGCCCCTTGTAGACTGGAACTCTGCCAGGCTGCAAGGGAAAAACCACAGTTTCCCACGTTTTTCTTCTTTAAAGGAGAATCCATTTTTAACATTTGTTGATCCATTTTTAAAGTTTGTGACCCTTTCATATATTCTTGTGACGCACTTTTGGGTCACGACCCACGGGTTGAGAAATGCTGTTCTATATCGCAAGCTCCATAAGTGGGGGTGCAATAGAGAGGGTTTTCCCACTCAATCAAATTTCTCTTCCTTTTCTTGAAATCAATCACTCTGGAAAGCCAGGAAAAACAATCTTTTGAAACAAGGGACTATAAGAAAAGGCAGGATAAAACAATAACCTAGAAAGAAAATGTATATAAACAACCACTGTTCTTTCTAGAACTAGCTGGAAAAGATATCTTTTTCTTGAAACTGGTCTCAGACCAACCTGGCTATATATGGGGTTAGTAATTCTCAGTCCAGTTACCACTCAACAGATGCCCACTTCACACTACCATCACAACTGCTACCTTACTTCGCAAACTGAGGAGAAAGACTAAGGATTAAATGCTCCTGAAGACTGAACTACTTAGCGTCTCCAGGTCTGACCAGAGGGCACAGTTATTTATTTACAGGCACTCGCTATGGCTGTGGTAACCATATATCCCAGTTTGGCCAGGACAGTCCTGGATTTCAGAGGCCAATGCAGCAGCCCAGCCAGTTGCTGAGAGTGGAAACAAAAATCCTAGACTGGTGCCACCCCACCCACGCTGCCCAGCTTGGCTCCTCCTGAGCAGCGGCTGGAGGCAGGGGCGGACTGGGCTGGCCACTGCTCCTCCTGCCTGGGACAGGGTTTGGCCAGGGGTGGGGTCATGGTCCCAGATTTCCATAAAAATAATGTGGTCACTCCACCTATGACACTCATCATTGTAACAGCCAAGTTTGAAGCCATGCAAGAAAGTATGCACTGTTGCTGTCTGAGCGATACCTGTGCAGTCTGCAAATATAATGAACAGAAGAGACTATAACCTCAGGGACTGTCAATTCATCCCCATAACTGAGCACTGGATTCACATGAAAAAGTTATATAAAAAAAGATATTGGCCTTTACTCAGTTGGATGACACTGTGTTTCTAAAATGAATCCCTATATTTATAATTCTTCAAAAAAACTGTTTTTTTTAAAGGATTATTTAGACAGCAAGCTGTATTGGGGAAGAAATCAACCTGCAAGGATCAGGGCTATTAGGCAAAAGGACATTTCAGAACAAATGTTAATCTGCAGTTCTAAACAATCACTACAGTTCATTCATATGTAAAAGACAATTTACAAAGGCTCATTCTGTAATAAAATCCTAATGCTGTTGATGCAAAGAGGAAAGCATTGGGGAGACCAATTGATGCAGGCTGTTCTAAAAATATCAGTTTATGCTGTCATCTGGTGAGAGTATGTCATCCTGTAATCTTGGCATCTGCAGGGACAGCAAGTTTCTGCCTAATTATTGCTGCTGAGTCACATGGCAAAACATAATGTACTAAAAAAAATATAAAACGAAAACAGAAAAACACCCAAACCACTGAAGTCTTACAATGCTAGAATATGATTCTAGTTAGGCTGCTGTCCTCTATCAAGTTTGAGCTGGGAATGTTGATCTTCATGGATTTTTTTCTTAGTTAATATAAGACAAAACAAAAAAGCAACATGCAATCTAAGGTAAAACTGCCAGAAGCCAGGAACAATTCACAGTGCTTATCCTTTGGGGTCAGATTCTAGTATCCTTACTCACACTGAGGAGTACCTTATGGTGTGAATAATCTTTCTGACTCAAGGAGTAAGAAACTCTTCACTGTGAATAGAAATGAGGAATCTGATTCTCAAATCCATGATTTGATTATTTGTGTACTGTCCGCACTTAATTAAAGCATTTTCCAGGCAGGGACCAGTACAGCTTATTAACTAGAATTGTACATATATAAAATGTAAAATTAATGATAAAGGTATTTTTATAAGGTGGAATTATTTTAATGTATTTCACTACAGCAAGTGCCTGGTCACAATACTATGAGGCCTGGTGAAACACCACACTCAAATACTCAGCAGCTAATACATAAAACTAGCAACACATGGTGTGCTACACTCTCTCCTGAATCCTCCTGTCAATTTTTGTGGTTTTACAAATAGATTTCCTAGGTTTTCATTTGTTTCTCTTCCCTCACTTATCAACACATGTGAGTAACCCTGTAGGTAGTCAGAAAACTTCCTAAGACTCAGATTCACAAGAACATGGGAAGTCAATGGGACCCACTCTGTGTGGGTGTACAGGCCTGTCAACACTGCTCCCCCAAATTTTCTTACAAGATCAAAGACTAACATGGCAACATGAAGCTGACTACAAGAAATATGCTGTCATATGCACAAAGTGAAAGAAGGGAGAGAAAAATGATACATTTATTGTTTTCAGGGTTGAAGTCTTGACTAGGAATGGAAGGTGCTTCTTGGAAAGTTTTTCAGATCTAAGTATGTGCGTGGTAAGCAGGTGTCCCTTTAAGGAGCAGCAATATCTTAGATCTGTAATTCACATAATTTGGGAAAAAATCCTGAAATATGAAGAAACCAAGGGAACAATTCACTGTAAAAGAAAAGAACACTCTGGGTTGCCTCTAGCAGCTACACATATTTTTAAATAGCGACTGAATACAAAAAAAAAGGTTGGTCAATGTTGAAAATTGCAAAACACCTCCTGTGAAGATCTGAATGCCAACATGAGTTGAAAGACATATATCTGTGGTATTTCAGAGATGAAGCAGTATCGTTTACTTAAAGTTAGGAGAGATGTTAGTCAAACTTTTGGGCACAAAATGTTCTTCCTTGGGTTTTATGCCAGAAGGCCTGACCAACATCTCTCCCAATTCCAAACTATTCTAATAAAAGATATTACACCTCAGCAACTACAACAACGTGAGCTCCAGTATTTGGAGCACGTGCTTAACACACTGACAGCCCTAACTACACAATTTATTATATGCAAATAATGAGTCAAATGTTTTACCCGTCTTCTACTCAATCCTTAACTGTTGGCTTAAAGAGGAGCTTGCTGAAGCAGACCCAAACAATAAACTCATGGCTTCAATCATGCAATATACTCTGCTCTTGCTGACTCCTATACCAGTACAAAGCTTCTCTTAAATCTCTTAGTTACCTGGTAGATTTAATATCCCTTATGATTTTAAAAGCAGTAACATCTTGACTCCATTATAAAAACCCAGATAATTACTACCTGCTATCCCTACACCTGAGAAATCAAAGAGACAAGATTACCTTGGGCTTACTCCTGTCCAGGCAGAACAGTACTCTCTATGACACTAGGTGTGTATACACATGTATTTATACTGGCTTAAATTTACTGTGCAGTAAATTACTGTGCAGTAAACAGGATTAAGCCACTGTCTACAAGGGCAGATGACCTGGGACTAAATTTAGTCCTAGGTCAGAGCAGCCTATCATGTGCCCCTGTGGCCACTGAGGGGAGCTCCAGCCTCCAGCCACACAGCTGCCAGCCCTTGGGAATAACTTTAGTCCCAAAATGAAGCCAGAGTCAGCTGCTGGCACTTGGGATTAACTTTATTTCCAAACTGAAGCCAGGAGAGGGGGCAGCCAGGAGCCCTGGGGCTGGGCTCAAGGCACTCCTTAATAGACTCAAGGCAGCGCCATGAAAATGCCAGAAATGACAACTCTTAGTTTTCACTCACTTTTTGACTACAGAAAAATAATAGAGCAATTAGTCTGTTGCAAAGACCTCAGAAAGACCAAAGCATGCCAAAATGTTTTAACCACTATGGATTCCTATTTGAAATCTCTAGATCTTTCTTGTGGATCATATTTGTACACCTAACAGTGCTAGCATTATATGCCACACTTTGACACTCTCGAAAGTATCACAAGACACCCTGGGGTACCGTGGTGCCCTGGCTGAGAATTACTGTTCTTTGGGCTAGTCAAGTTTCTAAAATTAATTTTCAGCAAGCCTTAAATGATACATATAACCGTGTGTAAATCTTTACCATAGGTTGATTTCACCCAGAGAGGCTTATTCACTTATAAATAACAAATCAGCAAGTACTTCAATGCTAATTACATTTCTCATATACCTGAGAACTTGGCTTCATTGGAGAAGTTTCCATCATCCTCTCTGATGTAACACTGTGCTATCCTTTGTAATATGGGTAAAGACATAGGGTCATAGAGAAGTAGGACTAGAAGGGCCCTCCAGAGGTCATCTAGTCCAACCCCCAATCTAAGGCAGGATCATCCCTATCCAAACATCCCATATAATCTAAACTTTACATATCCAAAATGACCTTTGATTTTTACTTGATGTTCAGCATGTGCAGTTAGAAAACCTTGTAAAAATTTCTCTCAGCCTGCTTTTGTGTAGATGTTCCACCTACAATACCAGGAGGAAGTGATGTTCACAGTCACTAATGAAATGATTTCTGTATTAACCTGCTAACACTGAAAGAACAATTACTTTACTAAAGTTGGTATCAGTGGGCTTGATCCTTTAAGGAGGCTGCCCCAATATTTCATAAACAGTATCAGTCTGGCTTTGTTCTCTGGTTTTATCTCATCACACTGAGCACAAGCAGGGGAGATTGGAGTCCTGCAGAATCCAATGAGATAACATGTTAAAATCCCTCCTCCTAACAGCTTGATTCCTAAATTGAGACACTTCAGACATATGTAAAATTCCAGACTATTCTAGCTCTGGTGGCATGTTTAGCACTGCCCTTTTGGTCAATGTGGTTCAGTGAAGATTCAATAAGTAAGAACAAGCACAAAGGAAAAAAAGGGGGATATAGGACTCTAAGGTTGTAGGAGGAGACACTGATTTAATGGTAAGATATACTCTAAAGAGACATTAAGAGAGAGTGAAATTTTTTCATTTATGGATAAATAAAGTAAAAAAATTGGTATGTGAGGGGCACTTTGAGTATTCTTGGGAAGTCAATAAATGAAATACAGCTAAAGGAACAGAGGCCTCAACTGATTAAACAAAAAAAGATTAGGGAAATAGGGAAAAAAGGCCATTGATCTTCTCCCTTTCTTTCATGTAGGCAAAAAAGAAATAACTGTTATATAACTCACTTGGGGCCTTTTGGTCATGCTGGTCATGGCATGCATCAGAGGCACTAAGTAGGGCAGTGGCATCAGGGAATGCAATATATGTGTATAGAAACTAAACTCACATTTTTATTTGGCCCAACGAAAACAGGCTAGTGGGTAAAAGGGAAAAAACAATCTAAATCCCATGTAAGTTCTACAGTATACAGATCTTAAACATAAAACAAAACAGAACTTTTTATTTCAATTATACAGTTCAGTTTGCACAATCCATTCAGCCTCAACCAGAGAGCAGATTTTGTCTGCAACTGATGGAACATTCTCTTGAAAACTTGTTTTCTATAACTTCAGCCTTATAAAGGTTTTTTACAAAGATCATGAAGCTTTCTAGAAAAACATTTAATTCGAGGCTTTGTATAGCTACATTGAAGCTGGAAAATAACTGGAAAAAAACAACTGAGAATTACTGCATATTTTGTGTGAGACACCAAAAAAGAGATGCTCACATGAAGTGGGATTGTTTAATGGACAAGGAACTATTCATAATCAGCAAGTTCAGCAGAAAAATCACAGCTACCCTTGCACCTGGCACCCAATAGCTAGCACCAGGTCCAGTTGTCAGAGGCAGTGACAGGCTTCTACACACTGGACAGTACTCCACTGAGAAGAGTTTGTATGGTGTGTCCTCTGTAAGGAAATCTTTTCACACAGATGCACTAGTTTCTTTATTCTCAATGTACAGCCTAAAAAGATAAAGGCAGCAATTCTTTCCCATGAATAGTAAAGGCCAATCTTAAGAGGCAGCTGAGAGTGCTTTGCAGGTATTTTTATACAGCAGACTTATTTCTCATTGCCCAGTCAACACTCCATGTAGATATACTTTACATGTAAGTGGCAGAGTAATGCTACTAAAAGCACAGCATTGTATAATTTCCTTATGCATTTGATCACTCATGATTGCCTAGGCCCTAGGGCATTTATTTTTTGAGCCAGTGGCAAACTTTGCTCTTGGATATTTTATTGGGATAACGTTCCTATTTCACTTCAACATATCACAGCAGGATCTGGGATTTCTAGCTCCCAACAGTACATGTACACTGGAAGGGAAAAACAGGTCCCTTGTCAAGTCATGGTGCTTTGGAAGTTTTTTTGGAAAAATGATCTAGATTCTGAGGAAGGAAAACTACTAAACTACTTAAAAACAACTTTGAATTTTTGTAGCATTTGAAGTCTTGTTAAAGTGGGATCTCACGTCATGGTCATCAGGTTAGGATTCTATAGCTCCGTTCTTCTACACTGTATTTCCCTTAAGGCCATCTGCTGACACTTCAATTTAGCAATCTTGCATCTGAAAAGATATGGCTTCTATTGCAAAGGAACTGCTAGAGCTCTTTCTCTTAGATAAAATAAAGGATCGGGCCTGGCATCTAGCCCATTACAGAAAGCGGCCTTTGAAAACTAAATGAAGAAATCTTGTGTGGGGCACTATTTTTTCCTTTCAGAGAGAAAACATCAGTAAGTTACTTCTGCAGTGGACAAAAAAATGCCACAGGTACTTCATCAGCAAGTAATGAACTTTGAACTTGAAAAGCCAAAAACAACAACAAAAAGAGAGTTTAGAGAGTATACTGCAAAATTACAAGATTAATTCCTCTGAACTTTGCTTTGGGATATTCTCAATGTTATTCTAAAGTTAATAGCAATCCTCCATTCTAATTAAGAGCTCATTTTTATCCTACTAGATTTGGATCTCAAAGCTAAAAAGGAGGCGTACACCCAATGGAAGGGAGGGGCCATCACCAAGGAGGATTATACCTCCATTGCTCAAGATTGTAGGGGGGCTGTTAGGAAGGCTAAGGCGGAGATGGAACTGGGACTAGCGACACGGATCAAGCATAAAAAGAAGTCCTTTTTTAAATATATAGGGGGTAAAAAGAAGGTACCAGGTAATGTAGGGCCTCTGCAGGATATGCTAGGAAAGCTGGTGGTCACACCAGACGACAAAGCTAACCTCTTTAACAATTTCTTTGCCTCCATCTTTTTCAGCAGGGACCGGGGCATACCCCCCACTGGGATCCCAGACAGATGCAGGAGAGGTACTGCCAGGCCCAGGGTCAGAGAGGACCTAGTCAGGGAACTTCTGGTGGGTCTAGACATGTTCAAGTCAGCAGGTCCTCACAATCTCCACCCCAGAGTGCTGAGGGAATTAGCAGAGGTCATTGCAGGACCTCTGGCACAGCTTTTCGAGCATTTATGGTGCTCTGGCGAGGTGCCAGAGGACTGGAAAAGGGCCAGTGTGGTCCCCATTTTCAAAAAAGGGAGGAAGGAGGACCCAGGAAACTACAGGCCTGTTAGTCTTACCTCGGTCCTGGGGAAGCTCTTTGAGAAAATTATCTAGGAGCACATCTGCGAAGGACCAGCAGGGGAGATTATGCTTTGGGGCAACCAACATGGGTTCATTCGAGGCAGGTCCTGTCAGACCAACTTGGTGGCCTTCTGTGACCAGGTCACAAAATCCTTGGACGCAGATGTCATGGTGGACCTAGTCTTTCTGGACTTTTGGAAGGCCTTTGACACTGTCTTTCACCCCATTCTCATTAAGAAATTAGGCAACTGTGGTGTCGATGCCTACACAGTCAGATGGGTAGCAAATTGGCTGGAGGACTGCACCCAGAGAGTGGTGGTGGATGGGTCTTTTTCAACCTGGAGGGATGTGGGCAGTGGGATCCCCCAGGGCTCAGTCCTCAGGCCCGCACTATTCAACATCTTCATCAGCGACTTAGACAAGGGGGTGAAAAGCACCTTGTTCTAATTTGTGGATGACACTGAGATGTGGGGAGAATTGGGCACACTGGAAGAGAGGGGCAGGCTGCAATTAGTTTTGGACAGGTTACAGGGGTGGGTGGATGAGAACAGCATGGGATTCAATACTGACAAGTGCAAGGTACTGCACCTGGGGAGGAAGAACCAGCAGCATACCTACAAGCTGGGGAACTCCCTTCTCAACAGCACAGAGGCAGAAAAGGATCTTGGTGTCATTATTGATTCCAAAATGAACATGGGCCACCAATGTGGGGACATGGTCAGCAAGGCTAACCGCACCTTGTCATGCATCCACAGATGCATCACGAGCAGATCCAAGGAGGTGATCCTCCCCCTCTGTGTGACATTGGTCAGGCCGCAGTTGGAGTACTGTGTCCAGTTCTGGGCACCGCACTTCAGGAGGGTTGTGGACAGCATCAAGAGGGTCCAGAGGAGGGTCACTCACATGATCAGGGGACAGCAAGGCAGACCCTACGAGCGGAGGCTACGGGACCTGAACCTGTTCAGCCTCTACAAGAGAAGGCTGAGAGGGGATCAGGTGGCCATCTACAAACTGACCAAGGGGGACCAGCAAGCTATGAGAGAGTCTCTGTTCCCCCGAGCACTACTGGGAGTAACAAGGAATAACAGCCACAAGTTGACTGAGAGGAGGTTCAGGCTAGACATCAGGAGGCACTACTTCACAGTCAGGGCGGCTAGGATCTGGAACCAACTTCCAAGGAAAGTGGTGCTGGCTCCTACCCTGGGGGTCTTCAAAAGGAGGCTAGATAGTCACCTAGACGGGGTCATTTGACCCCAGCATTCTTTCCTGCCCGTGGCAGGGGGTCGGACTTGATGATGTGGTCAGGTCCCTTCCGACCCTACCAACTATGAAACTACTATGAAACTATGGATTACCAATCCTCTTCTAATAATAAATTAAAAAGGGGGACCTAAACTACCCGGACATCTGCTGGGAGTCACAGACAGCAAAGTCCCACCGCTCACGCAGGTTTCTAACCTGTGTACAGGACCTCCACCTGACACAGGAGGTACACGGTCCCACTAGGGGGAATGCCATACTGGATCTGGTATTGGCAACGGGGGATGACATGGTAGGGGACCTCCAGATCGGTAGCCATCTGTGGGACAGTGATCACCTAATAATAGAATTCACCATAAGATGTCAAGTGGGTAAGGTAACTAGTAGGGTGAAAGTGCTAGACTTTAGGAAAGCTGATCTCAATGAACTCAGGTGATTAGTCAAGGACGCACTGTAGAGTAGGAGTTTTGAAGTAATGGGAGCCCAAGAAGGGTGGCTGTGCCTTAAGGAAACGATCCTTCGGGCACAAAGCAAGACGATCCCCGAGTGAGGCAAAAGAGGGAAAGGGGCCAGGAGGCTTCCCTGGCTGACCAGAGAAATCCAGGGCAGCCTAAGGGCCAAAAGGGGAGCACATAAAAAGTGGAAAAAGGGAGAGATCACCGAAGATGAATATACCTCCTCTGCTCATGCTTGTAGGGAGGCAGTTAGACGGGCCAAAGCTACTATGGAGCTGAGGATGGCAACCCAAGTAAAAGACAACAAGAAATTGTTTTTTAGATATATAGGGAGTAAAAGGAAGGCCCAGGGAGGAATACGACCCCTGCTAAATGGGCAGAAACAATTAGTGACGGACAGGGGGGACAAGGCTGAACTCCTCAACGAGTTCTTTGCCTCAGTGTTCCTAAGAGAGGGGCATGACAAGCCTCTCACTGGCGTTGTAGAGAGGCAGCAGCAAGGCGCCAGACTACCATGCGTAGACCCTGAGATGGTGCAGAGTCACTTGGAAGAACTGGATGCCTTTAAGACGGCAGGCCCGGATGAGCTCCATCCGAGGGTGCTGAAGGCACTGGCTGACATCACTGCAGAGCCACTGGCGGGAATATTTGAAAGCTCATGGCACATGGGCCAAGTCCCGGAGGACTGGAAAAGGGCCAATGTGGTCCCCATTTTCAAGAAGGGGAGGAAGGAGGACCCGGGCAACTATAGGCCAGTCAGTCTCACCTCCATCCTAGGCAAAGTCTTTGAAAAAATTATCAAGGCTCACATTTGTGAGAGCCCGGCAGGACAAATTATGCTGAGGGGAAACCAGCACGGGTTTGTGGCAGGCAGATCGTGCCTGACCAGTCTAGTCTCTTTTTATGACCAGGTTACGAAATGCCTGGACACAGGAGGAGGGGTGGATGTCATATACTTAGACTTCAGGAAGGCCTTCGATACGGTATCCCACCCCATACTGGTGAACAAGTTAAGAGGCTGTGACTTGGATGACTACACAGTCTGGTGGGTGGCGAATTGGGTGGAGGGTCGCACCCAGAGAGTCGGGGTGGATGGGTCGGTTTCGACCTGGAAGGGTGTGGGCAGTGGGGTCCCGCAGGGCTCGGTTCTTGGACCGATACTCTTTAATGTCTTCATCAGTGACTTGGACGAGGGAGTGAAATGTACTCTGTCCAAGTTTGCAGATGACACAAAGCTATGGGGAGAAGTGGACACGCCGGAGGGCAGGGAACAGCTGCAGGCAGACCTGGACAGGTTGGATAAGTAGGCAGAAAACAACAGAATGCAGTTCAACAAGGAGAAATGCAAAGTGCTGCACCTAGGGAGGAAAAATGTCCAGCACACCTACAGCCTAGGGAATGACCTGCTGGGTGGCACGGAAGTGGAAAGGGATTTGGAGTCCTAGTGGACTCCAAGATGAACATGAGTCGGCAGTGTGACGAAGCCATCAAAAAAGCCAATGGCACTTTATCGTGCATCAGCAGATGCATGACGAATAGGTCCAAGGAGGTGATACTTCCCCTCTATCGGGCGCTGGTCAGACCGCAGTTGGAGTACTGCGTGCAATTCTGGGTGCCACACTTCAAGAAGGATGCGGATAACCTGGAGAGGGTCCAGAGAAGGGCCACTCGTATGGTTAAGGGCCTGCAGACCAAGCTCTACGAGGAGAGACTAGAGAACCTGGACCTTTTCAGCCTCCGCAAGAGAAGGTTGAGAGGCGACCTTGTGGCTGCCTATAAGTTCATCATGGGGGCACAGAAGGGAATTGGTGAGTATTTATTCACCAAGGCGGCCCCGGGGGTTACAAGAAATAATGGCCACAAGCTAGCAGAGAGCAGATTTAGATTTGACATTAGGAAGAACTTCTTCACAGTTAGAGTGGCCAAGGTCTGGAACGGGCTCCCAAGGGAGGTGGTGCTCTCCCCTACCCTGGGGGTCTTCAAGAGGAGGTTAGATGAGTATCTAGCTGGGGTCATCTAGACCCAGCACTCTTTCCTGCTTATGCAGGGGGTTGGACTCGATGATCTATTGAGGTCCCTTCCGACCCTAACATCTATGAATCTATGAAATAGGGCCATTTGGGAGAACACATGCTATGGTCCAGTGAATATGGATATGTCAGAAGCTGGATGGATGGGCCACGATGAAAACCCAAACAATATGGGGGAGTAAGAAGGATCACAGATGCCAGGAGCAAGATTTACAAATACAGATCTCACCCTCCTTATAAAAAAGTAGTGCTGAGAAATCCGCAAAACTAGAAAGGTCAAAAAGTCGTGAAGAGGGTAATAGCTAAAAATAAATTATGTGACAGACCAAGCCTGCTGATGTTCTGTAGGGAACTCCTAATGACGTTAAAAGAAGACATGTGCGGGAAAGACTACAGGATTGGACTGTAATGACAGAGGTCATGGAATATGAGCTTTGGTACCTAGGTGCAATCTTAAGTGTGATGGTATTCCACCATGAGTTCCTGAAAAACATTGAATATATAAGGTGGGTGCGTCTTCCTCCTTGCAACTTTTTTTGTGACTAAATCTTAATGGTATGATTACTCATTATAAAAGTAGATGCATTAATGGATTTTCAGGACTTGAACAGGGTGGAAAAGAGTTGCATTTAGGCAACTAAGTCCTCTTAGATACCTAATAGGTGAAATAGAAATTGGTTCCAAGTTCACCACAGAGCATACTAACATTATTAATGCATATGAACTATCAACTTCTCAGCATGACTGCCAATAAAAAGTAAGAGATTAGTATTTTACTTCTATACAAGGTACTGACCTGCTTTGCCCATTTCCTCTGTTCCCAGCAGTCCTTCAGCCAGGCACCCAACTCTGTGATGAAGCCTGTTTAGCACCAGTGAAGTTCCCCACATTTAGAGTGACAACGTTCTGAGCTGAGATGAGGGAATCAAAATTAAAATCCAACCCATCTGCATCCATGAGCTCACTGCGGATAATGGACTCCATGTCACATTCCAAGCTCCCATTGAAAATATCCAGGTCCAAATCACTTGGGAATTTATCATGTCCCATGACTGGAAGGTTCACACCAGCAGAATACAAAGAAGAGCCTGAGAGTGAATCAGAAAGTGTTTGCATAGACTGATTGACAGGTGACTGCTGCTGGTGTTTGGCTGACCCCAAGCTGTTCGTGTCATTTAAGCCCATGTTACTGACTGAATTCGACAAGGCACGGCTGCCACTAAGAGGAGAATTCGGAGATGGATGCTGGTGGTGGAGCAGGTTTTGACTGACCAAACTTCCCTGGTTGGACTGAGCAGCAAATGACATCATTGGGTCATTACGAAGCATTATATTCCTGCGTGAGTTTTGGGCAGACACAGCAGTGCTGGCTTGTGACATGAGCGGATCTGACTGCGTCATCATGACATCACTGTGACTAGGCGAATCAGATGCCAGCAGGTCCTGAAGCGTCTGGTTGTTGTAATGAGAAATGGAGGAAAAGGTAGCTTGCTTGTTCTCTTGTATAGTTTGCATGGGAGACTGGCGGAGGGAATTCAGAGAGGATGGTCCAAACACAGCATTGTTGAAACTACTGGATGGAGAACCAAGACCCGAACCTTTGGAGCCATATGGAAAACTGGAGCTTCTTTGCATCAGCCCCCCAGAAGGTGACTGCTGGGAAGAGGGGAGCGTTATATTGTCCAAAAGATCATCCATGAGATTATCCGTCAGTCCATCGTTTAAGTTCATTGTGCCTGCCATATCGGTTAGCCGAGGCAACTCAACTGTACACGGCTTATTTACTGATGGGGACAAGCTTGATGGACTATTGTACAGCATTGGGGAAAGTGGAGCATCATCATCCTGAACATCATCCAGTTCAGTACTTGCCAATATGGGTGACAAGCGGCCACTTATTGTACTGGCATTTGAATTTGTACGAGATCGAAAATCTGTCCAGGCATCCAACTCATCGCTGCTACGGGATGTTGGGCTCCCTGGCCACTTGGAAAGCTGAGAAGGGCTGTCATCACTCAATTCTTGTGCGGCTTGTTGGGTTGCCTTCTTCTTAGCTGCTCGCCCCCTGCTCTTAGTGTACTTGTTGCTATTGTCCATGGAAACAGCACGTCTCCTTGGGGCCTTCCCTCCTTTCCCACCATCTGGGTTGATCATCCACCAAGAGCTTTTCCCGGTTCCTTCATTCTGCACCCTGATGAATCGACTATGAAGTGATAGGTTATGCCGGATTGAGTTCTGTGGAAAAAGAATGAAACAAGTGGTCAAGACAGGCACCATACCCTCTGCTAGTCTACTCTCCATCATGCAAAACCAACAGTAAATGAAGCCCAAGGAACAGATAAAAACCCTGAGCCACTCCAATGCTTTGAACTGGTCAGGCCCAGATTTTAGCTTTGAACTGGCAAACTGCCCAGATTTTAGCTCTCAAATGTGGTAGGAAGCTCCCCTTAAATCATTCAACTGCAAGAAGAAAAACAAAAACACAGAACCCCAAGCCCCAGCCACTGACGGCTGGTGGACTGGCACTTTTTCCTCCTGTTGACCAAATAAAACACCCTGGAGGCCAGTAGTGTAAAAACGGATGGATAAGTAGGGCACAAGTCCCAGGTACTGCCCAAGGAGGAAAGGGACACCAGAATGGAGCTGAGGAGTGATTCACCCTCACATATCCCATTTCTCCATATGTGCGCACACATACTCTGCACCTTCCCTGCTCTATCTCTGGCTCCAGAAGCAAGGAAGGCAGGGAAGTAGCTGCAATGTGTAGTGGAGTATTGGATGGGAGTTCACTGCTGTAACGGGGGAGATGTCTGCTTTTTGCCACTGACAACTAGTGTTTTTTTGGTGGCTCACTATGCCTACTGGCAGCAAAAAAGAGGGCTGACATGTCCCTCATCACAGCAGCAAACCTCCAGTTGTTCCTCCACTGCATGCCACTTCTCTGCCCTCCCTGCTGCGGGAAGGGGAAGGGGGAAGGATGTATGTGTGGTGGGGGATATTGGCCACTTACTGCTCATTTAATCTATATGCAGCAGAGACCTAACTCCTGTCCCAACTTCCTTGAAATAAGGACTGCAACCACTTAACTAAAACAAGTCAAAAGGCTGGGCCTTTCACTGCAGCATATGTGAGAGCTTCTGTATTCTTCACTGCAATGCAACATTATATATGCCTTATTAGACTTCTGTGCAGATGGCAATTGCTACCCCTGGTCCTCCCACATAAGCTGCACCCTGGAGGTGGAGTGTACTGTTTCATTCTATTGGTGGCATCTGAATTATGTCTGCACTGTACCTGCTCTGTTGCTTCGACACCCACAACATCTTTCTGATCTCCTTAAATTGTTGGGAATTCATCCACTATAAAATCATTAGAACAGCAGGACTGTCCCCTTAAAAAGTCAAGTAAAGTCAAAATCTAGTCAGATGCCAAAGATAACTGTCCACAGGGAATGAAAAACAGAACTCTGACTATGCGCCAATGGACAAGGTGCACGTGTTCTCAAAAAACTTTGTGAACTCATGCTATGGTGATCAATGCCCGTACAAAAAAAATCTAAGATGGACAGAAAACAACCAGTCCCTGGTAACATTTGTAAAACTGCTCTAAATTCACACCAGTGTAAATGAGACTGAGATCTGGGCTTGACCTACAGCTGAAAAAAAAAGGACTAAGAAGAAGCATTTGTCTGCAAAAGGTTTTCTAGGCTTTTTGTTTCTATCTGTAAACTAAAGAATTTTGGAGCTATGCCATATTATCTTGGCAATACAGTTGTACTAATGCTGTATGTTAAATAGGAACAAGTTTAAAAAGTCACAGAAGTTTTTTTTCCCCTAAAATACTGGCAAATGTCAGCTGTATCTATGTGGAAGATACAAATACATGTGTTCCACCAGTATGTTTTAAAAACAGAAAGTCAACAGGATTTCAGTGTAATCAAACAAGCCCAATGAGTGTTTTCCATTTACTAAGTGCTTAAGGGATTCCAGTTTCAAATGGACAAGGAACGCTCGCAACCAACAATTATTCATAAACATCTTGGCATTCATGCCATTAGCATAGAAGGATGTTTGACGTAAATGAACTGAAGACATGCTGGGTGTGTGAAGAAATACAGCCCAGCTGATTTTTTTTCTCTGTTCCTTTAAGCATAAATCTTTTTTTTTTTTCCAGTGCTGTGGTTTTGGTCAGGTTCAGTAATGAACAACACCCCTAACTTCTTTGCACGCATGGGCCCCAGACACATTCTTTACTGTCTTCTAATGAAAAGAAAAAAATTAAATTCAATTACATCTCGGAACAGCCTTGAAAAACAAACAAACCCTGCACAGCATTGCAAACAAGACTTTACAATGATACTACAGTGAAATTTGTGTCAGTGTCTCTGTTATTAACTCCAATACTGTCAAAGAACAATACTAAAAAAACAAGATAATTTCGTTTGATTCTCAGTGTAACAGTTCCTCAGGCTAGTCAGGAATTAATTTTTATTATTAAATTAATCAGCTTCTAGTCATATTTTGAGTCTGGCAAGAATCTGTTTTAACTGGTATTAACCACATCCCATAAACCCTGGGGTCACCCTCACAGACCTTTTAAATAAGTTATTTGAATTTTTTAAATGGGACAAAAATGTCCTACTGGAGGTTCTGATCCTAAATTGGACATAGGTGGGTGAGCTCTTATGCTCATGCCATGTTGACCTCAGTGGTGCTTTGCACAGAAGAACATTTATGACATGGGTCCATTTGCTTGACCAAGTCTAGCTGTACACAGTAAAAGAAAAAACTATGCATCATTACAAGCCACTGCAATAAGAAGACAACTAAGACTAGGCACACAATCTATACATGCAAAGCTAGCAAATATTTATGCAAAAGAATACAGTCTTCTTACAGAAACCAACAAAGAAAAACTGGCATTGATAAAAGAATGGCAGACTGTATACCTTAAAACACAAAAATAAATTGTCCAAAATGGCAACAGCCAACGATTTTCAATACAAAAGCAACCTGTCATCTGTTGGCAGAAAGACTTATTTCTTGCCAGCTATAACCTTATCATAGATATTTCCCCTAAAAATCCGAAGAGCTCAGTGCCTCAACTTGTGCTGACTTCACAGAGTTGACAGGCCTAGCATCTTCTAGGACAAGGTGCTCTGTGCACGGAAGTGAGTGGTAATCTTCCAATCAGAATCTTGTATTACATGTAATGAAAGGATATAACAATCATTTTTAATAAAAATGGGTGCTTATAGAAAAGTTTGTGTCCATCTTCTGTTACACAAAATGCCCTTTGCCCACCAGCTAAAGTCTTTCTTCACCGATTTCTGTAAAAGAGTGTTTTCTTTTAGCACATTTACTGGCTATCAGAGTTCTTTCTCCCCAATTCACACTCTCCCATCAAGTATTTCCTTAAAATACAATGCTTTTGTGTAACCTGCCCATATTAACTTCCCCAATAATGTATTTGCTTCCCAGTGCTGGAAGCACTGTCACATCTATTGTATCTATCCAAGTCAACTAAAGCCCTATCTTGCCACTGACATACAACAGGACTGACTATTCACACAATAGGCTGCCAGGACTGGAATATCAGACTGTAAACTAAGCAGAAACAACCCCATTTGAGACCTGGTTTATGTAGTTGTATAACTAGATTAAAATGTTAAAAAGTCTGGAAAATATTCACCCACCAGAATCTTCATTAAAGATGCATACTACTACTGTGACAAACCACAAAGGAAAAATAAAAACTCAAGAAAACACAAAAATACAAAAGGAACCTGCTCGTATTTGAATCAGTGGGAGTTTTGCCTTTGACTTGACTAGGGGTAGAATTAGGCCATTAAGACATGTAACAAATTTGTCCATGCCTAAATACAATGAGGAGCTTTAAAGCTATGACAATGGTGCTTTTGTAACTTGGTATTGGGGAACACGTGCAAATGTGACTTGCGGTAGCATATGGGTAAAGAATCCTGGAAAAGACCTATCACAGACCACTCCTGGCAGGAGAAGTCTGATGGAGGTAGACCACAGGGGTAGGAAGAAATGCTTGGGGCCTGACATTTGTCTTGTGGGAGTTAGAGGAGCAGGGGTTAGTAGGCCAATCCCTTTCTTCTGGATCCTTCACCGTATACTTGCTTGCTTTCCTGGCACATTTGCATCTTCAACTTTCTTATACAATCTCTCGTGTGTGTGAAAAGGACCAAACACTTGTATGCCAGACAACAGTCCATCAGCATACATCTGTTTACTGGCAAATAATCAGAGGACAGATCATTATCACTGATAGAGGTAATACTTTTTATAGACTTCAGAGCAGTGAACTTCATGTCCAGTAGACAAGGATTTACCCACTGCATGGCATTTTTTTTAAGTAGTTGTCCTTGAAAGAATCAGCCAAATTCTGCTCAAGAGAACAAATGTGCCTATCATATCCTGATAACCCATTTCTTTCAACATTCGGACAGGATAACAGACAGATCAGTTGACACAGTAGTGCATTTTGTCACCACTAAGACCTTATGGACTAGATTTGACATAGATGCTTAATTTCTCTTTTTCATAAAAGCTCACAATTAAAAAGTATTTGAATGTTCCTTCAGGGTCAAGCGAAGCTGGCAGACCCCTAAGTCTTTAAAAATGCAAGAATTTCCCAGCCCCTCCTATCCTGGGTTTGTTTCAGACCCTTCCAAACTGTGTTTACCTTGCGAAGCCCATCCATTAACTCAGACACCAGCTGCAAGTGCTTCCCCTGGAATACAGAGACTTTTTTGTCTGGAAGCAACATGTGGTATCAATTTATCATTCTCAACAACGCAACAAGGAATCCACTCACTTTAAAAATAAAAAGCGAGTTGTGTAACTTAACTCTTAAATGCCTCTGCTTAAAAAAAAGCCTAAGATGAGGTGCAGCTGGTGAACGCCGAGTCCAAGTTACATGCTGGTCTGTAGTCAGTCTAGTATTTTATGGCAGTTAATTCATTATTTCATTTACAGATTGGTAAACTGTAAAATCCCATCTACGAATCTAAAGCAGTAGTTAATTTTAAGAATAGATGCACTTGGTAGTGAGACAAAAAGCAACACTATCTAACTAGCCCATAAATGCTAGTTTTGGAAGATTAATAATCTGCTGTATACTTTATTGAAATATTTTAAAGCAGGAGCTTTACTGTACAAATTTGGGTGATGGGAATTTAGCAGGAATATCTGCAGGAAGACATATATTCTTATAGATCTAATAGCTTAGCATAAAGGCCCAGCATAAGATCTAATAAGAGCCTAAGATCTAATACCTTAGCAAAGAAATGGTGAAAGCAATTTCAGTTTGCCGCATCTGCGTTAGCATGTGGATATAGAATGCCAGCCTTATTTCTGAACACCATTAGTTGGTAGAATACCATCCTCCAACATAACTCCCCCTTCTCTTAATTTTCTCAAACAAAACCATCTTGGATGAGTATTTCTGTTCTTGGCCCCAGCTTGACGTTGATATTTTTTTTTTAACTTACGAGCAAAATCCACCTAGTCATCTTTGAAATACGTGAACATGAAAAATTCAACACCCACTGTGCATATATCCTAATCAGAATTGGTGCCTCATACAATGAAGCACACACACAAAAGTCCCAGATGTTTGTTTCCCTCAGTGAGACTGGAGAAGAGGGTGGGGAAAATGCAACCAGTTCAAGTGGGAAAAGAATGCTTTTAAAATAACGCTTTTTTGCCAATTTTGCCAAAGTTACCAATTTTGCTCTAGTGTATTAGAACATCTTGTTTTCTTTTGGTGAGTATTTTTGAAGGATGTATTGAATAAGAATCTCGATGAATTGCCCTTTTTTTAGCTTCCCAGGTCTGCAGTGTTGCTCTGAATGAAGTACTTTAAATATCCACAGAACTTTCCCATCCTTCCTGTCACTTTCTTTTATTTTCTTTTCAGAAAAGCAGGGAAATGCTATGTAGTAATTGGTGTTAATACATTATAGAAGCAGAGAATCCAAGTACTCAGACAGGAGAAGTTTAAGAAGTCATGCTTTCTCTCTCAACCTTAACTCAACTGTATTGCACACAAGTGGTATTTTTATTTCCTGTTTCTTGTTAAGTATTGTGCGCGCCGGGTCTGACCCCGGGTTGCTTACGTCGTTCTGCACGCGGGCTGTGGCCAGCAGCCCGGGCAGGCCGGATCGGAGAGGGCGGGCACCGAGCTAGAATTAGGCACAGACACGTAACGGTTGATTTTAAGATTATTTTACTTACACTGAGATGGTCGTGGTGTAGGCTGAGAACTTGCTTGAGTTGCGGTTACAACAAAAAACACGAACACACGTGGAGGTTGCAAGGCTCCACGCAGACAGAACACGAACAATCACGTGGAGGTTACTAGGCTCCACGCAGACAAACTCCGGATGTCCAGGACAAGCGCGCATTAAACTCGTCGTTATGTCTTATAGTAGGCTCCGTTCGAAGACGGGAAGAGGTGGGCGGTGGATCAGGCTGCCAAACTCCTCTGAGCGACACACAGGGTTTCTATTACCCTGCCGCACACACCCAGAGTCCCCACGAGATGGATGCGGAGTCCTCTTCGGCTTGGGCGGAAACTGCTCAAGTCTCTTATACGGCTAGCAGGCCAATCGCTAGCCGCCACGTGTGAATAATTTAGAACTAGCCAATTGCGGGGCACGAATTTGCATACGACGAGCGGGAAACCTTTGCACCGTGCATTTCTGTGCTGCAAAGGAAATGCACCCTGCAAAGATCGCTGCAAAGTGGCGGGAACACTTCCCTGCACGCGGGTTCTCTGCGCAGCAGAACTCCTCCGTGCAATGAAGCGGTATACCCACGGGGATAATTCTTAGTGCTGAAGCACACACAAAAAAAAATCAGACCTTTGGGTCATGACAAGTATGATGTATTTTTGTTTGTACTGAAGTTTACCTAACTCAGGGATCACCAAAATACAGCCTGCTGGTTAGATCCAGCCCACAGAGCCCATGGGTCTTCCCAAGGTTCTGGAAATATGGCGGCATGGAGAGCAGTGGCAGTATTAAAGAGGGACCTCACAAGCTGGAGCCACAGCACAGAGCTGTCATCTGGCTGGTGGGACTGTTTATGGGGCAGAATATTTGATGGTGGGTGGCGTGGCGGCCGTGTGGCTCAAGGAACCACAGCATTTACTGCTGCCACTGCCAAATTCCAGGCCCATGGGCCAGATGACATGGCTCCATCATCCAGATCTGGCTCACAAACCAGCCCCTAGACGAAGGCTAGGTGAATTGGGTAACACTGTCTTAAATGGTTAAAGTTAAAAAGATCACCATGAACCCCTGGGTCTGCATGAAATGCACATGCTTGCTTATACACACTGAACTTTTTGATATGGATTCATTTGCTAGGGTCAATCTTTGATGTTATCTGTAAATTTATTAAGGCAACTTCTGTGTGAATTACAACAAAAAACTCAAGAGCCAGCAGAGACAGAACATAGCTGGCACAAAAGTGAGCAAAGGCTCATTATGTAGGGTGACCATACATCCCAGTTTTAGCCAGGACGATCCTGGATATTGTAGGCCATCCCGGTGGCCCACCTGGTTGGTGAAAATGAAAACAAAAGTCCTAGATTGGCACTACACCACCTGCGCTGCTCAGCCTGGCTCCTCCTAAGCAGCAGCTGGAGGCAAGGAGTGAGCTGGGCACTACTCCTCCTGCCTGGGGCATGGATCCGCCAGGGGGTGGGTGGTAAAGGGTCAGGGTCCCAGATTTCCATAAAAATATTATGGTCACTCTATCATTATACATAGCTAACAACATTCTGAAAAGAGAAAAAGTGCAGTGACACATACACATCTCTGCCAGTCCCAGGCACTTGGGTGACCCAACTACTGGTATATGAGCCAGCAGGAAAAAAAAACAAAAAAAAAAAACCCACAGGAAGGGAAAAAGCCAACCAAACTGAAAGATTTATTTTGTGGAACTCTCTTATTATTCACTTCTCAAAGGAGAAGTGATTCTGACCTTAGTTTTAGCAGAGGAGCCAAAAGAACTCTTTTATTGCAATTAGCCTTCTCCCCTGAATGCAACTTTTCCCAATTCTTAGGTAAAAGAGAAAGCACTGAGGAATATTAAGGCTGAGTGGAGCAATATTAACTGAAGATTTACACACTGAAATCTGTTAGTCTCAGAAAAATATTAATTGCAGACCTTGTCTGCCCCACACTGTGGATCTCCAACTGTGCCATCTTGCGATAGAGGTGTTTGATAGGGCAGAGCAAACAAATCCATGAATATGCACGAAATTTCTAGGAAGTTTTTCTGTCCCACTTAATTTTTAAAAATAACCTCTTACTGTTTGGAAGTGCATGTACAGTAGAAAAAGCACTTGGTAACTCACTCAAAACATGGCTTTATGAAATGCCATATACGTATATATGACATTTCATAAAGACATGTTTTGAGTGAGTTACAAGTGCCTTTTCCACTGTACATGCACTTCCAAACAGTAAGAGGTTATTTTCAAAAATTAAGTGGGATTGTTAAATATATATAACATTTATAATTTATAATATATATTTATCATTGTTAAATGTAAATTAACAATTGCTGCTTGCCTCTTTACAAAAAGATTGATGTTTTAAACTATTACACTAACGAAAAAACAAACCTTGTCGAAAATATATACTGTCTGGGAATTGGCTGAACACATCACACTTCCAGTTAGGAGCAAAATTTCCAGTTATTTCACAGACAGTCATCCACTGACCACAGGACTCTAATAACTAACATTTGTTTTGCTTCTGGGAGAGCATGCTGGTCGCAGTTTACTTTTTTCCACTGGGTGCGAGGGTGGGTGGAAGGATTGAAGTGAATGTCGATCATCAAAATAATGTAATTTTAGAGACAGACTAGAAAGAAGTTGGGAAGGAGGGAGGGGGGAAGCAGAAACAACCTCTCACCCTGAAAAAACAGACAGAGTGTGTGGAAAAGTGAAATGAACTTCATAAAAAGACAGCACTGGCTGCGTGGCGTTTGTTTATTTTTTCAAAGTGAGAAGCTGTCTCGGTAGCCTGTTTCCCAGCTGTTTTTGTTCTTGGAGGACTACAGAGAACATTCCATTCCCCACAGCCAAACCTGGGCTTCCGGCACACATTGGACATTGGAAGCAACTCTCGGCGGGTTTTTTCTTCTTTTGGCAGAGCACTTCCATCAAATCCTGTTAATACTGTAAGACTGTGTGTGTGGTGTGTAAACACATACCCCCACCCCCGCATACACACGCTTTAGTACGTAAAACCATAATAAAAATAAAGAATCTGTTTCCAATGCACATTCTTATATCTCTATTCTGGATTTTTCCTTCCATGTTAACCAGATATTAGCAATTCAGAAACAGCCAGAACAATCAGGAGCCACCAAGGGTGGCTCCTCAATGACATGAGTCTTATCTATCCACTTCTGTAAGCTCTCTGCCATGATTTGAATACTCCAAGAACACAATATTACTTTTAAACAATGAGTCTAAAAATGTGCTTTAAAAGATTAATCTTACAAAGCACAACTATGATATCAAAGCACAACAATGCACTTTTTAAAGGGTATTAGAGACAATTGCTAAGACAATGAAAGTCACATTACTATTTTTTAGAAATGGAATTAAACCTAAAGACCTACAACTGAAACAAACTGAAAATGAAACATAACACTACAACAAAGCCAAGAACCTTTGAGACCAGGGGCAGACAATTAGTTCAGCTAGAGGGCCGCTTACCCAGTTTTGGCAAGCTGTCAAGGGCTGCATGGGTAGCCCCACCCCTTGACAGGTGCCCCACCCCCTGGTTGCCATCCTGGGACCAGAAGTCCCACCCCCTAACCCCTGACATTTGCCACCAGAAGTCCCTTCCCTTGCCCCCAGAAGTGCCCCTTTCAGCAAGGAGGTTTGCCAACTTGGAACCAGAAAAACAACTAATTATATTCTAAAAATCAAACATCTACTGCAACATTCATTAATTTGATTTCAAAAAATATTTTGCCCTTATTTACATGTGTTTGCTTAGTGTACATAGAGGTGATTGTATAATAGCTTAAAGTGAAGTCTTATTCTTGTATATTATAGGGGGAGTGTGGGGAGTATGGGTGGGTGGGGATAGGTTTGTGGAGGGCTGTGGGTGTGTGGGTATGTGTGTATGTGGGGTGTGGTTGAGAGTGTGGGTTGTGTGCGTGGGTTTTGTGGGGGTACATAGGTGTGAGGGTGTGAATGGAGTTTGGGGGGTGTGGGTATGTGGGGTGGGGGAGCATGTAAGGGTAGGGGTGTGTGTGGATATGTGGGGTGTGGGTGGGTATGGGGTTTATGGGCGAGCTGTGAATGTGTGGAGAGCAGGATGGCTGAGAGGGTTGTAGCATGTGTGGAGGGAGAGGGTGGTTGTGGTGTGTGAGGGGGTGTGGGTTGTGTATGGGAAGTGTGGGTGCCCACAGCCCCTGCCACCAGTGACAGCAGCAGGTTATGAGGCCTTGGGGTGCAAAGAGCCTGCAGCAGGCCGAGCCCCTGCCAGTGGTTCTGTCAGCTTGGGCTCAGCTCTCCTGCCACCCCTGGCCCCAGGGCACCAGTTTTGAGGAATGCAAAACTGCTGACCAGGATGTTGCGCGCTTTCCTTTCTCCTCTGCCATTTTTCAGCCCTTAGCAAGACAATTCTCTTCGAAGTGGGTTGTAGCTTGATATATGGTGTGGTGCTCTTGAGACCTGTTACCAGCCAGCACTTCCTACCTTGTAAGGTTGTGGCATTTCCACTTACCTCCACAGGTCCTTGTACCATGACTAAGTTGAGAGAAGAGGACTTGCTTCGAGAGATGAGTGTCAACCATGTGTGCACACAGTGGCCAGCCCAGCAGAGTTGAAGTTGCATGATCTTTGCCTCAATGCTGGTTATGTTAGCTGCAGAGGGAATGCTGGCATTAGTGCAGCGGTCTTCCCATCTAATGTGAAGGATCTTCCTGAGGCAATGCTGATGGAACCATTCCAGGCACTTAAGATGGCTTTGATATGTCATGCACATCTCACCCATAGAGACGCATGGGGATAACTGCTGCATTGTAGACCAGGATCTTAGTTTCCATCTGCAGATCTTGGTCAGCAAAGACACGGCAAAGCAGCTTTCCAAAGGATATGCTGGCACAGTGAATCCTATGTTCAGTTTCTACATCAAGACTGACTTGACTGGGGGAGGTGACTGCCAAGGTATGGGAAATGCTCAACGTGTTCCAGGGATTCTCCACCAATGGTAATGGGGTGGGGGGGGAGGGGATAGCTTGTGCTAGGGCAAGATGATGGAGCACCTTGGTCTTCCCAATGTTAAGGGAGAGTCCTAGGCTGTGATAGGCAACTGAGAAAATGTCAAGGGTGGACTGCAGGATGGGTGCAGTGTGCCCGAGGATAACAGGTGTCAGCGTATTGAAGGCTGGTGATGCCAATCTTGGTAACTTTCATTTTGCTGTGAAGGCACCACAGGTTGAAAAGCTGACTGTCCACTCAATACTCAACCGAAATTCTGGGAGGAAGGCAGTCATGGATAAGAATCAAAATCACAGCAAGACCGATGGAGAAGAGGGTTGGGGTGATGATGCAGCTCTGTTTGACACCAGTATGGATGGTAAATGGGTCTGTCTCTGATCCATTGCAAAGGGCTGTGGCAGTCATCCTGTCATGGAGTAGCCCTAGGACACTGATGAACTTCAGTGGACAACCAAACCTAGCATGTTCTATAAGACCAGCACCTTCCATAAGGCTTCATAATTGATGGAGTCAAAGGCCTTGGTTAGGTCAATGAATGCCATAAACAGCTTCTTGTGTTGCTCTCTACACTTTTCCTGGATCTGTCGTGCAACAAAAATCATGTCGTGGCACCCTGTGATGGCCTAAAGCAGTGGTCTCCAACCTTTTTGAAGAAGGAGACTACCTTTGCCATTTGATCTACTGTGCACTACTGCCCCCCAACCCCCTCCACCCAGCAGGTAAATCTGTGGGGAGGGAAGGTGGGATCAAAGCAGAAGGAGAAAAATGGGGGGGGGCATGCCTACCCAGCAGGTAAGTCCCACCCAGTCGGGGCCCCACTCAACTTAACCCTGCTCCTGCCTCTGCGGTACTATCCCTCACCACAGGGGCTTGATCTAGCCCCTGCCCCTTCCCTCTCCCATAGACTGACCTGCTGGGCTGGGGTGCGTGCATACATACATGCAGGCACTCAGCTCCCCACCCCAGCCTCGGACTGACTCCAAGAGGCTTCAAGATCTACCAGTGGATTGAGATCCACTGGTTGGTGACCACTGGTTAAAGCCACATGGGGATTCTGGAAGGACATCTTTGGCAAGGGGGAGGAGGCGATCAGAAGGATGCAAGTAAGAATCTTCCTGGCAATGGAGAGGAGGGCAATGCCTTGGTAGGTCTCACACACTGACTTGTCCCCTTTCTTGAAAATGGTAACAATGTTGACATTCTTTAAGTCAGGAGGAATTTCTTTGTTAACCCATATTTTGAGGAGAAGTTGGTGAAATTTTTGTGCTAATGCTGTTCCACCAGCTTTGAAGACCTCTGCAGGGATGCCATCAGGGCCTGGCATCTTATTGTTCTTGGTTTGAGTGATGGCATGCCAGACTTCCTTAAAGGATGGGGGATCAGCAACAGGTTTTATTACTGGGCATTGAGGGATAGACTCGATGGTAGCAGCTGAGATCTCAGATTCACAGTTGAGTAGAGTCTCAAAATGCTCCTTCCAGCATTGCTTGATGGATACACTGTCTATGAGAAGGGTGGAGCCATCCTGGGATCGCAAAGGGCCTGGGCCATTGGAACGTGGCCCATGGATGGCTTTTATTGCTTGAAAGAAGCTTCTCATGTCATGTTGGCCAGTGAAACTCTGAATCTCCATGGTTATCACTTGCCACCACTTGTTCTTGATGTCCTGTAGCCTTCTCTGAACTACAGCTTTGAGCCAGTGGTAAGCCTCTTGTTTTTGCCAGTTGTAAGGTTCATTTTACCAGCTGCAGAGCACAGCCATCTTCTGATGGATAACTGCTAGGATTTCCTCACTGTTCTCATTAAACGAATCTTGGTGAAGGTAAGTGGAATATCCAACTGATTCAATGTATGCCTTCTGAATAACGTTCTTAAGTTCCTCTCAATGTGCCTGGATGTACTTGATGTAGTCAGGTAGGTCAAAGAGTCTTTCAGAAAGGCATGGCTGAAGAACCTTGCATTTAGCTTGGCCTTGGAGTGCCTTGATGGGAAATCTGTTAGGCATTCCTTTCAGCTATTTACGGTGTTGTTGTGCAAGCTGTATGTCCATGATTGATCTGACTAAATGGTGATCTGTCCAGCAGCCATCTGCACCTCTCAGGACTTTGGTGATATGGACAACGGTATGATCATGGGCTCTGACAGTAATATAATCAAGAAGATGCCAGTGATTGGAGCGTGGATGTTTTCAGGTGGTCTTATATCTGTCACTGTCTAAAGATGGTAGTCGTGATAAGCAAGTCATGCTCTGCACATTTGCCAAGGAAGAAGATACTATTGGAGTTGACTTTTCCCACCTCCTCTTTCCCAGTGGTTTCACTCCAAAGTTCAGTGTTGCCCAACTCTTCCATTGAAGTCACCCATTAGGCTGAGGTTGTCTTCCTTGGCAGCGGCAGTCAGGACTGTGTCAAGAGCACAGTAGAACTGTTCCTTGTTAACTTCTTCATTGTCAAGTGTGGGGATATACTCACTAATACTAGTTGTTACTGAGCTTGAGATGGAAAGTCATAAGGTGTTCATTAATGCCTACAGGAAGTTGTGAAAGCTGGCTGACAGTCTTATTCTTGATGACAAAGCCAAACCTGTGAATGCACCTCTCTTCAGGTGACTTTTCTTTCCAAAAAAATGTGCAGCCACCTCCTCCTTCTTTCAGCTGGCCTTCATCTGCCCAGCGGGTCTCACTTAGGGCAGCAATACTGATGTCACATCTTGCAAGTTCTCTAGCTATTATGGCGATTTTTCTTTCAAAACACTCACTGTTCGGGGACCCCATAGGAGTGCAGGCATTCCATGAGGCAAACTTCAGTACTTTATTTTGTTAGTTTTGGCTGTGAGTAGTGATCCCACTGGATGCAGCAAGCCAGCCAGGGGGGGTTGAGACAGCCTATGTTTGGGGCACCGTTTCTAACCCCTTCCACATTCAGGGTGAACAGAGGGGATCCTAAAGAGGACTGCATAGTCACAGCTGCAGCTGCCGAATTGTACTTCTGTCTCGGTAAGTGCAAAAAAACCATTGCACAACCGCCGCTACATGCAGATTTGTGACTAGGGACTCCCAGAAATCCCTGTTCCTCTCACCACTGCCACTCATCCATCACTGCAGGACTTATTTTATGGGAGATATGACAACAACCTTGGCAGAGGCCTGTGCATGACATCTTTTAACGTGGGGAACACAAGTTTAACAGAAAGGAGCCCTGAACCCAGTGGCAAGGATGTCCAAGACAACTGGGGACCTCCATCCCATTGCAGCCCTCATCTGCCTTGACAGCCACAGAGAACCAGCAGGTCCTCAAGTACACCTGTTCCACTGTTGGGGTGTTCAGGAGTTTGGATCATGTTTAGTCTGGGACCTCACCTCAGAACCATTTGCCAGGGGAGACCCTACCAGGAGTATAAGACTCCAGACGACGTAACTCTGAGGGTCACTGGAACACACAAGCCTCTCCATCACACCAAGGTTATGGTCCAAGGAGAGGGAACACATATGGACTGTGGTCTCACAACGCTGACTGCTACACACCCTTCATGTTTTTTGCTTTCGATGTACCAGATTGGACTCAAGGCAGAGCAAGAGGACCGCTGACTAACAAAGTCCTCTACCTTCAGCTTCAAGGTTTGAGTGGATAAAGAAGTCACCAAAATCCTATAAAAAATATCAACGCTGCTTAGTATAGAAGGACAGAAGGAAATCTTTCAAAACACCTAGAGAGCAGGGTGGGAAGAAACAGAGTTGCCAATTCTCTCTGAACAGACAAAATGTGGAGGAAAGATGACAGAGCAATGTTTTCTGTAGCACAATGGGCCTAAACGTCTATGGCTTGATAGTTCATAAAGCCAGAAGGGCCAATTACAATAATCAAGTCTAATCCGTGTAACAAAGGCCATAGGATATTAATTATTGTGTAAACTAGATGATAACATTAAAAAAAAACCCCTCCAACAGCTGAGGGTTGCATTTAGGTGTGCATTGGCACTGAATCTTCAACACACAGGAAATTCTACAGTATTGGAAAGTGTATGGAGAGACAAGCATTGACATATTTTTATTCAATCAAAATCACACTATTCAATCAAATGCACTATTCATTAGAACACTGACTTCAACAAAATCTTCTGTATTTAACACATTTATTCCCTACAATGCAGAACTTTTATTTGGCTGACACTGAATTTAGCTACAGTTTTCCATGCATAGAAAACACAGAACCTAACAATATATTACCATAACAGAGTAACATTTTTAGTTCTATTTACATCTTTAATTGAAGTGAATGAAGAATTTTCCATTGGTAAATTTCTGCTGGTAAGTCCTCTCTATAACAAGATTTTATACACTACAATACCTTGTGCATGGTGGGCTGAATTGAGGATGGTATAGAAAATTTAAGGAAGTCTTTTTTCTTAAAATAGCCTTTTGGTTTTGCTTACACTTCCAACTTCATGATTTTAGTTACAATCTTTTTTAACTTCTACATTCAAAGGTCACAGAATGAGTGTGCTGAAAGATGCACTCAGGATCTGCTAACAATCCTAAAATCTGCCCTCAGTTCCAGAAAATCTCAGTGCTTTTACTAAAATGACCAGTTAACTCACTGCGATGAATAGGAGGACTTTGCTGCCCTCAGAGCTTTCCATCTGCCTGTTGGCAAGGTTAGAGAGGCAATACTGCACACACAGGCTGTCACAGAAAAATGCTTTCTCCACAACTAAAAGAGACAAAAATGAGTTTATTTTCAAAACAAAATAAAACTTTAATTTCTGAAAAAACTGTGGTCACTACATGTTGATATGGTAAGCTATAGTATCAATATCTGCTTGTGACCAATCCCACTAGCTTATGTGACCTTTTTCTTTTGATTGAAAAATATTACTTAAAATGTTTATTTCATCATGCTGGTCTCTGACATTACATCACAATCAGTTTGCATAGCAGCACCTCTAATAGGAAACTGACAGTTCTCCCTCTCCATTCAAGACAACCCCAACAAAAAAGCAAGCGTATACACTACTAATTAACGCTAGTATTACATGTACATTAACTACTCATAAAAACTACTCCAGCCCCACCCCCTTCCCTGCTAGACTCCACCCTGCAAAAAATTATCACTGGGCTTATTGGTTAAATAATTAAACATTTAACCGTTCACATCCCTAATAAAACATGTTCACCACAAATATAATCGAATGCCCACTAGACTTAAAGAAAGAATTCCCAGAGCTTTAAATGGGCATTGGGGTAGGCCTCATATAAGCATTATAGTTTTAGTCTAAAACAGTGGTTTTCAATCTTCTTTCATTTGCGGATCCCTAAAAAATTTGAATGGAGGTGCAGACCCTTTTGGAAATTTCAAACGGAAGTGCGGACCCCTCTGAATTGTAGTGTGGGTATTCATGTACTTTTGCTTGATAACAGTCATCTTTTGCAGACCTCTTAGACATAGTCTGCAGGCCGGCACAGCTCTGCCGACCAGAAGCTGAAAACCACTGGTCTAAAAGCAAAGAATCATTCTTCATTTTTTGAGAAAGTATTCCCTTTAATCAATTAAAAAGAAAACCTTCACACATTCTTTTGTGGGAAATGAAGTGCTAAATAACTATTTTCTTTTATTCTCAACAGTTGGCTTTTACTATATGCATTGACTGTTTAGATAAATTTGTAGGTGTTCTTTCACACCCTTATAAATAAATGCGAGAGCTGCTACTATCCATAATAATTCCCAGCTGGCAATGTTAATTTTATATGAAAGATCATAAGGTGAGTCAATGTTATACACACCACCTCTTGTAAATTGACACATTTTATTTAAGTGCACTAAGCCTGGAAAATGACTAAACTACCTATTCTAGATGATGATCCATTGTATCATAGTAGGTAAAGAATAAAATTAATTAGCTCAGTTTGGAATAAGCTATTGCAGGGCCTGTGATTTCTGCTAGTTTAATACTGTCTTGAGTTTAGTTTACCAACGAGTTAATTCTGAAATGATAGGTCAGCAACAAATTGTTAACTAGGCAGACTGTATTAATTGGAGGTGCTGAGCTGAAAATATTACCTTCCAAATCTGGTGACAGTTACAGCTAGTATATGACTGATTAGAGAAAGAGATCCGATATGTTGTCAGCTAACTAACTTTCAGCGGGCCTGCACAGGCCCTTTACCGCTGGCATGGCCTAACAGTCCTCCTAGTAATAGCCTTTAGGCAGCCTCTTATATGGCCCTGGGCTTTTCTATTATGAAGACTAATCTGGAACAGGAACCCTGTCCTATGCTATTTAAAGTACATAATTGGTTTATTATTGAAACAGAGGAGATGATCTGATTTAAAAAACAGATTTGGATTTTAAAATATGATTCATTTTGGATGGCATCTTATGAAGCAAAAGGAGCACTTCTTTATAACATTCTCAGGCCCTGTGGTAGAAAACAAATTGAGGAAACACTTTAACTGATTTTCAAGGTTTCCATTTATATGAGATCTGATTCTGTGGCCTCTCCAGAAGCAAAAAAGATGTTAATTGTTTTTATTAGGGATGTGAACGGTTAAATGTTTAATCGTTTAACCAATAAGCCCAGCGATAACTGGTTATAGCTTACAGGTTATTGTTTTGTGCGGGGTGGAACACAATCTGGCAAGGAAGTAGGGGAGCGTAGTTTTTATGAGTACTTATGTGTGTGTAATACTAGTGTTGATAGCTTCTATAGGAATTTATGCATGTGTGAGGAATGCAGAATTGCACCAAAAATTATTTACAGGCAGAGAAATATTATAATGCTAATATGGCCAGGGTGAACATTAGGAAGCGATGGGTGAGTCAATGGGACAGTTTGGAAAAATGGGTATCTTCCTTTTATAAAAACTTACCAGAGGATGCCTATATTTCTACCAACAAATTTATGATCTGGTATATCTTTGAGACAAAATGGAACTCTAAAACATTAACACATTTATTAAATAAAAAGCTGTCATCTCAATTTATGTGCTAGGTGAAGTATTGATGTATGTGTAATTATTGCATACACAATATCAGCCAAGTTTTAAGTGTAATGTTTGGAAAGAAATTATAAAAATGTCTAGTTTCTGCAAATTCTTGGTAGGTCAGATGGTGCGAACAGGGCACTTTTTAAAAATTGGTGAAGTCAGTACTGATACAGTCCCATTTCAACACTCCTTCCCTATCCACTCTTTATTCTACCTGCCATTAATGTGTTCTATAAGACAGGAGTACTAGTCCTGGAGAGGATCCTTTGGAACAACCTTACCCCTTACCAAGCAGCTGCTATATTCACAAAAGCTGAATAGTTTCAACATACTTATTCCCTGTCTGCAGCCTGTGACAGAACAAGTTATACATGGGCAGAAGCTCTATTTCCTTCAGGTGGACTCTCCCCACTGTTTTGAGCATTCTGAGTTTTTGCAGACTTAAAAGTTTTAGGTACACTAATTATACTGGATAAAGTCCTTAAGCAGAGTAAACTAATTTAAAGGGGAAGAGGCACTGGACGTTTAAATCAATCTCATTCCTCACATGATTCATCTCAGGAACTGTTCTTTACTTTAATCTGACATGCTGATGAATTATATACTGTATAACTGATATGACTAGACTTTTTCTTTTAAGTGCATGAGGTAAAATATACTTCATGACAGACCACAGAAAGTAAACTCTTGTTCCATTTTCAGTGAATCACCCCTCCAATACAACAAGCAGAACATCCCCATGTTTTATAAATAGCCGACAGTACCACCACCCAAGAGAACCCAGAACTGGAGCAAAATGAACAGATAAACAAAGTCTATTTTCATTAGCTATTTACTGAACTTGAGAAACTCGTATGGAAATATTCACAAAGCACAGATGTTCAGTGTTGACTTGAAAGCTAGGTTGTCGTCAAAATGTTTAAATACTTCCAACACATTATTAGCACCACACCCTGACACCAAATCCCAAATAGCTAAGTGGTGAGTGGAGTCGTCGAGAGCTCCAAGTTTGAACCTGTACCACATTAAGCATTTCTTTTCAAGCTGATGTTGGAACTAGAGTAGTACCTTAGTATTTATGTTATTAATTGGAAGAGTAGGTTTAGGGGTAATTGCCCAAGGCCGCAGGCAATGAAAGGCACTACATTAGTGCCACATCGTCTAATGCATGGGTGGGAGGAGGAGCAGCCCACGCTCTAGCCTATGCTCAGGACCTCCACAAGTCTAATGCTGACTATGCTTTCTATGTTTCAATCATCTGAGTGAAGTAAAATAATGAGTAATTTGGGACCAAATTCATCTTGACCCTTGAACATCTCTTGATTTCAACAGGTTTGCTTGGGGAGCAAGCTAAGGCCAACTCCAACCCTTATAGATGGATAAATCCAGCCATCATCCAGAAAGCAAGAGTTTACAATCCCTACAGACAGCCAGACAAACAGCAGTAGTCAAAATACATTCAAGTAAAATGTTAGTGTAAAACTGGGTAGCAGCATTTTGCTTCATTTGGTTTCTGCTCTCTGTTTACCACAAATTGGTCCCTTACCACCACCTTCTTCATGCAGGTGGTACTGGCTCAAAACATCTAATCTCTTCATAAAAAATAGCCCCATGCCCCAGGTAAAATGATCTGGGACCTGCTGACATTAACACATTTGCTTGTTTGGATATGTCATTTGTCTGTTCTCTCAGGTGGCCTCCAGTCTCTGGGACACCTGCTCCAAGGCTGCTGCTGCAACTAAAGCAGTCTCTGTATTTTGGGGAACTTGGCCCCATGCCCACACCTCATGCCTTGCATACTATCTCTACTGGGAGGACTTGGGTCACAATAAAGTTGGGCTGACTCATAACCTTAAAGATAATGCATGTTAAGTGCCTACAAAGACAAGACCTAGGTAAGACATTAATAGAGCATGTCAAGTATCATGATCTGAGTGTGTATGAGCACGCATGCACATGCTTTTGTTTTTAAACATCTACATTACTAACTTCATGAATGCCATTCCTCATAAATATACAGGCAGAATAGGATTTGTCATTAACAAGATTTATGTTGCAAGCACCCTGGAAAAGCAGCTGAACTGGTGAGACCAGAAAGAAAGGAGGATCGGTCAATAATTACCAGGATTTTTCCCCCTCCCTGATGAATTCACTGACAGGCATGCTGTACAGAGAATGCAAGTGCACGAAGCTGTCCATGAGTACAATAGTGCGATCTGATATACAGAATATTAGAAAGACCAACAAACAAACATTTTACACATTGTTTTTCCTTCTCATATTAGTACAGATGGGGCTGTCTTTACATTTGCAATCATGGAACACAAGATTTTTTGAAAATGGAGAAATGAAGAGGGGTACTTTCTCTTCAAGATTGCTCTCCTAGTGGAAGTACACGGGCAACTGTATCTCACTGAGGATAGCTGCTGTAAGATTAAGGATATGAAACAATAGAGAATTTTCTCTAGCAGGTCTTTTCAAGAGCAGAAAAAAATCATTCTGTTCACAGGGCTCTAAACACCGATTCAGCCTGTATCCATCTACACACCAGATAAGATGCTAATCCTGAAAAAGACTTGCGCATGTGCTTAACTTTACAGAGTGTGAGCAGTTTCATTGGATTCAATGGGAATACTCCCAGTGTGCTAAGTTAGATAGATGCTTAACTCTACCACAGATCAAGGTCTTATTTAATATGATAAACATGGGGGTGGGAGATGCAAACAAATTGGCTTTTAATTTATTTCATGGATTTGAGTCATAGCCTACTGAACTTAAGTGAAGCTTTCTATCAGTTTTGTATCAGGCTGTCTACCAACCATATTAATTATTTTGAGTAGGAGTGAGTTCTTTGAGCTCATCCAATCATGTCTATAACCCTAACTGCTCTTCAGAATCAGTGACAGCTGAGTCACTAGTGTTAACTGAGGACAAAAAAAGAAGGAAATAAAAAAACCCAAACAGACCACCACCTCTAAGGAAGTAAACACAGTATTTAATGTAATCTTTCTGTAAGGTTAACAAATCAGTTGCTTCAGCTACAAATTGCTGCCATCAGCATGACTACAATAAAATGACCCTGGACAACCTATCTCAGTCTAGGTTTTTTTCCTTCCGTGACACATAAATAAGGAGAGAGTGAGAGATTGGGAGGCAGCCCAGTATTTCAGCATGTTCTGAACATTCATGAAGATGGTTAGTGATAGCTGCATAAGGTTTCAGTAGAATAAATAGTAATGTTGTCAACAAAGAAGGAAAAGAGGAGGGGGGAACAGATGGGGTATTTGCACACTTGTATTTTCTTGCATCTGTGGCAGCTGCCGTCTTTGTCAGCTGTTGTCTTGTGTGAAGTTCTGCCTATACTGACTGGAACAGAAAAAATTTGAGTTTCTCGTTTGACTAACACAGGAATTCTTAACCCCGTACCACCACTACCAAAATGAGTGCACTGTAAGCAGTAGAAAAAATAAACCAAGACTATCTACCCTCCAGTTATAAGCATAACAGAGCACCTCTGCTCTCTGTGCCTAATCCTGCAATGGTGGTGGACACCACCTCTCAAGGGACAATGTACTTCTAATGTAGTATGCACTCATTGGTTTCAATTTGTCACTTGCCTTGGACTTTATAAATTATTTTGATTATTACTATTACCACTAGCACCACTCTGGCATGTAGGAGCCCTATTCATGGACCAGAACCACTTTATGCTAGGTGCTAACATAGCACCAAACCAGTAAGGTTACACTCTAATCATTTAAATTACTAAGGAACAAATACATGGGCAGTGTAAAACGCCAGCATTCTGACTGATAGTGTAAACTCACCCTGCGCCATATAAAGGACTACACAAGATATGGGAAAACAAGGAATTGGAGCAATTGTGCAAATAATTCCTGAAAAGTGCATGAATGAATTTACAGTGCTCCTCTGAGCTGCTGCTAGACAGAGTATATGTAATGCATGTCAATGCTGCTGTTTGTGCACACCCTTTTTAAAAAGCCATTTCCCCCAGCCCCAGACCTTAGCTTAGCTTCACTTTCACCCATATAACAAAAAAGGCAAAATTTCTATGCAATTAACCTCTTACAAGGTTAAGATTTATCTTCTGTTTAAAGTACTTGATAACATATAATAAACTGCCCATGTTGTTATATCGTTAAAGCAGAAGCACAGCTTGGTCCTGATCTGCAAGCAATCTCTGTTCATGCTAGTGGTCCCAGTGATCTCTACAGGACTCCTCACCTAAGGAGAGGTTGAGATTATCAGGCCCTAAAATTGTAGATGGGATTATCTCTTCACGCTCCCTAACTCTCACATTCAGTACAAAATGTTCTAGTCATTGGTTTGACATAGTCTTTAACGGTTCTGACCTCAAACAAAAACAAAATGTACAAGTCCTCTGAAGAAAGGGCAACTGTTACTCAGAATCTTCCAAAAAAAAAAAAAAAAAAAAAAAAAGAATCAGTTTGTGTGCCAATAGGCAAGAGTCTCCCGTTGGAAATTCAAAGGCCTTTCAGGAAAGATTACCTCAATATACGTCAAGCACTAATTGAAACTAATCACATTTCGGTACTGTGCCATTGCTTTCCTTTCTCTTTTTAACCAGATAAAATATTTGTTTACATGATGCAAAATACAACATATCTACTATACTGTTGACAAGCATTTACAAGTCCGAGCACTCTAGACTGCTCCCATGTGTCAAAGTAATATAGACTCTGAAAAATAATCACTGAATTAAAATGCCATAGAATTGCTCGGTGGTTCAATTTCATTCACTATTCAGTTCATTCTGTGGTATTTAGCTAGAAAACACAAAGAGCTTTCTTTAGCTACCTTGCCCATGAATCAGGACATTGCTTTAATTTGATGGGATGCTGTTTGTGGTTACATGTGACACAAAGCAGAACTACTGTAGAACAGGATCATTTCTCAGTTTGCTCCCAAAAGTACAGAGCTAGAACTTGAGTACTTAGATTAGAAGTGTAACAAAAAAATGTACAAAAACTGCAAGTAATCCATTTTAAATACATACAGACTATAGGGTTTCATAGACATTAGGGCTGGAAGGGACCTTGGGAGATCATCAAGTCCAGCCCCCTGCCTCAAGGGCAGGAAGTCAGCTAGGGTCAAAGGATCCCAGCAAGATAAGTGTCCAAACACTTCTTAAAGGTGTCCAGAGTAGGTGCTTGCACCACCTTTGGGGGGATTCTATTCCAGGCCTTGGGGGCTCAGACAGTAAAGAAGTTTTAGCATGGTTGCCAAAAGTAACCATGGTTGCCAAAAGATTTTGGCAGTAACTAACACATTATGAACATTTTAACTAGTTTTGCTTCATTTTCACTATGAACCCCCAACAGCCAAAAGCAAACTTAAGACAAAAGCAGTACAGAAACACAACATACATGCAACTCACATTGTGGCGCCCACCCACACAACCATAAAAGTGAGCACTAAGGTGCCTCAAGAAGGCACTACAATGAGAAGGAAGCAAAACACTCTGCTAGTGGGGAGGCCTATATAACTCTTCCAGTCCACTCAAACACAGATGTAAACCAAGGGACTCCAACATTTATCATGGTACTGACCATACAAACAAAGGTCTGTGCAAATAGTTTTCTTCTTAGCATGGAAGCATGCAGCTTGGCAGGTAATAAGTGCCAAGGTCTAACTACTGCTAATGATAATAGGAGTCACACCTATACATCAAAATAGAAATCCACCATTTCCTTACTTCCTGCTGTCATCTTGGCATTTGGAGAAATTTAAAAATCTTATCTATAGAAGAGTCAAGACATCTCTAACAGCTCATTTTGCTGTCATTTATTTTAGTAAATTAACTAAAATAATCCAAGACACTCATCCAACTCCAGGATTAATAATATGCTGCAATATGCTGAACACTATGAGGTACTAAGGCCACTCAATAGGAGACAAGTGCATCCCACAGAATCAGCCACTTAATGCTAACAATAGAATTTGGCCCACCAAGCATACTGTCATAGGTAGAGACCTACCAAATTTATGATCTCCACAGAAACTGCAAATTTGGAAGGTCCCCCGTGAAAAAGCCCAGTCCCTGAGAAAAAGTGCAGAGACCATGAAAAAGGTGGAAAATGGCCAGCAACTGGGGGGTGGGGGAGAAAGTGAAAACAGAAATGGGAAGCCTGGCATCTTGAAGCATGGGAGTGAGGGGGGAAAGAGGTTTTTGCAGCAGAGCACAGCCCCCTCCCCTCCCCCCATGCCTCTAATTGACTAAGGGGACCCAGAAATCCTGGCTCTCCCCAGAGATCTGTCAATGGGGAGGGGCAGGACTTCCAGGGCCCCTTGGTCAATCAGATGCTGGGAAGAGGGGGGGGGGGGTGCTGTGTTCCACTTGAAAAATAGTGAGCAGCACTGTGCTTGGACTGTGAAACTGGGGGGCAGCCCCCCATGAATTAGGTAGGTCCCTAGTCATAGGCCTTATTGTAGGCCAACCACTCAAAAGGACAGAATGTTCCATTACTAGATTTTTAGGAGTCATCTAGGGAAAAGACAGGAAAAAGATTCGCATTACAGTCTGAATTTGGCTAAATAGTATGTATCACTGAGACAATAAAAGCAAATGACTGATCCTGCTTCTAGCTGAGAGCTTAGTTGTGGCACCTGTTGAAAAGCATAGACAATTCTGTACATGCTATTATGGAGTTTCCCATCCTTTGTTCCTGCAGCTCCATGCCCCTAACTTAAAAACCTTTATCAAACCAGGTGATATATTCTACCTTTGTATAGGCTCAACCACACCATTAAAAGTAGAGCATAACATTGTTTTTGTCAGTATTGATCCATTTAAGGTACTGAAAATTAAATGAATTTTCCAAGTTGAAGTCTCTCCCAAGCCAGCCTAAACAAATAATGCTTGAATGCCGAGACCAGGAATAAATGTAACCAGATACCACATGCACCACAAGTGTTACAAATGACTGTTCTTCACTACTAAAAGTCTGGGAGTTCTATTATTCCACTTAGTGTACAGCAACTCTTGCCAGTCTTGGCATACTGCAAGGTACAGTGCAAGATATTACTATACATCATTTGAGTGTTTTCTTCATCTCCAGCTGAACTCCAAAAAGAAATGGTCTGCAAAACAATTAGGGTGAGAAACTTGGAAAAAAAAGAAAGATTTTGTGAAGATGCAGGTAATCATCCAGGATTTTTTTTATCTAACAGAAAAAGGCATAAAAAAATCCGATATTTGGAAACTAAAACTAGACAAAATTAGGCACAATAAAAGGTACAAACTCTTAACAATGAGGACAGTTAACTGCTGGAAAAACTTAAAAAGTTGATGGTCTACCACCTGAGGTATCTAACTCAAGACTGCATTCTGTTTTAAAAGATGTAGTGTCTTTCCTACAGAAGTGATGGGCTTGAAACAGAAATTACTGTGTGAAACCCGATGGCTGGTGTTGTGCAGCTGTCAGATGCTATGCTTGTAACCGTCCCTTTTCGCCTTAAAATCGATAAATCCAAGCTTATTTGCTCTACTTCTAATGGTCTTTTTCTGTTCTGACCTTAATTTGGTACTTGCAGAAGTGATGAAAGTTGAGAACTATCACAAGATACCATGACATGTGACACAGTAATTTATTTAGGGGGAAGGGGTTTTATGAGACAAACTCCAAAATGTTGAGTGCAAAGTACACTGCTTTCATGCCCAATGCAAGAAATGAATAGCATCTTATCTTTGTACTCTGTGCCATGAAGAACTTAAAAGTGATTGATCTTTCCTCGTATTTCAAGTTAGTTATGGTATCTGCTTAGAAGAGGCTCACATGACAGGCTTGAGGCTTAAAAGGAGACTTTTTGTTGAAATGGTAGTAGCTTTCTGTTATCTGGAAATAAATAAATGAAAGGATTCTTGAGTAGTCATGCTCTATTAGCCATGGGGCTCTTGATTTAAGGTATGCAGCATTTCTTTATTTCTTTTATACTATGACAGGTTTTAGCATTTGTAGCAAACTGCTCTTCTACATCATTTCCTTGCTGGAATTGTTATGTTAAGGGTCTGTTGCATAGTCTCATGCTTTTAACGTGATATTTAATATATGATATAATGACTGACTAACAACAATTGAGTGACAGAAAGCACCACTGGGCATGTCACGGTGTCTCATTCTATACAGTATCAAGAAGTCAGTGTCTTTATTTTATAACAAGGACCCGTCCTCTGCAGCACTTGCCCCCAAATGATAAGGTAAACAAGCTTGTAGGTATCAAAAGCAAACTAAAGTAAGAGAGACACAAAGTCATTTCACCATCCCCTTATACACTGCAGGTCTCAGGATCAAAAGTAAAAAAAACCCAACATATATTAAGGGAATCTATTATTCAATTCATCATTAAAGCAACACCTTGGATTGACATGATGATCTGAGATTGACTATTAATTTGATTTCTATGGTTCACTACACCAGGTTATGACTGATAGGAACTCAGTATCAACTCCTATAATCAGGTCTTACCATGGACACAATGCTGCAGGGCTTTATATACAGTAAGATATTTCCTCCACCTTTCCAACTCTCTCTACAAGCAACTCTCACTATGGCAGGTAAGCCCAATATGCATGCATAAGAGCTATTTTATTTCAGCTAGACCTTATACAAAAACCAGAGGATGCCACTGCTTATAAAAGTAAATATCTTTACAGGAAAAAAAGAAAACTAGGGAAGGGCACAGTGAAAATGTTCTGTATTCAGAAACAACAGCTAGTTTAATGCCTCTAAGACACAGGGAAGATGGCCAATTAATCAGAGAACCTTCCACCAATACTTTATCAGTCACAACCTAATTATGAAGAGGTCAGAGCCAAGATGGGCAAAAGCAAGAAGCAAAGTTGTCTGAAATGGGTATTTCAATTCTGGTGGAAACTAATGCTGGCAATAGCCTGTGACAAAACCCTGGGAAACAAAGGAAAGACAATTCTTAAAGACATTTGGGTCTCCAAGTAACCCAAGAAATTCAAGAATATGGGTAGGTTAAAATGAGCAATTGAAGTTAGGCCACCTGGACTTTAAAAAATCTCTGGATGAGTGCCTCCCAAGCAGAATGAGCAATTCCCTTTTCTGGAAAGGGATAGTCTGGAAGACGCAAGAAGAGCAGAAATATGGAGCCACTGGAAAAGCAGATTTTGAAAATGTCAAACCTCTTAGAAGAGACAAGAGAAAAAAGAGCCCTGCTTCTGGGCCCTAGAAGTAAGATACCCTTCCTGGTGTCACAGTGCCTAACAGCTTCACTCCTCAAAAGAGATCTGATCATCAGTGATACTGAGAATATTTTTACTTTTCCTAATCCTCAAATGCCTTCCACTCAAACAGCAAAAACTCATTTCTTTTTCTGTAAGGCCTACAAGTAGCAAGTTAATGATGAAATAGCAAGAACAATAATAAAAATATCCCACTGTTCCTGGGCTAGAAGAATCTCTGAATCCATCCACCCAGCTATGGTAGAACTTGTCCTCAAAGAAAAGGCAGAACAAATAAAGCTGTTATTTTTTTCAACTTTCCTCCTGACAGTCATCAAAAATGCTACTATTCAAAGTGGTCTCCAAGGCATTGCTCTCTATGAAAAAAAGGCTGGTTGAAATTTTCATTCCTTAAGAGATCACCACAGGAGCAGAAATTTGGTCACATCAGGTCATGAACAAATAAAGAGGGTTGATTAAAACTGGACACTGCAGCATCCCTTCGTTTCTTAATGAGGCAAAATTTTGAGATTGGAAAAAATTATATATATATATTAGTGAAACTGCAGCAATTAAGGAATGAGGTCAGGAAAGCAGTGAGTCAGGGCAGGGCTGATGCCAATTTTTTTTTGTATTTCTGCCTATTAGTTCCTTAAAGAAGAGGGAATACCCATCTATATTCAAAAGCAGGTATGCTATACATTAGAAAAAAAATCACCTTATCAAAGCATCCATTGAAAAACTAATAATACATTTACAAAAAAGTAACATCCAACTTGGAAGCCTGTAGCAGAGTGTTTACTGTCAAGTTTCTGGGAAAATATTTAATGGGCTACCTTCACATGGATGACTCCCAACTCTATGCCTAAGCTCACTCAGTCTCTGATCCATTTCATGTCCTGTCTGTCTGCCAGCTCCTGACTACACTAAAACAAAGCATGAAAGACTAAAACGTTGCAAGGCAACAAAGTCTTCTTTGTCCTGTGTTTCCAGATGCCCAACATTCTCCTTTTACAGCTCTTAACCTTGTCCCCAAAATCCTCCTCCATTGCTGTGGTTTATGAATTTCTGCCTAGAGAAGCTTGGTAGCATTCATCCTTAATTTACTCAACCTATTCTGAAATCCTTAATCATACCTTAATCACTTCCTTTCCATATAATTACAAGTTATTCTACTTTTCAACCTACAGAGTCTTAAAATGCCATGGCCAAAATGCTCTTGTTCTTCAGGTAGGTGGAACACACTCATTCTTAGTCAGAGGTATCACCACCTCTCAAGCTAAACTGCCTTTAGTATTTTCAATCCAGCTCCTGTTCTGTAAAGACTAGAAAAACACTCTCCCAGTTTTCAGAAACTTACCATAGACTTCGTTCATCCTACACATATCCATCTACTCATCTACACCCATCCTGCTCTACCCACTTCTCAGTCTTTTTCCTAATTTAGAGATGGGACACTCAAGAGTGGCTCATTCATTTGCATTCTCTCATACTGAGCCTTCTCTTTTTTGGAGCCATTGATTCACTTTCACTGTCAGATCTCCCCTTGAAATCTCTCTACCTATAGTTCAGTCTCACTGTAAAGGAGTTTTGCAATATAGAAACTGCATCATATTCACAGTACTCAGGTGTAGTTCTGGGTTTCAGGGTTTTTTTTGCTGGTACCCAGAAAGATTTCATACTACTTATATAAGATGATGGAAGTACTGTAAAACACAATCAATGTAGAAAGACTTAATACTATTTCTTATTGCTACTGAATTCTGTACTCCCACAATTTCTCTTTCAAATCAACCTACAACTGCAGGTGGCAAAAAAGAGACAATAATAAATTATTACTGCTTTTGCTAGCCCTCTCCCCAAAATCAGGTCAAGTATCATGTCTGCATATCTTAAATATTTTTCCCTGTCCTTGTCAAAACTGTTTTAAAACCGGTAGTCAGGAACAAAAAAGATGTACTTGTTAATTTGGTATGTATAACTTAGTGATAATAAACACTATACACCCACTCGACCTTTCTACTTGATGTGGTTGGAAACTTCTATGTAAGGTGGAAAAAGTAAGGTAAGCTGATTTTATTTTTGGCATTTGTTTAAAAGTTTAGACTTACCACTTCAGTCATTTGCTCTATCTCTTTTTGTTGTTTCTAGTCAACACCGTAAAGATGTGTTTTTGGACTGTAATTCTGGAAAACAAGTTGGGATGCTGTGTCCCTTTCTATCTTTCCTACAAAACACTTCCAAACTGCTTCAAGAACACAGTTCAGTTCAGCCAGTATGATGCAGAATTCTCCACTCTTTTAAAATCACAGAAAAGCAACTTACATCTCTGTACAGGCAGTAAAGGTATTATAAAGGCTATAGATGCCTTTATTAACACAGTCTTATCTAATTAGTCAAGAATTCACTATCTCAGTATTTTAATATCTCAGGGAAAGATTATGGGCCAGACCAGCAGGTGACATAACTAGTACCATAAATTACAACATTGGTAATTGGGTATAAGTTTAATGCTGAGTGACTACAACAGCAGGGTTTTAGCAAAATAACTAATGGACCAAATCTTATCCCCTCTTTGTCTTGAAAAGCCTCCTGCCTTCCTGCACTCTGAATATATGAGTCACACTGACTTGCCCTCACATTGTGTTAACCACAGTTAAATTTGGTGCTCACATAAAAGGCAACTCTGAGTCCATCTGCAATGCTTTTCAGTCAGAAGTACACTTGCCATTCAGTTGTGATGTGTGAACGCATGCATGCCATGTACTGGCGGAGAGGTTGAGCTTACTGGGGGGTTGCTGGAGATGTGGCCAGGTAAATCCCTTTAAATGCTGAAATAAAATTAAGCAAGCTCAAATTCTCCAGTGTTAAGTGTCTGGAAGGCAAGGCAGAATGTTAAGGAGTTGGGCAAAGCCCTTTGTGTCATTCATTACATTGTGATTAGTGAAAAGACAAAAACACAGGTCCACCCCATGTAATATCTGCCTCTGCCTTGGGCATGGATCTTGTGGCAGTGGAAAGTCTGTCCAGAAGGGATACATCCTTAATGAAATAAACACAGCAACCATTACCATTTTGGAATTGATCAAAAGTGGGATGCTCTAGCCAGAAAAGGGCAAGGTCTAGGGGCCCAGAGCCCTACTTAAAAGGTAAAGCTATGGTCTACCCATGAAATCAAACTACCCATTCTTGACAGAACCCCTTGTGGTGGTTCGGCAGCACAACTGCTGCTTTGCCTTCACTCATGAGTGGTATCCGGTAGGATGCAGCAGCCCTATCCAACACAGAATGGGTGCAATCCTTGTACTGCCACAGGGTGAATCAAGACCTTAATGTAGACTTTGCTTTTGTCACTGTTGAAAGTTGACTATGCTACTGATGGTGAATCTGTCAAATATTTAATTAGCATCACTCCCATGAGGAACTGCCATGACGCTAAAGTCCCTTTGGTAAGTACAGAAACTGCAAAGTGCCCTTTTTGATTGAAAAAGAACTCTGAAAGAAAATAAGTGTTAAAATACTACTTCCAACAAAGCAGGCAAGTAGCAAATACAATTCCCAATTTGCAAGCCATGTTTCAGACAAAAGGCATCTACTTGAATATAGAGAAAATGAAGAAAACAGGACTATACTGTTCCTGGCATGCTGCTCTCATAAATAGATGGCAAACTGGTATTTTTTTAAATGGAAGCCATTGCCTTAACCCAGTATTCAGAACTCTGCAACTTAAAAGCCATTTGTATCTTCAGTTGATCAGCAATGTAAAATAATAACTCACAGCATAAGTGTTATTAGAGTATGTCTTACTGTAATTGTGTAATTGTCTTATTGTAATTTTTAATATGGAATCTTACTACTCTGGCACAAAAAGTGAATTCTGTAATTGGAATGGAGTAGTTCAGTTGATATGAAGACAAAAACTTATACCAAGAGCCTTCTTTTTGTACCTTATCCTATGTACCACCCAGTGTTCTTAGAAAAATAAAATGATAAAGAAAGGGCCAGAAAAAAAGTGGGGGGGAGGGGAAGATTAAAAGGAGGTACATGAACAAACAAGAATGGAATTGATTTCAGATTTACAATAATCAGATGCTTATCAAAATCTCTAGACTGAATTATAGTCTTGACCTTAACCCTAACATCTGCATTGTCCAGTGTGTACTTTAGTTGCCCATCGTGCAGTCTGTACATTAAGATCATCCATATTAATAAATGTTGCAATATTTTACAGCTTGTTTTCTCTGTATGTCATATGGTCTGGCACACTGTACAAGTTCCATAAAGAAAAAATAAATAAACTTCAATGCACATATGAAACACATGAATTTTTATCTCCCCTCTGCAACCCAGCCCGTCCCAACTCTTCCTGTCCCCACTCTGCCTAATTTACTGTAGGCTCTAAAAGGTCAGACTTGTCACTTGGAGTGTAATTATGAGCATGGCAAAAACTAAATAATATCACTTGCAGCATAAATAAAGGACAAAGAGTTGGTTTCCTCTTGTATAAAAAACTTAAACTGCACGCAGCAAACACTGTTCAAGAATGGAGCTCTCACAATTCTGAAAAACAGTAAAGTGCAGATGTTGCGTAAAAATCAAACTGGGAAGAATCCATTGTTCTAACCACTATACCCTTGGGAATCAGGTCACAAATGGCTATGCAGCAGGTATATGTACATCCCACTGACTAACCACTGAGTTGATGCTAGGAACTTGCACGTTAGAAAATAAGCAGGTTTAAAAAAAAGCAATGGAACTTATTGTTCCCTCAGGCTTTAATAGGAGTTGTGTTTAATACCAATAGGACTTTGCATGTAGGACAGGGTAGAGCAGAGCAATAGCAGAATATGGACAATTATACCAAGGATTTTACTTAGTGACTCAAGACAAGAGTATACTTCTACTGCTATACAGGGCTGCTTCTAAGCCTGACTTCTAAACCAAACCGGCCGACTAGCCACATTAAAAACCCCTTAGCTCATCCTTCAGCAGCAGTCCAGTCCACCCCCAAAATCCTCTACCCTCAGCCCATTCCTCCCCTGCAGTGTGTTCAGCACCTACCTAGGCTAGAAGCCAAAATCACAAGAAATTTGCCAGCCTCTGTCTTCTGGCTCCTACATACCCTACTTCCTCCTCTGTTGTCCACAATGAGAGCCAAGCACAGAAGGAAAGGCAAGTAGCAGACAGAGTGATTCTTGGAAAGGTCCTGCTCAGAACAAGTAATGGGGGAGATTGCCTCCTAGAGGGCCTTAAGCAGAGAAAAAAAGTCCTTCTGTGAATGCACCGGCTACTACTTGTGTCTCCTCTCATGTTTGGTGTGCAGCTGTGGCAATGCAGATGGAGTAAAATGATTCATGTAACTTGGGCTAGCTAAAAACAACCCCCAGGGTCGGCATTAAATAGTAGTATAGATACAACCTAAGATACTAAATGCAGCCTCAGGCTGCACAAAAGAAATTCAACACTGTTTTATATGCAATGTTATACTGCTGTTCATTTTCACTCGATACTGAACTTAACACAAAGCAAAGACAAATGAACTGTTTCTGCTTTCAAGGACTGGGCATGAGCAAGAGACAGGAAAATATGCAATATATGAAGTGAAGATCATATCTGGACTATTTTTTACTCCCTTCAAAGTGGTTTTTGGTTTTAAAATAGTATTTGATATGACACTTTTACAGCTTTTTCCTAGCTATTTGAAACCTGCTTATTACTGATATAATGACTCTTTTAACCTGCGCAAACTCTTTCTCCATTTACAGACCTCCCTACCAAATGTATTTAAGAGCAGGAGTCAACTTTGTTAATCAAAGAAAGTAAAAACCAGAGACTATGTGACAATTTAATGCTGTCAGAGTGGTGTTGCAGAGTCTAGACTTGCAAATAGAGGCTCATAAAGAAGTAACAAATTTTAGAAGAATAAAAGAAAAAAGGGAAGTGGTAAATAAAGAACACCTCCTGGCCAGGAGTTGTGGAATATGAATAAGTGGCTGAAAAGTAAAATGTGTGCATGCACACATAAACATGTACCCAGAGTTAGCATAGGTACAGCTCAGCTCACAAAAATTCCAGTCAGCAAAAATTCTTGCAATCTGCTCTGCACAGACTTTGGCTGTGATATCAGAGCTATCCACCAGCCTTGTGTCACAGCACGGTGGGGGTAGAGTTCTACCAACCCAAAGCCTGAAAAAGAAATAAATGGGATAAAGGAACAAAGCAAAAACCATTCCTGCTGTCTGCTTTGTTCATTCCAAATTAGATCTGCAATGAAAAAAAGATGCAACAAAGCTGAGACTAGTTCCAGTGTTCGATGTTCATTTATTTTTATTTAGTTTGACTACTGAAAGCTTTACAGATATTAACAAGCCAAGATTCCCACTCCCAAATTGCTTATACTGACTCTTTTAAAAGAATGATTCACTCTTCCATCCTTGGAATGGGAAGGTTTCAGTGAATCAAAAATCAAAGGGAAGATATTCAAAGGCACAAGGGGTAGTCAACTGGAGGTGCACCAATACATCGGTCAAATATCGGATCAGCACTGATATAAAGAAACTTGGCTGTATCGGAAATCGGCCCCATGCAGCCAGTAATTTGGCCGATAAATATCCATGCGCCCATGCAACCGCAGTGCAGCACGCAGGCAGCGAGGACACAGCAAGGCAGCTTGGAGAGCTGCCTACAGCTGGTGAGTCTGGTGTGGTGGAAGGGGAGGGAGGAGGGCATGGGCGGGCAGATCAACGCCCCCCACAGTGAGGGAGGGAGGAGTGGAGCAGGGGGACAGGGGCAAACGCTGCCCAGCAGGGCGGGCATGGAACACAGCCGCGGCTTGTCCGGAGGGGCACGGGGCGGGGGGGCACCTCCCACTGCTGCACACCCCCCGGGAGCTGGGGAGCATGTGCCCTCAGGAACTGCGTGGGGTGGGTGGACTGCAGCTGCGGGCTGGAGCCAGGGCTGCGCTACGGTTCTTCTGGGGCTTCAGGCACCCTGAATTTCACTGTAGCCCCATAGCCCACTCCCAGCCCAACGCAGCCCCAGCTCTTCCCAGCGTATGGGTGGAGGTGGGGGCTGGGCTCGGGGTATGCGGTGGCACTGGGAGCAGGCTATGGGGGGGCTACGGTGCAATTTGGGGAGCCTGCAGCCCCCCCGTAGTCCCCTCCCAGGGCCACCACCATGCACCCCAAGCCCAACCCCTGCAGAGAAGAGCCCTGTGCAGCCCTGGCTCCAGCCTGTCCCCCCGCCCCATGCAGATCTGGGGGGGCACCCCCCCATGCCTTCCCCAGGGGCATGCAAGGGCAGGGGCCTGCCCCCCCCCCCCTCCCCAAGCTGTGGCTCTGTTCTGTGCCTGCCCCATCCTGCCTGGCTGGGCAGCGTCTTCCCCTGCTCTACTCCTCCCTCGCTGTGGGGGGGGGGTTGATCTGCCCCCCCCACGCCCCTTCCCTCCTCCCTCCCCTTCTACCACACCAGACTTACCAGCTGCACGCAGCTGTATTGGAAATTGGATCAGTATCAGCTGCTATGCCTCCCTAAAAATCAGCTATCGGCGCACCCCTATAGTCAACTGTTCAACTCCCATTGAAAGGGAATGGAGATTACGTGTCTTTGAAAATCCCCCACTAGTGGTTTAATATGGTAAAAGGAAGAGGCAAAATATTTTTGTCTAGATGCTGGTTCTCAAATAATAAAAATTGCAAGTGGATGAGATCTGAAATATTTAGTTTGGTCATATTTGTTTTTGCATATATAAAATTAATGAAGGACTAATCAAGCTTTTGCCAGCAGAAAGGTGGACTGTTGCTCTTATGGTTACATTTAATACAGAAATCAGGTCAGAGATACAGTATGCTCTGTCATGCATGGCCCCTGATTAGAATGGCCTTCAGCTTGGACTGAGATGTACTAATGGATGCTAAAATAAATGCACTCCATGGACCACATATCTTTTAAATGTTATAGATATTAAGAGCTATTCTGTGCTTACAGGACGGGGGTGCCCAAAATATGGCCTGCGGGCCAGATTCAGTCTGCCAACTGACTGGATCCATTCTGTAGCCGCCCCTGGAGCACTCCACAAGTGCTGAACCCCACCAGCTCCCGCTGGAACAGCCCACACCGCACTCCTGCCTGTTTCCACCAGACCAGGCCCCAACCATCATGGGGCTGTTCCCAGTAAAGCTGCAGCTGGCCGAATACTGCTTTGCTCCCCACACTCCGCCCACCCAGCATGATGAGCAGCCACTTGCAGGCAGGCAGAGTGGGTAGAAGGCAGCCGGGAGCTGGAGCAGGGTCTAGTTGAAGCTTCCCCCAGACCGAAGCAGTGTGGCAGGAAAGGGGCAGGGGAAGGGGCAGGGGCAGGAACAGGAGGAGGAGCTGCAGCTGGAGATGAGAGGAACAGAACAGCCCCATCAGCCTAGGCCCTGGCCAGCACGCGCAGCATCCAGAGGGGCTGTTCTCAGTGCAGCGGAAGCTGGCTGGGTGCTGCTCTGCTCCCCTTGCCTCCAGCAGCAGCTCCTCCTCCCCCTCCTGCCCCCACTGCGCTGATCCAGGCAGGCAGGTGAGAAGCTTCAGCTGGGTGGCTGCCACTGGAGGTGAAGGAAACAAAAGCAGCACCTAGCCAGCTGCAGCCACACTGGGAATAGCCCTGCCAGCAGCTGCACATTGGTCAGGGCCAGGGCCAATGGGCCTGGGAGGACCGCGGCTCCATGTGGAGTGGCCCTCATGCGGCCCCATGTTGAATGCCATGGGGACAGCTGTGGACCATACCACCATAGAACAAGCCATGGTGCACATGCCCCCACATCTCCCTCTATCCCCTTACCACCAGCAGGCTCTTGGGACCTAGACCTTTCACCTAAGAGAGAGAATTTATATTAAACAGAATTAAAGTAATCCCATTGTATACCAAAGTCTTCTCTTCCAAAAGCATTCCTTCCAGCTGGCCACTGCTTCCACTCTCAGTGGCACTGTATTCAGCAGTTACCAGTACACTAAGGAACATGGAGATGAAGTTAGTATTAGTGAGCAAAGATGAACCCATTGTGAAGTTAGAGTCACTGCTCTTACTGATGCCATAAAAACATAAAATACACTGTAAATGTGTCAAGTTCCCAAGCTTCCTAACCAGCACTCACTGTCCTGAAGTTACAGCATGTTTGCAGCCAGTTTCACTTCAGCCTATAAACAGGAAAGGAGCTAGATATGTAGTTCAGATCCAGATCCAGACTTTCCCACTTTGTTTGTTCGGGGGAGGGGGAGGGCAGAGGGGAGGTTTGAGTCAGGCACTTATCAACTAAGAAAGCAATATGGATCTCATGAGCTTACAAAAGGTCCTTCAGTTGAAAGAAACTAACTGGTCCGATGGCTGAATGGTTGTTTTTCATCTCCCGCACTTCTGTAGCCCTCTGGGTGGCAAATTTTATTGTCTGTTATCATCTAAAAGGAGACTGGGGATTTTGATGTGGTTCCCAGTCCACAAAATATTTACAACAACAAAAACATAGAAGTTTTCAACAATCCTGGAAAAGCAGCATGCTGGACACCAGGGCTGATCAAAGTGAAGTGCTGGTATGCAATATAGAAACCATGCTGCATGAGCCCACACCACAGTTTTGCAAATATCTCAGCAGAAGTTGGGGCTTTCAAAGAAGTCCATTGAATTGCGAATGGAATTGGGCCCTTAACTCCCTTGGGCTGTTTTGAAAAATCAAACCCAAAGGGATTAAAGCTCCTGTAATTTTCTGTGTGGTTTGAGGGAGCTCTCTTTTTCTTTGAAATTGAACCAAGAAAATATGCCTGTTCAAGAAAGCACTTAGGTATACACTTAGCTTGAAGAATGTGCTTTAGGTTCTATGGTTCAACTTATGCTCACGCTTCAATCTAAGCATATACTTAGGTGCTTTCCTGAAAAGGGATGATCTTAACAAGATGACTCAATATTTCCTCAAATCATAGTCTTCGTTACTTCCTACATCAAACTTTGCCTTAATCAGTTAAAAGCCAGATAATAACTGGCTGCTCAGTTTATAAACTGAAATACTGTTGAGCCAAACACAATACCCTCATGCTATGTTGTAACCTACTGATACATATACTGGCTTCTTTTTAATATTTTATTTTTCAAATGGAAGGAAAATATTTTAGCAATCCAGTTTCTTCTCGGAGGTAAACAACATTAAGGGATTAGCATTAAGGACTAAATCCTATTTCACCTTCATGTGCTTAAGTGGCAATTACATGTAATAGCTGAAGCCATGCACAGCTATTACATAGGCATGATTTGGATTCTATCTGCACCGGTGGTGGAACAGGATTGCCCTGTGCATGTCCCTGCTGGAAGTAAAATGGAAGAGAAGGACCTCTGTATATTTTAGGTCAAAGGTCTGGTGGTTAGGGCACTGGCCCAGAGAACAGGATACCTAAGCTCCAAGCCCTCCTCATCCACATGGGGTTTGACCTGGCAGCTCCTGCTTCCCAGCAAAGTGTTCTAATTACCAGACAAGGGTGGGGCAGGTTCTACATTTCAATGCCACTTGTTTTAAGCAACTCATGCTAATTTAAACATCTATACAAATATGATAAAATGTTTATGAAATATAGATATTAAAGTATTTGCAAATGGAAACATGTCACATTCTATGTGAAATAAAATATGATACTAAAAGCAAAGCAGAAGTTCATTGATCATCTTAATATGTATCTCCTGGGAGCTGTATCTCAAATCTTAACAAACATTGAGCTGACTGTAGTTCCCAAGAGATACAATTTTGCCTTTAGGTTTTGCCTTTATACTGGGGCCCAATTCATGAAAAACAACACTCACCAATCTTCTTAGTTGCCCATCATGCAAGTCAGACATTTTAAAGGTTACTGTGTTCCCAGATCCATAGGATACAGAACCCTCACTCAATCTTTATTACATCATCCTCCATATCTAACCCAGAATCTCAGGAAATCTATTATTTCTCTTTTCTAAAGTAGTTAGCTTTAGTAGCCTACCATAAAAGGAGCTATATGCCAGGAACAACATTCAAAGGACTACAACAACAAAGAGTGTTCAAAGGACTACATTAATATGGCATTGCATTTGAACCTTCTCTCACACCTTGAAGGTATAGTTTCTGGTGGGGAAAAAGACCACTACCTCAGTGAGAGCTCTGGGAGATATTGTGACTCATCCAAACTTAATGCCTTGGAGGAGCACAGAGGGTAATACAGAGCACAGCTGCCATGCCACCCTTTTAGAGGTGTTGCTTCCTTTTTTACCTGGTAAGTGTGTGTGGATTTGCAGCTGTATGCATGCACATGTGCACACACACAAGAGACAAACAGAAGATCAAAGCACAGTGTAGTTCACCAACAAAGGAGCAAGATACAACCTTCCACTAAGAGTTTAACTGCAGGGATTTCAAAATAAATAAATAAAATCTCTCTGTCCTTTCCTGTATTCGCATTACAAGATCATCTTACACTAATGATCAGATAACAAAAAATGGCAAAATAAAAGGCAGACTACTAATAAGTAGTCTTAATACTGTTCCTTTGTATTAGCAATTGAAAAACACATCATCATGCCTAGCTAGCGCTGCACACAGTGTTTATGTGAATATGTCCTGGGTTACCCATTATTCTTGCAAGACTAGATACAGCAAACTTTGGGGTATTGTGTTAACTGGTGCACCTTTGAAATCACTCTAGAAGGCCCTCTCAACAGATTATTGATAGTACTTGTAGAAAGGACTTTCACATTTTTTTAGACAATCTGGTTTGCTCTTTCAAGCTTGTTTTAATAACTCTCATTCTAGGTACTATGCTATAAACATGCTCATCTTGCATATTTATTACTATTCACACCGGAAACTATTCACTCCTCCTCTTTTACCTTGAACTTTACTTGTCTCCAGTATGCCATGTTGGCCACATTTCCTAATTTACCAGGATTTTGTAAGCAACAAAGTGATTGAAATATATTAACAGGAAATACTAAGAGCAACTACATAATCAGCTGAACTGTGCACAAGACAGATCACTTATATGTTATTAGGGTTATGATATGTCTGGGTTTTCCCGAGCACATCCTCTTTTTGACTCTTCCCATCTCTAAAATCTAAACAAACATCAGGGATTTTGTAATGGAGGAGGGCAATTGGAAGCAGGGGCACCATGTGCACCTGCAGTCCCAGAATCTGCATGCAGGTAAGTCTATGGGGAGTGGAGGTTGGAGGGTCAGGGCTTGGGGACTGCCGGTGGGGGAAGGCAGGCTGGAGGGGATGGGTGTGAAGGGGGCCAGGTGCTTGCCTGTGCTGGGGAGTGGTGTCTAGGTGCTGGGGCTGCAGCAAGGCACAGGGGCAAGAGGGAAGTGCCTGCCCTTCCAGCAGGGAAATGGGGTGGAAGAAGGGAACACAGGGGCCCTTGGGGGGCAACAGGGAACTGTGTTGCTGGACTGGTGGCATCAGGGGCTTGCAGGGTCCCCTCCTCCTCCCTCCAGCCTGCGCCAGGGCCAGACTTGCTCTGCCACTGACAACATGAGTTGGAGCTGCTGCAGCCGCTGCACTCTGGCCCAGTCAGGATGAGGGCACCTGGAGGCCCCTGCTGGCAGGGGCAAGCAGGAGGCTGTGGGTCAGCTGCTTAAAGTTCCCACTCAATCACCTCCGCCAAACAACTCTTAAAACAGGAGGCTCCTAAATCAAACAGCCAAAAACCTTTATTTTAAACAAATCCTGACATGCAAGTGCCTTACTATAAATGATAGAGTGGCAAAGAATTACAAGATGACAAATAATAAGTGCATTAGTGTCCTTTTTTTGTATACAAAACTGTATATAAAACTGACAGTAAGCTGTAAATGAAGATGAATTTTACTGGAATCTTGAATGTGAGGGACAACATTCAATGAGAAACAGCAAATAAAATGAAAACAGCTAAAACCTTATAATCGTGACGATTCTTCCTCATTGATACCAAACCTGAAACTTAATATGTTTAAATTCACTGAGAACTAACTTCAGAAGTAAAAATCTGATGCTTAAAAAGTTTTGAATCTGAGAAGCCTGCTACCAAGTCTCAATACAGACAAGCTTTGTTTCACATACAAAATGGCATGAAAATACATCTACAATATCCTACTTTAGATTGAGGCCCTGAGACTTCCATTCTCCTCTCATGCCTCAGACGTTCTCTGTCTGGGCTACAGCAGCTGCTGAGGGGGACCAGACCCCTTGAATTTGCTTGTAACAAGAATTTTTATCAGGGATATTTGAACAACAATGTCTTAATTAATGTAAACAGAACAGGTATGGGTTTTGTTTGTTTGTTTTTTGCTAATGGAAAGCATTAAGTGAAATTGAAAACATTTTCATGTCTCATCTGCAGTTATTTAATGTTTCACTTGAGAACTAGAGCTCTGAAGGTTACATATCAGTACCAGTGCAGAAAGAGAGACTTAAACAAAAGCAGAATGGGACAGTGTTTCTTTCATCTCCTCCCAATCTCTTCTGAGAATGCAAGATATTTGCTTTTATCATCACTGTCACTTGACTTCTCAATCCTGACTGTCAGTTACAGCAGTACAGTATGTACTCTTCAGAGTTGCTGAGTCAAAGCAAAGTAGCCCACACAATTTGGGGAAAAAACAACAACAGCAGCAGCAAGAAAAAACCCTGTGGAACCTCCCTTGTATATAAAAGTGATACCACAAATTGTGAATTGCTGTGGCAATCTCCAGCAATCAACAGAAAGACCTGGCTTTCCTGGGTTTGTTGTTGTTGTTCTATGCATAGACAAGAGGGAAAAATAGTTAATTAAAACTTAGTCATCACAAAACACCTGCTGAGCCAATCAGTTATTGTCATTTCCTCCGTATGGGTTATCTCAAGGTGTTTACTTCAATTTAAGAATTGTAACTTTTAGGAAGGATAGATTAGACAAGGGATCATGTCCATGTTTGATCCTGATACTTGTTAACTAAGAGCAGCACACTTTTCTAAAACTTCTGGAATTTTAAAATAAAGATACTGACACTGAAAGCCCTGTAATCCTCATATGAAGGTTAAAAGTATTATCCATAACCAAATATGTGATACAAAACATACTCATTGATCTTTGGGTTTCCATTTAAAACATGAATGTTATACACACAAATGTTATCCATACAAGCCTTTCCAGGCACCCAAACTGAAAATTTCCAAGGAGAGAGGAATAAAAGTAGCCCTTTGCATGAAACTAAATACTGGTTTTAATTTCAAAACTATTCATGTTATTAAATTCTCTGCTTTCCCTTCCTAATTCCTGGGCTTCAAACAGTGGATGAGCAAAAGGCATGATACAAGAATGCCAAAAGCTGAAGTAATATTTGATAACTTTTAAAAAGAGGCATGAAAGCACAGATGAAGTCTCTTAGCTATTCAAAAGATGCATGCTTTCAGATGAAGATACACTACCACTGTACTGAAAAGCAAAGCCAAAACTGAGAATGAATTCACTTCAGCCCACTGCTGCCAGTACAGTTATTTCTGAAGAAGGGAAATGGCTGAATAATTAACTGCAAAGAACTGCTGGGTCACAGAAGGAGGTGGAGAGGTTGAAACCTTGAACTACTGCTGCTGATGTATAGTATCTTTATCTCCTGCTCCCTATGGCATATAGTTGCTGGTTATCTCAAAGGATGAATGACCTGCCTGCAATGAATTATGTCAGCTTATCTTTCAGACGGTGAACTAAGTCATTACCGGTAAGTCATCTAAGAATATAACCCTTAGGGAATTATGACAATGAGTGAAAAATCCTGTCTTGTTTCTAGCCATCATGTTGGCAAATTCCATGCATTTTGGAGGGGAGAGGTGGTGGGGGAAGAAACAGAGAGGTGCATAAAGGAGATGGTTGTCTCCTGTTGGTTTGGCTCCCTAGTAGTTTTCTACTACTGGCTGTCTCTGCTATTGTTTTTACAGCAAGCTAGGCTACACTGAGAGTGTTTTATCAATAAAAATATCCTTCACTAAACTACAAACACTTTAAAAATGAAAAGTATATCACCTAAGATTAATTACCAGTGAAAGAATAACATTAGTCACAGGTATTTTTCTTAAATCGGGGCACTGGATCATGTCCACATGAGAGAATACATTTCTTCTGAAGAGGAGAACTTTTTTTTAATTAAAATCAATTGATTTAGTGACAGGATTTACAATAGAGAATTTGACAAGTCTACTGACCTTCATGCACACACAGAAGTGTCTGTGACATGGTTCATTCTGAGAAGCTGATTATTGTTTAAAATAATAAAACTATGCAGCATTTGGCGTATAAACACTTGCAAAAACACACCTGGAGAGTCCCATAAGTAGAGCAGACTAAAAGAAGCAGAGGATCAGGAAATCTGAACTAAATTGAAGTCTCAGGATAATACAGGAGAAAGATAGGAGGATAAAATACATAATTAAATATTAAAAAAAGCACAAGTCTATAAAAGACCTATCATGGCTTTATTGCAGCCTTACAAAAAATCTACTCACCAATTACTGAACACTCTATTTGCTATCTCCTATCCCCATCAGTTTTAACACTAAATAACTACATGCACCAGTTAACCTTCATATATTCCCATGGGGTAATTTCCTACCCCAGACGCATATTTTGTGCAGTATCTTAAAGTTAATTAATTCTAAAAAAAATTCTTTTCAGGACATTGTCACTGGCACTGCAGTGCACAGTATCGCCAAAGAACAGCCAGCTTACATGAATGGTTTGTTTTTTGTGGATGAAAAACTGCCCAGGGTAACTTTACCCTGGGTGTGAATGTTTTTCCATATGAGGTAACAACTTACCCCAAGCCCATTTAACGCATGGGGGTAACTTGCAATTTCTGTATAAATGATAGGCCTAGACCTGTTTGGCCACATTGGGTGGATGCATCTGAAAAATCAGCATTCATTCTCACTTCTTTCATGTCCACTTCTGGTATCCATTGTAACTAATGGATGGCTATCCTCCACTCTGCTTTTGCTTTTGATGGGGAACTCACCCTAGTTTCCTATGTTCCAAAGAAGTCCAAAGTTGTGCTGTTGTTGTCAAGCATGTACCATGATCTGTCAGTGCGTGGACAGCAAAGAAAGCTGGCCATCAACCTTGACCACTTAGTCTGCATAACCACCTGCAGACGGGAAATCAACAGGTGGCCAATGAAACTATTTTTCCATATGCTGATGTGGCTGCCATTGCTAGCCTCATCATTTGGGTAGGCCACAACGCAAAGTGGAAGCAAAGATCACAGTTAAGAAGACGGTGCTTTTTTTTTTGCAGGCGCTTGAGGCGCAATTGATCAATGGACAAATAAAACAAAGAATGATGGGTACACATAATCTGTCTAAGTCCATCAAGTCTGATATGACTGCCCTAAACTACAAATTGACACAACGCACCCCAGTAGAACCTTCTTCAAACGTAAGTGGATGTTGTGCTTTTTGTCCAAGGCCAGATGACGGCAAAACCTGGAAATGATGCGAAGATTGTAAGCAATTTGCTTGTGTGCACCACAGTACATCACTGCTGCTTTCTGAGGAATACAATATTTACTTAAAACAGATAGTGTGGCGGTGGGAGACATCCACAGGGGTAAGAAGCACCAGGGGCAGACCCCGATGCTTCTGAAGAAGGGAACAGGGATGCCCACGCCACAGGGAACTTACCTCTTAGGCAGGCTGGGGAGGAGAAGGAGCTGCACAAGCTGGTGTTTCACCAGCTCTTAAAGCAGCTGTCCATCAAGCTGGGCAGCAGCCAGCTGATAACATCAGCTGGGGCCACCGCTGCAGGAGATTTAAAAACCCCACCGGAAGTCAGGTGTGAGGGGGGAAAACCAGCTGGGAGAATGCCGGGCACACCGAGACCCAGCATGCCTACAAGAGTGATCCCAACGACACTGCCCCGTGGCAGAGGAGCAGCGGCAGTAACTGGCATCCGGCCGGGAATGGGCAAATCTTGGCCCCAGAACATCAGGGTTCCAAGGCGGCGATTCTCTCTAAGAAAATCGACCAACTCTATCCTCATGAAGGAACACCTTGAGAGGCTGGATACCTTCAAGTCAGCTGGCCCTGACAATCTACACCCCAGGGTACTCAAGGAGCTGGCAAGCATCATAGCCCAGCCTCTGGCATGGATCTTTGAAAACTTTTGGTGCTCTGGTGTAGTGCCCGAAGACTAGAAGAAGGCCAACGTGGTGCCTACCTTCAAGAAAGGGAGGAAAGTGGATCCGGCAAACTATATTCTGCCTATAAGTTCATCACTGCCTATAAGTTCATCACGGAGGCACAGAAGGGAATTGGTGAGGTTTTATTCACCAAGGCGCCCTCAGGGGTTACAAGAAATAATGGCCACAAGCTAGCAGAGAGCAGATTTAGACTGGACATTAGGAAGAACTTCTTCACAGTTAGAGTGGCCAAGGTCTGGAACGGGCTCCCAAGGGAGGTGGTGCTCTCCCCTACCCTGGGGGTCTTCAAGAGGAGGTTGAATATGCATCTAGCTGGGGTCATCTAGACCCAGCACTCTTTCCTGCCTATGCAGGGGGTCGGACTCGATGATCTATTGAGGTCCCTTCCGACCCTAACATCTATGAATCTATCGGCCCACCAGCCTGACTTCTATCCCAGGGAAGATCTTAGAAAAGTTTATTAAAGAGGCCATCCTTAATGGACTGGCCAACGCCAACATCCTGAGGGATAGCCAGCATGGGTTTGTTGCAGGTAGGACTTGCATGACCAATCTCATTTCCTTCTACGTCCAGGTGACCTATCACCTGGACAAGGGACAAGAGATTGATGTCATATATCTTGACTTCAAAAAAGCCTTCGATCTGGTATCCCATGATCACCTCTTGGCCAATTGTGGCCTTGGGTCCACCATGATCCGCTGGCTGGGAAATTGGCTCCATGGTCGGACCCAGAGGGTGGTAACTGACGGAAATCAATCATCGTGGTGCCTGTGACCAGTGGGGTCCCCCAAGGCTCTGCCTTTGGACCCATATTGTTCAACATCTTCATTAATGATGTGGACACTGGAGTCAGAAGCGGACTGGCCAAGTTTGCCGATGACACCAAACTTTGAGGCAAAACATCCACACCAGAAGACAGGAGGGCGATCCAGGCTGACCTTGACAGGCTCAGCAAATGGGCGGATGAGAACCTGATGGTGTTTAACAAGGTTCTCCACCTTGGGAGGAAAAACCTGCAGCACCCTTATAGGCTCGGCAGTGCTACACTGGCTAGCACTACAGAAGAAAGAGACTTGGGGGTCATCATTGACCACAAGATGAACATGAGCCTTCAATGCGATGCTGTGGCTAGTTAAGCAACCAAAACGCTGGCTTGCATCCATAGATGCTTTTCAAGCAAATCCTGGGACGTCATTCTCCCCTTGTACTCGGCCTTGGTGAGGCCGCAGCTGGAGTACTGCATCCAGTTTTGGGCTCCACAATTCAAAAAGGATGTGGAGAAGCTTGAGAGAGTCCAGAGAAGAGCCACGTGCATGATCAGAGGTCAGGAAAACAGACCTCATGACGACAGGCTGAGAGCCACGGGGCTCTTTAGCCAGGAAAAGCGCAGGCTCAGGGATGATCTGATGGCCACCTATAAGTTTATCAGGGGTGACCACCACTATCTGGGGGAACGTTTGTTCACCAGAGTGCCCCAAGGGTGATGAGGTCGAACGGTTATAAACTACTGCAAGACCGTTTCATGTTGGACATAAGGAAGAATTTCTTTACTGTCAGAGCCCCCAAGGTCTGGAACAGCCTGCCATAAGAGGTGGTTCAAGCACCTACATTGAATAGCTTCAAGAGTAAATTGGATGCTTATCTTGCTGGGATCCTATGACCCCAGCTGACTTCCTGCCCTTCGGGCAGGGAGCTGGACTCGATGATCTTCCAAGGTCCCTTCCAGCCCTAATGCCTATGAAATCTATGAAATCTACTTGGACCCTGAAGCCAGCATCTTAGGCCTCAGGGTCGGCTTAGGGCTTGAGGTGGCCAGGATGACTGGAGACTGTGCCATACTCACAGTTGTGGGGCAGACGCCCCTTTGGCCGACACATGTGCCATAGCCTCGAGTTGGGGCAGTGGCACGAAGACCCATGATGCTGGCGAGTGGATGGGGTATAGGGGAGGTGGAGCCCCGAGAACCACCATGGCGAACCCATGAGTATCCCGTCTTTGGTTCAAGGGGGAAGGAACACCACTGAACCCCTTCTTCTTTACATTTTCCATCAAGCCATGGCATACGAGTTGGGGGACCCCAACCATGAGGCGGGAACATACTCACAGCACCAACTGAGGGCGCCATGGTTAGGAAATGTTTTTGGAAGTAATTGTTAGTTTGAAAACAGTGTGAATTGCAGACTTGGCAAATTGTTCGTTCACATTTTAAAACTCTAAAAAGAGTGTAAATGTTGTTCATAGCTCTGGTTAAATAATATTTTTGGTTCAAATCATAAATACTCTTTCAAACAATCTGTTTTAATATATAGATTTTGGTACATTTATACTGTTGTCACTGGTTCCATTTTGTTCATGTGGGTGGGGTAACAAGTTACCCCATGAGACCAACAATGGTTATGGTTTCATGAGAACGGATGAGGGTTAAATAGTGTTACTATATAGGGGAGGAGGAAATCATTTTTAGCTAGCAGAAATTAAATTAACACTTTCAAAGGCAGTCTTGTAGTGGTTCACAGCTAGACTTCCCAGTTGATTGGGACTGCTCAACTTGCTTTATTGTCAAGTACAAGTTATTTGTAGGAGCAAGAGTGTAGAAGCCATCTGAAGGCAAATACAAAATGCACTGTCTATTAACTGTTTGGCTCTAGGATACTGTCTGAAATAAGTTATGTATGCATTGTGGACATTTCAGCTCTGTTCTGGATGAATAGCAATTTAATTTATACTTTGGTTGACCTGAATTTTACTGGCAAGAATATAGGTAGGTTGTTCTGAATTATAAAAAGTCTGCATGAATGAATTTTTTCCCTTTATGAAACTCTAACTGTTTTCACTTCAATATTATCATTACATAAATGAAAAGGTATATAATGTAATTTCAAGAATTTCATATATTGCTCCAAATAACCCCTATTAATCTTTTTTAAAAACTGTTTCTGTTTACGTTTTTTTCTTCCTTTTTTTGCAATCTTTACCGAGTGAACACCCTTGTAGCCTGGTAACCCTGATAGGTTTCTTTGAATATTACTAGATAAAATATAAAACCTAATCCTAATTTGAATGTTCTTGGAACTAGGCCAGAATATTTATATCTTTCCAGGGCAGAGCTCAAGCTAGTTCTTTTGCTATCTACTTGTACCAAGAAGAGTCTTGCTAGGACATGGAAAGAAGAAAGCACTCTCATTTACATGTGGGCATCAGAAAAGTTTGCCTGAGAAAAGAAGATGCTATACAGAGGATCCAAGACCCATCATTTTAAAAATATGAGTCCCACTCTTTATGTCTGTGAAAACAAATGTCTTTTTCAAAGAAAACTTAAAAAAAAAAAAATCTTCTAAAGTTTGTATAAATTGCTTAATACTTTATTCTCATTCTCGAAACAAAACCTCACCCGCAGATACACTAAACACCTCCAAAAGCTTGGTTTTCTTCACAACCGCTTATAAGGTTCTAGTTTTCATATTCCTATATAAAACCTTTTTTTTTCACCCTGCATCTGCACCCACAAAAGAGAAGATAAACTATACAATGGCAAGAAACCTTTATTAAAATTTTACATTGGATTCTGTATGTGAACTCTAAAAATGGTCCTTCAAAGGTAGGGAAAGGACAGCAAACTTGGGGTTAAAAAAGAAGGGAGCTGAGGCTCTAATTAGAGTCAAGAAGAAGGAGGGACCTTATCTTTACCTGATAAAATCCTTGGGTTTAATCTGAGGGGTGAGCAAAAGTTCAAGCCAATTATTTCTATGTATCCCTAAAACTACACAGAACACTCAATTTACAGAGTGCCCTACCCCTGATTTGTGTCTCAGGGACTTCCATCTCTCTGCTAAAAGCCTCATTATTCATGTTTCTTGGAATCAGGAGTGGAGAATTAGAAAACAAAATGCCTGCTTGGAAGATGTAGCACATAAGAGTTTCACCACACAAAGATCATAGTGGAATGAGTCACTTGCTATATGTCTGCTGCTGTTGCTGCTGCATTTGTGTTGAATTAAGGAGTGAAGAAAATTGATTTTACCCCCACATGTAATGTTCTGAACTCCTCTCATTACTTCCCTGGGAAGGAGTTCTGTCTTTGGCTTGAAGACTAACATGAAGTTTTCTGCTGGTTGACTAAACTTCCCTCCACCCCAAGAGAAACCAAATACTAACTATCTTACAATAAAAGAGTAATTCACTCAAAGTTTAAAAATAATCGCTAAAACTGCCCTGTTCTTTCTATCTTTACTATTAGGAGGTACTTAAAGGGTTGGATTTACCTGAGAAAAGGAGCTTTTTTCTGTTCCTGGCCTCCATTCTAGTAAGACAATACTTCCTTTAAGTCAATGTTGAGTTTTGGCAATAACATCCATGGTGCCAGGATTTCACCAGAAGTGCAGACTCTTCCTTAAATGTCCTAACCTATATCTACTGTGACACTTCTTGTGTTGTGAAAGAACCAGAGCATAACCCTGAATACGCTCTGGTACATGTTGCATCTCTTTGACTGACATGAAAATGCCAAAGCTTCTTCATAAAAAGATCATCAATATATTGGAGAGAGAATGGAAGGGAGGAAGCCCAAAGCTGTCCCTTCAGAACCTACAAATACCATCATGTGCCTTGATTACCAGATGGCTTGCCTTTCTGAGTGAAGACTTCACGTGAATTCAAGGCAAATAAAGCAGTTTGGCAACAGCTGGTAGGCAGAGACTACCCAAGACCTAAACTAATTTTGGACAGTGGAATGCAGTTTGACTCTCACTGGCCATGTCTACACCTGCACTTTATTGCAGAGTAGACTTATTAACTGTGGATTAAAGCATCACCACCTACACGTTTGGCAGCATTAGGCCGCAGTAAATTAATTAACCATGCCCTGAGACATAAATCAGGTGTAGGGCACGCGTAAGTTGGGTAATTAACTGTGATTAAATGTACATGTAGATGCTGACAGTGGATGTAAATTGTGCCTTGTCAGCCCAGCCAGCGGGGAGTCAGACTCCTGCCTGCAGCCTAGCCACATGGCTCTGCACTTGCAGTACCCTATATGCCAGCCCCTTTGCTGCCACCTGGAGCCCGGGGCAGACCAGGACAGGTGTGGCCCTGGCGTAAACTGCTTTGCTTTGGCTCAAATTGCTGCCCCGGGCAGATGTGTAGAAACTGTGCCAGGGAATAGTTTACTCAGGCTCAAACTGCTCCAGAGTTTATTGCTTCAACTTAATTACATGTGCAGATGCACCCACTGTAAATCAGATTCTGTGTCTGGATATTATACATATAACTCTCGTTGAGTCAGTGTGTATGTGCAGCTAACAATGACCTACTGGGAAGGTATGAGGGCATCCAAAAGCAGATTTTTTTTGTGTTTCTTTTTACCTTTCTAAAGGTTTTCTTTAAAACAAGTGTCACTTGGAAATCCAGTAACTTCTTAGATGTGTTCACAAGTTTATCCCTTCAATTGGCAAACAATTCTGAAGTTCTGTCAGACGGAAGTGTTGTTTTTACTTTTCAGGACAACATATTGTTCTTTTACAAGTATGCCATTTAACTAAATTTATATTTTCGTGTATAAGAACCTTCTGTTTTATAGCAACATTCTCCGACAAGTGTACTTAGTAGCTAGTTGTTTAATAGTTCTTCCGGATTATTCTAAACAGATATAATGGATATGTCCTAGAACTGAACTAATGCCTATGGCATAGATTTATACATAAAAAATTATCCTCAAAATATAAAAAAATTCAAAGAAAACAAGCTTCGTGCAGTGCACAATGCAGAGAAGTAACAACTTAGTTTATTAACTTTCCTCCACAAGGCCCAAAATTTTAGGCAGAGCAGGGCTATAGATCTCAGTTCCTGAACGCAGCAATGTTTATTGCACTAGCTTGGTGATTCACTAAGTACAGGATGTGCCCAATTATACTGTGTATTTTTCCAAACCTATTTCATAAACTCCAGTTGCACAAGCACAGCAATACATTCTTTCTTGCTCTTCCACTAAAGCTCGTTTTATGTAAGGTCTTCCAACTTGAATAATAAAAACACAAGCTGGCTACATACATATTCTTTTGGTTTTGTTGTTGTAACCATGGAATCAACAAATTCCACTGTGGAGTACATATATTCTGAGATTAAACTAACAGCCTGGTCTTGTCTGAACCTGTTAAAAGTTTTGCCTTTTATACAGGACACCATTTCTGCTCCAAAATTAAAAGCAGCAGTTCTGAGGGGACACATATTCACGCCAACAGTATTTGGCTGCCTAATGTAAAAATTAACACAATTGTTATTACTGAAACAAACCCCTGGATCTTTCCAAAATAAATAATGACTTAGAATTCTTGTTATCAGTCCATCTTGTTTCAACGTCACTCAAAAGATAACAAGGTCCAACATTTACAGATCTATAAAGGGAATGCCTACATCCCAGATAAACTGGTCACAATTTAGAAATCTTTACTTTTTTCCACTCAAAACTAATTACTTAAAGTGAACAATAATCTATCTTTTGAGGTTAAATTATGTGATCTAGGCAGGAAGGAAAAATATAAACTGACTTATCTTGACAAGGATCTTGCATCATCTTCTGGAGTTCCAGGATGTATATTTTTGTTACACTGTTCACCAAGTCACATTTCATTTATAAAATTAACAATTTAATTGACAGCATGGGTTCTCAGTTTTATATCATAGCACATGTAATATCTATTAGCATCCTACAAGAAAGGGATGGAAAATATAGTGGTAATTTTTTATTCCTAAAAGCACACTTCACCTGCAGTCATCAAAGTACTGCATCATCATTCCTATTTTACAGATGGAGAAGCAGAGGTACAAAGCAGTGAAATTAGTGGTCCAGGTTGCACAGAAGATCAGTGGCAGAGTTAGGAATAGAATCTATGAGTGTCTGTATACAGGTGCCAAGGCTGCTCCAATGCGCTGTAATTACAGCATGTCAGAGCAGACTTGATTAATTGAGTCTGCTAGAGTGTGGTAATTACCATGCTCCAGAAGCCTCCCTCATCTCGTGTATCAGCGTTTCCATGCTTAAATATGGTGGTGGAGGCACTCGAACTAAAGCTTGTTGAACAAGCTTTAGTTCAATACACTGTCAATTGTGCTTCTTGCTTTCAAAGGAAGAAAACTCAGAATTGTTCATCGACATGTCTCTGTATTCCTGATGACAAAAGCATGCATATATATATTTTTATTTATTTATTTATTTATTTATTTATTTTAAAGACACCCTGTAAGCTGCTATGCTGTTTGAACTATAAGCCAAACAGGCAGCGGAAGAGAAATCACTGTAACTTAAAGTAGACTCCTCCCCTGCCAGAGTTAGGGAAGGATAATTCTGGCCTTCCCCAACCAACAGCTCCGAGCCCAAAGTGGTAAGAGCTAAACGTGCATGTCTGAAAACAGACTATTTGAAATGTATTCTGACCGGTAGTTTGAGAATTCTTTCCCTTTCTCCAGAGATTTATTTACTAAAGTACATCTGTGAGCTCATTGATACATAACTTAAGGGAACTGGTGCCACTTCACAACTTTGTGTGTCCAGCAGTTGCCTGTCAGGTTTTTCAACTTCATTTATGACAGGCTTAAGAGTAAAACACATCAGATTAAAATTCTTAAAACCATTAATCACACCATCATGGTTTCAGATAGGATAATGTGCAATGTATGCTTATGTAGGTCTCGTCTTTCTCCAGAGTCAAGAGCATTAACCTCTCTGCCGAATAAACTTCAGTGAGCTACTGTAGTTAAAAAAAAACCTGTTACAGAAGTAAAGAGGGAGAAGCAAAGGTCAGCTGAATTCATTTTATATAAAAAAGCACTTGCGTAAGAAATATCTTGATACCCGAACACAAATGGGCTGATTAACATTCATGAAATGAGACTCATCAATTCCTTACATAAAATGAGGCTAGAATGTATGTCACACGACTATCCTCTGACACTTTAAAATACTTGGAGTGGACTTCAGATGGATTACTGCAGCTTCACAAAGTTTTTTTATGAAGAAACTGCCAAAGAAACAAAATGATGTGAAATGCTGCTTTTAATCACTCCGTCAGCAGAGCCCAGGTGCAACTGTACAATGGACAGCTGGGAGAACACAGTCCAGGTAGCTCCTTTGACCCACTACAGTGCATTCAAAAGGCTTTCCAGTCTTGCTTGTGAGTTTAATGCCTCTGTTTATAGACATCTTTCTGGATTTGGGTTAAAATTAAAAAAATTTAAATGTCCCTACCCAATTTACTTTGTTTCTAAGTTATGTTAAATATTACTAGTATGTAATACTGATAACAAAATGCTATCGTTGTCATTAACATAGCTATTAATAACATAATATTGTTGAAGTAGGTTGTTGCCTCCAAAAGCCTATGTACTTCTGAATGAGTTAGCTTGTAAGGGGCCACCCTGCCCTGCCTTCTGCCTGACCTGAGACTAACACAGCTAATTACCTTTCAGTGGCTGCATCTACACATGGGCTTTCTTGCAAAGTAGACTAATTAGCTACAAAGTAAAGCGTCACTGTCTACACATGCAATGGTATTTGGTCACAGTAAACTAATTAATGCTGCAGTAAGATAGTACTGTTGGGGACAGCACTATCTTATGCCGAGGTAATTTACTATGATTAAACGCACATATGCTGACTGCAGGCATTAAGCTGTGCCTGGTCTGCCCTGCCAGCCAGGGGCCAGACTTCTGCCTGCCGCCTAGACACATGGCTCCACACTTTCAGCACTTTTGTGAACCAACACTGCCAACCAGAGCCTGGGGCCGACTGCCGGTACCCCTTGCCAGACCGGGCCTGCTCTGCCCCCGCTCAAATTGCTGCTGTCTCATGTACATGTGTAGACGTTCCGCCCAAGAGTAGTTTATTCCAGTTCCAACTGCTACGAATTTTATTGCTTTGCATTAATTGCAAAAGTAGACACTCTAAGTATTAATAGCGAGTTACTACTGTATTATATGATCCCAAATCCTTTACAGGTAAAAAAGCTACATTGGGGGGAAAATTTCTAATCTTGAGAGCTAAAGCCAGACTCATTAAAAAATAAGCAACCACATTAAATTAACCACATTGAACAAACATTGATAACTTCTACAAAAAAGTATTCCCATTCTATTACAATTTATTTTCCTGGGTGAACTTGGGTTAATATCTATATTATTTTTATGAAGGAGATGAGACCAGATCTGCACAGTCTTTCCTACCCTAAAATCTATTAATCTAAATAGGCTAGTAAAAAAAAGACACAATGAATTTTAACTTGCCCAGCTTCTCCTCTACATAGCTTCTTACACTGTGGGAATACAGCAACTGTGTTAGTCCTCATTGGCCGTATCCAGGCAAGCACAGACATTTGGATATCCAGGGATCAAAAAAATCCAAGGGAAAAAAAAAAGGGAGCAGTGCATGCACGGGCAGTGTGCCTTTGCAGCGTAGAGAACAGGTGACTGAGGTATGTGGTGCTGCCGATGTATTTGCAGTGCCACATACTGTACGGCTGTGCTCATCTGGACATGCTCATTGTGTCTCATCTAACTCATTTAAATACCTAATCCCATGCTTGACGTGTGGGTGCAAGAATATAAATACATATCTTTATATGATTACAATGTTTACTTAACAAGGCTTTAATGTGGCAAAAAAATGTATCAACTCTCTCCTGGTGAAAGCAAAAAGTTAGGTATTTAAAAAAAACCTACACCTTAACAGAATATGAACTTCAGTCTTTGCTAATGGGCCTTCCTAAGTATGCAGTCTTCAAAATTTTATCAAAGTCTGCTCCCTGGTTCATACTGATATCTACATGAACACAAAATTTCATTCAAGTCAGAACTTCATCATCTTTGTCAATAAAAAGCAAGAAAATGTTCTAATGTTTCACCTTTACATTTTACCTTTATATAATGTTACAGTGATTAGGTCCATCAAAAAACACACAAAAAATAAAGTACGCTATTGCCAGAGCAAAAATGCTGATTCCCTATCATTTTAATTCTGTAAAGAAGTAAAAATAGTGTTCTATTTCCAACTTGTCTTGAATAACTCCTGTGACTTTCAATCCTATTACTCAGTAGAAGCAACATCAAGAAAGAGATACACAATTGAAGAAATTGTAAAATTGGTTCCATTTACATGTGGAAACAAATCTGATACAGACCTAAATTGCTTTGGGGGTCTCTAAGAAGAAAAGGGAAAAGCTATAATTCCTGAGATGGAGAACAGTACCATACTGTTCCAATTATAAGCTGACCTTTTTTTCTTCCAAAAGAACCATTAAAAATCACACTCAATTTATACACAGGGTTGACCTGTATAATCAGGCCACCAACAATCTCAACTTTTATACCTCTGATATTTTTGTGCATGCAATAAATATAAATCAGAATATTTTTCAGTGGACTTCTTATATGCTAGTATTTTAATGCACTTATTTTTTAGGCATTTAAGCTTTTGGGTCATTTTCTTGGTTATTTGATTCTCTTTTGAGACTTTTAAAAAAATCAACAGCAGCTCAAGGGCTTTAGCTATAGTTATTGATTTATACTGGAAGAGGGAGGAGGGGGGTATTTTTCTTAAAACCGAACCTAAAAATACAGGGTAAACTTATATTTAGTGCAAAACAGTAATTCTTCTTGAACAGGTACATTAATCTCTACCCATTTTCTGAATGTTCATTTAGGCCCTGATCCTGCATGCAATTCTGAGTGGATAGACCCATGCATCAATTACTTGAAAAGCAGCTCTGCTATATTGGGGAAACAGCTCAGAATGCAAGTGAACTTAAAAAACTCTGCACGGGTCATCAGGTCCACCTGCATAGAGTAAGACAGGGGTCAGCAACCACCAGCACACATGCAAAGCATGGCACGCAAGGCTATTTTGCTCGGCATACCACCGCCAGCCCAGGCTGTCTAAGCAGCTGCTGCCAGCCACGGAGCCCAGGCTGCTCTCAGCAGGCAACTGGGAGGCTGCAAAGCCCTGCTGCAAGCAGATTGGGCTCCATGGGCTGGCTGCAGCCAGGAGGCTGCAAACAGCTGCTCCAGGCTCTGACATGTCGGCACTCCAGCACCTTCGAAGGTCGACGTGGTTTTTTCGGCACTCCGGCCAAAAAACATTGCCTACCCCTGGAGTAAGATGTGGGATTGGTTTTATCAGAATCCATTATTTATTATTATTATTACTATTCCAAACCAGGGATGTTCAAACCTCAATGCCTCAGTTACACTACTCATGTGACTATAGTTTTACCTATATACATAAAGCTTTTCATGATTGGGATTACAGTGAGCAAAGGGAAGGACTATTGTACAAGTAATTTCTCTGAGATGTAAAATGGCTGAGGTGGAGTTTAAATGGATCATTACAGCTCACAAAGTGTACTATGTAATATGCTAACTATAATATGCAACATGTTTTTCTTTCCCACTCTTTCCCTTTCCAATGCTAAGTTTTGCTTCTAGACCTGAATATTTTTCATTCACTCCTCCAATTCTGCCTCACAAAAGTAGTAAGAATATTTTCAAGAGCAGTAGGAATGTGTGTAAAAGCTGCAGTGTCTTAACCATGATACTTCCATTTGTGCAGTTCCCAAGGGAAGCTCTCTTCTACTTGCATCAAAGAAATATGGTCAACTCAAAACCTAGACAACTTTTAAAAAACAAACAAGAAAAGTAGTTTCAGGGACTAGCTTAACTCTCCTGTGACAGCACTTTTGTATTTTTTACAAATCATTGTTATCCTGTTTCTATATAACTTCCCTTTCCCCTGCTTCCCTGTGCAAGCAACAACGGAATCATTTGACTATATACAAGAGAAAGAGTGCAAATGACTAGACACAAGGGGTGTGATCCACAATGCACTAAATTTAACACCAAATGACCTCAGTGCACTTTGGATTATGCCCAAAGTACTGTCAGGTATTAAAAAATAGACTTGAAATAGGAGTGAGAGGGAGTATTTCTTCTTAATCTCTTTCATTTATAGTAAAGTTAGATATTGCTTCTCAGTAGGTTAAAAATAAAAAATCCAGATATGAGGGATTTTAAGCTTAGTGAGTCATATTAGTTAAACACATACCATGCTGTAAAACTATCTCAATATTTTCAAGAGATGAAAACAAATCCATACTAACAAAAAATACGATGCTCTGTTGGTCTACAACTTGCTGATATACGTAAAACAAAAATCACAAAGCAAGGAAATGAAAGTCAAGGCATCTCCTATGTGCTCTCTGCTCACCTGTCAAAACACAACACTCTCCTCTCCATTACACCAACCTCAACTCATGACTATAAAATGCTCTCATTTCAGCTTTCCTTTTCCCACATTTCACCACAAACAGAGCAGACTTCTCCCTGCTCCTGTGCAGTTCTGAAAACCTACACATGCTCCTGTTCAGGGCAGCAGGGCGCTGAAACCCTGATACTCTGATTGCGCTGAAGAACCCTAGTGTAAACCATGGGTTTGTATTGGCAATCACTTTGCTTTAGTATCATATTATCTCAAAAAATGTTACCATTCCTATTATGCTATCAGAGGCATAAAATGTTTTTCTAAAGGAAGAGGTTATCCTTCCCCAACAGTGCTTGTAATATAATGCAAAGGCGTCCTCCTAAATGACCTTCTTCGTGTAACTCCCCTCAAGCCAAGAGTACTCAACCACTAAAAATAGCTAAAGGTAAAAGCTGCTGCATGATGGTCCTAAAAGAAGATAGCAGTACTGCATGCCTGGAAGGAATCACTTGTTTGTAACATCTCAAGAATTCAGACAGAGATGGACAGAGATATGCTTGGCTTAATCCCTCTCTCCTTCTCCCCCTTCCTGAAAATGGTATTATGTTTGAACAGTTTACTCCAGCTACCCAGAACTATTACTGATTTTAAATGCTATCTTCCTCCAGGATTCATGGCAGTAGAGGCATGTCTCTTGATGTTACTCTTTTTTAATCAGAGTGAAAGAAGATCACTTGCAAAAAAAGACTACTGGGTTCACAATCCATTCCCAGGCAGTGCCAACAATAGTGCTGCTTACAGCTAATCCATTTACTCATTTTACCTGCTATACTCCTATCCTCTTAATGCATGCTAGATGGGAACTGCACTGATCTTGTAGACTGCTGTTAAGTGACCTGTGATAACCTCTCTTGTACCACATACTTGGAAAACTGTTGATTTGGATTAAGACAAAAACACACCAAAATTGCCATAGGAATTTTTATGTGCTGCAAGTGATGTTCAGGAGCTACTCAAAGATGCCTCTCCCTTTCTGGAGGTACAACTGGAAGCGTTGTGTGTATATAATCTCTTCAATATATATATTATGCTTTCAAGAAACAGGCCCCTTGAATGACAGCAAAAACTGTGTAAATCTGAGGAAGCAAATCTAAACTATGAAGATAATCCACACACCTTCTCTTACATTTTAAAAAACCTGCTCATCTGTCTAAAATGGGTGGGCAAAATGTGGCCCGCCAGGCCATTCTATCTGGCCTGCGGGGCCCCTAAAAAATTTAGAAAATGAATATTAATCTGTCCTGGGCTGCCTGTCATGCAGCCCTCAATGGCTCGCTGAAACTCAGTAAGTGGCCCTCCGCCTAAAATAATTGCCCGCCCCTGGTCTAACACCTAATGAACTGTTAGAACTGCTAAAACTTGCTACATTCATGGGACAAAGGTAAGGACTTGGAAGAGGGCAACTGCTTTTCTAGTAATTAAATCTAAGGGTGAAGAGAGAGAAAATGAAGGTTAGCGGAAAGCACTTGTAAAGAAACCACAGATGGTTTCATTCCCTTTTTTACTCTTCTAAAAATCAGCTTAAATTTTATTTTGTCTTCTTACTTCCTCATTGAGGGCGCAACCATGTACAAAATATCTAGGTCACCAAAAAGAATGGAAAAAACCCAGAAAACACCAGAGATAAATTCTTGGGCTGACACCAGATTATCAGTTCATCAGTGTAAGTGGGACCAAGACAAGCAGTTATAGTCTTATGACTGATGAATGTAATTCCCAGGGAAGGAACGCTTAAGGGTCTTTCTTTGAGGGGAGCACAACTGCACATGAACCAGTAAAGTAAGCCTCAAGATGAAGACAAAGAAACATAATTATGGTTCCCACCACTTAAACAGTACATTTTTCAACTTTGAGAAAACATTAAAGTGGCCTCAACATTTGTTGGTGTTGATACATGACATCACAACTGAATATAAAGATCAATAGGAAGACATAAGAATGTCAATATATATTTTATTTTAAGGTATATTAAATTCAACATTTTGAAATTGTTTTGGTCACCACAAACTTCTCTTCATAAGTTTTGTAAATCAAGATTTGCCAAATATTTACTAGTGTGTTTAATTTATTAATTTGGATACCTACAATGTTAAAAAGTAATGTCATTACCATTGAGGCTGAAGCTCACTAGTTGTTCATTTGCATATACAACAGAGTTATTTCTAATAATAGTTATTGTATTTTGATTACATTTCTTCTTGCTTTACATAACCTTTCCTTCATTGTAATAAATTTGGACTTCTAGGCGTGCTCATGATGAGAATCAAGAGAAACCCAGTCTTACCCCACCACCTCTATTTCCCTCCCCTATCACAAATGCCAGCCATACAGATCAATATTTAGAAGACCAATGCAGAGTCCTATTTTTAGACTGCTTCAGTGAAAGTACGCTGTATACCCTCTTACTCTGTTAACTGCCATGGAGCTACTGCTGACTCATAAATGTAATTTCACAAAATAACTTTCTTTTCTCTAGTACACTACACCTACTGCACTCAGAACCAAATTTAACAGGGTTTACATTTAAAAAAAATCAGAATTACAAAACACGTAACTGACAGAGTTAAGAGCCAGTCTTCTGGTCAGGACTTCAAAAGTGCACCACTGAGTTAGCACTCTAGAAACACCTAAACTAAAACCAACCCAGGTACTGTCTGCAATGCAAGTAACAGAAAGAAACAGTGTTTGTAACTTCCATTTTACATGGAAATTTGGCTTTTAAGTCCATAATTTCTAACTGGCAGTGGACCTGATACATAACCTAACATACGTAACTGACACTACAGAAGCAAACGGAATCCTTACTTCTTTCTCAGACCTGCAAATGATGTCAAATTAACCTTCTGCTGACCTCACTTTACCTTTTAAAATGTCTGGTTTACAACCAGAGTGTACACTTTTCATAAACTGTTGACATATTGATTTATTTGGAATTCTTACACAAAAGCATATTCAATTCACCATGCTCATATTTTAGAAAATTATCTGTTATGTCCTTGATCAAAGAGTCCAGAAGCACTCTAACCCGGTCCTCCTCAACTTAGGATGGACTCAAGGGGAACACCTCCAGACCTAAGGTTGAGGAACACCGGGTTAGAGTGCTTCTGCAGGGGCTGGACGTGTTCAAATCAGCAGGTCCAGATGCTCTCCACCCCAGGGTGTTGAGGGAGCTAGCAGGGGGTATCGCAGGGCCCTTGACACGGCTTTATAAGTGCTCATGGTGCTTGGGCCAGGTGCCAGATGATTGGAAGATAGCCAATGTGGTCCCCATCTTTAAAAAAGGGAGGGGGGGAGGACCCCAGCAACTATGTGTTCCCCATCTTTAAAAAAGGGAGGGGAGAGGACCCTGGCAACTCACATTTGCGAGAGCCCGGCAGGAAAAATTATGCTGAGGAGAAACCAGCACGGGTTCGTAGCAGGTAGATCATACCTGACTAATCTTGTCTCTTTTTATGACCAGGTTCCAAATTACCGGATGCAAGAGTAGGGGTTGACATCGTTTACTTAGACTTCACGAAGGCCTTTGATATGGTATCCCACCCCATACTGGTGAACAAGTTTAGAGGCTGTGACTTGGATGACTACACAGTCTGGTGGGTGGTGAATTGGCTAGAGGGTCGTACCCAGAGAGTCGTAGTGGATGGGTCGGTATTGACCTGGAAGGGTGTGGGCAGTGGGGTCCCGCAGGGCTCAGTCCTTGGACCGATACTCTTTAATGTCTTCATCAGCGACTTGGACAAGGGAGTGAAGTGTACTCTGTCCAAGTTTGCGGATGACACAAAACTGTGGGGAGAAGTGGACACGCCAGAGGGCAGGGAACAACTACAAGCAGACCTGGACAGGTTGGATAAGTGGGCAGAAAACAACAGAATGCAGTTCAACAAGGAGAAATGCAAAGTGCTGCACCTAGGGAAGAAAAATGTCCAGCATACCTACTGCCTAGGAAATGACCTGCTTGGAGGCACGGAAGCGGGAAGGGATCTTGGAGTCCTAGTGGACTCCAAGATGAACATGAGTCATCAGTGTGACGAAGTAATCAGAAAAGCTAATGGCACTTTATCATGCATCAGGAGATGCATGACGAACAGATCCAAGGAGATGATACTTCCCCTCTATCGGGCGATGGTCAGACCGCAGTTGGAATACTGCGTGCAGTTTTGGGCACCGCACTTCAAGACGGATGTGGATAACCTGGAGAGGGTCCAGAGAAGGGTCACTCGTATGGTTAAGAGCTTGCAGGCCAAACCCTATGAGGAGAGACTAGGGCACCAGGACCTCTTCAGCCTCCGCAACAGAAGGTTGAGAGGCGACCTTGTGGCTGCCTATAAGTTCATCACGGGGGCACAGAAGGGAATTGGTGAGGCTTTACTCACCAAGGCGCCCCTGGGGGTTACAAGAAGTAATGGCCATAAGCTAGTAGAGAGCAGATTTAGACCAGACATTAGGAGGAACTTCTTCACAGTTAGAGTGGCCAAAGTCTGGAATGGGCTCCCAAGGGAGGTGGTACTCTCTCCTACCCTGGGGGTCTTCAAGAGGAGGTTAGATAGGCATCTAGCTGGGGTCATCTAGACCCAGCACTCTTTCCTGCCTACGCAAGGGGTCGGACTTGATGATCTATTGAGGTCCCTTCTGACCCTAACACCTATGAATCTATAGGCCCGTCAGTCTTACCTCAATCCTGGGGAAACTCTTTGAGAAGATCATCAAGGAGCACATCTGTGATGGGCCAGCATCGGGGATGATGCTCAAGGGCAACCGGCACAGTTTCATTAGGGGCAGGTCATGTCAGACCAACCTGATTGCCTTTTACGATCAGGTCACAAAAGCACTGGATGCAAGTGTTGCCGTGCATGTAGTCTTTCTGGATTTCAGCAAGGCCTTTGACACTGTCGACCACCCCATCCTCATTAAAAAATTGGGCGACTGTGGCACTGATGCCTACACAGTCAGATGGATTGCAAATTGGCTGAAGGGTCGTACTCAGAGGGTGGTGGTGGACGGGTCATATTTGACCTGGGGGGAAATGGGCAGCAGAGTCCGTTAGGGTTTGGTCCTTGGGTGGGCCCGTACTGTTCAATTCCTTTATCAGTGATTTGGACGACGGGGTGAAAAGCAACCTGTTTAAATTTGCTGATGATACCAAAATTTGGGGTGAGGTAGGCATGCTAGTAGGGAGGGAAAGACTGCAGCAAGACCTGGATAGGTTGCAGGAGTGGGCTAACAAAAACAGGATGTGTTTCAATACGGACAAGTGTAGGATACTGCACTTGGGCAATAGTAACCAGCAGCACACTTATAAGATGGGAAACTCCCTTCTTGAGAGCACGGAGGCAGAAAGGGATCTTGGAGTCATTACTGACTCCAAGATGAACATGGGCCGACAATGCGAGGTCACGGTCGGCAGGGCCAACTGGACCCTATCGTGCATCCACAGGTGCATCTCAAGTAGGGCCAAGGAGGTGATCCTCCCCCTCTACGCGACACTGGTCAGGCCACAGCTGGATTACTGTGTCCAGTTCTGGGCACCCCACTTCAAGGGGGATGTGGACAACATTGAGAGGGTCCAGAGGAGGGCCACCTGCGTGATCCAGGGACAGTAGGGCAGACCCTACAATGAGAGGCTACAGGACCTGAACCTGTTCAGCCTTCACAAGAGAAGGCTGAGGGGGGAACTGGTGACCATCTATAAACTCACTAGGGGGGACCAGAAGGGTTTGGGGGAGACTTTGTTTCCCCTAGCGCCCCCCGGGATAACAAGGAATAACGGCCACAAGTTGTTGGAGAGTAGGTTTAGATTAGACATCCGTAAGAACTACTTCACAGTTAGGGCGGCTAGGATCTGGAACCAACTTCCTAGGGAAGTGGTGCTGGCTCCTACCCTGGGGGTCTTTAAGAAGCGGCTTGACGCCTACCTGGCTGGGGTCATTTGAACCCAGTTTTCCTCCTGCCCAGGCAGGGGGTCGAACTTGAAGATCTACAAGGTCCCTTCCAACCCTACTTCTATGGTTCTATGATTCTATGAAAGCTATGTTATTGCTGCTGAGATTCACAGAAAAGGTCTTATTGGTTCCTCAGCTGCCTCTATTATAGCACCAGGATCTGAGTACCATTTCCATCTTCATTCAGCAGGCAACCAGGACCTCCAGCAACTCACCAGAGTCACCTTGGCCTTAACTTGAGTGTTTGTCCCAGACTGAAGATGGCAACAAGGAATGACTGTCCCTCTTGGAACTGATAAAGCAGATGTGCAGATGAGCATAATCAACGTTGTGATGGCGTTGCAGCCCAAAAAGCCTCATCTCTTTCCACTACTGACCTGAAATATCTATCCGCTAGGACTCAAGGGTGTGCTGTGCTAGAGGGTCAGCAGTGTAAAACCTCTAAGGTTTTTGTAGGAAGAACAAAACAGAGCTTACTGAAAACAATTTTGTGTATCCATGCCAAAGCCCACAAACACAATAAAAATTCATAGTCAACACTATCCAAAGGCAGCTAACAGTATTAAAACAATCAGTCTGGACTCTTGATCTATACTCCTTGCCAAAAAGGTGTTAATTGGCCATTGAGATAAACACAGTCTGTGCACAGTATCAGGCTAAAGCACAAGGTAAAAGGTCAAAAGAAAACTAAAGAGTAAGGGGAGAGTCAGGGACCTGAGCTTTCTCAATAGTCTTCCCTGGAGAGAGACAGATAATAACTGCTGAGATTGCCAAAGTCAACAACAACCATTTGCAAGATGCAGTAATCTTTCGAGAGAGGTGGTGACAATCTACTGATAATAAACCCAGTATCTCCTCCTCTCCCTCCCAACTCTCTTGCAAGGTTCTACCAACAAATGAGGTTGCATTGGTTAAAATCTACCTGCAAAATGACCTGAAGTCAGTTCAGAATTGGCTCGCATCAGCCTTCAATGAGGCAGCAAATCTAGCTGAGGTCAAGGTAGTTTTGTTCATGAAGTATACCAAAAATATCTTACAGAAAGATTATGAATCTGGAGTCATCTCGGATTCAGCAGCTTCTGCAACCTTGAACAGTTACACTTCTGAGAACCATCAGCATAGTAGTGAGAGGGAAAGAATCCTTACTCTATTTCTATTACTGCACTCTCATAAAATTTCAAGCATTCTTTATGCTGCACTCAGATTAAAAATGCAATTCCCATCATCTTGATCTATACTCCTTGCCAAAGAGGTGTTAATTGATCTCTGGAACCTACATGGAAAATCCTCAAACAATTGCAACACATACTTAGAAGAAGACCCAATTCTTAAAGAGAGCTTTCTGGAACTACCCATCCTAACTTTCAAACAAGCACCAAACCTCACTAACCTCATCATCAAAAGGAAACTCCCTGTGACCCAAACCACACTGAATGAATCCAGACCATGGCAGGACAATGCAAAATACATCTTCAACACCCGCCCACTATAACTATACCCCACAACAAAACTATCACCATTCCTGGATCTTACAGCTGCACCTCCAAAAATGTAATACATATTCAGTGCACCAAATGCCCTGATAGAAACTATGTTGGAGAAACCAAACAACATCTGTGCACCAAAATAAATGCACACCGAAAATCTATCAAAGACAAGAATACCTAACTACCTATGGGGGCACACTTCTCACAAGACAATCACTCCCTCTCCGATCTCTCAGTTCTAATCCTCAAAGGGAACTTACAAAACACCTTCCGCAGACGAGCCTACGAACTTCACTTCATAAATTTACTGGATACAAAAAATCACGGACTCAATATAGACACTGAATTTATGACACATTGCAACCTGCCTGGCATCTTATTCAACAGGTACCTGCCTGACCTGACCTCTTACATTTTTCTTTTCCCCCATCTTTTCTCCCTTCCCCTCCCCTACTTTCCTGTCCTTTGTCTCCCTATTTCCTTCTTCATAGAGAGCCTCTTTCTTACCCACTATTATTAATTCTGTAATGTTTCCCTTTGGTCTTTTTTCCCCTGCTTTCTTTCTCCTCCCTCCCCTGCTTTACATTTTGTTTCTCCTTTCTACCTATTTATATTTTCACTACATCCACTCACACTTTGAACTTCTCTCATTCCTGTTTTCCTGATCTCCAACTATTTTCTTTTTCACTGACAGTCTCTTTTCCACCTTGCATTCTATCACTGTAATGTTTCCCTTCAACATTTTCCCCTGCTCTCTTCCCCCTTCCCTCTCCACTTTACCTTCTGCTTTACCTGTTGTCTTTCTAATTTCTACCTAGTTACATTCTCACTGACATCCTGCCACACTTTTAGCTTATCTCATTTCTTGGAGTTTCAGAGCAGCAGAGACTCCCTATGCCTGAAGAAGGGTGACTGCGTCCAAAAGCTTCCTAAAAACTTTTTTCCAACTACTTAGTTGGTCCAATAAAAGATATTACATCTACCCAAAGAACCTTGCCTGTCTATGTCCTTAGAACAAAATGGCTACAATCAAAATCCCATTCCTATCATCTGTTTTTTAGTTTCTTGCCTTCTCCTTTCTTCATCTGTTATGGAAAATTAACATGCCAATGTTACCTTCAAGGACAGTGGAATTGAAGACACCATATTAGCAGAAGACAGGTTAAGTGGATGTCCAGAATGGCAGACTGGTGAAACTCTGGTCTCCCTCTGAGCCGTGCAACTCATTCATATCTGAGGATGTGTTGTTAACAGAGAACCTAACCACATCCATAGCATCTGAGGGCATACCATTAAAACATATCTTCACTGAACAGAAGCAAAGTTGAAGTCCAAACTCTTATTGTATCAGGAAACAATACAAAGGTACTTATTTTAATTTTGAAATTTGATCAGGAACAGAAAATGTCCACCATAAATTTAAATAAGGCTTAAGGAGATCTTCAAAAGGAGACTGGATGTACACCATGCTGGGGTTATTTGACCCCAGCAGTCTTTCCTGCCCAGAGAAGTGGGGCTGGACCCGATGATCTCACAAGGTCCCTTCCAGCCCTAAACTGTGAATCTGCGTAAAGCACAATGAGAGTATAATAAGCATTAGGAAATCCAGGCAATTGGATTTTATCATTTTTTTTTCTTTATTCTCCTAGATCATCATTTGTAATTCATATGTGTGATATCACGACCCAAAGATATCACCACCTCTTTTCACAGCATTCAGGAACCCTCAGCAGTTAATGAATATTTAAAAGAAGACTGAAATTTGACACAATCATGGTCCATACACTGGGAAAAGATTGCTGATAATGGAAAGCTCTTTAATCTAGCAGAGAAAAGCAGAACTGGATCCAGGAGCTGTAGAAGCAAGACAAATTCAGAGTAGAAATAAAGTTCAACATATTAATAGATAGGGTAATTAGCCACTGAAACAGCTTCCAAGGGGTATGAGGGATTCTCTATCTTGGACGTCTTCAAATTAAGGGTAGATGTCTTTCTAAAAATATATCCAAACTCAGTCAGGAATTCTGGACTCAAGCAGGATTTAATTGGTGAAATTCTGTATCTCATGCTGCGCAGGAAGGCAGGCTGGATGACCATGATTGGTGTTTCTAGTTTTAAAATCTATGAAATCCAGTCTACGCATGATGAGATCTCAACAATAGTTTTGAGAGTACTAAGAATCATGCATGTTTTTTTCTGGAAAATATAAACCCAAGCCAAAAACTTGTTCTCATATCACAGGACTAAATAAGACATTTTTTTTACACAGTGATGAGAATGCATGAATTACTACAAAATAAAATGGCACCAATTACAAAATGTACATGAGTTTACATAACTTCTCAAACATCCTAAACCTGGTGGACACACTTGAAGGGAGAGAGAGGCTGCAACTAGATTTAGACAGACTACAAAAGTGGGCAGATGAGAACAGGGTGGGGTTCAACGTAGACAAATGCAGGGTGCTGCACCTTGGGAGAAGGAATCCACAGCATACATACAGGCTGGGGAGTTCCCTTCTGGAAAGCACAGAGGCGGAAAGGGATCTTGGATCATTATTGACTCCAAGATGAACATGAGCCGCTAATGCCAGACTGCAGCCAGCAAGCCCAGCCATACCTTGTCATGCATCCAAAGGTGCATCTCAAGCCGGTCCAGACAAGTGATACTCCCCCTCTATGCAACTTTGGTCAGGCCGCAGTTGGAGTACTGGGTCCAGTACTGGGCACCGCACTTCAAAAGGGATGTGGCCAGCCTGGAAAGGGTTCAGAGAAGGGCCACCCGCTTGGTGAGAGGGCAGCAGGACAGGCCCTACAAGGAGAGACTGAAGGACCTGAACCTGTTCAGCCTCAGCAAGAGGAGGCTGAGGAGGGACCTGGTGGCTGCCTACAAGCTCATCAGGGGGGATCAACAGCAAATAGGCAGAGCCCTTTTCTCCCCAGCACCACCTGGGGTGACAAGGAACAATGGTCATAAGCTGATGGAGAATAGGTTTCGGTTAGAGATCAGAAGGCAATATTTTACAGTTAGGATGGCCAAAATCTGGAACCAACTTCCCAGGGAAGTGGTCCTCGCCCCTACCTTGGGCATATTCAAGAGGAGGTTGGATGATCTCCTGTCTGGGGTCTTGCGAACCCAGCATTCATTCCTGCCTGTGGCAGGGGTTCAGGCTAGATGATCTGTTCAGGTCTCTCCTGACCCTAGCTACTAAATAGTGCTGTTTTAAAACAGATTAAGTAACAACTTCACAAAATACATGCATTTACTTTTGACTGTGAATGGATAAATATAAAACAAAATCCGGGAAAAAATTATTTTAAAATCTACCATTGGAGCTTTCCCCCTTTGAATTCACTATTTATTACCTCTCCAGGAACAAAAAGATGCTTGCTTTTTGAAGGACAACTACTTATAAAGTACAAAATTCCTCACATATTTCTAAAAACAGGACAACTGCTTCAGTTATTAAGAATGATAGAATTTTATTATCTCACATATTTTTCACCATGAATCCTGTTCATTTACTATCTTCTTTTCTATCAGAAGCCTCAGTCATAGATCAAAATCCAAATGTTTGAGGCACTGTACAAACATAGAACAGAAACATGGTCTCTGCCCCGAAAAGCTTATTCGGGGCTTTTACTCTGCCCCGAAAAGCAAGTAAACCGACAGGATCTCTTTTCTACAAACTGTACTATAAGTACATATTGTAAGGACAATGTGATACTCAGAAACCACAGCAACACACAGGACCACTCTGACTTATGTTTCATTCACATTCATTCATACACAGGCCTTCTACCCCTCTTTGTGGGGTTAAACTGCACGTGCATACACACACTGGCAACTTCATCACTTTTAATCAAAGTTGCTGTTAAATAAAATGAAGCATATATGTCTCCATATTTCTGCATTAACGTCATTTTACTTAATCTGATCTCTTTATTATATTCAACAATTATGCAGTTTTAAAATTTGTAGAAAGTTATTCATACAAAGAACTTTCTCGTGATTTTTCTTCTCCAACAAGAAAGCAGAAAAAGAACTGTTCTTTTTTTTGAGAACAGGGTTTTCTTAGGAATAAAAAGGATCATATGACAATAGTTTTGCAGTGTATCGTGCAAGCTCTGTTGGAGTCAATCCAATTTCTATACAAGTACTGCCATTTTGACAACAAAGCAGCCTTCATCTTAATTCTGGCAACAGTGAATGGAGAGTACGCACTAACCAGGGAACAATGAACCAAGAAAAGAGTTACAAATCTCTAGTGACAACTGCATGCAAATAAAGAGAAGATGCATTATGATAGGATTGTTTGCTACACTCCTCTAGAAAGCCACTTTCAAGCAAAAGATAGCTTTTTTTTCCTAGAAAACAAAAAAAGGACTTTTTTCCAGATTTTGCACACTTCTACTCCCAACATCAATCCCAAACCACTTCTAATTATTTCATTAAGAAAATCTGCAACAGCTCCACATAAGATGAAGAAAGAGAAGATGGCCCACTTTATTACTTTCTTTCTTACTTCCTATGGTATATCACTGGACTGCTGTGCAGTATTGGAAAAAATATCTGGCTTTTATTTGAGTTACACTGATTATTCTTAAGCATCTAGGAAGAAACTTGAACTCAGATCCTACAGCTACTTACGCATACAGGTAACTTTACTCACTTAAGTAGTCCCTAGACTGTTTCTTTGATTAATTTAGACAGGAAACAAACTGAGTACGTTAAAGTCACATTTTGACAGATCACTAAAATGGAGAGAGAAAAGTCATGTAAAGCAAACTAAATATTTTAGTGCATAAACTTGTGCTTTTTGCCTCAACATTCAGCTGCTGAAAACTTGGGTAAGCACTGTAAGTGAGAAAATATGGTAATAAGTTTCTGCCTCTGGAAGTGTAGGGAGGGGGGGAAGTACTTTGCAGTGCTCTATGTAGAGCTACACAGCTGCTGGTTATAGACACTTCCTTTTTCCCTTAGGGCACTGCAGAAGCTGTTACTCAGTTACTTACTGCTACTTATGCATATTTTCTATAAAAGCTCTTTTCTTCATTCTGCCTTTCAAAAAACAAAGTGCATACTCGGGGACATATTGTATGCGAGAAAATATAATATCCTCAAGAATAAATAAAACACTGTGGATGCATTTACACTTGCTATTAAGGTGACAAAATAAACTCTGGCACAATTTTTAATTACTTTAATACACCCTAATACCCGCACACATGTAGACTGCGACATTTTACTGCAGAGCTAATTAGGCTACTGGACAGTAAAGCACATGTGTAGACTAGTATCTCCTTTAGATTAATTTACTACATGAAGAATTTAAAAATACAGTCCCAAACAAAAGATTATTTCAAAATGCCAGACCAATTATGCATCCCTTCCTCATGTTTAGCAGTATTTACATGAATAGTCCCATTCCTTGGAGCAGTGTAATTCAAAAACATAAATGGCTGAACACTCTAGACCAGTGTTTCCCAACCACTGTGCCATGGCACAAAAGTATGCCGTCAGAAATGAACAGGTGTGGTGCAGAATTTTGCCATGGCAATGAGCTACAATAAGTATGAGGAGGGGGAATACCTTAACAGGTGTACCACAGAAAAATTTTATTAATGTAAGTGTGCCTTGGACTGGAAAAGGTTGGGAAACACTGCTCTAGACCAGACTCTCATCTATATGTTTGGCCCCTTTATGCTGCTCCAACGGTACATGTAAAAGTGTAAGCAGGAGTGCACCAATAAAGATTTTTTTGGCTGATACCGATTGCTGATTATTAACCAGCCAAATCAACCAATACTGACTGGATAGCCAATATGCAGCTAAGCAACGTGGAGAGCAGCATCCAGCTGGTAAGTCTGTGGGGGGAAGGGGTGTAGAGGAGGAAACAGGCATGTTGGGGACAGATCGAGGTCTCCATGGGTAGGGAGGGAGGAAGTGGGGCTGGGGCAGGGACAGACACTACCCAGCCAAGGCAGGCTGGAGCATGGGCTGGAGCCGCAGGCAGTTTGTGCAGGGGGTGCAGGGAGGTGGGAAGTGGGGGGGGGGGCAGCTCCCTGCTATTGTGTGCACCCCCGGGCGGGCATAAGGGGCATGTGCCCCCTGGAATTGTGCACAGGGAGAGGGCAGGCTGCCTGCAGTGGGCTTGGGGCTATGCCTGCCTCTTCCTGGAAGTGGGACTGTGCTGGGACTGCACTTGTGGTGGGTGGGGGTGAGGCAGGCAGTTGCAGCACTGGGAGAGGGGGCTATGGCAAATTCTGGGGTGGCTATAGCCTACCTCCACTGCTCCCAGCACTGCTGCCACCTGCCCTACCCCACCTGCCTGGACCGCAGCCTCAGTCCAGCCCCCTGCCCCGGGAAGAGGCTGTTGCAGCCCTTGGCCCTAAGCTCACAGCGGGCAGCCAGCCCTTGCTCTGTGCACAAATCCAGGAAGCACATACCCCCCATACCTCCCCCAGGGATATGCCCAGTGGCAAGGAGCCTCCGCCCCCCACCCTTCCCGCCCACCATGCCCCCTGGACGAGCCACCTGCGGCTCCTTCCCCTGCCCCGCCCTGACTGGGCAGCGTCTACCCCTGCCTCAGCCCCACTCCCTCCCTCAATATGGGGACCTTGATCTGCCTCCCCATGCCCCTTTCCCCCCGCACTGACTTACTTGCCAGACACTGCTCTTAAAGCTGCCGGGCTGCATTCCTGGCTGCATGCATGCTATGGCTGTGCGCATGCACGTGGTATTTATCGGTGACATTATCAGCTACAATGGCCAAAAAAGCCACTTGCCGATAATGCCCAATTTTCCTTTTATCAGTGCTAATCCAATATGGACCAATATATCGGTGCACCTCTATGTGTAAGCCCATTTTATACTGTCAGAATGGTATAAAGGAGCCTTACTATAAATGAAAGCCAGGTTGTCTATATGAATAAATTAAATAATTTCTCTTTGGGAGTCAAGTCTGATTTTACATTGCCCAAAGATTCCTGGAATAGGACAAGACAACTATTCCAATCTATGAGACTTAATTATGATGCTTTCCTGGCAGCTTATGAGACAGGGTAGGAAGAGTTAGTGATATCCCTTCCCCCCCACACACATACCCCCTAACCCCCCCCCAAAAAAACTTTATGAATTCTGAGAAACACATCAGTTCAGTCTACAATCTTCAATACAGAACATTTTATATTGTATCAAATATTTTGTCTGGCAAATGTTACCTGATAATACAGGTATTTGTAACAATAGTTATTTACTGATTTGATTTATATGCCACCCTCCCTCAAAAAAGGCTCAAGGAAGCATGCAATAAAAACAAGATAAAATATACAAACAGATAAAGTATTGAAATAAATAAAACTAGCCAAATACAAGTGTTAATTAAACGTAACCAAAACATTTGCAAACTCCGTGTATAGGGTGTTGCGCTTCCTGGCTCTGGAAATCTCTAGTTTCAAACTCTTTGGGCTCCTACAGACATGCAGCAAGGCTGCTCCAACGTGCTATCAATCCAGCAAGTCAGAGCAGACTCAATTAATCGAGTCTGCTGGAGCACAGAAATGAACGTGCTCCAGCAGCCTCTAGTGTCATATGTATTAGCATCCCCACACTGAAAAATGGCAGTGGGGCAATTTGAACTAAAGCTTGTTCAATGAACTTTACTTCAAAGCACCCCACTGCCATTTGGCAGCATGGGGACACTGATACACATGACGCTCGGGCACTTTTAATTAGTGTGGCTCACTCGTTAAGGCACCCCTCCACCCCTGCCTGCTGGAGCACATCTATAAACGCCTTTTGGGGAGAAATCATATAAATATTATGACAGGCACTCAGGCAGAGATTTTCAAAGACACAAGGGCAGTTAAATGCTCAACTCCAAGTAACAGCCAAAGGCAGTTGGCTGCTTAACCCCCACTGTATATCTGAAAGTATTCTTTTAATTATATAAACAATGGCTGTAGAGGGCGTAACATGGCTTTTTAAACGATGACTTTAAATGGCCATTTTTGTTGCCTACTTTCAAGCCTTATGTGTTGAATTTCAAACAATCATTTTTCTGAGAAAGGAAGTTCAAAAACTGGGCAGGTATATGCAGATAGTTCATATGCACACATGGGGGAGTTGTAAGAGATGAAGATATGGCATCTCTCCTTATTACTAGCTTTAACCTTACTTCCAACCTAAAGGATTTTTTTCCACTATATTTGAGTATCTCAGCAGCAAATACAGAACAAAAGTTTAATCTTTCTAGACTAAGTCTTCAAGCTCAAATGATGTTAATGAGCATATTTTGCAGGGTCTTTCTTTCAGAAATAATTGGTTTGGGAGGGAATTAAGCATGTTGCAGAGCTAATGAACAGATTTGCTCAGGTTGGCCATTTTGCTGTCCAGTGAGAACAGCATGTCTTTCATTATATGATAAAATGAGCTTAATGCTCAAGTTGCTCGTGAGAGGGGGAAACTGTATTCATAATCTGCAACAGTTGTCTCCAACTCATATGCTAATTTGAATTTTTAAAAGATGGAAAAATTTAAAAAGTGTCAAAGGTAGGACAATTATTCTTTGGGAATGCTACAGAGAGCCAAAGCACTAAAAAATAGTCACGCACAGTTCTCAAGCAAGCCCCTGTTCTAAACCAACGATATAAAACCTTATAAACTAACAACTTCGTTTATAACACAGCTAACTAACTACCTCTCTTTTTTCTTTTTTACAGCCAGTCAGCATTGTCCTTGCTCAGATCCAGGAATCATTGTTAAGTAATGCCTACTCAAATAATTCAACAAAAAGAAAGTGAACATTTTACAGGATTTATCAAGTGTCTTAAAACACTCATTAAGCAGACAGGCCAAGGGAAAAAGAAAGATTTTTTAGTAATGAAATGTTTTAAAAGTGCAGTGGGAGATAGAGGTAATTATACAATACAGTAACATATGAAATCTCCTACAGCCAGCTCAGGGATTCCTGAAAGGAAAAAAAAAAAAGTTCTATATAAAAAGACATTAAGTGACAGATCTTTTTATTAAAAGAGCCACATAATTGCTTCAAGAATGTTCACTTTTAAATATTTAACTCCTTTTGGTCTTGATTACTTTTTTATATTTTTTTAGATTTAGTTCACGCTACAGAAAAGTAACAGAATGTATGTAGTTAGAAAGAGGTAAGGGAAAAATGAGAGGGTTATCTCTCCGTGTTTTTTAATAGGTTCTCCTAAAAAGTATAAAATGCAGATAGTAATTTTTGCTCATTCATGGAATAGTGTTAAAAGTCAGAATGAAACTCCAGTAAAATGTCAATGGTACTGTAAAAACTTTAATTTCCAAACTACATCCTTTGTTGTGCTGACATACTGCAATACAGAGGAGCAGAGTATAGTTCTCCAACATGAACTGCACAGAGCCTATTAAATTACAACATCCTCTAAAAGTAAATTAAGGTGCTAACTCAGGATTATGTTGTCATGGCTGGATTATAATAATATTCATTATAAACATGATAAACCCCTTGAATGAGTAATTTCTCACATTAACATTGGCTTTCTTTTACTATAGCAGCATTTGAGGTTGCCAATTTAATTTCATGAACCAAGCTACTAGATCTTTGAAATCCCTAAAAATAAAAGAAAGGATGTTCCCCCAGCTCCTAAGCAGTGGTGTCCTCATCACATGTCCTTTTATACCCCTACATTTACTTTGTTTCCCAGTGAAACTCTTCTTTTAGACCACACTGACTGTGATGAAATTGTTCAAATACTTGAACAGGTGGCTACGAGTGAGATTCTATTCCACCTATTAGGCATCTAAGTGGATTTAGGAGCATAGGGATGGATTCTATTTCACTCTGTTCAAGTTTCTGAAAACCTATTAATGAATCTACTTTCATGTCACATTATTTTACCCATAAGATTAAGCTACAAAAAAGCAACGGAAGAGGAGGAAGGCCTATCTACCTTTGCAGTTACTGTATTTCAGGGACCTGAGCAAGGTGGAACAGAATCACATTTAAAGTGCCTCAGTCCATTTATGTACCAAATACATCAGGCACTGGTCTCCCTTGTTACCTTGTAAGTAGGTGATTGTTAGGCATAACTACAAAAGAATGAAAAATAGCCGGGTGCATTACAAGACTGTAGCAAAAGAGGAGATGTGTAGCATATACTGCTGAAAACTGAATGTTGATAACATGATCTAGTGAAACATCTTCTTAAGTTACTCTAGAAATAACATTTATGATGAGGAATAGTATGTTGAGCACAGATTCACAGAAGTTTAGGGCTGGAAGGGACCTGGTGAGATCATTGGATCCAGTCCCCCTGCTCTGGGCAGGAAAGACTGCTGGGGTCAAATAACCCCAGCAAGGTGTACATCCAGTCTCCTTTTGAAGATCTCCAGGGTAGGCGCCTGCACCACCCCCGCTGGGAGTCTATTCCAGAGTCTGGTCACATGGACCAGGGAGATGCTTTTCCTTATATCCAGTCTGAAACCTTCTTCGAGTTTATAACCATTACTCCTGGTTTTCCCTTGGGGTGCTTTGGTGAATAGTTGTTCGCCTATCCCCTGACCCTATCCCCTGATATATTTGTAAGCTGCCACCAAATCCCCCCCAAGTCTTCTCTTTTCTAGGCTGAACAGTCCCGTATCTGTCAGCCTTTCCTTGTATGGTTTGCTCTTCAGGCCTCTAATCATATGAGTGGCTCTTTGGACTCTCTCAAGCTTCTCCACATCCTTCTTGAAGTGCAGCGCCCAAAACTGGACACAGTACTCCAGCTGTGGTCTCACCAATGCTGAATAGAGTAGGAGAATAACTTCCTTAGCTTTGCTTGAGATACATCGGTAGATGCATGCCAGTGTATTGTTTGCTCTGCTAACTGCAGCATCACACTGCTGGCTCATATTCATTTTATGGCCAATTATGACCCCCTGGTCCCTTTCAGACATGGTGCTGGGTAGCGTAGCACCACCGAGCCTGTAAGTTTGCTGTGGAACACTCTGAGGTTAGGAATTGTAAACAGGTGACAAAGATAAAAGGTTTACTTATCTCTCAGATAAGATTCTGCAGGTGGCAGAGAAAAGGGAGTTCTCATCAGGTTCACTGTAATGGAAGAATCCATTGCTTGACATTGACTATCCATGCCCAGCTGGGAAAGAATCAGTAAAATCCTTGCCCCAGAGAGCTGCTAGATCTTGCTGATTTATCCAGTCTGTTATGAAAAATGTCCTGGCCAGGATGCACAGGTCTTCAAAGGGCCTGCACATTCACGTTTTTGGACTTAACCTACTTGGCCTTTCACTAGGGACTTTCCCTAGAGTGAGTTCTGTTTGGGCTTTCTTGGAACCACCTTCCTGTAAGGTACCTATGCATTAGAAAAGACCTGCCATCATTCTCCACATGGGATGTGGTAACTAGATATACAACACTAACGACTGACCTCTTCTGTGGACTGTACTGAGGTTCTGTGGCAGGGCACTGTTTATGCCTTCCACTTTAAAGGCCTGGAGCTGGCAGCTGCCAGGTGCCTGATGAGGGCAGCTATTTTGAACCTAGTGCTGCCCATATAAACAGGGCAGTGCTGCTGCTGGAGGCAAGGCAACAACACCGCCTGGCTGGAGGGCTGCTGGTATCATCTGGAAGTAAGGGAGGAGCTGTAGGGGATGGATTGGAGGCTCCTGGTCCTGGGCATGACCTAAAACTGCACCCTGCCGGGAGTGGGTGCCCTGGTGGGGCTCTCAGTGGCGCAGGAGCCCCCAGGAAATGCCAGGCCAGTTATCACCCTGGTGAAAGGTGGGTTGGGGAGCCTTAACCCCTAGCCCCCACAACTGGGTGGGTCACCCCTTGTTTGTAGGTTCTAGAAGGTGGACCCCATGGAGAAAGAGTGAGGCCATAGACTCACGCCTGTCTGAACTTCCCTTGACTGGTCCGTCCTGGGGCCAGGACTGGAAGGGTCGAAGGACTGGGGCCCACAGCGAGGAACGCCCAAGAACTGCGTGCCTGAGGTTCAGAGTGGCCTGGAGGTGGGCCAGGGCTAGTGAGACGAAGGTCCGGGGGGGGGGAACCACACCTGAAGGGGAAGCAGTTCAGGGAGCTATGCTGCCCAGGATGAAAGTGGAATAGACCGCCTGAGGGGAGGAATCCAGGCAGGGTTCAACTAGAAGGATTCTGAGGTCCAGTGTGGGGGCTGGTGATAATGATAACATTGAGATGCCATCAGCAAGGCTTTGGCTGCGGTGTAGGGGAGGAATGGAGCGGCAGATAGCACCCCCTGGCATCGGGGCAGGAAATGGGCAGCCTCCCGCTTTATGAAGATCAATTAAATAATTACCAACAAGGCATGGCAGGCGAGAAGGTGGGCGGTTAACCTGGAAACAGGTGGGCGAGCCATGGTTAAATCGGCCCTGAGAAGGCCCCCTGTTACAGGTTCCTACCCTGGAGCTCTGTCAGAGGAAGTGCCTGCTAAATAATTAATACTTTTTCAAAGGTTGACTACATGTTTCCACCCAAAGGAGGATGTCTATAAATCATCCAGGTTAACAATGTGTGAATACCCTTCATTTTCAAATGGCCTAAGATCATACCAGAGTAGCCAAAATTTGAGCAGGGACATATATTTAAATTTTGTTAGCAAAGAGACTACATGAGGGAAACTGAAAAAAATCTAAAGCTAGACAAGCAGTTTAGAAACTGCATTCTCTGAGTGGGAGCAGGATGAAAAAATATGCTTATTTTCTTTTGTCAGAGAAAGTCCTGATCCAATCCTGAACATCCTTGAAGGCCCCGTCTGAGAAGATGCAATTATAGTTTAATAATACTTTACACTTTAATAAAATTCCAGACCTCTGATTAAATACCAATTCACTCAATTATTCCTATAGATCTTGGGTGCAACTACACTGCTTACTAGAATTAACCTATCTGGGGACTGATATAGCCCCAACTCTTGGTATTTAGTCCCAGGAATGGTAGGTGAGTCCAGATGTAAAAGCAATAAATGTATTTAACTACACCATTTTGTTAGAGGACCACATAATTTCAAAGCTTCTTTTTCAGGGGTTTGTTTGGATTCAAGCTCCTAACCTGGATGCCTACCTTAAAAAAGTTTCCAATTCCTATTAAGGGACTCCTGAGAAAATTGAGAACAGTATCTGCTGGAACTGTATGGAGAATAGCGAAGGATTGGTGAAAATAGCATTCGCTTCCTTGGCATACATTTCCGACCCCAACAAAACATAAGCTATAATATATTTTATTTTATACATTTATTTGGTCGGTCTCAAACTCAAACTGCTGCCAGTGTACAGTAGTCAAGAGGAAGGAATAGTTACTGACAGGCTGGTGGTATGAGCTGCTAGACTTCAGAAGACAAAGGAGAATTTCTTGGCACTAAAAATGTAACGAAGATAGGCCACCCTAGGAGCTCCAAAGTACCTTAGGGTAGAAAAATATACAACAACTATCTTTTATTATTTCCCACCACTCCATCATTTCAGGACTGAGCTGGCTTGTTTTCAATGTAGTTATAGGAGCTTGTTTCAAGGAAAGAAATGTCTAGGCTTCATTAGGGTAAATGGGCCTTAGTGCTATGCCTCTCTTGAGCATAGCACACAATCTGAGCCAGCCTTACGACAACCTGCAATTTTTCATATACCATCTAGATTTCTGTCTGTGCAATTCATCTTGCTTAAGAGTAACACGTCAGGTTGCAGAAAAGCTTGTAGAAGTGGAGATGAGCCCTACTTCTCTTGTAAGCTACTTTACAGCTAGGCCTGTAGATATAAGGTAACTACAAGCTGTGGAAAGATGAGTACTTTGAACACTCCAAATTCTGCTTCAATTTGTAGCACTTCAAAGTCAGAGCACCTCAGTGCCATCCAGATGTGTACCCCCACAACTGCAACCGCATCCTCCCCAGCAGAACACTTCAAAATCACTGCAACAGTATGCGGCAGTGGTGTTTTGTAGCCAGGGTGCAGAAGGTAACTAGGCCTGGTCTTCCAATATTCCACGGTGCTCTGTTTTCCCCCACCCCCTGCTACAGGGAGATCAAGGATAGACAGACATCCATCCAGTGAGGACCTGGCTGTCCTCTGGAACCTTCGGAGACATCAGAGGTATGTAAGGAATCCCTCCAGGCCTCTAGTCTCTGGTGATTCTGGAGGACAGCCAACAAACGTCTCTTTTTAATTGGCTGTAGTTTTAGGGAGGGAAAATTAAGTGAAAAGCATGCATGAACTTGTATGAAAGTCCTTCATCCTGCACACAACCCAAAAACAAGTTTGGATGAGGTTCGTTGACTGCACAAAACTCCACTGAGAAAGCTTTCTTTCTTTGTCTGAACTTGTTTATCGGCTTTTGGTTAGATCCTGTTCCACCTACTGGGCACCTCAATGGATTTAGGTGCCAATGTGTGATCCCATTCCAGCCTAGTCAAGTCCCTGAACAAATGTGTAAGATGCCATCATCTTAGGCTTGTGTAAAATGCTTAAGACTAAATCATAAAAATGCACCAAGGCAGGGGAGGAAAACCTTCACAGTTGTTTTCCTAACTATTTTTCAAGGAGTCAGCGTTAAGATCTCACTCAGTTGCCTAAGGCCACTTAGGTGCATAATAGAATCCAGCCCTTTAGAACCCTTGGAAGGCCAGTCTGAGGTGAAAGGAGTCCAAGAGAGTGGCTTGTATTTCAAAGAAACCTTACTGAGGGCACAGGAACAAACCATCCTGATGTGCAGGCACACTAGCTAGCATGGCAGAAGACCAGTTTGGCTTATTTGGGAACTCTTCAGTGAGTTAAAACACACAAAAAAAGTTTACAAGAAGTGGAAACTTGGTAAAACAAGTAGGGAGGAGTATAAGAGTATTGCTTGGGCATGCAGGGATAAACTCAGGAAGGGCAAAGCGCAACTGGAATTGCAGCTGCAGCTAGCAAAGGATGTGAAGGGTAACAAAAATGTTTCTGCAAGTATGTCAGCAATAAAAGGAAAATCAAGGAAAATGTGAGCCCCTTACTGAATGGGGGGAGACAGATGATGACAGATGATGTGGAAAAGGCTAAAATACTCAGGGACTTTTTTAACTCAGTCTTCACAGGCGAGGTCAGCTCCCATACTAATGCAACTAACAGCATCATTTGGGGACCGACTGGGGACCAACTGGCTAAGCAGGAGCTCTGCAGAAAAGGACCTGGGGTTTACAGTGGACAATAAGCTGAATATGAGCCAACAGTGTGCCCTTGTTGCAAAGAAGGCTAACCGCATGCTGGACTGTATTAATAGGAGGTTGCCAGCAGATTGAGGGAAGTGATTATTCCCCTTTATTCAGCACTGCTTACACCACCATCTGGAGTACTGTGTCCAGTTTTGGACTCCCCGCTACAGAAAAGATGTGGACAAATTGGAGAGAGTCCAGCAGAAGGCAATAAAAATTATTAGGGGGCTGGGGCACATGACTTACGAAGAGAGGCTAATGGAGCTCAGCTTATTTTGTCTGGAGAAGAGAAGACTGAGAGCAGATTTAACAGCAGCCTTCAACTACCTGAAAGGTGATTACAAAGAGGATGGAGCTAGAGTCTGTTCTCAGTGGTGGCAGATGACAGAACAAGGAGCAATGGTTTCAAATTGCAGCAAGGGAAGTCTAGGTTGGATACTGGGAAAACCTCTCTCACTAGGAGGGTAGTAAAGCACTGGAACAGGTTACCAGAGAAATTGTGGAATCTCCTTCCTTTGACTTCTTTAAAGTCCTGGATAGATAAAGCTTTGGCTGTTATCCTATAGCTGGGGATGGTTCTGTTTTGAGCAGGAGGCTGTACAAGATGACCTCCTAAATTCCCTATGATTTCTATGACCCTAATTTTTTTATGATTCTATGATTTGAAGATTTGGAGGGAGGGAGGGAGAGAGGGAGGGAGGAACAGAGATCAGCTGGGCATGGTTAGGTCAAAAGTTGTTCCTCTCCACGATGATCCTAAAGGCAAGTACTATAACCACTTTACTGAACCTGACGAAACATCCCTGGTCTTCTACACTGCAAAATTCTTCATGTGTGAAGAACTGCTAGGGTGTGTGAAGAATTGCTGAGCATTACTAGTGAAGATAAGCACAGGAGGGGCACTGTTAGTCATTAAGTTATCTGCTTTAAGCAGTCCCTTTCAAATGCAAAATGCCAGGAAAAATTAAAAGTAGACTGATTTCCATGGCAGAGAGAATTCCTTGTAAAAGCTTCTTTTAAGGCCTAACCCAAAACCTATTGAAGTCAACAGAAACCTTTAGATTGGTTTAAACAGATTAGACCCAAGGAGTATGGAAGAAGAAACATCATCTCACTTCTATGGAGTGGAATGTTTCAGAGGTGTGGACAGTTCAACAAACATACCAGTAGCTGGAGTTATGGATGCACCTCCATTAACTACCCATCCCTTTATAATTCACCACCACAGCATGTAACAATAGGTGCTCTAATTATAACCAGTATGTTAACTTGTCTTGCTAAAGCTAATACAGAGAGACATAGTTAGTCATGTTAGTCTGAAGTCAAGTAGAAGGTATGGTAGATTTGCACCTAGGCTAACCAAAGTATCTACCAATCTACCTACTTTGGTTAGTGTATAAAATGCAAATTTACCCTGACTTCTAAAATGACAACCAGCTGACACTAGCACAACTGTTCATAGAGCATCACTGATGACAAACTGCATGGAAAATACTTTGTTTTTAGAAAAGGGATATGGACAAGCTCTTAGTTTCAAGAGAAGAAACAGACTTCTGTCTCCATTCCACTGGAATGAACAGAAACATGAAGGGGTTACAACTCTACCCAGAATACTTTCTCCAAAGCAGGAAAAAAGTATTTTGTCACACACAGCATCAGCCCATTACATCCTGAGTAGAGTAAGTGTTCTGTGAAAGGAACCAAACAAAAAAGGGTGGTACCAGAACAGTGACTCTGTGAATGGTCTGGGTTACTTTGCTTAGATGGCACAAACATTGTGTGCAGCCCTTTTCACATATATAAAACAAGGTTCCTGCTTCATTGAACTTGCAGTCTAATTTAGAAAGATAACAGAGTAAATTGAAATTGATAATACTGAGGCTAGAGAAGGTGGGAGATGAGAAGAGAAGAGACAACATTCAGCAATGGGAGAAGATAAAACAAAATCCTTTCTCTGAATACAATTGTTTAATAAATGCAGACTGTTGAGGCCAATCAGTCATGGCATTTTCACACAGCTTTTGTTTAGGAAGAGAGATCCCTTTTGGTAAACTTTTGTCAGCCTTCTCAAGCCATTTGTTAAATGTAGGTTAATTGCTGAACACAGAGGTGACAGTTTAAGTAAAACCCTTTTTTACTCTAGAGTCTAGAGAGCTTCTTCACTTGCTATTGAAAAAAACAATTTTCAATCCACACCAGCCACTGCTTACAAAATACTATGCTGCAAGTGTTCATTTACTAAAACAGGGAAACATGGACTTCACACTACACTGCAACTTTCAGAAAATGTCTAATATTAAAGTCTTGATTCACTAAGACTCATTTTCTAGCATCCACCCATAAGGTTTTTGTAAATGATATTAGCTCTATGTGTAAGAACCCAATTTTGCCTACAGTATACCTGTCCAATACCTCAATCTTCAAAGTGAAGTACAAGTTAGCTATTTGGTTTCTTTGGAGGTGCTCTGGCTGCCCACAGTTTGTGAAATCAATGAAAGTCTCAGGGGCTCAGCACCTCTGAAGTCAGTTCTAAGCCATTATGTTTTCGTTCTTTCCAAAAGATCCTTACTACGTTTATTTAGAAAGTATTGTGATAGTGCCTCAGCCAGGGACGAATTAATGCACAGGCAAACTAGGCACACGCCTAGGGCCCTAAGTGAAGAAGGGGCACAGTTGTGCTTATTTTACATATTACAATTATTGAGTGAAAAAAGTAGGGGCCCACAGTTTGTTTGCCTAGGGGTCACTAAAGGGTTAATCCGGCCCTGGCCTCAGCGCCAATGTATTATAGTTATTCCCTTTATATCAGAAATCTTTACAACTGTTTCTAGGCAGTGGCTTTAATTTTTTTTCTAATTGTACTTATTTAAAAAAGAAAAAAAAATCAACATTGTCCCTGTGGTTTAATCTTGACATGTTGCATAGACTTTCAGCGTACAGTAGTATTTAGAAAGAGCTGGAAACTTGCCAGATTAAACAAAGCTGGATTCGGGAACGAGAACAACTACTCAATTCCACATTGCTATACTGACCTATATTAACTCCCAGTCAGCTGAGCTGAGCTGAACTCAGTTAGCCAATGAGGTGAGGGGGAGGGGTCCAGCAGAAGCCTATGGGAAAACAGCCAACACAACACTGCTCCCATTGGTTTTATATATTTTTAGAGGTGGAGGAGACAGTAAGAACAAAAGCAACATGGCCCAAGCAGCTAAGAAGAAGAAAAAAGAAGTAACCAGCCATTACTGTATATCATTTGACTCTGAGCAAGTCATCTGAGAAACTGCACAGGAATCTCAAAGAATTCTTAATAATAGATTAAGAAAAAGAAAAGAATATAAAAAAATGCAAACTGAAGTAAATCCAACCTAATGTTACATCCATTGCTACATCCAACTGCATAGGTTGCTGAGTACATGGGGTTAGATTTTGTTCTCCTATATAAGGTCAAATGATTAAGGCAGATATTTTTATAAAAACCTACTGTGAAGTTTGAAGACAGGGAGATGGAACTGGTAATGGCAACAAATTTCACATTTTTAGGCCATCAGATGAAATCCTGCCCCAGGCCAGCTCCTGGTAGCCGTATGAGGGCTGCTAAGAGGCCTGTGTAAAACAAGTTGGCAGTTCTACTCCAGTTTCCAGTGGACGGTGTTTAGATCCTAAGGTGTAAGAGCTCTAAAACTAAGACCGATAGATATCCTTAACACAAGGTACTACTGGCACCCTTAGCAGAGAGGCCAACAACTGAATAGCTCCTAGAGATCAAATTAGCCCCTCACTTCTAGAAATGATTCACCCAGATGATAGCTGAAGTACAGTAACAGGACCATGCAGAATAATTTGCCTTCTGGGGATAAGCACTTCTGTGAGGTTTTTGTGAAACATCAAAATTGCAACCGTGTGCAGAACTGAAATTCACATAAAGCACAGTTGTGAAATCCTACTCCATATTTTCTGTCTGCATTGAGAAGTATTGGCTACCCATTCACTTCTTTAAACGAAACATACACCCACACACATTTGACCAAATGTTTTCTTCCTGTTCCCCACAAATCATGATTTATTTTTATTTTACTATGCTTAAGTTTCTGGGTTTTGTGCTTTTAATTTTAATTCTTATCTGATTTTTGCTATGCTCTGTGCAACTTTTGGAAGTCAGCAGTCAACTTCAGAGTAATTCAGTAACCAGTCAAAAAGAATATTAGATTTCTACCTCCTAGTCCCAACTGTGCTTGAGGGTCTTTTCTGTCACTGCCCATCCAATATGGTAGCTAACAAGTCAATCAAAAATCAAAACAGAATAAACATATTTACAAAAGGAAACTGACAGAAAAAAATCTCTAAAATTTAGCAAATGTAATAAATGGTGAGCAGTAATTTAGAAATTGCACACACACATAACTTAATGTTATTTTTGACAGTCCCTTCCCACTTATAGACTGCTTTGAATAAAATCACATGTGAAATTTTCCTATTTATACTGAAGAAGTCTGTATCTGAATCAAGAATGTATTATGGAACAAGGATATATATTGGCAGCCATGTTGGTCTGAGACAAAAAGAAATGCAAAACTCTAGACCAACTCTTGCAGAAAAAGATAATTTTTTTGCGATTTCTTAGTTGGTCTAATAAAAGATATCACCTCTGAACCAAGAGTTCTAGAGTTTTCATTTCTTATAGAACAAGGAACATTTTACCAACCTACTGGTTTCCCTGGCATTTTATGACATTGCAGGACTTGATCTAAAATTTCTGTTTTCAAAAACAGTGCTTTACCAAACTACAGTGCAACTTTCAAAACTTTCTTGAAGCTGAATGTAACACATTCTCCCCAAAAAGACAATTTACTAGACAAAGCTTTTAATCTCATTCGATACTGGTTTGCATACATACTGTATGCTGTCACAGAATATACTAGTCTTTGCCAATGTGTCAGTAGTATTGCATCATTTTCACCAGAACAATAAAAGCTGCCCTTTTTTTAAAGTGAAATCAAATGTAATTGCAATATATATTCCTTATATCTATTGTGGTATATACTGCTTATCAAGCATCTCAGTTTGTTGCATTGCAATATGTATTTTTTATCACACATGAATTTCCCTCCCCCACACAGACATATTTAGAAAAATAACCATCCCTCAATCCTAAAGATGTCATGATTAAGCTTAAAGATTGGCAACCATGTTATTGACTGTCATTATCCCCTTAGGCCTCTGGGATTACTGCTTTCACTGACCATTATCAGAGCTCTCAGAAACTGTACTGCTTTAAATGGCTTCTCGGATGGCCTCTGAAATCCACAGCAAATGGCGAATTCTGATAAAAGGCCTCAACTGTATCTGACAAATCCCAGCAGCAAAATACATGAAATCCTTCTCAGTCTTAACACAGAAATTAAAATAGGTGTGATAAACACTATCTTACGAGGATACTGTCCCTAAGTATTGTTCAGGGGAAATACTCACAAACTTCCCACCCTGCTTTCAAGGAACTATTTAGTGATAAGCTGTTGATATAAACAATTTCCCTTTCTCACTTTAACATACTATCTTTCAGTTGTGAACCTTCATTTTCCTGACAAGCACTACTCTTAAAAAAAATTCAGAAAAAAAGTCAAACCTACTTGTAGTCGCTGGTTATTGTTTAATAAGCTAGAATAGGACTGCAATTAGAGAACAGTCAGATATTTTGTACTGAATTTTAAATGACTGGCCCAAACTGTTTTTTTTTTTAAATCTGTATTATCTAAGGTTTTTTAAAATAAAGTTTATGTCAAGGTAAAACATTTTTCTTCTGCATACTGACAATAAATACCAACCAAATCTGCTCCTGATATGACTCCAGTGGACCCAATGTGATTTGACCCTTAAAATATATATATAGTAAAAGGTCACTCCAGAGCTGATCTTTTAATTTTAGCAGTTAAATACATTGCATCATAATTCTAACTCGCTTACAGTTTCAAAAACTGACTGAGACTAGGAGCTACACATTGCTCTCCACCCTATTATTCCTGTTCTTACCTTTTTTTTTTCCCCCTTTTCCTTCATCATGACAAATTTTAGCAATTTAGTAAGATGAAAACCAAGGATTTAACCCATATTATTTATGACCACACCACAAGATATTATTTAACTGAAAAATGCTGGCAGAGGAAACAGTGCCCAGACAGATTTTTATGTAAAACTTCCTGAATTTGTGATTCAAACCTGAGCTTGAGGAAGAAGTTTAATTTAAGTTCTGATCCTTTTGATCTTACAGTGCTAGTAAGAACTCTGGTGTCGGTGCCATTGGTTCTACAAGTCTGCATGTTCTGCAAGTCTAAAATTCAAAGGTGCATGAATGGTAAAACAAACAATGCTTTACAAAAGAAAACCCACTCCTAAAAAGGAGTGAAGCAGAACTGTCACCTAGTTCTAATTCTTGAGGAAATTTCTGGGGTCCAGCAATAAACAATTCCATATCAAAAGGAGTGAGAAGTATCCTGTTACCAGAACTGCATGTTCTCAGGCTCACTTATAAATCACAGACTGCTCTGTACTACCAAGTGAAGATAACACCAACAGGTTTCAGATTAGACTTACAGCATTTGCAGAAGTTTTATTTTTTTAAATCATAGACTATAGTTGACTTTACTGTCACGTATTTCAGTGCAGCTGCTATTCTCAGGTTCTCTCAAAATACACATATGTACTGTACTATTACACAAACATCTACCTTTCTACCACAGCTATTTATAGTTAGAATAGCTTCCCTATTCCTGACTGTATTTCTTCAAACTGAGCCCCATTCTGCATCTCACAGGAGGTGCATTCAGGATAGGCACCAGAATTAGAACGAATTAACTTTTAGTATGAAAGGAAGTTTTTATAATTAAATATTAACCCGGTTATTAGTTTATCATTTAAAATCCAATCCCCTGGGGCTGGGGTTCTCTTTGCTTCTTTTTGATTTATAAAGATGGTCTGAAAGGTTTGGGGGAGTTGTTTTGTTGGTTTGGTTTAGATTTTCAATTAAATCTTGGTTTCTTACTAATTAAAATACCAGACACATCAACTCTGGTCCTCCTTGGCATTGCTGAAGGATTTACCGGGCATCTCAGATCTTGCATGCTCTGGATACTGCACCTGATCACAGCCATCAGTGGCCAACAACTGGTTTAGCTTTGCTGAATCAAATCCCAGTGCAGGGAGACAAAGTTACTATTTGCACAGGTGGATATCACACCTGCTTCAAAACCAGAGAAAATCCACTTTCTGTTTTTTTGGAGACAGGAGGCCACATGTTTTTTGGCAGTTGTGAATACAGAAGGGGTGAGGGGTAGATAATTAAATGAGAGATTCCATTCCTACAGATCTGTGTTGAGCCCAACTTAATGTGTTATGCAACAGTTCCCAAAAATGAGCTGCAACTTCATGTCCGCAACGATCCCATGCACTATGTAGTAGCTCCCAATCACTGGTCGTACCAGGGCTGGTTCACATGGGTCACTCGGCTTTCTTTCCTACCTTGATCTTCAGCTCCTGTGGTGCTACTGAATGTCTTCCCTTCAATTACCTGGGCTCTAAACCTGCCATACTGCTAACCTGTGATGGGAGACTGAGATGTGGAACAAGCTCCATTGTGGCTTAGAATGAATACAATTGAATGGGAAGTCACTGGCATTGGAAAAGTAGTCAGAACCTTTCTCTGATACTCAACTATGACTACCTACCCCTAATCTATTTGCTGCTACACCAATATTCCTTTATAACCAAACTTACCAATGTTACTTACAAAAGTGCTCTGTCTTATTTCATAAAATGCACTCCTAGGGGGCACAAACAAGCAAATTACTGTGTGCCACAGGACTGGAGGGCAGATGTATGTCACAGGATCTGGTACCACATCCTTCTCAAACACTCCAAAGCTATCCACCATTCCTCTGGAGCTGAATCCAACAAATCCAATGCGCATTTATGAATGAATGCACCACCTGATGTTTACAGAAACAATTCTGTAGTCTCCCTAAAGAACTTCAGAACCTCCTTAGCTCTCCTTTTACCTGCCTTCAAACTTTACTTCACTTTTCATTAATGACTCTGTATGTTGACTTTAAAATGTTCATTAACAAAAATCTCTCCCTAGAGGAGAGAAATCATGCCAACCTACTGCAAAAACTGGGGACATCTATCAGTCACTAGCCATTTAAGAAAATGAAATCAACACTGATGCTCTAATCCAGGGGTCAGCAACCGAGTATAGCACGCAAGGCCATTTTGCTCGGCACACCACCGCCAGCCTGGGCTCTAAGCAGCTGCTGCCAGCCATGGAGCCCAGGCTGCTCCCAGCAGGTGGCTGGGAGGCTGCAAGCCCTGCAGGCTCCATGGGCCAGCTGCAGCTGGGAGGCTGCAAACAGCTGCTCGGCATGTCGGTACTCTGGCACCTTCCAAGGTAGACATTGTGTTTTTTTCAGCACTCTTGCCAAAAAACGTTGCCTACCCCTGCTCTAATCAATCCACAGCAAACTGGCTGGTCAATAACCCTCCACTCATCCCTCCCATGCCACACTCGCCGGAATCTAAAACAAATATAAAAGACACAGGGCCCTAATGCCACTGTGACTGCATAGATTTTCTGTTTTAACTTCCAATATCTTTATTTTTCTGTTTGTCAGACATTTGATGTTGCTTTATATATGGTTAATGCAGTTAAATAGGTTAACACTTTTTAACTATGTACAGTTTGGAAAATAAAAGTTATTTTACTCCATTCTGAACCACCCATTCCCCAACACAGACCCTCTACTAACTGCCAGGGGATACCATTTGAGGAATTGGACTGTGTTTTAAAATCTAAAAGCTATTTATCAGGCATTGCTTTGGTACTGCAGCACAAACAAATTATCTGTAAACTCAGTGTGAATGTTTTCATCATAAAAAGTGTGGAAAAAGCATTTGCAAACAATCCAAAAAAAATACGCAACTTCTTTAAAGCTATAGTCCCTCAGTTAAAGTTCTACAGTAGAATTCCTTGCTATCAAAATGTTAATTATAGCTAAAGCTTCAGCCTACAGTCCTGAGTATATGACAGAAATGTTCCTTCAAGTCAGCACAATAGTTCTGTAAAACTGTAAATGATTAGAAAATAATGCACTGCAATCCAAGAACAAAATGTGTGTTACAAATTAATCACTTTCCAAGACTGGAAAGGAAAGATAGGATTCAGAGATAAATCTGGCGTTGGTGTTTATGCAAGCATATCATACTTCTTAGTACTGAATGTCCCAGCACTTACAGAGGAAGTAAACAATGTTCTGTGTGTGTATGTGCCTGCACACACAACCCTAAATATGATAGCTTGTGAAGAATGCCTATCTTTCAGTTATGAAACACATAACGTCAGAGAACTCCCAATTGTTGGCTACGTAGCTACTGCCCAGGAAAACAGAAAACAAAGATCAGTTTAAAGACAACCTAGATTTCAAGTTTCTCAAACAACTCAACATACACACATATATACACACAATTTTTTTTATGAAAGTGCAAAAAGAAAACTAAACATTTTCTGCAGGTCTGCAGAGTCCTCATCCAAAATATGTCCTTTCAAAAAATTAAATTCTTGGATTCCATTGTCTGAGAAAAAAGAATCTGCCTCTCCTTGACACATCTTCCTGCTTTATTACCAAATCAGTCCTAGGCTTCTCTATCCCATATCGCATAAACAGCCATATAAGAGAATGCACTAAAAAGCAAAATATTTTAATTACATGTTGGGTTTGACATCAAGAGGCATCACTTGCGGGGCAACCTACCTTTTCCCTCTACCATCTAATCCTGTTGCTTTGGGGCTTCTTAAGCAATGACAGCCTTCATGCAGTCCTAATTTCTGCATAAACATATTTATATGTGTAACTCTTAAAAGGCTTTCTGCAACAAAGACATTTTGGAGAATACCCTACTAGTGTTTTGAACTGGATGCAATGTTTCAACAGTCAATTACATATAGAATAAACAATACACAATGTGAATTATGGGACTCTGATTCCATAGGGAGTTTCTAGTGACTCTGGAAACCACAAAAGCAAGTGCTAATGTAAACAGTGCGTCAACGTAATAGGCCTGTCAAAAATTCCACACTCTACCTGCAAAAAAAGCAAATGCAAAACAAGAGTAAACATCTATAAAACTGACTCCAGGCTTTCAGATTCAAATACACACCATGAAAAGCTGCATAGTACAAGTGGGTCAATGCACCTGTTTGATACCTATGAAGGAATGCATTCAAAATCTCTTGGGTCATATATAAAAAGTACCTTGCTTCATTGTAAAATAATCACACAATGTCACATGACTATCAGGCTGCTCAGAGGCAGCCAACAGCTGGGTGCGCCGAAAACCTTCTATAAAAATTTCAGAGGGGCTTACTTCACAAAGCTTAGCTTAGTTGACAAAACTGCTAACAGTCCTTCATTGTATTACTAGTTAATACCATTACCATGAACCTCAGAAGAGATTAAATTAGTGTTCTGTGATCCTCTCATTTTTGTAATAATTCTATATAAATTTTATCATATATTCCTACAGATGTATCATAATATTTTGCTAAGAACATAAAACAGCTCAGAACTTTTAGAAAACACAAGGCCACAATACAGTGTGTAGGGACAATATTTAGCAACTATATATTTAGGTATCCTCTTGGTCATAAATATCTAACTCCATATTCACCAAAACACACCAATTAAAAATTATCCACTAAAAAAAGATGGTGATGCTGTTGCAAGACTCCCCTGTAGCAAAATCCTGCTAACAATGCCAGTCATTGATTCAGCAATGTATACCAGCTCCATTGCACAAACATCTCCCATTCTTGGAAGCATTACATCCAGTTTAATACTCCTCAAGGTCATCACCACTCAGAAAATCCTGGTACAGTCTGACCCATAGATATGTGATTAAACAGTTACTATCAGTAGTCTGGGAAAATGAAGAACTGTATCTGAAGGATAGCAGCTACTCTAAGTGAAGCCCTCAACTGGAGGAACTACTAAAATGGCCTCAAGAATATTGACAGAAAATAAAATAGATATTTAATGTTACGGGAAATGAGAGTAGGGAGAGGGGTCAGTTTTGACTTTGAATTGTGTACACTTGTGCATGTGTATACACAGACTTTGATAAAAGAAGATACAAGTATATGAAGAATCAACGAGATGCTTAAAACCCCCTACATTTTATTAAAAGTACACACTTTAAAGAAGTTAAAAAATGGCTGATGATACTGTTAAAATGAACAAAGCCATTTTGATGACTTGGTTCTATCGTAGGCATGTTAAAAGTGGAAGAGGGTCTATAGCATAGAGCACTTCCCCACCTTCAACCACTCACCAGTGTGTTCAGGTACAAGGAAGCCATAATCTGTCTTCCAATAAACTTCGGGATGTTGAGGAGGTTGGAGGAAAATATTACTAATTCACTCCCACCTTCACCAACCAGCAAAGGAAGAGGATTCCACTTCTGTCTCAACTGATCAAGAGTTGAAAGACTACTCTGCAGCACACTGGACTGGAACTGCTGAAGTACCATCTTGTCTAGGGAAGGCTCACAGCAAAACTGAAATCTAAGTCAGTATTTCCCAACCCATGTGCTGTGGCACAAAAGTGTGCCATCAGAAATGAACAGGTGTGCTGTGGAATTTTGCCATGGCTAATAAGCTACAATAGGTATGAGGATGGGGAATGCCTTAACAGGTGTGCTGGAGAAAATTTTTATTAATGTAATTGTGCCTTGGGCTGGAAAAGATTAGGAAACACTGATCTAAGTCTCCAGATTTATGGCCTGATTCTGCATCTGACAAAAATGAGCAGCCCTTACTTTAAAAAGTTACAATGAAGGGAATGGGGCTATTCAAAGCAAATAACATTTTCATAGTGAAAGCAAAGCAGGTTTACCTACATAAATAAGGCAAAAGGCAGGCCTCTCTCTACATGAGGTTAACTTAAATAATAGTAAATGAAAGGTGGTTAGTAACATCTACTATTAAGGCTGTACAATACTTTCTGTTGTAAAACCTTGCTTCCAGTTGTTTATAACACTGCCAAACTTTAATTTCTGCAGAAACTGGGGTAGGAATTGGGATGAGGAACCAGGGATAACCAGGACACTGGGATTAAGAAGTGTGCGCAGAGGAAGGCAGGAACTGGGGCTACCTGGGCTAGGAGACTGTATGTGGAGGCAAGGGAATGGATGTGGAGATGGGGAGAGGAGTGAGGGAAGTCAGTGGCAACTAGGAACCTATTTGTGTATGGAAAGGAGAGCATAAGAAGAGGTTGAGGGAGATTGTACTGGGAAGGGCTGGGCAAGGACTCCTCAGCAGGATAAGAAGCCTGTGAAAATGGATTATCAGTATACATGCTATGCAAAGGGTCTGCAATCAGAAGCTGGGGCATGCTTATTTGTAAGCACACACATACCACAGTGATAAGTGGCACAGGAGAGCCCAGAGGAAATTAATATTAATATCAAATGGTATGCAGTTAATAATGGGAATAAAATATTATGTTAAGTGAGCACCATTCATCTTGTGCACTGTGTTCATCCACCAGCAAGGGTCCTGTGGAATAAACAGCATGTGACTGTGTTATTACAGAGCTTTTCATAATGAACACACACAAGGAGACCAAAGTAAAACTGCACAGAAAACCTTAATTTTGGTATTTCCTAACTTCTGAGTGCTTGGCTTTCTTTTAACACAGATTTTGCGTGCAATCGGTCTATAGAAGAAATAACTAAATAAGGTTGGCAGGATTCGGCTCTAAATCTGCTATCCTAACAATACTTTCCTGTGGTCCTTAACAGCAGTGAAAACTATCTGGAGTGGCTCCTCAACCATCTCAGCCACAGCTGCAAAACAATTTTTAAAAACATAATTCAAAAGAGTACGGAAACAGCTGAAAAGCATCACCATCCACAACCTAAGCAACCCGATGCACTGCTGAAACATCCAGCCTTTGAATGGTATTGGTACCAAAGAGACCTCTGGTGCTTTGTTGAACTGAATTCGCCACATGGAACAACTGAAGGCGTGATACTGCTGAGACTTGCTTCACAGTTACAAGCACGGCTTTAAATAAAAACAAACAAAACCCCCAAACCAGATATCAAGGGATCAGTATGATGGATGATTTAGCAAGAGGAGTGCCAAGTCATAACTAAACTGTAATCAGAGGAAATCTACGCTTAATTTTTCAAATGACAGTTATCATACTCCCCGGGCCTGTCTACAGCAAATGTTTACTGAGTAGTAGACTAATTAGCACCGCAGTAAACATTTCAGCATCTACACATAGGCTCTGTTAGGCTGCAGGAAACTCAGGAAACTAACACACTACACAGCAGGTTAGTACCTGCGGCGAGCCTCGCACTGGAGCACCCTTGTGCCTCAGCCAGCCCCTTCACAGCATGTCGATCAGGGTTGGAGCAGCCGCAGGCTGGTAGGCTGACTCTCTGGGCCCCCTGCCAGCTGGGGCTGCTCCAGCGGGGCTCAATGTGCTGCGGTCCTTGTCGCATGTTCAAATGGCGCACCTGGGAGCAATAAACTCCAGTGCATAATGCACCAAAGTCTATTGCTACACATTAATAATACATGTAGACTCACCCCCCCCAGACAGGCAAACTGTTGTATCCTCTGGATGATATTATAACAAACTATTTCCAATGTATTTGTTTTAATTAATTATTATTGCCATGTTGCACATTTGGGGTGCTCTTGCAAAAAAAATGATATGCAAGAAGTTTTAGTCAGGGTCATAATCCTGACACAGCTGTTAGAAAAACCCAAAATGAACTTTCTAACCTAGCCAGTTCTGTGTTTCTCTTTGCTATTTATACACAAGGATCCAGCAGCTGCGACTGATACTACAGATCGTGGTGTCCTAAGTGAGCAAGAATCTGATGAGACTGTGAAGTCTTTCAGATACCTTTGAACTCTTACTATCTTTCAGCAGTTAGTGAACTACTGAATCAACTCACTGTGAGATTTAGTATGCAACCAAACTTTGTTCAGAGTTGATTCTTGACCCTCAAGATTCTTTCTTGGAAAAAAAAGAAAAAGTTTTTTTTCTGCTTTCATTTTTTTCAGAAGTATGGGATAAACATTCACTGTTATGTTGATAACACCCGTCTTTATTTTATATTATTTTTCTTCTTTCAACACCCACATTCATCTGGGACTTACTCAGTATTATGCTATCTGACAGTGGTCCAGAATTAAAAACACAACACGCTGCAAAATAAGTAGAGCATACCCTAAGCAAGGCACCTCATTTTCTAAGAAACCCTTTATGCAGCATGCAGTTTGGTACTAAAAATATTATCCAAGAAGTGAGCGTAATAATGTCAGATACCGCTCTGTCCTTCACATACCTTATCTTCTGTTATCAGGGCTTCATTTTAGCAGCTAGGAAACGTTTTTGTACTTTGGCCTTTACTTTCACAATCAGCTAGAGGTGGTGATTTATGCTCTGTCTGCCTTTAAATTAGACTCCTTCAGTGCCCTATTTTATAAACTTCTTGCAGGTCACAATTTTATACAAAAATGTTGTCAGTGTGCTGCATGGCAAGAGGTCTTCCCAGAAGCAGGCAAACTTGTCAGAGTGTCTCTTGGCAAGAAGAAACTTTGCAGTTAAAAAACTGAATAAAGTCTGAAATTTTCAGCAGGATCTGAAAACTACAATACACTGGACAGAAAAGATTAAAAATTAAAAATACTTAATGCCAAAATATGTCATTCAATCAATGCCATTTTCTGCTCATTTTAAATGAGACGCAGAGAAGTCAAAGGACTTTTTCTTGCAATTAGCTTCATTTTCATCCCATAGAATCTAAAATAAAATGGAAAAGCAAAGCTGTTCTTATGAGGCTACAGGCTCTGCTACCTACCAATACTGGTTATTATATACAGCTGGGGCAATATTCTAGCTTTACTTGTTGGTGTGTGAAAAGTCTGGCATTTATTTTAAATGCATTTTAATGTAAAAAGAACCAGGTGAAACTTTTTTTTTTTTAACTGCATAACAATTTTTTCCATCTTTAAGCTGCATCCCCAGGATCAGCATATCAGATTTATGGATACCGGTCTGTTCTTTTTCTTCCCCCAAGCCACCTCCTTGTGTGAAAAATGTTTTCCTAATTCTACATATAATGTCCCTTTGACCGACACGGCTACAACCAACAACCCTAAAAACATATCAAATGTGTTCCTTCTTCCATTTCAGATGCCTCCTTAAAACATACTGCCAAACTTTTTAATCTGAAGAAGAATGCACTGCAAATCTAAAGCTTGCCTAGATCTATCCTAACCATTAAGTTAGTCCCATAAAATATATCACCTGAAAAAATCCTTGCATCTGGCACAAATTCCTGGATCATTGTAGCTACAATGTCACCTGAATACTGCAATAATAATGTTAGATTTTTAGTTTTTGGTTACTGTCCATACTGGCTTCGAAACCTCCTGTCATACCTTTTCAGCAGTCTGCCATTAGCTCATTTTTTATGTTTTGGACAGAAGAAAGGGATATTTAATGTAGTTAAATATACATGCCAAGCTACTGAAAAAAGCAACTGCTTTGAAGAAATTCACAGGCTACTTGAGAGTTTTTACACCTTTTCAGTTGGTAATGCTGTTACTACTATCAGTGTTATTCTCCTTGAAAAGCATAAGATGAACCGTGTCATACAATTATAGATTTGATGAACTGCTGAAGGAATACCATTGAGCTGAAAACCTGACATGTTGAACAAATGGCTTTGCATTCCAGAGCATAGTGAAACTTCTGATAGAACAGATTGTATTGCACAAAACAGGGATTGTGAGTTTACATGTCTTGGATACCACATCTTGTGCAATGACTTGAAAACGCATCATCTCCTCTTATGAGTTCCTGGAAAATTCTCTAAAAGTTAGCTAAGATCCAAAGCAGCCTTGCAAAACAAGTGGCAGTTAGAGGTATTAAGGGCTGCACCAAAGTCCCAAGATGAATGATATAAGTGTAAGAATAGCCCCCTCTGACTTTTAGGGACTGGTGTACAGTTAGAGGAGTATATTTCAAGCTAATTTAAAAGGTCTTCTAATTCAAATAAACAAATGCTAGGAGAACATGAAAATAAGAGTCTAATATAAGGGTAGCTTAATTTACATAATTTCTTTATTCTAAATTATTTATCGGGGGGGGGGGAAGGGGATCACAAAACAGCCTGCCAAAGCACGTGAAAACAGTGAATTGCAATGACAAATAGCCATACAGAGGTTATGTACAGACTGGGAAATTATGGTGTGTTGAGAACTATGTCGGGTAACACGTTAGCTAACACATTTTTAATCTGAGTTTGTGGCTACAGTGTACATAGATTTTACACTATTAACAACATATTCATGGTTAAATTTAGTGGGGCGTAGCACAGTTAGCACACACTGAAACACTATTAAGACTGATTCTTATTTGTATTAAGCCCAGTTGAAGATACTACAACCTTGTTTCCACTACAGAGCCTTTGCTGCTATGGCTATGCCAACCCACACAGTAAAGACACAATACATGTATGCTAAATGAAGGGGTTTGGGAGGGTTGTTGTCTTACCAGCACGGTTATACCACTTCTCTGAACAACCTAAACTAACAGAAGTCCTCTTCTGTCAGGTTAGCTGCTTCCACACCAAGGCTTTGTGCCAACATAGCTACTGCAACTTTTCATACTTCTTGCTGACAAAGCAAATTTTGTGATGCAGACAAGGTCTCTGGCAGTGTAAAGAGGTCTTACTTTCATTTATGGCCCTTCACATGGGTGCAGCATGGTCTCCAGCATAAAAAACAATCAGACCCCAATGTCTTTGGGTTTGTCTAGCCAGGTGGTTTACACCTTTTTGTAAACTAGGTTGAATCAATGTAAAAAGATCTGTATCCACACAAGACGATTCCTTACAATAATGTAAGTGTAAAGTTGTTGCATTGTTCTGACTCCGGTTGGAATCAGCCATGATTTCATCCCGCAGTGAGTTACACTGTAGTAATGTCCATATGGATCTGTCTGTGCTCCAGATTATTTTGGTGCTATTCCAGCAGCCGCCTCATGCTGATTTGCACAATGTCTTGTGCACTGGTCTGTTTACCCATGTGCCCTCAACTGCTCTGGGGTATGGTAACCAGACGTCACCTCTTCGTTTAAATGCTGCTGCCCAGCCATGTTCTACCCTTTTGAGCTTACATGTTTCAGAAGTCAGCACATACAGCAAGCATACCTAGCATTTTTTTCTAGTGCTGCTTGCTGTACTCCAACTGGACATGCTGAGGTTTTGGATCTCCTTGCCCTCTGGAGAGAGGCAAAGCCGAACATGGAAATGTAAGTGCATTTGAGGGAATAATTAAGGCTAAGACTGAATAGGGTAACAACCAGGGTGCTATGCAGAGCTGAACTAAACCAACTGATACGGAAGTGGCTCACAAGAAAGCAAAGGGCGGGGGAAACAGATCCCTGGCAGGGCTCCAGCCACCTGTCCATACTTTGAGGTGCTGGAAAGGATTTTGGAATGAGGCGCCAGCATTGACTGGCATGGCCAATTGACAAGAGGACGTTGCAGACTGCGTGACCAATGGCTCCCTGCAGGCCTGACAACTGGGAGTAATTCAGACCCTGTAGTGACAGAGCTGGTTGTGCACACCCCTCTTTCCACTGGCAGTCAGCCTTCTGTCCCTGAAAACCCTCTGGCTGCCAGCAGCACTGCAGAGGAGTCCAGCAAGCATCACTCTGCATGCCTTTATTAAAACTTGAAACTTACTGCTATTCCATGTTATGATACAATCCTGGGTTCTACACCCCCCACTCACCCCCTACAGAATCGCATGCCACCAACTTGGGTATTGTATGTATAAGTTAGTACTCTTTCCAAGTGCTGTTCTTCATCTCTTTGGGTTACGACCTCCTTCCACATCCAAAAAAGCAGAGACCACATTCATCAAGAATGCAACAGCAAGTCCATCTGCCTTAGAATAGCCAGACTCCAGCCATAGCCTCTCCCTTCCCCAGTTCTCACTTCTGATCTCCTGCTTGAGCAACAACCCCTCCCTGCCAGACCCCAGCTTGGACTTAAAATGGAAAATGGCAACCCTGCTGTATTTGTTAGCTACTTCTTCCATGAAAAGGCAGTTTAGCCCACCTGCCATGCTGCACGTTCAGGTTTCAGTTGCACCAGATTCCACACAGAGGGCACATCTACACAAGATGCTTACTGCATGATAGCCTAATAACACTGCACAGTAGCAAGCTGGTCAAAAACCACTCTAATAACCTACTATGCACTGTTATTAGGCTACTGCACAGTAAGCGTCACAAAAAAACCTCGTGCCAGCACTACCGTGCAGTGAAAGTAGTTACTGCACATTCAAGTTAGTACTTCATTAAGGGAATACTAAACTAAATGCACAGTAACTACAGAATCAAAACTCAAGGAAGAGGTGATAACTTTTATTAGACCAACTAGATATTTGCAAACTAATTTGTTTGCAAATATCTAGTTGATCTAATAAAAGATATCACCTCTTCCACAAGTTTTGATTCCTTTTGCCTTTAGACCAATACAGCTACAACCTAGATACAGTAACTACGGCGCATTAATGAACGTGTAGATGCACCCAGAATCTACAACAGAAATGCGTTTAATGTGGGGAAAGTGTTTCATAATGTGTATTTTCAGCAGCATGTTTTGTTCGAGCAAGCAATTCATTTGGTTATTCAGTACAAGTTTGTTCTGAGGACCAATTTATCAAAACAAATCCTAGAAAGGCAGCTCTTTCTCAGAGAAATTTTACAAAGCAGTATAATAGTAGCAATTTATTAGTACAAATTTACATGCAAAGTAAATTGCAGCAGTAGGCAAAGTCTAGATAGTATATACAGCTACTTCTCGCTTAACATCGTAGTTACGTTTTTGAAAAATGAAACTTTAAGCAAAACGATGTTAAGCAATTCCAATTACATCACAGTAGTTACACCTACTCGCAGGCAGCGTTCCAACAACGTTATAACTGAACGCTGCACGACTTTAAACAAGTATGATCTCTAATAGATCAGCGACGTAATAACAAAACAACATTAACCAGGACGACGTTAAGTGAGGAGTACCTGTACAGAGCAGAGGGCTATTAAAAAGGTCTCAACACTGTTAACTTCCAATGTGCCTTGGATTCACTGCCAAACAACGTTAAAGGCACAGAAAACTTTGAACATGTCTGCAGGGGATATGAAACAGTACTCTAGAGGAAGAAAGTATGCTAGCAGGCCCTTTCAGCTGTGTACATCAGGACAGTGCATTCTGGTGAATAAAAGCCATGTACATCTTGCTAGACTCTACTTACCCCTCATGAAAAGGTTTGACAGAGAGACCAAGATGGCATGCCTTTCAGCTGTCAATGCACTGCTAGGGAAAGTGCTCCCTATGACTCCAGCCCCAAGATTTCTACGCCAACAAGAGGAAAGATTGGTAACAGTGACTAAGAGCTTTCCTATAGTGAACCCATGCTCCTGGCTTTCTCAGCTAAAATGTTCCTTGTCCTTCCATTCAAACTCCTGCTTTGAGCCCTGGCTGCACTGTGCTTAATTAAGCATCTGTGCTTTTAGGATTTTTTTTTTAAGTTTTTTATTTTCACCCATAATCCAAAGTATTTCCATTAGAACGAAAATCCAATCTCCGCTGCTTGCAAAATTCACAAAGCTCTATAAAGACTCTACAAAGCATGTGTAACAAAACCTGCATTTAGATCATTAAACCGCTAGGCCAGTACACCCAGGCACTCACATTGGCCCTGCAGTGGAAAGACAAATCCGCAATTTTATAAATTCATTAAGGCACACAAATCACACAAACAAACCCCATGAAGCAAAAATGTATAACACCCCACGAGCGTGCTACAGAGAAAGCCCCTTTGTTACTATTGATCCCATTCCCCTACCTGATCTGTTGCTCTGCTTTCTGCTCCCTGCCCGATCTGTTGCTCTGCCCTACCTGCAAATGTGTTCCCTGCCCAGCTCCGCTGCCACGTGGCATACACAGAGGCTCCCCGGGTCACTTGTGGCATACAGGCTGAAGCTTGACCATCCCGGTACTTTTCTATGTAAAATTAACCAAGGGGTATAGAATGTATTTCCTGCATAATATTAAAGTCCACTCTCCTATTTAAAATTGACCATGGCAGGCAGAGCCCACAAACTTAAGACCTCACCAGAAAAACAACCCAGACAGCCCAAGAGCTCATGATTCTGTATTATTGCTGATATGTACCATCAGCTACAATAAATAACACAGAATGCTAGGAAAGGCACATATCAAAAAACAGAATGCCCTTTCCTCAAAGTTGATGCCCGAGGCCTCTGAAAATGTGCCCCTGGTGATTACCATTTAAGAAAAGGTGTCTTACAAACTGCTCAAAGCATGTTGAAGTCTCCGAATATTCCTCTTCTGATCTTTGCAAAGCTCTATCCCTGGGTCTTGCAGATGCTACACAGAACACTGCAGTTATAATCTTAGTCGCACATTGTTTGCTGGCCTCAAACCTTCTTGTTAGTAAGCACCATCCACCTCTGTCTACCTTTGGTCTCCCAAAGGCACATCCTGCAGCTGCTCTCAGTTGATAAAACAATTACCTCATTCGCTCACATTTAACATGCTTCCAAATACAAAACACACACTATTTTTGCAAGGCCCCAGGAAGGAGAAAAGATCTTACCTTGGAGTACAGGTAAGTTTCTGAGGTCTGGGCTCTCAAGACTAGGGGCTGTATTGTAGGGCCCAACCTGGTATACTGGTCCTTGAGCCATGTGGTGGAGCTGATCTGGAATGCTGGAACAGAGGCCAAGGCCATGCAGTGGGTCCGTCCAACCTTGTGCACTGGCTTGCCAGCTCTGTGCTGAGCCTAGGATCACATGTGGGCTCTGGAGCCACGTGCTGGGTCTGATGCAGCACACAGCAGTGGGCCAGTGCGTGGTCCCAGACTCAGCTTGTCAGGTTCAACCTATGATGTGTCTCCAGAGCCAGGATGTGAGGGTTGGACATGGCACGCCAGGTCTAGGGCCATGTATTGGGTAGGATCTGGCATGCTGCGACCAACCCTAAATGCTGGCCTGATCGGGCATACAGCTGAAGAGGGGGGCACTCCCCACCGATCTGGAAACTTAGTGGGGGGGGCAAGAGGCCTATGAAGCACTAGCAACTAGAAGTGCACCAATATATCGGTTACCTACTGGATCAGCACTGATAAAAGGGGAAATGACATTATTGGCCGGCAGCTTTTTTTGGCTGCTGTAGCCGATAATGGTTACCAATAATTATGCCTTCTGGCCAGAGCCCTGGACACCTGGGTTCCCTCTCCCTGTGGAGCCAGGGCCCCCAGATGCCTGGGTTCTCTGAAGAAATGGCAGGTTTCCCTTGCAGGTAAGCGGCATTCTAGCCTGCAAGAGGTCCTGCTTCAGGTTGCTGGGAGCGAGACACAGGGGGTGCCACATGCATATGCGCGGCCATGTGCATGCACGGGGCCAGGAACAGAGCTGGACAGTGCGAAAAGCAGCTCCCTGCAGGTAACTCTATGGAAGAAAGGGATGTGGGGGAGGGAAGGGGAGCAGAAGGGAGCAGATCAAGGCCCCCACAGTGAGGGAGGGAGTGGGGTAGGGGCTGGGGGTGCTGCCCACATGGGACCCGGAACCGGGAGCAGGATGGAGCCATGGGTGGCTTGTCCATGAAAATGAAAGTTTCATATTCTGCCTTTCCATGCATATCTCCCACATCTTTAGTACGGTGCCCCTTGTCATCCTGGTAAACAGTGCTGGTCAGCCCAGGAGCTGCAGCATAATCTTGTCCCACAAACAAGCCCAGAAATGCTACTGCAGGGAATGAAACCATACCTACAAAAGTACCTGTACCTAGCTCCAGAAACAGCTGATCTCACTGTCCTCCTCCTCATCTTCCTCCTTGTTTACATCCCATTCTCATTCTCCTCTTGGTGTGGCAGAAACTGAAGAAGGGGTAGCTGTAGCTAAAGCTGCTGCGCTACAAAAAACTGTAACCAAAACTGCCCAGAAGACCAGTGATTGGCTTGAAAGGCTCCAGGCACAGCAGATTCCCAAATACCAGAAAGATACAGCGGAGAACTGTTACATCTAGACCTGTCTGTTAGGAACCTGCTAGGCACCCCAGAGACCCCCAAAAGAATCTGATTTTGGGATAATGGGAAGAGAGGAACAATGGGATTTTTAGAGTTTGAGATTTTGAGAGTTTGATCCCTGGACGTAAATGCCTTTCAGTTATCTGGCCGATCCCAGCATCACAGGGACAATCCCACAATGCATGTTGCCTCACAGAAGTGCAGAGGAGAATGGGATATCCACCCACAATTACTATGTTCATACTTCAAAGGAAATTCTAGGCAATGCAGAAACAGTGTCTTATTATAAGTGAAGCAAAAGTTGTCTGGTTGTTTGAATGGGCTACCAAGTGCCAGTTTGTTCAAAGCAGTTAAAACAAAGCATCCCACTTCAAGGTAAATCCCCTCCTGTAGGCAAACCCTGTGTTCACATTAGGTGCTAAGTGGTGTTTAAAAACATATGAGTTAATATGCACTATCTAAGGACTTTGCTAAACATGCTTCATTTTCCTAGCTTAGAGAAGACTGAAAAGTGCAGGGTGGGGGGGATGGTTGGGGACATGTACAAATATAAACAGCACAAGTTGGTAAAAGAAGTGCACAAAAAGAGGAAATAAGTGGTTAAAAATAATTCAACTACTAAATTAACTGAATTAACCATGGTGGTGCTGAGCAAGCATTACTGAATACACTAACTCTTTCCTTACTTTAACATTTTATTTTGCTAGTAAACCACAATAACATGCATGTATCATCAGTCATAACTAAAGCCACATCAAAAGCATCCTAACCTGAGTGTTCCCTTATCAGGTAGGCCCACTCCACAGGCTCAGTACTTATCAAGAGCTTTGCATGTGCCTTCTGTCATGGGATCTACAGAGACTGCTGCCTATCTCCACTGCGAACTAGAGAGTTCCAGTTTTTCTTTGAACCAGTTTTCTTTGCAAAAGGAAATATTAAAAGGAGAACACTGAGAGTTTACCTTCGATCAGCCAGATTCAAATAGTCTTAATACCATCAAAAGAAATTAAAGCTGCCATTTCATGCACTGCTCTTGGATATCTTTTATATGACAAAGATGGAAGGAAAGGTCTTACAAAGGTAGGAGAGAGGCAGGTAAACACTTTAGTCTAAGTTACAACTTGCATTATGCAACTTTTTCAGTTTCCACCTTGGAAAGCTGCCATTACCAAGACCAAGACAGTGGTCTCCTACCTTTTTAAGTAGGAGATCACCTTTGGCATTTAAAAGCAACCCAAGATCTACTGTGCGCTGCTGCCACTTGCCCTCCCCCTGCCCAGCAGGTAAGTCTGTGGGAAGGGGAGGAGGTGGGGGAAGACCAAGGCAGAGGGAGAAAAATTATTTGGGGGCGCACCTCCCCAGAAGGTAAGTCCCACCAGGCCAAGGCCCCACTCAATTTACCCCTGCTCCTGACTCTGCAGCACTGTCCCTCACCAAGGGGGCCTCAATCTAGCCCCCACCCCTTCCCTCCCTCATGGACTGACTTGCTGGGCTGGGGCATGTGCATGCATGTACGCAGGCACCCCAGCCTCAGATCAACTCCAAGAGGCTCTGAGATCAACCGCAAAAGGCTCTGAGACCTACCGGTGGATCGGGATCCATTGGTTGGTGACCACTGCACTAAGACCTGTAGTAACTGTATTGCAAATAAGCAGCAATCCTGGTAGAAAATTTCCAATGCCTTTTTTATAAAATAGTTGGCAAACAAATTCCTTTGGGCACCTTGCACAGGCTTGTGAGCCAAGAAAGTGATTTACTCACTCCTCATTAGTTTTCCTCATCTGCAGGACAGTCCCTCTAAGCCCCACTCCTTTCCCTCTCCTCCCCCCCCCCCGCCCCAGCCCAAAGTACATATTCCCATAGTCTGGTTTGGTTTCACTGTTACTCTTCTATCCTCCTCTGCTCAAACTTCATGAAAATGGCTCTGCTTCTCCAGGGGGATTTAATGCAGCTCCCTCCACAACCAGTCAATTAATCCTAGATTCAGAGGCAGGAATGTATGCAACCGTCCCAGCTCCTGCTAGCCTCAATCAAAGGACTGCTGCTGAATTTTGTATTCTGGTTTTCCCAGGTCAGCAAAACCATGAGGCTAACCCTAATTATTTGCATTTTAAATGCACAGGCACATGTATAGCATTCCACAGTCTCCCTGGACTAGGAAAAAAAGTAGTAGCAACAATAAAAGATGGTAGCATAGTTTACATTCCAATTTTAGCTAACCTAAACCATACATTTCAAGACAGGCAGATATGGTAGCTGGTGTGAGACCTAAATTCTCACCCTTCAATTGTACACCTTAACTACGGTCCTGTATTTCCAATCATACTAATAAAACAAAGAATTCCAATATTGTACAATCATCTAAGGTAGCATTTTGTTCTTAACAATTTCAGGAATATTAATTTTGGTAATTTACTGTAGTTCTAAAACTGGTAAATAATTTTAAAACCTGCATGTGAGTCCAGTTGGTAGAAAGACTGCTCTAGGCCAGTTAACAGTTTTGCTATTTGGGCCAAGCATAGAACTGGTGTCAGCAGCATCGACTAAGGTAATAAACCTGCATCTTGGGAGCCACTCTTGGGAATGGCCTTCAGCAAGTAAAGGCCTTCCTCACTAGCATGCCATTGGGGGAGCTACCCAACACCTCTTGCACCTTTAGTAACAGTTCCCTGGATATACATGGTAAAAGACAGAGCAGGGTGGCACCTTACAGACTAACTCTATAAAGACCCTATCCTGCCTTCTGCCTCACTTCAAACTAACATGGCTAACTGTCTCACTATACATTATAAAGAAAGTGAAAACTTAGATCTAGGTTATTCAGAGACCTAAAGCAGAGGTCCGTGAAATAATGAATACGGTGTAAGATGACAAAGGTCATCAGTTTATGTGCTTTAATGCTTTTATCTTCTACTGGAAGCTTAAAAAGAAAATGGAAAAGGTTTATCACTTCGACACTGAAACCTCTTCCTCTCATCTAATGTAAAAACTGTGTCACCTGTCCATTCACAATTTGGGGCCAGAACTGTCTTCTCTTTATTTTGTTTGTCTCCATGCACTATAACAGAACTTACTAAATAATTCGTTAAAGTATGGCATGCTAAGAGAATGTTTTAGCAAAGCACTCAGTATATATGTAACTTTTAGCATGTGAACGATCCCACCAAAGTCGCAAAGGGCTATTCGTATGCTTAAAATTAAGCTTTTGTTGAAATGCTTTATATGTTAGTACCTAAAGTGTCAGATTACAGTTATCTGCCCAAACTCTTCTAAGTTAATTATTAAACCACTTTAGAACTAAAAAGTAAGAATAGAGGGGAAGGCTGGAAAAATTACCCTTGCTACTATTAAATTCGAAGACGGGGTACCAGAAAAGTTAAGTACAGCAGAGTAAAACTGATACATCTTAGTAAGTTTTAGTCTCCTGCTCCTGTTAGACCAAGAGTGGCTCCCAAAGAACTAGGAAGGGAAGAGAGTGGTGCTGTTCCCCTCCCAAAAAAGGACCAAACTTGAATGTATCTTAGCATTCCACACAGATTTCTCAGGTTTTTTTCATTCTTCTCTCAGCAGTAGAGACTAGACCTCCACCTGCACCTTATTTTTAAAACCTAATGAACTACAGTAGAAGCTAGTCAGTAAAAGCAAAGCTGAATTAAAAGAAGTTCTTGTACACAACATCATTTTCTTAAAACAAGTTTCCAAAAATTTTTTTAAAAATAGCAGCAGCTGGTATTTACCTTTCATAAGGAAGATAAATGCAACAGGTGGAAAACAATTAGGCTTGTGATGCAAAAACAAAGCAAAGCAAATTGTCTACATTTAAATTCAAGGATTATTGGTATCTATGTATAAAAGACCAGTTTCGCAGTCTTAGGATAGTACTCAACCAAGAGGAAAATAGTCCCCCTAGTGTACTCTTTATGTAGGAAGGACTACATTTCACAGGCTACTGTTAGAAGAAATCAGAAAAATAACATTATGGGGAGAGATACCAAAGTATCTGCAGAAGCTATAGTGAAACTAGGCACTCTTCCAATCCATACACAGAGGGGCTTGTAGTTTCCATTTCAGGGCATATTAAGCAAAGAAAGTTACTGAGTCCTGAACATTTTAATAAAGTTAATAAAAAGCAATGGTGACAGTGATTTTGTGCATGCACAGTTTTAGTGCAAGACTCTGTAAATTAGATACTCTAGTTTACAAAACTGCCACAGATATAAATCTGGTGAACAAGAAACTACAAAACACACCTTACATATAATTCACTTAAATGTGTGACATTACATACTGCAGCATGCACACTCTCCCTCAAAGGTTTTTTCACAGAAAACCAGAAGTTAAAATGTTCACTTTTTTAACTATCCACAAAGCAGTGGACAGGTACCGAGTCATGTATCTGAATCATTGTCTAATGGTCTAGAAGTGTACAAGGTAGTGTTAAAATGGCTTGCACATGGATATACTAGAGTGCATGGCATATGTTGGGTCTAAGGAGATTTACTGTGCTATTCTCTAGTTACCCATCAGCCAATATTAGATTAGCTAACGTTCCACCAGGGCATGGGGAGCAAATCAGCCTTAGTGTGTGAACCAGGCAAACCTTATCTGAATGAGAGGAAAAGCAATATTTGCCTTCCTAATCACAACTGAATATTCACTTCTGCTTTAATACTATAGACCAAAAAAACAACCCAAACCAAAACACAGCTGCATGAGAGTCACAACTTTATAACTTTTAAAATAATTGTTTTGGGAAGAATAATCCCAGCTATTTTATAGTTTATGTTTTTATCACAGGTATCACTGGAAGCGAGATTAATATTTGCTATATAATAATATGTTTGATGAGAAAAAATCTTCTTCCCTTTGTTTAAAATGACAATTTTCCATTGTGATGCCAGAGGGGAATATCATTGCTAAATGTGCTCCTTGTCTTCAAAAATGAAATGATTTCTGGAAAAATATTTTAGACAAAGGGAAAAAAATTATGATACAGAAATATCTACCAGACTTGAAATGTCTGTTTCCCTGATTTCCAAACATCCAGCATGAAAAACTGGTATCAGTCACAAAGCTGTTACACATAAGGGAAACAAAGCTGGTAAAAAAAAAGACAGAATATGTTTTAGGTACTGAAGAGAATAAAGAGCGGCCTCTCTTTAACAGCAGTGGCTTTACACAAATTAATGTTCTAATCAAGAAGCAGATCCTTAAAAGGACCTCTAGCCCCTGCAGGAATTAAACTCATCATCAGGCTGGGATGCCTGGCAAATTATTAGCACCTGACCTCTTCTTTGCCCCATTCACCAGGCCTCTACCACCCACAGGCAAAATACACACTGATTGTTAAGACAATCAAATGGGTCACCATCAGTGGTAAAGACAATTTGCCCTCAACACAAAGCAAGATTCTGAATTTTTACCACGTATATATGCATCCTCTGATGAGAAAGTTCTGAACTAAACTCAGTGAAATCTCAAAGGAACCAACTTTTTAACATTTTAATTAGCTCCAAGTACCAGTTAATGCTGCTCAGAAATGGAATCAATATCAAATTAACAGTATAAATTGTCAGAAAAATTGCAACTCTATTAAGCATACTAATCAATGCCAGCACTGCATTATGGCCCAAATCCTACTTCTCCTGAAGTCAATGGGAGTTTTATCACTCATTTGAATGGAAGTGGTATCAGGCTTTTTGCCTTACAAACTTGTTCTTTTGGTTGGTCTGAAACAGTTTCCTGAAAACTCAAAAGTATAAAAGACTGGCTTTGTCATAACAGATATGGTATGAAAACAGCTGAGGTCTGAAAACCATACTTTGCAAATGATAGCAAGCTACCACAGGAAAGCGAGGAGTGTCATATTAGATTTCTACATGGTGCTTGTAGTGTCTCATAAAAATGTATGTAAAACAGGCCTCAAAGCTTAAAACTACATCTGTGGCTTTGAAACTCAAGGCTTGAATTCGGAAAGCTACTGCTCTTGTTTTAATTAAAACATTTCTCCTGTGTCAAATGCAACACAAACACTTCTCCTGTAAAGTTCCATTTGGAAGGGGGGAAGTCGTTTACATACCACCCTTATCACGTCTCAAACATGAGAATGAGTTTTGGGAATCCTCCAGCTTAGACTATTTTCATGTGATCTATCTCTGCCTAGTATGCAAACTCTCCCCAGTGTGAGAAAACAGAAAAAAGGTGATGGGAAATGTCATTCCTCATCGATCGGATCAAAGTTCTTCAAAAAATCCTCCTCCTGGCATTGGGTCAGATGCTCAGCCGTAAAGACTTGCAATACTGGCACCGAGCTGCTACTGAAGAGAGCCAGCCTTTTCCTCCTTGCTAAATAGCCACCCTGCATCATGCCAGTGACACTGCTTTCTGAGCAGCTGGAATGCTTAAAAGACGGGGCATGTGCCATATGCACAGAAGAACGCAATAAATACTGAAGGCAACCAGTTTTGGGGGGGAGCTCAGAAAGAAAGAAAGAAAGAAGGATGAGAAGGAAAGGAGAGAAAGAAAGGATGGAAGACAGGAAAGAATGAAGAGAAAGTAGACAAAGAAAGAAAGAAGTTTGGCTGTCTAATATTAGCACGGGAGTGTGTGTTCTTTTAAAGAAAGGAGCTCCAGTTATAAAAACAAAACTGCCTGGACCCCATGTGCTTTCAAAGTCAGGAGGTAAACAACCTGCAAGAAAAGCGGATCCTGTCTCCCTTCCCTCTGGGTCCGGACCGGATCCCGGCTGCCCGGACCAGTGCCCAGAGCGAAGGGGGAGAGAGAGATGGGCAGGGCGATGTGTTTCTGTAGCAGAAGGGTCCCCCAGCTGCCCTAACATGTAGGAAAAGCCAGACAACTATCAAGGGAGGCGGTGGGGGGGAGAAAAGTCTCTGTTTGGAGGAACTCCCCAGCGGCTGAGGGGAGCAGGTGGCCCCCGCCGCCCTCCCCCCGCTCGTCTCGCAGGGGCCGGGGAGGGCGCCCCTCAGCAGCAGCAGCAGCAGCCCCCAGCCCAGCCCAGCCCAGCCCCTCGCGGGTCGGGTGCCCCGCTCCTACCTTCCAGCCGGCCGAGCTGTTGCTGTCGCCCTTATCCTTGAAGTAGGGCACGCAGCGCACCATCCAGTCGTAGATCTGCGAGAGCGTGAGGCGCTTGTCCGGGGCGCTCTCGATGGCGCGGGTGATCAGGTCGGCGTACGACAGGTTGCCCCACGCGTTGCGCCGCGACGAACACTTGCGCGGGGCCGAAGAGGCGGTGGCGGCGGCCCCCGCGCCCGGCCCCGCGCCCAGCCCGGCCCCGGCCGGCCCCGGGACCAGCAGCCGCGCCGCCTCGTCCGGCACCAGCGCCGCGTCCCCGCCGCTGGGCCCGGCGCCGCCGATGGCCATGGCCGAGCCGCCCCCGTCCTCGTCGTCGTCGTCCTCCTCGGGGATCATGGAGGCGGCGTCGGCGGCCGCCTCCCCCGCGGGCTTGGACGGGCTGCCTTGCAGCTCGGGCCTCTGCAGCGGCCAAGTGCAGGAGCGCGGCCGGCTCTGGGGCTCGAACTCGGGGTCCAGCTCCACGTCCAGCGGCGACGGGGGCGCGGGCGGCGACGCCTCTGCCATCTTCTCGCGGCTCCGGCTCCGGCGGGAGGCTGCCGCTGCTCTGCCACTGTTCTCGCTGCCTAGCAGGCCGGGGGCAGCCGGGCGCACATGCCCCCGCTCGCCATGAAGATCCTGCCTAGCACAGCACCCGCCCGCACCCACACCCACACCCGCACCACGCCCCCCGCCCACCCCGGCCCGCCCGCCACACGCCAAACGCGAGCGCCGCCAGATGCACCAGATGTGGCGCCCCGCGGGCTGGGACCGGGCGCCGCCGGCAGCCGGCTCTGGGGCGGGGGGGGTCTGTCTGTGCTTGCGCGTGTGTGTCCGGTGTGTAGCTGTGTGCCCTTTCTCGTGTGCGTGTTTCTATGCGTGTGTATGTCTAGGTGTGTGTTGTGCGATTGTGTCTATGCGTATGCGTCGCCTGTGTTGTGTTGTGCTGTGCGCGCGCGTGTGTATCTGGTGTGTGTGTCGCCTGCGTGTGGCTGGTGTGCGCGGTGTGTGTGTTTATGTTTCACTCCGTGCGGCTCCCGGCGGCGGGAGGCAGCGCCCCCTCCCCGCAGCCCCCAGCGCCGAGCCGGCCCCGCCGCGTGGGCACCGCGCTTCCTCCTCGCTCGGCTGCCCGCGCTGCTCTGCCCGCCGGCGGCAGGAGCCACGTCCTTCCAGTGGCACCGAAGACTTTTGTGCCTCCTTCACACCGAAGTCCTGGCCGCCTCCGACGGGGCTCACAGCTTCGCAGGTCGCTTTCCTATGTCCGCCCCCCTCCCTTCCCCTCCGACAAAAAAAAAAATCAAGCAAAAAATAATACCAATAACAATTCACATCCAGCGGAACAGGTGAGAAGCCGCCACCCTGGGCTTCCTCCCCTCCTTCTTGCGGGGGGCGGCGCAAAAAAAAAAAAAAAAAAAACAACCACCAAAAATCACCCAAAAAACAACTGATCCGAACCAAACGCAGTAAAATGTGCAGTCTTCCAACAGGTCCGGGGGCCGCCGGGCTGCCAGGAGGACGGGGCTGGCTCCAGCATCAACACTACGTTCATAACCTCCTTGCTCCTACTGCTGCCATCTTGACAGGTTTTTTCTTTTCCTCCCCCCACCCCCCAGCGTCGCTCAAGTCATTGAAAAAAGCGCCGGGGAAAGCGGCGGAGAGCGCGGCAGCGCGAGGCTCCGCGCCGGGAGGCGCCAGCAGCGACCTCCGCTCCCAGCCCGCGTCCGGATCCAGCGTCCGCCGGGTTCCTGCTCCTGCCCCTGGCCCGCCGCCTCTCCGGCTGCCGGCCGCCTTCCCTTCAGAGGCCGGGCAGGACGGGGCCGCCGGCCGCGCGGGGCCTCGGCGAGTGGCGCGGGGAGGGCGGGGATCGCCGCGGCAGCCGGCCCGAGCAGCCCGCCGCCCCGCACGCCGCTGACTTCCACATTCCTTCTCCTAACAACCAGCGGCGGCAACACAAAGTTATACACACACGCAGGGAGTCTCAACCTAACCCCGCAGCCGCCTGGTCCCCGCCCACAGGGAGGGAAGGGCCGGGTTGCAGGCAGCCCAGGGACAAGTTTACAAGCGACTGCAGGAAAGAAAGCGGTGTTATCGGCCAGATCGGCCTCTGTCCCCCGCAAATGCTGGGGTAATAACCTGGCTTCAACCCCCCGCCAAGTCAGGACGTCTAGAGGACTAGTGTATATAATATCAGCCTCTTTTAGAGCATAATACAGAGAGCTCTGGAGACTTAAAGAGACATTGCTTTGTTAAAGCTGCTTCAGAAAAAGCCATGCCTGTGCTACGAACACCTTCATTGACTAAACATGAAGCGCCCTGAACAGCCAGTTTGCTTTCCTTTCTTTCTCAGCTCTGCCCCCTGCTCTGAGTGACCTTGAGGATCTGGGCTGTTGCCTCAGTTTCATCTTCCTTCATACACAGGGCTCATGAAACATCCTTGCCTCACAGTGGAGTTGTGAGGCCGTATTGATTAGGGTTGGGAAGGGGCTTTAGGGTTCTCAGATGAAAAGCTATACATGTGCAAAGTAATACTGTTTTTTATTATTATTCCCCTTGTTTCTGCATGTCTGATCTAGAGCCCTAGGCACCAGTGCAGTACATTCAGTTTTGTTTATAGTTTGCTTTCAGTCAAACGTACTCAGGGTGCTCAGGCACTAGTACATAATTTCAGCAGGTATTGCTTTCAATTACTTTACAGCAAAACAGTTGAACATATAGCTTCCACACAGCAGAGAAGAGTGGGGTGAAGGTTTGTTGTAATTTTTGTTCTAAATTTTCTGTTGCTCTTATATGGAAAGCTATTTTTAGAAAACCTAAATTGAAAGTCCCTTTTAACTTCCATTCAGCACTGTGGGTGACTGAAGGCACATGTCCAGGCATGTACACATGTGCATATCATTCCACTTTCTCCTTCAAGTACACACTGTACCAGAAATACCTCCCAAATAGCTTGAAGGAAGGCTATGCCAATTACTTGGTTTGATAAAAGCCAGAGATTACTAAATATGAGTCTCTTCATTTGAATGCAGATATAAATACTTAGCAGCATATCTGCATTAGTAATTGCAGGGATTTGTATTTACAGTTTTGTTGTGTTTGGTTTAGTACCAAAGCAATGTATTCCTATCTCCTGGATAGAGACAGTTGCCTGAAAAGTAAGTTTGCCTCTAATGTGTTTCTAGATAGAATTACCTCAACAGACAAATTAAATTATCCCTGATTTATTTATAGTTATGTATGAGCAATGGGGTTTGTACACAGCTTAATTTTAAATGGTTTTAAAACAGTAAGGCCCTGATCTGACATGCCTTCTGCAGGCAGCTACATACTGGGGAAGGCCTTCAGTTTTGACCATATTGCTGTGGTTTTGCTCCATTACAAACCCAGGCCCCATGTAGAGTGTTTCACCATTGCTGCATTATGGGGGGAAGGAGGGATCGATAAATATAAGCTACAACCGAGATTTCAACTACAAGATTTAGTATGTTTTAGTATGTATGACAATAAAGCTGAATTTATCCAAATGTAAGGGGGGAATCTTAATTCACTGGAATAAATGCAGGTGTAGATGATAACAGGTTATTTTCAATTAAAGCAGCACACATTGCAGTACATGACTTCAATTTGGGTCTATATTGGATCATCAACATGCATGTGTCTGTCACTGGATTCTGTCGTAGAGAGGCCATTGATAGGAACGTAAGGGTGATTCAGTCTATGAATAGGGTATTGACTAAGGTGCATATGGGATACTGACATTTGTTCATGAAAACTATACTGATTACTATTATTTGTATTGTGCTAGCTCCTAAGAGCTATGGCCCAGACCCCATTGCTCAAGGCACTGTAAAGACATGTTCAGACCATCAATCAATATCTGAACAGCCACTGAAGGATACCAGATGTCAGCAGTAATCCAAGCTGTGCCAGACGAGCATCTATTACTATTCTCCTAGACCACCTGGTGATTCAAGTGGGCTCTGAGATTTGGAGAGATGAGAAAAGAGATGCATCCCTGAATCTCCAGTCATCCTCCCAGGCTGTCTCAGGAGGATGCACTTAGGGCTAAGTTGAAAATTGACAATGTTGGCCCAAATTATATTATATTTATTTTGTTTGTTTGTTTGTATGACATTACTCCATAGCTGCATTTGGCCATTAGAGGCTAGGTGTGCTCTGTACGTGTACTAAACAATGCCCAGTATGAATAAGCAAGACAGACAAAGGGTGGAAGGAAGTAGTATTAACCCTATTAAACAGATGGAGGATTGAGGCAGAGAGATATTAAAGTGGCTTTTCTGAGGTCATATGCCAGGAAGTCTGTGGCAGACCTTGGAGCTAAAACTAGATCTCCTGAATCCCAGTCCCAGGCCTTAACCACAGGATCATTCTTCCCCTTCATGTCCTTCCCCCAACATGTCAGCTATGCAGTCCTTATCAGAGGGAATTCTGGTTCTTCAGAGCTCCTCACAGAACTTAGTTTCTATAGTTTTGCTTTGTAGAGCCAGAATTAAAAAATTACTTAATTACTCTGGTAATTTTTACCTAGGGAAGCTTCTGCATAGGACATGGGGAAATGAGCCGAATTCTGTATATCACAGTCCCATAAACAGAGTAGTCCCATTGTAGTTAGTAGTGTAATGAGCAAGATTTAGTTCAAAGCCTTAAGGTTAAGCCTTATGGTCACACAAACACTGTTATATGGGATTTTCCAAAGGGCTCAGTTTTTGGAAGTTTTATCACTGACTTCAATGGGAATAGAGGGCGCTGACAAGAGTTACTTCCACATAGTGATTCCTGGTAACATCTCTGACAGCCAAGAGCTCCCCAATTGACAAAAATGCCAAAGCGCACAAAGATAAAGATACAGACACCATTTTTGTCATACGAAAGAAGAAGAATGGGAGCAGGGTTAGGCCAGTACTGAGCCTTTTTGAAAATCTCAGCCATTTAATCTATTACAGCAAGGTCTTCCAGGCAAAGCCACATCTTGTATATGTGTGCGCTTCTCTCCCTTGCTCTCTATGTATGGTGACAGATCCCGTGGGAATCACTAGAAGGGATTTTTTAAAAGATTCACTCATTTGAGCACTCATCCACAGGCTTGACCAAGACATGCCACTGCCTGGCTGCTTTGGTAATCTTCTTTCATTCTGGTGATTCAAAAAGTTAGTTTTTCCCAAGATAGTGCACTAGTTGATGGTAGTATCCTTAAAAATGCTCATTAAATATCCCCATAGTAGGAGTATCTTCTTTTCTTTTCTCTAGTATCTTCACATTTTCATAGGGCTGGCACCCTTTGTGAACTTTTCATGCAAACAAAATTCCCAGCATTAGATTATAAATGGCCTTTCATGAGCATGTGGAGGGCAGGGTAAAGGTTGCATTGGGAACCTTAGACATTTCCTAATTACTGCGTAAAAGTATTGTAAAGTATATTGCTGTTAGATAAAATAATGTTACGTTGTGGTTATAGCATACTATTATTGTACATGTCTATTATATTTGAATATTATTACATAACAATCATCCATACAGAAAAGGAATATCTGGGGTTGCAAAAGCAAGAATTTACAAGTCAGTAAACTCCAAAGTTATAGCTGCCATGTGACCTTAATTCTGCCTCATGCAGCACAATACAGCTCTTCTATAATGCATTACATCTTTTTTATTATATCCTCACTAACGTGTCAAGCTGCCTTATTCACTGCACAGCATCCAACATGCAGATTCACTAAAGCAAGGGACCAGTTTATACAGTGCATGTGTCAGAAGTCTGCGAGAGGTGACTACAGCAACCCCACACTGTTTCCTTGTACCCATGGTTTAGGAGCAAGTCTGAGAGAGTGGTTTTACCTGCAAATAAACAGACCAAGTATTCTAATGAGGGGAAGGAGGAAAAAAGTGAGTGTAACAAAAGAGGAAGTGGTTGCATTTACTACTGCGGAAAGGGAGAGAGGATTATTTTCTCAACTACTATGGAACATTTTTCTGCCAAGTTGACTTGGCTCAGAATTGTGGCCTAGGCCCTAAGGCTGAGAAGTTTCAAATGGTAAATATTCCATGTATATGAGGACCTCATCCAGTAAGAAGTATCTTCAGATCTCCATGTGGTGCAAGCCCCAGAGACTGCAGCTGCTGGCATAAGCAAACACCTGACTGATCTAAGGGAAAGTCTGCAGAGGGCCAAAGAGAAAAGTCCTATTGAGTTGTGAAGCAGATCAGGGAAATGGAAAAATTCTACTCCACAGTTTTCAGTTGTGACTCATTCTCTCTCTCACGTCCTGGTGCTGCACTCCCTGGGTCCACCACATCTCTCAATTTTTTTGTCCTTGCTTAAGAAAATCTGTGATTGAATTCAAATAGTTTCTGGACTGACTAATAGCCAAAAGATGTAGACTTTCCCCAGGATGGGAGAAGTAAATTTGTACCCACTTACTACATTTAAAATAAGAACCCCCAAAGTGTCTATAATAAAAAAAAACAAAACACTTGTATCACCAACTTTCAACAGCTTATTTTGAGATTTGTAATATTCAGCGTTTTTCTTAAAACCCTGCTCCTGAAGACCTGTTGAGTGACCATGTCAGCTTCCATTTCAGATAAGCAGTTTCTAATGCTCACAGATGCAGAGTAAAGCTTGGATATCTGCCCCCAATGAACTCTTGCGGCTCAGAAAACTCAAATAACAAAGAAAGAACCCCAAGGCAGAATCAACATCTTTTTAAATCTTGTAATTTCCAAGCTAATATATGATTTTCTGAAGTCAGACACATGAATTTTCAATACTTGGGGTTTTGAACGCTTGGGGTACCCTGGACTAGTTCAATTTGTACATTCTGACAAAATGAACCTAATTGCTAAGACCTGCCAAGCATTAAAAAGGGAGAAACCATTCTTTTATGCTTCTCTTTAGACAACATTAAAGCATTTAACCTTTGGGATGAAGGTTTTTACCATGTACACACGATTCAAAGAAGCACTAAACAGTCTCCTTTATTATTTTCCTCATTCAATTCCCTACAGCTCTGACCAGTTATGGTGGTGCTTCATTTGGTTAGCTACAGCTCCTCAAAGGAGCTGGGAAACAGGTCTCTGGTCTTCACTCTGACACTGACTCACTGTGAAGCCTCACCAGGTCACTTAACCTTTGCCTCAGTTTCCCCAGAAAGTGATGCTAAAACCTGCTCATTACTTAATCACTCTGCCATTATACTGGACTAGCCACTTCACAGAGCTATGTGAAGGCATGCTCTCTGCTCTAGAAGCTCCTGCTCACCCTGCTTCACAGGAAGGTAGGAGGCACAGAGAGCAAGTGGAAAGCAAAGCATTTATTGCTAGAAATAAATACATGGCAGGTGAGAGGCTCAGCAGGACCCCCCCCTCGTACCCTTGCCAGGCTCTGCCATGTCCCCTCCTCCCGACACCAGAGTTAGTGGGCAGAAACTTTAAAGAGTCCAAGCAGCCAGGCAAGGGGGTAGCGGGGCTGGGGAGGCGCAGGCAGCCCCCTGGGCAGTGCAAAGCCTTGGCAGCACCAGCAGCTAGCACCGTGCGTCCCCCCTCCGCAACGCCCATCCCGCCCCTGCCCCCCGCGTTCCCCCCTCCCATCCCGTCTCCACACCGGCCCGGCCCGGCCCGGCCCCGCCCCGCCCCGCTCCGCCCTCCCCACCAAGCTAGGCTGCGGCGTGCAAACAGATGATGTCATGCTATAAATAAGCGCGTGACCATAGGGACCCGCCCTCTGCCCGCCATTGGCCAGAGCGCGCCGTCCGTCAAGGCCGAGGCGGCTCGGATTGGTCGGGCCGGACACTCCTCCCCCGCCCACTACAAAATAATAAACAATCGAGTAAAATGCAGCCGAGTGGGGTTTGGGGTGTGGGGGGCTTGTCCGCCAGTCCCCCGTCTTGGGGCTGGCTCTGCGCGCGGGGTGGGGAGGATGCACCGGCAGGGAGGCTGCGGGCGTGGGCATGGATAGGGGAGCAGGGCAGTGGCCACGTGTGCGTGTGTGTTGCATTCATACATACATGCATGCAGCTTGCAGCGCCTTCCCCCGGTGCCTGGGGATGGGCCTCCGAGCTGGTGAGACGAGCTAGCCCGGGGGGAAGTGAGGGGCATTGGGCATCTCTGCATTGCACCTGTACCTAGGCTGGCCATTGGTCATGCTGTAAGAGAGGGACTAGCCCTCCCCCCCCCCCCCCCCCCCAAAGGCCCTGGCTGCTGAGAGCGAGGTGGAAGGGGCACTGCTGTATGTCTCATGGATTTCTTTTTTAAAGCCAGAAAGGGCAGGTAGGACCATGTGGTGTGACGTCCTGCAAGGCAGGGACCCTGTTGTGTCTACATCTGGCCCATGACTGCAGTCAAGCTGCAGAACGTCTGCTGAGAGGCTCAAAGTGGGGCGGATGTGCTGTGGTCCTCAGTCTCGTGCAGTAAAAAACCTTTCAGCAGATGGGGAAGGGGACAGGTGGCACCACAGCACAGGGGGCAGGGAGTAAAAAGAAGAGGGGTGAATCGGGCAGGGAGTCCAGGGAAGGAAGCAAGAAGCAGAGCAACAGATTGGGCAGGGGCAAGGGCGGGAGCAGCACTTGAGGAGCGTATGCAGCTAATTTGTGGCACGTCTGCCAAAAGGGTTGGCCTCCACTGACTGGTAGAGCCTGGTCAAGCTGCTGCTGAGCTCCATAGGGTTCCTTTCCCCTATTTAGCAGATATGCCTAAATACATGTATGGATTTAATCGTGTATCTTGATCTTTTTCAAGTGAAAACAAGTTTGATTTTTGGGAAGATTTAGCATCTTTCATGTTTGTTTGGACTCTTTGTTTTTTCCTGTACATTTTAAAAAGATGCTTCTATGAAATGTTAAAAATTTTAAAGAAGAAGATTCCCTGGGCTGGGTTCATTAAAGAACTTGGGTACCTGGGCTCCGCGGTAGCACCCAGAAACTGGTGGTAGGTCCTAAGTTGCCTGTCCACTGCATGGGTGAGGTGCCTCATTTTCCCTCTGAACAGGACCCAAAACATACAGCACAGTAAGAAAAGGCTAAGAAGGAACGCTGAAGATGCATGTGCCTCTTAACCCCTGCCAGTCACTGGGCTTTAACTGCCTGAGCTGGCTGTACGGAGGAGCCACTTTTGAGAGGCCAGCACCTATCATTCATTCTTTGAAAAAACTGTGCCTGGCAGCCTGACTTCTTTAAAACATGGTTCCTGGAGGAGGAAGCAGTGGTTCCTGGCCTTTATATAACAGTCAATAGAGCAGTTGCACAATAACTAGGAACCTGATTTTGGTTTCTTCCTCCACTTGACAGGGTCCAAATCTTATACTTCCCAGGAGAGTGCCCTACACAGCAGGCTAGAGGCACAGCTGTGGGAAGGCCCTATGGCTAGGGATCTACTGGAGTCACAGTGAGTGAAAGGGATTTTTGTCAGGCCACTTGTGGTGCATGGAGCCAATTTCAATGCCTTTTCGTGGCAAGCCTGCCCCTCACTGCTGATTACTTGTGGGGCCCTGATGGACCCACCCCTCACCACTGACTGGCTGAGTGGGTTGTCTTGTGCAGCCCTGCCCCTTGCTGCTGATTGGCAGCGAGGGGCAGGGCCATCTCAGTCACTTGGCAGTTTGCCATCTTGGCTGCTCCCCTTGGCGCTGGTGGCTCCCCTTTCCCCCAGCAGGATGCAAGGCTGGGCTGCAGCGGTCATGAGGACTGCTGGCTCCTGCTGGGGAACCAGCATTTTATTTTTAGTAAGTTTTTATTTATTTATTTTTTTTATTTAGAGGTGCACAGATGTGTCGGATTGGCACTGATATAAGGAAAATTGACTGTATTGGCAATCGGCTTTTTTTTGGCTCATGTGGCTGATAATACCACCAATAAATGCCCTGTGTGTGCACGCAGCCACAGCACGTGGGCGGCCAGGAGTGCAGCCTGGAGAGCAGCCAGGTCCAGTTGGTAAGTCTGTTGTGAGGGAAGGGGCATGGGGGGGGGCAGATTGAGGCCCCCGCAGTGGGGCAGGCGCTGCACAGCTGGGGCGGAGCACAGGATGGAGCCATGAGTGGCTCTTCCAGGGTGGGGAGGAAGGGGGCAGCGGCTCATGCCATGGCGTGCACCCCAGGAGGGAATGGGGGGGCATGTGCCCCTGGATCTGCGTGTGGGGTGGGGGTGGGCTGCCGCTGCAGGCTGGGGCTGGGACACTGCCGGACTCTTCCTGGTGTGGGGGCTGGGCTGGGCTGTGCTCAGGGCAGGTGGCAGCAGTGTTGAGACTGGGGGTTATGGGGAGGCTATGGCAAATTTGGGGGTGGCTGCAGCCTGAGTGCAGCCTGGCCTAGCCCCCTTCCGCAAAGAGCCCAGCACCACCCCAGCCCATAGCAGCAGCCCACCTCACTCCACATGCAGATCCAGGGGCGCACTTCCCTCCCGCATGCCTTCCCAGGGTGCATGCAGCAGCAGCAGCAGCAGCAGAAGCCTACCCTGTACCCTCCAGACAAGCCAGTCATGGCTCTGTCTCCCACTCCGCTCTGGCTGTGTAGCACCTGCCCTAGCCCCACTCCCTCCTTCACCGTGGGGGCTTCGATCTGCCCCCCATGCTCCTTCCCTCCCCCCTCCCGCTTACCAACCAGATTCTGCTCTCCATGCTGCCCAGCTGCATATCAGAATCAGATTGGTATGGGCCAGTATGGCTCATTAAAAATTAGCCATCAGTATTGGCCCAAAAATTCTCTTTCGGTGTACCCCTAATGTTTTTTTTTAATTTTTTGCTTTTGTTTTTCCCCCCGATTTCTTGTGGATTTCAAGGACAATGCCCAATTTTGCGATTTCTGCAAAATCATGCTTTCAGTAGATACCTATCTATAGAGCCCCTTGTTCTTTGTCAGTGACTTCCATGTTAAACATGCTTAATTTCCAAGTAGAAAGCGAGTAAATGTTCATAATTGCTAGCCCTACAAATGCTTTTGAAGAGTTGAGCCTTTTCTTCATATGCATCAGCAATAACAAAGGTTCTGTAAAACGTATTATGCTGTAAGTGACCCCCTTTGTAACCATATTTGATTTCTGGTTAGTAAATAGCTCTTTTCCTGATCTACAAAAATGGACTTTGGTCCAGCTCGCTTTCAGCTGTTTTAACATATGAAGAGGTAACAGGAGTAAAAACCCCAGTAAAATCTGACCTCCATATCACTTAAGTGAGTGTATATGAATGAATGTGGATATGAATACACGCAGGGAACAGGTCTGATCAGGAGGTTGCTATTTCTAAATAGTTTTTATAATATAAATGCATGTTTAACCTAAACGATGTGAATGAAGAAAGATTGCAAAAGTTTGCTTTATAAAGGTGAAGTTTTCTTTGCAAGTAAAGTGGAAAGCTGGGGTGGGTGTGCAGTTCAGAATCGACATGTGCTCAAGTACAAGAGGCTTAAGGAGGAAGGTGTGCTATCCAGTTTGTTTGCAGAGACTGTGCGCCTTGCTTCTTTGCAGCAATGATGACACAAGCAGTTTTTGAGTAAAAAGACGGGAAATTAACTACCTTGGCTAATTGTCCCCTTGCTAGCTAGCTGACCAAGGAGAGCATTTGACTGTGAAAGCTGTTAGTTTGCCCAGCCTCTCAGCTGGGGAGAACTCCTGAAGTTAATATGTGCCCGTGTCCATGTGTTAGAAAAATCTATTTAAAGTCTTTTAATTGGAAAATTAAACACAAATTGCTTTAAAACAGTGGTGCACTGCACTGAAAAATTAAGACCATATGGAGTCATTTATTACTTTTCAGTGTGTAGTCAATCTCTTTGGTGCAATTTTATGTACCCACTAATGCATAAAGTCTTCTGGAGCAGGAATAAAGCACCACAAAGCATGATTTAATGCTGTGGGGTCACCAAATCTGTTTCAGATTACTGCTGATACCAATCTGCTCAAAAGGAGGGGATGTCTCTGAACCGATGAATCTGTGACAATAGGCAGAAAAGGCTAAATATTTGAAAGGCCATAGAAACTTGGTATACACATCAACCAAAATATTCCTAAATTAAATATTCTTGGGAAATATAACACACACTTTTATGAAACAACTTATACTAAAATAGTGGTAAAGTTAAGAAACAAATCCAATGTTGATGGTACAGTACGTGGTAATGATGGGATTGACTTTAGGATGCCTTAATTCCAAAAACTGTTTTCATAAGGCACAGGCCAATTTATGCATATCTCTTAGAACAGCATGAAAGGAGGTTATTTGCCAGTGTAAATAGGTGCCTTTTGCTCATGTTTGTGATAATTGCAAGTGCCTATTCTTACGCTAATTTTATGATCTTTTTTCTTTCAGAAATGCTTTCTAAATTGTTTTGTTTTTGACCTTAGGGAGGATTTTTTTTCCTTCAGTCTTTGATTTCTACCACTGCTCCTTCAAGGTTCAGTTTGCCAGTGACCTTCCTTGTCCAAAGAAGCCTGGATACATCTCCCTTCAGACATGTTGGCACTGTAATGTCTCAGCCACTTGATCATTGTGGAGTGACAGGACATGGGGCAGTCTTTGCCCTTAGGGCCTCAGTTTTTTTCCTCCACAGTTCTCATGGCTCCTGCCAGGGTAAAGAACAAGAGCTTGGGCCTAAAAGATGACCCAAATCTTTTGTCTGTTGACAGAGAATTCTAGCAGTTGGCCTCATTTGATCATCATAACCTGATGCCATGAAGATGAGTGCTGTATAAATTCCTGGCTAGTTGGAGTTTAACAAGAAATACTTCTTTTTGTTAGATGATAGCAGGGTTTCAGCCTTCCAGGCTCCTAAGGGAATAAAGTTCCATTTTGTTTTATATTTCTTGCAAAAGTAATATTTCTAAAAAAAAAAACAAAAAACTTTAAAAGCTTTAAGTAAAGAAAGGGTTAATATGGATGTGATGTACTCACTGAAAAGCATCACATTCTTTCTTAAAAGCAAAAATAGCTCTTGGGCTAAAAGCAATAGACAAGAAGTATTTTTGGTATATATTTAAGGGAGTTTTGCATGTTCTCCAATGAAGTAATAAAGAATGTATTGCAGTAGAAAAACCTTTGATCCTACAGCAGATTTTAGAAAAAGAGGGTTACATTTACTTGATAATATAAATAAATTGTTTTGTTTGCAGGGTCACTGTAGGATATTTTGTGCCTTACTTTGTGTCAATATTTTCCAGCTGTCTTTATACACGACATTAAAAATGCATATATGATATGAATAACGTTTTATTTGCAAGCTTCAGTGTTTTGGTAGAAACAAGAGAACACAGGTCCCAGGTATACGCTGTATCTTTGTACACTTATTATTATGGCTGTTCTGATCTGCTCACAATCTAGCATTAAAATAAGTTGGGTTTTTTTAGACACAAATTAAAAATTCCAGAGAGTGCAAAACGAGGGTTATCACAAATTCCATGATAAATAATTACTGCTTGATTCATTTTTCTTCAGATCATATATCTTAGTTGTTCCAGGACCTTTAAAAATGCTTTGAAACCCACTGAAATTTTCTGACCGCAATTAGAGGAATGTCTTTTTGGTGAAATATGAATGGTAACAACTCCTTGCCCGTAGATGACAATAACATCATATTCTTGCAGTGGTCCTCCACTCATGAAATGGGGCTTTTGCAGTGAATATTAATTTGGAAATTGTTTTGTCAACATCTTATAATTGTAATATTAATTTTTGCTGTAGGGCTGGTTTAGACCCTATCCAGCTCCACTTGTACTAGTGTTAAGCTGTATCATCTGAGAACAGATCTTTGAACTACCTGGTGACAACAGTACTGTTGTCCAGTTCTGTTCTGTGAAACTGATCTTTAAGCAGAGGTCGCAAATGAGGGACTAGAGAGCAGACTAGGAAGACTGAAGTGATGCAAGATGCATTTCTTCAGCACATGAAATGCTCTCTCTTTTTTCAGCTGTAGGTTTGTGAATCTGCATTTGTATGCCACTAACAGGAAAATTAATAAAATGGGAAAAACGCATCTGTGGGAAGGGGAATTCTGAAGAAAACAAGATAAAACCATCTTTTTTTTTTTTTAAATTGTAAAAATCAAAGATTGATTTTTTTTTTTAATTTTTGTTTTTTAAATCTCATTTATAGTAAGATGTATGCCTGTGGGGGAGGGGGAACATCTTGCCTCAAAACACCTTTCCTCTGCCCCCTAATTGAACCTCCCTGGAATTTGAAAGCAGTAATCATTTTGGAATTTGAGATCATTTCTGTATGAGCTGGCTCCTATAACAGATCTGAAACCTTATCAGATCTGTTGGGGTTAAAAAGCTGACTCTGAATCAGGTCACTCAATCTGGACCTTTGATAAGTTATACCATAACTTAGGTCCAAAATGAATGACCTGTGCAATAATTGAGTATGCTTGGATCATGCAACCCCATTCTGGCTCCTTTTGGGTTTATTTTTGTGATTAAAACTAGGTCAGAGGTAGGTAGTGAGCCTGAACAGGAAATGTTCTATTGGTCCACACTGTGAGGTTTAAGAAGGGATATAAACAGATCTTTTTAATTAAGCAATTAGTACAGAATCAGTTCATTTTTGAACTTCTAACAGAAAAACCCTTAACAAATGGTTCTGAAAGGGAAAGAGTACAAGGTTTCAAAGGGACTTGGCTTGCTGGCTTGACTCTTCTGTGTCTTTGAGATGCAAAGTTTTCTGGGTATCTCCACATGTACACCCTAATTTTTTGCCGTCAGAGATGCTCAACATTTTGTTATCTTCTCTGATAATGTAGTTGGTAGAAGAGATAGCAGTATTCACGTAAAACTCCAATTGCTATCTACTGCCCAAGGTCAGGTCTTGTGAGTAGGCACATGCCATAAGATAAATAAGAGATTATGTTTTTGTTAGGCTGATCTTCACCTATTTTGGTTTTAAGAACCTGTACAGAAAGGCTTCCATGTGTGTTTAGCCCTACTTTCATTAAAATCAAAGGGTGGTGGTGAATACGTAATCTGTATTTAGTGGAAGAAATGCTGAACTAAGCAGCATTGCTTGATAAATTATTAGGAAAATAGATGGAGATAAGGGCATGATGAAGTTCTAGTAGCCTAAGTGGAAATCAGTGAATGTAATTCATAACCATTGGTTACTCACTGAGTAACCAGAAGGGAGTCATTTGTGAGAGCTTAAAGTCTCTGAAAAAGATTTAGGAGTCATGGGAGACAGGCAAATGAACAGAAACCTCCCTACGTGGCATTGTAACAAAAGGGCTAATGTGATCCGGTGGGGGGGGGGGGGGGTGTGTGTGTGTGTGTGGGAGTAGTAGTAGGAATAGTTAAGTGATTTTTTTACCTCCATGTCCAAGGTTAGTGAGATCAGTGCTGGAATACTGCATATAATCCTGGTGTCCACTTGTTAAACAGGTATGAAAAAAAACTAGAAGGGTTGCAGAAGAGAATGACAATAAATGATTCGAGGCCTTCAGAAACTGCTTTACAACAAGAGACGTATAGAGCTCAGTTGCTTTTCTACTGAAAAACAAGATTAAGAGTGGACTCAATTTCATTGCATAAGTAACTTTAAGGGGAGAAAATTCCTGATACTAAAGGTAATCTACTTAAGCTAGGAAAGGAAAGCCTTAGAACAACCAATAATTGGAAGGTCAAGCCAGACAAATACAAATTCAGAACTAGGCACACATTTGTGACAGAGAAGGTGATTAACCATTGAAATAGAGCACCCAGGGGAATGATGGATTTTCCATCTCTTGCTACTAGACACTCTTCTGTAAGATAACTTTCCTTCTGGCTACAGTCTATGCTGTAGTCAAATCCAAGCCAGCAGACAGAGATGAGTCAGTGAAATTTAATGGTCTGTGATATAGTGGAGGTCAGATTGGAGGATCTGATAGTTCTCTCTGGCCTCAATTCTTTGGGAGAACTGCACAGAGTGAAAGAGAAGAGTCAACACAACAGCTTGCCATTGCCATGTTAAGGTGTCCAAAGTTTCTGAGAAAACTGTACCTCTTGCCTGTTGGGTTCTTCACAATGCAGGTTCCGAAGGTAACACTTGCCACTCCCCAAAACCCTCTGTGCCAATTGCCTTCTGGTCTTTACATCCTATTGAACTGTGAATTGAAAGGTTCCAAGGGTGGCCCAGTCCATCTGGTCCATTCTCACTATCCTTATTTATTCTCCCATATCACTTGTGCTTTGAGTGAGTTACTTCCTCTTTTTATACCGGAACAGGAGGGATTTCCTTTTTGAGGGTTCTCATTTCATCTTCTAGATCCTTGAAACAACCTGCTCTGTAGGCTTCCTAATTTCCCTAGCTGTTCTTGAACCCTTCCCTTAATTTTCTTTTACACCCAGTCTGAGTACTATTGGTAACCTTTGGCACAGTAGGCCATAAAGACTTTCCATAGCAAATTCTAAAATCAGGCTGTCCTCATGATTGGTTTGAAAAGCAACAGTCAACTCTCTGGCATAGAAATTTCACATGGGGTGAGCCTGCCACTAATATGGTATTTAGATTATAGGTGAGCAGGAATGTTTTGATTAAATGCTTTTTATAAAAAATTGTCAATTTGTCAAAACTGTAACTACTCTTGGGTACTTGCCAGTTTTAGCAAGAGTGAGCTGTTTGCTCTACAGGTGAGGGCACTGACCTGGGATTTGAGAAACCTAGGTATAAGCACCTGCTTTGCCATTCTCTTGCACATTCTCTCACATTGCCTGTAAATGACTGTTCATTAGCTTATAGATTCAGTGTCCGACTCTCTGGCCTAATGACTATTTAATTATCTATACGAAGTCAAACAGCTGCAACAAGAAAAACTAACAGAACTCTACCCCTGACTACCCACTAGCCCGGTCTGAAATCTTTCTAAACCGTGGGAAAAATATTTTGATTTAGAGCCCAAACAAAAATACTTTGGATTTGTAGCTTGAACTTCATCCTTAGTTTTCTGGGCAGTCTTAAAAATTCCTCCTTTGTTCCTTGCTAACTGAAAGTTAAAATGCAATGTTTTATTACTTGCTTATCTCATTTTACCTCAGTGTTTTGTCCTTGATGTTAAAGTTAAGCTTTTGCCCCTTTTCTCTTTCCTTTCTGCATGCTGGTCTCAGGATTCATACACATGATAATACAAGACTAAAGGATGACAGCTCTGCCTAACTGTCTTAGGCCTAATTTCTGGGCCAGCACTTGAAAGGTCCTGTTCTGAGCAGTGTGGGAAGTTCTCCAGGGGCACATCCACACATGCAAGCATGTGCACTTGCAGCTGCTCAAATAGAAGTGCAAATTTGAGCTGGGGCTTTTTGCCCTTTGGTGTGGGGCAAATTGTGCTACTTGAGGCAAAATAACCCTGCCCAGCTCCTCCTGGATCTGCAGCCAGGGGGAGCTAGAGCCCAGGGCCAGCACCTGTGCTGTCCCCAAAAGTATAAAAAGCTGCCCTGTCTTGGCCCCATCAGTACAAAAAGCTGTCCTGGCAAGTAACTCAGGGCTACTTGCTCTCAGGAGCTTCTGGGGCCCAGCCAATTGGTACCTGGGGACACTACCCCTTGTGCCTGCTGGAGTGCTGAAGCAGCCCTGAAAGTTCCCTGCACCCTCTACCCACTGCAGCAGTCTGGCAGTGGGGGCTGCTGCCTGGCTGTGACCTGCTGCGCACCTGCCAGACCTGGATGGGGACTGCAGAGCCAGTAGAGTCATCTGCCCCTCTGGGCCAGCTGCCAGTGGCTGCAGAGTTGGCCTTTGTGCAGCACTACTGCCATGTGTGCCCCCTGCCCGGCCATCTGGGCAGCTGTCGCCCAGAAGATGTTCCCAGTGTGGTGGCCTGCTTTGAACTGTCAAAGCTTGTTCTCCTGGACCCAGCTGGCCAGGAGGTAAGCCACCTCCAGCTGGGTCCAAGGTGCAGGCTCTGAGCAGGCTCCTCTGCCTGGGTCCTGCCACTGGCCTCCCTAGCAGGAATTCCGGTGTTTCCTATTTGCAAACAAACATCCCTGATAAAAACAAATTCCAAAGCCACTCTGCAAAATACCCTGACATCCATGTTCTACCATAATTAAAACAAAAGACCACTATATATAGAGAGAGAAAGTGAGAGAGAGACAGCGATCAGTTGGGCAATGGTTTATTGATAGATCTACAATGTTAAAGCAATTTGGAAGTCTACCAGCGTCTCTATCATCATAATATAGGTATTTAGAATTCACTTTATGTTTTACTCTTTGCCTTTGGTTTTCTTACCATAAAGTAGTTAGAGCTCCCTGTGACCTCTTCACTAACCAGGCTGTGGGGACAGCTGCCCCTGCAGCCACAGCTCCTGCCAGCAGGTCTCATCCTGTCTAGCAGCTGGGCATGCAGGGTGTGTGCTGGGAGGATGTCGGAGCCTGTGGAAGGATGTGGGGGGCCGTGGGGTGTTTGGGTAGGTGTGGGTGGATTGTGGAGGGACTGTGCGGGGGGATGGCTCAGGAGGGGTGGATCCCTTGCCCCCCGCAGGGCACAGCTCCCCTGCACAGCTCATGGACTGCCCCCCACAGGACCACAGCCCCCCAACAGGGCCCACATGCCCCACCCCCGCTTGCTCCCCCAACCCTCCAGATTGCTGCCCCACCTGGCCCCATCCCCTACCGGCTCTTGCAGCCCCCTCAATGGCTGCCCAGCCCAGTCCCACCCCCTACCCACTTCCCCAGGCCCTCCAATGCCTACAGCACCCGGCCCCAACCTCTCGGCACTTAAAAAAAAAAAAAGCCTGGCACTCACGGGCAGTAGCAGGGGCTGTGGGGGCTACAGGGGCTTTGCGGCAGAGTCCCCCTGTGCAGCACGGGTACCAGAGCATGTCTGTGGAGAACCAAGCCTCTGGTTGCCTCAGGGCACAGTCCAGGACTGTGCCCTGCCCCACTTTTTTCCCCTGCAGTTTTTTTGACCCTACACTGCAAATTTGCAGTGCAGGGAACATTTTTTCATTCCCGCATATGCTTCTTGCAGCGTCTCAAAGGGCTTTGCAGGACTCAAAGGGCATGTGCTTGCTCATGTGGATGCAACCCAAAGTGCTTGCATATTAGTTCTTCTAGACATGCCTCCATGATGCCACAGACTCCAGCAAAGGGACACTGTTGAAGTAAAACCCGTTTTCTAGGACATCCGGTTTGTCTCTTAATTTTAGGTTGCCCATACAACTTTTCAGCAAATCTTGGCATCCTTCAGTGCACTGATGGTGTTCCTTTGCCTTTTGTGATCTGGTTACCCTGGCAATCCAGCTAATTTTCCAGAGAATCAGCTCTCTCAAAGTTCATTGACTTACGTTAATGTCCATTTCCTCCTTTAATAGACTTCAGAGTTATCTGACATTCAAATTTCAGGCTGTCTTGCGGGGTTGGAATCTTTTTTTCTCTCTTCAAAGATGACCTGAAAAGATTATGTCTTGACATCTTGAACCTAGCTGGATTGAACAGCTTTCTCAACTTTTAAAATACCGTAGCTTCTACCTCTTTAATATTTTGGGTACTGATGCTTTTTTAAATTTATTTTTTCTTATAGATAGACAATCTCCTGCAGCAGATTCTTCATAGGAGTGAGGATTTTTTGTAATATTCTTTTCACCATATTGATGCTTAAATATTTTATATGCATTTTATTCCTGAATCGTAAATAATTTTTTACGATTGTTATGATCTGGTGAAGTGTCGGCAGTACCTTTGCTTGTGAACAAGACTTAGAGAGTCTAGTATGCAAAAACAACATCTATACCATCTTTGAAGTAGTCTAAAACTTTCAAGAGCTGCTTTTTGCTAACTCTTTGGTTGCCTTTCTTTACCTGAGCAGTACTCAGGGCCTTGCATTGTTGTTTCCATTACGAAGAGAAAACAGTAGAAATTAGGTATATTCTTGGTATAGTCTTATTTGTTTACAAAATCAAGTACCCAGTGCTGTTTCCCTGAAGACAGTAGAAGCAAGCAGCAACAGGCAGTTCCACAAGACTGCCATTTCAGTGATTTCTGTACCAAAGAATCTGTTTATCTGTTTCCTTTCTGGAGGCACAAAAAACTCTGATGCAGAGACTGCACCTAAGATCCTGGTCCTTGCATTTGCAGTCACGGGAACCCTTGAGTTCACCCTTGGCTGTAACTTCCCATGCAGCTTAATCATCAGACAGTACGCTCAATGTTTCCAGATGTCTTTACTACACAAAAGTCTTGATTTCTTCTTTAATTGGGCCTGAAGGAGGATGCCTGGCACACAGTCATTTTTATGAAGCCTAGGATTATCTTTAGATAGAAGCTTCTGTGTCAGCCATTAGCAGCATTCAGCATAACAATTTTATTTTGCCACTATGGGATAAAAGATTTACTGGACTGAGTTTTACTGCCTGGGGCATATATATTTCAAAAACACTGGCTTTGGTATATTGTGCTTAGACCCAGCTCCCATCAAAACTAATTCCAACATTCCCATCTATTTCAACTAGAGAAAAGGTTGAACTGAGATATTGTAATCAAAAGGAACAAGTATGGAATACACCACAACTGTAAAAACAGACTAGACTACACCAGGTATCAAATACATGACCTTCAACACTAAGTAGGATTCAACATTTGGTACAGGCCCAGCATAGACACTTCAGTCCAACTTGTGTCCTGTTCTGAGGAATTAGGCCATGTGCTTTGTGTTAATTTGAATTCAATAGCCTAAATCATTACAGTTTGAGGATTAAGAGCTATGTCCAAAAAAGGGATTAACCTGCCACAACACAACATTGCGGGAAGCAGGGGGGCTCAGGATTGTAATTGTGGATTTAGATGTTTAACCTTTCCCAAGTTCCACATTAGATGTTGAAGATCCTTTGCATCTGCCCCCCGGTCTTCATTAGCTGTAACCTGAGTTATGAGGCTGTTAAAAATTGTTGGGGCCAACCACAAGAGAGAGCCCATGTAGTTCATGTGCATTAAGTTCTTTACTGCCAAGGCTTGTTGCAGCCTCCAAGGGCACAAATCTTTTCTTTAACTTTAAAACACTCATAATTAAAGATTTTCATTGGATTCTTCAGATCCTATTTTGAGGACTTCAGCTGAAATGTTGCCACCACTGGAAAGCTGTATTCAAACAAAGCACACATGGCCAAGTATAAACAAGATACCTCATTCTATTACTATAACATAACTAAATACTATCTGAACATGGTTGGATGTCTTTAGAGAGTGCAGTGAAGTTCTGAAGCAGGAAGCACTGATTAATCCACTCCTTACTGTCCATCCCCTTCCATTGCCCAGAGGACTGAGGTAAAAAAACAAAAAACCTATGGAAATACCCTGCCCCAAGAAGATACTGCACTCTGTGGGAGAATGGCAGCATAACTAACAAGAAGCAGCTAAGTAGCTAGATGCAAGGAAAATCCCCACCCTGCCTTGAGGGAAATGCATGAGGGTGACTGCCAGGTGGAGCCAGATTTATAGGCAAGCGGCAGAGGCAGGGCACAGAGCCAGTGCCACACACCCCTGGCCTAGTTTCCTGACCTTCATGTTCTCATTACTTTTAATTACTGACTGGACTAGAGACAGCACAACAATCACTAGAGACCTGGGCTAATTACCTGTGCCCTAATTCCCCAAACCTTTGGCTGGATTGACCCCAAGGGACCAAATAAAAAGCATCCCTGTTTCACTTTGATTTGTAAAGTCACTGGAATAATTTTACAGAGGGGCGTTATGATATGTAGAGTATATACTTGGTCCAATGCAGGGCCATATAGAAATATCCAAGCTAGCTCCCATCTGGAAGGAATATTTTCCTTCTGCATGCTCCACCCTGGCTAATATACCTGCATTTCAGCACAATTAATTGCCCTGTGCTAATGGCTAATGTGGCTAACATTGCTTCCAGTGCCCAAACTGGCTTGGTCATTGACATCACATCATATTGCATTGTAATATGCTGATATGCCCTACTTCCAAGTTGTAGTGAGGCATCCTACTTGTGTTCAGGATGCACATTAATATTTACTGGGCCAGAGAGAGAGACAGAATGCCCCTATAATTTAGTGATTAGGGCATTCAGCTAGAAAGGGGAAGCCCCTGATTCCACATTCTGCTTCAATTAATATTTAAATACTTTATACACAGAGGAACAGTTTCAAAAGGAGGAACTGAAAGAGCCCTATCCCAGAATGGCTAACATCCAGGAGCTGTGAGTTCAGATATCCTCACAGCAATTCTTTGTTATCTGGTCACTACTTGCTCTTTGGGCAACCTCTACATTTTTCATATTCTCCAGCCTTCTTGAATACCCTCCTTTGGCATTAACCCAATCCCTAAGCTTCTCCCAATCTTGTCCCTCCCAGCTGGGGCCAATTTTCAGCACACAGGCACCCATTAGTCTGTTGGCATACCCACACATAGAGGTATTAATAGCCTTCAGTTCTTCATTGTTTTGCTCTTTGTATTTATATATACAGTTGACATTCTCAGAGACCTAATTACTTTTCTCATTATTCTCCATTTGACTCTCTCTAGACCCAATTTTCATCTGTTGAATTGCTTAATGCTTCCTGTGCACTCATCTGCTCATTTCAGCTATTTTCTTTCTCTCTGTTGGCTTCTACGCAGACATGCCTCCTTTCACCCACCCCTTCTTACCACTACTACTTATGTAGCGGTAGAGGTTTTGGTACCATGAGGTATGTGCATGCCTAACGGTGTCCCTTCCAAAACCCTTTGGAAGGAGTGACCTTTTCAGTTATTGACCCACTTAGGAGAAGCAGGCATGAGTAGTGTTACCATAAAAAATGGCAGGGAGAATCTAAGGTAAAGGCAAGCAACAATCTTGATTGGTAGTAAGTAACATGAAAGATTGAAACTGATTGATATGAGTGACAAGTGGCAACCTGCTCTCTGGATGACATTGAGCGGTCTGATGCGAGAGAGGGTATAAAAGAAAATATTAGAAGCCACAGTGGTGCAGCTAGTGAGGAATTTGGCATTGAGTGATTTGGGTGTGGATACAGGTGAAGGTATTTGGTATTTTAGGAGACAGGTGGTCTCCACTGGTGCTACCTTCTGCTATCCTCATCTGCCCCTGGAGATCTGGGGGATCTCCTTGTAAGGGTAAAAGCCTGTGGGTTAATCCTAATGTGAACAGACTGGCTACTCTAGGATTATTGTGAGAAGAGGAGAGGGCCTCCAAAGCTTCTCAGAAGAATCTTTCTGTTGTGAGAAAAAGTGTAGAGCTCTTAACTGAGAGAGAGGCCTGAAAAACCTTACTTGGCATCTCTCTCTCTGTGGGGAGGAGAGGTAGGCTGGAGAAGTCTTACAAATTACCTCTATGATAAGTGAGAAGGAAAGCTTCTGTTGTACTGCTTGTGGAGTTGTTGGACATAGTGGTAACGAGCATATATGTGAGTTTGAGCTAATTGCTTGATTGCAAAAGCTGTGGTATCTCTTCTAAAGTAAATATACTCATAGCTTTGTATACTGTTGTTGTTGTTGTTATTGATATTATATTTCTTTTGTTTCTAATCTCATTGATTGGTTAGCTAATATCCTTTGAAGCCAAGCCAGGCCCCAAGCTAGTAGCGCTATCCAGCACTATTGGTCAGCTTGGGCTAACCCTAATAACCCTTTTCAGTGAGAGTGGGGTTCAAGCCCCTCCAAAAATCCTGGGTGCAACACTTAGTATCAACACTTCTCTGTAATTTGGACTATCCTTTCAACTGAACCTCTGCCCTGGATTGGCCAGATCCAGATTGTATGCAGAGCAGCCCTTTGTGGAAGCCAGAAACGATCATAGCAGGGTGTGGGGCAAATCGGCCTGTGTGGGGCCTGGACCAGTGGCGGTGGTGGGGTGGGGATGGCAAGTGGCCAGACTTGAAGCCAGCTCGGCTCCACAGGGCCCCCCAAAGTGCGGGGCTTGGGGCAGTCACCCCAGTTTGCACCCCCAGGATGGCCCTGGTGGAAGCTTTTGCACCACTCCGGCTAGTGCTAATAGGAACTGTATAGTTACATTTCCAACTTAGTTTTGAAAAGCTCATCCTATCTTTTATTGCCTGGCTGTCAAGTGATCAACACATTCTTAGCTCCACAAACACAGTAATTTAACTGGTAATAGCAGAGGCAGTGGTTCCTACCCTTTTTTAGACTCAAGGAGTTCTTAGGAAGAAGACTCCTTGGAAAATGCCAACTCTTAGTTTTCACTTGTTTTTTGATTACAGAAAAATAATAGAGCAATTCTTCTGTTGTAAAGATCTCAGAAAGACAATGACAGATCAGAATGTTTTTAACCTGGTGCTATAGATTCTTGTTTGAAATCTCTGGGTTTGTCTTGTGAATTATGTTTGTGCACCTAACAGTGCTAACATTACATGGCACCCCACAGCACCCTTAAAAGGATCTCAAGGTGCCCAGGGTGCTGTGGTACCCTGTTTATAATCACTGGCATAAAGTGCCCATTAAAGCCCCTTCCCTTGTAGCAAAACCTCTCTTTTAACATACCAGGTTCATTAATTCATGAAGTGGGAAAAAATCACAGCTTTAAGTTGTCCAGAAGTCAGAGCAGCCATTGGTTCCTGTGAAGCCCAGAGTTCTGTATCATCAGAATATAACTTGGAAGTATAATGCAGTCTAGGTCAAACTGCTTTTAAAGAGGAGTTTCTAAATATATTTAAATAAGCCCTTTTCCTTGCAATGATAATCTTGGCTATATAACACAATCACTAAAGTTGAAAACTTGTCATGCCAATCTTATTTCAAAAAGCCACAGGCAAGGATAGGGTACATTAAAGCCATAGTCAAAGATATCATGATTTTTGAGAGAAGCCCAGGCCAGTTTGTGGCAAAATTATGCTGTGCTTTGCTCTAAGATCTGTAGTTGAGCCATCTCTTTTGCTAATACCTAGGGACCTATCCAAACTGAGGCGGCAGACAGGTGATTTTGTGAGCCGATCACAGTGACAGGCACCATTTTCACAGGCTAACTATGGTGGGCCTCCCCCATGCCTCTGGCCAAGGGGCCCTGGTGGTCCTGCCCCTCACCACAGATTGGCACAAATGGCTAAAAACCTGGCACAGATGGCATAATCCTTCTCAGGCTGCACATGCTGCAGCAATATGCCTCTGGCCGCTTAAAAGATGGCACTGAAACCCTGTCGCTTCCCTGACTGGTCCCGGACTGACACCTGTCCTGAGCCTGTGACAGGCTTAGCCTCTCATTTGCTCCATCTTACCCCACTCTTGCCCACTTCTCCTCCCTGTGTTCCAAGGCTGCAGGGCTTCCTGCCCTTTCCCTGCTAGTAAGGTTTTTTGGTTTTTTTTCTAAGCCTGCTGAAATTGCAGAGCCTGCCATTTTTCACAAAAACCACAAAACGGCGATTTCAGTAAGTCCCTACTAATACCCGTGTAGCCTTCATTCACAGTCTAGTGGACTAAGGGTGCAGCTGAAAGTAAAGGACTGCTGTCTTCTAACCCTGGTTTTGACACGGATGCCTCCTGTGGCCCTGATCGAGCCATTTAACCTCTCTTTTCTATCTTAGGAAACCTATCTGTGAAATAGTATTTACCTCAGCTTGCAGAGGGTTATGAATGGGCTACATTAATTAGCTTGCAGAGGCTTAGGAGTGCTAAAATTCAAGATTTTAAATATAATAATTCCAATCACCTGAAATCCCTGCTTTCTCTACAGGTCAGCTAGAAACAATGCTGAAGACTGTGTAACAGTCTGTTTTTCAGGTTAATGGGAGTACTTCCCTTCACTTCAGAAATACCCTAGTGTCACAAAACAGTAGATGCTGAGTTTCACTGTTGGGATGATACTTACTGCTTGGGGTCATTGTCTGAGGCATGATCACAAAGCAGCATCCATACATGAAGGAAAGAATGGAATATGATCAAACAATGTTCAATACAGTTATTTTTCTTTGTTTACAACCTGAAGGAGTGTCTAAGGCCCCACTCCCAAATAACGTATTTCTTAGTTATGAGAACTCTTATATTCAGGACAGTTAGCTGGTCAAAGGATAGGCCAGGGAGCCATGACTGGCTTGCAACTTTCAGGTTTGTAAAGCAATTTACTGCCTTCCCTGTTTCAGATCCAGATTATTAATACCCTGTATGCAGTGATCCAATAATGCCACCCTGTGGCCCGAATCATACTTGCAGGCACATTCCAGTTACAAATTGACACCACAGAATGAAACATTACACTCCTTTCCTTACTGGCTCTTTACATTATTTGTTTTGAAAAAAAAAAAATAAAAAAAGAGAAGGAAGGAGACTTGTGCATTAGCCCAATATACACAGTCCCTTCTACCATGAGTTGTAACTACAGGGGAAGCAGCCACATTTGCAGACCACCTGTAGCTCTCATAGTCTTGAATTAGAGCGGTTGCTACTTAGCACACCTGAAAATCAGACCTCACCTGATAAAAAGTCAGGGACCCATCAACTGGAGTACCCAGAACAGGTGGTTGTTTTTGAAAATATCCTTTATGGTGGAATATACTCCCACAGGAATTAAGGACTAATCACAAACATCAAACATCACCACTTTCTGTTCTTATGGCAAAGCCCAGTTCTTCAGCCTTGCCTTCACTAATACAAACACAGAGCAGCCTTCCAAAACACTTTACTGCATGGATGATGGGGAGTATGAACCACATGTGAAAGCTGTCAGTCATGTCACTTAATGCTCAACAGGAAGGCATTAAGGGGCTGTTGAAGAGGCTGGGAAAAAAACCTGCATACAACAGAATGTCATTTGAATCAATCATCAAATAGTAATGGGTCTAGGGATGGAAATGAAAAGGACGTTTATCTTCCTACTATTTTAAAATCCACTAAGTACAATTCTGTTTTAAATTTAGCATCATTTGCAACTAATTGACTTAGTAAACTCCTTTCCCATTCTGTAAAATAAGCATTGTATCTTTGTTCTTGGCGAGTGCATTTAGTCCGTTTCTTTTTATAGAAAAGGGAAGATATTTAAAATCATAAAGCTGCAAAGGAACTAGAAACAAATTAAAAATACATTTTATAAAAAAAAGGAGAGAGCACATGGACAAAAGTTTTCAAAGTGCTCATTTTGGGCATCGCGAGCTTTTGGGTGCCAAGTTACCTTGGGCCTGCTGTTTGGAGATATTTAGCACCCACAGTTCTCACTAACATCAATGACATGGTGGCCTAGCCTCACTCACGATTTTCCAGTGCTTTCCAAATGTCACTTGTGCATAGAAAGGGGCCAAACCAATGGCTTCCTCCCTACACCTGAACTCTGGGAAACTTGAAAAGTGCATCCTGACATTGAAGGGGTTTAAGTGCAACCAAACTCATGTAGTAAAAAAACTGGGTTGTGGGGGAAGGAGTTGCAGGGCTTTTGACCTTCCCGTCTACTAGCTGGTAATTCCACTAACTCTTAGGCGTTATCTGTAAGAATATCATGTAGATTTTCAAACAGAAGTATGACTTTTAAGTAGATCGCCCCTTTAATCCCATTCTGCTTCAAATGACACACTCCCTTCATTACTGGGCAAGATTAGGCCCATGCACTGAAAGGAAATTCAAACTGTCCCTGTCAGGTGCTATGAATTAAACAGATGATACTGTAGTCACAAAAGGAGCTCACCCCAGGTATGTCTCTGAGTGAATGGGTGGGCATGGGACTGAACAGAGCCCTCAAGTTTGAAGGGGAAGAAGAAACAAAGCCTGCTGATGTAAACTGTGTGTGTGATGGGATTGTTACAGACTTTTCATGCTTTTACTTCTAAAAATATCCCACAAAATCTAACCAAACCAGAATCTAACTGCTCCAGCACGCTACTTTTCTTGTCATCGACCTGGCTTGATTTGCTGGTATGCTTGTATCTGATTCCTACAGAAGACCAGAAGGTAAATACAGGTTGCAGTGAATACACTTCTATCTCCTGTGCTCGGGAACCACTCTGGGCAATACTTTTAATTTTAAAACCATCATGTGTTCAATGTAATGTTCAAAAGTTGTACATGCAATATTTTTAAAACATTTAGAGATTTTTTTAAAGCAGATTATTTGTTATTAGCCAGTTGCTATGGAAAAGGGTTAGAGAAAAAGAAATACCTTCTTCCCTCTTCTATACAGGAAGATTAATCTCAACACTTGGTGGAGCTAGATGATGATATATGATGAAACATCTGCAGTTTGAGTAGAAATGTATTCTTACAAGCATAATCAGGGACTAGTTACATATTCTCAGTCTTCAGACTTACATAATATGACCTTTGCATGCCCTGTTTTATCTTGAGCTGCTGAGGGGAAAAAAAGAAAAATCAATCATGCAATTATTTTTTCTCCAAGTAAGTCTGCTTTGGATGACAGTGGTGAAAAATAGACCTGGGCACAAGTAGAGAAGTACATAAGTAGGTATAAGTATAGAAGTCCCTGTATGCTCTCCAACTTCTATCACATCAAGAGAAACGATCAACCTTAGCACAGATTCTAATTAAACCACCTTCTACATCCCTGCTGTGAAAGAGGAACTACTTTGTCAGTAACTTGTTCAAGGTCACAGTGAGGCACTAGGAGAGCCTCTACTAAGAAATCAGTCCTGACTCCCAGTCCCATGCTCTGAAGTCTTCCCTTTAAAAGTCCGTGAATGTTGGAGGCCAAATAAAACAGTAATGTTGGTTAAATTCAATGCAATGGCACATAGACTTTTCCATACACGCTTGTATGGTTCAATATTTACAGTCATGTACAGCCTGTATTCCAATTCTGCTTCTGCTTTTTATCCAATGACTGTTAAATTTAAAGTACATAAGCAGTCCTGGGAGCTGGACCAGAATCCAGGTATCCTGTCGGGTGAGTGGACTGGACTACAGCATCAGGCTCCCTCTTGCTTGCTCTTCATCTGACCCTATGACTCCCTTCTGCCTAGTTGCCCAGCTTCAACAAGGGATGTTGGTATCTCCCCTGCTTTTTAAGCCAGAGCCTGGTGGTTAGGGCACTCTCCTGGCAAGTACAAGATGTGGGTTTGAACTTGTCTTAGACCAACAAGTGCATTTATCCCAGGTCTCCCACTTCCTGGGTAAATATTCTAATCTCTGGGCTTGTCAGACACAAACTTCTCTTCAGCCTTTCCTATCAGCTACCCAAGGCACCTGCCCAATCCCCACTCAATTAATTGGCTGTTGGGAACCCCTTCCTAGGCACCCAAATCTCCCCAGACCTTGCATAGGGGACATAGGTGACTATTTCAAGGTTGTGAATTCGATTCCAGGAGCCAGGTGCCTAAAAGTCAGATGCAGAGATGCAAGGTGATACGTCTAAATCCCTTTGTAGACCTGGCCCTCCACGACTTAGGAGCCTAAATCCCACATTCACAATTGACTTAGGTCCCTGGGAAGTCAATACGACAATACAATATACAATATGATGTTACAAAGTGCCAAAGTAACTTCTGAAAATGGGCCTTCGGCTCTTAAGTCACTTAACTGCTTTTGAAAATTTTACCTGCAGGCTAAATAAGCCCTGAAGTCAAAGGAAGCAGAACCACCAGACTTCTGTTAAATATTAGCTGTAAAGTTTCATGATTAATACGAGAGAAAAGATGTTAGTGTTCATCAAGAAGAAAAGCTGACATATTTTCTTCTTGCCACATGGGGAAGACACAAAACCAAGGTAGTCAGGACAATACTAGTCATTTTTGGAGTGAATTCTTCAAGTAGCAGAGAGGAAGTGAGCAGGGCTTTGCCTTCAGCTTGGTTCCAGAATTCCTGTGCAGCCAGCGGTTGTACACAGGAAGACAGAAGATCCCCTTACCCCACCGATTAAGCCCCAAACAAAACAGAAAGAACAGACTGGCAAGAGGCAGAGCAAAACTAAAAAACAATGTATGGACTGAGGAAAAGGTTTTAAACAAGAATAATTAAAGCCGCAGTGGCTTAAAGAAAATTATTATAAACACACTATCATAATGATCAAGTCTCAGGTGCAGACAGCATTTAACCTTCAGCCTCATGCAGTGTTCAAGTCTATTAATTATTAGGGTCAGCCCTGGCTGACTAAGGCGTTCCCAAATATGGATTGGAATGATGCACTCAAATCATTTCTTCATTATGTCAATAATCAATTTCCTAAGAAGTTAAGAATTGACAGATTAGAGTCCATTAACCAAACCTTAATTCAAGACTATGGAAGCAATTACAGTCTATGAGGACAATGAAGCCCATTAAAAGGTCCCAGAGTACATATACATAATATACTATAACATGTTTGTATTAGCCATTAGTAAATCAAGTCATCAATGCATATAGAAAAGACAGAGTGTACAGGGATGAGCATCTTAGTGCAGTCAATGAAATTTTAGGTGCTCTTATGTCAGAGCAAGAATACAGTGTAACTTGGTACCTTGCACGCCTTAAATGAGCTTTTTCTCTACATTTCAATTGGTTTAAAAGTATTAAATAATCTCCTCTTGGTACTAACATCCTAAATGCCTGCATGTATGATAGAACAAATTAAGAAAAAAGCTTTATAGTCTTATATAGATTTTTTTTGGTTATGGGTAGGGACCTAACTAATTTGCGACAGCTACCTACTGCTTTTGCAGGCAGAATGCAGGGCCCAGTAGCCATTTTCAGGTGGAGCATGGCACCTCCCCCATGCTTCTGATTGGCCAACAGGCCCCAGTGGCCCCACCCTTTGTCACTGACTGGCTGCAAGGGCTGGCTGTCATGTTGCCCTGGCCCTCACTGCTGATTGACAGCAAGGGCTGTCCATCATGCAGACCCACCCCCTCACCATGGATTGGAGGGGGGCGGGGCCATATGGCAGGCAGCCCTCATAGCCAACCAGCAGCAAGGGATGGGGGGGCAGCAGCCATCTTGCCAGCAGTCACTTGAGTGGGCAGCCCCTTCTTCTCCCTTCCCCACCCTGGTGGGCTGCTGCAGCATTGCCTTTGGGGAGCTGGCGTTTTATTTTGTGTAAGTTTTTTTTTGCCCTGCAGATTTTGCAGGCATTGACCAAATTTCATGAAATCCATGAAATGTCCAATTTGGTAGGTCACTAGTTATGGGGTTAGGGTCATAATTTCAATATTACTCTATTTTAGCTTAGTATCAGACCCTGTTACTATAGAACAAGGGCATCTTAAAAACTTTGGTATATCAATCTTTTCAATATCCCTAGGAGGCAGGGGGAGATGTAGATGGGAGATCGAGGCACAGAATGGTCCAATAAAAATACTGCAAAACTGATCTTGCTTCTTGAATATTCCCTGGGCCATCACTAGTATATATCTTCATTATCATCTTGTTTCACAACTATTACTATAAGCAGGGGGTATGCTTGAATGCAGACTTCAAAGCTGGCCATGAAAACTTGAACTACATAAAATGTATATGCTGACTGATCCCTTCTACAGAATAAGGTACAAAAGAGCCAGCATGGTTTCATAACTGGGTAAGGATTGGGGTGGGGGGTAGTAAACCCCTACAACACATTGTTTATGCAGATGATCTGGTCTTGAGTTCTGAAACCAGCAACAGAATGAAGCAGCATTATGATGAACCAAAAGATAGGGAGCTGAGGTACTCAGTGGTAAACTTTCTAGCATGCCAACATACAAAAATACAAGAATGGTACCATGGGCAACTGGTGCCACCTTAGTTCAGGGGGGGCATGTGCTCCCCAGCAACCAGTCAGCAACCCAGGGGGAAGAGGGGGGGGTCCCCCACAGCTGATCTTGCCGACCGGGGAGGCACTTGAAGCATTACTAAGCAGTGGGGATTTGTAATGACAATGCAAAGTAGTCCTCTTCATTTACAAGACAGATATAAACTAACTCACCATTGCAAACAGTGCCTTCATACCTGTATTCCTACCCAAACCTGCCTCACAGGAATGAATGATGGAAGAGGCTAGTTAGCAGATTCTCTGTGTTTTTCTGTGAATAACTCAAAATGGGAAAGTGAAAAGAATACTAGACCTCACCATACTGAATTACTCATTAATAAAGGTAAGGAAAAAAATACAAGTAGAAATAATAGCACTTATCTGCTACATACTCCTTTCATTTACAGAGTTCCAAAGTGCTTGACAGGATGGTGAAGTTCCTCCTCCACATTTGAAAGATGAATGGGGGGAGAAGAAAAGACTAGCTGCAAATCAACTCTTGAGGCAGGTCATTGTCAGACTCAGGAACAGACCTCTGTGTTAGTGTTAACTGTCTCATATTCAGGAAGTTTAATTAAAAACATAACAGAGCACAATTACAATGAAAAGATTACTACCTCCCCTAACATGGCACATGATCTTTATTGGAAAATGTCATTTAAGGTATCCCTGGTCTAATTTCTTCTTTAAAATAAATTATTAGGAGAAGTAAAGAAAGTGCAGTAAACAAGCAGCCCCAGAATTAGTCTCAACTACTACCATGAGGAAATATAACTTTGTTTGTAGAGAAATATATAGTTTCAAAGTTTTTCTATTTAACAGAAGATAAATGGTGTGCATCTCAAGGCCCTGTTGCACATTCAAATTAAAGCTGGATAGAAACCAGAGCTATAGAGTTGTTACACATTTTCAAGCATTACTTTATAGCTGGTTGGCTCTTTTAATAACTGAATAGTTATTTTTATTATGTGATAATTACTTTGCACATGTGGCCAGGAAACGTATTGCATGATCAACCAGTGAATTTCATTAAAAAAAACATGTAACATGTAGCAAGGGACTCTGAGATAAATGCTGCTCTAGACAAGGGGCTTCTGGGTTCTAGCCTAGATCCTGAAGTAAGCTGAGCAGTAAGCAGAGAGCAGTTGCTCTGGGATAAGCAGTTCAGGTGTCAGATGGTGGGGGACAGAGGTACCAATCTGTCATCTGGATTTGGGGGGAGGGGCTCTCCAATCAGATTGCTCCTTCACCTAGGTGGACTTGTTAGTCAATGAACTGGTTTAATTTTTTTTCCAGACCCTCCCCACCTTCTCCAAGAGTCAAAGTGCAATTCCAACCCTGGCAGAGACCACTGTATTCTGGAAGGGAATGTGTGGCTGAGATTGTGGTGTTGACGTGAAGGCTCTGGCTTCTTCAATAGTGGGTAGATGTTCTGGGGAGGAGGACTGCTATCAAAAGATAGGATCTCTCTGACAAGAACAGTAAAGAGCATCTTTGGGCATCATCTGGCCAACCTCTTAAGGAGGGCTTTAGTTTAAACTAGGTTCCACAGGCAATGGTGATCCAAACCCTCCAGAAACAGACCAAGAAGTCCAGACAGGAAAGGACTCAAAGAAGCAACTTAACTCTGGGAAAGGACCACAGAGCTACAGGGCTGCAACAAGTGGTGCAAAAGAAAAGCATGTAGGTCAAAATGCAAGATGTGTGTGTGATGCATCTATACAAATGTGAGAAATATGGGGAATAAAGATGAGCTGGATGAGGCACCTTGTGAAAAGAACTATTAACTGATTGGCATCACAGAGACCTGGTGGGACAGCTCTTATGACTGGAATGTGAACATCAAGGGTTACATGCTGTTTCAGAAGGACAGGGTTGGGAGAAAAGGTGGTGGTATTGCCTTATATGTCAAAAACACATACACTTGTTTCCTGGTTCAAGAGGAAGAAGGCAGCAATGCAGAATGCATTCAGGTGAAGATGAAAGGTGAAAGATGCAGCACTGATAGAGTGGTGGGGATGTATTATAGGCCACCAAATCAGTAAGAGGAGGTGGATGAGGCACTCTTAAAGAAGACGACAAATCTATTCAAAAGCTGTGGGATGGTACTGATGGGAGACTTAAATTTTCTGGACATCTGCTGGAAGAACAATGCAGCGAAACATAAAATGTCAAGCTGCTTCCTAACTTGTGCAGAGGACAACTTTCTGTTTCAGAAGGCAGAGAATACAAATAGGGGATCTTCTATTTTGGATTTTGTCCTGACCAATGGGGAAGAACTGGTGGAGGATGTGAAAGTGATGGGTAACTTGGGAGGAAGTGATCACGATACAACAGAATTCCAGATCCTGAGAAAGGGAAAGCATGAGGTCAGCAAAATTAGGATGGTAGATTTAAAAAAAGGTGGATTTCATCTAACTCAAGGAATTCATGGGCATGGCACTATGGGAAGACATACTGAAAAATAAAGGCATCCAGGAGGGCTGGGAACTTCTAAAAGGCACAGCATTGGGAGCCCAACAAGAAACTGGTCTCAACACGATGGAAGCACAAGGAAAATGACAAGAGACCAATGCAGCTGCACAAGGAGCTTCTAAAATGCCTCAAATACAAAAGAAAAGCATACAGGCAATGGGAGAATGAACAGGTCACCAAGGAAGTGTACCAGGAAATAGCAAGAACTTGTGGGGACAAAATCACAAAAGCTAAGATAAAGAATGAGCTGCACCTGGCAAAGGAAGTTAAAGACAACAAGAAGAGGGTCCCTTTCTGGCCAACATACTTATAGGACAAAGAAGCTATGCATCCACTGCTAACAAGCCAGGGGGAACGCCTAACAGAAGATACACAGAAGGCAGAGCTATTCAGCAGCTACTTTGCCACAGTCTTTACAAATAAATTCCTGTAAGCTGCAACCAGACACCTAATAAGGATTATCTGGATAAGGAAGGAGGCAAGCTGAGGGATGAGATAACAAGAGATGGTCAGAGAGCTTTTGATGGGTTAGCGGGGCTGGATGAATTTCACCCCAGGGTACTGAAGGAACTGGCAGAGATTATCTTGGAGCCCTTGGCAATGATCTTCAGCAAGGTTCCAGAGGACTGGAAAAGGGCCAGTGTAGTGCCCCTTTTTAAAAAGGCAAAAAAGGAGGACCTGGGGAACTACAGACCAGTTAGCTTCAGCTCAATACCTGGGAAGTTACTGCAGCATATCCTAAGGAAGGCCATTTGTCAGCATGGATTTATGAAAAACAAATCATGTCAAACAATGTTAAGCTCCTTTGACAACGTAACTACATGGGTGGATGCAGGGAATGCTGTGAATATAGTGTATCTGGACTTCACCGAGGTTTTTGACAAGGTCCCACATGACCTTCTCATAAACAAATCAGAGAAATGTGAGCTAGATAAAGCTACAAGCAGAGGGTAATTATTAATGGGTCCATGTCAGAATGCCAGGAGTCTGTCCTGGGCCTAGGCCCACAAGGGTCTGTCCTGGGCCCAGGCCTCATCTGGAGTATTGTGTACAGTTTTGGGCTCCACATTTTTAAAAGGACATGGAGAAGTTAGAGAGGGCCCAGGGGTGGGCAACAAAGATGATAAAGGAATTGGAAAGCAAGTTATACGAAAAAAGGCAGAGGGAGCTAGGTATGCTCAGCCTGTGGAAAAGGCGCTTCAGAGGGGACATGATAACAGCCTTCAAATACTTGAAGGGCTGCCATAAAGAAGAGGGAAAGAACCTTTTCTCTCTTGCTGCAGAGAAGAGGATGCAGACTAATGACTTGCAGTTGCAGCAAAGTAAGTTTAGTTTAGATTGGATATCTGGAAAACCTTCTTCACTGTGAGAATAGTGAGGCAATGGAATCAACTGGCTAGGGAAGTTGTGGACTCTCCATCACTGGAGGTGTTCAAGAAGAGGTTGAACGGTTACTGGTTGGGGATGATCTAGGTGGAGCTATGCCTATGTTCTGTTATGGGTATTTCCCATGTTTCAGGGGCTTCGCTGGTTGCCATCACTCCTTCTTTCTCCTACACGTCAGGGAGTTTTTAAGCCTCCCTCAGAGGCATTGGGTGTTGGCTACAGCCAAGGCAGGGGTGTGCCAATCCTGGGACCAAAGCTGGAGGTTCTTGGCTGGAGGATTTTGCCCATCTGTTCAGGGTCAGACTGATCACCATATTTGGGTTCAGGAAAGAATTTTATCCCATGGTCAGATTGGTTTGGACTGTGGGAGTTTTTGCCTTCCTCTGGGATCTCTTGAGCATATATTGACAACCTTTTATAGAAGCAGTACTGTAACGGGAAACAGGTTTAGTGAGAGGCCTATAGCTAGGGTCTCCTACTTCCTAGAATCTAGAACCTATCCACTAGAGTATTGGGCTAAAACATTGGAAACCCTGCTCCTCCTCTTTGTTTCTGGCAGGGATGCACACAGAGGTCCCAGGGTAATTCAGTTTCACCAGAGGGCAAACACAGTTACAACCTGGCACTTATGGGGCTGGGAAAGTGCTATTTAGATGTGCAAAGTGAAATAGGTCTTGGCCTTCAGGGTAAGCAGAGGACACAGAGGGAATGGAAAAAGGATCTTTTTCAACGGTCAAAGAAGGCAGAACTAACTTGAGAATGGCCAAAGGCTTAGTCAAGTGACAACTTGCCTATATTCCATGCCATCCCCACCCCAAAACCCACCCCCCCCAAACAAACAAACAGCGAAGGGTTCTTCAGACAAATAAAAAGAGAGCATAGGACAAAAGAAGTGGGGCCACAACACACTGAAGATGGAGTGAAGATCTAAGCATGGCCCAAGTGCTGAATTAACATTTTGCTTGTCTTCAGCAAGGACAAAGATGAAATTAGGATAGTGGTAGGATTCCTAATGGGAATGAAAAAACACACTGATCTCAGACAGAAGCAAAACTTGGAACACTACTATGATAAAAAGGGGGGATAATGGCCATTCCAGAATATTGAAACGTATGAAATAGCAACTCCTGTAGAATGACTCTGTAATGCATCTGTCAACTGGAGAGGAGCAAACATATTGCCTATATTGATAAAAAGGGGGAAAGCATTTTCCAGTAATTCCGGTCTAGTTTGTAAACAATACTATACAAGAACCTAGAACACATCTCATAGGAAAAAAAGGAACATGTCTCAAAGGGATATGAACAAGGACATGGAGATAACCAGAAAACAGGGCAAAAAGCAACATGGTTTTATTCGAGGAAGATCACATAAGGCTAACCTAAAAACCTTCTACGGTCAGATAACTACGTTAGGTAAAAATAACACAGTAGAGTTAAGCAAAGCATTTGCTACTGTACTTCATGGGAAATTAAAATGGAAAAGACAGGTAGTAATACTATAATTCTGAGGTGAATAAGAAACTGCTTACACTGAAAGAGGAGTGATCAGCCTGGAGAGAAGTTATTTGTGGTGCCTTAGGACCCATTCTGTTTATTTTAATTAGAGACCTGGGTGCAAGACTGAAATGTACTAATGCCATTTGCAGATGACACAAAGTTGGGAAGAACAACCAAGATTATACAGGAAATATTGGATAATCTTGTGGACTAAAGTGAAGGAAACTGTATGAAACTAAATATTAACAAGTACAAAGTTATGCACTTAGGGATTCCTACCAAGAACTTTTGCTATAAGATGAGCAATCATAAATGGGAGCCAAGAGAGAGAGAGGGAGCTGAATGGAGATCAGATTAACATGAGCTGCCATGTAATATGGCTATGAGACTTATGCAATTCTACGCCATATTAAGGGAGAGAGAGAGACAGGGAAGTCTCACTGTCCAAACCACTGGTAAACCCTCCTTTTAGAATATCCTATAAAGGTTCTTATTATACCTTTGATTAAAAGATTATTTAAACTACAACAGGTGCAGGCCAGAGCTAACTAGGATCATAAGAGAAATGGAAAATTTATGAGGGGAGTTCAAAAGAGCTTGCCTTAGCAAAATAAAACTTGAGAAAGAAAATGCATGTTCTTCCTAAATACCTTCAGGGGGTGAATATCTGATCAGGAGAAGGGTTACTTATGTTAATGGACAATATTAGCACAAGATCAAATGGATACAAATTTGTTCATGACCAATTTGCACCAGAAGAAGGTTTCTAACCCAATTCAAGATGTGAAACTCAACTGTCTTCCAAACCAAGTAGTGAGAACAAGGAACCTGAATTGCTTCATGATGATCCTTCTTCCAGTCTAACAGCTTCTATCCCTCAGCTGCTCCTTCCAAAGGTCCCTCTCTCAGCATCAGCATGTACTCCTCCAGCTCTGGATAAGGACAGCTGGGCTCAATGGAGCCTGGCTGCTCCAGTAGCCATGGCCACTGGTAGCGCTGCCTTCCTTGGATGCTCTTCAGTCTCTTGCTAGCAAACTAGGCTGTGGTCCTGGAGGCCTATCTGGAACCAGGCCATAGTTGCAGGTCTGACTGTTCTTTTCATGTAGGCTGGCTACCTGCATCTTGGGTATCTTCTTGAAAGTTAAACCTCCCTCCTGGCACAGCACTGTAAGCCTCTCCTGAGACAGCTGGCTGTACACATTCTTCTCCCTTGTTGTTGGCTAGACTTGCATCTATATTTGCAATTGGTGCATGAAAGTCTCCAGGGTTGCATGCACAAACCCTGCTGCCACTACCATCTGTCACAGATTGCACAGAAGGACTTTTGCATTATTTGGTTCCTGAAGTAATTTTTTCCTCTCCCTCTCTCCACCTTTTTTTTAAGCAATAGACACTGTCTACAGCTGAAGGTGGGAGGGTGGGAGTTTAGCTGGGGGGAGGTGATGCTTCTACTAATACTTAGAAACCTCTCAGGTGCCTAGCTGGAAGATTTTGTTCATATACTCAGGGCCAAAATGAGCACCAGATTTGGAACCAGGAAGTTTTCCTATAGGCTTTTGGGCATTTTTTTGCCTCTCTCCAGCATGGGGGGTGATCCCTTTCCTAGGATCATCTCAGCATATTTTAACATAATAAATTCCTTGCCACTGCCCTGGTGGTGCCCTAGTCTCTCCTGCTTTTTACAAAACAGTTTTTGGACTTAACATTGCCTGAAAAAGCAGGTGACTAGACTTGATGGCTCAGGTGGCCTGGGTGCTATAGGCCTGTGTTCCTTTGTTTTGAGCTGATCACAGATCCTGAAGTTTCCTGCAGGTACCCACTGTAGAAGGGTCTGTCACATTGACTATGAGAGCAGGGGTTGTCAATCCTGGTAGAAGTGGTAGGACTGGTAGGAGTGGTCAAACTGTGGAGAGCATGAAGGTAGCAAAACCTGCCACCTGCCAGGTGGTATAAGGCGCTGCTCCCATTTTAACCATGAAGAAAGGGCCCGAAGGAAAGACTGCAGATGCATCTTACACCTGAGCCACCATACAACCAAACCAAGACATCTGTGCCTGAGTTTTCATTTGCCTTGTGTATTCAGTGGACAGTTTAAATCAGCATTTCCAACAATTTACTTGGCAAACATACACAGCTGGCAGCTGTCTCATTGAATAGGCTTTGCATCCAGTCTAACCTTTTCAATTCGGCAATTTCCAGGGCTGGAAAACCTCTCTCTCGCTCTCAAGATTTTCTATAGTGATCACTGCCACAATATCTAAGTGCTTAAAATGGCACATCCATTCAGATTATAATTTTCTGGACAGTAATTGCTCCTTTTTCAACATTCTCTGAAAGTTTATTTTCTTATGGAGTTCACTGCAGTTGGAAGGGTCCGTTCTTCTGCCCACGCTTTCCCTAACCTCATTATTAATCCAACTATGAACTTTATCAGTCATTTGCAGAATGTTCAAACCTCATCTCTACAGCAGAGCAGCATACATGCTTAACATTATCAGCAAGATAAGGACAAGCAGGAAGCCAACCGTAAGCACAACAGTCTGTGGAGAAAATGACTTTTGGTTAAAACAAGGCCTCAATCTAAGCAAAGAACATACAAGTGGTATTCAGAAATTTGGGATCTGATAGGGCCATCCAACTATACTGTGTCCACTATTTGCATGCTTTGATCGTCTAACTTTATAAGTAGAATTAATTTCATGGCACTTAGATAATTGGGTGCACCTTTAAGAAATCCTAAAGCAACGCCCCCCCCCCCCCCCCAAAAAAAACCCAAAAAACCCCAAAGATGCGTGTGAAGCTTTTTGCCCAAGATGCAGGTAACCAATCCTTTGCTTGTCCTAGTTCAGTTAGCTTCATCTTCCCTTAGTATTTGATTTTATCTGCATTACTTTCCGATGGTCTGTTAAAAGCACAATCAAGATGGAAGCCCTTTTCTGGTAGGCAGCGTACATATGCAGATCTATTTATATGACTAGGCTTGCTCAGTACCGCAGGCACCTGGGAAACAGAATTCAATGTGGTCAAGAACTTAGACAACTACGTGCAATGTAGACATACAGCAGAAACAGACTTATACCCTGAGTCTCTAGATAATAAAAACCACAAAGGCTTTGTAAATAAAGCAGCACCTGCAAACTTTAGTCTAAAGCAGGACTGTCCACCTTCAAAGTGTCTGGGGACCTCATGCCTCACTGATCCTGGGCCCCAGGCTGTACAACATGCAGGCCTCACGCCCTGGGGGCTACATACCGCACAGCCTCCCAGGACCCCAGCTGTGTGCAACACTTCTGCTCTAGCGGGGCAAGTGCCCCTTGATGCTGTGTGAGTCTATGTACAGCTGTATCGGCACTGCCAGCCTCCCCTCTCCAGAGTAAAATGAACACCTCCTGCCACTGCTGTCATATGGGCAAGTCACACCCCCTCACACCTGCTACCACTGCACAAGCAGTGCAAGCTCCTCACTTAAGCCCACATGCTGGTGCTGCCATGTGGCAGCCTAAGCACCCCTATCCCCATCTAGGCAGTAAGTTTACTGAGCTGACTTGGGCCATGCTATCCTGCACCAGAGATCCCTGCAGCTGCAGCAGCAACAGGAGCAATGGGGAGAGTGGCAACTGTGCAGGAGCTGACAGACCACCAGTGGGACAGCCCTGGTCTAAAGCAAAATAGCTATTATTAGTCCTTATTTTTAACTTTACATTTCTGCTGATCTTATCTCTTGTTTATAGACATCTAAGCAAAAGAAAAAGAAAAAGTGCCTGTGTTACCTTCAGTCATGGCAGGCCATCCACTGCCAAGATAGTGTGGTTCTCCAGAAAGTACACATTACAACTTAGGGAAGAAATCTGACCCAAGTTTCATCTAAAGAAAACTCTCGTCTCTACTTTCCAGCTTGTTGCTACACATGCCTCCTCCTCTATACCTCCTGCCATCTGCAAAAGCCTTCCTAAGTATTTCAAGTTACAGTCAAAACCACCATCTATTACTGTTAGTTAAGGGTTTTATAACTAGAATTTCATAACTTGGCAGCACTCTTCAAGAGATGTGGAACAATTTGCATAGAGTAGAATTCATGGAGAAATCATGGAGTTCAACTGTACCGAGTAATCTTTTTTTGAAGCAGGTGGATATAATAGTGAAGGAATTAAAAAAAAAACAACCTAAAGATGATTGCTGCCATCTCTTTAGTTCTCTTAATTATCATAGCAATTTCCTTTTTGGGGAGGTTCATAATTTCAGCAGGAAGGTGAAATGGAGGGAATTCTGGATAGGTGCTTGTGAATTGGCTAAGGGCAATGCACGTAAAGAAGAATTTGGAATCTTTGTACTAGGAAGTGGGAATTCAATCTGGGAATGCAGGATTTGCATTGGAAAAGAGTGGATTTTGTGACGATTTAAATGAACAGTTTAAGCTAGAATGTGGATTAATTGAGCCAATCAAACTCTTCGCCCTGACAAAGAACTGGCTGGGGCGACTATGGAAACACATCCAAAATTTTACCAACATGAATGCAGAGCAGTAGGTCAGGGAGAAGCATTTCTGTATTTTAATGGCACTCTCAGAATTAGAGTCATTTTAAAACAAAAGTAGTTTTACAAATATGTGGAGAATGCAGAAAGCTGGAGAGGAGAGGAAATAAGTGGCTTGCATGCTCCATCTGGTGTCCTCCTCCTGTTTACTTGCACAATGGATTGCAACTACAAGTGCTTCTCCTCAGAAGTAGAAAATGAGAATGCCGCTATTGACCTACTCAAGACAGGAAAAAATGTTCCATCTCAAAGGAGGCATGGATGTCTCCAGCTTTTGCTGAATCATACCAACTATTAAAGAGAAATGGTCCTTAAATTCACCAGAAACTACTGCAGAATGATGGTGCATTCCACAGTAAGAAAATTCTCTATGACACTGTATTTCTCTTTAACTTATTATTTAGGTGAGAGGGGAAAAGATACTCTGTGACCTGTGCAAACCTTTTATAACAAAAATGAATCTCCTAGAGATCCCTGACTAGTGTGTGGAGCCATCTGGGTTCTTTGCTCCTGGACAAATGAAACTGGCATTTGAGAGGGAGAAGTGGGACTCAAGGATCGTGTCCTATTCTCAATGCTAGTAACAATGCAACAGACAAACCTCCCTGACGATGCTTCTCACTGGGATTTGACTTCCTTGGGGTTTGTTGCTAGGTCTCTGGAGAGAGAGGCAAAAGCTTGTCAGCTGCCCAAAACATTGAGATAAATGGGAGGGGCTAAGCAAGCTACCCTCCTGTGCTTCAGAAAATGACAGGTCAGGGAAGCCCAGGATCTGTTGCTGAAGAGTACTCTAACCCAGCGGTGATTGACCAATCTAGATCCAACACATGGAGCCATGTCACCTGGCCTGCGGGGCTCCCCAGCAGGGAAGCAGTGCCAGTTAACAGTGGCACCACTCCCCTTCTGTTAAATTTCTGGACCCATGTGGAGCCCTGTGGGCAGGTGACATGGCTCCGTGGGCTGGATCCAGCCTGTGGGCCTTATGCTGAGCACCACTGCTCTAGCCACAATAACTTTTCCCTCTGGTGAAAGAAAGACAGCAAAATAAATGCTCTCTTCCATTCCTGTCAGAAGGATAATAAAGAAAATAGAACATATAATTAGTGGTTTGGCATCATTTGAAATTCTGTACACAGTACTGTTCACCCTAATCTCAAGAAGGATATTATACAACTGAAGGGGTTTCAAAGAATAATCAAAGGCCTGAAAAAGGGCAATTAAAAAATCCTGATCTTTTCCATCTTTGAAAGGAGACAAATAAAAGGGAACATAAAAATAATATATTGAACAATACCAAGACGACGAGAACAGCAGCACCTGATCTGCCTCTTGGCAGAAGAACAAGGTGATATGCAATTAAATCACAAGATGGCAAATTCAAAATTGTAAATACTGGGAAATACTTTTTCACACTACATGTCATCAGAGCCTGGAAGTCACTGCCATGAGATGTGACTAAGACAAAACTTTTGGCAAGGTTCAGATGCACTCAGATATGAGAATCAACAGATAAGGTGCAAAAAATAAGTTAAGACCCCTTTGCCTAAAATGCCTGTGTGGCACCTCTTTGAGGCACAGTCCAGACTCTCACTCTACGCATTCAGAATATGGAAGATGAATACCTCCAGAATGCCAAACATAACATTTGAACATTTATAAGATTCTGGACTTCTCTATTAGATTCAAGTTTTTTTTTTTTATTATACCAAAAATGGTATTTAAATAATTGCACATTTTAAAACCATTTAGTTGTTTACAGATAGAACTGAAATTCTAATTTATAAAACAATCAACATACAGGAAAATAGAAATCCCACAAAACTTGTTCAGATGCTTTATTTATCAATTAGAGGTCATTGTCAGAGAATGGTAAGAATCATATACTAAGTCTATCATTATAGAAAAAAAATGCTATAAAAGAATTGGTTAGATTTAATCACAAAATGGCAAGTTTCCTGTATTTTTAAGTAAATGAATAGTTCAGGGAAAAGATGCAGATATAAAAGAGGGACATGCACGTATAGCTCAGGAACTACACAGAATGTAGGTAGTGGCATTTATTCTCTATGCTCCTTTCTTGGTTAATGAAAACAAAGACTTATTTTCCATTTATTTTCCAACATTATTTTTTCCACTATTCATAGTTATTTATAAAATATTTTCATCATAGTATTTGAGTGCCTGATCGGAGTTATTAATTAACATCTGATAAAATCCTTGAGGTAGTAAAGTAGAAGCAACATTATCCCTGTTTTCAGATGAGGACCACAGGAACACAGAGTTCAACCAGAAATCTGTGGCAAATCCAGATGTAAAATTAGCTTCTTGTTGCTGTGTCTTGATCACAAGGTCATCCTTCCTTTTTATTGGATACTTGGCAACCATTCTTACTACCCTGTTTGAAATGTGATCATTTTGAAGGTTCAGAAGTGATATTTGTGGATGACATGCATATCCACTGATCTACTGCCTTCATTATGGTCAAACTCATTCAAAAGGCTATTTATGGTTATAATAAGACTTTCTTCTTTTTACACCAAGATTAAAAAAAAAATCCCCCCAAAACCTAACAAATAACCTCCTTCCCCCCTCCAAAAAAGACAAAACACAAAATCCAAACACCAACTTCATTCTCAGCTAAGATCTTTGGAAGCCTACCTCATTATATTCAAAATACAAAACTGATCCTTTAAGGTCAGGTACAATAAAGTATAAATCTATCTTATCTAGGGTCTGCCTGAAAAAATAACTCCACTTTGATTTTGTTTTGCAAGAGAAGAAAACAGCTAAAGAGTACATAATTTAGCTAACAGGCTAGGTTCTTTGGGTAAATCTGGTATCAGCTTTACCCAAAGAACCTTGTCTGCTTATATCCTTAGACCAACACGGCTACAACTTATCCCACTGTAATTCAGCTAACAGGAATTTATTCCTTTTAATTGCCTGTCTGAACTTTTAAATCTATTCCAAATAGAATATTTTAAATTTAAACATAAAAAATATCTCTGAGGTTGCAGGCCCTGCAGTATGATAGCAGCATGCTACAGGGACTAGAGTTCAAATGCCCAGGGACCAGCTTGGGGTGGATACAGTGTGTTCAACTACTGGAATTTGTGGGAAATATGAAATAATGTGCATTATTCATGAGTCACACGCTTTGGCCAATGCCCAAAGTGTAAATCACCTAGATTCAGAGAAGCTTCATCCAGTCCTTACATGGAAGGAGGGTTGGTATAAATGTGGAACCTTTTAGGATAGTAAGAAGTACCATGAATAGAAGTGGGATCTGACTTTTTAAAGAAGATGCGTGTCCAAAATGTGCCTAATTTATGCATGTGGTTACTGCAACCACCTCTGCCAGTTTTCTCAGGTGTTCGAAACTATTTGGTCGCAGCATTATGGCCAGGAGGTGGTGGTGGTGGCACAGTGGAGCACCACCACGACAGTGGGGACAGAGCGGGAGAGTGAGGCCAGCAGACCTCAAGCGGTGGGGGGGAGAGCAAAGGGGGGGCGGGGAGCGGCCCTGGGCCAACATGATAGGGGGAGGGAGAAGGGAGGAGCAGGCCTGGGCCTGATGCAACAGGGGAGGGGGAGGAGAGGAGAAGGGTCAGGGGGAGGGGAGGAGTGGGCTTGGCCCTGACCCTGGTGGGGGAGGGGGAGAAGAGGGCCTGGGCCTGCGCCCGACCCGGCGGAGGACGGGGGGAGGAGCGGGCCCAGGCTTGACCCGAGGGTGGGAGAGGTGAGGAGTGGGGCTGAACCCAACCTGGCAGGGGAAGTGTGGGGAAGAGAGGGCGGGGGACTGCCAGACACAGGGCTCCATCCTGACCTGCCCATCATTCTTGATGAGCAACTTGCTAGTTCATCAATAAGTACAGTACAAAATTATGACTTGCTTGTCTTGGTGTCAGGCGTCCTCCACCAACTTTTCTATGACTATTACAAATGCTTCCCAAAAGTTCCAGACTATGACACTCTTGTGGAGTAAGGAGCCTGGGCCAAACAATAATCCTGGCTTCTATTTTATGAACATGTTTGGGAAGTGGCATCGACTTATGGGGGCTTGATCTCCCCTCATAATTCTCTTTGACGCAGCAATTTATCCTAGAAGGCCTTTTAAAACTTCTCAGAGGTTACTGCTTTTGGAAGCTAGACAATTTGAGATAGATAACCAGAAAGTAGAACATTGAAAAGTTTCAGCCAAACTAGTAGGGATGCAAAACAGAGATACAACAACTGAGAACATATACACACACCTATTGTGGGCATGTTGAACTAACAAATTTAATCACTCGTTACACCCTATCAATGAGAGACAATTCAATTCTCTTGCCTAGACACTGTGGTAGCAATGGAAACCTATATATAGTAGCAGCATCTCTCCACATGAGCCCCAAAACCTCTCTCCCAGTTGCTCTTAAATTTTGGCTCTTCTATTTCTTTTGCACCGTATAGTGCAGGACAGCACTGTCAGAGTTAAAAAAAAGAAAAAAAAAGTCATGTTTAGCCTGAGGATTCATGAGGCACATCAGCCAAGACTTCAATATTTTTGAAAAAATTAAGTGAGTGAATATATGAGCTTAAAAAATAAAAACACTCATCTCAATCACATTTGCAGCTCCTCTCCTGGGACATTATATATTAAATCTACTTTGAGAATATGTCTATTCTTTAGAAATTCCTAATTAAATGCAAACCATGCAAATTCACCTATGGTAGAAATATTTTAAATAAATATCATACATTAAAATTTACCACTTATAATCACCTCATAGGAATAATATATCTTACATTTATAAATTAAGAGTGTGAAGACTTTAAAAAGTATTTGAAGAACACGCGTAGCCAACATAACTATTTTCCTGGGGAAACAGAGAGGAAGAAACAGGACTTAGTAGATTCATACACCAAGTATTAATCATCAACATTACCATAAAAAAGTCAAAAGACTGATTCTACAACTGTGGCAGTGGCTGCAATATGAGTATCATTAGGTTGGTAACAGATGGAGAGAGAAAAACAATACTGTGACAGGAGGTACAGAATTTTTTCACAGGAGAGTCACACGGAGGTGATCCAGGCCAGGATCAAGCCCACCGATTATTACCCCACGGTCCTAGTCCATGTGGGTACTAATCATGCGGCCAGGAGAACCCCCGATCACCTGATGGCGGACTACAGTGCTCTGGGTGGCGTGCTGAAGGAGTTCGGTGCACAGGTGGTTTTCTCTTCCATCCTACCAGTGAACGGACAAGGAAGACGGCAGGAGAACTGCATCCGAGAAACCAACTGGCAGCTTCGGCAGTGGTGTCTCGAGGCAGGCTTTGGCTTCCTGGACAATGACCTGCACATCACAACGAGGGACATACTCAGCTGGGATGGGCTTCACCTGTCCCCCAAAGGTAAGCGTGTGTTTTCTACTAGGTTGGCGGATCTCCTCCGGCGGGCTTTAAACTAGGCTCGTCGGGGGGAGGGGAATACGAGGGCAGGGGAAGCTGTGGACCACCAAACCATGTGGCACCCACAAGGACAGCCCAGCCTGAAGAAGGAGGACATTGGAAACCTGGAAGCCATGGGGAGACCAGCACTACAGAACAGGTAAGAAACAAGAAGGTAAGAAACAATGGGCCCCTTGGGACTCGGAGCGGGGGGGCAGCAAAGGCACCAGTCACAGGGCTCAAGTGCCTATATACTAATGCTAGGAGCATGGGGAACAAGCAGGATGAACTAGCGCTCCTGCTTGCACTAAACACCTATGACTTAGTGGGGCTAACAGAGACCTGGTGGGATTCATCCCATGACTGGGCGGTACATATTGAGGGCTATAGATTGTACAGAAAGGACAGGGTGGGGAAGAAAGGGGGGGGGGTTGCACTTTATGTCAGTGAGCAATATACATCAACCCTCATCAAGACAGAATCCAAGGTTGAGGAAGTAGAAGGATTGTGGGTTAGGCTACATGGGGGGCAAGGAGAAAGGGATTTGGTGGTAGGGGTCTGCTACAGACCCCCACACCAAGGGGAAGAAATAGATGCGGGGCTCCTGAGGCAACTCTCGGAGACCATAAAAGCTAAAGAGGCGGTAGTCATGGGGGACCTAAACTACCCGGACATCTGCTGGGAGACGCAGACGGCAGGACCCACCGCTCACGCAGGTTTCTAACCTGTGTACAGGACCTCCACCTGACACAGGAGGTGCATGGTCCCACTAGGGGGAATGCCACACTGGATCTGGTATTGGCAACAGGGGATGACATGATAGGGGACCTCCAGATCGGTAGCCATTTGGGAGACAGTGATCACTTAATAATAGAATTCAACATAAGACGTCGAGTGGGTAAGGTAAGTAGTAGGGTGAAAGTGCTAGACTTTAGGAAAGCTGATCTCAATGCACTCAGGCGATTAGTCAAGGACGCACTGCAGAGTAGGAGTTTTGAAGGGATGGGAGCCCAAGAAGGGTGGCTGTGCCTTAAGGAAACGATCCTTTGGGCACAAAGCAAGACAATCCCCGAGCGAGGCAAAAAAGGGAAAGGGGCCAGGAGGCTTCCATGACTGACCAGAGAAATCCAGGGCAGCCTAAGGGCCAAAAGGGGAGCACATAAAAAGTGGAAACAGGGTGAGATCACTAAAGATGAATATACCTCCTCTGCTCGTGCTTGTAGGGAGGCAGTTAGGTGGACCAAAGCTACCATGGAGCTGAGGATGGCAACCCAAGTAAAAGACAACAAGAAATTGTTTTTTAGATATATTGGGAGTAAAAGGAAGGCCCAGGGAGGAATAGGACCCCTGCTAAATGGGCAGAAACAATTGGTGACAGACAGGGGGGACAAGGCTGAACTCCTCAACGAGTTCTTTGCCTCAGTGTTCCTAAGTGAGGGGCACAACAAGTCTCTCACTGGGGTTGTAGAGAGGCAGCAGCAAGGCGCCAGACTTCCACGCGTAGATCCTGAGGTGGTGCAGAGTCACTTGGAAGAACTGGATGCCTTTAAGTCGGCAGGCCCGGATGAGCTCCATCCGAGGGTGCTAAAGGCACTGGCCGACATCATTGCAGAGCCACTGGCAGGAATATTCGAACACTCATGGCGCACGGGCCAAGTCCTGGAGGACTGGAAAAGGGCCAATGTGGTCCCCATTTTCAAAAAAGGGAGGAAGGAGGACCCAGGCAACTATAGGCCAGTCAGTCTCACCTCCATCCTTGGCAAAGTCTTTGAAAAAATTATCAAGGCTCACATTTGTGAGAGCCCGGCAGGGCAAATTATGCTGAGGGGAAATCAGCACGGGTTTGTGGCGGGCAGATCGTACCTGACCAATCTAGTCTCTTTCTATGACCAGGTTACGAAACGCCTGGACACAGAAGTAGGGGTGGATGTTGTATACTTAGACTTCAGGAAGGCCTTCGATACGGTATCCCACCCCATACTGGTGAACAAGTTAAGAGGCTGTGATGTGGATGACTACACAGTCCGGTGGGTGGCGAATTGGCTAGAGGGTCGCACCCAAAGAGTCGTGGTGGATGGGTCGGTCTCGACCTGGAAGGGTGTGGGCAGCGGGGTCCCGCAGGGCTCGGTCCTTGGACCGATACTCTTTAATGTCTTCATCAGTGACTTGGACGAGGGAGTCAAATGTACTCTGTCCAAGTTTGCAGATGACACAAAGCTATGGGGAGAAGTGGACACGCCGGAGGGCAGGGAACAGCTGCAGGCAGACCTGGATAGGTTGGACAAGTGGGCAGAAAACAACAGGATGCAGTTCAACAAGGAGAAATGCAAAGTGCTGCACCTAGGGAGGAAAAATGTCCAGCACACCTACAGCCTAGGGAATGACCTGCTGGGTGGCACAGAGGTGGAAAGGGATCTTGGAGTCCTAGTGGACTCCAAGATGAACATGAGTCGGCAGTGTGATGAAGCCATCAGAAAAGCCAATGGCACTTTATCGTGCATCAGCAGATGCATGACAAATAGGTCCAAGGAGGTGATACTTCCCCTCTATAGGGCGCTGGTCAGACCGCAGTTGGAGTACTGCGTGCAATTCTGGGCGCCACACTTCAAGAAGGATGCGGATAACCTGGAGAGGGTCCAGAGAAGGGCAACTCGTATGGTCAAGGGCCTGCAGACCAAGCCCTACGAGGAGAGACTAGAGAAACTGGACCTTTTCAGCCTCCGCAAGAGAAGGTTGAGAGGCGACCTTGTGGCTGCCTATAAGTTCATCACGGGGGCACAGAAGGGAATTGGTGAGTATTTATTCACCAAGGCGCCCCCGGGGGTTACAAGAAACAATGGCCACAAGCTAGCAGAGAGCAGATTTAGACTGGACATTAGGAAGAACTTCTTCACAGTTCGAGTGGCCAAGGTCTGGAACGGGCTCCCAACGGAGGTGGTGCTCTCCCCTACCCTGGGGGTCTTCAAGAGGAGGTTAGATGAGTATCTAGCTGGGGTCATCTAGACCCAGCACTCTTTCCTGCTTATGCAGGGGGTTGGACTTGATGATCTATTGAGGTCCCTTCCAACCCTAACATCTATGAATCTATGAATGGTAAGATGAAAATTTGAGGCTTATACATCTTTTCCATTAAATAAAGCAAACAGTCGTGTTAAGTTCTGTATGTAATATATTTTCCCTGTCCAAATAAATTATTTTGCAGCATATTTTTAAACTGGTTTCTGACAGAAATATTGTGTCAGCCAGGACAGATAGTGCATAACATAGTTAAAATCCAGTTGAAAATACTCAATGTGTTTTTTTTTAAACTAAAGGAAACCTCATCCTAAAAATGCAACTAAGCTTAGAGGGCATGATTACAGTATTGGGATTATGCCCACATCCTCCACTGATCAATATAACTATGTTACCAAAACTGTTTTTAAAAATGAGTACCAAGCTAAGGGAAAGTGAAGTATGGAAGAGACCTTACAAACTTTAAGCTACAAAGAATGAGTGGCTTAGAAAAACTGATCTACTACTACCTTCTGGCAGAAGCACCCAGATCACAGTAGAGAAGCACTCTTCTTTCTTGAGCTCAGGTGGACAGTCAAAAAAACCCAAAAAGGAGAGTGTCCACTTTTCTATTATATTTATTCTGTCCCTAATATATTTTCTCTTAGCACACTTCTTTACCTGGGCCTCCAATTTCTGAGGTGCTAAGTACCCTCATTCCTACTGGAGCTCCCTTCGCAGAATCAGGCCCTTTAGCTTTCAGACAGCAAGACAACACAGATAAAAATGGTGTGTACGTACACCTGAGAAAAGGATCAGAATCACTGAGGTATATCCTTGCAGCAGAATAGATATCTGGAGTTCAGGAGCTAGTTACATGTTAGAATTAAGATTTATTACCCCATAGTTCTAGAACGTCACTGGCTGACTAATTTGTGAGAGGGAGCATCATATGAAGTACAAGTAGATTAGATCTATGCAGCTTTGATCTTTCTTTTGTGAAAACTGTCTTCTAAATAACAAATAACAAAATTGTCTTCTAAATAACAAAATTAGTGCACAGAGTCACAAGCACCGAGTGTGGATACATCATATATCTACTGTGAGCCCTGGCTTGCTCTGCAGACTTAAGAAGGATCTTGATCCAGTTTACCTTCTTGAATACTAAGTACATACTATACTGGAGAAAGATGCTGAAACATAAAAGCCCCACAAGTTGATGCTTTAAAAAAAACAAAAAACAAAAAAAAAACAACTTGCTGAGCCTTTAGATCTTAAACATAAAAACTGGAGATGGAAAAATTGTGGTCCAAGGAATAAAGTGCAATAATAATCAGTTAATTTATGTTAAAAAATCCTTCCAATTCTATTACAGTTTCTCCTCTTTGAATGCTATATTTTGTGTTTTGCGGTGATTTGTACATCTTTAAATTACTTTATTGAATGTTTCTTGCTTCTGTCTCCATCTTTCCAGTACTGCTCAGTCTGCATTTCTGTAAGCCGTGAGATGGTACGTTGAAATGCAAAGATTTCTTCCTCTCCTGTAAACATGGAAAGTCCTTCAGCTGAATCCTAGATTGATATGTAAAAAATAGTACAAAATTGTGAGAAACAGAACAGCATCTTATCCAAACTGTATCTTTCCATGCTTTAGAGAGCTAATACTAAATACATAAATAAATAAATAAAAATCCATACTTTGCCTAATAAATCCTCTGTTGAATTATAACAACGAATTATAGCAAAGACTTAGAAGTAAGACAATGATGTTGGAGCCTTCTATTTTCATTTTTCTTTTGATTTGAACTAAGAATACAACTACATTTTCTTGATTCTTTTAATGTATTATTATTAAAGTTTATTTGCTTATCTTAATCTCTGATAATATTTTACATTAAAAATAAATATCGAGTACTATGAACTTAAGCAAACAGAACTTAGCCAATATCTTTTGGGGCAATATTGCTTGCCTTGGTTATACTATGATGCAAACAGCCAAACAGTTAATCCACTTTAATCTCCCCAAAATGCAACAATTGTAGAGAAGTGCTCTGTCTGGAGTCATTCAGCGAAAACATTTTAAAAAGCTCTTAGCAGTTGTACTAAAATACCCAGCTACATTCTCTGAGATGAGAGAAACCTAGCAAGGGGCATTCAGAATAGCATTCAGCATACTGATTCATAAGGTAGTCTTGCATATCTATAAAAAGGTAGGAAAAAAAAAAGAGTTCCAATTGTGAAACATACTGAGCTATGATAATGCCTGAATGTAACCCTTCTCTTACATCAGGGTTAGACTTAGCTCATTGTTTTTGTACATAGCTGAGTGAACACTTGGAATAGTAAGAAAGGCAATGATCCACAAATTTATGCAAAATGGTTCTCCACCTAGTCATCTTCTCTTTTGGCATATGTAGGAGAGCATAAGTTTATGTTATAAAAGCAACAAATATGCCACACAGATTCTAGTGGAAAGCAACATATCATCAGTTAAACATTCACTAGACTTTTTCGTAAAAAGCTGCCATGATTATCAGACCAAAACCAATTAGATTCTTTTGTAACAAAAGAAGATGATGTTAATATTACTTACCTGGCTCAACCCCAAGTCATCCATCAATACCCTACTTTCCTCCAGCCCACCATCATGGTATTCTTGCAGAAACACGCTTTGGAGAGGCATGGATGCAGAACAAATAATACGAACCTGAAATATGGGAAAATGTGAAATGATACAATTACTTGTGCTTTACAATGAAGGGGAAAAAAAATCCATTTCATGAAAAAGGTATTTGAAAAATTCTGCGGTAGTTTTTCCAAGTATCTTTCATCACTTTCATTGACTAGCATTCACCAATGCTGTTACCTGAATATATTATTTAGTCCTTTGCTAGTAAATAGACTTTAATGTTTAAGAACCAATCTTTGTTTTAATAGATTCTTGATCCAGAAATTATCACTGATTGCTGTCAGGGGAGAGGAGCCTGTCTAGTAAACAGAGTCATTAAATATTTTAAATATATTTTCTGTATGTTCAGGTGCAAAGTGTTTATAGGCCTGATTTACTGTTTAAAATAAACAACTCTTTAACATCTTCATCAATGATCTGGATTCAGGAGTCAGATGTGAACTGGGCAAGCTCACGGACAATACCAAATTATGGGGGAGGGCGGTCACACTGCAGGACAGGCTAGGGATACAGGCCAACTTGGACAAACTCTTAAGGTGGGCCGGCCAAAACCCTTCAATGCAGAGAAGTACAAGGTTCTGCACCTCAGTAGGAAGAACCCCCAGCATACTTAAAAGGCTCAGCAGTGCTATGGTTGCTAGCACCACGGCCGAAAGGGACTTGGGGGTCTTGATTGGCCATAAGATGAATATGAGCCACCAATGTGATGCTGTGGCTGGCAAAGCTAACCAAACTCTGGCGTGCATCCACTGATGCATCTCAAGCGAAATCAGGGAAGTCATCCTCTCACTTTACTCGAGCTTGGTGAGACCGCAGATGGAGTACTGTGTCCAGTATTGGGCCCCCCACTTCAGGAAGGATGCGGAAAAGCTTGAGAAGTCCAGAGGAGGAGTCACTCGTATGATTACAGGCCTGAAGGGGGAATGCTGAGGGGAAACCAGCACGGGTTCATAGCAGGCAGATCGTGCCTGACTAATCTAGTCTCTTTTTATGACCAGGTTACGAAACGCCTGGACACAGGAGGAGGGGTGAATGTCGTATACTTAGACTTCAGGAAGGCCTTCGATACGGTATCCCACCCCATACTGGTGAACAAGTTAAGAGGCTGTGACTTGGATGACCACACAGTCCAGTGGGTGGCGAACTGGCTAGAGGGTCGCACCCAGACAGTCGTGGTGGATGGGTCGGTTTCGTCCTGGAAGGGTGTGGGCAGTGGGGTCCCGCAGGGCTCGGTCCTTGGACCGATACTCTTTAATGTCTTCATCAGCGACTTGGACGAAGGAGTGAAATGTACTCTGTCCAAGTTTGCAGATGACACAAAGCTATGGGGAGAAGTGGACACGCCGGAGGGCAGGGAACAGCTACAAGCAGACCTGGACAGGTTGGACAAGTGGGCAGAAAACAACAGAATGCAGTTCAACAAGGAGAAATGCAAAGTGCTGCACCTAGGGAGGAAAAATGTCCAGCACACCTACAGCCTAGGGAATGACCTGCTGGGTGGCACGGAAGTGGAAAGGGATCTTGGAGTCCTAGTGGACTCCAAGATGAACATGAGTCGGCAGTGTGACGAAGCCATCAGAAAAGCCAATGGCACTTTATCGTGCATCAGCAGATGCATGACGAATAGATCCAAGGAGGTGATACTTCCCCTCTATCGGGCGCTGGTCAGACCACAGTTGGAGTACTGTGTGCAATTCTGGGCACCGCACTTCAAGAAGGATGCAGATAACCTGGAGAGGGTCCAGAGAAGGGCCACTCGTATGGTTAAGGGCCTGCAGACCAAGCCCTACGAGGAGAGACTAGAGAACCTGGACCTTTTCAGCCTCCGCAAGAGAAGGTTGAGAGGCGACCTTGTGGCTGCCTATAAGTTCATCACGGGGGCACAGAAGGGAATTGGTGAGGTTTTATTCACCAAGGCGCCCCCGGGGGTTACAAGAAATAATGGCCACAAGCTAGCAAAGAGCAGAGTTAGACTAGACATTAGGAAGAACTTCTTCACAGTTCGAGTGGCCAAGGTCTGGAACGGGCTCCCAAGGGAGGTGGTGCTCTCCCCTACCCTGGGGGTCTTCAAGAGGAGGTTAGATAAGCATCTAGCTGGGGTCATTTAGACCCAGCACGCTTTCCTGCCTATGCAGTGGGTCGGACTCGATGATCTACTGAGGTCCCTTCCGACCGTAACATCTATGAATCTATGAAGAGCAAGCCATACAAGGAAAGCCTCACAGATATGGGACTGTTCAGCCTAGAAAAGAGAAGACTTTGGGGGGATTTGGTGGCAGCTTACAAATATATCAGGGGATAGGATCAGGGGCTAGGCAAACAACTATTCACCAAAGCACCTTAGGGGAAAACCAGGAGTAATGGTTATAAACTCCTTGAAGGTTTCAGACTGGATATAAGGAAAAGACTCTACAATAGATTCCCAGCGGGGGTGGTGCAGGCACCTACACTGGAGATCTTCAAAAGGAGACTGGATGTACACCTTGCTGTGGTTATTTGACCCCAGCAGTCTTTCCTGCCCAGAGCAGGGGGGCTGGACCCAATGATGTCACGAGGTCCCTTCCAGCCCTAAACTTCTGTGAATCTCTGAATATGAGCATCAATGGAAGTCAAGGGAAGTGATTCTTCCTTTCTCTTCAGCAGTTGTGAGGCCTGGTGACCGGTGTGTCTAGTTTTAGTTTTGGTTGCTATACTTCAAGATAGACATGAATAAAATTAGAAAGAGTCCAACAGAGTCTGACAAAAATTATTAGAGGTCTGGGAAACATGATTTATGAAGGAAGTGTGGAAGAACTGGCATTATTTAGCCTGGAGAAGAGAAGGCTGAGAAGGGAATTGATAACAGTCCTTACTTACCTGAAAGGTGGTTACAAAGAGGATGATGACAGACTATTTTCTGTGGCTGCAGGTGACAGGACAAGGAGTAATAGTCTTAAATTGCAGCAAGAGAAATACAGGTTGGATTTTTAGGAAGAACTTGCTCACTCCGACAGGAATTAAGTATTGGAACAGGTTATCTAGACAGGTTGTGGAATTGTCATCCTTGAAAGTTTTGAAGAACAGGATAGGCAATTGTCTTAGGGCCTTGTCACACAGGATGCTTAACACACGATTTATCTGAAATTATAATAAGCCAGTGGTCTCCAACCATTTTAAGTAGGAGATCATTTTTGGAATTTAAAAGCAACCCAAGATCTACCATATGCCTAGCTGGTAAGTCTGAGGGGAGGGAAGGGGAAGAGCAGATCAAGGTGGAGGGAGAAAGAATTATTTGGGGGCATGCCCCTCCAGCAGGTAAGTCTATGGGGGAAGAGGCGGGGGCAGGGGGAAGGGCCATAGGGGGGGAGCACATTGAGGCCCCAGCCCTAGCCCCACTCCTGCTGGGACCTCAATATGCCCCACCCCCCCACAGTGGTGAGGGAGGGAGTGGGGCCAGGGCAGGGGCAGGCCCTGGACAGCTGGGACAGGGCATGGGACTGAGCCATGAGTGGCTCATCTGGGAGGCATGGGGGGGCATGGGTGACATGTGCCCCCAGATTTGCATGTGGGGCGGGGCAGGATGGGTTGCAGTGACAACCTGGGGCCATGCTCTTCCTGGTGGGGATGCTGGGCCATGCTGCGCTCAGGTCAGGAGACGGTGGTGGAAATGGAGCTACGGGGAAGGAGGGGAGGGAGGGAGTTGCAGCCACCCCAAAATTTGCCGTAACCCTCCCCAATTCCTCCCTCCCAGCACTGCTGCCACCCTCCTCAAGCACAGCGTGGCCCAGCCCCCCAACTAGGAAGAGCCCAGCGCAGCCTTCCAGCCCTAGCCCACCCTCCTCTAGACGAGCCGCAGATCCTGGGCATATGGCCCCCATGCCTGCCGGGGGGGGGGGGGGAGAGAGAAGAGGGAGGGGAAGGCTGCTCTGGGTTCTTCCCAGAGGGGGACCTGGGCTGTGCTGCACTTGGGGTGGGTGACAGCGGCACTGGGATAAGATATTGACAGCTATTTCTTTTCCCTGCAGGACCAGGCACCTAAGGAAGAAGCAGCCCGGGGAGTGCCCTCCACAGCAGAGTGGCAGACGGTCACATCCAGGACCAGAGCTGCTCGCAGCGAACAGGTACCAGTTCCTCCAGTCTGACTGGAGAACAGGTATGAGGCCCTGGCAACCCTGCAGGAGATGGAAGGAGAGGAGGAAACCCTTGGGCAGGAAGCAACACCACATTCTCCACACTCTGAACAGGTCAAGAGATCCAAGCGGACCCAGAGGAGGAGGTGACGAGTGCTCGTCATAGGCAACTCCATCCTGAGAGGTACAGAAGGGCCCATCTGTCGCCAGGACCCCTCAACATGAGAGGTATACTGCCTGCCCGGAGCAAAGATTCGGGATGTGACAGAAGTAATCCAGGCCACAATCAAGCCCACCGATTACTACCCCATGGTCCTAGTCCATGTGGGTACTAATCATGCGGCCAGGAGAACCCCCGATCACCTAATGGTGGACTACAGTGCTCTGGGCGGCGTGCTGAGGGAGTTTGGTGCACAGGTGGTATTCTCTTCCATCCTACCAGTGAACGGACAAGGAAGACGGCATGAGAACTGCATCACAGAGACCAACTGGCAGCTTCGGCAGTGGTGTCTTGAGGCAGGCTTCGGCTTCCTGGACAACGACCCGCACATTACGACAAGGGACATGCTCAGTTGGGATGGGCTTCACCTGTCCCCCAAAGGTAAGCATGTGTTTTCTTCTAGGTTGGCGGATCTCCTCCGGCGGGCTTTAAACTAGGCTCGTTGGGGGAGGGGAAGATGAGGGCAGGGGGAAGCTGTGCACCACCAAACCATGTGGCACCCACAAGGACAGCCCAGCCTGAAGAAGGAGAACATTGGGAACCTGCAAGCCATGGAGCGGCCAACACTACAGCACAGGTAAGCAACGAGAAGGTAAGAAATAAGGGGCCCCTTGGGATTCGGAGCGGGGGGGCAGCAAAGGCACCAGTCACAGGGCTCAAGTGCCTATATACTAATGCTAGGAGCATGGGGAACAAGCAGGATGAACTAGCGTTCCTGCTTGCAGAAAACACCTATGACTTAGTAGGGCTAACAGAAACCTGGTGGGATTCATCCCACGACTGGGCAGTACATATTGAGAGTTATAGACTGTACAGAAAGGACAGGGTGGGGAAGAAAGGGGGAGGGGTTGCGCTCTATGTCAATGAGCAATATACATTGACCCTCATCAAGACGGAATCCAAGGATGAGGAAGTAGAAGGATTGTGGGTTAGGCTACATGGGGGGCAAGGAGAAAGGGATTTGGTGGTAGGGGTCTGCTACAGACCCCCACACCAAGGGGAAGAAATAGATTTGGGGCTCCTGAGGCAGCTCTCGGAGACCATAAAAGCTAAAGAGGTGGTAGTCATGGGGGACCTAAACTACCCAGACATCTGCTGGGAGATGCAGATGGCAAAGTCCCACCATTCACGCAGGTTTCTAACCTGTGTACAGGACCTCCACCTGACACAGGAGGTACACGGTCCCACTAGGGGGAATGCCTTACTGGATCTGGTATTGGCAACGGGGGATGACATGGTAGGGGACCTACAGATCGGTAGACATCTGGGGGACAGTGATCACCTAATAATAGAATTCTTCATAAGACGTCGAATGGGTAAGGTAACTAGTAGGGTGAAAGTGCTAGACTTTAGGAAAGCTGATTTCAATGAACTCAGGCGATTAGTCAAGGACGCACTGCAGAGTAGGAGTTTTGAAGTGATGGGAGCCCAAGAAGGGTGGCTGTGCCTTAAGGAAATGATCCTTCAGGCACAAAGGGAGACGATCCCGATGCAAAGAAAAAGAGGGAAAGGGGCCAGGAGGCTTCCTTGGCTGACCAGAGAAATCCAGGGCAGCCTAAGGGCCGAAAGGGGAGCACATAAAAAGTGGAAACAGGGAGAGATCACCAAAGGTGAATATACCTCCTCTGCTCGTGCTTGTAGGGAGGCAGTTAGGCGGGCCAAAGCTACCATGGAGCTGAGGATGGCATCCCAAGTAAAGGACATCAAGAAATTGTTCTTTAGATATATTGGGAGTAAAAGGAAGGCCCAGGGTGGAATAGGACCCCTGCTAAATGGGCAGAAGCAATTGGTGACGGACAGAGGGGACAAGGCTGAACTCCTCAACGAGTTCTTTGCCTCAGTGTTCCTAAGAGAGGGGCATGACAAGTCTCTCACTGGGGTTGTAGAGAGGCAGCAGCAAGGTGCCAGACTACCATGCGTAGACCCTGAGGTGGTGCAGAGTCACTTGGAAGAACTGGATGCCTTTAAGTCGGCAGGCCCGGATGAGCTCCATCCAAGGGTGCTGAAGGAACTGGCCGACATCATTGCAGAGCCACTGGCGGGAATATTCAAACGCTCGTGGCGCACGGGCCAAGTCCCGGAGGACTGGAAAAGGGCCAATGTGGTCCCCGTTTTCAAGAAAGGGAGGAAGGAGGACCCAGGCAACTATAGGTCAGTCAGTCTCACCTCCATCCTTGGCAAAATCTTTGAAAAAATTATCAAGGCTCACATTTGCGAGAGCCCGGCAGGACAAATTATGCTGAGGGGAAACCAGCACGGGTTCGTGGCAGGCAGATCGTGCCTGACTAATCTAGTCTCTTTTTATGACCAGGTTACGAAACGCCTGGACACAGAAGTAGGGGTGGATGTCGTATACTTAGACTTCAGGAAGGCCTTCGATACGGTATCCCACCCCATACTGGTGAACAAGTTAAGAGGCTGTGACTTGGATGACCACACAGTCCAGTGGGTGGTGAACTGGCTACAGGGTCGCACCCAGAGAGTCGTGGTGGATGGGTCGGTTTCATCCTGGAAGGGTGTGGGCAGTGGGGTCCCGCAGGGCTCGGTCCTTGAACCGATACTCTTTAATGTCTTCATCAGTGACTTGGACGAGGGAGTGAAATGTACTCTGCCCAAGTTTGCGGATGACACAAAGCTATGAGGAGAAGTGGACACGTCGGAGGGCAGGGAACAGCTGCAAGCAGACCTGGACAGGTTGGACAAATGGGCAGAAAACAACAGAATGCAGTTCAACAAGGAGAAATGCAAAGTGCTGCACCTAGGGAGGAAAAATGTCCAGCATACCTACTGCCTAGGAAATGACCTGCTGGGTGGCATGAAAGTGGAAAGGGATCTTGGAGTCCTAGTGGAACATGAGTCGGCAGTGTGACGAAACCATCAGAAAAGCCAATGGCACTTATTCATGCATCAGCAGATGCATGACGAATAGATCCAAAGAGGTGATACTTCCCGTCTATCGGGCGCTGGTCAGACCGCAGTTGGGAGTACTGCGTGCAATTCTGGCCGCCGCACTTCAAGAGGGATGCGGATAACCTGGAGACGGTCCAGAGAAGGGCCACTCGTATGGTTAAGGGCTTGCAGACCAAGCCCTACGAGGAGAGACTAGAGAACCTGGACCTTTTCAGCCTCCGCAAGAGAAGGTTGAGAGGCGACCTTGTGGCTGCCTATAAGTTCATCACAGGGGCACAGAAGGGAATTGGTGAGGTTTTATTCACCAAGGCGCCCCCGGGGGTTACAAGAAATAATGGCCACAAGCTAACAGACAGCAGATTTAGACTGGACATTAGGAAGAACTTCTTCACAGTTCGAGTGGCCAAGGTCTGGAACAGGCTCCCAAGGGAGGTGGTGCTCTCCTCTACCCTGGGGGTCTTCAAGAGGAGGTTGGATATGCATCTAGCTGGGGTCATCTAGACCCAGCAATCTTTCCTGCCTATGCAGGGGGTCGGACTCATTGATCTATTGAGGTCCCTTCTGACCCTAACATCTATGAATCTATATTAGGAGGGGCTACAGTGAATTTTTGGGTGGCTGCAGCGCCCCCCATAGCCTCACTCCCAGCGACACCGCTACTGCTGCCTGGCTCAAGTGCAGCCCAGCCCAACATCCTTGCTGGGAAAAGCCTGACGCTGCCCCAGCCCCAACCCACAGCCCACTCCACCTGGTGTGTAGATCCTGGGGCACATGCCCTCCATGCCCTCCCATGGTGCGTGACCCACCCGCTTCCAGCGTCCCCCCCCCAGACGAACCACTCATGGCTCTGTCTCCCACCCCAGCTGTGCAGGGCCTGCCCCTGCCCCAGCCCCACTCTGTCCCTCACCGCTGGTGCAGCCGCCCATGCTGCCCCATGTTTGGGGGGGGCATGTGCCCCACCCCCCCATCTGTGCACAGTGGAGGTGGCTGCCGTTGTGGGCTGGGCTTTGCACCCCGAGCTCCGCTGCAGCTGGACGCCACGTGCATCCTGCCGCTGGGCTGAGCTGCACTCACACATAGCCAGCTGAAGCAGGGCTCAAGGTACAGTGGGCAGTGGCAGCCACCTTTGACCCCACAGAGAAGGGGGGCATGTGCCCCCAGGGCCTAGACTGGGGTGCACCCAGCAGCAGGAGGCCCCCTCCCCCCCCCCCGGCTCCAATCCTTCCGCCACCTGGCCGAGTTAGGGCCCCACTCACCTTTCCCTGCTCCTGTGTGCTGCATTCAGTCCATTCCTCACTGTGGGGGCCTTGATCTGGCCCCTGCATCTTCCCACCCCCACAGACTGACCTGCTGGGCTGGGGGGGGGGCACATGTGCATACACGCCCACCCCCTCCAGCCTAGGATCGAACAAAAGAGGCTCCCCAATTGTCTGGTTGGGGACCACTGCCGTAAGCATTACTGTGTCATATTAAGAGGTTCAAATGTGTTCTGAGCAGGCACATGATGATGCTTGCTAAGATCTCAGCTCACTATGGACAGGGCTGGAGCCTGCTGCACCCACCCCCTGTCCTTCCCTTCCTCCATCCCTGACACTGACCCCAGCAGTGGACACCACAGATCACATGTCTGCCCATGATAGTATGCAACTCCCATACCCAAAGCCCATGACCTCCCTGCTACATAACCAGGACTGCCTAATCTGGGAGCACCTGCCACTGGCACACAGAGGCAAGCTAGGTTTCTTCTGCTAACAGCAGGCAGAGGGAGGCACAGAAAGGCCAAGTCTAGGAGAAGGTGCTGCTTTTGCTGCTGGATCTGCACCTACCCTGGATCCACAGGATGAACTGAGTCTCTGCCACTGGCAGTCTTGAACCAGCTCTAGTGTGGTGCAGGGGCTGGAACTAAAAATCATCTGATATCAAGCTCCATATTATGTGTGATCTGTTGATTGTCAGCCCCAGCCCCAGCACCACACCAGGGTCTTATATTCATGATATCTCCATGGAGCAGTCCACTGATTGCTGAACATGTGTTACTTACTATGACCTGGAGATTCTCCTCCCACGAAAAGTCTTAACCTTGCTACTATATGATTGTACTTTGTACGTGTTTTACTCTCCGAACACATGGATGCTTGCATTTTAAGAGCAGTTAATATGTCTTAAATCTAATGTGAGATGGCCACTAGATAGGGACAATCCTGCCTAAAGCAGGAGGTTGGACCCAACCATCTCTTAAGGTCCCTTCAAGCTTTACTTTTCTATGCTTTTGTTAATCTAACCTACTGTATACATAATTTCTTAGAAAATATAACAATATCTACAATTTCTAAAGCCAGTATATAACTTTTAAGTAACTGAACTAACTTCAGTAGACCACTCACGTGATTCAAATTAGATACATGCTTAAGTATTTTGCTGAATCAGGGCCCTTGTGATCACTGATCATCTTGCCAGGACATTCTTGAGAAGTCTCAATTGATATGTCCTGATTACATAAATATTTAAGTGTGTGCATATGTAATCACACATAGTATGGAGCATAATATCTTTCATTACTTTTTAAAAAAATGATCAGCTTAAACAAGAAATGGCTTTTTCTGTTGTTTTAATAGTGCTGATTTTGCTTTCATGATTGAAGCCTTTGTAAATCCAAGTTAAGTGCGACATTTATCGTTACTATTCCATTAGCAGTTCTGCAACCTGATCTAATGTCTACAATGAATATTCTCTTCTAAAATTAATAACATGTTTGAACAAATCCATTAACACTTTAATAATCTGTGAATCCTGACCAGACAGGCAAACAGCCAAATGGTCCCTTCCAAGCTATTTTGAATATTCTGGAGCTGAGCTCAGTGATACAGTCATAAATTATTAGAATGATAAAAATGTCAATGTAGTTATTTATTTTATTGTTCCGGAAACCATCCTTATTCAAGATGTACATATAATCCCAGACCTACATTTATGCTGATGTTTAAGACTTAGTAACATATTTTAAGACATTGTAATATTTACTGTTCTTGACTTAGGGTGTTATGTGAGACCACTCTGGAATGTTGTTTTTGTTTTTAGCACATGGTAGCATTACAAGAAATGAATGACTTTCACATTACTAACAAATAAATCAATAGGAAGCCATCATTTCTAAATTAGTCATTTTTAAAGATACTAATGTTATGCATGTGTATATCTGAAACAATTAGTTCTTACCTTGTGCTCATAAAATGTATCAATAAGAGTAATAAAGCGGCGAGCTTGAGTCCTTTGTGCCATTGTCAATAGTGGTATGTTGCGAACAAAGACCGTATCAAAATTGTCAGATACTTCCAAATAGTCACTGGCTCCAAGTGGCTGAAATATAAAAACATTATTGCTGGAAACCCATTCTGGATTAATACATTGATTCCAGGTTTTGAAATACTACAGTTAACCTACAGTGGGCAAAAACTAGCATATTTCTTATTTTCCTCCTTAATATACTTTATTTCTGTGATTCTTCAATTCTAGCTAAAGTCAACTATGATGTTCATTCCTAGAACTGGTATCTTAACCAAACAGTGCTTCACTGTTTAGAATTCAGCTCATCTAAAAATTTCCTATTAATTACCTGACAAACATATTTCTTAGCTCTGACAACCTCAAATCCAACAACAACAATAAACCAAACCAGAAGAATAAACAGAATAGGGAATCTAGCCACAAAGTCCATTCAAAACATGAATAATTTAAGATGCAATTAGGAATATCCATCACTGATGCTTTTGAGCTGAAAGATCTGTAGTCAAGATACAAATCCATATTTTATACACTATATCTTGATCAAAATTCTTATTTAATACAATCAAAAGTAATTGTGAATTCACAAAAATCCTTATGGTTCCAGATTCTGAATGTAATAATCATCTGTAAAAAAATCAATTATAGCAGTATTCCCAGAAATCCTGCTTTATTTAAGAAAGATTATTCATGATTTTACTTTCTTCAAACTTTGGCCTATCATTAATGATGAATGAAAAGCTTTAGTAAAAACTTTAGCTAGGAGCCGAATCTTATTTCCTTTTCTGCAGGTAGCTCAGTACCTTGAATTGAGATAGTTATGAGACTAGATGGGAAGGGTTTTGACCTATAAACAGAAATATCTTCACTCATTCATGAACTGCATCTAACCCCCAAAATAGAATATAGCAGTGCAGAACAACACTGTTAAAAACAGGATATGAAAAACAAAGTGAAGCTATTTTCAAGGAAAGGGAATTTTCAGTTAGGCCAAAGGCAATTACCTAGACAAGGGGTTGGCAACCTATAGCCAATGGAGCCTTTGGATCCAGCCTGCAGAGCCGTGGCTTTGGGAGAGGGGGGTTCTCTCCCCATGTTGTACTGCAATCGGGCATCCAGGGCTCTAGTAGAAGAGAGCTTTGCCCATGATGTACCACAGCTGGATGGCATAGGCTCCAGCAGAAAGGGAGCTCTCCCCTGAACTTCAGGGAGAAGCACTGAAGATGGCCAGGTCCTAGTGCTTGCTTGCCTCCAATCTGAGTTAGGTCATTCCAGCCCTCCACCAAAAAACGTTACCGACCCCTCACCTAAACTGTAATGTAACATGGACTTCTCTTGCAAGACCTTGTATGAGGATTTTGGAGATTTTAAAATGATTTCTAACCCAATTTTCTTTTACCTTCCCTCATTCAAAATATCAAACAAAACAGACTCTTATGCAAAAGTTCTTTATTTTTGCAAGCCATCTATGTGAAGCTCTACATGTAATTCCAGAGAACTCTTCTGAAGAAAAAGCATAGCTTTCAATTTATTAAGCTAACTGGCAAGTGTGGGTACCACAGAAGCTAATCCAGTCCCTCTCATAGGATCATCTCCCCTTCCATTATCAACTGAATGAATCACTTGTTTCCCTATTTATAATAAAGCAACATTCCTGTGAAAAGGACAACAGCTATTCAAATGGAAAAGTATTATTATAAAAGTATATATGTATTTTCATTTGTGTTTGTTGGGTACATAATATGGTCTCTCTCAAAATCTAAGCATGCAGTATATTTAGTGCCACTTTCCCCTTCTATCAGTTACGTATCATTTGCCAACTAGAAATAGGGAGGAAAGTCAGCACAATGTGACCAAGCCACCAGTAATAGCTCCAAATACCACTATTTGGACTCTCTGAAGAATACGGACATAAGAGCTGTCTGTATAAGAGTTCTAGGACCTTTTTTTCCCTTGTGAGTTCGCGTAGAAAGGCATGAGAAACCAAAACTGCATTTGATGACTGACTTGTGGTATGGGCATCTCATGACACACCTTTTCATCACACCACATTCTTATTTCTCAACTACACTGGTAGCCTGGAGGGCATGACATAAGCACCTCTAGAGCAACTGTGCCATTAAAGGATATCTAGGCTAGTTAAAACAGCTTTGTGGCCAGATTACATGTGCAGTGAAATAAAAAGCAGATGCAATGAATTGGAGCCTCTGTTTAACAACACCATAGTAATATACAGAAGTTTCCATCTGCATGAAAGATTGGTAATCTACAAACAGAAAAAATATGGTTCCTGCCCTCATAGTGCCTTAGCAGATTTTCATATTCCCTACGAGTGTCACTTCACTGTTGCCAGCTGCACCTCTTCCAGAGGCTGCTCTCGTGGATCGAGGAGATACAAAGCTGGGTGTTGCCAGCATCATTGGCAATGGAGCCCATGCATCTCTCAGACAAAAGCATTTCCTTCTGTCAGGATTCAGGGGGGCAAAGACTAGGTTTGACAAAAAACCCCAAACCCTACTTATTTTCCTCTTTCAAAGCATAGCATCAACACATGCAAGTACGAACTACTAAACAAGGGAGGCAGTGCATCCTAATGGGAAGCAACCCAGATCATGAACCAGGAGACCTGGCTTCTGTTCTTGCCTCTCAATAGCCTGTTGAGTGACTGCAGGGAAGTTGCTTCATTTGCCGCTTTGGCTCAGGATCTCACATATAAAAATAGGGATAACAACAGGCAGGGGGGTGGGGCTGGGATCAGAGGGCTGGGGGAGTGGGCGGGACCAGCGGGGGTCCCGCCCCCATAGTCCCCTCCCTCCTCCTCCAGCCCCCCGACCCCTTACTTATGGCACTGGAGCCCTGGTGCTGAAGCAGCTGCCTGCCCTGCACAGGCAGGCTGCATGTTTCAGCACCAGGGTGAGGGGACAACCACAGAGATGCTCTGGCAGCCATAGCGTCTCCATGGAGGACCCAGCCTCTGGTTGACTCAGGACTGTGCCCTGCCCCACTTTTTTAAGCTTCAGTTTTTTTAGATCCCTAAATATCTAGGGGTCTAATTTTCTCCCCGCGCTGCAAACTTGCAGCGCGGGGAACATTTTTTTTGTTTCCGCACGTACCTCTTGCCCTGTCTCAAAGGGATTTGAGATGGGGCAAGAGGCACGTGTGGACTCGTCTGGATGCGCCCAATAGAATTATAAAGATGTAATTTATTTTATTTCATAAACATTAATATAAGGTATCTTTCAAGCCAGAGTTAGTACTTTAAATTAGCATAATGTTCCATGTAAAATTGATTTTTTTAAATAAATTGAATACTGAATGGCATTTCAGTTAGCAGTATCTACAAGCATATCATCTCCACAAGATTATCTGGAACAAATCCTCATTATATAGATCACATTCCACATCTTCCTATCTGAGCAATTAAAACACTTCAACACTGATACTTGTGGTTGTTGAAAAACAAAAAGGAAAAACATATATCTTGGTATCACTTTTTTGTAAAATTCTTACCAAAATATGAAGAATTTGATATCGTGCATTTATAGAAAATATCTGTCATTTGCAGGGAGTATACAGTTGTCTCTAATACTGTGCAGACCTTTAATGGATAAAGATCTTACTTTATTGTTGAATTGTGTGAAATGGGAAGGCAAGGTAGAACTGTTATAGATTTCTGTCATTAACTCTAATGCCAGGAGTCAGTATTTTACACTAATGTAAAACACATTAGCACTAACACAGGCTACCTCATAACAAAGTGGCCAGTCCACTTCAGTTTGCACAATCGAGCTGTCAACTTTGTTCGTTTTTGTTTCACCATCTAGTTAATGCATTTTCTGCTATCATCATCTCAGTTCAAGTAGGATGTTTATTATCTACAGCTCTCTGTAGACTGTTTTAAGAGTTACTCTTCTTCTGTTTCCATTATATATTCCATGTAACAAGAGTATAAAGTGTCCTTCTTTGTTGACTCAGCAATGACAACAAAGCGTGTCTGTTAGGGTTGTTTTTAAGCAGACAAAAATGCTTTACATAAGTTAGGATGCAATATCTTTTTCTAATTTAAGGCAAAATGTTACATTAAATTGATGTTGAGAAAGATTAGATTCAGTTTTAATGAAATACATAAGGCCAACAATTGATAACTACATATAAGTCAATTATTGAAATTCATGTGTATATAAAAAAATAGATATTTGCAAAAGAGAAAAAAACAGATAATGTTTGTGAGTGTACACATTCAACAATAAATATAAAGGTCTTTCTATAGATTACAGGAAACTATGCCTGCCAGTAGTATGGCTGATGCAGAAATAATATCTTTAGGGTGATGATTCAAGAGGGAATTAACAGAACTTGAGGCATGATCTAAATTCAGTTACATTTCTAAATTTGAAGCTGAGGAACATGGAAAACTAAAGCACTAACATCATGGTGAGGAATGCAATATAAAAATGTAAATAAAAGAATGAATGGCATGTGCCGTGGACAGCTTTGCAAATTTAAAAGGTAAAGGATAATGATTACCAGTGATCTTGGTTTCCTCCAAGTTAAAAAATCCCCAATTTTCAGATTTAAAAAAGTAACCCAAAATCCACACTTTTCTATGATCAACATGAAACACCACATATATATATTCTAATAGTATAAAAGCCTTAGTCTGTCTGTTCATAATGGTTTATGTGCACTCTGATTGGCTAAGTGAAACAGCCAATCAGAATGCTCCACAAGCGTTCGACAGGAGACAGCATGGCAGAGCACCGCCATGACGGCGAAGCAGCAGTAAGAACCATTCAGAGCGTGGCCTCGCCTCCCCTGCCTTGCTCCCTGCAAGTTGCATCGAGGGCCAGGTGGAGTGTGGGGGAGGTGAGGCCAGCACTGCTGGCCTCACCTCCCCTGCCCCACTCCCCTTCAAGCAATGCCAAGGACGAGAAGCGGGGGCAGGGCTGGATGCAGGGGGATGCGGAGCCACCGGACCCCAACAAAAAGCTGGCAGGGAGGGGAAAGGGAGGGGGGAGGGGTCATGCTGGCAGCACCCCACAACTGCCGCTCCTTGACAACAGCCCCAAAGTGTGGGAGAATTGGGCCTGGCCCAGAAACAGTGGGGGCAAGGGTGCGGGGAGTGTGCCTGTTCACCCCTCCCCTTACTGGACAAAAAGTGGGGGTAGGGCCAAATGTGGAACTGTCCCCGCCCACCATGACGGCAGGGAGTGCGCCACCACCACCCCACCACATTTGGATGGGTAAAAAATTGGCTGATGGGGCACACCCAGAGAGTAGTGGTGGACGGGTTGTACTCAACCTGGCGAGATGTGAGCAGTGGGGTACCCCAGGGCTCGGTCCTCAGGCCCGCACTGTTTAACATCTTCATCAACAACTTGGACAAGGGTGTGGAAAGCACGCAGTCCAAGTTTGCTGATGACACTAAGATGTGGGGCGAGGTGGACACACTTGAAGGGAGAGAGGCTGCAACTAGATTTAGACAGACTACAAAAGTGGGCAGACAAGAATAGGATGGGGTTCAATGTAGACAAATGCAGGGTGCTGCACCTTGGGAGAAGGAATCCACAGCATACATACAGGCTGGGGAGTACCCTTCTTGAAAGCACAGAGGTGGAAAGGGATCTTGGAGTCATAATTGACTCCAAGGTGAACATGAGCCACCAATGCCAGACCGCAGCCAGCAAGGCCAGCCATACCTTGTCATACATCCAAAGGTGCATCTCAAGCCGGTCCAGAGAGGCGATACTACCCCTCTATGCGACTTTGGTCAGGCCGCAGTTGGAGTACTGCGTCCAGTACTGGGCACCGCACTTCAAAAGGGATGTGGCCAGCCTAGAGAGGGTTCAGAGGAGGGCCACCCACTTGGTGAGAGGGCAGCAAGACAGGCCCTACAAGGAGAGACTGAGGGACCTGAACCTGTTCAGCCTCGGCAAAAGGACGCTGAGGGGGGACCTGGTGGCTGCCTACAAACTCATCAGGGGAGATCAACAGCAAATAGGTAGAGCCCTTTTCTCCCCAGCACCACCTGGGGTGATGAGGAATAATGGTAATAAGCTGATGGAGAATAGGTTTAGGTTAGAGATCAGAAGGCAATATTATACAGTTAGGGTGGCCAAAATCTGGAACCAACTTCCCAGGGAGGTGGTCCTGGCCCCTACCTTGGGCATATTCAAGAGGAGGTTGGATGATCACCTGTCTGGGGTCTTGTGAACCCAGCATTCATTCTTGCCTGTGGCAAGGGGTCAGGCTAGATGATCTATTCAGGTCCCTCCTGACCCTAGCTACTATGAAACTATGAAACCACCACCGGGCCCCAACAAAAGCCAGCAGGGAGGGGTAGGGGGTCATGGTGACGGCGCTCTGCCGCCAGGCCCTGCCAACAGCTGGGAGGGAGGGAGGGAGGGCAGGCAGGTGGATGTGGGCTGGACTGGGCAGATCTGGAGCGTTGGGTTGGGGGAAGAACAGGCCCAGACCCAAAGGGGAGGTAGGCTGGGAACAGGCCCAGACTTGGGGGGAGGATGGGGAGGGGACATGGGCCTCTGTCCATGCCTGTGCCCCCTCCCGTCATTCCTGATGGGCAATTCGCTAGAATAGACAGACAGACAGAATAGTGGTGTTCATTTTGATCACAGAAAAATGTAGATTTTGGGTTACTTTTTTTACGGCAAAAATAGGGGATATTTTATCAGAGAAAACCAGGATTCCTGATGACCACATTTAGCCCATGGTTTTAGGCTGAAGATCTAATCTAATAAGCACCTAATTGACTTTCTCCTGAGAGGGACACAAAGGGCTGACTGCATTTAAAATATCTACTGTGGGGTTTCTTGAATCTTCTTTTGCACTAGATTTGGCACTTCAAGAGATAAAATATTGACCAGTGGTGGCTCCTATGCTATTTATTCATAAAATATGCAAAAAGAACATTATTAATAAGGTTGTGAAGTCAAGCACACAAATTTTAGGGAATGCCAGAGTAAGTATCAGGATACATTTTTTCATTATGATTCCTTGCACTATTTTTTTTCTAGTGCCCCTCCTCATCTAATGCACAAGTCACTTAGCACAAGTCTGTGCTACATGTGTATGATACCAGCACTACTTGTGTATGGTAGCAAGGTCTGTTACCTCTCAAAACAACATGGGGAACAAACAGAAGGAACTGGCCCTCTTGCTAAACAAGAATGACTACGATCTCATAGGGATAACCGAGACCTGGTAGGACTCCACCAATGACTGAGCCACAGGTATAGATGGCTATACCTTGTACAGGAGAGATCGTGTGCACAAAAGGGGTGGGGGTGTAGCTTGCTATGCCAAGGAAAGCTATACGTCACTGCAAGCCGACATTGGCATCCAGGGTGGATGACTGGAGACTCTCTGGGTTAAAATCCGTGGTGAACATGGCACAGGGAACACAATGGTAGGAGCCTACTACAGACCTCCTAACCAGGACCAAGAGCTTGACCAAGAATTCGCCAAGGAACTGGCTGAGGCTGCATGCTCCTGGTGCGTGGTTGTCATGGGAGACTTCAACTACTCAGACATCTCGTGAGAAGAGCACTCGGCCAAATCTGAACGGTCACAAAGCTTCCTCATGCGTGTGGATAAGCTCTGACTCAAGAAGTCTATGGACCGAAGAGAGGCAAAGTGCTGCTCGACCTGGTACTGGCAATGGGGGATGATCTAATCAGTAACCTACTGATTGAAGGGGAGCTGGGAGACGGTGTCCATGAGCCGATCAGCTTCACTATCCACTGGAAAGCTGGCAAGTCAGTCAGCAATGCAGAAGTCCTTGACTTCAGGAAAGCTGACTTTGACAAGCTCAGGAGGCTTGTTGGTGAGGCCCTAAGGGACCACGACCCGAAGGGGAGGGGAGTTCAGGATGAGTGGTTTCTCCTCAAGGGAGCAATCCTGAAAGCACAAGCAATGTCTATCCCATCTCGGAGGAAAGGCAGCAAAAGGGCACAGAAGCCCCCTAGGCTCTGCAGGGAACTTGTGGACCTCCTGTGTCTGAAAAAGAAAGACCTATAAAGGATGGAATACAGGATCCACCTCAAAGGAAGAGTATTCTGCACTGATCCGGAGCTGTAGGGAGCAAACCAGGAAAGTCAAGGCTGCGACTGAACTCCAACTGGCTACACGTATCAAAGACAATAAAAAGTCCTTTTTTAGATATGTGGGGAGCCGGAGGAAAAGCAAGGGTAACAATGGACCCTGGCTAAACCATATGGGACAACTGACAACCGACGCCCAGGAAAAAGCCAACCTGCTTAATGGGTATTTTGCGTTGTTTTTTCACCAGTCCCAAGGGATAGCTCTACTCAATACAGTATGGGACGACCGGGGTGAGGGAGAATTGTTACCCTTCATCAATGTAGACCATATGAAGGAGCACCTTGAGAGGCTGGACACCTACAAGTCAGCTGGCCCAGACAGTTTACACCCCAGGGTACTTAAGGAGCTGGCAGGCATCATAGCTCAGCCACTGGCATGGATCTTCAAGAACTCCTGGTGCTCAGGTGAAGTGCCTAAAGATTGGAAGAAGGCCAATGTGGTATCTATCTTCAAGAAAGGGAGGAAAGTAGATCTAGGGAACTACAGGCCTATCAGCCTGACCTCTATCCTGGGGAAGAAAGATGATCAAAGAGACCATTCTTGACAAACTGGCTGATGGCAACATCCTGAGGGATAGCCAGCACAGGTTTGTTGTTGGTAGGTCTTGCTTGACCAATCTCATCTCCTTCTATAACCAGGTGACATATCACCTGGACAAAGGGAAAGACTGACGTCATATATCTTGATTTTAAAAAAGCCTTTGATCTCGTGTCCCATGATCATCTCATGGAAAAATTAGCCAACTGCAGCCTTGGCTACATCACAGTCCAATGGCTGGGGAATTGGCTCCGAGTTTGGACCCAGACAGTGGTAGTCAACGGAAGTAAATCATCGTGGTGCGCCATGACCAGTGGGGTCCCCCAAGGCTCCGTCCTTGGGCTTATACTTTTTAATATTTTTATCAATGATCTGGACATTGGTATCAGAAGTGGACTGGCCAAGTTCGCCGATGACACCAAACTTTGGGGTAAAGCATCCACACCTGAGGACACGATTGTGATCCAGGCCGACCTAGACAGGCTCAGAAAATGGGCAGACAAAAACCTGATGGTGTTCAACACCGAAAAATGCAAGGTACTCCACTTTGGGAAAAAAAAAACTCGCAGCACGCTCGGCAGTAGGCTCGGCAGTGCTACGCTTGCTAGCACCACAGCTGAAAGGGACTTGGGGGTCATGATTGACCACAAGATGAACATAAGCCACCAATGCGATGTTGCAGCTGGTAAAATGAGCAAAACCCTGGCTTGCATCCATAGATGCTTTTCAAGCAAATCGCAGGATGTCATCCACCCGCTGTACTCAGCCTTGGTGAGGCCACAGCTGGAGTACTGCATCCAATTCTGGGCTCCACAATTTAAAAAGGATGTGGAGAAACTTGAGAGAGTCCAGAGGAGATCCATGCACATGATCAAAGGGCAGGAGAACAGGCCTTATGATGAGAGGCTGAGAGCCATGGGACTCTTCAACCTGGAAAAGCGCAGGCTTAGAGGGGGACCTGGTGGCTGCCTATAAGTATATAAGGGGTGTGTATCTGGATCTGGGGGAACATCTGTTCACCAGAGTGCCCCAAGAGATGACAAGGTCAAATGGTCACAAACTCCTCCAAGACTGTTTCAGGCTGGACATAAGGAAGAACTTCTTTACTGTCTGAGCCCCTAAGGCCTGGAACAGACCACCCCAGAGATGGTGCAAGCACCTACTCTGGACTCCTTTAAGAGACATTTAGATGTTTATCTTCCTGGGATCCTTTGATCTCAGCTGACTTCCTGCCCCTAGGGCAGGGGGCTGAACTCTATGATCTTCCGAGGTCCCTTCCAGCCCTAATATCTATGAAATCTATAACAAACCTATGAACATTAATGTAGTGGTACCAGATGTTTCCTTTTGTATGATGAGTTCTCCATTCTCCTGATCACCCTAGTAGCTCTTCTCTGCATCTGTTCCAATCTGAATTCAACTTACTTGAATATGAGTTGACCAGAATTGTTCATGGTATTCCAAACTAGGGTTGGGTATTTAACTGGTCAAAATATCAGTTAAAAACGTAAAAAATTGCCAAGATATCTAAATAATACACAGATAAAGCACATATTTTCCACTAAGAAATGCGTCAAAAAACAATAAAAGAAACATATTTTTGTCAATAAAACTGCAAAACATTTTTTTTTTTGGTAAAATTGCTATAATCTTTGGTCAAAAAATATGCTGTCAATTGACTGATCAATTAACAATATTTGACCCATCAATTGACCAGCTTGCCAACCCTATTCTAAACTTCTACCACTTCAGTCAGAAAAAATTACTGATAATTTTAGTTGATGACCCTCTTCTGTAGACCAGCACCAATGGACTAGATGGCTAGTAAGCATCGCAGGTATTTGCTGACGGTGCTGGAAGGGTGAGACAGGACTCTTGGGTTTCATTTCACTAGGAGTGTGTACACTAGTAAAACACAGGATTTCTTTCTATTTCGTCCTAAGCACAACCCCTTCTATCCCATTAACACTAAACTTTCTTTCTACTGATTTCTCTTCACATCACTCAAATCCTCATTCCAGTTTCACTCTCCCTATGTAGCTACTACCAATCACTACTTCCCAAGTTTCTCATCCAAGTCTTGTATCTGTCTTGTATCCAGATTTCAGACCCAGCTCCAAAGCAAGCTATGAGAACTTTTCAAAGAAAAAGGTCTCAATATTATTTAATGGGAAAACTCCCCCAATACATTTCATTAGTTTCTTTCTATACTACTTATGGAAAATTTCTCTCCAAAAAGTCAACTTGACGCAGATACTTGGCATGCAAAATATAAATTTAATGGGAAAAGTTGCCAGTTATAAGCAACTAAAAAAACAGTCTTATAAAGAATGCTTGACACTTTCTTTACAACAGAGAAGTTAAGAGTAAAGCAATAACCATGCAAGCTATAAAACATTCCCTTTTCCATTGGAAGAGAGTTCCCAATTCCCCAAATTAAACTAAGAAAAAGCAATGAAAATGCATGCTTCTAAAATATATATTTTAAATAATTTTGACCTCTATTTACTCTGGCACAGTTATTTGCAGCTATAATGATTTATCTAACCACCACCCCTCCTGAGGTAGATTAAACTTTACTTAGGATAAACAGCATTCAGGGACAGCAAAACTGTTTCATAAGAGAAATTTTCTCCTCCAAATGAGTCAGAACCATCAAGCTGTAGATGTGCTGAACTATGCAATCATGCAAGGCAGGATTAACAAAAGTGTTCATGTGACGCACAGTCAATGGGACTTGTATTCCTAAATTCCTTAGGTGCTTTTGAAAATTCCACTGGTGACCTTCTTAACTTACATTCACTTTTCATCCTTCCCTTCCATTTTCTTTAGCACTTGCTTGTTATATCTTCCATATTAAAAGAGCAAGCTATTCAGGGCTAGACATTTGGTCTACTTAAATGTATATACAGTGCATAGGCACAATGGGGCCCCTGTGTATAATAACATTCGTGTATAATATAATACGTTCCACAATGGGGAACAGGGGAGTCAAACATACAGCCCACGGAGCCACTATATCCAGCCTTTGAGGCTACTGGCAGGCCACTAGAAGTTGGGAGTTGTGGCTAGAGGGGCCTGTCACAATCTGGGGCCTCTGGGCCCCACTGGACACAGATCAGCAGCACGGGGGTAAGTAAAAGCTATCACAGCCCCAGCTGACCTCCAGTTGATTCACCTATTGCCACTGCCACAGCCTTGTCTGCTGGTCCCACTGTTGCTGCCACCTGTGCTGTACACTAAGACGGAGCCATACTGGCTGTGTGCTCGATGCCTGAGCTGGAACTGCTGCCACAGCATAAGACACGTGGGCTGTAGCAGCTCCAGCTCTGGCACGGCACATGGGGTGGAAACTGGAACTGCTGCCACCACTATTGTGCACACTGGGCAGGAGCTAGAGCCACTGCCACCACCACCACCTGCACCAAGCAGGAGCTACATCTGCCACTACTGCCATCAGAGCCACCCTGTGTCCTGAGTTGGATCCATCCCATAAAGAGCCCCATAGACCAGACCTGGTCTGGGGCAAGAGGCGAGTTTAACACCCTTGCTTCATGAGATACATATAGCAGATTTCATTTTTTTTCTTTAATTACAACGTAATACATGATCCAGTAGTTAGAGCCTGCTTTGAGTCAGGACTCCTTGACTCTATTTCTGTCTCCACCAGTAAAACACACACACACACACCCTTGGGCAAACCACTTAAGCTTTTACTCATTCATTTTCCCATTTACAAAATAGCCCCTAGAGTTTACTGTGATGCTAAGAATTAGCTAATTAGTATTCGGACATAATTCTTTAGGAAATAATTAAAATACAGTATATATTGTATAGCATAACTTTATACCCAAATATCTGTCTATGTGGAAATAATTAAGATGTGCCTTGAATACATAACATTAAGTCAATATTACCAGCAGAGGGCAGTATTCACTATCCATAAGCCAGAAGAAGTCTAAAAAGCAAGACCACACTGACAAGAGCCAGAACACATTTAAGTCCTTCAGATTAAGAACTATACTATGTCTGTAATGTGTACCTGATCCCACTTCACTTAAGACTGAAGAGTTGCAGCTTAAAACTGGAAAAGGGAACAGAATCAATTTTTTAAAAAGCAGAATGGAAGAAACAAGAGATTTTTCTAAGGAATCCTGAAAAGCTAACTATAATATATGCAAATATGGAAAAATGTTACTTTAGTCCCATGAGGAGGAATTTTATTTGCAAATTTATAAAGATAGATACATATACACACAATCACTATATAAACACAGAAATCGACACTTTCTTCCTTCCCTTTTTGAAACAACTGTGATTCTTCAATCTTCTAGGATGAAGTGGAACCAGTATACAATATAGACAAAGCACAGTTTTTATTCTTAAGGAACTGCTTGAGTTCTAGCTGCTGTCAATATAGTGTTTGCTTTTTAGACTCTTCCTCTGGCTGCTGAACAACATACACACACAATTTTGCTTTATAAAAAATAAAAACTATTTTCCCTTATTATATACTGACATCACTGTAGATGCCTGAATGGCAGAATGTGCTAACATAGGAAAGATATTGAAATTAACAAAATGTTTAACAAAGTACCGCATTTTTCCTCACATTCAACACACCTGAGAATAAAACACGCACTTTGTTTTTGAAGGGCAGAAAAGAAGAAAAAAAAAATCTTGCCTTGTAGTAAGTAACTGAGTAAAAGCAGCAGCCAAGCGCCAAGCTGGCTCATTGTTGTTCTCATTTTCCCTGTGAGCCCTTTACAGATTTTACTTTCACTTTTGCCTGGCAAATGGTAGAAACTACTCTTATCATATTTTTCATATATAATGTGCACTGCAATTTCCAGAAGTTGTTTTTTGGGGAAAAAAGGGTATATGCTACGTGTCAGACCAGATACTGATACCATATTTTTTTCTCATCCTGAAGTTTAATATCTGGTAATAAGAATGATTACGCTCAATTTATGTGACAGAACCCTATTAATCTGAGTATGTATATACCACTCAATTATGGTGTTAGGTTTGCACACACTACTTTCCCAAATGGAAGGAGTGTGTCCATCTTATTGTGATGTAGTGTGCATGTGAGTAGCACTGAGTTGGCTACACTACATCTGTGTGTACAACCTTCTGAACCAGAATGGACATGGTACATCTCAGTACGCTGCTGTCTTGTGCCATTATTAAGCATTATGGATACACCCTTACACTCCACTGCAGTTGCAATATCTCTCTCTACTTGCTAACTAGATTGCATATGACACTTAATAACAAAGTAAGTACTTTTTTTGTCCTCATGTCACATAAAGTTTATTCTCCACTGTACCAATGGAGAAATTGAGGGAAAGAATTTAAGTGGGCAAAGAGAATGGGAAGGAGTTATTCACTGCATTAGAACCCAGAAATTGTGGAGGTCACATGACATCACCAGAACAGATGGCTGCCTGACAGCACTATCCACAAACATTCCTGATCTCTGACCCCCTTAACTCCCCAAAAGTGTATCTTTTGTTTGTAAAATGCATACCCTATATAAGGAGATCAATTTGAAAACCTACTTCCCCAGACAAAACTTGCTGAAAAATCCTCATTCAGAACCGCTGACAAGGTCTGCAGAATCAAAAATGGCTGCTGTACAGAGATGGAGAACAAGTAGAGGAGAAAAGGTAAAAGACAAAACAGCCTTTTTTGATCAGAATAGACTTTGGTGAGTCAGAAATCAGAGCTTTAAAATCCTATGTGGAAGGACAGTTTGATAACAATCTAAGCAAAGATGAAAGACATTGGGGCAGGATCACAGACCAGGAGATAAAGGTGGAGGGAAGGCTGAAGTCAACAGCAAATCACCAAAATAAAATTAAGGTGATTGGAAAAAAAAGTAGAAAAAGATCTTGTAGAGAAAATTGAGATATTGAAAATTGTGAGAGAAGAAACTGGACCTAAGAATAAGAGGACTCCCAAAAGGTGTGAAGAAGCGAGATCCAGCAGAATATTTAGAGCAGGTATTCGACTCTTTCCTACAGCTGAAAACAATCAACAGTCTTTGTAGACAGATCACACATGGCTTTCTCCACTCTCACAAATTCAAACATCCCAAGAGACATACTATATTTTCTCCATTTTGAACAAAAGCAGTAGATTCTGAAGGTTAGAGGCTATGTGCAGACTTTCAGTTTCTCCTGGGAGAGTCACAGTTGTCCTGGTAGAAACCACAAATGTACAGCCTTTCCAAGTTTTTCTACTAGAGCAAAAAAGCAGTTCAGGAGACATATAAACCACACCAACTCGGAAGAAGTAATTCCTGATAGAGTTTCTCTTGGGAGACCAAATGTCTGTACACTCATCCTTCTGACAGAAGCTGCAGCATGATCCTTCAGTATCCCAGCATGCTTTACTCCCAACTACCCCCAAAGGTTCAGGGAGACTGTCACTTGAGTTGAACTCTACTGCATCAGCCAAGCAGGGAGCAAGACACTCCCCCCAAGTGCTCTGGGGCCAGGAAAGATTAGCCCCTTCACCAACCCCACACTGCACTCCAGGGCTGCAGGGAGAGAGAGGTTGCCAAGGCATGTGTCCCCTCCGTGTGACCCTGAGCAGTCTGGGTCCGGTTCAAGAGGGGTAGGGATCCATTACAGGCTGCTGCCATAGAAGTTGATATTCCTGCAACTGGCAAGAGAGGAGAGAGTCTTTGGATCTCCCCTCTCAAAATCTCATAGGGAGGGAGGAAAGAGGTATTGTAAGCAGGCTGCCACGGGACAGCCAGCCAATCAAACTGCCATCAGCTGTCTTCAGGTGGACAGGGGATCCTGCAGAGCATGCTAGAAAGTGTACACAGAGGCTCCCTGGCTATGGGCTACTGGCAGCACAGTCTCTATGCTCTTCACTAGCCAGGTCCCTCTAACATCTGGACAGTACTTTACTGGTAGGTTCATCTACCAGGAAAACAAAACCAGGAGAATTATCCTGAATCATTTCAATGTGTACATGCAGCCAAAAAGACATTCTAATCCTACTCCGAGAAGACAAAATCCAAGTGTTTCAAGACTTGTCACAGGCAACATTAAGGAAAAGGAAGGAACCGAGTGCAATTATAGCATCTCTCAGAGGAGCAAATAAAATAAAGATGGAGTTTTAAATTTATCTTTACACATCAAGAACAGCAGTACCTTATACAGGGAAAAATAATGCCTTGAAATCCTTGACAAACTAAAAGTTAATGGAATCTCAACCTGAGACTGACACATAAAGCAAGAAGCAACACCATAAATAATGAAGTGCAATTGTAAACTCTTAATAGACCTGTGCGAGTCGGCAACGATCCAATCTGGCTTCAGATCCAGCTGCTTCAGATGGCAGTGATCCAATCCAGATCTCTGGACTGGGTTTCCACCTCAATCTGGCCAAAGTGGCTCCAAAGCTTCAGAGCCGCCTCAGAAATCTGGCCATAGGGTATATAATGGAGGAATCAATGGAATATCTATAACTTTGTTGGTTTTGGTCCGATTTGGATAAAACTTGCAGGGATGGTAGCCTCTGTTGAGAGCATGAGACTTGCCAGTCTCACCAATCTCCTTGACAGCTGGCAGACATCGTGGTCTCAGCAGGGGCCACCATCCCTGCAGCTGTCACCCCGCTGTGCCTTAACAAACACACTATGTCACCCATGGCACGAGTTTTGCTCATCCACAACTTAAGGGGCAGTTCCCCCCAAACCCCTGCACCCATCTTCTTGAAACTTGGCAGGCTTTGTGGCCTCAGCATAGGCTACCACCCCTGCAGTTTTCACCCCCCTATGTTATGCCTAGATGTGACATGAGTTTTGCTTTCAGGAATTTGGGGTGCATTTCCTGCCAAACCCCTGCACCAATCTTCTTGAAACTTGGCAGGCTTCATAGTCTCTGCAGGGACTACCACCCTTGAAAATTTAATCCAAATTGGACAACAAACAAAGTTATAGATATTTTATTGTTTCCCCATTATACCCTATGGCCAGATCTCCAAGGCGGCTCCGAAGCACTTCGGAAGCTCTGAACCGCTTCGGGAAGCCGAACAAGGCCAATGCTTTGACCTGGATGTGCTGCTTCGAACCCCAAAGGATCCAAAGCTTCTCTGGATCTGAAGCTCTGTCTGAAGCCTCTCACAGCCCTAACTCTTAAACCCAAGAGAAAAAAAGATACCAAAGTACAAGGACAAGACTACTGGGAGAAGTCACAAAACTAGGGGTATTCAAGGACTTGAGTGGGACTGAATAAGAGAGAGAAAAGAAAAAGAAATGGAGGAGAGAATATCACAGACGGGAAAGAAAAGATAAAACATTAATGTTGGGAACTGAAATAACTAGGAAAATGGGGAAATAAAGATGCATTCTAAGGCTAAAAGCAAAAGGTAGGGGGTAGGGAAGGGGTATAAATATAGGGAAACATGGGAAGAGGCTGGGGACATGATTTACAAGGAAAGACTGAGGGAATTGGGATTATTTAATCTAGAGGAGACTGAGAGGAGTCTTAACAGCAGTCTTCAATTACCTGAAGCGGGGTTTGGAAGAGGATGGAGGTAAACTGTTCTCAGCGGTGGCAGATGACAGAGCAAGAAGCAATGGTCTCAAGTTGCAGCAGGGGATGTTTAGGTTAGATATTAGGAAGAATTTCCTGGCTAGAAGGATAGTAAAACACTGGACCAGGCTGCCCAGAGAGGTGGTGGAAGCTCCATCCTTGGAGGTTTTCAAAACCTGGTTAGACAAAGCTTTGGCTGGGATGATCTAGTTGGATCTGGTCCTGCTTTGAGCAGGGAATTGGATTAGATGACCTCCTGAAGTCCCTTCCAACCCTAACTTTCTATGATTCTATGATTAATATATAGATTATCACCAAAGAATTATTATTTCCTTTGTAACCATGTAATAACTCCAACCTCATGCAATTCTCGTGTATCACTCCTGTGTTGGAGTTTTGTGGAGTATTTGCCTGAATTAAAAAAAAAAAAAGTAAAAAAAAAAAAAAATCAGAAATGTTATCTCAATACTGTGCTCAGCACCTTTACCAAGAACCTCTGACTAATGAAATCTATAATTTGCTGGAGATCTAGAAGAAAGAGGATGATGATGGGACAAAAAATCTGAGCTTAATAAAAGAGAGAGGTCATCTGGAGCATCAGGATAAAAAAGATCAGAAGTGGCTTGGGACAAGAAACCCCCCCAGAAAAACAAATGTATAGTATCAGTTCTGATTGCTGGTACAAGCAAGGGCCCTTCTACATGTGCAGGTAAAGGTGCAATGGGATCTAACGATGAGTAATCCACACAACTGCACTTTGTGCCATGCCACATGTGCATGGCAGGAGGCATGATTGTGGGATTGCACATTAGATCCCATCACGCATTGCTGCCAGTGCAGGGGGAACCCAGGGCCATGATCGCTAATGTGGCTCACAGCGGGGGCAGCATTCTCCCTGCTGCCCTGCACCTCAGGAGGCTCACAGTGGGGAGAACAGCGTTCTCCCCACTACAAACACCACAGCTGATGAGGCTCACAGTGGGGGCAGTACCAGGAATGCTGCCGCCGCTGTAAGTCTTGTCAGCTGTGGAACTGGTGGTGTACCCCTGTGGCACCTGGTCACACATTCAATTTATGGCATGATAAGAACCAGCTACAAAGTTATTACACATTTTTTGTGGAATAACATTATAGCTTATTGCTTGTTTTATCACTCCATTAATTAGTGTAGCTGAGTCACAACTTAAAGCATGATTAAATCATGCCTTAGGCCTCATCTGCAAATGTGCAAATTATGCCAAGTCCTACACTATCATCATAAATTTTTGGTGGGTCAAAGGATAAAATGGCCACTACTTTTAGGATTAACTCCCCACCCACCCTCAAACAAAATAGGTTCAACATTTTTCATTCTGCTGTTCCTCCTGTTTTCTTAAGCACTGTCACATTTACTACTCACTTAAGAATTTATTGTATAGGTTTGATTTTAACTGAAGCTGGTCAAAATGAAGAAATTCTGTTGGATACAAAACTGACATTTAGAAATTTATCAGCACTCTGAATCAGAATGAAAACCAATGATTTGTCATTACTTCCTAAACAGATATTCCCCCAAAAATAATTTTAAAAAATATTTCCTTTTGCAAAAACGATTAAAAATTTTATTTCCCAAGGAAATTTTTATTTTGAAATTTATTTTGATTTTATTATTTTGCAGTATTTTGTGACCTCAGTAGTAAAAGTTCATAATATAATCTATCAGGTCAAGTCAATAACATGGCATGTCAGTAAAACATCTTAAAAGTAGTCAAAATATTCGATTTATTTTTATGATTGTTAAGAACAGCTGCTACTTAGCACCAACTGAAACATTGTTTTCTAGATCAAAGTGCCTCCTGTTATGTTGTAATGGAACAGTTTGACACTGAAACATTCAATAAAAAAGCACTCGGTGTATTAATTAGAGGAGCAGCTGTTTTCAATATCCTACTTTGATTTAGCAAGTAAGAGACGATTTTCAATCTACATGAAGTAGCAGCTGCCCTTAATTTTAAAAATAAATTACTAGAATATTTCCAGTTATTATGCCATGATAGGACCTGACACATCAGAACATCTTATATTGTACACTATTATTACTGAAATGCTTTGGGATAATGTAATATAAAAAATGAAGGGGGAAAAAAAAAAAAAAAATCAAGATTTTATTTTGACACAAAATTTCAAAATCCCTCCTTCCTCCCCACCCCCTTGCCAAAACAGATATTTGATTGATATGATTTAGCAAAAAAGGCTTTAGCAAAATGTCATTTTCTTTCCGTAATAATTTTCTGAACATCTCTAGTTTTAACTTCTCTCTGCTTTCTTAATCTTCAAATAGTTGATTATAACTGGGAACTCTACTTATTTTCGGATTTTCATTAGTACAGACTGTACCATCACTGAGGCCCCTGACAGATGTTCAACTTAAAATGTAATGGAATCTAATCCACAATTCCAGCAATCATTTGTCTTGCCATACCAACGTGGGCATGGCATGACATGAGATTTTGGAATCAGCGATTAGATCCCAATTGTGCCTTACTTGCTGGGCTACCCCCCTGCACCAGCAAAATGAAAACAATCAGCTGATTGCCAACTGGGGCCAGGAACCAAACCAGTCCCCGGCCCCAGCTGACAATCAGCTCAGTCCATGGGAAGCTTAGTATTGGTCTATGACAGCCCAGTGCTGGACTCCCCATGTCCCAGAAGCTCTAAAATTAAGTGTGCTGCCCAACTGAGCAGCACACACAGTTTTGACAGGTCTAGGTACATGGGGTGCCTGGCACTGGGCTCCCCATGCACCAGAAACTGTATAAACCCTGTGCGCCACCAAGCTGGGTGGCATATGTGGTTTTATAGTTCCCTGTACACAAGGAGCCCAGCATCAGGCAGCACATGGAGTTTTGACAGGTCCCAGCCACACATTCAATTTAAGGCATGATTCAAATGAGCATTATATGTGGAATAACTTTGTAGCTTGTTTACTTGCATTATTATGCCATAAATTGAATTGCATGTGTGGCTGGTTACTACTTAAGGTGTAATTATAACTTAATTATGTTTTAAATGTAACATGTGTTGGTGGTCTGAGTTACCATGAACAAATTTATAGCAAATTTCCATCCAGAACAAATATTAATTTTGTTTTCAGATTATAAATAACAATATCTCTTTCTATATAGGAATGCTTGTCATCTTGCACATCCTTGCTCCTTATGTACTCCACCAGAGACTAATAAATTAAATAGCATTCTCTGAAATATTTAGGGCCGCCACAAGGTGGGAGAGGGGTGTCAAACTTGTGCCCTGAGCCAGATACAGACCATGGGGCTTCTTTTTAGCCAGACCTGGACCTGGGCATGAAGTTGCGGTAGCAACTCCAGCAGTTCTGGCTCTAGACTGGAGCACATGGTGGTGGCTCCAGCCCCCACCAAGTGCCCAGCACTGGAGCTGCCACTTGTATGTCCCCTGTCATTGCAGTAGCAGCAGTTTCAACTCCAGCTCGGAGCAGGTGGCAGGCACTGAGAAGGTAGGGCCACAGCAGTGGTAACCAGCAAAGTGACTGGAGGGTGATTGTGGCTTTGTCAGCCCTTGCTCCTACTGTTGATACCTATTCTCCAGCAGCCCACTCTCCCTAGCCATGCCAGTAGTACAGTGGGCTGGACAGAGTGGCTCTATGGACAAGATCCATCTCACAGACCATATATTTGACATCCCTGCTGTACAGCATTAACTTCTTTGTGCTTCTTTGCCAAGAGAAGATCATGTGCCAGACCAATAAACCAGCATACACTTCAAGTGTCATTATTACAATTACAGTACACTCAATAGGAATTTCACAGTGAAGTTAGTACTCTCTAAATTAAGTACTGTTTTAAGAATGGGTACACCAGTGATAAATGAGAGAGAGGTTTCATTTGTTAATGTGTTTACATAAATATTTTAAGCTCCCCTGTTGGATGGTGATATAGATGCAACAATGTCTGCACAAACTTTCTTTATAAACAAATACCTTATATATGTATCTCTACTTCCATCAAGTAAATATCTCACACACACACGTTTGCACAGCAGATGGCTAGTCTCCATTATAAAAGCATGCTTCCTGTTCTTAAACCAGTGCATTCAGCAGGGCTAGGGACAGAAGTTGCACATAAACCTGTTTAAGTGATCAAAAATTGGCTTAAACCTGTAACAGAACAGAAGCTCAGTGCACATAAATCAGTTTCAAAAAGGCTGAAACTAGTTTAAGATAAACCTGGTTGAATGTAGTATCAGACTTAACTAATATGGGCCAAATCGGTTTATGAAACTTCTGTCCCAGACCTCTTCCTGGTTCAAGTTAAATCACAGTCCCCCAGTATGCTTTGCAGCCCAAGACTGGGCTGTGCTGTCTGCTCCACAGAGCAGGGCTGGCCCTGCCTCTGTGCTCCATAGCTTGAGCAGTAAGAGCTGGCTGACAAGAGTGTGGGGAGGCAAGTCCGGCTGGGGATGTAGCCTAGTCAGCAGGGGGGGAAGAGGAGGGAATGCCCTCCCCTCCCACTCCCTGGCAAACCCCAGCTGGAGTCTGGGGCCAGGGAGGGCGGGGAGTTAAATACCCCTTCCCCAGCTCAAACTTTGCAACTGTGGACTATAAATCCCAGAGGTACCTGGAAGCAATGAGCAACCATGCAGAGTCCTGTTGTTGTTATTGTGGACTGCAAATGCCAGAGACTTCAGGGACAGCAGGAAGAGAAAGCAAATACATAGCCTATGCTGGCTATGCGCCAGAGAACCATGCTCTAGCACCCCCCAGCTTCTGGCCTGAGCCACTGCAGGCATGTGGCTGCATTTCCTGAATCAAAGGTAAATGTCCACTTCTGTTTCAATTTAATCTCTGTACCCTAGATTAACCTGCACGTACTGAATCAATTCAGCCTAGGGCTTTTTGACCGTCTGTATTTAGCCCAGAGGGCTTCTCCAATCTGCACTGAGCATACTTCATCCCCACATAGCTTCTGTCTGTGTGACCTTAGTGAGCACCAGGGATCTGTGCTTTCTGTTTGCCATGGAAAAACATGGATTTTTTCATTTAAAGGACAAAAATGTGGGTTTTCCCCCCTTAAAAAAGAGCAATGCAGGAAACCGTGAGTTTTCCCTTGCAGGCTGGCAGTGTTCCAGCCCGCAATATGCTGCTTGGGGCTGGGAGGAGTGGGGGAGGGGGCAATTAGAGGCAGGTAGGTGCCATATTCATGTATGCATGCACACACATGTCTGGCATATAGCCAGGCAGGGTGGTAGGAACAGCCCCAGCAACTGGATAAAGGTAAGTCTATGGGGAGGGTTAGGGCTTGGGGACTATCCAGGGGAGTGTAGGGAGTGGGTGTGCGTGCGTGCGCATGTGTGGCAGGGGTGTGTAGAATGGGGGTGGGTGCCTGCCAGTGCTGGGGAAAGATATCTGGGCACAGGGGCTGTGGCAGGACAGCGAGGTTCAGAGGCAGTGCTAGGTGCCACCAGCAAGCCCAGTTCTGTGCTGTTGCCGACAGGGACTGCCAGGAAGTGCTGCCCCTCCAGTGAGGGAAGGGGGCAGGGGGCCTTTCAGGCATCCCTCTTCTGCTTCCTCCAGCCCGTGCTAGGACTGGAATTGCTCTGCTGCTGCCCGCACGAGCCACAGTCACTGTGCTCCGACCTAGGTGGGATGGAGAGCACCTGGAGCCCCTTGTCACAGATGGACCCTTATCTTGGTGCGCAAAGGGGCAGGGGGAACTTTGATTTTTGATGATAAAAAAACCAAAATCAAATGCCAAAATATATAGGTATTTAGAATTTATTTTATTAAAATGATTGAGCCACTGGTAGGCTTCCAAACTGCTTTAAAGTTGTAAATATATCAATAAAACATTATGTTCAACTGATACCACACACACACACACACACACACACACTAGGTATAGGTAATATATATAGTGGCATGGTGTTTCATTTTAGTTGTGGAAAAATGCGGATTTGGGGGTTTTTAATCAGGGAATCTGCAGCGTATTTTATCTTATTTTTTAATAAGAGAATTTGGGATTTTTAAACAAAGAAAACCAGGATCCCACTCATAGTCAGCACACATTCCCCTGGAGAGTAACTAAGCATGACCTATCCCTGGGCTGTTGGGGTTGAGCAGCTTTCACAGTGTTACTCCTTTTAACTAAGGGGAACCAGTGGAATAAATTGGCACCAAAAAAACATCTACTATAACTTTCACGTATCGTTTAGTTCACTCACTCACCCCTCTATTGAGTCTAATAACTTATGTTTGTCTAAAATCTCTCTTATGGAAAGACATCCAATCTCTCTTATAGAAAGGCCTGACAGATAGAGAATCCATTCTTTCCTTTTGCAGTTTGTTCAACTTTTACTGTTAAAAAAATCTGCACCTAATTTCCAATTTGATTTTGTCTAGCTGCAGCTCCTAGTTAGTAGTTTTTTGTTATGTCTTCTTCTGTTGGATTAATCAGCTCTTTACATGCCTAGTATTTTCTCTCAGTGACGGTAGCCGTATACTGTACTAAGGCACTTTCCCACCTTCTTTCTAATAAGGTAAACAGAGAGATTAATTCTTTTACTGTAGAACATTTTCTCCAGGCCTTGAATCATTTTTGCAGTTCTTTTGGTACCCTCTTTTTTCAACATCTTTTAAAAAAATGTTGACACACTAATATTGCATACAGTATTCTAGTACCAGTCTTATTAATGCTATACAGAGATGTAACATTACCTCCCTACTCTCCCGTTTATACATCCAAGAATCACATACGTTTTTTGTCATCACCTAAGACTGAAGATTCATGTTGACTTGCTTTGGCCACTATAACCTCTAAATCCTTTTTAGAATTGCAAATTATTAAGTGATACAGAGTGCTCTTTATAACATTCCTTTTCTTGTAATTTACCACACCGTAACTCTTTACCTCAGCTTAAATTTTTATCCACAGCAACTTTATATTTTCTTCCAGAAAACTGAAAAAAAAGTTGCTGAATAGCCCCGTACCAAGCCCTGTAGAACCTCTCGTCCTTTTGATGAGGATTCCCCGCTGACAACTATTTTGAGTTCTTTCAGCTGGCCAATTATTAATCCATTTGACATGTGCCTTTACATACCTCCCTTACCAATAAATAAGTATTCAATTACTGTGGTAGTGTTGGAGTGATGTAGCTATGACAGTCTAGTGAGAGGCAAGGATATTTTTGGAGGTGATCTCTCTCTGGACCAAGTTCCTGGTCGGGAAAGATTATAGACAAGCTTTTGATCACAAAGTACTGAAATTTTATAGTGCCAATATTTTAATTAGCAGGTCAAAACAAATACCCTTAGTACATCATATCCATGCAGCTGTCTTTAAACCAACCAAATTTATAATTACAGCAAAGAATCACAGTAGTTTTATTTGACATTACTTATTTTCCAGAAAACCATGTTAACTGGCATTAATTTTGTATCAGCTGAATCTTGTATCTGTTGTAACACTGGGCTGCCCAGAACCGGCATAAGGCTAACCAGCTTATAGCTGCCCATGTCACTCCACTTGACATTTTAGAACACTAACATTTTTGGTTAATGGGATTTCCCTTGCATTTCGAAATTTATTAAAATAGATATCAGCAGGTCACAGATATCTTTGATCAACTTTTTTAGGACTCTTAGAACCAAGTTATTTAAGCCTGATATCTAAATAATATCTGGTGATGATGTTCAACATCCTCCTTACATACTAATGACCCGGACAATACTTGATCCTTCTCCTGGTATAAAAACATCAGCTGGCTTATGACCTAAAACAGAACAAAACTATTTCCTGAACATTTCTGCCATTTTTGCATTATTATTGAAAACGTTACAATCTCCCATCTAGTAACAGGCCTATATTATTGTAAGAATGTCTTTTGAGCCTCTTAAACTTTAAAAATATCTTCTTATTGTCCTTTTGCCAGATTTTTTTCCTTGATATCTTTAGCTTCTCTTACCACATTTTAAAAAGATGTTAACATTATTTGCCTTTGTCTATTTCCTGTTTGTTTTTTATTGCTTCTATGTCTTTAAATTGGCTACTTAACTGCCAGTGGATCAAGATAAACTTTTAGCCAAAAGGTGTCCGGGGAATCGGCAGCTTTTTGGCCAACTGAAAAAACTCCTTTTCCTTAAGAAAGAGCTCCCGAGTTTCATTCACATTTGCTGTCCACATTTTCCCTTCAAGGTAAATTTGTTTACGGTTTTCTTGAACTTTGGGAAATTTGAAGCACAGACAAATTTTACCAGTTGGGATTATTTTCAGCCATACTGAATGTCATAAAGTCACAATCATTGGTCCCAATCCAACTACCAATCTCCAGTTCAGCAATTAATTTATCTTTATCTTAATGAGAACCAAGCTTATTTCATCTCGGGTCCAGTTCTGTTTATATTAAACAATCATAATTTATCATTTTAGACCTTTTGTTTTAATACTTGCTGAATTATATTTTCAGCATCTCTCTCTCCCAAGCAGAAATCCCCCAGGATCTGTATATACAATTTTTCTATATATACACTGTAGACAGATGTTTAAGAAAAAAAACATCTGGTTTGATTCAGTGGCCTATCACAGATTGTTATAAGTACTCCAACGAGCTACTTCCATAATCCAATGTATGCTCTCTAAGCAGTCTATAACTGTGGATTTTAACAAGCAGTCTATAACTATGGATTTTAACATTTTGATGACCCCAGTAGGTTTCAATAATATAAATTTTACCAGATTTCTTCTCATCAATTAAATTTTTCAATTCCTCCTGCTTGTTACCAGACTGCAAACAGTTGTATATAAAGCAATTGAGAAATGTTCTCTTCACAATCTGAGTAAGGTTGTTAGTCATGTTAGTCTGAAGCAGAAGACAGGGCAGCGTGCCACCTTTGAGTCTGTGGCCTACAAAATCTTATAAGCCAGTTTGAGCCAGTTAGCTTGTAGGGTGCTGCCTTGCCCTGCCTTCTGCTTCACTATATTTGTAACATCAGTTCAATTTATTTGTGACAGAAGGAGCCTGAACTTCACTGGCTTTGGTATCATCTTTCCTTTGTATTGTTCACTTAATATCAACCTGGCTGCTACAAGCTAATCTCCAGTTGAGACTGACCTATGATGCAGACTGTCCTGTTCATAGAACACCTCTCCCACTTAGCTGCCTTCTGATGTTCCACAAAATTAAAAATATTTAGTTTTGCTCCAGTCACTGAGCCAACAGCTTATCTTCAGGTTTTTTTTGTTTCTTTTCCCTCAGGCATGGTAGCAGAAGAGTCCCTGAGAAGATCACTTGGAAATTCATTGCTGTTCCTAGCTCTCCAAAATAGTTTATAGCTGTGTAGCTATAGATGAGGCCATGTCATCACTTCCAACATGGGATGATATTATATATCACTCATTAGTGATTTCATAGTCCCAGTCAATCTTGAAATTAAGTCTTGCATTCTCCATATTGCTAAATCTTCTCTTTGTGAGGTCTGTGACAATAAGTTCCGAGTCTGGTTGCCCAAGAAGCCATTATTTTCTCCATAGCTATTGTAGTATTTAAACTTATGCTTCTAAATTATGCATCTTTTCTCTACCATGACTTACTAGCCTGCACTTCATACACCAGAAAGCAGTTGTGTCTACCAGCAGAAAGGAAAAACACAGGTCAAGCAGGTGTCTTTATTATCCATCTCTACTACTTCCAGCAGGAAAAAACTACATACCATATCCTGTAAACTCACTTCAAAACTCTCATTTGCCATTCCTGCCAGATTCTCAAGGATTTAGTAAATGACTTAAATATAAAGTCTTACTGCTTAGGTCTACTCTACTGCTGACAGGGAGAGATTAACCATTTTAATTTCAAACAATGGGTTTGATCCAAATCCAAATATCCTTGTGTCTTGACAGTGACACAAACAGATCAACTTCTCTTAGCTGGGATATTCAGGACCCAAAACCCCAGTCTAGCATTCCTCATGAAGACAAAATGAACAAGAACATATCAATGAACACATACTTCCCTCTCTACTAATTTATTTTCCTTCCATGCACAGGATCCATGGCAATTCCTTCCAAAATCATGCCATCTGCAACTCACAGGATCGTGGGATCATGTTCTCACTGTCATGGTGTCAGGATAACAAGAAGAAAGTTGAAAGCTGCTTAGCTTGAATTCAGAGGGTAATGGAGGGAGAATGTGACACAAGATGGCAAGAACTAGTGTGGAGGGTTTGGGACAGGGGCTAAGTAGAACAGGAGTGTAGGATTTTTAAATGTCAACGTTTCTCTGCTGCTGCTCAGATACCTGTTTTAACACTGGGACTCATGGCTACCTCTTATTTGTCCTACCCCTTGAGCAGTGGTTCTCAATTTTTTTTAGACAAAAAACACGCCTGCCTAACTTTTCTGAGTATAGTGGCTCTGCAATTCAAAAGTGTAATTATTACAGTGCATTAAAGTAATGGTGTGCACGTGCACATGCACACATGTACAAACACATACACACTTATAGCAAACTGGTCCATTAAATCAGCTGTACATGTAGCCACATAGAGAAATAGAACATGATGCCTTGACATGCGAGTGCAGGGCATCTCCTTTGTTCAGTGAGCCCTAAGTCTCATGGATTGGACCCTGGGGGTCCCACAGGGATTCACAAGATGGAGAGATGCCAAGGCAGGCTTCTTTGTTTCCCAGGGCAAAATGACACCTGGTCCTTATCTGCTAGGCAACTGATGGCACAGCTCACCCAGCACCCTGGGAGAAGGTCAGGGCCTAATCCCCAGCTGGGGGATTTGGTACTGGAGCCTGAAGCATTGCTGCTTTACCCTGTCTGAGCCCAGCAGGAGTAGAAGAAGCATTTACTACAATGTGTGTGGTCTGACTTGCTAGAGGTGCAACTAGTAAGGTTTGGGCCCTGAGCCAGCACTCCCCAAATATGGTGGGCACTCTCCTGCTTCCCCTTCTGCCTGCTGTGATGTAGCTCACCCTCCCACCCGCCTTGCCCTTCTCTACCCTGCTCCAGGAATTTCTCTGCACCACCTCCCCATAGCATCCAAATGCCTGCTGTCTCCCAAGCACTCCCAATCTGTACTGAGGGCTGCTCTCGCACTCCCTACTGCAGCCTTGTCACTTACCCTGCTGCCGATTCACTTGTGAGCTGCACAAGCATGCAGGGGGAACCCAGAGTGGGTGGGCAACCACAGAAGTGCCCGCTGTGCTTGGCAAATGCTGGCCCAGAGCACAAATCAGCAGGCAGAGGAGACCTCAGGTCCTTTTCTAAAGTCAGTGCCTGGGGCTTGTGTCCCCCTTAGCTGCCCCCTCCTGCCACAGCTGCTTCCTGGTCTGGCCCTGCATGGCATCTCACAGAAACAGGCACAAGGTTGTTCTACCCTGAAGTGGCAGCCATGCGCCATCCTGATCGAGAACCACTGCCCTAGCAAGCTGGCCTCCATAATCTACTCTTGCGTCCATTTATTGTTAGCTCACACAGCAGACATGTATTTTGTAGACCAAAAGTTCCTAACCACACTGATGATCCTAGACAGAGGTCAATATGATTCTTCAGAATGGAATTCCCAAGTTTTTTAGTTTACTTCTTAAAATTCCTAAGGAATTGCCTAGGTTAAAAGACCACTGCATCTGCAAAGTTGAATGCTCCAAATTTAGGGAATTCCAGAATTAAAGTGTTCTTTGCCATCTTACTTGGCCATGAGTTTAATTATGATACCATCCTGAATTACCAAGATCAGATGCTATTTTTCCACAGTACTGCTGTCTTATTGAGAGCACATAAGAAACAGCACTCACATAATGAATCAAGGTTGTATTATTTTACAAGGTGCATAGCAGGAGATTGCAGGAAAGAAAAGAAAAGATGGTCTCATGGTTCAGGCAGCTGAAGTCATCTCTGGAGAATTTAAATTATCTCTGCTGCAGAGTTACTATGTAATGTTGGATAAATCAATTAATGCAAACTTTTTCATAGGTGGTCACTAACTGCATGTTTTCCATTTTGTGGGTGCCAGATTTGCTGAAATGATAAGCACTCAGTGGCAACTGATGCCAATGAAAATTGTATATTGAATATATGAATACTATTAAATGCTACATTCACTGAAAAAAATCAGGCTCTTGACATGTCAAGTCAGGCAACCAAACTTAGCAGACATTTCAGACATTGTGTGTCCCTTAATTCCCACCTGTAAAATGGACATGGTACCACCTTACCTGACACAGATGTTGTGAGGATGAATGAATTCACCTTTGTGAAACTCTCATATTAGTGATGAGCACCGTAGACAATTCCATGAAGAAATAAATAATGCTGTATACAGAGCATGATTTGAATGGTATGTCACAAAAGGTATGAGCCACACACCAAATTATCAGGTTAGTACAGAAAATTCAATGTGTTCACACAAGCACATTCCATCCTGTGCACTGAGGAAGACAGAGGGTCTGTGTTAAAAAGTTTGTATGTGATCATGTAATGAATGACTACCATACTTCAGATATAGAACAGAATTAATTAAGGTTTATGGGCAGGGAATCCTGGCATATCCCAAATTCTGAGTGCCTAAATTTGTATCCTTAATGTTCTTTTAAACTTTGCTTTCATGTAATTTCTTGGAGGAAGGCTTCAGCATAAAGGAAACAGTATACACAGATCCCTTTGCACAGAACCTTAATTACTCCCCTATAGTTCATCAACAGGATCAGAACCTTCAGATACACAGAAGAGACCTCTGCTACTTCAGCTGACAAAATAATTTATCATTAAGGCTGTCATCCTTAGTGCAGGCCAGTTAGTTGCTAGAGGGAAATGAGGCACACTTTGCTCGCAAGTTAAGTATTTGCTGACAGCAAAGGAAAGTTTCATAGATGTTGAGGCCTTTTAGACAATTTCAAGAGACCTAAATAATATTATAATATGGGCAAAGTAACTAGCCTTGTTCTCAGAAAGTGCTAAACCATTTTGTCTGACACTTAAAAGAAAGAAAAGAAAAATCAGCCCGAGTCAAAATAGCCCAAATAGTTAAAATTTGGCAGCATCACATAAGCAACTAAAAAAGGATCTTCTAACAAAGAGTGCTGAAAAACGTTAATAATATATGTGTTATCGGTCTATCTTACAAATCAAGTTACTTACCAAGCTAAGATTATTATTTTAGAAGCCAAATGAATGTTCAGTGGGTTACACTTTTGCTTCTGGACATGAATCTTCAAACTTTAGGTCATGTGTAAAACAATGTGATGCATTCCATTTAACTTATGACCACTTCTTATAAGTAGCATGGAGTGAGGAGCCGTTTACCATCTTTGCTTAGATGCAGCACAAGACTGAATAGCAGAACTAGTGTTAGTCATGACTGAGCTGTGCAATGACCCTAGCTGGAAGACAGTTGGCACACATTTGTTCGGTGCTTGGCAATAACATCAGCCCCTTGAATGAGCATCAAGTTCTCCCAAAATCTTAACATCATGATAACTCTATTGACATATGGATATATTTTAATATTCAACCAATAAAACAAAACTATTATATCAGCCACATAATTCTACTTGGATTCTTAATTAGATCCTAGATTGCCTTTAAGTGTGAGCTACTGTGTTATAATCCAAAAGGAAACATTTTCTGCTCTTTTCCAGGGCTATTTTTCCCTTTTGAATTTAAATCTTTTCCCTGAGTTTTTAGAAGCTTCAAAGTTTGAGTTACTTGTAGTTGGGGAAATATCAAGTTAAAAAAAAAAACTGTGAAAAGACTGAGTGTTAACTGATCTAGATTTGACTGGGTACTCACTCTGTCACACAGCTCTTCAAATGTGAAGTCTGCAATGGTTCCACATGCTTTATTCAGCCTCAGCTCTCTGCCTTGCACTTTTAGAATCCTTGGTCTAGTTACTATGGGAACATGAACAAAGACTCAATCTTGTCTGGATAATTACTATAAAATTCATCTCTTACAGATAGGAAATGCATAGCTTGATGAATAATAGCACATGATTCAACACATAAATTAGACAAAATGCTGATACAATGACTGCCACTTGAGTGTGGCATCAACCCATATACAGCAATGGAACTTATTAATTGGTCAGTGGAGATTGGGCATTGTGTTCTAAATGTATTCTCTTTCAAGAGAAATTAACTTACGTACAATCATTTTGTTTCTGAGCCAGCTCATCAAACAACTTATCCATGACAGCCTCCACATCAGCTTCACTTGTGCTACAGTGAAAAGAATAATAGAATATGAAATTAATAACACTTGAAGCCAACATCAAACAGCTGCCTGAGCCTGCTTAGCTTTTTGCCCACAAAAAAAAGAACAGGATGTTAAGCTCTAAATACAAACATTAGATTTAGAATACACTTAAAAGTAGAGAATATTAACTCTCAGGTAGATGATTCTGCCTTATTTGCATACACTGAAAGACTTCTGTGTTTTGAGCTGTTTCCAGTAATGAGGCAATACAGACATTGCAAATCCATTAACACTATGTGTACACAATGAGAAAAAAAGGCTTCTGGCTCTATCTGGCATGCAAAATAAGAGCAAATAGACAAGGCAAGGCAGTCAAGCATCTAAAGAAATATCCTTTGAAACCTCTGAGAGGGGACATAGCAAAATTAAATATTGAAGCTGTATTAAAAAAAAATCAAGTCAACTGATTATGCAGATCAAAAATTTATCAAAATTAAATCAACAGATCTGAGATGGCAACTGCTATATATATCAATACCTTTATGAGAGTTCTTTGATGATTGTTTGGAAAAGATCATCTATAAAAAGCAGTTTCACACAAAATGCTTTTGTTAGAAACCAAATAAACTTTCTACTCATATGTGACCACTGTAAGAGTTTTGCAATTTGTCTGATTACAGAATTTAAAAAAAAATTCTAGTTAGAAGTCACCATTTAAAGGCCCCAAGTTCACAATTATGATCATTTTTGTGGCCTTTTCCCCCTCACATTATTTATAAAGATGAAGGGTAAATAATATGCTCATCAGAATTTAGAAACTGACAATAGTAATTAAAAGCTATTACATACCTTCAAATTAAAATTTAGGTATAAAGTGCTTCCAACATGACACACACTGGCCGTGTCTACACAAGATGCTTTACTGCACAGTAGACTAATCTATTGTATACTAAAGCATCACAGTTTACATGTGCAGGCATTAACTGTGCTGTAAATTAATTTACTGCACAGTAAAGCCAAATAGCATTAATTGCATGTGTAGACATACACACTAAATATAGTTCTGATGTGAAAGGTACATTTTGTAAAGGCATAGATATGCTGATGTTTCACTGATAATAAAGGCCTTCTCTAATTGAGAAATTATAATCAGTAATGTAATATGATTATTTTCTTAAGCACATTAACTACACATCATTGGAATCAATTTGCAAGTACATTTGAGCTTAAGTTTAAAAATACAAAAAAAAAAATTTGTAAACTTACAAGAGAAAAGCCTCAAGTATTTCTGAGAAAAAAGATTACATATACCATGAAGTCATAAAGGAGAATCAGGAGTGACAACTTCCTCAAGCACCCTTTCAAAGAGTAACACTTAAAAGTGCTGCTGAATGGAAGCTATTTTAGAGTAAATTTCTGAACATTTTATTTAAAAGTAGAATCTGTTTATAATAATATTTCAGTGGTGCATTACTACAAGGAAATGAGAATAGAAACGAACTAGCTCAAACCAGGAAAAAGATAAGCATAAGTGAAACATCTATGCTACTGTTCAATGGTAACAATGAGTATGAAGTGCATGAAAACTGCTTTTGGATATATATTTGTGCAGAGTTCCTGAGAATATTTCTTCTGAAAATGGAGCCGTTGGAGTGAAACCAAGGAAGTTTGCCTTGGACAGGACTCTTGTAACACAGATGACAAGCTAACCGTTTGAAGATGAATGGAAAATAGTTTAACAAATATTTATTTGCATATTTAAAATCAGAACAAACTCTATAAATTCTGGGGGAAGATAACGATTATGTTTTTAAAAATAATTCCAAGTCAGTGGCAGCCAACCTTTTTAACATGCATGCTACAAATTAAGCCCTGCACTTCCCCGAATGCCACTCTGATTAGCTACTTTCCCCTATCCAATCTGTTGCTCTGCCTGTTTCTCCCTCCCTGATCAGCTGCTCTGTTTTCTGCTCCCTGACCCCTCCTCTATCTGCCATGTGTGACAAAGAGATGGTCACTTGTGGCATGCATGCTGGAGGTTAAACGCTCCTTTTCTAAGTGATCATTGTAGTGTCATTCCCAGTATGTTTGCATCTATTGGGTAGTCTTAAAACACAGCTAAAGTAGTCATTTTTGAAGTTATCTACAGTCCTGCACTCAGGATAAACAGGGATAAGGTGTGTTTAACACTGATTAAACACAGCTTAAGCTGGTCACAGTTAACCCTACTGGAACCAATGGAAATGAAACAAAAGTCATGTTCTAGTCAATGGCACATACAATATTAATAAAGCATCTACAGAAGGCCATTAAAGAGGTCTGCAAGTTTTAATCGCACTTTCTGTTAAAATGTTTTGCTCATACAAACCTTTTATGAGGTCACATTTTTTCTAAATGCAGACATAAAAAGGAACTGTACAAATAAAAGTTTTGCACGATGTATTATAGAATGGTAAAATGGATCCTTCTTTCCACCATCCCCTGAAAAATTTCCTCAGTTCCAAACTTCTATGGTACTAAAAAACCCAGACACTTTCCGCAAATAATCTTATGGAGAATTTTAACCTGCGTAATTAAAAAAATCCAAAACTTCTAGTACTCGGTAGGGTCATCATGCTACTGCAAGCAATATGTTGCTTTTGTTTTACATAGGCAACCCTATTTCAGATGAAGCTTGGAAGACTACCGCCCTAACTTCCACCTTGAACCTGGGGATGTTTCCAATTTTCAGGGACACACTTACTCAATTTTTTTTATCAAAATGAATACTGCTATGTAAGCAGGGGTGTAAGAACTGGTTAATTCTGGAGAGGGAAGTAAGCAACAAAGCTATATGGTATAACTGCAAATGTTTTGCAGGCCTGACGGAAGAGTTAACACTGGCTTTGCAAGGCCAGAGGTCCTCATACACAATTTTAAAAATGATATGGTTCCCACACAGGTGGTCGGTAAGGAAAATGAAATCTCTACCTATCTCCATTGACATATAAAGGATTTCCTTTGTTTTTGTTTGCTTTCTATTGCTTTACCTCAAGGACTCATGAAGCAACTGATCTACTCCTAGTCTCAGATAAGTGAATGGAACTACTATATTTATTTGAATACAAGATGATCCTGATTATAAGATGACCTGCCAATGATTATATTTTATATAGAGAGAAAAATTATAAATTTGTTATAATTTTCAGGTACAGAATTACTGGAGGTTTGTCTTGAATTTGTCCCTCTCCTATTGCTACAGCAAGGAAAATACGCGCGGGGGGGGGGGGGGGGGGGGAAGGTGTTCAGGTATTCCCCTTGTCCTATGCCTCCCCTCAACTTGTTCCTCCTGCAGCCCCTTCCCCCCTTGCTTACTGTCAGATGCTGCTCTCCTTGAGCACATGGAAATGAGAAGCAAATTTGAAAACAATGACCTTGAAATTATACATAGCTATAGTAATTTGCATACAGTATCCATACACTTAGTTCATCCAGAATTGATGCATGTCACCTTTTTTTGAAACTGCTGCAAGTTTTATCACTATTCCATAAACACACTTTTAAGCAACACTTAAAAATTAGCACTTACCTTTTGTACATCACTTGGTATTAGTCCAAAGCCAAAAGGCTTGCAATTTACCATATAGTTCATTGGGATGGGCCCCAGCAAAGTCAACAATGTTTCAAAATATGGTGATTCCAGAGCTCAGCACAGCTCAGTATGTGTGTGTACTCCAGACACTGCCCCCAAGGATCTATGTGCTAATTAGGTCCACTTATGACTGGAACCAGGTATTCTTGTCATGACTCCTGGGATGCTCCAAACATTTATACGCAGATGAGGTGCAAGGCAACCTGGTCTAGTTCCACCTCATAGAGGGTGGGACCACACTAATCATATGAGAAATAGAGCGACAGGGCAAACCGTTTGGGGCCCCATTTGGTGATGTTTGTCATGCATGTAAGGCTGGTGAAGAAATAAGAAATAGGAATAATTGGAAGTGGGAAAGAAAGGCACAGTTCAGCTGTGGGAGTGTAGAAGTCAAAACATATGTTGTGCCTCACCATGACTTGGGGGAGGAAAAAAAGGCCAGCACTGAGGACTACGTGCAATGGGCACTGCCATGTATCTTATTCAGATAGGCTGCACTAATCTATCCTTGTGGTAGGCTCCCATTCATGATGAACACTACGACAAGTGAAAGAAATGGGCAAACAGGTGGGGGAGTTGGGGAGGGGACTGAGGTAGTCCTCTGCATAATTGTGATGGGTTCAAGGTGACAGTGATGGGTGCGTGAGTGAGCGGGCACGTGAGAACACGGGTACACAGCGCAGTCTTGGTAATGGGACTAAGAATGATGTAACTGTAAACGTGTGATTTGGACTGTCAAGTGAACCATAGTGGTCACAAGACAGGTTGCTAAATGCACAGTTATATATCTATCTATTTATACATATAGAAATAAATATTTTTGTAAAAACTAACAACAAAAACCCTACAAACCTGTGGTAGGTTCCCATCAGCATGTTTGATCAATATGGGCCACGTGTTTCATAGTCATGCTCAGTTTTGGCTGCATTTAATCAGCTCCATAGTTGGTTTCCATTACTGAGCTGCTGCTTTTAGCAGCAGTTTAATGACAGCTGTGTATTTAATGAGGTTTCCTTGTATACAAATGTTAGATGAGGGCTTTTGAGGAAAAAACCTTGTTTTATATTTGAGTAAATATGGTATCTTCAGTCCTTGTTGTTTATTCTGTAACAGGGCACTCACCATACATCCTAACATGTATATGCATCCTAGCACATAAACTGTTTTTTTTGAGGAGCCTGTAATTGCAGATGACATGCCTAGTCCTAAACATGTACAGGGAACCACGTTTAAGGTTTCCTGCCTCTGAGGAGTAGAAGGTGGTGTGCAGACACTGTACTTATCAGAAGGAAAGCCTAAAAGTTGGATAGGTGGCAGGAAGCACAGCTTCAGCTTGTGAGGGGTCTAGGAGGATCTCAAGTCAGAAGCCAGGATAAGACAAGGTAGGATGGCAATGAATAGTCCGAATTGGTATTTCTAAGGAAACGCAGAAAGCCAAGAAGACCTGCCCAGTAGAGCTGGCCACTTATTTACAGATTCTATCCCACAGAGGGTAACCGTGCTAGATCTATATTCAGAGCATGTGAATAAGAAACTGGCATTTGAACCCTAGTCTCTCACATGACAGAACGCAGACCTATTCATGATTACCCAAATATTAACGTGTAAGGTCCTAAACAGTGCCCAAGTCTTTGTGGGATCAGGGCCTAGATGTGTACCATTTTAATCTAATAATTTTAATACTGCAGGAAAACATGCCAATACCAGACACTTAGAAAAAAAGGAAAAACTCTCTAGCATCTAAATTTTGTTCCACTGTAATTTTTTTTATAAAGTACATATTTAAAGAATAATTTCACTGCTGTAATTGTATTAATTAGCTTTTTCCAGATCAACATACAACTGTAATTCTAATAATAACTTAATTTTAAGATGTCTGTCTCCCAAACTGGGAACCCCAAAATGCTCAAAAACTTTTGTCACTGGAAACATACTTTGGTGCTAAATTGAAATTATACTTCAGGCAAAGAGGTATTACAACAACACCTTTTGTTTAAAACATATTTGCCTGTGCTGCTCTTGTTGTCACTGATCTAATGATAGCTTACCCTAGCAGCAATTTGGAAAAGACAAACATCTGTGATACAAAAGGGTTCCAACATTCTAACTAAAAAAGTTGTTGTTTCTATCAGATACATCCAAAGTTGTAGTTATGTCTCTATTATGTATTACTTATTTTATATTTGAAGATAAAATAAGTGCTAAAGTAAATTCATCATAGTAAATACTAACAGATAATATGTCATAATAAGACTTTTTTTTAAAATCCACAAATAGGAACACCAAACATTAAATGAATCCTTGTCAGAGAATTTCTATAAATACTTAATTACTTTAATACAATAAGGATGTTCTTCTATTACAAGTGAATTGTGCAATCTCTTTACAAGAGGATATTCATTACTTTGAAAGCATCTGTCACTTCAGTTCTCCAAACACCACACCTCCCCCAAAAAAATCTAATTAGTTTTAATTCAGTCACACATTATAAATGATGCTAGTGGGGATATTGAAAATTTAACTAATGAAGTTAATATCATGGCATTATGCAAGGCATTGTGCTGTACAAACTGGACCAGAAGGCCAAAAAAAATTGCTAATTGTATTATGTATTTTTAATCTCTTATTGACTAAGAAATTAACAGCTATTAAGAAGAAAAAAGGGCAATACCTCACAATAAATCAACTTACAGGTAGTAAAGCTTCCCTGCTCCAGGAAGCACCCGTTTCCGGTAGTCTATTCCGGAATCAAGTTGGACTGTGTTGCAATATTTCTAAAGAACAAAAAGAAGAAGAGATTGATTACTTTCTGCAAAGTGTTATTGTGATTGTACTTCTAATTCTTTGCATTAAGGGGAAGGCACTTATGCTGATGGCCTAACAGCAATCCAGCAGCTAAGTAGCTCCAAGTTAAGATCATGATGTCTATTTTGCATTCACTTTAAGAAAAATTGAACAGATTGGAGATCATTCACAAATTAATAAGAAAAATAACTGAAAACTGATATAAAAGTTTGCTCAAAAAGAGAACATCTCTTTTCCAGGCATCAAACAGAAGTGTCTGATGGGGCAAAAAATGTTCTGACAGAATGTATAAAACAGAAAATGAAAACAGTGAAAGTTTGTAGATAGAACATAGTCTATCATGCTCCAGCAATACAAAAAGTCCCCTAAAACTACTACTGTACTACTACTCTGTCAGCAAAAGAATCTTAATCTTTTTTGTGCAAGCAAGATGCTAATTCTTTGATCAAAGCAGAAATATAATCCTTTAAAATGATCAACTAATCTGAGTTTTGCTAAAAACAAAACCAAACCACAGAACAAAGATAAAGACATCCTCTTTATTTGCTGTTTTATTTCTTTACATCTGTCTTACCTTAATAAGGAACGTACAATTTTATTCTTAAATAAACATTTACCATCTTTAAGTTTCCACATTTCAGCCATAACATCCCTCTGATTAGTCACCAAACCTAGTGTCACAACGAATCTAGCAAAAAGCATAGAAGCAACAGTACTAGAGTAAATCCCGATCCCACTGAAGTTGACAGTGAAACTCCAAGTAACCAAAACAAGGTCAGGATGTCATCTTTCATTCTAAACCATGTGTGTGGTGGTGGCAGCAGCAGCGGTGACAAGTGCTCAAGATCCTTTTAGATGCTGAATAACCAGAAACCACAATGCTATGAACATGAAGAGAGGCCTTCAGAGAAAGATAGGGAACCTTTTAAGGTCCAATAAATAATCGTGAATCAATAAAATAATTTAAGCAATAAAGTAGATCAATCTATCTGTAAATCACTACCATTAAGACAATCAAGGATTCCAAGAATCCACATGCTACCTAACTTCATGGATTTTTCCAGATCTCCACCATCCTGCACATTAATAGATTATTAACAGTTTCAATAGGGTTCCATACTTCGTATTTCAGATTTTTTTCAAAGCTTCTCTAGAACTGTTCAATTAGCTTTGTTTGGTCAGAATTATATTATTCTTGTAAATATAATTCACAAGTATAAAGTCTAATTTATAAATTATCAGATTGAAGAAAAAAATATTAATTTTTTTTTAGAAGAACTACTTTCACTATTAACAATACCTCTCTCTGCTGAGTGTGCTACTTCCTTGGGACTTTATTAATAAAAAAGTTCATATAGGGGACCATGATAAGAGACTATATATCATATTATAATTTTTCCTTGATCAGTGTTGAAGATTCTGCAGATGTACATTTATCCATTGCATTTTTCAATGTAAAATTTAGAAAGTAAAAAGATGGTAAGAATATCAACATTGAAAGTACAAAATTCTAGAAAACACAATACTTAAACATGTCCAGGAACAGAAAAGCCCTGCTATAAAATCAGTGTTGGGCTGAGCCAACATAGACCTGTAGGTCACAAGAATAAAAAATGGAATGACATATAGTAATTGGAAAAATATGCTGCATATTATCAGGCTGCATCATTAACAAGAACATGAAGGATGTTTAAATTTCCCTCCACTTTTATCCATACCACCTGCTAGGCAAGACAAGGTAGTAGAGTCCCAACTCCCATGAGTCATTACTAATCATCTCATTATCTTAGATAATCCAAGAAGTAGATAAACCATTGTAGTATTTCCTTCAAAGTCAAGACAAACATACTGGCAAAAGGTATCAGTGCTAGAAGGTCATGTAGATATTGCTCTGGATTCTTGATAACACTCTGATTGGCACCCTTTTTTTTCTTTTGTAAACAGCACGGGTATCTGAAAACACATGGGAATTCTGCTGGGGATTCTGGGAGTCTGGCCTCTCATTTCCTGCAATCTCTTCCAGCTTCTAGACAGCTTTGCAAAATCTCCCACTGCTCCAGGGAACTGGGCTAGAAGCTGCCTTGCTGCAACAAAACTGAAGTAGGGCCAAGAAGCAGAAGTGCACCTGAAACACTGTGGTTAACATGATCACTCCACACTGTGGTAATTTAGTGGTGTTGTCTCGCTGGTCTGACTACCAATGATTCTGTTTCTGCAAAGTAACTGTTCTGTAGACATACCCCTCAGAGTGCTGGAAAGGAGCAGGGTCTGACTCCGTAGAACAACAAAGCTGGCAGAAGTACACATTAGCCTGTGACTATTATAATCCACTGCTTTTCTGTTGGCGAATTTACCTTTTTATAAATACTGCGAGCTGAGCTGATCCACAAGCAAGGAAACGTATGAAGTTTAAAACTGTGGATGTAAATAACAATCTGAAACACCTCTGTGGCAGGTTCATACGGGGGTTTTTTTGCCTGTTTTTGTCCATTTGCTCATGGTTTATGGTGGTAATTACAGGATGATTGATACAAGTTCACAGTCTGTCCTTAGACAAAAACATACAAACCAAATGAAATATCAAACTATGGTAAGATTTAATGAGACTGATATCCAGGGAGTAGGTTTTAGGAACCTAAAGCATGTATCTTGTGGGACCCCATCATCTTTGCTCTGTTCATGTGCTGGATTCCACCACCATTAGATCACACTTCAGGGACCTGAATGACAGTTTGATATACAGCGTGCTTCTGCAGCATTGCATTATACCAGGCATGTGATACAGGCACAGCTGTAGGGGCCAGCTGGTGGCAGAGACATGTCTACCTCTTTTTAGAAGTCAATATATTTTTCTCTCACCAGAATGGCTAAAGCTCACACTTGATTTTCTGTCAAAGCAACAATAGTTATCTTTGTTGTCCTGTTTGAATCTCCCATGTTTTGGGTTTCATCTTCTTTCACTACAAATCAGAATTTTCATTCACAGTCTCATTTCATATTTTTTTATATCTTTAGCAGAAGATTATTAATTACTGTATATCAATACTTAGTGAATTAGATGTCAATACCGGTCTCCTTGTGCCATGGCTTGCCAGTCTAACGCTCTACTCTGCATCATATATCAATGGTTGGCAATAAGCCACAGGGTTCCAACTAAGAGAGGGAAGCTATGAAAAGGATGTCCTTATCTTTCTGTCTGGTCCTAGGAAAGATTCCCCTGAAACACAAAATCCCTGTTAAAATCTGACTGTGAGCTACTTTGGGAAGGAATCATCTTTTACTTACATGCATAAGCAGCAGCTAGCACAATAAAGCCTAGGTTAAGGACAGGGGCCTTTGGTGCCACCATGGAAAAAACATGCAATACAAATAAAGGCTCTGGACAATAGTATAGAAACTGATGTAGCAAAGCAGTACATGCGAGTTCTGTTGTGAGCAGTGTTATTTACACAAAACTTAGCATCTGTGCAAAACAGCAGCGAACAAACAGGACATTTAATAATGGGTGGCAGCAGGAAGGCTGTTTGTACCATTACACCAGTGCTTTCCACCCCGACTAGCACATTTACTCAAATCCAAGATCAGCATTCCTCCCCCCACCCCCAAGTCAGCATTATGGGGAGCCTCATTTTAGATTCAACTATCAGTCCCCATCAGGCAGCAGCTGAGCTCTGGCTTTGGGCTGAAGCTGGAGCTGAGCCACTGCCTGTCCCAAGCCAGAATGGCTTGTTTGGTGGGAGGGGGGAAATACAGCCAGGGAAAGCATAGGGTGCAGCACTTTCAGCCTTCTTCCCCACTCCTTGCTCCCCATGCCTGTACTTTCTCCAATTCCTTCTTTCAGAAGTGGCAAGAAAACCACACACCGCAAAAGTCCATTGGTTCAGATACACAAGAAGCCAAAAAAGGTTTTTCATGCTAGTGTAGACAAGCCCCTGACTGAATTATTTTTTAAAAAAATCTTAGGATGCAAAAATTGCATGCACAAATACAGACTGGGAAATGAGTAGCTAGGCCACAGTACGGTAGAGAAGGACCATAAGCTAAACGTGAGCCAACAGCATGCTCTTGTTGCAAAAAGGCCAGCAGCATACTGGGTTGTATTAACAGTAGTGTCACTTGCAAATCAAGGGCAGTGATTCTTCCCCTCTACTCAGCACTGATAAGACCTCATCTGAAGTACTATGTCCAGTTTGGGGCCCCATACTTCAAGGAGGATGTGAACAGAATGGAAAGAATCCAGTACAGAGTAACAAAGAGTGATTAGGGTCTTGGGAGGCATGACTTGTGAGGAAAGGCTAAAAGAACTAGGGTTATTTAGTCTGAGGAAGAGAAGACTGAGGGGGGATTTGATAACAGTCTTCAAACACCTGAAGGGCAACTATAGAGCGGATGAAGATGGGCTTTTCTTCTATGGCCCTACAGAACAGGACTAGGAGGAATGGCCTCCAACTGCAGCAGAGGAAATTTAGATTGGAAATTAGGAGGAATTTTCTGACTATGTGGGTGGTCAAGCATTGGAACAAGCTACCCAGAGAAATTGTGGAATCTCCATCCTTGGGAATGTTCAAGAGCAGGTTAAACAGATACTTGACCGAGGTGATTTAATCAGGGATGATCCTGCCTTGAACAGGGAGCTGGATTACATGACCTCATGGAGGTCTTTTCCAGCATTACTCTCCTATGATCCTATCATCATGTTTTGTTTTCATATTTTCAAACTGGATAACAGTTTCTTTCCCAATCTCACAGGAGTGTTGTGAAGACAAAGTTAGCATTTGCAAAGAACTTGACAAGGAAATGCTGTACATACTAGAAATAAAACTACACTAAAATGTTATCAATTCAGAAGTTAGGGCTTTTACATTTTTTAAAATTTAAAGAAGGAGAAAATTACTGAAGGGCTATACCTACGTAGTTTCAAAAAGAAAAAAAGACCACGCACATTGTTCAAAAGTACAAAAATGAAATCATGGAGTGGGTGGATTGGCAATAAATCTCTATACTTTGGTTTCCAGTAAGACTTTAAATTCATGCATTTAGGACTGGAATAAAACTTATTAAAATTTCCACATATGTTCTTAAAAACTTGGTCACAGACTTCCCTACCTTTTATCCTTCATCTTTTGTTAGCATTAAAAAGACTAATAGGAATTATACAAGTTTTAATTTCTCTCTCTTTGGGTAACTAACTTCCCCATCATTGGACTGATTAAACCCTACAGATGTGATTGCATTCTCACATTCACTAATCACCACCAAGAAATCCTAATCAGCAGCAAAAGAACTTTAACTGGAGTCCTTAGATTGTTAGTACTTAATTGACAAAGCCACAATCCAAACCACTGGTTTACATTTTTTAAATGGAGTTTTAAACTTCAGAGTTCATTTGCTTGTGATAGACTTCTCCTACTTTTATTCCTAAATAAATACATGTGGGGTCAAGGCTGCAGTTAGCCTAATCTGTCCTTGTGCAACTACTAATGGTTTTCAACAAATTTTCTGTACCATGGGGATATTTCAGAGCTGACTTCTTACCCTATTCAATTCAAATGCATAAAATTAATCAGCCATGCAATTTATTTTGAACTGGTTTATGTATTTACGTATACAAAGGGCAAATACAATTACAATCTGAAAATGTAATTAGTAAGTTAAAAATAGAGAGTTATCATGCACTCATTAACATAGAAGTGGGAGAATAGCTTCTGACTCCAAAAGGAAAAAAGGTGAAGCCTTAAAGGCACAACTTGACACAAACTGTGCTAAAGACGAGGCCATGACACTTCAACCATATAAGGGGTGGATTCAAATCACACTTTCAATAGCTCTAAAGCTACTGTCAAGAGTTATTAAATATACAACAGCTGTCTGAATAGAACATCCTCTAAGCACTATTGGTTACTGCATTTGTGTTTTATGTTTTTAAAATTTGTGATATCAAGGGCCCCTCTACATGTGCAGGTAAAGGTACGATGGGATCTAATGCGCAATCCGTACAATTGTGCCCCCTACCATGCAACACAAATTATTCCTTGGGCATCCCACATACCCCCAGGACTGGGAGACTGCAGCTGCCGCAATCCTCCAGCCCCAGCAGTTTCACCCACCATCTGGGTCCTGGCAAACAGTAACTGCAGCTGTGGGACTCTGTGTCCATTTGCTGCTGGGACCCAGAGTTGGCAGCTGTTGAGACTGAGGGTCCCCTCAGCTGTGGGATGCCCATCCAGGCTGGGCATGGTGCACCCCTGTAGCTTGGAGCCCTGACAGCTGATGGGGCTCCCAGCTGCAAATTAAAGCTCAATAGTGGACAGCTATAATGTTAGTACATATTTTATAGCTGGTTGGAGCCTTTTATGGCATGATGGGTACTTTGCACATGTAGCTGGTTTCAAGGTAATTCCACAATTAACAAGTTAACTGCACAATCCCTGTAGCCTGTAGAGGGTGCCTCATATACTGTACAACAGCTTGTTAAGTAGAGGAGCAAAGTTTTTTTGAAAAGTAAGAAGTTCAGATGAACTTCAGACCCTTCCTTCTCTTACAGGCACAAGGTCCACCAGCAAAATCCCAGGTCTTAATTTTCTTTGGGAGCTGGTTCTTCCTCTGTACTGAATATTGGGAGCAAGCTAAACAGTTAGAACATTCCTACTGTTGACTTGAAAAGAAGGCTGAGTGAATAAGGACTCTTTCATTTTGGTGGCTACACCTAAAGAAAAAAAAAATCTCATTTTGAGTCAAACTAAAATTATGTTATTTGAGCCAACATTAAATATATTGTCCCTGTATCATTGATTTCTCTTGGTTTTCTCCTACCCAGCCAATAGAAAGAAGGGACCTCAACATTCATGAGCTGTTACTCTTTCAGCACTGTACCTCCTCCCTTCTGGTTGACCAACATCCCTTCTTGTGAATGCTCAGGGGTACATCTTTGTGATGTTCTGTAGGAAACAGAAGACATGCACACACAAACACACCCATTTCCTCCCCCAGCCCAGCACACAACAGGCATAGGGGAAGTTGCTGTGATGCTGGGCCGTCAGCCTGCTGCCTGACCCCTGTGCATAGCACTGCTGAGCTCAGCACTGCTGAGCTCAGCGCCTACTTTCCTTTGTTCCACAGCGGTCACTGCCCACTATACCCCCCCCCCAACGAAATCTCCAGGTGCTATAGCAGCATCTTCCCCCTGCATCCAGCTGGGGGGGGGGGGGGGGGGGGGGGGGGCCTTACACCCTACACACTCACACCCTGCCCACCCAAGCACTGGTCACCTGCTGCCCGCCTGGGAGCGGGCTCCGAGCTCTGTGCTCCCACCAGCCCCAGCTCCATGCTATCGGTGGCTGCAGTAGCGGCAGCAGCAGCTCAGCCCTGAAGCTGTGCATGCTGGCTGGGCTGGACCCTTCCGCACACGAGGGTGGGAGCAAGGAGCACAGCCTGGGTGAGGTACAATTAATTGGTGGGTTCCTGCAAGCTGAATGAAGTTGCCTGGCAGGCCAGATCCAGCCCATGGGCCACATTTTGCCCACTCCTGGATTATTTACATGTAGATTTCATATTAGCTACCCTATTATCAAAACATAAAGAATATATCACAGAATATATATGTTCAAAAAAGTTTCAGATCAACTCGCCCCATACTATAATATGAAGCTTAATATACAGCAGATTTTGTAATTGCTGTCCCTTTCTCATAGTGTCATAGAATCGGGCTCCCCCTGAACCAGCATTAATGTGCAATAGGCTCTGATCCAGGAACCCATAGTCGCGCCTCCTGCCATACATGTGCGGCATGACAGGAAGTATTATTGTTGGGATTCCACATCAGATCCCCCTGTACCATTACTTTAAAATCTGTCTGAGAAAATAGTCTCTCAAGCTACAAAATTCCACTTAATAAAGTGTTAAAATTTTATAATATATTAGTCTTTTATGTGTGTATCAAAAATGCATAAGATGCAAAAACATTTTCCAAGAACAAGAGAAACCTGAAGAAATAAGTTCATTAATATTTCTACAAAGCAGAGGTAGTGGTTTTCAACTATTTTTCATTCGCAGACACCTAAACATTTTTGAATAAAGGTGCAGACCCCTTTGAATTTTAAGTGTGTGTATTCACATACTTTTGATTGATCATAGTCATCTTTTGTGGACCCCTCAGGCATAGTCTGAGGACCCCTGGATGTCTGTGGACCACGGGTTGAAAGCCACTGTTACAAAGGGTTTCTAATCTCCGTTCATAAAAAAAAAAGAGAAATAAGGAATTATAGATTCTGAGAGAGAACTTCTAAACTCATTTTAACATATACCCACAATATTTTAAAACGAGTCTGAACATTCTTAAAAAGTGATGTAGGTTGCATCTCTCATCAAGGAATGTTGTTCACAAAGACAAGCTGTGTGGACTTGTATATTCCCCCAGGACACAACATAAATTCTAAAAACTAAATTTTAAAACATTAACTCTATAATAATGCATATGCAAGCCAGAAATTATTAAATTGGAGACTTGCTTATGTAGAACATAAGCAAATATTTAGCAGACAGGTGATGTTAAAAAACACCAATGTTAGAACAGCTGTTCTTACTTTGGTTTTCAAATGTGTAATCACTATTATATTTTAAATTAACTAAAAATGATTGATGGACATCTGAATCACACATTTTAATACAAAAATGTATATGTTGCACTGTATGTTCTTTATGAATTTTTGAAAGCTAGTGTTCTTATATTATGCAGTACTAAGCTGTTTGAACACTGAAATGCATCAAATATGAATACAGTATCTTTTAGTGCTGGGAAAACCTTATCCCCAATTACCACAGCAATCCAATCAACTTCCTGAAAGAGGTACTTAAAACCATTTAATAAAGCTCAGAATAGAAATCCAGAGTTGGAGCATACATGCAGAAGAGCAAACTATGTCCCTGATCTTATGCTGAGCTTAAGTATTTCTAGTTATGCACAAGCTCAACTTTGAGCTTCACTGTTATTACTCACATAAAATTAAACACATGGGTATATGCTTACATTATGAAGGCCTAAGGTTTAATAATCACATTCTGAATGACTGCAATATGGCCTAAATTGTGACAGTACCTTAATAATGAAGAATCATAGAAAATGGAAATTAGAAAAGTATTTTATACCAAGTTTACTCTTGAAAACTTCACTCTTGAAAAACAGTTAGAGATTCAGTCTAAATTTTCAATCAATTGATATTAAGCCAGCTTGTGGTTTCATTTTATTTTTGCCCATAGGCTACTGTTCCTCTATGATAAGGTTTTATAGATAGTGTACTTTTTTACAGCACTATTTAAGAACAAGTTACATACAATCAACTTGTTTCTTCAAAATCGACATTGCAGAAACTCGTTGGTGAATATATTTGATGCCTCAAATTTATATCTAAAAGAAGAATGATTAAGTAGCTTATTCTCCCCCCAGCACAAGCAATTGCACTTACACATGCACCAGTAGTAAGTTTTAGAAACATGCATGAACACCCACTATTCATAATCAAAGCAAGACTAAGCCTGAGAAGTGCAACTCTGACTGAACTTTCTGAATAAAATATCAACGGCTACCGACTTAGATTTCATTTTCCCTTTTCAATCCTACTCTCAATATCTAACTCCTTCACACAAGGTGACATCCAAACAAGCATACAGCAATAAATGACACTATTGATTCAGACTCCCTTGTCTATGATTATTGATACGCTCTCCTTCCATCAAATTATGAAATAACCAGAAGTTCCATTCTCCTTTCCCAGTCTGAAGGAAAAGAAAAAAAACCATTCTCTCGTCATGGAATCAATAAAACCATTAGTGTGCCTGTACACGTACAGGTAATTACAGCACGTCAGAGCAGACTCAATTAGTCAAGTCTGCTGGAGCATACTATTTAGCACACTCCAATGAGCTTCCGTGACTCATGTATTGGTGTCCCCATGCTTCAAAATGGCTGCAGGGGTGCTTTAACTAAAGCTCTTTCAACAAGCCACTTTAATTAAAGCCCCCCCAATCCGGAGCACATGTAAAAACGCCCTAAAAGTCTACCACCAGCACTAGAATAAATACAGTTAAAATTCTTGGGCAAAAGTCTGAAATTTAGCTGGTGTATTCAGTCTTTACTCAAATCTAGTTTAGATTAAAAGCAGTGCCCTTACTCTTAGGTTTTAAATTTCTGTCTGGGGAATATCAAGAGAAGGCTAATAGATGCTTTTCAGTTTGAATATCATTAAAATGGAAACTATTCACAACTACAATAAAACAAGAATTAAGTAGGCATATATTTAATGAACAACTTGTTTTTCTGGGCCACCAAACTCATGATTTGGATTTTTTAATACTAGTCTATTTACAATGGTTAGCCTTAAAATCTTCAGTTTATGACAACCATAGTCTTTATTCAGGATTTATAGTTAAGAAGGCCAACGTCCAAACTGCTGAAGACAGTACAGAACATAAGTTAACTCCACCTTTTATCTTGTTGGGATATACATAAGTAGTATGCTGGTTGCTCGTGGCTCGCTCTCTACTTGGTCCACCTTCTGAAGAAATAGAGCCAGACTGAGGTGCACAGCAAGCATGGGATGTAGGACCCTAAGAAGGGAGAGGGCTGCATGCTTTGTTTAGGTTTAAAAATGGGCACAACTATTAAATGTGCATCTCACCTAACACTATAGTATGCAGACTCACAAGAATCTAAATTTGCTACAGCAAAAACAAGAAAGAGAAATGATCAGGTATTTTGTGGCAAAAGAAAAAATTGGTCAAAGTATTGTTCAACATGCACTCGGTTTTTGTCTTCATGTTCAGATGTTGTTGAAACAGTAGACTTAAAAGAAAATGTCAATGAATCCTCACAAGCACTATACATGACCTCTGGGGTAATTAGCAATCATTCAAAAGCAACAAGACTAAAACGTTCTATTCTTTATTACTGTCAACTCTTATCTTGATCAGCATTTTAATAAAGATGGTTCGTTTCTAAGACAGTTTCATGAATCAGTCATAATTACATTCTGACATGCAGTGAATAGTAAAGCAAAACTAAATATCACTTCATCAACCTTTCTAACCTTTATGCAAGTATTAGCTGTAAATAATTTTTACACAACCCTACAACAGAAAATCTGCATATTTCTTAGCTTTGTACATACTCTACCCTAAGTGAATTTCCTGTGACCTATACCTGAAAAAAACAATCAGGCATAATTATTTAGTCCTGTGAAATATTCAGGTGTTGCCTTTCATAGCTCAAATCAACTTCATGTACAAAAGGCTACTTGTTCTGTACAACTCATAATGCTTCAAAAGAGTTAACTGAAATGTTACTTTCTCTAGAGGCTTTTCCCCCCTTTCTTCCAATAACTATGAAATAATAAAACACTGCAGATTACTGCAGGAGATTTAGAAGTCCTATGCGTGTCACAATTTTAAAAACACATTAGAGAAAATAAACTTTGTGGATGATTTTCAACATGTCATCTCGTTACATTTTGCACTTTATATTAAACCAAAATGCACCTACTGTTCCTGGAAGTTATGCAAGTTATGTACGTGTATTTTTAAATAATGCTTTAATAATGGTTGGAACATCTAAGCAAATAAACAGTAGATTTTAATGTCTCCAGAAGCACTTTTAGCCTTAACCTGGGTTTAACAGAGGAATCATTCAGAAGCAGAATCCAGTTAATGCAAATTACAGATTTCTATCACCTGGAGGTGTTGTCCTAAAATTTCAACAATTAAAAAACAAATCACACTTTTCTAGCTTCTGCATAAAGCCATAGGATTCATTTTAAAACTGTGATACAATTTATTTTACATTTCACCTATGAATAAGGTATACCTAAAAGTAGGATGTAAACTACATAGTTCTAGTTTAAGCAGTGGGTAATGACTGTAACAAAAATATTCTAAAGTTGAATAAACAGTTAAATGCATACTAAAGTTAAATACAAGGCACAATATTTTGGATAGTTAATCAAAATTAAAAGATTTTTGTTTTTTCATTTTTGGGGAAGTATGGTAAAGGTGGGGGGAAGAAAGCTAATGAATATGCTGGTTGTAGTAGGAGCTACACTCAGTCTAAGATCTCTCACTTTACCTCACTCATTGAAGGAGATATGCATCAAAGATACATTTTTGACATTGCTTTGAAAATAAAAAAAAATGTCAAGATGCATACAACTCATAAGCCTAGTATTTTAACTGTTAGTGGCTTTAATGGTTTTCAAATAAGCAATATTTACTGCTAAACAGAACACAACTGGAAGCATTTCACAATGGATCTAAAGTGTAATACTTAACAATGGGTCAAATTCATCCGTGGTGTAATTACTTTAATGCAGTTTCACTCCGGATGAGGCTGACCTGCTGTTTCTTTTCTTTTTGTTTTTCTTCTTTAAAATTCGATATGTATGGCTTTTCCCAGTATTAGCCTTTGCTCCTGCAAGAGCTGCCAGCAGGGGTAAAAAAAAAAAAAAGTGTTGATTTAAGAAACTAGATTTCCCAGAATAAAAAAAAAAAATGTGATTAAGAGCTAAACAAAAGCTAAAGATGGCTTACGCTTAGCTCTGATGAGGTCCACTACCTCATTACCAACAACTGAAAACTTCTGATGCATTTTGTTTCAAGAGAATCCAAAAGTCCTTGCTGTAAAGCAGGCTGGGGGGTGCAGAGTCCATTCACTCTTTCTGTATCACAACCATTATGTAAGAAGTATAAAACACTGCCTTTATGCTGCCAAACCACAATGACTCTTCTTACATCAAAGCATTTTCACCACTAGGGTTTTTTCTTCTAAATTTATTCAAGCCAAGGGCAGGGAGACAACAATTCATACACGCTAATTACACCTAATTATCTATTCCTTTTTTTTCTACCAACTTCGGCCAGTGTTATTTGCTATCTGGGTTTCTCACAACCTCCCCTTGCCCTGTCCATCCAGCTCAACAGTAAAGTCTTTGAAGAAAACAGTTGTGGCTTTTTAGAATTTTCACAATATAAGGTTCAACCCAAATTAAATTATTCTATTATGAGTTTTGACACGTTTATGTGTTAAATATGAAGGCCTCTTGGTTAATTTGGCAAATTCCTTACATCTCTTCATGGTCAGAATTGCTGGTAACACCCTCTCTTGTAGGAGCTTCTCCTCATGCTTTCTTTTCATGATCTAAATGAAATGTTTATTGGATTAAAGTTCTTCTCTGCAGACCTCCACGGTGGCCTGTGACAAAGAGCTTAAAAGCTTTATTAATTGGCTTGGGCTTTTTTTGGGAGAGGGAGGACCTTATTTCACATTACATCACAAGCAAAGAAAACTGCCACGTGTAATTAAACTAATTTAGCCTGTTACACTAAGAACTGACTACTACATATCTATATAATATACTTTGATTAAAATGGAGGAATCAAATTCATTCACTGAAACACAACTGAGGAAAATCATACTGATTTAGGGAAAGAAAGTCAAGGAACACAAGACTCAGCTACAGTAGCAATTATTTTACCCTTTGGTGACATAGCCTACACTGGAACAAGCTGCCTGAGGCCGAGGCTGATATTGGGAGAAAAAAAGCTTTTAACACTATGCTGTTAATAGTATGCATAGAGGCCATGAGCATATCATAAAAATAAAAGTCAAAAGCTCTTGAATTACACAGTTAAAGATAATGTTCATATTTACAAGCAAGAATTATATATTACACACTCTATATTTACTTTTATTGAAAGTATTTAGAACAGAAATGTAAACCTCTAATCAGGCACACAGTTCTGTACATGCACTGTTTTACTTGTTAACATGTTCTGAAAATTAGTGTGTGGCAAACAAAAACTGTCCTTAACATCAGCATAGTTTAAGTAAAATGATCCATAATAGCAGTTAGCCAAAAAATTATTTTCTTTTTAATTACTAGACACACTTCACAAAAATAAAACAAATACTGCCACAGCTTGCGGAGAGAGAGAAAGAGAGAGAGAGCGTGAGCACAAGCAAGCGAGTGAGCCTTCTGCTCAAGAGTTTGCCTGGTTACATACTAAGAAGGGAAACAAAAGGCCTAACATCTTCAGTAATGAAAAAGTCAATTGATAGTCGAAACCATCACAATATCAAAGGATTAATCCCAGCAATTCTGACTCAGGTGACAGTTCAACAGAGGTCAGAGTGGCTGACACTGACCTCAAAAGCAGGTTTTAACTATTCAACACACTGAAAGCTGCTGAGCTATCACAGAATTAGAATGGAACAAACTGACAAATCAATTTCATCAATAAAATGACTTTTTTAGAAATTGGCAGATCAACCAATCAACAAATCTGTTTATTTCTAACACAGGTGGTTGGACAAAAGCTGAACACACAAAGAAATGTTATATCTACTGAGTGCTTTTATACTAAATAAGACTAAAAATTCACTTAAGAACAGTTCTAAAGTTGTAAAAACCCAAACAGCATCCTTGATATCCCCATATTTCCAACCCGCCCATCAAAAAAAAATTACAGTGAGCTGATAGGTATTTTAGAATTCCTTGAATGGTTTTAGAGGAAAGATGCATGTTTAAAATATAATTATTCTATATGATTTCTACGAATAAAATAGAAAATGAGACTATATAACCACTAACTAACACTCGGAAAATGACAGTAACCTGCCTTCAACAGCAGCATGTAAGCAATTTATTATTTTGCATTAAGAGTTATGTTAAACACAATAATTTTAAAACCTGAAATGATTGTTTTGGACTGAGAGAAAACTGAAGGCAAAGCTACAACAGTGTGATATCACACGTCCCACATTTTCCCTTCAGTTCAGAAGAAAGCCCTAACCAAAACAGAGCATATTTGTGAACTGTACCAGTCAATAATATACTAATGCTATTAAGATCTTTTATTTTTAGTATTAGAACACACTGTAGTTTCTGTTCTATTTTATGCAATAAACTAAAACAAGGTAGTATTTTCCACACCAACTGATGGTTCATACAACATTAAATGGTCTGAAGAGCCCTACTTGATGGTCCAAAGAATTAAATGTTGAAGCAAACACAGAGGGATTAAGATATTGGAGAGTGCAGTGGGCCATGAGATCTCTGTTACTAAGTGAATGAAAAAGTTGGTGAACAACTGCTAAAGAAAGTATTAAAGAATTCTTTCGTCCCTTTTCCTATTCAAACAAGAACTTGCTTCAGGTCTTGTCATCACATTTTTTAAAGATGCATTGGTTGCAACTTTACATATAAATTATCTCTTAAAATGTCTACAAAAAATTCAGACTTAAATTTCATTTACTTAGACTTCCTAAAAATGTGTGGAGTATTTGAACTCTTTGGCTAGATCCAGATGTGCAGGCATGCACAGTTTGTGGCACCACAAACTGAATGCATTTGCTACCAGGATTTCCCAGCAGCAAAAAAAAAAGCAGAGCAAAGCACACCAAACTGGCATGGAAGCAAGGGAGCAGGCAGCTCTGGGCTGCCTGCTCCCCTGTTTCTGCACATTCTTCAGTCTGCACACTCCATGCTGGGGCACCCTGCCTGGGGCACTCCACTCCACGCTGGGGCACCATGCACCGCACAGTGGCTGGCCCAGGGTGCCTCAAGATGGGGAGCAGACAACCTTGGGCTGGCTGCTTGTCTCAGTGTGCCTCAGCATGGTGCCCCCCGCACTGAGGCACGTGGAGCCCCCACACTGACGCACACTGAGTCCCAGCCAGTTGTGGCACAGCTGGTTGAGCCACAGTGTGCCTTGAGACAAGGGAGCAGCCAGCCCGGCTGGCTGGGGTGCACGGTGCCTCAGTGCAGGACTCTGCAGTGAGCAGAGATGGGTAGCCCTCGGTTGCCTGCTTCCCCGTCTCCACATGCTGCTTCTCAGCCAGCCCCACCTGCAGCACATGGATCAGTGGGACAATGTGTCCCACTGCAAAGCACATGTGCAGGGGTGTACACTACAGCACAAATGTGCTGCTAGTATTTGTGATGTTGCAAATACACACCTTTGATCATGTGGACACAGCCTCTGAGAGCAAAGCTAAGGTGACAGCAAGAAGCGAGTATGCTTTGCCTGCTGAGAAACATTTGCCAATAAGAAAAAAAAGACTTCCATCTATGTTTACAATAAAGGCCCCTAAACTAGAGGTGTTACATTAACTGTTCATACCAGGAAAAAAAAATTATATCAACGTGCAATTGTTGATTGATATCAACATAACATATTATATCTGTGAGTCACTACTTCTAAAATGGTTTGAACTGAAGCAGATGTCTGATTGGTTGTACATTACAAGTCTATATGAATATTTGCCTACATTCTTTTCTTTAACATACCTACCAGAGGGGCAAGATGAGGAAATACATTAATACCGGGTAATTCCCATGCTTCATTTTCATCTAATTTCAAAACAATGCAAGAACCTATTATGACTGCCATGAAACTAAATACATCAGCTTAAGTATTACTGACATCTATCTGGGTATTCCTCATGCTCTCACCTCTAACATACATTGGGCAAGAAACATAATTAATACCAATACATTATACTCAGCTCTCCTTCTGAGTTTGTATCATTAAAAAAATAGGCTGGTTTGGCCTTTCTGCAGCTACTTTTGTATTTGCACAAAGACTTCTGTTTTATGATCAACTCTAAAAGCATCAAGATCTGATTTTAACTTGTTTTCCACTACAGGAAAACAAGCCCACTAGTAAAAAACAAATCCCTTTATAATCCACCCTGAAAAGTTTCAGCCACAGCTAGTGTGTTTTCTTGCTCACCCTACATAAACTGATTCAGGTCTGTGTGTGCATTACAAAAAGTAATTTAAAATATGAACACTTCATTAATACAACCTAAAAGACAAAAGGGAAAAGTGCAGATGAACATGGTAAAATGTAGATCTGAAAAGCAAAGTCGAGTTCTCTTGGCCACCCATAGGTGAGGGAGATTACTTATCATATCATTGCTGCTATCAGGGTATTTGGGATCAGCATTGACTATACTGCTATTCCTGCTCTCTTCATAAATGTAGTAGACTTTCCCTTCACTGATCAGCATTCCCAAAGACCTCAGATAGTAGGGGTGCACCGACATAGATTTTTTTGGCTGATACTGATAGCCAATTTTTAAGGAGGCATATCAGCTGATACTGATCCAATTTCCACTATGCAGCCGTGCAGCTTGAAGAGCTCCATCCAGCTGGTAAGTCTGGTGTGGTGGAAGGGGCGGGAAGGAGTGTGTGGAGGAGGGCAGATCAAGGCCCCTGCCGTGAGGGACAGAATGGGGCTGGGGCAGGCAGGGCGGGGAGGGATCCGGGACAGAGCTGCAAGCAGCTTGTCCAGGGAGCAGGGGGGCAAGGGTGTGCCCCCTGGATCTGAATGGCATGGGACAAGCTGCAGCTGTGGGCTGGGGCCAGGGAGGGCGTGGGATGGAGGCGCTGCTCATTGCAGGGGAGCGGGAAGGGGATGGCAGTTCCCGCCACTGCGTGCAGCTTGTCTGACAGCTCCCACAGCTTGTCCAGAAAGGTATTGGGGGGGGGGGGGGGTGCTCCCAGATCTACCCAGCTGGAAAAAGCCCAGCCCCAGCACACCCTGCCTCACGCAGATCGGGGGCACGTGCCCCGCAGACGAGTGGTGGGAGCACTGGTGGAAGCTGCCAGACAAGCACCAGACGAGCCATGCGCAGCAGCAGGAGCCGTCCCTCTCCTCTCTTCCCTTCCCTCTCCACATTCCATGGCCTGTTCTGGCCCTTGCCCCAGCTGGGCAGCCCCTGCCCCAACCCTACCCCCTCCCTCATCTCAGAGGCTTTGGTCTGCCTCCCCACACACCCTTCCCCTTCTTCCACACCAGACTTATCAGCTGCATGCAGCTCTCCATGCTGCCGGCTCTGCTCCTTGCTGCATACGTGCTGCACTGTGGCTGCGCGCACGCACGGGCGTTTATCTGACAAATTATTGGCCCCATTGGGATGATTTCTGATACAGAAAATTTTCTTTATATTGGTGCCGATCCAATATCAGACCAAAGTATCAGTGCACCTCTTTCAGATAGGGAATTCAAGTCTCTTCCATTGAGCTGCCCTAGGCTCAAGGTGTTAAAACCTTATGGTTATGTTTCAAGATAATTATTGCCACCTCATGATGGCAAACAAGCCCAACACTTGAATCTTAGCAGACTATAAAGGGCTGGAGGAGGTGTGTACAGTCTAGAAAAAGGGGTTAATACAACAGAAAATGTCCTGAAGACAAATCATACATTCTCAGCTGAGTGCATTTTTCTTATGACATTTCTGAAATACAAAAAAAGTCAAGGAACCTGGTGAAGATTAGTAACAGGGGTCTTGCAGGCTCTGAAGATAAAATAGGGGCTGAGACCATTACAGATATCCACATTTCCATATGGTTACTTTTTCATAAAAAACTTCAGAGAAAAAAAAGACAATATTTTGGATTTTGTTTTTTGCACTTTCTGAAACTTTACACACAAATAAGGTGAACACCAAAGAGATAATTAAAAGATTCCATAATATCTTTAGTGTGAAAAAGTACGAAGCTAAAATGATAGTTTGCATACATACTTACTTGCCTTTGGGAAGACAAAAATCAGCAGAATAAATAACTAGAGAAACCAAACAGTTAAATTTTACAACTTCGAACTGTGTTGCTCTATTTAAGATAACCTTTGAAGGTGGTTTTCTGTGCAACTTGTCATTACCATTCATGATGTTATTAAGGTCAAAGTAGCAGTTCCAGATAAGTCTCATATGATCTACATTTAAGGCTTCACATTAGGAAAAAACAGCATTATTTATAAGTAACCTTTGTTAAACTGACGTTAAAGATGGATTTAATTACACTGGTATGTAAGACTAGAAAACATGTAGATCAGAGAAAACAAAAATTACCCTCCAAACTAATTTAAAAAGAAGCAATTGCAGTATCTTTCTGCATTCTACATGCAAGGCTATGCATATGTATCTTTATTTGGTTTAAAAGACATGAAGCCCACATTTAATTATTTTTCTCCTGGCAAAAAGGAAAAGCTAAGCTTGGATTCTTTAACCCAGCTATTAAAACAAAGAAAAGAATAAACTGCTTAGAAAGAATGAAACAGAGGAAGACACAGACAGATAAATGGCAAGATAAACAAGAGTTTCCAGTAATGAAGACTGAGCACAGAGTGGCATTTCAGGAAAATAACACACTTGAAATTGTCCTCTATCTTGTAGGACAAGAAAATGTGCTTTAGAATAAACTGCTAAGAACAGAATTATGTATGAGAATCTAAACTTTTATACTCTTATTTTTTATAAAGAGTTTACAGAAATTTAACATAAACCAAATGCAACAGTTGCCTGCCTGCATCTGTACATAGCATGCAACAGTAGTTTCAACAATACAGGATTTCCACATTCACCTCAATGAGATATTAAACTGAAATGTCAACATTAAATGGGATCTTCAAAGGGGCTTATGCAATTATTCTCACTAAACTTCAGTTGTACAATTCTTTGCATGTCAGTGAAAGTACTACCAGTATTAACTGTTACACTGCTTATCTTTTTAGAAAGAACATCAAACTAATATATTTATACCACAATCCCAAACTGTTTCTGCTGATCCATAGATACTAAAACCTCCAATTTCCCTTTCCCTTGTTGATCTCAGTTACTTATATAGCTCATATCAGATAAGTGGCTAGTTAGCCTAATAAAAGATATCACATCTACCCAAAGAATCTTGCCTCACAATCTTTCAAGTATTTATGAAGCAAGGAAGTATTGTTACCCGTTTCACAAATAGGAAACTGAGGCGGAGAAGCTAGTATGACTTAAAAAAGATCACACAGAAAATCTATTGCAAAGCAGAGATCTGAACCCACAATACCAGAGTTGCAAGCTGATGCCATGGAACCAAGATTAATGCCAGATGCTACTGTACCAATTATATTACTGATATTTAGCTCAATACCCTACTTTTTAATTTAAATGAAGCCATTTCAGAATTTCCAGTTTATTGTACCACAGTGCAAAGACTATAGGGAGCTTGCTTCAAAACATATGTCCACTTGCTATTCCCATTACACAGACACTCAGTAATACCCACTCAGCCAGCCATTGATACAGGAGAAAATTCACACTGACAGTAAAACTGACTTGAATTTTTAAAGAGGGTGGGAGACCTAATAATCTGAAAAGAAAAGAGACTGCCTCCAAGTAAAAAGCAAAACTATTATACCCAACAATTAAAGTGATAATAGTGTCTCAGAATGATTTTCAAATTGTGGTTCAGGGAACACTTGCTAGCAGCCTGCAGAGCTGGATGAACACATGGCAACAACTCTCATACTCAAACTAGCTGTTTTATTATGACCGTAAGTGGAAAGAAGAACCTAGAAACAAAGGAATGAATCTGGCTAATGGTGCCCACTAGCAGGACAGGAACTCAGGAGCTCCATCAGGGAATGAGACAAATCAGGGGAAGAAAGTGGAATAGAAACACATACAAGGTAAGAGAAGATAAAGGGAGACAGAGGCACAGGAAAAAGAGAAAGAATATAAACTCATGGCCTCTCTCCATGGCCAAGACTGCCCCCAACTCCCTGGTCCTTTTGGAGGGCTGTTTTATCCTCTGACATTTGGAAAAAACAAAATATCAAATAAAACCATTCCTCTGTCCACTTTGGGGTACCAGTGCCAGAAGCTCCTTCTCTCTTCTATCCCCCTGTTCCTGAGTCTACTTCAGGAACCTGTCCCTCTCCTGGGTATTCTCTAACAGCCTGTTATGGAAAATGCCGAACCAACAGTGAGGTCTGTTAGTTAAGCTTTACTGACACTCCCTCTCAGCCTTAAAAGGGGAAAGCCATGTTGTTACAGGATTTGAGCTAATGGGACTGCAGAGTTTAAAGTGAAAACTAAAAGCAAACAGTGGAATTACACACATATAGGGCTAGTAAAACTGCTTGAAAAAAATAATTTACTGTAGAGTATTATAAAATACTACTCCTTCAGTTGTTTGAGGTTTTTTTGCTAAACTGCATAGTAATCACATAAGTAACATCTTTGTATACATGAAGACTTCTAAAAAAAAAAAAATTTCTGGTAAAAGGAAAGCATGGCAGCAATATCTGCTTAACAGTATAGCAGGGGTGTCAAACTCACTTGGGGCCCAGGGCAGAACCTGGACCACAAAGCTTCTCACAGGCTGGATCCAGCCCAGGGCAGAGGCGGCTGCTACAGCAGCTGCGGTGATGGCAGGCCCAGTGGTAGCATGTGGTCCAGCAGCTGTGAGGGGCCTGAAGGCCTGCCACCACTGATGGCCACAGCCAGCAGGGCCAGAGAGCCCTGCCTTCTGCAGAGGCCATAGCACAGAACTTTCTGTAGCCTGACAGATTCAGATCTGGCTCATGGAGCATCTCTCTGTAACTACAGGAATTATAGTCACAACACATACATACACAGCAGTAATACAATGCTGTCCAAACAAATCCATTCTAGAGGGGTGTTTCTGGAAGTTAAATATTCCCTGTTAGGCACTCGGGTGTTCTATTAACATAGACAACATTACCAATGAACAATTCTAGCTGCTCATATTAATTTTGCTTTAAACCTATAATAATTAGGTTTTTTCCCTGAAATCCTGTACAAACCCACATTTATCAACTGGGCAGACAAAAATGAAAACCATTCAACAAGTGACTTTCCTTACCTTCAAAACAGCAATAAATGGTACAAAGTTGGCTCTCTGAAGCCCATTTTTATAGAGGTCTGAAAGAGAAAACATGCATTAGCTTTGTCACTTAGTCTTCATATTAATGTCAGCTTGTCTTTTAGTCTGGTAAGTGAAGCTCTATGCTGATGGAGAGATAAAGGAAGAGAAAAGAAATAAAGGAAGCTAAAATTGACTTCTATTCTTTTGCTGTATGAAATTCATTAGGTTCTTAAAAAAATAAGACAGACAAATGGAATTCAGTATAATTAGATTTCAATCTCTAATGAGAAATAAATTAATTTTGGCAAAAGAGAGGTATAGAAAAGCCTCTGAATAAATAAGCACATAAAGAACTGGAAATATTGATAATCAGTCAGTGCAGCTATTCAGACAAACTATATACATGCTTAGTTTTAAAGATTTGGAAAAGGATTTGTACTACAAATGAAATACTATAATGCCAAGTTTCAGTGTTGATGCTGTAATTCTGTTTATTGGGATTACTTTTCTATCTTCTAGTAATTCTAAACACATCTATTATTTTTCAAGTCAAGGAAATGTGATTTTTACATAAATAAAATTACAAAGTACATAATCCTTCAAATTTTCACTAAATACTGCAAAAATTAAAATATTTTATAATGCAATATGTATCTGCATTTTGAGAGAATATATAAAATAATAAATATAATCAGTTAAACAGCATTATATAACTTTAACTAAAATGCCTTTTCTGGAAAAATCACTACAGGGAGAGAATAAATATTTTATTATAGTGAAGTTTTCACTTTAAAAGCTGTACTATGTATTACTAAGAATGAGCTATTCCATTTTATTAATACTGTTGCCATCTTTTTGCAAGGACCCAACACCTGTTAACAGGGCAAGTCAATAGAAAAAAACAGGCACCAGTCACAAACTTCCACTAAAGGATGAGACTACATTAGATTTTTATTCAAGTGTATGTTGCAGTCATGCTTATATGGGTTACAGCCAGGTTGGGCTTCATTGTTTTATGAGATGTACTAACGTGTAATGGTACAGACACAAGGTGGCATGCCCGAACAATCAGCAGAGTAGTAAATTCTGCATCCTAGTCAACAGCAAATTTTGTATACAGACCTAAAAGTGAAAATGGTACATGGCTAACAATTATGTCAATGCATAATTTTTAAAAATAAGAAACAAGTGAGTGCAAGCTTACTTGGGGAAACCAGTGAATATTAAGAACTGCTTTCCATCTAGTAGTATTTTAAACATGCTGTTTGAGTATGATAAACCTACCTGTACTAGTTCCTCTAGTTAATGAGCACTAGTTGCCTTGTTTTCACTCTACTATTTTTCTATTTTGGGAGAGCAAGGCAGGTGTGGGAAATGGAGGTTTTTGGAATCCCAGCTTTACTCTTCCCCCAATGTACATTCAGTGTTTCCCCCTCACACTCCAGAACAGCAGTTTGTGTAACTTTATTAACTGTGGCACTTAGCCAATCAACAGGGTCAGTTTTCCCTTTAGCTAAGGTGCCACCTTGTGTTTCTGTATCCATAAGGAGGGGAAAAGAAATGCAGAACTACTAAACTTTGGTACTTTAATGAGAATAATGCAGTGTATTAATGCCACACTACATCATGGACAAGGATTTTATTTCAGACGTGTCTTTAGATGGCAGGATTGATTCCATGTACAGAGAAGGAAGGGGTGCTATGGTTTGCCCCATCTAATAGCACCACAACTCCACACCATGATCATAATCCTTACTGGAAACTGCAAGTGCAAACTAAATATACCCCATGCAGTTGCAGATTCTTTGTGGCCTTCTATACCACTGAAGAAATGTACAAAAGCAGATAAATGACAGAACCCAACCAGTTGTTCAGATTTATTTAAAAGGATAAAGAGGTGGGACCAAAGCCAAACTCACTATTTTATCACCCCTGAATTTAGATTGTTTAAAGCTATGCTCTTAAAAATGACTCCCGAAACTGAACTAGTGCATGATTCTTTTTGTGTACATCTCAAGTTGCGTTAATTATTCCCTTGCTATAATTCATAATTGGTCAAGCAAGGAACAAGCAAATGCTATGCAACATTCCAATTATAACATTTAAACACTATTTTGCCTCATTCAAATATAGAATTTTTCTCTTTTTTAAGTCCAAAAACTTTGGCAATTCTCTTATAAGAAAACAGAATTTTTAAAGCCTTTTGCTGTCACTTGAATAAAAAAAAAAAAAAATTAATTAAAAAACAGTGCTAAACAATTCAAAACTTATGTTATTAACACTGTGGTTTTAAAAGTGTCATTTAGCAACAAAAATAAGATTCCCTTATCTTACTTGAATAAATCTTTCCAGATTTTGAGGTTTAACTGTGTTCATAAACAGGCCAACTTTATAAACATATATAAGCTTTTGTTCATAATCTGGACTTCTCAGTTGCCAGAAAATGACCCCAAGGCAGGCAAAGTCAGCTCAGTAGGTTGAACACCCCCCCCCCCCCAAGAAAAAAGTAACATGAACTCCCAGGTTGCCAAAACTGAGGGAGGAAGAAATTACTTCCTTCCTTTGTGATCCATGCTCTGGCTCCTGCTTTTTTGCCTACCCAATCATGAGATAGCTTTTCACCCCTCTTCTACTCTTCCCACATCACCAAACTCCCAGCTCTTGGTTTGGGGGGGGAAGGGCGGGGGGGGCGGGGGGTGAAATATAAATCACTTCAAGAGGTTGTAGATGTAGAAAAAGATTGATAGTCAGGTGAGAAGAGCTGAAGTCAGGACTCCAAATGCACCCTTTCTTCCAGATAAAGGGAAAAAAACCAGGAGGGGTCTGTATTGTATAGCGAAAGTATGAGATTCTCAAAAAACACTACAGATTTTGTCAGCATTAAAAGTTGAATAAATACAAACTGACTTCTATAAGAGGCATTGAATAATGCTAGCAATGCATCTGGTTTTACCTTCCGGTGGCCTGTTGGATGTTGCCACAACAACCACCCCATTCTGGAACAGATTTTCAAAAAGCTGTTTCAGAATCATGGCATCAGCGATGTCAGTGACCTGTGGAAGACAACACATTTGTTTTATCCTGCTTTCAGCTTCTGCTGTATAGATCTGCAAATGGCTTCATAGTTAAAAAAAAAAAAAAAAAAAAGGCTTGTTAGTAAAATCCTTGGAGAAGGATTCTAATTATTGCTTGGGGAAAAATAAAGGGGATAATTAATAAGCAGAGAATGCATGACAGTCTTTTAAAACTTGTCTGCTCTTTATTACAGAACCCCATCATTTCTTTACCAGTTGCTAAATGATTCCATGTTAACTTCTATTATAAAACTACAGGTGGGAGCCACAGAAAACAGACCTAAACATTTAAGAGGCCTAATTAATTAGAAGCAACATGAAATAACAGAAGATAGATAAAGAAAATACACACCGGCTGTTTTACATTTCTATTACCTTTGTAGCAAAGGTTCGGAGAGGTGACTTTAAATGGTCATGGGACTTTAGAAATAAAGACAAGTAGCCAACTATACATAATCAGCTGCTGTTGAAAATAGAATGATATGACATAGATACTATTGTGTGATTGTTGCACAAAACAATTCAACAGATGGCCCATCACAAAAATAAGCAATTTCATTGTTCTTTTTAAGTGCCTTCTATTACTGTCCATGAATAATCAAAAGGCACTGCAGTCACTTCCAGCATAGTCAGCCTCTTCTAACCTTCAGACACAAAACATTCACTCTAACAAAAAAGGGGTGGTACAATTAATACCAAAAAAAACTTGGCAAACAATAAGCAGTAAAGTGAAAATTCTTAGACAAACTATTTACGAAGGCTGATTATAACTCATAATATTTGGAAATGGAATAACACAGGCTTACTACGTCAGAAATACTGGGCGTGTCTACATGTGCGCATTTAATGTGCATTAGACCAATTTAAGGCGCATTTAGGGCTTGTGTCTACACGTGCATGCCCTTAATGTGCCTTAAAATGGCAATTTAAGGCTATTTGAGCCTCAATTTGATACCTGTATAGAGCAGATTAAATCACATTAGTGAACATGTAGATGTGCTAATGCACATTAATGAAATGTGCCCATTGACTTGGGACTAACTTTAGTCCCATGTCAGTCCACACAACTGCCTTAATGCGCATTAGTGCATGCATGTGTAGACGCACAGCTAAATAGCCTTAATGTACATTAGACTAACACGCATTAAGTTTAGATGCATGTAAGAGCACGTGTAGACATGCACCCTGTGTGTTAGAAAGAAAAATGTAGTAAATTTTTCTGAATACAGAGAAATCCAGTTTTATTGGTAATATCACAGATTATAGAATCTTGCAGACTGGCTAAAATCAATGGAGTCAAACAAAAAACAAGGCTATGAGTAGGAAGGATGGATTCTTTCACTCTCACCCCTCTGTCGTATCCACCTGTGCCTTGTCTTACAAGGGATCTGCCTATGTGGTGCCACATAGCAGGGACTTTGACCACACAACTGACAGATGACCTCCTGTGCGCACAGGAAGAAGGTAAGAGTGCTTCTGCCAATATGCAGGGGTGTAGGTTGTAGCTGTGTTGGTCTAAAGACATAGGCAGACAAGGTTCCTTGGGTGAATCTGATATCTTTTATTAGACTAACCCAAATGGTTGGAGAATAGTTATTAAGCAAACTTATAACCTGCCTGACATCTGACTCCCCAGGTATCTCTCCACTTTCATCCCCTTTCTCTCTCTCCCGCCCACCCCCCTGCCTGTCTCTCACCCATTGACTCCTCAATCTACATTTTCACTGACTACCTGTCTTGTATGCATACCAGCCCAGCCACTGGGTTGGTCTAATAAAAGATATCAGATTCACCCAAGGAACCTTGTCTGCCTTCTGCCAATATAGCTTATTGATGTTCCCCAAATTGAGTAAGCTATACCAATAAAAAGCACTTTTTACTCATATGAATGCATCTAAACTAGGGCTTTTGCCAGCATAAAATGCTGAAAAAACAATCAGACTCCTTACAAACATTACTAGACTAGCAAAAAGTGTATATCAGGCCTTAGGCTATAAATGCTTCAGAAGCAAGGTCAGGGAGGAAATTAAAGTAAATGAAAGACACTGCTCCCAGCCTCTGCTTAAATCTACTGATTTGTGGGGAGCTAGGAAGAACAGAGATGGACTTTGCTTTGTCATCTATTAGAGGCAACAGGGGAAGCCTTAAATAAAAGCAGGTTTTTCCTTCTCTATCAACAATCTCTGGGTAACTATTCACTTAGTTCAAGGGGGAGGTTTGCTTTTTTTTCTAACTCAACATTAAACCATTTGATGAGTAATACAGTATGCAAACTATATACATCATAAATTACCCAGTGTCCAGCCTACACTCTGTTCAGAGCCATGGAGATATTTCTTCCAAAGTCTGCATATGCTAACTCAGGGACACGCAACTTGTCAAGTTCAGTTGCTTATATATTAGCTATTAGCAATTGTTTTCCTAAAGGTTCTTCTGAATTAATAAAATGTCATAAACTTCCAAAGTTGTCTCAAAAACTGAAGACATGGAAAGGGAAGTGGCACTTACATTATTTGATTTGGAATTCAAGATCACTGAGTTTCTGCACAAACACTCTAGTGCAAATAGTTTTGCCAACTGCTTGTACATTGGTAGTACTTTAAATAAGAAATCAGAGCACAAACACAAATTTTAAAAGCAACTGAAAACCTTAATTGAGCCATAAAACAAGACTAAGAGAGGTGTTAAAATTGTGAAATTATTCTGTTACAAACTTTAACATTTTAAGTTGTACAATATACAACACAGTATAGTGTTTGAAAAAGGACGTAAAGGACTGAAAAAAATTATATTTGTCGATTTTACAAAGGAAATATTTATAATGAAGTAAAAAGAAAGTGATAGTTTTGATGCCAAGTTATTTGATGTTATAAAATTTTAATGTTACCACCTTACTAGAAAAAAATAACTTTTGAAGCTATATAAATTAATAAAGCAAGAGTCACTTTGTAATTCAGAAGCTGATTTATGCTCTTTTGATCTTGTATAGTTTTTGAACGGTAGGATAATTTTATAGGGTAAGCAAACAGAAGACAATAACTCAAGCATTCTCATAGTTCAGGTTTTTTCTGTACCCAGCTTTCATTACAACCAAGAACAAAAGAGAAGGCTACAAATTATCAATAAGAAGAGTCTCCTAATGGAGAGAATGGAGAAATTTCATTAGCATTTAAGAGAAAAGATTTTTATGACCTAGTGCTGCTTTCCATTATGACTCACTTAAGTAAAAAAGAAAAAAACTAATAGTTAATTTACATCTGTAAGTGCTTGAGACTCAGTCATCCACTGATTGGTACAGCTCCCTATAATGAATGACAAACATAAGCATGTATTATCAGTAATTAGTATTAGCTGAAAAAAATAAGAGCATAGTTTTTTATTAGAGGCTTTTAATAGCTTTGCTGGTTTGTAAAAACTGTCTAAATTGTAGTTCTTTTTAAACCCAAGTGATGCTGATAGTATTTAAATACTGTCTCTGCATGATCATTCTGCTTATCAAGTCGAGATTCTATTTCCATTAACATTACTACTTGCTACAAGTTACAGTACAGTATAAAATTAGAAGCCCTAATTACTTATGTATAGAGTTGTTTCAGAACTACCCAAAATAAAAATAAATCCCTGACTTTACAGGCTTTTACTGTAAAGCAATAAAATTATAATTGTAAATGGCACAAATCTTGGTTTTTATGTTTAGGGCCAATTTTAAAAGGCCATACAATTTGCCTGGGTATAAAAAAAAGTTGTTAAATGTTTACAGTAAAGTCCCATGGATCAAAGATTGTGAAAAGGAACACCACTTATTAAGCACTACAAACTTTAGCATTGAAGAAGTTTTGGAAAGATTTAGTTGCTCAAAGACTTAACACAGCCAATAGCACAGCAGAAGCCACACCAGTATCATAAAATGCACCTCTATTTCAAAACAGTAATTATTTTAACGTGGAAACATGTAAAATAATTCAACAGACTCATATACTTTTCTATGTCATTTAGTTAATAGTAGTTATTTTAATTCCTTGTTTAACTCTTTATCCTGCCACCTACTTTCAGGATACTTTATAACATTGTCTTTATAACATCATTATTGACTCTGGCTGGGGGGTTTGTTGGTCTTCCTCCAGATGTTAAATGAGACTTGCCAACTTCAACAATGAAGAAATGCAATGATTCCTGATTTGATAACTGCTGAAATAAAAGTATCTTTAATGTTTTCTGCTAGCAATAATATGGAATCTCCTGTCACTATATATATTTCTTCAAAGAAAGACACTGTCCACTTTGTTCCTATTTGTATCAACAAGTACCTGAAAGATATTTCAAGTAAATCTAAACAGCTATTCTGATCATGTCTACTTCCACATTGTAAAAACATGGTTCTACTGTGGGAGCATAGACTCTTGCTTCCTTCTGTTATCATTTAAATAAGTCCCAAGTTTTCAGTTGGGACAGCAATTTTGTCTGAATGGTCCATTATTTTCTCTCTCTTTTGCTTATTTTCTTCCTGTTGTACCTGCTTAAATGTGAGCATGTGAAATCGTGAGTAAAATCTAGCCAGCTACACTTCTGCTGTGAAAACAAATGAGTAGATCCAACTCAGTATTATGAACATTACCTCTTTTTAAGGTATTTTGTATTATTACTATCAAAATAGATTTGTGCTGCTGCTTTCAAAGCTTTAACTTCACTGTGGGTTTATAGTAGTAATAAATTAACAAGAATTGATATCTAAGATTCAAATGAAAGTTCAATAGCTTGGAAACCCTTGCATGTGTTCCAAGTAATCCTGTTGCATTTCCTTCTCAGCCAGACAACAAAGACAAAAAGTTACTTCATTCAGGAATGAGACTATTAAAACTTAAGCATGTCAACAGGGGGAGCAAGCAAGCAACCTGGGAAAAGCATCAAGAAGAATCAAAGTCTACCTTTGGAGTGCTGAAAGAATACAGTAGTGAAGCCCCTGCTTACTTGAGTGACAAAGGAGTGGGTGATAACCCACTCCTATGCAAGAGGAGAGTTATTTCCATTACCACACCCAAAACTGCAATTAGAGAAAGGCCTCCTAGACATCTGTTTAAATTGTGCATCATTGAAATCAGCATGCTTACCAAAAAACTTCAAATTGCTTAACAGGAGAAGTATAACATGCTGCATTGCAGAACCCGTGAAATATAGTTCAGCAGAGCTCTCTGTTCATACTTACTTCTATATAAAACTACCTTCAAACAATGAGGTTGGAAATCAGAAAAAAAAATACTGCATTCAAAGGCATAAGGTAAAATCCCCTTCATTAATTCAAGGTGAGATTTTAAATTCCAATCCAAGCCCTAGAAAATGTAAGCCATAAGTGTCTTCCATTAGAACAAGACACAGGCAAAGAAAGCCAGAGAGCAATCAAAATAAGGAGAAAAACCACAAAAAATCCTACAGCAAGTCATGAAGAAGATTAATATAGTTATGGCAAATACCTGTACCCGATACAAGGTTTGAATGTGTGCTAGTAATATTTTCTAGATGGAAAGAAGAGATCAGCAGTAAAGAAATAATGAATAAGTCAAGAACTCTTTTCCCAGCTGGCAAACGAAGCATGCCTATCTGTGAAATAACTTCAAAGACTAATCAATCTTTCATAACAGGAAGAATGGTACACATTAAAACAATTAATTTTTACTTGTCTGTTACAGAGTTTACTTGTATTTGTAGAGCAGCTTCTCTCTCCAAAATTTCTTTAATGCACTTGTGCATTTTCAACATAACATCATGAGGCATATTAAAAATAAAGAGCTCAAGAATTCTGGAGAATAAAAAGAATTTAATCAAGTTAGTTTATGCAAAATATTTTATCAGTTTATTATATATTTTCATACTGAATTCAATAAAAACTGCTTATGATTTAACTGGTGTTTACACAGTGCTGCCAAATAGACTCCAGCAGACCACATAAAAAATTACAGTTGCATTGGACACGACGTTCCCAAGTCCTTGATCACAGTCACTCAAAGTTTTATTTGGTTATTTGAATGACAGTGACTAGGAGATAACAAGCAGGTATCAGGATACCAATGCACTCAGCACTGCACAAACATCGCAAAAAGGACATGTCTACCCCGAAGTGCTCATATAAACATCTCTTCAAGCATTAAATATCCCTACAGTGAATGCAATGATAAGAATGCAATGAAAATACTTGAAGCACGTTAATCCAATTAACTTCTTCAAGAATTGGAAACACAATTCGTATTCTTGAATTTTAGCCTTCTACCAATATGACTTATATAAAAGGTAAGAGATTCTAGAGTAAAAGATAAAAAAGTTCAGGTTTTCCTGAAGCTATGAAACAATACCTACTTACTCACCTGAAATTCATCAAAACATAAGAGACAAGCTTCTTCACTTATTTCCTCAGCTACTGGGGCTATTGGGTCATATGATTTGGCCATAAGTCCTGGTTTTCTTTTTGGCAAGCTCTGTTTAAGGCGGTGTATCCCTGAGTTAATAAAACAGAACAAGAATAGAAAGATGATGCGTTTTCCTTTATATGCTCCAGAGGGAAAGCTAGAAATACAAATTTTAGTTTAGATACTAAAATGCAAGAACATGAGCACTATATTTTAATTGGGCAAGCGGAGTAATTTTTTAACCTTTTCATGTATTACAGATTCAGTACACCATGTTTTCCCGCTTAAAATGTGTCAAATACTGCTTTGTAAGTCTCTTGGATCCTGATGATATCCACATTAAGAAGGTGCAACTATCTTTCCATTGTTTCAAAAATCCTGATATTTTAATTGGTAAAGCTTTAATTTTGTCATGCTTAATTTATTACTTTGACTTCAGTTTGATTTCTTTGAGATTTCTAATATTCAGGACAATCTTTAAAGTATTGCAAAGTCAATCAGGGAAATATGCACTGCTTTATAAGTCATACTTACAACTTTGTGGTCAAATTCTAGGATAATGAGAAGAATCAGCTCAGAGAAACTAATCCCTACATTTCTGAACTTTACTCAAGAAACACTGAACACAAAGTACTATGGTACAATATAACACTTTAGCTTATACTGAACATAATCTCTAACACACTAAAAATCAACGCTTGGTAAAGACAGACCCTGTGATGAGAAGTTAGTTTTATTAAGAACAGACATACTGCAACTTATGTACTTATTTGGTCTCCAAAACATGGACCACCCCCATGCAGTATTGGTCACTGTGTCACAGTGAATCATCATTGGTATGCTGTGGATGCAACATAGGACTACAACTATAATCAAATTTAAGATTTATTTTTACATGAGGATGTTAAATTTTGAGGAAAAGATCAGGAAGGCTCCCAACTTGAAAACAGAAAACTTCAAAACAACCCTGAAGAAGTTTTGAGAGAGAAAATGAGTCAGCAATGTGACACCAACACAAAAAAATGCATGAAAAGTTATGCAATCTGGGGCTGCATTAACAAAAGCATTGTATGCAAGACACAGAAGGTGATAGTATCCCTCTACTCACCTGCTGGTTAGGCCCCACCTGGAGTATTGTCTCCAATTCTAGCCACCACATTTTAAGGACGTTGAGAAAATGGGGAGGATTGGAGAGCAAGTGACAAAGATAATAAACAGGTTGGAATTCAATCCATAGAGGAAAGGCTGCTAGAACTAGGTCTGTTTAGTTTTAAGGGAGGGATATGATAGCAGTTTTCAAATATTTGAAAGCTGGTCATAAAGAATATAGAAAAGCATAGTTTTCTCTTACCACATAGGACAGGACATGAGGCAACAGATTTAAACCACAAGGCAGATTTACCATATTTATTCAAATATAAGATGAGATCCCCCCCATCAGCATATGGAAAAAAGCTGTTCATCTTGCATGGCATACAAGAAAATCTTATTAAATATGTTACATATCATTAAACTGTTGTCACAAGCAGCATGAAAACCAACTATAAAATTGATTAAATAAAACCAACACTGAGCATGGCTATGAAACACATGGCCCATATTGAGCAATCATACTGGTGGGAAGCTTTTTTTTTTTGGCTTTTAAAAATAATGGGAGGGTGTTACTTCCACAGGGAACTGGCACCAGACCTGGAGGTACTGCAGTATCAGGCTGCGATCAGGAGAGTCAGAGCCAGCTCTGACACCCTCCCCTCTTGGTGCCCGAAATGGACTTAACTACATTTGATCTTAGCCAAAAATAAATAAATAAATAAATTTAAAAAAAATGCAATGCTGATGGGAACCTACAGAAGGGTTTTTTCCCAAATTAATTAGCCAAATCTGTTCTGAATCCTATCAATTGAGCACAACTCAATCATTCAAAATGCTGTATGTAGCAGTACATCCAGCAAATATCCTCCACCCCAGACTTTTCAGCCTGGGGCTTCAGATACTCCCAAATCCATTTGGCAGGTATCTTACGTGTAGGCCCAAGCCTTGAGGTCCTGGGGTTCAGATGTCCCTTGATCTCACTCACCCTTAGCTAATGGCCACAAGAACAAGCTTAGAGCAGTCCCCACAAGAACAGGTTAGTACAGACCATCTGAATAAGATATATTCAGTGCAAGATAAGATACACCAATTGCACTCAGTCCCTCTTAGCGCTGACTCTTTCTCAAGTCATGGTGGGCCATGACTACTGAATAGAATGTGACTTGTTTCACTCCCACAGCTGAGCTGTGCCTTTCTTTCCCATTTCCATTGATTCCTGTATCTTCATTATCATTAAATGTCTGGCAAACATCACCGAACAGGGCCCCAAACAGTCCACCCAGAAACCCTGTCACCCCGTCTCAGCCTGGTGCATAAGATTAGTATGACCCTGCCCTCCACGAGGTGGAACCAGACCACGTTGCCCTGTGCCTCATCTGCATATAAATCTTTGAAGGATCCTAAGACTTTGACAAGAATACCTAGTTCCAGGGGACAGTATCTGGAGTATACAAACATACTGAACAGTTCATGGGGTTAGCATTTCAAGCCATGGTATCGACTCTGCTGGGGCCCAGCCCAGTGAACTATATGATGAATTATAAAGCTTTTTGGCTTTCAACTAATATATTATGTATAATTTGCACTAGTTGAATGAAATACTGGTGACAGTGGTGGCTATCTACCAGGAGCTGTACACCGAATGACCAGAGGACCTGGGGGCCATGTAGGATTGTCTGCAGATGCTCACCCAGATCTCTGGAGAGGGCAAACAGCTGATGCTGGTAAAGGAGTGGACCTGGGAGGAGGTTGACAAAACCCTCTTCAGTTTCAAGAATCACATGACTCCTGGTGCAGCGGGGCTGCCCAAGGAGTATTATGTTACCTTCTGGGATCAGGTGGGCCCTGAGCTGCTAGAGGTCTTCAAAGACTGACTGCAAGAGGGCCACCTGGGGACAGGGATGGACCAGTGCCTCATGACCTAGGGGCAGGGATGGACTAGTACAAGAAGGATCCAAGGGAGGAGTTGAAGAACTGGACGCCCATAACTCTCCGGAACATCAGCTATAAATTGCTGGCCAAGGTGGTGGCCGAGTGCCTTAAATCTGTCATAAGGACAGCGATCCACGAAGACCAGATGTGCACAGTGCCAGGGAGACAGATCCACAGAGCCCTGATGCAGCTACGGGATGCAGGAGAGGGGCTGGAGCAGTGCCATGCTGAACCTTGACATGGAGAAAACCTATGAATATCCTACCAATTCCTATTTGAGATGCTGAAGACGACGGGGGTCCCACCAACCTTTGTCACCTGGATAAACACTGTACATGGACATAAGCAGCTAAGTGCTGGGAAACAGGATCCTGACTGCACCAATCGCAGTGGAGTTGGGGGTCTGGCAGGGGTGCCCACTCTCCCCATCATCTGCACCTCTAGGTCAACCAAGAGGAAGCTAGGGTCCTGGCCTACATGGATGACCTCAACATCCTCTGCACAGACAAGCGGTCAATTAAAAAAGTACTGAAACACACACACATATGGAGTGATGGCAGATGCCAAGCTCAATGTGAGCAAAAGCACTTGCCAGGTACTGTGTGATTTGGGGGACCTGTTGTCCCTGGGGGGTCTCCATCCCCCACAAGGAGGTGAAGATCCTCAGCTGGAGTTCGACCCAGAGCTGACTGGATGGAAGGTGTGGGAAAAGACAGAAGCTAAAGTTAATCAGAAATAGGAACTGTGTCACATGCACTGCCTGTCAATGGGGGGCAGCACATGGCACTCATGAAGGCAGTGCTGGTACTGGTGCTTCTGTACATTGCCCTTGTCTTCCCCCACTTGGAACAAATTACCCACTGAATCCAGAGGGCCATATGCATCTTCTTTTGGGGCTCTGGATTGGAGAGAGTGAAGAGTAAAACCTTGTACAAGACTAAATGGACAGGGGCCTGAGGAAAGCCAAACATACTGCTTTTCCTCTGGGCCAAATACATAAGCCAGATATGCAAACTGGTAAGTGGGGCAGAGGCTAAAACAGTCTGCTTCATGAAGTATTTTTCTGGTAACATGCTATGATGTTGGAGGATACACGTATTATCACCTAGCTACCTAGGAACCACCATGGTTCTATAGAACCCTGGAGCAGTTCCGCAGCAAGTATGCACTATAGAAAGATGGGCCTGATGACCCTAAGGAACCACCGCAAAATGCAGGAGGTGGTGAGGAAACAGGATGTGGTGTCAGCCATGGACCTACTACTCTCCAGCGACAGCTGCCAAGCCACAAGGACCTACAAAAAGAGCACAAAGACATGAACTGGCAAGTAGCCCACTGCATACTCCTAGTGCAGGCACAGTATCAGAGAGGGGTAGAGAAACCAACTATACTGCTCCAGGAAAACCTGCCCATGGAAAGCAGAAACAACTGACCACCTCCTGTGGTAGTGTTCTTTAGTCAAAGGGGTGTACAGGAAAGAGTTTATACAGTTCTCAAGATTGTGACAGGGGTCCAAACCCTGACCAGAGAAGTGGTGTCCTTTGGGCACTTGTCCAAACAGAAGGGGCCCCTGATGACCCACTTCAATCAATTCATTTCCTACTTTAGAAATGCCAGTGGAAGTCCAGGAACCTCCTCATATATGGGCTCACAAGCCTCTCGATAGAGGCCTGTGTCAGAATGCGACTAAGCGAGATTGAAGCGTACTACAAGAAAGTGCTGAAAGATGTTGGAGAGGTGGTGGGGATCATGTAAAGGAGAATGGACTGGTGCAGATTGTTCAAGGGCGTGACCCATGAAGAAAGTGATGACAATGATGACAATGGTGGTGGCGGTGGCAATGACAAGAGAGAAGAAGTGACAATGGCAGCGATGACTGAAAGGACTGGGAAAGAAATAGACAGGGGTGGAAGAGAGAGATGGGGTAAGCTTAGGGTGTAGGGAAAAGTTGCATGTCTTTGTGACTGGCAAGGGTGAGGCAATGGGAATGCAGGTGTGTGGACATGTGAGAGCACAGGTGCTCAGTGCAGATATTGTGATGGGAAGGTGTATGATGTAATGGCAATGATATGCTTTGGACTGTCAAGTGAGTCATAGCAGCCACCAGACAGTTTTCGTAGAAGTACTGCAATATATATTTTTTTTGCAAAAAGAAGTATAGTTTGTACTATATATAAGTAGCTACAAAAGTGCTGCTTAAAAGTGCTTTTATGGAGTGCCTGTGCTAAAACCCACAGTAATTTCAAAAAGGTAAAATACCTTAATTCTGGACAGTACCCATAGTAATTTGCCTATATGTAAGTTATTACAGGCATGTTCATTTCAAAGTCAGTGTTTGCAGATTTACTCCTTACTTCCACGTGTTTAGGGAGAGCAGGGTCTGACAATAAGGGGGAAGGGGCTGCAGGAGGAAGAAGTTGGGGGGGGTGGGGCAGCAGAGGACAAGATGGCCATCTGACCCCCAAAATTTTATTTTCCCTGCTGTAGCAGTGGGAGGGGGACAAATTCAAGGCAAACCTCCAATAATTAGATTCTATACCTGCAAAATTATAACAAATTTATAAATTTTCCAGGTATAAAATATAAGACTTGCGGTCATCTTGTATTCAACTAAATACAGTAGCTCAAAACTCCAAAAAAAAATTCCTAGCTGCAATAATAGTAGGAGAAAAGAACAAGTCACAATAGGGCAGGAGTTTTCAACCTTGTTTAATAAGTATACCCCCAGTGGACAGAGCAGGGGTGTGGCAAGTGGTGGCAGCTGTGAGGCAGCGGCACGGGGTGGCGGTGTTCCATCCCCGCCTGCCCCAGAGTATCCCCTGGGATCTTTCAAAGTATCCCCGGGGGTATGCGTACCCCCCAGTTGACAACCCCTGCCATAGGGAATCTGTGGTGGTTTGCTGTTGGAGGTTTACTAAGAGGACAAGAACCTATTTAGGCTGCTTTAGAATAGTGATTCTTAATAGGGGTGTGCCAATACAGACTTTTTAGGTTGATACTGATGGCCTATTTTTAATGAGCCACATCAGCCAATATCAATCCAATTGCTTTCATGCAGTCGGGCAGCTTGGAGAGCAGCGTCCAGCAGTAAGTCTGCTGTGGGGGAAGGGGCATGGAGGGGGTGTAAATCGAGGCCCCAAGGTGAGAGAGGGAGTGGGGCAGGGCTTACGATGGAGCCATGAGTGGCTTGTTAGGGGGAAATGGGGGAAGGAGGGGAGAGCGGTGGCTCATGCTGCTACACGCATCCCAGAAGAGCATGGGGGGGCCTGTTCCCCCAAATCTATGCAAGAGGCAAGGGTGGGCTGCCGCTGTGGGCTGGGGCCAGAAGTGGCAGTGGGCTCTTCCTGGTGGGGGGCTGGGCTAAGCTCAGGGTGAGCGGTGGCAGCACCAGGAGGGGGACTACAGGGGGCTTCAGCCACTCCAAAATTCACCATAGCCTCTGCTTGGTGCCTCCGCCTGCCCCGAGTGGAGCCTGGCCCTGCCCCCAACTTGGAAGAACCCGGCACTGCTCCCGGCCCCAGCCCCCAGCAGCAGCCTGCCCTTGCCCTGCGCGCAGATCCAGGGGCACATGCCCCCCCATGCCCTCCCAGGGTGCATACAGCAGTGGGAGCTGCGCCCCTCCCCCCCTGGTGCCTCCTGGACGAGCTGCTTACAGCTCCGTCCTGTACCCTGCCCCAGCTGCGCAACACCTGCCCCAGCCCCACTCCCACCCTCACCACGGGGGACTCCATCTGCCCCCTCCCCTCACAACAGACTTACCAGTCGAACCCAGCTGCTCCCCACGCTGCCAGGCTGCGTTCCTGGCTGCCTGTGTGCTGCACTACAACTGCACATGCATGGGTCATTTATCAGCGACATTATCAGCCACATCAGTCAAAAAAATCCAATTGCTGATAATGTCAGTTTTCCTTATATTGGTGCTGAGCCAATATCAGACCTATGTATCGGTGCACCTCTAGTTCTTAACCTTTTCAGAGTAAGGGCACCCCTCCATACCTTTCTTTGAACATGGCAGCATTCCCAACCAAGAACCATTGTTGTGCTCAACTTACCTCAGTGATTCTCAACTGGGTGTCACAACTGTCACGGGTAAAACTGCCCCATTTATGTCATGCATAGCCAGACAGGAAAGGGCTCTGGTACATGCATGCTCCTCCTGCATTAGGGTTCTCTGATAACTCTAAAGCAGGAGGGAGCTTGCTCATGCTGCTGCCCTGATGGTCTGACCCTACAAGACATCTCCTAGAACCAGAGACATGTGGGACATGTGGAACTGTTCCATATGCCTCTGCTTCCAGGTGGAACTTGATGGGAAATGGAAAGGCTGCAGCATTAACCAGATGTCCTGCCCGATTTAGGGTTAACAGAGACCCCTACTGCAGGAGATGCATGGGCATACTGAATCCTTGCACAGAGGGTGTTTTACCTGGCTGCTGCCTGTGTCACTACACCGCTGAAGGGTCTTGGGGCCCGTCATTTTAGAACCACTGCCTTAGAAACAGCAAATCCTGCATCTGTGCAAAGGAATGGGTACCACAAAGTCCCTCCCAGACCTGTGATTTCTAAACACAGTTGATAGGAATTGTTTATAATGGTAAAAACTTTGCATAACGTTGGAGTTACGATACTTGATCTGAGCCTTCAAGAGGGCGAGAATTACTTCTTTACAAGTGTTCAGTGTTCTGGAATCAAAGAACTTGTAAGTTGTTGTCTAAGATACTCTAACACAGTTCCCTAACTTAAAGCTTGTAAATAGAGGTACACAGATATACTGGTCCATTTCTATCGGCACCGATAAAAGAAAAATTGACATTATCAGCAATGGGCTTTTTGTGGCCAATGTGGCTGATAATGTCACAGACAAATGCCATGTGCATGCAACATGCATGCAGGCAGGAGTGCAGCCCAGCAGCTTGGAGAGCAGCATCTGGCTGGTAAGTCGGGGCGGGGGGGGGGGGAAGGGGTGTGGGAGGACAGATGCAGGCCCTCACAGTGAAGTGGGGAGGGAGTAGGGCTGGGGCAAGGGCAGAGGCAGGGGCTGCCCAGCCAGGCAGGGCGGTGCACAAGACGGAGCCATGGGTGGCTCACCTGGGGGGCAGCTCCTGCTGCTGTGAGCACCCCGGGCGGGGAGGGGGGGGTGGGCACATGTCCCCAGGATTTGTGCATGGGGTGAAGGCAGGCTGTGCACTATGGGCCCAGGGCTGGGGGCTGCACAAGGGCTGCACTCGGGCCTGGTGGTAGCAGTGCTGGGTTGGGGGTCTACAGGGGGCTATGGGTAATTTTGGGGTGACTGTAGTCCACCCCATACCCTCCCTCCCCCGAGCACAGCCCCTGGCCCCAACCCATAATGGACAGCCCACCTTTGCCCCATGCACAAATCCGGGGGGCACATGCCCCCCATGCCTCGACAAAGGTGTGAGCAGCAGCGGGAGTTGCCCCCCCTCCAGCCCCCATGCCCACCAGACAAGCCACCTGCAGCTCTGTCCTTCACCCCACCCCAGCTGGGCAGTGCCTGTCCCTGCCTCAGCCCCACTCCCTTCCTCACCATGCGGGTCTAGATCTGCCTCCCCCCATGTCCCTTCCCCCAACAGACTTACTCGCCAGATGCTGCTCTCCCAGCTGCTAGGCTGCATATCAGCAATCAGATTGGTATCGACCAATATAGCTGGTTAATAATCGGCCATCAGTACCAACCAAAAAAATCTTTATCGGTGAACCCCTATTTGTAAATAAATAAGTTCACAATGTTAGGATGCTTCCTGGTATTTAGGATGAATTTCCTTTTACTATATTTATCAACATATTCCTAGTTGACATCAGCTTTGCCTCTCTAGAACAGCTCTCATCCTCAGTAGTGTTTATACCCTTCAAAATATTTTTGTGCTTAAAATAACTCCTGAAACTTCCCACCAATGATTTTCTCTTGCCTTACGCAAGGGCATCCAATATCATGTTGGACAGTCAAGCAAGGGTTTTTCCTTTTAAATATTCTAGAAATAAAGAGAGAAGAAATAACAGATGAGATGAAATTCATTACTTGGTATTTCATGTGGTATATATTTTGACTTTTTCCCCCTCCTTCCACCTCTTTCTGCCTACATTTATTAATAATTTTGATGAGTTTTTCTTTTAGTGGTATATGGGCACACTATTTGCTGAAAACAAAATACCTCATGAAATTGAGAGAGGGGTCAGACGACAACAACAACAAAAGTAAAATTTATATTGCCCTATGTTACCAGCTGTGTTACCTGATCTGATCCTCACAACGTAAGGTGCTGTGGTTGGAAACATTTCCATCCAGGGTTGAGAAAGGAAAGCAAAAGAACAAGGGTAGCAATGAATGAAATAACATGATTACTAAACAAAGAAAGTACTGATAGCACTAGCCTATGTTCTTCCAGGCTTACCAAACTGATTTCATTATTTCTAAAATTGTCCCTACTAGAAAAATGGCTAATCTAAGGTTTAATAAATCAAATAAATCAAGTAATGGAAATGCCTTTTTGAGTTTTTTTGGGGTTTTTTTTTTTAACTGGTCTTAAAGTGCTCATTGGCAATAATCAATCTCAGTCTTAAAAACATTCCTTTACATAACTTGTAAAACACATTTCTGTTTGTCACATTCTCTAGATGGAAGATATCTTCCCCTCTAGACCCATCTCCATTCTTTCCTCTCGCCCCCAAACTTAGTTTTATTTTCTCTCTCCCCCTCTTTTAGAACTGTGGAGTATTATGTTCAACTGAAGCCACCAACTGAGCCCAAACATAGTTAATTAATTATAATACTGATTTTACACATAAAATCTGGCTTTTTTGGAACAGCATCACATTATCATATTCAACATATAATTCACTATTGGCATCAATACTCTATAGAATTTAGTGTAAAATACTAGGTAAATACAGGATACCAAGTAAATTAATACAGAATATACATCTAATTTCATACATACTCAGCACTATATTATCTTTTGAGGAGGCATTCCTAAACAAACATGCTGCTAGTATCTACACTGGAATAAGAGAAAATCCTTTCCAAAACCTGTTTTTATTAGTTACTTAAAAGAGAGTCAAACTGGCTCATATGCAAAGAAAAAAGGTTTGCTTTACAGATTTGACATTTATAAATCACAGTAAGTATACAAAAATTTGCACTTACTTTTGTGTACATCTAGCATGAAGCCATGAAAATGGACTCTCTTTTTCCTCTCTACCTCCAGATGAGAATAAAATATGTCCATCACCATTGTCTTTCCTGTGCCTTCAAGTAATGAAAAACAAAAACACAAACACACCCTACAGGTAGTTAATTTAACAACAGTAGGTACTGATTACAGTAATGATTGTTCATTAGCTTTGAACTAATGAAAGTAGCTCTTCTGCAGAACAGTACAAGACCAGCTTGTTTGGGAAGAGGTTATATTTTATGTTTAAATAGCTAGAAGAACAGCTGTATTTTTATTTTTTCACACTGATTGGTGTACACAATTGGCTCAAAGCCCTGTACAAGTGGCTATATGTCTTCATATGAAATATCCTCCATATTTTCCTTAGAAGCAAGGGTGTTTTTGTGGTATATTGGCACAGTTAGAATAAATTCTTCCTTTCTTTTCTCTCTCAATCAATATTTAATAATATGGTTAATTTGGGCAATACCATGTCAAAATCAGAAATAAATTAATGAACAAAAATGTAACTGCTCATAGACTCCTAACTCTATTTGAAGACCAACTTATTTCTAAAAGAAAACTAGCCTGAAAAGCTCATAAAACATAAGTCATTTGCTATACAAATGAACTTTGACATAAAATGATACCTTAGAACTTCAGTAAACACACAGAGAAAACTTTTTAGTGAAATCTCTGCTGAAACTTACCAACATCTCCATAGACATAAAGGCCTTTTGGAGGTTTTCTTTTTGCAAACAGCTGCAAATCACAAGAAAAAAAGACCATTTTATTTAAATATAGCATGTAATACATCTAAGTCTACTCCTGGATGAAAGAAAACCAGGTGCATTGAACTAAATAAGGTTACAATGCAAGATATTTTTGATAAAACATTATTGATTTGATATTATTTTATACTCATTTAAAAAAAAATAATGCCTCTAATAAATTACTAACTCAAAAACTGATATGGAATCCATGTGGACTGAAAGGGGAAAATGGGCCAAAAATTCTGAAAACTGGCTCATGTGAAATGTGGCCCATTGTTCTTGGTGCACACTATTTAACATCACATATAAAACTACTGAAACTTCTCAATTCATGATCAAAAACTCTCTCTTCCACCAAGTTCTTTGAGCACACAGAATGGAAAGAATTTAGGAACACCAATTTTGTACTGTGAACCAGTATTTGCAAGTATATATTCCAGATCAGCAGCAATGTTGAGGATGTGATTTTAAAAAGAAGGTAGAGTAGCAATGGTGACTATTCCATCATAACTCTTCACCCAGTACCTTTGAGCCTAACTTATGCTCCTTTAAACTTCATTCAAAGCAATGGAAATACAACAGCTAGAAATATGTCTGTTTATCCACAAAACATTCAGCTTGGAAGCAAGTATTTTATTCACCACTATTTTATCTAGTTAGATGCATTTATCTTGAATGCATACTGTTAAAGTGTTTTCAGTCTGTGCCTAGATGTATTTGACACACACTGTACTGTTTTGAAGGCTTGTTTTCAGAGTTTCACTTCTAACTGGAAATATTTTCATGTAGGTGGCTTTGTGAAATAGTTTGCATTTATCTTAAGATTCTCAGTTTACTTCATTTTTTCCAAGAACTGAGCAGAAACATTTGCAAATATGTAACTTTAAGCAGAAATAGTTTATAAAGAAAAGAATCGTTAACAAATTCTAATCAATTTGCGAAACTAAACTGACATCCACAACAATATTTCACAAGGGTACTTGTTTGGCTATTTTAAAATGCTGCAATTTGAGAGCTATAAAAGCAATGCAAGAACAGAGGAAAATTAAAATTACAACCCTGTGGTCTCATTTGGAGCTGTGTAATTGCTAAACAACTTGAATCTGCAGCACATTTCAAAATACAGTGTTATATTAAAAAAAAAAAGTGTTTTTTCTAGCAAAACAGTCATTAATGGACATATAAAAGAAAACATAATGCATGACCAAAACCAGCAAGATGCATTTCTTAGATTTACATGCCTTTATAGTACCAATATCTCTCACAAATATGCAAGGCTGACAATTATAATAGAACCACTTACAAATTTAATTTAGAGCTACATTAATATGATACTCAAAATTTATTAATCTAATCTGCAGTTTCAACAAGGTTTCAGATGTTCTGAAACAGTTCCATTAGTAGAGATGACTGCAACTATTTGCTAGTGCTTTGAAAATACAGCACATCAATTTAATTGATGAACATTTTTCTGTGCTCGTTTTCTTTAAAAGGCTTGCTCTCCATACAACTGCTAACTCTCAAAGTTGGGCAGATAAGAAAGAAAAACAGAAAAAATGGAGAAAGGAATATTTGTATAAAAATGCAGAACCATAAATCTTTTTAAAAGTAAGAATTTCTCTAGATTAAATTTAAAATTACTGATCACAATTTGTCAAAGCCTCTAACTAATGCAACACAGTTTCTACAGCTTTGAAACTCATACACACATACACACCAAGAAAATGAAAAAAGGCAAGGCTAACAGGTGCATTACGTATATCTCTATGGTATGCATAGTATGTGCCTACACAATAACACAAAATTACTGTACACAATTTTTTCTGCTCCAAAGTGTCTCTCTCAGCTGCTTAGAATTTCCCTGAAATTCAGTGTTTTAAGAAGATATTCTGCATGTTTTGTTATTAATTTAATAGCTGGTATTTCTGGAAGGTCAACATGAAAATGTTTTGGGCCAAAGGAAAGACTTGTGATTGTCTGGACTCCGTGAAGGTCCAAATTAATGTTTGGGATCAAAGGAGAATTTGTCGTTATATAACAATGTAAGATTGGTAAATGCTACAGAGTTATGAGAGGAAATGGGCAGATACTATTAAAACTCTCTCAGTGGATGATCAGTGATTGCCTCTGAATTTAAATTTAGTCCTGGGGCAAGCTCTACACACTAGGAGAAAATACATCAGAACCTTTCACATCCTAATTAATTAATATTCTATTTTATCCAAAGTTGCCAGGAAAGACAACATAAGGATTACATTTAGGATACATCTTTGCTATAATATTTGACAGGGTTTTCAAATGGTTTATTTAGGATTCTTAAACCTAAGAGTGATATTTTAAAAATTTGAATATTTTTCATTTTTAAAAAATTACCAGAAGTTTTTGTGTATTGCCAAACACAAATTTGGAAAAGTCCTATATCAGGATCCAAAAGTCACAAGATTAGCTAAAAAGTCTCATAATTAAAAAATAATAATCTGAAGTTTTATTTATTTTATTTTGATTTATTAACTTTTTTATTTTGGTCATATTTTCAAGGGTTTTTTTGGTGATTGTAAAGGAAGAAATTATTACTGAATGAAATGTACACTTCTTCCCATAATCTCCAGAAGCTTAAAAAAGGTCTATAAGCAAAACATGAAGGCTGTTTACAGATGTGAAAAAAACCAAAACAGCACTTTACTTTAAGCTCAGTACGCATCCACACCAAGCACAGCGCATGCCAGAAGAGGCATAGCATTAGTTTGACATGTCTTACACAACGTCTGTATAGATCAGGCGCTTCAGTGGGGCTTTTTAGCGCTTTTATCTAATAGCTGACATTTTTTCACATCTGTCAGCAGCCTATGATTGTGAGACTTGCAATACAATTGAGACAATTGGCAACATTAGATGGACGTCTTTAGGACAGAGCTAGCTGCCAGGCCAAACTTCTGTATTATATTCATAGTATCATCATAGTTTCATAGTAGGTAGGGTCAGGAGGGACCTGAACAGATCATCTAGCCCTCCCCCTCCCCCCCGGTCACAGGCAGGAATGAATGCTGGGTTCACAAAACCCCAGATAGGAAATCGTCCAACCTCCTCTTGAATTTGCCCAAGGTAGGGGCAAAGACCACGTCCCTGGGAAGTTGATTCCAGATTTTGGCCACCCTAACTGTATAATATTGCCTTCTGATCTCTAACCTAAACCCATTCTCCATCAGTTTATTACCATTGTTCCTTGTCACGCCAGGTGGTGCTGGGGAGAAAAGGGCTCTACCTATTTGCTGTTGATCTCCCCTGGTGAGTTTGTAGGCAGCCACCAGGTCCCCCCTCAACCTTCTCTTGCTGAGGCTGAACAGGTTCAGGTCCCTCAGTCTCTCATAGGGCCTCATATTCATGGAGGTGTGGCAAAACAGGAATCTGGGCTAGACAGTATAGAAACCTGCAGGAGCCAGAGAAATGTAGGATCTTCTCCAATAAAAAGAAAGCCATAAGGTTGAGTTTATTAAACATCCAAGGCAGACAAGGTTCCTTGGGTGAATTTGATATCTTTTATTAGACCAACCCAAATAGTTGGAGAATAGTTATTAAGCAAGCTTTCAGGTTCAAAAACCCTTTGTCAGACTAAGGAAGTTTCAGCAGTTGGTGTGTGCTCTTCCTGGATAAAATAAAGTATGTTATAACAAATGTTTGATTTTTATTATAAGATTTGGTTGTATCTATAATTTGTTAAAATTATACAGGTTTCCCTCAATTTATGTGCATTCTTTATACTTGAATTCGCTCTTATGCGATGCGTATATTTAGACCTGTAATTTGTTATATGCAAGGTAAATTCACTCTTATGTGATCAGCATAGACCCCACCCCGCCCAAGCAGGTAAGTTGGTGTGGGGGGGGGGGAAAGGGGCTGTGGCCCCACTCACCCCAGCCCCAGATGCAGCAGCCCCAGGAGTGGCTGGCCTGCAGCCGCTGGGCTGCACCATGCTCCACCTGTGCCCCCCCACACCTGGGCTCCGCTTGTCCGCACTCACCTCTGCTCCGGGGCTGTGCCATCCCCTGGTGCAGGCAGCTGGTGTTGGCTGCTCCCAGGGCTGCTCAAGCATGGGCTGGGGTGAGTGCGGACAAGCGGAGCCCCAGGCAGCATGGGGTGCAGCACTCACCCCAGCCCCGACTGCAGCGACCCTGGGAGCAGCCAACACCAGCTGCCTGTAGCTACTGGGCTGCACTGTGCCCCAACCTCTCCAGGGCTCTGCCTGTCCCCACTCACCCCAGCTCCTGCTGCAGCAGCCCCAGGAGCGGACGATGCCAGCTGCCTGTAGTCGCTGGGCTGCACCATGCCCTGGTACATGCAGCTGGTGTCAGCCACTCCTGGGGCCACTGCAGCCGGGTTGGGGTGAGTGCTGCACCCTGCACCACCAAGGGCTCTGTTTGTCCACATACTAGCCCAGGGGTGTGCAAAATACGGCCCACAAGCTGGATCCAGCCCATGAGGCCATTCTATTCATCCTACGGGACCCCTAAAAAATTTAGAAAATTAATATTTATCTGTCCTTGGTCCTTGTCAAAAATGACAGGAGCCAGGGGCAGTAAGACCCAAGGGAAGCCCCGGCGGGCCCCTGCAACAGCAAGGCCCGCCCAGCCCCGCCCCCTCCAGCTAGAAGCCCCAGTAGGGGCTTCTGGCCTGGAAGCATGTGGCTCCTTATGGCTGCCCCAGTGCAGGAAACTCAGGTAAGTGGGGGAGAGGGCAAGGGAGCACCACAGGCAGGGAAGGAGCTGGTGCTGAGCATGGGGAAAAGCAGCCCCTCGCCCACCTTGTGGCTGGTGCTCTGCACTACAACCACTCGCAGCCCACGTGGGGCTGTCCTGAGCAGGCACAGTCAGCCCCACATGAGCTGCGAATGGCTGCAATGCGGGGCGCCGGCTATGGGGTGGGCGAGGGGCCGCTTTTCCCGTGCTCAGCACCAGCTTGTAACCCACTCCCGCTGCCAGCCTGGGCCCCGCGCCACCTCCGGGGATGCCCATTGGGGATGCACCACAGCAGCAGCAGCTGCTCGGTGCAGAAGAAAGCGGCCCCCCACTTGCCATCCTGGGCAGTGCTTGCCACCACCGCCTCTGGGCTACCCAGCGTGCGAGCTCCGAGAGGGCAGTGGCAGCAGCAGCAGCAGCAAACACTGCCCGCTGCAGCGAGTGGGGAGCCACTTTCTTCTGCACCAAGCAGCTGCTCCTGCCGAAGCGCAGCCCCTACCGGTGAGCCCAGAGCCAATGCGGGGCCCAGGCTGGCAGTGGGGGCAGCTTACAAGCTGGTGCCAAGCACAGGAAAAGCTGCCCCTCGCCCGCCCCATGGCCGGCGCCTCACACTGCAGCCGCCTGTAGCCCACATGGGGCCACCCGTCTTGTGGGGGCACTGGGAGCCAGCACCGGTGGGACCCAGAGCAGGGCAGCAAGAGTACAGGGTCCCAGCTGGCAGGGGCTCTATGGAGCCAGGCCAGCTCCCACCTCTCCCTGCTGGTGCAGCCCAGCCTGGCTCCACAGACCTCTGCCAGCCTGTGCCCCGCTTTGGGCCTCACTGATGCTGGCCCTGGGACATTGGTCCCTAGACATTGGGACGCTGGTCCGAAGATGGTGACCAGGGGGCGGGGCACATGTCAAAGGGCAGGGCTACCCATGTTGCCCACAACAGCTTGCCAAAACTGGGTAAGCAGCCCTCCACCTGAAATAATTGCTCACCCCTGCCCTAGCCCAGGCTGCCTGTACCAGGGCAGGGCGCAGCCCAGGAGCAGAGGTGAGTACGGACAAGTAGAGCCCAGGCAAGGGGGGAACACTTGGAGCACAGTGCAGCCCAGTGGCTGCAGGCTGTTGGCACCAGCTGCTCCTGGGGCCTCTGAAGCCGGGGCTGGGGTGAGTGCTGCTGTTCCCTCCGCTTTGCTGCCTTGTGCAGCCCTGGGAGCAGCACTCCTCCCCCCACCCCTTCCCTAGTCCCAGCCTCACTCCCACCCTCACCGCCATGGGAACCTATCCCTATTTGTTACATTGTAAAGTGGGTTTCCTTTATGCGAATTCAATTTATGCGCTGTTCTCTGGGAACGCACGTACCGCATAAATTGAGGGAAACCTGTATCTTATTAAACCTGTATCTTATGTGTGTGGCCCTCAACAGCTCACCAAAACTTAAGTGGCCCTCCAGCCAAAATAACTTCCCACCCCTGTACTAGGGAATATCCTTTATTAGCGAGCAGGTCTGGCACACACTCTCTTCTCAGATCTTCTTTTGGTTGCAACTGTATCTGAAAACATTTTCATGGACCTGAGGTAGGTCTGCAATTGTTTGTACCCTACTTCAACACATGGCTTCACCAAGAGTCGAGGCTGTCTCAAGTAATTAATATACAGCCACCATCAAAATGTCCAAATTGGTGTTTATTCTGCAAAACTTGAGATCTGCAACATGTAAACAAATTTTTGGTCTTGAGTTTCAGTTCCAAGATCTAATAATACATGAACACAAAAGGTCATCCTTTCTGAAAGTTGAAGAACAAAATTAAATAAATACAGCAATATCACTGCTCAAAACCAAAGATTATTAGCTTTGAAAAACATAAACATATCTAACTTCAAATTCACTTGAGCTAATCCAAGGAAGTACCCTTCACTGTTAGCAAATTTCATGAGGAAGAGAACATAACATTTTTAAAACTGCTCATTTTTTAATTTTCTGTTATGTTTAAAGCTAACATTGCTTTTTTCGGGAAACCTGCATTAGGATTTTTTAAATTACATATAATACTAAGGTTTGTATGCTAATATTATTTTCACTGTAATTTTAGCAAATACATCTTGACATAGTGGGTTGTAGATAGGCCTGAGGATGTCCCCAGTGGCTGGATTTCACTGGTGGGTGAATGTGTGCGCAGCCGTTTGGCTGGAAACCAGTTCCAATGCTGCCTTCATTGGGTGGTGAACATGGAATAGTTGGCAAGTCATAATGCCGGGAAATTACTAGGTGAGCACAACCACCTAAGCCCATCAGCTCCAAGCAGTAGAGTTCTACCACCAGAGCTACACCAGCCACCCCGAATTCAAGAGAGGCCAGGACTGGGGTAGAATCAGTGCACCATGGGATGCCTGGAGAATAGATTGGGCCAGTTGTCCCAAGACAATATCCTAGCACAACCTTTCATACACACTTTGCAATGTCCCAACAGAAACTATCAGTACTTCTTCTCCTGCGTTCATTTTCAGGCCTTGTCCTGGGACACCAGAAATGGATATCTGCTCATAACTTGAGAGACTTAAGTAATGTTAATTGAAAAACATTAGTGTTTTAAAGGAGCTAGTAGCGAGCACCACAAATGTAATAGTGAATGGATACACATTCTGCAACTGGGGGCATCTGACCAGCAGTAGATAAAGAAATGTACAGTCACATGATCCCTACTGAAATTAATATTATCCCTGAATGATCAAGTAGCAATCATGACTACAGGCACCATTGCCAACTAATGTGATGATCAGTCAGCCCTCTCAAACTACAACCATATCATGTTAGTTATTTAATGTTTGTCACCTGAAAGCTAGATTAGCTTTACCAGAAAAAAGAGAACCTAGAACTGTGCATAATATTCTAAAGCAGTGTATTATTTTTGTTCTGTGCAAAACAAGATTTGCTCCCCCATCACTACTGGCACCTTCAAATTCTGGTCCAGATATATACAGCCCTTAAAGAGATAATTACATATATACAATCATTCAGGTTATTCTCATTAAGAGAGCTTAGGTATAAATGTCAGGCGATGAAAATAAAGTTCTCCTAACAGTACTTCCAAGGCTCCTGGACAATCTCCCAACTACTCAGCACCTGTCTACAGTGCCTAATTGCAGGGCATGGGGGCATACATATTAAGAGCAAGTGGATGGGCTTTATTTCTCAGTGGAAGTCCCAGGCTTGGAGGGAAGGCAATATAAACATGACCAATAAGACTCAGCTCTTCTCACTGCATTTTTAAAATAAAAACAAAGAAAGAAAGAAAAAAACAGAAGACAGCATGTTTAAAAGATACAGAGGCATGTCTAGGGACCTATTTAAATTGTGGTTTTACAATTTTCATGGAAACTGTGAAAAAGTGGTTTCCGCAAAATCGCCAAGAAAATGGCATTTCCCGTGATTTTGCATGGAATTGCCTGGGGAAAAAAAAAGCATATCAGAAAACAAGCACCGCAATCCCTGCAGCCATAAAGCACATGGTTTGACAGACAGCTACTGAGAGGCTGAGCTATTGATGTGGACTTAGAGAAGGCACCAGTCAGACAAGAAAAAGGGTTTTGATGCCAGCTTTTAAGCCAGGTGCAATGCTGCAATCTGAAGATGACTGATTGGCATCTCGGTCAATCAATGAGGAGGCATGGGAACACCAGGGACCCATGGACAATCAGTGGTGAAGGAGGGCTTGCCACAAAAAGACTGTGAAATTGGCTCCGCACACCATGACAATCACTTCATCTTGCCATGATTTAGTTAGGTCCCTAAGCACAACTAACTCAAAGCAGGGCAAATAACCAGCTTCCCTTCCCAGTATTCCCCACTTTCTTCTCTTCTAATGCATGTAGAGGGCTTGGAAAAAAATGATAGGGATGGGGACTTTAGAACTGATGATGATGAGACACAGACAGCACGCACTGAAGCTGAAAACTCAAAAATAGGTCTGTGACCACCTGTTGGGAAGCTCAGTGGAAGGTGAAAAGCTCATGCAAATTTTAAGTCTGACAAGTGTAGCCTACCTATAAAAAAGGGAGCCTTACTAACTCTTAGAAGCTTTTCTTTAACATAAATAGAAATGCTGTACCTTTGGAAAGGAATAAGTCCACAGTTCAGCCTCCCAAAGGCCTATAATATTTCAACTTTAATATTTTAAGTTTAGAACAGAAAAATCAATGTTTAGGTGTTCTCAGATGGCAATCAATTTTATTAAATACACTGATACAATATTTGATGGTTTGTTTTTAAAGTCACCAGATTGAATTACTTTGCCTTTCCTGTGATTAGCAAAGAGACTGACCTTTCCAGAATTCCATTTAGTTGTTCTCCTTTGTCAATGTCAGTAAGTGGCTCAATAGGGAACAGTTTTCCCTCAACTAACTGGAAATAGTAGACACTTGAAATATTTGCTTCCCCTGAACATGCAATAGCTTTTGGGGGTATTTTTAAGAAAGATGATGTTCCCTTTCTCCACTAGTAGCCAAAACTGATTTTCAGATATCTATGTTTAGTGTCAAAAGCAGTGTGCTTCAAAGGCCTCAAGGCAATTAGCATCCCTGGGCATATAGCACCTACAAAAGAAACCTCAACAATAGCAGAGATATACACTTTCAGGCAGTACACATATACATGTAGAGACTTTATCACAAGTTAAATGTACCAGTTTTTTTCTCAAAGAAATCCCAAAGAAAGCAACAAGGCACTGTGAAGGGGTAGGCTGATCCAACAGCTGAGAAAGGCTGATCCAACAGCTGGTGTCAAGATATGTTCCAAACACCTGCAGAGCACCAGTTATCTCCTCAGAGCCCTCTTTAACAAAGATTCAAAGCCACGCAAGCCAAAATACACTAAGTGATCTTCAGGGTCTTGTTTTGGCCTTTTGTCCCTGTTGCTTCATAATCTTTACATCCCTCTTTTCAGGGCTTCATCATCCTCCCCAGCTGAGGTTTACCACCAGCTGACACCTGCTTCCTCACAAAAGGCACAGAGAATTTCCTTCCAGGTCTTTCTCTGATGACGCATTTCTCCTGCCTGCTAACCTCTGCTCTAGCTGCAGGAGATGCAGATGCTATTTTCTAAATGGCACATGACTGGTAAAATGTGACCTGCAATGGCAGGGCTTGGGGCCCAAGGAATGCAACAGGTACACTGGAACACACACATATACCCCAAGGTTTTATGCCCTGTTACAGATGTGCATCTGAGAAAAAGCACTGCGCTAACCTTTCACTGGTGTAATCCTTGCCCTACAAAACCTTCTCCTTTTCACCTTCTATTTATTGTTATCCCATGTTTCAAGTATATCATAGTCTACAACTGCCCAACTGTAGGATTTATTTGCTTCATGCAGTACCATACTCATTTATGGCACTGTTATGGCTATTGAAATAATTTAGATTCACTCATTTTTTGTTTAAAATTATTTTGCAAACATTCAGAATTAGAATCCTTTCCTTCGTTAAAATCATATAAAAGTTGGTATTTGCCTGCAATGTTCACAACCCAAGCAGATCAGCATTTTGAAACTGATCTGACCCTTTTGCTGAAGCTGCACAATACAAGAAAAGGAGACATGGCAAAAAGTACCTTGGATTTTGTTTCACTTTAACAAGCTGGTTATTCCCATGCAATAGGCATTTTATAAACTAATATCATAGATGCAGGAACAAGTGTCAGGCTATGAAGCTTTGATTGCAGCCAAAGCTACTCATGAAGAAAGCTGGTTATATAATTGTCACTGCCCTTTTAAACATACCCACATAGACAGGATGCTTCCAGAAGTTTATAAAGAAAAAATATGTTTGCTATTATCATCATAAGCCTCACCTTTGATAGAAGGTTTTTTGAACTAATACTGTAGCCTTTTAAGCTCTCATGTAACTTCTGCAAAGACCGTACAACTTGCCATTGCTGTTCATCACTCCTCAGATCTTCTTCTTTGATCAGAAAGTCATAGTGTTCCAATGGTCCATTGCAAACCAGCAAGGCTTTAGCGTTCGCATCTGATAGAGTTTTAGGAGCTACTTTCTCAGCAGCATAAACTGTGTATGCTGCAAAATAAAAAAAAAAAATATTTAACTGTTTATAGATCAGTTCCTAAAACTGCCAAAAGTTGTCAAAAGTTGTCAAAAACTGCCAAAAGTTCCTAAAACTCCCTGGTGGTGGCAGTAATGGAATGGATAGAACAGGGGGGCGAGACCAGCAACACTCCTACCCCCCACACCCCATCACTCTTGGTGGGCAATTGGCTAGTCTCTTTGTATTTCTCTAAAGAAACTTTTAAAATATCATTCCTAAGTGGGAGTCACTTTAGTAGCATGTTTTAACATGTTTGCACATGTACATGCACACCAGCCCAACCAAAGAGCAGGTCACAACTTGGAATTTCTTTTCCATGAGAAGTTCTGATGTTTCAAAGTTCATTTCTGTTGCAACTTGAACAACACAGACCTCAGTACATGATTTCTTCAAGAACCTTAAACTTCTTGCCATTTCTTATTCTAATACTGTTGCTTTTATTTAATCTTGTTTGAGGTACTTATTATCTTTTCAATAATAAGCCCCCCCCTCAGGTTCCCCACAGGCCTGAAAATTTGGGGGCAGGGGTGCAGTGCTGTCAAATATCCAGACCTGCAGGGAGCCCCAGGGGCCACATAACATGACCCAGCATGCTGGATCGGGTCAGCAGGGAGGTGTAGGGCCCAATCACGGCATGCAGGGTCAGACATAGCCAGGTAGCATGGGGCTCAATCCCAGCATGCAGGGGCTGGGTGGAGGCAGCACAGGTTCTCATCCCTGAATATAGGTTGGATGGAGGCACTGGAGGACTCTATCCTGGCCTGGGGGCCCAATCCAGCCCACACCACAGCCCCATGCCGCTCATCTGGCCCACAGGCCCAAGAGGTTGAGCACCACTGTTCTAGAGCATAGAAACTGGGTTTCTACTGTTTCTCTTCCAGCCTTATTTTCTAGTCTTTGCATTATATATGGTTACCATATTTCCAAGAGGACACCTGTCAGGGGTGGGGGGGTTAATATGACTGGGGGGGGGGCAGGAATATGCTACTACCCTACCCCTGCCCCTCACTCCCAAGCCACAGAGCCCCCCCCCAGCCCTGCCACCAGCCCTCACTCCCAACCCACAGTATCCCCCCCCCCTCCCCCCAAATCTGTGCTGATGCCCCTCACTCCAAATCCAGAGTCCCCTGGGAACTACCTGTGCCCTGCGCTCCAGACCCACAGTCCCTCACCCCTCCTGGTGCCTCTCACCCCCAAGCCACACAGACGCACGTGGTCCCCACTGTCTCCAGTTTTCCTCCCCGCAGCCCCAAGAAGCTCCTTGCTAGGGCAAGCTGGAAAGTGCTGGGAAAAAATTAAATGATGAGCAAAGCAAAATCCCAGACATCTGATGATATTTTAAAAAACTGCCCGGATAGAGATTGGAGGACCCAAGAAGAGGACATATCCAGAAAATCCTACATGTATGGTGACCCTACATTACATATTTTTCCCTTAAACTGTGAGATTCGTGTCTAATATTCCAGATATGGTTACACCAGCTTGTAAAGCAACATGATCATTGCCTTTGCTGTACTGTAAATGAAACCCTCATATTTATTCATAACCAGAATTAACTCCCAGAAACAAGCTGCATCACAAACTTTGTTATGTTGCTATGCACCAAAAACCTTTCTAATTTTTAATTCTCTGCTTAGAGCTGCCTCCAGTTTATATACGTTTTATTTCTGTTCTTAAAATGTACATATTCAAATTGATTCTCATTTTATTTCAAACAGCACAATTGGCCACATTAATTTGTTCTGCAGAATATTTACTACCCCAACTTTATTGATTAAACTACCACAAGGCAAATATTATGCTACAACGTGAAATTTCTTTTCATTAGAAGACAGGAAAAAAAGATATATATACTGAGGCAAATAAGAACATATGAGCTTAGTTAGGGTTTGAAATATTCATGTGTAAATACAAACATTTCCCTGGCAGAGGGGAATCTCAGAACAACTTCTGCAGAATCCAAGTTTTCCTTTAATTGTTTACAGTTGTAAAGAGATAATCATCTGAATGTGAACCAAACATAAAACACTGGAGTCTATTTCCCAAGCCTGTGGTCCCTCTGGTTTGCTAAGCTGGAGAAGAATGAAAGATTAGCAGTTTTTAATACAGCTATTAAGAACTTTGCAATGATTTGTCAGCAATGAAGCTGACGAGACTCATAGCAAATTTCACCTGGTTGCTTGTAAAAGCAAGTCAGCAGCTCATGTGGACACCAGGGGGATTCATACCAAAGGCCAACCCAAAACAGAACTTGAGGGAAATACATACTAGCCTCACAGCACCCAGAAGGCTCAAGGAGGGAAGGCTCAAGGAGGGGTGTTCTCTCTTCCCAGAAATCAGGTAGGTTGTGGGGTGTCCAAGATGCAGAATACTCTTTTTAATTTTACAGCAATCAAAGTGCTACTGAGGCTTCAGACAAATAGGTTCTGCCAGTCTGCACACTGAAGAAACTCTAGCAACGCCCTCCCCCTCCTTCTCCCACCCCCAACTCCTTGCAGCAATTCCTAACAGTAGCAGCATCTACACAGAATCCAAGCCCTCCTCTCCCCCTCCCCAAATCTCAATTTTCAGCTGGGAGGTAAAACGGAAAAGAAGCTGGGCTTAAATATCCCTGATAAATTCTCCTCCCCACCTCAACTTTTCTGTTATACTCCAATTAGCAGCTTTGATCCTCTGACTACTAGGTACCTGGTAAGTTTACGCAAGCTCTGAACTTTCAACAGTTATGCAAAGAAAATAGATCTTCAGTTTAAAATGTCTACCTGCTGTTCATAGGGAAAAATGCTGCTAGGAGAAGCACTTTTCACTCTCCTAATTAAGACTTAAATTACAATTTGGGCTACAAGACTCATTAATGTAATTAGATTTTTAATGTATATTAAACAACCATTAAAAGTCTATTTATAATTATAGGCCTGCTTTATAGCTTTGATGGAGAAGTAACTATAAAAAAGGAAAACCATGATAAATAAGAAATCTCTCATTAAAGAAGAAGGGATTAAATTAGAACACACAAGTGGGACTTTTGTCCTTTTATACAAAAGTGAATGTCACTATCTAGGCCTACAGGGGTGTAGGTTGTAGGCCTAGATGTTAACAGAAAATTAGTAGAAAGAGGCTGAAGCAGATGCAGGATTTCATAAAGGAGAGTGCAAGGTCACCTACTAGTTCTGCAGGGGTGGCTGCACCTCCTGTTCTTAGACCCCTCCCCACCCCCAGGGCAGTCAGATATTGCCACAGGAACAGCAATAGAGGAGTTTTTAAGGCCCCAAAGCAGGTAAGAATTTCCCTCCTTTCTCCTTCCTGCTCAGGGGCATGACTGCTCCTCACCTGCCGCTGTTCCAGCAATAGGAGCTCCACAGCTCCTCCAGGCAGGCTCAACCAGGACAGCAGCAGCAAGTAGGATCCCCAACTCTGCATCCATTCCCAGAATGGCAGGGAATGCTGGGGAGATCAGGCTGGGAGGGAGAACCGGCTTGCTTGCTACTGCTGCTGTTGTTCCAGGTGGAGTCCAACCCCTGAGCAGCCCAACTAGCATGGGACAGGAACATCCCTCACCCCCAGGACAGCAAGAACAGTGGCAACAGCAGGCAAAGAAAGGGGGCATGGAAGGGAAGGGGACATGCTTCTGAGCATGGAGAAGAATGGAGCAGGAGGAATTATTACCTTCCCAAGGAACTTAAAAGTCCTTCGCTGTTGCTCCTACCATGTGGTCAGGAAGACAGATGCAGCCATGCCACACGCCCTCTGGATCCTTCCCTGGAGAGATGTAGTTAGCTATGTTGGTCTGAAGTCAAGCAGAAGGCAGGGAATATTTGTGCCTTACAGACTAACTCAGAGATGCTTAAGCCTTCATAAGCAACAGTTTACTTCATCAGATGCACCTGATGAAGTGAGCTGCTTCTTATGAAGGTTTATGCATCTCTGACTGAGTTGATCTGTAAAGTACAAGTTTACCCTGCCTTCTGGAAGATTAGTCCCAGACATGATATACCTGGAAGAGGTTGTAGTATTCTTTTTTTCAAAAAATTATGTTGGAATAGAAACTCAAGCAACTGATAATGAGAACTTCAATCTGAAGACATCTTCCAGTTGTCTAGTACAGCAGTGATCAGACATCATTTTCATTCACTGATTTATGGATGAATAGAACCATCAGGTAGCCACCTGCATATCCAGTGATCACAGCCTTTGAAATTTTATTCAGTTAGCTCTATATTAAGACCAATGGCTTACATCTGGCTAACACACATCTTCCCAAAAGGGATCCTTTGATTTGACAATGTAAAAGATAAAGAAACCACTACTTCCACTGATAATATGTGCTACTGTAACCAAATCAAAAATTTGGTTTTATTACCATCTGATAACTGCTGGGGAAGGACAATCCAAATACTTTTCATAAAGACCCCAAGTGGACCTACATATGCATCCAAAACCACCGTGATAGCCACCTCACTGACAACCACAGCAGCAAATGTAGTCAGCCACTGAATGACCAGAGACTAGAACTGATTCTGTTAAACCAGCATTGAGGCATATTGCCAAAATAGCAGGCACATCTGTGTTGTTATTGTTTTGCAGACAGCATTCTGTCTCAAGAGCTTTTCAGAAGCATTGAAATTTGCATGAAAAAAATGTAATAGGGAAAAAAAAAAATAATTAAAAAAAATTAGTTTATCACCTCAACAATTCAACCAGAAGACAAATACCTATGTTTGAGTAACTAAAGAACCAAACAATGCTTGAAAGCTAAAAACAACACCCTTATATAGCACTCTGCCACTTGGCTGTAAAGATAGAAGGAGGATTTCTTCAGCCATGACACCAAAGTCCTAGGGCACCTATACATGTGCCCAACACCTACTCCAATGTGTGCTAATTAGCACACTCCAGCAGCCTCAACATCATGTGTATTCAGTGTCCCCATGTTTCAAAATGGCAGCGGGGGCATTTTAACAAAAGCTCAGCAAATGAGCTTTACTTAAAAGGCCCCCAGCACCACTTTGAAGCATGGGACGCTAAATACACAAGACACCACAGGCACTTTAATTACAGTGACTCCAAAGAGCTGCTCTAGTTAAAATGCACACCCCTGCCCCCGCCCTGGAGTATGTGTAAAGATGCCCCTAGGAAGTAAGACTATTGGAATGGCTAGTCTCCAGTTCTTTGGGCTGCTGTTACTAAATCTTTTTCTTTTTCTGGAGGAAGAGGGGGATTTCCAGAGCTCTGTCTTTTCACGATAATTCTGAAAGGTAAGGGGAGAAGACTAGTTGGGCCATTAGGCCCTGACATTCTCGTTTTGGCAGGGGAGATAGGGTATTAGTGAGAAACACTCCTTATGCTCTCATGGTCTGTAATACATTACTGCTGTTCCTTTCTTGTCTGTTTTAGGTCATAATTCTGTAAAAATGTACACCTCTGTTTTATTTTAAATCATTATAATTCCACTGACTTCTAGGACTCAGATGACTTCAAAGACAGGGAGATGCTTTCAGTTAAGCATGTACAGATTTGTAGTAAATGAGAGCCTTGGAATATAAGCTCTTCATGGAAGAGGCCATATTTTATTCTGACTCATTAATAGGCTTGGCAGGATTCAATTTTTATTGCTAAACATAGATAAACATCAATTTCACCTAACACTCACAGACCAACGAACAAATATTTTCATCAGTTATAATCAAAATTCACAGAAAGAGGACATAAGAAAAAATAGTCTGGAAGGGGGGATAAGGAAATCCAGGAGAGGGGGTGCTGCATGCACACACACACGCACGGACAGGGTGGAGGGAGCCCTGGCTGCAACACCCGCATACTGCTCTTCTGGTAGTGGCCTGGGTAGCTGCTTCAGGAGCTGGGGACCATGCTCGGAAGGTGGGGTTGGTCAAATGCCAGCTGCTAGTGACAGAGCCTAGAAGGTGGGCCTAGAAGAGGGGCAGGGTTGGCAGCCGAGAGGTCGGTGCTATTGCCCGCTCACTCAGCCCAGGTCCCAGCCAGGGATCAGGTGCCAAATACACTCCAAGCCCGGACCCTGTCCTGGCACTCCTCTGTGAGAGTGAAGGCTCCAGCCTGGTATGAATATACTACCAAATGAACAGAAAGTATGCTTACTGATGTATGGATATTTACTTTATATATTTTGATATGTGACTTCATAAAGCTTTTAACAGTATTCTGTCATTACTAAATTGGCTGCCCCCACACCCTTAATTTCATGTAATCCTGAAAATTTAAATTGATTAAAAATCAAAATAAATGCTTAAAATAACCATCAAATTTATCCGTTGAAATTATTCAAAAACAAAACTCGAATCCTGCAAGCACACTCATAAAGCACCATCTTGAAATGAATTTTACAAAAGCTTTAAACAACATGGGTGAGAAAGGGAGACACATCCTAACCCCCACTTACTCTTTTTATATAAAAATAAACAAGTTAAAAAGAATCCTAGGATAAGTCAGCAGAAGCCACACCGGCATCTTTTTTTAAAATGAGAGCTCAGCGGATGAAGGACATCTTCCATGTGTTTGTTAACATCAGTGGTTCAAACTGCAGAAAGAAATGCTGACATTAAAGCAAGAAAACTTGTAGTCAGGATTCTTAGACTATTTTCTCATCTTTGCCACAGACTTACATGACCTTGAGCACATCATTTAACCTCTTTATGGTCTACGCATTAAGAGTCTATATGCAGCAGCATTTATAAAACTGCTTCTTGCCTCTCTTACTACACTGATAAAAGGGTGTGTCCTGTGCTACTGCTACTCACACCCCACATATTCCACAGTCCCACAGCATAAGAATTTGCTATGAAAACCTCCTCTTGTCACAGAAACATTGTTAAGATTCCTTAATTTTCTGCTCTTAAGGTTGGAAACATCTGGAAAACATGAACAGAGACCAAACCAAAGCAGCGATGGCTGCTCAGGACCTCAGACCTCTTGTTCAACACCAGCCTGACAAGGGAGATTCTACTGATTATAATGTAGTAAGTCTGAAACTTAAGTTGGGCAAGTTAAATATGCCACTGGCTAATTATTTTAGTGTGTCTGATTATGTGTTAAGAAAGCATTTTTCACACAATCCCAAACTGCTTCCTTTTCCTTTCCAGGAGCTAAAACTTTTGATTATTGACTGCCTATGCCAACAATTCTCAAACAGGGTTTCAGGGCAGCCTGAGGTGCCACAAGATCTTTTGAAGGGTGCTGTGAGGTGTGAGGAGATAAGCAGATAAACTAAGTAGGCAAATGCAGGCTCAGGCTTGTCCCTGCCTGGACAACCCTTCATCCCCACTGCCAGGCCCTTCTGCAAGACAGCAAGCACCGTGTTCTATGAATTCGTTTCTAAAATGGGCTGCCACTCAATTCACAAAAGTTATGAAGAGGCCTCGAGTCCAAGGGGTGGTTTGAGTCCAAACAGATTGAAAGGCACTGGTCTAGCGCTAACCTGCACCAGAACATGTTACCAACCATCTGTGTGGCCGCAGCACCAAAGGAACCCAACTCAACATGGGACAAACTGATGATGTCAATCCAAAAGGAACATGGTACGAGACAAGACAGGCCCAGGGACCAGCAAGGTGGCATGGATCTGTGCTGTAAGTGAGAGCCTCCGTTTTAAGCTAGACGGTTTGGAGCTACGATGTTCTCAGTGGTGGCAGATCACAGAAAAAGGAGCAACGGTCTCAAGCTGCAGCAAAGGAAGTCTAGGTTAGATATTAGGAGCTATTCTCAGTAGGAGGGTAGTAAAGCATGGGAACAGGTTACCCAGAGAGGTGGTAGAAGCTCCATCCTTGGATGTTTTCAAAACCCAACTAGACAAAGCTTTGGCTGGGATGATCTAGTTGGGGCTGGCTCTGTTTTGAGCAGGGGGTTGGACTAGATGCCCCTGAGGTCTCTTCTAGCCCTCACGTCCTGTTTCTGAGCAGGCTTGCAGCCAGCAGGGGAGTTCGTTTCGGCCGAGGCCTTAAACTCTTCTAAACGTTTCTGTGCCAAGAAGAGGTTTCCAGAGCAGATCCTTCCCCCGTGGGACGGTGCAGTACGCGAGCAGCAGCCGCCCAAGCCAGGCCCTTCCCGCCGCGTGGTGAGAACGGCTTCGTAAACGCCGGCGCCGGGCAGAAGGTGGACACCGGCCCGCACCCGCTTGCAGCTGGAGCCAGCACTGCACCAAAGAGCAGGCACGCAAGGGCAGCCCCAGCGCCGCAGCCGCCTGGCGGGAAGCAAGGGTCAGGCCAGGCCAGCGGCGGCTGGGAAGAGCCGGCTCCCGCCCCGCCCCGTCTTGCCCTGCTCAGGGGAGCGGAGCTGGTGCGGAACAACCGGGCCCCCGTCCCGTCGCGTCCCCCTGGCACTGACCTCTCGGCGAGGCGGCGGCGCGGGCCAGCAACGGGCGGGCTGGAGGGCGCCGGGCCCCTGCCCGGAGCAAGCAGCGAGCAGTAACCAAGGGCGACGCGGGCGCCGCCATCTTGCCGGGTGCTGCGAGGGAAGGGGGCGGTGCATGCTGGGACATGTAGTCCTGGCCCCGGGCGCGGGGGTGGGGCCTGGTGCTGCCCCGCCCAGGCCCTGCTGCTGCGGATCATGAAAAGAAGTGGTGGCAGCGCCAAGGCCCAGCCTGATACACGTGTTAGCAGCACAAACACGGCGTGACTGAGCCCCGCTCTCCCTCAACCCCCACCATGTAGGGCCCGCCCTCCAGCCCTGCTTTAGAGTTGCCCACCCCACCCTCCAGGTTTGCTCTGGGGGTCTCGGGGAATTAGATGGACATCTCTGGACGACTGCTGAGAGTCACCCAGAAGATAAATGATAGGGCATTCATTCAAATAAATATTAAATGTTGAATCCGATTTATACTGTAGTCCCATGGGTTGTTTAAATGAAATAGTCATGTGCATTTCCTTCCGAACTTAAAAGTCTGTGCACCATAATTGATGTCATTATGTCATGTGATGAAACCTCCCAGAATAGATGTAAACAGAGTTAGCAACCCTGCCCCTGTTACAGACCCCCACCATGTCGCCAGCCCCTGCCTGACAGAGTCCCCCCACCCCACCGTAGAGCCACACCCCGCCCCTCCCTGCAACGCCCAACCTGCTCTGCATCAAATATAAGAGCAAGGGCAATGCCCCTGTGCAGGTGCAGAAGAGTTGAAGGGCGTCATCTGAGACCCTGTGACACCCTGTGGCATTGCAAAGTCCCCGCCGTCTCAGCAGGAAGTTGGCCGGACAGGTCACACTCCCCTTGTACACTGGGTGCAGGGTGGAAGAGATGGGATCCAGGGTCCCATGTTGAAGGAGCCAGGCATGGTCAGCTTGCAGTAAAAAGTGTTTAAGGGGGGACATGCTCACCGTCTTCCAATCCCTGAAGGGCTGCCTTGAAGAAGAGTGAAAGCATCTTTTCTCTCTAGCTGCAGAGAGCAGGATGTGGCCCAGTGGATTGAAGTGGCAGCAAAGGAGGTTTAGACGGACTTGCAAGAAACACTTCCTCACTGCTAAAACAGCCAGCCTGTGGGACAGGCTTCCTCGGGAAGTTGCAGACTCTGGCTGGAGGGATACCACAGGTTTCAGAGATCTGGCCAGGGAAGTGGTTCTCTGCGGGCACCTGACCAGACATCAAGGGGCCCCAACAACCCGCTTCAACCAGTTCATATCCTGCTTCAGGTATACACCGTAGAAAGCCAGGAACCTGCTCATAAACAGACACTCAGACCCCACAGTCGAGAACTGTATTAAAATGGGACTAAGTGAATTGTACTGGTACTACAGGAAGACAAAAGAGGATGACAGGAAAGAAATGGCAGACCTCATATGGTAGAGAGGGGTCTGGCATAGACTTTTTTAAGGGCCGGCCCTCTGAGGAGGGCAGTGGGTAGGGGTACGGGGATGGAGATGGGTGTGCAGATACGCAGTGCAAACTGTGTAACAGGTTTTTAATGGTTTAACTGTCAAAAATGTGCTTTGATCTGCCAAGTGAACCACAAGGGACACTTGGCAGCATAAACAACATGTGCCCCAGGCAGCTGGGGGAGCACGGCTGTGCTGGCAGTGGCGGGAGCGCGGTGGCGGTAAGCGCGGAGTTCCCACACATGCCGCTGGCACTGTCGGTGGGGGGAAGGGTAGCAAGCGCAGACCAGGGGTTGAAGACCACCCACAGGTGCCACTGGCAGCATCAGCAGTGGCCAGTAGGGATTGCTAACTGCCCACAGACACTGGGGGCAGGGTGGCAAGCGGTGACCGCCCATCAGCAGCATCTTTTTGCAGGGGGTGTACCACCACGCTCAGGGGGTGCATGTGCATCCGCATACACCCCCTACGCATTGCCCCTGCCTGGCAGAGTGTTGCAGGTAAAAAGAGAGAGAGAGAGAAATAGTAGGGCTGTGCAAAGCTTTGCTTCCTGATTCTATTCGGCAGAGATTCGGCCCGATTCAGTGGCCGAATCTCTGAATCCAAATCGAATCAGGACCCTTTAATCTCTCTGAATCAAATCAGAACCCTCCAAATCGATTTGGAAAGATTCAGCGATTCAGACATAGACACAGCTTTAAATGTTTTTTCTATATACCTCTAGGTAGCAGGCAGCTCGTGAATGCTGCAATGCTGGGGCGGATGAAGCATCCCACAGAAGCACAGGGGGCTCCCCAGAGCACTTGGCAGCAGACCCAGAAATGGACCAGAAGCACTCCTGGTCCACTTCCCGGTCTGCCAGTGGAGCGCACTGGGGGTTCCCCCCATGCCCCACTGGCTCAGTGATTGGTGCCTCCTGGATCGGGGGGGGGAGAGCACCTGGGGTCCCCCTGTGGCCGATCACTGAGCCAGAGAGGCATGTAGGGGCCCCCAGTACGCTGTCTGGCAGACCCAGAAGTGGACTGGAAGTACTTCACCACTGAGCACATAGAGGGCCCCCCCGCACTCCTGTGGGACGTTCCATGTGCCCCAACATTGCAGCGATCACGAGCCACGCCTGCTACCTCAAAGTATGTAGAAAATTAAAGCTGTGTCTATGTCCGAATCACGGATTTTCCAAATCAGCATCAAATTTTCAGTTTCGGATTCAGACAAATCTAATCAGGGACAGTGGTCTGAATCAACAAATTGAATCACTGTCCCTGATTTGGGCTGAGTCTGAATCAAATAGGGCCTGCTTCACACACCCCTAATAGATGAATAGATAGATATAGATAATATATAAAATATATATATTTTTGCAAAAAACTAAAAAAACAGATGAGAAGCGGTCACTTAACCAAACAGCAAGGGGGCCCCTTGTGGGGGAATTCCCAGTGGGGTTAGGGGAATTTCCATAGCTCAGTCTTGCAGGTAAACGACTATGCATTTTCTCCTAAGCAATGATGCATGCTTTCTGAGGCTTGTATCCATAGGGGATGGCATCTTCCAAATAAGGGCATGATTCAAAACCTAAGATTGTGAGTGGCTCAGTCAACAATATAAAGTCTCAGCATGCCCAAACAGCAGAGGAGATGTTCAAGATCAACACTGGGACCATCACCTTCGACTTGATCAGTCAGAGACTGAGGTCATGACGAGGATCGCACCAGACCATGCCCCACCAGCCAGAGTCAGCTCACAAACCTGGGGACACCTGACTTGTGAAAGGCTAACAAAGCCTAATTGGACAGGAAGTGCACACGCTTGGCAACCGGCTCAGACCGATAAGTGCCATTGATATATGTTTATGTTTGTGGTGTTATTGTATGTTATAGTCACGTTTTGTGTTTTATTGTTATTTGTAACCATCTCTCTGTTGTTAAACATGGTTGTTTAAATAAACCTTCTCCACGATCTAACCCAGGCATCTCTAGAAACTTCTCTCAGATCCGGCCAACTATTATCGGGCGCAACACCCCTCAGCCTGCTTTGACCAGTTCATCACCTGCCCTGTACGCCCTGTAGAAAGCCAGGAACCTGTTCACAAATCGGCACTCAGACCCCACAGTCGAGGAATGTACTGACTCCATTCCTGTACTAAAATGGGGTTGTGTGAAATGTACTGGTACTACAAGGCGGCAGAAGAAGACCACAGGAAAGAGATGGCAGACCTCATATGGTGGAGAGTGGACTAGCATAGACTTTTCAGAGGCAAGCCCTCCACAGAGAGCAATGAGGACAACAGTAAGAACAGTGACTACGATGAGGACGAAAATGATGATGACGAGTGAAAGCACAAGAATGGTGTGCAGTGTGAACATTGTAATGGAACTAAAATACTTTAACTTGTTGGGTTGGTAGAGGTACAGTTATATATATATATATATATATATATATAAAAATGTTTTTTCAAAAAAAAAAAATTGATGGTGGTTTCAGCCTAGTCAATAGGGCTGTGCAAAACAGCACCGTTTTGTTTTGACTTCCGTTTCGCTGTTTTGACAGGACAGTGTTTTGTTTCAAGTTTCATTTAGTTTTGAAAACACTGTTCCGTTTTGTTTCGTCAAAACGGTTTCAACACTGTTTCAACCTTTTGCCCATAGGCTATAAGGGGGAAGAACAAAACAGCCTATAACTTTGCATTTTTTGGCAGATTTGAATATGGTAGCCCCTTCTGAAGGCATGAAGCCTACCAAGTTTCAAGGAGATAAGTGCAGGGGTTTCTGGGAACCTGCACCTCAAGCTGCTGACAAGCAAAACTTGTGACGTGTGACTTTGTGTGTGTTAAGGTTTCATAGACATTAGGGCTGGAAGGGACCTCGGAAGATCATCGAGTCCAGCCCCCCGCCTAAAGGGTAGGAAGTCAGCTGGGGTCATAGGATCCCAGCAAGATAAGCATCCAATATTCTCTTGAAGGTGTTCAATGTAGGTGCTTGAACCACCTCTGATGGCAGGCTATTCCAGACCTTGGGGGCTCTGACAGTAAAGAAATTCGTCCTTATGTCTAGCATGAAACGGTCTTGCAGTAGTTTATAACCGTTCGGCCTTGTCATCCCTTGGGGTGCTCTGGTGAACAAACATTCCCCCAGATACTGGTGGTCACCCCTGATAAACTTATACGTGGCCATCAGATCACCCCTAAGCCTGCGCTTTTCCTGGCTAAAGAGCCCCATAGCTCTCAGCCTCGTCGTAAGGTCTGTTTTCCTGACCTGTAATCATGTACGTGGCTCTTCTCTGGACTCTCTCAAGCTTCTCCACATCCTTTTTTTGAATTGTGGGGCCCAAAACTGGATGCAGAACTCCAGCTGCAGCCTCACCAAGGCCGAGTACAGGGGGAGAATGACATCCCGGGATTTGCTTGAGAAGCATCTATGGATGCAAGCCAGCGTTTTGGTCGCTTTACTAGCCTCAGCATCGCATTGAAGGCTCGTGTTCATCTTGTGGTCAATGATGACCCCCAAGTCTCTTTCTTCCATAGTGCTAGCCAGTGTAGCACTGCCAAGTCTATAAGGATGCTGCAGGTTTTTCCTCCCAAGGTGGAGAACCTTGCATTTTTCAGTGTTAAACACCATCAGGTTCTCATCCACCCATTTGTTGAGCCTGTCCAGGTCAGCCTGGATCGCCCTCCTGTCTTCAGGTGTGGATGCTTTGCCCCAAAGTTTGGTGTCATCGGCGAACTTGGCCAGTCTGTTTCTGACTCCAATGTCCGCATCATTAATGAAGATGTTGAACAACATGGGTCCAAAGGCAGAGCCTTGGGGGACCCCACTGGTCACAGGGCACCATGATGATTGACTTCCATCAGTTACCACCCTCTGGGTCCAATCACGGAGCCAATTTCCCAGCCAGTGGATCATGGTTGACCCAAGGCCACAATTGGCCAGTTTTGCCAAGAGGTGATCATGGGATACCAGATCTAAAGCTTTTTTGAAGTCAAGATATATGACATCAATCTCTTCTCCCTTGTCCAGGTGATAGGTCACCTGGTCATAAAAGGAAATGAGATTGGTCAAGCAAGACCTACCAACAAACCCGTGCTGGCTGTCCCTCAGAATGTTGGCATTGGTCAGTCCATTAAGGATGGCCTCTTTAATAAACTTTTCTAAGACCTTCCCCTGGATAGAGGTCAGGCTGATGAGCCTATAGTTTGCTGGATCCACTTTCCTCTCTTTTTTGAAGATAGGCACCACATTGGCCTTCTTCCAGTCTTCGGGCACTTCACCAGAGCACCAGGAGTTCTCAAAGATCCGTGCCTGAGGCTGGGCTATGATGCTTGCCAGCTCCTTGAGTACCCTGGGGTGTAGATTGTCAGGGATGGCTGACTTGAAGGTGTCCAGCCTCTCAAGGTGTTCCTTCACGAGGTGAGCACTGATGGAGGGCAGGGGATCTCCCTCACCTGGACCTCCCTGTGCGCACCTCACCCCAGTGCACCCTCACTGGTGCTGGGGCCTCTACACAACCCAGTAGTGTGCCCCAATGAGGTCTCCTCCTCCCCTACAGCCTCAGTCCAGTCCACCACTTTAAATAACAACAGGTAAAATAATAGCTTAGTGAGCAGCAGCACAGTAGCACCAGCAGCATTTCAGGCAGCCAAACTGTGAAAGAGACTTTCTCTCCTCTCCTTCAGGAGCTTCTTCTCTGGTGTGTGTTAAGGCGTGCCCTCACTGTGTCCTTCCCCCCTCTTCCCACTCCCTCTCCTTACTTTTGTTTCCCTGCAGGCAAGCCCAGCTTTAGCTTCGAAACTTGAAACGTTTTAAAACATTTTGAGTACTCTCGTTTCATTCAAGGCTGTTTTGAAGCCCTTCATTTCATTTTGATTTTGCTGTTTTGAGCTCAAAACAGCATTGAAACGAAACAGCCGGTGAAATTTTGCACAGCCCTACTAGTCAAGTGCCTATTACAGAACTGCCTCTCTGGTCAGGGTTATGAACTTTGTTACTGCCAGGAGGAGTACGCATACCCTCTTCCACATCTCTTTTGCATATGGGCAGTCAAAGAGGACGCGGTCTATTGTTCTGGCCTCCCACTGGCAGGATTGCCTTAAGCAGCAAAGGACCCCAGCAGCTTGCTTCGCCTAATTCATTTCCTGCTTCAAGAACCCCCCTTTCTCATAAACAGACTCACAAACCTCCAAGTCAAGGACTGCATTAAAATGGAGCTAGGTGAGATGTACTGGTACTACAAGAAGATGGAAGCAAGCAACAGGCAAGAGATGGCGAACATCTTATGGAAAAAAAAAGACTGGCATAGGCTGCTCAGAGGTGAGCCCTCTGAAGACAGCAAAGATGACGATGACAATGGAGACAACAATGTATACAATGAGTAGAAGGTGTGGGCAAATGGGTGAGGGGGGCAGTTGGGAAGGGGGAGAAGAGAGGGGAGGTGGGAGGGCACTGAGTAAGTCCTTTGAGTAATTTTGATTACTTAAATGAGACAATGACAGGTGCGCAGTGCAGTTTTTGTAATGGGACGAAGGATGGTGTAACTGTAAAAGTGTGTTTTGGGCTGTCTAATGAACCACAGTGGTCACAAGACAGCTTGGTAGTGTGTGTGTGTGTGTGTGTGTGTGTGTGTGTAATTGTCTTGCAAAAAAGAAAAAAAAAAAATGATGATTCAGCTTACGTGGTTTTACTGACAGGGGAGATAACCTTCTTCTTGGCCTTGAATGACTCAGTATCGTTAGAGGGTGAAGGCCTGTCCCTTGTACTGCCAGCAGGCTCACCCCTGCAGGAGTACATAATGCTTCCAGTCATAGCCTTTGCCACGGGATAGGGTCCTGCAGGATGGCCGTGATCTCCCCAAGACCCCCTTACCATGCCAAGTTGGCCCACTGGGCACCCTCTATTCTCGCCCACCACATTTTTGATGGTATGAATGATAGGGAGGCTGCCTCTAAGTCCTCTTGTACGTGGTCGAAATTGATTCTCAGGACCCCATGGGTCCCCGGACCTCTGGTGGGTCCCGCTCCAAGATGGATGTCACAATTAGTGTTTCAGGGCATCCTAGCCTTATGGGCTATGCGTGGCTCCAACCACCCCTTTACCACACCCCAAGCCTAGCAGATGGTACTGACGTTGTTTGGTTTGGGTCTTGTTGTAATTTGGCCCCCTTTTCCTCCCTGGGGTCTCTGCAGCCCCATCTCGCTCTGTGCCTCCCTGGTGCTCAGGCTCTCCGCAGCCCCGCAAAGTGCTGCGCCCTCTCTGGCGCTGGGGTCTGTGCACCCCAAATGCTGCGCCCTCTCTGGCACTGGGGTCTGCGCACCACCCCCCCCACTCCATGAGGCCTCCTCCTTCCCCTAATAGCCTCACCCAAACCACCGGTCTTATACAGCAGTGAACAAAACACAAGCCCCTGGGCTGCAACATAAATTCAAGCCGTCCCGCTACAACATCATTCAAACCATACCGGGGAATACTCTGTCCCTTAACAGTATCAGCTGTTCCTGCAGTCAGGCCTCTCCCCTTTGCTTGCTCTGGGAGATCTCCTTCCCCCTTGGCTGCTGGCAGAGACCTGCCCTCCTGGCCTCAGCCTCGGGCTTTATATACGAGCCAGGCCCTGCCCCTTCTGGTCAGCTGATCGCTGGCAGGTGTGGGCCACTAACCTGTTCTGGCTGCCCTGGTAACCTACAGCTGGGGCTTCCAACTCACCACTAGGGTTCTTCCCCTGGCAGTTTCAGTCCTTTAAACGAGCAGGGCACTAGTGCCCTGTAACAGCCATCCCTAGAGGTGAGCAAGCTGGGCAGCTGCCCCAGGCCCCAAGCTTTGGGGAACCCTGCAGACAGTGCCATACAGGCCCCACTGTGGCCACGGGCTCTGCAGTCCAACCACTTGCCACTCCCTCCCCCCAGCCCTACACAGGCTGGTATGCCCTGGGCCCCACACACCCCTAGGGAGGCTCTGCCTCCAGTGCAAAGAACTTGGCTACACAATGTATGGTGATGGGGGATTGCTCTTGTGCTTTCCTTCTAGCTTGCTCCTTTGGCTTTTTGACTCGGGACAAGTGAGACTGGGAGGCATCTGAACTCCAAGGCCTCCAGGCTTGGTTCTGGCACGTAGGATGCCTGCCATGGATTTGGGAGCGTCTGAAGCCTCAGGCTGAAGAGTCTGGGAGGTAGGATACTTGCTGATGGTAGTGCCACACAGACTTGAACAATTGAGCTCTGTTCAAGTCGATAGAATTTGGAACTGATTTGGCTGATTTGGCGCAAGACAAAAATTTGAAAGAAAAAAAAAGAGGTTGGACAAGCACACGAGCTGGTCTAGGATTTTGAAAAGGGGAGTGCAAATGGTGAGGTACAGCATCTCATATGAAACAATGCACATGTTTCTCCAGTTAGACACCAGAAGCTTTACTAGCATGCTAGGAGCCTGGGGCTGGAGTATGCAGCCTAAGATGGAAGCACAAACAAATATAGCTTCATTGGAATGAGTTAAAAAAAATCTGCAGGGCTGCAAAATAAGAGCTTCATGATCAGGAGCAGCTAATAGACAGCAGCATTACAGAACAAAGGCTAGCCTGATTGGTGGAATATCAAGACCATTAAAAAGAAGAGAGGGCTGTTAAGACCTGCAGAATGAAGAGTTTAGAAGGGATGGGGTAGATTATAATGAGCCAAGAAGAAAATTGACTCCCTCAGCAGCTAACTAGAAATGCTGCCGCCACTGCCAAGCAGTTCATTTTAATCTTTGGACAGAGCAGGAATCAAAATGGGGTACAAGTGTACTTGTGCACACCCCATGATCCATCCTGGGACAAGCATTGACTAGGGATAATCTAAGCATAGTTGTGCCAGGAGTGCTCTGCAAAGAGCAACAGTTGGAAGCCCAGGAACACTCCCCTGGCCCCCTTCCTAGATAGCTGGAAGGTAACAGAAGAGCTCTGAAGAGTAAGTGGATATTGGAGAGGACCATGCTCAGCAGTAGAAGAACGAAGCAGAGCTCCACAACCGGCATAGTTATGAAAGATCATTAAAGCAGCAAGCATAAGCTTATGGACGGGATACAGAAAGGGGAGTTCAGGCTCTACAGTTAGAGGGTGCAGTGCATGGAGTTATGTCTTGCAATCCCCAAGTTGCAGAGCCAAATGGAGGGTCTTTGTTTTTTCCCATGCTTCTGGGCTTTTCCAGATGCCACATGGGGTCAGAAAGGATTTTTTCCCCTCCTGTTGCTAGAGGGAGTAGGTTTGTCTTCTTCAGAAGCATTGGGTGTTGACTGCAGTCAAACTGGGGATTTTGACAGCAATGTGCCAATGCTCCTACTGGGACTAAAAACTGGAGGTTCCTGGTTACAGGTTCTTGCCCCACAATTTAGGGTCAGACCAATTGCCAGATTTGGGATCAAGAAGGAATTTAACTGCATGGTCATACTGGTATGGACTCTAGGGGGTTTGCCTTTCTGTGTAGCAGGAGCATGGCTTTCTTGGATCTCTCAAGTGCATTTTAACAGCCTTTGCAGCAGCAGGATGCTGACAGCCCTCATTCCCTTGCTTTACCTGTGGTGAGTGAGGTGCTTTTGGTGTCTTTGGGCAATATGCCTTGTATTTGTGCAATGGGGTTGATTGTGTAGTTTTAGGAATCAGTTTGACAAGGATTTGTATGGGATGATGTGGATACGGATGACCCTGCCTTGAATGGGGGGTTGGACTAAATGACCTCTAGAGGGCTCTTCCAGCCCTACTTTTCTGATTCTCTGATAATCTCCAGATATATTTTTACACAGAATAGAAACAAATGAGTCATTTTCATAATACGTTTTGCATTTTCATAGTGCATTTATTTTTTCTGAAACTGTTTAAAAATAGTATGTTAATGCCCTAATGTGACACCTTTATAGAAGGTAAATTATATCCTGAATACAGTGATTTAAAAAAAATAATAATTACGATTGAAAATATAGCAATGATTAAAGTGTTACTTTAAACGTGGTCTGCTGTTTTACATTTTTGTGGTTACTCAAAAATGCATCTTCTTTGCAAACTACACATAATTTAGTAGCGATCTAAAATTCCTCTTTTATCTCATCTTTAAAGAGTTGATGTCAGAGTATTTCCTTTCCACCCTTCCTTATTGAGCATTTATTGGTTTTGACTCATTTCTGCACGTTATGTACATCAACACCTGTGCCCATTTAGCAATGAATTTCAGTACAAATCACAGGGAATTGAACAGACATCTCAAAGATGCATTACAATTGTTGCAATATTTTTAGAAACTCAAACAAGGAAATAAACAACTTCAGAAAAAGTGATTTAAATAACAAATAACTTATCTTTATAAACAGCTTATCTCCTTGAGAACAAAGAATAAACAAGGAGACAAGAGCCTTTTTTTCCTCTTCCATTATTAATTCAGATCACAATATGAATGGGTGAAATGTCAAGAATAATTGGAGAAAATCACAGCATAATCTTCAGCAAAAACATCTGATTTCTTTAAATTGTCAGTGTTTTTCTTAATAGATCTTCTGTTTAACCTTGTTATCCAAGATAGTGGGTAAAAAACTTCACATTTTGATCTACTCTGAGTTTTTCAGCATAACTCTGTATGCCTGCTGTGGTGCTGTGAACCACTATTACCTTCACATTGTGTAACACAGATACATTGGGTTGGGCCTCGGAGGTGCTGGAATTACACTAGTGCACACCTCCCAAAGTAGTACAGTAGACTCCCAACTTAGGCGTATATTGCATTCCTGAGAAACCTCGTGTATGTCAAATTCACACGACTCAAGGTGAATTTTCCCATAGGAAATAATAGAAAAGTGAGGGGTTGCGTTCCTTAGACCTCACATTTATGACACCAAAGGTACCAGAATAAAACCTTTTTCAACCAATACTTTATTTATTATGTTACAAAAACATATTGTAAACATATGCTGCTACCACAATGGCGCCACTGAGACTGAGCGAGCCTCCAGAATCCTGCTTGGGAACCCAAGCTGTGCGTAACTCTGTTTGACTCAGTTTACGCATTTTGCAAGGCATTCACATATATACATGAATGACGGACGTCTCAGGGTGTATTTTTCTGCTTGGGTGTTAATATTAATTCGCGTAAACACGAGACACAGGTAAGTTGAATACATGTAAAAAGGGTGTCTACTGTACTTTGTTTTCCATGTAAACCACAAGTATTTCTTAGATGTTGCAGGCAGTAGATTATGGGAAATGTATTCCTTGGGAAATGCAATGTAATGAGTACAGGTCTGCAGCATTTTCAGTATACCTTATCCTTGATGCTTCTTCCTCTTTTGTTTCCAAGGAAGGGGGTTTTAACAGTGCAAAGTGAAACTGACATATGCCTGCCCAATCCAACCCAACTGATCACCAGCCAAAATATAGGTAATCTAGGGCACAACTGGGTTTAAAATCATGGCTGAGATTCACTTTTACTTGCTCATGAAAGCACAAATTACACCCCCATGTAAAAGCATGTTTCATTCAACCTTAGAGGAGCTTGCCAAACAATAGTTAGCCAGGACTGGCTCAAATTGCCCTCCTCTGGATATCTGTAGGAAGAGGACAGGTTTATTTACCCTGGAGGCTCTGTAGTAGTCCCACCAATGGGACCTGCCCTGGCCAAACTAGCCACATCTCTTTTCAGTCTAGTACTGGCTATTTTGGGACCTGGGCTAAATGTATATTGTCACTCCAGTAGAAATTAATTCATGGTTGCTTCTCAACTTTACAGCTTCCTCAAAAGAAATTTCACTGCTGAGTTCCAGTTCCTGTTCCTGGGCTCCTGCTAATAGGTTCTGAGCTGAGCCAGGGCTGCTTATATTTAAAAAGCAAACAAGCATGTTACCAACAACTCATACTGCTTATAATGTCTTAGATTAATAAGGATGCAGATTCGTTCCAAATATAATTAAGTTTGTACTATTTAAGCTATGTTTACTCACTTGGCTTGAACAGCAGAACTGTCACTGAAGAGTGAGCAGAAACATTATGGTTATCATGAGATGATCAAAGCACAGTCTTTAACATTTTGTTTTCATGACTACAGCAGAACTGCAAAAAGTGCTAAATATGGAAGTGGTTAGCTTTTCTCAGACCATGCACATTGTAACAGTGATATGTGTGCTTGTGGATTGTTACAAGATGTTTAATGTGTGGACATGAGATATTTCACGGGTGTGCTAGGATGCGTCAGTACTAATAGCACTGGAATATTTTCATCTAGTCTAGTCTAACTTGACTCCCTTAAACCTACTCAATTCCATGCCACCAATATGTATAGAAGTCAAATCAGAAATAATTTCTACGTTAAAGAGCCAGAAGGTGTAAGCTAAAATAGTTCTTAGAGTATATCCATTAGAAAATGTCTGAGTAATAGATGGACATACAAAAATAGGCCAAATAGAAAAAAGCATAGGACAGAAAAGTACATTTGGGAATCACTTGTAGGAATGGATGAGTGAACATAATTTTCAGTCAATCTGTGGCCAAAAGCTTGTCTAACATATTTCCCAAATAAGCAATTGGTTCTATAAAAAATTAACACAAAAAATCCTTGTCTCTCATACAACTTATTTTTTCTAATTTCATGGTCTTCTATATCTGCTAGTTCATACATACACATACACACTTAATCTTTTCTTTAAAAGATGACGATGACAAAAACATTCAAACCTAATCAAGAGCATCAGCTGCTTGATGCAGAGATCAGGAAATCACTTTTCCATGTAAAGTGTTGCACAATTGGTTCAGCATATTATGCTTTTTTTGTATACCTCTGAGTCAGCATTCCCCAAAATCTGGACAAAATGTGTTGACGTTTACTAAATGTATCATCTTGGGCGACTGACAGAAAGCTGGAGCATCCTGACTGGTTTCTTTCTGATTAAATATGACTGGATTTTTCTCCACTCCTACCCACCCCTCTTAAAAGTAAAGGATTTTTACTATAAAAATAAATAGAAAAGATTAATATATTTATACATATACTTATGGATCCACACTTCGTTAAGAGCAGTAAGAGTTTCCTGTATGCCAGAATAACTTTGTTTAATTGTAAAGCAAAAAAATAATGTAGCAAGTTCATGGGTTGTGATTCTAAACGCTGAATTTTGGATCAGAAAGGGATACCAGGAATGCAAGACATACTTATCCTAAACTGACCGTCATCTTCTCCAAATTCAGATGAGATTTTTTTTTTTAATTTTCAGGCAAGAAGAAGCTACCACAAATAGTCCAACCCCAGAAGTTCCCAGATTCCATCACATTCCAAAACTTCCTTGCAGGTAAGTTCGCTTAACTGAAAAATCAGAGAAGAGAGCTCTTAGCAAGTTGATACAAGCTCTTATTCACCCTAGCCATTGGCACACTGGCACAGAAGCATCCGCTTCCTCATAAGACCATAAAAACATAAGAATTGTCATTTACTGGGTCAGACCATGGGTCCACCTTGCCCAGTTTTACACAGTGGCAAAAAGTAGATTGGGGCAGGCAAAATATGGCCCATTGGCCAGATCCGGCCCTCCAGGCCATTCTGTCTGGCCTGTGGAGCCCCTAAAATTTTTTGATCATTAATATTTATTTGCTCCTGGATGACAGGAGACAGGGGCAGTAGGACCCAGGGAAAGCTGGCAGGACCCAGGAGGAAGGCCTGCCTGGCCTTGCCCCACCCATGGCCCCTCCCTCCTCCGCCCTCCCACCCAGTAGTCTCTGCTTGCTGCAACTTTCACTGCTTCCCTGTCCACTTGCCAGCCGCTCCAGCACCACATGGGTCCCGGCTGCATCGCCAGACTGCAGGAGCATGGGGCCGCACCAGTACCTTGAGGCCAGGAGCGGGAGGTTGTGTGTGTGTGTGTGTGTGTGAGTGTGCAGTGGCAATGTGTAGGGGGTGAACAGGGGTGCATGTGCATCCCCTGAGAATGCTGGTGCACCCCCTCATACCAGCGTTCTCTGCTTAGGCGATGGGCAATGGGGGAAGGTGGGAGTGCTGGTACCCCCACCTTAGAGCACCGGCTGGGGAGTGGGGGCGTCAGGAGAAGCACCGCTGGCACTTCCGGGCATGCCCCTGGCCCTTCCGGGCATGCCACTGGCACTACTGGGTTGGCACAATCAGCTGCGGGGGGACTCCCCCCTGGTCACTGACTGGCCACTGGGGGAGCAAGTGCCCTCCCTACTCAGGAGGCACCAGTCGCCCGTGTGTGTGTGTGTCTGTCCGTGCAATGAGGGAGGTGGAGAGAGAAACAGAGAGAACAATGAGGGAGGGAGGGAGACAGTGTGTGTGTGTGTGTGTGTGTGTGTGTGTGTGTGTGTGTGTGTGTGTGTGTTCATAGGGTGAGGGCCTTCTGGTGGCAAAGATTGGGGGTCAGGGGGCGGGACTTCCAGTCCTAAGATGGTGACCAGGAGGCGGAGCACCTGTCAGGGGCGGGGCTACCCCATGCAGCCCTCAACAGCTTGCCAAAACTCAGTAAGCGACCCTCTGCCAGAAATAATTGCCCACCCCTGGAGTAGATGCTGAAGGGGAGAGTGAACTGGGTATGACTAGGATTTTTTTCCACTGTTTCTCTCTTACTTGCAGACTGTAACAGGGAGCCAGTGGCTCTGTTATGGAGCCGCCTGAGATGGGTTAATTGCCCATTAAGGACGCGCAGGTCGGCGCTGGAGTTGCTCAGCAAACTTGTTAACTGCTAATTAAGGACTCCCTGCCCAGCAGCGGGGCTGGCCGGGAGTGTGTTAATTGCCACTTAAGGACTTTTGTATAAGAGGACCAGAAGCTGAATGAAGATTGTTCCCTAGAAGGGGAACCAGAGCAGTGGCTGAGAGCAAGCCAGAGCAATGGGGCAGTTCTCCTGCACAGAGGCGCAGACTCGAAAAAGAACAGAAGCTTTCTGTCAAGGACGACAGACAGTGGTGCCTGCGGAGCACCATGAGTGAAGCTGGCACGACTATCTCCAGGACAGGTACTCAATGTTAATGAGAGACTTTGAATGAATGAAAAGGGGACCAGATGTATATGCAATGTCCCATGTAACAGTATGTCGTTTAAGAACTCGCCTCATCCCAGATAGGAGTGAGGGAAGAGAGAAGATTACAAACTGCCATACGTGGCATTGATATGGTGAGCAGTTGTTTCTTTTCACAGTGGAGGGCAGGACGAGCTGTGGTTTGTGCTTCCTGAACCTAACGAAGTGTGACTGAGCTTGTACCAGCGTAAGCCTGAACCCGTGACAGCTGCAAGAGATAGCAGCAGTACAGAGAGCGGCATGTTGTAATCGATATTAAAAATCACCTTTCCACCTGTGAGTTTTTACATTTCTTTACTCCCATCAAGTCGTGGCAGGAGAGAACAAGTGCAGGTATGGGAGGCAGGACTGAACATGTCCTTTTGATCGATCCAGGAATCCTGCTCAGAAAGTTTTGATGCATTGGCCGGGAAACCTGAAATAGGAATGGAGGCAATGAACACGGAGATGCAGCCACCGAGAGATTGGCAACAGGCCCATACCCTCACGGTCAGAATATTACACGGGCAACAGGCCCAAATGGAAGAGCTAGTGAGGGTGCGGACACAAGAGGCAGAAGCCAGGATAATGTCACTATCACGACAGCAGGAGCTTAGTGAGAAGCTAGAGGCCTGACCCATAGCTATTCACATGGGGGTGGAGGGGACCAGACTGCCAAAAATGACACCATCTGATGATGTGGAGGCATTCCTGGAAGGCTTTGCGAGAGCTGCTATAGCAGTGGGATGGGGCAGAAAGGAATGGGCAATACAGTTAGGGCCCTTATTGACTGGGCCAGCACAGGCGGTATACAGGGCCCTATCATGGGAAGAGGCAAGGTGTTATGGGAAGGTGAAAGAGGCCATACTATATAAGCTACAAATTTCCCCTGAAACACACAGGCAGAAATTTAGGGCAAAGAAAAAAATGAAAGAATTGTGGCCCAGGGTACTAGCTCAGATTTTAAGGGATGCAGCCACCCAGTGGATACAGCCAGATAGTATAACTGCCGAAGAGGTAGTCAACTTAGTATTGCTGGAGCAGTTTGTGAGGTACCTGGAAGTAAACACCTAGAAATGGGTAAAATGGCATCAGCCCTGGTCCCGCACAGAGGCCTTAAGGGTGGTGAAAGATTATACCAACACTGAATTTGACTATGAACCTGCAAAGAGGGAAAGAATAGGGAATACAGGACCCCCAGAATAAAGGGTGGTGGAATGAGGGAGGAAGGCTAAGTGCTAAAGAAATGAGGAGCTGGGATGCAAGAAAGGAGGTGTGTTTTAAGTGTGGAGAGAGGGGACAGATAGCAAGGTACTGTAACAAAAGTGGAGGAAATGAAGGGACCCATGAGTTTCCTCATGAAGAGCAGATCGACTGCAGTTTCAGGAGGCACAAAGGGCCATGGCCCAAGGCAAAGCCTATTGTAGAAGTGAAAATAGGGGATCTAGTAGTGCTCGCTATTGTCGATACAGGATGCATCAAAACAATGTTAAGAGCAGATTTAGTGACACGAGAGGTGGGGGAATTGATAACACCGGCAAATATGGTCTGTATCCACGGAGCTTCAGACACCTATCAGAGGAAGAGATTGAGGTTAACAGCATTGAACCAAACAGAAGACATCGCGGTGGGCCTGGCCGAGTCACTCCCTTGCCCTATGCTGTTGGGAACAGACTGGCCTCGTTTGCAAGAGGTCGTCACAAAAGCTACGGGGGAACTTAGCACCCGAGATTATGTGAGACAGGTTGAAGAAGTCTTGGCCAGGGCCAGGGTTATAGCACCAAAGATGGACAGGGCCAAAGAAGCAGGAATAGATTTAGAGGATATAAAAGGAGAAGGCCACTTCAGAGAATCCCAAGAGCAGAAGCCATTGTTTTGGAACATCTATGAAGAGAACCTAGCCAAGAGGGAGGAAGAGGTACTTAGACCCGAGTTGGCGGAGGTGCTACCCCAGTTTGAGGTAAGAAATGGGATCTTGTACTAGGTGGATAAAGGCAAGGGAGGAGAGGAGGTGGCACAGATCTTGGTCCCAAGACAATATTGGTTCCGGTTGTTGGAAGTAGCACACGCGTTGCCCATAAGACAGAGGCATGATTGAAACACAGGGTTTTTTGGCCCGGTATCTATAAGCTAGTAGAGAAATATTGTAAGGAATGCTCAGAGTGTCAGAGGGTATCGAGTTATAAACCTGCGAGAGTCCCGTTGATACCAATGCCCCAGGCAGAATGTCCTTTTGAGAGGATAGCCTTGGATATTACGGGACCTTTCCCAAAGAGCGCAGCGGGGTATCAGTATGTGCTGGTATGGTAGATTATACTACGTGTTTACCAGAGGCGATACTGCTGAGAAATGTTACAGCACCTAAGGTAGCAGAGGAATTAATAAAGTGGGTATCTAGAGTGGGGATTCCCTGAGAAATTCTAACAGATCAAGGGAAGACATTCATGTCAGGAGTACTGAGGGAGTGTGTAAGATTCTCAAGATAAAACAGCTCAGAACCTCAGTCTGTCATCCCCAGACGGATGGACTAGTCGAGGGATTTAATAGAACACTGAAGGGTATGCTAAGGGCATGCATTCAGGGAGATTTGTGAAAGTGGGAGTCTCTGTTGCCCCCGCTATTGTTCGCAATCAGAGAAACTCCTCAGGCCTCCATGGGGTGCACCCTGTTTTAATTAGTCTACGGACATAAGCCAAGGGGACTACTCAATATTATATGTGAGGGGTGGTCCGAGGGGCACCCTGAAAGAATGAAACAGCCCCAGTTTGTGCAAGATTTTCAAGAACAGTTAGAAAGGGTCTGGGAAGTGGCCCAAGAGAACCTGGGACTGAGCCAGCAAAGACAAAAACTAAATTACGATATGCAAGGGAGAGAAATTTTCAAGTGGGAGATTGGGTTCTAGTGTTGTTGCCAGACAACAGCCATAAATTACTGTCCCAATGGAAAGGCCCATTCCAGGTGACTAGATGGTTGGGGCCAGTAAATGACAAGGTCCAAAAGACCAAACCAGTTAGGAGGAAACAGAACTATCACATTAACCTGTTAAAGAAATGGAATGGTAGAGATGCATGGTTGATGAAGGAAGATGTAGGGGATTTGGATGAAGTAAAGGATCTGAAAATAGCGGAATTGGAGCCAGGAGAACCCCAGGTAAGGGATAAACTGTCAATGGCACAGGGAGAATTAACGTGATTGATATTGGAATTCCCTGATGTGTTCAAAGCCAAACCTGGTAAAGCAAAGGGGGAGTACACATTATTAGGATACCCGAAGGTTGCGTGGTAAGAGACCACTGGAGGAAGTTACCCCAGCATTTGTGGGAAGCTGTGAGGTGTGAAATCACCCAGATGTTAGAGGCCAGGGATCATAGAGGAGTCCAGTAGCCCATGGTGGAGCCCGCTGGTGATAGTGCCAAAGGTGGACAGCACCATACGAGTTTGTGTAGATTTTAGAAAAATAAATGAAGCGGTGACTTTCAACGCATTGCCTACGCCCCAGATAGAGGAAATGTTGGAAAAAAATGGGCAGGCTAAGTATATATCAACCTTGAACCTAACAAAGGGTTACTGGCAAATACCCATGAATGATAGGGATAAAGAAAAACTGCCTTTGGGACCCGGTGGGGTTCATTTCAATTTAAACAAATGCCATTTGGCCTTCACAGGGCGGCAGCCTCATTCCAATGTTTGATGGATAAGACATTGGCCCCTCATCAAAATTACTCCTCGGCGTATATTGACGATATTATAATATTCTCGCAGACCTGGGGGCAACATTGCCAGCATTTGTGGGCAGTCCTGCAAGAACTAAGAAAGGCAGGGCTGACAGCAAACCCTAAGAAGTGTGGCTTGGGGCAGAAGGAAACCAAATATCTAGGTTTCCAAATAGGTCAGGGTCAGGTAAGGCCCCTACAGGTTACCTAGGACCATAAGACAACTTAAGTCATTTTTAGGGTTCGTGAATTATTATAGAAAGTTCATCAAACATTTTTTGGAGATCATGGCCCCACTTACAGACATGATGAAGGGGAAACCTTGACTGCTAAATTGGCCAGAACCCGCAATAAAAGGTTTTGAGGAGACCAAACAATTTCTCTTCAGGGCACCTGTCCTATACATGCCTCAGTTTCAGGAACCATTTTTCCTAGAGACAGATGCATCAGGGTGTGCTATGGGGGCAGTGGTGTTCCAAAAGTGGCAGGGACAGGAATGACCCATAGCATACACAAGGAAAAAATTCTTGAAATTGGAGACCAGATATTCAATGATAGAACGAGAATGCCTGGCTATCCGGTGGGGAATCGAACTGTTTAGGTATTATTTATTAGGTCAGAAATTTGTGCTGATTACAGATCATGCACCATTGAAGTGGTTACAAACCACAAAGACTGATAACTCTCAGATAATGTGATGGACTCTTGTGTTGCAGCCTTTCCATTTTACAGTGGAATATCAAGTGGGAAAGAGGAACGTAGGAGCAGATTTCTTGTCCCAATCTACAACTAACATGGATGAATGACATTAAAGATAGGGAAGTGGGCAAAGAGAACATGAAGAGATGCCACAGATAGGAAGATCAACGTGGGAGCTCCAACTAAAAGGGGAGGTGTATAACAGGGAACCAGTGGCCCTGTTACAGAGCCGCCCAAGACGGGTTAATTGCCTATTAAGGTCGGTGCTGGAGCTGATCAGCAAACTTGTTAATAGCTAATTAAGGACTCCCCATCCCGCGGAGGGGCTGGCCTGGAGTGTGTTAATTGCCACTTAAGGACTTTTGTATAGGAGGACCAGAAGCTGAATGAAAATAGTTCCCTAGAAGGGGAACCGGAGCAGTGGCTGAGAGCAAGCCAGAGCAACGGGGCAGTTTTCCTGCGCCGATACACAGGCTCGAGAAAGAAGGGAAGCTTTCCTTCAAGGATGACAGATGGTGGTGCCTATGGAGCACTGTGAGTGAAGCCGGCACGACTATTTCCAGGACAGGTACTCAATGTTAATGAGACTTCGAATAAATGAAAAGGGGACCAGATGAATATGCAATGTCCCATGTAATAGCATATCATTTAAGAACTCGCCTCATCCCAGATAGGGGTGAGGGAAGAGAGAGGATTACATGCCACCGTACATGGCATTGATATGGTGAGCAGTTGTTTCTTTTCATGGTGGAGGGTGGGATGAGCTGCAGTTTGTGCTTCCTAAACCTAACAAGCGTGAATGAGCTTGCATATATGTTGTACCAGTGTGAGCCTGAACCCGTGACAGCTGCAAGAGATAGCAGCAGTATGGTGAGTGGCATGTTGTAGTCGTTATTAAAAATCGGAAGCTTTCCACCTGTGAGTATTTACATTTGTTTACTCCCAGCAAGTCGTGGCATGAAAGAATGAGGGCAGGTACGGGACGCAGGACCGAACATGTCCTTTAGATCGATCCAGGAATCCCTCTAACACAGCCCTTAGAATTTATGGTCTAGAAAATTCTAATTTAGAGGCTGTATCCCTAACTCCCATGCTCAATAGCTACTGATGCCCCTTCCCCTCAGAATTTGTCCAACTTCTTTTTCAATTTGGCTAAACTGTCAGCTTCTACAGCATCTGGTGGCAATGAGTTCAACACTTGAATTACACACTTTGTGAAAAAGAACTTCCTTTTAGTTTTAAACTTACTACCTACTAGTTTCATTTTGTGACTCCTAGTTCTTGTATTGTAAAAGAGAGTATATAATAAATCCTTACTTAATTTCTTTTTGCCATTTAGTAGTTTGTAAACTCTTATCATGTCCCACCTCAGGCATCTCTTTTCTAAACTGTATAGACCTCTTTAGTCTCTCCTCATCTGGAAGCTCCTCCATAGTGCTAATCCTCATTGTTGCATTTCTCTGTACCTTCTCTAAGTCTTCGATATCCTTTTTGAGGGATGCAGACCAGAGTTGGGTATAGTATTCAAGATGTGGATTAGGGATGTGAATTGGTAAACATATTCTTAATACCTTACCGATTATCGTTTAGCGTGGGGCAGGCAGCAGTCTGGTGGGGAAGGGAAGCTGTGCAGTGCCTCTGAAGGTGGCAGGGCAGGCAGGACAGAGGAAGGAGGGAGGAGGAGGGGAGAGGGGACTAGTACTTAGTATCATGGGGAAGCAGCAGGGGAGCTACAAGAGGCCTGATTTTTTGTGGCAGTGTACCCCACCCCTTCCCTGCCATCTGCCTTGAAGTGCACATGTACCCTGCAGACCCTGGTGCAGATGCTTGCAGCCTCCTGGCTGCTCATGGCAGGCAGCAAGGAGGCTGCAAGCAGCTGCACTGGGGTCTGTGGAGTCTGGGCCCAGGTCATTGCCGGTGGTGGGTGCAAGCATGCCTTGGGATGGACGGGAAGGGGCAGGGCTGCGCTGCCACAAGAATGATAGGGTCCCTTGCAGCTTCCCCACCATCTGTCTTGAGCCTCCGTGGACCCTGGTACAGCCACTTGCAACCCCAGCCCCTGGGCAGCCAGATGCCAACAGCAGCAGCTAGCAAGGGGCTTTTCCCAGCCCACTGCTGCCATCAGTGCATGACTGTTTAGGGGGCAGGACTGCCTGCAGGTAGCAGCAGTGAGCCACACTACAACCCCATAAAGCTGTGAGCAGCAGCAGCAGACATGGGGCTTTTCCAGATCACTGCTGGTACCCAGAGAATGAGTGAATACAGGCAGGGGCCAGTTCCTGGTAGATACACGTTCTCAGTTAATCGTTTAACCAAGAACATTAGGGAAGTTTAAATGGGTACTTATTCGATATTTACATTACTACTGTGGATGCATTATGGATTTAGAAAGGGGCATAATGATATTTTCCTTTTTACTTAAATACTTCCTAATAATCCCTAACATTTTGTTTGCCTTATTCACAGCTGCTGAGCAATGAGCAAATGTTTTTAGTGAACTGTCTACAACAGTGGTCACCAACAAGTGGTAGATCTCAGAGCCTCTTGCAGTAGATCTCAGAGCCTCTTGTGGTCAATCTGAGGCTGGGGCAGGGGGCTGAGTGCCCATGTGCATGCACATGCATGCCCCAGCCCAGCAGGTCATTCCGTGGGGGAGGGAAGGGGCAGGGGCTAGATCAAGGCCTCCGCGGTGAGGGACAGTGCCGCGGAGGCAGGAGTCATTGTACACCAATGGTCTCCAACCTTTTTAAGTAGGAAATCACCTCTGCCATTTAAAAGCAACCCAAGATCTACTGTGTGCTGCCGCCACTCTCCCTCCCTCCCCTGCACCCCACCCAGCAGGTAAGTCTGTGGGGAGGGAAGTGGGGGAGAGATCCAGGCAGAAAAAATTATTTGGGGGCGTGCCTCCCCAGCAGGTTAGTCCCACCTGGCTGGGGCCCCACTCAACTTACCCTGCTCCTGCCTCTGCAGCACTGCCCCTTACCAGCTGGGGTGACGGACTGTTCCTTCGCTCTGGACTCAGACGGATATTTCTAAGTGACACGTGAAGTTATTGTTTTGTAATGGTCTTTATGGCAGTTTCTTTCGATGTGGGTGTTCAGGTACTTCTCTAGGGCTAAAAAACAGACGACTGGTTTAATTTGGGGCTGACTGCCCTGGGTTTTGACTTGCATCAATTCGAGATTTGCCTCAGGCACTTAAAATCGGGATGAGGAGCTTGTAGATCTGTCGGATCCCAGGCTAAAAGTCATTGTCTCAGGATAACCCGGCCCTCTAGTTTTAAATCTAAATGCCTCCAGAGTTGAGCTCAAGCAGCAGGCCTGGAGCACCGGGTAGAGGGCGATCATATCAGACCTTGCCCCTTGCCCCACTGCGGCAACGCTTGGCAACACTTCAACCCATTGCCACATGTCCCTTGGCTGCACAAACAGGCCCCCAGCGCAGCACCCCAGCATGCGCTGGCTTCCCCGCCAGAGAAGCAACGAAGGAGAGGAGCGCAGGGCGCCGGCCTCCTTCAGCCGCAGCAAGACCGGGCCCGGGCGCTAGCCCACGGCCTGCTCTCTCCGGCCCGCTGCACCGCCCCGCCCCTTGCGGGCGGACCCACGAAACCCCTTCTCAGCGCCCTCCGACTCGCGAAGCACTCTGGGAGCTGGAGTTCTCCACCCCTTCTCGCGCGTTCCCCGCGGCGGCGGGGGAACTACAGCTCCCGGCGTGCCCCGCGCGAGCTCCCAGCGCATCCGCTGCGGCCGGGCGGGGGTGGGGGCGCGGGGCCGTCAGCTGTGCGTGGGGGGATAAGAGGCGCGCGGGCGGGTGGGGGTAGGTACCGGCTGCCGTCTTCTCTGCCTACTTGACTCCGTGGGTACGGTGTGCGGCGAGGGGCAGTGCTGGCGCGGACATGGCTGAGACCGTGGCGGACACCCGGCGCCTCCTCAGCAAGCCCCAGAACCTGAACGACGCCTACGGGCCACCCAGCAACTTCCTCGAGATCGATGTGGGCAACCCGCAGACCACGGGCGTGGGCCGCGCCCGCTTCACCACCTACGAGATCAGGGTCAAGGTCAGGAGAGACCTAGGCCTGCGGGCGGGACCCCCGGGGGGTCTCCCCTGCCCGCTGCTCCTCCCCGGGGGCCTGCAGCCCTGCTCTGGGCTGGGGGGAAGGGGGCTTCTTCCCCACGCTGGGAGCCCCCTGCAGCTGTTGTTTTCCTGCCCAGGGAGCTGCTGCTCAGGACCCCTGAGGGGAGCTGGGCACTGTGTCCACCCTGCTGGAGGCAGGTGGGTCCTGAGGGGTTGATGTAACCACGTCCCCATCTGCAGGGGCCTGAGCCCATTGGGAGACTCTCCTAGACTGGAAGAGGGAGTGGAGCTGGGGACAAGCCCCTGGTCATGTGCCTGCTTGTCTGCCCCCTCTTGCCCTCTGTTCTCTGCTCCTGCGCCATGCTGGAGGGACCCACTCAACCCCAGTTGTTGCACTTGTAATGAGGCCTCTACCTCCCCCACCCTATCTGTCCAGAGTTGGGGTGGGGGCAGGCAGATCAGGCTTTCTACTTGGGAGCTCCCTGTTGTGTTTTGAAAGGCTTGTATGGCCCCCTGCTTCTGGCAGGGCTGGCTTTGTCCAGGAGTTCTCAACCTTTTTTTTTCTTGTACCAGCACCCATTTGTAAATACCAACAGCCAGTGCAACCCAGTGCCCCTCACTCCTGACCTGCTGCCCCCAGTGTGTGTGGGGCTGGGGGGCCCCAAGCAGCCCTTCATAGGCTGGGACTCTGCCAGCCTGCAAGGGAAAACCCATGGTTTCCCACCTTTTTTTCTTCTTTAAAAGAAGAATCCATTTTTAAAGCCTGTTTGTGACCCTTTCATATAGTCTTGTTACCCACTTCTGGGTCATGATGACCCACTGCTCAGCTGTTGGTGCCTGGCTTATGGGAGTCTTCCCAGTGTTCCCACCCCCACACACCTCTCTCCTAGAGGTAGGGGAGGGCCTGTGCTATTGCAACATCCTCTGCAGGCTCTTGGGCTCTGCAGGGGAGCACTCCTGTGAAAAAAATGCCGAGTTCTTGTTTGGAGCCATAACAAGAAGCCATATGAAATTGAAGCTGTTTTTTGTGGCTTTGCTGCTACCCCAAAGGCTTCTGATTAGGAGAAGTGAAACTAATGATGTACTGGTTTTCCACCCAGTGCAATTCCAGAGGCAGTGAAGCTGCCTGTTGAGAGACGCAAGTGTTTAATTCAGGTTGTGCGCCTCCTCTTTTTTGTTGGTAACCTAGAAATTGTAAATTTTAAGTGAAACTATTAGTAATCACTTATGAACATTTCCTGTGCTCTCTCAGATATTGCCACCAGTTAATGGAGAACCTGGCAGGTGTTTTGGAGGTTTTAATAATGAAAGTGCCCCAAATGCCAGTCTGGGAGAAACTGGCTGCTGGAGGCTACACTGATTGGAACCTACATCTTTCTGTCTTGATCCTTCTGATTTGAAACAAATTCACCTAATCTTTGTCAAGTATGGCAAGCTTGTACATCTTCTGATACTTGGAAGTTCTTCTGGATTGTCAAGCCCCCACTGACTTCTAACTGAAAGATTACTTCTACAACCATTTCTTGACTAGCAAAGGCTTTATTTGGTATTCATGCTTTTTATTGCAACTAAAATAAAACTGTTTTCTGACCCTGTTGGCACCAGTGAGAAGCCTTCATTGCTTTGGCTATGGAATTGAATGCCAAAAAGTAGCAAAACTGTAGTGCAACTTTTGAGGCACTTGGTTGCTGTCTTTCACAACTTTCTATTTTGAAATTTCATTCTAATAAGTATACTTGTACATGGTATACTGCCAGGTGAGAAGCTATTCACTAACTGAAGTGAGAGGTGTCAAAGTTGCTTCAATTACTTGGGGTGGGGGGAATACCAGAGCTGTACAGCTTCCTCTTGTTTGGTGTTGCCAGATAAAATGTTGGGGAAGATCCACAAATCACAAAGTGCTGCAAAAGGTAGAGTTCTGCACTCTGGTAGAATAAGCCCTGAATTGGGTATCTCTGGTCCCTGCACAGTGAGGAGTAGGGTGTCCAAAAATGGCTTCCTCTGAAGCCAGAATCTTGATTTTTACCCCCCCCCCCCCACCATAAAGAAGGGTGTGATCCAAATCTTTCTTGTAAAGATTTAAGTGTGTTGCCAACCTAAGTTCATGGGGAAAACATTTCTTCTACTTCACAACTCAGCCTTCACTACAGCCCTGATTCCAAGAAGATTTAAGTGCTCTTTGTTTTGGAGGGACTAGAGAAAGGTGGTAGCAATGGCTGCTGTTCACTCTCTCCAATAGCCCAGAAGTAAGAATTTTCACCCAAGAAATGGCAGACCTAGATTCACAGTCTTTTTGGCCTGAGAAGCTCCAAAACTGCATGTGCCTACCAGAAGAGTTTCCTAACTACCAGATTGCTTTGGGGGCAGGGGCATTGAGCTATTAGAAGCTAAAGCTCTTTTTTTTTTTTTTTTTTTTTTTTTTTTGAAGAATGCTCAGAAATAGACTTTTGAGGGCTGGAGGTATATGTACAGGCAGAGCTAGATGTTTTTAGTATCTGTTTGTCTTTTGTTAAAGGGACTTGGGTTTTTAAGTGGTGTTGCCAGACATCACTGCAGCTATAATGTTAGGCTCTGAAATGGGTTCCAACCCCAACTGATAATAGGGGTTAAATTCAGTACCTAAAAGCTAGATTTTATCTTTCTTTTTTTCTTCCTCTGGAGGCAAAGTTTATTGCAATGAGCTGAATAGCTAGTCAACCTGCTGGTTGTCAAGCCCTCATGATTTAACTGTACTCTACATAGTTAATATTAACTGCAAATAGTTAATGAGAAGCTACTCTAATTGCTAGTTTGTGTAGCTAGTCTAGTTAACATAATCAGGGTATGCTAAGCAATGTCTGCTCTACTGGACTAAGTAGTTGGTGGCAGACAATAAAACAAGAGGCAACAGTCTCAAGTTGCAGCAAGGGATGTTTAGGTTGCATATTAAGAAAAATTTTCCCATGAGGATGATGGTAAAGCACTGGAACAAGTTACTCAGAGGTGGTGCAATCTCTAGCTTTAGAAGTTTAAGAGCCAGCTAGACTAAGCCTTAGCTGGGATGAATCTAGTAAGATGGTCCTGCTTTGAGCAGTGGGTTGGACTAGATAACATCCTGAGGTCCCTTCTAACCCTAACTTTCTATGATTATAGCAGCATTTTTTTCAAACAAGCATGTTGTTCAGGTTGAAGGTGCAATATCAAGAACAAGTAATAGAGCTGAGCAGGACAGCAGGAGATGTGTGTATCATCTTGATAAATGGGATCCTGTTATAGGATTTCTAAAGTGCTTTGCTGAAATAGCAAATGTGAAGGAGACCACCTTTTTTTTTAAAAAGGAGGCTTAGGATAGACTTCTCAACTAGTAGTTACTGCCAACAGATGCCTTGGCAATGAGTCAATAGATGACAGGATCTCCACTCTCCTTGGAGGGGAAGGATGAGGTAAGAAGGAAGTGACCCAATAGGATCTGGGTCAATTATTGTTTGGGATTTAAACACTCTTAAATGTTGCTTCTCTTCTAGAGGATGTAAGTGTGCTGAACGTGTATTCCAATTTAAGTTACTTAAGGCTCAGCATCTTCCTCAAGCAGTCTCTCAATTTTTAGTTTTGTTCACGCATGTGGGAGACTCTTGGAGATGGTTACTGAAGTTACCTACTTGCAGATGATTGGGCTTTTGGGGATAGGAGTCTTCTCCAAATAAGGAGACGTTAGCACCTCTAGAGTAGGTTGGACCTTATTCCCAACTAGGTGTTGTCACTGCTCTTCTTCCCCCACACACCTCTTCTTGACTGAGGCTTGCAAGGACAAGTTCCTTTCTTTCTCCCTCTTATTGTCTAACTGGCTGTTAGACAATATACCATATTTCATCCAAGTTCAGGGAACTACAGTAACACCAATCCAGGCTATTCAACTACATTCATGTACTTTAAAAGCATATAAACCCCTAGCAGATTTTATGCTTAAGATTACAGTTAACTGCTTAATTGTTTTAAGGTGCAACCTGTCCACACATTCATGCAATTGATTGATAGGAAGCAAAACCAGCCTCAAAATTTATTACATAAATGCAATACATTTGTTTCCATCTAGCCTTAAAATGAGCCTAAGTGCAGTCTACCCAGCCACATTTTTCAAATGGGCCCTAGCATGTTCCTTGCTAGCTGCTGATCAGTAGCAGCATTGGGAGTACACCCAGACCCTAGTGTGCTCCCTGATGGCTGTTGAGCTATTTCAGTGGCCAGCGGGGATTACACTAAAGGCCAGTTGAGCCCTGATGTCATCCTGCTGCTGCTGACAACTGTTGATCACTTGTTGGGATTGACCCCAAGTTCCCCCTGCACTGGTGGCATGGCAGGAAGTGGTATTGGAATTGCAGATCAGATCCCATCATGCCTTTAACTGAATATTTATTGGCAGCCATAGGTGCAGGCCATTTTGTCACTTGTTCAACTGAGTCATTTGAACTTGTCCAAGAACAGTAAATCTGTAACATGAACCTCTCCTGCTTCAAGTAGTTTGCAAATGCTGTGGTGACTTTCTGCTAGCTACTAGTTTCATCAAACCTTGAATATCTTCAATGCTGATTTAAAAATGTCATGACATATAGTGATAAGAGAAATAAGCTCCTTGCTTATTGTGTTGTTTGAACCCAAACCCTGAAGTTCTAGATTAGGGTAAGCAACTAGAAGAGGAAAAAGTTGTGTTATAACTCGTTGCTCTGTAAAAATATTTGGAGCTTCCATTTATAGATGGCCTGAGTCCCTAGCCAATACTTTATTGCACATGAATCTGCCAGGCAAATGTTTCCTGCATAGCTCAAATTAACTTTATTTTAAAGTAGATTCTTGTGGCCAACACCCAATGACAAGATGCTTATAAACAAGATATTTTCTTGGCAAACTACTTAAAGCCTCTTCTGCCTCTTTTTAAGTCTCTCCTGCCTATCATCTCTAACCAGTGTGCCTGGAATTTTGGCAATAGGCTTCAGCAGTCTTTGCAGCTCTCTCTCGAGTGTTTTATATTGTTTATCTACTTTTATGGGAAGACTAAATTTTAATTGATATTAACTTGATGCATATGAAGGTGACTAAGCAGTTCTGCTCAGAAGGCCCTGTCAGTGGAACAGGGATGACGTACTTGAATATCTTTTGAGGTAGGGGGCAGCCAATGAACCTTTAATAGCAGCTCTTTCAGAATTGTGAAACTTTGATATTCTGTCCTATTAGACCTGCAGATTATCAAAACTCCAAGAGGCAAGAGAAGGTGAGACCTGTAGAATGGCAAACTTGATAGATGTTCCTCAGAAAATTAATGGTTTGGCCAATTACAGGACAGTTGGCTTGTCCTCTGATAGCATACAATACTCTAAAATTCTTTTGAAGGAAAGAATTAAGGTAAACTAACAGCCAATAGAAAATGCTTTGAAGCATTGCAAAGAAAGGAGGATTGGGAGATCTAACATGATTAAGCAAGTGATTTTCTTTTTTTTCTTTTCTTTTTTTTTTTTTCCCTTTAAACTATTCCATTCCATTCCACTTCTGTTTGCAGTCAAAGTGCAAAGTCATGCACTTAGTCCCTAAAAGCTTGGATCTATTAGTAGTAAATGATAGGAGACATGGGTGTGTCTTAACTGTCACAAGATGACTGCACCAACAATGTAACATCTGAAAATGGCAAATTATTGCCTGATGGACTATTTAAGTGCATCTCCTACTAGAATTAGAAGTACTCACAATCTTAAAAGGCCCTAGTAAAACCTTATCTAGGACCTTCTTTAAAATCTTCCATGGTCAAGAAAGGTTAAATTAAACTGGAGTAGGCATGAAAAGCTGCTAGGATGACTAATAAATTTAATCCTTTTTAGGAGAGGGGACTACTACTAGAGTTTAGCTTGTCAATGAAGTTTGAAAGGGGTTATGAGTGTTCTGTGTGGAACAAAATATTTTGTTCCCTGGAGCTGTGGATGGGTGGGGTGAACACCAGGGCGGAAGATGCTATTTCAACTAAAAGACTATGCTGCCATCTTGCACTTCTTCCTTGTGCTATAGACAAACTTGGGCTGTAGAATATAGAAGAGATTGATTAGCAGAGTTGAAAGGTTGTAGAATGGATGTTGGGGGGGGGGAGTGCAAAAAATAGGGCTTCTCCCTTATAGGCAAATATCAATCCCTTACATGATAGTTGAGACCGGTCATGACTCTGTAGGTTCTTCAGTACTGTCATGCAGTTGTCCCAGTAATGTGAGCTGTTTGTGGCCTGCTATTATTCTTGAAGACTGCTTTGAGACCTTCTGAATGAAACTTGTCTTCATACCTAGTCAGTTATGGGCCTCTAATGCTGCTGTCTTATCCCTACTAAATTTAAGCCTATCTTGTGTGTGTCTTAGGTCTAATGATGCAGGAAGCAATTCAGTCCCTTGTCCCTTAAAGCAATGCTAATTCACAAGTAAACAGCTGTGGTTGAACTGTGTGAATTAAAATAAATAAATAAATAAAAAAAATTCTTGACTGATCTAGGTGGAAGCAAAGAGTTCCTTTTTATCTTACAGCTTCCTTCCAGCATAAAGCATTGCTGTCTTCTTGAGCACTTTAAATGTGTACCACTTTTAATGTGAAACTTGACTAAATAGTTCTGGGACTACTACTTGCTAGAAATATTCTTACGATTAAAATGTAATGGGCTATTAACAAAGCCACAAATAGTATCTTGGACAATTAATCAAACTTTTTATGTTGTGTAGCCAGATTATGACTGTTCATGGAACTAAATCAATGCTGCCTCACTAGCATGCTTTCCAAGCATAGTTATGGATGTAACTAAAATCTTGTATAGGTTTAGTAAAAGTTGTTTTTGTTGGGGGTGGGGGTAGCAAATCTGATTTGGGGACAGTCCCTGATAAAGGCTTATCTTTAGATTCAAAGACAGAAATTGACCTTGAAGAGAATATTCTCTTCAGGTATAAAAAGCCTCCATTAACATGGGGAGGGGGAGGAGATGGGACACATGGCTTATGAAATCTTGCATGTTCTTGGCCACTTGGCATGCCTGTAGCCTTCCTGCTGAGATGGTTCTGAACTCCTAATCTAAAAGGGGCATGCTCACTTGCCTTTTGGAGGTTAATAGCTGTGAACAATTGATCCATTGAGAGGTTCTGTAGCTGCCTTAATTTAATGGAGCTTGTTGAGAAGTCCTTGTTGCATCCCTCCTAACTGAAGGTTTAGAAAGCTAATAATTATTGATTATTACCAAATGGGAGGAAGCTTGGTGATAGTGGAACCCATGTTGTTACAGTCAACAGGAGGCAAATGCTTATACTTGAAGTGCAGAAGGAAAGTTAACTTTTTGTAGTCTGGTGGAGGTCTGTTGCTTTGTGACATACTTCATATTAAAGGTTGGGTTGTAATTGTGCTCAAAACAAACTTTACATTGCTTTGATTGCTACTGTAACAAGAATAATACTCTTAGTATCTGAATCTTGGTACTATTTTGTATATCCTTATAGGATGGTAACTTACTCTGGCAGTGACCAGCTAAACAGCCTTCTGAAATCTCTAAAACTTGAGAGAGGCAACACAACATAGTGAATTTCTTTGCAGGTGTTTTTGCATTTAAAACACTGAGTAGAAGCTATTCCAGCAGTAAGTTTGACTGTTTGCCTTTGTGCTATAAAAGGCACAGTACTAGTACCAAGCTTTACCACTTATTAGGCAAGAGTTAACCTATAAACTTACTCTGGAAAGGAATTAAACAGTTGGTACACAAGATCCCAATTACTTGAACAGCATTGGGCTACATGAGTATTTCATGGCTTAGATGCACCATCTCTGAGATGGATGGTGTTCTGATTAGTCAGAATACTATCCCTCTGCAAAGAATTTAGTTACTCTTCCCTAAAATATGAACTTCCTAAAACTTTGTATCAATACAAAGGAATACCTGCTTTTAGTTTTAAGTTCCTCGTTGCTGTTAACATTACTTAGCTGTAGATGCAGTAGTCCGGGAGCTGACCTTGCCTGTGAAGACTGAGGTGAAAGGCATGGAGTACTTCGGTCTTTCTTTCTGTTTCATCTGTCACTAAGTTGCCTCCCTCACTCAGTAAGGGACCCAAACTACTTCTAATCTTTCTCTTGGTTTCTACAAGCATGTTAGCAACCTTCACTTCCCTTCCAGTTGCACTTTGGCCTTCCTGACTTTATCCCTGCACACCTGAGCAATACTTTTATACTCCTTTCTAGTTTTGTTCAAGGAGTGGAAATCTTTTATAAACTTCCTCTTTGTGTGTTACTGCACTAAAGAGTTCCCTGCTAAGCCAAGCTGGTCTTCTGCCACACTTACTAGTCTTCCTGCTCACTGGGGTGGCTTGTTCCTGCATTTTCAATGAGGCTTCTTCAAAAATACAGCCAGCTGTCCTGGACTTGTTTTTTCTCCCTCAGACTGACTTCCCAGGGGTTCCTGCCCATGAGTTTCCCAAAGTAACTAGGTCTGTTTTTCTGAAGTCCAGGGTCACTATTCTGCTATTCCCCTTCCTTCCTTTTCAAAGGATTCTGACTGAGTCACTGTTGCCCAAGCTGGCACCTGTTTACTACATTTCCCCACCAACTCCTCTGTTTGAGGTAGCAGGTCAAGAAGAGCATGGCCCCTAGTTGGCCTCCCCAACTCTCCAAACTTCCTGGATGCCTTTGTACTCTTGTTTTGCTCTCCCAGCACATATCAAGGTGACATTTATTTTTAAGTCCCTCCTATGAGAACCAGGGCCTGTGATCTGGAAACTAATGCTAGCTGCTTAAAGAGAACCTCCACCTCCTTGACCTGGTGGTCTGTAGCAGGTGCTCACCATGACATCACCCTTGCTGCTCTGTCCTCTGCCAGGTGCAGTTTCCACCATGCCAGACCAGGACCTAGGTGGAAACCTTGACAATGAGTGGTCCTGCCTGGACAAACACCTCCCAGGTGCATGCAGAAGAGCAGGCAGTGGCAGTTGTTTTGGCATTGTAATATCTTCCAGCCGTTTATCTGGGTCTCTTAATCTGGACACCTCTTCCTGCCCCTCATCTTCAAACAGACTGTCCCTAGCAAACTCCCCTATAAGCTGTCTGTTTTCTGCTTCTTGATCGCAAAAGGTTCCCTTTTTCCTTGTTAACCTGTTTCTTCTTCCTTCACTGTAAGCTTGGTGAGATGGGAGGAGGGGGCAAATGCCCCCTCTTACTTTCTAGACTCTAAGTTAGACCCTTAACTGCTGAGCATTAACTACCTACACTAAATATGTAGGCTAGCTTTGCATGCTACAAGTGCACCAAATCACCAGACTTTTAACACCATATATGAAGCAAGGCTAAAGCTATTGCTATATGAGTAGGCAGAGCATAGCCAATATCAGTTGCTTCTTAACAGCTGATGCATCCTGCCCAGTGGGAGCTCCCTGTCCCCTTTTAAAGCAGCTGAAAGCTACCTGTGCCCCTGGCCTTAATTCAGTGGACCTTAACCAGTGTGTCAGGGTCTCCCTTCCCTGTCTTGCCCTGCCTAGTCATTTCCCTTAGCCCCTGACTGCCTGGCCTTTCTGAAAGGAGGTAAGCACTGTAATACATTCGGTATTGAAATGGGGTGCCACAAGTTATAGAGAAGTGCCTTGAGTCTTGAAAGGTTGAAAACCAACAGCCTGTTTAACAGAAGTGGGGGTGGCATGTGCTTTTCCCCCTCCCCCCCCAATAGGGTCATCCCTGCTGCCAGCAGATGCTCGCCAGCTCTGCCCTTCCCTCTGCTAGTAGCTTCTGTGGTTGCCCCCCCAGACTCGGGAGGTACCAGTCACCCGGATGTGAAGATGCTTAGTACATTATTTCAGTAATGCTTACCATTTATCTGAAAACTTACTGCATGCTCAACATCCTGCATTTCCTATATCTATCTTGAATGATGTACAGGCATATTGTAGCTGGATAATTTTTTTTTTTGTTCATACTTACTGTAGTCTGTAACCTGAAAATAGGACATTCTCTAGCCTCCCTTGGATAGCACCGGTCAGATATTTGAAGGAGTTCAGCTACAAGCTGCTACATCAATGAATAGAATAGAGATGCAGTACCACATAGTACACAAGCATAAGAACAGTTAACTTTGTAGTGGGTAGTATTGTACTCTAGAGATGCAGTACTATGTTAAAGCTTGAGAACAGGTTGTTAACACTTGGTGGCAAGCTGAGGAGGATGGGGCAGAAATAGTTGCTATTCAGATAATCAAGGATGTGCTATAACTCAATTCTTTTTTTTTTTTTCCTTCTTTCTCTCCAAGGGGGGAGAGAACCTGTTCTTGATTTAGACTGCTGAAGATGCAGAACTGCTGCTCCTTGAGACCCGAGTACCCATCACTCATCCTGTTTTTCTTGATGTGCTAACATGGTGAGAGGTTTCGGAAGTAAACAAGGCTGTAACAATTCTGGCTTTCCTAGAATACAAACTACTTGCTTATTGCCTCATTCTAAATGTGGAACACGTAACAATTGTTACCTTTTTGTTTCTACATCCAGACTGTAGCCCTCTGCTTCCACTGTCTTGTACTCTGTATCCTAAGTTGCTGCCATGACCTCCTTACCTATCCTGGTCCTTCTTGTATCTTTTATGCATATTTAGTTCAGACTTTTAGATATTAACTTCAGTAGAGGAGTTGCAGACACTCAAATGGCTTATGAGCAGGACTTGCTCCCTGTAATGAGTCCATGGAACTTGATGAATACCTAGAGTGTAGGGTTTTTGGCAGATCTTAAAGGGCTGGAAAGGCTAATCCATCTGAACAAGACCCTGCTTTAGAAGCTGTCATGAGGAGAACTCTTTGCTATAGTTAGGGTCTCAAATTTGCTAGCTTCATCAAAACATGAGCTGGGGAGGGGAAAGGGAGTCATTGCCTTCTACAGTACTCCAGAAACTAATTGGCAGGATACTTTGAAAAGGCATCATAACTCTCCCAATTTTGCATGCTACTGACTTGCAGTGCATCAGATCTTTTGATGTAAATAGTGTCATGAAAATGTGATTTTTTTTTTTTTTTTCTTTCCTTTGCCAAAGACCCCCAAAGGTTGCATGTTCATGGCTGTAAAGATCTTTCCATAACCTCTCTTGGAGCTAATGGCTTATGAGCCTGTAGCAGAAATAAACTAACTTTTTTTTTTTTTCTTTATCCAAACTATTTTAATGGAAATAGTTATATCAAGGCTACTATAACATACTTGAAAAGACAGCATCAAAGTAGATGCTATGGCAACAGGGCAGCTTTATTCTCATCTCTAAAAGAAGAGGAAGGGACCAATAATGCAGTGTTCTTGAGTCCAATTGGCAGCCTTTACTTAAAAAATGGAATTTTGCAGTCTTGAGGGAATGTGAAGTAACTGCAGCTATTGGACATCAGCTGTAGCAGCCCACAACTTTTTTTTTTTTTTAAGGTGGCTTTTTCCAATTCCTGCAGAACAGAGCAAACTGAATACCATGGAATGTTTTCAGCATGGCAGGGTATTTGCCACTTGATTCTTCTTACTGTTTTGAGAAATAATTAGTGAAACCAGTGGGCTTACCTGTAGGTTGTTTGGGGTTGGTTTTGTTTTGTTTTGTTTTTTTTTGGGGGGGGGGGGGTTTGGGTTTCTGTTTTTTGTTTTTTTTTTTTTTTTTTTTTTTTTGTTTGGCTGGTTTTTGTTTTTAAACAAGTCTAAAATATATTGGCACTAGTTCCACAAATACCTAGTTACAGGCCAATATGGCTACAACCTGTATTCCTACTTACAGGCAAAGCTTTCATTCTGATTTAATGACCAGTCTATGTGCAGTTTAAAGTAAAACTAAGTTACATGAAAAAGAAGGGAATGCTTTGCTGGAGCTTTTAAATTTGAATAGTTTTTCTTCCAACTTTTTTTTTTTTTTTAGGCTTAAGTGATTCTTCTGAATGCCAGCTCTTAGCCTTCATTTCTTGACTATAGAAAAATGTAATAGAGCAGTTCTTCAGTTGTGAAATAACTGAAGCTCACAAGAAGTCAGAATGGTGGGTGGTGGTGGTGGTCTTTTTCTTCTTGGCTTTTTCTGCTGTGTGGCTTTCTTGTGGTTTTTTTGGTGTGTGTAAACTTTTTTTTTTTTTTTTTTATAGATTCCTAATTTGAAGTCTCTGGGCTTATCTTGTGAATTATGTTGGCACTTAGGTGTGCAGTCATTGTATGGTACTCTGTGCCACCCTTGAAAAGATTGGGATACCCCAGAGCCTTGCAGCTTCCTAGTTGAGCATTACTGTAGAGGGTGAAGACCAACTTGCAATAAAATAACTTGCCTACAATAATGGGTGGGCAAGCAGATTGAGCCCTGGCACCCAAGTGGATCATGAGTGGGGTGCCTCACCCTGCTGTTTCTATTTTGCCCTTACATTCATCCAGCTCCAGCAAACAACAGTGGTGCAGGAGCAGACCTCTGAATGAAAAGTTGTGTAGAATGTAATTCCATAGGGTGGCAATAGCTGGAGTTAGCTGCTTCTGGGGGGAGAGAGCCCTCTCCTACATGTCAAAACACAGGAGATGTCTGTCTTTTCTTCCCCCTCCCCTCCCAACTTTTTTTTTTTTTTCTTAACATCTCCCCTCAATAGTAGTGAACTCAAGCTGTAGCATCTGCCTGCTGTCAGCCCTGTACATGGGTGGGAGGAGTAGCCCTGGCCAGTTGAACCTTGGCTGACTTAAAGACCTTGTTGCACACTACACTGAACTTATCAAATACCAATCCATATTGGTGCTGGCTCAAGCTTGGAGCAGTTGCACAATCAGGCTAGCGGAGGCCTAGAGGACTGAAAGGTAAGAACCTAGCCTTCCTCCTCCAGTTTACTTGTGGCTGCCTGCTCTGTCCATCCTGGGGGAGCAGGCAGAGAAGGGTTGGCCTACCTGCCTGGCCCCTGTCACTGCTGCTCTTCTCCAGGTTGAGCCTAGCCCAGAGAGCAGTGGCAGCAGCCAGCCAGGCAGATTAACCCTTCTCTGCCTGCTTTCCTGGACAGACAGCATGGGCAGCCACAAGTAAGCAGTGGGGGCAGTGGGACTGATCTGGGTCAGGGGGTTGACACTAGAGTGGCTACACATTGGTGTAACACAAGCTAGCTAAAAGATTGGAGAGAATTGTGCCCTGGAATAGTGCAACTCTGGAGCACCTATACATATGCAGAGTGGCTGCTCTGACATGCTGTAATTGAAATGTCTCCGAGCAGATGTGAGAATCACATGTGCATCTGTATCCCTGTGCTGAAAAATGGTGGTGGGGGCACTCTTAAAGCTTGTTCAAGCTTTAGTTAGTGCCCCAGTACCTTTTTTCCAGCACTGGGATTCTAATGCACATGATGCTCCGGGTGCTTTTTAATTGGAGCAGCTTGGAGCTGCTTTAAAGCACTCACTTCCCCGCCCCGCATGTTCTATAAACACCACTACTGCCAAACAAGTGCTTTAAAACTAGTTTCAGGTGTTAATATGTAGACAGTCCAGGAGTTAAATGCTCCAGGAGCTGCCCAAAATCACAATCTAACAATACTGTCTCTCCATGTGCATTGTATGCCATGTACTTCACCTCAAGTGTCTTAAATACTTAGTGTTAGCCAAGAACAGCTGCTTTGGCCAGCCCACAGCCAGACTGCTTCTAGAACAACTCTGCTTAGATGGGCAGCTACAAGAACCAGGATTCAATTCTGAGGTGCTGGACTTCTTGCTCAACTTGGAGTTGCAGGTGGGGCAGTACCCAGAGCATCAACGCACAAATTGGTGTACATAAATAGCTTCTCAAAGAAGGAAGCCATCAAGGTGACTAGGCTATTCTTGGCTTCTGCTAACACAGTAGCAGGCTCTAACTACACTCTAAATTCTGGAACAGTAGGGTTCTGTTACGGGGCATTCCTATGCCTGTACTCTTGAATGGGGAAGAGTAGGTAAGGGAAGTATACTTAGCCTGGTTGCAGGGTGACCCAAGAGGGAGGAAACTTTAAAGATAAGACAATGATATGTCTATCACATCTGCCAAGTTTTATAGCAGCACTGATCTGAGGCTTGTCCTACACTAATGTATGCTACCTCTCAAAACTGAGGCTACTCTACTGCAAGCACATGCCTGTGCTCTGCAGATGCTACTTAGCTTTGTCTTGAGTGTGTGTATTGGCTTGTCAGGACTGCTCCTGAGCTATGTTCTTAGCCACTTGTTTTGCACCTAGCATATTCTAAGGTTTAGTTCATAGGTACATCATGACTCTGGGTTCGGTAGATTAGAAGAAAGGTCACTTAAGTTCCCACAACTGTAAACTGGAGGAAACAAACCCTCCACTAATTCTGTGTAGTTAAGTAGTAACCAGAAGTCCAAAGAATTTTTCCCCTTCTCCAGAGTTCTGCTTTAGTAGCACAACTGTACCTTTTTTTAACTATTTCAAAGAAAACAATCATGATTATTTTTATGCACCTTTGTAGAGGTGAGAAATGGTGTAGGACCCTGTGCATGTTAGCCATGTGGATATGTAGTTGGTGTATGTTAACATAATCAAAGACACATAATCTGGTAGCCAGTGGTAAAGGGGTTAAGAAATTACTGCATAACACTTGAAACCAGACCCCATACATAGTAACTGAATTGATGTGGAGTTTACAAGTTGTAAAACCATCTTGGGCAACATTTTATATGCTAAATTGCTGTTGTAAGAAATGTTCAAGAGCCTTAAACAGTCCTTGAGCCCATGATGGGTGTATGTGTATTGGTGGAGAGTGGGGGAGAATTCAGTCAGTCCCCTCAGTCTCTCTTCTGATGGGTAGTCTCGCTCAACTGTCTTGAGCACATCATGGGTCATCGCCGATATCCAGACATCTGACCACCTGGTATGTATGGTGTGTGTGGGTTTTTGTTTGTTTGTTTGTCTAATACCATGAGGTGCCTCAAAATTGACTAAACTAGCAATTTAGCTGGATTTGTACCAAACTTTTTTAATAAACTCCCTGAGCCAAGTCTAAGATGGCATTGCCTCTGTTTCAACAGGAACTACAGCTTCTTTCAATGCCTTTCTAGGCTTAGATCTGAATCTCTTGTGGCTCTCTTACAGTGTAGGTGGCCTAGTTACTGTGCAACATGATGCTTTCTTGAATATTCCTGAATGCCCCCAACCCTGACTGACTTTTTTTTTTCCTCTGTTTTGGAAGGGCTTTTTGGGGTGGGGGTATATGCTTCCAGAAATCCTAAAAACAACAGCAGTGGTCCTGAATTAAAGCAGGAATACCAGCCACTAGTCCCAAACACTGTTTAGTGTAACATGTCTCTTCCAACTGAGTTTAGTAGAACTAAATGTCTATTTCCAAGACCAGCTACCTGTGCTCCTAGAGTATCTGGTTATGGTTACAGTTGAGGTTCTTGGTGCTTTTGGATCGTAGTTTAAGCCAGGGAAACTCTGGCCTAGTTGTCTGATGTCCATTTGAGCAGCCATGTGCCTTTTTAAATTTGGAAGACTTCAATGTATATCAGTATTTTAAGCTCAGTAAATAAGATGTTGTCTAGATCCTTTTTTAATTGGTAGAATTTTGTGAAAGGGAAGAATGATTCTTCAACTAGACTATAAGAATAGATGTTAATTCCAGCTTAAAATGGACTGTTGGACACAATCAAGTGTCTAAAGGTGCCTCCATCTATTGCCAACAATGGGGTTGGGGGTTCATGGGTCAAGCTCTGGCCTAAGGAGTTCTTCCCTATAGCCCACACTGCTGGGAAGAGACTAGAGTCATCTGGCTACAAAACCACCTGTAAAAGCCAAAAACATGCATCTTGAGCTGGTAACTCCAGGATTGACTTGCAGAATAAATCTTATTTCTTACCTTTTGGTTGTCTTTTCCTAGTGGAAAATGAAGCACTGGCTTCAGTGGCCAGATTTCTGTAGAGTACACAAGATGCCCTGATGGTGCATAATTTTGACAAAATGTCACCTCACTTCTCTTTGTAACATGAAAAGAAAAGTGGCAGGCTCTTGGAATAACCCCTTGGTGTAATTCTAATATTGGTAACGGAGTCAAAGATGCTATTTCTGTAGTCTCTTCCCTCTGCTGATGATGCTTACTGCTCTTTTAATCATGGAAAGTTGTCATTGCTCTAGAGTGAGCTAGACTCATCATCTGTTGCCTATCTACTAATGACAAGTTCAGATTGCAAAAGCTCTTCAATGAATAGTTCAGAAAGAATGTAGCTGGACTTCAGGAGCAGTTATCACTCCCTCATGTGACTCTTTACCTGACTTGCTGAGTAACAGAATGAAAAGCTAACTTTGCTGCTTGTGGGAAGGAGAGTGCCTAATGCATACATAGGTTTAGGAGGGCTGCTTGCTTGTATTGACACCACAAATTGTACCTACTTCTGACTTGGCAAGATCTCCCTTAAAAGGGGAAATGGGGGTTTTAAATTTGTTTTAAGCCCTTGCCTTCTAGCATTTCACTCCTGAAACAATTTGTGGTACAGTAGATAGGAGCCTGACTTGTTCCTCTCAACTCCTTGGTACGTAAAATAAATCATGGTTATCTCTATCAATAACTTACTAGTTACATGACCAATTCATACAATACTTAAGAGACTCATCATGACATGTCACTTAATGTGCAGATGCATTGGATAGAGATTTCCCAAATGCTATAAAGTGGACCTAGTTGTTCACTAATCTTCAAAACTGGAGGAAGTGTGGCTCAGGAAAGAAAAAATGCATTGCAAGTACTGAAATAGTTAACTCTATGAGTTGGAGAATCGCATGCGTGTCAAAAGTTCAAAAGGGAATGTGGAAGGTAAGATGAGCTGAACTGGCACTTCTCCTGCATTGTATCTGTAAGCCTGATGTATTGTTCAGAGATTAACTTCATAGACTTCATACCCAAGAATTTTCATACTTCTGGAAAACTTCTTCGCAGGTTTGATCTTAACATTGAATAAAAGAGCAGCTAATCCCTTTTGTCAAGTAACTTGAGGAGGAATCTTAATGTAAACTCTCACCTGCAGAAAATGCTCTGTATAGTAAAGGCCTCCCTATCTTTAGACAGTTTACAAAGCGTTAATATCTTAATACAGAAGGCTGAACTTGGTTAAAAAGCCAATAGGTGAAATCAGAGAGAGATAATCCAGTGCTCTGTTCCTGGGAATCTTCATTCTACGCTCTAGGGGGCTTAACTTTATTCCCTGTTGTGGGGGGGGGGTGGAGATTATTCTCTAGCACAAAGCCAGCATCCTTAAATATAAGCTTGACTTTTAGCATAATAAGAGTTTTGTTAGGTGCAATTTTGATCTTAGTTATTGCTTGTTGTAGTTACCTGGGAAAGACTTCAAGTGCTTTTAAACCTTCAGAGATTAGACTGCATGCCTGAAACATTGTGTTGCAATAGCCCCTGTGGAAGGTACAAAACAAAGCAGAGTTGCTTATGAATTTCTGGGAGTTGGTACTAAGTTTGTCTAAACTGAACAGTTCTATAGAGAAACTTATTTAGGATCTATGCATACATTGTTTATTTCATAAGATGCATGGCACTTCTAGGTCACTTAACTTATCATTCTGCCTAAAATTAAACCTTGAGTAACCACTAGGCTTAAGTGCCTACTTCAAACAATCCTCTAAATGTCCCTCAAATATGCAGTGGTCAATTTTTCTCCTTTTTTTTCCCCCCCCCCCTCCTCATTTAGCTTTAAATCCAGGGCTGTCCAACTTTTGTGGCCCTGGGGAAAGTGGCCCCTACAAGGCTTACTAGTGGAGCCACAGAGCCATGTAGGCACTGCCTACCCCATTCCCCTGCTGCAACATGCAGGCATACAAATGGGGTTCTGTCTTCCTGCCCCTTGCTGCACAAGATGTCTTCTACACATGAACCTGGGCTTGCCCTCAGTGCCTCTTGCCCCCTCACTGCCACCTGGGGGTAGAGGTGGGTTGGGGAGCCTAGAGGCTATGGCTGCTGTTGCTGTCAGAGCAATAGGGGTTGGAGAGAAATTGCAGGCCCCAGATGGCCATATTCCAACTCCTTGCATGCAACTGTGGGCTGCCAGGTAAACTTCCCTGGTTTAGTCTATGAAATCTTTAACTTCACAATGAGTTAAAATAGTGAAAAGTGAAAGCTGTTCAAGCAGCCAGTGGCTGCACTACCTGTTTGCTAGTGAGGGGTTTGGGGATAGAGGGGTCCCTATTTCCCTCCAAGGTTCCTGGTGTCTCCTAGAATACCTTTACCCATATTTGAGGATCTTGTTAAAGTCTGGGCAACTCTTCTCCCCCATCCTTGGCCATGAAATAAATTCCCTATTCCTATTGCTGCATCAAGGTTGGACTTGTTACCTGTATTAAAACAAAACAAAAAAAACCCTACCAATATCTTTTCTAGCTTGTGTGCATGGACCAAGTCTCCTTCTTCCATATCACTATACATGGACTTTGCCTACTTTCTATGGGGAGCATTCTCCTTCCCATGTATCTTCTATCCTCCAGCTCTCCAGTTGCTCAGGATTCCTTCTTTCTTCTCCCCCATTCCACAGCAGTGACTTAGGTCACCAGGGACTGTAGAGGGAACTCTAGCCCTTGAGGGGTAAGGACCACTATCTTGTGCCAGACCAACACTGGGCTTAAGGCAAAATTACATCTCTAGAATTCTGCAGTGTTCTCCTTGACTAGAAGAAAGGGTCTTGTGCATCCTGACTCAGACTTTTGTAAGAAGCAGTTTCCTCTTCTATCATTCTTCCTGTAGTGGTGGCTGATAATAGTGATGTGCTCTCTTTTTCAGACTAATCTTCCCATCTTCAAATTAAAAGAATCTACTGTCAGAAGGAGGTACAGTGACTTTGAATGGCTGAGAAATGAGCTAGAAAGAGAAAGCAAAGTGAGTAATGCTAAAAAATGTAAAGCTACCTAGTGCTCAATTACAAAATTACCTTGTATACAACCATTGCATATTTTTACTAGTGGTGGCATGGCTTCTCTGTGGTCAGCCAGGTGTTAAACAATGGTCCAGTGTTGCAATTTGTCCTTTTTATTTCAATTAAAAAATAAAAAACAACTTTGAGTGTTCTTAGCACCCTGAAGTGGCTGAAAGGTCTAACTGTACTTAACTCAGAATGAGATTTGTGTGTGACCCTGCTTCTGTGTGGGCAACACTAGCTTATTCTGATGAATGGACTACACTACAAAGTCACTGCTAGAGACCATCTTATATGCTTACTGGTCAGAATTTATGGAGATAAATGGACTTCTTTTTTTTTTTTTAATTTCAGGTTGTGGTACCACCTTTACCTGGAAAAGCGCTGCTTCGTCAGCTTCCTTTTAGAGGAGATGATGGCATTTTTGATGATTCTTTTATAGAAGAAAGAAAACAAGGTCTTGAGCAATTCATAAACAAGTGAGTTGTGAACTTTTTTGATTTATAATGCTAAAAAAAGTTGAGTTTTCTAAAAACTCAAACTTCAGTGGCAATGCTATATACAGAACAATCATAAACAGCTTTCTAGCTGAAGCCAGAACCCAAAACCATGCTCACCTCAGTTATTCAGGTGTTAATATTAAATTTCCAGTGTTAAACTCCAAGACTTTATTTATGCAACTTACTGCTCCAATTACAGCATTCAAAAATAGTTTTTGCTTGTCAAACTGAAGAAGGTATGATCCATCAGTTGAAAAATAAAGTTTACAATGGATTTGTAGCTATTTAGTTTCCTTGCAGATGTAAGGAAGGTGTTGTTGGCTTATGCATATTTTTATTTTATTGTAAAATATCCTTTCTGAAAAAGTATAAATGTTTCTCTCCAATAGAATCAGGGTTGAAAGGGACCTCGGGAAGTCATCTGGTCCAACCTCAAAGCAGGACCAACTCCAACTAGATCATTCTAGCTAAGGCTCGCTCTCTCCATAGCCACAAAGCCAGTCGTCTAACTGCCTTCTATGATGAAGTTGGTTAGGCTTGACTCAACATGGATTAACCAGGGACGACTGTTCCTGATCACCTTCTTCAAGTGCTTAGAAATAGTCCTTGAGGACTGTCACTGCTGTGCACTGCAGTGAAGGGTACGAGACCTTTGAAGGCCGTCAGGCGGGTACTTATGATGCTTGGAGTGGAATTGGGCACAGACGCTTATCGGTTGCAAAGCAAGATTATTTACTCATGCCGTTAAGGTGGTGAAAGACAGAGGTCGGAGATATTTGGTTAGTTACAGCTTAAGGTTCAAAGGTCGGTCTGCATGAAAGTTTGTCGGGCAGATAAACGGGGGTGGGGGGGGGAAATCGGGCCGGCAGGTCGGTGATTTACGTCTTAAGATTGGGTCGAGACGCAAGGGGGGCACTGGCAAGTGATCACACGTATCAGAGTAACTGACAACTTGATCAGAGGTCTCCAAGGTTCATACGGAGGTCCCCCCTTCTTCACGGAAGTGAAGATGGGTTTTATTTGTATATTAGCCAATTGTTTTTCGCCATGTCATAAATTTAATTACTATCGCCAATTGTATAGTGGTCTTAACTAGGGTGTTATCATAGGAACACTCCCCTGTCATTCCGACCACTTACAATGATTTATATAAAGCAAAGAAGGCAAAAGTTTTTATCTCTGTTAGTGGCGCATAAATAAATTTCTTTTTGACATGCGCAGAAGAAAAAACTTGTTATTTTCATCTTGTTAACCCTTAGTTACCTTGTATAGATTAAAACTGTTTTGATTAATATATTTCTTGCTTGTGGTATGGGCAGTACTTAATTTGGTTGTGACAAGGACCTGCTCCATTATCTGGGGTTTCTTTTTGTTTCTTCCCACTCCCATTCCCCCAAGGGCTGAGGTGAGGCTGGCCAGTCTGTAGTTCCCCCACATCCTCTTTCTTAAAGATTTGCACCATTTTATTTGTCTGAAGAAAGCCTCACAGACCTCATCCTCCTGGTCTTGTGGTCAGTAGTAGACATACCCACCATGACATCACCTTCCTTGCTCTTGTTTCCTACCCTAACCCAGAGTTTGCGGGCCTATGTCCAGTTTCATACTCCTGTCTTCATACACTCAAATAGTGTTCTAGCTACATGCCAAGTAACAAACTACCCAGGTAATTCTTTTACTTCTACACAGCCCAACTTGGGGTAACACAAGAACTCTCTCTCAAGGAAGCAAAGCTAGCATCTTATTACTTGAGTTTAGACCTGCAGTGATAGAAAGCTTAATACCAGTTGCATCCACAGATTATTGGAAAGTGAAGAGAAATGCTGCATAGATCTGTGAAGATGCATTTCTCAACCTTGATTTTTTTAAAATTTGAGGTTCTGAGGAAATAATAAGAATTAATCGTACTAGAAGATGAATAAGTAAACTGCAGCATTTGTAAACATGTCTCAATGTACGTAGGTATTTGTTCTCACTCCAAATCCATTGGAGTACCCAACAGTTTGGTTTGACTTTGGAAAGGTTTGTGTAGGTATGGGCATGTCCACAAGTTGGAGGTTGTGTAGATTAAAAAAACAAAAACAACACCTCAGTAGCTTAAAATGTGGCTTAGTTCAGTAGGGGCATGTGTGCACTGATGGATAGTGTTTGTCTTTTTAAAAAAAATCTCAGTTCAAGATATTCGTTGGCCTCCAGGTATTCAGTACTCGAACTCTTTTTTTTGTGTGTGGGGGTTAAATGCATATTTTTGAAGAGTAACTTGAGACTGGGGCTAGCAGATCTACTTAAGTATAAACTTGATCTGTTCCAACTCACTCTAGAGTGCTTCATTTGTCTCTAATAACAGACCCTAGTTCCTCTAAAATCATTTACAAATGGTTTTCTGAATACCCTCTTAAACCAATACTAAACCCATTTTTTCATTCATGCTTGGTGTGTCCAGACATCTTTATTACCCATGTGCTTCATAAATCTGGACTGACTAACCTGTTCAGAAGTTTGCCACCTTCCCCAGATCAGTATGTTAATGATGCTTTTATTGGTATCTCTTTTCAAAAACTGCAAACTGGGATTTGGAGGCTGGTAACCCTCTTTCCCCCTAATCATTATTGCTAAATAACCACTAGTGCTTTACCAAGCAATTTGTCTCAATCAGTGATGCATACAGCCTTCTTCCTAGAGAGAATGCCTTTAAGTAGATGGCTCCTCTTATGCCTGTAAGAGGATTTCATGGTAAAGCACTCCAAATGTCTTCAAGTTGAAGAGTAGAGCTCATGGCAAGCCTCCTTTTAGAAGTGGATACTGCACTGAGCAGAACACTTAACATGCATCTCTTGGAGGAAGACATGATGGAAAGGGAAGCAACTATTTTACTGGCAAGTTATTTTGAACAGCATACAGTGAAAACAAAAAGCATCTTACAACAGCATAGTATTTGGGTTCCTTGTAATTGGCTGTTTGCCCCTAGACAGACTTATTGCTGTCCATAAGCTTGCTGGGAAAAACTGAATCTATTTTGAATAGCTAACAATGCATTGATCTTGTGGAAATGTTGACTTCATTTGTTTCTTCTACCTGCAAGACTAGCTTTTAATGTAGTTTATTGCTGCTGGTCCAGCTGTATTTAAAGAGGCATCAATTACTGCTTTTTTCAGGCAACTCCTGGGTCTGTTTTTTGGTGTTTTGTGTTAATTTATGAATCAATAGAGGTTCAGCATAATCTACCTTAATGGCTTGAGCTAAGCTAATGAAAAGAGCTTTTTCTAACAATGGAGCATGCTGCTGTTTGGAAATAAACATGGTAGGGAACCAAGATCTCACCTGTTTAAATCAAGCATTTGTCATACTATGCTTCCATTTTAAAACTAAGGCTGAAGTTCAGCTAGGACTAGTTTTAACACTAATTCTCCACTAGGTCAACTAATGTAAAAGTTGCTAGGACACTTAAAGCCAGCAGGGAGTAGCTTCTAGGGGAGCTGCTGCCAAAGCTTTCAGTTTCTGGAGGCTTGTGACTTAGTTTTTTTTGTGTGTGATTTCCTTGGTAACCTGCAGAGACAAGCTCAGGTTGAGCTTTTAAGTAGCACTACATCACTCTGGCTGGGGTGGGGTTTTTTGTTTTGTTTCCCCTAGTGCAGTTGCCCTGATAGACTTATTGGCAGTCTGTGACAAGAGTCTTTGCTTCAAGGCTAATTTGTCTTGGTGACTTTAGTATAATGTACAGAGCAGACTTTCTGGTGTAGCTTTTGCAATGCAACTAGTGCTGCTGCTCTTGCCAGAAGAGGTATTTGCCACGTTTAGTAACATTTCAGAATACAATGCGTTTTAAAGCAAGTAGTTGGACCTGGAGAGGCAAGATTACCCTTTTCACACACCTTTTGGATCTTGGGTGGATACAAGATGGCACTTGCCTGCCTCCTTTCCTTCTTCCCCTCTCTTTTTTCCTTGGACTGATCAAGGCAGCTGCATTTTTGGGGTTAAGTTTGAGGGACAAGAACAAATTGACTTGTCTTTGGACACGAAGTTACCACTTTAAAGCACTATATTACCAGGTCATAGTTGGAGATTACTTTCATGTCTTAAATATGGCTTTTTTTTCTCTAATGAACTGACACACAATGCTTGCTTGAACATAGGTGTGGCATGGTACTTCCATAACATGGACAATAGACCAGTCTCCTGATGCTACTGGAGTGCTCTCTATAAACATACCACTAGGTGTATACCTAGGTCCATGAGGGCATCCACAAGCTGAAATACTTCAAGAGACTTTGTAGTGATGGCTCTTACTTCCTGTAGTGAAGAAAAGGTTGGCGTCCAGCCTAGTACTTCTTATGTTTGGTTGTGTATGCTAGACTTGTGGATGTGAGGTAGCTTTTTCAGAGCTCTTGGACTCTGACTTCCTAAAACCTGAGCACCTGTGTGGTGGTTTTTTTTTTTTTTTTTTTTTTTTTTTTTTAGCACTTTTTGCTTGCAATACTAACTAGTCTTTTTCTCTCCTAGAGTTGCTGGCCATCCTTTGGCTCAGAATGAGCGCTGTCTTCACATGTTTCTACAAGATGAAGTAATAGACAAAAACTACACACCATCCAAAATAAGACACACCTGAATGCTGAAAACATCTCCAACTCAAATGTTCAGTGGTTCTTACACTTGGTTTTAAGAGGTTATAGTTTGTCTTAGCATGCTGCAGATAAACTGGCACAGTAAGCCTCCACTAACCTCATCAGTACACTGCTTGGTCTTTGCATTTATTTTATGGTATTAAAGAGCTCACCCATTTGTAGTTAAATCCCTCAATCCCTATGACTAGACTTTTAAAATATGATGATCCACTTTCACAAGTCTCTCCACTCTTACCTGCAATGACCTAACAAAGTTTACTGACTTGGCCTTACTTTGAATTTGCACTGTTCTAGTATCACACTCACTTTAGTCAACTCTTATTCACTAGATTGTTTCTTTAACTGATGTAGTCTGTGTAACTTGTGTAGAAATGAGGCAGTCTGTTTTGGATACCCCCATGTAAGAAACACTTATGCAACTGTGTCTTCAAGCTTGTAAAACACTTTATACTGAAGTAATGAGGGAATTATCTTTATATTCTGTAAAGAAGAATCAGATTTATATACCAAGTCATTTGTCTAAAATTTTGAAATAAAAATGAAAATGCACTTCAGAGAACTTTTTTTTTTTTTTTACTGTCATTGGACACTTAATTTTATTATCTTCATAAAGTACTGAAACATTCATCTAATATCCCCACATCTCTAGGGGAGTATACTGCCAGCCCATAATGGGTAACAGTCTTTTTCCTGAGATAAAGGGAGCTGTGACATGGCTTTACGTTGGTTGGTTGGTTGGTTGGTTGGTTGGTTAGTTAGTTATCTTTTATGTACTATGCTTCCTATTGAAGAAAGAAAGACCTTTTGCTTTCATCTAAACTTTTGTTTAAGAGATTACAAATCAATTGGAGTGAGCTGGTAAGTCTTGTTTGCTTGTTATGGCAGAAATGTAAGAGATGGCTTGTCCTTGACAAATTTTAAACTTGAATTTTGAAACTTGTATCAGAACTTTTTATGGCACTTACTGAACTGCAGACCAGTTCACTTTTTTTGTAAATATGCAAGGTGTAAACCTGCAGTACTTTGACATCTAGACCTTTTTTTTTTTTTTTTATCACCCCTAGTAGGGGGAGGGGGGGTGGTGTGGTGGTGGTGGTCTTTTGTTTGTTTCTTGTGCTAGTGGCTTGTCTTTCTGGCTTTCAGGAAAGCCCTTTGGCAATGTGTCACTTGTTCTGGGTGGCACTTGCTGTCCAAAAGGCTAACAATGGAATAAGCATAGGCTTTAAAGCTGGGGAGACCATCATGACTATCTCTTCCTTATGGAGAGCTTGGATGTTTGGTCTTCCCTGGCTTAATGCTACTCAAATGTCGTTCTTAAGAATATATTAGAGTAATGAAGATTACTGAACTTGCATATAATGAAAACACTGCGGTAAATAACTTTTTTTTTTTTTTTCTTGGATGGGATGAAGAACAGCCATGTGGTTCTAGTAATGATCTAGATTGGGGTCGGGAAGATCCAACCCTGCCCAGGGTAGCAAGATGGGAATTGATGGTGCAACACAGATTTGTGGCGCACTTCAGCTTTGTAAGGGCGGACATGACAGCGCCTTACTACCACATAAGGGGCCAGGTATCCACAGCAAGAGTAGGGATCTGTGGTCTGTGATGGTTTAAAAAAATTGCCAACCCCTGCTAGCTGCACTAGAATAGAATGAAGGCTGTATTTCTAGGCTGGTTCTCAATCTCTTCAGACCCAAGAAAATGCCATCTCCCAGGACTGCAACTGATCTTAGGAGGAGGCCAAGGTCCTCAGCCAGTTTGCATAGAGCACATGCTTGAACATGCACATTTATGAGGGGCTATCAAGCTGCATACTGGAGTGCAGGACTGACATGTCAGCACCCAGTGCCATATAAAGGTCAATGCCTTGTGAGCACAGTGGGTCACCATCACTGACCACAACTGCTGGTTGGGGGCTGCCTGTAAGTCCATAGCCTTTTATGTAGTAACTGGATGACATCCTCATGCTCCAGGACCCTGGCCTGAGCTATGCCATGTACTTAAGTACAGATAGCCTCCCCTACTCCACTATAGCCTGTCACCTAGGGTGACATAGCCTCCTAGTGGCCCTTTCCCAGTGATATCCTGACATGCTCTTAGGCCCTGGCCTTGCCCAGGAGCCCAGGCTAGCAGATGCCCTGTCAGCTGCACAGCCAACCTGGTCTCCTGGACAGAGTTGCACCTATGGTACTACTAGCCCTCAGCAGCTCCAGCTCCTGCCCAGAGGGGGGCCTCTGCCTGGGCAGCCAGGTGCCACTGCCCTGTGCCCTGGGACACAGCCAGGAGCTGTACATCCTTGCTGCCAGCAAGGACTGACTTGAGCTGCCAAGCACACCTACCTAGTAAGCCCTTTACTGGGTGGGAGAGGCTGTTCCTGCTCCAGCCCCTGCCTGGCCTGGCTGCCTTCCCCTGGTCCTGGGTTGCCCCTGACAGCACACAGGGAGGTGAGAGATGGCACAAAAGCTTATTGAATAGCCTGTGCCCCAGCAGGTCTGGCTATGGCCCTCCTACATGTGGAGGAAAATGTTGATGCCAGTGATAATGGTGTCCTTGGCTGTGGGGGGCAGGGGCATGGAGCACAGCCACAGGTAGTCCTCCAGGTAGGGGTGAGGTTGTGGGGCAGGGTGACCTTGGCCTCCACCCTATCAAAGCTCTGGGTCCTGTGCCAGGTTTGCAGCTGTACCTGGAACACCATGGTGATCAACAGGGCACAGTGGATCAGGTACCCCCTGGTCCATGCAAACAACTCCTTGCAGTGTGCCTGGGACACTCAGCAGGGGCACACTTGGGGTACAGAGCCACTGTGGGGAGGACAGCTGGCCCTAGGATGCCTCCCTGGAGAGACCCCTTGGGGGGAGGGCAGGAATACCAGATTCTAACTGGGAACCCCTCACTCCCTGAGTGGAGGCTACAGAGGAAGACTGCCAGGTGATAGACACTATCCTGGCCTGGCGGTTGCCTTCATGCCACCTGCTGCCCTAGCCCCAGCTCTACCTTGCCTGCCTGCCTGCTGGCAGCTGCCTACCACCCAGCAGCAGTCCCCATCCCCATGGGCCTGAGCTGAGGTGCAGCAGCACCTCCACTGGTCAGCTACCCCTACCCCAGGGCCCCCAGCACCCATTCTCCCCCTGAGCTCAGCTCCACCACTCATCCTGGCTCCAAGGGCCCTGGAGCAGGAGCTGCCAGCAGTGGGGCCAGCCCTGCAAGTGGGCTGTGCTGGCCCTGCCTGCTGGAGGGACAGCTGGCTCCACTGGCAGTGTCTGCCATCACCCACAGGTGAGCCCTCTGCCTCCTGGGCTTGCTGCAGTATGCACACCCATGGGGGTGCAACCAGAGGCTGGAGTGCTGGACACCTGTCCCTGGGTTCCACCCCCTAGGTGCCCCCACCCCACTGCCCCCTATCGTAGGCAGGTGCATACAGCACACACTGTACATAGTCTGTATGGAGATGAGGATGCTTTATTGGTGGTGGAGGGGCTCTGTGTGGAGTGGGGCAATAGGGGTCTGGTATGGAGTGGGTAAGGGCTCTGTTGTTGGGGAGGGAGGTGGAAGGGGGAGGTCTGTGTTTGTGGAGGGGAATAAACTGCTTTTCTGAGAACTGTCTGCAGTGAGTGTGGTGCTGGCAGAGTGCAGTGGGGCTGGGGCTTGGGGCCAGGTGGGCTACAATAGGGAGTGCAAGAGGAGGTGGTTGGCCTCCACTGATGGGTGAGCAACTCTCTTGTGGCCCTGACTGGGGGGCCATCTTTAAAAGCTAGCTCTACTCCCTGGCCACCTGCCTTCCTGGCTCAGTGCAGCCATAGCCTCTGCTCTCTGTGCCATGGCTGCTCCACCCCCAGGCCCTGGGAGTGACGTCCTCTGCCCTGGGCTCCTACTCACCACCCTGCTCACTGTGCTGCCCTGCTGTGGGGACTGCCACTGTAGCTGCCACCACAGCTGGTACTCCTAGTGTCAGGCATCCTCCACTTGCTGTGTCTTCTCCACTCAGGCCTCACAGAAGAGTTCCCTTCGGGCCTGAGAAATGTTATGCAGTTCTCTGGTTGCAACGGTGACTTGGGCGATGTCGGTCTCAGCAACTTTGAGGTGGGTGGTGAGAGTGCACCAGCATGTCTTGAGGCAGCTGAAGGCACACTCCACCAGGGCACAGGTCCTGTCCAGGCACCAGTTAAAGTGTGCCTGGTGGGAGTCCAGCTGGCAGTGTAGGGGTGCATTGGCCAGGGGAGGAGCGGGTAGGTGGAGTCCTGATGAGGAGAGGCAGGACTGCCACCTTGCCCAGCTGGAAGTCCAGCACCCTGGGCACAAAGCACCTGCTCTCCAGCAGGGCGGGCAGGGTTGCAGAAGACACAAGCATCATGGGCACTGCCCACCGAGCTGCCTCTTACATTGGTGGAGGCACCGCAGTAGTCAATGTAGTAGGGGCAGTCACTGCCGGATGGGCAGGTGACATGGATGTCAGTCTCATCCAGGGCCCTGATGCACTGGGGGAAGCCCAGAGGACAGACCCTGCCACCACCTCCAGGGGGTGTGCACCCAGAGCACGGTGGGTCTCAGCACATCCTGGAGGGCACCATACACCTCCAGGACAGCCTTCCTGAAAGTCATCTTGCCCATGCTGAAGACTTGGCTGACAGCTCAGGTTGGCAGGCGTGGCCAGCTTGAGCAGAGCGATGGGCTGGCAGGTCTCCATGGGGAGAAGCCACTACATGGTGGTGGTCTGCTGATTGAGAAGCTCCTGGAAGGTGGCCTGGGTCATCTGGAATGGCTCCAGCCACTGCTCTTTGCCCCAGGTGGTCTGGATGATGTGCAGCCACCAGTCCTGGCTGGCTGGGTAGGCCCACAGGTGGTGGGGTAGGAAGCCAAAGAGCATGTGGATGGCCCCCATGGTGGTGTCCAGGTGTGAGTTGTCAGCATCCTTGCCAGGGTCTGAGCAGCAGCACGGGGTCCAGGCAGCAGGCACATGATGGGAGGAGGCCTGGGACACTGTAGTGAGCCAGGCCAGGTGGCTGTGCCACACAGCAGGGCCACCAGGGCCAAGACTGACTTGGCCCAGGTGGTGGTCACCATGGCGGGGCAGCACAGCAAGCAGGGTGATGAGCAGGAGCCCAGGGCGGAGGACATTGCTCCCAGGGCCTGAGGGTAGAGCAGCCGTGACACAGCGGGCAGAGCCTCTGGTGAAGCCACCACGTGCTGGCGCTGTGCTCTGCAGGCTGCTCCAGGCCAGGAAGGCAGTTGGCTAGGAAGCAGGGAGTAGGGGCTGTCTTTTAAAGATGGCCACCAGGGGGCAGGAGCTGATTGTTGCCAAGAGTAACAAATCTGCTCCCAAATGCCTGCCCATGGTGGGTTTACTCCACAGTAAATTACTCTGGAGTAAACCCATCCAAGAGTATTCGCACATGTTGATGTGTGCACTGAGGAACTGACTTGGAGGAAGTGGCCACTTCCTAAGCGTGAGGGTTTACTTACCATGCTAGCTCCTCATACTTTGGTTTTTACTACACCTATTCATATTTGAGCCCTGCTAAAGCCATAATTTAGGGAAGGGCCTTCCAGTGAAAGTTTGCCAATAGAGAGTCTCATCCACCTTGCTGAAATGATACTAAGCTTATCTCTCTTTCTTCTAACACACATGATCTTCTGTAGGAGGGGAGTTCTGTCTTTATATAGCTGGTTCTCAATTCTAGTGCCTGGGGTATCCAGGTTGCACCTCATGCTGGGGCTAGGCCTACTGCTATGCGGATGATGACTTCAAATGCATCATCAGTGGCACTTGCTACTCTTTTTTTATATGGAGTGACTTGTACTGGGCCCTGAAACTTCTGTCCTCTTCAGTGGCAATGCACAGGGGGTGCATGGGTGCTGCCCCTGAGAACACTGATGCACCCCCTGACAGGCCACGCTGCCCGCTGAAGTGACGGGCAGGGGGTGCAGGTGAGAGCACTGGTGCCCCCCTGCGAGTGCCAGCCAGGGAGTGAACACGCTGTGGCCACTTCCGGGTGTGCCGTGGCCACTTCCCGTTCGGCGCGACTGGCCGGTCGCTGACCGATTGCTGGAGGCCATGTGCCTCCCCCTCCGCCCGTCTAAGGTAGCACCAGTCACCCATGGTCCTCTCTGCCTACAAGCTATGTTCTTCTCAGTCACAGTATGACGTTCCCAAAGCAATGCACCCAGTTTCATGCAGTTATGGACAAACACCTGTTAATTTGGCAGCGAGACTGCCAGTGTGTCCCTTGAATGCCTTTTCTAGCTATGGCAAAATAGATGTAAAAATGATCATTGGACAGTTTGCTTTTCTGAATAATTTATTTGCTGAAAGGCAGTTTCAGGTTAATCAATTCTCTTAGTAAATTGGAGAATAATATAGCTAGTAGTTTTGGTGGGATAAAGAAGAAAGCTTTAAACATAGAAACAGTTTGTTTTCATATTGCCCAAAAGTTTGAATTGCTTAGTTTTGGAAGACTCACGTGGGACTTCAAGCACCATTCAGAACCAGTGAGGACAAGAGGAGTGGTCTTTAACACTTGCTTGCAGGGTGGGAGGCAAAGGTTGAAATCCACTCAGTGCCTGATTCTTAGCAGAGATTTGAACTGAGGTCTACTCATATCTCAAAGGAGTGCCTGAACCACCAGGTTATAGTGGCATTCTCTCTCTCAGTCAATATGTTAACCATGCATGCACAGCAGAACAGCTTCAGGAGTGGAGCCTGAGACACATACTCCAGAATAGCCAGTGCTAGTGGTAGGGAGTTCTCCTGAAACGTGAACTTACTTCAGATTCCTGCTCTGAATCCAACAGAGGGATTTTGAACCCACCTTCCTATTCCTTGTTGCTGTATATGCTAGTGGTTAAGATACACAAGAGCAAGGTTCTTAGCACCATAGTGTTAGAGCTACTATAGGGTAAAAGGGACTCCACCATCATGTTGTCCTCTTCACTGGTTTTATGAATGGTACTTAGGTCCTCTTGTGAATCTAACTCTTCGCTTTTTTTAAAACATGCCTAAAAATGATTGTTTGTACAGAAATGGATTTTTAAATATATTTTTCAGCAAATTTATTTTTCAGCCAAATTTAGTTGGTTGTACACCCCTAGATCCAAGAGTCTGACCATCTTAAGGTACATACAACAAGGTCTAACGAATGCGGTTGCAGAATTATATTGTTGTTCCTGCTGTTTGCTATAATTATGCTGATTTTTGGTTCCTTGTATTTAACACAGCTGTCTATTTAAATTGGCATTAAAAAGATGAAAAACTGCATACTTGAATCTTAAAACAAGGTGATTTCACAGGCAGCTAAATTAGATACATGCGTACTAGCCAGAGCTTCATGCAGTCCATTCTTAGCACTTGAAATAAATTGCTGCTCTCTGCCATGTCATGTTCCCTCTGCTCCTCCCAGGTGCACAGAGAGCAGAAAACACAAATCCTTACATGTGTTGTGGGATTACTGCATAGACAGAGGGTTTAGGGTGAACATAATTCCAGGATTTGCCTCACTTTCAGAAGGATGGTTCCACTCACTCCATAGCCACTCATACAAGACGGCAATTCCTCAGATGCTGAAAGCCGCAGCATCTATACTTTGAAGAACAGCCCTGTTTGCTTTATTTGGCCACTTTGGAATGTGTGACATGCAAAAGTCTTCACAGATCTGAACAACTGGAAAACATATGGGGTGAAATCTTGGCTTCACTAAAGTCAGTTTTACCACTGAATTCAGTGAAGCCAGGATTTCATTTCTGGTCTTTATTTCTTGACATTTAGAAATAGCAACATACTGTTGCATGCTGGTACCTCCATATAGTACTTTCACTGTATGTTCTTCAGTCACCACTCAACAATCCTTGTCCTTCACTTTCTTCCCTGCTTTTTGTTGACCTTCTAACTTTTTCTCTCCATCTGGGAGCTGATTCCCTTTCTCTGGATTGAATGCATAATTGCACACCTAAGTAAAACTGTCTTAATTGATTTTTGCCTCAAGAGCCTCTTGTTAGCTGCATAGTTGTTTAACTATCAGCAATGTGCATAGCATAGGAACTGCCATGCTAGAATAGATCTGTGACCCACCTAGCCTTTTATTTTGTTTCCAAAAGGAGTTGTACCAGATGCTTCAGAGGAAGATGTAAAAAGGCCTGTGGCAGGTAGACATCTATTTGAAGAATATGCCTGCTCTCTGCTTAGAAGAGTATAATGCTACCTAGAGGAGATTAAAACAGGGGTGGAGTGAAACAAGTTAAAAAAAACAAAGAAAGGCTAATTTAAATCCAATATATTTTTATTCTTTGTAAATACAATGAGTACAACTTTTTAACTTCACAAATCAGTTAATCCACTTTGTACAAGAAAAGTTTTACTCATTCTATGATAGTCCAAGTGCTGATTTTTCTCAGTGCTAGTTTCTAACAACAAATCAAAATTTGTAAAGTACAGCAGCTATCTTTTAAATGGTTTTTCCTACTTTTTCATATGTATTCTCATATCAAATAAGCAGCTTATAACGTGTGTAGATGATCAAGGCTTTTGTTAGAACCTGGAGTTTTCTAAAAAAAAGGCATTGGAGAGTCTCAAAGACGGTTAGCATTGTACCAATCAACCATCTTTATTTCTTCTAAAGTAAGCTTTTTCCCATTATTTTTGTGAGTTATTTCACCTTTCTGCACATCTCACTGACAAATAGTTTGGCCACCATTGCCTTTGGTTTCAGCACTATGTTGATGGGACAGCGATCTGCATGCTTAAATCAATCGTCTCCATTTTATTTGGTTTTGCTGTTTTAGACTTCCTTATCAGACTTATCTTTTATTTTGTTTTTAGGGATGGATGTGCGTGTGTGCATGCTTGCGTGCATGTGTGTGTAAAGCTCTTTTGTCTTTTAGGTGTTAACCAAACCAAAATTCTGGTGAGATTCTCATCAACGTTCACCAGTTCATTTCACAGGAAGGCCTGGCCTATTGGTTCCCAAACATAACTGCCAACATAAGCTACTTTAAAATCAGTTCTGAAGGCCACTTTATGATGTATTACAACAGAAGCAATGTTTTGGTAACCTGATTTTAAATGTTTCCTATAATATTAAGAACATATTCACCAATATAAGCTACTCTTAAAACAGTTCTGAAGGCCACCTCATGTCGCATAACAAATAGGAGCAAAGTTTGGTTACCCAATTCCAAATATTGAAAGAAATATAAAGTACCTTCTTTCACATTTTATCTTAATCTGCCGGCTAAAGGAGAGAATAACATAGTCTTTGTTAACTGTGACTGACAAATGAATTGCTACCACCCTGTAGTAACAGGAGAAGCAGCCAAATTCCATCCATTGCAGTCCATCTGTGTGGAAAAGCATTCTCTCCATGATCTAAAACACTCTGTTCAAGGCAGAAGAATCATATCTACTGGGATACTTTTCCTTTGTCAATGAGTTTAAAGGCTAACCATTCCCAGGCTTATGGTTCCTGTAGAGTGTGTTAGTTGAGGCTTATTCTCCATGAATAAAAGTTCTTCTCAAACTGTCCATCCTGATTGTTTATTCTTAAGGTAATTTATATGTCACTGGATTTGTACATATCTGAAAGCAGTCTTGTAATTGGCACATTCCCTATGGTCTTTTTGAAAAACACTTCTTCTATTGTAGATGGGCTTATTGAACGTAAAGCCGGCAACAGCAATAAAAGTTTTCCAAAACGGCAGGGTTGTGTGGGATACCTAGAATACAAAAACATAGGGAATCTTACTGAGGTTTTCCGTATTTCTCTAAAAGTCAAATTAGCTTACCTCATGGAACAGCAAATACCTGAATCAGCAAATTGTATGATTGGATGTTACTTGTGGGTTGAACCTTTATATTATATGAGTGCTTACTTATAGATTCATAGATTGTAGAGTCAGAAGAGACCACAATGGATCATTGTGTTCAACCCCCTGCCCCTGGCAGGAAAGAGGACCGAGGTCAGATGACCCCAGCCAGGTGACTATCAAGCCTCCTCTTGAAGACCTCCAAGTTAGATAATAGTACCACCTCTCTTGAAAGCCCATTCCAGATTCTGGCCACCCTTACTGTAAAAAAATTCTTCCTGATGTCTAACCTAAATCTACTCTCCACTAGTTTTATCCTTTTCTTACGTGAGCTGAAATGTTGACTTTAGTGGAAATGCTCCCGAGTCAGTTTAGCAGGATTTGAGCCAATATTTGTTATCTAGATATTTTGTTTAGTTTCCTCAGAAGGATAACTCCTACAGGGACAAAATGTTGTCCTGGCATCTGAGACAATAATCATGAATTAGGTGCAATTCACATGAGAATCATAAGTAAACTGTGTTGATAATATTAAAAATTAAATCTACCCAGCATGTTATATGAATTATTTTGCATGCTTCTGGGTGCTATATAAATACTGTTTAAATACTACGAGTTTACATTTAAAATAGTAAAACTCTGATTAAGTAGCTAAATTGCCTCCCCTGCCCTCAGAAAATCTGCATGTATAAAAGGCGGTTCTACATTCTCTTCAGTCACAGATCCCTTCCAGTTTTTAAAAAGTAAAACAATATGAGCCACATTTGGATCTTACTCATGCTGGTTTAACACCAACATAACTCTGCTAAATTCAGAGCAATTACTCCTAACTTAGTGTAAGTGAAAAAGGAATTGTGTCTAATATGAGAACATTCCTACTGCAGCCATTTAAGCCTGGACCAGTTGCCCTGAAATCAAATGATTTCACCAACGTGAAATCAAAAGATTGACACAAGTGTAAAATGAGAGAGAGAGCAGAATCAAGCCATTTCTGTTCATGTAATGGTACGTAGTGAAACTTGAGAATGAAATCCTGATCCCATTGAAATCAATGTGAGTTCTGCCATGGATTTCAGTGCAAGCAGGGTTTCACCTACAAAATTCCACACACTATTATGAGAATACATCAAAATATAGTGCAAACCATAAGGCACTGCAAAAAAAAAGAGAAACAAATGTTTTGTTTTAGATCCAGAAAACCTAACTAACAGCATTTTTTAATACTTGCCTTTCCAGAAAAGTGGCATAGATTTTTCTGCATTAGTAAAATGCCAATCAGTATGGATTTAAAATAATGAATTACCGAGGAAGGCTAGAGAGAAATAATGTTGTTCCTAATTTCTGCTTTTACTTTTTACCCATGTGGTATTGGGCCTAATGCTAGCTGCTGCAGAAATATTCATGGAAGAATATGATCTATCCAATATGTTTTACTGCCTGGCATCCCTGTTGACAGCAGTCTGGGCTGCGGCATAGTTTTTGTGTCACTCAGTCCATAAATCCCAAGCTTATGCCTGGGATTTTTGGAACCTAATTCTCCTCCAACACTGAAGCATACAGAACTATACCAGTGTACAACTAGTGTAAATAAGAGGATTTCCAAGGCATTCACCAGCGGAAAATCTGTTCCTGTGGAACTTGGAGTGTAACATCTTTGGCTTCTCCCTCTGACTGCTCATGTAAGCCTGAATCCCGTGGCATAATATTGATGTGGAGATTCTTCCAGAGGCCACAAAGATGCCACTCTGGCCCTTTCACTATGTACTGCTGCAACAGGCTGCTGTATGTTTGTTAACTTCCACAGTGTAGGTTACTTTCTTTAATCTAAACAAGTGGACTTCAAAGACAGTGAGCATTGTTTTTCTTATACATATAAAACAATTAAAAATGTTCTTGGGTTTGGAAAATAATTGAATTTAAGTGTAGGTGATAGCTGTGTTTAATTTTTAGGATTTCCTTAGGGATGTGTTGCCATTTGAATTCACACATGTAACTCACTGATCATTAAATCATATCCTTTATTTTATTCTGTTTCTATATAATGCTTATCACCACCATTTCTTAGTTAGTCACATATTTGTTCTCTCCTTCTGTCACCAGAGACAGAAATGTGTCTAGTGGAGTGTTTTGTATTAGATGTACACACACAGATAAATATGTAAATGGACATTGTTGTATGTTCATATTTAAGGCAAAGTCAAAGGAAGGGCCTGGTGCTTGGAGCAGAAGATGGTGAGGTTCGTGGTCATTTCTAAGGGAATTCATTCAACAGTCTTTGCCTGTCTTCTGAGAAAGCTATTTCTTGCACAGAAGAGCTTTATTTTTTTCACAAGAGAGCTCCATTGTCCCAGAAGAGTGAAGGGGTCAGTGGAAAGTGAGGAAAAGCCCTTGTTCAAAAGAGTAAATTTGAGTGTTGCTCATTCTTAGAACAATAGTAGAGGAAGATGCCAACAGTGGATCCAGGATTTCTCAAAAAGGGGTGCAGGAGCAGCAACCTGCACTACAGGGGTGGTTGCACCCCTAGCTGCCAGCCTTTTTTGCCCCCCTGATGCAGAAAAAACCCTTTAAAAGCCTCCAAGTCCCTAACGCAGGTGAAAATCCCCACTCTCCTTCCCTCCCCTCAACCCCTCCCTTCATCTGGGGATGGAGATAGCAAGCCACAGCATGACAGAAGAGTAGTTCCCTCCTCCCTGCTCCATTTCCTGAAAGCAGCTGCAGGGCAGGGGATTCTCCCTGCACATCCCCACTGCTTTTGTCACCATCCCCAACTGAGCCCAGCCTGCATGCAGCCAGACTGGAGCAGAAGGAATAGCCCCTGGTGCTTCTCCTACCCCCAGAACAGCAAAGAAAGCAACAGCAGCAGGTGAGAGAGATAGAGAAGAGGAGGGGAGGAGGGATTTGCACCTCCTTTAGGACCTTAAAAAAGTCCCCTGAGGCTCCTATGGTGTGGTCCAATCCAAAAAGGGAGGGTGCAGCCACACTACTGCACCCTCTGTGGATCCAGGCCTGGAAGAAGCAGTTTGATATGATTAGACCAGTGGTTCCTAACCTTTTTTTGCTGCAACCTGGTGCTGGGAGTGGACTGCAGTAGCAGCCTGGGAGCACGGGCTGGGGAGCATGTGGTGCAGCTTGTCTTTGGTGTGCGGTGCCACTGACATTGCCTCCGCAACCCTCATTTGGGTTGCGACCCAAGGTTGGGAAGCACTGCACTAGGCATTACAAAAATTTAGAAGGGGACAAGGGTAGTGAACTGCAAACGGAATGGGAAAGCTGCAATGTACCACAGAGAAGTTACACCCCTTCCTTTCCTTTCTACCTACTCCCTCCATCTCTAAATTGCCTCTCTGAATTTCAAGGCTAACTTAAGTAGGGGCAAGACCATTCAGAACTTACCACTGCAGCCCCTCAAATGGATGGAAGAATTGCAAAGAATGAGCTAGAAGATTCACCCTTTCTTCCGTTGCACTTTTCTCCCCTATGCATCTCTCCTCACAGTCCTAGTTGCCAAATGAACTGCTTGGGCCACACTCCTAGACTTGTGGCTCAAGTTGGGAAGTTATTCTAAGCAGTGGTAATATTGAAAAGACAGCTTATATAGTAAGAAGAATAGTAGAGTGGTTTGTAGATTGCATAGTGCCTTCCCAGTTTTATTCTTGTTAATTTTAAAAGGTGACAGTTGCACCTTCTTATGGTTGTTTTCTGCATCTTGATTATGTTACACAGGACTAGACTGAAGTGAAAATCTTCTTTAATGTTTTAACTCTCATAATTTTTGTTGCTATGGCCTGAACTAAGAGTCACAAGATCTCAGTTTTTCTGTTCCCATCTCTGGAATGGGTTCACTCTAGGGTCTTGGATGAGTGATTTCACTTCTCTGTGCTTCAGTTTCCCCACCTCAAAATGGGTATAGCAATACAGTAAAAAGATTTTAATTCTTGGAAGAAAAGTGCTGCTATTATTATATGTGTTATTGCTTTTATTGTTTTTGTTATTTAATGCTGTGAAAAATCCCAGATGAAAAAAACTCCATTTTCCCATTTATCTGAATAAATTCCATATCCCTTATTCCATTTGCAGAATCTAGGTTCTGCCACAGACATACATTCATCATTGACCTGGTGTGTGAAACTCTGGCCCCATTAAATCAATGGAAATGTGCCACTGCCTTCATGGAGGGTACCTACAACATTTTAAAAGCATATTGAAAAAAAACAGCAGTCACCTGGTATGGATGTAACTGTTCAGAGTGAGCTGAGCTTCATCTTGAAGGGCTGCAATGGCGGCAGCATTTCGAAAACTTCTGAGTTCAGAACCACTGTGTGTAGGTACTGGAAAGCAGATCCGTAACCAGTCAGTTTGACTCTTCAGTTGGTCAAAAACATTTACATTAGTGTTAATTAAATTTATCTAAGAATGCACTGTGATGTGTACAATGTTTTTAACGCTTACATGAAACACTGCCTATCAGTACTGAGCAGCAGAAAACTGTAAGCCGATGTAATTGGATCTCTGCTACAAAATGTTGTTTTAAGTAGCTAACTGATAGTAATCAGAGTGAAAAAGCAAGGGGATATTTCTGCTTACCAGCTTTAAAAGTGACAATGCATTTGAGACAGGCAAATTCGGTAGCATCTAGCCGAAGTTGTCTAAATCTAGCCACAACCTCCTGTAAAGCCTGTATTTCTGAAATAATTTTATTCAGCTTCTGAGAATCTGTATTGTCACCATTCATGCCTACAATAAAAACATGTAAAATAAATACTCTAATATTAAGGCATTTGCAGTATTTTATATTGATTTCTGACAAAATCCTCTGTATCAATATCTATTCAATTGTCACTCTTAGATATCTGATGCTATGTAAACTGACTATATTGTATGAAAGTTAATATAAAATCTTCTCTTGGATGATAACAAACACAGTAATTTGCATTTAAATGACAATGCAAGCAGTCATGAATACAACAAAACAACATTATTTGCATTTAAATATAGATTTATAAATGACAGGTATGCTCTATTGTTCAGTACAAATTTGTTATTCTTTACATGTTGTTCTTTTTTCAGTAATGTATTTTTATGGTAATTTCTATAACAAAGTCATTAAATTGTGCAATTCTTACCAGATACAGCCAGTAGAGTGTTAGCATCAACTGGAATGGCCCATTGTGCTATTCCTAGAACAAACAGTTCTCTCCAAGCATCTTCCAAAAGCATCAGCTGTCATACAATAGATGTACAATATAACATAGTGTATAATTTATAGATTTATAAACAATTTCACTATGTAAATTTCTGTTATTTTAAAAACTACTTTAAATGCCTGTCATGGTATTTTTCCCTCTGAGTACTTTAGCTTTTCTTTCATCTTTTTTATAAGGTATCTATGCCTAACTATATGTATTGTAGATCTATTACTGAGACTAATGACTTGTTTTAGGCTGTGGGTGGAGAGAATCTCCATGGTGTTAGGTGCTGTACAAACAGAAACAGAGACAGATCCCACCACAAAGGCCTTGCAGTCTATATAAACATCTATGCATATTTTTCTTGAGTAGGCTTCTACAGTGAAAGGCCTCTTCTCTCCGTGTGCACCTCAGTGTTGGAGTCCCCTGGGGTTCAGTGGTAGAATACTTGTCTGCCATACAGGAGACCTGGGTTTGATTCCTGGATGCTTATACAATCACAGCCATGGAGGCACCAAACATCTGGACTCAGTCTGGCCTTTGGATTTGGTCTCAGTGGCATAAAGGGGAGATGAAAGATCTGGGTAGCCTCCACTCCTCCCTAGTCATATGTGTTGAAGGTCTGGGTGACCTCTCACGCATGCACCATGATCTGGAAGGATTAATGGTTGCCACTAAAATCCTCAGTGTTAACAGGTATACGTGTAGAGGGGGGAATAGAACCTGAACAGTTCTTTTGGTGATGTTGCTTCTACATTAGAATGTTTTATGTTACAAATATATGATTTATCAAATCAATCGTGACCTCGTTTGCTAGAGAGTCCCTTCAAAGCACTACTTTATGATCACCAGAAATAGCTTTTTTACCTTTAACCCATTCTTGGCTGAATGAATCTGTCATTCTTAGATGGTACACGTAGCTACTTGCATATTTTCAATTTTACTTGTTTTCCTACTTTTGCTTAAGATAATCCTTGCAAACTGGTTGCTGATTTTTTTCCCCTTCAGAGTGAGACCCTTAGCTACAAACTTCCCTCACCTGTTTGAATCCAGACCCAAGAATTTTGGTTTGTCCCTCTCTCTGCATAATGGACCAAACAATTCCAAACCCAAGCAACCAAGAAGTCTGGGGTACCAAGATTTAGATCTGATCAGTGCAGTTTCTAGCATGGTTTGCTCACTCATTTGGTGATGTAGATTTTTTTTCACAGGGAGGCTGAATGGTAACCACTGTGCTATGCTTGCCTCTTCTTTTGCAGAGACAATCCAGTTGATTTCACTGGAGATGCATTGGTGTACAGGAGAGGAGAATTCAGCTTTGTTATGGCTTAGACTGGTAAAAACAGCACAGTGTAATTTTGCATGTATGGACTTTTGGCCTAGCCCACTTCCTTTGCCAAAACTTCATTAGTTCCATGATCTGGGCTGGGGGACATGCCATAGAGAGCACATGGTGACTTCCCCATAATGAAGCTGCTTTGTCCTTTTAGGAAAGGGAAGCAAAGCTCAGGACTTGATGATGCTACTGCCATGCTAAGACTTCTGTAAGGGGTTGCAAAAGTGGCCACACCGGTGCTTTGAAACTGGAGGAAGAGGTGGAGGGATTCCTAACTATCTGATTAACCTCAGCCTAATAAATTTTGCATGTTAGCCAAAGATTTTGCTTATAAACTCAGATGTTTCAACTATATAGTTTATTAGGGAAAAGGGAAAGTCACTTATCAGGCCTACCAATTCTGGCAATGTTTCTTTAACATGGAAAAAAGGTAGACAAAATTGTAATTTAATTTTCATTTTCTTAGACTCAAATGTGTAAGCAGCATATATCAGCAGTATCAATATCATGCAAAAAATGTAAATTCCTTATCATATGTCTAATGTTTAATACTTAGTATTTCAAACTGCATAGATTTCATTAGATTGAGGGATAGAGCTTCGTAAGTCAAAATACTTATCATCACAGTCATTTCATACTATCTAAAATGCATTGCAGAGATGTAATACAACATTGAGATAGTGACTGAAAAGTAAGTAATCATAACTCTATTTATACATAATCAATATTTAAATAATTGCATTGGCTTTTACAGTAACAAAGACTGCACAGCATATTATGCTACAGTTGAAAAAATGTGAAGTGTGGTATCCATCTCAGGTCTGCTCTGAGTAGAACAGAACAAACTCCTAATTATTTCTGAACACTGGAGACTATAAGCTATATCCTCCTCCAGATAATCTCTGCTTTATAAAGAACTGATATCTCTTTTAGATATGCAGGTTTCTGTGTTGTATGAAGAAATCAATTCAGAGCCACTTATTTCCTTTAAAAAATCTTTTTGTCACTCAGTCATGCAGATACGAGAATGAACTGTGTTTCCTGGAAGATATCAATTTCGTATTTTCTTTCCCACCTGAAACCTGAAGACTTCAGAAAGTTAAAGGGCTTTATTCTCTGAAAACTGAGTTTCTTCAAATTCCTATGCATAAAGCTTTAAAAGCACCAGTTTGATTAATTCATGCTTAATTTATAAATGACCCTTGTTTCTCAAAGTAATTAAAAAATCTCTGGGTTTTTTGAGATTGGACACTTATTTCTACTTTGCTCCAGAATAGGCAATGGTCTTCAACAGCTGTGACCAAACTGGCTTCTGAGCTGCATGCAGCTTCCAGGAAGCTTATATGCAGCTCCTGAGGAAAATCATTTAATGACAAATTATTATTTGCGCCAGAGTACTATACTCCGATCATGGACTCTGGAGCGTATGCATCTCCAGAGTTGTGTGTCCTACAGGTGGTCTGAAAGGATGACCTTTTGTTAGTAATGGGTATATTGTCAACAGGCTGGTTTTCACACTTTTCAAGATAGAACGGTGACATATAGTTATAGATTCACAATATTTTAATTTTTCTAGAGGATTTCTAAACAAAAACAGATCCTAGGAAATGATTTCGGACTCTGTTCAGGCAGACATCAGAGATATACAAAGGAAATTCAGACATCAATATCCATACCACTGTCAAATTAAATTTAATAGTTGTTCAATTACAAGAATCAACTCTCTGATTAATTATGGGAAAAAAGGCTTTAAAAATCAGATCTTTGAAATTCTCCTGAGTATGATAGAGGAACCAAGGTAGAAAGAAATTCAAACAAAATCCAAGAACTGAAAACCTCTTAAGTTTGAAAAGTTTTGATTATTTGAGCCAGAGTACTATACTCAGATTATGGATTCTGGAGCGTATGCATCTCCAGAGTTGTGTGTCCTGCAGCTGGTCTGAAAGGATGACCTCCTGTTAGTGATGGGCATATCTAAAAAGATCCTTGAAACTTTTTCAACTCATCCATTTCTAGAAAATGTACAGAATAATGGGAAAGATGAAAGGCTTCCACTTTAAAAGAGACTCAATGGCTATTACAACTTCTTTATATTCAGTATATGTAAAATAAAATATGTAGCTGATTCTCTTAAGATGACAGGATATTCTGATGTCTGTGACAGGTAATTGTCCTATCTTTCTGAGGAATGTTGAGTGGTATAGAATGGACTGTATTCTCAGGAATTCTTCCACTACCCCACCTCACTCCTCTAGCAGGCATGGCCTCCGGGGGAATTTTTATAAATCAAGACAAATTAAGTCCTGGCCCAGGTGGACTGCCATTGATAGTAGTAGATTGCATTATGAGAGAGCTTTCTTACTGAAGTGGCTGTGATATTCAGAGCAAAACCCATTATGCATGTGGTCTGGGCCTAATTGTACTTCCTTTGAACTCTGTGATAGTCAGATCCAGCCACACAGGAACAACTGTAATTAAGCCAATGGTGGTGGCTTGCATTCAGCAGTGGAAGAATCTGGGCCATTGTCTTCATAAATACAGTTTCCTTTTCACTGTTAAGTCTTTGGCTTATGCCCTCACTGCAGCATCTCAGCCAGTGGCCTTGAATGTACAAATCTGATTCACCAGTGACAATACTTAGAGGGAAAATGAATGAGGCCCTGCCTATTTAATTCTACAAAAGTACCCTCAAAATCTGGGACTAGCCCTGGCAAAGGGATATTTCAATTTATCTAAATAAATGCCTTTCTGTTTTAAGAAGACAACACCATTGCCCTTCTAAAAAGATCTTTTTTAGCTCCAAATGTGCACTTGTTTTTGTCCAATAAGGCTTACAATGTTTGGTCTATGATACGTTAGTGTATTCTATTTGGTGACTTTTAGAAGAGTCAATTAATATAGTTATATGTGCTATTTAAAATACAGTGTTTTTCTTTCTAGTAATCATATTACATAATTAAACTCAATAACATCAAAATATTAAGAATATTTTGTGATTGGGGTTTTGTATTGATTTTTTCTTTTATTATTGCCTGATTACTTTTCAGAATTAATACAGTATACACAATGCATCATGTCCTCATCAAAAATCAAGTCATTAAGAAATGACTTGGTTTGCACACAATTTACTTGAGGCAGAGGCAAGTTGTCACAGAGGAAAACAAGACAAATTAAGGAAGATTTTAATTAACAAAAAAAGGCAAGGAAAATTCTGTTCTCATCATCACACTGGCATGAAAGTGAAGTAACTCCATTGACATAGAATTATTACAAAATCAACTGGCAAATGTATACTACTAGAATTAAGAAGTATAATATCTAACTCATAAAGTACTTTTCATCCATAAGCACCAATGGATTTTAATATAGAGAAAAAATATCATTACCCCCATTTTACAGAAGGAGAGGCTGAGACACAGAGAAGCTAAGTGATTCACCAAAGCTTACATAATAGTAAAGCTGTGGAAGAGCCCAGAAGTAAAATCATGGATCCATGAAGTCAGATTGACTTTGTTAACCATTGACTTCAATGGGGCTGGGATTTCACCTTAGATCTCTTGTTTTCCTGCCTTTTGCCCTGCCCTCTGGAGTGTACTGCCTCTTAAGAAAAATTATCTTATATCATCATTTGTTCCCTTTTTGAGTTTCATCTGCTCTATAAAATAACTATTTCAGTCACATGAATATTGCTGTTAAAATAATATATCTTTGTTACTAGCCAGAACAAAAGCATTTAGAGCTCTGGAATGGTAAAAATCCAGATGCAGATCTGAATTTTAAAGATTGAACCCCTCTTAAATACTGTTACCAAGCTAAGCATAATTACTTATTGTGTAATCCTTACCTGATCTTGTAATGACAAAGTGGAAAAGGCTGGAACACTTTTGGCCCATTTGATGCTCATAAAGAGAAGTCTGGCTGCGGATTCACAAACAGATTCAGTAGCCACTTCATAGAGATACATAGGTGTACCATTGACTTCATGTGGATACTGTTAGAAGAAATAAAATAAGTCAATATCATATAAGATGAAGGAAAAACATCACATTGTTCACACATATACCCACCTGCACTTCAGCAATTATTCTCCTGTACAGTATATAATTCCAGCAATCCTATCCTTCAGCCAACAAAAAAAATCTTCCATTGGTTTCAGTGCCCCCTCTCTAAAGCATGTTACATGATTGCTGTCCATGTGAATAAATGATGTAGGATTGCACTACATGAAAAGTAAAGACAGACTATACCTGTAACAGTTAGTAAAAAAAGTCTGCTGTTATATAGCTTGATCCCCTACCTGCAGAAGTATTCAAATTCTGCTATAAGAGCAGGGAAATACTATATATGTTAAGAGCCCCCAGTTCAACAACTGATTCAGGCTTTATAAACCAGTTTGATTTACAACAATTTAGATGGTTATCTGTGCAAATGTGCCTATATATATTTTGATAAAGCAATATGGATATATTTTGGTTCTTATGAATAACTCTTGGATAGCTCCTCATTTTTCAGGTTACTGAAACTGTCTATATCATTTCAAAGCCAAGAAATAAACAGGAAGATCGATCACATTTGTGAACACAGCCATCTGGATAGACTGCAGTGATTTGTTCGGAACCTGACAATGGATTAGGGACTAATCATTATAGAGGTGGACATTTATTGAAGAGAAAGTCAACAATTATCCTAGTTTAGCATCTAGTAAGGTAGAAACAAGCTGGCTGATGTGTAGTCTGTAGGTGGCAGTACTTATACATTGTTCCACTGCACATGTGTGCATTTCTATGTAACACATATGCATATGTAAGACTGTTTAAAGTGCACGTGAGTGCGTTTAACTGCATAGAGCAAGAAACTCATATTTTACCCTCCATGTCAAAATGATCTTATGAATATTGAAGGTCCCATCTGGCAGTTCTGATTCAAACACAATTCTTGGGAAAACCAAGGGAATTTCTCATCCCTCTTAATGAACCCAGCTCTAAGCTGAGGTTCTCCCCACCTCAATTTTGTTTCTCAGTATTTTGCCTTAAATGTAACATCTTCTTGTCAGTCCTCTGCTGAGTAGAAACACAGAAAGATAGGGAAGGAAGGGACTTCAAGAGGTTATCTAGTCCAACCTGCTGCTCAAGGCAGGACCATTCCTGGTTAACCCATCTCATCCAAGTGTTCATCTAGCCTGCAAAGCGCGAGGTACATCAGCAGGAGAGAGCTGACCTTTGGAGTTGGCTGTGCAAGTCCCACTAAGGTCTGCCTTTCTGGAGTAGTGGACACAGCAGCCAGCTCTAGATTGTGGGGTTCCAGCTGGGTGACAGCAGTGAAGAAGGCAGGGGCAGGTAAAGCAGCAGAGGGGAAGTGTGGGGTAGCTCCATTCTCTTCCTTGTGTCCTCTGAAATACAGAGCTACTTGCTTCCTTATTGTGGATGTCCGTGGGCCCCTTTCGTGCTGAACAGCTGGGGCGGGGGGGAAGGGGAGGGGAGAAAAAAAGGCTCAGTTAGAAAATCAAGTGACTCAGAAAGGCTCCTGTTGGCTTCAGCGGGGCTCCTAAGGCACAGTCACCTAGTGAGCTGTGCTGAAGTAGTGGATCCTGCATGGCCAATGCCTTCTAGCATGCACAGCATACATCTTCCAGGGCAGATTGTTTTACCCAGACCCAGTCATAGCACGATCTGGTGTGCCTGGACATGCGTAGCCATCTCTTCAGCCCTGCTCTGTTACTAGTTACACCAGTGCCAGCAGGAGATTTAGAGTTATCATCACTTTTCCCTGCCCTGCTCACAGGTGGGTGGGTGGTGGGTGTGTCACAGCAGCCCGCAGGGCAGATCTGCCAAAGCCCAGGTGTTCATACTTGGCAAGATCCTGGCTATGCCCTTGCCAGGCAGTCTCTCAGATCCAGCAAAACCTTCTGTTTGGACAGGAGTCAAGCCTGAGCAGGGGGGCAGCGATCACTCAAGGCTGTGACCCGCCTGGGCCCAGGAAGTAGCCATAAGATTCCTCTAAGTGGTAGATCTAAAAGGCTTCCAGGACACATGGGACCTGGGCTGGGATGGGACTGGCATTATACGAGCCTGTGCCTGCCTCACACATCCTGCAGCCCCTGCCTTTGCCCTTGACCCTCTCATCTCCCAGAGCCCAGGGGAGTGTGCGCCCAGATCTAGGCTTCATTTGCCCAGGCAGGCCAAAGGGTTCAACTACCATCTTTGTTCATGTTGACTTCCAGGCACTTCTTCAGCCGGCAGGCCCGGCACTGGTTCCGGTGCGTCTTGTCCACTGGGCAGCCCCCCTGCAACAAGCACAGCACAGCCCTGCCATGAGAAGTGGGGACTGGGACAACCCAGTGCCTGCCCCACCACCCAGACTACACCTTGGCCTGGGTCCAGAGGAGGGCAACAAAGATGATCAGTGATCTGGAGTGGTTCCCTAGGAGGAGAGGATACACTACAGAGGCTAGGCCTGTTCAGTTTGGAAGAGAGATAGATGCTTGATGGGGGGACATGACAAGGGTCCACAATATACTGAACAGTGCAGAGAAAGGACACAGAGATTTTTTATGTGCTCTCTCACAGTTCAAGAGCTAGGAGTCATGAAATGAAAGGAGTAGGCAGGCAGCTTAAACGTAACCCAAGGAGGTTCCTTTTCACCCAGCATGGCGCTGCGGTGAGGACAGAACTCCTGGCCACCCGGAAGTGGGGTAGCTGATAGGTTAGCCACATTCGAAAAAGAGCTTGGACACATTCTTGGAGGAAAGGGGCATCAGGAGCTATTAGGGACACAGCCTCTGAATCAGAACTAGACCTTAAACTGCTGGAGGCTGCAAGGCAGAGAGGAACAGTGAGGAGGGAGGAAACCCTGGTCAGACACAGTTCACTCCCCTTTTTAGCCTCCACTTTGTCACTGTGTGACAGGAGATGAAGCAAGAAGGACCTATGGTTTGACATTGGCAATTCCTATGTTCTTATCCTTTGGAAGTGCCCCAGGCCCCCTGGGCACCTGGCTCCAGATCTGGGCTTAGCCAGACCAGGGAAATCTGGAGTGGGATCCACACATGGTCCCAGCAGGCAAGCCCTGGGGAAGTGGTGTTGAGCAGGAGACAGCTACCAGCCAGAGGGCACCCAGCCCTGCCCTCACCTCATTCTTTCAGCCCTGCTCTGCCTGTGCCCCATGCCCAAGGCTGGTCCCCTCCTCTGCCAGCCTGTCCTGCAGACACAGAGGGACACAGGGCTGGAAGGGGGACATGTAGCTGGCTGGGGTGGGGGGAGGAGGGGGAGAGCAGGAAGCAGGGAGCTGGGGGTTGGGTGGGCAGCCTTGTCCCAGCCTGCCCCTCATCCTGTCCTGGGCCCCTCCAACCACCTGGCTGTGCCCAGGCCATCCATGTCCTGGAGACTGACGTTTGACCTCAGGTCTGGGGAGCAGTGCCAGGAGCTGCCAGTGTTCCCAGGGTGGGGGGATCCCATGGAGGCCCAGCAAGGTGCAGCCCCTGCCCTGCTGGCCCCTGGGCCCAGGTGGTGGGGGGGGATGCCCGGGCAGGGGAGGTGCCGATCCTGGTCCCTACAGCCTGGGGGGTACCGGTACCTGGTTTCCCGACTTGCAGACGTAGGTCCTGTTCCTGCGGATGCTCCTCTTGAAGAAGCCCGAGCAGCCATCACAGGCATAGACGCCATAGTGCTTCCCAGAGCTGCGGTCCCCGCACACCTTGCAGGGGATGTCAAGGATGCGACCTGTGGGTGGGTGGGCACAGGGAGCGGCGCTGAGCAGGGCTCACCAGGGACCCTGAGCCGGGCTTGTGGCCCCTCACTGCCGCGGCAGGAGCTGGGCCGGGGGCAGGGGCTGGGGTAACGACAGGGGCTGGGTGCCCCTGTCCCAGCAAAGGGGACTGTCTGCACAGGGCTCCCCTGGCACCACTCTGCAGCATTCCCTGGGCGGAGGGAGCCCCGAGGTGCGCACCCCGCAGCTCACTCCGACCCCATGTCTGCTTCACCAGCCAGACTCCCCTTCTCCCCTCCCGCAGTGAGTCCAGCTAAGCCCCCGGGCCCGGGCTCGAGCTGGTTGGCAGCCACGACCTTTGTTCGCAAGGAGCCCGTCGGGTGGGGGGCTGGGCTGGAGCCTCCTCCGCGGCCCCTGGAGAGTTTCGGAGGCCGGGCTGCTTTGAGACGTCTGCCCGCGGCTGTGAAACAGCGCCTCCGGCCAGACAATGGGGACATTAGATAAAGTGTTAACTTAATGATTTCCCCCATTGAGACCCGTTTGACTGCCTCCAATCAGCCCGGGCTGCCAGCTACTCCCCTAAATGAGACTCGACAGCTGCTATACACAGCGCGGCGAGGGGACGGGGATTAGGGCAGGGCTGGGAGGGAGGAGGGGGAGGGGAAACTTGGAGGCGAGGAGTACCCCGCGGCAGGGGACCCCCGCGCCCCACCGGCCCCGGGCCCAAGGGGCGCGGGCTGGGCCCGGGCCGGCAGGTCGGGGCTGGGCCGGGCGCGGGGCCCGAGGAATGACGAGCCCTCCTCGCCACCTGCCTGTTGGGTCACCAGTGACCCGGCAAAAAGAGTAGCATGGGAATGCGGGTAGCGCACAATGCGGCGGGGGACGCGCCCCCCGCAGCCTCCCTGCGGCACTTCCCGCGCGCGGGGGGGCGGCGGCTCCGCTCCCGGCTCCGCCGCCGCCCCGGCCCGCCGCCGCCCGGCTCCTGCGTTTATGGCAGGGACGAGTTTATCTCTGCTTTCGTCTCTCTCTCTCCTTGGCCCCCTCCAGGCTCCGTGCACCGGGACCTCGCGGGCCAGAGCCGGGCAAAGCAACCCGCCGCACTCGGGGCTGACACCTGCCCTTTTTATTTCCCAGACTGTCTCCTCTCCTGCAGCTCTTGCCCTCAGCATTTGGGGCTCCTGTGCCCCCTAACCCCCCCCGCGGCCCGATCCAGCCAAAGTCTCGTCTTCCCAAGGGCCCGAAAGCGTGTCCGGCTCCTCGGATCCCTCCTGCTTTTCTGCGCGGCTTGTGCCGAGCCGGAGACCCGGCCTCCGGCCTCCGTGCCGCCGCCCGGCTCCCCGAGCCAGGCTCGAGAACCCAGCTCTACATCGACAGCTACGGCTCCATCGATACACGGACAGTTGTACAGATATATTTGTGTGTGTGTATATATGCGTGTGTGTATGCTTGTATATGTGTGTGTGTGTGTGTGTGTGTATATGCGTGTGTGTATGCGTGCATGTATGTGTGTGTACCTAGATGCGTGTGCGTATGTGTGTGTGTGTGTATATATATAGGGGTGTGCGTGTGTATTTTTCGCCAGGACAAGGCTGCCAGAGGGAGGCTGGGGGAGGTCGGGAGGTACTTGCTGCCCCCGCCCCGGGCAGGCCTGGCCGGGCCGCGCCGGAGCTGGGTCCCAGGAGCCGGACGCGGGGAGCGGGGAGCGGGGCTGGCCCGCGAAGCCGTTTTGAACATGTCCCGACAGGGGGTCCCGCGGGGCTCTTTGTGTGTCATAATTGCTTAAAGATATATGGCAGCTTCGATTACTGTAATTACCATCAGGGCTGTTGAAAGAAGCGGGGCTGGGCTGCGGGGACTGCTGGCCGGGGTCTCGCCGCCACCCAGGCAGGGATCAGAGCGGCCCGAGCTCCTGGGAGGGGCCGGGCCGGGCCGGGCCGGGCCGGGCCCGGGCCCGGGGGCTGCGGGACCAACGCCGCTAGCCCTCCCGCGCCCCGGCCGCACGCTGCTGGCCACTGCCCGCAGCCCTGGGGGCTCTGCCCTCTGCCCTCCCCGTGTGCCCGTTCCCCCGGGGGAGACGCAGGGCAGTGCCTGCCCGGCCCGGCACGGCCCTGCCCCTGGCCCTGCAAGGCCCCGCTGGACGCCGAGAGGCGAAGCCGCTGCGGAAAGCGCCGAGCCCGGGTGCCGCCGCCTGCCCCCGGCCCCGCTGCGTTGCATTGCCCTCCGCGCCGCCCGGCCCGGCCTTCTCTGTCCCTCGGGGAGCGGGTCGGCTGTGCCCGGCCCCCGGGGAAGGAAAGGCCCGTGGCCGCGGCTGCAGCCGGGTCCCTGCCCCACGCACCACCCGGGCCGCGGGGCTGTCCCGCGGGAGCAGCTCAGGGCCCAGCGGGCTGGGGCACCCCGATGGCGGGATGCCACCGCCCTTGCAGCAGGCCCGGAGCGGCGTGGCGCGGGCGGGTTGTTTCCCCGCCGCCTGCTCCATCTCGCAGACCAGCTGGATCCCCCCCCGCCGCCCTTAAAACCCCGCAGGGATCCACCGCACCCGGGCCCGATCCCTGCCTCCTCTGCCCACGGCGGAGCCCCGGCACTTGAGATCGGCTCCTCGTGGCTCAGCCCGGCCTGGCCGGGCCTCGCCCTCGCGACACGCAGCGCCTTTCCCCGGCGGGGAGGGCGGCGGCGGGGCAGGCAGCGGGGCCGCGGGCTCGCACGGCCCGGGGACAAAGGAGGATTAGGGGCAGGAGCAAGGGACGAGGCGCGCAGCCCGGGCCCGCCAGCGCCCGCCGCCGCCCTGCCTATCCGCCGCTTTTGTTGCTGGCTCCATCCACTTTCCACCCCCGACAGCCCCGCCGGGGATTACCCGGCCCGGCCCGCGGTGCGCCGGGCTTTAAATCCCCCAGTTATGCGGGACGCGGATTTAGGACTTAAGGGAAATGTGACTTTTCAGTTGTTTCTGCTTCCCTCTCTGCAGGATTACGAAGTGCTGCCTCGCAATCCTCTTGCCCCCGAGGGGCGATGCGGCTCAGTGTCACCGACCCGGTTGAGTTCCCAAGTCTTGGGACTTGGGTTTTTCGGTATGTTTTAGTCTAATGGGGGAGAAGCGAGCGCACGCAGCGCCTCTCGGCCAGCACCCGCAGCGGCGCCCGCCTGGACGTGGGCAGACCTGTTGCGCGCCCAGCGGGGACCGGGCGGGCAGCGCGATGCGGAGCAGCCGAGCCGGGGGCAGCGCGCGGGCAGCGCCGCGGATGACACGAGACGAGGCTTTGCACCCCCCCCCCACCGCGTATTACCCACTTGTTGATCCCGCCGGCTTGCTCATGCTGGAGTCCCCCGCGATCGCGACCTCCGGACAAAGTCTCGCCGCGCGGGAGGGGGCCCCTGCCCCGGCCTCCTGCCACTGACAGGTGCTTCCCAAGCGGCTAGAAGCGGCCCCGCGGGGCCGGGCTCCGCATCCCGGCGGCTCCGCCCCGGGCGCGGAGGAATGTCCCCGGAGCCCGAGAGAAAGTTTGCGGGGCCCCGGGCCGGTCCTGCAAAGGGAAAACAACACAAGAAGCAAGAAGAAGCACAGAGGAGAATCCTTCCGGGAGGGCAGGGCTGGCCTGGCAGGGGCGCCGGGAGCCGGAGTAGGTAGGCGCTGGCCGGGGCGGCGAGGCAGCGCCGGCGGCGGGGACGGGCCGTATAAGAGGGAAAGGATCCCCGGGCCCGCGCCGCTTCCCTGCGCTTCCCCCCAACTCCTGGCGGGGTGTGACGTCAGCCGTGGGCTGGGGAGGGGGAGGGGGGCAGGGAGGGGGTTAAATGCTAATGATATTAATGAACCTCCAAGCGGCTCCGGCGAGAATGCAGCCGGCCCGGCCGGGGGGAGGGGGGGCTGCTCCGGCCCGCGTCCCGCTTTCGTCCCCCTCCCGCACCAACCCCGCGGCCGGTGTGTGTGTGTGTGTATATCTGTGTGCGTGTGCCCGCGAGTGTCTGTGTGTAAGTGTGTGTGTTTATGTATGTGTGCATGTATATTTGTGCGTCTGTGTGTGTGTGTGGATGTGTATGTGTGTGTATCTATATGCATGTGTGTATGGTTGTGTGTGTTTTTATGGATGTGTGTCTGTTGTCTGTGTGTCTGTATGTGTGCACGTCTGTGTGCTTATGTATGTGTGATATGTGTGCATCTGTGTGTATGCATGTGTGCATGTGTGTGTGTATCTGTGTGTATATGTATACGTGTATGTACATGTGTGTGTCTGTGTGTGTATATGTGTGTGCATGTGTGTGTGTGTGGGGGGAGGCCCTGACCGCCTCCGGGCCCCGAGGTGCCCGAGGCCCGGCCGAGGCAGGAGGTAAGCGAGGCCGCCCAAGCCCGGCCTCGGCCGCGCCGCAGGGGCAGGGGCAGGGGCAGGGGCAGGGGCGGGGCGGGGTCCCCGGCCGGGCTGGAGCCAGAGCAGGACACGACTCTGCTCGCGGGCGTCCCCGCCGGGGGTCTCCCCACGCCCCGCCGACCCGGCTGCACCGGCTGGGGCTCAGGAGCCCGCTTGCGTTGCAGGACGGGGCCTTTGGGGAGCCCGCCTGCACCCCGCGCTGCGGGCTGGCTGCAGCCCGGCCCGGCTCCCCCCGGTCGTGCCCCAGAGGGTGCAGGCGGGGCGGTTCCCTCTGCCCCACACCGGGGGCACCGCCGTCACGGGGACACGGGCCCCCAGGCTCTGCCGCCGGGCCAGGGCCGGGCGAGGGCTGCAGACAGGGGCTCAGGACCCGCGCCTGCCCCGCGCCTCCGCCGTCCCCGCGCCCGAGCCGTGCGCCCCGTCCGTGCTCGCCCCGCGGGCCGGGGAGCGGAGCCGTGCTCCGCGGGCCGGGCGAGGCGGGAGATGGCCCAGGCCGGCGCCAGCCCGCAGCTCTGCCCTTCTGCTAACGGGGCTCGGGGCCCCGCGGGGAGCCCAGCCTGCCCGCACCCGGGGCCGCACCGCGACGGCGGCGGTGCCTTTCTGCCCCTCTTTGCGGCGAGGCAGGCAAGGGCCGGACGCAGCGAGCAGTCCTGAGCCAAGAGCCCCCTCTCCTTCCAGCTCGGGCCGCTCCTGCCCGAGCCCCGGGGGGCCCGGCCCGGGAGGGACACAGCGACAGAATCGGATGGATCAAGACACACGCTCCCAGCCCACGAACTCCGCCCTTTCCCGGGCAAAGGTTTCACTCGCCAGAGAGCCCGGGCGGGGGGGCGAGAGACGCCGAAATGAAGATGGTAGCCTCCCCCTCGCCCCCGGCTGTGCTGGCCTCGCTAAACCCTCTCCCCCCCGCCCGCCGGCCTCGCCGCCTTGAAAGCAGGACTTCCCTTCGCAACGCAACGACTCCCCGCGTTTCAGAGCCTCGCGGTCCTCGGTGTAGGTGGGGTCGCTGCAGCTAGGGGCAAAAGCCAACGCTTGGCAGAGACGTTTGTTTCCCAGGGTTTGCAGGGGGACATCCCCTGGCGTGGGAGGAAAAAAAATCAAATCAAATCATCTTCTCCCCCAGTGTCTCTGCAGCGGGATCTGAACATGGGAAAGCAGAGCAAGACTTGTGGCCCGCACCCCTCTCTTCCGCACACACTTGCGTGCAAGCTGGCCTGGGCCGGGGCTGTGAGTTCTCCATGGAGATGCCGTCCGGTCCAGCCTCAAGGACATTTGGGCAGACGAGCCTTTTCTTCGGGTACTGAGTTGTTCCCGTTGCCTGTCTCAGGACAGTGCTCAGAAAGCCCCGCTTGGGGCTGGGCTGGACAGGGCTGATCTTGCCCCGAGCAGAGGGTAGGACCCGTGGAGGTCCCTTCCAGCCCCACTTCTCTAACATCCTCTGGTCCTGCTGGGATGGGAGGTGCTGGCAAAGCCCCGCTTGGGCTCCAGGGAGCCGAGTGAGAGCCAGCTCATCTCAGAAAAAAGGTGACTCGAGTGGGAATCGATGTAGACCTCGCCCCTTCTATTATTTAGCGTGCCACCCGATATTTTCTGGAGGAGGAAGTTAATAGCTATGAATGGCTTTGGCAAGATTATTTTACAATCCGCGGGGTAGGAGCATTCAACGGATAGCCTACATTCCTCCAGTTCCCTTCCTGTAAACGATAGCGCCTAATTTACCTGTCAAAGATGTGCCACTGCTGTAGGAAACGCTTAGCAGCTGCGCTCACGGGGGCACGTTTTTGGGTGTATCGGTGTGGGTGAAAATAGGCAGGCTCTATTTCTTTGCACGGGTCGATTGCCAAAGCACACTGATGTTTCATTTTAGAATTAAAAATAATGCCTCGCGCATTCCTATGAGCTAAAATAATCTAGCCTAAACGAGGGACGGCTCTTTTGCACCATAAAGACAATGCGCGGATATCCAGGTTATTCAAACAAGCAGAACTGTGCATCCTCGGATGCTTACGCTAAAATGGGTAGCAATCACGGAAGGAGGACTCTGTAGTAAAATAGCTGAAAATCTTATTACACCGAGCAATTTCCTGTAAGGCGCAGTGTCCTTTTTCCCCTACTTTGATCAGAGATGCTAATAACTTGAAGATGAAATTTTACTGTTCATATATATAAGTTCCTTGCATTTCCAAGACCACTTGTCATTCTTGTAAGAAAAAAAAGGCAAAAAGGAATTTGAAAAAATGTTGTGTGTTGGATAAAATTGTCATGATTGTGGATGCTTGGCTTTTCTCTATTTCTTGCATGTCATTATTTAATGCATGATTTGGCACAAAAAATATTGCTATTTAAGGGTACAGTCTTGCAAGATCTTACTTATGTAATCCCACTGAAATGAATAGGACTACTGCCATGAAAAAGGATCTACAACATCAATGAGTACTATTGAATTACATACATATATGCATGTATTGAATTACATACATATATCAAACCATTTTCTATGTATGTGCAATTATAAATAATAATATAATTCTAAAATAGTGTTGGTATTATCAACACAATGGGTATATACATATATATACAATCAATTGGTATATGTATGGCTATGTAATAATGTTAATATAGCAGTGAAACCTACTGTATTTCTATGCATGCTTTGGGAGTGTAAATGGCTATCACAGTCCACAAGTGGTGTTCATAAACTTTAAATTAAATTTCTTATGGGATTCCAGAATAATGCAAGTGTTATATGGTCATTTTTGGCTCTCCTGTGCTGTAGCAGCAGAGACAAGGGGATTTATTATTTATCCATGATGTTATTTCCTCTCATTGTGTCTTATCACCACCTAAAAACAAAAGAGCAACTCTTCTTGAAACAAAAATACTTCTTTTCCTCTTGCCTTGTGCTTATTACCTATTAAGTGGAACCAAAGTTCATAGCTCTACAGTGAAAGTAGTTTTTTGGAGGTGGGCGAGAGACTAGGAAGATTCAAGCTACAAGAGGCTGTGGCTGACTTTTACTTTCTGTTGACAAAAGTCATAATTAAACAATGAGAGAATTACTTTCACAAGAAACACGTGTGTATATATCTGAGAGTGGTGGGCTTGGCTGGACTGTGATGCTCTTATTTTTCTGTTAATAGGGGACAGAGCAGGAAGGTCAGCTTAACCTTGGAAGTGATGAAGCAAAAGACTGAGCTATTTTTCTGGGCTTGGAGAAAGCAGAATTTAACGGGCCATGGGGAGCTAGCCTCATTTTTTCCACTTTAACTAATGATACCAGATGGAAAGGGCTACCACATATCTCACACAGGAATGAAGCTTTTGCATGAAGGGTAAGGTGTCCTCTAAATGGTAGTGCAAGGAGTGCAGATGTCTTGAGAACCTAGATTAAAGTCTTCTGGATTTGTAGGTCCATCCTGGAGGCTGAGCCTTCTTCCTTCCAAGCCTTCTTTTCTATTTAAAACAGCCTTTCTTCAGTAACTTCCAGTGATCTCCATTCACTTTGTCTTTCTGGGGGAAAACACTGGATCATTCATTCCCTTTCAAAAAGTGTTGTAAGAATTCCTCAGCACTCAGTGACTGCTGACCCCTCCTGCCAGCCCCCCACCCCCCCAACAACAAAAAAGACCCATAGATAAGTCCTGAATAACAGGAAACGTACGAAAAACCTTGGACAGCATACTATACTATAGTCCCCTACCAATTGTAGTAAATGGTTAGCACAAGGCATTAGCAACATTTTAATGGCGACCATCCCAAATGTGTCACCATAGACTTGCTAAGGACTTTTCATGTATGTCTTCAGTGACTGTGACAGGCGAAAGCAGGGATTCTTTGGACATGGCAATGTGGTATGCTATACTGGTAGAAGTTGTAACTCCAGCTTCTGGAATGGGATGTATATGCCTTCCTGATATATTTCCTCCCTATGCTCAAGGATTTTTAAGTCTCAATGCATTCCTAGTCAGCATATCTGGGTTCTTGATCCTGTAAACAAAATCTTTTATTGGTCCCTATTTCTGGTGTTAATAAGTGTCTTTCTGCTTTTCCTCTTTCTTTTTATTTTGGAAGCCTGTGACTCATGATGTCAGACACTCATTTTGAAGGATTATGCTTTGCACATTTGGGGCAGTAAACTAACTCTGCTACTCACACTGAAAAGAGCTATTCTAACAAACTTAAAACTCAGTGCAAGATACCACTTTCAAGATGGGTGCCACCTAGGGAAAGCAAAGGTGTTACTTGGCAACACACCTATATGATCACCATTACTGGGTTTTTGGGAAAAGCCTTGATTTCTCTTAGGGAGTGGTGAATATGAAACCCTCAAAAGCCTCAGCAAGTTCCCTGATGAATGAAAACAACACTGGGTGAACAGGCTGTTGTATGGTTACATATAGGGGAAAGATATTTCCATTACTTGTCTGCTTTCTGTTTCTGCTCTTTTTCACACCACTGTTTGGGGCAGAAGTCTGGGCCTGGTCAGGCCATGCCTTACTAGGCACTGGGGCAAGGTCTGTCAAGGAACATGAGAACAAAAATAAAAGCTGAATATCTCATGCAGGCAGAAGAGAGCATAAGCTGGTTGGCTATCTCACAGAATAGGGGTGGGGAGAGAGTATGTGTATCTATTGGAAAGACTGCGTATTGTGGTATGAAATTCTATTTTACATGCTTATGCTTCTCTTGTCATTATAGTCTTGGTGCCTTCCAGTACTACATTAAACAGTGTGACTAACCTTTACATTTGTTCCCTCATCCTTTCCCCAGGTGAAAAAATGTATGCAAGAGCCTTCTTTTTTAAGTTATTACATTATAATATATACTCTTTATATAATATAAACTTACCTGTTTTGTGTGGTTATGTTATGTTTATGTTAGAACAAGCAAGATCTAAGAAACTCACCTTACATTTGAGTTGGTGAATTTTGTGATGGTATTTAGCTCCTGTGAGAGTTCATTCCACAGTATTAGTTTGGTCCCTGAAGCATAGGCATATCAGGGCACCTTCATGCCATGGGCAGCAACATCACATGGGGCAGTGCTGGCTGCTATGCTGTCAGTGGTCATAGTTCCCCCTCAAGGCAGCATCCAGGGCTGCTGCCCCAGTTGCCCCCTCAGTCATGCTACTGCTCTGAAGAAGCTTGTTCTGACACCGTGAAGCCTGAATGCCTAGTTGATATAAATGGTAGTGTGCAAGGGGTGTAGGTGTTCCTCATGGCAGGGATATGGTAGGGGAAAAGACATGTGTCCTTGGGTAATGTACATACTGAAGTACTGCAGAGGAGCAGAAAGGTGACAGATGAATACTTTTGTATTTGGATGTTTCATATGAAGAGTGCAAGGGTTTTCTAAGTGGCACTGCAAATGGATGGAGCATGAAGGGAAAGGGTGAGGCCGCATGGAGCATTAGATTATTAGAAGCCTCTTCACCAGGATCATGTTTTCTCCAGTGTGGGAGGGAAGTTGCTTATTAGCTGTCTCTCACCAAATATTCCCCAGAGTAGAGGCTGGTGGTGACCATCCCCTGCCCTTTGATTTGCAATCATTTTTATAGGTTAAATCAAAACAAATGAAAATGAGCTATTATTAATTTGAACAGAAATAACTGGATAAAGTTGTGTGGCCTGTGTTATGCAGGAAATCACATTGGATGATCACAGTATTCCTTTCTGGTCCTTTTTCTGGCCATCCATGAGTTAATGAGTTTTGATTTCACATTATTGGTTAACCATTGACATCTCTCTTGGGCACAGCCAGAATATCTGACCCAGAGTATTTTTCTTCAACTAATATTTTTTAAGTAAGAGAAACAAAAGTTTATAAGCAGAGAGAATGGTAAGTGGAATTGGTGCTTGAGACTGTCCTCTAAATATTATTCCTACCATGGTGCATGCATTAAATTTCATCTTATTATTTCATTTGTATTTTAACACACAAAATATTGAATGTGTCTATCAGATGCTAGGTACATAGTATTCAAGCGGTTCATTCTCTGTAATGTGTGATATATCACCCAATGATTACATTAGATGATATTCATATAGCCTCTATGTATAGGTTCTATATGGATATTGTCAGGAGTGGCATTAGGGGAGGTTTAGAGGGCTATAGTTACCTCAAAATTTTCCTTAGCCCCCACATAGCCACCCCTCCCAGTGCCACCTCTGTCCAAGCCCTCTTCCTTCCCCTCACATACTGCTGCTGCCCTGTTCCCACTCACAGCCCACAGAGGCATGGCGTTTAAGTGGGTATAGTTAAAAAAATGAGTAACTATGTTTGGCCAGAAGATGTATAACACAGCCCCCCGCAATTTTCTGTCCAACCCACCTTAGCCCCCCCCCCCCCCCATTGGGAAGAGGCTGGCACCACCCCTGGATATTGTATATGAATCTGGAGGATATAGGTACTGTGTGTAAAAGCAGAAAAAGTGCTATCTAGGAAAAGATTCACTGCACTTGCAAAATATTTCAGCCACTGAGCTTCTTCTCAGTACTTTTTATTCATCACAGATGAAGCAAGGCACTCAATACCACTAGGCTTATTCGCAGCATTAATGAAATGCCCCATTAATCGCCTATGTCCTTAGAAAAGGAAATGTCAGGCTCAGCATGTACACCCACATTGGTATCTGACCCCGTCAGGACAATCGGAAGCAAAATCCCTAGCAAAGCAGTTCTAACTGGTATCTTGACTTATTTGTTACTTAATTAGTTAGAAATAAATCCCAGTGCCTTATTAGGTTAATAGCTTAACTGCAGATACATTCATTTTGGAGAGAAAGTATTTAAATTTAATCTATTTATACAAATTTGTGTTACCAATTACACCAATGACTCCATTGAAGATAGTGGAGCAATGCTGATGTAAAACTAATTCAGTGAAGCTAGAGACAGATCCAGTGTATTTGGAGGAAGGAAAAGCTACAGTATACCAGATTTATGCTTTTAAATCATAAAAGAAAAGACACAGACAAGTAGCTGTTGATACAATATGTAGCTATGCTGCAACATTTTAAAACTCTTTGTACAAAAGTATTAAAGAACTAATGGGGGCAAAGGTGCGTGCATGTGTGTGTGTGTGTGTGTGTGTGTGTGTATTTGGAAAGGCTGTCTCAAATGTTACTCTTTTATAGATTAATGACAGGTGGACTTGTTCCACACTTTGTATCACACTTTGTGTGATATCAAACAAAGGATTGTAGAAAGATAAGGCTGGAGGGATCTCAAGGGATCTCTAGTCTGATCTCCTGCTCAAGGCAGGATCATCCCAGTTAAAGCTATACCAACCAACATTTAGCAAACCTGCATTTAAAACCTTTCAAGAATGGAAAATTAACTTCTCATATTTCCAGGCTTGGAGCAGGCAAGCAGGTGGGCAAGGGTCTGCTGGGGATTTTCCTTGAAGATATATCCTAGCAGCCCAGAAATCCTTGTATCAGATTCAGGTAACCCCGGCACCAGTCTGGATGCAGCTACATGGGTATGAACCTCTATAGGCAATCTGTTCTAATCTTCACCTACCCTTACAGTTACAAAATTGATCACCATCATGTTTATAATGGCCCTTTTCATATTTGAAGACTGTTATCAAACCATTCCCACATTCACCTCTCTTCCTAAATCCCCACAAGGAATAACAGGTTGCACTAAGATCCTGGGAACTCATTCTGCATGTCTTTTCAAAGGACTAGATTCTGAACTGTAAGCAGACTCCACTAACTTCAACTGTGTCTATTTACAGCAGCTGAGGCAGTGCTCCAACATGTCTATTTAAGCAACTTCAGAGCCAACAGAAATAAAGATTTCCATATGCAACATGGAGTCAGTTGATGGTGTTCATTGCTGCTTGAGACTATTGAATCAAGGAGTGTAGCTCCATCTTATAAAAGGTTGAATAATAGTATGATCACAGTAACATTTATTGGCTTGCTGTATGATGTCAGATAAGAAGTTGCTTAATCACTGGAGGTGTTCAAGTTAGAAGAGGCTGGACAGCCACTGGTTGGGGATGAGCTACGCCTATGTTCTGCTATAGGTATTTCCCAAACTTTTGGGCTCTGCTGATTGCTGGGGGAGGGAATTCTGCCTCCTCTGCCCCCCTGGATGCTACATGTGCCAGGGTTTTTTTTTAAGCCTTCTCACAGGCACTGGGCTTTGGCTTCAGCCAGGGCTGGGGATTTTGACTGGGGTTTGCCCTGTTGGGAATTAAAGCTGGAGGTTTCTGGTTAGCTAGAGGGTCTTGCCAGACTGATCACCATATTTGGGGGCAGGAAGGAATGTTATCCAATGGTCACATGCTTCAGGGTGAATAAAGATCACTTAGAAAGGTTAGGAAGCAAATATAGCACTATATACTGCATTGTACAATTGGCCAGATACAGAGTCTGCCTTCTGACATTTTGGTCACTGATGAAGGCAGGCTAGTGAATGAGATGGACTAGTGGTCTGATTTAAACACAGCAAATCCAAGTGTTCTATGAGCTAAGTAATTAAGAAAACATAGAGGTTTGTTATAGGCATACAAAATCATGCTTATCAACCAGCTGTACTCACCTGTTTATACTTGAATGTATTATGCAGCATCCCACATGCATGTTTGAGGGACAGATTCTAACCGTGCAGTCCTTAATCATAAGTACTGGCTTAATTGGCTTCAGTGGGTCTGCTCATGTGAATAAGGCTTGCAGAATAAATGAACAAATGCTCAGATAGACACACGTGCATGGATTTGAAATAACAATTGATTATGAGTTAGCTGAGGTTTCACTCATTGAAATGCAATGCCCTTCTTTTTCAGTGGTTCTTAAAGTGTGGTCCCTGGAGTTGACTCTGCAATTTGTAGTCTGATCTGTACCATGAGCAAAGCCATCAACTCAGGAGCAAGGCAGAGTTCTGCACACTTTAACTTTGTGTGTTGACTTCCTTTTCCTGACTGATGCAGGGACTGCTAACAAAAACTGGACCAGCTGGCCCTCAAGGGAAACTTACCTTTGTCTATGTGTACCCTGCCAGAACAGAGAAGCTTTAGCTTAATACTGGGATTTCCTGGGAGTTCCATTGGTGAATCCTGCACCAGCATCTCTCCTGGGTATCCTGATGGAGCAGGTGTCGACCACCGTGATGTGCTGGTCAGCTCCTGGCCAACTACTGAAGCTTGTGGAACTCTTGCACCACTGCAATTCCCCCACATGCCATCCTTGAATGGATTTTTCATTTCCAGGCATCCAAAGACTAGAAGATAAATCACCTGTATATTGATGATGGCATATGAAACAATCTGTGACAATGCAGGGCTTACTCTTAAATGCAAAGAGGCCAATATCTACTTTTAACAGTAAAATCAAGAAGGACACACATATTTTAAACTGAGTACAGATCTTTCAAGATACTTGCTGTCCTGGCTGTTGAATTCACTTGTTACCTTTCACAAAAGGCTCAGCATCCTACTGGAGTAAGGCCTGACTGAGGCCAATGGATAGTTTAGTGGTTTCGGCAAAAAGAAAAACCTGCAAGCCCAGAGTCGAACACTAACAGCAAAACCAACCTGAATCACAATAGACCTTGAAGGGACCTTGCCTTTTCTCAACCTCTCCCCTGGCTATTCTTTGTCAAGACCTTGAAGGGACCTTGCCTTTTCTCAACCTCTCCCCTGCCTATTCTTTGTCACCCTTGCTCATTTTGTAATTTCTGCTATTTACTGGTAGATTGCAAACTGTTGTGTACTGGTGCTGTGGGTGTAATTCAGAAACTTAAGGAAGTGTAAATGAGATCTTCCCCATATGCTTATTTTATATAGTCTTATATACAGGGCTGGATTAATGTATAGCAAAACTAGGCACATGCCTAGGGCCCTGAGCTGTGGGGGCCCTGTCCTTCCCTCCATGGAGGTGGTATGAGTGGCCCCGTCTACTTCTCTTGCCTTCCCCTCCTCTCTTCCAGCCTTGCTGCCATGGTGGCTGCTTCCTAGTGGCAGCTCTGAGCCCCACTCCCCACAGGGCACAGAGTCAAAGTGGGGAGCGGGGTCTCAACTGGCCCAGGGCCCATGAGTTTGTTTGCCTAGGGCCCACTAAAAGGTTAATCCGGCCCTGCTTATATACACTTAGAACTGCTCTAATGTTGCATAACAAAGTTTAAAAGAGGATAAGTTATACATTGTAGAACCAGAAAAAGGAGCAACTTAAACAGGCTAATTTTATAAGACCATATTCTGAGTCCATGAAATGTAGGTTACATCTACTTACACACTCTTGCAGCTCAAGAAAACTAGGGGAAGGAGGGGAATCAAGGTGAGTGTAAAGTGGTCTAATTTTTACCATCCTAATAAAACTTTGAACTTAGCCCTATGTTTTCTATGCCTTTTGTAAAGTGTTTTGTATAAGTCCATACAATAACAAATGGCAAGTTAGCAATACTCAAGTGATGATCATTTTGAGTGAAGTAAATTATCTTGCCTTATTGATAGTAGACTTTAAATGATCTGATGGAAGAATTAAGCTTGTTATCACCCAGTGATAGAATTTCAGTAATGTATTGCAAAATGTTAGGTTGAGTGTCAAACAGATTTTCAGGGCTCCCACTACTGTTGACAACTTGCCCTTGACCTACCTTAAAAGACTTACCTTGGAGATATGTTTCCTCAGGTTGGTTTTGTTCCCCTTTGGCCAATCTACTTGGGAACTTTTGGCTAAGGGTCTCTGTTACAAAAGAACTACTCATTATTGATTAAGCTGGCATCTTTTGCTGAGGCTGGACACCTGCCATGCACACATTTGCTGATCCCCAGTAGGATACAGTTTCTTGGTGTGTACAACCCTGACCCTATGAGTCAGGCGGTTCATGTCCTCCCAGCTGCTTTTGGGTAAATAGAGGGCTTTATGATCCAGCATCACAGGACTCACATAAGCTTCCCTTCCACCCACTACCTACATGCCTGTGAAAAGGTGTTCCAGGAAGGGAGGTGAAGTCACACATGAGATTAAATGTTGTTTTTCACTCTTTCCCAAATGGTTGCTCTAAAGAGAGATTATTGAAACTTGATCCATTACAATAGCTCAGCTTCCTGTCTTGTGTGTATTTCTGGATGTTTGATAGGGTGTCAGCACTCCAAAATTTTGTCCTCCAGTGCTAGGGTATGTTCTGGCCCCCTCCATCTCTGCTAAACTGTCTGCATGTTTACAGGTAGCACCTAGAATAGAGAGTCAGGGTTATATCTACCTGGGCCCTGTCCCTGTAGGGGCACGAACTGAGAATGAAGAGTCAAAGTGGACACAGAAGGGTGTGGTCCTACCAGAGTTTGGATGGTGCCATGGGACTGAGCATTATCAGAGCTTGTGCAAGCTGTGTGTGTCGGTGGCTTTGGCTAGTAAAAATATTATAACATCTCAGTATTAAACTCACTGCTGGGCTGGGACCATTATAGAGACTCTTCTGCTAGGATGGGGTATGCAAATGGCTATGGCTGGCATTTGAAAGGAAGCAGATCCTTTGCTGATATAATTGGTCCTAGCTTCACTGAAGTCAACAGGACTAGAACAGTTTACACTGGCTGAGGATCTGGCTCAAAAAAGAGTGTAGGGCTGTGTCACCTCCTCCCCACCCCTAGACCTAAGGGAGCTGTTGTGAAATGCTACCATTCTGGTCCATTCATGGGTTCTGTCCTTCTTATGCTGGTGTCACTGATGATCCTTGGTATAGGGCTCTGGAGGGTCAGGCCCAGCTTGATGCTCTGAGAGCTGTATTGACCTTCTGGCAAAGTGCTGGAGCTGGCAAAACTTGCCATGTTGTGTAGAAAGCATAACAACGGCATGTAAAAGAACCCCTCTGAAAGGCTTTAAGAAGTCAGAGCTGCTATACAACAGCCTGGGAGCTTGTTAGCTCCCCTGCTACATCTGTCTTGAGATGAACAAGAGCTCCATCCCTCCCATTTATTCTTCACTTGATCTGCTCAAGATAAACAAGAGTCCCCATCCATGGCATTTTACCTTCCCCTACTTCAGCCTGTCCCACTTTCCAGGACAGAACCACAGACAGACAGACAAACAGACAGACAGAGAGGGATGCACCTTTTTTTTAGCATGGCTTTTTGCTTTTAAAGGTTGCTGCTGACAAATCTATCTATTTGGGGCAAATTGTCAGTGAGAAACTTCCGCTCGAACTCTTTGGGACAAAACTGGCTCTTTGAAAGGGTAAATCCCGTTGCATGAAGGTCTGAACAATGGCCAAATGTGTTGCTGCTGCTGCCGCCACTGCTGCTGCTGCTGCTGAGGCTGGGGCTGTGACAAAGAGCGGATTAATTGGTGCCGCGGCTGACTGGTTCGAGATGGCTCCACTCAGCCCGCGCTGCGGGGAGCCCCATTGACTGGGCCCCGAGTCCCACTTTTCACAAACTCCAAACAAAAGTCAATTTCTTTTTTATAAGGCGGGGGAAGAAAAAAAAATCAGTTCATGTTTGAGCTCGGGAAGTTGACTTGTTGGATTATCGGGTGTTATGTTCTCCCTGTCTCTCTCTCTAGCTTTAAAAGTTGCTTCTCCCCAGAAGACAAGAGTGAGAAAAAAATGGAAGTAAAAGCAAATCATCCATGCTGGGGGCTGTGTGCGTGAGTGTATATGTACCAGGGAGTAAACTCCAGCAAACAATCTCGGTTCTAGTAGAGTGAGGACGTAAGTGTTGGGGATTTGTGCTCATGCTCTTGTGTAACAACGATAAAATTCTCCATATGGTATAAGACCATTCTTGTCATTTTGTGCAATGCTTTTGATCCTTGGCTGAAAGGCACCATATGAGTACAAGATTGCATAAGGGGGATCATACATATGAATTACATTCATGCAGGACATCATGGCCTATTCCTGCTTTACCCTTGTTCATAGTCATTATGTAGACTTTCTCTTATGAGAATGGACTGTGGAAGTTTATTATTTTATATCTGACTTGTGCAGCCTCTCCTGCATTTCTTGCATTCCTCCAAGCAGAATAAGGCCCATAAACAGTATATTTGATGCATTCAGGCAAGCTTTGCAATTTATATAGGAGCAATCAGACAGAGAGAGAGAAAGAGGAAATTTCCTTTTTAAACATCCGGTTGTATACAGATGCTAATAGTAATTTCTGCAGTCCTACTATAATTAAGGTAATATTGGAATATTTTTGGGGTAGTTGATCATATCAATGGCTATGACGATCTCATGGTATTGGTATAACATTTCATCATGTTTAGTCCTTCTGTCAAAAGGCTTGTTCCTTTTAACATCACATGTAAAGAAAAGAGTTGTTCTCATATGGCTGCTAGCTTTCCCTTCCATAGGGCAGTGTGACAGAACCAGAAACAGAACCTTTTCTTGTCTTTATTCAGTGTAGCTGTTTGATTTTGCTCTCATTGGTTTTCCACCTATTTGGGTGAATTGCTTTGATAATGCTTATTACACCTTACAATTAGAATTATTCCACTTAAGAAAATTTTATATTTAAGATATTATTTTCAATCTAAATATTAACTTTTAGGAGAAATAACTTGTACTGTTGCCTTTAGCTTCGTAACGGATTCTGTATTATTTTCTATGGCTTTGTGATGGATTCTATAGTAGGCAAACCAAGCTTGAAATTGAGGCTTAAGAGCATGAAGTGAAGTGGTGTCTATTTCCCAGTTTGATTTTAAATGGTTTTCATGTATTATGTCTCTGTGGCTGCATCTACACGAGTCGCTTACTGCACAGTAACTCGTTACTTACTGCACAGTAGCTTGCAACCTGTATGTACTAGGCCTGAGGTTATGATTTGCCTTCCACAAAATTGATTATTGATTTTTAATGCTTTCAGTGGAACTTACACATTCTAAAAGTAGACACTATTAGAATTGAATGGTAGCAACATCTATTTACATTGCTCATGTAGCTCTGGAAGGATTTTTCCATTTGAAAAGAGCCTTCTAGTGAGAGAAGGTAAGTAGCGTCACCACTGAATTGCAGAGTTGAAAAAAAAATCCCCCTTGAATCCTTGGCTACAACCCCTGGTATGCAAAAGGATCTGCTTCTACTTTATATGAACTATCCTGAAAATCTATCTACCCTGGCTTTGAACACATTGTATAAAAATGGTTCCACTACTCCCATTGCCTGATCCTCTTATTTTTGTTTCTCCCTTGTATATCTAGCCTGAACTATTCTATTCTTAGTTTTCATAGATTCATAGATGTTAGGGTCGGAAGGGACCTCAATAGATCATCAAGTCCAACCCCCTGCATAAGCAGGAAAGAGTGCTGGGTCTAGATGACCCCAGCTAGATACTCGTCTAACTTCCTCTTGAAGACCCCCAGGGTAGGGGAGAGCACCACCTCCCTTGGGAGCCCGTTCCAGACCTTGGCCACTCGAACTGTGAAGAAGTTCTTCCTTATGTCCAGTCTAAATCTGCTCTCTACTAGCTTGTGGCCATTGTTTCTTGTAACCCCCGGGGGCGCCTTGGTGAATAAATCCTCACCAATTCCCTTCTGTGCCCCCGTGATGAACTTATAGGCAGCTACAAGGTCGCCTCTCAACCTTCTCTTGCGGAGGCTGTAAAGGTCCAGTTTCTCTAGTCTCTCCTCGTAGGGCTTGGTCTGCAGGCCCTTAACCATACAAGTGGCCCTTCTCTGGACCCTCTCCAGGTTATCCGCATCCTTCTTGAAGTGTGGCGCCCAGAATTGCACGCAGTACTCCAACTGCGGTCTGACCAATGCCCGATAGAGGGGAAGTATCACCTCCCTGGACCTATTTGTCATGCATCTGCTGATGCACGATAAAGTGCCATTGGCTTTTCTGATGGCTTCGTCACACTGCCGACTCATGTTCATCTTGGAGTCCACTAGGACTCCAAGATCCCTTTCCACCTCTGTGCCACCCAGCAGGTCATTCCCTAGGCTGTAGGTGTGCTGGACATTTTTCCTCCCTAGGTGCAGCACTTTGCATTTCTCCTTGTTGAACTGCATCCTGTTGTTTTCTGCCCACTTGTCCAACCTATCCAGGTCTGCCTGCAGCTGTTCCCTGCCCTCCGGCGTGTCCACTTCTCCCCATAGCTTTGTGTCATCTGCAAACTTGGACAGAGTACATTTCACTCCCACGTCCAAGTCGCTGATGAAGACATTAAAGAGTATCGGTCCAAGGACCGAACCCTGCAGGACCCCACTGCCCACACCCTTCCAGGTCGAGACCGACCCATCTACCACGACTCTTTGGGTGCGACCCTCTAGCCAATTCGCCACCCACCGGACTGTGCAGTCATCCACATCACAGCCTCTTAACTTGTTCACCATTATGGGGTGGGATACCGTATCGAAGGCCTTCCTGAAGTCTAAGTATACGACATCCACCCCTCCTCCTGTGTCCAGGCGTTTCGTAACCTGGTCATAGAAAGAGACTAGGTTGGTCAGGCACGATCTGCCTGCCACAAACCCATGCTGGTTTCGCCTCAGCATAATTTGTCCTGCTGGGCTCTCACAAATGTGAGCCTTGATAATTTTTTCAAATACTTTACCAAGGATGGAGGTGAGACTGACCGGCCTATAGTTGCCCGGGTCCTCCTTCCTCCCCTTTTTGAAAATGGGGACCACATTGGCCCTTTTCCAGTCCTCCGGGACTTGGCCCGTGCGCCACGAGCATTCGAATATTCCCGCCAGTGGCTCTGCAATGATGTCAGCCAGTGCCTTCAGCACCCTCGGATGGAGCCCATCCGGGCCTGCCGACTTAAAGGCATCCAGTTCTTCCAAGTGACTCTGCACCACCTCAGGATCTACGCATGGAAGTCTGGCGCCTTGCTGCTGCCTCTCTACAACCCCAGTGAGAGACTTGTTGTGCCCCTCGCTTAGGAACACTGAGGCAAAGAACTCGTTGAGGAGTTCAGCCTTGTCCCCCCTATCTGTCACCAATTGTTTCTGCCCATTTAGCAGGGGTCCTATTCCTCCCTGGGCCTTCCTTTTACTCCCAATATATCTAAAAAACAATTTCTTGTTGTCCTTTACTTGGGTTGCCATCCTCAGCTCCATGGTAGCTTTGGCCCGCCTAACTGCCTCCCTACAAGCACGAGCAGAGGAGGTATATTCATCTTTAGTGATCTCACCCTGTTTCCACTTTTTATGTGCTCCCCTTTTGGCCCTTAGGCTGCCCTGGATTTCTCTGGTCAGCCATGGAAGCCTCCTGGCCCCTTTCCCTCTTTTGCCTTGCTCGGGGATCGTCTTGCTTTGTGCCCAAAGGATCGTTTCCTTTAGGCACAGCCACCCTTCTTGGGCTCCCATCCCATCAAAACTCCTACTCTGCAGTGCTTCCTTGACTAATCGCCTGAGTGCAATGAGATCAGCTTTCCTAAAGTCTAGCACTTTCACCCTACTAGTTACCTTACCCACTCGCCGTCTTATGTTGAATTCTATTATAAGGTGATCACTGTCTCCCAGATAGCTACCGATCTGGAGGTCCCCTATCATGTCATCTCCCGTTGCCAATACCAGATCCAGTATGGCATTCCCCCTAGTGGGACCATGCACCTCCTGTGTCAGGTGGAGGTCCTGTACACAAGTTAGAAACCTGCGTGAGCGATGGGACCTTGCTGTCTGCGTCTCCCAGCAGATGTCCGGGTAGTTTAGGTCCCCCATGACTACCGCCTCTTTAGCTTTTATGGTCTCCGAGAGTTGCCTCAGGAGCCCCACATCTATTTCTTCCCCTTGGTGTGGGGGTCTGTAGCAGACCCCTACCACCAAATCCCTTTCTCCTTGCCCCCCATGTAGCCTAACCCACAATCCTTCTACTTCCTCAACCTCGGATTCTGTCTTGATTAGGGTTGATGTGTATTGCTCACTGACATAAAGTGCAACCCCCCCCCCTTTCTTCCCCGACCTGTCCTTTCTATACAATCTATAGCCCTCAATATGTACCGCCCAGTCATGGGATGAATCCCACCAGGTCTCTGTTAGCCCCACTAAGTCATAGGTGTTTAGTGCAAGCAGGAGCGCTAGTTCATCCTGCTTGTTCCCCATGCTCCTAGCATTAGTACATAGGCACTTGAGCCCTGCGACTGGTGCCTTTGCTGCCCCCCCGCTCCCAGTCCCATGGGGCCCATTGTTTCTTACCTTCTTGTTCCTTACCTGTTCTGTAGTGCTGGCCTCCCCATGGCTTGCAGGTTCCCAATGTTCTCCTTCTTCAGGCTGGGCTGTCCTTGTGGGTGCCACATGGTTTGGTGGTCCACAGCTTCCCCTGCCCTTGTACTCCCCTCCCCCCGACGAGCCTAGTTTAAAGCCCGCCGGAGGAGATCCGCCAACCTAGAAGAAAACACACGCTTACCTTTGGGGGACAGGTGAAGCCCATCCCAGCTGAGCATGTCCCTCATCATGATGTGCGGGTCATTGTCCAGGAAGCCGAAGCCTGCCTCAAGACACCACTGCCGAAACCGCCATTCTGAATAAACACAATCCTTACAATAGGTAAGTCTAAGGAAAGGTCATATTTTGTTTACAATGATTCCCTGTTTTCATCCTGTTCAGGAATCCCTACGTGGAGAGCATGAAGATTTAAAAGGCAAAATCTTCCACAAATTGAAGAGGGATTCAAGGTGTGAGCTATGGCTTGATGGCAGACTGAGGTCCTTATGCAAACGGGAGATCATTAGCCTGAATCCTCCTCTCGGCTATGTTTTGCTCTCAGAATCTTCATGGTTCCTTACGTGATAAAAGAACATGAAGACCATTCTTGCTTCATTCTATCCAGTTATGATCATGATTCTGTGTATTCAGCTAAAACCAAAAAATGGAAATTTGTGGGAGAGTGACCAAGCTGTATGAGGCTTCAAGGACAGGAATATGAGTTGTATCAAAGGTGGTGGAAAATTTTTTTTAAAAGGATGAAGAAGAGGCAGTTGGACTTGACTGAAAGGAGGTCGTTAGTGATTTTAGTGAGAGCAATTCCTTCAGAGTGAAGTGGCTAAAAAAACAGATTGAAGAGTGCCAGAGAGAAAGAGAATAGGTGAGTTCAAGAGTATGGGAGCAAAGTACTCACTTGAAAAGATGAGAGGTGAAGAAGAGGAAAAAATGTAATATAGGTAGAGAGAAGGGGAAAAAAATGGGAGAGGCATGCATTTTTAGTGGGGATACAGGTGCTTATTTGAAAACAAGGCAAGAGATCATTTAGGGATCAAGGAAAGAGAGAGATAAAAGTATCAAGTAAATGAAAAAACTGGGTGTAGGTGAAATCTAAGGGGCAGGTTGTGGGACTAGATGAAGAAAAGGGGAAAGATCTCAGATCCAGAAAAGATGGAAAGGACAAACAGATGAAAGCAAGGAAGAGGACTTTTTTCCCCAGGGCCATTATGCACACTATAAGCAAGAGATGAGGGATCAGAGAAGAGTAGGAGTGTTGGGGGAATTAAAAGGCAACGGGTGTCAGATGCTGGGGAGAGGAGAGTTGTAGGCACATGCTGCAAAATCAATGGATTGGCAGGAGGGCAGAGATACTTAAAGGCTGGAAGTACTAAAAGGCATGAAAGGAACAGGCGATGATGGAAGTGTGGAAATGGTGGTGAGAGGGACTGAAAGGAACACTGTTTCTTTCTCTTTCTCCAAGTCTCCCTCTCACCAACATCTCTACACTTTGTCCTGTCATAAAATGGTCCTGGCAGTAGAGGTTATCAGGAGACTTTTGGGGGGCTCTACTGCTGAATGAGGAGGAGAGGTGACAGGTCTTGCATTTGAATAGGTCAGTGTTTCCCAAACTTTTGATACCTAGGGTCCCCATTTTTTCTGGATTAAAATTGGTGGCACAATTCACTCTTACACCTGAAATGTGTGTGTGTGTGTGTGTGTGTGTGTGTGTGTGCAATCTTCAAAACAAAGGAAATCATACCATCTTTCTTCAAACAAAGGATTAGTCTCTATACCAGGAATTCTTAACCTTCTTAGCCTCAAGGCACTACTGCATAATTTTTCTGAATTTTATAGGACCACTGCTGAAAATCACTGAGATAGATCTAAATTCCAAAAAGATACAGAGGGGGACCTTGAGAAAAAACGTTGAGAAGCACTGATCTAGCTGGTGCCATTTAGGGGTGGTTGGGGCAGACCTCACACTGCTGTGCCTTGCTCTTTCTGCTGTCTACCTCCTGCCCCTTCCCACTCCCTGGTCTCTACCTTAGGGGTCAAAGGCAGTCCCTGCTGCTGAGGTTGCTCCTCCAGGGTCCCACATGTTGGCAACCATTGCCATGGCCCCTTGTACCTGTGCGGGCCGGGAGCGGTCCGAGGCTTTCGGGGGCGCGCGGTGGGCTGTGGCCGGGAGCCCGCTATGGTAGGGCGGGTACTTTTGCACGACGGACTAGAATTAGGCACAGACTCGTAGCGGTTAATTAAAGATTGTTTTACTTACACCGTAGGTGGTCGCGGTGCAGGCAGGAAAAACTTTCTTGAGTTGCAGTTACAGACAAACACAAGTGGAGTTTGCTAGGCTCCGCCGAAGACACACACATGGAGTTTGCTAGGCTCCGCAAAAACAAACACGACAGAGCTCTGGATACCCTTGACAAGCGCGCAAAACCGTAGATACGTCTTAAGAATTTAACGAACGAGACAGGAAGAGGTTGGTGGTTGATCAGGCCGCCAAAATTCTCTGAGACACACACAAAGTTTCTATTACTCTGCCACGTGCTCAGAGTCCCCATGAGATGGTTGTGGAGTCCTCTACAACTTGGGCAGAAACTGCTCAAACTTCTTATACGACTAGCAAGCCAATCACTAGCCGCCACGTGGGAATAATTTAGAAACAGCCAATAGTGGGAAACAAATTTACATACGGGTGGCGGGAACTCCTTTGCACCGGGGTTTTCTCTATGCAGCTGAGAATTGCACCGTGCAAAGAAAGCTCCATGTTGCGGGAAATAATTCTGCAGTGCCGAAGCGCACACAGAATCATTGGGTCATAACATCCCCCCTTGCTGAAGGCACAGCTGAATTATACTACATGCTCGTCACTCGGGTCGCCAGCAGCTCTTACAACGGGTTGTTGAACTAAACGGGTAAACACAAAATCAGACAACATAATATATTCGTCCTCCAGGGATCGAATCAAATAATAGCCGGCACAAATACATACACACACAATTATATTCATAATAAAGAATTGAACTATTAGGGCTTCAGTGGGCGTCATGGTGAAGTCGCACGTCAAGCCCTCACTTCTTCGATGATGTTGTCCTTCTTGGGGCTTCTCTCTGCCACGCACTCTGAATTCCAGATCTGTGAAAAGAATTCTCTTAAAACAGTTATTTCACTAATACTACAAAATTCACATGGAACCGCACGACAAGGCAGTCAATTAAACTCACTATCACTCCCAAAACATATAATACAGGTGTTTGAACACAACTCTACTCTGGACAACCCTCTCTTGTACACTCAAGAAGATGAAAGCATTGAGGATTCGTCATCCAGTTCTTCTAAATAATGAAAACCTAACTCATACGCCAGTTGCCATTGGCCTGCGTCTCCTAAAATCTGAAGTTGCCGCTTATTGAGTCCAGAACGTTGTAGGAGAAATCCAAACAGGAATTACTCCTCTGGTGTTCTCTGTGGCAACAGTGGGAGATTAGATTCGCGATGTCTTGCGCCTTGAGCCTCGGTCGGGTGTCGACGTTCCCGATCACTAGATATTCTTGGCTCCATCAGGATACGCAGTCGTGACAACTGACGAAGAAGATTACTCAAACTCCATGGACATGAGATCTAGCCATGAGGCTAGAGCCTCGTTGGATTCCATCCCAGATTCTCCGTAAAGCTCTTGTAGCTCTGCCCAAACATGAGTGTGACAGGTGGCAGTGCAAACTGCACCCTGTGCATCAGTCACTGGGTTGATCGTGGCTACAGGACGAGCTGTTGCTTCGGGAGTCATTGCTGTTATTGTTTCAGGCAGGAGGGGCGGATGCACTCCTCTGCTCGATTCTCCCTTCCGTCGGCAAGAAGGTGTGGTCGCTGGAAGCGACGCTGCGTCGGTGGGCGGGGTCGCCGGCCGAACTCTCGCGGGTTCCTCGGAAGCTCCACCCTTCTCTTCCGGTTCTTCCACGTGGTCTCCCTCTTGCTCGGCGCCATCTTGGAGCGGCGTCTCAAGATTTTCTTTCGCAGCCATCTCTTTAGCCGCTTGAACGGCCACACGCAGCTGGGCTCTCAAACTTGCATTTTTCTGTACTAAATTGGTTACTATATGAAACATTGCAGTTAACATTTTCCCCTTGTCATACCTCGGGGCTACCCTTCCATCTGCGGCACGTTCCTCCGTCTCTAAATCTTCGCAGAGCTCGGATGGAAGCTCGCAACTCCTCAATTTAGACGCCACCATGAAGGGGCTGAACCAGTCAATCTGTACCGGTTCCTCACTCTCTCGTGCACATCTTAGGCAACGGGCACGCTCCTGGGCGAGGGCCGGGTTTACTGCGCCTGCTGGGCTGACTCTGGCGAGGGACACAATCTCGAGGGGCCTAAACAGGACCCGCTCATCATTCATTATACACCCGAATGCCGCGGGGTGAAGATACACTTCCCTCTGTCTTGGGGCTCCGTCTTCGGAAGCTCCCTCTTCTCCCTTCAGCGAAAGATGTCTGCTGATAAACCTCTCACCCGTTCCGCCCGCCTGGTGGTAAGCGATATGCACCTCCAGTTCCATGATGTTTTCTACTTGGCGTTTTCCACTGCACCAAGGGCAGTTCTTAACTAATTCTAGTTCCATCGTGCTTTCCCTGGATCCCATCCTCGTCGCCGTGTGCGGGCCGGGAGCGGTCTGAGGCTTTCAGGGGTGCGCGGTGGGCTGTGGTAGGGAGCCTGCAATGGTAGGGTGGGTACTTTTGCACGACGGACTAGAATTAGGCACAGACTCGTAGCGGTTAATTAAAGATTGTTTTACTTACACCGTAGGTGGTCGCGGTGCAGGCAGGAAAAACTTTCTTGAGTTGCAGTTACAGACAAACACAAGTGGAGTTTGCTAGGCTCCACCGAAGACACACACACGGAGTTTGCTAGGCTCTGCAAAAACAAACATGACAGAGCTCTGGATACCCTTGACGAGCGCGCAAAACCATAGATACGTCTTAAGAATTTAACGAACGAGACAGGAAGAGGTTGGTGGTTGATCAGGCTGCCAAAATCCTCTGAGACACGCACAAAGTTTCTATTACTCTGCCACATGCTCAGAGTCCCCATGAGATGGTTGTGGAGTCCTCTACAACTTGGGCAGAAACTGCTCAAACTTCTTATACGACTAGCAAGCCAATCGCTAGCCGCCACGTGGGAATAATTTAGAAACAGCCAATAGTGGGAAACAAATTTACATACGGGTGGCGGGAACTCCTTTGCACCGGGGTTTTCTCTATGCAGCTGAGAATTGCACCGTGCAAAGAAAGCTTCATGTGGCGGGAAATAATTCTGCAGTGCCGAAGCGCACACAGAATCATTGGGTCATGACAGTACCAATGCCAGGAGCATGGGAAGAGTGGAGGGGATGAACTGCATAGTCTGCATCCACCTGTTCATGCATTCCTGAGAGTTGGGGAGAAGGCAGCAGAGGGGCTGCCTGGGGGCAAGGAAGGGTAGGTGGAGGTAGTAGTAGCAGCTCCAGTCCTCAGAGGAGCAGCCACAGGCACCACTGGAGTAGCTAGGGCAGGTGCAGCATAGCGGACAGGGGAAGAGAGCATTTACCCCCTTACACAGGGGAATCTCAGGGCATACTTCCATTCCTCTTGCAGCATGTTAGTGTGCTGCTGCACATCCTTTGGAAATCACTGGAATAGATTGTCATGTGCTGGTTGAAATCCATGGTGTTTAAAATAGGACTATAAGTAAAAGGAGACAGAGAAGTCAGGAAGACAAGAGGAGGAGCAGGAAGAGGGTACCAGGAAGACTATTATTGGAAGCAACTTTGAATAGAAGAAAAAAGACTTGCACCTTAGGTATGAATTGCAGGTAGGATTACAGAGAGATGAAGGGGAACTAAAATGGGATGGGACCTCTTTCAAAACAGGAAGTTTTGAAACAAGAATACTTGCAGGCACCTAGTCTCAGGTAAGGGTCTGTCTTAGTTGAACAGCGGGCGTGTCTACACGAGATGTTTTACTTGAGATTAAAGTTAATTACTGCACAGTAAGTGTCACTGTTTACAAATGCAGATGCTTACTTCACAGTAATTTGTTCTAATTGCCAGTACATTTGCTACCTGTAAATACAAGTAGAAAATTTACTCCCAATTACTTACTGCTCAGTAGCTCATGTGTAGAAGGCAGACTGGGAGCAAATGTGCTCCCCGTCAGCCAGGCAGCAGGGGGAGGGAAATTGCTCTTTGCCCCCAGGAGCTGCCTGCTGCTGGGCAGGCTCTGCCACTGAAGCTCAGGTGGGGATGATGTGCCCCTGCCTTGGCAGCAGGGAGCTCCCCACCCCCACTTTGTGATCATGATCAGGGAGCAGGGGCTTGGAGATTCTTATCTCCCAGCCCTAGCTCTGTGGTTGTGGGGTCTTGGCTGGGAGACTCTTATCTCCCAGCCCTAGCTCTGTGGTCTTGGGGCCTGGGCTAGGAGATTCTGATAAGAATTTCCAACCCAGGCCCCCTGACTGTGGAGCTAGGGCTGGAAGATAAGAATCTCCCATCCCTGGCTCTGCAACTGCAATTGCGGAGTGGGGGCTGGGAGCTCCCTGATGACAGGGCAGGGGAACTTTGTCCCTGCCCTGGCTTTCAGTGGTGGAGTCTACCCTGGCAGCAGGCAGCTCCTTGGGGCAGGGAGCAATGTCTCAGCCCTTTCCAGGAAACAGCCATCTCTTGGCCCTGTGATCCCTGCCAGCCCCTGGGCTAGCACCCAGGGGGAGCCTACAGCTCCCCTGGCTGCTGCAGGGGGCCAGTAGGGGGCTGGTGAGGGTGGGAGCAAACTGCTGCCATGAGTAGCAAATCTGCTCCTGCTTCCTTGCACATGTAGATGCCTGCCCTGGGTGGGTTTCCTCTAGAGAAAATCATTCTAGAGTAATCCCACCTTGGAGCATTTGCACATGTAGATGCACCCACTGTAGACATGGTGAATCCAGGTTTGCCCATTTTTATTGTTCTGTTCTTTATCAGCATGTCTCTTCAGTCCAATAAATCTCCACAGCTTTGATACTTCATTTGCTACAGTTTGCTCCTTCTGAGTGCTCAGCCTCAGGACTGAAAAATGGCTTTGCACTTACCCAGAGCTTGCACTTACTCAAATGTCATGTATGTAAGGCTCATTAAGTACATAGCACTGTGCTGTGGTAGTAGCAGTCCCCAAACTGAATAACTCTTATCCTTTCCAAGGCTTCTAAATGAAGCCCTGACACTGAGTAGATCCCCTTAATGTCAATGCGTCTAATGGCAGCCCTTTGACAGCTGCTCCCTTTCATCATCTCCAAGTACTTAACCTTACAATTACATTATAAAGCAGACAGTGGGCCTTAAAGATGCTATCACTTAAGTCAGAGATATCAAAGATATGGCTCACAGGACATAATTTGGGGTATAGACCCCTGATGTGATATGTTTTGGAGGTGGTGGGGTGAGGAATGGCTGCATTAAACTGTGTGACTCTCTCATGCCACTTGCCCTGTTGCCACTACTGCTCACTCTGATACCAGAGGTGGGTCTGGATTTAGCATGCAAAGAGCATGTGGTTAGGATCTGGCCTGGGGGTGGGAGCAAGTAAGTTTGACATCCCTGACTTAAGTGATTTAAGTTTTCAACCCAGTGGTTCTCTCAGGGGTGCTGTGGTGGCAGTGGTAGCCAGATAAAACTTCCCTGTGTACAGGGCTGAAGCATGTGTAGGCTTTGCTGCTAACCCTAAAGCAGGCATAAGAACTAGCTCATGCTGAAGCTCTTCTGGGTCTCCCACCTTCCCTCCTATGCTCTTCCCATATTCCCAGGAGATGCTGTGCAGGACCATACCAGAAAGGGTCGCAGTATGAGCAGGCTTTGTTGCCTGCTTTAGGGTTATCAGAGAACCTGAATGAGGCAGGGAAATGCATATGTGCCACCACCTTGTGCACCAGGTGTGCAGGAAAGTTTTACCTGGAACCAGTGTCATCCAGTTGAGAGCCACTTAGTTAAGTTGAACACAATAGTGGTTTTCATTCAGGGGTGCTACCACATTAAAAAAAATTGTGAAGGGGGACCCTGACTGAAAAGGTTGAGAACCACTGATTTAACCAATAGGTAGATAACTAGAGTATATTAAAATGTAGGCTAGGTCTGTGGTCTGCAAGGGCTTAAATTGCAGCCTGTGGGCTCTAACCTGGTAACTTCTTTCCTCATCACCCTGGCTATTGCCTGGGTCTCCAGGCTCCCCCTTCCTCCTCTGGCATTTGTTCTCCCTCCTCTTTATGACAACCTTTAAGATGTCTGAAAACTCCTATCATGCCCCATTAATTTCCTTCTCTCCATCATCACCACCCCCCAAGTCACTCCTAATGCAGCCACATCTTTCCTTCTTGGATCCTTCACTAGCTCCTCCTGTCTCATTCTTTCTCAAGTTCAAGGTAGTTTTTTTTCTCATCTTCAAGAGTCTTGCCTTTCCCACTTTCCTCTGTTCTTCTATTGCCCCTTGCCTCTTTTGTCCTACCATTGATGGCAGCTTCATATAATGTTGGCTACAAATGTCCAACTCGGGATCCTTAAAATTCTAGTTTATTAGGCGGATTGAAACACTGTAATGAGTTAAATCATAAACCTTGGGGCTGGTCCCCCCACACACACACATGCACACACATACACACACACACAGTAGCAGGCTACAGAGTCAGGTATACCTATCCTACAAGCGCTGGAGTCTGTTGTTGAGGCTTCTTTCAGCGTGGTGTTATCTTCCAGAAGGGGGTCACCGGCTGGTCCTTCTGGCTGGACAGGTCTGGTCGAGTTGGAGATCAAGAGGGTGCCACTGAGGGTCATTTTTCACTGCCTTTTATCTGTCCTTGGCAGACTTTGGTGACTCCCCAGTTTTCAGGTTTGCCCAATCCAGGGGTCATTGACCCTCATGGGACTTCCCTCCCTCAGTGGCTACTGGACGGCATCTGTCAGCCCCAGGGGTCGTCCGCATGTACGTGCAGGTTTGGGAGTCCATTGATGAATTTTGAATAAGGCTCTGGGAGCGGTTGATCTGGAGATACTCAGCCCAAAAGTTGGTCCCCGGCGTTGATTAACTCAGGCCAGGGCTTCTAGCCCTTGATCAGTGACTTTAGAGATTTCCTGGTTGCTACATTGTCTTCTACTGAGTTTTTCCATTGGTTGATCTGCAGCTTCCAGGTGATAATTGTGTCTGCTGCTATGTTACACATTCAATCACTGATTCACTCGCTCTTTCAGTGGCCAGCCTGATACAGAGAAGGACAGTTTAATTCCTGTCCTTGTTAACATTGTTACAATGTATAATTTACTTATGAAACTAAACACATTCAGTTGAAAGTTGAAAGGTGAGGAGTATAAACTATAAGCTACAAATGCCATGGCACACAAATAGATAAAAATACCAAACTACAAGGGGAGATACAAAATGCACACATACAAATTTTAAAACACAATTCCTTATCTTAAAGTGAAAGAGAGAGGAAGGAAGAAAAGGTAGAAAAAGAGAAACATATCCAGCAAATGCAGGCAAGAGGAAAAGGGGGCTTTCTGCTACACTACCAGTGAGCTTTCTTCTCCAACAGCCATCTTGGTGTTCTCTTCCACACTGCCCCATTCACGTAGGACATCCAACCTAAATCCATCAATGAAGCCACCTCACTTGTGATGCCTGCAAGAAATCAGCATAATTCAGGACTAACTGGCTGTATTTAAGTCCATTATCTTCAGAATGATCAGTTCAAACAATACCTATGTACAGAACCACATGATTATGTTTCCATTGTTCTTGTTTCCTCCCTTACCCCTACCCTCCATTGACTTGTCCAGTGCTTAGCACAATGTGGGGCCTGACCCTGACTAAAGCCTTCATGTACCAGTTCAATACAGATAGTGAGTAATATCAGTAAGAAGTGGAGGTTGCAGGATCATGCCCTTGCATCTCAGCTGGTGCATCTACATGTGCACTTTACTGAGGAGTAAACTAATTAGCTCCTCAGTAAAGCATCACCATCTACATGTGCACCGGTGTTACGGCACAGTAAATTAATTAAGTCTGCTGTAAAATAGTACTGTTGGGGACAGCACTACCTTACAGCAGAGAACTTTACTTCACTGAAACATGTGTGGATGCCAACCCCAGGTATAAATTGCACCTGGTCAGTGAGGACTTGCTCTCTAACCTGACTCAAAGTGCTGCTGTCCTGGGCACATGTATAGGTGCTGTGCCCAGGAGCAGTGTACTCCAGCACAAACCATACCAGAGTTTATTGCATCACATCAATTGCATGTGCAGATGCACCCAGCATTTCTTTTTGTGGTAAGAATAGCTTTCTTTGTTTTTCATGCCTAGTGCACTTCTGTTCTGAAAAGAGGCTATCTAGATACTACGGGCCAGATAGGCAAGGGGACCTTTTGGAGTCTAACACCTTCCTTTAGTGCCTACATCCAAAATACATGTAAGCACCTAATCCCCCTAAGCACCTAAGTTCCTCTGAGAATTCTCCTGGGTGCCTAAGGTTCTGCTGCTGGGCATAAACAGAACTGTTTATGTCTTGACAGTTAGTACAAAAATAGCTTGCAACTTGTTACACAGCTAAACCCCAATAGGATTCACAGCCTTACCCTCTTCAGGATCTATTGTAGCATCTGATTTCAGAAGTGTGCTCAGAGTACCTTTTACTGGGCACTGAGCCTATTGCTCCACAGTTTATTGCTCTCGGGAAGCTCCTGGGTGCATGGTTTACATGTGCACCCAGAGTGCAATGCATTGAGCCAGGTCACAGCAACCCTGACTGGCAGGGGGGCCTGGGGTCAGCCTGCCAGCCTGGCATTGCTTTGACTGGGCTCAATGTGCTATGGAGAAGCTGGCTGGGGCATGTGGGCGCTTCAATATGGGGCTAGCCAGCAGGCAGCCCCTGCACTGAAACACCCTCATGTCTCAGGCAGCCAACTCAGCTGCAGACTTGTATTTACTAATAAGTTTTGTGCACTCTAATAGAGACACATGTGTAGATGCTGAAACATTTATTGCACAGTTAATTAGGCAACTAAGCAATAAATGTCTCATGTAGGTGTGCCCACTCCATATGAAACCCAACCAGGAGCCGGAGGCATCCTTTCTATACACAAGTGGCTAGTGCACTCCTCGGAGACATGGGAGGCCAAGTTTCAGTTCCTTCCTCAGCCTGATTTAGAGCAGAACCTGGAACCCAGATCTCTGAGTAAAGTACCCTAATGATGGGATGCTCCAAAGAGGCTCTTTCTCTCTTCTTGTAGCTGTCCCAGTTTATATAAAAATAGTTAAATATTTATTGGCACAAGGACTGGATCCTGGTCTCCCGGAATAGCCAGGCATTCTCAATTTTTTTCTGGCTCATGAATGAATATTTAAGAAATATGTATCAAATGGATTAGTTTGAGGGAGAGAGGGAATCCCAGCCCAGAATCCCAGCATTAGGACATTTTTCTAGGAGGCAGGAGAACTGAACTCAAATCAGATAAGGGAGAGATTAAGACCTGGGTCTCCATCATGCCACTGACTCCAAAATGCAACCCCACAGCTACCATTTTTGGCACAATAAGACTAGTCTGGCTGACTCCAACTGGGAATTCCAAGCAGCTATTTGGTGGAGTGCAGATTAGATCCAAAAATCACTTTAGCATTTTCTATTGGCTATCTTGGGTAGTGCCTGCTCTTTATGGCAGCTGCCCATTCTGAGACACCTAAATCTCTCCATGCATTATGTAAGGATCCTCAGGTTGCAAAATCCACTAAGGACACCTAAACATTGGGGATTGCAATGCTTGGGACCATATAATGTGTAAGTCCCTCTTGTTAATCTAGTTTGACCCTTTTACTTGGCTCTGGCCTGAAAGTGAGCATAAATGCTAGAGTTGTATGGGATCTTTGAATTAAATCAAGCCCATTGTGTTCAAATGTCATACAGCTGACCTGTTCTGTACATGTATTCAGTCATATCTGCTGACCTATGTTAGAAAAATGAGTTTTGATGATTTTTGTTGTTAGCTCTGTGGAGCCATTACTGCAAACAGTGGGAGCAGAATTCTTTTCCACTTCGTATCTTGTCAACAGCACTGGCAGTGGCTACTCAGTTCCCATTAGTAACACATGGGCAAGCTCACTGAAGGCCAAGTGTTGCTCAGGTGTGGCTTTGAGCACAAATTGGGCTACAGAACTCTAATTGACTCTTGACCAGCTACAAAAAGAAAAGAGCACCATTCAATTTGAATAGCACAGGGTGAATTTTGGAGGGCTACCAGGTAGACAAAACATGTGCAAATTAAACACATCTGATGTGAAATCTTTAAGACATAATATATGTGCAATGCCCTGCTATTCTTTTTTATGAAGTCACGTTTCAGAGATGAATCTAACTTCAAGTCCACAAGGACAGCAATTGATATCTTTATTTTTGATGAGTGGACATGTTGACTTCTCTACGCAAGAGTGTTCTCCCTTTCTTGGATAAAATCTGAAAGTATGTCATCTTGTTGAATCAGTCAAGCCAGCATAACATGGATTCTCTGTGAGGATGGAATTTTAGTCAGCTAAGCTAAGTTTTAAAGCGAAGGCTTTAATGTCTGTAGCTTCCAAGACCAAATCAGAAAATGAGGTAAAAGTAGTTCAGTAAAATGTGCATGCGGTTAGTCATAATTCCATTGCTATCTTTATATTAATCCGTTCAAGTGGATTTTTTTACATAATGAGTTGGTAACGGAGCCAGTTTTCCACTAGAACTATTTTTCATGGCTATTTGTGCTACATTGTGGTTGTTTCTGTATAACAACTGGCTACATATAGTTTAACCGTGTAGTAGAACACTCTGCAACAATATCTGGTAAAAGCAATTGATTTAATTTAAATAGAGTCTGAAATTGAAGGAAGGGACTAAATTCTAGTCAGTACATTTTTGTGGCTTGCTGAGTCTGATTTGACTCGATGGATTCAGATAGCTAACTCAGATTCTTATGCACACAAAATCATCCATAGATTATGTGATATGAATGTCTCAAATGGCAGGAAATGTTTTCACAGTGATTTTGTTCAGTTTGACAACATTCCAAGATGTAAAATCTATTGTGTGGGGTTGAAGACAAATTTTATATGTTACTCTAAAACAGGGATGCCCAACTGGTGCCCAGGGCCCAAAGGGTTAAAGTGCAGCCTGTGGATATCAGCTCAGTCACCACTACCCTCATTGCTGCTGCAGTGGCCACTAGGGTCTCTGGGGCAGGGCAGGGTAGCTTGCTGCTTGTGCAGTGGAGCTTGAGCTTGCACATGGTGGGGTACGGAGCAGTGGCAGGCAAACCTTACATTGTGATGGGGCAGTTGGCACAGGCCCAGGAGCCCGCCTGGTGTGTAGCCCTCACAGCCTATAGCCCACTCAGTGTGCAGCACAGGGCCTGTGACTGGCGTAGCCTGTGACCCTAGGTGCTCTGAAGTTGTTAGGACAGCCCTGCCCTAACTCATTATTGAATTTATATCTGACCCATGTATCCAGAATTGACTCTCTCTGGCACTGTTAAAGACACACAGACAGTTAAAAGAAAATGTGCAATGCATCTAAGTTATTTATTATGCCCTTATTTTTATCATAGCATCTAGATGTCCCAACCAAAACCGGGCCCCTATTGCTCTGGGTAGCGTACAGGCACTCAGTCTCAAAGGGCTTAATAGTCTAAGTAGACAGGACAAGCAAAAGGTGGGAGAAAGAAGACAGTGCTATCAGGAATATGTCTGTATAGGCAGAGCCTGGCGTTGGGGCACTGAAAATGTTCAGCCAAATAGGTCACAAGAATAAAACGGAGTAATACAATAGCCAATAATACAGGGTCATGTGAATATTATCCAATAGCTGAGAACAGGGGTGCTCAACCTCTGGCCCATGGGCCAGATGCAGCCCATAGAGCTCCCAAGAGGTTGGGAAATTAATATTGTTACACCTCCCCCACTGCCAAATTTCCACACCCCCTTCCCCCAAAAGAGCCAGATTGGGCCCAGGCCATGCTCCCTTTCCCCCACATGGCTGAATTGAGGCCAGGCCATGCTCCCTCCCCCTAGTGTAGTAGAATTGGGGCCAGAGCACACCCCCTTCCACCCTGTGGCAGAATTGGGGTTGGGTCATGCCCCCTTTTGCCCTGCAGCTGAATCAGGGCTGGGCTACACCCTCATCCCCCAGGGCTGGATTGGAACCAGGCTGCTTCCCTTGCATGGCCAGATGGGGTCCTGTGAAGCTTGCCACCAGCTGGATCCAGCCCACAGACAGACTGGGCATTACCCAGCAGGCCAGATGGGGAAAAAGATTGGGCACCACTGGTTTAGTGATTAAAAATCATCACGTTTTCCACATAGAACCTGCTTCTGATCCAATGGAATTCCACAGGAGAAGGAGATGGATTTTTAATTTGAGTTTTTAGTTTAGCTAAAAATGTGTTAAAATTCAGGTAGCTACATAGTAACTTGCCTATCAACAACATCTCTGGAGGTTGGCCAGCAGGATATGATTTTCAGATAAACTCAGCTGCAATTTATACTGAGGAAATTGGAGTCAGACACTTGTTTCAGGGATTAGCGTTATTTTGGGGAGTTATGCTAGAGATGATTTCAACCTGATCCTTTGAGCCAGAATCCCAGATACTTTTTCAGTGCTGCTACAAGAAAGCATGTACGTGTTGAGGGGGGCATGAAGGGAAAGGGAGAACATGGGAGAAAAAAGGGGAAAATGGTTTTAAGCAAGGGGTCTCAAAGATGGATCAGATCCAGCCTGCAGAGACCTGCAATGTGGACCATGGGTCTTGGACTGATTGCATGTGGTGCATGCATCATGTGCCTGCCCTGACCCCATATGCTGCATGTGCCATACAGAGTCAGTCTGGCTTGTGCTGCATGTGGTGTGTGGTGCTGGAGCCAGTGCCGCAGTTGCTATGTGTGGCATGGGGGAACGGTCTGGGGTGTGTGCTGCATGCAGTGCCCCACTGGACTGGTCCTAATTACTCTGGAGCTAGTTTGTTTTGGGCCCACAGACCTGCACCATGCACCAGAGCCAGTGTGTAGGTCCTGTCCCGTGCAGGCACCTCATGCAGTGTGCACCCTGCACCAGCTCCATGCAAGAGCCCTGGACTGAGGCTGACATGTGCTGCATGCAATATGAAGGTTGTGCACTGCTTGAGGTGCCCATGTTGGTCCAGCTCTTGAGGGGCCGGATGAGTCTGACACACCTGCTTTAAGCAATCTCTGTCTCCTGAATTTTGGCCTGAGCTGGGGGTCTCCTGGTTCCCAGAAATATGGTCCTCTGTGGATTAGTTGCACTAGAAGAGAATAGTTGACAGCACTGCATTCTAGATATGTCCTCTAATTCAGTGTGGGCCAACCGTTTTGGCAAGCATGCCACAAATCAGCCCTGAAGCCTCCCCGAGTGCAACTCCAATCTTTTCCTCTGCCTAATCTGCAGCTCTGCTTTCAGTTCCCTGCCCTGTGCTCCCTACCTGATCTACTGGTCTCCTTTCTGCTCCCTCCCTAATCTGCCATATGTCACATACACAGACTTCCTGTGTCACTTGTGGCATGTATGCTGCAGGTTAGCCACCACTGCTCTGAGTCATGCAGGTGCCTCCTGACCAGTCCCTTAGTGTTACCACAGCATCATTCAGATTTTTGCCTTACGTGTTCAAGTGTATCCATCCTGTTTTGAGTAAATGACATCTCCTTTCAAGTTTTTCTATCAAAAACGTAGTAAATGCATTGAACTGAAGATACACCTACACGCTTCTGCTGTCTTTCAAAAGACATCACAAGTTATGTATCCAGGGCTGTGTATATCTCTGGTGACCTTGGGTACTTTGCGTATGAAGGGCAGAATGAAGCTGGGGTGGATCTGGGGAGGGGTGGAATGCAGTGATGCAGCCACATCTCACTTTGATTTCTGCGCCACCCAAAGTTTAAAACCAACTGCCTGGCACAAGCAGCAATATTTCTATTCAGGCAGCAGTAAAAGAGTCACTTGACTTCATGGCTCATTGAATCTACCCAATTCCTTCTAAACTCTTGATTCCACGGGCCTCTCCTTTTATTAATAGTCTTATTATTCCACTAATCAAGCTATCCTTTCTTCTGCAATTCTGCTATCTGTTCCTGGTAATGTAGCTCCTATTTCACAGCCCTACAGACACTTTTTAACTCTAGCTAAAACCATTAATTCAGGTGTGGAAAAATTCACTCAGGTGAACATCAACTCAGGTGGGAAAATAACTGTCAATGAATCATTGGGTGCACTATCAAGATGCTCAAGAAGGTTTGATTTTTGTTTTATGAATCTGAAAGATGTTCATTTAATTTGAATGACTGCGGGATTAAAGAAACAACATTTCTTGCCTAGTGTGTGCTCGTATGTAGTGCACGCATGTGTGTTACCTATTATTATTTTATTCTGTGCTATCCTTGTATTAGTCTACCCCAGTTAAAGAAAACTGAGGACTGTTAATTCCATGTATCTTCCATAAGTCAAATAAACACTAAGCCATTTATATCAGGTTTAGGATTCAAATTACTGGTGTGAAGTATTTATCGTTTATCATATGCTGTGTATTTTAATCACAACTTATGAAAAGGACATAATAGACTTGAGTCAGCAGGCACAAATGAGGACAGAGTTTTACTGAAGAAATTGTGGATACAGGAAAAGGCCACCACCCTTCCAAAATGCCCATTTGGGCGATTCAGTCAGTCTGAAAGAGAAGTGTATTTATCATCTTTGATGCCTCCAGCTCAATGGTTAGTGCATATTAGATTCCACAAAAGACAGTGGGTCAAATTCATTTCTGACACATCTCAATTGACTTCCATGGTTACATTCTTAGGATCAATCTGAGCCAATAATAAAGCAATAGTGTGTGTGTGTGTCTCTGCACTCTCTGCCTGAGACCATGCAGCATAAAGCCTAGGGGCTGTTGCAGTTGCAATTTGCTCGATAAATCTCATTCCTTTTGTTGACCTGCAGAAATTCGCATTCTGAAAAAAGTAATTTAAGCGTTCATTTGAATGTATATGCGTTTTGCTAATTTGTTTTATCTTGCATGGAAATATTGGTATAAAAGGTGTTTCAATTATGCTCTGAGGCAGGGACCTATGCATTCTCCACAGTCACAAAGACTTTAAATGGAGTTATTTTTCTGTCTATAATCGTTCCCCCTTTTAAGTACCCAGGCAGAAAAAGTAAGTTTACTGCTCCTAGCACAATGGCCCTCTTCACTTTTAGGTTTGGGAGACCTGGGTGACCTACGAAAGTTAATTAGAAGGTTAACAAAGACTAAGGCAGAGTAGAATACATCGCCTCTCCTCCAGCCAAAGATGTCATCCATTAATTAGGGAAATCGTTAAGGTGGCCTTTATTGAATCCATAGAAAATCGGCAGTTGGCGGTCGACAGTTTTGATCAGATTTTCCTCTCCCCAATAATGCTACCCTTAATAGTACGAAAAGCAGAGGGCTTGGGGTGGACCTGGGGGGGTGATGGGCTGGTTAGGGGGGGAAGTAGAGGAGGGTGGGAAGTATGTGTTTCAGCGACATTACAGTTAAACAGCCGCCAATTGTGACGGCTTTGATTCTCAGGCTACATGGCATACTTTTTCCATGATGTAATCTTTATTGAACCTGGAAGCTTGGGGTAGGGGGGAGCAAGAGAAACTCGCTGCTGTTGCTGCTGCCTCTCAGCCGCAGGAAGCTCTGAGAGTTAATATCCCAGGCATCGTGGGCAGAACTCACTGCTTTTGCATGGTAATACACTAGCTGACCCCCATTCCTTCCTAACATTCAATCTGTCTACTTCAGCAAGGGTGAGCAAACAGGCATCTGCACAGCAAACACTTTGTCCTACATTAATACATTCACTATAAGTTGAAGAGCTTTTATGGAATCCTTGCAGTTTTGCTAAAATTCCAAAGTGATGTTGCTATGGTGAACTTCAACTCAAACATTATATAATCCCAGCATTTTTAAATGATACATTTTAACCTATGTAAGCAAGCACTGGCTAGAGTTTAGGGGGATTTATATCTTCATGACTATTTAATTTCTAATTTTGCAGGTCATATTTAAACTACATATTGAACAAGCTTGACCTGCTCCTGTGGTTGTGGAAAGTTTAATGTGTACTTATTGCTAAATTTAATTAAGTCTCTGTGCACTTCTATCTAATTAATCTCTTTCAATGTACTGCTGATCATCCTAGTATTGGAGCGACATTTCACCTGCTCATGAGACGATTACCCTAAAATGATGTTTTTATGTTTAAACTCAGCAGTCAGCCCCACATTCATTGCATCTATTGACTATAGTGATGATTTTGAAAGGTTAAGAAATGTAAGATCTGATCACACTTGAGTGTCTGGATAGTTATCCAACTTTAGTGATGCCAAATGATAGAAAATGTATTTAGAAACTTAAAAAAATAAAATAGTTGCAGGAATATTACTTACAGAATTGGCTTTCTTCATATAAATAATAAATCTGTATAAAAATGTCAGACCATTACATAATACCAGGTCACTGAAAAACATTTCTACTCTTAATTTCTAACTCGACCCCAAATTCTCCTCATAGCAATAGGAATTTTGCTACTATTTCATCCCACCATAACATTCTCAAATGTTAAACATTGGTAGAGACTGCTGCATTCTAGAAAGAAATGATGAAAATAAGATACGTGCAAAATAATACTATTTTATTCTCTGCATTATTTTATACTTTATAGGTACAAGTCAATATTACTTCATTTTGTTTTAAATGAGTAATGCAATTTGTATCTAAATCAGTTTATTAAATCATTAAAACTATTAACATAGAAAACAATTTGTCTGGTAGAAAGCAACCGACAACACATAAATAAAAAATTCCAATATATTAATTAGGAGTCTTCTACTTCCTGATTTCTTAACCTCTGCTCATGTAAATAGTTACATTCATGTCAAGGGAGTGAGGATCACCTAATGAGTAAGGGTCATCATGTTGGAGCATTTGAATGGACATTTCTAAACTTTTTCCCCTAATTTTTTCAGTGGTGGGGATAATACCAAAGTGGGCAACACACTGGCTCTCTTTTTGGATTATCACAGAGTGCTTGGAATGCAACATGCTGCTGGAGGGGAATGGGAGCAGGTGGAAGAGAGGGGAGTGTTTGCAGTTCTTTACTTCTAGAGAACCTTTGTAGGGTTTACCACTAGCTTGACTTAGCTGAACTTCTGAAAAGTGTCTTCTTATGTTGAGCATCTCATTTGAGACATTTAATGCCTAATGTCTAGGAGTGCTGAGTACCTACAGCTCTGGATGGGCCCTAATGTTTTTGTGCCTTTATGCTTTGCCCTATCAGGTATGAGGGATATGAATCCATCATTGTAAAGTACACTGAGATTTACAGATTAAAGTGCCATACCAATGTTTAATACCATTATTATTTTATTATGACGCAGCTCTTCTTCCTTCATATGACTACTTGAAAAGTGACATTAAAGGTCAGCATCCAATGTTGTCATCTGCTCTATGACTTCTGTTGACAGAGTAAATTGAGGCTGTTCCTCTGGAGAAAGACCTTAGAGGGCAGCAATTCACTATGAGCTCCATGGTTTGGATGTGTTCTGAATACTCATACTGGGCTGTCCTTCATTTTGTACTGATTACAATATCTCTGTGAGCTCTGATCCTGTTGGCTGTGATTCATAGCTTTTGTGGCAGAGTGAAGTCAGGGGGTTGATCTGAAGAATGGGCAGTCAGGCCTTAATTCTTGACCCCTACTATTTTCTTATAGCTTTGGTCATGTGTCTTGTGGTAACTGCTGAAGGTTTTGAGAGCTATGGCCACATATCAGAAGGGATTCCTGGATGACGGGCAGCACCTGGCTTAGAGGATTTCTGTAAATCTTTACAGATGGCGAGTCTAGTTTCGTTGCTGCAATAATATTCTTTTATTATTGATGCTCTCTTTGGAGGGATGGAGGCAAAATATGCATGAGGACAGAGTCAGACTGTCAGTGCTGACTTTGGCATCCCTTTGATAATTCTCATTGTAGTATGCAATGACAATTTTTATATAAACTGCAGATGGATAGCACAGTGCCAATGTAGCACTGTGCAGTTGCTCTCTGGAGGCTTCCTTGCAAGCTCCATTGTAGAGGATGTGTGAGAGGGAGGCCAAAGTGTCAAGGGAAAGGAGCCAAGCTGTGGGTGATTAGCTGGCAGTTAAAAGCCCAAGAGGAGAGAAAGCAAGCAGCTGGCTGAGGGGTTCCCAAGGAAGCAAAGCCAGTTGGTTAGACCACAGGCTCTCAGACCCACTTATGGATGGTTTTTTGGACTGGCTGAGGGGGTCCTAAGAGGACAAAGTCTGTGTGTGTGGGAGCAGGCACACTGGCCTGCCTTCAAGGGGTTTCTAGCTATTGTGGACTGCAGAGCGCTTCACTAGCAGTGTAGAAGGTGAAGTGGGGTGCAGTTATTTAGGAAAACCCCTAGTTCTTCTAACTTATACCACGGGCTAGTCTGGCTCTAGGAGGATTCCCAAATAGGGAGGGCAAACAAATGGGCCACAGATAGGCCTTCCTATGATGTTGTTCCTGGAGTTGCAGCCTAGAATCCCACCCTTGGACGCGGGGAATGCACATCCCCATGTCTACTCCTTGAAAACCATCCCCTCTTCCTTCTTTCTTTTCCTTTCTTCTTCATTTCCCCCTGGTTTTGGTTTATTATGCCTCCAGAAGCCTTCCTCTTCCAGGAACAAATTCGTTTTGTTCTATTAACCCTCGTGTTGAAAAGTAAGTAGGAGGGTTTGAGTGGGCCAGTGCAGGAAATTATACTGCTATTATATATTCATCATATTTATCACAGTAGGGTCTAAGAACCGGCCCTCATTTTGCCAGGCCCTGGCCACACTGAGCAACAGATGGTTACAACCCTGAGGAGTTTACAGGCTAAATAGGCAAGGCAGACACAGGGTGTGAATGAGGCATAAGAGGAATGAACAATAAGATGGTAGCAAATGCCACACCAGTCCCAGGATATCTGGGAGGTTGGGTTTTGATAAGCTGAATGAATTTTTAAAAAGGGAAGGGAAGAGAGAAACAGGGCATGGAGAAGAGGTAAGAACGCCTGGGTAGACTGAAACTAAGATGAAGAGACTGTGAGCAATTGGAGCAGGCAATCAGTCAACACAGGGCAGAGAAAGTTCAGTCAAAACTACAGCAAAGTCTCTGAATGTCTAAAGGTTCTTGTTTTCATGGCCCTGGCTGGGCCCCATTTTACTCTCTCTCCTCCCAGTGAGGTAATATTTTCATGAATTGATCCTGTGTAACAGGGGCCAAGGCTGCTGGGGGAGAGCAGCTGGCTGCCACAGCAGGGGAGGGCAGGCTTGCAGTCCCACCCAAGTAGAAATCCCTGTATGTGGCTGGGGAGCCACATGGCAGGAAAAGGTGGAGGAAGCTTTGGTGTGCATGAGCCCAGTGCCTGAAGCCAAGTGGGCAGTCTGCCCCTGCTAACTGTTGGGAGAGGAGCTCCCAGGAGGGAAAGACTACTGGAGACCAGCAGGCAGGCACCCAAGGGATCTGGGGCAAGAGGGCTGCAAGGGAGGTATGGCTTGCAGGCAACATTAACCTTGAGGAGGAAGACTTTTGTTTTTGAAGCAGCTTGCTTGTGTTTATGTTACATTCTGAGTTTTATACAGGAGGACCAGCTTGTGACTATGGGGGCAGGTGTGGAGGCTACAGAAGGATGCCTGGTGGGCACTCTGCAATAAGCAGCCCAGTCTAGGATCAGGGACCCAGAGGGCTAAGGACTGATATAGGAGGCAGCTTGAAGGTCAAAAGCTGCATTGGGTTAGGGGTCCCCAACAAAATGAACATTAAGTAACATCTGTGAGGTATGGGCATGGCTTCAGTGGGGAGAAGGAGACCACAAATATAGCCTGTAAGGCAACTGATGTCCTGAGGTGCTGATAGGGCCATAGGGCTGTAACTTAGTGCCTAAGGGGCAAGACTGGGGCCAGCCAGGTGCAAGAGGTACCAGCTGGCCAAAGCACAAGGACTTACTCTGGAACACTGGGACAGCTTCTCCTACCATCATAATAGTACCATGAAGGCATGGCAGGTAGAAAAAAAGAGGGAGAGTCCCCTGAGGAGTTTGAATGGGGAGGCAGGAGCTGTGTGGACACCAGGGGGCATTGTGGCTGCCCCTGGCAAGTGGTCCTTCTACACCTGGAACAAAAAAGGGAGGGTGTGACAATAATATTTGCTCATGACACAAAAATTGGAGGCACCATCATGGGATCAAAAGAAAGCTGGGCAGGAAGGGACCTCATGAGATCCTGTAGTCCTTCATCCTTCTGAAGGCAAGATTATCCCTTACAACTGTAAATCATCCCAAGTGTCTAATGTTCTCTTGAAAATTTCCAGGGAAGGAGATTCCACAGATTTTTTAGGTAGCCTGTTCAAATGCTACCCTGTTAAATGCCACCCTTATAGTCAGAAAATTCTTCCTAATCTCCAACTAAACTTCCCCTGCTGCAAGTTGAACAACACAGCAAAAGATCAAAATATCCAATGGGAAGAAAAATGGATGACATCAAGGACTGCAGTAATATAAATGAAATGAAATTTAATAGTGTAGGGTACAAAGTAATTCACTTGGACTGTGGAATTTCTGCTGTAAGATCAGATGTTGGAAATGACAGAAGAGGAAAGAGACTTGAAGCAGCTGTAAGATGCATCAGACAAGGTATTTTTAGTAGAGATGGGGAAAATATTAATTCCACACAAGACAATATAGCGGTCACCTTTGCTTAAGAAAGATTGATTCAAACTAGAATAGGTGCAGATAAGGTCTCTTAAGGAGAGCTGGGGGTTGATAGCTTATTTTACAAAAGGAGCTTGGTTTTAGCCAAGTGAAAGGAAGGTATAATGGCCCTGTATAGAAAGAAAGGAAGGTATGATTGATGACTATAAATTCACCACAGAGCAAATATCAGCAGAAAAAAGAGTGATTTAAGCTTAGGGACAATTTTAGCAGAAAAGTAAACAAGTATAAAGAGTCCATAAATAAATTTAGAAACAAGTTTCTATACATTAGACAAGTTAGGTTCTAGAACAGATTCCAGTAAATGGGGGGGGACCCCTTGATCTGTTTTTAAGATAGAGCTTGATCATTTTACAAAAAGGATTATATAATGCAGCTGTCTGTGATAACAGGCCCTGGGCTCAATGGCTCAAACCCGTCCTGTTTCTTACCTCCCTGTGGAACACTGAGGACATCCCAGAGAAACAGGGACAAAAAGTCAAGGACCCAGTTAGAACAAGAGCTGAGAACTTCACACTGGGGAAAAGTAAGGGAGCAAGTACTTGGACTAGCTGTGGACTGGAAAATGAACTGGAAGTGGGTGCAAAACTCTCTAATTTGGTGCTTGATTCTTGTTGTGTTCACGCAAATAGGACTTTGTAAACAGATTTGCATCTATGGGGCACCTGATACTATCCTCCATCCACATCAGTTTCTTTCCTTAGTAAAAATAACTTTCACTCCTCAGGATTTGGGTCAAAAAGAAGGAAACGTTTTTGTCAAGGATGAGATTTATTTTTCAAAGGGAGAAATTATGACCTGACCTATCTATCAAATAGAGACTGAATAAAGGATTTTGCAGTGCACATAGAAATAAAAAAATGAGCAAAAAGAATTTTAAAAAGACAAAGGAAGACACAAAACAAAAGATGGAGACTTTGCAAAAGCAAAAGTATCTGGAAACTTCCTACAAAAGAGGGAAAGGTGAACAGTCAGACATAAAGTATTGTTAAAATAACAGCTACAAAGTGTCTGGGCAGATTTGGAAGCCCAGGTACAAACTTCTGTGGACTGGCAAGACAAATTATTGGGACAATTAGCAACCTCTCTATTGTGAACTAGACACTTCTCTAGGAAACAGGAAAGATATAGCAGAAATGGGCTCCACTAAAAATCTGCTCCAGGAACCAAAGAAACTAAAGGATTTCAGTCTACAATGGAAGTCAGCTGCCTAGACATAGAATTGTTCCAATTGGAGGCCAGACAGTAATGATTGTATATTCTGCTTGTAACCTACAGAGGCCCAAAAAAGGAGATGCTGAATAGTCCCAGCGCAAATAATGCAAACCCCCCATCCTTGTTGGGAAAATAAATCTGAGATACTAATTTGACAAAAATCAGCAACACAGACCAAATGAATGGCTGAGAAAATGGACAGGGCAGGAAGAAACTACCTCTGATTTGGCTGAAGACCTGAAATCCCTTGTGTTCCTGGGATAGTCAAATACAAATAGGAACTTCCCAGGTAAAGTGCTAGTGAGCCAATTTATAGCTCAAGATAAGTGAAAGAAAGCAAAATATTTTCCAAAAGCCCAGGGAATTGACTACTGCACTTGAGTCTGTTCTTGCAGTAGTGCACCAGAGAAGGAAGCAGTCATTAGTGAGGAAAATGGAAGTAGATCACTAGGAGCTCTTGTAAGTACAGCTCTGTGTCTAATTTGCATGCAAGAAAAAGATTCTAATCTCATGGAAATGATTAGAAAAAATTATACTTTTGGTTTGTAAAACAAGGAAAATTGGCAATAAGGAAAAAATTGAGGGAAGCAGTTTAATTAAATGCTATTATTATGGGGCGGGGAGTGCCACAAACAGGGATGGTTATACATTTGACAAGAACAAAAGGAGGCAAATGCCTAGTGAAAGCCCTTCTCCATATTTGGCAAATAGGAAAATTACCCAACCTGGAGAGTCCAAGCTTGGAGGTGCAAGAATCATTCTGTGAGGCTTGGTTTAGATCTCTCATGATTCTGGTTTAACTGGCCAGCTTGGATATGTGGCATGTGGAAACAGAGTGGGACTCAAACCTACCAGTTATTAGATCAAACATGCTGGAAAGGCAAAGTTGTTAGGAACCAGACACTGAACCTCATAACTAGTCTGAATTATGAGACACTGGCAAGGGAATGCGCATCCTTTCAAAAACTGGAGAAGCTGGGTTGGACAAATTGGTACCTGGAATCTGAGCAAAAGGTATGATACAGTATGAGGGTTCCGAATCTGTTTGGATTTTATTATGGCCAATGGGTGCATGTACATATACATTAATGTGCCGTTGTTCTGCACATTGAATTTAGTACCTGTAATAACAGGTACTAAATGTGCAGTAGCTGGTGCTACTGTGCAGTAGCACTGGAGCATGGTCTTAGTGACACTAAGATACAGTAGATTAATTCTACTGTGCCTTAGCATGGCTTTAGCCGTAACATTAGAATTAGCCTACTGCTCATTTAGCGTCTTGTGTAGATGCACCCAATAACTGTGTAATAAATACCAACAGAAGTATCTTACATATTTAATCTGTGAAAACTAAAATTAAAGATTTTTACAAATGAAAGATATGGCTCTGATGAAGCAAGTAATTAGTAGCTGATTTGTTTGCAGTGAACAAGTTGTCTTGCTTTTGTAGGGCAGAAACTATCCTAGCAGCTATGTGTTGTAATTCTTCTCCAGCAGAGGAAAGTTGGGGTATGGGAGGACGTTTTGAAAACTAGGATCCTGGTGGATTCTTAGGGTGCATCCCCACAAGCGCACACATGTATTTGCAGCACTGCAGACCTATCTTGTGGGACTGCAAATGGCATATGCCACACATGCAGGCATTTGCCACTCTGCTAATTTACATCCTGGTGGGTTTTTTTGACACTGGGAGAGCCTGGTGTCAATAAAAACCTACACCAGAAAAAAGTGGGCTTGCACACGTGGCAGCAGTGTGGAGCTTGGCCAGCCAGAGCCACGCTCTGGCTTCTGTCCAGGCCCCACACACCTGGGTTGTTGCTGCTGGAGTCTAGGAGGCCCCCAGAACCCCAGGTGCTGGCCCCAGCTTCCCCTACCCTACCCACAGCAACTTGCCATGTGCCAGAGTGGGTGTGCAGGGGCTTTCCCTGGAGACAACTAGCAGCAGCATACATTTGTGCTGCTGCTAGTTGTCCCTAGGGAATGCACGTTCCCACTTGTGGGGACATGCCCTTAGAGTATAACTAGATGTTGTCAAATGAAGCAGATCAGTTGTACTGGGATGTGTCCTAGCACAGCTGATCCACTTCATTGGGCAAAACACTTTGCTCATTGTCCTGCTGGTTGCTCTTGTGCAACAATGGGTGATATGTTCCTGCCCCTTACAGAGACATGCCCTAGGGAATCTCTAGGGCATGTCTCTATATGTGGGGTAGCAGACTCCAGTGTGGTCCTGGGGCTGAGACCAGCAATCAGTTGTTTGGCAATCTTAGCTTCAGGATCACACCAGATTGAATTTGATATTCTTTGATTGGCAGCTCCAGCCCTGAGACCACGCAAGAGTGTTGACAGGCAGCTGTGGAATCCCAGATTGAGGGACCCAGTCAACTGCTTCTGGAGGTGCAGGATGAGAGCACTGAAGGCCCAGGACCACCTGCTTAGGGCAACTGGAGACTGCAGACAGCTCTAAACTGACCATTTGTTCCAGCCATAAACCTAATAGATGTCCACTGCACTAAAGTAGCACAAATTGATACCACCACCTATGGCATGGCCACAAATTTTGGGTATTCGTGGTGCAACAAGGCATATGGATGACTGTTTGCTTGGCCTGTGTGTGACCATAAACATTTTTATGGTGGCACAAAGGCACTGTCTGTTTTTCCTCTTATTTGCTAAGAATCTAAAACTCTTACAGATCTGATCTCTTTTCATTTGCTGGTTCTTTTTTTTAAAATTTCCCCCCCAATAGGCTGTGAATAGTAAAAAATAAATAAATAAATAAATAAGTACTATGGTTGCAAAATATGAACTACTGGATCAAGTGTTTGTACAGGGGAAAAAGGTGAAAAGGAGTCTCAGTGTTTTAATTGGAATTGTTGTGGCCCAATACTGCACATCAGAGGTGTTGAATATATAGCCTATGGGGCTCCTTTAACTGGCCTGCCAGGCTACTGGAATTGTGGGGCATGGCATGAAGTAGGTGTGGCCTGCCATGGGGTACTGAGGCCCTGTGGCCCCACCAGACATGACTCTCAGCAGCAGGCGGGTGAGAGCTGTGCAACACAGACACAACAAGCGGCTGCCTGGTCCACAGCTGCTTGCCCCACTGCTACTGCTGTAGCTACTGCCTCATGCTTCAAGTCAGGATTCTGGGTGGGTTTGACACCCCTGCCCTACATGAATGAGTTTTCTTGGTTAGGAAGCAGGTGTGTTATCCTGATCCATCAGAGAGAGAGAGTGATACTGGGGCATTCTAACATCTTTAAATCATTGGCTCAGCTTTTAGAGGGAAGAGGCATGAAAGACCACTAAAGAAATGAGGCAGGCAGGCTAAATGAGGCTTTAGCTAGCCCTGAGCCTCACTTATAACTCTGGCTAAGGAAAAAGATAGCAGCACAAGATTCTGTTTGGAATAGGAAGCTAAACAAATGACTTTCCCCAGATAGATAATAACCTGCTACACTGGACACTAGTAGGTTCCATTCAATTTTCCATATTGCCTTTTAATAATAGGTATTGACAAGTGGAAACTGTTTCAAGGGATGGAGTAGAAATCGGCTTTCACAGCAGACCATGGCCTGTAGCAATCTGAAATATGGCTTTTGGTTCGTGCAGTGCACCTGCTATATCTGAACGGCTTTTGAAGAAGGTATTGCACAGCATGCTACTCTCACTTGTTTGTTATACCCAACTGATATCCTTGTTCATACTGGAACTTTTGAATAAGAACTGATACATTTCCAAATGGTTTGTGGCCCGTTTAAGGCTGCCAATCTGAAATTGAACCCAAAGAAATGTAAGGCATTCCAAAAAAGAGGTAATTTACCTTGGGCAGGCAATCAGCAAGGGGGGAATTTCTACTGACAAAAAGAAAATTGAAGCTGTGCAGAACTGGCCAACTTCCCAGACATTCACAGATGTGTAGAGTTGTGTAGGGTACTGCTTCTTCTATAGAAAGACTTATTTGTGGGTTTGCCAATATTGCAAAACCACTACAAAAAGTTGGGTGAGAAAAGGAAACAATTTTGGTGGTCAGTGGAGTGTGAGCTAGCATTTACAGAGCTGAAAAAGGCTCTTGTTCCTATCTCAACCTACCCATGTTTCAAAAACCTTTTTAGATTGGACACAGATGGTTATTGTCTGGGGACAGCACTGACAAAAGAACACAAATGACTTAATAGGATGGCGACTTACTACAGCAAAAGTTTAATTCTCTCGGGGAAGTTATTGTGCCACCTGAAGGAATTCCCATCAGGGATCACCTCTGTAAACACTTTGATCAATGTTTATCTACATGGAAGCTTGTGATCAGGCTCTGCCATGCATCTATGCAGTTGTTTTTTTGATTTAAGAATCAAGATATGCAACTTGCCAGATGGTTGGAAAAATTTCAATGATAAGAGTTCAGTTACACACAGACATAGGTATAAGCATGGGTGGATCAAGAATTTAAAAAACAGAGAGGTGCAGATGGTGTATCATCATATATAACTCAAAACATATTTTTCTCCAGGTAAAAAACCTAGAAGCTTTACTAATATGCTGGGGACCTAGCACTATATTATTCAGTTCAAGACTGAAGCAAAAACAAATATAACTTTATTGGAATGTGAATTAATTTGCTGTTATCATATATTATGTATAAAACACAACAAACTAGGCAAAAATACTCAAAAGATACTTTATTAGTCCTGTAGTCATTAGAATTAAATGTACATTTCTTTCAGATTCATAAAACAATCTAGCCTCCCTGAGCATCTTGACAGTATATCCAATGATTCACTGAAAGTTATTTCCACACCTAAGTTAATGCTCACCTGAGTTAATGTTTTCATACCTGAGATAATGTTTTTAGCTAGAGTTCAGAACAGTCTGCAGGGATGTGAAATAGAAGCTACATTAAGAGGAACAGCTAATACACAGTAGAATGCAGAAGAAAGGGTAGCTTGATTAGTGGAACAGTGAGACCATTAAAAAGGAAAGAGGGTCCTTAACACCTGTGAAATGAAGAATTTAGAAGGTATTAGTAGATTACAATGAGCCATGATGTCAATTGACTCCCTTAGCACTGCCTGAATAGAAATGCTGCTGCCACTGCCAGGAAGTTGGTTTTAAACTTTGGGTGGGACAGGAATCAAAGGTGGATATTACTGCATGAGTGCACACCCCCTGGTTCACCCCAGGCATAAGCATGTTAATATTGATGCCTTGTCCAGGGGACCACGTTGGGAGTCTAAGAGAAGAAGCCTATGTCACTAAGTGGCCAAATGGCACTTATCCAGGTACATCACTGCTAGTTTTGGCACTTGCTCACAGTCTGCAGTCTTATATCATGTGTAGTGTGGACATGCAAGTATCCACATGCTATGGAGCATGCACAGAAAAATATCTTTCTCATCTCTACAAATTTTTCTGTTTCGTCTACTGGAGCAGTAGATGTGGGACTGCAAGAATGCCCCCTGTCCCCAAGAAACTACAATCTTCCCAGAGAGAGGACCCTGATCTAAGTTAAGCCTAGTCCATAACTGGAAAATAAATTGGCAAATGCAGCCACCTTCTTAGGGTACAATGACTAAGGACATCACAGGCCCAGGTGGGGCAGCGTAGAGCAGGGGCGGATCCATAGTGGGTGCAGTTGTGCAGTTGCACCCCACTTTGATTTCTGCTCTACCCAAGCTTTAAAACCAGCTGCATGGGAGAAGCAATTGCCTTTCTAGTCAGGCAGCACTGAGGGAGTCAATTGACTTTATGACTCATTACTATCTAACTGATTCCTGCTAATCTCCATTCACTTCACAACTGTTAGTGATGCTGTCTCCTTTTTTAATGGTCTTCATAGTTTCATAGTGCTTAGGGTCAGAAGGGACCTAAACAGATCATCAGGTCCGACCCCCTTGATCTTCCACTATTCAAAGTCATCTTTCTTCTGCAATGTTGCTGTCTGTTACCTGTTCCTGGAAATGGCTGTCTTCTGTTTCTCAGCCCTGCAGACTTTTAGCTCTAGCTAAAAACCTTACCTCAGGTGTGCTAATATTAACTCAGATGTAGAAATGACTGACAGAGGAGTACTGGAGGCACTGTTGAGATACTTAAGAAGGCTAGATTCTGTTTTGTGAATCTGACTAAGAGATGCAAATTTAACTATAATAATTACAGGACTACTGAAACCATATATTTTGACTTTTGTCTACTTTGCATCTTTAAACTTAGTCTAGCCCAAGAAATTAGTGCACATTCCAGTAAAGTTATAGTTGTTTTTGCTTTGATCTTAAACTGAAGATCTGGGCACTGTACTTCAACAAGGACATGGAAAAACTTGAGAGAGTCCAGAGAAGAGCCACCTGAATAATCAGAGCCACCCGCAAGGCAACCATACAAGGAAAGGCTGAAAGACTTGGGCCTCTTCAGCCTAAAAAAAAAGAAGGCTGAGAGAGGATTTGGTAGCAGCTTACTGCTACATCAGGGGAATACATCAAGGGCTCAGTGAATACCTGTTCACCAGGACGCCCTTGGGGAAACCAGGAGTAATGGCCATACACTCCTGGAAGACCGTCTTAACACTAGGAAAAACTTCTTCGCAGTTAGGGTGTCCAGACTGAAATAAACTCTCTCCAGAGGTAGTGCAATCACCTACCCTGGAAATCTTAAAGAGGAGATTGGACGGTCACCTTGGTGGGGTCACCTGACCCCAGTTGTCTTTCCTGCCTAGTGCAGGGGGGTTGGACCTGATGATCTTTTGAGGTCCCTTCCAGCCCCTTACAATCTATGAATCTATTAATAATATAGTGCTAGGCTCACAGCATATTAGCAAAGGTTCTAGTTTAACTGGAGAAAAATATTTGTTGTGTTCTATGTAATGGTGTGACATACCATGTGCACTCCCTTTTTTCAAAATCCTAGATTTGCCTATGGCTTGGAGGGTAAATATGGATAAAGAGATTTTGGGTTACAGGTATTGGCTGATAATGTTGGCTATGTTGACAAAGGTGATTCTGAAGTCATACCATTATTTTAAAACTGCTATATATTTTCATTTGCAAAAGCCTTTGCCAAGTTAAGAGCTTCTATTGTGTAATGTTCAGGCAAAATGTATAAAACCTGGCAGGAAATGAGATGCCTACATTGGAAAGAAGGATCCTTTAAAACTGGGAGAGCCCCGATACACAAATGTCTTGTGGGGCATCAGTGGATGCCCCATGAGTTCATTGTGGGTAGAACCTGCCTAACTAACCTTGTTTCCTTTTACGACCAGGTCACAAAGTCCTTGGATGCAGGCATTGAGGTGGATGTCATCTACCTGGACTTCAAGAAGGCCTTTGACACTGTTTCTTACCCCATTCTCATAAAAAAAACAACTAGGCAATGGCAGCATTGATGCCTACACAGTCAGATGGGTGGCAAATTGGCTCAATGGTCGCACCCAGAGAGTGGTGGTGGATGGGTCATTTTCATCTTGGAGGAATGTGGGCAGTGGAGTTCCCCAGGGGTTGGTCCTCGGACCTGTGCTATTCAACATCTTTATCAGCGACTTGTAGGTGGGCATGGAAAGCACACTGTCCAAATTTGCTGATGACACAAAGATGTGGGGAGAAGTGGACACACAGGAGAGGAGGGACAGAATCCAACTAGATCTAGACAGGTTACAGAGGTGGGCAGATGAGATAGAATGGAATTCAACGCAGACAAGTGCAAGGTGCTGCATCTGGGAGAAGGAACCTGCAACATACCTATAGGCTTGGGAATACCCTTCTCAACAACACAGTGGCTGAAAGGGATCTTGGAGTCATTGTTGACTCCAGGAGGGACATGAGCCGCCAATGCAAGGAAGCAGTCAGTAAGGCTAACCGCCCCTTGTCGTGTATCTACAGATGCATCACAAGCAGGTCCAGGGAGGTGATCCTTCCCCTCTATGTGGCACTGGTCAGGCCGCAGTTGGAGTACTGTGTCCAGTTCTGGGGACTGCACTTCAAGAGGGATGTGGCTAACTTTGAGAGGATCCAGAGGAGGGCCACTCACATGGTCAGGGGGCGGCAGGCCAGGCCCTATGAACATAGACTAAAGGGCCTGAATCTATTCAGCCTCCACAAGAGAAGACTGAGAGGGGATCTGGTGGCCATCTATAAACTCATCATGGGGGACCAGCAGAAAATAGGTGAGGCTCTGTTCCCCCGGGCACCACCTGGGATAACAAGGAATAACAGCCACCAATCGATTGAAAGCAGGTTCAGGCTTGATATCAGGAGACATTACTTTACGGGTAGGGCTGCCAGGCTCTGGAACGGGCTCCCAAGGGAGGTGATGCTCTCCTCTATCTTGGGGGTCTTCAAGAGGAGGTTGGATAGATATCTGGCTGGGGTATTATGATTCCAGCATTCGTTCCTGCCCAGGGCAGGGGGTTGGACTTGATGATCTGTTCAGGTCCCTTCCGACCCTAGAAACTATGAAACTATGGAGCACTTCTGATCATGCTTGACTTCTGAGGCAGAGGCTGGCAATAGATCTTTGTTGGTAGCTCTTTCTTAATGTGGTCTGAGTCTGAATGGAAAGAAACCAAGAGGCTGTAACAGTAGCTGAGGTTTTAGTGAATTAATTCTTCATCAGATCTGGGGTCCCAAAGGTAGTTACATCAGTTTAAAAAAAAGCCTTTGAATCCAAAAAGTTTCAGCAGCTTTGTAAGTGTAGCCTGGGTGTACACGGGTTTGTACTCCCTCTCCAGCTGAGGGAATTATTGGCAGGGCAGTGTGCTGTTGAGGGACTCAACAGCCCAGTGGCCACCTCCGTCCCCCATAGAGTCAGGTCCAATCAATCAATTACTTAACTATATACAGATTTATTATCACAACAAAACCATTCAAGGATAAGGACATATGTATATAATCTATGTACAAGTTTACAAAACAATAAACCCTTATATAGATACTACATCCAATTTGGGCGGTGGCGGGGGGCCTCCCCTGTGGGGACCCTCTCTCCAGGGTAACTTACTACTACTCCACAGTCCTGGAGGGTTGCCTCTTATTCTCCAGATCATCTCTGTCCCCTCCAGGTTTTCCTGCCACCTGACTTTACTGCTGCCATCCTGGCTTAGGACCACAGGCACCGCTATGTGTAGTGGGTGTTTCACCTTATGCTAGGGGTTGGAGGCCTGGACAGCTTTGTGCAGCACTGAGGCTTGGTCTGTTCCCAGACCCTCTGGGCTGCGTCATCTGCACTGAGCTGCTGCCCCATGTTAGCAGCTGTAGACCCAAGCCACCTCAAGAGTCTCCCAGGGTCTCTCACCCTCCATGCAGCACCTCCTGCACCAAGCTCCCAGCCTTGTTCTCGGGATTGAGGACCTGAGCCACCCCAGGAGCTCCAAAGATCCTGCTCCATGCACTGGCCTGTGCACCGTTTCTCTGGCTGCACACTCGAGCCACCTCATGCAGCTCCTAGGGTCTGGATGCTGTGCCCTGAGAGCCTAACCACTGGAGCCATCCCCCACTTCCCAATGATAGAAGTCTTCAGGGGCTCTTCCTGGGCTACTGCTTCACCCTGCTGAGCAGCTCTCCTCAGCTCTTCTAAACCCAGCTCTTCTCTCTTCACAGTCCCCGATGCATCTGCCCCTCCCTTTTATACACTCCAGGGCTCTGCCCCTGAAGTCTTCCAGGACCTGACAGTTTGCAGTCTTCAATCAGGTCTGGGGGAGATCTTCTCTCCCTCCCCTCAGAAAAGGGGGAGTGATGTTATTTCTCTTGCTGCCTCCTGATTGGTGGATGGGCTCCACCAATCAAAACAGCAGGATCTCAAGCCTGGGATTCAACCCAAGCTCTGAAAGGTAAGCCTGCTACATAAGATTACACAGAACCACATCCCTCTCTGATCCCATTTGGTGGGAAGTTTTAGTTGGACTCTCAGGATTCATTTGGCCACCTTTGTGGAACAGCATTAAAGGGACTGGGTCCCATTCATTTTGTTGGCTCACAGAACAGCAGTATTCTAGCACTCCTAGGGTTCATCTACACGTGAAATTAATGTGAAGCAATAAATTCTGGTGCATACTGTGCCAGAGTTTATTGTCTCCATGTGCCACATCTTCACATGCCAAGGACCACGGCATGCTGGCATGGGGTCCAGGTGCTCCCATGTGGGGCTAGACAGCAGGCAGCCCACACACTGAATCACCCTTGTATCCCAGCCAGCCCCATCAGCATCTGCACATGTGGTGCTCACACTAAAAGAATGCGTCTGCACGATAGTACTTGTATTTACAAGTACTAACCTGCAGTGGAGTTAATTAGTTTCCTGTGGCCTAATATGGCCCCATGTGTAGACGTTGAGATTTACTGAGGAGCTAATTAGGCAGTGTGTAGATGTGCTCCTAATGTCTAAGCATGTATCAAGACACAGGCAAACTTCTTGAACAGAGAAACAAATGAATTTGGACTATGGAGGAACTGTGCATAATCCAGCCCTGAAAAGCTTACTCCTTTGTCAAGGAGACTTGAGGATAACAGCTGATAAAACTAAAAGACTCAGTGAAGCAAAATGAGGTTACATTGGGGGAATTTTTTAAAATGGGGACCTGATCTTGTTCCCTGATCCTTGGCAAAACAAGGGTGAGACCTCTTAGCTGGACAAACCCTGTTGGGGTACCCTATACAGTAAGTAGCCAAATAAAGGAAGTGGTGTACCAGATAAATTTGCAGTCCCAAATTTAACTCCAATATTGTCCATAAGGACCAGGAGAGGAAGTGCCAAAAGGATGGGATTTCTGTGTGGCTGCCTCTAAAACAGAATACAGATGTGGAAGCCTTGGCTGGCCAAATTGGAACAGAGCCCATCACAATCGAATGGGCAGGATCCATCTCAGCTAGTGGGTTCCACAGAAAGCAGAGGCATTCCTCAGAAACTCAGCGGTGGTTGCAAGGAAACTGAGCTGGGAAAGGGCAACTGCTAGCTGGTTTGTATGGGAGTGAAACTGCTCTTGGTTGGTGATTGACAGGAAAATGCTATAAATATGTACATAGTTTACCTGGTATCAGTTGCAGTGGGTCAAATTAATTTCTTTTCTCTTTGTCAGATGGACTATATGGAGTGTCACTTTGTTGAATTTCACTCAGATAATGGGCCAAGCTCAGACGTAGGGAGTGTTTTATGGATTGGCCTAAACTGTACAGAAACTGACTCCCTTCAGTTATGACAGTTGTAAGCAACAGTTATTTTATGAAACCAGATAAACTCCACCTAGAATAAAGGGACATGCAAGGTATATGTAGGTGAAAGCAGGGGTCACAAGGTATTGTTTTGAAGGAGTGTAGGTCTGTGACAAAAAGATGAGGGGAAGATATGGGGGAGAAGGAGAAAACACCAGAGAAGCAAGGGCAAAAAGAGCCAAGGAAAAAACTGGGACATGAACTGGGAATGTGGCCATGAAAAAAAGCTAAAAGAAAGAGTTTTGGGGGGCAAAGCACTGACTTGAAATAAGTTTGGAAGTATGAATAAAGCTGCAGTGTCTTGGTTTTTGATTCCTGCCATGTTCAGGGAAACAGAACCTAAGTACATTCTTTGTAAACAAACAGGATTGCATCAGGGAAACACTTGACTTCATCAGCAATTTCTCCTTCTCCTGGAAACATCCACAATGTTGCGCACTTGGCCCGGAAAGGAGCAGGAAGCTTCTAAGCCCAGGCAACGAGGAAAATAAACCATCTTGCTATGCACAGCCAGATCACCAGCTGGCATAACTCAGCGCAGCTCCATTTACTTCAATGGAATTCTGCCAGTTTACCCCAGTTGTAGATTTGACCCTACTTGTGCCTTTGCTCTGCTGAAACAAGACATCCTTTTCTTGTGTTTTTTTTCCATTTTGTTTGTTTTTTGATCCATCCTCAAAAATATCTCTGTCCTGATTCTGCTGCATATTGTGGAGAAGTGCACAGAGCAGAGGTAAAGATGTTTTATAAAGAGGGTGGATGAGCACGATGTTTTCTTGGATATAGCCCATGTTGGCATTTCTGACAGGGGATGAATGACCTGAGTGTATTTAGGTATGGGGGGTAGGGGGGAGGGAGTTATCTTCTTCAGGGGGGAACCCAGCTGTTTGCTACACTTAATTGTAGCATTTGATTTACATCAGTTTATGTTTTCAAGCTGAGATTCAAAGAAAAGGATTAGAAATGTAATGTACAGTACCTTCTTTTTAAATGAAACTCAAGATTCTCCTTCCTCAGGTGCAAAAGAGCATATACGAGCCCCCTTCCTCCTCACGAGTGACACAGCACAATGCATACAATTTTCTAAAAGATGTTTTTAATGCTATATTGACCCACTGCTGTCTCACTCTGTGCTGTGCTTCTGGAGCTGCTGGGTGGTGAATGGGTTACAGGTAGGAGGTAAAGGGGAAATTTGAAGGCATGGAATCTGGGAGAAGTAGGACATGTGGTATAAAATCCATTAAAAGCTATCTATGGTGGCAGAGAGTTAAGGTCTCAACTTGCTTTTAGAGCTGTGAGTTCAAGTCCCATTATAGACTTGTGCCAAAACCCAGCCCCACTAAAGTAAACCCAGTTTTGCTTACAAGTTTTCCAGCTACTCTGCATAAACCTATCACAGGGCATCCATAACACCACACTCAACAATCATACCAAGCCTATTCATACTCTTTTATTTCACACTGTGCTATGAAGAAACTTATAGCACTTTGATTGTGTAATATTCTGTAGGACAGGGATCATAGAATCATAGAAAATTAGGGTTGGAAGGGACCTCAGGAGGTCATCTAGTCCAACCCCCTGCTCAAAGCTCATCCATCCTCAACTAGCTCATCCCAGCCAAAGCTTTGTTTAGCCAGGTCTTAAAAACCTCCAAGGATGGAGATTCTACCACCTGTCTGGGTAACCTGTTCCAGTGCTTTGCCACTCTCCTAGTGAGAAAATTCTTCCTAATATCTAGCCTAAACTCCCTCTGCTGCAACTTGAGACTGCTACTCCTTGTTCTGTCATCTGCCACCAATGAGAACAATCTAGCTCCAGCCTCTTTTGAACTCCCTTCAGGTAGTTGAAGGCTGCTATTAAATCCCCCCTCAGTCTTCTCTTCTCTAGACTAAATAAGCGCAGTTCCCTCAGTCTTTCCTCATAAGTCACATCATGGGCGACTGGTGCCTCCTGAGTCGGGGGGGCACTTGCTCCCCCAGTGGCCAGTCAGCGAACTGGGGGGTCCCTCCACAGCTGATCACGTCAACTGGGGGGTGTTCCCTACACTGGTTGAGCATGAGCAGAGCACCCGGAAGGGCCAGGGCCATGCCCGGAGCTGCCAACAGCGCTACTCCTGGTGCCCCCACTCCCTGGCCGGTGCTCTCAGAGGGGCACCAGCGCTCCTGCCTGCCCCCCTGCCTGTCACCTGAATGGGGAACAGTCTGTCGGGGGTGCACCAGTGCTCTCAGGGGGTGCACGTGCACCCGCACGCACCCCCTACGTGTTGCCACTGAGTCATGTCCCCTAGCCCCGTCACCGTTTTTGTTGCCCTCTGCTGGACTCTCTCCAATTTGTCCACATCCTTTCGGGGGGGGGGGGGGAGGGGGGAGGGAGACTGAACACAGTACTCCAGATGTGACCTCACTAGGGCTAAATAGAGGGGAATAATCACTTCCCTTGATCTACTGTCAACACACCTACCAATGCAGCCCAGTATGCTGTTAGCCTTCTTGGCAATGAGGGCACACTGCTGGCTCATATTCAGCTTATTGTCCACTGTAACCCCCAGGTCCTTTTCTGCAGAGCTGCTGCCCAGTCAGTCAGCCCCCAGCCTGTACTGGTGCTTGGGATTGTTCTGTCCTAAGTGCAGGACTTTGCATTTGTCCTTGTTGAACCTCATGAGATTTTTTTGGTCCAATCCTCCAATTTGTCTAGGTCAGTAACATACGGCCCATGGAACCACTGGATCTGGCCAACAGAGCTGCAGGGTTTTGCCCATGTCTATGCCTGTGCTGGGGCTGAGCAGCAAGAAGCTGTGCTGTGGCTAAGGAGCTGGAAGATGTACCTGTGTCACTGCCACCTGCCACCTTCCCTACCTCCCTCCTTCCCCAGGGCTGTGGTGTGAGCACATCTTCTATCAAGTGGGAAACTGCCCTGAGGATGGGATGCAGGTGGAGGTCAGGAGAAATGGGAGCAGTGTGGAAGCACTTTCCAGCTGCTAAACCAAGGTGCAGCTCCCCTCTGGCTGGAAACTGAGCTTACACCGCAGCAGGGGAGTGAGAGACTGGGAGAAGCAGTGGTGGTGTGTGCGTGCAGCTACCAGTGATGGCAGGGGCACAGGGAAAGTCCCCTGACACACATACACACTTTAGATGCACTGCCTATGCACCTGGCCTGCATCAGACCAGAGCCAGGTTGTTCTGGCCCATGGCTTGGAAAAAGGTTGCTGGCCCCAGCTCAAAGACTACAGGAACTGTCCAAAGCCCACTAAAGTTTATGAGAATCTTTCCATTGACTCCAGGAGGCTTTGGATAGGGCCCTGTATTGCTTTTGAAATCTTTGCCACACGTACAACAAGTTTACACTGGGTGGTATAATCAGAAAACAAAATTAAATTAAGAGGTCACATGCCAGCAGCATAAACAAAACAAGGGAAGTATTTCCTAATCAGAAACAGCTATGAAATAAGAGTTTTTACATAATAGCAAAATTAGGGTTTGGATGACTGGTATTCTTCAACCAACTTTTCAGAAATATTTCCTGGAACAAGCCCAAAGGAGAGAATCCTCATTTAGCCTATTCTTTCTCAGATGTAATTGAATTCACTTGTTTAGGTTTCTGCCTCCCCCACCTTTTCATTCAGTGGCAATGTGAATTCTGCTAATCTCTCTAACACAACAGTCAGTCTTCTCTATTCTTACAGGCGATCATTCACAGCCTTGGTAATGTAAAACTGCTTTGATCCCACTCTCCTTGCACTCCTTTCAATCCACAGCCTTGTGTCAAAAAATAAAAATAAAAATAAATTAAGATTAGAAAGTGTCCTTTATAAGACAATCACTGAAAGTGATTGGTGAGCCTAACGTTGTAGAATTTTCTTCTGTGGCAAGTTGTTTATAACATTCTGATAGTTAAGAAAACTGCACAGAGATCTCTCTTGGAGCTACAGGAACAGATATATAGTGTCACTAATATACATTCCAAATTATTTATTCCATGTTTATGCAAACGATGGAAATTATGCAAACCATGGAAACCATGGAAAATTATACAGATGAAGAAAGGGAAATATTGAACATTCAGGGAGCAGATTACTTGGGGAACATTTATAGATCCTTTATTTACAAATAAATCTATCACAGCCCCTTCACCAAAGTGCAGAAAAAGTGCTATTACATGCAGTAACACAGTGAAACATTCACACAGTGTTCATCCTGATATACAGGCCAGTGTATTTCACATCAGTTTGGTGAAGAGATGTGAAAACCATCTCCACAGGAGATTACATTACTTGCCAATCAAGTATACACTAGCCAAGTCAGGTCACTCCCACAATATTTGCTCAGGATTGCTTCTTGGCAGCTGAATGTCCTTATTGGCTACATTTCACCCTCCCCCCCATCCAAGTTTATCTGCAATTTTTTTTTATTTTAGACTGCTCAGGGAAATTAAAATATGTCCTAAGAAAACATACACACACCGAGGTCTCTCTCAGATAAAACACAGAATTGAAGGAATTGTTAGAAACATTATTTTTGTCAGAGAGCACATACATAAAAATAAATCCTTTCTTTTCCTTATGCGTTTGGAATCTAAAGAAGTTTATTTTCTCTGCTAATTTCTCAGCACTTTCCTACTAAAAGTGATTGCATTTGCCCATTTCTCTGCATTCTATGTAATAACACACTAGTTTTATATGATGCCAAGCTCCTATATTTCTGTGATGAACTCTTGCACTCAAAAAAAAAAAAGATCTTTTCAGAATAATTTCACTGTACAAATTATTTTGATAATTGTATCTTGATAGCCAATTGTACTCCAATGAATAAGATATTTTCTAATGCCTGGAGGAAATGTTATAGTGTTTTGAACATATATACTACTCTTCAACCAAGCATCTCAAAGCATACACCAAGTATTCACTAATAATGCCTTACGAGACCATTGTGATATGATATCACATACAGATATGTGTAGGTGGGTGAAGATAAAGTGGGGAAGAACAGTAGTGACAAGGGGTTACTGTAAAGCACCAACTCAGGAAGAAGATGTGAATGAGGCATTCTCCAAGCAGGCAACAAGAAGTCTAACACATATGTGTTAGTATTAATGGAGGATTTTAACTTCCTTGATAACTGTTGGAAGAATAATACAGCAAAATATGAAATGTCCAACACATTCTTATGTGCAGAGGACAACTTTCTGTTCCAGGTAGTTAGTTGAGGATATGACTAGGGAGTAATCTGTCTTGAATTTTATTTTGACCAATAAAGAAGACTTGGTGGTGAACATGAAGTTGATAAGAACCTTAGGAGGAAATGGCTATGATATGATTGAATTCATGATTCTAAGAAAGAAAAGGCATGATAAAATCAAAACAAGGACCCTGATAAAAAAAAAAAATTGCAAATCATTCAGAGAAATAGGAGGTAAAGTCCCATGGACAAACAAATTAAAAAATAAAAAAGTCCAAGGGGATTGGCAGTTCCTAAAGAACATATGGGTAATATTGAAGGATCGACACAAATCTATCCCAACATGATGGAAATATAAAAGGAACTGCAGGAGTCCAACGTGGCTACACAAGTTGCTTCTTAGCTGCCTCAAGGTCAAAAGAGAAAAGGCAATGGAAGGAAAGATGAATCACTAAGGAAGTTTACCAAGCAAGAGCAAGAATTTGCAGGGACAAAACCAGGAGAGCAAAGGAGAGAACTTAGATACAGCTAGAAAGAGATGATAAGAATACAAGAAGAGATTTTATAAATGTATCAGACAAAAAAGAAACACCAGAGAAAATGTCAATCCACTGCACATTGGTGATGGTGAGTTTTTAATGGAAGATACAAAGAAAGCAAAGCTGTTAAATGACTGTTTTTTTCAGTCTTAATAAAAAAAATAATCTGACCAGCCAATGAACAAAATTAATATAAGTAAAGAAGGAGGACTGCAGATTGTGATAAATACAGTGTGCCAGACTGCCCAGAAGACTGGAAAAAGGCTAACAGAGTGCCAACCTTTAAACAGATGAAAACGGAGGATTTATAGACTGGTTAGACCTGGAAGGTTATCAGAGCAAATGATTAAAAAATTCCATTGGCAAAAGCCTGGAGGAGGAGGGCATGATCACTAGTAGCCAACATGCATAGATTAAGGACAAGTCATGCCAACCAACCTTTGATAGGGCAACTTGTTTCATGGATGAGGGGAATGCAATGGAACATCATATACCTGGACTTCAGTAAGGCTTTTGTCACAGACCAATATGACATTCTTGTAAGTAAACTAGAGAAATATGATCTAAATAGAATTACATTAGCCGGATAAATAATTGGTTGAATAACTGCAAATAAAGAACAACTATAAATGGATGTCAGAATGGCAGGAGTTTTCAAATGAAGTTCTGCAGGAGTCTGTTCTAGGTCCAGTGCTGTTTAATGTTTTTTATTAACAACTTGGATGCAGATCATGCCAAGAAGGATTTGGGGGTTTTGGTGCATCACAAACTCAAATTTGTCAGCAATAAGATGCAGCTGCAAAAAAAAAAAAAAAAAAAGGGAGCAAATGCAGTTTTGGGCTGCATTTATGCAGGACATGGGAAGTAACTGTAGCATTCTACTCAGAATTGTTTAGGCTTCAGCTGAACCATTCTGTGCAGTTCTGGACTCTGCATTTTAAGAAGGATGTAGAGAAAATGGAAAACATGTAGAGGCAAGAGATAAAGATGATAAAGAGGTTGAGATGCAAAGCAATCAGAAAGACTGGGACAACTAGGTATGCTTTGTTTAAAGAAAAGGACATTAAAGGGAGAGGGTATGATACTGATCTTCAGAGCTTGGAAAGGCTACCATAAAGAGGAAAGAGGACAGTTGTTCTTTGGGACAGAGGAAAGGGCAGCTAGCAATGAGTTTAAACTGCAACAAAGCAGAGCTAGATTAAACAGCAGAAAACCCCCCCTGCTTAACTGTAAGAACAGTAGGAAAATGGGACAACTGGTAAAAGGAAGCTGTGGAATCTCCTCTATTGGAGGTTTCCAAGAAGAGGTTGGTAGGAATCTGTCTAGGATGGTTTAGACATATCACACCATGCATTTGTGCAGGGGGTTGGACTAGCTGACTGTTGAATTTGCTTCCAATCTCATGATTCTATGATATCTTGTAGGCAAATCATTTAACCCAGAATATACTTATATATTACTAGATACATTTAAATGTGTGTATATGTGACCTTTTGTTTTTTACAAAGTAATTTTTGCTATTTACCTATTATTCTTCTAGATAATTACATGTACTTTCAAAAAAATTTAATGGGACTTTTTCCTGTATTCCTTCACCTATAGAAGGAATTGCCAAAGTTCAGGGATCCACCTTAGTTTAGCGGGGTGCAGTGCAGTATACGTGAAGCCCCCTGACACCTGAATACCACCAAAGCCCCTGTTTCATAGTTTGCAGACCCCTGCCTTAGTGATCACAGACTGAACCTTCCTCTTACATGGAAAAAACTGAGTTTGAGGACTAAAAGAAAGAAACTTTCCAGTGAGCTTCTGGCAAATAGTGACCACCTTAGACTAGTAGTGGAAGCTAGGATTTATTTTCCTGAGCATGTGATAGGGCAGGAATCTAAGGCCCAGGATGGGCAGCATAGTCTTTTACCCATAACAGATGTAAGGTCTGCTACCTTGAGGCCTGCCAGACTGAAATTTGCTGCCTTTTGTTTACAAGTTAGCACGTGTCTTTTCATTTGCTGATATCTTTCTGCACAATTAAGTAAATCAGAGTTGAACTGTTCAGCTGCGATTCATATATTCATTAATCTGCTACAAAAACAAGTACAGATTGTGAAGTGCATACAGTCTGGTTATTATTACCTGTGTAGACAACATGCTGCACCCAAAAAAGTATTACAAGAATCAGGTTCCATTGTACTGAGCCGAAGGGGAGGAGAAAGGATTTCCTTTGCACTGCAGAGTGTACCCACAAAGCTATAGTATCATTAGTACACTGTAATAATTATGGATATTCTTTGTGGAGCTAGCCAGAAGACTTCCACAGGTGCCAAAGAGGTTCACAGTTGCACAGGCTAAATTACCAGAGATCTGAGGAACTCTTTGAAATTGAAATAAAATTCCTATGGAAATAGATATGGCATTAGCAGTAGTCCAAAGTAACAGATATATCAATGCGCTCGGAAGTTGAAGCCCAGTGAGGAGAGAATGGGTCAGACCCTTGACTACTCTCATGGAGATCTCTCATTGTCTAGCTGGTGGAGTTTGCATATTGATAGAAGAGACCATGGGGACAGCCCCCACACAGAGTAGCCTGTACATGGCTATTTGCCCTCTCTGCCTGGCTGTAGCTCCCTCCCTCAGTGTTGAAGACATTGTTCTCTTCCAGCCTAACTCTCAGAGGGTCCACTCCTGCACCTGGAAGCCCCTGCACAGGCATTCCTGTGCATGATCAGAGTGGGTTCCCAACCCAGCATCTGCCGGGGAGAGATGGCGCAGGGGAAGGTGACTGAATAGTCCTCCGTCCCTTTAATGGATGAAGGAAACCCTACTTGGCTATGTGATAGTAAATGGCTGAGAAGTGATGATGACAGAATCATTCAAGATTGTGCCACTAGGCTTCAAAACACTTCTTTACCCTTAATTTTCTGCCAGGGCCAAAATTGTCTTTCAGGGAGCAAAAGTAGCTTGTTGCTGTAAGCTGTAGCAACTTTCCCTGGGCTGCCTCAAGGCAGCTCTGCAACCCAGAGGTGCCAAGGCTGGCTATAGCAGCACTTGCAGGAGCCTTGCCCCTGGTGCCACCTCTGTGACCTGAAGTGTTTGAATGGAGGCTACATAGATCAACCTAAGGCTGTCTGAGATGTTGCCTGCCCAGAGGCAGCTATGCCTCCACCAGTAAGGGGAGAGAGTTTCCAGAGCAGGCCTGGACAGCATCAATAAAACATATGTGCCAGTACTTTGTCATAGAACAGTGGTTCTCAACTTTTTTAGTCTCAAGGCACCCCTTGGAAATGCCAGGTCTTGGCTATTATATGTTTTTTGGCTACAGAAAAATAATAAGAGAAATTATTCTGTTGCAAAGAATTCAGAAAGATCACAACAGGTCAGGATATTTTTAACACTATGGATTCCTGTGTGAATTCTCTGGGTTTATCTTGTGAATCATGTTTGCACACCTAACAGTGCTAACATTGTGTGGCACCCTGCAGCACCCTTCAAAAGGTCTCTGCACCCTGGTTGAGATGGAACAATTATCCTAGCACAGTTCCCTCATGTAATCTCTGCACTCTGCTCTTTACAAAACAATAGTCTTTCTACTTGCAACCTGATAGTATCCATAACAGAACCTAAATTTATTCAAAATTAATGGCAAAACTAATTTTGGGTGACATTAGTGAGAAATGTTAAGGGAACTCACTCATTTTCACAGAAAAACACAACTGTCCCTCATCTTCATGTTTTCATGTTCTGAAGTTGCCAATACAGATCTGTTTCACAGCAGTTGACCCTGGTTAGCAAAAGTGTCTTTCTTTAATAATAAAATTAAATTACTTTAAAATAAAAACCAAAACTTGGCTAAATTTCATGGATGCCTTCATCAGTGCAGGGAAGGACATTTTCCAGCAAGGCAAAAGACACCTCCACTGCAATTCCTGCTCTGCAGAGGGTCTGTTTGCAGAGTCAAATACTATTCCATAACAGGAGCTCAGAATCTGGACCCCAGAATTTCAAAATATTTTTGGCTTTGCTTCTGTTGAGCCCATTGTGAGTTTTTGTCAATAGAAGCAGGATCAGACCCAGGGGAAGGCAAGTGACAAAAGAGCCTTTAAGGATATTTCGAGTATTTTCTGCTTCTGGCAATGCATCCAGCTCGAACCCTTGTTTGTCTCATATGAAATGAAGTTAAAAGTACCTAGACTGTTGTTGTCTTTGCTACTTGGCTGCTAGATGACTAGCCCTGAGTCTGTCTAGGGGTTCCTGCCCTGTGAAAAAAAAATGATCAAGGGATATAGGCCCTGCTAGGCTTAGATGGCTGTTCAATAAAGCCCTACAAGCCAGTTACAGGTAAAGATGTAGAGAGGGTGACATCTCTGTAAATGTGCCTGGCCTTTTAGCATCATAGGGTGGCTTGGCTGTTACCTTTTTCCCCCCTTAATGACAAGACAGGGCCATCAATGTTCCTCTGCTTCTTCTCCTTTCACTCTCCCAGCCAACCCCTTCTCCAGAGATGCTGGGTGTTTCTTCTTTTTAGAAAAAAAGGAGGGGGGAGGAAAGAGAGAGAAGGAGAGAGACATTTTCTTTCACACGAGCCCTCAGAATTACAGTTCATGAACTATTCAGTAAACTGACCGGCATGAACCTCCCCTTCAACGGCCTAATCTAAGGGGTGGATCTATGTGTTTTGTTGCTTGTCAAAAACAATCACTCCTCGGCCCATTACATTTACAGCACGTCGTCCTTTAATTGGTGTAACACACTGAGGGCTGAAAGGAAGAAAGTCCTACAAAAGAGCCCGAGTGAATGAACCCTGACTCACACAAAAATACTCTTCAGAAGTTCAGAGCTGGGCACTAACAAGGAGGTAGAGAGTTAGTTTGAAAAGGGGTTAAGTTCAGAAATGTGCCACCTTGAAGACCCTCCCATCAAAGCCATGATAGCATTGACAAGATGCGAGGGGGAATAAAGTTAATATTCCAGGCGTTGGGGTTTTAAGAAAGAAAACATCCTTCCTTCCCGATCCATTGTATACTTCGACTGGGTTGGGTTGTTTTTTTAAAGAAGTAAAAATATTAGAGACGAAGCAAAGCAACTCAAAAAACCCCAAACCTTCACATAACCTGAGACTAAAGCATTAAAAATAAATAAACAAATAAATAAAAATGGCCTGGATGGACAAAGCCGCCTCAGGTCGCTGGTATGTTTCGTTCCTCTGGGAATATAATCTCCCTGGCGCTTTCTCCCGTGCCCCCAGAGCCGCTTTCGCGAGTCCCTAATGATTGGACTAATGAACAAAATCGAGCTTTAAACAGCCCCAGCCACGCTTCCTTCGGGGGTGGGGGGAAAGGTCTGCCGCAGCCAGAATACAGGGGCCAGAGAGGAGGACTTTCGCCTGGGACTTTCAGGAGAGAAAAGCTAAAGTTGACGTGAACCGAGGAAGGAGAATACATAACAGGGTTTGGGGGCGGCGAAGGAAAAAAAAACAAAAAAAAAAGTCGAGTCCTTTCTCTGACAAGTTTGATTAGTGTGATCCGCGCGGAATATGACAAAACATCGTCTGTGTCACCAAGTGCCCGGGAAAGGCTCCTGCGTGCGAGCCCCCGCGCGGGGACCTGCCCGCCTGCTTGCGCCTCCGAGCCCCCGCGCGGGAAGAGCCAGACCCGGCGCGGACCGCTCAGCCCGCCCTGCCTCGCCAGCGTGGGCGTCCTCAGCTCTGGGGCGTTTAAGAGACTGGCCCCCCACCCCCGCCGCTGGTGGCACTTGGCTCTCAGGGCTGTGGAGCCAGAAGATCTTTAAAAAAAAAAAGGGGCGGGGGGAACCTTGGGTCCCTCTCAGAGAAGGGTGCCGGCAAACATGGGGCCGGATCCTCAGCCGGGCACCTCTCCCCGCAGGCCGTGGCCGAGCGGGAGCGCGGTGGGACGCAGGGCCGGGGAGGGGAAGGGGGGAGGGAGGGGGAGTCAGTGTCTCCTTGTGAAGCTCGGTCCTTATCCGGGACAAAGTCAACTCGCCTCCCTCTCCCCCCTAATGCTCAGCTTTTAATGAACCTTCCCAGCAACTACCACGGCTTCACTCGCAGCCTCCAAATCCCTGCCCAGATGGCTAGCTTTCTTCCCCCTTATTTTTTTTTCTTCCTTTCTTGCTCGATATCTCTACTAAGCCGTCTCTTTTCTTTCTTCTTTTCTTCCTCCCTTCCTTTCTGCCTTCCTTCTCTCCCTTCTTTCTCGCCTGCTGTCTTCCAGCTTTTTTTTACATGGAATTTTGCTGCTGCAGGATTTTTTTTCTGTCTAGAGATACAATAACTATTTTGATGTAAATGGCAAGCTTTGGGTGGGTGCCTGGGGTAGGGAGTTAATGATTCTTCTTACACTGGCCTGTTCTTTCACTTTTCCTGTGTGCACCGTGTTAATAAATTAATGCACCTTTCATTACTCCTACATGCATCAAACCTCAGCTTTGTATTTTCCGGACTGACCCTCGTTCCTATACTTTTGTGAGGAAGGTGCCCCCATGCTAAGGCTGGGGCACTTTTAAATTCAGCTCCATGGTTCTATCAAGGTTTGTAATCCGTCAAAAAGCCGTTGATTGCTGCAAGCGTTACTTTTCATTAAGAAAACTTAGAAGCAATTTGGGAGAACCCTTCTCAATGAATACATTTACCCCCGAATGCTTTTTATTCTTCGCCTATACTTGATGAGTTTCTCTGGCACAAATCAGTTCTTACAGGCACAGAATGGGCAATCCCTTGATCCCCATCAATTGTCATCCAGAGTTTGGGCCACTTTGACCGCCAATAGTGGGGAAGTCAGAGCTAATCCTCAGAAGGAATCACGGGAAAAGAAAAGCAACAATAACCAAGTCAAGCGTAAAAAATGAAAGAGAAATCTCTATTATCACTCACTACATTTCCCAGCGATGTACTGAAAAAATCAGCTCGTTTGTCATTCGAGTCAGACACCCGGAGAAGAATATGGGGTCGTGGTGGGTTGGTAGACTCACACGACGTAAGGAGCAATATTTTAGAGCAAAAGGCCTCTTCATTTGCCAAATCCTCCTCACATCCGCCATAACCATTAAATACAGACTGACTTTATTCTGTATGAGAAGAACAAGGGGGAAAGGAGCCCTCAGCCACATATCTAGACAAAAAGTCCTAAGAGCCGGGGATGGGGAGACGAGGCAGAAGCAATGTGCAACTTTGTAGCTTCCTTATTCATTCCTCCGAATGCAAGGAGCCGTGTGTGTGTGTGTGTGCGTGTGTGTATGCGCGCATTCATGTATGTTGAGGGACATGTGTGTTCTGGGGGGTGCTGTGCGTATGTGTGCTGTATGTGTATTGGTGGAGGTTGGGAGCAGATGTGTTCTGGGGGGCGGTGTGTATGGATTGGGGTATGTTAGAAGCATATGTGTTCTGGGATGTGTTCATATGTGTTCTGCGTGTTGTGTATGTGTGTTGGTGTATGTCGGGGTCATATATGTTTTGGAATACGTGGTGTGTGTTTGTGTGTATTGGCGTATGTTAGGGGCATGTGTGTTCTGAAGGGGTGTTGCATGCGTGTATGAGTATGTTAGGGGCATATATGTTTCACGGGGGGGTGTATGTCGGAAACGTGTGCTTTCTGGGTAGGTTGGTGTGCATTGGCGTTTGGGTGTATTGGTTCGTGTGTGTCGGTATGTTTGTGTGTATCGGCGTGGGATGCGTTATGCGTACTAGAGAAGGTGCAGGGGTGTGTGGGTACGTGTGGTTGCATGTGTGTTATTATGACCGTGTGTTGGGGGCACGAGGGAGAGAGCGATGTTTGTGCTCTAGGGAGCACGCTTGCATGTGAGCAGGCGTGTGCGCCGTGTGCAGGGCTGTGTGGGAGAGGGGATGCGTGTGCTCTGAGCGCTGGGGGGCCTGGGGGTCTGCACCTGCTCCAGACGTGGGGCGGGGAGCGAGAGCGGGTGTGTGTGTGTGTGTGTGTGTAAGGGAAATATGCGCGTGTGACCAAGGGTCTGAGGAGGGGCGTGTAAGACATGTGTGGAGAGAGACACACGGGCGTGAGGCGCTGTGTGCCGCGTGCTAAAGAGGTGTGTGTGTGCGTGGGGGGACGCACATGTGTGCAAGGGAGCACGAGGGAGATGGGTGCTGCCCTACCCGCCCTGCCCTGCCCAACCTGCTCCGAGCTCTCTCGGAAGAAACCCGCCCAGTACATCTGGGAGGCGAGGGGCAGGGGACAGAGAGGAGCTATGCAGGGACAGCGAGGCAGGGGATCGTCCCCGCAGGCACTGCCGCTTCCCACGCTGACACCTAGAATGAACCCAAGTAAGGCCAGGAGCCCTCTCTGCCGCCGCCGAGCCCAGCCCGCAGCAGCCCGCGGGAATCACTGCTGCTTTTAGACAAGTCCCCCACTTCCTAGCCCTGAACATCAGGGCTGTGAGCCGCCTGCGGGGCTCCCGGCTAAAATGATCTCCCTGCCTGGCCTCCGGTCTGGGCTTGCACATGACCCGGGTTATTGATTTCCTTTGAACCCCCGGAACAGAGTCATAGTTTTCAGCCAAACTCCAGCAGGAAAATAATAATAACAAGAATAGCAGTGGCAATAGCAGCAATAGCAATAATAGTAGTAGTGATAGCCATGGTAATAGTAGTAGTAGTAATAGTAGTGTAGTAATAGTACTACCAATAATGCTAATAATAGTAAGAATAATGATTATGATGATAACCACAATAATAATAATACTCTTAATGATGACGATGATGAATCATTAATAGTATCGTCATTGATGATGTTGATGGGCACATTTATTTCCAGCAGTTTATTTATTTTTTAAATAGATGCTGGCAAGAGTTCGTTTGATGGAAACGAAGGCCAATTAAATGCATCTAAATAGTAAAAAGAAAAAGATTGCAAGTGTGTGTGTGGGGGGGGGGGAGGACAACAGTATGGGAGCCCCAGAAGTTTTATTTTGTGACGACTGCTGCTTTTGGATGGTTTTCCTTCTCTCTTTCACACGATCGGCGGGGATGTCAGGAGAATCCCTTCAGCTCGCGATGGAAGGAAATCTTTCCGCCCCTTCTCTCCCTGCGGTGTCGGGGCCGGGGCGCGGGGATCTGCCTGCAGCCGCATCCCTCCTGCGGGCAGAGCCGGCAGCCCCGGAGAGGCAGACGGATCCCGCTCGCTTCCCGAGCACAATGATCTCGGGAGGGTGAATGCGAAACCTGCCCGCCTGCTTTCCCTCATCAAACCGGAACATTTCAAGCAAAAGCAACGCACCTCCCCTTCTCCCACCGCTCCCCCCACTCCCCGCGAATAAAACACACTTCAGATCCCCAAGTGAAGCACCCTTCACTGCCAATTTTTTTTTGTAGGTTTCCTGATACTGATCGTCAATATTTGTGCGTGCTGGATGGGCTTGCAGGGCGCACAGAGGGGCAAGCGCCTCTCTGCAAAACAAGAGGGGAAACGTAGCAAGTTGTTAGCCCCGGACTTCTCCCTCCACAAAGGCTCCGAGTCCGCCGGACCCGCTCCCTACTGACTTCCCGGGACTGTCTAGTAGCAAACTCTCCTACATATCCTACCAGCGGGCGGTGTGCTTTACACTGGGGCCAATCTGTTCAGGATCTAGTCGAAACTATTCTGGCTAGACTCCCTTGGGGCTGATTTTCAGGAGCTGACTGTTGGCAGCAGACCAGGGGACTGGGTTAGTTGAATTTTCTTTTCTTTTTATTTTTCCTGGAGGTGTCTTTAAAAAAAATGCCCTTGTTTTATTGCTGCTGCTGTTCTGCTTTCATTAATTTATTTTAGCCCCCCCCCATTTAAAACTCAGAGACACTTTAAAAATAGATATTTTAAATGGATCCGACTGAAATTCTTCCCCGCTGCCCTGGGATCAGGCCGGCCGGAGCAATACTTGGGCTTAGGGCAGGGAAGGAAAGCACCAGGGTTTAGAAACTCCAAGGGCTCTCGGAGCGCCTCCAGCCCGGCACAGCCCGCGGGAGCTGCGGCCGCTCTCTCCAGAGAGCATCGCGACCGCTTCGCTTGCCTGGTAATTGACACACAAACCTGGGGCGGGGGCAGGCGCCAGCCCGGGCAGCGCAGGAGCTCGATCCCTGCCCACGTGGAGCCCCGAGAAAAGCTCTCTCGAGCCTTTGGGCGAGACGGCCCCTGCCCAGGGCTCTGCCCCTGCCCGGCAGCTGCCCCTGGGGGGGCTGTCAGTCTTCTTCAAATCATCGCTGCTCAGAAGCAACCTTTCCAGCGTGGTGTCCTGCCCCGGATTTACATAAAAGTGCGATCTTTGCATCATCCCTCATCTCCAAAGGGTGCTTGAAGAACTGGAGACACTTTGCAAGCCTAATTAGTGATTTTTGTCCTCTTGTTACCGGGCTCAGCATCTCATGCAAATGAACTCTTCAGCGCAGGCCCCATTACCCCTGCTCCAGAATTAACTGACTCTTATCTTTAATGATATGCCGCTGAACTTCTCGGAGCCCGGCTAGCTTTTTATCTTGATTACTCTAATCAATAAGAAATGATAGAGTAGAATTATAAACTCTATTGGCTTTTAAATGTTGCTGACAAGCCCTCTAGATGCGCTCCCCTTTCATTGTTATTTATTAAAATGATCTTCAGCTCGGCGCGGGTGCAAATAGGGAAATGAACCTGTGGGGAGCTGGTGGAAGGGCGGTGGGGGAGGCGGGTTACATGCAGCGCTTTTCTCGCCCTGTAGAGACCCCCGCGGGTGGCTGCGCTGGATCGGGGCTGGTGGGAGACGGCACCAAACTGCTCTTTTTCAAGGCGCCAGAAACACAAGAGCACATGAAGATGCCGGCCCTTCCCTCCAGCTCGCCCCGGCCCGGCCCGGCCCGGCCCGGCCCGGCCGCTGCGGAGAGTGTGTGATCTAGGGCGGGGAGGAGGCTGGAGGCCACCCCTGGCAAAAGGCATCGGGCTCTTCTTATGCTGCGGGGATCTGTCCCCCAGCAACGCCTGTCTGCGGCATCCCGGCCCGGGGGCCCGATCCTGGGTTGCTTTCTCAGGAGAAACTCCTGGGAGGGAGGGACGGGAGAGCCGCGGTCAAGTGCAAGATCCTTCCCCCACATACACACACACAAAGCCTCTGATCAACCAGTTGGTTCGGAGGTAAAGTTTCCCGAGTGCAGTGGCCTTGGAGGCTCCACGTGGTGGGGAGTGAGGGTCGCAAAGGCACGGGTCCTGCAGGCCCTATTCACCCCCTTGACTTTGGCCGCGGGGTTGGGCTGGCAGTGAAGGCATCCTTCCCTCCGCCGCTCCCAGCCGGGTCCTGCGGAATCGGCTTTTCTTATCTGTCACCAGCAATTAGCTCTCCCTCCCGTGACAGCGCCGGGCACTCTGCTCCGGGGCAGCCGGGCCACGCACCGACTCATCCCATCCCACCCGCGCAGCCAGCAAGTCTCCCTCGCTGGCAGCGGGCCCCGCAGGTGCGCCCAGGGCTGCTTTCCCCTGTCTCGCACGTGCTGCCCAGGGCACCTGCCATCTCTCGGGCAAATTTGCGGCCAGAGTATCATAGAAACACCCTGTCCCGGCTGTAAGGATAATTTCCCAAGATTATTTCCGCGGTTCCTCCTCCCCCCCCCCCCAGTATCTGAGAGTTTGCATTAAGGGAATGCTTGGAAATGCATCAACAGAGTTAAGTGGTTGCTAGTAGATCTCCCACCTCAGGCAAATTCTTCCAGTCGACAAATAGAAAATGATACATGTAATTATCCGCGCACAAATGAAGCTGCTCTGAAAAGAGTGCCTGGCCCAGCAGCGCGGCAGCAGAGCGCCGTCCCGCCGGCCCCGGGCTTCCCAGGGCTGAAGTCATGGCCCCGGCGAGCAAGCTCTGCATTTCCGCGCCCTGCTACCACCAGTCGCCGTCGCCACAGCGGGGAAGCTCTTTAAATGTAGCTGACTTCGCCTAGAGACGCCTGCAACAAACGCTCCTCCGTGTCACTTCAGCAGCATTTCATGCAGTTCTTCTTGCCCAGCGATTTGAAATATCTTGCACGGGCAAATGATGATGATGATAGTAACTATTATTGTTAGTGTTACTATTATTGTTGGAACAATAAGAATTATCACAGTAATAGCTGTTATTTGTTACAAAAATAATAACACTAACTAGTTGCAATACTAGTGTGATTAGTAATAGTAATATGAGGAAGAAGAAGAGAAGGAAGAAGAGGAAGAAGAGGAGGGGACGAAAGAAGAGAAGGAAGACGAGGAGGAAGAAGAGGAGGAGGAGGAGGAAGAAAAGGAAGAAGAAGAGAAGGAAGAAGAGAAGGACAAGAAGAGGAGAAGGAAGAAGACAAGGAAGAAGAGGAGGAGGAAGAAGAAGAAGAGGAGGAGGAGAAGGAAGAAGAGGAAGTCCTAGAAAGAGACACAAGGCTGGCAACGAGCTGGATAGACAAATACCATCAGAAATCCAAGCCCCATTGCAGCGTTTGTCCACAGTTATGTCAGATTTTCGCCTATAATGCATACAACTATAATGCACACGCCCTATACATACACCTAGAGAACATATACCAGGTCAGCTGCCCGGGCTGTATACGTCCCCCAGGCACACATTGCAACTGGCAGCCTGATGAACAAAGTAGCCCTGCGCGTGCAAAAGAAGTTGTGTAGCACAAGAGCAGGCTCTTTTATGGGGGGAAGGGCTGAATGCAGCAAAAATCATGTAAAACCTCCGTTGCTCGCGCCACGCTCGTTATTAGGAATGATGACTAAACCTCCAGGATTATTCTGGACTGTAAGTTATCAAGAGCCCACTAATTTCACATTAAAACCCATTGACTGCAACAGCGTGATTGAAGGGTTTTTAACAATTAACATAATCAGAAAATGAGCGGAGATAATTTTTATTCAACTCATTACTTTTTAATCATGTATTTCTTTTAATTAATATCTGCTCGGCGAACATAACAAAAAGCCGAGTCCCCGCGCTGGTCTGGGCTCGGCAGACTGACATGTAAACAGCGCGCGGCTCTGGGGCTCGGCGGGGGGGCGACACTAACACTTGTCCCCAAGTCCCAGCCTTGCTTCCCGGCGGCACCAGCCGCAGACAGGCAGGGCTCCCTGCCCGCGCCCGTAGCAGCGGTGTTATCCCCAGCGACCCGCTTTGCAGAGGAGGGCAGGGAGGGGGAAGCCAGGAGGGCTTGGCTGGGGGGCCCAGGCCAGCGCTCCTGCACGTCTGTCACCTCCGCCCGGGCCCTTCCGCCTTTCCCCTGCCCCTGGCCGGGCCGTACGTGGCTGGGGGAGGCACACCCGTGCCGCTGCAGCCTTGGCACGGAGGGTTTAGGGGCAGACCCACCCTGCCTCGGTGTCCTCGTAGCAGAACCAGGGGCATGCAGAGCCCCTGCCCCTGTCCCAGCTGCACGTGCAGCCGCCCCGGCGCTGGGGACAACCCTCCTCGCCGCCGGCTCAGACACTCCGGGAAAGGCCGAGAGACACCGGGGACGTCCCGCCTCCGTGGCCTCGGCCTGCTCGGGCCCCCGGCCCCTCCTCTTCTGTGCCGGCACCTGCTGTTGCTTTCCGCCCTGCCTCCGCCTACACGGGCACATCGCCTTCCCTCCGCGCTTCCCCACTCCCAAGGACGTACTCCTGCTCCCCACAGCCCAGCCCAGCCCAGCCCAGCCCAGCCCCTTGCTCAAGGCTGGCGAGCAAGGCAGGGCTCGGGCGGGCGAATGGCAGGCAGCTCCCGACTTGCAGCTCACAATGGTGGATGGGGCTCGTTGTTCTTCACATTTCCCAGCTTCCATGAGAAGCTGGCTGCAGCTCCTTCTTCCATCCGTTTGAGGAAATAAACCATAAACCCGGGTATCTTTTTTTAAAATTTATTTTCAGGCAGGAGTTGCCACCAAGATGCCTAAGGGCAGCAAATCCCTTCAGCAAAGACAGTTTGGGTTTTGTGGCAGGGCAAGATCAAATGTGCAGCATAGGCAAAAGGACTGGACATTTTATGAACTCCACAGATTTGGCTGGGAATCAGATCAATGGGTGATAGGGGGGGGGGGTGGTATTGATAATGGGCCTGATTGCCAGTCAAAACACCTCTTTGAACTCAATGCAAGTATTAGGGCAGTGCTCCCAAGCTGTGGTAGGGATACCACCAGTGGCACTTAGCAGATTTATTATAATTATTTTATATGACAAAAATTTGCTGGTGGTACTTACGGTTGAACTGAAAAAAAATTGCTGGTGGTACTTAAGGTTGCATCATTTTAAATGGGTGGTGCGCAATCTGTCAAGAGTTTGGGAACCACTGTATTAGGGAATCTGGGGTCGGGACAGGTAGCTGCTGGGATTGGTAGAAATTCAATGTGGAAATGAAGCAAGGCAGTTAGGAAGATCCTAACCAGACGTTTGCACATATCAAACCTCTGTGCACCAAGGAGAGGTGATGGAAAACACAGGAAACAGTCATTTAATCAAATGTAAATCATTTGGTTAAATGGAAGCCTGATCTTGTGAGTTAAGTGTTTTCCAATTCCATGGACTTTAATGAGTGATGAAAGAGCTCAAAATGCAATGTGAAATTCTCAGCATCTCCAACGATTACTGGATCCTTCATTTTTATTATTTTTAGGTAGGTTTATACAGCACATTCACACTCTTAGGTGTAACTCTAATATGATGTGAAAACAAGAATAGAACCCAATAACTTCAAATCAAATATGTTTTATTTTGTTGCTTGCTATGACAAAAAACTTCATATCTATTTTTAATGAACACTCTTTAACCGTTAAATACTGTATGAATCAGTGAATATCTTGTAAATCAGAAGATATGACCTTTTAAGCAGAGTAATGTCCTCACAATCAGATGTGATTTTCCATTAGAATGGCACAACTGATGATTACTGAAGGCAAAACTCCCATTCGGTTAGATCCTGAATCACCCTATTGGCTGGCAAGAATAGGCACATGGAACTAGTCAATGGGATTTTTAATGTAAGTAAGGATTATTCCTATGGAGTAAAAGTTTTCAGGACTGGGCCCATTAACTTTAATGGAACTTAAAGTAATTTGGGTCATCTGAATCATTTGATCATCTTTTTATAATTCATCACTGCACAGAAAAGATTAAACAAAGATTTGTAATTAAGGATTTACTGGTGGGTATGATTCGCTTTTTCAGGATGTGGCATAACATTCTTTTTGTTGAAAAAAAGAATCTCTAAAGTAAAGGAAATGAGAATTACCAACCCCTACTGAAACCCCCCCAAAACCGCAAAAACAAAAAACTCCAAAGTGCTCACAGTTCTGTCCCTGTAGGAAACACAACTTTGCTTTATTAGTTGTGTTACCTAATGACTTTTTTGGGAACTTTACTGGGATACAGTGAGCTTAAGACTCTGACAAACAGCAAATCGGGGCTTAGTCAAACATGCTGCTACAACCAACAACTGTTCTTAACTTTTCACCAGGAGCTGTAACCATTTATCATTCGTAGGAAACAACTTTGGGTTCAGACAGACATAAAGTCATCTGATAGACAATATCATATTTATGTCCCACTGGTCCATTCACTTTAACTTCTGAAAGCAGTCCCAATGGACTCAACAGAATGACTTATATGAACAAAATAAACAGATTTGGACCTTTGGGGTGAACAATAGAACAAGGTTAGTAAAGAATGTCAATACTACTATTTTCCTCCAAGTATCTAAATGCATAGAATAAACATTACTCAACCAAGCTGCAATACTCTGATGAATTAGAAGAATTAATGATTCAAGTTTATAGGTAATGATATAAATGGTCTACACGGAGGTGAAATGACTCATTCAAGTTTACACCATGAAAATGTGGAAATATAACGTTACCACAAAATCCTCTCTTTCCACTCCCTCATGTAATCCCCACTTGGTTCTGTAATTCTTTTGATAGTTCTTAGATCCTTTGGGAAGCAGCTATTTTAATAATCTGAGACTGTATTGGAGGCCTGAAGTTTTATGCTGTAAGAGTGGAGTTCTTTCCTACAGTATCAAACTACAAAACCAATTGATCCTTAGGCTTTGAGTAGGTCATTATTAAATGACCAACCATGCTTTAGGGATGCTCTCTTCTGTCACTGTTTACCTTGTTAGGGAAGAACTTCTGTTAGCCATGGAGAGGTAGAAAACTTTTTTTGTAAGGAGCCATGTTAGCAAACAAACCACTTTGTGTTCTTGAAATAGCATTAATAAATCCTCAGAGAGAATGAAAGCAAAGAGTTTGAAGCTTCTATGTTAGAGGACTGAGAAGAAGAGACACCTCTAAAGAAATCATTAGCAAACTGGAAACATAGGCCAAATTCTTCTCTTTTATTCACGGACAGCCCATTTGCCTCCACTGTGTACAGAACCAGATTAATGCATAGGCAAACTAGGCACATGCCTAGGGCCCTAAGTGAAGAGGGGGGTCAGGTGGTGCTTATTTTACATATCATAACTATTGAGTGAAAAAGTAATATAAATATTACTTATTATTAAGTAGGGGCCCACAAATTTGTTTGCCTAGGGTCCACTAAACGGTTAATCTGGCCCTGGTTCTGTATGTAAGCTATTCTAATTACAGCAGTGTAAGTGGAATTGGGAGAGAGATAAGAGCCCAATTTGTTTCAGTGCAACAACTTATATGAAGAATGTGATCTGGATTTGTACAAGTCAGTAGCTTAAAGATGGGAAGAAATTATTTATTTTTTGTCCTCCAATGGTCTCATCCCTGTCATTGCCTTTACAAGTGAAGGACCAGATTTTACTTTAATATCCATCCTATGTCATCAATGGGATGATAGTAAAGGGAAAGTCTTCTGTGTTTCTGAAGACTAGCCAGTCCTTGAGTATTACAGAAAAAAGAAAAGAAAAAAAGAAATGGGGATTGTACAGTCTGTAAAATGCCAGTAGCATAACTACTGATAAGTGTGTCTGACCAGGGCACTAACCCCAGGCACAGATTTTGAGGGGGCATGCCACAGCTGCTGTTGGTCCTACTGCCAGTGCTTGCTCTACTGCTTTGGGAGTGGAATCTACTTGTTACACCTCTGAAAGATGCAATACATCCATTTTTATTCAAGTTACATGGGGAAGAATATCAAATAGGGAATGAAATTCTCCACTCACTAGAAGCCTGTTTCAAAGTCCATTGACATCAATGGGAGTCCTTCCATTTGCTTAAATGGCCTTTTTGATCAGGCCTGTATAGCTAAACAACCCCAGTGAAGTTCAATGGGTTTCTATGGATATGAGAAAAGAATCTTAATTGAATTAATTATGAAAGAAGAAAAAGATAACCATTTATTTTGGTTGGCTAAATATGTATGGTAGATATATATGGATAAAAATGAAGTTAGCCTGCATTGACACCTGTGTAATGTGAGAGCAGAATTTGGCCTATTATAGATTTCTGAGTATGGATAACCATCCATGTCAAGTCTATACTTTTATATTTATAATAACTATGTATCTTTAAAATCACATACATTGATCAAGAAGTTACTCATTGTAATTTTACTATTATGCACTTTTTAATGTTTGTGCTGTATTTTAATCCTGCTTACATTTAAGAGTCTTTTTGCATACAGTTCTTCTTTTTCTATACATTAGTCATTTCACAGGGATCATCTTGCATTCCTGCCATAAAAGGTATCAAGTCTAACAGCTTTTCTTTTATTTCAGAAGGAATGGCACAATTAAGATTTAATTAGAAGCATATGAGTAAAGAAATCGAGAGCTACCCAGGACCCCTAAACAAAATGTTGCACCATTAAATTGCTCATACACAGCATTCCCTTCCCCCCTTAAACATGTAAAGTTATTTCAAGCTGGATCTTTTCAAACTAACATGATTGCTTATTAACAATGAATTGTTTCCTAGTCATGCTTCAAAAAAAAAGAAAAAAAAAAAGAAAATCCAAAAAACAAACCCTTTTTTTCCCCCTAAAGAAAAATGCTGACAGGTGCATTAAAATGCCATTTACTCTGCATTTGATTCGCAAAAAATATTATGTGCTAACATTTAAGGGCTGAGAGAAGATCATATGGTTCTATCTATGTCTTTTCAAGCTACAGCAATTCTTTATAGTCTGGCAAAAAAGAAAAGAAAAGAAAGTTCCTTAACAGTTATTTTTTTTGCAATTCTGTGTGTGAAAAATAGGAAGAGAATTTTGCTGGTAAATCTTCTGGCTTTTCATATGTTCATTGCAATGTGGTCGTGGGTGCAAAGCCTTGGTGTGGAATTGAATGTTACCTTTCCTGACTACCTGTATTGTAGGTCACACCACATTTCAGCATCCACAAGTCTGAGATAGGAATGCACTGGGGAATAGAGAATCCCTCTGTTTTCCTTGTAGAAGGGTGACTTACAAATAAGCAAGGACCTGAGTTTTGGAACGTAAGGTGGCAGAGTGGGAAGAATTAGTACCTTGCAGGAGTAGTGTTTAGAAGAGTTTTGGGGTGTTATGATTAAAAGCTTTAGGTGTGAATATGTTGCTTCGAACGTCTTTGTAGCCAGCTCCGAAATCCTTGTCTAACACAGATTTTGCATTTTTGGCTCTCTGATGGCCCATTTGAGAGAAAAAGGTGTGTTAGGGATCTAGTGACCTGGCAGTAATATGATCACTGGTGATCACTGGTGAAGGTTTGGATTTTTCATTCCTTTGGGCAGCAGGGAAGAGAGATATGTTAGGAAAAAACATGAGTGGCAAGAGTCTCTTGAGACTTCAGAGCTGTTCCTCAGCTCTGGACATCCTTCCCCCTTGAAGCCCATCAGAGCATAAGCTTGTACATCTTCTGGAAGTCCTGCAAGACATTTCTATTTTGGCAGAAATTTAGCAAGCAAGGTTAAGTGTATATATTGTTTAGAGGGTTTTTTTTTTAAATCTAATACTCTACTTGCTTTTCTAAGTTATTTTGTTCTCGTTTATTCTCCTGTTTTATAAGTTATTTTGTTCTCTTATTGTAAGCCACCTGAGAACCTATGTTGGGAAAGGCAGCATAGAAATCTAATAACAAATGAACTAATTAACTAACTAAACAAATAAATAAACTGGAATAGAGACATTTACTCTTGGTATGAAAAAAGCTGGCAATATTTGTTAGCAGATATTGATTATCCTTGAAAAGGGCTTACTAGTTTCTGATGACACAAGAGGCAGTTGACTTGTAAATGACATGGATGTAAAGGAGTTGCCACTATGTTTTTGAGGAGGAAGGATACAGGGTACAGGCTGAGGATGCCTCAGGGAAGAGACCCAGGATCAGAGCAGCCAACCCAAATAATAAGGCTTATGCAAGATGCTATATTATCGTATAAAAATAAAGTCAAACTATAGAATGGGGCAAGTTATGATTCACCATAGAAGGTGTTTTGGACTAAGTAGGAAAACCACCCACCCTCAAACTGAAACTGATCAAGCCAAATTAGATTTAGATCAGGATAAGTTGGCCACAGAGGCATGATCCCTGGAAGGCCAAATTATTACTCGTTGTACTTTAATATGGTAATTTAAATGACTAACCCTTTTTTTTAACCTGGCTGATTTTATTCTTCATTGCATTGCTATGTACAGCTGTTTCACTTCAAGGTGTGATTTATCAGATCTCATAAATTAAACAGGGTCAGGCTACCTCAGAATTTGGATAGGAAATCATTGACCCTTTCTTCCAGAAATCAAACAAACAACAACAAAACACAAGGTGCTGAAGGAAGTGATTCTGGTGATTCAGTAGGGGGCACTTTCCTCTAAGCGGTACTGAAGTACTACATCAATATGGAACAAAGGACTTTGAACCTCCCAGAGGAGGCAATTTTAGGATAAGGCAAAAATCTTAAGCCCCAACCAGTTGTGGATGTTAAAGTGCCCATGGCATCTTTCTCAAGACCAGGAACTTTACATATAGTATCCTAGATGAATTCCAATTTGGGCACTTTTCTACCAACCTGAAATTACTCTGCATGTTTCAGGTGAGGATGGTATTTTACATTTTGGGCTCTACACTGATGAATAGTGTTTGGTGTTCTGGTAAACAATTGCTGTGTTTCACTGGTCAGGTTTTTGCACTTCTATGAAAACCAAATCCTTCTCTGTCACTCCAGATCAACAACAGTGTATCCAAGAACAGGTTTGGCTTATGGCTTGCAAATTCAAATAAAGTTTGCCTGGGATACGTTTAGATGAATTTTAAGTTCATTAACCTTTATGCAATGGACCTGATTTTCTAACCTGGAGTTTTTGTTAATATTTTGGATTAGATATACCTTCATTTTCAAGTATGCACTATCTCTCAATTTAGAGATCAGAATCAAAATTTCCGTCTCACATATACAGAAAAAAACAACACCACATAACTCTGGGAGGATTTATACCAACATGCTTCATGAATGAGGCTGGGCAGAAATGTCAGTTTGATGACAGTGGTTTTGGTTGAAAATTGCTAGGTTTTGTATAGGTACACATAGCCACAAGAGGGAGCCAACATTGGCCCTATGAAATGCAATAGAGACACCTAGGATTACAGTAATTAGAAAAAGAAAAGACACACTAGTTTAAATCAGTGTTTTACAGATGCAGAATACAGACCTCCAAAACAGGATGTATAACACGTTGAAGTGATAGTATACTGGACCTTCATTTTCATACTAGCCTTTTAAATTTTCCCTTCCCATTTTCTCCATTACAGTAGGCAATTCCACAGTCCTTCCCACTATCTGTGCCCTTAACACCAGTGTCACCCGTGATGTGCTCTTGTTTCCTTTTTCTCTTGTATACCTTACTCCAGGCAACTGCTAAATCTTTTTGCATCATCTTGTGCAAAATATCTAAAAAATTTCTTCTCTTTCAGTCTTACTGGTAAATCCTTTTGCCCAAGCATTGATAATCCTCTTTTGAGTTATAGGAAATCATAACAAAAAAGGAACCCATGAAATTATAGGGCCTGATTCTTAACTAGTTTACATTGGGGTAAATCAGGAGAGGGAAGACTACTAATGTCAATAAGGCTGCATGGTCCAAGAAGCGTGAAGTGAGAATCAGATTTCCAGGGTTCAAACAAATTCTCGTACCTAATCCATATTGGTATCTGCATGCATTCTGCTAATCTCATGAGAAATCAGAATTAATTTTCTGTATTTTGTCTCTTAGATGTAAAATGTAGAAGAAAGAAAAGACTCTTATTCCTGTTTGGTTGTGGGTTTTTTCTGTAATCAGGGCAGGTATTCAACTGATTTTTTTTATGTGTTGTCAGAATAATTAAGTCTAGATAAAAGCAAGAGGCTTCCAATGTTTGGTATTCTCAGCGCAATACCCCAGATTCTCTAATGTGGGTGAAATCCTTCTTGCATGACTCACATGAGCTGTCACATTGGTGAAACTATAATAGGTAGTCAATAAAAACACTCTTATTAGTAAGGTACAAGGTTCAAAAGTTTAGTCCCTGAAAAATGGGAACAATAAATAAGTCAGGATCAGAGTTGTTTAAATACTAATTTTTTTCCAGCTATGAATTTGGCCATCATCCTCTTTTAAACCTGTCTTCTAGTCATTGCTCTGACTCAGCTAGAAAAGCAAAATCATTTCTAATATTGCTCTATAATTTATTTCCTGTTTATTGCTAAGAGAAATAAGAAAGGAGTGGTTTAGCTTCTGGATATATTTCTTATTGCTCTGTAGCAAATACATTGTCAACCCCAGAAACCTGGAATACAGACCTGGGAAAAGGAGTGCATAGTGAAATTGTAAAATTTGCAGAAAAGACTAAATTATTTTGGGTAAGCAAATCCCAAGCTGATGGTTAAGAGTTGCAGAAATATCTCAGAAAGCTAGGTGAGTGAGCAAAAAAGTGGCAGAAGAACTTCAAGTACAAAGAAATGCATGTGAAGAAAAACAATCTCAACTCAACTATATGTATACAATACTGGGTTCTGAACTAGCCACTACAAGTCAGGAAAGAGATCTTGGAGTCACTGTAGATAGTTATCTAAAAACATCAGCTCACTGTGCAGTAGCAACCGAAATACTAAATACTGCATGCAGTTCTGGTCTCCACATACCAAAAAGAATGTAGTACAATTAGAAAAGGTACAGGGAAGACTAACAAAGATGACTGGGTGTATACAGAAGCTACTGTATCAGAAGAGATTGAAAAGGCTAGAACTTTAGTTGAGAAAGAAGGCTGAGCGGGACATGGTAGCAGTCTATAAAATCATGGAAGTTGTGGTTAAAGTGAATAGGGCACTCTTATTCACCAGTCCCCAGAATATAAAAGCTAAGAAGCACCTATTGAAATTAGCAGGAGGCAGGTTTAAAACAAAGAAGAGGAAGTACTTTTTTTTGCACAGTGGGTACATCTATCTGAGACATTTACTGTGCAGTTAACTAATTAGGAGCATGGCAAATGTCATGAGTCTGCATGTGTGCCTTTATTAGGCTGGATTCAACTAATTTACTCCACAGCAGGATAGTTCTTGTAAAAAGTAAATGCAACAAGATAGTAAATACAAGTACTACCCTGCTGCAGAGTAAAATACTCCACAGCAGCACACATGTAGGAGCTGCCCTGGCTGGCTGGGGCATAAGGGTGCTTCAGTGCAGGGGCTGCCTGCTGGTCAGACCCAGTCTGACATATCATATGTTCTTAAAGACTCAGGAATATTGTCTTGATTTTTTTCCCTGAGTTTTTCACAGTCTAATATTTACATTTCATAAAAGTACCAATTACCTTAGAGTTGGCTTTGGTAGAAATGGGTAAGCCTGTCTGTTTGGCCTATGGCATATAATTTAGAGAAATGTATACATATAATAAAAATTCAGCAGTTCCTTCCAAGTAAGCATGTAATTTCTAAGGTAAGCATTAGTGAGCAAGGTGCAGTGAGGGGTTATGCTATGCCCCCTTGTGTGGGTGAAATGGCTTGTTAGATTCTTTTCAGCTGATTATTAGGTTTATGAGTAGGTTAATCAATAGGAAGTTTCTTAATCTTGGTTTAATGACCTGAGAGTGGTGTGCTCTTTAGAAGTATAAACTGGAAAAATTGGAAAGGGTCAGGATTATATACATCCAGCATTTTTTAAGCAAATTTCTGATTTGGGGCAATATTCCATTTCAGCTGTGATGATACTTGTTTATGCATAAGGTTTGTGGGTATGCATGCTGCTGCCCTCTTCTGGTTGGAATATGTCAGGCATGTGTTTATGTCAATACTTTCTGTTATCTGAATGAATTGTGCTGCTCCCTAATCAACTATTATTGCCATTATAGTAATACATAGAGGCTCCAATCAAGACTGAAGCCCCAGTGTGATGGGCGCTGTACAAATAATGAGCAAAGCAGACCATTCCCTAAGTAGGCAATACAGAGGGGTAAAGGAGACATGACTTGTCTACAGTATACAGCAGGCAGATTAGAATCAGGAACCAAACCAAGTTCCCATGCCTCAAAGTCCTATCCAGTACACCATATTGCTATTGTAGTCTAATTTATGCAATAAGTATCTAAGGCACCTGTTATCGTAGCAGCTGTGTACTAACAGAATGATGTAAGCCAGAGGTTCCCAAACTTTTTCTTATCACATACCCTTCTAGATTTACATGCTACCTGCTTACCCCTACAAGCATATGTTTTATATTTCAACTTCTTAAATGCCAATTATTATTATAATGAAAATTAAACCTGCCATTACACAATTTCTCCCACATACCCCCCAGAGATGCCTTATGTAACCCGAGGGGTACGTGTACCACTGTCTGGGACCCCTAATGTAAGGAAATTTGGTTAATGCTCTAGGTGTTGTTTCTATTTGATTTTGCTCATTGCCTAAAACCTGAAGGAGCAGGATGACTGAGTACTATCAAAACTGCACAGTGACATGCTATGCTATCTCTGGTGTTGCCTCCTCCTACCCAGATGTATTTTACAATCTTCAGTGCAGATGCACTATTATCTCTGTCAAATAACTCCTTCCTTGTTGGCACTTAGTCAGATAAACATTGCAATGATTTGATTCTAATGATGATGCTTCAAGATTGGTTATAAGATTATAATAAGACAGGTCCAAATGCCTCAGATCTAATTGAGCCTTGTCAGACTGGATTCAGCACAGGAACAAGTTTAGTGACATTGGCAGATCATTTCCTCCTGACAAAAACTGGTCAGATGTTCATGCTGATATTAGTAGGTCTACTGGATGCCTTTGATACTATTGTTTCTGAGTGCACTACTGCTCATCTGATGATAGCAGAAGTGGATGGGGCTGCTATGGCTCTACTCCCTCTGCTGAGGGAGGTGCTTGGCCAAATGGAGTTTAATGGCATTCTTCCCTGGCCCTCCTATTTAAAACGTATATTACTAGAACATCAAGAGAATAGGGAGAGATCAAAAGCCCACTGATATCAATAGAAAGTCCCACTGACTTGAGTGGGCTTTGGACCAGGCCTTAACTGATGAGTTCTACTTTGTGTATGAGATGGGGAGAAGAAGCTGAAGGAAGAAGTCAGGTGAATAACTGGGCATTAGATGCTCAGGAGGAGAAAATTTCAATTTATTTTAACTTCAAATGTATGCCTATAAAGGGCAAAGCTTTATTTTGGATGACTACACTATATATTTTCTTGATACAAGAGCCAGGGGATGAGAAAGTACAGGAAAAGTGTGGCTTGTAGGTGGGCATCGCAGAGCCCAACATGAGACAGACATGACAACAGCTGGCATTTATGGCAAGAAGGGGTTTATTTGGGTTTTTAACTCTGGTTATTTTCCTATCTTTGGTAAGGGAAAAGCTGTTGCACTTATTTTTCAGGTAATTGTAATTTTAGCTTCTATTGAAGTCACTTAGAGCATGAAAAAGTTAACTATTAACTGATTAAAGTGCTATGTGACCGAGCAAATGGAATTAACTGTGACAAATTTCTTACATTACAGATATAGCCCACTGACAATATATTTTCTTGCTTGCCTATCTGTAGTTCTATAGCACGTATTTACAATCATCTTGTCCAAGAGGCAGAGCTGAATTCATGGATGGATCTAGCATTTTGAAAACAGGCAGGGGTGCAGGTAGTGTAGTGCATCAATACAACATACATTTTACCTCCAGTAAAGCAGAAGATTTACTAAAACGCTAGAGGGCCAAAGCTATATTATTTAGTTTAAGATCAAAGCAAACAAAATAAAACTTTATTAGAATGTTCACCAATTTGCTATATTATATAAAGTTTGAAAAACAGACCTACCTGGCAAAACAGTCAAAATATACTGTTTTATTACTCCTGTAGCCATTATACTTATGTGTACATCTCTTATTCAGATTTATTAATACAAAATATAGCTGTCTTGAGCATCTTGACGGTACAACCAACATTTCATTGCTACTCATTTTCACACATGAGTTAAGGTTTTTAGCTAAAGCTCAAAACATTCTGCTGGGCTGTGAAATAGAAGAGAGACTATTACCAGGAATGGCTAATAGCAGAACTGCAGAAGAAAGGATAGCTTGATTAATGGAACATCCATACCGTTAAAAAAGACTGAGAAGGTCATTAACATCTATGGACTAGATGGAGATTAGCAGGAATCAAGGAGATTATAATGAACCATGAAGTTAATTGACACCTCTCCACCATCTACTGCTTGAGTAGAAATGCTGCTGCTCTTCCCAGGCAGTTGGTTTGTGTGGAGTAGGAATCAAAATGAAGAGATTGGGGGGGGGGAAATGCAACTGCATCACTGCGCTCCATCCCCTCTCTCCACCCCATCTGCCCCTGACTGTATTAATGTATATGCACAATAGGTCTTTGTCTATTGTACCCCAGCTCCTAGAGTCATCTGATAACAACATAATTCCAGTTTTCATTAAACAAAAAGTAAGCTCCTAATCTTCATAGGCATAAAGAAAATCTTGAGAATGTGAGTATAATTGCTCTCTGGCTATGTCTACATAGTAGCTCTGGCATAGTAGCTCTGAGGGACATGCCAACTGGCTGCATGCATAAGTATTTCACTGAATGGGGTAATAAATGTATGGTGCAGTGATTCATAGATTCATAGATGTTAGGGCCGGAAGGGACCTCAATAGATCATCGAGTCTGAACCCCTGCATAGGCAGGAAAGAGTGCTGGGTCTAGACGACCCCAGCTAGATGATTATCTAACCTCCTCTTGAAGAGCCCCAGGGTAGGGGAGAGCACCACCTCCCTTGGGAGCCCGTTCCAGACCTTGGCCACTCGAACTGTGAAGAAGTTCTTCCTAATGTCTAGTCTAAATCTGCTCTCTGCTAGCTTGTGGCCATTATTTCTTGTAACCCCCAGGGGCGCCTTGGTGAATAAATCCTCACCAATTTCCTTCTGTCCTCCCGTGATGAATTTATAGGCAGCCACAAGGTTGCCTCTCAACCTTCTCTTGCGGAGGCTGAAAAGGTCCAGTTTCTCTAGTCTCACCTCGTAGGGCTTGGTCTGCAGGCCCTTAACCATATGAGTGGCCCTTCTCTGGACCCTCTCCAGGTTATCCGCATCCCTCTTGAATTGCGGCGCCCAGAATTTCACGCAGTACTCCAACTGCGGTCTGACCAGCTCCCGATAGAGGGGAAGTATCACCTCCTTGGACCCATTCGTCATGCATCTGCTGATGCACGATAAAGTGCCATTGGCTTTTCTGATGGCTTCGTCACACTGCCGACTCATGTTCATCTTGCAGTCCACTAGGACTTCAAGATCCCTTTCCACTTCCATGCCACCCAGCAGGTCATTCCCTAGGCTGTAGGTGGGCTGGACATTTTCCTCCCTAGGTGCAGCACTGCATTCTGTTGTTTTCTGCCCACTTGTCTAACCTGTCCAGGTCTGCTCGCAGCTGTCCCCTGCCCTCCGGCGTGTCCACTACTCCCCATAGCTTTGTGTCATCTGCAAACTTGGACAGAGTACATTTCACTCCCTCGTCCAAGTCGCTGATGAAGACATTAAAGAGTATCGGTCCAAGGACCGAGCCCTGTGGGACTCCACTGCCCACACCCACCCACCATGACTCTCTAGGTGCGACCCTCCAGCCAATTCGCCACCCACTGGACTGTGTAGTCATCCAAGTCACAGCCTCTTAACTTGTTCACCAGTATGGGGTGGGATACCGTATTTAGATGGAAGAATTTACCTTGTGCCCAGCAACTGATGGCCAACCATTGGCACAGCAAACCTGAAGTATAGGCAAGGAAAACTCCAGTTTACATTGGTGGAGTTTACTCTGGCTTGTAGGGATGGGGCCTTCTTGATAAAACCACTGATTGCTGGAACTGGAGTTAAGTTCCTATGCTAGGCAAGGCCTCAATAATTATCTGAGACCTAGTAGCATTGCTTATGCCTTCCAAGTGTTAATTAAAAGAGAAACAACAGCAAGTTCCTTCCCAACCCGGTTTATATATTGTGCCTACATATGTGACACACGTATGGGTGGAAAGTTACGTGGAAACAATGAATTCTGCAGTAGTTCTAGGAATGGTGAGAGAATGGAGATTGTGTTTCTCCTCTTTTCAGGCCAGTCCTATAGTCCCAGTTAAAATTCCCTGAGAATGACATGATAACTTTATTAAATCAACTAAGAAATCACAAAAAAAAATATTTTCCTGCAAAAAAAACCTTTAAATTTTTTTCCAATTTCTTAGTTGATCTAATACAGTGGTTCCCAACCTTCTTTTCCCCAGCCCCGCTGCTGAGAGTGTAGTGTGGTGGCAGGGGTAGGGGAGCGAGGTGCAGCTCATCTTTTCTGTGTGGTGCCGCTGGCATTGTCCCCCCCGACCCTCATTTGGGTTGTGACCCAGGGGTGGGAACCGCTGATCTAATAAAAGGCATCACCTCTGAATGAGAGTTCTAGAGTTTTGCATTTCTTTTTGTCTCGGCCCAACACGGCTACCAAATACATGGGAGAATGACTTGGCTTTTGCATATGCTGCATCAATGAACTGCCTCAAAAATGACCCTACAATTTGAGCACTTTTTTTTACTATTATTGACCGTACAAGGGGTGAAATGATCGTGAAAATACGGTAATTACCGTACACGGGGCAACACTGCCGCTTCCCCGGCTCCCCGCCCGGCGCCGAACCACCTGCTCCGCTAGCCCCGCCCCTTCCCGCGGCCCCGCCCCCGCATTCCGAGACTAACTCTCCGCGGCCAATCACGCGCCGCGCTAGGCCCGGCTCCGAACGTTGACATGTCCTGGCGTTCCACGTGATGTGCTTTCGCTCCTGTTGCAGGAAGAAGCCGCTTCCCTCTCGCGCTGCCGCTGCGATGGGCCCGCTCGGCGCCCTGCTGTGCCTGCTGCTGGGCCTGGCCGCCGGCGGGGGCCCGCCGCGCGGCGCGGGGACCTGGGCGCTGCTGGAGGACGCGTCGCTGGCGCTGCTAGGCGCGGCGCTGCCCGGGGACCTGGAGCCCGAGTGCCAGGAGCTCCTAGCGGGCTTCGCCACCAGCTGCGCGGCGCTGAGCGGCTGCCTGGTGCGCAGCGCCCGGCCCGTACGGCTCTGTCAGAGCTGCTACGGCCTCTTCCGCGCGGTCACGGAGCAGCTGGACAACATCACCCGCGCCGTGGGGGTGCGTGCGGGGCGAGGTGCAGCGGGGAGGGCCTCCTAGTCCTGCCCGGGGTGTGGGGCTGGCTGAACGGGCCCCCGGGGTGCCACTCCCTGCCAGGCGCCCTGTGTGTGTTGCCTCTGATCTCAGGGAGCCTCCCTGTTCCTGGCAGGCCTCTGCCTGGCTTTGTGGGCAGCTGGGGAGGGGATGTATGGGTGTCAAAAAGAGCACGCACCAGGCGAGTGTCCTTCCCAGAGAGCCAGTACTGCCTGGGTGCCCCTTACTGGGCATGCCCTGCTCCATGGTGCAAGAGGGTGAGGGCTTTGTGAGTACCTGGCGTAGTGGCTGAGGGATAGCTGGACTTTGCTGCTGTGTCCATGCCACTTGCCTGCTGTGCTGTGCAAAGGTGAACTGGTTTCTTTGAGAGGCAGTCACTTGGGTGTTGATAGCACTGCATCAATGGCACTCTTCTGCCTTGGGGTCAGGAGGCGAGGGTGCAGAGCACGCTGCTTCTCAGCATTGTGCTACCTGGCTTTGTATGGGAGCAGTAGGGGTGTGCTCTGTGTGGGTGGTGCCTCTGTAACCTAAGAGTTCTTCTCCAGTTTTGTCATGTGCGCACAATAAACTGGCAAGATGGACAGATTTTCTCTTTGTAACCTATCAAATATTAGGGTACTCTAGAGCTCAGAGATCATAACTGGCAAGGGACTAGGACCCCATTAATTTCTTAAAAGGTTGTTTTTGCTTGGTGCTTTGTTCCCATAAGCCCATGATTCTCTCAGTTCTTGCACCTGGAAGGAGGAGCTTTTCTCTCTTCAGTGCATCATATTGTGCTGTGTTTGGTCCTAAAATGACTTTGGAGTGAGATTTTTTTTCTTCTCATTATTGAACGCTCATTATATCTACTTACTTAGATGTTTATACAAGCGAGTAGAAGGACCCGTCTCAAAAGTGTGTGTTCTCCTTATGTTTCAGATTTATGATCAGATCCAGCCCCTGAACTTAACTCCCTGGCAGTAAATCATTTCATTGAATGCTCTTCCTATCCCTTCTTGGAGGGAAAAAAAAAAGCAAGGAGAAAGATGAGTGACATTAATCTTCCACACATCATGCAGAGCTGGCCTTAGTAGATGATGCTCATGTTCACCTGGCACAGTTGGCAATGCCATGGTGTCTCAGGTCACCTAGACTTGAGCTATTTCAGTTCTGAAGATGCCAAGAGTTTTGATTCTACCTGAAAACGTGTATGCAGTAGCACAGCTGGTGGAACACTGCAACATTTCCCCTAGCAAGCAGGTTGCCACAGGGTGGTAGACAAGCTTCAGCTTCTAAGTCTTGTGGTGTAACTCAGGTAAATGCTAATAATCTGATTCAAGGTGATTAAGGCATGCTTAAGCACAGTATGGTTTGCATCTGAAACGAAAGGTCTCACCAACTTCAGTGGAAAAATATCCAGCAGTACCTTTGAGGCCAGCAAGGCTCCATATCTGCAAATTAGACTTGTATATACTGCCCGCAGCCTACTGATTACTGTTGCTGCTGTAATTTATATCATTTCTTCCATTTGCTTCCCCCAGTCAACTAAGATTCCCAGGTATTTGCAACCAAAGGATGTTGGTAACACCTGCATCCTGCAGAGATTTTTTTGGCTTATCCAGTACAGCTTACTTTTATAAGATGTTACTTGATGACAAAGCATAGTGTAGAAATGGGAAGCCCAGCAGATAATGCTGCCATTACATGGCACCTCTCATCTTGACAGGCTTTACCAGTAAAAGATTTACAGTTCCCCGACATGCAATTATTATGAGTAGGGAGCAGTCAATGAGTACATACTAATTTTGGTGAAAGGTGGAAGGTCAGGTTAAGGTCCAAATCTTTACCTGGCTGGAGAGGAATTGGAATCATGTTTTTTGGTACATGCGTAACTATCTTGTCTGAAAGATCCACATGTAATGAATGTAGGGAACTTGGTGTATCTTTGGAAGGGAAAAAAGGGAGTGAGGTGACCCTGCTGTGAGGTAAACCAAAATTGCAAGGCATCTGAATATTTTAAACTGGCTGACTAGACATTTAAGTCATCCCTCCAACAGTATACTGTAAGCAAGCTATGAGAAACTGGGGATAAAAGGCAGCCCGGTTTAATATTGTGACTCTTGGATAACTAATTTTTATTAGCCTGTATTATTTGAACATTTTCTGTCAGGCTTCAGAGGCTGGTGAGGAAGTTTCAGGAAGCCAGCAGACCACTGCTGTGTAAACATCTTCTATATTTCCTGGGTCTGCCTTTCATCTGTGCATGCATGCATAAAACTTAAAGTGAAAGTGAATGTGTGTACTCTTTGAATGAAAGTTGCTGGAAGTGGCAATAATAGTAATTCTTGTAGTTAGGGGTATAACATGGAAATTCTCGAAGGCCTTAGGAAGTAAAATAAAACATGACAGAATCAAAATAGTTGCATTTTAACAAGAATTAAAATAGTTGCATTTCAACAAGAAAAAGTGGGAATTGGTTTCTTCTAGAGTAGACCCTTCTAGGGAGCACCTCTTTTAATGCAGTGTGATTTGACTGGACTTCCCATCTTGTTCACATATAAGAAGGCCCTAGGAACTATGAGAGTTTCCGTTGGTTTATCAGATGGAAACTAGGTATCAGAGCTATGTGTCCAGTGAGTTTATCCAAGATCACAATTTTGGGGCAAGTGGTTGAAGGAAAAGTTTTGAAAGAAAAACACTTGGGTCTGATTAGAGTCATGGAGACCCTATCTGTTTGGTTTGTTGCTATGCTTCCTTTTTCACTTTTTTGGCTTGGACCTAATCTGCAAGTTCAGAGAAGCTTGACCACTGCCTCTTTCTGCTTAAACCACTGAATGCATTGGATGCTTAGCTTCCATTTGATGCCCTGGTAGAGAAATAACATAAATGTGCTATAAATGCAATTTAAAATAGTTGTTTTTTTATGGTCATAGTAATATCTCACCTTGATATAAGCCTTGGAGGTATCATCTATTATTAATAATGGAGGGTCCATTATTGCATTAAATGTTTTGTTTGTACCTTTTTGGGGCCAACAATTCATATGTTAGGAGTAAAAGGAAGGAAGCAAAAAGAGGAACTACGTAGTGTGTAGTTTTCAGAAGAAAAATTCCTTCTGCCAAAGGGAAAAATCAGAATTACTTGTTAAACAAAATTGCTCATTAGTTCTTGGCTAAGCCCATGCTCATGAAATATTGCCCAATGACTGGTGGTATGTCCAGTCCCATGGGGATTATCCAATGGATGCTTCCCCCTATACTGCTGTTTTCTTTTCCTTCTCTCCAGTAGTGCTCACAGGGCCGTGTCCGTGTATTTTTTTTTTTTTTTTTTTTTTTTTTTTTGCCTGCGTAGCTACAGTGATCCCTGACTGACATAGTGATGCCAGAAGCAACCCCTAGTGTAGATGAAGATAGACCAGCAAAATAGTGCTTTGTTTTGCTGGGGACGAAGGGGATTGTTCCTACGCTAAGTGCTCTCCTGGCATAGCATACAGGCAAAGCACTTGTGAGACTCCCCTCTACATGTTACAGGTATTGTGCAATTAAGTGGTTAATTGTGCAGTTACCCTGAGACCAGCTACACATGTAAAGTACTTGCCACACAACAAAGTACTTGCCTTCACAGTCAGGGTGGCTAGGATCTGGAACCAACTTCCAAGGGAAGTGGTGTTGGCTCCTACCCTGGGGGTCTTTAAGAAGAGGCTTGACGTTTACCTGGGTCATTTGAGCCCAGTTTTCTCTCCTGCCCAGGGCAGGAGGTTGGACTAGAAGATCTACAAGGTCCCTTCTGACCCTACATCTGTGAATCTATGAAAAAAGCTCCAACCGACTTTAAAGTTAGATGTAAAAATGTGTGCTAACTTTATAGCTGGTTTCTATTGAGCTTTAATTTGTAGGTGTAGCAGGGTCTCCCCTGCAGCGGGAAACACTTCAGCTGATTGGGCTGGCAGGGATGCACCCAGCCCGGTATAAAACCTCTGGGCCCTAGGGACCACAACTGCTGCAATCCCTAGGGCTCAGGGGTGTACGAGACCCAGCGCTCTTTCCCCCCAGTGAGAACACTGGGCATCTTTATGGTTCTGAAATGACTCCTAGTCCAGCTAATTAGAAAAAGATGTATATAAGCTCTTCAGCAGGCATGGTCTTTAGTCACGTCTTCCAAGAATCTATGAATCTGAACATATGATGGGTCTTAAATAATAGGGTTTGTATGCTTCAGAGATGATGAGGGATAGACCTCATCTTGTTACCTTTCTGCTTTACTTGCCTAATTCATGTGTGTTTGTGGGGAGTTGAGGGGACATTTGATGGGAGATGCTCTTGATCATGACTCCTATCCAGTTGGGGTTTGCTGGATTTGAAAACAGTTGCCATTCAATGTCTCTCTGTCCCAAAAACAGGTAGCTGGTGTGAGATGTTTCATGTCCTGTTAACCGCAAAGGAAGAAATTTCTCTGCCCAGCTGGTAGCTCATCCAGGTCAGGACTGAGATGCACAAGCTGTGACAGCCATGCAGCCTATGTTGCACCTTTTAGAGCTGAGATAAATAGTCGCATTGAACCTCAAGCCTCCCTAAATTATACTCTTGGTTTGATCTTTCAGAACTTTTGTGGCCAGACATTGATTGCAAAGCTACAGAAATTGCAGAGTTTCTCCTTAGGCATCTTTTGGTAGGGGTGGGGAATGTGAGTCCTCTGTTTTCTGAAAGGCTTTCTACCCCAAAACAGAGCAGCAGATGTGTTATCTGGGCTGCCTCTGCTTTCTAGCTGGATCAAACTAGGGTTGAAATAAGTCCTTTAAATCTTAATTGGAGATGGAAGGCAGCTCAGAATATTTTCTCAGGTTGAGACGAGTAATTGGCCTTCTATAGATGGAGCATGTGCTGTGTTTGCTTTTCCCCGCGCTATCCTTGTTCTTGTGAGGAGCTCTGGATGAATGTCTGCAGAACCACTTCATTGCTGTCCTTTAAATCTCTTTGTGTATTCCCTTTTATGGGATGCTTACATAAAACTCAGCAGTGGTTAGGCTGCTGCCAGTGCCAGTCATGCTTCCTGTTGTGGTCTCATTGTTCCTTTTCAACTTCCTACCTTATTTCTCTGTCTCCATCTGTTTTTCTTTTTTGTAAACTTCATGTAAGTTCCTTGGACAGGTTGATGGTAGTTTGCTGGGGACTGATCCATGAACGTATGATAATTCAGGGGATGATGATGATGGAGTGAAACTGTTGCCCAGAATGAAAGAGGGTGTTTCACTTGCCAAACATGGATCTTTCATTGTCTGTTTTAATTGGCTTCTATACTTAGCAAGCTGTTCTGTTAAGTGTGTGTGTACGTTAACATACGTTTTTATTATTAACAATCTTCCCTTTCATCAGAATGATGTAGACTGTAGAGGTTTTTGCCTGAATTAGCATGGGGCATGATGCTTTTTCTAAGACAGTAGTTCTCAAGGCATCCCTTGGAAGATGCCAAGTCTTAGCTTGTACTTATTTTTTGACTATGGAAAAATAATGGAATAATTCTTCTGTTGCAAAGAAGTCGGGAAGACCACAACAAGTCAGAATATTTTTCTAATGGTATAGATTTCTATTTGAAACCTCAGGGTTTATCTTGCAAATCATGTTTGCACACTTAACAGTGCTAACATCATGTAGCACTCCTTAGCACCCGGGAAAGAATCTCAGGTCTCTGTGGTTGAGAATTGCTGTCCTTGGATCTTTTGAGCATGTATTAACCAGCTACTTCCTTGTCACCGAAAATGGTGGGTGAAAATACTATTGGGGGGGCTGAGCCCTGCCTGACCCCTGCCCCCCGCCTCCATAGGGCCATTGCTAAGCCCCATTAACCCTGGCCTTCTGCCGCCTATGCTTGTCACTGCAGGACATAGGCAGTGCCCTTGCTTCCCCTGCTTTTATCTGTGGTGTGTTAGAATGCTGCCAGTGTTTTGGGTATTGTGCCATTAGTTGCATTTTGAAGTAGTTTTTTGGGGTTCCATAAGTAAATGATGGCCTTAGAATGCAGGGGACTGAACCTGATGGCCAAACAAGGCCCTTCTAATCCTTATTTATGTACAGTCCATGGTGCTGGAAGAGTAAATAAATACAGGTTTCCCTTCCTTTATGCTGTACATGCATTCCTGGAAAATGGCACATAACTCAAGCTCCCATAAAGGGAATCCACTTTACAATGTAACAAATAGGGCTGTGTTCCAAGATCTCAACTGTACTGATCCCCAGACCCATTTCTACCACTTTTACAAGCCAATTTTGGTACTCACCAACAGCAGACAGTACACACAAGCACAGGACACTATCATAATGGGGGTGGCAACTACAGAAACACATGTTGCAGACAATGACAGAGGAGCACAGATCCGCACAGGAGGCTATATTTTAATGCATGTTGCTCATGCAATGCACCACACAAAGCAGCTGACTGTGGGCTTCCACCACACTGATCGCATAAGAGTGAATTTACCTTGCATAAGATGAATTTTTGGTATAAAAAGGATCATCTCGTAAGAGCGAATTCGCACCTACAGAACATGCATAAAGTGAGGGAAACCTGTAATGGATCTCAACAACAGCAAACCTTCCTATATTGCATGAATTACAAATCTGTCTTGTATTGCTCTGTTCTTTTATGCAAAAATTATTGGTAGCCCTGTTAATCCTAACCAGTGCTTGTTCTAAAGAGGGCTGAATAGTTTTTGTGCTAAATATGGTTCTGGTCATGTGGAACTAAGGGCTAGATCTGTTGCTGCTGGAAAATCAGCATGGGCTTGCCTGGCTGATTCAGTCAATCTGTGGTTTGAGGAGGAAAGGCAAGAAATGCATGTTCCCAGTCACTGCTTTGAATCTCTTCTCAGACGGAATGGAAACATGCACATACACTTCAAAATATTCTTTTAAGGCTTGATAATCCTCTGCTTTTCCAGTCTGCAGTCTGTGTGCCGGAAAGCTTAGCTGCATGCTAGGAGGGATTAACTTGAAGACTGGCTGATTTGTGGTGGCGCATGGCTGAAGGAGAGCAGCTTTCAGTTGTGAGGTTCTGCTGGAGCGCTTTTTGCCAGTAAACTAAGGAGATGTCGGTGGCGACACGTAGCTGGTGCATGGGGGTGCATGTGCACCCCCTGATCAGCGGTGCTCGCTACTTAGGCAATAGGGGGGGAGCAGGCAGGAGCGCCAGTGACCCCCCTGCAAGTGCTAGCCAATCGCTGCAGCCGCTCCCAAAAGTGGCCACAGCCACTCCCAGAAGTGACTGCAGTGATTGGCTGCAGCGAGATCAGCCATGGGGGACACCCCCCCCCGGGGCAGCGAGATCGGCATCAGTCACCCACAGGAGATGTGGTATTTCTTATCAGATGGAGTTAAATAATTGAATGCTGGTTGTATTGGCTTCTACTGGCATAACCCGGGATGGAATCTAGCTTTCTCTTTGGACAGGTGCAGAATAACACATGCTCCTGTGTAGCCTACATTGCTTTTAAATATTATTGGTGTAAATTGTGCCAGGATTAGGGATGGACAGAGATGCAGCTATTCAGAAAGGCAGCCCATGCTGACTTTCCAGCAGGAACAGATCTGCCCCTTAGCTCCATATGACCAGCTAAGCACTTAGAGTATTATTTTGTCTTGCCGGCAGGCATCAGGCTTTATATAGCCTGTTTGACTTTAGCAAATAGCTACACTGAAATGTGCACAAACAGATGAAGGATTAACTGGTGTAGCTTACAGTGGTAGCTTTCTGCCCCTGAATCTTTCAGGGGTAACTTTCTACTAGACTGAATGAAGTTGCAACAAAAACACCTAAACCATGGTATATGAATAATGGACATACCAATTGTGCTAATATAATCATTTAATCATTTAGTATGGTTAAACTTGTGGGATTTCAGTTCAGGGCCCTGTTTTGGTAGTCAGTATGTGCAGAATCAAAAGTTTCCTTCTCTAGAAAACACATGTTAATGCACACATGTGACAAATGTAATTTGTAAAGATCTTATCACAACTAGTAAGTATTAGAAGATGTTTCTTTTACATTCAGCATATTTGTGACTGACGTTCCTGTGTGGTCCTCCTTTTAAACCTGCTAAGAATTTGCCTGCTGAACATGAAAGAAATACAGTTGTGCAGTTCACATTATTTAATGTTTTCTCTTCTTCTGTTCTTTGGTAAGACAGAGATTTTGCTGTAGTCTATTTGCTGAGTTGTTATAAGTAGTTTAAAACAGACCAAACTATTATTGGTAAGTGAATGTAACATGTAAGTCCAGAGTTTCAAAGTTGCTTCCCTGTGAATTCATAATACTTTTCTTTTTGTTGTTGTTCCAGAATTCTTCCAAGAGCTACAACTGTGCGAAAAGCCTCTTGATGTCTGATAGGTTACAGATAGTCGTGGTGCTTTCAGAGTTCTTTAACAAAACTTGGGAGGAGGCCAATTGTGCAAGTATGCGATTTATTCTTTCACCTCTGTGCTACTCTTATGATAGGGAGGATGTGTTTACCTTTTCCTCTGAAGTTTCTCAGCTGATGAGAACCTGTGTGTAGCATGTGGCAGGTCAGGGAGGGGACAGGCAGCACAGCACTAGATAGGGCTGGAGGCAAAAAGCAGAGCAGCAGATTGGGTAGGGAACAGAAAGCAGAATGGCAGATTGGTAAGGGGCAGGGAATTAAGGTGGCATTTGTGAAGGGTATGGGGTTAATATGTGGCATTCCTGCCAAAAAAGTTGGTCTCCACTGAGTTAGAATACCTTGAACAGTGATAAACCCATTTCTAATCCCCTTATTTGTGTTCAATAGTATCTTGCTCCACAAGAAGTCCCATTGACTTCATTAGTATGAGGAGGGGTTTCTAAATTTGGCCTTGAAATTTTTAGGTACTGAATCTGACTCCAGAACAGGCTGCTTGATTTTCTTTAATTGCTGCTGATGAGCACATACTAGGGTGAAAATTTCCCTGGCAAAGGAGATGTGTCCCCTACGCTAAGAGCATCTTTACATGTGCTCTGGGATGCAGTGTGGGAGCACTTTAATTAGAGCGGCTCTGAGAAGTGATACTCCCCCTCTATGTGACTTTGGTCTGGCCGCAGTTGGAGTACTGCGTCCAGTACTGGGCGCCGCACTTCAAAAGGGATGTGGCCAGCCTGGAGAGGGTTCAGAGGAGGGACACCCACTTGGTGAGAGGGCAGCAGGACAGGCCGTACGAGGAGAGACTGAAGGACCTGAACCTGTTCAGCCTCAGGAAGAGGAGGCTGAGGGGAGACCTGTTGGCTGCCTACAAACTCATCAGGGGAGATCAACAGCAAATAGGCAGAGAGCCCTTTTCTCCCCAGCACCACCTGGAGTGACAAGGAACAATGGTCATAAGCTGATGGAGAATAGGTTTAGGTTAGAGATCAGAAGGCAATATTTTACAGTTAGGGTGGCCAAAATCTGGAACCAGCTTCCCAGGGAAGTGGTCCTTGCCCCTACCTTGGGCAAATTCAAGAGGAAGTTAGATAATCACCTCTCTGGGGTCTTGTGAACCCAGCATTCATTCCTGCCTGTGGCAGGGGGTCAGGCTAGATGATCTGTTCAGGTCCCTCCTGACCCTAGCTACTATGAAACTATGAACTGCTCTGATTAAAGCGCTTGCAGCGTCATATGTATTCAGTGTCCCACACTTCAAAATGGCATCAGGGGTGCTTTAACTGAAGCTTGTTTGATGAGGTTTAGTTAAAGTGCCTCTGCCGCCATTTCAAAGCACAGGGACAGTAAATACATGTGATGTGGAGGCTGCTGGAGCATGCTAATTAGATTAATCAAGTTTGCACTGATGTGCGCTAATTAGCCCACATCAGAGCAGGCATGCTGTGCCCTAAGTGTGTAACAGAAGTGCAGTAGTAATAGTGTTGTAATAGCAGGTGTAAAAGTCTAGACCCAAATACTGCAAAGCCTTTGGGACTGCCACCAAGCACCCTGACAGCCTTAGGGAGGTTGCTATTAATTAGTAATTTAATACAGGGATGGGACTGGCTCCAGAAGAAATCCAAATTCAGATTTGCAGAGTGAAGCATATACTGCCTTCTGCCTTTTGTCCTTGAGCACCTAGCACTAGATCTGTTCCTGTATGCTGCAGTATTCCCTTACTTCCATCTTTTATGAAGGGTCCTGTTTGGGGTCTGCCAACCTGGATTGTGCCTTTTTAACTGAAATCCTCAATCAAACCAACAGCTTTCATTTCCAAGTGTCTAGTATCAAGTCAGAGTATCAAGAGTAATATGATGTGGGGAGGGGAAAAGCAATACTTGAAGGGAATAGAGTAGGATAGGATTAAGAAGGAGTGTTTCATGAGCTCTTTGCCACTTCCTCAAAAATAAGTGTGTATGTTATGCCCCTGCTTTGTGTGGGTCTGTAAGCCTAAATATTCCCAGTGTTCCCCAGGTGTTTGCTGTTTCATTTACCCTCTTAAGACTTGTACTTATCTAGACAGTGCATGCTAATGCTGCTAGGCAAAGCCAGATTGGCAGGGTGAAAAATAAAAGTAGAGTCTTGTGTTGTCTCAAAGCCCAAAGATAGCTCGAATGCTCTCTTCAGAGTGTACTTGATGATAGTCTTCATCTTTCACTTAATCAAGGCCAATTAATTCTGAAATATATCCTCAATGAAGAGGGGAGTGCGAATGAGTTAGGACAGCAAGTCTGAGACATCAGCATAATAGTAACCAAATAAGGAGAACACAAAGCTGACTGGCTCTATCTTTTATAGTTGAGAGCTCTTATTGTTAAGGTGTAGAACCCAAGGGCTTGTTGGCAGTAGAAATTAGGATATCTTGATGTATGTGGTGTTTTTTTCTTTTCTTTTTTTTATTTTTTGACAGATTGCTTGAAGAACAGCAGTGAAGGGCTATCAAATGCTACAATAGAGTTCCTGGACTTATTCAATAAAACACTGATGTGTTTTGAACATAACCTCCAGGTATTTATAGCATGTATTGAAGGTCAGAACTAAGTCCTCTTGTTGTATAGTAAAATCTTGTATATACAGCACAGACTGCAGGGGATGCATACAGGAGAATACAATTCGCAAATGCTTAAGCAGTTTAAGCAGGTAGAATAATTATCTATAAAACGCAGATGTTTACAATTGAGAACATAAAATGCGTTCTAATTGTTGTTCACCTTGACTTCATTTTATATGTAATTACAGTGCTATTGCATATTAGAATTTCTAGATTCACAATAGTTGATAATTATATAGCAAGTCACATCATCTCTGCATAAAGCAAGTCACTTTACCTACCCATTGCTTTTTGGAATTGTTGTCTTGTGACTTCACAATCTGAGTTTCCAATTATTTGGTTGCAGTACCTATTGGCCTGAAAGGGTCAACTATCTGGAACCATTTTTAAGAAGTTTTGTTTTTTTTTTAACTAGAAAGTTACAAACAATTAGAATCTTTAAGTATTCCTTTTTTGTAAAATAAACTTGGGAATGCTCCTTGGAAAATGGCCCGTAAGCGCATATTAAGTGCACCAACATTAGAGAAATTATGGCAATTTAATCCTAAAATTAAATGAAAATGTTAGACGTATTCTCTGTAGTTTTATTAAGGAACCATTTGAAAGGAATGGCGCAACGTGTTTCAGATACTTAATATTAAGCATACATTTCCTGTTGCAGAATAAACATGTACATGTAACACTGCAGCTGAATAACTCATGTTACTGCATGCACCTCATATGAGTCACAAACAGCATGTTTTACCAAACTTGTTATACTGTCTTCTGTGGAATTTTGCCGGTAGTAAAGCCTTCTTCCCAAGCTGTCATTTCTTTGCAAGTAAAATAATGCAGAATTATGGGGAAACAACTTTTTTGCTTTAAAAGTTCTTAAAGTACATTAGCAAACAATTGGGTAATTGGGAACATTGAAATCCCTGGTTGTGATGGGTTGTGTTATGTCCAATAGTTCCTGTAGAGTCATAGATGTTAGGGTCAGAAGGGACCTCAGTAGGTCATCAAGTCCGACCCCCTGCTCTGGGAAGGAAAGAGCTCTGGGGTCAGACAATCCTAGCTAGGTGCTTGTCCAGTCTCCTCTTGAAGATGCCCCAGGGTAGGGGAGAGCACCACCCCCCTTGGAAGCCCATTCCAGATTCTGGCATCCCTTACTATGAAAAAGTTCTTTCTAATGTCCAACCTAAATCTGCTCTCTGTCAATTTGTGGCCGTTGTTCCTAGTTACTCCAGGGGGTGCCCTAGTAAATAAAGCATCTCTTATTCCCAGCTGCCCTCCCCTGATGAATTTGTAGGCAGCCACAAGATCACCTCTCAGCCTTCTCTTGCGAAGGCTGGAGAGATTTAGGTCCCTCAGTTTCTCCTTGTAGGGCCTTGCCTAAAGGCCTCTGACCATGCAGAGTGGCCCTCCTCTGAATCCTCCCAAGATTCTCCGCATCCCGCTTGAAGTGCAGCGCCTAAAACCCACAGCATGCTTATAGGCTTGGCAGTGCTATACTTGCTAGCACCACTGCGGAAAGAGACTTGGGGGACATGATTGACCACAAGATAAACATGAGCCAGCAATGTGATGTTGCAGCTGGTAAAGCAAACAAAACCCTGGCTTGCATCTATAGATGCTTCTCAGATAAATCTCAGGGTGTCATCTTCCTGCTGTACTCGGCCTTGGTGAGGCCGCAGCTTAAGTACTGCATCCAATTCTGAGCTCCACAATTCAAAAAGGATGTCGAGAAGCTTGAGAGAGTCCAGAGGAGAGCCACATGCATGATCAGAGGGCAAGAGAATAGGCCCTATGAAGAGAGGCTGAGAGCCATGGGACTCTTTAGTCTGGAAAAGCACAGGCTAAGGGGGGACCTGGTGGCCACCTACAAGTACACAAGGGGTGTTCATCAGGATCTGGGAGAACATCTGTTCACCAGTGTCGCAAGGAAAAACAAGGACCAACCATCATAAACTCTTACAAGACTGTTTTAGGCTGGACATAAGAAAAAATGCCTTTACTGTCCAAGCCCCCAAGACCTGGAATAGGCTCCCTCCAGATGTGGTGCAGGCACCTTCTCTGGTCTTGTTCAAGAAACACTTGGACGCTTATCTTGCTGGGGTCCTTTGAACCTAGCTGACTTCCTGCCCCTGGGGCAGGGGGCTGGACTTGATGATCTTCGAGGTCCCTTCCAGCGCTAACATCTATTCCTACTTCGTTCTGCCCATTTTTCCAACCTGTCCAGATCCACCTGGATACATTCCCTACCCTCTGGTGTGTTAACTTTGCCCCATAATTTGGTATCATCTGCGAACTTGGACAAGGTGCTCTCCACGCCCTTGTCCAAGTCACTGATGAAGACATTGAATAGCACCGGTCCAAGGACCAAGCCTTGTGGGACTCCACTGCCCACATCTTTCCGGGTCAATCTCGACCTATTCACCATCACTCTCTGGGTGCGACCCCTAAGCCAGTTTGCAACCCACCTGACCGTGCAATCGTCTACATCACAGCCTGTCAGTTTATTTATGAGAACAGAATGAGATACTGTATTGAAGACCTTCTTAAAGTCTAGGGAGATGACCTCTACCTTGACTCCTGCATCTAAGCATTTTGACCTGATCATAAAAAGAAACAAGGTTAGTCAGGCAGGATCTATGTGCAGTTAATCTGTGCTGATTTCCTTTCAGCATTTTTTCCCCTGCTGGGTACCCACAAATGGGATCCTTAATGATTTTTTTCAGGAGTTTTCCCAAGGATAGAGTTGAGACTAACTGGCCTATAGTTTGCTGGTTCGTTCCACTTCCCTTTCTTGAAAACAGGGGCCACGTTGGCACTTTTCCAGTCCCCTGGGACCATGAGTGCTCAAACAGCTATGCCAGCTGCTCTGCTATGACACTGGCCAATTCCTTCAGCACCCTTGGATGAAGTTCATCCGGGCCCACTGATCTGAACACATTTGAACACCACATTAATGCAAATACATATGTGTTTGCATTAATGTTGAGATCTTCAGTAACCACTAACTTGGCAACAGTGGCATCACAACATAAATGAACTGAGAAAAACATAATATAGAAAGCATCTGTGCATTTTTAATAATTTGACAGCTTAAAAAAACCTCACAACAAATTTCTCTCCACACCTGTCATCTGTTCCCAGTACTTAGCATGTTTATGAAGGAAAAAATGATGCTGTCTCCTCTGTGTGTGTGTGTGGGGGGGGGGGGGGGACGACGACGACAACTGAATTCTACCATAATTGACTTTTATCACTGTTGCTGTTCTGTCACTTCTTCCAAAAGGAATATTTCTGACACAACTTGGATAGCAAGCTTTTAATACTTACACCAGAAGATGGTGATTCTATTGACTTGTCATAATAGGTAGGAAAGAAGAAAGGAGCAAAGGATAGCATTTGTGTTCAGCCATTGTAGACTCAAATTTTAGTACCTGACTGAATTTCATGTTGCACTTAAGTTCACTTAACAAGGACCATGATGCCTTCTAGGACTTGTGACACAAAGGTCAGGATATATTGAGAGGTGTAAGGCATGAAAGGTAATTCTTTGCTCTCCTTGGCATTGGTGAGGCCTGGGTTGGAGTGCTGTGTTCACCACTCTTCAAGAAATTTGTGGACAAATTGTTGAAAGTCCAGAGGAGAGTACTGTGAATAAGAAGGTTAGAAAACGTGATCTATGAGAAAAGGTGGAAGGATCTGGGTTTGTTTCCTTTAGAAGAGAGGAGACTGAGGGGGAACCTAAAAATCATCCAGTATATAAGAAAATAATTAGAGGACAGTGATTAATTGTATGGTAGGATGACAAGAAACAGTTTGTTTTTGCAGCAAGGTATGTTTAGATTATATTTAGAAAGTGTTTTCTTAATTTATGTTTTAGTGTTTAACTTCCTAGATAACAATGGAGGTACCAGTATTCCTGTCATTGGACATTTCTAAGAACAGGCTAAGTAAACATTTTTTGTGGATGGTGTAGGTACATTTGATCCTGCCTCAGAGCAGAGGGGTAGACTAGATGACCTCTTGAGGTCTCTACTAAGCCTTTGCAAATAGGGAAGTATTCAATTTGGATTCGGACGATTTGGAGGACAGTGATTTGATTCGGATGAATTGGCTTCAGAAGATTCGGAGAGATTCGGTGATTTGGATCGGCTGGGGAGAGGCAGGCACAGCCAGGCATCTGCAGGTTCTCCCGTGACTCCTTCAGCTGTGCTTGCCTCTCTCCAGGCAGGGGGAGCAGCAGGAGAAGTCCCCATGGCTGCCATGCCCGGCCTCAGCCTAGTCCTGGCACTTAAAGCCCTGCACTCACTGGCTGTAGCAGCAGTGATTGGGGCCCCTAGGAGCTTGTGGCAGAGCCCCCCTGTTCAGTGGGGATCATCCCCCTCGTGTGGCATCCACGCAGCAGCTGTCACATCAGTGGCTGCAGCACGGTTCAGCAGGGTGCTGTGCGCTTTCTGGGAGCTGGGGCCTCTGGGGCTGCGTGGTACTAGGCTCTGGCTGACAGGTGGAGGTGCCCCAGCTCCCAGACAGTGCACAGAGCCTTGCTGAGCTGCGCTGCACCCATGCCATGGGGCAGCTGCTGCGCGGGTGTCAAGCGGGGGGGGATGATCCGTGCTGCCTCCCACTGCCTCATGCTGTGCCAGGGGACTCTGCCACGAGCTCTCAGAGACCCCGATCGCTGCTGCCAGAGCTAGTGAGTACAGGGCTTTTAAGTGCCAGGACTAGGCTGGGACCAGGCAAGGGCTTGGGCTGGGCAGGGCAGCCATGGGGGCTTCTCCTGCAGCTCCTCTGGCTGTACCTGCTTCTGCCCTGGTGGGGGGAGCTGTGGGGGGCTATGCCCTGCTGCCGCTTGCCCAGCCAGTGCGGGGAGGGGTGGTGCAATGCAGGCGTGGCTTGCTCCAGGCAGCAACAGGGCATAGCCCTTACTCCCAGCGCTGCCGTGCCTGTGCCGGCGCTGGGAGCGGGGGCTCTGCCCTGCTGCCACTTGCCCAGCTGGCACGGTGTGGCACGGGATGTGAGCGCAGCAGCATTGGGAGCAGGGGCTGTGCCCTGCTGCTGCTTGCCCTCTTCTGCCTGGAGCGAGCTATGCCTGCATCCTGGCCCCGCGGGGGCCCCCCCCGGGCAAATGACAGCAAGGCATAGCTCCCGCTCTTGAGTGCTGTCATGCCCACATCCCACCCTCCTCCCCCAGTAACATGCAGCTCCAACCCCCACCCTCCTCCCCCAGTAACAATCCCTTCCTTGCCTCCCCCTCCGCCCCAACCCCAGCAGACTGTCTATGGCTGAATCTCCAAAGTGGCCAAATCTTTTCTGAAGCTTTTCCAAATCTATTCCGAGCTTTTAATTCAAATCGAATCGGCTACTGAAGCTTCGCACAGCCCTAGTCTCTACCAGCTCTGCACATCTGTGCTTAGATTTAAATGCTTTGGAGAATGTGTGCACTGAGCTGAAAATGTGTAGATTCTGGGCCCAGTAAAATGATGCTGAATGGGTCTTTTAGTCCTCCTTAAAGAGGAATTTTTACTATCTTTAACAGAGGGACCCTCTGTTCCCTAAGACTGAGGATCTGTCATGCCTGAGCTAGAGCACTTTACACATGACTGGAGTTCTTGGACTGTGTTGTCTGGAACTGGTCAGAAGGCTTATTCCTCCCCCCCACCTCCCCAGGTAAAAGTGTTGGGTTTTTTTTGACCAGTCCTAATGTTGTCATTTTAGATCCATTATTCTCCGTTCTTTCAGGCTGGGTAGTGCTGAGTAGTACCATGTTTAATGGTCAGGTGTTAGCAGAGATGGCCTTTCCAAAGCTTCATGGTCCTTTTTTTTTTCCTAAGCAAGGTAGTTTGAAGGGGATCGTATCACAAGCTTTTTGACAGTTAACTTAAGTTGAAAAGTGAGGTTTTAAAGGTGTTGGAGAGGTGAGCTCAGCCTTTGGCTATGAACTCATGCAATTATTTCTTAGTGATGATAGTACTTAAACAGTAGAATTTGAAGATCTTATTTGCCCCTTCTTCCTTTACAGCCTACCTATGTGATAAGAATTTTCAGAGAAGTCATCTTCCTCTTATAGCTAAACTACTTGATATTCTTATGTTTTGATCCTAAAACCACAAAGGACAATATTTATGATTAAGAAGCAAACTTCAAATGCACTCTTAGAGGAGAAGGGGCAGTCCTGTATTCTGTCAATGTAGATTATTTAGAATAGATTGTTCCATTGTATCTGGGTGCCTAACCCCTTTGGTTACCTTTTGGATATTTCTCCACTACACTTCTCTGCATTTTCAAGGGACTCAAGTTGAAACATCATCTTGGATTGCTGGGGAGGGGACAATAGTAGTAGTTATTAAAGCTCAAAATAATTAGTGTATGACCTTTCAATGTTTGATTTTTACTTATGAAGAGGTCAGTGGAGGGTCAGGGGAAAGCTGATCTATAGTTCTAGGATAAACTTTGCTGTTAACGATCTTTGTTTTAACATTAGAAGTCAGCAGTTTAAATACCTGTTTGCAAATATTTAATATTTGGATAACATCTGGTTTTGCAAGAGGCAATTCATATACATCAAATTGTGGAAAAATAGGGTAACACTTTTAATTCACTGAGGGGTTTTGTTTAGAAGTTGGAAACAACCAAAAAACCCTTCACTGTAGACTCCACATTTTTGGTATGCTAATATTTTGGATTCGGGATTTTTAAAGTTATTTTTATTTTATGTTCATGTTACTTGTTGTTTCAGGGGCAAGCAATCAGTTTGGTAGCAAGTAACTACACAGAGGTATGCAGAAACTGTAATGTAACTTATAAAAAGCTGAATACTCTGTATACTGAAATGCAGAGAGAGTCAGAGCATGGCGAATCAGAACACAGCAAGCACTTGTGTATTGATGTGGAAGATGCAGTAAGTATTTTCCTCTCAATCTATTATCTATCTGATGCCCAAAGGAGAAATTTCACTTAACTCTCTTTAGCCATCTCTTACCTGCTTTAATTCATTCCTGTTTGGCATCTCCCTTTACTTTTCAGCATTGGAAGCGATCATTGGCATGCCAAAGAAACTACTTGTCACACTATATAGTGGTCTCAGGTTGGGTGCACTGAGGGATGGTAATGCCTTGTGACTTGAGAAATAAAACTTTAAATGCTTCAAAAAATGTCATGGGTTGCTCACTCTTCTGAGTTATTAGCTGAACCAGGTCCCCAGGATACTTGATTATACTGCTGTTCATTTGGAAGGTGTGTAAAACAGAGGTCTGGACCTCCAGTGCTTATTAAAGAGTCTCCCACTTCTGACAAGTGAATGTTAGTTTAGAATCCCCCTCACAGTCCATTTTGGGCAACAGGGCTTTTAATTCCATCTGAGGGGGTTGTGAAGGGAACATTCCAGCTTTTTCCAAGTTGGAGGTACATGGAAGAGATCTGGTAATCTTTGGTTTTTATCTGAAGTTCTTTAGCTACAGGTCCAGTTAACTGTTGTAACTACTTCCTAACTACAATAGCTGCTTATAGGGCTCATGCATACTAAGAAAGCTCTTCATGTATATTTGGTTATCTTTTAATGTGGTTTTTAGCTGTGTGTGATCAGCCAATGTGATCTTCACTAACCCTTCACTTAGCTCTTCACTAACCCTCAGCAAGTGTTGTGAGAGCCACTGTTTGGGAATTGCTGCTCTGAAATATTGGGTGTAATCCATTCTCCTTTGCAGTCAACAGGAGCTTTGCCATTTCCTTCAGTCACTTAGCCCATTATTTCTATTTTTTTTTAAGTTAAGCACTTTAAATAGCTCTTGTAAGTTGCTACTGTGCTAGTTAAAAAGTTTTGAACTTTGCAGTATTGTTTAAAACAGCAATACAGTCCAGAATGCATCAGTTTCTCACCATGTGTTCCTCTGTTTTTTCTAATAGATGAACATTACTCGAAGGCTTTGGAGTAGGACTTTTAACTGTTCTGTCCCCTGCAGTGATACAGTCCCAGTGATTGCAGTTTCTTCATTTATCCTTTTCTTGCCAGTTGTGTTTTATCTTAGTAGCTTCCTTCACTCAAAGCAGAAGAAGCGTATACTGTTTCTGCGTAAGTAGTGCTGTCAGAACATTATTTTTGAAATTAAGAGGGCACCATGGAAAATTTGAGGCTCCTAAATATGGGGGTCTGCAGTATTGAGGAGGTGATGGTAACTTCTAACCATCTCGGAACCAGAAGACTTGTAAAAAATGGAAGAAATGGATTCCAAGCCATATATTTTTGTTGAAATGGGCAAGCCTTAGCATTGTTCAGTATTATATGCCAGATAAATTGAGGGTGTGGGGAAACTGCCTTTTGTGTATCTTTTTTTTTTATTTTAATTTTGAATATTTTTCTTTCTAGCCAAGCGTTTCCAGTCAAATGCCAGTCTTGTGAACATCCAGGAAAAATACAGCTGAGCTGTAAAGACAAAACCTGAAAACTGCAACTGCGGGTATATTGGATACAATTGTAATGGATTAAGGATGGCACAAAAGAGGAGTTTAATTATGGTTCAGTGTAATGATATAGAACTACACAAGTTAAACAGAATGCTGTCTGACTCCTAAACGGGTATATTAACAAACATGGGAAGGCAGGCCTCTGAGACATTGTATAGGCTTTGGTTTTGAAGAATAATTTTGATCTCTTCAGATGTGCTGAAGCTTTTCTGACTTTATGCAGGTTTTTGTACCTTTCTTTTGTACTTCTCTCATTTCTTTATTTCCTTTCCTTTTTCATTCACTATAGTAACTCCATAAAAATCTAGTTTGTCAGTTCTTTTAATTTCCCTATATATTAGTACAGTCTGTATCTGTTCTTTTTGATGTGGTTCTTGTGACTTAGCAAAGTTTAATTTATAATGCATTGGAGGTTTTGGTTTAAGTCAGTAATGGAGTTAGAATGTTTCAAAGTAAAAATTCCATCTGGTCAAATCTAGGTTCTGTAGGGTTTTGCTGCAGATCTGTAAAACCAGCCCCCTAGTAATACCTCTCAGTAGTCATGCTGCTCTGATTTTTTTTTTTTTTTTTAATGGTCTCTTTAAATGTCTGAAAGTTGAATACGTAATTCCAATGCTAGCTACAAACAGAGCAGAACTGCCAGTGATGCACATTATTGGTGTTCACAGATAATAGCAGCATTCGGCTCTCTTGGAAACATACTACGTATTTAAATGGTTAGACACAAGCCACTAAAATCCTGTTTTTTCGAATGTTGTGTGTGAAGAGTCTTATTTTTGGTATAACACATCTGCATGGATATAGTTGGGTATGTGTTAGTGTCGGTCTTTTACTTTATCAACATTGTTTTATTTCCTTTTTATTTATATTTTGATTTATCCTTTTTAAAAGGTTAAGATAAGTCACTGGAGATGCTGAATTGCTTGGGTTAGAGCCTGTGGTAGTTTAAGTTAAAAGGTGCTTATGCATATTTTGGCAAAAAAGATATTCTTATTAAAACAAATTAATGTTTAATAGCAGAAAAACACAGCTGTTGTAGAACTTCAGAACAGTCTTAAAGTAAATATATTGTGCTCAAACCTTTGATTTTTCTGTATTGAATTTTGTTGCCCTTAGTTAACTTTCTAGAATCTGTTAAAATTAGGTTCATTGTTACAAGGTTAATATTAACAAACGTAAAACCTATAGTACTCTGTAGATCAGAAACAAAAACTTGTACCATAATCACTAAAGTTGATAGGCCTACTGACATCTTAAATGCACAGTTTTTTAGTGGTGTGCTAATACAGGAACTTGTCTGGTAGATCAGTCCTCAACTGTTCTCAACACTTTGCTGAAATTAAAAAAAAAAACAACCCTCAAGGGTGGTTGAAATGAGGCTGGTTGTAATAAAGAGTCCATACTCCATCCCATGTTATAACTATAAGATTAAAGGGCACATCAAATAAATTTATCTGTGAAAACTACTCATGTGAGAAGCTTCTGACTAAAAAGTTAGCATTTTTTTCTTTAACTTTCTGTGGGTTTGATGACATTTTTATGGTTTGCTTGGTTTCTTGGTTCTGTCTCTAGCTAATTGGTCACTTTTTTCCCCATGCTAAAAAGACCTGAATAAACATCAACGTAGGAAAAAAGATCCTAAAACATTTTTCAAAATAGACTTGGAACATACTGTCAGTTTTTAAAATCAAGTTGAAGGTCCCTTAATATTAAGTAACAAAATGTGTCAGCATTTGGCTGCTATTAATGCAACTGCTTTCTTTGCATTTTGTGAGTAGGAAGTATTATATCCCTCTGCTAATCATATGAATTACTTGGAGTGGTTGATTTGTGTTTAAAGCCTAAATAGGGTTGGATTTCTTGTCTCTAGGGAACTTGCTGACGCTTCTGCCTGTTATAGGTAAGCTGTCACAATAGTAGAAAAATGTTTTATGTTCCTTACCGTGTGCAGTTATCTTCCTAGGACAGGGGGAAATTGCCTTTATTTGTTTTAAAGATGCCTATTTTTATATTGATTGTACTCAAATTTCAGCCTGCTGGGATTTATTTGACTGCTGCCCCTAATAGCATTACTTTGATTTGAGACATCATATGATTGAGGACTGTTCAAAGCAATCTTTCATTCATGCAGATAAAGCCAGTTTGTATGTGCAGAGTTACAGAATGACAGCTTTTATACCCTAAGCATTGGCTTTTTGAGCACATTCTTATTAAGTAGGTCTGAAAGTCATTACTCCTGGATATAGGGGTTAAGCACTTAAAAAAAAAAGCAGCTTTTATTATTTTCCTGGCTGCTAAGCCAAACAGAAGTACTCATGTGATATTTTGTTTGCTGTTTTTTTGTTTTGTTTTGTTTTTAGGCAGCAGCAATGTTTACACACAAGAAATACCTGGCAACCTATATCTTCTGTTACTCCTTTTTGTTACCTTGTAATACTAGCTTCCTTTACACAATTCTGTCATCTTAGTAATATCTTCCATATGAAAACGTAAAGGGTTTTCTTTATTTCCTGGAATTTCCTGTTCCAAAAAAGAGATGTACAGAAAATAACTAGGAAAAGAAAAAGCTGAATTTCTTTTGGCTGCTAATCTTTTAACCTAAGTTTGTTTTCTGGTGAGTGTGATGATAGATATATATATGTCTACTTTTGAAGTATTAGCTGTTTGTATTTTTGGTGCAAATAAAGAATGTTTGTTTTTATCTTTGTGTAGCTTATTGGAATTGCTTTTGGGGCTGGAAAACCTGAAAAAAACCTGAAAATCAACTCTGATAAAGATTTTATTGAATAAATGTAACAAGCACTGGGTGATTTATTGCCACATTTACATTGCTGAGATGCTTAGTACATGTTTGCAGAGGGACCAACTGAAGGGGAAAAAGTCTACTTGGCACACTTTGCCATTATAAACCTATGTTGGAAGCACCTGGTTATTAAAGAAATGATCTGGCAGGGAGAAGGAGATGGCAAAGCCATCTTCTGAATGCTGCTATTTATTATTGATGTTTTGTTTTAGACCTGCGCTTGGTTGTGGTGCTTTTACTTGCACCGTGTATTACCATTATTACTTCTATTCAGACTGAGAGAGTGGATTTAGATCTAATCAGAGGTTGCCGAAGTGCATGGAAAGAGTCCTACTGGCTGCAAAGGGCATTAACTATATTCATAAAGATGTTTAAAAGCAGGAGGTGGGGTAAAATGAGGCTCTCCTGATTTCTTTGCTACTCTAGTGCTTTTTGGATGACTCCAATGTCCATTGGGATCTTAGCATTTCAATAGGTAGGCTTCTGAATTTCTATTATGAGAGGAAGGGAGACTGCATGGTGGGTGGTTCATCAGTTGGAAATGAGAGAGGAGGAAAAAGACCTGTCTATATTAATCATCCTGTGAGTATAGAGGCCAGTGATGTGACACAGCTGTGAAAGCAAATTTGTGTAAATGATGTTATAGAAGGCACTGATGAGACTCAGTGGTGCAACTGTTCGAGGTGACGGGTAGCAATGCTGGCTAGAGACAGATGTCACCAAATGAAGTGGATAGGCTGTGCCGCAATGTGTTGAGGCACAGTTGATCACTTCATTGGGTGAAGCTTATGTTGCCTGTTGTCCTGTCCTTGATGGTGTGGGTTTGGGGGTGATGTGATCTCCCTGTTTTCCCCTCTTAGCCAGACCCATCCTTGGTGATTACCAGGGATAGGTCTGACTGAGTGGGGAAAGAAGGGCTTTTCTCTACACAGCTAGACTCGAGACCTGGATCTGCCTGGGCAGAAAAAGCACCCTTATGGAGACAAATTCCCCAGGGTGCCTCTATCAGTGAGGAAAGTGGGCAACTGCCAAGGGTGATGGGAGAGCACAATCAGCTAAGGCTGCTTGTACTTTTCTACCACAGCAGTAATAGATGTACTTTGCAGTAACATGGCAGAGTCCTTTACCACCTTTTGGTGTGCCACTGATTTTTTTTTTTCCCTTCCTTCTCTTTGCTCAGCATTTATGCCTCCATAAAAACTTTTATAGCGGTACACATGAGATAACAGATGGTGTCTGTTTCCACTCCATGGGTGCTGCATAGCAGTCGGAGTGTGAAAACAGCTGCTGCTGCAGCTGGCCACTTAACTTGCACTGCCCTGTGCACAAGGTGGGCCCAGGGCACACAGCTGTCCTGCCTTGCCTCTGGTGAGAATAATCGTCTGGATTATTCTGTACAGTTCTAGTCACTCGTGCCACAAAAGTCGAATTCAAACTGGAGCAGGCACTAAAAAGGGCAGTCAGGAAGAAGTGGGGGAATAGTGAATTTATCTTTACAGGAGAAGACTGAAAGAGCCTGTTTAACCTAGCAAAATATACCTGACACTGGCTAGGATTGCTCTATATAAATACATGGTGGGCAAATACCAGAGGAGAGAAAACTATGAGCTAAAGGACAGTCTTGGTATGAGAACATAAGCATACAACCTGGTCATCGGTAAACTTTGGCTTGATGTTTTTCTGACTGTCAGAAGAATGAGGTTCTTGGAGAATCCTTCCAATAGGAGTAGGGCGAGTAAAACAATCTAACTGGTTTTAAGACGGACCTTGATCAGTTCATGACCGGGATCATATGATGGGGTTACCTAAGCTCTCCCCCCTCGTAAAAGCCAGCATGCTGCACTCTGATACAGCAGGTCTCTTCACATCCTGTGAAAACGTACTAGAGGGAAGGTTATTTCCACACTTAGTTAGATAAATGTGAAATACAAGTAACCCCTGCCCCCTCTCTCCATCTCTATAAAGAAAGCAGTTTTATATCTTTCTTTGCAGGTCCCTATTTATGAACTGAATTAGTGCATGCTGAACAATGTACATTTTTGATGGCTGCATGATGAGCAAGAGTTAATAGTGATATAATTGCTCATAATTCTCCTTCTGAATTCTTTTAAAACTAATTGCTTCTTTTGTGAGACACTCATCTTCCTGCGATATGGACCAGGAATGCAGCAGCCCTGTTTAACAAGGCATAATTGGTATTCCTGCTTAGCACAGTGTGTCCAGCACAACAGAGTGACCACTTTGTGTTAAGATTTAGAGTTTTTCCTTTAAAAAACAAACAAAACTCACCTTGGGGAAGTAATTGTCACCTGTTCTGTGGCCAGAACTCCTTGGCTTTATTTCTGCCACATGTATGTTCCAGGCAGTGGTAGCCTCACTAGTCCCTTCATGCAGGTCAGTGGCTGGGCAAAGTGGAATGGACACCCAGTGGTACTAATAGCTCTCCCCCAGCTCTGCACAAATGTCGTTAAACTTCTCTTGGTTCAGGAGCTAGCCTGTGCAGAGCAGTGTGTTGTGGATGAGGGCATCTCTGCTTGACGCAGTAAGTTTGTGGATATAGGCCTGCTCCTTTCCGTCAGTCGTGTTAGACACATTACTATAATGCAGCTTAAGCACACCAGTGTGTTTATATCTGGAGCTTCATTGTCCAATTAAACAAGTATTGTCGGTGCTTTCTGCCAAGTTGTATGTTGTGTTATTCACAGTTCCTTTCAAAAAGGGATGATGCTTCTCATCAGAATCTGTAACATAAAAATCCCCTTATCTGCGTATTATGACTTTTTTCCTTCCATGTGCGGATAACTCAGATGGCCTTAGCCTGTTTACCTCAAAGTCTATGATTATTTGTGCAATAGCTTTTGCAATCTGTAGCTCTTCTGCATTTTGTCCCATGTAAAAGATTCAAATATGAGCAGGGCCAGGGAAGGCTTGTAACTTCCTGAAAAAAAAACACCAAACAACAACCTTTCACCAACAGCACATTAACTGTTTTTGTTGCAGCTTTTTCTTTCTCACCCAAAAGTATCAGAGGTATCCTGTACCACCCAATCAGGATAGGTTCATACAGCAGAACAGCATCCTCATTAAAAGGCAATCTGTACTCTGGAAAACTGTTACTTGAGAGTGAAGCAAATAGAACAGTATGTGGGATGTAGGAAGGTTTGATGTTTTATAAACCACACGAGAACTTTTAGTTGATGGATCAGAGACAAAGTTGCTTGTAATGTACCTTTTCAAAGGCCTTGCTGACACTCCAGCAGGTACAGCATAGTTTCTGGTGTGATATGTGTATACGTGATGAAGTGACAGCACCTTCTCTGGTTTAACCCAAATCGACTTGTTTGTGGGCTTGGCAGGTCATTACCAGCCTCTGCTGCTCCGTCTGTAAAATGGGTATGAGGGCAAACAACTTTCTTTCCTAATGCTGTCTGGATTGATTGATTTTTACTTTAGAGTCCTCTATGACAGTATTGAGTGGAGTAACAAACAAAAATAAAATGCAAACACTTCTGCAAAGCCTCTTTTTTGCTATAAGCCATGTGGCTCTTGGGATATGGTACAGACGATCAGACTACATATGTCAGTCATGTTCAGTAGAAAATCCCTGTATTGTTGGGCTATTCTACATGGCTGGGGCTGTGGGTGGCACGCTTCTGGACTACATGTTACAGGCACATGCCATGCCTCACAAGTTGTCTTGCCCTCTCCCTCCCCAGCCCTGACTGCACTGTAGTCCATGGGCCCAGATGTGCTGTGTGAGCCTCCAACTCGCACCATGGTCTGGATGTGCAGGTGTACTGCATCATGCAAGCCACCTGTATACACAGTGCAGTCAGTCCTTCTGTGCAGCACCTTCCCTGTTGTGTGGTGAGTGACTCCCATTGCACTGCACAGGTGAATATAAAGGCCAACAACACCATGCTACTTCCTACAAGAATCAATCAGTTCAGTGGCTGTTTTGGGGTAGATAGAAGTACCTATTGGTCCTGGGTATTCATTACATACCTCTGTCAAATGAATACATTCATATCATGAGTTTAATTGCTTATAAATGCAGGAAGGTGGATGCCAAATTTGTGCTTATATATATTGCAGTTTTATCTTTGTGACTGGCACAAAATATGCCAAAGTCTTTCCCTTAATGTTGCTTGTCAGTCCTTTTTCTCAATTTTAGTCCACAGCTCTTAAGCCTTACCTCATCATTAACACCTATCTATTAGCTGTGTACACTTGCCCATTTTACTTATACTAATGTAGACAGTAGGAGATAGAAAATAGGTCATAGATCTCACCACTCGGTCACTTCCTGTTGTTAAATCCCAATCCCCCGCATCTCTTGCCGGCTGTGATCTATTTAGGTTAAAAGGGCATTTGGACATAGGCAGAGGGAGAAAAGATTATTGTGGGGTGGCACTAGTCACGCATGCTTATGCATGCACATGCCCCCTCCCCCCCAAGCAGGTAAGTCTGTGGGGGAAGGGCTGTGAGGGGCAAAGATCATGGCCCCAGCGGTGAGGGGGGGAGAGGGGCAGGGACTGGTGTAAATGGGGCCCTGGCCGGGCTGGATCGTGGGACAGTTGGAACCTGGGTGGTTTGTCCAGGGGTGCAGGAGGGCTCCTGCTGTTGTGTTCAGCCTGGTGGAGGCCCGGGGTGCATGTGCCCCCCGACCTGTGCACGGGGCAGAGGCAGCTGCCACTGTGTACTGGGCTTTGCTCCCTGCCACCTCTGGAGCTGTGTGATGCCACGTGTGTCCTGCTACTGGGTGGGCAGGGGGTTAAGTGTAGCCTAGCCGCGGCAGGCAAACGGCATTGCATTGATTCTGGGGCAGTGGCACACAGAGCCCAGCATGCAGCAACAGCTGCCTCTGTCCCATGTACAGATTGTGGAGGCATGTGCCCCCTGGGCCTCTGCCAGGGTGTGTACAGTGATGGCAGTCCCCCTCACACTCCTGGACAAGTCATGCAGGCTCTTTGTCCCACCACCCGGCCCAGCTAGGGCCCCATTCATCCCAGCCCCTACCCCTGCCTCTGCTGTGCTAGGCAGCCAGTGATCCACACACCGGGCTGCGATCCTGGCTATGTACGTGTTGCAGCTCAGAGCCTGTGGCCGGACTGCTTTGTGGCCCTGCCCACTGCCCTGCGTTTGTGGGGGCTGAGACCCCTTAGCCCCAGGCTTCTGGCACCCATGCATTGGGATGACATTATTGTATACACCTTGGATGATGAAAAAAGGAATTATTTTCTTGGGTCTGGTGGTGAAGAAGTTAAAACAGAACTGTGGAGCCTAGATATTGCAAGTCATTCTAGAATAGCGGAAGTAGATACAGTAAAAACTTTAAAAGCATCTTATACGTTGACATGGTGATACATGGGATATTTTGGAAACACTGGGCATGTCTACACATTCATTAATGTACTTTTGCTAATGCACATTAAATTTAGTACCTCCATTGTGAGGCACTAGAAAAAGGCACATTAGCCTATTTTAATGTGCATTAATGAGAGTGCATGGTTTTTTGGTCACGATTTGATGTGCATTAAAATAGGCTAATGAGCATTAAAGTGCATGTGTAGACACGCCTACAGTGTATCAGCAGATTGTAAATTAATGTGAGAATAGAGATGAAGTTGTTTTGTGGAAAATGAAGTGCTTTCTAATTTGTTTGTACCAAAAAGAAAGGCATGCTAAGACTTGTGTGCAATGTATGAGCCAAGAGCAGATGGTAGCTTAATATTCTCTTATTTTAATCATCAAATAGTCTTTTAGAGAGTAACTTTTGAGATCTGCTTGCAGCATGCCAAACAATGTACAATTGGGATTAACTGTGGTAATTTAAGAATATAATACAATGGGAATGGCCTGTCTTTTAACCACTAGTCAAGTGCATGCACTTTCCCCAAAATGCAGCCTCTTAGCAAATGTGAATGGACAGAATCTGAATCATAAGCTGCCAGATGCACAATACAGCTTTCATAGTTAACTTTGCAAATTTGTGTCACAGCCTGGATCAGCATCGAGTACGCCTATTTAAAAAAAATAATCCTAAATAATTTGGAATTAATTAATCATACTGGAAACGTCTTTTCTTCAAACTAAACAAGTTCTGAAATCTGCACCTCCCCTTGTGTGATGTGCAAATATTGGAAAGTTATTTCAAATATTTAATAAAAGAGAGACACTTGCCCATGGCTCAGTAAAGTATTAACTTAAATACTGAAAATTCCACTTTGGTGCCAGCACAGTAAGTATCATGGATTGCTGCAATTAAACCATGGCCTTAAGTTATTCATAATACTTTTTCTGGGCAACATTCCCACCTGCTTAATCTTTACTGTACATGCACTTATTAGAACTGACTGTTGAAAAACGCCAACCTAAATCGGACACTAAAAAAATCAATACAATGCCCTAAACTGATTTAATATGTCTTTCCTCTTCAATAATCCCACACATTACCAATTTATTTGCCGTAATGAACATGCCATTCAACTGAAACAAGATTAGCTTCTTAAACCAGAGTATTAAGCACAGAGCAACTTTAATGCCGCTTTATGTTCCATTGTAATGCTCAGTGGTTAAAGTATATAAGGTTGTCTCTCCATAATAAAGAGTTTGTTTGAGGATTATAAAAGGCTCTGGAGCAATATTTTGTTAAAATATAGGCAGTAGTAAATTTTGAGTTTGGACCATGGATGAGCAGCCCTTTTGCCTGAATCTCAGTGGAACTGAACCAGGTAAGCAAGACTGGTGCACAATTTTTTATATACTCTGCAGGATTTTTCAGAGCATTAACAGTGAAGTAAATGACTTATGTCAAGCTGAGCTATGGTAAGAAGGTGAGGGCAACTAGTGATGCACAGAATAATAACATGGATACTATTAAAACTTTTTTGTTTTAAACTTGGAAACTGGTATTTACAAATGGTGGCAGTTTATAATAGCTCTGTGTAGCATGGCAACCAGTGGCAGCTAGTGGCATAACTACAGGTGGGTGAGTGTGGGGCACAAGCACTGAGTTCTGCATAAGGGAGAGGGATGCCATAATGTGCCCAGGGAGGCACCTCACCCTCCTTCTCCCCACATTGTACCTCCCATGCAGAGGCACCAGCAGCCAAGCTGGGTGCTGCACATGAGACAGGCAGGGAGGGCCCTAGGGTCGGCTTGTGCCAGCCAGAAGTTCTTTCCCAGGGGAAGCCAAGCCACTGCCACAGTGGGAGGTACTGCTTAACCCTCCCACCTTTTCAGCTTTTTGGCTGCAAAATGTTGGCTTTTAAATCACTTAACCAGTGAGGCTCAACCTTTTTGTTTTGTGGGCCAGATGAGTGATACAAGGCCAGTCTGCAGGCTGGATTGGTCCCTGTGTGGCCTCAGCTGGCCCCTGTATGCCCGAGTTTGGCTTTGCACTGGCTCTGCATGCTAGGATTGGCCCTTGCATGCCAACAGGAGGCCCCATGCTGCCTCCACCTGGCCCCACATGTTGGGAACAAGTAGCCTCTGCCCAGCCACAGTCTCATCTAGCACAAAGGGCTAGCACAGTCTGGCTTGTAGGGTTCCCCACAGATCTGAAAATCTGGCGGCCGGAGATCAGCAACCACTCCTTTGTCTTCAAATTTTTAGATCCAATGGGGATCCCCCACAGGTTGGATGACACTGCTCTGGGGGTTAGACCTGGCCCATGGGCTGGGGGTTGAGTACACTTGGCTTCGACAAGTAGAATTAATGTAACTCTTTCTGGAGTTCCTTCAGAATAGGGTAGCTGGCATCCCAAGCAGGTTTTACTAGTACTCTAGATGTATTATTTCTCCCAATGTCTTCTGGGAGCTTAAGGGCTGAACTCAGAGGATGAAAACCCTATTGAACCACTAGCATAATTTTCTGGAGCATGGGAATCTTCCCTCGATAACAAATAGTCTCTTCCACCACATCTTACTTGCTACATTTGTGGTTCTGAATTGCTCCTCTCTCTGGCAATCCATTTTGAAAAGGGAGATCTTATCACTTCACATTGTTCCATTTAAAAACAAGCATTTTCCATTTTTCTTAACAGTTTACAGCACATTTTCTGCTTAAGCAATGGTGATTTTGAATCTGTCCTCTCTTTCTTTGACTGACAATGCTTCTGCTTTGAGTTCTGATCAATTAAAAAAAGGGCATTTGATGGAAAAGTTAATTGAGGTTTGAACACCAGACATCCCAACCAAATTGGGAATGATTCTCTAACATGCACACTGAATCTTCCATATAGATTCAAAATCTCTCCCAGGTCTCATCTTCAGGAAAGTATCTTTAATTGAGCTCATTTTGATGTTTTTAATATGCTCAGTGTGATTCTGACATCTATAAAAGTTACCAAAATATACATGTGGAGTTAATCGTGATCTTTTGAAGGAAAAAATATAAATTGTACTGCAGACAGTTTCTTAGGAAAATTCACAACAATTTTTAGAATTAAGGAGAGCATGCTGGAGTCTTAGCAAACGCAGCTTGGCTTTTTAATCAGCAAGAATGGAATGTAGCCCTATCAAGCATTAGTTTTGTGACTGAGGGATGTATTCAAAATCTGTCATACAAGTCTTTATGTTTAATACTTGTATATACAATTTCTGTCCACTTACTATTTAGTTAAGTCCAGCATTTGCATATATGCACACAACTATCCACAGACTTACACCCTCAGGCTTTGACCTTAGCACCTAGTGTCAAATAAGTAAGATAGTCTGTTCTTGGGTAGGAGAACTTTTAGGCATTGCTAGGAGATTTGTATTGCTTTTTCTTCGTAATGTAAGTAATGTAAAATGGAATATTACATGGAATAGAGTTTTAGGCACTATATCAAGACAGTTTGATTGCAAAAGAGAAAATACATTCCTGAATAAGTAAAGTTACCCAAGGTATGGTGAGTAAAATTAATAATGTAGTGTTCTTTCATGTAATGATGATTGGGGAAACATTTTTCCCAGGTACAGAAAACTTCTATTGATTTGTAACAGATTTGCATGCTGTAACTTAGGATAGACTATATGACCCATGTGCTTTAACTACTAAGCTGCAAAATAGTTTCCCATTACCACATCAAATGGTTATTTTGCGCTCTGTGTTAGATATTCAAAATACAAGCATTATTACCTGATAGCTGCCATTCAACTGAATTCTTCTAGCCCCATTCACGAATTCCTTTGTTCACATTTGGTATAAAGATCCAACAGGGATCTTGTAAATAATGCAAATGTAAGTACTTGGGATCAATCAGATCATGATTTTGGTGAACAGTGAGCCATAGAGAGAGAGTGCAACTGAAAAACTGAGCAAAGGAAAGCAGATTGAATAGTCTGGAAAAAGCTAGGTGTAAAAGTTAGAAAAGTCTCTACTCTACTTTAGCTTGTGCAGTTAAGATTTAACAAAGAACCTAGTCTGACCCTGACTCTGCCAGCATTCAGGGACTATATTTAAGCTGCAGTTAACCTTTTTTAACAACTTCACCAAAATTCTTAGTAAAAACAGCCTTTCAGCATCCATATCCCTTCCTCTTCCATTTTAGAAGTACTCTTCATGGCCAGTGCCTCTATAATCTTGCCTGACTGTTTAATACCTTTTTATGGTGCTTGTCCTAGTGAAGCACTTTATCAACTGTGGACTTCTGTCCCTGATACTCCTAAGAAGTCCCTAAGCAGCATCTAGCACACCGTATAAGCTACCTAAATGTAAAATAGCTTAGGCATAAGCGTGTGCTCCTATATACAGGAGTTTTGCCATTGACTGTGGGCTCCAGCCAATTGCTTTTTCACAACAGACCTATCCTGGGGAGGAAGTAAGAAAATATTATTCACTTCAGTTGGTATTTAGGTCAGACACTAATCTATTTTTGTTTCAAATGATTGAGATTGATTTAAAAAACATGCCATGACTATCGGTACTCATGGACATGGTTGGTCACCTGCTCTTTACAATGTTAGTTCTTACTGTGCTCCAAGCTGGTACACAGATGACTCTGACCATTCTATGTAGCAAATCAGAGACAGATCCATTTGTCATCCAAACTGGGGTCAAGCAAGGATGTCATTGCCCCAATCATCCTGGTTCTTGTTAAGGAAATGACATTGAATATTAAATGAATGGGCGACTCTTCAATTTGGATGTTTTTGCTTGAACAACAAAGTACTCAGAACAACCATCCTTGACCTGCAATGACCTCTGATGACTGCCATCCTTGCACACACTGAGGAAAGCCTCCAGACTGCATTGTATCTCTTTTGGTGCAGCCTACCAAACTTTGGGCCTCTCTTTCAACATCAAGAAGACTGAAGTGCTCTATCAGCCTGCCGTGTGCCATGAATGTGACTCCTCTCTCCAAATTACCATCGAGGGAAAGACCCTGGAGGTAGTTGAGCAGTTCCCCTACCTCAGAATCCACCTCTCTCAGAGAGTGAACATTGATGAGGAGATCCAGCACAGGATCCAGTGTGCAAGTGCCAACTTTGGGAAATTGCTTCAGCATGTCTTTCCTTATTGCAATCTCCAGAAAGACACCAAGATCCTGGTCTACAATGCTGTCATAATCCCCACTCTGCTCTATGGATATGAAACTTAGGTGACCTAGTGTTGTCATCTCAAGAGCCTGGGGAGGTATCACTAACGACACCTCCAGAAAATCCTCCATATCAAATAGGACAATTGCCACACAAATGGCAGCATCCTTGCTGAAGCCAATGTTACCAGCATTGAGTTGGTGATCCTTAAGCACCAACTTCACTGGACTGGACATTGTGTGAGAATGCCCTGTTCTTGACTCCCTAAACAAGTGCTCTGCTCCCAGATTAGTATTGGCCTGAGATCTTGCAGTGTCCAAAGGAAATGCTACAACAACACTGTGGAGGCATACCTCAAAAAATGGATGCCAACCTTAAGAGCTGGAAGGAGTTGGCTGCCAGCCAACTCCAGTGGCACCACAAACTCAACCAAGAGGCAGCTTGTTTTGAAGTAAAGTATCTTGCCCTCAAACCAGAAAAGAAAGAGCAGAGGAAGGAAAATGAGAAGAATCCTAACCTGCAGCCTTCTCTCTCCTGCAGAAGGACCTGTAACTTCTGCAGATGGATCTGTGGCTCAAGGATTGGTCTCAAGTCACCTCAAGACCCATCAATGAGCCATGGTAGAGATCATCCTTAACTTCAGGGATTGCCAACAAAGTTCAGGGCTGACTAACATACCACCTACAGTAGCTGGAGTTCTCTTTTGTCCCTTGGGCTGGATCCAGGAGTCATGATACTGGAACTTACAGGAATGGTGTCTAATGCTAAAGGAATAACTGACAGAGCTTAGTGATTAACGAGTTGTCTTGGCTGAAAGGAGATTGGGCTGTGAAATGAACTCCCTGAGACTGGTAATAGCTGGGTTCTTTCCAGCTTCGGGGAATGCTGCTGCTTTCAAAAGTCTTTTTAACACAGGTTGACAGACCTGAACAACTCTTCAGGTGTTTTCCCTATACCGAATTGTTGTCCCCTTAAGGGAGAAGTGGCAGACACACCAGAGTTGGCTGTTGATTTGACCTGGAAGGGCCTCAGAATTTAGAGTACTTTAATGCTCAGTAAGCCAGGGTATGAATTTCCAGCTTGCTAGCTGCTCTGTGTGGACACTTAGGGCATGTCCAGACAAGCATACACATGTGGTATGCAGTGCCACAGACCTGTCTGCGGTGCCACATGCTGCACATGCAGGCATTCCCTATGCTGCTAATTCAAAGATCCCTGTGTCAAAAAAAACCCCAAAAAACCCAAACCTCACTAGAAAAAGATGGGGAGGCACATGTGGTGGTAGTGTGCGACACCTGAAACCAGAGCCTGGCTGGCTAGAGCCACACTCCAGCTGCTGGCCAGGCTCTCTGCTGCTGGATCATAGCCACTGGAGCCCCAGGAAGGCCCCCAGAACCCCAGGTAAGGCTGCTGGGGCTAACCCAGTTGCTGGCCTCAGCCTCCCCTACCCCATCCGGGGCAACTTGCCGCTGCTATTTGTCCCTGGGGAAATGCACGTATGCACTCCTCTGGATGCAACCTTAGGGTCAAATCCCATTTTGCTTTATGTCTACCTGGCATGTATGCAACTGAATAACAGCAATTTGGGCACAGGGAATTCTAATTTTCCTTGTGGCAAAATAGACCCACACTGTGCACATACCCAAAAAGGAGAAGGGCCCTCATATTCAGTAGCTTAGAGGTTAGGACACTTTCCCAAGGAGCAGGAGACCCAGGCTTTAGGTTCCCTTCACCCAGGAGATATTTCAACAGATCTCCCGTTTCCCAGCAATGTGCTCTAACGACCAGGCTGGAGGCTAGGCATCACCTAGACCTTTCTCCAGCCCTCCTCTTGAAGCCTAGGAATTGGGTCTCTAGCTCCTGAACAGGTATCCTAATCCACTAGACTACTGGGCTAAAAGGTGGGAGCTCCTTTTCCTTCATCTTCTGTCTTACACCTGCTAGTCACAATTTTTTTTATGACTACTGTATAGTGTTAGAATATGTATGGGCTTGCACATGTGCTTGGTCAAGTCCATTTTGCTGAGCGTGCTCAGTGGGTTTGTGTGGGCTTGTGCACACAGCTGAGTTGTACACTGTTTGTAAATATCAAAAACTGCCACTACATGACTACATATGCACCATTTGGATGCATAAAGGGAGATAGGATTTAAGCCTCAGTCCCAGTAAGTGCTGTTCTGTAAGGAGTAGGTGCATAGCAATAGTGTGACTCACTGGTAAGAGTACCCATACTGGGAGTTAGTATGGAGAAGTTTGCACATGATAAATTTGCACGCAGCTTCCCATTCATTACCTTCTCCATATAGACAAGTCCTAAGATATATAAACCATATAACAGAAAGGCCAATTACCCCCTTTCCCCCTTTTCTGTTAGCATGCAGAAACTCTGATTGTGCCCCATGTTCTGTATAACCCGGAAAGCAGCAGATATCAAAAGGCAATTTTTACCCTCCTCATAGTAGTTTGAATCAACCTATACACTAGGATAATGTGGTGCCCCAAATAAGGCCTTGACTGCTGTCTATCTACAGTGGCAAAACCTCTTGTTGACCTGACTGAAAATATTCTGTGGTTCCCTATATAGTGAAACCAACTTATTCTTGTTCATTCCTTTAAACAAATCCCCAGTACCTTCAGCTGCAGAAGGGATGTTAAAATACCTTGCAATGAAACAAAAGGTGTAGGTGGTGGTGGTATTTATTTTAGTGCTTTTAGTCAGCATGGTTTCCTTGGGGAGCAGGTGAGGCAGGCACAATTTGAAAAAGAGACTGAAAACTGAAGAAGAGACAAAAGCAAACACACAGCAGTCTCTGAACTGATTTATAAATTCAGCCAAAAGATTCCAGGTAGGTTCTGGCAAAAGTATGGAGTGCAATAGCGTTACTCACTTTATTGGTTTAAGTACTGAAAGATCCACTTCTGCCACTGAGTGACACTAGTGTTCTTCGCAAGCCAGTATATATGCCTAACGGAGGCTCAGGATGGGAGAAGGTAAGTTAAAAGGAAATGGAGCATCCCATGCTTCTCAGTTACAGCTTTAACATGACAATATTTTACTTTGCTTCTCCCCATTCCAAACAGTGGGCACATCTACATGAGATGCTTAGTGCACAGTAGCCTAATAACACTGCATAGTAGCGTGCCAGGTAAAAACCTACGCGCTGACGCTGCTGCTGCTTTTAAATTAGGCCTGGGATTGCTAGAAAATGATGATGACATGCCATGAAAATGCCAGCAGGTGGACTTAACAAATAAGTCAGATTTCAAAACTTACTGCAGTGGTTCTCAACATTTTTAGACTCGAGGCATTCCTCATTACACTCCAAGCACCCTTTACAAAATGCCAGCTCTTACCTTTCACTCAGTTTTTGACTACAGAAATTTAACAGAGCAATTCTTCTGTTGCAATGAACTCAGACCACAACAGATCAGATGGTTTTTAATACTATGGGTTTTGACACTGGGCACATCCAGACGAGTGAAAACGTGCCTATTTCAGCATCTCAAAGCAGTTTGAGACCCCACATGAGGCACGCTAGGAATGAAAAAATGTTCCCCGCACTGCACATTTGCAGCGCAGACTCTAATGTTGATACTGGGAAATCCCAGTATAAAAAAAACCAACACGCTGAAAACAGTGGCTCAGGGCATGCTCCCGGACTGTGCCTTAAAGCAACTGGAGGCTGGGTCCTCCAAAGAGATGCTCTGGCACCTAGCCGGAGCATCTCTATGCCTACTGCTTCCCCTACTGCTCCAGCATGCTGCCTTAGCATGCTGGGGCAAATAGGAGTGGGGCAATGCTGCAGCAGTGACCTGGACCCAGGCTCTGTCCCTGGTAAGTAGGGATGTGGGGGTAGGGGGGTTGTGGGGGTGGAGGAGACTGCTTGGGAGGGATAGGTCCCCTACCTGTTCCACCCCGCCCTGGCACACAGCCCCCACAGCAACAGCGGCATTGAGGTGCTCAGGGTCCACTACTGGCAGAGTCCCCCCATGACGCAGCATGGCTCCAGCCCCCTGCAACCTGGCGCTGCCTGTGTCACATGGCACGGCCCATGGGTGTGCACCTTTGGGTAGGATCAGGCTGCTCTTGCTGTTACCCGGGGCCCCCAGCACTGCATGCAAGAGTTACATGCCCTTGGGTCAGGCCAGGTCCTGCCTCCAAGTGCCCCACGTGCCATTGGGTTGGTCTGGCTTCATGGAGGCCCAAGGGCATGTGGTCTTGCATGCAGTGCTGCGGTCCCAGCTGACAGCAAGAGTGGGCTTGTCCTGTCCAAAGGCACATGCCCCTGGCCTAGGCCAGGCCTGCACCATGGGGCATAGGTGGTGCCAGGTCCCAGGCATCTGGGGTTATGCCGTACTGCACCGCACCGTGCCGTGGGAGAGCTTTGCCAGTAGTAGACCCTGAGCACCCCTGTAGGTGCTGCGGCTGTGGGGGGGTTGGTGGGGAACCTACCCATCCCAAGCAGTCCCTCGCACCCACACAGTCCCCCCACATCAACAACCCCCCCTACAATCCATCCCACACCACCAAACCACCCCCATAAACCCCCCACCTACATACTCAGCCACAAATCCTCCCCCAAACCACTACACAAGCCCCATACCACCCCCCACAAACCTCACCCCTACAAACCCTGCACCTACGCACAAACCCCTCTATTCCCCTCCCTCCCACAAACTCCATGTCCCTCCTAGAAGTCTCATGTCCCGTCTGCCCAGCTGCCAGATAGGATGGGATGGGACCTGCTGGCAGGAGCGATGGCTGCAGGGGCAACTGCCACACTGCAGCCCTGCACCATGCCCACAGCAGTACTGGGGCATGCAGCCCCAACCTGGTGGGGGCTCTTGGTCCCAGGAATCACTTGGCTGTGTGATAGGCTGTGGGGAGGGGTGGAAATGGCAGCAGGGTTGTGAGAGAGAGAGAGAGAGATGGGGGTCAGGGAGCACTCTGGGTAGAAGAGACTGCAAGAGCCAGGCTTAGAGCCCCCCTGTCTGCCAAAAGCAGCCTGCGCAGGGAGAGGCTGGCCTGGAAGGGAAGAGGCTTTCCCAGCCCAGTCCCTGAGCCCCAGTCATGGCATGGTGATTGCTGGAGCCTGGGCACAGGCACAGGGAGCAGAACAGCAGAGGCTGGCACTGCTCAGAGCCACAAAGCAGTGGGTGGAACAGCTGCCGCTAGACTCATGTCCTGGTGCTGGGACAGAGCTGCTGCTGGAAGGGAGCTATTGGGGGCAGGCAGGAGCTGCGGGTGAGGAGTAAGTGGCACTGGGGGAGCTGTGGGTTGGGAGTGAGGGGCAAGGGCAGAGGTAGGGAACAGGTATATCAGCACTGCTCAGTGCCCCACATCCTGGTGAACAAGGATGTGGCACTGATTATGATAAAAAAACCCAAAAGGAAATGCCAAAGTGTATAGATATTTAGAATTCATTTATTATGATGATAGAGGCACTGGTAGGCTTCCAAATTGCTTTAAAATTGTAAATATATCAATAAATAATTGTCCAACTGATCTCTCTGTATAGAGTGGCATTTCATTTTACTTGTGGAAGGACATGGATTTGGGGTATTTTAATGAGATAATTTGTTTTTTGTTTTTTTTTACCAGAGAATTTGAAATTTTTAAACAAGGAACACCAGGATCTCTGCTTATGAGGCAAGTGGTGAGATCTGAGCAGAGGAGCCTGCCCAGGGCCAACACTGGGGACCCAGCTGGAGGGAAGATGAGGTGGTTGACTTGGCCATTTAGGGCCAAGAGAACATGCTTTGACAGTTCAAAGCAGGCCACCACAAGGAGCACATCTTCTGCGTGATAGCTGCCCAGATGGCAGAGCGGGAGCACCAGAACACATGACAGCATGACATGACATGCTGCCCAAAGGCCAACTGTGCGGCCAAAACCCACTAGCAGCTGGCCCAGAGGTGCAGGCAGCTCTGCTACAGAGCCCATACCTAGGGTGGCCATTTGCCCGATTTTAAAGAGGACAGTCCAGTTTTCTGGTCCTCTGTCGTCTATTGATATGAAACTGGACGCCTTTATGTCCACTATTTTTCACCACTCGGCACCCCCACCGCCACCAACACAGCTGCAGAAGCTCTCCACTTGGCCTGCTCCTGCCACTGACCGCCATGGCTGCCTGTGGGAGCTCCCTGCTCACTGCTGCCACGACCCTGCTGTCAACACCACTGCCGCCTGCCGGAGCTTGCTATGCCCCCCCAGCCTTAGGAGGCATGTGACGTTCATGGTGGTGGGGAGAGTTGCATGAAACTGTCCTCTATTTTTGAGGTACCTTGATGGCCACCCTACCCATACCACAGCCCAAGTGGCTGTGTGGTTCCCATCTGGATCTGGCAGGTGCACAGCCATGGGGTTATTTGAGTCACCTGCGGGATTTTGTAAGCACAATAGGAGCTGAAGGTCTTTATCTGTAATGATCAATTTGTTTTCAGGGAAACTGAACATGAAAATATATGCAGGTCAACTCATAATTGGAGCTATATAGTATTTAGTGAACACAGTATTTTACATCTTCAAAGAACTCTAAAGAAAGGTTGTGTCTACTAGTCAATGCTTCACATGTATCTGACTTATTAAAGTACATGTGACAGTATTTTAGTGGTATGATAGCGAATTGTTAAGGTGGCATTGTAGAATGGCTTTCCTATGCCTATTTTTCTTGATTACAGCTACTTAATCATCTTCTTGCCAGTTTTAAATGAGGTTCTACTCCAAGTGAGTATGTAAAACTGGCACCTCTTTACTCTGTAGATTTGCTCCATCTCTGAGTAATAGCGACTCACTTAGGCTGAAGGAAATAAGATTTTACTTCTTTATCATGCATGCAGAAATAGCACAGCTCTGGGAGAATTACCTGGATTCTTTTTGGGCTTGTGTATGATCAACAGAATTGTTAACCAAAATGTAACAGTGAGTCCATTTGCACAATGATCAAATGATACCCTCTTGTTTACACTCCTGGATCCCAAACGAAAGCAACCAACATAACTAAGGTTGCAAATTATGGGCAAAGGGGTTTGCACAGGTGTACATCTACAAGAGACGCTGAGTGCACAGTACCTGAAAAATATTGTGCAGTAGCACATCACAGCACGGACAATGCTAATATGCTACTGTGCAGTGTTATTAGGCTACTGCACATGAGCATCACTTAAAAAAGTTGTTCGTCAGCACTACTGCATAGTAACTCTGGTTTCTCTGTGTTTATTTAGTACTTGCTAATACAAGTACTAAATAAATGCACAGTAACATCTGTGCAGTAGCATCTCATGTAGACATGCCCACTAAGAGCAACATCTGTTCCTGTAATTTTTAGTACTAATGCTACTAACAACCCTCCTCACTTCTTAGATTTATGATCCCAGATAAAATTTTGTCCAAAAATGCAAAAATCTCATATGCTCAGACATTGAGAACTTCATTTTGAACATTAATACCTGTATGTGACTTATTTCTTCAATGCCTGACCTAACTATTCAGTGAATGTACCAGATGAAGTTATTGAAGCCAGGTAAAGATATCTGTTTCTTTTTCTTTATATAAAAAATAAATCAGTGTATGAACTTTTAAAAAAAGGTTGTAATTAAAATAGATCAGAATATTGCATAATAAATTGTAAAATTATTTATATAATCAAATTACAAGTTACATTACATTCTTCTACTGATAAGACTGTCTGGAATTGCATAACAATCTTTTTCACATTGGAGGCTTTGGAATCCATACTAATATGACATAAGCTATGAATCAACACAGACAAATATGTAGTGATAGCTAAAATCAGTCTACATTTTGAAAACAGTCTAAAATCTTCCTTTTTTTTTTTTTTCTAAAACACATTTTTTTAATTCCAAGGCACAGTAGTTTTCAGCTGTTGTGCTGGAGACCTGTAGTGGATATTGGAAGGGTGACATGTGAAAGAACTTTACATTCAGAAATAACCAATTTACCGACTTTCAGGAGGAAAAAAATTCCAGATATGATTAGACATAAATCTAAGAGACCCCTTCTTACTCATTAACAGAAAAAATGTGTACAGACATAGAAGAGGGGGAAAAACTGAAAATTCCGATCATCTGAGCCTCTTGTGAAAAATGACTAATTAAATGACACTGGTAGCTCAAAAATAGATCTTGTTTTAATGGAAAATGTTTTAGAAGAACTTTGGCTTGTCTCATTAAAAAAAACAAAAAACCCAGAAAAATCAAACCACTACAGCCTGTGTTTTGTTAGTTCTTGGAAGTAAAGCTAATTTCAGAGACAAGCTTCAAAAATAGCAAGTGATAATTTTTAGTGTTTATACAATTTCTCAGTATTTGAATATATAATACACCAGTAACCAATTCTCACAAAAAACCCCACTAAATTAGGAAAGAAAGTACTGGACTGGAAAAAATTGACCAAATCTGATAGAAAGGTACAGTGTATAGTCTCTTGCCAGCAAACCTAGAGACCCCATTTCCAACCCATACTGGCATTTCAGGATATGGGCAGGGAAACAAATTATACTGAATTAAATAATGGGATTTAAAATGTACCATGCACTCTGTGATAAATGTTTTGTTTGTCTGCTCCTATCCTGTGGCAAGTGAAAGCCAAACCAAGCATCTTAGCCCTCAAAGCAATGGGGCTTGATGAATCAGTTTAGCTTGCACTTACCATGGGATAAGAATTTATCTGATCAGGCTCTATCACGTACATTATGTTTCCTTAAAGGAGCCTGTAAAGTTGCATAGTGCAAAAGTGCAATAGGGGATGTTAAGCTTTCTTGGTCCTATGATGGTTCATCAAATGATACATGGTGTGAAGCAGTGGTCTTGTATCAATTGGTGTTTACTTTGTATTTCCTAATCTTCCGTTCTTAATATGTATATTAAGGGCTCTATATGGATGGTATAGCATTTGTATGCGGTTAAAATCTAAATAGATAAATAATGGGACGGCACTTACAAATTTGGAGAAGAACTGGCTTTCTGTTGGTACATACACAACAAACAGATATTTCCCAGATTGATGTGCCTGAACACCTGCAGGGTATTTTTTTTTAAATATTTATTTTATACAATGAAAACATGAAAAGGATTTACTGAAAGGAGAAACTTTTGATCTCTTCCACTAAATAACCATATCAAAAGCTCTTTTCAGTGCCTTTTGTTGAAACATATAAAAGTCATGAACTCCCAGAATGCTAACTCAATACATCACAGCTTATGGACCAAACTATTGCCCAGCAAAAGCAAGTATAACAGCTCTCAAAGGAGATGAACCTATTTATTCTAGTCTGTATTTAAAATGATGTTAGCACTGTTGTTGCTATTGGGTTCTAAGAAGAAAATAGATGAACAAATGATGGATATTTATTTGAAAAAAACTATGAATACTCTTGAACATAGAGGTTAGTCCATGACTTAGTTAAATATTGCCTGATCATTCCAAAAGAAACAGAGGGAAAGTTTCTTTGTGGTATCTTAGATGGAGATGTAATAAGTTCGTATAAAATGAAAGATATAGATGAAAATGCCCTAAAGATCTTAAAACAGTCTTTCATCTGGAATTTCAGTTTGGTCTAAACACTCAACCTTTGACATGTTGCTTATTAAGTCCAAAGTACAATTGTTTCCTTACAAAGGAGAGGCACCCTCCAGTTCTCAGTACAACAGTAAAATTACAGCAAACTCTCATCTCCTGACATGAGCCAAGCAGACAAGGAAAGACAAGAGTTGAGTGATTTTCTTCATACCTACTAGTGATGTAACTCTGAGAAAGGGAAGATTAAAGGTATGAGGATGTTTCAGAAACTAACAGCAAAATGGTTGCTTATGCTGTATGTCTGCAACAAAGTGGGAAACACTGAGAGTGGCACTGTCAAATGTACCAGTTGTTTATGACTATGTAGAGAAGTGACGTGGTCCAGCAAATAATCATTGTACACAAAAAGGTCTTATTTTAAAATTGCCACTGTATTATGGTTGTTTTCATTTGTATTGGGGATATCACCTGGAGATCAGAGACCCTTTGTCTTAAGTGTTGTACAGTGCTATAGGGTTGCCCAGTTTCTGCCTCAAAGACCTTAAGATTAAAAGAAATGAGACATGCAGGGGATGGAAGGGGAAACAGAAGCATAGAGAAGCAAAGTGACTTGCTCAAGGTCATACATTACAAGAGTGCTCTAGCTGTATATAAGTAAATAGCAGATAAAGTGTTGGTAGATGGCTCTCAAGAATATGTCACTCCTAGGGTTTTGCAGGAACAATGACATTTATTGTGCTTTACAAATGGCTTTGGATGGCTGAGTTTTTCATTAGCTCTTAAGTTTAAAGCTTTTACTGTTTCTGTTCTTCCTTTCAGCTGATAGTTATGCTATCTGAGCAGCCTCCTCTGCATGCCCAACCGTCCTGCTGCTGTGCAAACAGAGAGAGAGAGAGAGAGAGAGAGAGAGAGATGTGCAAGCTTGTTCAGGATCACATAGCATCAAAAGGTGATGATGGAGTTGTCAATGTCTGTGCTGGTCATTCCTTGACAAAGTCAGTTTCCTCCAATTGGTGACTTGGTCAGACTATTGGCATTTTATTTGCAGCACACAGTTCTCCCCCAGGAGCATAAGTCCCCACTGATGGAAACAAATTATGTTTCTTCTCTTCCCTGCAAAGCTTGTTTGCCTTGTAAATGGGCATGCCAAACCCATTTAAGATATGTCTACCATGGTAGATGTTTGATCATGTAGAATCACAGCCATTAACAGAAAAGACCTATTATTTCCATGAGAATATGGTCCTATACCATGAGGATGGTGACACTAAATTTATTCATATTAGTGAGGCACTGATATAAAAGAGATGAGCATCTCAGATAAGCCCACTAGATTTAAAAGATACAGGACCTCCATCTAACCCAGGAGGTGCACAATCCCACCAGGGGAAATGCCTTGCTGGACCTGGTCCTGGCCACAGGCGACGACCTGGTGAGGGGACTGCGGGCTCTTGACCACCTGGACGATAGCGATCATCTCCTACTGGAATTCACCATCCAGCGCAGGGTGTCAAAGGCCTGCAGCAAGGTAGTAGCCCTTGACTTCAGGAGGGCCGATTTCAATGAGTTAAGGAGATTACTTGGGGAGGCACTGAGGTCTTGGAGGGAAGGGAAGTTGGGAGTCCAAGATGAGTTGATGGTATCTTATGTTGAGTTTAGATTATGGTTTGCATAGAATGGTTTGTATAGGGATGATCCTACTTCAGGCAGGGACTAGATGACCCTGAAGGTATGTCCCTTTCAGCCCTACTTCTTAATGAGTCTCTACACTTCTATGATCATTTAGGGATGGTGTCAAGGCACCTTGTCATATCTGTAGAATGTGGATGCAGAAAAAATCTTTTTGACAGGCAAGGGGTGGGGTCTGTACATCCCACCACACTACCTAATGGTGGCCAGCCATATCTAAATATCAGAACTAGTCAGAAGCATGTTTTAAAAGTATTTAATAAAGTGGAAAAAAAGCAGCCACATTTTCCCTTTAATTTTTGTCCCTCTAATGAATGTGACTGAGATGGCAAATCACCAAACACAGTCTCATCACTCCTGGGAAAATAGTCTAATTTTCCAGGAAAGTATGCCCAGTTCCCATTTAGGTGAAGGCCTTTTAATATCATTCTGGAAGCACAAAGGGCCCTCAAAGACATTTAAAAGCCTGAGTGATATAACTGAGAACTGGTCCCAGTGGGTCTCAGATTAAAGTTAAGGATAAAATGTACTCTCTCCAGTTCAGATCTAAGACAACTAAGGATGGTAAGAGAAATCTACATGCCCATAAGGAGTCCACAATGATGATTATCACCATGTAACTGAACTCCAAGAGGGGTTTCCTTTTAGTACCATGGGGTCCTACACTGTACTAACTGAGAAACACTTTTCAGTAGAACAATTTCCCTTAAAAATTAGGTAAAGTCAAATATTTCTCAGGGTCTTTATCATGTCTGAAATCTCTTTATCCAAAGTATGAATGACTATTTCTTCCTAAACCAACAAAGCTGAACTCTCAGCTTTCCATTCCAGCTGTTGCTGTTTAGCTGCTCTTCTCTCTACTTAAAAACTTTTTTTTTTAAAGGAGAGAGCCTGAGAGAGGTCAGATGGAGCATAAGTGCTCTGCTTTTTTTCTTTCATTAGCACAAGTGATGGCTACCCATGGATTTCAAATTTGTTTCAGCTCTTACTAGGAGCTCTTTGCAACATGAAGCACGGATTGATTGTCAGTGAAGAGGTTCTGCAATAACAAAGACAGAAGTCATACACTAAGGTTCTGACATGTGATCTGACAGAGGTGATGTCACCAACAGCTGACCTATCATAAGACTTCAGGACAAAAGCCAATGGGAGTCTTATTTGTGAGTTTCTAGTGCACAGCTCCCTGCTAGTTTGTGCTTGGAAACAGATTGACTAACATAATAGAGTGATTTTGTAATCTGTCATAATACCATAAGCTACAGATCCACAGACTTTGACCCTTCACAGGTATAATAAGCTCTTTTATTCAGCTGCACATGCTCCCTTGATGGGGGAGTGAGAAGGGGACTTTTTCTAATTATATATCCAAAGCATATGTTTTGCCCAGAAACAAAGCATTATATTCATTAGTAAAATCCTATAAGCTAGGTTCTTCTTATTAGCCAGTTAACTAATTGACAGTTAAGAACTTGTATTAATATCATGCTGTAAGCATGCAGTCACTTAATCTGACAGCTTTATTAAAATTATAGCAGTGCTTCTCCATGGTGCTATGGTTAAGGGTCTATCATTATTAACTCTGGGGTTTAGGGGTTTTATAGCTCAGTTGTAAAAATCCTGTATAACAGAAACTTGTCAGACAAGGTCTCAGCCTAGCAGCGATTTACTTAATCTTTTGAAAATGGGAAAGAGGAAGAGTGTTACAGAATTTTTTTCAGGAACTGGAAGTAGACAGTTTTTTTTCCCCCATTCCTGTAACTCAGAAATGATAACAATGTTGATAAATGCACAATAATACACTTATGAAGGAATGTTTTGAACAACTTACAGTAACTGCAGACACTCACAGAAAATATCCAAATATCACTGAGGACAGGTCATTGAACACAGGTCACCACTTTGCAGTGAAGATTTAAAACAAGTCAAATCTCAGGTTGTACAAGAAGTGGCTTTAGAGAATAACAGAGAAAATACTGTAATTACAATATTATTGCATTAATCAGTGATGCTCAACCTTTCTGGTGTGCAGGCTGAATAAATGCAATGCAGCCAGTCTGTGGGCCAGATCTGGTGCATGGGGTCAGGTCCAAGGGCCAGATCCAGTGTGCAGACCAACCCTGCATGCTGGGTCCTGGACTGTGTCTGATGTACACACACTGGCTGGATCCAGCAGACTTTGGGTCTTAGGACCATGTAATTTGGCCTGTGGGACTCCCAATGGGTCCAAAAATGTAGTGATGGGAAAGTGGTAGCAGTGTTAATTGGCATGGGGCTCACAGAACCATGGTGGTTAACAGTGCTACTGCTCCCATGACATGCTCCAAGGGTCAGATCTTGCCTGTGGGCCATACTTCAAACACCACAGGTATGAATCAGTAAAATATCCTTACATCATCTGAATATTGAATCTTCATGGTGGCCCATAGCTGAAAACACTGTGGTTTCCGATGTGTGTTACAAAGTGCAGTGGCTTTGCTGAGTAATAATAAAGATTCTACATGACCAAATTATGTCCTCAGCTGCACTTGAACAGCCTCAAAATTTAGTCTTCAGAATCATAGAAAATGGTTTGGAAGGAAACAAAAAGTTCTTCTAGATGGGTAAAATGCATAAGGCAGAATCAGCTCTTGTCTAAACCATCCCAGACAAATGTTTGTCTGATTTTTATTTTTGGTGGCAAGGTGTCATCAAGGGATACCAGTCTAATTTTCAGATACTAGAATGAGTTTACAGAACTAACAGTTAAGAAACAAATTTCTAAGCTGAAATGGAGGCTTAGAAATGAAGAAAATAAATTTGGCAACTTACACTGGAATTTGATGAGTAATTTTTTTGTGCAGAACTGTGTTTTATTGATTTTTTTGATGTTAGAGGTGCTGGTGGGATTTTTTTTGGTGCCTATTTTACATTTTTTTCTCAAGATACTGAGATTTTTAAGAGAGAAACTCTTTCAAATTGGCAACAAAGGAGAGTAAAAACTTTAACTGCAGTCCCCAGAGAACACAGAAATTGTTTAGTCCTTTGCCCATGTTGCTTCTCTTACAGTCCATGAGTTTTGCATGTAGCCAGACTGAGGAATAGTTTATAGGTACGTTTTGCTTATTGAATTAGACTCAGTCACTAGCCAAGTACTGTAATTTCCTTCTGGAGCTGTCCCCTGGCTTGTAACATGCACACTAGTGCCCCCTACCGATAGGAATATATCAGATTTACTCAAATGTTTGAAAGTTCCCTCTTGGTGAGTTTGTGCAGTAGTTCTCAACCTTTTTTGGACTTGAGGCATCCCTCCAAAACTTGTGTGAATTGAGTGGCCTCAATTAAAAAAAAAATTATATACTGGAAGGCTCACCTCTTTGCAGAGGGACTGGGCACTGGGGTTGGGGATCATTCTGGAAGGGACAAGCCCAAACACAGCTGCACTTATCTCCTCACACCTTGGAGCACTCTTCAAAGGACCTGGGGGAACTACAGGGTTTGCTGGCACCTTGTTGAGAATCGATGAGCTAATGCAATTACTTCTTTAGTTCAGTGCCAGTATGTTCTGGCACCAAAGGTCTTTTTCCTGATGGTATATACATGCGCTTCACTGCTGACCTTAGCTTGTTGGTAGGTGTGTGGCTATACATCACTGTGGTATGGTTTCTCAGTCTGTCATCAAGACCTTAAATCCTCACTGGTAAATCTTATTGCTACTGCTCTGGCCTTGTGCTGGGAGTGTAGCAGTCTGAACAGCCGCCATGGTGTATCAGCTCAGTTTCAGAGCCCTTGTTGGCTTTGCAATGGAGTGGCTTACAAAAGAGGGTTTCACATTATCTAAACTCTGAATGCATGTTTGCTAAAGCTTCATGGGGTCTAAAGGTCTGCTAGAACAGGATGGGAAGGTGAAATAGAATTGCAGGCAAAACGTATGTTAGATCTTGGGAGGGAGAAGGTGGAAGAGCAACAGCTCTACCATCTACTCTCTCGCTTTGTTGAGTTCCCTCTTATTTTTTCCATCTTAATTTTTGTTGAAAGTGATGAGAAGAGCTGAGGATCTCGGTTAGAAAATAGACAGAATGAGAGGAAAGACTGCCTTGCCTATGGGCATTGGAATCAGGAAGTCTGTGAAGTCTGAACTAAGTTGCAGTCCTTTTCACTCTCTGTTTGAATTTCTCTCCTCTGAAAAGTCAGTCTGTGAATCCAGTTTACTTTCCCATAACAGGAGGAAAATGCAGCAAAAACTTATTTTTTGTCACAGATAACCAACTGCATTCAGGAAACAGATCTGTTGAGAAAGAAAGTGCTGTTTTTGCAGTCACTTTTTTGGTCATAGCTGCACTTCAGTAATTGTCAAATGTAACTTTTTTATTAACACCATTTTTTTTCAGAACTCCTGTTCACAGCTCCTGTGCACACCTCTTAATCCAAACACAGAGCCCTTACTTCTTAAAAATAAGCAAGGGACAGAGAATTGAAAGCTAGAGGATTTCAATTTAATTGTAAGTCATTAACAAATCTGGAAACTCTCTGATAAACACATGCCCAGTGCAAGCCTCTAGGCATGACATTACATTTACAGTCTTCCTATTAGTCCTATCTTTACTCAGGCAAAATTCCCATGGACCCCAGATGTTGGTGTCAGTGAGAATTTGGCTGAGGAGGATGTAGGATTTAATCTACTGAGAAATTACTACCCTGAAAGAGAAAAATAAAACAATTAAACAATATTACTTATTAATTACAGTACAATGCTACAGTTGTGGATAAAAACATTGTAGTGTTACATTGCTCTAAGCTGTTCTGTTTTAGAGCAATACTGCAGAGTGAAATGTATGACAGTTCCTAGGTATTTTCTGAGAAGTGGAGGCATAAACAGTACCTCTAATATTAAGTCAGAGGTAAAATGAATTGGGTGATAGTAACCTTTTTAAAAATAAAAAGTATTTTGTTAGTCTGTACACACTGCTGGAGCTTTAAGCTTTATAATCAGCTTGGAAATTAGTTTAACCAATGGGGATCTTAATGACTCACTTCTATCTTCCCCAAGTTATAAGGTCAACTATCAAAATAGATATTGTTTGAAAAGCTTTGAGTGGCCAGTATTTCTTGTTACTTACAATTTATTGCCTATTTTTAAAGATTCTATTATTTAATCATTTCAGGCCATATTAAAATGATTGTTTAAAATTGTTATTTTAAATAAGGGAAATGGAGAAAAAAGGGCTTTTCAGATAATCCACTTACTGCATCTTTGTTGGGCCTGTCCTCATAATACCCTGGAGTTCCAGTTGCTGGATTTAATCACAACACTTGTTAATTTCCAGAGAAGCAGCAGTGGCCTCTCCAGCTTTCACTGTTATTATTTAGAATATTACTGTTCTGTTCTAACTCCTTTTAAACAATGTAGCAAATCCTGCATCTCTTCAAGTGCACAACCCTCACAGGGATATTAATCCCATTCTGTGGGGAAGCTGCTCTCTTTGTGGGCAAGAAGATGGAAAGGTGAAGAAAAGAGAAGGCGAGCAAGTCACCTCCCCCTCAACTCCCTGGGTCTGATGAGATTGAAGACAGGCATTCCATGGTGGAAAAAAAAGCAAAAAGCACGACTTAATTATAAATTCCCAGGAGAAGTTGTTGTACTCAGTACTTAGGGTCTAGGGCAATAAATACATTTAAAAAAAGTATTAATTAAAGGAACACTAGACAAAATACTACCTATTTTCCCTCCCTTAAAAAAAATGCAAAAAACAAGCCACCCCCCCAAGACATTGCTGGGGGAAAGTACTCCAAAACTCGGACCAAATTAATTCCTAATGCAACTCAACTGACTGTGATAGAATTACTGAATGTGCCCCTTGAGTTTAAGCTTGGAGGGCATCAGACAGTACAGTGCTTGGAGGGAGGGAATTGTTGTTGATGACTATGCTGAGAGGTAGGAGTGAGAATTATCTCATAAACAGAAAAGGGCCCAACAGAATCCTAGCCTAAACTGGCCAGGGTTTGGCATGACCAGCAGAGATAGTTCAGCAGGTTGTAAGGGGAGTCTGATGCTTTCCTGACTTTTTGTTACGCTTAATTTCCTGTCACATTGGTTCTGTGGTCTCAGGGAAGTATGTCCTGAAAGTTTCATTTCATCCTCAAACTCTTTAATTTTTACCACTGCACTGCTGCGCTACCCACAGGACTGCCTGAATCTCTGTGGCTGGCCAGGATCGGTTCCATAAAGTTTGTGCAGAAATCCTACCACTATGCAGGGATTGGTGCCAAGCATTGGCGACACGTAGGGGGTGCACCTGGGTGTACTTGCACCCCCTGAGCTTGGCGGTGCACCCCCTGCAAAAAGCACCACTGACACTGCCAGAGGTGCCTGTGGGTGGTTGCTGCTTGCCACCCCCTCCTTCCCTCGCCGCTGACGCCGCCGTTGGTGTCTGCGGGCGGTCCCTGATTGCCGCTGGCTGCTGCTAATGCTGCTGGCAGCGTCTGTGGGTGGTCATCGACTGCAGGGCAGCGTTTGCCATCCTTTCCCTCCCCCCTGCCGACAGCACCATGGCTGCCTGCGAGAGCTCACCACTCACTGCCACCATGCTTCTGCCAGCACTATTGTTGCCTGCGGGAGCTCACTGTGCCTGCCCTCCCACCCCCCAGTGTCCAGGGACATACAGCATTTATGGTACCAAGGAGAGTACCAGCTCCAGAATCAGACAGAAGGGTACTGGCAGGATACTGCTGGAGGAGTAAGTGTGGTAGTCCCATGCACAAATCCTAGGGAGACAGACTGGATAGGACCCAGCTTTACTTCATGCTTGATCACCATTTAAATCCAGGCTTCCATGCCTCCTAACTTCCTCCCAAAATAATCAGAGGGCTAATTGACATGGTGGTGATTTTAGCAATGTGAATACCTTGCCAGTGAGGACTAGTCTGAGACACCTTCCTTTCCATTAATTAGGTTTTTTTTCTTCCTAGTGTTTCCAGATGAATTGTGTGAGACTTTTGCTGACTGGAGCTCCTTCAACTGACTATCCAGTATGTCAAGACACATCCACAGAGCAAGGCACTTTGAAAAGGAGTCAGACAAAATATGAAGGCTGTTATGTACTGTTACTTGGATAACAGAGGAAGCAGTGAGTACTTGTGAGGTGGCAGCTCTTCATCTTTCAGATGAAGAACAAAGGCAGTATTCTGCACTGCTGCTGAAATTCACTGAGTAGCCTGAGGCACATCCTTGTTATATATGCAGTACTCTCTCTCTAGGCACTGCTGTCTCTCTAGGCACTGTAGTTTATCACTGGTTACAGGTGCTTCTGAAGCTCCTACAAAGAGCTATTTTATCAGTAATTTCCATTTCAATGATACGTGTCATGTAAATCTGTCGGTGTCTTCTCCTTGCCTAAATATAGGAGGAAGGTTCTTCTTTTTCATATAATTGAGTTGCACTAATCCAGGTACACTGCATTTATTCAATGACACATTGTGCTTTTGGAAACAAGAATAGTTATACAGCTGGCTTCTTATTTGAAATCTATCATCTTTCTATTATCTGACTCATTCAGCAGTGGCACAAACTTGTCTTAAATTTTATGTTTGATTGCCATCTGCTGGTTATTTCTAATCTCTAAAAAAATCTCACCATGAAGGATCTGTTAACATTACTACTGCTGTGCTTTGAAGGATCCCAGGACCACAGGAATTCAGGGTAATAACACAAAGGCTTGGATCTCTGAGGAACAGGTTTATCTGCTAGTGTGTAATTTCTGGCCAGGACTTGTCCTGTTTTCCCGCAGTCCCTGAGCCTGCAAAATCACCCACCATTAGTACATCTCTACTATAGAGATGTTTGGTATCTCATGCTTCCTCCCCCTCCTCTTCCAGCTAAACTAGCTTGACTGGTATCTCCGGTGCCATATCAGGACTGTTGTTCTCTCCTCTCTCCTAAAGACATCCTGAGATTTTGGCAATGTACTGGGCATCTCCAGATTTGGCTTCTTATCCCTATGACCCACTGGCCTGCTCTTATTCTCTTCTATGACCATGATTCAGTTCCAAGGTGAATCTGTTCCATTTAGCAGCAGGTATTTTTGTTTTTTTTAAGGTTTTTATAAGGATAGGGTAAAATCTTGAAGGGCTGCTTCCCCCCCACTCCATCCATGAAGCCCTCTGCATGTGGAGTACTGTCTTACAATAGGGATAGTACTTTTTAAACCAGGTGCAAATATCTGGTGGTAGGGCTTTATAATTAATGTTTTGGGGCCCCTAAGCAACTGCCAGCCCATAGTTATCACTCCTTTTGCTACTGAATGACACAGCATGCTGGCAGGGTGGGAGTATACTGAGTGTTTGTCCATCTTTTTATAAAATAGGCAAGGTTTGAGCTCAGAGCTGGAACAGCTGTTGTCCTAGGATGAGCTGGAACAGCTGTTGTCCTACAGTGCTCTGGGTGGCGTGCTGAAGGAGTTCGGTGCACAGGTGGTTTTCTCTTCCATCCTACCAGTGAACGGACAAGGAAGACAGCAGGAGAACTGCATCCGAGAGACCAACTGGCGGCTTCGGCAGTGGTGTCTCGAGGCAGGCTTCGGCTTCCTGGACAACGACCCGCACATCACGACGAGGGACATGCTCAGCTGGGATGGGCTTCACCAGTCCCCCAAAGGTAAGCGTGTGTTTTCTTCTAGGTTGGCGGATCTCCTCCAGCGGGCTTTAAACTAGGCTCGTCAGGGGGAGGGGAAGATGAGGGCGGGGGAAGTTGTGGACCACCAAACCATGTGGCACCCACAAGGACAGTCCAGCCTGAAGAAAGAGAGCATTGAGAACCTGAAAGCCATGGGGAGGCCAGCACTACGGCACAGGTAAGAAACGAGAAGGTAAGAATCAAAGGGCCCCTTGGGACTCAGAGCGGGGGGGCAGCAAAGGCACCAGTCGCAGGGCTCAAGTGCCTATATACTAATGCTAGGAGCATGGGGAACAAGCAGGATGAACTAGCGCTCCTGCTTGCACTAAACACCTATGACTTAGTGGGGCTAACGGAAACCTGGTGGGATTCATCCCATGACTGGGCGGTACACATTGAGGGCTATAGATTGTACAGAAAGGACAGGGTGGGGAAGAAAGGGGGAGGGGTTGCACTTTATGTCAGTGAGCAATATACATCAACCCTCATCAAGACGGAATCCAAGGTTGAGGAAGTAGAAGGATTGTGGGTTAGGCTACATGGGGGGCAAGGAGAAAGGGATTTGGTGGTAGGGGTCTGCTACAGACCCCCACATCAAGGGGAAGAAAGAGATTCGGGGCTCCTGAGGCAACTCTCGGAGACCATAAAAGCTAAAGAGGCGGTAGTCATGGGGGACCTAAACTACCCGGACATCTGCTGGGAGACGCAGACAGCAAGGTCCCATCGCTCACGCAGGTTTCTAACCTGTGTACAGGACCTCCACCTGACACAGGAGGTACACGGTCCCACTAGGGGGAATGCCATACTGGATCTGGTATTGGCAACGGGAGATGACATGGTAGGGGACCTACAGATCGGTAGCCATCTGGGGGACAGTGATCACCTAATAATAGAATACACCATAAGACGTCGAGTGGGTAAGGTAACTAGTAGGGTGAAAGTGCTAGACTTTAGGAAAGCTGATTTCAATGAACTCAGGCGATTAGTCAAGGACGCACTGCAGAGTAGGAGATTTGAAGAAATGGAAGCCCAAGAAGGGTGGCTGTGCCTTAAGGAAACGATCCTTCGGGCACAAAGCAAGATGATCCCCGAGCGAGGCAAAAGAGGGAAAGGGGCCAGGAGGCTTCCCTGGCTGACCAGAGAAATCCAGGGCAGCCTAAGGGACAAAAGGGGAGCACATAAAAAGTGGAAACAGGGAGAGATCACCAAAGATGAATATACCTCCTCTGCTCGTGCCTGCAGAGAGGCAGTTACGGGCCAAAGCTACCATGGAGCTGAGGATGGCAACCCAAGTAAAAGACAACAAGAAATTGTTTTTTAGATATATAGGGAGTAAAAGGAAGGCCCAGGGAGGAATAGGACCCCTGCTAAATGGGCAGAAACAATTGGTGACGGACAGGGGGGACAAGGCTGAACTCCTCAGCGAGTTCTTTGCCTCAGTGTTCCTAAGTGAGGGGCACAACAAGTCTCTCACTGGGGTTGTAGAGAGGCAGCAGCAAGGTGCCAGACTTCCATGCATAGACCCTGAGACGGTGCAGAGTCACTTGGAAGAACTGGATGCCTTTAAGTCGGCAGGCCCGGACGAGCTCCATCCGAGGGTGCTGAAGGCACTGGCTGACATCACTGCACAGCCACTGGCGGGAATATTTGAACGCTTGTGGCGCACGGGCCAAGTCCCGGAGGACTGGAAAAGGGCCAACGTGGTCCCCATTTTCAAAAAGGGGAAGAAAGAGGACCCGGGCAACTATAGGCCAGTCAGTCTCACCTCCATCCTTGGCAAAGTCTTTGAAAAAATTATCAAGGCTCACATTTGTGAGAGCCTGGCAGGGCAAATTATGCTGAGGGGAAATCAGCACGGGTTCATGGCAGGCAGATCGTGCCTGACCAATCTAGTTTCTTTTTATGACCAGGTTATGAAACGCCTGGACACAGGAGGAGGGGTGGATGTCGTATACTTAGACTTCAGGAAGGCCTTCGATATGGTATCCCACCCCATACTGGTGAACAAGTTAAGAGGCTGTGATGTGGATGACTACACAGTCCGGTGGGTGGCGAATTGGCTGGAGGGTCGCACCCAGACAGTCGTGGTGGATAGGTCGGTTTCGACCTGGAAGGGTGTGGGCAGTGGGGTCCCGCAGGGTTCGGTCCTTGGACCGATACTCTTTAATGTCTTCATCAGTGACTTGGACGAGGGAGTCAAATGTACTCTGTCCAAGTTTGCAGATGACACAAAGCTATGGGGAGATGTGGACACGCCGGAGGGCAGGGAACAGCTGCAAGCAGATCTGGACAGGTTGGACAAGTGGGCAGAAAACAACAGAATGCAGTTCAACAAAGTGCTGCACCTAGGGAGGAAAAATGTCCAGCACACCTACAGCCTAGGGAATGACCTGCTGGGTGGCACGGAAGTGGAAAGGTGTTCATCTTGGAGTCCACTAGGACTCCAAGATCCGAGTCGGTGGTGTGACGAAACCATCAAAAAAGCCAATGGCACTTTATCGTGTATCAGCAGATGCATGATGAATAGGTCCAAGGAGGTGATACTTCCCCTCTATCGGGCACTGGTCAGACCGCAGTTGGAGTACTGCGTGCAATTCTGGGCGCCGCAATTCAAGAGGGATGCAGATAACCTGGAGAGGGTCCAGAGAAGGGCCACTCGTATGGTTAAGGGCCTGCAGACCAAGCCCTACGAGGAAAGACTAGAGAAACTGGATCTTTTCAGCCTCTGCAAGAGAAGGTTGAGAGGCGACCTTGCGGCTGCCTATAAGTTCATCACGGGGGCACAGAAGGGAATTGGTGAGGTTTTATTCACCAAGGCGCCCCCGGGGGTTACAAGAAATAATGGCCACAAGCTAGCAGACAGCAGATTTAGATTGGACATTAGGAAGAACTTCTTCACAGTTTGAGTGGCCAAGTTCTGGAACGGGCTCCCAAGGGAGGTGGTGCTCTCCCCTACCCTGGGGGTCTTCAAAAGGAGGTTAGATGAGCATCTAGCTGGGGTCATCTAGACCCAGCACTCTTTCCTGCTTATGCAGGGGGTCGGACTCGATGATCTATTGAGGTCCCTTCCGACCCTAACATCTATGAATCTGTGAATCTATAGGAGTGATTCTTGACCAAGGTGCCACAACACCTAGGAATACCGTGAGATCCTTTTAAGGGTGCTGTGAGATATTGTACAATATTAATGTTCTTAGGTATACAAACAACCTACACGTGACTGTTAAGATAAACCCAGAGATTTCAAATAGGAATCCAGAGTGTCACTATATTCTGACTTGTGGTCTTTCTTAGTTTTTTACAACAGAAGCATTGCTCTATTATTTTTCTAGTCAAGAAATGAATAAAAGCAGTAAGTTGGCATTCTCTCAGGGGTGTCTTGAATCTAATGAGGTGTTTTTTGAGTCCGAAAACATTAAGAACCACTGTCAGAGCGCTTAATATACTAGACCTTCATATAAAGTTTGTTCTGTACTATTCTAAAGTTCCTATTGTTCATCCTATAATGCTTCTTACCACTTCTGCAGGTAACAACCTCTGCCAGTCACTCAAACATCAGGTCAGTATTACATTATTGAAGTGAGTAGGCCCTGCTTCAGTTCCTTTCCCCAGATGAACAACAGAGTCCTCACTCTTGCTAGGGTCAGCTGATAGCCCATTTGTAGGATGATCTCTGACACATGGGGCAAGTCCAGCTGCGTATGCATGTGCAGTATGCAGCATGGCAGACCCATCTGCAGGACCTCATGCGCCACACATACAGGTGTTTCCTGCGCTGCTAATTTACAGTGCGGCGGGGGGGTGGGGCCTGCAAGCTAAAAAACCCACCACTGAAAATGGCAGGACAGAGCATGTGGTGGCAGTACGTACTTCCCAGAACTGGAGCCTGGCTGGCCAGAGCCAAATTCTGGCTGCCAGCTGGGCTCCATATACTGGATTGCTGCAGCTGGAGCCCTGGGTAAGGTTGCTGGGGCCAGCCCAGGTGCTGGTCCCAGCCTCCCCTTACCCTACCTGGGGCAACTTGCTGCATGCCAGAGTGCGCATGCATGGGTGCTCCCCAGGTACAAGTAGCACATACTGTGCCACTGCTGTTTGTCCCCAGGAAAAATCATGTGTGCACTTGTCTAGATGTGGCCATGATGACTGATGAGCTCAGTTGGTTATACCATGCTGCTAATAACTCCAAGGCTGCAGGTTTGATCGCTGGTTCGATTAGATGATTTCTTGAGGTCCCTTCCAGCCTGACTTCTCTGTGCTAATGACAACAGAATCAACTGGATTGCAGAGGATACAATGACTGCAGTGTGTGCAATGCTACCTGGCAAAAATGGCTTCCAGCCAACTTCAGTCCTATTCAGCATAGTGAAGAAAGGAGATGAGAGTAGCCAAATAAGTGACTAGTGCATTGTGGGATGGCAGTGAGGACTACTGGCAGCACTGGAGCAACAACCCATGTTCACAATGGCTCTTAACTGTGATTGCCTATGTGTTGTGGAGAGGAATGCTTTTTCATGTTGACACAATTAGTGATAAAGTGCATTCTCTGAGACCAAACAGTAGATAGCACATTCAATTTCTCTAGTGCAGGTATGGCTATCCAGTGGGTACATCTCCTGTTCTCCCATAGTGTTTCTTTTTAAGCAGCTGGACTATTTTCTCCCTTTCTTCCTAACTGCAGGTAGTGGCTAAGAGAAACCAGTTCTATTTCTTGCCCTACCACAGGGTGATTTACTAAGCAGGTATGTAGGGACTTAATTGCTGATTAGGAATGATTATTACAGCCAAATAAATGGATAAGTGGTAACAATTCCAAGCCATACTGTGACCACAGGAGATGGAGCCTGGAATACCAGTCAAATCAGTATATCCAACGAGAACCCAAGGCCCAAAGTAAGAGAACTCGCATGTCAGGAGACTAAACGCATCTCTCAGCCCTCTGGCATGAAGTCCTGGCATGTCACACATCAAAGAACTGCACGTTAACATCAGGAATTCCTCATACTACTGCCCAAAGTGTTGCTTGCTCTTTCCTGCTCATTCTGGCTCAGAGTTGTGACAGGCCAGTAGCAAGAGGGCTGCATCAAGACAAAGAGGAAATACTAACCACAGCTGCCCTAGAAACTCTCTGACTGGCAATCCAACCAGCTGTTCCATGCAGCACCAAGGCCAACCAAGACTGGCAGTAGCATCACTACCCAATATTTTAAAGAGATAAATTAAAAATTGGTTCTTTTCATTTGCCTTCTGATGTCATATACTGGGGTGATTTATTTAGCCTTTTCTGTCCAAGCTAGAGAGTCAGAAAGTTACTTTTTTAAAATGAGGGTCCCATAAATATAAAATGACTCCCAGAAACCAGCAGGAGCTGTCAATGCTGTAGGCATTATGGGTAGAAGAATAAAAATCAAAGGTCTGAAATACAAGTAGAGGAAGGATCTCAAAGGCTGGCTGCAGCAGGTTGCTGCCTCAGGGCTTTTTCAGCCAGGCTTTTGGCCCTTCCCTGCAGAGCGTCTCTCAGCAAGGCCTAGTAGCATGCAGTCTTTAATGGCCTCTCAGCCTGCTCCAGTCAGATACAGCCTTTCATCACACAAAGTAAGCAAAAAACAAATTTTGATTGTCCTGGACTCTGGCATGGGCCTGCTGTTGCTTCAGCCCTTCTTTCCCAGACTTGTCTTCCTCAAAGCCCAACAGCCTCTAGTGCCTGGTTCTTTTCCTCCAATCCTAGCCTAGTCCTGCCTGCTGGGGTTTTTGCTTCCCAGTGAGCCAGCCCTCGTTAACCTTCCCACAGCTGCAGCCCTTCAGTCCAGGTAGCTGCCTTCCCTTAAGGGGGCAGGCTGCCCTGTCACCAGAATGTGGGTTTTCTGGAAAATTTTCTGGAAAATGCCCTAAATACAGTATGATCTGATTTAGCATGTTTATTTGACTTATATTTACTAAACAAAACTAAAAAAGTACTCCATGTTAATTTTATGTCCCAAGAACCACAAGTATTTGAACTGAAATATTTGATTAGGAAAAAAATTAAATATAGCACACTTGATGTGGTTTAAATGTTATTGTCAAACAAATTCAAAGCTTTGTGTAGAAAGAAATTATTTTTATTGGAATACTTGTAAAAATGCAAAGACAATACACAATAGCATATACTTCCCTTACATTGTTTGTTTAAATTTAAGAAAACATTTCTTAAGGAAGGCACTGAAAACTGTTGACACACTAATTTTACTAAACCCAAAGAACTGTGCATGATATGCCATGGTTGTCCACTCATCTACTTCAACAGTTTAACTTTCTTCCACTGAGGTCATTGCGGCACCTCCAGTTTCACTGTCACTCTGTCAAATCACCTGCACTACTTATCAGTTCCATTTCAGAATTAGATTGAGGCAAATCTGATTCAGAACTACTCGAACCACATTCTTTTTCACTGAAGGATGGTTTTACCAGTGAGTCTATAGGCAAGGGCAACTTATCATCACACTGCATCTTCTTCACTAATTGTGCTTCTGACCGATTCTCCAGAAGAGCTTTTGAGAAGTAGAAACCATCTTAGCAGTGCGTTCATTTGTTTTTGATTTCACCTGCACAGCCAATTATGTGAATTCATAACTTGATTTTTGGCTTGGATTATTATGTGAGTGTATTTACCCTCCTGTTTACAAATCAATAAAACATATATGTACTCTCTCTCACACTTCCTAGGGATCACCTGAAAAAACATTAATTACAATTTTGAAACTGCCAAGCATGTCTAATTTTGTATTGGCATCCATTCATTGTTACTAATGAATTTTATGAAACAATTTTTAGAAATGGAAAATTTCCCACAGAAAAATAAAGCAGTGGAAATTTTTCCAACCCACACCTCTGCCTGTCACACTGGCAAATAAAATATAAATGTTGATTTCTGCAGAACAGCCAGGGAGGGCTGCAAAGGACATCCCAGGAAAGACCAAACTGCTGCCCCTTTTGTTCCAGTTTCAAACCCTGCAGTGCCACAGCCCAACCTGGCCTCTGCTCAGCCCAGCTCAGTTTTCTACCTGCCTTCCCTTGCTGCCCCTCTCCTACTGGGCACACAATCCTTGAGATCCTTTCAGGCGCGCGACGCAATGCCAGCGCTGCTGGGTGCACAAACAGGCTTTGCATCATAAACCACTGGGCAGGGGCCTCTCCTGGCAGCCAGCCCCTGATCCGCCTCTGCCCCCGCACCTTCCTTGATGTCACTAGGCGGCCGAGAGAGGAATCCATTTTTCTCTCCTTCGGTGACGTCCAGTCCCGTCCAATTGTGCCGCCATCAGCGTTGCGTTACGTCATTACCGACCTTTCTTACGTCAAGCATCGGAAGGCTCGGACAGCTAAACACACAAGTGAAACACGCAACCTACCCCCCGCCTGGGCAGGCCGGGCCGCGGCGCACGCGCACGGGGCCCCGAAGCACCCATGCGCGTGCCCCGCCCGGCTTCAGCAGCGGGGTGACGTTGGCCGCGCGACCTCCGTGTTGCCCCGCGCTCGTGACATCACCGCCCAAGCCAATCAGGGCGCGGGCCGAGTGGCGTCACAATGGCTATGGTGGCTGCACAGTGACACGTCTCGCGGAGCTGCTCTCGCGGGATCCGCGGACGCGGCCTGGGCCCGCGTGAGCCAGCGCGGTAGGCCGGGCCCCGGCGGCTCGGCTCGGCGCGGCCATGGCGGGGCAGCAGTTCCAGTACGACGACAGCGGCAACACGTTCTTCTACTTCCTCACCAGCTTCGTGGGGCTCATCGTCATCCCCGCCACCTACTACCTGTGGCCGCGCGACCAGCACGCCGGTGAGCGGCTTCTCCGGGCTCTCCCCCACCCGGCCTCGGGCTCCCTCTTCCCTCTCGTCCGCCCGCCGTCCCTGCTGCGGACGGACCCCGCGCGAGGCGGCGGTGGCTGTTGGCGGCGTCGAACGTTGGGGGGCAGGGCGGCGACCGTTGGGCGTCTAACGTCCCGGGGGGCTGCGACCGTTGGGGGCGGGCGGCGGTGCGGAAGCCTCCCCTTCCCTCTCCCCCGCCGCCCTTGGAGCCCCAGCTCCCACCCACCCCACAGGGACCTGTTTGCCCTGTCAGGAGAGTTGGAAAGTTCCCCCTGGAGGCTTTGTCCCCTTCCTCCTTCTCTTGTGCTTCATCTTCCCCTCCCTTGCACCGTCTCCTGCGCCCCTAGTGTTTCCTGACTGAGGTGAAGCCAGACCAGGGGCAGGGGCCTGACCTGTCCTGCTCTCTCCCTGTAGGAGAGGGCAGGCATCTAGTTGGCACCATGCCTGGCGCACAAGCTCACGTACCACGCAGGCGACCTTGCAGCCACCCTCCCTTGAGAGAATGGGGGTGCGCGTGCCCCAGCAGTGTGGTGTTCGCTCTTCACGTCTCTCTGGCGGACCATTGGTCTGAAGCGCCAAGTTGGGGGGTGGCTTTTTGGATGAAAGCTGAGCAAACCCTGGCCCTAATCTGCTGGCTCAGGGCAGGTGTCACAGGGGGGCTAAGTTCTGGTGAGGAGCCAAAGCCTCCTACTAGCCTGGATGGCTGGGGACGATGCTCAGGGCATCTGTTCAGACTACCTCTTAGCAGGATTTCCCGGTGCCTCCAGCTAGCTTGTCTTTTCCAGGTTGGGATCTCGTACTTGCTGCTGGAAAGGCAGATCTGTTCCTTCTCACTACTTCGTGGCTTTGTGGTTGTTATCAGAGGTGGCGGTTTCCGGTGCTGAACACTTTCTGTAATCTGTTGATTTTTGTGGGAGATGCAGGGGAGGAAAGGTCTTTGCTACTGCACCCTTCCCTAAGGCCTTGTGCGTTTTTTCTCTTGGAGGAGCAGGGAGGGACGTCTTTTTCATCTTTGAATAACTTCCCTGTCTCTCAATATTCCCAAGAAGCAGTTGCTTACAAATGCCAGGACTATTCTTGAGTTTCATAGGGACTATGCAGGAAGAAATAGTGAAAATGTCACACTTGTTGCTTCATAAAGCTATGAAGTAGCAGCAGAGGCAACAGAAACCTTGTCTTACTCGGGCAGAACTTGGCTGTGCAGCTACTCCTTACTTAGTTTCATAGTTGTAGGGTCGGAAGGGACCTGAGCAGATCATGAAGTCTGACCCCCTGCCATGGGCAGGAAAGAGTGCTGGGGTCAAACGACCCTGGCTAGGTGATTGTCTAGCCTCCTTTTGAAGACCCCCAGGGTAGGAGCCAGCACCATTTCCCTTGGAAGTTGGTTCCGGCTCCTAGCCGCCCTGACTGTGAAGTAGTGCCTTCTGATGTCTCGCCTGAATCTACTCTCAGACAATTTATGGTTGAGGCAACATTAGTCAAGAGGGAAGGACTGAATGATAGCTGTGAGTAGGAAAAAGAAAAAGTTGAAACTCAAGAGGTTAGGATACTACCTACGTATGTGGAGCAATAGATAGGGAAGAACTGAAGATGTCATTACATTATGGGCTTAACAGACAAAGAAGATGGTGAAGTTCTCAACAATAACTGAAAATAGGAGGTGTGGGGAATGCCTTCATGGGGCATTCACAGTATAAGGCTCCCTAGTGACTAGGTCATTTGCTTATAGATTCATAGATGCATCTGTGTTATGGTTGGAAGGGACCTCAATAGATCATCGAGTCCAACCCCCTGCACAGGCAGGAAAGAGAACTGGGTTCAGATGACCCCAGCCAGATGCCTATCTAACCTCCTCTTGAAAACCCCCAGAGTAGGGGAGAGCACCACCTCCCTTGGGAGCCCATTCCAGATTTTGCCCACTCTAACTGTGAAGAAGTTCTTCCTAATGTCCAGTCTAAATCTGCTCTCTGCTAGCTTATGGCCATTATTTCTTGTGACCCCCAGGGGTGCCTTGGTGAGTAGAGCCTCACCAATTCCCTTCTGGTGAATTTATAGGCAGCCACAAGGTCACCTCTTAACCTTCTCTTGCAGAGGCTGAAGAGGTCCAGATACCCTAGTCTCTCCTCGTAGGGCTTGGCTGCAAGCCCTTAACCATATGAGTGGCCCTTCTCTGGACCCTCTCCAGGTTATCCACATCCCTCTTGAAGCGTGGCCCCGAAAACTGGACGCAGTATTCCAGTATAACGTCATAGTTACGAAAAATGCGACTTTAAGCAAATCCAATTACATCACAGTAGTTACCTACTAGCAGGTGGTGGCCAAACAACCTTATAACCGAACATTGCACGACTTTAAATGAGTATGTTCTCTAATAGATTAGCGAAACAACATTAACCGGGACAACGTTAAGTGAGGAGTACCTGTATTTGATTCTTCTATGAAAAGTTGTTGTTCTTGCAGCCAGCGTGAGTAGGAGCTGAGACCCAGGCCCTTGAAAGCGTTCAGGTGCTTGATACTTCTGTGGAGCTAGTCCTGACTCTTTCAAAAATGAAAGTTTAATTCGGGAATTAATATTTTGGGCTTCTCATTTGTTAGTGAATTTTTAAAAATGCTGGCTGGTTTTGAGCAGAGTGTGTCTGCACAAGAACTTTTAAACAGGGGTGAGTGACAGGGTTCAGTGTTGGACACTTTCTCTCTTTCGTCTTTTACTGTCACTGTCTTGCTTATGTGGGGAGGATGTCCTGTATGTAACATTCTTTTTTTTATTTATTTATTTTTTAAATCAAACATTATTGGGGTCATTTATAACAGTTTGTTAAATGGAAGACAAAATCTCTTGGTCTCATTTCCATATGAGCAGAGAAAGAGTTTGATACTGACTGGGGGAAGCAGAGAGCATGGTGGACAATTGGATAATTCCAATGTAGTGAAAATTCTTTGGCAGATACAGTCATAAAATCTGCATATATAATTTGATAGTGATCAAGTAGTATGCTCCAGCCACATTCCCATACTATATGTTCTGTCCAATATGAAAAAAACACCATGAAGTATTGTACAAACAGGATAGAAAATCAGTGGGCAGCTCTTGCTTTATTGTTTAGTTTCAATTGTTTGGGGGCTTTTTGAACTTTGATTCAGTCACAATTGTGGGCAACCTGTGACTATGCAAAAAACAAACCTCAACTTATGTTTTTCAAATAATTGTGTCAGTTTATTTGTGTGCCAGAACTTGTATTCATATGAATTACATACATGTAATCTGTAAACCAAAATGTTGCACTTTAAAAATGCTCCTTAGGTTAGCCTTCAGCACATTAATTTATGATGGTCACTCTGCTTTTAAACGTGAGAACCAAGGTTAAGCAATCAACACTTACTTTCTGCTATTAGATGTGCTTGGAAAATGGAGTTTGCATGACAATTGATTCTTCAAGGAAAAAAATGACTTCCACTACAGTCAACCTCACAGTCCTTTTTAGCACCTCAACTTTGATGTGTCAGTGTCTGAGATAAATGATTCCATAACAAGTCAGTGTGCGGGTCTGCTCAAACTTTAATTTTGTAGTAAATGTTTGTAGACTGAGATGAAAAGTCCATATTTCTTGCTGTCACAGTATAAACTGGCAACTAAATTGTGGAGCCCAAACCATTTTTATTGTGCTGCCTAACCATTTTGCTGGAAGCTCCAAATGTGAATATGTTGTTGCAATTTCTAAATAGTGGCAATCCATTAAGACAGCAGTGCCTCAATCCTCAGGCAAAATCCAGTTTGTAGAGCCATGTCCATGAGTTGGGAACTTTGGTGGTGGAAAAGCAGTGCAAGCTCCATGCAGCTGGATGCAGCCCTGCCTGAACCGTTGCCACAGGGTGGGATCGGGGCTGGGCCCACCCTGAATCAAGCTGGGCTGCTGCTTGAGGCCCTTCATCCCCCACTGCATGTTTGGATTGGGGCTGGGCTGCTCCTCCCTCCTGCGTGTCTGGGTCAGGGCTGCCCTGCTCCACTCATCCCCTTGCATCAGGATTGGGGCCAGGTTGACCCCTGTGCCCCTGCCTGTCTGGATTTGGGCTGCTCTGCCCCCTCCCTGCCATGACTCAGGGCTGGGCTACTGCCTTCCCTTCCCCCTGCCCCCATGCTTTCAGATAAGAGCTTGGCTGTTCCTGACCCCCCTGGGCAACTGGATTGGGGTTGGGCTGCATGCTGCACTGACCAAATTGAGTCCATTGGCCAGATGTGGCCCATGGACCGACCTGGCACTGCACATCCGGCCTGTGGAGTGAAAAGGCTGGGCACTGTTGCATTAAGGCACTTTCTTCATGCCCATGATATTTTAAGTAGCCTTTCAAATGTTCATCTCTCTTCTTAAACATGAAGACTGGTTGTCAGACTTTCATTGTAGATTTTAAGAGCAGGATGCCTTCTGACCCAAGCTAGGTCGGTCGGTCTGTCTGTCGACAGATATATACATACCTATATAGATAGACAATGGAACACCTGAAGTCTTACTTAAAACTAGTTTTAAATGGAAAACAAATATAGATTAGATTTCATATATAACCTATGTGAGACACTGGCATAGGTTATACAATTTCCAGCTGCTTCCCCTCCCTCCCAGTCTTAGTGCAAGGCTGTGTTTTTAAGTTGTTTTGTACAAAGCCCTATGAAGTGTCATTGCAGCTATCTGTTTGCACTGTTCTCACTTCAGTAATAATTCTGTTTTCTGATGCCTCTTTCTTTACTTACAATCAGGAATTGGTTTGATGAGATGAGTCTAAAAGAAAAATTCCTTCTTTCTTACTGTTCCCTTTCCCTTAATGATCATTGTGGAGACTGCAAGGCTGTTTTAAAGGGTGAACTATTTTGGTTGTATATTTTGTCAGTTTTATAATGATAACTTAAAATGCTAGCTAAATACGTCCCTCTGTACTTAAGTGTCAAGCAATGTAATTTACATAGAAACAACTCTAAAACAAGAAAATAGTTGTTGCAGATCGTACTTATGATTTGAAAGCAAGCTAAATAAGGTGATGATTAAAAATTTGGTTCTGATGCAACCCTAGAAAATGTTTTATCCTGGAAAGGTAGATAAAATGACTTTTCAAAATACTGAAAACTTACAATAAAGGTAGAATATAGTGTTTTCCCCTGGCCCTTTTGGGGTAGGAGGGAAGATTTGAGCATCCATAAGTCCCTCATTGATTTTGTTTTGAACCATTTTGATGCGTAGGTTTAGGTTTGGGTTAAGCCTCAAAATCCAGGAAGGAAATGGACAGCTAGAGGTGAATAAGCTTAGTTGGCTAGTATGCTGGCTGTCTGTCTGCAATGCTGACGTGGTGTTTACTGTACTTAGCGTGTTCTTTGTGAGACTGGTGTTTATACATTATATAGCTGTTAAACCAAAATCTGATGTGACTATAGACTTTCTACCTGTGCTTTCATGGGGCTTATGATACAGTAGGCTGCCATGCAAATAATTTGCCTGTGCTAGGTATGCCCAGTGCTCAAAATACATCACAAAATCAGTGAAAAGCATAAGGTTCCTGTGCTGAATCTTCTTAGTTTAACTTGGTGAAAATTGTATATGAGAATACAGTTCATCTACCAAGTGTAGTAGGGAGGTAAATGTAAACGGAGGATATTTGCAAGCTAAAACACCATGTCCAGAATAAGGAGACTAGTTGGTTGTTGAGGCTGTTCCACTCAGAGAGAGTGTCTAATGCTTAGCAAAGTACATGAGCCATAGTATACGCGCGTGCGCACACACATACACATACACACACACACACACACACACACTATTTTTTTTTTTAATGTATAATATGTGTTCATATAAAATGGGGAATGAGCAGGAATCCTGGTTTCCTTTGTTTAAAAATCACAAATTCTCTGATTTAAAAATTGCAGATTCTCTGATTTTAGAACATCAAATCTGAGTTTTTCTATGTTTAAAATGAAATGCCATATATATTACACACACACACACACACACACACACACACACACAGATATATACATACATACATACATGTGTGTGTGTGTACTAGGAAAGGGGTAGGGGTGCACTGATAGGGATTTTGGAGGCTGATACCAATAGCCGATATTTAAGGAGGCAAATCGGCTGATCCTAATTTGATTTCTGATACAGCTGCCTCTAGCTGGTAAGTCCAGTGTGGTGGGAGGGGAGTGGGGGTGGTAGATCAACACACCCTGCAGTGAAGAATGGGGCAGGGGCAGGTGTTTTTCCCAGCTGCAGCCCTGGCTCTTCCTGGCACTTGGGTAGAGGCAGGGCATTGAGACGGGGCTGTGGCTGGGAGCGGAGCAGCCCCCCCGCCCGCCTGGGCAGCACCTGCCCCTTCCCCCTCCCTCATCTTGGGGGGCATTGATTTGACACCCCTTCCCTCCCCTTCCACCACACTGGACTTACCAGCTGGAGGCAGCTCTCCAGGCTGCTGGCTGTGCTCCTTGCTGCTTGAGTGCTGCGCTGTGGCTGTGCCCAGCACAGGCATTTATTGGCCAAATTATCCGCCCCATTGGGCCAATACCCAATACAGCCAGTTTTCTTTGTCGGTACCGATCCGATGTCAGACCAATGTATTGGTGCACCTCTAGAAAGAGGAGAGGGGGTGATTGCAGATTGAACATCTCCTGAAATACATTCTAGTGATGGAAATTTTCCACCTTTAGAAGTGAATGTCTGTACCTGGCCATGATGATCTATCCCTATTTGGATTTGACTTCCCGGGTCGAGCTCCATCAGATAGTCCATGCTGCCTTTAATTATAGAGACTAATTTCATTCTTTTCATACCATTCTCATTGTCTTTGTCTTGCTTGCTACCACGTGATGGGTGACATGAAATTGGACTTACTCATTTTTGCCTCATTTTGCAACATTTAAACCTTTGTGTGATTTAAACTTTTTTATTCTTTCCTTTTTAAATGTAACCTTTGGTAAATGTCAGAAATTCCAAAGCCTAGGATGTATAAGGCTAAAAAATTAAATGTTATTTTTTTTGTCAAAAGTTTTGACAACCAGATCATCTGAATTAAACAATTAAATTTCTTCAGTTTAAGCAGTTTGTTAGTTTGACTGCAACAGGGCAGTATATTATACATTATAAGAGTACAATTTTATATATCATTGGGCATTATTGTGTTAGTCATAAACATATCTGAAAAAGCAGAGAAGCTGCCTGAGAGATGTATTTTTTTACCAGACATTATTGAATTCATATTTGTTCTATAATTAAGACCTCATAAACAATGTTGTTGTACTTGTTTTAAAGCTATTAAAACTGTACTTTCTTTGAAAAATGTGCCTGTTTTCATGGAGTCTTTGTTAAAATGCTTTAATGTTATTACTAACATCATGGCTGCCTAGTGGTAAAATCAAATTAATAATCCTATATTGTAGGGGTGCACTGATAGAGATTTTTGGGGCCAGTACCGATATCCAGTTTTTAAGGAGGCATATCGGCCAATACTGATCAGATTTCCAGTACAGCTGAGTGGACCTGTTAAGTCTGTTGTGGTGGAAGGGGAAGGGGGAGGGAAGCAGGGGGGCAGATCAAGGGCCCTGTGGTGAGGGAGGAGTGAGGCTGGGGCAAGTGCTGCCCAGCTGGGGCAGGGCAGGCACGGGATGGAGCCACGGCTTGTGTGGGGGAGGGTGGCTTCTGCTGCTGTGCGTACATGGGAGGGGGGCATGTGCCCCCAGATCTGGGTGGGGTGGGGCAGGGTGGGCTACAGCTGCGGGCTGGGGCTGGGGGCAGGGCTGCGCCGGGCTGTGTTTGGGGTGGGCAGCAGTGGCACTGGGAGGGGGGCTACAAGGGGAGGCTGCAGCCTCCCAAAATTCACCGTAGCTCCCTCCCAGTGCTGCTGCTGCCTGCCCCAAGTACAGCCCCAGCCCAACCCCACCCCCTCGTGCTGTGAAGTCTTGGTTACAGCTATAGCCCAACTTGCCTGCGCCCTGCACGGATCTGAGGGCACGTGGCCCCTGCACTCCCGGGGTGCACACAGTGGCAGGAGCCCCCCCCCCCCCCCCCCAACGAGCCATGGCTCTGTCCTGAACCTGTCCCAGCTGGGCAGCTCTTGCCCCAGCCCCTACCCCACACCCTTCCTCACTGCCAGGAGCGTTGATCCGCCCCCTCCATGCCCCTTCCACCACAACAGACTTACCAGCTGCACACAGCTGTCCACACTGCTGGGCTGTGCTCTTGGCTGCCTGCGTGCTGCGCTGCAGCTGCACGCATGCCCGGGCATTTATCAGCCAAATTATCAGCTTCATCAGGCTGACTTCCAATAAACAAAATTGAGCGTATATCGGTGCCGGTTTGATATTGGACCAATGTATCGGTGCACCTCTGCTATATTGTACGGAACAGTTTAGCAGTTTCTATAATTATGAGTAGTTTGGACAATTCTGAGGCTCTTTATTGCAAGGAAAGAGGAGCCATTACATATGTACATGAGAAATAATTCAGCTTTTGGAAATTGTTCCTGGAATAAAGACATTTTCAAGTTTCTGAAGAACAGAGGTTTAAAGCAGTTACATTCAGATACAGATACGCCTGTTTACGACTTCTGTGCTAGTAAATATCACTGACATACAATTTGATTCTTAAACCACAATGAACAAGTGGTTCCATAACAGTGATAGTTCAAGGGCTATCAACATTAAAACTCTGAATAGAGCTGTCAATTTTTATTAGATAAGGTATGCATTGCTTTGTGGGTTAGATTCCTTTGTCTGATCTTGTACTACTTATTTTAGAAGCTCTGTAGAGAAAATGCACTTGGTTTCTGAAAAATGCTTTGTTCAGTTTTGATCAGGTTAGTAGAATTTTATAAAGTGGTCCCCACCTTGCTGTATGAAGCTGAGACATGGACAATGTATGGGAGACATCTAACGTTGTTGGAGAAGTACCATCAGTGCTGCCTGCAGAAGGTCCTCCAAATCCTGTGGGAAGACGGGTGCACCAACATTAGTGTCCTCTGGCAAGCATGAGTGTTGAGGCGATTATCATCTGACGTCAACTTTGTTGGGCCGGCTGTGTCATCCACATGTCTGATTACAGAGTCCTGAAGGAAGTTTTATTCTCCCAGCTCAGCCAAGACGCATATACACTCGAGGAGGGCAGAGAAAGTGCTTCGGGGATATCCTCAAGGCCGCTTTAAAAAAATGCACCATTGATGTCAACTCATGGGAGCCTGTGGTTCAGAATTGCCTCAAATGGACGGAGAGTCTGTTGTACGTTGTTGGGGGTGCGTATTATAAGCTGCCGCCTGTTTCCCCACCCCCACCTGCCCCATGCCCTGAGTGAGCTGTTGGGGAAACTGGATAGTATCGCCACTACCAACCTTAGATGTTCCTCTTTCCTGCCACATCTTGATGTATATTTTTAATTATTGGGAGTTGGGTACAGGTTGAGTGACGATTCTGCTTGGTCTTCAGCCTTGCTTTGTCAGGCTCCTTCTCCCCTTATACTCCACTCTTACCACATCCAGTTGGATGATCCAGTCAGGGTCTTGATCTTGTGTCAACCGGCTATACTGCTGGCAGTAAATTGCTGGCTTATTGAATGGGTTCAGATCAAGTCAGCTAGGCTTCATAAGGCCATCAACTTGAATCAGTTCATTACAGGCTCATGGATCAACCAAATTAGATCAGTTCATTTAAGGGTCCATAAAACAGTCAACTTAATTCATCCCCAATTGAGGGGTCGATCAATTTGGATCAGTTCATCTAAGGTCCATAGGACAATCAACTTAAATCCTTCCCAGGTTCATAAATCACTCAATTTGGATCAGTTTGGCAGAGGTCCATAAAACAATCAACTTAAATCAATTCATACCCCATTGTGGGGCCTGGGCCAAATTGCATTGTTCCCTCAGAGGACAAATGACCCTTCCCCAACATCAGTTCCATCCCAGCTTGGTTCCTCAGGGCCAGGACCCAGAGGGTTCTTGCAAGGAGGGAACTCCCCTCCTGCTCCCTTCCCCAGCACAGTGAGAGGAAAAAGTAAAACCTCAACAAAGAACATGTACCAAAAAAAACCCAACAAAAAGGGGCTGGTCCCTTAGCAATCCCAGCCCCACTCAGTGGCAGCCTGCTCTCTCTGTCTCTCTGCCAGCTTCTTGCCTTCATCTTCACTGCTCCAGTCTTCTGTTCCCTGGTGCTGTCTCTCCAGGGCTTTGTCAGTGGTCTTCCAACCACCCTGGCTAACAGGCTCACTCTCTGCATTCATGGACAGCTGTTGGACACTGCTGACTGGCAAGGTCTTTGGCGTTCACTGTCCTAATCTGCCATGATCCCTGTTTGGCTGCCCCTCTCTGGGGCTGGAAATACCTGTGCTCACTCCACCAATCTGGAGGGAGTACATGCTGCAGGAGCATGGTGGCACACTTCCTGCTCCAGTGAGGCTCTTCTCTGTATGGTGAGTGTTTCAAGTTTTCCTGGGGTTTTTCTCCAGCCCTGCTCTCTCCCTTCACACATCCCGTCCCTCAAGACACCAGTTGGTGCTTTTTTCATATCGCCTGTCAGGGTTGTCATGGATAGTGAGGCCTGCTTTTTGTGTAGTACATGACTCTATTGTGGCTCCTGGTGACATCGTGACAAGAAGCCTGCTACTACGTTTAACTTTCCAGGTCTGTATTCAACAAAGAACTGAAAAAGTTACAGCGCCAAAGCCCAAAGCATTATACAGCATTCAGTCTTGGCCGATCTGCAAGAGAATATTGAAGAAAAAGATTTTATGGAAGTCTGCTGTATAGACTTTTCTCCTTTTCCAAATGATATTTGAATCATCTATTTCTGCAGTCTGTAATGCACAAATTCATCTCTAGGCATTTTTCATAAGATAATATAAGGAGCCATATAGAAAGAGACTAGGGAAGTGACTTGCTCTTACTTGAAAAATATGAAGGCTTACATGTTGTTCCTTGGTGACCTGATAGACTGTTAATAATGCCTTTTTTTTTTTTGTCAATCGCTGGAAATCTTGCTGTTGAATAAATGATGTTACACTGATTTTAAATTGTAGTTAACTTTACTTGCTTGGAATAGCGTAGATAAGGAGCTGCTTTTAGTAAGGCCTGTTGTCACTCTGCACCTGTCAGCATTGACATTTACAGGGAAGAAGTTGGCCTATGACCTGCTGACTACAGATTTGTCCATTAGTCTGAAATAGTGTGTTGGTATTAATATGTTCAAGGGGCACATTGAACATTTTGTAAGTGGGTCAGTCTTATAAAAATGAAATGCAGTTGAGAGAGAGAGTGTATGTGTGCATATGCCTGATACATCTTACATGCAATGAAAAGCGTAGCAGGTGATTACTACACTTGCTCTGCACCACCTTGCCTGCTTTTCTCTTTTCTCTCCCCTCCCTCCCCCCATTCCTGTGGCATTAAAAGCCCACGTATACATGCACAAAAAGGAGTATGCACGAGCACTGCAAGTGTGTTCGTGTGTTAATCTCTATCTTGATTCTTTTCCAGCTTGATGCCCTTTCCTAGCGACTTGGTTTAATGGAAGTGTGTGGAAAATCAGGTTGTCATTTTCCATAGCTCTCCTTCACCTTTCCTGTCTCCAGAAGGACATTTGGTCCATGTCACTGCTCTAATAAAGACTACTTCATTGATTTTTCAGTCTTAAAAGGCAGTTTTGTTTTGATTCGTACTCTGCTGTTCTGAATAAAAGCTCACAGTGGCTTATAATAAGAAAACAATATCCTACAAACAGGAGAGCAACAGGAGAACAAAACATATTAAAGGGAACCTAGAATACCAAGATAAAACAGGGACCTCCTAAACATCATCTTATCCTATTTTTCTTGGTTAAACTTACCCAGATATACCTGAACAGACATTTGAATGCTGCTGCCCTGAAGAGCAGAGAGCTTGCAGGGGCAGTGCTGTGCAGCCAGGGGGCCCCTGTGCGAATGTCTCAGCATGCAACATAGGAATTTTTTTTGTAGGTTTTGTAGGAATTGTTGCTAACTGGATTATTAAGGTCATTAAGAAAATGGGCAAATAGCAAAGTATTATATGTGGAAAGATAGGAGAAGAGTATCAAAGAGATAACAGTACTGAATAACTCTACCTTTACAGGACAGTGGGGCCAGAATCATTAACGAACTTCTGTGAACTGAAACAGAGTTAAAGGGCTTCCCAATACATGCATTTAACTGTGAAAGATGTTTGCGTGTGAATGTACAGTTTCTACTAGCTATTCCTTACTCCCTACATAGGTGTTCTCAGTGCACAGGGAGGGACCATGAGGAAGGAAATGTACTTCAGTTTCAGCGAAGATTCTCTGAAGGACACTGCCCCTAAGCAAATACTCTTGCTCAATACAGATTCTGAGGAAAAGAAAGCATTCAGGTGTGTGTTGTTTTCCCACAGATCTGCAAGTCTCTTTTGCTATCTAAGGGCTCAAGGTATAGGTTGAAGAAGTTCCTTTGAAAAGCCAGTGTTTCTCACTTTATCTATTATTTGAGCCTATTACATTACAACCTATAGTGCCAACAGTGTTGCACTCTGAAAGCATGCACAAGCTACTGTGGAAGTTTCAGCTCTGGTCTCGGGACCAAGGACGGTTGGACTGCAGGTCCCGCATCTCAAGGAGAGATGCCAGACAGGAAGCCTTCACAGTTGTAGCGTACCCAAGAGTGTCTGGGCATTATTCGAACCTTGTTGCTTTGAAAGAGGTTTGAATAAGGTTCTTTATTATGTGCAAAACCAGTTTTAATTGGATGTCAAAATGCCATATAGTAAGTTTTATTAAGCTTAAATTTCTTCTGTCCTACTATATCTTTCAATTAGTTTTGAATATCTGAATCAACCAGGAAGAAAAAATCCTTTTATTATGAAACTTCTCATCTGCGCAAGATGGTATATACCATTCTGAAGGGTAGTTTTTCATAAAAAGAAGTTTTAAATAAAGGAGAGAAAATTTGCTAGAATCCTTTTCATTAGGACCAATACTCAATAGTATAAGTGCTTAAAAAAGATATATGACTGCATTTCTTCATTTTAGTAGGAATACAAGTACCACCTAAGTCTTTGCTCCTATTATAAAGAACTTTTTTTTTTTTAAACAAAAAAACCCCTGTGAGACAGTACATTTCTTTTTAAATTACTCTGAAGACATCTGCACAAAAATAACAGATCATTAAAGTTGCTAATTTTGTGCAACAGGATAGAGTCAGATTTTAGGAAGAGATAGAGGCCACGTACAGACATTCAGTTTCTTTTGGGAAAGTTGCTGTTCCCCCAGAAGATGCCATGAATGTACAGATGTTCAGCATTTTTCTTCCAAAGCAAAATAACCCAGGATAGACAGGGTTAAATCACTCCCAGGAAAGTTTCTCCTGGGAGAGCAAAAGTCTCTACGTATTCTCTTCTGAAAAAAGCCACACCACAGTACTCCAGCATTGTAAGGTGCTTTGCTTTCCTCCCCACCCATCCAAGAGACTGTTGCTCACTGGACACTACTGCTCCAGCCAAACAGTCAGCTGCTGAATGAGACCAATAATTTTTTGGGAAATATATTTAAAGTTTATTGCACTACAGAAGTTCTAGTATTACTGCTTATGTACATCAATACATCTAAATGACCCTCAAGTTTGTCTAAGTGACACACCAATCAGTGTACTAGAACTTATGTATTGATAATAGGGATGTGAAAGGTTCAACTTTTAAACAATAAATATATTTATATTGGTAATGCATTACCGGTTAATGTTTAGCATGGGGTACAGTCCAGCAAGGAAGGGAAGTGACACGGTGCCTCAGGAATAGGAGGGCACCAGGGAAGGCAGGTAGGCGTGAAATGGTGGGTAGGAGTGAAGATTAAAACCCGAACTGATAATATCTTTTAAATGTGAAGCAGCTTTCCTTCAAAACCCAACAGTCTTGAGCATTGTGTGCCCTGTATACAGGGTTGTATTTTGGTCCAGCATAATCTTTGGGGGCAATTACTAGATGCTAGATGTTTTCTATCCTCCCCTTGCCCCTCCCTTGCCTCTGACATGCAAAGGGTGCAGAAGGCTAAACTATCCGTCAGATTCTTCTTGCCATTCATGCAGATGAAACAGGACTACTGTAATATCCTTTTACCCTACATCACCACCACCATGCCACTTTTCTTGCTTTACTTGCTCCCTTGCTATTTTAACTATTATTTAACAGAAATTATATATATATTTTTTTAAAGTCTAGGGGACAGTCCATGGTACTGAGAATTAGTCACCCTGGCTAAAAGAAGCCGTGGGTTCAAAACTTATCCATCTTCGTGATGCAGCCCACTGATGGACAGTCTTGGTGTCCGTCTCCCTTAAGGAGTGGTACTTACCTGATAGATGTTTAATTTATCACTCCTTCCCTAAAAGGATGCAAAAGTGAGAAACTTGTTGGTCTTGGCTGTACTGCTTTTTGTTAGAGGTGGACTGATGCATTGGTCCATATTGGCATTGACTTTTTTGGCTGATGTGGCCAATAATGTTGCTGATAAATGCCACGTGCATGTGTGCAGCTGCAGCATGTATGCAGCTAGGAGTGCAGCGTCTGGCTAGTAAGTTGGGGGGGGAGGGAAGGGAAGGGAAAGCAAAGGGGTCTGGGGGGGCAGACTGAGGCCCCCATGGTGAGGGAGAGAGTGGGGCTGGCGCTGGGCAGGGGCAGACGCTACACAGCTGGGGCAAGGCGGGCCGGGCTGTGGAGCGGAGCCATGAGTGGCTTGTCTGGGGAGCACAGGGTGGCTTTGGCCAGTGTGTGCACCACTAAGGCAGGCATGGGTGGGGTGTGCCCCCTGGCTCTGTGTGGGGTGAGCGCAGGCTGGGGCTGGGGGCGGTGCCAGGCTCTTCCTGGTGGGGGGGCTGGGTCAGGGCTGTGTGTGGGGTTGGCGGCAGCAGCAGCAGCACTGGGAAGGGGGCTTTTGGGGGTCCTATGGCAAATTTTATGGTGGCTGTACCTCCCCCCCCCCCCCCCCCCCATAGTCCCCTTCCCAGTACTGCTGCTGCCCACCCCGCATGCAGGCCCAGCCCAGCCCCTGCCGGGAAAAGCCTAGCACTACTCCTGCCCCCAGCTGGCAGCCCACCATCACCCTGCACTGATCCAGGTGGCACATACCCCCATGCCTGCCTCGGGGGTGCATGCAGTGGCAGGAGCCGCTCCCCCTCCCTGCACCCCCTGGATGAGCCACTCATACCCTGCCCCGCCCTGGCTGTGTAGCACCAGCCCCACTCCCTCCCTCACCATGGGGGGCCTTGGTCTGCCCCTTCCACCCCAACAGACATAACGGCTGGATGCTGCTATCCAGCTGGAAGCTGCTGGGCTGCATATCAACAATCAGATCAGTATTGGCTGATATGGCTTGTTAAAAATTGGCCATTGGTATTGGCCTGTGAAGGACCAAAGGATACTCACCTCAGATGTTCCCTCAGCCATGGGCAGGAGCCTGCCCAGATTAGGACCTCAACGCTACGGCGGGAGCTCCTGGTTTGCCCCAGCCTGGCTTTAGCACCTAGGCAGGTGAGGCGGATTGATGCGGATCCACAGCTGGAGCAATATCGGGGGCTTTGGGCAGCCCGTGTTAAAAGAGTGGAAGAAGAAAAGAAGAAGAATGTCATGGCGGGGTCCTTCAGGAGGGCCGTGATCTCCTTAAGGCCCTCTCTCCGTGCCATTCCGGCCCAAGGGCACCCTCGATTCTCGCCCACCATGTCTTTGCTGTTTAGTATATGTTAGGAGGCTGCCTTACGACTCCCTGGGCATGGATAGCTGGGACCTCTGTCCCCATGTGTTCCCGGACCCCCTGGGGGTCTCCCGGTATGATGGGTGCTCCCCAGGCACCCTAGCCTTATGGGCTACACGTGGCTCCTACCAACCCCTAATACCACGCCCCAAGCCTTGCTGATGTTCTGGACATTGTCCTGTCACAAATCAACTTGCCCGCTAACCTCGGGCCTACTCCGTACGCTCTATGGAAGCGCCCCCTCCTGGGCTCCCCCTCCCTGTGCCCACTCCGGGCTCTCTCTAGTATACTGCCCCTCTCTTGGGGCTCTCGAGGCCGACTTTAGGCCTTCTCTAAAGTGTCGTCCCTTTCAGGGACCTTTATCCACTCTGGGACTTCGTATCGAGCCCTACGGTCTCTTAGGCCCACCGCACTGCTAACCTCACTTCTCCGGGCGCACCGTGCTGCTATCCCCTTTGCCGGGGACCACTGCCACACTTTGCCCTTCTCCTGGACTCTGTACTGCTAACCCCTTTTGTCGGGGTCCACCACAGCACCCTGCCCCTGTCTGAGGTCTATTGTAGCACTAGCCTACTACCAGGGCTTGCTACGCCCATCCTGAGCTTCGCAATAGTCCCCCTTTTCTGGGACTTGCTGTGCCCACGCTAGGGCTCCTCAACAATACCGCCCCCTATTTGGGGCTCTCTATGGCCACCCTGGGCTTCCTACTAAAATCGCCCCTCTCTCTGGGATTTGCTATGCCCACACTGGGCTCTTTAAATGCCCCTCTCTGGGCTGGGGTCTACACACCCCGCAAGTTGCGCCCTTACTGGCGTCGGGGTCCTCACACTCCTGTGAGCCCCCCTATGAGTACTGCGCCCTCACTGGCGCTAGGGCCCCACCCCACTGTGGGTCCCTTTATGAGGATAATGTGCCCTCTTGGCGCTAGGGCCCCACCTCTCTGGGGTCCCTATGAGGCCTCCTCCAACCCCTAATAGCCTCACCCAAACCACCGGTGTAATATCACAAACACAACTTCAAGCCTCCTGGCTATAACTCAAACACAACCCAAAGCCGCCTAGCTATAACTTAACATCATTGCTTAACTCCGCTCAAGCGGTACTTGCTGTTAGGCTTCTCTCCGCATCCTAACTCCAGGAGCCTCTGGCTGCTGGCAGGGAACTGCCAGCCTGGCCTTGACTCTAGGCTTTATAGGAGCCAGGCCCTGCCCCCTACAGGCAGCTGACTCTTATTAGTTGTCCTGGCAACCCACAGCTATACTCATTACCGCTGCTAGGGCTTTTCCCCAGCAGTTTTCCCCTCTCTAGGAGCGGGGCAGCGAGGTGCGCCGCGACAAAGAAGAAAAGAAAAAGGAAAGTAAAGAGTAAGATAAGATGGGTGGATGCTCCCGAGCTGCTGGCATGTTTGTTTTCGTTAACACTGATTGATCACCACAGGCTGCCAATTGAGCTGGGCGTGGCAGCGGTAAAAGGAAAAAGAAAAAGGATACATTGAGACTGTAAAGGGAAAACAAAACGCCGTCTGCCAGAGCGCCACAGGTCAGGCGTCAGGGGGAGGAAAGAAGCTATCACCCAGTAGAGAGAGAGAGAGGGAAGAAGGCGACACTCTCCCACATCTTATCTTTTCTTTTTGTGTTTGTTTACAGTGGCTTGTTATCGGCTGCGGGCTGCCTATCAAGCTGGGTGCGGCTGTAATCAGTAAGGGACGTAAAGGGGACTCCCCATCTGCCTGCAAGGGTGGAAGAGTCAGCCAGTGAGGCAACAAATTAAGCCAGGGGGACGCGCATCATAATAAAAATAAAAAGAGAGAGAGAAAGCAAGGAAGAACCTTTTTGCCTGGTCATTTCGTCATTCCCCTTGTTTTCTTTGTTTCCTTGACACGGAGCTCGGCACAGGCACCAATGGTCAGTCGTGGTGGAGGTGGGGTAGTCACCACCCCTCCCTTTCGTTAACAACTTCAGAAAATAAAAAAGTCATGGCAGGCAGGAAGAGAGAGAGTGCAAGTCCTCCACTCAGACTTACTGAGGGTTGTGGTGTCCCTGGAGAAGACCGGACATAAGGGTACGCACCCATACTTGGTGACTACCCGACATGGCCAAAAAAATCTCTATCGGTGCACCCCTACTTTTTGTGCCACTAAAAAGTAAGACCTGCCCTTTAACTTGTGCTCAATATGTATCAAAGAGAAAAAATTAGGCAGCGTATTTGACTCTAGAGTGGTTCTGAGCATGTACTTGGAGCTGCTCTTGGGTTTTCTGTTTTGGATGTGCTTCTTGGCATATGCTCAGGGCTGCTTTAAGCTTGCTACACTACCTAACTTCCAGGCAGTGGCACACCCTGAGTGGGTGTGAACAGAGATTGCTTCCTGACTGTATTCCCAGGCTCCTGTGGAGATGGAGAAGAAACAGTGATTGATTTTTTTTTTTTTAATTTTATTTTATTTTCCTTCAGTCTCAGACTTACAGCAGGTTTACCCAGGAGCATTCAGTGAGTCTTAGAACTTGAGCTACAAAGACTAACTAAATCTGTACTGGCATAGTCACTTAATTGACTGTTCCTGAGCTTGCTCTTCACCCAAGTATAGCTTTTCAGTCTCTCTAACAAATCAGCTACAAGTACCTCCACCCAGTTATAAAACGGGCTGGAAGGCACATTGTTCCCACAATGGAGAACCAGGTCTTCTTGTACTCACCAAAGGAGGCAAGACGCATGCTGTAACATTGAATAGTCTTATGCTGCTTCCAAAAGGCAGTTCATAACTTAGATGTATTGTCCTAATTTATTTGCACAGATTAGTTGCCAAGCACTCAGGATAATACATGAGATTGTTCTTTCTGTGGGTTTGATCTCAGTGTGCTTTGTACCAGTGACTTGAACACCAATTTTGTGCTACAGATGCCTGCAGCAAAAAAGGTGTTTACATCGGAGTATCAAAGATCTGATGTAGGGGCTGGTTACAGCCTGGGCAGCCACGTTATCTGGCCCCTGGTGCTGGGCCTGGGTCTTGAGTAGACTCGCACGATGTGTGCTGCATCTGTGGGGCCAGTCCGGGATGTTTTCCACATGCTGGATCCAGTGCCCACTCTGGCTGGCATGGGTGCTGCATGTGGCTGGTTTGTGGGTCCTGGACTGGCCAGAACTTTTGCCAAAAGCTTGGAGCTGATATATTGGGTGCTATATCAGGTGAGGTATTGCTAGTAGAGAGAGGGAGATATCAGTACTGTTGTGCAAGGCACCAGTGGCATGTCACTTGAAATTCTGTGTACAGTTTTAGTCATCTTGTTGAGCCCCAGCTCAAGTCTGGGATCGTGCCTGGTATGCAGAGGCCAATAAAGATACCAGGGGTGAAAGTACAAAGAAGGTTTATTGCTAGCAATAAAAGGTGCAAGCGGATTAATTTCACGTAACAAGCACACCAGATCACTACCACTAAGCATCTTTTATACAGGAGTTTTCAAGTTCTCACCAGCATATTTGTTTGCTGATTGGTTGTAAGGAGTGATGCAAGAAGTTCTTTACTGAGCATGTCTCTATACCTGTGTTTTAGCTATGTATCTCATTTACATACATGTATGTTTCATTAGCATACTTTTTCCCCACCTAGGGACGTGATTTTTAGTATTTTAATGAGCTCTTTCACCCAGTACTCTGATTCTGCTTTTGTTTTCAAGACCCCTTTATCTAAGACTGTCTCTTCCTTATCATTGCAGATGGGCATCCGTCATATAACGTTCTCCTCTGCTTTGTCTTGGGTAGTGTTTTCTAGGTCACTCCTTACAATTTTTGGTCAAGAAAGACTAATTTGAACTGAAACGGGTACGAAGAATGCCCCCAGGATTTTTAGATGCATTCTAGAACTTAACTGACAAGGAATCTGGTTGCTTCCTAGAAATACTTTGTGGGTTGGGGGGCAGGCAGGAAGGAAGAGCAAGATCCAAGATGGAAAACATCTGTTTAAATGAAAGGGTAATATCAGGACAAGAACAACTTGGCATCAATTGGTCATGAATAAACTTGGGCTCGAAAGTAAAAGGTTGTTTCCAGCCATCAGAGTGAGGTTCCGGATTAGCCTACCAAAAGAAGTTGTGGAGGCAAGAAAACCTCCTTCTAAGGTGGACCTTGATCAATTTATGAAATAGATTGTATGCTATGGTTGTCTTTTGTTAGCAGGGGATATTCCTAGTGATCTGGGTGGTCCCTTCTGTTTCTATGTGTTAGAATTGCAGGTGGACAAGGAGTGTTGCAGGGAAAGGTAATTTGCAGAGGCATCTGCCTAGTTCTGTTACTGTTGAGAGTGAAGAAAGGTCTTCACCTTTAGAGATGGTGAGGCTCAGAAGTGTCAACCAGGTCCTCCAGTGTAGTAGTTTAAACACCCGATGCTTAAGTGTCTTTGGAACTATTTCAGGATTCTGCTGTTAAGTATATTTTTGTGCATGTTCACAAGAACCCTTGAACCTTTTGTGCAGTTGTTCTTACAATACTAGGATGTACAGAGGGGTGAGGAGGATGGCCTTTACATATTAAAAGTGTGTCTTCTTATCCAGCTGTCTTTTTCTCAGTGCTGGTTACCTTTGAAACTGTGTGTGTGTAGATAATTGTTTCAATGGTGTCAAAAGCAGCTATTGTCTTTTCAGAACAGGCATTTTCGTGTAAGCTTCCACTTTTTTCAGACAATTGTGAACCATTCCTTACATGCTTTCTGCAGCTGTGAAATGATGAATGTGGATGAGAAAGTTGCACGGACTCTGTTAGTAATCTGAGTCATAGCCCAGATGCCTTGATTGTGAATTCCCTTTTCTCCATTCATGTCTATCTACGCTGTGCGAGTTGTTTCTTGCACCTTACAGCAGTTCAGGTATTGAACATGTTGAAAAGCAGCATGTAATTGCTGAATCCTCAGTATAGCATAAACATGAATTAAATCATGGATTTCTTTCTGTACTGGATTACATGGAATACCTGTATTAAATATGGAGTGGGAGAAGAGTGAGACATTTCAACAGTGGGTGTTGGTATATGTCATGAAAATGAACTGGGCATTTTAATGCAGGAGTGAGCAATTATTTTGGCTGAAGGGCTGTTTAATGAGTTCTGGTGAGTAGTTGAGGGCTGCGAGCATAGCCCCAGGTCACCATTTTGGGACCAGGAGTCCCACTCCCTGGCCTTTGCTACTGGAAGTCCCTCCCCTTGCCCCTGAAAGTACTCCTTTTGGGAGGGGATTTGACATCTTGGAACTGGAAAAACACCAAATTGTATACTAAAAATCAAACATCTATACTAACATATTTTAATTTTATTTCAAAAAATATTTTGTCCTGATTTGTGTTTGAGTCATGTATATAGAGGTGATTGCATAATTGCTCTAAATGAAGTCTTACTCCTGTATTTTTTGGAGGGGTATGGGCACGTGGGTATGGGGTTTATGGGGGGACTGTGGGGATATGTTGTAGGGTTTGTGGGGGTGTGTGGGTATGGCGTTTGTGGGGTTGTGGGTGTGTTTGTATGTAAGGTATAGAGGAAGGTGTGGGGGTATGTATTAATTTGAGGTGTCGGAGGGTGTGTGTAGATGGGGCTGTGGGTGGGTATGGGAGGCTTGTGGTGAAGGTGTTTGTGGTGATGTGCAGGGGGTGTGGGTGTGTGAGGGGCTGGGTGTGTGGAGGGGGAGGGTGGCTGGGGATGTACATGGGTGGTGTGTGTGTGTATGCTGGGGTGTGTGTATGAGGGCCCCCCCTACAAATACACACCACATTGCACATAGCCCTTGCTGTCAACGGCAGCAGCAGGTGGCACCTCGTGGCACCACACGGTCCCAGTGAGCCCCAGGACTGCACATGGATGGGCCACTGGCTCCATTGCACAGGGCTCACATAGTCAAACTCCATGCTGTTGGGGGAGCCCTGTGCAATGAAGCCAGCAGTACAGCTTGGGGCTGAGTTGGGGTGGCAGCGGGAGGGGCGGAGCTGGCCTGGCTCCATAGCACGGAGCTTTCCACCGTTCCCCATGACCTGCGCATAGCAGTGAACGGGGCCAGGCTGCCGGCTGCATTGTGGGGGGCTCCCCTAGGAGGCAGACAGCTTGGGCAGAGAACCCAGAAACTGCATGTAAGCCCCATGCGATGGAACCTCCACACTCCTGCCACTCTGCCCTGGGTGCCTCCCTGACTCTGGACCCAGAGCATGGCACAGGCCCCATCCTCCCACCCAGCATCACCACCACCACCACTCCCATTGCCACTGCCACCCTTCCTCTGCCGTTACCCTGCCTGCCCACTGCCCCCTTCTCGTTCCACCCACCAGCACCATTCTCCCCTGCCACCACTTTCCCCTCCTGCTGCTGCTGCTTCCCTACCTGCAGGGCTGTGGTCAGTGCTGTCCCACGGGTGAGAGTGGGCACGTACAATGTGCTGCCCCTGCAGTGGTGAGTGGGGCTTAGCCTCGTGAGCATAGCAGGGGCAGACCCAGGGCTGGGCCGGATACAGTGAATTGGTAGGCACCCACCCGGGGGCCAAATGAAATAGCCTGGCAAGCCGGATCCAGCCTGTGGGTCATATTTTGCCTGCCCCTACTTTATAGTGTATACCAGGGTGCAGTCTGGATCTGGCCTGCTGTGCTACCTGAAGTTGGGGACATGGCTGAGGAGGGGTGTGGCTTGGGGTAGAATTTGGGGCCTGTGGGCCCTGCTGAATATGGCTGTCCATGGCAGAAGGGCGAGTGAGGGCTAAGTGACAGCCCCCAGCTGCACTGTAGCTGCTGCTCTGCCAGTTCTGCAGATCCAGCTGGGGAAGAACCCCTGAGATCTAGCCCAGGGCTCAGACACCCCGGTGTGTACTATAGGCATGAAAAGGAGAGAGTTTCATCTTCTTTGAGAATATATGGCAACTCTGAGAGGTTTTTTTAAAGGGGGAAATATAAAAGAGATCATGTTCACAAGGTTATTGAATACCAGTTAAAAAAAAAAAAAAAAAAGCCTTTTGTCTGAGAAGTGTCCTGTCTGCTTTGTACAGTGTCCTTGCCACTGAATTTCCTGTGTTAGATACGCTGCATGAAATTAACTTGTCATATTAATTGCCTAAAACATTAACACAGAGTTAAGGTTTTCTGTGTTTACTTAAACTAAACTGAGTAAGCAAAAAAAGTAAAGGATCTACCTAAATCATACTGAGGTGAAAGAAAAATCTCAGGCTGGTCGTGGCATGCAGCACCATTTTTGTGCCCCCCCCCCCTCCCCCCTTGCTGTTTACAGGCCAAGAGGCCCCGACAGCTCTGCCCCTAGTTGTTGATTGGCCAAGAGGATTGCCCATTGTGTGGCCCCGTCCCTTGTCACTAATTGGTGGAGAGGTGTGGGGCTGCGCAAAGGGAGCCCTCTTAGCCAGTCAGTGGTGAGGGGCAGGCGGGCAGTGGCCACTATCTTTGCTGCTCCCCTTCATGCGGGGCAACCTTTCTCTCTCCCCCCCCCCAAACTAGCTGTGAGGCTGGGTCACAGTGGCCCTGAGAACCAGTGGCTCTCACTAGGGAGCCAGAATTTTATTTCTTAGTATTTTTTCCCCCCCCCGACAATTTTATGCCAAAGTTGCAGGTATCACCGTTTTCATGGGGGGCGTGGAAACCACTTTTTTTTTTTTGCAGTTTCTGTGAACAAATGCAAAATTGCGAATAGGGTGGATCCCTAAACTTAAGAAATGAAGTAGAATTAAGTGAGTTAATATTAAATGAACAATTTAATCTAATAATCAAGTTGATTAAACCACTTCAAATGATCTCTAGTTAATTTTGTGAAAGTAATAGATGTTTGTTTGTTTAGTGACTAGCCCCCAAAGTAAAAGGATATTACTGATCTTAATGACAATTGGTTAATTTATGTTCTTGCCAAGTAGTTGAAACAAGGAAGGACAGATTGCTGCCAGGTTGAAGCTTATACTGAGACTACAGCTCTGATGCCAGTTCAGGCAACCTGCCCAAATTATTGGTATCTAGGTAATAGCCATTGTGTCACCCTGTTTCACTCGTCATTTGTCACTGCTGAAAATATCCCCTGATTTATAGAATTTGGAAGCTATCATATATACATGCTGGAAAATCCAGGACTAAGCCTGGCCTTTCATTGAGTCCATTGGTATTTTTGCCTCAGTGGAAGAACATATTCGTGGTTCAGTCTGTCCCAACCAGTTTTTAATCTGCTTAATTTTATTTTTGTATAACAGTGACTCCAGCTTAATTTTGTTCTCTCCTCAAGTCTGGAATTCCTGAGGTATCAAGGCTCTACCCTTCTGTTCCTTAATTACAGCTTCACTTACCAGAGTAGATGAGAAGCCTTCCAAGCATTCAGCTGAATACTTTACGTTCTGCTAGCCACCTTCTTGCACAATGTAGAACAAAGCAGCTCCAGTTTTGCATGTTTTGAAAAAGTGTGTGGGAATGCTTGGGGCTGTAGTATGCAATGAGTGCTGATCTTTGCTCTGCCAAAACCTGGGTTTTTTGAGTTGGATGGGTAGCCTGTGGTCTGCATGTAGTGCTTTGATTCTACCAGCATGTAGTGCTTTGATTCTGCTGTAAAATACTGTCAGGGGAATATGGTATTCCCAAGGAGAGACCCCTTTACACCCTCCTGAGAGACAAGTTTTGCAAATTCTAGATCCCAAAAAGGCAATGTAAGGTATCCTCCATAAGACAGTGATTTAGTATTGTTACAGTTGAAGATTTTAATGGCTACTTCAAGTGGGTCTTTGATCATTAGACAATTATGGTAAAATTTTGTAAAGGTAGATGGATGTATGAAACATCTCTTAAGTTTCAGACAGAATGGGTAGGTGGGGTCTCCATGGAGATCAACCCAGGATCCCTGCAAGCAGGTTGCGCTCAGCTGGGTGGATAGGATGGGATGGGATGTACCTGCATCTAGGTGGGGAGCGGCATCCAAGAGGGGGATAGGTGGGTGCAGGGGCCAGGGCTGGGGCTGGGATTGCAGGACAGTGACAGCATGGGGTCAGGACCAGAGATGTGGGTTTTCCAGAACATTTTGAATTGGAAAAATTTCTGGAAATTTTTCTAATGCCCTAAATAGATCAGAGTAGGAGCGGTGATGGCAAAGGAGACAGGTGTAGGTGGTCTGTTGGTGCAGCTCTTCTCACTAGTGGACCTTTTCCCTGTATCCATCTGTGTGCTGTCACTGCCCCACAGTCCTGGCCCCACCTGCCTGTCCTGCAGTACTCAGTTTCACTTCTGAAGAAATAAGCTCTTGCTCCATCTGCGTCCACCCCAGAACTAAGGCCATAAGGGTGCTCCAGGCTGCTGCTTTTAACATGCCTTGTGTGGTGCAAGGGGTGTTCTTCAAGGTGTCCTTTCCATCTCACTTCCAGGGTTGACATGTAGTGAGCAGGTGGGGCAGGGCTTGTTTTCTCTATATTGTAACTAAGCATTCAGGTGTTGTTTTTTAGATGTCTCTACAGAGTAGGAACGGTGATGGCAAAGGAGACAGGTGTGCAGCTTTTCTCACTAGTGGACCTCTTCCCTGTATCCAAAAGATGGGTCAAAGGTTGGAGTGATCTGTGCCTTTCCAGGTGGCTTCTTGTCTGAAAACAAGGTTTCTTGAAGTTACTTTTAGAATGTAATGATTTACAGTTTAATTTGCTTTGCCTTGAAGCATGTCTGTTAATGGTCTTCAGACTATTCAGATACGAGGCCGTTGTTAGTAAGCATTAGCTTGCAAAAAATCTTGATTTGATAGAAAAACATTAAATATTTTAAGAATTGCTTACTGGAGTCCTTAATGTGTGATGTGCAAAAGTATGAAAAGTCCAGAAATAAGATCTCTTAGAGAAACTGAACTTCCTTTCATTGCCAGTTTGTGGGGAAATCCAATAGAAAACCTCTAGGAAAATAGTGAATTAGGAAGAAACCCCAGCTCAACAAAACCAGTCACTCAGCGTTCGTCAGCAAAGACGAACTGACTTTAGGCATGCGGAATTTCTTATCCACTTAATTCCCTAGTAATCTATGAACAGACATGTTCTTATTTTTGTGAATAAGGAAGTTACTGTAACCTCTGTGTCTTGGAAATAGACTACAGATTTTATGAGAAACCTTATTCCTTTCTCAAGATGCAGATTTTCGTTTTGGTTTTTGTTTGTAGCTTTAAAATGAAACCAGGTTGAAGCCTGTTTTATAATATAAAATGTTAATGTTATAGGCATTTTGTATGTTTAGGAAAGCTCAGAATGATGACTTGCACTGTCTCTTTCTGGTCCTGGGAGGACTTGACCTATTGCAGTTCCCTGTGCATTCCTCAGAATAGGGTGACCTCAGTTTTGGGAAGGCACAGGGAGCCTTTCCCTGCTGCTCTACTCCTCCTGGTCTCTTGAAGGAGTCAAGCAGTGGGGAAGCATACAAACATTTGTTCCTGCACAAAAAAGTCTTGCACAGGAAGATCTTGTTGAAAGAGGAGGGGTTTTTTTTCTCCCAGATCTGGCATGTTTCTTTCAGGAGAAACATTGTGAACTCCCCCAGTTCCTAACAGAGCAGCATTTCTCCCACTAGAAATGTAATGCTTATTGATGCATGTTGTCTCATATTTAGATTGTTTAATATAACGCTCACAAAGTGAGTCTCGGAGGATGAAGGTAACTGTGTTTGAAGGCAGCTAATTTTTCTGATGTTTTACTTGCATATATTACCAATTGTCCCTCTCCAGTTTTATTTTAAAACTAGTTTCCCTGTGCTGTTTTTTTCTTTTTGTCCCCATGCTGTAGCTCAGGAGTGACCAGCCTGTGGCATGGGCAGCCTGTGTGTGTGGCAGTTTGGGGAGGAGGGAGGTAGCAAAATGGCAGATAGGGCAGGAGGCAAAAAGCAGAGCAGCACAGCAGCTCAGGCAGGGAAAGGGGGTTGGAGTGGCACTTGCGGAGGGACGCAAGGCTTATTTTGTGGCATGCCTGATATGGCTGATATGAAAAGGGAAGACTGTGTGCGCCATGGCTTTAAAAAAGCAAATACAAGGTTTACAGGGCATTCAATAGACAAGCTGTATCTCCTGTTTTCATTTTCTATCAGCATTACTTATCTTTTTTGTGCATCTTGAAACATTGGTTCATGTTCAGGTGATGCAGAACCATCCACACTAAAGTGGCCTACCTATAAATTTTAATGGTTAGAAACAGCTGAAAATATAAAGCAGCTTTTACTTTTGTTATGAAACTCTTTTAAGGTCCCAGATTGGACTTGTACTACACACCCCACTATTATATTACCATAAGAATCATTTTGGTTTGGAATAAACTTTGATGAAGTTTTAACTACTGTTTTTTCCCCCTTCTTTTTAACAGAGCAAAATCGATTGAAAAATATAAGAAAAGTATATGGAAGATGCTTGTGGTATCGTTTGCGATTATTAAAACCACAACAAAATATAATTCCTACAATAAAGTAAGTGAATTTCCTGTGGGTTACCTTTCTCACTTGTTAAGTTTGTAATTTTGTTATAGAAACTTGAACTGTTAATGAAAACAGATGGAATTAGTTGCGCTACAGAAATGGCTGTCATGCCCTAAAAATTAGGGGTGCGCTTATATAGATTTTAGCAGCTGATACTGATAGCCGATTTTTTTAAGGAGGCATATCAGCTGATACCAATCTGATTTTTTGATACCCAGTCTGGCAGGGTAGAGAGCTGCCTCCAGCTGATAAGTCTGGTGTGGTGGAAGGGTGAAGGGAGGAGGTGTAGGGGAGCAGATCAAGGCCCCTGCTGTGAGGGAGGTGTGGGGCTGAGGCAGTGGCTGGGGCAAGCGCTGCCCAGCTGGGGGGCCAGGTGTGGGAAGCACCCGTAGCTCATCCAGGGGGCGCAGGGATGGGGAGAGCGGCTCCTGTCGCTTGGCCAGGAGCCGCTGGTTTGGTGCTCGCCCTGCGGCTCCTGCTGCTGCTTCCTCCGCTTGTCTGGGAGGATATGGGGGAGGCATGTACCCCCAGGTCTGCGTGGGGTGGGCTGGGGCCAAGACTGTGCGAAGCTCTTTACAGCAGGCTAGGGCTGTGCTGGGAAGGGGCTACGGTGAATTTGTGGCCGCAGCCCCACCCTGCCAGGAAGAGCTTGGCGCAGCTCCGGCCCCAGCTCACCCCATGCAGACCCGGGGGCACACACCTCCCTGTATGCCCTCCTGGGCAAGTGACCAGAGCCGCTGGGCAAGCAGGCCAAATGCTGGACAAGCTGCTGGACCAGCAGCTCCTGGCCAAGTGGCGCACAGTGGCGGGAGCCACTTCCCTTCCCGCTTGTGCCCCCCGGACAAACTGCGGCTGCTTCCCATGCCTGCCTGCCTGCCCTGGCTGGGCAGTGCTTGCCCCAGCCTCACGCCTCCCTCACTGCAGGGGCCTTGATTTGCCCCACCTCCACCCTTCCCTTTCTTTCCAGCACACCAGACTTATCAGCTGGAGGCAGCTGTCGAAGCTGCTGGGCTGTGCTCCCTGCCACCTGTACTGTGCTGCGGCTGCGCGCATGCATGGGCCATTTATCGACCTGATATGGCCAATTTCTGATATAGTAAATGTTCTTTATATAAGTGCCAATCTGATATCAGACTTATGTACTGGTGCACCTCTCCAAAAAATAAGTTTACACGTTACAATTGAAAAATGAAAAGTTATTAGTGAATTAGTGTCTATTAGGGCTTGAAGTTCAGAGAGAGGTGGTTGTGGTTGCAGCTTTTTAATTATCTGTTAAATTAACCTAGGTGACCTAACATTAATCAGTAATTTGATTTGGATCCTATCAACAATTAAAGTGCTGTCATTCCCTTCTCACAGGTTAACAGTGTTACTGCTGTCTTTCAATTAAATATGATGTTATTTATTTCAGTTCTTTTGTTTTAATCCTCTCCTATAATCTTTCCTGTATTGCCTTTTCCTGAATACACTTTGTTTTATTTCTTTTTGTTTGTGGCTTTATTAAGTAGCATGTACATCCAAGGTTGAGTGAAAAGTACTCGTTGGAAATTAAAAATGTAGAGAAGTTTTCTCACTTGTTAATTGGTGTGATTTTATTTTTTATGAAGGAGGGGAAAGTGGTTTGGTCAGTAGTTTGCCTTCATTTAAACATCAACAGAGAAAGCTTAAGGTTTGTCTACATCACAAGCCTCTCCTGTAGCGTGACCATATTTCGTGAATCTCAAAACAGGCCAGATCTTTCCCCTCCCCTTCTGCTTTCTAGCATGCTCAGGTCTTTTTGAGTTCCCGTCTCACCTGAATATGGGGTGGGGGAGAGCATGTAGACACCTGTACAGGGAGTCCTGAAAATGGGGTGAAAATATTCATTTGAAGAAACTGCCTGGATGCTTAGGACAGGATTTTGTTGGGACAGCCCAGTTTTAAGTGGAAAGTGTGATTACCCTGCTATGAAGACTATACTGGCAGGAATTTCACTATGCTCTGGGATGACTCACCTGGTATGGCCTGGCAGTCAGCAGAAAGCACAGATATTTCTCCGTTACTTTATGGTAATGTATCAATGGCAGCAGAAGCCTTCTGTTGCTTGCAGAGTGACTGTTGCTGTGCTGGTGGAAAGAAGGGGTTCTGCTGTTCTAGAGCAACTGTGTGTGCATGTGTGGATCCACATAATTTTCCTCTTGGAACTTGAGTTTTGCTGGCAGATTTATAATGTAGACCAGGTCCCTGTAAGCCAGATGACACATTAGTGTTCACAGCCATTTTATAATTGCAAGTGTTCATTCTGAAATTGTTCTACTGGATTGGCTGATACTGATGGCATTCTTAAGTTTATGTTCTCGCTTTGGGTCACAAATTATTTAGAATGCTACAATAAAAGTAAAGAGGATTTTGTGCACTTTTATTTTATCCTTCATATTTTTTCCAAACAGGAAAATAATCCTCTTGGCTGGATGGGCATTATTTCTGTTTCTTGCATATAAAGTTTCCAAAACGGACAGAGAATATCAAGAATACAACCCTTACGAAGTTTTACATTTGGACCCGGTAAGTAATAGTGCCTTTATTAGGTAATGCATACTATGTCAATATGCTAGAGTTGGTATTAAGTATAAGACAATTCTTAATGTAGATGATATCCTAATAGCTCTCAGAATTTGAATTGTACCTCAAATGCAGTTCCTTTAGCCTCTGAAAAATATTAGTATATATTGTGAAACTATTGATACTGCTCTGTATTTAATTTTATTAATATAATTATATTATATTAATTATATTAATTTGTAACTTGTTTTAAAGAAGTCCTGTGAAGTTTTTCTTTTTGGCCTTTTACAATATGTTGTGGTGAAGATTTCCATTTTATCTGTCTTCAGTCTCTTAACTGTTGTGTTTGCATGATACTTTTTGGACAGTGCTTAATCAGAGTAAAAAAGATCATTAAAAACACTACCCAAAAGCCACTGTTTTTTTTGGCAATATCTAAGAAGTCAGTCAGTTGTGGAGGCATCCAGCTAGCTTGTCTTTTGAAAAGACAGAAGCCCTCTATCACCTGAATTATGGAGCACTTTGGGGGATGCAAGTGGTATAAGCTATTTAAACAATAAGATCCTGCCTTGTACATAGCTATCTGCTTTTGCCAGTACCTTTCTCCTATCTGTTAAGATCCACAGATCTGATTTAATGGGTATTTCAGCCTGTTTGTCATTTGTGGGTAGATGTAGAATGCAAGAGGTAGTTAGCCAAGTTAGTCTGAAATCAGTCACAAGGCAGGGTAGAAATGCACCTTTATAGATTAACTAAGTAAGATTATACATGAAGGGAGCACTGGTCAATCACTTGCAAGTTTGCAGTCATTGGGCTGAATTTTATTTGCGATGTGCAAGTTCACAAGAGCCAAATGTTTTTGGTCACTGATATCTATATGATTGCTTCTCTAACCTATATATACTTATATTCTTTTCTCCCCTCCTTAACTTGGCTGATTTTGATTAAATAAACAGGTCTGGAAAGGCAAAGATGCATAGTCTTTGTGTTAGGGACGCTTTTTGTTCTTTCTTTGAAAATGGACCCAAATTTGGCTGAGCTACAAGTCTCTGGAAAAATCTCCATTTCTACATGCCAAGTAGAGGCTTCATAGAATTTAGCAATTAAGGACATTTTTACACATGCATGTGTTGCAGTGTTGGGCGCTTTGAAAAGCGCCTGGCGCTGAAATGCATGCAGTTGTATAAGCAGCAAAATGCATGTCAGCACTGAGAAAATGGTGGCAGTGCACTTTTGAATGAAAACACCTCCGAGATGCTTTAGTTCAAAAGCTCACCGCTGCCATTTTCTGCATGCCGATGCGCATTTTGCTGCTTATACAACAGCATGCAGTGAAGTGCAGTTCGCCTCAGCTCATATGTGGAGCAGACTTGATTAATCAAATCTGCTATGAAGTGGTGAATCTCTACTATGTCTCTGGAAAAAAAGTGTGTGTATAAATGCCCATGGTCTCTAAAGCACTGAGCATATGCTAGTCCCTTAGTTCTTGCGCTTAGCAAGGAGACTGGGATTGGGAGCTATGGTTATACTGAAATCAGTTAATGACTTCAGTGAATGGGAAGAAACTAAGACTGGGACTGGGAGCTTTGGAGGTGGAAAACTGGGACATAAAGAGTTATATGAGATGGTGATGGATCCAAGAGCCAGAAGTGAGAACTAAGGGCACTTTTAAACGTGCTCTGGGAGGGGTGGGGGGGGAGGCGCTTTAATTAAAGTGCCCCAGTGTCTTGTGTGTCAGTGTCCCTGCACTTCAAAATGGTGGTGGAGGCATTTGAACTAAAGCTTGTTCTACAAGCTTTAGTTCAAGGGCCCCACCACCATTTCAAAGTGCAGGGACGCTGATACATGAGATGTCGAGGCTGGCTGGAGCATGATCTACAGCAGTGGTCTCCAACCTTTTTAAGTACGAGATCATCGTTGGCATTTAAAAGCAGACTAAGATCTACCATGTGCTGCTGCTGCCACTCCCCACCCCGACCCCCCAGCCCAGCAGGCAAGTCTATGGGGAGGGAAGGGAGGGGAGGGGCAGATCAAGGAAGAGGGAGAAAAATTATTTGGGGGCACACCTCCCCAGCAAGTAAGTCCCACCTGGCCGCAGCCCCACTCAATTTACCCCTGCTCCTGCCTCTGCAGCACTTCCTCATCACAGGGGCCTTGATCTAGCCCCCGCCCCTTCCCTCCCCCACAGACTGACCTGCTGGGTTGGGGCACATGTGTGCATGCACGTGGGCACCCAGCCTCAGATCGACTCCAAAAGTCTCCGAGATGGTGGTTGGCTAGTGAAACTGGTACTCAAATGGGGAGCATGGAGGAGATTAGGATTGGCTGGTCAAGGAAAATAAATCCAGATTAAAGGAGCCAGAAGTGCAGAAAAAGGCAGCTTGGAGGGGTCAGGGCAAAAGGGGTTAAACATGGAGGGGGTTAAAAGGCAGAAACACTAATGCATGCTCCGTTTCAGAGCCAGATAGAGAACCTAAGTCCTGTCCTAATATACCTGTGTTGTCAGGAAATATTTGAAACCTACTGACCAAAGTGTCTTATCCTCCTCTAGGGTTGGTTTACACAAAGGATCACGTACTTCAGGGGTGTCAGACTTGGAGGCTGATGACCTACCCCTGTGGGCTGTATCCAACCCGTGGTCTATGTTGGATATCTCTGATTTATTACTTCAGCTCCACTGGATTTATAGGTTGCAGCCCTGCTGACTTTTACAAACCTGACCATAGCAGTGGGGTCACCCAAGAGACCAGTTTCAGTACGCTGAATGCTGCTTCAGCTGGGGATGCTGCTTGCCCCAAGGAACAGGCAGAGGTTGCCTTGGTATGGCTTCCTGCCTCAGCTCTACTGCTCTTAGAATTTTTTAGGTCCCCCTCTTTGTGAAGCAAGCTAACCTGGAATTACTTGTCCAAAATCGCTTTTTTCACAGGCAATCTGTAAGGAGCCAAACAACAAGAAGGTTTATTACATGGGACCGAAGGATAACACAAACAAAACTTGATATGGATTTGGAGGGAGAAAAGTAAAATGAGGATGGTTCCTTACCCTCTTATTTAGCTACACCTTGGCCTTCCTGACAGTCTTGCAAGCATCACGAGAAATCAGCCTTCTTGCTTATTTTTGCCAGCCCTGACTGTTGGGGTCTCTGACCCTTTCTAGCCCACAAATAACTGTCCGTCTCCTCCTTCCAACCAGCACTGCGTGCCCCGCTCCGAACTTTCTCAGCAGTCACCAGAGCTCTCTAGGAAGTGGCACCTGGCATTCCTTTGGCTGGGTGGGACTTTCCTCTCAGATGCCTCTTCTGTAGAGGAGTTGATTTTCTTCATTACAGGAAGACATTGCCTTGGGGCCCAACCCCTTCTCCCTGTGTCTGGGAGTATCAATTTTTCTTGCCCTAGAGTCAGAATAATGAGAGAGATTCAGCTGTTTCACCTGCTCCTTTTCCTTGACTGAACAATATCCCAAAACCTGAAGATCTACATAGACACTACAATATAAAATGTACAGTGATAGCAATAACATAAATGTAGAGGCTGAGAAATGCCATAATTAAGGATTAAGGTTACTAGTGCAGCCTTAATTTGGCCTGGTGTGCATATGCATTATATTCTCTCATACTTGTTTTCTAGAGACCATCCCCTTATTTAGTGTCCAACACAGACGGTGCATATTTTAATGAACAACTATTTAATATTTTGTTTTATCCTTATCCTGAAGCTTTGTGTCCATCTACTACTAAAACACTGCTTGCATACTATTTAAACACTCTTCTGAAGGCAGAATTAATAATTTTCCCATGGGCTTCTGTATGCTTATCACTTGGATACAAGTGTCTCTTGAATATTAATGAGTTTATCTTTACAGCGCTCCTATCGCGTAAGGGATGGCATAACCATTTTGCATATCGGCTGCTGAAGCAGAAAGATTAAGGTCAAAATTGGACACTAATTTTAGATGCCTTATTTGAAATGATGAGTACCCAGTATTTTGGAGTGCTTTGCATTATATAGTACTTTGAATTTAAAGCAGATGTCCATTTGACTTCTGTTTCATTTGAGTGCTAAGCACTTCTATAAATCTGGCTTTAACAGCTCCAGTTGGGTACCAGAAAATCAGGAATTTCAGGATCACCTAATTGTGAAAGTAAAACGCTTAGTTTAAGTGGTTTACTTAATCACATAGGAACCCTGATGAAGGGACAGATTTGTTTTTTCTGCTTTTATCATGTAAACCTCTTCAGTCTTCCTGCAATACCTCATTCACTTTTGGTTTCAACATATGAGGTAGAAGTATTGAAGACAAAAGCCTGCCTTGCTACAAAACCTGATTTATATCTAAAAGTCAGTTGTGTAAAAAAGAAAAAAAGTGTAGGCATTTAAGACTATATCATGATGCAGTAAAGGAGGCCAAACTTTGGCTGCATGGGCTATGTATGTATTTTTTATTTTCGGTCTTAAAAAGGAGCCTGCTCCCCATTTTGGATTTATGGACTTTATTATAGATTTGTGGACCTTAAATATGAAATAGGATAGGAAAATTAACTATGCTTACCTGAATTTTTTTCTTTTACTAATAAGGTCCACAGATCCAATGGCTGGGGTGACAATATGTCCCATTTTAGCTGGGACAGTCCTGAATTTCAGGGGCTGGATCTTGGCAGCTGTTGAAAATTATAATGAGTGTCCTGGAAATGCAGGGCACAGTCTGGCCAGGAGTTGGAGTGGTGCAGAGCACCTTGCAGGTAGGCACCACTGCCTGCCTGGCATGGCGCCCCGTGCCTGCCAACTTGTGAGAGTGTGTGGAGGGGGAGGGGTAGTGTCCCAGACTTCCTGGATGATGTCCCCGATTTCTGGGATTTCCATATGGTCAGCCTAATCCAACCTACCCTGGAGATAAATGATACAGAGACTGAAACTGTGACATCCAACGATTTGTGTGTGTTGCTAGGTGGAATTTACCAAGCTTTGTTGTAGAAGAAATTGGTGTGATTTTCCTTTCCAAGTATAGTTAACACAATAATATATTATTTCAGAAAATAGATTTGAATTATCTTTGCTGTGGAAGCTATCTCAACTGGAGGCATCTTTGTGGACCATGGCTAAGAGGTTTGGTTCCATCTTAGTTTGTGAGTTGGCTGATGTGTTCCATTTAAATAGAACTGTGGCCCTTATCTGCACATTTTCTTTTGTCAGATAATAAGGATTTCTACTCCTTCGACATGTTTAGGAGAGCCTAAGGTTAAAAAAATGGTTAGGAAAAGCCTTTTCCTTTTTTGGGTGCATGAACAAGATCATCCAGAAAGTCTCTTCCAGTTGCCCATCTTCTGAAACTTTTCATTGCAGATTGTGTTACTGTGTTTGAATTGTACAGGTCTAATGGGGTTTCCATTTTAGAAAATGGAGTGGTCTTCAATGTATATTTTGATAGGGTCATGAAAATCATTTGGGTATAGTTCCTTTTTCCTTTATGTTGATTGGAGTGTTTAAAATATGTTTGTCTCCTGAGTGGGTCAGATAGAAGACTTATTGTTGAACAGGCTTCTTTTCTGTATTTGAAATTACTAACCTGAGTTGTTTCTTTTAAGGGCGCGACAGTATCTGAAATTAGAAAACAATATCGTGCTCTGTCTCTGAAATACCATCCAGATAAAGGAGGAGATGAAGTTATGTTCATGAGGATTGCTAAGGCTTATGCAGCGTAAGTTTCCTTGCTTTTTCACAGAATAAAACTTGGTGTGTTAGAGGGAAGAAAAACAACTTTGGGTTATTGGCAGAGACTGATATTTTATACAATGTCAAAAAATAATTCAAATATATACCATATTTACCTGAATCTAAAATGACCCTGAATTTAAGACTATATCCGAATTAATAGATTATAAACATAGAAAATTATACATTTTGTTTTTTAATTTTCCATGTCTAATTTAGTTATTGGAGCATCATTGTAAATTCACTGCTGCCACAGGGAAAGTAGAAGCAGCAGTCATGTAGCCAACTCCTTACCCCTAGTGTCTTCCCCCTTCTACCACTTGTTTCCTCTTTTGTGCTTGTCCCCCTCCTCCTTTTCCTTTGCAGCTGCTCTTGCTCCGTCTCTGCTGGGCCATCAAGCGCCCAGCCAGGCCAGGCAGTAGCAGTGATTCTGGCTTCAGCCTCTAGCCCCACTTGGGGTCAGGGCTGAAGCCATTCTGCATGCCCCTTCCCTGCACTCCCTCTCCTCTGTATCACTTTTCCCATGCTCTTCCTATATGTCATGCTTCTTCCTTGTGCTGCTTTTGCTCTGCACTCCACTTCCCACATGCCCTATGCATCTCTTTTCTTGTACTCCCTTCACCCTGCATGTACCGTCACTCATGGTTCCTCTGCCACCCTTTCCCCTACGCTTCCCCCTGCACTGTGCACCCACTTCTCATACCCTTTCCCCATGTTTTTCTCCCCGCACTGCTCACCCTTTCCCAGCTTTTCACTTGCCCTATGTGCCCCTTCCCCAGGTGGGGGAAAGGGCACATGTTGCAGGGTGGGACTTAATGATCTTCTTGAATTATTCTGTAGTTTGTTCTTGGCTATCACTAAATCCTTTCTCTTTGGAGCAGTGATTCTCAGTCAGGGTGCCATGGTACCCTGGGTTGCTTTGAGATGCTTTTAAGGGTGATGCACAATATCAGCACTGTTAGGTTTGCAAGTAACTACATGTGATTCACAAGACAACACCAGAAATTTCAAATAGGAGTCCATAATGCCAAAAACATTTTGACTTGTGGTCCTGTTGAGTTCTTCGCAACAGAAGAACTGCTCTTTTATTATTCCCATAGTCAAAAAATGAGTGAAAGCTAAGAACTTCCATTTTCCAAGTATAAAAAGGTTAAGAACCACTGCTCTAGAGCAGCATTTCTAGTCATGCTTCTGCTTACAGTTTTTGTCCTTGAGATATGAGGGTTAATGGTGTCCACACAGACTGTATCTTCCTGTGGTGGCCTGCTTTTTCACGCTAAGAAGACATTTCCCAGAATCTAAGCATGTAATCCAGTGTTGTTCAAACAGTAGATCTTAATGCAACTTCACTTTCTTTGTCATGAGTTACCATCCACAGCTGGCAGAGTCATTGGCACACGTGGCGTTTATGGAATAGTTTTGTTTGACCTTCATGTTTTGTGTACAGTAAAGTGACCATTTAAGATGAATTAATTGTTCAAAGTGATCGTTAGAATAGATTTTCACTGAAAAACAAGAGACTTGTTTCTCAGAGAAAGAAGACTGAAATGAACTTCCACAGGAACTAAGGACCAGCATGGTGGACATCACCATACTCTTAAGTAAAAGACAAAATTAACTTCTTTTAACATACGCCCACACACACACAACTGCATGTTTTAATACATGTGTGAGCATATAAAAAATATTTCCAAAACAAAATATTTCATTGAACACACTTTTCCCCTAGGAAGAGAGCAATAGGATGGTTATTTAACATGTTAGTTTAATACCTTCATAAACTAGTAGGTGTAGAGCACTGATTCTCAACCAGCATGTCAGCTGTATTCTTTGAAGGGTGTGGGAGATGTGAGGAGATAAGCAGACAAATGAAACAGATAAACACAGGCTCAGGCTTGCGCCTGCATGGATGATTCCCTACCTCCACTGCCCAGCCTCTCTTTAAGCACATAAGCACTGTAATATATTAAAATTAGGTGCCACTCAGTTCACAAAAGTTATGGAAGGGGCCTCGAGTCAAATGAGGAGTGCCTTGAGTCCAAAAAGGTTGAGAACCACTGGTGTAGAGCTAACTGAATCTGTTTCACATCAAGCTTATAAAGGACTTTATGAAAGCTATGGAACATGGTTTTTTTTAGATGGCATTCTTACGTATTGTCTTAGAAAAATGCTTTTTGAATGCTGTGTGGGTTGTGCCATAGATGTGTCAGGACAAAGATGTGGACCAATGAGGATAAAAAACAGAATATTCAGAGTTTCTGTGCTGAACTGTGTAAATACTGTTGCATTATGGTATGCCCTGAAATGTCTCTGCTTATTAGAGAAACATTTAGATCAGAGCATATCAATTAAAATTGTGTTCATTTTGCTGAAGATCTTAATAGAACTTGATGTGAAACAAGGGGGATAAATCTATACTGAGTGGTTACTTGGCACTAGAAATTGAAAAACCCTGCTTAGGAGAAGGGTATTTCTGAAATGTTCCAGTTGCAAGGAAACTAGAGACCTTGGCTTAGCATAGTGGAGGTAATGCTGTTTTTAAAACAAAAATTACAGTGTCTTGAAAAAAGCAAGCCAGTGTATTATTTGTAACAACTTTTGATGGAAATAAAAACTTTCTATTAAAATGAAAATTAATTAAAGCAACGTGTTTTCTTTCAAATCCTCTGAATTGACCTGGAGACAAACAGGACTTATTAGCCCAGTTTCTCTGAACAAGGGTGGTTTCTTTTGACTTCAGAATCTCTTTGAAGTTACCAGCTTCAAATAGCTTCAGATGTGTGATATATGGCCACTTCCACTGCATGGTTCAGGAGAGTAAGGCCTTAAAAACAAAACAAAACATTTTTCACCTCCTCCTGAACATGTGGAAACAATTCTAACTTGTGTTTGTTACAAATAAAAAGGAGACCTGTTATCAGCATGTTTGGGGAGATGGAAGCTGCCCAGTGGAAATAAAGCAACATCTTACAATACAGGATTTTTAGTACGGTAGTCTAAAACTGAGCAGGCCTTGCTTTTAAGTTTAAAATGAGGGGGACTTAAATTTATAATCTGGGGGGCACTCACCCATGTAGCACATTTCCTGAAATGCACATTAATTGGTGAGGGTGGCAGGGCAAATTGTGAGAGGGATCACAAACCCCACTTCTGGATAGGTCACACCACTCAAAAAAATGCCCTCATTGGTTCACCCTTGTTCACCAAATCCTATAGAACTGAGATCCCTGTAGAGAGGCTAGAAGGGGGTAGTTCTTAAAAGGTCCTATGATAGCTCATGCTTCCACTGAAACTGAAAGCAACATGCTATCTGTGAATGGAGCATTCTGGGCTATGGAGGCAGGAGTTCTGGAGGCTCTGAGGCATGGGCCTTGGGCCTTGCAGCCATGAGGGTGGGATGTCAGTGCTATGAGGGTGGGACTTTTGGAAACTTTGGAGGCTGACTTTTGTGGCTAGGAGGGCAGCACTTCTGAAGACCCTGGGGGTAGGGCTTGTGGTTAAGAGGGAAGAGCTGGGTTAGGAAGGTGGGATTCCAAATTTTGGGGCAGGACTTTTTCTTGTGGGTGCTTTCAGGTTCAAAAATTGAAAATGCTTCCAGGCAAGGGGCCTTCAGTGACAAAATGGCAGCACTTCTGATTGAGGGGGTGGAGGTTGCTTATATTCGGGAGGGGACAAAAATAGAACTGCTTCCAGGGCAAGGGGAGGGACTTCTTTTGTCAAAGGAGTAAAGTTTTATTAATGGTAGATCCCCTTTGTACTACAATGTGGCGATGAGGAAAATAAATGGAAGTACTTTCAGTTCAAGGGGAGGGACTTCTGGTGGCAAAAGCTGGGGGGTGTGGGGGAAGGTGAGGAGGGTGTCAAGAGGCAAGACTTATGGTGCCAAGATGATGGCAGATAAGAACATAAAAAGTGCCATACTGGGTGACACCTAGTGGTCCCTCTATCTCAGTATCCTGTCTCTGATAGGCACAAGTGGAGGCCTGCCAGTCCATCTACTCATTGGCCTCCTCTGCCTGGATCAGCTGGGTCAAGAGCTCTGCCACGATGGTGGGTGATGGTGGCTTGCTCCCACTTGTGCTCCAGGGCATCTAGTGGAACGCAGGCTTGCTGCTCTATTTGGGGGCCTACTTGTTCCCCAGCCACTCTTCCCTGCCGGAGAACTGGAACCATCTGCAAGTCAGAGTTTCTGAGTGGCTGCAGGCATGGGTGGGACTCTGCACACTTGTGCTCCATTCACATGTTCCGTCATCCTGTCCTCATGTCCTGCCCAGACACCAAGTGGTGGGATACCGTTGGTGAGGGTCGGCCCCCAGTGGATCAGCCTGTATTCCATTCTCAGCCCATGAGCCACCAAGGACCTGAGCTGGTTATTCCTACATGGAGTCTTATCCATGGGTGTATCTGGCACGCTTTGTAGGCTCCCCTGACACCTACCCCTTACGTCAACACAGAGATTTTGGCACATGCCTCAAGTGTGCCAAGTTGCAGCCCCTTAACTGTTTCCTCAGGACCCTCCTGCTGAAGTTCTGGCTACAATTCTCACCACACCCTTTCTTTTATGCACTCACCATCTCTAGCCTCACCAAATCCTGGGACCTCCTGGTCAACCTCCTCATGACTTCAGCTAAGCTAGCCATTTATCAGCCCAGGAAGGAGGCTCTGGCCAGTGGGAACCTAGGTGATTATGGGGCTGTCCTGCCCCTCATTCATGCATGTTTCAGAGCAGCATCACTGGGTGCTAGCCCTTGGACTCAGGCTCATGGGTGCTAGCCATTATGCCCTCAGCATCCCTTGCCTGGGAGCATTCATTTTTAACCTTTGACTCACTCTTGTCCCCGTTTTTGCTTTAGTTGTCCCAAGTAATCAATTGTTATGTACCTAGTGGCCTCAGATTTAGGAAAGTTTATGGCTTTCTTGGTGGGCCTAGGCCCATGTTTTTCCGGGCAAAATACACAGGCCGGTCTCTGTCAGTGACGAGCGGGTGCTTTATAGGGAGAGCATTGAACCAGTTATATCTAGGGTGAACTATGCTACATTCATTACCCTCCCTGGCATCCACTATTATTAGTTTAGAGATGCCAGAGGAAACATCTCCAGCCATTTTGTTCAACTGATATTAACAGATCTATCATCCAGTAATTTCTTTAGATCTGCTCAGGGAGGGTGGAGCTAAAGTTTGGTTGATAGTAGATTCTTTATGCTGCTTGAACTATTGGAAGGTGCTCAGATTCTTTAGTGAAGACCACAGTTTAAGAAATTATGTGGAACACATTTCTTAAATTCTTAAATTAAATTATTCTGATTTTGCAAAACTTTGAAAGAAGTCTTAGTGACATGGCTTGGGAAAAATTGCCCTCCTTGTAATGTTAAATTGTCAGTTGTCAATGGCTGTGAGTGGTCTCTTAGGGTCAACAATACTCTTGTTTATTGTTTTCCCTATCATTTGAAATCTGCAAGTTATGTATACATAGCTAAAACATATAACCGTGTATCACTGTTCTTTTAACATCGTCTTTTCCCTTCCACCTGTCTCTGACATTTGCTTGTAAACTGTAAACCTGCCAGGACAAGGACAGACCTACAGCGTTTTGGGTGTTCTAAACACACAGCCTCTTTGCAGAAGGGATTTTATTTCTGGAAGTGTGTTCCTAGGAGGGGTGACTAAAATATCCTGTTTTTTCTGTCCTTATTTGGGATATTGCCAAGACTGGATTTAGAATGACTGACTTGTTTTTGTAGTTGCTATGTCTTTGTCATGCTTTACACAGTGGCTTAGTAATAGTTTTGGCTTATAGAGCCTCTAAAACTGTTCAGCTTGCCTCAACGACCTTGTGATCTATGTACTTCTATAGATGGGGCAAAATGGGGCACAGACCTTTTTACCCATGGTCATGAATAAAGCAGTGATGATTCCTGGCCTGTATTCCAACTGCTGGATTTGCTGCCTTAAAAGAACTCCCTGAGTGCTTAAAAAAATGAAACAATTGCACAGTTAGTGTTCTTGGGAAGTCGGGGCACCGATGGCCAGTAAATGCTTATTTGCTTGAGGACTTACTTGATTGGAACATTCAGTCCAGACCCTGCTGATTTTTGGAGCTGCCATTCTTTTTTCTCTGCTTTCAGCAGCTAAAATGCCTTTTCTTTCCTCCTCTTGTTTCATTTAATTCATAAAATACTAAGGCTTTCCAGTGGCCTGAGAATTATTTTCAGGAGTCTTGAAATATCACAATTCTTTTCATCAGTCGTCTTGTATGACTACAAATTACTAGTTTCAAAGCATACAATACTGAGCAGATTTTTGTGCTTTTTTCTGGAAGGAAACCGTTCCATTGAATGTGCTTAGTGTAATGACTACAGTTCACAGTAAAGAGAAGTCAAATGGGTACAGATATTTTCAAAGCTGTATTTTTTCCCACTCAAATATTAACAACTTTTACATGTTCCATGGCAAGTTCATTCAGAACACAGAGGTACTCAGGCCTCTGCTTTGAAAAATGTGCATCACTGAGTCATAAGTTGGCAGTAGCAACAGCAGAACACTTTAAAAAACAAAACAAAACAGAAAAACCTCTTACTTTTTCAGGTGGCTGAGCATTTTCCCCACTGGTGGGATTGCTGTTTCTGACCTTACACCCTGGTATTTTCTTGAAATCTGTGTGTTGGAGGATGTCTGCAGTTGAAGTCCAGTGTCTCAGTCTAAATTAAAGTGCACCCCCTCATTTACTCTAATTTTTTCATGTCTGCTACAGAGAATGAGTTAAAAACTTTACATCATCTGTCATAGAGTTGCTTCTTATTACCTTACTCGTCTCTTGCATACAGTTTAGCATATTGTAAATTAGTTTGGAGGTCATTCACATTGAGTAACTCCCTGCAAGAGTCGAGCCCCTCAGAGAATATAAAAAGCTGTGTCATTTTGAACAGTAACTAGAGATGTAAAATTTCCAGAAGTTTTGAAGCCATGGAAAAAAAATGGAAATTTTGGGGAAAAAATTAAATATATGCAATAATTATATTCTTAGCACCCATTACAGATCTAAATTTACTTTGCTACTTTAAGAACATAAAATGTATTATGTATAACTTGGTTTGCTCATAAAATTATCATGTTTGGTATATTTATTACATTTAAAAGTATAGTTTATTCAGACAATAATTACAGATTTACTAATTTACAGATTTACTTTAAAATGTTTTTAATTTTTGTTACAAATGGAGATACAAGCTGCTGAACTTAAAGGAACCCAGCATCTCTTAGTTTTTGCCAGTTTATGAGAAGCAGGCAAAAATTAAAGTTGAAAATAGAAGAAACCATCAACATTATAGTAAAACAAAGGAAGTTATTATGTATTCTAGACTTAGTCTCCTCCACAGTGTCAAGCAGATACAGAAAGCCTCATTTGTAGAGGGAGAGCTGAGGGGGAAAAGGAAAAAAACCCAACACTCATTGAATACAATTTTGCTACATGAAACTTTGCCTAATCAGTCTCATTTTCTGAGCTATCACTATCAGCAGTTTGACTCTTCTGCTCCTTCATTTTTATCATCTTCATGGACTTCTGAAAACTGAAGGTTTGCCTGGATTGAGATAAGCTTCTCTACTCTTCCACATGTTAGTTTATTTCTTGATTTGGTGTGAGTATTTCCAAACATAGACCAATTTTTTTCACATACTGCAGAAGATGGAGGAATCTGAAGTAGGCGAGAAGCAAGAGGAGTCGGAGGCTGTGTTGTGTAAAGGCCTTGCCACCATGTTGCAGGAGGGATATGCTTGGCAGAATCCCAGACTGCATTCCTGGACCAAATACCTGAAAATGTTCTGTATTCTGCAACATTTGAAAGTACCTTTCCAACATGAAGTCCTAAGTGTGTTGCTTGTTTTGTAATCCAGTAGCAGTGCTATCATCACTAACATTTCTGCCTTTGAATCTTGGATCCAAGAGATTTGCAGCAGCATGAATTGATTGGCAACAAAATTCTTCCTGTCTATTAATAAAGTCTTTCACTTTTCTTTCATCTGTACTTGTAAGCAGAGATACACTTAGGTTTTCAAAAACAGTTGATTTTATTTGGGCCATTTGGTAAGGAATGTCTGACAAAAGTGCACTGTCTGATTCAGATGCAGTGATTCCTGAAGAAATTGTCTTTAGAATGTTGAGGGAGTTTTGCAGCTGAACCCAGAAGACATCCTCATCAAGTACAATGTTCCTTACATTTCTGGGTACTTTAAGATCCTCAATTATTAATAATTTTTGAACAGCTTCTTTGTTTTTTAGTAAACTTACTAGAGTTTGAGTGTCACTATTTTATTCTTTGCATTCTTTTCTTCCTGCTGCTTCTTAAAGACTGCAACTACAATATGAGTAGCTTTTACATGTTTTATATCTTCATTTGATCTTCTATAGATCTTTTGCAGAGTCTCCAACTTCATGATGTCATTAAGAAGCAAGTTTAGCCCATGGGATGCACATCCGATTGCAGTAATGTGGATATTTATCTGTTATGTTTTCCCATGCTGCTTTCATGTTACTTGCATTGTCAGTCAGCAAAGCAAATACTTTACCACTCCCAATATTCTGTAGGACGTCACATATTTCATTACTGACACTCTGCAGTATGCCTTTTTTTCTCCTGTTTCAATGCTTCTATATAAAAAAACTGGTTGAGGTGTTATCACAAATTTTATGATTCCTTTTCCCTGCACGTTTGTCCATCCATCTGTAAGTACTGCAAGACTGCTTCATTGATTTGATTTTTCATTGCACAGATTGCATTACAAGTTCATATTCTGACTCTAAAAGAGGCTTTGGGACTCTAAAAGAGGCTCAAAGAATGTCTGCTAGGCAAACAGTATGATGGTCTTAGTAATTCAAAAGCTTTCTGCCAGTATGCATTTTCAGTTATTGACAATGGCATCCCAGAAGAATATAGTGCTCTTGCAAGAGCTTGGTCAGTTGTTTTTTTCCTGATCTTCAGGTGTCATCTTGTCTACAAATGAAGCTATTGAGAGTCTTTTACATACAGTTGGTTGCAATATTTTGGTTACTTGAGGATGTTAATTAGGCAACCCTTTGTGATGCTGAAGTTATAGAAGAAGCAGCAGTAGGAGGACTTCTGGATTGAGAATGTTGGAAAGAGCTACTTGCACTTTCATCATCATGATCTATCTCCTCCTCACACCCATGAAGGATTTTTTAATGTCTACAAGACACTTCTTACATACAAGGATGTGTTTGGTCATCCCAGTAGCATTTGGCAATATTTGCAAATCACTTTTTTTTTTTTCTCAGAATAACTTGCGGTGTGGAAATGCTTCTATATGCTAGAAGTTGGTCTTACCATTTTGCTGAGAGAGAAAAAAGAAACATGTAATTTAGTGGCTAGCTTGCGCATATAAACAAACACTAAGCTACAGTGTGTACAAATTTAGTAATGGATGGAGGAGAGGCCTCCTCAGAGTTAACTGAACAACTTCTCTGCCCTGCAGGGCTTACCTCACTGCTAAGGTTGGGTGATTTGTCACAAAATGTAAGATTGGTAGGAATTCAATTATAAATTACATAAGTTATAAAAAATATACTAATGCAGCTACAATGTAGTTTCAATTAAGAAGTATACTTTCTTTCAGCTCCTTTGTGCTGCTTCTGTACTTCTGTGGATCTCAAGGTCACAGGGCCAGGAGAAGGCAGGTTCCTTGCAACTCCAAAACCTTTAGACTTGTGCTCTTTCCTCTCCTGAGGCTTTTGAGCAAGCAGGGCAATACATTCCTTGTTTCTAATCTCTACAAGAACAAATGGATGCTGCTGCCAGTGTCCACTCTCAGTCCTTTGAGGCCTAGTCAGGAGGACAGGAGCAGATCAGCCAACCTCTAGATCAAAAGTCAACAATAGAGGAAGTCCACCAGCAAGAAGGCACTGAATCCTTTTTCCTTCTCGTGAAAATGGCAGTTCCCCCTGGGGGCAGAAATGCATCTTCTTGCATTTAAGAGTCATACTGTACTGCTTGTCCTCAGTGTACAGGAATTGTAATGATCTGATACTATAGATGGTCTTACATAAAAGTCTTCCTCTTACATAGCTAGTAGAAAACATATTGCTACCCTTTACTCCCCAAAATATGAACACCTTGTCTTAAACATTTTATTCATCATTTGAAAAGAAAATATAAAAGAAATATTTCATAAGAAGTTTTTTTTTAATTTTTCAAAAAATGTTCAATTTTTCTAATTTTTCAGAAAAAAAACAGAAAAAGTCCTCAAAAAAAGGGAAGAAAACTTTTTTTTTCTGGAATTTTTCTGTTTTTTTTTTTTTCTAGGCCTTTGCATCTCTAGTAGTAACTCTGGAGACAGACACACTGACCTATACCATTCAGGTTTCCCTCGTTTTATGCGGGTTCTGTATGAGCAAATTTGTTCTCATGCGACCATCCTTTTTATACCAAAAATTTGTTATATGCAAGGTAAATTCACTCTTATGTGATTGGCGTGGTGGAAGCCTGCAGTCAGATGCTTTGTGCGGTACATTGTGGGAGTGATGTGCACCAAAATATAGTCTCCTGTGTAGATCTTTGCCCCTCGCTCATCCACGACATGTTTCTGTAGTTGCCATCCCCATTATGTAGTGCCCCGTGCTTGTGTGTACTGTCTGCTGTTGGTGACTACCAAAATTGTCTTGTAAAAGTGGTAGAAATGGGTCAGTACAGTCGAGGACTTCAAATGTATCCCTATTTGTTACATTATAAAGTGGGTTCCCTTTATGCGAGTTCAAGTTATGTGTTGTTTTCCAGGAATGCATGTACAGCATAAAGTGAGGGAAATCTGTACCTCCAACAGGTTTCTCCAGTGAGTGTCAAGGGAATGTCAAGACCTTTCAGTAAGACCTGTGATTTTACTCTTCAGGCAATGCAGGCCTTAGTATTAGGCCTAAAATCTGTTGATCAGTGAGAGATCCAAGAGAGAAGACCTCTGCAGCCCAGAGCAGGTAGATATTAGAGAAGCACATGCTTAGCAGCAAGGTAAGGAAGTGGAGCTCCACAATCAGTTTAGTTATGAGAGATTAAAGGTAGTGGGATAAATTTATGGGGGAGGGTGATCAGATTATGGAAAGAGGTATTCTGATTCTCCACTTAGGGTGTGTGATGGTGGAGTTTTGTTCTTCCCTAGTTGCAGAGCAAAATGGAGAGGTTTTGTTTTTTCCCATGTTTCTGGGCTTTGCTGGTTCTCACATGTGACTGGGAAGGATTTTTTTTTTCCCCTTCCAGTTGCTACAGCTGTCAGGGTGAGAGAGTGGGATTAATTTCCATCAGAAGCACTTGTTGCGGTTGGCAGCAGCTGAGTCTGGGGATTTTGGCTGGAGTATGCTGATGCTCTTGTTGGGACTAAAACTTGGAGGATCCTGGTTAGAAGGTCTTGCCTCTGTGCACAGTCAGACTGATCAACATATTTGGAGGCAGAAAGGGTTTTTGCCCTTCTTTGTAGAAAGAGCATGGCTCTCTTCCCTGGATCTCTCTAATGTGTTTTAACAACTCTTGCAGTGACAGGATCCTGACACTACTCTTGCCCTGTTGTTTTACCTGTGACAAGTTAGGGTGTTTTGGAACAATATACCCTGTAGTTTTGTAGTAGGGTCATTTGTGTAGTTTTATTAATAGGTTGAACAAGCACCAGTATGGGATGATTTAGATATGAATGATCCTGTCTTGATTAGATGGTTGGATTAGATTGATCCCGGGGGTCCCTTCCAACTCTACTTTTCTTTGATTCTCTGATTGTAGCCCAGGAACCTGAATGGAAGGTGCTTAGCTGAATAAGGTATAGACCACAGGATAAAAATTTGTCAGCATCATGTTTGCTTTTGACAGTTTTCAGCACCATTTACTCCATCCTCCATTTTCTAACTGATGTCAATGCCAACTGCAACACTGGCAGTGTTGACTTTAGAAAATTCCATAAGAGGAAAGGCCAGTATTGAATGAATCAGATGAGCCCCTTAGGGACTTGAGGAAGTTGCCTTTCAGATATAGCAATGGCATTTTGCCCAAGAGTCTGCCTTGTATGTCATCCGGATGACCATGTACATGCAGTATGTGGCACCATAGACTAATTTGCAGCGTAGGGTTTGTTTTGTTTTTTGACACCAGGAGATCCTTGTGCCAAAAAACCTGTACCTAAAAAAGCAGGGTGGTACATGTGGCAGCAGCCTGTGCCGCCTGAAACCGGAACTTGGCTGGTTGGAGCCACACTCCAGCTGCCAGCCAGGCTCCCTGCTGCTGGATCACTATGGCTGCAGCCCCTAGGACACCGGGTAAGGCTCCCCATGGGGCAACATGCCGTACACCAGAGCATGCATGCGTGGGCATTCCCCAGAGATGAGTAGGAGCTGCACATTGTGTCACTGCTGTTTGTCCCTGTGGAAACCGATGTTCCCACTCATGGGGACGCACCCAGACTGTTTCAGAGATGTGTTGGGAGGACTGGCCAGCACCCTCAGACATATACTTTGGCACTGTAATTGTCTGATCTCCTTTACGTTTTGATCTGCCAAGCCATAGTGGAAGAAAACATGGCTATTATTAATTTATGCTTCCTTAACTTGGGCAGGTGCATTTAGTACTCTCCTTTTTTATTAATTTCTAGCATTAAAGAGCTAGTAGAAGGTGGTAGGAATAATGTCTCTCTCTGCTTCTGACGCTTCTGGGAAGCGGAATGCTTCCTTTTCCCCAACCTTTTGGCAATCAGCAACTCATTACAGCATCTTTTAGCAGACCCTATAGTAGTTTCCATAGTGCAGAAACTTGCCAAGAGCATCAAAACATCCCTTTCTGGCTCTTGTTGGCAGGTAAGGATATAAGCTGGATGCTTTTTTCAGAAAGCTCACTCTTCAGGCTCATTTAGCCACTCTTGTGTAAGTACTGAAATGCAGTTAATATCTCAAACACCTTATTCAAAGTACTGTGGCCGTGGATGAAACTTCCACGTTGTTCATGGCTAAACTTCTGGCCTTGCTCTGGGACATGGAAGCAGTTTGGCAGAAGTCCATGCTTTCTCTTGGATGTAATGTGCTGCAGTGCTTAGTTTGGAAGAACAAGCCATATTTAACTGGAACATGCCTCATAGTTGCTGCTTGATGGACTTGTTAACTTCCCACAGATGCATACTGAGCACAAAGAGACAGCTTGACTAGTGACTGTTCAAGAATCATGTAGGTAGATTTATGCCACCTGCTGCCCTTTCTTTTTACCTTGGAATTTTGATTTTAATTCAAAACTGTGATAGAGAAGGAACAAAGGTATGTGCCATGTTACTTCTGTGTCAACAGATGATATTCTTACAAATACTCTCCCCTTTGCAATGAATATATGGCTTTTCAAGGTAGTTCAATACTGGGGCACCATGTCATGCAAGGATATAGGTATAAAGACAGCTCTTAAAGAACAACTGTAACATATTGGTTGTGGTAGCAAATACTGAGTGACATGCTTTTATGAAAATGTATTTAGCCCTACTATTTTTACAATTATTTTTTTTTTTAGTTGAAGGAGGATATGGCCTATATATTGTTTCTGAAAAATATATGTTTCTGAAAGACAAAGTTGCAATTGAAATATATTGTTTATGGGTTTTTTCTTCCTTTTTTTCTTTGTTCTATTTGTAGGTATTCAGTTATGCAACATCTATTCTTTTTCTAGCTTCTGTCCTGCTGAAATATTTGACTGGCTTGCTTAAAAATAAGCTGTTTTAAAAGTGATCTCTGTTACAAAAATTTGGATGAAGGATTAAGACTTTTATAATTTTCATGAATGCTATCCATTTTAAAACCATGGTCTTTAGCCAGGAGGTTTTAATTAAAATCTTAAGACTGAAGTTTGTATAAGAGCGTTCAAAGTTTTAATGAGACACATGAATTCATTTCTTGTTTAAGAAGCATAAATTTTAGACTTAAGTGAAACAAACTATTTTATTTTAAACTGCATTATATTTTAAAATGCTTCTTTATGGCTTTCTTCATGTTGGACCTAACACAGCCAGTATTTTTGATTATAGCAAGTGAACAAACTTCTACTGGTGGCTTATGAGACGGTAAGATAAAATGACCTGCCACCACATTAACTTTTACTTTTTTGAGATGGATTTTCCAGGTTAAGGTTTCCCTAGTTTTCATAGATTCTTCAGGAATGATAGATATTATATAGAATTTTTTGCTGTTGCTGAGCCCCCTTAGTAGCTGGAGATCAGAGCCTCTGATCTACTTCACCTGTATAGAATTTGAACAGAACAAACAAGCATATATGTTTTATTCTCACAGTAAAGAGGCTGTATTTGCACTCAAGAGACCTGCTCTGTACAGGCTCCTTTGGCGGCGTCACTTCCTTTTTTTAGGTCTATAAAATGTGGATAAGCCTTTTTGTCCTTACTTAAATCGAGGCAGGGATAGTTATGTTTAGTATTGGGTTGTTAGGCCTCCTGGTGCTGCTGTTATATGAATCTATTGATTTTATTGCACTAGTTGCATTCAGCTGACCATGCTGCTTGGTTTTACCGTAGAGGGAAATATATTTTCTAATTAGAGCAGTGATTCTCAATCTTTTCAGTGTCGGCATCCTTCCATCACTTCTTTGAATGCAGTAGTATGCCTGGTTGAGAACTACTCTTGGTGCTTCTCAGTTGGGTTTGGCTGTCTCCAGGTAGAAGTACCCCCTGCACTGCTGCACAGCTAGCCCAGGAAGGGCTGTAGCATGTACACGCTCTATTAGACATTAGGGTTTTGATCAGCCTAAAGCAGGCAGGTGCTGCCTTCTGCTGTGCAGCTCTTCCTGATCCAACCCCCTTTACATTTCTGCAAACAGAGGCACGCGAGTGGAACTGGCTCATGCAGCTCTGTTCCTGGGAAGGGTGTAGGGGATCAGGACAGGTTACACAGCAACAGCCAGCTCTTGCATGCTTTAGGCTGATCAGGAGGAGCACATGGGCAGTTAACTGGCGGCTGCTGTTGCAGCAGCAGTACCTGTGTTGCAGCCTCTTGAAGGGATCTCGCGGCACCCTTGGTTGCCATGGAACTCCAGTTGGGAACCACTGAGTTAAAGCAAAAACCTGAAGTTTCATTTTGTTTTTGCTGCAATTTAGAATGAACTATTTAGTTCAGATAAGCTTCTTGGGGAGAGAAGAAACTAATGTAACAACTACGTGGCTGAAAATGTGAAAAACAGATGAAAGTAGCTTTACAGCAGGGATGGCCAATTGGCAGCCCATGGGCTGCTTGAGGCCCATGATCAGTTAACATATGCAGTTTGTGTGGTGGGGGCCATGTGCTGCTGGTGTGGGGGCTGGGATTCACATGGTGGTGGGGGCCGGGTTTGTTTTGCTAATGCAGTCCATGTAGTGGAGAAGAATCTTTGGGGTGCATACTGAAGTTGGACAGCCTGCTTTATAGGCTGATTATAACTTCTTGTATGGGAGCCATAACTTTGAACAGTTATGGCTCCCATACAACATGCTTCCATGTCCATACATTCAGAGCCAATTTCTCTGAACAGTTAACACAGTTTTTTATGTGCTAATTTGCAAGCAGCATGATTTTCAAATGGCGGGATTTTATCAGCATGTTTATTGTATTTCTTTTGAAATAAGATGGCCTCTGATGCAAGATGTACCCAAACTTTCTGATGCTTATTTCTGACCTTACAGATGTCTTTGGTGCCTACAAGAGCTTTTTACTTGTTTACTTTGATTAAAGATAGAGACCAATTTTAGAAGAAACATTTCTGTATAAAACTCTCTTGTATTACAAGGAGTATAGTATATTCCAAGATTTGATTGCAGTAGGTCATGTTCTTTGTACATGACTTCTATCCATGTACAAATTGGTATTTTTAAACCAGTTTTCTTTAGGTTAAAGGTTCATTCATTTGTTCATTCTTTTTTCTGAAGCCATTTTTGAGTTAATACAAATCTTTCAGTCAAACTACTCTTTAATAATGGATCTGTTCTTCCTGTAATTCTTCCAAACTACAATACCCAGGCAAAACACCCAAGTTTGGGCCTGTTTAGAATACATTATTTACATTACATTTCATTATCTTTTTTGTGACAGTCTATGGTTTGGGCAACAGCAGTCTTATTTTTTTTTTTTTTTAATTAAAAAAGAAACATATAACTCTAGGTCAGGGATCAGCAACATTTTTGGACACAGTGCCAAAAACACCTGTGACCTTGACTTGTAAGATGTTGGCATGCCAGGAGCAGATGATGGGGAGCAATGAGGGCACCCGATCCTTGTTGTGGCAGGGCAGCCTTGAGGCGTGTGCCAAGCAAAATGCTTTCAAATGCCACACTCTGGCACCCATGCTGGGTGGGGGTTGCCTACCCCTGCTCTAGGTGTATTCAGAAGAATATACATGGCCTCAAGGATGAAAAGTCCAGCATGGCAGCATGCACCATAACAGCTCATTCCACCCAATTATCCTGCGCACTGCCGCTTTAAAGTTCTCCCCCTTTTAGGGCCTCTAAGGTACTTTCACACTTATGGGTTGAATGCCCTTGAATTTCGGGCAAATCTGTGCAAGCAGACTGATTTTTAGAGCAGTTAGAAGTATTGATCTTTCTCCTGCTATTTTATCATTTTTAGACCATCAAAACACCATCTCCAAAATCTGTTTAACAGGGCTTGATATGCTACATTTTTAATGTAGAGATACTTTCCACTAACTTGCTGTTTATTTTCTTTAAAATTAGTTTAACTGACGAAGAATCTCGAAAAAATTGGGAAGAATTTGGCAATCCAGATGGGCCACAAGGTAAAAAATTTAAGTTATAATCTCTCTTTTACACTTCACTCCTACTAATAGCTGTTGAGCCACAGCAGCTGGTTTGAGTCCTGCTCATTTCTCAATGGATATAGGATAATTATATTCATTTGGCTGAAGGAACATGTCAGGTTAGTTCTCAGCTTGTCAAATTTTACAAATAAGGCTTCTAGGAGAATTGGGGAACCAGGAAAAGTTTGCCTGATTGATTTAAAAACAATTTAGAACTTTGTTTTAGAGAAAATTGCAGAGGTGTTATTACTTATCTACTTCAGTAACTTATCAGAGAAATCTGCCAATATTTTATGGTATAGAGGGGTAAAAAATAATATTATCTTATAAATACTTTTAAAATGTGATGGTAACCTATTTTCAAGTTTCTTTGTGTGTATAATATCACATATATTAATAAAATGAAGTTATGCTGAAGTGAGACTCCAGGCTATAATGCACTACATTTTCTGAAGGTTTTAAATACATGAGAGCAGGTTTTCAATTAAGTGGGACTGTTTATTCCAGGATTCATGCTTATGAACTATTATACTCTATGGTGCCAGCACTGTTGTCAAACATTCAAGGGAATTCTAACAGCCAGGATCAGTCCTCTGCAATACTTAAGATACTGTAACCTTAGGTTCAGGTACTACTTCAAGTAGTTAAACGGTATCTGACTCCTTATCTTGAGTAGTAGTTACAGTGAGGGCTTACATAAAGTGCACAAAGCAATATTTAAACTAGTTATGTTTGCGTATGGTTATTGTCTTAAAAATATTAATATATTGCTATAATCTAAAAAAAAGAGAAACCACCTACAAATTTGAGTCCAATAGTTGAAATATGAAAATAGCGTGTGAATTTTATTAATAAAATACTTCACAAACTGTATCTGTCCTTGCAAGAACTGTATGCATAGTTGGATATAGGTGAACAGCTTCAATTAAACTACATACAGAAAAAAGATTTTATTGTACAAAACCAGATTTTTTTTTACGAGGTCTGGACTGATTCAATTATGTATACCTTTTTAGCCTCGATCACTAATTCTGTTGTCACTAACGTTGTTTTCTTGGTTTTAGTAGTAATGAGACACTAGCATATTTGTATGCTTACCACCCATCTTCCTGGATGCTTGATATGTTCTTTGTTGTGAGAAGCCAATATCAGTTTTAGTGTTCTACTGCACATTACCTACCTGGCTGCTAAGCTTAGTGAAAGTAGTCTTCAAGGGCCACCAAGTGAAAGGCACCAAAACTCCTGCAGAGACCACAGGGCACTGCTGCCAAAGATTGAACCCTCCTTTAAGCAAGTTAGCGGCATAGAATTCCATAATAATGGTGCAAAAATATTTAGAGTAGAGTATCTCCAACAATTTTATATTGTGAACCGTAACTTAATAGACAATTTGCAGTTTCCCAGATCACCTCCCAGATCACAAACCTGTGGGTGCTATGACAGTTGTTTAGGTAGATTAATCTTGGGAAGGTATTTAAGTGTGTATGCACCTGCCAAACAGTAGGCCCTTGGCAGACATTTTATTTATGGCACGGCTAATATGTTAATTGGACCATAAATTGCTACATACCACACATTCAAGCAGTTTATGGTATGATGAAATGACAAAGCAGCCACAAAAACTGGTTTGTACCACATTTTAATATGAACATGTGGCATGAACGTGTCGGAGCACAAATTTAAGATTAGGGAGTGGCTCTTCAATCCAGGGCTCCTGGTGCCATTGGGCAGCCCAGCTGTATGCATACCCTTTGAACATGCTGGGCATGTAGGGAGCCTGAGATTGGGAAGCTAACATTTGACCTTGGGCTCCCAGTGCTGCTGTGACATTTAAAGCCCTGCTGTGCAGACTGATGCTAGGCTGCATGGTGCACCTTGCAGGGGTCAGCTATGTTCCAGACCCCGGGGCAGCCCCGAGGTCAGTACACAGGTGCCCTTTGTCCCTTTGAAAAGCACACTGTGCAGCCCAGTATCAGGGAACTGGTTCTGTGATGACAAGCTCTGCTAGCACACAATTTGCCAGCACGCGGCCCCGCCCCTCCCATTAGATTCTATATGTGGAAAAATTATAAATTTGGTATCATTTTCCAGGTGTAGAATCTAGTTATTGGAGTGTTGTCTTGAATTCAGATTGCGATCATGCAGGGAACCCAGGCCCTGTGCTTTGAAAAGCACACTGTACAGCCCAGTACCAGGGAATTGGTTCCTTAATGACAGGCTACGCTAGCACACAGCATGCTTGGGATCGTGGGCCTGGGTTCCCTGCATGCTGGCAAGCTGAATTCAAGGCAACACTCTAATTATTAGATTCTACACCTGGAAAATTATACAAATTTATAACTTTTTCACATATAGAATCTAATGGTGGGGGCATGCTGGCAAGCTGAATTCAACCCTCCATGGGGGAACCAGTTCATAGATTGTAAGGGACTGGAAGGGATCTTGCAAGATCATCAGGTCCAGCCCCTCTGCACTAGACAGGAAAGACAACTGGGGTCAGGTGATCCCAGTGAGGTGACTGTCCAATCTCCTCTTGAAGATTTCCAGGGTGATTGCACCACCTCCGGAAGGAGTTTATTCCACAGTGTGGACAGCTTAATTGTGAAGAAGTTTTTCATAGTGTTAAAACTGAAATGGTTTTCTAGGAGTTCGTGGCCATTACTCCTGGTTTTCCACAAGAGTGCCCTGCTGAACAGTTTTTCACCGAGCCCTTGATGTATTCTCCCGATATAGCGATAAGCTGCTACCAAGTCCCCTTTCAGCCTTCTCTTTTTTTAGGCTGAAGAGACCCAAGTCCCTCAGCCTTTCCTCATATGGCTTGCCTTGCAAGTCTCTGATCATATGGGTGCCTCTTCTCTGGACTATCTCAAGCCTTTTATGACCAAGTAACTAAATCCTTGGATGATGGTGTTGCCGTGGACATAGTCTTTCTAGACTTTAAGAAGGCCTTTGACACTGTCTCTCACCCCATCCTCATCAATAAATTAAGCGACCATGGCATTGATACCTACACAGTTGGATGGGTAAAAAAATTGGCTGATGGGGCACACCCAGAGAGTAGTGGTGGACGGGTTGTACTCAGCCTGACGAGACGTGAGCAGTGGGGTTCCCCAGGGCTCGGTCCTTGGGCCCGCACTGTTTAACGTCTTCATCAGCGACTTGGACGAGGGGGTGGAAAGCACGCTGTCCAAGTTTGCTGATGACACTAAGATGTGGGGTGAGGTGGACACACTCGAAGGGAGAGAGAGGCTGCAAATAGATTTAGACAGATGACAAAAGTGGGCAGATGAGAATAGGATGGGGTTCAACGTAGATAAATGCAGGGTGCTGCACCTTGGGAGAAGGAATCCACAGCATACATACAGGCTGGGGAGTTCCCTTTTTGAAAGCACAGAGGCAGAAAGGGATCTTGGAGTCATTATTGACTCCAAGATGAACATAAGCCGCCAAAGCCAGACTGCAGTCAGCAAGGCCAGCCATACCTTATCATGCATCCAAAGGTGCATCTCAAGCCGGTCCAGAGAGGTGATACTCCCCCTCTATGTGACTTTGGTCAGGCCGCAGTTGGAGTACTGCGTCCAGTACTGGGCGCTGCACTTCAAAAGGGATGTGGCCAGCCTGGAGAGGGTTCAGAGGAGGGCCACCCACTTGGTGAGAGGGCAGCAGGACAGGCCCTACGAGGAGAGACTGAAGGACCTGAACCTGTTCAGCCTCAGCAAGAGGAGGCTGAGGGGAGACCTGGTGGCTGCCTACAAACTCATCAGGGGAGATCAACAGCAAATAGGTAGAGCCTTTTTCTCCCCAGCATCACCTGGGGTGGCAAGGAACAATGGTAATAAGCTGATGGAGAATAGGTTTAGGTTAGAGATCAGAAGGCAATATTTTACAGTTAGGGTGGCCAAAATCTGGAACCAACTTCCCAGAGAAGTGGTCCTTGCCCCTACCTTGGGCAAATTCAAGAGAAGGTTAGATGATCTCCTGTCTGGGGTCTTGTGAACCCAGCATTTATTCCTGCCTGTGGCAGGGGGTCAGGCTAGATGATCTGTTCAGGTGCTTCCTGACCCTAGCTACTGTGATATTATAAGCTTTTCTGCGTCCTTGTTGAAGTGCAGCACCCAGAACTGGATGCAGTACTCCAGCTGCGATCTCACCAATGCTAAGTAAAGTGGAGGAATCACTTCCTTGGTTTTGCTTGAGATGCATAGGTTGATGCATGCCAGAGTATTGTTTGCCCTGCTGGCTACAGCATCACACTGCCGGCTCTGGTCTATTATTATCCCTAGGTCCCTTTCAGTTGTGGTGCTAGTCAGTTTGGCACCACCGAACCTATAAGGATGTTGGGGATTGTTTGTTGCCAGATAGAGCACTTTTTACTTCTCAGTGTTGAACTTCAGCTGGTTCTGATCCGTCGGTTCCCTGTTGCTGGGCTGCTCAGCAAGCATTTAAAAAGTCTAGGTGCAAGACGAGACCTGGATCAGGGACCAAGCCCTCAAAATAGGGCTCTCCTCACACTAGTAGCCATGCAATGCAATCTGATCCTGGATCCCCAAAATCACATGCGTTTCAATGCAATATCTGGCTTGGCAGGATATATAATTTGTTGGGATCTGAGATCAGATCCCATGATTAAATTAACAGCTGCTAGGACCTTTAGAAGCAGCAATAAATGGAAGTGTTGGAATATGACCAACCAGACTGCGGCAAACCTGTCATTTGATGCATCACAGTTTGAGGGCCAGTGTTATAATGCATACTTGTATTGTGCAAGTTACAAGTAGTTTGGAAACATTAAATGAAAATTCTTAATTTGTTAACTCTCTGGATACATGAGCAGACTTGTTCTTAATCTCTCTTTATAATTGGCTAAATTTGTTAGAATTTCCATGACAAATACCAGTGCAGATGCAGGCTATTACTAAAAACTCCTGTTGACTTTAAAAGAATCCTTTGCCATTATATAATTAACTTTTTTACCTTTTGATTTCTTTTCCAGCTACAAGCTTTGGTATTGCATTGCCAGCTTGGATTGTCGATCAGAAGAATTCTATTTTGGTAAGTAACTTGGCTTAATGTTTTGACACGCTAAGGTTTTGATCCTTCAAGAATGTAAATGCATATGCTACTTATGCCTGTGAGTTCCATATTTATTCAAATACATGATGACCCTGAATATAAGACACCCCTCCCATTAGACTCTATATGTAGAAATATTATAAATTTGTTGTAATTTTCCAGGTGTAAAATCTAATTATTGGAGTGTTGTCTTGAATTCTTCCTCTTCCCACTGCTACAGCAGGGAAAGTAATGATGGGGCGAGTGGTGTTGGGTGCCCCCCCCCCCCCCTTGCCCTCTACCCCTCCAAATTTCTTCCCCCTGCAGCCTTTGTGTGCTTTCCTCCTCCTCCTCCCCCCCCCCCCCGCTTTACTGTCAGACCCTACTCTGGCTCTGTTCACTCCCCAAGCACAATGTGAAGGTGAGCTGCATGTGACAGTAAGGGGGGTGCAAAAGGGACAGAGGGGCAGGAACTGCAGAGAAGAACAGGAAATTGCTGTGGCCCTAACTCTGATTGCTGAAAATTTTAACACAGGTATTCCATAAACACACTTTTGAGCACCAATTTTGTACTTATACATAATACAAACCGTTCATGGTATTAATCAAGAACCAAAAGTTGTTACCCAGATTACGGGTAACCTTATGAGCTGGCTTCTGATAAAGAGGCAGAAACAGATCTACACCCCAGCCTTTTATTTGCTTGCACTTTAAAACATAAAAACAACCATGTATCCCAAAGTCATTCTGGCTACCTGTGACAGCAAAACGTAGATTCTCACCTGTATTGGCTGGGGAGACTTGAGAGGTGAGAGGATGGCGGCACGCAGATTAACAGCAAATCTTCTTGAATTTTTTGAGTTCTCCAAATTCCCTTCTAGCCTACACCCAATGTTTATAGATGGTTGGTTCTAATATTCTTATAAATGATATCTGATTGGTTTTATTTAAAGTTCTTTGTTTCACTGAAACTTGGAATTAATTCCCGCTCACAACTAGAACCATGCATTCTTGTCAAAAGTCTTGGAACACTCCAAAAATGTATATGCAGATGAGGCACAGGGGTGCCTGGTCCATTTCTACCCCATAGAAGTAAGCGCCACACTGATCACATGTGATAGGCTGAGAGATGTGGTGGCAGAGCCTCTCAGCTACATAGAAGTTTGATGTTTGCCAGACATTTAAGGCTTATGAAGAAACAGAAGTAATTGGAAATGGGAAAGAAAGACACTGCTTAGCTGTGTGAGTGAAGAGGAAATTGGAAGGTATTTGATGTAATGGTTTACCATGACTTGACGAAGAGTTGGTGCTGAGGGGGTCTGAGCATAATGGGCACTATAAGTTAATCGGATGGGCTATGTTGACCTAGTCTTGTTGTAGGTTCCCATCAGCATTTTTTTTGGCTCCAAGGGAGGGTGTCAGAGCTTGTTCTGGCAACTTCTCTGAATGCTGGCCTGATTATTGCCATACCTCCAGGCACTGGGCTCTCTCTCTCTCTCACACCTTCATCGTTGTTTTCCATGTCTGATCTCTTGCTGCCTCTACCAGCAGCTTAATAATAGCCAGTGAAAACCCTCATCTTATATTCAAGTAAAAATATAATAATTGTGTTGGATTTTGCTGTTGAATCTTTTAGATGTGATGTTCTTTTCTTTTTCTGTGGGACAAGTTTCAGAATCTGAACTGATCAAAGCTTAAATATAATCTTTTTGGGAATAGAGTATTGATATGCTTAGAGATATTTTGTTGCAGAAATGGCACTGATAAGCCTATGAGCCTTTTCATACCTGTTCTGAGAAATGTACTTTTGTTCTTGCATACAAATATTTTAAGTATAAGCACAGAATCAAATCTGTAAGTCTCTTCTACCTGTAGGCCTTTTTTATAGTTTTAAAAATAAAGTTGTAGCATTTCCATTTCCATATAACATATGGGATGTGATTTGGCGCACACAGTTTAAATATTGTTTCTGATGTATAATATTTCAGTAGTATTGTTGGTCATACCTGCTTTCTTTCAAGTAGAATAACTGTGCCTTTCCTTGAAACCACTACTTAGCAGGCAGCATTTGGATAACTTAAAGCAATCCACATGAAACAAGATATTAGAGACAGGTCATGCTTAACAGTTACCATGTTTAATTGAGATCCTATCTATAATGGGCTATATTGTAGGTTAAACGATTGGTCCTCAAACACACACAAGAATCAACACAGCCACTCTACTATTAAGGTTGCATGAATTTGCTTTACGAGTACTGCTTGTTGATCTTATTTTAAATAAGAAATTTCTATTCCCTGATGCATCACAATTTCTTCCTTTTAGGTTTTGCTTGTGTATGGATTGGCATTTATGGTTATTCTTCCAGTTGTTGTGGTAAGTATTAAGTAAATAAATGGATAAAAGTTCTGTTTTCTGATGGTAAGAATGAGGACCTCAAACCTTGCTCCTAAGATAGTGTAGTAATCATTTATCTACTACATAAGTTCACTTGGAGAAGAGTGCTTAGGGAAAAGCTGTTGTGCCAAGTTACTTATAATTCTATAAACAACAAGCTGTGAACTAAACCAGAAATTGCCCATCTTTCTGTCATGCCTTATATAAGTACCCAGTGTTATTAATCTCAAACATACAGAAGTCATGGCCTTAGAGTCAGAACATTTAAAGATAATCTCATTTTAAAAATGAGGAAGTGTTTAAGGAGAGAAGCTGTGCAGCAGAATAAGAAATCTATTTCCTGGTAATTTTTCATTCTGTTAGTAGCTTTTTTTCCTCATTCAACCTGCTTTTGTAGTCTGGTGATTTACCATACTACAATTCATAACACACCAAAATCGTTTCTTTTCTCTCAAAGGAGATTAAACGTATAATTGTTTTAGGGTCAGTTTAATATTACTTTCAAGTCATTGCTTTAATGCTAATAATGGGTTGCTAGAGTGTTTCTACAGCTTTGGAAGGACTCTTCTGGTGGCCTGAGCTGAAGAGTGGGGCTTAGTCCTGGAGATTCCAGCAACAACATTGGAGCACCTCCAAATTCCCCATGTGAGAAGCATTTCCATTTGTTTGACTGAGAAGAGAAGCTGCTAACAGAAAATTATGAAAGAAATTTCTCATTTTTGGTTCTCTGGTCTTAGGCAGATTATGTTGTGTATTATTTTCAACTTGAGTTTTGGTGTTCCTGAAATCTTTATTAGTTAGAAATATTTTTTTATACCTTTTTAACTGCCTAAAAAACCACAAGGGATTATGCTGAATATTTTGCATTGTATTTAGGTTCACGTTTAAAAATATATAGCATAACTATTTTGTTACGAGTATTAGTCATCTCAAACTTTACTGAGAAGTGTTGTGCACTGTTTTTTGTAAACCCCAACAAACTAGCCAGAATGGATCCTGTGGCTAGGTGTGCTTTTGAAATGAAACTAGAAGCCTCCTTCTACCCTTTCCTATCCCCCTACCCCTACCCCCAACAAAAAAAGAAAGAAAAGAAAAGGTTATACCATAAATGTTGTTATCGCCTCTTCCATAAACACTCCCTGTTAAGCCCTTTGTTCCTTCTGCACACACAGAGATTCATGTAGAGTTTCAGACTTTGGGTACTACTGCAAGTATTACTATACTGAGTACTCTTGACAGCTCAACTGCACTGCTGCTCATAGCTCCTGATTCAGATTTGGGCTGGTATTCATGCTTTTGCTGAACTCCTTTGTCCAGTAGGACTGCACTAGATAGTCAGGATATTCAAGGCAGGGCACAATGGAAAAGAAAAAGAGTGAGCATATATGGTGCAATAAATGCATGCTTTTTACGATTTGTGACTTATGCAAGGGTAGTCTTGAATGAAGGAACCCCACTAAGGTATTAGTATCCCATTGTACTACATACTGCCACAAAACACAATCTGAATATAAAGCAAGACAACTATTGGATATGGGCCATTGGAAGGATAAAGAAACAAATTGGTGATAGGAAGATGGGATTTAGAGAGGGAGGAAACTTGGGTGAATGGGTGGAGAGAAGAAAAAAGAATGGAGGGAAAAGTGGGAGAAGGAAAAGTATGGGAGCATAGGCAGTAGAAAGAATGACTGGGGGCACATTTTTCTCTTCCCCAGTTGTCATTTTTCAATAGAAGTAGTAGTAGTCTGTTGTTATTATTTTGAACATCTGTATATAAAACAATTTGTATCTTATGTATAAGACTGAAAGTATTGTAAAAGCTTGCCGCAGCTTAAAGCATTGGTTTTCAAACTGTGTTCCATGGAACCTGGTGGAACCTCTGATGGGTCATCCGAGGTTCCACAAAGAGACTGGGGGTACTGGTGGAGTGGGCCAGAAGATGCTGCACTACCGTTGTCAGGGGTAGGGGCTCCTTGGCAGAAATAGTGATATGAAAGGTTCTGTGACCCTAAGAAGTTAGAAAACCACTGGCTTAACGGTTCAGTGAACCTTTATGAAAATTGCAAATGTATCTGATTGTTAAGCGCAATGTTTTTTGGCAGTTTCTTTAAAATATTATAAAATGTGGCCTGATCTACTAAGAGTCCTAAGTGGTTCCTGATCAGCTTGTAAAAAGCTTCTGCAAAATATAGCCATAGTTCGTTCTCTCTCTCTCTCTCTCTCTCTCTCTCTCTTTCTCTCGTTCCTTAGATTAGGAGGAGACAGCACTCTAAATTTCTGAGATCCACAGAACTCAACTCTGTATGAAAATATTAGAGAGAAATAATTTTTAAAATTTTCCATTTTAACTATTGGTGCCTGCCTTACTTTTCAGATCCTGAAGAATGAATATAAAGTAGTTATTGGCAAGTCTTACCTTCTAGTTGATATGTGCTATCATAATCTTGCAATTTTTCAGTTATAAATGCTTTGGAAGGATGTTCGTCATTTCTTATAGGAGTTTTATTTTTAAAATGTGCCCATGCAAACACGTTAGTCATAGAGTTGGTAAAGCCTGATTTTTGCAAAATCCAAATTGAACTGTCATTTTAACAGTCATAACAGAACACATTTAGATTCAATAGACTGAAGTATTTCGTATTAGATACAAATACTGGAAGTTTGTTATGAATAAATTCTCAACTGAAAAGCAGTTTAACATTGTATATTTTAGTAGATAGTGGTCAAAGATTGTTCATCGTTGACATTTTATCTTTATTTAAATGTCTTAGGGTTCTTGGTGGTACCGATCAATACGCTACAGTGGAGACCAGATTCTCATTCGCACAACTCAAATCTATACTTATTTTGTCTATAAAACACGAAATATGGATATGAAACGTAAGTAAAGTGGAATCTTAACAAAAACTAAAGTGAAGTGATGTCAATCTTTCTTCCACTTCTTAATATTTTAGGTTAAATATAGAAATTTGCATATTTAACTTCCTGTGGATTGCATATCTTTTTGAAAAGACAGTTCTCATCTGAAGATTTCAGTACTTTGCAAAGGTGTTTTAAATATTTTATCTCATTTTACACCTGGAGAAACAGGCACAGATGCTAACTTGCCTGTGGTCACGCATTTTGCAGTGCTAATCAAGAATGTAATCTATATAGTTTCTGGAGTTATAACCATTCAACATGCTACCTCCTCTAAGCTTACTGTTCAAAAAATATTTGCTTCTGGTGTTCTGGGGACTATAATAAAGCATTTACATTATCAAAGAGTTAAATGTAGATTTGGAAGCAGTAGTCATGGCTGAAGGTCTGTTATTGCAAATATCTGCTCTTAAAGCTTCAGGTATAAAATCTTACTCCATACCAATGTTCAGATTGCATTGGTATTCATTCTGTGTTTATACTATACCAGTTTTTGTTCACTCGCACCATTTTTAAAAAAGGAATATTTTTTTTCATAGGGAATGTCCACAGATCTATTACAATTTGGTTTTATTTCTGCTTCCAGCTCCCTTGGGACAGACCCAGACCTATCAGTCAAGGCACACTGGGAGTTATTGTGTCCCTGAAGCCAATCCTAGGTTGGCTTTTACCAGACTTCCTGTTCAAAGCAACTAAATAAAAATAACTAAATGCCATCCTTTTTATTCTTAATATTTGGATTCAGCTGTTCAGCCTTGGGACATGTAGCTAGTTTGCTGGAAACATCACTTCTGCTACTTATAGGTAGTTGCAGCAGCTTCTGCTGTAACATTTGAGCATACTTCTTTGGTGAAATATCTTGTTGGTTCTCCAAGGAATAGAGAAGGTGGTTGGAAAGGTTGAGAAAAATGTCCTGGTTAACAAGAATCTTATCATGTCATGGTTGGTCAGTGCCACACCTGTGGAACTAAACTGGACCCAACTCATACCATAGCTTGGTCATATCATACCACTTTTTTTCCCCTTTCTTGTAAATACCAAAGTACAGATGAATGCAAGGAAGAGCAGCCCAGACATGGAGTAACAGCTCTTAGTTTGCTTTTTCTGACACCTTTTCTTCCTCACTTTCACAAGGTGTAATCTGTCATGGCCTTGCTTATTGTGGTAGTAGGAGGTAAAATCTGCTCAGTCTGAAGACTTCTTGTGGTTGTATATAACAGGAACTTCAGCAACATCTATAAACTTGATGGGGCCCGCTTGGGAATCTTAAGAGTGAACTTCTCAAGTACACCTCTTGTTTCAAACAGGCATGGTTCTCCTTTCACTGATATCCTGTTATTTCAAGCCATTCTTTCCTCTGTTCTATAAAGAAATAGGGGAAACCTATAAAATCATTATATGCAGTGCATTATGTGGCAGTGGAAGATATAGAATCCAATCTATACTTTCAATGACTGGTTTCCCAAAGATTAGTTTAGTTTTCTTTGCCCTATGAATCTGAAAAACTGGGAAAGGTCCCGAAAGATTCTGACCATAGGGCTGATGAGACCTCCATAGAGGAAAATTCTAAGGTTCTCTTTTCCCTGTAGCTAACACTGTGGAATGCCAAGATGAAAACATTATTTGACATGCACATCATCTTGTAAATACATGTTACAACATAGTTTCTGACTACATTTGATGAATATTTTTTCTGACCCCTGGCATTCAGTGCACAACATAAGTCTGCTTTTGATCTGAATTGTTGTTGTGTAGTAGAGCAGCTATTTTCTATAGGATGCCTACCTCATGTGCCTCATCTGTTGAAGAAGTTGGAAGCTGTGCACTGACAGGGGATTGTAGGAAGAGAGAAAATTGAAGGATAACCTAGAGCAATTTTTCTTGACTTTTATAGACTTGAGGCACCTGTTGAAAAATACCAGTTCTCAGTTTTCACTTATTTTTTGACTACAGAAAAACAATAGAGCAATTCTTCTGTTGCACCTAACAGTGCTAACATTGCAGGGCACCCCACTCTACCCTGTGCTGCATCACCATGATTGAGAATCACTGCTCTAGAGATTGGATTCTATATCTTCCACTGCCACAGAAGTCCTGAGACACACCAGGCACATTGCTTGCAATAGACTGCAGGGTGGATACTACTTGTCCTTATGTTTTGACTGTCTAGGGTTTGATTTGTAGAAGGGCTAACCATATGCAGCTGTAACTGAAATGAATGAGAAACAATTCATTCAAAACAATTCAATGGGGGGTGGGGGAGGGGACAAAGTAATATGCTTCAAGTAGTCATCTGTCAAATTCCACTCTCTTGTGCTGAATCCACCCCATGAATGAGAGATTAGAAGCATTTGAGCAGCAATATTCATGGGGCTGCCCATGCACCCTATTCTGTACCCGAATCTGAGGACAGCCCCAGCCATTCCTTCCTCATCTGTGAGAGGGAACCTGTGGTATCTGTGACTCTTTCAAACTAGTTTTGTTAGTGTTGGAGTAGTTTAGGAGTCTCAGCTGGAGGAAACTTTGGGGATGGAACATTTTCCTGATGTCAGTGACTAACAGGTCTGGTTTTGCCTTGAAGCTGCAAACCAGCCCAAGTGCTTATTGTAAAAGATATGTGGACTTTTAGGCCTTAAATAGGTTAATTGTTTTAGGTTAGTATAGACACATTGTCTTAGTTTTGTTGATGGAGTCCTTGCTTCCCCCTATGTATATGAAATTAGTTTGTAAGAAGTACTCTTACTGAACTAAACAAAAACAAATTTATTTAATCATAAAAGTACCTAACAGTGTGGTATATTTTAGAATTAAGAGTCCAGAGACACTGTAAAAAAAACAAACAAACCTACAAGTAATCATTTCGTTCGTGGTTTCCAACAGGTACCTTCCTGTATAGATGGTTGACTTCCAGGTTGAAGGATATCCAGTGTAACTTTGTATCAAGTTATACTGTGGTAGTGGTAATTTTCAAAAAAAGACTTTTTGTATAGAAAAAAATCACAAGAAATTACTTTCCCCTTATTTGCATGTTACCTCTTTGCTATGTGGCTCCTGCAGCCACTTTTAATTGCTGTGAGGGGAAATTTGCTTAAGTTTTTATAGAAGACCCTCTCTGCATCACCTTCAGCTGCTTTCAGGAGGATGAGTCCAGCATCTCAAGTTGCCTTTAGGGCTGCAGCCACAGGACAGTCTGACTTCCTTTAAGAAAGCACAGACAAACTGGAGTGCTTGTGGGGTCCTCGAGCTGTTTCAAGTGCAATTTTTTTGTCAGATCTTGGCACATGCTGTCTTAATGCAAAAAGTGATGTTGGGTGCACCTAATGTAACAGGAGGCACTTGCTATTGAGAGGTGAAAACAGCTAAATGTTTGGTTGAACATACTGAAAAGTCACTCATTAGACATGGTGGGATCCTGATAACTTCTGGGAGATGGTATTTTAGCAAGTTGAAATTGTAAAACATTGTGTTTTACTTTGCTGTACTTTTCCCCTTAACTATCTTTGCAGGGCTTGAGATGGTTTTGGCAGGGGCCTCTGAATTTGACCCACAATATAATAAAGATGCTACAAGCAGGCCAACAGATAACATTCAGATACCACAGGTTAGTTCATTTCTAAAGACGTTTCATTTGTTTATGAGAAGCAGATGTATTAGGAGATGTATTTTTGGGTTAGCCAGCTGGACTTCTTACAGGTCCTTAAGCTTCTGGACATACTCTGTTGTAAGAAATATACATCTCTTTTTCTTGAGGGGGAACATATTGTTGAAATATTTTTAAAAAATCAAATCAGGAAAATAAACTTAAGCTATTACCGATAAACTGTCGAAGTAAATAAAATAAAAATTAAGAATGATCAAAACTATCAAAAAAGTCAGTGTTTTAAGCAATGTGCTTTAACACTAATAATTAATCAGTGTTGTATATAGTTTAATAGTACAGGGAGATCTTGGTTAAAGACTGGTTTAGCTTGTCTGCCTTATGCCAGGACTATTAAGAGTGGCCATTTCAGAGAAAAGAAAAAGTTTGGAAATTGGTCTTTCCTCAAGTGACCTGTTCACCCAAAGGGTGAGGCTTCTCAGTCTTACCTCTTGAGTCTTAAAAAATATGATCTTTGGCTACTCAGTTTTGTACCATTCCTTCTAGGGAATTTGGACAAATTTGGTACAGGATCTACCTTGGACTAAGCTTAGGTCAGTAGGATTCATATGTGTTCATTCTTAATGAGCATCAGTTTAGAGAAGTGCTGAGTGAACCGGGTTTGTTTAAAATACTTTGTTTTGCATACTGCATAGGCTATAGGTCTACAATGCTCTTCCTTCCCTTAGCATTGTTTTTTTTTCTGGATGAAAGGTCATAAGATGAAATTCTGTCAGCAGTTCATGGAAACTTGACTTAACCCCTCCCCCGCCTCCCGCCCCCCAATGATAAAAACAAGTGATTTGGAATAAAGAAAAAATAGACAACCCAATATTTGTTCATCAGCAAAATTAGAAATCCAAGTTTATGGTTAGAGTAATCTCAGTTTCTTTAATAGTCTAAAAACAAATACTACTTTTGGAAACAAAACACTTACAGTAACCAGTGTTGGAACTGGACTCTTAAACATCTGATATTCTGGAATCTTCATCTTGATTTGCAGGAACTTAACAGCTTATGAAAATGGAATCCACTTGAGACTTCTTTGTGTGGGGGTTTTTTTTTATTTGTTTGTATATCCCTGCAAGTCATTCCACTCAGCTATAAGTTTATTTTCTAATACTAAAATAGCTATTTGACTCTAATAATTCTATGTACTTCAGCTAATCAGAGAAATTGGTGGCATTAACTTAAAGAAGAATGAACCTCCACTTACCTGTCCATACAGCTTGAAGGCAAGAGTTCTCTTACTTGCTCATCTTGCCCGAATGAAAATTCCCGAGACCCTTGAAGAAGGTAATTATGATTCAGTCTTTATTGGGACTCGGGTTATCAGATGTATGTTCATATATTTACTTATTTTGGTCCAATAAAAGTATTACTTGGGACCTTTTCGGACATTTATCCATCCGCTATGTTATAACTCTTTCAGAATGAGGCATGTTAAACTTATGGCTATGATATGAGATTCCAATTGTTTTAATTTTCTCCGTCTGAGCATTGGATGCTCTTAACTTCTATTTAAAGCTCTTATCACTGCAAGTGTTTGTTTGTTTTTTTCAATTGACATGAACATGCTGTTTTGGGTTTTTTTTAAAAATCCTCAAAAGTAGCTCTATGCATTTGCTGCTGAGATGGAATACATTCAAGATGGTGGTGAAATGGCTTCCTCAGTATGGTAACTTCCCATGATTTTATTTTTACTGGGACAGAGGAGAAAAGATCAGAATTCTGATTTGTTTGTTTGTTTGTTTGTTTGTTTGTTTGTTAGATTTATATTATATGTGACCTTCAAATATTTTTTAAAAAGTTTTTGTTATTTCGTGTTGTTTTTATGTATAGTGGAAACCTGAAAGGTTTGTACTGCTTGGTTATTTTGGTGTTTAGAAACATCAGAAAAGTTAAGTGTGGAGTTTCCTAGGATCAACTGAGGGCTTTTGGGGTCTCAGCTGCCTGTGCAGATGTCATACTTTTATATGTGAAGCATCTGGGAATGTGTTAGTTTTGAACAGAGAGCATCTTTTTGAACAAGTGTGAAAAGCTTTGGAATTAGGTTTGTTAATGGAAAATTAACAGTTTTAAAATATTCAGAAAGGGATTTTGAGTCCCTCTGTCACTCAGTTTTCAGTACGTTGATCTCTATATGCAAGTAGAAGGATTTTTTTATAAACCTTTCAGGCTTTCATATTAAGGATCAAATAAGCATAAACCCTGCATTTTCCTTTTGTAAGTCACCTCTAAAAGAGATTATTTTAGAATAGTCTTTTGAGCATCACTTTCTTAAAATCTTATACTGTAAGGTATAGACATAAAATAATTGTAGGGATATCAAAGGATACAATACAGGCCATTATGATGCAGCTCTTATGTCTGCATGAGTCTGTACCAATACAAGTATAGCAAAACCACTGCAACTTCACTGAGGGGCAAAAATAGGTGACTTGGCTAATGTGTACTGCTACAGGATTATGTGGATAAAACAGACCATAACAGCTGCTTTATGCTTCTATGCTGCAACTCCCCCATCCCTTTTAAAGTAGCAGAAAGGTTTGTTTGCTATACTTACGGAGTTGTGTTTTGAAGTCTACCAAAAATTATCCATAACTACTACTGATCTTTGGGAAGGCAGCAGGTGTTGAGACTGATCAGTTTCTGTAAGAATCAGAATATATGCATCAGAGGTTTAAGTTGGGGAAGAGGGAGTGGGAGGAGAGGAGTCTTACTTGCCTGGGCTCTCTTTACTTGAGTGGCAGTAGGAACTGAGGAATAGGCAGCAGCATGGGTTCCCCAGGGTCTGTTCCTGGTGCCCTGTTCACCACCTGCAATGCATAGGGTCAGGACTATGTCCCCTATGGCAAAGCCTTCTGGTGGAGGGGGGTGACATTCCCCTCCCCACAAGGTACACTGCTGAGCATGGGTGCTGTGCCTGAGTGGTTTCTGTGGCTAGCAGCAGCACAGGGCTGCCCATGCCATGAGAGAGACTCTTGGAGGAAGGGGGAGCCTTACTGGTGCCCTCTAAGTTAGTTCCCTGTCCTGGTGCCCTGCCTGAGTACCCCTCAGTTACATTACTGATATGTATACTAGAGAATAATATGAAGAAAAGAAAATGAACATGTGTATGTATGTTGTGTGTGGAGGGTATTTCTGAGTATAGGTTAAACATTACTTAAAATATAACGGGTCAGAAATATTTCAGAAAATTAATTAAGCAGGACATTTAATAGAAAGCAATATAATTGCATCAAATCACTTATTTTGCAGATCAGCAGTTTATCCTGAAAAAGTGTCCTGCTTTACTTCAAGAAATGATTAACGTTATCTGTCAGTTGATAATAATGGCTCGCAGCCGTGAAGGTAAGGAAGAAGCTTTATATTTAAACTAATAAATCTCACTGTTCATTGGATCGCTGTTCCAAAAAAAAATGTTGCCTGGAGAAAACCTTGAGATGTGGGACTTAAAGAAATGTATATAAAATGTTTCTTGTGCATTATATTCTTATCACCATCATGAAAAAGTTCTCAGTTTCTTGCAACTGTTCCTGCAAGTAATTCCCAACCTGAGGTTATCGTTTCTTGCAATCAGTTGTGATCTGAAAGAGGGTCACTTGTAAGATGGTAATAAAAGCAAGCACATTTTTAAAGGTCAGAAGTTTAAAAAAATATCATGTGCTGAAGTAGTGCCTTTGTGCTCCCTGTTATCACTTATGTGGTGTATGATGTTTCCATTGTCATCCTCTCCCTCTACATTCTTCCTTTGTTGCTTTTTACATCTTTCATCTTTTTTTTTTTTTTTCTCGCTCATCTTATTTGCTCTCATGTTTCTTTCCCCCCCCCCTTGTAGTTTACAGCCTGTTCAATCTGTTTTCATTCTGAGCCTTTCAGGGGCAGCCATCTTAATCTAAATGTAATACTTTAACAGATCCCCTCTTAATACTCTTTAAAATCCTCTCCTCTTTTTTGCTGTAAACACTGTTAGAACAAAGAGAATCCATGGCTTCTCTGCATCACAGGCACTATTCTTTCATGCCTGCAGATAATGACAAAACACTTAAGGTTCTGATGCAGTCTTCAAGAACTTGATGCATTTGGCTACTAGAGAATCCTCAGCTGTATGTCTTCTTTCATCAGAATCGTATTCAAAATCCTTTTTAGAGGTTTTTTAGCTTTCTAAAGATTTCTTGCTGTCTGTTTTTAGGGAACAGCTTACCATGCAATATTATGCATGCCAGTGACCCAATAAGCCATGTCATGGGAATGACAAGGAAGGCTGAAATGGGCAAGGTCAGCAGGAACACTTAAATACATTATATCAATACCACTGAATTGTTATTTTAGATTAGTGGGACATGATTTGTAAAGAGCTAGCACAGAACAAGTTGGACAAAACCCTGCCCCTTTTAATAAGGGTAATTACTCTGGGGTTACTAAAGGATTTTATGCTTATTCTGAGAGGCCTCTCCTTCCCCAAGAGTATTTCTTTGGTTTTGGAGACATTTGCTAAATGATGACAGCTTACATGGTTTATTTGCTGCTTGAAATTTGGTTATGAATGTATTCATCCATCTATTTTAGCTGTCGTTATGGTGAAGCTTCTTTCCCCGTTCACTATTAATATATAATGCCCCCGGCCTGTGATATATAGAGAGAGTTCGATATTGTGGTGAAGGCATCATGCTTTTCCTATTAAGACAGAACAAGTCAGGGGTTGTTTCCACCTACAACTTTGTTTTCCTATCTTCAAGATAACTTTAAAATAATTTTTTAAAGTTTTTTTTTTTTTTTTTTTTAATGATCTTTGTATAAAAATTTGCTTCGGCTTTACTGAGGAACTGTAGAAGAAGATCAATATTAATTCTTCCCAAATGTGTAAAATAAAAGTTAGTGTTTGGTTGTGTTTTATTAAAAATTGTCATTTTCTGGTTATTCTGAAGAAAATCATGACACAGTAGATGGAACAATCACAGCTGAAGAAGAAATGTAGAAAACATGCTGCATATACTGAAAATTTATTTTAATATCCTTGGATAAAGAGCAAGATATAGATGCCTTACTGATTTATGTGAGTGACATTGAGCCTTTAGGCCCCTTATGTGCCAGAGGACTGGCACATATCCAGTTCAGCCCACAGGGCTACTCATCAGTTTGGAAATGTGAGAGCAGGGGAGCAGCAGTTAATGCTGCTACTGTTCCCACAGAATTCCAGACCACTGGGCAGCCCTGCAGACCATATGATATGGTTGTGTGGGTTACATCTAGTGTACAAGCTAAAGGTTGAGGACCCCGGCTTATACTGTTGAGACTTGGGCTGTACTCAGACGTTCAGTTTCTGTTGGGAGAATTGCCATTCTCCTTGTAGAAAACAGAAATGTGCAGATGTTCGTGGTTTTTTTCCCAGAACAAAAATGGCCGCTCTGGGAGAAAAATAAGCTGGGAACCACCAGGGTTAAATCACGCATACGAGAGTTTCTCCTGGGAAGGAAAAGGCTCCTGCGCCTTCCAGAGATCAGGGTCACCAGTCTGGGGAAGGTGTCAGAGGCAGCTGTTCCTATCATCTCATAACCCAGGAGATGAAGGATCTACTTTGAGTCCAGTCTGCTCTCTGCCTGCTTCAACCACCTAAGTTCCCTGTGTCAGAAGCAGGCAGGGGCTTTGACTTGCCAGTTCCTCTGCACTGCCCTCTACCTGCTTCCCCTTGCTGCACAGCTGCAAAGCCAGCCTGGCTGGGAGTTGGACTTGCAAGCCCAGCTCTGGTCTGTGCCTCCTTCCCCTTCCTCCTTCCATTCAACTGAGCAGTGGGGGTGGTGATTTTTGAAAGCCTGTGTGCCTGGAAACCAGGCTTGGGGAAAGCCTCCCAGTCCCCCTCTTACCCTTCTGCTGCTCCCATTGAGTGGTAATTTAAAAGCCTCTCTGCAAGGAGGTAGGCACTATAATACGCTTATGTATTAATTTTTTTAATTAGGTGCCAAAAATTCACAAAAGTTGTAGAGGACTACCTTGAGTCCTTGAGTCCAGTGAGGGGTGCCTCAAGTCCAAAAAGGTTGAGAACTACTGGGCAAGAGGAACGTGTGTACAGGCTAGCTCCTAGGCTGTTTTTCTACGAAAAGACATTTCTTCTGATAGAAATAAACATGTATGCAGCCTTGGAAAGAACTTAAAGAAACAAAGAGATATGCCCAACACACTTACATTTTCAATTAGTAAAAGAAGCTAAACCATGAAATATTTAACATGCCTCACCTACCAGCGTAAATGTCTTTCTGCTGAAGATGAAGGTGGTGCTGTAATATGGGTCTCTAATAATCATGTCTTATTATGCCAGTTTAAATAAATTGTAGTGCTGCAGGTGAGTGATTCCAGAATACAGTCTGCTGCTGAAGTTTTAAAGAGAGTCAGCCCACTGAAATCATGAAAATTACTGGCTAAGCCTCTAGGAACAGAGTTTGTTAAAATAGTAAGCCAGTTTTTGGTGGCAATAGGTTCATCTGTAGATGCAGACAATCTTTTGGGTGAGAGAGTTGGTGGGGGGTCCCACATTTAGAGTATTTTATAAAAAACTGAAGAACAGTTGATTTAGGAGTTAAAATATAGGGTAACTTATTTTTCTGTCTCCCAACATGAGTAAAAACAAAATGAGAAGATGAAATTATACTAGTTCTAAAAACCTGAAAGACGGGTTTGTGATATTTCAGTTTATTAAGTGAACTATATTTTTTGTTTAGTAGGTTGGTTTTATTATTTTTTATTATTTTAAATTATTTTTGTTAAAAATTGTACTTGTGTATCTAGCACACGTTAAATAATTATTTTAACTAATAAACATCTTTAAAATTCTGTATTTAATTGACTTCCAATTGTCATCCAAATCAGCTTGATCTACAACACGAGAGCCAAATTAATTATTATTTAGCAAAATCATTATCCACCATTTTCTAAAAAAATCAGAATGAATGCTAAGTTTAGGCTTATTTGCCTAAATGAAAGTAGTTTGATATCCTATATCTTTCTAGTTAATAGTACTCAATGTCATGTAAAACCTATGTTCAGTTGTTGCAAAGCAACATATTTTAATGATTATGCCAGAACAGCAGAGACTTCCCATGCCTAAGAAGGGTGACTGCGCCTAAAAGCTTGCCAAGAAATTTTTTTCTAACTACTCAGTTGGTGCCTACCAAATGAGAATAAACTTTTCTTGGGGAAAGAGGGAATGTGGACCAAACATACAGGAAAGTAAAACTGATTTAAAATCAGTTTCCTGGTTGTTAACTTAAATCATGATTCAAACCATGATTTTAAACCAGTACACATTTCCAAAAGAACAGTCCAGGCTATCAATTTCTGAGCAAGGCAGAGACATAAGGACTCTGTGTAGGTTTTTAAGACCTGACTAGGCAAAGCCTTGGCTGGAATGATATAGCTGGGGATGGTCCTACTTTGAGCAGAGGGTTGGACTAGATGACCTCCTGAGGTCCCTTCCAACCCTAATTTTCTGTGATTCTATGATAAGGGATTAAAAGAATGCATGTGAAAACTCTTTCCGTGTTTTAAATTTACTTTTGATTTGCTGAATTAAAACCCCAATTGGTGCTGGGCCTTTTAAAATATATATATATGGCTCTTAGGCTTCTCTTTTCCCTGTGACTCAGTAATGGCTAGCAAGCAAGGATGTCTAAGTAGCCATTTTTGGTCTTCTACATGATATTTTTGGCACTTATATGACTAGGAACAAAATTTCTACTTGCATGTAAGCCTGTATGTATAAACCATTATATACCAGCAAGGAGAAGGGCCTTTCTGTTTTTACCCCCATTTTCTAAGTGACTACCCCCCACAAAGCCAGACATCTGGGTTCTAGGGCCAGATGGGGTTTGAACCTTGGTTTTGTTGACTTCCCAGCAATCACCTTAAGTTACTTGTTATCCAAACCCACCACTGGCACCTTGCATTTAAGAGTCATTAAAAAAAATAGGTGAAGGGTAGTACAAGGCGGGGGGGTGGAATTTCTACCTCACTGGGAGCAAGACTTCAGGGTAAGACTCCAGGCCAACAATCACCTCACTGAACCACACACGTTCTTTTCCTGGCCCAGCAGGAACCTCCCTCTTGTTGTGGCTGCTATCTTCTTTGCACTGGAAGATAGTTCAGTGATAATGAAGGCAAGTGTACATACTATAAGGTAGGGGAAAGGATATGAAACCTGTGAAGACCTGTGTACCACAAACTTTCCGGTAGGGTTTTTTTGTTGTTGTTTTTGGTTTGTTGTCGTGTTACTGGTTTGGCTTCTATCAAGCACTCCTTTGCTATTTACGGGCAAAGTACAGATAGTCAAAAAGCCTGAGGCTGAATCAATTCAATCTTTGCAGGTTACTTTAAGCTCTATAAATTGAGCCAATAAGCAAGTGAACAGGCATTCACTTTTGATTCAGGAAATGCAGCCACATGCCTGCAGTGGCTCAGGCCAGAAGCAAGGGGGTGCTAGAAAACACCTTTCTGCTCAGCTGCAGCAGATAGCTTGTGCCAAGGCTAGCCCACCCACCCTATGAGGGGGAGTTTGCGGGGGAGGTGAAAAGCATCTTAGGGTGCTGGGGGACTAACTGTGAGTTAACTTGAGTGTGAAGGGGATCTGTGACAGAAGTTCAATAAACTGATTTAACTTATATCAGTTAAGTCTAATACTACATTATTTTTTTCTGTAAGAGACTACTACATGCTTGTATTGTGATAGGGAGATTTGCAACCTGCAGCAGGGAGCTGGGTCACAAGCTTTGGTCTGTGGTGGCCAAAGCTTGGCAACATCTGGTTTTTAGTCTGTGTCTGTGCCTACTCAGTTGCACGTGTGTCTGTTTCTTTTGATTACTCTCTGAAGAGAACTTTATTGCACTTCACACTGTTTGAAAATACAGGCAATACTTATATCCCTAAACTGTCCATTTTCCTATTCTCTACATTTTGTAAGTGTCTGCACACCCCAATTTTGCTCATGGGGTTAAATATTCTATGTGTTGCTAATATATTGGAGCTATAATATGGTTCACCTTTCATTTTTATTTTAGCTACTTATTTTAAAGCACAGGCCTCTCTTTCACTGGGTGGCAATTTTGTTTTTGGATTAAGCTCTGTTCTCTTCATCTCATGATAGATCAGTGCTGGTACTTCACATTTGGCCTTTCCATTATAGATTCACTGTAAATATTAAAATAATTGTTAATCTTATTTATAGCTATACATGTACCACAAACTGAGTTTTAAAATGTTGTTCCTTTTTTGGGCCGGGTACATTACCTCTTACCCCATCTGTCCCATGGGCAGCCTACAGGGTTAGGAGGGAAGCAGTCATTCAACCCTAACAACTATGAAACTGTATAGCACAATGTGAAAAAAATTAGCAGGCTATAAATTGTCCAGGCTATAAAGCCCAGGAATTCTTTACTTATTAAACAGACAAACAACTTATAACTTTTAAAGCAAGATTGATACTACTATTCAGAGGGTAATTAGTAGCTCAATTAAAATGTTATATTAAATTAACCAATATATTAAATTAAAATTTATATATAGCAAGATAATCTCCCCTTTATGGGCATTAGACTGAAAGTATTGTCTTCCTTCAGAATGCAATATATCACAAACTTCTAAAGGTACAGGAAAAAATATAAAAAGTGATGTTGTATATTTCATTCTCTCCAAGAAAGGGAGTTCCGTGCTCCATCATTGGGATCTTTGGAAAACTGCATGAAGCTTTCCCAGATGACTGTCCAGGGTCTTCAGCAGTTCAAATCTCCGCTTCTGCAGCTCCCACACATTGAAGAAGACAATCATAGGAGAGTTTCCAATAATAAAAAGGTATGAAGCTCTTGATAAAGGAAGGATGAGCATGACTAAGTATTATTTCCTTTACCGTGACACTGTTTATGAGTTGGCAAACTTACTGATTTATAGCTTGAAACATACATGTATTCATGAATACCTGGATTGCATGGTTTCTTAAAATGCATCTGATTGTCTTATAAATGAATTTTGGAATGACTGTGATACATGTTCTGAGTTAGAATCCATAGTATAATTAATTTTGGGGTAGGTGTGCTGGACAAAAACAATATCTTGCTTCTTCAATAAGGTTAGACTATTAGATGATCTTTTCTAACCTTATGTATAGCTTAGACAATCGAATTTCCTCCAGTTAAACTTGTATTATGCCCAACAGCTTGTGTTTGAAAATTAAAGTACATCTTCCAGAAAGGCTTGACTTGAAGCCATCAATCAACACTGAAATTATCAGCAATCAGCTTTCCTTGGTAGTTTGTTCCAGTGATTAATCACTATCACACTAATAAATTGCCTTATTGGTAATGTAATTTTGTCTGGTTTTCAAATCTAGTCATTGGTTCTTGTTATGCATCTCTGCATAGGCCAGAGAACTTCTTAGTACCTGGTATTTTTCTCCCTGTTGAAGTGTTCAAACACTGTAGTCCACTCATCTCTGTCTTCCTTTTAGTAAACTAAATGGATTGAGATCCTTAACTTGCTGCAGGGTATTTTCTCCAGCATTTAAATTCATTTTAGTGTGTATAGATTTCATAGACATTAGGGCTGGAAGGGACCTTGGAAGATCATGGAGTCCAGCCCTCCTCCCGAAGGGCAGGAAGTCAGCTGTGGTCATAGGATCCCAGCAAGTTAAGCATCCAATTTTTTATTGAAGGTGTTCAATGTAGGTGCTTGAACCACCTCCGATGGCAGGCTATTCCAGCCCAAGGGGGCTCAGACAGTGAAGAAATTCCTCCTTATGTCCAGCCTGAAACAGTCTTGCAGGAGTTTATAACTGTTCGACCTAGTCATCCCTTGGGGCGCTCTGGTGAGCAGATGTTCCCCCAGATCCTGGTGAGCACCCTGATAAACTTATAGGTGGCCATCAGATCACCTCTGAGCCTGCGCTTTTCCAGGCTAAAGAGCCCCACAGCTCTCAGCCTGTCGTCGTAAGGTCTGTTTTCCTGACCTCTGATCATGCGTGTGGCTCTTCTCTGGACTCTCTCAAGCTTCTGCATATCCTTTTTGAATTGTGGGGCCCAAAACTGGACACAGTACTCCAGCTGTGGCCTCACCAAGGTTGAGTACAAGGGGAGAATGACATCCCGGAATTTGCTTGAGACGCATCTATGGATGCAAGCCAGTGTTTTGGTCGCTTTACTAGCCGCAGCATCTCATTGAAGGCTCATGTTCATCTTGTGGTCAATGATGACCCCCAATCTTTCTGTATCCCCCCCCAATTTTTTAACATCGCTTTTGCAATGTGGACATTAGAACTACACCATTTTCCAATGCCAGTCAAAACAGTATCATATAGAGGAAAAACAGAGTTCTTCCCTTCTCTTAATCTTGACCTGTTTAGACATGCAGTGAACATATTGGCTGTTTTTGCCAAAGCTTCTCACTGGTCCACTGTGTTGAGGAGCTAGCCCACTGTGACCACTGAATCCTTTTTCTGAGACACTATTCCAGGATGCAACTCCCCATTTTATAGGTATGACCTGTGTTTCCTTTTTAAGTCAGTGGTTCTCATCCTTTTGAGACCCAAGGGTTACCACTCATTAGACTCAGGGCTCACTCAAAAATGCCAGCTCTTAGCTTTCATGGATTCATAGATAGATTCATAGATGTTTGGGTCGGAAGGGACCTCAGTAGATCATTGAGTCCGACCCTCTGCCCTGGGCAGGAAAGAGTGCTAGGGTTAGATGACCCCAGCCAGGTGCATGTCTACCCTTCTCTTAAAGACCCCCAAGCTAGGGGGGAGCACCGCCTCCCTTGGAAGCCCATTCCAGACTATGGCAACCCTAACCGTAAAGAAGTTCTTCCAGATGTCCAACCTAAATCTGCTCTCTGTCAGTCTGTGGCCATTGTTCCTAGTTACTCCAAGGGGTGCCCTGGTAAACAGAGCATCTCCTATTCCTTGCTGCCTCCCCTGATGAATTTATAGGCAGCCACAAGATCACCTTTCAGCCTTCTCTTGCAAAGGCTGAAGAGATCTAGGTCCCTCAGTCTCTCTTCATAGGGCTTTGCCTGCAGGCCCCTAACCATACAAGTGGCCCTCCTCTGGACCCTCTCAAGGTTATCCACATCCCTCTTGAAGTATGGCGCCCAAAACTGGATGCAGTACTTCAGCTGTGGCCTGACCAGTACCACATAGAGGAGAAGTATCACCTCCCTGGACTTGTTTGTGATGCACCTGCTAATGCATGATAGAGTGCAGTTAGCTTTACTGATGGCTTCGTCACATTGATGGCTCATATTCATCTTGGTGTTAACAATGAATCCGAGATCCCTTTCCGCTGCTGTGCTACTGAAAAGGCCCTCCCCCAGCCTGTAAGTGTGCTGTTAATTTCTTCTCTCTCGGTGCAGCACTTTGCACTCATATCTGGGCTGCAGAATAATAGAAGTATTCTTCAGTTGCAAAAACTCAAAGACCATGGCAGGTCATAATGTTTTTCACATAGTAGATTTCTGTTTCATAGCTCTGGTTAATCTTGTGAATCATATATAGGCATTTGAACACTTAATACTACTAATATTGCATGGCACCCTTTAAAGGTTCTTATGGCACTCTGGCTGTGTGTAACTGCCTTAGATGTATGACCTGTACATTTGGCTATATTAAAACACATTCTCTTTGAATGGACCTATATTATCGTGTGATACAGAATGCTCTGAATTACTGCTACCCATTACTGTCATTTATTACCAGGGATGCTGGCTTTCCCTGATTTAAAAAAAAAAAAATTTTTAAAATTGCAAAATCTCTGATTTTAAAAAATCACAAATTCTGTCATAAAAACTCTAAAATCCACGATTTAAAATGAAAGGCCCCTCACTCCTCCCCTCCCCTGTTCCCCTCAGACCTGCCAGAGGGGGCCCCCAGCTGCCAGGGCTACAGGGCCAGGGACCCAGGTCTACAGCACCCTGCCCCACGCAGGAGGCAGTGGCTGCTGCAGCAGATCAGAGCCCAGCTTGCCTGCCTGCTGCCTGCCTGCTGTGGGCTCAGACAGAGGGAATGGGAGGGTGGTTCCCTGCTGCTGCGCACACTCCTGGGGGACATGGGGGGGACCCATACCTCCCAGATCTGTGTAATGGACAGGCTACAGGCTTGGGCTCCCACCCTGCTGCCCTCCCCTGAGGCCTCCGCAGCCCAGTGCTTGCAACCTAGCACTGCAGGAAACAGTGGGGCCACATGGGGATCTCCTTGCCACTGCAAGCCCTGTGCTGCCCTGGTGATGCATTTGCTGCATGTGCTTCAGCACTAGGGATGGTGGCGCAGGGTTGTGCCCCCTCACTGTTGCTGTGCGTGCAGGGGATGCTGTGCCAGGGCAGTGTGGAGCTTGCAGTGGCAAGGAGATCCCTGCATGGCCCTGCTCTGCCCTGCAGCCCTGGATTGCGCCTGCTAGCCTGCGGAGGCCCTCGGGTGGGGCAGCAGTCCGGGAGCCTGAGCCCACAGTGGGTAGCCCACTCTGCCCCTGCCCCATGCACAGATCTGGGGGGAATGGGCCCTCCCTTTGCCCCCTGGAAGTATGTACAGCAGTGGGGTGCCAGCCCCTCCCCCGACCCTGTGGACAAGCCACCCGCAGCCCTATCCTGCTCCCTGCTGGGATCCTGTGGCTGCATGTTGCAGCCCCAACCCCAAGCCCCACACACTGCCTGGCTGGGCAGCAGTCCCAGCCCTAGCCCTGGCCAACTCCTTCCCTCCCTCCCTTCTGGGGGCCTCAATCCTCCCCTCCCCCCTCCCCATGGGAGCTGCTCTCCAGGCTGCCTGGTGGCCATGTGCATATACATGGACCAGGTGCCCCCTGCCTGACCACCCTCCCTTCGCTCCTTCCCAGCCCCTTGCGGGCTAGAACTCTGACAGCGTGCAGCAAGCTCTCTGCAAAACTTCAAAATCCATGGGTTTCTCTGCTAAAATGAGAAATCCGTGGTTTCCTCTAGTAAAGAGGAAAATCTGCAGTTTTCTCTGTTTCCTCGTGGGAAACAGAAAACTCAGATCCCTATTTATCGCTCTGCTATTTGATGGTGTCTGCAGATTTTATCAGCAGTGACTGTTTTATGTATAGACTACCATACCAGTGTATAAAATACATTTCTCTTTATTAATTTCTTAACATTGCAACATATAGCAAAAAGTTTAGAATTTTATTTGTGCAAAATAGAACCAGAAAATATAGAAGTAGGTTTAATAGGGTGTTCAAGCTATTTTGCCTCATTTACTGAAATGTCCAGTTAAAATAATAGGTACTGTATAAATTATTACTTCAGTTTTAACAACAATGATTTGAATGCAAGTACAGTAAGCATGAATAGGACATGTATTTTTTTGTTGGTTTATATTAATTTTTTTAAACATCAATTTTCCAGTGAGTTTTTAGTGTGTATGCATCAAATGAACAGTTTGCACTGCTAGGATATAAGCAATATATTATTAACTAGAGTTTCATTTTGACAAGATTTTTCTGTAGTGTGAATTTTTTTTCTTTTCTTCTTTCCCTTTTTTAACCAAGCACAAAATTAAAAGTATCCAAGACTTGGTGAGTCTGAAAGAATCTGACCGCCACAACTTACTACATTTCCTAGAAGATGAGAAATATGATGAAGTTATGGCTGTCCTTGGCAGTTTTCCACATGTCACCATGGATATAAAATCACAGGGTAAGTGGGAGGTCCTTTCATGCACATGTCTTCCCTCTTGACAACTTGATAGTCTGTTGGCAGTAATCTGCTCGGAACTCTTAAACACAGTTCATTATATTATTTATGTAACCTGGAAAAGGGTAGATGGGATCTTACATGTCAACTTTATAGCTTGAGAAACTCAAGTACATCTAAACGTCTGACAGATTCCTAGGTTAGCAATAGTTTCCTCAAGAGGTATTGATGGTAGTGTTTGATTTAGTGTTGTGCAAACCTAAATGTGTGTGTGTGTGTGTGTCTGGGTCATTAATGATCCTCTGTGTGTGTGTGTGTGTGTGAGAGAGACTGAGACTGTCTTGTGCACAAATTCTACCTTGGATAGCCATATTGTAATTAGTTAGTGTTCAGTCTGAATTGAATACATTGTTCTCTTTTTTTCTGGTTTTCTGAAATTTGTTATATGGGTGCTGCAAAGTTATTTTTAAACGTAGTAAATTGATCATTCAGACATCTTCCTAATGGAAAAGCGTAATGTTAATCTACCTCTGAGACATTCAGAAGACTTGGAAATATTTGCAAAATAAATACGCTTTCATTATGAATATCAGTGTTGTCAGAGTCAAAAAGTATGAAACTATTTAAAAAAAACAAAGGCTAAATGGAAGTATTTCTTTTCTTTTACCTTAGTTTTGGATGATGAAGACAGCAACAATATTACAGTAGGATCACTAGTCACTGTTTTGGTCACTTTAACAAGACAGACAATGGCAGTAAGTAGTCAAGAAATCTCCTATTTTATATTGCATTGTGGGGATAAACTGGATTTCTTGTGTTGGGAGCTAACTGCTTAATTTTATTCATAATTTTGTTTGTTTTTAAAATATTCTTAAACACTGCTATTGTTAAAATTATTAAATCACTTCTCCTCAAGACAATCTGTTTTCATGTTAGAAATGCTAGAGAGAAGTATTTAGCCATATTAATTTGAAGTCAGTCAGATACACACCTTTATAGACTAACTAAATAAGATATATATTTAGTTAGTCTATATTTTAAAAACGCTTATTTTCACTAAAGATCACTAATCTCTTAATTTAGTTATAGACTAAATAAGAGAGAGAGATCTCTCTTGTTTAGTTAGTCTGTAAAGGTGTATATCTGCCTTCTGACTGACTTCAGACTAACATGGCTAAATCTCTCTCTCTCTCTCGCCACAAGCTTTTGTGTATCCAAGTTCACTTTTAATCAGAAACCTTAGAAGCCATTCTATTCACTCTATTCACTGTCTTTGCTAGCAGCTCCCCCATGCTTCTCTTTTGGGGCAGTTTTGCTGCCTGGGAAATGCAGCCCTGCAGGGGCGGGCTGCCTTGCTGCCTGCGCAGGATCCAGGTGCCCTTAAAAGCCCATGCTGGGGCTTCTGTGTGGGACAGCAGGCGGGCTGGGACTGCGTCTGCCCCCAGCACCCAGTATAGCTTTCCCTGCTCTACCCACTTCTGTCCTGTGTAAGCATCTGGTGGTTCTGCACAGCTCAGGCCTGGCAGGCTGGGTGCAGTGTAGGTGGAGGCTCAGCTCTCTCCTTGACCCACCTGATCCAAGACCAAGCGGGCTTCTAAGGGCGCCTGAATCCCGGGTTGGCAGTGAGGCATCCCACCCCTGCAGGGTTGCATTGCCTGGGCCAGCAAACCCACCCTGTGAGAGAGGCATGGGGGAGCCACTAGCAAAGGCCCTGTCTGTGCTGTGCTGTCCCCTTCCCCTGCAGGGAGTCACAGGGGGGGCTTGTCCCTTGTGCTTTGACAGGAGCCCTTGTGTCTCCTGTCCCCTCTACCAACTTAGTGCACCCTGACAGGAACTGCTGCTGCCAGAGCCACTGCTGCAGTTCCAGCATCTGTACCTTGCAGAACAGTACCTTCTGTGTCATCTTCTTGGTGGCGCCTGGTGGCAGTGCGGGGCCCCATGGGTAGAACTCTGGCCCGCTCTCATCTGACGCTGGGGAGACAGGAACACAGGGAGGGAGCTAGAGCTGGGGCCGGAGCTGGGCCAACTGCATCTGGGAGGGACTGGAGGCTTCAACCCCCTCAGCCAGTGCTGGGCATTGCCCAGCTATGCTGCCACTGCCTTCCAGGGGCTGTCCAAAGTGCTGACCAAGGCAGCCCAGTGAGCCACCTTAAGGCATCCACATTTAGACACACGCCTAAATCGCCTTAATGTGCCTTAGGTTAAATGAATTAAGTTTAGGTGTGTGTAAATTCATGTGTAGACATGCCTCCTGTTTAATACTTGCCCTGATGTAAATGATTAATTTTCTTATGGTTTTTCCATGGCCTATACTATATTATACTGATTTATCTTTAGAGAATTCCCCAAAAGTGTAAGGGGAATTATCCTCATTTCTTGGATGGAGAAATGAGGCCCTAAGATTAGGCTAACAAATACCTTATCCAAATCTGGGTACCTAATTTTTTCAGAGTACTTTGCATTAGTTATTACTTTGAGTTCAAAGTATGCAGTTAGCTGTGAGTTCTCCACATTGTAAATAATACTGTGGTTAGGCAATTACAATATGCAAGTTGGATAACTTAAACAGGACTGTTGACAATCCTTCACATCTCTCTAGGGACTTGATTTGGCCATCCAGAAAATGAGGAACACGTAGTTAGGCTTTAAACAGGCTTGTCGTTATAGGCAGTTCTGATTGTCCTGGGATTCAGCTCAAATCAAAACAGCCCTTTATATGTGTAGCCCTTCCAAGCTGCATTGCTGCTTCTCTGTCAGTAGGCGGCCACAGAGAGCATATAGCCTGACAGACTTGTCTCTGGGACGAAGGACAGTTATGCTAAATGAGCCGCAATTAACTTATAGATGCACATACCAATATCTGGGAAAAACTATTAGTGCATTTTATTTCTCATACTTCACAGGTACTTGAAATGGGACTAAAGGCTTTCTCCTGGGATAAATGCAGCCTCTGTTTACAACCAACCACTTATGTGGTCTTTATTGATCACTTACATGAAGTCTAGTTTTGGATTTGCTTAGCATCACATAGTAATTCTGAAAGATAGGGATAGAATCTAATTCTTCAGGGCAGCATGTATATGTATGTGTGTGTATATAGTGGTGTTTCATTTTAATCATGGAAAATGTGGATTTTGGATTACTTTTGTGAGGAACAGTCAGCATGGATTCACCAAGGGCAAGTCATGCCTGACCAACCTGATTGCCTTCAATGATGACATAACTGACTCTGTAGAGGGGTAGAAAGCATTTGATGCAATATACCTTGACTTTAGCAAGGCTTTTGGTACCATCTCCCACATCATTCTTGCAAGCAAGTATGGGTTGGATGAATGGACTATAAGGTGGATAGAAAGCTGGCTGGATTGTCAGGCTCAATGGATAGTAAATCAATGGCTCGTTCTCTAGTTGTCAGCCGGTATCAAATGGAGTGCCCCAGGGATCAATCCTAGGGATGGTTTTGTTCAATATCTTCATTAACAATCTGGAAGATGGGGTGCATTCTACCCTCAGCAAGTTTTCAGATGACACCAAGTTGAGCAGTGTAGTAGGTGCACTGGAGGGGTAGGGTTAGTATTCAGAGTGATCTACACAAATTGGAGGATTGGGCCAAAAGAGATCTCATGAGGACAAGTGCAAAGTCCTACACTTAGGATGGATGAATCCCATGTACTGCTAAAGCCTGGGGGGGACTGACTGATTTAGCAGCAGCTCTCCAGAAAAGGACCTGGGGGTTGCAGTGGACAATAAGCTGGATATGAGTCAGCAGTGTGTCCTTGTTTCCAAGAAGGGTAACAGCATATTGGGCTGCATTAGTAGGACTGTTGCCAGCAGATCGAGGGAAGTAATTATTCCACTCTAGTCTCCATTACTGAGGCCACATCTGGAGTACTGTGTCCAGTTTTGCGCTCCCCCCCCCAATAGAAAGGATGTGAACACGTTGGAGAGAGACTAGTGGAGGGCCATGAAAATGGTTCAGGAGCTAGGGCACATGACTTCTGAGGAGAGGCTGAGTGAACTGGGTTTATTTAGTCTGCAGACGAGAAGACTGAAGGGGGATTTGACAGCCTTTAACTGCCTGAAGGGTGGTTCCAAAGAAGATGGAGCTAGGCTGTTCTCAGTAGTGACAGATGACAGAACAAGGAACAATGATCTCAAGTTGCAGCAAGGGAGGTTTAGGTTGGATTTTAGGAAAAACTTTCTCATTAGGGGGATAGTGAACCACTGGAACAGATTACCTAGAGAGGTGGTGGAACCTCCATCCCTCAAGGTTTTTAAGGTCCAGCTTGACAAAGCCCTGGCTGGAATGATATAGTTGGGGATGATTCTGCTTTGAGCAGGGGGTTGGACTAGATGACCTCCTGAGTGAGGTCTGTTCCAACCCTAATTTTCTATGATTCTGTCCTGCCAGGCTACTGGTAGATAACCAGAAGTTGGGGGTTTGGCTAGGGGTAATTGTCTGGGCCCTGGTGAGCATGAGGATTGGAGCCAGGAGGATGAACAAGGGTTGATGCATCCCCGATTGCCCTCTGTCCGCTTTGCCATTTGCTACCATTGCAGTCCCACCTTCTCAGCTGCCAGCCCCACTGCTGCTCCCTTGTGGAGCAACTGCTGCTGTGGTATGCACCATACTAGAACCAAAACCACTCCCTGCCTTGGCTGGATTCAGCCTGCAAGAAATTCTGTGGTCTAGGTCTGACAGCCCTTCTTTAATGTGATGGGGTCAAGTTCAGGTAGCACATACACCCTATACTGGTTTTTCCTAGCTTGTATTTCTTAACCTGAATGTGTAACTTTATTAGTACTTGTGAAAAAAAGATTGACTAGGTCAAATTTTTGCTAGTAAATAGGCAGGACTGTTGACAATGCCAGTGTCTTTAAATGAAAAACTGAGTCTCTCTTTGTTATGGCAACTCTGATATTCTTTCTTAGTAGCTTTAATTGTATCTTTGTTCTTATTCTGATTGAATATAAGATTAGATGAATTTATTTTCCATAGGTTTCCTGCTTTATTCAGTATGTGGGTGTTCTGGGGATGGATCAGGGATATGTGATAAAGATAGCTGTCATCTGTAAGACCTCTTCCTCATTTGTTGCAGATTATTCATTGTTTAGAGGTGTCCAAGATCTGAATGTTTCATTGATATCTTTGAGATCTCATGCTAGTACTAGGTATTCATAGTACTGTCAGTAAATCATCTTTGCAATCTTAGTACAGGACAGTTTTCTGTAAGAAATTAAGTGGCTAAATTTTTGTGCCAAGTGTTAGCTTCCAAAGCTAAACAACAAATGCAAAAAATGTATTCAGTTATGCAGGAGTTTCATGGTTTGGGGCAGGGAGGGGGGCATAAAGACTGTTTTCTGTCATTTGTTACACTTTGCTATTTATCATGCTTCTGGCTTGATTTTTGCTCTTGAATCCATGAATAGTATCCCAGATGTTGAGTTGTTCTTTTTTTGGTACTTTTGTAACTTTTGCATTTTATTACCGCTGCTTAATTTTGTGATGCAGAATTTTTATATTTTATAGGTTAAATAAATGTTTAAGGACAAGACAGGACTATCATTATAAACCTTTTAACACAAGTACTATTATGTTAGTATTGCAAAGATTTGTACAAAGGTTTGAATTTATGCTTTTTAGTACTAGTAAATTAGTTTTCTGTGGTTATTATCACTGAAAACAGAGTTCTTTATACTGAAGAAAAAATTCTATTTTAGCCCATTTACATTCAGTTTGATATCAGAGTGACAGTATAGCTCTCCAAACATCAATTTTGTTTGGCACAGATGGAAACTAATGGACTTTTACTTTCTTCCATAATCAGGAAGTGTTTGAAAAGGAACAGTCCATCTGTGCAGCAGAAGAACAACCTACTGAGGATGGGGTAAGTGAAGAATGAAGCCATGGTATAGTATTCATCTTCCTGCCTAAGAAATGAACTTTCATTCAGGTTTTGAATGACTCATTCATGCACTTCTCACTTAGCTCTTCACAAAATCCTACAGAACTTTGGCTTACAAGATAAAGCTTTTAAATCTGTGAATCTGGTTGTCCCAAATTTAAAACATTTATTTTAACTGCTGTTTAATCACTGTGTTTTCTTACAGCAAGGAGATGCCAACAGAGTTAAAAGCAAAGGTTGGCAACAAAAGAATAAAGGAACCAAGAAGGCTGCAAAATCAAAGAAAAAGAAACCTTTGAAAAAGAAACCTGCACCTCCACCTTTGCAGCAGCCAAAACAGCAGAAACAAAAGCAAGCTAATGGGGTTGGTCTTTAATTCATAGACTTAATTTCAAGGCTAGAAGGGACTGTAAAATATAGTCTCTTTTTTACTGAATATATTGGGCCATTAAATTTCACCCTTACACTTGCCCTGAGCCCAGTAGCTTGGGTTTGACTAAAGCATTTGTTGTGGAAGGGCATCCAGTCTTTATTAGAAGTCACCAGTAGATGGAGAGCCTGCTGCCTAGGTGGCTTGTTCAGTAGTTGATCAACATGGCTATTAAAAGTATGTGTCTGATTCTAAGTTGAATTTTTCTGGTTTCAAGTTCCTTCCATTAGTTGTTCTTATGCCTTCCTCTGCTAAATTAGAGTCCTTTAGTAACTGCCACTTTTCCTCTTGAAGATGCTTACACACCATAATCACATCCACTCTCAGTCATCTTTTGATGAATTTAGTAGATTGAGTGCAGTTAATCCCTCTATATAAGACATTTTCTCCATCTTGCCAGTAATTTCTGAGGGTACTTTTCATTACTATCTCCAAGGTTTTGTCATCCTTTTTGAAATGTGATTCTAAAACTGAATTCAGTTTTCCAGTATCCATCTCTCCAATTCTGTAATACGGAAGTAAAATAGCCTTTATATATCTACTAAGTAGCCTTATTTGTCATAAACTTATGCTTATTTCACTAGCGTGACCCCCCTAAATCCTTTCTAGAATCCCTGGTTTCTATGATAAAGTTCCCCATTCTATAGATGTAGTATATAATTTTGCCTTCAGCTGAATTAAAACACTTTTTGTTTTGAAAAGGCATCACTTAGCAAGAAATCCAGGTTACTCTCTGAATGCAGAATTGGATTTTAAAGCACTTTGCTTTTAATATTGAAAAGTGAACTAAGGCCATATACAGACATTCAGTTTCTCCAGGGAGAGATGCTGCTCTCCCAGTAGAAACCACACGTGTATATATATATTCAGGATTTTTCTCCCAGAATAAAAATGGGTGCTCTGGAAGAAAAATACCCTGAGAACAACCTGGGTTAAAATATTCCTGGAAGAGTTGATGTCTGTACATGTTCTGTTCTGAGAGAAGCTACAGCACAGTCCTCCAGTATCCCAGGGTATTTTGTCCCTCCCCATCCCCACCCCAGGAGATAGCCTGTTGCTCACTGGACTCAATTGCTTTAGCCAGGCAGGAAGCAGAACACCTCCTTTGCAATTCCCACATTGTGCTACAGGGAGACACAGGTTGACCCTGAGCAGTCTGGGTTAGCCCATCAGAGCTGCCCTGTGCACTGCTGCTATCTGTCTCCAGGCAGAATGAGGGAGCTTGTAGAGCATGCTGAGCTCTGTGCACATGGGACCCCTGGCTGTGTAGCATCAGCACTGCAAGGTCTCTGCTCTTCAGGGGCTTAGCATTCAAATGTGTGTTCAGACATTTTGGGGTAAGTTTTTCTACTAGGAGAACAAACCCAGGAGAATTCTCCCAGATCATTTGAATGTGTGCACACAACCTAAATATGAGTTCTGTATGCATCTTGGACATTGCAGTTTGTTCAGTACAATGAGAGATTAATTCTCACTTGGATGTCAGATGTAATCATGAAGTTATTTTGCATTTCATACAAGGGAGACTAACTGACACAGCATGGTTCCCGCCAAATATTGTTGGGTCAGATATTAAGTACAAATCTTGGTATAGGACTTGAAATCCCACCGTCAGACTTGGGGAAGCAAAATTCTACCCTTGAGAATAAATACAGTCAAACTAAATTACAGAGTTGCTCTTTTATGTCTGATTTAGGAAGTTGTGGTAAAGGAGGAAGATGAAGACATTTCTGATAAAGGGAGTGAATCTGATGAAGAAGAAACTAACAGAGACTCTCAGAGTGAAAAAGAGGATGGAAGCGATAGAGATTCTGACAGAGAGCAAGATGAAAAACAAAACAAAGATGATGAAGCTGTAAGCCTCATTTTGTGACGGAGGGTGGTGCTGGTTCTAAGGTTTGGGGGAGCAAGTATTTTTATCTCACGCTCACCACTAGTGCAGGCTGAGCAACACAAGGTGGAAGGAGTAGCATCTAAATCTCTCAGGAGAAATTTATATCAAGCCTTGTTTTGCCAGTTGGAGTGTGGCAATGAAGCTTGTTCCTTAGGGAGAACAGTCAAGAATCCTTATGGAGGGGAAAACGAAGTGTTAAAATCACAAGAGAAATGAACAGCTTGATTTTTAGGGAAAGAATGTTCTGAAGTTTTTCAACTTCTTTTGACAGTTAATTAACTCAGATGCAGTAAGATTCCATGCCTACATGGAGCTGTATTTTGCTGTATAGACAATACTCTCTGGTATACGGTTTCCTTGTGATTTTAAAGTAATTGATACACAGGAGCTGTTAAGTCTTGTATAATGCATGCTACAAACACGCAGTGGCAGGAGGAGAATTGGTATACATGCTTCTGTATAGGAAATCTGGTTATTGAGAATTAAGCTGATGTACATTAACTCCTACTAAGCTCAGGAAGGGGTTTGGCGCTATTGTGCTAGGCACTGCTCTCATGCCATAAAGCTGATGTCTGCACCAAAGATCATAAATCTAAAGTAGAAGATGAGAGAAAGCAGGTGGCTGTAACAAACAGTGTGAGACAGTTAAATGCCGTAAATAATGATTGCCTACCAACTGTTTAGCCGTCATTGTTTTGTATTGATGATTGTAAAAAAGAGATTTGTGGAAGAACAATGTGGGTGGTCCTTCTGATTTTTTTTTTTTTTTATATTGAACTGGCTTATTTTAAGGGCCTCTATGTAGCTGAGCTATAGTATGTTTCCATGCTGTTTGATTTTTTTTTTTTCTTTTAAACTGTTCAATGGAATTTGACCACTGACTAAACTTGCCTTTTTCTTATATAACATACACGTTGGCATAAGTGTTTCTGTGCTATCTGTACACTATTTTGGAAGTACTGGGATTTCATTTTTAATAAATAAAAATAAAAGGTATAACTAGGGTTACAGCATAATTTTTTTACATCCTTGTTGTCTTTTAACAGGAATGGCAAGAATTACAACAAAGTATACAGCGAAAGGAGCGGGCTCTTTTGGAAACCAAATCAAAGATAACACATCCTGTTTACAGCCTTTACTTTCCTGAGGTCAGTAATATCAGGCTTCCTTAGAGCTTTTCAAGATGAGACTTAATTCAACAAAAGTATACAATTAATAGTTACATTTACTTTAAAATCACTTAACTTACATGGGGCAACATTGTTTCCAGTCATGCCTTTAAAAAAAAGAAAGTGGTTGTGCAATGTAGCTTTTTTTTGTGTGTACTTGTTTTGTTTTTGGAAAAATATCCTTTTTCACTGGATTATCAAGCCTTGTGTTGAACTCTCAAGGTCCTGTTGAGCAGACCTGGCAACATGACATCTGGTCCACTTTCTTCTCCAGCATCACACAGCTCTATTTTCATATACCACCCTATTCCCTAACAGTTCTTCCCCCTTGGTGTTCCAGTAGGCTTAAAAGAGAAGGTAGTCAGGGGCCTCTCTTCTCTGCAGTATTCCCTAATCGGGAGAAGCAAATCACTTCTTTCCCCAAATTGCTTTGGTTGATGGGTAAGCCATGCCAGGCACTTTTCTTTCTGTTGCTGTTTCTCATGGAAAAATGAAGGTACAGGAGAGTGTGAGGACCAACAGAAGAGAGTTGAAGTGTGCTCCTCGTGGCCCTCCATTTCCTTACCCCTTTCAGAGCATGCCACTCAAGTCCATGTCAGTGACTGCACTGACTTCATTCTTTGACCAGCTTTCCAACACCTGAGCCCCTTGTCAGTGCCCTCTCTTCTGTTGGGAGGAAGGCTGGAGAAATAGAACTGAGTTGTTTTGGATCAGCAGAAAGATGGGATATAGCACAGGAACAATCTAATGACCAACAGCAGTGATGTCCCAACACAAGAATACCATATGTACTGGCACCCTGCTTGCTGAATACTGAACATGTGTACATTATATGATAAATTCTGATCTCATTGCTAGGAAAGAGTTCTGGTTTGGGTCTGGTCTAGTGAGTAGGAGCTGCCCAACCTCAAACACTCAGCCTTCTTTACACAAATCACCATGGAGTTGCTAAAGGTTTCCCCCATTTCGCAGTTCCTCTGAGGAATTGTTCCAAGACATTGTCTTTACTTACCCCTCACTAAGCATGTTGGATCAGTCATGTATGCCAGCAGACTATTTACAGTTACCATCACAAGAGCATCATACAGGGTTGAAGGCAAAACTTGCAAAACTCAGGATTATGGTGAGGTATACTTGTAAGTATGTGTTTATCTCTCCTTACATAAGGTAAGTCTTCAAACTTGCTTCAACTAATCTTTCCACTGTTTAGTACAACTGCATTTAACACTGTGCCTCCATTTGCAGTGTATGCAGATAAATGCTACACATTGTCCATATATTATTTATGATACCACCTGTACTGGATAATATAAGCCCAAGGGGGCAGACTTAAAGTTGCATTGTAGAGGTGGCATGTACCTTAATTCTGTTTCCTAGTTTTCACAGGCTTAAGTGTGATCAGATTTAGCATGTTGGAAGGGCAGCTGTTGCCATGAGGCACCCTTAATTCTGCTTTAACAAAGTTTTTGGGCAGTTGATTGGTCTGGGTTTGCCAGGGCTGTAACTTCATTCTATGCATATTCCTAAATAAATAATTCTCTTCTGTTCCCTCAGCCAGATATTCAGAAACTGCACAGATTGCAGTTTTGACATTTTTAGGTAAAAATCTGCCCTGGTATTCCAACTTCATGAACATACTGGTTCCCTGGCATGCCTACACTTGCACCCATCTGTTAAAGGGCACTTTGCCCGCTTCCATGGTAGCGTGCCAGCTTCAAGCAGGCATACGCTGTAAATTCCAACCAATGATCAGTTTTTAAAAAGAGAAAGAGAGAGTGACACTTCTGTGAAATTGTCCCCTGTGTGACAAGCAATAGCAAATTAGGGTTGGATGTTTAATTACAAGGCGTTGTATCTGTTGAACCCTGTGAATGCTGTATCAGTGAGTGCCTCCTGGTTTTTTTTTTTTGTGGGAGGGTGGAGTTGGTTTCTTACTAACAAAAATAATGATTAATAATATTAATCCCAACCTGGTGGCTTAATTCCTGCCCCAGAGAACATAACTTTCACTCAGTGTGTCTAAGAATGTATGGGAAAGAATATTTTAATAACACAGCATTATAATGCACAACCTTGGTTATCTCTTGAGACATTACTGATGAGAAATGGCAAGTAGCATTTCACTGTAAGGGATCTAATTGATGAAGTCCCTTCTTAGTATTTGTCTGTGTGTACTTCATACGTTCTTATCTCATACATACAGATATATCTTCTGCATAGGATCCTTCTTCTCTACTAATTAAAAAAAATAATCTGCTCATGATGCCTTATTTTATTTTGTTAAAATTCATACTTAACATTAAAAATTCATCCGTCCCTTGTGTCTGTGTGGGACAGCCATGAATAGAGAAAACTGATAAACAGACTTGGAGAAGATGCTTATTTTTTAGTTAAAAAAACCAAACCAAACAAAACCCTCTAGACTTCTAAAAGTAACTTTGTCTTAGTTCGCACCCGTCTTGTCTTAAGCATCTGTTATTCTAAACACACAGAGCAAAGCTGCTACTGGTAAAGATGCAGGTGCTTTCTCTTGATATACTGTAAAATGGAAAATTAACATATCAAGTTACTCTCCTCACTTTAGGCTGATCAGTGCAAATTAGGTTTTTGTTCTAATCAGTCTGAGCTGTTGCTAGTACAATAAAAACTCAGGATTTCCTTTGTCTTGTGTTAAAAATATACCATGCTATTAGTGCAGTATGGATATTTCAATGAGATTTCTAGGATTCTTACTAGTTTTACAATTTTAAGCATTTTAAAAAAGCAAAACATACAAAATACATTCAACATATTTTTAGTCTTATTTTTAATTTAATTTTGAGTTGATTTAGGCCTCTGAAATATCCACAAGTAAAAAAAAAAAAAAAGCTTAAATAATAGTTGAGGTCGTAAGTACATTTCAGTGACGTTCAGATAAAGCTTCAAATGCTGCCCCTTGTTAACAAGCCTCCCATGTGAGGAGTTTGGAGGTGAGCCAGAGCTGTTGCTGAAAGTCCCAAGACTAGCCCACTGCCCTTCAGCTCAACTTACCAGAAGAGGGTTTGTTTGTTTTTTTTTTAAACTATAGAAACTATCTAACACTGAAGCAACATCTTGGCTTTATATGTTAATTAACCCTGAGGCAATCTGCGTCCAAGTCTCCTTTTAGAAAGGGATTTTAGTTTTACAAAGTCAATTATTTGGTAGGCTGCCAGGTGAAATGAATGAGCAATAGGTTGCCCAAAGTCATCTATCTTTACTTTGCCAGGAGTGGGCTGGTGAGGATGAACTGGGCCTTGCCTTCCATAAGCTGTCAGTCCTTGCTCACACAAGGCAAGATATGTCCTTCTGCCTCAGCCCACCAACCCTTGTTTGTGCCAGATTTTTGGCATTAAAGATTAAATGCTTCTTCCTGGCTAAAGCACCTGAGGCACTGCTAGTGTAAGGCATGCTAGGGCAGTGGTTCTCCTACCTTCTTAGACTCAAGGCACCCTTTGGAAGATGCCAGCTCTTCGCTTTCACTTGTTTTTAACTACAGAAAAATAGAGCAGTTCTTCTGCTGCAAAGAACTAAAAAATGACAGCAGGGCAGAACATTTTTGATGCTATGAATTCAAATTTGAAATCTCTGGACTTTTTTGTGAATTATGTATAGGTGTTTGCACACCCAATAGTGTTAATATCATATGGCACTTTATGGTATTGTTAAAAGGATCTCAGAACACCCCAGCATGCTGCAACACTCTGGTTGAGAATCAGACCAGAGTGCTGGGCCCTTGGTCAGTACCTGACATTGCAACTCCCCATAGAAAGTCTCAGCCAGGAGCATGATGATTTCCTTAGAACAGAGAACTGCGCAGAACCTACTCAGGGGAAATAGCTTGCAGCTTTCAGAGACCTCAGCACCTGGAAAGGGAAAAACAAATGCCTCCTTTATAAGGCAGAGGTTCATATTGTTAATTAGCAAATGAGTTAAAATCGGGGTTTAGATCTTTTCCCTTTTGCCTTCCTAATTTGAGTGCTTTTCCGCTGTAAAAAGCCTTTTTCTTGGTACTGTCTCTTGGTCTTGTCCCTTTTCCACTCTTCAGCATGTATAAGTGTGCAGAGAAGCTTGCTTCTCCTATGAAGCACAGCCTAAAGACCCAGTGTAATGGAAACTGTACTGATCTAGCTTCAGCTGATGTACTTTTACTCTGGCAAAGAGAAAGGGGTCTGCTCTTAGGCACAATACCTCCTTTATTACTGCTTGCCTGGTTTTTAGCCCCTGCCAGAGAAGGGAACACAGAGTGGGAAGTGTTTCTTTTTCACCCTTACCCCTCTTGGAAGAGGCTCCATTCCCCATGCAAATGTACAATCCTTGGATTTCCGCAAGGCAAAGAGAAACCTTTTCCTGGGTGCATCTACATGTGTACTTAATGCAAAGCAATAAACTCTGGAGCAATTTTGGTTGGAGTAAACTACTCCTGGGCACAGCAGCAATTTGAGCTGGGGCAGAGCAGTTTATGCCAGGACCACTCAGCCCCAGGCTTCAAGTGGTGGTGTTGGGCAGTAGAGGGGCTTGGCTGGGGCACAAGGGTGCTGAAAGTGCAGAGCCACATGGCTAGGCAGCAGGCAGGAGCCTGGGTTCCCCGGTTGGCTGGGGTGATTAGGCACAATTTATGCCTGCAGTCAGCATCTACACATGCCTTATTTGCAGTAAATTACACTGCCATAACATAGCATTGTCCATGACAGTACTATCTTACAGCGGCATAAATTATTTTCTTGCAGCTTAATAGTGTTGCATGTGTATAGTGACACTTTCCTTCACAGCAAATTTGTCTACTCTGTAGTTAAGTGCATGTGTAGATGTACCCCTTGAGCATCTCCCCACATGCAGAGGCATGTATTTCCAGGGGCACGAAAAGCATCCACACAAGTCTTGTGCTACTGCTTTGTGCCCCAGGACATACCCCCTACACGTGTACTCTAGCATGCTCCAGATTGTCCCGGGTGGGGTAGGGGAGGGTGCAGCTAGTATCTGTGCTGGCCCCAGCAACCGTACATGGGATCCTGAGGGCTTCCCGGGGCAGCAGTTGCTCTGATCCAGTGACATGGAGACTGGCTGATAGCCGGCGCATGGTTCTAAATGGCCAGGCCCCATTTCTGGTGGCACACGTGGCTACTGTCTGCAGTTTGCTGCTTTTTGTGGCATGTTTCTTTTTTTTTGCTTTGATACTGGGACATTCTGGTATCAAATTTTGGCACCACGCTGCAAATTTGTAGCTCAGTCCACAGTTGCATGTTTGCTGCTTGCTGTTTGCGGCACCACAAGCAAATTTGAGGCACCGCAAACTGCAGGTGCGCACTTGTCTGGATGTGCCCCCTGTGTTCAAATTTCCACCTGCATTTCAGAATCCTGAGTGGTGTTTTGGACTATCCTAAACTACTCAAATAGGCATTAGCCATCTTTGGGGGATAAAGCAGGAGGCACTCTCTCATGCTGGCTGCTTTCATAATGAAGGTATCTTTTATCAGTACACATTCTTGGCTGGTTTCCAGCTCAAGATGAGTAACATGCCATCCCTGTCCTGTGAACAGAAGCACTCTGTTCTCCTCAAAACTCCCCCCCTCCCCCCCCACCCAACCCACAAAATACTGCATTAATTCGGTTGTTTTCAAGGAACTTACTGATATTTCAATAATATATTTTCCTTTGAGTATTAATGGATGTATAGTTCCAACAGGAGACTTCCTCTGAGTACATCATAAAATGTTGGCATGTTAGTAATCTAGGAAGGTGTCTATGAAGAAGGAATCCTGATTCCCTCTGTAAGGTTCTGAATGACAAAAGGGAGAAAAAAAGGTGTTGAAACCTCATCTGAGGAGGACTTCTAGAGACCTACTTTGGAAGCAGAATCACTCAGTCCCCAAAAAGCTTCTTAAATTGTGAAGCTCCTGCCTGATATGAGCATGCTCTTATTTTTGCCTGTTATTGTGGAACAGTAATTAGTATTCTGCTTATTCTTCCCACCCCCTACAAGCTTTCATATTCTTTGCTTGTTGCTTCCCAGTCGTGTTGACTGAGGGAAAAAAACTCTACAGCAAACTGATTAATTTCTTAGTGGACAGGAGATTTGTTTTCCTTCTAAGCAGTTTCTCTACCTCATCCAGTCCACCTTGATAGCCTGGTAAATGATTAGAACATACTTTGTAACACATAGGAATCTTTCTCTAAAGGGGGTTGCGAAAGGAAGGTAGCACTGGATGTGGAATTATCCTTAGCCTTTCCATTGGTTCACCTTGAGCCCATTTATCTTCTGTCTTCACAGATAGCCAATCATGTGACTGGCCAGCAGTTACTTGAATAGATTCTTGTATGGTTGGAAATTCCTTCTCAAGAGTCCAGAGTCCTAGGTTTTGCTTATTTCAGCACAAAGCTGCCCAAGATTTTGGTGATGGCTTCCAGTCAGACACCTATATCAGACACTGGATAAACTGCCCACAGTGTGTGACTGAGCTCCCTGAGAAGAGTTATGTGAAGGTTGACAGTTTCTAGGCAGGGATTTGAGCATAGGTAGATGGTAAGATATGACAAGTGGGGGGTGACCTTGAAGGTTGTGAGAAGGGGTTGTCTGGCCATTATGGGCTCAGACAGAAGTGCAGCTCCCTGCTGTACCAGAGAATGCTTTACAGAAAGCGTTCTGAGTTGCAACAATCTCCGGCAACAATCTCTGGAACCAAACAGAAGTTTGCTGTTGGTTCCAGGGAAGAGGGGAATCTAGCTGCTGGCTGCCAGCCTGAAGCCTGTTTCCCCTAACAATGGCCCATCCTCCCTCCCAGCCTGTGCTGTTTTCAGAATGGGAGAGGGGAAAGGGAGCAGAGGGAGCTCATCTAGGGATTTCCCAGCCAGGGTGAGGAACCTGAAGTGTGGGGTGGGTGGATAGGAACTCCTTCACCTTGGGGGTGCTCCAATCTATTTGCCCCATCCTCCAGTGCAAGATGAAAAAACCCCAGACCAAATTATCTTTGCTCCCTTTCCCCCCTCCCATTCTGAAAACAGTGACAAGCCGTGAGGCAGTTCAGAAGTTATTGAAGACACTATGTTTTGAAATGTTTTCAACTGGACCCTCATGCAATGAGGATTCAGATTTTTGTGGGATCGGGCCCATTTAAAGTGCTTTGCAGCCGTGCACTTCTTTTTGGTCACAGCTGTTGACTACATTCAGGGGCCAGATTGGTTGAAAGTTGTCTCTTCTGTCTGTGCCCTATCTTAACAATTGTTGTAGGTGGCTGTGGTCCTGTATTTTTGTTGCATTTGGCTCTGGTTAGCAAAACATGAAAGAAGCTAATTCAGGATCTGATCTAATGTGACCTCCTAATTGCTGAAAGCATGCAGGCTGTCTTCCTTTGTTGCACAGCTGTTGGGTGATGATGTGTGAACATGGAGCACGTTAAGGAGAACATTCATTAACAGAGTTAAATATCCAGTGAAGACAAAGCTTCAGTCATATAATTGCCTTATGGTTGATATATTAGTGTTATCTTAATGTTATAGTGTTTCTGTAACTTTAGAAGCACTCTTTGGTGGCCAGACCCAAAGGGCAGGGCTTTGTTTTGGTGTTTCCTGCAACAGCATTTCAAATTACACATATGCACAGCATTACCTACTGATTTTAATACCCCTATTAGTGGGGAGTAGATGCTGAAATCTGCCAGGTATTTTTTTTTCTTTTTGTAAAGCAGTGGGATCTATGGATGTAAAATACTATATGATATCTAGCTGTTATTTACAAAAGAGTACTTTTAAAGGTCTGAACAAAATTGCTAGGAGAGGAGGATCTTATTTCCTGTTCAAGGGAAGCTTTCTTTTATCTAGTAACTTCTTGCTTTTAAAATTTATGGGTGGGTTTCAAATTTTAGTTGGTATGGAAAATTATTTGGTGATGGGACATTAGGTGGAGTCCAGTATGTTCTAACTTTTGATCTTAGAATTTTTTAAAAGTGGAATTTTTGTAAAAGTAGTTAGTGTGATACTGTTTAAATATTAACTGGATTCCACTGAAAAAATAATATGAACTTTAGTGTTTTACTTATATTACCTTTCTTGATTCTTTTGAATAAGCACCAAAAGTTTTAAGGTCTCTCAGGAACCCTGACCTGAGAGAACTTTTACGTCTTTTAAAATTGGATTGTCCTCTTGCAGACTCAAGCAATTCTACAGGTGCATTTAGTGTAGGCAGGGGAAGGGCATTATGCCTTGATAAAGTGGATGATAGGGGATAGAAGCAGACTTTACATGAATCTATAGGATCTTAAACTGTATAGGACATTTAAGAAATGTACATCCAGCTTAGCTTTAAATTCTGAGAGAAATGTCTTGTGTGTTTAGGAATGACATGCGTTATCCCATTGTGTTGTTTGCCATGCCTTTATGCTGTTGTGTCAGAAGCAAAGATTTTTGAAGCCCATGGCGTTCTTGGGTTTCTCAGAGGTCTGCAAAACCTCTTGCATCTGCTGTTCCATCAGGACCAACTTCTGTAAAGACGTCTTCTTATAAGTAGGGAGCTGCCTAATTTGTGGTCTCTGGCTGCCAGTTTCGCAGAGAGAATGCAAGGCCCAGCAGTCATTTGACAGGTGGAGTGTGGTGCCCCCCCCCCCCCCACACACACCCCCCCCTCTGATTGGCTGTGGGGCCCTGGCAGCCTCACCCCTTGCTGCTAATTGGCAGAGGGCTGCTTGTCATGTGGCCCCACCCCTTGCTGCTGATTGGCTACAAGGGCTGCCCATGATTGGCTATGAGGGCAGCCCCAACCCTCCCCACCAGTATGTGGAGATGGCAGGGCTACATGACAGACAGACCTTGCAGCCAATCAGTGGTCAGGGGCATGATCATTTTGCCAGCAGCCTTTCCAGCGAGCAGCTCCCCCTCCTCTCTTCTCTGCCCAGCTGGGCTGCTGCAGCACCCTGAGGACTGCTGGCTCCCTCTGGGGAGCCAGCATTTTATTTTCCATAAAGTTTTTTCTTCCCCTTCTTCCTCCCCCCGCACCCTGCATGGATTTAGTGGGCATTGCCCAGATTTAGTGGAATCCACAAAATCTTCAAAATTGTACATCCCTATTTATTAGTACCAAAAGCACACCTCATCATCCCTGCTTCTGTACTGGGTTTTTGTCTCAAAAATCGTCTTCTATGATTGGATAAACTATTCAGCGCCACATGCACAGCTTCTAAATCACTTTGTGTTTTTACTAAAAGCTCCTCCAGCATTGCAGAACCATGCTGCCTCCAAAGCAGAAGAAGTTTGTATTATGAGGGTTGCTTAGCACTGGAGTTGAGGCAGTCACTTCCAGAGTCATTCTTGAATCCTCTCAGGGTACGAGAAATTAGAAGTATTCTCTTACCCAGGAGAATAAAAAGACAGAAAAAGATAGTCATCCTCCTTTTCCACAAATGTGGGTCAACTCAGCCATAAGGATTACCCCATCCTGTCCTGCCATGACTAAAGCCAAAAATCTTGGCAACAACTTTAGATTACTTGATTATGTATTGCTTTTCCCATATTGGGAATACACTGAGGCCCTCAAAATTGAGAGAAAGAGAGGTAACTTACTCATACTTGTTCTTTTGAGAGTTGCCTCTGGGCATTCATGTTCTCTATGTTGGAATCTTGTTCTGTATTAGCACTCGGATCTAGAGCAACAGTTCTCAACCTTTTTCTGTCCGAGGTCCACCCTAGCATGATATAAAAACTCCACAACCCTCCTGTGCAACAACAGCTGCCTGGCTCCCCAACCCTGGGTGCAGCAGGCAAGCCTCAGCAGCAGGGAGCCCTGGGACCGTGCTCACCTGAGCAGCAGGAGCATGAAGCCTTGCCTGCCCACCTGATAAGGTGGAAGCTATGGTGCTGTGTGTGGGGGCCCTGCCCTCACCCCTAACTCAGGACTCACGTAAGCCCAGGGGGCCAAGGTGGCTCTTCCCCAGCTGGGCAGACCTCCTGAAACCTGCTCATGACCTCCCAAGGAACCATGGCCCTTAGGTTGAGAACTCCTAGTCTAGAGGAAAGAGAATGATTTTGCCGTTCTATGTACTCTCTTTATATGGTGTATGTTGCTGAAGTTTCCTTCACTTGAGTTTATTCATATATGTCAAATAAGAGTTTTTTAAAGAGTTCCACAGTTTAATATCAGAAATGTCCTATCCCTTAAGCACAAATCCACAAAGGAAACTTTTGAGGACCAGCAGCTTTTACTAAGTAGCCTTCAGTGTGGAGCATGTTTTAACATTTGCAAAGATAAGGTAAGAATAAATTACATTGTGCATTATAGTAAACCAGAGTGATACACCAATCCTTATAAATGTTGTGTTTGTACTATCTAGATTTTCATATTCTTTTTTTTCTAAAACAGGAAAAACAAGAATGGTGGTGGCTGTATATTGCAGACAGGAAGGAGCAGACATTAGTATCTATGCCATATCACGTTTGTACACTAAAAGATAGAGAAGAGGTATTGTATTTGTGGAATTTTGTTTCTTAAACATTGTAGGCACTGTTTCTTAAACCGCACTAGAGTTATTTAAATGAGATGGCAGTAGAAATGCATAATCTGATCTGAATGTTATTGCTTTTTAATCTAAATTTTAAATGGTGCAAGTAGAGATGAAGGCAAACTGTGCTCCATCTCTGACATAAAAGTAGGCAAGTCTGATTTTTTTCACTATTTTGAAACTTTCTGATAAAGAATAGGCAGTCTTATTCTGGCTTTTTCAGCCTCACTTCTGGAATGAGAAGAAGGTGCGGCTTATCAGAAGGCGCTGTGATTGATTTTTGTTTGGTGACTAGTAGTCATGTACATGATATGATTTTAAACTAATGTAATTTAAAAGCTATATTGACCTTTCTTTGTAAAAGCAAATTGGTAGTTCACAAATTTCAAGTCACGATTTCTGAAACTAGAGCATTTTGTTATTTTCACTGCTTTACTTCAGTTTCTTACAGATAATAGCCTGTTGTTCTTTCAGCTAGATCTGATTTTCTTATTGGAGATAAATCTACCTACTCAAGTTGACTTGTTTTTCTTTGCCCAAACTGCCAAAGTCTGTCTAAGTTAAGGAATGGAAATGATCATGTCTTTGCTCTTTACCTTTTTTGTAGTGCTTATGAAGTTATAACTCTAAGTACCATAGGTGTATCTGGATGTCATGTGACACACTATTTTTAATACTTAAAAATAGAAATCTACAATTCCTTTCATCTCAAAATTTCCATTAGTATCTCCCTTGATACTAGTTTTTCCTAGAACTTGTTAAAGACGATTAGGTGCTACCTACAATGAAAAGATGACCTTGTGATAAAATTCATTCTTTGTTCAAATTATTGTAACTGTCCCATCTCTGATTTCAGTTGCTATATATAGCATGCATCATGCTGCTGTTTTTACTGTGCTGCAGCCCATAGACAAAGTAGCAGTCTTAAACACCTTTAATTAAATATAAGGAGAATCTGTCAAAATATTACTTTGATTATAGTATTTTTTCATGCCCAAGTACAAAAGCCAAGTATTCATGTAGAGTCTTTTAAGATCCATTCACAACAAAAGAAAATGTAAATGAATTGTGTTTTCTAGGTAGAACTGAAGTTCCCTGCACCAGGCAAGCCAGGAAACTACCAGTACACAGTTTATTTAAGATCGGATTCGTATATGGGTTTGGACCAGATTAAACCTTTGAAGGTGACATTTAACACTATTAGTCTTTCTGTTTAAAATCATGCAATACAGATGTTGCTTCTGTATAGCCATATTCAGCCTTGTGGCAAACATGAAAATGTTTTATTTTTCAAATTAGATCAACATTTTGTTAAGGTTAACATTTCAAATCTGAATAATCCTTTCATGGAAATTGCTCACCTGGTATAATAGGAATGTTAGTAAAGGAACTTTAATCTTAAAGATGATAGATTCCAATCAGATTTTTTTACAGGAAATAGCAGTTATTCCAGCTGTTATACATGAACAGCAGTTGTTATTTACTTAGACTCAGCTGAGCCGGCACAAGTAGATAAATGTTACAGTTGTAGCTTTCTCATTTTCTGAGGTTGTTTGTTTTGTTTCTTCCCTCTCTGCCCTCCCCCCTCAATCAAATAGTAAAGAATTATTTTTGCAAGACTAAGCAGCACATACAACACACTACATTCCTTATTCATAATTTCTTAATGGGGTTACAAAATGTGACTTTTCCCTATTGTTTCTAATTGGTGTGTATTTCCTTTTTTCTGGCTCTTACCACTTTCTTTCTCCTGTCTCCCCAACCACCCTTTACAGCTGGAAGTTCATGAAGCTAAACCAGTGCCAGAAAATCATCCACAATGGGATACAGTAGTTGAAGGTGATGAGGACCAGGAGGACAGCGAGGGCTTTGAAGACAGTTTTGAGGAGGAGGAGGAAGAGGAAGAGGAAGATGATTAAACAGTACTACTAATAGACTACAATATTTGCACACACTGCAAACATTTAGTCTGACTGTGGAACTGTACAATAAACAAGAAACACAGTGCAGAAGCATTGAGAAGGCTGAGTTTAGTTTCTCTTTACCAATTATGAGTGCATTATGTGACTTCTCAGTGAAGGTCAAACAAATCTGTTACTATTGGTACAACTTGGAAGATGCTTATTGCCCATTACAGCCTTTAAGTGCAGGATGGTACATTTGTTTCAATTGAAAATAAAAGCTTTTTTATTATAAATGTCCAAAAGTGTGGGCTATGCATTGTCTGATCAATTTAGGGTCCAATAAAATAAACGGTACTATTAGCTAGAAGCAATCTTTAAATCACTTTTTCTGCATTAGGAATTTATTTTAGAAAACATGTAGGTATGTTTGACATCTCAAGTCTCTGTTGATTTGAAATAACACCTGCTCAAGTTTTGATCTCAGTAAATTTTGTGATATTCATTTGATATTTTGCAGTGATACAGCTCAGATCATTCATAGCTTTAAAACATTTTTTTTTAACTTATCCTGGTTGTCATAAATTGGCATCATAACCATAGCCACATTCCGTAGAGTCTTGAGGGCTGCCTTTTAGAATTACTGCCTTTTTTCATTGCCCAGAATTATGTTGCAAATTATAAACTTTCTTGATTAGTTATTAAGATAATTCTTAATGACTTAAAACATTTTTAAACTTCTACTTCAGCAGATCAGTGCAGGATCTGAGTCTTTTGATAAAATATATGTCTGAAAACAATTGTGGGACCATATGTAACGCAAAGTTGGTGGCTTATATGGAGCACCTTTTGTAAAAGGTACACTCTAAAATCTAAAAAACATTCTTAGCTCTTAATCTATCTGACACTGTCAGAATAAAATAAAACATGTCAGGGAGGCATGTTTGGAATCAGTTTTGAATTCCCATCAATAATGTGGATAAAATTTGATAGCCGTTTGCTTTTGGAACAGTGTACATCTCTCTCTTTTTTTTAGCCACTTCTTCCTACAGAGCCTTTAACATGAGAATACCATTTTTTTTCCAAGTAAATATTTATGTAAGGGGAAAATTCATGGCTGCTAGGGTAGTTGGTGTTTCTGTATAGCCTAAGATAAGTGCTCATGAATAGATTCCCCTTTTTTTATTCCCCCCACTCCCTGTATAACAGGTAGAAGTAATAGCTGTAGAAATGCATACAGATGTCAGTTGTGTAGGGAGAGATGTATTTCTATTACTTTGTACTGAGGAACTATAAGACTACAATACCATAAAACATATTGTGGTTTTGTCTCTGCGTGACAAACTGTATTTGTCATACAGTTTACATTTCCAATTTTTGGAAGCTACCCAAGGCCAAAATAAGCTGCTCACTAATTTGTGACCTTGTTTAGTAAAAAGGGATGTCACTTTAAATGCAAATTTACATTGATATATTCTTTGTAATTGCAATAGTTGCAAATAAAATTTGAAAGTGTCCTAAATGTGGATATGGTATCTTTTAAAACACTTCTGTGATACAACAGTTTATGCAGAATTTTATTTTTTTTTTATGTATGGCATCAGCAGCATGTGATGTGCTGACCAAACAAGTCTGAAGATTGGGTTTCCTTTTAAATTACCTAGATGTTTTAACACTACTTGACTCTGGTTATGATTGTTCCTTTTATGCTTTATGGCTCATGATTTTGTAGCCTACTACATGATATAAATAGGTGATGCATTAATTCCTTTCCAGAGGTTTCCAGTAATTTGACTACACAAGGCAGCTCACTGCTGAAAGAAATGCTTGAGGAAGAACAATCGGATATACTGTATAAAATGAGCAAAATAAAGATTAGTCCATTTTGGTTATTCTAATTACATCTGTCACAACACTACTGATCAGTTTTTGTAGTACTCAAAACACAGGAGGTAGTTTGGAGAACCAAACATAATAGATAACATGCACCTTTATGTTCATGTTTTAGGTACTTAAATATCCTGACTTTGGCAGCTTTAGGATATGTGGTATTTCTGAAAGCTGGGTTACTTATTGTTCACAAGTTCACCTCTAATCTTGCGGTGCCACATTTCAAATCAATCTATAATCAACAACTTAAGGCAGCTGTAGAAAAAAATTACATTGGGAAGACATGACCATATAAACATGTGAATCACCAAGCCACAAGTATTAACAATGCTATAATACTAGTTGCACTGTCATATGTTGGGCTCATTCAAGATTCTTTGCTCTCAGTGTAAAAACTCCCATTGATTTTTTTTTAATTGGTCCCTGTCTTCCTTGCTGGGAGGTAAGCCAGTTAAAGCTAGCTATATCAATCATTAAAATAAAATACATTAATGAAAAACACCATGTTTAATTGAAAAACACTATGGGTGGATCCCCACAAACAGGACTGCGTTTCCCCAGGGAAGAACAACAGTATAAGGTGTGCCACTGCTACTTGTCACCAGGGGATGCCCATGCCACACAGCACCTTGCCCCTGATAGGGTAGGGGGGAGGCTGGGGCCAGCAACTGTGCTGATCCCAGCAGCCTACCTGGGGGTCCTGGGGGCCTCCAGGAGCTGCAGCCCCTGCAATCCTGCAGCAGGAAGTCAAGCTGGCAGCCAGAGCGTGGTTCTGGCCTGCCAGGTTCCAGCTTTGGGCAGCACACACTGCTGCCACATGCACCACCCCACTTTATTTAGGTGTGGGATTTTTTGACCCCAGGATCTCCCAGGGTCAAACCCCTCCCTCACCCCCACCCCCCCATGCTGCAAAGTAGAGCAGAAAATGCCTACGTGTGCAGTGTAGCAGATGGGCCGGTAGCGCTGCATACCATGTGTCTGTGCTCATCTGGACATGCCCTGTGATAGCAATAGCCACCCTTTTATGAAGTTGTACAGCAGTGAGAAGGGGTGGGAAGTTTTGTTTCAGCATATGGTTCCAATAAAGGAACTAGACATGACATTTCTTTTCAACTTAAACAGTGAGTCAATAGATTTTATATAGCTGAAGCTGAAGTATCCTGGAGAAGTGAAATCTCCCTCCTGCCATGTCCACTCTGAGCCAGGATGTGGTTGGTAATTCTTAGGTTAGTTGTGTAGTCATGTACAGCTTCTGAAGCCAAGTTCACACGGATTTTTCTGGCCCAAGCATCAGCCTGCATTCCAGTCCAGTGTGTCAAGACTTTTTCACGTGCAGGAATTGTGGATGCCCCTATACACCTTTTCAGGACAGTTCCACTTGTATCTCCTTCAAGAACCTCCAGTGTAGGTCATGAATCCTGTGGAAAGGTTTCTGTTCACACTTTGAACAAGGGAACATTCACTGGGGGTTCTGCTGCATGCAGTGGTCCAAAGCAATCTAAATGAGTTTCCTTTAGATCCAAATTAGTCAATTCAAGTACATTGTTCTATTATGACATTAACATGCTTATGAATCCCAATTTATATCCGCAGCTATGTATGTAGTGTATAGGTATATTGAACAATCAAGCTGGCCTTTATTTGTAGTGTATAAAATTGTTCCACATGGAAACAAAGATCTGAATAATGCCAACACTTTTATGAATGAATGCTTTAAAATATATATATATTTCCCAATCACTTACCCTACTGAAGTGTTGATCCTGATGTATAGCAATTGAAAATACATCATCAAGTAAAAAAAAAAAAAGCCTTTTGGAGTACAGTTCATTAAAACAGCAAAACAAAATCCTAATAAGAATGTCTTTTTCTGTTTCTTAGATTTATTTGTTTTAAGCTGTTTAATGTAGTTCCTTATGTTACTCCAGCAGGGGGAGACAGGAACACAAGTTTCTTTTAGGGGAGACAAGAATTTTGTTCAAAATGATACTTGCTAATATATATATTTGTTCTGGGACTTTCCTCCTTCAGAGGAGGGAGGAAGAAAAGGCTATTCTCTGAAGCTTGTATTATTTATATATATAAAAGCATTATTTGAAATGCAAAAGTTATATCTTTCTAGATTGTAGCAAATTCACCAGAAATACTGATGAAATAATTATCTTAGAACTCATCTTTTTTAAAAAAAATTGGTGATTTCAGTTCTAAGTAGTAGATCTTAAGCACTTTTTAAATTAACTGAAGATGGAGAAGTACATCAAAAAACTTTCATATGTAAGGCTATGTCTTATATGTCAAATACACAAAAGCAATGTTTTTTAATTAAACCACTAGTGAATGAATGTAAACGTTAGAATGTTACAATACACATACTTGCTGATATAAACAACTGTGTGCACTCCTAGTTTTAAAACATAATTTTTCATTTTCTTGATAGCTATCCTTTAATCCTGATGAAACTAAATATTGCTGAAGTTAACCCATTTCAAAATTGGAATAAGAGATTTTATTTTTCAAAAAAGGCACAGGTACGGTGACCATATGTCCCTGTTTAGCCTGCATCCCTGGATTTCAGGAGCTGGTTCCAGCCGGCTGAGAATTAAAATGGGCATCCCAGAAATGCAGGGGTATGAGGTACAGCCTGGGCAGGAGTCAGAGCAAGGTGGAGAGACTTGCAGGTGGGCAGGCAGGCACTGTTGCCTGCCCAGCACATAGCCCTGCCCCTGCCGACTTGCGAGAGTGCTGGGGTGGGGGAGGGTGTAGCTGGGAAGTGTCCCAGATGATGTCCTGGATTTCCAAGTCAAGGGTGGAGTTCAAAACACAGGCCAGGGTTGGGGGCCAGGAATCAGATGCCTAGTTCCTGAGTGCAAAGGATAAACCACAGGTTGGAGTAAGAACAGAGCCAAGCCTAGCCAGGATGAGGAACTAGAAGGCTTGCCAAAGCAGACTAAGGTCAGAACTGCTGCCCGGCCTGGGAATTTGTTGCCATAGCTGGGGCTGAATGGATAGGCCAGGCTCGCAGCAGCCAATCAGGAAGCTAGCTAGTTCATTTGTTGGAGCTTGTATGCCACCGATTCAAAGCAGGTGTGGCTGCCTAGCCGATTCATCCAAGCTGGGCTGTCTGATTAGCACACAGCAACTAAGTGACTCCACCATAGAAGGAAAATTAGCGTTTGCTTTTGAAGCAATAATTGAGGGGTAGAGGATGCTACTCCACTCTTGTGAGCTCATCATGTCATTTTGGGTATGACATGTAACATACTTGTTCAATACTCATCCATTATCACTGTTTTGGGACTACTGCTGCTACTGATTTAATATATCAAATTGGCACGGCCTTTTGCGTTCACTTTTTAAAAATGGAAATAGGAAGTTCAGTTCACTTCTGCATCTGACATTTCCACATAACATACCTGACAAGAGTTTGAGATTTAATTAATGTATGCTTTAAGATGCTCACATGAAATAGAAATAAAATTCTCAAGTATCTAACTTCATGGTGACTGTAACCCAAAGACATATAATATAATGTACCTGGAGGGTCTAGCTGGTGACTGTCAATATATTGTCTTGGATGGAAGATCCTTTCTGTCCTAGATAATATTCTGACTGTTTATAAAATATACTGTTTATACACCCCGCCTCCCGCCATATGTGCACTTAGTATGTTTTTTTAAGGCATATTATCTTATTAGATACCAAATGTTGTAAAATGTCTAATGGGGTCTTAAGTGGGAACTGGGAGGGAGGAAAGTAACTTCCTTTTTATTCAATAGTTTAGGCTGTGATTGAGTACAGCAATCAATAAGAATGAAAGTTAAGACCATGCTTAGTTGCTTTTTAGCTGAGTTGGAGCTTTAATATGGGGGAAAAGGGGGAAAGCTTCAAAAAATGATTACACCAGACTTACAGTACAAGTTCAGATTCTGGATACTCGTGTTTGGTATTGTACAATATACCTAGGTAAGGGATGTGTGGCTTGTACTTGTCTCCTGCAAATTACTTTTAACCCACTCCCTCAAACATAAACTTGCATTCTGTGATTCAATTAAATGCTTAAATAAGTGCATTTAATTGAATTATACATAACACTGAAATTATTATAAAATGTAATTGGCATAAATAGATTTTAAAGTTGATAAATGCATTTTTCTCAGAAAATTATACACACTGAATTTGCATAGAATTTACTTGTGATATAAGACTTTTAACCTTTTCACTCAGTATGGCCTTTTGCATTCACTTTCTAAAAATGGAAATGGGAAGATAAGTTCGCTTCTGCACCTTCCATTTCCACATAATGGAACAAAGAATGTTATCATAGCAACATAAAAAAAATAGGGCTGGAAGGGACCTCAGGTGGTCATTTCACCCAACCCCCGCACAATCCCTACCTAAACCATCCCATACAAGTGTTGGTCTAATCCAGCAGTCAGCAACTTTTTGGAGCTGGAATGACCAACTTCGATCTAAGGCAGATTGCTGCTTCTATCCTTCACAAGATCTGGCTGCAGGATGTGCCCCCCGCCCCTCCTCCCGCTGCCCAATCCCACTTGGATCCAGCCATGGTACAGGCTGAATTCAACCTGGAGATGGCAGGTTATCAATCCCTGTCTAACATTCTTAAAACAACACGACCAACTCCTTGCACCTACCAAGTACAATGCTGAAAAACACCATGATGCCCCTAACTTGTCACAGGTAAAGCAGGGAGACAGGGGCACTCTAAATGTCCTGCCACTACAACAGAACATGGTGAATGATACTTCCTCTTCAATTTCACAAACTTTGCTTTCTTTGAGAGCAAAGGGGCTGGTTTCCTGGCTAAGTGGAGACATTGGCATGCCTTCCCTATTTCCTTCGGATGATCCTGAAGGTTTGTGTGTAAAGAAAGGTTGCAAAATGGGTCCCTTAAATATAATAAAAGGGAATTCTGGGCTGATGGTTGTAGTTGTGTTGGTCTAAGGACAGCCTTATTCGTCTAAGCATAAGCTGTGTTGGTCTATGGCCTGAAGAAGAATGTTTGTCCCTGACAGCTTGCAAAGAACAAATTTTCCAACTATTTAGTTGGTCTAATAAAAGACATCACATCTACCCAAAGAAACTTGTCTGCCAATTCTGGACTGAGTCTTTTATGTCTGGAACTCTAATAATTGCAACGCATTTGTTTCATCTGAACTGTGCTCTACTCAAGCTTTCTTAAACCTGCAGGGAATTTCTACAAGAGACAAGAGAGTGTTCTCCACAGGGGCAAGTATGACTATGAACCTGTAAGAATTCAATTATAAGTTTCTGGACCATCAATATTTTGCAGGAGGAAGACCTGTGGAGCCAACATTTCTCCAAAAACCATGAAATTAGGAGCTTCTGGACCTTCCAGATCATTGCTGTTCAAAAGAATTACTGGCCTATATGCACCACTGGTGCATGCAAGCACACGTCCATTATCATCAACACCAGGCTATGCCAGATCCCAATTTGGTTTCCGAAGGCTGTGTAATGTAAAAGGTGAGCATCTCATAAGAAAATTTTAAAGATTTACAAGTAAGGCTCAAGCTTTTCAGTATAACTTGCAATTGCAGTATACAGGAGCTTCTTTACAATACACTAGCAATAGTGAAAATATTTTCAAGAGCTCTTAACGGTATTCCTGACCTGTTGGAGATTTCCATTCTTGTAGGTGTTAATATCACAATAAGCTGTGATAGTTACCACCCTTTGCTTGTATGGGGTATAAATGCCTGGAGTGATCTGGAAATTTGAAGTAGCTTATTGCAAACTGAGGGGAGTTGAAAGATTATTCCTCTTGATATTATAGGGCAGTGGCAGTGCCCTTATTGGCCCTGCTTTTATCTATTGCAAGTTGTAGAGTCATCCTGGTATTTCTGGCTTTATGCCTTGTCAGTGTGTGTCAAGGTTTGAAGTTTTTGGTTTTGTGGTATCCTTTGAGTAAATTGTTATCTGCATCCTCAGGGGACTGGACTTCATGGAGGCTGTTGATGTTATATTCTTCTAAACATATTCCTGTGTGCAAACAACCCCTGTTCCTAGATATCATCATTTCTTTGAGCTTTCCTAAGGGCTCAAGGGTTAACTTCATGGTGCAGGAGAGCACAGGTCCTCCTGTAACTTTCATTTGATTTTGCACATAAATACAAATAATATATTTTATTTTAGTGCTAGTAGTACACATGCATGCAACTTTGTGTTTGTGTGTGCATACATACTCTGAATGCATGCATATACATATCTAGGTGTAGTCCTTTAGCAATCGTTTCATGAGACAAAGAAAGTAAAAGGCATGGCACTGATGATGCACAGTTCACTTTGCCATTTTATTTTTCTCCAGTGTACTCAGTCACTGGCCTGTGTGTGTGTGTATGCATGTGCATGAGTTTGTGCGTGCATGTAATCAACTATAAAATTTGTCCTTAGTAATTTATGTATGTACAATAATTTATATTCAAGTTGAGTGATCAATTTACTTACAGCACCATTAATTTACTGTGTGTAAATCAAGTTTGATGAGATTAATTTATAATGGTTGAAATATATTCAGTGTAAGTGTCAGGTGGACCAGGATTGCTAGAGTATTGATTACTAGAGTTGGACAACGTGAAATTCCAAAATGTAACTGTCCATGCATACTTCTGTAGGAAGTATGGGACAGGTTGTCATTTGAGTGGTGTGTGCATCCACACCAAAATTAATAATTACTAATAACAGCTCAAACAAACCAGTAGGAGCTAAACCTACAGTTTTGTGCCTTTCTGATGATTGGTACATACCATCAATAGACGGACTGTACCCATCAGCATGCTCCTGCCAACTATTTATTTTTAAAGAAACCTCTTTCCCCAGCTGTTTTCTGTTAACATTTCCTGTGGCATAAATGACTATTTTACACAGACGGACATGCACACACATTATATATCTAATATATAAGAGAATACACACACATTATACATAATATATGAGTATGCACACATTATAAATAATAGCATATACACACTTTATATGTAATATATAACAATATACATGTACACTTTTATATATATGAGAATGCACAAGAGAATATACACAAATATAAACTCTCTTCCTAACGTGATGAAGATTATTTAGCCTTTGCAGTTTACTCCTGTACGTAAGGTTTTATCTCAGTTGTATCTTTTTATTAGTTCCCTCCTGCTGTGGATGTATTAAATGTATTTGATCCCCTCCATTTTTTTTTCCAGCAGTGGTTCAATAATTCCCAGATCATGTTTGCTAAAATGATAGAATGTTGCCCCCTCATCTTTTGTATCAGAACTAGTAATATATGTAATTGAAGTAGTCTAATATATGGTTTGAATGTTAAGTATTAATTTTGATTGATATAGAAGGAGATTAGCTCTGCCCAGACTGTGAATGCTCTGACAATAACTGCATTCAGAATCTCTAGAATAGCCTTAGCCACTCAATACAGCAAGAAAGATTAATATAGCAGCCAGCCAATTGCCGATACCACAATAGCATATTTCACTCAAAAGACCATTTTCAGAATTCTCATTGTGTGGCTGGAAGATTTTACACTGTGCTTTGAAAATCAGGGGCATGGTGTCGATATGTCCTGACACACTCAAGCATGCTCTGCCCAGATGGTCACATGCCCCTAGCAGAAATGCTGGGGTTAGGCCATTCTGCAGGAGTCTCATGAGGCCACCTTTGAGATGTGGTCTGGTGTGTTTGAGAGTGGCTGCATGGAGAGCTCCCACAATAGCTTCACCAGTGCATATCTGGGTTTGGCGCATGTGAGGAGCTGGACAGAGCATGCTTGAGTGTGTTAGGCCAGCATCCTGAAAGCTTTGGGGAGATGATATAAGGGAGAATTCTGGTTACCTCCGAAATGATAAAGAGCAAATGCCAGAGTCCAGGACCCCTAACAGAGAATGATTTTTCTATGACTTATTCTCTAGAGCTCAACCCCCACCTTGTTAAACAAGTGCTCCAACCTCAACTCTAGTAAAGTGGCATTAGGTTTACTCTTTCAGAATAGCATCATAGTCCTGTAATAGTACTTAGAGGCTCCCAGTCAGAGATATAGGGCCCTACCATGCTAGGCACACTACTTGCACAGCAAAAAAAGGGGGCCTGCAAGTAAGTGTGCGTAGAAGCATTTGGGGTGGTTAGCGGGAGGTTAGATCAAGTTAAAAACAGCCACCCAGTTTAAGGTAAATCAGGATGTGAGTGAGCTGGGAGGCTTGTGGGGGCAAGAAGGCTTGAGGGAGATCGGGGGCAAGCAGGGTCTGCAGTGGGGATCTGGGAGATTGTGGGGCTGGTGAGGTCCTGGAAGATTTTGGTGGGATCAGGCAGGCTAGCAGGGTCTAAAGGGGGCTTGAGGGGGTGGGAGGACTCTCTCCCCCTCAGGACAAACAACTCCCCTGGTGAACCAACCCTCCCCCCACCAATCCTGCCTGCCCCTACCCTGACTTACTTCCTTGACTCCTGGCACTGGCAAACACCAGTTAAATTAGCACTGGGAGCAGCTTGTGGGATGGGGATTTGTCAGGTGCGGGGGTGGGCTGGCTGGTCCATGTGGGGGGTTGAATCCCTGGGGTTAGGGTGAGGAGCGGGAACTAAAAATAGCCTGGGGGTGGGGGGAAGGAAGAGTACAGCCCTTGGGCTGGAGCCGGGGGCTGGGCTTTCCTGGCCCAGGGTCTGCACTGGGAACTGTATAGAAGTTCAGTTAAATAGGTCAAAATTAGACTGATCTAAATTAGACTGCTTCAGAGATACAGATCAATCTAACTTTCCTGAACTTCTGTACAGTTTGCACTTAGATCCACCTAACTAGGGATCAAAGGGTGCAGACAGAAGTGCAGCTCCCAGCTGCAACTCGGAGTGATTTCTCGGAAGCGTTGCATTACAACAGTACCCCAGACCAAATAGAAGTTCACTGTTGGTTCCAGGGCGGAAGGGAGCCTCGCTGTGGGCTGGGAGCCTGCAGCCAGGTTCCCATAGCCACAGCCAGGGCTCTCTGCCAGTGCTCACTGTTTTCACAATTGGGGGGGGAGGGGGGAAAGCAGCAAAGGGAGCTAGTTCTGGGTGTTCTCCTCTGCTCCCTTTCCCCCTTCCCATTCTGAAAACGACAGGCTGAGATCTCTGCAAACACAAGTTACAGAAGGTGCCACGTTTTGAAATGTCTTTATCTGGTACCTCATGCAATGAGGGGTCAGATTTTCAACCAAATGGCCGTCTTTGAAGCTGTTTGTAGCCATACACTTTTGTTTGGTCACAGTTATAAATTGCTTTCTGTGGCCAGATCAGGTGAAAACTGTCACTTCTGTCTGCACCCATAGTGTAAGATCTGCATCTGAGTGAACTAAGTTAGATCAGGTGGCCATTTTTAATGTACTCTAACCTCCCTGAATGTCTGTAAGTACCTAAAGAATATGCAGTAGGTACATGTGATGGGAAAGCAGGTGATGTGCTATGTAAGTGCTTAAAATTAAAGGGCAAGGGAGAGGGAGAATAGGCAAGTTAAATGGTGAAACAATTACTGATTACTAGCTTAATAAGAGTGTTAGCTCATCTGCTACCTAGCTGTCAGTGATAGATCAAAACCAATCTCTTAAATTCTACCCAGAGACCAGTAGGCAGAAAAAGCAACTTTTTCACTTATTGTTAAATGCAAATTCAAAAAAAGATTAAAGCCATATTATCTAATCTGTATCACCTTTTAAGAGAGGAGCCTGGTCATCTGGTCAAGCACGGAAGTGGGCGACTTGCAGGAATGATGACAATCAATCTTCATGTAACACTTTGAAGTGCTGTGTAAGTGCTACATGTTAAATATTATAGTTGCTCCCATCCAGAATGTAATACCATGCTTCACGATGTATGTCTGTGTGGGTTTGAGGTTACAGGCCAGGCACTATTAAAATAATTCATAATGTGTTAGACACAGACAAGGCTCTTTAGGCCACGTGCCATGACAACCAAGGGATGATGGAAATATCATAACAGCTGAGGGAACATTTAACAACAGCCCTAAAAATCAGCCTTTTTGGCAAGCGATTGGCATAACAGCTTAATTTTATTATAACTACAGTCATTTAGGAAGGCTTAATTTGTGAGCTACTCATCAACCTGAGATAATTATAACAAAAGGTACTTCTTGATTTTCATGTCCCACATACAAAGAAGGCTGTTTTCTCTTTGGTTCTGAGAATAGCTCACTTACGCAGTTTGCAAAGTTCGAGTCTTTCACCAGGTTAAGCAAATGGCTTGCTCATAACAGAATCTGACCAGCCTTTGCCAGTTGTATGTGAGCGAGGGATGTGGATTTTTTCTGTGTTCTTGATTTGGAGATGACTTGGATGCAGTATGTTCTTAATGCCATGGCATTTTAGAGCTGCTCATACTTATTTAATGCAGATGAACATACAAGAAGTTTGACCAGGGAAATTCAGTGTCTTCACACACTTCCCTTTGCTGGTTTTTATTCTTTTTTAAAGGACCCTTGTCAGGGATAAAGTCTAATCAATTAAAAAAGATATATATGTTAAGAGTGGCTTCAGGTGATATACCTCCTCATGACTGTACTGTTGATGATTTTGGACTCCCATTTTAATTCTGGTTCTGACTCCATTTGTGTCCTTACAAAGTTTGCCTTTTCTCTCCAACTCTAAAAGAGAGTAAGTAATCATGAGTCTACTTAAATGATTAAAAGGTTCTGTAAAGTGCTTTGGAAAAGCGTTTTATAAGCTGCTGAAGCAAAGCCCTTCACGCACAATTATCCTAAGCATTGGTGTTTGTATTTAATCAGGTAGTAGGAAGGGTAGGGTGGCACCTTAGGAACTAACTAGCATGGCTTTTCATAGGCAACAACCTACTTTGTAGCATGCTGCTTTTAAATGCACAAAGAAGGAAAAATTAGGGCCCTGATTTTCAAAACTGGTGGCTAAGCCCATATTAGGTACTTTTTGAAAGCTGGGTCACTTATTTAGGTAATTAATGTGGATCTAGAAACCTATGTTTGGGCACCCCCAAGTTTTGCCAACAAGTTATTTAAGTTCTTGGCAAAATATTAAATTGAATAAATTGAACAGTTGTACTATATATGGAGAAAGAAATTGCATGTATTTTAAGAAAAATGCCAAAGTTCAAACTATACTGAAATGGTAACATGTTTTGATATTAAGCAAAATAGTTATGGAGCTTGACAGGATTTGCTTCTGGACAATATAAAATAAAGATAAACTATCCAGTAGACTTTTTTTTTTTCTTCATTTAATGAAAAATGTGACTCAGAATCTATGCCTGTCTCGGTTTTTCCTTTAGCTTGTGTATGGCTTCCAGCTGTCTCTGTTCTCCTGTGTTCAGCCATGCTACTCTGACCCAAAAAGCTTTAAAAGGAATGCTGGATCTCCCTAATTATCCTGATCCAAATGGAAGGTCAGGTTTTTATTATAATATAATATTTCTTTGTGTATGTGAGAGAGACTCTAAGGGAAGCTGTGGAATCTCCCTCATTGGAGGTTTCCCAACAAGAGCCTGGGACCAAGCATCTGTGTGGGATGGTTTGGAAATAGCAAACCTATTTGTGTAAGGGGGAGGGGAGGAATTCTGTAAAATTCATGTAGCGATTCTTAGTCTGTCTAAAATCTAATGTTCACAGACACATCTGTTCTCTCCTTTAAGCAGCACTCAGCTGCATTAGGCTGCTTGTGTAATGCTTAGAAACAGCTCTTGGATTTTAGCACAAACTGCTGCAGACGGCTGGATTCATCCAGGTTTGACCAAGCTCATGTGGTTTATTTAAATGAGTCTTGTGCCAGCTGAACTGGATGTTGATTTTAATATGTCCTGCAGATGTGCATTTCAACTGCAATTGCACATTGGACAGCAAACATTTCCTTAGCAATACCTCCCATTCTGCAAAAGGGTTCTCCAGAAAGAGTACATTGAAATACCCTTTAAAATGGATCCTCAATTTCCAGATGGGCACATATATGTAGAAAATGAGCAAATGATACAAAATATTAAGAGCTGTGTTTGTATAACACTGGTTTCTGTGGGACGTTCCTAGAAACGGAGCAGCAAGAAAGGAATGTGGAAAGTTCTGACCCATATCTGAAGATGAATGGTGAGGAAACTGAGGCAGAAAACTGCTGGCAGGTATCTTATAGCTTTGTCTGGATCTCCATAGCTCCTGTGTTGACTGAAGTAGAGAGCACTTGTTTCTAGAACTATCTCCAAAGTCTTTATGTTATCTACCATAGTAGTTCTCAACATTTTTTGTGTCAGGGTTCATTTGTAAACATCAATGGCCAGTCGCAACCCACAGTCCCCTGGCCCTGCCAGTGCCCCTCACTCCTATCCCACAGCCCCTTAGCCTTGCCGGTGCCCCTCACTCCCAAGCCATAGATCCCTGTGCCCTGCTGGTGCCCTCACTTCTGATCCACAGTCCCCTGCCCCCTGGGCCATGCTGGTTCCCCTCACTCCCAGTCTGCAGCCCTCTGCCCCTCCCAGCCCTGCTGGAGGGGGCCCCCAGCTGCCACCATCCCGCTCAGGCCAGAGCATGGTGGATTCCATAGATTCCATAGATATTAGGGCTAGAAGGGACCTCGAGAGATCATCGAGTCCAGCCCCCTGCCCCAGGGGCAGGAAGTCGTCTAGGGTCGAAGGATCCCAGCAAGATAAGTGTCCAAATGCTTCTTAAAGGAATCCAGAGTAGGTGGTTGTACCACTTTTGGAGGGAGCCTATTCCAGGCCTTGGGGGCTCAGACAGTAAAGAAGTTTTTCCTTATGTCCAGCCTAAAACAGTCTAGGGGGAGTTTGTGACCATTGGACATTGTCAGTCTTCAGGGAGTTCTGGTGAACAAGCGTTCCCCCAGATCCTGATGCACACCCTGATGTACTTATAGGCTGCTATCAGGTCCCCCCGAGCCTGCACTTTTCCAGACTGAAGAGTCCCATGGCTCTCAGCCTCTCATCATAAGGCCTGTTCTCCTGCCTTTTGATCATTTGCGTGGTTCTCTCAAGCTTCTCCACATCCTTCTTGAATTGTGGAGCCCAGAACTGGATACAGTAGTTCAGCTGCAGTCTCACCAAGGCTGAATACAGTGGGAGGATGATATCCTGAGATTTACTTGAGAAGCATCATTGGATGCAAGCCAGAGTTTGGTCTGCTTTACCAGTTGCAACATCACACTGGTGGCTCATGTTCATCTTGTGGTCAATCAGACCCCCAAGTCTCTTTTGGCTTTGGTGCTAGTGAGCGTAGCACTGCTGAGCCTATAAACATGATGTGGGTTTTTTTCCCCCAAAGTGGAGTACCTTACATTTGTCAGTATTGAAAGTCATCAGGTTTGTATCTGCTCACTATTTCAGCCTATCCAAGTCAGCCTGGATCACCAGCCTATCCTCAGGTGTGGATGCTCTACCCCAAAGTTTGGTGTCATTGGTAAACTTGGCCAGTCCACTTCTGACACCAATATCCACGTTGTTGGTAAAGACGTTGAAGAGAACAGGTCCAAGAATGGAGCCTTGGGGGTCACCACTGGTCACGGAGCACCATGATGATTCGCTTCCATCAACCACCAGTCTCTGGGTCTGACCTCGGAGCCAATTCCCCAACCATTGGACTGTGATGCACCCGAGGCCACAGTTGGCCAATTTTTTCAGGAGGAGATCATGGGACACCAGATCAAAGGCTTTTTTAAAGTCCAGGTATGTGAGGTCAATCTCTTCTCCCTTGTCCATTTGTAGCGGATGCAGCAGCTCCAGGTCATGCAGGTGGCAGCAGAGCAAGTCTGGCCCTGGCTGGAGGGAAGATGAGGGGAGGCCTGTGGCACTCCTTCTCCCTCCTCCCCCACCGCCCTGGGCTGGGGCTCCTGCACTGCATCAGGCAGCCTGGTCACAGCCCCACCTGCCCCCTGAACAGCATCTCCTGGCCACCCTGCCCCTGTGAGTACAGGCACTGGCTCTGGTGCCGCTGACTCAGTCACACAGCTCCCCACTGGCTCCCCCTGCCCTGATGTAGCCTTGGTGCCTGGCCGCCTTCCCCTAGTGCAGGGGCGGGCACTTATATTGGGCGGAGGGCCGCTTACTGAGCTTTGACAAGCCAAGGCAGATATATATTAATTTTCTACATTTTTTAGGGACCCTGTGGGCCGGATAGAATGGCCTGGTGGGCCGCATTTTGCCCACCCCTGCCCTAGTGCCAGCAGGCACCCCTCCATACAGCCCCTATCCCCTCCACACCCACACACACATCCTGGCCCTCCAAACCCCACTCCCCATACACTTACTTACCTGTATCCAGCTGCTGGGGCTGCTCCCAAGACCCTGTCTAGCTGCATGCTGACCACATGCACACACAGAATTACGTGTGCCCACTGCCCCCAAGCACACCAAGTAAGATTGCTGCCAGCCTGCAAGGGGAAACCCATGCTTTCTTGCGGTTTTTCTGGGACTTGCTCACAACCCTTTCAAATATTCTTGCAACCTACTTTGGGTTGTGACCCACGGGTCGAGGAACACTGATCTACCACATGTCTCTGAAAATATAAATACATCACCATCAAACCAAAAGGAACAGACCATAAACCAAACTCACACCTGGTTAGATTCTGGGGGAGCTGACAATCAAAGGGTACAGGCAGTTGAACCATGTAGTCTCAGCTCTCAGGATTCTAGAAGAGGATTCTTACCCTAATACTGGCCCTGAAAATCCTGAGCCATAGGCAGTGCCTGGACCACTATAGTGACACAAAGTTTAATGCTAGGGACAGAAATTGTGCATAAACTAGTATAAGTGATCAGAAAACAATTCAAATTTGTAACACAGCAGAAGTTCAGTACATATAAACCACTTTAAAAATGGCTGAAACTGGTTTAAGATAAACTTGGATAGTAATATCAGACTTGACTGATTTAGGTTAAATCAGTTTATTGAACTTCTGTCCCAGAAGCTCTCCAGATTCAAGCTGATTCACAGTCCCCCAGTATCTGACAATGCTTTGCATCTTCCCCAAAAACCCCATTGCACAGGGTGGGCAGGCTCACCTTGGCCCAAGCTGTCTGCTCCAGCTGAGCAGGAAGGTGTACTCTAGCACTCTGCTGGCTTCGGGCCTGGGCCATTGCAGGCATGTAGCTGTGTTTCCGGAATCAAAAGTGAATGTCTGTTCACTTGCTTATCAGTTCAATCTATGCAGCTTAAACTAACCTGCAAAGATTGAATTGATTCAGCCTTGGGCTTTTTGACCATCTGTACTTAGCCTAAAAGCATGAACCCAATGTGTGGGGCCCCCATTCCCCAACCTGATGAATGTCCAGCTGAGGAAGCTTTACCAGTCATGTGACAACTGCTATTGTGTAGAAATTACTTCTGCTTCTTAAATGCTCTGCTTCCAAGAGGCTTTTGCAAGTGTTGGCTTAGTTAGTAGTCCCTTCTGTCCTTAAACATCATAAATCTGTAAATGAAAGACCCATTGTGACTGATCTCTGGGATCATGACTATTATTCCAGTTTTTCAGAGCAGGCCATAAACTACTAAATCTGCCTTGGCTACTGGAGAGGGAGCTGATCATACAAACAGATGCTCCATCAGGAAGTTTCTCAATTAAGTTTATATGCAAATGACATAATTCTCCTTGACTGACAATGGCTATCCAACTCCCTAGCTAATTAAAATCTATAAACTGTACTGGCATATACAATTTTAAAACAGCTATGCTATACTATAACTATATATGTATAGACTAAAAATATCTCCTGCCAAGGGGAAAGGGAGATAATTGCAGTTAGTTTAGATAGCAACTGATTTTAATTTCTTTTTTTTTATTGAATTAAAGCAGGAAAATGATTATGCAAACTCGTGTTATATATAGATGGAGAAAGAGATGCATTTTACTGCTCTTTTAACTCCTGGCAAAATGTAATCCTATAGAACTTGTACTTTTTCATAGTTTTATTTTAAATGATTTTCTATTATGAATTTCTCTGCAGTAGTATTTCTGTGTTAAAGGATAACTAAGCCTGTACCAAGTAACTAGTTGTAATATTCTTGCTGCAGGAGTCAGCAGATGGCACCATTGCACATGGTATTTGTGTGTGTGTGTGTGTGTGTGTGTGTGTGTGTGTGAAAGCAAGAAAGCGAGCGCGTGAGAAAGCTCACAAGTGAACGAACAAATGTTCAGTCTTTGGTAGACATGCTCTGTAGTAGTTTTGTTATGTTCATTGGACAGAAGCTGTAGAATATAGCATATTTAACCCTCTGCTTTTTCCCATGTTTGGAGGCGGTTTTTAAGATGGAGTAGTTTCATGTGAACTAAACAGTGATGTGTGGATTGGTTAAAATTGGTTGATAATTGGATGAAAAACGAGATGAAGTTTAGATTGTGGCCAAAATGCAAACTTATTGTTTGAACTACAAATATGTAGCAAGCTGTTTAGAGTTTTCTAGGCTTTGGAATGGGATATCAGACTTGTCCAACTACTTGTCTACATTCATGCTTATTAGGGGCATTCAAAAGTTTCTAAAACACATCACTGCATTTGGTCAGGTGTAGATGCAGCTTGATTATATTCATCTGGCAGAAACCTTTGTCCTATATGTCCAGCAATTCACTGACTGCTGAAACCACATCATTATTATTGAAGGTCTTCCTTCAGCTTAGGGAAACAGATAGATATCTGAGAGTGCCAAATCTGATGAATAGTATGGATGGAGAAGCCACACCACAAGAGAAGGCTGAGAGGGGATCTGGTGGCCATCTATAAACTTGGGGGGAGCAGTGGGGAATAGAAGAGGCCCTGTTTCCCTGAGCACTACCCAGAGTAACTAGGAATAACGGCCACAAGTTGACTGAGAGTAGGTTCAGACTAAACATCAGGAGGCACTACTTCAAAGTCAGGCCGGTTAGGATCTGGAACCAACTTCCAAGGGAAGTGGTGCCTGCTCCTACCTTGGGGGGTCTTCAAAAGGAGGGTAGATAATCACCTAGCCGGGGTCATATGATCCCAGCATTCTTTCTTGGCCATGGCAGGAGGTCAGACTTGATGACCTGCTCAGGTCCCTTCTGACCCTAACAGCTATGAAACTATGAAACTTATCATGCCATTAGTTGCATTAACGTGTGGCTGGGTAAGTACTTAAGCCATGAATAACTGGCTAAGTGTAGTATGCTCCAGAGGCCTTATCCTCAACTCTGAACATGGTGAGGTTTAACCCTTGGTTGGCCTGGCTGCTGTCACTCTGCTCATCCCTCCCATGTACTTCAAAGCCCTTGCCGCCCTTAAGTGCACGTCATCAGTTACTTGGCTTGTTCCAGCTGCTTGACCTTCATTGGCCCTTCCATTAAATATCCGTAACATTTCTAAGGCCTCAGATATCTCCAGCTCCCTGCATGAGGTTCTTTTTGTATTCCCTACACACACAGAAAGCCTCTCAGGTGGTGATGACTTGTGGCACTGACAGATGTGTGTTAGTGCATAGCAATGTTGGTAGCTGTATATCATCAAAAGCTCTATTGCTAAACCTTTTGATTGTATCTAAGGCTTTGGAGCATGTGTAGATGAAACGGGGGCCTTAAATTGAAGTGGTGGGTTTTTAAAAGCACCGCTTCAATTTAGGGCCCTTTAAATCCCTGTGTCGTGTACACACCCAAACTTCCCTGCCTCTCCAGCAGTGGGGAGGGGAGGGTGAACTGCTGGTGGGTGGAGCAGCCCCTGGGCTGCAGGGGAGGCTGGTGCTTCCCTCTGTAGTAGTGGCACCCCCTCCCCCCCCCCAGTGGCACCCATTTTCAGGTATGGGTATTTCAGGTTTTGTTTTTTTTTTTCTTGGACAGAGCCTGCCTTCCCAGGCTGATGCCAGGCTGCCTGCACGGGCTTCCTGCAGAGCCCCTGAGTTGCACACAGCCTGGTGCTTCACTCCACAGCTGTAGGGCAGCAAACTAAAACTCCTCAGAGGCACATTATGCTCCTTAAGGCACAGTATGCTGCCAAATATGCTACAGTGGCTGGAATTACTGCACAATACGCTGCCAACACGTGCAAAGACCAACACCATTAAAGTGGTGCAAAAGCATTTAACCCCCTTTAAAATTTCGTGCACACATGCCCCTTGTTTTGTCTACACACAGCCTTGGGTACTAAGGAAAATGCCTAGGTATTCCCCTCATGTAGTGTGTGGATTTTCTGGTTGAGACCTTAAAAACCAAAGTTCAATTGATTCACATGGAGTTTGAAAGGTAATCAGTCCCATATCTGTTAGGACTGTGCAAAATTTCACTGGCTGTTTCGTTTCAATGCTGTTTTGACTCATTTTGGGCTCAAAACAGTGAAATCAAAATGAAATGAAGGGCTTTGAAACAGCCTCAATATGAAATGAGGGTAGCTGAAACATTTCAAAAGTTTTGAAACATTTGAAGTTTCAAAGCCGAAGCTGGCCTTGCTTGCAGGGAAACAGAAAGTAAGGAGAGGGAGGGGGAAGAGGGGAGAAGGACACAGTGAGGGCACACCTTAACACACACTAGAAAAGAAGCTCCTGCAGGAGAGGAAAGAAAGGGTCTGTCACAGTTTGGCTTCTGAGATGCTTTTGTTGCTACTGTGCTGCTCCTCACTAAGTTATTTAAAGTGGTGGATTAGACTGAGGCTGTAGGGGAGGAGGAGACCTCATTGGGGCACACTACCGTGTTGTGTAGAGGCCTCAGTGCCAGTGAGGGTGAGCCTTAATGCACACAGTCACACATGTCACGAGTTTTGCTTGTCAGCAGTTTGAGGTGCAGTTTCAAAACTCCTGCACCTAACTCCTTGAAAGCTGGCAGGCTTTGTGGCCTCAGCAGGGGCTACTATGCCTGCAGTTTTCACCCTGCTGTGCCTTAACATACACACGTGACGCAAGTTTTGCTTGTCAGCAGCTTGAGGTACAGTTTCCCAGAAACCCCTGCACCTATCTCCTTGAAATGTAGCAGACTTCATGGCCTCAGGAGGGGCTACCATACTGGCTGTTTTCACCCCCCTGTGCCTTCACACTTACAATTGACTTGAGTTTTGCTTTCAAGACTTTGAGGTGCACTTTCCTAGAACTCCTGCACCTATCTCCTTGAAACTAGGTAAGCCTCATGGCCTCAGAAGGGGCTACCATCCCTGCAAGTTTCATCCAAATCAGCCAAAAAATGACAACGTTATAGGCAGTTTTGTGCTTCCCCATTATAGCCTCTGGACAAAATGTCGAAACAGTGTCAAAACAGCGAAACAGTTTTGACAAAACAAAACAGAACAGTGCTTTTGAAATGAAATGAAACTCAGAATGAAACTGTCTGGTTGAAATAGCGAAACGGAAGTCAAATGAAACAGTGCTGTTTCTCACAGCTCTAATATCTATTAGGCTACAAGTCTAATCTTCTGGGTTCTAGTCCCTTCTTATTTGCTATGTGACTTGCAGCAAAGCATTTGGCTCCTGTGGTTCAGGTTCTGCATGTGTAAAATAGTGATGCCCACACTCCTTACCAGTATATTGTAAAATTAACTCAATAATGTTTTGGGGGAGCTTTGAAAATCTTAAACACTGTGATACCTGTAAAAATCCTACATTGCAGGTGCATGTACACAAGATGCTACATTACTGTAGCAACGAGCTACGGAGACGTAGCATCAGCAGGCATGAACCATAATGCCAATGCTACTCCACAGTAGGGTCGGAAATGACTTGCGCACTGCTGGGACTGCATAGTAACAGCTGTTACTGCACAGTTGGGGGCATATGTAGATGCACCCTGCTATGCCAAAATCTTCCCTTGTGAGGTAACATGCTTCCCATGTCAGCAGTGTTTACTGTATGTAGTTCACAAAGTGCTATGGGATCCTTCAAGAGAAATACCACTACAACATAAACATACAAGATCAGGATCTTACTATAAATCCAAACAAAATCCTTGTCTGGAAAATATTTTAAAAAGAAATCATCTCCATTGTCTTTCTCTGTCCATGGGGAAGGTGAAGCAGCAGGGTTGCTGCTATATGATCAGAGAGGAGCATTCCAGAAGTAGAGCATTTTTTAAATCATTCATTTCCATGTATTTATGGTGTGATTTTTGATATAGCTCTTGTCAATTAGAACCTAAGGTCCCTAAGCCTCAAAAACTTAACCCTAGATTCAAGAAAGTCTTTAGCCCTTGGTTAAATGTCCTTTCTGAATCCCCTCTGATGGAGAATGCACTGAAACTGCTCCAGGGCTTTCAAAATAAATGAGAGCCCATAAATATTAAAACCAAGATGACATCATTGTATAAAACTATCATAAAACATCATTATAAAAACTAAAGGAGGTGTGCTGATTTATTTTATTTTTTGTTTTGTTTCTACTTTTGCATAAGATTCTTTTCAAATCAAAGCAGATAGTATGTACTTCTCCATAGCTGAAATATCACCATCTCATTGAAACTGTTGTGCTATTGGAGCTTTTGTGGCCCCAGTTCAGCAAAGGTCTTAAGCATGTGCCTAAGTGCTATGATAGAAAGGACCCAAAGCTGAAAAAGCATAGGTAACTGCTTTACACACTTCAGCCATCTCACTGATTACCTGCCAGAGTGTATTTGGGATCATACCCACCCAATGGTTAAAACAACCTGAGGGTTTTTACCACATGCTCTTGGTTTAAAACACATAACTGACAAAGATGTCTGGAAATTTCTGCTGTACTCTGCTGCTGACAACGGTAATGTATGTAGTTAAATTGACTTCTAAGTCTGCCGACAAAATGGGTACTCTAGTGTTTAAGCCAATTTGATTTTTATGATGGTAAAAGATTATTAAATTTTCATTGTAAAAACAATGTTTAACCACAAGAGATTCAGTAAAGTACATTATGATCTGCTATTAAACACCCCCACACAGGTACATAAAGGCTATCACTGTTTCTATGCAGCTCAGTGCCTGTAGAAAAAGAACAAAATGTGTGTGGGGGTTTTCCGGGGTGTGCATAAAGTTGGTCCTCTCTGTTTCCATCATATCCATATCCATGACATCCAGAATATCGTTCATTTTTAGTGTTTAGTGTTGAGAGCCTCCAGGGAGGGGCAGACACCCTCCCTCCTCTCCCACATTAGATATTCTGCTATCACAAAGTCAGAAAAAGCCTCTGCTTCTAACAAAGAGCTTGGCCATTACTAAACTCTGCCTCTTCTAAAAAGAAATAGAAAAGGGAAAAAGCTTTAAAAAGCTGCTTTGACTGCGAGCTGATACTTACTCTGCATTGGATTGTACTAGCTTTAATTCTTTTATTTTCCTTTCTCATTTGGATTGGCCTAGTGAATAAAGTAATAGATGGGGCTTCAGGAAATGTAGGTTCTCTTCCCAGCTCTGCCATTGGTTTTCTGGGTGACCTTGTGCAGGTTACTTTACCTCTCTGTGCCTTGATTCTTTCCCTCTTTGTAAAATGGGATTGGTAATGCCCTTTGAGAGTGAAAATGCTGTTTAGGAGCCCAGAATTGCTACTCTTATTTGTGGAGATCCTAGAATATTTTGAGCACTGCCACAGTATAAGTAGCTAATTGGTAATCAGTGGTTTTGGGATTTGGGAATTAGGTGGCCTGGCAAGATACTGACCAAGATGTTCACCCAGTGTAATGATTCTACCACAGTCAGTCCAGCAGGGCTTGAATTTAAGAAACTGATCATCAAGGAACACAGGCCTCTGCTAAACGAGTTTGTTAAGAAACTCCTCTAGTTGGTAGTAGCAGTGATATCTTGGGGTCAGTGGAGGGGGACACAAGATGCAGTTTACAAAAACATTAAACCTCCACATTTCTTTGAAGAACTCTGGGTTTATTTGCAAGTTTGCATGAAGATAGCTTATCACAGATCAAGCTGCATTTGTAGTAGTATTAATATCTCACACCTCAGAAAGAACCACTAAGTTTTTGGCATGCTTGTTTGTGCCGTGCATTGTCCCCCACAGATCGTTCAGAACCCAGCAGTAGAAACCCTTCAGAACTCCTAATTTATCTCAGTTTTACTGCACGATTAATCTGCTAGACCTGAGCTCTGAGCCCAGTAGGAGTTATAATGGAAGTTCCATAGTAATGGAATTTAGAGGGTTTTTTTTCCTGAAAATAAAAATAATATGAGGGGAAAACGGGTGTATAAAAACCTCAGCCTGGACATTATTGTAATTCTTCAATAAATGCTAATATTTCAGTATGTTGCCTCACAAATAATTTTTCAGGAAGATGCTCAGTAAAGAGTTTCTAATTCAACCTTTCAGTGCCTTATACTTGTTGTGTGGCTTTAATATAATTAGCAATAGAAAGTCATGCAAAAAATAACAGTGCCTATTCCTCTCTCAACACTGAATGAAATACTGTTGTTATCATCTGAGCTAGAATTTCTGGAACTATCCCTGTTCCTTGGTATCTGGTGAGCCCATTCTGAATACAAAGTCATGGAATATGCACCAACTTGTTATATCCATTCTCCCTGGACGGTTTCCAGAAATGGTAACTTTGGAGCTGGCAAATTTAGGAGTACTAAAGTGAAGGTTTTCAAACAATAAAGCCTGATGCCAGCTCTGCCTCCTAACTGAAGATTCGTTGTGCTCTCTCTGTTTCTGTTGCTGGCCTTTATACAAATTATTTTCATATTGCACATGCCCAAACAAAATTTTCAAAAGCACCTGGTCCTTTGCTGTACAATGCTGGCTGGTGAATAAGGTTATATATTTAATAAAAAAGACTTGTTCACGCGTTTCCCATCCATGGATTTTGGCAGGAAAAAGAACAGAGCTCAGTTTCCCTTTACTTCCTGGACTTTTATATACACTAAGGCAGTAAGTAGGTCTCAGCTGTTTTAGACTCAAGGCACCCCTTGTTAGACTTGAGGCACCCCTTCATAAAATGCTAGCTTTTAGCTTTCACTCATTTTTGACTGGAAAATTAACAGCACTATTCTTGCAAAGAACTCCAAGAAAACCTTAACAAGTCAGAATGTTTGACCTGTGGGGTGAACTGTGGATCAACACTGGGTTCCTATACGAAATCTCTGGGTTTATCTTGTGTGTCATGTGTAGATGTTTGCACGACTAAGAACGCTAATATTGTGCAGCACCCCAGCACACCCTTTATAAGATCTCGCAGCACCTTGGTTGACAATCATTGCAGTAAGGCCACAAATATCTCCCTTAGTGTGGCAAGCTCACTGCTTTTGCCCAGCAAGCCTGGCTTGGAAAAGGACACTTCAGATTGGTGGAGCATTTCCACCAATCAGGAAACAGCTGGGAGGGGCTTTCCCTGCCTCTGCTTGGAGGAGGGTGGAAGCGAGGAGCCCCTGGACCTGATTGAAGACTGCACTTTGCAGGTCCAGCAGACTTCAGGGGTGGGGCCTCCGGTGTAAATAAAAGCCCAGCATGCTTACCATGCTGGGCAGACACAGCAAGGGATGGCAAGGAGAGAGGAGATCCAGAGAAGATCATCAGGACCCTGCCTGAGCCTTGAAGACACGTAGATCAGCACACGGTGCTCAGGCTCTGGGAGGTGCTCGAGGCGACTTGAGCCCACAAACCCTTCAAGCGGCTGGGTGAGGTGGTGTGTACTGACGCACGGAGAGCTGGCCCTGAGAGCAGCTCAAGGCTGCTTAGGTTAGCCCTGGCTCTAGGCTGGATTGCCGGAGCCCCGCACTGTGGCTCAGCATTAAACTAAAGGAGTCCCCGTGCCCACAGCAGGGCCCAGGAAGGGGAAAGACCCCAGTCATGAGGCTGGGGAACCGGAGCCAGTGAGGGCTTGGCTCCCATAGGAGCTCCCTGGGTGCCCAACACGGGGCACAGGGCCCAGAGGGAAGGACCCTCAACTCGAGGCCAACGGCTCCAGATGCCTGAGACGGTGTGGGGACCCAGAGGCCAGACTGACAGCCCCCAAAGGGAGGACCATGAGTTACCTGGAGCCCGGGTCCTGCAGGGGAGGGGCCCCTAGGCAAGGGACCCTGGGGGAAGTGGGCAAGGGGCCCACATACCCTCCACTCCCCAGGGTCAGAGGGGAGGAGACCCTAAACATACACTGGGGAGGGTTCTGTGGAACTCCCAGTGGGCCTAGGGGGAGAAGACCCTATCCCACTTGAGGGACCAAGTGGTTGGAACCCAGATAGTGTGTGTCCAATATCTGGTATAGTTATGTTTCCTATTCACTATCTATTGTTATTGTTGGTGTTATAAATAGTTGGGTGTATTAATTCTATGTAATGGGCTCTGTAAGGATGTCTTTATTAGCTAACCCACTTGTGGTATCAACTTGCTGGATTGACTGTCCTGGGATCCACCCCTCTTCTGGGCCTCAGGCAGGGGCACTTAACTGAATGCCCTCCCTAGGGCAGACTTGCTCTTGCTATCAGACCTTTATATGTATATTTGTATCTATATCTGTAATTATATCTATCTTAAAGACTGTTATATATAAATGTTGGTAACTCAATAAATTGTATATAGTTAAGAACTTTGGGCCTGGGTAACTCTATAGAGGAAAGAGGGATCAGCCTGAAATTTCGGCATCCCTCTCACAGCACCCACTCCTGCCTACCCATCCCATCCAACTGAGAATAGGGCACACCCTTGGGTGTACCCAGGTTACATTAGGAATGTCAATATTACATTGTATTCATGCTGGTCTGATAACTCAGCATGGTTTTCACACAGTCTCTGATTTGTGCCCCTCTTTCTGGCCTAAGGAAACTGCATTGTTCAGTTATTAGTGCCCATTTTGGAACCCAGAGTTCTAGTTTTTGGTATGTCTTCTTGTCTCAGACCAACACGGCTACCAAGTACATCCCTGAAACACAGAAGATGCCAAATTTAAGCTGATTTGGATTTTAAACTTCATTGCAGAACAAGAAAGATTTTTTACCTCCCTGCCTGCCATCTGAGACCTCCAGGGAAGGAATTCTACCTAATCTACACATCAAAGAGCTACTCAACACAGCTCACAAAGACATTCTCATGGACCCAGAGGGACAGCCTTCCATCTCCAACTCTGTGCAAAAATGAAGTTTATTTCCTAGCTATGGGGACTTTTTACCATCTTTTACCATCTATACTTTTCCCAGAGCCTGATGAAAGGCCTTTGAGCCCAAAAACTTGCAGAAAAGGACAGTTTTCTTGCAATTCCCCAGTTGGTATAATAAAAGGTATCGTTTTGGAACCAAGAGTTCTAGTTTTTTTGTATGTCTTCTTGTCTCAGACCAACACGGCTACCAAGAACATCCAAGTTCAGGAAAGCACTAAAGCATAAGGACCACATCTAGGCATATGTGGAAAAGGCCTTTCATTTCAGTACTGAAATATGTACTTGCTGGCATCCTGAGTAGGAATATTTTCCTGAATCTCAGGACTTAGGTAGGGTGACCATATTATGTTTAAGGAAATCCAGGACACTGTCCCTCCCCTCCCCACTCTGCCACCCCCTCCCTCTCCACGGCTTGTCTGCCTGGGACACCATGCTGCTCCACCTCCCCATAGGACTGTGCCCCACACCCCTGCAATTCCAAAACTTTGGTTTTAATTTTCATCAATCATCTAGGACCGGCCTATGAAAACCTGGACTGTCCCAGCCAAACCAGGACATATGGTCACCCTAGACTTAGGGCAAGCTTTGTATATGAGAATGCATGCTAAACTAATTGTGTTAAAGTTGGAGGAGACCCTGCTTTAGGATGAATGCCCTACCCTACACTGGCCTCTTCAAATGTGTGCATGAGCAAACATGTGCTAGTAACGCATTTTCAAAATCCTAGCACAGACAAGGCCAGATTCATTATATAAGCAGTACAAATAACCCCTTTGTCCAAATTTCCTTAACTGTAAAATATAAAATAAAAAGAGCCACCTGGTGTCAAGTGTTTTTTAGCTCTACAGATGAACAAGCATTGCATTAACTGTGTGTTGGATGAGTTGAAGTAATTCTGGTGCTCAGTGGTATTGCCAGCTGAGACAATCTTTCTGGTGATGGAGAATTTTAATAACAATATTCTGCATATGCGCTCAAGGAGCTGGATACTTTTGTCTGGTTGCTTTGTCTTTAGGGTCACATTGTTTTTTCTTTAATATTTAAGAGAAATTTGTTTTGTGAAGGAATACACTTTTCTGTAGAATAATTTCTTTCTTTCATTAACAATACTGTGTGACTTTATTGCTTCCACAAACTCTTTAATATACCAACAAATAAACTGGGATTCAGGTTCATCAGTCATTTATAATTGTCTTCCAAGAGAACTTAAGAAATGCCATGTTGGCTTAGACCATTGTCTGTATAGCTCAGCATCCTGCCTCTCACCGTGGCAGAAAGTAGAGGCTAAGGCAAAGAGTATTTATGCAGGGCCTATCCATACTGATGTCCCTTGCCCCTCTCCTTGTACAGTTTTCAGCATTCAAAGGCTTAGGAATGTCTGCAAGGTGTTGCACATGCTGTGAAAAATGAACTTTGTTTTGTTTGCTTTAAATCTGCTACCTAATGATTTGATTGTAGGCCCCTTAGTTTTAGTATTGTCAGTAGCAAATCCCTATTTACTTTCTCCTTGACATTCATTATTTTATAAACTTCTATCATATTTCTCCCTCAGGCTTCCTTTCTCTAAGCTAAGAAGTTTTAAGGCCTTGTTATACCTTACTCTGTAAGCCAACCAAATGTTAATCAGCTTAGTGTTGTTCAGCTTAGTGGAGCAGTCGCATCTTAAGGCAAAAAACCTGTTCTGCCTGTCCTTCACCTGCACCGTTGTGACTTGCCACTAGAGACTTGGTTAGCAGTGGCAAGTCTAATTGCTCCTGCTGAGCAGAGCAAGCACTACAGCCCCAGAGCACCCAGCTGCTGCAGCACCTTTTGCCACTGCCTGGATCTGCTCGCTAGTTGAGCTCTGAGGGGCCCTGTCCATTTTTCCCTGCATCCTGCCTCCTCGTGCTGTCCCTGCTTGGGCTGCCGGCTGGACCAGTGTTGCTTGAGCTCTTAAAAAGATTGGGGCCTTGGAGCTCAGGCAGCACCCAGCCAGTTGAAAGCCAGCTGGTGGCAATGTAGGGGGGTGAGTTGCCAACTGGCCGAGTGTCACTTGGGCTCTGAGGGGCCTGATCCTTTTTTTCTCTGGATCTTGCCCCTGCCATACTGCCACTGGTGGGAACAGTGAACCAGTCTAGGCAGTGGTGGGAGGCACCACTACCACTGAGCGCTTTAGTGCTGCAGTGCTTACTCTGCCCAATGTCCCTGAGGGATGAGGTACTGTGTCTGGCCCCATTGCACCCCAGCATCCCCGCTTGCCCTCACTCAGAAGGGACCACTGTATCCTGGGATGCTGGAGAACTGCAACTTGGGCAAAATAGCTGTAGGGAGTAGCCATACCTTAATGGAACAGGAGCAAAATTAGGTGGATTAGAGATAATCCTGCCCTGGCGTGGTGTAACTTGAAGCCAAATGATGAGTACCTTAAGCCACTTAGAGATGCTAATGTGCAGCCAGTTCAGGGGTTAAAAGCACCTAAATTTACCATGTAAAAAGGCCCTTAGCTTATCTAGTCTTTCTTGCCATGAAAGCATCTCTATACCCCTGATCGCCCTTGTTGGTAACTTTTCTACTTCTACTATCATCTTTTTAAGGTGGGGAAACCAGCATTGCATGTATTATTCAAGATATGGGCATACTATGGAAAATACTTAGGCATTTTCTGTTTTGTTTTCAATTACAGTCTTAATTCCTAACATTTTATTTTCCTTTTTGATTTATGCTGAACATGGGGCTGATGTTTTCATATTCCAAGACCTCTTTCCTGATTAGTAAGTACTAGTAAAGAGCTCATCATCAAGTATCTCATATACACAACATCACACTTACCAGCATTGTAAAGCAGTGAAATGACAAGGAGAGGAAGGCTGAACATCTACTTCTGTGCCCAGACTTGCTGCTGATTTTTCATTACTCTTTCTTGGCCTCAGTTTACTTATTTCTCAAATTGCCTTTCTAACTTATTGCACCCCCAGTTTAGCAAAGCATATATAAAATACTTAAATTTAAGCTGGGGTTTAAGTGCATTCTTATTCAGCAAATCACTTAAGCGTGTCTTTTCTGAATTAAGTCCCAGTGAACTCAATCAGATTAAAGAATGTGTGTAAAATTAAGTGAGTGTTTCAGTGACAGGGATTGAAAAAAGATTATGGGCCTGCATGTTGGCTTAATTAGCACATGTAAAATGCATTGTTATCTTTCATACAGCCGTTCTGCAAGCATGAAGCAGCAGTAGTATAAGTTTTGAGGTCTGTGGCTTTCTCAGAGGGGTCTAAGGTTGGTTTCCCTACTCAGTAATATTTTGTTAAAGGCTCACAAATCTCCATGCCTGATATGAAGATGTTTTCCTTAGAGAAATATTTTCTTGAAATATCATAGAATATTAGGGTTGGAAAGGACTTTAGGAGATCATCTAGAGCCCAGTCCCCTGCAGGACCATCCCCAACTATAATATTTCAACCAAGGCTTTGTCTACCCAGGTCTTAAATAAGGATGGAGATTTCATGACCTGTGTGGGTAGCCTGTTTCAGTGCTTTATTACCCACCTAGTGAGAAAGCTTTTCCTAATATCTAACCTAAACTTCCCTTGCTGCAACTTGAAACCATTGCTCCTTGTTTTGTCATCTGCCACCAGTGAGAACAGGTGAGATCCATCCTCTTTGGAACCACCATCCAGGTACTTGAAGGCTGCTATTAAATCCCCTCTCAGTCTCCTCTTCTCCAAACTAAATAAGCCCAGTTCCCTTAGCCTCTCCTCAGAAGTCATGGGCCTCAGCCACCTAACCATTTTCATTGCCCTTGCTGGACTTTCTCCAATTTGTCCACTTCCTTTTTGTAGTGGGGGGCCCAAAACTGGACATAATATTCCATATCTGGTCTCACCAGTGCTGAATAGAGGGGAATAATTGCTTTCGTTGATTTACAGGCAGCACTCCTACTAATGCAGCCCCATATGCCATTAACCTTTTTGTCAACAAGGGAACACTTGGCTCATATTCAGCTTATTGGCCATTGTAACCCCCAGGACCTTTTTTGCAGACCTGCTACTGAGCCAGTAAGTCCCCAGCCTGTATCGGTGCATGGGATTATTCCATCCTAAGTGCAGGACTTTGTCCTTACTGCAGTACTTGTCCTTACTGAACTTCATGACATTTCATTTGGTCTAATTCTCCAGTTTGTTGAGGTCTCTCTGAATCCTAGCCCTACCCTCCAAAGTATGTACTATTCCCCCCAGCTTAGTGTCATCTGCAAACTTGCTGAGGGGGTACTCCATCCCATCTTCCAGATCACTGATGATATTGCTCTTATAGTTAAGATAACTGCTAAAATGTATTTTCTTAATCATCTCTCTCACTGCCTTCACTAGCACTGGGAAAGTCATCTCTCTGCCATCATGGGAGAAGGGGAAAAAGCATGTGAACATTTCAGGAACTCAACACATTTACAGATGCAAACCTTGTTAAACTGAAACACCTAATGATGAAAAACTCAGGGGAAATAAAATTATTCAGTATATCTTGGACATGTGACCTCTCCTTGAGTCCATCTGTTAATACTGCTTATTCACTAACTACTAACTTTTTTTTGGTTGTAAAAGTACATGAACCCTACCTTAAAATCAAATTTCCCACCTTGCTGATCATACATTTTTAGACTGTATTGGGATATTAATTTCCTTCTGACTTGCCCTGGATGCTTGATGATTCTATAGAAATCCCTAGATAATTGAATGTAATTGTTTAAAGAATTGAATTATTTAAATTACAGGGTAATGCTTGAAATAAAATGACAATCTGTGGGAGTTTATTAATTTTGTTGACGTTTCTTCTGTCTGGAGTAGATAACGGTAGAGAGTTTAATCTCACTGAGCTCTTATTATGTTCTATATATAGTGGAGATATGAAGAGTATAGTAGATATATGAAGAGAACCCAGTTCAACAGAATACTTAAGCCTAACTATAAGCATGCAAATAATGCTTGAAGGCAAGTGCTTAAATACTTTTCTGAATCAGAGTCTTAAACTGTAGGTTGTAAATTGTAAATTTCTCTGATTAGTCTCCTAAAAAAAAATCAAATCCCCCTACTCCCACTGCCATCTACACCAAAACCTGTGGTTTGATCTGCACCCATTCATTGCTAGATGAAGCCACAGAAATCAACTCTTCAATGATTGTCATTAGAGGTGCACCAATACACCAGTCTGATATCAGATTGGCACTGATATAAAGAAAATTGTCTGTATTGGAAACAGGCCTGATGTGGCCAATAATTTGGCCAATAAATGGCCCATTCATGTGCAGCCACAGCACAGCACATAAGCAGTGAGGACCACATCCCGGCAGCTTGAACAGCAGTGTCCAACTAATAAGCCTGTTGGGGGTGGGGGGAAGGGAAGATGTGTGGGTGGGCAGATTAAGGCCCCCCATGGTGAGGGAGAGAGTGAGGCTGGGACAGGGGCTGGAGCAAGTGCTGCCCAGCCAGGGTAGGGCAGGTACAGGATGGGGCCACGGCTCATCCAGGGGGCATTGGGAGGGGGTGGGGAGGGGGGCGGCCTACTTGTGTCTGTAGGGGGGCTGTTAGAAAAGCTAAGGCAGATATGGAACTAGGGCTAGTGTCAAGGATCAAATATAATAAGAAGTCCTTTTTTAAATCTATAGGGAGAATGAAGAAGGCACCGGGTAATGTGGGGCCCCTGCAGGATATGCTTGGCAACTTGGTGGTTGCACCAGAGAAGAAAGCAGACCTCTTTAACAAATTCTTCACCTCCATTTTCTTGTGCAGGGACCGGGACTCCCCTACCAAGATTCCAGACAGACTTGGGAGAAATGCCGCCAGGCCTAAGGTCAGGGAGGGCCAGGTTAGAGAACTTCTGGAGGGGCTAGACATGTTCAAATCAGCAGGCCCAGATGCTCTCCACCCCAGTGTGTAGAGGGAATTGGCAGGCGTTATTGCGGGGCCCCTGGCATGACTTTCCGAGCATTTGTGGTGCCCTGGCCAGGTGTCAGATGACTGGAAGAAAGCCAACGTGGTCCCCATCTTCAAAAAAGGGAAGAGGAAGGACCCGGGCAACTATAGGCCCATTAGTCTTACTTCAATCCTGGGGAAACTCTTTGAGAAGATCATCAAGGAGCACATCTGTGATGGGCCAGCAGCAGGGATGATGCTCAAGGGCAACCAGCATGGTTTCATTAGGGGCAGGTCCTGTCAGACCAGCCTGATTGCCTTCTACGATCAGGTCACAAAAGCATTGGACACAGGTGTCGCGGTGAATGTAGTCTTTCTGGACTTCAGCAAGGCCTTTGACACCATCTCCTACCCCATTCTTATCAAAAAGCTAGGTGACTGTGGCATTGATGCCTACACAGTCAGATGGATTGCAAATTGGCTGAAGGATCATACTCAGAGGGTAGTGGTGAACGGGTCTTTTTTGACCTGGAGGGAAGTGGGCAGTGGAGTCCCCCAGGGCTCAGTCCTTGGGCCCAGAATGTTCAATTTCTTTATTAGTGACTTGGACGATGGGGTAAAAAGCAGCCTGTTTAAATTTGCTGATGATACCAAGGTTTGGGGTGAGGTGGGTATGCTAGTAGGGAAAGACGGATTACAGCAGGACCTGGACAGGTTACAGGGGTGGGATAACGAAAATAGGATGGGTTTCAATATTGACAAGTGCAGGGTGCTGCACTTGGGCAGTGGGAACCAGCAGCACACTTATAAGCTAGGAAACTCCCTTCTCGAGAGCACGGTGGCAGAAAGAGATCTTTAGAGTCATTATTGACTCCAAGATGAACATGGGCCAACAATGCGAGGTCATGATCAGTAGGGCTAACCATACCTTGTTGTGCATCCACAGGTGCATCTCAAGCAGGGCCAAGGAGGTGGGTGATCCTCCCCCTCTATGCGACACTGGTCAGGCCACAGCTGGAGTATTGTGTTCAGTTCTGGGCACCACACTTCAGGAGGGATGTGGACAGCATTGAGAGGGTCCAGAGGAGGGCCACTCACATGATTCGGAGACAGCAGGGCAGACCCTACGAAGAGAAGCTACGGGACCTGAACCTGTTCAGCCTTTGCAAGAGAAGGCTGAGGGGGGACCTGGTGGCTGTCTATAAACTCACTAGGGGGGACCAGCAGGGTTTGGGAGAGACCCTGTTCCCCCTAGCGCCCCCCCCAGGGTAACAAGGAATAATGGCCACAAATTGTTAGAGAGTAGGTTTAGACTAGACATCCGAAGGCACAACTTCACAGTCAGGGTGGCTAGGATCTGGAACCAACTTCCACGGGAAGTGGTGCTCGCCCCTACCCTGGGGTCTTTAAGAGGAGGCTTGATGTCTACCTGGCTGGGGTCATTTGAGCCCAGTTTTCTCTCCTGCCCAGGGCAGGGGGTCAGACTTGATGTTCTACAAGGTCCCTTCTGACCCTACTTCTATGAATCTTGGGAAGGCAGAGCGGTATTATGGGTTAAATTTAGGGTATGGCCATGAAAGATTCTATAAGATTTTATTTTATTTTTTTATTGTATACAAAAAATATCCACATGCTAGGAAAGGGAAAATACAAAACAGTCTGAATCCATCCTTTCCCATGGCCTTTGCCACTCTCTGTATCCACATTTCAGCTGTATCTCAGGGGAATGTGTTGTCTCGGAACTAAGATGAGTTTGAAAATCTCTTGAGTTTTAATCCTGACTCTACTGCTAACTACCTTTTCATTTTTGGACAATTCATTCAGCTTCTTTCTTCCTCTGTTTTTCTGACATTTGCTTTGAAAGTTGAATTCACAGGTTCCTTGGGTTTTTTTCCTGCTTAAAAAGTTTGTGAAGAAAAGCAGCACAGGAAGGGGCTGAAAAAAAAAATGATAAGCATTTATTAAAATAGGCAAAACCCCCTAAAACAAAGACACTGCTGGGGAGGAGGGGTGAAGTGGTCATTGAGCCAGTCTAGTATTCTGTGGTTTCACTCATCCTTACTCTGGGTACATACAGACATTTGGGGAGGTTAGGTAGAATTAAAAATGGCCACCCTATCTAAGGTAAGTTAGCATGGGGGGAGCTAGCAGTAGGGTTATTGGTGGAGCTTGGGGGAATTGGTAGGGGGGCGGACAAAGTCTGCAAAGGGATTGGAGGAATCAGGGGTAGACAGCATCTGAGGGAAATCACGTGGGGCAGGTGAGGGGTCAGGTCCTGCCAGGGGGGTGTAGGAAAAGTGCAGCCCCAGGGCTGGGGCCAGCAGTTAGGCTTTCCCAGCCCTGGGGCTGCCCTGGGAACGGTACAGAAGTTCAATTAGATCAGTCTTGCCGGTCCCGATCTAAGTTATATTGCCTCTGAGGTATGGTTAACTTAGATTGGGTCCATTTTTAGATGGACCTGAACTTCCTGAATTCTGTATGCTTGGCACTTAGGTCCCCAGTTAGGTCAATCTAAGTATAAGGTTTGCACCCAAGTGCACTAAGTTAGATCAGGTGGCCATTTTTAACGCGATCTAACTTCCCCAAATATTTGTATTTAGCCTCTAATATATAGCTCAGGTTTCTCTTCAGCTAGAAGAATCTGAATTTTAAAAGTAAAACAAGATAAAGTTCACAAAGTCTAAACATAAGGCATGATCCAAAGCCTGTTGAAGTCAATGGAAAGATTCCTACTAACACTAGCAATCAGGCTCATAGTTCCTCAGTCTTAAAATTTTACCAGTACTGCTGAAGACAGACATCTTGGAGTCTATTTTTAATTAGAACATGATTTGAGTGTTGCTCAGTAGAGATCACTATGCAGAGCAGGGAGCGTTTGAAAGCTTTGTAGGATGTCTGATGATTTACAATGAGCAACTCTGGGACTGCTATACAACTTTATTTACTATTGAGTCTTTTATACAAACACCATTCTAAATTGCTTTGCCAAGTTAAATATGAACAGAAGTGGGAGGCAGAAATGATGCAATGCCATAAGAAATATTTTTAGTAGAAATGTGAAGCTCACTGTGGAATTAGTGAGGCTGAAGAGATAGTCAGGCTGGTTTAGATAACAGATGCTGCAGAAGAAAAGGATCTTGTACCAAAGCCAGTGAGACAATGTGAAAGAGCACTTAGGAGCCTTCTGACAGATGACTGGAAGGAACACGGAGAAGAGAAACAAAGGGACAAGGTCTGTGAAGTAAGCTGTGGCTTACGACAATCGGAGAGAATTTAATTTGAGGACAGATTTTCAAAAATAACTGCTAATTTTTGGGTATCTCCATTTTTTGCGGCTTCCAGCTTGGAACATCTGGTTCTGAGGGTTTATGTTCATACTTTTTCAAAATCAGACCTGCTCAAGGTCTCTCAAGTTGGATGCTGAAAGTTGAGGCACCCAGAGACATGTAACTTTTGAAAATCTTGGACAAGGGCTATCCTAAGATAAATGAGGAAGCAGTGAAATTTTTTGAAGACAAAAGCAATGGGTAATTCTTTTCTTTGCATGTGAAAACATGAAGTTACACTGCTTCAACTATAAAATATTTTAACTTCAGCAAAGAAAGCCCACAAGTATTTTTTTACTTCACCATGTACTTTTGTTCATTAGGGCTATCTAGTATTATGAGCTTTAGGACTCCCTATAAAATTGTCGTCACAGGCAACTAGGACAACAGCAGTTTCAGATGTTTGCATTGGAGAGCAAGAAAAATGCAATCACCAAGCCAATTAAGGTTAAAATTGGAAAAGTTCAGTTACTCATATACTGGACTAGAGTTAAGTTATTCCTCCTTAAACCATTTCTTTTTTGATGGATTTAAAAAGAGATTTCTAAACCATTGAATGTGACGGGTAACATTATATTGAGGAAGATTATTTTAGGGTAAGTAATTGGACTGGGAGATAGGATACCTTTGCTCTTATATGGTCTTTCTAACCTCAGAAGTCATCAGATATATCTACCTCAGTATCTCCACACCCTACCTCAGAGATGGTAGTTGTAAGGCCAAATTTATGGGAGTGTTTGTGGAATGTATTTTCCTTAGATAAAATGTAGTAGAGAAGTGAAAAGAATTGTTATTTGATTATCATAGCTATACTGTAGAGTCCAGTAAAAGATATTACCAAAAGACGCATTGCTTCTCGCACAGTTCCTGCACCATTGTAGCTACAATAACACTCCAACCCTACTATTGTCTTTATACCAGTCTTTCTTGTGGTCACACTTAAGCATGCAGGAATTTAGTGTTCTGTACATAGACTTCATTTCTACATGCACAGCACAGAGTTGGACATCTCTCTGTACAAAGGAAAGTCATATGCAAATATTTGTTTTTAAATGTGTAAGCATCTAATCAACTGTTTGCTTACATAAACATATGAGTGCAAAATGGAATTTGAAATTGATGGGGGGAGAAGAGGGAAAATTGTTTGAAGGCTTTGAAAACGGGACCTATAAAAGTCAGCAGAAATCCTAATACACTGCTGCGGAACCACACGTAAAGTAGAGTAACTGAAGAGGGAACAATCAGTTTACAGGTCTGCCTCTACTATGAACAGAAGATGGCCATATGAAGAGAGGACTGAAAAACTACACTCTCCTTCTATTATGGAAAATCCTGTGGAATTGAATAGAATGCACTGTCCTTTCTATAGTACCGTACTGTCATCCGCTACGTCTACACAGCTTCTGGAGTGTGCAGTCAGCCTGAATAAATTTGTATGGAATTGAAATGTAACTATTTTACTAATGAAAATTAACCATGTGACAGATTCTAAACAAGTGCCTTTAGGTTTTTTTATACATTCTTCCTGTAGAGAGTTCTGTTTACTTCTGTTCATATACAAATTAAGCTGTATGTTCACTTTAACTCCATACTCCCCACTCTCTGAGGGGAAGTGGGTTGAAAAGCAGATGCTGATCTCAATTTTGTAAATTGCCCATCCCTTACAAATTGGTTAAATCAAAACCCTATGCCTGAATCAAACCCCTATTCCAGTTTTGTGCTGGTCAAAAACTGGACCTGCATTTTGCACCTGGTCCATCTCTATGTTTCACATTTGGGCCATGTTTTCCACAATGTTTAACTCTTCTTTTTTGTCTACAACATAAGTTACCTTTCATAATAGCCATATGACTCAAATACCCAAGGCCAAAGATTGTCATTTAGCTCTGCAGACCCTAGTTGACCTAGTACTGTGATCTGTGGTTGAACAAAACTTTCTTTGAAGTCAGTGGGAATTTTGCTATTTGAAGCCTGCAAAATCTGGTCTTAAATTTAAAAAAAAAAATCAAACTAACAAATTAAAAATATCACTAAAAAAGGAAATAATCAAGACTGATGCTGTATTACTGTGCCACTATGTCAGCCAGCTCATGTCAGATGACATTGGTAACAGTGCATGACACGCCTAACATAACTGGACGTGACAAGCCACAGCGACAGCACATCTGCTGAGGAAATGTAAAAAGACAAGGATGTCTGAGAATCACGGTACAAAATTTTAACAGATTAGAAAGAAGAAAGACTTTTTAAAGGGCCCTGTCAAGACACTTTGGATCATTAATAATTCCTCCTGGTTCACCTTTTGGAAATTTAAACTGGGAATTGGGGTAGGTTAATGGTGTCCTTGCCAATGTTCTGCAGGGTTGTTCCTGAGTAGTAGCCTTTTGCATGGGCTGCGGTCTTTTGTAAAAAAGAAAAAAAGCTGGGACGGAGGGGGAATTTAGGATCTGATCCCCAGATGGGGGTCAGTCCTGAACAGATCTTCCCTTTGCTTTTTTACATACATACACACACACTCTCTCTGTCTCTGTCTCTGTCTCTTCAGACTTCAAAGAGACAAGGGGAAGGAAGGCACCATGCATTACCAGCTCAGTATACCTGTTGGCTTCAGGAATTTGGGGGATAAAAAGTGCACAGTGTATTTTGCAGTGCTCCCAGAGCTGTGTGCCTCCTTTGCTTGTATTTCTGTCGTAGGTGAGAAGTTTTCTAAAAGCAGATTTCTTAACAAATAGAGGAATGAATCCCCTCTTGTGACCTTCTGGCATGCATTCTTCATGCAGGTAGCTATTGATGCAAAGTGGGCTCTCTCTCCTTACCTGGCATGCATTGATTAATAGCTGTATGCCAGATAAATACAGTTCTAACTCCTTACAGTTGTGAAAATAGTCCTTTTTCCATGAATACGTTACACACAAGCTGCTTGTACTTACATGAGTGGAATTTTTCTTAAGGTTTTATTCCTCTTTCCAGTCACTCCTGTACAAACATATCCTGGGTTCAGTTCTCATCTCATTCAATACCAATGTGAATACAAATAACTTCACTGAAACCAGTGGAGTTATCCCAGTGTAAAACTAGAACAAGAGCATAATCAAGGCTCTTGTGTGTTCCCATTGCAGCATCCACATGAATGGGAATAATACTGGAAAGGAGTGGATTTGGGTTTGTAATAAATACTTAGAAACAATATTGGTGAATGTGTGCAACAGACAGTTGGGAGCTTTGTAACACTTCCCGAGCACCACTGGAACTCTGGCTGGTATAATTTCATCTAGTGCAGATGAAGCAATGGAGCATGACAGCCTTATAATGATCATTATTTATTATATTTATTATAGATTTTTTGAGCACCACCAGCATGCTTGTCTTGTACAAAATGAATTAAGACACAATTCTCTCTTGAAGGAGTTTACAATCTAAATATGATGAAGAGCGAGTCCCTCACTATGAGAAGTGCCACATTACAGCTATCATAACTTGCTATTTCCATGTACTGTGAATATAATTGCCTATCCATACATATAAGATTACACCACAGACTCAATATGCATCAGCTGTGTGTGTGTGTGTGTGTGTGTGTGTGTGTGTGTGTGTGTGTGTGTGTGATGCTGTTCACATGCAGGCAGTAACTTGAACTAAAACAGTGGTGGCACTCAGTTTTTGATTTCTATGTTAATTACCCCAAATCAAACAACTTGTCCTCTGCGTCAGTGGTCTCATGCAAGCTCAATATTGGGCCACATTGCCGCATAATCGGGACAAAGAGATGATGATACAGTCTGGTTTCTATGGCAACAGAGGAGGGGTAGTTAAAACAGAAATGTTACAAACCCCCATTCTGCTCTTCATAATATAATTCATGTTATTACAAGGGACAATGTTATTTAAAAAAAGAATGTAAATGCCCTTACCTCTCTCTGTGGAGTCTAAAATAAAAAATGGCACATTTTTCTGAGTTTAGCTGCTAAGAAAAAGGAAACACGACACACAGGCCTCATTTTTGGTGTGTAAAATGTGTGTGTTCTTTAAAAGGCAGTGGTTGGCTGGTTTTCCGGACATGATGTGGTTGAAGCTGTCATCGTAATGGAAATTCATTGCTGTAGCTATGGTAAATCGAGTTTTGTGCCCGTGCTGAATGCATTAGTCTAATGAGATGTTTGCAGCTGGAGAGCTGAGCTGCTGGAGACTTACAGTGCGCTAACAGACAGGGAGAAGATGGCTTTTGCTATGGTCCGTGTACATGTGCTGAAAGTCATCTGCTCTTTAGGTCGAAATAGCCCGTCTCTGTAAAAGCACTGATCAGTGTTTTAACATAAGCAATAGGTAAGGGGAATGCATGCTTCTTTATCTGTGCCTGATTTTGTTGGTGAACCATATTTTAAGCAGCTGTCATTTGGTTATACGCACTGCTGTATGTTAACTTTGGAATTCCTAAACTGGATCCTGCATGTCTGAGATGTGCACATAGTGACACTGCTGCACTGTTTCTCTGTACACCAAACTGCACCTTAACTAAGTCATACAAGTGATATTATTTTCTCAGGGATAGTTTTATAAAGAAATGTGCAGTCTATCGAGAGCCGTCAGTAGGTCTCTGTGCAAGTTCAGCTGTACCTGAATGCAGAGTATATTCATGCTTTTTCAAATGTAAATCAAAGTGGTTTTCTTTCCTTTTTTGTCAGGTTCCTGTCTTTTCCATTTTTAAAAGCTCCTTACCTTAAATAGCAGCAGCAGTATTTATACCATGGATTTTGCTTTGTAATGTGGACCCTTAGGCAAATCATCTTTTTCACGTCAAATCACATATTAAGTTGAATTTAATTCTTTGGATCCTTTACTGGAAATTAAAGAAGGCACAATTTTAATTTGCTGGTTTTTACCTTTAAGAACAGGAGGCATCTAACTTGCAAAGGATGCAAAGGGGAACACCTTAGCTTAGTTGTGTTTGTTTGTCTTTTCAGCTGTTTTAAAGATAGGCTTAATTATTGCTACACAAGGGACAAATAATTTCTTGATTAAGAGAAGACAGAACACCTGGGCAAAATGTGTGAGCAACTCCTGTTAGCCTCTCAAATTTCTCCCTAACTTCACAAGCCATCACCACCTGCACAGGCTGCAAAGAGTGAATTGTTGAAAGAAGGCACAGTCCAACCTGCTCAGTGAGTAATTTAGCAATTGACATATCTGAAATTTGTTTCCCTTTCCCTAATTAGTGAGTGACAGAGGCTATGAATTTCATTTGCTTTGCTTGGGTTTTTATCTGAAAATGCTAATTTGTTAGACAGTAGCACTGAGGTTTTCAGTTCAGAGGAGGTATGTTCCAGGAATCCAAGGTAAAATTGCAGAAGGAAGATGTTCTTATTGGTCTGCTTGGGAGGACTTTCAGTTTAATTCTGTTCCTATTTTAAAACTGTTCTGGAGACCCTCTTCTAAAATAGGCGGGGGGGGGGAGTTTATGATTGTAAAATTGTACAAATAAAAAAGTAAGAGTCTTAATAAAGGATTTTAGGTAGTAAATACCTGGGAGATATTACTATTTGAGCTGACAGGACTGTATCCTAAAAAAAAAAAAAAAAAAAAAAAGATTACAACAATACTTACAGCTTCCCCAGTGATACCATGCTGACAGCATTAGGTTTAGAATAAGTGTTTAAGGGCCAAAGTAGCAGATGGTGTAAATCCACGGTGTTCCACTGATTTTGGTGGACCAACTTCAGTTTGCACCTGCTGTAGATACAGCTTTTAGTTCTAAATGCTCAGTTTTAGAGCTTTTATTTAGACTTAGTTATCTGTGTGTTTGGCTTCAGGTGATTCTTTTATTTTATTTTTTTGGTTTGCTTTGTTTTTAAAAGTTAAGATTTTGTAATTATTTTTTTCCTATGAAATAGGAGGGGGGAGATCCTGCAAGTTATTTAATAAATGCAAGAATACTTTGGGCCATAGAGAATTACATCCACGGGTGCTGTGTAAATCATGGATCCAAGGAAGATTAAAAGGAAAAGCAAAATGCACTTCCTGAGTTAGATGAAAACCTCCTGAGACAAACCTCTCATGAAATGCTCTCCTTAGTCAGCCTGGGACACACCAGGGGTGGAGAGATCTGACATTTCATTTTCTTCACAGAGCTATTTGAAATATTTGGCCCAAGCACTTTTAAAACAACAGCAAACGCCGTATGGAAAGGACTTAGTAAAAGTAGCTGATGTTTAATTTTGAAAGAGCTGGCTTTCTTCTGAGATGCCTCAGCTGTTGATAACATGTGACCGAATGGTGGTGACCACATTGCCTATAAAGAAGAAACTTCAGTGAGATTCCACCCCCCCCCCACACACACACACCCTGGCCCCCCTCAAATATCCACTGAGCTTTGTAGCTGCCCCCAAACTTTCTTGTCTGCAGTTAAAAATGCAGGGCTATAGCACTACCCATTATTTTGGATATGTTGTACTCCAAACTTGAAGCTAATCAAATTAAATTTCGCAATATATTGTTCTCTGTTTTTCTTTTATTGCTGTACTTGAATGTCATTTTCTTCTATGTGATTCCAGGCTGTCTGAAATTAGAAAGTGGGGTTTTGCGGGGGAGGTGATCCATTAATATGCAAATATTTGTTTTTAAATGTGTAAGCATTTAATAACTGTTTGCTTACATAAACATATGAGTGCAAAATGGAACCTTTTCTGTTAATAACTTCCATACACAACATGTGTAACTCCTGCTTTCCAAAGCACGCCTATGTGCCTCCTCACAGCTCAGAGTAATGAGAGTTCTTGGGGAGGCTGACAGCATGCACAGTCTAGAAGGTGCTGACAGCAATGGATGGGACTGTACTGAAAAGCTGTCCTAGAAAGAGGCTGCGGTTTAGCTCCCGTGGCAGTGTATTCCCACAAAAACAGAATGAGATGTCTTCAGAAAATAACCACTTGCTACTTATACTGATTTTTAATGGTTAAGTTTGGGGTTTCTAAGGTGCCCCTTTGTTCTTTCCTCATTGTTTCATGCCCCAGGTATGTGGCAGGGTGTTTCATTGAGTTTTGAAGAGGAGACGGCAGGAAGACCCATGCTAGGACATGACTAGATGAATGACAAGATTTCCTGCTGCTAAATTATGTTATTCTGTCACAGGCGATAACATCACAATCATCAAGGCTGCCAGTAGAAAAGCAGGAAACAACACTATCATTCCTGTGCTCCATGTGACTTGTGTCTTTTTGAAAACCACAGGTCTGATCTGGCAAACCTGTCATAACATAAGTGAGCTCTTTGGACTCAGTCAGGTCTTTAGGAGCCAGTCCTTCGTCAAGTTGCATGAACTTTTACTGCCCCTCTGAGCTCCTGGCACAGTGATTCTCAACAGGGGTCCTGGGGCATACAGGGATGCTGTGACATCCTTTGAAGGGTGCCCTAAGGTATGATGAGATAAGCTATGTATGAGGAGATAAGCAGATAAGTGCAGGCTCAGGCTCAGTTCCCGTCTGGCTGTTCCCCACTCCCAGTGCCTGGCCCCTATGAAAGGAGGCAGACACCGTAATACATAAATTAGCTTTTTTAAATGGGGTGCAGCTCAGTTCACAGGAGTTATGAAAGGTACCTCAAGCATAAAAAGGTGAAGAACCACTGTCCTAGCATTTGGATGGAGTGCACCTGTTGTATCCCTCTGGGGTTATAGTAATACACTTGCCATCTTGTTGGTTCAGAATGTGTATGGGGGTCATGGTAAAACACTACTGCCTCCTTGCCCTGACCACACTTTTTTGAGATGCTGTGTGCCCCAAGGAGGGCACCCAATGGGCTTTATACAGACCACATAAATCAGAAGGAAGGCTTTGTGTGCCCACCCCGCGAAACTAGGCACTTGGGTAAGGGCTGGGCACTGACTGGCCTTTTTGACTTCTCTGCAGCTGTTTTGAGTCTGTAGTAGTGGGCTTCAGCAATGAGATGGCTCAAATCTCCAGCAGTAGAAAGAGAAACCTGCCCTATTAGCCAAAGGAACTTATTTTGTTGTATGTTCTTGGGTTTGTGCAGAAGGCAAACAAGGAATGTGGAAATCCTGCAAACAAAGAATGTAGAAATCCTTTCCCACAAACAACAGCATTCAGTCTGCTGCAACTAACTGGCTGGTTTATTTGTATTACTACTCATTACTTAAAAACAATGCATGTGGCACTTCACAACTGAGAGAGCAAGATCCTTCCCTCTGCCCCAAACTTCTGCAGACGGAGACAAACACGGCAAATAAAACCAGGCACGAGGACCCAGTACAGGTAAGGAAAGCTGTGAAGAAATTGTTGGTGAGAATAAGACAGGAAGAATTTTTGGAAAAATAAGTTGAAGAAATGGAATCCCTAATTGCTACGGGGCTGATCCAAAGCTCAGTGATGTGGGTTTCAGTGGACTTTGGATCAGGTGCTGTTGAAATGGATTTTCAGCAATATCACATCATTAGTGGCTTATCTTTTAAATAGGAGACATGTTAGGCTCCTGCCTCGCTCCCATGCCACAGCTAACTGGTGGCTGAAGGAAAGAATTAAGCATTATTTATGAGAGAGAATTCTCACATGAAAAATCTCATTGGCCCTCAGAAGCCATGATTGTATTAACAGGTGATTGCTAAAACATTCTAATCTTGGCTTAAATTAAAAAAAACATTGTAAATATTTGCTCTAAGGCATTGCTCCAAGAAGAACTGGCTTCTTATAGAATGGAAACAACATTACTTCTCTTAATGCTATGTTGTTAAACTTGTCTTTTTTTCCCTTAAGACTATGTCTATGCATCAGGGAGATGAGACATTCTTTGCAACAGTGCAGCAGAATCAGGCTAGATCTATGTTTTAAAGGTACTAATAATTTTTTATTGGTAAATATTAAATAATTAATGAGAATTACAATCTACATGAGCACCTTTGTGCCAAGTTTCCCTATTGGAAAGGCTGAAGGATTTGACAGCAAAACGGCGTGTTTTGTGGTGAAGATGAGGTTAGATTTTTGCCAAAAAATTCTAATTTCTAATATAATTAAAAATGTCTTAAGAAGCTAAAAATTACAAAGTCCCTCCCTGAGATTTACTGCCTCTTTCAGGAACAAATATAAAATTGGACAGAACAAAGAACTGCCCAGGTACCCTCTAGATTTGTAATTACATTACACTTAAGAATGGATAGTTATTCTGGTACTGAACATTTTGCTACTGCCCTGCAGTCTATTTTGATTCCTTAGAACCTTTATATACCCACAACAATTTTCATTGTACAAGAGTATCTGAATTATAATGCCAACCTTTAGAATCCATGTGCTTTCACTTGTCCATTTCATTTGTGGCATCCTCTTCAAGTGCAGGATGCAACGAAAAAGTTTCTATTCACCCTCTCTTTCCTCTTTTTTGTCCCCTACATAATGTCTTTGATCTACCAAAGCACCTTTTTCTTTGCTTCTGAAAACTCTTCAGGATTCCTTATAAGTAGTCTGTTTGTGTATGTTTGCACACTGATATAACTCTACCTAGCTATCCATCAAAAAGTGTACTGGCAATGGAGTCATTGGCACTTTATCGGAGGAGTATCTGGTTCCTAATGAATACTAACTAGGAACTGAAAAGTATATGGCTGGCATAAGAATCCGGGTAACTCAGCAATCTTCCCCATAAAAAATAATTGCTTCTCATCTGCAGTTTGCAAGTCTACAAAAGGATGGAAACTGAAGTAAGCTCTGGAAGAAGTTTTGCATTGTTTGCTGAAAATAGGCTCCTTGGTTTTTCAGTAGTTTAAACATCAGAGGCTACATCTTCAGCCACACTGAGGGTAAACTTGATGCACCTGAATGGGAAGGGAAAGGAAAAGTGACTCTAAGCCATCTTTTTTATTCTACCAGGCTGACTGGAGACTGAAATGGCCCTTCCTCTATGGCCCATCCTTGAGGCTGCTCTAAATTATATCTGCTCCTGTGATTCCACAGGGACTACTATACTGATGAAGTATATGGTGGGGCATCAAGTTCTTTACCTTGTCCTGTCCAATCCCTACCCACGTAGTGGAGGATGTAGGAACAGGTGATTTTCCTGTCAGAAGAAATCTCTACTCACTCTTGCAGACTGCTCTCTGATCTGTGCAGTTCTGCGGTAGAGCACCACAGCCTGGGTCAGGGCCAAGCATCTGACTATGGTTTCTTAGTCCTTTTAAATGGCACAGGACACATGCATAGTGGCACTGGCATGTGGCACAACCTAATGGAAGCTAGAGGAAGACACGCACATTGCTCCTGATTCCCCAGACTGAACATCCTACACATCTGTTTACTATTAGTCACATGAGCACGTACTGTGGTGTTTCACTGATTTCAGTGGAACTGCTTATACGAGTTACATTTAAGCTATTTTAAATGTTGGCATTGAACTTCTTTGTGAAGAGTACACACATGCACATATATTTCAGGCTAAACATCAGGAGGCGCTACTTCACTGTCAGGGCGGCTAGGATCTGGAACCAACTTCCAAGAGAAGTGGTGCTGGCTTCTACCTTAGGGGTCTTTAAGAGGAGGCTAGATGAACACCTTGCCGGGGTCGTTTGACCCCAGTACTCTTTCCTGCCATGGCAGGGGGTCAGACTTGATGCTCAGGTCCCTTCCGACCCTACCAACTATGAAACTACGTACATTTACATGTACATACACCATTGAATATACTTTTCAAAGCCTATTGCATCATAGAAATACACTTGCTCAGTATATGCTTTTAGCTTTTTATGCTATTCTTAAAGTTGAGCAGGTATTTGTGCCAGGTAAATATATAGCCAGGACCTAGACAGTTACTTGGTTAAGGCAGCAAAAATATGTCGCCACGCAGCTTGGCTAATAGATAGGTAAGCATTGCTTAGTTAGAGAAACAAAAACTTAATCAAAGATGCTCTGAGATGCTGTACGTGGAGTGGCATGTCACCATAGTGTGACATGGCATTCATATAACACATTCTGTGATCGTAAGCGGCACAAGTCATTTGTAAAAGACAATAAAAAAATAAAAAATCTACTTTCCCTTTTAAATAGCTCCTCAGATGTGAATGGTAGGATTGTATGCCTGCTTTCTGCAGAGATTCTGTAATTCTCCTAAGAACTGCGGTAAAAGTGATGATGTATTTGTGCATTGGGCAAATATATTCTCCTGTCCCCTGCCTGTATCTCTGTTTCTGATTGTGCTTTAATTATCTGAGCACAGAATATGTGAGATATATCTTCTACAAATCAGTACAAGGTGAATGTAACATACTATTAACTTTCTTCTTTCTCTCCTCTAGATACTTCTGTTGAACACTCTCTCTTTCAGAAAATTAGCTTGTCATTTACTCATTTATTTCCAAAATTGTGCTGGACAAAATGTCCCAAAGTGTTTTGATAACTGAGAGTGAGATGAAAGGAAGTTGTTGGCCAGCACATGCAGTAACCAGAGCAGATAAATGTTCTGCCTTTCAGATCTCTGAATTCTGCAGAAGGTTTTGTCAGTGCTAGTCAGTTCCTCTAGCAATATAGGTCCTTAGTGAGGATACTTAGTATTTCAGGTGCTGGGCAGTGGATGAAAGAGAGGGAAACACACAGACCAGGCTCCTGTGTTACATTGGAAACCTGCTTGTGGCTATGGTTTGTCCCAGCTGCACCAGGGAGGGACAAATCTCTCACGACACACCTCAGAAAACATTCATCCAGGAGCTCAGAATACCTCCAGGACAGACATTCAGAGTAAATTTCTGTTGCAAATATCGTTGAAGATCTCCCTCATGTTGTAGCATATATTTTCTTGTCTTTTAAAAAAAGTATTCTAGAAAAAAAGAGGTCCCTGAGGGGAATGCCTCTCTGATATTTCCATTTAAAAGAACAGGTTGGCTTGGCAACAACAGTTTTCTAGAGGGGCTTTGTGCTACACCCACTGTCTCTGCCCCCAACTCCTCATAGCACGAGAGACAGATTCCAATAATATGGGGAAAATACTTAGTGACATGAAGTTGTTTAAAAAGCATCATCCCTACCCTGAACATGCAAATAATCCCAGTATGTCAGGCTTCAAGCGCCCATTAGATTGACGTTTCAGCCCCATGATTTTGCATAGTTCCTCTTGGACATGTTATAAGGTGGTAATGGGGTTGTAGGTGGGGAATTCGGGCATGGGAAGATTAAGTGTATGTCTATACTGCCTGGAGGTTTTGCTTGAGTGTAGCAGGGGCACAACCTAGGGATGCCCCCCTGGTGGCTCCTGCCTCCCCACTCTAGCTCCTCGGGGGCACTCCCTTTTCCTCTCCTGCCATGCCTTGATGGTACTATTTTGATATCCTAGGAGGCTGCTCCCATGGTCCCAGTGCAAGCCTTGTGGATAGCATACTAGTGGATGCTCCTGGATATCATACCAGTGAGGTGAGGCACCTTCCTGTCACAGCTATTGCTTAGGCAACTGGAGGGAGATTTAAATAGACAGGTGATAGTATACTCAGGGCATTCTTAGAGTCTCCTTGATGTAAAAACTGGCATTCCTCTACTATGAAGTCCCATTATGCTAATGGTATCCTGTGTCAAACAATACCAAGATTAATTCCAGGAGCAAAGTTTGAGAGTAAGAGAGGTTTATTGCCTTATTTTCTTGGTATTAAAGAAAGCTCTCTCATTTTGGTGTCAGGAAATCAAAGAGTTAAAAGAGGGTGACTTATCTTTTCCAGGCAGGCACATTTCATTCATGTAGTTTGGGAAACTGGAAACTGCCAACCATACCCTGAGTGAGGACACACACTGCAATTGAATAAGATTATCCTGCTGGGGTGGGGAAAGAGGGAGTCAAGTTATTGGAGAGACAATGACAGTAAAAGAAAACTAATTGGGTGTGGACAACTGCCACACAAACACACACACACTGAAATAAACAGAAGGGAGCATATCTTAAAAAAAAAACAACCCTCAATTATTATTATACATGTATATGCAGAGGCTCTGTAGCCTTTTCCCTGTTGCAACAGAAAAGTATATTAATAAGTTATCTCCTGATTCCATCTGGCAACCTCCATCCATTTCTCAGTAAATGATGAATGAACAATGTGCCTAGTAACATTTATGGCTCAGTAAATACTTGAATTTATTTGCATATTGAGTTAGCCATGTTTATATTGCACTTGCTAAATGCAGCACCACGAAATACTACACAGAGGGGGGCTAGTTGGCCATTAAAACATGCAGGATTTATGTGAATGACTCCCCTTAACATTAATGGGAATTATTTTCATCAATCACCTGTGCTGCCAATAGAAGCTGGGTCATACTATATGTAAATATGTCTTACTTAGCCTGATTTATGAAATTCAAAGAATGCCCTAGCATGCTAAAATATTTGCACCACTTCCTTAGTAAATATGGATAGGGTGGTGCTATGGCATGTGGCTCTCTTCCCTTTCAGGGTCAAATTTGACAAATGCTTATGTAACGGTGCTCTTGACTTCAGTGGGTTCTTGCTGAAGGAATAACCTAGGTTGGTGTAGGGGCAGCACTGAGATAGCGTATTGACTCTGGTCTGGAAAGTGACATTCCTTCTAAGCACTGCAAATTCTCTGAGTTCATTTGGGTGAGTGGTCTTCACCATGTGCTCCAAACTGTTGCTCAGTGTTGCCGTGCATCATTCAGCAGCTGCCACTTTCTGCCTTACCCTGAAGCAAGAGAATCAGATGCCAGTCTGTCCAGACAAGAAAGTGCATTTGTGTGGTTAAAATCTTTTTCTCTGAGATCACATGTGTTTTATTACTCACCTTCCTCTCTAGTTTCATCTGCACTACATTGTAATGGTACAAATTGCAAGTTTCAGAGGGTCACAGGAACTCTTTCCAGTTTCTCTTCTAAATGGCCCATTCAAAGGTCAGTCAACATTTGGTCTGTAGTTCTATGATTCTTTGCATCTTGTAGTTTTTATTAGAGCACTCAGGGTTGGAGACTCATTCTTGAAGAATTAATTGATACTTGTAATTGAGAGACAACTTGTTAGGATTTGTTGTGCATTTGTGGTGAATGGATTTTTCTTGTCTGTCTTATTTGTGTTTCCCTCTAGGAGTTAGTTTTCTTGCATCTGACTTATCTCTTTGTCCTGGGCAATGGCATATTTTCATTAGTTGTGTCATTAAATGGCTGCAGTGGCATGTGTGTTATCCTTGTAAATAAGATATAACTTCTCATAATAGGAGATGTAGCCTAGTGGATAAAATATGGACTGGAGACTCAGGTGACCCATTACAGAACACACAAGCATTGCAGATTGCGGTACTGCTATTGCTGCTTCTGGGTCAACTCTTTTATTCAAATGAAATCTTGACCCTCTTTTCTGAGGAAAATGCTGTGCAAAATGTTTGCTGTAAAAGGTAGAGCCGCATGCAATTAGTCTGGGGAAGGTTGTTACCAACCTGCAACTCAAGGCTTGTACAAAGCTTTTGTTAGGGTGTTTTGAATGCTTGCTCAATGTTCAACTGAACACGTTTGTTTATGGTTTCTTATCAATATCAAGTGAGCCTTAGTGGTTTTGACTGAGTTTCAAAATGAATGTTAGAGGAAGTCCTGAAACTGAAAATCCACAAATCCCTGTGCAGCAAAACTGTTTAATTTCTCATAGATTTGCTTTGAATTTAAAATTGCTCTTTCTGCCTATGCTTCAGGCAACATTCTCTTGGATAACAATAGGAAATAGGGCTGAGCTCCTTGTGTGGTGTTTGAAATAGGGACTCATGCTGGCTTATTTCTCTGTTGCACTTGGATGGCTCACAGTACTACAGTATCTCTGTGCCTCGTAGACTTTAATTTATCCACACAAGCCCCTGTGAGACAAAGGACTGCTATTTTCCTCTTTTGGGGACTGAAGCATGTAGAATAAGGATACATCTAAGCAGCAAAGTGAAGGTGTAATTGTAGCATGCAGTAGCATACCTGTGCTAGCTTTGATCCAGCTTGCCTGGGTAATAACCATGGCAGTGAAAGATGCAGCAGTACTGGGACTTTAGCACAGGCTGGTAGCCATAGGAAAAAACTGTTGTGGACCTATGTTGATTGCTATAATATTTTAAAGCCCCTGCCACAATATCTCAACTGTTACCATAACTGTCAAAGGTATGCTAACGCATAGCACAACACTATCTTTATTTTGCTACATAGATGTGTGCTACATGACTTGCCTAGGGTCACATAGGAAATCTGTAGCAGAACAGAGAATTGAATGTACAAGCTCACAGCCTAACCACTGGCCCATCCATCATCTCTATCCATGAGCCCTCCCTCCTACACTACACTCATGTACTCAAAAACAGCCTTTTAGTAATGGTTAGCACAAACCACAAACCAAGCAGGTGCGGTTAGGAATAGCAATGGTATTGTAAGGGTCTGTTAATTAACGCCTGATGCACAAAGGAAAAAATCACAGTTACTCTAGCATGGGGGGAGTGGGAGAGGGGGAGGGAAGCAAGGCCATATGCACAAATGGACATGGAAAGCTACGTGCTTTTTCACACTCAGGTACCTTCTGTAACTTCTTCTGCAGCTTCTTTGGAATATTACTTCTCGTCTTTCTGGCAATTGTTTACTATGCAGTTGGCAAAATCAGTCAACTGGGACTCCTCTCACAGTGTTCAGGCATTAGTGGCCATAATGACCCTGTGTCCTGACTGCTCTTGGAGAGGGGGTCTTCTGACGTACACTCTGCCCACCTGCTTCTACTCACATGCACCAAACTTGGAAATGACACAGGGCAGTCACCCATGGCGGCTGCTGAAACCTCTGCCTTTGGCATGACTGAGGGCAGCTGTGAGGGCTGCTGTCAAAGCAGCTTTCCAGCCTTATTCCTGAACTTGGGGTGTGGGAGTGGGTGGTCAGGCTTTGCCTCAGTGTGTCTGTCCCCAAGAGCACAAAGGATGCAGTGCAGAAGCTTTCTGGTCCCTTCCTGCACAAGACATAGTTTTCTTGTGGTTGTGAAAGAGAAGAAATAATTTTAAAATTTAGAGCAGATGAGAATTTAATGTAATATTTTAAACGCAAAACCAAGAGGTTAAGCTAATATGACGGATCGCGTTATTGTTTCAGTCTGCCTTAAGCACCCAGCTTGCAGTTAATTCATCAGAAGACCACAGGTTACTAACTTTCAGCAAACTGATAGGAGAGCAGTTCCTACTAATAGCAGAAGATGCATTATCAGCAATCTAGTCATTTTACAGTAACTGCAGTAAAAGATAATTGCAGTACTTTGTTTAATCTAATCTACACATCTAGGAATCTTATCAAGGTAAAAACTTGGTTGAACACAGATCGTCAGCCTGTACTCTGCTGCCTTGTTAGGTTTGTACATGAATTGTTGTGCTTTGTTTCACCTTGTGTTTTCCAAACAGCCATGGCAATCACTTCAAATCACATGCTAATACTTGGAATGAGTTTATTACATGGAATTATGTTAATGTGCATAACAACATTGGCATCATAATGGAGCTCAGGCTGGCTGACACTACCTTCTGTCAGTTCATGTTGGGCCCTTGAAAATGCAGATGCTAAAGTATGGGAAATAGCAGGACCATGATTTTTAGTGAATGCCTCAGCCCTTCTTTTTTAACTGGATATACTGTACAACAGCATTGCAGGGAAGGAAGCAGGCCATGCATAATATTCTTTGTTCACAATGCTTTGTGGTTTGCAGGATCCTTAGTTTCTTGTCTGCAGGAGTGAGCAGAAAAACATCTTTCTTGAACTGGAGAGTGTTTCTTCTTGAAAAGAGGACTAAGAAAGGGATTAATGTACAGGGGAGATCAGATGCAGTGAAACTCCGTAACAATGCAGAGGAAATCTGGAGAATTTGAGATAAATGTTAATGATTGCTCTCCCTACCTCACACCACAAAAGAAAAAACCCCAAACAATTCTGGTTTTAAATAAGTTATGACTAAGATTTTGAAAAGAAACAGACTGAACAGTAAGATAGGATCCAGCAGTTACTGAGTGGTGACTCAGCTTTCGTTCCAATTGCTTTCCATACCATGGAAAAGGCACTTATACCTACATTTTGACACCTTACATGAAACACCTATGACTGATTTCTAGAAGTGCTGAATACCCACAAATCTGATTAAAGACAATGATACCTAGACCTTATCCAGGAAAGATAATTGAACCCAATGAACCAAAAGCACTTTAAGGATGGATCCCTTTGTCTGGAGCCTTTGATTTCATTTTAAACACTTATATTGATTTATCTTATGACATGTCATTATGGGCATAATGATTTTTTGATGTAGCAATTCAAAATGAGAAATGTTCATTTTTCATTTCCAATCAAATAGATTTGAAACAAAAATGGCAGATTTATTCCCACTGTTTTCTGCCACCTCTCCCCCACCCCTTTTCTCTCCTTCCTTTTTTCACAGAAACAAGTGAGATGGGAAAGCAGTAAGTTTGGATTTTTTTTATTTTCCATTTCAATGTTATCTGATTCAATACAATTTTTTTTGTTTCAAATTTTTATAAAAAAGCTGCAAAAAGTTTGAACAAAACATTTTCATTGCACAAGAGAAACTTCTTTTCTTGTCTAAGTTTTACTGCATTCCTCTTTCATGCAATTTCTGTCCTCCACAGCAGTGGTTTTCAATTTTTTTGTACCAGGACCCTGGTAAACTCTTCCAGCCTGCAAAGGAAAAGCCATGGTTTCCCACATTTTTCTCTTTTAAAAGAAAATCCATTTGTAAAGTTCGTTGATCCATTTTTAAGTTTGTTCATGACCCTTTCATATATTTTTGCAATTCATTTTTGAGTCATGGCCCATGGGTTGAGCCACGCTGCTCTAGAGGTTGTGGCGGGGGGTTGGGGGCGGGAAGGAGAGGATCAAAATAATCTTGGGGATCTGGGCTGGGACTCAAGGGTCTTGAATTCAGATGTCAGCTCAGCCATAGTTTTCCTGTGATTTTGAGCAGGTCATTTATTTCTGTAGTGCACTGACTTTTTCCACCATAGCAATGCTGAACAGGGCGGTGATGAGGTGAGATCTGTGCCTGACATAGCTGTGGCAGAAAAATCCCTTGCTGTAGAGTTTCACAAAGACAAAACTCTGCTTTCATGGATATGTCTTTTTTTGCTCAGGGACAGGGGGAGAGGACAGAGGCTGGCATACTGGTATACTGTTCTGGCAAAGGGCTTCTGGTGTGAGCATTTCTTATATTGGCAAAAGCAGAGTTTTGCCAAGACAGCTTAAGTAGCTCCCCCTGAGAGGAAAAAAATTAAGTTATCAACAATGTAGTTTTGTCAGCATAGCTTCATCCACACCAGGGGTTTTGTGCAGCACAGTTATGCTGGTCCAGGTCACCACTCTCCCAAGTGACATAGCTACTCTAACAGAAGTCTTCAGTGTAGACTTGGCAGAAGTGTAACAGCCAGTGTCTGTGCCCTGGATGTCAGTGGTGGAAGAGGCTGAGCTGGTAGCAGCTACATCTGCCACTCTTGCTCCTCCTCCTCCTAAGTGGATGCCCCTATCACCCAACCATTCATTACCCTACTGAGATTTGGCCTCCATACCACAAGCATTTAAGAGAGTTAACAGTTCTTTCCTACCTTCAAGAGAGTCTGTGAAGGGAACATGGATGTTTGGAAAGCAATGCATGCTTCCAGTGCAGTAGTGTAGATGCAACAAAATAAGCAGCATTAACAGCCAACCGTTTCTTCATGGACATAAGAAGAAAAATAGCACAGGCCATACAGCTGTGTATGTTAAACACATGCTTATATAACCATGTAAGACCCAGGTCATTGCTGGTGTGGAGAGGCGCAGCTTTGCCTTTCTTCAGTGAAGTCAGGTCTGCTTACACTAGCTATGAATTCGGTCCTTAGAAAGAGTTCCCATTTTTCACTGAGCAGGTCCCCAAGCTGTATGTGCAGAAGTTGTCCTCACAGTGAATTACTGTTACAAACTTCTAACAGGTGTCTTAATAGACATTTTTATTAACAGGAATATTAGAGACAGTAAACTTAGTTCAGTGTTAGATATTTCAAGTAGTTATATTAAATGTACCTGCAGCAGTTGCTACACATGATTTCTAATTAACTGAGGCTATTAAACTGAGAGACAATATTGAAAAAAAAATTCTCGATCTCTTAGTCTTACCCATAATTTTTACACAATTATCAGCAGCAGTCTCCACTCATGAGACACCACCACTGAGCTAGCAAAGAAGCAAAATTACTTGTCACTGCTAAAGAGAAAGGTCCATTCAGCTGAGCTTCCATTAACCTTAAGATATTGAGTCTTTAATCCTTAAAATGCTGTACAGTATATTGGATTGCAGGATTGCTTGAAAAAGAATACAGGTCTTTTTTCCTTTTATTTATTTGGCCTAGTATGTAGGAGAGACTTTATTGTGGTTTGTTAGAGAAGTGACTGTAAAAATGTCATATTAGGGTGCCATATATCTTCTCTCTCCCCCTGCAGACCACATGTTCACTTTGCAAGTCAAAAAGATTTTCATATGACTGCCAGCATTGCAAACTTGGTCTGAAATATAAAAATCAATCTCCTTTCTGCCTCTTGCATTGTTCATCACCAGAAATAAAGGTTCTTCAGTCAGAACTCATCCAACAATTTTGTTGATGAGTGAACTAGACAAGAATCCAAGCTTGTCCTCCCATAGCTGTGCTGCCTTCTGGGAGTTGTAACTTCTTTTATGTCCCAGACACATAGGAAGCAGGTGAATTACAGTGAGAAGGGAGAGACCATTTCAAATAAGGGGTTGACCCAGAACTTACTGGAGTCACTGAAAAATCTCCCAGGGACTACCTCATGCCCACAGCCACTTAATTAATCAGTCTGCAATCATGTTGTAAACAAAAGGCAGCATTCACTCCTGCAGATTTGGAGAGGTTTGCATTGTACTTTCTCGTGCTGAGGGGTCAAGGCTCTTCAAGAAGGATTCACCACAGAGGAGGATGTCTTGGTTTTTTCTATCAGGGGGATGCAGTTTTTTAAGGTCAATTTTGGAGTCTGTCTCAGGGGATGTGCTGAATTAGCACAACCTTCAGGTGCCCTGACTATCCCCTCCCCTCAGCCAGCCCCCACCTGCAATTGATTTTTAATGGGGAGGACCTGTTTTGCCCAGCCCCAGTCTCCTGAGTGTGCTCTCCACTTGTTTGGAGGCTGTCCTGGGGCTATCCCAGTGTAGACTTCAGGCTGAATCTAGTTCAAGGACTTTTGCTAAACCACTTTGGTGATTTCTGGGGTGTTGGTTGTAGCTGTGGTGGTCTAAGGACATAGGTAGACAAAGTTCTTTGAATAAATCTGATATCTTCTATTAGACCAACTAAAATAGTTGTAAAAATTCTTCTTTGTAAGCTTTTGGGTACCAACACCCTTCTTCAGGTAGAGGAAGTGTTTGCAGTTGTTTTGTGAAACACTTCTTCTAGAAGTCAGTATGCAAGCATGAAGGTCAGTGAAAATGCAAATACGTGATAGTGAGGATCAGAGGGGGTGAGAGACAATGGATGAGAGATAAGTGGGGAGGGGAGGTGGTAATGGTGACCTGGAAATAGAATTGTAGAGAGGTTACCTGGAGTATCAGATGGTAGGCAGGTTATAATGTGCCATAAACCCAATGTCTGTATCTTTTATTAGACCAACTAAATAGTTGGAAAAATTGTTCTTTACAAGCTTTTGGGCACAAAAACCCTTCTTCAGGCATAAAGAAAATATGTTGCTGTTTGTGTGCTGTCCTGGGTAGAATAGAAGCCCATATGCATAATGCAGGTCTGTGAAATATACACTTCATCCTCACACACTACAACTTCAGTTTCAATAACCAACACTTCTTCTAGACCATGGGTACAGCTATGGGCCCCAAAATGGCCCCACAATATGCCGACCTTTTTATGGCCCACCTGGAAGAAGAATGCCTCAAAAACTGCACTACCAAACCCATGGTATACCTGAGATATATAGATAACATCATTATTTGGACTGAAAACCTGAAGTCTCTGATTGATTCATTTCCATCACAAATACAATAATCATCACCCCTTCATCAGACTATCTCTTAATCAGACCATCATCTCTTCATCAGACTATATTCCAGCACCAACATTTTCTTTTTCAACACTATGATCAATATCCAGAATGGTAAAATACAAACCACCAGGTGAAGAATTGCTACAGTACAAATCCCCATGAAACACACCATTAGTCATAACATACCATCCCTCCCTGGAACCTATACAGAAAATCCTCAAACAATTGCAACCCATACAAGAAGAAGACCCAATTTTTAAAGAGATCTTCTAAGAACCACCCATCCTAGTCTTTAAACAAGCACTGAACCTTGGCAACCTCATCAACAGAAGCAAACTTCCTATGGCCCAAAACACACTGAATGGATCCAGACTGTGCCATGACAAGAAATGTAACACCTGCCAACACATCTCCACCAGCCCCACAATAACCACACCCACAATGTGTGGGTGCCCACTTCTCACATGATAACCACTCTCTCTCCAATCTCTCAGTTCTAATTTTCAAAGGGAACTTACAAAATACCTTTCGCAGACAAGCCTATGAACTTAATTTCAACCACCTACTGGATACTAGGGCTGTGTGAAACGAGCCCTATTTGATTCAGATTTGGATTCAGCCTGAATCAGGGACAGTGATTCGATCCGTTGATTCAGATCACTGTCCCTGATTCAATTAGGCTGAATCCAAATCTGACGATTCAATGCTGATTCAGTGAATCAGCGATTCGGACACAGGCACAGCTTTAAAAGTTTTTTTCTGCATACATTGAGGTAGCAGCATGGCTCATGATTGTTGTGGTGCTGGGGCAGATGCAGTGTCCCACAGCAGTGCGGGGGGCTCTCCAGCATGCTCAGCAGTGAACCTGGAAGTGGACTGGAAGTAATTCTGGTCCACTTCCAGGTCTGCTGGGGAGCACACTGTGAGGGGCCCCCCGTGCAGCCTGGCTCAGTGATTGGCTGCAGGGAGACCCCAGGTGCCCCCCTCAGACTCAAGAGGCACCAGTCGCTGAGCTGGGGAGGTGTGGGGGGGCCCCCCAGCACGCTCCCCAGTGGACCAGGAAGTGGAAGTGCTTCTGGTCCACTTCCAGGTCTGCTGCTGAGCGTGCTGGGGAGCCCCCCAATGCTTCTGTGGGATGCTGCATCTGCTCCAGCAGCACAGTGATCACAAGCCCCTGCTACCTAGAGGTATGTAGAAAAAATATTTAAAGCTGTCTCTGTCTGAATGGCCGAATCTGTCTGAATTGATTTGGAGGGTTCTGAATCAATTCGGAAAGATTAAAGGGTCCTCTGTTTCGCTTTGGAGATATGGCCACCAAATCGGGCCAAATCTCTGCCTAATCAAATCACAAACCGAAGTTTTGCACAGTGTCCCAGGGGAGCAGGGGCACTGGGAAACCCCCGTGGCGGCCAAGGGGTCTGCTTACCTCCCGCAGGGCCGGAGGAGCCGAAGAAACTCCATGCGCCGACAGTGCCGGCGCGGGTTGTCAGCCGGGCGTTTATCCGGCTGAGCGGCGGGGGCGGGGCATGCCGGCCGGGAGGAACAAAAGGCGGCCCCGCCGAAGCAGCGGGGCGGCTGAAGGGAGAGAGCTGGAGTGCGGAGCCCCAGCGCGCAGGGGATCAGCCGCCACCCGCAGAGTGCGGGACGCCGCCGCGTAGAGGCGGAGCAGGCTGCGAGCAGCATGGCAGAGCACCCGGGAGTGAGAAGACAAGGGGAGAAGTCAGCCCCGGAGGTGGGGCAGCAGCCAGCGGGGAACCTGACACCCGAGGCAGCAGGAGGCGTGACAGCGGCGCCGAGAGTGGGGCCAGCTGTAGCCTGCACTACGGAGCCGACGGCGCGGGTAACTGCGGCCGGGATTATTGGGGAAGCAGAGAGGACGGCTGCATCCCAAGGAAGGAGGGACCAGGTCAGCATCCCCACTGGGAGAGGCATACCTGGTCTGAAGACCGCCGGTAGTGGCTAGGGGGACTGAGTCAAGAGAGGACAAGACAAGGACGGGTTAGAGGCCAGGATAGGAAGACCTGAGGTGGCATATGGCCGGGGTGTAGGGGAGGACGGAGCCCCGAGAGTACCCGTGAAGAAGCGTGCCGGCACCGGGGGATACCCCAAGGGAAGACCCCCCACTGAGAGAGTCATCAAAGTCGTGGCAGGCGAGTTCTGGTGTCCCCCTTTATACCAGAAGGGGTAAACCCTGGGGCGTACCAACGAAGCCCGGGTGTGCAAGATCTCAGATCCGGGAGAAGGCGGCGCGCGAACTCCTGGTCAAATGGAGGCGGGTATAAAGTGGTGCATTGGCCGGGAAAATGGAGGACCCAGACATGGTGGCCTATCCCAGTGCCCAACCCGTGCCGGTGTCTGCACTCGAGACTTTGGGACAAAACTTACAAGCCCTCACCCAAATTGTGGGCACTCAGCAGCAGATGCTGGGTCAACAACAGGAATGGTTCAGGCAGGGCCAGGCGTCTTTTAGGATGCCGAAAATGACGAAGGATGATGACCCCAAAGCATACATAGAGGCCTTTGAGTGTCACGCCTTAATGACTAGCCTCCCCCAGGAGCACTGGGCCAGCATGCTCAGTTGGGAGCCCTAGTGGTCGGGGTAGCACAGGCGGCCTACCGGGCCATCCCGAGAGAGGATGCCCGGGACTACGAACGGGTCAAGCAAGCCATACTCTATCGGCTGGAGCTCAGCCCAGATTATTACCGACACCTGTTCCGGGCTAAGAAGAGGCCCAACGAAAGGCGTCCCCGGGTGCTACTACAGTTGTTGAGGGACCTCCTTGACAAATGGGTGAGCCCAGTGGGGTCCAACCGCCAAGACTTGGCGGATCAGGTCATTTTGGAACAATTCCAGATTGACCTAGATGAGAGGACGCAGCGCTGGGTGCGGCAACACGTCCTGCGGAATTGCGAGGAGGTGTTGAAGCTGGCGGAAGCCTATGTGGCCACAGAAGCAAGTTACCCGAAGGAGCAGAGGAACCAGAAGCCAGCATCACTGCTACCGAGAGAGGCTGAACGGCGGCCGGCCCCTATCCAGGGGGCAGGCAAAGATATAGTGTGTTTCCGCTGTGGGCAGAGGGGGCACCTCTCGCGAGAATGCCCCACGCAACCCACTGCACAATGGGTCCCAGCTAGCCAACCCAGAGGCTTCCCTGACCAGCGCCGTGGCACAGAAGTGGGAGAGCCTATGGATTGCAGCTACGCTAACTGCGAGGGGAACGCAACGTGGAACTGCCCAACCATCAAGGCCTGGGTAGACGGCTGACCTATACGGGCCACTCTGGACTCAGGGTGCGCCCAATCGATGGTGAGGGCCGAGGTGATCCAGTGCCGAGAAGGAAGGGAGGCCCCTCCAGTGATGGTGGCCTGCCTCCGTGGGGAGACCGAACGTGTGAGGCGACAATGGATACAGCTGCGCATGATAGGGCACCAAGGGGAGCTACTCGTAGGGGTGGTGCCGAGGCTAGCATGCGACTAGGCCGGGATTGGACACCCCTCTACGACATACTGGAGCAAGTGAGGGATGTGGAGCTAGCCCGTAAAAAGATGGGGGCCAGCGAAGGGTGGCTAGGCGAGGAAGAAGCAGATCCGACCAACATGGAGGGCTCCATAAGCATCGACCTAAACCGTATCGCCAGTAGCCGACAGTTCCGGGAGGCACAGAGCAATGACCCGGAACTCGAAACCCACTGGAGACAAGCCCAGGAGGACTGAGGCGAAGCCGCGTCACCCAGAGGAGAGCAACCCCAATATGAGGTAAGGAACCACCTCCTCTATCGCGTACCAGTGCCCAGGAGGGAGGGCCCCGCAGAAGCGCAGTTGGTAGTCCCGAGACAGTTCCACCAGGTGATCTGGCAACTCGCCCATGCGAGCCCAGTGGGGGGCCATTTGGGACGAGATAAAACCCTGGCCAAGGTGGGACGATGGTTCTTTTGGCCTGGGATGGGAGAAGAAGTGGCCTGCCGGTGTGCAGCCTGTCCGGAGTGTCAGAAGACCCGAACTGAGCGCCCTGCGCCCCTTTGCAGCCGATGCCGGTCATAGATACCCCCTTTGCGAGGATAGCCCTAGACATTGTGGGGCTCCTACCCTGCAGTAGTTCTGGCCACCAGTATGTGCTAGTCATGGTGGACTATGCAACACGGTATCCCGAGGCCGTTCCGTTGCGAACCGCCACGGCTCCTCGGGTGGCAGAAGAACTGATAAAATGGGTCGCAAGAATGGGTGTCCCTGAAGAGATCCTGACTGACTAGGGCCGAAATTTTATGTCCAATGTCATGAAGGTGGTGTGCCAGACCCTGCAAATAAGACAGATACGAACCGCGGTATACCACCCCCAAACCAACGGGCTGGTGGAGCACTTAAATGGCACCCTGAAGAGGGTATTGAGGCGGTGCATTCAGGGAGATCCACGGAAGTGGGACTTGTTGTTGCCGTTGGTCCTGTTCTCTCTCAGAGATACCCCTCAGGACTCCATGAAGTTTTCCCCATTTGAGCTGGTCCTCGGGCACCGCCCGAGGGGATGGCTGCAGGTCCTCCGAGAAGAGTGGGAGCGGGACCCTAGTAGGCTGCAGGACCCGGCAGGATATTGCCAGGCTTTCCAGCAAAGGATAAGAACAGCCCAGAACATAGCTTGTGAGAACCTGAGAGAAGCCCAGGCGTGGCAGAAGGAGAAGTACGATAGCAACACCAGAGAACAGGTCTTCGAACCTGGGCAACGGGTACTAGTGCTATTGCCCACATCCACAAGCCGGTTCCTGACGCAATGGCAAGGCCCCTTCGAGATTCTCCGGCGAGTTGGGCCTGTGGACTATGAAGTGCACCGGCCCGGCCATCGCCGAGGGAAGCAAATCTTCCACGTAAATTTACTGCGGGAATGGAAAGAACCAACGGGCTGGGTAACTTTCGTGGAGGCTGAAGGGGAGGATTTGGGGCCCCAAGGGCAGCAGCGAGAGGGGACACGCTCCGACGAGATACAGCAACTAATCGGGGTAGGGGAAGACCTGTCGGAACTACAGAAGCAAGAAACACAGAGGGTAATTCAGGAATTTCGGGACGTGTTTTGCATAGAACCGGGGTGGGTCCATGGAGCCAGGCATACCATTAAGACGCCTCCTGTGGCTACAGTGAGGGAGAAATGGAGACCCATACCGCATCACTTACTAGACGCCGTGCGGGAAGAAGTGAACTCCATGCTACAACTGGGAGTGGTGAGACCTTCCCGAAGCCCTTGGAGAAGCCCACTGGTCCCCATACGAAAACCGGACGGGTCACTGAGGCTGTGCGTTGACTATAGAAGGTTAAACGCATTGGCCACCTTCGACGCATTCCCCATGCCCCAGGTAGACGAGTTAATAGAAAAGATCGGAGAGGCCCAATATATATCAACGTTAGACTTGGCCAAAGGATACTGGCAGATCCCAGTGGCACCAGCCGACCGACCAAAGACGGCCTTCGGCACGCCCTGGGGCCTATATGAGTTTGTGAGAATGCCCTTTGGGCTACATGGGGCGGCGGCAACATTCCAGCGGTTAATGGACCGACTGCTGGCCCCGCACGCAGAATACGCGGCGGCCTACATCGACGACATTATCATATGCTCGCCAACCTGGACGCACCACAAGCAAGCCTTCCGGGCCGTGTTGTCGGAACTAAGGTGGGCCGGGCTGACAGCAAACCCGCGGAAATGCGCCTTAGCAAAAAGAGAGACCAAATACCTGGAATTCCTGGTGGGTAGAGGCACTATCAGACCCCTGGCCGACAAAGTTAAACAGTGCGAAATTTCCCAGCCCCTCAAAATTGCTGTCAGCTCCGATCATTCCTGGGGCTAACCAACTATTACCGGAGGTTCGTGCCCCACTTCTCAGAACTGACGGCTCCCTTGACAGAGGCATTAAAGGGGAGGAAAAATGGGGCGGTAAGGTGGACAGAACACATGGAGCAATGCTTCCGGAAATTAAAACAGGCCCTCTGCGAGGATGTGATAATGCATACTCCTAACTTCGGGAAAACTTTCGTTTTGCAGACGGACGCCTCCGAAACAGCAGTGGGAGCCGTCCTCACGCAGGAGGAAGAAGGAGTAGAAAGACCAATAGCATATGCCAGCCGCAAGTTGACACCAGCAGAAAAAAGGTACGCCACGATAGAAAGGGAATGCCTGGCCATTCGGTGGGCCGTGGACCATTTCCGATATTATTTAATGGGCCAAGAATTCAAACTAATAACGGACCACGCCCCGCTCCAATGGCTGAGCACGGCCAGGACTGATAATGCCCGGATCACCCAGTAGGCATTGGCCCTACAACCTTATAAGTTCCAAATAGTGTTCAGGCCTGGAAAATCAAACGCCGTGGCGGATTTCCTGTCTAGGTGCAACAGCAGCGACTTGGACGAAACAATAAAACCACAGATGTACAAGGCAGACAACTGCTCTGGTGTACCCCGGAAAGGTAAAATAGGAACGCCCCAAGGCATCTTGGGGGGGGGGGGTTGTGTCCCAGGGGAGCGGGGGCACTGGGAAACCTCCACAGCGGCCAAGGGGTCTGCTTACCTCCCGCAGGGCCGGAGGAGCCGAAGAAACTCCATGCGCCGACGGTGCCGGCACGGGTCGTCAGCCGGGAGTTTATCCGGCTGCGGCTGAGCGGCGGGGGCGGGGCACGCCGGCCGGGAGGAACAAAAGGCGGCCCCGCCGAAGCAGCGGGGCGGCTGAAGGGAGAGAGCTGGAGTGCGGAGCCCCAGCGCGCAGGGGATCAGCCGCCACCCGCAGAGTGCGGGACGCCGCCGCGTAGAGGCGGAGCAGGCTGCGAGCAGCATGGCAGAGCACCCGGGAGTGAGAAGACAAGGGGAGAAGTCAGCCCCGGAGGTGGGGCAGCAGCCAGCGGGGAACCTGACACCCGAGGCAGCAGGAGGCGTGACAGCGGCGCCGAGAGTGGGGCCAGCTGTAGCCTGCACTACGGAGCCGACGGCGCGGGTAACTGCGGCCGGGACTATTGGGGAAGCAGAGAGGACGGCTGCATCCCAAGGAAGGAGGGACCAGGTCAGCATCCCCACTGGGAGAGGCATACCTGGTCCGAAGACCGCCGGTAGTGGCTAGGGGGACTGAGCCAAGAGAGGACGAGACGAGGACGGGTTAGAGGCCAGGATAGGAAGACCTGAGGTGGCGTATGGCCGGGGTGTAGGGGAGGACGGAGCCCCAAGAGTACCCGCGAAGAAGCGTGCCAGCACCAGGGGATACCCCAAGGGAAGACCCCCCACTGAGAGAGTCATCAAAGTCATGGCAGGCGAGTTCTGGTGTCTCCCTTTATACCAGAAGGGGTAAACCCTGGGGCGTACCAACGAAGCCCGGGTGTGCAAGATCTCGGATCCGGGAGAAGGCGGCGCGCGAACTCCTGGTCGAACGAAGGCGGGTACACACAGCCCTACTGGATACAAAACATCATGGATTAAATATAGACATTGAATTTATGGCACATTATAACCTGCCTACCATCTGATACCCCAGGTAATCTCTCTACAATTTACCAGCTACGTTCCATCTCCAGGGCACCATAACCCTCCCCGCCGCACCTGTCTCTCACCCCCTCTGATCCTCATGTACTTGCATTTTTACTGACCTGCATGCTTGCATACTGGCTTCTATCCCATTCACGAAGAACACAAAACAACTGCAGACACTTCCTCTGCCTGAAGAAGGGTGTTAGTGCCTGAAAGCTTGAAAAGAATTTTTACAACTATTTTATTTGGTCTAAAAGAAGATATCAGATTTACCCAAAGAACCTTGTCTTCTTTTGGTGATTTTTGGTATTCTGTAGAGGTAGGGAAAAAAGGGGAAGCTTGATATACTTCAGTCAGCCCCATCTGTGGCCCAGTTCTGACATCAGACTTATAAGTGCCTATTGCTACACCACATCTTGTAAAGAGATGTGCTGCACTCCTGCCTGTTTGTGCCATAGTCTGTTTGACAAGCAACTGAGCACTGTGCTCCCACTTATCTGAGATCACAGCCAGGCACTAGGTCTTTATGTAGGGAACACACTGATTTCTCTCCACAGTGAGCTGGTAGGCAGTGTAATAAATGTTGTGTCATACAGATGTTTCATCTAGTGTTCTGTAGGGTACATCTCCAAAATATGTCCTAGGCAACCTTGCAAAATAAATAATAAGCCATTCTAGTGATCTGCATATTGAGATGTAGTTAGCCACATTAGTCTGAAGTCAAGTAAAAGGCAGAATAGAATTGCACCTTACAGACTAACAAAGTAGTTAGATGTAGTAGATATATCTATATCTATATTTCTGTTGTATCTATATACTAACCAAAGTTAGTTATAAAGTTAGTTATCTATATTTACTTTGGTTAGTCTATAAGGTATATATCTACCCTTCAATCTTCATGTTGACTATTGTTTTAATTTCCCCTTGCATGTCAGTGCTTAACTTCTATTCTGAGGTAAATTAGAACTGATGACTGAAACAGAACAAACAATTTCTAGGAGACATTTCAGTCAATTAATTTGGCCCTTTTATTTTTTTCTGAATTAATCAAGCACAGTGTTTGTTTGTTTGTCTGTTTGTTTTAAAACTCTGTTTATTATTTGCAAATGCTAAAAACTTTAGGAGAACACATTTTTCCCCTATTCACTTTAACTGTCTTTCTTTTTTGTGGTATATGATCAGTTGTTGAAATCACATGACATGTTCCTTGACTAGACAGATGTTTTCGCATACAGATGGACTGAAATTTCACAGATACATGTGTGGGAACTTGCAGTATGACTCACACATCTGCACATGTTCACACGTGTCTATGAGACTTTTCCTTTCAATGAATGTTCTTGTAAATAATGAAAGCATACTTGTGAATGTATAACATGAAGAAAAAAGGATCCTGGGTACCTTTCTTCTAGGCTATTTATATGTCTTGATTAACATAGCTATGGTAGAGAAAGCCCCTAGCACATATTTAGGTGTAGTATTAATATTGCCCTTTGACTGGTAGGCTTTGTTTTAATTCTGGAGGGTTTTTTGTATCGTGGTTCAAAGCCTACCTTTACTGGTATAGCTGTATCCATACCTGAAGTGCTTTGCCAGTTTAGTAAAGTAATACCACTGTACCAGCAAAATATTTCCAGTGTAGATGTAGCCCAAAAGTGAAATCTATCTCTGGAGAGAGACTTGGTGAGAGAAAATTGCATTCGCTAAAAATATCCCTGACGAAAACATCTACTGTTTAGAAGCACTTCAAAATAAAGCACTTCCTGTTACATGTGCATGTTCTATGAAGTGTAACAGAAGAGGGCTTCATCCTTCAGCATCTCACAGTGCTCTGCACCCCCCACATCCTCAGAGGGATGTGGGGGAGGGGAGGTGACTGCCCGTGAGAGCTCTCCTGTGCATTCTGCCTCTGCTCTCCCAGAGCAATCCCTCCTCTTCCCCACCCCTACAAAAACTGGGAGAGATGCAGGATTCAAGGGACCTCCAGTATCCCAGTTCTGGAGTCTCCAATGTCCAGCGGGGGGCCATTCCTGGAGAGCAGAGGCAAAGCATACAGGAGAGTACTCATTGACACCTGGCTCTGCTCCCCTCCTTTTGCAAGGCAAAGAGCAAACTGCATGTAGCAGTGGCAGTTTTGAAGGGCTTCAGCTGTGGGGTACAGCAGGGAGCTGTATATATGTCTACTTCTGAAGTGCTTCAACTCTTATAGCAGCCCTACCCTCTTAAATATCACTTACATATCACATAGTCCCCTCTACACAGGTAAATTTTCCCCAAGCAAGTGTATGGTTTTTATTTGCATTGGGTTTGTGACTACATGTTTGGAATGGCCAGATCGTTTAGAGCATCTCGATCACATTACCAATCTCCTTGAGTATCTGGTCCCCCTTAAAGGCAAAGGGCCTGCTTCCCAGCTGGCATAAATCATTGCAGGTCCATTCACTGTGGTGGAAAGACACCAATTTATACCCTCTCAATGTTTAGCTTGTTGTATTTCTCTTGGGGGTGTAAGGTCTCCTGTAGAAGTGAGGTAGATTTACAGAGCAAGAGAGAATAATCTATGTTCAATATGTAAAAAGGCAAGTAGAAAAATCCTCACCTTCCCCAAAGACTAGTTGACAGGAAAACACCTGCAAAATGATTGGTAAAGCACTGATTAAGGGTTATGGTCTCTGATTTACTATAATTAATTTGGCCAGGAAGTGTTCTTAATCTCATTAATATTTAGCTCTGCTGGAACAGAGGTTTCATATTTAGAAATATACATTAGGGGGTCACAGGCACTCAGGAACCATTTTTCCTTCTTGGACAGGATCTATAGACAAAGCAAGGAGCCAGGAAAGGAAGGATGTGAGACACTAGCTTCTACACTGTCAGAAGAATGCTTGTCTTTAACAAAAGAGAGGTAGCTTTTAGTTCAGCTATTGCCTTACCCTTCTGTATTCAGCCTTCAGCATATATACTTCATGTCACATGTCACATGTTGCACAATGGGATTAAAATGTAAGGGTCAGGTTGCAATACACTTCTGCACATTCAACAGTAAGCCCATTGACTTCAATGAGGCCACGAATAAAGTAACATGCTCTTCTCAGGGCCAAGATAGTGAAACCCTTGCTCTCAAACATGAGCAGTTTCTATTATAAGGAGTTCTACTAATGTTGATGTAAGGATTTCCAGCCTGGAATAACCTCTGAAATATAGCAGAAGCACATTCCTTCCCAAAGATGAACCTGATGATCGTTTTATTTGTGTTTGCAGTGTCTACAACAGTGGTTTGCAATCTTTTCAGACTCAGGACCCTCCTCAGAAAATGCCAGCTCTTAGTTTTCACTTGTTTTTGACTACAGAAAAATAATAGAAAGACTCTTTTGCAGATAACTCAGAAAGACCACAATGGAGCAGAATGTTTTTAACACTATGAAATCTCTGGGTTTATCTTGTGAATCACGTTTGCTCATCTAACAATACTAACATTGAATGGCACCCTATGGCAACCTTGGAAGGATTTCAGGGCACCCCAGGGTGACATGGCACCCTGGTTGAGAGAACCTGGTCTACAATCTAGTCAACTTTTATAGACATGGACTGTAATCTCCTTGATTGACTTGGAGAGGAAGTGGTTTGAACTGTTAAACCTCACCAACAAGGTGAGGAGCTGGTAAGCCAAATGGAAAATGGTCTGTTTGAAAGGTACAAAAATGTAATGTAGACCCATCAAATCTATGTGCTTTGTGAGGTTTCAAGCTAACTGTTCTCTCCTGAATTGTATGTTAGATTAAAGAAACATTTCATATATTACTCCAAAGGATGAATAAGACTCTGTCGCCCCCTGAGTTATTTCTATCAACCTGGCCAGCACGTGGTCAAGCTTATTACCATAAAGGTGGAACTTATGTCTGGCAACGAATAAAGAGGAAGCTGCCCTTTGGGTTACTGTATTATCAAAGCTTGATTTAAGTACCTCTGATTCCAGCTATGTTTCTTCAGATCATTGTGCTTGCAGATTAGATTAAACACTTAATCTTGTTTTCAAGGTCAAGCAGGGTTTGATTAAGTTTCTTGGCATAGTTCTTTGAGATTTAAATCCCTCCAGCTCCTTCCCCCAACCCAGAAAAGCATTAGCCATTTCCTCCAACAGGATGGGGGTTTTCTGATTGACAGGATTCATCACAGTTGAAGTGCTTCCTTTAGGCTCTCAAGTAATCCTTAAAAAAAAAAAAATGCCACAGACAGTTTTTCCCCCTCTATGGAATATTTAAAATACTGACTCTATTTTATTCACTTTTCCTTCCAGCATCTATTTATAGGATTAAAACAACAAATTTGTTTCAGACCAAATTTCTCTGTCTTCATTTAGGCAACTGGTTAGTTTGTTGCGGTTTGCTTAGCAGCTGGTATGTGTGTTAGTGTTTTATCTTCTAAATGAAAATCCAAAGAATGAAGTCTATTGGAAATGAGTGATCCTGCTGTGTGTTCACTCCTGAGTCCCAAGCTGTGAGCAGAGCTTTATTTATTGTTAGATTATGAAGTGTTGCAATTCAGGGTTTTTTTTAATGAGTATTATTAAATAAATCTGGGATGGAATGAAGTGATTTTGTTTAATTTTTGTTTTTGTGTGGGGGGGGGAAGATGATAAACTGCTTCGCTGAATGATGACATTTGCCCACAGAGTTAATCAATGCTGCAGGTTCCATGTGTTAATTTTAGGGCAGTAAAAGTGTGACATGGTGACCGCTTCAACTTGTGGTGGTTAGAAAAGGCAGTCTATGGCTGTGTCACTTTTTTCCTGATGCTGTAATTTGAGATGACAACAGGGACCACTAAATCAGTGTGATCTAGGAGTTATTGCAAGATAAGAGGAAGTTGGAGGAAAAAAGCTGGAAAATGAAATTAGTAAAGTACAAAATCCCTCCAGGTATTCACACTCCATTCTTTACGTGCTGGAGGTGGCAAGCCCTTTGCAGGCTCTTTGCAAGTGTGGAAGATTTGTCTGAATGAGGTATGCGAATCTGATTAACATCTTCCCTTCTCAAGGATGATAAAGGAGCTTGAAAAAAGTGTGCTCTTCCATTCAGGAACAGCACATACCAACTGCCGATGCTTCCTCAGCCTGATGAATGGTTTTTAAACTCAAAAGCTTGCTAAGAATTTTTTTTCCAACTATTTAAGTTCGTTTAATAAAAGATATCAGATTCACCCAAAGAACCTTGTCTGCCTGTGTCCTTAGACCAATACAGCTACAACCTACACCCCTGGAAAAAAGTGATAATCTTTGAGTGTGTGTAGGTTGGGGGTGTGGAATTATTTGAGATAAAGAATTTGAGGCATAAAAATGACATTGTTGGTATTGGTTGCCATGTTAAATGGAGTGCAATACAGTAAACCTTCCTTTGGAATTCAGGGTGATGCAGAAGTGTGCATGTAAGGGGGGAGGAAGAGGCTTTTTTGGTTTTATTTTTTTGTCTGATTATTGCCAAACTAATGCCAGCATAGACTGGGCATTGGTGAATCATGTGTAATTGACAGAAAAAAAATAGTTGTTATTATTGGTCATTTCTCTTATGGGATTTTGTGGAACTCTATAACAGGATTTGAGACATAACTGATTCAGACACTATGCTGCCCCAAAGAGCTTATAATATGAGACAGCCACAGATGAATAAAACATTAAGGAGAGAGGAAGGCAAGGTAAGCAGTCAAACAAATCCTGATTACTTGAATAATTGGAAATGTGACCAAGGCTCACTGCCTATGCAGTGTTGAGTGGATTGTAGGCATCATGGCAGAGGTGATACCTGCAAATATTTTATTTATCCAGGTAATAATCACCTTCCATATTATTGCTGGTGGAAGAGTGTTAATATCTTAAACATTCCATTAACTAACTTTGAAATAGTTCCAGGTAGGATAGAAACATGACTTGAAACCAAAGAAGTTTCTGGATACTTTCCAGCATTAAAAAATGGGAACATTTATAGCATACAAAACAGAACACACCACACTCTTCACCAGGGTCTGTGAGGGCTTATAAAAAGGTGCTGAAAGTTTTAGACAAGAGTAAATTCAGAGGTTGGCAGAGCAAAGAAGCACACAAGAAAGACCTTTTCCAGAGATTAACTGCAGCTCAGTGCAACACTCCCTCTCTCCTCTCCAATAATTCGCATACCTAAAAATCCTCAAAAATCAAGAGGGAGTTTCAGTTCTAGGTCAATGAGCATTTTTTGCCACAGTGTAGGAGAGTCTTAGTCCAACATATGATTCTGGTTCCACTGATTAACATTATTGTCCAACAAAGTCAAACAGTGGGTATGGTGACCTAATAAGTCTATCTGCCGAGGTATCTCCTTTTGCCATTGTGAGCTTACTCTTTTCTGGTTACATTGTCATTGTGCCATGCTTAGTTTTACCCTTACCCTCCACTTGCTCAATTAATTACTGCACATGCAGTTTACAAATGTATCTAGAAGTGGAAGAACTTGCAACCAGTGTGCATGCTTCTGTGAGGAAAAGATATACTGTAAGCTTGGCTCTAATGAGATGTAAAAAAAGGCTGAGGATCACAAAGAAGCACTTATCGATTCTGTGCATCATGGAGAAAATGCACCTCATGCAGAGGATCAACCCATGGCCGATTCACCACTTGAGTACTGTTAAGCTCTGTTTCAAAGTCTTAAATTGGACTGAAGTGTTGCATGTGCTGTTTGCTAGGTCACAGATGAAATTCAGTTAGGTGAAAATTATTGGGATTCTAAGGTTCTTCTGGGTTGAGCTTTGTAACTAGCCCACCATTTCCATTTGTATGCGAAAGCTCTCAGTTGGCTGGTTTTTGTCAATTCTGATTACTCTTTGGATTGCTTGGAAGTACTCCTACTAGCTGGCCACTGCAAAGGAAAAATTATTGAGAATTCATTCAGCATTAAACTGGAGGTGGTCAAAACATGAAAGCAGATATTGAATTAGCAAAATCCTATAAAATATATTGCCAAAGATGTAGATATGGTAGTATGCAAGCCAGCTGGGAGTGGTTTCTTTTGGGTGTAACGTTTCTAGTTGATCAAAACAGAGTTGTTACCAAACTATATATAAAATAAAAATAACCTACAAAACAGGAAACAGTGGTTAGCAAGGGCAAAAAGTATCAAAACAGTTCTGAAAAGTGAAACTATATTTGTTTAGATAATGAATAGAACTGCATCCAAACTGTTTGAGGCAATCTTTAGTATTTCATGTGTGCCTTAGTATGTAGCGTTGTTTAACGTCTGGTATGTTTCTCTGTTTATTAATGGGATGGCTGTTCCAAGCAGTTGAAGTTTGAACTGGGTCTGAGATGCACTATTTCCTTACTTAGGTGCTTGGTCACAGCATAAGCCTAGTCAATTCACTTAGCCATTCTCTGCCTCAGTTCAACTGTAAAATGGGCTGATCATAGTTCACAACACAGTTGTGAAGTTTATTTATAGTTTTTAAAAGCGTTGAGGTGTTCTGCTAACAAGCTCTAAACATCCTGGCTGAAATCTTGGCCTCATTAAAATCAGTGGGAGTTTTGCCTTGGAATCACTGTCATAAGAAATCCCTCAACTTGCGAATGATCTCTACCAGGGTTTATTGATGGGTCTTGAGGTGACTTAAGAATCTAATCGTTGAGTCACAGATCCATCCGCAGAAGTTGCAGGTGTTTCCTCAAGGAAAAGTAGGCTGCAGACTCAAATTCCTCTCCTTTTGCTTCCTCTGTGTTCTCTTCTCTGCTTCAAAGGCAAGATGCCTTGTCTTGAAATGGGCTGCCACTTGATTGAGGTTACACTAGCGGTAGAGGTGGTTGGCAACCAGCTCCTCCCAACCTTGGATGTTGCCATCCATTTTCTTGAGGTATACCTTCAAAGTGTCCTGTACCATTTCCTCTGGCCGCTGCAAGATTTCAGGCCATTTATAAGTTGGGAGTAGAGCACTTGTTTTGGGAGTCGAGAGTCAGGCATCCATATGCAAGTCCAGTCCAGCAAATTTGGTGCTCGAGGATCACCAGCTCAGTGTTGGTAACCAGGGATCTGGGCTTTCCATTTCCCATGGAAACCCAGAGAAAAATGTGGATTTCCCTTTACCTGAGGAAAACAGATTTTTCATTTTAACAGAGAAACCCATAGATTTTGCACTTTTGCACAGACCTCTCTGCAGGCTGGTAGAGTTCCAGCCTGCAAGGGGCTGGGGGGAGCGGGAGGAGGGCAGTCGGGTAGGGGGCTCCATGTGCATGCATATGCATGTGACCACCAGGCAGCCTGGGGAGCAGCTCCTGCAGGCAAGTGGAAGGGGTGGGGGATTGAGGTCCCCATAGGAAGGTGAGAGAGAGTTGAGCAGGGCTGGGGCTGGGACTGCTGCCCAGCCACGGGGTGTGTGGAGCTTGGGGCTCAAGCCATAATGCATGGCCATAGGGCCTCGGTGGGGAGTGGAACGGGGCCATGGGCAGCTTGTCCTGGGGGCAGTGGGTGGGGCCAGCTCCCTGCCACTGCATGTACTCCCAGGAAATAGGGGGGACCCATCCCCCAAGATCTGTGCTCAGGGTGAGGGCGGGTGCAGGCTGCCTGCTGCAGGCTTGGGCTTCCCACCCTGCTACTCTTCCCCAGGGACCCCACAGCCCAACAGGTGCAACCCAGCACAACAGGGCAGAGCAGGGCTGTGCAGGGAAGCTCCTTGCCACTGCAAGCTTTGACTTACATATCAAAGGCATCCCCTGCCTGTGTGGCAGCAGTGGGGGCAGCAGTGCAGGGTTGTGGGGATGCCTCACCAGGGCAGTGTGAAGCTCACAAGGAACTTCCCCATGAAGCCCCGCTTTGCCCTGTCACACCAGGCCATACCTCCTGGGTTGCAGAGGCCCCGGGGGAAGGTATCAGGGCAGGGAACCCGAACCTGCAGAGGGCAGCCCACGCTCACCCCTGACCTGCACACAGATCTGGCGGGACATGGGTCCCCCTGGGAGTGCACGCAGTGACAGGGAGATACCTACCCCTCCCCACCTGAGCCTGCAGTGGGGGCAGGGGGAGGAACTGGGCTCTGTACTCCACTCTGCTGCAGCAGCTGCCCCATCCCATGGGTGGCAGCTAGCGCTCAGGAGCTGCTGCGAGGGGCAGGGGGCTGCAAACCTGGGTCCCTGGTCCCATAGCCCTAGAACTGGGGGCCCCCTCTGGCAGGCCTGGGGGGGGCAGAGGACTGTGGGGGGTAGTGAGGGGCACCAGCATGGCCAGGGAGCTGTCGCTTGGGAGTGAGGGGCCTGGATGTTGTGCGGGCCAGGAGCGGTCTGAGGTTCTCGGGGGTGCGCGGCGGGCTGTGGCCAGCAGCCCTGGCACGCGGGTCGGGGAATGCAGGCCGGTGGACTAGAATTAGATACGGACGCTTAGCGGTTGATTAAAGATTATTTTACTTACACCAAAGATGGTTGCGGTGCAGGCAGGAAAACTTGCTTGAGTTGCAGTTACAGACAGAAAAGAAGAGAAGCGGACTAGAGTTTCTTCCACGTGAACCTCTAGCCCAATCCGGTTGAAGGCTCTAAACACGCGAGCCTGTCGTGTCAACCGAAGAAAACAACTCGGAGAAAGAGCTCTGGATACACTCACACGAAGTTTGCTAGGCTCCGTGGAACTTGCGTGCAGGGAAGGGGTTCGTCGAGGGATCGTTCGGTGACGGGGAGAGGCCAGAGGTTGATCAGACCCCTATAGCCTTCTCAAGGTGCACGCTGGGTCTGTTAGGCTCCGCAGTGCTTAGAGATCTTCATGAGATGTGAAGTTCTCCTCCTCCAGATGGTTGTGGAGTCCTCCAACTTGGGCAGAAACCGCTCAAGCCTCTTAGACGGCTAGCAAGCCAATCGCTAGCCGCCACCTGGGAATAATTTAGAACTGGCCAATAGTGGGACACAAATTTGCATGCGGGTGGTGGGAACTCCTTTGCACCGTGCATTTCTCTTTGCAACTGAGAAATGCACCCTGCAAAGAAAGCTCCTTGTGGTGGGAAATAATTTAGCAGTGCCGAAGCGCGTGCACACAAAATCACACCCTTGGGTTGTGACAGATGTGTGTTCTGTGAGCTAAGGGGGTAGGGACAGCTCTAATTTTCCATGATAAAATGCCCAAAATCAAATACCAAAATTTATAGGTATTTAGAATGTATTACGTTATAGTGATTGAGGCCCTGGTAGGTTTCCAAATTGCTTTAAAACTGTAAATATATCAAGAAAACATTGTGTTCAATTGATACCTATATATAGTGATATATATAGTGGCCTTTCCTTTTAATCATGGTTTTTGGGTTTATCAGAGAAGTTGCGATTATCAAGGAAAACCATATCCTTGCTGGTAACATATGCCATGGACTGCAGTAGTGCCAGGCGCTCATTCGTTAAGTGAAAAATTGTAGTTGTGAAGAAAAACTTCAGTATTTTGGAAGTACAGCACCTGTTTTCTGAAAATCTAGAAACTGGGAGGTACTCCAGCTGGCGATCTGTTCCTCAGTAACTGTTTTTCAAAATGTGCAAGAATTACAGGTTCCAAAAAAACCATGAATGTGATTATGCAACAAAAATTGAATATTTCTCTGTTATTCTTATAGAAACATCAGGGTTAATTTCTTTCCTGGGAGAAAAGTTTGCATCAAAGTCACATGAGTATTGGGCATATTGGTTTTGTTCGAATGCACTATCAAGGACTGCCAATATAGGAATGGGGGGGTTACTTTGCAGATAGATTGGAAAACCAAGAACTTTAATGACTGACAGACAAGGGAGGCAGAACATGTGAAAGCAGTAGGACTAGAATTTGAAATAAAAACCTGACGTGTCAGACATTAATAAGTAGGGATCCAGGTTTTCCATTTCCCGTGGAAAAACAGAGGAAAAACATGGATTTCCACCTTAGTTTCATAGTTTCATAGTGCTCAGGGTCGGAAGGGACCTAAACAGATCATCAGGTCCGACCCCCTTCCCCAGGCAGGAACGAGTGCAGAGTCATAACACCCCAGCCAAATATCTATCCAGCCTCCTCTTGAAGACCCCCAAGGTAGGAGAGAGTACCACGTCACTTGGGAGTCTATTCCAGAGCCTGTAAAGTAATGTCTCCTAATGTCCAGCCTGAACCTTCTCTCTAGCAATTTGTGGCCGTTATTCCTAGTAACCCCTGGTGGTGCCCGAGGGAACAGAGCCTCACCCAATTCCCGCTGGTCCCCCATGGTGAGTTTGTAAACAGCCACCAGATCTCCTCTCAGCCTTCTCTTGTGGAGGCTGAATAGATTCAGGCCCTTTAGCCTCTCTTCGTGGGGCCTGCCCTGCTGCCCCTTGACCATGCGAGTGGCTCTCCTCTGGACCCTCTCAATGCTAGCCACATCCCTCTTGAAGTGTGGCGCCCAGAACTTGATGTAGTACTCCAGCTGTGGCCTGACCAACACCGCACAGAGGGGAAGGATCACCTCCCTAGACCTGCTTGTGATGCATCTGTAGATGCACAACAAGGTGCGGCTAGCCTTGCTGACCACTTCCTTGCATTGGTGGCTCATGTTCATCCTGGAGTCAACAAAAACGACTCCAAGATCCCTTTTAGCCACTGTGTTGTTGAGAAGAGTGTTCCGCAGCCTATAGGTGTGTTGCTGGTTCCTTCTCCTTAGATGCAATACTCTGTACTTGTCTGCGTTGAATTCCATCCTATTCTCAGCTGCCCACCTCTATAACCTGTCAAGATCTAGCTGGATTCTTTCCCTCCCCTCCAGCATGCCCACCTTGCCCCACATCTTTGTGTCATCAGTGAATTTGGACAGCATGCTTTCCACAGCCACATCCAGATCGCTGATAAAGATGTTAAACAGTACAGGCCCCTGGACAGAGCCCTGGGTGACTCCACTGCCCACATTCCTCCAGGTCGAAAACGACCTTCACTCAAGGAAAACAAGGAATTCTCATTTTAGTGGAGAAACTGGTGGATTTTGCACTTTTGCAAAGAGCTCTCTGCAGGCTGGTAGAGTTCTAGCCTGCAGGGGGCTGCACAGGGGTGCCAGGCAGCCTGGAGAGCAGCTCCTGCAGGTAAGTCTGGTGTGTGTTTGTGGAGGGAGGGAGGGGGAATTGAGGCCCCCATAAGGAAGGAGGGAGTGGGTTGGGCAAGGCAGGGGCTGGGAAAGCTGCCTAGCTGGGCACATCGGGGGGCTTGGGGCCCAGGGCTGGAACACATGGCTGCAGGGCCCCAGCAGGGAGCAGGAAGGGTCCGCAGACAGATCGTCCAGGGGGTGGGGGAGTGGGGCTGGCTCCCCACTGGTGCGCACACTCCCAGGGACCCTTGCCCCCAAATCTGTAGGGGGTCTGAGTAGGAGCAGGCACGGGCTCTTTGCCCTGCTGTCCTCCCCTGGGGCCTCCACAGCCCAGTGCATGAGACCTGGCATTGCAAGGCAGAACAGAACCGTACAGGGAAGCTCCTTGTTGCTGCAAGCTCTATGCTGCTCTGGCAAGGTATCCCCTTCCTGTGTGGCAGCAGCGAGGAGCACAACCCAACGTTGCTGCCATGCAGGCAGGGGATGCCTCACTAGGGCAGTGAGGAGCTCTCAGTGGCAAGCAGCTTCCCCACACAGCCCTGCTCTGCCCTGCTGTGCCAGGTTGCACCTGCTGGGCTGTGGAGGCCTTGGGGGAGGGCAGCATGGCAGAGAGCCCAGGCCCACAGCAGGCAGCCTGCACCTGCCCTACACACATACCTGGGGGGCATGGGTCCTCCCTGCCCCCCGGGAGTGTGCACAGTGGCAGGGAGCTGACCCCCACCACCTGATCCCACAGCAGGCAGCCCGCAGGCAGTGCGGAGGGGGAGCTGGGCTTTGCACTCTGCTCCACTACAGCAGCCACCACCTTCTGCAGGTGGCAGCCAGGGCTCGGGTGCTGCTGCAGGGGGACAGAGGGCTGCAGATAGGGGTCCCTGGCCCCGTAGTCCTGGCAGCTGGGGTCTCCCTCTGGCAGGCCTGGGAGGCAAGGGGGTATGGGTGAGTGTCAAGGTGCAGCAGCAGGGCCAGGGGACTGTGGGGGTGGGGGGTGAGGGGCATGAGCAGGGCCAGGGGCAGTGGCAATGCATAGGGGGTGCACGTGCACCCCCTGACTGGCTGTGCTCGCCACTTAAGCAATGGGCAGGGCAGGCAGGTGGGAGCTCCAGTGACCCATCTGCAAGTGCCGGCTAATTGCTGCAATCACTGCAGCTGCTTCCAGGAGTGGCTGCAGCGATCTGCTGGTCAGTGGGACTGGTCGCCAGGGGGGGCCATATGCACCATTACTAAGGCAGCACCAGTTGCCCATGGCCATGGGACTGTGGGGGGAGGGTGAGGGGCACTGGCATTGCTGAGGGGTTATGGGGGGGTGAGGGGCACCTGCAGGGCCAGGGGCTGGGGTGGGGAGTGAGGGGCACTGGTAGGGTCAGGGGGTTGTGGGGGAGAGTGAGGGGCACCGGCAGGGCCAGAGGTGGGTGGGGGGGAGTGAGGGGCAGGAGCAGGGCAGGGGCTATGGGGGGGAGTGAGGGGCCTGGACCTGTGTTCTGTGAGCTAAGGCGGCAGGGGGAGCTCTGATTTTCCATGATAAAAAAACCTGAAATCAAATACCAATATTTATAGGTATTTAGAATTTACTTTATTATAGTGATTGAGGCACTGGTAGGTTTCCAAATTGCTTTAAAATTGTAAATATATCAAGAAAACACTGTGTTCAGTTGATACCTATATATATAGTGGCCTTTCATTTTAATCACAGATTTTAGGGGGTTTTATTAGAGAATTTGCAGGGGGGGTTTTATCAGGGAAAACCAGGATCCCTACTAATAAGAACTTCTCAGTATGGTGAGAGATTACATCCCTGGTGCTTGGGGTCAGAGAAGCTAATCAGGTTGAACACATGGGCATACATTCAGGCTTTACTTTTCCATTTTAACCTAAGGAACCCATAATACAGTAGTCAAGTTGATTAATAAGTGCTGACCTGTTTTGAAAAGCCTCTACAGGCCGTATAGCTCCTGAGGTGGGTTAGTCTTTGACAAGAATCAAACGTCATTTGGATGTGCTGGAGGAGTCATGGCAAGAAACTAAGGTGCTGAAGCCAGAGATACCATCCTGAAGTATAGGAGCTGAAGGAGTCCCTGAAACAAACAAACAAACAAAAATCATTATTAAAGCCTTATGCTATAGTAGACTCTCCAAAGGACTGCATACAAATCAGAGGCAGAGTCTCCCTTTTGGAACTGAAGGTGGGTGGTACAAGTAGGATGCTGTGAGTGCACCAGAGGTGTTTTGCTAAAGTGACCACAGCAGCAAAAACGAGCTTAGTCAAAGGAAACAGTGGGAGAAAAGTGGCTTACATGCTTTTGAGGAGAAAGAAGCAAAAAAAAAGATAAGGAAAATGGCTATTAATCAACTCCACAAAAGGCAGATTGCAGGGCTGCATAGCAAAAGAGAGGGTTATACTTTAAAAAGTTAGGCATGCTGCAACTGCCTGGACTACTTCTTTAGGATGATCAGGCAAGGGGGAAACATACAGACCCAACCACGGTTCTGGGAAAAGAGCCCATTTTGGCAGCACTCTGCAGAAATGGAGAACCAGGTGATTTGGAGGTGCCACAGGAATTCAATGAGGACAGCCACAGTGTTGGTACGAGCTAGATCAGAGGCAGGCAAAATATGGCCCACAGGCCACATCAGGCCCACCAGGCCATTCTATCCAGCCTATGAGGCCTCTAAAAAATATAGAAAATTAATTATCATCTGTCCCTGGCTGCCTGTCAAAGATGACAAGGTGTCAGCAGGACCAGGGGAAGCCAGAAGCAGGAACCAGCAGCCACAGCAGCAAGGCCCACCTGGCCCTGCCCTGCCCAGCCCCCTAGAAGAGGCTTCTGGCCTGGGGCCCCCGAGCTGTCCCCCATCTCTCTTGATCCAGGAATGGAACTCAAATAAGAACATAGGAGAGAGGGAAGGACCACCGGTGACTGCCCCAGTCCTCAGGGCCAGCCCAGGCCGGCTCCTGCTGCAGCCTTCAGTCCCAATGATGCAGCTGGGTACCAGATGGTGCCAAAATGGTCTGTGGGTGGGAAGGGGGGGGTGGGGAGAAGCAGCAGGGGTGGGCAGGAAAGTGGGGAAATGGTGGTGGCAGAGGCAGCGGGGGGGCAGGGGGGAGGGCAGTGGGTGGGAGCGCAGGGCCTGTGCCTGTGCCCTGGGACCAGGGCTGGTGGGGCCCCAGAGCAGGGTGGCAGGGCCAGGCTGCATCAGCAGGGAGAGGGGGGAGCTAGCCTAGCTCCATAGAGCCCCTGTCAGCATGGGCCCCCGCGCTCCTGCTGCCCTGCTCTGGGCCCCCCACCCCCTCCGGCCCTGGCCCCAGGGCACTGGCATGGCCCCACATTCCCACCCAGCTGTCACTGCTTGTGCCCACCTGCCCACTCACTGTCACTTGCTTTTCTGCCTGCCGCTGCTGCCACCACCATTGCCCCACTTTCCCACCCGCTGTTGCTTCTTCTCTCCACCTCCAACTGGCTGGCCACTCTGACACCACTTGGTTCCTGGCTGCATTACCGGGACCACAGGACTCAGCAGGAGCTGGCCTGGCGTGGTCCCTGTGATTCTCAGCTGGCTTTGTGTGGTGGTAGCCAGGCTGGGCCAGCTCCTGCTGAGTCCTGCAGTCTCAGCTGTGCAGCCGGGAACTGCATGGTGCCAGAGCAGCTGGCAGGGACAGAGGTGGACAGGGGGATGGAGAAGTGGTGGGAGCTGTGGGCAATGAGGGATGGATGTGTTTGTGCATGCGTGTGTGTTTGTATGACAAGTCCCACATGCACACCCCACCATACACATGTACCCACATACCCCCTCACACTGCCACACATGTACGCCCCACACCCACACCCCCTCACAGACCCCAGCCACCATCCCCCTCCACACATGCCACAACCCTCCCCAGCTACCCTCACCCACCCTCACCCCACATAGCCACACATGCACCCACATGTTCCTTCACCCCACATACCCACACACACCTACATCCCCCACACCTATCCACCCCCACAAACCTCCCCATACCCACACACCCACAGCTCCCCACAAACCTATACCCACCCACCCATACGCACCCACAAAATAGAAGAGTAAGACTTCATTTTAAGCTAGTATACAATCACCTGTACATACACTACACAAATGCATGTAAATCAGGGCAAAAATATTTTTTAAAATCAAATTAATGAATACTGTAGATGTTTGATTTTTAGAATATAATTTGGTACTTTTCTGGTTCCGAGATGGCAAACCCCCTTGCTGAAAGGCATACTTCCAGGGGCAAGGGGAGGGACTTCTGGTGGCAAAGATCAGGGGCTAGGGGGAGGGACTTCTGGTCCCAAGATGGTGACCAGGGGACGGGGCACCTGTCAAGGGGTGGGGCTACCCACGTGGCCCTTGGCAGCTTGCCAAAACTTGGTAAGCGGCCCTCCAACCGAAATAACTGCCCTCCTCTGAGCTAGATGCATCAGGATGCAATTCTTTGCTCTGGAGGTTGAGTGACAGAAACTAAAGCTGGAAGCAAGGAGTCTCCTGATAGAGTGAAGTGTCAGAGGCTGAAGGATTGGGAAGAGAGAACTGAGTGAACCGAGCAGTGAGAACACGATGGAAATGAAGCAGTTGAGGGGTAAGAAGAGTGTGTGGAATAGTAAATAGGGTGAGACCAGGCAATGCCATTGCCATAGAGTACATAGTTGGTAAATGATTGCCTCAGTTTAAGGCAAGGGTATATGAATGACTACCTCACCCGCTTTGAGAAGGCTCAGCATTGAAATTTGGTTCCTAAAACAGGAAGGCTACTTTGGGGGCAGAAGCTCTATAGCAGGGGTATCCAACCTTTTTGAATGTGGGGCCAGATCATAAACTTTTTATCACCCAGTAGGCCGGCGAGCCATATTCAAAGACCTCACAGGAAGCGGTATCACAACACCCTCCCCCCACCCCCCCCAAACGAAAGTCGCAGCACCTCAGGCCTCAGAAAATGGCTTGGAGGGCCGCATGGTGGCCCATGAGCCACATGTTGGACAAGCCTGCTCTATAGCATATTATCAAGAACCCAGAACTGATTTGGGGACTAAGAGCATGTTGAAAGAATCTCATTTAAGTCTGAGTTAGCAGCCCAGGCTTGGCTGTGAATAAAAAGATTTTGAGGTTTGAAAAAGAGTGAGGGTGATGTATTCAGGTCACAATTCAGGTGGAAGACTACCTAAGCAAAAGACATGGAACATGTTTGCAAGTTTAGAAAACCTTTATGAGGTATTGCCATACAACCTGAAAAAAGGAGCTTTGTGGATAAGGAATTCAAGGATTTCTGTAACACAGGCTGATGGGCAGATGTATTTATGAATAAGTAGGTTCAGATCTGATAAAACAACAAAGGAAGACTGGCCGAGTCGGTGTCCTATGAAGGATTCATATAATGGTTAGGCAGTAGTGAGACTTAAACCAAACCAGAAGGAGCAGCCAACCTAGATGGACTGTTTTGAGGGATCCCCAAAACTGGAGACGTTTTGCTTGTGAAAGGATAGCTAGGCAGACAGCCCAAGGACCACTTCCCTGGGATCCAGCCAGGTCCTTCAAATTGTTAACTCAGTGAAAAACCAACCAAAACGAGTCCTTGCTCGTCAAGCCTTTGGTGCTAAGGCTATAACTGAGGGGGCTACACTGAGGCATGTCAGTGCTGGGCCGAGGCATGCTGGGCCTGGTCCGCTGAACCGAAAGTGGTGGTTTTGGTTCAGGCACAGCCCCCTGAACCAGAAGTGGTGCAGCCAGGTTAATATAGCACTGCACACACTCCAGTAAACTCTGCCTTGGGGCTATGCTGCTTCTGGTGCTGGAGCCAACTTGTATGGAGCTGACACAGCATGTTTCAACATGGCACTGCCTTGAGCTACATTGACAAACTCTGAGGCTTAGTGGAGAGGAGGTCCCCTAACCAGCTCATCTAAGGGATCTGATATTCAGGGTGCTGAGTTTAAATCTTGGGCTCCAGCATATCAGATTCACAGGTTGTCCTTGTGACAAATGGGAGTGGTATAGCAATTAGTGTACTGTTGCCATAGAGATGGGTGGGATGTGGGTGCACATTTTGCAGAACAAGGATGTTGAAGTAGCTTGAGCAAACTACAAGGTGCAGTGGATGCAGGAAGTCTGCACCCAATGAATATCTAATTCTGGAAGGTATTTGCTGTAAAGTAATAGGGTACAAAAGAGAGACACAAAGGGGTTGAGGTGAGTGACCTGTAGAGGTGCTGTTGGGAGATGGGCCTGTGGACACTGACAGTTGGCCTGGCAGTGTTCACAAATCCTTTCCAAATGAGTAGAAGCCAAAGGACTTGTGCTAAAGGGTTATACTCCCAGAAAGACTGCAGGCAGGATGGAGACAAGGTAAGTATTCACTATGGAACAGAGACACATTTATTTGTCAACCAGCCTTTTACAGTTAACCTTTGAGTCCAACTCAGTTGAATGCCTAGCTTAAAGATGTTTTGTAGGGTGCTGTTCATGTAGCAGGTGCTCTCCCTGAGCACTTGTCATTCCAACATGTTTCTAAGATGAGTGATAGGAGAAAGAGAGGCATCACTGTAAATCAGAAGTTACATTAGTGTCAGACCGGTACTCTGTTTTGGTTCCAGCCAACTGGCATATGGGATGGAATGGGAAGCCAGTAGTATTGCACTATTATTTGCAGTATAGTGCCAAAAATATGCTAGTTGTGTAGACTTCATTGAAAACAGGTTTTCCTCCTCTACCAAAAAATCCACTGATGAACCCTGGAGACTGTTTTAACAGACCAAATTTTGAGAGGGCAAGGATCATTGGGATCCTATTCCATTTCAGGGCCTCATTTAATTCAAGGGAGGGTGGGAGTTGCACACAGATCTAGCACAGACTGAGTGGTAAGAATATATTGGCTCCATAAAGTAACTGTAGATTATAGTATATAAGCCATAATGCAATGTTTAGTACAGTGTACAAGGCAATACTGAAATACTGGCACAAGAACTTTCAGGACTCAGCTGAAGGCTGCAGCACAGTACTTGTTGTCCTCTGCACTATGATGCATTGTGCTCTCTTACCCCCTATCAGATTGAAGGGAAGCTGCTAAAACAGGAGAGGGAAAATTATTCAGCTCATTCCAATGTTTTCTTTTTTGTTTCTTTAATGACTCTTTTGTTGCTAATTACAAATCTACTTAAATAGCAATTTGTTGGTGTTTTATTGGGTGATAGCTTGCAGGAAATATCACAGGCATTTGTTTTACAGTCCCTTTAAATGATAAATTAATTGTTCATAACCTGTTTTTAAATATCTTAGGTCCAGATTGGAAGCATTCAGATAAAGAGTAATCCCATTAAAGTACAATTAGACTACTTCCATAAGTAACTTTTCATGGATAAGTGTCAGGAACTGTCAAGAATAAGGTTAACTTGCCTCCATTATGTATAGGCACAATTTTTTCCGTGATCAGTTCATAAATGTTCTGGGCTTTGGTGATTGCTGCATGGGGCTGGGAAGGAATTTCCACCCCTGCTCCCACTGCTTCGTGTGTCAGGGGTTTTGTAAGCCTTCCCCAGAGGCATTGGGTGTTGGCTGCAGCCAAGGTTTAAGATTGGGACTAGTGTGTGCCAATGCTCCTGCTGAGACCTAAACCAAGAGGTTCCAAGCTAGAGGGTCTTGCCGCTCTGCTTGAGGTCAGACCGGTCACCATATTTGGGTCTGGAGAGAGATTTTACCCCATGGTCAAATTGATATGGACTATGGGGGATTTTGCCTTCCTCTGTACTGGGGAGGCATGGGGGCATGGCCCTCTTACTGGAATCTCTTGGGCATATATTAACAACCGTTATAGCTGCAGGACATGGGCCACTATGGTCCCCTTTACCTGTGGCAGATTAAGTTGTTATATCCTGGGTTGTGTGAGGTCTGACTGTGTAGTTTTGCTAATAAGTTAGACAATAGATTTGTATAGAATGGTTTGGGTAGGGATTATCCTTCTTCAGGCAGGGACCTCTCAAAGCCCCTTCCAGCCCTACTTCTCTCTGATCTTCAATGAAGAAGTTTTAATATTTCAAATTTCCCCTTTTTGTATTGGGATCAATCCATGATGACCTTTCAAAGCTGTTGGGTAGATCCAATAGTTAGGGCATTCCTTTGGGATGTGAGAATTCAGATTGAAGTCTGTCCTCCAATTAATATTTAATTGATTATACAAAATGGGAAAAGGGCATGAGTAGCAAGGTGGCCAGATTTGTCAATGACACAAAATTGTTCAAAGTGGTAAAGACCAAAGCAGACTGAGGAACTACAGAAGGATCTGGCATGACTGAATGAATGGGCAACTAAATGGCGATGCAATTCAGTGTTGACAAGTGCAAAGTGATGCAACTGGGCAAAAATAACCCAAACTGTATCTACACTATGATGGGCTCTACATTAGCTGCTACCACACAGGAAAGAGATCTGGGAGTCATCGTGGATGTCCACTCAGTGCTCAGCAACTGTCAAAAGGTAAACAAAATGTTAGGGCACCTATACATGTGACAGAGCTCTGCTCCGACGCATGCTAATTATCACACGTCAGAGCAGACTCGATTAATTGAGTCTGCTGCAAGCCTGCTGGAGCATGTTAATTAGCATGCTCCAGCAGCCTCTGCATCTGTGTATTAAGCATTCCTGCATTTCAAAATGGTGGTGAGGGTGCTTTAACTAAAGCTCGTTGAATAAACTTTAATTAAAGTGCTCCTGCCACCATTTTGAAGCACAGGACTCTGAATACACAGGATGCTGTGGGCTCTTTAATTAGAGCGGTTCTGAGAGCCACACTAATGAACTCTCTCCCCACCCTCCCACCCCCGGGGCACATGTATAGATGTCCCAAGGGATTATTAAGAATAGAACTGTGAACAAAACAAAGTTTCAGTATGCTCCTTTATAAATCCATGGTGCACCCACCTTGAATACTGTCTGCAGTTCTGGTCCCCTCATCTGAAAAAGGATGTAGAAGAACTAGAGACAGTACAGAGAAGGGCAAAAGGATGGTTAGTGGCATGGAGAGGCTTCTATATGAGGAAAGACTAAAGAGGCTAGGCCTATTCAGTTAGAAAAGAGAAGGATTTATAAAATACTACATGGTGAAGTAAATAGGGATTTATTATTTATTCTCTGTCACAGTACAAGAACTAGGGGTCACAAAATGAAACTAGTAGGTAGTAAGTTTAAAACCAACAAAAGGAAGTTCTTTTTGACGCAGCATTTAATTGAAGTGTGGAACTCATTGCCATCAGATGTTGGGGAAGCTGAAAGTTTAGCTATATTCAAAAAGAGATTGGTCAAATTCTTGGAGGAAAGGGGCATCAGTAGCTTTTGAGCATGGGAATTAAGGATACAGCCTCTGAATTAGGACTTCCTAGACATTAAAATGTTGGAGGCTGCAAGTGGGGAACAGGAACAGTGGGGGGAAAAAACCCTGGTCAGACCCAGTTCACCCTCTGTTTGAGTATCCACTCACTGCCACTGTGTGAGGCAGGATACTGGGCAAGATGGACCTATGGTCTGACAGTAACTGGCAATTTTTAAACAGGAGAGATTGAGCAACAGGCACCTTTGGTGAGTCAATCATCAGGTGTGCTGAGCACTTATCTGGCATGGGACTCACAGGTTCAAGCCCCTGGTTTGAATCTAGCAGTGCAAATAATTTGAATGCGAGTCTTCTGCCTTCTAGGCAAGTGTCCTCATCACTGGGCTATTGGTTATTCTGGGGTTGGTCAGTCTTTTTCTCTCTGTTCTTGAGAAGAAATTCTCTCCTAGACCCAAGAATCCTTTTCCAACAACAGCTGTATTGAAATTGGCATGTTTCTGAAAGTATCTGGTTTTAACTGATTGGCATTTTCCACAAAAAACATTTTTTCAACATTTTATAATTAATGCATTCCTGACTCTGGACCAGTTCAGCTGGGTTTTTCCTCAGTCATCTATTTCTACTTCATGTAGCGCCCAGTCTCCTCCATTATGTAGCCCTCACTGCATCTCTTGTCAGATATTTGTACTAAATCCCTCCTCATCCTGTCAGTGAAACCACCAACAGGGTTTTTATGTAGAAATAGAGAAGGGAACTATTTGGAGCGGGGTGGGGAAGAGGATTCAGAAAATATTGGAAACGGTTTAGTGATTTATCCAGATGTTTGGATTCTTACCTGAAATTAACTAGCCAGTTGTCCCAGGCTTGCCTATGGTTATTTCAACACATCCCTGTAAATGAATACGACGCTATAGAAAAATCACAAAATTGTCAAATGAAGCAATAAAGCAGAACAGGCCACAATATAGCCAGACGCATTATGGAAAAACTATGTGCATCAGCCAATTATAGACTCGGTCAGGGTCTAAAATGACATATGTATTGTTCATTTTACATTAATTTGTTCCAAATCTTTGCCCCTGAAATTTTAACAAAACATGTATTAATGGCAGAAAGAACCTTTGGCATTATCAGCTGTATGAAAGCACTGGACCTTTATGAAATCCACAGAAGATGAGAGAATGAAGCTACTTTCTAAAGAGAACCTGGTGCTTTTCTGAGTGGAGGGCTGTAGATAAATTACAGTGCTTCAGGTGTCTTTTGTTCAGAGAAAATGTTCTTGTTAAACTATGTAAGTTTCAATAACAAGTTCACAATTTGTCTAGTAACAAAGCTTATGCCAGAACAATACCCCTAAAAGGCAACCTGTAAATCACATTGGCATAGCGTATGGTTGGTTATAAGGGCATTTGAACTAGCAGTTGCTTGGCTGAATAAGTGAAACAGGGCCCATTAAAATACTGAATCCCAATTTAAATTTCATAGATTTCATAGACATTAGAGCTGGAAGGGACCTCGGAAGATCATTGACTCCAGCCCCCTGCCCCAGGGGCAGGAATTCAGCTAGGGTCAAAGGATCCCAGCAAGATAAGCATCCAAATGTTTCTTAAAGGAGTCCAGAGTAGGTGCTTGCACCACCTCTGGAGGCAGGCTATTCCAGGCCTTGGGGGCTCGGACAGTAAAGAAGTTTTTCTTTATGTCTAGCCTGAAACGGTCTTGGAGGAATTTGTGACTGTTTGATCTTGTCATCCTATGGGGCACTCTGGTGAACGGGCGTTCCCCCAGATCCTGATACACACCCCTTATATACTTACAGGCAGCCACCAGGTCCCCCCTGAGCCTGCACTTTTCCAGGCTGAAGAGTCCCATGGCTCTCAGCCTCTCATCATAAAGCCTGTTCTCCTGCCCTCTGATCATGCGCGTGGCTCTCCTCTGGACTCTCTCAAGCTTCTCCACATCCTTTTTAAATTGTGGAGCCCAGAATTGGATGCAGTACTCCAGCTGCAGCCTCACTAAGGCTGAGTGCACTGGGAGGATGACATCCTGGGATTTGCTTGAGAAGCATCTGCAGATTTTAATTTAATTGCTTCTGGTAAAGAGTCAAATCAGCCTGAATTTTATCAGCTCAAGCTCCAACCAAGTAACTAGTTATGATGCAACCTTTCATGTCATATGATTAATAATGGATATTTCAGCAAAGTTTTCTATGTTAACCCTCTATACCCCAGGCTAACATAGGCTACATAACCAACTGCATTTTCTAGATTGCATCAACATATACCAGCTATGTACCATGTAGCTACCATATGCAGCACCCTATATTCTCTTCCAACTCTACAAATCTATATAAATAACTATGATTTTTAATCATCACTGCTGGAGTTTTTAGTTTAAGGTTTGAGTCAATCTGGTTGTGGAAACCCAGGCAGTTGAAAAAGTTGCTAATTAGGATAAGGAGATGAAGAAGAGGCATTATGGGGTTGAAGGAGTAAGACTCCCTCTGCCGAAAGGGAGATACCAATGCTTGATTGTCTATCTGCCTGGGAAACAAAGGAATTTAGGAGCTTTCAAGAGCAGAAACATGGTAGAGGCCATGAAAAACTGGGAAACTGGATTTCCTGACTTCTTCTGCAAGCTTCTGCTAGCTGCCAGACCACTGAGGGGCTCAGTAAATTAGCTGGGGAGCACAGAATTAGCTGGGGAGCTGGGGAGCACATTTCTGGGGAGCACAGAAAGCCCATCTTGTGGTGGCTTGCTAGTTGGAATTTAGTTGAAGGAAGCATGGCTAAACCACTTTACTTCAATATTCAGCAGAACAAATCCAGGTCTTAATTTCACTGCTTCCAGCCAGGGCTGAGAGAAGCTTGCTCAGATACGTGAGCATGACAAAATGATGAGGCACTGTCCATTTCTGCGAGCATTGAGCTCAGTTAGGGCTGCATACGCTTGACAGCAAGCCCCACCAAGTGCCTGCTACAGCCCTAAAAGGGTGACTGGGGGGTCCTAAATAGATTCTTCCTGCTACAGACCGTTACACAAAGGAAAAAGAAAATGCTTCCTCGTGTGAAATCCATTCTGTGTGGATTTAATTTCACAATCAAAATGTCACAGCTGATTTTAGACACAGGCATGCAAAAGATGACTGCTCACTGTGCCACTGTTATAAAGGACAAAGACAGAAAGCTTCTCTTCTTTGCCCTTAATTTTTTAGAAGAGGATGGAGGAAATGGGCTGCTCCTTTATGCCAATCAGCATTCTTCAGCTGGTCACTGTCCAGGATTTAGGTATCTAGAATTTGAGGTACCCTTCAGCAAAATGAGGATAATGTCCATCTCTTTGGACCTGAGACATTTTAAATGCCAGCTGTGTAGAAGGCATCACTTGTTTTGCTTAGGGTACAAATCATAAGCCACACTATGAGGTACAGACTGATGGCAAGAACTTCACCCTCCCATAGACTGTAGAGTTCATATACTCAGTCTAGACATCAGCTTCCTTTTCATTTCTCCATGATATCACAAGTGGCAGCACCAGCTGCACATGTTTCCTGAGCATGAGAAAGAAAACAGACAGTTCACTCTTTCTCGTTGCTCTGCCTGAGCATGTTTTGCACACATTTGGTTTGGCTACATCAGCAGAACAACCCTGCCACTCACATGACCTTGTCAGATCAATTTTTCACACAGTCCCTGTTTTGTACTGTATATATTCTTTTTCTCAGTAAAGTTTCATCTCGTCAATTCACTGCCATAGGCTACTAGTCTGCAACAAAAATGTCTGACCAAATGAAGGAAGGTAAGTTCACAGAAGTTGGTCACTGTTACTCCTCTGGGTCCTATTCTAGCAAGGTGTTTTAGGTTCTTCTGCTTCATTAACCAAACATGAGTTAGAGGGGCATGTAGCTGCTACTCACTAGGGTCCTATACTTCAAAAGAACTTCTCTTGAAGGACAACACTGTTACTACTGGTGATTTTGATATTAAAAAAGTCATGTTGTAGAATGTTACCAGGACCCACTTTCTCCTCTCTCTGCTCCTGGCAGGTAAGGAGCAGGTGCAGCCAGTACTTTTTTTTTTTTTTTTTTTTTTTGAAGGATCCCATGCAATTTCTTACCAAATATCTGTTCCCATGGTGAGGTATAAACCACAAAAGGGAGGAAGAAAACATCATTGTAAAGCACACACTTCTCCATGAAATGGTGAGCATAAAAGTAGTAATACATCATGAAAGACCCACTCATACGGGCTGAGAGAGAAACTGCTACAGAGCCAAGTTATGAATCAGTGTGGTTGTGCAATGTAATTTCCTAACATAAGACACTTGATAAAGTACCAGTAGCTGAAATATTGCTTGTTGACTGTTATCTACTGTGGTTTGGCTGTGTGTAAGCTGCACTGAAGCTGTCTAAAATAAAACTGAATATAAGGGTTGGAAAGATTTGTTCCACTTAGTCCAGTTTGCATTTACACTTTCAGTGACTTATTTATGAACAGCCTGGACACACCTGCCTGTTCTTTTTGTGTGTTTCCTGTTGTACATTATACAGTTGTATGCACACTGGGAAATGAGGGCTGAAGGTAGAACTGTCTTTCTAGATGCATGAGGAATTGAATAATAGATGGTGTATCAGGAATATGGTAATCAGCAGTGTTATTACCTGTTGCCTGCCTTTTATACTTGGTCCGACTCCTACAACTCAGGTATCATCCAGAAATGTATATAATAATAATAATAATAATAATAATAATAAACATAACCTATGTTGTGCTGAATATGTTTCTGGACCTGAGTTGTCACTATGGAGTGTATACTCCCTGTCTCATAGTCACCAAGGATGTGGTCATATATGGACTTGATTACTGCTACTACTTTATGTCAAGGAGAGTTAAATCCCTACTATGCAATGGAAGCAGTACAGGATGGTTTCATTCCACCTATGAAGAGCATAAGAAGAGTTGGACTTTTTAGTGTGATTCTATTATATACTTCTCAAGGCCCTGAAAAATTTATTAATACAAAAATGGGTAGGTGCTTGTAACAGGGAGTCAGAGGCTCTCATTACTTTAAGAGGAAAGAAGTAGCAGAAAGTCCTCCAGGTCAGAGGGAAACATTGCCCATGATGAGCTGGCTGCAGGGAAATAGGCAGCCAGGGACCAGAGGCTATGAGTGCCTATTGTAGTGCGAGCTGCTCTGCAATAGGACATAGGGCAGAGCCCTGCTATAGGCAGCAAGAGTACTGCTAAAGCAGCCAGACCAACAGTTGCAAGCTGCCCTGGAAGCTAGTTCTAATTAGAAACCCCTGTGGGTGGCTGGGGAACCACCTGACCATAAGGGGCTGGGCTTAGAAGGCATATAAGCTCAGGGCCTGAGCCAGGGCAGGCAGTCTGGTCTTGCAGGTGGTAGGGAGAAAAGCTCTTGAACTGGAAGACTACACCTGGCTGACACCTGAATTGCCCTGGAGGAATGCAAGTAAGGTACTGATGGCTTGCAAAGGTATATGACCCAGGTCAAGGGGAAGTTTGGCTGTACAGCCAGCAAGATGGGATTTATGTGTGAGCCCAATGCGGGGATTGTCGTGTTGTAGCTGGTGGGCTTACTTTTTTGTTCGTTTACAAAGTGGACTGGCAGTGAGTACAAAGGGGGAAGAGGAGATCACAGTAGTACCCAAGAGGTACAAGAGCGTTTTGAGCCCTGCCTGAGGCTGGGGCTCACAACATACAGGCAGTGGCTGACAGGGCCAAAGCCTTGGCACAGAAGGCATCAGAAGTGGCCAGAGGCCAGGATGGCTAGGGCTAGAGCCTAAAAAGGAGTGAGAATCAGGGCCAGGGGCCCAAAGTCCAACAGGGCAAAGCCTGAGATGGGTGAAACCAGAGCCCATGAGGATGAAATTAGGGCTGGGACCCAGATGAAAGGTTTGATGATCAGCGAGGGTTGGGAGGAACCCCCAACTACTAACAGACAAGGGCTTACTCTGGGACGCTGGGCAGCTTCCCTTTCTCCCAATAAAATAATATCAGAAAGGCAGGGTAGGAAAAAGGGCAAAAGATGGCGAATACCCAGAGTGCCAGAGCAGGGCACGAGTTGTGAGACCACAAGGAAGCATCATGGCCACCCCTGGGGCTCAGTCCTGCTACAGTCTTCCACCGCTTGATGCTTTTTTATGACTCAGTCTGCAGGGTCAGATGATGGTGTATTCCAAAAGCAGATGCATTAATAGATTTGCATAGACTTGAATAGGCAGGGACAGCCTCATGAGTGGGCAACATGGGCAGTATGGTCGGGGGGGCACCACACAAACATATGCACACACACATATGAGCAGCCTGCACTGACAGCAGTGCTCTCCCCCTGCCCCGCCTGATCCCTACCCCAAGCAGGAGCAGCCCAGCCTGTCACCAGCCACTGTTTTGGAGGAGCTGGGCCAGGCACTTGCAGGCAGGGTGTTGCCTGCTCCAGTTTGCCTGTCTTGTTTCCATACAGCAGCAGTGGTGTCTGCCGGCCCACCTGCCTCACCTACTGTGCTACTCTGCTGCTCTGCCAAAATGTGCCCCACACCACCGCACACCTGTCTCTTCCTGCAGCAGCACTGATGACTTGTGGGAGGTGCCAAAATACAAGTTTGCCCAGGGCACCATTTTCCCTCAGGCCAGCCTTGTCAAAATAGGATGAAATAGAGTTGCATTTAGAACCTAAATCCACTTAGATGCCCAGTAGACAGCAGTATAACAGGGGAGGGTGGCTGAGGTAGCTGTCCTTTGTACTGCCTGTGGGTGAACTGGGAGTGTAGAGTTGCCCTGTTATGACTTTGCCAGTAGATGGAAAAGAGTCTGGACCTATACTACTGCCAACTCCAAAAGGTGAACATAGTTCAGAAAATTCCACATTCTTGATGCCTATGATGATCATTCAACAGAAAACCCAGCTGTCTTCCCCATACCTGTTTACAGGCTTTCTGGTGGCTGTAGCATATTGGGGTCCCAGGGTCATCCGTGATGCCCCCTGGTGTCTCCTCGACCATGCCCCACTCCATCCTGAGAGTGTCTTCCCTTCTTTCCTGCCATGCCTTGATGTACTCATAGTAGTAACCAGGGAGGCTACCCACAGGCCTTTGCATGGCCCCAGTTCAACTGAACCCCTGCTAGAGTTCCCTGGTACCCTACTGGTCCTTACTGTTCTCCAGGCCCCTCGCTGGGCCTCACTGGTCCCGGGCTCTTCAATGGGCCTCGCTCTATAACCATGCTGCTGCAGGGTACCACAAACCTTAGGGGCTAATTGCATGGCTCCAATCCTCCTCTACACCAGGGCCCAAACCTCGAGGGTGTTATTGTAGTGTTCACTTGTTGGGGCTTTGACCTCCTCTGTCTCTGTTCCTTTACTCTTGTTCGGCCTTCTAGCCTGCACCCACTGTATTGGATCTGGCTTTGGGGCACTAGCTAATAGTGCCCACTCGCTGTGTTGCTTCTGCCTTAAGGAACAGATAGCCCCAGGCAGAGCCATCCCTAGGGGTATGCGGGGTCCGGGGTATAGTAGCCCGTGCAGAGCCAGGGGGTGGCAAGTGGGCAGAGTGGAGGGGTGGGTGGCGAGAGGCCGGACTGCAGAATGGGGATGGGGAGGGATGGTGAGCAGCTGGAGCACGGAGCTGGTGGCTAGGTGTGGGACCTGTATGGCACTGTCCACGGGGCCCCCCAATGTGCAGGTCCTGGGGTGGTCGCCCTGATTCACCCCACCCCTCAGGGACGGCCCTGGTCCCAGGCTGTCTGTTACAGTGGCATTGTTCTTTGTAGGCTCCCAGCATTTATTCATGACTTTGTTTTTTAACAATCACTCATGAATTTGTTAACAATAGGGGCAAGGATTTCTTTAGGTGATACCGTTTATTGGATCAACTATGTAGTTGGGATAAAGTGAGACAAACTTTTGAATGCAACTTCCTATGATCCAAACCACGCTGAATGGATCGAGACCATGCCAGGATAAGAAATGTAAAACCTGCCAACACATTTCCACCACTTCCACAATAGCTACACCCAACAACAGAACCATCACCATTCCTGGGTCTTACACCTACACCTCCAGAAATATAATGTATCTCATCCAGTGCACTACATGCCCTGATGGAAAATATGTGGGAGAAACCAAACAGCAACTACATACCAGAATGAATGCACACTGAAAATCTATCAAAGACAAAAATATCCCATTACTTGTGGGTGCACACTTTTTTCACAAGATAACCACTCTTTCTCCAGTCTCTCAGTTCTAATCCTCAAAGGGGACTTACAAAACACCTTTCATTGATGAGCCTACAAACTTCACTTCATAGATCTACTGAATACAAAAAAATCATGAACTAAATATAGACATTGGATTTATGACATTATAATCTGCCTACCATCTGAGAACCCCAGGTAACCTCTTTATAGCTTACTAGCTGCATTCTTTCACCAGGTCAACAACCCCTGCCCCTTTCCTTCCCCTTCCCTATGACCTATTGTTTGCCATTGTCCCGGGGGGAGAATGGGGGAAAGAACCCCAAACAATAAATGGGGACCCCCTGGGGTGGGGAGCACACGACGAAAAGGGAAAAGATATAAAAATAACTCAAAGAGATTACTTACCAGCAGCAGCAGGACCTGCGATGCAGCTGGAGGGAGAAAGGAAGTCCACGCCTTTATCCAGCTGAAACCGGCCGGTGACATCATTGGCAATCACCAGGCAGTGGGAATAAAGTGAACCGCCGGGAAGATGGCGGAAGGAGTGGAGCAGAGACGGGGAAGTCTCTGACACTGGGCGCTGCCCGGAATACCCTGAGGGAGAGAGAGCCAGCAGGGGCTCTCTACATCAACGAGAAACAAAGTGCTGAAGAGACAGGGGAGCCAGAAGAGGCTCCCTGCACCGACAGAGACAGGATCAGCGGAGGGATGACAGAGCCAGAGGAGGCTCTCCTCGCTAACAGAGGTGGGAGTGTCGGAGGAGTGCAGGAGGCAAAGGAGGCTTCCCCTCCGTGCGGAGATGGAATGGAGCAGTAAGGGAAGCTGAGGTACAGCCCAGCCAGAGGCTGGTTGACAGCCCACAACACTAGGAGTGGCTGGATACGTGGGGAGACACCCCCAGATAGCGGAGACGGGGCACTCCCTACAGGGGAGAAGGAGAACAATGGTCCATGTCACACAGGGCAGAGGGAGAGCCGTAACCACCCGGGGCGAAGGGCCACAGTCTACGCTGACCACAACAGACCAAACTCCAGCAGGATCAGAGGGCGTGAAGGGTTTACTGTCACCCTAACATAAGGGTAGGGGAAAAGGACTGATCAGGTCCTCCCATACTTGATTTGTGTTGGTTGTTCCTTTCTTTAGTTTTCCCCATTTTGGAGGGGCTGAGAGATAGGGCAAGGCGATATAGACAGGATGGCACTGTATTGTATTTTTCTTTACGCTCAAATAAAAGATGGAGGACCACAGTGAATTTGGAGTCCCTGGTGGTGACTGTTCGAGCCAGGAGGGTGCGATTTTCTGTAGCCTTACTTCTGATTGATTTAGTTACTTCGGGAGGCAAGTCCTAGAACGTGATAGGGCCACGTGAGCCACCGGGTCCCAGGGAAGACAAACATCATCGGGGGTATGGCCAAGAAGGTCTGATGACCCACCAGGTGTTGGTGTGAGGTTGGGGTGTAGGGAAGGTGGAGCCCCACGGACTACCGCCAGGCGGTCTCCCCGCTGCAGCCGAACCCTGGGTGGTTGGCCCCCTCCCCCCCTGCCCCACTGGTATAACATTCAAAGTTGTGGTAGATGAGATTGGGGGAAGCCACTCAGGGGATAGACGGCATCCCACTGGCCTACAGGAGACCGTAGGACGCCCTCTACCAGCCGCCCGGACCAAGGCTGAGACCGTATGTTCGAGGCCCGATGCGTACAAACTGGTCCATTGGCCGGGAACCCACTAGAAGACCCAGCCCCAGAAGAACAACCCAACGTGCAGCCAGCGGCCATGACTACTCCCAAGATGTTGGGCCAGAACCTGCAAGCGCTGACGCAGATACTGGACGTACAACAACAAATGATGAAGCGCCAGTAGGACTGGCTGTTACATGCCCTAACAGCCTTTAAGATGCTGAAGATGATGGATGACGATGACCTAGAGGCATACATCGAGGTGTTTGAGCGTCATGCTATCATGACAGGCCTGGACAAAGGGTACTGGACCAGTCAGCTCAGGGCCCTCGTGATAGGAAAGGCCCAGGCAGCGTACAGGGTGCTTCCCCGGGATGAAGCATGAGATTATGACATAGTGAAAGCGGCTATTTTGTATCGGCTGGAGATAAATCCCAAGCATTATAGGCAGCTCTTTCGGGCCAAGAAAGGGGCAGAGGAGGAGTGCCCCCGGCTCTTGTTGCAATTATTGAGGGACCTATTCAGTAAATGGATCAACCTCATGTCCTGTGACCATGACACCCTGGCCGACCAGATAGTATTAGAGCAATTTCTTAATGACTTGGAAGAACAGACCCAGTGGTGGGTATGCCAACATTCTCCCTTCAATTGCAAGGAGGCATTGAAACTGGCAGAGGCCTTTGCAGCCTTAGAAGTTAATTACCCGCAAAACAGACACAACCCCAACCCTCTACCATTGACGGTGAGAGAAACAAAAAAACAACCATTCGCCCCCAGGGGTCCGGCGAGGGATATGGTTTGTTTCCATTGCAGGAAAGTCGGGCACTTTTCAAGGGAATGCTCAAGCATCACATCAGGGAGATGGTACCTGGACCACACGGCGCATTGAATGGCAGGGGGGCGCAAGGAATCCAGTCAAACAGAGCCGATGGATTGCAGTTTCGTGATGAGTGGTAAAGGCGCCATATGGGAACAGCCCATGGTACAAGTGTGGATCGGAAACCAGCCAGTCAGGGCAGTGTTAGACTCCGGATGTGCCCAGTCCTTAATAATGGCCAGCCTAGTTACGGCCCGCCCATGCCGTAAGGCGGAGCCAGTAAAGATATCTTGCCACCATGGGGAAACCCAGCAGATCCAATGACAATGGGTACCCCTTCACGTCATGGAGCATCGAGGAGAGTTGCTGGTTGGCTTAGCCCCTCGCCTAGCCTGTGACATGTTATTAGGGCGGGATTGGCCCCCCATATATGACGCACTGGAGAGAATCCGGGATAGGGAGACCACTCAGAAGAACCTGAAGATGCAAGAAGGATAGCTAGGAGAACTTGAGGATGATAGGGAACCAGATGACGAAATGAGCGTACTAAATCTGTGTGACGTGACCAGCAGTCAACAGTTTAGGGAGGCACAAGAAGAGGACAGGGAATTACTGGAGCTGCGAGCAGCAGTGAATGTATCAACCTCCCTGCGAGCACCGACCCCAGTGACTACACCTCGGTCTGAGGTAAGACACCAACTCCTATACTGGGTCCAGCCTGGTGGGGCAGGAGAGCTTGAGCGGACACAACTCATGGTGCCCTCTTGTTTCCGGCAGGCCATACGGCAGCTCGCCCACTCCAACCCGACTAGAGGCCACACGGGGCATGATAGGACTACCGCTAGGATATTCAGGTGGTTTTTTTGGCCGGGATTGGGGGGAGATGTGGCCCACCAGTGTACTGCCTGCCCTACGTGCCAAAAAGCGAGGGAGGACTGCCCACCTAGAGCCCCTCTCCAACCCATGCCAGTGATTGACCTTCCTTTTTTAGAATAGCTACGGATGTTATCGGTCCATTATCCCGTAGTAGCACAGGCCATCAATATATACTTGTGTTCATGGATTATGCCACACGGTACCCAGACACGGTGCCACTGCAGGCAGTGACCACCCCTCGGATTGCAGAGGAACTCATCAAGTGGATTGCCAGAATGGGAATCCCACAAGAGATCCTGACGGACCAGGGGCGTAATTTTATGTTGGGAATGTTACAGGGGGTATGCCGAACATTAAAAATAAAACAGCTTCGCCCGTCTGTGTATCACCTGCAGACAAATGGGTTGGTGGAGAGGCTGAATGGATCCATAAAGAAAATGTTGCACCGGTGCATAAGGGGGGATCCTTGGAAATAGGATCTACTCCTCCTCTTGATATTATTCATCCTTAGGGATATCCCCTCAGAGTCATTGAGGTACTCCCCATTCGAATTAGTGTTGGGCCATCGCCCCAGAGGTTTGCTGCAAATTTTGAGGGAAGATTGGGAACATGACACAGCACCTACACAGGACCACTCCGTGTATCGACAAGAGTTTCAATGCTGGGTACAGTTGGCCAAAGACAATTTGCAACAGGTGCAACACCAGCAAAAGGAGAAGTACGATGCTCACTCCAAGATGCGAGAATTTGAGCCAGGACAGAAGGTACTGGTGTTGCTACCCACATCCACAAACAAATTGCTAACTCAGTGGGAAGGACCCTTTGAGGTAATCAGGAGGGTGGGCCCGGTGGATTATGAAGTACACCGACCAGGCCATCTTCATATGAGGCAGATTTACCATGTCAACCTCCTACAGGAGTGGCGCCAACCTGAAGGCTGGGTCGCTTTTTTGGAGGATGAATCAGAGGAGCTAAGCCCTGAAAGGGGTGGTGCAAACACCGGGTCGGCAGAAGCAGTAGGTCAGATCCAAGTGGGAGAAGAGCTAGCGACAGCCCAGAAAGCCGAGAAATTCATCGGCCGTGTTCAGGGAAGAACCCGGATGGGTACAGGGGACATACCACTCGATCCGTACCCCACCAGGGTTGATAGTGCATGATAGATGGAGACCAATTCCACACCATCTCACCAAGGAAATATGTAAAGAGATGGGGAGGATGTTAGAGTTAGGGATTATATGACCCTCTCAGAGGCCATGGCAGAGTTCCATCATCCCCGTACCCAAACCCGAATGGCTCCCTGAGATTGTGCATAGACTATCGACGGCTGAATGATATAGCAGTCTTTGACACTTTTCCCATGCCTCACGTCACCGAGCTAGTTGAGCACATCGGCTCCGCCAAGTTCATATTGACACTACACTTGGTGAAAGGGTATTGGCAAATCCCGGTTGCACCCAGAGACCAACTTAAGACCACATTTGGAACACCCTGGAGCCTATATGAGTTCGTGTGGATGCCGTTTGGGTTATATCGAGCCGCGGCGACCTTTCAATGCTTGATGGAACGTATCCTAGCCCCCCATGCGGAATATGCCGCCGCGTATATCGATGATATTGTCATCTTCTCGCAGTCTTAGGCACATCACAAACAAGCCCTCATCGCAGTACTGTCAGAGCTGAGAAAGGTGGGGCTAACGGCAAACCCACAAAAGTGCACGGTGGCACAAAGACAGACAAAATATTTAGGGTTCCTGGTGGGACAAGGAACAATTAGATGGTTGGCCAATAAAGTAGAAGCCATCAGCAAGTTCCAAGCACCACAAACCCATAAACAACTCCAATCCTTTCTAGGCCTAACTAATTATTATCGCCGGTTTGTCCCACAGTTCTCTGAGTTAGCAGCCCTGCTATCAGAGGCACTAAAAGGGCCATGAGGAAAAGCAGTAAAATGGATGGGGGAAATGACACGGAGCTTTCAATTACTGAAAAAAGCTCTGTGCAAGGATGTGGTAATACACACACACGATTTCCAAAAACCTTTTGTGTTGCAGATGGACGTGTCAGAGGCTGCTGTCTGGGCGGTACTGACACAAGAAGACGCTGGAGTGGAGAGAACAGTAACCTACGCCAGCTGAAAGTTGCTGCCCGCAGAAACAAGGTACACCACTATCGAGTGCGAGTGTTTGGCAATACGCTGGGTGGTGGACCACTTCTGATACTACTTAATGGGACAAGAATTTACGCTAGTAACAGACCACGCCCCCCTAAAATGTCTCAGTTCTGGGAGAACAGATAACGCTCGAATTACGAGATGGGTTCTGGCCCTCCAACCTTTTAAATTCTGCATGGTGCACCACCCAGGAATAAATAATGTAACAGCAGATTTTCTATCTAGATGCAACAATGAAACCAAAGACAACAATGAGAGACAAGAACACACAGAACTACAGGACAAGACGGGTAGGATGTTAAGAGACAGAAAGGAACCGCCCCAAGGCAATTTAAGGCGGTGGTTGTGTCCCGCGGGGGAGAATAGGGGAAAGAACCCCAAACAACAAACGGGGACTGCCTGGGGTGGGAAGCACACGATGAAAAGGGAAAAGATATAAAAATAACTCAAAGAGATTACTTACCAGCAGCTGGAGGGAGAAAGGATATCCACGCGGGTCATAAGCCGCACCTTTATCCAGCTGAAACCGACCGGTGACGTCATTGGCAATCACCAGGCAGTGGGAATAAAGTGAACCGCCGGGGAAGATGGCGGAAGGAGCGGAGCAGAGATGGGGAAGTCCCTGACACCAGGCACTGCCCGAAATACCCTGAGGGAGAGAGAGCTGGCAGGGGCTCTCTATATCAACGAGAAACAAAGTGCTGAAGAGACAGGGGAGCCAGAAGAGGCTCCCTGCACCGACAGAGGCAGGATCAGCGGAGGGATGACAGAGCCAGAGGAGGCTCTCCTCGCTAACAGAGGTGGGAGTGTCAGAGGAGTGCAGGAGGCAAAGGAGGCTTCCCCTCCAGGCGGAGATGGAATGGAGCAGCAAGGGAAGCTGAGGTACAGCCCAGCCAGAGGCTGGTTGACAGCCCACAACACTAGGAGTGGCCGGATACGTGGGGAGACACCCCAGGATAGCAGAGATGGGACGCTCCCTACAGGGGAGAAGGACAACAGCGGCCCATGTCACACAGGGCAGAGGGAGAGCAAGGGGCCTGATTCTTTTTTTTTTTTTTTTTTTTCCCAGTGCGGGGTGAGCTGCTGGAGGGCTGAATGGACCCTGAGTTGCAAGAGGCCCTGGTCCTACCCTCCACAGAGGTGTCACCTCCTGGGGGCTGCCCAAGTGGGCTGCTAGCAGGCCAGGTGCTGCCCCAGCTCAAAGGCAGCACCCAGCCTGATCCAACAGTTCCCCAAGCCTGCCCACTGAAGTTCATCAGGTGCTGCTCCCTGAGTGGGCTCGGGGAACCATTGGATCAGGAGCCACTCAGCCCACCAGCAACTTGCCCCCCCTCCCTGTGGTCAGGCTCCAGCTCCAACAAAAAAAAAGGGGAGGGGTTGGGCCCCTCTCTATAATGTGACAGAAACCTAGGCTTGCAAGGTTCTGAGTTTGGGAATACTCAAGAATTGGAAGAGTCAGTGCACAATGAAAGTGAAGCCCTGGACCACAAAGGAAATCACCTGCTAGGCACTTTCTGCCTGTGTGGCTCATGGAAGTCACTGGAACACAGGACAAACATGAAGATCCTTGTGGCTGGAATACTGTGGTGGTCTGGGGCTTGAGAATATATTGTAAATGAAGGAATACTTTTTAAAAAATTGGTGCATAAACACAAACTGAACTGTGTTGTGTCTGTGAAGTATGCTTTGCCTTACGGGGATTAAGAGCTGATCCTTTCCCAAAATAGAGACTCGAATTGTTGGAATTGTCCATGTGTCAGTTAGGATAATCTGATAACTGCTTAAGTCTTGGTATAGTGCTGGGTTAAACTATTATCCCCTAGAATTACTCTCATAAAATTTAGTGGTTTGTTTTTTCCATCAGTTCTTGCAGTTATTAGTGTTAGTTTAAACAGTAGCATTTATTGTAGGCATTTATCTTCATTAATAAAGATCTCTGTGGGTTACAAAACTATTTGCACATCAGATTACCTGTAAATCTTGGGAATAGTTAGAAACAGACAACTCCTAACCCCAAATAGTTCAGAACACACCAATTCATAACAGTAGCCAAGCATAGTTCAGAAGATTCCCTGTAAGATTCCCTGTGTAATTTGCCAGTGCTGGTCTAGGACATTTTTATTCCCATCCTTGGCCTTACATTGGCTACAACTGCCTGTCATACAAAGCTGCTTGGGTGAAATCCTAGCTCCACTGAAGTCCAGAAAGAAGTCTTGTTGATGTTAATGGGGCCAGGCTTTCACTTCATGTGCAGTGGTTTTATGATGTGCGCCATTACAGCCTTGCCATTCATTGTTGGACTGTGGAAGGAGGTGGTCTTAATTTTAGTGAATGAGTAGAGCCAAGAGGTAAAGGTTTAATGAAGTATGTCCAAAGTGAAGTATTTAAAAATATGGTAAAAAAAGAAGGTACACGCTGCCTCAGATAAACGGACGTGGGAAAGTCCAAACCTAAAACAGTTTCCTTGTGCTCTATTTCTGTGCTATACCTTCCAGTATACAGGTTTCTCCTTCAGCTTCTTTCTATTCCCAGAAGCTATACTGTAGTATGTCTACACTGCAGTTTGCTCCATCAAGTAGATACCCAAGCTGGGTGGAAGCAGCCTAGCCACAACAGCCCTTTTGACATTTTACTGACTCTTCAGTGACTCAGTTCTTACAACTGACTCGTAGAGTATGTTACGTTAAACCAAAAACAGGCTACTGACAACTGCCTCTATGCAGCTGAATATACACACTCCTTACCCAGCTCTGTGAGGGGAGGGTCTCGTGTGTTCACCCCGACTGACTTGGAAGGGAGTAAGATCCTTTTGGAAAAACAAGCAAGTATGTTTGCTGCCACTTTTTGCCTCAAGAGACAGGTTTCATCTTCCTGCAAATTGACCTTCCTCTCTACCTTCCCCTACCCCCCAACAGGAAACTGAGTGGGGAGGGGAGGACCTTTTACTCTATTTCCACAGCAGGAGATTAATCCTGCCAAGCTCTTTCTGCAGTGCCAAAGGCATGTGGAAAGCCTCCCAGGTTAGCAAACAGCTGCTCTAACAAGCGTGAGTCAGCACTTGATCTCCAGGAGATCAAGGCTCATATTCTCCACAGGAGCTATTAACTCTGCCTAAAGACCAATGGGAGAAAATGCCATGCCATGAGGCTATGTCTGAATAGCATTTTCCTTTGTTCTTACCAGCTTTGATAACACAATGTGTTACTAAATGCAAGAGCTTTGAGCAAAAGGATATAGAGAAGAGGGTGACCTGGTTGCTCCATCATGTGAACAACCATCTCCTGGAGAACAAAAATAGATCAATGGTTGAGGGCTTGCATAGTCATGCTTGGGTTTCCAAGGCAAAGAAATCAGGAAGAATTTGGATTACATTAAAGAAAAGAGACCGAAAACTAATATACAAATAAAAGAAGAGCACTTTGTGTGGATTGGGTGGAAGATCTGGAATGAAATCTTGGCCCCACTGAAGTCAATTGGAAAACTTCCATTAACTACAGTGAGCTTGAAATTTCACCCCGTATTCTCCAATACTAAGAGTTTTTTCTTTTCTTTTCAACAATAGGAGCTTCTTGGTTTATCACTGACTTCATCCATGATAAAAGGGACAAAAGATTTTTCCACAGTTGAGAGTATATACTAGAAATTGAACAGGGCCCGGTTCTGATGTCAAGTAACCGAGTGATGCTGAAGAAGTTGCTCAGAGTTCAAGGGAGTTACACCCAAGTTATAATGATATAACTGAGATCAGCATTAGACTTAAATATTTTTCTCATTCTGTTTGGTTATTTTTTTTAAATCGTAAACATATGTTGGGATGGTCTAAAATGATAGGAAAAAATATGCTCTCACACAAACCAAAAAGACAAAATCTAAGAAGAAAACTTCAGTAAAATACAGGTTTAAACGATTATTTTTTATTAGATTGGTTAAGTAAGCTCATTTCTGGATTGTTATACTTTGCTTCTGATTACAGGGCTGATTCTTTTCTAGCACCAGTTTTATACCAGTATAATACATTTAACTTCAGTAGGGATTCTCCTGATTTTACATTAGAACAAACAGGAAGAGAATCAAGCTGCAGGTTGTCTTTGTAATTAAATGAGATTACAATGTGCTCTATATTGCAATGGAGCCTTTGTCTTTGCTACATGGGTTCAAATACACTGCATTGCACTTTGCACAGTCAAATAGGTTAGCAGGGAAATCAGTACAATAGTAAACTGTTTGATCCTTAAAAGCCCTGACAGATTCAAAAGACTACCAGTTCAGACCCTTGTGATCAGGGAACAAAACCTTTAATGCCAGTATCTGATGGGTTGTTCTTTTGGGAGGGAGGGAATAAGATCATCAACATGATTAGTAGTTACAAAAAATACCAACACTAAATGTTTTTCTAAAAAGTTATGCTTTAGTTCATGTAAGAATTAATTCAAAAGCATTCTGTGGGCTGTATTATACAGGCCGTCCAAGTAGGTGACCCACAGTGGCACCTTTTGGCTTCATAATCTTTAGGATATACTCAAGAAACTGGAATGGAATAATGTCAGAAGAATGTCAAGGAGCTACAGCTATTGTGATTTTAAAATATTACAAATATTAGGTTGCCTAGGTAGCAGGTATTATCCACGCCCAGGTCATACATCATAAGAATCTCCAAGAGTAATTCCTAAAGACAACACCTAAACACACCCGAGGAAGACACAAATTTTCTGTTCTGCGAGAACATTTAGAATTCTGCTGACAATACTCAAATGGTGAAGAACTGACACGACAGCCTAGCTGTTGACAATGTAACACACAAGAAAAGGCAGACATTGGCTCCATGTGGAACATTTCCTTAGTGGCTGAACAGACCATGATATGTCACTTTTTAAGAACAAGTTGTGGCTTTATACTAAGCCACTGAGATTCAGAGATAAAAATGGTCTCAGCAGTCAATGGTCTCAGGAACATGACCTGGGAAGGACAAGACTGAGCATTCCAGCCAGCATTTCATCTGCGAGGCTGCTCCAGACTCATCCCCAGTGCTCACTCTTGAGCCCTTGGACACCAGGAGATCAGAGGCAGCTGATGGGTGTCTGGTACAGTTTCATGGGCAAACTTCTGGCTCTAGAACATGTCAGTGGACTTTTATGGGTGGGGCATGCTTAATCCCATCTTCCCTGAAACCTAACATAGCGTAGACAAGCCCATTGTCATCTGTCAGGGAATTTCAGCTCTTCTTTCCTGACCTCATTCCTTGCTATATGTTGTATATATGGGTTCTGGGTATTGTTTTTGGTTATGATTTTCGTGTTTAACTTAAAAAAGAAAAGAAGGAGAGGGATGATACAACAGTGATTACTTCATCAATATGAACTGATTACTGCCAAGGAATGGGATGTATGGGGCTCACGTAAAAGGCCAGTGAAACTGGCACAGCACATGTTAAATAGCACATGCATTTTCTGCATCCTGGTTACTAAGCTGCTGTCAATAAACAGAGAGCATAAAACTAACTACTGCATAAAACTCATTTTAATAATAGTAGCCTCTTGATGTCATAGACAGCGTGTAAGTGTTGACAGGGGGGCCACAACTCCACATCACTGCTGCCCCTGCTGCTGCCAGGAACTGGCTCTGGCCAGGCTACAGCCCTGTGCCTCATCATCAGCGCAGAAATCTGGGAGGGCATGTGCCCCCTGTCTCCCCAACATGTCCCCTATACTTTATGCAATACATTCCTAGGAGATACATTCCCAATAACTATATTAATATACCAAGGTATAATTTAGGTCAGCTTGATTATTTGTCTTTCTTGTTACAGTAATTAGGCTCTGAACTCTGAATAGTTAAATAGGGAAAGCCACTCCTTTGAACTGAGGAGACCCAAGGCTGCCAGCTCCCCCTTCTTTTCATTGTAGAGTCCCCATGCTGAGGCACCCTGCACCCCAGCCAGCCGCTCCTTGCTTGGCTGGGGCACAGTGTGCTTCTAGACAGGGGAGCAGGCAGCCCAGGGCTGGCTGTTCCCTTTTCTCCATGTGCCTTCACTGGAGAGCCCTCATGCTGAGGCACCCTGCGCCCCAGCCAGTCATTCTCCAGCTGGCTAGGGCACAGGGTGCCTTGAGACAGGGAGCAGGCAGTCCTGGGCTAGTTGCTCCCCTGTCTCTGTGTGCATCAGCAGAAAGGCTCTGCTGTGGAGCCCCTACACTGAAGTACATGGAGCCCCTGTCTCAAGGCACATTGCACCCCAGCCAGCCACAGAGCAGCTGGCTGGGGGACAGTATGCAGGCAGTCTGCCCCAACCAGGTCCCTTACAGCACATGGAGCAGTGGTACAATGTGTCCTGCTGCAGACTGCATGATCAGGGGCATGCACTGCAGCACAAAGTAGTGGCACAAATTTGTGCCACTACTATTTGTGCTGTTTCAAATGCATGCCTCTGCTTTTGTGGGCGCAGCCTAGGATGGGATTCTTGGTGATGGAATCAGGGTCGATATACGTGTGTGTGTGTGTGTGTGTGTGTGTGTGTACGCATGTGTTTTGTGTATACTTACTGCTCGGAGTACAGTTTTAAAATGTCACAGGATTGGTGATAATTATGTAATTTAATAAATATGTGTATCTTTTGATGAGATGCACACACACGATCGCTACCTTGCTATTTTGCTTACACCTTGCAAGCAACATCCTATAACTTCCATTGTACTTTACTGCTTGGCTCATAAATAATGATAGAAATACTTGTGATAGCTAGCAGATCCAGAAAAAGTTGGGTAGTAAGGATTCTTTAACTTTAAAAGTCAGTTTATTCTCTGAATATACACAATATCTCCCTTTATGAGAAATTTCTTTGATAGTATTAATTATGCTGACTTCCTGCTATTTGAATACATTCACTTTCTTTCACTTAAGAGGTTTAATCCTTTAAAATATCAGATCGTCCTTTGAGTTCAGTCTATGTGATACATTCATGAACTGTAACTTAGCTGATACTGCAATAAATCTCTTCAGTGGACCACTGAACAGAGTTTGGTCTTCAGGTGTGCAAGGACAGGAGTGGAGATTTAGGGCCTGATCAAAGCCCCGTGAAGCCAAAGGAAAGACTTCAATGGAATCTGGTTCTCTGTCATTTTATGCTTTCCCATAAATGAGCAAGTACTCACACAGTGTCCAAACCTATGCTCCTTTCAGTTTTCTGATTTCCAGAGAATCTCCTCTGTGAAGTATTATTTTTCCAGTCTTTATTAAAAGGAAACTCAAAAGAAAAAACCTCATTTCTGTGCCATGCTTTCATGTCTGTGTTGGTGTGTCACACCTAGAATGTTGGTTCATCTTCCACTCTCCTCCTTCACAGCTCACCTTGTTCTAGGCTGATCTGAAACCTAAAATGTTTTGCTTTGGGTGGTGGTAGAGGATCAGAAAGTGCAATTTAAGAAGTGTTACAGTAAAGCATTACACCCTGTGCAAGAAGGAATAAAAGCTACAGTGCTCAAGAGATAGAGAACCTTTCCCTTTGACTCGTGTTGTGTTGAACTTACTGCTTTAAACCATTCTCTGTGCAAGGCTGTAAGTTTCTGATTAGCTCCTGAAGTATACATCTAGGGAACGTAATCACATCATTTCTGGGCACTTTATTAATTTACACACTAGGCGCAACTACACATGAACATTTACTGCTCAGTAACTGAAATTACTGCTCAGTAAGGGTGCTCGTCTACACCTCCATGCCCATTAATGCACTTTAATGCCTGCACATGTAGACACCAGCCTACTGCACAGTAAATTTAAGCCAGCATAAATGCTTGTGTAGACATGCCTACTCAGAATTATTACACAGCATTTGCTTTGATCTGATGATCAAGTCTTGCAATACATAATGGACCTCTTCAAAATGAGCAGATACCTATAACGCTTTTAACAGATCTGTTGTTAACATATTAAATATAAACGTGTTTACTGTTGTGTTCAGGTGGGAGTTTTTTGTTTCTTCAATTCAGTAATAGTTAAACAAACAAACAACCCCCCCCATACACACACAGAAAACCCCCTAAGTAGTGGAAAGGGAAAGTCTTGATTGTCAATCACATTCTGGTTTTACATTTAAAGTTTTGATGAGGCAAGATATTTTTCACCTCAGTAATATACAGACCTTCAACTACAAACACTCATTACCAGGCATTGCTTTTCCTACCATCAGTCCCTGGAGGTAAATAGGACTCCAGCATTATATTCCCTGCAATGTCAATGCTAAGCAATTCAAATCATGAGTTCGGTCCCAAGAAAGCATGTGATTTTTAATTTTTTTTAAAATTTTAGAATGTATAATGAATTCTGGTGACTCTTAATTTGCTGCCTGCTTTCTGAGCCTTTAGAGTGCACTTGGGTAACATTTATTTACAGGCTTTTCTCTATAACCAGGTTGGCTAGAAACTCTTCTTAACAATGTGAAACCTTCAATTCCTGCATAATCTCTTGCCTCAGGGGGTTGGAGCTTTAAAAAGATACTAAAAATCATGAGGTTCACACAGTAGCATATCCAGGGATGGGACAAGGGGAGTGTGTCCTGCTCCCCAGTTTGGCTGTGCCATGCATGCGGAGCACTTTTTGAGCTTGCTGCCTGCATTTCAGAATTTCACTCATCAGGCAAGGCATTTTCTTCCACCATCCAATAATACTGCAGTATTTTTGGTGTGTTGGGGGAGTGTCCCCATTCTGCAGGGTGCAATTTTAACACTCTCAGACTGTACTGTATAGAATTGTCTGTTTTATAGCTTTTTCAGTGCTCTAGCTTGTTGCCGTTTTATGATGTATAGTAAAAATCAGAAAGACAAAGATAGTAAAATGAGCAAATTGCCTTGGCATTTGCGTGGGTTTTATTTTCAACTGCAAATGTCCAAAAATGCTTGGGTTCGTCTTCTTTTTTTGATTGATTTTTAGTTCCTCTGCATATGAGTCATTTGTCATCGCTGCCTCCAAGACTGGATACTGTTGACATGCAGTCTCCAAGAATACCAGGTAGAAAACGAGGAAGACCCCCACTCCATTCTACTGCGATGAAAATGGCTGTTCACAATCTTTATTCAACACCAGGTGGATCCTTACCCATAGTGAAGATCCCAAAGAAGAGAGGGAGGAAACCCGGGTACAAGGTACATATTCTCATGCCCCCGTCCCAGCACCTTTTTGCTGTTGATGATGTTTGATACTTTAAGATGCAGTATGATGGACATGAAGTCTGGAACTAAAACAAGCATGTCAGAAGCTAGTGTAGAACAATACAATGACAGAAACAAAGCTTAGTTTTCCTTAATATAATGTTTCTCCTAATATAATTGATCCAGCTGATCAAAAATGAGGGGGGAACTGCAAACATTTTGAAACTGTTTTTATTTTGAAGCATTTGACAAGAACTTGTTTTTCCAAAACATTTTTGGAAATCTTTAACCTTCTACCCCAGATTATTTTTTTGCTCAAAAGTGAGGAAAATGGGAACAAAAAGGGAGGAAAAGATGCAAGTTTTCACTGAAAAATCAGCAAATTTGGGGATTTTTTTTACCTTTAATTTTTGAAGAAAAGACCTTTATGACTTTTTTTTGTTTGAAAAATTATGAGCAGTTCTTAAAGCAAGGCATTAATGTAATGTGAGACATGGATTCTGAATAGTACAATAGAAAGGGAATAATCTGTGAATTTAGAACTCAAGATGTTTCCAGGCAGAGACACCTGAAAACAAAGGGCCAATCTATTTGTAAGACCAGATCAACATAGGCATGACCAGTAGTAGCACCCCCATGCTACCATGACAATAAGCCTACCCCACCTGACCTGCAGAGTGAGCCAGAGGAGAGTTCATTCTCCATGTTCTCAGACTTTCGGCTGAAATTACCAATTTTTCTGGTAATTTGTATCATGAGGCCATTTGCCCAGTAGGAATTGGCTTGAGACTAGAGACTTCATTTAAGCTATGCCAGGATAGGAGATCACTGGCAGTGAACTGGAATCCTTTCCTTTATTGAGGACATCATTATCCTTAGCTCTTTCTGTAAGAGTAGTGGGCCAAATTCTTCTCTGACATGTGTGGGGCTGCATAGGTCATTGCAAAATGTAGTCCAGTATTGTTTCTTGTGACTGGTAGCTAACCACACAAGCTGCACATTGCAGAAAAAAAAATGAGTATAGTATCATGAGAGAGAGAGAATTTTTGTTAAAGAGGAAAACAAGATACCCTGTAGTTAGGTGTTTTTGTTGTCAGTAAATTGCTTGGTTGTTTTCTCAGTTTATTTTTGGAGCTAGGTACATGGATAATGCCTGTTTACTTTTTATTACTTTTTTATGAAGATGGCTACAGATGTGGAGTCTGTTTCTTGAAGAGTGCAAATTACCAAATATTAGAAAATACTAATAAATTGCCTAAAATACAGTGATGTTTAGCATGAGTAGGTAATGCCTACTTCAAACTTCCTTTAAAAAGCCCCTGTACAAGGTAAAGACAAAATACTCATTCTTTTCCTTGGATCTGGGTCTTATTTAACAAAGAACAGCATAAAAACACCCCAAGCCACACACTGTATTCTCCACCTATGAGCTATTCCAGTGCCTTGCATCCAGATGGGATAACCAGCTGCTTAGCTCAAAGACCTTCTTAGTCCTTTCCCAGAACAACTACCACTTGATTACAATGAAAGGTGGCTTGGACAAATGCTGCCAGATTGCTACAGGTTGAACTAGCGCCCTTCTGCAATAGGCAACGCTTTGCCTTAAAAGATCATTGTCAAGTTTCTCTGGAGTTTTCTGAATGGTACAAGTCTACAGCTCATTTGAAGTGCCACCCTTGTTGTTTATTTTATTTAAATACCATGTGGAGACACTGTAGCCAGGGTGTAGCCCCATTGTGCCTGGACTATGTGGAAATACATAGTAACAGATAGGCCCTCCTTCCAGAGGGCTCCAAGGCAAAGCCCCATGTGCCTGACCTCACCCCTTCTCTCAACTTCAACAAGGATTGGATCAGATCCTAGTTCTGCAAGCTGCATGAGCAGATGTTTCAGCATCTTACTGAATCAGTACCAGACAGGAAGAAATACATCGGAATACATGGGGTTCACTGCTCCTGCAGATATGCCTCACTTCCATCTGATCTTGTCATGACTGGACCTGAGGGACTGAGAAGCCACCATGGACCCTTGGCTCCTCCTCTTCAGGCCCACAGCATTTGGCCATATGCTATGTCACCTGCTGCACGAGGCTGCCCCTCAGTGACAGGGCCTGGATTCCAAAAACCCAAGATCCTGTGGTTTTTGGATGTTGCTTGTGTTTAGCTCAACCCTTGCACCTCTGACCACTCCTATCACGCCTCCTTCTTCTTTGTGCCACCTTGTTATTCTCTCCCTGGGGCCAACTTGCTCTAGTCAAACCTTCCTAATTTCCCCTAACCAATATCTTTCCCCTGCTTCCTCAGGCTTTCCATTATGAGATGTGAAAGTTGTTTCCCATCCTCCCATCCCAAGCTTACTGTATCACTTTGTGTTATCTCCAGTGTCTGTATCGATTGACACTTTCACCATTTACACCATTCTCTGCTTTCACCAGTCCTCCAGCACCTTCGTTTTCTTGTGTCAGTCACATAGTTATTCACCGTGCTAGGTGCTTCAGACAAGTGAAAAACAATTCCATATTGACTAAGAAACAGCTCCCTGAACCATTTCCTAATCCCCATGAAAAGCTTTGCTCTTCACCTTTAAGCAACAGATTTTACATTAGTAACATCCTCATGAATAATGTAAATAAATGACCAACTCATCTTAAACACACTGACAGCTCTAATACTCAGATATGGTGACCTTTATGCAGTAGTCTGTAATAACAGACCAAAATATTGTAGCAACATGATTATAAAAGATAGTGCTTTGGGGTAATTATCTTAGACTTCACTAGTATTTTTTTCACCAAAACTAAGGAAAGGTTAGCCATTTTTTGACACATTGATTATTATTTTAGCAAATTGTTATTGGTTGATATGCATGCATGGCCAAAAGAGTGCATAATAAATATTACTGCATTATGTTATTACTCTAGAAATGTAACTTTCTATCTGTCTTACTCCAGCTATTCACTATTAGTAATTTTGCATCCTATGGTACATTTGTATAAAAAAAAAACAACTCAAGATGTTTTGTAGACAGGGAAACCAAACCACAAAATGGCTAAACAATTTGCCCAACAGTTACAATGAGCTTGTGTGCAGAGTTGCCAACAGAGCCCTGCTCCTGCTGCTACTGCCAGACATGTTGACTGCCTCTTCTTATTACTAGAGGTTTTGCATTTCATCCTTAAAATTTTTCTGAAAGATTTGTTCTGTCATCCCCCTCTCTAAAACATACATATGTGCATGTGAAAGCTGCAGTTTTACCAAGCACAAAAACATTTCCATCGAAGAGAAGGAAACAAGATCTGAAACAGTGGAATTCCTCAGTGAGCAGCCGGGGCCCTAAAATTAGGAAATAGAAAATGGAGCCAATCCAAACATTTAAAATGTGATTTTCATGGTCCCAACTCTTTTCTAGAAAATGTTGTGCCCAAAGAATCAAATAGGCTTTCACATCATCTGCTGGCACCCGACCGTGCAAGGTGCTGAGCGTCCTCAGTCTGCAGAAGGCATTTTGTATAAGTGCTCATCACCCTTCAGGTTTGGGTAGTGAACCTTTCAGGGACGGATGCTCATTTGATGTAAATGATCAAATCCTGGGGAATTTACTGTGCTGGAGGATCTTCCCCTCGGTTCTGAGTGAGTTTCAATGAGAATTTCTCATCATTGCTGGAGTTCAGTCTGATTTAAAAAAAAAAATCCAAAACCTCTCCTCTCTGGGTCTTAGGGGCACCAGGTTCAGTGGCAGTGTCAGGAGAAGAAAGAAAAGTAATGAATTGAAGATCATTCATTATTTATGGGCTTTGCTTTAACATCACCATTTCTGGCATGCAGTGTGTATGAATGGCATCTTCAGGGGGATGCTGCTTTTTCTCGATGCGTGATGGCCAGAAATAAGATGTCCTTTAATAACTGATGGATTAAGCATCTGAAGTTTCCATTCATGGTCTGTAGCACTCAGTGCTTTTGGCCTCATACTATTTATTTGCACTGCAGGATTTGCACACCAAAGCAGTGTTTCTGTGAGGTGCCTTGCTGTATGGTGCGCTCCACTGAAGTGTGGTACTCTCAGGGAAATTGTGCACTCTGAGTTTAAGTCAAAGATTACATTTCATGATGGGTAGTTCTGGCATGATTTAATTAGCTCTCAAATTGTATGACTTGCAGATACCATGAGACTTATATGCATTTTTAAAAGCGACTATCTGCCCAAATGGCAGACAACCAACTTCTTTATGGCAACCAGATAGCTGAATTATTACAGAACAGATGGGCAAATACTTCCTGAATTTTTAGCAAAATATGAATTGATAGTCCAGAGTTAAATTTAATTTGACTGAGATCTGAACAACAGGGACTTTTATCACATCATTGTATATAACCTAATGACCCACTGACTGGCTTCATTGATGTTAATACTGTCTGTCAGTATTTCTAAGGTGCCCCTTAACAAACCGTATCCCAGTCTGTTCCCTCATGGAGTAAAATCCTTTCATCTATGAGACTGCTGATTTTGCATTTTTGTTATGATTCCTTCAGATGCTTTTCTTCCCATTCTAAAGTGGCTTTTCTCTAATGAAATGATGACAGCTGTAAATTCATACCTTTGCTTAAATGTAGTTTTCATTCTGATTACCCAAATATCTACGATAGGTCATAGAGGCAATCCAGAAAGGGTTGACAGAAGGACCAATTACTTCTCCAGTAGCAAATAAGGGGACAATTAATCAACAGCTGAAATAAAGGACTGCAGCCCAGCCAGAAAAGGTGGCAAACAGAGAGGCTTGAGATAGTGGCATAGCTGCAGATGGAAGAAGCTGCATGTGGAGACAGCTCCAGAGGGACACCTGTTTGTCTTACAGGGTGACACTGGCAAAGACACTTGTATACAAAGATAGGAGTCGATCAAGGATGCAACAAGGAACTGTAAAGATGAGACTATGGCTGCTTAACACAGAGTTCCTGAGCTGGACTCAAGACAACAGGGTAAACCTGGGTTCCCTTCCCCACAGTAGAAAGAATCATCTTTGAAACTAAAGGAGCAAGGACTTAATAAACCCTCAGCCTGGTGAAGCACAGACAGTTGGGTGAAAGACTGCTCTAAACTGGATTTCATTTAGACCCTATTGCCTGTTGTGGGAGAGGGGGTAAAACCGTCACAGACATGAGAGGAGTGTTGCTACAGCTCACCTAGCCACCAGTGGATACTTTGGTGTGTGCTGCTAGAAGTGCTGTCTGTGGCACAGATCCATCAGCCTGCCAAGGAAAGTGTTAATGGAAAAGGTCAGTCACACAGTGGTGGGTCTAATGTGGAAGATATCCTACAGTTAATGACCCAGTAAATATGGCCTTGTCCTAGAATAAGCAGCAGCAGCCAGGGGGCAGGAACTGATGGTGCAACAGCAGCGGTTAGTGGTTAGTGGCCCTGGCATGATTAGTGCTGTCAAACACCCCACCTATAGCATCAGCAACTGGACTGGATATGGCCATGTACTTCTGGGGTACAAAGATAGGACCTAGTGATCAGGCATTCCTGGAAACGTTTGCATGCCTTGACAGCTGCACCTGTGAAGTCTGGAGTCATGGACCTTTGCCTCATGCTGATCCTAATGAGTGAGACACAAACAACACAGTTGAGCCTTGGACAGATGGATGGTTCTTAACTGTTGGACACTGCAAATGGCTAAGATGGAGCAGTATACTGTGAGTGAGTAGATAAATTAATGCAGGGAGCAGAGAGGTGAAACATGGAGGAAGCGCAGGAACATAAGCCAAAGCTCAGAGGCTTCAGAACTCTGGATGGAAGTGACTGGAACCTGAGTCTCAGTCGAGCATGCAAGTGTTGGAATGGGTAATTTTGAAGCAGTCTATTCAGGTTCACTCACCTGCAGCAAGATGGGTGCAGGAATATTGGGCTGAGGACCTAGATGAAGAGGTTAGACTAGGAGAGAAGTATGTGGTTGCCAAAGCTTCCAAATGTCATCACAGATGAGTGGATGTCTCCGACTTGGATGCTCTTGAAGCAACTTACATGAAGAGAAGTGTTTTTAATTAGATGGTGCCTTCTTCTCTCCCTCCCTACCCTGAGGGTCAGAAAAAGCAGTCTGCTTCTCCTATATAACAGGCTGGATGAGAAGCGTGGGGCTGGTCCACAGGCACATGGGACTGGGCCCACAGAGCAGCCCTGTGTGCTGGAGCCAGTGTGAGACCTGGACTAGCCCCATGTACTGCATGCAGTGCCCACACCAGATCAACCCTATGCACTGGGTCCAGCCTGATCTAGCCCAACCAACAGCATATTGGACCACTCCAGTGCAGGTGTCATGTGCAGCGTGCACCCCAGATTAGCCCAGCATACCATGTGCAGCATGTCACATGCCAGACCAGCTCCTCATCTGCATCCCTAGCCACTCTGTCCTGCCATGGAATGTACTTGCACCACTCACTGAAGGACCCCTACAATTCATCCTCCAGGACTACTGCTAATGATGATATTTCTGTTCTTCACTGAGACAACCATTCAGGCCCAGATGGATTCTAGATGTGGATAAACATGGGGTATGATAAGCTACTGAAAGGACACTCAGGTCTAGGAGCACATGATCACTGGTCTGCTTGCATCATAGTGTAACCATGGGGGTCAAATGGGGCACAGGACCAGGCACTGACTTGGGGGGGAGGGGGAGGACAGAGGGAGCAGACCCTTATGCTGGTGGCCAGCAACAACCTGACTACAGTTGTTGACCACACACACCATTGCCATCCAGGGCATAGAACCTCCCAGCCATGCCCCTGGCTTACACAATGATATAACACTATTCCTACATAAGAGCTTATTTAACTTGTAAACTTGTTCAGTCATTTGTGGATGAGACTAATAAAAATGTATTGTCTGCCTGTATTAAAAAAGTCCTGAGACCTTATTTTTGGCATGCTTTTATGCACACGTATTTTAGAGCAGGGATTGGAAATCTGGCATAGGGCGTGGCAGGAAGCACCTTGGCTAATCCCATGAAAATCCAGACAAATTGGACTGTTATTACCTGGAGGGATTTGTATTGGCTCATTAGAGACTTTGATTTATCTCCTGCTGTGGATATGCTCAAACTTATTGCATCACCAGCTGCAGAAAAATCTGCACATGAAGAGTTACCCCACAGAACAACTCAACATGTGCCAATCTGTCAGATCTCCACCATGTAGCCAGACTGCATGCACATCTCCATAGGGTAATTGAGCAAGTAACAGTCCAAGGGCTCAGAAGGAGCTCAATTGCAATTGCTCCTTGCTGCTACTCCAAGCTAAGGTGGGGCAAGGCATTATAATGGTGCATAGGGATTTCTGCATTGACAATCCTGTGAATATCACTGCCTCCCCCCAGGAATACTGGCAGAGTGCGTCTCACCCTTCTACAGTGCTGAGCCTCATACAGAATGGCACCACAGGAGTGCTGTCATTTATCTCACCAGCTCAAGTGGCAGAGGTCTGTGCTGTGGATCTAAAAGTTCCAGCTTCACTGATGATCTGTGAGGGTGTTGATATTATGCTGTAGGACAGAATTTTGGTGAGTTATTTTTAGTTTTGTTTTATTTTTTAACCTATTTGATGTGAAGAAGAGTTGCAAGTGTTGCAGGCCCTTAATATTCCTTAAGCAGAGTAAAATTTTTAAGGGAAGTCTGTGTCATGAAAGTGTATGATGTGAGACATGTTAGTCCATCCCTCCTCCTCACTTAAGGGGTCTTAGCTGCGACTCAGAAGATGTGGGCTTAATTCTCTGCTCTGCCAGTGTTCCTTTGTGGCCAGGATTGCCAACTGTCTGTAAATTTATGGACAGTCAGTAAAAATCAGGCTAAAAATGTTTGTTTCTAAAAGCCATAAAAAGGGAGCCATGCATAAAAAACACTAAGCAACTAGAGCTTGGTTGAAGCTCTGTGGTCAGAAAGTAGCTGGAAGTAAGCTGATGGACAGATCGAGCACAACAGCACCAGCTGCTGTCTGAATAGGATGCCTATACCCTGCAAGGAGCCTTCTCTTAGGACTTCATAGATTCAACCCCCTAGCTAGGATCTGCTTCTGTGTCCTGTCAACTACCTGTAACACTTCTGGGTCATGGTTTGACTTATTTGTGGGCCCATGCCAGGATGGCAAGAGCAGGTCTGGCAGGGATAAGTCTGAGGAGGGTGGTCTAGGGGTGCAGCCTGATGTAAGGAGCAGTTGGGAGCATCAGGGTGTGGGGATGAATAGGAATCCCTGGTGTGGGGGCAGCATGCTATAAAATCATTGGTGCACTTAGGCAGGGCTGCCAACCCAAGAAAATATTTTTACTGTAAACTTTTTACTGACAACCAAACTTTTTAATTTTTTTACTATGTTTTGTGTTAGACCTTTAAATTTGAATCCAGCCCTTCCAACTGGGGCCTAGCAGCAAGGGATTTACATTATATAAAACATATCAGTAAAAATGTATCACTAAAAAGTTCAGTTGTCAGTAATGTTTGCATATTGTCACTAAAAACATTCTTGGATTGGTAACCTTGTGTGTGACCTTTGACAAGTCACTTAGAGCAACAGTCAGAAACCTTTTTGGGCTGCAGGCCAGAGTGACCTAATTCAGGTCAGAGGTGGGCAGATGGGCCCTAGAATCTAGCTGCCACTTCCACTTTTTCCTGTGGCAGCATAGGGAGAGTGTCTGCAGCTGGTGCATTTCTTCACAGCAACACAGGAAGAGCTCCTACAGCCATTGCTTATCTCCATGGCAGTACAGGAAAGTGACTGCTGCCTAAGCCTCTTGCCACCAAAGCCAGATCTATTCCACAGGCCATAGGTTGCCAAACCCTGACAGAGCAATATTTTCAAAAGTCTTGGCCACTTTTTACAAATGAGTTGTTAAGTCAATTAAATGAAAGCTCCCAGTTGTTTAAGTCATATGATCATAGAAAATTAGGGTTGTAAGGGATTTCAGGAGGCCATCTAGTCCAACACACCGTTCAAAGCATGACCATCTCCTACTCCATCATCTCGACTGGGGTCTGTCTAGCCAGGTCTTAAAAAGCTCTAAGGGCGGAGATTCTACAACCTCTCTGGGTAACATGTTCCAGTGCTTTACTACCATTCTTGTGAGACATTTTCAGAAGTCATTTCTGAATCTAGGGCTTAGGCTGCTCAATTGCTTATGTATGTAGCCTAACATACATTTTTGAAATTGTTACCACTGATCTGTGTCTTCCATCTGTACACGAGAAAAGTGCTGTTGTTCCCATTTTGTGGAAGAGGTGTGAGGATATATGCATTGCAGACTGTGAGACAGTAATGACAAGCCTGAAAGTCAATAGGATAGACAGGCTATGACAAAATGCATTATATCGATTTGTACTTGTGAACATTTAGGGTGAAAGGTTGACCCCACTGAGGTCAATGATAAATTTCCCATTGACTTTGATAGTGCAGGATTTTATCTTTTTATGTATGAAGGGCCTAATCCCATAGAGATTCCTCAGCCAAACTTCTAATGATTCCAATGGTAAAGCAACCATTCACTTTTCTGCCTTCAAAATCAGTGCAGTTCCTCAATGTGACTTTTGCAAAGCAGCTCCTGTGTGTTGAACAGTAGTAACAACATGGCCCAGGTCCTCAGCTGTTTATCTACTGTGCTCATGCATCTGACTTGGGTGAGGAAAGCATACTGTATTTGGCTTTCTATCAGTGATACAAGCTAAATCGGCCTGAGGGCTGCTCTGGCTTGTTTTGGCTGCAAAAAGACAGGGCCACTGGATCAGAGAGTATTCTGGCCTCTTACATTACATACGTAATCTATGTTGGAGAGACCAGGAGCAGCTGCTGTTTGGGGAAATCCCTAGCTGGCAGTCTAAACATCCAGTTTATCTTATTTGTGGTGATGAAAGAATTAGGTCTGATCTATAACCTTTAAATGCTAATTCAGTTCTCATTATCGTTTTGGATATTATTTATCTTAGTTCTTTCCCATTGACTATAGTACACACTGTAACAGAATCTTTCCAGGAGACTGGGAACACCTTCAAGATCAGTTTGCCCTTGCTTTTGATATTAATTCTCAATATGTGGCTACATAAATAATGGACCAAATACCAAATATTTCAGTATACTATGTAAGAATGTGTCCATTGCAATCATAATGATGCAGCTTATGGCTCAACTCCATGCCTCCCTTTAGGGCTAAATTTATTTATTATATCAGGTATAATTTCCATTGCCATTGATGAAATGTATGTGGAATCAGGGCCTGGATCTAATTTAAGTAATGCATCATCCATTGGATAAGGATGACTAGTGTACACTCTTGCAGAGAAAATCCAAAAAAACCCTGAATATTTTGTTCTGATATATCCATTACTCTGTTCTCACAAGGCAAAGGGGGGAAAGGAAGGATAGTTAGATATATTTTCACAACTCATTTATGACCTTTCATCTGGATTCTGTGGATAAAACTTGAATGATTTATAATGATATTTCCCCATATACTCTACACAGTTTCAACACATTTGCTTTCTGTCTCTTTCTCTCTTTTTTTCTTGCACATTTGTCTTTTATCCACAAGCTCGCCATTATTCAGCAGCTCCTGTAGAATCAAATCAGCCCAAGAAAAGAAAAGCCTTGGAACTAAATTGTCAGAGGCTCATGGAGAATGATAACATGGATGAAGGCCTGCAACCTTCAAAGACACTTGCACATTAGTATTGCCATTATCATAACATTGCCTATAATACTGAATTTATTTTGTTGTGGCCTAAGATAAATCCTCCTCCCCCAAGCGACATTTATTTGTACATAGATGTTTTAGCATACAGGCTGTTTCAATCAGATCTTCAGTGAACTATTAACTAGAACTATAAACTGCCAAGAAAGGGGCTTCCAAACTGCTGAGCCTCACTACTGCTTAAACCCTGGGTTAGAAACTTTTTTGGAGTGGTGGATGGAAATAACACAGCTCAGTCTGAGGTGAGTTAGTGCTTCAAACCTAGCTATCTCTGCTACTTCTCACTGGCTATCACTCAACCCCCCACAATTCCCTCACCACCAGAATGCTGCCAACATCTGGGCTCTGTGGGCCCAATGAAATTGCTTGGTGGGATACATCTGGCCCATGGTTATTGGCTTCGAATATTGTTTTTCTCTTGAGCACAAGCTTTAATGCATCTATGAGAAAACTTAAAAGGATGCCAGAAACATGCTATCAAATCTGAATAATCTGCAGTGCTGATACTCTAAAGGAAATGTCATGTTCTCTTTGTGAATGGGATTCAGGAGGTTTCCATTTGGAGGTGGGTGGAGGTGACCAGAGTATGAATGATGAGGTTGAGGCCAGCCCTGCTGTGAGTTAGTAAGAGAAATCATGAAGAAAGCAGCACTTTTAGGTGCAATGTCTCCAAAAGATTACAAATCTGAAGGGAAGGAGCTCAGAATTCTAGCACAGCGGCTGCTATAAATTTCATATCATCAATCCACACTGCCACAGATTAAGTCACTTTTTTGATTTGCCACACTGTAAACACCAAAAGCAATCCAGATTTCAATACACTTAATTTTCTACCTCCATGATTTTAATTATTTAAAAAGCATCTTTGCCTCTAAGGAGGCTTTCTCCATACTAATTTTATTAAGAGAATATTCTCTGAGCATATGTCTATGCTGGGACAGCAGAGTGCTCAGTTGCACTTCTGACAAAATAAGCCACACACATCTGCTTCCACTGTGCATCAACCCTGGAAATGAGGTGGTAAAGATTCCTGAAGCTGCCACCTGGAAACCCCAGGTCTTGAATGCAATGCAAGTTATGCCCTTCAGGGTGTCCCTATTACCTTATTTCCATAGCTGATGTGCATGACATGGACATGGGTGGCCAGAGGTATTTCCTTGGCAACAAGTTGAGGCACTCTGTTCCCTTGGTGATGATGCATCCAGCTGAGTATAAAGCAGACTGAACTACAGAATGGACTGGAGTAGATCCGCCTGACCTGCCTACATACCTGTAGGCCTGATCCGTGGATTGATTCAAAACTAAGAGCTGCCATGTTTACACTGTGATGCCACAAGAAATTTAAAACAGTGAAAGGAAATCCTTTTCAAACAGTGAACTATTAGCCGGTGGAGCTCATTGCCATAAGACAGTGTTGGAATCAAGAGTTAACCGTGATTCAAAACTGGTGGAACAATTAGGCCCTGCTGCAGCAAAGCACTGAAGTAAATGCTTAAATTTAAGGCAGTACTTCCCTTCCCCCATCTCCCTGATTCAAGTTCCATTGATCCTTCTTCTTGTTTACAGAACACAATTCACGCCCCTGGTGCAATGCAGCGGAGTATTAATGGAAAGCAATAATGACATCACAACAGCTCTTTCAATTGGTGAACCAGCTGAGGTACAGGCAGTCCAATTGCAGACTTACGATGCAATTGGTTACTGAAAACTGTGTCTTAAGTGAAAACATAACTCAGAACCAATTTTCCCATAGGAGCAGTGTTACAAATGGGGGATTGGTTCCTTTATGATGGTCGATACAGTTGTATGCAGCTGGTAAGTGTGTTGTGATGGAAGGGGTGGGGGAAAGGATCGGGTGGGGGGGCGCAGATCAATGCCCCCTGTGGTGAGGGAGGGACTGGGCTGGGACCGGGGCCGGGCAGGCGCAGGATGGGGAGGCAGTGGCTTCTGCTCATCTGGTGGCTCGACTGACGGTTCCTGCTGCCGCTTCTGCCACTGGTCTAAGAGGGCATGGAGGGACATGTGCTCCCGGATCAGCATGGTGCAGGGCAGGAGGGGCCAGGGCTGCACCAGGCTGCACTCTGGGCAGGTGGTGGCAGCGCTGGAAATGGTGGCTATGCCCTCCCTCTACTTGCCCAGCCAGGGCAGGGCGGGCACAGGACAGAGCCACTGCGCTGCCTCCAGACAAGTGGCATGCAGCGGCAGGAGCTGTACCCCCTGGACAAGCCAGGGTTTGTCCTGTACCTGCCCTGCCCCAGCTGGGCAAATGAAAGGAGGGCAAGGAGGGAGTGCACCCCCAGATGGGGGCGGGGTGGTTGGCAGAGCAGGGCCTATGGGGGGCTGCAGCCACCCAAAAATTCGACATACCCCCTACTGCTTGCCTGGAGTGCAGCCCAGTGTGCAGATCCCGGGGCACATGCCCCGCTGCCGTGCCCTCCCGGACCAGCAGTGGGAGCAACAGCGAGAACCGCCATTTAAGTCACCAGACTAGAAGTGCGCAGCAGCAGGAGCCGCTGCCCACCTCCCCCCCCGGCTCCCTGTGCCTGCCCAGCCCCACCTGGGCAGCACTTGCCCCAGGCCCAGCCCCAGTCCCTCCCTCACCACGTGGGGTGTTGATCTGCCCCCCCACCCTACCCTTCCCCCTACCCTTCCACCACAACACACTTACCAGCTGCACACAGCTGTATCAGCCGTCATAAAGACAAAACCCACATTGGAATGTCAAAACAGGATGTAAAATTTTAAATGTCATAAGTGACATTCGTCACAACTCAAAAAGTCGTAAGTCATAAGTTCTTACCCTCCCTTGAATGTTCTTCTGTACCATGGACCTTGCAAAAAACTAAGTGGGAAATAGTAGTTATGAATTGATCTTATAAACATTTAACTTCCCTTGAATACACTAGTTAGTTCCATATCTGGATTTTATGCCAAGGTACTCTGATAGTACAGATTTTATGCCAAGAGACTACTACAGGGGTGGACAAAATACAGCCTCTGGGCTAGATGTGGTCTACCAACTAACTGTATTTGGCCCATGGATCAGCGGCAATGAAGTCATAGGATCTGGCACATGGGGGGTGGCTTGGAAGTGGTGCAGGGAAGAAGCAGTGGGGAGGAGCCAGAGGGTAGCCACAGCCAGAAGGCCCCCAGAAGTGGCGAGTGTAAATACTGCTAGATCGGGGTAGGCAAAATGCGGCCCACAGGCCGAATGCAGCCCACCAGGCCATTTTATCTGGCCCACGGGGCCCCTAAAAAATTTAGAAAATTAATATTTATCTGCCCCTGGCTGCCTGTCATGTGACCCTTGATGGCTTGCCAAAATTCAGTAAGCAGCCCTCCACCCAAAATAACTGCCCATCCCTGTGCTAGATCCTGCTTCTACCCAGCACCCAGCAGCGATTCCTGCCTCTCATCATGAGCAGGGCCACAACTCTCTCTCTTTCTGTCTTCCCCTTTCCCCCACTACCTCCCCCTCACCCCCCAACTATATAGCAGATCCCACAGCTTATACTGGCTCCAGCCTGTGCACTGGAAGCAGTGCTGGGCCAGCACTGCAATCAGCTGTGGATGCAGGTGGCACCTTTCCCCTGGGGATTGGAGCATCTGCCTGAGCCCTTCCTTTGGGTAGAATGGCAGGACCTGCTGAAGCTGCTGCCTGCACCCACACCAGCTCCACCCCCTCCCCCTGCAGCCCCATCCTACATTGGGAGGTTTGATGAGCTGTTGTGGGCAGGGGGGAAGTGTGCTGACCCTGCCTGTGACAGCTCACCAAAGCTCCCTATGTGTCCTGTGGACACAAATAATTGCCAACTCCTGCTCTAGTAATACAGGGACTTTTGTTCCATACCTTTACAATAGGATTAAATAATGGTAGTAGTCCAGGGTTCATCCCAAACCCCAGTGGCTCTCTGGGTAAACATGATTAAGACACACAAGTGTGGTAGCCAATGGCACACAGGGGAGTGGTGTGGTGAGCATCATACCTGGCTGCTTTTTATTCCACAGCCTGAAGACCAGCTCACAACTGGGTTAACTGGGGGCAGCCTTTAACACAAGTTCTGAATAAGACTTCAGCTCACATTTCTGTATCTGTAGAGAAATACCTTAACCATATTGCCAAGCTGCCACACTCACAAATAGTAGTGATACTAGTTAATGAACATTACATTTTCCAGATGGTAAACAGACTACATCAGTTCCTTACCACAAACAGCTCAGAATCTAACTAACAAATGAAGGATACAATATGAAGAATGGTGATTGAGCTTTGGTGTTTAGATTTTAAGTTGATGGCTGTCGTGCTGACCTTTCCATAAATCATTTTTTGAGGGCTGGACCGGGTTTTATACCATTAGTGAAAACGTGTGTTTTAAGGAAGGCTGGGTAGAGATAAGGCTGGACCAGTTAGGAAGTTCCAGCAGAAATTCCATCCATCTCAACATTTGGTTTGGTTTTTTATTTTTGATGGATATCATAAATGTTCAAGCTTCTACTCTGATGAGCTCAAGAGTTGCTGAGTACTGTTAATGAATTCTGAATATGAGCCTGGTTTTAATGAAATGGCACGGAAAGATTCTTATTGAAATCAGACCCATGCTCTTTCTATTTTTAATATTGTGGCAAAACAACTGGTGTCTGTTTTATGTATTTGCAATTGTTACAAAGTAGAGGATGATTTGTATCTTACATGGTTTGGGTAAAAGGCTCTTGGAAATTATACTGCTTAAAATTGGTGCTAACATGAATGTTTTCTTGTTTTACAATGTATTATATTATTCTCTAGTGGACCCATTAAAAGCAAAGAAAAATCATCCACCAGAAACACTTATTTTTATAAAGTATGGCATTTACCATTTGTCACAGAAGTGACAATTTTTGCCCAATATGGCCTCTGAAAGCACTCTACAGCCACGACCAAAAACAAGTGCACAGCTGAAGAGCACTTTAAAAGGGTCCGATTCCATGACAATCTGAACAATCTGATTCCATGACTTTCCATGGGGGTTCAGATGAAGGTGCTTCACCTTCATTTACTTCTGTCTGCACATACCAGGAGCAGGTCTCAGCTAACACAGCCCAGCACTGTTCCTGCTGCTGTTTTCAGAATGGGACAGAGGGAGCTCATTCTGGGGGTTGCCCAGCCAGCACTGGAGAGTGGGGTGGGTAGATTGGAGCCCTACCAAGGTAGGGGGTTCCAATCCACAGACCCCATCACTCAAATGCAGCTGGGGAAACCCAGAAAAGACCTCCCTCCCCTGTCTTCTCTGCCTCCCATCCTGAGACAGAATGGGAGCAGGGGCAGGAGGTGGGGGTGCTGGAGCTAGGGGAAGGGGCTACAGAGCTGTAGAGGCTGCAGTCCTCTCTCCCTGGATTGACTCCAAACTGGAGCTTGATCACTCACCCTCCCAACCCAACAACTAACATCTGTTGGGTCAGGAGGATTGGTTTAACTTGTGGTGCTTTCTGTGTAATGCCATGAGTTAGACCTGGGAGCTTCACTTTTCATGGACTAGAAATTATGAAGTCCTGAAGCTCATTGCTGTATCAAAAGAAGAAATGAGTGGATACTTTGAAGGCATGTTTCTCATATCAATACTCCTTATTTTCAAAGTAAATGACCACCATTAACAGGTATTGTCAGGATCATGGCACAGTAGTATTATACCATATCATGATGCTTCACATTTCTAAAACATACTGCCTATTATTAGTTTTAATAAGTATAACTACATAGCAAATTACATGTACTATTTATTAATTACATGACATTGACTTGTAGGCCTTATTAAGAGCCAAATTATGTTCTTATTTACATTGGTGTCAATCCAGAGCAGCCTCACTGGATCTAACACCTTTGCACCCATGAAGATGAGCAGAATTTGGCTGTAAATTACTATGTAGTTAAAGAGATCGATCCTCCCCTGCTTTGATCCTGGTGCAGTTATTCATGCTTGAATGAAGTGGCTGCAAGATGCTACCATTCTGATGTGTTAGTGTGGTGTGCCCATTTTCTTCAGGCATAAAAATCGGTGGGAAAATATTTGCAACCATACTCTGCAAATCAGTTTTCATCTCTAAAAATCCTGTAATATTTCAAAGCACAAAAGGAGACTCTGGGCTGGGAAGTAAAATGATGCGACAAAATTGCTAATGAGTGGGAGTTCAATGGGAGTGAAATATAGAGAATAATGATAATAAAATATGCTGTGTATATTTTCATGACCCAGACTGGTTATTTCTTGCAGCTAAAGTCTCGTGTTCTGATGACTCCTTTAGCAATCTCTCCTCCGAGAAGCACACCAGAGCCTGACATTAGTTCAATCCCTCAGGATGCAGCTACAATACCTAACTCAGCTGCCCCACAAGCTCTTACAGGTATGCTGAATCAAACCCTCTGTTGTAAAATAGAAGGTACTGGTCTGATAGTGAGATACTATGCTTTCTAAAACAGGACTGGTCTATGAAAAATGTATGTTGAAGGAATGATATCTGCATGATATAATAATGATATAAATGGATAGCTGGACACAAAACAAAAATGGAGCACACTATCTTTGGATCTGGACTGATAAGAAGACTGTCCAGTTTGCCCTCGGAGTTTGTCCAGTTGTGAGGAAAACTAAGAGAGGTTAATTCTGTTTTAGGAGAAACATTAATTCCATTTCCCTTGAACATAAACCTGGACTCCTTGCTCATTTTTTTCATTTCTGATATCAGAGATTTCCACCATTTCTCACAGATGAAAGGATACCAATCATATCCTATTGATATCAGAGATGCACTGGCAGAGGTGTAGTGATAACGACCAAGAGCTGTAGGGTGAATTTAAAAATTTTAACCCCCCCCAAAAACAGTCAAAGGTACTCCTGAGGCTAGTGGGTCAACCAGTTTTTACAGCCAATGTCACTCAAAAAAGCAATGGAGCTTAGTACCATATCTGGCCACTAGTCAGCCAGGTGCCTATTTTTAGCTGTGCTGAATGGGGTGAAAGTCCAGAGCAAAGCCCAAATTCATGCCTGTAGAGCAGTGATTTTCAACCTTTATAGACTTGAGATACCTCTCAATTGACTCGAGGCACTCAATCATAGATTCAAGGCACCCTTGGAAAATGCCACCTCTTAGTTTTCATACTTTTTTACTACAGCAAAAAAAAGAGCAGTTCTGTTGCAAAGCGCTCAGAAAGACCACAAGTCAGAATGTTTCTAACTCTATGGATTTCTCTGTGAAAACTCTTGGTTTATCTTGTGAATCATGTTTGCACAGCTAACAGTACTAACATTGTGTAGCACCCCAATTACCCATGAAAGGATCTCAAGGCACCCCAGGGTATCACAGCACCCTGGTTAAGAATCGCTGCTCTAGAGTCATAACAAGATGCTTTAACTACTTTGCCTCATAACTTTTAGTTTAAGTTTTGGAAAAGAAGAAATGTTATGGTATATTCTTTTGCGGTGAGAGGAGGAACATGGACTTCTCTCTGGGTCAGGACTTCAATAATACAAACCTACAATTAAGTTCACTGCTTCATAACATGGAGGATCTGGCCCTTTCTGTCTTGCACAGTGTAATGATTTATTGAAAATAGGGATCTGATTCCCTTCTCACATGAACTGGAGCATGCAAAGAATAACTCAATTTTCGCTGATGAAATGATGTAAGTGAGAGGTGAATCAGGACTTAATTTGGGAGAGGGTGAATTTACCCTGAGGCTCTGGTAGAGAAACAGATTTGATAACATTAACATTTTAAATAAATATCTCCTTGCGGAGGTGTGCAGGGGGAAATTCTCCTTTTGCTTTGGTAGCATAACAACAACAAGTACAAGTAAAACAAGAAAAAAATGCTTTTCACTGGGTTGCTGTGAAACTCCATTAGATAAAATTTATTATTATTATTATTATACCTTAACATTGAAGGATCACAAAATGATTTACAAATATTATGTAATGGAGTTTCACAACAACCCAGTGAGAAGCATTTTTATTTTTGTTTTACAGAGAGGGAGGCTGAGGAAATGAGGTTAAGTAACTCCTTCAAGTCTTTGGTATTGCTGAGAATAGGAACAATGGGTGCATCTACATGACATGCTTTACTGCAGAGCTGACTAATTTGGGCATGAGGCCCAGCCAGTACAGGGGTGTGTGTGTGTGTGTGTAGGCAGGGGCAGAGTGTGTGTGTGTGTGTGTGTAGGCAGGGGCAGAGTGTGTGTGTGTGTGTGTGTGTGTGTGTATGTGTGTGTAGGCAGGGGCAGAGTGTGTGTGTGCGTGCAGGCAGGGGCAGAGTGTATGTGTGCGTATGTTTGTGTGTGTGTGTGTGTAAGAAGAGGCAGAGGGCGTGTGTGTGTTCATAGGGTGATTTCCACACCCCCCCACCATACACATGCACCCACCCCCCCTTGCACTGCCCTACATGCAGACCCCCACAACCACACCCTCTCACACACCCCAGCCACCCTCCTCCCACAAACCCCATACCCACCCACATCCCACATATCCACACACACACCCACGTGCTACCTCACTCTATACCCCCATCTATCCACCTCCCACAAAACCACCCCACACACACCCAGACCCTCCCCCAACACTACATACCCACACACTAACAGCCCCCCACAAACCTATCTCCATGCCCCGCCACACTATACATGAGTAAGACTTCATTTTAAGCTATTGTGTGATCACCCCTATGTACACTACACAAACACATGTGAACTAGGGCAAAAATATTTTCTTAAATCAAATTAATGAATGTTTTAGCTGTTCGCTTTTTATAATATAATTTGGTATTTTTCTGGTTCCAAGAAGGCAAAACCCCTTGCTTAAAGGAGTACTTCTGGAAGCAAGGGGAAAGACTCCTGGTGGCAAAGGTCTGGGGTTAAGGGGCAGGACTTTGGCCCCAAGATTGTGACCAGGGGGTGGGGCACCTATCAAGGGGCAGGGCTAACCATGCAGCCCTCAACAACTTGCCAAAACTCGGTAAGTGGCCCTCTGCCCAAAATAATTGCCCACCTTGTTCTAATCTAAGGCTATGTCTATGTTGCAGTCCAAGGTGTGAAGACAACATGCATAGGCATACACAAGCTAGATTTAATCCAGCAAATTCAGGTCCTGGTAGCACTGAAGACACCCTGCCCAGGCTTCAGTGTGGGACTAACCACCTAAGCAAGTGCTCTGGATTCTCAGCCAGTTGGCACTGAAGTCTGTCCCCCTCTGTTGGTACTGTTATTGATATCTGAGGTGTCTAGGTTAAAGCTGGCTCAGGCAGCTCTCCATACACTGTGCTCTTATCACCCATTTGGAATGTAGACAGGGACTTAGTAATTTTTATGATTAAGAATGGGATGCTGGACTGACCAAATCCTGCTTAATGCCAGCAAAGTGTATCCCAGCAGCAGGTTCAAGCAAACACAAATGTGAACTAAAGAAGTTGAGTCTCCTGACACTATCCTATTTTGTGTTAATAACTCCACAGGCTGGCAGTTTTCTACAGTCCATGCACCCTGCTTGCATTTTTAGATCTGTCATCTCTAGGGTTGTATGGCATTTTGGAGATGTATGTAATATGAAGTATTATTGCTTTTATATTCATATTTACCCAGGATGTATTGCTTGAGTCCTTTTTGTTGTTCAGTATGAGGGGCTATGTCATAACACAGTGCACTGTGACATTAGCCCTGGATTTTCATTATGTGCTGTAAAGTATACATTATTTCCAATGTTACCAGGCTGTCATTGTGTCTTCCACTCTGTTTGATATTTTTTGTCACATATCTGATTTCTGTCAGAGGATAATGTTATATTATCCAGGAGATGACAGCTCCAGCACATTCAGCCAGCCATTATAATATGTCTTACTTTAGATTTACTGTGGCTTTGTTTTCAGTCACTCTTCTTCACCACAGCCACAGCTCTAGCTGCTTTGAAATGGAGCAAGCTTCAACTATGTTTAAACAAGGCTGTTGTTGGCCTGTTGTTAAAAAGGATTCTTTGGTCAGTGCAGATGGGGCCCAATTAGGGTATAAACCACTTCACACAAAGGTGCACTAGAACGTTTAAATGTGCTACTGCCTAGACTCTGGGCTTACCATGGTTCTAGTTCCAGCAGTGCCTTCTGTTGGGGAGATGACCACATGATCATAGGCGACGTGGGGGGACATGTGCCCCCCCCGACAGCAAGTGCTCTGGTTGGTAGGGGGGCATGGACAATGCTTGTGCCCCCTCTAAAATTGGCTCCACTGCCACCATACCGCATATGAAAGTGCCAGCACTGCCACTGCTGCCGTGCTGCTGGCACGCTCAGCAACCCCCCCTTCTCCCTTGGTTGCCAGCTGGCCACTGGTGGACCCCCACCCCAGTCGTGCTTTGCTTGTGCCCCCCACCAGACTCGGGAGGCACCAGTCGCCCATGCACAGGATCATTATTTTATGCTTTTAATAAATCAAATGGTTACAGTATAAGGTAAAAAATTGCTTGCCCTTCTCTGAGGACCTAGGAGCAAAGCAGTAGCCCAGCAGCTGAGTGTGGGGATGGAGCCATTCTGCACCTTTTCCAGCTCTAGACAGTTTTGTCACTTGGGGGACAGCAGTCAGCAGTTCACTTCTCTTCTAAAGCTTCTTGCAGGATAGGTACACATGCATAAGGTTTGAGGGTTTAGTCATTTCCCCAGTTTGCCCACAAATCTCCCTTCCAGGCCTGCCCTTCTGCAGTTTGTGTCCAATGGCCCATGGAGGTATATAGAACACCACTGTTGGCAAGGACTTATTGGCTTGCTGTTGCCCCCCAGAATTCCTCCCACAGTTGTACTGCAGGTCTCAAAAGAAACACAATTCCTTACAGTTGGGCTTTCTGTGTAGTTGTGATGTATATTCACTCCAGAAATCACAACTACACTAGAGCCTGAGAAATTGGGACCAATGATGACTTGGACTTTCATATGGCACCCCAACACAACTCCATTGTGTGACTGGAATGAGGAACAGTTTCCAAACATTTCACTTACAACATCAGTTTCAAACAAGTCTAATATTATAGCTTTAAATGTATAAGAAATATTGGATTACAATTTAATACTTTTAAAGATAAATGTCATCCAGTATCCCCTTATTTTTATTTTCATTATATACTCTATGCTATGGTAGATTGCAAGAGAGTATGGTATGCTCTGGGCATATATAGAAATTGTCAGTAGATTTTTTAATTGCATGTAGTTTTCCTCACACATCGAAATGTATATAGGGCAAAATCTAGCTTGCTTTATTCAGGTAATGGTAATGTCAATAGGAGTAAGGCGCACAGAATTTGGCCTCATTAGGTACTTTTGTCTCTGCACATCATGATGTTTCACAAATGAAAGAGCTCTTAAAATATCATGAAATATACAAGCCCAGGGCTGGTTGTGATGACTTCAAAGATTTTTTGTAACAGCTGTGTCTTGATTTTGTGCCTGCAGTTTGCATCTACGTCAACAAACAGGCGAACATGGGGCCATACCTTGACAGAAAAAAGGTGCAACAGCTTCCAGATCACTTTGGGCCTGAAAGACCTTCCATGGTCCTACAGCAGGTAGTTCAGGCCTGCATTGACTCCTCACTTCAGCAAAAGACCGTTTTCTCACTTGTCAAGCAGGGCTATGGAGCTGAAATGGTGTCAGGTAAAACATTAAAGAAAGGTTTTGTGATAAATCTAGAAGTGCTCTAAATCTTAACCTGTCCTTCAAACCTGAAGGTTGTACCAGAATTATTCAGATCAGTGAGCCAGGGACCAGTTGTTACGTCATTCACACCCTTTTAAGGTAAGAGTAACCCTGTTGCAGTTGAAGGAATTACACTGGTATGAAATTAGAATTGGGCCCCAAGAGTCCAGTATATTGAGAAAGGAGGCTGTTAGTCAGAATGCCATTAATGGATTACACAGCCAAGTGCCTGTTACTGGCAGTCATCATGTATTCTGACATGTGCCTTGTTTAGTGCAGCAAAGCATCTAGTAAAAATCAAATATCATTAAAAGCATTTTCTGCCTCACATTTTAAATGAGCATCCCTTTGTTTTCTCACTCCCCCGCCTTTTTCAAAGTTAGCTTTGTATCAAAAGATGGGAAAGGAAACAGCAGAAAACATTAACACAAATGTTAATATGGGCCGTTTTAAGTTTAAGAGTACCATGATACGTGCCATTACCAACTAGCTTAAAATGGAAGCTATATGTGTGGGCCAAATGCTACTTGTTGACTTTAGCAGTATGTCAGTGTCCTGTATGTACCAGAGCAGCTCTCTCAGCTACACCCATAGAAACCCACTGAAAATAATGGGATTGTCTGGGAAAGATTTTTAACTTCAAGTCTTGGGCAACTGCAACCAAGATTACTGTGGTGGCTCCCACAAAGTAAACCTGGATACTTTTTTATAAAGTAGGAGAGTTTTGTTTTATGAACTGATTTTAGCAAAGGACATACTACGGAATCAATACTTTTCAAATGAGCTTATGAGGATGAATGGGATGCGAGCAGACAGTGAGATGCAAACTATCCATGAACCAATCAGACTGGCCCTACAGGGATCAAATCAGCTTTTGCTATGTCACTGGGGCCCCTTGCATTGTGGGACCCAGAGTTTTGTCCTGCTGTGCAGCACATATAGTATTGACTGTCATCCCCTCCTTTTCTTTCCTATTGGGGCATTCTAGTTTCATTTATGACTTCCTTGAGCAAGGCATCAGACGTACTCAGAAAACTATTGTTTCATTCCTGAAGGCATGCAGATCTGTTCTAACCAATGCAGAGTAGCGTGAGGTTTCTTGCCCTAGTCTTCTCTCGATGAATACACATTCTTTACATTAATGTTTGAGAGAGAACTAGAACCTCACTCCTCTGATGGCTAAAAATATTTTTTTTCTAATTTTTAGCCTCAATTTGTTTTTGGCCAATTTATTCATATTTCTTCTTGTGCCAACATTGTTCTTTAGCTTAAAGAGCTCTTTTGTGTTTACCCCCAAAGTATTTCTTCAGAACAACCACATTCCCTCAGTCTTTACTCTGTTAGGCTAAACAAGCTAAGCTCTTTTAGTCTCCTTTGGAAGTTAGGTTTTCTGTTCTGTTGATTACAGCAGTAGCCCTTTTCTGCACTCATTCCAGAATTGCACATTGATGTCTAGATCAGAGCCATGTACAATGGCATTCATTAGTCTCTGTTTCTACTGGAAATACCTTGCCTGATACATCCACATCATAATTATGACTCACAAGTATCCCATGATTGACTAGTCTGGGTATGTCTACACAAGACACTTTACTGCACAGTAGGCTTATCTATTGCACAGTAAAGCATCACCATCTACACATGTGCATATTTACTGTGCAGTAAATTAAGCTACTGTGTGGTTAGTTACTATCCATAAATACAGGTAGTAAACAGGTAGTAGCACATGTGTAGATGCTGACTGAGAGCAAATTTGTGACTGCAGAGGCCACAGAGGATGGGGAACTTACCTCAGTTCTGGCACTGCTCAGCTCTCAGCTTCCTTCAGGACCTGGGAGATGAACAGTGCCAGGGTGGGGTAGCTCTCTGCCCTCCCAGCCTGTACTGGTGCTGCTGAGCTCCCAGTTCCCCACAGGAGCTGGAAGCCAAGCAGCATTGGGACTTGGGAGCTCTCTGTTTCCCTGCCCAGCGTGGGGGTGGCCGGGAACTATCCCATTCTGGGGAAGATCCCAGCCAGCTCTGGGCTGGGCGGGAGATTTTCCCTCATGGCCCAGGGCTGAATGGGACCTGCCCCTGTGTACCACACAGCCCAGAGCTGGCTGGGACCTGCACCAGAATGAGACAGTTCCTGGCCAGCCCCAGGCTGTATGGGGAAGCCTCTTTAGGCACAGGGCTTGTCCTCATGTGCACAGGGTGAGAGGTCTGCAGCAGCAGTTGTCTCCCAGCCCTGTGTACTTCAGGACCCCTCCCAATGCTGCTGGCAGAGCTCTCCTGGCCCTGTGAGCATCAGGACTAGCCCCACACTCCCTGCCAGCCCCTAGGCTAGCACCCAGGGGGAACCTGGAGTTCCCCCTGGCTGCTGCAGGGCGGTAGGACAAGGTGGAAGCAGCCCTGTACCAGGCTGCTACTATTGGGAGCAAATCTGCTCCTGGTTAGGCTTACTGCACAGTATTTTTACAGGTATACCCCTGTTGCAGTTATCCTATTTGCTGCCATTATTCTTTCCTTCAAAAATTGTTCTAATAGCCCTGTTTTATACTGAGATTAGAGTTATAAGGTCTGCTATTATCTGGGTTGTGTTTTCCCTTTCTTAAATAGAGGTCTTATGTTAACTATCCTCTAGTCCAGTGATTCTCAGCCAGGGTGATGTTTGACCCTGGGGTGCCATGGAATCTGTTTAATGGTGCTTTGAGGTGCCATGCAATATTAGCACTGCTAGGTGTGCAAGATAAATCCAGAGATTTCAAAAAGTAATCAATAGGGTCAAAAACATTTTGACCTGCTGGGATCTGCGTCCTTTGCAACAGAAGAATTGCTCTATTATTTTTTTCCTAGTCAAACAATGAGTGAAAGTTCATAGCTGGGGTGCCTTGAGAATAATAAGGGGTGCTTTGACTGTAAAAAGTTTGAGAACCACTGCTTTAGTCAGCCATCCCCAGTTTGGTAAATTTGTTATAAATTCTTGCTACTAAACTTGCAGTTTCATTTGCCAAGTTTTCTGTGTTCTGGGATAAAGAGCATTCAGTTCACCTGACTGGAGCTTCTTCAGCTCTTTGGGTTTTGCTTTAACCTCACATGTTATTATTGTATAAAATATCTTAAGCAGCAGACATGAATATTGCATGGTATTATTTTCCTACTCTACAAAGTCATCTCAGACCAGTTTGCTCCTGTGCATTTGTGTGTGCATTGAATTGCTCTTACTTACTTTTCAGTTTCTGCCTCTTTTGATGGAAAACAGCATCTCCTGAGCCTGCCAATTGTGAACAGCATTGGGTATGTCCTGCGCTTCCTCAAAAAACTCTGCCGCAGCCTACTGTGTGACAATCTCTTCAGCAATCAGTCTTTTGCACAATACAGCAGTACTTCTGAACATCCAAAGGAGTATGAGAGTAGAAGGATGGAGTCAGGTAGGTTTGGATTTAACTGCTGCCAAAGATTTGATGAGGGGCCAATGAACATGACTCTATCTAATTTGGGTTTCATTCTGGACTGTTCCAGAAAAGTCATAGGAGTCAGCAAATGAGTTTAATTCTAATATGCCCATTTACCTATGAGACCTACCAGGGATGGATAAAAGGTAGGCTGATGGACAGCAGGAACCACAATTATTCTACATTAAGAATAATCTACTTTTTAACCTTATTTTTAAAACAATGCCACCAGCAACTTGTGTTTCCTGAGTCTGTTCATACTGATCTTCCCCAGAAGCATACTGCAGGAAAAAAGCACCCTGGGCAGTCTCCCCCAGCCCCCTCCTCCCTCTCCTTCCCCTTTCTCTCCCCCTCTTTCCTCCTCCCTCCCTACCCCACCCCTGAAGAGCAGCAAGCGGCATCAGTGCAAGCAGTGCAGAACAGTGCAAGCAGTTCTGGGACTCACAGTTCTCTAGAGTGGCAATGGAGTTTGCTGCTGCTGTGGACTTTCACCCCATTTTTTGCCACCATGTCCAGAGGGGGAAAAATTGATGAACATCGGGCAGAACATAGAGCAGTTCTCCTTTCAGCAGCAGTGAACTCCACTACTGGTCTGCATAACTCCCAGAAAGCCTTGTGCTTTGTTACATACATTGCCTGCCCCAGGTCCTTTTTGCAGCCAAGCAGGTAGCAGGCAGGCAGTAGCCCTGGGGTGAAATGCCCTCTCCTTGGCTTTCTGGTGCTCTTCCTACTAGGCAGCACCCAGGGCATATGCCCTGCTTGCCCACCCAGTTTGCTACTAGTTTTCCCTCACCCATTACCACTTATTGGTCTTGTTGCTTCTTGTCTTCAGTTAAATGTCTGACTCTTTGGGTAGTAAGCGTATTTTAATGTGTTCATAAATAGCGACTGGTAGATGGAGCCCTGATTGTGGCTTGTGCCTCTCGGGGTTACCACAATGCAAATATTACGTGTGAACATGTATTGATGTTTTTCTTCACGCACTTCCTTGTCTTGTGTTTGATCCATACAATGTGACATGCCCAGCACCGCATAGCAGAAGAAGCAGGGGCACACTATTACTTGTAGGAGTGCAAAGGATATCTGATGTGGACATATATTCATTAGGATGTTCTGGATCCATAATTCCCATTGGGCCCCACTTCACAGATAGTAGTAATGATAGTGGGTATAGCATACACAGGGCCTAGCTGACTGCTGTATAGTGTAACCTGGCTCTGGAACTGCTCCTAGGATGTACAGGTCCTAATGGTGTCACAGTCAAAAGATGAAATCCTTGGCTCATTTGTGTCCATGGGAGTTTTTACATGGGCTTAAAGCTGAAGGGGGCTAGGGTTTCACTAGTGCGTCACCATATGGTTGCGATTTAAGTTACTTCTTGTTTGAGAATACGAGCTTTACACCTCCCCCTGGAACCAAGTGTGAGATAACTTTCTTTCCTGGCCTTATGAGAGGCATCTACTACTTGAGGAATGGATATTCTATACATGACTTGTGATAGCTTTTACACAATCCAGGGTCCTATCTAGTATAAATCCAAAGTGACATTGTTAACTTGAATAGACTCATTTTAGATTACATAGCAGTAGGCTGTGGATATGTTTGCATCCCCTTTACATATTGCTGCTTCTTTGCGTGGTAAATTAGCCCATAAACACCATGAAGCTGAAGCTATCCTGCTTCTAGTACCTGAGCTAGTGCATTTACAGCTAGCTTAGGTACCCCTACAATACGATATAGCTTGCAGAGATCAGAATTTCAATTTTGAATCTCCCAGGGAGCATAAATCTAAGTCAGATTTGCAATGGTTTTAAATGTTTTGTTTTGTTAACTGGCAAGAAGCAACAGCATGATCAGTCCTGTAAAAGATGGCAGGGATTCTGTCCCAAATGCTTTAATCTCTGAACCAGACAGAGTTCAAACAGAAGGCCCAATGGAAGCCAAAAGTTCAAGGAGCACAGGTTCACTATGCATGTGTACACTTGTTATACCTGATGGTTGCTATGCTTTGCAGATGCAGTGTTAAGGGAGGATTTGCAAAAAAGAAGGGTAGTTAATATGTGTTCAAGGAAAGAATGGGAATTTTATTTGTAAGCATCAACCTACAAGAAGGTACAAGAGCAAGGCCTTGAACCTGTAGTTCTTTAAGCATCTTACCTTGATTAAAATTATTTCGCCTGACTTTCATTAAGAAGCACATTGCTGCAATGGATGAATATTCTTTCATTGTTTAATGCCATGAGGATTGTATACACTTATGATTTAGGTGACCATTATGAGTTTTTAATCACTTGTTTTCCTTAAGTGCACAGCTCCTTCTCTGGGTAGTTTGCAGTCCTCAAGGGAAGCAGCCCCAGCCAGTCACACCTGTAGCATCCTTTCATGGCAGAGTCCCTTCTCTGACTACCAGCAGGGCTGGACTGACTCCTAGATCAAGCCCTGGGCTTTTATACTCCCTAAGCTCTCCTGCAACAGGTCAGGCGAGTCCTCACCACCTGCAGGGACTGCTCATCATGATCTGCCATCCAGCTTCCAAGGGAGCTTACAATTACTGCTACCACTGCTTCCTTGTTACCCAGCTAGGTTCTGCCTATTGTCTTATTGCAGCAGAGCTACCTCTGTACTAGGCAGTCCTAGCCTTTGGCCTCTAATTGCCTGTTTTCGCAGCTCATTCTGAGCAATATTCCCTTGACTGGCTGCAGGTGGTCCCTTTCTCCGAAATGTGGTCTGCCTAGGGAACAGTGCTCCCTGGTTGCCTACTGTTTTGCAGCTGACCTTTATTCTGCTGCCTGGCTTCTGTCTGCCACAAGCTTTCCTTTAAAGTAACAGGAGCATTAATCTCCCTGTTACAGATGTATTAGACCTTTGGGCATAGTTGGTCCATCATCACTCTGTCACTGACATGATTTTCCTTTAATATTTAAAGTGCATTTAATGCTTATGTAAGAGGCCTGGGGAACACAGATAGAAAGTGAAAGTCTAGCATTAGCTACTGAACTGATGGTATAGTGACATAGTGCAGTTCATGGCAGTTGTCTGTCCATGACTCTCCTTCTGACCTAGAAATAGAAACATAAGCGCTGAAAATCTCCGTGCATATTCAGTCCTTAGGCTCTTAACTTAATCTGTCCCTAATGTGAGTGAGTAAGATGCTGGCTTTTGTGTTGTGAAGTATTTGCTTTATAGGAGCAGAACTGGAACAGCCTTCCAATTTCACAGGAGCTGCTGAAGAGACATCAAGTCGTAACAAATCTATTTCACTTATGTCTTTGTTTGGATTGAAATGAGTGAGCTTAGGGTGAAAGGCTCCCCCTTGAACTACCTTACTTCATCTGAAGTTGCATTATCTTGAGTGCTTACCAGGTGACACAAGAATCTGAGAGAGCATAGTGCCATTATACATCAACCTATTGCTGTTAGTATGAAATGGATAATATCAGTTTCACATGAATCACTTGGAGCTCTCTAGGAGTGAACCTCACAAGAAGCATTATTCCCTTACCTTCCCCTCCACTACAGCATCCACACAATGGATATGAATGGTATGGCAATGAAGCCGCCATATTTTAATCCCGCATCATAGAAATGATTTGAGTATAAAATGTAGTTTTGCTTCTTGTGTCTTTTGCCTTAGATAATTTGGACAATTTTTGTTTATTTTGTCTTTAAACAGAAGGCACCAGGGTTGGGGGCTGTTTTATTTAGTGCAACCCTGGTTTCAGATGTGTGAGCAGTGAGCCAGACTCTACCTTCCTAAAGCATTCTGAATTGCTGCTCACTCCAGTGCTGGGCCTGCTGACCCAGTATTACTCAGTATAAGTAAGCATAGCAGAATCTAAACCAGATACATTTTCCATCACTGAAAATATTCCCCAGTAGTAAATCAGGCCTTGTACCACATGAAACGCAGAGAATATGAACAGCAATTGAAGTAGTTATTGGGCACATGGAATGCACAAAACACTCAACTGCTACAACACTGTTATACGTGAAAATGAGGCCTTTTCTGTGAAACTGCAATGCATCCATGCCATCTATCCATCTGCTGCAGACAGTATCCTGAGATCTTTGTACCAAAGGATTTTGGATAAACTGGGTAGTTGATGAAACCTGGGCCCTTCTTCTCACATCTGTAAAAGAGCCAGTGAGGCACGTGCTACTCCCATTTATACCAACAGTAGTTTTCAATAATACCATTGATGTCAATGGAAAAACTCCAGATTTACAATAGTGAGCAGAGCTTGACTCACTGAATGTATATAACAACATATTCTATTAGCCCTCTTTTGTCTTGCCTTTGGCTAACTGCTAACCTTTCTATTGTGCTAATTTAGGCAGTAGTGTCAGTATGGAAGCCTCCTCTGTTATATGCAGTAGAATTGAGTCAAATCTCCTCCATGTACATGCTGGAGAGTACTGCTCCATCTTCCCCTGACTTAGTAATAATAACAATGATTTACTCCCAGTGCAGAGAGGTTACACTAGGCCCTCTGGACCTGGGTGACTTTCGCATAGAGGATGTGGTTCCCATAATAAAATCCATAGGAAACCACAAAAAGCAGCCACATTCCTCACAGTGCCTGTTCTCCACCTTGGAATCTAGATGTATGTTCTTTCACAATCATGTGCCTCTTCACCTCTGCTTGCCAAGAAACATAGCACATATATTGACTTCAGTGCAATTATTCTTGATTTACACTGGTAGGAATGAGAAGAGAAGCAGGCATCGTGTCCAGTCATATTAATCCAGTTACACCATTTAGTAGTCACCTTTTAACCCTGCCCTCATGCATGTGACCTTACACAATTATTCACCTATTCCCACAGTGAACTGCCAAATGCTAATGGCTACATAAAGGCCAGGTGGGATTTGTTGGATAAATGTGTATCTCTCTTTAAGCATTTGTAATTTGCAATTGTCTAGGACGGCTGTAGCCGACTCAAGGTGATTTAGAAATTACTTGGTAGCTGAGCGGGCTGGTGAATGGAGAGGCAGACAATGCGTATTGGTTGCAAGAAGCTTTACTTACGTCGCTAATAGCCGCGACGCAGGTGGTCTGGTCGCTTAAACAACTCCACGAGTTGCTCCAGCTGGCAAGGCTCAGGCCAGCTGATCCGTCCACAGATTAAGCCAGCAGGGAAAGGGTACGTTGAGGATTTCGCTTGGCGACGGGGAGAAGAATTGATAGGTGATCAGTCTATCGATTAGCTTAGCCGCAAGTCAGCACTCTGCAGCATGCTCAAAGTTCTCCGACTTGGGCGGAAGTCGCACAAAATTTTATACGGCCAGCAAGCCAATTACTAACCGCCACGTAGGAATAATTTAGAACTGACCAATAGCGGGACACAAATTTGCATGTGAAATAGCGGGAACTCTCTTGCACTGGGGTTTTCTGTTGCAACAGAAAACTTTTGCTGTGCAAGAGACTCTCATGTGGCGGGAAAATTCCATCGTGCCGAGGCACTAAAATCATTGGGTTGTGACATGTCCCCTTGCCGACGGCACAACTGGAATTTTAGACACATGACCACGTTATAAGGAATTTTTGTTTCAGGATTCACTGGCCTGACGGAGCTTAAGGACCAATATATAAACAAACAATTTTACAGACCGGTCTCTCTTTTTTTTTTTTTAACAAACTATAAAATACAATAACTTAAACATAGAACAATAACTATTGGTACATTCGCTGCCTCCGTGCCCCCTCCATAGCTGTTACTCCGTTGACTCGAAGGAACCGCAGTCTGGTGCTCAATGGGTCTTACAATCGAGCGGCTGTGGATTACTGTTTTGTTGAAGTCGGACCTGTAAAGAAAGAAACAACAACAGAACAAAACAAAAGAGAATCATAGTTGAATTTACTATAAGGATACTAGGTGAACGTCGGAACAACGAGTCATCCAGTTGTGATGAACGATAATAGGGGGACGATCGGGCTTTTCCTCTAATTGGACAAAATAGTTATTAGGATACTGTCCCGACCGTTGAACTGTTCCCTTGTGAACTTGCGGATGAGGCTGGTGAGGGTGCGGTATCGAGATCCACACTAACTCATCTGGTTGGAACTTAGGTTCCCAAGGCAGAGGTTTTTTGACATTAGCTTCGTCCCATAATGGTTTTGAGGTGTTCGGTGAGATGAGAATATCATGATTGAATTTAGTCCAGTTTTTAAACGCCCCTCCTCCTCTGAGACAAAGTTGTTCTTTGTACAGGCCTATATGTCTTTCTACAACGCCATTGGACTGCGGCAGATGGAGATGCCATGTTACATTGTGAAGACGAGCAAATTTGTCTAGAGCGTTAGAGTTAAACAGGGGTCCTCCATCAGACTGAATCTCATGAGGAGGTTGCCAGGTGGCAAATACAGCAGTTAAGGCAGAAATAACAACAGTGGCATTGCTTTTCCGTAAGGGAATAACTTGTAACTGTCTTGTTCCCAAGTCAACAACAACTAATCCTTTATTTGGTAGCTTAGACCCTGGGAGGGGTCCTAGAAGATCTACCTGCCAGACTTTTCCTGCTTGGAACTGTGAAGAGTCGAAAGCTCTGAGTTGATGCTTAGTTCTAAGACACTTCTCCTTAGCACATATCTCACAGGCCTGAGCTACCCTTTCCCAATCACGCCGAACTCCGTATGAGGCCAGCTCCGTAATGGTTCAGCACCAACGTTGATGGCAAGCTCGTGGTCCTGGGTGACCCCAATTTTCGTGAAGCCACACGAGGAACGGATTTATTTCAGGACCGGAGGTAGATGTGATAGGCAAAACTACGTCGGTCCGGAGTGGGTCTTCTAAAAACTTATCAATGACCTCATGTACTGGATCAGTATCCGGACGGTGTGACTTAGTGTGTCTAACCAACAGGAGCCATGCAAATTTGGTTAACGTTTTCCAGATGTCTTGCCAATCATCCAAATATTCGGTGGGAAGGGCTGTACCAGAAAGAATCTTGTAAATGTACTGTGAGTCGATTGCGATAATGGGAACTGGGAGCGTATCGTCATGATGTGTCAGACAATGCTCCAGTACCTTGAGGAATCCTAACAACTCACATTTTTGGGCCGAATTATCATCTGGATAGGCTTGAAATATTTTCATATCATGACAAGCCTTGCAATAGTACCCATAGCCTCCGCCATGTCGGGAGGTTCCATCTGAAGCCATCCATGCCGGGGCAGAAGTTCCATACAGTGTAGGGACCTTTTCCTCATCTTCTGGGCTAGGATTAGGCGTCATATCTTCCAACTTCCAGCAGTGCCAGTTGTAATGGTGGGTAAGCACTAGCATATTCCACGCTTTAGGCTCCCCCTGAAAATGCGGGTCAACTTTTTCCGCATCCAGCAAGGGTAACAATGTGGCACCAGGAGCGCGTAATGTTCCATGCCCCCTTGCTAACGGCTCCACTAATTGTTCAGCCAGGAGGATTTTTCCTACAGCTCCATATTGATGTTGTGCTGCTTGAAACGTCTTATGGGCAGTATATACTAGCTCATCGCGAGGATTGTGCACAACAGCCCACACGTGGTTTGTGGTGAACCCAAGGGTTATGGTTAATGACTCACCCAGATCGATGGTGTGGAGTTGTGTGTTTTTAACTGTGGCTAGAAGGCGAAGCAGGTTCCGCTGATCTCCTTTCGTCCAGGGCATGGATTTTCGGGATTTGTCACGGATCTGTCGCTGCAACTTAGTGAGGAGCGCCAAATCACTGGGTTCAACATAATGCCGGTACCAATTTAAACGTCCCAAAAGCTGTTGAAAATGCCTCTTAGTAACAGGGAGGAATGTTTTTAATGGATTGATGTTAGGACCATCATGTGAGATTCCGTGGCGGATGGAACTGGTGTATCGGGTGCCAAGGAACGTGATATCATCTACAGGATGTAGGCATGACTTTTCCTTGTTGATCGTCCATCCTTCACTTTGAAGGTGAGCAACTAGTTGGTTGACTATACTAATAACTACAGAACTATCACGACCCATGATAGCAATATCATCGACATAACTCCAGATTCTTAATTCCTTCTCTGGGGGAAGAGAATGTGAGGCTTGAAAATTTTTCAGGGTATTATTCATGGTACCAGTAGCCAACAACGGAACGTTGCGATATCCCTGCGGACAAACGGTCCACCTGTACATAGTGCTATCAATGCACATATTTAGTATTCCCTCCGGGTCAGTTATTGGGATGGAAAAGAACATGTTTTTCAAATCCAGCGTGACTCCGACCCACTTACTTTGCTGGAATTGAGCCATCTCGAACATGCATTGTGGCAGAGTAGAAGGATTAGGTTGTTGAAGTACTTGACATCTTTTGTTGACCTCTCTATAATCTATGACTAGCCAGGCTTCGTTGGGCTTTCCAGGTTTTGCAGCTCCCCATCCTGGTGACAAGTAGGTGCTAGCAGTTATGGTTTTAATACAACCTCGTTGCTCGAGTCGCCGTAGGAGGTCAGTAAGGGACTTTTTTAGGGGACCCTTGGTTGGAATTGGCCGATATCGCCAGGTGGAGGTGTTACAAAGCGTTGGTTGATGCCAATCCTGCTCTGGGATAATAATGGGTAAGGCTTGTAGCACTTGTTCTTTAAGGTCAAGCGCTCTTATCCCCGGGATCCCTAAAATGTTGATGCCCCCTAGGACAGCCTCTAGGGGGTATCGGTGGCCTTGGACTGAGAATTTGACCTTTGTGGTGACTGCAATAGCGTTAAGCCCTTGTACCTTGATCGTTTTGGTGGTTTTCTGGTGAGGTATCGTTGAGGTAATCACATTGACTTGAGCTCCAGTATCGAGAAGGAAGAATACTTGTTGTTGGTCATCTGGATCAGTAGGGTTGTAAACAGTGAGTTCGGCATAAGGACGAGGATCAGTGGGGTCAGGTCTGAGTTGAAGAAGGCCGCCGGCAGAGCCGACAGCCATTATTCGTTTTTTGGTGGGCCTTCGAATTTGAATCCTAATGCTTCGGTCAGACGACATTGGGTTCTTTCTCCCAGAATGCGCAACTGATACTTTGTAAGTCCAGAGCGGGCGAGAAGAAACCCGAATCAGTCTATCGATTAGCTTAGCCGCAAGTCAGCACTCTGCAGCGTGCTCAAAGTTCTCCGACTCGGGCGGAAGTCACACAAAATTTTATACGGCCAGCAAGCCAATTATTAGCCGCCACGTGGGACTAATTTAGAACTGACCAATAGCGGGACACAAATTTGCACGCGAAATAGCGGGAACTCTCTTGCACCGGGGTTTTCTGTTGCAACAGAAAACTTTTGCTGTGCAAGAGACTCTCATGTGGCGGGAAAATTCCATCGTGCCGAGGCACTAAAATCATTGGGTTGTGACAGCAATAAAATTTTAAAAATCTAAGAACTGTAAAACCATGTAGCTGAACATACAGCCAGCCTAAGTATGTATTTTCATCACCGCTCTCCTCCTCCTCCTTTTTCCATAACATTTTCCTTATTGTATGTGTCTTCAACACATACCCAAAATCTTAGCCATGTTACTGTGTCTTCATAGTTTCTGCACGTACATATTTGAGGGCACATCCCATGGTAGTGTCTGCTAAAATATTTTAGGATTGTTCCCCAGCCACAGTAGCGTTTATTGCAAGAAAACTTGTCTGCTTTCTGAGCGAAATTCTAGGAACGGTTTTGGAGACCCATCAAGACTCAAATGATTTTTGCCTGTGCTGTCACTCTGAGATGGGTGGGTTCTAGCCTGAGAGCCTGAGTAGAAGCCCAGGGCACTTGTACATGTGATGATCAGACTATAATGTATAGTCCAAGCTGGATAAACTAGCTTGAGCTGAAAGCACCTCCAAAACCAAATCAGAAGGATTTCTGTGAGGACGGCAGTGGGCTTAGGCTAAAACCCAGGTAAGAAATGAATTGACTTTGCAGTGAAGACATACCCTTTGTTAAACTCAGTTGTTGCTTTAGGGTTTTGGACAGAGATCCTGGCTTCCTGGGTGCACAGAGCCTGGCACAACAGGGCATTGATCTTCTCAAGGGCACTAGTGAAATACAGATGATTAACAAACCTACACCCCACAGCTGTACCACTCTATAGTCTGTTTCCACTGCTAAGTGAGTACAGGTCTACTGTAGGGAATGCCACTGATGATACAAAAGGTGTTGCTTTCTTCTTTGCATCACTAGGATTTCCCTAACTACCAGTGACAGGAACTTCAGTTTTAAGTCTCATCTAAAAGACAACATGTCCAGAAAGAAAATAAGTTTCAGTACTTTACAGAGGCCTAACTGGCCAGTACTGCACGCTGGGGATTGGCAGCTCCACAATGGAGCTAGGAGGCACCTCACCCTCCTGTCCTTCACCTTCCCCCTCAATATCCGGTAGCTCTGCCTCCTTATCACTGCTGAGATGAGCTGGTTAAATGGTAAAAAAGGAGACAATACCACAGCAGCCAACCCCCACAGCAACCAAGCTCCAGCCCCTACTTTTGCAGTGTGCATTTCCACTGCTGCTCTGCCCTCCCCACTGTTACTACTACACTACATGTCACAGGCTGGCTAGGCGCTGTGAGTGTATCAGCCATCAGGCTGCTGGGCTCAGGATTGAGGAGGCGAGTCAGGAGTGAAGTAAAGGCAAATTTACTTATCGCTTAGCATACAACAGTTAACAGAAAGGTTAATGCAACAAACAGATAGTACAGTAATAAAGAGCTAACAGTGAATGATAACAACAGATAGACAAAATGACAAAGAGTTCCCACGTGGGGTTGGCAACTTATCAGCAGTCCCTCTATGCCAGGTATGCGCCAAGTTGTTTCAGCGAAGTCAGGTGTCCCCGATCAATGCTGTCTGAGGGGTCACCGGGAAGGTCCATTGGTCAGGATCCAGTCCTCACTCACACTGGGAGTCCAGGGTCCAGGCTTGGTACAGCAATGGTCCTTCTGTCTCGTCCTTCATGCTGGTCACCTGACATACGTGCTTCTTTATACCTTATCTTATGCTAATCTGTTGGTTTTAGAGCCACTCACAATCTCGCCCTATAGCTGTTACCCTATGGGATCAAAAGGTGTTAGAAATTATCATGAAAGGTTATTGCCCGAACTTGGTTCACCCAATAAGCAAATTACACCACATTACTTTGAGGTTTGAAATTAGCATTACCTGCCTAAGCTCAGCTCCTTAGTTTTTTATTCCTGGATTCCTTGGAATGTGCTGATTATATTAGGTGGTCAGATCTTGTTATGGCTTGACCATTAAAAAACTTGTTAGATCAGCTAATCTTGTAGCTCTGCTTATTTTTGGGGCTCAGTGGTCCCATGATCAGTGCAAACAGTTAGATTCAACACTTTGGTTAAATTCTGACAGACAAATTCCACTTGCAGGTTGCAAACTTACAAGCTTTGCATTAGTTAACCTTAACTGCTTAGACAATTACCAGATGCTTCCAAGAGCATATATTTTTTGATTTAATCCCTCTGGTTCTGGCTACCACAACTACGTACTCTCCACGTGAAGGGGGAGCCGGGCCTGTGAAGGGGAATCTGTGAACAGTGAACCCTGCAGCCTTGTTCATCCCCAGGTCTGGGTGGGCTTATTATTTTGCTCCTGTCCCTGTAGATTAGAGATTTAAGCTATGTAGAATGTTTTCCTTCCCTGTGTTGTGGCCCCTACATCCAGCCCCTAGCACAGAGGTCAGCAAGCTTGCATGCATACCAGAGTGTGGCACACAAAGGCATTTTGCTTGGCACACATGCCAGGATGAGAGGGAGGTTGGGGGGGGGGGGGCTGGGGTGGTGACAAAGTGAGGAAGGGGCTGGGGCTGCACAGCCAGAACAAGGATTGGACCCTTTGCAGTTCTCCTGCTATCCACCCGAAGGTGTGTGTGCCAGTAATGAGCCAGGCCAGGGCTCCATAGATCTGGTACAGATGCTTGCAGCCTCTCCATGTCCTACTGCAAGCAGCCCAGGCTCCATCACAGGTGGCAGGGGCCTGCCCACAGCCCAAGCCAGCTGTGGCAGGTGGCAGGCACAAGCAACTGTACTGGGAGGCTGCAAGCAACTGTACTGGGATCCGCAGAGCCTGGGCCCAGCTCATTGCTGGCACTTGGTACATACATGCCTCCAGGTGGATAGCGGGGAAGGGCCAGGGCTGCACTACCACAACAAAGATCGGTCCCCCTCACAGCTCCCCCACCATCCACCCCTGGCACACCAGCATCATACAAGTCAAGGTTGGTGTGTTTTTGGCACTATGACCAAAAACATTGCTGACCCCTGCCCTGGCAGATCCACTGCTTCCCTGCGAAAGCATTTCTCTGGGGTTCCTAAAGAGGGGAAAAGATAGCTTCCATGTGTGTAAATATACTGTGATGGAAAAAATGCTCTAGAAATGCTATGTAGTAGTCTGGCCCAGTGGACAGGATGTCAGACTGGGAGTCAGGAGACAGGGTTCTGTTACAGGTTGGGCCATGAAACTGCTGTGTGATGAAGGGCAAGTCACATTGCCTCTCTGTACCCCTCTTTTATCATCTTTCAAATGAGGATAATGATTCTTGCCTTCTTTGGAAAAGCACTCTGGCACAAGGGATGAAAAGCAGTGTAGAAAAGCTAAGTATTATTATTATCATCCAGATTTATGATCAAAATGATACAAGAAATACTGAAGAAGCAGCAGTTCAGGAATCTCAAATCCTTAAAGGGCAAGAAAAATACTGTGCTTTCTCTCTTCACTGCTGTAGTTTGATTAATCTTGTTGTGTACTAGGAACAAAGCTCCTGGCTTTGGAGTGCACTCAAAATAAATGGCTTTTATGGTTATCAATAGCCTCAGCTTTCTTCAGCATTTAATTACCTGCAAAGGCCATTTATTGCCTCATATATTCTTTCACTATGAGCGTTATCTCTTAAACAATAAATAAAATATTAAGGCCACACTTAAAGAGGGAACGGAGTCATTGTGCAAGTCACCCAACCACAAAAAAGTCTAATGCAAAGCATTTATCTGATGTTGGGGCATTGACTGCAGTGCTCAAACTGGGGTGGGGTGGAGGAACAGAGAGTGACTATGTTTGCAGGCTTTTCTCTCTTTTCCCACCAGCAGCAATGAGACATGGAAGTATTCAATTTTCCTCTACATCCTACCCAAACAGCAATGGACTGTAGTTGGGTAAAGGGGATGTTATGTGTCTTTAATGTCATTTGTAATTCTCAGATTAGAAATTGAATCTTTTTCACTGTATTGCTTTTCAGGCAAAATATCTAAAGTGTTAACTGTGTGAAAAAATGGAAAAAGAGTTGCAAATGCTGCTTGAGTCACTTGCTCTTAGTTGTAGCCTTATCATTCATAAATGCCAGAAAAGGAGAGGATGGTGTATAGAGGAGTAAAAGTAGGACTAACGTAAGGTGAAGATTAAAAAAAAGAGAGAAAAGAGTCCTTGAACAAGAGCTATTAAACTAAGGAATAGCCTTTCAGTGGAAGTAGTAGAATCCCCATCATCTGGGTTCTCCAACAAACACATGGACAGCACTAGTAAATATACAGCAGGAACCCAGTGCTGCTTTGTCTGGAAGAGGTCAAGGATCATAGGGTAGGTTAAATTCATCACTGGCATAGTTTCACCAAATTCTGTAGAGTTCTACCAAAGTTAGAGATATTTTTTAGATATAACTTTGGTCTCTAACATGTATTATTATATCAACACCTGGAATACTGTGTCCAATTTAGGGTACCACGCTTCAAGACAGATAAATGGAAAGAGTCCAGCAGAGCAAGAAAAACGATTAGAGGTCTAGGAAACATGACTTTCAGGAAAAGACTGGAAGAACCGCATTTTTAGTCTGAATAAGAGACAAACAAGGGAGGGATTTGATAACAATCTTCAACTACACGAAGGGTGACCATACAGAGAATAGTGATAGCCTATTCTCTGTGTCTGCAAGAGATAGGACAAAAAGTGGCATTCTTTAATTACAACAAAGGAGATTTAGGTTGGATATTAGAAATAATTCTTTAACTTTGAGGATGACTAAACACTGGAGCAGATTACCTAGAGAGGTAGTGGAATCCCTACCCTTTAAAATGTTGAAGAGCAGGTTAGACATTCAGATAGGATGATTTAAACAGGGATGATCCTACCTTGAGAAGGTGAGGTGGACTAGATGACAATCTGCAGTTGCTTCCAGCCTCTTTTTTTCTCTGTGTTTCTATGTGGAAACATGACATATGTCTTATGAGACAAGGACTCAACACATGACTAAATACAGTTGTTGTTTTCCAAAGAAATTTAAAACAATGAAGCTCACAAGCCCCAAGGAATAGCTCTGCTCCAAATACAGTTCCATTGCTTGCTTGTGAACAGAAATCCTTTCATCAGTCAATCCAAGAAGAAATAGTTCTTCCTTCTTCCCAGTTGCAATGTCCGGTTCACTCTGAATACAAAATCTTCCTATTGAATAAGATTCCCTGCAAGTTGAAGATCTGAGCCTTGTTGATCTCTTTTCTTTTAAGGAGTGCCACTAAGAACAATTAAGGAGTGATGTGAGTTACTTTGAATTATTGAACTGACACTGCTTTCAGAGTTACAGCTCAGAGTAACCTGGCCTTACTGCAAGACAATCTATAGCGGCAGAATTAGTGCTACTGATATTACCAGTGGCTGCTGCAAAGATTAGGGCAAGGGAGACTAATATGAAATGAGACTTTCAAAAGAAATCTAAAGAAAAATCTCCTTTCTGTAACATATAACTCAAGTGCATCAACCAAGGAAATAATTAGAATAAATGCATAGAGTATGATGGATGAGATAGGATCCACTATAGACAAAATACCCCCAAGACTATCTTTTTTTATTCATGCCTTACATGTCTAGACACGTGGAACGAGTGGAGAAGTTCACTAGAGTCCCAGTAAGATGTAGAAGTCCATGTTTGTTGTCAAATTTATTTTAACTTGATAGGATTTGTAAAACATTTTAGAAGACTTTTAATTAGTAATAAGTGCTTTCATTTTCAAATAATAGGTCTGAAAGTTGAGTATGAATCTCTATTTGTAAAATAATGTGTAAAATATTTCATATTTATTTAAAGACATGATACAAAATGCCGTATTTCAAGCAGTCACATCACCAGATGTTCCGTGAATCCCACAGGCAATTGGCCACCATTTATCATCCAAAATATCATCAACTGAAGTGAAATTTACATTAGTCAGTAACTTACCAAATTCTTCCTAGTTAGAGGGGTGGGTAGAAAAACCCCCTCAAAACCTTTGTTCTTGTGTCAGTTTGTGCCATGCTGCTGAAGGTTATATCTGTGTTGCATGTATTGTGCTAATGCTGTTGCGATACTATGCAAAATAAGCCATGAAATCAAATTAAGTTTTTTCCCTTGTTTGTGAATGGCAGGCGTACACACACCCAGGCACACACATAACCATTATGTGAACTGGAGACTTATGAAAAGTTGAAGAAATAACCAGTGCACAAGCCCCAGTGCGCCTTCTTGGGTGGGAGGCTTGATGGAAGGGCTCTTGAGTGCTGTAATGGAAGAGGCTAAAGTGGGCTGAGTTGTAGCTTTCAGTTTGTGATGGGAACATTTTTGGGGGAGGGGGTTCAGTGTGAGCAGGCTTTGCTGTAAATAATTTTTGTAAATAGTTTTGTAAGCAGGACACCTACATGCCTTTTTCACCCCAGGAGGAGGTGGCAGTCTGGGCCTGGCAGCTGGACCCAGAGGCTCCCTTATTGTTTCCCTGTGACTTTGTTTCATTGCATTGGGTGAGTTTAGCTGTTTACTTGCAAGTGTGGCTGAAAAGAGTAAGGCTCTGAGAAAACTGAGCCTTGCGTAAAAAGGTAGGACAGAGAGCTGGAGAAAAGGTAGTCCCAAGGAGAACATGCAGAAAGTCCCAGGGAGGACAGATATTATTGAGAAAAAAAATGGTCCAAAGGAGGACAGAGTGGAGCCCAAAGAAGAACAGAGGGAACCAGAGTGGTACAATAAAGACAGGTTGCTTTGGAACAGAGTCCGCTGTGCTGTACAGGACCTCAGCACTCTGATACCCCTCCTCTTTATAGAAGAAAACATCCACTACATCCTGGGAGCTGACCAAACAGAAGGAGCTCTTGGGGGTGGAAGTGCTGCAGATCTCCAGGGAAGCCAGGGAGTGAGAAAAGGCAGGTCTCAACGCTAGAGACTTGCCCCTTGTGAACCCACACCAGGGATGGCCCCAGCAGGTTCTCTCAGGAGAGGAAGACCAGACAAGGCTTCTTCTTGGGGAACCCTATCCCAAAAGGGACATCGATGCCATGACAAGAGCGTAAGGATGATGAAGAGCCAACGGAGGGTGAGAGAAGAGCACACATTAAATACACTTTGGCCATCCCGAGAGAGGCAGAAGTCAATTGGCCCCTCTAATTCATCCATAAATGATGTAAACCAATCCCTGGCATGAGTGCCAAAGTGTGGCACACAAACACATTCTGCTTGACACATGCACCTCAGGGTGAATGGCGGCGAAGAGGCTGGGATTGCACTGCCACAAGTATTGGGCCCTTGCAGCTCCCCCACTATTTGCCCCTGGCATGCCAACATCTTATAAATCAAGGCTGTAGGGTGTTTTTGGCACTCTGCCCAAAAATGTTGCTGACCCCTGATGTGGCCCAGGTATTTTAAGCCTCTTGCTCTCTGCGAATGTCCTGTCTTCTCTTCCTTCGAAATGTCTTTAGTATTAGTGGTGTGCTTTCAGGATGTTGTTGGTCTGACTCCTTGCATGGTTTTGGAGCACAGAGAGGATTTGTTTTCCTCTTGGGGACAAAATTGACAGAGGTTTGTTGGTTCCTGTCAGTATCATGGAGGCACAGTTATATGGCTAGATATTAGTAATGAGTATGACTTGAAAATTGTTGATTCTCTGTTGAAAATTGTAGCTGGTATCTAGTACAGGTAAAGATCCAAAGGTTCAGCTCATAGAAGTAAGGAAAGTGGGGATGCTTCTGGTGAACCTTGTGCTGATGGGAGAAAGGAAGACTTGCAGTCTTTGCAGATCACACTTCCCCTTTTGAAAGCCTCTCCATCATTTTTGTGGGAGAGGGCAGTAAAATTGAGCCTGAATCCTTTGTGCAGGCTAAGGAGGGTCTGCCCTGTGTTGCGGGTGGGAGCCCCTGTAACCCTTGCACTAGAACCACTTAAATGCCTGGTAAATTAATGTCAAGTTGCACTGTGCTGCTGAAATCCATCCCTGTGTCTGTCTGCAATGTACACTATAAAAGAGTTGCAGTGCACACTATAAAAGAGTTTTGGAAGGGAGATAATACCTTATGCTTCAGGAGGCTGGACTAAATGGACTGTGGGTTGGATCCTAAGACTTGATTTGCACATGTAACCTGAGGCAGGATTTGACTTTGCATCTCCTTAGGTAAAAAGCTGGAAAATGGAGTCAGGGGGATAATCGCCACAAAAAAAAAGTAATATGTAAATTTTGTTTTTATTTTCCAGCAGTTTCAAAAAGGGAATGACTTTTTATTCATTCTAAATTTTCCAAGCAAGCTGTTATGGACATTCTTCTCTGGAAAAGTTTTATTTTTTTTCAGCTTGCTATTTTTCTGTCCCTCTGTTTTCCAGTTTCATCTGCTTCTTCCTTCTTTTTCTCCCCATGTTTCCACTGACAGAGGTGGGAGGAGTTGAAAAATTAAAAAGTAGAAAACTAGCAACTTTTCCATCTTCCTGTGTCATTGAAAACATTGACTTTTTTTAATATCACCAAATTCCCATTTACTACAAATGTAAAATGTTAACCATTGCTTTAACATGCTGCTGTCCAGCCCCACACATAATGTGTGTGTATATGCGTATCATAATAGGATACAGAACCAAAAGATTTTCAAACTGTTGAGAAAGGAGTCTAGGTATGGTTGAGGGTGGTGGTGTTCAGCCTTTTGGCCCCAGGGGCCAGATGAGTGGGGCGGGGGCTGGTTAATGTTCTTGTTCAAACCCCATGTACCAGGATCAGGCCCTGGGCCTGGCACTGCCTCCTCCCTGCCCTCACATGCCAGGATTGGTCCCTAGAGGTCCAGCATTGCCCCCTCCCACCAGAATTGACCACTCAAGGCCTGGCATTGCCCCCTCGTATCCCAGTGAACCAGGATTGGGTCCCGAGGGCCAGACACTGTCCCCCCAGCCCCCCACATCAGGATTGGGCACCATCCCTGTCTGGCCTTTCACACTGGTTTGAAGAAAGACAGTAATAACTGGGGTCAGCAATATTTTGGAGCTGAGAGCCACTTTAACAGAACTTAGCTCTGGGCATGGGCCATTTTCAACCTGACTATTGCAGTCACCACTTCTACCCACAGTGGTCTGGCTGCTTCTCACCACTGCCTAAAGCTCCCCGCCGCAGAAATGCCACCGAACCCTCCTGCTGCTGAGAGGCACAGAAGGAGACAGAGTATTTTGCTACTTTTCAACTTGATTAGAGGATGAAGTTATGAGTTCCTAATGGGCAGATATGGCTCTTTTTGCAATAGCTAGACATAGCTCTAGGCTCTATCTTGAGATGTCTCAAATATCAAATGAAACAAAAAATCACTCTTAAATGTTTTAAGGCATCATCTAACAACATGCTTAAGAAATTTCTGCCCTGGTATTGCAAAACAGAAAAACATTTGTTCATTAAATTTGCACTGAATATAGAGTGTGTTGTAATAATTGAGTAACAAACCATCACAATATACAAAGTATTTTAGATACGGACTTTTGCTTTTATAGTTGCTGACCTGTAAGCCTATGGAACTTATTATATATAATTCTGATCAGTCTTCAAGATAAGTAAAACCAACCTGAGGTACTCCTTGGAATTAGAAGCAGAAAAGATATAATGGGTCATCTTGTGCAAAATGGTTGCTTTGCTAAGGCTGAGAACCATAATAAACTCATTTCATAGTTCATAGTAGCTGGGGTCAGGAGGGACCTGAACAGATCATCTAGCCTGACCCCCTGCCACAGGCAGGAATGAATGCTGGGTTCACAACACCCCAGACAGGTGATCATCCAACCTCCTCTTGAATATGCCCAAGGTAGGGGCGAGGACCACTTCCCTGGGAAGTTGGTTCCAGATTTTGGCCACCCTAACTGTAAAATATTGCCTTCTGATCTCCAACCTAAACTTATTCTCCATCAGTTTATGACCATTGTTCCTCGTCACCTCAGGTGGTGCTGGGGAGAAAAGGGCTCTGCCTATTAGGTGTTGATCCCCCCTGATGAGCTTGTAGGCAGCCACCAGGTCCCCCCTCAGCCTCCTCTTGCTGAGGCTGAACAGGTTCAGGTCCTTCAGTCTCTCCTCATAGGACCTGTCCTGCTGCCCTCTCACCAAGCAGGTAGCCCTCCTCTGAACCCTCTCCAGGCTGGCCACATCCCTTCTGCAGTGCGGCGCCCAGTACTGGATGCAGTACTCCAGCTGCGGCCTGACCAAAGTCGCATAGAGGGGGAGTATCACTTCTCTGGACCAGCTTGAGATGCACCTTTGGATGTATGACAAGGTATGGCTGGCCTTGCTGGCTGCGGTCTGACATTGGCGGCTTAGGTTCATTTTGGAGTCAATAATGACTCCGAGATCCCTTTCCGCCTCTGTGCTTTCAAGAAGGGAACTCCCCAGCCTGTATGTATGGTGTGGATTCCTTCTCCCAAGGTGCAGCACCCTGTGTTTGTCTACGTTGAACCCCATCCTATTCTCGTCTGCCCACTTTTGTAGTCTGTCTAAATCTAGTTGCAGCCTCTCTCTCCCTTCAAGTGTGTCCACCTCGCCCAACATCTTAGTGTCATCAGCAAACTTGGACAACGTGCTTTCTACCCCCCTGTCCAAGTCACTGATGAAGATGTTAAACAGTGCGGGCCCGAGGACCGAGCCCTGGGGTACCCCACTGCTCACATCTCGCCAGGTTGAGTACAGCCCATCCACCGCTACTCTCTGGGTGCGCCCCATCAGCCCATTTTTTACCCAGCCAACTGTGCAGGCATCAATGCCGCAGTCACTTAATTTATTGATGAGGATGGGGTGAGAGAGTGTCAAAGGCCTTCTTAAAGTCTAGAAAGACTATGTCCACAGTGACACCATCATCCAAGGATTTAGTTACTTGGTCATAAAAGGCAATAAGGTTGGTCTGGCAGGACCTGCCTTTGGTGAAGCCATGCTGATTGCCCCTGAGCAGGAGATGTGCTCCTTGATGATCCTCTCCAAGAGCTTCCCGAGCACCGAGGTGAGGCTTACAGGCCTATATTACTTGGGTCCTCCTTCCTCCCCTTCTTAAAAATAAGGACCACATTAGCCAGTTTCCAGTCCCCCGGTACCTGGCCAGATGACCACGAATGCTCATACAGCCGGGCCAAAGGCTCTGTGATGACCCCTGCCAGCTCCCTCAACACCCTTGGGTGGAGGGCATCTGGACCTGCAGATTTAAAAATGTCTAGTCCTTCCAGAAGATCCCAAACTATATCTGCACTGACTGAAGGCTTGATTGAGCTATCCCCAAGATTGTCCCTACCTCTGGTAGGTGGGATATCCTGGTCCCTGTTCAGGAAAACAGGCAAAGAAACTGTTAAAAATATCAGCTTTCTTGTCTGGCGTGGCCACCAGATTACTGTTTGTGTCTTGCAGGGGCCCTACATTGCCTGGTGCCCTCTTCTTGCTCCCAATGTACTTGAAAAAGGACTTTTGGTTGTCCTTAATCCTGGACGCTAGCCTGAGTTCCATCTCTGCCTTGGCCTTCCTAATAGCTGGGCCGAGGAGGAGTACTCCCCTTCAGTGATAGTTCCTCCCTTCCACTGGTTGTATGCCTCCCTTTTAGTCCTCAGGCATTGCTGAATGCACTTGCTGAGCCAAGGGGGTTTCTGAGCACTCTTACCCTCCTTGCTTCTCTCAGGGACTGTTATCCTTTGGGCCTGGAGGATCACCCCCTTAAGGTACGACCATCCCTCATGGGCTCCCATCTCCTCTACCTTTTGGGCCCTTAGTGCCTCCCCCAATAGTCTCCTAAGCTCATTGAAGTTGGCCCTTCTGAAGTCAAGGGCTTTAGCCTTGGTGTGAGCCCTAGACGCCCTGCGTTGGATAGTGAAATCCAGCAGGTGATGATCGCTATTGACCAGGTAGTCAAGGACCTGCAGTCCCCTCACCAGGTCATCCCCCGTGGCCAGGACCAGGTCCAGCAAGGCGCTATCCCTAGTGGGGCTGTGCACTTCCTGGATGAGGTGAAGGTCCTGTAATACAGCCAGGAACCTACGCGAGAGGTCAGACCTGGCTGTCTGCTCCTCCCAGCAAATGTCTGGGTAGTTTAGGTCACCCATGACAATAACATCCCTTGACCTAACTGCCTCCATAAGCTGACTGGAGAAGTCCTGGTCTAGCTCTTCCCCCTGGTTGGGTGGTCTGTAGTAGACACCCACCGTAAGGTCCCTTTCACCATGCCCCCCTTGTAGTTTGACCCATAGTGTCTCTGCCCAACCCTCCTCTAGCCCGAAGCTAATCCTTGATGATGTGAGGTGCTCTTTGACATAGAGCGCAACCCCCCCACCTTTCCTCTCTGTCCTCTCTCTTCTATATAGGGTGTACCCCCGAATGCCCACCGCCCAGTCATAGGTAGGGTCCCACCAGGTTTCTGTGAGCCCTACTAAGTCTGGGTTCTTACTTGCAATCAGGAGGCACAGTTCCTCCTGCTTACACCCCATACTATGAGCATTAGTGTAGAGGCACCTCAGGCCTCCTGAGGGTGCACGTGTCTTCCTCCCACTCCCAGGACAGTTGTGGCCCCCTGCTCCTTGGACATTGATACTTACCCGTGCTTCCCTTCCTCTTGTCACCCTGTGTGCTGGTGAAGCATCCTGTCCACTCGAAGCGGTCCCTTCCCCTGGCAAAGCTAGTTTAAAGCCCGCCATACGAGATCAGCCAACCTAGAGGAAAAGATACGTCTGCCATTAGGGGAGAGGTGAAGCCCATCCCACCCCAGCATGCCCTCCTTACAAAAACATGGGTTGTTGTCAAAAAACCCAAAGCCTGTCTCGTGGCACCAGCTCCGAAGCTGCCGGTTAACCATGTCAATGCAGGCCTCATGCCGCCTACCCCGTCCACTTACCGGGAGAATGGAGGAAAATACCACCTGAGCTCCCGTCCTCTTCAGTTGGTGTCCCAAGGCCTTATAGTCCTCCATGATGTTATCCAGCTTGCCCTTAGATGCATCATTTGTACCCACATGGACCACAACCAGTGGGTAGTTGTCAGAGGGCTTGATGATTTTAGGGATGGTCTCTGTGACACTGCGAATCCTCGCTCCCAGCATGCAGCAGACCTGCCGTGACCAGGGCTCCGGGCGACAGATTGGACCATCGGTTCCCCTCAGGATGGAGTCCCTGATGACCAGAACTTTGTGTCTCCTTCTTCTTGAGGTATGCCTCTTCTGAGCCAGTGATGTAGGTCGAGCGGCTTCAGTTCCTCTGGGGACCAGTTCTTCTGCCTCCTCATAATGCATACCTTGGTACAGCATTGAAGGCTGGAGAAGGAGGGAGTCGGGGAGAGAGATTCTGAAACCCAAGAGAGAAAGATGAGAAAAGGAAACATTATTCATAATCAAAATATAGGGAGATTAAGGAATGCTGACAAAGGAAAGAGCACTGTTAGAACGTCTGATCTGTATTCCATTGAAATCAGCCTCAGATCTCCTGTGGACTTCATTCATGCAGGTTCAGCACCTAAAAATGATTTGCTGTGCTTGCCTACCTGCATTGCAATACAATCAACTTACATTATCAGCCTGAGGTGGTATTAAAAGTCCCTTGGTGGGTTATTAATAAATGATAGCACCTTTTCTTATTACATCTAATTTATTTGTCACTAGTTGTGCTGGGTTTTGTTGGGGTTTTTTACTTTTTAACAGTTCCCTTCTCTTGGACAATGAATCTACACTGCTCCATTTCTAACTGGTCTCATTCCCAGGTTCTGCTGTATTAACACAATGTCAGTATTATCTGGACTGCAAACTTCCTAGAGAAATAGTTTAAATAAGTGAAACTGTTTATACTGTGAAACTTGTGAAAAAATCCCTGTCACTATTAGATTGTGTAAAATCCTTAAACAAAATGTAAATTCTGGACATTGCCTGACAGTGTCTCTTTAAGGTTTTCTGCAGTTCAGTTACAGCAAAAATGTGTTTTTAGTGGCTAGGAGATCAGAAGATAAATAAATGTTTCAGTAAAACTTCAGTCAAACTAAACCCATGAGAAATCATGGTTTAACCTACCTCTTACTATAGGGCTATAGTAAACGTGAACTAATGGATGAGATTTAATTGTAGTTCCATTTGTTTGTGATTTGTTTTGTTTCTCAGGGAGTTTGATCACTTATTCCTGCCAGTTAGAAGCATAACTATGAGGGTCTGTGCCATGGGTAATAGTAGTGGCATGGGTGGGGCAGCAGCAGAGCCAGCTGGCAGAGGCAGCAGATGCTATTCTTGTGCCCCACAAGTGGGCACCTGGGGTTGGTGCCCTAGTTATGCACCCCTTGTTAGATAAATAACATCCCATGGTTAGATAAATTCAGGTGTGGCAGCACTGAAATACCGTCCTGATGCATCAAATTCTGTCTGCTCATTTGCTCTTGTCGTTGCCTCAGCCATGTGCCAGCTCCTTAGGGAAGCATTTCAGTGTCATTCTTCTGTTAGTACAAAGTGGCTTAGGTCTACTGCCATATACCAGATGTAGCTCCATTATAGGTTTCATTGTCTAAGGCAGCCATGGCATAGTGGGAAAGGCGCTGTAAAGTTCAGTTGCTTCTTTTGGCTTTCTAGCTTTCAGTTAGATTATTGCGGGATAATGGAGTAATTGTCAGCAGATGCTTTGTTTATAGCTAGCATCACAGATGGTGCTGCTGCGTAGGAGTTTAGCACTTTATTGTAAAGACCTGCACATACTGCTAATGAAAATAGAGGTTATTTATTGACAAACCATGCATAGTATACATGTGTGCGCGAGAGTACAGTGCAGAGATGCTGTGGAAATGTCTGTGAGTGAGTCACATCATATTCTCTCAGAGTTGTACAACTGGGGTGATAATAGAGTTAAAAGGAATGAGAGGTGCTGTAATCATAAAGTAAATCACAGAAGTCAGAGCTGGATCCATTAGGACAGGCTCTCATTCTCAGATCAGCACCTCAGATATTAAACTATTGTGGTAAGAAGGTATAAAAAAGTGTTTTGACTGAACAGAAGTGTGTCAAACTGTTTGAAAGACATAGAAAATATTCTTTTAGGATCTTTTAGAAGTCCATTAAATACCATTTTGATCTCGCGCGTTCTGTCTCACTTTTCCCTACAGACTTGAATGAAGGAATGACATTAAACTAATTCTTTCTGCATTTGTCTCTCTAACTTTTATACACTCTGTTTCCTTTTTTCTTATGTAAAGTTTTAGACCCAATTTCATCCAATCAAAATGCAACATTTTAACAATGTTACTACAGGTTGTATAGAAAATTTCTCATTAGATAATACAATTGTCACTAGTTCCACCCATTCTGCTTCCTCAGTGCATAGACACAATACAGGCATGTGTTTGGAAAATACTTCTAAAAGCAAATTTCCTATACCAACATGTTGGACATTATCTGTCATGCCAAGTCTTGCAACTGTAATGTGAAAAAGAAATAGACACTGGGTGTTGTGAAAAAGCTATACGGATTAGGTTGTGTTAGTAAAGCTGTATCTTCACAATCAGAAAAAAGAGAAAGTACAGATGACTAGAGAGTCTCTTAGCAATAACTGGAAGCATTAGATTTTTTTTCTGTAAAAAAACACAGAAATTAGATATTTTCTGTGTCACACATCTTGAATCTCTTTATTTACTTTCTGAAATTTATGGGGCAAGCTGGGAGTTTGCAAGTTGGGCTAGAGATTAATGTTCCTTCCTTGAATTCGATTTATGAATACAATAAACAAAACTCAGCCTTAGCAAAAGCAGATGCAACTCAAGGAGACTTCTGTGATGTCATATGCACTTACATTTGGACCGATTTTTGCACAAAGTCCATTTTTGATGGACTGCAACATTAAATATAAGGTTTTCCTGTGAAATATGTCATATGTTATATGACCTAGACTATGTGAAGCTCATCCAGAGGAAACTGGCACCACACATTATTTAAAACCTCTGCCCTCAGAGGGAATCTGTTAGCAACCAGCCCAGCCCCCAAAATGGATGATACTGGTGAAGGTGTGACCAAACCATTTGTTTCAACTCTGTAGTGAGCTTTTGGGTGTTTTATGGAATCCCAGCTGTTCACAGCTTTTAAAGCTGTCCTTTCCCCCTAAACTGCATGTGGCAGGGTAGTGGAGTGAACATACACCACTTAATGCTATTTTTTGGGATGAATTCCTTCTTGATGCAAAGGTTGAATCAAACCCAGGGAGTACAAAATAAAAAGCATTTAGGGAAACGACATTGAGACTATAGCTATCTTCTCTCAAAATGCCTGGGGAATGCAAAGAAACTAACAACTTAACTGAAGCCATGGCTAGAAGAGGACTGAGAATGATATGATATCATGCAGCTTAAAATAGTGAGTTCACATCTGGTCAGCCTATTATAGAAAAAATATTATAGCACTTAAAAGGGTACAGAGAAGGGCCATAGGGATGAGCCCACAAGTAAATGATATGTGCAGTGGGAGACAAGATAAAAAGGGAGGTTGGGAGAGGTGATGGAAAGAAAAAAAGAAATCTATATAGCCAGGAAAAAAGTTAGTGGGGAATAAAACTGGAGCAAATAAAATAATAAACCCCATATGGAGGCTGCTGGGACAAGAGGTTATGAAGGGACCTGAGAGAAACAAGTAATACAGAAGTTATGGGACATTTTCTCACATGGGGGAAAACATGTTGTCCTGATGATGAGTTATCCTAATAAACTATCACAGTGTTAAACAGGAATTGTCCAGGTTATGGAATCAAGGCTGATGTCTCCTAGTGACCCCTATACCCTATGTCCACACTGAATATGGTGTGAAGAGTACCAGAATGAGGGCTCTTAGCACCTCTGGGACAGGGGGAAATGACCATGTGTCCTCTAACACTGACAAAGGGAATTGTGCTTTAGGGATTTGTGCGACAGGTTCCCACATGGGGCTTCCACCAGGCAGTTTACAGATTAATAAATGGCCTTGTGGAGACAGAGGCAGGCTGAAATGCTGTAGTCTAGACACAGCTCATGAAATCTACTTCAAGTCACTGAATTGGCTTGCTAGGGTCTCTTTGCCGACGGGCGTGTCTTTTGCACGATGTCCACTGCTTATGATTTATACCAGTTGCAGTTTTGTTTTGTGAGGCTGGGGTGGACATTTTTCTAACCTGGGTTACAAGGAGAGTGCTCATCATTGGGAAGAGCTTAACAAAACATGTGCCCTGGAAGAACTTATAAACACAGGCCCCACTCTGGCAAAATGAACAATGCAGGTGGACCCTTGCTTTAAGCCCTGTTGAAGCCAGTGGAGAACTGCATTCACATAGGTATCTGTCTGCACAGATCAGGACCTCTGTTTAAGGGGCAGTCCCCTGTCTCTAGCATCCTTGGGGAGGGTCACAGCTCCCCAAGCACAGCTCTGCCTACTTGGTCCTAGTTTCACGCATCAAACCTGGAAATGTGGCCATGAAGCTGTTTTGGGGATGACTAGAGCATGTCAGAGGTAGAGGTTTTGAGAACAGCCATAGGGGGATGACCCCAGAGAAGGTCCACTGCTGCACTTTCAGGTTTGGCACGTGGGATTCAGAGTGGCTGTGTTTGGGAGCATCCCACCGTGAGAGCACTGGGGAGATGGTATAGACATACTCTTGAGACCCAGTGATAAGAAGATAGATTCCTTCCTTCAAGTAATTTATAATCTGGAGCCTCAATCTAATAAATGCTTTGGCAGAAGTTTATCTTTGCTCATGTAGTTCTCCATGGGAATAATCATGCATGTAATGTTACATGCACATATTTATGAGATTGGGGGGGGTGGTTCATGAGACAAAGCAGAGACCCATCTGAGTTAGCAATGTTGGGTGCCTCTGTAAGTGTAGCTGTCATAGCAGGGAGCTCAGGGTGGGCTACAAAATTCACCTGAGAAGCGGAGTAAACCCAGATTAACTCTTCTACTAGGGTTACTCCTAGTTTACTTTTCTGGAGAAACTCACAGAAGTTCAGGGAAGGGAAGGGATGGGAGGAGAATGAGAAAAGTAAAATAGGACAGAATTGCTGGAGAAGAGAAAGGGCACTTGGCCCCTTAACTCAAGATTTATGTTTTTAATTGGAGATGTGCAGGTTTTTTCCCCTTCCACCTTCCAGGCTTACAAAGAGTTAGCAAGAGCTTTATATTTTTTTAAATATTCACCTTTAGACTGTGACCCAAATCCAGCTCCCTCTTGGGCAGGTTAGTAGTATTTACACTGATAACTTTAGCCACATAGGGCATGAACAGATGAGCATGCATGTGAGGTTGGTGGTGCCTCAAACCTGTTTGAGTTGCTGTGAGCTGCATACAGTGTACCTGCAACCATTTTTAGCGAAGCACCAAGCAGTAAGTAAGGTTGTGCACTTTCTTACCCCTTGCCTAAACAGCAGTATTTCCGTTCTCAATGAAACAGGTGCTCAGGGTAATTTACCATGGGTTAGCCTTCATTCACCAGAGGTAAGGGTGTGTACAGCAGCAGTTACTGCAGGGCAGCTGATATGCTGGAAGTCTTCCTGCCTTCCTTGTTTACCTCACAAAAACGTGTTCGTGTGTCCATGCCCTCCATTGGATGTTCAAGCATTTAAGTAAGCTATTCAAACCTTTCTTTGCTATCATGTGTGACAGCTGAAAAGTGTGCCTGTGTGAGAAAACTGCTTGCTGAAGGCCCTATAAAGATTAGACCAAGTGTTTTTCTGTATTTGTGTAGATATTAAGCTATATGTTGTTGCTAAAAGCCTAATTAAAGTTTAAGATGTAGTGAGGCCTTGTATAAAGTAAGGCCTAGTAAATTTAGCAAAGCCTTGAAATAGTAAAGCCCTGTGGCATAGTTAAAATTACCTTATCAAAGAAATGCAAAGCTTGTACTGCTATTAGTCAGTCTAAGACAGTTAAAGTAAAAAGAATCTGAGTGGTCATTCGTTATCAGTATCATTCAGAAGCTATAAATTAGCTAAAATATCTGGAAACCATTCAAAAGGAAGATATAGCTCTGTAAAAAAGATTAGTTAGCTGTTGCCTGGATCAGTGGGCCCATAGAGCTCAAAGAGCCCAAGGATTGCATTCCAGGGTCCTTCCCGGTACCCTTCAGACAGCGCTGTTCGGGGACGCCTGACTTCACTGAACCTTATAAAAAGAAAAGCTTGCTGCGTATCAGGCATCAGAGGGGACTACCAATAAGTTACCGACTTGAATTGCTTTTGTCTGTCATTGTTTGTCTTGTTACTATGCATAGTTGTGTTTTTGTTAAGTCAATAAATCTTTCTTACCTTTCTACCCCCAACCACACTCTCAATCCCCGAATGCTCCACAGGCGGCTGAGACACCATGAAGTCCAGCAACTTTGTTTAAAAAAAAATTGAGGTTTGAGGTGAATCACATGATTCTAGGATCTGGAGTCATAGATCTCAGTGTTAACTCATCCTTGCCTTCGGTGGAGCTCCTTACATGAGCAAAAACAGCAGAACCAAGGCCAACATTTACCTTCCTGACTTAGACCATCAGTACTAGATTGAGCCTTTAGGCTCAGCCCTGAATAAAAGGTAGTACATAACTGCTGTGTTCAAGGGAGAAAAAGTAAATTACTGAAGCAGAGGAAAGGTTTCTTTGCCCCTTGCAAACACTTGGTCAGGAAGTGGAAGAAGAGTGAAATCTTCCCTCTCATCTAATGACTCACCAATGGGAATATTTATACTCCAGTACTTCAGGAACTGCAGTCCATATCTCCTGACCAAGACCCAGGTAGACTGAATTAGAGAAAGTGTCTTTATGTGAGGTTAGTTCCCTCTTCAGCCAAATGAAACAAAGGTACCATCAGTGCCTCAGGGATTTATTGTGTATTTTCTAACTTTGGAGAGTGCTGCTTTAGGGAAGTGCCCTGATGAGTGTGAAAATAGGAGCATCTCTTCTACAATTTTCTGAGATCCTGTGGTGCGGAGGCTGTGAAAAAGAGCCACTGACTGCAGTAGCTTTAAAGTGGAGACATGGTGGGGAAATCTCATTTCATAACAGTCTGTATTGTTGCCCCAGCAAAGACTGCCCTGTTGACAGGACTCCAAGATAAACCTCTTCTCAGAAAGCCTTGAAGTATATTCATCTGTTTACCACAGTATCTGTCATGGAATTGGGCTTGTCAGCCACAAGTGGATTCATCAGTCACCTGATTAGACCTCTTATGTGTACACCATGATCCAGTGGATTGATGGCTGCACAGGTATCTCCTAGAACCTACACTTATCTGCTATGAAGCAGAATCAAATTTGACAAATTTTGATGTTGGAAGACAATATTTTGACAGAAGAAATCTTCAGGTTGCTTATCCACCATGGACCTTACAGTTTATCTCATCTCTGACAGACTGTCCACATAATTACTTTCAGTGTGTTAGAGTGTACATGATTCTCATACATTCTAGGGCATAAAGGATAAAAGAAGCCCTTGCCTCTAAAAGTTAGGTACAGTACACATATGGCAATAGCTGCGCTGGTTACTAGCTACATAGAGGGTGTATCAGTTCATCGCATAATTATACAACCTGGCTTTTAGCCGTTGGTGGCCATTTAACCCCTTCTCTGTGATTGCAGTGTCACTTACATCCATTCTCATTTGTTGCTGGAGAAGTGGTTTCTCCCTTTGCCTACTTGTAAGGTCTGGCCTCTGTCTCTGCAGTCCCTCTCCTTTTCCAAGTCCACGGGGCTCTGAATCTTTTAACCTCTTTGCTCCGGTCTCTTACTGCCATCCCCTACATATCTCTCCCCTTTACCTGTGCCATCTTCCTTTTCTATATCCAACTCTTCCTTTAGTTTTGGAATCTCTTCCCGAACAGCATATGTTCCTATTTAGCTTCCATCCATTCTCCCATCCATAATCTATTAATCAATTCTTGAGGGTGAGTGCCATACCCAAAGCCCAGTTTCTGGTATTACTCAGCATACTTCTGACTTGGGGTCTGACCATACTGTGGCCCATGTCTTAATAAAAAAAAAAAAATAGTTGGTTGTTTCCAAGGTATTAGTTAACATCATTTTAAACAGGAATTTTACCCAGTGGATGTATCTACATGAGCCATCAATTGCACAATTGTTACTGCGCAATCATTTAGTACTTGCATAACCAAGTACTAAATGACTATACAGTAACCAGCATTACTACACAGTAGCATCCCAGCACAGTTGCCTAGTGATGCTTACTGCACATGCAGTAGCTCATTACTACTGCACAGTAACATCCCTTCATGGTTTGTGCCTGACAATGCTACTGCACAGTAGTAATGAGCTACTGTATGGTAAGCGTCTGGTGTAGACATGCCCAGTGTAGACAAAGAGTGCCTATGGTTGACCAAGAGCCATACATATAATTTGAAGGTGCAAAGCGATGTTTAAATGTGCGTTAGTTAAAAAGTGTTCAAAAACAACCTTTTTCCTAATTTAAACATGCCCTGTATCATCTCACAATCTCTTCTTTCTCAGAAGAAATAACTTTCTGGTGAATTCATAGGCTATTATGATGATGATGGTTATCCATAGTAGTGATAGTTAAGGTCATCTTGAAACCCAATAGCTTTTAACAGGCACATGCTGAAACCTTGAAATTTGAGGGATTAATTCCCATCTGCAGTTTATCCTTCTTAACAATAACAACATAAACTGCACTTTGAACTTCCAAAGTCCCTTTCATTTGAGAATCTCAGAGTATTTGTCAAACATTTGTCTGAGGTAGGTATTATCTTCATTTGACATGTGGCAGAACTGGGGCAGCAATACTTGAAATCACTATCACCATGATCAAATAAGACACCTGTGGTGGAGCCAAGAACAGCACTCAGATCACCTGGCTCACAGTCAGATCTTGTACATCATAGGCAATAGTTCCTTGGGGAGAATTTACCTCCATAGAATATGGACTGGATAAATAGTTTTGCAGCAGTTAGAAAATCCCTGGAGTTTACCCTTAAATTTGAAAGTCGTTTACCCGTATAATAATAAAAGCTGTACTTTACTGAAAAAATAGGGTTCTTTTAACCTGCTATTTGTTGTTTTGATAGTCTGTATCACTTTCATCTTGTAAACATATTAAAAGAACATTCTTTCCCTGGAATAAAGATATAATGATTCACAAGAGGCATAATTATTCCATGTGGTGCAGGCAGGATGCTTCAAGAAGAGCTGTCCTCTTTATGTGCAAGAGGCTTTTATTGTTGGTGTTCTACATGGTAATTAAATTCCTTTGAATGAGAAGGCTTGATTGGATTTTCTTTGGTTTATTGGGAGGAGTCTGAGTTGTAAGGTATTTAGCTCAACTGCTATATAATTTGGGTAGCCACTGACAGGGAAGATTCAGAGGGCTGGATCCTGATTTTTTATGCTAGTATTACACCAGGGTAATCCCACTGAATTGAATGGAATTATTCTTGATTTGCATGTGAGAATCAGGCCTAGGCATGCTTAGCAAACAACAAAAGCAAGATACCCAAATCTGCTCTAAAATGCATTTGGATATGTGATTTGTAGAGGAAAATCTTTGAAATAAGTGACTTGAGGTTGCAAAAATGAGCTCCCAAAAGGTAGGAAATATCACGTGTCTGTTCTACATTATCTCTGCCTCCATGAGTGATCAGACTGGTCAATGAATGAAGCAGATGACTACTGTAAGGTAGATACATAACTGGTTGGATAATCATACTCAATGAGTATTCATCAATGGCTCGATGTGGACCTGGGAGGAGGTATCAAGTGGGATTCCCCAGGGGTTTGTCCTCATTCCAGTATTGTTTAATACATTCTTTAAAAATTGGATGGTGGAATTGAGTTCATGTTTAGCAAATTTGCAGATGACACCAAGTTGGATAGAGTTGCAGAATCTGGAGGTGAGGGCTAGGATCCAGAATGACTTGAGTAGACTAGAGAAATCATCTGCAGTCAGTCAGATGAGATTCAATAAGGGCAAGTACAAAGTCCTGCACTTGGGATGGAAAACTGCATGCTCAAATACAGATTGGGGAATGCCTGGTTAGGCTGCAGTACTGCAGAGAAGGACCTGGGAATTACATTGGGCCATAAGGTGAATATGAGCCAACAGTGTGAAAAAACCCCAACAGCAGCATACTGGGTTGTATTAACAGGAGCATCACTTGCAAAGCAATGGAAGTTATTTGTCTGCTGTATTCAGCACTGGCAGGCCTCATATGGAGTAGTATATCCAGTTTTGGGCCCCACGCTTCAAGAAGGATGTGGACAGATTTGAAAGAGTCCAGTGCAGAGCAACCAAAAAGCTTAGTGGCCTGTAAAACAAGACATGTGGGGAAAGGCTAGTCTGGAGAAGACTTAAGTTGGGGGTGGAGGGAATTGATAACAGTCTTTAAATACCTGAAGGATGATTATAGAGAGGATGGAGATGGGCTTTTTGTGGCTGTAGGAGACAGGACTAGGAGCAATAGCTTCAAGCTGCAGCAAGGGAAAGTTAGGTTGGAGATTAGGAGGAACTTTCTGGCTATGAGATAGGCTACCTAGAGAAATTCCTGGAAATCTTCCTCCTTGAAAGCCTTCAAGAGCAGGCTAGACAGACACTTGGCTAGGATGGTTTAGCCAGGGTTTATCCTGCCTTGAGCAGGGGGCTGGACTAGATTACCTTGTAAGGTCCCTTTCAGCCCTACTTTTCTATGAGCCTAGGAGCTCCATATAAAAAATAGCACTTGATCATTCAGCTAAAGTCTGTGCCACTATACAAGAATTAGGGGGCATTAAGATTGCCACAGCAAACACATTTTTTTCCTAACTTTCAAATACTTGATTTGTAAACTTATATAATGTGATTTTGACATAAGCAGTTTCTTAGTAGGTTTTTAACATAGTATACCAAAGTGTATTTTTTTAAGGAAAATAAAGTTAAATAAAATTTATATTATATACAGTTATACACATCCTCCTCCTCCTCCTCATGCATCAACAGAAGGCTTTGCATCCTGTAGCATGAGCATTGTAGCACAGACTTTGAGTACTTAAGCTACAGGACAAAATAATACATTAGTTGGTAGCAGGAGAAGAAAGAATTACTGTACTACATTCTGTTAGGGCTTTTCTATGATGCTCATAACTGCAGTAGTGTCACATGTTCAATTTAACACTTAGGATGGATGGTAAATGCGTGCTGAGGGCCCTCTGAGTGGTTTAGAAATAATCCTCTTCCTTCAAAGATTCTCTTTAGCTGGTTTTAGGCAGCTTATGTTGTAGTCATGTGTGACTGCTCCACAAGCCCAAAACCTGTTGGAAGCTATCCTCCAGCATCCCAGGAGGCATCACTCCCAGCTGCTCTATGTTCCCCCACAGTGACAGCCAGAAGAAGCCCTAAAGGTAAGAATCCCTCTTCCCCTTCCATTCTGGCCTCCCCCTGATTCTCCTGCCAGCCTGGATTGGGCTTGCCATGCTGTGTGCCACCTACCCCCACCTCTTGAATTGGACTGTCCCACCCCAGCACTACAGATCCCCACTCACCACCTCCCACCCCCCACAAGCTCCTGATCCACCTGTGGCTGCTGGCACTGTCCCAGGCAAGCAAACACAGAAGAGGAACCTGCCTGCCACTGCTCTCTGGGTTGGGCTCAGCCCAGACAGCACCAGTGACCAGCAGCTGTGGTGGCAGTGGTGGTGGCAAGTGGGTTCCCCTTCCCTGCTTGCTTCCCTGGGATAGTGCTGGCAGCCATAGGTGAGCCCGGGGACATGAGTGGTGCAGGTGAGCTACAAGGACCAGAGGGAGCAGAGGGGGAGCTGTGAGGGCAGACAGGACACTAGGAAAGTCCTGAGGAGCAGGAAGGGAGATCAAGAGGTGGATGGAGGGTAGCGCTGGGCCTGATCCAGGTGGCAGAGGGCAGTGGGGACCCAGTCAGGCCAGGCAGGGGCTGAGAGGCCCTGCCAGCCCCTGGCTAGCCACAATGTAGGCCACTGATCCTGCCCCTGAAAGTAGGTGAGCTGAACAGACACAGAGCCAACTTGGCTCTTAGCCATGCTCCTGCTTGTCAACCCTCTAAGCGCAGGTCAGAGCAGTACTCACCCTGAACATGTGACTGCTCAAAGCACATTTCATAGTTTCATAGTTGTTAGGGTCGGAAGGGACCTGAGCAGATCATCAAGTCCGACCCCCTGCCATGGGCAAGAAAGAGTGCTGGGGTCAAACGACCCTGGCCAGGTGATTATCTAGCCTCCTTTTGAAGACCCCCAGGGTAGGAGCAAGTACCACTTCCCTTGGAAGTTGGTTCCAGATCCTAGCCACCCTGACTGTGAAGTAGTGCCTTCTGATATCTAGTCTGAATCTACTCTCCGTCAACTTATGGCCATTATTCCTCGTTACTCCCGGTAGTGCTCGGGGGAACAGGGACTCTCCCATAGCCTGCTGGTCCCCCTTGGCCAGTTTGTAGATGGCCGCCAGATCCCCTCTCAGGCTTCTCTTGTGGAGGCTGAACAGGTTCAGGTCCTGTAGCCTCCACTCGTAGGGCCTGCCCTGCTGTCCCCTAATCATGCAAGTGGCTCTCCTCTGGACCCTCTCAATGCTGGCCACATCCCTCCTGAAGTGGGGTGCCCACAACTGGACGCAGTACTCCAACTGTGGCCTGACCAATGTCGCATAGAGGGGGAGGATCACCTCCTTGGACCTGCTTGTGATACATCTGTGGATGCATGACAAGGTGCAGTTAGCCTTCGTGACCGCGTCCCCACATTGGTGGCCCATGTTCATCTTGGTGTCATTATTGATCCCAAGATCCTTTTCTGCCTCTGTGCTGACTAGAAGGGAGATCCCCAGACTGGAGGTATGCTGCTGGTTCTTCCTCCCTAGGTGCAGTACCTTGCAGCTTTTGTTAGACTGCAATAGAGAAGGAAGACCTAACAGAGAGATGCACCAAGAGGAGCAACATGTCAAAGTTACAGGCTAGGAAAATAATGTTTACATCAGCTTCCTGGATGGATGCGAGCAAAGCAAGGCTGCATGCATCAAAAACAGCACAAAAACCATGCAAAAATAGGGCCGGTACAAGACATTTAGCTGCATGAATAGATAGGAATGGGGACATCTTAGAGATGTGATAAATATATGGTTTACCAGAGTAAGAGATAGCCTCATATCAGAACCTGGAGAAAAGTCCAAATCAAAGATGTAGTTATTGGATCACCACACTGATCAGAGGTCTAGAAAACGAGATGACTTATGAGGACAGACTGAAAGATTTGGGTTTGTACACATGTTGACTTTAACACTGATTAAAATTAGCATGCACTAATTGTAGGCTGTAACTACAACCTTACTACTTATCATGCAAGCAGACACACGTTCAAGAAGTTTTGCATGTCTTAAGTGCCTTTGTGACCTTTCAGTCAAGGTTTATTTAATATAATCCAGCCCCATCTAGGATCTCCAAGTGGCTGGAGTATGCTCAAAGCACACAAGGTATTTGGAGATTTTAGCTGTGAATCTCTAATGAGTCTCCACTGATTATGTGTAAACTGTAGTTTTTATCTTGGCCCAATTTGAATAGGTGTTCCCAGGAACAGCAAAAGACCACCAAGATCACATTTCCAGATTTTGTGTCCTTGCTCAGAAGCCTGTGCTTCATGAAGCAAAGGTCCCAGGACACTGCAGAACAATGCAGGTTTCTTAGTTTTAGTTTTGGAAACAGCTGAACCATCTGACTAAAATGTTCCAAAATAATTCTGTTAGAGGCACAGGACGTTACAGCCTGAATGCTTAAACTCTGGCAAAGTTCTACATTGTTAAAAAAGTTCTTAAAATGGCAAGTGTTATCAACCCTAGTGGAATTATATGTAAATTAACTGGACCCCTATAGGGCTAGAGGCATAATATAACCAAGACAAAAAGACACTTAGTCTGGGCTTGGGTTGTTATTAGTTCAGAAGGCAGCAACTGTATATAACTGCAGAGGCACAGTGCAGAAGCTTGCATATGTTTGCAATGCCTGTGTTCATATCTATACCTGAAATGTGTTTGGATAGCTCAATAATATGTCTCTGTTGGTAATAAAACTTAGAAGCACTCATGAATCATCAAGTCGTTCTTTCCCTTGTGGAATATTGGAGCCGATGTGTATCTGGAGCCATTTGAATTTCCTGATTGATTTTTGTAATTGCAGCCAGAACGTTTTGGTTTATTACCTGTACTCTTCTCCATTGGCTGGCAGGAGTTTTTAACCAATAAGTTGCACATCCCATTGTCCTCCTTTTCTTCCTGACCTTCATGCTTTAAATTCAAGGGAGTAAGTGAATGATGGCTGTATAATCCTCACTTGTTTTGTTGTCCATATACCACCATTAGGCAAATGAGACTAGTGCCTCAGCCCACCAGGGCCATTTGTCTCTTACCTTTCTTTCCAAATTATTAGTAACTGCCCAAGGATTATGTAGAAATAATTATTCCAAAACAACTGACATAGCTGTATTCAAATGAGCCAAATTCATCCCCCCTTTAGCTCCAGTGATTTCATGGAAGTTAACCTTATTAATGTTGAGCCCAAGAGATCTGATGGTGCTGCTCATGGGCAGAATTTGGTCCATTGCCTATTGCCACTTCTTAGGACCCCACAGTTTTACAGCTGTGGTAGCAACAGTTCATTTTGAAGTTCTCAACAGCATAAGCGTTGTTCAATATAAATGACAATTCAGCAGAGGGGTTTGTTGCCAGTGGATTCCAGTTGGCCATATGTGATAGTGGAAACGATCAAACAAACTATGCACAAAAGAGAATTAACAAGAAAAAAGATTGACAGTGGCTAAATAGGTACGTTTCTTTTTAACTTATCTATATTTGTTTTCACTGGCTTCCCACTGAGCAGGAACTGTCATACCTGAAGATTACCAGGGTGAACATGAATCACTACATTTTCAGTCCCTCTGGTTCTGCCTTTCATTGCATGGGCTCCATGTATACAAAGAGGCAGAGCTCTGGAGAGGGACATCTTTCTGGAGGCTCTTCCAGAGTCTTCATTCTGTTCAGCTGTCCTCTGGGGCATAGTTTCTCAACCTGTGGTATGCGTACCCCTGGGGGTACGTGAGACAGGTAGGTGGTATACAGGTACCCCAACACTTTCTCTCACCTCTTTTCCTCTCTCTCCTGCCCTCTTTTCCTCTCAAAACCATGGCAAAAAATTTGGTGCACCGTGCATTGCGCAGTGCTTTAAATTCCCCAGTAATAATTTGGCGTGTCACCCTTTGTGTGGCACTGGGTTCAGCCCTTCTGCCTTTGGCCAACATCAGCTCTAGCCCAGGTACATACATGAGTTGTGCACCCTGGTGTAAAAGATGGCAACCCTACCCACACCAGAGCAGACATCTGTCATAGCACAGTCTTATATACACAACCCTTCTTCCAACATATGGCACACATTAGTCTGCAAGTATAAAATCCCCTGGAAAATTGTGTGTTGGGGTACTTATTAAAATTTTCAGAAGTTAGAGGGTACTTGCTACTTAAAAGGTTGAGAAACATGGCTCTGGGGGACCATCCTCTGCTGGTCTGCGGCATCAGACCTCCAACCCAACTAGAAATGGAACCTATTTTGAAGGAAACAGAAGTGGTAACATAATATATTATGATTCCATCTTGACATGAACAAATTATATTTTTTTCTTGATGCCAAAGCCTTTTCTTCAGCTCTTTACTCAGCCCTGACTCCCATTAAAATTAGTTAGATGAGTTCAGGTTAAGGACTACAGACCCATCTCCCCACTGGCCATGTCACAAGCACTGCCAATAAGAAAGGCACAGCAAACTATGCAGTGGAAGAAATGACCAAAATATATTGCAGTAGTAGTTCCTAATAGTGTTAGCAGTCAGTTCAACAAAGGCTGGTATGTCATCACATAGCAGGATTGGTATAATTGATTGTATGACTATAAATTTTAATGTGAAGGTGCTGAGTATGCATTTGAACCATATGACGCAGTTCATACTGCATACCTGTGATTTATAAAGTGCCATAAACATGCATGGTACTGTTGATACACGTCTCCAAAATGGCATATTTATAATCTTTAATAGTGTCAACAAAAGTTGTTCATTTTCAGTTTTGTGTCCCAGCATCAGCCTTCACCTTCAGCCTACTAATTACATCAGCTTTTAGCAAAAACATTGTCTAGTGAAATGTATGCTTTATAAACTCATGCTGCTTACTGCTCACAGTCCCATTATTCTCAAAGAACCATTAAAGTCCAGGGGAGTTTTCACATTCAATTAATGCAGGTTGGGCCTCGTGGGCACATCCCCACATGCAGGGGGGTGAGATTGCCGCAGCAAAAATAGCAGTGTCACAAATTTGTGCTTTTGCTTTTTGCTGCTGCACACGCCCCTGCACATGGGAGCGGTACGGGGCAAATTGTCTCATGTCAGGTAGGGGAAGCTGGGGCCAGCACCCGGGCTGGCCCCATCAACCTTATCTGGGGTCCTGGGTGCCTCCCAGGGCAGCAACAGCTGTGATCCAGGTGCTCAGAGCTTAACCAGCAGCCAGAATCTGGCTCTGGCCAGCCAGGCTCTGGTTTCTGGTGGTGCATGCTGCTGCCAAGTGCACCATGCCACTTTCTTAGCGTTTTTTGGGTTGTTTTTTTTTTTTTTTTTTTTACATCGGAATCTCCTGGTGTCAAAAAAACCCCACCACACTGCAAACTAGCACCTCGGTGAATGCTTGCACTCGTGCCACATGTAGTTTGCATCACCTCAAACTGCTGCAAACTGCATGTGCGCACTCATGGGGACACACCATCTGTTTCAATATTTTTTCCTTCTTTATTGTTTGCTCCATTATTTTGCGGAGCCTGTTCCTTGGCCCCATCACACTGCAGTGCTGTTTGGGTGGTGCAAATCAACCTAAAGATGGATTTATATAGCCAACAGAGGAATCCCTCTGTGACCTCTCTTTCGGAGGTCAAAAGACAAGCAAAAAGGGGATGGATGGCTTGAAGGGGCAGTTAGTTGTACAGCGGACCAGTCAGAAACTAACCCAACAGGCCAACATCCAAATATCCACAGGAACAAGGAAAAGTGGAAGCTAAACATATTAGAAAAGTGGCTTACTGCTGCCTATGCATTCACATCTTCCAAGTTGTGCTGGTTGCAGATGCAGTCTAGGATCAAGCCATAGCACAGTAATTACCATGATCGTTCTTTTTTCCTTTCCTTTTTGGACATCAGGAACACCTTTACTTTATCATTGGATTTTGCTTCCTCAGTTATCTATGATTTTTCAAAAATAACAGTCAGTGGTTTGTTGCATTTCTGAGCAAATTTCTTCCACTCTATGATACATAGTTTCTCAGCTACATGATTTGTCTTTGTTCACATTTTCCAAATATTCCATTAGCTGCTCTTTATCAATAGTAATTTTAACAGTGTCTCCCATCCTTACTGATTATTCAAAATTCATTTATACATTTTTCATCTCAAAGACATATTTAACAAAGGAGTTCAGTGTCTCAGGCATTTTTAAGTCATTAATTTCTTTCTCTTCCTCATATATTAATGGAACCTACTGCCACTCTGGTATTCCTTTTCCCCTTGATATATTTGCAGGAGCATTTCTTATTCTTCCTGGCCCCTTTGTCTAACATTAACTCATTGTGTTTTCTGCTGCCCTTCTTCCTCCTCAGCAAGCCTTCAGTGACTTGTTCAGTGACCCTGCCATTTTCTGTTTCCAGCTTTGTATTTTATTAACCTCATGCATCCACACCAATATCAATAAGATTTCTTAGTCTGCACACTGCATTGCATTGCACTGCACTATAAGCCATTCCTCTGAATTTCAGTGTCTGGTAGGATTTATCATTTTTCTTCTAAAGTGTTGATTTTTTTTTCAATTTTTATCCTTTTAATCCTTCTCATGTGGAATGCAAAAGCTTTTGTTCACTTTCTTACCATTCTCTCCTTCTCATTGCCTTGCCATATACCCCATGCCATTCTATTATACAAGATGTAAGTTAGAATCTAGCTCGTGTCATTATTTTTCATTGTTTAGGGCCAACACACAGAAACCAAGGTGGAGTGTATAGAAAATGCATGACTAAATACCAGCTAAAATGTTTTGGTAATAAAGTCACAAAGACTATATAAAAATCTACCAAGTAAAAGAGTCCATTATCTTTTCAGTTTTCATCTAGGGCAGTAGTGCTCACAATTTTAGCGCTCAGGGCGAAATGAATGGCACAAGGCCAGTCTGTGAGCCAGATCAGGCCCTGCACTGCTCCCATGCTTCAGAGCCCTGTTCTGCTTCCACCCAGCCAGAGTCTGATCCTGGTGCACAAGAGCTGGACTGAGGCAACGTGGAGCCCTGGAGCCTATTCCCAGCCAGGCAAAAGCAGTGCACAGCCCCACACTGCCTCCACCTAGCTGGGATCAGGCTCCAAAGAACTCTGTGCTGCCCCTGCATACGACCAGCATCAGGCCCTCTGGGCCCAATCTAGCATACAGAGCCACAGCCTGCAGGACTGCCCATAGGATCCATGGGATCCCTTCTGCCCAAATTGCATGGCACCAGGGGCCAGTTCTGGTCCATGGGCCAGAGGTTGAGCACCCCTGATCTAGTGTCTTTTGAGGTTCCCAGAAGGGAAGGTGGCCTTCAACCTCATGGCTTGTTTCACTAGAATCTCCCTGTTTTTCCTCAAGTCTTTTAACAAAAAGCAGGCTCCCTCGCTTAGGTTCTTCCAGTTGAAAATAGTAAGTTTCCAGTTGAAAATCACCTCATTTTGGCAATGTTGCCAATTACTGGTTTTATTTTTTTCCCTTCTGTTTAGGAGGCAGGTCCTGTCAGGTTGTAAAGTGTGAATTTCCAAAACAGGCTCAGATAACACCCCACTCAAATTCAGACGGTTCAAAATGCAATAAGCTACGTTTCAGCGGCAGTTAAGGTTCAATCCTTTTTATCACAATCTCCCACAGCATGTTTCAATTTTATACGCAAGGAAAGAATAAAAGTCTCACAACTAAAATCTTTAACCTAGGTGCTCCATTAAACTCAAGTGCTGTAGTGCTTTGTGATGTTTCTAGAACTGGCATGTCCCTCGCATCTCTGCAGTATTCTGGTCAGTTATATATGCATGCATGTATTTATGTGATTTATCTACCAACCACGGCTCAGGGTGCCTCACAGTTCAAGTGCCCATTTAAGTGCTTAGGAGTCTTTTCATTGACTTCAGTGGGTAGTAAAACAATTCTTTTCTGTAGTTCAGAGACTCAGTTCTCAAATGCCTAATGTTATCTTGTAACAAGCCCAAGGTTTCTGTACTTAATGGGTCTGTCACCATGACCTCAGTGTGCATTGGTTTCCATCCAGTCACGCACTGTCCAGGTTCTGGAAAATGGCAATTACTGTTCAGGAAGGAGTTTATTACAGTTTTCAGGACTGGATGTGATCCTGGGAATTACAGCATCTCTTGTTATGAAGGGCAGCTGCAGGACCCGAGTAGCTGCAGGAATGAATGGAAACAAAGTAGGAAACACACAGGGATGGAAGAAAGAAGAAATGAAAAAAATTGTTTGGAACTTCATTATTTCTGAGGTGGGTCAGGAGAAATTCAGGCTACTACATAAAATGCAGGACAGCAAGCTTATTCCACAACTTTATTTCTGTGACTCAAGAGTCTAGGACTTCGTAGGCATTTTGGCTGGTATCAGAAATATAAAGGTTCCAGACACCTGATATGTATGATATTTGTATGTGGAGCTGAAAATTGGCAGATTCCACTCCAAAATAATATGTATTAACTGTTGTTCTAAAATCCACAATACGCTAAGCACAGCCTATACCTACAGAAAGACAAAGTCCCTGTCCCAAATAGCTTACATGAGAGTATTCATTTTCATATATATCTTAGATAGTCTAATATATGGCAATGTGTTTAGAGTATTGTAGTCAATAGGCTTCTGTATTTCTGTATTGTTTCCACATATTTTATCCATTCAGAAAAAGCTCAGTATGTGTCAAAAGCTCTATGCTGCTAACTGAGTTTTTCTTTTAGTCAAGTGATAAGAGCTGTTTCTTTCTGAAACAATAGATCTCAGTTTGGCTCTCAATAACCATGATTATCCGAGAAGCCATCATGTGCAATGTACTGACACCCATGAAGTCACAGGTGCCTGTTGATTTAGTGCAAAAATGATACTCAGCTTTAAAGAAACAATTATATTTCCATTTCCATATTGATTTGATTTCATGTATTTCTGTGATAGCATCACTTGTGACATACTTTGCCCTAGCACTGTCATAGAGTCATGGAGAAGTAGGGTTGGAAGGGACCTCTAGAGTTCATCTAGTCCATCCTCCTACCTGAGACAGGATCACCCCTATCCAAGCCATCCCATACAGCCATAATCAAAACTCTACATAAGACTACTGTCAACCCTGAAACAACATAGACCTAACATCCTAACCTGCCACAGTCAAAGCAGGGGAACCACAGCAGCCAATGTCCTGCTTCTATAAAATGTTGTCAATATACACTCAAGAGATCCTGGGCAGGGGGCCATGCCCTCTTCTACAGAGGAAGGCAAACCCCCCCCACAGTCCATACCAATCTGACCAAGGGGTAAAATTCCTTTCTTACCCTGAATAGGGCAATCGATCTGACCCTGAGTAGAAGGGCAAGATCCTCTAACCAAGAACCTCTGGCTTTGCTCCCAGCAGGAGAAATTCATATATTTATAGATTGCAAGGCTGAAAGGGACCTCAGAAGATCATCGGGTCCAGCCCCTTGCAACAGGCAGAAAAAACAACTGGGGTCAGGTGACCCCAGCAAGGTGACTGTCCAGTCTCCTTTTGAAGATTTCCAGGGTAGGCGATGCACCACCTCTGAAGGGAGCTTATTCCACAGTCTGGACACCCTAGCTGTGAAGAAGTTTTTCCTAATGTTCAGCCTGAAAGTCTTCCAGGAGTTTGTGGCCATTACTCCTGGTTTTCCCCAAGGGTGCCCTGGTAAACAGTTGTTCACCAAGCCCTTGATGTACATCCCTGATGTAACAGTAAGCCACTATCAAGTCCCATGTCTGCTTTCTCTTTTTCAGGCTGAAGAGTCCCAGGTCCCTCAGCCTTTCTTCATATGGCTTGCCGTGCAAGTCTCTGATCATACGGGTGGCCCTTCTCTGAACTCTCTGGAGCTTTACCATGTCCTTGTTGAAGTGTGGCACTCAGTACTAGAAGTAGTACTCCAGCTGCAGTCTCACCAATGCCAAGTAGAGTGGAAGAATCACTTTCCTAGTTTGCTGGAGATGCATCGATTGATGCATGCCAGGGTATTATTTGCCCTGTTGGCTACAGCATCGTGCTGCTGGCTAATATTCAGACTGTGGTCTATTATTACCTCCAGGTCCCTTTCATTTGTGGTGCTGGTCAGTTCGGCGTTGCCAAGCCTGTAGGAGTATAGGGGGTCTTTTGTCCCCAGATGGAGCACTTTACATGCCTTGACGTTGAACTTCATTTGATTCCAATCCACACAACTTGCTAGCCTGTCTGGGTCCGCCTGTATCTTCAGCCTATTTTCAAGCGTGACTGCACTTCCACGTAACTTGGTGTCATCAACGAACTTGGCCAGTGAGCTTTTCACCCCTGCAGTCAAATCATTGATAAAGATGTTGAAAAGTACTGGACCAAACACCGATCCCTGAGGGATACTGCTGCCCACTTGTCGCCAAGATAACACAGATCCATTCATTAGAACTGTCTGGGTCCTACCCCACAACCAGCTCCCTACCCACCTAACTGTCTCATGGTTAAGCTCACAGTCCTCAATTTTCTCATGAGAGCATCATGGGATACTAGATCAAAGGCCTTTTGGAAGTCAAGGTATACGATGTCAACCTCCTCTCCCTTGAGGCACACCTAGTTGAAGTCCCCAGCCTTAGTTGCACCCAAAGCCTCTGGGGAGGCTTTAAAACATGCTGACACATATAGCAGAAAAAGGGGGAGGGGCAGGAGCAACCAGCAAAGCCCAGAAGCACAGAAAATACCCATGGTAGAAAATAGGTATAGCTACACCTAAATCACCCCCAGCCAGTGGCTGTCCTATCTCTTCTTGAACATCTCCAGTGATGGAAAGTTCACAACTTCCCTAGGCAGTCTATTCCACTGCTTCACAATTCTAACAGCGAAGAAGCTTTTCCAGATATCCAATCTAAATTTACTTTGCTGCAATTTCAAGTCATTGGTCCACATCTTCCTCCCTGCAACTAGAGAGAAAAGGTGCTCTCTTCTTTATAGTAGCCCTTCAAACTTTTGAAGGCTCTTAAATACTTTTTCCACAAGCTGAACTTGCCTAGCTCCTTCAGTCTCTCCTTGTATGACTTGCTTTTCAAGTCCTTGATCACTTTTGTTACTTGCCTCTGGACCCTCTAACTTTTCCCAGTCCTTTTTAAAATGAGAGCCCAGAACTGCAGTGCCAAGTAGAGAGGCTGCACTATCACCTCCCATGTCTTGCACCCAATGCATCTATAGATGCAGCCCAAAACCACATTTGCCTTTTGTGTAGCTGCATCACACTGCAGAATCAGATTGAGTCTGTGGTCTGCCAAGACTCCCAAGTCCTTTTTCAAAGAGCTGTCATCCAACCAATTGCCCCCCATTTTCTATTTGTGTTTTTGATTATTCCTCTGGAGGTGTAGCACTTTGTATTTCTCTGCATTGAACATCATTCTGATAACTCTAGCCGAACTTTCCAGTCTGTCAAGATCCTTCTTAATTCAATGTGTTCAAAATCCGTCCCAATTTCATGTCTGCAGACTTGCTCAGGAAGCTGGAATTCTTAGAACATTTTTTACAAAGCACTTTGTATTTTTCCTTTAAAACTTAGTTACTCTTCTTTTTCATAGGGATCATATTTTTCAGTTAAGCTGTTTCTTTCACCTTTACTGGCACTGCTAGACTTGGTTAATCGTATATCTTTGTAAAATTGTTTCAGTGCAGCAAGACTGTAGTTTATTTATTGCCTTCACAATACTGTTGCAAAGATTTTAGAAATCTGCTCTCTTTCTATGATACTTCTGTGTATTTTTCTTCTTTCTAGAGATATTTTACGTTCTGTTAAATTATAAACAAACTCAGATGAGTAATTGGCACATGCTAGAATCTGTTCTTACCCATCTCAGCTTATATACTTACAAGGAGCTCTTAAGAAGGACTGATTAAATAGAGCAGTCATTAAATAGTGAACAAAATTAAAGAATTTTTTTTGAAACCCAAAGAAAAATCTCTCATAGATATTTTTGAAAAATCATATGCCTTACTTATCATGGTGGATGAGTATTATTTTAAAAAAAAAAAAAAAAAAAAAAAAAAAAGAAAACCACATTGCTCAGATTAAGAGATATATACTGATACATAGTAGGACACATTTTTCAAGTGCAATGTATGGGATTTAATCTCAAAAGTTTCCTGTAATATGAATTGGAACGTGGTAAGGGAGTTTGGCATCCATTCCTCAAGACTGCATTAAAAAAATTTAAAAATTCAAAACACCACTTAAAGTTTCAGATGACCAACAGTGGACCTGTCTGTCATGTCACTTGCCAAATGGAAGGACTTATAACAGGGGTGGGCAAAATATGGCCCACGGCCGCACCGGCCTGCCAGGCCAGTCTATTCGGCCCATGGGGCCCCTAAAAAAATTTAGAAAAATGTATATTTATCTGCTCCTGGCTGCCTGTCAAAGATGACAGGAGACAGGGGCAGTAGGACCCAAGGGAAGCTGGCAGGACTCACCAGCAAGGCCAGCCCAGCCCTGGCCCACTCTCAGCCCCCTCCCACTCCCCATCCTCCCCCCAACCGGGAGTCTCTGCCTGCTGTAGCTTTCACTGCTTCCCTGCCTGCCTGCTGGCCACTCCAGTACCACATGGGCCGTGGCTAAATTGCCAGAGCACAGGACCCATGCTGGTACCCCAGGGCCAGGAGTGGGAAGGTGTATGTGCACTTGCACATGTGTGGATGTGTGCATGTGTGTGCCTGTCCCAGCAATGAAAGAGAGAGAGAGGGTTCATAGGGTGAGTTCCACACACACACACACTCCACCTCACACTGCCATACACGTAGACCCCCACACCCTCTCACACATCCCAGCCACCCTTCCCCCACGTACATTCCCCCACAAACCCCCTACCCACCCACACCCGACATATCCACCCACACACTCACATGCTTCCTCACCCTACCCCCACACCCTCCCCCACACCCCAGATACCCATACACTAACAGCCCCCCACAAACCTATACCCATGCTTCCCACCCCCCCCACAACATACAAGGGTAAGACTTCATTTTACGCTACCATGCAATTACCTCTGTGTACACTACACAAACACATGGAAATCAGGACAAAAATATTTTATAAATCAAATTAATGAATGTTGTAGATGTTAGCTTTTTAGGATATAATTTGGTATTTCTCTCGTTCTGAGATGGCAAAAACCCTTGCTGAAAGGAGTATTTCCGGGGGCAAGGGGAGGGAGTTCTGGTGACAAAGGTCAGAGGTTAGGGGGAAAGAGTTCCAGTCACAAGATGGCCACCAGGGGGCAGGGCACCTGTTAAGGGGGTGGGGGGCTACCAATGTGGCCTTCGACAGCTTTCCAAAACTCAGTAAGCAGCCTTCCACCCAAAATAAATTGCCTGTCCCTATCTTAAAAGCACAAAAGCAATGGCTAAGAACACCATGAATCTTACCATTTCCTGCTTGCATCATAAGCAAACGCATGCTACTTTTCAGGTGTAAAGAAATACATATTTCATCACAACACAATAACCTTAGCTCTGTCCCATATCATCTATTGGTATTTTCATGTACTATTTTTGTTGTTAGGTATTGATAACTAAATATTATCTGTTGAGGTGTATCATGAGATGGTTTAGAGAGAAGTCTGCCCAGAGCAGGAACTGAACTAGATGACCTCTAAAGTAATTCAGAAATGCGTAAGAGTTTCCTATACACCATATATATCTATAAGTATATGTTTATGTGTATCTCATGTATCCCATTGTGTATATCATGTATCCTATTTAACTTAAGGTGTGTGCGTGTGCACATTTGTGTACACACACACACACACACACACACACACACACGTTAAATAGGATACATGACATACAGATTTACATGATATATATATTTCACACACAATATATTCACATGCACACAATTTAATTGTTGGTAAAATCTCTGTGGAATACTGGTGTTAACATTGTGCAACACGCTATGGTATTCTTTTTCTATAGAGCAATGGTGCAAGAACATCAGTTCCTACAGAGATCTATTGCAAAAAAGAACCCTCTTATGACATCAATAGGAAGAGGTTTGGGTCCAAGTCTCATTGATTTCAGTAGGAACACCACAGAAGTTTTCAAGGATGTTTGTCTATATCCATAAAAAAACATTTTTGAACAAGTGACATAAGTGACACAAGTTAGGCACAAGCAAACATCTATAATCAGAGTAATTTAATGCACACTCGGTTAATTTCCTTCTACCTTTGCAGAAGTAATCACTACTTCCTAAAGAATAAGACTAAGCATTTTCAAGCCAAATCACTTATTCAAATTCAAGTCTAAGGGAAATAGAAGTTAGTCGCAACCTTTAGCAAGGAGAAGCTGTTCCCTTTGTATTTTGGTCCTAAGTCCTGGCTGTAGGCACCCCTACATTGTTACCTGCTATGGGTTGTGCCTCATCCAAAGGCATTATATCTCAGGGTCTGCAAGAGAATAATTCTGCTGTAAACTTCACAGGCTTGGAAATCCTCCAGTTTTCTAGAGGTTTAAGCCTGGAAAATCTGTTGATTATTTGATTTTTCCCGTTCAGCAGGCTGTCTAATGGCAATAGCTCTCCTTCTCTACCCCATTTCCACAGTGTCACGGCAGGGTCCTTTAGGAGGGCTGTGATCTCCTCGAGGTCCCTCGCTCCGTGTCAGGCCGGCCCAAGGGCACCCTCTAATTCTCGCCCGCCATGTCTTGTTGGAAAAATATAAGATTGGGAGGCTGCCTTGTGTCTTCCCTGGGCACGGCTGCTCGGGACCTCTGTCCCCACGGTTCTTCCGGACCCCCCGGGGGTCTCCCGTTACAATGGGTGCTTCCTAGGCACCCCAGCCTTATGGGCTATGCATGGCTCCTACCTCCCCTGATACCACGCCCCAAGCCTTGCAGATGGGAAAGACGTTGTTAGGTCTGCACGCCCGCTTCCCGGGCCTCCTCTATAGTGTAGCCCACTCTGGGCTCTCTCTTGTGCCCAGCCTCTCACTGGGACTCTCGTCCACTCTGGGACTTCCCTGACGGTGTGGTCCCACTCAGAGACTCTCTAGCAGGCCTCCAGTCCTACGGGCCAACCGCATGGGTGCCCTCTCTGACCCCGGCTCACCGCGCTGCTACTCCCCGACTTCTTTGGGGCAACCGCAATGCCCTGCCTCGGTCTGAGGGGTGTTGCCACACTAGCCTGTGGCCGGGCTCCTCAGTATCACCCCGCTCTAGGGCTCCTCAGTATCGCCCCTCCCTGGGGCTGGAGTCTACACACCCCGCAAGTGATGCCCTTGCTGGCTTCTGCTGTGCCCGTCCTGGGCTCTCTAATATGGCACTCCCCCTCTTTGGGGCTCGCCGTGCCCCCACGGGGCTTCTCAATAATACAATGTGGCACTCCCCCTCTTTGGGGCTTGCTGTGCCCACCCTGGGCTTCTCAATGAAATCGCCCCTCGCTCTGGGGCTGGGGTCTATGTACCCCACATGCGATCCAGGGTCTATGTCCCCTGTCTGCAACCTACTGGTTGCGCCCACGACCCACTGGCCGCGCTCCTCGCCGCCAGTTGCTCCTGCACTGGCGTGCAAGCTGCGCCTTCACTGGCGCTATGAAAATAATGCGCCCTCTTGGCGCTAGACTGCGCCCTCACTGGCGCTAGGGCACCCCACACTCTCTGGGGTCCCTATATGAGGCACCTATGAGGTACCTATGATTGAGGCCTCCTCCAACCCCTACAGCCTCACCCAAGCCTCCGGGTGTAATAACACAAACACAACTTCAAGCCTCCCGGCTATAACTCCAAACACAACCCAAAGCCGCCTGGCTATAAGTTAACATCATGGCTTAACCTTCGCTCGAGCAGTACTTGCTGTTAGCCTCAGGAGCTCCTGCCTCTCTGGCTGCTGGCAGAGAACTGCCAGCCTGGCCTCAGCCCTGGGCTTTATAAGGGCCAGGCCCTGCCCCCTTCTGGCCAGCTGATACTTATCGGTTGCCCTGGCAACCTGCAGCTGTGCTCGTTACCCTGGCAACCCTCAGCTGCGGCTATGTTCCACCAGGGCGCTCTCTCTCCCCCTGGCAGTTTCTCCTCTCTAGGAGCAGGCACTAAGGTGCCCTGCGACACACAGTTTCTAAATCAACTTGCATGCTACATTTTCCAGTGCTTACCTGAATTCCTGCTCACTCTATTTCACTCACTTGGAGCTTGGGCTGCTCTGTGATCATATTACTGCTCTGGTTCTCACCTTGTTCGACTCAAGGCACCCCTTGGGAAATACCAGTTCCTACCTTTCACATATTTTTTTGACTACAGAAAAATGATAGAGCAATTCTTCTGTTGCAGAGAACTCAGAAACACCACAGCAGATCAGAATGGTCTGATTCATTATGGACCCTGGATCATTCTGGATCATTCTGTTTACATTCACTAGATCAACTTCCCCTTATTATCTGCTCCAGGGCTGTGAGAGAGAACCCATTAAAATTTCATTCCCATCCCTTTCCCCCCCCCCCCCCAACCCTTCCTCCCACCCCAAGGCAAATAAATCATTTAGGCCTGAAGCAATATTAAAGTTCACCTGTCACTCGCTTTTATTCTTATTTATCAATGCCCTATTCCCTCCTGGACCTGTTTGTTTGCCTGGCATGTATTTAAGGAGTGTATTATTTATCTACACTTCTTTTTCAGATATTATCTCAGTTTCTACACTTCATTCCTTTGCTACATTCTTGCACCAATTTCAGTTTTGTCTTTATACTAGGTCATCCTTTTCCTTATGGCAATTCCAGATATTGGAAGAAGGCCTGACTACTGAGCTCAGAGAAAAGCACAAATGGGACAGAGCCTTTTGCTAGGAGAAGCTGAGGTTGTAAGCATGGGTCTTCCCATTTACTTCAGTGGGCTTTAGATAATGCCTTTGAGTTCCAGAATTTTTGCTGAAGTCCTCCTTTGTTCAGACATGCTCCTGTTCTTGGGCAGCAGCTGTTCATTATTTCTGATGTATTCTGCCATGGACTCCCCAAGATCTGGTTCTTTAAATAGAATCTATTCCCTTTCTTCCTCATCAACTGCTTTAGGAAGAATGGAAAAGTGCTTCTCTCTCCCTCCCTTTGATTGCCTTGGTTTCCATACCCCATTCCACTAATTTGACATTTTTTTTTGCCACCTGTCAAAAACAGGAAATTGGATTTGACCTAGATTACGATCTCTAAAAATAATTATTGGTACTGAGCACTCCCATCTCTTCGTAATCTGAGTATTCATTATCGTGTTGATTAATTCTTATGACAGGATGGCATAGGATACCCATGAGAGATGAGATTTCCTCACTTAACTAATTCCCATGTTAAGTTTGAATACCTTCAGATAGAAAAATGCACAGTGCTCATGTACAACCATCAAACAACTTTGTTTTTTAGTGGAGGATTCTTTCAGCAAAGTTATTTTATTTCCTTGTATAACATGAATCAAGTTCTGCATTTAAATGTGAAATGAAAAGAACTTGTGAATAAACCTATTTTCCTTAAGCCCCTGGATCAATCAACTACAAAACCAGAGTAACACATTTGAAATACAATTTAAAATATATAGACAAGGAGATTCATTGGATTTACTTTAGTTCAGGATTTTTGTCTACAAATGGATAATATCTCAGCTTCACTGAAGATGTGGTATTTTAACCTTTACTCATAGGCAGTATAAACTATTCATGTAAAATCAGTAGCCACATAAAACAAATATAGCCAAATAAACAACTAAAAATGCCAGAAAATAATCTGATTAAAGTGCTTGTGTTACTAACGCATACAAGAAAAGTGCAGAACCATGAACTTGGGTCCTGGAAGACAAGTGAAGAAGGCTTTCAAAGAGCTAATATTGCAATATAATTGTCATTTTAAAATCAATATGTTCTGTAACTGATTTAGTGTTTTAAAAAGTTATTTAAAACTTACAGGGACTTTCTAAGTTACCTTAAAATGTTCTATAAATATGGTCTCCTTAGAAAGGGTATTTGCATTAGGTTCGAGTTATTGATTATTCCATTATTGCAAGGAAACAAATGGGATTTCCTTGTCATTTCAAACTTAATTCTCCTCACTCTCCTTTTTTCTAGTAAAACAAATTTCTAATACATGTAAAGCTTCCTGCTGTTTCTAGTGATTCATCTGTTTCACTTTGCCCTTACACAGTGCTTCTGGAAGCAATGAATTTCAGACAAAAGCTGCTGGGCTATATTCTGCTCTCACTGAGGTCTTGGACACACAGTTCCTTAATGCCAGTGTAATATACATTAGTGTTGTGTGCTAATGTAAGTTACATTGATGTCTGGAGTGGACAAAAGACCACTTTCCCTGGATAACTGCTAAAGTAGGTGTCATTATCCTGCCTCACTAATAGGTGGTAAGATCCTGTAATACCCTGTTTGCTTTCACTCAAAGGCTACTTCAAGACAGAATCAAACATCCAGTGCCTACACCCTATAAATTATACCAGTAGTTTTACCCTTGATGCCAGATCTAGAAAGTTACTCTGGTGTAGGGCAATCCATTGTATGTCTGATCTTTACACCAGTGTAAACATGCCGTATCTCCAGGCCTTTAGATTAATGTGTATTCCAGTGTAAACCCATGGGATTACTTAACATTTACAATGGCATAATAAAAAACATGATTTAGCCTGCTTTTTTTACCTATGCCCATTCAGCACGCTGGAAGAGAGGTAGCACCAGTATCATTATCAAGGGCTTCTTATTGTACAGTTATGGTGTTAGGATAGAAATTTCCTCTGAATTTTTTGGGTGCAGCTTATCCGTTCCTCCAGCATTTCTGCCTTGATTTTCCTATTGCCAAATTTGGAATGAAACCCTGGATTCCTCTGCCCACTGACAAACTTCCATTTAAGCTTGTCATTTGAGCTCCCATTTGAACTGCCAATTGGCAGTTTCTAGAGCTCTCCAAACACCAGCCTGCAGCTGGATTAGATTTAAAGCAGGGTACCAGCTTGATCAAGCAGAATGGAAAAGGTGATATTTTAGGCTAAAAGAAATCAGAAGCAATTTCTCTGTAGTTGAGCCTCTACCTTAGAACTATTTATCTTAGTTCTTTCACTTGTCATGGACAACATATTCTACATTTCTGAGGATCCAATGGTTGGCAAGGTTTATGCCTTTCATTTTACACTCTATCTTTGCTGCTTTATGCCAAAAATTCCAGATGGTCTCTTAACCATTGTGCATTGCATTTATTCTGCTAGTGGAGCCCAGAGTTGCGTGATTCCATATGAATGCCATTACTAGCCATCAAATTAGGGAACCTGCAGCTACTCCTTGCCCTTTATATCCAGAACAGCGACTTAGTAAATGAGAGTATAATTATCATGATATTTACATCACATCCCATTATGAAGCCCATCAACCAAATTTGCACATCCATAGTGCAACTGCTTATTGGAAATTGTCCTTCGTAATTGCTAAAATAGACCTCATTATCTTATACCGGAAGGTGATGGTTGTGGCACAAAAGTATCAATATACACATCCAGCAGATATTATGCACATAAAGCCAAATCCCGAGGTAATATAAATCAGTATAGCTCCATTGAACTCAAAAGGATGCCAGCTTATGGGAGCTTCAGACTAGCCCGTTGCTCAGGTGTGGTACCGTGCAAAGTGAGCATGGTGTGTGTGAGGGTTCGGCCAGGCCTGCAGTAGGCCACAAGGAGCAACCTGAGTGTCAGCAGGGCGGAGGTACAAGTTACCAGAGCCAAGAGGGGAGTTGCAAGAGATGTAGTCTGAGATGTAAGACAAGGTCAGGTGCCAGGAGTCCGACAACCAATGTCAAGTCCCAAGGAAGATCTGAGGTCAGGGTCAAGGAAGCCAAGCTGCTGGGGACACCAGAGAGAGCAGGGTCCATGCTGAGGTTCAGGACAGATCCAAGATCAGGGTCAGAGAAAGCTAAATCTGAGTGAGGAGCCAGGAGAACCAGAGAACAGCACATGTGAGTCTTGCCACAGACTGAGGTTGTATGAAGAAGGTGTGCTTGAAACCTAAGGCTGCAGGTGTGTTTATAAGGGGTGAGTGGCACTGTCAGCAGCCAGTCCAGTTGCAGGGAACTAGGGCAGTCACATTAGCCAGGGATTAGGGGCAGGTGTGACTACTCAGGTACTTGACCAAGCTGGGCATGCCCAATCAGTGGCCCTGACAGTATGGCAGTCTTATATATGATCTACATTTGGACAAGTTCAGTATATCTTTGGACAACTCAGGTCTTTTTTCCTCAGTGACTCTCAGACTCACTTCTTGTCTGCTGTGGGCTTTTCTAGGTCCCAGTTCTTCAACTCACTGGGTATCTTCCATCTCTCCATCTGACTGTTCTGTTCCTTCCCCCTCCCCATGCCTGGTCTCTTACTGCATGCATCTACTCATTAAAAAATGTGCTCCAACAGAGACAAGCAGGTTTTGGCAAATAACATTTTATGGGTCTATGTGCTGCTTCCTGCTAATGTGAAGTTTGCTTTGTGTAGCTATAAACAAATGGAAACAGCTTTCCTGTACCCTAACGTAATACCATTCTTGCAAGAGTGAGGCAGCATAAAAGGAACGTGGGGGGAGGGGAAAAAGGGGGAGGAGAAGGGTTACATACACGTGGAAGGTGAGATTTATAATTCTGCAGAGACTAAGAATAAAAATATAAATGCATTTTCATTCCAATGTGCCTTTATTGCTTTGATTTAAAGCTAGAGCAGGCTGAAGTGACCTTAAATCATCCTGGGTTTATACCATTAAAAAGTCACATGTGGAACGTTCATCTTAGTGCATTTTAGTATCTCTCCAAATAGACATCCATTGGGGATCCTCAGCTTCAAGAGCCTGAGATCAGGATGATATTGACTAGAAATGCTCCTTCCTCAGCTTCAAGAGCCTGAGAGCAGGATGATATTGACTAGAAATGCTCCTTCCTCAGCTTCAAGAGCCTGAGATCAGGATGATATTGACTAGAAATGCTCCTTTAAACTACAAGATAAGTCAGAATTTCTGAACACTAAGAAAAAACAATTTGCTAAATTCCCATTTCTTCCTCTAGTCTTTGCACTTGATGGCTAACTCCTTTGTTTAATGTCATAGTGTTCTGTCTCCAGGTGGGAGGGTGGCGTCTTCTTGAGCCAATATCCCTGCTGTCTACCGATCAGACAGCAGGAGCTGTTCTGTTAAGAGCCTGGCAGCTGGCACATTTTCCTTCCCCAGCAGGAGACTGAGGATTTCATGTTTTTTAACACAATCCACCAGCTGGGATCATGTCTCCTGGTAAGCAGTCAAATACAAAACTGCCAACCTCCCCCACAAAACACACACACACACACACACACACACACAAAAGCCTGAAGTTCAACCATATAGCAAGCACATTCTTAAGAGTGCTCTAAAACCAAGTAAACCAGTGTTCCTTTTTTTACCAATAGCCTCAAGTCCTTCACTGGAAAGAAAAGATATGGCTCGACCATCAAGCAAGAATCCTTCGACCTGGACCGTTGATGATGTGATATGGTTTGTGAAGGATGCAGACCCACACGCGTTAGGTCCACATGTGGAGCTTTTCAGAAAACATGTACGTAGGATGTTGGCCATGAAGTAACTGAGATATTTCAGCTTAGTCCATTGATCCCTGACTTCACCAAGTGAGATCTTGCAAGGCAATGACCATCCTCAACTCCCACTGGCTGCCAGTGGGAACTGTTTTGTACTCAGAAGCTTGTACAATAAGAACCTTCAAAGGGGCTCAGAGTAGTTTTGTGTTTTCTGGAGCCCTTGGGCAGGCCTGTAAGATCCTTATTACCTCCTGATAGAACACTGACTACTTCTAACCCTGTCAGTTCAAAATGTTTCTCTTTTAAGCTTCACATAGCCAAGAATTGCCAAAGCAAAGTGCCTGATACTTATTTCTACTGCTAGGGTGGTGTAAGAAGCCCTGCTATACTTAAGAACTGGGCCCAAAAGTAATATCTGTGATTCTACCCTAAGAGCATTTTATATGGCCTCCAAATATCTAGGCAGGAAAAGCCCAAATCAGGTCAGTACCTCACTTATTCCACAATGTTATGTATCTAACAGATGCTCAGTCTTCTTCTCTCTCACTCAAGATGATGGCAATCTTCTGTAGCATAAATAACTTAGAGTGTGGGCACCTATATTCACATAAGTATAGTCTTTCTTTACACTACTGTAAATGTGGAGTAGACACTAGGGCTGTGTGAAGCTTTGGTCCCTGATTCAATTCGGCGGAGATTTGGCCTGGTTTGGTGGCCGAATCTCCGAATCCAAATTGAATCTGGAGACCATTTAATCTCTCCGAATCGAATTGGAACCCTCTGAATCAATTCAGAGAGATTCAGAAAGATTCGGTGATTCGGACATAGACACAACTTTAAATGTTTTTTCTGCATACCTCTAGGTAGCTGGCAGCTCGTGAATGCTGTGATGCTGGGGCAGATGGAGTATCCCACGGAAGCGCAGGGGGCTCCCCAGCATGGTTGGCAGCAGACCCGGAAGTGGACCAGAAACACTTCCGGTACACTTCCGAGTCCGCCAGAGAGCACATGGGAGGGCCCCCCATGCCCTCCTGGCTCAGTGACTGGTGCCTCCTGGGTCTGGGGGGCACCCGGGGTCCCCCTGTGGCCAGTTGCCAAGCTGGGGGGACATGGGGGGGGGCCTCCCGTGCACACCCCAATGGACCCAGCCCCCCCACACTCCTGTGGGACACTCCATCCACCCCAGCATCACAGTGTTCACAAGCCATGCTGGTACCTCAAGGTATGTAGAAAAACATTTAAAGCTGTGTCTATTTCCGAATCACTGATTCCCCAAATCAGTACTGAATCTTCAGATTCAGATTCGGCTGAATTGAATCAGGAACAGTGATCCAAATCAACAACACGAATCACTGCCCCTGATTCGGGCCAAATCCAAATCCAAATCGAATAGGACCTGTTTCGCACACCCCTAGTAGATACACAACCCTACACTAGTCTAAGCTACTCAACTCTGGAGTAAAGTTACCCTTTAGAAACTCAGAAGCAACTATGCATTGATGTAAGCTACACAAGTGTATGGACTGTTTATCCACAGTTCTATTGAATTTTATTCCCAGCTAGCCATTTGCTCAATTAAATGAATCCATTACTGGCTTTCATGCCAACCATTGATGAGGTACTATAATAGTCCATATTTTGGGCAGCTCTCTCAGAAAGGCGGATTGTCTGTTCTATAATTTATAATTTAAAACAGTAAGACCAAGTTACATCAACATTACTGTTTTGTATGTCCACGCTCTTACCCCTCTAGCAACCTGATTTCTAAAGGAAAAATAAATGGTAAACATATGTCTGATGATGTGTTTTTTCTCTTGTATTAGATAGTGATGGACAGCCACATGCCCAAGAGTGTGATCCTTTTGCCCACTTCAGCTTGATCAAATTTGTCTCCTACCGTAATTCCCCTTAAAGTTAGAGGCCAGAGATTAACATCTAGGGTTCATAAATAAGATCTAAATTAGAAGTGTACCAATACACTGGTTTGATATCAGATCAGCACCAATATAAAGAAAAATCAACTGTGTTGGAAATCGGTTGTTTTTGCTTGATGCGGCCAATAATGTGGCCGATAAATGCCCCATGCATGTGTGCAGCTACAGCACGCATGGGGCTAGGAGCACAGCCTGGCAGCTTGGAGAGCTGCCCCTGGACAAGCTGTGGCTCTGTCCCAAACCCACCCCGCCCCACCCCAGCTGGACAGCCCCTGCCCCTGCCCCAAGCCCACTCCTTCCCTCACAACAGGAACCTTGATCTACCCCCCCAAGCCACGTCCCTTCCTTTCCTAAAAAACAATTTCTTCTTGTCTTTTACTTGGGTTGCCATCTTCAGCTCCATGGTAGCTTTGGCCCGTCTAACTGCCTCCCTACAAGCACGAGCAGAGGAGGTATATTCGTCTTTGGTGATCTCTCCCTGTTTCCACTTTTTATGTGCTCTCCTTTTGGCCCTTAGGCTGCCCTGGATTTCTCTGGTCAGCCAGGGAAGCCTCCTGGCCCCTTTCCCTCTTTTGCCTCGCTCGGGAATCATCTTGCTTTGTGCCCGAAGGATCGTTTCCTTAAGGCACAGCCACCCTTCTTGGGCTCCCATCCCTTCAAAACTCCTACTTTGCAGTGCGCCCTTGACTAATCGCCTGAGTTCATTGAGATCAGCTTTCCTAAAGTCTAGCACTTTCACCCTACTAGTTACCTTACCCACTCAACATCTTATGGTGAATTATATTATTAGGTGATCACTGTCCCCCAGATGGCTACCAATCTGGAGGTCCCCTACCATGTCATCCCCCGTTGCCAATACCAGATACAGTATGGCATTCCCCCTAGTGGGACCGTGTACCTCCTGTGTCAGGTGGAGGTCCTGTACACAGGTTAGAAACCTGTGTGAGCGGTGGGACTTTGCTGTCTGTGACTCCCAGCAGATGTCCGGGTAGTTTAGGTCCCCCATGACTACCGCCTCTTTAGCTTTTATGGTCTCCGAGAGTTGCCTCAGGAGCCCCGAATCTCTTTCTTCCCCTTGGTGTGGGGGTCTGTAGCAGACCCCTACCACCAAATCCCTTTCTCCTTGCCCCCCATGTAGCCTAACCCACAATCCTTCTACTTCCTCATCCCTGGATTCTGTCTTGATGAGGGTTGATGTATATTGCTTCCTGTCATAGAGCGCAACCCCTCCCCTTTTCTTCCCCACCCTGTCCTTTCTGTACAATCTATAGCCCTCAATATGTACTGCCCAGTCATGGGATGAATCCCACCAGGTTTCTGTTAGCCCCACTAAGTCATAGGTGTTTAGTGCAAGCAGGAGCGCTAGTTCATCCTGCTTGTTCCCCATGCTCCTAGCATTATTATATAGGCACTTGAGCCCTGCGACTGGTGCCTTTGCTGCCCCCCCGCTCTGAGTCCCAAGGGGCCCATTGTTTCTTACCTTCTCGTTTCTTACCTGTGCTGTAGTGCTGGTCTCCCCATGGCTTTCAGGTTCCCAATGCTCTCTTTCTTCAGGCTGGGCTGTCCTTGTGGGTGCCACATGGTTTGGTGGTCCACAGCTTCCCCCGCCCTCATCTTCCCCTCCCCCCGACGAGCCTAGTTTAAAGCCCGCTGGAGGAGATCCGCCAACCTAGAAGAAAACACACGCTTACCTTTGGGGGACTGGTGAAGCCCATCCCAGCTGAGCATGTCCCTCATCGTAATGTGCGGGTCATTGTCCAGGAAGCCGAAGCCTGCCTCGAGACACCACTGCCGAAGCCACCAGTTGGTTTCTCGGATGCAGTTCTCCTGCTGTCTTCCGCGTCCGTTCACTGGTAGGATGGAAGAGAATACCACCTGTGGATAGAGAGAGCGTCATCAGCATCCCAAGTCATAAAGGGAGATCCCTACTCTTCTTTACCCAAAGAGAAAATTTTAGTATTAGACTGAAAAGTCTGTCTAGTATAAAAATGTCAGATTTTTATTTTGCCATATAGCAAGTGATTATATGATTAAAAAAAAACAAAAAACACAGGCTAGGGCATAGTGCTCTGAAGTATGAGATGTAGTTAACCATGTTTCTCTGAAGTAAAATAGAAGGCAAAATAGATTTGTACCTTATAGACTAACCAAAGTTGACATGTATAGCACAAACTACAGCTCACTTTATCTACTTAGGTCAGTCTATATAAGATGCAAATCTACCCTGCTCTGAAGTACTATCAGCAGTACCTAGGTCAACAGCATTATAGGATTCCATATAGCACCCATAGTCCAATAGCATTTATGGGACCAAGTTAAAAGGCACTCAACACCAAGCTAAAGGTCACTAAAATCTTCCTTGTTATCCATTGCAAAGGACAATTTTGTATATTTATAGAAGCTACAACACACCTCAATTCAGTTAAGCCATTGAGTTTTTATCCCTGCAGTTTTTCAACCTTCAAATCTAGTGTGGAGATCCCAGAAGTGAGGGACAAGTGATTAGTCCATTAACCTTAGCCATATTTTCCTGTATATTAATTTTTTTCTATGAAGAAGGTGCATAATTTACTTTGAAGCACTTAAAGTCAAGGCCCAAAAGTACCTGAAATCACTGTTCGTCAACTAATCTTAGCCTTGGCACTGCAGGTATAGCAGGTAGGTGCCATCAAAAGGAAGGGGGAAAACTAGAAAAATCAAAAGAATGTCATACTATCTACTGCTCTATTATTTTAAAAGCAACTATCAGGGCCTGCGCATTAATTTACACTCACTATGACTAATTCTTTAAATTGGTGTTGGGAGATAATCCCCATGACCTGGTCTACCTCCACAACATGGAAACAACCAAGGAAGGCCGTGACTGATACTACTATGAACTTTCTCTGTGTTTTTTCCTCAAGGAAGGCACCTTTTACATGTGACCAAGCAGGAATTCTGTCAGGGGTGGCTACTGAATCAATGGATCTCCCACCTCCCCTACCGTCGTCTTTGCTTCAGCCAGTCCCAAGGGAGACTTTCTGTAGTTGAAAGCCTGCAGCAGGGTCACAAGCTGAGGAAAATCTAGCCCATAATTTAAAGGTCACTGGAGAGGACACAGCCCATAGCATGCAGAGTGATCTAACAGTTGCACTTCTGGAAATGAGTGCAAACTATTTCACAGTGATTTCTCAGTAAAAAGAAAAAGCAAGAGTGATACCCAGGAGAGCAAGAGCAAGAGGAAATAAAGAATTAAGGAATGAATACAAGAAGAATTAGCAATAGCAAACCAAACCAAGAGGGTGCCAAGAAGTGTCACAGTCTGATAGTTTAATTATGGTCAGTGATTGGCAAACATATACGTAAAGGAGGCTAAAACCTTTGAGTTTAAAGCAATTAAACCCAGTCACTGAGAATTACAACCTTTGTCTTCCAGTGATGGATACTGTAATTGTAAGCACATATCTTTTCCTAGATCTTCTTCATAATTATTATCTTAGCATTGTTTCAGTAGCCTGACCCTCTCTTCAATAGTGATTGCATCTGGTGACCTTGTTGGGAGGTGAAGCCTGTGTTTCCAGCTTCTCAAATAAGACAAATAAATTAGAAAAGTGGCCTCACATTGCATTTTGAACTCTTTTAAATACTAAAGGTCATCCTGCAAATGAAATTAAAATAATTACCAGCAAGAAAGCGGCCAATAAAATCAATTTCTCATGATTTATGGACTTCTAAGCAAGAATGGAGTTTGAACTTCAACCTCCTAGCAAGCTTTCCATCCTGAAAAAGGTCTTAGCAGATCATCAGAAATGCCCAAGTTGATATAGCAAAAAATGTACCAGGATATTGCAAGGCTAGGAAAGTAGGATGGGTCAATCAGTCACATGGAATACCATCACTGGAAACAAACAGGCACAGCTGAATTTTCTTAGTGCTAATGTGCAAGAAAAAATAGCACATAGAAAGAAAACTCTACTGAAATAGATAACCAGGTAAATGTTCAGCAAGGAGAAATGAATGAGCAGATACTTGATAAGATCAGAAAGTAGAGATGGAATCCAAAAAGGGAACATGGAAGCTCTATATTGAAGGTTCATAGTGGATTGGCTGCAGCTATAAAGGACCAGTAAAGACCTCACCATCCAAAAGAATGAGTAAGATGGGTAGAGCACTTTCATTACATACTGAAAAGGCCTCCTCCTAAAAAAAAAAATGCAACCTTGACAACACAGATTAGATGGAAGAACTTGAAGTTAATTGTGAGGAAATCACCTTGAAAGAACTTGAGGCAGCTGTCAACAAAGTAAGAACTATAAGGCAGCAGATTGGAGTCTGCACAATATAACTGTAGGTCTGCTCAAAGCAAGGAGCTATTACTCTTCAATCAGGTGTGGGAGACAGACAGTTGATAAGTATCTGTCAACCCCAGAAGAATGAAAAAAGGAGTCATCATAAAGAGATCTAAGTAATTGTAAAATCTGGTGTTGAATTATGCTACTGCTAGTCTCAGGGAAACTGGTGCCATTTTTCTGAATAGAATCCACAATGCTGTTGACAACAGATTTTTGAGGATAAACTTGTTTCCATTGCATTTGTTTTTGTATTGCTCCTATCTTCAGACTAGGCAATTTCATCAAACAAAGCAATGAATAACAGCTGCAACTCATTTTAAATATGGAAGCCTTTGATAATGTGGACATACTAGAAATCTATAGATTCCTTCCTTAAATTATCCAAAAACTTCCAGAGTCTTGATCAAAATGCCAAATGCACTGTGAGCTGCAGCCAGGAACTGATTGGTTGGATATTACCAATGAAATTAGGCAAGGATGTGTCCTCTTTAATTAGGCAAGGATGCTATGCAACAGAGCACTGTTATGGAAACTGCATTTCTGTGGGTAAGAAGAGTGCATGGAGACCTGGATTTTGCTGATAATATCTGTTCTTGAACACATCAATAGGCCAGTAGCCTTGTTAGACCTGCTAAACACTTGGGTGCAATTTCAGTGGGTAAATAGCATGCTCAGAAGACATCTGCTTCAGCTGCTTGCTCTATGGCAACCTCATTCTATCTGGGAAGGTGTGTACATCATGTGTGCAAGATGTTAGTCACAGAAAAAGCATAAGTGGTGGCTATTTGATTAGTGGAGGATGTGCCACCTACTTCTCAACCCAATAACCTAGTGATTTGAGCACTTGCAATGAAGCAGAAACCCCAGGTTCTAGGGCTCCTTCAGCCAAGAGAGGGTTTGAACAAATATGTCCTACTTCCTGGGACTGTGGGCTAGACAGTACCAGTACTCTCCACCCCTAATGCCCTCAGCACTAAGCTATGAATTTTAGTTATATTGTCCTAAGTATATTCCTATGCAGACTGGAGTCATAAAAGAGCAACAAGTCTATCCAAGGGAAGCTAGACTGTTTTCACTGAATATTCAACATAAAAGAGGCAAACAAAATAAAGAATGCCCAGATCCGAGAAAAGGCACAATTATCTTGAGCTGTGTGAACTGTTATGACTAACTTAACTGGGCCATGTTCTGAGAATGCCAGATAGCCGGCTCCCCAAAACAAGCTGTATTTTCAGTAGCCCAAGCCATAAGAAAAACAAGTTGACCCAGAAGAGCATCCTTCACAGTACATTCAGGTTTAAAACAGCAATTTTACAGATTAACAGCCTAAACAGATTAAGGACTTGACTCAGGGTAGGACTAGTTGGAAAAAATGTCTTCTGCCTTATGTACCTGGTGATGCAAGTCAGGCAGAGCTGAGAGTCAATTGACTTCAAGGCCTTTGTAATCTACCTGATCCCTCCTAAACTCTTCATTCCACAAATGTTAAAAAACCCATTTCTTTTTTTCAATGGTCTTGATGCTCTGCCAATCAAGCTAGGCTTTGTTCTGCAAGGCTGCTGTCTACTAGCTGATCCTGGTAATGAAGTTCCTATTTCACAGTCCTGCAAATTTGTTTTTACTCATTCTGATTAAGTTATTTATATTTGTTTCTGCTTCAATTTTAAACTGAATAATATAGCCTGAGGCTCCTAGCATATTAGTAAAGCTTCTTGTTTATTTTTATCTGGAGAAATGTGTGTGTTGTTTTTGCTTGTGATGAGGCACCTCACCATCTGCAGCCCCCTTTTCAAAATTGTAGATCCGCCCATGGTAGAGTCCAGTGGCGACCATCTATGTCTAGCATCTTTTGAGATCCTACTTAAGATGTTGAAGAAAAATGCCTGGAACTTACAGGCCTTAACCCAAGAACATTCTCAATTGCAGCCAGAAACTATGCACCCATTCCAAAGCCTGTCGTTGCCTTGCAGTTCATACTTGAGACAGCTATAGGATGTGTTGCTTTCACTTCCCCCTAAAGCCCTCCCGTGGTCTACAGCAGTGGTGTGAAATACAGTGGGTTAGATCACAACTCCTGTAAATCAACCCAATTCCATTGTCTTCACTGACTTATACCACAAGTGGTACTGCAGAGTTTTGGACTCTCGCTGTAGATTTCTGCAGCATTTGTTTGTTTGTTTATTTAGATGAGCTGACACACTATTAATAAAGAGAAATCAAGCAAACATGCTTTGCTTCATAAGGACATAGCTATTGCAGGATATTTAATTAAATATGAATGATGCCTCTTGGAAAGTACTCTTGTCATGTAATTTAATTTTGACCTTACCTGCTAATAATGTTAAAGTGGAAAGATATAAAAAACTCCACTCAACCGAACACAAATAAAAAACACAATTGACTCCAAACCTTTGACAGCACTTTTAAGTTCTGGGAATTTATTTTTCTTTATATTATGCAAATGTTGATCTTACCATATTTGACCATAATGTTATTTCTTCCTTTGTCTCAGCTTCCTAATAATGACAGGAAGGAGAGAGAAGGAGAAAGCTTTTTCCATCCTGGAAGGAAAGGGAATTGCTGGAATGAAGGGTGCTAATTGAATTAATTAGAAAGTGGCCACACTGCTGATCACTGCTGGGCTTTGAAGTCACTGGACCTGAGTTAAGCAGCTAAATTGCATGGGAATTTCATTAATTTATATCAGGGATAAATTTGGCCCTTTGGCTAATTTGAGTCCCACAAAAATCTGATAAAGTGATTAAGTTATTGTTAGCACCAATTTACAGACAAGAAACAGAGATGGAAAACATTAAGTGGTTTGCTCTGAAGTATACAGGCAGTTTGTGACAGTGCAAAGACTAACTTTTGGAGTTCTGAAGCCCAGTGCTGTAATCAGTCCACAAGATCTCATATCTTCTGCATCTTTTTCACCTGCATCTTTTTCAAAATTAGAAGTAGTCCAAAAAAGGAGCAGGAATTTACTTACTTGGTCTTAAAAATGATTGTTAATGATTTGTTTTTAATTTCAAAACTTGAAATTTGAAAAATGTTAACAAGCCTTATAATTGTTTGAACAAAAGGAAGCACTGTGAAAAATTCCTTGGGATTTTTTTCTTTCCCCACCTCCAAATTTTGAAACTGTAATGAAAATTCAAGTTGAAGAAATTTCATCCTAGTGGAGATGAAATAATGTGTCTGGATAATACCTCCGTTTCACTGAAACAACTGCTTCCTTGCTCTTTCAGCACTGTTTGTGGGTGATTTATCCTGATTTTTCTCTCTCTAAACTAGGAGATTGATGGCAATGCTTTGCTGTTGCTGAAAAGTGACATGATCATGAAATACCTGGGGCTGAAATTGGGACCAGCACTGAAACTTTGTTACCACATTGATAAACTCAAGCAAGCAAAATTCTGATATTTTCTTAAACAATGACACAATCTGAATGAAATCTCCAAGATAGCAGACTAAAGGTAATGTGTTGCCTTACAGAAATATGACCATTTGCTAATTGTTTTCCCCTCTTTTTTACAAAGGACTTTGTCTTTTTTAATACTTGTTCATCTTCAGCTTTTTTTATTCCAGTGGGGTATTTTTGGGTATTTCTGTTAATGATTTGCCAAAAAGTATATAATTATAATACTTATTTTGTACCATTAGTATTGTTATTATGATTATAGTAAGTCCTATTTTTGTAATTAGAAGTGAAAAATCAGAAACAAATACAGCTTTGGCATACATTGAGGATTGTTGAAAGGCTAAAGAAGAGTCACTCATTAGCTGCCTGTCAGCCTCTGGGGCATAGTCACTGACTTGCCATCATCAGGGTTGTAGTTATAATGCAAAGCCAGCAACAACACTGACACAGCACGCCTGGGAAATAGTCCTGAGTTAATTTCCTTTGCTGGTCAGATATTGTTGGGAACTGCCCCAGGTCTTGCACTATCTGGAAAACTTGAATTCTTTTGTTTAAAAACATTTTTTGGAAGTTTAAGTACTTTGTCTTCCCACTAGAGGGAAAATCCTAACACATTTCAGGCTGTAGTTGTGATGACATGGTGGTTTGGTGTGCTGGGGCCACCTTACATCTAACATGTGCACATTATGGAATTGCAGCTCCCAGAGTGCTCCTCATAAAATGTAAGGAAGAGTGGATAATTCCCAGTCTCTGGCATTCTCAACTGCCTGCTACCTTCCTAGAGCCGTTCCTGGGTGGCACACACTTGTGGCACCCTTAAACGGGGATATAGTAGAAATATTCCCTGAAGCTGAAAACGCAATGCTCATTGCAAATTTGCAGCACTGTTGGATTTAGAAAGAGGATGTTCTATTTCCTGACTGAAGCTACTATTGTGGTAATCATGTTAACTTTCAGCACATATGCAGATGTGCTGGGCTTAAGGTCTTAAATTTAGAATAATGTCCTTCCGCACCAAATAAAAACCAAAAAGATGATTTTCCACAGTCTATGTAGCCATGCCAAGAGAAGTATATTTTTGAAAAATTAGTAAATAACTTATACGTTGGCTATGCCTATATGTTCTATATGTATTTAAATTTGTGATTTATCAAAAACAGACATCAGTTATTCAATTTAAGCATTATTGTCTTTAATGGGTATCCAGATTGTTTAGCAAGGATTTAGCTTCATGAGATATTAGGGCTTTAATATAGCCAGACTCAATCTAACTTTGATAGTAGTTTCCTGAACCTGTGTGTGACAGTGATCCAATTGCACCACCCATTCTATTTGTACAGAAAAAAATGTTACCAAAAATACTTTGTAGAATAAAGCTTACTCTGCCAAAAGATACTAATTCAGGGCATGATCCTGAAAATACTTAGGAATGTCAGTAACTTTACTCCTACAAGTAGTTTCATTGAACTCATAGGCTGTGTCCACACAAACGCGCGCTTGCGTTTTGCGGTGCCTCATGGCTTTTCATGGCTACTCCCATGAAAAAAGTTACTTATAGACATGTATATAGGATTGGATATTCAAATGTCTGACCAGTTTTCAACAGAAAATTTGTTAGAATTGAAAACCTGAGCAACTGTGTTAAATAAAATTTTGTAATACCATGAAACATACTAAAATCTAAACTTAATCAGTTTTGGAACGTTACACCAATCTGCATCAGTTTACATGCATGTTGCAGAGACTGCAGATCTACTGAGTCAGATGTTAGCTTGAGATGTAAATATCTTTGCGCCAACATGAAGGTTGTACAGTTCATTGTTTACTGTTGTAGTTTTCAGGGTTGAGTCATTTTCCTGCAATATTTATTTAATCTACTTTAAATGCTAGAGCCTCAAAATGTGTAAGGTACTTGAAATATCTGGAGTGTCATCCTCAGAAAATCTTAAGACAATCTAGCTTTCTTACATGTTCTTTAATATAACCCATCTCTGTTATATGGAACTCATATTTTAATTCCTTAAATGCCCACCTCATTGTAAAATACCTTGTTCCAGAGTGGAGTAAAACATTTCCAATAGTGTTTTTCCACTGAAAAGTACCTTTTTGTCAAAAGTAAAACTTCCTGTGAAAATAGAAATGACATTTTACTTTAAATTGAAACCAAGTGCTTGAATAGTGTCAAAACAGAATATTTCAATATTTTAGAATTAAACATTTTGATTTTTTAAATTTCAGAACTAATTTATCTTTTGAAATTAATTTTAGATCATAATTTTTAATAAAAAAGGTGAAATCAAAGGAAAACGTTTCAGATAGCTCAGATATTTTTTACAAAATGTTCATTTTGTGACAAATTTTGAAATTTGATGTCATCCTGAAAATGCTTTTCCAACTGCAGAATTTTTCCAAAACCAAATCTTGAATTCCTTCACAGCTCCAGCCTGTAACACAGTTTCTCTCATGTTCTTTCATCTCCTTTAGTCATTCAAAATGAACAGCAATCAGAAGCCTAAAACAATCACAACATAATACTTATAAATTATTTAACAGCAATGATATTTTTACGTCTAATATGCTGAAAGAATTTCCATATGCTCTTGTGTGGATTTGTATATATAACCAGTGGTGCTGTTTTGTTTTATATTTAACTTTTAAGTATGACAGACTGTTGAAGCCATGATATTTAATGTTTTGTCCTTGGGGCTTTTTTAAATGGATTTTATGGCATAAGGGTGTAGCATACAACAGGAATTCCTTATTGCGTGTTTTTAACTGAAAGGCAATTAGGAGTAAAAAATTATTGTAGCAATATTGCAATTAGAACTAATTTTTCCCTTTCAAGTCTTATCAACAAGCATAGTTAAATAGCTCTGCCAGTGTAAAATGTGTCAGGCCATTTCCTCTGAACAAGCACTAAAAAGTCAGAACATGCATGTCATTCACTTCCAAATTAGATGCTATTTTAGACCGTGCATGTGCAAATTGCTTTGCTTGTTAGTCTGTTCATAGCTTTCACTTGAGAGTGTAGCCAATCAAGTTACGTATGTTTCTGAACCATTCCAAAAAGGTGTGTGTATGTATCCGTCAAAGCTATTGTGTGCGTCCAGGTTTTGCGTGTATCTGTTGTCTACCCTAAACGAATCATAACTGGATCAAAAGGCATTTCTATTACTTCAAGTAATTTAAATATTTTATGAGGATTCCCTTTTGTAAAAACATTAGGCAAAATCCAAGGACATGTGAGAAAGCTGTGTGGGTTTTTTTAGCTATTGTAGTTAACCCAGACTTACAATAGTAGATCTGCACCCTAACAACCCTGCTACTTACTTTCTAAAATGGCTGGCCAGTTCAGCCTATTCTGTTAACACAGATCATTTATCCTGCCTTCTCACTGGCCACTGCTGCTGCCATGGCCTCATCTCCATGATTGACAAATGCCTGTGTCCAAGGCAAGAGCTAATTTAGCTTCATGAATTGCCCCATGGGAACGCAGCGCAGTCAGCCTTCAACTGGACTGAGCTTGCTTTTGAACCTAAATCCCTCTTGCTTGGCAGTCTGGGGAGCTTCTACCTCTGCAGAGTTAACAGCCTCACTCAACATGACTGATGCAGGCAGTACCCTGGGGACTGGAAGTGCAAAGCATTACTTAGGGCCATATAGTGCCCTTAAACCACATACTGAATGCCTATAGCTAGTCAGTTGTCTTAAGGTGACACTGTCATTCCCCACCCCCCACTCTTTTACAGATGGAATGACTTGGAAAAATTTAAACAAACCATTAGGAATAATAAAAACCATTAGGAAAAATATTGAACTTTTGGTATGATTAGAAAGAGCAATAAAAGTAATATTTTGTTTAGCCAATGCCAGTAATGTATGGGGAACTTAAAAATGACTGTTAGGAAACAGGCTTATAGGTGTAGAGAGAAAAAGGTTGGAAACACTGGGCCTGATTCTCATTTTCACTGGTGCCCTTGTACATCTCTCTGGTGCAACTGCTCAAAGTACCCTTTATGCTGCTAGAGTGATGTAAATGGGCCTTAGTGAAAATGACCCTTCCCCCTGAAAGGTGCTTGTTTCTTGGGATGGACCAATCTGGAAGATACTGCTGTGTCTGACTAGCTGAGTAGCTATGGTTGAACGGGAACAGGAAGAAGGGATATTGTTCTCCTGTGTAGGCAGAGCTGAACAGTCCCTGTCGGGGGGCATGCTGATCCTTAATTCACAAAGTTACAGTAAAGAACATGCTTTGCCTTTAAAATACAGCACAAGGGTTCTATATAGAGAAAAAAAAACAACAGAAAAAGTATTACTTTAACCCCTGCTTGCAGCACTGCCCTCACACTTCACAAAAAGCAGCGAACCCTCTCTAGAAGCCACGCATGCTATAGCTTTATCAGACTGTTTCCTGGCCCGTTAAGTGGAACACAGCACTTGTAGGCAAGAGGAGGCTCACTCTGCAACCCACTGAAGCATGAGTGTAACTGTTTGCACCAGTCTCATTGGGGTCTGGCAAGCTGCTTACCTGCCTCTCAAGGCCTGATGACCGAGCACACAGTTCATTGTGGGGTGTTTTTCACAAGCGGCAGTCATTAGTTAGCTCCACCCCTTCTGCCCCAAAAGATGACGCAGGGTAGAAAATGAAGATTCACAGAATCTGCAAAGGAACGTGAGCTACACTGTCTCTGGGAAAGTGGAGGATGCTGGTGCATCTGGGCTGGGGAAGAGCTGGGGTCTGGATGAGCAAGTAACGCTAATCAGTGTTGAGTCTTCCTTGCTTCCTTTCTCTCTTGCTAGTTGTGCTTCTGCTTTACCCCAGCTCCAACTCAATGGCAGGAGCAGTGGGTGGAAAGGCATGGATGCCAGCTACAGAACAGATACCATGGTGGCCCCCAGTAGCTGGTTGGAGCCATACCACGTCATCCCTGCAACCCAGAAATCACAGGAATGCATGAGAACAAGCTGAATAAGTGACTCTTCCTCATATTCCACCTTTAGAGCAACTAAGGCTAGAAAGGGGCCAGCCCTGGGTACTGACTTAAGGCTAGAAAGGCGCCAGCCCTGGGTACTGACTTAGAGGGCATGCCAGTATGGCTTCCTCCCTGTGGGCATCTTTGTCACAGCTGGCACAGCCCTGTGCAGCCCAGTCACAGGAACCAGGCAGGTGCTGCTTCATGCCCAGTACACCACTAGAGGCAAAGTGAGGTGGAATAACACCCTCCCCCTACCTGAAAAGCTTTGCCATGGGAGGCATAGCCCTGCACCTAAGGTTTGGGGGAGACCAGGACACTACGAGTGGTCCCCGGAGAGATCATACTTCTGTCTGTCCCTTAGCAGCAGCAGCTGGAGCAGTAGCAAGCAGCTGCTGCCCAAGTATGGAGGGCTGGGGCAGGTAAGATTCCTCTTCCTCTCCCCTCCTTCTCCCCTCTTCCCCCTCCAGTGGTCAGAATAATTTTTATTAGTAGATGGTAAGGATGGTAAATCCAAAAAAAAAGATGACAAAGCCGATAGGGAAATATAAAACGCCCGGGCGAGGGACTAACAATAGAAGGATGGGGGTGAGGTTGGGAACGCAACTTCTACACACATCTCTTCCCCAGATCCTGAAAGAACTTGCTATGCCTCTGTTTTCCTCTGACCTTTGAGCCCACTGGATTCATTAAAACAGAAATCCATTGATTTCAGTGTGCTTTACTGAGGCCTTATATCAGGAGTATTACATTGAAAGTATCATCTGGTCCAACAACCCCTAAACCATCCCAGACAAATGCCATCACAGCATCTCTTCTGGAAAACCTTCAGTGAAGAAGATTCCACAACTTCCCTAGCAGGGGCATAACTCGGATTTTGAGTACCCTGGGAGAGAGTGGCCATGGCAGCAAGCAGGGCAGCATCACCAGTGGCTGCTATTCATGCATCCCCTCTAAACTGGTGTTGGCTTGGTGCCCTGTTTGTGAGCTCTGACTTACAATACTGTTCCCTACATGACCTGTTCCACCATCCTACTGTTTTATGGTCCAGACGTTTTCTTGAGATTTGCTCTAAATATGCTTTCCCACAGTTTAAACCCATTTCCTCATGTCCAGCCTTCCAGCCTTCCATGACAAGGGAAAAGAATGTTTTGCTGTCTTTTTATGGCAGCTTTTCAAGTAGTTGAAAACTGCTACCATGTCCCCCTGCTTAATTGCCTTGTCTCCAAACTAAATACACCTAATTCCTTCCATTTCTCCTCATGTGGCTTGCTTTCCAAACCCTATAACTCCACTGAAGCCATTACTTACACTGGTGTAAAAGCAGCATAACCAAGAGGAGATTCACACCCACTGTTCCAATCCAGAGAATTATCCTGTGCTCTTTCAGTCACATGTTATAATCTGTATATCAAACTGGTTTCTACATATGGATTTTCTCTGTTTCTAGCCAACTCACCCCTTAGGGTTAGCTTTCAAGTGAGCACTCTGCTGGCATATGCTTTTTCCACATCAATGGACTTGGGGCTGTTAGGAAAGTAACTTGCAGAATAGAGTTGAGAGCCAAATGGGCAAGAACTGCTTCACAGCAGAGACAATGTCCTTTTCCAAAAGGAAACTTGGTAAGACAGCTCCAGTTTGCAACACTGAAACACATAAAGTGTTATATGTTTTATAACACGTAATTAGATCAAATGAAGGTACATGGATTTTGTTATTCCTACACAAAAATGTGGTCTTAAGCCTGAGTCCGTGAATCTTCACAAATCACTGTGTACATTGCTTCTGATTCCTTGCAATAGTTATATGCTGCTTCCTAATCCACACTCCTTTCATGGACAATTGGAAACTGATTCCCTTGGAAATCTAAAAATTTTCCTTGAGAAGGAATCACTTTTATTCATTGCCATGAGTTAAATATTATGGAAACATGTCTGCTAACAATTTGCTTTGTGTAATTTGTACTAATGCTAATAAGCAACAGCTGTGATGCTTCCTGTTGTAAATTCTTTTGTGGTTGCAGTGGTATTATCACATATGTACTTCACAAATATGATTGACTCAAGCAGAACTTTCATTCTGGCACCAGTTTCAGCAGATTCCCCTGACTCAGAATTAAAACTATGCAAATCTGCATTTAGAGGATGTGTCTTGCTTTGTTCTCAGTCTCTGGGCTCCCCACCAGGTGCTTGGATCTGAACTGATGGACGTGTTTATGTGATACTGGAGATCAGTCACTGCACGTGCAGCATTTTAGATAGGATTGCTTTCAGAAATATGAGTAATGATCCACTGCAATTTAAGCAATGGGCTTTTGGTCAGAGAAATAAGGTTAGTTTAAAAATGAAATGCTATAATGAAATGCACTGTCATTGTGAGATTCAGACTGACATGTCAGTCTTCTCTCAGCTGCAGTCCAAAGAAAAATGTTCCCCTTCCCCATCTTGTTAAATAAAATACCTTGGGCCAAATGCTGGTCTCACTGAGGTCCATGTAAATGTTACCATTAACCAGGACTTGGCCCATGAAGCAGGTCTGGCTTCAGCCAAATCCCAGATTAGCTAGAATTTAAGGGTGAAGTTACATGTTACACTTAGACCATACTAAATATGTGAAATGTTAAGCAGTGCTAAAGTCAGAATGTTATATGAGCTCTCAAACATAAAGAATTAATACCATTTCTTGCCTGCATACCTCTGACTTGCCCGTAAAGGGCTTGTGAGCAGAGGCATGGCTAGGAGCCAGGACACCTGGCCTTTATCCCCACTGGGTGGGGAGGGGAGAAAGGGAGCAGAGCATCTTGGGATGCTGTAGGATTGTTAATTGCTTGTCTTATTTCTGTGGAGCAGACTAAAGTAACCCTAAAAAGAGCTAGGTAGCACAGCCAGAGTTAACCTTTGCCTGAAGTGGCATAACTTTGAGATGCTCAGAGGGCACTTAGCATGAATTAAGGAGCTTTAACATATGGACGCTTGCATTTTAAGTGTCCTTAGTATGGCCTAAGTGTAACATGTAACTTTCCCCTAACGTGGGCTGTTTCTCCCTTACTTGAATTGCTAAGGGGTAGAAAAAGCCCACTGCCATACTTCAGCTCTGCTCCCATACAACTTCTCCCCTGCTGTTTGTATCCTCAGCCTGTGAGGGAGTCATTGCCTGCTCTCTATGCTTTGTTAATTGCTAGCCCACCCATTTCTGTCAAGAAAGTACAGGGTGGTGCATGCATCAAGGGGTCAACCTCCTCCCTGCTGGTCTCAGCATTAGAGTCCTTTCATCCCATCACAAGAAACAAAAACTCTATTGAGCTGCTCTGTATATGTGACTATAAGATGATTGCTCTGTTTTATTTTAAAGGCTAATTAAATTCTTCAGGTAGTCTTTTAAACAAGAAAAATGCCCACTGATTGGTATGAGACTTCACTGGAAGTTTTCTCTGCATAAGGACTCTAATCTTAGAGCTTTAGTGGAATTCAAAAATAAAACTATTGTGAATTAGTCCTAGTGACCCTTTAAAACCTGGCCCCTTTCATATCAACGGTACCAACTATTTCAGTTCTTTTAGCATAATAAGAACTAACTGAATCCACCTGCTATTGAAGATTCTTTCTGCTTCTGGTGGATGGGATGCAATCAACAGCAGTGTGTCAAACTGGACAGGAGAAAGATGATGAACACATATGTAGGTTAGCAAGGCTGGCTTGGTTGTGTAGGCAGGTGGCAGAGTCAGTAAATTAAAAGCCTGGCACAGCAGCTGGGTAGGGCAGGTTTTAAAGAGGAGGAAGTCCTGTGTTTTCCTAGTGTTCCTTGTCATCTGTGCCCTACTTCCAGATTTGTACAGAATCCTCCTTGCACACAGCAGAATTTCTCTATAGTCCCGAGTTTTCATTAAAATTGGTGAGAGCTGGCATCATGCTGCCTATCTGTTTTTGAAGATGAAAATACAGGCCACAAACTCCCCATTAGCAGCACTTTATGGAAGAACAAGAATGAGTAAAGTGCTGAAGACAAAGAAACATAATAGTAAAGATATTTTAGAATAGAGCCACAATACAACTTTCACTGGTTTTGGTACGAGTGTTAAGGAAGGTGAGAACAAAGACCATTGAAATGGGCTGAATTGACATCATAGAGACAGAGAGAGATGATTAACTTTGTTCCTTCCTTTGACAGTGTCTTGGTCTGTAATGTGTTTTATGGCCCTAAATATTCACTGCAGTGTTTGCATTAAGAAAAAATTAATGCATCCTTGTTTCAGTGGAACAGAAAGTCTGCCTATCTGTCTGTCTTTTTCATTGCATTTCTAATGTGCTGTATCTGGGAATGTCCTTATTAGCTTGGGATTAATTTGTGTTTCAGGAAGAATATTTCATGCTTTCTTATGGCAAAACAACCCAAAAATATCAGAGGCAGGTAGGCTAGTAAGCCCTGAGACAGATCCTCAGCTGGTGCTACTTCATGGACTTTGATGGCCTTATCCTCAACCACCTGAGGATCTTGTGTGTCTTTTTTATTCCTTATAGAGCAGAAATCAAAATCCAAGCTAGTAAATTGCAAGTATTTTTACTGAACCCAAGCCACTGTGTGCCTCTCATCCATGCTTGGAATCCTAAAAATAACAGATAAAAAAGAGCTGCTAGTTCATGAAGCCCATCTAACTAAGAAAACAGGGCAGAATCCAGTCATTCAGTTACACTGCTGTGAAAATCGATGGCATTCCTCCAGATTTATACTGATGTAATGAGATTAGAATCTGACCCCCCCTCTTTAGGTGCTCGTGGGGATTAAAACCAAGATCCCTTGTTTGCTAGATGGGTTGTCTGCCTCTTATTAGTAATAATCATCATTATTTGTATTACAATATAATTTAGCAATGGGGGTTTAGGCTAGGTCTTGTGGAGGCATGATAGCAATTCCTGCCCCGAAAGCTTAGAATGTAATTGGACAAGGCAGAGCAATGGTGAGAGTTAAGAATAACATTCATAGTCTTCCTCCCAGGGACAGATGGGGAACTGAGACACGGAGGGGGTTATTAAGTGGAAGCCGGGAAGCCTGTGGCAGATCTGGTTGAGAAATGCCAAGAAAGCTTTTATGAAAAGTTTGTTACAAAACAGTGTGAAATCTTCTAATAAAAATGAATCTTTGAAGCTGAAAAAACAATGGCATGAATGTTTTCTGTTTCTGTCCAACTGTCATTGAACAAAATCTTTGGCAGGAGTTGGAACCCAGATCTCCTGGTCCAAGGATAGTGCCTTAACCCACGTTTCATTATTCCGACCTTTCTCTGTGATGCCCATTTCTAACTTACTGCTTATGAAGACAGCCCCTGGCACTTTCCTTCTCTTTTTGCTCCTTCCAGTCCTTTGCCCCTCTCTTCTTCTTCCCTGCCTTCCTAGATCTTTCTTCCCCCAGTTCCTTTCTGCATTTCCCTTCCCTTTCCCTCCCTTTCAGCTCCTTTTCTTCTTTCCATCCCCTTTCACCTCTCAACACCTAATTCTTCTCTGTGTTTCTCTCTTCCCCTTACCATTCTTCTTAACCACCTCTTGAGACCTCTTCCCCACCACTAGTGTCTTTCTGCCTCTACCTACCATTTCAACTTCCCTTTTTTCTTCATCATTTTTCAGCCTTTTCCCTTCATCCACTTTTTTTCAGAAAGATAAATACAGAGTGGACTTTGTTCACAGAAAATTCTAGTTCAAGTTTAGGTCTGCCAAAGACACTTTTTAATTGTGTTTGGTTGTTTGTTTTGTTTTGTTTTGTTTTGGGGTATTTTTCACCTCCTCCTCATTTTGTACACAAAATGTTTCTCGGCTTTTATGTGCCAGGATGAAAGGTTTTCAAGAGAACCTTTTGAATGTCTGGTTAATTATTATTTGCAGTATATACCACATGAAGGGCTCGTCACCTACTTACATGGTGAGCACAGTCTTTCTCTTTTGTTGTATTTCCCCACTGCCTCCTAACGTTCCCTTGTCCCTGGATTTTTAAGAGGTGTAATTGCTTGTTAGCTATGCAGCACCCAATTACTAAACATACATTGCACCCTGGGATAAATCCAGTATGGCTCCAGTTCCGTTCTCATGATTATGTTGACTCCCAGGGCCTTAGTTACTTTTCAACATTTACCTCATAGTATGAAATGGTCAGCACTTATGCCTCTGGTACTAAGCAGCTCAGTCCCCTGACTTACTTACAGTTGGGCAGATATAGGCACAGTGTCCCCAGTCAGCTAGCGCCCTAGAAATCTAAAAAAACCCAACCTCCCTCCATCCTGCATGTGTAAGTCTGCTACTCTTGGACCAAACACCTTTACTCCAGTGTCATTTACACTGGATTTATGCCCAAATGGAAATGACACCTGGGTCATGGGTGAGCAGATAAACAGCAATCCTGTGCAATAGGTGCTATAACCACACTTGGCCCTTCAGGAGGGAGGTTGTTCATGCCCAGTTCACTGTGCAGTAATAAAGGAACACCACTGGAACTGTAGCAACTGGATCTGTATTAAGTGCACTATACTCAGTGACATAGAGTTTTCCTGGAAGCTTATCACCCTCAAAATTGTCCTTCAAAACTCCTACTCAAGCCTAGAGGTTCCTCAGTGTTGTTACAGAGGGAGCATATTGCTCCCCTGAGGTAGAATCTGATAGATGCTCCTTACACCACTGTATTTTCCTACAGATGTTTCCCAGGATAATTTTAGAATTGAGGCACGCTATTGAAGGGGTTTAGATTATATATCCACTACTTACTTACATCACTATTATAAAAAGGCTAATCAGAGAGGGCATTCAAGCCCTCTGAAGATAGCATTTCTAACAATCAGAAGCAAGGAGAGAAGAAGGCAGGACAGAGCCATCAGACAAGGGAAAGAGGAGAACTAGCACCACCCATCAGGGGAAGAGTCATGTGAATAGGAGAGCCCACAGCAGACAATGGTTTGGATAGTACACAAAGATGTGTGCAAACACCCATCTTGCACTTGTGTTATGACATGTATATAGTCATCATTCATACTGAAACATGCAATAGCATGGGATAGATCTTAACTCAGTTAATAGGAATTCAGAGTAACACCTTTGATTCGTTGGTGCTGAGATCCAAATTAAGCTCTGTACCTGTTTCCAAGCAGCTGGAAAGCTGAGCACAAGACAGCTGCTATCCAGCTGGACAGTGGCAGGCTTAAATAAGGGCTCAATATAGCACAAATCCTGCTAACACATTTTAATGCTGCAGTGAGTTCCCTACCAAATCCTCAACAGTAGTTCCCACATCTGGTGGTGCATGTTTGTGCGTGTTTGATGTGTAGACGGCTGTCATTTTTTTTGTATTGCTAACTGAACTCACGGTATGTTAGCTTTGATTTTTAATGCGCTGTATTTGCTAGATAAGCCACAGATTCTGCAGTGACTGGATAAGCAGATCTGCTTTCATCACATCCTGCAGAGATTTTACATGTATTATATATATTGCTCTTGTCCTCATCAAACAATAAATGGCATCTTTTCCTTCTCAGTACTGTATATTCCTAGCAATAGTTTATTTGAAAGGTAATTTTCACATCAAATTAACTTGTACATAGTTTTCTTATATTTTTCATGAACATACAATATTCACCAGAAAACTGAATACAAGGACAACTAAGTAACATTCATTTTTCTCCGTTTGCTGCAGTCTATATAATTTGCTACTGGTAACTAAAACATTGATGCATCACAGATTACTATGAGGAAATACATGTATGACTGGTCTGATCCAGAGTCCATAGATGTCAATGAGAGTTTTTCCATTGACTTCCACAGGCTCTGAATCAGGCCTTAATAACAGTTCTCTTACTGGAGAGATTAGCTAAGATACATTAGTTAAGCAAGTCTCTCCACTAAAATTTCTGCATATTAAAAATAGTGTGTGAATAAGAATGTTCCCTTTTTATTATAAATATGTTGTAATGGTGAGATTATGTGGTTGAATCATGTTGACTGAAATACTGGGTCTTGTGACTAAATGTTAAAATGTATAAAAGCCTGGTTTATTTTGAAATTCCTTGCTTCAGATATGCCCTCACTATGTTCATGTTTCTGCTAGACTTCTACCCCCATATGGCCATATTGGTGTGACCAGGTTTTTCTGTTCTCTATGTAACTGTGAAAGGCAGACTTGGTGACTTCCCTAGCAGGAATGTTTCACTATAAAATTGTTGTCACAGCACCGTGTGCTATGAAAAAGGGCATGAGTCTAACCATTCCTTCTGAGAACAAAGATGTAGTGTCAAGCTTTTTCTCGGTACACCATGTCACCAGTACCTGTTGCTTCCTTGCCTTTTTGTATTCTCAGGAAGGGAGGTGGGGGAATGAAAGAGTTGCATCACAGGCAACTCACAAATGCATCTGATTCATGCACTGATTAATGAAACTTTCTAAAAGCCAGACTGTTTTATACTGCAGTAAATTAGGACTAACCCCATGGAAGTCAATAGAGTGCTGCTGGTACAATGAAAGGAAAATCAGAATCACTCTGTCTTTCATTAAGTTGGTCTCACCTCCCTTTCAATAAGCAAAAACAATCTTGATCTTTAAATTCATTTATGCTCTACTTTACCAAAGCACATGCATAACATTAAGCACCTGCTTAAGTTCCATTTCAACGGAGTATAAGTGTGCACTTCTGATTCAATGTCTTCTTAGGTGCTCTGATGCATTTGGGTCTATGCCATGTAATTGCTGACTCTGAGGCCCTAGGGTATAGAAGAAACCGCACTGGGTTTTTTTGGACTATTTTTACAGGGGCAAAGGGGTCCAATTTTATCAATTACAAAGACAGTTTAAATTCTTGCTTTGTTTTGTTTTGCTTTTAATGCAAGTACTTTTCTACTTCACAATAGGAATAGGTACTGAAAACAACATATAGGGCTTAGTGCTAATTATGCCAGGGTTCCAGCATGGTACTAACAATAATCAGGGAAAAATCATCGTTCTCATATTTTTTTCTTACTGGAAATGCAATGCAAATATTTTTAATGCTTCATTGTTTTCTCAAACAGTAAAACCGCCCAAGCACTCTTATTTAACAATAATCATATCACATATGTGGACACTCTATTATATTGAATAGTTTTGTATCACTTTGCAAATATGCAAACAAGAGACAGCTGGGGTTAATGGAGAATGTGAAACTTACAGAGGGGTGAGAATAACATGGAAATAAAATGTCTGGAGTTCTAGGAACAACATGATTGTGACAAACAGAATGTTAGTATTTTTCTCGCCCCGCCTCACAGGGTTTTATTAATTTGTCTTGAGCTTATAGGAAGGCGTGTGCACATTTGTGTGTATGTGCATGTATAACATGCACAACGACCCATACAACTTTCTGAGTATGTTTATGTATTTGACATACACACACGCAAGCAAAATAAAGACCTTCAATTTAGCATGGTCTGTATAGATGGGTCCAATGTATTCAGTCTTAATATGTGCAGTGTTTTAAGGTATATACTACCATGTAACAAACATTGTGTCAAACTGTTTGAAGAAAAAAAAAATCCTGCAAATGGATTGTCTGTCACTATCTAGAGGCATGTTTTAATGTATAGTTGTATATTGACTGTTCCATGTGCTGTATGCTACTGTTTGCATCTTAATTAAACTGAGTATTACTGGCCTTAATGTTCTTAACTGTTTTAAAATTCCATTTTGTTTGTGTTTCCCTATTCAAGGCCGTATGCTTGAGATGCAGTATAGTGGAGAGCCTGCTGTGATTGATCAGCAAGGTTCCAAATTTTAAAATTTATGTTTCATGAGCAAAGCCAGTACTTTCTTTTACTATTGCAAGATGATTTCTGTATTTTTAATAAAGAATTGAATTTACTTGGTTCTATGTATGTTTTATCTAATAAACTGTATTTTTTAAACAAGTGCCCGATCTCAATCTTTACTCATTCGTTCACACACACACAGCATTTCTCCTAAAGCAAATCAGCTAGCTTGAAAATTCCCCATGGTATTAAGCACTTCATGTGCCTGCAGTGGTAGAATAACCACCTCTCTTTCTCTGTGCGGAGCTTGTCTCATATTTTTATTCTCTGTCCTTTGGTACACAAGCAAAGATGAATACTGTGGTGTCATCCTATTGATAAATTCCACTGCAGCACATTAACATCAATGATTAGTTGCAAGAAAGGCAGTTTCTCCTGGTTCTCCAGGGAATCAAGGGTGGTGATGTCAGTTTGAAGCTGGTGCACACACAGCCAGATTCCTAAACCTATTGCCTGTAGTGGAAGCAACATATTCCACTCTCAGTTATGAGAGTTTAAATCTAGAGTAACACAACTGAAGTCAATGGAGTGGGCAAGGCAACATTTTTTGGCCAGTGTGCCACAAGTTAAGGCCCACACACTCCTTGAATGCTATTTGTATCCCTTTCCCTTGCTGAATCCACAGTTTTGCTTTCTGCCCCCTACCCTTTGCTCCCTGTTGGAGCTGTTGACCCTTCCTGATCTGTTGTGTGCCATACAGAGGTTGCCCATACCATCCCTGCACTAGAGTTATCCCATATGTACACATGGGAAAAGCAAAAACTAAATTTGTCCCAGGCCCATAATATCTTGAGGTAGACATGCCAATCTGACCAGCCCATCTACCTTCCTATATATGCTTGTGTTAGATAGAATGAGTCTCCTCATCTTTCTTCCTCAGATTTCTGCCTATGCTATCTGCACTACAGCATGATACAGCTCTTCTTGTAGCCGATTTGCTATTAACTTTGAAGGATAGAAAAACAGGCTCCCAGCTCCTAGTTCCCAGGTTGGATCAGCCTTTTTTTCTCTGTATAACATGACAGACAAGAGCAAAAAGTATGTGTTACCAAGAACACATACTTGTATCCACAAAATCCCCCCCTAACAAAGGCTGGTTTATCACTATACCTTGTATCTGCATTGACTTCAGACATATTCTTTCTCTAAATCCTGAATTTAAAGTTGGGTTTTAACAAGTATAAATAAAACGTGTCCTTCACGTTTTTCTAATGTCATTTTTTCCTATGGCAAGGGCAAGAGGGAAGTCAGTGCAGCTCCTCAGAGTCTCTTCTCCTCGCAGACCAGGTGGGATGGAAATGACCCAGTAAATGGTCAGGATGAAAAGTCCCTTGGACTGGCAGAGTGGAGGTAAAACACTACAACTAGCACCAATGAGGTTAGGCCCCCCTAGTCAAGAGCAGCATTCATGTCCCAATCCATGTCCTGCTAGCTACAATGGAGAGCTTCTCATTGAGGCTAGTAGAGCTTAACCATCTCCCAAACTCTCTTTGACAAGTAGTCCTAGTTTTGTGGATACAGGTCTTCTGTTCCAGGTCTATCAATATAGCAATGCTCACAAGCATGAAGTTTGTACACATTATTTCATTTAAAGGAGAAGGGGGAAAAAAGTCTGTCTTAATTGATAGAAACTCCACATGAGCAACTGATCACCACTTAGGTATAGTGATGTCATAGAATCATAGAAAATTAGGGTTGGAAGGGACCTCAGGAGGGCATCTAGTCCAACCCCCTGCTCAAAGCAGGACCATCCCCAACTAGATTATCCCAGCCAAAGCTTTGTCTAGCCAGGTTTTGAAAACCTCCAAGAATGGAGCTTCCACCACCTCTCTGGCTAAGCTGTTCCAGTTTTCAACCTTTTTCAATAAGTGTACCCCTGACGGCTCGATGCAGAACTGGGGTGAGGGGGTAGCGGCCGCACACAGAGTGCCAGCATGGGGTGGAGGGTGGTGGTAGCAGCCACATGTGAGATTTTCCAGCCCCCGCCCTGCGTCCAGCTGGCTCAGCAGCACCTGTGCAGCCCACAGAGGGGCACCGCTGCTCTTGCCCCCTCCCCACCCCGGCCCTGCTCCTGGGAGGTGGCACCGCTCCATCCCTGCTTGCCCACGCGTATCCCCTAGGGCTTTCCCAAGTGCCCCCAGGGGTATGTGTACCCCTGGTTGACAACCCCTGGTCTAACTTTATCCTCTTTCGAACCCTGTTCAGGTAGTTGAAGGCTGCTATTAGGCCCCTTCTCAGTCTCCTCTTCCCTGGACTAAGTCCAGTTCCCTCAGTCTTTCTTCATAAGTCATGTCTCCCAGCCCCCTTACCATTTTTGTCACCCTCCGTTGGACTCTCTCCAATTTATCCACATCCTTTCTGTAGTGGGGGGGCCCAAAACTGAAAACAGTACTCCAGATGTGGCCTCACCAGTGCTGAACAGAGGGGAAGGATCACTTCCCGCAATCTGCTGGCAGCACACCTAGCAATGCAGCCCAGTATGCCGTTAGCCTTCTTGGTAACAAAGGCACACTGTTGGCTCATATTCAGCTTATTGTCCATTGTAACCCCAGGTCCTTTTCTGCAGAGCTGCTGCCTAGCCAGTCAGTCTGCAGCCTGTACTGGTACATGGGATTATTTTGTCCTAAGTACAGGACTTTGTATTTGTCCTTGGGTTTTTTTTGTCTCAATCCTCCAGTTTGTCTAGGTCACTCTGAATCCTCGTCCTAACCTCCAGCATATCCAGTATCCCTCCCCACGCCCCCTGCAACTTGATGTCGTCTGCAGACTTGCTGAAGGAGCAGTCTCTGCCATCTTCCAGGTTCTTGATGAAGTCATTGAACAAAACCAGCTCCAGGACTGACCCCTGGGGCACTCCTGTTGATACTGGCTGCCAACTAGACATCAAGTCATTGATTACTATTCTCTGAGCCCGATGCTCCAGCCAGTTTTCTATCCACCTTAGAGTCCATTCATCCAGCCCTTACTTCCTCAGCTTGCCTGCGAGAATGTTGTGGGAGACCATATGAAAAGCCTTGCAAAAAAAAAAGTTCCACCACATCCAGTGGTCTCTCTGCACCCACAGAGCCAGTTATCTCATCATAGAAGGCAAGCAGGTTGGTCAGGCATGACTTGCCCCAGGTGAATCCATGCTGACTGTTCCTAATCACCTTTTTCTCCTCCAAACACTTAGAGATGGATTCCATAAGGATCTGAGGTGAAGCTGACTGGTCTGTAGTTCCCTAGATCTTCCTTTTTCCATTTCTTAAATATGGTCATTATGTTTGCCCTTTGCCAATCATCCGGGACCCCTCCTGATCACCATGATTTTTTTAAAGATGATGCCCTTGCTTCTGCAATCACATCAGCCAACTCCCTCAGCACCCATGGGTGCATTCCATTGAGCCCCATCGACTTGTACACATCCAACTTTTCTAAGTAGTCCTTAACCTGTTCTTCCACCACTGAGGGCTGCTCATCTCCTTCCCAAACTGTGTTGCCCAGTGCAGAAGGGAGCTGATCTTGCCTGTGAAGACTGAGGCAAAAAAGGCATTGAGAACTTCAATCTTTTCTGCATCTTCTGTCACAAGGTTGCCTCCCCTATTCAGTAAGGGACCCACACTTTCCCTGATCCTCCCCTTACTACCAACATACTTACAGAAACCCTTCTTGTTACCCTTCACATCCCTTGCTAGCTGCAACTCCAACTGTGCTTTGGCCTTCCTGACTGCATGCCTGAGCAATACTTTTATATTCTTCCCTAGTTATTTGTCCAAGTTTCCACTTCTTATAAGCTTCCTTTCTGTGACTTATTTTCCTGAAGAGTTCCCTGCTAAGCCAAGCTGGTCTTCTGCCATACTTGCTAGTCTTCCTGTGCATTGGGATGGTTTGTTCCTGCACTCTCAGTAAGACTTCTTTAAAGTACAGCCAGCTCTCCTGGGCTCCTCTCCCCCTCAGCCTGGCTTCCCAGGGGATCCTGCCCATGAGTTATTTGGGGGAGGCTGAGCACACGCACACATGTATACATGCGCCCTGCAACAGGTAAGTCTGTGGGGGGAGGTAGTGGGGCTGGGGCTGGGGCAGGCCCTGCACAGCTGGGGTGGGTGTGGGACGGAGCCACGAGCAGCTTGTCTGCAGGGCATGTGGTGCAGGGAGGAGGTGCTGACTTCTGCCACTGCTCGCACCCCTGGAGGGCGCAGAGGGCATGTGCTCCTGGATCTGCATGGGGCAGGGCATGCTGCGGGATGGGGCTGGGGTGGTGCTGGGCTTTTCCTGGTGGGAGGGGATGTTGGGCTGTGCTGTGCTTGGAGTGGGTGGCGGCAGTGCTGGGAGGGGGGTTGCAGGGCATACAGCAAATTTTGGGGTGGCTGCAGCCCCCGCATAACCCCCCCTCTCAGTGCTGCTACTTGCCCCAAGTGCAGCCCGGCCCAGCCCCTGCCAGGAAAAGCCCAGCACCACCCTAGCCCCAGCCTGCAGCCACAGCTGGCTTTGCCCCGTGCAGATCCAGGAGGCACACACCTCCCCACCCCCCACCCCCATGCCTTCCCAAGGTGCACATAGCGGCAGGAGCCACATCCCCTGGATGAGCCGCTCGTGGCTCTGTCTTGCACCTCGCCTCTCCCTCCCCCCAGGCTGTGCAGCTCTCCATCTGCTGCTCTCCATCCTTCCTTTCATCAGGATCCTGAACTTAATCATCTCATGGTCACTCATGGTCACTGCTGCCCAACTTGCCATCCACTACTACATTCCCCACCAATTTTTCCCTGTTTGTGAGCAGCAGGTCAAAAAGAGCATTGCCTCTAGTTGGCCACTCCAGCACTTGTACCAGGAAGTAGTCCTCAATACTCTCCAAAAACTTCCTGGATCACCTGTGCACTGCTGCATTGCTCTCCCAGTATATGTCAGGGTGATTGAAGTCCCCCATGAGAATCTGGGCCTGTGATCGGGAAACTTCCAGTAGCTGTTTCAACAGGCCTATTTCCAGTTTCATACTAGAGCTCTGAGCAGTCATACAGCTCTTTTCCATAAAGTGCAACCCCTCTTCCTCTTCTCCTCTGATTATCCTTCCTGAAGAGTTTGTACCCATCCATGACAGTGCTTCAGTCATGCAAGCTATCCCACCAAGTCTCTCTTAATCCAATCATGTCATAGTTTTGTGACTGTGAGGACTTCCAATTCCTCTGGCTTGTTTCCCAGTCTCCATGCATTTGTGTACAGGCACCTGAGGTAAATAGTTGATTGCCCTGATTTCTCAGAAATTATGAGAGCACCTCCCCTGTTTTCTCCTCCTGCTTGCTTTTCTTCCAAGTCTCCCCTGGTAGTATCATAGGTGCCCACACTGATGAGCAGCATGGGGTAGTAGTTAAAGGGCCGGATGAACCTCAGTAGTCCCTCCGTGACATCTTGGATTTGGGCTCTGGGCAAGCAGCAGACCTCCCAGAAAGCAGGTCAGGTTGGCAGATGGCTCACTCCATCCCCCACAAAAGGGTCTCCAACCACCACCACCCATGCCTTCCCAAGGTATAATGGGAAGGATCAAGACAATCACCACCAAGAATTGATGGGTGGTGGTGGTGGTAGTCTCTTTGCCTAAGCAAATCCCATCATCACCCTGGCCAGTCTGCTTCTGACTCCAATGTCCACATCATTAATGAAGATGTTGAACAATATGGGTCCAAGGACAGAGCCTTGGAGGACCCCACTGGTCACAGAGCACCATGATGATTGACTTCCTTCAATTACTACCCTCTGGGTCTGACCACAGAGCCAATTTCCCAGCCAGCGGATTGTGGTGGACCCAAGGCCACAATTGGCCAGTTTCACCAAGATGTGATCATGGGATACCAGATCGAAGGCTTTTTTGAAGTCAAGATATATGACATCAATCTCTTCTCCCTTGTCCAGGTGATAGGTCACCTGGTCGTAGAAGGAAATGAGATTAGTCAAGCATGACCTACCCGCAACAAACCCGTCCTGGCTATCCCTCAGGATGTTGGCGTCGGCCAGTCCATTAAGGATGGCCTCTTTAATAAACTTTTCTAAGAGCTTCCCCGGGATAGAAGTCAGGCTAATGGGCCTATAGTTTGCTGGATCCACTTTCCTCTCTTTCTTGAAGATAGGCACCACATTGGCCATCTTCCAGTCCTCGGGCACTACACCAGAGCACCAGGAGTTTTCAAAGATCCGCGCTAGAGGCTGGGCTATGATGCTTGCCAGCTCCTTGAGTAACCTGGGGTGTAGATTGTCAGGGCCGGCTGACTTGAAGGTGTCCAGCCTCTCAAGGTGTTCCTTTTTGCCTTCCTCTGCAGTCGGGGGTGTGGCCCTCTTCATTGAATCTCTCAAGCATGTTCTAACAACCTTTGCAACAGCATGATGTTGGCCACAGTAGTCCCCCTGCTTTACCTGTGGTGGGTTAGATGTGGGCAAAATGGCAGATCCGGCCAGCAGCTGGACCCCATTTCCCAGCAGCCCCTGCCCTCATGGCTGGGGCCAGCCTCCATGGAGACTCCAGCCACAGCTGTGCTGTGATAGCAAGGCTGGGGTTGCCATGGAGACTGGCCCCAGCCATGTGGGCAGGACACATGGCAGGGCAGGGAGCTGCTCCAGAGCCACTGGGATCTTGTGGCAGGGGCAGCTTGGTCAGGACCAGGGCAGAGCCACAATGTGCAGCCTGTACACTCTGGTCAGGGGCATGCAGGCAGCAGATTGTGGCTCTGCCCTGGCTTGGGGTCACACTGTCACCACTGCAAGGAGCCAGGGCAGAGCCATGATCCGCTGCCTGCATACCCCTACCTGGAGAGTGCAGGCTGCAGGTCACAGCTCTGCCCTGGCCCCAACCAAGCTACCCCTGCTGCAAGATCCCAGTGGCTTTGGAGCAACCCCCTGCCCTGCCACATGCCATGGAATTTGGCAGGGGTTTGGTCTCATGTTCAGGAATTAGCCCTGTGAATAATGCCCAAATTTAACCAAGATATAAGCCTTTGAAAACTCTCACTTTATATATAGGCAGTGAGACTTGTTAAAGCACAGCAATTACATTCTCTGAAAATCCAATCAGTACAGCACAAGTAGCAGCTCTGAGCTCAGCAGGACTTTTCCTCCTGGGCTCTGATATAGTCTAAAAGCAGGGAACTATCTCTCCTATGCTCTCATTCACTTGTCTACTGCCAATCAGACAACCTGGAGGAAGAAGGAGAAAGAAGCAGCATCCTGGCTAGAGGGGTGATGATGGGATTTGCTTAAGCAAAGAGACTGGGACTTGGAAATGGTGGTAAAGGAATTAGGAGACTGTAGGAGGGATTGAGACTGAGACCTGGAGGAGAAAACACTTAGCCAAGGACCTGGGAAAGAACAACTCTGACTGGCTGGGTAAGGAGACAATGTCATAGAGTCAAGAGGAGCAAAATGGAGAGAAGACTGTGACTGTCAGAGTGAGGAAGTTGGGGCAAGGAATCTTAGAGAAGGAGAATGGGAGCTAGGGTGAGGAGAAAACTTTGACTCAGACAAGGACAGGGCAGATCCAAGGTGGGGAAGGTGGGGTTCACTGGTGTACTCACCACCTGGCACCTCCTTTGATTTCAGCTTCACCTTAAGTTTAAGCAGCATTTCTAGTTAGGCAGCTGCAGAGGGAGTCAATTGACTTCATGGCTCATTATAATCTACCCCATCCCTGCTAAACTCTTCATTCTGCAGGTCTAAACAACCCTCTCTTCTTTTTAATGGTCTTGATGTTCCACCAATCAAGCTAGCCTTTGTTCTGCAATTCTGCTGTCTGTTAGGTGCTCCTGGTAATGAAGCTCCTGTTTCACAGCCCTGCAGACTATTTTTAACTCTTTCCAATGAAGTTATATTTGTTTTTGCTTCAATCTGAAACTGAATAATACAGCCCTAGGCCCCTAGCATATTAGTAAAGCTTCTAGTTTATTTTTGCCTGGAGAAAAATATGTGGTGTTTTATATGTGGTGTTGCATCTCACTATCTATACCCCCCCTCCCCCCCAACTTTCACACTTTTCAAAATTCTATATCTGCCATGAACAAAGAATCTGAAGGAAGAGACCAGGACAGACTGGGAAGAGGTTTGGAATTGGGATGAAGAGTCTAGAAGGATGGATACTGTGGGTGGCAAAGGGAGGAGACTGGGATGATGGATGAAGAGCTGGTTTTGGAGATGGAGGAGAGAGAGGACTAGTACAGAGACAGGGTGGGGGCAAAGGGATTAAGGGCTTCAGTGGTTCAGCAGAAAAAAGATTGTGACCACTAGATCACATGCCTCTTCATAGACTCTGGAATCTTGTCCTGTCCTTGCACTCAGGAAATGTGAAACCCACCACTAAAGTTTGTGTCCTGTTTGTCTCAAGCTGGTAATCCCCATAAAGGATGATAACCTACTACAGCTGCCAGGCATTCCATTACTAAAGTGGCCATGATTTGTTCTCTGGGTCAAAAAGTTCCATCCTTGCTGTTGGGGACCAAAGGACTCTACTTGGTGACATGTCCGTGGTGTTTTTCAGTTTGTTTTTTGAATCACCTAGGATGTGACACACACAGAGGTGACATACACATACTGTGTTAGAAGAACAGGTAGGTTGCAAATCCAAGAGTTCTACAGATAGGGAATACCATCGTTAAGGATACCTCTGCAGGAAGAGAGGGAAAGGACAGAAGTGACTTCAGGCCATTCAGGGGTTGGTGAACCTAACATTAGAATTGCACATTTCCAGCTCTTGGCCTGTCCTCACTAGGGGGTAAGTTAGGGAAACCTTAGTGCTCCTCTAAAACTATGTCTACGCAGCAAACCTGATATGCCCTGCAGCAGCCCCTCAAACACACACCACTGCTCTGCACAGACTGCTTTCTAATCTGAAAGCAGCATAGGCACCTCAGTGTGCTGCTTTGAGCAAGCTAATTAGGGCAATCCAATCAGCCAACCTCAGGCTAGTTAGATGACCTAGGGTGGCACCTGGATATAGCTATACTGCTTTCAGATTAGGAGGCCTCCTGCCTGGAGCACTGTGGTGTGTGTAAGGGTGCTGCTTCTGGGGGTGATAAGCTTACCAGGTATATGTGGCTTTGGTCTGAATGCAACAACCCTTAAAGCAGCGGTTCCCAACAACAATAAAAAACAGGGTCGCAAAGACACTTGACAGTGTTGACTGGTTATGATGGAAATCATAGAAAAAAGAAGGAAATGGTAGGTTCTCCTTGCAAGCTGGCAGTTTCAGCCTGCAAGGGGCTGCTTGGGGCTGGTGGGGAGCAGGAAGAGGACAATCAGAGAGGGAGCAACATGTGCATATGCGCACACACATATGCACATGGCAGCCAGGCAGCATGGAGAGCAGCTCCTGCAGCTCCCTTCAGGTAAGTCTATGTGGGGGAGGGGGATATTGAGGGGGCGGTGAGGGAGGGATGGAGGGAGGGAGTGGGGCAGACCTGGGGCTGGGAATGTTGCCCAGCCAGGCAAGTGCATGGGGCCTGGGACGAGGGCGGAAATGCGGGACCCAGCTGAAACAGCAGACCGAAGCCATGGGAAACTCATCTGGGGGAGCAGTGCTCTGCTCTGGTCATGCCGCCTGCACGGCACTGATATCATCTTCATCATTTTGGGATTGCAGACATTTTCCAGTGTTTAAATGGAGTCATGTTGAAGAAAATGTTGGGAAGCACTGCCCTAAAGGGTATTTTTTTTCACTAGCAAATGTTAGATCACAGCAGAGGCCAGCCACATGCTTTTCCCCTGATGCCATCCCTCATACCTGAGCCAATGAGGGGAGCTGGCACAGATTCATTTCAGCAGCTCAAATCTGCCTAGAGAAGTCCTTTACAATGGGGCCAGTTCTTCTCTTTGGACAGTCTTTTTGCTGCCTGATTCAGACCTCAGGATTTTGGTCCTGTTGGAGTTAAGTGCTGGACAGTAGCAGGCCTTGTCTTCTGGTTCCTTCTTTGCATTCATCTTTATCCCCATGGCTTTTAAAACTAACAGCCAGTTTTTGTTAAAATAAGTAAATAAACCATCTTTTGAAATTCTATTACTTCTCTCCTTGAACTTTTCCCTGTGAATGACTTGACATTAATTCGGTAGTTCCTCGTAACTAATTGTTAACCTATTAGTTGAGGCCATAAAAATTATTGAAAGGCCGAGGCTAAAGCTGTTTAAATGAGAAATATTTCTGTACTGCTCCCCTGAGACAAAATAAAAAAGCCCTGGCCTGCAGAGTGGCTGCCAATTTCAGGCTAACAGAATTGAAGATGATGTTTTGCTAACAGCAGTTAATCAGTAAATTCCCATTACTAATAAGGCCATCACTCTTGGCTGTAGCTGCAAATTACATGTTATTTTCTCAGGACTGAACATAAAGTGTTCTTTAAATTTTGCATCTGCAAATATAACATTTAGTACAAAACACTATCAGGCAAAACAAGGGGAAGATTGAAAAAGTGTCATATACGTTCAGCATCAATTTGCTTTTCTGTCACTAAAATTATACCTCTTTTGCTCAAGCATTTATTATTGGCTTGGAATGTGGATGTTTGGGGAGGGAAAGCAAACCCACTGGACTGGATCCTCATCACAGGGATGCTGCTCTTTCATTTCAAGAGCAACTCCACTGATGTCAGGTGTGGCCTGATGTAAATTAAATGAGAATCTGATTTAAGAATGAGGGCAAAGTTTAAAAAAAGACTCAATGTAACAGTATAGCCTGATAACAGGCTAGATTTTTTCTCCTGTAAACTACTGCAAATCTGGAACAATTCCACTGATGGGGTAGAGTGATTTTACATTTTCACTATTACAGCTGAATGCAAAAATTGACCATAAATGTCCATAAGGCAAAAAAATAAGGCTCCCAACCTTTAAGACTGTTTTTTAATGTGCTGATTAATTTCTGCTTTTCTACATAGGTGGGAATCTGGAGCTACTCCACCAGCCTTGACTGATTACTGCTCCATTTCATGCTGCCTTGCCTTTGCAGTGATCTAAATAAGATCAAAATCAAGTGGGTGAGAAGGTGAGTCTTGATAATTCTTTATAGGATAGGGTTTTATCCCAATGTGAAATATCCCTAGCTACCTTTCCAGCTGGAGCTACTCTGATTCAGCAGCTATAATCAAAGCTTAGCCCCTTTAGGGATGAATCATTATCAGCAAGAGCATAGGTGACTGGTAAGGGGAACATGGCGGGGGGAGGGGGGGGGGCACCTGCCCCACCTGACAGGGCCATCCCCTCCACCAATGCTGCCGGCAGCTTCTGTGGGTGGTCACCAGCCCTGTTCCCACCACTGACACCACCAGTGGCTTCTGCAGGTGCCCCCCCAGACTCAAGAGGCACCAGTCACCCATGAGCAAGAGTCATCAGACTGTGTCTCATTTTTGCCAGTTTCTTGGGGTTAAATTCTACCCCACTAAGTTAGGCTAGCTCCCCTGTTTCAAAGACACCCTCTAGCTATATATCAAAGTTTTGCCTTTTGATATATACATTCCATATAGATATTTGGCCTTACTTCCCGTTCTCCCCACCCCCAAAATAAAAACCCCAGCAACTATGGGCCAGACTCAGACCTTTTTAGATGTAGTGAGCCATTTTAATCTGAAGTCAGGTAGAAGCCAAAATAGATTTGCACCTTATAGACTTACTAAAGCAGAGACATGGTTTAAATCTGTTGGAAGACACCAGTGTCACATGTGTAAGTGACATGAGGATCTGTCCCTATTTACTTGTGCACACATTTTATTCAGCCTCCTTCCAGCCTTGTGGAGCCCACATGTTTCAGACTGAGAGAGAGAGAACTTTGCTACATCCTTCAGCTGCAGCTCTGTTCTGGAATACATACAGAGGCATTGTCCCCTGTGGAAGGAGAGATGGTGTAATGGTGTACAGGCAGCAGACAGGAAATATTGTGCTTGGGTCCAAGGGAAGGTTACTCCACCACAGGGAAAAAGCTGCAAGACAACAGTCGTTTTGAAGGAGAAGCATATGTGACCCAGGGGAATACACAATCTGTTCTGCATGTTAAAACATCTCTGCTAGGGAGAGCAGTATCTGTAACTCACTGAAAGAGCACAGGGCGGGAGGGTCGTGGAGAAGCTGCCCATGTTACTGATACTGCAGCGCCATTAGAATTCCTGGTGCTGCCTTTTCTTGGCACTGACAAATTCACTACTAAAGTTTTCAGTCAAGAGTTCTCCCTCACTGCCAACTGATGACGTCTTGTGCTTTCTTCTTCCCCTTTCTGTTCTGTTAACACATCTTTTGCTTTCTTTAGTATTTCTTAGAGCAGCTTACAATTTCCTGCTGGGTGGGACCTTGTATTTTTTGGCTGGTTTTTACTTAATATGCTTTATGCAGAATTTTTTCCCCCTTGGTTGCACCACTGGATCCTTCCTTTGCTTGACCCAGTGAGTTCATTACCATAATTATTTCCCTTGCCTCCCCCTTCCCCACCCTTCCAGTTAGAACAGCTTGGTTCTAACTCTGATTGCTGATTCTCTGATTCTGTACAATTCTCTGATTGCTGTACATTTTCCACCAGAAAATACATATTCATGTGCATCTTCTTTCTGCATTTTTCCTCTGGAAAGAAGATTTAGCCTGAAACATTTCAAAATCCGAATGGGAAATGTTTGTATATGAAGCTCTGGTTCCAGGGAACAGGAATGGAAAGCTAAGAAGTCTTTTTTGGTGTATGTATGCCACATGAAGGAAGGGAGCATGGTCCAGTAAGTGGGGTGACCTGTAGTCAGGGTCTTTGGGCTCTTTTCCCAATGCTGCCAAGCCATTCCCTGTGCTTCCTTGTACTCAGGTTGCCCTGTGGAAGGAGGTTAAGAATAGTTCGTGTTTACACCATCAGCGCCCAGCCACTGGCCTGGTTGTACCAGTCCCAACCCCTAGCTTGATGGTTCTTGGTTGCGCGGCACAAGATTCCATTAAGGGTGTCACGCTGCCTGGCCCCTGATCTTCTTCTTCTTTTGTTTCTCATGTCCTACCACCATGTTCAAATTTGAGTCCAAAAATAGGCACATACGGGCTTAGTTAGGTTCTTGTTGGTGCCATATGTGGGCAGGCCAGTAGGTGTTCTATAGTCTGAAAGTTTCCTCCACATTCACACATGGTGCTTGCGCCATTAGAGTTTCCCTACAGTTACACATTAACTTTGTTTGAGGATGTAAAACTCTCCCACCCTCCCACAACCCCTCCCATGAGACCAGTGCCCTGTGCCTGCCACAACTACTCAGCAGTGCCTGTGGCTGCTGTTCTTGGGATTGCCACCACTGCTGCCTCCCCATGTCTCTCCAGCAGCCTCTGTGCTGCCTGCCCCCAGCATGCTCTGGCTGCAAGGGGTGGAGTGGGTCAGGAGCCCATTTCATCAGCTTCCCACCCCCTCTCTCCAAGGGAATGCAGCTACTGTGAGGGGGGTGTCAGGTGTCACCATCCTTCCCTGGTTCTGCAGCCACCACCAAAATAAGGGCATTGGGTCCCCACTTGCCATATAAGACTGTGTTGGGTTGTAGGGTGGGGGAAAAGCTAGCCTGACTCTTGGCAGTGACATCCTATCCTGCCCCCGGTCTGCATGGCGTGGCTGGAGCTTTGAGCCCCTTTGTATCTGTTCCAGAGCCCCGGTATGCAAACTCTATCAGGCTTGTCTAGGGCGTAACTCCATGAGTTGTACCTCTGGGTCAGGGTAAGCTGAACTAGTGCAATCTGAAGCTTATAGCACTTTTACCTGTCTACATCAAAGATTTGCTCTCCTGGCTCTTTCTGGGCAGGACCAGGCTGCTTCTCTCACCAGGGTGTTGTGGAGCTTGATTAATCCAGGAGCTAGAGAAGACCTGGACAACAATCTTGTACCTGAATCATCTCTAAACTTGGATAAAGCTGAGACTTGTTGCCTGGACAAACCTCTAACAAGAACTGGAATAAACCCTGATGTTGAGCACTGCTGACTCAGCTGAAATCTGAATCTAACCTCATGCAGCTCAGGCTGGTCTCTTGTTTGCACAGAGCTTTGAGAGCCACAAATAAAAGGTGTTTTAAAAGTGTGAAATATTATTAGAATTTTAGTCACTGTTAGGCCTATTTTCAAGAGGAATTTCTGAGTTAATTTTTAATTTATAACAGAAATGATGTATCAGAGTTGCCTGTTGCCATGGTACTTGACATTTATAATGACACTTAGAGGGAGCCTTTCACCTGTAGATCCCCAAGGGTTCAAAAGGCTTCACATACAAAGGGTGAAGTTCTGATCTATTATGGAACAGGACGCAAAACACCTGCACATTAGGGGCCTACCTCTTGGAGTTCCTGAGTGCAAAGCCAGAGAACTTTTTCTAGGAGAAGGAGATAAAAGTGTTTCTATAGCTTCCTATTCAGAAAGCTGGCTGCTGGAGAATTCATTCTTAAATGCCTATGTTTTGATCATGTTGTAATGATGGCAATCCAGGAATTATGCAAGAGGCAAGGGTTTTTGTGGGTAATATCTTCATTGGACCAACTAGTTGGGATAGATTTTTGAATGTGACCCATTCTTCATCAGGTCATTGTCTTCATCAGAACCTTGCAAAGCACTGGAAAGTTTGTCCAGATCTATCCCAACCATGCAGTTGGTCCAATAAAAGTTATCCCTCACAACAGTCCTTACCTATCACATAACTCTCACTACATGCTATATTAGGTGCTGCAAATTCCTCAGTGAAGGTCAGCCACCTAAAAATTAATCAGTGTTGAGCACGGAGACGCTCAAGTCCTTTTGTGGATCTAGACTTGTGTATGCTAACTGTTGGATATGGGAGTAAGTCATATGTACAGTAGATCCATTCTCTGTGAATGTTGGTATGCTTTTACTGTATTTGATTGAATACTTGTTCTTAAAGCTTTCTTCTATGCTTTCTGAGTAGTTTTACTCATCCCCTACCTTCTGCGTTTTCACTATCCCATTTTGGGTGTTTTACTGATGGCTTAGTTTAGCATTATGACCCCCCACCCAGGGTCCACAGTAGGGACACTTCAAAAGCACAGGCCACCATTACTTGAGCTAAAGGAGTAACTCTGCCAGCTTGATCAGTAACAGTGAGCTCTTCTGTGCAGACCAATCACTAAAAGGGAGTACAACATTCTGTTTCACCTAGGGGATGACCAAAGTGTAGCTTGTAACAACTCTGAGTTACCCAGCTAACATGCTACTGAAGCACTCCCACTGTAGGAAAAGAAGTATATCTCCAGAGGATGATCCTATTCCTATAATGGGGCAATTGTGCATGCCAGGGAAAAGGGTATTAGAATTACTCCTACACTTTATTTGGGTAACTCAGAGATAGTCATCAGCTGCATTTCAGGTTGTCCATTGGCTGAAACAAAATTCTTCCCAAGATTTCTGCCAGTGTATGACATGAAGAGTGCCTGCAGCGTGTGCGCGAAACTCTACAACTCTTGGTTCAGAGATGATACCTTTTATTAGACCAACTAAGAAATCACAAAACTTCATTGCTGAACAACAAGAAAGATTGTCTACACCTCCTTGCCTTTCTACCATGTGACACTACAAGGGGAAGGAATCCTGCCTTATCTGCACATCAAAGAGCACTTCACAAAGACACTCTCATGGACCCAGAGGAACAGATTTCCACCTTCAGCTTCCTTTGTGCTAAATGAAATTTATTTTCTACCTATGGGGACGCTTTACCATCTTTAATTTTCCCTGAGCCTGAGGAAGGGCACGTGTGCCTGAAAGCTTGCAGAAAAAGATTATTTTGTGTGTGTGTGTGATTTCTTAGTTGGTCTAATAGAAAGTAACATCTCTGAATCAAGAGTTGTAGAGTTTTGCATTTCTTTTTGTCTCAGACCAACACAGCTACCAAATACATCCCTGAAGTGTGTGTGTGTGTGTAGATTTCTGGATTTCCCTTAGCATCTGCTGGAAATGTTAGCGAGATCATTGAATGTTCCTCTTGCAAAGATTTGTGAAATGGATGCTTTTAACTCTGAACCAGCTCCATGAATACAGTAGAGTCTAGCTGCATATATACCTAGAACTACATCACTTTTTGAGCCCAGAAGTATTTTCAAATGAACATCTTGGGGAAAAGATTAAAAAAAAATGAAATTAAACAGAAATAGAGTGATTAATTGTGACAGCCTATTTAGCTTCTAATTTCTCTGCTTTGCATGCTTATCAGAGCAATGACAGAACTGCACATTTGGCACTAATAAAAGCTCTATTAATGCTAATTAATTTTACATTGTAGATTTATTATCAAGAGTTTAATACTATGTAGTCATCTTATGTAACAATACACTGTTCCTAGACCATCTACAAATGTTGAAGGGATGCCCCTATTGCTGCACTGTTATCATTCACACCTACCTGGAGAGGCCCCTCAGTTTCATCACACATATGCTAATATTGTGAAAACCTGGGAGAGAGTCAGCCAGTGGGGTTCATGCCAAACAAGGAAAGCTGAGCGGGTCAGAAGAGGGGAAGGAGGGAGAGCTAGGACAAGCAGAGAAGGAGGGAGATTTAGAGAGAGGCTCCAGGCTTAAGTCAGCAAGGGACCCAAGGCTCAGTGGAAGATGGGGAAGAACTTAGCAACTGGACCTATGCCAAGTGGTGTAGTCAGGGAGAGGGCTCCCAGCCATGCAATAAAGGCAGAAGGAGATGGTGGAAGGAGCCACAGCCTGAGCTGTCTGAAGCGGGGGGCCCCAGGCTGAGCAGAAGGTGGAGGGAAGTGGTCTGAGTGCCAAATACAGATTAGCTGGATCTCTTGAAATAAGAGCTAACTTGGATACTTGTCCAAATCCAAAGTGTCAGGCATTTCCAAGCTTGTAATAGTTCCATTTGCTTTTATTAAATATTGTTTTCTTAAATTATCGCCTTTCCCTACACTGCACAGTCCTAAAAAGAGCGGAGCCATTTTCTGCTCCAACTTTCCAAAACCTTTTACCTTCAGGAAGAGAGCAGGCCTGGAAAATTTCAGCCCTTGAGGTGGAACTTCTGGATGGTTTATAAGCAACTGAAAACAAGGAGATATAACATAATGGAAACACTTTGGCAGCCTTAACCATAGCTGTCACTAATACTCCAGCTCTAATGAAAACTTTCCTGAAACAAGGCAGAGGTAGTCTGCTTCTCCAGCCCTGATCTTTCTTTAAAGGCCAGCAATTTAGAAACCCACTGAGACTTAAGTAGCTCCATGTTTAGTATTTTAGGCACCTTGACTAGTTTCACATTTCTGATTCAGGCTCATGTTCCTCCACAATGTTGATTTAATTCTGAGGGCAAGGACAGGTGAGAACGTACCCTGGTGTAATTGTCATTGGTTTTGTATGGTGATATCAATGACACTGGGATCAAGGACAGACAGACATGAAGTAAACCTGAGGTTGCTCACACGATGTGTGGCCATTACTGGGCCTCACTGTTAGATGGCAGAAGAGCAGGTAATCACTTGTTTGCCTTTAGCAAACAGCTACTCTGAGATAGGTATAGATCAGGGGGGTCAAAATACCACCTTCAGGCCAGATCCAGCTAGTAGAGGTGGGTGGGTCATCTGCCTGCAGGGCTTTTTAAGGCTGGATGACTTACCTCTGTGGCCCAGATTTGGCCCACAGGGCTCATCACCGCAGGTGCCAAAGCCACTGTGTCAATGCAGCTCCAGAACCCGGGGGGTTAACACTGCTGCCATTCATCCTCCCCTCTTAACCCACATCTGAATTCATGGCTTTTAGTCACATTGGCTACTAAAATCAGCAGCAGGGGGAAAGAGGGGGTGAATGACAGCCACATTAAAACCCCAGGTTCCAGAGCCACACTGATACAGCGGTTCTGGCAGCCATGGGGCATAATACTGCTACTGCCACTTATGGGTCATCCAGCTCACAAGAAGCCCCATCATCCATTTCTGGCCCATGGGGGGCAGATGAGTTTGATACCCCTGATACAGACAGACACAGCTCTAATCAGTACAACTTACACCAGTAAAGTTTTATCCTTGGTTCTTCAGGGGTAATCCTCTATTGGTCTGTGCGATTACTTCAGTAATGGGGTTTGTATCATCTGCTGCTTCTTTATAACGGTGTAATGCCATTTCCAATGGTGTGAACATATCTGTTTTTCCTCTCCAGGCCTTGAAACATGGTTATGTCCATCTTTGTAACTGATATACACAAATTTACACAAAGTAAATTTTCTTTGGCACTAAACTATTATTATAGTATCATCCAGAAGCACCAAACGGACTGCAGCTCCATGGCACTAAACACAAGCACAGAGCTGCTCTTGCCATATATAAACTTGGGATGAGAGAAGAGGCAGAGGCACAGAGAAAAGAAGTGACTTATTCATGGCCATGGCAGGGACACATAAGTGCTTTCCATAAAAAATCTTGATCCGCTCTTTGCCTAATTTCCTTCCCAAATGTCAGCTCTGCAGCTCCTGACAAATTACCTTATTCCGCTCCATGTTTCTGTGGAACTGGCCCCTTGCCCGGGCTGGTCGAGGGGAGAAATTTGCAGGACTTTCAGCAGAGACACCCTCTGTCAAATAGCTTTGGCATGGGGCTTTGGATTTGCTTGAGATAGCCCAGCTGGCATTTTTGACAGAGGCTCACAGTACATTATCTGAAGCACGTGCTGTGCTCATGTGTGAATAGAGCCAAATTTTGTTCTCGGTTGTATCACTGGGAAAGTTTAGTAACTCCACTGAATTGAAACTCAACAAGTTACACCGTATTTCCATAGGTGTAACAGTGTGAATTTGGCCAATATGCCATGTATACTTAGACATATATCTGACAGTGTAATCCTGATAAAACCAAAATTTGTTAAGGTATTTGGGTACTGCTTCCACTTTCTGTTGCAATGTTGAGAACATTAGAGCTAGGGCCATAGTGGAGATTAGGTGGAAGCCAGATGTCTAGCTCAGCTGCTGACTCACCCCAGAGGCATGTGAAGTGTGTAGGTGTTTAAGATTCCAGTGTTACATATCCCTGAGGTACCTGAATTTCTGCTTCTGGGCATGCCCCAAAGCACATCAGTCTTGACAGTGCTGAGTAGCTTAGAGTCTACCTCATACCTAAGCCCTATCAAGGGTGTACAAACAAAGTGTTCCTCTGCCAATCTCATGGTGGGGTCCAATCAGGTAAGCACTCCCCAGATAGGCACACTGGATTGGGCTCTGCAGACAATGCAACAAAAGGAGGGGAAGAGGTCCTGGACTGATATCCATTAGCTCAGCAAACACCAGGGGTGCAGGAGACCTGAATACAAATCCCTCCAGTGCCATGGAGGATTCTAGCTCACAATTCCTACCTCCCAAAAAAGGGAGATTCTGTAAAAGAGCCAGAGCTCTTGATCTTGTCTGTGTTGTTCTGCTTGGAATGGAATAATTAATTATTCATCGGACCAGGGAAAACAGAGTGCCAGAAAGAGAATAAAAAAGTATGACTCAAGAGTTAAGGGGTGGGGGGGGGCAACCTAGTTGGAGTGAAACTTTCATGCAGTAGGCAGTAGGTATGTACCTTATGAACTAGTTAAGTAAGATCTATAGGGAGCACAAGCTTTCATGAACTCAAGCTCACTTCATCAGATGCTATGAAAGGACAGCACAGAGCAGAGATTCTGTAGTATATAGTAGTGTGACTGATTTAAATACAAAAGGTGGGAAAACAGCCTGGAAATAAAGACTGGGGAGAGAGGCAATGCTGGGAGAAACAAACAAGCAAAATACCCACAGGAGTAAAGGGGTCACAAAAGCTAATCTAGATAATGGGCTAAGAATCTGTAGTCCCTGTTTAACACAGTCCATTCTGTGGATGATTTCATGCTCCACAATTTCCCATTCAGATTGGTTTTTAAAATTTTGCTGCCTGAGAATAGCCATCCTGAGATCAGCGTTGGATGTCCGAAAAGCTTAAAGTGTTCTGCCACTGACAGGGACAGTCCAACCAGTAGGGCGAACTAGGCAGTCCCTAGCGTGCCAAAATTTGTGGGGCACCAAAATTATATGCAGAACAAAATAACAGGAACATCATTCAAAATAACATCCCTGGCCAGCTACGGCTCCACCTTGGTCTAAGACCTTTCAGTAAGGGGAGAAAGACCTCTGAAAAGATCTCCAAGGTAAAAGTTCATTCTAGACTTCTTATTTTCCTCTATATTGGAAGTGGTGGGGGTGCCGAGGTACACAGTACCCTAGGGTGCCAATTATCCTTGGACTGGCCCTGGCCACCAACCTTTGTGTCTTTCTACAGCTGATGTCAGATCAGTGTTCAGTCATTGTTGCACACAGAGATCTCACTGTCTGTCCAATGTAGACAGCAGATGGGCATTGTAAGCAAGTGATGACTTATGTGATATTGGTAGAGTTGCAGGTGAATGAACCTCAGATGTTGTACTTTTTGTTATTTGGTCCAGTGATGATGTGGTCTGTATTGATGTGGGGGCACAGCAGGCATTTGGGTCCGTTGCAAGGCCTAGTGCCTCATTGAGAATGGTAGTTAGTCTGTTCTGGCTTACAAACAGCCCCCAACCTCAAACAAGATCTTTCAAACAAAAGACTTGTGTTCAATGGGCACCTGTACATGAGACATTGACTGAACAGTTGTCTAATTAAGTCCGCAGTAAATGTCTCAGCATCTAATGTACACCCCTATTAGGCTGGCATAAACTAATATACTCTACAGCCAGCTAGCCCTGCACTGGAGCACCCTTCTGCCCCAGTCAGCCCCTCCACAGCACACTGAGCCAGGTCGGAGCAGCCCTTGGCTGGCAGGCTGACCCCAATAGGGCCTCAGTGTACTACAGTCCCAGGCACATGCGTAAATGCAGTGCCCAGGAGCAATAAACTCTTGTGCAATATGCACCAGAGTTTATTGTTGTGCATTAATATGCATGTGTAGATGCACCCAATGAGAACTAGCAATATATTCAGTGTAGCAAGGACGGAAACCCTGGGCTTCCCCAACCCTGTGGCTGCCTCAAACACTAGGTTGCAGAGTTATGCTTGTGCATACTCCTGCACTCAGTCTCTCTGGACCTTTTATGTTTGATATGGAATACTGGGTTTACAGCCTCTCACAGTATGTCCTAATGGCTAGGGCCCTCTCCTAGCCACTAGAAGATGCAGGTTCAAAACCCCAGGGCAGAAAAGAGAATTGAATTGAGACTTCCCATATACTGAGAGCTTGAGTGCTTTTTCCCCTAAGCCAGGGGTGTCAAATAAATGGTCTGTGGGCCAGATCTGGCCCACAGAGTTCAGTCAGTGGGGTTTTTTGCTACAGCTGCAAGCAGCCAAAGAGTTAACTCCACTGTTGTTGAAGCCTTGTCACAGCAACTGCAGGACCCATGATGTCAGAGTGGCCAGCACCCAGAGAGTGAAGCTGCTACTGCATTCAGCATTTTTTGGTCACTGCTAGTGATCAAAACCTGCAATGTTAACCGCCCGTGTGCTGGCTGCACTGACCCTGGGCTGCAGCAGCCACAGAGACATGGCTACAGCAGTGACAGCATTAACTGCCCACAGGCCAGATCCAGAGGTGGGGTGTCCAGCCAATGAGAAGCCCCGTGAGCCAGATTCAGTCTGAGAGAAGCCCTGTGGGTCAGGTCCAGCCCACCAGCTCATTTCAGTTAGGCACTCCTGCCCTAAATTATTATTTAAAGGGAGGGCACTACCGTCTTCTCAACTCACCTTGTGATAGAAGGACTGGTCCTACCCCAGTTTTTGAAAGCAAGGACTTAGGCACCTGACACACCTGTGTCCCCATGGTTTTCTGTTTCCCACTCAGCTTGCTGGCTTTTGCAAGTACCACTGGGTCTCTCCCATCTCTCTGTACCTGTGCCTGGGGTAGGAAGCCTGAGTGCCTGGTTGAATTGTCGCTGAATTTCACAAAGACTCCAAACATGAGGTGCTGCAGCCCTCGATGTTGTGGTACCTCAGTGCCCTGCATTGGTCTATCCAACTTCTCATTTTCAAACTTTCTTGGGCACTTAGGAGCCTAAGGTCTATTGATTTACAATGCAACTTAGGCTCCTAACTCAGCTAGGACATACGACACGTAGACAAGAGCAACAGTAAAGTACCCTTTAAAATCCTGGACTTAATCATTTTAAATAACCGTCTGTCAAGGCCATCAGGTATCTTTGCTGCTTTTTCACAGACATATGGAGGACCAGATTCTGTCAAATATACCCGTCCTCTCATTAGGAAGCCTCAGCATCATGAATAGTTCCAATGACTTCAGTAAGACTTCTTTTAAAAGCAAAGATTATGACTAAGGATTTGCAGGAAGAAGCCTGTTTTTGGGTGCATTTTTTTACTGAATATTTCATGCACCAGTTGCCATTAAAGTTATTAACTTTTTCTACCTCAGGTTCAGATTTGTTTCTTTTTTATTATTAGACCAGTGATCTATATCAGGTATCATTTTTCTACATGTATTCTGTGATACATTTACTGCCAGCAGTTGAGTTATGATGGTTTTACTATCACCAAGGGAATAATTGTACTTCTACCATTCTCTGTCATGGGCTGCATTTACTTCACTGATGAGTTAAAAATATAAGTGCTTGAGGACAGCAGAAGGTCCACTGTGTATCAACAGGGACAAAGTAAATATTCTCAGGGTTTATTACAGCATAGTATAAGGACTAAATCAAAATGGCTGTACTCACACAAGTTGTGCCAGTAGCTTTCATGAAATTCTTTTGAGACTCAAAGACCTGTCCAGTCCCATCTCTGACAGTAGCAATTACCAGATGCTTCTATAGATGGGGCAAAGAAAACCCCAATAAACAATGATAATACCCTTGTCTTAAATCCTCTCCATTAGTGCTGAATCCCTGGATCTTGTAATTAGGAATGAGGTCACTGCCCATATAAATGTGTAATCTTTTTTCAAATGTATTGAGCTCTGGGTCCCAAAATCTTGTGGCAATGAGTTCCAGGGGGTAATTATACAGTGTGTTTAAAAGAAAATTCCTTTATTCGTTTTTAACATGTAGCCAAAATGCCCCATCATGCTTGTGTTGTGAGGGAGAGAATAAGACTGTCTGATTCATCTCCTTCATATCATTTTGGCTTACCAGAGGAGTCAAGGAGTGCTTAAAAAATAAAAAGGAGGTTTATGGACAGTGGAAACAAGGGGTAGTCTCCAAGGTGGAACACCCAAATATAGTCTGTATTTGTAGGGAGAAGATAAGGAAGGCAAGGGCAGTGATCGAGACCAGGTTGGTGACTGAAATCAAGGACAATAAGACGTCCTTCTTTAGGTATATAGGGAGCAGGTGTTCCTGCATACAAATGGTGGCTGCCCGCCTGGTCAGATTCTGGATGGATGGTATTTGAAGACTTATGGTGCTCGGAAGAGTTCCCAGAAGACTGGAAAAGGGCCAATGTGGTGCCAAACTTTAAAAAGGATAGGAGGGAGGATCCAAGAAACTATATGCCAGTCAGTTTGACCTTGATACCAGGTAAAATTTTGGGAAAAGGTATCAAGAAATTCATTTGTGAGAGACTGGCAGAAGGTATGATACTGAAGGATAGCCAACATGGTTTCATTACAGGCAGGTCCTGTCCGACCAACCTCGTCTCCTTCTATGATCAAGTAATGAACTGCTTAGATGTAAGAGATGTGGTTGATGTCATATACTTGGGTTTTAAAAAGGCCTTTGATATGGTCTTCCGTGACACTGTTATAAAAAAATGGGGATTCTGGGCTGGCAGAGGCCATGGTCAGGCGGGTTGGGAACTGGCTAAGGGGTCAAACCCAGAGAGTGTTAGTGGACAGGTCTGTATCACCTCGGTGGGAGGTGGCCAGTGGTGTGCTGCAGGGTTCCGGTTTTTGCCCCATGCTGTTCAACATCTTTATCAGTGATTTAGATCAGGATGTGGAAAGCATACTGGCCATGTTTGTGGACAATACTAAGTTACGGGGAAAAGTGGTCATATTAGGAGATAGAATGCAGATCCAAGAGGACCTGGACAAGCTGAAAAGGTGGGCAGTGGAACCAGATGCAGTTCAATAAGGATAACTGCAAAGTGCTTCATCTGAAGTAACCAGCAACATGAATATAGGTTAGGAGGAGATGTCCTGGCCAGCACGGTGGCTGAAAGGGACCTCGGGGTTATGGTGTATCACAGGATGAACATGAACTGCCAGTGCAACACTATAGTCAACAGAGCTAATAATAGCATACTGGGATGCATTAGCTGATGCATCATGGGCAGGACTAAGGAAGTGATACTTCCTCTCTACTTGGCATTGGTGAGACCCCAGCTGGAGTACTGTGTCCAGTTCTGGGCACTGCACTTCAAAAAAGATGTGGAGAATCTTGAAAGGGTCCAGAGAAGGACCTCAAGAATGATTAAGAGCCTGGAGGACAGACCTTATAAGGAAAGACTAAGGGATCTGGGACTGTTCAGCCCGGGGAAGAGAAGACTGAGGGGGGACTTGGTGGCCATCTATAAGTATATTAGAGGTGAATATCTAGAGGTGAGATAAAAATTGTTCACTAGGATGCCCCAGAGGAGGACAAGGAGTAATGGCCATAAATTGTTAGAGAATGTTTTCAGGTTGGATGTAAGGAAGAACTTCTTTATGGTAAGGGTGACCAGAATCTGGAATAGACTTCCTAAGGAGCTGGTGCAGTCCCAAACCTTGGAAGTTTTCAAGAGGATACTGAACAGACATGTTACTGGGATCATTTGATCTCAGCTGTATTCTTGCCCAGAGCAAGGGGGTTGGACTCAATGATCTTTTGAGGTCCCTTCCAGCCCCTAATTTCTATGATGCTATGATTTTATTCTGTATTTCTAATTTGTCATTTCTCATTCATATCAAACCAAAAAGTCCTGTTCTCTTCAGTCATTCTTCAGCTGCAAGTCTCCCTATGCCTTATTTTTTTTTTTTTTTTGGGGGGGGGGAGGTTGTTTTGGGGTTTTTTTAATTGTCACTGCACTTGTGTGAGAAAGGGTTACATCACTCCACTACAGGTTCCTTGGCACAGTTCTGTTCTGTATTTGTGCAGTGTGCAAAATAATAGGGTTCTGTTCCAGGACTGGGGTACCTGTATGTTACTGCACTATAAATAAGTAACCACTTAAGAAACCAAGGGTCCTCAATTCTGACTGAATTCAGTGCAGGCTGAGGGAGCTCAGTGTCTAGTGGGATTGGTCCTAAATATTGTTCTAAGCTACTACACCAGATTAGGCAATAGTTCACAAGAGCAGTGTGACATTTGGTCATCATATACAACACTTCCTGTGGTGTTTTAAATCCAGGTCCTGAAGCAAAAATAACTTCACCTACTTGAGAAATGTAGTTACTTAGCTGACATCCACTCCTGTTAGTGTCCTATTAATATTCTGACATGTAATTTGTCCCATTAAAAATGATCTTGTAATTTATCCTGTGCCTTTACTGATTGTTGTAGATAAAGTTAGGACATTAACAGTCAATACATCAGCTCTGCTTTGTTCCATAACTCTAAAGCCATTTCATAACTACTAAGAGAGGGTGCCTTATGGATGGGGCAGATTCCATGCTATGGTGAGGAATCTGAGCCAGAGATGTACACAAAGATATGCAAGATACACTCTTGGCTGTGGCATCACTTTCCAAGAGAAAGACATGAGAATAACATAGATGCAGAAGGTCTGGGGGAGCTGGGAACCTGAATGATTCACTAGGAAGAAAAAGAAAGGAGCTGGAGAAACTACCTCAAGCATTTTCTTCAGATTTCCTTGGAGCTGACTGCCTACAAACCTCTCCATTTCAGCTGATGGTCTGTTCCACTTCTAGAATAACCCAAATGAGACCTTTTCTAAGGATAGCTGCTGATATTTAGAACCTATAGGGCATGTTACATCTTCATTGTGCGGCATACCTTAATTAAATTTTATAACAGCAATTTAATTTAATTCACTAGTTATTTTACACCTGAGTGAAGTTTAAAAAAGTGATATAATATAATCTTCTAAAGAAAAATCCCCAGTAATATGAATGAATAAAATTCTTTAAATTCAGTGCCCCTTTGGTATCTGCATCAGAACCTGTCACATCATAGATTTTGCAGTTCACTGAGTGAACCAAATTTTGAAAGAATAAAAATTTAATGGATTCAAAATTGTTGTTTCATTTTCAGTGGGTTTTTTTTTTACTAAGTTATTATTTTTAAATAAAGTTTAATTAATCTCAAGACAAAAAAAAAATGTGAAAAAGAACTTTTGACTTTTTAGTGTCTTTCTGTTCTTTTACTTCATGTGAAAGAATTCTCCAAAATTGACACCACCTTGCAAATAGTTTTGATTGACCTGACTCTACATTTTTCAGTGAATAAAGAAGTAACTGAAGAATTCCAGGTTTCTCTAGTCCTCAGTTACAGGAAACAGGGCTTTTTATCTTTTTGAAGACTGTAATTATATGTACTTACCACTTGACCCAACCAATTATAAACCTTTGAATTTTATTGGTTCCAGAAGCATTACAAAATATATTCCACAAGTAATCTGAAAATGTCTTTTGAGTTTTGGAATAGGAAATTCCCCATGTCACACACCTTATGAATAACAGCTCCAGCAGTGACTACGCTCATGACAAACTGGTTGGCTGTGGATTTGTGGCAGCTGGGAGGAAGAGGGGATTGTCAGATTCCAGATAGTCCTTCACCACACTCCTCTCTGTGCTCAAAGAGACTCTCCTCTGGTGGCCTGCTTCCCCAGCTCCAGAGTCAAGAACAGGGCCATCCTCATCTTAAAATTCACCCACTGCTCATCATCCTACATTTGCAGGACAGCTCTCTCCAACCTGTCCACATTTTTCTCCCACACCCAGAACCAGGTGTCACATCCTGCAGATGATACCAGTGCTGCACATCCTCACTTGTGTCCAGGATCTCACTGGGCAAAACCACACCAGGCAGTTCCATCATGCACTTAGTGCAAGTTTTGTCAACCACAGTATTTTGTTCCTAGTGAATCACCTTGCTCAGCTGGTTGTTTATGCAGGGGAAGATAATGGGGTGACTGCAAACTCCATTCCAGCATAAGGGACCAGGGTACCAGGGTCGTAAGGGACAGCAGCATAACTGAGAGGGACAACTGGGTCAGCGGCCCTGTGTACCACATTTGAGGGGCAATGGGATGCAAAAATACCCAGTGTCACGACTGGCAGTTGGTTGTGCTACCATTGCCAGCAGTGCAGCAGCCTATACTGTCCTGCCCAGAGGGCTGCTCAGGGTGCCCTATTATGCCTCTGGTGAGGGATATAGGGTTACTTGTGGCCACACCCCTCACCCCTATGTGAGGCTGTACACATTAAACCAATTTTTGTGAGGCACTAACCATATGTCTTTTAGCTCCTGTTACTAGTCTTTGCATTTTAGAAAACATTCTTTAGGCATTTATGATTAGCTAGAGGGATAACCCTTGGGTTATTCCCAGGAGAGGTTAATTTAGTTCTGAAATGAACTATGTTGTTCAAAATGAGAAACATGCTCCTTGCCTAGGGATTGAGGAGCACTGCTTTGGGACCTGGCATCTCACTGGACCTAATAAATAACCACACAAAGCAGAAAAAATACTTTATTTTCATGAGTTAAGCACATACTTTCAGAATGAGTGAATCTCTCTGTTTCCTGAGTCCTGCTTAGAAAAAGAGCCATATTTTCCATATTGTGTGTTTTGCTCTTTGTCCCCAGCTGGGGTAACTCCTCCTAGCCTGAAGAAAGTCAGTAGAACCTCCCTAATTTATGCCAGCCAAGAATCTGGCTCTTCCATTGGGATTTTCAAAAGCAACTGAATAAATGAACAGAAGTCACTGAGGTTGCGATTTAAGTCATGTTGATTACAATCCTTAAAGGTATTACATCCCTGACTCACGCTGAAGTCAACGGGAGTTAGGCACCTCAGTACCACAAGAGGAGCTAGGTCTTGGTACAGAGCAGGGGTGGGCAAAATGTGGCCCAGGGGCCAGATGTGGCCTGCCAGGCCGTTCTATCTGGCCCACGGGGCCCCTAAAAAATTTAGAAAATTAATATTTATCTGCCCTGGACTACCTGTTATGCGGCCCTTGATGGCTTACCAAAACTCAGTAAATGGCCCTCCACCCCAAATAATTGCTTGCCCCGGTACAGAGCATGCACTGAGAGACATCTATGGGTTTTGCTGTTCTTTTAACTCCACCATTCCCTTCCCATCACATACTATATTAAGGGGTTTATAGAAAGAGGACTGCAAAATGCCTTGTGAAATTAACTGCAGAAAAGGAGTAGCTGAGCACAGGACTGTCTACGACAGAATACAGATGATGTGGGAAATGGGCTTTTCACAAAGGGTTTTTTTTTTCATTGAGAATGTTACCTTGGCCATTTTTTTATTACATTTCCTTTCTCAAGGGATGGATGGATGTCAGCTGCCCCCCATACATGATGGCACATCTATCTCTGCATGGAAAAAAAGCCACAAACATGTGGAACAACCAAGTGGTCCTCAGTTTTCTTACATCAGAATTTGGGCATCGGTGTGCAACCACATGAATGGTCCTTTGTTAAAATAAGCAACACGCACTTTTCTCTTTTTGGCTTGTCTCTCCTGTGCAGAGCACCCAGATTGCAAATGTGCATGATCCTCTTCAAGCTAAAATCTGTGTATGAATAATAATGTCAAGTGCTGTCCTCGCCCCCAAAGAGTCCAACCCAAGGGATGCCCCTGAAACGCAGAATACTACAATCAAGGCAACATAGGCCTTGAGCTGCAACCTGGCAAGCCCACGGCTGACACCTTGTGGCTACATGGCAACATTTCTGCTCTTTTTCCACATAATTAAAGCAGGCAGTGAAACTCAGCGGAAGCTTTCAGCTTTATGAAAACAAAAGCCAGAACAAGTTTAATTCATTGCTAAATACAGATTGCTCAGCTTAGTGCTCCTGCACTCAATTTGTCTTTGTGGAACAATCCTTCACCAGAGGAAATGTTCAGCTGCCATAGACTGAGAGGATAATTGGCCTCCGCCCCCAAAGCGTGTGCATGGCAGTACCACGGGGTGGCGCCCTGTGGCCAAAGGCTTTTTCAGACTGTAATAACTGTGAGAAAGTTCTCTAGTAATAACAATAAACCAACACAATAAAGGCTTTGCTGTGTTAAAAAAAAAAAGAAAGAAAGAAAGCAGGCAGCTGCTTAAATCTAATTGACTTCTGGTTGTTCTCCAGCTGAAAGAAAGGACTGTGGGGTTTGTATGTGGGATTTTTTTCTTTCCTGTTTTTTGTAGGAACAATGAATTTTAAGGGAAAAGGGCATGTCACCGATGGCAATTGTGTTGCAAAAGAGGGTGGGGCTAACCCCCGCCACTATTAGCAAAGCAATGGCCAGAACCTCTTCATGCGGCTAAGCAGAGAGGGTCTGCAGAGTGGAGGCTTTTCCTGACTCTGTTTTCAACATCCACATCCAAGAAGCTTGGTAAAGAAGGGAAGGTTTTAGTCCAAGTGAAATGGAAACGATCCTTTGCAGGACAGACGTGAGTATTTGTGTAGGGAGTTGGTCACTGATAAATTCCATGTTTGTTACCGCCTTTGGCTAGAATTTCTGCTTGCAAGTCTGTCCTCCCCCCCTTCGTGAATACACTGCAGTGAGCAGTCAGAGGAAGTAATAATGTGGTTGAATTTAGACTGTGGTTTTTAAACACGATCTTTAATAATCCCGCTTTTTGTTCATAAAGGCATCACTGGGCACAAAACCTGATCTGTCCACTAGTCACTGCCCTAAGGGAGCTACAAACAATCCTATTAAGCCCCATCTCATTGAAACTAAAATGCTCTGCTCCGATATCTTGAATTATTTTAATTCATAAGTGACACACAGAAAAATCCATTTTAAAAATGAATATCATCAACTATGACATTGATGGCACGTTTGGGGCCATGCTGTGCACTTTAGTGTACACTGACCACAAATTTTTCATCAGGTCTTTTTTGAATGATGCCCTAATGATACTTCAGTACTAATACTTACCACAGGAATGGCTGGGAACTCTGGAAGCTGCAGGGGCTTAATCTTAACCATGAAAAATATCTTGCTATCCCCTTTCAGGAGCAGATAACACAACATTTTGCTTGTCAGGAGGCAATATAATAGGTAGTCTGAACAAGAGAGCTGCATGCTGTACTGGTCTTAGCATTTTCAGTCTCTCTGAATTTCTAGAGGGCTGTCAATCTTATTATTTACTAGAATACTTGTAATAGATATATAGAGGCATTTTCTCTCTTGTGTCAGGTTTATAACATCATACTTTCTTCCAAGTCTGTTGGGCATTTAAATTGCAGGAATTTTAGACTGTAGTAATGATAGCGATCATTCCATCCCAGTGATCCAGCAGGGGGAAGTAGCAGAGCCTCCACATGGCAGGCTGGCACATTTAGGAGACATTATGAACTCAGGTGATTGCCAGACTCAGAGGTGAACTTAAAAGGGGCCTCATCTGATTTCACTCATGCAGCGTTTCATTAAAGGACTATGCACACATCAGAATGATGGAGCACGGGCCAGCATGTTGGCTCTGCAGGCTAATTAGTCTCTCAGACCTTCTGCTCCTCTGGAAGTCCCAGCACTGCTGGACAGGACAGTGCTTTGTGTTCCTAGTGTCAAGTGGCCAGGTTCCACATCTGTGGTGCTGGTATTTGGTTGGTCTGTAGGGCTCTCATTTGGCCTATAAAACACAAACATCTGCTGGGGTTATGGTCGGCTTGTTGGCTGATTTCAGCAGGGGTGGTGACCTGCTGTACAAGTCGATCAGTTCTGGAAGAGCAAATTGGTTGTAGTGTGGAGGAGTCTGAGAAAGCAGGAAAATCATTTGGGCAGTCAAAAAAAACAACCAAACAAAAAACGAGCTACATAAAATAGGGAAATACTGCACCATGTTGCTGCTGTTTAAGCTTATTGGTAAGGCTAAATCTTGCCCTGTGGGTGCCCTGGGCAATAGCCATCTCCAAATATCCTGTTTCCTCATGTGATTTTTTAATGCATATTCATAATTGAGCAGGTTACATTATCAATCAAATAAGATAAACAAAAATCTAAAATCACTTAAGAGGAAGTAAATTACTAGAGGAAAATATGCTTCACGCCTACACTGATAATACTCTTAATTTGATTTAGTCAGAGAATAGTTTATTTTAAGTGATATAAAATTAATTAATTCACTGTAATAGCACTGATCACAATGAAGTCTTTTGCTACTAATGTGGATGTCATGTGGATCTCCAGAGAAATGTCACTGTAATTCAGCAGGCTGCAATGAAATGTGTACAATCAGCTGCAAATTCTGCTCCATGCCACACCAATGTCAATCTGAAGCTATTCCACTGACTTCATTGTAGTGACATTGGATTTAAACTCATGTAAATGAAAACAGCATTTGGCTCTTAAAATGCTGCCTGTTCATGCACCATCCATTTTTTTTTTAAAGTCACTAACATTGATCTGGATCTCATACACTGGTGTAAATCAGGAACAATTCTATTCAAGTCAATGGGTTGATACCAGAATAAAGAAGAACCTGGTCCTTCATAACCAAAGTGTACATAGCATCCCATGTGAGTTCTGTTTAAATGTACCACTTTGGGTAAGCAGTTGTGGAGGAAGAGGCACTAACCCTGTGATAAGTCTGTATTCATCGACATCATTTAGATCCAGGACTGGCAAGCACTAGGAATTCAGGAGAAATGATGCATATGGCCCTGTAAAATACTGGCACAAAAGCACAATTCAGGTGTCTGGTCTGCCACTCAGGGAAAACTCCCAGTGCAGCAAATGGGAACACTGCCTTTTTGCCTGAGTAATGGCTGCTGATCTCTGGCCTGTCCCATTCAGTTTTTTAGTCCCAGTGCTTAGAGCTCAGTTTCAATTGTTTTTTTTAAAGGAGAGAGAAAGAGCAAAAGACAAGGATTTTTTGGGTGATATCTTTTACTGGACCAACTATATGGTTGGGAGAGACATAAACAAGCTTTCAGGTACCCCTCAAAGGTACAATGGTACCCAAAATTTGTTTATGTCCCTCCCAACTATGCAGTTGGTCCAAGATATCACTCACAGAAATCCTTGCCTCTTGCATTTTCCCTGGGCTATCACAGCCATAACATCACTCCAGCACTACCATCAAAAAATAGAACAGTTTTTAAAGCATAACCTAGTAAAATACACCATGCTTTTATATATATAGAGAGAGACACACACACAGATGTATTTCTCCCTATCGTAATTTCACAGGTATGCAGACCAGAGGAAGAGTATCTGCTCATCATCACTCTTGTATTCCTATACCAGCTCAACAGTGCCATTATTTGACATCCCGCAGCAGACTACATGATAGAAGCATTTCATGAAATCCTGCAGGAACCATACATTACTGAAGAAGGCCACCTCAGTCTGCCGCCTGCATTATGGTTCAAATCAACCCAAGCATTTTTTAATTAAGTATTTCTCCTGCTAGTATTGCAAGTTTTTCACTGGCATTTAGGTGCCTAATGTCCATAGATTTCATTGGCATTTGTGTGCCCAAGTTCCTTTAGGTCCCTTTGAAAATCCCATTGGAGCATCTGCTATTGTGGAAAAGTCCTGTAGAGTTGAATGAGGATACAAAGAGACGAGTGCTATAAAAAATTACTCTAATAGCTATAGAATTTAATGGACGGTGAAATCCTTTCTTTTTTCCCTCAACTGTCCGATAGAAGTCTACAGCAGGGATACAATTTTCTATTAAATTCTATAGGGCGGAAAGGTTATCACTTTCTATTAAATTCCATAAGACTTTTATTCATAAGGGATAACAAGTCTGAATGATAATGTATGGCTATCAAACATAAGGAAAATTATCTAATTTATAGCCAGTATTAAGAAAGCCACTAGCCGTAAAATAAAATAGTTCTCCATATGGTACCCTGAAGCTTCCAAAAACTATAGTTAAAGAAAATAACAACCCTTTTACAGAAATCCATCTATTGTATATAAAATAGAATATTAGAGCAGTAAGATTGGTAGGAACTTGGAAGCAGGAACTGCCCCTTTGATTGTTCTATATGAATTTGTAGCATTTATATACAGGACTACAAGTATTTGGTGCATCTTTGTGCTAACAGAGCTCATGTTTTCAAGTACAAGAAAACTCTACAGTTACATTCTGTGGAGGCTTCAGGATACAGTTTGCCAAATGGAAAAACATTTGGAGGTTTGGAAAAATCTTGCACATAAATTACCAAAGGCACGAAGCGCCTGAAAGATGGATGAAATCAGAAGCCAAGGAAAAGCAGCATGTGTGCCAAAGGAAAAAAAAAAGATGTAATGATTTCTTTTAATGACTCTCTTGCAAAATGGAGAGCGTGCTTCCAGGGCATGTCATATTCTCATAAAAGCAGCTTGCCTGGGTGATGAGAAATACCCTGTAAGTGGTCAGACCAAGCCCCCATTTTTCATCCTTTCTGCACGTAGCTCTCCATTGATTATGTTAAGTGCTACCCACTGGTTAAAAATACAGAAAGCTCATTGTCTCTGACTGTGGCAAAGGCCAGCTACACACTTGTTAATTTCCTGATTTATGACACCATATAGAAGGAATTGAAAGTGGGCACTTTTTTTTTTGGTGGAAACTATTAAAACAGAGGCAGATCAGGAAGTTTGTGATAAAGAAAAGCCAGGCTCTCGTCTGACATGTAATCTCTCTTTTGGCTTTAAGTAAACCTGCTCCTTCAAGGCTGTGCCATCAACAGGGTCTAGCTCAAGTTTCACCACTAAATCTGAGTCAACAATCTCTAATCTGGACACTGGACTCAGGATCCAGGCTCAAGTTGCAGTTGGAAGCAGACAACAGGGACAAGGGGTTGGGGGGGGAGGTGCAGAGGGAGGAAAAAAGACAATCTTTGTTTCTCCTGTGATTGTCCACGCAGGGCTGAACTGAGGTCAGGTGTCATTTTTTTGTCATCAACAAGATAAAAGTTTGCACCTCTCCAGCCTTGAAATTGCCTTCCTGACACTTATATTAAGTACAGAAGATATATGTCCAAGAATCAGGGACACAAGTTTGTGGTGCAGCTCGGATTTGGAGTTCTTTTCATCTTTCTGACATGTGATACTGTGACATAAGCTGCCTGCAGTGAGGTTGCTATGCAGATATACAATTTCTGAAAAGTTACACCAGGAAAACTAAACCCGACTGATGGATTAGCATTTCACAAAGAAGCAGGATAAAATGTGTAGCAGTTAGACTAAAAAGCTAAAAAAAGGTGAATTAAACTTTCATGAAAACAATCTCTCTCTCAAAAAAAGGATCAATAAGTATAAAAGTATCTCATTGCATTCTTGGCCTTTGGTCTAGTGGCTTGATCCAGCTACTACATATAATAAAGGACATACTGTGTGTGTTCAGTGGCAGAAACTGGGGGAACGTTGTTGGGTTGTATTCCCCTTAATTTCATCAATCTTTTTTCTGTCATTGTTGCTGCTTCACAATCATTTTATTTTGAAAAATAAACACCAGAATAAAATAATATGCTGTCCAGGGCTCCAAGCCAAAAATGTGCCAGCACTTTCTCTTCCCACCCTGCCCCCAAACTCCTTAGGCCAAATGCCTTAACAAAAGCTGTTTTTTGTTTGGAAGATCTCTGGGTCCTTCGTTCTCTTTCCTAACCCTAACAGGAGGAGGGGTGGATGTCATATACGTAGACTTCAGGAAGGCCTTCGATACAATATCCCACCCCATACTGGTGAACAAGTTAAGAGGCTGTGACTTGGATGACTACACAGTCCGGTGGGTGGTGAATTGGCTACAGGGTCGCACCCAGAGAGTCGTGGTGGATGGGTCGGTCTCGACCTGGAAGGGTGTGGGCAGTGGGGTCCCGCAGGGCTCGGTCCTTGGACCGATACTCTTTAATGTCTTCATCAGTGACTTGGACGAGGGAGTCAAATGTACTCTGTCCAAGTTTGCAGATGACACAAAGCTATGGGGAGAAGTGGACACGCCGGAGGGCAGGGAACAGCTGCGAGCAAACCTGGATAGGTTGGACAAGTGGGCAGAAAACAACAGGATGCAGTTCAACAAGGAGAAATGCAAAGTGCTGCACCTAGGGAGGAAAAATGTCCAGCACACCTACAGCCTAGGGAATGACCTGCTGGGTGTCACAGAGGTGGAAAGGGATCTTGGAGTCCTAGTGGACTCCAAGATGAACATGAGCCGGCAGTGTGACGAAGCCATCAGAAAAGCCAATGGCACTTTATCGTGCATCAGCAGATGCATGACGAATAGGTCCAGGGAGGTGATACTTCCCCTCTATAGGGCGCTGGTCAGACCACAGTTGGAGTACTGCGTGCAATTCTGGGCGCCACACTTCAAGAAGGATGCGGATAACCTGGAGAGGGTCCAGAGAAGGGCCACTCGTATGGTCAAGGGCCTGCAGACCAAGCCCTACGAGGAGAGACTAGAGAAACTGGACCTTTTCAGCCTCCGCAAGAGAAGGTTGAGAGGAGACCTTGTGGCTGCCTATAAGTTCATCACGGGGGCACAGAAGGGAATTGGTGAGTATTTATTCACCAAGGCGCCCCCGGGGGTTACAAGAAACAATGGCCACAAGCTAGCAGAGAGCAGATTTAGATTGGACATTAGGAAGAACTTCTTCACAGTTCGAGTGGCCAAGGTCTGGAACGGGCTCCCAAGGGAGGTGGTGCTCTCCCCTACCCTGGGGGTCTTCAAGAGGAGGTTAGATGAGTATCTAGCTGGGATCATCTAGACCCAGCACTCTTTCCTGCTTATGCAGGGGGTCGGACTCGATGATCTATTGAGGTCCCTTCCGACCCTAACATCTATGAATCTATGAATCTATGAACCCCTAACACAGGAAATGATTTTATAATTCACATTATTAAGGAATTCAGTTCCCCCCTCCCCTCTGTGCTCTAGATGTCGACGTACAATAAGTCTGTGGCCTGGCACCCTTCCTCCCTGACCCTTTTGTGTTGAGTTTCTCTACCTGACCCTGCCTATAAATCATAATTTGGACCTCTCCACAAACCAGGCAGCAGCCAGGCTTCCCCAGTACTCTGAGGCTTTTGGGGCCTGCTCTTTTTCACCTTGGAATGCTCAGGCATCCTGAATGACTGCGGAATGACCTCGGGTCCTTTCTTTCCCCTAATAGAACATCCATTGCAACGGGAAGAGGTGCATGTTCCTTAAAAAGATACCTGTTAGCAAAAAAAAAGAAAAAGAACCTTGTAAGGGAGTGGGATGGAATAGGATGGGACGGGGGTGGGTGAGTAGAGGGGGAACCAAAAAAACAAAGACCTGATTTGTATGTGCATTAATGTATATGCTTAGTGAGGTTTTTCAAGGGCCCAGGGTAACCATTCGTGGCTAATAAATCTTTCACACTTCTATAGTGATATTCATTCTCCAGAGCAGGTGACCCGGGCAAATCATTTAACTCACTTGTACCTCAGTTTCCTACTTCCAGTTAAAATATTGCAGTGCCTTAGATGATCATTATACTATTTTTTACAAGGTTGTATTTCCAAAGATGAAGTCATTTTTCATTTAGCACTCATGTTAAAGTCAATGTAATTCTTCCAAAGGAAGCCAGGAAATTAAAGATGAGGCAATTGAGGCATAAGAAGATTAAGCGGAACAAATCAATGAAAGACCTGGTAATAAAAAATCCAGCTTGCCTGACACAGTCCAGGGCAGCAGTGGGCAAAATGCGGCCCGCGGGCTACATGCGGCCCACCAGGCCAGTCTATCTGGCCTGCAGGGCCCCTAAAAAATTTAGAAAATTCATATTGATCTGCCCCTGGCTGCCTGTCATGTGGCCCTCAATGGCTTGCCAGAACTCCGTAAGTGGCCCTCCGTCTGAAATAATTGCCCACCCCTGGTCCAGGGTGTTTATCCATTGGACCATACTGTCAATCTTGCAGCCCTGATTGCCAACACAGAGCGTCAGGTTCTCTACTGTGTTACTCCACTAAATTACACCCATGGAAAACCAGATTAACACAGAGAGGTAGCAAGCTCATAACATTTCTGTTGACCTGATGGATCAGTGCTAGATGCAAATGACTAGATCCTCACAGGTGCTAAGGGGTTGTAATTTCTCTCTCCTAGGTGCCCTGCCACCTACTGGACTCTTCAAACCTGTGTTACCATATGTGACCAAGCTCCATATGCAATGCATATGGAAAACTAGTTGCCTAAAGAAAGGATCCTCAGCAATCAGCAGCACAGAGGTTGATACCTAAGCTAGCTAGGTGTGAAATGCAGAGAAGAGGGGCAGGGCTGAGGGGGCCAGATCCAATAAAGGACTTAGGCAAAATTTAAGTGCCTAAATCTATAACCATAAACTTCCCCTGCCCCTATCAGCTGCTAATGTTCTGAGTTTTAAGATCAAGTGGCTCCTCTGTATGTGCCCAGAACTGCCCCAGTCTTGGTAGGGCTTATCAGTGGTCTTGCTCAGTGGTCTTAACAAACTGGGACAATGTTTGCCAGGTTGTGGATTATTAGAGGATGGAGATTCAGCCATGACTGAGGCTTCTAAGGTGTAGGATTTAAGATTTACCCTGTCCGCAGTTTCATATTTGCTACCCCTAGGCAGGTGCACAATGGGCATATTGCCTTCAGGCAGCTCTGTGAGCAGCAAGCTGTTTGGTTTGGAACTTGTTCTTAAGCTCCAGGTTCTCCCCATGCACTGCATAGGGAGCCTATGCACCTACCCCATAGTTCTGGGTTCCACTTCAGGAGCTAGGCACCTGTCAGTTACGTGTGCCAGTAACCAGGCTTTTAAGTGCTTATATCCTTTGTGACTTACATGCCTGCTTTGGTACCCCTCACCACAAGCAGGTCACTATCTCTAGGTTAGTGATGCCTTCTACTCAGGACCTTGAGCACTAAACCCTTTGCTGGAGATAGGTGCCTAGTCAGTTCATTTGGTATCATTAATTATTTGTTGTGTGAAGATGAAACTGAGTTTATAGCCCAGTAGTTAGCCTCACCTGGGCATGGGTTCAATAAATATATAATTATTTATACACAGTGGAACAGCTTCAGGGGGAGAGATCCATGCCAGAGTGACTTCGTCTGGTCACTCCTCTGATATCTAGAAGATTCAAGTTCAAGCTCCTGCTGTAGATGGGCCAAAATGGCAGTGAACTCAGGAATATGTCCTTATAAAAATGAATATGCACTTCTATAGTAACCACCCAAAGTACTGTAGTGCTGTGCAGCTCATCTGACGTAACAGGCAATGTGCTTGGACCATCATTGCAGAAAACGTATAGGAATTATTTTCTAGCATCTCCATGTCTTCAAGATAGATGTTCCAGAAGTACTCTGAGGAGCTCCACATTTCTTGAACACAGGCCAGTCTAAAGCAGACACTGTTTCATCAATAAGGTACACTACTGGCATGTCATATGTGTTCAGGCACATGTATACGTGTCCTTTCATACTTTAGTATACCCTACCAATTGTCATCTTCCATGGGCAGTGTTAAATGCACTTTCAGGACTAGGTCTCTGTGAAATTTATCTGATGCTGCACCAGTATGACTGAAGGCGGTCTCAAGCCCTCAGTATTATAGCCTAAGAAACATGGGTGCCTATAGACATACTCAAAAGTGTGTGGGGGTGGCATTTTAATTAGAACAATTCCTCGAGAGTCACTTTAATTAAAATGCCTCAATGCCATGTGTATTAAGCTCATAACTATGGTTTTGTTTTTGAGGGCTTTGTGTTCATGAAATTGGGATAAATATAGCAGCTTTTATAATTTCTTGTGAAAAAATGAAACCCACAAAATCTCTGTGTCAGCATAGGAGGTAATTAATACAATATGTTTACAGTATTTAATCCTGCTCTTACTGTAGTCAAGGGCAAAATACTCACTGACTTCAATAAGAGCAGGAACAAGCCTTTATTCAGCAGGGACCTATCCTGGCCATTAAGAGAAAACTCTCATTGCCTTCAATGGCACTGTGAGGGAATGCAAGCCTGGGTTGCAGCTTGCTGGAGAGCCAAGACAAAGCTGCTTCTCCTCACTTTAGGAAAATGTTTTGTATGACTCAGGGCTATAAGTTGTAGCCGTATTGGTCTAAGGACATAGGCAGACAACGTTCTTCGGGTAAATTTGATATCTTTTATTAGACTAACTAAAATAGTTAGAAAAGTTCTTCTTTGCAAGCCTTCAGGTACAAACACCCTTCATGAGGCTGAGGAAGCATCTGCAGTTGGTCTGCGCTCTTCCTGGATGGTATAGAATAGAAGCCAGAGGCCAGTATACATGTGAAAATGCCAGTCAGTGAAAATGCAAATTGAGGCAGCCAATGGGTGAGAAACATGAGTGGGGGGAGGGAAAAGGGGGGAATGTAGACCTCGTGATAAGAATACACCTGGTAAATAGTAGAGAGGTTACTGGGGTATCAGATGTTAGGTAGGTTATAATGTGTCATAAATTCAGTGTCTATATTTAGTCCATGATTTTTTGTATCCAGTAGGTTGATGATGTGAAGTTCATAGGCTTATCTGTGAAAGGTGTTTTATAAATTCCCTTGGAGGATTAGAACTGAGAGATCAGAGAGAGAAGGGTTTTTTTTGTGAGGCTTCTATTCTATTCCATCCAGGAAGAGCACAGACCAACTGTAGATGCTTCATCAGCCTGATAAAGGTTGCTTGTACCCAAAATCTTGCAAAGAAGACTTTTTCCAACTACTTTAGTTGGTCTAATAAAAGATATCAGATTTACCCAAAGAACCTTGTTTGCCTCTTGTATATCTCAGAACTTCACACATTCAAGAATGCGAAGGGCTTCTGTGGCACACAAGACCCTCCTTTTGCATCTTCCATTGCATCCTGCTGTCCAGGAAAGAGACAGGTGTGATGGTTGTATGTTAGTACCTAATAAATAATATTAAGAGAGCCAGCAGAATGTACTAAGACTTTGCTGGGATCTCATTAATCACAGAGGACCAAATCATCTCTTGTGTAATTCCATTCATTTCATTAGGGTTATTGTAGAGGAAGGAATTGGCCTGGAAATAAAGCTGGTTTCTTTTGCATGATGTACCATCCATTCGGTCTACATTTTTGTTGCTCCTTTATGCATACTCAGAGATTTCTTCATAGGAGTGTAGCAGTAGATTTTTTTTAAAATAGTAAACAATGAGATGCTCAGACTGTCCCAACCCAGAATTCAGGCTTAGAATTTTGTATGGGTTCAAAAGAAATTTAATCTGGGCAAGTTTTTAGGAAAACTAATTTTAGATGGTTGTGTTTGTGTGTAGCCAGGCTTCAGTTTGGATTGCTTTCTGTAGCTTCTGCTTACATTATGCCTTTTGATAAAATAATTTCATTTCTGAAAAAAGTAATTAATTAAAGAGGGTGAGAGAGAAAGAGAGAGAGATTTTACTTTTGGAAACTATAGAATCTGTTGTTTCTAGAAAGGTGAAAAATGTGTTAATAATTTTGGCAATTGACGGAAGCAAAATCAGTGTACAAAACCCTCATGTTCTGGTAAAGTCAGAAGAATAGAAATGTAGGAAGTTCTGGTGTGCATGCCCAGTCTAATAAGGCACTTTCTTTGCTTTACTCACTTGATGATGAAATCATGCCTCTAAAAGCAGTGGAGCTTCCGTACATTTCCAGGTCCTCCAGCAGCAGGGAACCAGCGTTCCTGAATCTACAGGGTGGTACATGGAAGGCAAACCCCAATATATGCATTATTCAGAGCCTAAATTGGGTGAATATGCATATAGATATTACAGAGAGTTAAGTGGCAATTCAGTAGGAGTTCGATGCTTGAAAGAACTTAGGCTTGACTTGATCCGGATCTCTGTAAGTGGAAAGATTTAGAATTCCAGTAGATGGGAGAAAGAAGTCTCCTGTCTTGCAGTAACCCTCCAAGTTGGCAGACTCTTGTACAGGAGGCCCATTTAAATCAGTGAGGCTCTGCCCAACACAATGATCCACCCAAATTGAGCTGTTTGCAAGATCAGGGCCCAACTCAATGCTTTTAAGAAGTTTTATTTTTTATTTTCCCCACCCTGCTTCATTATTGCAGATATTGAGAGAAAAGCAGAGGAAAGAGGAAATAAGAGAAGCTTAGATGCAGCCTCCAAGAACACTTTTAAGTACTTTTTTTTTTAGAGATTTCAAATTGAATTTTGCTTGATCTGTGATTAGTCAGGGAGCAAGAAGAATAACATTATGCACACAGGGAAAAAAAAAATAAATAAAAAAACCAGCACATTGAAGTGCATTTTTTGTTGGAGATTTATTTTGTTTTAATAAATCTGACACCAGTTAGGGAGAGAGAGAAGTGTTGTGAGCCCAGAATGAAAGCAAGCACACTGAAAGTACTTCATACTCTTGTCTTCCCACAGATAGATGTTTCTCTGGTAGCTCTTAGCAATCTCTCCCCAGGCTTAGGAGCCTCCCTCTCCCACCCCCACCCCTTTTTTTTTTCATTATTGTTTTTTAAAAAGCGAGCTTGCTCGCCCGGTGTGTTTTCCAAGCTTTCCCAGCTCTAATAAATAAGGAGCACCTGTAAAACAGTAGCTTGACTTAAGTGAATCTGTACAAAGGAAAATATAGAAATACAGTATATACATAGTGCTCATAGTGCACCATCACTACAAGGCTCTGGTTTGATTGGCTTTGATACCCTGCTCCCAACACCATGGAGACTGAGACACTTCTTTTGCAAACTGTTCCTTGGCTCCGAACAGTAGCCTTATAGAAAAGGTGTACTCTGAACACTTGAGAGTGAACAATTGCTTTATTCGAGTTAGTAAACAGTTACACTGAATCACAAGGTGATTTGAATTTTTTTTTGTTTTGTTTTTTTTCTGTTTTGTTTTTTTTTTTAAGTTTTGTATTTGTCAGAATGGGATACTCCACAACTGTCTTACCAACTCAGTGCCAGTATACATGCTCTAGTGTACTTTTGGACTCTTGGCTACAACTGTACAAGTGCACACAAGTAAATTCTACCCTGTTATCCTCCACCCACTGATTGAGGATCGAATTGCACATTTTTCTTCACCATGACAGGAGAAAGCAAACAGTGAAACAGAATCATGGGGGATCTTTCTCACTCTACCCCTTGCTTTCATTGGTTTGTCCATACCATTCTAATTATCATGAAAGGGCTATGCATATGGAGAGATTGTCTCACTGGCTTCCTGGATCACTGAAAACCATCAGGGTTGAAATTTCATCCAAGTCTTTCGTGACGCCCAGCAAATATTCCCCTCAGATTATTTTACACCTTGAGGGAATTTTGGTCTTTAGTTCAACACTCTTGCTCTGTTCCCAAATGGGGCGCTATTTAGGGGAATTTAAAGAGAAAGCTGAGAAGAATAAACATTTACTGAGTTCTCTTGGCATTCAGTCTCTGAAAAACCACAGTATAAACTATTCATGCTGCTTCTTACATCTGTCAAATCAAAAATTAAAAGCCATAAAAGTGTAACACTGAAAATATGGCATTAAAAAGGATAAAGATGGCCTTTGTAAAAATAACAAGGAAAGTATATTAGCCAATAAAATATTCTAACTCTTCATTTAAAAGTGCATCATGGGTAGGACAGAGATGAGACTGAAGCGTTGCTACGCCAGTATTACCCCTTTCCCCCATCAAAACTTGAATAGGTCCAAAACCATACAATGCAAATCACGATTCTTAATGTAGCAGCAAAACCACAGCAGTTTTTTGAAAAAAAAAAATCCATCATTGTCCAGTCTCAAATATCTGAACTTTGAAGTCAGAGAGGGAAAAGTACCTACATTGGTCCATGTGGTTTTTGAAACCAGGGTGAAAATCCCCCCAGAAAGAAACCAAGAGGAAAGTGTGTTCCTCAAAGGAGAAGAGGTGGTAGTAGGAATGCTGAGCACATTGTGTGGGTCCATGATGTGCTGTCTTCTGGGCCAAAGGCACCCGTGGGATTGAAGCTTCCTCTGAGAGACTTAATGACAGGAAGCTGCTTTATTTGCTTGACTTATAGCCAGAGGGGGTGGTGAGCGGACCAGCTGGTGTCATTTGGTGAAGTGACAAGGTTTGCTCTGCTCCCTTTCTCCATGCAAGGTACTCTGTCAGTGAGCATTCCTGGAAAAAAGAAAAGAAATGATCAGAACATATTGCAGATGATTCACTGCAGGTAACGTGTGCAAAAGCATGAGCTTAGACATGCAGCTGAGAGCTGTGATGGCAACTCAGTAAGGAGACAACTTGCACTGCTTCAGCCTCAGGTATGTCTGATACTGTAAACACGGTCAGTAAATTGCTAAGTAAATGAAGCCTTGTTTGCAGCAAAATAGTTGGAAAGAAGATGGAGGAATTCCCATGATAACAAGCTAAAGTGATACAATGATAATTAATCCTTCACACTTACAGAGCACCTTTCATCCTAAGAAATCAAAGCTGAGTAATAATGCTGTGCAATTAAACAGTGCACTGCACCGATAGATCTCAAAGGGTTTTACAAAGGTGGGATGTATCATCTCCTCTGAACAGTTAGAAATGCCTAGAGGATGGGTGATTTAGTTCTACATCTCACAGTGCCCGAGCAGAACACACACTTACACACACCTAACAACTATTTTAACTATCAAACTTGGTTGCTTCCCGATAAGTCAGAGCCCCTATTTTTTTTTTCAGATATCACAAATCAATTGCTTAAATGCAGCTGAAAACAGTATTTGGAATAATAAAATTGTGGTTCATGCATATCTTTGTAAAGATTCCTTTTACAAACCTATCTTCAGTGCTGCCTAAATGGAAGGGAGTTAAAGACCTAAAACTCCATTTAGAGGCTGAAATAAAGGATTTTTTCTGAAGGAGAAATTGAGTTTGCAGTAGAGAAATAGACACAGCATCGATGCCTGCGTGAGTCACATTGGACACCGAGTTCAGATCCTTAATTTAGTTCAGTTTTTCATGCATTTATGCTCCAAGAACACTAGAGATTTTTTAAAATCAAATGCTTTAATAAAGAATATTAGAGAAAGAATATCGAATCTACTAAATACCCAGAAAACCTTCTTATCACAGCCTAGCCTCCATGGGAGACTACGTCATAAGCCTTCCTCAAATCCTCTATACGCTATCATACAGATTGTCAAAGCCAGACTAGTGAAAAATGTAGGAAGTGAATTCCAAAACCCTGAGCTGTCCCCCTGCCCCCAATCCCGTGCTCTGGACTGGGTCTCTGACAGCCTCTACCCATCACACTACAGGCTATCATTTCCAAGTGTCTCAGAGGATCACTATCATCCATAGCATTGTAAATGATTGTGCTAAATGTAGGGTTTGAACAAAGGCCTTTCAACAATCCAAGTATGAGCTGCCACTGCTTGTGGTAAAGGGCTATCTAACTTTAGTAGCATTCCTTAGTGGAGTCATAAATCTCATATGTGAACCAGCTACTACAAGAGTACAAACCTCTCAGTCTGTCAGTGAAGATGACAGTATTGTGTGTGAAGTTTCATTTTAGTTTTTTGCACGTTTCCTGTCATCTAGAATTGTTTTTCTCTTGTTATTTGATTAAATTACTTTCCTCTTTGCTTGTTCTGAAGGTGAGAAATTATTTTTCTGCAGTTATGATAAATAAAACATATTTCATTTCATTCTTACATTAGATTCAAGGGTCAGCTCCTGCAACGTTTACTCAAAAAAACCCCTTTCCGAAGCCAATGGTAGTTTTCACTGTATAAACAATACTGGATCAAACTTTTATTGAAGTCATAAGTGAACCCATCTGAATATTGCATACCAGGTCAGATCTTGTTCTCAGTGAAATAAATGAGGGATTTCACAATGATTTCAAAGCATGCCCAGGACTTGTGTGGAAAGGAGCATGAAAGCAATGGTCATAAGCATCTTTTACCTGGAAAAATTCACTGAATCATTAAGCTATTGGAGGTAGTAAGTATACAGTAATTGATGCTATTTATCAGCGTCTTAGTTAACCATATACTTGCCCCATTGGGAGATAGACCCACCATTCCCTTTTCTGGGTGTTTTTACTACGCCTGTTACTAGATCTCAGAGAATTTGAAGAATCCCACTTATATTTTTTAAATTATCTAAATAGACCCTGTGTTTTGGATACACACTGAGACTATCTTTTGGTTTGGACTCCCAACATTCTGCCAGTTTGTGGAAAGAAATCCTGAAGCACAGTATCAGCGTTAGTGTTTGGGCCAGTAGACACGTTCCTCAATGTGCACCACCGATCTTTTACCCTGAGTGACTCCTGTTGCCACCCTGCATTTCTGTGCTTATATCCCATGCAGAACTGCCCTTGTCATCGAACATAAGGCTGAGAGGAGTGTACAGAAGTGTATACTTTGGCTTAGTTCAGAGCATGCTGATCTCACCGTCAGCCAGGTCACGGATGCCACTGCAGCTCGATTGAGGTAGGTTTTAGGTCCATGTTTTGATTCATTCACCATGAAGCACATAACTTCTTCTTTCCATTCTGTATCTACTATTCCTCTAAATCATTCTGTATGTACTATTCCTCTAGGCACCTCTATAGGCAGTTCTAAATGTACTACTTTTTCTATTTTTCCATTCCACCCCCCCATATTAGCTGATATGGTGTGCCACAGAAGTATAAGAGGAGGTGCAGGGAGGGTGGGGGGCAGGAAGTGAAATGCAATCCTGAGGCTTTCTGCTGGGAGTGATCAGAAGTTTTTGTAGGAGTTGTGCATTTGCTTAGACCAACTCTGATTGGGCAACAGGTCCATCCTCAAAATCAGACAGGAGACTTTCCTCTTTGGTATGTATCACAAATGTCCTTGGTGATGAATATATATTTGTAGCGATCAAGATCCAAAGGGAGTAAAAATCCTTACCATTATAATATGTGACGTTAAGAATAAGGACATTTTAGTCATCACCACTTACTAATTAAAACAAATTATGCCAATACCAGCAGGTATGCCCAGCAGAAAACCACTGACTATTCATATTTTTCAGTGGAAACAAATGGCTTTCTTGGACAGTAGCACTTACTCTTTGCCCAGCCTAACCACAACCCAACAAAGAACTAATATTCCTGATCAGAAATGAAGGATGCATCATGTGTAACCCTCAAGGGAAAAATAATTTTCATGAATACAAGCAGACTCAGTATTGAGCTGAATTCCAGCCTGTCTCACACAGATGCTCTCTGGGTAGCATGGAGGAAAGAACTCATTGAATTTCTTCCTTCTGCTTTCACAGCAAGCCTTTAAGTTTACATGCCCCTGTACATACCACGTTACAGACTTCCAGCTCTTTGAGTGTTTGGTGGGGAGCATCTGATGATGGATCCAGCACAAATAGTAAACAGGTCTGCAAACATGCTTCACAGACCCTTCAGCAAGAAGTTACAGAACCAGTTGTTCAAAGTTTCTTCCAGTTTCTTCTGGACCTTCCTTAGCTAGAGTTGGTTAATGCTTGTAAGTATGTGTTTATACTCTTCCCTACATTCTTGTTTGTTTTGTATTGCCTAAAATGCCACATGCGCACACACATGCACACACAACACACCCACCCACACTAGAAACTATTTTTTCCTTTGGCTTCTCTTGTTCTCCACTCCAATGCACAATTCTGTCATAGAAGCAGTATCTTACTGTTCAAAAAAATATGGTGACCAAGTGTGGGGATTTTAGTGTCAGGCAGTCACTGATGTGGATTGGCAGAGTGGTCTATCTTTAGAGGTAATAGTTAATTCAACCAGGCAATGAACATTAAAATTGCTGATATGCCAGAAGATGCCTGGTTCTTTTGGGACATAAATGGCCCCAGAGCAAAGTCAACCCAATAATTTTCTCAGGGAAGTGCTGAAGACATACACCACAAGAGTGCAGCTTAGACCTATAGACACTCTGAAGTTATCTGCTGTATGTAATAGTTCTGTACTTTTTAGCAGTTCTTGAAGTAGTTCAAGCTTTACCCTTAAAACCTTCCCCTTTGAACCATGAATAATTTAATTTTCTTCTCCATGAATCAAAAGAAAAATCACCATATCATGAGCTGGGGAAGCCTTTAAGCATAAAAGGAAACCAATGACATTGTTGTTGATGGCTGAGGTTATCACCCTCATTCTTCATTTGCTGCTACCACCCTTTCCTGTAAACAGCCCTGTCTCTTCCAATTAAAAAAAAGTGTTTAATATACTTTGTAATTTTACACTTCTAAAACCACCTTTCAGATTTGAGCTGTCTCAGAGTGATGATCAAAGACTTCATGAAATTCTGCAAAGTTTTCAATTTTACCTTAGAAAAATCAGCATGTCTTCATCTCCTCCAAATGGCACCATATCTTCCAAAGATACCACTGAAAAGGGACATTGTTTTATATCCCAGGGACATGTATAGACATACTAGCCAGTATATACAAAAGAGATGACACCAAGTGGGAAGTAAGGCACTCTTGCCTCCTAAACTCAGCTCTGACACTGATTTCTTTTGTGGCCTAGAACAAATCATTTAATCTGCCTGGACCAGATTCTGGTCTCATTTATGCTGAGCTAATGTGATGCATTCCCACTAAAGCAAGTCTGCCAAATTTTCAGGCATCTACTGCAACAAATATGTTACCATTCTGCATTGGCATGACCCTGAGTGTTTGCAAAGAGGTGTGTGCATGCGTGTGTTTTACATTGGACTTTTTGTTTGTGTTTTGCAAAAACATAGAGACCCACCCCAGAAGAGCCAATAGCCTGATGGCTTGGATCTGGAGGTGTAAATCCTTGCTCCTCCTGATGCAGAATAGAGACTTGAACACTGATTTCACACATGAATGCCCTCACCACTGGATTATTCTGGGATGGACATTTCTTAATTTATCCTGTTATATAAGTGAGAATACATTCACGAGGCCAATCAAAGGAAGCCATAACCATCAGCTAGCCATAGCCATAACTTAAGCTATAGCCATAACCATCAGCTAGGGTGTGGGAGATCCAGATTCAAGCTTGCACTCTGATAAATAGAGAATAGTGGATTTTGAAAAGTATGGACTTGAACACAGGCACCTTGGGTGACTGCCTTATCCAGCTGGCTATTCCAAGGTTTCATTTTAACCAGAAATTATGCTCAGGATCTATACACCCTTCCTTTAAAGCACTTCACTGAAACTGCTGTGTTCCCCTCGAAAGGTTCAGGTTCAATGAATCAAGATTTCCTGACCAAAAAAACCCAAACCCTTCCCCAAATTTTTGACTGGTTTGCTCCTTCTTTTGAATGAGTTGCAGGATAGGCTTGGTATGACGGGTGCCGAACACAAGAGGCTGCTGTGGCACTGGGGGCTGCACCATCTGATTTTCTGTTTTCCTTCTCACTACTTCCCCAGCTGGGTCCAAGAGGGAAGAGGTAAAAGATAGGTGCAGCAGGGAAGCCAGCAAAAGAGAGAGGACACAGAGGTGTTGGCATCCACAGGGAAGTAAAGGCTTAGCCTTGGCCTTTGGGAAGCTCATCCCCACTGAGCTCCTGCCCCAACACCTTCCCATCTGACATATCTCCACCTGCCAAGCTGTATGCCCAACGCTTGTCTGTTTTGGGTGTTGACCCCACTGCAGTTTGGGGTTCTTTCCAGTTAGCTCATTCTTATTTACATAACGTGTTACATCTAGAGTGACACAACATCTGGCAGCTGTGGGTGAACCAATATATTCACAGTAGCCACAGTGAGATTAGTCTGCTCCTCTGCTTCCATCTCCCCATCTGTAAAATGGGAAGATTAATGCTGAACTGTCCTGCATAGCATATAGTGAATTATTGTTAACTAATGCATGAAAAGCCCCAGGTAACTGCTAGGAGTTAGCTGATTTATTTATTTTTTGCTGCCTCTGTACAGATATTAGCTGTCCGCACTCTGTTTACACAATTATACAGCCTCAGACTATATAAAAACAGACTTTTATGAAACTCATGCTTTGGATCTCAAAATATTAAATACAAAAATCCAAACAGAGCAGCCACAACATAGACTGCTAGTCTCTACTGATTTAACTCTTACTCATACAACCAGCAGCACTGAAGCCAATAGGGTTTTTTCTATAGCCCAGTCTACTCGCATAGACCAAGATTTCCAGGTGGTCAAGAACTTCAGGCTGCATGTCCTAGGCATGATTTTGATCTTGGGGAAACAAAACAACTACAGGGAATCTGAAGCTAGAGATTTATAGCCAGAAAGTTGCTCTGAGGTAACTGCCTGTCTACATGCTTTTATCCCATGGGAGCTTACCCCTCAATGAAACAGTTATATGCTGTCACGTGTTACTTTTCATTTGCTGGCTGTAACATCAAGCAGATTCTGGGGGGGGGGCAGGAAAGGAGAAAAAAAATCTAAAATATGGAGTTACTAACTTGTAGCTAAACATTTCATAGGTACAGTGCCAGATATCTTAGAGTGTCCCTCATTTATTCACATGCCTATTGGTAATTGTTTATACTACTGTGGATCTAGTGAATACTGCCATGTTTTCCCATGCAGGAAAATATTTCTGCAAAAAACCCAGAAGTAGTGACATCTTTACCCCTCAAATAACTGGTACCTCAGTAAAGGTAAACTGTTATGGTATAGTACCAAATCTGTGTTTGATCTAAACTCAGAGAGCTGGGTACAGAATTCAAGTCTGCACTGACCTCATCATATATCCTTGTCCTCTGAACTAGCGTTCAGACATCACTGGATTACAGAATTTCTGTGGGAAGCATTTTTTGGATAAAGTGCTTAAAATGGCAGCACAATTGGTGCATAAACACTTATAAATATTTGAAGCATAAGCATTCAACAAATCATATTGCTATAAAGTTTTACATTTAACCACATGGGCTCCAAATAAATAGCTGAAAATTGCTCTAAATATAGGTTTAAAATATCAGTAAGTCGTTGATGGGATGCAGAACTTTTCAGAGAAATCAGAACTAGATAGTTGTTTCATTCTATATCACCCACTCTCCACAACTTTGAAAAAAGTGTGCTTCCATAGAGGCTGATTATATTACATGGTCTGCATTTCCAAAACAGGGATTGGAAGATGAAACGTAGCAGGGGCTGGGGTGTTCTTTTAACAAATGCAGTTCAGCCTCTTTGCGTCTAGATAATTTGTTATTGTAGGTTGGCTCAAATTTAAGACAGTAACATTTTAGAAACACTTGGAAAACTAAGCCAGCTGCAGGGAGGATATCATTACAAATTGAGACACATGTTGTACAGGAATACCATTCTTTTCAAATACCAAAAACATGTCTGGAGAAGTAAATCCATGCAAAATGAATCAGAGACAGGGCCTAATTCTGTGATGTGGGGAGGAACGAATGCTGCAGTATTCTGAGCACTTTTAGTTCTCATTAGAGACAGTGGGAGATAAGGGTGCATAGCCCTTTACAGGATCAAGCCCAGTAATTTAATAATCTTTTTATTTTTGGAAGCAAATGTTACATACTTGGAGCCTCTGTAAAATGTTTGTTTTTACCTTATCTACTCCTTTTATTGTACCAACAGATTTCTTACCAAGCACAAACCCTTTTTATGTAAGTATAACATAGCGCACCATCAAAAACCCCTCCACAAATGACACATGCCCCAACAGTAATGCCACAACCTGGTCCCTTAAACATGTGTGTAGCTTTAATTCTTTGCTGGATGAAGTTCTAAAATAGACAGGGAGAGACTCAGCCAACAGTTTGGATGTAAAAGGATCTTAAGGCAATTCTGAAAGCCTTGTTTGTCACAGACTATTCAATCTGATCCCCAATTCCTGGCCTGTGGGGTATGCTTTCTACTGCACTGGACTTTTCTATTTTTCTAAGAATTTGTGTTTTAAAATGTAGTTCTCTAAATCCTACAACTCGTCTAATGATGACTACCTCTTCCGTGACTGACGTCCTTTGAAAACACACTTAGAGCATTTCACTGGTTTTCTATTTCCTAAAACATACAAGGATTTTCTTTCATTTTCTTTTCATATGATGCACACATTTATCATGCAGTACATATATGGACCAGACGAAATCTGGGCAGGCCACGTATGAAGAATTTTTTCCAGTATTGTTTCAAATCACTTCCTTCTCACACAAAGATCACAGATAACAATTAAATCCATAAGGGCCAAAGTAATCTTTGGTGCAACTCCATTCAAATCAGTGGTCCCAGACATGAAATACGTGGAGGTCACAAGCAGTCCTTAAATCTCTATAAATCAGATCCTCTGTAAATTGATGTAGCAGTTTAAGTACCTGAGGAACCAGCCTCTTATCTGGCTTGAAAGGAACTGCAGGTGCTTGGTGTCTCTGAAAATCGGTTTATTTTTTGCTTGAAAAGTGATGGGCTGAATACTGTCCCATTGTAGCTTATTCAAGAACCTGACTTTTCCATCTGAAAAGTGTGGCCTGTGGCAAGCCATTCTGTAGAAAAGAAAAAGGACCCTATTCTCATTTGGGGTAAATCAACATAGGTCCTTTCACTTCAAGGGATCTACACAGATTTACAACAGCTGAGGATCTAGACCATAGTCTGATACTTCCTACTATGCAGACTGAATTTAGAGCACCCATATCCTGACGGTCTTAGATATGGGAACTGAAATTGAGTACAAAACATGTCATCTTACACTCTGGCACTTAAAGAATAATTTTTCTGGGAAACCCTTTTTAATTCAATATCTCTGAGTAGCTACCATGGTGATTCTGAAATGTAAGATCACTATTAATGTCAGGCAGTCCTCAAGGGTCAAACTGCAATTCCAAGCAAATAAGCATCACTGTTTGTGGTGTTAGCACTCTCTGCCAGAATAGCGGGAAAGAAGGATGTCAGGTAAGGGAGTCACTTCTGGAATTCTGAGAGCTGGTGTTAAGTATATATGGCCATCCTCTCAACCAATTTAAATTAGCATTACTCCAGTATAGTTATACCCACCTAAGTTAGCTGAGAATCACTGTAGTGCTGGGTCAGACAAAAGAAATTAGCATAAAATACTTGCATAAATATATAAATACTTAATTTTTTCATTTATACATTTAGGGCCAAATCTTCCCTGGCCAATGCAATGAGGATAGGGGTAGATATACTTAAGTGCTACAGTGAGGAGGGTTAAAGAAGGAATGCTAATGACTGTGCCCCTTATCTCAAGCCTCCCAACCAGAGAAGACTTTCTTATGCTGGGCCAAGGGAGGTGAAAGGATTCAGAGTGGGATGGATATTGCTTCTGCTCTGAAATGGAGCATTCTACACCTCATGTTATTATGGCAACACTATATGTTTTAGCCAACTGCCAAACCAAACATACTATTTCCTCTGCAGATCCTGACCCCACAGGGACATAGTATGGGAGCTGGCCTACTCTTAGCACTTCCAGTAGGACTAAGGAGATATTCTGTGTGTATGGGGTAAGGAGTTTCTTCCTCACCTCCTGCAAATGTATGCATAGCTAGATACATGCATTTGCATGCGCACACGCACACGCACACACACACACACACACACACACAGAGGTAGAAGTCATGGGTTAGTCATATGTGCTATTTAATTTTCCAGTTCAGCTTACTGAAAATAGTAAATGAAAAGCAAATGTATCATTCTAACATATTCACCTTAAAAACATTTATATTGAAACTGTAGGGTTAAAATGATTCTGCCTGGATGTACTATGAGCATGCAGCCAACACTAACATTGCTAATTTTAGAAAGTTCATTCTGTTCAAACTTGAAACAATTACACCCAACAAAATATTCTTCTTACTAGCGTCATGTCTTTATCGCACTATGGAGCTGGCTCTGAAACTTTTTCACTGTTTGTTTGAATAGCATCAAGCTAGACCAACTTGACAGTCTACATCCTGATGGAGAGGCTAAACTTTAACATCAAGGATTATGTTGCTGATTAGCATTTCCAATAATCAAGTAATTGGTACATTAAATAATCCAGAGGCTGGCTACTTGCCCAAAAAGGTCACTCTTGCATTGATTTCTTTTTAAAGGTATCTATGTTACTAGTCCTTAGATGCTATCTGCTTGTCCAGAACTCTAGCATGGACGTATCTGGCTCATTTCCTTCAATTAATGCAATTTGATAGGAAACTAAATTCAAGAAAAGTTACACGTTATGTCACATATGTTCAGATTTCCCAATTAAGGGAACCAGGCAGAGAGAGAACTATCAGGGTTGTTTATTCTAACAAGATAATACGATTGTGAGACCAGTGTAATAATTCAGCTCCAAGGACCCAATCAAGAAAAGTGATGGGCCAAATACTGCCTATGTAGCTTATTCCTGCTCAGGGAGCTGAAAGATCCATCAATTTGTGACTCTATATACACTTAGTTTCTTCATTACCACATAGCAAGGGAGCAGGGCTTTATCTCCACCTTTACCAGACCCAGGGACAGGGATGCTGGGCCAAAGACTTTATGGAAAGGGTGGAGGTTAGGAGACCATCAAAGAAACTTTGTGGGGCTCAACATGCCCTTTTGTTCACAGCCACAGAGAGCAATCAGAACAAAGCTCAAGATGTACTCCTTTTAAATCCAGTAGTGCTAGTTAATGTCCACTTGCAGTCATGGAGGTGGTTCTCTCAGGGCCTTAGGCAGCATGTCTTCTGTGGGAGCTGGGCTGCCATGATTAATCCCTTCTACACTTTCTCCCAATCTCCACTGCCATCCTTTCAAAAGCAAGGGATTTACAGTGTGGCACAGAAGAACTGAGCTCAAGATGATTACATCAACATTAACAAGCTCAGTTACCATGCATAAAATGGAATGGAAAATGTTGACAGTGCATAACAACGCTGAGATGTCTCCATGCCCATCCCCATGGTACACAGGGAATATCACCTCCCTGACATATTTACAGGAAGGGGGTTCTTGAAAGTTGAGTCAATGGGAAGGTGCCACAGAATTGGCATCACTCCAGCTATGATTGGCTGGTACCTTTTCACTAATTATCAAAGGGTGATTTGACATGGGGTCAAAAAACCCTCATCTGAAATTGACACTGGTATTGTGTGAGTTAGCTGCATATGCCCTAGAGAAATATTGACCCCCTCCCTCTCAGCATTTCACTGTGGTATAATATGGAGCGATGGTGTTTTTCTTCTGTAGGGTATTTTGGAGTGAAAATTTCCCTTAGAATATGCACAGATTCTGGCCTTGCATATCTTTTTTTGAGGAAGTCAGGGGTAACCATTTCTGTGCTATTGCACAGACCCTATAGATACTGCAAACTAAAACCCTACAAGTAACCTAAGTTATAAATACAACCCTTAAATGGAGACAAACAAATACTAAATGTAAACACACACCTCTGTAAATAGGATAATGATCATTCAGCTAGATAGTTAAACTGGCTGTTTTCAATACTAAACTTGTGAATGTCTAGGAAATTGGTAGGGAGGGCCACAAGTTTTTCTTTTTAGGATGCGGTTTGGCTGAGCCCGGTTTGTCCAGCTTCAGTGGGGCATATCAGCTGCACAGTTACATTTTTAGAGTAGTCAATGAGGAAAATAATCATGAATGAAAACAGAGTTCTGTGACCTTAGAGTGTTCCATTCTCAGGAGCGCTGAGCTCCCCCTAGGGATCCAGACATCAGAAAGCAATTGCACAACACAAGAAAGGAAATGCCCAGTAAGAGGAAGGCTGAATAAGAAGAATGAGTTGTCAGCTTATAGATGTTAAAGCACTTTGACATTAGTTACAAACAAGGCATGGACAGCAGGGAAGAAATAAATGGAATTAATGCAACAGCTATTATGGATGGCTCTGATATTAAATAATAGGAATATAGTCAAATAGTGCATTTCCTACAGATCAAAGCACCACCGCTAGGAAGGCATAGGTGTGTATGTGAAGTTTAGGCTGAACAACCTTTCAGGCTCTGAACATGGTACAGTCATGCTGGCAGCAAAACTCTTGAGGCTGCTATAGCAAGATGGTGTGATAGATATGCTACAAGAGCCTAACTGTGATCCACTGAAAGATTCTGCTGGGCCACATTCTTGTCCACCTATTAGGCATATAAGTAGACTTGTTCCACTTTATTCGAGTCCCTGAAAAACCACTGATGAATCTACTTGTATAATACACCATCACTTTAGCCTTAAAACTAAGTCACAAAAAAGCAATGAGGAGGAAAAGGACCCACGCACTTCTTGCATCAACAGTCTTTCAAGGACTTAAGCAGGGTGGAATAGTATCCCACGTAGGCATCCACTTAGGTGTCTAGTAGCTGGAATAGAATCTGGCCTAATGACCTTAATGATATTTTGGGCTGCTGAGTTATTATAGATGTTAATTAGTAGTGCAAGAAAGATACAGCTGTGCTTTATTTTCATACTAAATCTTTTAAATGTGTCAGTGTGTGCCTGGAGCAAAGAACAGAGTCTCTATTATATAAGAATAGACATTAAAGTAAGTAAATAAATAGCTTGCATGGTCAATGGGAATGATAAACCTAGTATTGCAGCAATAACAGGAAAACTGTTTAAAAATCAATATGTGCCACACTGCAGGATCCAAGATTGTGCAGTGATCTCCTGTTTTTAATACTGGGGAAAATAGCAGTATCTCAGATATCAGATATGTGCTATCTACTGCTGGTAGGTGTTGAGTTGTTAAAGGTAACATTTGTATTGAACGTCTGTGAGTGACTGTGGCATTGCAAGGGACAGCACAGAATATGATTTACTGGAGGTTATGGAATACTCAATGGATTGTAATAAAATTTGGCATGTCACCAAGCCACATCCGGCAAATCATCAGTATTTGATTTCTGAACAGATTCTTGTAACACCCACCCCTCTCCCTTTTTCTTACAGAAGCTCTCCAAGCTCATGAATCTAAGGAAATGCAATTACATTTGTTTCTTGCTCACAAGGTTGAAGCAAGAATAGACATATATTACATAAACAGTTTTATTATAATACTATTTTGTTGGGGGACTTCAATGGGGCTTTTATGCCTCTGGAGCATTGTTTCCAGACCAGACCCAGCTGGTGATATAACTATTTATTATTTGCATTGCTATAGTGCTCAGAGGCCCACATTAAGGACCATTATATTGTATGTGTGTGTGCACACGCACATGAATATGCATGTCTACATATGTGTGTTTACATGCATGCGCACGCACACACCCACACACCCACATTTTTTGGGGGAAAATTATAAAGTGTTTTCACAAAGTGAGAGAGATGGACTGAGGCAGGTACCTGAGGTAAGGGAGTGGGGTTCCACAATATAAAGTCCACCTTGATACAACCCTATTAGCCTGAGATAAGATGGTAAAATCCCTAATCACAGATTGGGGACAAAATGGAACAAAGTTCAAGAAAGAAGTCTTGCACAAAGCCCAGGCTCCTCTTATATGCAGCACTGACTGCTTACGGTAAGTATGTTGCTCTGAGTTCAGGGTCAGAGTAGTATGATTGCAGCGGACCAAACCAGTGAACAACCATGCCTTGAACTAGCATCAAGCAGAAGGGTTCCCCTACTCTAAACACTCCTGAGAGGGAATTATGGTAATTAATTTGGATGGTCATGAGGTCATGAACTCCTGGTACTCAAGCAGGATCATGTTTATAAGTGGGTTGACTGCCCAGACCTAGAATTTACCCACTAGTTTGACATGCACAACACAACAACATCACAGCCAGCACCATAACGGAATGTTCTGTGAACAAAATGTTAACGAAGCTGCTGATGGGTGACGAACTGACCGACACAGAGGTGATTCAAGACAAAGACAGCATTAAAAACATAAATAACAATATTTTTCTCTTTTTTTCCTTAATAAAACAGAATCTGTATCTTCGCTTTACAAAGGCCACATCCACATGAGTTTGACTCATAACTCAAAATATTAATATTCATTCTATTCACACAGAAGGCAGCACTGTTTACACAAACCTTTACTTATTCTGATTTCGAATTCGGAGACACCTCCTTTTCAATGGTGGCTCCAGATCCTCTGGCCCTGTGCTGAGTATTGGCGTTGAGATTATGCATGGCGCTATTGCAGTCTTTTCTGCTGGTTTTGGCACAGGCTGGATCACGCAACCTGTCTTGGGTAGCATCCGCAAAGCATAGGCATGGTCCTCATCTGCAGGGTTGTTAAGGTTTGGGTCTTGCTTGTCTCCCCCAGCGAGAGGCTCTTCCCCAATCTTCTTGCCAGCCTCTCCCTCTAGGTGGCAATTGGATGCACAATTGTTCTCTTTAACAGATTCCAACTCACTGACAGCTGACTCCTCTGGCGGTGGAGGCTTTTTCTGCTCTTGAGACTGTTCTGAGTTCTTAGAACCCTCTGTGCTCTTCGTGCCATTCACAATGACATTGCAAGCTGCGCCACTGGTTTCTAATCCTGAAGTGCTGGAGGCCAGTGAGACAGGGCCACAGTGAGCTGGGTCACTGCATGGTAATGTTTTTGTTTCAACTGGGCTGCAATTGTCCCTGCAGTCGCTGCAGTTCCTTTTATCTGAGTTACCAAAAGCCAAATTTACAACACTGTTAGGTTCACGTTCAACTTTAACTTGAGCATGTAAAGCCCTGTGAATAACATTGTGTAGCCTAGACCTGTGGCCCACAGTTAGGTCTATCACACCATCCTGTGGACCCTGTAGCACACTGGAAAAACTAAATTTACTGTTCACTGGACTACTAGCTCTGATAGTCAAATCAACAACTTCATTTTTATTATGCTCCTGGAGCAGTTGAGCTTGATTTAAGGACTGGCCTGAGCAGCTTGGTGATGAGTCAGAGGATTTAGAGGGCCCTTGCTTTGAATCTCGAGGGGACGTAGAGTTATTTGATGGCTTTGCTCCAGGTGTATCGCTGGAGGTACTTGGAATGAAGTTTTCACCATTGCTGGAGAAGCCATTGGGGGGCTTGGAATCATTGATGTGAGGGATGGGAATGGGAATAGGGATGGGTACGGGTAGCGGAACAATGACAGGATATGGCACTAACAGGGTTGGGGGCGGCACCAGAGGGGCAAGGGATGGCAACCCAAAGTTCATCATCTGTGGCAAAGGCATAGGACCATTTGGCATCATGCTGACAGGGGGAAAGGGAAGACTAGGCAAAGGAGCCCCTGGCGGGGGAGGGGGTAGTAAGCCTGGAGGATTTCCAGGCATGGTAGGTGTAGTTGGGGGATGAATATGAGGAGATAGCATTGGCCTGTGCATGGGGCTAGAGGTGGGACCCATATTTCTGGGACCACCTGGTGGCGGACCAATTCCAGGAATCATTGGATTGGACAAGGGGCTATTAGGATTTGAAGCATGATGAGGCGGCCCTCGAATAAATGGTGGACGGATTTGCTGCATAATTTGCTGTTCCATGAATATGGGCAGAGGAACTGGCCCGCGGTTTGTCATCACCATGGGAGGACTTCGAGGTGGGACACCAATTGGAGGCACAATGCTAGCAGGTGGCTGAACAGAAACAGGTGGAATATTTGGATTCTCATTGATAGAAATAGATTTAGGAACTGGCGTGGGGATTTTAGTGACAGAGCAGTTGGCAGTGTCAGACGGAGAGGCAGTGGTAGACGCTGATGGTCCAGGACCTTGAATTTGGCCAGCTGCAGACACTGGGGATGGGGCCTTTCTCCGAGCATCTGCTAGCGGTATATTCCAAGAATCTGGAGTCAGCAGCTGCACCCCAGTGCCTTCTGCTTTATTTTCAACTGGAGGATGTAATGTGCTGCACAGTCCAGCTGGAAGATTGGCCTGTGTCTCTTTGTAGAAAATGTCCATTTTGTACTGATTGAGACATTTTGCACTGCAGAACTGAAGCCTTCGTTCCCCGTCCCCAAAATCCAGATACTCTTTTGTGTGTCTTATGTGCTTACACCAGTCACATACCTACAACACAGTAACAAAATCAAAACAGGTGAGAAAAAGTGATCTCCTCTTAATCATGTAATTCTAAAAGTCATTTTTCAGTGCTTTCTAAATATCTGAATTATTTTTCTCATAGGGAAAAAAAATTAGCAGCATTTTGCAAAAGTTATGCCTTTTGGACACTAAAGTATAAATGAGTGAAATCTCACAAGCTTTTCTGGCCCACACATTCTATCTTACACAATATGTCAAATATCACATATATTCATACCGAAAGGCAGATCCTCAGCTGTCAGAGCTCTGTTGACTTCTTAGATATCTCTAATATGACAGCTCATACCAGCTCAGGATCTGTCCCTGAGGAGAGAAAGTGTGTGTGTATGTATGTAAAATACCTATGTGCTTGTCTAATATGTGCCTACATCGTAGATACTGACGTATACACACACCCTTATATTTTCTTTGACATGATGATACATAATAAACCAGATCAAGAAACAATGAGAAAAGGACCTCAGAAAATTCCTTGGAAATGAATGCAAGCTGTCTGTGCTAAGCTACAGCACACTGTAACATTATTAACTGTGTTAGATAATAAGTTGGAAAGGGTGCAGTGTTTTAAATGGTATCAAAAAGCCAAAACACCATTCATCATTTGCTCTGTGTTCCAAGTAGAAACTTGGAAATAGTCATGAAATCTGTGTGAGGTTCAAATATTCCCAATTTGTGATGTTTCGACAAGCTGGAATTATTTTCTGAGCTGTTTGCCCACTCTCGTTCACTAGTCACTTTGTGTAAAACTTCTTGGCAGGCAATGTCTTATTTAGCAACTTTTCAGATACTACAGCAAAAAGTTAGTATTACAGATCCTTTTTTAATTTTATTTTGCCCTTTTTTTGCTACTATTGGTGTGGTGAAGGCATAGCCAATTTTTTTTAAGTAAAGCTGCAGAACTAATTAAGCTGTGAAAGGTTTTCCCAGTTGTAAACCACTAGACACCAAAGTTCAAAAAATAGTCATTCTAGGCTTCAGAATCCATTACTTCAGAGAAATTATTGTGATTTCATTAACACATTAATTTTGCAACACCAACAGCTCTCACAGATGGTGAAGACATGATCTACAATTCAAATATGACTCTTGTTTGCACAAATGCCTTTCCTTCATATGGCATTTTAAACAAGAATTAATATGAGTAATCTTGCCATAGCTATAAACAGATAAACAGATGTCAGATTTTTCAGTGCCTTACTTTTTTGACAGAATTTTACACACACGCAAAAAAAACCCCATTTTTGTCATTTATGTTAGTTCTCAAAATATTCTGTTGATTTTTAGTGCTTTCTATAATCAGTATGTTGAGCCTAGGACCATGTCAGAATTTAGCTTTATATTGTATGTGCTCCTACTTTTCCAAGCAGCCCCATATTATCTTGACATGAGATGGCTATGCCTTTTTTAGAAAAAAAAAGACAAAGAATATAATTGTGAAATGATAGCATTAAAAGGATAATTAATTTTAATAACTATTGGCCATATAAACAATTCAAAACAACATATGTCGGGCATTTGATTACTCATCTCATTTAACTCTCAGTTTTCCTTTAATACAAACAGTGGTGACATTTTAGAGTTTTCATTTATATAGCGTAAAGATATATACTTTTATCATTGTTACACTGTTTCTTTAACCAATGCAACCCCAGGTTTCTTGCTCCCTGTTCACCACTGGATTATCTGTCTCTCTCTTTCCCCCATTATATTCACCCACATGGATACCATTTTAAATTCATTCATGAACTTTACATCCTGTCTGGGAGACTTTTAAAAATCTCAAACTAAATGATTCTTTGAAAACTAAAACCAACCAAGTCAACCCCTGAAGTGTGGAAATTTATGGGTCAGATTGTTAACTGGTGTAAACAGATGTAAAATGTAAGCAACTGCATTGATTCACACCAGCTAGAGAACCTATGCATCCTGCATTAGTACATTTTTATATCTATTGCATTGAGCCAAACAATGGGAAACAGTTCATTGCACATTAGAAACAGCACACTGTTTGAAGCTGACAAATAAAAATTAAACTGCCTAGAAATGCAGAAAAGTAGGCTGGTAAACTCATGACAGGAGCATCAAGATAAAAGCCTTGAGCTGCAAAGGGGCTCCAAAACCTTTATAAAACTGTAATAGGATGGGAACTCATAGGGCTGAATCCTATTCCACTTTATGTGCCCAAATGGCAGTTACCCAGCCACATAACTGGCAACGTTGGCATGTATACACAGTTTGTGACCCTGTTCCAGCTATACTGTAGAAGCATAAGTAATAGCCTAGCAGCCAGAGAAGGAGATAAGCAGAGCCAAGATGAAGAGACCAAGCTAGGGAGTGTGCGGCTCAGCGATATTTGGAAAGAAAGGAGCCCTGGGTTGTAGCCTGGACCCTTAATCCCAATGAAGTAACTTCCTCACTTGTCTTCATCTATTTTAGCCAATCAATATTAAAAACCAGATGTGGTGGCCCAGCATCAAGAGGAGGACTGGGGAAGGGACAGGCTAATGTCTCACCTGTGAAGAGGTGGTTAGACCGCTGTGCTAAGTTAGAAGTGCAGGTTCAAACCTCCTCTGAGTGCAAGAAGCCTAGAATCTGCAGCTGTCTATGCTTGTGTTTGAGGGGAGCCATTTTAATTAGAGCAGTTCCCAGGCAGCTGTTGTAATTAAAATGGCTTACCATCACGTGTATTAAACCCCTGTGCATTTAAAAATGCCCACAGGATGCTTTACTTAAACCTCATTCGTTGAGGTTTAGTTAAAGCACCCCACGGCCATTTTAAAATGCATGGGGGATTAATACACATGATGCTGCAGAACACTGCAGCATTCTAATTAAAATGCAGAGTAGACTTAATTACTTGAGTCTGCTCTGACAGGTTCTAATTAGTATACCAGTGAGCACATGTATAGGTAGCGTGAGTCTCCTGCTTCCTGAGCACATGCCCTAACCACAAAGCTGTTGACCTAAAACATAGGAGGACCCTTCTCCTCTTTGCCAGGCCACAATATCAGGATTTACATTCCTGGTATGGAGCAGCATACCAACAAGAGCAGATCCTTTTGCATGTGCTCAGTAGCCACATGAATGCATATGTCCAAAATGCACATGCAATAGGATCACAACCTGTGCATAGGTGCCCAGAATGGCAGCTATGTAACAAGGTTAATGCTTAAGCAACTATTTGGATGTGTAAAGTGAAATAAGATTCTACCCATAGCAAATAGAGCAGAAGCAGGTGGACGGCTGCAAGAAGAGAGCTGAGGGATGGACTTTTCATAGATCATCCTTTCTAGCCCTTCAGAGTTAGCATGCAACAATTCAGTAAGTGGGGGAGCACCCACTGAAAAGTGTACAGTGGGCCAGATTAGTTGGGTACCACTGCTTTAGTTAAACAGATTAAAAGAAAAATATATAAAAAACCCTCCTGGCCTCTTTTCTAATCATTTAATTGTATTGGTTATCAGTTCAAGAATTCACTGCAATACTTCAGTGTTTTATTGCTCCATTCACTTGTAAATTTCAAATGGGACCCTGCATCATCTACAGATAAACAAATATTTTCTCCTCAGTAAAATATTTAGAAATCCTGCTTTGAAATTCTCTTCTGATTTCTCATATTTTCAATAATTCATAGAGGCACAAGAAATTCTTGAGCCTGCCTGCCTCACTCCCTTTTTTGATCAAAGCCCATTCATTCAGTTTATTTTATCACCAGATAAATTTAATTAAAGGAACAAAAGTTAAATGTAATAATTCTATTCCTGTGACTATCCTGAATGGATCAAATATCCAATAATAATCTCATCGATTTTATGCATTATCTTAAAGTATGTAGATTAAGGTCAGCGACCACTGGTTGCTTTCAGTGTGTGTGTGTGTGTGTGTGTGTGTGTGTGTGTGTGTGTGTGTGTGTGTGTGTGTGTGTGTGTGTGTGTGTGTGTGTGTGTGTGTGTGTGTGAGAGAGAGAGAGAGAGAGAGAGAGAGAGAGAGAGAGAGAGATCTACAGGTAATGTTGCACCTTAGCATACTGTGTTAAAATGTAGAAAAACAGTCTTTCAAATGAGGGAGAAAATTACTGGAGGAGAAAAAAATGTCACTTAAGAATTAATGAATCAAGTCTGTCTTACAGGATTGATCATTTAAGATGAGGTCAATGAATTTATGATACAAATGGCTATATCACTAGAGGTAATAAAATGGAGCAATATCATTCATTTTACATCTAACTAATGACATGCTCAGAGTAATTACAGATTTCTTCTAAGAGCCTATGCTGATTACTTAAGCTATGATAGTTAGGTGAAACCTATATATCATTCAGTTCAATAAAATAACATTTTCCTATCTGTGAAATATACAACAAATGTAATGTTTTTTTTAAAAAGGACTTTCATTCTGGATAGTCTGTATGTTGTTAGGTTTTGAGGGAGGGGTTGATTTGTTGGTTGGTTGATTTAGGGTTTTTTTTAACAAGCAGTGGGAAATCTTTTTGTCCATTTCTTTCTTCTGCTTTTTTTTACTGCATTACCTTTTCCTTTTACTGTACAACCAAGTGGGAAGTTAAATTGCTGCAGAATGTTTTGTAACAGTTATGGACAGCATTTGCTTCTGTAATGCTTATGCACAGGAGTAGCCCTCTTAGATTCAGAAGGATTATTCATGTGAGTTAGTGCTACAGGATCAAGTTCTTAGGGTCTGATCCAATGTCTGTAGAAGAGTGCAAAAGGCTCCTGCTTATATTAATAGACTTTGGATCAGGCTCTTAGTCCACATTCTGCTTGCACTGAAATCAATGGGATTTTTGCCACAGACCTCAAGAGCATCAGAAGCAAGACCAGAATATTTTCTAAGGAGCTGCCTGGTTCTCTACATGATAGAAAAATCAGTGCCTAAAATTAACAAAAGGAATTCAGAGGAAAATACTGAGATGATTACCCACATAATCTTTCAGGCTTCTCCCCTGCCCCCACTCCAAGCTACACAAAACAGCCTTTTCTGGTTGCATTTGCTGACTGCAAATTTCAAATGAAAAGGGATGGAGAAATTTGTGCTTAGCAAAGGATGTGTGATAAAAATTTGGGAAATGAAGAGCCTCCTTTTGTAAGGCACTGAGTGCCCTCTAACTGCCTTCATCTTCCTTTGAAGAACCTTGCAGTATCAATCCCTAGATCCAGGTGAAATATTTCATATCACAAATGTGAAAACTTAACACCTGAGTGACAGAAAGATCAGAAGAGAGATAAATACAATATCCCATTCAGTTGTAACATAACAACCCTCAGGAAGATTAAATTTACCTAACTGGGGCATGTCCAATTCTAAACAAAAGAATGAACATTTCCTTTAGTACATTTAATGTATTTATATTTTAGTGGCTGGTTGCCAATGTAGTACTTATAAGCTCAATGGCTTGATATCATTCATCCTTTTTCCTGTGAAATGTGTGGCAATCTACACCACTAGATCACTCAGAAGACACTACATCAGCAGAAATATTACTCGTTTTTGATACGGGAACACCAAAAAAGCCCAGACTGTGGGATCCTATAACGCTTCCCGTCTTGTATTTCTCCAGTACAAAAAGAAAGCTATTCAGCTGAGCCTTTATTTTGATAGAAACATCCAAAGTGGACTCCAAAGTTTGCCATGAGGTTACCCACACAGGCACAATGTACACATTCTGCTAAGCTTAAAAGGAAATGCATATGGCTCTGGGCATGGGATAATTAATACTTTAATCAGGTGTCAGATGCTGGAGTGAAGTTCATCCATTAATGTAGCCCACCAGTAACCTCTGAGCAATAATCTAGTATCAGACACTATTTCATTAAGGAACACATTTGCTAAAATATCTGCCTGCTGAGAAATTTGCTTTAGCCTAAGAGAAATCAGGCATTAGCAACACTCAGACAACACAGCCACAATAAAAAGCATCTCCACACCTATCCAGCAATGTCACAGAATTTTTGGACCCACAACTCCCCCTTTGTAGAGTTTAGCAGGAGAAAAGAAAAGGGCCAGTAGGGCAAAGATTATCCTCCTTTCTGCGTCTCCAGAAGCAGGCACGGAGTTAAAAAACCCCCCTTCCCTAGTGTTAACTCCGGTGGGAGTTCGCCTAAATAAGGACTGAATCAGACCCTCAGAATCAGACCCCGGAAACCTCCCCCCCCCCCCCCCCCCCGCCAAGGGATTTCAAGGGAGGATTTCACTCAGAAATTGTAAGTCCCTTGGGGCAAGAACTGTCTTCATGTTCTATGTGTATAGAGAGTGCCTAGCGCAATGAGCCGCTATCTGTGGTCAGAGCCTCTAGAGAGCAACTGCAATTTAAGCAATCACTAACAGTAATATTTAGAGCCTGCTTCAGCAGCAATTCTCACCTACAGGCTTTGCAAGTCCAAAGCCACAGAACTGCCTGCTGGACAGGCTTTGGGCAGACTGCCCCACACATCTCTACCCAGACACGGAACTTGTGCCTGCTAGTTTCATCCCAGCTTGACTCCATGTTGTGCTCCCTACTTGCCCCCCTACTACTCCCTCCTTGCCCCCATCAACCCCAGTAGGATGTTCTAGATGTTTTCTCTAAACAAGCTGTAAGCTAAGTCAGTTTTCTTTTTGACCTACAAGAAATACCTTCCCAGGCAGTTGGGTTTCAGGCAGCAGCAACAGACCTTGACACACCAATTTGTCCCCTCTCATTAAGTTGCTCAATAATCATCCTGGAAACCGAGTCTGCCAAGTGCTGCACCAATTTATGTGTGTACCCTGCAGACTTCCTAAATCCCACCTGGCCCAGTCCCATTCCCTCCCATTTTGACCCATGGTCGTCTTTCCTTAAACTCAATCAAGGTCCAAACCCTTCCTTTCAATCTCTGCCAGTGCTGCCTGCAACACAACCCTAGAACGTGTCACAGGAGACAGATCCTCTCTCCCTCTTCCAGGTGCTGGAAGAAAGGGAGGTAAAGCCACCATCCCTGCATACACACACATGTATGGGCACTCTCTTTCTCTCTCCCCCCCTACAGCCAAGATGGAGTCTGACATTTTTCAGCAGGGGAAAAAGTTTTTTAAAGCCTGCCAATACTACAACAACACAGAAATTAGTAAATGGCTTGAAATGAACAGAGACATATTCAAGTACAGGGGTTTCTACAAAATATTCAAATGGGCCAAGATTAATACTGCTACATATAGTTCAATCATCCTCCTTACTTTCCTGTACATAGAGAATATGCACTCCACTGCAGAACCAACTTTCAACCAGCCACAGACATGGAGAAGTCTTGCCATGGAATTTAGGCAGAGAGTGCCAGAGACCACAAAAGGCCCCAACCAGCGGACTTCAGGGCTGTGTAAGCCCTGGAAGACTGTGGATGATACCTTCACAGTAGACCAACTGGAACCCAAACTGGTCTCCTCTGATGGACAAAAAAATAGACCAGTGTACTCAGAAATAGTGAAGCAATTGCAAAGAAATTGCCATGCACAGTTAAAAAGAAAACAATGTAAGCTGTGGGATGTTTGTGGGGAGGAAGTCCTATTTTGTATGTGAGGGGTGTCTGAGCTGCTCTCCATAATCAGCACCTAAGAGGTCTCCAACCCCCAGATAGAACAGAATCATTGGAAACACCATTGCTTTTATAGAGGTATCTACTGACTAAAATTGGTTTTGGAGGAGAGGAAAGATAGAAATTTTTGGCACAAAGGCTCCCTTATATTTCTCCTTGAGGCTTGTGATGGAGGGAAAGTCCAAAACAGAAGCAACTTCTGGAGACTAAATCTATATATCTGCTACTTAAGGCATCCAAATCTAAGATTTAGGTGCCAAAAGATGCTGAAAAACATTACTTTGCTGCTTTCTAGTCCTAAAGGTGTTTTCCTATCCCCTTGATACCCATGTCTGCTGGTGGCCATATGCAAAAGTGCTGGCGGTCAGCGACCTCATTCACAATGACGCCTCAGCAGTGTTTTCAACCTAGCCATTCCTCTACTAGTCTTTCCCGGAGGACTAAAGGGAGTTGGCAGCCTGAGAGTCCTTTCAGAGCACCTACTGAATCAGACCATAAAACAATGGAGACCAAATTTCTCTGGAAATGCATCCTCTGTTACAGTCCAATAATGCTCAATCTTTTGGGCTCATGGTGGGGCACAGGGCCAGTCCATGGGCTGGACTGGATCCCACACACCAGTCAGGGCCGTGTTGCATCTGCATAGCCTTGCATGCCTGGATTGGGCTTGTGCCACCCTTACTTGGCCCTACGTGCCCTGATCCGGCCCGCACTGGCTGCACCTGGCCCTGCACACCTTGATCAGGGTCTGCACCATTACTGCCTAGCCCTAGGCACCAGGATTGGGCCCCAGGATGCCTCCATTGGGCCCTGTGCTCTCGGATCAGGTCCTCACTGATCCCACCCAGATAGGGTCTCCACCACCCCGAGTCAGTCCTGCATGCCCTGATTGGACCCTGAGCTGCCCTCACCTGGCCTGGCACACCTGTACTGCTCTGTGCGATTAATCTATTCTGCAGGACCATGCTATCCAAGCCACAGGACTCCCCATTGGCCTGGAAATTTGGCAACTAGGAAGCAACAATTAACACTGCCACCACTCCCCCACCGCCAAATTTTCAAACCTGGAGAGCCCTTGACTGCTGGATCTGGCCCATGGGCTAGGGGTTGAGCACCCCTGTTATAGCCAAAAGCCAAGTGGTAACAGTACTCAGCCAGGAGGTGGAAGAGCTTTTTTTTTTTTGGCAGAGGGGATTTATAATCTTGTCTCCTACTTCCTCTGTGATTGCTCTAACTGCTGGACTGCTGGATGTTCTAGAGTGAGTCTCTCCCAAGTTTCCCATTTTCTTATGTATATAAATAATTAAATGCTTACTGGAAAAGAAACTTGACCCTAATAACTGTATTCCACATGCTGTTTCCTCTGGGTTGTACAGACCACGTCTCACTTTTTCTCTTTTTCTGGCCTCTTTTAATAATAATTCTGTATTTTGTTCTCCACCTTCCCATTCCCTCTCTGGAGGATTCTGCCATCAGAGCCGCAAGCTTCAAGCTGCCTTGGAAAGATGCTGTTTAACCATTGGTACACAAACAAGCAGCAATTTGTTTGACATTAAGATCATCCCAGGGAGGCAGAATTCCCTTTTCACATTTTCTGACTCAGATGAAAAATTAATATTAAACAGTATGAGCTAGGGCACTTTCATATTTGTCAACTGCTATTTGCATAGCTTCATCCAGACATATTGTGTAAGAAATAGAGCATGTGAAGGAATCATGGCCATCTCCAAGCTCCACTCAGAAATGCTGGACTGGGTGAGGCAGAGGAGAGGAAGAAGAAATGATATTGCTGACCCAGAGATACTGGCATACAGATTAAGGGAGTTAGTACAAATCTGGGGTTTTTATTTGTTTTAACTGTCTTACTCTTTTTCAGTGAATGCATTTATTCTGAAAAGTGAGCTCTATATATATATATATACATACCAAAAGTGCTGGAATTTCAGCTCTCCTATGTACTGGCAGCCTCTCCAAGGGCAGTGCAAGGTTTCCCCACTATATGTGTGAGTAAGTGTGGACATCTTCAGTAGGAACCAGACAGGAACCTCTATGCCTGTGTACATTTTCAATGTCCAAGGACCTATGTCGATTTATGTTAGCTATGTTGTTAATTTGTGTAATACGATGAGGTAGTTGCAAGTATTTGTGATAAAGCATAAATGATGTCTCGAAAAGTATTTGCCTTCTGTAATGCTATTTCATTTGATATTTTTTCCTACGTGCGAATGTTACCTACTCAGTCACATATGAATTATTATAAGAATCAGAATAAGTGGCATATCTGCTCAGTGCTGGCATGTAACCCAATAACTCCCATAGTGTAACTAAGGCCATGTGTACACTACAATTATAACCAGGTTGCAGAACCTGGTTTCAACATGGTTGTAACTGAGCCTTCTGACTCAGTTGTAATTGTAGTGAGAAGCAGCCTAAAGCCCTGTCAATACCAGGGATTGAACAATGCTAGCAACAGGCATGTTCAAAAGCAATTGTTTAGAATAGCTTTTCATACATGATAACTATTTTCCAAAAGGGTTATTGCAAGAGATTGTAACAGGCTTTCCCTGTCCATTGTGGTCAGGGATTATTTTTTAAAATAACCAGCTATAAACTCTGCTACAAAGTAACCCAAAGGCAGATGCTAGCACAGTTTATGAATGTGATTATAATACAGTTTATAGCTACACTGGGGGCATTTTTACACGTGCTCCTAGAGGCACAGGGGGGAGGGGGGCACTTTAATTAGTGAATGGTTTTAATTAAAAGCGCCCAAGTGTCAGGTGTATCAGCATCCCCCATACTGAAAAATGGTGGTGGGGCACTTTGAACTAAAGCTCATCGAACAAGCATGGGGACGCTAATACACATGATGCCAAAGTCTGCTGGAGCGTGTTTATTTCGGAGCTCCAGCAGACTTGAATAATCAAGTCAGGCTTGATTAATCAAGCTCCGAAATAAACAAAATAATCCTTGATTAATCAAGTCTGCTCTGACGCACTGGATTTGCAGCATGTTGGAGCCAGCTCCCTGCACATATATAGGAGCTCTAGGTGTGAATGAAAACATAGTGTTGGTAATTTTGCAAAAAGAGAATTTAGAAGGAAGATCACTGCATCAACCTGTAATTTAAATCTGTCCTGTGAAATTTTAATGTCTGCCTGTCTAGCCACACATTTTAAAGCAGAATGCAAGTTTCTTTCTTGCTTACTTTTATGCTTGCTTTCTTCATGGCTCCCTCTTGTTGTTGGGGATGTGACCCTACTAATTTCTTTCCCTTCTCTTTACATTTTCTCACATTTTCTGAAGGGGAGAATATGGTCATTTAAATGCAAGACCCACTCTGCCTTCATTTTTCATCCTAATTATGCAAAAGTCTAAGCTACATGAAGCATAAGGAAAAAATAGAGCTATTTGGTAATTAATGGCTAATGATAAATTGATTTTACTTTTGAATGATTGCAGTTGTCATCTGTGATATTTAAAACATGGTCTATTCAAAACCCTTGTGTTTCTTTGTTTTGGGGGGTTTTATTTTAATGTTTCCAATCAAGAGCAATGGATGTAAGTTATGCTAATGCCCAGTGGAATTCTAGGTTGGTTCTTATTTCATCACAATCACTGCATATTTGGTTTTGTTTATAAACAGCTGAGCTTCAATTTTTAAATCCAGGCTGAGGCTTTGTAAAAACTTTGGATTTTAAAACCTTGGTGAAGCCAACAATACAGTGGGCAAAACTTATGGGGAAATGAATGTAGTGTGAAGTAGAATTTGAATAAAGTGTATTTCTGGGGAGAAGCTCTTCTTCACCCCACAAATCTGACAGTCTAAAATATTATAGAATGCAAAGCAATGGCATTTAAGCCTTAAACTCCTTACTGTGGGTTTTTTTACACTTGTACTGAATAAGCGTTGATTACAGGGATCATCCTTACTGCTGTTTCAGTGCTGGCTAAGGATATCATTCTATCAATTAAATAAATCCCAAATAAAATGAACATGCTGCAGAAGGGGAGATGACTGGAGGGGGAGTAGAGGTCTAAGTGCTGTCAACAGGACAGACAATTTGGCAGGCAGAGTGACCTAGTGCTGGAATGATTGTGAAAGTCTGTCTCCTGGACTGGAAGAGCCTAAGATGATCATGCAAGTGATGCTGTGAGACAAGTTTGGCAGGGTGGATGTAATCGATGTCATTCTCCTTTGCCCCTCTACTGTCACCACCTGGGGCAAGCTGCTTATAAACAACTTTTTGCAAAAAAAGTTTTCAGACGTGGTTTGCTCACTGCGTAGGTAGGTTTTAGCTTCCCTCCTTTGTGCCGGGAATGCTAAAAAACAAGAAGATGCAGTAAATTAAAAACAGCATGGGCCTGATCTTCAGCTGTTCTGAAAAGCAACTGGGTTGTGGCAATTTACATTAGTGGAGCATCTGACCTTAGATTCTCATCTGTTTTCCTGTAAACTTATTGAACAGGAACATCCAAATAAACAGCAAAGGGAAGCATCACCTATACATTTCCTTCCCAATGTTCCTCAGCCATTTCCTAGGAGGATGACTACTGTGCATATTCCCAGAGACCCCAATCAGAATTGGGGCCCAGTTCTGCTCATACTTTACAAACACATCGAAAGATATTTCAGTTTTAGTCCCTCTCCCCAAAAAACACTTTGCACACATGGTTAATTGTGTCCTGTCAGTTTTACTAAAGTCAATTAGACTATTCAGTGCTAAAATTAAATGTGTATGTCAAGTATGATCTAAGACTAAAGAGACAAAAAGCCACTCTGAGCCTTTAGGGATAAAGCAGAATATAAATCTAAACAACAATAACAATAAAGAATACAGAGAGAAGCAGAGTCACACTGTGCAAATGGTGGTAGTAGTGTTTATGATGGATTAAGAGTAACATTTTCCCAGATGCCTAAATGACTTAGAAGCCTAACTTCCATTCACATGATTCAGGTATTGCCTACCCTTGGGCTACTTCTGCCATCTTCCTTGCACACTGTTCTCATGGCTTCTGGCAGCTCTGCACAGCTCTTAACAAACTGCACCCTGTGAACACACAGCTGTTGAAGAGACCATGACAGCTGGCAGAAGGGGCAGGGATATGAACATAAGCTTTCTGCTGGCTACCCTATGACAGAGGAGCCCTTTCTTCCCATTGGGAAACTGGTGGTGCTCTACCACTGGGCAAGTAAGGTTATGACTTGGCAAGACTCTAAGTATGGATGGGCTCATAGTTTTGCTGCTGGAACCTAAGTTGTGTTATAGCATAGATCAAGATTATGCTATAACACAACACTCAGGAGCCTAAGTCACTATGAAAGCTAAAGTCATCCAGCACTTTTGAAAAGTTAACACTAATGTCTGCTACTTACTCCACATGGCCACAAGATAACCACAATTTTGCCATAAATTTCAATGACTGAGTCAAAAGACTTTTCTTTGTGGGTGTCTATGCCATACTGGGTGCATCTACAAGAAACACTTTAATCCACAGTAAAACTTCACTGTCTTAACATGCACAGCAATTAATGTGCAGTATATTAGTCTAATGCACTGCAATTTAGAAAAATTGTGCGTTAACTAATGTGCCATACCACGCATGTAGACACTGACTGGGAGCTTATTGTTCCTGGTCAGCCTAGACAGCAGGGGGCCACCCCAACACTCCCCTGCTTGAGGCCAACCCAATCCCCCCGCAGAAGGGATGGAGCTGCCCACTGAGCCAGGACAACTCCTCCCCACCCTCTGGAACTGAGGCAAAGCCCCCATGGCCCCTACCAACCCAGGGCTGGCACCCAAGGGAGCTTGAAGCTCCCCTTGGATGCTGCAGGGAGGCAGAGCAGGGCAGGAGCAGCCCTGGACTGAACTGCTCCCGTCAGGCTCAATTTGCTCCTGACTGGGGTGCACACGTAGACGTGTGCTGGGGAGCACTTTAATGAGCCTGAATTTTCTGCAATTAATTGCACATGTAGATATATCCACTGAGATGTGACATATACACAGTTCTCCTGGGAGGCAGAAGTTGTTGGTATGCATCATGGGTCACACTAAGTAGAATACACTTCTTCCAGTTCAGGAAGGTACTTGCATGGAAGCAGGCCTGTTCCATCTTTGTACAGTGCTGCCTGGGACCATAACTGAGCAGCTTAGACCTGCCTTTTGTAACTCATCAGGTTTTTCTTTATCAAAATGTAATACAAATAAAAACTAAGGAACAACAGTTGCAACTGCTAGTTTTTTAACTATTTGGTCCAGTTTTCTAAAACCAGTGATTTTCATTTATGATTTCTAAGTCCTCTGCACCACAAGGAGACAGTTGTTTCCTCATAAAGATGGCATGAACCTATCACCTCAAACTGCTGCTACTGCGGCCTTTCAAAATATCAAAAATGAGGAGCATTTTAAGTGGCCTGAAAACATGACAAAAATTGTTGACTTTGAACACTCAGGAAATAAAATGAAAGAAGGTCACAAAGTCAACAGCTGGAAAAACATTTCTGGGGCTTATCCAGCACTCCTTCATGCCTGCAACAACTCTGGTATAGCAGTGGAAGGTCACACTAAGGAAAATCTTCCTCAAATAATAGAAATTATTTCTTTATACAGAATGAAGGTCTCATTAATGTCCTTGCAATGCCTTGTACACCAGGCACCTCTCCAAATGCTTGACTGTGAAAGGCTGTGCAAAAAAACTTCTACATTTCCTAAAGGGCACTGCAAAATGGGGGTCCATAACAGTTCTGGTTTGGAAGAGCTGTTGGGGACTATTTGTGGGGACAAGGGACTGACTAGAACTATACTTATACAGCTGTATCAGTTCCAAACTCCTATAGAAGAGGCACAGAAACTTAGCAGTTGCTATTCTTAGAAGGAGGTTTCAGACCAGATATAAGGAAAAACTTCTTTATGGTTCATGTGACCAGACTCTGAAATAGACCTCCAGCGGGGGTGGTGCACAATGTTCCCTCTAAGGTGGAGCGATCTGTAAGCGCACCACTTGGGTCTGTGAGCATGCCGCTTTGGTCCCACCTTCCCCTTTCGCTAAGCCTGGATCTGGACTACACTAAGCCTAATAGACTAGATTCCTCATGTAATGAGTCCACATGCAATGGATTTTGCAATAATCCTCCAAACACAAGACTGGGGGCTGGGGAGCAGAGCAGTTCCCCGGAGCCGGTAATGGGGACTCCCCATTCATGATGCAGAAATCTTATGTCATGGTTAGACAAAGTGCTTTGGGTAAATGTGATATAATTTACCCAAAGCACCTTGTCTGCCTATGTCCTTAGAGCAATGCAGCTGTAACCAGCACCCCCAAACTACATCATGGTTAGGAATGATTCCTTGCGCCTGCTCCTTTTCCTCTGATGCAGATTCTGCACCATCCTGCTCTGCCCCACACACTTTTCCCTGCTGCAGGTAACCAAAGTGAATCCGACTGTGGTGCATTAGTCTGTGTAAACACTGTTGCTGGGAGAGCAACATGCTGTCTGAAGAGGAGTGAAATGTCAGGGCTCGAGCTGCTGTTGCCTGCAGCATTTAATCTGAGATCTGGGGAAGCAAAGATCCACATGTGTCCCTGCTCCAGGAGCAAGGAGGCACACGGACTCGGGGCTGGGGAGCGGAGTAGTTCCCCTGAGCCGGCAGAGCCCATGCCAGCCCCAGCTCCTGCACCCACCTTGCCTTCAGGAGTGAGGAGGCACATGGCCTTGGGTCTGGGTAGTAGAGCAGTTTCCCAGCGGTAGCCCTCAGCCCCCACCTCACCTCTGGGAGTGAGGAGGCACATGGCCTTGGGGCTGGGGAGCAGAGCAGTTCCCTGCCGCTGGCAGAGCCTGCACCAGCTCCCAGCCCCCGCCTCGCCTTGCCACGCTGCAAGGGTGCGCAGCATTAATAAGTTAGTGCGTGGCATGGTATTAAATTGTGCATAGCCACGCACACACGCAGCTTGGAGGGAACCTTGATGGTGCAGGCACCTACCCTGGAGATCTTCAAAAGGAGACTGGATGCACACTTTGCTGGGGTTATTTGTCCCCACCAGTCTTTCCTGCCTAGAGCAGCAGGGCTGGACCCAATGATTTCAAAAGGTCTCTTCTAGCCCTAAACTTCTGTGAATCTGTAACAGGAGTATATAGCAGCTGCAGAAGGTCTGTTTTTCAGCCTCAGCATCAGCCAGCAGGTTAAGAGTAGATTCTATATTTGCTGTTTTTTGCATAATTCTCTGCATCAAACCCTAGTAATTAGGAAGGGGAAGTGAAGCTCACCCTTGGACTAATTAGTATTTGAGATTTATACAGTAAATCATTTTGAGAACTGGGAACATAGCTAAAAATGGGAAAACTTAAAGGTAGAAGGGGAAGTAAGCAATTTATGAACTCCAAATACAATCTTGCTTAATGAGTGGCTAACATCTCACCACACAACAAATATTCAAACCCAACAGTTTTGCACTGTCAAATCCTCAGATAATTTTAGGCCTTGATAAAGATTTGTATTCTATAATTAACTCACTCCTTTATTCAGCACCTGAATAAATATGTTCTCCTTCCTTTCAGTACAAAACTTTATTCTGGTCATATAGCAATATAACATTTTCAGATGAAAAAGAACCCATGTGGCTCATCTGTCTAGAATTTATGCCTAGTAATATCTTTTACTTTATGTATTTTTTCTCTAATATATTTTCTTTTTTATAACCAAGTGAATATAAAAATAACAATAAAAACCTCTCCATTATGTTTCCAATGGCACACAAGATGGTTGACAGGCATATAAATGTAATAATGAGGTGGTTTCAGGGGCAGGTTAATGTTTTTTGCTCACACATGATGCTTTCAGCCTTAGGCTTTGCTTCAGGCCAATACCACTTCACCTGGGCCACAGTTACCACTGAACACCCATTAAATCAGTCAGACTTAAACGTAATATTTACTGGGTCCAGAGAATAATACTGTAATCTAAGTTTGAAATACTGTTGCTCCACAGAATTGTAAGCTGAAACCTGGAGAAATTGTCTTTATTTATCAGTAATAAAGAATTCTTGTATTCTACTTTTATACCAATATGAAACTGGCATAACCTTCACTAACTGCACTTTAGTTACTTCTCGTTGGGTGTGCCTACAAGTGCATATTAATGTGATGCAATAAAAACTCTGCTGCTTATCGCAACAGAGTTTATTGTTCCCAGGTGCACTGTCTACATGTTGGACTGCAGCACACTGAGCCAGGCCAGAGCAGCCCCCACAGTGAAGCACTTTCATGCCTCAGCTAGCCAGGGCAGTGTCTCTACGTGAGCTACTATGGAGTAAAAACCTCTGCAGCAGTATCGTACTTGTATTTACTTGTAAACAAGTACGATCCTGCTGCAGAGTTAATTAACTTACTCCAGCTTAACAGGGGCACGTGTAGATGCGCAGTGTTTACTGCATAGCTAATTAGACTACTGCACAGTAAATGCCTTGTGTAGACATGCCCATTTACACCTACACAAGTGAGAAACTTGCAGATAGTAGACTGAGTGCTGTTAACTAGAGTTCCATTCATTTATTTAGATCAAGTATCTTCAAACCTTACTATATTTTAATAATTGTATTATGGAGGTGCCTAGACCACTCCACTTTTGTGCCCAGTGCTGTAAAAGCATACACTGCCATAATGTGGAGCACAACTTAGCAAAGTTGCATCAGCCACCTGACTGCCAGCCAGATTCGCACAGACTACCTCTCCCACCGTTACCAACCACAATAGGTATCTATAGGGACCACAGCAGTTGCTTTCATGGAACATTAATATGAGGGAGAGACTGAATATGAGTGCTACTTGAAAATATTTGAAGCTGCTTGAAAACACTTGACATTTTTCATGAGAAAGCTTTGTTCTGTTTCAACCAGCTTCTAGAATGATCAAAATCATTAAAAAATCTGATAAGCTAAGGTCCACATTTTCAAAATGGTTGTTCTTGGTTTGTGTTTCTCAAACAGAAGCATAACTCAGGGTTATTTAAAGTTTAAGAGGGCGCAACAGAGTGGGATCTCACACAGCAGCAACAGCAGGGGCACCAGCAGCAGCAGCTGGGTATGACCTTCACGCCCCTGTTCTCAAAGAGGGTGTTTGTTAACCCCTCCCTCCCCACAATTCTGGCACTGACAACTTGACATACACACACACTTTTGCTAAGGGCATCAAAAATGCTAATTATGTCCTTGCTCTCAAATTATGGTCCATGGACTACTTGTGGTTTGGGAGGCCAGAGTGAAGTGGTGCCCAGATTACACCAGCCCATACCTCCTTTCCAACTAAAAGTCTGATGATAAGGGTACCTGCTGACATTTGAACTTCTGTCTGTACAGTAGACAGTGCTAGGGTATTAAAGTCCTGCATCACCCATAACAGATATCAAACTTTGCTCTGAACCATAACAGACATTGTCTGCGTTCAAGTAACGAAGAAATAAATACATGTATTTTTCCTTAGTAGTAATCCATGTAGTAATCCATACCATGTAGGTGTGGAACCTATGAGTAAAAAAAATAATCTCTCTAGCTCTTTCTATTAAAACTGAAATGCAGACAAGTATTTATTTTCAGGAAGTTATTTACTTATCCCATAGTTTTAAGACTTATCCAACATAAGGTTTTATCAGATGCTCTATTATTTACATAACATTAGATGAAGGAGCAGTGTAGTCATAAAAAAAATCTGGAATACCTCTACAGTACTCAAATGAGTTACTCCAGATTTGTCCCAATTAAATGAGGGTAGAATTTGTCCTGCACTAACTGTGTCTGACTGAGTAGGGCATATTGCAAACACAAGGCAACAGACAAGAAGTTATTAGGCTAACAACACAGCTATAAAAAAAAACAATCCCAAATTTGGGACTTCACAGGGAACAAATTTCATGGCAGTATGGATCAACTACATGTAACTACATAGGTTTTATCACATATGTGCATAATGGCCGAACACTGTCACACTTACAATTTCATGCAGAATATTTTCTTATTACTCTACAAAGGCACTAAACAACATTCTTGGGAAGTTTTGCTCCAGGGTAGAAGAAAACAAATTTACACTCTAATCCTACTGCTGGATCCACTTAGCTAAACCCTACTTAAACTCCTCTGAATTCAGTAAGTTTCTATACACCAATAAAAACCTCCTCAGAAATATCTGATTGCAGGACTGACTCCTTATTTTGTGCCTATGTGTAACTTTCTATAAAGTCATGTCCTTCCCTCCATCTTACTACCAAATTCCTGTTGAGGGCAACTGGAATTCCACAAGGCAGACTTAATGGAGATAATCTGAGAATCTGGTCAGGAAGAAGACAATTTACAGTTATTACATACAAAGATTCCTAACCTGACATTTGTCCCATGCAACGAAAGTGCTACCAAATATTTTGAAAATGAAAGAAATCAAATCTGGGTCAAGTTATTACCATTCACTAATTTACAGCCAGTAAAGGAAGTATGACCTTGCAGCAAAGGCATGGAACTGGGATTTGGCAGATGAGATTTATTCCCTGCTCTCTTCTACAGAATTCCTGTGTGATTTCTGTGCAGATTACTTAAACTCCCTCTAGGCTCCTTATGTGTACAATGGGAATAACAATACTTCCTTCTTCTGCCTTGCCTATTCATATTCTCAGCATTTTGAAGTAGATCCTGACTTACTTGGTGTATGTAGAGTGCTCATCCCAAATAAGCCTCCAGGTCAGTTGATGTCTCTAAGCACTACCAAACCCAAACAAGTACTAATGGGGTGTGTGTACACAAAATGAAATTTCCCGTTTATGCCGACACAACTGCGTTTGTGATTGCACAACCCTGATTTCCCGTTGCTTTAAAGTCCATTTTAGTATCGTACACTTACACTGCTCAGAGAGCAGTCTGTCCAGTCTTCCATTCTGTGCAACTCATTAGTCGATGGGAGTTTTGCCTCAAGGAGAACTGTAGGATTTGGTCCGCAATGTGTACATACAGACAACACCCCGTATACCCACACACACTAATACACGCACCTTGCTACATAATATAGCGCTCTGAAATTAGCAGTTAGAGGATACAGTATAATAAAGGAGAAAAGCAGAAGACATTTAAGCAAAGCATGTTGACTGTACTTCACATCTAGCAGGCACATTTATTATCCTGTGTTATAAAAAGGGAGATGGTTAGGGGGTGGAGGCATGGTAGTTAACCTCAGGCATTTGTCCAAGCATGACAAGAGATCTGAGAGATGAGTGAGGGTTGAAATTCCATTATAGGTTTTAAATAATTAAATACTACATGTTTGGAAGCTCATTCCTTCCTATTACTTTTTAAATAATTAATCTGTATTTACATCTATTGAACTTCATGGAGCTATACACATAACAAACTTATGAGAGAAAGAGATTTTCCTGTCTGACAGCATTGGGAAGTATTTAGCCATCTGCAGAAACTGTAGTTTGAATGTATGGAACAATTCAAAATACAATTCAGCTAGGTGATACGGAATCATAGAGCCATAGAGTTGGACAGGACCTCAAGGGCCATCTTGTAGATCATAGACACAAATGTAAGTGGTTTTTCTATCCAATTGTTCAAGAATTGTTAATCAAAACAGTTAAAACAGGCTATAAATCCTAAAAGAAAAACTGTGTTTCCAAAACCTTAGAATAGCAAAATGATAAAAAGTAGAATAGAGTAAATGAAAAAACCCTAGGTATTATTCCTATTATACTCATTATTTTCAGACTAATGCTACCACTTCCATACAGCCTGATGTTTCCACCTTCATTCCATTACATTTGCAAAATACTGAGCCAGCCAATCTGAACAGCAACTGAAATATCATTTCCATTTCTTATGAGAACATTGTTTCCTTATATTTTTTTCCAGTTCCATCTAACTAACCTCCTAATGTATTCTTCATTGTCAAAGACAAAACAAACAATGACTACAAGTCTGTATCCGTAAAACCTTACTATAAAGTGTTACAACAATTCCCTTAATCTGTAGTCCTGCCCCACAAAAAGACTCTGTGCATGTCGTTGCTAGCTCAAATTATCTTGATTTACATTTAAAAAGACCCGACCCCCGCCCCCCCCCCACACACACGGTATTCTAGGTATCAGCCTTGCAAATTCCGTCTAAAAGTCAAACTGAATTCTTTCGTTCTCACACATCATTACTACTAATAGAAATTCTACTGGCCAAACAATACCCTCAATTACAACAGTGCAGCACCATTGTCTTCAAATCAAGTTCTGTATTAAATAAATTAATTGGATTTCACAGGGGTAAAGGAGGATTTAACTTGATCTGCAAAGTCTTCGTTCTGGTGAAGATGTACTGGGGGAAATGGGGCAGAGGAGAAAGCAGCTTGACTTTCAGAATCCAGACTGATTTTTCTACTAAGCGAGAAAAAACATCCTCCACCTGTACGTAAAACAAGTTTAGAATGGAAATTATGGAAAGATGGGTAATAAAGACTGACAACTTTACAAAATCATTTTTCAGGGAAAGCTACACTTGAAACTTCTTGTTAATTCCCTATTTCGTAATTCTTATCAAAAACAATAACACACAAACCAGAGGGCAGACATCAGATCCAATAATGACAACTCTCCTATTTGCTCCATTGACCTGTGCAGCTCTAATTCTGAGTCCTGAGGACAGAAACTAAGCATCTCTGAACACCAGAACAAACACTGCTGCACAAGGAAAGAGCACAAGGTCAGATTTCAGCAAAATACAGGATTCTATGCCAAACACAGAGATCAAGGACTGACTAACTCAAAGCACAGGAAGAACCAATGCTTCAGATATCAGCTGTTGCAAGGATTATAAACCCTAGTCTTTCTGGACTCACAGTAATAATCAGAACAGTATACATGTTAGGCTTCTTGCAGCAATATCTGAAAGCATGGCCTTTTATTCAGATTCAGTTCAGGATTTTGTTACCTTTTTATACAAAGCCAACAAAGTATTCACATTTCAAGGTTATTTTAAGACTCAAAACTCATCTTACTTATTAAAAGAGGTTTATGATTCAATACAGCAAATTATATGGAAGCTTCGTATGCAGCAAGTAGAGAGGCAGGATTCTGTGACTGAGGCTAGACGCACTGTCAGCTTCCTGAAATATCCCCCCCCACCCCCACCCCCCACACACACAATTCATGTTTTCACATAAATCCAGATTTTGGCATATTGCTTTATTTTAGAGACATCTTCTGTGTACTGGATGGCTTATGCAAATTAAACAAATGTCCTACAAATTAGTCTTGAAATGCCTGGGATAATGAGCTGTTCACATGGTGCTGGAGTAGCGTACACTATTTTATGATGGACTGTTTACAGTTTGGGAAAGCAAGGAAACACTGTAAATTGTTCTCAGACTGAGAAGTTGGATACTCCCCTGGCATTGTGCTTCTTATACCTGAAGGCAGAATTGGCTGACTAAACCTGGGAAAAAAATACTAATGGATACTTAAAACTTAAGTAAAACAATATTTCTAGGGTAGGAATAGAGTGAGTCTTTTACTACTATTACCCAAACTCTCTTTTATCCTATTCACCAAATGGCCAACACATTTAACATCACTGCAGTTTTTTTAACTGGTTTTGACTTTTACTAATAGATTTCCCAACTTAAAAAATGTATCCAATATGTATTTGTAAATTAATGTTTAGTATATACAGATATAAGGCTAGGGCAATGATTTAGGGGCAATTAAGTTCAGACTAGAGGCGTGATTTACATGCTTAAAGTATGCAGCACAAAATTAGTTGGAAAAAGAAAATATATAATAGTTCTGAATGAGACTGTGCAGCTTGTTTTTTGTCCTACCAAAATAGATTTTTCCCTTGTATTTCTAACTTGAAATTCTAATTTGCATGTAGAAGAAGCTATTTTTCTTAACTACATTTCCCTGTTGTATTTTAATAATTGTCCCACATCAATTACTCTTTATTTGTGAGTTCTAGATTCTTAAATGCTTACACACAAGGGGCTGATCCTGTACTTCTGGCTCATGCCATGGGCCATTTGATATACAGCAGGTAAAATTCAGTAAATAGGATGGTAAACCTCAACGTGTTTTTGGACTTAACTGACATTTAAAAATATAATAATTAAATCAATATTAAATTTGTGTGTGGGCACCTTCATTGGAAGCATTATTATAATTAAATGACATTAGTGCTCTGAAGTATGTATCTCAGAATGTAAAGAGCTATTAGCATTACTTAGCAACAATAATAGTCTTAAAGGTCAATTTTACCTCAAGTTATTTTATTTCTTTGTTACTGTTGCAAAAGGAGGAAAAGTGAGGGGAAAACAGAGGTATATTTTACAACTGCAGCAATCAGGCTGCCGCCACATTCTTCTATCTGGTATTTCTACTGTCTCATCACTACATAACCTCCAAAGAGCTGCAGACATCTGTTAGCTTGAAAAAGCCATTTTTCAGTGTTCAGGTTTTGTTGGTCCTACAAACCCTTGAACTAGGCTATAGAGTCCTGAGTGCCATCTCCTGGTACCATATCTCACTATTTGCATACATACAAAGACAGCGCTCTTGTAGCAGGAGGGGAACATCATAGAAGTATTAATAAATCTCATTCTCAATTGCCTTGCACTTTATACAAACACATTAATGTTATATAGGAGGTGGGGACAAAAAAGAATTAACTTCATGGGCTTATCTATACTGCAGAAGCCATGAGTCCTGGATAGGTTGTTGGCAGGCATGCTCTGCCCACTGGCACACATACTCCACCAAACTCCAAAAATACGGCTCTCTGAGATCATCCCCTGTAGCTGCTTTTAACATACCAAAGACTGAGGACTCAACAGCAGCTGTAGATGGATGCCCCAGAACATCTTCACTAGGTTACTTCCATTTGTGAAGGATTAGGAGGTGAGGCATGCTCACAAATGTCCAAACTGGGACTTGCCTGCATTACAGTCCAGAGAAGCCTGGTATACACTGCAAATGGAAGCAAAAGCTCTGTACCAAACTTTGCCATTCTGACTTGACAGTATTCATGGCCATCCAACATCTTGACAGATGAAAGGAAATGCTACTAAGTCAGTCAGTCAATGGTGCTTGGCAGTGGTGTGGGAGAAGAGCCTGCGCATCTGAAATAAATATTGCGGCAATAAATTAATCGTGTCCTGATCTTCCTTTGCCTCACCCCTTTTGTGGTTATTTACATTTACACTGAATATTATCAGTGATAATATTCAGTGTAAATGTAAATAACCACAAAAGGGGTGAGGCAAAGGAAGATCAGGACACGATTAATTTATTGCCGCAATATTTATTTCAGATGCGCAGGTGCTATTATCCCTACTTAACAGGAGGGAAACTGAAGCACAGAAAGATTTAGGCCCAGATCCTCAAAGGGGCTGTGAGAGTTCAGCTGGGACGTAGGCAGCTGGGGGTCAACAAGGCACGGGCACAAGTTACCAGAGCCAAGAGGAAAGATCCAAGAGACGTAGTCTGAGACATAAGCTGAGGTCAGGAGCTAGGAGTCAGAGAACTGGTGCTGAGTTCTAAGGGAGATCTGAAGTCAGGGTCAAGGAAGCCAAGCTGAGTCAGAATGCCAGGAAAATCAGAGAGAACAGGGCCAGCACCAAGGTTCAGGGGAGATCCAAGATCAGGGTCAGGGAAAGCCATGCCAAGTCAGAAGAACTAGAAAACAGTGAATGCAAGGCTTGCTAGAACAGACTGAGGCTACGTAAAGACATGCTTGCAGCCTGAGGCTGCATGTGTGCTTATAAGGGGAGAATGGCACATTCAGTAGCCAATCCAGTTGCAAAGAAGTAGGGCAGTCACATAAGTCGGGATCATGGGCAGGTGTGTGATGACTGAGATGCTTGGCCCACCTGGGCATGCCTGATCAGAGGCCCTCACAGGGGCTTCAGTACCTGGCTCTGGGAATAGCATTTACAAATTCAGTTTAGCTGCCTAAATTGCCAATGTAAGGGGAGAGTTAGAGGCCTTAGGAATAGGAAATACACCTGAGCTAACTGTCATAACCCAAAGGTATGATTTTGTGTGTGCTTCGGCACTAGAATTATCCACGTTGAATTACAGCTTCATTGCACGGCAGAGTTTTGCTGCATAGAGAACCCGCGTGCAAGGGAAAAGTTCCCGCCAATTTGCAGCTCTATTTGCGGGGTGCATTTCTCAAGTTGCAACAGAAATGCACGGTGCAAAGGAGTTCCCGCCACCTGTATGCAAATTTGTTCCCCGTTATTGGCTAGTTCTAAATTATTCCCACGTGGCAGCTAGCGATTGGCCGGCTAGCCGTATAAGAGGCTTGAGCAGTTTCTGCCCAGGTCGAGGAGGACTCCACATAGATCTCGTGGGGACTCTGGGTACACGGCAGGGCAAAAGAAACCTTGTGTGAGATTCAGAGGAGTCTGGCGGCCTGATCCACCGCCCACCTCTTCCCGTCTTCGAACGATAAAATTTTATAAGACGTATCTACGAGTTTCCATTTCGGTGGCGTGCTTGTCCAGGGCATCCAGAGCTCTGTTTACGTGGAGCCTAGCAAACTCCACGTGATTGTTCGTGTCGTTTTGTCTGTAACCGCAACTCAAGCAAGTTTTCCAGCCTGCACCGCAACCATCTCCGGTGTAAGTAAACAATCTTCAAATCTACCATTATGCGTCTGTGCCTAATTCTAGCTTGTCGCCCGCCCTCTCCGATCCGGCGTGCCCGGGCTGCTGGCCACAGCCCGCGTGCAGCGCGAAAAGGGCCCGGATCACACCCGGCCCACACACTAACCACTGAGAGTGTGGTGTGTCTGAAACCCTGCCTGTTTCTCAGATTTAAGTGCCTAACTGCAGATCAGTTAGACACCTATAGGACAGGGATTCACAAATTGAAACTGCTTCCTGGATTTGGACACAGGAGACTGGATTTTTTTTTAAGATACACCCCACAGTGGTGGTATCCTAGTTCTGTTTATGTATTCTTATTCAGTGACTCTCTAATGCAAAATGCTTTAGGAGTCCTGGTGGAAAGAACTGGAACTCCACACATTCCCTGCTCCTGGGGGTATGTTCCTCTTACTGGGCTACAGTTTCAGGGTCTCTCAAGCTTACTCTCTCTTGTCCTATGAAAGTTACATTCTTTTTTATACTGTGGCACATGTTCAAGAGGACAGCAAAAGATGCCTCACCCAGTTTGGCCTATAGCTGGGAGCTGAGAGTTGTGGCCTATTTCCAAAGTAAGTGTTGTAACCACTAGGATGGTGTGGTTGTAGACCAGGGGTGGGCAAAATACAGCCCACAGGCCATATTCAACCCACCAGGTGATTTCATTCAGCCCATGGACAGGTGGCCACCAATTCACTGCATCTCACCCAGCCCCAGGCTGTCCCTGCTGTGCTTGCATGGACCAAGCCCTGCTCACTCCCGTGGGGGCAGCACATGCTGTGCTCTCACCATCGCCCATGGGATGCCCTGACCCCAACCCTGCAGGTAGGGATGTGACAGCAGTTGGGGTAAACGGTAGCAATGGGGAGGGGAGGGGGTGGTAGGCAGATGGAAAGTTAGGGAAGTGGCAGGGGAAGGGTGGCAGCACTCGTGGGTGGGGGCAAGGGATATGGTGGCAGGGGATGAAAGTGGTGACGGAGGCTGCATGCGGGTGGGGGAGAGTGGTGCCAGTGGTGGGCAGGAGTGAAGCTGCAGCTGGGCACGAGTGCAGGGCCAGGGCCGGTGAGGACCCAGGGTGGGAGGTCAGAAGTACAGAGTCTGGGCCAACAGGGGTGCAGGGTTCGCCTGGCTCCACTGCGTGAGGCTTGCATGCAGTTCCCAGGTTTTCCACCCAAGCCATGCCCCTCTGGGAGTAGCCCAGTGCGATGGAGCCGGCAGCTCACTGCTGCATCATGAGGAACGGGAAGGAGCTCTGCACGATGGAGCCAGGCTGGCTATACCCCTCTCCCTGCCACCCCGGCTGAGCCCCATGACCTGCACCACCAGCTTCATCTGCATGCTGCCAGGGGGCTCCACCTGCTGCTGCTGCTGGTGGCAGGGGCTGTGTGCAAGGGGGGGAGGGGTGTTTGTAGGGGAGGGTCCCATACACATGCACGCATACCCTCCACCCTTCACAAACACCTCCCCCTCTACACACCCCACAACCCCTCTACATACCCACAGCCCTCCCACAAACCCCATACCCCCCCACATCCTTAAAAACATCCCCCAAAAATCCTCCATACCCACCCACACCTCTACCCCCTCAAATTCACACACACCCCATACACACGCCTACAACTTCCCACCAACCCCATACCCACCCCCTCCACAAACCCCACACACACCCATACACACACCCACAAACACACCCACAGCCTCCCACAAACCCCATACCCACCCATCCATACCACCTCACATGCCTCCATTCCCTCCCACAATATAGAAGAGAAAGACTTCATTTTGAGCTATTTTGCAATCACCTCTATATGCGTGACAAAAATGCACACAAATCAGCACAATTAAAAAAAAATTAAAATATGTTATTGTAGATGTTTAATTTTTAGTACATAATCTGTCTTTTTTTCTAGTTCCAAGATGGCAAACTCCCTTCCCAAAAAGAGTACTTCCAGGGGAATGGGAGGGACTTCCGGTGGCAAAATTCAGGGGTTAAGGGTGGCAACCAGGGGCCCTCAACAGCTCACCAAAACTTATTAAGCAGCCCTCCAAGCTGAAATAATTGCCCACCCCTGTTGTAGACCCATCACCTGCAATGTTTAGGGACCTACCTAAATTGCAGCAAGATGAAGAGTTTTTCACAACCTGCTCATAGTGCACAGAACTGGGCAGTCCCACCCCTTGGCACTGACTTGTGGAGAGGCCCAGGGAGAGGAGTGACAAGGGGGCAGACTTCATCTTGATTGCTGGTTGCCATTCATGCTGCCCCACCCCTCAGTGCTAACTGGCAGGGAGGCCCCAGTGGTGGGGAGAAAGGATGATGGGCAGCCACCAGCTTGTCTTCTGCCCTTCGTGCCACCTTGCTAGATGGTACCTTTCCCTCCCAGAAGCAAGGACAGCTGGCTTCCACTGGGGAGCCAGGATTTTAATTTTATTATATTTTTTTTATCGTTGATTTCTTGGATTTCACAGAAAATCCCAGATTTTGCAATTTCCGTAAAATCCACAAAGCTGCAAATTAGGTAGGTCCCTAGTTATGCTTGAATGGAAATGGATGTGCCTGTTGTGCTATGGTACCACACTTGGGATGTGCTGGGCTTTCTGTGAGCACATCTACCAAATCAGTTTCCCCTGGGACATAGGGTTGCTTGTGAATTTCCAATAGACTAAGCTCAACCAAGATGGCAACAGTTATTGACATGAACAGTACCTGAACTCTGCGCCTCTATAAGTTTTCTAGTAAAAATGTAAACACTTATGGATTCTCTAGGTGGCTGGATAGAAGCATTATGCCTCTTTCACATGGACTAGCATGTGTTCAATTTGTGCTTAAATTGCACTTCAGGCACCTAAGACCACTTTTGGTTCTGGTCCCGAGTGGCATGCCTGAGGTCAGACAGGAGATCAGCAAAAGAGCTCAGAACTGGACATATAGCTCATTAATCCCACCTAGTGCCTTAAGCACAAGACCATCCTTCCTCTTCATTAGAAAGTCAGGTTATAGGTTGAGAGTCTCTGGGCACACAAGGCCTGTCAACGTCTGTCAATATACAGATGGAATGAGCCATGATTGTATGGCTAATCCCACTTCTTCAGAGGGATGCAGACTATCTTTGCCTAAGTCTGCAAAATTTACCCTGAGTTCTGCAACATCTAGTTGAAGCAATGGTTCATGGGTCATAGAATAAAGAAACAGAAGAATCAAGGGAGCTACAAATACAGAGGAAGGCTGAAAAGGTAAGAGTATGTGTAATGGCTTTCCCCATGGACCAGGGTTAGAGAAGTAGGGGAGAAGAAGAGAGATATATAGATTGCGAAAACTGGTGAGAAGGATGAAACCCAAGATGATGGACAGAAGCAATAACAAATGGGAGAATGACAAGTCCCCAAAACTAGAGGTAAGCGCTGATTCATTGGGATGTCATAGGGAATATCCTTACTTAGGGATTACTGAAGCATTAGATACCATATTTTCTTACGTACTATATGCCCTAAATAAGACGTGTGCCTTGTTATAGGAAGACAGAACAAGTCAGAAATGAGTTTTCCAGAGTCATGGCTGAATGGGGACTGTATGGAGCAGAGGCAGAGTCTACTTTTCAGTATCACCTACCTTCCTTTGCTTGCTTAGCTGAAAGCTAGAGTTTTAACCCTCTCACAGCCACTGCTGATTTGGCAAACACCTTTTGGCTGCTCAGCCAAAACTACCAATTTGGCAGTGGCTGAGAGAGGGTTAAAATTCTAGGTCTGATGTTGAAGAGTAGACGCTACCTTTGCTATATGCTGGCTAGGAGAGAAGCACAGCATCTCCATGCTTCCATTCCAGCAACAAAATCAGCTTCCCTACTTAAGACACACATCCTAATTTTGGAGGGCTAAGTTTTAGGGGAAAGGTTTGCTTGGTATATGAGGAAATATGGTGCATAAATGTCAGATTCTGCATGAACTTTGGATTCAGCAGGTTGTGAGATTACACTCAAGAAAGAATAAAGAGAACAAACAGGAAAAGAAAAGCTAATGAGAGAAAATGGACCAACCCAGGTGAGATGAGCTAGTCAAGCCCCCTGGTGTGGTCTCCCAATTCTATTCATAGTCATTTGTCACTTGTGATAAGTGTAATGTTAGTAGAAGCCATTTCAATAACGTTTAAAACCCTCCTGCCCTCCTTTTCAGAGCCCTAACATGCAGATTCAAATCCCTAGACATTCACAAGCAATTATTTTCTAATGATGCCAGCAGCAAAGCTTCAAGTCTATAGCTTCAAAAGACTCTGCATGGCAGTGCACTGCTGTTGACCTTTTCAAGGCCTATCTTTAAGAGATGCGTAAATAAGATAATTGGACAAACTCATAATTGGTGTAAATCAATGGATTTACACCAGGGATAATTCCAGCCTACCGTAATCAGCAGGCAAACTGCAAGAATTTCATCTTTCCCATTTACTGGTTCACTCCAAGTTCAATGGCTTATTTGATACGTTATCTTTTCATTTAATACAGTTTTATTCATAGGCATTTGAGTGTTATAGTTCAACACGTATGTGCTTAGCTGTGCAAATTGTACCAAATGTTCCTCATCAGAGAGGTAGTGTTGTGTACTTGATGTTATTTTTGCCTGGGTAGAATACCATTCCTATTTCTGCCATTGTGCAGTAAGAGCCTCCTGCACAGAATAAGATATAAACATTTTGTAGCATTATAGATAAGCTAAATAGAAGGACAATCCATCATCTTGCCTCAGTGTCACCACCAATCTGAAGGGATGAAGAGTGAAGCTGATAGCTTCAATGCAACAAACAAACAAACAGAGAGGCAGTGTTTGTTCATTTCAATTTGCAAAGCTGACATGTTTAAATATGAATGTGTTGCTTATAGCCAAATTTTAGTGACAGCAACCCCATGGCATCTATCACTGTTTGCACTTTTAGTCTTGCTAAAAATAGACATATTGTCTCTGGATTCATTTTGCTTCCACATCTGCAGGAAGTTTTTACTCCTTTCCTCCCAACTTCTGCACCGATTACAGTTCCCTCCACCCACCTCAGCTGAATCACATTCAGGAAGATGCTAAACATGCAAAGCTCATACAGTAACAAAAAAGCCTGGAATCACTTCTTTGTCCTTAACAGAGCTCTCTCTCTTTGTCTCTCTTTATAGTTAATGAAAACTGAACACACCTATACAATGTTTGGATATTTCCATTTAAAAATAAAGTGGGCTGCTAGGTGTAAGACCACGGACCAGTTTCACTCTGACTAATGTCAAACAACTTTCTGTTCCTCTTCACATGGAGAAAATAAGCAATCCTCCCTTTAATTGTTGTAGCACCATACAATACAGCATGCTTTAGAATTTGTGCATTGGCTAGGACAATGGTTGGAGGAGCTAAGTAGGTTTTTCCATTTCTAGCTCCACCTACCATTCAAAAAAGGTCGATAACCAACCGAAGCAACAAATCCCACCCAGCAAACACTAAGTAGTCAGGGAATATATACTACCAGACCCAAACTCCTTACTGCACAATCCTCTCAGAAGTTCCCTTCATTCTTTGTTCTTCCCAAATGCCTCTTCAAAAGGATGGGGAAAAGAATTAGCAACTTTCTCTCTCAGCTCTGTAATCTATATTGAGAAATGCACAGGTAAATCCTCACATGTGCAAAGAGCCTACTGACTCTTCTCAGAGTACTTATGAGAAAACCCTGTGAGAGAAAATCGTTCCTCCTGGAACAACTCAGGAAGAAATAAGACTGCGTATTCTAAAATTGGCCCCATTTTCAAATCATGGTACCAGGGAGTTCTTGCAAAAATGGGTATACACCCATCGTGAAGACAGGACCCAATACTGATCAGGACAGTATCTAAAACAGAGATCAGAAAATGGCATTTATACTGCTCAAATGATGTAAAGGGGTCCAAGGTTTAAATGAGAATCTGGGCCTTAGTTTAATGTCTAATGAATTATGAAACTGCTGTTTGAATCCAAAAGACCAGACAAGGGTCAGTAATTGAGCAAGTACCAAATGCTTGTTCGTTTGGCAGGCATGGACCCAGACCATTAGAAAAGTAAAATATATTGGATGTGTTAACTTCATGCTGAAAAAAAGAAAATCTTTTAGAAAATGAATTCCATCCTGTTCTCCCCACCCTAAAGAGGCATTCATTTCAGTTGTATGTGCAGTAATGTTTGTTGGGTGCTGGGCACAGGTGGTCAATTATTTTTCTGTCTAAAAGATGTTTATTCCTCATAATAAAAAGTATTAGTACAATACAGTGTTTATTGCTTAATTAGTAATCTGACATGCAAAGACTTACAACCTTGTGCAGGGAGTACAGCAAGAAATGAGTTTTTGCAGCAGAATGAAATACCTCCCAACCTCATCCTTATCATATACACAATAACTACACAACCTAAAAGCCTCTTTACAGGGTGTTTAGGACCCATATTTAACTTGCCTGCATGGTTGTATATTATAGAATATATTAAAGTGGTAGATTATTACACAGTCCTTTTTCTGTTTGAATTGGTTTTAATTGATTGTTCAGGCACTGATTAAAAAAAACAAGCACAGAATTTAATTTAGGTCCTAAACATAAACAAAGCTGTGCATTGAGCAGGATTTGAGATCACAGCACACATGCACAGCTTGGGCAACGTGTGGGATCTACATTAACTGCTTTCATTACTAGGCATCGCTTGGAGAGTCAAATTATTTTTAAATGCATGAAGGTAGAGCAAGAAACATGTTTTCTACTTGAAAGTATCACAATAATTCTTAATAAATGAATCCTTCCCTAAGCACTTTGGGTGCTGTTACAAACCATTTAGAATACAGGGAAACAAATCATTATCTTGAACGTCTGATGCATAAAACTTTTTATCCAAGGATTGTGATGTGCTTTATGAAGTGATAAATATCACCTTCCTTATCTTAAAGACAGGAAAACTGAAGAACAGTGATTTAAGCCCCAAGTCAGTATATACATAACTTGAAACATGTCAGTAGTGCCATTCCATTCACTGGGTTTACACCTATGCTTAAATTTAGGCATCTGCTAAGTATGTTTCTGAGTTGAGACACAAGTGATGTACTGAAGAACACACAGTGAGTGAATGGTGGAGGAAGGAATAAAAACCTGGGGTAAATCCTGGCCTTTTCAAATTCAAAGGCAAGCTCACATTGACTACTGTGGAGTCAGGATGTCACTGTAGGTCTCCTGACTGCACTGAACACTGTTGTTCCCTTCTCCACAGCTTTACTAAGTAAGTCAGTAAAGAATAGGCAATGGGCATTGGACCAGCAGAGGTCAAACTTAACAACTTTGGAATAAACAGATTTAAAGCTGCTTTATAAAATAGGAGTTAGATAACCACTGGGGATTGCTGGTGTCTAATTCATTTTATTATTTAAATGTTATCAATAATTGGCAGAACTTCCAGATGATTCATGGTCATCAAGCTGTGTATGACACAACCACCTTTTTCCAATCACAAGCACATATTTGGGCTGAATTCTGCTTCTCTTTACTCTTACATATCATTACTGAAATCCATAATGGGTGTAACTCAAAAGTAACATACTACCACTTCTCATCAGTGTCACTATCAGGGTATACCTATCACAAGTACACTTACAGCAAAGGCACCAAGCAGTTTCTGCACCCTGGGGAGCAGCAGTGGCCAGAGCAATGGCCATCACTCTCACATCCCTTTATTTCAGCAACCAGGGCTAGTGCCCTGTTCACTGACCTCTAGTTACGCTGCTGTTTTATGCAGTTCTAAAAAGCTAGGAAACAATGCTATACCCAGTACACTGAAGACTTCACTGACGGGCACACGTGTTACGTTGGGATCAAAGAGTAGAGAATGCAGCATGGAAAGGATCTGGATTATTATGAACAAAACAGAATCTACTTCTGCTTCCAGAAAAGACTACATTGTATATGCTGTTACATTATAATCCATATGCATATCCTTTTCTGTTTTACCTAGTCTACTTTTTAGAATGGATAGAGAACTGATCATTTAAACAGAAACCAGGGGAAAGAGGCATTATTTTTCCCTAAAGGAGAGACAATGGCACATCCAACTCAAACAATGCAAAACAACATTTATAAAAACAGTGACAGATATCTTCCTGCATTTGACTTATGTAGCCATCAAGAGCTCGCTTCCAGAAAGCATATTTGGATCCCTTCATTGGCTGAATCACCAATTTAGAATCTGTCAGACCTCATTATGTGGATTAGGAGTCTCTTCCTGGTTTCATTTGCTATGCATTAATAGGAAAGCACCAATGAATATATCCTCTGGTAGAACCAAAGCCTTTGTGCCATTACATAGTAAATTTTGTTCTTTCTAGCATTTAAAAAAAACAACAACACAACAACACAGCTTAGTTGCTATGCAAAGACTTAGAACCACTGCATAAGGATCAGTTCCAGAGTTTGGTTTGATTTGAACCAAGCCAAGCAAATTATGCCTGGATGTGATTTGACAAGGTTTTCCTGCTTGCCTGCTTCTCTCATCTGGAAAGAGAGAGAGGCAAAGCAGCGTGTGTGCTCATCTAAGACTGGCCCTGGCTCCCCCAGCATTTTGTGTGATTCAGATACTTTTTTACTGCTTTACAGAAGCACAAATACAGAGAAGCTTGAGACCCAGTGCTACTAAAACACTGGGTACCAAATGGCAGATTTATTATGAATGCTGGTAGAAACCTTTTTTCTCTCTCATTGACTAGATGTGACTCAAAAAGTTAATGGTAATTGCTCTCATCTTCATTTAGCAATGAGGGAGAGAGAGAAATGGGAGCAATTTGCAGATGTGAGAACAGGTCATTACAGGTGTGTTATATTAGTGTATTCATGAGCCCCCTGGGACAGCCATGCTGAGATATCCAATAACTTTCTTAATGTGTAATTACACACCATTGGACTATAATTGATTAATTGAAAGGAGAATGTAGGCAGATGCTAGGCCAAGGCTTCTGCTCATTAAATGAATATGTCCTTGCTTCTTTTTAATAAGTTAAGTGAACTATTCAAAAGCAATTAAGTCAGAAATGAAATTCATTAAATTTTAAGTAATTATTGGTATTAACTTCTATAATAAAATATAGGACTTAAGGGTTTTATTCTTTTCTAATAGCAATAAAAATACTTCCGTATGCCACAGTTGGGAAGGAAAAATAATTTAAGATATAGAAATGGGCTAACCATGAAATATTTGCTCCCAGTAGATACTCACTGGCACTCCTTCAAATACCTATGTTACTCTGAGTACAACAGCTCTACTCATTCCTGGAAGCTGTCTACTATTGAGAGTAACAGTAGCGAATGGGGCGTGGAATAGCTGTTTTTCCTGTAGGTTTCAAAACATTCCCCTGGGCTGAGCTTTAAAGTTACCCAGATTTTCCTTATTTTTCCTGTCTAGCTGAATCTTAATTTTTGGAAATAAAAATAAAACCAGAGTCTTTTAAAACACTGCACTTTTTTTCTCTTACCTCACAAGCAATAATTTAGAAAATTGTATGTTTCTTTTTTTTTTTTCATGTCAACAAAGCAATTTTATTTTAAACTTAAAAAAAAAAAAGATAAAGGTTGGGTCAATTTAGGGAGTATTATGGGCCCTATCCTAACTAGTTTTCATAAAAACTCCATTCCCTTTCAATGCAGTGTCCCCATGCATGCCTTTGTGTCAAAGCTGACTGCATATTCTTCTAGCTAGCATGTCAAAAGTGACTCAGGCAGGCCACATCTACACCATAAATTTACTGTCTTTAGCAATAGCATCTTCAAGCACTCTGCACTGTTCCAGGCTGGCTGCCTTCAAAAGAAGAAGTAATGCAGCTGTGTTACGTAGGCAAATTCGCACTGCTGAGTGACAGGGACAATTAGCCAATCCCCATGTTAATTAAAGCCTCACTAGTGGGCATGGTAAATTTACTGTATATTGACATGACCTAAGGAACCTAAATCCTGTCTTCAGAAATGTCTCTGGTGCCTTGAATCCTAGAGCTATGGAACAGATGTTTCATTTTTCCCTGGACAAGTTGTGCCTGTGTTTGTCCAAGAACAGAAATATCCCAGGATTGATATGTACACATATCGCCTTCTAATTGGGATTTAGCAAGCAGCTGAGTGTACCACCACTTTTCTGCCATTCAGTGATGCAAACCCAGGATAACTGTTCAGGTACATGTTGCAATACAGGAAACCCTCACCATTCGTGGGGGATACGTTCTCGTATGGTGAGGATTTCCCATATTTTTGTGCCCCAACTAAGTTGGCACGTGTGGCTGGTGTCCAAGTCCCAGTATCTTTGGCTCCTCAAACAAAGAAATACAAAGCTATTTAAAGGTATTAAAACTTGTGATGACCTGGGCCCTAAGTCCTCTATGCTCTCACTCTACAAGTACTTAATTTTCCTATTAAAAGCAGTTGGAGCTTTAGATGGTTTGAAAGTTTTACTTCCAATCTTTTTAAAAAGACATTTTGAATAGATATTATTTACCATCCTTCATTTCATTTGTAGCAAAGCATATCATTATCTTTTACTTTCAGTAGTTTCCATTGAAAACAGGCTGAATTGCATTAAAACTGGTTAAGATAAGAGCTAGCAGAAAAATAGAAAACCTCAGTTCATGGAAAAGAGGTCAAATGTCACGACTGTGTTCATTTTGAGGGTTTCAAAGCAGATCAATTTTTAATCTTATTGATCTTTTTCCATTTTAATTAAAAATAATTTTTGCATGTGCTTCATTCATTGCAGTTAGAAATTGATATGGCCCCTAAAATATATAAATATACATACTTACATAAAATCTAATGCCATAGATTTTTAATACATAGTGAAACATAAAAAAAGGAAATGCTTTCTTTAGTAGTAAAGTTGATTATATCAGCTAGGTTTTGGCTACCGAAATCGTTTTTCAAAAAACCTAAATTTTTATTACTTTTCAATAAATTAATAGATACATTGAAGAAGTGTGACTTTTTCAACCACTGAAACTGCTGTTTTTCAAATAAAACAATTTCCATTTGAAAACATTTCAACCTGTTCTACTTGTAACTTTAGGGATAAGGACAGAGATTACACATAAACAGCTATAAGTGATCAGAAACTGATTCAAATCTGTAACACAACATAGGTTCAGTGCGCATAAACTGCTTTCAAAATGGCTGAAACTGATTTAAGATAAACCTGGATAAATGTAGTATCAGACTTAAGTGATTTAGGTTAAATCGGTTTATTGAACTTCTGTCCCAGATTTCTCCCAGATTCAAGTTAAATCACAGTCTCCCAGCATCTCAGGATGCTTTGCACCCCTCCCCTCCCAGCCCCCTTCATCACAGGATGGGCAGACTAGCCTTGGCCTAAGCTGTCTACACCAGCCGAGCAAGGAGGCATATTTTAGCATCTCCTGGCTTCTGGCCAGGGCCACTGAAGGCATGCAGCTGCATTGCTAGAATCAAAAGTGAATGTCTGTTCACTTGCTTATTGATTCAATCTATGCAGCTTAGACTAACCTGTGAAGATTGAATCAATTCAACCCTGGGCTTTTTCACTGTCTGTACTTAGCCTAGTGGACAGATCAAAAAGGAAATTGAAGAAGTAAAGAGAGAAGAAATAGACCAACATTATGAAGCATATGGTTAAATATATGATGTGTTTTAAAGTTAGTCAGGTATTTTAGAAGTTGTTTATAGAGAGGCGGTGGCTGCTCATTTCTAAGAAGGGTTTTTAATGCTATCTTTGGAGAAACAAGAGATGCAATTAGTGCTTGTAATAAAAATGATAATAAACAGTAAATATTAAATGCCATTTCTCCTAACAAAGCAGCTCATGCTTAGAAAGCATGGTCTCCTAAACCCACAAGAAGTGGAGCTTCTGGCTCCAGCTCCCAAACACCTTCCTCAGGGGCTCCTCATCGCACTGGGCAGGAGAAGCAGATGAAAGGCAGCTGGAGCTGGAGCCAGAGCTCCATGCTCTGGGCTGAAGCTGCCAGGCTGAAGCTTCCAATTGCCCCAGCGCTACGCGGTGTGGCAAGAGCAGGAGCTGCAACTTGAGGTAAGGGGAGCAGAATAGCTCTTCTGGGCCAAACCAACTTCCCCTCGTTTCCAGCGGCTACTCCCCCTCCCACTCCAGCTCCTGCTGTGCCACTCCATGCAGCAGAGGGGGGCAGGTGGAGCATCAGCCCAGCAGCTTCTGCCCAGCACATGGAGCTCTGGCTCCAGTTCCAGCTGCCTTCCATTTGCTCTGCCTGCCCAGCACGATGAGCAGCCCCTGCAGGTGGAGTCGTTGGAAGGCATCTGAGAGCTGGAATCAGAGCCCCATGTGCTGGGCAGAACCCGCTGGGCTGAAGCTTCCCACCCGCCCACCCACAGCACCGCAGTAAAGGCAGGGGCAGGGTTGGCAGCAGCTGGAGATGAGGGAGGCTAAACAGCCTCCCCAGCCCTGGTCAGCCCACAGCTTGTGAGGCTGCAGCTGCTGGGTGCTGCACAGGACAGGGGGTGCAGAGGTGCTGTGGGAGGCAGCTACTGGGCTTCGGGCCTACCAGTGCCTCCAAGCCAGCCCAAGCAGCCCCTGCCCATGCTGCAGTGCTGGGCTGTCAAGGAGCTGCAGCTGGTCTATATGCCAGCCCTGCCAGGCCCTTCCCAGCCAGCTGTGGCTCCATGACAACCCCACCTAGCCTGGGCACAGGGAGCTGGGAGCAATCTGGCTGCACAGCCCCTGCAGCCCCAGCCCAAGCCACAGCCTGCTGAGAAGGGCCTAGCCCCTGTGGCCCAGCCTAGGCTCGCCCCTCTGCGTCCGCCCTCAGCAGCACCTGCAGGCCAGCTCGGCTCAGCCCCACAGTCCCAGCCCTGAAGCTCCAGCTGCAGCCCCAGTCCTAGCTGTGGGCAGACAGTAGGGCCATGCTGGCCAGCTCTGACCAGGCCCCCCATTGCCCAAGCAGAAGCAGGGTTCAAAGCTGGGCAGACCCCAGCTGGGATCCTGTGCCCGCCCGGAGACAAGGGAGTTTAAGCCACTCCCTTCCACCCCCTTTGCCTGAGGCACTGCACTGGTCACTGTCTGGCCTTAGAGACAAGCCTGTCAAGGGCTGCTTCCCCCCTCCCCCTCCAGGTACACCCCAGCTGGGGTCCCTACAGACCAGGGTAGGGATTTAAATCCCTCCGCAATCATACTTAGTCCCTGCCCTGGCCTGGTCACACACCCCCAGGTCAGCTTCCCTTCCTTCCTTGTGGCTGCTGAGGAAGGGAAGGGAGAGCTGCTTTAGCACCCCCCCCCCTTGCTACTAGCCTGAGCCACTGTAGGCATGTGCCTGCATTTCTCTAATCAAAAGTGAATGTCTATTTACTTGCAAATCGGTTCAATCTGCACAGGTTAAACTAATCTGCAAAGACTGAATCAATTCAGGCTCTGGGTTTTTTAATGTTTGTCCCTAGCCTATAGAACACCACCTATATTAAGGAAAATGATCAACTGGAAGAAGTCTGAGTACCTTGGCCCTTATTCTTAGCATTTACAAGGATGGATTTTACAGGTGGGGGGGGAATGTATTGCTTTGAATTCAGTCTGTTTCAGGGATCCCAGCATGTACAGTGACAATAGTTGATCTTCTCAAATTTACCATATTCACCTTTTTCTATCTTATTTCTAGTCCCTCACATTCCGAATTTTCCTATTTTCCCCTTTCCTTTGCCTATTGAATTATGTTCCTCAACTTGGTTCACTGTTCACTAGACCAGACTCATGGGTTATTTAAAACTACTAAGGGAACCACTCTGCTTTTTGCTGGAATATATACACCAAGTAGGAGGCATGGAGATTTGTACCTTATAGACTAACTAAATCAGAGATGTATAGCATAAGCTTTTGTAAGCAGTGGGCTTACTTCATCAGATTCTGTTTACAAAAGCTTATGTTATACATCTCTGATTTAGTCTGTAACATGCAAATCTACCCTGCCTTCTGCCTGATTTCAGACTAACACAGCTAACTATCACCCTTTAATCATATATGAACCAAACCAGAAATGCACCCCAAAAGAGGAAGGCCTAAAAAAACTCCTGACCCACCTCCCTCTGCTTTCCTTTGCTTCACAAGATGGCCCAATTCCTCAAATTAATAAAAGACAGGCAGTGGTGAGGCAGGCGGTGGCAGGGAATAATTTTAGCTCTTCAAAACTCTGCGAAGGCTGAAATCTCTTTCAAAGGTAATGTCCGCTCTTTAATCAACAGCAACCCTATCAACATCATCAGGAAAACTCTCTCAGTAACGCCACTTATCTTCATCATTGTTCTCAAGAGATAATCACTTTCTAAACACTAATAGAATCATAGACTCATAGAATAGAAGGATTGGAAAAGACCTGTAAGATCAAGTCCGGTCCCCTTCCATGGGTAAGAGGTAACTGGGTTCAAACAAACTCCATGAGGTGCTTGTACAGCCTCCTCTTGAACACCTCCAGGGGTGGCAACTGCACCACCTCTACTGGGAGTGTTTTCTAGATCCTGGTTACCCTTATGGAAAAGAAGTTTTTCCTCATGTCTACCCTAAATTTTTCCTAAACTATCTTGTGCCCATTGGACCTCATCCTCCTGAGGGGTGCCTTTTGGAAGAGCTGCTCCCCTAGATCTTGGTGTTCACCCCTGACATACTTGTAGGCAGCTATCAAGTCGCCTCTCAGTCTTTTCTTACTCAGACTGAACAGGCCCAGTTTCCGGAGTCTCTCTTCAGAGGGCCTATCCCCCAGGCCCCTGACATGCGGGTGGGCCCTTCTCTGTACTCTTTCGAGCTTATCCACATTCGTCTTGAAATGCAGTGGCCAGAACTGAACGCAGTACTCCAGCTGTGGCCTCACCAACACTGAATAGAGGGGGAGGAGCACTTCTCTGGACCTATTGGCAACACATTGGCTGATGCACGCCAGAGTTCTGTTTACCCTGTCGGTGACTTCATCACACTGATGATGACTCATATTCATCCTTTGGTCGACTGTCACTCCCAGGTCCCTTTCAGATGCAGTGCCAGCCAGTGGGCCACCTCCCAACATATAGTTATGGTGAAGGTTCTTCCTACCCGGATGAAGGACCCGGCACTCCTCCCTATTGAACCTCATCTGATTGTGTTCTGTCCATAGGACCAGCCTGTCAAGGTCATCCTGGATACTTGCCCTGCCCTCAGATGTGCTTGCATTTCCCTATAGCTTGGTGTCATCCACACACTTAATCATTGAGCTTCCTGCTCCTTCATCCAGGTCATTAATAAAGGTGTTAAAGAGTATGGGCCCAAGCACTGATGCCTGGGGGACACTACTGGAGACAGTCCTCCAGGATGAGGTCACCCCATCAATTACAACTCGCTCGGATCAGCCGTAGTTGCCAACCCATTTCACCGTAGCCTGGTCTAGGCCAGCACCCTCCAGCTTAAGTGAAATAATTTCACAGGAAACAGTATCAAAGGCCTTGCTGAAAACTAGGTAGATGATGTCCACCTCATGCCCCATATCCAGCTGGTTAGTTACCTGGTCATAAAAGGACACCAGGTTTGTTAGGCATGACCTCCCCTTGACAAATCTATGCTGGTTGTTTCTCAGTACCCCACCAGGTACAAGCTTGTGGTTGATGGTTTCCTTGATGATTTTTTCAAAGATTTTCCCCAGGATCAAAGTCAGACTGACCAGCCTATAGTTTGCAGGGTCATCCTTCTTCCCTTTCTTAAAGATGGGCTCTACGTTAGCCTTCTTCCAATCCTTCAGGACCCTCTCCCGAGTTCCATGATTCTTCAAACAGCCTCACCAGAGGCACCACTATGGGTTCGGCCAGTTCTTTCAGGACTCTCAGGTGCAGGACATCTGGCCCAGCTGACTTGAAAACATCCAAATGCACTAAGAGTACCTTCACTTGTTTGGTGCTGATTTTATGTGAATTACTGTCAGCACTGTATTCTCTCAGTCTCTGGACAGGTGATTAGTTCACACCTGGTTTCAAGAATACTGACATGAAGTAAGAATTAAGGAGCTCAGCCTTTTCACAGGGATCAACTGTGGGCTCCCCTTCCATGTTCAGTAGGGGACCCACAGTGGAGCTCGATTTCTTCTTGCTCCCAGTGTACCTATAGAAGGACTTTTTATTGTCTTTTATTTTAGTTGCCAACTTTATCTCCATGCATGCCTTGGCCTTCCTTGTCTCACATCTGCAGACCCGGGTCATATGAGTGTACTCTTCTCTGGATGCTGAACCATTTTTCCATTGCTTGTATGCTTCTTTTTCCTTTTTGAGAAGTTCCCTGTTGTCCCTGTTGAGCCAGGCAGGTTTCTTGGCTCCTTTCCCTTCTTTCAACCACGTGGGGATGGCCTCTTTTTGAGCAGCAAGAATTGCCTCCTTAAAATTGCCACCGTTCTTGAACTCCCAAGTCATCCAGTTGCTGATTGTGAAGGGCCTTTCCAACTAGACTTCTGAGTTTACAAAGTCTGCCTTTCTGAAGTCAAGGACTTCTGTTCTGCTGGTAGAATTCCCAGCCTTATGGCGGACGATGAATCTGATCAACTCATGATCACTATTGCCCAGAGCACCTCCAATCTTCATTCGTTATATTAGATTAGGTGGGCTGAATTCCCTCAGTCTTTTTTAATGTTGCAGATAAAGAACCACTCTCTTACCCCAAATATAAAAGAAATGGGCTTTTGCATCTCATTTCTGCTAAGGCAGCTACATAGGAATCTCAGAGTTAGTTAGCCCTTCAGAATGGGTTATACTTTGTTATAACATTGTATAGCTGGTTTTTAAACTTCAACTTAAATGCTGGTAATAAAGAGCAAGTTATAAACTAACTTGCATCAATTTGTGTTTAAAAGAAAGAAAAAAAGATGCATATAATAATAATACATCTTTCTTTAATCTATACATTTCTCTTCTATCATCCTACAAGATCTAGTTTATAATTTAAAGCCCAATCAAAGTTAACAGAAGGACCCTGTTGAGTTCACTGAGCTTCAGGTAAAACCCTTAGGGGTAAATCCCTATTTCAACCCCCTATTTCAACAGGCCTAAGTGGCATTTGCATAACCACACAATTGCAATTTTTGGCATCAAAGCACACTTTGGATTCTATTTGCACCTGTAGCTATGCTCATTCTGTGCCTAGGGTATACCAACTGATGAGTGAAAACTGCAACTAGCAATGGGAGGAGGAATGCAAGCTAGAGGCAGAGTTGCTCAGTAAGGTAGATGTAGTTCTGAAAGGGAAGGGTCCATGGTTCTGGCCCTGGCCCTGGCTCCTGCCTCCAGTAGGGCAGAAACTATCCTACTGCTATTTATCCATTTTAGCAAATAAATATTAAATGGAAAGAGCAGAAGAGCCACTGAGGACAGAACTTAGGGTCCTCTCCCTTCTGGGATAGCAGAAGCACAGCCTAGGCAGTTCTCCAGCAGCTGCAGCCAGGCTGTTGGTAGCAGTGGCTGGGCCAGCAGCATGGGGGCTGCTTTTTCTGTGCCCCTCAGCTTGGAGCCTGGGGCTGGTGCCCTAGCCATCCCCCTGCAATCTTGCTACTGTAGTAGCAAGTTAGCACCCATCTCACAGAGCCATCTTTCCTCTTGGTCCTCGTCCTGGTCCCACATATCTTCCCCTCCTGGCTATCACGAGGGCCAACTTTAAGATGAGGGCTGAAGAAGGATTTGGGCAACACTTATCCCATGGTCTGGTTGTTAGAACACTTTGCTGAGAAGTGGAAGATGCAGATTTATTCTCCTCTCTGGAGATGGAGTACTAAAACCTGTCTTTCCTTTTCCCTGGATAAATGCCCTAGCCAGTAGGCTACTGGGCTAGCAGATGGACAAGAATCCTGTTCTTCCTCCATCTTACTTCCAGCAGGTACACATCTGGGTGATCCTATTCTGGTGGAAATAGAATTTAAACTGTGTACAAGTGCCAAAAAATGTAGTTACTCTACCACTTATGTGTGTAAAAATGAAATAGGATTTAGCCCTCAGAGTTCTCAGCATGATGCTGATGAAGCAAGACACAAAGCAGGTTTTAATGACTATCAGGTTTAGGCAAAATAAATACTGTATTTTCTCACATATAACCTGAGCCTTTTTCCAAGAAAAACCAGCTGGGGGAACATGTATGTATGTATGTAAGAAAAAAGGATCTCCATAGATCCGGATATTTGGCAGCAGGGAAGTGGTGGCAGGGTTAATTGCCACAACTCTGGGAGTAATGACAATGAACACTGCCACTGTTCCCCCGCCACCACATTTCCAGACCTGTAGGTGGCCCCCAGCTGAATGACATAGCCCAGTGAACCAAATCAGGCCAGTTGCTGCTACTCAGTTTCTAAAGGAAGATTTTTTTTCTTTGTGCAGCCCATCAAAAACAAGATGTGTATTATATAGGGGGTATGCTGTATGTAAGAAAATATGTTAATATTATTAGCACTTTAGAGATGGGGAAAACCAATGCACTAGATATTCTAGTCACCTGCTGAAGGTCACACAGACCCAGGAATAGAATCCAAATCTCCAAAGTCACAACCAGTGCTGTAACAAAAAAAATCTTTCCCCTCCACTACAGAGTAGGAAAAAATGACAACAAAAGGCAGGGCAAGAGGGACCAGGCCAGCATCATGTGAGACAGTGGATACATTTATTCTAAAATAGTAACCTTTTCCAGATCAAAGAGATGTGTGTAGACAGGCATATAGCATATAAATTCCAAGGGACAGCATATCTAGCAGTGATTGGCATGCTGGCATTTTTGGTGTTGCTCTTTATTTGACTGTTATTAATATTGCTAGATCTCTATCAAACTGCACCTGTTGGGTTAGTGACCATATTGTGTGTTTATCTGCATGCCTACCTTGGAAATGCACTGTGTGTAGGGAGGCCAACAGATCAGTCATTCAGTGTTTGTGCCTAGCCCATTTGCTATGAATATGGATGTCAGTGTTTCCATTTCATTTTGGATTGGAACTTATGTGTGTGCAAAGTAAACACCATATAGCCTGCAAATGTAGCCAACAGCAATTTTAAAAAATGGTTTACAATCATTTTGCCTATTTTTTTCCTAACATGAAAAGAAACAGAATGCAGGTTTTTGTAGTTTTTACAGGCCATTTAAAAAAAGATGTGCCCCTATAATTCAAGAACAGTTTTGTGTTTGAAAATGAAATGTTGCAGGCCAGTAGTCCATAATATGACCTAAGCCAGCGCTTCTCAACCCATGGATCAAGACCCAAAAGTGGGTCACAGGAATATATGAAAAGGTTGCAACCAAACTTTGAAAATGGATCAACACACTTTAGAAATGGATTCTCATTTAAAGAAGACAGACATGGGAAACCGTGGGCTTTTCCCTTGCCAGCTGTCAAGAGTTCCAGCCTGCAAGGGGCTGTTTGGGGCCCTACCTATCCCACACACTGCGGGGCTGGGGCCTGGGGGCCAAAGGCAGTGCGTGAAGAGCGAGGGGCATTGGGTTGGGACTGGCCATTGATGTTTACAAATGGGTACTGGTGCAAAAAAGGTTAAGAACCACTGACTTACGCCATTTCATTATTTTAGTTACAAAAAAAGGTTAAAAATTCATATGGCCAAAATTATTGAGGTTTTAAGAACACCAACATCACATCTATGCTGCAATTGCTTTTCCCCAAGACTTCTGTTATAAAGCCATAACATGCAATTCTGCCAACTCTATATGGGCCTGGACCAAAGCCCTTGAAGCCAATGGCAGACTTTCCATTGATTTCTGTGGGTTGTGAATCCAGGTCCGTTCAGTTCACAGCATCTACTACAATGCAGCTGATGAAACATGATATGAATCAATGGACTGTGAGTCACAATCTGTCATTGGACAGGGGACTTGAAGAAATCTGGTGCTATCTGCTGAAAAATAGCATAAGTAGAACAATTTTGTCTCTGAAATAAAATGCAGGTGCAATTGTAAGAGGGGTGGGCATATCTGTGATCGTTATAAATCTAGGTAGCATGGGTAACAACTGCAATGAAGACACAGTGGTATGAGCTTTTGCATGTTCTCGCAAACAAGTCTCCCAGGGGCTTTGGCACAGTCTGGTGGTTAGCCTCCACAGCTGGGTTCACTGCTTTTGTTAACTATCTCAGCTAAATTTAGAATAATCATGGCATTGCGCTACAATCATGCTCTTATTTTTTGTGTATTGCAAACCCTCTCAGAAAATATAAATATCAGGAGGTATTTGTGTCTGGGTGTTCAGACAAGACACTGAATATAAGGGACTTCTCCCAGCTGGGCTGCTAAGAAAACTAAAACAATAACCAACCTCATGGTCTGGCATTTAAAAGGGGGTGCAGCTCTTACCTAGGGTAGGATTTGCTTTCCCCAAGAGGAGAAGAAAGGAGTGGGACCAGGATGATTTTTTTGAGGATGGTGTATCAATCATCATTCTCTTTCATATCAGAAAGCTTCCTGAGGCATGGTGCTTCCTGCAGCTTCCCCTGGGGTAGTGACATGTTGTATAGACCTCAACATGGGACTGTGCTTAAAGATAAAATATAGAGCCCTGCCTCCAGAATAGCAGGTAGACTTACAATTTACTAAGAAAACCCCATTCTATTCAAATTCACTGATACCACGGGCTGTGTAATACATCTCAGGGCAGGAATATGGAACTACTCCACCAATGCCCCTACTGATTTGGACCTAAAAGTAAGAATGAAAGCAGAGAGAGCTGGAAAGGGAAATAAGGGAGGAAGGAAAAAGAGATCAAAATGGAAAGATAAAGGAAAGAAAAGGAGATGGCTACAAGAAAAGAAAATGAGAAACAGGAGGCAAAGGCAATAATGGGAGTACTAAAATACCCAATACATATGGGGTATCACATACACAATCTGTTGTGCAGAACTGCTCCATCCAGCCAACCAGGCTGGGGAGAATGGGGGCATGGTTTGTGGGGTGGGGAGGGACAGCGTGGTTAGCAGTAGATGGGGCCTACCGGAGAATCTGGGGCCCATAGCTCTTGGCAGAAGGGCAATGAATGATGGTTCTGGCAACACATGCTTGCTCATCCTACAGCTGCTTGGCCCATTGCTGGTTGCTCCATTGCCACTGCCACTTGTACTGCCTACACTGCAGCAGGAAACCACTTACTGCACCACATTTGCTGCTTACCCTGCCACTGCTGCTGCCACAGCCGTCACTTTCCCCACAGGTGTGGCCCAGAGGAGCCCTGAGGTCCAGATCCAACCCTGGGCACCAGTTGAGTTTGACATCCCTATGCTAAATAGAAATACTTAAACTTAATACCCCTATAACCTGGCAGTAAATATCGTGTGTGACATCATGGGTGCTGACAGATGTGGGGGAAAAAAACCCGCGCTTAACCGGAAGAAGCAGCGCATTAGTTCAACCTGGCTCCATAGTGTCTGTATAGATCAGGCACCACAGCAGGGCTTTTTGGCACTTGTATCTAAAAGCTGATATGATCAGACCTACGATCATATCAGCTTTTAGATACAAGTGCCAGAAAAGCTCCACTGAAGCACCCAATCTATACTGATGTTGGGCAAGATGGGTCCAACTAATGTGATGGTTCTACTGGTCATGCGCTGGACTCAGTGTGAGGGTGTGCAGAGTTTAAAGTAAAGCGCTGTTTTTTGTTGATTTTTTTTACATCTGTAAGCAGCCCAACTGACAAAATTTGCTTGGTTTTTTCACAGATGAATTGAAGATTGGTGGAAGTTTTGCTTGGCAGTTGAGCTAGGAAATTTTTTATGATAAACTAAAACAAAACAGCACCAAGAACATCTTTGATAAGGTAACACGTTCAGGATCTGTTGTAGTCAGTCAGGTTAAACATAAGCATACATGTCAATCATCTTTGTATTAACAAGGACTCAAGACACCTGGTTTCAGAAAATAAGCTTCTGGAGGTCCCTGCATCCCCCCTCCTCCCCGAAAAAGCCCTGACTGATGACATCTAAAAATGTTTTAAGCAGTATAATATTAAGGGTGTGATTTAAACCAGCTACAGATGATGTTCAGTTACGTCTGTCCTCATCTTTATTCCCACTGGAGTGTCTAGATATCTATTTACATCACAACTTCTGATCACGTGACAGTGGTCGGCAACCTTTTTAGGCTGAGGTCTGGAGTAACTGGCTCAGGTCAAAGATGAATGGAAGAATAGGCACTAGGACCTAGCCACATTCGCCACTTTTTCTCACAGCAGCACAAGGATAGTGCCTGCTGCCTGAGCTTTTCCCTGCATCAGCACAGGAAAGTGACAGCTGCTGAAGACCCAAGTCCATGGGCCAAATCAAACGTCTCCAGCCCAAGGGCCATAGCTTGCCAACCCCTGCCATATGAAATAGGTTCTAAATCCCTAGATACAACAGCATGAATTAAGACTGTGCATTGGCTACGACATCGGTTGTTGTTGGTCTTTTATATTATTCTAAAGAAGGTCTTGCATTCAAGGGGGGAATTCTTTATGTCACATTGTTAAACCTATTTGTTTATTATGTGTTTTCATAGTCTCCCTTTCCCCCTTCTTAATTACTACAGATACATGGCCATATGTGATTGCTGTTCTGCATGTGAGGAGTTTTGCATAAAAAAACTGATGGCAGGGTATATTTAATTACGTGCTTCAAAAAGGGCTTTCTCCCAACCAGCCTATCTTTTAACTAATTATGTCGTGGATACTGAATTTATCAGACCGTAGCAGTATTAAAAGCAGCAGACATTTGACTGTAGAGCGAGATAATCATGACTCCATTGAAAGGGAACTAGTTGGACTGTGGAGTGGGTGACAGTCAAATGTAAAGCTTTGGCAGTGGTGTGTGGTGTGTTTTTAAATATAATTCCACTGGAGAAGGATGTTTATGTTATCAACATAAACAAGTTAACAAGAAAATAATCTAGCAATCCTTCTCCCTCAAATTCTCACTTGTTACTAAAGCAACATGCCTTTCCGGAAACTACATGGCACTGCCTGAGTAGCAGGAGAGAACAAATAAGAATTGGGTTTATTTTTTCCTTTTTTGTTTTTGTAGAGGAGCATCCAGGCACGGGCTCTCCCTTGCTCTGACTAACCTGGGTATGTGCCAGGGACTTCACTTGCCCTTTCCCTAGGCAATGACTCAGGAATTTGGGATGGTTAGAGCAAAGATTGGAGGCTTTTCATTAGTCCTTTCATTTTAGCCCACCCTTTCTTGCTGTTTAATCCCATCTCTCTCCCAACATTCACTACTAGCTGGCTCAAACTGCTGCTCAATAATCAGTTTCCAGGGGTCTAAATTCTGCCCTTTCCTTGCAGAAACAAAGAGGTGTGCTTGTATAAAAGCTGACAGAATGAGAAATTAAAGTCTTGAGGCAGGGTCCATAGCAATGAAGTGTGCTACCAGCCAAGCCACCACGCTGGCCTTATTCTTTTAAAACACATTTGGATTATGTAGTTCCTGAGATTTATCATGTGCAGCTAGCCTTAAGAAAACTAAATATGCAAAATGGCTGAAAGTTCACAAGGAGAATTCTATATCCTCACTGACTCAAGCATCTTAACCACTAAGTTTAATGCCTGGCTTTCTACATTCTACATTAAATAAGATGGCACAAAACACATTTTGTATTTAAAGTAGGAAATCAATACCATAAAATAATCCCATAACTGCCCAATGGATTTTTATACCAACTATATCTTTAATTGTTACTGCTTTCTGAATACCCAGGACTACCATGGCTTCATACTATACTCAGGGCTTCGATTTTCTTAAATGATGACCTATTTTGTCATATTTCCTATGTAGCTGTTTTAAAAAATAATCAAGTTTCACCTCACTGTCCAAAATAGTCTTCTCTGTAGATAAATAAGCAATGAAGAAAGCATATGATTTGTAATAGTATAGGTTATTATGCTTAGAAATCCATCCAAGTGCTTAGGAGTTAAGGCTTTCAATGAGTGTCTGTGACCCAGGCTATTAACATTCTCACCATGTACTCCTGTTCTTGTGGGAGTACACTAGCATACAGAACCCATCAGTGCTTGATCCCCTAGATCCATCCTGGCAGCACCCTCAGAGCACAAGCATTTCCCAAACAGAAGAGTCTGTACTTGCTGCTACAAACCACACTGAAAAATGGCAGCTGGACCCTAAAGCTAAGAAAGCACTTCTGAGCCTAAGCTTCCAATTTCATCTGACAGGCTATTATAAAACTTACTCTTAAACTGCACTAAGAAAACTCCAAGGATTTCCTGATTCTCAAAAAAATAAACAAGTTTCAATTTCTCTTTCATTTAAAATCTTAACTTTTTACTGCTTTATAAAGAGCAAGAAACCAACTTCTGCCTCTTCCTGTCAAGGTCCGGGTAAGCTTTTTCCATCAGGGAAACAACCTTCCTCATTTTTATTCCCTTTTTCCATTCTTTCTGATTTTTTTTCCTTCTCATCCAGAAGAAAATTGCTAAAACAAATATAGAAATACTGACTAGCACTTCAGATAGAGATATTGTTTGACTGACTAGCTCCTTTAAATGTTAGTTTGTTCTCAACCACATTTTAACACAACATAGCTTTAGAACAAATGAAAATATATGAGGAAAATGACTACCTGTCTAGAAATCATTTAACATCTTAGCCAAACAATAACATCAGTCCCCCATCACCAGAGGCTGTTACTAACATACTATTTTCAAAGATAGATACTTCCTAAACATATATTTAATGATAGCAGAAGAACATATTCATAATTTTATACACTTCCTTTCAAATATGAAAGAAACTACAGATGGCACCCCTGCCAATTCCCCCCCCCCCCCCCCCCGACAGCATAGGAAAAGTAAAATGGTGACAAATTACTCTGATTCCTTCCTTAAATAAGAACTGAAGCCTGTCCAAAAAGCACATGGAGGACTAGCTAGGATGACTCTGAGATGTTGCTGGGTACATGTATATAATTGTGCAATATTTTAAATGTAGATTGATTTGGGGGGGGGGAATAACTGCACATTAAAACAACGTTTGTTTTTGAGGCTATGGAAGCGGGGATTAATGGTTCTACTGTTTGCTTATATTTTAATAGAAAAGTAATTTTTCATTTGAAATAAAAAAATAATTATTTCATTGCTAAATGAGGCTGTTGTTTTCAAGCCCGTTCTCTCTTTTTTGTGTACTCAAAACTCCTATTACCCAGTCTTGATCATATAGGAAAGGGGGTGTCAGGACTACCTAACTAGTACCGCTGAAGTTCAGCATGGCCAGAAAGGAAAGAAGCACCTCTTATGAAGCATGTAAATATAGCTGAACTGGGAAATAATTTTGTATACTTGTGTATAATTTTTTCTCTTTGTTTACTCAGGACTTAACCCTGCTCCCAATGAAGTCAACAGGAATTATGCAATTGAATTGAGATCCAATTCCTTTCAAGATCAGTCCCTGAGATCCAGACTGTGGGTGTTACTCCCTTGAAGTAAAAGTCAGCCATGTCTTCATTTTTTTTTAATTTTAAAGGGTGTCACATGCAAAGAAAACGCAGAAGCAACCCTAGGAATGAATTTGGCTCATTTGGGTGACATAAGTGGCTCAAATCAGCTAGAAAGTATCTGAACCAGCTACCTGGGGATTATTTTTTAGTAAAGGAAATCCATTGATGATTATGGGTCTACCACTTAAGCACTGTATATATGTCCTATCCTGGCCCACTGATAAGGAGTATCCCCAGGGAATGGAGGGACAGCTAGTCTCCTCAAGACTTCAGCAACTACTGCTGGAATTGCCCCTGGGGCACAGCAGTGCCCTGTCTCATGACAAGGTATATTGGTAGTGTTGGAGTGATATTGTGGCTGCAATGGTCAAGGAAAAAAGCTAGAGGCAAGGTACAGTGTAATCCCAGGGCTGCTCCTAAGGTTTGGGAGGAATACAAAGGTGACAATAAAGCAACCTTTGTTTCCCATATCCCCTCTCCTGTGGCAAGCACAGCTTGGGTTTGTTTTCAAACCCCTGACATAACTGAAAACCTAGAGACCGATTGCTGTGCTCGGTTACATTAGTACAACTGACTACATTCCCTGGTTGTTCCCTGTGGGACTGAAAGCAAAATTTGGCCTTAAGTTTCTATAGACGGAGTTTTCAGAGGCAAAGGAGTTGCTACCTGCCACTTTCCTCCCCGTTTTTATATACTTATAGCTGGGGGGAAAGTGTTTTTAAGTAGTTTCATAATAAAACTGTGTGTTCTACTTCTCATTTAATCAAATTATATATTTTACTTAAATGCAGTCGAGAAGAAAAGGAAATGTGAGGGAAAGATCTATAAATTAATTCAAAACTTCATTTTCTAAGTCAATGTGTGAATCTCTCTTTAAATAAATTACAAATTCATTCTCTGTTTACTTTAGGTAAACAGAAAAATTCATTGTGGAGCACTCATTTTTGCAAGCTAATCAAGAACATTAGGTCCCAACAGATTCATTTAATAGAAATATAATAGGCATTCCTGCTTGCTTTTAATCTTGCCTAGCTACGAATGCTAAAGTGAACAGCAAATTAACCCTGCCTTGGAACAGAGATCTTTTCACAGCTGATATCATCTCTCTTACGGCTTGTAAACATTCCAGGCTCCTTGTCAGTGTTTTCCTGGCTTTCACTCCTTCCCCACAGAAGAGAAGAAGGGAAAGTGCCTGACTACATTTTGCTAGAAAGTAGAAGAATTGTTGAATTCTAAAGGGAGTACTGCGTGTCAGCTCTGCTGTGTTTCCTACCAGAACAAAATATTACAATGTTTTCTGAAAACAATGTACAGCTAAAATGTGGAGGATAGTGATTTTTGTCTTTTGGGAGATTTTTGAGGTACATTTTTTGTGCTTTCTGGCCATTCCCTACATGGCTTCTTATGAACTACTGTACAAGACAAGATAGTAAGACAAGGCCATTCCAGTTCTATAATCAGATATAAAAGATTTGCAAACAATTTGATATCTTAAAATTGTTCAGTGATATCAGAATTAGCATTAGAACTCTAGACAGGAAAAAAGCTATAATATTTCATAATGTATGTAATCATGAACAAAAGCCTTTCAAAAAACTGTTTTCACTGTGCTAAAGTAACAATCTAGACTTGTTGTAAGTATGTTATTCTTACAAGTAGTTCGCAGTTATTCTTGAAGGCAAGCCTTGGAGTTTCCTTAGCATAGTGCTGCTGGGGAAAATTTTCAGCATGTCCATCTTCATCTCTAGCCTGAAGGGAAATATAATGGCCTATTTAGGGACTTACAAATAATGGAAGGAAAAAAATAGCTAAAAGCATAACAGCTCAGATCATTAAAACAAACGGGAATTCCAAAATACAACATTATTAAGTAGTTTGCTTAAATACGCAGTACACCTTTTAGATATAAGAACTTGGGATGCTGTTTTATTACATAGGTTAGGCTGAACATGCAAATTCACTGTGGTGTAATAATTAGAACAACAAGAGACAAACCCAAAATGAAATATTTGAGCTGGAAATGGCAAGTACTGCAGGGTTTCAGTTTACTTCATTGCATTTTTCAGGATTACATTACATACGTACTTGTTTAAACGTTTTGACATGCTTAAGCAATCCCTATAAAATGTACTTCTATTTTCATTTTAACAGCAAGGCCATAATAAATAGGTTTTCATATTCATAATTTACATGTAATACTATTAAAGATAAATGGATTACCTCTCCATTTTTAAATAAAGATCTGAATGGAGCAATCATCTACCAAGAACAATGATTCTTCAATCAAATGTGTTAAAATATTTAATTAAGAAAATGCATTAAAAGTTACTAGTTATTTTGATCTACACTGTTAATTAAGAAAGCTGAAGTTTAAATTGAGACATTAGCAGATCCCATTAGCAATACTGCTTGCATATAGTATTTACCTTCTAATCTACAACATTTTCTGGTTTAGAGTTAAAGCAAAAGGGAGAAGTAGGTGAAAGGAGGAGTGTCAGCAACACACTCATTACACTGTTCATTTGGGTGACACTTGCACTCTGTTCTACTCTCATTTCATCTAATCCCTGACTGTTCACTCTCTCTCAGCCTCCTGAAATTCACAGCTGAGCTGTCTCCCTCACATATGGCTTGCATATAATTATGCATATTCCATTTTACACTGCATTAAAATGATGAGCTTCTGGCTCCATGCCAACTTATTTAAATAAGCCCCAATGAACTGGCGGGGGGGAGGAGGGGGGAAAGGTGTTGGGAAGGAAATGCAGGAAAGCCATACAGTAAGCAGCAGGTAGTTCTGTCTTCTTTTTAGATGAAGTGTATGCCTGCTGCAAAGGGAACAGCTGAGAACTACCTGTTGTGATGTATGGATTGAGGGGAGAGCAGGGGCAATGAACACACATCTAGGAAGCTATGACAGCGCTTACATATTGTTCCTCCTTAATGTAGTGTGAACTGTCTATTTTCATGTGTCATATTCTGAGCTCTGAGAATTTTTTTAGTGTTGGCATTTATGAAAGATATTTACACCTTGCACGTCCTATAACTTGTTTGTCTTCAAATAAGCTTCTGTCTCTCCTTGTGGGGTGGGAAAGGGGAATGATAGGTTAACTGTACTAGTATGTGCATGTATGGGGGGGAGTTAAAGACCATTTATAGCTCATCTGAAGCCCATTGACTGGAATAGGCTATGAATTGGACCTCTATGTTCTGTCTCTGTCAGATCCAAATTTCATTTTATAGGAACATCATCATTTTTTTAAATTCATACACTGTCTAAATAGGTTTTACACATAATATCTAATTGGCAATTATTTGTACTAAATGATTACAAGGAGGAGTTTCTTTAGTTTACTTCGTATGTTTTTATAGCACTTTATCTAATGTCCTGTTTCACTACCATGAATAGTCCAGTAATTAATTTCCCCTTTTGTCCACATATTTCACAGAAGGTAGGAACTGGATTTTTTTTTGAAATGCAATTAATTTTCAAACTAAGAAAGAAAGAAACAAAGAAGAAAAGACAAGGGGCTCATGGGCAAGAAAAGTACCTGCAATTATTTTTAATTTTCTCTCTTTTTTAATTGATTAAATGTGAAGTTTGCTGTATCCCTTCAATTCTTACTTAAAGAATTAAACTTCTATCAGCATAGCAAATGTACCTATTATACCTTGGGGGGAAAAAGCATGTCCAAGTTACCTTGTATTGCATAAACTGCCTTTTCCGTTTTGAACACCCTTTATCTTTCCCTTTATCTCTCCCTAAAAGGAAGTTTTAGTTGAGTCTACAGAAAGCCTTACGGTCATATTACTCTTCCAAATAAGCTAGAGCATAGGTGGGGGAAAAATATCTATATGAACTGTCCTCTTTGACTGGAATTTGTATGCATCAGTGTTGTACCCCACGTAGCAATATAAAGCTGCTGAATAAGTGACCTGCTTTCCACCCAGTGATCTATTCTACTGAAGGAGGAAAATGTAAAATATCTGTATACAAGAGAGACAGTTCTATAGGAACGGTGAAGAAATCACATAATGCTCTAAAATGCTATCAACTTCGACTGAACAGGTTAAAATGTACCTAAAGACTAGTAGTACCTAAAGACTAGTACAGAACCCTGAACATGACAGCCTATACCCTCTAACGCGTCACTGACCCTTGGTAGATGTGGAGAATTGCATTATGCGAGTACAAGAACACATAAAGCTAGAGATCAGCGCTTTTAGTGCATGTGTCTAAATATACCCCCATTTTAAATAATCCACTTAGCCAAACAGGACAGTTAAGCAGAAGTCATACATAGTAGCTGATGGCAGTGTACTCCTATCCTTCCTTATCCAAAACTTGTGTAACTACACAATGCTATCCTTTACATTATAAATACAGCTATCTAGAAACCCTAATCAGAATGGTCAGAGCTGTTTCTTCCTTCCCAGCTACTTTACATCTAGAATATTTTAATTGCTAGCCATTTAGAAAGAGTAATGATCAATGTTTTGCAAATGTATACAATAAAAATGCAGCACAGAAATTATCTAGCCAAGTTAATAGTTTTGTGTTTCTCATTCTTAGTTTATTATATTTCCCTTGCTTTGACAATCACCTTTTAACAGACAATCTGACAAAACAATGAAGTCCACCTTAACTGCCAGCATGTCACATTTGAGATAACCCAGACAGTCACATAAATGGACATCAAACAGGTAGGAAAACCATCTCATGCCCCGTCATTTAAAAGAAAAGCAATAAAATTGTGGCCTACCTAATTTTATAAAGCACTTCTAAACTGTTAAAAACTTTACAGAAAGACTCATGAAAAAGGTGAGTCAAAAGCATTATTCACAATTGGTGACGCTAGGATATCAAACATAGTACTGTGACTTCTTTTATTGCTCATTTTTATTTTGGAACAGAAAAAGATTACTCAAATCCTATTCCAAAACAGCACAATTGGAATCATACTCAGTGCTATGAAGCAGCAGGGCAACCCAAAAAGGCTGCAATATTGCTATGGATGGGCATCTCTTTGGAGTTACTGAAGGGGTAGTTAGAGATCTAAAGCCTTCTGAAGACATCTGCTTTTCAAGTAATATTAATTCTGATAGACTGCACCAGATCCCCGGACATTTCAAAGCAGGCACACTAGACAAATCGGGCATGTCTCCAGTCATGTGTAGGTGAAACGAGGGGTGTGTGTGCACAACAGTTATATGCTTTTGCACTGCTATAATGGTGTTGGTGTTTGCACGTGGCGTTTATTTAATGGTGGCGGCTTATTGTGCAGTAATTCCAGCCACTGTAGCAAATTTGGTGGCATAACGTGCCTTAAATGACTTGGCGCACAGAAAACTAAAATGCCTCCAAGGAGTTTTAGTTTGCTGCCCTACAGCAGCAGAGCAAAGCACTGGGCTCCATGCAGCTCAGGGGCTCTGCAGGAAACCCGTGCTGCCAGCCTGGTGGCAGCCTGGGAAAGCAGGCTCTGCCCAAGAAAAAAAAGCGGTGAGCCTGGTCTTTTTTTTTTTCCTGGAGCCTGCCTGCCTGCCTGACTGCACAGGGGCCCGGTGCTTCCCTCCATGGCTGCGGTGCCCCCCAGGACTGCCCGAGCCGGCTGGTTGTGGATGGGTGCCACCGCAGGTGGGGGACGACAACACACCACTGATGCAGAGGGAAGCACCATCCTCCCCACAGCCCAGGAACTGTTTCACCCTGTAGTAGCTCCCCTCCCTGCCGAAGGGGCAGGTAAGTTTGGGTGTATGCACGACATGGGGGTTTAAAGTGCCCTAACTTGAAGCAGTGTTTTTAAAAACCCACCACTTCAATTTAGGGCCCCCATTTCATCTACACACACCCTACATGTACACTTTAATGTCCATTAGCCTCTTTTAATGTGAATTAAAGTGTCACAAAAAGTGCCCTTTAGCTAATGCTCATTAAAATAGGCTAATGCGCCTTTTTCTAGTACCTCACAATGGAAATACTAAATTTAATGTGCGTTACCTAAAGCGCATTAATGAACATGTAGACGTGCCCATGAGTACCAGGACTATCTATTGCAGGGGCATTGTGGATGGGCTCCAAAAAAGAAGAGAAAATCCCTCCTTCTCAATGAAACAGGCACTGAAGGTCTCTTGAGGGGAAAATATGTTTGGCTCAGTGCCACTGGCTTGCCTGTGAGGTCAGAATGATATTTAACCTTGAGGAGGTAAGGTATAAAAGACAAGAAAAGCAGGGACTGGGCATTTTAAAAACCTATTTAAAATTAAAAGTTACTGTTAAAATTGTAAATATCATTATTCACTCAAGTCTATATCATTTAAGAAGCAGGAACTAGAGTAACCTGCAGAGAAATTCCTTACTCACTTCAGTTTTGGCTTGGATATTTATGTCTATTTGATTTTATTATTAGGAAAATTTGACTGTTGATCTAGAGGCACACTCCCAGCCACAATGGAGATCTTTTCCAATTCTTCCCTTGGCGTTAAGAGAGGAAATCTGCTTTTCAATTTAAAAAATGAGAGTAAAGTTTTATTATCCTGGGTGTCCCAAAAAAAAAAAAAAATACACACACGCGTATCATTCTGTTGTTTGCTGTTCTAATGAGTGCTTGGATGTCAATGGTGGACATTTTGACATCTAGAGCAATATACACTGTAAGTTATGTTTTTTGCTTTCTAAAGGAATAAGAATCAGCTTTGTTGATTGGTATGTTCCTGTATTCCTGATAACTAAAGTGAGTATACATTTTAGATGCCCTGCATTATAAGGTACAAGGCAGGTAATGCAGAATTATTTATTAAAATGGATTTTTTAAAGTAACCACATTCACTAAAGTGGGACTAATCTCACAAGCTACTCCATGAAAATCCAATGCTATTTAGTTGAAAATGTTTCAGATAACTAAGTGTCTAAAGGCAAAAGCAAATATCTGAGTAACCCAAACTGATAGAATTTTGACTACTTGTACAGTCAAAATCTGCAGTCTAATTCCTATAAAGAATCCTTTGGAACAAATGAGATAGCTCAATGTGACAGCTACATCCAGACACATTAAATACATGCATTAGTTGGATGTTTCTGGTAGGACAATAAGCTGTGAAAAGTTTAACAATTGTTGCTATTTAAGTGGATATAATTAGACTTCACAATTAACATCCCATTGAGATGAACAGGGGAAGTTCACATCACTCTCAATGCTATTGTTTAAGTCAGTCCGGTTACAGGTGCAAAAAGAAAACACTGTTTCCCTTTTCATCCTGAAGGTTATCTCTTCTACCAGAAGGGCACACAGAACTACTTCTCCCCCACCTCCCAAACAAAAATGGTAGAATTTGAAGGTTTCAGCACAATTTGAAGGGAATCCTCAGGGCAACCGAGTCATGATTTTTAGTTCTTGAGGATTTTTATTTTCTCAGCTAATGAATTATTGTGGTTTCTCTATAAGGTGCAAATCTACCCTGTCTTCTACACTCTGTTCACTTCATCCAGAAATGAAAGTTCTGTTTCCACCAGTAACATATATTATAGACTAACTAAATCAGAGATATCCTATGTGACATAAATTTAACCTGCCTGCTGCCCAGGTTTCGACTAACAGGGGTAACTACCTCTATGTATATTATAGCCATAAATATTAATTCACTAAATATGGGTTAAACAGGATCTTTGCCCCAAACCCTAAGAAAAGTGCAACATCCCCCAGCATAGACCAGAGACCATGTTGCAGAATACAGTGCATGGAACATTTTTTTTTTTTTATTTCTGCTACCAAAGAATAAAAGGACAAATCCTGCAATCTCTACTCAGATAAAACACCCAGGGAAATTTAAAAGAGTTTTGCCTCAGAAATGACTGCAGGATTTTGCCCAGAGAATGATGGAATAAGCACACATTTATTTATATATTTTTTTTTATTTATGTATGTATTTACTTATTTATTTGTCTTAGCCTTTCTCATCTATGCATCCCAAACCAAGGAGAACCTTTTAGCCAGCTACCAGGCACCCTGAAACAGTCCATAAAGTTTTTTCACAGGTGGAAAATTGTTTCATAAATTCCTACAAAACTAGATTAGTGACAAGAGTTGAAATCACATTTGTTGTATTCTCTTCTGTATTAATTCTCAGGTCTGCTTTCTTATGGTCAGCCCAGAATGGAAATGAATGCTCTGTTCTGTAATTCTCAAACTATGGTCTATATTTCGCCAGTGTGACAATTGATGGCAACCTATGTGGTGCTAACTTTCCTTGTTTCCAGTTGCATTAAAAGATAGCTAAAGTACATTAAATTATTTCCTAACGTTACTTTTCCCTGTGAGCAAGAGCTATAGCTGCCACAGGAATGTTATTTGAGGGGAAATAGTCCATGAGACCATCTGTTTAGTGGAGGTAAACTGGAAAGAAAAAAAATGATGATATGTACTGAGGAAAGTCAAAAAGGATATCCCTGGTTTAATTTTGTCCCCCTTTCTGCTTATTGTTTGCACAGAAATTCAGATCTTTCCTATCCTGGAGAAAGTTGTGGTGTTTGGGCAATGAGTGAAATGACATTGGATGAATTATAGCAAGCTGTGATGTGTATCCCCCACACCCTTTCCAATCCAGTGCTTGTGTCTATACAACTGGGGGAGACCTACACCAGTGATTCTCAGTCAAGGTGATGTGGTATCCTGGGGTGCTGTGACAGCCACTGAATGGTGCTAGATAAATACAGACTCCAGTGAAAAGATAAGTATAGGCTTTCCAGCTGCTCCCTCTCCTTGAATTCACTACAGCACAGGCTCTTCCCTCACTTCTGCTCTTCCTCCTTCCCAGACCCTCTTCAAGCAGGTAAGCATTATAAAAATATGCATTTGTTTTTGCTGCACAGTGAGTGCTGTTCCATTCACAAAATGAGGGGAGCCTCAAGTCTAAAAAAGTTGAGAAGCATTGACCTACACACACCATTTTTTGTCAGAGAGCTACAGCTTATCATGATGTAATCCCCCAGCCTCCAGTTGCCACATTTGGCAATCAGAGGCAGTGTATCATGGATTTTGAAGATGGGAATGGCTATCTTGGTCACACAGGAGTTATGTGGAGAAAGAGAATCACCTTCAGGATTTTATTCACCTTTGCAGCTTCAGAGTCCAAGCAGACTCCATGTATTTCAACACCCTGGAGACACTCTTGTCAAGACATTAAACCAGAGTTGAAATATCTGTTTGCTTATGCCTTAAAATAATTTCACAAATAGGGGTATATAAACAGCATACATTAGCAAAGATGGATCCAGATCCATACCATCAACCTTGTTCCAATATCAGTTCTTGCCCTGTTTCTGTAACAGCCAAAAGCAAACGCCAAGTCTGAGGAGTCCAATATTAAAGAAAATCTAGATTTACAAATAGATTTCAAATCTTCATGTTCAGGAGATGCAATAGTTTTGGTGAGGATAAAATGTAAAGAGCCATAGTCCTGGCTTATAGTTTATTATTATCAAGGAACTGAGGAAACACATCATTCAGAATTTTTTGCAGTCCTGTCTATTATGTTGACTTTAAAAGCCCTGTGAGTTAAAGTTTATCATTCTAGCTGAATTCAGACCAAGAACTCTTCCTTGTCACATAGTGAACAGGGATAAAAACACTTGGGAGGCAGGTAGAGAGAAAAACTGCTCCAGGAAAGTCTATTTTGATAAAGGAGACAGTGCTATTCTGTGAAAAAATAAAATAGGGTAATGTTTCTGAAACAACCCCTATCCAAGTTAAGTCTCAGCTATCAAAAAGTATCATGTTTATAGTCTTAGGTAGCATAAGCACCTTTGTTCTCTTTGTACTAAACAAGCTAGTAAGATAACATTTTAAAACATAATCAATAGCTTTGGATATTCCTGAAAGGGATGTAACCTAAAAATGGTTCCTATTATACATTACATTTTTCAGCCACGCTTTTATTTTATAAAACTACCCCAGCCTATATTTAAAATGTGAGCTATAAGCCTTCATGCAAAAAATATCATAACTGAATCAGATAAGTAGCAGAAATAACAATATCACTCTAGCACCTACTGAAATCACACTTTTCATCTCACTGTATTTTAAAGAGCCAGTCAAGAGTTTAACAATGAGTGAACAGCTTTCTGGATTCATTACCTTTTTTTTAAAGTCCCATTTCATATGCTGTATATAGTTTCTTATCGCACTAGAAAAATTTAAGATGTGTGTCTTTAAGAGTCTTTCTAATACTATTACAATATAGCACCTTCCAGTGCAAGATATATGTCTTCAGTTTCACAACATCTCTGCAAAATGCAAAGTACTGTTGAACCAAGTCTAGAAAGGCACTGGGCACTTACTGTTCTTGAGGCTTGGTTTAGTCTCTATTTTTATGAGTGGGTAAATGGTGAGACTGAGATGTTAAATGAGTTCTGTCCAGAATTAAGTCAAGGCATTATCAGGCTGGAACCCGGGTCTCCCTGCTGCTGGTTCGACTACCTTTACATTCTCTCTGGCTATAGGGGACAAGACTAGGAGCAATGGCCTCAAACTGCAGCAGAGGAAATTTAGCTTGAAGGTTAGGAAGAACTTTCTGACTATGAGAGTGATCAAGCATTGGAACAGGCTACCTAGAGGAGTTGTAGAATCTCCAACCCTGGACATTTTCAAGAGCGGGTTAGAGACACACTTGGCTAGAATGGTGTAGTCAGGGATGATCCTGACTTGAATGGTGGGGCTGGGGGAGAAGGCAAAGGAATGGACTAGGTGACCTCATGAGGTCCCTTTCATCCCTACTTTCCTATGATCCTATGCAAAAATTCTCTATTAAAACCATAAACCTGGAGAAACTGACTCCCTTTAAAATCCAGGCACATCCCATCTTTCCCCTCCCTCTACTGGACTATAAATAGGCAATTTCTGTAATGTTACTGGTTTCTTGTAAGGCCGTGTGAGTCCTGACAGTTCACAGTGTAGGGATACATGAGAAGTGTTCAAGTGCTTGACACAAAAGCTAATTTTTCAAACTGTACAAATCTTTAAATGTCATACGTTTTTAATGTCTAATTCAGAATTGTCAAAAAATAAATATTATAAATAAATGCATAACATTGAGATAATTTGAAATAATCTTTGTTTACTGCCTCTCTGAACATTTTTCGTCAAGTCACAGCTACACAGGACTTCCATAAAAGTGAGACTATTCTGCTGATCTCCTTTCTGATTAATGGCAGGCTTGATTCAGAGACACTAATGGACTGTGCCTGACAGTTATTGCAGCATACCCAGTACCAGACTAAAATACAGATAGAAAATAAATTAAAATACAGGTTCCATCTTTGTAATGCCTAGCAAGCACCAAAGTAGCCAACTGTTCCTGATGATCTCTCTCTTGTTCCCCTTTGCATTTCTTATTTATTTTAATTTATGAGATAAAAGCTTTTTCAAATTTATTTTGTGTAGTTTTGTCAGGTAACTCAAGCAGTTCTTTCAGTTGATCCCATTATTACAAGGATTCCACAATACAGATAAGACACTTGCGTATAGAGAAAGCAAATATGTCCAATTAGCCTGCCAGGGACAGAAGGGAAAGGGGCAGACACAATATAACAACAAAAGGAAAAAAATCTCAAATGTTGGTTATGGTTAGCTGAGGCTCACAAACCAAACAAATCACTGTCCCTAATGAATTTGTTTCAGTGTATCTGCTTCTCTCAGGCTTCAGGTGTGTAAACACTCAACTAGCAACAAGGATTTTCTCTGATCGTGATGTCACATATAAGACTAATCAACTTGACTTTGAGCATAATTTTTGTTAAGCAATTCCAGATTGGTTTAATGAACTCCTCCCCCACTGGCTTTTATAGACCAGCTATGATTTACCATTAAGATAAATCTTCACCCCCCCCCACCCTCCTCATTGACAGTTCATCTTATTTGCTTCCCAACAGTCAATATCCAATTAAGGGCCACCAAATTTGATTGATGGAAAAGATAACAATAAGACTTGAAGACTCAGTAGCCTTCCTCTTTTTTTTAATTGTCTTTGTATTGTATTTCCAAACTCTAAATTTTGTGAAAAATGAAAGAAAAGGCCAAATCTGGATGGCAAAGTCCTCCTCTAAGTCTGCTGTTTCTGCTGGCTATATCTTAACAATAAATGTTAAGCTGTACTTAATGCCATGTGTACATAGGTGAAGAGAACAGACGGGAAACAGTTAGTGTCTGTGGTGGTTTTTCAGAGTGGGGAAATAGAAAGCTATGTTTAACAGAAATCTTTTTTCTGACAGAGATTCAATTATGAGTGATATGCCACTTTGTCCACTAATAAATACAAATGCAGGGGCTGTAGTGTTTAAAGTAATAATAATAATTTAAGATCTCTGTAAAGGGATGACCATTCTCTGGAAGGGGCAAAACTTAACAGGCAAGGAGCTTGGTGAGGGGGGAACTTCAGTACAAATGACACAGTCTGCAACCTTAATTTCATCTCTCAATCCTTCAGAGGATGATAAATGACTGTAATAAAAGACAGGCTAGCAGCAGTTATAAGCAGGACAAAAGTAAACTCTGATTGGAGGTGAGGGAGGTTTGTTACTATTCCAGACAGCTGAATTCTAGGTCAAGGATTGAGGTCATCCCCATCATCAATATCTGCTTTAGTTCTAACCCGAGTTATATACCTCGATTACAATGCTTTTCTCAGTCCTTCACTTAAAGTTATGTTTTAAAAACAGTTCAGTGAAAGACTACTATAGCAGAAACAAGGTACCCTGCCTTCCCAACTTCCCTTTTTTCCTTTAAGAGGAATAGATTATTATGAGGGGTTTACTGTATTCCCACTGACAAACAGGATGTAACTCAGCACCTCTAGGCTACACTCAGAGGTATGCAGATATTTGGTTGTAAATGAACTGTCACACACCTGTGTTTTCTACTATCCTCTGCCACCAAGTAAATGCTGCAACATAATATCCTCTGGCAGGATGCCAGCAATGTATATCATGTCCAAAAAACTTAGCAGAGTGGCTGTTCAACCTTGGCAGGTGGTGTACAGCACACTGATCTTCTCAGACAATGAAAGGTGACTGACTGCTCTTTATCTTCCTACCATGCCCTAGGATTTGAGAAATCTAGTTCTGGCTGTTGTTGTTTGGGAGGGGCGGGGGGGTGTTACCAGCTCTCATATGGAATAGTCGCAGGTAAATCCTAGATTGGGTTCCTGTGCTCACAGGAATTTATTTTTAATAATTCTCAACAGTTTACTTTGTGTACTAGGAGATATCAGATACGGGCTAATGCTGTGAGTCTGGGTATTATAAGTACAGGAAAAAGAAAATGGGAGAGAAAGACTCCTTCTGATTTTCAAAGATGTGCTGAAAAATGGATTTGTTTCTATTGGACAAAAAGGGTACATTAAGATGCTACACTTAAGCCTAACCCCAGTTAGGCTGATCTAGCTAAGTGCCAATCTGTGCAAACATTTGGGGAGGTGAGACTGGGAAAAAAATGCCAGCCCGATTCATAGATTCATAGAGTCAGAAGGGACTTCAATGGGCCATCTAGCCCAACCCCCTGCCCCTGGCAGTCAAGAAAAGAGTCACCAACCCTGGGGTCATGTGATCCCAGCCAGGTGCCTATCCAGTCTCTTCTTGAAGTCCCCCAAAGATAGGGCGAGCACCACCTCCCTTGGGAGCCCATTCCAGATCCTGGCAACCCTGACCATGAAGAACTTTTTCCAAATGTCCAGCCTAAACCTTCTCTCTAGTAGCTTCTGGCCATTGTTCTTTGTCATTCCAGGGGGAACCCTGGTGAACTGAGGAGGTAAACTAAATTAGATTGGAAATGGGTCACACCAACCTAGTGAACACCTGCATATGTTGGAAATGCAGCCTCAGGCTGGGAAAGCCCACTGGCTCACCCCAGCCCTGGACTGTGCTCTTCCTACACCCCTCACCCTGACTGGGCTATTCTTAGCCCCCTGATTTCCTCCCCACCCTCCAAGTCTTTAATTTATTCTTCATCCAGTGGGGCAGATTAAGCATAGAATGTCTGTCTGGAGCTAGAATCATCTTAAAGGAAGGGGGGGTCCACGGGGCTAAGAGAAGGCATCAGATCCCCTCCTCCTCCTCAGTGCAGACCACTGCACCAAAGCAAAGAACTACTGCCTAGCACCTACTGGAGCCTCATGCTCATCCCAGTCCTGCTGAGCAAGGGATAATAGCTGGCTGAGGAGATAGGTGGGAAGATCTTACCTGGCAGCAGATCCACTAACCTCCTAGTCCCCAAAAAACCTCTGACCCTTGTCTGCCTTCTGAAAACCTATTGGGTAGAGAATTGAATTTCTCAGTATGCAAGGGCACAAAGTGCCTGGGTCATTTCCCAACCCCCAGTCCTGCCCTATTGCTCTGTAACTTGAAAGTCCACAGCCCCTGTAAGTTAAATACAAAGAATACATAACCTATGTACAGAACCTTACTTTAGGATGGATGTGAAATGACGACTCTGTCTAAACAGACTCCATAGAAACACATGTAGAACTGTGCCCTTCCATCTCTGTTCTCAGCACAACTAGTTCACCATACTCTAACTGTGAAGCAGGTGACCATTTACCTTACTAATACTGAGTGTTAAAGTAGCAGGTTGTAAGGTTAACGGAAGCAGAGTTCCTGTTGGCGTCACTGTGCAAAAACGTAAAAATATCAAGCAAATAATCAATTGTAAGCAAATCCTTTAAGCAAAATCATACTCTATTTCATGGTGTCTTAAGTTGACATCCCTAGCAGTATTTTCTTCTCCACAGTGACTTCCATCAAAGCTGAGAGCCCTGTTCCTGTCACTGGCTACCATTCTGAATACTTTAGGTACTGGCTTTGTCAGGAACAATAATGGATGCTGCATCTTGGTGCTTTGGAACCCTTTGTAATGACTGTGGCTAAAATGTCTGTAAAGTGAAGGAAGCCCCTGTTTCCCCCTGAGGCAGTCATCAATAATTCTAAGATTAGACAAAAGATAGATCTAGAAACATAATCACTGGGTTTGTGAGGCATGTTCAATCTAGTGTAAACTAGTCTGAAGAGCCATCAGACGCTAGAATCAGTCCACTCTTCCCTACTTTCAGGATGGTTAGAGTGACATTAAGCATCATCTGCTTTAAAAGAAATGCTCAGAAAGAAGGGAAGCTATGGAAATTATCTCCTTAGAATGAGAGTTCTGGCAACAGAATTTATAATCTAAATTAATTGCATCAAACCATGTCATTGACATTAATGTCAGTTTATTACAGGCATCTTCGTGATCTATTCCGTGAAATGCAACTTAGTGACTTTTTTGTGGGAAGGAAGATGGAACAATCATTTGTGTCACTTGCTTTGTTTCACATGTTATTTATTGAATTATTACTAATATCATTATTCTTATTATCTTAATTGCCTGTGTTATGTCTTTTCATCACTGCATTCCTCTTAGAATTAAACTATTTCACACAGATTTCATTGTTCCTCCTGGTTTAAAAAGTTGCTGCTGAATCACTGACACCAGAGAGGGTGCACATTTCATTGAGGGAGGAGGTAAAATATCGGATGGGACAATTGGCTGGAAAGGTAAAATGCGTGTGCATCTGCCACAACTGGGACACTTCACAGCATGCAGTGGCACGAAATTTCATGCAGTGAATGTGAGGTTTTAAAAACCAGACTACTGTAATCCTTTGAAAGCAGCCAGGGTCTCTTTTTGAAGGTCTAGGTCACACGCCTGACAATGCATCATGTGGTGTCTCTCTTTCGCCATTTGTTTATTTGCTTCTGGCAGTTTTGGCAGTAAAGTATCAGAGTGAAATGCACACCACTCCATACATATGGTGGGAAGAATCTAGTGCATCAGTTGAATGCATACTGTACTGTATACACATTCTGTTTTATCCCTGAGCACAGCTGTGCTGTAAAGGCTTGCAAAATGTGAAGCCTTCTGTGCAGCAAAAACATCGACGAGAGAAGCTGGCCTATAACTTATTAGGTTGTGACACAAGCCAAAAAAAGCCAAAGTTAAACCTGACAACTCCTGGCACTGGGGAAAAAAGCACAATAGCTTGAGTTAAAAGAAGGAGCACCAACCTAAATTTTATACTGGGAGCTTTTGCTGGTTGGGGTTGCAAATGGTAGACCACTGTGTTATAAGACAATGATTCACAGGCCCTGCTGTTAACTTCCAGCCAGAGATGTGCAAACAAATATGTAAATAATTCCCCAGTTGCCCAGGTAAGCTGTGCACGCTGGGAGGAATGTCCAGGGGTGGAAGGAGATGGAATCTTCCCAATGCCAAAACCAGAAAGCAGCAGTGAGTCTAGTTCATGCCTGCTAGCAGAGACCTGAAACTGTGATAACTCCCCTGGCTCCTCCTTTCTCAGCACTGTAGACTGTGATAGAAACATGAGGTAGGAAACTACCTTGCACTCACTGGATGAGATACCTCAGTAGACCTTTTCCATCTGTATTTTTTGTTATCTGGCAGCAGAGATTTTAGTTTGGTTACGTATCAGCCATAAGAGACTGGTCCTGCTGTCCTTCTAATGGGGTAGACCTGCTTGCTGGAGACTGCAGGATCAGGACACGAGGCTTTCTGATCAGTTAAACTGATCATCCATGCATAGTAACTGTGTTTCAGCAGTGTGTAGCAGCTCTGCATAGAATTAAACCCTGTGAATATAGGAAACCTCTTCCCCTCCCACCCAGAGCTTTTTTTTGCTTTGTTGCTGTAGTTCAAAGAGAGAGGACAAGTGAGGGAGAAGAAATTAGGACTATGTAGGAGAGAAAGTGTTGCAGTAAATGACAAGAGTAAACCCCATAGTATGAATAAAGGTGGAAATGGTAAAAGGAAAGGTAAATGAGGGAGACAATAAAAACTAGATAACTAACCCCTACTGTTTTCAGTGTGAAATGAAAAGCTAAAGGACAAATCCAGTAGCTATAGCATCATCCTTGCTTCCTGGACACTTTCCTTTTTTCCAAGCAAACCATCATGTCTGCGGACCGGACATAATGGCCTGGTGGGCCGCATCCAGCCTGCAGGCCACATTTTGCCCACCCCTGGGTTAGACTAACCTGCAAAGATTGAATTAGTTCAGGCTCCGGCTATTTGCATGTCTGTCCCTAGCCCAAGGGTGCATAGAATCAGAAACTCCTAGCGTTTCCAGGAGCTTCCCCAAGATCTGTAGGTTTCAGCAACTAAACCCTGCAATTCACTACATTTGTGGGAAAGGAAATCCTACACCCTGGAGGGAATTATCCAGGAGAATCTGAGTATCCAAAGTCCTACTTTGTTGTTGTTGTTGTTGTAGGAGAGACTATATAGCCTTTAGGATTTGGAATATAGATGTTTAGGATGTGATCATTTCTATTCATGGGGCAGGGTTCAAAGAGAAATACAATTTTGGGCGGATTTCCTCCCCAGAAATCTCCCCTGCATCACTTCAGGGGTAGGGTTCCCCTCTCAGAATCAGCAGCAGCTGTACAAACCTAGTAATTCCCCCACTATGCATGAGAGGCCAGAAACCTTCATGGAGAGGCTCCTGCACATTGATGATGGCTATAGAGTTCTTTATTAGAGGCACTCCTTGATAGTGGGTGCCCATAGGATTCCTCTTAAAGAAAGATTTCCACAGTGCAGCTTTGTGGAAATAGTAACCCAGTTCCAGGCATTTTTTACCCTTCCTGCACATTTGCACAGCTTTGTCCCTACCGTCTGTAAGCCTTCTCTCTGCTCTAACCACAAGCCAAGTCCACAGGAAAAGGAAACTGTACCATAGGAGCAGCTGATATATTCCTATCCACATGGGAGGGCTCCAATTCACAAAAGGACCAGAGGAGAGCAATGTGTAGCCTTAGTTAAATATCTAGCTTATCACGTCTCCTATCAAAGACATGGAAATTAAAATAGAAGTGAATAAAGGATGGGGTGGGGGGCGAGCAAATGCTAGCCTTAGGCATTAATTTATGCTAATATTATTCATTTTCAATAGTTTATTTAATTGCATCTCTATGTGGATAAATCTAAGATACGACAAGGCACTCCTTAAACCAAAGATATCAGGTTTGCATTTTAAATTTCTTCAGTGTGGGACTGCAAGCTCTTTGGGGCAGGGACCATGTTTCTGTTCTGTGTTTGTACCTATAATCTTTCTAGTACCTAGAAAACTTATGTCCTGATCCAGGTTTAGAGCTTCTGGGCATTACTGTAATACATATAAATAACAACAACAATATTATCATCCTAACAGACAGCATTTCATTTGCCAATCAGAGGGTCTTTGGAGTTAGTTATAGCTCCAACAGTTAGCTATGAGTTTTTACTGCATGTTTACTGCAAGTAATTGTCTCATTGCTTCTCTCAGGAAAAGCTTTGCCAGACTATTTGGAAAGGAATGATTTGGATGCCTAACTCTGAGTTCATTTGGTCACTATGGATGCAAACTTCAGTGAATTTGTTTCCTCGTAGAAGAGCTGATGATAAGCATAGAACATAGGGCACGTCCAAATGAGCACAGATGTTTGTTTCCCCAGGGACAAGTAGCAGCGGCCATTGGCGACGTGTAGGGGGTACACGTGGGTGTGTGTGAACCCCCTGAGTTTGGTGGTGTGCCCCCTGCCAAAAGGCACCTCCAACATTGCCAGCCATGCCTGCAGGTGGTCACCACTCGCCATCCCCCTCCCCTGCCGCCGACATCTGCAAGTGGTCCCCGATCGCCACTGGCTGCTGCTGACGGCGTCTGCAGGTAGTCACCAACCGTCCATCGGCGCACACCACCTCACCCCACCCCCCACCACCAACAGCGCTGTGGCCACCTGCGGGAGCTCACTGGTTGCTCCTGCCACACTTCCATTGCCGATAGCACCACCACTGACTGCAGGAGCTTGCCATGCCTCCCAGCCTCCAGGGGCATGTGGCTTTCATGGCAGAGGCACAAGGTGTACTGCTACTACTTGTCCCCAGGGAATGCCTGTGCCTCGCGTGCTTTGGTATGTGGCAGGTTACCCAGTGTGGCTCCAGCCAGCCAGTCTCCAGTTTTGGGCAGTGCAGGCTGCCACCACATGTGCTACCCCACTTTTTTTTGGCTTGGGTTTTTGACTGCAGGATATCCCAGGGTCAACCCCCTCATCCTGGTGCTGCAAAGTAGCAGCATAGGGAATGCCTGGATGTGTAGTGTGTGGTGCTGCAAACAGGTCTGCAGCACCACATACCACATGTCCACACTCAAAATCTGAGGACTTTGAAGAAAACTGATTTGGTGGCTATGCCAACAGAAATTTATTTGAAACTCCCAATTGATCAAGTCTGCTCTGATATGTTCTAATTAGAACACAAACCAGCACATGTGTAAGCAGCCAATGATTCCTCAGATTACACACATGCTTGCCTTGTGTAGTGGAGAGAAAAGACAAGTGGTAGATGGTAGGAAATTATTTTGACTAAAGAACCCAGTAGGACTCTTAATAGTTACGTTATTGAAACAAGAGTTACTTAACCATGCAAAGGTTGGCATTGAACACATTTTTAGCAAGTTTTATAGATTCATAGATTCATAGATCTTAGGGTCGGAAGGGACCTCAATAGATCATCGAGTCCGACCCCCTGCATAAGCAGGAAAGAGTGCTGGGTCTAGATGACCCCAGCTAGATACTCATCTAACCTCCTCTTGAAGACCCCCAGGGTAGGGGAGAGCACCACCTCCCTTGGGAGCCCGTTCCAGACCTTGGCCACTCGAACTGTGAACAAGTTCTTCCTAATGTCCAATCTAAATCTGCTCTCTGCTAGCTTGTGGCCATTGTTTCTTGTAACCCCCGGGGGCGCCTTGGTAAATAAATACTCACCAATTCCCTTCTGTGCCCCCGTGATGAACTTAAAGGCAGCCACAAGGTCGTCTCTCAACCTTCTCTTGCGGAGGCTGAAAAGGTCCAGTTTCTCTAGTCTCTCCTCGTAGGGCTTGGTCTGCAGGCCCTTGACCATACGAGTTGCCCTTCTCTCGGCCCTCTCCAGGTTATCCGCACCCCTCTTGAATTGCGGCGCCCAGAATTGCACGCAGTACTCCAACTGCGGTCCGACCAGCGCCCTATAGAGGGGAAGTATCACCTCCCTGGACCTATTCGTCATGCATCTGCTGATGCACGATAAAGTGCCATTGGCTTTTCTGATGGCTTCGTCACACTGCTGGCTCATGTTCATCTTGGAGTCCACTAGGACTCCAAGATCCCTTTCCACCTCTGTGCCACCCAGCAGGTCATTCCCTAGGCTGTAGGTGTGCTGGACATTTTTCCTCCCTAGGTGCAGCACTTTGCATTTCTCCTTGTTGAACTGCATCCTGTTGTTTTCTGCCCACTTGTCCAACCTATCCAGGTCTGCCTGCAGCTGTTCCCTGCCCTCCGGCGTGTCCACTTCTTCCCATAGCTTTGTGTCATCTGCAAACTTGGACAGAGTACATTTCACTCCCTCGTCCAAGTCACTGATGAAGACATTAAAGGGTATCGGTCCAAGGACCGAGCCCTGCGGGACCCCACTGCCCACACCCTTCCAGGTCGAGACTGACCCATCCACCACGACTCTTTGGGTGCGACCCTCTAGCCAATTCGCCACCCACCGGACTGTGTAGTCATCCACGTCACAGCCTCTTAACTTGTTCACCAGTATGGGGTGGGATACCGTATCGAAGGCCTTCCTGAAGTCTAAGTATATGACATCTACCCCTCCTCCTGTGTCCAGGCGTTTCGTAACCTGGTCATAGAAAGAGACGAGATTGGTCAGGCACGATCTGCCCGCCACAAACCCGTGCTGGTTTCCCCTCAGCAAAGTTTTAACACTGTATGTTTATTTGCTAGAATGCCCAGGTCCTTTGAAATCAGATTAGCTCACTTCTAACACCATTTTGTTGGCTTTTAGGAAAGCAAGAAATCTATAATCTGAAGCTGCTATCAATCACAAGTTGCGATGGGTAGAATAAGTAGCATTTACATGGCAGCAGCACTACAGAAAAGGGATGTAGTGATGGAAGAGAATAAAGCCCTACAAACTTTACAAAGGTGCATCGTTTCTCCCTGTAACTAGCACAGAAAAGAGCAAGTTGGGGCCCTAGGCTGTGTGTACATGTGTATTTGTCTATCTGGTTTTAGTTGCATTGTTACTCAGAACTGATTACAATCAACAATTGGGGTACATACAGACATTCAGGGAGCTTAGCAGGTGGTTGGATCGAGTTTGAAATGGCCACTTGATCTAAGGTAAGCTGGGAAATGGGGGGGCAGTGGCGGGGGCTTGGGAGATTGGGGAGGCAAGCAGACTTCAGGGGACAGGATCGGGGAGGCAAGCAGGGTCTGTGGAGGGGTTGGGGGATCAGAAGGGCAAGGGGGTCTGAACAGGGGGCTGGGAGCTTAAGGGGGCAGGCAGGGTCTTTGTGGGGGGAGGGTTGGGGATCAGGGGAGCTAGTGGATCCACAGGGGGTTGGTAGGGTATAGAAAGGTTTGGCACAATTGGAGGGGCTAGCGGGGTGCATGGGGAGATGGAAGAGGCTTACTCCCCCTCCCCAGGACCAGGAGCTATTTTTAGCCCCCCTCCACCCTCCCAGCAAACCAACCCTCCCCAATCCTACCCACCCCTCCCAACATCCTGATTTACTTCCTCAGCTCCCAGCACTGAGGATCCCAAAGTGATTCAAAAGAAAATATAAAACACACCTACTGTTGTGATTTTTCAGTGTCTAACTAGCCCCAGCTATCTGAGGCAACTTTGTCCTCTCTTGAAGAAACTCTACATCAATTTATAAGTTCAAGAGTATATACAGATGTTCAGGGAGGTTAGTGGAGGGTTAGATTGTGTTAAAAATGGCCATCTGATTAATTTAGTGCACCCACATGTGGACCTTACACTTAGATTCCTAGTTAGGTGGATCTAAATGTGAACTGTACAGAAGTTCAGGACAGTTAGACTGGTCTAAAAATGGCCGACCTGATCAAAACTAACTGTACCTCCAAGGAAGTCTAACTTAGATCAGGCCTAGTGAGACTCATCTAACTGAACTTCCATATAGTTGCCAGCACAGCTCTGGGGTTGGGAAATCCCCTTGGGGGTTTAGTGCTGCCTGTGTAGGAATAAATAGCAAGTATAAGGATACTTAAGAACAAGGCTAAAGAGAAACATCTTAAACAATACTTGCAGGATCTGCCGAGATCAGGCTAACTGCTATCCTTTTCACTTTTTTGCTCACCTTCCCACACATCAGCTACCCAAGATAGATCTGTGATATTCATAGTCTGACTTAAATAATAAAAGAATAGTTGAGTCTTATATAGAGCGCAGAGATGGAATACTTACTAACAGAATTGATAGACTTGATGCCTAAATGGAACTGAGCAACAGCTGGAAACTGCTGAGTCTAAAATCACTTCCTGTAAGGAGAAAGCTGATCAGGAGGATAAATCTTTCATGGATTGCATGTAATTAAGAGCTTTTGCAACACTCAGAGAAGCCTAGAAAACTAAGTACAGCACACACTAAAAATAAATGGGTTCCAAGTTACCCCAGTAAAGCAGAAAACACAGCTGCAAGAGAGTTTGTCAGAAAGACTGCACCATCAACCTTTGGCTTTTAACAAAGAAAATCAAACAATAATTCTATGTTAAAAACAATGTACTATAGATGCACTTCAGACTACATAAAAAAAAGATCTGGGATATTTTCCTGAAGAAAACTGCAGCTTTGTAGAAGCTATGCTTTCTATCAAAAAATCATTTCAGGAGTAAATTCCTAAACAGTTCTCATAATATGACTGTGTGGGGTTCTAGAGCTTAGCTCTGAAGAGAAGATCCTAAGCATTATGCTAAACCTAGAATACTTCAGCATGGATTTTCAAAAGAATGAATGGGAGTTTAGCATTTCACTTCCACTGTTTTTCCTTTATGCTGGGGAGGGGAGGGGAGGGGAGGGGAGGAGGTTGTGTGTGTTTGTTTGTTTTTTATTTTAAAGGAAATTGCTTACTTAATTATCCAAGGTCCTCTTGAAAAAAAATATCTGCTTTTGAGGGGATACGATTGTTCACCATCTAAAAAGGCTACAGTGGTCCCCTGAAATTAAGATGATTTTCTGACTAGAGACAGAAGTTACACATAAACCGATTTAAGTCATCAGAAATTGGTTTAAACCTGTAACAGAACATAAGCTAAGTGCAAATAAACCAGTTGCAAAATGGCTGAAACTGGTTTAAGATAATTGTGGTTGAATGTAGAATCTGATTTGGGTCAAACCGGTTTATGAAACTTCTGTCCCAGAACCCTTCCTGGTTTAAGTTAAATCAGAGTCCCCCAGCATCCTGGCATGCTTTCTAGCCCTGAGCTGAGCTGTGCTGTCTGCTCCAGCAAAGAAGGTTGGGAGGGGGGGGAGGGGCAGAGACAGGGACAGCAGCCCCCAGGCAAACCCTAACTGGAGTCTGAGGCCAGCGAGGGGAGTTACACTCCCCTTCCCCTGACTACAGAGCTGCCCTGCCCTGCCCTGCTAAATGTAAAGTTACTGCTGACTGCTACTGTGGACTACAAATCCCAGAGGAACCGGGAAGCAGGAAGAGGAAGTAATGAGCAACCCTGCAGAGTCCTGCTGCTGTAATTCTGGACTACAAATCTCAGAGACCTCTAGGGCAGCAGGAAGAGGAAGTGAGCACACAGCCCATGCTGGCTGTGCCAGAGAGCTGTGCTCTAGCGTCCCCTGGCCTTTGGCCCAAGCTACTGCAGGCATGTGTGCACATTTCGTGAAAGTGAATGTGTGTCCAGTTGTTTCTCAATTTAATCTCTGCAGTTTAGATTAACCCACAAGGACTGAATTGATTCATCCTTGGGTTTTTTGACTGTCTGTACTTAACCTCTGCCATTAAGCCTCAGCCAAACCAGAATTTATCAATTTTTCCATACCTTTTTAGAGAGAATCTGGACTTTCTTTTCTCCCCATGGTTACAAAACATCCGTATGGCAAATACCAGCATTGGTTACATGGAAAAGTAAAGTTAGGAAAGCCTACAATGTATTTTCAGCTTCTTGTTGTGATATTTAGCAACTAGAATTCAGTTGAGTATGCTCCACATGAACTGCTTGTTCTCAGCAGATTACCAGCAAGTACACCATGTATCTTTAGATGTCTGCGGGACACCATTCAAGAGTCACTATATTAAAGCACATTACCCATGCAGCGTCTGGGTATTGGTCAAACTATGGGTATAGCTGGAAAAGGATTCTGTTAATCTACTGAATTCTCTTTTCACAGTTGCTATATCAAGCCTGCTCTATTTATATGCTAAAAACTGATTTCTCCCCCCTAGTTCTGCTAATTCAAAAATCATGCTGCCTTTTTCCGGTTCATTCTGCCACCAAAAGTAAAATAATAATAATAAAAATAAGAGAATTATAGAATAAAATAAAAGAGCAGTAAAAATTCTGCAGTTTAGACTTTTCTGACAATTACATTAATAAAGCCTTAGGGCACACAACAGTCTAGTTCCTTCTTCCATAGCTGTAATGATTTTACAGAACTTGCAGTAACAAGATACATTTGGAGTCAATAAAATAAGCAAATATGACAGAGTGTAGATACGTTCAGTAAGAAGATGCCATTTTTACATAGTTACTTTTCTGGTCATAGCATCATTTTATATGGAAGTAACTTGCCTCCATCCTCCCAGAAGAAAATGTACCATGAAAAGATCAGCATCAGGAAAGATACATAATTAAAACTGGGGGAGGGGCTCAAACCCTCAGAATATGCTCACTTTCCCAAAACAAAAATCTACCATTCAGATCTTGAAATCTGAGACTCCTAGTATGAATATGAGCTCTGTCCAACCAGTCTGGTCTTCCACAACTCTAAAATGGAATTCTACACAACAGCCCATGAAAACAGGTGGTGAGTGTCCAGTTCAGATTTGGAAGCAAAGGACCATTTTAAAATTCTCATCTTCCCACCCTTTCATTTAAGAATTTCACTGTTAGAAGAAAATGGGCAACTAAGAAAAAAATCATACTGTATAACAAAACCACTGTCTTTGTTAAGGAACATAGCTCCCATATACACAGGGCATGGACACATCTGTAAAATTTTAAGACATGTAAACAAGACCAAAGAATCAATGTTGTCACATGCAGAAACACCCTGCAAACTGCAAAATATACAATGCCTGCTTCCCTTTTGCTTAGTTCTCATTTACAGCTGTGTAAGCCTCCTGATTTCTTTGCACTGGCTCCAGTTTTACAGTAGCACACTAGTCAACTCAGCCCCCTATTTTTGAAGAATTGATTTATTTGGCACAATTCTACAACCCCTTTATTTTTCCCAACTGTTATAGCTGGTGTTGTACACTGATGTCAAATCGTTAACAAATATCTCAGTGGGACTAGTTAACTATCTGTTTTTGAAAGATTTGTTTTTCCACAGGTATTTCTCAGAGGCATGGTGTACAAGTAGGGATCACTGACAAATTATGCTATACCAATCAAAGCATTCATTTCTGTTCACAAGCAGAGTAGTGTTGTCCTTATTTAAAGAAATAATCCTCACAAAGCTGTAATAATTATTCAGTCCAAACAGCCCAAAGCAAATGAAACAGTCTTTAGACAGCTGTCGTGGCTCAGTCTTCCGGAAGCTTTGATTTTAATGAAACTCATTAACGAAAGAAATTAACAGAAATTAACAGAAAATATCATAATTTGTCTTGTTTCAGAAGGCTTGAACAGAAACAAAGGGACTCTTTAGCCTGACAAGTAATTTGATCAATCAAAACTCCCTTGTTTCACTTAGTCTCACACACTGAGTAAATATGCCTAAATTACTTATGTTGCAGGTATACAGTTTGGTGCACTGAAATTAAAATGTTAAAGGAGACTATCCAATGTTAGAACAGCAACACTGAGCAGCCCATTTCCTAGCATCTGCACTTTGTGTGCCTGTACAACCATGCAGGGATGTTCAAAGTAATGAATATGCAATCTGTAAATATCCCAAGGTAATGAAAGATGAAGGGTAATAAACTCTCTAGAGAAGGGAACCATCTTATAGATAGTTCATGACAACTGTTTCTTTCCGAAACACTCTCCAACAGGAAAAAAACAACAATAAACCAATTATCTTTTCAGATACATATTAGGTATCTAAGTTATCTCTGATTTCCTGTCCAGAAACACAAAAAGAAACATTTCACTGTGGTTTTTAATCTGAGTAGAATTGACAGAGGTGCATGCTGTGCTGTAAACTGCTCAGAAAGGCAAAGATAATAAAACTGACATATCTCAGTTTACTACCCTCAGTGTATTCATTTACACTAGCTGGAGTGCTGTCTCTGACTAGGTTTGTTAGATTTCAGGTGGGTTGGTACAGCTTTATTGGAGGCTAAGTCAGACAAATTCGGTTTTGCTGCGTCTGTTCAAGGTGGAGCTCTAGAGTGAAATCTTGTCCCTAATGAAGCCAAACGGAGTTATGCCATTGACTTCAAGGGAGGGCAGGACTTCAATGCAGGAGTCCTTTGGAAAGAGTAGTTGAGAAGGAAGGAGAGTAGTTAAAGGGAACAGAGAGTATGTTTAGTGTTTTGAAAGCCAAAAAATGGAGAATAGGAAGATCCACTGACTCAAGGTAGAGGTAATATCTTTTATTAGACCAACTAGGATTTTTGCAAAAAAATGTCTAATTGCAAGCCTTCGGGCACAAGCACCCTTCTTCAGGCATGGGAGAAAAGATTGGGAAGTTCTTCCAGGTAGAAATGAAAATTCATATTTCATAGGAGAGTTAAAGGTGTGATAAAATCTCCTGTTTGGCACAGTTCATGTTATGCAGTTTAGGCTCAGAGAAGAGTTGGAATCGTCTGTTTACTTGGGGAGGAGACAGGGAAGTAGCAGGAGAAGGGCAGTGGTGGCAGGCACAGGGTGGGGTGGACATGGCAGTGAGCGGGAGCACAGGGCCCACACCAGTGCCCTAGGGCCAGAAGTGGCAGAAGAGAGAGAGAGAAAGAGACTGCCATACATGCACATCCTACACCCCCCAGCTACCCCTCCCCTCCACACACGCCACAACCCTCCCCAACCACCTTCCCCCCACACACTCACAGCCCCCCGCAAACTCCATACCCCACATATCCACACACATACCCACATGCTCCCATACCCCATACACACACCCACAGCCCCCTAACTCTATATACACCCATACAGCCATGCCCTCCTCCACACCCAACACAAACATACCCCCCACACCCACAGCCCCCCACAAACCTATACCCACCCACCCATACCTCCCCACAATATACAAGAGTAAGACTTCATTTTAAGCTATTATACAATTACCTCTATGTACACTATGCAAACACAAGTAAATCAGGACAAAAATATTTTTTGAAATCAAATTAATGAATGTTATAGTAGATGTTTGATTTTTAAAATATAATTTGGTATTTTTCTGGTTCTGAGATGACAAACACCCTTGCTGAAAGGAGTACTTCCAGGGGCAAGGGAAGGGAATATTGGTGGCAAAAGTCAGGGGTTAGGGGACGGGACTTCCGGTCCCAAGATGGTGACTAGGGGTGGGGCACCTGTCAAGGGGTGGGGCTACACTTGCGGCCCTCAACAGCTTGCCAAAACTTGGTAAGCAACCCTCCATTTGAAATAATTGCCCGCCCCTGTGCTATTCTAGATGCCTTTTACTTTCCAGTTGTATTAGAACACCATTAATTATGATCAGGTGCAGAAAGAAAGAGCATTACTGGAGCTTCCTTGTAGAGAAGACATGAATGATGGTGGCTTCAAGAAAACTGTGAAGGTTGAGATTTAAACAATTAATGGAACAAAAACTTGCGCATTTTTTAAAATGTCTTTCATATTAGTTGGGCAGAATATGAGAAGCCTCATCCCTGACTTATTTTAGCTGTCATATCTGGGGTAATTTTAAAAGGAAAAGAAAAGATGTCAAGATCCATTAAAAGGTTATAAAAAGTAGGAAAGACATAGATACGCAGATGTAGAGCAAGTAAGGATGTTTTAAGAGTTGTAGATATGGAGTGAAGGAAAGAGGAGATGCAACTGAAAGGAAAAAAATGTTGAGAAAGTAGAGAGGGAGAGTGCTGGGGCCTTCAGGCAAAGAGATTAAATAGAATCAAATCTAAAATAATATTCATCCCAACTAGTTGTCTAGATGGTTTAGATGATAGCACAAGTTATAGAGAACGTGGCTTTGGAAAATGGATTTTGTTCCAATGTAAGAAGAAGCTATGTCTGTCTTAAGTAGAATCACGTGTATCTTGTTTTTTCCATCACAGCTCACTGGAAATGTCCTCTACCTTTTAGCTGGATAGTCTCCTCCTGACATTTATCACACAGTGTATAGGGTTTCTAGTCAAGAGTACTAACAGCGTCCTTCAAAGTAACAAATACTTCCGACACATCCCTAAAGCAGTAAGTCCAACTGTGAACTCAATTGCACTGACATAAATCGGAATCAGCTCTCATTAAAGTTACTGAAAAAAACACAGTGACAGTGAACAGAATCAGGCCCCTAGTCCTTATATAGATTAGTGCCGTGTGTGGAACAAAATAAGAATATTGGCTTTAATTACGTAACCAAAGCTTTTTGCTTATGATGTGAATAAAGATGGGTAACCTAACTGAATTCCAAGAATGAGCAGGGGGAAACTTTTGGTGTTTGCTGTTCTCAGCCATCCCATATTCCCTCATTGTCTCAGACTGTACATTCACCTAGCAATGCTACTGAGAGGCTAAACTAGGAATAAATTAAACAAAAGATGTTGAAGTGTAGGGAAATGCTTTCGATGGGTGTTTTTCAACCTTTTTCATTCATTTTCATGATTATATGATAGAACCACTTTAAGATAATAAAGCGAGGCGAGGCATTAAGAATACATGGAGGCTGGGTGGCCATCTACTGCAAATCCATCCATTCTTCTGAATTAGCAGCAATAACTTGCTCATTTGAAGGGTTCTAGGAAAATTATCTATTCCGTCTACACTATCTGCTCCCTGACTCTAACTTTTCTGAGCTTGACATTATCATCTGAGGAACAATTACACTGTGCTGTTTCTGTCAGCTTGCAGACCTTTGTTCGGTTCCCATTCCACACAAGGATGTTATAAGTAAATCATTGAGAAGTACACTTTTTCATGCCTTTCTACATTTTAAACAACTATGAGCCAAATCCTAATGTCTTTACTATGGTTTCACTCAAGGCTAATCAGACAAACTCCTATTGAGCTCTGTATGCCTGATTAAGGTTTAAGTATGCCCTGGTGGCTTAATTTTTTAAGGCATTGAGTTCCTGGTATTATTCCCATTACAGTCACTGGGAGCTGTGGGGTGCTCAACACCTCAAAAAAAATCAGGATATGACCCGCTGCTAGCTGTTTCTATTACTGCATTTGGCAGAAAAATATTCCATTAAATTCTTTTATTTTCTAGCTTTCGTTTAATTTATTCTAATGCACAACCTTTGTAACATTGCTATCTCTACTCACTTCAGAATTGCCTGTATATTATTGAGTTCCCTCAACTTTCTATCCTGCTATATTTCCCTCCTTCTATAATTACTATTATTGCTGTATGTATTTCTAATGTCCATCTGGGTGCTCTTGTATACATTTATTCCACTATAAGGGATACCACTGTAAGACCTATAGCTCTGCTACCTCTTTTCCCTCATAGAAAAGAATCCAAGTCAGAATCCATAGATTCATAGATTCAGAGTCGGAAGGGACCCAATAGATCATCGTGTCCGACCCCCTGGCCCTGGCAGGAAAGACGACCGAGGTCAGATGACCCCAGCCAGGTGACTGTCAAACCTCCTCTTGAAGACCTCCAAGTTAGGTGACAGCACCACCTCTCTTGGAAGCCCATTCTAGATTCTGGCCACCCTTACTGTAAAAAAATTCTTCCTAATGTCTAACCTAAATCTACTCTCCACCCATAATGCACCCATTATTCCTAGTTACTCCCTGGGGCACTCTGGTAAACAGAGCATCCCCAATTCCCTGCTGTCCTCCCCTGATAAATTTATAGGTGGCCATAAGGTCACCCCTCAGCTATCTTTTGTATAGGCTGAAGAGATCCAGATCTCTCAGCCTCGCCTCGTAGGGTTGTTCACAGAGGCCACTAATCATGTGGGTGGCCCTCCTCTGAACCCTTTCCAGATCCCCCGTGTCCCTCTTGAAGTGCGGCACCCAAAACTGGACACAGTAGACACAGTAGTCCACAGTAGTCACAGTAATCCAAGTGAATTGGGAAATCCCAGCCATTCATCATGAAAAAATGTAGAATGTTATACTAAGAGATCCACAAACTTTCCTTCCATCAGTCATTTTGGATACCTCAGAACAAGCATCTGTAGTTTTTTGCATCATGTTGCTATGTGCCCTATTGGCAGTTACTAAGGGTTTTATCCTTTGTTTTTAGCTAAGTTAGTTTTTAGGAGAAAGATAACATGACATGAATGAGCACTCAGACCTTCTTATCTGTCTAACTTGAAATAATTAGGTGGTGTCAGTCACAACTGGAGGCCAACCCTGAAAATTTAGTATAGGCTAAACTAAGTGGTTTAAGTAAATATGTAAAGGGGAAATAATTTTCATTGTCCTTTACATGTGTAAATTTAACTGGGTATTTAAAAAAAAATATTGTGCACTGCTGTATTTAAATTTTCCAGTGGGCTGCTTTATTTTATGCTGGATAGAATTTCACTGATTTCTATGGGCTATAGTTTCAATGGGAAACCAGTATAACATTGAGTTATCCTATAGAGAATTCCTGTAAAAATATCATTTCATCAAATAATACTTAAGACACTATTTTGCAGGGTGTCTGTTCACTACAGAATATAGTAGACTACAATAATTTAAAAACTAATGTAAAATAGAAACACATAGCACATGGTCTTATTTATGTCATTGTTCCTACGAATGCTTGGTAATTGTTTTGTGTCCCAACACTATGAAAGCAGGTGTTAGTGGCCAGAAGGAAACAATTTCTATAAAATCATCCAGTTACAATTTGTCTTGTGTAAGCTTTATTTCAGTCTAAGGCAAGTTTGAGGACTTTATGAAGGCTCACTTTGTTGTTGACCTTAAGAGTGCTGGGCAGGAAATCAGTTCCCTGGCTTTCTGGCTCAATCCTGTCTCATATTTGGTTCATCTGTGCATTGACATTGCCAACGGTGTTCATCTTTTCTTATCATCCATCAGAGGCAGGTAAGACCAGTAAATATGTTCCTGTTACAGTGTTTCAGCAGTACAGTGCGTGCTAAATTTCCTGGTTTTATTCCATAATATTTGCAAATTCTGCGACAGTTGATTATTTATACATTAACCTGTAAATGACATTTCTTCCATCTCGTAACCATCCACTGTCAATATAATGTTGTTGCACTTGCTCTGTTAAGCACAAATTAATGCAGCAGAGCCATGTAATTTATGCACACTATTCTGTCAACTCTGGCTGTATGGGATCTGAATCAGAAAGGCACACCACTCTCTAATACCACGGCCAGAATTTTTTTCATTTTGCCTTTAGTGCCATCGATTAAGGTAACTTTAGAACAGGCACCGACAAATCTTTGAAGTGACAGAAATTGCAATGTTCTGTGTTTTATGAGACTGCAGGTAAAGCTGTATGTGCATAAGAGAACTATGGCACTGGTGTAATAGAAAAACCATTGACTACATAGATAATTTGGAGATCACATTAATAAGACTTCCAAAGAATCAAGGATGGAGAGACTGATTTACTAAGTTAGTGTAAGAGTTTACATTCCCATCTTTTAAAAATGACTGAGGCTACTGAACCACTCTTTACTGACACGCTATTACAGTGCAGACAGCTTGTACCACTTGAACACGCCTGGCTGCAATAACACTATTACTTGGGAAATAAAGACACAATACACAGTCTTTTCACTGTGCGCTAGAATTCTCAGGTCAAGTGCTAATATATATTACAGAGCTTTCTCTGGCAAGTATTGTTAAAGCTGTCATTAAAGATCTCCAAAAGTCTTAACTGTGCAACTGAAAATGTTTCCAAATCCTCTTATCCCAAACATAACAAATCCCACTGTTGTTAAATCTGATGTTTTATAAATTTGATACTACTTGGCTTATGGGGGGACATGTATTTGTGTAATAACAGAGCTACAAAAAAAGGAATAACACAGATCCACAGAAAAAGGAAAAAATCAAGACCAGTATGAAGACAATTCTAGGATTAGAAGGCACGGTAACAGTGACCAATTACAGCTCTGTCTAGGTCATGTGCTATCTGTAGCAGAAAGAAGCAAGATGGCAGATACCCTGGGTTATTTTAATTAATTTAATCATGTGACTAATTGGTCTCTGCTGGGTTTCTGTGGTAACTGCTTCCTAAGTGCTGATGCGCAATTGTGTTAAATGTAGCTTGGAAACTGCACGTAGGGTGCAGTGCCTTCTAGAGAGCAAAGGGAATTGTACAGCTGTGCTTGGAAGGTGCTCCTGCTGGGGCTCTGATTATCTAAGAGCAGAATGTTTACAGCTGTACGCTCCTCTTTGCTTCTTTGTCAATAAGCTTTTGTATCAGTTTTTTAAAAGAATATGTTTTTAAAAGAATATGCAGAAAATCTTTTTGTCTTTCTCCTTGAATGTCTACATGCATATATATAGTATGAGTGTGTGTGTGTGTGCGCGCGCGCATCATTTTAAAACAAAGGTATGACAGTATCTATCACTACGTATATAATACTGAAATTAATCTCATGTGTATAATAAGAGATCCCAGAAACCAGAATGTCTTAATACTGGGGTCTGTATTCTAAGGTAAATACTGGGGAAATATTCTAAGGTAAATATTCTGACAAATATAATGTAAGTGTTTTCTCCAGCTGTCCCTATGTCTTTTGGAAGATTGTCATGAATAATATTTAATCTACACAAGTCATAATTAGCATGGCATACTGAAAATTGACATAGAATATTGTGTAAGATAGGCAAAAATGACTAAAAATTACTTTTAAAAGCCATTTCTTGTTTCACAAGTTGAATTTCATATCACCAAGAATAAGATGTTGTCTGCCTCCTGGATCCAAACTTATATTCACATCTGCTCCTATCACCAATACAACAGGAATGGAGAGATAACTGATAATAGCAATCTCAACTGCACATAAGAAATGACTGTTTAATGCAATGGTGAGTTAACCCCTGTTAAGGGCAAATTCAGGAATCTGGTGAAGAAAATCTCAGTGGTATCCTGCTGGAAAATCCACGAAATATGCCTAAAACAATTCAAGTGACTTCTTGTAAACAGAGACCTTCACAACAATCACTGCTTGGCTTTCCTCAGCAAATATCTGTCACTAAAAATAATCAGTTTGAGACTCTGATAAAGTGTAACACACAAGGGTTGAGTTTGGAAGATATTTTGTCAAGGCAAAAGAGTTCCAATAAAGGCAAGATAAAGGAGGAGCTAGAACAATGAAAAGATATTAATTGCCTGATTCCCCATTTGTGAAGTTATTTAGGGTGCGGGGCTACAGGCAGAGTAAGGTACCATTCAGTTGTGTAGCAGAACGTAGCCTTTAGTTTATTTAACTTGACTAAAGTTTAAAGTAAACTTTCTTTTACTTTTACTTTCTTTACTTTCTTTTTGCTGATAAAGTTGTATCAGATACAGATCATGTGGTGGACAAAACCCACCTACTTTCTCCTCTGGCTTTCCTCCCATGCTTCATTGGTGGCTTAAACCTTTGGGTCTACTCTTGGTCTCCTTGATGTTGGTATGAATTTTTCTATTGACACCAGTAGGCTCGGGGTTTTCCTCTTTGTTGAAACTTGGCTGCTAGTTATTAGTGTACGAGTGTTTAATTTAATCCACAATGTAAGCATCATTATAATTTGGTAAAATTATGTTTTAAGTATTAAAATTAAAGAAACAATAGGTTTTTAAAAAAACAAAAACAAGATACACCCAAAATTAGATGCCTTTAGAAAACCACTTTATTTGCTGCCTAAAAACACAGCTGACGTGTATTGTGAGGTATTTATGTACACTGTATCTTTTCAATATCAAACAAATAATTGAAATTCTTAATGCCATGGCTTATAAACTACACTGCAATTTTTATTATATCTAGTATTATTTGGAAATATTAGGCATAATAGAAGTGCCTATATATCACAGGGCCTTAGACATTATGGTAGGTACAATGAGTTAAAATAAACCAAAGATGATTTCTTTTCTTCAAAACTGGCCTACTGCTGCTGTCAGTTAAATTCAATGCCAAATATTGTGTTAATTTTCTGCAATTAATTTCTTTGGTTTTATTTCTACCATTAATATATTTTTTAAGAAATTAAGAGAATGGTCTTCTCAAAACAACGTTGCAATCACATTTATATCCACATCAGTGTGGAGAGCTTTCATGAGCCATTTCTGTACAATTATAAGTTATATGAAATAGTTTCATTTAAATAATAATAAAAAAAAACTTCCAATTGACATTGTGTAAGGTCTACTGCTCCTCCAGATCCAATATAAAGTAAATGGGGCAATTATAATTCATATATTGGAACAAAAATCACAGCTGGTGTAAGAAGGCACAACTCAATTAACCTTAATAGAATTCTGCCACCTTGTACTAGCTGTGAATCTGGCCCACTAAATGGGCCACTTCCATTCACATTTGGATTATGTTCACAAAGCCCTTCATGCTTGATATACCATCAGTGCAACCATTCTGATAAGGAACATGGGACTTACAATACTGATCAGATCATTTATCCATCCAGTCTGGCTAATTACCTCTGACAGTGGGCAATGCTGATGTTTCAGAGGAAAGTGGAAAAATACCCCATAATTTATATTACTAGGTGGTGAGTCTAGCAGACAATATCTCTGATATATGACATTTACTTTCTGTCAAGGTCTTACCCAACAGATCTGTACACTTTGTTACAGAATTCAGAACAGGTTGGAAAAGTTCATGAGGAGTCTCAATGCATATATCTTAAGGCTGGATCCAATTCCTATTCAGTCACCAGGATACTGTTATTAATTTCAGCACCTTGTGAATGTGGCCTTTAATTCAGTCTTTGTGGTGATGAATTCCACAGGTTAGCTTTACAGGGGTTTTTTTCTTAATAATTTGGAGCCGTTTGGATCTCAGAACACTACCCTTTAATTTTCACAGATGTCAGAGATGGAAGATGCTTTTGAGACCATATATCTAACCTCATCACCAAGATAAAATTCATCTCTAGTATACATTTACTAGTATTCTGTCTATTCCAGTATTAAACATTCCAAGTGACAGGACTCACTTCACGATACTACTCAACCAACTCAAAGGTATAATTCTCATAGATTAAAACGAGAAGAGCCTCATATTTCCTCTCAAACCCTCTCTGCCTCCTCCACTGATGTTGACACTATAACCATCCTGGAGGTCATTTTGAATTCTTTATTTCTATAAACCTGCACATTTAGGTTGCTACTAAAGCTTACAAACTTTTCTTTATACCTACTTAAAAAGCCACAATCCCTTCCTCAATGCCCATATAGTTATTCACAGCATTGTTCTATGTCCTTGTTATTGCCTGTTTAATTACTGATCTCTCTTCTCTGGACTCCTCAATGTCTAATTTATTACCTTCAACCATCTGCAGGCTCAGTATTACTGTCCAGATCTCCCCCTTTCACTAATTTATTTATTTATTTATTTATTTATTTATTTATTTATATATATATATATATATATATATATATATATATATATATATATATTTATATATATATGATCCTTCGGGCACAAAGGGAGACAATCCCGATGCATGGAAAAAGAGGGAAAGGGGCCAGGAGGCTTCCTTGGCTGACCAGAGAAATCCAGGGCAGCCTACAGGCCAAAAGGGGGGCACATAAAAAGTGGAAACAGGGAGAGATCACCAAAGAGGAGTATACCTCCTCTGCTCACGCTTGTAGGGAGGCAGTTAGATGGGCCAAAGCTACCATGGAGCTGAGGATGGCATCCCAAGTAAAGGACAACAAAAAATTGTTCTTTAGATATATAGGGAGTAAAAGGAAGGCCCAGGGAGGAATAGGACCCCTACTAAATGGACAGAAGCAATTGGTGACGGACAGGGGGGACAAGGCTGAACTCCTCAACGAGTTCTTTGCCTCAGTGTTCCTAAGCGAGGGGCAGGACAAGGCTCTCACTGGGATTGTAGAGAGGCAGCAGCATGGCGCCAGACTACCTTGCATAGACCCTGAGATGGTGCAGAGTCACTTGGAAGAACTGGATGCCTTTAAGTCGGCAGGCCCGGATGCGCTCCATCCGAGGGTACTGAAGGCACTGGCCGACGTCATTGCACAGCCGCTGGCGGGAATATTTGAACGCTCGTGGAGCACGGGCCAAGTCCCGGAGGACTGGAAAAGGGCCAACGTGGTCCCCATTTTCAAGAAGGGGAGGAAGGAAGACCCGGGCAACTATAGGCCAGTCAGTCTCACCTCCATCCTTGGCAAAGTCTTTGAAAAAATTATCAAGGCTCACATTTGTGAGAGCCTGGCAGGACAAATTATGCTGAGGGGAAACCAGCACGGGTTCGTAGCAGGCAGATCATGCCTGACTAATCTAGTCTCTTTTTATGACCAGGTTACGAAACGCCTGGACGCGGGAGTAGGGGTGGATGTCGTATACTTAGACTTCAGGAAGGCCTTCAATATGGTATCCCACCCCATACTGGTGAACAAGTTAAGAGGCTGTGACTTGGATGACTATGCAGTCCGGTGGGTGGAGAATTGGCTAGAGGGTCACACCCAGAGAGTCGTGGTGGATGGGTCGGTTTTGACCTGGAAGGGTGTGGGCAGTGGGGTCCCGCAGGGCTCGGTCCTTGGACTGATACTCTTCAAAGTCTTCATCAGCAACTTGGACGAGGGAGTGAAGTGTACTCTGTCCAAGTTTGCGGATGACACAAAGCTATGGGGAGAAGTGGCACGCCGGAGGGCAGGGAACAGCTGCGAGCAGACCTGGACAGGTTGGACAAGTGGGCAGAAAACAACAGAAAGCAGTTCAACAAGGAGAAATGCAAAGTGCTGCACCTAGGGAGGAAAAATGTCCAGCACACCTACTGCCTAGGAAATGACCAGCTGGGTGGCACGGAAGTGGAAAGGGATCTTGGAGTCCTAGTGGACTCCAAGATGAACATGAGTCGGCAGTGTGATGAAGCCATCAGAAAAGCTAATGGCACTTTATCATGGATCAGCAGATGCATGACGAATAGATCCAAGGAGGTGATACTTCCCCTCTATCAGGCGCTGGTCAGACCGCAGTTGGAGTACTGCATGCAATTCTGGGCACCGCACTTCGAGAGGGATGTGGATAACCTGGAGAGGGTCCAGAGAAGGGCCACTCATATGGTTAAGGGCTTGCAGACCAAGCCCTATGAGGAGAGACTAGAGAACCTGGACCTTTTCAGCCTCCGCAAGAGAAGGTTGAGAGGCGACTTTGTGGCTGCCTATAAATTCATCATGGGGGCACAGAAGGGAATTGGTGAGGTTTTATTCACCAAGGCGCCCCCGGGGGTTACAAGAAATAATGGCCACAAGCTAGCAGAGAGCAGATTTAGACTGGACATTAGGAAGAACTTGATCACAGAGTGGCCAAGGTCTGGAACGGGCTCCCAAGGGACGTGGTGCTCTCCCCTACCCTTGGGGTCTTCAAGAGGAGGTTGGATATGCATCTAGCTGGGGTCATCTAGACCCAGCACTCTTTTCTGCCTATGCAGGGGGTCGGATTCGATGATCTATTGAGGTCCCTTCCGACCCTAACATCTATGAATATATATCTGAGAATCTGAAACATTACATATATATATATAATATTTTGACATGCAATACACAGTATAAATCTATAGATAGATACTGTATATATAAATATTGAAATATAATATATATGTAATATTTCATATTATTTTTCCTAAGATGCATCTGCTTACTGTTTTTCAAGTTTAAGCAGATTTTGTTACTTTTGGCCAGTATTTATAATCTTTTGAAGAGAAGTATTCTCTATCTTTAATGGTGTCTGCAACGCCTCCAAATTTAATATCATCTGCACTTTTTATAAACATGCTGTCTGAGTCCTTTTGGGGATCTTTAATGAAATATTAAACAAGACCATACCTAACTTGGGTCCCTATGGTACCTCCCTGTCCATAGTATAAGTATATTGCTGTTCATCATTACCTTTTGTTTACACTTCTTGAGCCAGTTTCAATCTACTTGATCATGTTCTTTTCCAAGCTGATCTGAATTAATTTGAGGATAAGATTTCATGAGATGCTTCACAAACAATTTACTAAATACCAAATATATTACATCTTCTGATATCCCTTCATCTTTCTTTCACAATATATGGAGTTCAATATTTTTTCTCTTTTCACATTTGTGCATTATTTCATTAGAAGTATAAGTTAGATATATGGTATGTTTAAATCCTTGGTGCAATATCCCTATTCTGTGCTTCACCCCTTTAAGATATTGGCCCTAAAGCTACAGAGAAGTCATTACAGCCTATGGAAAGCTCCAGGGACATAAATCTAGAATAGGGGTCCTGTGTCATTGTCCTCACCCCACTGCAGCTGGCATAGAGGATTGTAGTAAGGGAAAGGGATTATGTCCAAGGCTTTCTGACAGCCCACTGTTAATCAACATTTTGTATACCTCCTCTTCCATCAAATTACACAGGAGCCTCAATTATCTGAGCTAACTGGGATAAAATCAAATTTTTTGGTTAATGAAAATATACAAAATGAACATACTCCCGTGTTGTACACAAGTGTAGGAACAGTTTATCCTTTTTTCAATTTGTTGATTATTCAAATATTTTTCTCAGTCATTAAAAACAGTTCTCTTTCTTTTAATCACCATTGCTTACACTTGTATCACACAAGGTGGTGACAGGTCCTGCATTCAGGTAACTGAACACTTTGAATAAATGGTATTCTACTCTACTGTATTAATAAACATCTTAAATATCTTTGCTCATGATACAAACACCCTGCAGTACCCAGTATGATTTTCTCTCTACTAAAAATGGCCCTTGGCTACAATTCTTTGTTTTCCATTTGTAAACTGTGGCAATATTTTGCTGTCACTCTATGGTTATGTTCCTTAATCAGTACTGTTCACTCCCAAAACACAAAATGCTTTACAATAGGGGTGTAACAGGGGTGGGATTTAATTCACCCTCCGCTTTCTGATCACAGGATTTCTAGTTTTTGATCACCCCTCAACATGCAAATCAATGACAGCATTAACTGCCAAATGCTGGCTGTGTTAATGGAGTAGTGCAATGTGAAGCCCCATGGTCTGGATCAGGCCCACCAAATCACTTAAATATGACACCCCTGGTTCATGGAGCAGAGCCAGAACTCTTCATACTAGGCATCTACTCTTGTATTTATGGAGATAGAGCCTTGGATTAGAGCACAGAGGATTTAGATTTTATAAGTAACTACGTGTTTTAGTTTTTCACCTGTAAAATGGGAATAATGATACTGAATTCTTTTGTAAATGATTTAGAGATCTACTTATAGGCAAAATGTTCTCAAGGTGCTACTTTTTTTTTTTTTTTTAAAGCTTCAGTGGGAGTTCTAAGACTCAGATAAGGCTGATCAGAAATTTCCCAGAATATTATTTTTCTAATTAAATAAAGCTTTTCATGAAAAATGTCAGCTTTCTGTGGAAAAATTCAACATTTTAAAAAGTGCATCTCAGAAAACTAAATATTTTAGCCAAAAACAAATGTGTTCCTCTTTTGAGTTGAATTTTTTTGGCTTTCAGATTTCTACTAACAGTCTAAATATTAGGTGGAAAATTAGTTTATAAATAACATTTTTTTGTCTTTTTTTTCTGTTCAGTAAAAGATACTTCTGGGCTTCTGTGATAGAATTCCTCTGGAAAAAATCAATCAAATTTGAGTTAAGTGCCAAAGGCTAGATCTGGATACCTAACTTTATGTACCCATTTGTGAAAATATGGGTCAATATACACAAAAGTGTTTAAAAAAAATGAATCTACCTCTTGATGGAGTTTAACAACTAAATCAAACACCATGTTTCACATCAGTATGACCAGCTTTATAAGGAATTCAAGCAAATTAGGAATTCCAAAATTGTAAGAAAACCTGCTTACCAGACTAACCTTGTCTACTATGCTATTATATTTTCAAAATTGTTGTTGTCCTTTGCGGGCAAAGATAACCACATCCAGTGGAGCGGGGGAAGAGAGAAAAGAAATGAGAAAGAAACAGGGAGAGAGAAAAGGAGGAAAAAAGGAAAAAGGAGAAAAGAGAGTGGAAAGAGAAGGGAGGGGGGTAGAGGCTAGGTTGTGTGGGTACGTAGGTGATTTATAAGCCTGATCTTTGCCTTGAACAATCTGCTGTAGCAGGGGCAGGAAAGGGATGAGGACTGGGTATGACAGGTTTTCATTTTCCTGGCCACATGTTTCCTCATTGCTTATGTCGTGCACTGCTGTTTGAAAGCCAGTGCTCCATTCTGGATTGATGACTTCCAGGATGGACAGTTACAAGTGATTTTTTCCCACAAGTCCGGGTCAATGCTGAAACTCTTTAGGGACACCTTTAGGGTGTCCTTGTACCACTTCTTTGGTGCACCGCGAGAGCATATTCCTTTTGACAATTCGCCATAGAAGATTTTCTTCAGCAGGTGAGTGTTGGACATTCTTGAAATATGGTCGGCCCATCTTAGCTGCGTCAGTTTCAGTAGAGTGTGAATATCAACCCCTCTCCCCCGCCCCTCCCCACACTCTTATAAAATTACTAGCAAGTTAAAAGCTAGTAAGCCAGGCTAATTAGAGCCCATCTGGTTATACGTGACCAAAACTCAATATATTCCATCATTAAATAAAATGAAATAATAAAAATGTACAAGACTCTCAATCATGTTGCCTAAAGCCAAGATGAAGCAACAATTTCTCTCTCTCTTTTTTTTTTTTTTTTAAGATAGGCTCCACACAAGTGACTTTCAAATTTTCAGGAACAGTTGCTGGTTTTAATGATATATTGCATATCCTTGTCAATATCTCTACTACTTCACACTTTTATTTCCTAGGAACACTCGGATGAATGCCATCTGGTCCTGATGATTTATTGCACTCGAGTTTCTGAAGTTGCTCCATGAGTTCCTTGTGAGACTTCAATTTCTGTTAAGGCCACATTCTGACTTCCTGTGAAGACTGCCCTTGGAGTAGGAATTTCTTCATAATCTTTTATAGTAAAGACTGATGCGGAAAATTAATGCAAATTTTCCACTGCTTCACCATGTCTAACTGCCTGACTCGCCACGTGATAGTCTAGAGGAGTTGAGAGTCACACATACAGCTTTCTTCCCTCTAATATGATTAGGATTTTATTTTAAACTTTGTTTCATTTGTTCTTCAGACAATCTTTTGCCGTCTTAATTTCCAGCGTGCACCACCTTATTTATCATGCCATGCGTTTATAATCCAGTTATGTCCCTTATTCTCAACTTTCCTGAAGGCTGCCTTTTTTCCTTAAAAGGCAAAAATTTGATATTTTGCTAGACCTTTTCCCTACTGCAAAAAGAAATGTTTTTCTCCCCTCCTGCAATGTGAAAGACCCACATAAACAATAAACCAGCTGAAACAATGAAACTACCTATACACAAAGTACAGTCAAACATATGAAGGACCTGATCCAAAGCTCATCAGGAAGTCAATAAAATGTCACCCACTTACTCCATAGGGATTTGGAGCAAGCCCAAAATAAGCAAACTGAAAAATAGAGGATATTTTTCTCCCTTGTAATCCTTCAGTTACAGTAATCATAGGTGTTGTTTATAACAGTAGTAGGTAACAAATTTTCAGAGAAGTGTGATTTTTAAGTTGCCAGTGTCCCTTTAAGTTTATGTACTTTTTCTGCTTAACTGTGCCAGATTTACTCTCCCCTTTTTACTTTCTCTTTGCTCAGAGGTATACGTACCATCTGTGCCTCTAATATGGTGTTCTTAAATAGCCTCCAGAGTGGTTTAATGTTTCTTATTTTTTTCAATCTTCTCACTATTAACCCATTTCCTTTTTATTTTAGAATCTACCCTTTGAAAGTTCTTCACCTAGGAGAAAGTTACGCTCTTATATTGCAAACCTAACTGTACACTCACCTGCTGTATTAAGATTGATACATTGTATAAAACTACCCCAGGAGTTGCCCTATCACTTCTATAGCTGAAAATAAACTGAAACATTGCTTCTCCTAATGCAGTTTCACTTAGCATTGGGTAGTTAAAATCAGTCATTATCATTAGATTGTAACATTTCATAGTTTGTCTGATCTCTTTTTCTCCCCTGCCCCAACCCGGGAAACATATAGCACACCCCAGCTGTTATTGCCATGTTTCTTTTGCCTGAAATCCCTATCTATACTCCAACCCAAGGTCATGTTCATTTTGGGATGATTTTTCAATAGTATATAAATATTGGCTTACTTCTTAATAATCAAGATTAATATTTAATTAATATTTTCAGCCTAAATTTAGGTACCAGATTATTAGTACCAATGTATACCACAACTACAACTTCTAGAATCTGAATTAAGATCAAAAGAACTAATCTAGGATAATTTTTTCTTGGTTTCTAATTCCTTTGGTCTCCCATACGCTACACCCAATCACTTTCCTCATTCTTAAATGGATTTCTCTTCCACTGCCCATGTAAGGGCCAGACATTACTCCAGTCCTTACTCAGTCCAGCCTCTGTTCCAATTCCTAAAATAAATGGAGAGAAAATAAAGTTATAATGCCTACCCCTTAGCCCATATAAGCCAGACAGGCAGCAGAGCTGACATTGAGCTGAACACTACCACTGATTCAATCAGATTGCCTAGGAGCAGAAGAGAGTAGAATTTGGCCTCATAGTTTTTAGTTGGAGTAAAATAAACCTGTAACAGTTCAGCCTGTCCTTTAAGAATGAACAGACAGCACTGTTGAGAGCGCCCAGCTGCAGGGCATTTAGATAGGGAGGTAGCATCTTGCTAGGAGCTTTAAAATGCTCCCAGAAGTGTAAGCAAGGGAGGAGGAAATGAATGGAAGACTGAGAAGTGTAACAGGAGACCTACCTGGCTAAACAGCAATTGCTTCAATGAGTTGAAACTTGAAAAGGAATCCCATAAAAAGTATAAATCTGGTGACAGCACTAGGGAAGAAGAGTATTGCATGGGCATTCAGGGAGAAAACTAGGAAGGCCAAAGATGCAGCCGGCAAGGGACATAGGCAATAAAAGGGATTCTATAAGCATGTCAAACGTAAAAGGAAGAACAGAGGAACTATAGGTCCTTTATGGAATGTGGAAGGCAATTTAGTTACAGATGATGCAGAGAAGGCTGAAGTATTTAATTCCCATTTTACTTCAGTCTTCACCAACAGGGGCAGCTACAAAATGATGAGTGCAGCTGGCAGCAAAGACAGGGAAAAAGACAAACAGCCTAGAGTAATATAAGTACAAGTTAGGGATTACTTAGAGAAACTAGATGCATACAAGTTAGGAAGGCAACAGAGAATGGACCCTAGGGTACTGAAGGAATTGACTGAGGTAAATTCAGAGCCACTAGCTATACTCTTTGAGATCTTGCAGAGGTTGGGTGAGGTCCCAGATAAATAGAAAAGGTTAAATAGGGTGCTCATCTTTAAGACAATGAAGAAGGAGGATCCATGGAATTACAAATTAGTCAGCCTGACCTCAACAACTGGAAAGATCATGGAGATCTTCAAAGAATCTACTGTGAAGCACCTAGAAGAGAATAAAGTGATCAAAAGCAGCCAGCATGGATTCACGAAGAGGAAGTCATGTCTGACCAATCTGATTTCTTTCAGAGAGGATGGCTATATGGGCTTTTCTCTATGACTATAGGGAGCAGGACTAGGAGCAATGACCTCGAGCTTCAGCAGGAAAATTTAGGTAGGAGATTAGAAGAAACTTTCTGACTACAAGGGTCATCAAACATTGGAACAGATTACCTAAAAAAATTGTGGACTCTCTATCCTCGGAAATTTTCAAGAGTGGGTTAGACGGACACATAGCTGGTATAGTCTAGTCAGGAATGATCCAGCCTTCAGCAGAGGGCTGGTTTGTGAGGACCATTCCAGCTAAACTTTCCATGGATCCTAAGTGGTATAAACTCAGCTTCTTTCTACCAGAAGGGGCCAGGCCACTGTGCTGGGAGCCAGAGCAAAAGGGCTCTTCCTCAAGGCAGAAGGATTTGGCTGTATTTGTTTACTTGTATGTTTCATAAGAACTGTGCTCTTTGGGAAGACTGGCTGAGGTGCTCCCCACCTGCAAAAGCCAGCAGGCTACGTAACCCTCTTACAAAATCCAACAATCTCAAACTACCAAAAAACCCAAGATTTTTTATGACTGTTTCAAAAAAAACAGATGAGTGCATTTACTTTAGATATTAAATGGCATCCAGGTTGAAAACTGATAACATTTGTTTACTTTCAGGCCAATTTAAATTTAAATGGATACATTATAAATGCCTGATTTTCTAATACAGAGCAGTCTGTATTTTAACTTAGCTAGATAGAAAACTTTCTTTTACTGTTGCAGGGCTGACTGTCAAGAGCCAAGATGCTTCAGTGCAGAAGACCTTCAATGTTCCACAGTGCCAACTGTGACACTAACCAGTCCCTGATCATTAGCAAAGTGAAAATTATAGCCAAGAAACTACATAGAGCAAAACCTAGGCACAAGCCCAAAACCACTAACACCAAGGACCAGAGGAAGTGCCAAGAGTTTGAAAAGTCTTTCAAACACAGCATGTTTGAGAAGTCACTACCCAAGGCAGTGGAAATTTGGGAATGTTTAAGAACTTTGAAACAGCTAAAGCTACATTTGGGGAAAAGAGACTGTCCAATAAAAACTGGTTCAAAGAAAATGCAGAACAACTATTAACTCTCATTAACATCTACAACATAGCCTATCTGGAACACAACAAGAAGCCAATAGTGAGCACCAAAGTGAGATTTTGACATGCAAAAAACAAGGTACAGAGAGCAACCAAATGCTGTGCAAATCAGTACTGAACTAAGCTCTGTGAAGAGATACAGCCAGCCTCAGACACAGGAAGCCTAGAAGTCATGTACAATGGTCTGAAGAAAGCTCTAGGCCCTGTCAACAAGGTTGCCCCTCTCAAATTGCACAGTGGTGAAGCCATTACAGATAGAAGCAAGCAGATGTCTCATTGGGTTGAACACTACTCAGAACTATACTCACAAGAAACAAACATCACCAGCAAATCACTAGACCAAACACCAACTTTACAGGTCATGCCAGTTAGACTTGGAGCCTACTGTAAAAGAGGTAAGTAAGGCCATTGAGATTCATTATCAAATGGCAAGGATCCCAGAAAAGATGGTATCTCAGCAGAAATTCCAAACATGGGAAACAAAGTCTACTACCGTATCTTCACCAACTGCTATTCAAATGCTGGAAAGAGGAGAAGGTACCACAAGATGTGTGTGATGCAAACACTTCCACTTTGTATAAAAATAAAGGAGATGAGGGTGACTGCAGCAACTACAGAGATATCTCGCTACTAAATATAGCAGGAAAAGCTTTCACAAGGGTCATCTTGATGTGCCTACAATAGCTGGCAAGTTGTGTCTACCCTGAATCTCAGTGCAGATTCAAGGTCCGGAAGATCAGCCATAGACATGATATTTTCCCTGTGTCAAATTCAAGAAAAGTGCAGAGAGCAAAACTAACCACTGTACATTGCCTGTGTGGATCTAACCAAAGCATCTGACACAGTCAGCAGAGCAGATGTATTTGCAGTCTTAGAAAAAATAGGATGTCCACCAATCCGGTTAAGTCTTATATATTCCTTCCACAACAACACAAAAGCAACTATTCAGTTTGATAGGTCCTGTGGCAGGGCACCTTTGGGTACCTGCTTGCAGCAGGACACCTGTGGTGCCTGCCACTCAAAGAGCCTGAGCAGAGGCAGCCTTCAGGTGGCTGCACTCCCCAGTCAGGATCACATGGCCATCAGGAGACAGCCTGATTAGGGAAGAGGGCTCAGCTGCTACCAATAAGAGCTGCCTTGAGCAGGAAAGCCAGCAGCAGTTGCTGCAAGCAGCTGGAGGCAGAACATTGCCCAGTTGGAGCTGCTGTTCAGGAACACCCAGAGGACAGGGTAGGAACAATGGGGCTGGCAGAAGGTTACTGGTCCTGGGTTGGACGGGGGTGGTGGGGCTGCTTTTGGCAGAGCAGCTTCCAGGAAATGCCACACCCGTGCCTCCCCAGTGAAGGGCGAGTATGGGCCACCAGAAAGCCTCAGCTCCCACTGCCTTGTGGGTTACCCCATGGAGGGGAAAGCCTAAGGGAGCACACCCTGAGAGAAAAGCACAGGAGCCCAGGCCCACTGAGTGGGGCCTGAGGCAGGATCCAGGTTAGTTGACAGACACCTGAGGCCCAAGGGGGCATAATGCCCAGAAGGGTCCCTATATGTCGACAGATGCCCAGGGTTTGAACAGCCATAGGATGAGTTAGGGTGGGACCCATGTAGGTCGTCAGATGCCTGAGGCCCAGAGGCCCCAGTGAGGAGGCAGAGTAGTAGTGACCCAGCAGCCGTGTAGAGTAGGGCCTTAAGATGGTCTGAAGGGCTGCACATGGGCTAACTGGACTAGTCGCAGCTGGCAGTTGTGTAGAATAGAGTCTTAAGATGGCCTGAAGGAATGCACACAAGCTGACCAGAGTAGCTGGAGTGGAGGCCCCAGAAAGGGGGTATGCGTTAAGACCCAGGCATGTCCAGGATGCCTGAGGCCTAGTTGGGCCAGAGGCCAGAGTGGCACAATAAGGGGCTGGGAGAGTGATAATAGAATTTTGGATGGAATCTGCGAGACATGGGACATGGTATAAGGTGAGGTTCGGAGCCATGTAATATGCCCTTGGCATTGGGCTTTAAAATGGGCAGCCTCTTGCTTTAAAAATAAACAACTTATTGTTTACACAAAGGTGTGGCAGGTGAGTATAGGTGGACAGACTGACCAGACAGGGAGGTGGGCCAGCATGGTGATTGGCCCCGATCGTTACCCTGTTACAGGTGCACTTTGGACAGCTCAAAGAGGAAAGAGTCCGTAAGAAGCAAGCAGCTCCCAAACTGCCCAACCATGACACATACGTTTGCAACCACTGCCACAGATTATAAAAATCTCGGATTGGACTATTCACTCACATGAGACACTGCAAACCATCTATGTCACAGGTTGCAATATCCAGTCTCTAGCAGACTAAAGAATGCCAATAAATTCCATTTCAGACACAGCTTGTTTTTCCTAAGTGATAGGACATTTAGGCTAGGGACAGAAGTTACACAAACTGTTCTACGTGATCAGAAACCGGTTTCAAACCTGTAACAGAACGGAATTTCAGTGCACATAAACCACTTTTAGAATGGCCAAAACTGGTTTAAAATAAATCTTGATGGATTATACTTAACTATCATACTTAACTGATTTAAGTCAAACCACTTTATGGAACTCCTGTCCCAGATCCCCTCCTGATTCAAATGAACTCACAGTCCCCCAGCATCCCAGGATGCTCCGCAGCCCCGGACTGTGCTGTGCTGTGTTGTGCTGTCTGGTCCAGCAGAGCAGTGTCTGCCTCACCTCTCTGCTCCCTAGCCAGAGCCATATCACTGCTCTGGTTGGCAGAGAAGGTGGGGGGGAACTCTAACACTGGACCCCAGCCAGGGTCTGCCTGGCAGGAGGAAGTAAGGAGGGAAGCCCTCAGAGGCTTTTCTCCCCTTCCCTGCTCAAGTAGAAGTGACGGGTCATGGCCAGGGCCTGGCCACAACATCTGTCTCAGCTCAAATGTTGGGGGGGAAGCCTCAGAAGCCCCCCTACCAGGCAGATCCTGACTGGGGTCAATGTAGGGCTTTAAACTCCCCCCCCGCTCACCATCATACTCAGTGGGCCACACTGGAGCCTGACTATGCCCCAATCTCTACTCAAGTGGGGAGGGGTGGAAAAACCCCCAAGGGCTTCTCTCCCAGTTTCCCTCCCTCCCCTTTAGCAGTGGTCAGCAGGCTGGGAGGCATGCTCTAGTGCCCCCCAGCCTCTGGCCTGGGCCAGTGCAGGCATGTGGCTGCATTTCTGGAATCAAAAGTGAATGTCTGTTCACTTGTGTATCAGTTCAACCTACGCAGCTCAATCTAACCTGCAAAGATTGAATTGATTCAGTCTTGGGCTTTTTGACTGTCTGTACTTAGCCTTAGAGATCAGCCACAGCTGTATGTCTAAGGGTAGCCTGCTTTAAGTTATTCCTTCCTGTTACATTGTTTTCCTGTTACACCTTCCTGAGACTCATTTACATAGACTGGGTCAGACTCAGGGTTGATCTATAAGGGATCTCTGCCTCACTAAGTCAGTAAATGCCCACAACCAAGGCTAAGGGGCAAGAAGATATGAGTTATATGACTTATTCCTTTAGAGCCATATAGATTTGCCTCTAAATTTGGCTCAAGCAGCATGTGCGTGCATGAGTGTATGTAGATGGGGACTATCTCCATTACTGAAGATGGGCAAAGTCCTATTTCACCTCTGTGCATCTAAGTGACACTTACCTGGCTGTGTACTAGCAATTTTTGGCATTTGTGCTTAGATTTTATCTCCATATGTGGCAAAATAGGATTGCCCTGGTGTACACATACCTGCTAGAAATAAAATGGTGGTGGAGGAAAGCAAGCCGGAGAGAGCTTGGCTCAGTGAAATGGCTATTGCCTTGGAAGGGAGAGCCTTTGTCCCAGCCCCCAATGAAGCCAAAACTATTCCACTTGACAGATGACTTGAGTGACATGAGAGATGCCAGAAGTGTTGCCCTATTCAAGAAAAATAGAATGAATTGCAACAATTGTTGTGGTATTGCACTCATGTCCATGGCTGGGAAGATCCTCACCTGCATTCTCCTCAACAGATTCACTTTCCTCACTGAGGAGTTCCTACATAAGTCCCAATGTGGTTTCAGACTACTCAGAGGTACCACAGATACAATCTTTGTTGCTAGACAACTGCCGAAGAAGTGCTGCAAACAACACAGATCTTTTAATGGCTTTCATTGACTTCACTAAGGTCTTTGATTCAATCAACAGAGAGGCACTATGGAAAATACTGATGAGACTGGACGTCTGCCAGTCTTCCTTTATAATTGCATGATAGCAACCATCCTAAGCAATGGCTTGGAAATGGACCCCTTCACTATCAGAACTGCGGTCAAGCAAGGATGTGTGATTGCACCAGCACCCTCTTTCATCTATAATGCAGATATTCCACACCTAATTGCTGATAGACTTCCATCTGAAGTCAGTATCCAATATCACATGGATGGAAACATCTTAACATCAATCAGTTGTGTTCTGAATCCCAGATAACCAACACCTCCATTACTGATCTTCAATAAGCTGATGATTGCATTTTGTGTGCTCACTCTATTGAAGAGCTCCAGGTTACTATTGATTGTTTCTGTGAAGCATATGAAATAGTTGGACTCATCTCAACTTCACAAAAACCAACATACTTAACCAATCCAGCACAAACCAATCATCTGTTCCTCCACACATTACAATTACAGGGCAATCCTTGGAGAATACTGAGCATTCCTCCAATCTCAGTAGCCACCTTTCCCAAAAACATAGACAACAAAATTCAACATCAGATAAACATCTGTCAGTGCTGCGTTTGGACATCTCTGAAATTGAGTCTTTGATTATCATGACATCAGGATCCAACCAAACTTCTTGTCTACCAGACTGTTGTCATCCCTACCCTGTTGTATGAGCATGAAACTTAGGTGACATAGGAAAGACCTGAAGGCTTGAGAACGTTACCATCAGTGATGTCTTTGGGAAAAACCTCCATATCAATTTGAAGGACAGAAGAATGAATGCCAGTGTTCTAGCACAAGCAAACACCAGTAATGAAGCCACATTTACAGGGCACCAGCTCCACTGAAAAGGACATTTCATAAGGATGACTAGCTACTGGCTCCCAAAACAGGTCCTATACTCCCAACTCACTGATGGTCACTACCCTAGAGGTGGCCAAAAGAAGAAATTCAAGGACATTTTGAAGGCCAATTTGAAGATATGCAATATTAACTTCAATACGTGGAAGACTTGAGCACTGCATTATCCCCAATGGCACTGTGATATATCCCAATCAATCATTTTAAGGAAACTTGCCTCACTGTGGAAGTGGATAGATAGGAGAGACAAGGGGAAAGAGCTGTCACTTGACATCACCAGGATCTACTTGTTCCTTCTGGAACAATTTGCTAGGTCTTCAATTGAACACATGGATTGCAGATTGGCCTCCTCAGTCACTAATGGAGACACTGATGACTTCCTTATTTACTGGAAGACTGTTATCCTTGTATCAAGCGACTGCCAATATAATTATATGCAAGGTGCATAAAAAGCGACAGGGACAAGAGCCAGAAAAAGCCCTGCTTCCAGGGCAGCATCCATTTCAGCATCCAGGCCCCATCCTTATAATTTGTTCTCCTATGCCTGCCACCATCTATCTTTCCCCCTGGTTGCCCAGTGGGCTGGTTTCAAGAGGAGAGCATTATGGTCAATGCCTAGCCCATGGCCTAGTAGTTAGTGTATTTTGTTGGGAAGTGGTAAATGCAAAATCAAGCCCCTTGTGGATGAGGGGAGGGCCTACAATCCAGGTATCCCTGAACAAGTCCCTAATGCGATGGACTATGGGTTTTATCATACTATTTCTGTTTTAAAATGTATTCATATTGTTATAATGTTGCATACCTCAGTTTACCTCATTATGCTGTACACAGGGAATGAAGTGTTAAGTCCCAAAGCTTACAATGTGCAGGACAAGACTGCAGCAGGGATATCAAGTTCACCATGCTTCCCCCACCCCACCCAGATGGATCTGGGCTGCGGGGGCTTCTCATGAGATCTGGGAGCAAGCACCTGCAAGGGTTAATACACCCCACCCCTCACACACGCAATGAATGGGGCTCCATGCCCCAGAATTTGGCAGCAAATTCCACACCTGCTTACCCTGTCCAAAATGTATGACCCTTCTGCTATTCCCATGAGCTATCTACCCCAATACTATCAGTGCAGGAGAATTTTACTTAACTAGTGCATTCAGTAAGCCACGTTATTCCAAATACCTTTCTAGGATTCCTTGTATAGCATGATTCTCAGACACAGAGTTACCTTAATCTTTTTTTAAATATACATACATAGATACACACACACACACACACAGATGGCAAGGTTCTTTGAGTAGATGTGATATCTTTTATTAGACCAACTGAGTAGTTGGACAAAAGTTCTTAGCAAGCTTTCGGGCACAGTCACCCTTCTTCAGGCATATGGAGTCTCTGGGTGTGTGTGCGTGCATGCGTGTACGCACACACACACACACACACACACACACTGTTCAACCAATATCTTTCAATATTTCTACATATTAATGAGCTGAGTGACACATTAACAAGTGTATTAAACCAAAACCTTATTCTATTTTTAAGATAATATCATATTTGAATATCTGATTTAATATTTAGCGCATTATTTGCTTGGCTACTATTGGTATTACAATTATGCATGGAGAACATAGCATCAAATGCGTTCTGTGCAAATTAAATTCAAATATTGGTAGATGCCTCAAATTATCATCATAATAGTAAACACTATTTTCCATTTTAAACCTGAACTGACAGAATGGAAACAGCTCTATGTTACAGTACTGCATTACAGCATGTGATGCAGAGGTAGCCTGAACTAACCTGAACTGATGTGAGTTGGAATACTGGAATGTGGAGAATAGCAGTGTTTTATGGGGCAACTCTCTTCATGTAGCTCAAATATATTTGAGCCAAGCATCTTTGCATACAGTAGATACTCATTTTTCTGAAAGCATTGTTGTTATGCATTGCTTTTTGAATCATCTAGACTTTGGAATCAAAAATCCCATGAGGTGACATGACATAAATGTCCAAGACACAGACCATGAATCTTATCCTGCCAAACATTTTAATGAAGCAAAATACTGTCCCTCCTTTAAGGGCTCCTCCATGGTTTTTTCCCTGAGAGGTTTAAAATACCAACCAAACTGTATTAGTGAATTTAAAATAAATAGGAATGAGTAATGTTACTTTAGACACCCTGGGAATGTAGACAGGACATGATGACTTCCTTCCCATCTTGAACTTCATTATGAAGAAGTTATATCTTCTTTCCTATTTACAGTATATCAAATACTGCTTAAATCATATTGACCCAGTGCATGAAAATGGGAAAAGCTAAATAAACCAGGAATGCCATGATGCAATTACCTTGTTATTATATCTGTAGGTAAACAAAACCTATTACTGGCAATGATGCAAGAGCTGAGGCTGTTTGGAACTGATGTGAGGACACCAAGTAAACTGGTAGGTTAATCTGAATCAAATGTCCATTGTCCAAGAAACCGCAGATTCTGAAATCATAATTAGAACATTCATCTCTATATAACCAAAGTGGCCAGAATGCAACGTGACTAATGTAATGTTACATGGTGGTTAAAATTAAAAGTGAACACGCCTTTTAATTGGATTGGATACCTACTAGTAATTCAGACAATGGGAATTTGATTCAAATTTATGACATTAAATGGCAGCAGATGGACAGTAAAATGTCCATTGAGGTTGCAAACTAATGAGCATTTCAGTTTGCCAGCTACCTTCATTAAGCCACTGGTAGCATCACTCAGGTGCTGGTACATTTCATCGTTACTGATGCTAATGCATTTTGCTTTGGCATTGATGAGTATCGAGAGAGGCTAACTGATAGTATCAATGGATTAATTTGAGGTTTCTCTTACCTTTTCTAATTGGAAGTAGAACCTTAGCCCTGGTTCAGGGGGAAAAAGTATTTAATGATACTTCTGGCATTGTTATTTAATAAAAAAAAGCTAGCAGATGAAGTCTATAGGAAGATAGCCACACATTCTTCTGTTTGAGCCCTCCCATTTGTTTAGTGACACAAGACTTGCCTCAGACCTTGGCAGTCTACTCCTACAGATATTCTTACTCTCTCATCAGCTTTTAAACTAGTCTATTGATGACAATTTTATTTTTCTCCCCTCTCCAGATATTTCTTCAAAAAGCCTGCCAGTGTGCCCTACACTTAAATGACTTCCTCTACAAGTTTCCTCTTTGCTTTTATTTCTCACTATTCTAGTATATCCTAACACAGCAATGGGGAATAGTTTGGTTTGTTGTTGTTTTACCCCTTAGTATTAGAAAGAATCCTTTGTTTCCTTAATGAAAACTGGTGTGAACAGCAGAGTTGAGACAATGCATACATGCATACCCACGTGCACACAAACATTCATGGACACGCATAATATACACCATGTAAAGCAGGATTGTCACTAGAAGCAGGCTGTGATTTCCTTTTAAATTACACTTCTCTGAAAAATCTATCAAGCCAAGAAAAGGCAATTCCATGTTAATTGGGCTGACCACCTGTACCCTGTCACCTTTTTCAACAATTAATTAAAACAAGGTGAATCTGAAGAAAAAAATATTAGTTCGCTGTTCAAATTCTCAAGTATTTCAAAGGCTATTGTCGAAAACAAAAAGGATGTAAAACCTTAGCTTTACAATGTCAGGAGACATTAACTGTATCAAATCTTTTGAAACAAATTTCAATTTTTTTTATGAACGATGCTCATTTTTGCACATTACATTTGCAAATGCCTAGGAAAAAAAGGAGCAGACAATTTTTTGTAATTATTCTTCAACTTAACATGTACGTTTGGCATGTCTACACGTCGCCCTACGTATACAGTGTGCTACGGCAATGTAGCAATCACATGTGTCTACACATGATCACCAGCTACATTATTGTAGTGGCGTGCTCCCTGGGTATAGTGCGCCACTACGGCAATGTAGCAGCAAAATCTGCCCATGCACCGTGCACACAGCACAGTAACTGCCCACACTGTGCCATGCTTTAGTACTTCCTTTTGGAAGCACTGTAACAATGTCGCCATACGGCAACATGTAGACATGCCAATTGTTAACTATCTCTTATTCACAATTAGGCTGTGTAATTAAGCCTGAAATACAAAAATTTACCCCAACAATTTTTAGCGTTGATTTGGAGGGGAAACAGAAGCCTGAATTTTTTTTAAGAGTCTTTAATGGACCTGTGTGTATGCATCTGTATTAATCATGTGGTGATATACATTAATGTGTCAAAAAGGGGTTTTCTAGGGAAGATGACTACTGTTTTGTTATGTGCTCTAGAAGCTATTTATTGTTTTTAAATACAGTGTGAAAATGGAAGGAATTATCCAGTGCAATGCAACTCAGAGCTAAATAGCTGCATTTTCCTTTTATAGCCCAGTTAGTTTGTAGGTAATAATTCTTGCCATACAACTAATATAAAAATTCCTGTAGTACAAAATGCATCCTCTTCAGCTTTTCATTCCAATGTTCCAATGGAAATACCATTTACCGTACTTCTCACCTTAGAAGGGCAGGAAGAATAAAGCTGAATTTTGTCTTTTAGAACAGCATTGTGACTTCATGAGGGATGTCCAACTCTAGTCTCCTAAATGTACTAGAGCCCTCCAGGCCAGAAAGGGAAGGCATGTCCTTTACTGCTATATGATCCCTACTAGTCAAGTTACCTTGGCTATCTGTGCTACTGATCCACCAGCAATCCTGCAAATCAGTATCCCATGCAAGGAGAAAAAAAATGATCATCACTTACACTTCCTTGCTTGACAAACAGCAATTTACTCTTAGTTTTTGATTTATACTTTTTTGTTTGTTTGTAGAAGTGAGATTTGATTACACTGTAAACAAAAACATTTATCATTTCTTTTCCCTGATTATAAATAGGCAGTGCAAAGCAGCAACAAGGTCAAGTATAATATACTGCCTGACAACCCTGCAGTCAATTCCTTTCCAATGCCTTAGTCAAATCAAGTAAATTAGTCTTTAATATATCTATAACTAAGACCCATAACCTGTATGAATTCAGCTGTCATTCTAGGTAGAGCCGTTGGGTCATAATAAACTTGTTTTCTGACCCGTTGATTCAATAAACACATTTTTTAAATTAATCTTTTCAGGCTTCAGACTCACTGGGTCCAATTATGAATCCAATATTTTTCTTGATATTTGACATCCTGAAACTTGTGGACCAGGGCTTTTTGTCCCTATTGGCTGCCTTGTTTCCTAACCTTATTTTAGCTGGTTCCTAGCTTTATACTGGTCTAGTCTATAGAATGAAATCTATAAGGAAGAGAGTTTTGGAACAGCTCCAAATCTTAAATCTGTTCAATTACAAACATTAGTATGAAAAACTCCCTTTCCTGCAACATTTCCTTTTAATTGGTATTATTACACACAACAGGTTATTATTATGCAGTAGTTCATTACGTACATTTGACTATGCAGAGTAGACTAAACAGGAAAAATAATTTCTTTTTTTTCCTTTTTAATGAAAATATAACCTAAACATTTTTACTTTCCTGATTAAAGGAGCAAAAAAGTGCATGTGTTTTTCTTCTTTTGTCCTTAGTAATTCCTACAAAAGTTGCATTCTTTCTGGATCCCAGTCTGATTGTAAGAAATAATGTTATATTGTCATGACTGCAAGATACGTAAGGGAAAATTTGTCTTTTGTATTAAAACAGCAGATGAGGCAGCTATTCTGGTCTCTTTAAAGACACGAAACTCCCAAACGTTGACTAGCTGTACACATGAGCCTATACCAGCAAAGAAGCATCTGCAGTGTGCAATGTGCACACACTGCATCTGCAGTGTGATGCAGCTGCACAAAATTTGGGGCTGGACCCAGTGACCTTACGAGATCCCTTCCAGCTCTAATTTCTATGAAAAGGCGAATGTAGTTTTGGTATGTATCAATAAAAGCATCAGGTACAAGGTATGGGAGATGATAGTACCTCTCTACTTAGCACTGGTTAGGCCTTGGAGTACTGTGTGCAGTTCTGGGCTCCACATTTTAAAAAGGACATGGAGAAGTTATAGAGGGTCTGGAAGCAGGCAACAAAGATGATCAAGGGCTTGGAAAGCAAGTCGTATGAGGAGAGGCTGAAGGAACTAGGCAAGTTCAGCTTGTGGGAAAGGTGCTTATAAGTCTACAAATATTTGAAGGACTGCAAGAAAGAAATGGGGAAACACCTTTTCTCTCTTGATGCAGAGAGGACATGGACCAATGGCAAGGATTGTTCAGAAAAACTTCTTCAATGTTAGAATAGTGAAGGAGTGGGATAGAGTGCCTAGGGAAGTTATAGACTTTCTGGCTGTTTGCAGACTTTAAAAAAAACAAAGCACAACAATGCTTTACTTGAAACTTGGCACATTCCCACACCAAGCCCAGTGCATGCCCAAAAGAGGCAGTGTGTTAGTTGGACCTGGCTCACCCAACATTTGTATAAATCGGGCGCTTTGGTGGGGCTTTTTGGCACTTTTATCTAATAACTGATTGAATCAGCTATTAGATAAAAGTGTCAAAAAGCCCTGCTGAAGCACCTGATCTATATAGACACTGCAGAGCCAGAGTGAAGTAATGCACTGCCTCTTTCAGTAGAGCATGGTTTTGTTTTGCTTTTTTTTTTTCTTTTTAAAACATCTGCAAGCAGCCTCCATCACTGGAAGTGTTCAAGACAGATAGCCACTGGTCAGGGATGATCTACTATGGGTATTTCCCATATTTCTGGGCTTTGCTGGTTGCCCCCATCCACACTTTCTGCTACATGTGTAAAGGTGTTTTTAAGCCTTCCTCAGAGGCATTGAGTATTGGCTACAGCTAAGGCAATGGCCAGATTTGGGGTCAGGAAGGAATGTTTTACCCCATGGTCAGATTGATACTGATTGTAGGGCTTTCTGCTTTTCTCTGCAGTGGGGGGCATGGTCCTCTACCTGGGATCTCTTGAGCACATATAGACAACATTTCACAGGAGCAGGACATTGGCTGCCATCGTTCCCCTACTTTACTAGTGGCAGGTTAGGATGCTATATCTTGTATTGTGTCAGAAGGGGAGTCTTATGTAGAGCTTAGATTATGGATTTGTACAGGATGATTTGAATAAGGATGATACTGCCTCAAGTAGGGGGTTGGACTAGATGACCTCTGGAAGTCCTTCCAGCCCTACTTCTCTATGACTGTGTATGTGAATGAGTACATTGTTTCTGGAGCACAAGAAGAAGATGACTACCCAAGTTGTGATGCTCCTAAAGTCCTCTGTGACAAAAGCCATGAGGAACTGATGCCTGCTTGTCCTCAAGACACCGGGTTTTATTTAGAAATATACATGCACTCCACACGCTGGCAACAGTCCCTGTTCTTCTAGACTGTTGCTACTCTTGGTTCGAATAGTATAGGAGGGAGTAGAAGTGATATTGCATTATGCATATATATACACACCAGCAAAAAGCTCCTCATAATCGATGCCCATGATTAGTGCTTTGTAGGGCATGTATGTGTCCCTTCTAGGATATGTTTAAGTCTGATTTCATACCAGAACTTCTTCAAATTGGGAATCCGTAGGACAGCAGATGATCAGAGTCTGCATTTGCCATATGTACAGGAGCAATTTCCTTAATTTAAATGTTGAGAAGTTTCTCATTCTAAATGCAGCAATTGGTATGAAGAGGTGTACAATTTCCAGCATTATTTTGTACTGTTCTGAGACATTAATGATGATTCATTCTTTACCATTTGAACAGTTCTACCATTTTAAACAAATGCTTATTACAGCATTTCTTACCCAGAGGGAGAGAGGGAAGACTGCTTAACACAATCCATTAGGAAATTCAAGCCTTAAATGAAATGACCACAACGTCCTATCAGCTCCCTGAAATGCAGCAGCTGTACATATTTATTGTAATACAACACTATATTGTTGCAGAGATATGCTGTTTAAAACATGCATAAAGCAAGTGAAACGCGACCATTTTACTCCTCTGTTTGAAAAATGAGAAGGTGTAGAGTGGCATAACTTTTCAAATACACAAATAAACATTAGACTCATGGAGAAGACAGGTACACGGCTAGACTAGTAATAACAGTTTAAAGGTCATCAGTTAAATCTGAAACTATTGCAAACCTTGTTACTTTGATCTACCACTCTCTCTCTCAAGGTCCTGCTCTACTCACTAGGCTGTAACAAGCATAAGAGCCTGTTGAATTCTACTGTACCTGCCTAAATCCAAAAGCAGAATTAAAACTCATGGACTTTGTGCCTGTTCATATTTAACTCCATGACTAGAAGCTGGAAAGTTCTAAATTAAATACAACGGAAAAGATTTTGTTCTCTCATACCTTCATGCAAACCCAGGATCTCACAGGAATAGGGCAGAACTTGGTTCCTAAGCTTAACTTGAAGAAGGGCTGCTCTAGTAGCTCAGATGCTGGTAACCATGTGTTGCCCAACCATACACTGCCATGTACCTCAAGACATATGAGAAATCATGACACACAATGATCCCTCAGATTCATAGAAAGAAAGCCAGCTACTGTAGTGACCTCTTGGAATAAAGCTAAAAGCAATTTATTGTGGTGAAAATGTTCACTTAAAAAGATTAGGAACTTATAGTGTTGAGATGTAAAGAAAACAGTTACTTATACAAGAGATTTCTGCCTGAGAAAGAACTAAAAATGTTTGGAACTATTTAGTTTAGGGAAAAGAGTAGAAGTGATGTGATAAGACTAAGAATGAATAGTAGAAAGGGTAAATTGGGTGCTCCTATTTTTCCATTCTCATAATACAACAACCAATGAATGATTCACCTGTGAGAACTTCTAGCCACAAATTATCATTGAATCCTACAACTCCTGGATTCATAAGAGGATTAAACATTTATATGTATAATGGCAACAGCCACAATTACATAATATTTTTGCAAGTTTGTTGTAGATGTAATATAAACTTTCTACTTTGTGATTAGTGCTGCAGTAAGGACTGTCAGGGACTGGTTATTTCATATAATCATACTCTTCAGGGTTTCACGCTCCTTCTTATCACACATTTCCTTCTTATCACACATGCTCTTATCACACAGGCCACTATCAGATATACTACTACCTTAGCTGGGTGAGCCCTTGCAATTTCTGTGTTCCTAGTTACTAACTTACTCAAGTCAGTCTGCCATTAAAGCCATGGGATTTCCATCCAAAAAAGAACTAGATCCTTTGTCACCCAAATATTTCCCACACACACACACACACACACACACACACACACACACACACACACACACACACACACACACACACACACAGAGAAATTTCACTATCAGTGACATAAATATCCCATGTTGTTACTCTACTTACATGAAAGATAAGTAATTATACATTTTTCATATGAAACTGTGGAATCTCTCAAGTATCTCTCTTTCACTCCTACTATAGTTCCACCAGACAAAAGGAGATAAACACGACTCTTTACAGAAGATTTCATGTGATATTTTTAACATGCCTATCTGCTCCAGTGGACATTATGAGCTTGATTCTCAAAGACTGCCCCTAGAATTCCACTCTGCTGATTTTTGCAGCCTAATTCTTCAGGCTTTTTTGGAGGGGAGGGGGAGGAGGCAGGATAAGGTGACCCAAATTTACAAAGGAGGATAATTTGCTGCAACAGTCTATCTTGCATTTAGAACCCATAAATATATATAATACCTAAGTTTGTTTTTACTTCAGATTGCAAATGTTAGATTTGGCTTTTTAAATTATTGTTAATCAGATAGACGTTGAATGTTCTGAAGCATGAGGGGAAAATATGAAGGATTTTGCAAATAATAAAGTTTTCTGCGTCAGTGATTAGAATCCAAAACCTCATTACATATTCTACTACTTATACTATCCACTATAGCTATTTTTGCATCAATTATACAAATACTGTCCATTATTAATAATGCTGATATGTTTATTTTTGGTTTTAAAAACCCCAAAAGATGATGCATTCTACAGTGTGGCAAAAACAGTTCCTAAAATAACTGCTAGTCATTTTTCAGTGGTCATTTTTCAGCCACTGAACTCTACAGATTATATCATTTTTGTGGACATTTAACTGCACTTCGGGAAACCAGACCAATATTAGAGTTGTATAGTATTTTAACGAGACAAACTAAGTTTAAGAGTGGAAGGGTCCTCAAGTTATTGCAAATATGTTTAATGCTGCTTACCCCCACAGAAAACCAAGAAGTCTGAATATTTAAGTAATAGATGCTTAACTGTTTCTATCTAAAGATAAACTTTAAAAGTATCAAACTGCAGTTCTGAAACAAAGCTCACTGATGTCAGTGGAAAGACTCTCATTGCCTTCACTGAACTTTGAATCAGGCCCTAAATACATATATGCCTTTAGTCCTGATCCTGCTGCCAGTGAAATAAGTGGCAAAATTTGCATTGATTTCAGCTCAACAGAAGTCAGCCCCTGAATAAAATTAAGACCCATGTACCTACCTCTGTATAAATTGTTAGAAAGACTCTTCCCATACTGTTGCATGTGTACTTAGATCAGAGATAGAATTGTGACTATTTTATTGTGTATTACTAGTTATGTCTACTTAAATTCATCCACCCTCATCAAACTCAAGCATCAAGCTGAGACAAATTGAAAAAACCAGGTTACACGTTAGTAAAGGGGTTGACAGTTCAACAGATGATACGTATGGAAAGGTAGAGGGAAACACACAAAATGGAGAAAACAAAAACACAAAATAAAGCCTTCTACACCAGATGGTAAATGAAACTCTAGCTGGGTCATAATCAGAACTAGGCCTATGCAGTTTATATCTTTCCTTAGTTCTCTTACCTTGTTTCTCTTGAAATAAGCTCTTCGGCAAGCTGCAAAGCACTTCTCGCTGCAGAAACATTTCACTTCGCTTCCCATACTCAGGGAATAGCGCTTGATTCCCACTTTCTGGCACCAGGCACACATTATTTGTACATTTGACACATCATCTTCTACAACAAAAATATAAGAATAATGTTTACATCAGATGTAAACAACCCATCAGACATCTATACATTCAACTTCAGAAACCTATTGCATTGACTTGTTTTATATCTACTTTCATCACTCCTTGTGACTACAAATATGCAGGCTTAAGATTAGCTGCTTGTTCCTTAGGCACCTGGTGGCCTGTACCAATCAGGCTCAGTACACTGGCAGAGCTTCTAAGATGGTTGGAAAAGATCATTAGCTTAAAATATGGTGCATTGCTGAAAAGCTCTCAAAATACTTGAGGCTTTTCATAATTTTTAAAAGAGTGCCTAACCAGTAACCAATACTATGAACTAATATACTAATCCTGTTATATTCCTGTTACTTACAATCCATTATCACGTGTTTCTAAGATATCCTGCTCAGCAATTTACTGATAAAATATGCGTGGAAGTAACTGCACCAAAGCATTGTACTATTACTCTGATGAAGGCTCTTCCAAAGCAGGATTCTAAACAGAATGTTAGGAATTAGAAAAAAAAAAAAGTATTGTTAGGTTGATTTAGATAATTACTAGAATGAGAGGAAGTTTTACCTGAGTAAGACGATCATAATAACATAAACTTGAGTGACAGGTAATATACAACACTGGTAAGAATTACTTGGACACTTTGCAGGCTTTAACATAGTTGCTTGTGTAAAATCTTAGTTCACTAAGTATTATTTCACCCCGTTTCAAGCTCTTTTGACATACATGAAGAAATTTAAACTTTTATTACATTAATTTTGGCATTACAATTTCCTTGAATTTTAGGATGAACATATTAATGCATTCAAGTGAATACAGCTTGCTACTCAAAGCCATTCTTCTTGCCTTCATATATTACTACCTCCTCATGCCTCTACTGTATTTCGTAACTATTTTCTAGTAAATCTGTGGTACTAGCCTAATCTTTCTGTTCTCTAAAATCCAGCTTCCCTTTTCACAATGATATTCTTTGTTACTAGATCCTGCTGTTCTAACCTATGCTTTTTGTCTTATATATTGAATCTTTAAAAGCTGTTGTCACCATAAATTGGATTCATATAGCCAAGGGCAAGAAAATCTGATGTAATAAAACTTACATAGTATTTTGTGTCTTCAAATCCTGACAATGCCCTTCTGAGGTCAGTATTCTTATCCCCATTTCACAGAAGGGGAAACTGAATGGTTAAGTCACTGGTGCAAAGCAATAAAATAAATCAGTGGCAAACCTGTGATTTAGAACTCAAGGTTCTACTCGAATATCCAGTCCATTAGACAGCATGACCTTTCAGTCACTGATACCAGGCATTGTCTGATTTAGAAAAAATTTCCCCAAAGACTAATTGTTCAAGCAGCTTCTAGTGCATGAGCTGTAGAGAATTCATGGATCAAAGAGTCTGTCATGCAGGCATCCCATTCCCCTGTAAAGGATTTGTTTTGAAGCAATGCTGTCATCATTCTACAAAATTATTGGCAAACTAATTTTTAGTAGAGTGATTTGGCTCCTTTCCCTAGCTATCATAACTCAGGGCTACGTGCAGCATTTTATTCAACTTAACGGAATAAATATTGCCAGTTTAATAATTTTTTCCTTCCACAAATTGTGTAATGATTTATAGTTGCAAATAAAATTGTACAATGTAAAAAACTGACCTTTTAGATTTAATCAGACTGTACACCTTTAAAACTATATTTAAGGCCAAGCTATAACGTAGATTTGTGTTTAATATACTGCAATGATGGCCCTTTATCATTTACTCTTCAGAGTGGAATTTGCCAAAATAATATAAATGTTGTAATATATTTAATATCACAAGAAATCAAAATACTTTGGGCTAAATAGCAACTAGCCATGCAGGAGTTCAAGAAGCCTATGCTAAAGGTAGTTATTATCTGGTGGTAGGATACTTAGGAACACAGAAGAGACATAGCAAGCTCATTGGGCACCCAGGAAGTGGGGAGGGGGCATAGGTGGCAGGAGGTGGGGGCTAACAGGACTTAACCCCCCCAAAACACGGAGCAGCGGTAGGGCGCAAGGAAGCCTGGCCGCGGGCTTCCAGCAGCTGCAGCAGAGGTGGGGAGGGACATGCGCGCAGCAGTGAAGGAGGGAATGAGACAGGGTGGACGCCAGGCGCTCCACAGTTGGGGCAGGGTGCGGGACTAAGCCGTGAGTGGCTTGCCCAGCGGGCACGGCTCCTGCTGCTACACGCACCCTGGGAGGCATGGGAAGCATGTGCCCCCGGATCTGCTCAGGGCAGTGCACGCTACTGCTGCTGCAGGCTAGGGCTGCGCTTGACTCTTCCCAGTGGGGGTGAGGGGTAGGCTACACTCAGGGTGGGGGGTGGCAGCACTGGGAGGGGGTGCTGCTGCCACCCCAAAATTCACCGTAGGCCCCCCCCCCGCCCCCAACCCTCCTCCCAGTGCTGCTGCTGCCCTCCCTGAGCTCAGCATGGCCAGCCCCCATCAGGAAGAGCCAGCACAGCCCTGGCCCCAGCTCCCAGGGACAGCTCGCCCTGCCCTGTGCAGATCTAAGAGTACCTCCGCCCCCCCATGCCTTCCCGAGGCGCATGCAGTGGCGGAATTCACCTCCTTCCCTCCGCCGAGCTCCTCGCGGCTCCATCCCACGCCTCACCCCAGTTGTGCAGGGCCTGCCTCAGCGCTAGCCCCACTCCCCCCACCACAATCCTTTCCCTTCCCCCTGCCCCTTCTCCTACAGACTTACCTGCTGGGCCGTGTGCACATGTGCTCAGCCCCCACAAATAATATTTTCTCTCTCCACCTATGGGAGGGGGTGGCTCTGCACATGAGGGAGAGGAGAAAAACTATGGTAAAGAGAATGGAAGACAGCTCTACTCTGGTGGCAGCAGCCACATGTCTGGGCTCCCTGGTACCCTGTTCACTCCCCACACCAGATACAGTAATATTAGGTGTAGGGCTTTGGCAGGGAGTATGCTTTGGAGAAGCCTCATTGCTGAGAGTTTGAGATCTTAAGGAAAGGAAGGAAAGAGAACAGCAGAAGTATGTCAGTCACCATCTCACATCCTAACAGGTATAGTAATGCTGGATAAAACGTTAGTGTACAAACTGGCCTTTATGTACTCATATAATTTTACAGTTGGCAATACATGGATAAAATTTGTTTTGTTAACTCTTAAATTGCTTTTCCAATTTTTGACTGCTCCTGAAGGGCCTAATTCTGCAAGGTGCTAAGCACCTCCTCAGTGATTATGAATGCACTTAGCACTTATAAAAATCAATTGGAGCACTTGCATCGGTAAGACCAGGAAGAGTTGATGCAAAAGCAGTAAACAGTAACAAGTGAGTTTTTAGCATGCTGCTGTTTCCTGTAAATAAACGAGGTATTAGAACTGCACATTGCTTCTATTTACTGTTTGAGATCTGAATTTCCAGCCTGTACTTGTGCGAGATGTCACTTTTTCAGGGGAGCTATTCTGGGACTTCCAATATTGTGTTCTGCCCCTGGGTTACGTCGTTACAGGTGGAAGAAGTACTTCCCATCACTGCTGCAGACAGCGCTTATATACATCTCCTTATGGTTTGTAGCATGTGTAGTTTTCATAATGAACAATGCAATAAACACAGAATGTTTGGAGTGTTAAATCATGTTCCCAAAGGGAGCAGTTTGTATAACAAGATAAAATTAACACATTATAATAACTAAATATGCATCAGGCTAAAGCATGCTTCAATTAATCATCAAAAGTTTGCACCGCCTCTTTAGGTCTTAATCAAGCAGAATATTCAGGACTTTTTTTTCCAAACCAACGTGACGCAGCTACAAGAAACTGTTCCTCTTAAAACCAAAGGGTAGCAGCAGTTTAGGCTAATCATTCTTATATTAAACTGTAATTTTGGAGGGGAGGAGAAGGAACAGAAAGAAGGCAAGCTGCACAGAGGAGCAAATCCACTAGGATGAAGGATGGATCCCAACAGACAAGGATGAAACCTCTAAGATCCTGGAGCTAACGCCTGTTCGACATACCTCTTGACTACAGTATTATATTGTTTTAAACCGATGTGTACTCACAGCCCAAACTCTAGTTTAAAGAATTTGGGGAAAATTAAAAGCAGGTTATATCTCTGATCCTTCAGACTGTAGGCGTTATAGTAATTTCTCTGTGCAGGTAGTCCAAAGGTTTGACTTTCATAATCGCCTTGAACACAAGTAAGCCTGGAAAATTCACAGCTTACTACATTTGTAAATTCCCTTCGCTTAACCAGTTTGGCAAGGTGAATTCATAAACTCTGGCAGTGAAAGGATTATGTCTGCAGAAGAAGTAAAAGGGAAGTTATAAATGGGATTTGGAACCAAAAGGATTACATTTGTGAGGACTGCCTAGGTAAGATACAGCAGCAATGTTGGTGCTTCCACAGTGAACAGGAAAGGTTATAGCTGCAATCCAGTACAGAGTTATGCTTTCTAACAAATGCACAGGAAGGAGATGAATGAATTTTGGCATTCCCTACCCCTCCTGGTAATCTTTTCTCACTCATTCCTTTCTTAGCTTTCCCCTTCCACTTCCCTTTGTTTTCTTGGCTTTTCTTTTGCCAATACCTCACCCCTCACCTATAAGCAATTTGGAATCCAGCCGTCTCTAATCCACCAAATGATCCACTGATACATTCCTTTAGCCCCTTGCTGGGAGATAACTCTGAATTATATTTTATTAACTTCAACTTTTCTAACATTTTCAAAACTGCTTTTTTTGTAATGAAAAGGACAACAAACTTATTTTTTTTCAAGAAATGAAATCGTAGATTAACTCTAGCACCTAAAATGTTAACATTCAAAGTTCATTAGACCTGTTGAAACTTTACAGTTTTTCCTAATGGTTAGTTCAAGAGTTACCCAGTTGGCCACCTCAAAATACTAGTTTTGCACTGAAGATGACCGAATAATACAAATTTGAGTTTTCTCTACCATGCAACTCTTGAGATAAAATATTCTCAAGCAAGTTAGAAGGCTTTCTTAAAGTCATTTTTCACAGTAGCATAACTGGGGGGGTTGTGACCAGGGCAGCAGTCCCAGGAGCTAACTTGAGGGAGGATGGAGAAATAGCAGCGACCCCCATGCCAACAACAACCAGAAGTCACCACTGCCCTGCTGTGTTCCGCCTACCCTGGACACCCAGCTGCCTTGTTACGCCTCTGACTTGTCATATATATAAATCCAAGATGCCTTGCCTGACTAACTTTTCAAAAAATTGTGATTTTTTTTTTATGGCACCCATCATTCTAGTATTAAAATACTGAATCTGTGACTAAATGATATGCTTGACAAACTTGAGGTACAGAAGCAACTTTTATAAAACAATTATTGGAGGAAAGTAAAAAATGGCATATAATGGAAAGCTTGTTACAACTATAGCTATGCAATAATCACAGTAGTCCTGTAAGGGTGTGCTTTTATAGGTCAGTCTCTTGAAATAGGCTAAACTATCGATGCAGTAGAGCTTTCACCAAATACTTCATTTGACTTCTCTGGGTTTTCTATATATGACTTAAAAGGTACACTCTGATGCATAGCTCAGTAAGAATTGAATGTTTAACACAAATCAAAACTGTCATGTAGGCAAGATTTTAAGCATGCAAGCACAGAGACACAGATTACAAATAGGAGTGTGGAATTTCCCTTCTTATTCATCACATCTACTATAAAAACGCGTATGTGGACTTTGTGATCTTCTAAACACAAAGAAAAAAAACACTGTGTTCCCCAAAGACAGCAATGGGCTGGAAGCAGAGCAGACTGGCACTCAGTAGCATGTTAACACAGTCATACAAAAACAATCTGAGATCAGTGTAAACTGGGTGATGGTATTTCAGAAAAATTAATGTGTCAAAGAATAAGAAAAATAAACTCATAAAAAATACATTTTTCTGCCTGTACAGTACACACATGCCACATGGAAATGGTAGAATAATTCAGAGCAGGAAGAGGATGTTTGTTCTCATGATACTCGTTGTAAAATAACACGGCGAAAAGCCCAATAATAACAGATAAACCAAAATGTGCAGTTAACCTAATGAGAAAAAATAAGCTATCAAACCAGCAACATTAAAGAGCAGAGAGAACTTCTCCTAAGTTCTGCATCAACCCACTCCCCCCAAACATGCTCTCAGTATTCAGGTTAATGTGTTCTCAGTAAGTACAAGTGGCACTGAGTCATTCTGAAACTTTTGTCCATCAGCCTCCGGAGTCCAGAGAAGCCTTTTGGATTATTTCCCTTTAATACATTGAGAGAAGAAAACAAATTAATTTCAAACAGAGAAAACAAGAAAGAGAAGTAGCTGAGTAGAGAGTATGCTTTGGATCATAGTTACTGGCTTGCTAGGAAATTAAGCTGGCAATACGAAAAATGGTAAAATACTGTTCAGATCACTGGCAATTAGAATAGGAAGAGTTGGAAAATACTGACCAAGAAGCCACAGTATAATAAAATTGAAATTATCTTAATGTTGATACATAACAACATTAGACCTGGTCATCCAGTTTCTAGTTAAGCCTAAATAATGACTACAGGACTGGACCTCCTGATTAAATTAATTCCATGAGGAATTTAGATGGTTAACCTTTAAGTTAACTTTTATGACCATATTATACATCTCTGTTAAAAATCACTTTAAAATTACGTCTGTACCCCTGCATTCCTCTGATTATATTTAAGTATTGATAATTTTGACAGTGCATAATTTTTTAGCCTTTAGGGCAAGGACTATATCTATTTCTATGAATGACAGTATAACAACTACAGAGACAGTCAAAGAAGTCATACGTTCATCCATGCCTAGCAGCTCACCTGGCTAAAGTAGTTAAAGCACACCAATGTCTGTAGCCAACAGCACACAAAGGAGTGATGTGGCTGGCATCACATCTGGCTATATTTGATTTCCCATCCAGAATACCCAGGTACCCATTTATAGCTGGGTCAACTGGAATGACCTTTGGCATACATGTGTCCTGAAAAGGGTAATAATAAATCTAAACAATTTAAGGGCACTCATAACAAATTTGTAAGCTATCAAACAAACGTTCAGCTATGATAAAGTATATAGCATACTTCTTTCTCTAAAATTCCTTTCATAATAATTCATCTTAGCATTCAAACAGATTTCTTCCTTTCCCTGAGCTCTTTTACACTTTTTTTTTCAAATGTAGAGTATTACAAGCTACTTCCAAATTTGTAACATTCTTAGTTCATAGGTGCCAGCTTCAGAAATGCTTTTGTTTCTACTTCTGAGAAAATTTTGCCTCTTGAGATATACCTCCCCCAGTATGGTGTTCCTTGAGCCCTAAATAATAATGATATTTTTAAATGGTCAAATATTATGTATTATTTTTTCTTCTTATTCCCTGGTTACTGCAACTACACTTGGTACAACCCATGTCTACAATTTTGAAATTACCAGATGAAATGTGGTATGGGGGAACAGAACTCCACTACTCTAGGGGTTGAAGGACTTAACACCAGCCCCCACCTCAAAATCTATTCATCGTGTCATGAAAATTGCAGGTGGAGGGAATTATGTTATCCTTATATTTTGCCCTCTGGATGCTAGGTCAGCTAAGCAGCAGCCTCTTATCCTCCTCTCCTTTCACTGTTCTTGATGATTCCTTCCCCACTCAGTGTAGCATAGCAGGGAGCCAGCTGCTGTTTGAGTACAGTCAAAGTTACTTAAAATAACTGATGTATTCTGTAAGCCATATGCATATTAAAGTGGGTAGGAGAAGGAACATTATTCTCTGCCCCCCTGTGCAAGGGCCCGGAAGAATGGCAGTCTTTGTGCTCTCCTTGTATACCACAACAAGGGAAAGCCAACCAAAGATAACCACTAGAATGATCAGGGTACCCGAGACTCTGAAATCTCAGCAAGCATGGAAACAGTGGGAAGAAAATGTATCGTCTCCTGCCTGTAAAGGCCTGTTTCTATTGCTCTTACTCATATGTTTATTCCTACCAAATTACTATGAGTACAATTCTGTGTCACTGAGGGTGCAGAATACAAGTTAGTATTTGAGTATGTTTAATACTAGGATAATGTATCCTATATGAATATTATTCTCTCTCATTTCTATACTATATCAGGTTGCTATATTTTTGTGCCTTTTTATTTTGACAACATATTATGAGAAATAAATTCTCTTTCCCTTTTGCTTTGCTTCATGGAACACCAGATTTTTCTTATGCTAGGTAGAACTAATCTGATTGTTTGTGTTATGCTGTTGCAATGTGCTGTGCTTGAGGCTAACCCTGAAGACTGTTAGAAGCTGCAGCTGGCACAAAAAGCAGCTGCCTGCCTACTGGGTGTGGCATTTGTCAAAAATACCATAGTATACTAATTCTATGAAAACTAAACTCACTTGCTATTTGCTTCCAGATTGATGTTGATCTACAAAACACTATATGATTTGGGTGCTGGATGAGTGTCTCTTTCCTACCAGAGCAGTGGTGGACACACACAAGGTATGCTTCCTCATCACTAGAATTGATCTCCCCCACTGAGCTACAACAGCCAGAGTCTGTGGACCTTCAGTGAACAGTATAAGACCCATATGCTTTCTTGGGTTACCTCAGGAGGAATTGTACAGTAGGCATGAGCACTTGGGAGGAAGGGTATATTTGTTAAATTTTCACTACTCCACCCTATTCCCTTGAAGTGTAAGTGTTCACAGTGCATTCCTCAGATACTCCAAAAATTCTCCAGAAGAACCAACTAATCTGCCTTGTCAAACTCTCTAATGACTATTTTCCGATGAAGTCTAGAATCCACCTTCATCCTTCTTGGCACTATCAACCATAGTCATCATTTTGAAATGTTATCTTTCCTTAGCTTCTGTAAGTCTGTCCTCTCCCAGTTCTCCTTCTATCTCTCCAGTTGCTTCTTCATATGCTTCAGAGGCTTTGATTCATCCCTCTTCAACTTTCTGTGGGGTTCCAGAGCACCTTGTCTTGGTCCCCTTCTCTTCTCCCTCTACATGCCTGATAGCTAGGTAATCTCATCTACCAAAAGACTGCCATTTGTTTATTGAGAACCCACTGATATATTTCTCTACTCCACACTCCTCTACTCCTCTCTGTCCAAGCTAGAACTTACACAAGTTTTCTCTGAGATTTCCTTTTGCATGTCTAGTCTTCAGCTCAAACTCAACACGGCTAAAACTGAACTTCCAATTTATTTCCCCAAAATTATCCTTCCATCCTCTTTTCTCAGCTACTGTGAAAATTACCTACACTCCCTCCATCACTGTGGGGGCATTTATCTGCCCCCTCATGCCCCTTCGCTCCCCCCCCCCATCCACCACAACAGACTTACCAGCCGCACACAGCTCTCCAAACTGCCGGGCTGTGCTCCTGGGTGCCTGCATGCTGCACTGTGGCTGTGCACACACACAGGCATTTATCAGCTACATTATCAGCCACATCAGGCCGATTTCCAATATAGTCAATTTTCTTTATATCAGTGCCAATCCCACATCAGACTGACGCACCTCTAATCTGCAATACTACCAATTATCTCTAAGCATTCCCTCTTTACATTTTTCCTTTGCTGAAACACCTCCAAAATATTTGACAGATGGTAGGATATGGGGATGCCAGAGCCACTGCCTATCATGGTGACCACTGTCTCATTGTTCCTTTGTACTTTCCTGTTTGTCTTTATCCATCGGAAGTCTCTTATACTTAACTGGAAGCTCTTTAGAATGAAGACTATCTTTTTGTTTTGTGTCTGCACAGTACATACTAGTCCTTCTCAGTGACTAAGGCTCATAAGTGCTATAGTAATACAATTAATATTAATAATAATATTATTTCCATGTTAATAAAATAAAACAAAAATTTAGGAAAATACTTATACTTTCAGGCCTTCTTTATAGATTTTGGCAGATTCTATTGCTGTAATTCACACAAGAGATGGAAGGGGGAAAGGAGAAAGAAATGTACTTGGCCAGTGTTCTCTGTGAGCCCTTTGCCACTGTTGGAATAACTTGTTTTTCTACTTCATTGTCTATCTTCTCTTTATTGGTATTATTTATAATCAGCAAACGTTGCTGCCTGTACAGTTCATGTTGTAGTCCTCTGTTTGTACGCCACAAATTCAGCATTATGATTTCATTTATGACTCAGATTGAAGGAGAAAGCATCTTGGGAAAATACAAGCCCTTGATTAAAGCTCCAGGGCTAGATTAACACCAGCTGAGAATCCCACTCCTATGATTTGAAATCTTTAGCTATGCAAAAACTGGGAGGGGGGGGGAAGAGACTCAAATAGCTATGGAAATTAGTAAATATGGTACCAAATATAGGAAAAATATTTGGAGAAAATAAACCGAATTTGGCAACATTTGAAAAAAATTATGGTGCATTAAAACACTTATCTAATACTAGAAGATACTATCATGCAAATTATTCAGGAGGCCAAATGTAAGCTTTCTGTCATACTAAATGTTAACAACAAACTACATACTGGACCAATATGAAGCTTAAATTTAACACATAAATGTAAAGCAGAGTGGAAAAGGCCATTCCACAAATGGGTCTGATCCTGCTCACTCTGCTCTCTGAAGTAAGTAAGGCTACATGTGGGTGCAGGGATCTTTCAACCTCAGCACAGGCTTCAACAGTGAAATACATCACCCTGTTCTTAAACTCTCTAACAGAATTAGGGTGACATTCTTTAACGCATGTTATAGTTTGTATGAGGTCCAGTTCTGCCCCTAACTAAGTCTGGAACACTCCCAGTGACTTTAGCAGCAGCAGGATTGTGCCTGTTGCTACATAAATTCACCAATTACTGCAGTTTGTACAACAGTAAATAATAACATAGCAATTAAACAGCCTAGTGTAGCCATAACAGTTACTTTAGCAAATTATGGTAAACAGCATGCGATGTGGAATAAATCATTTCACAAACTCTCTCTGAAAATGCCATGTCGGAAAAATTATTCCTGATAAAAATTTCATGAAAATGTAAAACATTTCAGCACTGTCTCCTAGGGTAGTGTTTAGATCATATAAAACCTCAAGGGACAATGGTCAGTGATTTCAATAAGAACTAAAAGACAGTTTTCCCAGAATGAGCTTGTTAAACTGATATAAAGACATGTGATATTGATTTGGCTGTTTCATTTGTTTAGTTGTTTGCTTTGTGGACCCTGTTTTTAATCTAATAATCTTCCATTAATATACTTAAGGACTTTATTCATAAAAGAAAATCATTTTTTTAAAACAGATGTTGAATGGCTGAGGCAATATAATTCAGCATCCAGAATGTTGCAAGCAGTAGACCTATGTACAGTACTTTGCGTGTTGTCAAACACTGAAAAGAGCTTTACAAGAATATTTTCAAAACATTACTTTTCTTCTTCCTACCTCAACACCCAAATAGGATTACTGTGACATCCTCTTACATATTTTTTAATTGAACCTTTTTACATAATCTAGTAAGGTCATAATAACTGTCTATTATACTTGTCTTTTGAAATGTTTGTTATGATTTACCTGCTGGTGGCTTTATGAAAGGTGGTGGAATTAATGGTACGATAATGGGTACACTCCCATGATCCTTTGACCCTGCTGGTGAGTCTGAAAGTCCATTTCCTGTAGCAAGCCCTGGATAGCTTGTGTTTATATTGTACGGTGAAATAACACTGTCCTCAGGTAATTTTGGTTTTGGCAAAGAATTTTCTGTAAAAGAAAAAGAACAAACCATAAAGTATGGCAAAGGTGTTTCTTAGATGCCCCTATACATTTTTCCCAGTCTGATCATAAATTTACTTTTTCTAAAACAAGAATGGAAGATAAAATGAGAATATTCTGCCTCTGCTACATTCCAACAAACTTTTAAAATGTTCATATTTTATCAAAAACAGCATTAAACTGCACTATACTTTTTTAAGTAGGCTTACTTTCTTATGCATATTCTCAGTATGTCTGATTTATTCAGTGATCTCACACACCTGTCTTTAATACCAGTTAAGGTATTTTTATGACAATTAATTTTGATGTCTCATATTGTTGATATGATGTCACTGGATGAATCATGCAAAAGAAATAGATGGATAAATAAAAGAATCTCCGATTCCACTCCAATAATTTGGCAGCTAGTAATAATGGAGAAGGAAGAAAAAAAGAGCAAAAAATTACAAAAATTTTAGCAAAATATGTATTAAATATTGTCTGTTGTAGCTTCCATTCATTAGACCACCACAGGATTCTTATTTACAGGCATTTATTTGGTATGCTCCCCCTAATTAAGGGATAGGATTAAAATAATATAATTATAATGTATCACAAAGACAGGAAAGTACTTTTTTCCGCCTAAAGATTCTGTAAGCCAAAGACATCTACCTGGCACAGGTATTTGGCATCTTTGTTTGTAGCATAAAACATATGACTTCTATCATGTGTTTATAAGGATACAGATGATCTTATCTTGTTTAAAAAATGAGTGAAATATTTCACAGGCTTATTCTAAAAGTATGTCACAAATTTTATTCCACCTAGATTGTAGCCATAAAGCATCCCATGGTAGGTCTATTTCATTAAAATACAAGGAAATAAAAAGCTCTGGAGCTAAACTGTCCAATTGGTGATGTGGGTCACATGCAGCCCCTGAAGTGTTAGCATGCAGCCTCTGGGCTCCTGCCCTGATGGCCAGGAGAATACTGGAATGATGAAGCTAGGGTATGCAGCAAAGAAGGGAGCCCAGCAGCCTGCACAGAGAGGGGTTGTGTGCTCAGCTGGCTTGCAGGGGTAGAGGGGAGGTTCTGCTGTGCATGCTGGAAGTGGCAGCCAAGCTGCCTTGTGCAGTGGGGGGGAATGCCAGTGTAGCATGCATGGCTAGAAGAGTGGGGATCCAGGCTGCCTGCCTGTTGTGTGTGTAGCAGTGGGGCACTGAGCAGCCCAAGCAGTGGGGAACAAGAAAGGGTGCTACACAGCATGCAGACCCCAGATCTGTGGCCCCTGTACCATGGAGTCCCTATGGCATGCAACTACTGAGTCTGTAGCCCCCAGTTGCCTGGAAGTTGGACAGCCCTGCTCTGGAGTATAGAAACAAGTTACTTTAAAGATGGCATATTTTAAGTGGAATGCAAATACTGATTATGCTGCCAATAATATTATATAGCTAATGATGGCCAAAACTGAATTTCTGCATTAATAGTTTGTTTGTTTTTTTCTTACCTCTATGTTTTCCACCTTTTATCTAGCACCCTGTTCTCCGCTATTGGGCTCTTTGGTGCCAGTACTCATATCAACACCCACTGAATATAGTGCTGCATGCCTCCAAACCCCGGACACTGCTGATCATATATGCAGCAAAAGGTGGCAGTTCAACAGTGTAAAGCTTCTGTAATTTCCTCTCTTTTACCTCAGCTTTGAGAAACTCTTGTTGGATAAGTCAACATCCAGCAATTTTCTACTCTTTTACTCTGAAGGAATGTTCTTCTTTTCACTCTGATTGCAATTCCCTATCCATCTGGTGTGGCTGAAGAGTCAAAAGGTAGCAACTGAACTGCTGAACAAAAAAACTGAATCCCATTGTTTAGATTTTGAACAGTTTCATACACAGTACATGAAGGTCCAGAAATGCTGACCCCAAACAAGCCCCCCTCCCCCACACTAAACCTTTCTAAAGCACTTGCAGAAAATAATATATTAAAAACATTAGTAAGTACACATTTATAATACTATTCATGGTTCTTACATACATTCTGAATGTTCTAGTTCCGTATCTGACCTTATCAAAAACCCCAGCCCACCAGTTTTGTCAGTAGAAAGGTTCATTAGGCCCTGTCTGCTAAAAAAAACACTCTCTCTTTCTCTCCCTCCTCGCTCTTTTTTCCCCATTTTTTGGCAGCTACTTGGAATCTTGGGTGCATGAGTTTCAACTGGCTCAAAAAATGTTACTGTTGGAGATATGTTAGTAAGTGCCTATTAGCTGTTGTTTTGCTAAATCCTGCATTCTTGTATTCGATTGGTTTCTGCTTACTGAAAGGCACTGTCAGAGATGTATATTTAAATCAGCCCCAGAGTAAGCAACAAAACATGAATCCTAGTACAAGCCAATTCTGGCAGGTTGAGATAGTTAATCCTTCTTTGCATGAACAAAGGAACATTAAATGTCATTACCTTTGAGAACAGAAATATGCTGCCGACTCTCCCCATCTGCAGAGTAGTTCCTGAATTCGATATCTTCTCCATCTTTCAATTCAACCTTATCATAACCATACCAGCCAAGGAGCTCATTCATAGTGTTTTCTGCAAAGTTCTGAAAGAGAAGAATTACCTACTTATTTATGTAATCAATAATCATTTGGAATGAAGAGAGGCATGCATAAATCGAATTCTATTTGCAATGCACCATGAACTGCCAGGTTTGTCCCACCTCCTCCAGAATAATGTTCATTTTTCAAGTCAAGTATATAAAATGTAATGCATTTAAATCTCAGAATGACATGCATAATTATGACAGACCTTCATACACTTGTCATTTAAACAAAATAAGGAAAACAGAGGGTTATTTATGAAGGAATGTGTCAGAATTTCAAGTCAGTAATATTTTTAGCATATAGTCCTCACAAAAGTCTGTCTCATTATACCATAACATATTTAAGAGTATAGCAGGGAATTAATAGAAAACAAAGATTTTTTTCAGGTAACAGTTAGTTGATCTCACTATGCTGCAGTCATTTCAAATGGAATAAATTACTGACACAGTTATGATTCCTTAAGGTGGATACAAACCAGATCAAATAAAATCAGTGAAGATACCTTTAAAAAAATTACAAGCCATTACATAATGAGAGTGTTTTGGAAATCTTATCAAATAATAAAAATATCTATTTAATTTTTTTTTAATTATATACAGTAGTTATTTAAAACCATTTTGCAATTTTGTAACACCTCATTTCAAAACTATCCAGAAACAGTAATCTCATTACATTTAATTTTTCATGAAATTACAGCACATTGAACTTTATATCCCTTAATTTCTATTTTAAAAAAATACATACTTCAGGCTATGTGTCAACAAATATTTCTGTAGGAACTGCTAACCATCAGGCCAGAATTTCAGTCCAGTAAGTTTAAAATTTTGCAATCAGGTGGCAATATTATATGACATGCAGTGGTGTTATAGAGCTATTAATATGTGGATTTAGAAAATAAATGGCTGTATGAATGAATGTTCCTTCATTGATCATTTTGAAGAGATATGGTGACAAATCTGGAATAAAATGTAAAAGCCACAGTTACAGTATTTCCATTTGTTCTCTTCATCTCTTATCAACCTCTTTTCAACATCAGTTTGAAAATTACATTTTAGTATAAGAGCTAAACACCTGTAAAAGTCTTGATAGAGAAGCACTGTGATTCTGACAATTGGCACAAAACCATAAAGATATGACACGCACTCAGTACCAAACAAATGGCATGTGTCAAATCTGTAGGTTGCTAGATTTTTATCTAGTATCCACTTAAGTTCAGTGTTCAAACGGAATCCACGTGGGGATGGCACAGCACACTAGTACTTAAAAAAAATCCAGCAGAACAAGTCATGATTGCTTTAGCATTCATATCAACAACAGACATTCAGCTACACAATGTCACATGAGGACCTCACGGCTTTTGCTCATTCTTCATGTCCATATTACCAGGGATCCGGATTTTCCATTTCCCATGGAAAAACTAAAAAAAACCATGGATTGACTGAAAAAACCCCTGGATTTTTCATTTTAACAGAGAAATACATGGATTTTCCACTTTTGCGAAGAGCTCTCTGCAGGCTGGCAGAGTTCCAGCCTACCAGGGGCTGAGGGGAGTGAGAAAAGGGCAGTCAGGCAGGGCGGGGATTGAGTCCCCCATAAGGTGGGAGGAATGGAGGGAGTTGGGCAGGGCTGGCCCAGCCAGGTGGTGCAAGATGCCTGGGGACATGTGAGGCCACAGGGCGGGCGGGCGGGCAGGGGGCGGGGCAGGCTGCGGCCGTAGGTGGCTCATCCAGAGCGGGGGGGGGGGGGGGGGGGGGGCTGGCTCCCCACTGCTGCGTGCAATCCCAGGCGGCCAAGGGGAACACATGCCCCCCCAAATCTGTGTGTGGAGCAGGCACAGGCTGCTTGCCGCAGGCTCGAACTCCCTGCCCTGCTGCCATCCCCCCGGGGCCTTCACAGCCCGGTGGGCAGGACCCAGCATGGCAGGGCAGCTCACTGTCGCTGCAAGCCCTGCACCACCCTGGCAAAGCGTTCCCTGCCCAGCCAGCAGCAGCAAGGGTGGCAGCGTGGTGCCAGGTGGGCAGGGAGTGCTTCGCCACGGCAGCACAGAGCTCCTAGCGGTGGCAATGAGCTTCCCTGCCTGGCCCCAGTCTGTCCTGCCATGCCAGGTCCCACCTGCTGGGATGTGGAGGCCCCAAGGGAAGGGCAGCAAGGCAGGAAGCCCAAGCCTTCAGCAGGCAGCCTGCATCTGCCCCTCACCATGGACTCCATTTTAATCATGGATATTGGGGTTTTCAATCAGCAAATTTACGATTTTTTTAAATCAGAGAGCTTGTGATTTTTAAACAAAGAAAAGCAGGATCCCTGCACATTACATAGCTATTATTTCCATACACTGAATATTTTAAAGCAAGTGCATCAAATATCTAGCGCCTAGAGCCACATGAGGCTCCTAGGGGCTAAGAATTCTAGTGTGGGGCCTGCTGCCAAATTTTGGGCATGTTTCAATGTTGATGCAGTGAGCGATGGTTGTATTAATCCCTGCAGCTCCCTGAACCAACACAGCACCACTGGTCCATCACAGGAGGGGAGTTCCAGTTCTAGCCTGCAAGAAACCCCACAGTCCTGGTCCAGGCCAAGCAACTTTGATAGCCCTGCTTTAAAGCACTCATAAGCAACAAAGACAAGAACTTTGTACTTTTCCAAGAGTACTACCTAAGCTATTTCGCTAAGCACCTGTTTCATAGAAATAAGAATAGTAGTCACGTTGTACAGAGACTGTTCTGCACGTTTTTCCCTCTTTCACTTTTGCTTCATTCCTTTCCAGAGAGTGCTAGGCACATGAACTTCAACAATGTATTCTTCTGCAAACTTGGACTTTACATTTTATGAACAGCTTCAAAAATATATATGGTAGCAGCCAGCTATGTTTGACCTATGTCACTATTCCAGTTTGTAACAAATAGCAAAATAATGTCATGAGTTCAGTACCAAAACTGACTACCAGTTGTGATTTGAATAGGAATATTTCCACAATACTTAAAATCCTTCATGTTATTTTAAATACACTTCCCTTACAATGCTGAAATCCCAAACACAATGGCATTGTGTAAATACAAATAGAAGTTGATTGGAAACTGAATGTGAAACTACATACACCAGATTTGCCCCAAATGCAGCCTCTGAAATGAATAGGTCCTGGGGCTCCTGTAATGTAGCCTTAAAACTGCAGCCTTCCTTTGGTTTGCTAAATTTCAGGTACATAGACACAGGCCTGAGAAACTGATTTCTCACTAAGGACTCTATCTTGTCTGCCCTAACTTAAACCCAATGAGACCCAATTAATTCCAGTGGCTCCAGATTTGTCTCCTGTGGATGCTTCATATTTTGTTTTCATTGTTTATGTTCTTACCCATTGATAAATTTCTAATTAGGTGTCAAGGCACGTGTAAGTAGAGGCTCTATATATTTGTACTTTAAAAATAAAGTGTATGTAAATATATATGAAGATTAGTTGCAGCCTTTAAATTCTAGTCAAATTGATAGCTAAACTCTTATTGTCACGAAGATTAACCGAAGAAGCCTACTTGCACTGTTCAAGCCAATTGAAGCACAATAAGTGAACAGCATAATAGTGTAAATTAGATGAGATTGTTAAATTATTTTATTTTTGATAAGGCTAAGGGTCAGATCCTGTTTCTACAAGTCAGTAGGATTTTTGGAAATAATTTCTATGTGAGCAGTATTACTGTCTGTAGGTCCTATGATATTGGGAACAAAGTTAAAGAATTTTCTTAAAATACATTAGTTTGTCTTGACAGGGTCCTTTTGACTAAAGAACTCTTTTGAAAAAACACTCTCTCTGTAATTTAGCTTATGTATTATAGCAATTATTACTATATTTAAGATTTGTTCCGTTTCAGCACCTACAGCTGGTCTTCATTGCATAAACTGATAGCAGAGAGATGGTCCATACCCCAACGAGCTTACAGGTGAAGTTTACTAGTCCTTTCATGCTTTTTTGTATGCTGCCACTTGCACATGGGATGAGCTCCCTGTCACTGACTGCAAAAAGAATGCTGCTTTAAACACTTTTTGGGATGCCTGCATAATCTTAAGAATGGTTGGGTTCCTAGTACACTGAGACCATTCAGTTGTCTCATTGCTTCCTTGTACTCCCTCATCTATTTGCATCCATCAGTTATCTCTTAGTTTACATGGCAGCATTTTGAATGGATATAATTTGGGAGGAGAGGATAAGAGCAGATTTGTGAAGAGCAGATTGCTGGCAAGTCCAGGTGCAAAAGAAGGGCCTGAAGAAGAATGTCTTAGCTGTGTGGATAGATAGGAAGGGCCAGATTCTGGAGATATTATACTAAAGGATGGGGCAAGACCAAGGAACAACTTGGATGTGCAATATTAGAAAAAGGGATGAGTCAAGGATGTACTAGGTGACGATCCTTGTAGAAGGGGGAAGTTTGTTGGTGTTTTTCACAGTGTTTGAGAAAGAAGATTTTGGAAATATTCAGAGGAAGATCAAGAGTACCATCTTGGCTATGTGCAAGTAGACACTTGGATGAGATATTAAAAGACAGCTGAGATTTCAGCTTGACAGAAGACAGGTAGAAGGCATGGTATAACACAAGCTTTGGTGAACCCAAGCTCAAGTCCAAAGTGAAGATGTAGATCTGTTAGTTGATAGCATAAAGATTCTCAGAAATATTTAAAGCCATAATGTGGAGGACAGAGTTTGAAGATGACAGAGGCAACAATGTGTGTCTATGGAACCACAACACAAGAGCAGGGGAGAGGAAGATTCTGTAAACACAAAACTGAAGGAGCAGCTAGAGACCGGTAGGTTGAAGGAGTGGAAGGACCCACAAAAGACAATGAAGGACAAAGGTATTAAGGAGAAGCATGTGATTAACAATATAAAAGGCAGTCAACAAATTAAGGAGAACGATGGACTTGTTCTAAGCATAGGTCAGAAATTGGTCATCAAAGACTTTGATGACAACCATTTCAGTGGAGTCAGCAAAACTTTGATTGGAGGCAATCCAGGGCCAAGGACAAGAAATGTCACAAGTTCAGAAGTATCTGAGAGAGAGAGAGCTGAAGCAGTAGCTGGAGAAGGAAGTGGAACAAAGATGGTAATTTTTATCACTGGACGTACTCAAGTTTTTAGGTAGTTAGCTCTCACAGTGGTAGCAAACAAGCCATGGTAGCACGGAAATCAACTTGAGCTGCAAAAACTGCTTGAAAAGCTGGGTAAACATTTGAGTAGTTATCCTGCACTGAGCTCCATGCTATATAGTAGCTACACTGTTAGAAGTACCTGAACTACTTAATTTAAAGCTAGCTCAGGGAAGTTTGCATATACAGGCAGTCCTCGGACTTACAACACAATTGGTTCCTGAAAAACCACATCTGAAGTCAAAACATTGCAACTCGGAACCGATTTTCCTAACAATTTTCATAACAATGTTATAATGGGGGATTGGTCCTGAACCAAGGCCCGATGCCCTATTTTCACCAGAAATAACCAGGAATTTTGTACTCAATCAATTATAGATGAGTCATATAGCTACATTAACGTATTTATATTGTAAATAGCAATCATATTGATTTGGAAGGACTTCTTTGAGGTGACTTTGCTGGGCTTTTTGAAGGGTTCTTGGCTGGAGTCTTCTCAGGAGTCTTGGGTGCAGGTTTTTCTGGAGTCTTGTCTGCTTTGTTAAAGAAAGTGTCCAAGGAAGTTTGGACAGATGTTCTCCAGGGAGATGGGTGATGCAGCGAACTTGTTTGCTGACATGGCATGGCGTTGGATCAAGCGTTTTACAGTCAAAACTGACGTCATAAAGTTGAAACAGGGTGTCAATTTATAAACATTGTTAAGTACAAAAGGTTGTAACTTGAAACACTGTAAATTGAGGACTGCCTGTATCAAAACCTGTTGGTAATGAGAGGAGAAAGGAGGGAAGAGGGAGGAGTAAGGGAGAGTAGAGGAGACAGGAGACAGCAATAGCATAATAGGGTGTCAGGGGGTAACTGGGTCACCAGCCTCAAGCACTGACCCTAGTGGGGACACAAAAACAGTAGAAACTGTGCTGCTGGCCTGATCACTGCTGCCACCACTAGCAGTGCAGCCAGTGATGCCACCCCATGAACTTCTGCTAGAGGGTGTTCAAGCATTCAGTTACGTATCTGGGAGAGAGTAGGAGCAAGGAGATCAGGAAATGGGAGAGGATGGAGTTTAGGGATAGGAGGAAAGAAATACAGGAGGCACAAAACAGAGATAGGGTAAAAAGAAATGTGGGAAGAAAAAAAAAGAGAGAAGACAGAGGGAGTGAGGTCCTGTTGAATCTAGTCAAATATCTGCCTGAAGAAGTTATCTAGATCAGTTTGTTTTATTTTGGATGAATACCCTAAATAGAGATTTGATGGGTGACCCACGATGCCCAAACACATCTGCCCAAAAGGAGACTGAATACCCATTCCTGCTTGAAACAGAGTTATGGCAAATGCAAGCCTTTGATACATCACTGGAAAGCCACAGCAAAAATAGGCCTAGATACATAATTGAGTTGCATGAGGTGGAGACTTTTCTGTTTCAAAATAATTCTTTGCATCCCTCTGACACTTTCATATGCAGTTTTCATAAGGATATTCTGAACATGATGGTAAAGTTCACTTGACCAGGGTAAAGTCAGCATAAACAGACTTTATCCTGAAGGAATACATGGGGGAGGAGGTCAAGGTGATAAAATCCATTCCTAACCCCAGACCAACCTTTGGGACGATATGTACAATTGTTCCTTCAGCCACACAATAGAAACAGTGATTTTCTGACTTGTGTGCCCATATAATAAAATTATGGCATTTTCATCCAGCACATCTATATGCTAATGTCCACTCTGACCCATGTCAACCTAGGATTGAACTTGCTCTCTGGCATGTAGGGAGCAGAGCTTACATAGCTCCTCTGTCAGCAGGCCACAGCTGAAATGCTCTCCCATGGGGTTGGCATGGTTTAAAGGGCCTGATGCAGGTTTACCATCCAAGGGTGAAACTCATCAATAATTAGGTGTCTCTTCTGAAATTACATGCAATAGCATGGACCCCATGGTCCACAGAGACCTACTGAACTGCAGTGGAATTCTGTATGGGAGACTGCTACTAGATTTTATTGTAGGATCAGGGCCTTAAACTTCCCCACAACAAGAAGTAGGGAATGTTTATTTCACATTGGGTAAGCTGAGGCAGAGACAGGATAAATGATGCCTCTGGTCACACAGTAAAGCACTAACAAAGCTAAAACTTTGAATGCAGAAATCCTAACTCCACGTCCCTTTGTGCTCTATTAGACAACACTCAGTCCTTTGTCATGTACCCTCTACCCATTTTCCCAAATCTTTTGTTCTAACATTGATAACCTCTTGAACTGTAGTTCCAAGTGCCTTGGAACAGTCAAATTCCATGGGAATGTTAAGGCCAAGTCTCCTGGAATACTTTAGCTGACAGCGCAGGTGTGCAGCTGTGTGCTATCACAGCTGTTTAACTGCTAAGGATTTTACTAAGGTTTGCAATAAAGTCGTCTCATCTTTACCAGAGGAACTGGTCTTAAATTGCTGTAGTATTCCAGAGGCCCTTGGTTATATAATACCCCAAGGACTTCAGCTTCTAATGCATGTAGATTCTTTTTTGCCCTCAGAAGCCCCAAGCTGTGCATCACCATCTTACTATGGTGTACAACTTGCATGTTTTAACTGTATCATTTCCTTATTCTTGTACTGCACATAAATACTCTTCCATTTCCCTCTTAGAAAAACTAGATTATTATTATTGTTAGTAGTAGTAGTAGTATTGTTGTTGTTGTTGTTATTATTTTAGTTTGTTTTGTGAACTGCATCTTACTTCCTAATCATAGAAAGGAGGAAGATTTTGTGGATGTGGTTTTTTATATAGTACAACTTCCCACATTCTTTATGAGACTGACACTGGTTTTAGACCACAAAAAAATTATCACCTTTTACACTAATTCCCTTTTCAGGATTCATTTCATTGTAATAATATACATAAGATGATCTTGCATTACAGAGCAAAGCTTTCCCAAATTTTTACTTATTCCTATATTTTAAAAGAAAACTGTGCTTTTCTTTCCATTTTATATCTATTGCCTCTCCTTCTTTGTGAACCTTATTCACAGGGGGCAAGGCTTGGCTACACAGAGTGAGGCCTGGCAAACAGAGGCAGGAAATGCAGAAAAAAAATGGGTCTGTCAGACTCATTTTCTTTTAGGTTTTACTGCTGAATGTTTATATCAGATTTTGGAGGAAGCTTCCATTTCCTTACATGAGTGACCTACTGGATGTACAGTGAAAAAGAATTAACTTTTTACAAGTCTATAAAGGAAATAAAAATGTGGATATATTCACAACACAACCTAGATTGGTTTTTAATAGCCCTCTTTGCTCAAGTTTGTTTCCACCATCTTGCATTTGATGACTAAACAGCATTGCTGTCATCCAGAAAAGTTTTTGATCCTTTTATAAGTTTCCCTGTTCTGCCCCACCCATGTGTTAATGTTGTGATGTGGCCGTCATCCACCTCATGTATACAAATACTTAACACAGTTAACTGTTACTCCATTTAAGAAAATAGGTGAGGTACATTCAAACAAATAATGAAATTCACTTTGTAGCCATCCTTTAAAATTAATTCCATGCAGGCTCCATAAAAAACAAAAACAAAATCTTCCTGAATTAGGACAAATGAGAAGGTCTCTCTTTTTTTCCTTTGATAAATAAATATATTTTTGTCTTTCAGGGGAAAAGGAAGGAAGGGGTTTCTTCGGAATCTTTTTAATGTTTAAAGTTATCTGCCTCCTTCTGAGAGTAGTCAGAGTTGCAGTGTCTATCTCACTGCTTTCCCATTTTGACAGTGGTCTTTTTAAATGCCAAATGGGGAATATTAAAACACTACACTGAAGAATCTTTTGATGAGTTTACTATTAAACTATAACAGATGGGGCTGTCTTAAGCTCTAGGCATCAGAAATTAAGCCCAATTTTAGAAACAAATTACTTATTGAGAATATTTATAGATGGTAAACTTCTTGGGCACATGGAAGCAGCCCATTAAATTATAACACAGATTAATCACTAACTTTTCAAAGAAGTCAAAAGCATAGCTAAATTAAGTCTTGCTTGCTTAGGACAGTTTCCAATACCATGTATGTGTGCAATCCTATGAACTTATGTTTAATTATTTTTAAAAAGTATTTGAAAGCACCCTTTTCCTCACTCATGAGTTGTACTGTTGTCTGACAGGAACTAAGCACATAAAAGTAAGAGTGCATGTGGAGGCAGAGGAGGACTATATCTAGTCTCTGTAAACTGTTGTATTGATTAGACTGTAAAAATTAAATTAGTGTTAAAAAGTGTCAAATTGCCCTGATTACATTATACCCTGAATACAGCACATATTGTATTATTCACCAAGTAACAAAAACTGCTAAATGACACTGAGTTAATTTAAAAATAACTATTTGGGTTTTCTGGGGGGAAGGAGGAATTCCTAGTTGGTATACGGACAGCACGTGTTTCTGAAAATAGCTAGGAAATGTCATATGGGGGGATGAAAAAGGAGCATAAAAGAAAGACTGGGTAAAAAATTAGGGGAATGGGAGAAAGAGAGGGAGAAGGAGAGAGAAAGAGATTTATGAAGGTCACAGTGAAACAAAACAGTTCTATCTGAATATATTTTTCATTGAAATGTAATATGGGGAAACTATGCAGAGTCATGTAATTTTTGCACACAATGTTGTATCAAATTTAAATTTGTTACAACCTTCATGTACATTAGGCTAGTGATAACAAAAATGTAACTTAATATCTGGCATAATGAAACAGCAAGCAACATGAATTTCCAGTCATATTAAAGCTGAGCAGTAAGTGACATAACTGATGTAACACATAAAAACCAAGCAGCTCAGTTTTGGTGATCATTCTTGAGTAAATATGTGACTGTATCAAACATAAAATCTTGAAGGAAGTCTCTGTGATGAGGTAATTTTATTGCTCATTCATACTGCCTTGCATTGGCTGTACTTAAAATAGACACTTGTACCAATGGCCTTTTTATTACCCCAAGGAAAAAAAATCTCATACACACCAGTCCTTTTTCTTTCTGCTAGCAAAGGGAAGCAATTTGATCCAACGTGGGCTGAAACCTGAGTAGGTCACTGTACACCATGATAAAATTCCCTAATCCCTGAGCCAAATTTCCCTGAGGGGGCCCTCCTACTATTCCTTCACTTTCCAAGCTGACTTTTCCATTCCCTCTCTCATCTTTCCCTCCCCTTCATCTCTTTCATTTCCCCTACCTTAAAGCCTTGATATCTGATCTGCTGCTGGTACTCAGGTTACAGTTTTTACAGCTTAGGCTGTCTATTGCTGTATACATTCCTTTCTTTCTGCTCTGCCGTGATTACTTACCAGAGCTTATTTTACACTGGTCCAGATGAAAGCAGTGCAGATGAAGGGAAACAGTCAGGCTGTTTGAGCATTACAGATATGAACCTATACAAAGGCACATTGTGTTCCCTATGACATTTTGTTGCAAACATTTTATACAGTGTGACTAATTTATGTTACTGTACTCTTTGGGTTTAAGAAAATACCAATTAAACGTGTGTGTGTGCATGTGTCAGGGAAAACAACTGACCCTCCCAGGATTTTAGTGTTTTAAGTGGCATAAACATAATTTCTTAAATACAGCAGGCAATTCCAGGAGCCACCCAGTCCTATTAAAAATGGGATCCCCCAGCTTCACAGCACAATGTGCACTCCAAAGTGTGATTTGCTTTGTGAAAGCTTCTGTCCCCTCTCACCTTACCCCAAATCAAAAAGAAAAAAAAATGAGGCTCTGCTCTCAATTTCAGTTCTACCATTCCCTAGTTCCCAAGTTCATTGTTTGTGCAGTTGAAATCAGAGGTTTGTAATGTTAAGCAGTTACCAATGATTAGAAAAAAGGACAAACTTCCTACACCAAGGTGAATGCCAATGCTTAATACCAAAGAATTAGTTTTAAATTGTGTAATTTTTCTCCTTCACACAATGTTGTTTTTGTTTCTTCCTCACCATTTCAGACAAACATCTGTTATACTGTAGGAGAACAACTATCTCCCAAACCGCTGAGTGTGCCTGCAGCCAAAGTAAACAAAACAAACCCAGAGGATCCAGCACAGTCAGCCTTTATATCCAGCCAGGATAACATTTCACATGTTTTGATTAAAATTAGCTAATTTGCAATTCTAGAACCTATGAAACTTAAAAGCTACAATCCATATATATCGCATTCAGCGATGCTTTGGAGGGCTACAGCCTAATGTGATGGATTCCTGCCCCTTCTTCTCTACCCCCACCACCAAAGCCTCCAAAAAAATGAACTAGCTGTGATTCTGGTGAGCGATTCCTGTTACTACCCGGTGCCTATCCAGAGCCCCATCAGAAAAGTAGTCTCCCACCCAGCAGTAACGTCCTTGGGATTGGAATCCAGAGTGGTTTGATTCTGAAAAGATGCCATTGACGTGCAGGGCAGTTCTCCCTTATTTTGTCCATCCCGCTAATGCTACCCTTGTCCACAATTCCAGTTCTGGTGTGCCACACAGACAACATGAAAAAGAAAGCCTACCTTAACTGGGAGAGAACGCCTACCTCAAATTAGTAATGCAGCTGGAAGAGGATTGTGTTTTCCCATTGAATTTTATGGGTAGAGATCAATGCTATATAACAAAATGGTCTTGTTAATAGATATGCATATATCTGTCTTCTGCATAATATACATAGTATACAGGCGTCTGACATTTTCACAGCACTACTCCACTTACGTTTCATTTTCATATGAATTACCCGCTTAAACGACAGCAGTTGTATCTTATAGCCAAACTATTTTGTTTTAAAATTACTTTGTGCAGCAAGTTTAAAAGAAAAAAAAACTAAATAAAAGGAAGTTCAGCTGAAATCCTCCAATACGTATGACTTGTCTGCAACTCCGGTGCAGAAGTGTAAAATAAAGCCAGGTCAGGGAATAGACGTATAAAACAGACGCACAAAATGGGACGAGTCCAGCCTGGATAAAAGAAGTCCTGCAGTGGGTTTGTCTGTGATCGCTGCCATTCCAACATCTGGAGGGGCAGCCTCCAGCGCTACCTCTGGAGCACAGCTGGATTGGCACAGTTTCCCAGCAGAGACAGGACACCCCTCGGAACAATAAATAGACTTCTAGCAAAACCAGCCCTTGGACAGCCTGCTCTCAACAACACCTCGCTGCTTTGATTAACTGTGAAGTGAGGCGAGAAAGAAAAGAAAGGGGGGTGGGGGGGAAGGAGTCCCTATATCTAAGTACAGAATGATGTGCAGCTCAGACTATAACATTTCACTCTGACAATTTAATTACACGCCTGCAGCTGGCTACTGAAAAGGAGAGAAAGACACTGCTTCAAAAAGCTGTCCCTTCTTGCTTAACTTTAGCTACCTGAGAGGCTTGGAGGACAGTAGGGGGTAGACACTGCTCAGCCCTGGCACCGGAGAAGCTGAAAACCCCATTAAGAGTTGCTGGGGGTGGAGGGGAGGGGGGTTACTTTAATTAATTAATTTTGGGGTTGTTGTGGTTTGGTTTCAAATAAAGAAATCCAAGCCGGTCAATGACTAGGGCTTGCAAGCTGTGAATTCGGCTCTGTTTTCAGCCCAGGAGGCGGAGTTGAGACACATTCAGTGGATTCCCCCCCTCAAAAAAAAAATGACAAGAGGTCCTTTCTTATTTCATTTCCATGCAGGAAGAAGGGAGAAGGGGGAAGGGGGAAAGGGGACACCCCTCCCCCCGCCCTCCCCATCGCAGGCACATACCTTCATCTCTTCATTGATTTCCCTTTTCACCGGGTGAGCCGGCTTCCTGCTTCGTTTATTTTCTGGAGGTCTCCCTTCTTTCTCCATTTCTGCCATTTTTTGTGTCTAGTGGGTAGAGATGAAATGGCTGCTGGTGTTCTGGGGGGGTTGGGAAGGAGAAGAGTGTGCGGGGAGGTGGGGGCTCAGGGCCGGGAGAAGGCGTCAGTGAGTGTCGGAGGAGCAGGCAGCTGTGGGAGGGTCGGGGGATGCAGCCGGGCTGGGTTTTGGATGCCCTGTCGAGTCAGCAGCCATCTTCTGTCTCCCCGTCTGCCTGCATGAGCAAGGGAGAGACCCGGGTGTGTGTGTGTGTGTGTGTGTGAGGCAGAGGGAGGGAGCGAGCGAGCGTGTGCGTGCGTGCGTGCGTGAGTGAGTGTGTATGAGTGCGAGTGTGTGGACGGGAGCAAGCGCCACTGAGCGAGCCGGCCCGCTCCCCGCGCGGAGCTGCGTGCCGGGGGGGAGGCGGGCGCGGCCCCCGGCCCAGGCGGCGGGCGGGGCTTCCTCTGCCGCCGAATCGGCCGCTCCGGGGGCTGCTCGGGCTCCTCCTCGGCCCCGGCCCCGGCCCCGCCGCCGCACAAAGACCCCGCGCGGCGGAGCCGAGGGCAGCAGGTCGCCGGGGGCTGCCCCGGGCGGGCACACGCGGGCCCTGCCTCTGCTGCCCTCCAAGCGCGGGTTTGCCTCTCACCCCGCTTCCCCCTCCTTCTCCTCCTAACTTCTTCCCAACTTGGCTGCCGGAGCCGGGAGCGGCCGCCTTGTGCCCCCCCGCGTCCGGGAAACGCGGAGGAGCCGGCGTGAGAGGCTGCCCCGGGATGCGCTTCCCCGCTCGCCCCTGGCCGCCGCTGCGGGACGGCGCGGGCCCTCTGCCTCCCGCCTTCTCGCTGCCCTCCGGGCGCGCGGGGCCGGCACACCGCGCACTCCCATCATCTCTCTGGCGGGAGCGGAGGTGTTTCTGGAGCTGAAAGCACTGACATTTGCCAGGGCGAAAAGTTGAGCAGAGCTCTCTTGGCTCCTTTCGTGACACCAAGGAGCCTGCGCGGTTCAGATGGCACTGATTAAAGACACGAAGCTACCGGCCTTTCTCCCCCATCCCATCCCCGCACCCTCCTTTCTTCCCCTTCTTCTTTTCTCCCCCCCATCCCATCCCTCCCTGCACCATCCCTTTCTTCCCCCACCCTTCTTTCTCCACTTGCCCTCCTTTCCTCTCCTCTGCATCCTCCTGTCTCCCCCTGTCCTCCCTTCCTCCCTCTTGCAATCTCCTTTTTCCGTCTCACTTCCTTTCTCCCCCTTCTTCTCCCCCATCCTATTCCTTCCCCAGCACCCTCCTTTCCCTCTCTGCACCCTCCTTTTCTCTGCCCTCCTTGCACCCTCCTGTCTCCTCCCTCCCTGCACCCTCCTTTCTACCCCTGCCCTCTCTTTCTTCCCCCCTCACACCCTCCTTTTTCCCCTGCCCTCCCCCTGAAATAAAAACCCACACAGATTTGGGGACATGTGGTCCTTTGGCTGGTAAGGTGTTGATACGAAGTACTAGCCACCTTTCCAGTGAGAGCCAGCCCTATCCTGAAACAAAACGGTTTCTCCTCTTAATCACGGCCCAGAAGAATTAAAGGAGAAGTTTGGAAAAATGCAACAAACCAAACCCCGCATCTGGTCACTGAAACAAAGCGGCAGAAACACGCAAGGGCTATTTGTGCAAGGTGCTCTTGCAGTGAGCACTAGGCAACAATCGAGCTGCACAAAAGCAGGCCCAGTAGGGCTGGATCCTGGATTTCACTGGGGGTGTTGAATGCGGAATGAGCAGGCCTTGCATGCACAAGTACTAAACTGCAGGAAGACACGTAAAGATTTTTATATTTACAAAGAAAAAATCTTTATGGTCTCTAAACCAAGAGTTCTGGAGTTTTGCATTTCTTTCTGTTTCTAGAAGCATCTAATATAGGGGCTAAAGGGGTTGTTTTGCAGTATGGCATAACACAAGTATTAACATGTGGCGCCCCTTCCTTCAATGAGAGTTTTGACTACGGCTGTTTTCCTGTCCCGGGGCTGCAGGATTTGGCTGAGCACCACTTGAATCTTGTGCTACCAAGTCTAAAATTTGATCCCCAGGGGTCCATGACAAGAAACTGTGGCCTGGAGGAAGGAATTATGGGTTTTGTGGGCTTTCCATGACCTGTCTCTTCTAGGATGTTAGATCATCCACAGTGGGGAAGGAAGCAAGTGAGACGTCTCATCCACTGTCAGGTACTACGAGTTCAGCAGTGCTAAACGGAGCACTCAAAGTGCAGGTAGAGAATGGCTTGAAATATGACGGTTTGGATGAAAGGTAAATTTGGGTTCATGGGTGTCCTTGGCGGTCCCCCTGACTAGCAGCGTGGACCTAGCCTATGTTCCTGGTCATTCAAGACAATGTACTATTTGTCTTTATATCTACTACTGACTTTTAACGTATCTTTTAGCAATAATCATCTCGTTATGGTGATCATATTTTGGCCTCTGTCAAGAACGTGAATTAAAACTATAGTATTGTTTCCTTTCCTTTGTATATGATTGGAAAATAGTATTTTCAGTGATGACATACAGCATAATTATATCAGTTCCTATTAGCCTAGCAAAAAAAATCAGTTTCAGGGATTCTGGTATTCAGAATGCCCAAAGTACATATATAAGATTGCTATAATTTTTTGCCTGAAAACTCAGTTTTAAAAGTAATTTGATTATGAATTGTTGCTCTCGGAACTTGAGAGGCAAAAGCGAAAAGGAAGGGATAATTTAATATTTAATGGCGGCTTATCAGCTTAATAAGAAGAGAGGGGTAGTTAGCTTTGTTAATCTGAAGTTGGGCAGAAGGCAGGGCAGGGTAGCATCATAAGGTGTGTCCAGACGTGAAGGCTTGTGTGGTTTTTGGTGTCACAAACTTCTTTATGCCGCCATAGGCTGCATGCGTTGCACATTAAACTGTGCAGGCACTACTAATTTGCAGTGGGGGAGGGGCAAAATTAGCAGTTTGCTAATTACCACATTGCTCATTCCCTGGTAGCTAAAAAAAAGACCTCAGAAAAAAAAGCAGCGCAAAGCACACAAAGATAGCATGTGCCAGGGCAAACATGGAGATGGGGAGCAGACAGCCAAGGACCAGCCCAGGGCTGCCTGCACCCTGCTTTCCACATTCTGGTCCCTGGCTGGCTGGGGCTCAGGGTGACTCAGTGCAGGGGCTGGCTGCCAGCTAGCCTTATGCTGAGGCAACCTGTGCCCCAGACAGATCCCTCCCCCCACCCCCTGCAGCACATGGAGTCCAGCTAGGAGCTGGACGTGGCCTGCAACAAAGGGCACATGCAGGGGCATGTTCTGCGGCACAAAGTAGCAGCACAAATTTGTGCCGCTACTATTTGTGCCACTCCAAACGCATGCCTCCGCTTGTCTGGACATGGCCTTAGAGCAGGGGTGAGCAATTCTTTTGGGCGGAGGGCCACTTACTGAGTTTTGGCAAGCCATCGAGGGCCACATGACAGTCAGCCAGGGGCAGATAAATATTAATTTTCTAAATTTTTTAGGGGCCCCACGGGCCAGATAGAATGGCCTGGCGGGTCGCATTTGGCCCACAAGCCGCATTTTGCCCACCCCTGCCTTAGAGTCTAAAGAAGAAGAATTAGGACATCAGAATCTAAAATCTTTTATTTTTTAAAGTTTACAATGGAATTGGAATGAGCATCTCTCAGCAAAATTATATGAAAACAAATTCACCTTAGAAAGCTTATAGCTAATTTACTGTATTTACTAAATTGTGAAAGCACATATTTTTAGCATGAAAAAATTGCATTTTTAGTAAAGAATCCTAGCCACTCTAATGGCTAAGAGTGCTCATCATTATCCTTCAGTCATATATATATATTTGTAGAATTTGTCTCAATTCACATGCATATATACATGCAGGCCTGGGGCCTATAGCTTTACAAAAACAGTCCTGGACCAAGGGTGAAATCCTGACATTATTGAAATCAGTGGGAGTTTTGTCATTGAATTCAGGTAGCCTAGGGTTTCATGCAAGATTTTAACTTAAGATCTGGTATAGGACTGGCTAGAAGACAAGAATCTTATTTCACAAAAGAACCTGAGGTTTCAAACCTTTTTCCATTCCATCAAAGAAGAAAAAAGTAAGCTTTTGAATAATTTTGCAGAAAACCTGAAAAGAAGGGGAGGACGCTGGTCCAAATCCATACGCTGCCTGATTAGGAGCTAGATTAGGGATTTAAAATCAGATGTCCCACATCCCAGTGGAGTGACCCACCTGAATTATAAAGTCATGCTCTTGTTCTCTCCCTCCCTTCCTTCTGTTGGAGGTGTTCTGCTTTATTTAAATAATTATATATTAACTGAGCCTGAAAAGACAGTCTGTGACATTATTATAGAATTGTAGAAAAATTGGTTGGAAGGGATATCAGGAGGTCAACTATTCCACCCCTTGCTCAAAATAGGACCATCCCCAAGTAGATTACAGCCTGGTGGTTACAGAACCACCTTCAGTGCCTAAGTTCAAGTCCTTGTTCTACCTTATTCAACAAAAAAACCCTTTAACCCGGTCTTGTATATGTTAGGTGAGTTCCCTAACCAGACTATTTGATATTCTGAGTGTTTGCTCCCTCTCCAGAAGTTTATGCTCTGGCCATAGGTTTGAATTTGCAGTTTCCCAGAGTCATCTGCAATTGCAAAACACAAAATCTGTGTAAATAGCAGGTGTAAATGAATTGCCCCTGAGTTTAATCTGTAACCTGCTATTTCTATTTCTCTTTATTGGATTTATTTTCTTTAAACGGTACTTGTCCATTTAGTCAAGGTACCCTTAACCTAATGTAAAAATACCCACTTCAAAGTAACGTTTCAAGATAACTAACTTCTTCAATTTAAAGAAAATAAGTAAAAAGGCAGATTTCCCAGTTTATACATGTGAAAGCAACAAGTTGGTCTGAAAAATCCAGCAAAGGATAGATGTATCAAATAATGTTTAAATGGCAAAATTTGTGGACCCACAAACAAATCATGTTGGATTTTGCTTGAACTCTATGATAAAATTGGGCAAATCATAATAATTACCACAGCAACTTCATTATCCCATGGCAATATAAAGTCCCAGGTTACAGTCAGGAGGCAATTTGGGAACACAGCTCCTTGTCCCTTAGAGAAGTCAGGAAGGAGATCCTGTTCCTCCCCCTGACTTGGGTGAGTAGCACTCCCCTACATCTCTCTTTCCTCCTTGGCTGGTGCAGTGAGAGCTCCCCCTCCTGTCCCTATCTACTTAATACACCATAAAATGCATCATGGAACCTGCTAAGACATGTATTTATATTTTCACCTACACTGGTGGGAATGTAAAAGAAGAAAGTATCCAGTGGAGACATTGTGCATGTTACAGTCAGGGAAACTCAGCTAAGAGAAGTATTTTCCCGAAAATAAAATGACTTGGAGAGTAGTCATTTATCTCTCCAGATGCATCTCAGTTGTGTTGAAAATCATACAGGGTACTCACTAATGACCTAGATATTTACTAATATGCTGCTCATTTTATCATATACGCTTAAATGTCAATCTCTGTGTTTTCTATTTTGCTTAGCCCTTTTCTTAATACTGGCTCTTTCTGACAATATGCCATGTCATGGAATTATTTATGACATTAACCACAAAATAAGTATATTCATTCAGTAAAATATCAGCTGCCAACCTTTTTTCCTTCAGCCACTTTTACACACACAGAAACACACATGAATCTCTCTTTATGCCAGACCCACCGCTTACACTCCACTAATACTATTTTACAGTTATACCGGCACATTCCAGTCATTCCTGCACATGGATGAATGCCCACAGCATTACTCTCACACAATCATGTCTGTAGATCCTGTTTGGCTTTTCCTTAGCTGATTGGAAAAAGACTTACAAAGTGTCAAAATGTAGCCTGAATTAAGCAGAATACAGATGGCAGTTGAAGGGAAAACAATGGAGGTTTTCCAAAATTGTTAAGCTGGGAACAGTTTATAGGTATTTTCCTGTGGACATACATCATAGAAAATTCTCACTTTGCTTCAGAATGTCAGAGGTAGATCTGTGCTGATCCATGGCAAGATTTGGCCTCACAGTTGTTAATTTCTGTTAACTTTTTCTGCAATCATTAAGATGTCAGTCATGGAATAACTTTCTGCAAGTTACTAAGTCTTCTTCTTTTACGTTTCTTACTCTTCTTTTTTCTCAAGTTCTTTGGTAGCTTTGAATTTTTTTTACTGAAATTTTGTATTTTAACTCTTAGAGCTAATACATAACTGTTTGGGATGCTTGTGACTGGTTAGATTCTACTTGTAGTAGAATAATATTGGCCAGGTATGCGCATAATTGCTAGAAGTAAATTGGAGGAAGAGGGCCCTCTGATATGTTGGCCAAATAGCCTAGTGGTTAAGGTACTTGCTAAGGGAATGGGGGGGGGGTCTGGTTTTCAAATTTCCTCATACACAAGGGATTTGAGACTATGTCTCCCACTTCCTAGCAGAGTATTCTAACCATGAGGCAATGGGTCAAGCTTTACCCAGACTGTTCTGCAGTCCTCCTCTGCTCCACTGGGCAGCCAGGTGGGGAAGATGCATGGAGCCAGAAGAGCAAAGTAACAGGAAAGTGGCCCATTAAGATGCATGCTGTGCTGGACAGGAGGGATGCTGGATTCAGTTCCAGGCAAATTTGGGGCAAGTTTAACAACTATGGGCTAGCTACTAAGTTTTATTTTTAAACTTGACAGTTATATTGTTTCAGTGAAATGTAAGAAGGTTATAGCATGCAGAGTGGGGCAGTACTTTATGTATTTTGGACCAATCCAGAGTCCTGAAATAGGGCTAAACTCTCCTACTTCTGTTTATCCATTGTATTCAGTAACTATTAAATCAAAGCGAAGAAAAGGATTAGGGCCCCTTTGCTTCCAGGGCAGCATCCATCTCACTGGGCCCTTTTCTACCTTGCTCTTCTCCTGGCTGCCCAATGGACTAGCTTCAATAGGAAGACTAGAGAGAGCTCTGGGCAATGCCTAGCCCATGGCTTGATGGTTAGAGCACTCTGTCAGAAAGTGAGATGCAGGTTCAAAGTTCTGCTTAGTGAGAAGGGGACTGGAACCTGGGTTTCCTGCCCCCTAGTAACCATTAAGCTAAAAGGTAGGAAGGCCTTCCTTCTTCACCTCCTGCATCAAACAGTGGTTAGTCATGGTTTTCCCACAACCAGTGTTTCAGGACTTACATAATATTGCAGGAAATCCTGTTGTGGCCTGGAGCTTACACACCCAAAGAGCCTCATGGGCATATTCAGAAGGGAACCACATGGCACACTTAGCTACCAATGCAAACAGAATCCAAATTCTGTGTAAGTGCCAAAATGCCTCTCATACAGATACATACATGCTGTTTAGGTGCATAAATGTGAAAGATCATTTAGCCTTAATGTTTCATACAGAAAAAGTGGTCAAAACCATTTTTTCCTTCTTTAGCATCCGCGCACACCAGTGCCATTAAAGGCTGTGCAACACCAGTCTTTAAAGCACAAGCACAAGGCAAAGCCTATAAAACCCAAATAAAACATAAATAGAGGGCCAAACTTGCCAACCAGTATTGACAAAATCTAATGAAATTTACTATGACTGCTCTTTAACCCCAGCTATGGACAGTCAATAGTCAGGTGTGGGGATGGCATGGACAGGAGACTAAAGTCTGTCACACTGGATCTGAACTTGGCCATGGTGAGCTACACGTCTCCAAATGTCATCACTGTGAAGGACTGTACCTCAGAATTAAACTGTGAATCTTCAAACAGCTTCATTTGTTTTAAAACAGCAGCCTGCTATCTCACCAACACAGACTGTTAAGAGGATATTACAACCATGCTCTTCTTTCTTCATTAGTTGCCCATTAGCAACTATTTCAAAATCAAGATTTTGATCCTCATTTTAAAAACTGTCCATAGGATTGGCCCAAGTACATAAGAGACTTCCCCACTTTGTTACAATCTTCTTACAATCCACTGGCATAATAGAACTGTCAAGCTTAAAAGTGAAATTCAGCAGTGCTTTCTCACTAGCTGACCTATAGGCGTGAAACTTATCCACAAAAGGCCACAGAATGGCTATGAATCTCAGAGTGTTATAGCCAAGTGTAAAGTTCATGTATTCGATCTGTTATTTTTCCATACTCAATACCACAATGATGAGCATGGTACAGGAACTTGAAGAGACTTAATTAGAAAGAGGATGGAGTGTTTGGACTGAGGATGAATCAGAAAGCTCTCTAATTCTTCTAACTCCTACTTTTAAAAAGAGATCAGTTGTAATGATGGACTTCTCAGAAATCTATTGCAGGAAACTTTATGAAATTCCATCCCTAACATTTTCTCTTTCTCCCTTTTGACTAAAGGAACAATTTCTTTTTTCCTCTTTTCCACTGTGAAAAGGGGATGCAAAACTTACAAAAATTCAGTATAGATTTATGCATTTATCTAATAATCCTATATTTCTCTATTGACTTTTGTTGTATGACACAGTATGTCAAATGTGAGGAACATCTGTCCTATAAGGGAAAACAATTATGGGTTCTTTTTGTTTATAAAAGTCAATCTGGAATTTCTGTATCCTTAATTTACTTGTCATGCTTTCAAACAAATTACATCATTTTGTCTAGGCTACACCACACATTTTACATACAAGAGTCTTTATACAGTAGGCTATTCAGTTCTTGCAAGAACCTAAAGAAACATGCCAAAACATTTAAATTGACATATACTAAATTACTTAGACAAGGGTAAAGTTAGAAATCAGGATTTGACATGTCATTACTCAATGATGACTTTTCTACTGCAATGCCTACTTTCCTGCCAACTCCTCAGTGAAATCCTACATGACATGTGATTCAATTTCTTGATCTTCTCAGTTATATTTACATGAATTTTACACAGCCTAATATATTATGGCACTGCATTTACATCACTGTGGTTAAGAAGTCTGTCAGAAAAACCCTATTTCAGGAATGCATAACTTTGTAGAAATATATTCACATGGTACATAGTTTTAGCCCAGGAAAATGTTCTTTACATAACAGCTTTGAATAAGTTTTGAGCATCATGATTTCTTTTACAACAGTTATTAATGCATTATTATTACTACTCTTATTTAAAAAAATACTTTTCTGATTTGCATTTTTTCTAAGAAAAACACATATACCACAACAACAACAATATATAATAGTTGATTTGCTTAAGGGCATTCCTACAAATTCTTATTCATGTGACTAAGAACATTTTCTGTGGATCAGGTTTATATATATTAACTCCCATCTAAGGACAACAAAGTATTTTATAAACATTAATAAATTATTTTTTCACAACATGCTTCTTTCTGGTTGGGTTAAGCCAGGGATCTATGCACGACCCAACTAGGGATCTTATTATCCATTCTCAAACTGTGGAATGACATTTTGGGGGTACTCTGGGGTGAGAGAAGATTTTTTAGGCTTTGAGAGTTGCCAAAATTTAGTATATTTTGATTGTTTTAGGGTCAAATCTCACTACTATCACCAAGGTACTGTCATGCATTGTACTTCTGAAGTGTTTGGTACCAAAACAGTGCCAGATGGTGGACTAGGTAAACCAGGGTACAGCCCTTTGCCACTCAGATCCCAGGATAACCAGACATCTTGCTTCTGCCTTGTCCCTCAGCAACTGTCTCACAACCTTCCCCAGCCAGTGACCTACAAACCTTCTGAACAGGAGACGATAAATGGAAGTGGCAGATTTATCACATTGCTGCACTATTACAGTTCAGTGGATTCATCACGGCCTCCATTGGCTTTCCAGGTAGATTGGAGTTCACCCAGGGCCCTGTTCATATGGAATCCTCTGGCATCCCATCAGTACTGGGTGGAAGAATGGGGACAAAGAGCCTTCTCTGGAGGTCTTTCCTGAGAGTTTCCCTTTCCACTGGACCCTCTGAATTAGAAGATTGAAGAGATCCAAAAAGCTGAATTAGTGGCAGTAGTAGATAAGGGTCTCCCCTTTGGCTGCCTGCAGAGGAACTGTTTCAGTAAGTCCAAGGGTCAGAAGCAGGATATCTGGTTATCCTGGAAGCTGAGTGGCGATGAGATGTACCAGATACTATTGCCTGAAGTACCTGAGAACTTCTCTGAACCCTGCTGTACCTAATCTACTATCTGGCACTGTTTAGGTACCACAGCACTTCAAAAATACAACAGTGGATGATGGTAACTTGGTGGTAGTTGTGGGCTTTGAGCAGTGAACCCCCTGAAGAGCAGACTTTCTCAGGCTCCACAAGGTCTGCTCCAACTTTGTGTGATATCCTCACCACACAAACCCTAGGAATTCTAGCCAAGGGTTTATTGTGCCTCAGAGTTAATCTGGCCAAACCTTGTCCATAGGATATATTAATGATTATTATAGTCCTTTTACAATTGGGAAACTAAGGCAGAGAGAGATGAAGTGCCAAATTCTCACAGGCTGAGTCACTATCAGAACCTGAATTAGAATTGAGATCTGCTAACACTCACAGGTGTGGTCTCTGTATTAGAATATGCCATCTTTCCACCAGTCAAAAAATTAATTGGGGTCAGCACTGAACCAATGTGTCCATGGTTCATTCCTGCACCATAAATGGACTTAGAAGGGTTGCGTGGAATTTACCAAAGATAGACTCTGCCCCCACTGGTAAGCAAATCATTCAATTTGAAATAACTAAAACTGTTTTTAGGCTTTCACAGATTCCCACAAAATCAAAAAAAAAGTCAAAATTAAAGGCCAGCTTGTGCACAAATAGAAGGTAAGAATGATACAAGTTTCTTTGGGTTGTTGTGGCTGTCCTGGGAAGTGAGTGCTTGTCCTTTAGAAGAGTGTGGAAAGACAGTGTTTAATGCCCAGCAGAGCACAGGGAAAAGCAGGCTGAGATGGCAAGCACGAAGAAGAAAGGCACGAGCTCTTCATGTAGTGGAAGGGCATAGCTGGTACTAAAGCACAGGAAGATGACGAGAAAATAAAGATGGCCCTCAAGAGGAGGAAATCAGCCAAATGAAAGCAAACAGCCTGGCTAGTTAGGAAATGAGCCTGCATAGTTAATGAACACAGAAAGGAATGGAATGAAATGGCAAGATATACAGCTTATGAATTGGATAACTGTGGAGGTGGCTGAATAGGTTAAAGGTCTAAGGCTGTCTCTGTGCCAAGCTGCAACCTAACATCTGGATTTTGGTGTGTCACTACGTACAGCTCTGTAGCCCAGATGCCTGAAAAGGTGTGCTGATAGGACAGTGGGTTCCACTTTTACTATACAGAATCCTTGAGATAATCAGTTTTTCTGGCACCTGAACTACATCATATTGGAAAGATATTAAAAATGGGATTGAGCATATTATCCTTACTCACATTTATTAATATTTGCCTCATTCAAGATGTCTGCTCACATTAAACTCTTTTGAGTAAGGGTTGCAGAACCAACCCAAAGGTTTGTACTTTGCTCCCAAGCAGGTTGTTCTCTGTGGTCACTACCATGTGAAACTGACTACAGATCAGTGTCACAACCAAATTAAGTACTGCCCATGCCACAAGCAAGAAATATATTAATCAAAACAGGTTTAGTCTATACAAGGTAACTAACCTATACAAGGACCCAACCCCTGCCCAAGAGATTGCCCGTTGCATCTGCCACGTACGAGAGGGCGGGGAAGGAACACCCCCCGACAAGTTTAACTGTCCGACCATGGTGCCCCAGTCCCCCAGTCACAAACTCTTCACCCAGCTCCGTGAAAACTTGGAGACGGAGGGTCGCACCACGACCAAATGGGCAGGCCCCAAGTGGAAAAAAGGGAAAATGATTAATGTTCTGTTCCGCGCATTTGTTAACACAACGCGCGATATTGAAAATTTGAATAGCCAACTTCTGACCCTGGGAAAAGTCGCAGCTGAAAATGCTGCTGCGCAGCAATCACCTACACCATTGCCCCAATATGGCGCCGGCGAAAAACTCAGCTTCTTCACAGAATCGGAGAAGAAGGGCAGAGCTTCAGAAAAGGACATGGAGGACAGAGTTGTGGGAGGTCCACAACTACCTCATTCTCTACGGGAGTGCAACGGGGCGGACCCAACGGCTCCAACCCCGGAACATCAGCTACCGCCTCCCTATGACAAAGAAAAAAAACCATCCAAGTTAATATATCCCTCCCTACCAACGGAGAATCCGCCCCCACCGATGAAGTCTTCGCCGACTTCCATGAAAACGGCCTTCCCTATCATTGTTACAAAATACACAACGGATCCACAAGGCGTAACTCACGCTACTTCCACCTACCGCACCCGTAACCGAACAGAGATGCAAGATATTTTTCAGCTATCAAAATTTAAATCAGGAGAAACCCTGGCGATTTGGCTTGGCCGACTGGTAGTCAAATTTGGCTCAGAATTACTGGACATGGAAGAGGCCAGCTTCCTCATCCTCAAGCTGCATGGAGTGGAGGACACGCCACCGACCGCGGCCCAATCATGAAAAACCAACACTGGGCCATACCACTCCCTGCGCTTCTAGCCCACCAAATCGTGAACAAGTCCCACCTGTGGCACAATGACCGCCCGGAAATAGCGTCGGCAGAACAACTTTTATTAGCAATAATAGGAACCTCGTGCTGCACATGGGACGGGGGCACACAGCCGATGGGTATTCAACACAACAGGTTCGGCTTGACGGAGCAACAGGCCGCTGGGCCGTGGCCACATAGATTCCTAACGCAACCTGGAATGGTTCCAATCACCCCTGAAGCCTTGGAAGCTTGCATATACATCTATGGGGGATCTCATGCCATCACTCTTCGCCGCCTCCTTACCCCGCAAATAGACGGACAGCCCGGGAACATCCTCAGTCAATTGGGCCGTATCCAAACCCTCATGAAGCCAACAGCGATAACTCAAGGTGTCAATTGTGCTACAGAACCAGACCCATCATCAGTGTACCCCGTAAAACAACCTAAAGTGAACAGACCACTCTACAAAGGCTCACCACCAGTCCCAGGACGGACCCCTAAAGAAAAGGCCATGTTTTGGTTCCTGATAAAAGAGTCCGGCCTTACCAAACAACAATTACGCGCCCTGAGGGACGATGGGCAAAAGGCCCTAGCAAAAAAGTTGAGATTCAATTACACCCAGAAGCCAAAAAACGGGTAATGGCCGCCGGGCGAGCCGGCGGCCCTACAAAAAAGCCTGACCCTTCAGATCCTCGCCCATATACCAGCCTTATTATCATTCACCCCGATAATCCCTCAATGCAACGGAAGATTTCTTTTCTCCACGACACGGGAGCACAAATTAATGTCGTAGCACCTGCGACACCTCATAAAAAGACTTCGAAAATCATCATGGTACAAGGGCTAAATGCTATATCAACTGCTAAAAAAGTCAAATTTTGGATACACAATCACAAAAAAACCCTTAAAGCAGTTCTAGGGGGCATAAACATCTTGGACATACCAGGCATTAAGACACTCCAGTTAAAAAAATTAATATTTCAAGCTCTTCCATTCTTTATTGCTGAGCCCATCCGACACCAACCTACGCTTCATAACACGTCTACATGGCGTTATAAACCAATCCCGACCAAACGACATCTTCAGAAAGCCCTTGTCACCCTGTTACAGAGGCTCGAACAACAGGGATGTATAACACCGATAGCGGCCAGTACCCACCTATCACCAGGGTGGGGAATCGCGAAGCCCGGAAAACCCAACGAAGTCCGACTTGTAGTGGATTTCCGCAAGGCGAATAAACGGTGTCTCCCACTTACACAACCCAATGCTTTTACGCTACCCCAGTGTTTATATGAAATGGCGAGGTTTCAAGGGGGCAAGTGGTACGGGACGACCCTTGACCTCAAGGACATATTTTTCTCCATCCCAATTATTAACAACAGCGGAATCTTAAACATGTGTGTCGAAGGTATGATGTACCGATGGACGATATGCCCGCAAGGATATCGCAACTCTCCTGCATTGGCCACAGGCGCAATGAACGCAGTGATCACCTTATGATAGAATTCAACAGTGATCACCTTATGATAGAATTCAACATAAGACGGCGAGTGGGTAAGGTAACTAGTAGGGTGAAAGTGCTAGACTTTAGGAAAGCTGATCTCATTGCACTCAGGCGATTAGTCAAGGAAGCACTGCAGAGTAGGAGTTTTGATGGGATGGGTGCCCAAGAAGGGTGGCTGTGCCTAAAGGAAACGATCCTTTGGGCACAAAGCAAGACGATCCCCGAGCGAGGCAAAAGAGGGAAAAGGGCCAGGAGGCTTCCATGGCTGACCAGAGAAATCCAGGGCAGCCTAAGGGCCAAAAGGGGAGCACATAAAAAGTGGAAAAAGGGTGAGATCACTAAAGATGAATATACCTCCTCTGCTCGTGCTTGTAGGGAGGCAGTTAGGCGGGCCAAAGCTACCATGGAGCTGAGGATGGCAACCCAAGTAAAGGACAACAAGAAATTGTTTTTTAGATATATTGGAAGTAAAAGGAAGGCCCAGGGAGGAACAGGACCCCTGCTAAATGGGCAGCAGCAATTGGTGACAGATAGAGGGGACAAGGCTGAACTCCTCAACGAGTTCTTTGCCTCAGTGTTCCTAAGCGAGGGGCACGACAAGTCTCTCACTGGGGTTGTAGAGAGGCAGCAGCAAGGCGCCAGACTTCCATGCGTAGATCCTGAGGTGGTGCAGAGTCATTTGGAAGAACTGGATGCCTTTAAGTCGGCAGGCCCGGATGAGCTCCATCCGAGGGTGCTGAAGGCACTGGCCGACGTCATTGCTGAGCCACTGGCGGGAATATTCGAATGCTCGTGGCGCACGGGCCAAGTCCTGGAGGACTGGAAAAGGGCTAACGTGGTCCTCATTTTCAAAAAGGGGAGGAAGGAGGACCCGGGCAACTATAGGCCGGTCAGTCTCACCTCCATCCTTGGTAAAGTATTTGAAAAAATTATCAAGGCTCACATTTGTGAGAGCCCGGCAGGGCAAATTATGCTGAGGGGAAACCAGCATGGGTTTGTGGCGGGCAGATCGTGCCTGACCAACCTAGTCTCTTTCTATGACCAGGTTACGAAACGCCTGGACACAGGAGGAGGGGTGGATGTCGTATACCTGGACTTCAGGAAGGCCTTCGATACGGTATCCCATCCCATACTGGTGAACAAATTAAGAGGCTGTGATGTGGATGACTGCACAGTTCGGTGGGTGGCGAATTGGCTAGAGGGTCGCACCCAAAGAGTCGTGGTAGATGGGTCGGTCTCGACCTGGAAGGGTGTGGGTAGTGGGGTCCCGCAGGGTTCGGTCCTTGGACCGATACTCTTTAATGTCTTCATCAGCGACTTGGACGTGGGAGTGAAATGTACTCTGTCCAAGTTTGCAGATGACACAAAGCTATGGGGAGAAGTGGACACGCCGGAGGGCAGGGAACAGCTGCAGGCAGACCTGGATAGGCTGGACAAGTGGGCAGAAAACAACAGGATGCAGTTCAACAAGGAGAAATGCAAAGTGCTGCACCTAGGGAGGAAAAATGTCCAGCACACCTACAGCCTAGGGAATGACCTGCTGGGGGGCACAGAGGTGGAAAGGGATCTTGGAGTCCTAGTGGACTCCAAGTTGAACATGAGCCGGCAGTGTGACGAAGCCATCAGAAAAGCCAATGGCACTTTATCGTGCATCAGCAGATGCATGACAAATAGGTCCAGGGAGGTGATACTTCCCCTCTATAGGGCGTTGGTCAGACCGCAGTTGGAGTACTGCGTGCAATTCTGGGCGCCGCACTTCAAGAAGGATGCGGATAACCTGGAGAGGGTACAGCGAAGGGCAACTCGTATGGTCAAGGGCCTGCAGACCAAGCCCTACGAGGAGAGACTAGAGAAACTGGACCTTTTCAGCCTCCGCAAGAGAAGGTTGAGAGGCGACCTTGTGGCTGCCTATAAGTTCATCACGGGGGCACAGAAGGGAATTGGTGAGGATTTATTCACCAAGGCGCCCCCGGGGGTTACAAGAAACAATGGCCACAAGCTAGCAGAGAGCAGATTTAGACTGGACATTAGGAAGAACTTCTTCACAGTTCGAGTGGCCAAGGTCTGGAACGGGCTCCCAAGGGAGGTGGTGCTCTCCCCTACCCTGGGGGTCTTCAAGAGGAGGTTAGACGAGTATCTAGCTGGGGTCATTTAGACCCAGCACTCTTTCCTGCTTATGCAGGGGGTCGGACTTGATGATCTATTGAGGTCCCTTCCGACCCTAACATCTATGAATCTATGAATCTATGACACACTTAAACACTTTCGCGCTTCCTATCCTTTGCCAGCAAAAAAACCCTCAAAATTTAAAGTTATGTTGACGACCTTGCCATTATGGGTCGTGATCAGCAAGTTGTTGCTGAGGTCACCCGCCGTCTAGTTGACCATCTCCATACTAAGGGCTGGACGGTTAATTTAAAAAAATCAAACTTACAACCCACGATGAATATTACATTCCTAGGTACCAGATTTACAGGCGCAACTAGATCCGGTGTCACACACGACAAAACCCCGGAGCTCAATACACTTAAAGAGCCATTACCAATACACAAAAAGCAATTTCAACGGCTCTTGGGACATCTCAATTGATATCAACATTACATCACTCCACATTACCTTCCGCTATTGGCGAGACTCCAGCGTCAGACCCGCAACGAATTGCGGAAAGCCACACCTTGGACGGACAAAGACAGAAAGGATCTTCGTAATCTTCTCCACGCTGTGAAACACACGCCACTTCAAGCACTTAACCTCACCGAGGCATTAATAATTACTTTGGGATATACTGCCAGTCATGTATGGGCCACTGCCCATAACCCCCAAAACAAACTAATATATGCCTCACACAAAACTCTCCAGATGGCACAACATCGCTACAGAGCCTTTAAAAAAATTCTGTTGACAAAAAGACTCGTCACATTACTATCCCAGGGACATGGAACGCTTTGAGCACCAGCTGCTACTCTCTTACCTTTGCTGGACGCCACAAAGGTTGACTCACAGTTCCAAGGAGAACCGGCTACTTGGAACGAAATAATATTACATTACCACTATCATTGGTGTTGTTAAAAGTGCGAAAACTTGCCGCCCAGTCCTAACACACAAAATAACTCAACGCTCACTCTCTATGAGACCATAGCCCCAGCCTGGATGGCCTCCAATGACACCACTCGAAATGGAGGGGGCTACGGGTTCTACTACAAACCGTGCCATGATGTGAGATTACGCAGAGCCCCAGAAGGGGCCACAGCCCAAAAAAATAAACTCTTAGGTTTTGAAGTTATCATCTGCCACTGTCTTCAACATCACGACGGGACACTTCTGACTCCCATCATAGCTATTGATTCCCAATATGTCTACAAAATTATTACTGGCACAGCGACTGCGGCGGAAAACCTAGAGGATTGGAAAAGAATCTGGGACCTGTTATCCCAATTTAGTATTCTACCGCTCATAAAACACACCAAGTCGCATAAACTTAAAACTGATCCAATACATAAAATCATCAACAAGCTTCTAAAAGACCCTCTCCGGAGTGATGTTGTCTTAGTTGCTAAAGCAGACGACCCCAAACCACAATTCGATCCGTTCCTTACGTGGCTGCATAAACACTGGGGACACCCAGGACCAAGGGCTAGTCACCTACAATGGCGATCCACCACAAAAACTCCCGCACCCTATGGCACAAGATCCGATTGGGAATGAATATCTCAAGCCTATAAAACATGCGCCAAAAAAAAGTATCATAAGACGAACCATCAGGCTGGAGTGTTAAACGTGCAGCAATTTACACCCGGAAAGGTCTGGCAAGTAGACCTGTTGGGACCTCTACCAGGCGCAAAGCCTCCAAACAAGGGACTCGTTATCATAGATCTTGGTACCCGGCAACTAAAAGTCATCCCCCTGCGAAAGAGCAACGCCGTCGCTATTATATTGGCTCTTACTACAACAATTGCCAGTTGGAAAACCCCCGACACAATTCAATCAGATAAAAGTCCACCGTTTAATTCCTCAGCGCTTGACAAATATGCTCACCTCCATAACATTACCTGACATCTACACTTACCGTATCATCCCCAATCCAATGGAGTAATAAAAAGACACATTAGCTTCTATAAAGAGCGATTGCACTTAAAAGGTGGCGGAACCTTCAAAAACTGGACGGAATTAAACAACGAAGTCATCATATCACTAAATGCAGATAAGACATTGTGGGATAAATCCACTTCTTGGGCCCCAAAACCATGGGTCCCAAAATTTACACCCAATGAGTTAGTCTGGATTACCATTCCACATCCACATCAGCCACATCCACGTATCCAGAAAAGAACCGTCGTCTGTCCAGAACAGTATCCAAACACCTATACCATTACCTTCATCCATGAGGACCGACCAACTACGCTTCTCGCCCATCACAATTGGTTATCCCGACGCATAAACCCACACGCAACGACCCTTTAGGTTATAAATCAATTACTGTCTTGTCTCTTTTTCTTTTCTTTCAGCTCCAGCTTTCGAGCCGTCCTGCATCTGATGACGACATGTTCCTTTTGTGTCTATTGGTCCTCCTGTGTCGAGCAAGCCCTCTACAGGAGCAATGTGTCAACCCACCACCAGACGATGACAGTCCACCGCCGTCCACCAACACCGTCCTATTGATGTTGTCAGCTTAGGCCGAAACCATCGGCACCACCACCAACCACCCTAGCCTTACCGCGAGTCTTCGTTTCCCCCTCTCTGTTTCTAATCTGGTGTTGACCCCCTATCTTAAACCATTTGACGTTTTGGCCTGGTTTCAAGATAGATCCAAAGATAATCCCCCGTCCATTACTGTTCACTTCGACCGAGGGTCCAACAAGTGGGTTTCCAAAAACACAACCTATACTTGGCCGCAGGGTATTACCTTTGCCCACCTAAACACGACCACACGTAATTGTACGTCCACGCCCACTGATCACCTGGCAAGTGATACCATAACAGGCTATACCATCTCAATTTTCTGTTCTCAAATCCCGTAGAAAATTAACCCTCGGGGTATACAATGGTCCAGGTCTGATAATTCTCTGGCGTGGAACCCACAAACCTTAACTCCCCCTTAGTACCTCAAACTCCCACCTTATATCCATCCGTGTGTCAACTGTTCAGGTACTCGCGCTATTTGTCCCCGCAGGCCTGGGCCTATCCCTCAGGTTACTCTTTCATCTCTTAACAAGCCCCCACCCCTAGTCACCTGGAACGCGTCTCTAGCTGTCAATGTGTCCGATAATAAAACCTGGCATTCTTTTTTTTACCCCATTTTACGCACAGCATTAATAAGTTCGGCTTGTCATGACGTAAAGCTCATCACTAATAAACCTCCACGAGCTTGGGAAGCATATTCCTTTTCGGGCGACTGTGTACAGTTGTCCACTCCTGCTCCGCTAGGCCTACTGTGGGCCTGCTCTAACGGCCGGCTATATACCGCTTTGCCGGCCACCCTTACCGGTGTCCAATGTTTTTTAACCCACGTGGCGTTGTGTCCCCCCTTATACGCTAATACGTATTTACCCCACAGTCCTTTTATCCATCGTCATCGAATAACCCGTGAACCGTACCAACACCAAGATACTTAAAACCAACTACCCTGGCACAAACATTTATGAAAAACCGTAAAATGGGGGGCGAAATCCCTCATTCCCGGATACGGAGAAATCAAGGTCCGCCTAGCCCTCATTCAACTCATCAAACAAGTAAAAAAACTCACCAACACGGCCCGCACAACAATACAGCTCCTTAACCTCCAGTTACAAGCCACCTCCCAGATGACTCTACAAAACCGCTTAACATTAGACGCCATTCTTCTTCAACAAGGTGGACTTTATCAATCCTTAATCTTTCTCGTAACCATTATTATATTGCCATTCCCAATATATCTCTCCCTCTATCTCTACAAGTTAACAAAATTAAAAAAATTACAAAAAACATCAACTGACTTTCGGATAGAAGTCAAGGTTGGCTATCAGACCTCTTCCGTTGGTTTGGATGGGACACGTCATCATAGTTTCTCAACTTGTTAATGCCCCTCATTACGCTATTATTACTGATTGCTGTGTTTATATGTTTTGGTTGTTGGATTTTACAGTATCTCAAAACAAAGCTAACCACGCTTTCTGCTTTTATATACACCCGCTTGCCAAACACTAACAATAATGAACAAAATGGTGTATACATAAATATGATATAACTTACTGTGCCATGGGCAAGGGGGCATGTCACAACCAAATTAAGTACTGCCCATGCCACAAGCAAGAAATATATTAATCAAAACAGTTTTAGTCTATACAAGGTAACTAAGGGTTAACTAACAAGATAATAATAACAGGTTTTTTTTTCTGCGCATGTCAAAAAGAAATTTATTACTGCACCACTAACAGAGATAAAAACTTTTGCCTTCTTTGCTTTATATAAATCATTATAATTGGTCGGAATGACAGGGGAGTGTCCCTGTGACAAACACCCTAATAAAAACAATACAATTGGGGATTCTCATTAAATTTATGACGTGGCGAAAAACAATTGGCTAATATACAAATAAAACCCATCTTCACTTCTGTGAAGAAGGGGGACCTCTGTACGAACCTTGGAGACCTCTGATCACACGTATCAGAGTAACTGACAACTTGATCACTTGCCAGTGCCCCCCTCGCATCTCGACCCAATCTTAAAACGTAAATCACCGACCTGCCGGCCCGATTTTTCTCCGTTTATCTGCCCGACGAAAGACTTTCATGCAGACCGACCTTCGAACCTTAAACTGTAACTAACCAAATATCTCTGACCTCCGTCTTTCACCACCTTAACGGCGTGAGTAAATAATCTTGCTTTGCAACCGATAAGCGTCTGTGCCTAATTCCACTCCAAGTGTCATAAATACCCGCCTAACGGCCTTCAAAGGTCTCATACCCTTCACTGCAGTGCACGGCAGTGTCAGTCAGTATGTTCAAAACCTGGTGCCTAGAGTCAGGCACATATATCCCTAGTAAGATTTCTTCTTAAAATATACTTACTTTCAGACATGCTAAGCATTTGGAAGTTCCAGCAGAAATTGTGGATGTTCTAATCTCTGAAAATGAGGTTACTTTTATTTAGAAGCTTGAACAGGTGCCTAATTTAGCCATAGTCATTAACCTGGTCAAATTCAAAGTGATATGATGCTGAAAGGGCAAGATTTAACAGAATTGTCAGTCTTCTTCATTTGAATTTTCCTATGTAAATAGATATGGACCTGTAGTTTCAGTAGTGTACCACACATTTAAGAATAAAATGAAAAAGGAGGGAGAGAGAACTACATGCAGTGGGGGAAATGAGGAGAAGAACTAGTGGAGATTAATTTACAAAGGGGAAAGGAATAGAGAAAGGCATGTTTTTCAGTCCCACTTTTGGAGTATCTTGGACACTGTACATATTCTTTCAATTTATGCCATTAAAGTGAGTGGCGGATTAGCACATAGCAATCTCCCTTTATGGTAGCTCACTTAACTGACATCAAGTATTCTTTAGTTTATACAATAGCAGTAACAGTGACTACTACGTTATTATTATAATCATTTTAGAACATGTATTGCTGTGGCAGCTAGGCACTTTAATTGTACAGGTTAAAGCAAGAACAAAAGCAGTTTGTCAAATGGTAAGCAAAATCAATGTGTCTAACATTGTGCCCTAAGGGTCACTAGACTTTGGCTCTGATGGACTGGCAAATGGAGCAAAGGGGAACCCAGCTGAGAAATTCCTATCACTGACACGGGTTTTGCTTCAATTAGTAAGAAAGTCATTAAAGTTAAACTAGTATAGACGAACAATATTCTGATTTAGCTGATTTCTAATTAGTTGTTTCTATCCTACAGCTAACATGATTTTCAAGGTATTAAACTGTGTCCACATAAATTGTAAGAATTGATTCAAGTCATGTTATTGAACTTGAATTAGGTGGCTCAGTTTTTTAAAGGAATTTTTATTATATAGTCAGACCTAGAGTAATTGAACATGTTTTCTTACATGTCTGTTCTAGTTGAACTTATGTCACGATGGAGCCACAGGTTAAAGGAATCTCATGGCTAACCATGCCCCTGACCTCTCAGGGTTTTAAGGTTCATCAGTAAACAGACAGCTATTGCAAAGTCTGTTTGGTGCTTGTGTATTGTTCTGTAGGTGGGCAACTGGACACTGCAGCAGCTGAAATTTTCAGGTAGATTTCAAGGAGTAGTACTAGGGTGAGAAATGTACAGATATCAAGAGTGAAGGTAATAAAGCATGGGCAGTTTTGCAAAGCCTTTACTTGAGTGGAAATAGCTCATGTTGTCCAGGAGAGAGTCCAAACTTCTGGCTGTTGCTGCCAATGATCGTCTAGTGTAAAATGCATGAACAAGACTGGAAGCAGGGCCCTGGAGCCCAGAACTCTCTCAGGAGGGTCTTTCTTACAGACCTACAGAGTGATGTTCTTGACTCCATTAATCTTGCACTCCTGGCTCCCCAGTATCAAGAGGAGAGGTGGGAGTTCTCTCTACCCAGTCTAGCCCGTAGCCTGGTGGCTAAAGCACTCTTCTAGGAAGTAGAAAATATGGCTTAAATCCCCTTAGATGAGGGGTCCTAGAAGGTAGGACTCCTACTTCCTTGGTAAGTGGTCTAAACACTAGGCTACTGGGCAAAAAGTAGACAATACCTTTAAACCAATAGTGGATGTGGAGTGCTCAGCTGTAGGCCCCCTCTACATGTTACGGGTATCACACAATTAACTGGTTAATTGTGCAGTTACCTTAAGACCAGTTACATGTGCAACCTACTTATCCCACAATCAAAAGCTCCAACCAGCTATCAAGTTAAAATTAAAAAATGTGTACTAACTTTGTAGCAGATTGCTACTGAGCTTTAATTTGCACATGTACTAGGGTCTCCCCTGTGGCTGGCAACCCCTTTAGCTGATAGGGCTGCCAGCTGCAGGGGTGCACCAAGCCCAGTGTGAAAACCTGGACCCTGGGGATAACAGCCAAGATCCGCCGGGGGATCCAAATAATCATGCCTCAGGGGTCTCACCCCCACCCCACCCCGAGCCCCAGGAATCACAGCTGCTGTGATTCCCAAGGCCAAGGGGTTTCATGCACCCCTGGGCTTGGGAGACCATGGCTGCCACAATCCCCCAGCCCTGGGAGTGTGGGGGGCACCCCTGCAGCTGGAAGCCCCTTAACTGAGGGGGCTTCCGTGCATGGGAGCTTGCTTCTTGCTGGTGCAGGGGGAGCCAGGGATTAAGCTCACCATGCACCAGCAATAAGGTGCAATGGGATCTAATGCACAATCCCACAATCACACCTCCTGCCTTGCATGTGTGGCACATGTAGCATGGCAGGAGGTATGATTGTTTGTATTATGCATTAGATCCCATTGTGCCTTTACCTGCATGTGTAATGGGGACCTTATACTGATATCAGTATTGTTTCCAGTTAAGTGTCCTGGTTCAAATGTAGGCAAGGTTCTTTGAGTAGATGTGATATCTTTTATTAGACCTACTGAGTAGTTGGAGAAAAGTTCTTAGCAAGCTTTTGGGCGCAGTCACCCTTCTTTGGGTATAGGAAGTTCAGATGGACATCTTTCACTCTAAATTGTTGTTCAGTTGAACATACCTGAAGGGAGATTATAAAGGGGATGGACATATCTTTTCTCTGTGGTAGTCAGGAACTGCCCGAAGAGTAATGGCCTAAAACTACAGCAGGGGAAATTTATTTTGGAGTTTAGAAAGAACTTTCTGACTATGAGAGGGGTTAAGTGTTGGAACAGGCTACCTAGAAAGGTTGTGGAATCTCCAACCCTGGCAATTTTCAAGAGCAGGTTACACAGATACTTGACTGTGATGCTTTAGTCAGGGATGATCCTGATATGAGCAGGGGGCTGGATTAGATGACCTCATGAGGTCCCTACCAGTTCTACTTTCCTATGGTCATATTGTGAGATGATGAAGATGCCTAATGTGTAGCCTTGAGTCATGTGCCTAAGGGGGAGACCTGAGGGGGAGTATGAGTTCAGAGATACCCTTGTGATTATCATTTCTAAATGGTTATCTGTTAACTTCCTCTTTAGCACCTAAATAAATAAATAATAAAAGAATTTGTTTGCAATTATCTAGTTGCTCTAATAAAAGTTATCACCTCTTCCACAAGTTTTCATTGCTTACACCTAGGCACTCTGAATTGCCTTTGGAAAGTGCCTAAGTCTCCCCTGGAACCCTATAATGCCCAGCCTGTTAATATGGACCATCCTTCTCAGGCAGGAATATTTTAGGTGTTTGCCATATCTAAATGGAGGTACCTATATGGTAAGTGTGGCCCATAGCATACAGTTGTTATGATGTTTTCATATTTGCTATTCTAATTTACTTAGACATTAAACTATTTTAGATAAAAGTAAGTATGAAAAGATTCTAAGGCCACATGTTCCTCAATCACATGCTTGTGTCCTTGCAGAAGTTACACTTGAAACCAAGGTATGGAAAATGTTCCCAGAGTTCTCTCATAGAAGATTGACAGACTGGTAGTAGTGGTGGTCTTTGATGTTTTCTCATTTATGGTAGTCCAGAGCACACTGATGCAAACAGAAATGTCTCTCATCAACTTAGATCTTTGTTCCTCAAGCTTTGATGCTGGCTCCCCTGCAGTGGCTTCTTTCTCTTCGTGGGGAGGCTTAACAAAATCAGTTGAAAATGAAGAAAGGATTTTATTTTTCCTCTCTTGTTTGATTCTTTACACTTCAGATTAACTGGAAGCAGAGGAAACTATTGCATACTCAGTGAGAATACTCAGTGGAATATTGAAAGGAATAAACCAACAAGAGAAAAATGAATATCCATCCTGTCCAAACCAGACTTAAAATACAGTAAGAAAAGCAAATTCAGACGTTTTTTGGAAACAGATACTCTAAATTATAGGTGGTGCAAGCAACAAAGTGAGTTGAAGAGGTTGTCCATTCGTTTCCATTCTAAGACCTTGTTTTCAGTAACTGTGTCAAATTAACAATTCGGGATGAACTTTTCCTTGATAGATGTCTGTTTTTATTTCAGCAAAAATGGTTCATCCATTTCTCAGAATAAGGTTAGAGAAAATATGCTGTTTCAAGTAAGCTAAAACAGTGGGAAACCTTTTTGTAAGGTATGCCACAAGTTAGTCCTGCACACTCCCCAACTACCACTCTGACCCCTTCACTGCACCTGATCTTCTCTGCTCTCTGCTCCCTGCCTTGTTCCCTGCCCAATCTGCCGCACGCCACACAGTCTCAGAGGCTGCCGGTCCACTTGTGGCAGGCATGCTGCAGGTTGGCCACGCCTGACCTACGCAGTACAATAAGCACAGATGCCTCAGTGAGCTCACAGAGCCATTGATCCACAACTGCACCAAGATCTGTGGGAGCTCCTTTGCAGAGCGGGACAGACACTTCCTGCACCCCAATCATTCCATGCCCCTCCATAGTGGGCAGTACGGAAGATCCAGCCTCAATGTAACTCATCCCCAGGGGAGACCGGGTTCACTCTTGTCTATGGGTAGAGCTAGGATTTTGAAAAAGAGGGTGTGGGAGGTGTGGTGGATTATTACATTAACATGACACATATTTTTCTCCAGTTAAAACTAAAAGCTTTACTATGTTAGGGACCAAGTGCTATATTATGCAGTTTAAGATCAAAGCAAAAGCAAATATAACTTTATTGCAATGTGCACTAATTTGCTATCTTATATATTAAGTTAAAAAACACAATAAACTAAGAAAAAATGGTCAAAATAATCAAACTATAGTTTCACTAGTCCTGTAGTCATTATAGTTAAATGTACATCTCTTATTCAGATTCGTAAACCAAAATCTGGTCTTACTGAGCATCTTGATAGTGCCTCCAGTACTTCCCTGTCAGTCATTTCTACATCTGATTTACTATTACTACACCTGAATTAAGGTTTTTAGCTAGAGCCAAAAACAGTCTGCAGGGTTGTGAAAGAGAAGAGAGATATTACCAGGTACACCTAACAGCAAAATTGCAGAAGAAAGGATAGTTTGAATAGTGGAATAGCAAGAATAGCAAGACCATTAAAAAGGGGAGAGAGGGTCATTAATACCTGTGGAGTCTTTACAGATATTAGCAGGAGTTAGATTATAATGATTTATGAAGTCAGTGGACTCCTTCAGCACTGCCAGAATAGAAATGCCACTGCCCCTCCCAGGCAGTTTCCAAATTTGGGCAGGGCAGGCATCAAACATGGGTGCAATTGCATCAATGCCTCCCCCTCCACCTCCACCTCCCCCTGATCTGCCCCATGTCCTGTCTCCCTCCCCTGTGCTAAAAAAATTCAAACCTACATTTCACCAAGATATCTTAATACCTTCAGGTTCTAGAGTTGAAATTTGTCAAGGGATGCATCCTCTAGTCAAGGGGACATTTCTCTTGCTATTCTTCTTGTAGGGGGGAGAAATTGGGACAAATTATGAAAATCTCAGAAAATTTGAGTTTGTTTTGTGTGCCACAGAGACTGACAGCTAAATTATCTGAAGATTGCAAGACCATCCACAGAACTAAACTGTTAACAAATCACAGAAAAACCCACCAGCAAAATCTGTGCTTCCTCACTCACAAGGGTACCTGCTTCCTCACTTTCTGTTCAACCCCCAGCCTATGGGACACATCCATCTCCTGGTGCTGTGTCATTCAGTGCATTGGGTTTGAAAATTTGGTGGCAGGGATGTGGTGGCACTGCTCCCCTGCTACCAAATTTCCCAGGCCCAGATTAGGCATGCAAAGCAGTACAGGGCCAGTCCTGTCACACAGGGCTGGACATGGGTGGGGCAGGGCCCCAGGGCCCAATTCTGGCATGCAGGGTCTGATCCCAGCATGGTCGGGAGCAGTTTGGGTCTGTTTCTGATATGCTGGGTTAGGTGAGGCCATGCAGGTCCGTATCTGGACACGTGTGGCCAGATGGAAACAACACAGGGCTGATCTGGGCGCATGGAGCTCAATACAGTCCGTGACTGGCTTCACATTGCTTGTCTGGCCTGAGGGGCCAAGAGGTTGAGCATCACTGCCCTACTTGGATACAAGTTAGTTTCAAGTAAGCAGTAGTGGATGAGGTTGGTGCTTTCGATCTAAAGGTATCATATTGAAAAATCATTTGAGAGCCATTAGGATTGTGTAAGAATGATCCCCCTCCCCTAAAAACTAAAAAAAACTCCCTATAAGACTATGCACTCACACTTTAAAAGCTACCAAGGTTATTTTCCATGCTGCCTTATTGGGACCTCCTTTACACACTGGTGTTATGGTGTTTACACAGGCCTGTTATTTTTGCCACAGACTCCCTGCCTTGTGTAGGGCACAGGATGGACAACCATGGGAGCTGTTCCAGAAGATGGAGGCACTATACCAGTGGGGGGCGAACCTTGTTGACAGGTGTGCCACAAACTAGCCCTGCACCCTCCTGGAGTGCCGCCCTGATCGTCTCACCCTACCTGCTCTGCTTTGTTTCCTTCCTTGGCCTGGTATGCTGCTCTGCTTTATCTCCTGTCCAGGGCTGTCATTTGGGGGGGGCAACTGCCCCAGGCCCGGCACTTTGTGCCGGGCAGAGTATCTGTGGCCCAGCCCCACGCAGCGTTAAAGGGGCTTTGCACAGGCTGATTTGCCCTGGGCCCCACACCTGCCTACTGTCATCTCTAGTCCTGCCTGATGGGGTGCTCTGCTTGCTACTCCCTGCCCTGCTTTCCCTGCCTGCTCTGCTCACTGCTCCCTATCCTGTGCCCCCTGCCTGCTCTATGGTTTGCTTGCAGCTCCCTGCCTGCATTCTGCACCTGATCTGCTGCTCTGCCCGCTGTTCCTCACTTGCATTCCTCCTCATCTGCTATTCTGCTTGCTGCTCCTGCCCTCACCTACTCTGCTCACTATCCTGTGTCCCTGCCTGATCTGTTGCTTTGCTTGCTGCTTCCCACCCCTCATTCCCCACCTGATCTGCCGCTCGGTTTGCTGCTCACCGCCCTCTCTGCCTGTCCCCACCTATACGGAGCCGCTCAGCCCTGAGAGCGCGAAGCTGCCACCGCTTTTCCCAGCTCTGCAAGGGCCGTGCACCAACAGCCGAGACTCGCCCACCTCGCTGCCGCCCAATACGAAACGGGAGGAGGGGCGGGGGGCGACCCAATAGGAAGCGGAGGGCGGGGCGGGGGACCCAATAGGAAGCGGGGGGAGGCGGGGGCTGGGTAACGAAGTCCCGCCTCCTCCAGGTAGAGGCTGGCATAAAGAGCTCGCGGGCTCTGCGCCCCTCCTCCCTGCTGGAGCCGTAAAGCGAGGAAGAGTGGGTGGATCCTGTTATCCGCCCTGCGCTCCTGCTTTATGGCTTGCCGTCTTTTACGACAGCCAAGATGGCGGCGCCCAAGGCACAATGAGGCCGGCAGGCCCATGAACAAGACACTGCCGGGGGGAGGCGGCGGCCGCGCGGGGCGGCAGTGACAGTCCTGCCGTCGCTGGGGGTCTGGACAGCGCGCGGCGCTGAGGGAGGTCGGGGCTATGCGGTCCCTGCAGCTGCTGCGGGCGCTGCGCGGCGGCGGCCGGGCGCGGGTGGCCGTGGCCGTGGCGGGGCGACGGGGGCTGCTGTCGGCGCCGGGCTCAGCCGCGTCCTGGAGCAAAGTGGTGTCGGAGGCCGAGAAGCTGGTGGGCTACCCCACCTCCTTCCTCAGCCTGCGCTGCCTCCTCAGCGACGAGCTCAGCAACGTCGCACTGCAGGTCCGCAAGCTGGTGGGCACCAAGCACCCGCTGCTCAGCACCGCCCGGTAAGCGCCGCCGCTCCGGCTCCGGCCCCCGCCCGGCCTCGCCGGGTCTGAAACGGGAGATTATCGTATTGGAAACTCAAAATGATCGTGCTTGCTGAAAAAGTATTCTATGCTTGAAACGCGCAAATAAGGATGCAGATTAGTCTCGTCCTTCACTTGATATTGCTCACTGTAAGCCACCAGTGAGGGAGTGAGAAGTGGATGTAAGTTGAAGCTTCTCTTTGTTGCGAGGCCAGCAGTCATAAAGTGCTGCCAGCAAACCCATACTTGCCTGGTAGGAGAAAGACCTTGACCACTAAGGTGGTTTTCCTACTTGCAGGGGAAAACCACTTTTTTGGCAGGGGGTAGTACCCTGACCAAGTTAATGCATACTTACCCTCCCATTTTCACTTCCAGTGGGAAGATCTTGGCTATATACAGACTTAATGGAAATGGGAGACTCCTCACTAGCTTGCTTCTGTAGCCATACAGTTGAGGGCAAGTGAAACTTGGGGGCCCACAGTTGATCCACACAAAAAAGCAGAGCTCCTGAATAAATACTTCACATGGGTATTCCAGAAGGCTAATGGGAGCTATGCATCTATCTGGAGGCCCAGAGAGCATGGGGAAGCCTACAGACAGCATGAAATCGGTCCCAAAAAGGTGAGAGTCCCCTTAGAACAATTGGACATCTTCAAATCCACTGGGACAGATCACCTACATCCAAGAGTCCTGAAAGAACTGGCTGAACTCATAGCAGGGCCCTTGGCAAAGATATTCAAGAAGTTGTGAAACCCATGGGTGGTCCCGGAAGACTGGAAGAGGGCCATCGTGGTGCCCATCTTTAAGAAAGAGAAGAAAGATGACTCTACAAACTACAGACCAGTCAGTTTGACTTCAGTCCTTGGAAAAACTTAAAAAAAATTGCTAAAGAGGCCATCAATCACAAGCTTGTAACTGACAGAGTATTAGGAGACAACCAGCATGGCTTTGTGGAGGGTAGTTCATGCCTGACAATCCAGGTGACCTTTTACAACCAAGTAGCTAACCAGCTGGACAAGGGTCACAAGGTAGACATCATTAACTTAGATTTTATTAAGGCTTTTGATTCTGTCTCCCATGAAATTCTCTTAGTCAAATTGGAGGGTACTGGTCTAGACCAGCCTACAGTGAGGTGGGTGGATAACTGACTTAGAGGCCAGTCCCAGAGAGCTGTAATTGATGGGATGGCTTCATCCTGGAGGGCTGTCTTGAGTGGTGTTCCATAGGGATCAGTGCTTGGACCCATGCTTTGTAAAATATGTATTAACAACTTGGATGAGGGGGTGGAATGCTCTATGATTAAGTTTGCTGCCGATACCAATCTGGGGGGAAATACGGGCACACCAGAGGATAAGGTAAAGATCCAGGACAACCTTGACAGACTGATTCTACGGGCTGATCAGAATCAGATGAGGTTCAACAGGGAAAAGTGCCGGGTCCTTCATCTGGGTAGGAAGAACCTTCACCACAACTATAGGATAGGCGGTAGCCCACTGGCTGGCATAGCATCTGAATGGGACCTGGGAGTCGCAATTGACCAGAAGATGAATATGAGCCAACAGTGTAAGGAAGTTACTAGAAGGGCAAATAAAACTCTTGCGTGCATCAGCCAATGTGTTGCCAGCAGATCCAGAGAGGTGCTTCTCCCTCTCTACTCAGCATTGGTGAGGCCACAACTGGAGTACTGTGCCCAGTTTTGGGCGTTGCACTTCAAGAAGGATGCGGATATGTTGGCTACAAATGTCCAACTCGGGATCCTTAAAATTCTAGTTTATTAGGCGGATTGAAACACTGCAATCATAAACCTTGGGGCTGGTCCCCCCGCGCGCGCACACACACACACACACACACACACACACACGCTGGCTACAGAGTCAGGTATACCTATCCTACAAGCGCTGGAGTCTGTCGTTGAGGCTTCTTTCAGCGTGGTATTATCTTCCGCTGGCTGGTCCTTCTGGCTGGACAGGTCTGGTTGAGTTGGAGATCAAGAGGGCACCCCTGAGGGTCACTTTTCACTGCCTTTTATCTGTCCTTGGCAGACTTTGGTGACTCCCCAGTTTTCAGGTTTGGCCAATCCAGGGGTTGTTGACCCTCGTGGGACTTCTCCCCCCCCCCCCCCCCCCCCCCCCGGTGGCTACTGGACGGCATCTGTCAGTCCCAGGGGTCGTCCACATGTATGTGCAGGTTTTGGGGGTCCGTTGATGAATTTAGAATCACTCTGGGAGTGGTCGATCTGGAGATATTCAGCCCAAAAGTTGGTCTCTAATGTTGATTAACTCAGGCCAGGGCTTCTAGCCCTTGATCAGTGAAGTTTAGAGATTTCCCGGTTGTTACATTGTCTTCTATTGATTTCTTCTGTTGGTTGATCTGCAGCTTCCAGGTGATAATTTCTGTGTGCTACCTTGTTATACATTCAATCATTGATTCACTAGCTCTTTCAGGGGTCAGCCTGATACAGTGAAGGACAGTTTGATTCCTACCCTTGTTAACATTGTTACAATGTATAACTTACTAAAACACATTTAGTTGAAAGGTGAGGAGTATAAAATATAAGCTACAAATGCCATGGCACACAAATAGATAAAAATACCAAAATACAAGGGGAGATACAAAATGCACACATACAAATCTCAAAACACAATTCCTTATCTTAAAGTGAAAGAAAGAGGAGGGAAGGAAGAAAAGGTAGAAGAGGAAAAACATATCCAAGTAGGGGAGAGCAACTGCAGGCAAGAGGAAAAGGGCCTTTCTGCTACAGATAAACTCTGGAGGGTGCAGAGAAGGACCACCTGCATGATTAGGGACCTGGAGATAGGCCCTATTTGGAGAGACTTGAGAGCTGGTCTTGTTCAGTCTGGGTAAGAGGAAGCTGTAAGGTGACTTGATAGCTGCTTACAAATATGTCGGGGGGGGGGGGAACACCAGGATCTGGATGAGCAACTCATCAGGAAGGTACCCCTTGAGAGGACAAGAACCAATGGTCACACATGAATAGAGGGAAGATTTAGGTTGGTCATAAGGAAGAACTTCTTCACCATAAGGGTAACTAGAACCTGGAACACACTCCCAGCAGAGGTAGTGCAGTTGCCATCCTTAGAGGTGTTCAAGAGGAGGCTGGATGAGCACCTCGTTGAGCTAGTTTGAGCTCTTTAACCTCCTGCCTATGGCAGGGAACCAGACTTAATGATCTTACAGGTCCCTTCCAGTCCATCAACTCTCTGACTCTATGACTCATCTTTATTTTACTACAATCTTCAACAGATACACCCCAAAATATAAATGTAGAGTACATGGAGCTTTTGGCTTTTATAAAAATATTGGAGGAGGAAACTTTTTCTTGTGTCTTTTGTAGAACTTAGTTATATTACCGTACAGAAGCTTATGGCATTTCTTAAGTTTTCAGAAGCATTTGTCTTCATCAGGCTCTGTATACAAAATGTAATGTCCTGTCTACTGCGAAACAGAGCTGAGGGACCTGATTTAATGCATTTCATAATGGTAGTGTATAAGAGCCTTGAAGGGTTAAATACTAAATTTTAGTCTGTTATGATAGGAAACCATTAGGTCCTGTCTGCAACAGACTGGGACTGGGTCTTCGTTTCCTTAAAATGTGTAGATCAGCAATACTCATGAGTTAGATCCAAACTGGTCCCCTGCAGTGGATCAAGTGGTAGTACCATTAACTTCTGCATGTTCCTGAGCTGCAGGGATTAATGCACCTGTCGTGTACCCATCTGGCACTGATATGTGCCCAATGATGTCCTTTGTGTTTTGTCCCCAAATTCTCAACACTTTCAGAAGCCCTGTTGTCCATATCCTGGAACAGTGCCCATATGTTGAGGGAGCTAGCAGGGGTTATTGCAGGGCCCTTGGCACAGCTTTATGAGCGCTTGTGGTGCTTGGTCCAGGTGCCAGATGATTGGAAGATAGCCAGTGTGGTCCCCATCTTTAAAAAAGGGAGGAGGGAGGACCTGGGCAACTATAGGCCCATCGGTCTTACCTCAATCCTGGGGAAACTCTTTGAGAAGACCATCAAGGAGCACATCTGTGACAGTCCGGCATCGGGGATGATGCTCAAGGGCTACCAGTATGGTTTCATTAAGGGCAGGTCATGTCAGACCAACCTGATTGCCTTTTACGATCAGGTCACAAAAGCATTGGATGCAGGTGTTGCCGTGGATGTAATCTTTCTGGACTTCAGCAAGGCCTTTGACACTGTCGACCACCCCATCCTCATTAAAAAACTAGGTGAATGTGGCATCGATGCCTACAGTCAAATAGATTGCGAATTGGCTGAAGGGTCGTACTCAGAGGGTGGTGGTGGACGGGTCATATTCGACCTGTCAAAGTGGGGAAGTGGGCAGCGGAGTCCCCCAGGGCTCGGTCCTTGGGCCCGCACTGTTCAATTTCTTTATCAGCGATTTGGATGATGGGGTGAAAAGCAACCTGTTCAAATTTGCTGATGATACCAAAATATGGGGAGAGGTGGGCACGTTAGCAGGGAGGGAGAGACTGCAGAAAGACCTGGATAGGTTGCAAGGGTGGGCTAACAAAAACAGGATGCGTTTCAATACTGGCAAGTGCAGGGTGCTGCACTTGGGCAGTAGTAACCAGCAGCACGCTTATAAGATGGGAAACTCCCCTCTTGAGAGCACGGAGGCAGAAAGGGATCTTGAAGTCATTATTGACTCCAAGATGAACATGGGCCGACAATGCTTGGTCACGGTCAGCAGGGCTAACCGGACCCTATCGTGCATCCACAGGTGCGTCTCAAGTAGGGCCAAGGAGGTGATCCTCCCCCTTTACGCGACACTGGTCAGGCCACAACTGGAGTACTGTGTCCAAGATTTTAAAACTTAAGTGCCCAACATATGCTGTGCAGTCATTAAACCACTTTATTTAAATGCTTGATACATGATTTAAATCTTTGCTGTATGGCATATCGGTGTATAAGTACTATACTCCATTAAAAATCCTGGAAGGAAGTTTTGCTTCAACAATTTTTTGCATAAAGGGCAATACTTTAAAATTACAGAAACAAGTTAATTGGAAGTTATGCTTTTTGGTTTTCAGACATCTGCTCATTATATTATGAACTTTGACCAAATTATTGTCATCTATACGATAAACTAGCTAAGTGGTGGTTGTTCACAGTGCTTTCCATACTCAGTCGTCTTTGGCTCTGGATCTTTTGACCAATTCCTCTCCTTATTTCTGCTGTCTCATAGTCCTTTTCAGTCTTATGGGTGTAATTCTTGGTTTGTCAGGGTAGGTGTTTTCCTGCCTTCATTGCTGTTTGAGCAAAGTGATACTATTCTTGAATTGGTTACTGAGGTGAAATGGGTGATGCTATTACATTGAAATCTGTTTAAGTAGGAATCTGGGTATTCAGTTTTCCATTTACTATACATGTTTTTGGTTTGCTGAGAGGTGAAGTAAACTTCTTAATGCATTGAGTTAACTTTATAGTTGTGTGGGCTAACTGAAGCCCCCTTACTGTTTTACCTGTGAAGCAAGGGGATGTACAATGTCATGTGCAGCACAAGCACTTTTAAAGGGATGTGATTGTTGGAATTTGATTGATCACATCAGTAATTCAGCTAAAAATTCCTTTACTAGATCTATAGGTGAGTAGCAGTTCTATAAAGTTACTTTAAGTGAATGGTATAAATACCATATTTTCTTACATAACCTACACCTTTTTGCTCCCCACAACCTTCTGGGGAAAAATTGGGGTGTGCATTATATGCAAGGAAGAGAGGCCTCCCCATGGATCTGAAAATCCTGTAGCTGCATTAGTTGCCGTGGCTCTGGGAGCCATGACAGCTAACACTGCCATCAGTCCCTTCCTCACCCACCTTCTATTACAAAATTCCCAGACCCATGGAGGGCCGTCCTCTCTAACTGGATAGGGCTGGCATGTGGGGTTGACCCGCAACTGCACTCAGCATGCCAGGTCCAACCCAGCACGTCCCCAGACATGGTGCGCTGGGTCCTACCTGAATGCTGGCTCTAGAGCAGTGTGTCACATTGGGTCCAGTGCACTGAGTTTGGGACTGTGCCACTTCTGGGGCTGTGCGCTGAGTCACAGCCTGCCATGTGGCTCCTGCCCAGCTCTAGCATGTCCCCACAGCATCAGATACCCAAGCCCTCATGTACTTATCTGAACACTAAGGAAATATCTTTTTTTCCTTCTTGGGGCCTTCCCAAACTAAGGTGTGTGTCCTGTTTGGAGGTGTATTATATCTGAACGAAAATGGTATTATAATAAATGCTTAGCTATATACTAAATGGCAGTGTTACAGCACTTGTTAACAATTGTTCCAATGCAATAGTCAAACTGTAATTGCTATTGAGAGAGACATTACTGTTGTCCCATACTAGTTGTCTCCAGCCAATTCAGTTCATCCTAGAAAAGATCTCTTTTCTTGCTCTGTTTTATCCTTCCCAGTCCCCTCACCAGATTTCTTATTACATCATTTTATCAAATTTAGCCTGAAGCTTCTAAAACTACCTATCATCTCTTCCCTAGAAGACAAATCACCTACTTTTTATCATGAAATCATTTTTTAGGAGCTAATTTATAAATTCTTTTTCTGTCAGCTTTTCTAGCCATACAGGAGTCAAGTATTTAACATACCAATCTCCTTGCTATTCTCTAGCCCTATATTAGCATTTAACTTTTTTCTTTCCTTCTCCTTTGCTGAAACCATGGATTTGTGGAGGTTGGATCCATTCTTGTAGATAAAAATGTATAGTATATTCTTACACACAACCTACTTTTTTCCCGAAAAAACAGCTGCTAGAAATCACTGTGTGCATTATGTGAGAAATATAGTAATAGCAGTTTCTGTCACTTACCAGGCAAAAGCAAAAGTAAAATCTGCATGCAATCCACAGGGAGCAGGGCAAGGAACAGGTTCTGCCCCCTAGCAGCTGCCACTAAGATGCAACAGGGAAAGATTGTTTTGTTTTTCCCTTTCATTCTGCTTTTTGAAATAAGGTGCTTATCTTAGTCCAGGACATGTTTTGTGCAAGAAGACATGGGCACTTTAGTACATCATCATGTGATACATATTAAATTTCTTGCTTCCCCCAATAGGTTAGCTGAGGGGCAGGTAATATACATGAGAATACAATACAATAATTTATTATAGCTTACTAAGAGCTTTGATCTTTGAGTGAAAGGCGATGTGTAAGTAATTATGAAAGCGAACACTTCTAAATACTGTTACTACAATGTTTACCTTTAATGCAAGGTTGAGAAGTAAAACTGTAATCTGAAGAGCACTAGTGAATTTATCTGTAATCCAGTTGCCACTATGTGACTCTTTAAAGCTTTTGTTTTTCTTTATTTCTGAATAATGTAGCGTCTTGAACAGATCTTCAAAAAATGACCTTTATATCTTTTGTTCTTTTAGGCTTTTTGGGTTAAATGGAATTTGGAAAGTTCCCTTTAGCAAAATGAGCAAGCGACTTTATTTTACAGTCAAAGGAAGAAATTAAATAATTATTTTTCCCTTTCTTTTGCTTTTTAAGTGAACAAGTATCCTTTTTAATATAGGAAATAAGCTGTAATTGATATAAATCTTCTTCTTGGGAAAGATGGTATAAATAACATTTTATTTCTCATCCCATGAGAAAGGTATAGCTTGTTGCAGATTGTAAACAGTAAATGTTATGGCCAAGGCACCACTTCTATATAATTGTTAAGTGAAATAACACTTCATAATCATAAAAACATTACAGCATACTGTTTGCTACTTATCCCTTCTATCATTAGTGAGGGTGCCCTGCATTTTAATTTCAAATATATTTCCCTGTCTATAATAGATCCTAAAATGATAAAATAGAAATGAACAGAGGTTTGTTGGGTTTTTTGGTTTGTTTGTTTTTTCCTCTGGACTACTGTAAAAATCACTTGAATTCTGAAATTGCAGGTTTTTGTAGTTTTTGCTCTATGCTGATTGTATACATTTACTTGTATCCTTTAAGGCACCTAGGTGACAGACATGATAGATCAGTGGTTCCCAACCTTTTTTTTCTGTGCCCCACTGCTGGGAGCAGAGTGCGGCTGTGGTGGCCCAGGTGCCCAGGAGCTCCCGGCACGTGGCGCAGCTCATCTTTTCTGTGTGGCACTGCCGGCATTGCACCTGCCACCATCATTAGGGTTGTGACCTGAGGTTGGGAATCGCTGTGGTAGTTGGTTCTACTTAAGAAAAATTTGTCATCTCAAAACTTAATCTTCAGTTATAGTAGTATAAGAGTGATGTTGTAGTAGCAGTGGTCCAGAAATTATGCAATAGGCAAGGATTTCTTAGTGTGATATCTTTTATTAGACCAACTATCTAACTGGGATAAAGTTAGACAAGCTTCAAATCTACCTAACACCTTTAAAAAGTGAATTTGGGAACAAAAATCCATAGACTGGCTGGACACTGAGAACTAAGGACTAAACATTGATATTGGTTTTATGGCACATTGTATTTTACTCAACCTCTGAATCCTTTCTACACAGGAAAGGTGGGAAAGGAAAGGTGACCCTCTTACCTTTTGTTAGGTCTTGGTTTACAGTGATAAGCTTTTCTTCTGCTAATTGTGTTTGCTACCCCTGTGGCTTTCTCTTACCCCCACCCCTCTGCTGTTTTTTTTTCACTTTGCTGTGCATGGTTCCAGTCATCAGAGAACCTGGGAAGAGTGTCTTGCATTCAAAAGCTTGTCTTACTTTATTCCAGTTGCATAGTTGGACTAATAAAAGATATCAACCTAAGAAATCCTTGCCTCTCTACATCTATAGCCAGAGATTGGTTTATAATGTTTGAAACTACTTCCAGTTTTTCTGTCTGTAATTTGTATAGGTTATCCACAAGCCATCATTATTTTTTAATCACAGTTAATTAATTTAATATAATGAATTTTTACTGTTTGTTTTATTGTATTGTTTTGGTGAAAGCTGTAACTAAACTACTAATATCAATCTGTTAATTGTTTAAAAATAATTAAGTAAAAAGGGTAATTTTGATATTTTGGAGTCTTATTGAATTTGTGCTCTTTACCAAAGATAAATGGGCAGCTTGAATTATGAATTATTCATTTATTGCATTAATTTGCAATGAATAAGAGTGTACATATGGGTGATTATAACTATTAATTTGAGGGCACTAGAATTATACTTGGGGTAGCATTTAGCTTGCAGAATCTTTACTGCCGGTGAGACAACAAGCCAATTTGGCATTAGGATCCTACGCCAGGTTTGTAGGGCTCACAATTATAAATCAAGATAAAATTGACATAACCACTGTATAGATCTGTATGCACTGTGTGTCAACAGTTTCTATCTGTAAAGTCACTTTTCAGAACAAAACTATATTTCAGAATGTAATTTTACTTGCCTGTGTTAATCTCAGTTAAGATGGAAGAAAAGTTATTGTTTTGACACTCCTTAGAAACACCATGAGTCCCCAAGAACCATATAAGACTATTTCTATTCCTTTGTCATAGAGTGGCTACAAACCATATAGTGGTGCATTACTTAGGATGTGGGCAGGCATAGCGTTTGTATTGCTACACATTTAAATGTACAGATGTCTAACATTGCAAAAATGGCTTACCTGCTGCAAAAATCTTCCTCTTTCAAAGAGGAATGCTTTATTATTGACATGTTTTGTAGCTCTGAATGTAATGTCTGTTTAGTTGCAGGTATTGCTACAGAGGGGGCCCTCAGATCAGAGGCATTCCACAGTCCTATGTACTCTCTCCACTCCTCCAAGGGGAAGGGAGGGAGAGTGAATGTCTCAACAGCAATCTGCCATGGTGAGCTGTCAAACAGCTGTGCCAGCACCCTGCTACCATGCTGCAGAATGAGCACTGGCATGAGCTGTGCTGCTGTGGCAGTGCCATTGTGGTGAGAGCATGATCTGTTGCCTGTGGTCTCACAACAGCAGTGGCATTGGCACAAATGGCTGCCACCACTGCCAACTTGGTGGGGTATCTTTGACAGCTGCTGCTTTGGGACCAGGACCTGGTCCCAAAGCAGTGGCTGTTTAAAGACAGCTTATCCTTTCCCTTACTGGAAACTGGTGGAGGCTTTCAAGAACAGACCCTGGCCCCAGTGTTGTGGGGGTATGGCAGGTGTAAGAGCATCCCCCTATCACCCCTGGCTGGACAGTTTGCCTTTTGGTCAACTTGACACTCCACTTCAGGTGAGAGACTATGTTTACACCTCATAGCATTTCTTTTGGTAGCCCCAGAAAGTGCTGAGGCATCTCTTAGTGCTACGAGTGCATGCCTGTGTGCTGTTTTAGCAGTTTGGCTAGCTGGCTAATCTTGTGGAACTGACATTGGGCTACTAGAACCACATCATGTCAGTCTTGCTTCTCCTCCAGTGGTGCTGCCCTGCATTCCTCCTGTAGACTCTTCAAATCCTCTCTCCTTTGCATGTAAAACAAATGCACACAGAATTCCTCACTGACTTGGTACAGTTGGTGAGTTGGCTGAAAGGGCGCTGACGCACAGGTCCCTGCTCTAACTCATGGCACTTGGCATAAAGCACCATGAGTTAGAGACTCCGCTTCAACAGACATTTGCCTGTTGTGTTGAGGATGGGGTCAGGGATCAAGCCTGCCTGTCTTTCCCGTGATGAGGCTGGGCTGTTGCAGTGCGTGGTCTCCCCTCCCCACAGCTCCTGTGCTGTGCAGGAAGGAGGGGGGTGGAACTGCAGGCTTGGTTTTGCCTGGCTTGAACTCAAGGTAAGAGGGTGGGGGGAGTGGCATGAGGTGGAGGGGCTTCAATCTGCCTCCCCTCTCCCTTCTTCCCCCTCCCTTCCTGCAGACAGCACCTAGGGCAGGGTGGCCTACATCAGCCCAGCCTCGATCCTGCTGAGAAACTAACCCTAGCAAACAGAAGTTCCCTAAGATGCTCCACTTTGGAGTACCTTTATCTGATCTGCCATTAGATGAGGGTTAATTTGTCATGTGATTGGCAACTTCTAAAGCACTCTGCAGCCATGCACAGCATACCTCTAGAGCACTTTTAGGGGGCTGATCATGAGACAAATATCACATCTGTCAGCGCCTGTAGTAATCCAGCCTGCACAAATGTGTGTCCTTTTCTTCTGCAGCTTGGAGTTGACAATTGCTACTTTTAGCTTTCCAGTATCCTGTTCAGTTCTCCTTGAGAATAGTGGGTGTGGGTTTTAATCCTGAACTTCAGAAGTCCTGAGAAACCTAGTGTGCATGAAAAATAACTTTTAGTATTTTTGTTTTCAGGGAACAACTTGGAAATGTAAACTACAAAGACTTGCACCAGAAGGCAGATATACTCCTCCTTTCCCTAGCATTGGTTCAGAATCATGAGATTTTAAAAATATTTTGAGGGGGCCTGACTCATGACTATTTTTGAATCTTTGGAGTTCATAATAAGAAACATATGTCTTTTGGTGGGGAGGGAGTGGATAAGGGCCGAATTATTTAGATTGCATGTATCGGATGCTGGTTTAACAGCTTGTTTAGGTTTTTTGTTGGTTTTTTTTTGTTTCAGTTTTTAAATCTGGTCATCCATTAATGCTCTTTATTTATGTTTTGGGTTGTAAAAATAGACTAGGTAGTTTCACTTTGTTTTCTTGTCAAGATCACTTCCCAATCCATGAAGTAACAGAGAAGGGCTTGATACAGTCTTTGCTTTCCTGCTACAGAAGTACTAAATTCTTTTGAGGATGTAGGCAAGAAAATGGCAAATTCAGGAAATACATGTCAGTGAGGTCAGGGCAAGTTCCTGAAAAAAGCAAGAGGCTTATTGCAGTATACATTTGTTATGTTATATAGGACGCGTCTACACTTGATGCTACGTCACTGTGTTCCCCCATTATAGTGTGCCGCTACAGCAAAGTAGCTGCTAAAAATAACTGTGTGCTATGTATATGGCATAGTACAGGTGGTTACTGCGCTGTACTTTAGTACTTCCAAAAGGAAGTACTAAAGCATGGCTCAGTAACGTCACTGTAGGGCAACGTGTAGATGCGCCTATAGATATGTAGAGAGAGATATAGATGGATATCACTTAAACAAAACAAAACAAAAACTTGGGTTTCAATGGGAAAGTAAAACTGAGTACAGTTTACAAAAGATCAAGTTGTAAGGAGAATGGAACAGTAAGGGCCATTCCCTGCACAATTCAGGGAAGCTGTTTTAAGTCATTAAGAGCAGCATGAATAAAGGTGGCAATATGTCCTTCTGATTTAGACCATGTTTCTTGAATTCTGTCCTTGAACAAGAAATATAATGCACATTCATTATATTAAAAAACAGTAATGCCAAGAATAGCATATAATTTTCATGTGTGGTAATCTTTTTAAAAATAGGTCATTTTTTTCCCCCTAAGGGTGTCCATACATGTGCTCTGGGGTGGTGGTGGGGGAGGTGTCACTTTAATTAGAGCGGCTCTCAGAGCCGCTCTAATTAAAGCACTTGCAGTGTCACATGTATTCAGTGTCCTGCACTTCAAAATGGCGGTGGGAGTACTTTTTAAGATCATTTGACAAGCTTTAGTTAAAGCACCCCCGCTTGCATTGTAAAACGTGAGGATGTTGAATACACATGATATGGAAGTTGCTGGATTGCACTAATTGACATGCTCCAGCAGACTCCATTAATCGAGTCTGATCTCGTGTGTGCTAATTAGCATGTGTTGGACCAGATGTTCATCATGTGTATAGGTGCCCTAATATTCTTGACTTTCTGGTATCTGGAAGTATCACATAACTCAATGTTACTATAAGGAAATATTTCTGGTTCTTGAAAGGGAAACATGTTATCTACTTAAAATGATTTAGACTGGCAGCAGATGCTTGGTAATTGTAGATAGGGCCTGTATGTACTCTCCTATGTGGATAACTAGTTGATCTGATATTGGCCTGCAATAAATCGGGGGATTTGCTTCACCACTGGGATGCTGGAATTATGAGAGCCAATTTCTATATTGTCCCCTTAAAAAGATTAGATTAAAACTTCCTTTCATTATTCCTTTTTTCAATTAGAACAGTTATGACAATCATCAATAGACCCCTTTTTTCTTATCCTTTATTTTTATCATTTTCCTAACTTGAAAATGCAGGTGCCACTTATTTGCCAGTGGCTAATGAGGTAACTTTTTCTGAGAATAGCCAGCAGCATGATACTAAAAATGACAAGTAATATGTCTGGTCAGTTTATAGCTTCTGCCTATAATCTTCTGACCAGCAGCAAAATTCATGATGATCTTTTTAAGTTTCACTGAGTTGCTTAGTCTGCAAGGGGCCTCGGAGGCATGGACTCGGTCCTCTGCTGCTGCTGGGAAGGAAGTTAAAACTAGTTTAAATTATTCTTTTATTCTTGTTGCAGCATGGTATAGCAAATTTTATAAAAATGTTTTTCCATCATGATCTAAATGTAAACATAGCTTGAATGTCTATTACAATAGTTTTCAACTTTTTTTCATTTGTGGACCCCTAAAAAATTTTGAAAGGAAGTGCAGAGCCCTTTGAATTTTAAGTGTGGGTATTCTCAAACTTCTGTTTGCTCATAGTCATCATGTGCAGACCCCTTAGACAGTCTGTGGACTCCCAGGGGTCTGCAGACCACAAATGGAAAACCATTGATCTATTATGTCACCGTTGGAAACACCAGTCACCTAATGAGGTCCACAAAAATTATCTCTATATCTACATAAGATTGTACAGAAAACATTGCCTGACAGTATAACAGTGAAATGAATTCTGCAGTGTAATAACTGTGGGTAGGAATGTGAAGGGATTTCTCATTTGATGTACCTGCCACTAATTGTGTAACTACTGAATTAGTACATTTGAGCGGCAAGATAAAACCCTTCATGTGTTAAGTGATCTGAAACTGCTAATCAAATACTGTGTATGAGTTTCTGTCACTATAAAGTCAAAAGAATGATTCTTAAACACTGAAAATCAGTTACTTATGTGTTTTGTCTGAATAAACTGTCAAATAGGACCCTCATGAAAAAAACTAACTTTGGCAGGTAGGAAAAAAAATAGAGAAAACAATTTCTGAATACAGATAAAGATGCTTTAGTCAGAATTCATCTGGTTACCTTTGTATTGTCCATTTAATCTGTGGATTTATTTGAAATTTACTCGTGTCTTGTGGAGGTTGAGGCAAGGCTGGTGTCTGCACCACCCCCAGCAACGAGGTGGAATGGGAGGAGCAGATCTGTGCTGCTGTCGCTGAGCCCGGTTCCATTCTCAGGTTCTCTTTCCACATGAATGGTATTGGAACTTGTCACTACTAGACTTTCTTGCTGATGATGTGAAACCTGTGTTTTTTCTTTTGTTTAGTTTCACTTTGTACACCCAGGCTTACGAGTACCTATATATAGCTGCACACATGGAAAACTGTCATCAGACTTGGGAACACAGGACTGCACTGGTTTGCATTTAGTTTGCATTCACAAGATTACTATGCAGCAATAAAGGATGTAACGTTTTTGAAATGGAAAATTAAATTCTGTTGCAATTGGGGTAGGTGGCTCTTTCCAGTTGCAAGGTCCAGCATTGCTTTCACTTGGGAAAAGCAGATTATTCAAGTCTGCTTCTAAGCTTGGAATCTTAGTATAACAAAAGTTGGGAGACTCAAAATTGTGATTTTCAGATCAACTTTGTGTCCCTTTTGGTTGTGGGGGTCTTTTTGTTTGTGTTTGTTTTCTTAATTAGCATGAAGGCTGTTTACTATTCTAACACTTAGCATGATTGAGTTTGTCAGGATAGCATACTTATGACAATGCACTCAGACTCTCTTAAATGCCAGTTCTTGGATGCACTTTGGTTTTGCCATTACATGGATGCAACACCTGATGTTCATGCAGGCAATCTTTTCGATACTCATTTTGTCAATGTTGATTTCTAAAATAACCCTGTACTTCCACTTTTTAAGATGCATCTCTTCTTTCTTTGGCATTCATGGTTTGGTATTCCTGAAAGGGAGAGAGACTCAAATACTCCTGAGTGGGAAAGATGCTCATGATGCCACAGGTACCATGGGTAGTTGACATAGTATAAGAAAAAAAAGTGTGTGGGTGGGGGGGGGTGCATATGCAATCAGGAAGTGGAAAAGGTAAGAATCTTACAGAAATTTGAATATGACCACATTATTCAGAAGGCCAGCTCCATAAACTGTTGTTATTCCCTGTAGTTCCCTTTACTTTTGTAGAGCCGTGCTCATAAATACCAATTGAAGCCACAGTCTCAGGCCACTATTCAGTTTCATAGGGCTTATTCTTAGCACATATTTTGGGGTCACTCTAGTAACTTTTAGTTATCACAAATGAACTTTTCTGTCCATTGCCTTTTTTTTTTTTCTTTCTTAACCCCTCCTTTTTCATACCAGTTGCCTTCTCACTTCTCCCTCTTGTATATAGGGCCTTGTTAATGAATAGTTGACCCATAGTCACACTGTGGACCAAAAGATTGTCCAACATCTTTCTCAAATATAGAGTTGGTCCAATGAAGGATATCACACACACAAATCCTTCCTACTTAGATGCTGACATACCAGCTTCTTCTTGAAGTAATGTGTATGTCCTTGTTTTGACATTGATCATTTCTAATAACATATTTTAATACAGAATCTAAATTTCTGTGGAAATGTTGCTTGCATGTTTATTTGTGGTACAAGAGTACTTGCAAGTAATGCCTGTATATGTGATTTAAACTAACTAAAAAGTTGTTTTTAGTTGTAGTGAGTATTGTGTTCCTAGTGGGATTATTCATTTTATAAGCTCCTTCACACAAATGCAGTTAATGCATGTTCAGTCTCTTATCTTTTCTAGCTGAATCCTTTGTACCTCCTAAACAAAGTATGACAGAATAGCAATTTTGTGGATATTCATTAACTAGTCTGAGAATTAAATTTGCTTCTACATTTGAGTAATTCCATATTTACTACAGAAGTAAATCTCATTTAAATAGCTACAGTTAATTCAGGTTTTCAATACTGGGCATATTGCATTGGTCCACTATTTAAGGTAGGCTTGAGAAATAAGTACTCAGCAGAAGAGGATACAAATTGGAAACTTCTGGTAGAATTATTTACAAGGGAACCTGATATGGTTGTCTTGACACTGATCATTTCTAATGCTTTTATATGGACTGTGGACTATATGGAGTCTGGCTTCTGTGCTTATTTATTGCACAAGCATACTTTCCTTGCAAGTCTGAAGATTTCAGCAGAATTTTACATACAGCTCATTCTGATTAAATGAAAAGCTTTGGGATTTCTTAAGCCTGGTTCAGCATGGGTGAAAACAGAACTGAATGTATAATGAATGGATACGAATCCCAGTCAGTCCTGAGAAGAGATGGCTAAAATGACAGCCAGCTGCTAACCTCACCCAATAGTTTTCTATACTAAGGCAGTGTGAATGCCTGATGAGAATCAGCTTGGGCTGCCTTATCTTGTAAAGACACTTACAACATGTGTATTGTACTTGTTACACACATGCATCTGAGCCTCTTTTTAATGTGACCACTTTATGTTGATATCTACATTATAATGCAATTGGTCTGTGACCTATGGGGATATTGGGTGAGAAATGTAATGTTTTGATGGACTACTATGATGTCAGTGTTTATACCCAGCAGCAAAAAATAATTACAATAATATTAGCATATTTCTGAATAAAGGACAAAATTGTATGTGTGCATGTATTTGAACATGTACAGACTGAATCAGTTTATATGGAGCTTTCTTTGTATTTCCAGAAGGTTATCATCTGCTGAATACATCTTTTTATAACGTGCAAGTAATAGGACCAACCAAGTTTTAAATGTCAGGAGAAGTCGCCCTTTACAGCCCATCCCCTCCCCTCTCCCCCACTTTTTTTTCCCCATTTGCTTCTGCAATTCACTCTTTTTTGCTTCTAAACTTGCAAGGGGCACACATCAGTTTTATAGAGTTTATTCCTAACACACGTTTTAGGTAGAGGTGCACTGATGCATCAGTCCATATCATGTTGTCACTGATGAACGGAGAATTGACATTATTGGCAATCAGCCTTTTTGGCTGATGTTGCCGATTTTAAATGTCGTGTGCATGTGTGCAGCCGCAACATGCATGTGGCCAGGAGTGCAGCTCGGCAGCTTGGAGAGCAGCATCCGGCTGGTAAGTCTGGGGTGGGGGTGGGCATAGAGGGGAGATTGAGGCCCTCATGGTGACGGAGAGTGGGGCTGGGGTAGGGCAGGCACTGCCCAGCTGGGGCGGGGCACGGGATGGAGCCAGCAGCTCCTTGGGGCGTGGCTCCCACTGCTGTGTGCACCCCTGGGAAAGGCATGGGGGGCATCTTCCCCCCAGGGGTGATCTGGTGGCCACCTATAAGTTTATCAGGGGTGCTCATCAGGATCTGGGGGAAACATCTGTTCACCAGAGCGCCCCAAAGGGTGACAAGGTCAAACAGTCACAAACTCCTCCATGACCGTTTCAGGCTGGACGTAAGGAAGAACTTCTTTACTCTCTGAGCCCCCAAGGCCTGGAATAGACTGCCTCCGGAGGTGGTTCAAGCACCTACTTTGAATGCCTTCAGGAGACATTTGGATGTTTATCTTGCTGGGATCCTATGACCCCTGCTGACTTCCTGCCCCTGGGGCGGGGGGCTGGACTCGATGATCTTTCGAGGTCCCTTCTAGTCCTAATGTCTATGAAATCTCTGTATGTGGGTACCGGCAGGCTGCCCGCTATGTGCTTGAGGCTGGAGGTTGAGCCAGGCTCTTCCCAGTAGCTGTGCTTGGTTGGGGTAGTGTGGGCAGCAGCGGCACTGGGAGGGAGGCTATGGGAGGGCTACAGCACTGGCTCTAGCCCCTCCATAGCCTTTCTCCCAGTGCTATTGCCACTTGCCCTGTCCCACCCAGCCTGAGTGCAACTGCTGGGAAGAGCTGAGTGGAGCCCCCAGCCCTGAGCACACAGCAGCAGCCCTCCCTCACCCCATGCGCAGATCTGGGGGGGGGACACATTCCCTCCATGCCTAACTGGGGTGTGCACAGTGGTGGGAGCCAGCCCCCATCCCCACCTGCCAGATGAGCTGCCAGCTACATCCTGCACCCTCCCCTGCCCCAGCTGGCCAGCACCTGCCCCTGCCCTAGCCCCACTCCCTCCTCGCTGTGGGGGCTTCTGTCTTTTCCCCCCCTCCCCCCCCCCCCCCACGTCCCTTCCTTCCCACAGACGTACCGGCCAGGAGCTGCTCTCCATGCTTTCAGACTACAATTGGTATTGGCTGATATGGCTGGTCAGTAATCGGCCATCAGTATCGTCCCTGTCTAATAACTTTCAGTTATCGCAAAGGGTCTTTTCTGTTTCTTTTATCTTTCTTTTATCACCTTTTTCATATTGTCTGCCTTCTCACTTCAGCCATCTTCCTGCTGTATTCTAGGGCCCTGTTAATGAATCGTTGACATCATTCTTCTCAAAATCCATTGGACCCATAGCATACATTTCTTTACTAATAATATCATATTTTACATTAATAGGTTTCAGGACTTTCAAAAAAGAGAACAGATGCAGGCCAGGAGAGTTGGAAGAATGTTTCTGTAGCAATATTGCAATATTGTGGATGGGAGACCCATTGTCCTAAATTTTTTATAAATATATAATTTTTTTTTTTTCTTTATCTTCTGACTGGTTTAGTGTTCCTCCAGGGCACATAGACTTGGTATGTACTTCCTGCCCTAGAGGAACTCGTTCTCAAGACAGACCTGACAGACTGTAAAAAAACAAACAAACAACACGGTGAATTTGAAATCTGTTCTCTTACAAAAAATGAATTGAAAGCTATGGTAGATGCTACATCTGTCCTTGAATTGTCCCTGCCAATTTTTATGGTTTTAATAATCACTTTTCCAATTTTTTACAATACTTTTTTTTCCTTCCTGATTCTGTTTGAAAGATTCACTTAAGCAACAGGAAACTGACAATACAGGAAAATTAATGAACTGGTCATAAACAAGTTTTGATCATAGTTATGTGATGTAACCCTGAGCTACCTTTTTGTTCCAAGAGATGTTCATCCTTTCAGAAATTCGCAATTTGGGCCACTCGTATTCTTGCTGTGCTGTTTAGCTTTTCAGGAAAAGCAGCAAGGCTCCAGTTTTTTTCCAATTTCTCTGTTCATCCCTCTCATCCATATTCATCTTAAAATACAAGAGATCCATGTGTGTTGTGTGTTCTTTTTGTTTTTTTTTTTCTTGTTCCTTTCCTTTCCTCCTTTGCTTTACTCTGTGGCTGCTCTCCTCTTCCCTCCCCCCAATCATCTGAGAAAAGAGCAAGTAGCCAAGAAGTCACTGGTGCATGATGTCCATTTCCTTCTGTTAAAGGAATATTGTTTCCCAAGTTTCTCTCCCCTTCCTTCTCCTTCACCCTGAGGGAAAGAGTCAGTGACTCTCCAATCTGACTTACTGCTCATCCTGACAAAATACTAAGCGTGAGCATTGGGCTTTTCAAGCTCTCATGGTATAGTATATCTGGGTTTCTGAAGCATGCTGCATGGCTGAGATCATAGCTGTGAACAACCACCAGTGTCATCAGAGCTAATTGACTTAGGAACGTTACTATTCATCAGCTTACAACTGTAACGGCTTTTAACTTTTTGGTAAATGAAACCTTAAATTCTGCAGAGACAGCTTTGGCCCCAGGCACACAAGCAAAAATGACTCAGCAAATGAAGAGTGAATTTTTCTAGCCTGTTTTTTTGCATTTTAGAAATAATTACTATGCTACTGAATATATACACCTTTATTTTATTTTTTAAAGACACGTGTCTCTCTCTGCACCGTCTGCTGCTGCCACTTCTCCCACCTGCCACCACTTTCCTACCATCAGGGCTGGGGTCAGTGCTGTCCTGTGAGTGAGGGTGGGAACACAGCGTGTGCAGCCCCTGCAGGAGTGAGTGGGGCTCAATCTCATGTGAGCCCACCAGGGGCAGCCCAGGGCTGACCTGGATATAGTGAACTGGTAGACATCCACCTATGGGCCTGGTGAAATCACCTGGTGGGCTGGATCTGGATTTCAAGAAAGCCTTTGACCTAGTTCCCCATGATGTCCTCAGGTCTAAGCTGGGGAACTGTGTCCTTGATCATGTTATGGTCCGATGTTTAGGTAACTGGCTATGGGATTGAACCCAAAGAGTACTATTTGACGGGAGCAAATCAGCATGGTGCAGGGTGACCAGTGGAGTACCTCACAGCTTGGTACTTGGGCCAGTACTCTTTACATCTTCATTAACGATCTGGAGTCGGGAGTCAGATTTGGATTGGCAAAGTTCGTGGATGATGCTAAATTATGGGGGAGGATGGTCACACTGTAGGGCAGGCTGGGGATACAGGCTGACATGGACACGCTCTCAGGACAGGCTGATCAAAACCGCGTGACCTTCAACGTTGAAAAGTGTAAGGTGCTGCACCTTGGTAGGAAGAACCCTCAATTTGCTTACAAGCTCAGCAATGCTATGCTTGCTAGCACCACGACTGAAAGAGACTTGGGGTGTCCTGAGTGACCACAAGATGAATGAGTCACCCATGCAATGCTGTGGCTGGCAAAGCAAACCAAACTCTGGTGTGCATCTACTGATGCATTTCAAGCAAAACCAGGGATGTCATGCCTTGGTAAGGTCACAGCTGGAGTACCACATCCAATTTTGGGCCCCCTGCTTCAGGAGGGATGTGGAAAAGCTTGAGAGAGTCCAGAGGAGAGCCACATATCCTGGAGGGCAGGCTGTATGAGGAGAAGCTGAGGGATTTGCGACTCTTCAGTCTGGAGAAGAGAAGGTTCTGGGGGACTTGGTGGCAGCCTACAGTTATATAAGAGGGGTACATCAGGACCTGGGAGAACAGCTGTTCCCCAGAGCTCCCCAAGGGATAACAAGGTTTAATGGCCATAAACTCCAGGAAGGCTGATTTAGATTAGACATAAGAAAGAAGTTCTTTACAGTGTGTGTGTCCAGGGTCTGAAACAGACTCCCCCCAGAAGTGGTGGAAGCACCTACTCTGGACTCTTTCAGAACATCCGCATATTTTTCTTGCTGGGATCACTTGATCCCAGCTGACTTTCTGCCTATGGCGGTGGGGCTGGACTTGATCTCACTAGGTCCCTTCCAGCCCCTAATGTGTATGGATCTATGAATCTGGCTGTATTTTGCCTGTCCCTGGCTTACAGGAATTCCATGTAAGAATGGAATTGAGCCAGGATGGATTGTATAATTATGAAGTTTTATTTCTTGTTGACTTCCCCTTCTTAAACTTAAGAAAGATTGAAGAAGTGACAGATGCCAGCCTGTGCCTGGGTAATCAAAGTTTTTTTCTTCACCTAACAATTGTACAATACTGAATGGAATCCGAGTATCCCCATGCTGTCTAATGATCAGTGGGCCTGAACCCTACCTTGGAAGGACCACCTCTAGGAGTGAGAGATCAATTCATTCTTTATTCAGTATTAATGCATAGCTCTGAAGCCACCAGAGGAGCCTCTAATGTTAAATTTGACTGAGACTACCAACACATTTTAGGTAGGCCATCACATAACTGTCAGATACAAGCTGTTGGCAGTATTACTCTGTCAGATATCAGTTGAGAGTCTAGGGATGAATGATCTTACTTTATTATCTCTAAACCAGTGATGTTCAACCTTCAGGCCCTATGGGCTGGATGAGTGTTGCAGGGCTGCAAGTGAGCCAGATCCTGCATTTGAGGTCAGTCTGTGAACTGGATCCAGTGCAGGGATTCCATTCATTGTAGCCAGTTGCAATGGTGCAACTGAGTGCTTGCACAATTTAGCACTCACAGCCACATCATCCAGCCTGTGTGGCACCCCATGAGTTGGAAATTTGGCATCAGGGGAGGGACAACTTAATGCTGCCACTGCTTCCCAGCTGCCATGTTTCCAGACAAGGGCTTGATGACATTGCTCCTTGAGCCAGAGGTTGAACAACACTGCATGTAATCATGCTGTCTCCTAAGGTTAGGGTATAAATTCATTTTCTATACTTATAGTGAAAGACTTGGATCCAGTTTAAGCCTAACGAATATTCTGCCCTTACTCCAGAATTCTATAAAATGTAACTGGTGTAACTTGGAATTTTAGAGATGACTTTATGCCCTGGCAGCATTTATTTGGAAAGTTTCAGGAAATTGAAAGTGAGATTTGGCATGTCTTACAACCTGAAATGAAGGATCCAAGATATTTTGGATCTTTTTCTAACTCTTTTAATATTTTTTAACTGTTAAATGTGTCGGTCTCTTAAAATGTCAGGTTTGTATTCTTTGCCCCAATGTAGTACTGATGCTTTAGACACACTTGGTATGCATGTGGGAATTAAATATTGAATTTTGTGTTACGTGGTCTAATGGACCGTTGCAGTGTTCTAAATGCCTCTTGTTGGTTTCTGAATGCTTTAGGCAGCACATTTTCACTGGCTTCTTTTAGGAAGCCTTCTATTAGCCTTTAGGGTGCCAATGCACATGGCCATGATGAATGATGTGGCAGACAAGGAGATATTTTTGTGCTCTGCAAAGTGGTGTAAGGGGACAAGAAAAGGACAGTAGCTTAGGGAGGAGCAATTCTATCACTAAGCAACCTCTAAATTCTACATATACATCTTAAGGCATATGTACTCTCATGCCAACGGCAAAGTATTGTGTCTGAGCACCTCTGAAACTATTTCCCATATGAGGAGTGGAGAAAGGTACACTTTGCTGCATTTATTTTTCCTGGTAGGCTGCTGTGTACAGCATAATTGAGCAACAGAGCTATTTTGCCTTTTGATTTCTGACTCTCTGCCAAATCTTTCATGAGTGACAAATTGGGCAGTTGAAGCTATTACAACAAATACCACTTCCTGTTAGTTATTGAAGAAAAAGCTTAAGATGCATTCAGTCAAGTTACATTCAGGAAGTTATTTTATGCAAAACTGAATGGGCAGATCTGTATGGAGATGCTAGTTATAACTGCAGAGATTAATTTTTTGGTGAAGACCAGCATAGATAGCTTGCCTTGGTGTTAAATTTTTAAAGACTTCTATATCCTTTTTTTTAGCCTAGCCTTTTTAAATGAAGCATTTCATATTTGTATAATTATAAACAGCTACAAAATGGTAACTTCATCAGTTACTTGTGGGATGTGGTAACTGAACCAGTGGTTTAATTGCACGTTAAAAATGTGACAAATTTTAGGTTATATTTGGCACACATTTAAACCAAAACTGAGACTGGTTTATGGAAAGAGGGAACAACAGATTTAAATTGTAAGTGTTTTTCCTTATGTGCGTATTGCAGCCAAGCTGCAGCTTGCTTTATAATGTGTTATGCTATGATAAAAGACGCATTCATGAAATAAAGTAAGGTAAAGGCTCCAGTTTTACTTTTTTTTTTTTTTAATAAGCCAGTTTTTGATAGTTTTTAAATCTAGCTGTATTAACTGACAGAGTCATCATTCTTGGAGGTGAGGTTAGCTGTCCATACCTCCCCTTCCACTGCAACATTTTTCCCCTCCCCTGTTCATTAATTACAAATTCTGAAGTTGAATGGTGAAACCAAACCAAAAAAGAGAACATTTGCTTAAAAAGAAACTCCTTCACTAGCCAAGAGGCGGTAGAGACTTAAACTTACTTTATTATTAAATTTGCAAAATTTTTTTGTTTTACTGTTTTTTACTTTGAATTGAAACCCTCTTCGTACTTTCTGGCTTACTGATAATATCTTGGAGTGGCATATTCCAAAATTCCTCAAATCTGATTGTACCTCCTGCAGTCCTTGATAACCTTCTGCATGCTGTCTCTCTATCAGTGGTTCAAGTGCTAGCCTGTGGCTTAGGATGCCTGGTTTCATTTCTGCCTTTGTGGCTTTTAGCAAGTCAGTTAATCTCTTGACCTTAACTCCCTCTCTGTAGGAAGTGAGTAAGAATATTTCCTTTCTTCACTGTGGTATTGTGCTTATAAATGCATCAGATTGAGGTGCTATGGTCTAAAGATAATGGGGGCCCACATATCTCGCCTGGTATTGGAATTTTGCTGAAGGTATCCTAAACGCCAGCAAATCACTAAAAAAGGAAGTAATGGGACAGCGAAACAACTCTAAAATAAATTAATTGATTTTTATAGAATGCTATGACAGCTTGGCTATTAGAGACATTTTTGTTCACCTTTATTTTCTGTTATGCATTAAAAATGTCAGATACAAATTTCAGTAGATTAGGGTCATAATTTAATACATATGCCTTAAAGGGAGGTATTCATAAATAAATTGGTGCTTATCACAAAATGAAACAAATATGGGTTTGAACGGCCATCGTTGCTCTTTCACTTCTGTTTTGTTGTATTCTATCACTTATCTGTATTTTGCCTGTTCAGATTGTGTAAGTTCTTTTGAGGAAAGGGATGTTTTTATCCATATTTGTCTATAAAACCTGAAGCCCAGATTTAATGGCAAGAGTTATAAACTGTTAACCACTGTTGTTTACGTTGGTTGCAAATTTGGCTGTATTAGATACCAAAGGAAGCATAGCAAAACATCTCCTCTATCTCATGCTATGATTCCACTGGATCTCAAACTCGGCAGAGGCAGACTTAATCATGAGTCATGACTCGGCAGAGTCGGACTTAGATGGGAGATTTTTCAAGGTACTTGAGTGAGGCAAGTTGTGCTGATTCAGTGGTACTGAGCTGGTATCGAGCCAGTACTGTAGCATGTTACAAACAGACAGAATGTAGTACATATTTCAGATAAGAGGTAAACCTTTACTGGTAACTGGGTCCTTGATATTTGTGATTACTAAAGTGCATGATGTTTTTCTTGAGAATTGCAGTATTACTGAGGATCCTTGGCCAGTTATGATAACCAACTACAGAAAAGAATCTAGTTACCTTATAGACAGGAAGTAGTTAAGTTATGTAAAATAATACATGGGTATATATGATGCTCTCTTTAATTTATTGTCTGAAATTGTTAGCTGTTCTTTGTTTAAACACTACCTGTGGTTCATTATCAAGGTTAGAGATGAGCCCTTGTAGTAATCCAGGTGTCAAAGACTTTGATAGTTCTGGCAATGTGCTTGTAGAGGAAGATTTAAGTCTTAGATATTATGCAGGATGAATTGGCAAGATTCATTTATTGCGTACATATGTGACTTGGTGACAAGGACAAAGATGGAGTTAAATTTATGGGTTTAAGCAGCAGAGATGATAGTAGTGCTAGTCGAGTCGCTGTGGGCATTTATATATGTGCTCTGGAAGTGTGTGTAAGGGGGGGTGGGCTTTAATTAGAATGGGAGTTGCTTTAATTAAAGCTCCCAGAGCGTTCCATGTATCAGCGTCCCTGTGCTTAAAAATTGTGGCAGGGTTGCTTTAACTAAAGCTTGTTCAGCGAGCTTTAGTTAAAGTGCCCCTGCTGCAATTTTTAAGCGTGGGGATGCTGATACACAAGATGCTGGGGTCTACTGGAGCATGGTAATTGCCACACTCCAGTAGACTTGATTAATCAAACCTGCTCCGATGCACTGTGTCGTAGCAGCCTTGCTGCTCATGTGTAAGCGCCCTGTAATGCAGAGATCAGGATGGAAGGGATAAGTGGGAGAAGTGCGAAGCTTATCTTTGCTTGTATTCAAGTTCAGTTGATGCCTTGACATTCACAAGAAAATGTCAAAAAGACAGATACTAGTTGAGATCCAGGATGACAAATCTGGATTAAGGGAAGATTCTCAAATTACTGATACAAAGATAATAGGCTAAGCCAAGATTTCAGGTAACATTCCCCAAAGATCATCAGGAGAGGCAAAAGTGGGAGCCAGGTCAAATGACCCACACCAAGTGAGAGAAAAGAGAGGTGACCAGTCAGATGTCATTAAAGGACCAATCTGAAATGAAACCGAGATGGGAGAGGTTGGAGTCATGAAAGCCAAGGAACTGACAGAACAACAAGAAGGAATATATATGCATGTGGTGATAGTAAAGAAAGTCCTTATACTTAAAGTGGAGACCTGACTAGGAAGTCATTCTTAGAGATCTTAATGAGAACAGTTTCAGTGAAATGTGGGTGCAGAAGTCATTGCATTTATCAGCTGTAGTATGTAAAATACATTCTGTGTGGTCTGAGTCAGGTGTGGCAAACTAATTTGAGTAGGTGGGCTGGATATGGACTGGGAGTGTTTGGCCAGAACCAGATGACAGGGCTTCTTATTGCAGCTGCCAGAGTCACTGTATTGGTACAGCCAGCACCCAGGGAGTTAATGCTACTATCTCCTATCTCTGCCACTGCCAATTTTGATCCCCACTGGGGACATAAACCTGGAAATTCTGTGGAAGGATGGGTGACAGTGGTGTTTTAATCCTATGGATGTTGACCCCCGGGGCCAGATCAGGAGGTTGGGTCACCTGGGCTCTGAGAAACCCTTTGGGCTGGATCATCCACTGCCATTGGCATTGTTTGACGCTCCTGATCTAAGCAAATAAATGGTGAAAAGGGATTCCTTTTCAAAAGGGAAGGCTGCTTATTTCATGGTATGCATGTGGATTTATTGCTAATATCCAAGCTGCTGATTTGTTTTATATCCAATTTAGGAGTAAACTGGAAGAAAAACCCAAGAAACTTGAGACATTTTTCCAAATGCCATATGTGGGAGTATATAGGAGAACTGGCCACATTGTAGTATGAAATTTCTTCCATAAATGTACATAGATCATGAGTTTGAGGGAAATATTAAGCAGAGAGAGAGAGAATCTTGGGTTAAGGGGAGCTAGTTTCAGAGAAGGGAAAAGTAATACTGATACTGGATCACTTAGAGTAAATAATTTTTCCTTTATTAAGAATTGTAAAACTGAGGGTTGTGCCCATCAGTTCTCCTTTTCCTTACAAATACTTAGTTCTATCACTTGCTATTAAAGGTTCCACTAAAGTGCTGACAATTACCTTTGGCTAAGGTAATATACAGTTTAATTACTCTTAACTTTTTGCCACTAATTTAATAATCTCTCCTCCTTTAAAACTTGTTTTGACTTGTGCATTTCTGATTATGTAGATAAGATAGGAACTAAGGTGCTGTCTGTATAACTGCTGGTTTCTAAGGGAAAACCTTGCGTGAAGCTGGGCTGTTAAGCTTACTCCCTTGGCTCTTGTTGCATACCTGTATCTCGGGTTTTTTTGGTTTCTTAGGAGCTTATTATCCATAGTAAAAACAAAAGCGAGAGAGATAAAGCAAGAGTATGAAAAAAGGAAGTGTTGGGGGGAGGGACCTGTTGAGGCTGTCTGGAAATAGGGTGTGAAAGTGACAGATAAACCTGTATAGCAGTCGTGACTTTTGCTGGTTTCCAAAGTTTGTAGGTGCATCACATTTAATCTTTCTGGAAGCAAAATCAAAAGTTAGCTATCATTTTATTGTCAAGTGTTTAAAGGGCTCTTTGGGTAGAAGAAAAATTCTAGATTCAGTGCGCAATATTAATACATTAATATTGCCTCTTATGGAAATGAGGTTTTCCAGGGGCCAGGTGAGAGGCCAGACAACCCCTGGGAGAGGGGCTGACTTTTAGTGGGCCTGTTGAAGGGCTAGGTGAGCCCTGAGAGAGTGGCTGAATGTGTGAGAGATCTAGGGAAGGGCCTGGGTGAACCCAGTGAGTGTGGCAGAGCACAGCGGCCTATTGAGGGGCCTGGATGAGCCCAGAGAAGGAAAGGGGGCTGTGGTAAGAAAGATCTGTTGGGAGCCCAGAGAGAGAGAATGATCTATGGAGGGGCCCAAGAAGGCTGACCTACAGAGGAGAGAGCTGGCAGCTTGGGGACTGACCCTGGGAACCTTGAGTGGTCCAGGCTGGGGCTAGGGCCCAAGAAGGGCTGAAGGGTGAAATAGTCTTTCGCAGTGGGCTGCCAGAACTGGGAGCTTGGAGTCTCGACTGGCCTGGAGGAAGGGCCAGGGCCCAGGAGAAGCCAAAGGTACCTGTAGGGGGGGTGTAGGTTGCTATAGGCAGAGTCTGGGCAGATCACAGCAGAGTATGTTTGGTCAAGCTAGTTGAGCTGACCAGTTTTACATTTGGTGCTGGCTTTGGCCAAGGACCCACTGTTCAGAGCCCTTGCCCCTGCTGCAGCCAGGCTAGTAGATAATACCCGGAGGCCACCCAGGCTTGTTAGTGCTGGAGACCACCCAGGCTTGTTAGCGATGCAAAACAAACAAAAGAAGTTAAATAAGCTAGCACTTAGCTGTCTTCCAGTGGTTCTTCCAGGCTTCACCTTCTGGTTGCCTCTTACTTTTCAGGGGATTTGCAGAGCCTGCAGGCTCGTGCAACAATGCAAATGATCAATCAAACAAATAAAAAGAGAAGAGCCCTGCTCTGGGGGCTTTCCTGGTGGCTGCTTAACCCCTGGTAACTCCAGGCAGCCTGCTCCCTGGCCAGGTACAGCTCCTTGAGGCTGCTTTCAGCATCTCTTATCCTTCCCACTATGGGCTCACATGGCTAACCCTCTCTTACTCTCCACACCTGTCAGCTCCCTTGCTGAGGGACTCACTAGTCCTGGGACCTGGTTCTCCAGCCTCCAGTGAGTTTTCCCACGCCTGGGGTGGGTATGGAGAGGTGCTTCTGGGGTGTGGGGCTGTTCAGACTCCCCTGAATCTCTAGTAACAGGGCCTGTTACAGGGGGCCACAGCTGAGAGGGGAGGGGTCAAGTGGTGGGCAGCCCAGGATGAAGATGGCTGGTGCTAAGCTGTCTGAGGAGGAGGGATCAAGGACAGGGGTCCAAGAGCGAGCTGGGGGACAAGGGTTGGAGGATTCAGCGTGGAGGTGGAGCCAGGTCCAGGGGACCCAGTGGTTATCAGCCCAGGAACGGTGTAGGACATGTAGGGGAAACCCAGAACAGGATGAATAAAATCAGGTAGGCCCATACCAGTCTTGGGTAAGACCTAAAAATACACCCTAATGGAGTTGGTTGGTGTAGTAGGGCTGCCTGTGGCAGGGCAGCCTCCACAAAATGCCATGCCTGGGCCACTCCAGGAGAAGGTGAGGATGAGGCGCCGGAAAGCCTCAGCTCCCACTGCCTTGTGGGTTACTGCATGTAGGGAGAAGGCTAGGGGAGCACACCTCAACAGAAAAGCACTTGGCAAGGAAGACGATGTGGGCCCCAGGGGTCCAGCGGCCCAGCGAGAGGGGTCTGTGGGTTATAGTGAGGCCCAGTGAGTATGATGAGACCAGAGAGACCCAGTGGCCCAGTGAGGGCTGGGAATGAAGTGCAGGACCAGATGGGCCCACGGTCTTGGATAGTGAGGCCCAGTAACGTGTCTGAGGCACACAGTGGGGTTCAGCAAGCAGACTGAGACCAGAGGGGTCTAGCGAGGGGCTGGGAATGGAGTGTAGGACCAGAAGTGGGTCCAAGAGCCTGCATAGTGAGGTCCAGCGAGAGGGGTCTGAGCTGCATAGTGAGGGCCAGTGAAAAGGGCCCTGAGAGCATGGAGAGCATTTGGAAACATGGAGAATAAGTTGGGTCCAGGATGAGCGACCAGAAGGAGCTGGCAGCCCATAGAATGACCAAGAAAGAGACTGAGGGGCCTCGTAGCCCAGGGAGTGATTGCACAGGACCAAGGGGTCTGAGAGCCTGATTCAGGGTCAAAGGAGAGACTGAGGGGTCTGGTAGTCTGAGTGGGGCCTGAGAGAGAGACCAAGGGGTCTGAAGGCCTGGAGTGGGGCTGATGGAGGCCATGTGGTCAGAAGGCCCAGATAAGGGTTGTTTCAGTAACTGGTTGAACATTGATAAGGATGCCATCTGCGAGGCATAGGACATAGTGTAGGGGACGTATGGAGCCATGTGATTGGCCCATAATGCCACGACCACAAGTTGGGGGGTCACTATAGTAAGATCAGGGCAGACTCCCGCAAGATATATATTAACATGAAGGTGTGGCAGGAGAGAGCAGAGCAGCCTGCACTTAGAGCAGGGTAATTTAAAAAAATTTTGGGTACCCTGTGACAATAAGCTTTTTAAAGGTCTAAGAAGGTAAATCTACTCTGAAATCAGTTTTCTTGCCAGTACCTTTACCTGAACTGCTTAAAGCTTACAGTGATTGAAAGCTGTGTTTCTGGATGTATTTAGTAGCTGTTCGGATGCTATGTATGTTGGGATAGTAGGGCTTATTAACCAAATGGTTTGGTATGTATTGGGTTCTGAATAGAAAAAAGTTAGAAACTGCCTGGAGTAGTCTTGTCAGTGAGGTTGGGGTCTGCTAGTAAATGTAATTTTACAGCATTGCATTAGTTCAGAGAGACTTCAGTCTCAGTGCACCAGTTGGCCAAACAGGTGTAGGATTTAAAAAACTGGCTTGGGCTGATGATCAGACTCAATGCAGAGTAGAGAATGGGAGACTGAATGGGAGGAAGGAACTTTTTAATTAAAAAATTATGTCAATGATGAAGTTATGCCAAAACTACCCTGCCCTTGCAAGTATTGTCATACCATTTTTTAGGTGCGTCTTCTTTTTTGGCATGGCTGCTTTACTGAAGAGAAGTTTCTTTCTATCTATAGTGTGACAAACTCTAAAAACTGCATAGATTTATATCATGCAAGGAGGTGGCAAAATATTTTAAGATAGACACCCCCTAAAACGTAGAGTTTTTCTTTATACGTTTTCAGTTGCATAAAAGTGGGATTCTAAGTTAGTCTCAGCTAATGAAGAAATGCTTGAAATGAATGAAATATGAAAGGTCTCTGACAAAAAAGAGGTATCCAAGCAATTGGTTATAAATCAGTGCTATCTATTGGATATTAACAGAAATAGCAAAGAAACTGAGGGAGAATAAATTTGAGAGATTCTTGGTATCCAGTGCAAGAATAAGCAGCTTACTTCCTCCTCTCAATTCTAAAACATGGCTGCCTGTTCAAATTTAAGATTGATCACAATGGGTACCTCTTCCTATCTGCACACAGAAACAGACCTTTATGTTCTGCTAGACAGGGAGTATTCCATTCACTTTTTTCATTCGTGCTTCCACAAGAGCTGGCATGCCCAAGTGGACTTTCTTGGTGCTTTTCTGACAGAAATTGAAGATGCTATTTCATATCTTAGGTGTCAGATTTTCATCAGTGTTTGTTTTGTACTGCTTTGGATTTTAACGATGGTCCCTCTTGAAGCTGTTTTATCTGAGAGGCAGGGGGTCCAAAATAATGCACTAACCAGTTTAAACCCTCTGTGGAGGGCTGCATGTGATGAGAAATTTTAGGAAACTACAGCTTAATTGTTGGACCACCTCCCTGAGGAGTCCCAAAACGATCAGTTCTCTCCAGTCCTTTTCACCGTCTACATGTGTTCTACTAGGAGACCTGGTCAGATGGCATGGACTCAAGTGCAGCAATATGTAGACGAGACTCAACTAAACCTGTCTTTAATGACATGGTTACACCACTAGAACCAAGATGGCCCAATGTTTGAACCAGACAGGATCAGCTTGTGGATGAACAACAGCTGGCTGAAACTGAACCTCAGTGAGAGAGGTGATGGTGCAGCTGTGCAAAGGAAAACATTTTGAAGTGTTTGCAGCCTTTGGTTGAAGGTATGTATAGCAACTGGTCAATTTGTTTCATAATTTAGATGTAATCTTTGATCCTTTGCTGAGGCTAAGCCTTCATAGAGAAGCTTCTACTACTCATGGCATTTTTCATTTCTGGAAATCGTCCCAGATTGGCAGACACTGACCTGGTCTTCATTATTTACCTCTTCGTTTCTTGTCTGTAGTGCAGAAAGCCTACGATGCTAGGGAAACTACTAGGTATAGAATGCTGTTACATGTTTTCCTGGCAATCCAGTTCTACCAAAACCACATCAAACCTGTCCTCTGCTTTCTCCTTCTGGCTTCCCATAAAATAGCAAATCAAGTTCAAGGTCTTGGTCTTTATGGTAAAAACATTCTGTGGCTGATGCCCAAGATAACTAATGCCTGCCTAAATTCCAGAGTGAAGACCTTGTTTGACAACTGTGATCCTCTGGTACATTGGGATTCTTTAATATAAGGGTGAAGTTTGTCTGTGAAGGAGATGCAACTTTGGGAGTGGCTTTACTGGAAAGTGCTCCCCCAGGAACAAAGGTTACCTTCACAAACCTCATCGTTTTCCCCTCCAATAGCAAGGTAAACTTCTTTAGCCTTGCCTTCTCTAACAAAAATATGTAGTTACCAGCATATTGGAAAAAAATGAAGAAAAAGCCTATCAAGTCCTGTTAAACTCGCTCTTCTTACCCAGGAAGAAATGTATAGAGAATGCAAGAGCAAACACCATTTGACAGCTGGGGAGTCATGTAGTTTAATGCTCTGACAGGATGTCCTTGAATGTTATGGTGGAGATCATGGAATAAAAGTTTGTATATAATTGGTGTTTAAGAATGGTGCCCTTGCCAGCTTCAGAGACTGAGCCAGTTTGAGAGAAGCCAGAGGTAGAAAGAAAGGTCTGAGTACCCTGCTGGTTAAGGGCAGAGATTGGGGGATTGGTGCATCCCCTGCTGGTTAAGGGTACTGTATTTCTGTAGGTGAAGATTGGTATGGCTCACAATCCAGCCTGAATGGAGTTACCTCTTGCCTCCCTCCTCCAGACAGGGTTTGGAGAAGCCAGCTCTGCTGGGACAAGATGCAGCCCTGCTTGAGCAGTACCTTGACCTTCTGTCTCCTGTAGGAGGAAAAAGGCTAAGCAGGTTTGGAAAATTAAATGGCTCAGAGACAAATGGCCCCTCTTTCTTCCTCATTTCCATGAATGGAGTGAAGCCATAATGGAAGGTTTTACCTGTGGGCCAAATAGGAAGGTTGTACCTGAGTCCATAAACCCTATGCTACCAGCCATATACTTGACTGCAGAGCTCAACCGCCTACATCTTCCCTGATTCCATGTCCCATTGGTCACAGCTAAGAGGATATCAGACACAGCACAGACCTTGCTAATGCTGGAATGTACAATAAGGAGTGCTGGCCTCCCCTGCTCACCTTCATAAAATACAGTATAGCAGAGGAAGACATTTTGTATGTGACTATACACAGGCCAAGAAAAAAAACAATTGTATTGAGACTCAAATACTAAATATATTTTGGAAAAGACCTTGCCTAAAAAAAATAACGAAAACATTGTTAAGGGTGTTTGCTGATGTCAAGCCAAGAGACAATATATTCTTCATCATGCCCCCTGGGGTGGTGTGATAGAGGGGTAGAATTTTCTTGCCACAGTTAAAACCTGAGAGTTTCATACTTACCCCAGCTACTGCTGGCTTCTGTGACATAGTCAAAGTTACTGTTGTGAGCTACTGCTACAGGTTGCTGTGCCTAGCCCTACCTCTTTCTTCTTCAGCCTTCCTATAGTAGGAAATGAGGAAAGGGACAGAAGCTCAGAGGTGGCAGAAATTGTAGATAGTAGAGGGCATCTTTATTTATTTATTTCCTCATTTAATTAATATGCTGTCCTTCCCAATAAATGCTCAGGGTGGCTTATAATAAAAATACAGGACAACTTAAACAGGTGAGCGGAAAGAGAACAACTTAAAAGGGACTGAGAGTCTAAAGATAAAACAGACACCCCTCACCCTCTCCAAACAACATCTCACCCTACCTTTGTTTGGTAAATGCCTGACCAAATTCGAAGGTGCTTCTGAAAGATGGCCAGAGTCAGTCTCTGTGGAGCCTCAAGAGGGGAGGGAGTTCCAGAGCTGAGGAGCAACTGCAGAGAATGACCTCCCTTGCATTTTCATCTAGCAGACCTGGCATATTAATAGTATTTGCAGGAAGTTGCTCTTGGTAGAGTTGCCATTTGTTTCTTTGTATACCACCCTTACCTTTACTTCTGCTTTAAGAAGGCAGAAAGTTCCTTTGTGTACCCCACTGGAATTATCCTGGGATCATTTTGGACTCCTAGCCTCCTCTACAGAGCCTCCATAGACATTGTCCAGAATGGTCCTTGAGTTTGGAGTGGTTTCCCAGGACTAAGGGGTGGCAGAACACTTGCTGACTGCAAATATTAACAGTATCCAGGCCATCGGGACATATGTTGGTTTTGTTTTTATACTATTAATTTAAAAACTATGATAAGCCCTTATCCTATATTGTGGTTTCCTTTACAGAGATAACAATACCATACTAATATCCAGAACAAGTGTAGGGAAGTGTGACTTTGAGTATTGGCTCTGCTTAAGTTAAATACTACAGAAGGAGTTAGAGCAGAATGGGTATTAAAGACATTAAATGTTGGAGGTTCTGGGTTTGGACTATATCTTAATCAGAATGTGCTGTTGACTTATGAACTCTTGTTAGTTACATTTTTTTGCATGGAATTAAAATGCTTTTATTCAATGTTTCCAAAGTCTATCATATTTTTCATTGTCTTTCTTTGCCTTTTAAATCAACGTGAAAGAAATCTGATGTAGATATTCATTTCTGTCCCTTCCTCAGGCTTACCCATTTGTAAGACGAAACCCGGTTCCTGAGTGTGTCTTGAATTAGCACAAAAAAGCTAATTCCAGCCCCTTTCCTTTTGAAAGCAGTACTGTGATCAGTAAGCAGGGTGACTTTTCACTGTCATGTACCATTGTAGCCTGTTTCTGTTACCTTAAATAGTGTTGGCTTATGATCATATTGCTGTTAAACTGCAAGGAAATAATGATAAGCTCTCAAATCATGGATAGCAGTAGTGCACTTTCATTTTTTATGCTATATAAAAATATTTCAGTCAATGCTAGACTATTTTATGCTTTTTTTTTTTTTTTAGTAAGTAGGAATTGGCAGACAGTTTGAGGTTAGTAGAACAGTTTGGGGAGAGCAGTGGAGGCATTCCTAATTTTGATCTTGTAATTTCATTCCTTGTATGAAGATCCTGAACATGCAGAACTGAAACGTGTGCATTAGGGATGTAAATATCATTTAAAAAAATAGCCATTTTAAAGTCTTCTAATTGTATCAGTTAACCAAAATACAGCCCTTGGGCCACATCTGGTCCACCAAGGGAGTTTCTACCACCATCCCCCTCCCGAATGGAATACTTCCTGTGTAGCAGAACATAAAGGTCTGTTTCTGTGTGCAGATAGGAAGAGGGTACCCATTGTGATCAATCTTATATTTGAAGAAGCAGCCATGTTCTATTCTGTCCAGCCTGTGGTTGGGTCCCTCAGCCCTGCCTGGCCCAGGTGCACATGCAGTGGCATGGGCTGTGGCATGTGCAGCCGGTCCTGCTGGATTCTGCTTCCCAGCAGCCCCCACAGTGGCAGCTCCTTTCAGCTGCCACCACTAGTGTCTCTGCCACCTCCAGACCTGGCCCCATTGCCTGGGCACCCTGGGCTGTCTGCCCTGCACCCACTGCCAGGGGCGCTGAATGGATTGGGCATGCAGGATCTCCATGGAGAACAGCCTGGGACCCCCATGGGCCAGGCACACTTGGCTGGGCAGATGGTATGGAGCTGTGGGAGGGTGGGGAGCAGCATCTAGGAGTAGGATGGGCGCGGGCTGGGGCTGAGTTCTTGGGGTGCTGATGGTGTGGGATCAGGGCCCGGGCCTATGGTAGAGCTGCGGTCTGAGCTTCTTTGAGCAAAGCACCCTCTCCCCCCACCTCTGGTCACTTCGGGGCTGAGAGGGCCCAACACTTCCTGCCCCAGTCACCCTTCAGGGAGCCCCCAGTGGGCTAAGGATGGCAGCCCCTCGGGGAGCCTAGGTTCTGTGGCAGGTGGCAGGGACTTTCCCGGAACATGGGCTGCTCACGGCAGGCAGTGGGGAGGCTGCAAGTGGCTGCACCAGGGTCCACCCAGCCTAGCTATGTACTAGTCCCCTTCTCCCTTCCCTCCTCTTTGCTCTTTCCTCCCTCTTTCCTTCCCACTCTTCTGCCCTGCTACCTTCTGGTTCCTGCTGGGACACTGCATGGCTTCCCTTCTCCCCCCCTTTCCTGCCAGACTGTCCTACCCTGCGCTTAAACAATAACTGGTAAGCTATAACTGGTTGTTATTAGGCTTATTGGTTAAACAGTTAATCGCTTAACTATTGATCTGTGAGGGGTCCAGGAATAAGAGAACAGTTGTGTTAAGCAAGTATTTTCAGTAAAAATATGTGGGACTTTGGTCTAAATTCTCTGCTAATTTGGAGTTAAGCATTATTTTCAAAAAGTATTTGCCTGTGAATGCATATGCCCACAAAATGGAAAATACCATTAGCCCAAAAGAGTAAAAGGAAATGCTGAAGTAGATCTTTATTAAAAAAATTAATGTGTTTTTAGGTTTCACAAGGCCATGTGATGGGGGAGCACTTTTGATGTAATGTGCTGGAGCTACAATTAAAATGGAATTGTGTAGTTAAATCCTCATGTATTCTGTCTCTTGGCTGTTTGTAGCTTAAATAACGTGACCTGGGATTTGATTTTCAACCAGCCAGTATCTTAATTTCCTGTCAACCCAGATTGTTTAGCAAGGTATAAGTTCAGAGAAGAAATGATGTCTTTGGAAGTTAGTTTACTTTTCTCCAGAATCCTAAAATGAGGAAATTTGAAAGAAATTTTGGAGAAGAATCAGAGCCAAAATTCTTCTCCCATGTGAACAAGTGTTTGCTTGCTAATCATCGTCATACTTCTGTAGGAACAAACCTAACATAATTTAGCAAACTCCAGTCAAGAGCAGCCCTGAAGGAAGCAAGTTACCACAATGTCTTCTAAATTAACAAGAGTCAGTGGGGTTCAGGACCCCTGGTAGTTCTGGGAGGCTGGAGGGGGTAAGAAGCAGGAGAGAGGATTTGTTTTTCCTGAGCGTTTGTACCAGGATCATGTCAGACTCATGGTTTTTCAGTAATATGAGAGCACCACTATTTCAGAATTTCTTCTCCTTTGCTGTCTTTTCCTCTGCTAATTTCTTCAAATCAGAGGAGACACTAATGTAGTCCAAAGTCTTGCCTACCCATGTGTAGGTATCATCAGTGTTCCTTTGGTCTTGGGAAGAACATGATGGACTGCAGTCAGGGCCACTGGGAAGATTTCACTAAGGACCTGTCCACATTTTAATTTATTAATAGGTTAATAATGATAATAATTTCAGGTGAGGTCAAATGCAGATGTTGGTTTACCAGTCATTTTTGCAGTCTGTGGTTAGGACAAAAGTCTGTAACATCTTGACTGGAACTTAATACTGTAGATTATTGTGTTAATATATTTAAAGGATGACTAATGCCAAATACGGACACTGAAAAGGTTTGTTTTTTCACCTTGTTGTTGCTGTTTTTAAGTCCCAGACATTTGTACCAGCCTTTACACTTCTCCACTTTTATTTGATTGGTGGTGAATTCGAGACAAAAAGACCAAAAGGGATCGGTAAACTACAGATGAGCATGCCTGAGGAATGAGGGGTTCTTGACCTTCTGAGGCTTGTCCACAAAAAACAAGTGAAGCTAGTTGGATGCAACGAGCCCTAGCTTTGTGCAGTCTCCTAGGTGGGTCAGCTACACTTCAAAATCAGCTTGAAAATTTGTTCATAGAACTTAGGTCAAGGACTAAGACTGGCAAAGATGAAAAATGCAGCATAAGAGAATGAAACCGTTGTGACTTGCTTTCTTAACTAACATTAAGAAGCCTTTCTAGTATATTTTAAAAGGATTGATCTTTCAAGTAGCTCTAGTAGTGTGCCAGGGATAATATTTAATGAGTGTCCGTGGTATGTGTCAAACTGTATTTGACCAGCTACAGAGCCTGTTGAATACCACAATGCATTTAATGCATTATTTGAATTAGTGATATTTTGACAGTGGTAGACCAGCCCTAGTTATTAAAATTCACTTGTTTTTGTGAAGTTTTCCTTCATAATTTAATTTAACTTGTTCTTTCTTTCTTGTAAATAGATCATAAGTGTACTTTTAAATTCTTCCACATGTATCTTTTTTTCTTCTGCCTTCCTCCAAACAGTTCTCTTTTTCCCTTGTCCATTATATTATGCAGCGTGTTGGTCTTTTCCTCTCCTTTCTTCTTTGACTTGTTCCATTTTGGAATAGATCAAATATTGCAGTTCCAGGCTATCCTGTTAACAACATCTTCCACCCAGCCATACAGCTTGGAAATGTTAGCAAACACCTCATAGCCACAGGACTAAACTTGCTAGATGCCTTGGGCAGCAGCTTTAAGAAGCCAATCTTTTACTCCTGGCCAAATCAGTGGCATATAAGGGGGGAAGTTGGGAGCAAGAGGGATTGTGGGTGAAGAGTCCTGGGAGCGTGAAGTGCTACCATGAGGTTTGAATTGATTACCCAGAGGAGCAGGGGAGGGATCAGTGGAGTAAGAGGGGGATGGTAAGGGGTCAAGAGACCTGGCTTGTATTAGGGATAAGTCTGTGCAAGGTATGGTAGATTCATGGGGGCAGGATAGGATGTAGTGGGGCCTGAAGGGGTTGGTGGGATCAGATGTATTTGGGGCATGATGAGGTGGTGCTGAGCATAGGGATATGTGGGATAACTGGGAACATGAGGAGTCGGAGGCATTGCATAAAGGGCAGTGACAAACACTTTGGGGCTACAGGGGGGATGGGGGTGGGGAGCGAAGGAAGGAGTTCTGTCTGTGGCCAGGCTGGCCTGCCCCACCCTGGAGCTGACCTCCACAAACTTACTTAAACTTGTTTTTCGTTTGGATCATAAACTGAATAATATAAACAAGCTTCTAGTTTCTTTTTAATTAGAGAAAAGTATGCATTATGTTATAGAATGAGGCAGCACACTACCTGCACTTCTCCTTTCAAAATCCTTGATCCCTTCACATGCTTTTCTGTGACAATTTTCATTTCTTAATGCAAGAGCAAAATCCATCCATCCACACACACCCCATGTATTCGGGTGCACAATAATAATTTTCAGTGACACTAGGAACAGCAAAACAAAATGTACTCAATTTGCCTAATCTTTTCCTTTTGTACTGCTGCCACTGGCAAACTACAACATTGCAAGTGTGCTTCAGTATGTGTGTGTGATTATATTGAATAATTCTCTTAAGCTGCTTGTACAGGGCAGAAGGAGTATGAGTACAGCACAAGAAGAGGAGGAAGAAGTACTAGCAGTGATGATTATTTGTATTAGTATGTAACCCTAGAAACCCTGAGACCTGGGCCTCCTTTTGCTAGGAAGTCTACAAGTGGCAAGCCCTTTACTGAAGAGCTTACAGCTGAAGTGTATTGGGGCCAATTACACTTTTAAAAAGTAGATCACAGTCAATGGCCTTTACAACATGAATAGCTTGAATTTTGGATTTAGAGGTCTTTTCTGTTACCCCCTCTGACACTTTCCCTAGCAAGAAATTAAACAATCCTGAGGAATAAGCATGCAATACTGAAACTTCTGTACATCTCAAAAGCAAAGCCTAATGGTTCCATTCCAGCTCAGTATTTTAATACCTTGCTTTGGGAAGGATGTCTAGAGTACCCTACTGTATAATTAAACTTATGTAACTTGTTCTTTAAAAAATGTATGCAAGTAGTTTAGTTCTCTCTCTCTCTCCTGCTTAATCTGTAGCTGCAGATCCAGCATTACAGTTCTACTGCTCAGCAGCGCCAACACGGTTAAAAATAACTGTCACCCGAAAGGGTGCATACCCATGGCAGCCATTATAGGGAGCTATTACATGTGTTGCTTCTAGTGCAAAAAAATGATTTCCTGCTTAAGATATGCATCCCAATTTTGGAGGGCTGATTTTTGGGGAAAAGTGTGTGTATGTGGTATAAGAGTAAATAGTAGGGGTGAACTGATAGAGATTTTTGGGACCAATACTGATATCCAATTTTTAAGGATGCACATTGGCTGATACCAATCTGATTTCCAATACACAGCCTGGCAGCTTGAAGAGCTGTGTCCAGCTGGTGAGTCTGTTGTGGTGGAAGGGGAGGGGGGAGGGAGAGTGGGGGTGCAGATCAAGGCCCCTGTGGTCAGGGAGGGAGTGAGGCACTGCACAGCTGGGGTGGAGCGCAGGACAGAGCCACAGCTTGTCTGGGGGGCGTGGGGAAGAGGGTGGCTTCTGTCACTGCATGCACCCTGGGGAGGGGCATGTGCCCCCAGAGCTGCTTGGGGTGGGGTGGGGTGGGGCTGCTGCCACTGCTGCTGGGCTGTGCTGGGCTGTGCTGGGGGCTGGCAGTAGCAGTGCTGGGAGAGGACTGTGGGGGAGGTGGGGCTGCAGCCACCCCAAAATTTGCCGTAGCCCTCCCAACCCCCCTCTCAGCGCTGCCACCACCCACCCTGAGCACAGCCCCAGCCCAACCTCCACCTGCCAGAAAGAGTCCCGCACAGCCCTGGCCCCAGTCCACATCAGCCCACCCCACCCCACACAGATCTGGGGGCACATGTCTCCTCCCTCTCCCCCTCAGGGCGTGTGTAGCTGTGGGAGCCGCCCACCTCACCCTGCCCCAGCTGGGTACAGTGCCTGCCCCAGCCCCACTCCCTCCCTCACTGCGAGGGCCTTGATCTGCCCCCTCCCATGCCCTTTCCCTCCCCTTCCACCACAACAGACTTACCAGCTGCACGCAGCTCTCCATGATGCCAGGCTGTGCTCCTCTCTGCCTATGTGCTGCGCTGCAGCAGCGCGCGTGCATGGAGCCACTTATTGGCCACGTTATCGGCTACATCAGGCTGATTCCGATATAGGCAGTCCTTGACTTGCAGCGTTTCAACTTATGGTGATTCACACTTGCGGCACTTCGCCATTTACACCCATGTTATTACTTACAGTGCTGGATCCTTGCACTTAACGGCACTACAGAGAAAAATGAGAAAAAGAGGGCAGCATTCAAACACCCCTGGATTAGTTTCTCAAAAAGCTATCAAGTGGCTCTAAGTGTCCCTAAAATCTCTCCAAAGAAGCCCTTCTGAATTCCATGACTCTGATGAAAGTGTTCCTTCATCTTCTTATTAAATAAAATATTATGTGATTAGTTACTGTATTGCCCTGTTTAATCAGTTTATATACAGTACACTTTAGAAAGCTTTGTACTGTACAGTGTATATCATTTATAATTGATTAAATAGTTGATTTAAATATGGTGTTTATGGTCATTTCTATGAGAAGTTGGGCATCAGGCCCCCTTGGTCAGGAACATAATCCCCTATTACAACATTGTTTCTATGGGAAAATCAGATTTGACTTGCACTGTTTCGATTTACAGTGCCTTTTCCAGGAACGTAACACATTGTAAGTGCAAGGACTGCCTGTACAGTCAATTTTCTTTATATCAGTGCCGATCCGATATCGGATCGATGCATCGGTGCACTAGTAAATAGGCTAACCCTTAAAGGTGTCTGAATCTATAATGTATAATAACCTCTGTGTTGTTGCATCTTTAAAGTTAAATAGAAGTCATAGTTTCCAGAAAGTGAAATTTCTTTGTGAACCTCTCATTAAGCCCTTAAAATGAGCATGGAATCTAAGTGCTTAAGTTCAAAACTGTGATCTCCGCTCTTCCCCAACCCCCAGCAACATGTATAAGCACCTAAAGTTCTGCTACCGTGTATGCCCAAATGTGTAACTACCTTGGCTGAATTGAGCATTCAGCCACCTGTCTGTGAAGTTTAATTTTCTCAAGACTGCTAGGAGCTTAACACTGAAGATTTGGGGTTCTACTATTTTATATTGTCAATTTAAGAGAAATATAGGCTCAACCAGTATGTATCTGTGACTGTATTGCTTCAATTGGTTCTTTGATTGCAAAAGGGCCATTCCTTTTGTTTGTTTGCTTTTTATCTGACACAGGAGATCAGCCTTTAAATAAAAGGACAACAAATCACAGGAAGGGGATGGATCCTGCTAGAAGGTTTTTTTGTTTGTTTGTTAATATTGAAGGTTCTCTCCATAATTCATAGTCGTTTACTCCTGGAAGTTGACAGTCATATGTATAGCAGAAAAATCTCTTCAGCTATAGGTAGTTTGGAAAATATTTCTTCATGGGGACACCCTATTCCCCCAAAAGGTGACTATTGTACAATAGTTATTCTGCTTTGTGAGTAGAATAGTTAATTTGGAATAAAATAACTTTAAGTGATATTTTGCCACATCTACCAGTGCGGCTAATTTATTTGGCTATAGCTGTGCCACTCAATAGCCCTGTATAGATGGAGAAGAAGAAAAGGGGGCATAAACTTCATTCTTTCAGATATTAAAGGTTGAGGCCTTTACTACTGAAGGTTAGAAAAAAAAACTTTGAAAGAAAAAGCATTATCAACTGCCTGGAGGAATTTACTGACTGTCTGCCCAGCATGGTACTGAAACTCCCAGATTCTTTGTCTTTGACTTCAGGCCCCATGTTTGGGATCAAGGGGAGGGAGTTAATCAGCTTCCAGCACCAGTTTAAGGCCTTGGTCCTAATCTTCAAAGCAGTAAATGTTGGTATGTGAGCAGTAAAAGACCAAACTTTGTTCAGTGGACCACCAAACAGTTGAACTCCTCTGGGATTATGCAGATCACAAAGCCAATGAAGCAGCAGTTAAGGATTATAAAGAAAGCATTCCCAGTTGAGAGATCTGGCTGTAGAAAAATCTTACTGGAAGAATTAGGTAAATCCAAAATCTAAGTCTTCAAGGAATATGACAAAACTTTTAATTTTTGAAAGGCCCTTTCTGCCATACAGATGACATTCACAGCACTGCCACTCTAAAACCATTGAAAAAGTGTTGATTTAAAGTAACCCTAAAAAAAAAGTAGATTATAGCAAAACAAAAAAACTGTCCCTTAAGTGAGTTTTAGCTGAAAAAGATCTCTCTCATAAGCTTCACAATTCTATTAGGAACAGTGATGTTTTCAGTTTCATGTGTCGGGTGCTCGGATAATGGTGATGGGTATTAGTATAAAATTCTAAGATAAAATGTGCTCAAAAGTAGGTACTTTCCACATTATAAAGCTTACATGAATTTATATTTCTATTTTTTTCAAATGTTCACCATTTATGCCCTTTGTCTACCCAGTAGCATCACATTATACTATTAAATGTTATTATTACAATTAAAGCTGGTCAATGTAGAAAGCTTTATTGCAGTCAGAAATTAGAGCTTTATCATTTATAACTTTGAGGAGCCTTTTCCCCTGGAACTTGAGAGTAGTGGGAGTGGTGCTGGAAAATCATTTTATTCTCTGTGGCCTAGGCTGCTACTTAAAAATGAAACTTAAAAAAACCCTGCAGCTTTGCTTGCATTCCCCACCGGAATATTTCCTTGGTTTGTGGTGTTGCATGTACAAATTTGGAATTGCAGACCTGCCATTCATACCCTGGAGAGCTACAATAAATATCTACATCTCATATCCTTATTTTCACTGGTATTTGAATTGAAAGTAGGCTGTGCTTCCTAGGTGTACATTATTCAGAATGCATACATCTTATTGCCTAAGGTTTGAATTGAGAGAATTATATTTTCAGTTATTGTGCCTTTAACCAATAGTCAATTGTGGGAGGAATGTCTAGTGAAATAATTAAAAAAATATCTGGAAGAATTCTATACAAAGGAACTGCTAGGTTAGGATCAAGGCTGCGCAGCTAGGCATTTAGAATTAAAGAAATGTTCGAGTTGAGGTTGTACTTCCTACTTTGTATTCATGTTACAATATTCATGATGTACTACATCTTAAAATAATACAAATGAATGTACCTTTTGTTTATTTTTTTACTATAACCTTGAATGGTAAACAGCTTGTTAATCAGAAGCAATCAGCAGGCTTAGCTGGTAATGTCTGCACTGAAGGCACAAGTTCCTATCATTTCAGATGAGGGGGCTACTACCTTTAAGTAAGTAGTAAGTCATTCTCTTCAACAGCTACTGCAGAGATGCATGACCACGCAGGCTTCACCAATGCATTAAATCGGTAGTGGAGTCCAGTTAATCTAGCTGTGTAATGAAAAGTTGGCAGAAAATACACATAGGCTTCATGAGAATCTTGGTTTCAATCTCTACTCAGTTTCTGTGTCATTTAGAAAGGGGACTTTTCTTTTGTATGTGTCAGTGTCTGCAGGATATCTAAGAAGGTCAGCAGAACTTTCATTCTCCAATTCATAAATTGATCCTGATATACACACCATCTGTCTTATATGAAAAAATAAGGGTGCGGGAAATTTTTACCCAGAGACAAAAAGCATAATTAAAACCCTTGTAGAAAATGCTGTATTAAAAGAAAAAAATGTTGGTTTCCATAAGGAGCTATGTAATGCAAAGATGAAAGTCTGTTCTGAATATTATAGTTCATTGTTATTATTTGAACATAGCAAGAATGAGGGAGGTGGATCTAGGATTTGTGCAGTAATCTTATATGGTGAAGAAGTGAAATTATTTTGCCAAATAGGCTTTTTACCTTTCTACAAATTGTTGTCTCAAAAATAATTTAAGTAATTAGAATGTGACATGTCAGGAGCTCTGAATGTGCTTGGAATTATATAGTGTGTATTACCTGTCACTCATAGCTACAGAAGCCAACTTGGAATTCCCTGCCTGATGTAATACATGTTGTAAAAGCTGTTAGGGTCTTTAAAGCTACATTAAAATGGTATTAGCTCCTAAATGTTTGTTTTTCTTATTAGGTCCCAGATTTGTATTTTTAGGAAGAAGTTTGGTAAATTGATATAATCATTGTTCACTCTACTAAACAAGAAGTTAATGAGATGTGTTTAACGTTTTATTTTGTTTAAATACTGCAATAGAGTTTTCTTACTGCATTCTTCATACCAAGCAACTCTGTATTTTCGAGGGAATAGTTTATAGTTGTGTATTGCAGTTCTTCTGTAGACCTTACCTTATGTGAAACTTAGCACTGATGGGAATAGAATAAAAAAGCACTCACGGTTTTATGTATACAAATACCTTTTTGGTGTAAGTACAGAGAAAAGGGAATATATGTGTTATTTTTATATGCAAGATCTTCATGTGTGTTTGTGGCTAGCACAGTGAGATGTTGGGACCTTTGCTTTCTGATTATAACATTAATCATTAATATTTTTATCTGATATTTAGGCAGTCCCAGAACATCTTCTTCCTTCCTCATTTGTCTGAAAGAATCATTCAGGTTGAAACACACTTTGACTTCGTAGTTCAAGTCTTTGCCAAGGTCCTCTAGCAAAGAAGGAATCCTTCAGTTTCTCTTCAATAGAGTTAAGAGCACAGTCATCTCAATGGAACATTTTTCACATGGATCAATAATAGGGGCTGAAAAAAATGCTTGAGAGCCTGCACCAGGACTGACATTTCACATGCTATATGAGCATTTGTGATTCCTTGTTCAGCTGCGTTGCTGTCTTCTGTGCTTAGTAATGGGACTGTAGCAATCTGAATTTTTTTTTTCTAGAGATAAAACGTAGCTTCTACTTACAACTGATCTATTTGCTATTTTGCTTGTTGACAGCTAACACTTTGGTGGTGGTAAACTTTTTAGTGGCATGATGCAGTGGTGCACTTGTATCTGAAAAACCCACAGGTGTCTTCAACTACATATAACTAACTTCAGCGTATATAATGGGCATTGCCTCTGATTTTATTTTTTTTAAACTATTTTCATTTAGAAAAGTTAACATCAGATCTGAATTACCAGAAGAAAGAGATTGCTGATTCCACTCAGCTCTAAGTTGTACTTTGTTAAACCCATCAGGCTTATCAGGGTTGACAAGTTTACCTGGCAGCAGCTTGGATGGAAGAGGCAAACTAAGCTTCATTGGGTATCAGGTGGTTGTCAGGTTTTGTTCATAGTTTTTGCAAGGTATTTATCTGAACATACATCCTAGTTATGAAGTATATTGAGCCTCATCCTTTCCTGAGACACTTCCAGTGTTTGTAGAGGGAGGAGCTGGATCTATGGCTTAATATCCAGCAAAACTTTAAGGTAGGTAGACTGCTGTTGTTAGGTGTAGAAAGGGCAGGAGATAGTTCCTCTGCTTTGTCTGAGTCGCATTGTTCTCAATTTGTCTGGAACTTTTTTATAAGCTTTTACTTTAGCTTTTTCAACCAGAACAATTGTTTTAAGTTTCCTTATAGTAAAACTGCATGCCTTTTCAGAAATTCTTCTCAGGGAAGGGAAGGTTCTTTTGGTGGTGATTTTTTTGTTGATGGCTTATGCAATCGTAGGCCAGGTACAGACATTATACATAAATCAGTACTAAGTTAATCAGAAATTGATTTAAACCCATAACTGTACAGAAGTTTGCCACACAGACCACTCTAAAAATGGTAGAATCCCATCTAAGATAGACTTGGTTTGATTAATTTGTAGCCCTCTGCACCCTTCCCCCCCACCCCTCACAGGGAAGTGTGCTAGTACTCAGCCCCTGCTCAGCTGCTCTGGCCAAGTGTCCAGCAGACACTGCCCCCAAACCTTCCCAGAGCCAAGCCAGCAAAAGACCCTTTCCCCAGCCCTGCTTCCTGCCTCCAGCCATCTGTCAGCTGCAGGCAGGCAGTGGGGAGGAAAGGGAGGTATCTTTATCCCTTGCATGAACCTTGGGACCTGGGCACCCATGTCCTTGGGCTGTGCCTCTGCACCCCATCACAAAGCGCCCCACAATGTACATACAAGCCTGACACTGAGCCGAGGAGAACTCCCTCCCTTGGGCACAGCTCCACGGAGCCCAAGCCCAATTCCTGCACAAACTCGGGAAACCCCATTCCCCCACCATTGGGCACACCCCAATGGAGCCGAACCCTGGCTCCTGCATATTGAGCCAGGGAACCCCATGCCCCTGTGCTTGGGCACAGCCCTACAGAGCCTACTCTGGCTCCTGCACACCACACCTTAGAAGCCAGAGATGGGTGTCCTGATAACCTGGACCCCAGCATGGACTGTTTCCCCCCTGCCCGCCCCAATCAGGAGCTAGTGTGAAGCTCACCTCTGGTGGGTTGGGGTGGCAGGGGCAGAACATCAGGACTGGGCCTGCTTGGAGGCAACCCTGTGACCTCTGTGGCTCAGCCACTGGTGGCAAATACTCAGGGCATGGGCACTTACAGTGTTGCAAGACTCTTTTTGGTCTGTAGCTGCAGGGTCCTGGAGTACTAGTGTGGGTGAGCTTGGGGTGGTGGGTGCTCAGCAGTCTCCAGCAGCCCAGGAAGCCCATAAGACATGCTGGTAGGCATTCAAGAGCACCCCAAACCTGCAGACCTCGGCCAGTGCAGGTGGCCTACATGCCCCACCCCATCCCTCCCAAGAGTGAATCTGTATACTGTAGACCACTTGCAGAAGCCTGTGTAACTTGGATCGATTCTGCCTCTGGCTTTTTGAATGTCTCTACTTAGCCATAGTATAGTGCAGAGAAATGGACTCTTTGTTATAGTTTTGGAGGAAAATCCAGTTTCTTAATTTTCCATCTTCATTTTGTTTCCTATTAGCTAACAGTTCTCTACAATGCACTAATTTGCTTCATTTGAGTAAGACGTTCTTTTTTTTTTTGTGAAAGAAAATCTCCGTCATATGCAAATTGTATTGCTCGTTCACAAGCTTCTGTATGCAAATTAGGCTTGCTCACGGGAATAACTCTGTGTGTGTGTACACGTGGGTGTGTGTCTATATACACACACACACACAAACACACACACACTCCCAAGGAAAGTGCAGATGGTTTTAGTCCATTAAAATGTAGCAATAGTAGCAAAAGCACTTTGTGCTCAAGAACTTGCCAGCATAGTACAGTAAAAATTAACTGGACTATAAATTTTTGGTAGAATTTACCTAGCTTGCCAAAAGTAACTGGACTGCCTTTCAGGGCTCCTCAATATGTGCAGGTAAAGGCACAATACGATTTAATGGATGATCCTCACAATTGCACCTCCTGCCACCATACCACATGTGCATGACAGGAGGTGTGATTTTTGGGATTGCACATTAGATCCCATTGCACCTTATCACTGGTGCAGGGGGCTCCAAGGATCATGATCCCAGGCTTCCCATGCACTGGCTTGCAGGGTTCACAGTTGGGCAGTGCTGAGGGTGCTGCTGCCACAAGCCTTGTCAGCTGCAGGGCTCACAGCAGGGAGAACGCTGCTGCCACTGTGAGCTTGGTGAGCTGTGGGACGTGCAGCGCTAGCAGGGGCTTCTGCCTCTGAGCCCCAAACCTCATGAGGCTTGTGGTGGTGGCAGCGTTCTCCCTGCTGCATGCCCTGTCAGCAAGTGATGCTCCCCTGTGGCTGGGAGCCCTGCAGTTGATGGGGCTCCCAGCCACAGGGGACCCTTTGGCCACACATTCAGTTAATGGCATGATTAGAACAAACTAGAAATTTATTACACATTTTTTGTGGAATAACTTTGTAGCTTATTGCTTGTTTTATCACACCATTAATTGGTTGAACATGCAGCTGGGTCACAATTCAAGGTGGGATTAACTGGTTAATCATGCCTTATGTGTAACATGTTCAGAGTTGAACTGTCTCCTGAAGATTATGCTTTCTTGGGGGGAGGCAGAGGTTTTGTTGTTTTGTCCTTTTTTTCTTAGTAGTGCTCTGTCTCTGAAGTTTTAATGCATTGTTTTTGGTTTTTTTTCCAGGTTTGCGTCAGGTATCTCATTGTTCAAGTGAAGGCAACTACTTAGCAGAAAATATTTCTCTTTTGAAGCAACGAAATCATAACAACCGTCTTACTTGCAAATAACAAATGACACGCATTATGTGCATTGTAGTGATAGGATAATTTTTTTTCCTTGTGCTGTACTTTTTTTTTAAACCACTAGTTCGAAATTTTAGAGATTTAGTCCATTAGAAGTTAAATCTTGGTGCACAAGTTTATCAGCCCCACTTACATTCTAGCTATCTTGACTGGAAAGTTTCACATTTATTGTCTAGCTCAGGTCTCCTAAGATGAATGAATGAATGATGTATTTTGCCCTCTAATATTGTACTTAATAAAAAAAAAAAAAGTGGGCCCTAATGTTCCTTAGGTACTTACAGTTCAAGGGTATATCCGTGCAGCAAAAATGAAGGAGCTATTGTAGCATATACCCCTGCCCTAGTTGAAGCCAGGTAGCATGGGTTGGTTGACTAGTAATAACAAAGGCAGAATGGGCTTCAGCATGTGCGAGCAACCAGAATATGGACCCAGAGCCTATGAAGAACATGCCCTTTTCTTACTAGCACCCAATTAAAGCCCATGCTGCTGTGTCTTTGGTGTTGTTACTATGGTACTTATTAAGTTACTACATTTTGTTGCATAGACTTGCTGTAAATTTGGAAGGTAGATGAAGGGTTAGGAAGAGGAATGTAATCTGTACCCTCTTGTTTGGGGAGGGAAAGGGGAAGGTAGGGAGGTAAAAGGAATTGCACATGTCAAATCCATATTTTTGGGGGAAGGTGGAAGATTAGTAGGCATGGATGGAAAATGTAATGTGGTAGAAAATGTGCCCATAGAGGCTATAAGCAGGAAAGGAAATCTGAGTGAAGGAGGTAGAAAAAAGGAGGGCTGGGCTTCTGATTGAAGCAGAATTCAAAGCTCAAAGTTCAGGATTGCTGAATGCTTTGAGACTTGCTTCTGCTCCTGGGACAAAACTGGTGTCTCTTATGGACTATCTAGAATCTACCTTCCAGGTTTTAGCCATGTGTGTTACTGAGAAGCAGAGGTGTAGGCCAGTGGTTCTGGGGATCCAAGAGCTCCCTGTTAGGTGGGAGGGTTGCGGAGGGAATTTCTTGGCAGGCTTTGATTCATTGCAAGTCAGATTGACATTAAAGTTACCACAGACACTCCCAGAAAGGTGCTTTCTGCTGGTCCTGGCCATATGGAAAAGGGTTGCACACTGCTGAGTTCTCGTGCTGTGGGACAGTTCCAGTCTAGAATGAGGAGGGAAGAGAGCGGTTGCCAGGCGTCTGCTCATCCCACTCCTGCTTTTTGACTGTTTTATTAAAGTGAAAGAAGAGCAGAATGAAAGGGGTAAGCTAATTTGTTCCAACAACAAATATATACTTTTCTTCTTTAGGTACAAGAGCTGAAGCACCCAAGTTACTTTACTGTAGCCATACCTCTGGCATTCTTCAGATTCCTATAAATTCTGTGTATGCAGGTTATTGTGATTCATACACTGCTCAGATCGCAGCATTGCATGTAGAAAATTGAGGAGGTAGTTGTTTAACATCACTAGGTAATATGTAGCATAGTTCAGGTGACTAGTCTAGTCACTGCTGCATCAGGCTGTTTATTTTCATAGTGTCTCATGAACTGGGCCAGACCTAGTTAGTTTTTAAGCCTTGTGAGAAATTCAGTGGGCTGCAGGAAATGGGGCTGACAATTTATTAGGACAGTATCCTCTCCATACTGATAGGGTTCACAGATATTTAGGCTTGGCAGAATTCAAATTTTATTTATTTATTTTTTAAATTTTGATGGCTACAATTGATATTTATTTTTAAGAATTTATTTCAATGTTCATCTTTTTTGCACACGTGTGCGCATCCATGCATGGTGGCAGCTGCAGGAGCCTGGGGGCCATGCTGGAAAGGCTGTGACAGGAGGGGGGAGAGGGTTGGAGAAACAAGGCTGGTGGTGCCCAGGAGCCCAGTGCTGTCAGGCCCTTGCTCTGTCCAGGTCCCAGCTGGGGAAAGAGCCAAACTCCTGAAGAGCTCAGCCAGGCCCAGCTTCTGGGGGAATTTGACTTCTATCCCAATTAAGCAGGGGCCCACCCGGGCTCCACAGGAGTTTGGCCCCTGCCCTGATCACTCGGAGGCCAAACTCCCACAGCCTGGCCTGACTTAGCTCCTGCGTGATCAGAGCAGGGGCCAAACTTCTGTGGAGACCCAGCTGGGCTGGACTCAGCATGAGTTTGGCCCCCATCCGAGCTGGGACCTAAGCGGAGCGGGTGGTTGGCCGCACCGTGTGTGTACATGTACGCATGCGTACCCCGTGCCCTGGATTTCCTTGCCTCCATCCCGGATTTTTATTTTTATTGATGTCCTTATGTAAATTTTGATGATTACCAACTTCTGTTGGTCTGTGAGTGTCAGGTGAAATTGATTTTAAAAAATCGAATTCTGCTAAGTCTACAGATAATTAATTGCAGTAGGGGCCAACCTATTTTGGCAGGCAGGCCGCAAATTAGCCCTGCATCCTTTGAGTGCCACTCTGATCCCTTTCTCCTGCCTGATCCTGCTTCTCTACTTTGTGTCCTGCCCCATCAGCTGCTCAACTCCCTGCCCTATCTGGCCCTGTGCAACCTGTCTGCTCCCCAGTCTTTTGTGTGTTGCATGCAGCAGTGTGGCTGCCCATGCCACAGCTGCAGGATGGCCACCCCTGCTGTATGGTAAGAGGTTCCTCTTTTGGGTGTGAGTTAAACCAGGCCCTGATGATCTGTGGTACAGTTTCCATAAAATGGTTTGTAAAAACTAATTGCTGCTGGGCCAGCTACAAGCTCTGAATGAGCGTTCCATCGCAAGTCTTGCAGAAGCCTTTATTTCTCTCTTCTTGCTCTGACCTGTTGACTGTTAAGCATTATCCTAAGAAATTAATTCTGTATTGTATTCTAGAAGTGGCTGCATTTGGTAACTGACTGTAGTGATTTTTATGCAACTGAAGAAGGATGATTTATTTAGAAAATATGTTCTTGGCATTAATTGGGAATAATTCATGTGATGAAAAGTTGCTGTCTTAATGATTAGCATCTTTGGTTAGTTTGGCCCTTGTCTATTTGGATAATATTGCATTGTACAGTTATAAGCAGTAGCTTATTAACCTTCTTTCCAGGCAGTTTTTCTAGATAAGGATTTAGGTATTTTTATCATAAATTTTAATTTGTAATTTATGTAAATGATAGCATTAGCAGAAATATACTTCCACATTCCTTCAGTCTAAAAATAGTTATTCTTCAAAATAAGCCAGATTTTCTGTAACAACATTTGCAATAGCATTTTCATGTATAATAATGAAAATTCCATTATTCTCTGCTGAACCTAGGCTGCTGCTAAAAATGCAAATTCTCACTTGGTTTCCTTTGACAGCAACTCTATCAGTGCATTTGTGAGCTAGACTGCTGATCATGTGCCATGTAAGAATATAATACAGTAACTGTACACCTGGCTAATCTGCACATGTTTAAAATTCATGCAAAAATGGCCGTCTTCCCAGTTAGTTTCTCAGCATAGGGTTCTTCTGTTAGAACCAACCTTTCCATTCCAGCAGTGGGTTGTTGTCTGGTTTTGCCTCATGTAGGACATGGACAGCCCATATGTGGCATGCAGCAGACTGGGAAGTAGGCAGGCAACGCAGCAGCAGAAAGGTCAGGGACCCGAAAGTGGAGAAGCACATCTGGTTGGTAGGGAGCACAAAGACTAACAGATCAGGAAGAGAGCACAGGGCAAGGAGCAGAAAGTAAAACAGCAGATTTTGCAGGGGAGGGGAATTGAAGTGGCAGCTGGGGAGGGCAGAGGGCTAAATTTATACTGATCTAGGAAGCATGGCTTGATTTGTTAAACTTACTTCTTGTGACTCTCCATTCTGGAGTTATCTCCAGTTTATTCTGCTCCTGACAACTTCAGCATGAGCGATCAGATTTTTTTTTTTTTTTTTTTTGGGGGGGGGGGGTACTGAGGTACTGAGTAGAGGAAAAACTTGTTTGGTTTGACTCAAAGTTCTTTTTATTAGCTCTTTCTACTCTATAAGGTATTCTCCTCCCCCCCTTCCCAATTGGTAGATTTGTTCTTTCAGGATTGCCTAGCTCCTAAATGATGCAGGATCTCTCCTTGTGATCTACCACAGTGTTTCTCAACCTTTTAAGTAGCAAGTACCCCCTAACTGCTGAAAATTTTAATAAGTACCCCGACACTCAATTTTCTTGGGGATTTTATATTTACAGACTAATGTGTTGGAAGAAGGACTGTGTGTATAAGGCCGTGATGTGACAGATGTCCGATCTGGTGTGTAGGATTGCCACCTTTTACACCGGGGTGCACAATTCAAGTATGTACCTGGGCTAGAGATGATGTTGGCCAAAACTAGGAGGGCTGAACCTAGTGACGCACAAAGCGTGGCATGCCAAATTATTACTGGGGCGTTTATTCTAATTTTTTTATTCCAATTTTTTGCCATAGTTTTGAGAGGAGGAAGGGGCAAGAGAGAGGAAAAAAGGGCAAGAGAGAGAGAGTGTTGGGGTACCCATGTACCCCCTACCTGTCTTGTGTACCCCCAGAGGTATGCGTACCACAGGTTGAGAAACTATGATCTACCACACCACAATAGCAGAAAGACTTCTCCAAAAAGAGTATGTGTGTGGAGGGGGATGAGAGGGGGAGTAAAAGTTATTGGTTCCTTCTCAGCTTCCTTATCATCTTTCTTAGTGTGAATTTTTTGTTGTTTGTTACTGCTTCAAGAATTCTGTCCCTAGTGAGATCTTCATTTTCTTGTATCTGGTTGTGTTTGTTTTGTTTTGTTTTTTTCTTATTCTGATTCCCATTGCAAAGGTGAGGTGTACAACGGCTCCCTCTTCTTTCCTAAGTAGTAAGCAGGCAGCTTTTCATGATTCTGCCTTCTGCAGCATTTGGTAGTGAAACAGGGGAGCAAGGAAAATGAAATTTCTGCTACATGTTCCAATCTTACGCCTTCTAGTTGGATTTTTTCCTGAACTCCAACAGTCCGTCTAGGCCAGTGGTCTCCAACCTTTTTAAGGTGAAGATCACTTTTTGAAGTAAAGGGCAATCTAGGATCTATTGTGCCCTGTCTCCCCCCCAGCAGGTTGATCTGTAAAGGGCGGGGGGGGGTGTGGATCGAGGTCCCTGTGGTGAGGGAGAGTGGGGTAAGGGTGAGTGGGGCCCTAGCTGGGTCAGGGGAGGGTTGGAGCCCAGGTGGCTCATCCAGGCATGTAGGGGGGCTCCTGCCACAGCATGTACCCTGGTGGAGGCCCAGGGAGCATGTGCCCCCCCAATCTGTGTGCGGGGCAGGGTGAGGTGGCTGCTGCTGCGCGCTGGGCTTTGTGCCCCCAGGCTTTGCACCCTGAGCTACAGTGGGGCTCAGGATGCAAAGCCCAGTGCACAGCGGCAGCCACCTCACTCCATGCACATTGGAGGGGCATGTACCCCCTAGGCCTCCACCGGGGTGCATGCAGTGGAAGGAGCTGCCGCCCCCCCCCCCCCGGCACCTGGACGGGCTGCCCAGGTTCCAACCTTCCCCCAGCCCGGTGGTAGGGGGCATGGAGGGGGATTGTCCCACTCACCTAGCCTAGCCCCCGCTGCTCATATGTGGCAGTTCTCCTGTACTGTGTCCTGGCCGCTCCCGATCATGGAGCCTCTGAGAGAGCTCACAGTGCCATGAGCCCCTGACAGTCTATTTTGGCTACACTTTCCTCCCCCCCCCCCCTTTTTCCCCCAACTGAGATGGACTGTCAGGGGCTCTCCGGTCAACCGACCGGCTGGTGACCACTGCTGTAGGCTTAGCCCTATGAGCTCTGGCACTAGCGTTGCTTTTTTGCAACTCCAGGGACTGTTCAGTGGTCAGTACCATGTCTTTTGAAAAATGCACAGCTTTACTATATATACTATATACTGTCCCTTCTAAAGGCCTAATTTTCTGTCCAGAAAAATACCCTAATAAAATACTTCAATGTGGAGAACTAGAAGAATTCTTCTGATACCTGTGCCTCAAATAATATTTCCATGACCAAACTGAACCCACTCCCAACAACAACTCATTCTCTGACAACATTCAGGAAAGGATCAATGCCAAAAAGCCCAAAAAAACATCAGATTGGACACCTCACAGTGGACGAAACCCTAACCTTGACCGCTACATTGACTGCTTCAGGGAAAGAATGAACAATGAAATAATCGGCAAAACACGCCACCACAACAACCTCTCTCTACCAGAGAAAAAGGCCATAGAATCTCTAAGGTTTAACCACCAAATAGTAATAAAACCAGCAGATAAAGGAGGATCCATAGTCATCCTATACTGTGAGGATTACATAAAGGAAGCCAACAGACAGCTCTCTGACACCACCTACTACAAAGAACTACAAGAAGATCCTACTCCCCTTTTCACCAAAAAACTCAACAATACCATCAAATCATTTCCATCAAGACTACAAGAAAAACTACAGACCTTGATCCCCCTGCTACCTAACCCGGGGACTTTTTACATGCTCCCTAAAATCCACAAACAAGGGAACCCTGGCAGACCTATCATATCCAACCATGGGACCCTAACTGAGGAAATATCAGGTTTCGTTGAATCAATCCTAAAACCGCTTGTCACCCACAGAGCAAGTTTTGTACAAGACACTACAGACTTTCTACGGAAACTTAAAGACATAGACCACCTTCCCAGCAACACACTCCTAGCCACCATGGACGTTACCAGCCTATATACCAACATCCCACACTAGGATGGCATCCAAGCCTGCCTTACATATCTACAGGAACAAGATTACAACTCAGAATACAGACCCAAAGATATTACTGACCTTATGCACTTCATCCTCACACACAACAATTTCACTTTAAATAATCAACACTTCCTCCAGATGATGGGAACAGCTATGGGCACTAAAATGGCCCCACAGTATGCCAACCTTTTTATGAACCACCTGGAAGAAGACTTCCTCAATAACTGCACCATCAAACCCTTGCTGTACTTAAGATACATTGATGACAGCTTCATCATTTGGACTGAAAACCTACAGTCTCTGATTGAGTTCCATCAGAAATTCAACAATCACCATCCCTCCACCCGCCTCTTTAGAATACTCCAGCATCAACATCTCCTTTTTAGACACAATGATCAGTATCCAGAAGGGTAAAATACAGACCATAGTATACAAGAAACCCACAGACCAACCTACGTATCTGCACAGAACCAGCAATCACCCTAAACACACCAAAAAAGCTGTGATATACAGCCAAGCCCTCAGATACCACCGCATTTGTACTGAAGATAACACCCGGGATTGCTACCTCACCAATCTTAAAAAGCCTTTCACCCAATAAGGACACTCCTCCAGAGAGGTAGATCACATGTTTGAAAGAGCCACCCGGATACCACGTGAAGAAGTGCTGCAGTACAGAAGAAAACCCCCCACAAATTGCAAACCACTGGTTATGACGTATCACCCCTCCCTTGAACCTGTACGGAAAATCCTCAAAAAATTGCAACGCATACTAGAAAGAGACCCTATTCTTAAAAAGATCTTCCCAGAGCCACCCATCCTAGCCTTCAAACAAGCACTGAACCTTGCCAACCTCATCACGAGAAGCAAACTTCCTCAAGCCCAGAACACACCAAAAGGATCCAGACCATGCCGTGACAAGAAATGCAAAACCTGCCAACACATCTCCACCACCCCCACTATTACTACACCCCACAGCAGAGCTTACCTCCAGAAATGTAATATATCGCATCCAATGCACCAAATGCCCTGATGGAAAATACATAGGCGAGACCAAACAACAACTGCACACCAGAATGAACGCACACCGGAAATCTATCAAAGACAGAAATACCCAATTACCGGTGGGGGCACATTTCTCACAGGAGGGCCACTCTCTCTCCCATGTCTCAGTCCTGATCCTCAAGGGAAACTTACACAGCACTTCCCAGAGACGAGCCTATGAGCTCCATTTCATCAGCCTGCTGGATACTAGAGATCATGGACTAAACATAGACACTGGATTTTTGATACATTATAATCTGCCTGGCAACTGACTCCCCAGCCCAGCCCCTGGCTTCTTTACTTTTCATTCCATCCAGGAAGAGCACACACCAACTGCTGAAACTTCCTTAGCCTGACGAAGGGTTTTTGAACTCGAAAGCTTGCTTAATAACTATTCTTCAACTATTTGGGTTGGTCTAATAAAAGATATCAAATTCACCCAAGGAACCTTGTCTGCCTATGTCCTTAGACCAACACAGCTACAACCTACACCCCTGCAGCTTTACTATAGAAACTCCATCCCTTCTCTATTCCCATTCTAACTATTTTAAAAATGTTGCTGCCATTACTTTCTCATGGCTGAAATAAATAAGGCCTTTGGTGTGGCGGTCGAGTGGCAGGCCGGGCTGTGGCCAGTAGCCCGAAACAGCAGGTGGGTACTTTTGACCGATGGAGCGGAATTAGGCACTGAAGCGTATTGGTTGAACAAAGAGATTATTTATTTACGCCGTCGGTGTACACAGCGCAGGAAGAAGAACTGACTTAGATTACAGTTGCAAACTGAACAAGATGAAAGTTTTCTGAGAACGAAATGAGATGTCCGTGAACGGCTTAACGAGCATGCAGAGCAGGGGATACGTCGGTAGGTCGGTGACGGGGAGTCACTGGTGGGTGATCAGTCTGCCAGGTTTACTCCAAGATGTACAGAGTTCTCCAACATGGAGAAATATGCGGAGTTCTCCAACGTGGGCGGAAACTGCTTGAACTTTTATATGACTAACAAGCCAATCGCTAGTTGCCGAATATGAATAATTTGGAACTGGCCAATGGTGGTGTGCGTGTTTGCATAAAGTTGGCGGGAACTTTTTTCTAAGCTATACTTTTATTGGGCTCTGACATAGCGGAATTTTTCCACCATGACCTAGTTACTGCCACCAGCGGAATTTTCCACTGTGCCATAACATTCAGAATGATTGACAGCGGGATGTTCCACTATAGTGGAAGATTCCACTGTGCCATAGGCATCCAGCTACTAATGGGTTCTGACATTTGGTATAAAACTTTTGCCAAACTTTTCTCACCTATACTGTATGACAATGAAAGTGCTTCTTAAGGCCATAAAAGGAGAGGCTGGAATGTTGAAGGAGGTGTGATGCTCCGGGACATGAGATACTCAAGAGATTTTTTTGGTGATGCCTTTTATTGGACTGACTGCATAGTTGGGAAGGAAGTTAGATAAGTCTTTGGGCACAAAGTACTCTTCCTCATGTCTGTGGAGGAAAGCTTGACTAATTTTTTTTCCAGTCTATACAGTTGGTCCAGTAAAAGCTATCATGCCTCCTCCCCACACAACCTTGCTACTCACATAAAAAAAAGCCGCTCCAGAATTCATTAGTTTCTACCCCTTTACCAGATTCCTAAGTAACATGAATCCAATCACTAAAATATTCTGCCTTTGCTAAAAGGACTCTATAAACTTGAAGTCTAGGCAAATTAAAATGAGAATTAAAAGTAGTTTTCAGGTCCTTGCCTCTGAATTCCCCTGACAGATTTTGTAGCTTTAGTTGTGTTTTTTTTTCTTTCCCTGTTGTCATTTGAAACACCCACACAAAAAGAGGAAACTGCATTTGACATCACTTTCTGAATATTCAAGTCAAAATATTTTTTTCCTCTTTCAGATATAGAAATTCCCAGCCCTTTGAAAACAAGCCTGAAATTTCAGACAAATATGGTGCTTAATTTTATGATATTTTTCTACCTTCTTTCCCAGATAAGCAGTAGAAACATATGGAGGACGAAGGACTTGAGCTTATTATTGAATTCTATAATACTTCTACTCAAAGTCTATTTTCTAGTTTATTCTGGAATTTTATGTCCAGTCAGTTGAATATGCATTCTGTACTTGGTATAGCTGGTTCAATAAAAGCATGAGGAAAAACTAGGAAAATTTTCAGCATTTTTTTTCCACCAAAAGTTGGGTATTCTATTTACTGGTGTAAGTGGTGGTAAGATCGTGTAAAAAAACAAGTGAAGCTTTAGTAGTTGATGTTACAGCATTCTGTCATTTCCCTCTGACCCCTAGATGCCTTTTTCTTCATTGCCTCTCGAGCTGGTCAGCAAAGCTAATATTCAGTTCCCATTCTAATTCTGTTTTTTAATGCTTAAATGAAATGGGCCAGCTATTACACATGCTTATGTCAGTCATAGGATCGTATGATTTATTTTAACAGACTAACTTGTTCATAGAGGGAAGAGTTTTCATAGGTTACAGCCTACTTCATCAGATGCTATAATTGGATTTGCAGAGAGTATAGGTACTAGATAGGAAGTAATTCTACAGACTGCATTGTCTCCACAAAGATTGTGGATTCTTATCCCAATACTTGGACTAGCTTTTATAACCCCGTATATCCCCGAGATGAATTAACTGCTTTATCCCCTTTGATCCCTTACTTTCGTCTCTGTCCTCTCCTTTACTCTCCCTTTCCCTATAAATGACCTAATTCCTCTGTTTAATAATTCTGCTTACTGCCCATCCATTCATAGCATCTGAATAACTATGAAAGCTTGTGTCTTTCTTAGTTTGTCTATAAACCACCATTTTTCCCTGCCTTCTGCATAATTTTGGATTAACGTGGCTATTTACTTGTCTACATGTCCGTGTTTATGTAGTTATATAAACAAATGAAATGTACAACCCCTTTCTGTGTGCACTCCTTTGCTGTAAGGATATGTAATCTTACTGGTGTCATTCTTTCCTGTTAGACTACTCTATGCATAAGTTTTCACAGCATCTGATCAAATAAGCTTGGGCTCACAAAAACTTCTGCATCTCTGATCTAGTCGGTCTATAAGGTGCATTTCAACCCTATCTTCTTTACCCATGTTATTTCCCAACCCAAAGAAGAGGAATTTGGCCCCTTTCTTATTATGCCTGATAATGAAACATGGCTTCTGAAGGCAAGGGCTGTCTTCTTCTCTGCATTGTGATAATTAGCATAGCTCAGGGTGCTGTAAAATCACGAAGAAGCAATCCTCTGTGTTTTCTATCATTGCTCAGCTTTTTGTAATGTTTAATTTTTTTTCAGATTACTTTTTGCTCTTGAGTGTATTTAAAGTGCATGTTGGATTCATCTGAAAAATGGAGACCCAGACATCTTTTCCAAGTGCCATTAGAATGAATTTTAAATTGTATTTACTTTTGCCTGAGATAAAATGGATTAATTTAAAACCATCAGTTCATAAACAGCCTATATAAATGTGTCCCAGGACACTTGTTCTTTTATTGTTTAATGAAGCCCTACTTGATGAGCAGGAAGATGACAGTTCCTGTTGATTTTCTAGCATAGCACATCTTTGGCTTCTCTATGCATATTTGAAAAACATTTAAGAGATACTTTTCCTTTTGTTTTGTATCCTCTTGAACTTTGCCTGGCATATTTATGTCTTCAGCATAGTGCATCTTTCAAAGTGCATTAGGAGATGTGCCTGTGGAATTGAATGGTTGTGGGTTTTTTTGGTTTTGAATTTCAAGATTATTTATTACTTGCTGTAGAATTGGCTAAGATTTAATGGCAGCTTTTGACATGCGCAGATGGGAAAGGTATTGTGAGGGAAAAAGGAAGGATAGTTTTTACATATTTTCTGCATCTCTGAGATGCTGCAAATAAAACAATATAAGGTATATACATCTTCCTTTTCTACTAACCAATTTACATACATATCGCAAATTTTTTACCTTTTTAAATTTTGTTCCATATTTTTACATGTTCGCCATTCAGTGGTAAACATTGGTTCCAGCTGCAAATTACACACGTTAATGGATGGTATTTTTATTATGATGTAGTTTGGGAGAAATGAATTGTAGTTCATAGTCTTCGGCAATTTCTCTATTTAAGGATGTTCTCTGCTACGGCTCATTGATGGGTCTTGAGGTGACTTAAGAGTCTAATTCTTGAGCTACAGACCCATCAGCAGAAGTTGCAAGTCTTCCTGCAAGGGAGGGTTTGCTGTAGGCCAGGATTTCTTCCCCCCCCCCCCCCTTCCTTCACTCTCTCTTCTCTGGTTCAAGGGTGAGACACTTTACCTTGAAACAGGCAGCTGCTTGGTTGAGGTTTTAAGGAGCAATGGTGCCACAACCACTTGAAACCATTGCTCCTTGTTTTGTCATCTGTCACCACTAAGAATAGTCTAACTCCATCCTTTTTTGTAACCCCCCCTTCAGGTAGTTAAAGCTGCTATTTCACATCCATAGAGCATTGTAGACCTGGGTCTTGGTGTCTTCCTGGAGATTGTGATGACTAAAGACTTGCCAAAGCAATTTCCCAAAGGGAGGCACTTGCACACCATATCCTGTGCTGGTCACCTGTGAGAGAGGTGACTACTGTCGTGGAAACACACACAGAGTACTTTTGGGTCAGGTTAGCAGAAGCTTTTATTCAAAAGGAACTACAGCTGTAGGGGGAGTTCCAAAGTGACATGGATTTCCCAAGCACTTGGAAGGGGTCCCCCCCCCAAGAGCAAAATCAGGAGGCTTATATACTTTTTAACAGTCGCTTACAACTCACGTGATCATATAGTGAAATTAGCATGAAAAGCGGCTATAATATTACTTCATTATTTCTTTGCTGTAATCAGGATGGGAATTATGGGGGAGGGGAGGTTAGTTCACAAACCTCCTTCTTGCACCTGGAAATCTACTTTATACATACTTTTTTTTTTGCTACCTTCAAGGCCGTGGTGAGCGAAGCAGTTGCAGAGGAGTTACAAAGAACAAACACTTGCCCTTATCTGTTCTACTGTACAGAGCCAGCAATTCTACACAAAGCAGTTATGTCATTTTATAACTAAAATAATCAAAGTTTAAGGCATATATTTTTTCTGATTCCACAGCCCCCCCCTTTGAGACTATTTAGTCTCACTTTAGCCTTAAATTTCCATTCTCATGAGCCCCTCTATTTCATCATGCAGTCTTTCATGTTTTCTTTCAATCTGCTCACACTTTTGTAACACCATTATTCTAGACTCTGCTGTGGGTTTTTTTGCCTTGCTAAAGCTTCTCCTGCTGGCTTTCACGCAGCAGAGGATCAGTTGCATTAAGACATAGAACATTATTAGAACTATCAAGACAAACAATATTCCATACAGGATTTTCTTGCCAAGGGCCCCGAAATCTGGGAGCCAGGAGGTTAGCCAAGACCACATTTCTTCTAGACCCCAGTCAGTATTTTCTGAGGCCACTTGATGTAGGACCCTTAACTGATTTCGGATTTTGCAAATGTCAGTTTCGATTCGCATGTCCTGATTGACATAGACACAACAGGTGGAGTTTACTAAGGCACATATTCCTCCCTGGGATACCAATAGGTAATCTAGGGCTATGCGGTGTTGTATAGTTACTTGTGAGATCTGGGAGATCTCTTTTTGCAGAGCCTGAATTGCATCCGCATGGCATTTCCCATAGCTTCCATTGTGGCTGAAATGTTAATTATGGCTAATTCCAATTCTCTTACTCCAAGCCACGGTATGAAGGTTCTCACAAATCGATGGAACCCTGTGTTTCTGGTAGCTAAGGGGTTAACCGCCCTTTTCATGTGATGGTTGAAATTTTTTACTTGTTCCAGACATATTGCACTATGCATTTCGAAACCAGGGATAACACGTCCAAGAGTGCATGCCCCCACCCAATTCCAGGGCAAGATTTTATGAGCCCTGTTTCTGCAGAACCAGTAAAGGCCTGGGGCAGAAAGGGTACTCAAATCTCGACAGTTGTTGTGCCCTATCCGGCACTTTCGATTGATATGCATCGTATAGGACGGTCCACGTTCAGCTGCTATCCTGCTGGACCGAGATATATTACAAGAAGTAAAATTGGAGTTAATGTAAAATTCCGATCTGTTTGCAATGAGAGCAACATGAGGTTCCTTAGAAAAGTTGTAGACCATGAATCCTGTACAATTGAGAGAGGGTACATTACCCAACAGGATTCCACTGGTGCTACTAGGGCTATAATCTAGAGTAGTTAGGCAATGAGGGTAGTGTCCTACAGGTGTGGCTTTATTATAAGCTCCGGTGTTGTTGGATCTGTAACAGAAAGGCGCCTCTACTCTTGGGGAGATTATCCAGTTAGCAGGGGCGGCCCTCCATTCTTTAGGAGCGGACCGATGGGCAGCTAACGAGTAGAGTTTAACGAAGCCGCCATTTATTGTTCCCCATTGCTGGAGGGATATTGGTACTCCGATCATTGGGATTCCTTGGTGTAGGTGTGCTGGGCTGTGAGAGCATATCCAGCAGTCACTTTTATTTCCAGCTTGAGCCACCGCATGGGAGATCTGCAAATACAAATTTTTCTCCCACCCCCCTTGGGTGATACTGAGATACCCAAGTGTGATATATAAGGATATCAGTGCCATTTTTAGATACAGGAGGGACAAAGAATCTTAACAACAAACATAACCAGCACCAGTAAGAAAAAGAACACTACCAGCCAAACCCAGGATGGCAGCCAAAGTCTTTCTTCGTCCTCTGGGCTCAAGTTACCTAAAGGACTGATAATGTCGGCTCTTGGTTTTGATCGAGGTGGTGATCTTCCGAATGGGAGCATTCACTTTTTTCGAGGCCGAAGATGATATCTTCGTTCTTCAACTGATGAATCCGGCTGGGCTGAGGTGTTGGGTGCAGGGGAGAGGTTATTAGCACTTGCACCCTGATGCTCCTCACTTGCCTGAGTGAGGTCCTGAGGGTCTTTATTCTTGGCCTCAGGGAAAGATCCCAACCTTGGTTGGAATACAGCTGCTTCGGGGTCCAATGGAGGTGATACCTTCTTGCAGTGCGAGGCATGAGTTCACGTTTGGTGACCTTGGCAACAAACAGCAGAATTAGTGGTTAGAAGTACCTGGAAAGGTCTTTTCCATCTGGGTTGAAGTGCGTTTTTCCGTTGATAGACCTTTACGTAGATCCAATCCCCTGGTTTGAGGTTGTGACAGGGAACATCCAGTGGTTGAGGTAAGGCTTCTTGGACCTGTGAATGAACAGACCTGGCATACTTCATTAATGCCTTGCAATAATTTAGTACAGTTTCATCAGTTAATTGTAGGTCTGTTTGGTGAGAGGCAACAGGTGGTGTAGCTGGCATCCTCATGGGTTGTGCCATGAGTATTTCATAAGGGGTTAGGCCATGTTTTCTGTTAACAGTGTTTCTAATGTGCATAAGAGCAATGGGCAGTGCATCAGGCCATTTGAGGCCTGTTTCAGCACAAATCTTTGAAATGCACGTTTTTAAATCAGAGTTTTTACGTTCTACAGCACCACTTGATTGTGGATGATAACTACAGTGTAGGTGTTGCTGTATGTTGAGTGCTTGGCAGATGTTTTTTACTATCTGTCCTGTGAAATGGGTGCCACGGTCACTATCTATTGTGAGGGGCAGTCCAAATCTAGGGATGAATTCTTTGAGCAATTTCTTTGCTACAGGGATGGAATCAGCATGTACGCATGGGTAGGCTTCCACCCATCCAGAGAACACATCAATAATAACAAGAATGTACTCATAAGAACAGCACTTAGGTAGCTGCACAAAATCAATTTGCAGATTTACAAACGGTCCCCATGGAGGGGGATGGGCTGCGGGTGTCGTTTTTACCCGTTGCCCAATGTTGTGAGCTAAGCAGATGGGACAGGAGCTACAGTACTGTTGTGCCATGGAAGGAAAATTTGGGGCAAACCAATTTCTTTGTACTGTAGCAATCATTCCTCCTTTGCTCGTATGGGCCACAGAGTGGGTTAAACGAGCAAGATGTGGCAAAAGCTCTCTAGGCGCCACCAGGCGGCCGTCTGGGGAGCGCCAGAGAGAGTTGGGGTGCAGTGAACATCCTGCACGCAGCCAGTCATTTATTTCCTTTTTTGGGGCCTGATTTTGAAGAAGAGCCAGACTTGAAAGGCTAGCCAAAGGAGACTGGTTTGCTGAAAAACAAACAAAAACAGAGTTAGGAGCATGTGGGCCAGAAAGGGCCGCATTTCTGGCAGAACGGTCTGCCAGATCATTTCCTCGTGTGACATCATCAAAGGGTTTCTCATGAGCTTTACATTTAACAATAGCAATAGCAAGAGGCAATTGAACAGCTTCTAAGAGCGCTTTTACATAACAACCATGACTGATTTGGGTCCCTGATGAAGTGAGGAACCCTCTTTGTTTCCAGATTTGTCCAAAATCATGAACAACACCAAAAGCATACTTAGAGTTAGTATAAATGGTTGTGGTTTGATTTTTTGCAAGAATGCAAGCACATGTTAAAGCAATGAGTTCAGCAACTTGAGCAGAACGAGCTTGGGGTAAAGAATAGGCTTCCAAAACAGCATACTGAGTGCATACTGCATATCCCGCAACTAATTTGCCTGCATCATTTCTAAGACAGGAACCATCAACAAACAAAACAAGGTCAGAGTTCGGGATAGGAATGTCCTTGAGGTCAGTTCGAGGGGTTAACAATTGAGTTGTGATAGACAGGCAATCATGAGGCTCACCATCAGAGGCAATAGGCAGAAGTGACGCAGGATTCAGAATTGAACAGCGATTTAAGGTTACATTTGCAGCTGACAGTAGAAGTTTCTCATATTTAGTAAGACGGGAATTGGAAATGTGCTGAGTTTTGCCCTTGAGCAGAAAGGCCATCATAGCATGTAGAACTGCAACGGTTAAAGAGTGTCCTAAAACTAGAGAATCTGCCTTTTCAACCAACAAGGCAGCAGCTGCAACTGAACGGAGGCAAGGAGGAAGTCCCGCAGCTACGGGATCAAGGGCAGAGCTGTAATATGCAATTGGGCGATGCTTTTCACCATGCAGCTGAGTGAGTACTCCTAAAGCGATTCCTTCCCGTTCATGACAAAACAAGGTAAAGGGTTTCTTATAATTAGGAAGTTCAAGAGCGAGAGCAAGAGTGAGGGCTTGCTTAAGGGCCACAAATGCTTGTTCGGCTTCAGGAGTCCAAGGGAGGGGTTCCGGGGTGGTATCATGAGTGAATGCTTGCAAGGGTTTTGCAAAAGCAGCATAACCCAGGATCCACTATAACCCGTTGCACCTAAGAATCCCCTCATCTGTTTTCTAGTTATAGGTTTGGGAATGTTGAGGATAGCTTCAACTCTACTAGGGGAAAGGTGTTGTTCTCCTGCTGAGATATCATGCCCTAAATAATGTACCTTAGACATGCAGAGCTGCAATTTAGATTTTGAGGCCTTGTGGCCTTTCTGAGCTAAAGCTGTGAGGAGTGTTAAAGTATCTTGCTCACAGGCCTCTAAAGTGGGTGAGGCTAACAATAGATCATCAACGTACTGAACAAGGGTGGACCCCCCTTTGAACGTGATAGGATCCAAATCTTTTTTTAGGATCTGGGAAAACAGGGTTGGGGACTCTGTATATCCCTGAGGGAGTCTTGTCCAGGTATATTGAAATCCCTGGTAAGTAAATGCAAACAGATACTGGCTATCCTTATGAATGGGGATAGAGAAAAAAGCAGAACAAAGATCCACTACTGTGAAATATGTAGCATCTGAAGGGATACAGGAAAGAATAGTGGCAGGGTTAGGGACCACGGGGAAAGCGGGTAAAACAGCGGCATTTACAGCTCGAAGATCTTGCACAAAGCGATACGTATCTTTACCAGGTTTTTTGACAGGTAGGATAGGTGTGTTGCAAGGGGAGCGTATTGGGACAATAATCCCTTGCTCAAGGAGTGAGGAAATGACAGGCTTGATCCCTTCCTCAGCTTCCTTTGAGATGGGGTACTGTGGGACACGAGGAAGTGGCTTGGCAGGGTTCAGGATGATACGCACTGGTTCAGCACTCAGCATGTGCCCCACTTCATTCGCATGGGTGGACCACAGCTGTGGAGGTACTCGTGCCAACAGTTCCTCTTGCAAGTAGGAAGTGTCAGGATCAGAGTACTCCTGGGTTAGCAAAGCCACAAGCTCGGTTTCCCTATGTTCCGGTACCTCAAGGTAAACACCATCTGGGCTACAATAAATCACGCATCCCAGTTTACACAGCAAATCCTTACCAAGAAGGTTGACAGGGGCTAAGAAGAAAGGCATGATTTTCAGACAAAGGGCCAATAGAGATGGAGACAGGTTCAGAGACGGGATGTGGGATAGGTTGTCCGCCTATACCGACAGCATTTACAGTTTCAGGAGAATAAGGTAGAAAAGGAAACTCAGCAGCCTTTAGCGTGGAGCGGGACACTCCGGTGTCGACAAGACAGGAGACAGGTTTACCAGAAATAAGGCATTCAACAAACGGACCAGATTGGTCAGTAGCAAGCAAAGGAGCAATGATGTCTCTGTTCCTCAGGCTGTCCTATTCAACACTGGGAAAATTGATAGGAAGTGGAGGTGGGGGCTGGGGTCTGGGTCCTTGGCCGGGGCGGTTGGGGCATTCTGATTTCCAATGTCCTTCTTGCTTGCAATAATGACATTGGTTCCCATACCCTGGGTTTTGTGGGCTCAAGGAACTATCTCTTCCCCTGAATCTACCCGGGCCTCCCCTTCCCCGTCCTCGTCCCCTTCCTCTACCTGGACCCTGCAACTGAGAAATCTGTAAGGCCATTAACTTAAACTCGGCACTGTCTTTAGACCGTTCCAATTTGTTATGAAAATGGTTAGCCGCAGCAAGGACTTCGGTCAAATTTTTAGTTTCCCAGCCAATAATTACTGTTTGAATTTTCTCAGCAATTTTAGGGTTAAGTCCCTGGATGAATGCTGCCACTATTGCTTGTTTAGCATTTCCGACTGGGTTATCCATTCCTGAGTATCGTTCAAATGCCTGAGTCATTCTAAATAGTCACTGGGGTGTTCATTTTTGTTTTGTTTACAGGTATTTATTTTGGTTCAGTTTGCCTTTTTTGGGCAAATTGTGAGAACTGCCTGAACCAAAGCATTTCTCTTGTCAATAAAGTCTTGGCCAATCCCTGGGTTTTGATCTGGCCAAGTACAGGCAGCGTACAGACGTAGCATAGTTTCCTTGGGCAAAATGGATCGCATGAGCTGATTAATGTCAGCCCATGTTGGATTATAACAATTTATAACAGTTTGCAATTCTTCCTGAAATTTTTCTGGGTCTTCCCTGATTTTTGGGAACTTTTGAGTTAAATTGTAAAGATCACCTGGAGTCCAGGGTGCATGCACAGTTACTATATTTTGTCCATCGGTGACAATGCCTGGCATTTGTCTTAGGGGGTAAACTTGTGCAGTTCGGGATCTCAGATTGATGGGAGATCTTTCCATGCCTATTCCCATTCTTCTAAATACACCTGTGGTGGGTTGTGACCCAGGAGTAAATTGCCACACTGGTGATGATTGAGTGGCAGATATGGTGGATGAGTCCGGACTATTAAGCTCCGTGGATGGATTTACTGAAGGAGCTTCAGCTAATGGGTCACTAGCCTGGGCTGCAGCCTGATGTTGAACCGGTTGTTGCTGATGTGGGAGTCCCAGGAGAGCAGGGTTCGAACAAAGGTCAAGGATATCCTCTGCTGGCTCCGGTGGTGGGGGCGCCCTGGGCAATGCTGGATACATCGGAGCGGTGGCCAGCGTGTAATTTGGGGGAGCAGCCAATTTCTCCCGAACAGCTTTTAACTGCTGTTTTAATTTTTCTTGAGAGTCTTTTAGGCTCCTAGTTTGAGATTCTGTCCGCCTTTTGGACATTTCATCATACCAATAAAAGAACGCGTCCCACTGGTTTTGTGGTGTTTTGGATCCACGAGACTCTAATGCCCCTCTCAAGTGCACTATTTTATCCTGATCAAATGTTCCTTCCTGTGGAAAATGTTTCACAGGATCATCCCTAGTATACCAGTTCCACTTATCCAGGTACTTGCAAGTTTCGGGAGAATAGTGTGTGTACATAAAGTACGCCGGAGTCCCCTTAGGGGGGACAGGAACCTGTTTAGACTGACTTGTTCCCATTTTCAGTCACACAGGGAGACGTAGGAGAGGCTTATTTAGGATGTCCGGGCCGCTCAGTGCCTTGCCCCGCAGTTTTTCACTGCCCAGACAAAAGGCTTCTGACCTGACACCGGCTCATAAAATGGAAATGGGGAGGGAAACACTAGAGGGATCCTTTCACTCCTGCTTTCGGCAGAAGCTACTGGGACAAGGGGTTTGGAAAAGACAAAATCACTCAGACGCCCTGTCCACTGGGTCACGAGGTTCCAGTTGGGTCCCCTTGCTTTCAAAACTGCCCTGTCAGGCAGAATTGGGGTGGCTGAACCCAACCGTAGTCTCAGTCCTGGTCAGTGGCTCATATTTCTAAATACACACACACATTCATTCAATAAGCCCTGTCCACTGGGTCACGAGGTTCCAGTTGGGCCCCCTTGCTTTCAAAACTGCCCTGTCAGGCAGAATTGGGGCGGCTGAGCCCAACCGTAGTTTCAGTCCTGGTCAGTGGCTCATATTTCTAAATACACACACATGCACATTTATTCACTCAGCCAGACCTCCTACCCCACACCGCCTTAGTTAATTAACTACAAGCCCGATGTGCTGTTGGATGAAGGTGCCTCAAACAGTTTCTCCCTAAAACGTACTTTACCAGACACAAAATGGGATCCTTTACCAGACAGAAAATTTTAGCCGGCAGTAAGGTTCAGACTGACCTGTTTTAACAAGGTTCAGATCCAGTTACCACGGCCAAGTTGGGAGCCTACAGGCAGTCCTCCTCCAAAACCCCAATAGAGATTTTGAATTAGGTCTCTTACCTCTCAAGTTTGGCGCCTCAGGGTTCGGGGGGGGGGTAGCCTGCGGTCCTCCTTCCTCAGCCTGTGTTCTGGATCCGAGTCACGGCACCAGGAATTGTCGTGGAAACACACACAGAGTACTTTTGGGTCAGGTTAGCAGAAACTTTTATTCAAAAGGAACTACAGCTGTAGGGGGAGTTCCAAAGTGACATGGATTTCCCAAGCACTTGGAAGGGGTCCCCCCCCCCCAAGAGCAAAATCAGGAGGCTTATATACTTTTTAACAGTCGCTTACAACTCACGTGATCATATAGTGAAATTAGCATGAAAAGCGGCTATAATATTACTTCATTATTTCTTTGCTGTAATCAGGATGGGAATTATGGGGGAGGGGAGGTTAGTTCACAAACCTCCTTCTTGCACCTGGAAATCTACTTTGTACATACTTTTTTTTTGCTACCTTCAAGGCCGCGGTGAGCGAAGCAGTTGCAGAAGAGTTACAAAGAACAAACACTTGCCCTTATCTGTTCTACTGTACAGAGCCAGCAATTCTACACAAAGCGGTTATGTCATCTTATAACTAAAATAATCAAAGTTTAAGGCATATATTTTTTCTGATTCCACACTACCGAGGCAGGAAAAGTGCTCAACTACCTCCAAGGTCTTTCCTTTGATGGTAACTTGGGGAAGGGATGTCAAATTTGTGGCCTGGGATAAACTGAGCGCTTCACTCTTCTCGATTATTGAGAGAGAGGCTCAAAGTTCGGTAGGATTTTCCAAAAAGGTCCACCACGGTCTAGAGCAGCGGCTTTCAAAGTTTTTGAGCTGAGCCCCACTTTGAGTTACAATTTTGTTTGTGCCCCTGTCCCCCTCACCCCAGAGGAGCAGCGCAGCCAGGCACAGAGAGCCTCAGCTCAGAGGAATGGGCTCCATCTGCTGCGGCTCCAGTGCCTCCTGCCTTGACTATACTGTGGCTCTAGGCTGTGTGCTCGTTGTGCCAGGCTTCCAGAAGGACAGTAGACCACTGGCAGAGCCTGCCCACGGCTCCCTGCCTCTGCATCCCCCTGTGAGGCTGTAGCGGTGCCGGCTCCTTGCAGATGTTTTGCCTGCACCCTCTTGCACTGTGCCCTCCCCCCCCCAACATTGCTTCACATCTCCCAGGGGGGGCATGCCCCACAGCTTGAAAACTGCTGGTCTAGAGGTTTTCCTCAGCATGCACAAGAATGGTGCAGTCTTCAGAGTGTTGACGGTGAAGGATGGTTGTTTTGAGTACTTTGGTCTTTGAAAATGTCTTATGTTGAAGAGCCCTTTATCCATTTAGTATTCAAAATCAAATCTAGAAGGAACGCGATCCTAAATGAGACCCAGGATGACTATAAAAAAAATGGAGAACAGAGTTGGGGTGATGACGCATCCTTGCTTGACCTTAGTTCAGATGACAAATGGATCTGTCTCCAATCTGCCATACAGAACACAGTCATCTGGTTGTGGATAAGCCTCAGGACCTTGATGTACTTTTCTGGACATCCAAATCTGGCCAGTACTTTCCTCAGGGTTTTGCAGTTGACGGAATCAAAGGCCTCGCTGATGTCAGTGAAGGCCATATACAGGTCCTTGTGTTGTTCCTAATACTTGGAGCTGGTGGGCAACAAAGATCATGTCACTTGTCCCATGGGATGGTTTGAAACCACACTCAGATTCTGGCAGGATTTCCTCAGCAAGAGGTAGAAGATGGTTTAGGAAGATGTGGGGCAAGGCTTTTCCCTGCTGTGGAAAGGAAGACAGTACCTCAGTAGTTCCCATACATAGACATTTCTTTCTTGAAGGTAGTCACAATGTTGGCATTCCTCAGTTCCCCAGGGATCCCTTCATTATAAATATTATGAATAAATTTATGGAGTCTCAGTACCAGTTCCTCGTCATCAGCCTTGTAGATTTAAACAAGTATGCCATCTGGTCCAGTGGCCTTCTTGTTCTTGGTTTCCTTGATGCCATGCCAGACTTTTTCTAGGTAGGGGGGTTGGTAAAGGATCCCTTTTTAAGGTATTGGGGAATGAGTTTGAGGTGGTATCTGTCTATCTGCCACAGGGGACTTATGATTCAGGAGTGCCTCAAAGTGATCATTTCCATCTAGCTTGGATAGATTCATTGCCTTTGAGGAGTGTCAAGCCACCTTGTGATCATAGGAAAGTCGGAATGTGGAAAGCTGGGCCATAGATGGCCTTTGTTACCCAGAAAAAGCTATGCACATCACGTTTGTCAGCATACAGCTGGATATCTCTGGTTTTATCTTGCCACCATTGAGTTTTTGATTTCCTGGATCCTCTTGAACTTTGAGGAGTTGATATGTCTCTTCCTGCTGAGATGACGTGTCAACTTGTCAAGCAGAATGAGCCCTTCTTTTCCAGTTGAGGAGGGCTTGGATCTCAACGTTACTCTCATTGAACCAGTCTTGGTGTCGATGGGTGGGCTCAGCACAGGTCATATTGATTTGTGGCTTTAAATCCCTTCCAAGGTTCCTCAATTTTTGCCTTCATTTGTGGACAAAGGCAGAGAGCTTTCTGTGGAGGCACTCCTGGAGATCCTTACAGACCTTTGGATCTTCAAGTGATTTGGTGTTGAGAGGCCTTCACATTGCTTTTGGCTGGCTTTGGTGTTTCAGAGAAAGCCAGATGTTCAGAATGGGTCTGACAAGATGGTGAATTGTCCAGGAGTCATTGGCACCTTGCATAGCTCACGTAATATGTATGTCCATTTGATTATGGGCTGTAACAATAACGTAGTACAGGAGATGCCGGTGCTTAGAGCGAGTGTGTCTTCAGAGAGTCTTGTATTTGTCACTCTGTCTGAAGATGGTGTTCATGATGGAAAGACCCTACTCCTTCCTTCCCAGAGGTGGCACTCCAGAGCTCCAGGTCATGTCCAACTTTGGCACTGAAGTCATTGAAGAGAATGATCTTGTCCTAGACAAAACCTGGTCAAGGTTGGAGTAAAACTGTTCTTTGACATCATCAGCATCAAATGTTGAGATGCATGCACTGATGACAGTGGTGTACTGAACCACCTTCAAGCTTAAGATGGAGGGTCATAAGATGTTTGTTAATGTCCACAAAGAGCTCCATAAATTGACTAACAATCTGATTCTTAATAGTGAAGACAATCCATGAATGCTGTTTTTTTTGTTGTTTGTTTTTTGTCCTCCTGCTCTCCCCCGCCCCTTTCCATAAGGTGTAGCATCTACTCTCTTCCAGGTTTAGTTGCTCCTCATTGGTCATCTTGTCACACTTAAAGATGCAGTGTCGATGTTGTATCTCGGTAGTCCCCTAGAGACTATGGCAGGTTTTTTTGGTCATCCATTGCCTTGGTTATGCGTCCAGGTGTGAACATTCCACATATGTAAAATCATCATTGTCTTGCAGTGTTTTTGACTGTAGAGAGTGATCCAACTGGAGGCAGTTATCCAGCTAGGAGCAGATAAGACAGCCTAGGTTTAGATCACCTTTCCTAGCCCCTTCCCCATGTGAGGTGAGCAGAGGGGATCCTGAATAGGACTGTTCAGTCATGGTAGTAGCTGCCAAATTGCACCCCTCTCTCAACCCAGGTTACTGACATCTGCATGCAGGTTCATGGCTGGAGACTGTCAGATTCATTAGTCCTGCCTCTGTCACCACTTATACATTGCCAAGGGCTTTTGGAGGTTGGTACACACGAGTGTTATTTCCTGTGGTAGAAGCCTGTGTGCGACTTTAACAGGAGGGAGCTGGTGTGCAGAAACAGCAACCACACTCTCTTGACAAGGTGGCAATCTGAGCCCAGCAGCAGGGGGGAGCCCTAGACATCAGGAGACCTCCATCTTGTTGTAGCCGTCTTATGTCTTCACAGCCATTGAGATTCTGACGTGTTTCACCTGATTTGCCATTGAGGACTTAGGGTTTGGACCAGGGTTTGTCTGGAACCTCCCCATAAGCCTGCTTGCCATACGTGACCCTGCCAGGAGTGAGACTCCAGGCAGCATAGCCTGAGGATTATTGGGACATACAAGCCCCTCCACCACTACAAGGTCTCAGTAAATGGGGGCCATATGAAAAACATTATGAAGTTTGGGCTAGGTTAAAACAAAGGAGGAAATGAACAGAAGGTTTAGGCTAGTTATAGCATTAGGCTTATAGCAGTAGGCTTATACATACTCTTTAGTGATGATGACCCAAGCATTCTACTTCCTCTGGACCTTGAGGAAATTCTACATGTCTCCCGAATGTTATGGGCAGCAGGACTTAAATCTGCAATTTTACAGGAAGTTGTTTCATTTTTATATTGCGGTCAATATATGTACCATGGAAACTGTCTAGCTTACTCAAAACTTAGTTTCCTCCTTATTTCCTGCTTCATAATTCATGTGTTGGATATCCTAAATTAAATGGGCATAAGCAGTTGTCACTGCTCTGACATCCAGCTATGATAGTATAAGCTGCTAACTGTTTGGTACAAAAGTTATCCAGATAACTAGCAAACCAACTTCTAAACTGTACAAAATTCACGTTTTATTACTTACATTTCTAAACTTTTATCTAGGAACCAAGAACACCTGTTTGGCTTGAGTCACAATTATATATTCAACTGAAAGATTAAAATGCAAAAACTCGTCTTTCAGTCTTATAATTCAGTTGCGGTAACAGGCCTTGCCTTCTCATGATGCAGTGAAACCAGCTCAATTACGCTTCACTACATTTCTCTGAATTCATTCCAGATACAATTTAACAAAAAGTAATTCTAAAGGACCAGAAGTAATTCTTTAATACCAGAAGGTGTAAATACAGTTTTTCTCTCCCCCCACTTTTTTTAGTTAAATACCTTATTTTACTCCCCATCATACTCATATTTGTGGTTATGTGCCCTGCATGGCAAGTGCTGAGAAAACATTTATAAAAAACCTTGCCAAAGAAGTCTTGTTGACTATATAGACTACAGTGACTTTACTGTTCAGAATCCTCATGTGTTTGTGAAAAGAACAAATACTGATTAATCATATTTGTCAGTCTGAATTAGTAGATTTTGTTGCTCCAATACCCAAATTACTTAATAACAACTCAACTGTGTTAGATATAGTAATGCAGCAATTCTATTGATATGCTGGCAAAGACACAAACATGACTACTCTTTACCATCTGTTTATAACGCTATATAAAGAAGACTATGCTGGTTGCCATGGAAACTCACATTTCCAAAACCATGAGTGTTTGCTTAAATTCTCCAACCTTTTAATGTCTTGACTTTTTTCTCTTTTTTTTCTGAGAAGAGAATAGAAAATACATCTAAAGTTTTCCAATAATTTTGTTTTTGTCTCTGTAAAAATGCTTTCAGCATTTTTGTGCTGTATTTTGTTTCAGGATTTCATAAACTTGAGTCATGACATTCATGCCTTTTCCTAAGCTTAGTTTGATATTTAAAAACAGTTTAGGAAAGAGGGTAGATGTTGCCTTGTTTAGTGTTTACCTTTGTGAATGGAGGCTTTCCTCTTTGCCAGTATTACAATCCAGCTAATCAGCCTAAAGTACAAAGGAAGTGTTATGACATCTAGGCAGAGGTTAGAAACACTTACCTGAGTAAAAACCATATGCTTCTTAATTATCATGGACAGCCATGCAACTATTCAACTGGCAGCCTGCAGGCTGCATGTAGTCCTTGAGGGGTTAACATGTGGCCTGCAGGCTCCACTCTGGCCACCACTCCATGCATTGCTCTTGCGGTGTCTCTGGGCTCCCCCTTCTCTATCTTCTGGTTCCTGTCCCTGGGGGATGCGGCTGTGCAGCAGAAAGGGGCTAGCCTGTCTACACTGCACATGAGGTGCTGGAGAATGGTGGGCTGTATGAGCTCCACGAAAAAGAGAACCAGGAAACCCATGCTTAGTGCTATAGGGGGGCTGGGCTGCTTGTGCGATGTGTGTGGCTGGGAGTGGGGTGGGGATAGCGGAGCAGTATGGGAGCAGGCTGTGCATACTGCTTTCTACAACTTGGACAGCAGTGGCTCTGCTTTGAGCAGTAGGTCATGAGCTTACTGTGCTGTGTTGTGAAATGTGTTCTTACCATTATGGTTCCTTAGAATGATTGTACTGTATTTACCTGAATCCAAGGCTACTTTGAATTTAAGACAGCCTTCCAATAATTAGGTTCTATATATGGAAAATGTATAAATTTGTTATCATTTTCTGTGTATAGAATCTAATTGAAGGATTGTCTTAAATGTGTGTGCTTTCTCCCCACCCCTGCTCCAGTGTTACAGTGGGGAAAGTAGCAGCAGGGATCGGCGGCCCCCTTGCCCTCCTCTATTCCCTCACTACTTCCTCCCCCTGAAGCCTGCCTCTTTCCCCCCACTCCCTGGCACCTTGCCTCACACCAGCACAGCCTCCAGTATGTCAGACACCACTCTGGCTCCATTTCCTCTGGAACACAGAGCACGTGGAAGCACAGCCCCTGCCTGGCCACACAGCATTTCTGTGGTCAGAGCTGCACCGTTGCTGATTGGCTTGGTAGGGGACAGAGTTTCCATGTGCGCTGTTCCCAGCAGGGAATTGAGCCTGAGCTGGAGTGGTGCCTGATGGTAAGGGCCAGGTGGTGGGGGAGCAGAGGCTATGGGGTGGGAGGGTCTGAGGGTCAGTGAAGGGGAGTGGTAGGCATCTGCTGTGGTTCTGACTTTAGCCCTGAGCCTGGCCTGCCCGTTCCCTCCTCCACCTTGTACCCAAATACAAGATGAGGGGTTTTTCCCCATGCTGAATGGGAGAATCATTTTGGATTGGAGTAAAAACGATACGTCTCCTTACATATGATTTAGTATGAGGTGAGTTGTTTCCCCCCTCCCTTTCCCCTTAGGTGGACTAAAATGCTTCTGTTGAATATAACCAATTTTGTTGAGCAGTGATATGCACAGAATTTTTAGAAAGGTTTCTGCAGTGTAATTACTGGTCACATTGTTAACCATTGTAGTTTAAGGAAAGAAGGATTTCTGTTTATAATATCTTTAGTCTTTAGTACACTTGGTCTCAGTCACTGATGCTCAGTGAAATTGTGTCTACGGAGGACAAGGCGTGAAAGCTTTAGGCCCACCCCCCCCCAAAGAACTATTGATGTTTTGTGGGGACATATTTGTTGTTCTAGCCCCTAAGGCTGAATTTCAGGGAAGCTGCCATATAGAGAAATATTATAGAGTAAGGCAGGTTAAAAGATCTTTTTAGATCATTTTATAATGACAGTGCCCATTGTAACACTTGTTGTTTAATGTTTCCTCCATTTGTAAAGCATTCTGCGAGCATTTTTGTCATGAGATGATAACTGGGTTTTGACCTGTCTCGTTGCATTTCTGCAGTTGGGTCTATTTAATACAAAATGTATTTTATGACAGGTTTTACAATTACAATATTGCTCAAGTGACACCGGACCTTGAGAGGTCTCTGAATTCATTAGCCTTGTAAAACTAATCATATTTCTGTCGTTTAAGCGGCTCTCAAAACATTCATTTTCCCCTTGCTTACTGAATACTTCTGCATCTCAAAGTCTGCTTTCAAAAGGATAGTCTTATGGCTGGGTAGGCCTATTGGTACCGGTTGACAGAGGAGTGCTAGACCTCCCACTAGATTTAAATAAAGTCAATATTGTTTGAGGAATCAGATATACAAAAACAAGGCTTCTAAGTATTTGTGGTTGCAAAAATAAGGGTGCCAGGGCTGAAAGTTAGTGTTGCTCGGAGTAATTGCACTCAAACACTAGCTATGTTTTTTGCCATAAGGTAACTGCCTGCATGCTTTCCACATCACATTCTAGGGCCAGATCAAACCCTGACTAGGAAAAGCAGCAGAGGTTGACAATTGATTTACCAAGAAAAAAAAGTGGGGAGGGGGTTACATTTTGGTGTCCTTCATGTCAGCAGCTGTCTCAGGCCTTCTATCTTGTGTCTCAGCTGAAGCTGAAATGGATGCTTTTTGAGAGCAAGATACATTTCTGGGCTAACCAGAATGTGTTTAGTTACTGTGTTTAAAAAAACCCCCAAACCTGTTATTGAAAGCTTCTAATTTTTGTCCTAGGTATAATGTGCTTTCCAATCAGCTCTACAGAGGAAGGACTCTACAGTATCTGCCTACATCTGAAGTTCTCTGGGGTTTTTTTCTGAATATCTAATATCTTTGAATCTGTTTCTTATTGTGGCTGCCCTTAGTTTTATAGTTGTTTTTTTCTGTATCCTGTTTGTTAGGTCCCACATAGGTTATACAGCCTAAAATCAACCCTGCAGTAGAACTTGAGGTAATTTTTATCCTGGAAAAAAAACTGATTGCACTCCTAATCTAAGCAAGCATACCCTTCTTTGCTTGCAAAGTCAGGAAGCTCAGTCAACCTATTCATCATGTATTTCAATTTGTTTTAGATGTAACCTGTCTTCTGCTGCCTGCTCTTCCTCCCCCAAATCTTTCAAAGTCTAGGTCAAGGAAAATCCTCTAAAAATACATGCAAGCCATCTTCTTTATTGAAAGGTGTTCTTTTCAAATTTTTAGCTGAAGGTCTTCTATACTGGGGCTTCTATGCACCTTTTCTTTTATAATGATATACATGACCTAAGCCTAACTTGTTTCACTTTTGAAGATAGTAGCTTCATCTTTCCAGTTCAACTGGCCTATGGTTCCCCATCAAAGCAGGGCAAGGAAAAAAATAAGTTTATTCCAGAATCATTGGGAAAAACAGTAGAATTGGACCTTTTTATATACTATAAAGTTCCGGCAGCATAGTTTGCACTTTCTAGTAGTTGGAAAAAATCGCATCCCACAGCTGATTAACTGTATCAGCAAAAACCCCATCATGGATGCAGTTCTGCCAAGAGAAGAAAGTTTCTTCTGGCAAAGCCTCTGTTCGGAGAAGCTGGTGTAACTTTAGCATCAGAAAAACTATTTTGCTGGCAGAGCTACATCTACACTAGGGGTCTGACTACAGTGCTGCACCATGTGCTGAAGTTGGTATTTATTTATCTGTTTATTTATTACATTTCTATCCCTTCCCTATGTGAAGGGCTCAGAGTGGCAACCCAATGGTATAAGCCTTGAGCTTTATCAGTAGGGCATCCTTCTAAACTTTTAACAACTACCATAAGGTAAGTTTTACTCTTCCATTTTGCATTTGCCCTCAGTCTGGGAAAATTCTGATCCTAGCCTGCAGACTAGATTATCATAATGGGTTCATAGACTGTATGACCAAGAGCTCTTTCCAACAGTCTTCAGATCCTTAACTGTCATTGTTAACTATCATGGTTGCTTGCACATCCTTTTCTGTCACTCAGTTGAAATGCCAGAAGAAAAACGCCCTTCGGAGAACTGGCAGGGGGTGCCTGGAAGGAGCTGGATGTCCTTACTTGCTTAACAAGTACTGACTTGTGTGGTAATAACAAATTCTCTACCTAGGCTCTTTCCTGAAGTTTTCTAATAGCGTAGTTCATAGTTTGTCCTTGATATGGATACTGTCCAAGGGCAACTTTCAGCTAGCCCTGATTTGCTGGGGTGAAACTTTGCAGAAACTTTTTTCCTAGAAAAGGCCCTTGAAATATTTGTCTCACTTCAGCAGGATTGCTTAATTAACCCCTTTGAGGGAAGCATAAGGGAGTTAGTTATGGTGAAAAGACATGAACCTTCGAACTTTTACCTGAACTGCCAATCCACTGGGGCTGAAAGGACTTACTAAATGACAACCAGAGGGAATGCCTCCTTCTCTTTACAGTAATGAAGTCTTGGAAATTCAGGAGCCTTTTGATCTAAGAGAATGGAATACTTTTTTCTCTTCCTGAGCTGATAACAGAACTTTACCTGTCAACACTTAATTTTGGGGTTTGCTTGGTTCTTGTCACATTACAGGAGATGACTCTAAAAGGCTTTCTGTGTTTTGCAAGCCTCAGAAATGTGCTTGCACTGTCTCACCAGACAAAGAAGGCATGAGAGCATGCACACTTGATTCTGTAATTCACTGATGAGGGCATCCTCATGAGGGAGTGTGGGGTGTTTTGGTTCCTGCTCCCAATATGTATTTTATCCAGTGACTTCAATGCAGAATGTCCCTAGAACAGGAACCAGAATGCACAACTCCCTCATCATGGAAGGGTGACCTCATCATTAGGCTGCAGGTGTCAGCCAGGTAAAACTGCTCCATGCACACTTCCACTGCATTAGGGTTATGATCAGCCTAAAGCAGGTAAGAACGGGCTTGGCTGTAACCCTTTCCGGTCTGGCCTTTCCCACACTAGTCTTGGAAACAGAGGTGTGCTGGACATTTCTTCCCCATGCACCTCTTGTTTCTAGGAGGAGCATAGGAGGGTCTAGACAGGGAATGGTTACACAGCATGAAGCAGCTCCTGCCTGCTTTAAGCTGATCCCAACCTTAATGTAGCAGGAGTCTGCATGTGCAGATGCCACAGTCCTTCCCAGGCTAGCTGCACAGCAGATGTGCAAGACAGTTTTATCTGGAGGCAGCAAAACAGGTTGAGAAGTGCTTAGGTAAGTTGAGACAGTAGCAACAGTGGTTCTCAACTGGGGGTACCAACACATTTAGAATAGTGGTAGGAGGGATGCCTTGAGCCTGGACAGGTTGTGAACCACTATCCTCGTGACTGGTTTAGGTATCACTATGCTTGTTCTGCTGGCTGTTGTGAATCCTGTTCTTAGCACCTTAACTCTCCCTTGCTAGATTCCTAGCTTGCATTTGTGAATTCAGCTGCTTGTGCCAGTTGTCTAACAGCTAGGTGTGGCAATGCCAAGTGGTGTTATGCCTAAATCCCTTTGTGGATCTGGGCCTTTGACAAGAACTTTTTGTGAATTTGAAAAAGTTTAGTTGTTACTTGTTAAATTTGTGGCAGGTATAAATAAATTACTTTTTTGTAAGCCTACCAAGGTACAAGCATATGCTGAAGTTCTGCATATTTAAATATGCATGAATTATTTGAATGTACTTGCATGTGATTGCAAGTAAATGCACGTTTAATGCAGTAGTTTGAAATTTGTGTTAAAAAAAAAAAAGTCATTACATTAGTTTGTTTTATTTTCTTTTTACTTCTAGCAAGTCATTATTAAACCAAATGGGAAACTGGCCTTGAGGCTTTTAAGAACTCTTGCATTTCTGATGATGCAACAAATAACCTTGTTCTGCAGCATAATGGTTGTCTCTAGCACTAAATCTAGAAATTTCAATTTTAAATAATGTAATCCCCTCTCCCTCCCCCCAAAAAGCCCAACCCCCCCATTTATTGCCATGATTTGTACTTTGAAAAATGGGGGATAGAGTGATAACTGCTTTGAATTGGGTTAAGCAGAATGAATACTTCTTTCCTTGAATGTCATAAACGTATTATTTGCCTTATGTCTCATCACACATGTCCAGTGTGATCAAGTTGTATTTGTTGGCAGAAAACAGCTGCTTTTTTCTGGATAAGTAGCATATCAACTTAAAATATAGTAACATTTTTTCATTGTAATCCTAGGTTTATTTACCAGCTTCATCAGTTTTATTAATGTATGTTTATGCTACATATTTTTTCCAGCTGTTCTTTATTAGGACTAAACAAATCATTGGGATTTTTTCCCCCTTTTTTTCTCCATTTCAGCTGGCAAAAAGGAGTGGAAGAATTCCTCCTGGCCCCTCCAGTTTTTCTTGATGAAATTAAAAACCAACAACATTATAAAATTGATATGGATCAAACAATTTTTTATTTGATGTAAAAGAGTGTGAGTGTGTGTGGCAAAGTACCAAAGATGGGGGGCAAAGATAATGAACCACTGAAGTCACAACACTGGAAGGAGCAGTAAATAGGAGACGCTAATGGTTTAGGCTTCCCTCCTTGTATCCATTTGTATTCAGGGCAGTGATGGAGATCCCGGTTCAAATTCCTCCTCTCCTTGACAGTATTTGAACCCATTCACAGCACTTTTGAACCAAGCAGCTACAAGGTATTCTGGGGTGGGTTGCTCCATCTCCCATGTTGAAGCTATCCATTTTGTAAAGTATTTGACTATTAATTGAGCCAGAAGAGAGCACAAGAATCTTCTCTGAATCTGAAAGAGTAGGTTTGAACTAAGTGCTCCAATCTTTCAGTGTACTAACCTCTGGGCTATGCAATTTACTTGGCTCAGTTAATAGCTACATTTTCCACGTAAAATAGAATAGTGACTGCAGGAGAGAGAGTAAAAGTAACTCGCCCAATAAAACTCCATAACATGATGGTTAATCAGTTGCCTGAGAAGTGCTCAGACTTCCTCAGACAGGATTTGAATCTGGTTATACTGGGTGAGTGCTTGACTTGCTGGATGGCTGGGTAAAGAAAGACAGCCACCAGCATCACTTACCTAGTCCTTTGCTGGATTTTGTTACAACAAAATGTTTCAGAAATCACAAAACAATTTATTTCTGCCTTTTTGGGAAGGGGAAACCCACTTGACTAATTTTAGTTTGATCTGAAACTGTCCAGTGAATTTTTTACTTTTGGTAGCTAAATCTTGTCCAGCTCTATTCTATATAATCTTTTTCTTTCAAAACCTTTACTCCCTAATTTCTGTGTTGCCTGCATTCTTTCCTTTCCTCCTCATGTGAAGACTTCACATTACCGATACAATATCTGGGGGGGGGTCTTTTCTGGGGGGGGGGGGTGTCTGTTTTGTTCACTCATCTGCATATTGTCCAAGACAATTATGTTTGCCTTTGTTTCTTCTGGCCTCTCTTTTAACCTCATGGAATGTTGCAGAAAGCAGGAGACTGATAATAAAATAAGTTGCTTGTTTAATATCTCAACCTGTTATAATGAAAATAATTTTGTTTTGCGCCATTGAGTGATTTTCATTAACTAATATAACTGATATTTGTGATTCATGTTTTTTGACAAAACATGTCAGTAACTAGTTGAGTTAAACTACTGAAATTATAGATTAATCACTAAACTCCAAAGTCTGCTGAAATGGGCACTACAAGTGGAGAAATGCACAAATCATTAAGTAGAATGCTCATGTTTGCTTGATTTATTCTCTGCAACAGATGGACTCTGGTAGTAGGAGGTGTAATTTGCAGCACATTAGCTATTAGCCAGTGTCACTGCTCGAGTGGGTGGTGTGAGTCTCTTGTGTCTGTGTAGCGTAATAACGCGCATGTTTCAGAGCTAGACTCTTCTCCCCTGTGCATCAAGATTGATTTTCTTTTTGTGAACAGCATTCTGTATTTAAACTTGTGAATCTGTCAGTTTTCAAATGGTTATTTTGTCACATGGTTAACATCTAGAGTAGATGCTTTTTTTTCCCCTTGTGTTTTTTAAATGTTTTGTAAAATTGGAATGTGGCACAATGTTACAGAGTCACTCCTATCTATCTAATCCCCCCCATAAGAATTAAGAGTGTAATTTCAAGATACCCAGTCTGTAACGTACAGCAAATAAAATCACACTAATGTCTCTTCGTGGGTGTCCTCCACTCACACTTGTTGTGTTATTCTGCACAGTTTTTCCAAAAATTCCAAGCCCGATACTACTTCTGCATATGCCCAATTTCTCTTGGGTTGCTTTTCAGCTCACTTTTTCCCTAGAGGCACCTGTCTTCTGCCACATACCCATCACGACTAATTGCACCATCTGGAAGACTTCTGTGTGTAGCTGTTACTGAGGCAGAATATCTCCTGGGAACTTGATTCAGGTAGAATGTAAATGTGACCCCTGAAGCCATGTCAAATAGCTGCAGTAGTTTCTGGTGTCCAAAGAATGGTCACCCTAGGCTTTATTTGTTTCAAGTCTAATGCAGTTTGCTTTAGTGTGAATATGGTACATGTCAGTATCAGTCTCAGCCATTTCTTTAAATGGAATTGGATTATGAATACAATTCTGTTGATAATTCTATATAAAAACTCCATGCATATAATTTTAGCCAGGATCCTTTTATATGTTTTATATAATTGCATGATGGTAGAATGGGTGGTACCCATCACACACAATCCTGTTAGCCATATAGCTCTACACTTCTGCTATGCTTTATCACTCTTTTTTTCCCTAACAATTTATACTAATGACATTTGGAACCTTTCAACAGTTTTCACAATTGAATATTTGATGATGATGCTTTGTTTCAATCATAAGTTATTTTTCAACTTGATTTTTCTTAAACTGAATCGGGCAGAAGTAGAATTATAAAACTACTGATTTAGTTCTCAAAATATCTTTTCCTCAACCAGTGTCTTATTCATTATAAAAAAGAGCCAACACCTTTTGATGGCTCCCATAGGACAACTGGTTCCCTTGCTATATAATGGTATGGTATAATGCAGTTTGTTTTTAGTCCTGGCAAATTTTGAGGTATGGGACACTAAAATCTTAAAAAGATAACTTTGGATAATTTTTGTTAATGTTTTAAAAACTATTAGTACTCACTTTTTCAATGAGGCCCTATATGTATTAATGGAGGCGATTTGGCTTCAGAAGCCAAGAGGAAAAAAATAGTACTAATAATTTGTCCTGGAGTCATTCTTCTCTTCAATATGACAAATAAAATACATGGATGGTGTTGAGAAAAATACGTAGCTTGTATTTGCACTTTGTTGGATGACCTGCTTAACTTTCTTGTACTTAACAGCTTATGAGTAATGTGGTCAACCTAAGTTCAGGCTAGAAAACTGTTGTTCCCACCACATACTATCTATATATTCTGTACATAGGATATGTATACAGGATATATTATTCATAATTCTGGATATATTATTCTGGATATATTATTCTGAAAGAGTTTGGTGTGTATTTGTAGCTCTAACTTTGGAGTTCTAGAAGATGTTAAATGATTAGTTATCAGTACTTTCTTGGCATGAGGAAAACAATGTGTCACCCTGTATCTAAATGTTGTAGCACTGAGAGCTGATATTAATTTGAATAGTAACGTTAAAGATGCATAAACTGTATGTTCACTGGCTGCTGGGGGGAGAGGCTGGCCTGGCCCTGATCCAGCTGCACGGGGGTTGGAGGGAGGCCAGGCCGGGCTAGCCCCAATCCAGGTGTGGGGCACCAGGAATCAGTTGTTGAATCGGGTGTGATGTGAATTGTGAAGAGGGGGCAATCCAGTGGAACACAAGGTGTAAGCTATATTGCAGAGGGAGTGACTGGGACCTACTGAGAACAGAAATCAAACAAATACTGTTGTCTTTCACACTGAGAAGCAAAGATTTTTGGGGGGAGGGTGTTACTGGACCAAGTGTATGTTTGGGAGAGCTGTTAAACAAAGTGCCTTTCCTCGGGTGTACAAAAGGAACAGAGAGAGCCTGAGCTAAATACCAGATAAAGTGATGACTTTTTGTCTAGTTCCATTATATAAATGAAAGCAGTCATGTAAAGTGGCAAAAGACTGTAAAAACCACAACAATCCCAGTCTAACAATTCATTCATATTTTTTCTTACTGTAAAGTGCCCCAGTGTTTTTATTGTGGAAGGGAAAGGAATTGAAGAGGCGGTTCCTTTTTCTTCTCACTTCTGTTGTCACAAACTGAAACACTTCCCTGTGATAGCTCTGACGGTAATGTTGCAATCCTTTTGGGGGATGAGAGGGTATGAGCATTGAAGGTGAGGAAGATTAAGTAGTTGCTATCTGCAGTTCCATCATATGTTGTAGGTACTAACTCTCCCTCCTTTGAAGCTCAGTGGTAAGGGAGTGTACCTGTCTAGAAGAACAGTCTGAGAATTGAAATGTGTTAGATAGGGCATCAGAACATCACTTCTTGAAGCTCTCCTCTGCCAAGCTTAGGTTGAATCAATGAATCATAGCAACGTGCTAGACTGTTACTTGGAATTCCCTATACACCTTTAGAGAATATTGCTCTCATAATGAGCATGCCTAATGCTTATTTTGGGAAGACTGTTCTGCAGTCCTTGGCATTAAATAAGCCTCAGCTCACCTTGTGAGGGTCATCGTGTTTGCCCAACTCCCCAAAAATATGACTTGCTTGAAAAAGACTTGACTACTTCAAGAACTTGGGTTCCTTGCAAGTAATGTCTGTCTTTGCCTTTTGACAGAGTTCTTCTTTGGACCCTGGACTTTGGAGGAAAGAACTGAGGTTTTGTGGTAATGTCTCTCTGGCCCTCTGATGTCTGGGCTATGAAATGTTTGTTCTTGTGAAAGGGTGCTTGTACCATCCCAAAGGACCTCCAGTTTGTCCCAAGATCCTTGGCATGCTGGGGGAAGCACGTGCAACATGTATGAGTACATAGAAGCAGAACTTAAAGCCAAACTTAGTCTTCTTTCCTTCTTGCTGCTGTCATAACCCAATGAGTTTGGTGCCTCGGCACTATGGAATTTTCTTGACACACGAGAGCCTCTTGCACAGCGAGGGTTTTTGCTGCATAAAGAACCCGCGTGCAGGAGAGCGTTCCCGCCACTTTGCAGCTGTCTTTGCAGGATGTATTCTCTTTGCAGCACAGAAATGCACGGTGCAAAGAGTTCCCGCCATTCGGATGCAAATTTGTGCCCCGCAATTGGCTAGTGCTAAATTATTCACACATGGCGGCCGGTAATTGGCTTGCTGGCCGTTTAAAAACTAGCGTGACTTCCGCCCAAGTCGAAGAGCTTTGAGCACGCTGCAGAGTGCCTCTTAGAGATCCGACTTGCGGCTAGCTGATCGATAGACTGATCACCTATCGATCCTTCTTCCTGTCGCCGAACGCAGTCCCAGACATACCCTTTTCCCGCCGGCTTGAATTACAGACGAGTTTACTGGCATTGGCCTTGCCAGCTGGAGCAACTCACATTGTTGTCCAGACGACGAACCGTTTCCGTCGCAGCCACCCGCGACGTAAGTAAAGTTTTTTGCAACCATTAAGCCTTGTCAGCCTCTCTATTCACCAGCCCGCCCTGACGAATGAGTAATTTATGAATCACCTCGAGTCGGTTCAGCCCGGCCAAGACATGGCGACGAGGATGGGATCGGGATCACCGCGACCCATGATGAGATCCGGCGAAATCCTTGCCGCGCACATGGCGACGAGGATGGGATCGGGATCACCGCGGCACATGCCGATGGGATTAAAGGGCACGGTGATGGAGAAGAACTTAATTGGGTGCTGCCCCGGCGCACCGGGAACCGCCACGTAGAGAATGCTAACGATCTATGGGCGCATATCGCTTACCACCAGGCGGTAGAAGGGGAGGAAAGAAGTATTGATGGTTACTTCTCCGTAAAAAGAGAAGAAGCCATGGTGAAAGAGTGGAGAACAAAGCTATCCCTAGGGGAGTTTGGATGCATAATGGGGAGCGACCGGGTTTACTATCGGCCCCCGGAAGAAACATCAACAATATCCCTAGCCGGGGTGAAAGTGCGGAAGGCAGAAAAGCTGACCCCCGCTCAGGAGTTCGCTCAATGCACCCGATACTTGAAGGAGGGGGGGGAACCCACCCCCGCGGACTGGTTCAACTGTACGGATTTGGTGCCTGAGTTGCGGGGCCATGAGCTCCTCGTTCAGCTGCGGGAGGATTTAGAAACCAAGGGCCATCACAAGCCGAAGTGGGGTCTAATTAAATGGAAAAAGGGAAAGATGATGAATGTGCTGTTCCGTGCAGTAACGGGCCTATTGAGGGAATACGCAAATCTGGAGGCTCAGATGTATACTGCGGGTAAAGAGTCGCTGGAGCGGACAGCAAAGGGCTCCGGAGCAGCGTTTATTAACAGTGCCAGCCGCGTGATGCTGCTAGCAGAAAATGGCGCTGAAAGAAGCGCGAGCTACCCGGGGAACCCGGAAAGGAGGGGCGGAGTTATGGAAGACCCGGCGGCGGGGATTCCCTTGGTGACTCCACCCCCTGAAGTGACGTCATTCCCTGCAACCACGCCTCTTTACCACAGGGAGGGAGCAATGGGAGGAGGGATGTACCCAATGCTCCCAGACTCAGAATTTAACCCTCTCTCTGCAGCAGCTCACCCGATAGCAGTGACGAAGCATGTTGAGGATGAAGAAGGTACCACGCGTACCACCACTATCCCTCATACACGCACCAGACCAGAGATTCAAGAGCTTTGCAAAGACTCTAAAATAAGGCCGGAAGAAACCTTGGCCATATGGTTAGGAAGACTGATAGTGGAATTTGGATCCGACACTCTGGATAAAGAAGAAGCGAGTGCCCTGACACGACAAGCAGCGTGGAGTGGAGGGCGCGCTACTGATTTGAATGTGGTCACGGACAGTGCCCACTGGCCCATCCCGCTCCCGGCGCTTGTGGTAGGACAGGTATCCCACAAATTTCACACCTGGCATGAGGGTTGCCCGAAGAAGGCTACAGCAGAACAACTTCTCCTGGCTATAGTTGGAGTGTCGTATCTCTCATGGAGCCCAAGAACAAATCCTATGGGACTAACAGCAGTCCAGCGTAAAGAGAGATGGGCTCATCGTCACCTATCGGACCCCGGGGCAATTCCAATGCCCTTGGAAGCTATAGATGCCTGCGTGGAGGTGTACGGAGGAGCAAATGCTGTTACACTCTGACTCTTCTTGAACCCAATAGCAGGACAACCAGTGGGAAGTCTTTTAGGCCATCTCCCATGATTACAGGCACTTATGAAGCAAGGTGAGGAAGCTTCTAATGACACAAGGGATCGACCTTCAGCGTACCTGGCTGCAACATTGAGGCCTAGGCGTCCAGGGTATACCCCTCGGCGAGAGTCATGGGAATCACCTCCAAGGACCCCAAAAGAAAGAACCTCAAAGGAAAGAACACTGAAGGAAAGGACTATGTTCGGATTTCTTCTTGCTCACTCCGGACTAACAAAGGCTCAATTGAGACTTTTGGGAGACAAGGCCCAGACCAGTATGGCTGAAGCAATGGGATTTAATTTTGAGGATCCGTCAAAAAACGAGTAATGGCCGGCGGCTCCGCCGGCGGCCTTCCTCAACTCAGACCTGATCCTACTGATTCTCGACCATACGCTGAACTCACTGTTTACAACCCTACCGATCCGGATGACAAACAACAGGTATCCTTCCTTCTTGACACTGGAGCTCAGACCAATGTGATTACCTCGATGATACCTCATCAAAAGACCACCAAGACGATCAAGGTACAAGGGCTTAATGCTATCGCTGTCACAACAAAGGTCAAGTTTTGGGTTCAGGACCACCAATATCCCCTAGAAGCTGTTCTAGGGGGCATCAACATTTTAGGAATCTCGGGGATAAAAACGCTTGACCTCAGGGAACAAGTGCTACAGGCATTACCCGTAATTATCCCAGAGCAGGACTGGCATCGACCAACACTTCGTGACACTTCCACCTGGCGATATCGGCCAATCCCAACTAAGGATTCTCTGAAACAGTCTCTTACTAACCTTCTGCAGCGACTTGAGCGACGAGGCTGTATTAAGACCATAACAGCCAGCACCTACCTATCATCAGGATGGGGAGTGGCGAAACCTGGGAAGCCTAATGAAGCCCAGTTGGTCGTGGACTATCGAGAAGTCAATAAAAGATGCCAAGTACTTCAACAACCTAATCCGTCTACTTTGCCACAGTGTATGTTTGAGATGGCACAATTCCAGCAAAGTCCGTGGGTCGGAGTTACATTAGATCTGAAAAATGTTCTTTTCTATCCCAATAACTGACCCGGAGGGAATACTGAATATGTGTATTGATGGCATCATGTATAGGTGGACAGTTTGTCCACAAGGATATTGCAACGCTCCATCGTTAGCCGCTGGTGCCATGAATAACACCCTGAAGAATTTTCGAGCCTTGCACTCTCTTCCCCCAGAAAAGGAATTAAAAATTTGGAGTTATGTGGATGATATTGCCATCATGGGTCGCGATAGCTCTGTAGTTGCCAGTGTAGTAAACCAACTAGTTGCTCACCTTCAAAGTGAGTGATGGACCATCAACGAGGAAAAGTCAAGCCTACATCCTGTAGATGACATTACGTTCCTTGGCACTCGATACACTGGTTCCATCCGCCACGGAGTTTCGCATGAGGGTCCTAACATCGATCCGCTAAAAACATTCCACCCTGTCACTAAGAGGCATTTTCAACAGCTTTTGGGTCATTTAAATTGGTATCGACATTATATTGGACCTAGTGATCTGGCACTCCTCACTAAATTACAGCGACAGGTTCGTGACAAGTCCCGAAAGTCCACGCCTTGGACGGAAAAGGATCAGCAGAATCTGCTTTGCCTGCTAACCATGGTTAAAGGTACACAACTCCATGCCATCGATCTGGGTGAGTCACTAACCGTAACCCTTGGATTCACCACCAATCACGTGTGGGCTGTCGTGCATAACCCCCGCGATGAGTTAGTATATACGGCCCACAAGACGCTTCAAGCGGCGCAACATTGATATGGAGCTATGGGAAAGATTCTCCTAGCTGAACAACTGGTGGAGCCGTTAGCAAGGGGGCATGGAACGTTACGCGCTCCTGGTGCCACATTGTTACCCTTGCTGGACGCGGGAAGAATCGACCCACATTTTCAAGGGGAGTCTAAGACCTGGAATATGCTAGTACTAACCCATCATTATAATTGGCATTGTTGGAGATTGGAAGACACGGTACCTGATCCAAGCCCAGAAGATGAGGAAAAGGTTCCTATGCTGTATGGAACTTCAGCCCCAGCGTGGATGGCCTCAGACGGAACCTCCCGACATGAAGGAGCCTATGGATACTACTATAAAGCTTGTCATGATAAGGGAATTTTCCAAGCCGACCCAGATGATAATTCGTCCCAAAAATGTGAATTATTAGGATTCCTGAAGGTACTGGAACATTGTTTGATGTATCATAATGATACACTCCCAGTTCCGATCATCGCGATTGATTTGCAGTATATCTACAAAATTCTTACGGGCACAGCTTTTCCCACCGAGAACTTGGATGATTGGCGAGACATCTGGAGGACGTTAACTAGATTTGTACGTCTTCCATTGATTAGGCACACTAAGTCCCATCGTTAAGATACTGATCCAGTGCATGAGGTAATTGACAAGCTCTTGGAGGATCCACTCCGGACCGACATAGCTTTGCCTGTCACATCTACCACTGATCCTGAAGCAAATCCATTCCTCGTGTGGCTTCACGAAAATTGGGGTCACCCAGGACCACGGGTTTGTCATCAACGTTGGTGCCGAACCATTACAGAGCCAGCCTCATATGGAGCCAGGCGGGATTGGGAAAAGGTAGCTCAGGCCTGTGAAACGTGCTAAAGAAAAGTGTCATAAAACCAAGCATCAGATCGGAGCTTTCGATCCTTCTCAGTTTCAGGCAGGAAAAGTTTGGCAGGTGGATTTGCTGGGACCCCTCCCAGGGTCTAAACCGCCAAATAAAGGACTAGTTGTAGTTGATTTGGAGACCAGACAGTTACAGGTTATTCCCTTGCGAAAAAGCAATGCCACTGCTGTTATTACTGCCTTAACTGCTGTGTTTGCCACCTGGCAGCCTCCTCATGAAATTCAGTCTGATGGAGGACCTCCGTTCAACTCTAATGCTCTGGATAAATTTGCTCGCCTTCACAATGTGGCATGGCATCTTCATCTGCTGTACCATCTGCAGTCCAACGGCGTTGTGGAGAGACACATAGGTCTATACAAGGAGCAGCTTCGTCTTAGAGGAGGAGGGACGTTTAAAAATTGGACTAAATTTAATCATGATGTCCTTATTTCACTAAACACTGCTAAACCATTATGGGATGAAGCTAATGTCCAGAAACCCTCACCTTGGGAGCCCAAGTTCCAACCTGACGAGTTGGTGTGGATTTCAATACCTCACCCTCATCAGTCTCACCCACAAGTTCACAAAGGGACAGTTCAACGGCCGGGACAATATCCCAATACCTATTCTGTCCAACTGGAAGGGAAGCCGGATTGTCCCCCTATAATTGTTCATCACAACTGGATGACTCGCTGTTCCAACGTTCACACAGTATCCTTACAGTGAAGCCAGTTATGATTCTTTCTTGTTGTGTTTTGTCTTGTTATTCTGTTTTCTTCACAGGTTTGACCCCAGCAAAAGCAGTAATCCACAACCATCTGATTATGAGACCAGACTGCAGTCCATTCGAAGCCAAAGAGTAATGGTTGTGAGGGAGGCACTGAGTCGGCAAAGAACCCATCTGCTCAGGACTTGTTATGTTTACTGATATTGTCTGTTATAGGAGAAGACGGACCGAAGCGGAATGTTCTCCAATCAGACAATGATCAGCAGTTGTTGTTATGTGTTCAAAGTTATTTGTTTATGTATTTATATATATATATATATATATATATATATATATATTGGTTGCGAAGGCTTTGCCAAGTCAGTCAATCCGTATAATGTGCTCGTGTGTCGAAAGTTCCAGTTGTGCCGTTGGCAAGGGGGCATGTCATAACCCAGTGAGTTTGGTGCCTCGGCACTATGGAATTTTCTTGACACACGAGAGCCTCTTGCACAGCGAGGGTTTTTGCTGCATAAAGAACCCGCGTGCAGGAGAGAGTTCCCGCCACTTTGCAGCTGTCTTTGCAGGATGCATTCTCTTTGCAGCACAGAAATGCACGGTGCAAAGAGTTCCCGCCATTCGGATGCAAATTCGTGCCCCGCAATTGGCTAGTGCTAAATTATTCACACGTGGCGGCTGGTAATTGGTTTGCTGGCCGTTTAAAAACTAGCGCGACTTCTGCCCAAGTCGAAGAGCTTTGAGCACGCTGCAGAGTGCCTCTTAGAGATCCGACTTGCGGCTAGCTGATCGATAGACTGATCACCTATTGATCCTTCTTCCCGTCGCCGAACGCAGTCCCAGACGTACCCTTTTCCCGCCGGCTTGAATTACAGACGAGTTTACTGGCATTGGCCTTGCCAGCTGGAGCAACTCACATTGTTGTCCAGACGACCGAACCGTTTCCGTCGCAGCCACCCGTGACGTAAGTAAAGTTTTTTGCAACCATTAAGCCTTGTCAGCCTCTCTATTCACCAGCCCGCCCTGACGAACGGGTAAATTCTGAATCACCTCGAGTCGGTTCAGCCTGGCCGAGACAGCTGCTGCTAACTTTTAGTTCTCAAAACTTTGCTTTCCTGGAGTACTGTCTTTTTTTTAAGGCAGTTACCTTGCTCCTTCCTGAGATCGAGAAAGGTTAAAATTCTACACAACAATAAAATGGGGGAGAAATTATATGGTAAGCTATGGCATCGTTTTTGTATGGTTCATTTTTCAAAAGGTTGTGATAATATTAAGGATCATGTACCTAATTCTATCTGCTAGAAATAAGGTTACAAACTTCTGAATAATTTGTCGTATATAAAAGCTTTCTCTCTAAACCTTTAGCCTAAATTAGGGTATTGAGGAGTGGAAAAAAAATCATATGATAAAGACTAAGAGGCTGAGCTTCCAGAAATGTGGGGATTCAGGAGGAGGGCAGGGCTTCTCCTTCAAACAAGTTTAACTTTTGAGTTGCTGCATTCATTTTGATTGGTAATTAAAAACTGTTCATGGCAGAAACAAGTAACAGAATTTAAAGATACAGCATTTGAAATGAGTTTTTGTTTGTTTGTTCAGACTATCAATCTGTCTCCAATCTATTTACTATATATATACTGGAATACAGTATGACGGTCCCCCTGCCCCCAACAACATGGCGGGAAGCCTCTTAAATTTGAGTACTGGCCTGGGGCAGGCAGCAGCTCCACTTTGGCTTTGGCCTTTCGTTCTGTGCATCATGGGGTGAATTAAGATGTTAGTTACTTCCCCCACTTTACCCCCTCCTTCCACCCCTCTGCCCCTGCCCTCTGCAACACTTGCCTTCTGCTCTGGCTCCAGCCCTGATCCAGCTAGGCCCAGCTGCTGCCACTTCTGTCTGCCATGGAGCTAAAGTAGAGCAGCAGCAGGTTGGTGGTGGTGCAGAAGGTAGAGAGGGGACAGGCATTGGTGGAGTAGGCAGGTGGCAGGGCAGGAAATAGGGAGTGGGTGGGGCAGGCACAAGCATGGTAGGACATGCAGCAGGGGTACAGGCACTTGTGGGTGCAAGAAACAGAGAAGCAAGGTATGGGTGTCTGGCCCCTTGCTCCCTGCAACTGCTTTCCTTGCTACAACAGTGGGGAAACAAATTTAAGACAACATTTCCACTATTAGATTGTATACATGGAAAATTATAATAGATTTATAAGTTTCCATGTATAGTCTAATTATTGGTGGTCATCTTAAATTCAAAATTTTCTTGGATTCAAGTAAATGGTTACTTCTTGTCTATTCTTTTTCAGCTTTTTAAAAGTGTTTTCATATACTGCATGTACCTTCTGTGATTCCTGTACGTTCTGATACGCTTCATCTGATTGAAATGCTTGATTTTTAGTATATTCTAGACTTGAGTTGCACCCACCTTAAATTTCTATGGTTTCCTCTGTTTTTGGTGCTCACTAAAATGTCACGTTGCTACTGTTTATACTGTATAGCCCTGAATTATGTTGAAATATTCCATTGCTGACATCTTGACAGACACGTTGGGTGTAGACTGCTCCTAGGAAATAAAAATGGGTATTCCAGACTGAAATCTTATTCTTATCTGTGGTAGTAAGATTTCACCATAAATTATGGGGGAAAGGTGACAAAAGATCTTGATTGATAACTGCAGTTTCCTTCACCCATTGATATGGATCCTAGAGATTTAAGACGAAATAATGTCAAGCTGGGGGTTGAGTCTCTTTCCTGGTTTGTTTTTTTTTTGCTTTGTTTTTGTGAGCATTGCGAATGGATTGTGATTTTGTTTTTCCTTTCCTTTTGGCAGGGAGTTTGTGTATGATAACCAGAATAACCTACAGATGCGAGGATTGGTTGTACTGCTCATTTCCAAAGCAGCTGGGCCCAGCAGCAAAGTGGAACTGTCTTCCCAGCCCGACATGGTTAGCGGAATTTATTCAAGGTAAGAAGTAACTTCCGATAGTAGGATCCACTGAATTAATTGGATAACTTTACAGTGACTTTTATTGCATCTTAAATGTCCCTTAGCTTAACAGTTAGGGAAAGTCAATATTTATTTATACTGTATTCCCATTTTCCAATTCTTTGCGCTGCTTCTCAGCTTTGTTATAAGTCCTCTCAAGTAGGAACTATAGACTTCCTTTGTGCAGCTCACGCCAAAACGAGACCCAAATCCTGCTAGAATGTTTTGAGCATATTATTTACCATAATGAAAATATTAAAGGAAGATGATTATTATGTGCAAGTATCTATTTTTGCCGTTTGATACCTTTTGACCAAGATAAAGGTTCTGTTGTGTTTTTCTGCTAAACAAAATAATGTTAAAATTATTCTTGCATACAGTACTGCTGTGCTGTATGCAGGCAAGGAATTGCTCCCATTGAAGTTGGTGTGAGATTTGCCATTGCTCTGTAATGGAGATGTAGGTTCTTGGTAATTTTTCGAATTTGTGTGACTGTTTGTCTAAGAACACCTCCATGTGTGGGTCTTGTCCCCGCAGGTGGGTGTGGGTGTGCATGGGGGGCGTGGTTTGTATTGCTCCTCTGAAGAAGCCAGTCGCCTCCCAAAAAAGGGCAAGCTAGTAGTAAGGTCAGAAATGTGGTAGGCTATGGCTCTCCAAAGCTTCACAGCAAAGTTAATTGAATAGTCTGCCGCAATGTTTTTTGAGCATATTGCAAACAGTAGAGAAGGAAGGAAAACAAACACTTATAGAAAGGGGCAAGAATGACAGTACCCTAAGAAACAACATATACAAAAATATAGGTTTTCTGTGGGAAGGCCATGTTGTTTCTTTTAGCTGTGTAGTCTCATTCTTGTTTGTTTTTTTGCCCTTGTCCTCAAAGGTTATGCAACCTTTGCATTAATATGCAAATGATGTTGCATTAAACCATATTCTAATTAATTAGTTATACTGTAAGCAGTATATTTAACTTATGTAAACGAATTATATATATATATATATATATATATATATATATATATATATATATATATATATATATATATATATTCAACAACAGGAGGCAGAACACACTTTATTGATAGGTGAGTTTCGTCAATATGATGATTCATAGACTGGAGATAAATTTTAAGCTTTTAAAGCTGTGATCTGATGAGTGACTACTAAAAGCATTTGGAAACAAAATAGTGGATTAATAATGGACCAGTCAAGGTAAAGTGGTATAGTGCTATGGATACTAATGAAGCTTTTCTAATTGAGCCACCTGAAGATCTAGCCCGATAAGTCTAAGCCTGAGAGCAAGATGTAATCATTATAATATGTAGGTTAGAGTTAATAAGACACTCAGAAAATGAAGTACCTTCGAATTCTCCCATACAGGACATTTAGGATTCCTTACTTGCTGCAAAAGTGGTAACAATGGAAGTGTTAAATGTAAATGTTCTCTGACACTTCCAATCTGTAGCAAGGTTTAAATATTGGAAGAGGATTCACTCTAGTAAGAAAGTTGAGATGTAGTTTTATTTTGTATTATGTTTGTTAGAAATTGCTCCCACTTACATTTATGTAGATTTTTCCATTAATTTTTAATGAGAGACGGTGTGGATAACTCAGTAGTTTTTTTTTGAGCTTTTGTGACATTTTACAGCAATGTAAGGACACCACTGGAACTTATACCATATTTTTATTTTTCCTCAGTTAAATAAATAAAACTGAAAAACTTAAGGTTTATAAAATTGAAGTCCAAAAGACATCTGCAACTTCTTTATGGGCTACAAATAATATATTTACAAACACCAGCTTCCTGAACAGAAATCCAGAGACACCATTTTCCATCAGCATAGTTTTTTCTTTCAGATCTTGTCTAGGTCACAGTCAGTGTCACTATTTATTCTGGAATGATGCTGCTGTGCATGTGGAACTTCCTTGAACATCCATAGAAGTTTGAGAAGCATATCAAAGGCAAAATATACATTCCTCAAAGACACATACTTATTTCTTTAATGTTGCTAACTTCCAGGCTCTGGAAAATGCTTTTTTTGGAGCTGTATTTCAGATTTTCAGCTCTGCTGTAAATTATGCAGCCCCTTTTTGTTGCTATGCCATGTAATTACTTCATCTGTGTATATATAAAAATGTTGGAAATATTATTTCTGGCACTGTATTGAGCATCCTCATGACTGTTACTTACATGCTGTGGACATTATATTGCAGACTGTTAGGTATTGCATATGGTTCACTTGATTTTTCTTTTCTTTTCTTTTCTTTTCTTTTCTTTTCTTTTCTTTTCTTTTTTAACTATTTAGTAGAGATTAATTATTTGCTTTCCTTAAGTCCTAGTGTGAACTATGCTGTTCCAGTACTGGTCTCCAGTTACAGTAGGCAGTCTTTATTTCCTGCATTGTTAGCTTTGGATTCCATTCCTTTGCTCTCTTTTTACACTTTTACTCCTACCCACTATCAGCTTGACATGTTTGGTAGTATATTGAAGGTATAATTTGGGAATGGGAAAATAGGGGAGATCTATGCCACGCCAATTTTCTTCAGAAAAGGAAAAGTCTAGAGCTCTTAATATTTTGAAGCAATGTATATTCTGAGTAACTTTTTTATTTTTTTCCCTGTGTTTCTGAGCAGAAAAAGTATAAGCAAGAAGCATGTATAAACTTACTTAAAATAAAATGTTACTGGGCGCATCTGCACAAGATGCTTTACTGCATAGTAGAACCAATTACTGCACAGTAAGCATTTGTGTCTACGTGTATAGACGTTTACTGCAAATGCAAGTAGCAAATTTACTTGTGATTAGTAACTGGTCAGTAGCACACATGTAGATGCCTGATTTGGAGGCATGTGTGCTCCTGGTCAGCTGGGCAGCAGGGGGCGGAAGATTGCTCCCTTCCCACCAGGAGCTACCTGTTGCCAGGGCGGGCTCCACTACTGGAGTCTGGGTGGGGACAACGTCCCCTAACCCTGGCAGCTGGGAGCTCCCAGCCCCCACTCTGCCATCAAAGAGACAGTGCTGGAAGATCCTTATCTCTCAGCCTGAGGCCTGCAGTCACAGGACCTGGGCTGGGAGATCAATCCTTCTTTCCCAGCCCAAACCCCATGGCTGGGAGATCCTTTTCTCCTAGTCCAAGCCCAGTGGTCATGAGACCCAGGTTAGGAAATCCTTCTAGTCCTGATCCATATTTCCCATCCCAAGCCTTGCAGTCCTGGGACCCAAGCTGGGAGATCCTTCTTTCCCAGCCTGGGTCCCAGGACTGTGGGGCTTGGGCTGGGAACTAAGGATCTCCCAGCCCTGGCCCCACAATTGTGGAGCGGGGGCTGGGAGCTCCCTGCTGCTGGGGCACAGGGACATTGTACCTGCCTGGGCTTTGGTGGAAGAGCCCACCCTAGCAGCAGGCAGCTCCTGGGGGCAGAAAGTAACGTCCCAGCCCCTGCCAGGAGACAGCTGTCTTCTGGCCTAGCACCCAGAGGGAGCCTAGAGCTCCCCCAGCTGCTGCAGAGGCTGGTTACAGGGCTTCAGAGAGTGGGAGCAGCCTGCTGTTTAGAGCAAAGAATCTGCTCCCGCGTTCCTGCATTGTGTTAATGCTTGCCTAGGAGAGTTTACGTCTGAGTAGTTTACTTGAGAGTAAACTGCTCCCAGATCATTTGCATGTGTAGATGCACCCACTGAGTAGGGATTGCAGTGGACTGCTACTTTTTTGCTGCTGCTTGTCTTCCAATCACTGTTTGTCAGTGCATGGGAAAAATGACCTAAATATAAACGCACACAACAGGTTCATCCATTTTTCTTTGTATGTTAGGAGACATTTTTTTTTTTTTAAAGTACATAGTTTAACTAGTGCCAGGAGCAGGGTCAGTGAATGTGATGATGAGATGCTGTCTGTGCCGTGTGGTGTCAGGTGGCATGGCAGTTTGCCAGGGCCATCTTTGGGCCTCAGTAGGCCCTCAGAGGCTGCCCGTATGTGCTATGTAAATATAGTTACGGGCATATAGTAAGCAGTGTTGAGAGCAAGGAAGCAGAGAGGCTCATACTTTGTTGTAATCCACCATCCCTTTGTGATATTGCCCAGAATTCTACTTTTCATTCCCCCTGGCATGAATGCGAGTTCAACTTTGCCCCTGCCTCAGCACTAGAAGCGCAAAGAGAAGGAGAAATAGAAATGTAGGAAGTAAGTCTGCTTCAGGACTCCAGCTTGATCTAGGAAATGATGTGGAGCTCTTCTTCTGGTTCACAGGAACTCTTAATAAGAGTGTAAACGTGACATGAAGTGCTTCAGCGTTGTTCCTGTTTCATCCAAGTTCATTTTGGAGGCAGAACAGGCAAATTTGAAACAATTTAAATGACATCTCCCCTCCCTTTTTGGGGAACTTTAAAGGTACTTGGGAGCATGACAAATATTATGTCTGTTTATGAACTTGTACAGCAACTGAAGCTTGCTAAAATATGCTGGAAGAGAGGAAATGCATGGCCCTCTCTTGAGGGCATGTTGTGTTTTTACTTGGGGGAAATGATATCCATAGCATTGAGTTGTAGAACTCCACTGGAATACAGAGTGTACAAGAATTATCATGAGGGTTGATGTCACTATACTTTATATAAATGAATGCCTCTTCCACCTCCTTCAGAACTATCTGTTCTTTTTCCACTGCAGTGAGAGGACAGAACCAACCTTTTACGTAGATCTTACTTAAAATAAGTGAGGTACTTTTTTTTTCTTTTAAGTAAATAGCTTACAGTAGCTTCATCCCCCTCACTGGGCCTAATCTATGGCCCGCCAGTAAGTGTTTCAAGGGGTACATCTCTTGTGTTCTTGTTATAGCAGAGTCTGGGGTCCATGCTTACCCCTTTTTGTGTCTGGGTAAGGCATGCTCCATACCCTAGTACACGGTTTACTTCACTCTCCTTGACAGAAGGGAGACTTATTTCCAGCTCTAGCCTTATTTGTCTTTTGAATGCCTGCAACTTGATTCTTTGAGGAGCCTGCTGAGGTTACCAAGACCAGCTGAGGTCTTCTTCCACACCAGCCAAAACCCACTTTTACTGCTCCAGCTTGAGTGCTGTTGCCCAGTGTGGAGTTAAGAATGGAAACTCCTTAGTCTCATAGTGGGAGTGAATCTCTCCCTTGTCACCTCTGGCCCAGGTTAATTAAAAGTGGTACTGAAAACCAAACTAGCACAACTGTGACTAGCTAGGTTTAGCACAGATGCAGGAAACATGTACTTCTGTGTCTATTTCTCTTCATTACTATTGGAACTGACTTCATACCTACCTTCCAGCAGTTGTTTGGTTTTTTTAGTGCTGCAGGTACATTCAGATGTCCAGTTAATTCAACAAGAGAAAAGGAAGTGTCCCTTGTAAAGGGTGACTACACAGGAGAAAGAGGTGTTACCCCTTTTCCTTCTCCCTTTGTATTCCTTCCCTAAAAATACTTCAGGAGAGGCTACTTCAGGAGAGGAAAAATATTTCAGGAGAGTGTGTGGCAGGAGGGTCCTCACACCCCCTACCTTCCCTCACACACCCACACCTTGTCCGCCTGAGCACCATACTCCCACTGTTCCCCAGACAGGAACCCCGGGGTCTGCGCTCCTCTCAGCCCCACACTCTGTGCTCCTACCCAGCTTCCGTTTCTTCACATCTGCCTGCTGCCACTTCCCTACCTGGTGCCCAAAGCAAGCACGGCAGCAGGGACAGAAGGCAGAGCTGCTGGAGGCCGGGGAAGCCGAGCAGGTCCCCTGGCAACTGCAGCAGTGGCCCCACCTGGAAGCTGTGCACGCTGGCCAGGTCGGGGCCCTCCCACACATGAGGGCAGGCAGGGTACAACTGGTGGGTGCCTGTGGGCTGGATGAAGTTCTGGTGGGCCAGATCCAGCCCAGAGGCCATATTTTGCCCATCTAGGAGGAACAGAAAAAAGGGGCTCAAATTCTGGTCATCAAGAATCCTATGCTCACTGGACACTTTCTGAAAGACAGGATGCTTCAGATACCAATATAAAGGCAGAAGTCGCATGATTGATTAAAAGGTACTTCTGTTTTAAATGGTCTGATGCACAAGGGAAGATCAAATCCTTCACAACCGAGAGGACTGGCCTCATTAATGATAGCAACAATAAGGCCCTAGAGAAGATTCAGGCCCCTGCTTACTCCCTGGGACTAAAACAGTTCTTTTCTTCAGCTTAGAGGACGTTTTATTGCATTTATTTCCCTTCAAAAGCTGACATCTCAACAAAGATGTGGGCATAAACATGAGGTTAGTCATGTCTTAAACTAGCTATTTTCAAATGACCTCAGCAGTCCCAGAGTAGGAATTCTTGCTTTTATGTCCTCTCAGCTTTCAGCATCAACTTCCAAATGGCAATTTTGACAGTGCATTTGGGGCTACACGTTACTTTGCAATCCATCTCCCGGGTTTCCTAGCTTGCTCCCTTGGGACCCCCCAATACATGAATGACTCTTGTTGGAAGTATTTACCATCATCTGTCCCTTCTTTCCTTCCTCATGAACCTGTCTTGCAAGACTCTTGTTGGAAAGAAATTGACTTCTGGTTAAGAAGCAGCCCATAGAGAAGATCACACAGGAACACTGAGAGAAATCAAATTTTTGCTTTTTTGTAATCCCGAAGAGAAATGATGTTATGAGCCCAGTCATGGGGCTAAAGCCTCAGCAGGTACATAAGACCATTCAAGTTTAGGTTGTTGGCTCTAGGTGATGCTCCTTCTTTATCCTCAGAAGATTGGTCATGTAGCTCATCAAATACTCAAGGTCTAGCATGTGGAAGAGACCATACTCATTTAGAGTTCTTCCTTTCAGCTTGTTCAGCCAAGGGGCTTGCAGACTTCCCACTTCAGACATGGGAGTGTATTGATTTATCTATACTTAGATGACTGCTTCCTAAGGGCCAGTTCTCAGCAGGGTTGCTGCGTCAGTGCTCCAGTAAACAGGAAGCCTCTTCAAGAGGTCATTCGAATTGCTCATCACCAGCAAAGAAAAGTCCACGCATCACCCTGCAGAAGGGATCACTCTGCCTACACAGGAACCTGTGTAGAGTTACCATTTTATCATTCTTTTTATAAGCCAACACTGCATATAAATCTATCCCACATTTACAGGTTCAGTTTTAGGTAAAAGTTTTCTCTGAATATCATTAGGTAACTATACATAAAAATCTTGAACTGTTGCAAAATTATATTGTTCTTACAAATTTCCACAGGTAAATCAAGTAACAAAGGAGAGGACCCAAAGGGTTAAATGCATTAAAAATACTAAAATAAAAAAACTGCCATCTGTACCAAAGATAATTTTGCCTCAAGTTTTATTATTATATTGTCTTCAGCACATTGATATGTATCAAAACAAATGTTTTTTATATAAATGAAAAACATTTACAGGTTTAAATTGAGACAAATCCTTACTAAAAGGCCAGATGTGCATAATCAGGGATTTTAATCTCTTCTCACTGAAGATTTGAATTGCATTTCTAGATCCGAGCCCCATGACACGTAGAGTCAAAGCCTTCAATCCAAACAAGCCTGGCTTTAGGGATTCAAAATCCAATTTTTCTCAAATTGTTGAACGATGTGGGAAAGGAGAAAGTGTGTGATTTGCATTTACACCATTGTTATGTGTAGCTGTCAGCTCAGATTTGACTTCTAAAAGTGTGAGCAAAGAGCAAAATATGTTTAGCTAATTTGTGTTTTGGAAGGACGAAACATATTGTTGTCTCTTAAATATTTTAAAATTTAATTCCTCAGACATTTTTTTTTCTTTAGTTTAGTGCTCAACACTTTCAGGATTGCTGTTTTCTAAATAACGAACTCTCAGACTGCTGTAAAACAAACACACAAAAATTTATATTTTAAGTACCCTCAGATCTGAAGTGTATTAAGCTCCGCATATTTTACTGCCAGCTCACCACATATAGACCCTTTCATGGCTTTAGCACAGTCCATGTGGAAGGCCACCACTGGACCAGCGGACCCATGCGATGAAGCTGGGTGGTTGGAAGTTCCAAACTGATACCAGGCTCTTAGGACTTTTGAGGGAGGAATGTGGTCTGCCTCCTGCTTTAGTGGACCAGACCAAGAAGATCTCTGGGAACTGATCTAGGTTGTCCAGCCATTCTGGCCTTTCCCTATGCAAGTTTATTCTGCCACCCTGATAGAGCACATAATCCAGGGTTGCACCCTTAAAGGAGCTGCATACAGTCAACTGCTCTGTAGAATCCTAGTGTAGAGTTCCAATTATAAGCTAACACCATGTAAAAGTAGACTGATTTTTTTTACATTTTTGAGAGGGCAATAAATCTACTAATAATCAGTACAATATGGTAACATGGGAGATTTCCAGGCTAGGAAAACATATATTATTTTTTAAAAGTTTGTGGTTAACCCACCTTAGCTAATGCATCTTGAAAGCTTACTGTAGACGGTACAAGTTGTGCTTTTCAATATGTTAACAGGTCAAGGTGAACCGTAGGGCCAAGGTAATGGCTATCATATATTATAATAGTTGTTTTTTTCCCTTCTTGTGCACAGGCCTTGAACTTTATAATAAACTTGCCTTTAATTGAACTAGTGCATGCAGTGGCAAAGTGTGCAGTGTGCACAAGGATACATGTGTACCCCCTGGGAGCACCAGTGCACCCCCTGACTGGCCATGCTTACCACTCAGGTGACAGGTGGGGGGGCAGGCGGGAGTGCTGGTGCCCCCCTCTTCCCCCCCCGGCGCGAACGCTGGTCAGGGAGTGGGAGCGCTGTGGCCACTTTGTGATTGGCCATGGAGGGACTCCTCTCCCCCCCAGTCAGCGAGATTGGCCACGGGGTGGGGGGGCATGTGCCCCCCCCGACTAAGGTGGCAGTAGTTGCCCATGAGTGCATGTGTGTATAGACAAGCTTTAGTTAGGATTAGCATACTTACTCAAATTTAAGGGAGTCGTGAATTTAAGGCAATCCCCCAATAATTAAACGCTATACAGATTTCCCTCGCTTTATGCGGGTTCTCTATGTGGGAATTCGCTCTTATATGATGACCCTTTTTATACCAAAAATGTGTTCTATGTGAGGTAAATTCACTCTTATGCAATCGGTGTGGTGGAAGCCCACAATCAGCTGCCTTGTGTGGTGCATTGTGGAAGTGATGTGCACCAAAATATCATCTCCTGTGTGGATTATGTGCTCTTTGCTCATTGTCTGTAACACATACTTCTGTAGTTGCCATCCCCATTAAGGCTTCTAAATGTCTTGCTAGCTTATCTCCTACCCTTCTCCTTTGTCCATTAATGAAATGCAAGAGAACTTCACTAACAGTGGAGACGAAACTGGAGATTTTGACCTGTGCAGAAGCTGGTGAGGGGCTCTCTGCACTTGGTCGTGCATTCAACCTGGGCAAGTCAGAGTTTGCCCTGGGTATGGGCCCTAGCCTGCAGTTCAACCATGGTTTGAGCTCTCTCCTTGGTCCCTACAAGGAGGTGTATGCCTAGACCCAGTGATTGGCAAGGCAGTGCACCCTGTTCCAGTTCTTGAAGCCTTGCTTAGCTACCCGCAGCCCTACACCACTGGTGTTGCAGGGTGATTATGAAATCCCCGTGCCTGTTGATTCTCCTATGGATGTTACCCTGCCTGTACCTCCTACCACAGATGTGGAGTCTGATACTGAAGACCCTTCACCACCCTCTCTTCACACCAGCTAAACATTCACCACCACTTTGTGCTCGTGTGTACGGTTTGGTGTTGGTGAGTACCAACATTGTCTTGTAAGAGTGGTAGAAATGGATCAGGGGGTCAGTACAGTCAAGCACTTGGAATGTATCCCTGTTTGTTGCATTGTAAAGTGTGTTCCCTTTATGTGAATTTGAGTTATGCACTGTCTTCCAGGAATGCGTGTACAGCGTAAAGCAAGGGAAACCTGTACATAGAAAACGTATACATTGGTTATAATGTTCTATGTATAGAATCTAATTCATCCCTCTCACCACTGTAGGGGGGCCAGCAATGGGGAAGCAGGTGGTATAGGGAGGTCAAGCAGCTTGCCTCCTGCTTATGCCTGCTCCCTGCCACTTCTGCCTCTTCCTCCCCCTTTCCCCTTGCTCTGCAACAGCAGGTTCTGTCCCCCTTCCAGTCTGGGACACTGAGCATGGCCCTAGCCCAGGCCCTGTAGCAGCTGTGCAGCCTGCATACTGCTGCTGTGGGGCTGAGCTGGGGCTGCACTCTGTACCCCAGGCAGCAGCATGCACTGAGCCTGCCAGTATAGAGTAAGAGTAAGGGTGGGGAGGGAAAGGGACAGATGGAGGAGTAGAGGTTGTGTGGTGTGGGTGAGATAAGAGCAAGGCTTCAGGGGGGAGAACATGGGGTGTAGAGGCAGCTGCGGCGGAGGGGTAGGCAGGCTGCATCTGTAACCCTGATCCCAGGTATGGCCTGGAGCCTGAGCCACAGCAGCTGCCTGCTCCCTACCTCCCTCCACTTTACTTGTACTTGATTTTAAGACAAGGGGCTTCTTCCCCAAGTTAAATGAGAAGACCTTGTCTTAGAATAGAGTAAATATGGTCTTTAATTGTAAAAGACATTGAACTTTCTTGTAATTATATCAGAGATTCCACCAAACAAACAAGCTCTTTGAAGTACTTGTAAATTGTAAATCCTGTACAAAAACAATGACGTCACTAGGCGTGAGCAAAGCAGCAAGTATTCGACTGAGCTTTGGATGCGGCCAATTTGGAGGGACAGTGATTCGATTCGGTGATTCAAATCAGTATCCCAGTTAAATTTGGCCGATTCAAATTCGGAGATTTAGCTGCCGAACCTCCTCTGAATTGAACAGGCAGCAGCAGTGTCAGTGGTGGGGGCGTGGCAGCGGTGCATGGGGCCCCACCCCTCATCCACTCTTCTGGCCCCACCCCTCGTCCAGTCCCCCGGCCCCACCCATGGCTGCCCCACCTGGCCTCAGGGTCCTGGCACTTAAAAAAAATCACCAGCTGCAGCAGTGGCGATTGGGGGCTCGTGGCAGGTGCAGTATGGCTTGGCAGGGTGCTGCACAGTGTCCTGAAGCTGGGGTGGTTCCAGCAGTCCCCTGCAGCCTGGCAGCGCTCAACCTGAGTGACCCTAGTTCCTGGACAACGCATGGAGCTCTATGATGCCCTGCCGAACTGTACTGCACCCGCGCGATGTGATAGCTGCTGTGCCGGGTTGGGGCAATCCCTACTGCCCCCTGCGCTGCACGGGGGGGCTCTGCCATGAGCCCCCAGAGGCCCTGATCGCCGCTGCTGCAGCTGGTGAGTGCAGGGCTTTTTTCTTTCTCTCTCTTTTTTTAAGTTCCAGGAGGCTGGGGGGGGGGGGACTCATGGGGGGGGCTGGCGGGGGCACTCATGGCGGGGAGCTGGGGGAGCCAGCAGGGAATGGGTTCAGGTGGGGGTCCCCCCATGTTCCCCTTCCCCCTCCTCCAACCCCCCCAGCCCCTACATACTGGCATGGAGCCCGGGTCCAGCTCCCTATGGTGGCGAACGGTGACCGCCTGAATCTCCGAATTGATTCAGAGGCTTTTGATTCAATTAGGACCTTTTAATGGATCTTCCGATTAGATTCGGAGATTTGGCCTCCGAATTGGGCCAAATCTCCTCTGAATTGAATAAGCTACCGAAGCTTTGCACAGCCCTAGCAGTCACCTATCTATTCTTCTGTTATGCTTCTAACCCCAATACTTTAAAAAAAAATCTATCTCATCCTGTCCTTCCAGACTTTTAGTACATCCTTGATTGCACCGTATAAAATGCACTTGAGCAGTATGGTTTTCCCTCTTCTCATTTCCTTACTTTGAAGCACCTAATATGCACATAAACTTGTCTATATGTGTATGTGATTTGTAAATAGCTCATTCCTTTCTTCTTGTCCATTTTTAATAGGGGATTGTAATCTAAAATTGCTTCGATTTAGTTGACCTGAAGTTACTGGAAGGGAATGGCTGAGGGATGTATTTTAGGATTCTGCAAGCTGCATTTGCACTTCTCGTCTCATTGAAGAACCCATAGTAAAAATAGAATGAAAATAGAATACAGTCAGATACAGGGGCTATTGCACAGAAGTTCAGAAAAAATGTAAGAAGGCAGTGATTGATTTGCACAGAATAAGTGACAAAATAGTGAGTTAGTGCGGAGTGTGGTTGCACTTCAGACTCTCACCCTGGTTTATTCTATGCTAACTTCCCGTTGTAGGCAAAGTTTGAGTCTCAGCTGCAGATATTGCAGAAATTAATCTTATTAATGGGAGTGCTAATTGGTGTTTGACTTCTAATTATAGTAACAATAGGCCATAACAATCAATCCTTCTCTTTAGTGGTACACATTAGGACTTCTTATGATGAAAATGATTTCTGTTGGGACTTACTGTTCCTATTCCTATCTACCAGCAAAGCTGGCTTTTAGTGAAGGTGCGGCATCCTAACTGTGCTGATTAACTGGTAGAAAAATGCAAACGCTAAAATATTTAACCTAAATATGGAGGTTGGGTGATCTTGGTTGAAAGATAAAAGAAAAAATTGTTATTTAAAACTTGACCAATGCAGTTTGTTCTGATTCTTAAGGGAAGGTGTAGTTTTGTTATTCACATGGAGATTTTCCTCAGTTTTTGTTAAGAAGAAGTTTAAGTGATTACTTTAAATTATTCTATTTAGCTTTTGCTCTCCAGGATAAATCCTTTAAGGAGGCTCCATCTCATTTACAAGAAGAGTTTTGGGAGATGAGAAGTGCATACAATTTGATTGTATATTCCTATTGATCATTTTCTACCCACAACAATAAAAATTAATTCCAAATACAAATCTAACAATATTACTAATTCATTACAACCAGTACTTTTCTTCATTAACTTTTTATTGTTTTCAGCTTACACAGCATGTACAAATGCAACAATTATATGTTGAATAAAAAAAGGAAGGACTTTTATACAATGTAGAGTATATCAGGAGGCATGGCAGTGTAGACATTCAAAGACACAGAGAAAAAAACAAAATAATATCATTTGCGCAAAACAAGCTTTTGAGCACCAGATAATTGTGTGCGCAAAGAGGTACTGACTTCTGCTGAACAAAGTTTGTTAAATATAGTAACTGTTTAATAACTATACTCAGGGCTGTGCCATAGTTTCTTAATTGCAGAGTTTTTTTTCCTGTGATCAAATTGGGATTGTTATAGTTTTTGCCTTCCTATGAAATGTGGGGCATAGTTGCCTTTAACAGATCACTTGATCATATTTTAGTCTAGCCAATATCCTGTTCCCAAAGCCACAGGGTGTTGTTGCTGCCCTTGGGTCTCTGTCCCTCTTTACCTAGGGCAGATTTTAGGGGTTTTTGTTGTTGTTGTTGTTTTTTAATAGGGTGTTCTGTAGCTGTGGCCATATAGCAGGAAACATGGTAAATGTTCTTTTGGATCCATTTCAATGATTGATTGCTGCAAGTGCATGGGGGTTGAAATAGATGGCTGTGGAGGCACCTGCTCCAGTCCTACGTTTTTATAAATCTGCTATAGAATCCAGCCCTTGCTAATGAATTCTGTGCAAGTGTCTTAATTTGGTTTAAAAATTAATTCTCAGGGATGTGGAAAAATCCTTCCAAAAGTTAGACAAGTGAAGGCAGAGATGCAGATGTGCGAAATAGTAGTTCTTTATGATGAGAATTGCCTGTCCCCTTATATCCATAGGGTGTGGGTATTTTGAAAACAGTAAGAAATGCTGCTACCTGTTAACTATTTATCTGATTTTAAACAGCAATATGAGGGTATTGTGCTTATTCTTCAGTTCCCAAATGTCTCCCTTGCTTTCTATTTGCTAAAAACACCAGCTGTCCCTTACCCAGCTAAAACCTCTAAACTTGTCCCTTGATAAATTTTACAATGTGGTTACACATTTCCAATAGAGCTTTCTGTGGTACATTGAAAATTATAGCAATATCAAATTAAATTAAATATAACTGTACTGACTTATTGTCTTATTTGGTTCAGTCAAAACCTGATTGGATTTAACCGAAGGTATTGCAGAATTTCTACTTTGCTGTGGTGGAGTGAGGGAAAATCCAGGCTGTTAGAATTTAGATCAAGCTTGTCAGGTACATTGGTCCCAGTCCACAATTTTGATATGGATGGAGCATATTTAATTACTGATTTGTTAAGAGCTTATTTTTATGTTGAGTATTCCACTGGAATTGTGTAATGCCAGGATGGGTCTCAGAACTCATGGTAGAAGTGATATTTTTTATTAGACTAAGGATGGGTCTGTCTCTTAGTTCAGATGCCTCTACAGCTTACTAAGTCTTTCTTTGTAGTAAGTCAGTTCTAAGTTTGCATTTGTCATTCTCTCCCACTTGAAGTGTCAAGATCTTTTAGGCCTTGATCAAGTTTCCATTATAATTCAGTGTTTTCTTTAATTTCAGTAGGTGTTAGGCCTGATGCTTAGTATCTACATACATTCTTTTGTAGAATCAAACTCAGCTGGGGAAACGAAAAGCAAATGGAAGGAGAAGAATTGGCTATAAGATTACATGAGGATATATTCCTTCCCAAGAAATAGGCATCAGAATGATCAACCGATATTTTTGGCAATATGTTCATAAAGAAATTTTCAACTATTTTGTGCATTAAATTTATAAAGGATTAATTACAATTTACATTATTCAGAAACAAACCATAAACAGTAAAGTTCAAAGTAATTCTGTTAATGGAAAGTGTGAGAGAGAGATGTACTTATTTATCATCACAATTATACACAACAGGTGGATAAAACCAGCAGTGAAGGGAAGCAAAAGGAAACTATGCAATGATATTAGTCAGCCTGGAGAACAGCACTCAGGAAAAAAGAAAGATACGTAACTATCACTGAAGTTTTCTGTATGCAGAAGAAACTTGTTTAAAGGACGAGGTGAATGAAGATTTGGCTTTGTGAATATTTACTGAGGGTGCAGAGAGATGTACAAAACTTGTCAAAACCTTTGACATGTTTCAGAGGACTAGCTTTCCACATGTCCAAGCTCTTTGAAATATTCTCAAACTGGCTAAAACACTCCAAAATATCGTATCTTGGAGTGTTTATCCTTTTTCTAAAATTATGTTTGTATAGTGACAGAGACCCTATAGGTTCTTCAGAATCCCACAATACTCTGCATGTCAATTCCTCCCCCCCCCCCCCCCCCCCAAAAAAAAAAAAAAAAAAAATCCCTGGGTACAAGGCCCTATGTTCCTAAGATCACTATTACCTTGTTCTTCTCTGGTGCAGTACTTTCCTGAATTGCCATGCTGTGGTGGCTAAGTTGCAGGGACTTGTAACTTCTAAACATCCTTAGCAACTGCTAACCTGACATACATGGCAGATCTGTGATTTTTGTGATTCATGATTAAAATTAGTCAGATCCCAGTTACACATCTGTTGGGACATACAGCTGGCTGTATATACCCTTTCCAAGTGGGAGAGCTGAGGGTGCTCCAGGATAACCAGCTGTCTGCATCTGGTGTGGCGCAGCCAGCTGCATGTACACTTGTAGAAGTCTACAGCATGGGTACCCATGGATCAGAGAGCTCCACTGTGTTCACAGTTCTTGTGTAGCTGGGTGAATGTGCGCCAGGTCATGGACAGCTGGGTATGGGGGAGCTTCCCCTTAGCTATCTGCACCACAGGGGAGCTTCCCAGTCTCCAGCTGCACAAATCCTGACATGTAGGTAAGACATATGCACTCACTTCTGGCACAGGCAGCTAGAGATGGGGGAGCCCCCCCCCCCCCCCCATCCCCAGCTGCCTGCACTACAGGGGAGCTCCCCAGTTCCCACCCACACATACCCTGGTGCAGAAGTGGTGTGCCTGTAGTTGAGGACCGAAGAGCTCTCCAGTCTTCAGCTGCACGTGTCCTGATGCAGAAGGGTGCATGTGTAGCTGGGGAACTCCCCTGATTCCAGCTGCATGCTCCTCAGTGTGGAAACTCCCCTGTATGGTGTGGCATTAAATGTCCTCCTTATTGGGGTGGGGAGAGCCATCAGCTCCTGGTATTAAACTATTTTATAGTTTAATAGTTGTTAGGGGCTGGAAGGAACTTTACAGATCACTGGGTCCAGCAGCCCTGCACATGGGCAGGAAAGACTGCTGGGATCAGATGACCTCAGCAAGACGGGCGTCAAGATGCTTTTTGAAGATCGCCGGAGTGGATGACTGTACCAGCTCTGCAGGGAGCCTGTTCCAAACCATCGGCACTCGACTTGTAAAGAAGGTTTTCCTTATGTCTAGCCTGAAGCAATCCTCAGTCAGCTTGTGCCCATTACTTGTTGTCCTCCCCTGGGGGGCCTTGGTGAACAGATGCTCCCCCAGGCCCTGATGTATGCCCTTGATATAGGCTGCCACCAAGTCCCCTCTGAGTCTTCTCCTTTTCTCCAGGCTGAACAGTCTCAAGTCTTTCAGCCTTTCAGTATGACCTGATCTCTAGGCTTCTAATCGTGTGCGTGGCCCTCCTTTGGACTGTCTCGAGCTTTTCCAGGCTTGTCCAGGCTTGTCCTTCCTGAACTATGGCGCCCAGAACTGGGCACAGAACTCAGCTGCGGTCTCACTAAGGGAGGATGACATCCTTAGCTTTGTTTGAGATGCCTCAGTAAATGCATGCCAGTGTTTGATTAGCTCTGCCAGCTACAGCATCACATTGGTGGCTCACGTTCATTTTGTTGTCTATCATGACACCCAGGTCTCATTCAGATGTGGTGCTAGGAAGCATAGCATTGCCAGGCCTGTAAGTGTGTTGTGGGTTATTTCTCCCCAGATGGAACACTTTACATTTCTCCATATTAAATGACATCTGGTTGAGGTTCGCCCACCTCGTGAGCCTGTCCAGGTTGTCCTGTATTGCCAGCCTGTCTTCAAGCATGACTACACTCTCCCATTGTTTGTTGTTGCTCATTCGCTTTCAATACTCACATCCAAATAATTGATGAACATGTTGAAAGGCACTGGTCTGAGTACTGGTCACCCTCTGTCATTATGACTCAGTTCCATCTGTTAGTACTGTGGGCCCTACCACGGAGCCAGTTACCTAGCCAGTGGACCATAAAGTAGTTGAGGCTGCATTTTCCCAATTTTTTCATTTAAAACAACACGGTGTACCCTGATGCTGAGGTTCATGTGACACATTCAAATTGGTGATACAAACCAGCCACAAAAATGTTCCACGTTAAATGTTCCATTAGGTATCAAATCTTTGTGGCTGGTTTGGCATTTGATCATGCCATAAATTGGCAAAATGTGGTATGCTACAAGTTATGGCACAATTAATGTATGAATTGTGCTATAAAATTACTGTCTGCCAAGGCTAAAAAAGAAAGCATCAGGAGCAGAGGGGATGTTCATCTTGCACTGAGCTCTGGTGCCCAGTGCCATGCTGGTCTGCAGGAGTTGCATGAAAGTCCTGCTCAACCCCTACAACCCTAGGTTGAAACATGCTGAATGTAAGTGAAAGGTTTACGGATTTTTGCTTGCAAATTCTAACAAATTTACTGAGCATACGTGAGTCAAATCCTTTCCCCAAGGATCTTACCACTTTTTTCTCTTGAGTTGAATAATTTGGATCCATTCAGGCACAACGTGATCAAAGAAATAGAATGTTAACTATCTAACAGAACTTGTCGGAAGTGGAAATTATTTTATACAAGAGAAGCAGCTGAAACCTTACCACTGTTGGTGTAACAGTAGAGCATAACAGCAGGGCATAACAGTAGGGAGGAAGCAAGCCTCTTTTCAGAGAGGGAAATATTTGTAAACTTATACAGCATTCCACTTGCAGAAAAAATACATTAACAATAATTATAAAACTTTTCTGACATCAGTATTCCAAAATGCTTTTTATTAAGTGGATAAACTCCCAGAGGCAGCAGCAGTTGCTTGGCTCCAAAGAGATTTTTATCCTTTCCCTGCTGGTGGTTGTATCAACACACCTGGTGGAAGGGGCAAGGTCTCAGAGGCAGCCTGCCATTTCTCTTTAACTATTTAGCATCATTCCATGAACGTTGTAGGCAAGACCCATCTGCTGCTTGGCTCTGTTTTGCCAAAACTGAGAATGTAACTTTATTATAATTAGAAACACCTAGGTTTAAGGTACTAATGCCTCAAATTCTGAACATTTAAAATTTGTGTGAAGGAAATGATAGTCATTTAATACATTATAAATCTGTGATAGAGATAAAGAGATCGAGAGAGAGAAAGAGAGAGAGGTATCTATATATCATGGTCTTTCAGGCACCTTCTTGGGTACTTACAGAAGTGGGGGGAAAAATACCCAGTGTTTTACTTTCAGCTTGGCATCCCTCCGTGCCAAGAGAGGTGTATGCCCAGATGAGGAATTATGTCAGTTTGACCCAGCTCGCCCAGTGTTTGTATAGCTTGTGAGAACCCAACCTTCGGGACTTTTTTTGGTGCCTTTATTTAATAGTTTATTGAATAAGCTATTAGGCAAAAGTGCCAAAAAGCCCTCCCGAAGCGTTGGGTTTTTTTGTTTGTTTGTCTTTGTCCCGTTCGCTGCCGCCCCCCCCCCCCACCTGTCAGCACTCCTTGTTCTCTGTTCCGTTGTTCTTCCCTCCCTCCAGAGTTAGTTTTAATTATGATCAGCTGAATTTTTTAATCTTCTCCCCAAAGCAAGTGCACTTGCTTGAGACTCTGAACAAGTAAGACTTACTTCTGTACCAGTCTTTGCTTTTCTATGCATAAAATGTTATGAGTTTTTTTTAAACCTGTTGCCCTATGCCTTTGCAAAGGGGATAGCCCAAGCTTCTCTATGTGGTCTGTCATTTGGTGGATGGTCATGAGTACATGGAGCTTGAAGTTGTTGCATTTTTACATATGGATGGATTTTATGTTTCCTCTCTCCTCAGTAAGCAAAATATTTGGCTTTACAAGTGAAGGATAAACAAAAACAATGTTTCTAAATTAAATCTTAAATAGTGGGGGATTTTTTTCCCTGTGATATGGGTAACATAACTGAATACTGGATAGGGTAGTATGAAAGTTTCATTGATATTTACTTGTGATGACCAGTATAACTGGTTTGGTGCTTTGGTAAGAGTAAAACAGCTTTCCCCAAATTATGTGGAAATCCTTCTATTTCACAATACAGTAGCTTCTTCTAATCTGGCACAGTTCCTTGCACTCAACAAATGGCAGTAATGTAATAGCTGTATTGAATGAGATTTGAATAACTTTATTCTAAAAAGTTTATTTAAATATTCTGCTGCTGCATCAGTTCAATTGCTTGAGTACCCTAGGTACCCAATAATGTAAATTGCTAGGTACTCTAGAATGTAAATGATATTTTGAGGCCTGTAAATTTTATAACTTTTGTCTCAAGCAATTTTCCTAATGTATTCTTTTTGATGTACCAAGTTCTGTTGATATATATTTGTTTAATGTACATGTCTTTCTCTTTTTCAGTCTGGTATGTAAACAATGTATTATCCTATTAGGCCTACTCATATTAGAAGATGTTGTTTCTTCATAGGCTTCACTTATGTAAAAAAGCTTCACTGTATTTCAAGTGTCATTGGAACTGATGCCATTATTGTTGAATTTTCTGCACCTTAAAGTTCAGCCACATTGCATACAATACTTACAAAACTTACTAAAGATAATATTTCACAGAAGCAGTTGATCTGGTAAGCAGTCACTTGATGATTTTGCTGGAGTCTCTAATTGACAGTACTTAATAACTGAAACTTGTACTGATCTTGTGCAGTCTGTCTCTCAGATTCATTGCAAATAACATTTTAACTAAGTTTCAAATGCTTGAGGCCTGAGAAGTAATCAGTCGAGTGCCAGAGAAAATATGGCCACAGAATTATCTAGTCTCATCTTGATAACGAGGGATCTGGGTTTTCTATTTCCCACAGGAAAACAACAAAAAATGTGGATTTCCCCTTTTACCCAAGAAAAATGTGGATTTCTCATTTTAACAGAGAAACATGTGGATTTTGCACTTTTGTGAAGAGCTGTCTACAGGCTAGTAGTTTCAGCCTGCAAGGGGCTGGGGGGAGTGGGAGGAGGGGGTCAGGCAGGGAGCACCATGTATATGTATATGCACATGGCCACGAGGTGGCCTGGAGAGAAGCTCCTACAGGTATGTGGGGGGTGGGATGGGGATTGAGGCCCCCATAGAGAGGGAGGGAGTTGGGCAGGGCTGAGGCTGGGGCTGCTGCCCAGCCAGGCAGTGTTTGGGGCCCAGGGCTGGAATACACAGCCACAGGGCCCTGGTGGAGAATGGGACAGGGCTGTAGGTGGGTCATGCGGGGGGATGGGGGGGTAGGGGGCTTCATGAACCTGCACCTGCCACTGCATGCACTCCTGGGTAGGGCAGGGGGACCATGCCCCCCAGATCTGTATGTGGGGCAGTGGTGGGGGCAGGTGTGAGCTGCCTGCCATAGGCTCAGGCTCCCCGTCCTGCTGCCCTCCCCCAGGGCCTCCACAACCCAGTGGGTGGGCAGGGGACCTGCCGTGCCAGGTCCCACCTGCTGGGCTGTGGAGGCCCTGGGGGATGGCAGCAGGGTGAGGAGCCCAAGTTTACCAGCAGGGTCAAAGGGTTTTTTTTTTGGCGGGGGGGGTGGAGGGCAGCAGCAGGGCTGGGGGCTTGTGGGTAGGGGAGTGAGAGGAACCAGCAGGGTTAAGGGGCTGTGACTTGAGAGTGAGGGGCCTGGACCTATGTTTTGCGAGCTAAGGGGGCAGGAGGAGCTCTGTTTTTTCCATGATAAACTAAAAATCAAATACCAAAATGTATAGGTATTTAAAATTTATTTTATTATAATGATTGAGGCCCTGGTAGGCTTCTAAATTGCTTTAAAAATTTAAATTGGGAGAGAGAGATTTATATAGATATATCTATAGAAATAAATATATATCTATATATATATATGTGTGTGTGTGTGTGTGTGTGTATCTCAATTGAACATAGTGCTTTATTGATATATTTACAAGTCTTATTTCATTTTAATTGCAGATTTTGAGGGGTTTAAGTCAGAATTTGCAATTTTTTTATTAGAGGAAAATTGGGATCCCTGTTGATAAGTCACTTGTTGCTGACTGTGTTTTACAGTCAAGACAGTCTTCAGATCTAAAGCATTGTATCTTAATTTAGGTATGTTTAAGATTAATACATTATCTTCAATGCTATTTAGAGTATTCTTTGGCAGGTATCATATTACATTCATCACAAGGTAGATGTTACATAGGATGAAGTTGGTGTTTACTGCTTGGAAGAATTTAAGATGCTGCTTGAAAAGACGGCCAGACATCTTAGTTTGAATACAGTGATCTAGAAAGGAGCCACCAGCTGACATACTGCAGTTCTGAAGGAGGAAGCATACTGAAATATAAAACTCCTGATTCTCTTTCTCCCAAGCCTTTCTTTTTCATGATGGACAAACTATCCTATCCTGTGAGCTAATTCTTTTAAAATGATTTCATTTTTGCTCTTCCTTATCTGCACATCTATACCATGTTTAAATCTTACTTCTCCACCCTGCATAATATTTCCCAGTATGTGACCTTTCTCTCTGCCCATGGTTTCTCTGACCTTTCAAAATTTCTGCACAGATTCAGTGTGTTCCTAGAGATAGTTTATTAATAAAAACTCTTGCTCAAGCTTTTGGTCATTTTATGCCTCTCCTTATGCAATCTTCTTTCCTGTTTCATTGCCTGCATTTTTACCCCCTTCAAGTCTGGTCAGAATACTGGTATTACCTTCTTGGCTCACTGCTTATGTTGTCACTCCTATCCGTTTAGCTCTTTTTTTGTCTCCCTCTCATCCACCATATCACATTCAAATTTCTGGTCCTTCTTAAAAGTAAATGGCCTGTTGTTGAACATTTGCACTATTTATTCATAAACGGTGGATTGGATGATGTGCAGAGGCAGATTTCTTCTTATCCTATAACCTTTGTCTGAAAATCGCATCCTCCTGTCCTTTACTTGCTTGCATAGGTCAAAAAAAGTCAAAGTTACACCTTGACCTTAAGAGGCCCATTGAGCTTATGGGAGTGTCGCATCAGTTTCTGCAGCCAGTGGCACGTAAGTGGGTGATCCAACTAGCAGCACATTTGGTTTCTTTTGACTCCCAAGTTGAATAGTCTCATCTGTTTACAGCTGGGTTGACTTGGGGTGAGGTGAGGAAGGGTGGATCCCCTGGGGTGAGTACAAAGGAAGACATTACCTTATGCTTCTCTATTTACTGAGTACCTGCCCTACTCTGCTGGTATATCCACTTGGTTGCATAGAATATCCATTACTTTGTACTTGTGGAGAGATGTTTTTTGTTCAGCTGAGGGGAACCTTCTGATGGCTTCAGGTATGTTGTATGAGTTTTCAAGGCATAGTTCAGGGCAGTCCAACTTCGGAGTAGCTAGGAACCATATGCCATGTGCCCCCTTCCCTTTCTATTCTACCCCTGCTCAGTACTGCAACTGGGAGCCTGGCAGTGCTTGTGTGGCTGGGCAGCATGTGTTGCTACCTGCCCATGTATTGAGGTCCTACCTCCAGCCCAGCTGCCCTGCCTAGGGGTCTTACCTGCTAGTTGCGATGGAAAGCTGCTTCACTGCCACATCTAGCAGCTGCTCCAGGATGGTTCATTTTCTCCCATGGTACTCTGCTGCAGGGGCCCCCAGAGCCTGTCTGTCTGCCCATGTGACCCTCATACCTGCTCATATGTTTGTCAAGCTGCGCAGGGCTGGGGGAATGGAGCACAGCTTCTGCTGCCATTGGGCACCCAGCGTATGCGTGAGCAGCCTGAGATGATTTGAACGCACATCCCTAGGGTGTTGGGAGAGTCCCCTAAATTCCAGACTATAATCTGGAGTGGGGTGCTTTCAGTGGGTGCATACTCATGTACTAACTTTCTGACAGTTAAGCCAAATTAAAAAAGTTAAGTAAATTTAATTGCCAGAGCAGATGCACATGTGGAACAGAGTTGACTTACATGCAGTGCAAGATAATACACTTCGGTTATCATGAGTTGCATTAGTTAAGTTGACTTAGCTCACAAGATGGCTGCCACCATGGCAAGGAGCTGTACGTGTGTATGCTCTGATGTGGTGCCTCAGTCAACTTAGTACGTGTGTATGCACCCAATCTCTCTTACTAATGCTGCTCAACTTTATTTATATAAAAATAATTAACGTATTCACTGATCTAGAGTATTCACTGTAACTAGCTTGTCCCACCTCCCATTTGCCTTTCCTAACAGAAGATAAGTCCTCCTCATTCTCTTACTGTCTGGCTCAGTATTTCAGTATTCTGTGTACATTGTGACAGCTACTATAAGAGAGGTTGAGGAAGACCCACCCCAAAATACTCTATAGTCCAGGAGAGGGCAAAATTCAGCCTGTGGGCTGAATCTGGCCCACCAGGCAATTTCATCTGGCCCGCAGGCACCCAACTAATTGTACCCTGTCCAGCTGACTTGCCGTGCTCCTACGCTTGTGGGCAGAAGGACCTGGCAGGACTGCTGCAGCCACTGCTGTAGCTGCCAGGAGACCTGGTGGTGTCCCACTAGCTTCTGGCACCAGGTAGGGAAGGGGCAGTGGGGAGCTGCAACTCGCCTGGAGCACTGAGCTTGGGGCTAGTGCTGGCAGCAGCGAGGAGCCTGCACCCAGCTGGAGAGTGGAGTTTGGGTGGCCAGGGGGAGGGTGTGTGGAGACGACCCACACATACCCCCCCCTCCCCCCCATGGCACACAGCTGCTGTTGCCAGCAGCAGGTGGCAGGCACATGGAGTGCTTGCGTGCTGCGGAGGCGCTGCCACCTGGTGACAAGGAATGCAGCCAGGCTGGCCCACCTCATCATGCGGGGCTCCACATAGATTCATAGATGTTAGGGTCGGAAGGGACCTCAATAGATCATCGAGTCCGACCCCCTACATAAGCAGGAAAGAGTGCTGGGTCTAGATGACCCCAGCTAGATACTCATCTAACCTCCTCTTGAAGACCCCCAGGGTAGGGGAGAGCACCACCTCCCTTGGGAGTCCGTTCCAGACCTTGGCCACTCAAACTGTGAAGTTCTTCCTAATGTCCAATCTAAATCTGCTCTCTGCTAGCTTGTGGCCATTGTTTCTTGTAACCCCCGGGGGCGCCTTGGTGAATAAATACTCACCAATTCCCTTCTGTGCCCCCGTGATGAACTTATAGGCAGCCACAAGGTCGCCTCTCAACCTTCTCTTGCGGAGGCTGAAAAGGTCCAGTTTCTCTAGTCTCTCCTCGTAGGGCTTGGTCTGCAGGCCCTTGACCATATGAGTTGCCCTTCTCTGGACCCTCTCCAGGTTATCCGCATCCTTCTTGAAGTGTGGCGCCCAGAATTGCACGCAGTACTCCAACTGCGGTCTGACCCGCGCCCGATAGAGGGGAAGTATCACCTCCTTGGACCTATTCGTCATGCATCTGCTGATGCACGATAAAGTGCCATTGGCTTTTTTGATGGCTTCGTCACGCTGCCGGCTCATGTTCATCTTGGAGTCCACTAGGACTCCAAGATCCCTTTCCACTTCTGTGCCACCCAGCAGGTCATTCCCTAGGCTGTAGGTGTGCTGGACATTTTTCCTCCCTAGGTGCAGCACTTTGCATTTCTCCTTGTTGAACTGCATCCTGTTGTTTTCTGCCCACTTGTCCAACCTATCCAGGTCTGCCTGCAGCTGTTCCCTGCCCTCCGGCATGTCCACTTCTCCCCATAGCTTTGTGTCATCTGCAAACTTGGACAGAGTACATTTGACTCCCTTGTCCAAGTCACTGATGAAGACATTAAAGAGTATCGGTCCAAGGACCGAGCCCTGCGGGACCCCACTGCCCACACCCTTCCAGGTCGAGACCGACCCATCCACCACGACTCTCTGGGTGCGGCCCTCTAGCCAGTTCGCCACTCACCGGACTGTGTAGTCATCCACGTCACAGCCTCTTAACTTGTTCACCAGTATGGGGTGGGATACCGTATCGAAGGCCTTCCTGAAGTCTAAGTATACGACATCCACCCCTCCTCCTGTGTCCAGGCATTTCGTAACCTGGTCATAAAAAGAGACTAGGTTGGTCAGGCACGATGTGCCTGCCACAAACACGTGCTGGTTTCCCCTCAGCATAATTTGCCCTGCCAGGCTCTCACAAATGTGAGCCTTGATAATTTTTTCAAAGACTTTACCAAGGATGGAGGTGAGACTGACTGGCCTATAGTTGTCCGGGTCCTCCTTCCTCCCCTTTTTGAAAATGGGGACCACGTTAGCCCTTTTCCAGTCCTCCGGGACTTGACCCGTGTGCCACGAGCGTTCGAATATTCCCGCCAGTGGCTCTGCAATGATGTTGGCCAGTGCCTTCAGCACCCTCGGATGGAGCTCATCCGGGTCTGCTGACTTAAAGGCATCCAGTTCTTCCAAGTGACTCTGCACCATCTCGGGATCTACGTGTGGAAGTCTGGTGCCTTGCTGCTGCCTCTCTACAACCCCAGTGAGAGACTTGTTGTGCCCCTCACTTAGGAACACTGAGGCAAAGAACTCGTTGAGGAGTTCAGCCTTGTCCCCCCTATCTGTCACCAATTGTTTCTGCCCATTTAGCAGGGGTCCTATTCCTCCCTGGGCCTTCCTTTTACTCCCAATATATCTAAAAAACAATTTCTTGTTGTCTTTTACTTGGGTTGCCATCCTCAGCTCCATGGTAGCTTTGGCCCGCCTAACTGCCTCCCTACAAGCACGAGCAGAGGAGGTATATTCATCTTTAGTGATCTCACCTTGTTTCCACTTTTTATGTGCTCCCCTTTTGGCCCTTAGGCTGCCCTGGATTTCTCTGGTCAGCCATGGAAGCCTCCTGGCCCCTTTCCCTCTTTTGCCTCGCTCGGGGATCATCTTGCTTTGTGCCCAAAGGATCATTTCCTTAAGGCACAGCCACCCTTCTTGGGCTCCCATCCCTTCAAAACTTCTACTCTGCAGTACGTCCTTGACTAATCGCCTGAGTTCATTGAGATCAGCTTTCCTAAAGTCTAGCACTTTCACCCTACTAGTTACCTTACCCACTCGACGTCTTATGTTGAATTCTATTATTCGGTGATCACTGTCTCCCAAATGGCTACCGATCTGGAGGTCCCCTACCATGTCATCCCCTGTTCCCAATACCAGATCCAGTATGGCATTCCCCCTAGTGGGACCATGTACCTCCTGTGTCAGGTGGAGGTCCTGTACACAGGTTAGAAACCTGCGTGAGCGGTGGGACTTTGCTGTCTGCGTCTCCCAGCAGATGTCCGGGTAGTTTAGGCCCCCCATGACTACCGCCTCTTTAGCTTTTATGGTCTCCGAGAGTTGCCTCAGGAGCCCCACATCTATTTCTTCCCCTTGGTGTGGGGGTCTGTAGCAGACCCCTACCACCAAATCCCTTTCTCCTTGCCCCCCATGTAGCCTAACCCACAATCCTTCTACTTCCTCAACCTTGGATTCTGTCTTGATGAGGGTTGATGTATATTGCTCACTGACATAAAGTGCAACCCCCCCCCCCCTTCTTCCCCGACCTGTCCTTTCTGTACAATCTATAGCCCTCAATATGTACCGCCCAGTCGTGGGATGAATCCTACCAGGTTTCCGTTAGCCCCACTAAGTCATAGGTGTTTAGTGCAAGCAGGAGCGCTAGTTCATCCTGCTTGTTCCCCATGCTCCTAGCATTAGTATATAGGCACTTGAGCCCTGCGACTGGTGCCTTTGCTGCCCCCCCGCTCCGAGTCCCAAGGGGCCCATTGTTTCTTACCTTCTTGTTTCTTACCTGTTCTGTAGTGCTGGTCTCCCCATGGCTTTCAGGTTTCCAATGCTCTCTTTCTTCAGGCTGGTCTGTCCTTGTGGGTGCCACATGGTTTGGTGGTCCACAGCTTCCCCTGCCCTCGTACTCCCCTCCCCCCGACGAGCCTAGTTTAAAGCCCGCCGGAGGAGATCCGCCAACCTAGAAGAAAACACACACTTACCTTTGGGGGACAGGTGAAGCCCATCCCAGCTGAGCATGTCCCTCATCGTGATGTGCGGGTCATTGTCCAGGAAGCCGAAGTCTGCCTCGAGACACCACTGCCGAAGCCGCCAGTTGGTCTCTCGGATGCAGTTCTCATGCCGTCTTCCTCGTCCGGTCACTGGTAGGTGCACATGGTGCACATGCAGCTCCTGGCACTTGCATGCCACCAGGGAAGCCCCACATGATGGAGTCGGCTGCCTTCCCTGCTCCCTGCCATGCAGATCCTGGGACAAAAAATATTTTTGTCATGATTTGTGTTTATGCAATCACCTTTAATATATACTACACAATAACTCAAAAATAAATTTTTAGTCTTGTATATTGTGGGAGTATGTGGGTGTGGGAGGGGTGTGTGGGGGGGGTGTTTCTGGTGAGGTGTGAGGAGGTGTATACGGCAGGGTGTGGAGGGTTGTGAGGGAGTGTGGTTGTGTGTCGGGGAATAGGGTTTGTTGAGGGGGTTATGTATAATGGGGGTTGTGGGGGTAGGGTGTGAGTTTGTGGGGGTTTTGGGGTGAGGGAAGGTTTGGATGTGTGGGCCCCCCCACACTCCATCTGTGGTGCAGCAGCAGCAGGCAGAGTGTTCAGGTGCTGGTGCCCGGCAGGAATTGTCTTTAACCAGTGCTGCACGTCACAGCGAGGGGTTCTACCTCTGTTGGGTTGTCTGTATTGTCGGCGCTCCTTGCACTTGCCAGGCATAGGATTGAAGCTTCTGGTGCTGGACCTGGCTGCCCTCCCTGCCTCAGGGGAAGGCACCTGGGGCTTCCCTGCCGCGCGAGTGCGGAGACTGCATGTGCATGATAGAGAGTGCTGGCGATACAGACTGCCTGGAGGAGGCTGCACTCCTTGCTGCGATGTGCAGCGCTGCTTGGAGTCGCACCCCACTGGGCACCAGTGCCCTGAGCACCCCACTTGCTGCTGCTGCTGCTGCCACCACCTACTGGGGCTGTGCACCATGGGGGAATGGGGTGGGGGGAGATCGGGGAAGTGGAGCCGGTCCCCATGGCCTGCAGCAGCCCCACCTGAAAGCTGTGTGGTGGCGGGGCTTGGCCTTCCGCCCACGAGGGTGGGAGTGAAGCACAATGGGGTATGTTGGGGTTGTGTGTACACATAGGTGCCTCGCTCCCACCCTCGTGGCCAGATGAAGGTGCCTGGCAGGCTGGATCCAGCCCACCCCTGTATTTTGCTCGCCCCTGTTTTAGGAGCATGATCGATTTGTATTGCATAAACTTAGAACATTTTGAAGCCATTTGTTTTGTTAACACTGCCTGTTGCTTGAATTCTGGGGGTTCAACTGCCTGTTTGTAACCATGGTGTTAACACCCCCGTTGGTCCTGACAGACGATTCAGATGTTTGCCCCTGCCACACTACCTTAATGTATATGTAAGGGAAAGAGTATAAATGCCCCATATGTCTTCCAGTTGGAAGTCCCTATATGTAAATGGGTAAAAAGATGTTAATGCCTTAATGTGAGAATATAGAAGAGAAGCTGCTCTATCTAGTCTTTTGATTAAATGTGTTCTTACCCTTTCATGAACGTTTTAGTTGCTTTTTTATAAAATGTAAATGCTTCCAAACCATTAAATCAAGTTGTGTTAGAGTTGAAGTAAAAGCCAAGACTGAGTTCATCTTCAGCTTTTAATTTTGAGACTTTTATTACCGTGTCCCAACCTTACTGTTGTTCTTAATGTAGATGTTCTTTAAATAATATTGTGTTCGCTCATTTAAAATGTTCTTTCTTTGTTCGTGTCAAAGCTATACTGATAGGAAATTCTTTATTTCTTTTCTTTTTAGTATCTTGTGTTGGATAATAGTTGAGAGAATAATAAATTCCAGGGACCTTTGATCCACCATTACTCTAAAATAAAATTCAACGTAACTTGGTTTTTTTTCCCCTTCCTCTGGCCATAATGGTTTTAACCTTGTGTACTAATTTGAATGTGCTTGTGGGGCAGAGTTTTAAATGAGACACAAATGAAGGAAAAATTGCTAATGCTGCCACTGTATATCTAATGAGCACTGTGTAATAAACCATAACCTCTTCAACATTTCTGTAGAAAATGGTGTGATTATTTTGGATGGCTGGCCCTTTGTGTATGGCTCATTACCATCTGGCATAATGTGTATTGATATAGCCTGTAATTGTCAACTCCTATTTGACATGCTGCCTTTAATAAATGTGACTTGCATGGTTAGAACCTCCAAATTGTTGTATGGAAATCTATAATTAAAGAAAATATATATAGTTAGGTAAAATATGTACGTGAAAGTACACAACATTATTTTGTGTGTATATATGGCCTTTGCTTTTCTTCCTCTTCCAGTCTGTCTTTGTGAGTACTTGCGTACATTACCAGTGAAGGATAGTACACTGCCCAATGTGGTGCTTTGCCAACATTGATGCCCAAGTATGAGAAGGCAGAAGGGAGCCTTGAACAGAGGCTGTTTCCTCTTGCAGAACCAGTTATAGTGAAATGCTCTGAGATGGTGACTCTGAGCATAGCAAAATAGAATACAAATTGATATACCTGCGGTAAGATCATGGGGCCCAGATCCTGGTTGGTATTTCTGGATACTACCATGCATTAAATGATAGAGAATAGTTGTCAGTATGGAAAATCCAATTACAATTTTTTGATGTCTCTGCCTGCAGAGTGAAATTTGTTTTGGGGGGAGAGGCAGGAATGGATGCATTAGCAATAAGATTTGAAGCATGCACTTGTCTGTGGCAAACAGAAAGCTTTTACTTGCAAATGTTGGGATTATTACCAACTGTTTGCAGAATCCAAGCTCTCATTTTAAAAATAAAGCAAATGCCCTCCTCCCCCTCTTCTGGTTATTCACCAATTTTTATAGGTATTTAAGTCTAAGAGAAATCATTGTGATTGTCCAGTCTGACCTCCTGCATGATACAGGGAAATCCTATGGCCTACATAAATTCTTGCTTCAGGTCCAATTGCTGGCTTAAACTGGAGTATATCTCCTTTTAAAATCAACATGGTATATTTTTCTAAATGATGAACTGTAACTCTGGTGGTATTTGTTTCAATGAATGTTTCCCCAGATCATTAAAAATATGCACCTTACTTCTAATTTGAATTTGTCGAACCTTAGCTTCAGATAAATTATCTTGTTAAACCTTTTTCACATGAATTGAAGAATTCTGTTACTAAATTTCTGTTTCCTATGGAAGGTGCTTATGGAAAGAAATCAGGTAACCTGCTCTTTGATATGCCAGATGGAGCTTGTAGAGTCTTTCACTATACAATATGTTTTCCACCCTGTTAATCATCCCTGCAACACTTCTCTGAACTATCTCCACGTCCCCACATCCATCTTTAATTGTTAATGCCAGAACTGGATGCAATATTATCCATAGTGATTGTACCCATGTCAAATATAAAGGTAGCATTACCTCTCTACTCATAGTTGATGTTTCCCTGCTTATCCAGAAATCACTTTAACCCTTTTAATGCAGCAGTACCTGAGAGATTTGTATTCAGCTGATTCTCTATCATGACCCACCCCCTGAAACCTCAAGTTTATTTTCAGGCTCACTGCTTCTCAGAGCAACATTCCTTATCCTGTGAGTATAGCACTCATTCTTTGTTGCTAGATGAATGACCTTAAGTTTTGCTGTTTTGAAATGTGTAGTGTTTGCTTGCATCCAGTACACCAGATGATCTGGATTGCCCAATATGACTCACTGTGCTCTGTTACTTCTGTTCTCCCAGTTTTGGTGATGGTTTTCCTTTTTCCCTAGTCATGGATAAAAATGTTAAATGGCATAAAGTTAAAAACAGATCCCCATGGAACCCCATTAGAAACAAGCCCCTTAAAATGGAATTAAATGAAAAATCAGACTCATCATTTAGTTTGTACTCTCTTTAATAGGTGACATGGCAATTGTTGTATCATTTTAATTTATTAATCAAGATGTCGTATGTTACATTGGCACTTTTACATTTATTAATTAAACTTGTAATATAAACAAAAATACCAGCTTAATTTTGTCAAGGCATATTTTTGTATAACCTCATGCTGATTCATATTTAATGTTTGACCTCCTTGAATTATTAATCAAATATCACATTACCTGTTCCATTATTTTGCCTTGAATCAGTGTTAGGTTTACAGGCTTGCAATACAAATCAAACTTGTTTACTAAAGCACCAATATTTAAAACATTCTGTCCAGCCTCTGGAACTTCTTGAGTTTGTAAGACTTGCTGAAATCATCAGTGCGTAGTCCTCCTTAGCCATCACTTTTAAAACTCTTGATGGGTGTTATTTGGGGCTAGTAGGCAACTGTCAATCTTTTGGATCATGGTGGATGTGTAAGGGGTCTAGTTAGGTGCCTGATGAAATCTGTTTTTATTAGGGATGCACTGATAGAGATTTTGGGGGCTGATACAGATAGCTGATATTTAAGGAGGCATATCAGCTATACTGAACCGATTGCCGATACAGCTGCCTCCAGCTGGTAAGTCCAGTTTGGTGGAAGGGTCATGGGGATTGAGGGGGGATCAGTGCTCCCCACAGTGAGGGAGGGGACAGGGGAAGGGGGGGGGTGGCAGCTTGTGGGGTTGGGGTGGCTCCTGCTGCTGCTTGTACCTGGGAGGGCAGGAGGCATATGATCCTGGATCTGAGTGGCACGGGTCAGGCTGCAGCTGCGGGCTGAAGCCGGAGTCAGTGCTGTGTGGGGCTCTTTTCACCAGGGGCTAGGCTCAGAGTGGGCTCTCGCAGCACTGGGAGGAGGCTGCAGCCACCCCAGATTTCACTGCAGCTCCACTCCTGGCGCAGCTGTGGCTTTTCCCGGCTCTTAGGTAGAGGTGAGGCGTTCAGCCAGGGCTGCGCCAGGTGGTGGCACAGGGCTTAGAGCAGAGCTGCGGTGAAATTTGGGGTGGCTACAGCCTCCTCCTAGCGCCGACCGAGCCCACTCCAAGTCCAGCTTCCAGCGAGGAGAGCCCAGTGTAGCACCAGCTCCGGTTCCACCCTGCAGCTGCAGCCTGCCGCGTGCTGCGCAGATCTGTGGTGTACATGCCCCCCTGCCCTCCTAGGGTGTAAGCAGCAGTGGGAGCTACTCTCACCCCACAAGCCACAGCTCTGTCCTGCACTCCCCCTCCTCTGCCCCGGCTGGGCAGCACCTGGCCCTGCCCCTTCCTTTACTGCCGGGGAAGTTAATCTGCCCCCCCATGCCCCTTCCCTCTCCTGTCCCCTTCTGATTTACCAACTGAAAGCAGCTCTCCATGCTGCTGGCTCTGCTTCTTGCTGTGCTGTAGCTGTGCACATCACGGGCATTTGTTGGCCGAATTATCGGGCTGATATCTGATATAGATAATTTTCTTGATATCGGTACTGATCTGATATTGGACCGATGTATCAGTGCACCTCTAGGTTTTATGGAGTCTTGCAACTATCGCACCAAGACCTTTGACAGATGTACCTAGGTAAGAGTACGGAGGAGCGGAGGCTGCCCAAGACATATCCCCCCCACCCCCCTTTAGACCATTGAGACAGACTCCAAAGGCCAGACTGAGTCCAGACGTTCAGTGCCTCAACAGTTATAGCTTCTGCCAGAGTGCAACAGATAAGACCTGCTGCTGACTGCCTAATGCCTCAGCGAGGGCATGTTTCTGTCACAGTGACGTCACTTAGCCTTTCTTCAACCAAGGAGTACCCACAAGGCTGTGGGGGGGCTAAGGTTTTGGGGCTACCTATACTTACCTTACTTTGGAGGTTGCAGCATTATGGTACTTTATAGGTGCTGCCCTGCCATGAGTAGCCTCAGCATATTGCCGCCGGGCCCTCCAGTCAGATTTTGTAAAGTTTAGACTTTAGTAGCTGTTGTTTATCACACTTCAGTTTCTGTTGGTATGGGAGGTATTTTACCATTAGCATATAAATATATTATCTGACTTTTCTGAACCTTTTGACCTTCCTGCATTATTGGCATTCTACATAAAAATAGACCAGTAGAGTTGAGACCTTCCACTGACCATCCATATTTATAAGGCCCTCTTCAGATGTAGAGAACAGCTAAGGGGAGAACTTCAGAATATGTGGGAAGAGTATGTATGGTTCTCTTTCTCAACCAGTCCTATATTTAAAACCATAATGGCCAATGATGGGGCAGTAACTATGACCTGCAAGAGATGTGCCATGTTTTTTTCCCTTCCTGATGCCTGAAAGGGACTTTCTCTGTAGAAAGTGCAATTGAGTGGCTGTGTTTGAAAACTAAGATTTGGAAGGATGAGTACTAATGCTGTAGAACATCAGGAAGCAAGAGGTTTTGGAAAGAAGTGTTTAGGAAGCATCACAATTGTAAGCTAAAAAAATAAATGGAATTGGTTCCCAAGGAAGCAGGAAGAGTAGAAACCAGAGTAGAGACTGGCAGTTTGTGACTCACAGATAACATTCTTCATGGCCTGGAGGCAGGCAAGGGTAGATCAGCTGTGATCACCAAAAAAAGTGGGCAAGGAGATATTTAGCTAGAAACATATGATTATAATCAGGTTCCCAGCAGAAAATCTCTGAAGATCCATCTAGTTGACAGACATACATACTTAAGGATAGCTGCTGAGCCTGTCCAGCAAAACAGACAAAGCATGTCCACAAAGATATCTCCAAAGATTTAAGCAAGACAGATGATCCTTGCTGTGGATTCCATTCTGGGGTGACTGGAAAGAACATTCTGCAAGGAACAGGTGAATGAAAGGACTGTGTGCTGTGTTCCTGGAGCCAAGACATAAGATGTAGATAGGCTTTTAAAGTTATTGGGCAAGGATCTGATGATAACAGGCCCTCTTCATGCAGTAGGAACAGCTGGAGCTGGGCACATTTTACTAAGAGCTTGGGAATTGGCTGGCCATTCTTAAAACAGACTGTATCAGACCTTCACAGAATGGATTCAGTGTCTTTGTAGGCCAGATCTGGCCAACAGGCTGTAGGTTGCTGGCCCCTGTTCTAGGGAACTGGCTGACTGACCAGATTAATCAATAAGTTGTACAACCAACAAGGAAGAGGAAAATAAAGGGGGAAGAAAGGAGCACTCATTTAGCACAAAATCAGAATGTCAAGAATAAAATTAGGGTGCTGAAACAGAAGAATGTTTTTAATTCCCCATGCATCAGTGCTGAGAGCTTATATAATAAATAAAAGCAAATTACACACTGCACATTTTGTGTGGATAAATTCAAGTTAGTGGTGGCACTGTAACTTGGTGGGAAGATCTGTGCAACTGGACTATTAAAGTCACTAGTTAAAACAAATTACCTTCTGAAGCAAATATCCTGAAATATCATGGACTAAGGTTCTAATAAATGAAACACTAGAAGATATTGATTGGTGTCTGCTGCAGAAAACAGAATGCCTGGCTGCTTAAACATCATACATAAAATATAGGAAAATAAAATGTTATGATGAGGCAATTCAATCTGAGTGATATATGCTGGAAGCCTCATGCTGCCAGCTATGAAGCGTCCTTGTCTTTACATTTTTAAAAATTCCAATTTCCTAATTCAGGAACTGTTGCATGCAGCCTGAGGAATTCTATTTGGACTTCAACTCAACAGGTAAAGAGGGACTGATCTCTGAACTAAAAATTAGTGGTTATTAGTGACTGCTGCAAGTGATCAAGATGATTTGATGGTTATGTGCGAACAGAAAAGCAGCCATATAAACATGCATTACATGTGCATTACATAAAAATAATATATGTACTTGGCACCATGGGGTCCCCACGAAAGCCTCAGTCCCTGCACAGTGAGGGGGCAGCAAGTAAAGCTGCTCCCTACCCTGCAGGATGCCGGGGACAAAAGAGGTTGGGTGGTAAGGGCAAGGAGGCTCCCTTCAAAGGGGTGGATAAAAATTGATTGTGGGGGGCAGGAGAATTCTGCTGCCATGTGCAGGAAGCTCCCTTGTCCTTGCCTCTGTGCAAAGGGCAATTGGTGGGGGCTGATCTGGCAGGGAAACCTTTAAAACAAGAGGGAACCTATAAAAGCTAGAAACCTGCTCAAGTAAGAAAACTTCTGTGGACTGGTATGCCTTTGGGGGAATTGCATATATAATTGCTTCCTGTGTTATACAGGGTTATTCTACAAATGGGCCCCAAATTTCCATGCCATTTCCATGTTAGTTTATACCTTATACAGATTGAATATACTTAATTCTGCATAAGGCATGACAGGACCATAGACATTTTCCATCTTGAGCAGTTTGCCAGCTTTTACAGGGTCTTAGACCATTTTTTTGCATAATAGAGTAAAACCTTATAGAATTTTAGTCCTATAACATATCTTCCACATATTGTACTTTTCATCCTTGTTAGGTAGCTTACTCTTCAAGGTAGCTGGTATCAGATAACTTGTATAACTTCTGGTTTTGAAAGTTAGCAGTATGTAGACATCTTCCTGGTACCTGTGTGTCCAAAGTTTAAGGTGGTCCTGCAGGACTGTGATTTCACCATTAAGTTTTTCCTGTCTTCGGTGGAAACCACAATCTCTGCTGTCAATGATGTATAGACACATGTTAGTTCCCTCTTTCATTTTCCTTTCTTTCTTCTTTTAAAAGGCATTTTATATAAGCAGGGAACCAGATTTTCCATCTCCTGGTTCTACTTACTGCTTGTTATATACTGATCCTTTGGGCATATTTTCCTTAACTCTGAGTTGACTTTGATAGATGAGTGGCAAAGAGAAGTGTAGAATGCTTACCTTTTCAGGTGCATAAATAAATGTGTTATCTTGGTGCAGCACATTGTGGCTACAATATACAGGTTTAATTTGAATTTACTGTATATACTTTTTTTTACAGAACCTTTTCTATGCACTTTTTAATTTGTCACAAAAACATTAAAAGCAAGTACCAGGTTTAACTCTCGCATACTGTCAATGTTTAATTAAAAAAAAAAAAAAAAGTAATAATAACCTAACTTTGAAGACAGTGCTTTTTCATACCTGCTTTTGAAGTAAAGACTTTCCTGTTCACAGGGGTAACAAAGATTGCTGATAGATGCCTCTAAGTTTACAAGGATATTGGAAATTAAAAGAGAGAGAGATGAAGCAAGAGTGGAAACAGGATAATAATCTCAAAAGAGACACTTGCACATGTAAGAGAGGCTATCAGATTAAAAATGGAGGACCAAACTTTCAAGTATTAGTTTCTCTCTTTTGTGGGGGGGGATGTTAGGCTTGATTTTCAGAAATGCTAATCATCCACACTTCCTATTGACTTTACTTGCAGTCCTTATTGCTGAAAATGAGTCAAAGCGGATGTTTAAATTAGTGCATCATTTAAAATATTCATATTTAAAAAGTGGGACAAATTAAAGTGCCACTAATGTATGTCAGTAGCATTTTAGATTATTAGAATAGATAATACTTTAAAAATCTGCTTATTGCCTTTTAGTAGGAGTGTACTGATGCATCTGTTGGCTATCACATTGACACTGATAAAAGGAAAAATTGGGTTATTGGCTAGTGGCATTTTTGGTCGTTGTAGCCAATAATTATGGTCACACGCCTGGAGCCTGGTGAGTATAGTCCAGTCTCCGTGTCCTGCCACTGGCCCGAGCCCATGGCAGACCACAGGTTCTGGCAAACAGCAGGATGTGGGGGTGGTGCCAGGGACTAGTCACTGCACCGTACTCAGCAGCAAAGGGATCATAGCGTGGGCTCCTGCTGTTGCTGCTGCTGCCATGGCAATGCCATGGCAATGCCACATGTGCAGTAGGGACCTGAGTGCTGGGGCTGCTGTGAAGACATTGGACTGCATGTGTGTGGGGTAAGGACCACACAGGGGACATTCTGCTCCTCTGGGCACTGGGTGCTTTTGCAAAAGTGGCTTCTCCTTGGCGGCCATGGGAGCCAAGGCAGTAGCGGCATGTTCTGGAGATCCAAATGTGCCTAGCGCTGCTGTCCATATGAGGGTCTGCCCCATTCACCCGGGTTGGCAGCATGGCCTGTTCATTGAGCAGAGCTGTGGGTAGGAGACATGGGCTGTGGGGCAACATACATGGGAATAAGGTGGTCATCACCTTCCTCATCGAGGGCTGAAGCAGGCAGAAGGTGGCTCTTGGTCTACAGGATGCCCATTACAATATTTTGAGTTTCTCTATGGAGCTCTAAATAAAAAAGTTTATTTATGTCAGTAATTTAAAATGCCTTGCACCCTTATTTAAATATTGGTTATTGGATCAACATCAGCCGGTATGGTTGGGTAGTCATCGGCTATTGATATTGGCCAAGAAAATCTTTATCGGTGCACCCCTATCATTTAGCTTGATCTTATTTTCAGCACTTCATGCAGCTTTGACAATGAAAATAATCTAGTCAGATTTACTCATTAAAACCAAGCATTTCAGATTTTAGATTGCAGATACTGCAGAGAAATGTTTACAGTTAGAAGTATACTCCAATTTATTTACTTTTAAGGCATAAGAATGCTTTCTTATTCCTGTTTATTAAAAAAAAAAAAAAAAGTTTCACAGAATCTATTATAACATACTGAATTTGGGATCTAAGCTTCCTGATTACTTCTCTTTAAAATCATGTTGGCTAATGTTTCATAACTACAAATCTGTACTAAAGGTCATTTTAACTGTCTACATGCAAGATGAGCAGTTAAAATTAATATGAAAATGTGTGATAGGTGATAAAAACAAGGAACAGTCAGGCTGACATGAAAACACATTGTGAAATTATTAAAAAAAGAAAACCTCGCTTACCAGATTCACTCTCTAAGCCTATTCTGTCTTTACAGGATTGTTTGCATTCCTCTGTCAGTCTTTTTGCCATTTATCATACATCATAGCGTAGGCGTTAAAACTTGCATTGACATCTTTGTGACATAGTCATCTTTGTTATAAATGTATCATATTACTTGAAATCAATGTGCAGTGATGAGGCAAAGTCTTGGTCAGATTAATAAGAAGAGTTAATATTGAAAACGAGTGTATGAAAAACAAGTCTGTGGTTTTTCGGCAAATTTTCAAAGTTCTCTTTTACTGCTGTTTAACTCTTTGGATATAGCAATAGGTCTGAACGCTGCATGCATGTGGCTCTTCTACAAGAATGCCAGATTTTTCCTGCTTGACCGGAGGCTGCTAATGGAATAGTTGGGGGTTTTTTAAGAACAATTATAACCAGCACCTTAAAATGCATAAAGAAAAGTCCACCAAAACACACTTTGGGGTCAAAGACCTGTGCAAACCTGTCTTTATTTAAAGAACTGAAAGGTCAGTAAAACTTTCCTGCAGCCTGCAATGTTCTGCATAATTAAAGTTTTTAATCACTTGCATTTTTCTAGATGGCTGTTGCTAACCAGAATTCTTCATGTCTCTCAACAGAATTAGTTGAAAAAAAGAATTTTATATTTACTGCTATTAAAACTAATGTTTTATGGTGGTATTTATTGTGTTCTGGGTATTTTCCAAACAAGGAGTTCTGAGGTGCTCACAAGTTAAAGGCTCACCGCTTTTGCACTGACTTAGTTTAGATGCCAAAGCTCTGTCTAGACAAGCCCTAAGGGCAAACCTCTAGAGGTCAGGGGAGTGGGAATAACAATAGGGAATTTATGTACTAGTTAACTTGATTCACAGTAGACAGCACAACACAAGTGCCTCTCAAAAGGATTTAAATGTGGACAGACTAACAGGCCTGGCAGGAACTCAGAAGGCAAATAACTTCTTGTTGGACAATGTGACAAATAGGCAGATGATGTTGGAAGCATTAGGTGAGCAGGGGGAATAGAAAGTAACAAAGATTGACAAGAGAGGATGGGTATACAGGGGGAGTACTTATGTATAGTTTTGAAGGTGGTGACAAACCTAAAATTGTCTTATATCAAATGAGAAGCCAAGCCCAACATCCCTGCAGTGAAGGGGTTAATCTAATCAGTCAGATGGGGAAGGAATTTTGAGTTTCACATGAGTGTTTTATATGTGCTAGGATGTTATCTTTTAGACAAAGGTGATTCTGCCTTAAACAAGGGGTTGGATTAGATCAGAGTTGTCAGACATGGCTTTTGGGCCAGATCTGGCCCACGATATGTCAGTTTGGCCCATGGATCTACTGGTAGAGCAGGGAATCTGGGGATGTGGTCCAGAAAATGGAGTCCTGTTTGGAACGTGCTTCAGCAGTAGTAGGGTGAGTGATGGCTGTATTAATTCCTGATGCTCCCTGAGCTGTCACAACACCGCTTACCCCACTGCTAGAAGTGGGTCTGGATCTGGCTCATGAAAAGACCCATGGTCTGGATCCAGCCTGGAGGGTCCAGGTGAGTTAGACACCTTTGGATTAGATCTTAAGGTCCCTTCTTGCCCTATGAATCTATGACTGAAACGTGGCAACGTGTGTTTTTGGGAGGCTAATGAAGACGACAGTGTAGTAAACAAGCCTGTATATCATGAGAGCCTGCATAAGTGATTTGGCTTGTGGATGAAGAATTGGTGGCAGCAACTACAGCCCAGGACTTGCCATTAGGCTGTAGAGTTAGGCTCCCTCTTGCTTGCTCTCCCTCTATCTCCACGACTTTCATTCATGGTTGTCCAGTGGCCCATCTTGGATAAGAGAGATGCAGAGAGCCTCCCATCCAGACAGTTCTGTAGCTTGGTGTTCTGTAGCAGTGGGAGATGTGAGTTTGAATCCTTCCAGCACTTGGGTCTGCTACTTCTTGGGTGAGTGGTGTAGCTATAAAAACATAAGAGCTGCCATTTGCTGGGTCCATCTTGCCCAGTATGCTGTGTCACACAGTGGCAGAGTGGATGATGAAAGGGAGAGTGATTTTAGTATGACCAGGGTTTTTTCTACAGTTCCTCTTTTGCTTACAGCCTTCAGCATTTAAGCTACTAAGTTGTTGAACAAAAAAGTGGCCACAACTACCAGTCAGCAAGACATTTTTCTCACAAGTAGGACTATGCATAGCAGATTTCAAGTGAACAGAGGTATTTCAATCCTCAGCCTGATGGAGATGTCTAGGTTCCTGAGAGGAATAGGAATTCAGGTGAACCCTTTACCTTAGTGCAGTGGATGTCAACCTTTTTTGGTCTTGAGGTACCCCTCATTGGACTTAAGGCACCTGTCCAATTTTTGTGAACTGAGTGGCACCCAATTTCAAAAACTAGTTTATATATAATAGCCCCTCTGCAAGGAGGTAGGTGCTGGGCAATGAGGGCGAGGGATCATTCAGGCAGGGGCAAGCCTGCATTCATCTGCTTAGCCTATCTGCTTATCTCCTCAGACCTTGCTTATCTCTTTGCACCTTTTGGCACCCTTCAAAGGATCTGGCAGCACCCAAGGGTGCCCTGGCACCGTGGTTGAGAATCATTGCCTTAGTGTTTCCTATTGTCCACTTCTAGGCACCTGCTATCATATTTACTCAAATCTAAGATGACCTTGAATTTAAGATAACCCTCCCAGTAATCAGATTCCATACATGGCAAGTACTCAGGTCTCTGCTGCCTCCTCCCATCTCCCTCCGTGCTCTTCCCTGAAGTGTTTTCCCTGCCACCTGCCCCTCTACTTCCCCCTTTACCTTTGCTCTGGCACCAGCAGGCTCTGTCCCTGCTGAAGCCTGTGGGGCACTGAGTATGGCTTCAGCCTAGCCATGTAGCAGCAGTGCAGAGCTGACATGGCTGCTACAGGGCTGGGTTGGTGCTGTGCTCTGTGCTCCAGGCTGCAGCAAAGACCAAGCCTGCCAGTGTGGAGCAAAGGTTAGGAGGAGTGTGGCAGGGGGGAAGGAAGGGGTTCAAATAAGGGGCATTTGGGGCTTCAGGCTGTGGAGGGAGGAGTGGCGGGGAGCAGGCAGCAGCTGTGGCTCCGACCCCAATCCTGCTGCCTGTCCCCTACCACCTTGTACTCAATTCTAAGACAAGGGACATCCCCTCCCATATTAAATGGGGAAACAAACCTCATCTTTTGATTAAGTAAATAAGGTAGTTTTCTGAATAGCCCATTGGTTGTGCTTATCTTTCCTCATTCTCTGTGCCTTGATGCATGAACTTGGTCAAACTGGATTGCTCTTTAGAAGTCTCCCTCATTGAGTGTATGGGTGTCCTCGGTCTAAAGCCCAGTCTGACAGAGCCCAAATTCTTTATATTGGGATGCCCAAACCAAGCTGGTCTGGCTTCAGCTGACCTGAACAGTATGCAAGTAGCAGCAGAGCAGGGAATGGAACCATGCTAGAACTCTAACCACTGAAGTGTCCTTCCTTTCATTTGATCACCATAAATGTTCACTTTACATAGTTTGGGCTTCGCGGTATTAGGCATGATAGAGGTTGTAAGCTTTCTAAAGGAATGGTAACTTCACTAATGTGTGTAATTCTGTTTACCATAAAATGTACTAGAATTTTAGCCTGTTGTGTGCATTTTAGAAGGAAAAAATGGAACGGAAAATTCTGTACATGTACTATATAACTGAACTAATTTTACTGTAAAAACCCTTCATTTTTCTTCACTTTGCATTCTCTCATTACATTAATGTATGTGATATATGTATGTTCGGTGTGTTTTTTGTACTGTTTTGGGTTTTTATATTATTCTTAATTTAATTTGATGGTTACAGAGAGAATCACCTTAAGGAAAATTAATGGTGGGATATTGTATTTATTAAATTTTAAGTGATGCACAAAATTTGGATAATAACATCAGCGCTCCATCTGAAAATAGTCGATGGGTCATTTTCTGGTAGTCGGCAGCAAGCTTTGTTGGCTGTAGGAATCGCTTTTCCTGGTTTCCTGTGATGGTTTGGCATGGAAAAATATTTTGGAAAAGCATTGGCAGCTCAGCATCTCTGATGATTAATCCACCTTTTTTAGGAACTGAACTTTAGGGTAACCAGTTTTGAAAAGAACTGACCATTAAAGACTTTAATGCTTCTTTTCTACCTAAGCCAGGGGTAGCCAACTTGTTGTACGTGTATTTGGCACATCGCAGATTGCAGTGAGCAGAAGAGGATGGTGATTATAACAGCACTTAGAGGGCACAGGGTTAACTGGTGGCATGCTTGGACCTAACTGATGGCATGCCTGCCAAAAAGATTGGCCACCATCTCCATAAGAAGTCACTGTAGCTGCTGCTCCTTTATTATATGAACACTAATGGGTAAGTGGCCAGTGTAATAAGGAGTGGGAACAGCAGTGAGTGGTTAATGAAACAATTACTTTATTAAGATGTGGTGTGCATGATGGAAAATATCTGAGAATTCCAGTCATAAATTCCAATTTTAAAATACACTTGATTTGAACCAACATTTTTCAGTTGCTGAGGCTTAGCTTAGCCTGATCAAGAGGGGAAATATGCATTTCGGATGTACTTGTTATTGCCCCAGTAGGTATTGCTGTGAAGATGAAACTTCAGTGATCGTTCTGCACCAACAATGAATGGTACTTGGTTATTACTGTAAATATAATTATTGCCAAAATGTTTATAGCTTTTACAAGGGCATTACAAAAAAAGATAATTGTAAATCTAAATAAATTAATTTGTTGTTATTGTTGTTCTGTGCCCCTACAGCACAGTGGGGTCCTGGTTCCTGACTGAGGATCATAGGCATTACCACAATAAACATAACTAATTTTAAGTAACGGCTCTTCAGCTGATGCTTTCTGCAACCAGTTTGGGGCCAGAGAAAAATTTTTGAATCAAGTTATAAATATACCCCCCCCCAATCATCTATTGAAGGGAGCAATTTAAATGATAGTATAGGGTAAGATTTAGATTCTTCTAAAGGAACATTCTGTAGTTATTCCAAATTTGCTGTTGATCTGGTGCTCCTGATAGCACAAATCCAAGTACCATTTTGGAGAACCAACTGAATATAGGAAACAAAATGAAAACATCCAGCTACTGAGCATTTGGAAAATACAGTACTGATGTATTTGTGTAACCTTTCATGGAGAGCTGTGCTGAAGTCAAAGAGGGGATTTTGGTTTTTTTTCATTAAAAGCTTATTAAATGAAGAAATAGGACAGTCGTTGTTTTGCTTCAGTAGTTAGGGGTCAGAGAGGAGGGTCTGATCTCCTCAGGATATTAATGTCTGCCTTCAGCTGGGTGAAATGAGCCGTCATTTGAGTTAGCTGCAGCTTTATGTGGTCGTCACTAGGGATCCCTGTATGTCCTGGGATCTGCAGCAGTCGGAAATGGCAGAATTCAGTTGCAGGGAGCAGAGGGCTCTTATTGGTATTCATAACAGGTAGCTCAGCTCAATCTGCCCAGAGCAAGTCTGTTTAATGTTGATCAGCTGTCCATCTGATAAACTGAATTGATATGGACATTTCCTCCAAGGGCTGCCCTGACAATGACAGCAGGAGCATCGGGATGTCTTGTTAGTCTTTTTCTCAGAGCTTGAAATTTTGTTAACCCTTTATTAGACCCAAGGCAAGAATAGATACAGAACCTTGTTGCTAGCGAAGGTTGTATGCAGATGGGCTTTCTCTCTTGTCTCTGAAAAACAATAATATGCTTGAATTTTGTTGCCTGAATGGCTAATGATCTCCCCCCTTCTGTCTATCAGAGGTGATTTCCCCCCTCCCCCCCCCCCCCCGCATTTGAAGCAAAATCAGGAATAATATTATGCCAAATTCTAAATTTATTTGTCTGAATAATTTTTGTCTGTGATGATGAAATAAACATGATGGAAACCTCTGTTCCCTTCCCCACTCCCCTGTCTCCCATAGCCATCACTCTGCTTTCTTGTCTGCTGTCATGCAGTGGCAGAAATCTAACCTGAACATGGATCACTAGGTGTATGTGAGTGGATGCGATAATTAATCTACAGAAAAATCCATTCTGAGTCTTGTTCCTTGGCTAACAGAGCTTTCTACAAGGTGACAATTAAGTTTGCTATCAAAAGCCTCAATCCTGTAGATGCTTAAAGATGCACAGAACTTTGCTCATGTAAGTAGATTTGTTGGCATCAATGGAACTACTGTAATGAGTATAGTTATGAATGTGCTTAAGAATTTGTAAGATTAGAGCCTAAATGTACCAATTTCATGAATTGCAAATTATGTGGAATTAACAGAGTGATTGAATGCTCTCCTATTTGAATGGATCATTTTCCTCTTCCTCTCCCTTTTGCTTCTATTCAGTTATTGTGACTGCCTGACATGTCATGGTACTAGTCTAAGATCAGGTATCTGTTGTCTTGAAATCAGATTAACTGCTGAACATGACCATTTTAAGAAGGGGGATGGGGGAAGCAAAGATGCCCTTTTTCTTTTTTTCATACTTCAACTTGGGAGGTCAGGTAAGCTCCTTTCGAAAGGGAGGCAGTTGCCACAGTGGCTCTGAGATGGCTTACTGGGGAAAGGTTTGGCAAGGAAGTGTAATTCTTTCCCTTCTGTGGCTTGACTTAATGATGTGATCTATCTCTACTCAGCATTCCTTCACCCTTTATGTTGGCCTACAGAATTGAACATTTTGTTCTTATATCTGTTATATCATTGTCCTTCCACTTCCTCCAAAAAGCAAAAAGTGCCTTAGGAAGAGGACATTACCAGTTGTGAGCTGTGATTCTCTCTTTTTTTTTTTTTTAAGATTAATGAAGAAATAATTCTTCTATAGTTGAAGAATTGTAAAACAGCATGCAAAAAATCTGCATTTAGTATGGTGTGTTTAAAGAACATGGCTTACAATCATATGCATGTATCCAGAAGTAATTCTTGCTCTTTGTTTCCTTTAAGTCAAAGAAGTCTGGCAGAGATTACAGAGCTGATCCATACTGCTTTTCTTGTGCATCGTGGGATAGTAAACATTGGTGAGCTGAAGTCCTGTGATGGACCAATGAAGGACATGCAGTTTGGAAATAAAATGGCTGTCCTGAGTGGAGACTTCCTTCTAGCAAATGCTTGCACAAGCCTTGCTCAGTTGCATAATACCAAGGTAAAAAAATAAGTTTCTATCACTATAGCAGGTAACAGCTGCAGATGCCAGTTAACTACTGAATGGATAAGGCAGAACTGAGAAATCCTTTTACAGAAAAAAACTGGCACAGTTATATTGTATGTACAGCTGGATTGACAGCTGGATGTTGCTCTAAGTCTGTCTACCACAGTATTACAGAAACGCTATCACTATTAATGCTTTAGTATGTGTTCTGTAGCAGCATTGCCATAGATAGTAATGGATGAAAGGACAGGCTGGTGAATTTAAATTGTGTACTGCTGCATCCTAAAGAGATGTTGGAGTACAGCACATCTCTGGCACTGTGCCAACTGCAGCTCAAGACATGTTTGGTGCATTATTTAGTTTGACATCATGACTTTGTAGGAGAAAGAAGGGTTTTTGTTTGTCTTACATTTAGGGGTTCTGTAGGGTTTTCCCCATTTGGTGTGCATACCTTTTGATCTTAGAGTATTTTGTTAGGCATCTGGATATTCTTGGCCATTGTCTTGTCCTTTAAACCTAAACTGTTTCAAAGAACTGCTGAAGCCATATTGCTTAGTGCAACTATTTGAAAGTTTAGAAAATAGGAAACATTTGTCATTGTGAATAAGCTGTTGTGTCTAATATGGTACTTCATATATGGATAGATAGATCTATATATATCAAAAATATTTTTTAAAATATAAATATTTTATAATTATAGTCACTGTTTCTGAGTCTTGTGATCCTATTGTGTTTGCTTTTTATGGTGTACCCATTGTCCTGGTGTCTGAATGCATGTGGTACCTTGAGGATCACTGTGACTGTCTTTCTGAAAAGTGTGATACTTGCAGAGTTGAGGTTGAGCATAAGGCGCACTGATTCAGCAGTCATTCACTTCAATAATACTGCAGAAACATCAAATATTAAAGCAGTTTTATTTTAAATATTATGTTTGATCAAAATAGAATGGTTGCTGATTTAATGCAAAATGTGATTTATACTGGTTTTTATCCATTAAGGATTAATACTTTGACATTTCAGGAGAGTCTAAATATGGTAACCTTCAATGCAGAAAAATGGGAATAAAATCCAAGATGGTTTAGGGTTATAACTTGGAGAGGGAAAGAGAGGGGGTGTGTGTGTGTGTGTGTGTGTGTGTGTGTGTGTGTGTGAAAACATACTGCATGTACTACTCAAGTTTAGCAAAATGTTAAGTATTCCAGCACCCAAGCATAATCTTTTTAAGGCTTGCCAGGAAGCAAGCTGCAGTAAAAGGAAGCATAAGTACCAAAATAATGCTTGCTTTTTCAAGCAGTTGCTATACTGGATGTCTAAAAATTCTGCCAAAACATTTTAAGACTTTTTTATTTTTTTTCTGACATCTAAATAATTTCATAGCTTCTATGTGCAATAAGTGGGATGCCATTATGAAAACTGATGGATTTACTACCCCCAATCCTACTAAAAAAGTTTAAAAAATTGAAATAAGAGCTATAGAAATCATTTGACAGGTGCAGTTATTTAAACATATCCTTTGTTTAAACACATTCTTTTATAAATGATGAATTTTCAAATCTATGCATCATGACTTTTTTTCTTCGTAATGTTTTCTTTAAAAGGAAAAGTAAAAATGAGGTACTATTCTTTGATGACATTTGGCAGCTAAGAAGATTGGCTTATTGAAAATTGGCCAATTGAAAAACATGGAATGCTGTATTTACTTGATTGCAGACATGGTTCCTCCCTCCCCCCATTCAATATAGGAAAAACAAAGCCTCATCTCAGAGTAGAGTGTGGGACCACTCTAGCTGGGAGCATTGGGGAGCGGTGGTGTCCCCAGCTGATCTGGGTGCAGAGGGAACCCCAGAGCTGCTCCTGACCTGCTACTGTGCCACGCTGCAGGGAGTAGCTGTGCAGGGAGCCTGACTTGGCCAGGGTAGTACTGGTGGTACTCAGGTTCTTCCTTCCAGGCTCTACTCCCTGATCGCCCCCTCCCCTTTGCTGCCAGTCTCCACTGATGACTGGAAGTAGGGACTGGAAAAGGGAACCTGAGCACCTCTGCCGTTTGTTCCCTGCCAAGGAACTGTTCACAGCTGCTCCTTGCAGTGCAGGGCTGAGTGTCAGGAGCATCTCTAGGTCTGGGCAAGTGGCAGGTGGGACAGGTGCTATGGGAGAGGGCATGCAGATAAGGGACAGGGGAATAGATTGCCTGCCCCTGCCCCCCCAGCCACTTGCCCCTTGCTGCTGCTTTCCCTGCTGCAGTGAGGGGGGGACAACAAATTTAAGACAATTCTCCAGTAATTGGTTTCTGTACATGGAAAGTTATAACAAACATATAATTTTCCAATTTTTCATATGTAGAATCTAATTATTGGAGGAACATCTTATATTCAAAGTCATCTTAGATTTGGGTAAATATAGTATATTATAAACAGGACTGACCATAATAGGGTAAGTCTCTGTCTAGGCCTGCATTACCGTTTCAGTAATTTACAATAGTATACATTGTAGTTTAAACTTAAGTATTGTAGCTTAACTTAAAACCATTACTACCAAAGTAGTTTTATTGTGTTTTTAGACTCTTGTCTAAGCTTGTGTGTGATGCCTTTCTCTCTCTGCTTCTCTCGGGGCTGACAATTAGATGTGAAATTCTGCAGTCATAATGAAATGCAGAGCTATTTTATAATTGCCAAGGGTAAAATTAGCAAAGTCAATTATTTTCCCTTAGGCTTTTCCCTGTAGATATTAAAAGGCTGCAAGGTAATTGCCTTAGGTAACACTTTGATTTTTAAATAACATTAAGTATAGCAATTGTTGTTTAATTCTGTAGTAATGTTCTTCTTTTTGCTACTATTGTAAAATATAGCTATAATGATGTTAACAAGATTCAGGGCTGAAGGAGGAAAGTGCTTCAACTGTTGTTTAACAAATGCATATGGTTCTCATCCTTGTGTTTTTCTGAGTGTTGTGATGCAGAAGAGTAATTTAAATATTTCTCCATGTTAGGGGCACAAGGAACTTGAATTAGGATATCTTGAAATGCCAGATGGGAAACCATAAATTATGTGACCTATTCCAAGATGGATTACTGTATTGTGTTAATATAAAACATCACTGTCCATCACAATGATGGGGCCAAACCAGTTATATAAATTCTTGTTGTTCAGTCTTGTAGAATAATTTTTAAGAGGATTATTTATTTAGTAAATGGGAAGAAACAGTATCATTTTCTGTGGCAGGATATTTTAGATGGGGTAAGAGTGATATTGTAGCTGTGGTGATCCTAACATTATGTGAGAGGCAAGGATTTTTTAGGGTGATATCTTCCTTTATTCGACCAACTTCAGAGTTGTGATAGAGTTGGTATACTAAAAGATATCATCCTAAGAAATCCTGGCCTCTAGGATAAGTACTTTAGGGCATGTTTCTGATTCTCCCCCTCCCTTCCTTCCCCTAGACTTTCCAGGTTTGGTATTGATTATGGATTAAGATAAAATGCTAAATAAGTTATGACTACATATAGTACTTTTTGTCATCGTGGCAACATTCTTAATCAATTTGAGTTAATAAAATTGTTTGAGCTAAACTCTATAATAGCTTTTTATTCCCTTCTTAGAGTTGTTCAGTATTGCATTTTGATCAGATCTTAGCATATTAACCATTCTTAAATGCACCCGTAGTAGCAGTTTTATCTCCTTACTGAACTATCAATTTCTGGGATTTAAAAATGTGTACTTCAGGTCAATAGTGGCATCTCTTGGCCTTGCAGCTAGTGTAAAGTGCAGTATCAGTTTAATATCTGATTTGTTCTTATTAGAGGACTATACCCTGTAGTCATAAGGGTGGACTCTGTGATCTCCAACAGAGCTATTGTTCTATTACATTTAATGTCAGCATGTGGGGCTGTTTCTTTGTTTAAAAAAGTATATCCAGCTAATATATGCCACATAAGTTCCAAATGGTATTTTAATAAAATCCCTTTTTTTTTTATACGGATTATGGTGGGTCTATTGGTTACAATATTTACTCAAATGCAAGATAAGGTTTTTCCCCTAATCAACATGGGGAGGGGGGAAAAGCCCCATATGTTATTGGAGTAAAAGCGGGGTAGAGGGCAGCAGCTCTGACACTGAACCCAAGGTCAAGGTTGGGGTTGGAGCTGTGGCTGCTACCCCTGCCTGTCCCCTGCAGCTTCTGTTCCTCCCCCTCCCCACTATCCCTACTCCCTGCTACCACCTGGCCTCTGTTCCCTGCCCCTCTTCCCCCTGCACCGCTTACTTTCTTATTGCAGCTTAAGCTCCAGATGGGGCCCCACATGAGCCTGGAGCCAAGAGCACAGAGTACATGCTGGTTCCAGTCCCTGCCCAGTCAAGGAGCTAGGGCTGGGGCTGGAGCTGCTGCCCTCGTAACTGCTGCTGCATGGCCAGGCAGGAGCTGGATCCAGCATGAACTCTGTGCTTCCTGGCCCAAGTGGGGCTTCAGCAGAGCTGGAGCTGTAGTGGGGGAGGGGAGCAGTGAAGGCACTGGAGGGGGCCAAGTAGGGGGGACAGGCATGGGATATGCAGGCAGCAGGGAGGGTAAATGGTAGGGGGGGCAGGCAGCAAGGGGCAGGGGTCAGGCCAGTTAACTACCCTGCTCCCTCCCCTCTGCTGCTTGCCCAGCTGCAATGACTGGGGGGCGGGGGAGCACAAATTTAAGATTCCCCTTTAGTAATTAGATTATGTACATGGAGAATTATAACAGTCTTGCAGACTGCCATAAACATAGTATGCACTGTAGAAACAGTATGTTAAAATGATCTGTAAACAGCGCTTGGAAACATCTGTAAACAAGCAGTAGTAGACTTAGTCAAAGATCCCTTGGATTATAGTATGGGTGTGGATACACAAAAGGTTTATTTTGAAGTAAATGTGGACTAGATGCATAACACACAATGTGCTAATACAGGTATCCCTCGATTTATGTGGGTTCTGTATATGCAAATTTGCTCTTATGCAATGAGCGTTTTTAGACCCATAATTTGTTATATGTGAGGTAAATTTGCTCTTATGCCATCAGCATAGGTGTGCCCCCCCCCACCCCCGGCCCAAGCAGGTAAATCTGTGTGGGGAGGGGAAGGGGCTGTGGGGCCAGGGCCCCACTCACCCCAGCCCCTGCTGCAGCAGCCCCAGGAGCAGCCAGTGCCAGCTGCCTGCAGCCATTGGGCTGCACTGTGCTTTGCCTACACCCCCCCCCCCCCCAGCGCCTGGGCTCTGCTTGTCCGCACTCACCTCTGCTTCTGGGCTGCACCGTGCCCTGGTGCAGGCAGCTGGTATCAGCTGCTCCTCTGCAGTTGGCGCTGGCTGTTCCCGGGGCCGCTGCAGCAGGGGCTGGGGTGAGTGTGGACAAGTGGAGCCCTGGGCGGCATGGGCCGTGGTGTAGCTTGTCCGCACTCACTCCAGCCCCTGCTGCAGTGGCCCCAGGAGCAGCTGGCACCAACTGCAGAGGGAACTGTCAGTGGGTGCAGGGGGGAGGGGCAGGTGCGGGTCTTGCTCCTGCACGCCCCCCAGGAGGCCTGCAGGTTGGGGGGCTGTGCCGGGCTTTTACCAGTGGGCATGTGCCCCCAGATCTGAGTGCAGGACAACAGCAGGCTGGCCAGCCCCTGCTCCTGCCTGACTCTCCACCCCCCCATGCAGGCCTCCATCTCCCCCCCCCGCCCCTTTCCCTCTTCACTTACCAGCTGGGAAAATCCAGAGATCTGAGTGTTGGATCAGGAGATCGTGAATTGGAGTTAATTTGACTTTGAAATCCCGAGCCTCACAATGGTTTTGCGACGGGTTGGCATTACTACATCTGTTGCGTTACAAATTTGAGCCAGTTTCCGATCACTTATACCCATTTATGTGTAATTTCTGTCCCTAACCTATAACAGTATCTGGTAGGCAGCCACTTTTGGAGAGTTCATCTGTTCTTCATGACAGAGTCTAGGATAATAGAGTAATAGTCATGTTGTGGGCCCACATCTTATACCATCTTTTCCCCTCTGGTTCTGAGTAAGTTTTTAAAGATAACCCTAATTCCCTTCCTCCTCCCCCCTTCCCCCCCCCAACTCCTTGACCTTTTGTGTGGGCACTTGATTTGACACTAAGGCACTTGCAACCCACTGGCTGAAACATTAGGAAGTTAACTCTGGAGCCCTGCCTGCTGGTGCAGCCGACTGCATCATGGAGCATTGTTGTATTAAGCATTAGTTGTTTATAAACAAACAGTGGCACAGATGCGCTACTTATATAGTAGATGCACTTCCTTATGTTAACTTTATGTATTCCTAAAGGCATAAATATGTTGTTTACAAAATAGGCCTTGTGTTTGCATAAACATTAACAATTTCTGCTTGTAAATCTTCCCTTTGCACAGAAACTATTGTACATTTTGATTCATGAAAAAACTTGCTTATCTTGAAAGATGCTTTGATGTTATGCAAGCATCAGTCATGGATCTATAATTAAAGTTGAGTTTTGCCTTCAAGGGATCAACTTTTCTTACCTATGAAGATTACAGTGTAACCCCTCCAAAGCTAAAGCAGTTGCTTTTGAAACAAAGAACATTTTTTTTCTGAGAATTTACATGTAAATACATTAGTTTTAGTTGAAATTAACTTTAAAATGGATTTTTAAAGAAGTATAGCACTTGTCAGGCCATTTTTCCCCTGAATGATAACAGTAACCCTTTAGACTTCCTAGATGATTAAAAACGACACTGATACCTTATGCTGCCTTAACAGAAAAGTGTTTTTTTTACATGAGATTAAAAATGTTCTCATGCAGAATTCAAGAAAGAATTTCCCATTTTCAAGATGGTTGCCATCTTTATTGTTCTGAATCTAAGTAGTGCCATAGGGCAGCCATTAGCAAAAACTTGCTTTTAGATTGATGAGACCATTTTCTTTGAAGCCAAACCACCCTGAATCTGATTGAAATAGTCTAAAAGCACATCTTTGTTGAGTGGTTGTGTCCTCAGTTCCTTTGAGAGCAGTAGTAACCATTTTGAAAGAGGGCAATTCTCCATGAATATTTTCTGAAGGAGAAAGAACTACCCGTTTCAGTTCACACTCGATCAGTATACAAGATTTAAAAAAAAATGGAACTGAATCCATGCAGAGAACTACAGGAATCAGCAGCTGAATTGAAACAACGAGATTGCCTGGTGATTTTGGCCTTGAAACTTAAAGTAAAGAAAATATTTTACATTGATATTAGAGATCTGCAGATTGCATCACATACTAGTGTTTTTCTTAGATTTCTTCTTTTTGCATTCATGTGCAAAATGTTTTTTTTTAAAAATGGGTTATTCCTGGCAAAAACTTGATTTACTTTAGAATATACTCATCGGTTCAGGGAAAGGGGCCTGGGGATCATTGTATATAGCTTAATGAAAGCCTTTGCTCAGTGTGTAGATAGGTCCAAAAGCAAGCAAGAGTGTTGTAGGACATATAAAGAATGGAGCGTAAAATGTTATAGTGCCCTATAAATCTGTGGGGTGGTCTTACCTAGCATACAGTGTATACAGCGTAAAGCTAGTTATCTCGAAAAAGGATACTGCAGAAATAACTTTTTGAAAAGATGTAAGGATTTGGAACTGCTTTTCATTTGCTTTAGGTGTAGAAGAGGGCAAAATAATAAAAATATTTAAAATAATGAATGGCAGAGAAGTTGGTTCATGTCACAGAACAAGATCAAAGGAACAGTCAGTGAAAATGGAAGATAGAAGATTTTAAATTCATATAACAAAATAATTTTTTTTATCCAGCACAGACTGTGGCAAGATGAAATTGAGGCCAACAATTTGGTAAGAATCAGAGAGATTAGATGTTTATAAGGATAACAAGAATATATTGAGTTAAAGTAACAATACAATGCATTTATGTTTGGAAGAGTAAAAAGACCTTGGGCTCCTGGGCTTGAAACCAGTCTAGCAGTAAATGTCTCATCCTGTTTACCACACCTGTCTACTGTTGGATTCTTGCAATCTCCCCGGCACCATCTTGTGCTGACAGGTTATTAGATTGGGCAATAGGCTTGATTCATTAGGGCAATTTCCATGTTTTGGTATAAACATTTTAAGATAAAACACAACAGGAAAGCATCCCAAAATCTTGTATTACATATATGGGAAATTCAAAATTAAAGTTAAACTTGTAGTAACCCAAATACATGGAAGTATGGGAATGTACAGCCAGAGAACCTAAACAACCTTAACTGTATTCTTGAGCAACATCAGAAATAAAAGAAAAAGAAAAAAAAAGGTAATGTCTTTTGAGTGTTGGTTAACTTAATCTAGGGCTACAGATATTATGCCATAACAGTTGTCATGGTTGTTGCATGGAGCCATTCTAGAATTGAAATGATATTGTTAGGATTGCCATAACCATGGATTTCTGTACTTTTTAAAGTTCCTATTAAATTCTACGTTTTACAGATTTGTAATACTTGTTTTGGGGAGAACTGCAATGTTCTACAAAGGTTTTACTCTGTTGCTGGTATGTTCTCAACCCCAAGTCTCAGTTTAATAGCTTTTTATCTGACAGTTAAACTAAATGTTGTCAGCAATATATTTCAATATGTCATTATTATGCTATAAATAAATCAGTAGCAATTAGTGTCTATTTATTTTTTCTTAATTTTTGCAATATTTCAGACAGTGAAATAGTTTTTTTATGATTGATCCATTTCTAAGAATTTGATCTTTTTCGCTTGCGAGTTATTTGCAAATTGTTTGTCAGTTTGAATTTATAAAAGAATTGTTTTCTGACCAGTATGACTTTATTTGAGTTTTTAATAATAATGTTTCTCCAATAAGAGAAAAGACTTTTGAAACAGCGAGTTGAAGCCATTTGAATGGATGACAGATGCACTATTTTATTCTTCCATAAAAGTATTATTTGGAAAAGAACTGGTAGAATTGGTATATTCTAATCTGTCATGTTTTTTTCTTACTACCTTCTTAAGGCATCTTTGTTTTGGCTTATGCTGTCATTAGAGTTGTCAGCTCTCAGAAAGAAGATAAGTTTTGTAGTATGGTGATCCTATATCTCCTAATTAGTACAGTATAGTGGCACCCCCCAGTGTCAATAAAGCTGAGTTCATCAGCAGTTTTATCACTTCCTTGTCTTTTCAAGTTGTAAACACTTAGCCCTAAAAATTAATTCTTGCCTAAAGTTTTCCAAATAAATGGTTAGTCTGAAAATTGTTTAGGCTTTCCTTTCTACAGCTGTTCAAACTGTATTTTAGTTATAAATAACTCATAAAAATATTTTAAAATAAGTACATGAAAAGTCTAGTTACCTGAATGGCTCAGCATACATATAATTCTTCAAACTAGAAATTTTGAAAAACAGAATTGTGTATTTTAAAGCCACTTCTGAATTTTAAGATAACTGTGGTTCAGTTTTCATGTAATTGAACTGAGAAGTATTGTGGTGTGAGCAGTAGTCCCCTCTTCGACTTGTCATGGAAAGGACTCCATTGGATTGCCTTCAACAGTATTCTAGCTGTGTAACTACTTGGCGCTCCCATGGTGCCTAATTGGTACACTCTACATATAAAGGATACTCTCTAGCCTCCAAGTATCCTTTTTGTGCCTCTGCTGTTTTAAATGACAGTAAAATTAAGTGTTGTTACAATTTAAGAAGTTTGCCTGTACTCAAGAGTTTATTTTCAGCTCTCTAGTGCCTGTTGTATTGGAAGACTTTAGTTTTTCCTTGCTTCTCAGCCTGTTGAAAATTTATAGTTAGATTTCAGTTTTGTTTTTCTCTTCTCCTGCTTCTATATGAAAAAATAACCAGAGGCTTGAAAGATAAAAAAGTTGTTGCACCATTTCTCTTATGGACAGGTATAAGCATTCTAGTCAGCGCTTGGAACAAAATGACAGTTGCAAACTGGGGGTTGCAGTGGACAATAAACCGAATACAAACCAACAGTGTGCCCTTGTTGCCAAAAAAGGCTAACAGCATACTGGGCTGCATTAGTAGGAGTGTTGCCGGCAGGACGAGGGAAGTAATTATTCTCCTCTATTCAGCACTGGTGAAGCCACATAGATTCATAGATGTTAGGGGTGGAAGGGACCTCAATAAATCATCGAGTCCGACCCCCTGCATAGGCAGGAAAGTGTGCTGGGTTCAGATGACCCCAGCCAGATGCCTATCTAACCTCCTCTTAAAGACCCCCAGGGTAGGGGAGAGCACTACCTCCCTTGGGAGCCCGTTTCAGACCTTGGCCACTCGAACTGTGAAGAAGTTCTTCCTAATGTCCAGTCTAAATCTGCTCCCTGCTACCTTATGGCCATTATTTCTTGTGACCCCCAGGGGTGCCTTGGTAGAGTAGAGCCTCACCAGTTCCCTTCTGCGCCCTCATGATGAACTTATAGGCAGCCACAAGGTCGCCTCTAAACCTTCTCTTGCAGAGGCTGAAGAGGTCCAGGTGCCCTAGTCTCGCCTTGTAGGGCTTGGCCTGCAAGCCCTTAACCATACGAGTGGCCCTTCTTTGGACCCTCTCTAGGTTATCCACATCCCTCTTGAAGTGTGGCACCCAAAACTGCACACAGTATTCCAACTGCGGTCTGACTGGTGCCTGATAGAGGGGAAGTATCACCTCCTTGGTTCTGTTTGTCATGCATCTGCTGATGCACGATAAAGTGCAGTTAGCTTGCTGATGACTTCGTCACACTGATGACTCATGTTCATCTTGGAGTCTGCTAGGACTCCAAGATCCCTTTCCACTTCTGTGCTACTGAGCAGGTCATTTCCTAGGCAGTAGGTGTGCTGGACATTTTTCCTCCCTAGGTGCAGCACTTTGCATTTCTTCTTGTTAAATTGCATTCTATTGTTTTCTGCCCATTTGTCCAACCTGTCCGAGTCTGCCTATAGTTGTTCCCTGCCCTCCGGTGTGTCCACTTCTCCCCACAGTTTTGTATCATCCACAAACTTGGACAGAGTACACTTCACCCCCTCGTCCAAGTCACCGATGAAGACATGGAAGAATATCGGTCCAAGGACTGAGCCCTGTGGGACCCCACTGCCCACGTCCTTCCAGGTTGATACCGACCCATCCACCACCAGTCTCTGGGTATGACCCTCCAGCCAGTTTACCACCCACCAGACTGTGTAGTCATCCAAGTCACAGCCTCTTAATTTGCTCACCAGTATGGGGTGGGATACCGTATTGAAGGCCTTCCTGAAGTCTAAGTAAATGATATCTACCCCTACTACTGCATCCAGGTGTTTTGTAACCTGGTCATAAAAAGAGACTAGATTAGTGCAGTACTGTGTTCAGTTTTGAACCACCAACTACAGAAAGGATGTGGACAAATTGGAGAGAGTCCAGTGGAGGGCAACGGAAATAGTGAGGGGCTGGGGGACAACTTCTGAAGACAGACTGAGGGAACTGGGCTTATTTAGTCTAGAGAAGAGGAGACTGAGAGGGGATTTAATAACAGCCTTCAACTACCTGGAGGGTGATTCCAGAGAGGATAGAGCTGGACTGTTCTCAGTGGTAGCAGATGACAGAACAAGGAGAAACGGTCTCAAGTTGCAGCAAGGCAAGTCTAGGTTAGATATTAGGAAGAATTTTCTCCCTAGGAGGGTAGTAAAACACTGGAACAGGTTACCCAGAGAGGTGGTGGAAGCTCCATCCTTGGATGTTTTTAAGATCCAGCTAGACAAAGCTTTGGCTGGGATGATCTGGTTGGGAATGGTCCTGCTTTGAGCAGGGAGTTGGACTAGATGACCTCCTGAGGACCCTTCCAACCCTAATTTTCTGATTCTAAAGGGCCATGATTGAAGTTGTCATGAAATTTGTCACATGTTGGGTGAAATGTCAGATCCAAGATGGAAGCTTCTCAGAATTACACCACAGTCATTCAGAAGGCCTTTAAGTGTGAAGCCATGAAGAATCAAGTTCCAGATCTTGAGATTCTGCATTAGATCTTTTGTTCACCTACCAGTTAATCTGTCAAGCTGGAGACATCCAGCATGATCAAGTGCATTTTTATCAGAATACATAGAACTTTTGTATTTTTGTGGTGGTCTGTACAAAGTCTGATTGTTGAAGAAGCCACTCTTGCCCCTGGATTTTCATTCATTTCATTATTTTTATTAATTTGGATCCAAATCTGCCCTCCCCTCTAAAAAAAAAAAAATAGACAACACCTTGAGCAACACAGTTCTGCCTACTAGACAAATTTTCAGTATTTCCATACTTTCCAGGACTGAACAGCCCATCATCTTTAAAGTAAAGCTCAATTGCTTGAACAACATGACAAAGTCAAGTCCTGACAGCACCTGTCCTTGGAGATGGCAGCTCTGTGGGGCTACCTAGCTTGCCAGAGTACGGACTGTGTACTTCAAGGTATGCTGCCAGCTTCCCCACAGTAGTTGCTTTGGTACTTAACAGATCCTTCAGTATTTGTTATTAGGACAGCACCATGCTGTGCTTTGCTTGAAAAAGGGTGGTTGGGAAGATTTCATAGATTTCATAGACATTTCGTAGAGGCTATGCAAGAGTGTGTTAGTGTACATATGAGAGAGAAAACACTTTATAGTCGCCTGTATCAGAAGCAGTAAAGACAACTGTTAAGACTGAAATTTAGAGGAACTAGCTTTCCTACCAGCTGAGGTAGCAGTGTCTGTCTGTCTTATTCTGGACTGACAGTTTGGTAGTATTGAATGCAGCATTGGCTGCGGTCTAGTGATCAATTAAGTTGTTTGTTGTTTTCTCCCAATATCTTTGCAGCTATGACAAGAATGGTTGAAAATAATGAGATGGAATTTCTCTTTAAGACCGACCTTACCAGTGTCTGTAGCCCTTACTAGTAGCTACATATCCTTTATTGGGAAATGTCAGTTCAAGTTATAGAAAAAGGGTTCCTAGGCTGACATTTCCCCCTCTCTAAAGAGGGAGTAGACCAATTCAGACAGTTGACGTCTGAGCATTTGAGGGGGAGAGAAAAAGCAGATGTCCTTGGTATCTATCATATTGCAAGAACCTCTGTGCTTGAGTGTTGCTCTTTGTCACAGTACATAGGTGCTTTTATAAAACCTTCAAATGCATATTCATAAGAAGCATAACAACTTGTCTTATGACAAAAGTAATGACTTGGAAGAAATATTGGGGGGGGGGTTAAATGGGGGGTGGGAACACTGAAACTGTGAAAGTTCTGTCCTGCATATGAGAGAGAAACTGTGACTTGGCATCTGGCAAGAACTCCATGTGGAGTCTTGTTTAATTCAGTACCTACTTATGTAAAGTGGGAATTGCCACATTATTCAACACAATCCAAAGTGGTACAAGCTTACACATCATTCACTTCAGCTCTTTCCTTTTATATAACCAGGAGAATACATTTTGAGAAGGTTTGTTACTATGTAGCTACTGATTTTTAAATCAAAACTGTAAAATCAAAATGGATTTTCATCAAGATGCTGAAAAGCAACTTTCCTCTGTATGGAATATCTGCATGCCAATTCAGTCTTTCTACTTCAGCTAATGAAGAGCTGCGCTTGTTCAGTATGCTGTAAATGTAATGGGGGAAAAATAAGGAAGAGGGGTATAAATTGTGTTATGCATGTTCTCCTCCCCCCCCCCCCGCAACAGTTTTTCCCCAAAACTGTCTTACTCTCTAAAATAGACCAAAGCTAGAGAAATTATCCTGAAAAATGAAAGTCTTAAGAAATTTGAGAAACTGCAGAAAAGAGTCTTTTGGTAAGAAAATTCTTGTGCAACCTCAGTGAACTTATTCTCAATAATGGAAGTAAATCTGTTTCTATTTAAACATCATCTTTACAGCGCTATTTCAAGCAAACTCTAGGGTAGACACTAGTTTTTTTTTAATTTTGCTTGTAAAGCAGTTAGTGCCATGGGGTCCTAGTCTATGATTGGGGATTGTAGGTAACACAACTTGTAAATAATTGTATGATAACCCAAAGTGTCACTAGTCTTTAAACACATTAAGCCAATCACTATAAGCTTCATCTAAATGGAATGAAATGTAAAAAGCAAATAGAACATAAAATGGAGTAGTCAAATTACATTTCTGTAAACGGTCAAATTTAATTTGCAATGATGCTAGCACCAGCAATACAGAATACTTGTTAGAAAAGATTGTTTGGATGGTGTTGCCTTATGCCCCAAAAACTTAGCTCTTCATATATGGGAGCAGATGGGGAAAAAAATTTCCCTAGAAAATAGCTTACCTACTGCTTTGCATTGCTGCTTTTCATACTTAAAAATAAATAAAAGAATGCCAGTATTGATATTAATAAATTAATGCCATCAGTACATATGCTCAACTGTGGTTGTTCTCAAACAGCTTATAGCACTGCTAGGAAAGATTAAATAGATTAGAGCAACCCAGTCTTCCAGCCCCCTGGTAAAACTAGTCTTAAAACTGACCTTTGCTGTGGTCAGTTTTAAAGAATGGCTTGAAAGATAATGATCTTCAGTGGAGCATAGAAAGAGTAAATAGTAAATTGTTAAAATTGTATCATTTTAATGAATTTTTGATGTGTGTAGATTCCACCTCATTTACAAGGAGGATGAAGTTTTACTGTTGCTATTGACATGTACATCCAGCTAAGCTACAGCATTCTTGGTGGCATCGTTTTATCTGCTTAACCCAGTTAAGGCTCCCAACTTTTTTTTGCTGCAACCCTAAATCCGGGTCACAACCCCTGCCCTCACTGTCGACCCACTGATACCCGGCGGTGCCAGCAGAGCCTGGGCGGGGGACTACGGGGGACAGCAGTAGCAACGGCTGCATGAATCATGTGCCAGGAGAGCCCCACAGGCGGGAGGGGCAGAGTGAAGGGCAGACCCCCCCATGACCCTGATTTGGGTCGTGCCCCGAGGTTGGGAGCCACTGGCTTATAACCCGTAAGCCAGTGATGCTTAACCTTCTGGCCATTGTTCTATTCAAACTGGTTTGGAGAGAGTCCTCTACAATGTGACCCCCACTCTACACTGCAGAGGCACATCTGCCATTTGGATTGTTCCAATACCCTGTCTGTGCCTGCTGACGGGGGACTGGCCTTGACAGGGCAAAAGCAGAACTAGGGGCAAGACAAATAGATCAAAACCTGTTTGCTAAATAGTAGGGTTTACAATGTAGTGATTAGAAAGTAGGGTAGAGATGTACTTTATAGACTAACTGAATCAGAGAAGTATAAGCTTTTATGAGCAAAAGCTCACCTCATCAGGTGCTATCATAATGACATGGTGGTTAGTTGTTGTCAGCAGGCACATCCTCTTTTCCAGCAAAAGGCTTCTGAGAAGTCTTGACATGGTAAAATTGTCTATGGGGGTATTGGAATTGGAGGTAAATTGGACGAGGACTAAAGAGGTCCAAGTACAGCAGGAGTTTGTGTGAACTTTTTAACCTTTCATACCATTTTCTTACCGTTCTTATAGTGGTGACTTGGCAGAAAGTCATAACTTGGCACTGGCAGCTAAGGTAGAGGGTTGGTCTTCAAGTCCCTGGTATAATGCCCTTGGCCTCTGATATGAATTAGAAAGACAAGAATTTAAATCCTAGTCATCTGACCAACTCAGCATAGAATCATGGATAGACTGATTTAAGCTGATGTGTAATATTTTTGTGTTTGGGATTTATCAGCAATTCATTTCTGGTCTAGGATCTGATAACTATTCCTCATGGTTCCTCAGAAAAGGGTTGATGACTTTCTGGTTTGACACATGTCTGTACCTCACTTTAGTTGATGGGGTTTTTGGGGGGGGGTTTGGGTCTATCAGAGGCTAAATGGGAGTACTCATGATTCATATGTATTCATATATTCTTTTGCAGAATAGTTATACCACTTCCAGATATTATTTGTCATCTCAGGGCTGACCATCTTTGACTCATTTAATCCATGTATCAGTTTTTTGATATAGCCTAGTTTGATGTTTACATCTATACAAAATAATAGGTTTTTCCATGCTTCTTCTTCCTTTGCTTGTGCTGCTTACTGTTACATTTTTCTGTAGCTACAGAAAACTAACAGCAGATACATAGCTCGGGGTACTGTTAATCATAGCGCCTCTTTAGTTTGCCATTTTATATCTAAATACATTGAGCAGTGAAGTACAATTATCCCTTCCATAAGGGTTAAGTTTGAAGCAATCTCATGCTTCCTTATAGAATCTAGGAATCCTTATAGAGTCAAAGGACCAAAAGGGACCTGTAAGATCATTGAGTCCGGTCCCCTGTCATGGGCAGGAGGTTATTGGTTTCAAACAAGCTCAGTGAGATGCTTGTCCAGTCTCCTCTTGAACACCTCCAAGGATGGGTACTGTACCACCTCTGCTTGGAATATGTTTCAGATTCTAGTTACCCTTACAGAAAATAAGTTTTTCTTTATGTCCAGCCTAAATTTTTCCTCCATTAGCTTTTGCCCATTGGTCCTCATCCTCCCAAAGGGTACCTTCTTGAAAAGTTGCTCCCTTAGATCTTGGTGTTCACCCTTGACATACTTGTAGGTGGCTATCAAGTTACCTCTGTCTTCTCTTACTCGGACTGAACTGACTCAGTTCCTGGAGTCTCTCCTGATAGGGCCTATCTTCCAGGCCCCTAATCATGTGGGTGCCCAGAACTGGACATAGTACTTCAGCTGTAGCCTCACCATTGCCAAATAGAGGGGGAGGAGCACCTCCCTGGATCTATTTGCAACACATCAGCTGATGTATGCTAGAGTTATGTTTGCCCTGCTGGTGACTTCATCGCACTGTAGGCTTATGTTCATCTTCTGGTTGATTATCACCCCTGGATCCTGTTCAGATGCAGTGGCAGCCAGTGGACCATCACCCATTGTATAGTTATGGTGAAGGTTCTTCCTACCCAGATGAAGGACCCGGCATTTGTCCCTATTGAACCTCATCTGATTCCGTTCAGCTCATGGGACCAGTCTGTTAAGGTCATCCTGGAAGTGTGATGTGCCCACATTTCCCCACAGCTTGATGTCCTCTGCAAACTTATAGTTTCATAGATGTTAAGGTTGGAAGGGACCTATTGGATCATTGAGTCTGACCCCCTGCCCTGGGCAGAAATGAGTTCTGGGGTCAGATGACCCCAGCCAGGTGTCTGTCCAATCTCCTTTTAAACACCTCCAAGGAAGGGGTCAACACCACCTCCCTTGGAATCGTATTCCATATTTTGGCAACCCTCACTGTAAAGAATTTTTTCTTGATGTCCAATCTCAATTTGCTCTCTTCCAGTTTGTGGCCATTATTTCTAGTTACCCCAACAGGCGCCCTGGTAAACATTGTATCCCCTATTTCTTGCTGACCCACCATTACAAGTTTGTAGGCAGCCACAAGATCACCTCTCAGCCTCCTCTTGTGGAGGCTGAAGAGGTTCAGGTCTCCCAATCAGTCCACATAGGGTTTTTTCTATAGGCCTTTAACCAGATGGGTGGCCCTCCTCTGAACCCTCTCCAAGCCATCCACATCCCTCCCGGAGTGTGGCACCCAAAACTGGACGCAGTACTCCAGCTGCGGCTTAACCAACGCTGCATAGAGGGGAAGTATCACCTCCCTAGACCTGTGTGTGATGCACCTACTTATGCAAGAAAGAGTGAGGTTAGCTTTACTTATTACCTCATCACATTGGTGACTCATAGATTCATAGATGTTAGGGTTGGAAGGGACCTCAATAGATCATCGAGTCCGACCCCCTGCATACGCAGGAAAGAGTGCTGGGTCTAGATGACCCCAACTAGATGCCTATCCAACCTCCTCTTGAAGACCCCCAGGGTAGGGGAGAGCACCACCTCCCTTAGGAGCCCGTTCCAGACCTTGGCCACTCGAACTGTGAAGAAGTTCTTCCTAATGTCCAATCTGAATCTGCTCTCTGCTAGCTTGTGGCCATTATTTATTGTAACCCCCGGGGGCGCCTTGGTGAATAAAACCTCACCAATTCCCTTCTGTGCCCCCGTGATGAACTTATAGGCAGCCACAAGGTCATCTCTCAACCTTCTCTTGCGGAGGCTGAATAGGTCCAGGTTCTCTAGTCTCTCCTCGTAGGGCTTGGTCTGCAAGCCCTTAACCATACGAGTGGCCCTTCTCTGCACTCTCTCCAGGTTATCCGCATCCCTCTTGAAGTGCGGCGCCCAGAATTGCACGCAGTACTCCAACTGCGGTCTGACCAGCGCCCGATAGAGGGGAAGTATCACCTCCTTGAATCTATTCGTCATGCATCTGCTGATGCACGATAAAGTGCCATTGGCTTTTCTGATGGCTTCGTCACACTGCCGACTCACGTTCATCTTGGAGTCCACTAGGACTCCAAGATCCCTTTCCACTTCCGTGCCACCCAGCAGATCATTTCCCTAGGCTGTAGGTGTGCTGGACACTTTTCCTCCCTAGGTGCAGCACTTTGCATTTCTCCTTGTTGAACTGCATTCTGTTGTTTTCTGCCCACTTGTCCAACCTGTCCAAGTCTGCTTGCAGCTGTTCCCTGCCCTCCGGCATGTCCACTTCTCCCCATAACTTTGTGTCATCTCCCCATAGCTTTGTGTCATGTTCATTTTGAAGTCAATACTACAACTCTGAGATCCCTTTCTGCAGTTGGGCTACTTAGAGTGGTACCTCCCAGGCTGTAGGAGTGTTGATGATTCTTCCTCCCCAGGTGTAACACATGACACTTACCTTTGTTAAGCTGCAGCCTATTCTGTTTGGCCCCTTTCCCCAGCTTGTCCAAATCAGTCTGGATTCACTCTCTGCCATCTAGTTTGTGTACCTCCCCTGCATAGTTTGGTGTTGTCAGCAAACTTGGACAAGGTGCTTTCCACCCCCTCATCCAAGTCCTTGATAGAGATGCTAAAGAGCACAGGCCCAAGCACTGATCCCTGGGGGACACTACTGGAGACGACTCTCCAGGATGAGTCCATCCCATCGATTACAACTCTCTGGGATTGGCCTCTGAGCCAGTTATCTATCCATCTCACTGTAGACTGGTTTAGGCTAGTACCCTCCAATTTAATTGAAAGTATCTCATGGGAAACAGAATCAAAGTTCTGTAGTTTGCAGGGTCATCCCTCTTCCCTTTCTTAAAGATAGGTACCACGTTAGCCCTCTTCCAGTCATTTGGGACCACTCCTGAGTTCCATGACTCTTTGAACAGCTTCACCAAAGGACCTGCTATGAGCTCAGCCAGTTCTTCCAAGGCTCTTGGATGCAGGTCATCTGGCCCAGCAGACTTGAAAATGTCCAAATGTTCTAAGAGTACCCTCACCTGTTTTGGGCTGATTTCATGTGGTCTGATGTCTTCCCCATAATCCCTGGGCCTCTGAACAGGTGAACAGCTCCCGTCTGATTTCAGGAATACTGATGTGAAGTAAGTATTTAGGAGCTCCACCTTTTTGTGGGGATCAACTGTGGGCTGCCCCTCTCTATTCAGTAGGGGTCCCACAATGGAGCTTGATTTATTTTTCTTGCTCCCTGTGTACTTATAGAAGGACTTTTTGTTGTCCTTAATTTTGGTTGCCAGCTTGATCTCCATGACTGCCTTGGCTTTCCGTGTCTCATACCTGCAGATCCTAGCCATATAAGTGTACTCCTCTCTGGTTGCTGAACCATTTTCCATTGCTTATATGCTTCTTTTTTCTTTTGAAATAGTTCCCTAATATCCCTGCTGAGCCAAGCAGTTCTCTTATCCCCTTTCCTGCTTTTTGACTGCATGGGAATGGCCTCTTTTTGAGCAGTGAGAATTGCCCCCTTGAGGAAGCACTGCCATTCCTGAACTCCCAAATCGTCCAGTCACTGGTCACAGAGGGCCTCTCTAACTAGACTCCTGAGTTTGCCAAGGTCTGCCCTTCTGAAGTCTAGGACTTCAGTTCTACTGACTGACTTCCCAGACTTTCAGGGGATGGTGAACCTAATCAGATCGTGATCACTGTCGACCAGAGTACCTCCAATCCTCAGGTCGCCTACCATGTCCTCTCCTTTGGTCAGCACTAAGTCCAAAGTGGCTTTACCCCTAGTTGGCCCTTCCACAAACCTGTGTCAAGAACCGGTACTTAATAGCTGCCAAGAAGTTGGTTGACCTGCTGGAACTGGCCAAATGGTCTTCCCAACAGAAGTGGAGGTGGTGCAGGGAAGGTGGTACTGCTGCTTATCACTAAGGAAAATTATTAAAAATCTTTCTTTTGGAATTTTTCCATCAAGGTAAATACAGTACTGAAGATCCTTATATGTAGATGCCCTGAACCATCGTCAGGTGGGTCATGTACAGAGGTATCACATCCCTTATCGTAAGAATCCCTGATGTTGACCGTCCATATGTTATTTGAAATTATAAAGAAACATGATACTATTAAATGCTGCTGCTTTTTTGGCATACTTTAGTTACTAAGCAGTGCATATAGTCATTCTGTACTATAGATATGTTTATACTGCACCTTGCTGCAATAAACTTCATAATTTGTAGGCACCTGTACACATGCCCAATGCCTGTTCAGACATGTTCTAATTAGAGTCATGGCTGTTGGAGCATGCTAATTAGCATACTCCAGCAGCCATGGTGTCACATGTATTCAGCACCCCCATGCTTCAAAACGGCAGCGGGGATGATTTAACTAAAGCTTATTGAACAAGCTTTAGTTAAAGCACCCCCACCGCTATTTTGAAGCGCGGGATGATGAATACACGATGCTGTGTGCATGCTAATTAAGAGTGGCTCCTGAGAGCTGCTCTAATTAAAGCACCGTGTCCCCACCCCGGAGCACATGTAACGATGCCCAATATGATGAGGATATATATCAGGCTTCCTATTTTTAAGAATATTTAAAGAATATTGCTAGTGATCCTCAATCAGGGAGTCTTGGCATCCTGTGGTGCCTTCAGATCCTTTCAAGGGTGCTGCTGGGTGCTACACCATGTTAGCACTGTTAGGCTTACAAACATAATTCACAAGATAAACCCAGAAATTCCAAATAGAAATCTGTAGTTGTGGTCTTTCTGAATACTTTGCAGCAGAAAATCTATTCTATTTTTCTCTACTCAAAAAACGGGAGCTTTGAGTCTTTTCAGGGGTGCCTCAAATCTAACAAGGTTGAGAGCTACTGCTTTAGGATATATATTATTTTTTGCATTTGTTTTTAGATGATCAAAATCAATCTGATTTTCATTTTTGTTTAGGCAGCTTGACTTATAATATTCTAATACTGAGGTATTTGTATTTCAAAACTGCAGTGACATGTTTGGTTGAAAGAGGTTTTTATTGGAATTCTAAGTGTGGGAATATTTCTAAATCTAAAGTTTTATTTTGAAAAAATAATTTCTGAGTTAGATTATAAATTGAAGTCTCTCATTTTGGCTATTTATTGGTTCCTGAATGTGATGGTTTCCTTCCTTTTTTGCATATATAGAAGTTTTGCCACTTTGAGTTCATACAGTTTTGAAACAGCTACTGCTGCCCCTCCATGTATCACCTTGTCTATGATGGAGCTCCCACCTCTTGAAATGAAGATAGGGGATAGGGTTTGTCATAGGCCCCTAAATTAACATGCAACTTTTTCTCTTGTAAGTCTGGCCCTTAAAAATGATGTCAACAAGTAGAACTATTCAGGGTGATCTTGTGAAAAGCATTGGTGTGGGAATTGATTTCTGTTCTGTTCTTCATTCTGCCATTGGCCTGCTGTGTGACCTTTGAGTTGTTCTGGGACAGATCCCAGTCAGTCTCTAAAGGGTCTAGACAGGACCTGGGTAGAATTTAGGTACCTAAGTTATAAAAAGCAAACCCCATTAGCCAGCTAAGTGGGCACACAACCATTTAGATGCATCAAGTACCTCCATTATGACCTGAAAAGATTTGCAGGTGTCTAGCTTTGAGCTAATGCACATGCTCAGAAACTACTTGAACGAGCTACCTAAACACTTCATATATATTTTGTTGAAATTCAAATTGGTACAGGGACCCACTTAATCTCTATCTCACACCCCAGTTCTGTTTGGGCAGACAGAGCGTACCTAGCAAGTACGTGACACTGAAGGTACACATACAGCTCAGAAAGAGGTGCCACCTTTCACCTAATGGCAAAAGCATCTGCCCAGAAAATGAGACCTAATTTTTAGGTCCATCTCGCCCTGAGAAAATTCAAACCTGCACCTTTCCCTTCAGCAGAGTGCTTTAACTACTAGGTTACAGGCTAAGCATGTAGGAACTTACACCACTCCTGATAAAACTGGGCCATTGACAACAAAGAGTGCAACATTCATGGGACCAGTAGAAAAACAAGCAACAGGGAATTTGTCTGGCCTTGTGAGAAGGACAGTCTTGGGAATATTAGAGAATTCTGGATTTCAGTTCTTGCATAAATATATTGTGCATTTTACATTAGAGCAGGATTGTACAACTTCTGAGCAGCTGGGGGCTCCACAACGCACCATCATGAGCCCCAGGCCACAAACTGCTTGGGCTCACTGGGCCCCCTCCCGCATTGCTGCCCTGCCTTAGAGACCCTAGCCATCACAGCAAGAGGACAAGTGCTGGCTGGGGAGGAGCCCAGGGGGGCAAACAGTAAACCCTCATGAGCTAGATGCTGCCTTCAGGCCACTGGCTGGACAGCTCTCATTAGAAAATCTGTTTTTTAATGGCCTCAACATCCAGAAAACAAGACTTTCTTCCCTGCCAACAAATCTAGGCACTTAAAATTTTAGCCATTGTGGCTGCTTGCAAACATTAAAAAAAACAAACAAAACTGACACTTTAAATTCCATGTGCTCCCATTCCAAGCCCAGTGCATGCCCACAAGAGGCAGCGCATTAGTTGGACCTGGCTCACACAACGTCTGTATAGATCGGGTGCTTCAGTGGAACTTTTCTGGGATTTAATCAGCTTTAGATAAAAGCGTCTAAAAGTCCCGCTGAACCGCCCAGTCTATACAGATGTTGGCTGAGCCAGGTCCAAGTAATGTGCTGCTGCTTCTGGTAAAGTGTGGTGTTTGTTTGTTTGTTTAAATGTCTGCAAGCTGCCCATAATGCTTAAGTGGAAGGACCTTACAGGCTGATTAGGATCTGCTACCTCTCTATATAAAGTTTTTTTGTATCTGTAAAGTGGGGTTAATGAAATTTACCTTACTTGTAAGCCTCTTGAGATTTTACTAATCAAAAGTGCCACTTGAGTTCTACGTGCTCTTGTCTGACAGTTCAAATGCAACTGAACCCAAATGATTTTTTCTTCATCTGAGATTCAGTTTGATCAGTGGTGTAACAAGCAGAGTCAGCACACCAGACAAACCCTCCGGGCTGGGGGGAAGGGGTGCAGCAGTTTTACCCATTCTGGAAACTTCTAAACAGTCCCCAGCCATTGCTTTTAAAAGTAGCAGCAGCAGCCAGGGACTATTTTGGAATTGCCAGCATGGATATACTGCTGGGGCGCAGGCGTTTGCAGGAGTGGAAGTTGATTCTGGCACTCCTCCTAACTTGGAATCTGGGATATGTTCCTCTGTTGCCCACCTCTAGTTATGCTACTGAGTTAAATATACAGCTGTACTAGTTTTTCCATGGCTTTCCCCACAGCCCAAAGCTCCACTGATGTTATACATGTGAACTCTTTTGTGAAGCAGAACAAGGTGTGCTGAAGCAACAGATTCTTAAGCAAGCATTCCACCATAGTTTTGAAAGTGTAATTTATCATCCTTGCCATCTTGTACCATTAAAAATAAAAGTATTTAACTGGGTATCTTAAGGACTTGGAAATGAAAGAAGGCAACATTTAGCTAAATTACCAGCATTTGGTATTTTTAGCTTAATATCATACAGTACTGGTTTAAATGGTTTGCTTATGTACAGATTCTGTTACATCACTTTGCACCCCCATCATTAGAGAGAAGAAATAAATTGTAAGAAGACAGCAGTTTTTTTCCTAAATGTTTTCATGGAGATTATATTAGTTGCTTAATTCAGTAAAACTGCCATTTGCTAATGGAGTTTGAAGTTTTCAAGCAAAAAAAGAAAGAAAGAAACTTAAAAAAAAAAAAGGGGGGGGGGGAGGGGGAAGAGAAAGGACAGAAAGAAGAAACCCCAAACAGAATCTTTTACTTGGTCCTGCTCAGTCTAGAATTTCAGGAGAGAGAGGAAAAGGTCTGGTTATCCACAGCCAGATGCATTGTTAAAAGTTCATACTATCACTTTGACATTTAGAATAGGACTCAGTGTCTTTGTAAATTCCTCTTCGTATTACCATTGTAGGTCTCTGAGCTCAGACCGTTTCACAAACCATAACATTTTTTAGTGAGTGATTGATCTGTATTATATGTCCTAGCCATCAGAAGAATCTTGGGATGTTGCTTGTATAAACTGTAATACAATCTGATGCTGAGCATTTGGTTACAGACTTTCATAGACCTATTGGCGATACTCAATCCTCCTGGATTTGGGAATAGAGCTTATCTGATACCTGCAAAAAAAGCTCTTCATTTTCTCTGTTCCCCACTTAAATAACTCAACACATCTGGTAACACTGTAGGATCATTGTCCTTTCAGTTCCTCTGCAGTTCATATTGCTACAATATTTCTTAGATATCTGGTTACCTAAAGGGCAACATGATTTTTTTTTTTTTTTTTGAGAGAATGTTTTTGTAGGTCTTACAAATTAAACCCTATGCATCACAAGAAAAAACATACTATTTAATCAGCAATGTTTCTGAAGTACTGGAGGAGGGGGCAAGCACACACACACACACACACACACACACACACACACACACACACACACACACACACACACACACACACACACACACCCCACATGTAAAAAAGGTTTGCAGTAAAGTGAAAGCTAGCATAAGAATGTGTTTTTATTATCAAATAATGTATGCCTAAATGTAGAAATACCTTTCTGTTAGGGGCTTTATCATTTGGTTTAATGTCTTCAATTACAAGAATGATAAAAACTGAAACCAAATCCTTTAATTCAATAAATGCTGGGCTGAATTTTAGGAAGCAAAGTGGGGGAATCAGATATAGAATCATATGTATAGGAAATTAAACATTCAAGAAATTAGAACTTGATGAACAACTAAAGGGCTAGCCTTAAGGTGTGCTTATTTGAAATAGCTGCATTTAATTTTACAATAAATCCCAGTATTTTGTTCCAATTAAGATAGTTCATGGACACAGCTCTAAATTGTACAGTAGTTGTAGTGAGACCATGGACTACTTGTTTTACATTCTGGATCAAGTTCAGATTTTTAGGCTTCACTTGAATAAAATAAAGAGTCTGAACCCTGAAGATAATACAGATTGATAAATCTGATTTAAACATTCCCATGTTGCAGACGGGTTCAGTGTATGTACAGCTGACCCTCAGGCCATGCACTAAATACATCCACAGTGCATTCCCAGAATGCCCAAATACCAAATGATCACATTTTAAAGGTTAGCTTTCTATAGATTCTGACTTTTCTGTATTAGCCATGAAGATTAGAATTTTAACAGCTCCCAATGAGGGATATTGTGAAGTGTCTACTTGGCAGTAAAAAAACAAAACTAAGCTAAAAATCCCAGAAGTATTGTCTCAGTTATGAACTGGGATTTAGCAGTGCTGTGTATATCCTTGCCAGACTACACTCTAGTTCATTCTCTTAAAAGTGTATATACATTGATTTTTTTGTTTATATTAACTTAAATCTTTGATGGAAGGATGAGGTACTGGCTTAAGGTTCCAGTATGGAAACTAGGATCAGTTTTCTTCCGCATTAGATGGAAAAAACTACTTGGCTAGTTCCTCTTTTGGTAGGTGATACAGTCTTTCAAAGCCACAATCTTGCAAGGGACGTTGTCATGAGCCTTGTAAGCACTCTGGTAACTTCGGTTGTAAGTTTTTAAATATCTTTTAAAAAAATTTTAGATATATAAGATTTTTGTGTTTCTCCTGTTTTCCAGGTTGTGGAGCTCATATCAAGTGCTATTGGTGACTTGGTACAAGGAATATACTATGAAAATTCCACCTTAGAGGTAAGAATCTCAGGTGCTTGCTCTTTATTCGGATAGTTTTAAAACAAATGTAGGACAACAGTAAACAGCATTATGTGTTTTTTCCTGTTGTTTAAAGCATAACTATAATCCTAGCAAGGTTCAGCAATATCTTCACCACGGTGCCTAATTTCTGCTACATTGCATGCATATCTCTAGAATTGGAGGTTTTTAGAATCTTAAGATTTTTTGACTAATAAAAACAAAGGCACTTTCATCAGAGACCCACTTCAGTCAGTAACACTAGTAGGATGACAATCTTTAAAAAAGGGAAAGGCAGGACATATGTCTGCCTGCCCCACCACCCGCTGTGCCAGCCACACACCCCCTGCCTGCCCAGCAGCAGCAGGGGGAACAACTCCATGCTACCACAGCTGGGTGGGCAGGGAGTGCCTCACCATGATGGTACAGTCAGTGTGGGGCCCCCAGGGGCAAGGCAGTATGGTGGGGAGCCCCAAGCCTGCAGCAGGCAGCCCACATCTGCCCCCACCCTGCACACAAATCGGGGAGGCACATGCCACCCATGCTCCCCTGCCCCCTGGATAAGCCACCTGCAGCTCCATACCTCTCCCCACCCCAGCCCCATGTACCGCCCTAGCTGGGCAGCATCCTCAGCCACTCCCTCCCTCACTGTGGGGGCCTCAGTCTGCACCCCCCCAGCCACTCCCCCATAAACTTACCTGCAGGCAGTTGCTCTCCAGGCTGCCTGGCTGTATTTCCCAGCCACATGTATGTGTGCGGGAGTGCATGTAGCACCCCCTGCATCCCACTTCTGGCAGCCCCTCCCCTCTCCCCCCCTCCCCCCAGTGATATTGAAAGTAGTGGACTAGAAATTCATTGTTTAGTATTTAAAGATTTTTTTTAAAAAGTATAGCTGTTTGAAGTTGAACAGAATGGCTGAAGATGTTTCCTCTGGCATCTCTAAACCAATAATAGTGGATGCCAGGGGCAGTAATGAATAGGGAATAGATCACTCTGGATCAGTGCTCTTCTTTTAAAGCATCCATTCCTGCCACTGTTGGAGGCAGAATACCGGGTTCTGTGGACAGTTGGTCTGACCTGGTATGCCACTTCTTATGTTCTTATGTAAACTGTTAGTTGGAGGATACAGGTGGATATATGTAGAGGTTTTGTTAGTTGACAAAATGATTTTCATTCAGCTAGATCAGGGGTGCTCAACCCCTGCCCCGTGGGCCAGATATGACCTACAGCAGTGCTTCTCAAACTATCTGATGTGGCAGACTGGCAATTTTTTTTCCAGCGGGCCAGGGACTGGTGCCTGGTTCAGCCGGTGGTAGCAACTGCGTGTAATAGCACTACACAAATGCGCGACCAGCTGTTTCTTTCTCTTTCCTTACCTCGCATGACGTGACATCACCTGGAGTGTTGGAATGTACAAACTCTGGCGCTATGACATATCAATGTTATGCTTCTGAAAATATATTTCTTTCTTTCCTGGCAACTCGCTGCACACTGGCGACCAGTGGCCGGTCCACGGACCACCACTTTGAGAAGCACTGACCTACAAGACTCTCTGCAGGTCCATAAATTTTGTTATGGAGAGATGGTGGCACTTAACATTGCTGTCTGTCCCCCACCAGCAAATTTCCAAACCCCCACATGGCTGCATCAGGCTGCTGCATTGGTCCCTAGCCCTGTGTGCAGGGATCGGGTCCCAGCCACCTCCACCCCATGTAGTTGGATTGGGCCTTGGCTGAGCTGTTTCCAAGCAGCTGAATTAGGCCCAAGCTGGGCCAGTACCATGTACAGATCCAATCTATGGACTGGATTAGGCTCACAGACTAACCTGGCACCACTCGACTGACCCACAAGGCAAAAAATGTTGGGCACTACTGAGCTAAATGGCTTGTGTGGTTTGCAAATCATGATCTGTGTTTTTTGCAAACCACTGAAGCCAAAATTCAGAGTAGGACCTCACTACTCCTGGATATAACAAGTTTATTTGGTGAGGTGTATGGATGCCCGGTGCTGAGATGCTAGGAGTTGTATTTTTAGACCCTTTTTTCCAAAAAGTTAGTCTTTCATAGACCAACAGAGAATGGTTTACCTGGTCAAAGGAAGTCATTCAGTCTCTTAAGTGTTTTACCTCACTATCATGTTTTCCAAAGATGCATACAAATGCATGGGGCTGCTGGGAAATGGAGTCCAATGACAGCCGTATCCAGCCTACCCCTGTTATACACCCCTATGGTATCATGGTTTTGATGCACTTTGTAGTACATTGAATTAATGCCTGTCCATACCCTATGCTTCCTAAAGTGATTTTTGCTTCCACAGGATGTTAAAAAAAAAAAAAAAAAAGAAAAGCTCAGTTTACTATGATCCTCTCTTAACATTGTATATAATAGGAAAATAACATTTTTAAGTTTCCATTATTATTACCAATTCAGTCACCTAATTGCATGATTTTGCTTTAGGGAGATAATCAGGTGTGTGCAGTTACATACAGCTTATGCTGTTTCTACTTTTTAAAGAAAACCATCTCAGATGGCCATGCTATTCCAGAAACACAAATCTTAAAGGTTCGCTTTAGGACAGGGGTCTGCAGGACTCAAAATCCACTGACCAGATCTGGCCCTTGAAATAGTTTTATCAAGCCTGGGAAGCTAGGATGTTGGCAGCAGTTTGGTGGCAAAGGGATCTGTGGGGGTACTGGGTTGCAAGCAGCAGTCTGCCTTTAGACCAAGCTTTGTTAATTTGTCCCACTAGTCCTAAAACATTACTGATCTTTTAGGAGGCAAGATGACTAGGGGATAATGAGCTATAGAGCTATAGAATGATAATGAGCTATAGAGCTTCTCATATGCAAGCGTTAAATTTAAAATGGAATTCAGGGTTATGAAGACCATGTTGCTGTTTGGTGGCAATTGAAATGAGTTATCTTACTTTTACTCTAAGTCTAGATCTCTTAAATTATAATCACAAGAAGCACCTGGGCTGGCAACTGTTCATCAGCCAAATAGAAGCTGTCTTATTCTCTCATCCCTTTCTGTTAAGTGAGGCATGTGAGTGAGAGAGTGTGGGGGGAATGTGCACTAAGTCTGTGCCTGCTGTACCTAGTATAAAGGAACAGGTAACCAGAGAAATGTAGTCACAGGTTGGCCAAAGCTTTCATAGACACTATATTCAGAATTTTATTTAAAAGGAATCTCATGCTTTTTTTTTTTTTAAATTCATACAAATCTTTGAAATAAACTTTAAAATGTTATTTCCTGTAAGCTAGGCAGGTTTCTATATGCTGCCAAGTCTTAGCTATGACTTCCTTAAAATAGCAGCCTTTTTAAGGGGTAAACTTCCTACAGTTGCTTTTAGCAATGGGGCTGCTTTGCTGTGATTCCATTTGCATTTCTGCTATGTTTCTGATTAATTATGTCCTCTACAGAACTAGAAAAAGTTTTGGGTTTTTTTGGGTGTCTGTCATTTGCAGCAAGTCTCTTGCATTTGACTACATGCTGGGCTGCAGGCCATGACAGAAGAATTCATCCCATCACAGAAGGGCTTGGAAATCTTTGTGTGCTACCACACTTCTAAAGCACTTCACAGGTGTAGATCCTGGGGCAAGTGTTAGGTGTACCAAGGATAGCTGCACAGTGTCCCCCTGTCTTAGTCTGGTTAAATATGCAAAAGAATAATTTTGTCCTGTCTGGCAAGGTTTAGAAGTCATTTTTACTTTACTAAAAAAAATAATTTAAAATATAATTAATATAAATTAGCATACTAAAATAGTGCCTGAAGATTAAACTTCTAATAGGTCATATGTGGACTTGGCAGAATTAAATTTTTATTCTTTTAATAATTTTGACGGCTAAAATCAGTGTTTATCTTTAAGCATTTATTTAAATTTTTATTCATTTAAATTACCAACAAAAAGATATTCCACCCCCTGGATGGGGGAAAAAAAAAAAGACCAAGAAAACACCAAAAAGTGTGTATTCTTTCTAATTGGAGCCTTTCTGTCCACATACCAGTCTCACCAGTCATGTTTGCTGAGTGCCTTGAGATATTATATTAACCTCTCTACTTAGCCTCCTTTTACAATCTCTCTCCAGTTCTCTGCAGCTGAGTTGTCCCACTCGGGCATCAGGAACTCCCTGCCTCAGCTTTGCATGCCTTCCTCCACGGCCCCTGCTTCCAGTCTGCCTTGAATACTCCCCCCACCCCAGGCTTTGGGTAGGGACTGAAGTAGCCTGTTATCTCCTTCCAGCTTGCTTCCCTCTTTAAACAGAACAGCCATCTATACTCTGGCCTGCCATTACCTTCTGTCCTTCCCGCTCTTCTTTGATTATTAATGGTGGAAATAATTTTTCATTGGTTTGTGAGTGTGAGGTGAAATCGGTGTTTACCTATTAAAATAAAATTCTGCCAACCTAGTCATATGCCGTCATTGGTCAAACCCAGATCAAACAAGCTTGGGACTTATTTATTCCTCTGTGACCTGCTCAACCAATTGAGGGACATATTAGGTTTTGTTCATTGTTATGTTATAACATCAAGAGAAGGCTGAGGGGGATCTTGTGGCAGTATACAGATTCACTTGTGGGGGCACAGCAGGGAATAGGAGATGCTTTGTTTACCAGAGCATCCCTTGGAATAACCAGGAACACGGGCCACAAGCTGAAAGAGAGCAGATTTAGGCTGGACATCAGAAATAACTTCTTCACGGTTAGGGTTGCCAGAATCTGGAATGGGCTTCCAAGGGTGGTGGTCTTCAAAAAGAGACTGGACAAGCACTTGGCTGGGGTCACATGACCTCAGCACTTTTTCCTGCCCAGGGCAGGGGGTCAAACTCGATGATCCATTGAGGTCCCTTCCAACCCTAACATCTATGAATTGCTGCTAATTTCCTTTTGCCATTCTGCCAAGTCAGAATCTCATTCTGCATGCATCCATGTCCTGGATATCTTGAGCAGTGGTTGCCAACATACTAAATTATTTGCTGGTCCCGTCCTAATAGCTCCATTTGCACATACTGTGAACAAATCTAGAATATGTACTAAAGTTTTCTGAGATAGGAGTAATGTGCTAATTTACCATGACACCTAGTTTCTAATGTTACACTTTGGTGTGAGGTTTTTTTTTTAATAATAGTGAGTGTATGTATTTCTCAGATTTTGGTTAGTAACATTGTCCATTATGAAGATTCTCCTGAATGCTGAATCTTCTGAATTTTTAATATCTCAAGGCACTTGACGGGTATTAATGAAAAAACTTTACACCTCCTAAAGTAGAGGAAACAGAACTATACCAAGTTCATAAAAGGGGAAAAATAAGATAAAGAGAAGTAAAGTTACTTGTCTAAGGCCAATGCAAGCAAGGCTGTGGAAAATTACAACTTGTAATTTACCTACCAGTTTGTTCTTAGCTTCAAAAATGAAAATTCAGGAATTATTTAAAGGAAAACCATACTGTTTTGCTCAGTCTAAGAATAGGGTGAATATAGGGTCTCATGCTAGAAAGAACTGGCTTGATGGAGTATAATTTTTAGCAGCGGAATGGGAGTGCTATGTAAGCCTCTAACAATTTCTAATGTAGTCTATTAACAGCCAGAAGAAAAAATTAAAATATTACTTTTAAATATGAGTTCTGAACAATGATTAAGTCATCATCTTAAAAGTACAGGGGGGGGGTTTCATGGCAGGCATTGTTACCTGTTGAACTTTGACTACTGTGCTGATCAAAATGGGAGTAGTCTTTCTTTAAGACTAAGTAGAAACAGTCAAAAAGCCCAAGGCTTAACTAATTCAATATCTGCAGGTTTCTGTAAACTGCCTAGAAGATTAAACTGATTAGAAAATGAACTGATGTTTACTTTTCAAACCCAAAAAGCAGCCAGAGGGGTCTATACCAGGAGTTGAGGGGGTGCTAGAGCACACCTCCCAGTCTGCTGGCCACTGCAGAGAGCTGGGAAATAAACGATTTCCCCCCTTCCCCTTCCCCCCGCCACTCCTTCAGTCTCTAGCTAGCTAAGGAGGGGGCATGGGGGGAAATGCCCCACCACTGGACCCCCAACGAGGGTCTCCCCAGTGCTGGGGGAGGGGCGAAGCCCCCAGTGGGGCATTTCTTCTCCTCACTTCCCTTCTTCCCCCCACTTACCTCCCCCACCGAGCCAGGAGTTGGGCCAATAACATGGCCGTGCCCCCTCCTTGGCCTGGGGGCTGGCTGAGGGAGTGGGGGGGATGCCTCCCCCCCAGCTCTGGACCCCCACTTGGGCTGTGATGGGCACAGGGGGAAAGCCCACAGTGGGGGCCATTTTTCCTCCCTACGCCCTCCTCAGCTGGCCCGTCAGCTGGGGAGGGAGCATGGCCAGGTGATCGCGCCAGCTCCTGGCTCAGGCGGGGGGAGTTAAGCCCCCACTATGGGCTTCCTTGCAGCTGGGAGTTGGGGAGATCATAAAGCCACGTGTCTACCTTGACTGGATGGCTGGCTGAGGAGGGTGTGGGGGGAAAAAATGCCCCCTGCTTCCTCCCAGCTCCAGACCCCAAGCTCGCTGTGCCAAGTGCAGGGGGGAGACTGCAGTGGGGGCCATTCCCCCCACTCCCTCAGCCAGCCTGCTGGCCAGGGAGGAGCATTGGCTGGGTGATTGCCCTGGCTCCCAACTGTGGGAAAGCCCACATTGAGGGCTTTACTCCCTTGGCTTGAGCCAGGAGCCAGGGCACTGACCCAGGCATGCCACCTCCCTGGCTGGCTGGCTAAGGAGGGAGTGGGGCGGCGGGGGCGGGAATGGCCCTTCCCCCGCATTCCAAGCCCCTCAGCCAAGCTGTGCGCAGCATGGGGGCGGGGAAGTGTGGAGCCTGAAGTGGGGGCTTTACTCCCCCCACCTGAGCTGGGAGCCAGGGTGATCACCCAGCCATGCCCTCTCCCCAGCTGGCAAGACAGCTGAAGGGCAAGACAGCTGAAGATCAAGTGGGGGCGGAAGTGGCTTCCCCTCCCCCCTTCCCATCCAAACTCCCAACCAGACTGTGCCTGGCATGGGTGGGGCAGCCCACAGTGTGGGGCTTTATTCCACCCAGCCCAGCTGGCAGCCAGGCTGATTTCTCCCTCCCAAGGAAGGGGTGAGGCTAGGGGAATCCCTCCAGCTCCTGGTTTCTGGGGGTGGAAAGGCCTCTGCTGACAGCTGAGCGTGGGCCATCCCTGCTCCACTGGAGCAGACAGCACAACCCAGGGCTGCACAGCATCCTGGGATGCTGGAGGACTGTAAGTTAAGTTGAATCAGGAGTGGATCTGGGACAGAAGTTCCTTAAACCGGTTTGACCTAAATCAGTTAAGTTTGGCTGATTACTACATTCATCTAGTTTTATCTTAAACCAGTTTCAGCCATTTGGAAAGAGATTTAAGTGCACTGAATTTCTGTTCTTTTACAGGTTTATACTGGTTCATGATCACTTCAGCCGATTTATGTACAACTTCTGTCCATAGCCTAAATGCTCTGGATAATACACCTTTTAAAGTGAAGATAAATAAATGCTCAGTGATGCTCATCTGCCTGTGGAGCAGAGAGGCTGGGAAGAATTGGGCTGCAGCGATTTTACTCTCTTATTTGGCCACTGGCCTTTTTGACAAGAACAAATTTAAAGGGAAAGTTGCATTATTTTTTCTTTTCAGCTCTGGGCATTATAAGCACCTGGCTTGCTTTTCAGAGTTTTACTTAAAAAGATTGGTCAACTAGCTTCAGAGTAGAATTTGAAAGTAACCTGCCTTCCAGCAGGGCAACAAGGGCCCACCACACTCAAGCATTTATTAATATGCCTCTGTTGTGGAACAAGAAGAGAACGAGAGAAATGTTTGAATTGGATCTGAGAGCAGCTGCAAAGAGAAACTAAATACTGAAGCAGAGAGAAGTGGTTGGCTGTGTTAGGCTGACGTTAGGCAGAAGGCAGGGCAGTGTGGCACCTTATAGACTACCTCTTTGATTTTCATTTGGTGTGCTGCAGCACCTGGCCCCCATGCCAGGAGGTAAGGGATCATTCCTCATCCCTCCCAGTGCCAGGCACCCTAGCATTGCACAAACAAGCAGTGCCCCGAGCTGCTCCCTGCCCTCTGACGGCTCCTGTGCTGGCTCCCAGGAGTGTGCTGTGCTGTGCTGTGCTGTGTGCACAGATGGACAGACAGTGGCCATGGGACTGCAGGGCTGTACCTTTCAGCCCAACTTGTCTCCCATCCCTTCCCACCCCTTCCTATGCTCCCAGGGCTGGTGGGAGGGGCATGTGGCTCTGATCTGCCAGCTTTGAAGCCTTGGAGGAGCAGTGCTTGCCCCATCAGGTACAGACTAGAGATAAGGTAGATAGTCACAAAAAGGGCATAGTAGGGGATGGTCTGGCTTTCCACCTTCCTCTACGCGCCCATCACTTGGCACCAGCTAGATTGTAGTTCTTTCTCAACCTGGGTGCCCCTAAATTCTGAAAAAAATTTAAGGATTTTCTTGAGACTAAAAAGGTTGAGAACCAAAGTTCATATGTCTCTCTGACTGAATTAGTCTATAAGGTACCATCTGCACTGCCTTCTGTCTAAATATTGAAGTGTAAGGTATGGCGGGGAGCATAAATTGAAGAAATAATAGGTCTATAATATCATTTTCTACTTTTAATCATTCAGGCTAGTATGAACTACTCTTCCCATTCTGAACTTATTTTTGTAATGAAAAGAGATGTGTTGTTTTTTCCCAGCCATTTTTTTAAAATGTGGGTTTTTCTTTTGTTTCAGAGTCATGATAAAAATATTAAAGTACTCCAGGGTATGTTTTATTGGCCCATTTGCACTCACCCTTCTTCCTCACAAAGCACTGAAGGCATGTATTAATAGACCAATAAAACATGCCCTGTCATGTCCAACCAGCAGTAAGACATCTGTTAAAGCTTGCATCAATCAAATGCAGGTTATTTTGCAAGTTAACTGTATTCCTACTGTTAGGGAGAGATCCATAATTTTATATCTGGTTCTCTATTTATTGTTGTTGTTGTTGTCGTTATTTTATTATTATTATTTTCTCCTTTTATCTTTTTTGTGTGCGATGCTGTCAGATCATCTGATTAAAACTCAAATGTTGAGACAATTCTAAATGAAAATATACTAAGCATGTTGTGGATTGTCTCAATACTAATCAAAATTAGACCACAGTTTAATTTGTAAATCAATCACTCAGTTTGATCAGGTTGTGCAGGAATAATCTGGCAAAGGAGTTGTTACTCTGTATCTAGATAATTAAGTTATAAAATGCTCCAAATTTTTTATTCAAAAGATGTGACTTCTGGTGCTACCCATTTTTTCATGATATGTATTTATGTAGTTACTAGCTGGTTCTTTCCTAGCGGGACAGATAAAACAGTTGAGCTATTTTAAGATGGTGCCTTGAAGGGCATAAATTTTAAGTGCTAGTTTGTATTAAGTATATAGAAATGTTTGCCACCATAGATGTGCTAAAAGGCCATTCCTAACAGCAATAGGTAGTAAACAGCTTGGAGCAAAACACGTAATGATCTTATAGAAGAGTTTTCTATCTCTCATTGCCTCTGAAGTTTATTTCTGCGGTTTAAGCACTGTCCAAGAAAGCTTAATGGCTATGAATCTCAGCAAGCCAATTTCATTTTAAAATCTAAATGGTAAACATGTTTATAAAACAAAAACATTTTTACTGACCCTTGTGTTTGTAAATGGGGATATCAACTTGAAGGTTTGCCATTTGCAATTACAATGCTGCAAAATTAATTTTTAAAACTTAAATGGTTTACAGTTATTCATTGTGAAAAGTGGCTTGATTTTTCATACTACTATGGTAAAGAGAGAACAAATATTTTACACAAAGTAGTCCACATGGTACTAAATCCACTGCTAGGATTTTGTGTATTTATGAGAGTTATTTTAATTTAACTCACAAAAATTGCTGGATTGAAAGGTTCGGCGTCCAGTGTCTTCCACGAGTTCACCTATTTCTGAGAGGTTTACCTTTCCCAATGGGAAGGGTGTGTCATTCTCTTGATTCTTTTTTTTTTTAGTGGCTTTTTCTCACACAGCAACAGTAGTGCCAATTGTGCTCTGACTTGTTTCTTAAGGCTAGAAATAGGTGTCATCAAACGGAATGATTCAGCTGTGCTGTGATGTCATGGCCAGGGATCCTGGTTTTCTGTGATAAAAAATCATAAATTCTCTGCTAAAAAATTGCAAATTCTCTGATAAAAATCCCAAAATCCGTGGTTAAAATTAAATGCCCCCCCCCCCCCCCGCTGGTGTCCCTCCCCCCCAATTCCCCATCCCTGCTTGTGCCCTTTGCCCCCCACCCACAGCCCCTGCCCCCCAGCCTTGCTGGAGGGGGCCCCCAGCTGCCAGGGTTATGGGGCCAAGGAACCAGATCCGCATGCCCCTACCCCCAGTGGAAGTCAGCAGCTGCTACAGCAGGAGCATGAGCTGGCTCCCTGTCCCTCTGCTGCCTAATGCAGGCTTGGGCAGAGCCAGCTCCTAGTGGCAGCATGCACTCCTGGGGAGCAGGGGGGATCTGCACCCCCCAGATCTGTGTGGGGGGTGGGGGCAGGGCGGATGTGCACTGCCCCCATACACACAGAGGAAGTGTGGCCAGGGCAGCGGCAAGTGTGGAGCTTGCAGCGGCAGGCAACTTTTGCTTGTGGCCCTGCTGTGCCCTGCCGCGCCAGTCGCACACGCTGCACTCTGGAGAGCCTGGGAGAGGGCAGCAGGGTGGGAATCACAGCCTTTGTGACTAAGGGGTTGCATCTGGCCGGGCACTCCAGTTGGCAGGGGCATTGCAGCCTACCTGCTCCCAGCCAGAGTGCTTGGCTGGCTGGAAAACCCCACAGCTCCACGCCAACTGCAAATCCCCCCTCCCGCCCAGAGTGTCCAGCCAGGGAGTGCCAAAGCTGGCTGGGGGCTGAGGGAGCGGGGAGTTTTGCAGCTGGCCAGGAACGGTAGGGGTTTCCAGCCAGCCGAGCACTCAGAGGCTGCAAACCCCCTCCGGACTGGAGTGCCTGGCTGGCTGCAAACCTCCCTGCTCCTCAGCCCCTAATCGGCTTCCCCCTCAGCCCTGCCCCATGACCCCCAAGCCCCATTTACGTCCAGCAAGAAGAGTGAGCTTGAAGCAGCTTCTGGTAAGTGTGTGTGTCAGGCCCTGCCCTTCCCCCTCCTGGTTTCCCCATCCCTTTTGCAAACAGCTCCCGGAGGCTGGGGCTCTGCCAGCCTGCAGAGCTCTTCACAAAAAGGGGGAAATCCGTGGGTTTCTCTTCTAAAAGAGAAAATCCATGTTTTCTCTGTTTTTTCATGGGAAACGGAAAACCAGGATCCCTGGTCATGGCACACCTGATTTGCTTCACTGGTCAAAACACACATCACTCCTTGTCCTGCCCCTGATGGTGCTGAACAAGGAGTGACATGATCTCTTCACTTTCCCCACTCTGGCCCATTTGTTTGGAGACCGCCGGGTGTTCCCCTACCCAGCCAGCTGGCTGAGCTGATAAAATGCCACAAGGTGATAGACATCCACCGTAGTAAAGCATCAGAGTCTATTACTGGTTTTGGTTCCGTCACTGATTTTTCTGTTGTAGCCCAACAAAGAGTAAGGCCTCCTATTTGCTCAGCATTTGTGCCATCTTAGTGTTTAAGGCAGCACAAATGAGAAATCAGACAATGTCTGTTTCCATCTTCGAGATCTGAAGTATATAGGAAAAAATGGAAAAAGCTTCTCTGACTAGTATCTGCATTATTTTAGCTCCCATATAGTGGTACATATAATCAGACATTTCCCTTTAGAGCATGCTTCCTTCTGTGATGAGTGGATTTTCATCCTCTGTGTTCAAAGTATCAGAACATTGCACTGCCTTTTCCAACCTAAAAATTTGACTTGTATTTTGTATGCCTAGATTTTCAAATAAATTCCAAAGTTATGTAAAAGTTTTGGTAAAGTTTTCTTTTGTATAGGTAAGTTATATAGGTTTTGGCCAAAAGGCATGTCTTATATTTGTTACTCAGGAAAACTAGCATTTTAAGTTACTGCAATTGTTTTAAGCATTTGAACACAATGATTTCATGAAGTTACAATATAACCAATATGACGACAAGTCAAGTGGGAGTTAAAATAAGTAATTACAAAAGTACTATTAGAACTGCATTCATCATGCAGGAAACTTCAATAAGTGACTCTCTGAGTAAGTTGGTTACAAGTAAAAGAAACTAAGAGTAGCATCCTTCGACAGCTTGTTTGGAAATTTCTTTTAAAATTAAATATATTTGAGTGAAAAAATAAATATATTTGAGTGAAAAAGGATTAAGCATTTTTTGTTTCTAGTACAGCTGCTTGTGCATCATTTTTGACTTTCTGCCAGTCATGAAAACTTGTATGTATTCAGAGATGAACTAAGATATTACAACACAAATATTATAGTAAAATGAGACCTGACTAAAGTTTAATCTTGACTTGGTAAATTGTTATCACATATAGTGCAAACATGTGGTTTTCCCATTCTTTTCCCCTTCCTCATATAAATTAATGGTGTGTCTGAAAGCAATGGAATCTTGATACATTGTTTGGTTACTTGGTATTGCGGAATTCTGCTAGTTTTCCCATCAGTCTCGTATTATCTTCTCCCTTGTAATGCAGCGCTCGGCAGTATCCACAAGGGAGGAAGATTAGAACTGAATGGAGGGATTTCATTTCGTTTGCTACCAATTTCATGACAGATAATACCTTGCTAGAAAATTATGGGGTCACAGATTTAGTTCTTATTCATTTCTCACTAATTTAATTGAAGTAACTTTGGGGGCGAGGGGCTTGTTAGCTTTCTAATTTCTTTTCTCATTTTACATTTAGGCTCAATCTGAGCTATAGAATTAAATGCGTTGAGAAATTAGGTTCAGTATTTAAGTTTAGAAGCTTTCTCTCTGCCTATTCATTTATCATCTTTGTTTCTTTATTTTATTCTTATTCTTTGTATCTGAATTTTATCTTAAGAGTGCCTCCAGAGGGATTTTTTAAAAGTTCAAGGCCATTTTAAAATTTCTTTGCAGTGTATAAAAAAGGCAAGACTGTTGCATATTTTTACAATTATATTTGTTATATTTGTGTGTAATATACATACACACAAACACTAGATAGAACCTGTATTTCTTTGAAATTCTATATATGTATATGTGTGTATACACACACTCTCTATATAATGTGTGTATACATACTGTATAATACTGTGTGTGTATACTAGATAGAACTTGTATTTTTTTTTAAGTGTGTGCGTGCGTGCGCATAATTTAAAAGAAATACAGGTTCTATCTAGCGTTGAAGACCGACTGAAAAAATTATGATAATGCTGCATGAGCCAAGAGAGTTAAAATTGAATAATTGAGAGGGAAACCTATTATTAGACAGGTTGTTTAAAACTCCTGTTTTTTTAGTTAGTCGAAATTATATTTTAATAAACTTTCTGAATTAAAACCTCTGTTAAAAGTTTAACATCCTTCACTCTGTTTAAGGTGGTAAAGTTCACAAGAATAAAATCCATCAAAATCTTCCACGGAAGATCAGACTTCACATTTCTGATATTTGATATGCCTTTGAGAGAGAGGAGGGGAAAAAAGTTTTCATACCTTCCTTATTTTTAAGAAAGAAGCAATTCAGATGCATCTCTTAAATATTTATACTGTCTTCTCATTAAAATGTCATGTATTAATAATAGGTTATTCTTAAAAATAACTTGCATACTCTATATATTAATAATAGAAAAGATTGTACTGTGGCACTCAATGTAATCATATAGTAACTTCACATGTCACTCATTACAAGTACCACTGCCTGCTTATTTAAAACTTCCAGGTTGTCTTTCGCATCCATCTGTGAGAGGTTTTAGTGAAAATACCAAAAACATTTTTCCTAGTAATTCAGTGAAAGCATGATTATAATATCCACTAATGTTCATAATATTCTGAATCAATTCCGGTAAGGAGGCCCTGATGAGCTTCATCCAGGGTACTAAAGGAACTGGCAGAGGAGATCTCAGAGCCCTTGGCAATAATATCTACCAAGTTGTGGGAGACGGGTGAGGTACCAGAGGACATAGTGAGCCTCTTTTTGCCTTAGAAAAAAGAAAGGTGGACCTAGGTAACTCTAGTTCAGTTAGCCTTACCATGTTACCCAAGAGATTACTGGAGCATATCATAAGGAGGTCCATTTGCAAGCATCTGGAGGAGAAAAGGCTGATCTCAGGCAGCCAGCATGGGTTTACCTTGAACAAATTGTGCTAATCTTTACTTCGGTGGATGTGAAGGGGGAATTCTGTAGATATAGTATATCAGGACTTCAGCAAGGCTTAAAAGCCCCACATTAACTTCTTATAAACAAATTGAAGAAATGCATGCTAGACAACACTGTTACAGGGTGAATGGACAACTGGACTAATAGCTACAAACAAAAAGTAATTATAAATGGATCCATGTCAGAATGGCGGGAAGTTTCAAGTGGAGTCCCAGAGGGGCCTGTCCTGGGCCCAGTGCTGTTCAGCTTTGTTTAATAACTATTTGAATGCTGGAATAGAAAGCTTCTCAAGCAAATGTTCAGACAACGTGAAACTGGGAAGACTTGCAAACACAAAGGACAAGTGTGCATTTTAGAAGAATCGTAACAGATTGGAAAGTTGGGCTGGAGCTAACCAGATGAACTTCGGCGCTGACATGCAGGGTGCTACTACTCAAGAAGAAGAATCAAAAACAAATACAAAACGGGTGAAAACTGGCTGCATGGCAGCACTGTAGCAAAGGATCCAGGAGTCTTGGTGGATCACATACTTGATATGAGTCAGCATGGAGCTGGGAAGAAATATTTCCCTCCCTTCTGTTGCTACATGTCAGGTTTTTTCTGCCTTCATCAGAAGGTTTCAGTGTTGGCTACAGTCAGTGCCCCAGTGCTGATGCTCCTGCCAGGACTAAAATCTGGAGGTTATTGGTTAGAGGGTCTTGCCCCTCTTCTTAGGGTCACACCAGTCCACCACATATTTAGTCAGAAAGGAAGTTTATCCCGTGGTCAGATTGTAGGGGTTTGTGGCAGTGGGGGTTTTGTGGAGATTTTCACTTTCCTCTGTAGGGGGGAACCTTTCCCTCTCCCTTGGATCTCTCAAGTACATTTTAACAACCCTCACAGTAGCAGGACATTGACTGCTGTTGTCCCCCTGCTTTACCAATGGTGTTAAGGTGCTATGCCTTGTGGTTGTGTGACAGGGTTGATTTGTTTAGTTCGTTAGCAGTAGATTAGAGAAGGATTTGCATGGGATAGGAATGAGCCTGCCTCAGGCAGAAGGTCGGACCATGTGACCTCCAGAGGTCCCTTCCAGCCTTATTTTCCTATGATTCAATGTGTAACAATTTGGAGGCAGGCCTATAGAAATGTCACTGAAATTATTTTTGGGGGAGCTAGAAATTAAAAGCTGTGTCAGCTTCAGCAAGTAAAACTTGCTGTGACACTTATGTTTTCCATCGCTTCAGTGAAGAACACTACTTACAGAAGTGATTGGTTTTACCTAGTTTATTGATGTCCAGACTGTTTGGCACTCATGTAATATTAGCAACATTGGTAATTTCCTATATTTGATAGTTACAGTTGTAGCTTGTTCATTTTAGCTTTCATTTCATTTTCAGGAGACCCGTCTTACAGATGATATTGGAATATCAACTTGGACAGAACAGATTTTCCTATCCCATAGTGCCTTGCTGGCAAAGAGCTGTAAGGCTGCAATGGAATTGGCAAAGCATGATGCAGAGATCCAGAAGATGGCATTTCACTATGGAAAGCACATGTCTATGAGTCATAAGGTATGCCCTTTCTCCTTTCAGTATTTTAAATACTGAAACAGTTCATGAGAATTTTCTCTAATGTCTCTGATTCTCACTTCTGTTTGGTCTTCTTTATCTCAGACCAGACGACACTACTGACCTTTATCTAGCAGGTCAGGGTTGCAAAAGATTTTGTTTCACTTGGGCAAGGAGGGTGATTTTACTACATTTGTCAAAAGCAAGCTTTGCTGGTATAACCATTCACACTAAGGGAAGACTGCCAAGGTAATTTACTGGTGGTATCCTACACCAGTAAAACACTGCTAGTGTAGTTACAGAGCATTAATGTTTTGCAAATGCTTTAAAATTAATTAATTCATAATTATCTGATGTAAACAGTGTGTATAACGATCTGATTTTTATGCAGTCACTGTTTATAAAATATTCAGTATGTCAGAAATGAAATATTGCATCAGCTCCAAGAAAACAGAATATATGCTTCTACCATCCACAGCTGTGAAACACAGCATCCTTCCCATGACTGCTCACTTTCTTATACCAACAACCCTCTTTTCACCAGCTACTCCCAGTTGTTCCAGCCCCATTCCCCACTAGAGCAAACTCTCCTTTTGTCTGTTTGTCTCTGTAGCCTCTGAACAACCCCATTCCTCTCCACCGTGGAGCTAAAAGTCAGGGGATGGAGGTGAAGTACATCCATCAAAACTGCAGGCGACAGTTTAGGAATAGGGCTGGTGACTTGGAATTGGAACTGGCTGATGGGCTACGTGGTCCTGGGGCTCTCTGTTAATTCAACAAAAATGTTTTGATCCTCCCTTCTAGATACACCTGGACCTTCAGCCATTTATTAAAGGAAATTCTACTGACTCTGTGACCTTCAGTTTAAATTCTGCTCCTGCAGTCCTGCATCAGGAGTTCCTTGGAAGGGAGGCATGGATTAAGCAGATTAGAGAGGTAATTATAAATTTCAGTTTTTCCATACATTTTAATTTTATCATTCATTTTCTTCCAGGCTCTGGAAGGTTACAGCTTATCAGTGTTGCATATGTCTCTTCATAGAGATAATCTTGTAATGCGTAGGTAAAGGTCATATATACAAACAAAACTGCCCTCCCCAGCCCTTCATTGTGTTTATTTGCCTCCCTTTGAAGATTCTCTCAGCTCTTTGAATGTGGCCCTCTCTTTCCTTCTAGTAATTCCTTAACAGGGTAAGGTAATGGGAGAAGATGACTGTACTGCTTACTTCCATGTGTTTGTATTATGTAGCACAGTAGGGTTGGGGTTCATGAATGGATTTTCTATATGCTACTGCAGTATATGTTAGTAATGATGCAAGAAGGCCACCCAAAAGACCAAGACTAAGTATATAATGTAGTGACTCTACCTCAGTACCTCAGTCAGGCAGATTCCTCTTATCTAAACAGTCTTAGGAAACATACTTAGGAGCTCCTCCTTTAGTTGCGTGGGTACCTCCGGTAGGAAGATTTTTGGTAATGAATGATGTCTTGTGGTGGAAACATTTTATTGCTGTTGATTAGGAAGGATTACATTCTCACTGACATCCTGCCACACTTTTAGCTTCTCTCTTTTCAAGGAGTCTCAGAACAGCAGAGACTGCTATTGCCTGAAGAAGGGTGACTGCGCCCAAAAGCTTGCTAAGAACTTAATTCCAACTACTCATTTGGTCTAATAAAAGATGTCACATCTACTCAAAGAACCTTGCCTGCCTGTCTCCTATACTTTGTTCTCCTTTGTGATGACTTCTTCGTGTCTGTAAATGGAATGATCTATGGACACAGAAATGAAGTAAAATTTATTTGATCAGAAACAGTAAAATTGTACATAAATTAGTCCTGAGAGGCAATTCAAGAGATGAGAGAGAGCCCTGCCATAAATTTAAAAGCAAGTTCTGTGTAGAAATTTTCACTCAAAATGGGATCTCTACTGCTCTCTATTCTGCTCCCTAACATAAAGGCAGTACTGTAGGGCATAGGCCAAGGAGATAGGGGTTATGGGTATTGCATGCATGACTCTGGTTCAGAGTTTGCCTTCATGTGTTTCTGGCAAAAGTTATCATCCCAGTAAAGAGGAATGTCAGACAGTCTCATAAGAGAATGTAACCTTGCTTTTGTGAAGGAAGAAATGTATTACTATATTTTCTTGTATATAAACTGCACCCCTGCCCTTAAGTCAGCTGGGGAAAAGTGGAGTGCACATTGTGCAAAGAAAAGGGTACCAATGAGTCCAGAAAACTGGGGGAGAGGGCCAACTGCTTTGGCTCTGGGAGCCACAGAAATTAATCCTGCCACTGCTCCCTCCTTCCCTCTCTACTCACTGCTGCAAATGTCCAAACCCCTGGGGAGCTTCCCTCTCCAGCTACACACCAGATCAGGACAGTGCATGGGGCTCCAGAGCCAGCTAATAGCCCCACCGCTGAGCCCCTGTGCCAGCATGCCATACCAGCCCTGCCACATTAGTCCCAAAGTCAGTGTGCTGGATCAAGCCCTGGCACATGGACCCCAAGCCCTGGACACATTAGATCTCTAGTGCTTACCCATAATAAGATTTCTTTTTCCTTCTTGGGGCCTTCCAAAGATAGGGTGTGTGTTTATATTTGGGGGTGTGTTATGTGCAAGAAATACAGTATTTCTAACCAAATTTTAAAATCAGAGAATGGTAACACAGCAAATGGCTGACTAAAGAATCTTGAACTTGTCTAACTTCAGCACAAGAGTAGTAAATGTTTGAGTGCATAAGGATTGGATGAATGTTTGAGAAGCTTTCATAGATTGTGTTGGGATCCTGCCATCCTCTTCTAATTTCAATTTCTCTTATGCAGAATCCAAAATAGGTTGCAGAATTTCAGCACTGTTGTCTGTCCACTTGATAATTCTTTTTACATCAAAAGTGACATTGTAGAAACACTACAGAAATTCTAACTGAAAGAAAACAGAGTAGTGTTGTTTTTTTCAGGCAAGCAGTTTGTATTTCTACTAGGTGCCATTATACCAAAATACCAAATGGAAGATCTTCTCAAGCAGGGATCAACAAACTATGGCTTGCTAGATCCAGCCTGTAAAGAGATTGGATCCAGCCTGCAGTAGTCTCCTGCAGCCAGTGGGGCACCTGGGGGCTCATGGGAGTTGCATCCCAGTGTCCCCAGTTTCCTTTTGTAGGCATCATGGCAAAGGAGAATTTTAAAGAGGGATCTGAAGGATGACAATGAAGATCAGCTCTTTCTCCTTCTCTCTATAATTAAAAATTAATCCAGTTATCTTCAATTCTCTTTCTCTTCCTGCTTCTCTTTCACTTTAATCTCTCCTCAGTTTATTGACAGGCTGACTTTTTTTCTCTCCTTTTCCCTCCCTTCTACAAAAATTAGCCCTTTTTTCCAAACCTGTGGACTCTTAGCAGCATTTCTTCAAAAGTGTAGTCACCACTTCTGTTTCCCCAATTCAGCACTCAATTCTTCTCCTTAGTTACCATACTTGTCCTTTTGGCTGCTCTGTCTGTAGCAGCAATCTGCTCCCTGGAGTAGTTTGTGAGGGAGTGATTCCATTGTACATTCTTTGGGTAGGAGGAAGAATTCCAGGACTCCTGGGGCTTGTGGCCTTGCCTAGGCTAGGCTAAAGGCCAGGAAATCTTTCCTTTATATTCCTGAGGTAGGAGCTGTTAGTGGCATAGTGTGGTTAATGATAATGCTGAGTTTAGGTATGGGAAGAAGTTTCAGGGTGGGTGACCAGGAGTGTTCTGGGTCTGGCATTAGTAGCCATTGACCAAGAAAAAAATAGGCAAAAAACACTTGTTGAATATAAAAAATGTACACAAATTGTACAAAATGCACGCACTTTTCTATGTAACCTTGGGACAAAATTCAGGGTGTTTTGCATTCTAGTATGTCTTGCCTTCGCTCTGTTTGTTTTTTCTTTGGATACACACAATGTTCTTCTGAAGATGTAAGAAAGCAAGGTTGTCTTATGTTTTAATAACTGGTTGCATATACATGATGCAGGCAGGGAGGGAAATGATGACTCTGTATGTGCACATGTCATTCCAAACCAAAACACAGCTGGTTAGGTCTAAATTTGAGGTTTGCCAGCTTTGACATTCTCATTGGCATAATCTCTTTAAAAGAAGTCTATAAATTTCCTCTCTATACCCACAAAAGCTGTTACTGTACGGGCTTAGTTCTCTCTCTTTTGAAACTATTATTGATTTTGTTTGTTAGCTCTAATTCCTTTGTTAGTTGACTGAAGTAAACTTGTACCAAGGGTGTCCTATTTTCAGTCTGTTTCAGCAACAGATTTTTTTGTAAGATATTACTATTTTAAAATATTTTAGGCACTCAGAGATGCAGCTGCTTTCTTTAGAGATCTCTGTGCTGAGACTGTCAGCTGGTAAAATTCAGGTTCTAGACCAAGTTGATTGTTTTTAAAATACTATTTCAAATATACCATTCATTCTTAATTTTTTTTTATTTCCACAGGAGTGATCTAGAATAGATGCCATTTTACATTTAATCTTTCTTTTTTATGTCTTAAGGCACAAGGTGCAGGGAGTATATTGGATTACATGAAGGTGGGTAAATTACAGTAAGGCTTCTTATATTTGTTCTCTATTTTTTTTTTTGTTTTTTTCAGGTAGTTGAGATTCTTCTTCTTTATTATAATCAAATATTTATCTGAGACATTTTAAGTTTTATAACAATCTCCTCACTTGGGAGCTGTTATCAGATTAGATCACTGATCTATCTAGTCCTGTTTCTTTCTGTGATAGTACCAATAGTATGCCTTGGTATTCCAAATGAATGTCTTCATATAGGGAGCAAATGATATTAAACTTTTACACTAAGGATATGAACAAAGGAAGGAAGGATGTTAATTTGTAGAGTGCTAACCACTTTATGGTAAATGCCTGTTTTCATTGTAAATATGAGGCATCTTATCTTGCTTCTTCAGGGGTAAACTACCTTGCATTAACCATGGGTTAGGAACATATACCTGGGCAGCTGCCACATAGTGGCTATTGTGCTGTCAGTTTGCCCCCTATGATATAATTTTGTAGAAATGTGCTGATACAGCTGTGCCTTAAGTATCATATTTAGTCCCCCTCAATTACAGTTACCTTCATTTCTCATCCTGTACTTAAGTGGAAGTTCCAAACTTTTTATTCCTGAATATATTAGATTAGGAGTTTATGGAAACAAAATGAGATTGTATACACTGTTATTTGGTGTTAGCCCTATGGGTCATCCTCAGCTGGCTTGAACTTCATGAACTGCTTCTTCCAGTCTGTATCCTACCTTGCACCCAGCTGCATGTTGTTTTCTGTTCCTTGAACCTAGCCCTTCCAGGGATCAGTCTGTGCCCACTACTTCTCTTCCCTGCTGCGATTGGCTCTGATTGTGGTCAGTGAAGACAAGAAGTAGGATTTATAAAAGGGCCAGAATCAGGGGTGACTGGTGCTTCCTGAGTCCGGGGGGGGGCACAATTTGGGGGCAGGCCAAAAGCCCTATATCTACCCCTAAACTTCTGTGCTGTGGCTTAGTGCTCCCCCCCCATGCATCCCCAACACACCACTGGCCTGTGCAGCAAAAAAAACCTGCCCCATCCTGAGTGGTGCTGAGTTGGGGCCAGTCTGGGGGGGGGGGGGCACATGCCCCCCCGCCTACCAGTCACCTGTGGCCAGAATCAAGAAACAGGAAGTTGTGAAATTGCTGTTGCTTGACTCTAGCTGTCAGGGTCAGCACAGCCAGCTACAATGGGAAATTGGGAATTTAAGGGTTAAGCACAGTTCCAGATTAAGAAGAGAGGAGTTACTTTTAAGAGTATAGTTTTTCCCTGTTTAAAATTGCTTTTAAAGTTTCAAATACTTAAATGATTCTTTTTCCTTTGTACCTCAGCCTTGTATTACTTGGTATGCACATTGACTGACAACATGGCTGTATGTTGTTATAAGAACATGCATACACATTTCATGTCTGCACTGAAGAATCATAAAATATTAACTCCTTGATCAGTAATGGCTTAGATTAAATTTGATTAAGTGATAAAATGAAAAAATCCATCTCTCTCCCTATCAATCTTAAAGTATAAAAGAAACTGGTAACATTTAGTCATAACTAGATCATGAGAATCCTGCCATTCACATCTAGGAAATACTTCTAAAACATTTACCTGTGAAGAAATACTGTTGTTGGGTTTTTTTTAATTTCCATTTGTATGTCGTTAGAATGTGAATGGCTTTACTGTTTAAGACTGATTGCTCCTAGAACTGATAGGAAATTAGCAAGCTCATTAAAACTTTAGTTTACTACAACTATTGTGTAAATAAATACGTTGGTATTCCTTAATAAAGCCTTGAAATTTTCCTGTACTTTGACCAGCCGAAGATTAGACTGTCTCTTTTGGTTACTATTACTTAAAATTACGGTTGGGTATTTGACTGGTCAGTTGATTCTGTCTGGTCTGTGGTGGTCCCTTAGCCCCACCCAGCACAGGCATGGAGGGCAGCCCAGGCCATGATGCATATGTGCAGCTGAACCTGTTGCCCCCAGGCATGCAGCCGGGTGGGGCCAGTGCAGCGGCCAGACTTGGCTTCCTGGCAGCCCCAGCAGTGGTGACTAACTCAGCTGCTGCTGCCAGTGTCTCTGCCTCTAGACCCACTGCCCAGGTACCCCAGCCCGTCTACCCCACACACACCATCAGGGATGCTGGACGGAGCGCACAAGTGGGTGGAGTCTCTATGGAGACCAGCCCAGGACCCCCATGGGCAGGGCATGCTCAGCCAAGCAAATAGGACGGGGCTGCGGGCGGGTGGGAAGTGGCATCTGGGAGCAGGACAGACAGGTGAGGTCAAAATTGAGATAGGGACTGCGGGGCAGTGGAACCGGTGCTTGTTGCAGGGAAATTCAGGGAGTGGATCACAGCTTGATCCCAGGCCCCGGCCCCATGCTGTCACCACCCTGCAATCCCATCCCTGCATGCCTGTCCTACTCGTGAACACCGCTCCTGCACAGCTGAGCACGCCCTGCCTTCAGGAGTCTTGGATTGGTCTCCATGGAGATCCCACCCACTTGCTCTGCCTGGTGCCATCCCCCGCACTGCTTTATGGTGCTGAGCAGCCCTGATACGCTGGTGCCCGTGCCCTGCCCCTACCAGTTCACTCCCAACCTGCTGCCCCCTGCCCCCACTCCTCTAGTGTGTGGGGAATGTGGTGGGGGTGTGAGGAGGAGGGAGGTGCACAGGTGACATGGTGCTCCCCCAAGATTTCTGCACCCACAGTTGGGCTGCAGGCAGACTAAACCAGCTCCGGGTAGGAGCCACCTCCACAGCCCAGCAGGTGGGACCTAGTGCATGAGGGAGTGCCACACTACCATGGTTGCCAAGGTGAGGCACCCCCTGGCCACCTGGCAGTGTTGGGGTCACAACTCCATGCCACCACTTCTGCTGTGCTTTACCATGGCAGCATGATGCATCCTTCCCGCGCCTGGTCCTGCCTGCTGGGCTTTGGAGTTGACTCCTCCAGAGCTTGTCCGTCCTGGCTATAGCGTGCACCCTACTGTGGGCCCAGAAATCTTGGGGGCCCAGCTGCAGCCCATGCCCCACTGTGGGTGCAGAATACCCCCTTACCCTGAAGCATCATCTTGCCCTCCCTGCCACATTGTCTGTGCTCCCCCGACCTCCTGGCTTTCCCCCTCTCCCCCTTAACGTGTCACCACTGCCCTTCCTCACCCCCATAAGCTTACCTGGAAGGAGCTGTGGGAGCTTCTCTTCACCGCTGCCTGGCTGCCACATGCATGTGTGAGCCTGCAAAGGGGAAACCTGTGGCTTCCTGCGTTTTTCTCCTTTAAAGGAGAAAATCCGTTATTTTTTTCCATTAAAAGGAGGAAATCCGCATTTTTCCACAGCAAATGGAAAACCCGGTTCTGCGCACATCATATGGTGAGCCCCATCATAGTTTTTATTTATATTTGTTGGTGTCCTCTTCGGTCTTTCATATGTCTTTCTAAGGGGAGGGTTGTCTGTATTGGCCGTAGTGTGTACAAAAAGGTGCATCATTTTAGTGTCAGTTTCCCTTTTAACACACTCAGTATCCTATTTGTTTTTTGATAGAAGGAATAATCCTTTCTGATTTTATTCCTATGATCTGTTTATTCTGTTTGCTTAGTAGCCCTCTGAAGAATATTCACATGATTTTCAAATAGAAATAATGAATGAAGGTAAAATTGAGATCCACCCACTCACCATGCCTATTTTTGTTAGGAAGTGTTTTTTTTTTTTTTTTACATGGCATAGAACAGCCTACATATTTTTTTTATTCTTGTTTATACATGAATTTTGGTTTGCAGTTTTGATGCATGATGTATTAAAATGGTATCTTTAAGTCTGTGCTGACCAAAGGAGAATCCAAGGGATGCTAGTAAATGTAGTCAGGGCTTTGACCTGGATGTGGAAGGGAAATGCTTTTCATTAATTTAATTGGGTCCAAGTCCTTCATTCCAATGAGCTCATTGTGTTCTGCAAAATTGTTCTTTTCCCCCAATGTATCAATCTTGTTAGCACAAGGACTTTGATATTTCAGAAAGCTTATTTAAGGTCAATATATCTGAAGCCATTTTCTTACATCAGTCTGAAAGCTTGGGTCTTTTTTGTTTCCCCTGGTCTTTTTTGTTTCCCTCCTCTCACTACACCATTGCTACCACAACCAGACAAATTATTGATCCATCATTACATAGTTTGAAAATCTCTTCCAGAGATGAAAAAGTTGCCACGTGCCTTTTTAGTACTAAATGCCTCAAGTAGCAAAGAGAATACCCATAAGGCTGAGGCAAATGTCATTTGTGTCACTGGTGGAGACAGCAGATCAGTGAATCTTGGGGAAAGTCTTTTCTTATTTCAATTTGTCAATAGAATTGTCTTTTTGAGCTTTATTCTGTCCATGTTATGCAAGGTAAGTTGTAGAGCTCTTTAAAAAATAGTACGTCCTTATTGAGCGAGTTGTTTATTATATGTGTTATCGCAGTGCCTATGAAAGCCTCAGCTGAGACCTAGTGTGCTAGGTACTATACAACAGTTAGAAGGACCTTTCAGATGTTATAGCGCCAGGAAAATTATTAGTAGTAGTAGTAGTAGTATTATTATTATCATCATCATAATGCTCTTTACAGGTTTTTTGTCACTAGTAGTTCCTCTCCTCCCAAATTCAGAATTGGCTATCATGATTAGGTTATTCATCCTACCAGAACAGTTTTACAATCCCATGGTGTAAAGGACAGTAGTCCCACCATGTTCCACTTAATTAAATGCCAAAGAATCATTGTAGTTTGTGCCATAGGATTAAAGTGTATCCTGTTTTCTGACTTCCAAAAAGCACCAAAAAGGAAACAATAAGGGGATTGTTTTTCCTAGCAAGAGCTTATGATTTATTATAAAATTTTCATTACCACACCAGTGTAGTTGTGGCCACTAATACTAGTTTGTCTTGTGATTTTCTAATCAAATAATGTGTTAACCTGAAAAAAGATCTACTTGTAGATATTTTAAATCAAGTCAGCAGTGTTAAGCAGCAGCAAAAGAAAAGTAAAATCAAGACAAGTTTCCTCTTTGTTAGGGTCACGGTTGTAAGTTTTTTGGATGCAGGATGGTGTAACTGTTTGAATTTTTATTTTTGTAAAAGCCTGTTCCTATGATAACAGTTCTTGGCTTGATTTTTAAAAAAATGTAGAATACCTGTCTAAGCTTTCTGAGTATATCCAGTCTCAATCACGGTTGTATTTGTCGTCCTCCTATTGAAGGCATTGGGAGTTTGCCAGAGGCTTCAGTGGGATTAGAATCCAGCACGGTGTTTGTTTGCTTCATTAAGATACAGATAGGTCCCATGCTGTTACTGTAAATGCTAGATTGACAGTATATATGCAATAATAAGACCACCTTGTGGTACTGTTTTTTTTAAGTTGCATTCATTGTGAAAAGCCACTGTTTATTTCCTGTTTTGTTTTTTTTAAACATCCCAGTGCTAGAGCTACTTAATGAAGCTTTTCAGCCTGTATATTGATGCACAGAGAATGAGAGGGGCACTCTTAAACATGAGGAATCTTCACATTTTCAGTGCATATGGTTGATTTGTTGTTTCCAGTACATTTTAACTTCAAAAGCAGTATTTATTGTGTTGAAATGGAAATATCAATGACTACTGTCAGCCTCCATTTCACCATCATTTTTTTCAGGTGCTTTAGCTTTTACCTTTTAAGATTGAAATTTTCTAAACTTGGTCTCTGCCCGTAATCTTTTTTCCAGGTTTAAGAGAAAAAGTTGATTTATGTCAACATGAGATGAAAACAAAAAGGAAATAAACGTTGTTATGCAAATTTAACACAATATGAATGCTTTATATAGGGAATGATATCAGTTTAGGTAAAGATGCATTTGCATTTATTTTTGTTCGACTTTTTATTTTACGATACAAAAATTGAGTGATATCCTATTCTGTGTATTACCAGGAAAGGCAAAGGAAACCTTTAGATTACAGTATTTTATGGCATTATGAAGTGATGCACTTAAAATAAATAAATGATTGTCCAACCCATCTAGGGAGGAAAGAGGAGGAAGAACTTAACTATGTGTCCAGCCACAAAAAAACAGATCGAATATGTAACAGTTTAATGTTGAAACATTCCAAGGTGCTTGAAAAGCAAATGAGGGGGTGGGGGAAGAGTTCATCTGTTAGCTATAAAATGGATCAGCGCCATTTCAAGGTAACATTTTAGCAATCTAAATAATCACTGCTTATTAAAACACAATGTTCCCACTAAAGAGAAAACAAATTTAGAAAATCTGGCACAGAATACTGTAAACATTTTATGCATTAGTTGGTCACTTGACCACTGTTCAAGTTAAGTTTGTTTTATTTCAGTCAGTCTCATACATCTCAGTAGCAGAGAATGTTTTAGCTCATTTCAGGATGAGAAAAAGCTCATGAGATAAGATCTCAGATTTGAAAAGGAAATATAATAAAAGTATCATTTTCCTCTGCTATTTGACAGAATCTTCTCTGAACTTGTTTGCTAAAGTTTTGTTCAAGAAAATACATAAGATCCTAATTAACTCTGGGTTTGGCAAGGCAAAAAGTCAGTCAAATAGTGTTTCCTTTTTTGGTGAAACTTTAATTCAGAAGTCCTTCTGTGATGATGCTGTACTGTGTTGTACAGAGTAAAAACCAAAATCTTCTCATCTCCCAATGGCCTTTTTCGACCTTCCAATTTTTGGTACAGGTCTGTCCCTACCACAGGTATCTGGATGGCCAAAATTGTCATCTTAGCTAACATTTTTCATGGCCTGTCACAAAAGAAATATTTTGGGGCAAATACTTGGGGCCAAAATCTTTTGTAAACATTTTGTTTGCTAGAATATTTACAACTTTTCTGTTTGAGATTTTTCTGGTTCTGTAAAGTCCAGCAATCTTTCTCATGTCAGTCTGTTTTTACAAAATGTGTGATTTTTTTTTTTTGATTTTTTTTGCATGAACTTTACATTCCCAGAGGAATCTAATGTAACTGGTGGAGCACTGTTTCCTTTGCATTAGACAACATGACTGACAGATTTTCTACATTTTTAATGCAATGAATTTTGCTTTATTGAAGACTTAATTGAAACATATAAATAGGTTTACAAGGAGGACTGGATGGCTTCTATGTCCAGAGAGTGGAATCTGAATCTCTTGGTCATTGATTCAAGTTCAGTTAAATCTGTTAGCAGCTAAAAACAGTTGCCATCTCCATGCCATTCAGTGCCCTTTGAAAAGAACATGACATTCACTTTCCACTATATACCGGGATCTGAAGATTAACATTTTCTAGCCAAGAGCTTGTCTAACTTTTTTCCAAATTATACAGCTATCTCTGTAAAAGCTATCACCAAAAAACTGTGGCTTCTCACATATATCTTGGATCATCTTGGTTACAAAAAAAATCCAGCCCTTGTTGATGAAAGGCAGAGTTCATCACGTTTGTGTGAGACTTGCTCTTCTCAATCTCCCCTGCCTGACAACTGCTTATAATCCAAATTTACCTTTTTGACCTGCATTATTCTGGTTTTCCTTGCACTGGAAGGGGCTATGGCAGTGGTCTCCAACCTTTTCATGGTGAAGATCACTTTTTGTAAGTAAAGGACACCCTAGGATCTACAGCTCCTCTCTCTGCCCCCCTGCCCTGCTCCCCCACCTCACGGACAAACCACCTAGGCTCTGACCCCACGCACCCGCCCAGGCGCCAGGGAGTGTGGCTCAGCCTAGCCACGTGTGTCCTGCTGCTCCCCATCATGGAGCCTCTGGCAGACCGAGATCCAATCGTCAGAGGCTCCATGATCAACCAGTCAATTGAGGTCTATGGCATGAATACCATAGTCTGCCCCCCCCCCCCCCCCCCCCCCCCAATTCAGCATTGGTGAGATCACAGCTGGAGTAGTGTTTTGTTCTGGGCACCACACTTCAAGAAGGATGTGGATAAGCTCGAAAGGGTACAGAGAAGGGCCAGCTGTATGATCAGGGGCCTGGAAGATAGATCCTATGAGGAGAGACTCTGGGAACTGGATTTATTCAGTCCAAGTAAGAGAAGACTGAGAGGTGACTTGATAGCTGCCTAGGAGTATGTCAGGGATGAACACCAAGATCTAGAGGAGCAACACTTCAGAAAGGCACCCCTTGGGAGGACGAGGCCCAATAGGCACAAGCTAGTTGAGGAAAAATTTAGGCTGGACATAAGGAAAAACTTATTTTCTTTAAGGGTATCTAGAATCTGGAACACACTCCGAGCAGAGGTGGTGCAGTTGCTGTCTTTGGAGGTGTTCAAGAGGAGGCTGAACAAGCACCTCATTGAGCTCGTTTGAGTCCAACTACCTCCTGCCCATGGCAGGGGACCAGACTTGATGATCATACAGGTCCCTTCTGGTCCTTTGATTCTATGAATAGTACTAAGAATGGTGACTGAGGGTGCATGAAAAACCAGCATGGAGTCCAAGAGTGGAGAACAACTTGGGAAGGTAGTACAGATGGCACTGGGAGTCAAATAGGAAGTAGAAGGTAAGAGGTCTGCCGGGAAACGGGGATATGGATATGGCTGTGTTCAGTAAATAGAACCAAAGAGAATAGTAGGAAAGAGTGAGATGTTGCAGGCTAATTACTTTCAGTGCTTTGTTGCTGAACATTCAGGACGAAGATATATCTTCTGTGTAGGCATGTTTTATTTAAACTGCTTTGTATGCTGGCTTCATGTAGCAGCCTTGGATCTCATTAGATCTCAAACAAAGCAGTCAAACCCAGTCAGTATTTGGATACCTCTGAAGACAAAGTACTGAAGAAAAGCAACGTTTGCAAATTCAGCAAGTAGCAGCCTTCCCTTCCAGATGCTTTAACTGATATCACTGTATGGTTTAAAGAAGCAGTGTGCTACTGATAGGGATGTCTGTTGAATGAAATGCCTTCTTCTTGTGGCTTTAAAAATTCCATGGTCACCTTTGCATCATCATAGCATAGCATAGATCATAGCAGCTAATATCCGTAACCTACTTTCTCAGTGTTTAATTTGGATAATGATTTTATCTATCTGAAGTTCATAAACTATCTAATAGTTTTAACCTAATCCAATAGACACTTCCAAGCCAAATTTGTAGTTTGAGTTTTTGATGTTTCTGTAGCCTGTTACAGTTAATGAATGTTAGTCTAAGAATAGGTTTGTTTCATTGGTGGGTGGAGTGATTCCTTTGAGCAGAGATTAGAAAGCTTGGGACTCTTGTCTTCAAGAAAAAGCTAGAGAGGAAACAGTAGGAGTGTGTGTGTGTGTGTGTGTGTACACATACACACATATGTATACACAGTATAACGAGAAAGGTAAGATTTTTATTTTATATAGAAAGATATATTTGTATATGTATACACATATAAAAAATGAATAGAGCTGAGAAGTAAAAAATATTTTTATTTACCCTTTCTCATTATACTGTGTTTACTCATAATGCAGGAATGAAATTGAAAGGTGTTTAAACCTAATAAGATGTTTTTTAACATAATTAGTACATAGGACTCATTGCCACAAGATATAATTGATTCCCCAAGCTCTGTTGCATATGTGGATATAAATAGAGCAGGGGTTTTCAACCTTTTTGGATCAGTGTACTCCCAGTGGCCAGACACAAAGGGTGGGGGGGTAGGGGTGTAGAGAGTGGCATGTGGTCGAGTGCAGAGCAGCAGCAGCCATCATGTGTGAGCTTCCCCCACATTTGGGCGGGCAGCGCCTGCGCAGCAGCACAGGGATGGTGCATGGCAGTGCTCTGTCCCCACCCGCCGTCATGGGCCTTCTCAAGTACCCCTGGTTGACATCCCCTGAAATAGATCTTGGATTTTAAAAATGTTTTTAGGATTATAAGCCCTCTTCAGGGATATATAGCAGCTTCTTGCTGATGGGGTGAAGATGATGATGATTACCTTATGGGCATGTTATGCAGTTATTTCCCACTCAAGGGATATGTTGCACCTTCCTCTGAAACATCTGGTAATGAATCAGTCTGGTTTGGTATGATGATTCCTGTATGTGTAACTTGTTAAACAGCTTTGAGATTATTTCATACATGAGACTCTCTCTATGTATACATATTTATAGGTGGTATGCCTTTGACTTTAGAAACTAATGCAGGGTCTGCATTTTGTATTAATCTCTCATTTCTGAAGTTTGGCTTTATGGGTAACTCAAAGGCAAAAACAAACAAGTTCAAACTGAGCTTTCACTCTAATCATGATTATCTCAATGGTTTTGCTGCCCCCAACACCTGCATCTGTTTCTTCTTTCACTATGTATCCCCCTGTAGATCTGAAATACCTCAGGTGGCATTAATGGACTTTAGTAAATCAGCAGAATTTGCATCAAGATGCTGATACTTGCTGATATGATGGGTCAACAGAAGAACTCTTCCACCTTGTTGAAATGGCCCCTTTTCATCTAATTCTATTATCATTCTTGATTTTAGATATATAGCTCATATACATACTTTAGAAAGTTGTTGAATGAACTGTACATACAGTGCATTTTTGCTTTAGGATAAATTATTTTACAAAGCATGGTGCGTGACAACTCTCTAACTTAAGTAGAGGATAAAATTTTTATGAATTGGGACTTGAACACTAAAGTGCTATAATATGCTTTCATCCTCAAATATGGATAATGAATCCACTTTAGCATGTATTCAGATAAGAAAAGTCATTCATTATATATAAATGAAACTACCTATAAAATGGATCACTCTTATGATGCTGTAAATATTTTCTAATCATTTAAAGTAGATATGTTAAGGTTATATTGCTGTATATAACTGGATAAAAGTAGTCTTTTGGGGATGCATGTTGTTTTATGCACAGCAGGGAACGTTCTTCTAAAAAACTTTTATACACATGTAAAAAAAAAATGCGATATTTATCTGTATTTAATAAGAGCTCTGTGTTTTATAGGTGTGCAGGCCGCGCCCCGATCCCACCTTTGTCGCCATGTGTGGCGGCGATTCCAATCTCATTCCCGTCGCCGGAGGCGAGCCGGGCCTGTCTTCGTTGCACACGGGCTGTGGCCGGCAGCCCGGGCACGCGGGGTGGGAGAGAACCGCTGGGCGGTTTAGCGCACGCGAGTTAGAATTAATTACGGAGGCGTAATGGTTGATTGAAAAGATTGTTTACTTACACCCAAAGATGGAATTGGTGTAGGCTGGACAGGTTTCCAGGCACAGCTCCCGCTTGGATCCTCACTAGAGGAACACGACAAATCGATTGCTCCCACGGAGTTGTTCAGGCTCCGTGGGTCCGGTTTGGTTAGGTTCGAAAAGTTTCCCCGGAGTTACTTAAGCTCCGCGGGTCCGAAGTTACAGGAAAGGGATATGTCTAGGATTGCGCTCGGCAACGGGGAGAGGCTAGAAGCGAAAGCTCCGTAGGCTCGGTTCTATTGCCTCTATTGCCTGCTTAGGGGAGGCGCGTCGGGTCCGCGAGGGTCCGCAGCGCTTGGAGATCTTCACACAGAATCTCTCTCGTCCTCCCTCCTCCGACTTGGGCGGAAACTACCCAAGCCTTTTGTACGGCTAGCAAGCCAATCGCTAGCTGCCACGTGTGCCTATATTAGGAATTGGCCAATAATGTGGCGCGAATCCTAATACAAATGGCGGGAACTTCTTTGCAGCGTGTATCACTATGATGCAAAAGAAATGCACCCTGCAAAGAAGCTGTAATCTGGCGGGAAATCCCCTGTTGCACCAGAGTTCTATCTTGCAGCAGTGAACCCTACCATGCAAAGAAAGCGACAGATTGGTGGGAAATAATTTAGCGGTGCCGAAGTGCGCACACAAACAAAAATCACAACTTTGGGTTGTGACAATAGGCTGACTCAGTGACAGAGCCACACTACCATTAAATCACACAGTATATATTAAAAATGGAAAGACTTTCAGATACTATAGGGTTGAGAAACATACAAGTACTTAAGACACATAGACCTGACTTTGATGCTGGTATCTCACTCAGCTGGCTGTCAGTCTGAGATTGCTAGTAAGGCTGGCTAATTTTAGGACAGTCAAATGATAACAATGCATCTTTAACTGCTTTACTTCTTTCTAATGATGTCCTGAGGGTATTGTTACTTTAAAAAATGACTTTAAATATATATGTTTTAATACAACCGCCTTCTAGAGAGCTTCAACAAAATGTTAAGACATTGAAAGCATACGTGTGTTGCCTGACACTTTACGATTACATTTACTTATACTATGGAAAACTATTTTTGTAGGAAATTTAACCTATAACTTACCCAGGTCTTGTACCTGCCAGTTTTTGCCAGAAAACAGTATGCATCTGGAAAAGACTGCTTCTCTCCAGTCTCTTCTGTGAAACATTTCACTTCACATGAGTCAGTATTAAACAGTACTATATACTCAGATTCACCATCCTTACTGAGTACAGTGGGTTTGCATGGATGTTGCTGATGGTAAAATAAGGTTATTAAACCTTGAAGAGCTTGAAAAGCACATTTCCTCAGGAAAACAGAACTTTAATAAGTTCTGTTTTCCTGAGGAAATGTGTTTTTTCCACTGTAATAAATTTAAATATGCAGTGTGCATCTGTAGTCTGCTTTCAAGAAATGTAGAATTGAAATGTTTAATGTACGCTTATAAATCGATTTGGATGCTATGTATCCAGTACAAGAAAATAAGTGATTAGTTGGTAAGTCAGTTCAGCATTCTGTACAAAAGCTATTAGATGAGGTTTGGTATGAAATGTCCAGATATTTAAAAACCTTCCTCCTTTGTTATGTGCATCCTTGGGAAGCTTAGCCTTTTGAGCTATGTAAAAGTGATGTAGCGTCGTTTTAATTGATTAGGGTTCTATTGTAAGCAGGAGCTGAAGTGAAGCAGTTTTATATTGGAGAATATTATAAGATCTTTTTGAGTTCTTTGCAGTAGCTGCTGCCTTTTTTTTTTTGCTTTAAGAAAAGGTAATGGAAATACTGAATCCCTACTGTTATCTTAGAAATAATTGTATACTGAGTATTGTCAAAACTGATTTTATTATGCATGTGTTTTCTAACAGTTGCAAGAAGCAATCAAGGCTGGCAAAGGTGTGACTTCAGCTATTGACCTATGTCGTTACCATGGAAACAGAGCACTGGAGGCCCTGGAATGCTTCCCTCCCTCTGAGGCCAGATCGGCTTTAGAAAACATTGTTTATGCTGTGACCAGATTTTCATGACATACAATTCAAAAAAAAAACTAAAAAGAAAAAAAGTATTGTTTATTTTCAGGAAATAACTGGACATGCACTGGTTAGGGGTAAGGGAAATATATCCTGTGCTGCTAAAGATCTAAATGTGTTGGTTGCTTAATATATTTTTTTCATTTACCACATCGTTGAATGAACATGCATCTTTTGGAACTGCTACAAACAAAATTAGGGAAAAAAGGTCAAACAGTTTTCACTTGTCATGCCAGAAGCTCACTTGAGGCTGTACCGGTAGAAATAATTAATGAGACTTGCTTCTGTGACCTCAGCAAATGGACAGGAAATAAGTCCTTATTGATTGGACATAGCCAGGGATGGCGCCAGTGTGGTGGCCTGTGGTTTTCCTGCACTAGAGAGGACAGAGGGGGGCGTGAAGCTGCAGGTGTCAGGAGAAGCACTTTCTAAACCTGCCACTGAGAAAGAGCGAGCTGTTTAAGTCAAGAATTAATGTACCAATTTATCAACACAAAGGGCAGTTCAGTGAATTAATAGGGAAAAATCCTTTTATCTGTGTACATGCAGTTATGTCTCCTCACACTGTTTTTATGTATTTAAATGTAAAATTACTCTGTGCCTAATGCTTTCAATATTTGAGAAACTTGCTGAGAAAGTGTGTCAAGCATGGTAAGTAGGAGCTTTAAAATATTTAATCAAATATTAATTTGGCTCTGTTAAGAGAAGCGGTTGCCTGTGTTTTATACTGTGTGTATAAAATATTTTGCTCTTGCTCAGAGTGACATTTTTTCAACTCTTACAGGAAAATAATCTTTTCCTCAGATCAAGCAATTTGTTTCAAGACAATCCTACACTAAATAATTTCCTAGATTTATGTGACACTTTTTTATTTAAGTCAAATAAGTGTTCATTTGTACTGTTCAGCATCAATCTTTTGGCAGAAAGGAATGAGGAATATTTGCCTGAGTACAGTTTTTCACTTTTCTGAATAAATGCGTAATACATAAAGTTTTTTAACCTTAGCGTGTCAAATTTTAAAGTCCAATTACGGAAAGAGTATAAGGTATATCAGAAGCCTGCAATTTGACTCTGTCTCTATTTTGTTCATAGGAGATGATTTTTGTGGTTTGCATGCATGCAATTTGAGAACATCGTTGACAAGAAGGCTGAGTTTACATAAATGATCTAGATTGAGACTCAGCTACCTTTCTTCCTTCTGTGGTGTAATTACAGCCCAATCTGGAGACAGCTAGCACAGCAAACAGATTTCATTACATTGCTCACTCAAACACTAAGTGGAGTTATTTCTGTTAAATTCTTCCAAAAAAAAGAGTGTCACAGAGCCTCTTTATCATGGACCAGCATGTTGCATTTAACTAAATGGAAAACAAGGAGCTTATACATATATGAAAGCATTGTCTATATGTAATATATACATATACTTAAAATACCAGTGTGCTTGCTCAGGTTTCTACAAGTGCAAGTTCAATGCCTTTGAGAGCAAACTGATTTCTTAAATAATTTTATTTTGTTCTTAGACTCACTTGCTACTTCACCAAAGTTCAGTTAATTATTAGCTCTTCAGGTGTGTATTAGATAAGACTTTTGTTTTAAAAATCACATTTGCAAATGTCATTTTAGTTTTTTCCTTGCACTAGACCTATCCCCCGTCACGGCGGGGTCCTCGCGGAGGGTCGTGATCTCCTTAAGGTCCCTCGCTCTGTGTCAGGCCGGCCCAAGGCACCCTCTAATTCTCGCCCGCCATGTCTTGTTGGTAAATATAAGGTTGGGAGGCTGCCTATGACTCCCTGGGCATAGCTACTCGGGACTTCTATCCCCGCGGTTCTCCCGGAACCCCTGGGGGTCTCCCGATATGGTGGGTGTTCCCCGAACACCCTCACCTTGTGGGCTATGCGTGGCTCCTACCAGCCCCTAATACCACGCCCCAAGCCTCGCAGATGTAATAGACGTTGGTATGTCTGCACGCCCGCTTCCCGGGCCGCCTCTATAGTCTAACCCACTCTGGGCTCTCTCTAGTGCCCAGCCTCTCACTGGGACTCTCATCTAGCCCACTCTGGGCCTCCCCTGATGGTGTGGTCCCGCTCAGGGACTCTCTAGCGGGCCTCGGTCCTTCCCTGGCCAACTGCACGGATACCCTCTGATACAGGCTCACCACGCTGCTACTCCTTGTCTTCTTGGGGGCAACCGCAGCGCCCTGCCTCGGTCTGAGGGGTGTTGCCGCACTGGCCTGCGGCCGGGCTCGCTATGCCCATCTCGGGCTCTTCAATATCGCCCCGCTCTAGGGCATGCCCGCCTCGGGCTCCTCACTATCGCCCCTCTCCAGGGCTGCTCAGTATGGCACTCCCCCTCTTTGGGGCTCGCCGTGCCCCCATGGGGCTTCTCAGTAATACAGTGTGGCACTCCCCCTCTTTGGGGCTCGCCGTGCCCACCCTGGGCTTCTCAATGAAATCGCCCCTCGCTCTGGGGCTGGGGTCTATGTACCCCACACGCGATCCAGGGTCTATGTCCCCCTGTCTGCAACCTACTGGTTGTGCTCGCGACCCACTGGCCGCGCTTCTCGCCGCCAGTTGCTCCCGCACTGGCGTGCAAGCTGCGCCTTCACTGGCGCTGTGAAAATAATGCGCCCTCTTGGCGCTAGACCGCGCCCTCACTGGCGCTGGGGCACCCCACACTCTCTGGGGTCCCTATGAGGACACTGCACCCTCCTGCGCTAGGGCTCCCCACACTCTGTGGGGTCCCTATACGAGGCCTCCTCCAACCCCTACAGCCTCACCCAAGCCTCCAGGTGTAATACAAACATTAACCGAACACAACACAAGCCTCCTGGCTGTAACTCAAACATAAAGCCCCCTGGCTAAACCTTTAGTGCCCAATCCTCTCAGGGCTATCATGAGCTGTACTTGCAAGTCGGGCTTTTCCCCATATCTCAGCTGAGGAAGCTCCTGCCTCTCCGGCTGCTGGCAGAGAACTGCCAGCCTGGCTTCAGCCCTGGGCTTTATAAGGGCCAGGCCCTGCCCCCTTCTGGCCAGCTGATCCTTATCGGTTGCCCTGGCAACCTGCAGCTGTGCTCGTTACCCTGGCAACCCTCAGCTGCGGCTATGTTCCGCCAGGGCTCTCTCTCTCCCCCTGGCAGTTTCTCCTCTCTAGGAGCAGGCACTAAGGTGCCCTGTGACACCCCCTAATACTTCATGGCAATGTAGGGCCTGTGCAGAGGTGCTAAGCCATTTCAACTAATGACACTAAAGCATGAACTACAGTCACCATGTTGCAGGTTTGCACCAGTACTATAGATTTAATAAAAGTACCACTTTTTTCAGTACTCCTTACAAAGACAGATCAGCAAAACTAAATGGTAGTAATATTGTACTTTTAGTATTTGAATGCTGTGACTTCCTTAAAATATTCTGTGCCTTTGACAAATTGCTGAAAAGGAACTGCTTTTCTAACAATGTTTTTATAAAATTTAGTTTTGTTTGGGGTTGGATCTTTGAAAGCAACACTGGAATTACAGGGAAAATGTTTTGCTGATGATCCCCATGGCCAAAATAATCACTGCTGAGAATTAACAAGCTTTTTAATCTTTGCTATCTTTCTCTTTGATATTTTCTTCCCACCCACATCTCACATAAGCCCCTTCTTAAACTGTCATTCTTTTCCTGTAGAGAGCCAAGGAAGTATAGCTTCCTCCACTGCTCTAGTCAGCATCATCCCTTGTGTGGTTAGTGTGATCAGTACAGAGCAGCATAACACTCTAGCACATTTTGGGTGCTGTATAATAAATGAATAGGAACAAAGTACTCCATATGCTATACTTCCAGACCAGGAAGAGAAAATAAATTTCAGTCGCTTGCTGTCCTTGTCAGTTTCCACACTTCATAATACCAGAATGTAGAATGAGCAGCTGTTGTTGAAACGGAAGATGAAGAAAGGGCAAAGCTGTGGATATAAGCCCTCTACTCTGCTCACCTTCCTCACCTTCAATTTCTGGAGGCACTCTGGTATCAGAATTGGGGCCCTTGTTTGTTTATTTCTGCATCTGCATTTTCTGCTCTCTGCTATCTCTGAGTCTGTCTCAGAAATCTGTACTTGTTACACTAAATCAGGAGATACGAACACAGTAGTTAAATTGACTGGGCTACAGTTTCGCTGTGTGATCCAGGTAACTTCTAGGCTTATGTTTCTCCATCTGTAAAATGGAAATAATACTTACTTCCTGGAAGGGAAAGTTGTGAAACTTAATTTATTAAAGTTTTGTTAAATACTGTAATATCTTCAGATGGAAGTTAACAGAATTAGAAAGTTATCATTCCATCGGAATAATAAAATAACTCTCCTTTGGGGGGGCTGGGAGCCCCCCTTTTCTACCTCTGGGGGAGGAGGAGGATGGGGACTGCAGATTCTCTGCCCCCTAACCCTTTGAGATGGATGTTAAAATAGGATCTTTTTCTCCTGATATGTTTCCTTCTTTTCTTGATTTTGATTTCTGAAACACACTACCCATGGCTCTCAGCTGCATATGTACCCTTAGTCTACTTCTGTGCCTAAAATCAGTAAAAGGGAGTGAATCTATTTCAAAAGTCTTCCCCTGAATTAAGTTTAAACCAAGAAATCAGACTACAAATGCAATACTAATGGTATTGTTTTTGTGGGGAGGGGCAAGATTGCATGCATGCTCATAAATGCAAAATTCAGCAGATAATTGTGCTACCCTGGATTTGTCAAGAGACAAACTACTGGGTCAGATCACCAGTTACTACCTTTGCTCCTCAGTTAATGCAAGCTCAGAAAGAAGTAAGGTATCAAACTCATTTTATTTTTCATTAGTGTCTAATAAAAACACAGAGTGAAGACCTTGCAGTGACTCAGTCAGCAGACAGCTCAAAGACAGAAACATTCAAATTGTCTTGGGAGTAGTTCTGCAGTAGGATCTGATGCATTCGTTAAAATAAACCATTGCTTTATCTTTTCCTCAGTTGTAAGCCACCCAACAGTTACAGGCTATTCCATGTGAATAAATCTGGTACTGTAACTGTCCTTATTATCCTTCCAAAATCATCTAGAACAGGGCTGTCCAACTGGCAGTCCATGGACTGCATCCAGCTTGCAAGAGGTTAATATGTGACTTGTCACCCAGCTGCCCATCCCCCCTTCCCCCATTGCTTCTGCTGTGGTGGCCAGGGTCTCTAGGACAGGGAAGTATGGCAGGAGATGACATGGGGAGCACACTGTCCACGCAGCGGGAGGCTTCATTGTCCATAAAGTGGGAAGAAAGAAGGCCTGTGCGAAGCAGCAGGTATTCGATTCAGCTTTGGATTTGGCTGATTTGGAGGGACAGTGATTCAATTCAGTGATTTGAATCACTGGGCAATTCGATTCGGCCAATTTGGATTCAGAGATTCAGCTGCCAAATTGGGCTGAATCTCCTCTGAATCAAACAGGCGGCAGTGGTGGTGGCAGGGGCATGGCAACGGCGAGCAGGGCCCCATCCCCCACCTGGCCCCAGCGTCCTGGCACTTGTTTTTTGGTTTTAGTTTGTTTTGTTTTTTTTTTTTAAAGCCCCGCACTCACCGGCTACAGCAGCGGCAGTCGGGGCCTCTGGGGACTTGTGGTAGAGCCCCCCTTCCCCCACGGACCAGCAGGGATCAGGCCCTTCCTGCCTGGCACCCACATGGCAGCTGTCACGTAAGGGTGCAGCGCGGCTCGATGGGTGCCGTGGGGCTGCACAGACTGTGTGGGAGCCGGGGCTGCTCGGGCTGAATGCTGCCGGGTTCTGAGTGACTGCTGGAGCTGCCATGGCTCCAGGACAGTGCGCGCCGCCCTGCCAAGCCACGCTGCACCTGTGCAATGCAACAACTGCTGTGTGGGTGTCAGGCAGGGGGGGTGGTGAGCTCTGTTGCCCTGTGCTACGTTGGGGGGGGGGGCTCTGCCATGAGCCCCCACAGGCCCCGATCACCAGTGCTGTAGCTGGGGAGTGTGGGGCTTTTCTTTCTTTTTTTTCTTTTATTTTTTTTAAGTGCTGGGATGCTGGGGCTGGGCGGGGCAGCCATGGGGGAGGGGCTGGGAGAGTGGAGGTGGGGGATGGGGCCAGGTGCGGGTTCCCCCATGGTCCCCTCCAACCCCCTGCCCCCTACTTAACAGCACAGAACTCAGGCCCGGCTTCCTGCAGTGGTGAGTGGGGACCGCCCAAATCTCCAGATCAATTCGGAGGCTTCCAATTCGATTCAGACCTTTTAATGGGTCTCCCAGTTCTATTTGGATTCAGAGATTCGTCCCCCGAATCAGGCCAAATCTCCTCCAAATCAAATCGGCTACCAAAGCTTTGCACAGCCCTAAAGTTCAGCCCCCCCAACCACTCCTGCAGTATGTAGCTCCCATGTATGTAGTCAGTGCAACATGCAAATGGAGAAGACTACAACAAAACAATTCAATTTGGCAACTGATTGAAAAGTTTTCATACCATCACCTTTGCCTGCATGTCTAGGCATTCATGGCTTTGCCTGACCCTGCCCATTGCTCCCTTAGAAAATGTGAGAGATTTTGGCTGTAATTTATCTTAGTCAAAGGAGTGCTCTGGCTCCCCCATGTGTAAGAGAGTCCTGTTCTCTCATAAGCAGTTGAAACTGAGATTTGTATTTCTTCATTTCTTATCTAATGATCTTCTGATTTCCCCTCTACAAATGTTTAGGGTGATAAGGAGAAAAGTGGCTTCAACTTTTCTTTTTTCCAAAACCACCAGAAGCAGCGCACCTCCTTTGTCTTGCTTTCCCAGAACTAGGTGAATGACATCCACAGAAACTGAAATGTGTGCAGGGAACATAATTTAAAAGTATAAATCTGTATGATCGACTCTCATGGAGTCTATATGCAGTAACCATACAGTGAATAAACTTGTATTACTATTCAAGATTTGTTGTCCTTAAATAAGAGTGTCAGGAGTGTTCCAAAAGTAATTTTAATCAACTACATTTCTCGGTTTATATTTAGTCTTTTCATAGAATTATAGAAGGGACCTCAGGAGGTCATCTAGTCCAACCCCCTGCTCAAAACAGGACCATCTTCAACTAGATCATTGCAGCCAAAGCTTTGTCTAGCTGGGTTTTGAACACCTCCAAGGATGGAGCTTCTACCACCTCTCTGGGTAACCCATTCCAGTTCTTTACTACCCCCCTAGTGAGAAAATTCTTCCTAATATCTAACTTAAACTTCCCTTGCTGCAACTTGAGACCATTTCTCCTTGTTCTGTCATCTGCCACCACTGAGAATAGTCTAGCTCCATCCTTTTTCAACCTCCCCTTCAGGTAGCTGAAGGCTGCTATTAAATCCCCTCTGTCTCCTCTTCTCTAGACTAATAAGCCCATTTACCTCAGCCTGTCCTCATAAGTCATGTCCCCCAGCCCCCTCACCATTTTTGTTGCCCTCCTCTGGACTCTCTCCAGTTTGTCCACATCCTTTCTGTAGTAGGGGGCCCACAACTGGACACAGTACTCCAGATGTGGCCTCACCAGTGCTGAACAGAGGGGAAGAATCACTTCCCTTTACCTACTGGTAACATACCTGCCAATGTAGCCCAGTGTGCTGTTAGCCACCTTGGCAACAAGGGCACACTGCTGACTTTATTGAAGCAGAAACATTTTGGTTTCTAGTATGAGGTTTTTAAAAATGGTTAAGAAAATGGTTTTAGTGTGAAACAGATATAGAATAACTTGTATTCCTCAACAATATAATTATTGAAATCTTTGACAATCAGTAATATGCTACTGAAGTATCTTCCTTCCTTCCCCCCCCCCCCCCCCCCCCGGAAGAGCTTGGCCAAACCTTCAACATGAAAATGATCCAAATCAAAAAGTGTATTCCTTTTTATGGCCAGAATGACAATATCTTGCAACTATGTGGCCCCTTTCTAAATGTTGCATCAAAATACTGTCTACCAAACAAAATACTCATGTTTCTTTAACTATTTGTATTGAATGCTGTCCAAATATAAAGAGGAATGCTAGGTAGAATTGATTAGCAGGAATCTTGAAAAAATTAGGGATTGGGTAGATCACTTCTTTCTTCCCTCCCCCCGCCCCCCCCCCAAAAAAAAACCACCCCAATTTATGGTATAAATACCTCTGTTCTAGATGGCTTCCCCTGTAAAACTTTCTATATGTGATTGGCTTCTGCAAAGCAGAGCATGATCAGGAAATGAAGCATTTTCCCCCTTGGCTAGTTTTGATGAAATCTCTCCAACTTGCACATTGTGTCTGAGCATTTCTTCATTCATAGCATGTGCCCATCATAAGCTGTTTTCTGTTTGAAGCATTTCAGCTGTACTATTTATAACCTAGTTGAACAATGCCAACTAGAGGCAGTAAAAGGTGTGTATTTCATATGCAAATTGCTAGCAATAATTTGGTACAATTACACTTAGTTGCTTGCATCATTATGTTCAGCACCAGCATAAAAACACTGGGTGTAGTGGGAGAACATTATCAAAATTATTTTCTGTCTGCATCAGTGAGTTTTATCCAACTAATGAAACAACTTTTCTGTTGTATGAGGTGGAGTTTTTTGAGGGGGGGAGGTTTATAGACGAGTAGAAACTAAATGAGTTACATTTTCTAAAATGAATAAATACAAATACAAATGCATAGTCCAGCACTCTGGCACACACTATCCTTTGTAGAATATGTGTGCATGCACATGCACTATGAAGCTTCAGTGAACTATACTTTTCAGGAAGTTCTGAACCATTAAGAAGTGGGATCTAAAGTAGAATATCTTAACAAATGTGTTGCTATTCATGTTTAAAATGTAGAGAGGATTGGAAATATTTTTGACAAACTGTTGTTAAAAATGTTTTTTTCTAATCGGGCATACAGTAGTTATCGTAGAGAGCACTATATTACAGATTGGTCAAGTTGTCAGTTTTAAGTCCTTCTCACTGTTTATAGCTGTTAGAAGAATATGTGCTTGAAATTCAAATTTTTCCTTTACCTTTTTTAAATATGAGGTTATGAACATTATATTACTATTTTGCTTATTCTAGTACCTAGAAGTCTTACAGCATGCATAGACATTTGCTGTCCCAGGAGAGACTTTCCTGGGAGTGATTTAACCCCAGGTTGTTCCCAGGTCATTTTTCTCCTGGAGCAGCCATTTTTACTTTGGGAGAAAAAACTTGAACATCTGCACACTTGGGGCACATCCATGCGAGTGTGCACGTGCATCCTACTGTCGCAAAGCCCTTTGAGATGCTACAAGAGGCACATGCAGGAACAAAAAATGGGGTTAAAAAAAAAAAAACACTCCACAGAACAGTGGGGCAAAGCATGGTCCTGGATTGTGCCTGGAGGCAACCTGGGAGTCAGTCCTCCAGGAGAGATGCTCTGGTTTCTGTCCAGAGCATCTCTGTGGTGCTCCTGCTGCCCCTGGTGCTGTCAAGGGTAAGTCAGGGATGTGGGGTGGGGAGGCTTATGGGTGTGGTTGGGTGTGAGGAGTGGCAGGGGACTGTTGGGGGGGCGGGTGTCGGGAGTGGAGGGAGTTGTTGGGGGCTATGGGAAGTGGCGGGGCCAGGTCCATTCAGCATCTGAAAGATTATATGAGGCAGTTGTCTTCAACAGTAGAAGGCTGCCCATCATTCAGTGACCCAGAACATCCCCTCTAGCCCTGTGTTCTAGGTAAGAAAAGATGGTTCCTAACAAAAGGAACTTGTATTCCAAGTTTTTTTTTTCTTCTGGAAGACTTGTGTGCTTTTTGCTTCACTATATATAAAGTCAACTCTTCAACTCAGTTTACCAGAATAAATTTCTTGAAAAAGGAAGCTGTAGTGTTAAATGTTTAAACTTGTAAACATAAATGTTTGCTGAATTAGTATGAAACTGTATTACAAGACTGAGAAGATCTTGCTTCAAAATTATACAAATTGCATGTCCTAAAAGAGAAGTGTGGGTTCTGTTTCTTCCCTATCGTTGACTTCATCCCTCTTATGTCAAGCTTCATCATGTTATGGACCTTTCTGCAGCCTGGTAATCAAACCCCAAAAACAGACTCTGTTTTACATTACAACTAGTTCTTTCATGCTATAAATATTTGCAGTTGTATATTTTGCACTGGTCTGCCCTTAAACTTCAGCAGAACATTGTTTCTGCCATAACTGTGGGAAAAGTAAAATGCTATCATTGTATATGTGTTCTCCCACAGTCTGTGTACTATTGCCCTCACCTGGATGAAATTTCAGACCTGTTCAAGGGTTTACAACTGCTAAAGGAAGACAATCAGTCTTACCACTACTGTAATAATTTTACAGGCTATTAATTAAAGTACTTCTAAATTATTTTAAAAAGTGACCTGGCTCTTTTCAGGAGCATAATTCACTAGTGTGGAAAACATAGTTTGAGAATGACATTTGCTTAGACTAGAATATTAGTTATAGGCATGTCTTTGTGCTGTGTGGGTAGAATGTGGAATGAAATGCTCAAGTCTAAAGAAGAAAAAAATACGATTTGCAATTGCTGGAAGATCTGAACATTTTTTGTGGCAAAGGGCTATAGAGGATATAGTTACCAGTGTTTTATTTCTTGCATGATTTTAAACCACAGAACTTTTTATGGAGCAAATGTTCTTTTGGTCATTCATGAAGTTGATTTTTCTAGATACTATGCTGACTATGATTTCAAATGAGCATTATTGCATTTTATAACAAAGTTACAGAGTAGCATAAGTTACAGGGCCTGTAACAGGAATTTTTTTGGCTGAACCAACATATAATAAAGAGGACTTCAATTTTCATTGCCAAAAATGAAAGGAGGCCTTTATTTCCAAACTTTAAATTGCTTGGATTTGCCAGTGTTATTGGAAATCATGGAAGCAACTGTTGTATGAGTTGATGCTGAGATTTAGAGTAACCATGGCTCCTGAAACCTCTCGCTGAGTTTGTTGCTCTATAACTCCATTTCTTTCAGCCCTGACCTTCCATTGAAAGTTTGGCAGTGAGTCAGATTTTCTCTGCTTTTCCATCAGATTCTCCTTCTAGTGTTTAACTTTTATAAATCAAAGGTCCTGACATTAAGTTCTAGTGCTTTTGTACCTAAAAACATATTTTAATATATATGTCTCTGAATGTCCTTTCATGTGCACTAAAGCCTAAATGCAAGGGGCTATGCACTTACAGGTGAAATGCCTCTTTTTCAGATCTTGAAGGTGTCATTTGATCTGTTAATTGTGATGCCCTTGATACATTAATTCTTTTAAAAAAGACAGCTCTGGTATCTCTCTAAGCACAAATAAATCTCTTGTCAACTTCAAAGAACTTGCAAGAGCAGATATCATTATACACAGAGAATGTGACATGCAGTGTCATTTAAAATATATATTTATTTCAGGTTTTCTTAGGAGTGAAATTTTTACATAGAGAGAAACATGTGGTGTCTCTCTCTCTCTCTCTCTATATAGACAGCATGTCTCTATATGTAAAAATTTCACTCCTAAGAAAACATGAAATTACATTAGCCGACATGCTAAGCCTTACTATGAAAACATTTATTTTTCTGTGGTTTTTTTATACTATAGTTCCATCTCATTCACTGTTCACATTTTTGGTGGATTACAGACTTTAAAAACAGATTGCAGTTTTCACCACAGATTGGGTGAGTGAATTATACACTTCCATTACACCTGTCAGCTTCCTCACAATTTAAGTCATAAAAATCACTCAGGTTTAACATTTTACTCGAGGTTGAGAACTGCAAAACATACTTTTTTTTTTGACAAACTAGAGTGGCTATTTTTGAGCTGATTGTACATTATCACACAAACCCTTTCCCAATTCTCAGTTCTTTTGTAGGAAAAAGTGGTTAGCGTACTGTACGAAAGACACTGAGACAGGAACACCCTAATTTCAGCTATAACACTCTTACAGCATAGTCTGACTGAATTCTCTTAACTCACTCTGTTTCCAGTCATAAAATGAGGGATCCCTGTCAAGCTGCTGTGTGGAATAGGTAGCTTTATCAAATGTTTTGCATGTGTTAGCTACAGTGTTAATGCCAATTTTTACTTGGGCACGAGTTCTGAAACTTTTTCATAGTGAAGAATACATCCTACATAGGATCTCATGGACTATTCCTCTTCCTGTTTATGATCCTGCCAACCAATTTTCCCACTAGAGCCTACACAGTATTCCTGTAGTGACTATTTACTTGAGTTTCTCTTGAAGGTCCCCATCCAATTCAGAGATTGTAAATCTGTTACAGCTTTTAGCTAGTGTGACTTTTAGGTCTGGAGAGCCCAATTTTGACCGAGGGCCACCATTCTTTATCCTAATAACGTGTTGGCATATGGATCCCATGGCAAAGAACCAACATTAATGGACCAAAACTTAGGGGAGAATCTGGTGTTTACAGTGTTTTAGAGTATAGGTCCCAAATGACCTTCCTGGTGTTGTCCTAATTCCTAACAAATAAATGTTTTCAGCCCTTAAGGTATTCTGAATGAGTGTGCAACTGCTTGCTAGATTTCAGCTGGGTCTTTCTTTTTTCTGTCTTTACAGCTATAACCTAGTTTCAGTTGGGTCAAGTGACAAGCACTGTATGGTTTATACTCATCCTGGATCAAGTGTTTTTCCTTAAAGTTGACTTGTGTGAAATATCATAATGAATTCTCCCTTCCCCCTCAACCAACTAGAATTTTCTGGAGCACCATAGTGTCACAAAATGGCTTTGCATGAAACAAAAAAAAGCACATCTGAATAAATGATTTGTGTAGCACATGCTCAAATGGTGAAAAAAAATGGGACTCGACTGGCTGGGAAGCTAATCTAAACTTTGCTACCTGCACTGTCTGGAGACCATGTGCTTTGCTCCCTTTCCAGTTAATGTTGTTATTGCAACAATATGATCATGCTCCTTTATGCCTAGTTGAGGCCCTTCAGGTCTCCTTCTGGGCTTGGGTCCCCTAGTAGCAGCACTGCCTCAGGCCAGCACTGTAAAGTAGGAACGAGGTGGAGTTCAGATTGGCAAGCATTTTCTCAAGGGCTCTGAAATTGAGTTTGGGATTCCACTGGCTTACTTTTCCCTGCTGCTTTTCTTTACTAAATTCCATCTTGTAAAGCATTCAAATAAAATGCAAATATGATCCAAGACTGCTTAACAGCTGAAGCAGGTGTTAGCAACTTAGCTCTTGAAGTGCAGTTAAATTAGCTTTCCAGTACAGAGAGAGTAAATTACACAGATTTCAGTCTAAGTTACAGCGATAACAGATCCTGAATAAAGTTCTCTGGAACTACTCTTTAGACTTTTGCATTTGTCTTGTTCACAATGTCCTACATTCTAGCAATTTATCAAGGGCTATAGGTAATCCCTGCTTTAAATCCCTGTTAATAAACAGTTTCGTTTCTTTGCCTTTTCCTCTTTATTATCTGTTGTGATTATTCATGGAACCACTGTAAATCTGCCAATTGCCTAAAGTCCAAGAAATTGAAGGGAATTGTAAAATTTCGGGAAGGAAATCTCTACCAAATACTTCACTGGCAACCACCAGACTCTACTATACAGTTCTAACACTGAAGAGTCTCTAGTTAGATGGGGGCACATTTAGTATTTCAGTCTATAGAGTTACTGTTCAGTACCTTTTATAAGCGAATATGAGAGCCTTAATTCTGTAGGAAAGCATTTAAGTGATTTCTCCCCCCACCCCTTTCTTTCAGGAAGTGAAATGTCAATAGCTTGACATCAAGTGATTCTTGGGTTTCTCTCCCCCTTTCCCTTCCATACAAGAAAAAAACCCAAAAAACCCTAGGCTTATTATACCAAAATGCATTTTTACTAGATTACAAACAACATGCAACAGGTTTACCACTTGACCCTGGATATTGCTATGTCCAATTCCAAGGTATTTTATGTATGAGCTTATTAACTGCTAGTAAAGTGCTCCTGGTACTTTTATTGCTTTCTATTTTGCAGCTTCTAATTTTGTTTGCATTGTGGATCATACCGCAGAGAGACAGCTCAGCTGTTGCCATGGTTGTGTGCCTTTTTATTCGAAAGTAACATCTTTGGCATCACTGGTCCTACCTGCTGGAAAAGGTGGAAAGTACATACATTTCTGCTTTAAAAAAAAAACAACAAACCTGAAGTCCTAGGTGAATGGCTGTTCCTGGTAAAGTAGTGAATAGTAGACCACCCTAACCTTGTAGCAGCATAAGCTGCTTGTTGTATAAAAACCTGTGTATCAAAGTGTTGGGCTTTATATCTTTGCAGGACTAATTTCAATGGGTCACTAGACATATTTGCATAAATATTAGCTTGGACCCGACTAGAACAGACAATTATACAAGGCCGTTTGCTTCACATATAAATGAAGAATATATATATATTTTTTGTTTGTTTGTTTGTTTGTTTTAACTGGAGGAAGCAACTTGTTTCCCCCCTTCTCCCCCCTGCCACTATTAAACAGTAGGGAAAAGAAAATGGCTGGGCTAATTTAATACGAGATAATTCTAAGATGCTGCAGGTGTCTCTTGTCAACACTTTTAAAAGGCTTTCCGCCAATGTGTGGTTTAGTTAAAAGTCAGAAGAAGTTAAAATCTACAACAGCACTTACATAGAGATGACATGTGTTTTGTGTTTTTTAGGGGTTTTTTTATAACTGCAAATCCTTGCAGCCCTTCTGACCAAACCTGAAGCAACTGGGGAGATTCCTTCGGTTGAAATAAGCCATGAATGCTTAGGCTGCACTTCAACCTGAAAAGAGGCAGCTTTTAATCTTAATTAAGAGTAATGAGTATTAAAAGAAAAACCATGTTTGAACTTTGCTCTGCACCAGTTTGGTTTGAAGCGGGCAGTAGCTGCTGCCTCCACAGGCAGGGGTTGAGAGTGGCCTGCTCCTGGGCACAGGCCTGCACCCCTCAAGCAGCCGCTTCCTTGAATGCAAGGCGAAAAATTGTGGTTTGGTCAAAAAAAGTTTAGCTGTGCTTGGGTGGGGTGCTGTGTGTGCTCTCCACGCGGGCCGCAGCTAGGTTTTGTAATGCCGAACAAACGCTGGCTTGGGGCGGTTGAGTGGCGTGAGCTGCGGCCCAGCGGGCCGGAGGGGGGGTGGCCCCCTTACGCCCAGGCAAAGCCCGGGGGAACCGGGCCCTCGATGCACGCGGGAGCTACGGGTCCGCTCCTGAGCACGAGCAGCGGCGCACACGCGCTGCGAGAGGCAGTGATGGGGGCGAGGGACGCGTAGGCGGCCTGAGGCAGCGCGAGCACGACACGGGCCGTCACGCGCGGCGAGTGGGCCCCGCCCCGGGCTCCTCGGGCCGGGCCGGGCGGGGCTGCTGTCCCCACGGCCCCCGCCCCCCCGGGCAGCAGCGCGCGGGGGGGAAGGACGGGGGTCTCCAGTGGGAGCCGCTTCCCCGCGGCGCGCGGGCCGCTCTCCCCTCCCCCCCGCGGCAAGGCAAGGCAAGACCAGCCGGCCCTGCCCCCCTCCCCCCGTGCCCCGGGGCGGCGGGTGGCGCTGGCCGCGGCGGCTCGGGGCTCAGTGTCCTTGTGCGGAAATGACACACGGTCCCGTCACGTCACGCGAGAGCGCCGCGCGCGGACCCTCGCACACAAAGAGCGGGGGGGAGACGCGGGCACCAGCGGCCGCTCGCAGCCGCCCCGGCCCCGCCGCTAGCCCCGCAGGTAAGCGCCCGCGCTCCCACTCCGCGAAGCCCCCCTGGCGCGGGAGCGGCCGCGGGCCTGTCCCGGACGCCGCGGGGGGAGTGGGCCTCAGGCCCCGTCCCAACCGCCCCGCTACCCCCGCCCGGCCGGCCCTGGCCTTTGTGGGCCGCTCGGAACGTTGCTATGGCGCCGTGGCTCGTGGCGCGCTCGGCCCGGCCGCTTCCACCTCGGCGCTGGCGGGGGGAGCGGCAGTGGAACGGTCACGCCGCCGCCCCTCCCCCCGCCACATGGACTCGCCCGCCCCAACGGGCCGCGCGCCGGAAGCCGCCACCACCGCCGCACTCGTGGGTTTGAGCGCGGGAGCTCGCGCGGGCCGGCGGGGCAGCTGCTGCCTCCGCCCCGGGGCGGGGCTTCCGCCCCGGACGGCGGCTCCCACGTGGCACGAGGGAAAGCCCGGGACTCGCCCCCACCCCAGCTCTTTGCCCACACCGGGGGTGGCCGGCGAGCCCCAGGAGCAGTGCGTGGGAGCGTCCACCCCGGACATGTGGCTACCCGCGAGCTGCTCTTCCCCAACGGCCGTCGGCGCCCGCGAGCCCCTCCCCCGCCGTGCCTGGGGGTGACGTGGTGCCCGCCCCTCTCCGCGTGGCGGAGGCGCTCCCTGGCGGTGGGGTGGCGCGGGGCACCGGGCGGGCCCTTGGCGGCTGGGGGAGTCGCCCCCGCGCTAAAAATAAAAGGCAGCGACCGCGCGCCCTATAAGTCCTGCCCGCAGGAGACGCCGGCCCGGGCCGCCCTTTCCCCGCGGGCAGGCTCGGGTTCGTCTCCCCCGGCTGGAAACGCACGAAGCTGCGGGGCTCGGAGCCGCTGGGGCGGCCGGTGTGGGGCGCGGGGACCCCGTTACCCCCCTCGGGGCAGGGGCGCGGGCGCCTTGGGGCTGCTCCCTGGGGGGATTGGTTTCTGCTCCTGCTGCCTGCTCATTTCTTGCCGTGGGGTAAGGCCACGCTGGCCTCCCACTGCTTTCGTGGTCTCCCTTCATTCACCCTTGCTTCAAGTGCAGGTGACTTGGATAAGTTCTCCGAAGAAAAGTTTCAGACTAGTTTCAGGTGCCAGATCCACCAGTGAGTCTTGTCTTTTTAAGTCCTTTCATGTTGCATTTTAATACTTATTTTCTGGGGGCGGGGAACAGCACAGGCTACAGACAGGGAGCCTGGCTGACTGTACACAACATGCTGCCAGTTGGTACATAAGAGCAAAGAAAATCTATTTTTTTTCCCTGTAATTTCCTTCTGCTGTAGTAATTTTAGGTGACTCTTAACACTAGCAGATGAAGACAGTGCAGGCAGAAGTGCAATGCTGACATTGCCTTTTCTGTTCAGTTGCTCATTCTGCATGTCAGGCAAACCTAGTGTCTTTTAGTTTCCACGAGCGGAGGGGTGTTTTAATAAAAAGTTGGTAACTGAAGTTCCAGAAAAATTCCAGGAAATCCGGAAGAAATCTGCTAGTGTTTGGTTTGTGTTGCGGGAGGTAACAAAGATTCAGGACTGGACCCCAGTGCCACTGAGAAGAATACCACTCTCAAACCTCGTTAATAGGTAATACTTAGGCTTCTGACATGTTAAATTAAAGGTGAGAAGGGCTCTGATGCAAGATCCCAACAGGTCTTGCATGGCAGGAGATGCGATGGTGGAATCCAGCATTGTATTGCCAGCTCAGGGGGAACTCTGGAGGGGTGCCCTGATCAGCTACCAGCCGCTAGAGCCTGCAGGAGTCTGGGAGAGCTAGCCACAGATTCAATTAAAGGCATGATAGGAACTGGCTACAGTTTTTACCCAGTTTATGTGATAACTTTGTGGCTTATTCCTCATTTTATTGTGCTGTTAATTGAATGAATGAGTGGCCAGGTCACCACTTGCGATGCAACTGACCACTCAGTGGCTCTAGAGAGACCAAGTGTTCAGCTGATAGAAAATGGCTTTCACTGAGCTACAATAGCTTTCTCAAGTTGAGGACCTGGTTATTAATAACCCAAACTATGAGAGTTAAGGATGTTTTTAGCGGTATCTTTTATTGAACCAGCTGTACAGTTGGGAGAGATGTTAGACACACTTCTGGGCAAATAGTGACTTGAAAAGGGCACTTTGTGCTTCAGCCCTTCATATCTGACCCTTCACCTGAAAGTAGGTGGTGGGGGCAGGTAGAGTTGTCCTGCCTGTTTCTGTTTCTGGGAGGAGCATGGGCGGGGAGGGATACAGCAAGAACAGACTCTCTTGCCTGCTTTAGGTTTATTAGATAGTCCAAATCTAATACAGGAGGAGTGCTTGCTTAAGCGCACCGCCCTTCCCAGTCTGGCTGGGCATGAAGCACACGGGGCACTTGTACCTGGCTATGGTGGCTCTGCCTGTGCAGCAGTACCTCTGAAAGGGGCTTGCACAGGAGTGGACAGTTATTTGGGCTGGAGGGCCACTTAGTGAGTTTTAGGGAGCTGTTGTGGGCTGGTCAGCAGCCTTCCCTCTTCCACCTCCCCTCAACCCCCAACTCCTGCAGCAAGTCACCAAAAGTCCCTAAGTAGCTTTGCCCCGGGGCCCAAGAGCAGCCTGGAACATGTTCTAACAGGGCACGTTTGGCTGGGCAGTGGGATGGGACCGCAGCCTGGCGTGGATTGGCATCCGAGGGCTGGATAGGTAGGCAGGGCTGTGATCTTGGGATGGTGATGGCCAGGGCCCAGAGCAGAGCTGTGATCCACTCCCAGTATGCCCCTGCCTGCAGAAACAGCGCTCATTGCAGGGATTTGTGGGCAGCAGATCATGGCTCTGCCTCAGACCACAGCCCCGAACTGTCAGCACCCCAAGATCCCAGCTCTGCATTCCTGTCCCACTCCTGGATACCACTCCCCACCTACCTGTGGCCCTATCCCATCTTCCTGCCTGAGCATGCCCTGCCCACATGGGTCCCAGCTCGGTCCCCATGAAGACCTCATCAGGTGCCCCCAGTGGTGGCTGCAGAGTGCACAGGCTGGAGTGCTGGGGCATTGGGGCCAAGGCTAGGTCCTATAGTGGCAGCAACACTATAGGCAGTGGCCTGAAGGAGCTCCTGCTGCTGGGGCAGCTAGGAAGTGGAGTCCAGCCATCTTACCACCCTGCTTCAGCCTGCTGCATGCTCGGGCAGCAGGACTGGCTACACACGCTACAGCTCCTCAGATGTAGGTGGCTGGGGAAGGGGTGGGGCTGAAGTAAACCCAGCCCGGTTCACCAGGCTGTGACGGGGACAAAAAGTCCCCATGGTGGGGGCTTCCCCTCCCTTCACACTATGCAGACCTAGGCTATGGGACTGGAGGTCTCTTCCTTTTGCCCCACCCCTTCCCACCAGGCTGACTGGCACAGGCAGGAAACAGGCTAGGGAGCAGAGGTGTTACTGCCTCAGCGCTGTGACATCTGGGAGTGGGGCAGGCCATGCTTCTCTGGAGCAGACACCATAGCCCAGGGCCACAAAGCATCCTGGGATAATGGGGGTCTGTGAGTTAACTTGAATCAGGAGGGGATCTGGGATATAAGTTTCATAAACTCTTTTAACCTAAATCAGTTAAGTTGGATATTTCATCCATCCAGGTTTATCTTGAACCAGGTTTGGTCATTTTGAAAGCAGTTTATGTATGCTGAACTTATGTTCTGTTACAGGTTTAAACTGGTGTCCAGTCGCTTTACCCAGTTTATGTGTAACTTCTCTCCTTGGGAAATGTTCTAACAGTTAGGCTACGGACAGAAGAGACGGGTTTGTTCTTAACCTAGCCGAGGGAGACATTAATCTAGCTAGAGGTACTCCCCAGCTGGGTTATGAAAACTATGATACTTTGCCACAGTGAATCAAGAGTTAGTGGTTATTGTGAATCAAGAGTCTAGTGGTTAGGACACTTATCCAGAGGTGTAGGGGTAGGGTCCTGCATTACTGGCCTTGCTTACAGAACTTTTTACATATTTTATACAATGACTGTATTATAAAATATGTAACTGGTGCAGGGAGTAGGAACTAGAACCCAGCCCCCAACCCAGGAGGAGAGAATCCTAACAAGCAGGCTACAAAATTGCACTCCATTTTTTCTGGCTACCAGAATCTTGGATTCTTTGCTGCATGGAGGCACATCTTCAACAGGTGGAGAGCAGAAACTGTCCCAACCTAGCACCGCGTGGTAATAAGGGTACTCTTCTAGGAGGTGGGCCATGGATTGAGGCCCTTCAAACTTTGGAAGAACCTGAATGTCTTCCATTTTTTAGCTGAATGCCATAACCTTTAGGAGGGACTAATACCACCACCATTTAAAGTGACCATAAACAGTTTTTTTTGCAAACGTAATCCATCTAATACCTATCAATCTACTCTGAATGTGCCTACAGATTGGACATCTTGGGCAACGTAGGTTGCCTAGTCTTTGAATCCTGGATTGCCTAGTCTTTGAATCCTGATAGAGTGTAGGTGTGTGATGAGTGTCAAACTGTTCAGAACCACCCTAGTCTGGGATTGTGCAGGAGCTGTACTTTAAAGCACTGAGAGACATCTAGAGAACTTCAGTATCAAACTGGGAGTTGCCTGAGTTTTCTACTCTCAGAGGCACTCAAAAAGGTGAGGAAAGTGTTTTGGATCAGTTCTGGACTTCACCACTTCACTTCTGCCTGGTTTTTTTGTTGTTTTTTTTGGATCTAGCCCAGAGCAGTTAAAATATGGAAGTACAGTACAGTCGCATCATATGTGCATTTAACTTGCGCAAATTCAACTATATGCGGGGTGGGAGGGGGGCGGGGCTTGAGTTTGCGGCAGCGACAGGAGGTTTTGGCAGCATGGTAGTGGCCCAGCGGCACGCGGCCATCCCCCTCTCCACCCCGCGCTGTGCCGCTGGCTGCGCAGCTCCAAGCACGGCTCCACGGCGGCGGCGGAAGGTTTTGGAGGCAGAGGAAGTCACTGCTAGTCAAATTGGTGGCGATTTGACTATACGCAATTTTCGCCTTACGCGCTGACCCTCAGAACCTAAGCCGTGCGTAAGATGCAACATGCCTGTAAACAGTTTCTTTAAACAAAAGGAAAAGATAAAGCATAACTTCATGCAAATCCATTATGGTAATGATGTCCAGTAAAGACAATTCTTGTATACTAAGTCTATGTTTTGGTTCATACAGTTTGGCAAAAAAATGACCATCTTGAATTTAAATATACAGGTTTCTTGTCAATAAATAAAATTTATCATATAGCTGCAATGCAGGCATTGACCAACATTGAGAATTAATATTTACCTGAGGATTGTGCTTTGATGGCATACAGGTGTCAGCTCTATAAATATCTAGTATTAGAGGCTCACTGATACATCAGTTTATATCGTATCAGCAGTGATAAAAGGAAAATTGACATTATTGGCAATCGGCTTTTTTTGGCTGATAATGTTGCTGATAAATGCCGTGTGCATATGCGCAGCTGCAGCATGCACGTGGCCAGCCCAGCAGCTTGGACAGCAGCATCCAGCTAGTAAGTGTGATGGAGGGGAGGCAGATTGGGGCTCCCACGGTAAGGGAGGGAGCAGAGCTGGGGCAGGGACAGGTGCTGCTCAGCCAAGATGGGGTGGGAAATGGAGCTGCAAGCGGCTTGCCCCAGGAGGGCAGCTCCTGCCACTGTATGCACCCCCGGGGCAGGCATGGGGGCGTGTGCCCCCCCGGATCTGTGTATGGGGTGAGGGTGGGCTGCTGCTGCGAACTGGGGCAGGGGCGGTGACAGGCTCTTGCCAGCGGGGGTGGGGCTAGGCCGGGGCTGCATTCAGGGCAGGCAGCAGCACTGGGGAGAAGAGGTCATTGTAGGGGGGTGATGGCAAATTCTGGAGTGGCTGCAGCCCACCCTGTAGGCCCCCCTCCCAGCACAGCTTCTGCCCACTCTGAGCACAGCCCCAGTCCAGCACCCCCCCACCAGGAAGAGCCCGGCCCCACCAGAGTGGGCAGCCCGCCCTCACCCCGCGCACAGATCTAGGAGGCACACACCTGCGCCTGCCCTAGGGGTGCATGTAGTAGTGGGAACTGCCCCCTGCACTATCCCAATGAGCTGCTCACAGCTCTGTCCCACACCACACCCAGACTGGGTAACACCAATCCCTGCCCCAACCCCACTCCCTCCCTCATCATGGGGGCCTCGATTTGCCCCTCCCCATGCCCTTTTCCTTCCCCTGCCCCTTCTTCCCCAACAGACTTAACAGTCGGACCCTGCTCTCCAAGCTGCTGGGCTGCATATCGGCAGTTGGATCAGTATCGGCCGATGCGGCTTGTTAAAAATTGGCCATAGGTATTGGCCCAAAAAAGGTTTATTGGTGAACCCCTATCTAGTACAATAATGTGGGCATTCTGCTTTGATAGATCTGTGGTATGGGAATGGAATGTGTGAGTTAGAAGAGGAAGCATCTATTTTCTTTTGTTGATAGTCATAAAATAAGTAGCAGTATATAGCAACAGCTTAAGTTCCATCTACTTATTAGGCTCCACTAATTCAGCTGTTTCTTTTAAAATTATATTTTGCAGACACTGCATGCTTAAGACAAAGTGAATATTTTTTTTGCAAATAATTTTCAACAATCCTCATCATCACTAGAAAATACTAGCACATTTCAGTCTTTGACCAGGCAGCATAGAAGAGCCTGTCTTTTCAGATGCAAGTGAAGCAGAAGTCCGGGACATAGTGCTGGCTGCCTTCAGTAAAAAGTATGAAGCATTTGTACCACCGTGAGGATATTGGAGGAACAAACCATTTATGAAGAGCAGATTTATTTGAGCACAGGATTTTAGCAGTAGAATTCTGAGGTATTCATTTTGACCTGATTGCCGATATTGGTATTAAAATGTTTATTTGGAATGCTGTGCAGTGGAGAAAAAGAGATCTGCAGTTACCATGTTAGTGAGTGGGACTCTTCAGTCAGGTTCCAAGACTTGGGCTTCTTAAATAGGAATCCTGTTCTACAAGACTAGAAATATGAATTTTGGATATATGAACACAGATACTCAAAAAATTTTAATTGTGTAATAAGTGGTTCAGTATGTTTATTGTCCTTGACAGTCTGATGGTGCATGCATTTTCTAAACTTAGGTATTCATTCTTTCTCAGCAAATTTTCTTCAGACATTTCAAAGGAACTTCTTACTGAAGAACATGGGAAGTTTGAAGTTTAAAGTGAGCTATCTTAACTTTGGGCCCTTTAGAAACTTTCTTTGTTTTGCTTTTCTTTTTAATACTTATAACTTCAAAATCATCAACCAGAATTTTACTAAACTTTTAAGAGAATATTAACCAAGAAAGAGAACAGTCTTGATCCTGTAATGTCAGGAAGATGTTTTACATGACTATATAATTGTTGAGATACTTCTGGTTGTTGTAAAACCAGTTATGGGAGGCCCTTTTAATGGTACCCATAGAAACATACGTTCACTGCTGTGTAGAGCTGTGCTTCTCAGCCAGGGTACCAAGGTGCCAGGTTACCCATGTTACTGCCAGGTCCTTTGAAGGGTACCGTGAGATGCGAGGAGATAAGCAGATAAGTCAGGCTCAGGCTTCTCCCTGCCTGGATGATCCCCACCCCTACTGCACAGTCCCTATGTAAGGAGGTAAGCATTGTAATATATACATTCATTTTTTAAATTTGGTGCCACGCAATTCAGAAAATGTATGGAGGGGTCCCTCAAATCCAAAAAAGTTGAGAACCACTGCTGTAGATCTTACAAATGTAAACAGTAGACAGCAATGACTTGATATCAATAGGATTAGGGGAAGCAATAGTTATACGACCATTCAAGTTAGGCTCGGGCATCCTGATGAATTAGGTGAACATATGAAGTTGTAGTCTTAGTTATTAAAGGTGGTGTGGATAAACTGAGTTGTATGTTTTTGAGGTTATGGCTTGGCTTACAGTTGCAGCAGGTAGAAAATGCAAACATACTAATTGGAAAAATACACAGAAGGCCACCAAGATGAGATCCCTAACATCTTTAAAGACCATGATTTTGAGAAAGCACATCTAAAAGATGATCTTTCATAAAGGAGAAAGTATCTGCAAATAGTCACCAAACCTGCTTGATTACAATACAGTCAACACCATGAAACTAAAATACATTCAAAATATGCTTTACAGTTTGCTCCTTTGCAGTTTTATGAAAATCCATATCAAATTCTTAAGTGTTTGTGACTTCTGTGTTTACCTCAGGAATTCTCATTTTTTTTTCATAGACTAGACCCCATCTTAATAGAGGGTCTTTTGAATGCTCCTGGTCTTTTTTCCATAGTTCTTTTATGTTGTATTAACTTGAAAAGTTTCTTTGCATGAAAAAATATTATTAGGAGAGTATTTAGAGCTAAATCCACAGACTGACAAGGGAAAACTTAATGTTTAAGATCCTGTCACCTACTGAAGTCCTCAGCTCAAGCTTTCTACACGATGCATAGAGAGGTTTAGGTGAATATAAAATGGGATTCATAGAAGCTGGCATGCTGATTGGGCAGCTGCTTAAACTAAGGTGTATGAAATACTGAAGAGTTTCAGAACTAAGCCCCATCCCTCAAAGGATGTCAAGTGCTTAACTCTGGGTCAGTAATGCCTGTTTCTGGTTGGTATTCTGAGTTAAGTAGTTTGTCTTGGAGTTAGGTCCCTAAATTAAGCCACCCCTCTACTGTGGGGGGAGGGGGAGTTAAGAAAAAAGACCACATTACACCCAGTAGGCTCTTAATCTGGAAGATGGGAGTCCCTGCATTCAGATCCCTCCTTTACTTGTTTTAGGGCAGGGACTTGAATCTGTTACTGGCCTATCCCAGATGATCATCTCTAAGTATCGGGCTATAAAGTTAATCTCCCTCTAGTCCATTGAATAATACAAAGTAAGTTGAAAGCACTCTGCTTTGATTGCTTTTCTAGCATCTAGTGGCATTTCTATTCAGTCAGTTGAGGGAATCAGTTGATTTAGTGGTTCATTGTTCTTTACAGGTATTAAGATCATCTCTTCTTCTTAATTGTCTTGATGTTCCACTGATCAAGCTTACCTTTCTTCTGGCAATTTTACTCTTTTAGATATTCCTGCCCTGTCTTATTTCACAGCCTTGCAAACTGTTTTTAGCTCTTTTTAAAATAATAGATTCACCCATGGAAACCAGTCTTTAGCATCAGGTAGGGTTCCACCTTCTGGCTAAGCAGGAAAGGGGTTAGGCTCTGTCTCTTCTATGCAGCCATAACTTTTGAAAAATCTTTTTTGCTCAGCTCTGCCTTCTCAAAAACAAGGTGTATGTCTTGTCTGGGGGTATGTTGTATGCAAGAAAATACCATATTTTAATATAGGCTGGTGCCTGGAAATAGAACCAATACCAGCCAGTTCTCTATGGACTGGACCTGGTTTAAAAAAAACATTGATTCCATATCAGTATTTAAGATGAGGAAAAAAAAGTGTTTTGTTGTTTTCTGAGACAAATGGATAACTATGGACTCCCAATCAGAATTGCCAGCCTGTAAAGTTGTAAACAACTCTATTTTCCCAGAGTGGCTTAATCTGTCAGAAGTCTCAAAATTATAACACATGGCTGTATCTAGAAGGTTGTGATAACAGGCTAAGTAAGAGGGAATATTTGTGCCTTTGTAGGAAAGCCTACACAAACCATAACAACCCATAGAAATTGCTCAAACGATACTTCCCCACCATTCATATTTTGAAAGCACAGACAGTCTAGTGTTCAGCACGTGAGCACATGCTACAATTTCAGCAACCATTTTTATTTGTTTTAGGAGTCAAACATTGATTCCATAAAAATCATATGCCATGCTAAAGAAACGTACAAAACACCTTTTGTAGACGAGCCTGTGAACTTCATTTTATAAATCTACTGGATACAAAAAATCATGGACTCAATATAGACATTGGATTTATGACACATTATAACCTGCCTGACATCTGATTCACCAGGTACCACATTACAACCTGACCTGACCTCTTACACTTTTCTTTTTTCCCTCCCCTTTCTCCCCTTACCTCCCCTACTTTTCTGCCCTTTGTCTTCCTAATTTCCAGCTATTTCTTTTTTATAGCCTCTTTTCTACCTTGAATTACTACTACTGCAGAGTCTCCCTTACTCAGCTTTGGCCTTTCCCTGCTCTACCTTTTGTTTCCCTAATTTCTACCTATTTACATTCTAACTGACACCCTGCCACACTTTTGGCTTCTCTCATTCCTTGGAGTATCAGAACAGCAGAGACTTCTTATGTCTGAAGAAGGGTGGTCACCCCCAAAAACGTGCTAAGAACTTTTTTCCAACTATGCAGTTGGTCTAATAAAATATATCACATCTACCCAAAGAACCTTGCTATGCTATACAATATGCACTCAGGCAGTGAGATTAGGAATTTATTTTCAATGATTTATTGCTTCCATTCTAGGGGTGGAGTCTCCTGTCACATAGGAAAACTACTCTGCTTTTCCTTTCTTGAATACTGAATCTACTTGAGTAATGCACATCTTTGCATTTTTCCTGTGATAGATATCTAATGACTCCAATACAAACAGACCTGCAGATGCCCTTAGTCAGGATGCCTTTTGGGTGCAAGTTTGAGGAAAGAGTAAGGAGTAGAACATACTTGCTTTAATGTTAGCCTGCAAAGCTTCAGGACCTGTGGATTGTCTTTCTAAATACTTTTTTCTATGCTTATATGTGTATCTACTATGGATTTATTTTTTAGACATTTTAAAATAATTCACACAAATTCTTCCTATTAAAACTTGGCCAACAATATGTAAACCCAGGAATTAAATGGTTTATCCCACAGCAAGTGTTTAAAACAAAAATTCAGTTAGGCATTTAAAGTGTACAGAAACTAAACATTGAGGTATACCAACTTGTTTTGGGGGGTGGGGGTTAAATTAGTTCAAAGATAGCTTACAAAATTACAAATTAAATTTTAACAAGTAATTTTGTGGAGACTGCAGCAAATCTCCTGTACACTTCAACAAGATCGAATTAGTGTAGCCTATGGTTTGCTCATTGTGGGTATTTGGTATGTAAAATGCCAAAGGCCTGAGATGCTCCCAAATGCTGTTTCCTGGGAAACAAGGTCACAAGCTGCGGCTCTGATCCTTTTTCCCAGCAACAGACTGCAGCTGAGGGTGAATGTCCCCGAGTTCCCCATTCTAGTAGTCATGGCTACAAACCCAAATTCCCAGGCCACATTATGCAAGCACTTCAGGACTAATGTTATCTGCCCTGCACCTGTTTACTCTCCTCTAGAATTAGTTACTATCTGAGGGAGAACCATTTAATCAACAACATGGCGAAGAAGAAATACAGAATTTTTCACTTGTATATCAACAGGGCAGTCCAGGAAATAATTAAAAATCTTCATACACTTTGGGAAGTAAAAAGCATCAACCAGAGTCAGTGACCTTCTTTCATGGTTTTCTCATTTTGGCTATTTTTTCACCATTTCTTGCCATGTTTTTTTGGTTTTCTTCTCCCCCCCCCCAGCCCAAATCTTATCAGCTGAACTTGAATGCTGTTCCAAAAAAAGGCCCCAGTTCTGCCACTGGAGGTGTGTAAATATTTTTTTTTAAAGCGGTGATTCCCCCATCCCACCCCCCCACTAAAAAAAAAAAAAAAAAATCAAGAAAAAAATTGCTTGGAATTATCCCAAAGCAGTAATTCTTGGGGGGGTAACATAGTGGGTGGGGAATCCTTATAATTTTGAGAGAGGGTTAAATTTAATTTGAGGTTTTTAACATTCTTAAATTAAATGTTTGAAATGTTCCCAAAGAAAACATGCTTTGAAATGAGAAAGCAAAATGTCTTGTTTTAGAAGTTCAGAAACAAAATGTTTGGACTTTTCTGAATGTTTTTTCTTTTTTTGCCTAATTTTTTTTTTTGCAAATTTTTCAGTCACCCTATTAAACAAGTTTTTCAGCCAACTGTTCACCAAAAAATTCTGTCAGCTATACTTTCCTTTCCATACCCTCTTCTCCAGCTGTTTCTTTAGCTCTCGCATAACTCCTCCTTTTAGACCACCTTTTCCAAAGTGTCATGCCTGGTGTTTTTCTCCCATACTTTTTCTTCACATAAGTGTATTTTCTTCCATTCTCATTCCATGTTTGTGCTCTCCACACCTGGTGGCTCTAATGCAGAAATAGAGAGCTGCCTGGAAAACTTCTAAAATATGTGACTGCCTTCCTGGCATGTGATTCTTGTAACCGTGTCTGCTCCAAGGCCTGTTTGGGCCTCAGCCCCTCTTAAATATACAAACCCTCCAGCAACAAGATTCTCCTGTCATAGTCATCTTTGTCACGTCCACATTTTGGCACTGTGCTTTGTGTTCCAGAGCCATGCCTACTATAAAACATTAAAGTGTAATTAAGAGTTATAGCCTCAAAACTAAATATTTTGGTGTATGGGCTATTTGGGCAAATTATGCACAAACAGAATTACACTCCTCTTCTTGCAGTTAAGCTTAACCTTTTCATAGCACACTTGTCAGAGTGTTGTGATCTTGAGATTTTTTCATTAAGGCTTATATGGGCCTATTTTAAACACATACAAAGTACCAGTTTTCTAAAATATTTTTAAAAATATGCTTGCTTCATATTGCACTACCCCCTGTGCGAGCGGGCTTTCTATCTGGTTTATAAGCCATTAATAAACTAAATTCAGTGTTTCCCTACAATGTAACAGTTTAACTAAAGAAATTTTAGTTTAATTGACACAGCAGTTCTGTAAACAAGTCCGCAGGCTTGAACCCAAGTGTGATTAACACTGGGGATAAGCCATATGCTAGGTCAGGACTGTCTGACTTCAGTGGCTGGGGGCTGCATGCTGTACAGATCGCAGGCCTGGGGCCACGCACTGGGCAAGCTGCATGCCGTGGGGGCTGCATGGACTCCCTTGCAGCACTGCCACGTGGACTTCTTACCACTGCTGCTGTGTGAGCCTTCTCACTGCCACCACCACATAGGTGAGCCCTGCCACCCCAGCTGTTAACACTGTGCAGGTGATACTCCACCAGTGCCATGCAGGTTGCACAAACTCCCCCCACTCAAGTCCCTCTGCTGGCATTGTCACACATCAGCAAACTCACCGGGCCTCTGGCCCTGCTGTCTCGTGTCAGGGACGCAGACCACCACCACCACATCTGCCAGAGTAACAGGGCAGTGGCGGACCAGCAGGAGCTTACTGCCTGCACTTTACCCACGTAGGCTGCAGCTGAGCGCTCTGCTAAGTAAAAGGGGCACCGTGGCATGAGGAATCTCCAGAAGCTTTTCGGCTGCCTACAGAAAAATTGCCTTCCTCGGTTCCAGCATCAATGCAATCTTTCTCAGTTCTTTTGAGGATATTATTTGCAAACCTTGGTTTAGGAGGAGGCATGTTGAGAGGAGGAGGGTATCTTCAGCAGACAGCCTGGCCTATGGAATAGCCTAGAATCAGGAGTGCACAAAGGTGGCTTATGGTCACCTTCCCCCAATCCTCCCATCTAGCCCATGACTTGCATGCACACCTCTTTTAGCAGCACAGTAAAAGATCTCACTTTTACTAAAAGATGGATTTTTTTTTCCCCCTTATTTTTTAAACAGATTTTTTTTCCTTGGTAATACTGAACCATTCAGGCTTTAGCAACAGAAGACTGTTTGGAAATAATGATGTTAAAAATGCCTTAAATAATTACAACATTTATTTTTCCATAATAAAAGCATTTGATGTTGTTTGAAAGTCACCAATTGATCATAAGGGGGGGAAAAAAAGATTATTGTAAAACTGTGGATTGTTGCACTTAAATAACATGGTCCAGATCACAATAGCATTTGGGGGGCAGGGGGTGGTCATGATGAAGATTTATTCATACATATAAAAAAGTTCAGAATGCGTTTTTTCACTGTATTAACCAGTGAGAATTACCCCATGATGAAACATGTTTGTAATGGTCACTCGATGGACTCCAAAGTTTTTTGGCGCTCTTTAAAGGTAGTCAACAAAATTATTTAGAGTACTATACTTATGCACTGCCAGGATCACTTTTATCACAGAATGGGAAAATTAAAATGTCCAGTTATAAACCATTAGGCTTATTGTAGATTTTTTGTAGCTCGCTTTACAGTGCTGTGCAAGTTGCAGGTAGCCAGAAACTCCATCTGAAAACTAGCAGCTTCCTAGGGCAGATAGGAGATGACTCAAGAATATTTAATGTTGTCCATGGACAGCAAGTGATAGTAGCTCAATAAAATGATGCAAAACCTGTTAGCATAAGGCTGAAAATACACCTTTGCACTGTATTCAGAAAAGTGCTGATAATGTCTTTTTTTAATTTAGTGGGATAGAAGATGAACTCAGCTGAATTCACTGAGGACGATGAAGGTAAAATGCTGTCTTCTGTATATATTTTAGTTGGACAGAACTACTTTTAGCAGAAAGACTTTATACCTCTTGATTGAGATGAAACAATTCTAAATGGCTAAAAGTGCAAACTAAAAAAAAAACTTCCTTTATTTTTGTTACCCATCTTCTTTTCCCTGGCTCCAGACTTCTGCCTGCTGCATCTTCTATTCACCATTTGTGTATTTTTAGACTGTGAGCTCTTTGGGGAAGGGACTGTTATACCCTGTAGTTTTGCACTTGTTCCTAGCACAGTGGAGCCTTGGCTTGGGTGAGGCTTTAGCTAACACCACTAGAAAAACAAGACATACTAATCACCCACTGTTCACAAGGCAGCTTCAGAATTAAAATACAAGTTTCTGGAGAAAGCTCATTATTGTTGTAAAACTTTTTCTCCCCAGTAAAAAATATTAAAAAAAATATTGTCAAAGTAGAAACGGAAAATGAAGATGAAGCACTAGACTGCTCCGTGGCATCCAGACCTTTTGAGAAACAGCCCCTGGATGGCTCAGTTACAAGCCTACAGGACTCCAACAAAAGGAAACAGACCTCTCTTGGCGGTGATGGTTCCGGGAATCAGCAGGACGCTTTACCCAGCGTGAAGAAAAGACGCTTTACCCAAGAGGTGATTTGTCTTCTCATGGCTATGCATGATTATCTGTTTACATCTTACAGACCAAATTCGCTGCTGCTATGAGCACAGTGCAGTTTGTATAGACTTACTAGCAAGTGAATCTACAATTATGGCCTAATGTTTGCTTGGTTTATGCATTTGTCTGGATATTTCAAACAATGCAAGTAGTATCCTGTTTCACAACAAATGTACACTTTTTTATCTATTGCTAAATGTTTCTGTTTTTTATACTGCATATAAACATGGCATTCTCAAACTGGTTTGGATTTGGGTGTTGTCAATTGTTAGTTGAACATTGACCATCTGTTTCTGAAATGTAGATCTGCAAATCCCTCCCACAACCAGATCCAAACATGATGAGCTACATTAGTGAAAGGGCAGAAGATCTGTTGCCCTTACACCATACAGAACTCTGCCATAATTCTCAGCGTAAGCACCTCTTTTCTTCCAAAAAGCCACAGCCAAACCTAGGAATATAAACTTTAAAAGGTTAACTTTTGAAGTGGAACAATGTACTTGAAACAGTGAGTTCACATAGTTGAATATACATCTGAATCCTGTCTTGCTCTCAAGCTGCATATTAATAATACATACCTTCATACTGTCACGTTTAACTGCTTTATTTAAAAATAATTTAAACAACCCAAATTGATGAAACCTAAAATCTAACAAATTGATTGCTTATCACAATATGCCTTCTAACAGAGATGGAGCAGAAGTGCGTTCTGAATTTGAGAGGATAAGTTGGGGCATTCTCTGGAGACGAGAGGTCACCAGATAAAGATAGCCTCCTATGCAGGTTTCACTGCTTTTGTTTTGTGTTATCTGGGAAGTCAAATAAATTCATAGTTGTGGCTGCTACTTTGTTCTGAATCTGAGTTGCTCTGGTATTACTGAATCTTATAAACAGGGATGTTAAAGTTGGAATTAAGTTCCTACTTAAAGCAGGTGCTTCTCTGAACAATGATTCTGAAAAAGAGGTTTTTATGTGGTTTCATATTGTGTCACTGACTGGCATCGAATGAGCATTTTAGAAGTAAGCCTGGGCAGAGAAGTTTCTGACCTTTATCCCTGCAGAATTCACTGGGATCTCAAAGTCAGGCTTCTCATGCACCATCACTGAATTAATCTTTTTGTCTTCATATTATGTCTTCAAACATAATCTCTGCAGCCTCACAGCCTCTGGTGTGCTCATAAATTTGTCTGTGGAAGTGCATCAATGTAATGAGAGGAGAAACTGGCACCATAGTCCAAATTCAGTTTATTCTGTTGTGGACTCAAGAACTAGAATAGAACCCAACTTCATGCTTGCATAGGTATTTTTGGCTCCATGTTACTTACAGGAGTAAAACGTTGCGTAAACTTATTTTTGTCTTTAGGGCAAGCAAATTAAATGGTTAAAAGGGTACAGATCATTCTTTTTTCAGAGAAGAACTTCAGACAAAATGCCTGGCCCTTTGATGGGCCTTCAGTGTAGGTAGCAATTGTGTATCGCCTTAAAAGCTTAAAACCTAAGGCTGTATCTTGTTGGTTTTTTGTACTTGAATGTAAGTTAAATATATTTTCATCTCACTAATATTCTGTATAGCAGGCTGGAAAAATATTTCAATATGGTCACCTGCAAAATGCATGCGTGTTTTCTCACATGTTTGAGTTCTGCGTATTGTAATTTGATTGTTTTGTTGTTGTTCATCTACTTAATTTTCTAGGAGAGATTCTCAATATCCATGTGTGCAAAAATAAATGATAAATTAAATATTTACTGTGAATTAATTAAAACATTTGCTTCAGAACTCAAACAAAGAGAAACAGTTCAGAAATAAAGTACTTGCATGATTTTTGGTCTGAACTCCAAAGGTCTCACTGCTTGCACTTCTTATGCAAGTAGTGTAGAACCAGGAGAAATTCAGCAAATCTAAATCTCCCTGGCTTTCAGAAATCAAGAGCTCTACTTTCATTTTTTAAAAGATACTATCAAGGCATTGTTGATTTATAGACTGTGTTCACTATATTGATTTCTTTCCCCCCAAATTTGGTTTATCGTCACAAAGTTGTTTATGAGTTACATAACTGGGGTAGGTTAGCATTTCCATGTTCTTTTGTAGTGGAAGGAGAAAATTAGCACAACTTTGGGGCCAGACAATCTTGCTGATGTTCCCATAACCTGTTAATAAAGAGCATAATGAAACACTAAATACAGTTGGATGAGCTGGTGAGATTCAGTAGCCAGGTCACAGGAGTGTGAGTCAGAAAATCTGACTTCTATTCTTGACTCTGTTACTGACCTGCTGCCACTCAATCTCTTTGCCTTCCAAGTTCTTCATATACAAAGTGATATATAATGGTATGGTATTTATTCAGGTCCATGACTAGGGATTTTTTCCCCCCCAATCAGCCCTTTGTCTTGGATTTTTCTACAAAGCGAAGCTGGGGGGCAGGTGGCTGCTGTGGTCCTGACTCTGGCCATGAGCCTGGATTGGGGCCAGAGTCAGACCCACAGCAGCTTCCTCTCCACCTCTGCTTGCCCTCTGCAGGTTCTGCTCCCGCCTGTGTACCCTTCCCTCCTCCTTAGTGTCAGGCACAGCTCAGCTCCAGCTCAGACTGGATTCCTTCCCGGGCACGGAATACAAAGAAACTCTGTCCCCTGCCCAGCCAATCAGCAGCACTGCCACTGCTGCCTAGCCCAGCAGAGGCTGAGCTTCCAGGTGCTGTGCTCTGTGCCCCAGCAGGGGACAGAGCCCAAGCAGCATCTGGCAGTAAAGGGGGAGGAAGAGGCAGATACTGGGGGAGAGGGACAGAGAGGCAGAGATTTGTGGAGAGTGGGTAGGGGAAGGAGCAGAAATAGTTGTGGGGGGGGGGAGGTGGCAGAGACTGAGGAGGCAGGATGGTTGCAAGGAGAAGTGGGGAGTAGAGGACAAGGGACCACCTGGCTCTCCTAGCCACTGCTTTCCATGCTATAGCAGTAGGGGGAAGGAGGAGAATTTAAGACAGCCCTCCAATAATTAGATTCTACACCTGGAAAATTCTAACAATTTGTTAGAATTTTCTAACAAATTTTAACAATTCTAACATGGAAATTTACACATTTTCACATATATAGAATCTAATTATTGGGGGGGTTGTCTTAAATTCAGGGTAGTCTTATATTTGGGTAAATACGGTACTTAATTTAAGAAAGTGTTTAAAACACCTCAGGTGAAAAGTTAAGTATTATCATTGTTATGAGGTATCAATACAGTGATTTCAAACAAAATTAAAAAACCAAAATAATATTTTATTTGTAAAACATGATTAACTGATATCCTTAATGCATTTGTGAATTTCACTTATATAGCACAATTAGGGTCACTGATGAAAGTTAAGTAGGGCATATTTATTAAATGATATCTACGTGTGGAACACACATTTATGGCTGTTTATTTTTAATGCAAATCACCTTACTAATGTACCGTTTGTTTATTCAAAGGGGCTTTTGTCAAGTGTGAAAAACAGAGATACTGGGTCACCCACTCAGGCAAATGTAGAACAGTCTAACAAGAACAAGAATCCCAGTGTAACATGGCTTTGTGAAGAGGACACTTTCAGTGACATCACCACTCCGTCCTACAAGAAACCTCTGTATGGCATCTCTCACAAAATTACAGAAAAAAAGAACCCACCAGGGGGAGAGCAGTTTGCTTCCTATGAACTGTATGAAAAGATCAGTCCTAGCAGCCCATCACATCTTCGTAATGATCATCGCAAAAGGGACTCTGGGAATACCATGGTTGTGACACCTGCCAGCACAGATTCTGATCCAAATGTATACTCCTTGATACAAAAAATGTTTTACACCCTCAACACCCTGAATTCCAACATGACTCAGCTTCACAGTAAAGTTGACCTCTTGTCTCTTGAGGTCAACAGAATTAAAAAACAAGTCAGCCCGACAGAGTCTGTAGCAGAGTTCAAGCCTCCCCCTGAGTACCAATTGACTGCTACAGAGCTGAAACAAATCATGGATCAAAGCACATCAGGCGGAGACTTGGCTTGTCGCTTACTCGTGCAACTTTTCCCAGAGCTCTTCAGTGATGATGAGTTCAACAGGAGTTGCAGTGCATGTGGCTTCCTTAACAAAAAGAAACTTGAATCACTTCATCTGCAGCTTATCCGGAACTACGTGGAAGTTTGTTACCCTTCTGTAAAGAATACTGCTGTCTGGCAACTGGAGTGTTTGCCACAACTTAATGATTTTTTCAGTAGGTTTTGGGCTCAAAGGGAGATGGAAAATAATCAGCAGAGTGTGCAGTCCTCCAGTTTTTATGAGGCTGACCAGGTGGATTCCTCTCATTTCATTGAGGATAAAGAGCAGGAAGAAGCTTTGTCACTGGACAGGAGTAGTGTAATTGGCTCAGATTATATTCTGGATGCTCAAGATCTCAATGAGTTTTTAGATGAAGCTTCCACGCCAGGGGAATTTTCTGTGTTTTTGTTGCACCGATTGTTTCCTGAGCTCTTTGACCACAGGAAGCTTGGTGAAAGGTATAGCTGCTATGGAGATTCAGGAAAGGAACAGCTAGATCCTTCTCGGCTTCAGATAATCCGCAGGTACACAGAAATATACTTTCCTGATGTGCAAGAGGAGGAAGCCTGGTTGCAACAGTGTGTCCAACGAATAAATGAGGAACTCGAGAGCATGTACATGGATGGGAGTGAGTGTGAACAGATGAGAGAAGATTGCTACGATTCCTCTAGTTTGCCAGATGATGTATCTATCATAAAAGTGGAGGACAGTTTTGACTATGAAAGGCCAGGAAGAAGATCAAAAAAAATTTGGCTTGTGCCAATAGATTTTGATAAACTTGACTTCCCCCCTCCTGATTTTGATGTTCCTGTTCCAGATTATTTGTTGAACAAGGAACAGATTAAAAATATATATGAAAGCAGTCTCTCCATAGGCAACTTTGCCTCTCGATTGCTTGTACATTTATTTCCTGAACTGTTTACTCATGAAAACTTAAGGAAGCAATACAACTGTAGTGGCTCTCTAGGCAAGAAACAGCTTGATCCCGCTAGGATTAAGTTAATTCGACACTATGTGCAAATACTGTACCCAAGAGCAAAGAATGATAGAGTGTGGACGTTGGAATTTGTTGGGAAGCTTGATGAGAGATGTCGACGCAGAGATACTGAACAGAGACGTACATACCAGCAGCAGCGGAAAGTCCATGTGCCAGGGCCAGAGAGAAGAGAATTTCTTAGCTATGCAATAAACCCAGAAAGATTCAGAGAAGAGTTTGAAGGACCACCATTGCCTCCAGAAAGAAGCAGCAAGGATTTTTGCAAGATACCGCTGGATGAACTTGTTGTTCCAACTCCAGACTTCCCCGTGCCTTCTCTGTATCTGCTGTCTGATAAGGAGGTAAGAGAGATCGTACAGCAGAGCCTTTCAGTCGGCAACTTTGCTGCCAGGCTTCTAGTAAGACTTTTTCCAGAGCTGTTTACTCCAGAGAATCTCAGACTGCAATATAACCATTCAGGTGCTTGTAACAAAAAACAGCTTGATCCCATTAGACTGAGACTGATCCGCCATTATGTTGAAGCTGTTTACCCCGTGGAGAAAATGGAAGAAGTATGGCATTACGAATGTATACCAAGCATTGATGAAAGATGCCGACGTCCCAACAGGAAAAAGTGTGATATACTGAAAAAAGCCAAGAAAGCAAAAAAGTGACAAGCCCTTTTAAATTCCCAAGACTTTGACCACTAAATTATTTGTGAGGAGCATGCTTTGCTTTAGACTGGGCAACTGTTCTCACAATGGGAGCTGAGGGCACTCAGCACCTGAAAGACTAGGCACTAAGATTGTTGCTTTTTAACTTGTGTGCTGCATATACAAGGGCACTGCAACAGTGGGAAGTGGCTAACTACATTTGTACATGGTGAAGACCATGAATCACCAGTGATAAAGCCATTAAGAGCACAACATTTTGGCTGGTAGAAAACATGTATTAAAATTGCGTATTCCACTCCCCACTTTTGCACCTTCCTTTTTATCGCTTTTTAATAATAAATCTTTTTTTTTAATCATTGTGCTCTTCAGGGGCAGTTTTTCATTAAACACTTGTACACAGTCAAAGTTAAATAATTTGGCATTTGGAATCTGAATTTTATTTAAACCTGCAAACTTTATAGTTTTTGAAAGTGCCATGTTCACTGAAAATTATTGGAACATCAAACTGTTTCTACAGTAATTACAGCTATGCCTTTTATTTTGTCCTTGCTGATATTGGGATACTGAAAGTAATACCACAGCATCAAAGAATGGGTCAAAATGGTTTAATGTCCTTTTTACTGTTACCCACATTTTATTTCCATTTGTTATAGGAACTGAGACTTAATCCCAGGCACTCAGCATAAATGTACATTTACATTTTGACCCTATGCCTGAATTTGTACCCTTACTCACATGATTTATTGCATTGCCTTCAAGGTGACTGCAGGCCTGAGTAAGTTCTGCTTGTCCAAGTAAAGGGTGCAGAATAGAATCCAAATCTTCACCAGAAGAATGTGTTGCCATTGCTTGTTAGTCTCTTTGTTAGAAAAATACTTGAAACAAGGAATGAAGGGAGACATCTTAGTCCTTTTTCTTCACCAGAATCATGATTCCAAAGGTTTCCAGCATTAAATACTACACAAAGAAAGATTTGATTCTGTAATGGAATTAATTGCTGCAAGGTCCTCACCTGTCAGGTATGTTGATTTAACCCATTGTTTGTAAATGCAGCACAGCCTGAATACTCCAAAGGTCATAGGGGTATTGAAATTCCTTCAATTATCCAAGCTTATTTAGTGTAATAAGTAGCTGTTTGGAGAGGTAATCTTGTATGTATAACTTAGGTTCAGAGGACTGAGATTGCATTGTGAGTATGTTCAAGTATAAACAAAACTATTTGAACTCCATTGTGATATCACTAATTTTTGGAGAGTTCAGCATTAAAAACATAGCCTGATTTTTCTATTATTTATACTGATGAAAAGCAGAAGGAATTCCACTGCTAAAATGAAGAGAATCAAGCCTCCAGGTGGGTGTTAGTAAGGACAGTGATCACTTAAGACTGACCATCCCTAGAACACTGAGTTATTAGTTAATGTTCTTTGTGTTCCTCCTTTGGCATTTATCAAGATGGGTTATAGTATCAAATTAGAAGTAAGCCCCACTGTAAATTTATATTTTAGATTTTGTACAAAATACTTGATATTTTTACTTCAGATTTTTAGAATTTATTGTTCTTAGAATCATGTTGACACCTTTCTTTAATTTTTCCCCTAAAGGCAGAAGATAGCAAAGTTGCATTATGTTAAAGCTACATTATGTAAGTCACACGAGCTAGTAGTGGTCACTCGTTTTTCCCATTGTGATAGCAGAATCCTCAAAGAATGTATGAAGAGAGTCTTGAATGTACTAAGTAATACCCTAATACTGTTAAAATTCACTTGTTTCTTCCTCTTGGCATAAATAATAGCAGACCATGCACAAAATGGATATCAGAGCAAATGTGGCTATAAATAAAATGAAAACATTTTACCAAAGATTATGAACTGATACCATGATGTCTGCATCTTACCTTTCAGATTAGTGCATATTTTTAGCAACTGAATGTATTGGAACCTTAAGGTTTTGGGTTTTTTTACAATTGTGTGTTAACTAGCACCTGTATGTGAACTTTCTACATGCACTTTTATGGGCTACATAAAATGTCATGAAAAGAATGAAGGTCTTTTTTAATTTACTGTTGAAAATGGCTTGCATTTACCCTGCAGCCCAAAAGGTAAGGGTTGTAATATGCAGATTCTCTTTATAATTTATTTGTACTTATTTTAATGTCACATTTGTTTCACTGATATATAATAGCAAACCCCACATAAGGATTCAGCATATCACACAGTTAGGAAAGAGATGATGAGAACTGACAGATGTTTCTATCCAGTATGAAAATTGAAAATGTTTTGATATTCATTATACGTTACTAAGTTATTTCTTGTTAAGTCAGTCAGATGAAGCTATTCATATGATACACTAATAATTTAGGAATGGATTTTGTCCTTAAAACATTATCACCAAAAGTGAGCATGCAGCAAGAACCTGGTTGTATCTCCTTTTATATTACATACACTTTATACACTCCTCTAATCTGATTGTCCAAAATCCTTTTATGATCCATCTTGCTTTCAAATAGCTGTTTTTTATAAATGATATTAAGTCAACACAAGCACATTTAAAACAACTGTTAGATTGACAAAGGAAACTTCTTTGAGGTGCAAATGTATCCAATTGGTCAGTTTTAAAAATGGAGTAATTATATGTATGAATTACTGTTATGAGAGAGTAAAGTTAGCTATGAACAATTACATGAATAGTAACTTCTTTTTTTGTTTAGTTTGTCTAAGATTTGTTACTAAGTTCTGGAGTGTCATTTACCTGTTGAATAAATAAGCAGGGACAGCTTGATTTGCTGTAACTATTATGACATCCTCTCTCTTTTAGAATGTAACTTTAAAAGGAAAAACTGGCTGTTTTGAAAGTGAGGCAGTAATGAAGAAATTCCTAAGTATTAACTGAAAAAAAACTCAAAACAAATGTAATCATACACACACTGACTTCATAATAGGTGAATATTATTTTACCTGTCAGGTCAACAAATCCTGTTCAGGAGAATATCAAGTATCACTGCTTACTTATTGTAACTGAAACATTTCATTGTGATAAGGACTGAATAATTCACTCTCCTATGAAGACCCTCAAGGAAACAGCATAACATTTCTTGGCTTTATTCGCCAGAGTGGTGGTGCCAGGTTTTTCCCCAATACAAAAGAATATGGAACTGCTTTTAGCATCTCACCCATTTCACACAAATGAAAACTCAGGAGCTTTGCAAGAACTTTTAATGTGTATCATCTTTTGTGAAATTTAAAGGGGAAGTTAGCTATCTAGCAGCCATCTTTAGCAGGAAAAGTCAAACAGCATCTTACTTTCAAAAGTGAAAAATAACCCTTGTTTGAAATGATTGCATTTGGTTACTGTTATGGGTCAGCTGTAACCCTAATCAATTTGTTACAATTTTGTACTTTTCAGTAATAAAAACTACTTTCTCTCGCTTCTTAGCAAAATAGAACTACTTCTAAATACTTTCCTGTTTTTAAAATGCACATAGATTATGTAGCAGGGGTTTAGGTTGTAGTCGTGTTGGTCTAAGGACATAGGCAGACAAGGTCCCTTGGGTGAATTTGATATCTTTTATTAGACCAACCCAAATAGTTGGAGAATATTTATTAAGCAAGCTTTCGGGTTCAAAAACCCTTCGTCAGGCTAAGGAAGTTTCAGCAGTTGGTGTGCATAGATTGTGTATACATTTTCTCTTTGGGTGCATTTTTTAAATTCAGCCAAAACTCTGTTATTGTTTAAATATTTATGTGACAAAGGCACTAGAGGCCCCGCTGAGGATCAGGGACTGTTGTAGTCAGCATTTTGCACATATGCATGAAGGCCCATGAAATCTTAACTCCACATAGAAAATGGCTAGTATTTACTCTTCAGGTCAAAGGGCAAGGAATGTAACATACAGGTTTTCTTTATAATTTACTTTTACTTATTTTAATATCACAGTTGTTTCACCAATTAACACTGTTAAATCTTGCTGAAAATTTCAACACATCTTACACTTTCCTGTTAAGAAACATGGGTAAGTTGATGGGTGTTTCTACCTAACATGTACATTTAAGAGATGACTGCGCAGATGATTTTATAATTAGAGGGGGTGGGTGGGGAATGAGGATAGTTTAAACTTGACTTTTGGAGTAAGCTGCTGACATTTTAGAGCTGCTATTGACATGAATTATGCTTTGTTTGGAAGCTTCACTAAATTTGGAAGGAGAGAGATACTTTTATTGTCACTCAGGTTACTATTAATGCAATTATTATTTCTCTTACAAATAATCTAAGGGTACTTTTGAATATACTTTACACCACCTAAATTGGAAGATGTGAAACCCCATTTTTGCTCCCCTCCCTAAGTCAGTTCTTTCATTGCATTATTAATATTCTTATTTTTCATAGAACAAATTATTCTGATTGCAAAATACCATATTTATTCAAATAGAAGATGACCCTGATTACAAGATGACCCTCCCCCAATAATTAGATTCGATATCTGGAAAATGTATAAATGTGTTACTGTTTTCCAGATATCGAATCTAATTATTGGAGATTTGCCTTGAATTTGTCCCCTTTTCACTGCTACAGCAGGGAAAATATATATGGGGGGTCAGGTAACCCCTTAGCTCTCTGCTTGCCCCCAAATTTTCCCCTGGCAGCTTCTTCCCCTCTCCTTACTGTCAGACCCTGTTCCCCCCGAGCACATGGACATGAGGAGCAAATTTGAAAACAAGAACCTTGAAATTAAAAATGCTGTAGAAATGTGCATATAGTACCCATGCACTTAGTTTATCCAGAACTTATTCATATTTAAAGCTTTCATAGATTTCATAGACATTAGGGCTGGAAGGGACCTTGCAAGATCATCAGGTCCAGCCGCCTGCCCAAGGGGAAGGAAATCAGCTGTGGTCAGATCACCCCGGCAAGATAGGCATCCAAGCATTTCTTAAAGGTATCCAGAGTAGGTATCCAGAGTAGGTGCCCCCCTTCTGGGGGGAGTCTATTCCAGACTCTGGAGCCTCGGACACTAAAGTTTATCCTTATGTCCAGGTGCTTTTGCTCACTTTGAGCTTGGCTCCTGCCACTGCTCCATAGACCTGGGCATGTTGCAGCACCTTTTCCACTGGCCACTTGTCCCTGCACAGGATGTTGAGGTTGTCCATGTAAGCCAGGACTCTTGTCTCTGCCCCACTGCCCCCAGGGATCTCCACTCTGTGGATCCCAGGGTCTTGCCTGAGCCATTCGGCCATGGTTCCATCATGCAGATGATGAGGATCAGAAAGACCAGGCATCCCTGCAGATGCCCAACTCCACCATGATTGGGGCAGTTTGGAAACTTGTTCACCAGCACCCTGCTGCTCATGTTCATGTTCAGTGCTTTTATCCATGCAACAAAGGTTGGGGGGACCCCCATCTTCAGTGTTTTTAACAGAAATCAGTGGGACATTGAATGCCTTTTCTGGGCTGAGGCTTAGCATGGCAACATCCAACCCCCTCTCCAATTGGTACCACAACGCATCTCGCAGTTGCAGCGGGGCTCCCCCGGGTGTGCCATGTATAGCTCTCAGTAAAAGGCAGCATCCCTTCATTTGACTTGTGGCCTTCCTGGTCTTCTTTAACCTGCCAAAGCAAGCACTCCTCCCTCTCCTCACCTCTACCCAGGGAGCCCAGGCCAGAAAGATCTTCATGGCCTGTTCCCTGTACCAGGCCCCAATCTGAGCTCTCACCTCCCACATGGCCTCCCTCACATCCCAAACCCAAGTTGCCTGCTTGTGCATGCTCTGCAACTTGTCATTTAAGTGTTTGTGTTGCATCCTCTGGACCCAGCCTTGGCTCCTGCCAGCTTGCTGGAAGAAATCTTTTTTCTTTTATGCTGGCTCACCAGTCCATGTGGTTCTGGTACCAGGCTCTGAGGGTTCTCCACCCTGTGTAGCACTGCCTGAACTCCTGAGTTTTTTTCAACATCCATAGATTCATAGATTCATAGATGTTAGGGTCGGAAGGGACCTCAATAGATCATCGAGTCCAACCCCCTGCATAAGCAGGAAAGAGTGCTGGGTCTAGATGACCCCAGCTAGATACTCATCTAACCTCCTCTTGAAGACCCCCAGGGTAGGGGAGAGCACCACCTCCCTTGGGAGCCCGTTCCAGACCCTGGCCACTCGAACTGTGAAGTTCTTCCTAATGTCCAATCTAAATCTGCTCTCTGCTAGCTTGTGGCCATTGTTTCTTGTGACCCCTGGGGGCGCCTTGGTGAATAAATACTCACCAATTCCCTTCTGTACCCCCGTGACGAACTTAAAGGCAGCCACAAGGTCGCCTCTCAACCTTCTCTTGCGGAAGCTGAAAAGGTCCAGTTTCTCTAGTCTCTCCTCATAGAGCTTGGTCTGCAGGCCCTTGACCATACGAGTTGCCCTTCTCTGGGCCCTCTCCAGGTTATCCGCATCCTTCTTGAAGTGTGGCGCCCAGAATTGCATGCAGTACTCCAACTGCGGTCTGACCAGCACCCTATAGAGGGGAAGTATCACCTCCCTGGACCTATTCGTCATGCATCTGCTGATGCACGATAAAGTGCCATTGGCTTTTCTGATGGCTTCGTCACACTGCCGGCTCATGTTTATCTTGGAGTCCACTAGGACTCCAAGATCCCTTTCCACCTCTGTGCCACCCAGCAGGTCATTCCCTAGGCTGTAGGTGTGCTGGACATTTTTCCTCCCTAGGTGCAGCACTTTGCATTTCTCCTTGTTGAACTGCATCCTGTTGTTTTCTGCCCACTTGTCCAACCTATCCAGGTCTGCCTGCAGCTGTTCCCTGCCCTCCGGCGTGTCCACTTCTCCCCATAGCTTTGTGTCATCTGCAAACTTGGACAGAGTACATTTGACTCCCTTGTCCAAGTCACTGATGAAGACATTAAAGAGTATCGGTCCAAGGACCGAGCCCTGCGGGACCCCACTGCCCACACCCTTCCAGGTCGAGACCAACCCATCCACCACGACTCTTTGGGTGCGACCCTCCAGCCAATTCGCCACCCACCGGACTGTGCAGTCATCTACATCACAGCCTCTGAACTTGTTCACCAGTATGGGGTGGGATACCGTATCGAAGGCCTTCCTGAAGTCTAAGTATACGACATCCACCCCTCCTCCTGTGTCCAGGCGTTTCGTAACCTGGTCATAGAAGGAGACTAGATTGGTCAGGCACGATCTGCCTGCCACAAACCCATGCTGGTTTCCCCTCAGCATAATTTGCCCTGCCGGGCTCTCACAAATGTGAGCCTTGATAATTTTTTCAAAGACTTTACCAAGGATGGAGGTGAGACTGGCCTATAGTTGCCCGGGTCCTCCTTCCTCCCCTTCTTGAAAATGGGGACTACGTTAGCCCTTTTCCAATCCTCTGGGACTTGGCCCGTGCGCCACGAGCATTCGAATATTCCCGCCAGTGGCTCTGCAATGATGTCGGCCAGTGCCTTCAGCACCCTCGGATGGAGCTCACATTCAAGTTCCATATGTCCCTGCCTCTTTCAGGCTGCACCCCATCTCTGCCTTCACTGCCAGGAGGCAGTGGTCCAAGAAACATGTGGATTCGGCTTTCGCTACTGACTGTCCTTCAGGGAGGAAGATGAAGTCTATGCATGACTTTATTTGTCCTATGGGATCCACCTGAGTGAAGTCACCCCGCAGGTCCTTGGGCTCCTTTGCCTGCATCCACCAGCCTGTGATCAGAGATCAGTTGTTTTGCAGCCTGGAGGATCTGCCCAGGCCTGTTTGGCCTCTGCCTATTCTGTCACCCGCGTTGATGATGCAGTTGGAAGTCTCCTGTGGTCATCACTGGCCAGGTACCGAGCATTGCCAAACTCACATTTTCTAGGAAGGTATACCTTGCTTCCCTTTTAGCTGCTGCATAAACATTTAGGAGAGCTGATTTCCTTCCCTCTGTTTCAAGGGTGGCTTACAGAAGCCTGCCTGCAATAATTTCTGTGCTGTAGGTAGTGCACTCTGTCTCATTTCAGGAGAATTGCAACACATGCTGCTCTATTGTCATTTGATCTGCCCCACATGGAGAAACCATGCTGCCAGTGTCTTCTCAACAAAGCAGTTTTTAGAGCTGGGCAAATCACATTCCTGGAGCCACATAATGTGGACTTGTAGTTGCCCTAGGCACTGTTCTATTGTGTCCCTTTTTTTTTTCTTTAGCAGGCTTCTTGCATTTAGTTAGACAGTTAGTATCCCCACAATGAAAGCAGTGAGAGGGGGCAGTGAAAGCCATTATTTTTTCATTTCTTCATGTGTTTAGCGTCTTTGTTCAGGTCCAGGCTTTTTCTTGCCTTGCAGGGCCACCTGGTGGGCCAGATCTTTTTTCTCTGTGGTTTTAGGGGACACCTGGGTCTTCCTCCTGTGCTTCTGCTGCTGTGTCCAGCCATCTTGATCTGTCTCTGGGCTCCCAGAGGGGTTCTCCTGTTTTCCTTGGAAATCTATTTCTGAGCTGGATTCCCCTCCAGCTTCTGAGTTTTTTCCAGGCTCCTTTCTGGGGTGCCTAGGTTCACCTCCTCCATCTGTTCCCTTCACAACTATTTAGTGTCTTTGTTTAGCTTCTTGAGGGAGCATTCATAAACTGGGGGTGGGGTAGCTCAGCTTTAGCTCCTTTCCCTCTTTTTCTTGGTATCCCTCCCCTGCTCTATTCTCCTCCATTTCCACTAACTCCCCATTCTCTGTTGCTGCCTGGGGAGGCTGGGCCATGGAGTTCCTGCAGTCCCTTGTTTTTCCCTGTTTGCTTAGGACTGAGAGCGGTCTCTAAAAATATGCCCCTCATCCCCATACAGAATGCAGTGCCAGTTCTGCTCACAGTCCTTGGCTTCATGTCCTTTCTTCTTGTACGACACAAATTTTAGTTGTGCATTGTGCCACCACATGTCCCTGCTCCCCACATTTATGGCAGAGTTTGGACTGCCCCTGGTAGAAGCCCCTGTGGGATCCCAGGGAGATTGCTGGGGGGAGATGCTGCACCCTGCCTGGATTCCCAGGCTCGCTTTTCAGCATTACCTTGGTTTTCCAGGCTTCAGTCCATATCCCAGACTTGTCTAGGGCTTTCTCCACTTTATTTTCTCACAGCGTATTCTGAGCCAAAAACTCACATCCTCTTCCTTTATTTGGGCTGAATACATTTGGATTGTAATCAGCCTCTCTTCTCATACCTCCCCCTACAAAAACAACTGCCTTCAGCTGGGGATTTCCTCTGGCCACCTCCACCTGTTGCCAGAAATCTGATCTCACCTTGGGATATCTGAAGCCCAATTCAAACTCTGCCCCACCTGGCCTGCAAAACAGGTAATGCACATTTTTCAGAGCAGGTCTTACTAAGTAGTTATCTCTCTCCAGAATCTGCTTTTCTTGTTTCAAGTGTCCATTCTTCACCAGGACCTTCACTAAGAAGCCTCTTCCATTTGCCTTCATGTTTGGGGGAGTCCCACACCCAGGCTCCAGTGACAGGTTTTGGGGTTGTTGGGTAGATTTAAGTTTATTAGTGAATGTTAAAAGGGAAGGTACAAAATTGAAATGGTAGAAGGAGATACCGAGATCTAAACAAGGGTGGTTACATAGTACAGGGTACAATAGATGGGTTGGGGGAGGATGCAGCTAACTTGCATAGTAGCCCAGGAGTGAGTGAGGGATAGGGGAGCAACAAGAAGAAAAGATACAAAATGCCTGGTGCAAGGAAACTGCATCATTAGAGTGGTGGGTTCTAAGGGATATACACAGATACAAATAACAGCATGCGGGGTACATCTGCAGGGATGAGGAAAGTCCAGGTATAAGAGTTCTCAGCCACGATCCACTGGAAGGGGCAGTCAGGCACTCCCCTCTTGTGTTGCTTCTGGCCAGTGGTCTGTTGCTGTACACATACTGGTGCTCGCCCGTGACATGCTGGATGTACATGTCTCTGGACCATCTGATGGTGTCAGACACCATTAGGCAGGCCCTCTCAGAGGTCAAGAGAGGCCTGGGCCACTTCCATTTTTTGAGGCTCAAAATACAATGCAATAATTTGTAATAAATGTTCCTTTTTTATTTAACAAGTGCTTTTCTTTTTTCTTCTTCTTTCAATCCTGTCAGTGGATCTCTGTGTCTGTATGTATGACCTCACTTGGAGATAACATCAAAAGTCTAAATTTGAGGCCCTCCGTGAATGAGAGGCCTGGGCCAAATGGCCTTCCTAGCCCACCCTGTGACAGGCCCTGCCATTAGGCCATTAGGCACCTCACCAGTTTGGTGTAGCGGTAGGATATTCGGATGTGCAGGATGCTCTTGTTGCTGCAGTCCCATGCTCTCAGCACCCTGATGATCAGTGCCTCGACCATCACCTCGTATCCCTAGCTTCTCAGGGCATATGCCAGCGGCCGGTACTTTGTCAGCTTCCGCTCCCAGGCTTCAAAGAAAGCTTGGTGCCAGTTCCCAAACAGGATGGTAATATCGACCATCATGATACTCTTTGGTCATAATAGATCTTGCAGCCTGGGATGGTGTGACTGACAGACATGGTTCCTGCTGGGGCTGAAACAGCCTTCACCAGCCAGTACTGGATGGCACTATGGCAGAACTGCCACACTCTGGTGTGGGGTTTGCAGGTGCAAAGCTTGTGGAGCAGGGTCTCTGATTCATAGTCATATCTTTGGCACCTCGTCATAGTTCCTGACCAGATGGCACCGTTGAGTAGCAGACAATTGAGTCGGGCATGGTGGATAAAGCTCCAGTCTGCGAAATGCGTGATATTCCCAAGCATGAAGCCAAAAAAATAAGAAGCAATTGTACTAATACATAGCACAAACTATACACAGTATTAGTCTAAAACCAAAGGTTTGTGATTTACCATGTAGTTCGTTGGGCTGGGCCCTACCAGAATCAACAGAATTTCAAGCTACAGTTCAGCACTGCTCAGTACGTGCGTGTACTCCAGATACCCCCCCCTCAACCCACACCCACACCCACACAAAGGATTCCTGTACTAGTTAGCCCCCACTCATGACTGGAACCAGGTGTTCTTGTCACACATTTTGAGATGCTCCAAAAAATTATATGCAGATGAGGTGCTGGGCAACCTGGTTTGGCTTTTACCTCATGAAGGGTGGGGCACATTAATCTTATGTGCCAGGCTGAGGGGGAAGCAGAGGGATTTTGAGTGAACTGCATGCAATGTTGTGGTTCACCATGATTTGAAAAAAGTTGGTGAGAAGAACTGAGTGCAATAGGCCCTACCACATTTTATTCAGATGGGCTACAGTAACATATTCTTATGGTAATTTCCCATCAATTTTGTGGTAATTGATAGGGGGACTGCTTTTGCATCTATCTCCTAGCTGCTCCTCGTCCTTTTGGAACAAGCACAACTAGGGAGCATATGAATTCCAAGATGTTGGGGCCTGGACCTTGCCACTCAAAAAACCCCAGGTCTTACCAGCATGTTTACCCAATATGAGCCATGTGTTTTATAGTCATGCTCAGTGTTGGCTGTATTTCATAGATTTCATAGACATTAGGGCTGGAAGGGACCTTGCAAGATCATTTAATAAACTTCAAAGCTAGTTTCCAGAGCACATGCTGCTTTCAGCAGTTTAATGATAGACAGTGTATTTAGTAAGATTTCTTTGTATGCAGTTATCAGGGGCTTTTTCCCTCATGCCAATTGGGACAAAAAAAACCTCATCTTGTATTTCAGTAAATATGGTACTAGTAACTACAGTTGTCTATAGATACCTAGTTGCTTCTTCCTCATGTGAACTGTCCTTGAACTACCATATCTGTTTAGCAACTCAGAGAGAGAAGAAAGAGCAAACTAAAGCAAAAGGAAAGCCAAGTTCCATTGCATTCCAAGGATTGGCTTTTTTTCCATTTTCACCTTAATTGGTTGTTAAAACTCTCCCATGATACTCAGTTTTATCCTTTGTCTGTCTTTTCCTTCATCTCTGTCATCGTCGATGCTCCCAAACCTGCTTGCTAAGTCCTTTAAGGCTTGACTTGTTGCCACATGAAAAAAACCTTCTGTTTATTCAGTTTCCTTCCCTGTCTCAGAACACATGTAGGAATTGTTTTCTGTTAGCAACAGATCTGAAAGGGACCAGTATTGTTCAGGTAAAAGCAGCAGTCTCTTTGAAAGACCTCTAAAGTAGAGCTGATTTAAATGACTTCCTTCCCCTTTGAAAAAACATCCATAAAGACTTTTGAAATATTTCATTGAAACATCTACATTTTTTCAGATTTTCATTTTAAAAAAATGAGGCTTGGTCAGGCGAACATTTTGTATAAAAATATTTCCCAACCAAACGAAATCTGTGCATCAGTTACTGAAACCTAACCATTTTAAAAGTTTGACAGCCTGACATTATTTAAAAAGGCAAAACATTTGTTAAAATGGCCATTTTCTGTTAAAGGAAAAATGTGCTACGCAGAATTATTTTATACTGGCTTGGTATTTGGTTTTGGCAGTTTTCCTGAGCAATCTTCTTTTTCAAGTGACAGGTCTTGAAATGCCTTTTGTCCATGAACTTTCAAAGGTGGCACCAGTTCAATTAAGTGAAACTACTGGCTCTCAAACTGTTCCATCATCAAAGTGGAAGAGATATACTTGTTAGGTCAGGATCAAACTTCAAATTTCCCTTCTATTCTCTTTTAATATGTCATTGAGTCAAAGCATCTATTCCAGTTCTAAATTGTGGTCTTTAATAGCTTTAAAAAATATTTTTTTCCAGTTGTAATACAGGGGTGGGCAACCCCTGGCATGGATGCCAGAGCATGGCACACACAGGCATTTTGCTTGGAATGTGCACCTTGGGGCAGAGGGTGGGGAAGCAGCTGGAGCTGCGCTGCCACAAGATTGGGCCCTTCATGGCTCCCCTACTGTCCAACCCTAGCACAATAAAATCACGCAATTTCAGGTTGCAGGTGTTTTTGGCACTCTGCCCAAAAACATTGCTGACCTCTGTTGTAATACCTTACCTTGAGCTTTTAAGAAGCCTGAATTTTAAAGGAGGGAGCTCAGCACTTCTGACAGATCAGTTCTCATCTCTTCTCCTGATGGTACTGCTAGATTTAAAAACCTTGGCTTCCATGTCAGTGGCTACCCATTGCTTATTAGGGCTGTCTGTTCTAACGGAGAGCTAAGAGCAAGTTCTTCTGAGACCTGCCAATGAGTTCTCAAAAGAATCTTTGCATCTCATTTTTAATTAGTGTATCTTAGCTATTAAGGATTTAATAATTTCTTTTACACTGGGTACATTTCTCTGTCTCTGCATTTGGATGCCTGTGAATAAAGTTTGCTTACTTGATGCAGGCCCTTCTGCTTTTCTGACTGCTTACAGTACTGAAATTAAGAGCTTCCTTTTTTTTCTGCCACCAGGCGGTCTTAAGAATCTTGTAGGAGAATTTCTGAGGGCCTTCTTTTACTTTCAAGTCACTCTAGAGCCAGACTTCAAACATCACTTCAGACATTTAAAGCTTGAGAGTCATCTGTTGGGGTTTGCAAAAAAAATTGTTCCATGATTGTTAGGTACATAGATACGTGTGGAACTTCTTATAGCTATTTATCTGAATCTTTTGGTGCATATCTTTTAAAAACAAAAAGTGCCTATACACATGCTTGTTCACATTCTATTTAGAATGCATCAGATTAACACATCGAATAATCAAGTCAGCTCTACTTTCTAATCAGAATACTCCACGTTACCTCATCATCATAAGTATTAAGCCCCCACCCATTTTAAAATGGTGGTGGGGATATTTTGTTGAGGTTTAGATAAAGCATCCTGCAAACATTTTTTAATGTGCAGGGGCTTAATATACGTGACGGTGAGACATTTTAAGCATAGCAGCTGGCCGTGAGCCACTCCAATTAAAATGCCCCCACCCCGGGCATGTGTATAGGCATGCCAAAAAGCTGGTCCTTGGGGTATGCTTATACTTGTCTCCCCAGCAGTCCCTAGACCACTTTAAGAAACAGGCCCTGCCTATTCATTCTGTCTTTGCATACATGGCATGTGGTGTGGTCTCCTTTGGTGTAGAGTCAAAAAGCAACTATGGGCATTCAAGTTTCAAAAGGGAAGCTGCTGTTGCTGCTTGGGAGCCTGCAGTAGCTGTTAGCAGTTAGAGTGTATGCGTGCATGAGCCTGTAGCAATACAAGTTAGCTAAATCACCCCAACTTTAACCCTGGATGAAGCTGGCTTAAAGTTGTAGCAATGTTACTTCACTTGTATCAGGAAATGCAAAAGTAATCGTTACAGCATAACAGCTACTGCCTAATCCAGAGCAGCAGCAGCAGCTCCCTTGGCCCTTTTGAAATGCTCCAAGTGAAGGTTTGTCCATGCTCCAAAGTGACTTTTTGGCCAGCACCACATGCACAGCAAGAATAAAGGAGTTGGGGGGCTTCTTTCTCAGTGGTGGTCTTTGGCTTGCCACAGAGGCATCAGACATAAGCTTAGTCACAGTTCCATTTTGGACCAACTTTTTTTTAATAAAGCTGTAACCACACTTTTAAGGTTATTAATTACACCAGGACACTAAGCCATAAAGTAGATGACTTAAGTGAAATAAAAGGTGGTGTTGGGAAAGGTGAGGACTAGGTTTCTGAGTAATTATGTACCTGTATTGACAGAATCACAAAAAAATCCTATAAAAAATAAAGAAAAAATGGATAAGCCAATCACTAGATGTTAACACTGAGAGGCCCAAATCTTGCAATCACTGCATCATGGACTAACCACTGTGAGATTTCATTCAAAATTTAAGGATAAGGGAGAAACTTTAATTACCATTTTTCATTTTCTACATAAAACTAAGTATGATAAGTGTGTTGCCTTATATAAAAATATGCCAAAATGCTGTTCTAAAACTCATACAAAAAATTATCTATCCCAGTGGTTCTCAACAGGCAAGATCCTTTCAAGGGTGCCACAGTGCTAGTGCCACTACTACTACTACTGCAGCCAGGTGAAATGGCCCCATGCACCTTGTGCAGAGTCTGACTGGGAAGTGCCTGCTCCTACTGCAGCTGAAGGAAGAGTTGAGAACTAGTGGTCTACCCTTTTGCAGGTAGGGAACATTGTATAATCACCAGTCATGACATGAGGGAGTCTTTCCACCTCCATTCATTCCTTGCCACTACGAAGAAATGGGGGGGCTGGACTCGATCTCATGAGGTCCCTTCTAGCCCCTAATGTCTATGAAGTGAAGAAATTGACTAACTGGCCAATAGGAATAACAAACAGGGTTTGCAGAATCAACTGATATGCTATCAGATGGTGGTGCCTGTCACTACTGAGGTAGGTCAGATACAAACGTAACCATAAAGAGAAGCCATTTGAGTCATCCTGTCTTTCTCCTTCAAAAACTGTTTCATGATCCTGAAGTGAGGTGATCAAGACATGACGGCAAAAAACCTAAAAACTCTTTAAGTAAAGGCTTGGAGCCATGATTTCTCTCTCATTTATTCTGAAGCCACCCTTAATCTTAATGTCTCTGATTTTGCTCATCAAAATTACTACAACAGTTAAACAGTTAGGTATACTCACTCTTTATTCATCCATCATATATAGATACCATCTTTAGGTGAACCACCTGGAAATTAAACGTTTTCCACAATACCATAAAAAAAAATGAACAGAACAGACTGAACTGACAAACTGTCACAGGACCAATAGTGATGTATGTGGCAAGGATGGTAATATTTTATCACAAACCCTTAAGAAAAGGTACCACAATTTTCTTTAACCAAAATTCATGTTTAGCTACAATGATACAATTCCACAAGAAGTCTCATGCTGCCACATGCAAACCCTTGTTACTTAAGTACATCCTGTTTGGGTACTTTTAAGCGTCTCCAGCGCCTCAAAATCACTTTGTATTTTTCGTTTCCAGTCTTTTCTGATACTTTTCTTAAGACAACTCGTGTAACTACCATGGCTTCTGTTTCTTTGTCCTCACCTAGTAGGAGATCCAGTGTGTCACCAGCTTTCACCTGAAAACAGAAAGAGAGGTCATTAACATGAGGCGGGGGGGAAGTTTCCTAAGTATACATGCAATTTTAATTCTCCTCTTTTCCCGAGCTATTATTCTTGTTGTCTTTTGTGGGAGGTGGTAGGATGATTGTATATGCCATATTCTATACTGTAGGCCTTCAAATGAGCAATATAAGTGCTTCCCCTCACAACTCCCTGCACAAAAGATGCATTGGGATTTATACTTAATTCCTTCTGAAAAGGCATGTGGATCTTTTCATTCCTTTTGTAGGGCAGATGTAATCAAATGATTAATTTATGCAAAATGCTTCAGACAACTTCAATGAATAGCTAAGATACAGAGATAATAGCATACAGAAGAATGAGGCAAAAGGAAACTATTTCTCATTCTAAGAAGTTGTTCATATCAATGTTTCTCAACCCGTGGGTTGCAAGAATATATGAAAGGGTTGTGAACAAACTTTAAAAATGGATTCTCCTTTAAAGGAGAAAAACATGGGAAACCGTGGCTTTTCCCTTGCAGGCTAGCTGAGTTCCAGCATATAAGGGGCTACTTAGGCCCCCCAGTGCCCCACACATAGGGACAGCAGGTCAGGAGTGAGGGGTGCTGGGTCGGGACTGGCCACTGATGTTTACAAATGGGTCCTGGTACAAAAAACATTGAGAACCTCTGGTCTACATGTTATAAGTGAACACACTGTTATAATCAACTACTTAGGCTTCCTTTGAAATTTACAAGAAATGACTAAAATGCCATAGTAACTAGACTTGTTTGAGTTTTGAAATTGGAAACCAATGTTATTCCTCCTTTTCCCATCATACAGCAATAACTTTGGCTACTACGATGTTCCACACACACTGTGGTTAGAAATATTCTTTTTATTTATTTTTGCTAATGAGAGTCTCTGGTTCTCCAATAAATGACAACTTCTCTCCATCATGAAGGAATACCACTAACCAGTTCTTAACTTGCTATTCTGATGGTGCTTTCTTTAAATACATACTTCTCATTTCTATTATAAGATACAGCTGTAGCAGTCTCCTATTTGGATTATCCCTTCAACCATTTCAAAACAAAGATGCCAAAATAATCTTTGATCCAATCATACTTCCTTCCCCACTCCCCACATACCTAGCCTAAAACTTTTTGTCTGCTCCAAAGCTCTGCCTTTAATTCCACTATTTCTATTACCACTAAGGTGCAAATTTACCCTGCCTTCTACTTGATTTCAGACTGACTATGTCTCTCCCCTACCACTCCCAGCCATGGCTTCTATGCTTATATGCTATCCAATTCTGCTGACTTTGTCCTGCTCTTCCCTTCTGCTTGAAACAACCCTCCTGTTAATTTATTATGTAACTTCCCTTGCTGTACATTTACTATGTACATTTACTATGTAACTTCCCTCTCTACTCCTTCAAACACCTCTATTTCAGGTAACCTTCCAAAAAAACCCTCCACCCCCTGCCCATTTTTCCAAAGGGAAAAGAGCAAGCTGTATTATTCAGCTAATTGCTACTACCTCTGTTTAATGGGAAGGCTGCACAATCACTTTAGATCCTTCCAGATAAAACAGGCAGCTCCTGACATCTGGGTAGCTGATCATCTCTTCAAGTCTCCATTATTTACCTACTGTCATGTTTTATTTTAGCCCGAGTGATTGACATTCACACTGTTTTAAAAGACATTTATAATCCCTGTATCCTGTAATGCATGCAAAAAAGTAGGAAGGAGCATGGAGTATCAGTATTAGTTACAATCTTATTAGTTTAAAGAATTTTATATTAAAATGAAACCTTACAGTTCTGCTTTTTTTCCACAATTTTTCTCCATTCAACCTGAGTTCATTCCTGTAGAATGCATCTTCCACTTTGCTAAAAGAAAAAAAAAGCCCAGCAAAATAAAACAATCCTTGTGAAGCAATCAAGTGCAAGTCTTTATAGAAAAGCAATAATGCAGTTCCCCTGCAAAGCGTGCTCAACAGGAAATTGGACACAAAGCATATACTTATTGCTGTCAGGGTTACTTAAGGATTGATTTAAACTGAAAGGCAAAAATCTTTTCAGTGTGGCTCTAGGGAATGCTTAGGAGTATTTATAAAGGCTGGTGTTTGCACACCTAACAAAAATGTCTCTTGCATGTAATCAGTTTTAACCATCAATTTTTATTTAGGGCTTTTTCATCAAGTCACACTAGCATATTGTTGCAAACTAGCTTGCTAAATAGTCTATAAAGGTCATATAAAATGTACATTACTATGGATTTATTATACGATTTATGTATATTTGGTAGTGCTAGTACATCAGATTTACATTTATTGTAGAACTGGGTTGAAATTTTTCATCTAGCAGTTTGAGGGGAGTATTTTTTTTGCATTTCAGTCAACAACCAGAAACCTTTCTTCCCATTAGTGAAATACTTAAGCTTGTCTTTTTAAAAAAATGGGGAAAAGTATGACTGATTGCTAAAGAAAAATCACATTGTCTGCTTGAGCATGAAGTGATAAGTTCGTAACATTCTGCAAAATGCAAATATTTCAAATAAATAAATTTAGAAGTACATTTTTAAAAAGACAAATGTAGGCATTGAAGTTAAAAAAATCTTCCTTGCTATCCAAACCCCAGTTAACTCTTTCACTTAATAATGTCATCAATAAATTACATAAAGTCATACTTACTTTCTTGCAACGTCTAGACCAGCTTTCATGATCATATCATACCGAAGACATGACACTACTTTTTCAAGGTCCTTGTGATTTTTTTCTGTAGTGACATCATCTTCAAATTCCTCTTCTGAATCACTTTTCCCTTCATCTTCATCCTCCTCCTCCTCTTGTTGCATAGGTTGTTTCTTTTTCCCAGAGCTTGAATTACTTTTAGTTCGTACAGAAAGCAACGATGTACATTCTAGAGAAGGTCTTATAAATGCATAAAGTTTCACAGGAGAAATGCTGAAATATTTTTTGTAGTTTATTGTAGCCAGTTGTTGACCAGAGGAGATGTATCTCTTCCAGGAGGTACATAATTTATTAGAAGGGAATTTCTCGCAGAGTGCAAGCCAGACATTTAGCTTTCTAACCGCAGTAATAGGCAGTCTGAAGCCAGTCATAGCATACCCTGAAACAAAGGCGCAGATTCAGTTTTGTTTTCATTATAGAAAAAAAATCACTCAAGCAAGTGACTATTAAAATTAGCACTTTTTTCCTTGTTGTAAAAAGAATCTAGATTTTCATACAGCAATAACAATGCATAGCATCTTTCTACTGAAAGTTCATCTTATGCTTATATAGTAGTTTAAGTAGTTTCCTAGTTCTGTTATAAACAGCACTGTTATCCTGAAAACTGACAAGAGTCCAGTGCCAGCCTCTGTCCCAGTAATTCTCAATCAGGGTGCCTTGAGACGCTTTCACGGGTGCCATAGGCAGTGTTCCCTCTAAGCTGCGCGCATGTGCGGCAATGCACAATAAAAAATCATGCCACGCAACAACAGCAGACCCACGCATTGTGCCCACCCCTGCTATATACGTATCCTCTCATAGTGGAAGTCATCATCCACAACAACACTAACAACACTCTTTTCGCACACAGCGATGAGTAAATAATTCCTAAAATAAAGTTTTAACATGTGAAAATGGAGTAGTAATGTGCCAATAATCAGAAAGCCAGAAATTCTGGGGGGGGATCCTTGTGGGATGGCATGAATTCTGGTTTCTACTGTAATCCTGCATTTCCATGTGCTTGCCTTGGCCTTTGTAGGCTTTAGTTTCTATGGTTTTTTCCCCTCTCCCCAAGTGAATTTGGAGGAAATAAGTAAAATGATTTTATCAGTTTCAGCACTGGTGGGAGGTGGGGGTGGATATCTTTCATATCCCCTCTACAGATATGGTCCTGGTTTGAAATCTAGCAGGGCCATGGTGCTTACAAAGGCTTTAGCACTTCGGGGTGTGGAGGGCACTAAAATGAAAGGTTTCTTGCACACAGAACCGGGTAAAAGGTAACACCTCTGCTCCCTCTCACCAGGGGGGACCGGCCTGGAGGGGAAACAGTGGGGCAGCTGGCAGAAGAGGAGATGGTGAGGGGCAGCGGGAGGGCCTGAACCAAGGGAAGGCGGCCCGGGCCGGAGGGGTGTGAGGAGACAAGTAATAGCTGACGTCTGATGGGGGACGGGGGGGTCCGGTCTGGCCACGAGCCTAAGAAGGAGGGGGTCGTGGTGACGTCACAAAGCCGGACACTGTCCAACCAAAATGCTGTGGGCGCGGGACCCTGCCCCGCGTGCTATGGCCCTGGCGTCATCAGAGGCCAACCGCCGCGGCGCATGTGCAGTGGCCTCCCGCCGCGTTCGGGAAGGGGGTGGCCCCGAACCGTTATCCCCTGTCTTTCATGTCCGTTCCCGCAGCGCTGAGACCGAGGCCCAGCAGCTCCCAGCACCAGCCCCCGGCAGCTCAAAGCCACCCCCAGCCCCACCGGAGCCGCGCGGGGTGGGGGGGCGCTGTTACCCGCGTCCGCCGGCGCCTCAGCCCCGGCCTATCCGTCCTCTTCCCTAGCAGCCGCGCGGAGGGCGGAGCGCTGCCCCTCGCGCCCCCTGCTGGCCGGCGGACCGTGCCCCTCGCACCTCCTCCTGAGCCCGGCGCCAGACCCCTCCCTGCGCGGGGGGGGGTGGGGAACTGTGACGTAGCTTGAAACAAACAGGCCGTTACTCGGTCCCTCGGTCCGGCCGGCTGGTGTCGCGAGGTGCGCATGCGCCAACCACCAAGTTCCTTCCGGCCCCTCCCTCTCCTGTAATCCTTTAACGTATCAGTCCCTCCTGCTTTGTGAACTCTTTGTTTTAGACCAATGGAAATGTCCTTCTGCGTGACGTAGCGTTAACCCCCACTGGGGTTCCAGCTCCCGCGCCCTTCTGTCGGCTCCTACAGCGGGTTCCCCCGGAACACAGCGAACCGGAAGTCCCGCCCGGAGATCACTCCAGTCTTGGCAGAGGGCTATGACGTCATCACAAGAACCCCTGCAGCTCAGGCTCGTGGTCAGGGCGCATCGAGGGCGCCTTCCCCCAGCCTCTGGCGCTCTAATTATTTCCCCCTCGGCTGGATGCGGGGTCAGCACTTCACACCCGGGCAGCAAGTCTCAACCTAGTGCCACCTTGGGCCTTCAAGGGTGTTACGCTGCCTTAGCGCTGTTAAACCCTACCATGTGCTAAAGTGAAAGCTAAGCAGAAACCAGCTATGCAGCTGTTACCTGTTTTTCAAGCACTAACTTCGAGGTTGGTAGGCTCTTTCTGGAGCCAGGTGGATGCTTTTCTGGCCCAATGGTAACTTTGCACAGGTGGACAGTCTGCATTTATTGCGTGATTCACCAGTGGGTCGCCACAGGGGCCTGAGGTGCGCAGACTTGATTTACATGATAAAGCCAACGATTTCAAACAGGAATCCACAGCTGTGGTCTTTGCAACAGTACAAACTACTCTATTGTTTTTCTTTTTCACTCTTATTTTTTTGACTAAGCGTGGCATTTGCCAAGGGCTGCCCTGAGTCTATCCAGGGGTGTCTTGAGTCTAAACAGGTTGAGAACCACTGATCTAGGTTAAGCAGATGTCAAATACAACCATGGGAGAGTTGCAGCCTTTTGCCCTTGCGGGAATCAGTATGGATGCTACAGGGCAACAGCAGTTTTAGCTCTTTGCCATGGACAAGCCTCGCCAACCCTGTCCTTTAATATGCCCTTCACCCTAGCTGGCAGACTGAGCTCTTCAGTCCTGCTAGCTTCTACCTGCTCCCGGATCATTTATGCCTCATAAGCATCAGGTTTTGTGCTCATGGGGCAAAAACACTTTGCTGCTGAATTTGCAAATTATCATGTTCACCTATGCATACACTCATCGAGGCTGCATTGCACTCCCCATATTTTGTACTTCAAGGTACTGAGAGCTATGCGGGCAAGATTTAAGGGGCCACATGCCCTATAAATGTCTAGATTCCATTTGGCCGCTTTAGGCTCCCTGGAGCAGAAGATTCCCTGGCAGCAGTAGCGTCACAGCACAAACCGTGAACAACGTACTATGCTACTGAAGAGTCGGAAGGCAGCTGAGAGTGCAGAGGACTCAACAGTGTACCTGGGATGCATGCACATTCAGTGCACCTCTTAGGTATGTTCATACAAACAGCAAGTATCTTTGTCCTTCGCTTCAGTTTCCGTATCTGCCAATGTGACCATCCAAGCCCTGAATGTGTCTAGCACTTTAGTTCCCTACTAGTGAGTCCCACTGGTTTGTTGTAAGGTTCATGTGAAGTCCCAGAGTCCAGGAGGGTCCTCAGATTCATCTCCAGCTCTAGGAAGAAGAGCTGCAGAGCTATCTTGACAGCACCACTGCATCTACTTCTGGCTGTGATGCCATCTCCACACCAAATCCATGCCAGTTGCAACACTACCCAACCCAAGTACACTGATTACGATTATGGTGGAATCAGTCAGAGGCCTTGCCACCACCTCAGTGTTGGCACAGCAGGAAATTCAGGTTCCTACTCAGCTAACATTACACTGGAGTGAAGGATCACTAGCACACAGGAGTCCAGAGCAGAGCCCTGAATTCACTCATCAACACCAAGCCAAAGCTTCATCAGCTTTGTACCTAAGTTCCATTGCCAAGTGGTACAGAACTGATAACTCCCTAAGGCATATTGCAAACACTTCTGGTGCCATTTTTGCACAATAAAGATAATATTTGTTGTCCCTATAACCTAAAACTTACATGAATTTGAATCAAAATGACCACATAACTGGGAAGATGGTTAACAATAAGCAAATATGAGTTAGATCATTCTCCCTCTTCCCCCTGTTCAGATGGCAGCAGGGATCTCCTTTTTCAACAGTAGTGTCTCCAAAGCTTCCATCTAGATATGATTAATTCAAAGACAATCAGATTGTGCATAAATCTCTTCTGGCACACGTGCTTTTACAGTTGATTTGTGTATTTTTAAATGTAATTATGTCCAGTCTCATCAACAGCCTCTGTAAAAATATGCATTATAAATATGATTTGGTAAGAGATGTACTAACTACCTCTGTGATTTACGGGTCCTGATGGGACAGCTACCATCAGAATACAGTAGTAGGCCAGTAGAACAAGCTGTCCAGGCAAGTTGTGGAATCTCCGTCAATGGAAGCTTTCAGGAAGAGGTTGGATAGGCATCCTCTACATCCCAGGGAGGGGGTTAGACAGGATGACCACTGAGATCTCTTCCAATCATAGGCGGAGGGAGAAAAATAATTTGGGGGAGCTGAGTGCAGGTAAATCTGTAGGGTAAGGAGCAGGCTCTTCCTGGCAGGAAGATTGGGCCACGCTGTGCTTGGGATGGGCGTTGGTGGTGCTGGGAGGGGGGAGGGGTTGGGGGGCTATGGCAAATTTTGGGGTAGCTGGAGCTCCCCCTATCACCCCCTCCCAGCACCACTGGCACCCACCCTGAGTACAGCCTGCCCCAGTCCTGTCTCCCTGTTCCCCCACTGGGAAGAGCCCTGCACCACCCTTGCCCCAGCCTGCAGTGGCTGCCTGCCCTGCCCCACACAGATCTGGGAACAGCCCCCCCCATGCCCTCCTGGGGTGCACATAGCAGCAGGAGCCAGGCCCCCCAGGTGAGCTGCTTGCAGCTCAGTCCTGTGCTCCACCCCGCTCTGGCTGTGCAGTGCTTGCCCCAGCCCCACTCCCTCCCTCACTGCTGCATGTGCACCCCTCCGCACCTCTGCTGCAGCCACTGGAAGACTAGCTCACAGTCGGGCTGCCTTGCAGCCTTACCACTGCCCCGCATTTGGGAGGGCTAAGCCCCTTTAGCCCCACCCCTTCTGTTGCCTATGCTTCCAATCTTCTGATTCTATTATTCTAAAAACAAAAACCCAAACTATAGTTTGACAGTGAGAAAAGAACAGAGAAAATTTGGCCCCAGTCCACTCCTCCATGCACATATTGTATTACACAAGGGATGTAGTCTCATTGTTTTAGGTTACATGAAGCATGTACATAAGGATTTGCAGGATCAAGACCGTAACTTGTTCTTGGTCTCTCCGGCAGTTCTGTTTCCATAAATGGACCTGGGAAGATATTATGGAGAGAAAGAAGCACAACAAAGAGAAACAAGCAACTAATGAAGATGAACAAAATGAAGGACAGCTCAATAATGGCTAAGAACAAAACCAAATCTGAAAAGTAGAGAAATAAGAAGTCCCATCCAAATTTAATTAAATGGAGTGGCAGGATCTGGCATTCTGCATAGAAATGCAGTGCTCTGATGTCTGCTGCCCAGCTAGCAAGATGAGCTACTCTTCCAAAAGCTGACAAATTTTGCTGATTATAGTGACTTGAGAGACTACATAGTGACCTGAGAGATGGCCATATCCATTAGGGAGATCCTGCAAGAACAGCCAGGCATGAGGAGTGCACTTAGGTGAAGCTTATGTTCTGTTGTTTAAATTAGCAATGAAGTCAAAAGTACTTCTTTCCCAGGCTTGACTTTATGTACTGCATGTCAACTTCACTCAGATGCCAACTTTACAAATGTTGATGAAGTCTCAGTGGTAAATTTGAATATATTGACCCAACTGATATGAATTTTTGTTAATTAATAAAAATAACTGATGACCTTACTGTACCACTGACAAATCCCCAAGTAGTATCACAGACAGTAAGGATGGCAGCAGGAGACAAAAGACAAATTTAGTAGGGGTGCATCAATAGAGATTTTTGGGGGCAATACCATTGGCCAATTTTTAATGAGCCATATCTGTGGCCCCTTAGCATCTGGCTGGTAAGTCTCCTGTGGAGGAAGGGGCAAGGGAAGAGGGGTGGGGGGGCAGATCAAGGCGCCCGCAGTGAGGGAAGGAGTGGGGCTCGGACAGGGCAGGCACTGCCCAGCTACGGTGGGGCGGGACATGGGACAGAGCCACGAGCAGCTCATCCAGGGGGTGCAGGGAGAGGGGATGGCTCCTACCACTACAAGCACCCTGGGAAGGCATGGGGACATGTGCCCCCAGATCTGTGCGCGGGGTGAGGGCAGGCTTCCACTGCAGTCTGGGGCCTGGGCTGTGCCAGGCTCTTCCCAGAGTGGGGGGCTGGGCCATAACTGCACTGCTATGGCAGATTACTGGGGTTGCTGTAGTCCCCCCTGTGGTGGAGCACCTTTGGGGTGCTCACCACATGGCAGAGGCTGCAATAGGCTGGGGCAGAGCCCAGCAGAGAAGGCAGCCTAGGGAACCCCTCCCCCCACTCTGAGTTCATTCAAAGGGGGGAAGGTGTGTGGCAGAGCACCTTTGAGGGTGCTCACCACTTGGGGCTCCGGTGGTAGCCTGCTTTGGAGGAGCAGCAGGGGAAACCCACTAGGTACCATTTAAAGGGGGAAGGTGTGTGGCAGGGCACTGTTGGTGCCTGCCACTTTAAGACCAAAGCTACGCAGCCAGCAGGTGCTTGATTAAGGCAGCCATTTTAGATCTCTGGCTGTGTATATAAAGAGCTCGGTTCCCTGCTGGTGGGCAAGGCAGCCTGGTTGTGAGATTTCTTGGAATGACCTGGAAGTAAAGGAGGAGCTGTAGGGGATGGATTGGAGGCTCCTGGTCCTGGGCATGACCTAAAACTGCACCCTGCTGGGAGTGGGTGGCCTGGTGGGGCTCCCAGTGGTACAGGAGCCCCCAGGAAATGCCAGGCCAGGTATCACCCTGGTGAAAGGCAGGTAGGGGTGCCTTAACCCTAGCCTTCACCTTTGGGTGGGTTGAATGACACCGGAGGCAGTTGGGGCCAGGCATGGCTGTGGCCACTTGAGCCCTGTGGGGGTGCAAGACCCTGAGAGCTCAAGCATAGTGGCAGCCACCTGAGCCTGCTGGGGAGGAAAGCCCCGTGGCCCTGAGTGAAGGGGGCAGTGTGGATCCCCAGTGAAGGGGGGCAGAGACGAGCAGCCACAAGTGAAGGGGGCAGAGATAAGTAGCCCTGAGTGGAGGGGATGGTGTGGAACCCCAAATGAAGGGAGTAGGCCTAGGTAGATCTTTAGATGCCTAAGGCTGAAGTTTGGGCCAGAGGCAGAGTAAAGGGGGCTCAGCCTAAGAGAGAGAGGGGCGAGTCCTGGCCCCGGTAAGTTCTGCACTCCTGGGAGGCTGTGTGTGGGTCAAAAGTAAGATCAAAAGTAGGAAGGTCAAAAGGGATGGGCCCACTGTGAGGGATGCCCCCAAGCTGAGGGCCTAGGAGGTGAGGCCAGGGCCTGTGTGGCCGAAGGTCCTAGGGGGACCACGCCCAAGAGGGGAGATAGCTACAGGGAGCTCGGTAGCCCGAATAATGGTGGAGTAGGCTGCCTGAGCAGAGGGATCAAAGTGGAGTCCTGATAGGAGGATTATGGAGCCCAGTGTGAGGCTGGTGTGACTAACAGCTGGATGCCATCTGCGAGGCATGGGCTGTGGTGTAGGGAAGGTTCAGAGCTGCAGATAACACCCCCTAGCATCAGGCATAAAATGGACAGCCTCCTACTTAATTAACATCCTAACTAATAAGAACAAGGTGTGGCAGATGGGTCAGGTGGGAGGCGTGCCCAAAGGCAAGTGGGGAACCTAGTACTGTGGCTAGGCAGGGAGCCCCACTTTGCCCCCCTCCCCCAACCCTGTAGCCTCCACTCGGTGCTGCCACCACCCACCCAGAGTGCAGCCCTGGCCCAGCCCCGCTGCTGAGAAGAGCCTGGCGCTGCCCCTGGCAGGTTATCAATTTAACCTTGTCCAAATTCAGGTGCTGCTTTCTTCATACTTAGCATTTTCTGTTTCATATCTAGTTAAACTGTAAGAAATCAACCCTTGCTTATCTTTATATACAAAAGATATATTTAGGGACCTGAACTCCATTTGGATAAATGGAAATTTTGCAAATGGCACCAAAGTACCTCTTTGGATATGACTCCTAAGTCTATTGTAATTGGTGGGAGTTAAGTACAGTAGCTTAGCCAGGAATGAAAATCTTTGTGGGCACCCACTTCTGGCTAGAATATAAATCCTCCTCTTTTGAAAGTACAGAAGAGGCTCCTATATGTTGAATTAAGAGAAAATATTACTAACTAGTATTAAGTCTATGAGTCGGTAAACTGAGTATACCAAGCAGAGAGCAGCAACAAGCAAATTAGTCAATACATTATACCAGGAGTTGTAACTTATGGCCTATCAAGATATTGGATTTTGCCCACAAACCCATGGGCTTTGGTGATATTCAGTGAGGGAAGGGAAGCTTCATCTATGCTGTGCTATAGCCAGATGTCAGGGGACTTCTCCTGCGCTAACCAAGCCAGGCAGAGGGAAGCTTCCCCCATGTCACAGCTGGGCACTAGGGAGGCTGCTGCATTACAAAGTTAGAGGAACCCTGCCTTGCCACTTTTTAGAGGAAGGTCAAAATCAGTTTTGCACCAGTATCTCTTCACACTTAAGGCTGCAGCCAGGAAAAGCACTTCTCTACAAAAAGAGCAGCAAACCGTATACTTCGAGTACTCGGACAATTATTCATGTTTGATTCTCACCTGGTTATTGCTCAGATTTATTTTTAGAAACTTTTTAAAATGTAATTTCTTTTCACTTAATGAAATTCCCTGGCTTTTAAGCTAAACTTATTCAGAGCTGCATAATGAGATAGCAGTGCTGTATTCTGTCACTGTTACCACCATTCATTTGGTCTGATGCTTGCTCACTGTGGTTAGGATGACAGATCCTCTTAAGTCTTCAACCTTCATTCAAATAGTGATTGACTTCTCCTTGACCTTCAGCTCATCTCTCTGTCACAGGCTTGATCTTGACTCCTAAGCTCTCTCTCTTTCTTCTTGAATGTCACTGTCACCATCTCCACTAGCCAGCTCATGACTCAAGCCATAAGCCTCACATCTAGTCTGTGCCCCAAATCTGCCACTTCCTCCTCTAAGATCTGATTTGGTTTTTTTTTCTTTCAGTATCTGTAGCTGGAGCTCCTGTTCAAGCCCTCATCCTTCCTCTCCAGACTCCCCAACCAGCACTGCTTTCCATCAATCTGAACAAGTTGTAGCTGGTAGACTCATCTTTTCCCATCCCTCTGACTATATCAACTGCCACACATCTCTTGTAACTTGGATTACAGGTGAGCTGCTGGGTTGGTTACTAATAAATAGGGATCAGGGTTATCAGTTTGCCATGGAAAAATGCAGACTTTTTTTTTTTTTTTTCCTTTTTAAAGGGTGGGGTGGGGGGAACACAGATTTTCTCCCTTTAAAAGGAGAAAAACCAGGAAACTGAGGATTTCCACTTGTAGGCTGGCAGGAGTTCCGGCCTGCTTGGGGCTGGGGGGAGTGGGATACAGGGGGCAGAGAGCACCATTTGCAGGTGTACATGCACATATTCAGGGGGCAGCCAGACTATGGTGGAGAGCAGCTCCCTCTAGATAAGTCTATGGGGATGGGCAGGGCACAGGCAACATGTGCCCCGCCTCCCCCCCCCCCGACCTATGCATCCACAGCAGGATGCAGGGAAGGAGCCAGACCAGCTGAGGGCAGAAGCTACCTGCACAGCCCAGGAAGTGGGACCCAGCGCAGGAGGGAGTGCCATGCTGCCTTGGCAGCAGTGGGGGCACAACTCCATGCTGCTGTTGCTCCCACTGCTGCTCCCACTACCACACCTCACTTTGACAGCCATGGCAGCATTGCTCTCCTTGGCTGCAGCACTGAGTCCCACACCCTACTGTGAGACAGAAATCTGGGAGGGCATGTGCTCCCCTCCACCCTGACACAGTCTGTGTCCCCCCCCAACCTCACTGATGCATTGTCTGTGCCCACACCTCCATTCTCCACACACCCACACCCTTCCTTCCTCGCACACTGCAGGGCTGGGGGCAGTGGGTTGGGAGTGAGGGGCACTGATGGGCAGGGGAAGGGCACCAGCATATCGGGGTTGCTCAGCATCACAAAGCGGGAGGGGTGCCAGGACAGGGCAAGGGGTGCCAGGGGGTGTAGCTGCAGCTTGGCCCACATCTCAGGGAGTGAGTGAGGCAGGAGGAGCTCTGATTTTTTCTATGACTTAAAAAAAACAACAACAATCAAATACCAAAATATAGGCATTTAGAATTTATTTTATTATAATGATTGAGGCACTGGTAGGCTTCCTGATCTTGATTTAAAATTGTAAATATATCAATAGAATAGTGTGTTCATCTGATACCTATATATAGGTGTATAGAGAGAGGCATAGGCAGACAAGGTTCCTTGGGTGAATTTGATATCTTTTATTAGACCAACCCAAATGGTTGGAGAATAGTTATTAAGCAAGCTTTCGGGTTCAAAAACCCTTCGTCAGGCTAAGGAAGCTTCAGCAGTTGGTGTCATTTCATTTTAATCATGGATTTGGGGGGGGGGGGAGGGGGTTAATCATAGTTTCATAGTAGCTGGGGTCAGGAGGGACCTGAACAGATCATCTAGCCTGACCCCCTGCCACAGGCAGGAATGAATGCTGGGTTCACAAGACCTCAGACAGGTGATCATCTAACCTCCTCTTGAATATGCCCAAGGTAGGGGCGAGGACCACCTGCCTGGGAAGTTGGTTCCAGATTTTGGCCACCCTAACTGTAAAATATTGCCTTCTGATCTCCAACCTAAACTTATTCTCCATCAGCTTATGACCATTGTTCCTTGTCACCCCAGGTGGTGCTGGGGAGAAAAGAGCTCTGCCTATTTGCTGTTGATCTCCCCTGATGAGCTTGTAGGCAGCCACCAGGTCCCCCCTCAGCCTCCTCTTGCTGAGGCTGAACAGGTTCAGGTCCCTCAGCCTCTCCTCATAGGGCCTGTCCTGCTGCCCTCTCACCAAGTGGGTGGCCCTCCTCTGAACCCTCTCCAGGCTGGCCACATCCCTTTTGAAGTGCAGCGCCCAGTACTGGACGCAGTACTCCAGCTGCGGCCTGACCAAAGTCGCATAGAGGGGGAGTATCACTTCTCTGGACCAGCTTGAGATGCACCTTTGGATGTATGACAAGGTATGGCTGGCCTTGCTGACTGCAGTCTGGCATTGGCAGCTCAGGTTCATCTTGGAGTCAATAATGACTCCGAGATCCCTTTCCGCCTCTGTGCTTTCAAGAAGGGAACTCCCCAGCCTGTATGTATGCTGTGGATTCCTTCTCCCAAGGTGCAGCACCCTGCATTTGTCTACATTGAACCCCATCCTATTCTCGTCTGCCCACTTTTATAGTCTGTCTAAATCTAGTTGCAGCCTCTCTCCCTTCAAGTGTATCCACCTCGCCCCACATCTTAGTGTCATCAGCAAATTTGGACAGTGTGCTTTCCACCCCCTCGTCCAAGTCGCTGATGAAGATGTTAAACAGTGCGGGCCCGAGGACTGAGCCCTGGGGTACCCCACTGCTCACATCTCACCAGGTTGAGTACAACCCCTCCACCACTACTCTCTGGGTGCGTCCCATCAGCCAATTTTTTTACCCATCCAACTGTGCAGGCATCAATGCCACAATCACTTAATTTATTGATGAGGATGGGGTGAGAGACAGTGTCAAAGGCCTTCTTAAAGTCTAGAAAGACTGCGTCCACAGCGACACCATCATCCAAGGATTTAGTTACTTGGTCGTAAAAGGCAACCAGGTTGGTCTGGAAGGACCTGCCTTTGGTGAAGCCATGCTGATTGCCCCTGAGCATGATCTCCCCTGCAGGCCCCCCTACAGATGTGCTCCTTGATGATCCTCTCCAAGAGCTTCCCGAGCACTGAGGTGAGGCTTACAGGCCTATAATTACTTGGGTCCTCCTTCCTCCCCTTCTTAAAAATAGGGACCACGTTAGCCAGTTTCCAGTCCCCCAGCACCTGGCCAGATGACCACGAATGCTCATACAGCCAGGCCAAGGGCTCCGCAACGACCCCTGCCAGCTCCCTCAACACCCTTGGGTGGAGAGCATCTGGACCTGCAGATTTAAAAATGTCTAGCCCTTCCAGAAGATCCCGAACTACATCTGCACTGACTGAAGGCTTGTTAGAGCTATCCCCAAGGTTGTCCCTACCTCTGGCAGGTGGGATATCCTGGTCCCTGTTCAGAAAACAGGCAAAGAAACTGTTAAATATCAACTTCCTTGTCTGGCATGGCCACCAGATTACTGTTTGTGTCTTGCAGGGGCCCTGCATTGCCTGGTGCCCTCTTCTTGCTCCCAATGTACTTGAAAAAGGACTTTTTGTTGTCCTTAATCCTGGACGCTAGCCTGAGTTCCATCTCTTCCTTGCCCTTCCTAATAGCCCTCCTATGCTCCCGGGCTGAGGAGGAGTACTCCTCTTTGGTAATCGTTCTTCCCTTCCACTGGTTATACGCCTCCCTTTTAGTCCTCAGGCATTCCTGAATACCCTTGCTGAGCCAAGGGGGTTTCTGAGCACTCTTACCCTCCTTGCTTCTCTCAGGGACTGTTATCCTTTGGGCCTGGAGGATCGCCCCCTTAAGGTATGACCATCCCTCATGGGCTCCCATCTCCTCTACCTTCTGGGCCCTTAGTGCCTCCCCCACTAGTCTCTTAAGCTCATTGAAGTTGACCCTTCTGAAGTCAAGGGCTTTAGCCTTGGTGTGAGCCCTTGACGCCCGGCGTTGGATACTGAAATCCAGCAGGTGATGATCGCTATTGCCCAGGTGGTCGAGGACCTGCAGTCCCTGTCACCAGGTCATCCCCTGTGGTCAGGACCACGTCCAGCAAGGCGTTACCCCTAGTGGGGCTGTGCACTTCCTGCATAAGGTGAAGGTCCTGTAATACAGCCAGGAACCTACACGAGCGGTCAGACCTGGCTGTCTGCTCCTCCCAGCAAATGTCGGGGTAGTTTAGGTCACCTATGACAATAACAGCCCTTGACCTAACCACTTCCATAAGCTGACTGGACAAGTCCTGGTCTAGCTCTTCCCCCTGGTTGGGTGGTCTGTAGTAGACACCCACTGTAAGGTCCCTTTCACCATGCCCCCCTTGTAGTTTGACCCATAGTGTCTCTGCCTGACCCTCCTCTAACCTGAAGCTAATCCTTGATGATGTGAGGTGCTCTTTGACATAGAGCGCAACCTCCCCACCTTTCCTCTCTGTCCTGTCTCTTCTATATAGGGTGTATCCCTGAATGCCCACCACTCAGTTGTATGTAGGGTCCCACCAGGTTTCTGTAAGCCCTACTAAGTCTGGGTTCTTACTTGCAATCAGGAGGCACAGTTCCTCCTGCTTACACCCCATACTACAAGCATTAGCGTAGAGGCACCTCAGGCCTCCTGAGGGTGCACGTGCCTTCCTCCCACTTCCAGGACAGTTGTGGCCCCCTGCTCCCAGGACATTGATGCTTACCTGTGCTTCCCTTCCTCTTGTCACCCTGCATGCTGGTGAAGCATCCTCTCCACTTGAAGCAGCCCCTTCCCCCGGCGAAGCTAGTTTAAAGCCCACCATACGAGGTCAGCTAACCTAGAGGAAAAGATATGTCTGCCATTAGGGGAGAGGTGAAGCCCATCCCACCCTAGCATGCCCTCCTTACAAAAACATGGGTCATTGTCAAAAAACCCAAAGCCTGTCTCATGGCACCAGCTCCAAAGCTGCCAGTTAACCATGTCAATGCAGGCCTCATGACAGCTACCCTATCCACTTACCGGGAGAATGGAGGAAAATACCACCTAAGCTCCTGTCTTCTTCAGTTGGTGTCCCAAGGCCTTATAGTCCTCCATGATGTTATCCAGCTTGCCCTTGGATGCATCATTTGTACCCACATGGACCACAACCAGTGGGTAGTAGTCAGAGGGCTCAATGATTTTTAGGGATGGTCTCTGTGACACTGCGAATCCTCGCTCCCAGCATGCAGCAGACCTGCCGTGACCAGGGCTCTGGGCGACAGATTGGACCATTGGTTCCCCTCAGGATGGAGTCCCCGATGACCAGAACTTTGTGTCTCCTTCTTCTTGGGGTATGCCTCTTCTGAGCTGGTGATGTAGGTTGAGCGGCTTCAATTCCTCTGGGGACCAGTTCTTCTGCCTGCTCCTCCAGGGGGGCCAGGGCTGCATACCTGTTTCTGAGAATCGGAGAATTTGGTTTTGTTTTTTTTTTAAACAGAGAAAACCAGGATCCTTGCTGATAAGAGGCAAAAAATCAGGCCTGAAGCCTGAACTTTAGTTGCTTTCACCACAAAGTCCAAGAATAATCGCTTATCCCAGTATCTATCTGGCTACCCAACAGTGTAATATACCTTATTTTCTCACATACAATGCACCTTTTCCCCCAAAACCAGCTGCAGGAAATTGGGGTGCATATTATATGCAAGAAATGTGGTAAAAACTGGGCTTGCCTTTTATACAAAGGAACTAAAAGCAAGATCTTCAGGGATCCAGAGGTAGGGTGGCCATCATGGAGGACATTCTGGTTTTCTGCTACTCTGTCCTCTATTGATATAAAACACAATGTCTTTGTCCTCTATTTTTCTCTTCCTGAGGACATAAAGGCATCAGGTTTTCTATCAACAGAGGACAGAGGACAACCATGCTGTCCTCTATGATGGCCACTCTATCCACAGGGAGCAGAATAATGAGGAGGCTCAGCTCCCTAGTTGTTGCTACTCTGTTACTTACAATAAGGAAAGGCTTTGTTTGTTTGATTGATAGTTTGTAGGGTCAGAAGGGATCTGAGCAGATCATCCAGTCCAATCCCCTGCCACAGCAAGAAAGAATGCTGGGGTCAAACAACCCCAGCTAGGTGATTTATTTAGCCTCCTTTTAAAGATCCCCAGGGTAGGGGCGAGCACCACTTCCCTTGGAAGTCGGTTCCAGCTCCTAGCCACCCTGACTGTGAAGTAGTGCCTCCTGATATCTAGCCTGAACCTGCTGTCAGTCAGCTTATGGCTGTTATTCCTTGTAACTCCCAGTAGTGCTAGGAGGAACTGGGACTCTCCCGTTGCCTGCTGGTTCCCCTTGGCAAGTTTGTAGGTGGCCACCAGATCCTCTCTCTCAGTCTCCTTCTGTGTAGGCTGAACAGGTTCAGGTCCCGTATTCTCTCCTAATAGGGCCTACCCTGCTGCCCCCGATCATGTGAGTGGCCCTCCTCTGGACCCTCTCTATGCTGTCCACATACCTCCTGAAGCGCAGCACCCAGAACTGGACTCAGTACTCCAACTGCGGCCTGACCAGTGTCGCGGGGGGGGAAGGATCACCTCCTTGGACCCGCTCATGATGCATCTGTGGATGCATGACAAGGTGCGGTTAGCCTTCCTGACTGCGTTCCCCACACTGGCGGACCATGTTCATCTTGGAATCAATAGCAACCCCAAGATCCTTTTCTGCCTCTGCTGACAAGAAGGGAGTTCTCCAGCCTGTAGGTATGTTGCTGGTTTTTCCTCCCCAGGTGCAACACCTTGCACTTGACTGTATTGAAACCCATCCTATTCTCATCCGCCCACCTCTGTAACCTGTCCAGATCTAGTTGTAGCCTGTCCCTCTTTTCTAGAATGCTCACTTCTCCCCACATCTTAGAGTCAGCTGTGAACTTGAACAAAGTGCTTTTTCTTCAAGGTGCTAATGAAGATCTTGAACAGTGGGGGCCCGAGGACCGAGCCCTGGGGAACCCCACTGCCTACATCCCTCCAGGCCAAAAATGACCTGTCCACCACCACTCTCTGTGTGCGGCCCTCCAGCCAACTTGTGACCCATCTGACTGTGTAGGCATCGACACCACAGTCACCTAATTTTTTTTTAATGAGGATGGGGTGAGAGACTGTGTCGAAGGCCTTCCTAAAGTCCAGAAATACTACATCTACTGCAACACCTGCATCCAGGGCTTTTGTGACTGGTCATAGAAGGCAACCAGGTTGGTCTGACAGGACCTGCCTCTAATGAACCCATGTTGATTGACTCTAAGCATAATCTTCCTTGCAGATGTGCTCCTGGATAATTTTCTCAAAGAGCTTCCCCAGGACCAAGGTAAGACTAACAGACCTATAGTTTCCTGGGTCCTCTTCCCTGCCTTTTTTGAAAATGGGGACCACATTGGCCCTTTTCCAGTCCTCTGGCACCTCACCAGAGCACGACGAGTGCTTGTAAAGCTGTGCCAAGGGTCCCACAATGACCTCTGCTAATTCCCTCAGCACTCTGGGGTGTAGATCGTCAGGACCTTGTTTCTTCCTTTCATAACCAAGGTGTATATTGTACTCTGGGGCATGTTGTATGCAAGAAAATACATTCTTCTTACTCAGTCTATCTGGGAATACTCTGAGGGAGAAGCAGGTCTTCTTGAATTTGCCAAGTTCTCCAATTTTCCATACAGTTTACGCACCATATTTATACATGGCTTATTCTAACAGACATTCCCTGATGGGTCTATTTAAAGTTCTTTGTGGCACTAAAACCCTGGGAACTAGACTGAACCAGTCTTCCTATGGCTTTGGAAGATGTCAATTAGATGGGCTTTATATGTCCTTGTGAAAATTACAGTTCTGGAAGGGAGGTTTTCTTAATCCCTCGTTTCACCAACTTGGAATGCTGCTTGCTGCCATCCTGTTTTCTTTTCACCTTGGTTTACAGACCTCACTGATGAGGCTGCTTTGTTTTTACAACTTAGCTAAGAAACTTAATGCAAGTATATCTAGCATAGCACCCCTCCATCTAAAACGGCTGGTTACATCAATGACCCCTACTAACATTTTAAAGCTAAACCTATGATATAATGTGTCTTCTTTTATAATGTTTCATTTTAAGCCTTTTGCTTCATTTAACTTGCTCTCAGAATTGGTTTATCTGGACAGGTTACTGCTTTCTATACTTTGCTGACCAAGCTCATTGTAATGTCTGCAAAGGATCATTCTGTAGTTACTCAGAAACAGGTTTGGGGGCATTTTGTTTTAGCTGCATTTCTATAGATTATCCTCAGTCAGCAGCTCTCAACTGGGGATCTGCAACCCCCTGGGGGGATGTGAGCAGGTTTCAGGGGGTCCACTGGGCCCGGCCCAGCCCAGCCTAGTGCAAGAAGGAGCTATCCTACCCCACCTGGCCCCACAGGCTTCATAGTGTGGGTGAGGCTGTAGGCATGACAACACACTGCTGTTGCTCAGGTGAGTCAGTGGGGTCTCAAAGAAAAAGCTGAGAACCCCTGTCCTAGGTCACTTGCAAAGGGCCAAAGCTGGCATTACCCTCCCTTCTTTCTATATTCCTTGGCTTTTTCCTCCTCCACTTTTTAGGCTTAAGCTTGTCTCCAAGCCCTCTCTCCTCAACAACCTTTACTTTTTTTTATTGTCCCTTAACCCTCCATTACAAGAATTATGCCAATCTTAGCATATTATCTGTCCACTTCCCGTAACCATCTTTGTGTTTTTTGTGTCTCATCCTGAAATATGGGATTTCCCTTGGATCCAAAGCATCAATTCCCCTTGCCTCTCTCAAATCTCTCCTTGAAAATCCACCCAGTTATGACACCTACGGAAATTCTGGACCAGTAGCGGAGAGATGGAAAGGCTTGTGGCATAATTAAAAAAAAAAAAAAAAGTAGTAATTGGCTAATAAAGGCACAGCCACTGACCATGGTGCAGTGCTACAGGTTTGCTGTATCCCTTTTTCCTGCCCCCCTCCCCTCCCACCTTTGGCTGTCACTGTTGCACTGGGATTATGCCTGCCTTTATGAGTTTGCAGCATCCAATGAATTGACAGTTTTACCAGAAACAAACAGCAATGACTTCCCTACCAGTGAAGAGCAATGCGATTTCTCCTGCCAGATCAGTGATAGCTGCTATTTTTGCCAGCTTGGGCCAGTCAACCCAGCTGCTTGGAGGAAGAAAGCTCTGTATAGTCCCATACTAATCCCTGAGCAAGTGTTGTTGTTGTTGTTGTTGTTGTGTGGTTTTTTTTTATAAAGTTTTTTTCATTCTTTATCTTGTCATGCTGTTTACTTTCATATTGTCTAAATGTAAATACTCTTCTTTGTAAGAAAATAGAGGAATAATTCACTCACTTTTTTTGAAAAATAAGCTAAACCATTTAATAAAGCCTACCCCATACTGTTGACTTTAGCAGCCCTGGGATTCATCCAGCTAAACACTAAGTGGTGGGCACAATAAGAGGGAAAAGCAATCAAACTAAGCGTTAGTTTATTTGAATTTTACTTATTAGCTATAACAGCTACACATTCCATGAGCAAATGTTAATTAGGTTGAATTGTTTGTTTTTGTGTTCTATCTGTGCTTACTTCAGATTGTTTTACTGCTTATGATGTCCATTACCCTAATTAATACTAACTTAATCATAAATACTACACAATTAGTTTGCAATAAGGTAATTTAGATAGTTCCCCTCCCCCTTTGTGTACAACAAAAAAAATGTTTTTGTTAATCTTTTAAAAAAATGATTTATTTAAAATAAAATTGCTTGGAATGTGTCATTTTCTGGAAGGTTCTCTTTGAACAGACTAACTACTATAAAGCAAAGAAACTCTAATCCTGTTCTAGACACCTTTTTAATATAATTAAATGTATAGGAGTTTTTTTGGAACCTTAGAGCAGCTGGACTTCATCAGTTTCATAGTCCATCATGGCCTCAGCTTGATGCCAGCTTTGGCCGTATTTAAGAGAGGCCTAGGCCAAGCTGCAGTAGTATGGCCAAGCAGAAGACCCCAAAGCCTGTTTTTGAGTGACTGTAAGAATGAACCTCTTGCAGACATGACAAGCAGCTGAGTCACCAAAGTAAAGGAAGCAATTAACATGTCCAGCTTGACCAATAATGAGATACAGTGTCTCCTTGTGCTCTGTTTAATTGTAAGGGAAATCCATCCACTAAGTAATCCAAATACCCTCTATCATAGATTCAAGGGTGGATCTAAAATTTTGAAGAGGGGTTGCAGATGGTGAGGTGCCTCATCACATAACACAACACAATATATGTTTTTCTCCAGTTAAAAAGAAACAAGAAGCTTTGCTAATACCTTAGGGTCCAGGACTATATTCTTCAGTTTAACATTGAAACAAGAATGTAACTTCATTGGAATGCATGGTAATTTGTTTTATAATATGTATAAAAAGGATAATATACTAGGCAAAAATAATCTAAATGTTTTATTAGTCCTGTAGTCATTAGTATTAAGTGTACATTTATATTTTTCAGATTCATAAAACAAAATCTAGCCTTCCTGAGCATCCTAAGAGTGCAGTCAATAATTCACTGAAAGTTATTTCCATACTTGAATTATGTTCACCCAAGTTAAGTTTTCCACACTCCAATTAATGTTTTTAGCTAGAGTTAAAACATTCTGCAGCACTCTGATATAAGAGCTACATTACAGAGCTGCTAACAGACAGCAGCACTACAGAAGAAAGACTAGCTTGATTAGTCAGGTATCCAGGTTGTAACTATATTTGGTCTAGAGGAAAAAGCAAATCAGGGCTCATGCTAGAGATGATATCTTTTATTAGACCAATAAGTGCTTTGCAAAAAAATCTTTAAATTGCAAGCTTTCAGACACAAACACCCTTCATCAGATATTGGAAAAAAGACTATAAAAGTTCTCCTGGGTAGAAATGAAAGTTCATATTTCATAGAGTTTCATGGAGTCAATAGATGGAAAACTCCTGTGGTCAGGCAGTTTTTAGCTGGTAAGGAGTCTTTCAGCTCTCCTGTGAGGCTCTGTAATGATGCAAGTTACCATAAAGAAAGGCAGGAGCAGTACATTTCAGGTGTTCAAAGTGGCTTCCTGCTTGGGAAATTATGAAGATCTTACTTAACAATGAAAAAGGTATTTGTGCCTGAAAGCTTGCAACTAATTTTTTTTTTTGCAAAACTCTTAGTCTAATAAGATATCACCTCTACCATGAGCCCCAATTGTTTTTTCCTCTAGACCAATAAGGCTACAACCGGGATACCTGACACATAGAAGATATTGAATTTTAGTCTTTTTTTTTTTTTATTACATCTTCATAACTTCCATCCCCACCATCATGGCAGCACTTTGCCACCTCCAAGGAGCAGGGCCAGAGGGGGAAGGGGGCAAGGCTATGCTGTCCCTTCAGTCTCCCTCTGCCAGCACCCCACACTTCTGCTACCTCCAGTGCCACCCCCCACCCCCTGGCCCTGCTCCTTGGAGGCAGTAGGGCACTGCCATGAGACCGTGGGGATGGCAGTGCTGGCCTCACCCCCCTCCCACTCCATCCCCACTGTCATGACAGTTCTCTGCTGCCTTTGAGGAACAGGGCTGGAGGGAAGAAGAGTCCCCCCTGCTCCATCCCTGCTATCATAGTGGCACTCTGCACTCCGATTGGTTGTTTCACTAACCAATCAGAGCTTCAAGAGCATTATGGACAGTCAACCAGATGAACTAAGCCCTTTATTATATAAGAATAGCTTTCCTTCATTGCTTCCCCATGTAGGTTTAAATCAATTTGATTATTTAAACTGGTTTATGTGTAATTTCTGTCCCTGTGAATAGGCATTTAGCAGAATTCACAGATTCACTGGACTCTGACAGGCCATGCAGTGAACACTTCTGCTATGGTTTTGAACTTGCAACCTCTGAGCTATTAGCCACCCAGGTCCCCTCAGCTTCCGTCTATGATAGCTGCAATAGGGTGGGATCCCTAGGGATGGCTGTGTTACCCCTAGAGCTCCTTAACCATGCCAGTCTCCCCCAACAGGCACCCTCTGTCTCACCCACCACATCTTGCTGGTACTATTAATATAGGGAGTCTGCCCTTGATCTTCAGTGTTTGGACAGTGTTGTTGGATCTTACTGAAGCCTGGGGTTTGTAGACTCCTTGGTGTTCCTGCTTCACAGTGCATGTCTCCCGAGACACTCTGTGCCTTCGGAGCTATATGTGTGGCTCTAAACCACACCTTTACTATGCCCCAAGCCTCACAGATGGGACTCGCCTTGTCTCACCTAGGCCTTGCTATAAATTTGGCCCCTTGTCCTCCCTGGGCTCTCCACAACCCCGTCTCTACGCCTCACTGGTGCTGGGGTCCCCATACTGTAGTGGGCCACCAATGAGGCCTCCTCCTTCCCTAGTAACTTCACCCAAACCACCAGTGTTATCAAACAGCAAACAAACATGAGCCCCAGAGCTATAATATAAAACACAAAAGTTCAGGGTATGCTCTGCCCCTTTAAAAAAGTAAAACTTCTTGGTGCTAAGTGGCTAGTAGGCAAGGGTACCTTGTGGGCTCCTGGAGTCCCATTAGCACTAAGGGCAGCTTATCTGATGGATGCCACATCTCTGGGCCATTCCTCCCTGGAGGTTCCTTCCCCTTCAGCTGCTGGCAGGGAACTGAACTACCTGGTCCCAGCCCTGGAGTTTATATGGGCCCAGGGCCCTGCCTCTTCTGGCCAGCTGACCAGGCGCAGGTGCGGCTAATTGCCTTATTAGCCAATTGTCATGGTAACCTGCACCTGGGCTCCTGTCTGGCTCTTTGGGCTCTCTTCCCCAGGCAATCTCTGCTCTTAGAGGAGCAGGCACCTTAGTGCCCTGCGACAATAGCAAAACAGCATAATACATTTTTATGAAGATTCTTAGTCTTCTGTAAACATGGCTGCCTTGTTTTTACATCTAAGTTTTGGGAAGAGAAAAACAGGATGATGGCAAGCAGTATTCTGTGATGGTGAAGGAAAGAGAAAAGGAATCCTTCCTTCCAAAAGCATAACTTTCACAGGAACATAAATTCCAACTAATTGACATCTTCTATGTCCACAAGAGGACAGTTTCAGTCCAGTTCTGAAAGCTGTAGTGACACAAAGAAATGTGCATAAAAACCAATCACAGAGCGCTTGCTAGAATATTAGAATAAGCTAGCCATAAATATTAGGTATAGGCTGGAGGAAAATTTGGAGAACTGAGCAGATTCAAGAAGATTTGCTGCCAGTCTGCATGCTGCCCTCTTCCCTGTTTAATTGGATCTTGAGTCTTTGCTAGCTAGTATAGGTAAGAATCTATGTTGTGCTGTCACCGGTAACCAAATAAACTTTGGTATAACTGTTTGCTTATACCCCAAAACTCAAAAACAGTAAAAGGCCAGTCTGTAAAACCTGTTTCTTGCTTCTTTTATCAGTAGTCGACCTGGAAATTTACCTGTAATCCAGGTAACAACCTCCAGTGTTAGTGAGCTCCCTAGTCCAAAATATTTCCTTTGATCAGTTCACTTTAATAATTCAAATCAGTGACTGCTCCATTACTGAGTACCCCATACTTATGTGCTTTTTTATCATGTACCTTCTTATTCATCTCCTATTGAAGGTAAACAACCTTTTTATCCTCCTCTTTATGAGAATTTTCCATTCTTATCACCTGCAGCTTCATACTCAAGTTAAAAAAACAAAACCAAACCAGAAATTAACAATCAGGAAAGAAACCGAACCCAAAGAGTATCCTGTCCCGCGCACAAATATTAGCCATTACCATGCTCCTCCCCAAAAGGAAGGACTTTAACAGGTGCCTTGAATCAACCAGTTCCAGCTATTTCTGCCAGAGGGCAGGAATGAATTCCAAAGCTGAGGATCCCTCTGAAGGACAACTTGTGCACAAATTTGAGTTACATTAGCATTTTTTATGATAACCCTGCATAAAATCCCAGCCTATTTCAGTGGTGAAGTGGAGGCAGCAATTGGAGATAAATACAAAATAAATGCCAAAAAGAAGAGGGAAGTACATAGCGACATATTCAATGGGAACTTAATTCCATACACTTTGGGCATGTCTACACATTCATTAATGCAACTTAGATAAAGTGCATTTAGTTTACTACTTCCTTAATAAAGTACTAACTAAATGTACGCTACCTAGATACCTCAAAGTTACTTTGTATTAATGCTGGCGCATAGTTAATTAGTGATCCTTACTGTGCATTAGCCTGATAACACTGTGCAGTAGGCTATGCACGGTTTGTCCTGTGAAGCTCTACTGAGCAGTGTTATTAGGTTAATGTGCAGTAAGTGTCTTGTGTAGACATACCCTCCTTAAATAAAGCTAAAGATATTAGGGACAAATCTATGGTTGTGAGGCTTAAGGAAGGAAAATAAGTTTAACATATGAGGGACAAAATAAATCTTAACAACAAAACCTCAGTCTGCTGGTAGACAGGAATGGAGAAATCATTAACAGGATAGATAAAAGCAGACTTTTTCTCTATATATTTCTATTCTGTATCTGGAAAGCAGGCTGAAGAGCTTGTATCATATGAGGATGACAAACTGCTTCATTATTTACAAGGGATAAATGTTATAAAATCAATATGCAAAAGCTGAGTGAAGAGATCCCTGGCCAACTAATTTTGGACAAATCTTGAATTACTTGGAAAATTCCAGAACCTGCAAGAGTACCAATGTTATGCCAATATTCAGAAAAAGCAAATGGGATGGGTACTTTTAATGGAGCAAAATCTGAAATCAGTGAATACTTGGATGCTGTTAGAAAAAGACAGATCTCCTACTGTTAACAGGAACGACACAGGAGATAGTTATTCTATTCTACTCAGTGACAATGAGGCCTCAACTAAAGCAGTCTCCAGTTCTGGGCACTACACTTCATTAAAGATGTAGAAAAATCAAAGAGTCTAAAGAAGAACAATAAAAATAACAAGGGATTTGCAAAACATGACCTATGGAGAAAGACTGAAAGAACTGGTTTCCCAGTTAAGAAATGAGTGGTGGTAGTGAGGAAGTTATATTATAACAATCATTACATACCAGAAAGGTTGTTACAAAGTAACAGCGATCAATTGCTGTTCTGTACACTGAGGGTTGGAAAAGAAGTAATTGGCTTAATTTGCAGCAAAGGTTAGGCGAGGCAAAACAGCCTCATCTAAGGATAGTTAAGTAGGGTTGTTGAGAAATGTCCAGAGTTTTTAAAAACAGTTTAGGGAACCATCTGTCAGGGGTGGCCTACGCGTAATTAGACCTGCCTCAGAATAAGGGGATGGATTTGATTTATTGAGGTTCAGTCCAGCTCTGTATTTCTATAGGCTGTTAGTGCAACATCATTCCAGTAACATAATTAGATAATTGATTCTGTCAATAAAAAACTAAAACTTTGGAATGTAATTTATGTTAGTTGACACCATTTTATGGAGAACAGATGTTGTCATACAAGCCTGATTTTATTTTTGATGAGATTACAGGTTTGATTAATAAAGGTAAATAAATAAACAGAACACTTACATTTTTGTGAAACATTTGACTTGCTACCATACCACATTTGGATTAAATAATTTCTCTACAATAAAGTGTTCATTAAATAGATTAATAACTAGTTAAATGACAAGAATCAGTTGTCAATGGGAAAACATTAGAGAGGGTGTGAAATTCTGCAGAGATTGGTACAAGTCCCGATTCCATTCAACATTTTTATGAATGATCTGAAAGCAGATTAAAATAAATGCTAGGAAAATCTGCTGTGTTGATGTGGCAAAAGGGCTAGAGTGATCCACAAATGGATACACAGAACAGGATGGATAGTAGACTTGTGTACAGTTTGGGCATCCTCATTTTAAAAAAAGGGTCTTGAAAAACTGGAAAGAGTGCAGAGAAAATTGCTACAAAGATAATTTGAGAAAATACATTATAATGGGAGAGCTACAAGCCAGTCTGTTTGGATAATTGTCAATATTCACCTTGTCAGTGGCAAGTATGGACATTGTACTTGTCGCACAAGTATGGATATTTGTTTCCCTGGGGACAAGAAGTAGCGGCACACTTTGTCCCCGGGGAATGCCTGTGCCAAGCACCTCTGGCACGTGGCAGGTTACCCTGGGTAGGTGTGACAGGTACACGATCTGGGCCGACCTAAACGTGGCCTGCACACCTGTTCCTGGGGCAACCGCCCGCCTACTCTCCTGCCATGCCTTGTTGTTAATTGATTAATTGGTGTTAATTAGTAGGAGGCTGCTCTTGTACTGCCCCACTGTCAAGGGGCGCCATCTGTGGCTCCGTTTCCTCCCCTACACCGCAGTCCACACCTAGCCAATGGAATAGATGTTATGTCTCATTCTAATTACGATCTGGCCCCTTTTTGTCCTCTCTGGGCCTCCCCAGTCACACCACCCCCTCTCTGGGGCTCCCCAATAATGCCCCCTCTCTGGGGCTCCTCGTCAACTGCCCCCTCTCTGGGGCTCCCCAGTAGTGCCACCCCCTTTCCGGGGCTCACCACACCCGCACTGGGGCTTATCAGTAACTGCCCCCTTCTCTGGGGCTTTCGCCCCCCTCTCAGGGTGCTCCTCAATACTGCTGCCCTTTCTCAGGGCCTTCTCTGGGCTCACCGTGCCCACAATGGGCTTCTCAATAAGGCTGCCCTCTCTCTGGGGCTCACCATGCCCTCACTGGGGCTTCTCAGTAATGCCCCCTCTCTGGGGATTCTCAACTGCCCTTCTCTAGGGCTGGGGTCTATGCACCCCAAACACTGCACCCTCACTGGCACTGGGGTCCTCACACTCCTCTGTGAGTCCTCTATGAGGCCTCCTCCAACCCCTAATAGCCTCGCCCAAATCACCGGTCTTTAAATAACAACAAAACACAAGCCCCTGGGCTGTAACATAAATTAAAGCCGCCCAGCTAAAACATCAGTCAAGCCTACCGGGGAACACGCCTTCCCTCAGCAGTGTCAAACACTGCTCCTGTAGTCAGGCCTCCCCTTTCTTCCCTGAGAGAGTTCCTTCCCCTTGGGCCACTGGCAGGGAACTGCCTCTGGCCCCAGCCCCTAGGGTTTATAAGGGAGCCAGGCCCTGCCCCTTCTGGTCAGCTGACCTTCTCTGGTTGCCCTGGCAACCCACAGCTGGGCTCCTTATTCCCTGCTAGGGCTTCCTCCCTAGCAGTTTCCCCTCTTTGGGAGCAGGGCACCTCAGTGCTCTGTGACAGTAGGGTAGAGATGGCTGGGGTCAGCAATTGTGCTGACCCCAGCAGCATTACCTAGGGTCCTGGGGGCCACAGGGAACTGCAGCCATGATGACCCTGCCACTCAGAGCCTGGCTGGCAGCCAGAGTGTGGCTCCAGTTGGCCAGGCTTTGGTTTTGGGTGGTGCACACTGTCACCACGTGCACTGCTCTGCTTTTTTTGGTGCATATTTTTTTTTTACCCTAGAATTTCCTGGGGTCAACCCCCCCACCCCGGGATGCTGCTACCTTGCAGCACAGGGAACACCGGAATGCACAATGTGTGGTGTTGCAGACAGGACTGTGGTGCCACATACCATACAGCTGCTCTTATCTGGATGTGGCCAGTGAGCCTATCTCTGTCTCAGGTCTAACCGCTCCTCTATCTCACGTATAACTGCTCCCTATTTGGTGCTTTATTCACAACCCCAGTCCTTTGGGTTAGATTAATAAATGCACATAAGATGACAAGGTTCAGCATTGTGATGCCTAAGTTTTATACATCTGACCACAAAAGTGGAATTCACAGCCCTGAATTAGATACCTCAGTTCTCCTGCTTGGAGAAGAGTTGGGTGTCTAGGAAAGGGATTTACAAATGTCAGCACACTGAGCTAATCAACAGAAAACTCTGAGGTGCCTCAAAACGTGCCTCTCTGGGGGTTAGGTGCCTCTCTATAGTCCTGAGTTAGATGCTCAAGTGAGATTGGGATTTCCTCCTGGACACAGAACATAAGTCACCCCTGTGGGTACAGATGGCTGTTTCACTCTTTTCTTTTAAAATATGGCAACAGCAGAAGTTGAAGCCAACCTTTTATATAATAGTTTATTCATTTTGGCTGTTTGATGAAAAATACAGTAATCTTGACCAGAGCCAAGGACATTCCTCTCTCAGCTGGGTGCTTTCACCACCAAGCTAAAGTAGTATGGTCCCTTTCTTCTTTTGGGCCAAGGAATTTTGCATTAATTTCTGCACAGTTTTAACAGAAGGAATGGAAAATGCCCCAACCCAGAATAGCCTACCAAGGCATTGCTGGATAAATGAGTAATATAAGCACTGATCAATGCGTAATCAACTCATATAAAGGCTTTGCTAAGAGCATTTGTCAAAACAGGCCTCACAAAAGCTGACCTTACACCACTAGAGCCCCAAGGCAGCAAACTTGGCAGACAGCAAGATTGTTTCTTTGTTTGTTTTTAAGGAAATGTTTTCATGTTCCAAGTCAAATCAATTCCAAATCCATGAGTCAGTCAAGAACCAAATGTGGCCCTACAACCAGCAAACATCCTCCACCCCCCACTGGGGCTTCAGATGCTTCTAAATCCTTTGGCAGGCATCCTATATGCAGGTCCAAGCCTGGAGGTTTGGGGTTCAGATGCTCCTGAGTAATGAGAGGAGCAAGCTAGGCAGGAATCTCCCATTTCCATAAAGTTGGCATATAGCCAGGGTCTTTCTACTAGAAGTGAAAGTGGGAGACTAACTATACCTTAGCTTGCTCAAGGTACTACCCCCTGCCAACAAAGTGTTTTTCCCCTGCCAGTAAGAAAACCACCTTAGTGGTCATGGTATCTCCCCTGCTAGGACAGACAGAGAAGTATTAAAGCTGATTATTAAGCAAATAAGGCTGGTGCCAAAAAATCAAGAACATACCTGGTGAAAACAGAAAGTCTGAGGATTAGGGTAATGTGGGAGAGGTCATAGAACAACAGAATCATAGAAAATTAGGCTTGGAAGGGACCTTAGGAGGTCATCTAGTACAACCCCCTGCTCAAAGCAGAACCATCCCCAGCTAGACAGTCCCAGTCAAAGCTTTGTCCAGCTGAGTTTTGAAAACCTCCAAGGATGGAGTTTCCACCAGCTCTCTGGGTAACCTCCAGAGTGTTTTACCACTCTCCTAGTGAGAAAATTCTTCCTAATATTTAACCTAAACTTTCCCTACTGCAACTTGAGACTGTTGCTTCTTGTTCTGCTGTTTGCCATTACCATCCTCTTTTGAACCCTCTTCAGGTAGCTGAAGGCTGCTATGAAGTCCCCTCTCAGTCTCCTCTTCTCTAGACTAAATAAGCCTAGTTCCCTCAGTCTTTCTTCGTAAGTCACGTGCCCCAGCACCTTCACCATTTTGTTGGCCTCCGCTGGACTCTCTCCAATTTGTCCATATTCTTTCTGTAGTGGGGTGGGGAGTGGGGAGGGCCAAAACTGAACACAGTACTCAAGATGTGGCCTCATCAGTGCTGAACAGAGGGGAATAATCACTTCCCTTGACCTACTGGCAACACACCTACCAATGCAGCCCAGTATGATGTTAGCCTTCTTGACAACAAAAGCACACTGCTGGCTCATATTCAGCTTATTGTCCACTGTAACCCCCAGGTCCCTTTCTGCAGAGATACTGCTTAGCCAGTCAGCCCCTAGCCTGCATGGGATTGTTTTATCCTAAGTTTCATAGATTTCATAGACATTAGGGCTGGAAGGGAGCTTGGAAGATCGAGCCCATCCCCCTACCCAAGGGGCAGGAAGTCAGCTGGGGCCACAGCATCCCAGCAAGATAAACATCCAAATATCTCTTAAAGGAATCCAGAGTAGGTGGCTTGCACCACCTCTGGCGGCAGTCTGTTCCAGGCCTTGGGGGCTCAGACTGTAAAGTACTTCCTTATGTCCAGCCTAAAACGGTCTTGCAGGAGTTTATAACCATTTGACCTTGTCATCCCTTGGGGCACTCTGGTAAACAATCGTTCCCCCAGATCTTAGTGAACACCCCTGATAAACTTATCGGTGGCCATCAGATTGCCCCTGAGCCTGAGCTTTTCTAGGCTAAAGAGTCCCATAGCTCTCAGCCTGTCATCATAAGGTCTGTTTTCCTGACCTCTGATCATGTGCATGGCTCTTCTCTGGACTCTCTCAAGCTTCTCCACTTCCTTTTTGAATTGTGGAGCCCAAAACTGGATGCAATACTCCAGCTGTGGCCTCACCAAGGCTGAGTACAACAGGAGAATTACGTCCTGGGATTTACTTGAGAAGCAACTGTGCATGCAAGCCAGTGTTTTGCTCACTTTACTAGCCACAGGATCACATTGAAGGCTCATGTTCATCTTGTGGTCAGTCATGACCCCCAAGTCCTTTTCATCCATAGTGCTAGCCAGTGTAGCACTGCTGAGCCTATAAGGATGCTGCTTTTCCTCCCAAGGTGGAGAACCTTGCATTTTTCGGTGTTAAACACCATCAGGTTCTCATTTGCCCATTTCCTGAGCCTGTCAAGGTCAGCCTGGATCACCCTCTTGTCCTCAGGTATGGATGCTTTACCCCAGAGGTTTGGTATCATCGGCGAACTTGGCCAGTCCACTTCTGACTCTAATGTTCACATCATTAATGAAGACGTTGAACAATACAGGTCCAAGGACAGAGCCTTGGGGGACCCCACTGGTCACAGGGCACCATGACAATTGACTTCCATCAACCACTACCCTCTGGGTCTGACCATGGAGCCAATTCCCCAGCCAGTGGATCATGGTGGACCCAAGGCCACAGCTGGCCAGTTTTGCCAAAAGATTCATAGATTCATAGATGTTAGGGTCGGAAGGGACCTCAATAGATCATCAAGTCCGACCCCCTGCATAGGCAGGAAAGAGTGCTGGGTTTAGATGACCCCAGCTAGATGCCTATCTAACCGCCTCTTGAAGACCCCCAGGGTAGGGGAGAGCACCACCTCCCTTGGGAGCCCGTTCCAGACCTTAGCCACTCGAACTGTGAAGAAGTTCTTCCTAATGTCCAATCTAAATCTGCTCTCTACTAGCTTGTGGCCATTGTTTCTTGTAACCCCCGGGAGCGCCTTGGTGAATAAATCCTCACCAATTCCTTTCTGTGCCCCCGTGATGAACTTAAAGGCAGCCACAAGGTCGCCTCTCAACCTTCTCTTGCGGAGGCTGAAAAGATCCAGTTTCTCTAGTCTCTCCTCGTAGGGCTTGGTCTGCAGGCCCTTGACCATACGAGCTGCCCTTCTCTGGACCCTCTCCAAGTTATCCACATCCCTCTTGAAGTGCGGCGCCCAGAATTGCACGCAGTACTCCAACTGTGGTCTGACCAGCACCCGATATAGGGGAAGTATCATCTCCTTGGATCTATTCGTCATGCATCTGCTGATGCACAATAAAGTGCCATTAGCTTTTCTGATGGCTTCGTCACACTGCCGACTCATGTTCATCTTGGAGTCCACTAGGACTCCAAGATCCCTTTCCGCTTCCGTGCCACCAAGCAGGTCATTTCCTAGGCAGTAGGTGTGCTGGACATTTTTCCTCCCTAGGTGCAGCACTTTGCACTTCTCCTTGTTGAATTGCATTCTGTTGTTTTCTGCCCGTTTGTCCAACCTGTCTAGGTCTGCTTGTAGCTGTTCCCTGCCCTCTGGCGTGTCCACTTCTCCCCACAGTTTTGTGTCATCCGCAAACTTGGACAGAGTACACTTCACTCCCTCGTTCAAGTCTCTGATGAAGACATTGAAGAGTATCGGTCCAAGGACCAAGCCCTGCGGGACTCCACTGCCCACACCCTTCCAGGTCAAAACCGACCCATCCACTACGACTCTCTGGGTGCAACCCTCTAGCCAATTCGCCACCCACCAGACTGTGTAGTCATCCAAGTTACAGCCTCTTAACTTGTTCACCAATATGGGGTGGGATACCGTATCGAAGGCCTTCCTGAAGTCTAAGTATATGACATCAACCCCTACTCCTGCGTCCAGGTGTTTTGTAACCTGGTCATAAAAAGAGACTAGATTAGTCAGGCATGATCTACCTGCTACGAACCTGTGCTGGTTTCCCCTCAGCATAATTTGTCCTGCCGGGATCTCACAAATGTGAGCCTTGATAATTTTTTCAAAGACTTTGCCAAGGATGGAGGTGAGACTGACTGGCCTATAGTTGCCCGGGTCCTCCTTCCTCCCCTTCTTGAAAATGGGGACCACATTGGCCCTTTTCCAGTCCTCTGGGACTTGGCCCACGCGCCACGAGCGTTCAAATATTCCCGCCAGTGGCTCTGCAGTGATGTCGGCCAGTGCCTTCAGTACCCTCGGATGGAGCTCATCTGGGCCTGCCGACTTAAAGGCATCCAGTTCCTCCAAGTGACTCTGCACCATCTCAGGGTCTATGCATGGTAGTCTGGCGCCTTGCTGCTGCCTCTCTACCATCCCAGTGAGAGACTTGTCCTGCCCCTCACTTAGGAACACTGAGGCAAAGAACTTGTTGAGGAGTTCAGCCTTGTCCCCCCTGTCTGTCACCAACTGCTTTTGCCCATTTAGTAGGGGTCCTATTCCTCCCTGGGCCTTTCTTTTACTCCCTATATATCTAAAAAACAATTTTTTGTTATCCTTTACTTGGGATGCCATCCTTAGCTCCATGGTAGCTTTGGCCCGTCTAACTGCCTCCCTACAAGCGTGAGCAGAGGAGGTATACTCCTCTTTGGTAATCTGCGAGCAGAGGAGGTATACTCCTCTTTGGTAATCTCCAGATCCTTGACCACCTGGGTGATAGTGATCATCACTTGCTGGAATTCATCATCCAGAGGAGGGTGACAAGGGCCTAAATGATCATGGGATACCAGATAGAAGGCTTTTTTGAAGTCAAGATGTATGACATCAATCTCCTCTCCCTTGTCCAGGTGATAGGTCACCTGGTCATAGAAGAAAATGAGATTGGTCAAGCAAGACCTACCCACAACAAACCCATGCTGGCTATCCCTCAGGATGTTGCTGTCAGCTAGTCTGTTAAGGATGGCCTCTTTGATAATCTTTTCCAAGACCTTGCCCAGGATAGAGGTCAGGCTGATGGGCCTGTAGTTTGTCAGATCCACTTTCCTCCCTTCCTTGAAGATAGGCACCACATTGGCCTTCTTCCAGTCTTCAGGCACTTCGCCAGAGCACCAGGAGGTCTCGAATATTCATGCCAGGGGCTGGGGTATGATGCTAGCCAGCTCCTTGAGTAGCTCCTTGAGCTACCCTGAGGTGTAGATTGTCAGGGGCAGCTGACTTGAAGGTGTCCAGCCTCTCAAGGTGTTCCTTCACGAGGTCAGCATTGATGGAGGGCAGGGGATCTCCCTCACCCGGGCCTCCCTGTCCCATAATGGGCATGGGTGTCCCATGGGACTGATGAAAGACTGACGCAAAGTACCCATTTAATAGGTTGGCTTTTTCCTGGGCGTTGGTTGTCATTTGTCCCATCTGGTTTAGCAGGGGTCCAATGTTGATCTTGCTTTTCCTCCGGTTCCCCACATATCTGAAAAAGGACTTTTTATTGTCCTTGATACTTATAGCTAGCTGGAGTTCAGTTGCAGCCTTGTTTTTCCTGGTTTGCTCCCTGCAGGACCGGACCAGTGTGGAATATTCCTCCTTGGAGGTGGATCCCATCCTCCATCCTTTGTAGGCCTTTCTTTTTAACCACAGGAGGTCTGCTAGTTCCCTGGAGAGCCAAGGGGGCTGCTGTGTCCTTTTGCTGCCTTTCCTCCGAGATGGAATAGCCCGAGCTTGTGCACCTCCACTTAACCCAGGAGGTGCACAGTCCCACCAGAAAAAATGCCCTGTTGGACCTGGTCCTGGCTACAGGTGATGATCTGGTAAGGGGGCTCCAGGTCCTTGACCACCTGGGTGATAGTGATCATCTCTTGCTGGAATTCATCATCCAGCGCAGGGTGACAAGGGCCTGCAGCAAGGTGGTAGCCCTAGACTTCAAGAGGGCCAACTTCAACAAGTTGAGGAGATTGGTGGGAGAGGCACTGGGGTTCTTGAGGGCAGAGGAACTCAGTGCCCATGGTGAGTGGTCATTCCTTAAGGAGACGATACTCAGGGCCCAAGGGGTGACAATCCCAACAAGAAGCAAGGGAGGCAAGAGTGCCTAAAAGCCTCCCTAGCTCACCAAGGACGTCCGGGAATGCCTGGTTGCCAAAAAGGCGGCATACACCCGGTGGAAGGGGGGGGCTATCTCCAAAGGAGAGTATACCTCCACTGCTCAGGCCTGTAGGGGGGCTGTTAGGAAAGCTAAGGCGGACATAGAGCTAGGACTAGCGTCCAAGATCAAAGATAATAAAAAGTCCTTTTTCAAATATACAGGGAGGATGAAGAAGGCACCGGGAAATGTGAGGCCCCTGCAAGATGCACTGGGCAATCTGGTGGTTGTGCCAGAGGAGAAGGCAGACCTCTTTAACAAATTCTTCACCTCCGTTTTCTTGTGCAGGGACCGGGACTCCCCCACCGTGTTTCAAGACAGACTTGAAGGGAACTCGTCAAGACCTAAGGTTGAGGAGGACCGGGTTAGAGTGCTTCTGGGGGGGCTGGACGTGTTCAAGTCAGCAGGTCCCAATGCTCTCCACCCCAGGGTGTTGAGGGAGCTAGCAGGGGTTATTGCAGGGCCCTTGGCACAGCTTTACGAGCGCTCATGGTGCTTGGGCCAGGTTCCAGATGATTGGAAGATGGCCAATGTGGTCCCCATCTTTAAAAAAGGGAGGAGGGAGGACCCAGGCAACTATAGGCCCGTCAGTTTTACCTCAATCCTGGGGAAACTCTTTGAGAAGATCATCAAGGAGCACATCTGTGATGGGCTGGCATTGGGGATGATGCTCAAGGGAAACCAGCACGGTTTCATTAGGGGCAGGTCATGTCAGACCAACCCGATTGCCTTTTACGATCAGGTCACAAAAGCACTGGATGCAGGTGTTGCCATGGATGTAGTCTTTCTGGACTTCAGCAAGGCCTTTGACACTGTCGACCACCCCATCCTCATTAAAAAACTAGGCGAATGTGGCATCGATGCCTACACAGTCAGATGGATTGCAAATTGGCTGAAGGGTTGTACTCAGACGGTGGTGGTGGACAGGTCATATTCGACCTGGGGGGAAGTGGGCAGCGGAGTTCCCCAGGGCTCGGTCCTTGGGCCCGCACTGTTCAATTTCTTTATCAGCTATTTGGACGACAGGGTGAAAAGCAACCTGTTCAAATTTGCTGATGATACCAAAATTTGGGGTGAGGTGGGCATGCTAGTAGGGAGGGAAAGACTGCAGAAAGACCTGGATAGGTTGCAAGGGTGGGCTAACAAAAACAGGATGCGTTTCAATACGGACAAGTGCAGGGTGCTGCACTTGGGCAGTACTAACCAGCAGCACACTTATAAGATGGGAAACTCCCTTCTTGAGAGCACGGAGGCAGAAAGGGATCTTGGAGTCATTACTGACTCCAAGATGAACGTGGGCCGACAATGCGAGGTCACGGTCGGCAGGGCCAACCGGACCTTATCGTGTATCCACAGGTGCATGTCAAGTAGGGCCAAGGAGGTGATCCTCCCCCCTCTACGCGACACTGGTCAGGCCACAACTGGAGTACTGTGTCCAGTTCTGGGCACCCCACTTCAAGAGGGATGTGGACAACATTGAGAGGGTCCAGAGGAGGGCCACCCGCATGATCCGGGGACAGCAGGGCAGGCCCTACAATGAGAAACTACAGGACCTGAACCTGTTCAGCCTTCACAAGAGAAGGCTGAGGGGGGACCTTGTGACAGTCTATAAACTCACTAGGGGGGACCAGAAGAGTTTGGGGGAGACCTTGTTTCCCCTAGCGCCCCCTGGGATAACAAGGAATAATGGCCACAAGTTGTTGGACAGTAGGTTTAGATTGGACATCCATAAGAACTACTTCACAGTCAGGGCGGCTAGGATCTGGAACCAACTTCCAAGGGAAGTGGTGCTGGCTCCTACCCTGGGGGTCTTTAAGAAGTGGCTCAATGCCTACCTGGCTGGGGTCATTTGAGCCCAGTTTTCCTCCTACCCAGGCAGGGGGTCAGATTTGAAGATCTACAAGGTCCCTTCCAACCCTACTTCTATGATTCTATGATCGAGGATTGCTCCCTTAAGGAGCAACCACTCTTCCTGAACTCCCCTCCCCTTTGGGCCTCACCGACAAGCCTCCTGAGCTTGTCAAAGTCAGCTTTCCTAAAATCAAGGACTTCTGTATTGCTGACTGACTTGCCAGTTTTACGGTGGATGGTGAAGTTGATCAGCTTGTGGTCGCTGTCGCCCAGCTTCCCATTGATCGTTAGGTCACTGATTAGGTCATCCCCAGTTGCCAGTACCAGGTGGAGCAGCACTTTACCTCTTGTTGGCCCATAGACTTCTTGAGTCAGACAGAGGTCATCCGTGCACGAGAGGAAGCTTTGTGACCTCTCGGATTTGGCCAAGCGCTCTTCCCATGAGATGTCTGGGTAGTTGAAGTCTTCCATGACAACCATGGACTGGGAGCATGTGGCCTCAGCCAATTCTCTGGTGAACTCCTGGTCAAGCTCTTGACTTTGGGTGGGAGTAGACTCCCACCATTGTGTCCCCTGTACCATGTTCCCCATGGATTTTAATCCAGAGGGTCTCCAGCCGTCCACCCTGGTAGCCAATATCGGCTTGCAGGGACGCGTATTTTTCCTTGACATAGAGAGCTACCTCCCCGCCCCTTTTGTCTACTCAATCTCTCCTGTACAGGGTATAGCCGTCTATACAGCTATGAACATGAGTCGGCAGTGTGACGAAGCCATCAGAAAAGCCAATGGCACTTTATCGTGCATCAGAAGATGCATGACGAATAGATTCAAGGAGGTGATACTTCCCCTCTATCGGGCGCTGGTCAGACCACAGTTGGAGTACTGTGTGCAATTCTGGGCGCCACACTTCAAGAGGGATGCGGATAACCTGGAGAGAGTGCAGAGAAGGGCCACTCGTATGATTAAGGGCTTGCAGACCAAGCCCTACGAGGAGAGACTAGAGAACTTGGACCTTTTCAGCCTCCGCAAGAGAAGGTTGAGAGGTGACCTTGTGGCTGCCTATAAGTTCATCACGGGGGCACAGAAGGGAATTGGTGAGGATTTATTCACTAAGGCGCCCCCAGGGGTTTACAAGAAATAATGGCCACAAGCTAGCAGAGAGCAGATTTAGACTAGACATTAGGAAGAACTTCTTCACAGTTCGAGTGGCCAAGGTCTGGAATGGGCTCCCAAGGGAGGTGGTGCTCTCCCCTACCCTATGGGTCTTCAAGAGGAGGTTAGATAGGCATCTAGCTGGGGTCATCTAGACCCAGCACTCTTTCCTGCCTATGCAGGGGGTCGGACTCGATGATCTTTTGAGGTCCCTTCCGACCCTAACATCTATGAATCTATGAATCTATGAATCTATACCCATGGTCCAGTCATAGGTGAAGTCCCTCCAGGTCTCCATTATCCCTATGACGTTGTAATTATTTGTGTTAAGCAGGAGGACAAGTTCCTCTTGCTTATTCCCCAAGCTCCTGGCATTCATGTACAGGCAGGCAAGTGTCCCCTTGGGGGCCCTTGCCTTGCCCACAGATTGATCCAGGGCTGGGGCAGGGGTGGGCTCCCTTAAGTGTCTAGGGCCCCTGGCTTTGCAAGGGTTGCTCAGTGGGCTGTTGGTGGCAGTAGTCCCCCCATCCCCCAGTGGACTTAGTTTAAAGCCCAGTGGAGCAGGTGTTTTGGGGAAGAGTCATACCTGCTGCCTGCCCTCCTGCCTCTCTCTCCCACGGCCTCAGACCCCCTGCTCCCTCATTGACTCTTCCCCAAACAGCCGCTGCACAGTGGCCACCACCACCACTTACCTTTGCTCTGGCACCAGCAGACTCTGTGTCTCTGCTCCAGGCTAGGGCATAAAGGACATGCTTACTCTAGGCTCCAGCCCCAGTTTGGCCCAGTAGCTGTGGCAGTGGCAGCAGCAGCTCCAGTCAGGCCCCAAAGCCAGGGCTGGAGCTGTCATTCCACTTCCACTGCTACTGGGCCAGGCTAATACCCAGAGAAAACATATGCCCTATGCACTAGGCTGGAGCAAGGACAGAGCCTGCCAGCACTAGAGCAAGGGTAAGTGACAGGAGACATGGGGCGGGGGGGGAGGATGGGGGTGGCAGAGATGGAGATGGGGGTGAGGCTGCAAGATGGCAGGCATGAGAGCAGGGCATCAGGGTGAGACAGGTGGGGCATCAGGTAGCAGAAAGCAAGGTGTGGAGGGCAAAGGTCAGGAGTCATGCTGCTTGGCCCCCCAAGCCTGCCCCTCACCTGCCTCCTCCACTGGCTGTCCCCCAACTCTTCCCCTCCTGCTCACCCCACTGTCTGCTCTCCTCCTGCCTCCCCCAGTGCCTGCTCTCAGTGCCTGCCTCCCCCATCTACCATCTGCTGCCCACCACCTGCCCCACCCCCTTTCCCTGCTGCAGCAGTGGAGGAGGGAAGGAGGGGGGTGAAATTAAGACAAATTTCCAATAATTAGATTCTATACATGGAAAAATATAACAAATTTATAATTTTTCCATGTATAGAATCTAATTATTGGGGACATCTTAAATTCAAGGTCATTTTGGATTTGGATAAATATATGTAGTTCTTAAAGTTCTGAAATTCTACCCTTCATCCTGCACAATGGTGGCATATCTCAGGTCCCATTAACATCAAGAGGAGTTGAAAGAGCTCAGATGCTGCAAGACTGGGTTCTGTTTCCTTAATGAGTAGCCTACGGGGCTTTGGTAAATCAATGCTGAAGCCAAGATTAGATCTCATGAATTCCTGACTCCCTGTATTTCAGACTATCACTATTTTAGTGGTAGTTCCTGTATTTTAGACTGTCCAGACTGCTTGTGAAACAGATATTTTATCCATGGAAGGCTGGTTTCTGCTAGTCAGTTTAGCTTTTTTTTGTGCTATTACATTGTACAGACAGTATAAATTATTCTTCAGAAGACAAGAATCTGGGTTAGGTCTACTGCAGTTGTGTCTCTGGTAAAAAGATGACAAAACATACAGTTAAAACTTTTATTTGAAAACAAGACTTTAAAAAAAATCTAACTCAATGTTTTTAAGCAAGGGTGGGTAGGAATTAGTCAAACACAAAAAATCAAAAGAGCAGCTAAAGGAATTGAAATCACATTTAATTCCCCCATAAATAATTGCTGTGAAAGCAGCATTTCTACTGTCACTAGTATAACAAAGAATCAAGGGAGAATCAAGAAAGAACCTGCTTCAAGGGATCATATTGAGGTTTGCCAGACAAAACCATCAGGACCACATTGTGGCCACTAGATAGCAGCACTTCACCATGCAGAAATGTAACCTCAATCCCAGTGTGATATAGATCTATGCAGAAAACATCTAATCTGTATCTATATCTATATCTATATCTGTGTGTGTGTGTGTGTGTGTGTGTGCACGCGCGCGCGGGCATGCCAAAAATACACGTTGGCCCAGTCTTCATAGGTCTTGTACTCAAGGGCAACCCCTACAGACTTCCATGGAAAATTTACCTTAATTTACCTAAATGAAGATTGGAATTATGTGCCTGGGTGATCTTTCTGCTCAGTGTCAGTCAAAACATTGCTGCTGTTCCTTATCTGGGAGAGCTAGTTGTAGAAACTAGAGAAGAAATTGGGTTCTAGAATGACCATTTCAAATTCTTAGTTTCAAGGGAAAATAGCTATTTCTAACACTTCTTGCCTGTTCTCAGTAGGTTTCTGCATTAATATTTATTATTACTATCTGCTTTTCAGAAAGAGACATTGCTCTTACCCATGAAGGACAAAGTAATACAGCTGCATCATCTTGGTATTTATTCTTCTTTAAGGTTTTTTTCAGGTAAGTTGCTTTTCTGTTTATTTAAAAAGATGTATAGAAAGTAATCTGCTCAGCAAGGCATTGAATAAATAAACAAAGATCCCCAGTTTCAATGCAAATGGCTCTGAATTAGTCACTTTTCAATCTTTTGGTAATTGAAAAAGGTCAGCCTGACCCTGAAAGGGGCTGGAGGTTTGAGAGTGGTAAATTCTGTTAAATCAGCTTTGGCTGCTACACTTGACACCTAAGAGGGGGAAAAAAAACAGCTGGGAAGGAGGATAGGGTGGCTGGGAAGGAGGATAGGGATGCTGCTTCTATGGTGAAACAAGAGGACAGAAGAGGGAACCCAGGCCTTGCTAAAATACACAGAATAATCCACATAATAAAAATAATAATAAAGTCCACTGCACCTTATGTACCTCTGTGAGGTACATACCTCTGTGAGGTACATAAGTCTAGTAAGTCTCATACCTACTTTTTTCAGCTGTTGGGCCAGATTCTCACCTACAGAAAGATGTACCCTTAGGTAGATGGAGAGCCAGGTTCATCAGGGAGTGCCATAATTATGTCTCCATGATTTTGAAACACCCCAGCCCTGACATAAATTTGAACAGTCCAGGGGCTGCTCTAATTTGCAACAATTTACTGTGGTCTTAAGGAGCCCATAAAACATCATAGTATCATAGTATCATAGTATCTAGGGTCAGGAGGGACCTGAACAGATCATCTAGCCTAACCCCCTGCCACAGGCAGGAATGAATGCTGGGTTCACAAGACCTCAGACAGGTGATCATCCAACCTCCTCTTGAATATGCCCAAGGTAGGGGCGAGGACCACCTCCCTGGGAAGTTGGTTCCAGATTTTGGCCACCCTAACTGTAAAATATTGCCTTCTGATCTCCAACCTAAACTTATTCTCCATCAGCTTATGACCACTGTTCCTCATCGCCCCAGGTGGTGCTGGGGAGAAAAGAGCTCTGCCTATTGGCTGTTGATCCCCCCTGATGAGCTTGTAGGCAGCCACCAGGTCCCCCCTCAGCCTCCTCTTCCTGAGGCTGAACAGGTTCAGGTCCTTCAGTCTCTCCTCATAAGGCATGTCCTGTTGCCCTCTCACTAAGCAGGTGGCCCTCCTCTGAACCCTCTCCAGGCTGGCCACATCCCTTTGGAAGTGCGGCGCCCAGTACTGGATGCAGTACTCCAACTGCGGCCTGACCAAAGTCACATAGAGGGGGAGTATCACTTCTCTGGACCGGCTTGAGATGCACCTTTGTGTGCATGACAAGGTATGGCTGGCCTTGATGGGCTGCGGTCTGGCATTGGTGGCTCATGTTCATCTTGGAGTCAATAATGACTCTGAGATCCCTTTCCGCCTCTGTGCTTTCAAGAAGGGAACTCCCCAGCCTGTATGTATGCTGTGGATTCCTTCTCCCAAGGTGCAGCACCCTGCATTTGCCTGCGTTGAACCACATTCTATTCTCGTCTGCCCACTTTTGTAGTCTGCCTAAATCTAGTTGCAGCCTCTCTCTCCCTTCAAGTGTGTCCACCTTGCCCAACATCTTAGTGTCATCAGCAAATTTGGACAGCGTGCTTTCTACCCTCACGTCCAAGTTGCTGATGAAGATGTTAAACAGTGCAGGCCCAAGGACCGAGCCCTGGGGTACCCCACTGCTCACATCTCACCAGGTTGAGTACAACCCCGTCCACCACTACTCTCTGGGTGTGCCCCATCAGCCAATTTTTTACTCATCCAACTGTGCAGGCATCAATGCCGCAATCACTTAATTTATTGATGAGGATGGGGTGAGAGAGTGTCAAAGGCCTTCTTAAAGTCTAGAAAGACTATGTCCACAGCGACATCATCATCCAAGGATTTAGTTACCTCGTCGTAAAAGGCAATCAGGTTGGTCAGGCAGGACCTGCCTTTGGTGAAGCCATGCTGATTGCCCCTGAGCATGATCTCCCTTGCAGGCCCCCCACAGATGTGCTCCTTGATGATCCTCTCCAAGAGCTTCCCGAGCACTGAGGTGAGGCTTACAGGCCTATAATTACTTGGGTCCTCCTTCCTCCCCTTCTTAAAAATAGGGACCACATTAGCCAGTTTCCAGTCCCCCAGCACCTGGCCAGATGACCACGAATGCTCGTACAGCCAGGCCAAAGGCTCCACGATGACCCCTGCCAGCTCCCTCAACACCCTTGGGTGGAGGGCATCTGGACCTGCAGATTTCAAAATGTCTAGCCCTTCCAGAAGACCCCTAACTACATCTACACTGACTGAAGGCCTGATAGAGCTATCCCCAAGATTGTCCCTACCTTTGGTAGGTGGGATATCCCGGTCCCCATTCAGGAAAACAGAGGCAAAGAAACTGTTAAAAATATCAGCTTTCTTGTCTGGCGTGGCCACCAGATTACCATTTGTGTCTTGCAGGGGCCCTGCATTGCCTGGTGCCCTCTTCTTGCTCCCAATGTACTTGAAAAAGGACTTTTTGTTGTCCTTAATCCTGGACGCTTGCCTGAGTTCCATCGCTGCCTTGGCCTTCCTAATAGCTGTCCTACACTCCTCCTTGGTAATAGTTCCTCCCTTCCACTGGTTGTATGCCTCCCTTTTAGTCCTCAGGCATTGCTGAATACCCTTGCTGAGCCAAGGGGGTTTCTGAGCACTCTTACCCCCCTTGCTTCTCTCAGAGACTGTTATCCTTTGGGCTTGGAGGATCGCCCCCTTAAGGTACATCTTCAGATTCTTATGGGGAGCTTTGTTCTACCTCCTTCTACCCCACAACCCTCACTCTCTGCCCCCCACATACCATTCCCACACAAAAGGTGGGGGGGAGGTTGTCATAGAAACTGCTTCCCCTGACTTTATACCAACTAAGAATGTCCTTAATGCGGCACTGGACAGCTACAACTAGATTAACCATTCCCTGTTTAGGATCTTAAAAAATGTCATATCTAACAATCTGGCCTGGAGGTCTGTGGGAGAGATCTCATGTGACTTGCCAAAGGTCAGACAAAAAACCAGGGCAGAATTAGGATGAGAACTCAAAGATGTAGTTCTCTCAACTTTACCTTGATTCTTGTGAATAATACTGCTTCTCTAAATATAAACCTAGAGAACAGGGATTCTAAAATCTTTTCCTGGTGGGAGCTATATCTGAGGAGTGAAATAGAAACCACCTTCTCTCCAAATGTAGTGCATATGATTAAACAATTTTACATGGAAGAACAATATTAGAAGAGTATATATTTTAGATCCACCATCCCCCTTTTAAATAGTTGATCATAATGTTGTTCTTCATTGAATCTTTGTAATCAAGAAGAGCCAGAAGAGCCAGAACCACATAATAAGCTTTTCCATAAACTGTCAGTAAGTGCTCTGTAGACCAAAATTTGGTAATCATTTTTGTAGATACTATAGGAATAGATAATAGCTTGAATTTAGACTAAATGGGAAGCAAATGAACAGAGAATGAAAAGGTGTGTGGAGGGAGAAGAATACTAGTTAGGGCAGTTTAAATTAATCTAAGCTTCGTGCTTGATGCAGTTCATAGTAAATTTCTCTTTCAGTCTCACATAGAGACAGGGATAACACCTGACTTTGTGTAATTTAAAAAAAAGGACTTAATTCCCAGGAGAGGAACTGTGACCTTGCCTAGGCTGGCATGCTGAACCATGCAAGATATGATTGGACTTAAAACAATATTTTGCTCAACACAAGTCAGTGTGAAAGTCCTAGCACTTTCTGTACAAAATGCTGTTGTAATTACAGATACACCCTTTCTGTGGTTCAGAGCTCAGTCTGTAGCAATGCGTTTTGAAACTTCAGACTAGCTAACCTGGACCGCCACAGCTGGAAATAGCAAATGATGCCCACAGTGCAAGCCTATCCCCAAACACAATCTCCTCCTCCATCTTGCACTGCACTGGGGGCAGGGGGTGGAAATAAATGCAGACCAATACCTAGTGATTTGTTTTTTGTTGTCAGGGCAGAGACAAGATTGGCAGCTTCAGTCTCAGTTTAAAGTGAACCATACAGTTACTTTGTCACTATATAACTAAGAACATCTTTTTACATTTTATACAATGTATATACCAAGGGGCAGGGCTGTCAAGTTTGCAGCTATGTTTATAACCCAATAAACATTCAAGGGCATAGCTTTTCTGAGAGACTCTCTACAAAATATACTGCATAATATAATGTAACTTCAGTCCCAGATTTAACAGAAAAAAGTGTGTAACTCAGAGTACCTGGTCCTTGTGGGCTTCTTGGACACATTTTATTCCTTTTAGCCACACATCTATTAACCAGAAAAGGCATCTTTAGGATAGGACAGGGATTCTCAAGCAGGGTGCCGTAGGGGTTTTTTTGTCATGGTCAAGAAACGAGTGAAAGCTAAGAGCTGGCATTTCCCAAGGGTGCCTCAAGTCTAACCAGGGGTGACTTCAGTCTAACAAGGTTGAGAACGGCTGGGATAGCTACAGGGGCAGATCGGCTGGCGGGGGAGGAGGAATGCACTGCTACACTTGTGCATTCCTGCATGGCGGTGGCAGCAGCATTTCTAGTCAGGCAGTGCTGAGGGAATTAACTTTGTGGCTTATTATAATGCACTGGGATCACTTTTAAACTCTTTGCTCCAGAGGTATTAAGGACCCTCTCCTTGTTAATGGTCTTGATGTTCCACCAATCAAGCTAGTCTTTATTCTGCATTTCTGCTGTCTGTTAACCACTCCTGGTAATGAAGCTCTTACTTCAGAGCCCTACAGATTGATTTTTTAAACTCATTCCAATTAAGTTATATATATATATTTTGCTTCCATCTTAAACTGAATAATCTTAAACTAGCCCCAGACCCCAAGTGTGTTAGTAAAGCTTCTACTTTATTTTTAACTGGAGAAACATACGTGTTCACCATCTGCAACACAATCTTCAAGAGGAGATTGGACGGTCACCTTGCTGGGATCACCTGACCCCAGTTGTCTTTCCTGCCTAGTGCAGGGTGGGGAGGAGGGAAATGACCTGATGATCTTCTGAGGTCCCTTCCAGCCCCTTACAATCTGTGAACCTCCTCCTCTTCTCAAAATTGTAGCTCCACCCACAACTAGTGATGGACTTCAGTGTCTCAGAGGCGTGGGCCAGGGACCACCTTCAGGCATCCAAGCAGGGGAGATCCAAGAGCAGCGCTGTCTGGAGTGCTTTAAATTAGTGCCTGGCTGTTTCCTGTTGTCTATGATTGATGTTCTCCCTGAAGCTCAGGAGGGGGAACCCTTGGTTCTGCTTGCTACTGTACATTGTGTGTGTGTGTGTGTGTGTGCAGATATCAGAAATATGTATGTATAAATACATATAAACATTCAAGGCCACAGCTACACACATGCGTACGTGTATAGATATTGTATCAAGTGGAACCAAGCTTGAGCTCCAGAATGAACATGAATCCTAGTCATCGTAAAATGAGGTGCTAATTTAAGGGTGTTGGTTATAGCCGCTTTTGCTCTAAGGATATAGGCAGACAAGGTTCTTTGGGTAAATGTGATGTCTTTTATTAGACCAACTAAATAGTTGGAAATATTGTTCTTTGCAAACTTTTGGGCACAAACAGACTCTCCCTGTGCCTGAAGGAGGGTGTCTGTGCCCCAAAGCTTGAAAAGACTAATTCTTCCAGCTATTCAGTTGCCCTAACAAAAGATATCCCACTTAGCCAGAGAACCTTGTGAGCGCTAATGTAAAGCACTCCGGACAGCGCTGCTCTTGGGTCTCCCGTTCGGATGCCTGAAGGTGGTCCCTGTCCCACGCCTCCGAGACACTTGAAGCCCATCGCTAGCCACCGGTGGACGTAGGCTTTTGAGAAGGGAGGTGCAGGTGGTGAGGTGCGTGGGCACCTATGAGGGGGCAGATACCGAGGGGAGTCTTTGGCCAGCGCCTCTATGTCTAGCTACAGACAGATGTGTACGCCCCCCCCCGATTTTACCAAAGCAGTCAGCCCCCCAGGGGTGCACGCCGGTGTGCCATCCATGCCAGGGGCGCGGGCTGCAGGGCAGCTGCAAGCAGGGCTACAACCAAGGTGGGAGGTGGGAAAGGGAGGGGGAGAGAGTGTGTGTGTGTGTGTGTGGGGGGGGGGTGTTCAGCAGGCCAGTTTCCCTCACAACAGGCCGGGCTGGGGCTCGGGGGCAGTGTCCGGCCCTTCCTCTGCCCCCGCGCCTGCGAGCCCTGCCTCCCCGTGCCCCGAGCCCGCAGTGCGGCCGCCCGCCCCCTCCCCCGCACGCGGCCGCCCGGCGCTGCCCGGCCCGGAGGAGGCGGCGGCGAAGGCGGGACGGCTCCCGCGGCCCCTATAAAGCGCCCGGCGCCGCCGTCCGCTGCATCTGGCTGCTTGCAGCGCTCCGCGCCGACGGGACGGGCCATGGGGACGGCGCTGGCGGCGCGGCTCGGCCTGGGGCTGCTGCTCCTCGCCCTGCTCCTGCCCCCCCAGGTGAGCCGAGCCGAGCCGAGCCGAGCCGAGCGCGGGGGCTGCCTGCGCGCCCCGTCCCCCCGCACAGCCTGGGCCGGGCCGAGGGGCGCTGGGAGCCGGCCCGCCAGCTGCCTGGGGACAAGGCGCCCGCGTCGCTGCCACCAGCTCTGTGCTGCTGCCCCGCGGAGGGCGAGGGACGGGTCGGGGCTGCTTTAGCCCGGAGGGGACGGAGACTGAGGCGGGTCCTAAGAGGACAGGGCTCCGCTGGTCTCGGTGGTGGCCGGTGACACAAGGAGCGCGGGGCTCCAGTGGCAGCAAGGGACGTTGAGGTTGGGTGTTAGGAAGAGCTCTCGGGAGGAGGGCAGCGAAGCACGGGACAGGCTCCCCGGAGCGGTGCTGGAGTCTCCGTCCTCGGAGGTCTTTACTTCCCGGGTAGACAAAGCCCTGGCTGGGATCATGTAGCTGAGGATGGTCCTGCTCTGAGCAGGGGGCTGGACTAGGTGCCCTCCTGAGGTCCCCTCCAACCCCAACTTTCTATGATTCCTTGACTGGTAACAAGGGTGGGGGACGCTTGTGCAGGCTGCAGAGAGATCTCGGAAGCTCCCCAGCTCCAGGAGACTGTCCTTCCCTCTTCCCACTCTTAAACCTCCTTCTCCCAGAACTGAGCTGAACCTCAGCTTTCAGGGTTCGAAACCACATTTAAAAAAAGCAAGCCCTTTTCCCTCTGCAAAAGGCTTTCCAAGTCTAAAAAGGTAGGCGTGATTAGCTATTCCCCCTTCCCCTCCCTCCAGTTGCATGCAACTAGGGTGAAATGCAGACCCCTGTAAATAGCCCTTATCTCCTGCTGCTGCTCTTTGGTTTGTATAGAATTGCTCCTCTAATGTCTAATCCACCCCTGTGCCTCTCCTGCTACTCCCAGCTACCGTAGCTTTGTCTTTTTTCAGCCTCCCGCTTGATGGGCTCCATGATATAGATAGGGTTTTTGTGGCATTTCCTATGAAACAGGCTTTGACTCTGAATTTTAAATACATCAGTGTGGCCAAGAGCTCACAAAACCACTAAAAAAAATACCAAAAAAAAAAAAAAAAAAAAGCTTACAGGAGTCTGTCCTTATCTCCAACACTAAGGAGGTATTCAACAGAAAAAGTAACATGAGGATAAAATCAAAGTTAACATCAGTTCTAAATGCTGGGGCTCTTCCTCCCCCCCCCCCTTCCCTTTTTCTTTTCTTTCTTTTTTTTCTTGTTTTTGTTTTTTGTTCCTGTTTGGAAAATACCTGGCATGTTCTGGATGGTACCAGAAATCTGAACCCATGAGCCTGAAGACATTATCCTATTTGGGTCTCTAAAATCCTACGTTTTAAAACGTACTTGGATCTGTCTCAGGATTTCTATTCACCTGGAGCTTGCAGAATTCAAAACCACTTCTGTGGAACTAAGATGGAGTTTGATGGGTTTTGCAAGTAATTACAGGGGGAAATAGATGGATGAATTAAGCTCTGAAAAGTTTCAAGTATACCTATGGGCAAAATGCAAGGTTCCTATCCCAGATATTAGAAGCTTATAATGGAAATATGAAGAGGTGACGTAGTAGTGTAGAGTTTGTTACCTGCCAGTAATGTTCTGAATATCTTCTTTACGTGCTTCAAAATGGCAACAACAACAGGTTATGCTATACTATCAATATAGTACCATTGTTCTGTTTGGTAACCACCAAGCTGTAGAACCAGAACAAGGAATCTAAAACATTAAAGGTATTTGAATTGACCTTGACAGCTTTTCTAAAAGCATGCCACAAAAATCAATGCAAGAGGTAATTAATCAATCATTCCCTCTCTCTCTCTCCCTCCCATTGTTTGCATTTTCCTTTGTGCTGCTTCAAAGGCATATTTTAATTTGGGCAGTTAATATAAAATCTCTACCCTTTAGCAAAACTGAATTCCAGAGGAGCTGGAATTTAGTTTTGCTGAAACTCCTGCAAAGAGATTTCAATATGAGTAGTGGTGGGGGTGGAGAGAAACTTCATTAAAGAAAGAATAAATGTAGGCAATCCTACTTTCCTTGTCCTAATATTTATCCCTACGGGAGTATTCAAGGAGAGTGAACAGGACAAAAGAAAAATGAGTGTTTTGGTTAGTTTTGGGGTTCACTAAGAAAAATTTAATCTGGAAGCTTTACTTGATGTTGGGTCTCTGATTTTAGAGAGGGTAGGTGTGCATGCATTTGCCCACACATGAAGGTGGGATTAGTAGCACTATTTTTGTTCTCAGTATAGTTTTAGCAAGGAGTAGAACATAACAAAGAGTCAGGATTGGCTTCCTTTATGTATCCCCTCAATGTAAGTCAAGTTGTCCCTTGTCATTAACCAAATGATGAAGGTTGTAAACAATAGTGTAATGTTTGTCACTAGGGATTCAAAGTGTCACACAAGATGTTAAATTGTAACCCTAAATGACTAAGATTTGATTATGGCCTTTAATATAATTTTGTTGCATATTTTAGATTTACTCTGACCCTAATGGAACAAGTCCAGCACCTTCAAATAATTCTGCAGCAAGTTCCACTTCATTGCCAGCCATCACAAATTCACTGAACAATAATACCACTCCCCCAGGACATGGAAATTGCCTTCAGTCAACCACAAGTCTCCTCATTGTCTCAATTTCTCTTCTGCACCTCTGCTGCTGAAAGACTCTGGCTGGAAAACAATGACTACTCCTCACCCAAGTCCCTGAATCATTGGTGATGGCTACAGATCTTCAAAGCCTGCATGAAAACGTCGAATTTGACTTGGTTCCATTCCCTGCATTAAATCAGTATCAATCTGATCTAGAGAATTGTGCAAAAGTTGCTGATGTTCCAACACTGACTGATGTGAAAAGGATATGACCACCATCAGCCAGAGGAAAAATGATAGCTCCAGAGCATAGCCAGCTGGAATCTGTATACAAGATGGAAGCAAAGAGATGATGCTTCCATTCCCTGATCTTTTAAAAATAAGAAGATATGAAAATGCCATGTAGTAGGTGTGGGTGACAGATTCAGCCAAATTAAAAAAAACCCGTAACTTCATAGAGCTTTTTATTTTGAATTTTAAATACAAAAGTTGCCAAGCTCACAAAACCACTAAAGAATAAAAACAGCTTACGTGATCCTGTTTACTTATCTACAATAGTAAGGAAGGTATTCAAGAGAAACAGATAAATATTAATAACCCCAACAAGGAATCCTTTTAGTTTGCATTGTACGCATTTGCCATGAGGATAAAAGAATTGCAAATGTTGTAAAACAATATCCTCTCATTAAATTCCAGCAATCTTAATTGAATGCCTATATAGTCCGGAATAGTTTAAAAGTACTTAGAAATCATTGGGGGGGAGGGTTAGTTTTAAGAGTTGAATTATTAACTATGGGGAGGTAGCAAGTTCCAGGAGGAGGGTGAATTGGGGCTGTGGAGAAGTTACCAGGAGCATTTTGTTAACACTCCCATACAATAGTCTTGGGAAAAGCATTCCCTTTAAATTCTATGAATGTTTTCATTCCTCCCTTGGCTCCCTTCTCTTTCTGGCCCCTGCCCCCTCCCCCCCCTTCCCCATACCTCTTTTTCTTCCTAGAACCAGCTTTTAATGCTGAAATATCTGTGGGATCTTTGAGTAATTTTAAATTTTGCTTTCTGGTACAAACTGAATACTATTTTTGTTTTCAAGACTTAACTATTGTGATTTTAAAGTAAAAGGCTAGCTAATATTTGGGAGGATGGGAGGAAGAAGCTTTGAAAGCCAAAAATACAAAACAATATAATTGGGTGTGTTTTGGAAACATGAAGACTGGAATCTAATTGAATCATTCAGTTCTAAAAAATTTTATATTGCTTCTGTAAATACATTTTTTAAAATGTTATGAATCCAAAGTGATACTTTCACAACTTGTTTCTGTATTATCACATCTTTTGGATAAGAGTGCCATACTCAAACTAAAGCAAGCTTAATTGAGGGAGGAAAAAACAAACTACATTGATGCTAAAATCTGTTAAAAGCAAGTCAATAGTGTAAATGTGATCACATGATTATTCATATTGCCCACAATGAAAGCTTATCAGCCCTTTATGAGCCTTCATTACTTTCAAACAATGAACATCTTACTTGACAGTTACCTTGACTACATACCCAGACATGCAAACAGTAGTGGCAAAATAGTGTAAATTACTGTCATTGAGTGTGTATGGACATCTCCTTATGCCTATATTTTGTATCAGTTCACTGTAATGATTGTATTTTTTGTGTCTGTAATTATGCTTTGATTAAGTATTGGACATGAATTGTAAATAAAAGGAGCAGGGACTGCACTTCAGCCACACTTCCAGAAAATTCTTCTCAAAAACCTTGTAAATCACCTGCACAATATAAATAAACTGGCCAAGCAAGACCATATATGTGATTAAAAACTTCAAAGGTCTAGACATGTAGTGTTATTATTTTTATTTCTTCCACCAACTCTCACCCCCTCTCCCTTTTAATTCAGTATAATTTGAATTCTGTTTTAAAAATATTAGCGAACTAGCTCTTTAATGCTACTGCATAGAGATTACCTATAGTAGATTTTATCTAATAATTTTAATTCCTCCTTTCTAAAGCTTTCCTCTACTGGCTTCACAGTTTTCTGTATTGTGATGATATCACCTCCAACATCTAAACTTAGAATCATAGAAAACCATAGACTTGTTTATTTTAATATGAAGTTTCTTGATTCTGTTTTTTTAGGGACCACAACAAAGCTTTCTACTGATATTAGCAAGGGGTTTATTTAGGCATTAAACTCAAGAACATTATAACAAGGTTTGATGTTTTTGCAATGAAATATGTGTGAAATATTCCAAAAGCTAGAGGTCACTATGGTTTTAAAAACCAGAAATAGTTACTTTCGCAAATTCTAAAGTGGCCCATTCATTATTTTCAGAGTGTGTGAGATTAAATATCATTACATTTCCCTCCCACCCTTTATTCATGAAGAAAGGCTTTTTGTTTGGTGTTTTTTTTCCTCCTTTTGGGGAGAAATAACTAGCTGATAAGATGTGATATAACAGTCCACATTTCTGAGAAAGTAATAGCTACTGATAAGCCTTTGTGTTGAGTTCTTACTTTCTCAGTACACTGAGTATGCTACAAAGCAATCAAAACTTACAGTTTGTAAGTATCCTGAATGTGTTCTCCTTCCTCACCTCTGTTTCTCCCCGTGAGCTCTAGAGGAAAATATGAAGGTAGAATATATCACTCTTTACAGGGCTGCATCTCTTCCTGGAAATGCTTTTTCTTTAAAAATAGTGCTTGTATGAAAATAGTGACAATAGTTAGGCTGAAACAACAGACCCCCATTGAATGCGAGGACTTGAACTTTAAGTACTTGCTTTGATCTGTTGATGGCCTGTTCTTAGCCATAAAATAGATGATGGCTAGGTTTTGCTTTAATAGCTTTAAGCACATTTAAAGCTGTCTTGAGTTTTATCAGACAGATCCAATGATTTAGAAAAATGATCTGGTAACTTATACTCCATTCCTGTAATGCCTGGAAAAAGAAAAAAATATCTTTATTTAAAAAGGAAGGGAAGTAAGGGGGGTTACACATTTAATATTCATTTCAGTTTTATTAAAAGGACTATAGCAGTTCTAATTCCACTTATGCTACTTGATTTCACAGAACTACCCTACTGGAGGGTGTCTGGATAGTATATCTTGGGCCCTTTCCAACAATTCTGCTTCTGTTGCACATAGGTCCTGCTTAAAGTAATTATTAAAGTTAAGGAGCCTTGAATGAGCTCGCACAGTTTATGTGCCGGCTAGTGTTCCCTCCTCTGAGGACAGTGTATTTAGAAAACAAACTGCTATTCAGGATATAGTTTTTAACTGTATATTAGAAGCTTCAGGGACTTTGAATGAACAAGTCCCCATTTAATGTAAAACTACTCAGGCAGAGTGCTCTAGCACAGAGCTGGCACCACTGGTATCAGTGGGATTTTTTGCAACTAGTTTCTAAAATCAGGATTGGGACCTCTGTCCTGGGCAAGGTAAAAAGTTAGTCGTGGCTTAATCTACTTTCAGTGAGCCTTTCTGAGTGCAGAGAAAGGTGTTTTGCATGGCATTGTCACATGGAGCAAAGCAGAGCCCTTTCCTGCCTCAAGGGAAACAACTATATATCAGCAACCTAATAAAGAACTGTTTTCAAACTAGTTTGAAAGTATTTTGAACAAATTTCCCCAGCTTTAATTCCAATCCCTCAGTGCAGTGAGCGAGCAATCTAGCCATGCTACCATGGCTAATTTACCCTGTTTTAAGTGAGTTGCCCCTATTTGTACGTTTTGTTCTATTGACTTCAATGGGAGCTATTCATGTGAACCAGTGGTTGCAGGATTGGGCTCTTTATTTGTAGTGTATTTTTCAAAGTCAGCTTTTCCCTTGGTTCAGGTTACACTAGATTCTATAGTAAAGCTTACAATGGAACTTTTGTATCCAAGAGTTATAGTACATATATAAACATGCATAAATTTTGGTTTGGTTTGCTTTTTGCCTGCATTTGGTCTTCCTAAGGCTTTGATTTCCTTATATGTTTTCAATGATTTAGGCAACAGACTTGATCATTCAGTAGCCTTATTGTAATACTAACAGTCACAAATGTTTCTTTTTCTTACATTAAAGATAACTTTGAAATAGGATCCGTCTGCTGTTTGTTAGCTGTACAGAGCTCTGTGTTATACCAGTCAACATGGCGTGTCATACACTATATAGGTCTACTATTACCTAACAGAATAAAGGGTCCAGTTATTTAAAGTCCATCATTTTGCCTGCAGGAGTTTAAAGAGCAGTGCTAGGCTTACTGAAATGTGTTGGAAGCTCTATTGTTTTCACCATTATGCTGTAGCTTTGGGAAGGTAACTTGATGCTACATTCAGTTATCAGCCTTTGGTTAGCCAAGTGAAGCCCTGAGCTTCCTGCTCATGAATGCATAATTGGTCTGGTTTAGTCTTCCTCAAAAGGTTCCTAATGAACAACCTGGAGTTGCAAAAGAAAAATGGACAGTTTTTATATAATTTACTAAAATCCTATAATAACAAAATCTTCCTATGTAGAAATAGCCATTCCATTCAATTATTTCTGAGTCTAGTTATAATCTCCTCAACATTTATGCAGTAAACAGATGCATAATTTTCTAACTTTTCAAAAGTCATCTGATCTATTTTCTCTATGCTTTCTGCTTAGCAGGCACCGAATTCTAACCACCGATGCAAATATACTATAAAAATTAACGAGGCAGCAGAATTAAATCATGGTTGCTTTGTTTTGCTGTGTGCACTGACTGTTCACATTCCACTGAAATCTCTCTTGAATGACCTAGTGTGAAAGCAATTCCCTGTGTGGCACAAATTATTACACGGGACAATGTTTTTGTAAAGCAATCACTTTCCTTTCCTTTAGAAAACCACTCCTGAAAACAGTTGCTAGGATTCAGCTCTTTTTCCAGACTTGCTTACAGAGTAGACTTGAGGTTTATGTCGCTAACCTCAAAACATGGGCTTTAAATGATGCAATTCCCGTCTTTTTTATATCCTTAGTTTACATTAAAAGCCAGATTTTTTGGGGGGTGGGGGAGGGAGGGAGGTTAAATGAAAAGTAAAAAATAAAGAGGGCTGTCAAACAATTTAAAAACTTGATCACAATTAGTTGTGCAATTAAAAAAATTAGTTGCAATTAACTGCAATTTTAAATTGAACTGCTAAAAACTCAAAATTATACAAAATTATGCAGGTATTTTGTATGGCTGGGGGTGGGTGTGGAGTGTGTGTGGGGGGAGGAATTTGTGAAGGTATGGGGGACTATGGGGGTGTGTGTGGGGTTTGAAGTCTGGGGAGTGGGGGGGTCCTCACACACCCTGACATGATGCAATGGTTCTATGGGGCAGGAGTGAGGGGCCTCAGCAGGGCTGTGGCTTGGGAGTGAGGGACAGACACACAGAGAGTGCTGTACCAGTAAGTCTGTGGAGGGGAAGGCGCTGGGAGGGGGGCAGATAGAGGCCCCCACAATGAGGGAAGGAGTAGGGCAGTGGCAGACATCAGGGTGAATGAGATCTGGGGCCAGGGTGGGTCATGGGACAGAGCCACAGGCGACTCGTCTGGGGGGCAGGGGGAAAGAGCAGCTCCCCACCAGTGCTCACACCCCTGGGGGAGGCATGGGGGGCACACGCCCCCCGGATTTGTGTGTGGGGTGGAACTGGGCTGCCCCATGTGGGCTGGGGCTCTGTGCCCTGCTGCCTGTGCTCTGGGAAACGCGTGACAACATGTTGAATCTCACCACTGGGCAGTCAGGGGAAGTGTGGCACAGCCAGTGCACAGCTCCTGGGGCAAAGGCACAAGGGCAGCCTGCCTTTGCCCCGTGCACAAATACGGGAGGAATGTGCCCCCTATGCCTCTTCCAGGGGTGTGTGTAGCAGCAGGGAGCTGCACTCTCCCTCGTGCCTCTAGATGAGCCTCCCACCATCTGGCCCATGACCCACCGTGGCCCAGAGGCCCCATTCACTTCAGCACCTGCCCCCCTCCCTCCCTCAACATGGAGGCCTTGATCTGCCCTGCCACCCCTTCCCTCTCCCTCCCACCCCTCCCCCTCCACAGACTTACCAGTGTGGCACTGCTCTACATGCAGCATGCAGGCTACGACTGCTCATGTGTGTCTGTGTGCCACCCCCTGGCTGCAGCTGCCCATGCCCACACCCATGTCCAGGCTGACCTGTGGTCCTCTGTGCTGCCACTGCTGCCCTGCTGGGTGGTTCGGAGGTGGTGGAGCAGAGTCTAAGTACTGGCTCCAAAACCATGTGCATGATTAATACCTTAAAAAAAATCAACTCAAGAACTGATTAATGCATTAATCACACGTGTTAACTGTGATTAACTTACAGCCCTAGAATAAAGACAATTTTTCATTATAGTATAGTCACTTGAATGTTTCCAAGAGGTGTTTTTTCCTAACTATTTCATTTATTTGGGGGAGGGAGGTGGGGGGGGGGGGGGAGACACCTGCAGCCATACAAATATACAAGCACTGGTTAGCCAATTCATGGGTCACCAGCCTGCAGCACTTGTGTAACTTGGAGCAGGAGCAGGGAGAGCAGCAGCAAATAGGGTAGGGGGCAGAAAATGTACCAGCAGATTGGGCAGGGGAAGGGGACTGGAATGGCACTTGGGAAGGGTGCAGGATTTAACTGTTGGCACACCTGCTAAATGGGTTGGTCCCCACTGAGATAAATTATTCCATTTTGAAACCCACTATTCTTTTGTAAGTGTGCACAGCTGGCAACAACATTCAAAGTCACAATAGCAAAAAATGTCAGAAAGTTCTGGAAAGGGTTTAAGCCTTCACAATGAAAGGCATAAAGCACTCTTTAAACAGTAGGGCTGCTTACAGACATGGGCGGGGAGAATTAAAAACAGCCCCTTCCCCCAACTAGCACTTTATTTTCAGCTCAGCACGCCCCTGCTCCAAACAGGGTGCGTGCTCAGAAGAGGCATCACATCAATTTGACCCAGCTCATCCAGACTCTGTATAGCTCACGTGCTTCAGTGGGGTTTTTGAATCAGCTATTACATAAAAGTGCCAAAAAGACTTACTGAAGCATGTGAGCTATTCAGACACTGGGGAACAATTCCTCTTCTGGTAAAGCACTTACTCCCCCACCGGTCTATCAGCACCTCTAGGAGTCAGGAAGAGGTTTTCCCTGGAAGCAGATTATCCCATAACTGCCTAATAAGAGTTTCTTGCTGCTTCCCTTGAAGTAGCTGGTACTGACCATTGTTATTAGTAAAATAGTGAATTAAATGGGCCACTGATTTGTTCTAGTATAGCAATTCCAATGCTTCTTTGTACAGCAATTGAAAACTTTTTAAATATGCCTTTTTCTGTAGCAAGGGAGGGATGCTTTAGATTGAGAGGAATGTGGTGATCTGAGCACATCTCCAATCTTCCAGTCACTCATTTTGTGTAACATTTACTATGAATTCCCCGAAGTTTCTGCTCTTTACCCTACCAGATGTCTTAGTTCGGTTTGTTGCATGTTGATATATTTATAGCATTGTCTCCAAACAATTCATTAATCTAATTCTACTGCTTCAATGTTATGATCTTTGGGTGGTACAGACATTACAGCTAGCACACTTTAAGCCCACAGAAAGTGCTCTGAAGTCATAAACAAACAGATGTCCTAGCTCTTAGAGTGCTTTAAAAATGGAGGTTCACACACTAAAGGAGCAGATAGAAGTGACATTTTTCAAGTGATCTGGCCTCTACAGCCATGCTGTACACATGCATGGCTGCAGAGTGCATTGAAAATGGCCGATCTTATGAGAAGTCAAGCCTGGTTCAATCAGGTATTACATTAAGGAACTCTGAAGTAGAGTGCCTTAGGGAACTTGTGTTCCCTCCCGTGTTAATTTTTTGTGTGGAGTAGGGCAGGGCTGGGCTGGTTACCAAGCCCAACCCCATCAGGGGGAGAGCCAGGGAAGGAGAGGGAGCTTCTAGCTGCAGAATGGCCAGAGCTGAGGGGGAGGGGGTGGGAAACAGGGCTTCCTCACCTCACCCACATCCTCTAGCTACCCCAGGTGGGGTACTGGGGGGAGCCTGGTTGGGCCTGTGAGGTGAGGGGACTCCATGCTCCCCCTTCCCCCACAGGAGCAGCCAGCATGGAGCTTCTGACTGCTCAATGGCCAGAGCTGGGGGGTGGGAGGTGGAATGGAGTCGCCTCACAGGCCCAACTGGGCTCCCCCCCAATACCCCAGCTGGGGTAGCTGGGGAGGGCCTTGCAAAGCAAAGGGGCCCCATTCCCTTCCTGCTCCCCCTCACCTCTGACCATTCAGCAGCTGGGAGCTACTTCCTCTCTCTTGCCAACAGCCCTGGGGAGAGGGGCAGCTCGGTAGCCTCCTGGGCCAGTCTAGGCTGGCTCCAACTCCCCCCCGCCCAACCCAGCAGGTGAATGTCTGTTGGGCTGGGATGAGGGCTCTAGCTCATGATGCTTTACATAAAGTGCCCTGACTTATAGAGCAGGGCCCTAACATCTGTCTGCACCTGAAGTTAAACCTTGCTGGATGAAATAGTGACTTAAAGCCCTTTCTGGCAGAGCATTTTATCAAATGTCTGTGCCATATCCCATTGGAGGCTAACTCACATGCAATCACCACTGTCCTCAGTGGTGTTGCGTAGGGCTGTGCTTTAGCCTTGGGCCTGAGCACTGAGCCAGTCCCCATGCCCCTGGCTGTCATTGTCTCAAATCAGCAACAGCCTCTGATCCCAGCCCCACGTACTCCCTCCTTCCAGCCAGCTGGGGGGTTTCTCCTCTCAGCAACCTTGGTCCCACAGCACGCTACTGCCTGGCCAAGGGGGTTGCAGAGGGGGGTCTAGCCTCTTTGTCCCTTCATCAGTCCCAGCCCTGCTGCAGTGCACCACTGCCTGGCTGGAGGTGGTTTGGGAGAAGGGGTATGAGATCTCTCCCCCTCAGCTGCTGTTACCATTCAGCAGCTGGCAGCACTATACCTAGACTCTTGGTGGCCCTGGGCAAACTTTTAGCATTGGCCCCCCCTTTGCCAGAGATTATGTTGATGATGATGATGATCATCATCATTTTTTGGGCCCCCTTTCTGTCTGGGCCCCGGGTAGCTGCCCTGTTTGCCCATGCCTATGTCTGGCCCTGGCAACTGGTGGGGCAGGGGGAGCTGGAGAGAGGGACCAGTTCAGCTGCCTCCTGGGAGGCACGCAGTGGCCAGTGCAGGCAGGCTCTGAGGCCCCACCTCCCACCCTCCCCAAAGGCAAATGTTTGTTTGTTCGCTTGCACTCTAGCTTCTAGCACTTTGAGTAAAGCATGATAGTTAGTGCACCTCTGCCAGGGGCTTTTTGAATGTCTGTACTTAGCCTTTATTGCCATAGAATCATAGAGAAGTAGGGATGGAAAGGACATCAGGGTGCATCCAGATGGGCGCGCACTTGCCTTCTGCAGTATCTCAAAGCCCTTTGAGACACTGCAAGAGGCACGTACGGGAACACAAAAAGGTTACCATTTTTGTGTTTTGGGTTACCAAATTTGCAGCCCTGGAGCAAAATTAGGCCTCTGGATATTCAGGGGTCAAAAAAATAGCCTGAGGCAACCGGAGGCTTGGGTCCTCCACAGAGATGCTCTGGTAGCCACCCAAAGCGTCTCCATGGCTGGCCCTTGCCCTGGTACTGAAGCACACTGCATGCCCATGCAGGGCAGGCAGCATGCCAGCCTCAGGAAGTTCGGACCCAGGCTCCATACCAGTAAATAAGGTGGGGGGGCCTGCAGGGGACCATGGGGAGACCCCCACTGGCCCCATCTCCCACCCACTCCCCAAGCCCCTCAGATCACTGCCCCACCTGGCCCCATCCAGTGCCTGACCCCTGAACCCCCAGATCACTGCCCTGCCCAGACCCATCCCACACCTGCCCCCAAACCCTCCTGATCGCTGCCCTGTCTGGCCCCATCCCCTGCCTGCCCCACTGATTGTTGTCATGCCTGGCCCCATCCCCCACCTGCCCCCCCGATTGCTGCCCTCCCTGGCCCCACCCCCTGCCCCTGCAGTCACTGCCCTGCCTGGACCTGTCCCCTGCCTGCCCCCCTGAGCCCCCCAATCCCTGACCCCCCCACTGATTGCTGCCCTGCCCAGCCCCACATCACTGCCCCATCTTGCTCCATCCCCCACCTGCCCCCAATGGCTGCATGGTGCCGGGCCCCAGGTGACAGGCACAGTAGTTGCAGCTGTGTGATAGGTCACTGGCAGTGTGGGTGCCAGGTGGCTGGGACTGGTCCCTGCTCTGTGTGTGTGTGTGTGTGTGTGTTGGGGGGGGGGGGGGGGGAGGAAAGAAGGCTCTGCCAGGAGGCAACAGTGACCCCTACAGCTGCTGCATGCAAGACTTTATTATTATTATTTTTTAAGTGACAGGAAGCTGGGGCCAGGCAGGGCAACCATCAGGGTATCTGGGGGAGTAGATAGGGGATGGTGTTGGGTGGGACAGCCTTTGGGGGTCTGGGAATACAAGTGGGAGATGGAGCCAGGCAAGGCAGCAAGCTGGGGGGCTGGGGGGGTAAGACATGTGGGCCCTACAGGGGCATGTCTGTGAGCTGAGGGGGAACCCACCCCTCCTGAGCAGCCCCCACTCACATACCCCATGGCCCTTCACCCTTCTTCCCACCTCCCTTGTGCAAGCTCCACATCCCCCCAGCACACAGTCTGTGTGCCCAGCTGCCAGACAGGATGAGACCTTCTGGCAGGAGCTGTGGCTACAGGGGCAGCTGCCCCCATGTCCTGGTTAGTGATGGGGTCAGAGAGAGCTCTAACTGCACTAAGGTAAGAAAACCAAAGGCAAGCAGCAAAACATAGGTATTTAAAACTCATTTTATTATGATGATCAAGACACTGTCAAAGTCTATCATCACTTTGAAAATACTGCAGCTATATCAATAAAACATTGCCCAGCTGATAGCCATCTCTCACTGTATAGTACTCTTCTGTTTTAATTGTAGTAGAACATGGATTTCAGGGTATTTTGCAGAGTCACTTCAGGATTTAAATCCCTGATTTTTTATTTTATTCCCCCCCCTTCTTCTGGTGTTCCCCATTTGCAAACTGAACTCCTGTTAGGGAGGCAAGTGGCAAGACCCAGGTGGAGGTGGCTGACCTCCTGGCCAAATGGGGCCAGGAGGACATGCTTTGACAGTTCAAAGCAGACCACCCCACTGGGAATATCTTCCAGCTGATAGCTGCTCAGATGGCTGGCCAGGGGCACACGTGGCAGTAGTGCCACATGAAGGCCAACGCTGTAGCCACAGTCCACTGGTAGCTGGCCCAGACAGGCAGATACTTCTACTGGCTGTGCAGTCCCCATTTGGGTGTAGCAGGTGGCAGCAGGTCACAGCCAGACAGCAGCCCCCACCCCCACTGGGTAAAGTGTACAGGGAACTCTCAGGGCTAGTTCAGCAGCCCAGCTGGCACAAAGGGGAGTATCCCTAGGTACCGATTGGCTAGGCCCCAAAAGCACCTGAGAGTTAGTAGCCCTGAGCTACATGCCAGGGCAGCTTTTTGTACTGCTGGGGCCAGGACAGGTGCTGGCTCTAGGTCCCTCTGGCTGCAGATGCCAGAGGAGCCAGGCAGGGTTGTTCTGCTCCAAGTGGCACAACTTGCACCACACTAAAGTACACGTCCAGGCATGTGCGCCGAGGGAAGAGAGCCCCAGATCAAATTTGCACCACTTCTATTTGAGCTGCTGCAAGCACACATGCTTGCATGTGTGGACACACCCCAGGAGGTCATTTAGTCCACCCTCCTCAAAGCAGGACCATCCCTGCAGGTATACATCTAACCTATTCTTAAAGTGGCATGAACTACCACCTCATACAGCTACTAGGCACAATGCCCTAAAACAGACCCTAACCCACCACAAGTAAAGCAAGGGGACTAGGGCACAGTCAGTGACTTGTTGCTGCAAGGACAGAAAAGTAGTTTACTTAAAATATACTCTAGAGATCCAAAAAAGGGCCGTGTCCCCTACTACAACAGGGAAGCAAAAGCCCTCATAGTCCATGCTGATCCAGTGGTGGGGTAAACATCCTTCCTGATCCCAAATGTGGCAGTTGGCCTGGCCCCGCCTAGAGGAGCAACACTCTTTAGCCAGGAACCTCTGTGGTTTTCTGTCCCAGTTGGAGTGCTGGCATACCTCAGTCAAAACCTTCAGCCAATACCCATTGCTTCGGAGGAAGGGAAGAAAACCCCCCCTGGTGTGGCACTGGAAGATTCCAGGAGGACAAACAGCACAAGGAGATTTATGCATCTTGTGATGAGCTGTCACTATCCACCCCAAAGTGCAGTTTTCCACAACCCTCAGAGCTCCTCCGAAACATGAGGTCAGCACAAGAGTTACGGTACTACAAAAAGAGACAAAAATTGTCAGGATCACCCTGCTCATTTCCTTATGTTGGAGGGAGGCATGAAGCCCTCTCCTGACCTAGAGATTATTTTTTAAAAATAGTTCCTTCCAACATCACCGTTAATAATAACAACAACAACAACAACAACAACCATCCACCTAAAAACCTCAACCTCACCAAGTTACTTGTGGCTTATGATGCAACCCCCAAGCAAGTGCCTGTTGTGGCAATATCTACCCACTACTGCAGCCACATGAGATCCATGCTCATCCTCTGCACTGCGTTGAAGGCAGCCAAGTTTTAGCAGAACCATCCAAACTGTCTTAATACAAGGAAGAATCTGACCCTTAGCTCATTCATTTTGGATCTACTTAGTCCACCAAACAACAACATTAAGCATAAGTGAGTTAGGTCTTCTTGGTTTCCCTCCACCCAGTTTACTACTTAACCCATAAACAATAGGATTGGACCATAATTTTTTGAAGAAGTTAGATAGCAAGGATAATTTCTTAATGCGTTTGCTACTGAGATACAGCAGCACATTTCTACAAGCCTTTGATGATTTGCTAATGACATAACTGAGCCAAGCCAAGCAGCTGAGATTGGAGACATGTTCCAACTCAGATGAGTAAGCAAGTTAGACATAGTTAGCAAGTAATCATTAACATAACTCTTCAGTCTATTAGGAAGCACCTAGTCTACAAATCACTCTTACCAGCAGTTCACCTTTCTACAAAAGTGATAAGCTGGTCGTGAGCACTTTTACAAGCAACCCCGATTAAACCACTTGTGCCCCTTTCAATTCATCTCAGCTGGGCTAGTCTCTGCTTCTTGGCAACTGTGATTATGAGGCTACTTGGTTGGTCAACTCGGGCTCTTTGAATTTCTCGGTTGTGGAGGAAGCTGCCTCTCAGAAGTATGTCAAGTCTGGGTTGATAGATTCATAGGTGTTAGGGTCGGAAGGGACCTCAGTAGGTCACCAAGTCAGACCCCCTGCCCTGGGCAGGAAGGAGCACTGGGGTCAGACAACCCCAGCTAGATTCTTGTTTAGTCTCCTCCTGAAGACCCCCCCCCCCCCCCCCCCCCCCAAGATAGGGGAGAGGACTACTTCCCTTGGATGCCCATTCCAGGTTCTGGCAGCCCTTGCTGTGAAGAAGTTCTTCCTAATGTCCAACCTAAATCTGCTCTCCTCTATGGCTCCTCTCTCAACTATGACTCCAAGATCCCTTTCTACTGCTGTGCTAGAAGGTCACCCTCAGCATGTAGGTGGTTCTTTTTGCCCAGGGGCAGCACTTTGCACTTGTCTTCGTTGACCTGCATCCCTTTTCATTCTACTCATTTTTCCAACCAGTAGAAGTCTGCCCGGAGCCATTCCCTATCTTTTGGTGTGTTAACTTTGTCCCATAATTTGGAATCATCTGCAAACTTCAACAGGGTGCTCTCCACACCCTTGTCCAAGTCACTGATGAAGACATTGAATAGTATCAGTCCAAGGACTGAGCCTTGTGGGACTCAGTTGCCCACATCTTTCCAGGTCAATATTGACCCAATCCACCACCACTCTGGGTACAAGCCCCAAGCCAATTTGCCACCTACCCAATTGTGCAATCTACATCACAGCCTGTCCATTTATTTATGACAGATTGAGATGCTGTATTGAAGGTCTTCTTAAAGAAAAAAAGAAAAAAGTCTAGGGAGATGACATCTATCTCAACTCCTGTGTCTAAGGATTTTGTGACCTGGCCAAAGAAAGGAAACAAGGCAACTCAGGCAGGATCTACCTGCAATGAGTCCATGCAGATTTCCTTTCAGCATTATTTCCCCTGCTGGGCTCCCACATGTGATCCTTAATGTTTTTTCCAGAGTTTCCCCCAGGATAGAGGCGAGACTAACTGGCCTATTGTTTCCCGGTTCCTCCCTTTCTTGATAATAAAGGCCACATTGGCCATTTTCCAGTCCTCTGGGACCCGACTGGAGCACCAGGAGTGCTCAAACAGTCCTGCCAGCAGCTCTGCTATGACACTGGCCAATTCCTTCAGCACCCTTGGATGAAGTTCATCTGGGCCTGCTGATTTGAACACATCCAGCCCCTCCAAGTGCCCCTTCACCAAGTCTGCTCCAACAGTTGGTGGGCTAGTGTTCCCCTTCTGTCTATGATCCAATTGGGAGATTTGTCTTGGTCTGTGTCTAGGAATACAGATGCAAATAACTCATTTAAGTGCTCAGGTTTGTGTCCCACCCCCCAGTAACTAAATGCCCTAGTTTGTCCTGTAGGGGTCCTATGCTACCCTGTGCCTTCCTTTTGCTCCCTAAATACACACCTGATGAAGGACTTTGTCCTTAAATTTGTCACCATCCTAAGTTTTAATCCTGCTTTGGCTTTCCTGACCCTGCAAGTGTGAGCCAGGGAGATATACTCCTCCTTGGTAACTAACCGCCCCCCCCCCCCCCCCATTTCTACAGCCTGTATACCCTCTTCCTTTGCCCCTAGGCTTTCCTGGACTTCTCTGTTCAGCCAAGAAGGCTTCTTGGCCCCTTATGTGCAATAGGATCATCTTCTGCGCCCATAGGATCACTCCTTTGAGGAACGACCACCCTTCCTGGCCCCTCATTATTTTGCCAATGCTCTTGCGCTTTAAAATGCCTCACTAACTAGTCTCCTGAGCATACTGAAGTTAACCTTTCTGATGTCTAACTTCAGCCCTGCTGGTTAGTTTACCTACCCTTAACTGGATAGGGAATTCAAATCAAAATTGATTGTCACCATCCCCTAGGTTACCTTCTACCTGCAGATTCCTCACCAGGTCATCCCCTGTAGCCAACATCAAGTCCAGCAAGGTGTTTCCCCTAGTGGGACTGTATACCTCCCATGTTAGGTGGAGGTCCTGCATAGGTTCTTAACCTGCACAAGAGTGGTTAGATTTGGCTGACTGCTCCTCCCAGCAGATGTCAGGGTCATCCATGACAACCATATATTTCAGCCTTACAGCCTGAGAGCCATCTGGAGAATTCCAGGTCTAGCTCATCCTCCTGATGTGGCAGTCTATAGTAGACCCTCACTACCAAGTCTCTTCCCTCCCCCTTTGTATCCAGACCCACAGTACTTCTGTTTGGCCCGCCTCCGATTCCATCTTGATTATAGAGGATTTATGTTAAGGAACAATATACAAGAGCAACCACCCCTTTCTCCCTCCCACTCGATTCCATCTGTGGAACCTGTAACCCTCAATGCCTACTGCCCAATGAGTAGGGTCCCATCAGGTTGAAGTTGTTGCTTGCAAGTTCCTCCTGCTTCTTCCCCATGCTCCTAGTATTAGTGTAGACACATTTAAGGCCCCCCAATGGATGCCCTTGGTCCCCCCCCCCCTCCCAATCCCAAGGGATAAAAAAAAGTTAGGCCCCTTAGCTCTTACCTGGGCTGAGCCACTGCATTGCTCATGGCTCACCAATCCTAGGTTCTCCTTATCATTTGCTTCCCCATCTCCTGATGAACCAAGTTTAAAAGTCCTTTGGAGGAGATCAACCAACCTGTAAGAGAAGAGACTCTTCTAAAAGGTAAGAGAGATGAGGACTCTCTCATGGAAGTGTGGATCATGGTTGTAGAAGCCCAAACTCACAGAATGGCACCTACTCCACAGCTGCAGGTCGACTTCCCCAATGCAGGTGTCCTGATGCCAGCAGTGACCAGAAGGATGGATAAGAAGGCCACCTGTGCCCCCATCTTCCTAAGCCTGACCCCTAGAGCCCTGTGGTCACTCATGATGCAGTCCAGAGTGCTCCTGGCTGCATCATTCATGCCTACATGGATGAGAACCACGGGATAGTAGTCAGAGGGCCAGATGAGGTCAGAAATTCTCGCAGTGATGTCCCAGATCCTGGCTCTAGGTAGGCAGCAAACTTCCCAAGCTGTGGGATCCGGTCATGCCCCTCCATGCCTCTCAGGAGGGAATCACCCAGCGTCTCTTCCTCCAGCTACTTGGTTGTCGCTCAGCTTACTTGACGTTTGTTGCAGATGTGTCTTCTCTTGTGGCTTCCTCTGCTGCATCATCCTCTAGTGCTGCCAGGGCTTTGCATCTGTTCCCCAGCTGTATTGGGGAAGTAGTCACAGCCACACTATCTAGCTCTGGAGGTGACTATCTTCCATTCAGCTGTTCTGGAACTCTCCTATGATGCCTCTGCACTAGGTGTCTGGTGAATACTTTCATTCTCTGCAGGACCAATCTCATCCTCTGCAGCCCTGATCCCCTGCAGCCTGCTCACTTCTGCTTGGAGTTCTCACCTGCCCCTCTAGGGCTTCAATCTGGCCACATGCAGGACAGGAAAGGGAACCCCCAGCCCCTATACTACCCCAGGCCTCAGAGGTCCCACCAAGCAGCCCCTGCAGACAGGGGGCCAGGGCACTGCCAACCCATCCATGGAGCCTGTCTGGCTAGAGGCCTCACAGGAGGCCAAAGGCAGCAGCAGCAGGGCAGGGTCCCTGGCTATCCACATGTCACCACACCCATAGTAGTCCCCCTTCCTCCTCATTCACTTACCTGAAATCTGTCAGATGCTCCTGCATATGCCATAGGATGTACTCCTACTTCCAAACTACTCCCCTATCAACCATCCCTATTCACTGGTTGATTGGAGAGTCTCCTTTTATACCTTTCTGGGCCTGGGCTGACTCAGGCCCAGGCAGCAATCACACAGCAGTCAGCAATCCCATAGCAATCAACACTCACTCAGCAGTCAGCACTCGCTCCCAGCTTCTTAGAGCACCAAACAAACAAACAAACAAACAAACAGTCAGTTAAACCAAAGGTATAGGCAGCTGGATTACTTACCTCTCCTGCGCAGGATCTGGTGCCTGGCCTGGCTTCTCTCCTTGTTTTTCCTCCCTCCTCTTGCCTTTAGCCCTGCCTGCAAACTGCTCCCCTGTTGGCAGTCCCTGTTTGCTAGCTCCCTGGTCACAGGCTCCTGATGAACTTATGTAAATTAAACCAAGTGTTTATCTTTTTACCCAGGATGTTTTCCCCCACAGGAAAAGAAAAGGCTTTAAGATACAGACTGAGTTGTCTGTGCTTTTTGTTATTCCTTGATTCTCCATTATAAGAAATCTAGGGGAAATACAAGGAGTGTACCATGGGCAGGCAGGGGGGGGATGACTGATTCTCTCTGCTTTGGGGAATGAAAGAGGTAATTACGGTGTCAGGGAGAGAAGTGGAGTGATAGGTAAGTTCTGTTTATGTTGTAAATATGTTGCATTCACAACAGAAGAGTCTTCAATTAAATGGGGACATTCTTCTCCAGCTCCCTATCCCTTCTGGACTACAGTTCTTTGGATGGGGTAGGTATTCTGTGAAGATGTATGTGACCATGATAATGGCAAGAACTTCTGTCTTTGTTTCCAATAGTATTCTAGGACAGTCATTCTCAACCTTTTTTGTACCAAGACCCATTTGTAAACATCAGTGGCCTGTCCCAACCCACAGGTTGAGAAACATTGTCTTAGGACATGCTTCCCTACTCAGTATTCAAGGATCTTCTAACATAAGATACTGTTATGCTGAAATGACTGTCATCAGTAAGGATGAGGTTGGTTCCTTATTCCTGGTGAATAAAGAACTGGGAATAAGGAACCAGCTTCTGCCTCATCTGTCATCAGGGGTTCTGGATGCAGGACAGCTGCAGACTGAGGAGAATGGGGTGCTCCTGTATTCTCCTTTATGGCCAGTGCTAGAAACAGAGGATGGAGCTAGACTGTTCTCAGTGGTGACAGACAACAGAACAAGGAACAATGGTCTCAAGTTGCAGCAAGAGAAGTTTAGGTTAGATATTGGGAAAGTTTTCTCACTAGGAGGATAGTAAAACACTGGAACAGGTTACCCAGAGAGGTTGTGGAGTCTCCATCCTATGAGGTTTTTAAGACCTGGCTAGATAGCCTTAGCTGGGATGATATAGTTGGGGATGGTTCTGCTTTGAGCAGGGGGTTGGACTAGATGACCTCCTGGGTCTGGGTCAGATTGCGTAAGCTGGTTTGACCCAAATCAGTTAAGTCTGATACTACATTCAACCAGGTTTATCTCAAACTGGTTTCAGCCATTTTCAAACTGGTTTATGTGCATTCAACATCTGTTCTGTTGCAGGTTTAAACCTGTTTCTGATCACTTAAACTGGTTTATGTGTAACATCTGTCCCTAGCCCTGAGGTCCCTTTCAACCCTAATTTTCTATGATTCTATGACTTCTTATGGTGCAGAACAATTGAACATCAGGGAGCCTATGCTATGAGGATAAATCCTTTCTCTGTTCTACTGGTCTTAGTTAATTGTGGTGTGCTTCTTCTCCCCCCTCACCTTTACACATGGCAGTTAGAGATGAATAGAAATTAGAACTGGGTAAAGTGAAGCCATTGTTAGTCTCTACTGTCTGGCTTCAACCTAATCTCTCTTAATGAGTATACTCCCCAGTGCCTTGTCCTGTTCCAGTGATGAAATTTTTGCCCTATCCCATGGAAATTCAAGGCTGGAGGGGACTCAAGAGTTTCATCTAGTTTATTATCCTGACCTGAGGCAGGAGTAGATATCCCTAGACTATCCCTGATAGATGTTTGCGTAACCTGTGTTTACAGACCTCCAATAAAGGAGATTCCACATCATCCCTAGTTTGCCACTTCCAGTGTTTCATCATTGTTATTTAGAAAGTTGTTTCTAGTATCCAGCCTGAATCTTCTTTGCTGCAAATTATGCTTGGAATTTTAAACTTGTACCTCCCCAGTGACCATGGAGAACATATTGGAAGTCTGCTATCATGTTCCCCCTCTAGACTTAGTAAACCCAATTTCTGCAGCTTTTTCACAGAGGTCATGATTTATAAACTTCTTGTCATTCCTGTTGCTCTCCTCTGGACTCTTTCCCATTGGCTTACATCCTTTTCAAAGTGTGGTGCCCCCAATTAGACAAAGGTATCTAGCACCAAGAAATGCAAAATGATTTATTTTCATGGCTTACTTGGGACATGCTTTTTAATGCATTGCAGAATGAAATTTGCCTCTTTTTTAACATGTCACATGTTTTAAACACACAAAAAAACTTCGGATCTACAATAACCCCCAGATCCTTTTCTGCTGCCTTACCAGATATTTCTTGCTTTGCATTTGTATTTAATTTTTCCTTCTTAAGTTCAGTGCTGTGCACTTGTTTTGATTGAATTTCGATTGTTGTTGGGCTTTTTGTTTCTCATTTCTCCAATTTATGAAGAACATATTTAACTCTGATCCATAGTGCTTATAAAACTTTGCAGCTTGGCATCATCTGCAGTTCTTGTAAGTGTATTCTCTATCATCCAAATTGTTAATGAAAGCACTGGCATCTCTAGCTTATTGGATAAATGCCAAAGCCAGGTGGTATGTCTTCTAGACAAGCAGACACCCAGGCCCAGGCCTGGCAGACATGCAAGAAAAGGAATAATGGGATCTGATGCAGGATCCTCACAATCACATTTCCTGTCATGCCACATGTGCATGGTGGGAGGTGTGACTGGGATTGAACATCAGATTCCATCACACCTCATTGCCTGTGGAGGGGGAACGCAGAATCATGATCCCAGGCTGCCCATGTACCAGCAAGTAGCAAGCTTGGCTGGCTGGAAACCCTGTTAGCTAATCTAGGTTCTCAGCTGTGGTGGTGCACTGTGCTCTCCTGTGACTGGGAGCCCCATCAGCTGATATGGGACTCCCTGGTACAAGAGCGCACATGGTGTGCTCCTGCAGCTGGGACCACATTCAGTTAATGGCATGATAGAAACCAGCCAAAAAATTATTACACATTTTTTTGTGTAATAACTTGGTGGCTTATTCTTTATCACACTATCCCATTTAATTGCATTAATAACATCTTATATTATTACCTGGCCACATGTTAACTGGTTAATTGTGTCTTAAATGTAACTTGTGCCAGGGAGCAGTGTCGCATGACCAGAGTAGGAGGACAGGAACACCTAAATTGCATGCCAATCTGCAGTTCCTGCCAGTGAGGCCACCTGAAGTCTGAAGAAACACTTAAGTGATGGTGAGAAGGGCAGAGTAGCCAGGGACTTGGGCAGGAATAGCCAGCAGGACCTCAGAGAAGGAGTTTTAATAGAGTTTAAAGGTAATCAGAACTTGTATAGAGACTGCAGAAACAAGGCAATGACAATTAGGGTGCACATTTTTCATGAATGATCAAGATATTTCAGAGCTATCTTAGGTCATTCTTTTGAGCCAGAAGTGAGGTGTGTTATATGGGCCTAAAGCCTAACATGTAATTTTTAATTATACAGGTTCATTTTATTGCCCCTTTTAAAAACTTTACTGAGGAGGAAAGAGATACAGCTACCATACCATCCCTGATGGCTACAAGAAAGGGGCCATCAGGTTTCAAGGGTGTTTATTTCTGATATCATATATCTGGACTTTTAAAAAGCCTTTGGCCTGGTGTCCCATGATGTCCTCATGGACAAATTGGCCAACTGCGGCCTCAGCTACACTACAGTCTGTTGGCTGGGGAACTGGCTCTGAGGTTGGACCCAGAGGGTGGTAGTTGATGGAACTGAATCTACATGGCACTCAGTGACCAGTGGTGTCCCACAAGGCTCCATTCTTGGACCTGTATTCTTTAATGTCTTTATAATCTATCTGGACTCTGGTGTCAGAAGTGGACTGGCCAAGTTCACAGATAACACCAAACTTTGGGGAAGATCATCCACACTTGAGGATAGGCTAATGATCCAGGCCAACCTCGACAGGCTTGTAAGATGGAGGGATGAAATCCTGGTGGCATCCAATATGGAGAAATGCAAGGTGCTCCACCTCGGGGGGTGGGGGGGACGACCCACCTCACACTTATAGGCTCAGCAGTACTACACTCACTAGCACCATGACCGAAATAAACTTCGGGGTCATGACTGACCACAAGATGAACATGAGCCACCAATGTGATACTGCAACCAGCAAAGCAAACAAAACTCTGGCTTGCATCCAATGATGCTTCTCAAACAAGTCCCAGGATGCCATCCTCCCATTATACTTGGCCTTAGTGAGGCCGCAGCTGGAGTACCGCATCCAGTTTTGGGTTCCACAATTCAAAAAGGGTGTGGAGAAGTTTGAAAGAGTCCAGAGGAGAACCACCGCATGATCAGAGGGCAAGAGTGCAGGCCTTATGAAGACAGGCTGAGAGCCATGGGACTTTTCAGCCTAGAGAAGTGAAGACTCAGGGGTGATTTAGTGGCAGCCTATAAGTACATAAGGGGTGTGCATCAGGATTTGGGGGAACACCTGTTCACCAGAGCAACCCAGGGGATGACAGCATCCAACGGTCAGAAACCCCTGCAAGACCATTTTAGGCTGGACATAAGGAAGAACTTCTTTATTGTCTGAGCCCCCAAGGCCTGGAATAGACTCCCCCCAGAGATGGTGCAAGCACCTACTGTGGACTCTTTTAAGAAACATTTGGATGTTTATCTTGCTGGGATCCTTTGACCCTAGCTGACTTCCTGCCCCTTGGGCAGGGGGCTGGACCCAATGATCTTGCGAGGTCCCTTCCAGCCCTAAGGTCTGTGAAATCTGTGAAATCAAGCGCAGGGTATTAGGGCTGTGCGAAGCTTCGGGCAGTGATTCGATTCGGAGGAGATTGGGCCTGATTCAGTGGCCAAATCTCCAAATCCAAATCAAATCAGGGGACTAATTAAAAGGTCCGAATCAATTCTGAAGATTCGGAGAGCTTTGAAAAGATTCGGAGAGCTTTGATGATTCAGACAGTCCCCGGTGGCTGCACCAGAGATCTGCAGTCAGACTTGGAGCTGGTAAGTAGGGGTGGGGTAGGTGGGGCTGGGGGAGGGGACAGGGGACCATGGAGGGACCCCTGCCAGGCCCCATCCCCTGCCTGCTCCCTCAGTCCCCCCCACCCCTGCCTGCTCCCCTAAGCCCCCCATGACTGCCCCATCCATCCCAGCTCCCAGTGCTTTAAAAAAAAGCCCCAGTCACCGGGTGCTGCTGGGTGGGGGGGACAATGCCTGCTGCCCCCTACTGCTCCACTGCATGAGGGGCTCTGCACGAGCCCCCCAAACCCTCCTCCTTGCTCCCCCAGCCCCCCCCCATGGCTGTCTTGCCCGGCCCAGCTCTGGCCCTTTAAGAAAAAAGAAACCCAAGTAAAACCCTGGGACTTACCACTCCTGCAGTGCCCTTGGGGCTTCTTGGGGCTCATGGAAAAGCCCCCTGTGCAGCATGGGGCAGTGCGGGGCAGTGGGGATCGCCCTCTGCTGGGCAGGAAAGGTAGCAGCCATGGGGGAAGCTGGGGGAGTGGGGGGTTGGGGGGCTCAAGTAGTGCCCCCCATGCAGTCTGGGGCAGTGGGGGGCAGCAGAGATCACCTCCCACCTGGCAGCACCTGGTGAGCCAGGGCTTTTTTTCTCCAAGTGCTGGGAGCTAGGGCAGGTGGGGCAGCCATTGCTGGGCTGGGAGAGTGGGCGGGGGATGTGCCTGGCCTGGGTGATTCGGAGATTTGGAGATTCGGCAGCAGCCCGAATCACTGAATCAAATCACTGTCCCCCGAATTGGCTGAATCTGAATCTGAAGTGAATACTAGCCCCTTCACACAGGCCTACAGGGTATATTGTCTCCCCTGGTGGGTTGGGGTGTGTGTGTGTGTGTGTGTGTGTGTGTGTGTGTGTGTGTGTGTGTGTGTGTGTTGGGGGGGTAGTTTTTGTATTTTTGTCTAGAAACTAAGTTGCAGGAGCTAAATATCATGGTGATAGGTATTTTATAAATGCCCTAGATACATTGTAGTTGAGGTTGAATGTGGGGTTATTGAAGTAAACTCACAAAGGGATTGAAACTTGTAATATTAATATACTGCAAAAGTTTTTCAGTCTAATTTACATTTTGAAACCTTTCACTTGCATGTAAAAAGGGAAATATGCTGATCTTTTTTCCCCACAGCAAAGAAATTCTAAAGGCTCCTCTAGTCTAGTCCACCAGAATATTCAGCATGCAAATAAGCCTGTCCCAGAGAGGGAGGACATGTGTGTGTGTCATTCTCAGTCTTGGGAAACTGTGTTGACTACAAAGCACTTAAAAAATCTAAGTACACAAATACAGGTGGATCAAAGTCTGAATAAATAAAAAAAAAAAGAAAAGAAAAAAAGCCTCTCACTGTGTGTGGAGGGAGGGCGGGGGGGAAGGGAATAATCAGGAATTCTCTATATCCAGGTATATAAGGATTCTTTTGCAGTATTGAGCAAAAAAAAGTTTAATACTATGGAATCATCACAAGATGAAACAGGCCTTTGGCTAGACCAGCTTTGCATAATTTCCCCCCCTTTATTCTGACAGATTGTCAAGTCTTCTGTCTTTATTGTAATGAGAGCATGGTTAGAATAATTTAATAATAGTTAAGCTTTAGTGCTCTTCATTTTCAAAATACTTTGCAAACAGCAAGTATTTGTGCCAATTTGTGTTTCTCCAATGAAGACTAGCACAGCTTACCACAAGGAATCACAAGATCACTTCCTTTAGTAAAATCCTGTGATTTATCATGAAGCGATAGTAAGATTATAGACCCTTAATATGTGATGTGGGCAGAATGAGCCACAGACTTTTTGACAAAATACACCACCAAGTCAGATGTTAAAAATTTAACCTACTGTACTTTAATAACAGTGTTTTTGATGGTGAACAGGTTATGCTAGGGCTGCATGACATAGATACTAAGTTTCTTACTGAAGTCAAAGACTACCTAACTGAAACATTTATTCTATTACATGAGGGGTGCACAATATATTGGTTGGTTATCAGATCAGCACCGATAAAAGGAGAAATGACATTATTGGCTATCGCGGTTTTTTGGTTGCTGTAGCTGATGATCATAGCCATGTGCCTGGAGCACGCTGGTGACTGTAGTCTGATCCCATGCCCTGTTGCTGACCCAAGACCGCAGCAGACTACAAGTCCTGGTGAGCAGTGGGAGGGGGCGCCAGAGACATGTCACAGGGCACCGCTCTCAGCAACAAGGACTTCTGCTGACACTGCCATGGCAATGCCGCACGTGCAGCAGGGGCTTGAACGCGGGGGCTACCACAGAGACATTGGGCTGCACACAGACAGGGTAAGGCACCGCGTGATGGATATTCCTCTCTGCTGGGCACCAGGCTCCTTTGCAAAAACAGCTTCTCCTCAGTGGCCATGGGAGCTTGGCTGCATGGTGTCCACTGGCTCTGAGGCAGCAGTGTGTTCTGAGGCTCCAAATGTGTCCAGCTCCACTGTCCACATGAGGGTCTGCCCTGCCCGCCCAGGGAAGCAGCATGGGCTGCGTGTGGAGCGGGGCTGCGGGTAGGAGCTGTGGGCAAGTGTGAGGATGTGCATGGGAGTCACTGCCTTCCTCATCAAAGGCCAAAGCAAGCAGGAGGCGTGCATGTGTTTATAAATACAAAACAAACCACAAAAAAACCGGTTTATGTCAGTAGTTTAAAATGCCTTGCACCATTACTAAACATCAGTTATAGGATTGGCATCAGCCAATATGGTTGATTAACCATCGGCTATCAGTATTGGCCAAGAAAATCTTTATTGGTTCACCCCTAATTACAGGAACATACCGGTTTAACTTTGGAATTGTTCCTCTCATGTATCCCTTAACTATTAGCTAGCCTTGGGTTTTGTAGGTTTTCTTTTGGTACCGCCTGCCTTGCCTATAGCCTTAATTCCTTATGTTTGAAATATGCTGTCTGGGTCAGACTGAGCTGGTATTGTTTCCCATTCCATCCATCCCATATCACTGGCCCTGTTTCAGAAAGACCAGTGTGGAGCTTATACTAGACTTTTTTTTTTTAAACTGAACTTAAATTGTGGTAATAAATTTTACTATATTTTCCAGTGCTTGGAATTACCAGGGATACTTGGAAGTCTAGGGACCTTGAAAAAGGATGGAGAGGAAGGTAAAGAAGCAATCCTCTTGCTAAATGTACACAGACATATGAATTATTGTCTCTTGATAGTGGCTCCTGTTTGATGCTGGCCTTAAGAAATTTACTGTGGTATGTACTGTAGATAGACATTGACAGGCTTTTTAGCACAGAGAAGGAAAGAGCTTGGAAGCTGAAAAATGTTTTTTTTCTTTTTTCTTTCCACAATGGTGTTACACTGCACACTGTGTGTATCTAGCAGAACTCAGTGCTGTGCTTAGGATTATGAATTCTTACTTGTATAACCTTTCCCTGTTTGCTGCTTAGTTTGCACTGGGTGCAGTTTCCTTTTGGGTTTTTTGATCTGCTTCCTCTACAATATTAGGGAATTCTGTTTTCAACATTGTTCATGAGCTTTCCCCCTCATGATAGAGGAAGGTGACTCTGATTTTTATTTTCTAAACATCTTTAGTGAAAGATAATACAGACTGATAAATCTCTCTAATCTTCTGGCAGCCCTCAGGCCATTTTTGAAAACCTAGAACTCCGTATGCTATAATCCTTACTGTTTATAATATCTACTTGCTTTTTAAACCAAGATTTCTTTGCCAAAATTGCTGTGTTGCCCCTTTTAATATGATTATGTGGTAGGGTTCAGCCATATGAATTTCTGGAGAGGTATAAAAATAGCACCTGTATTTGTAAAGTAGTCCTACTCTACAAGATGTAGACGGTGAGAGTATTTTACTGTAGCAGCACTGTTCTGTACAAGAGCCTCCAACTGCATTTTCTATTGTGCAGTGCATTCATTATTAATTAAACGTTTCTTACATCAGTGAATTCCTTGCATCCAAAGGGCTATAGCACTATAATAATTCATTTGTTAAGCACCACAGTATCCCTGGCAAGCAAGCAAGTTATCAAAACAGTTTTCTAGATGTAGAGTAGGAAAACTGAGTCGAGGATTGCTTAAGCCTATTATTTTGTGTCATCTAGTGAGTCAGTGATAGAGATGGGAATAGAACCTAATGGTCCTGACTTCTACCCAATCTGAAAATGTAAGTAATTTTGCCCAGCTTGTTCTTAAAAGCCTTCGAAGAAGGAGATTCCACAGCTCCCCTGGGTAGCCAGCTCCAGCGCCTCATCATTCTAGCATCTAGAAAGCTGTTTCTAATTTCCAACCTGAATCTTCTTTGTTGCACATTAAAGGAGCCCAGGAAAAAGCTGAGTGCTGGGGGGAGGGGGGGGGGGACGGCCCCTCCCCCACCCCACAGCCCGTGTCCTGTGCTGCAGGCTCTTGCAGCCCATGTGGGGCTGTCCAGAGTGGGCACAGGCAGCCTCACGTGGGCTGCAAGCAGCTGCAGCGTGGGGCACCGGCTGTGGGCGGGGAGGGGCCGCTTCCCTGCTGCGCTCCTTCCCTGCCTGGGGTCCCCCCCCCCTCCGCACCTAGCTGAGCTTCCCGCACCGAGACAGCCACATGCTCCCAGCCCAGAAATGCCAGCTGGGGCTTCTGGCTGGGGGGCGGGGCTGGGCGGGCCCACTGTTGTGGGAGCCTGCCAGGCTTCCCCTGGGTCCTACTGCCCTTGGTTCCTGATATTTTTGACAGGAGCCAAGGGCAGAGAAATATTCATTTTTTTCTACATTTTTTTAGGGGCCTTGGGGGCCGGATAGAATGGCCTCGTAAGCCATATTTTGCCCACCCCTGTCTTCAGACTATGAACTAAACTAGATTCTGGTCCCCAGACTATATTTTTTTTCTTGCATTATGAGAAAAGTCACCCTGGCTTCATGCATCTATGTTATACCAGGCCCATAACTTGATGTTCCTTGCCAGAAAATAAATTGTATGGATCAGGTTCAGTCCTAATTTAGTTGCAGTTCTGATTGTCCCAATCCTTCAGAACTCTCTCTCAAAGGGCATCTTGGAGCCCGAAATGTTTTCTGTATGGGTCAGAGGTTTTTCCGAGGGAGGGGAGGAGTGGGATTAAGAAGATTGACCCCAGTCTGCAACATCTGTCTCTGGATGTCAGGATAGAAACTACTATCCTTCATGAACTGAAGTGGCTGATCTGTCAGTGGCCCCCTCAAAACTGAAACTGCTTTTTCCATTTTGTCCTACCACCTGAGACACCATTCAGTTGGGTCCCCTCACTGTAAGGTTGGAGGTTCTTTGTACAGTATTTTTTTCTTGTTCATCTGAGCCAAAATACTCACTCATTCCAGTAGGTATATTAAGTCCCACTGGAGGTATATGTGTAAGTCCAGAACTGGAGTTGGTACTTACATAAGGAATTAAGGGAACAGCAAAGAGCAGTTGAACAGAAAGAGGGGAGACTTCTGATAGTAGGGTCATGAAAATGGGGCCTAGCAATTCTTTGCCCTAGAGTAGTTTTGAGGCACCAGTTTTTTGTAGTCAGTTGGCATGTCTACATAAGACGCTAAAAGTGCAATAGACTAATTCTACTATGGATTAGTACATTAGCACAACTTTTGCTGTGATTTGCTTAGAATTAGTCTACTGCACATTAGTGTCACATAAAAGATGTGTACAGTAGTGCTGATTACAGTGCATTTAGTACCTGTTATTACAGGTACTAAACTTAGCGTGCTGTAATTACAGTGCATTAATGCATGTCTAGACGTGCCCTAATTAGTACACAAAGGAGTACTGCCTTTGGCCCCACAGCCTGAACAATCATACACAGCGGGGTTGACTGAGGGCAATATTTAGCATAAATCCCATGTGAAGGTCGTACCAAGAGGCTGTATACTCTGTTGCTTCTGTCTGCCTGATGTTGGAATAGAAGCCTCAGTTTCCTAAGGCCCACAGACTCAGCTCTCAGTCAGCTCATGTAGCAGGACTGGAGTGTGAGCTGGCTAGCTCCTGCGGGGCTTCCTTATTAGAAGCCAGGGTGATCCCAGCAGCTGCACATGGGGCAGTATCACTTGAATTTTCCCTCAGCTTCCTCCTGGTTCAAAGCCCATCATTTACTCTGCATCTGGGGAGCATGGATAGCATCCTATAGTGTGCAAGTACATCCTTGAGTGGGAAAATATAGCTTAGGGTACCTATAGCAAATTCCATTATACACAGGTCACAACAAACATCTTTGCATCCAATCTGGCCATTTTAATGGTATTAGACCCACAGTTTTCCATCTAACATTGAAAAGCAAAAGAGTTGCAAAGCAAATCTAGTATTTCTCCCTCTCTCTCTTTTACTACTGCCTGGCACTCGAAACTTGAATCATTTCCAGTTAATAACTAATCTGTGAGAGTTAAGAGCTGAATTCAACATCCACCCTTCTGGGGAAGTTAAATGCTTGAGCTCTTCATAGTGAATTACTTCTGTTAATAGCAGGGTCCTTATTTCTACTAATGGTAATTGCTAATGATCCAAAGGGAGGGAGAACAAGTCAGATACCAGAGGATGTACCTCACCAATAACTGGGCTGATGTAATATACTGCACTCAGTTTCAGCCCTTACTTGTGTCATGTCCCATAGTCCTTATCTTGAAAGCTGCTCTGTAGGGTATCACATGACCTAAGCACTGACATCTCAATCCAGGATACAGAAATTTTTTATTGGATTTGCTTTGCTTTGCTGCTTCTACAGCAGAGCTTCAATACTGTTCTCTTATTAATATGGTAAGTGTGAAACTTTCTTGTCAGAGCATGCTTTGCTAGATGTAATGCTGGAAAGAATCTTTTCTTTTTATTATTTTAACTACAAGAGGTAGGATTCTGCCATAAATGAAAGCAGAGTAAATCTGGAATAGTATTCCACTGTACTCAACAAGGTTGTACCAATACAGGTAGGAGCAGAACCTAGGCCTGCAGCTTGGTGTTGCAAACAAGCCTTTATGGTAAGGAGGCACCTCTTGGATAAAATTGGGTTACCTTTCATATGACTTCAACATTTTTTGTGTCTTTTTTGTTTAATATGAACCTTTAATTGGGTCAGACTTCTTTAGAATTTCCACAGGGAAAATGACAGGCTATTATTATTTTCCCCCACCCCCTTTTTAATGATTGTGTTTTAAAGAGATGGTCTTTTGAATCACCCACCCTTCCACCCAAAACCATATAACAACATTGTAACTATCTTAGGAAATCTAACTAGAAAAAAAATATTAGGGATCTGGGATGCTGAAGAAGCCAGTATAGTTTGACCAGTAATCTCAGTGGTCCAGACTGCAATACAGAAACCCATGAGGCAGGACTTTTTTTAAATGAATGCCCCACATACAGATCTCTGTCGCCAAATAGATTGATTTTTGCAAGAGGCCTTTGCCTCTTACATAATTCCTGGGCCATCATAGCGGCAACATCACTCTAATAGGATAGAATTCATAGTAATTCATTTTGGTCACCCTGATGACACACACAATTGTTTTTAAACTGATGGTTTGTGGAAATCACCCTGGATTACTAGGTATGCAGCTGCTTCCAATTTTGGCAAGCCCTTATCCCCAATAGCTTTTTCTGAATGCTAAAATTTTTCCCCACATCTTGATGAGCAAATCTGTCCAGCGCTGCCACTATGTGATCAGAAGTGTAAACACCTATGTTTCAAAGCTCAAATGAATGTTGCTCATCTAGTTTCTGTTATGATGGTATGTGATTTGCCTAGTTCCTTTTCCTTTTCTTCAACCAGAGTCCCCTTGTTGTTGTAGACTGCCACATACCTGAATGCCTGGGAGATGCTACAATTATTCTAGAGTAACTGGAAGGGTGACAAACTGGATACCTGTGGCAGATCAAAGGAGAAACTTCACTCTGGAGTATTCCCCTCTCCTGCCCATTTACAAGAGTTAGAGTATATTTGTAGGGTCCTCAATACCCATCAACTTTACTGGGAAGCAGAGTGTAACTGTGCCCTGGGAAGCAGTGGTGGTGGCTGCTATTTTGGCATCCCCTCCAAATGGATGCCTACGGCTGGTGTCCCTGTTGCCTACCTTTTGTCAAGCTACTGCTAAATACAGAATAACACCAAACCGCTGAAGTCCTTTCTTTCAATGTGCACTTTTTCAGTTTGTAAGGTTTCCTTTCATAAAAAGATAAAGTTGCTGAGGTAAAAAATAAGGGCTTTTTGTTTTGCTTTGTTTTTGTGTTAATAACAACTCTGTGCTGTAGCAGATGCAAAATAATCCATTGGAGCATCTATCTTAACTCTAAATTGCAAAGAAGTTCCTCTTAGAATCTGAATAACCCTTTAGACTGGTAATTCAATCTGTCATCAATGGGTCGCTTGGGTACAAGCAAGCACAAAGTTGATGATGACTCAGTGAAAGAATAAAATGAAGACGACTTGAAATCAGACACTTTCATTACGTTGACAGTAACTTCATTTGTTAATAGAACTGGGCTCCAGTTTAATGAGGAATTGAGAAAGTAATACAAGAGTTTAACTTGCAAAAGGGTAGTATGTGATCTATTAAAACAAGTAATGTCATCATCCTAAAATTGTTTTCTGTTTTCAAATGCAAAATACACTTTTAAAAATGCAGAAGACCAAAGGTTAGATAGAATATGGAAATGTCTTCCTTATTCCTTAGAGTGCATGTATTGGAAAGGCAAACTTCTCTGAATTTTATTCACACTTTTCACTCTAATCGTATCAGTTTCCCAGACAAATAATTTTCTCTTTCAGAATGTCATCTACTTTTAGTGATTGATAAACTAGAAACCTAAAATGAGTGGGAGTCATCATAGCAACAGATATCATGAGATATACTTACTCTGAGAAGTTTCCATCCAATAGGAGATTAAATCATAATGACTTAGACTGACTGTAGGGGAAAAGGCATCCTGACAGCAAATGTCAGGAACAGATACATTCATCTACAGTAAATAGAGTCTGAAAATAAACTTCCCTCTTACTGCATTTCAAACAGTTTTTTTAAAAGTACTTATACACATTTTGTGCAAGAAATTAAGCCACTCCTTTACCAAGGTACAGCCTAAAAGTAAAAGGTTTAGAGACTAACTGGATATGTGCAAGGAAGAGAAATTGAGCTTGTACAAAATATTCTCAAACACTTTCATACCATGAAACACACTTTAGTAAATAGATTATTCCAGTATATGATCTCATAAATTATCTGAGGCCCTTTCAGTAATTGTTTAAAGGGAAAAGTCATAATGGAAAAAATATTTAATGTATTTTTATATTAAATGAAAACAAGGAGTAGCGTCCGCATTGCAAGACTATTCCTCCTTCCATGGATCTCCTAGAAAGGTTTACAGACTGTTAGTGGTCCATAGACACCTCTCCCAAGTGGTTTTTGAATGGAGCTTTCTGGAGGACAACTCCAATTTCACAGCAACTTTTGAGCTTTAGAAATATATTCCCTTTTGAAATTCCAACAAAACTTTTCAGATGGATTCACGGACTAGAACCTAGTCAACATATCTGGGGTCGGATTAAAACCCTGAAGCTTTCTACTTGGGTTTCTCTCTTTCACTGGTCAGATGTGACCAGAGAGCCCTGGAGTGGTGGGAGGGCAGCATTCATCAGACGTGTTTTGCCTTCTGACTTCACTCACTTTCCTTTTACATCACTTGTTGGTGTCTTGTGGCTCCCTTCCCCTTTTCCAGAATTAAGTTGTTTCTTCTAGTCCTTTTCCCTCTGGATTGCTTGCTCTGCTGCTGGAGTTTTGTTCACCATCTTCCACGGAACTTAGTTTAAAGACCTTACTAGGCTGGCCAGACAATGCCTAAAAATGTGTTTTCCAGTTCTGGTCAAATGGATTCCATTTCTTGATAGAAGTCCTTTTCCCCAGAACATCTGCCCATTGGTGAAGAATTCAAAGCCTTCATGCCAACACCACTGTCATGTGTTTACTTCTATAACAGATGGTCCCTGCCTGATCCCCTGCCTTCCACAGGAAGGGTTGATGAGAATGCTGCTTGAGCACATATATAAGTGTATGAAGTTGAGACTGGGTACCATCTTACTGAAACGGAGGTGTTCATGTTTAGAGTTCTCATGATCGGGTTTGTGTTAAAAGCCTTGTCCAAGCTGGTAGCTGCCCATGGGGTCCTAAAAGCAGGACAGCAAGCTAGATTTTACAGCATTTTTTTCTCTATGCCACATCTTTTTAGCACTGCTAAGGTGCAAAAATGTGAGATTATTGACTCATGCTCCAGTAAAATAACTGGGAGAAGGCAACTAGGGCAGCAGCCCTGGATGCTGCCTTTGTGGGAGACACAAAAATAGCTGTGACTGCAGCAGTGCGGTCAGTACCCTGGCAGCCAGTGCTGCCCTAGATGTCACATGGTCACTCCAGGTGCAGAGCTGTACTGCAATGCCTCTGTGTCCTTGAAGCGTGCAGGTGTGGGTAGATATGGACTGTTCTCAGTGAGAGCGCCCAAGGGATGCTGCTTTTTCTACCTTTGTGGTCAGTAACCTTCCTAACAGCTATTCAACCCCACCCCCAAAAAACAAAACAAAAAAAACCCCAAACAAATTTAAAAAACCAAAAAACTCCAAACTTCAAGCCTTCTAAAATCTGAATATGAATCCTTAATTTTAGGCAACTGATCTTTGAACTCTCTGCTTGGATTGAATCCAAAATGGAATTTGTGGGTCTTCTAGCATCTGGCCATTTTGTCCTGGAAAGCTTTCCTGGGAGGAGGGTGTTTTGATTATGATACTGGACTTGGATGTGGGAAAAACTTATTTTCCTGTCTGTTGTAGACTTTTCTTTATAATCTCAGGTGGCAGCTGTAGTGCCACTGTCTTCAGCCTATAAAATGAGGATATTTCTTTTATTCCATCCTTTATATGGTTTGTCTATTTATAAAATAAACTCCTCTTAATTTGTACAGTAGATATTTTTTGGAAAAATTACTGTTAAAGATACATTTTTATCATATGTCAGCAAGGTGATTATAGTGATATTATTATGGATTTGGTTAAACCTTTTTGAAACTGGTGCATGAAAAATCTACCCCTTGTTACTTTGATATAAGAAACACAGACCAGACAGGTGAAACAATAGCAGCCTCCATCCAAAACATCAGAACATATCACCCAAAACAAAGTTACAGTTAAGCTATAGGGGATTGGAAGGGTTTCATTGACTATTGTTTAGTATAAGTGCGTAGGGCTTTGTGAGAGAAACAAAAAAATTGGATAAAAGTAAGAGAGCACCATACACAACCAGAATGAACACCAGCAACCTGACCATGAGAAGAAAACTTTAAGGGGTCAGGGAAGGGGATGGAGATTTTAAAATCTTGAATATACGAATATTAAAAACAAGTGAAACTGCAAAGAGGTGTGGCCCTCCCAGGGGCTGAGCACAAAACATTTGTTTCAAGAAAAAACAATGTGTTCCTCATGATGAAATGCTCTTCCCCCATGCTCTTCATGAGGTTACATGTGTAGGACCAGCTGTCCATATTTCACCTTTCAGAGGGCCCCCTAAGTGGCCCAATGTGACAAACTAGTCCCCCTTTTCTTACAAGGTGAAGTGTCCGAATCCAAATGTGACACATGCCTGGACCAGGAAGCAGAAGAGTTGGAGGGTGTCATTGTACCCACCCCCTATGAGCTGGTTTCTATGGTTTTTCAGTTGCTAACTTGACCTGGCCAGGCAGGAAACTGGCTAGGCAGATCTTACTCCCCTTGGCCACTTTGTAAGGGATAGAGAAGATATACAGAGTCTTGGAGAAGTCCAAGTTCAGTGTGTCAAAGAGGGTAGTGAGGGCAACAAAGAAAAGCTGTGGCTGGAGGCAGTCCAGGAAGACATGGAAAAGTCTCTTCCACCACCTTCTTGAAGAGGCATAAGGAGGGGAAGTTAGTTGTGTTCAGACGGATGGAAAGGGGCTTAGAAATATGAGCAAAGAACTTGTCTTCATCTGTGTTTTGACTATTTCTGAATCGAAAGATATCTGACTGCCAATTTCTTTTCATAAACAACTCTCTACACCAGGAACTTTACCTAGTCCCTGGATCCCAATGAGGTGAACAATACACAATGATTTAAAAAATGGAGAACAGAAATATTCAAGATAGTCTTTTGGTGCTCCAGAAACCTCATTTAACAGGGAAGAGAAAGTTCTATCTTTCTGCTTAATATGGAGTCAGTTTTAGCAGATTATTGCAAGTAAAGTTGCAATTGGTAAAACTGTAATTCATGCAGAAACATTTCTTAAATGGAAAGAGCTCACAGGTGTATTTGTATTTAAATGGAAGCAGCTCCCAGGTGTATTTGTAAATAAATAAATATTGCAAGAAGTCAATATTTGAGGTTTTTGTCTCTTATGAATAAGGAGGTCATTGTGCCCCACAAGTATTGCTTCTCCCTCCACCCCATCCCCACACTTCTTTTTCTACTCTTGGACTCATATCAGTTGCTGTGATTTGCCATAGAAGCATGATGGTTTTTATAACTAGAGTGTTCATAAATGGTGCCAAAACAGTATTTTTAAAAGGATGCTGTGAAGTCATCTAGATCCACAGTGAATTTTGCTCAAGCAGAAGAGTTGCCATTTTAACAAGTTGATGTATACTAGTGGTAGCATATGGCAGAATTCCTACCATACTTAGAATAAGAAGTTACAGCCATCTCTCTCAGATACCATGTTGTGATAGCGGTGTGATTCCTTACTTGTGACATGATATAAACTGTCTGACTATAACTGGATATGAGGAGCAGTTCTGCACATGGGTAACAATTGCTGCTTTGTTTATGGAAAAAGCTTTTTCTGCAGCCTGTAAGAGCAGGGACTATTTCAGTGGTGGGCAGGAACCATCTCTGTAGTATTCCTTATAGTTGAAACCTATTCAAACTGAAAATAGGGAAATGAGAAATAAGGACCTGTGAACTCCATCGCAATAAACTGCCAGGAAGAAGCTGCAAAAATGGGAACCTGCTCCTTTTTAGTAATAGGCAGCAAAACTTCCATTATAGGAGCATAAGCAAGCTGTAAGTGCTGCTAGTCCTTCCATAGATTGACTGCAAGTGGCCTGACTAGTAAAGTGGTAGTATCTGTTAAAGTCCTGGCACACTAGCCTGGATAAATTTGAAAAAATGAAGCAGCTTAGAAGTGTACAATAAGGCAATCGTGGGTGGAGAAAAATGAAATACTTCTGTTCTTTTTTTTTAAAAGACAAATATTACAGCTGTATCACCATAGAAGCTTCTTAACACTTTTTAAATTCACAGCTCAAAGAAAGCTCAACCAATGAGAACAATAATTGGGGAATAGCTAGGAAGCTAAATCTTTGCTATAATTATGTATGCAAAAAGGATCTAGAATAGATAAAATGCTTCTCTTTACATGAATTTTGAAATATCATGTTCATAATACTTTGTGAGGAGAGGTATTATAGTACTCACCTTTCAGGTACCCAAGTTCTTTTATTTGGTCTGTCCTGCAATCTAATTCTGTGACCTCATACCACAGATGCCAAGGCATCTTGCTATATTAAAAGCCTGAGGGACAAATCTGCAAGTGAGTGACTCCGAGAAAGGGTGAGGTGGTTTAACATCTCTAGGAGATGGCTCCTGATATCAGTTATGATGGAGTAAATACAGCATATATTGACTGCTGTTGGTCAAATAACTTGGGATTTACACCTGTGTTAAGAGGAAAGAAAGGTATGATTGAAAAAAAACATCTAACAGAAGGGACAGCTGAGCTGGTGGAAAATTATGAAATCTTCTGTTTGAATCTCTTGTTGAAATCTTCTTGCCAGCTCTGTTAAGAAGCAAGGAGGCTGATATTCAGTTTTCTGTGGCATTGCTTTTGGTGGCTAAATAGTCCTCATATGCTGACGTCTGTTTTGTTCTTAGCAAATGTCAATACCAATAAACAAATTGCACTGTGGATATTAGGTAAAAACACTTTGATCTGCCTCTGCTTTAATCTTTTATGAGAGAGGCTTTATACTAATTCTACTGAGAATGGTTCAGCACATTATTTTTTTAACTAGCAGAAATGCATTTAAACAAGGTTTCTGATGCTGAGGCAAGTGCATTTAAACTGCTCTCCTGATGGCGTGTCAATTGTTCTTTATGCAAATGATCTCTTGGGAACAAGGGTACAGGTGGATGAAAATATTTCAAGCTCGAGTGACTATGTAAATGTTTCACCTGTGCTCCGCTGTGTTAGTGCTCTGATGCAGTCAGGAAAGTAAGGTTTGGAAACCAGCAGGGAAACAAGCTCCTAGGTGTCGCTGACTTCACTTCACACGTGCAAGCTCATTGTCTATGCCAGGCACCTAGTTAGCCATTTAAAAATACGTTTTGCTTCTAAAAATCTCACTGTTCAGAAAGGCTAGATTCCAAAAGCTGATGGGTTCTTACCACTGTAAAGAGGGGAAGGTAAGGAGCAGAGAAAAATCAGCTTACAGACACTGATATGAACTAAGGAGCAGAGAGGCAAGAGAAAAATTCTAATACATAAAACACTGAATCCATGTGGATCTATTTTCTGCAAGAAAACCTTGGGCTATTTTTTTGCTTTCCTTTTTGAGTTGCTTTTTTCCAAGTGATTACAGAAACCCATACTCTGGTAAGGAGAGATATCAGCATAAATCATGAGGTGCAGAGGAGGCTTGAATGCAAACTTCTGAATACCCCCAAATTTCCTTCCAGCACCCTTAAACAACTTCACATTAAAGGTAGGGCTGGTCAAACCCAGTGAAGTTTAAAGTACTGAAAAGAGTTTATCTACTAAAAGCCAAGTTTGGTTTTATTTATTTATTTAATCAAAGTGTATTAATATTACAGAAAAGGACACAATGTAAAGTTCTGTATGATCAAAGCACTGCACATGCGTTAGTCCGTGAGGTGGTAGAAATAGCATTACTGATGGTACAGAACCAACTCTGGCAAAATTAAGAACTGATTACAATAGCCCCTTCACCTAGCTCTGGGACTGAACACAAAGGCTGGCAAAGGGTTGAAATATTTAGTTTGGAGAAGTGCCACTACTCCATTTTGCTACTAACTTTCCAGTTGGTAGCCTACTGCTGCATCCAGTTTCCCCTTCAGTAGAAACTTCATTCCAAAATTCAGGGTTTTGCTTTCATGATTCATCAAGAAACCTACAAGTAGTTTGACTCAGCAAATTCTAGGAGCCAAGAAGCTGTTTATTCATTTTTGGAGGGGGAGAAGTGAACCATGCTTGATTATGGTACCAGAGCCCACAAAAGATGAGGATACTTCATATAATCAGATATACTATTGCCAAAGGCCAACCCAATCTAGATTTTTCTGCCTGGTATCCTATATGGCAACCTACATAGTGCTGTACTTTGCCATTTGAACTCCAGTTATGTGGAGCTTACATATCCATGCACTAAATATAAGTGAATGTACTCATATACAGCCATGTTCTTAGTAGTTGAACTACTCTTAATGGGTCTCTGCCAGCTCTCCTTGTTATCAGTGTACCTGCTGTGTACAGCAGAGGATCCAATATTGCAGCCAGTGAAGAGCTGGCAGCTGAACAGCCTGAATTTGAGGTCTAGGGACAGAAATTATATACAAACCGGTTTAAGTGATCAGAAACCAATTCAAATTTGTAATGCAATGGAAATTCAATGCATATAAACCTCTTTCAAAATGGCTGAAACAGGTTTAAAATATACCAGGATGGACTTGAGTGATTTAGGTTAAATTGGTTTATTGAACTTCTGTCCCAGATACCACCCAGGTCCAAGTTAACTCACAATCCCCCAGCATCTCGTAACACTTTGCACCTCCTCCGCAACACCCTTCTCCCCTCAGCTGGCAGGGTGGGCAAGCTAGCCTTTACCTAAGCTGCCTGCTGCAGCCAAGCAGGCAGGCATGCTCTAGGCATGCCCCCTGACTTCTGGTCTGGGCCACTGCAGGCATATGGCTTCATTTCTGGAATCAAAAGTGAATGTCTGTTCATTTGCTTATCTGTTCAATCTATGCAGCTTAGACTAACCTGCAGAGACTGAATCGATTCAGCCTCAGACTTTTTGATTGTTTGGACTTATTAGAAATGCTCATTCTCCATAATTTAATGCATTCTATAAAGGGAAGCAGGCAGACCTGATTGTAGTGTTGCTGCCCCTTCACCTCTGTTAAAACAACACCTCTTCCTGGTCTAAAGAGGCTACACTCCATGCACAGAATTTGTCACTTCTCATACTGTGAATTGGAAAACAGCAAACTCTTCTTGTGCCCCAAGTAGCTGATGTCTTATAAAGATGTAAAGGCACTTTTTCTTATGAAACACTTGCATTGCTGAATAGAGATTGTTAATTCAGTTTATTCAACCTCTGTGCAATGAGTAGATTGTTGACAGCATCACTTCAGAATGTAATACCTCAATGTCTGTAAACTACGTCCCTGCTGCTGATGTTTGGGAATGTTTGCAATAATAAATATCTTGCCAGCTAAATAATTAAAATATTGCTGTTTCTCTCAGGAGCTTAGTTAATAGATTGCTGAACACCAATTGTAAACTAGCAATCCCTCTGCCAGGGTACAAAATCTGCTGTATTTTCCTAATTTATTCAGGATGTCTGGAGTTTCCAGACTGACTATAATATCACAAATCACATGAAGGATGAAATTTTGTTTGCCATTGATCTGTGTATCTTTTAGTACCATTGCAAGAGATCAAATATTCATCTTCCTTCTCATTACCTCCATTTGTATGATGTGAGTTCATTGCCTTAACTGATTTGATTAAACATTCAAAATACATTTTGAAAAAAGGAAAAATGAGACTAGTCTTATTTTCATACGTAAACATTGAATTTTCATGTCTGGATCTCGAGCGTCTCCTAGAGAGCCATGGCTGTTCTTCTGAGGAATCTCAGGGGTGTCCCACCTTTCTTTTTCCCAGCCAGGTGACTGAAAACAAACTTTGGAAACAGATGGCACTTGAACAGTAAGAGGGGCAAGAGTGTGCCCAAAATGAAAGAACTGGCAATCAAATATCTTGTTTAGATAAGTCTCCACAAAGGGCAAAGTGTAGTGCAGGAAATGCAGCCCAGAGATGGGGAAAGAACAAGTGCTGGGAAAGGAATAATTCTCACAGGTTGCAACTGAACAATATTCTACAGTAACAACCATCACACACAACCTATGTCTTTCAGGCTGGGAAATACGGGAGCCAAGAGGGCATGACAAGGAATGTGGTACCTCTTTAGGTCTATGAGGGGAAACAATCAAATAGGCAAATTTAAACCAGCGAGGGGTAATTAACAGAGAACACAATTAACCAAAAGAACAATCAAGGGAAGTCTCTTCAAATCAACTGTGCTTTTCTGGGAGCTATGTTTTACCCACACAGAAGTTACTGGGCTCAATACCAGGGCATCAGGGCTCTGACATATGAGAGCTCAAACTAAATGATTATAACAGCCTCTTCTGGCCTTCAAAATCTGTGTAAGATTAATGTTGTTGTAACTCAGGTCTGAAGAAAATGAAGTGGTAACCATTTTGTCACTTGTAGCAATGAAAAAGTAAAAATAATTATTAATCACTTTTCAAAACAAGGACATACCACTATTGTAACAGTGCTAGGGGTTGACCAGGAAAGAGATCATGGTTAAAACGCTCCTCCACTCCCAGACTTAAGTCTTTTTTGTCTGGGATTGGCCAGCTGCTTGGTGATGTGGGATCATGACTGTTGCTTTGGTTTGGGGAAACCTGTGGCTAATCCTGGAATCGTGGGTAGCAGAATCAAACTCAGTCAGCGCTATGCCAAAGCTAATTAATTACGCTTCAATGTGATCTGCTTGCATTAGGTGCAATGGCTCATGAATGTAGCGTGCTTATCCATTTTTGTTGAAAAGTGGAGCTACTAGCCCAGGTGCAGTATTTTATGAGTACAGTCCAGCTGATTCTGGTTCAGGCTACCTCCTGAATGGGATGCAGTACAGCTCTGTTCATGAAATAATTTGTCATGGCTAACTGGCACTGCCTCTCAGCTAATTAGCCCACTCCTGAGGTGGCTACATTAACTGAAGGCAGAAATGGTATAAATGACTACTTCTAGATGCCTGCAAGTTGCCTTGGGTGCATCTCAGATCTTGCTTTCAAACTGGTGCATTTTCATTTGAAGATGTGAGAAAAGAGGAGGCTGCACAAAGGGTTCAAGATTTCTAGACCCTCCCATGAGAGGATCTAGAACAGCACTTCTCAACCTTTTTTGTATCAGGACCCCTTTGTAAGTATTGATGGCCAGTCCCAACCCTAGTGGTCCCCCAACCCCACTGTGTGTGGGGCAGCAGGGGTAGGGATGGATGGGGGGCGGTCCCCAAGCAGCCCCTTGTAGGCTGGAGCTCTGCCAGTCTGCAAGGGAAAAGCCATGGTTTCCTACATTTTTCTCTTTTAAAGGAGAATCAATTTTTTAAAGTTCGTTGATACATTTTTTAAGTTTCTTGTGACCCGCTTTTGGGCCGTGACTCACGGATTGAGAAATGCTGATCTAGAAGGCAAACCTATAGATAAGAGGGGAATGGCTGGAAGCCTGGATGGATCTAGGATTTTGAAAAGAGGGGTGCAAGTGGTGTAGTGCATCATCCCATAAAGCAGTATGTATCTTTCTTCCATTAAAAGGAAAAGCTGGGCTAATATGCTAGGGGCCTAGGGCTAAATTATTCATTTTAGGATCTAAACAAAAACAAATACAGCTGAGACTGGACCTCCCACAGTGCAGGGAGGCACCTGGTGCCAGATTTACCTCTCCATCTTGATCACAAACAAAACTGCACCTTGTATTGCCATGAGTCCCTCAAACACTCTACTATAGCCCCAAAGTGCACCTCACTGCCCTTTTTATGCAATGCCCCTGACACCTCACTTGCCGCCCCCTCCGTTCCACTCTGTCCCCTGTTTATCTCCCATATCTCCATGCTCAGCCCCACCCCATCATGCCCCAAACCCATCAGACCCCACCATCCCTCCCCAGCCCCTCTGAGCATTCAAACCTCACTGTAATCCCTCACACCCCTGGCCCCCCTCACCCACACCCCTGTTTGCTGCCAACCTCCCTCGCATCCCATTTTACACCCCCCTTCCCCATCCCCAGACCCCATCTTCTTTTGACACCTCCTCGCTCCTCTTTACTCCAAATGCCTCTATCCCACAGACACCCTCTATCCAGCCCCTCATGGTCCTGGGGAGCCCTTTCCCTTTAAAAGCCCTCCCAAACAGAGCCACTGCATTGGCATGACTGGAATCCAGGGGGTAAATGCTACTGCCACTTGCCCCCCCCCACCCTGATTTGGGGTCTTCCATCACTGTTGGTGACTACAATCAGTGGCAGAGATAAAGGCAGCTAGGCAGTGGTGGAGTTCATCCCTTGGGTTCTAGAGCTGTGACAACACTGCGGCTCTGACAGCTCTGCCAGGAGCCAGACCTGTTGCCGGAGGTGGTTTGTCTGGCTCATGAGAAGCCCCACAGTTTAGGTCTGATCCACAAGGTGTGCATCACTCAGGCCTGTCCCAGAGCTGTCTATGCCACCTAATTTGAAGGTTTAGGAGTGTGCAGAGTGGGTAGGGCTTTATTTTTAGTTGCATTTGCAGAAGGGCCAGGCTGGCTTTGACTAGTAAAATGAAGGTTCAGAGGGACTGGTTACTCTCTACAAATACAAAGGAGATAAACATAAAGGAGGGAAAACCAGTATTTAGGAGGATACAATGTTAGCATACAAGCCTTCAGTTTTATGAATAAATTTAGGCTGGAAATGAGTAGGTTTCTAATCATCAGAGGAATGAGCGTCTAGAAACTTAGCAGTAAGAAGGGACAAAAATCCAAACTAGTGCTAAGAAGATGGAGCATGATTAGCGTAAGAAAGGGATTGTGCAATATGTGCAGGACTCAGTAACCCAGGAGATCATTTGTGCTCTTATGTTCCTATGAAATTAGATTAATCTTTAGTGCAGAGGTAGAGTGGGAGGGACATAACATACAGGTCTTGTATCTGTAGAGCTATACACCACTACTCAGGAAATGATGATGCAGATCAGGGCTGTCCAATTTGTGGCCTGTGAAGGGCTGCACATGGCCTGCAAGGGCTTAACTTGTGGCTTACAGGCCCTGGTAGCTGTCTCTACTGTTACATGGTGGGGGAAAGGCCTGAGAATCTGTGCACCACCTCTGCAGCTCATGTGGTGGCCATGGAAGCCCACGTGCTACTACAGCAGCAGAGCCACCCCCGCCACATATGACCCATCCAGTATACACCCCAAGCTGCAGCAAAGTTAGATAGCCCTGACCCAGATTGTTGGAAACTGATGCTAGATCTGGATCTGACTTTTTTCGTAAAGCTGGAAAAGTCAGATCCAGATCATCAAGGGGTTGCACTTAACTCTTGTACGTATGTATGTATAAACTACATAGGAAAAATATGTATTTCTGGACTAAATGAGAAGGTGCAGATTTCTCTCTTTGTTCCTTGTTCTTATGTACCCCTCCCATCCCATCACTGGGTTATCAATAAATGCCAGGCAGGTAGGGAGGTCTCAAGTGATCTTCAAAAGACAGTACTGGCTTTTGCTAAACTAAGGGTGTCAAAGATATGGTCTGTGGGCCCCATCATCTAGCCCCTGGGTGTTGCTCCTTGAAAAGGCATCTCCTGCCTGACTCCCCTGCACAAACTATTGGAAGAGCTGGGGAAATAATGATGTAAAGTGGTGTTCACTTGAATGCCAAATGGCTGGTGATTTAATCATGTTGATTTGTTAATATTCACATGTAAACTAGCTTTTGTTCACATTGGTTCTCTGGGGATTGGCTATCCCTCATATGACTACCCATATTAATATGCAAACAAAATTCACAGTTTATTCTCCTGTCTAAAAAGAAGCAGAAACAATAATATGATATAGGTGACCAGCTAATTACAATGAATAATAGGGGGCAAATGAAATAAGGTTAATATGGTCAACTACTCATAAGTGTCTGAACATTTCAGGAGAATGAATAAATCGGCCAAAATCTAAGTTCATGGATAATGCACACATGAAAAAATCCTAAATTAAGAAGATTAAATTATCCACAGTGAATAATTTAAGCAGTTCTGATAATTACCTTTTTACGTATGGTTGGTCATCCACTTCACATTGATCTTATTAGCTCAAAGATGTAAACTGGGTAGGATAATACTTAACATCCCTCATTATATAAGGCATAACTTTTGTTTGTAAGCTGTAGCCAGTGTTAGGGCGAGTTGTCATGAAAGCAAAAATGTTGTTGTTACTATACCTTTATTGTACTTCTTGGAGGAAGACTTCTTTTTTGGATGGATGTGACCTCAGGAGGTCATCTAGTGCAACTCCCTGCTAAGGCAGGACCATCCCCTATTAGATCATTCCAGCCAGCGCTTTGTCAAACCAGGCTGTAAAAACCTCCAGGCTAGGTACAAACAACTCGCAGAAGTTTCCAGATCACAAGCCCTGGTTCTCTTGGGGCACTTCGGTCACACTGACATTTGCTGGGAGGGCAATACAGCAGCACACAGGCAATCCAGGAAGTTTTTGGAGAGTGTTGGAGAGACCACCTAGGGGTCATGCTCTTCTTGATGTACTGTTCACAAACAGGGAAAAATTGGTGGGGGATGTAGAAGTGGATGGCAACTTGGGTAGCAGTGACCACAAGATGATCCAGTTCAGGTTTCTGACAAAAGAAAGAAAGGAGAGCAACTCCCTTGGGAACTGATGGGCAGGATCCCCTGGGAAGCCAGTCTGAGGGGGAAAGGAGTCTAGGACAGCTGGCTTTATTTTAAATAAGCCTTACTGAGGGCACAGGAACAAACCATCCCAATGTGCAGGAAGAATAGCAAATGTGGCCAGCAACCAGATTGGCTTAGCAGAGAACTCTTTGGTGAGCTTAAACACAAAAAGAAAGCTTGTAAGTAGAAGCTTTGACAAACAACTAGGGAGATATATAAGAGTATTGCTCAGGCATGCAGGGATGAAGTCAAGAAGGCCAAAGTGCAGTTGGAGTTGCAGCTAGCAAGGGACATGAAGGGTAACAAGAAGGGTTTCTACAAGTATGTTAGCAACAAAAGGAAGGTCAGGGAAAGTGTGGGCCCCTTACTGAATGGGGGAGGCAACCTAATGACAGATAATGAGGAGAAGGCTAAAGTATTCAATGCCTATTTTGCCTCAGTCTTCACAGGCAAGGTCAGCACCCAGACTAGTGCGCTGGGCAGCAGAGTTTGGGGAGCAGGTGAGCAGCCAAAAGTGGTAAAAGAATAGATTAGGGAGTATTTAGAAAATCTGGACATATACAAGTCGATGGGGCCAGATGGGATACACCCAAGGGTGCTGAGTGAGTTGGCTGATGTGACTGCAGATAAACTGGCCATCATCTTTGAAAACTCATGGTGATCAGGAGAGGTCCCAGATGACTGGAAACGGGCAAACATAGTGTTCATAACTAAGAAAGGGAAAAAGGAGGATCCAGGGAACTACAGACCACTCAACCTCACTCAGTCCCTGCAAAAATCATGGAGCAGGTCCTCAAGGAAGCCATTTTTAAACACTTGGAGGAGAAGCTAATTAGGAACAGTCAGCATGGATTCGCCAAGGGCAAGTCATGCTTGACCAACCTGATTGCCTGCTATGATGAGATAACTGGCTCTGTGGATGAGGGGAAAGCAGTGGACATAATATACCTTGACTTTAGCAAAGCTTTTGATACTGTCTTCCACAGCATTCTTGCAAGCAAGCTAAGGAAGTATGGGTTAGATGAATGGACTGTAAGGTGGATAGAAAGCTGGCTGGATTGTCAGGCTCAACAGGTAGTAATCAGTGGCTCAATGTCTAGCTGGCAGCCGGTATCAAGTGGAGTACCCCAGGGGTCAGTCCTGGGGCTGGTTTTGTTCAATATCTTCATTAATGATCTGGAAGGCGGGATGGATTACACCCTCAGCAAGTTCGTGGATGACACCAAGCTGGAGGGGAGGGGTAGTAGATAGACTGGAGGGTAGGGCTAGGATTCAGAGTGACCAGACAAATTGAAGGATTGGGCCAAAAGAAATCTCGTGTGGTTCAGCAAGGACAAGTGTAAAGTCCTGCACTTAGGATGGAACAATCGCATACACCAGTACAGGCTGGGGACTGACTGTTTAAGCAGCAGCTCTATAGAAAAGGAACTAGGGGTTACAGTGGACAATAAGATAGATAAGAGTCAGCAGTGTGCCCTTGTTACCAAGAAGGCTAATATCATACTGGGATGCTTTAGTAGGAGCATTGTCAGCAGATCAAGGAAAATAATTATTTTGCTCCATTGAAGCCACATCTGGAGTACTGTGTCAAGTTTTGGGGCCTCCATTATAGAAACGATGTGGACAAGTTGGAAAGAGTCCAGCGGAGAGCAACAAAAATGGTTCAGGGGCTGGGGCACATGACTTCTGAGGAGAAGCTGAGGGAAATGGATGTGTTTAGTCTAGAGAAGAGAAGACTGAGAGGGGATTTGATAGCAGCCTTTAACTACCTGAAGGATGGCTCAAAAAAGGATGGAGCTAGACTGTTCTCAGTGGTGACAGATGACAGGACAAGAAGACATGGTCTCAAGTTGCAGCAGGGGAGGTTTAGGTTGGATATTCGGGAAAGCTTCCTCATTCAGAGGGTGGTGAAGCACTGGGCAGGCTACCCAGAGAGGTGATGGAACCTCCATCCTTGGTGCTAGGGACAGAAGTTACACAGAAACTGGTTTAAGTGATCAGAAACTGGTTTAAATCTGTAACTGAACATAATTTCAGTGCATGTAAACCAGTTTCAAAATGGCCGAAACTGGTTTAAGATAAACCTGGTTGAACCCAGCAGTCTTTCCTGCCTATGCAGGGGGTCGGACTCGATGATCTATTGAGGTCCCTTCTGACCTGAACATGTATGAATGTAGCATCAGACTTAACTGATTTGGGTCCAACTGGTTTATGGAACTTCTGTCCCAGAGCCTTTCCTGGTTTAAGTTAAATCAGACTCTCCCAGCATCCCAGCATGCTTTTCAGCCCTGAGCTGGGCTGGCTGCTCCAGAGAGCAGGGCTGGGCCGGCCCCTCTCCTCACTAGCCAGGAGAGAGCAGCGTCTGCTTAGCTTTCCCCTGCCCCACCCTCCCCTGTCTTGCTGCTCAGGCAGGGATCCCCCCTCTCCCACAACAGGGACCCCAGCTGCATGGACCCCAACTCCCAATGATAGCTAATGCTGAGAGCTGTCTATGTGTGTGTCTCTCCAAGTTCACTGGAACAAAGGCAGACAGGACAGTGTTCACTTAAGGCTTTTTGGAACTAATCAGCAGGTCACCTGGTAATGTTCCTCCATTCCTTCCTTGGAAAAAGCTGTTTAAGAAGAGCTTGAACTAATGATGTTTTCTTGATGGGGTGATAAACTGCCTGCTGACATGCTTGCTTCAAAGGCTGCAATCTGTCAATGTTCAAGAGGGGACAGAGAGAGGTGTGAGGAATGGCCTGCTTTGCAATGCATGGGACCTGTGAGTGCCATAGTTTGCTGCAGACAGAATGAAGAAGCAGAGAAAGGGAGATTGAAAAGTTCAGTATCATCAGTAGATACATGCACTGCACACAAGCAGTCCTTCCTCCCCCCACCTTCCCTTTGTCTCAGAATGCTAGCCAGGAGCCAGGGTCTGGCAACACTCCCACCCCTTGAGCAGCGAGCCTCTAAAAGCCTGGCAAGGGCTGCTTACCCCTCCCCCTCCAGGCACACCCCAGCTGGGGACTGTGTAGGCCAAGGTGGGGGTTTAAACCCCTCCCTAATCATAGCATCCTTCCAGGGCCTGACCACCTCCCCCCTCAGCTCAGCACTATAGAAAAGAAGGGAGGGATGCTGTAATGCCCCCCTGGCTTCTAGCTAGAGCCACTGCAGGCATGTGCCTGCATTTCCTGAATCAAAAGTGAATGGAAACAGAATGTGTATCCACTTGCAAGTTATAGATTCATAGAAGTAGGGTCAAAAGGGACCTTGTAGATCATCAAGTCCGACCCCCTGCCCTGGGCAGGAGAGAAAACCGGGCTCAAATGACTCCAGCCAGGTAGACATAAAGCCTCCTCTTAAAGACCCCCAGGGTAGGAGCCATCACCACTTCCCTTGGAACTTGGTTCCAGATCCTAGCTGCCCTGACTCTGAAGTAGTGCTTTCAGATGTCTAGTCTAAACCTACTCTCTAACAATTTGTGGCCGTTATTCCTTGTTATCCCGGGGGGTGCTCCAGGGAACAGGATCTCTCCCAAACCCTGCTGGTCCCCCTGGTGAGTTTATAGACGGCCACCAGGTCCCCCCTCAGCCTTCTCTTGTGAAGGCTGAACAGGTTAAGGTCCCGTAGCCTCTTTTTGTAGGGTCTGCCCTGCTGTCCCCGGATCATGCGGGTGGCCCTCCTCTGGACCCTCTCAATGCTGTCCACTTCCCTCCTGAAGTGCAGTGCCCAGAACTGAACACAGTACTCCAGCAGCGGCCTGACCAGTGTCGCATAGAGGGGGAGGATCACCTCCTTGGCCCTGCTTGAGATGCACCTGTGGATGTATGACAAGGTACAGTTAGCCCTATTGACCGTGACCTCATATTGTCGGCCCATGTTCATCTTGGAGTCAATAATGACTCCAAGATCTCTTTCTGCCACTGTGCTCTCAAGAAGGGAGTTTCCCAGCTTATAAGTGTGCTGCTGGTTCCCACTGCCCAAGTGCAGCACCTTGCACTTGTCAGTATTGAAACCCATCCTATTTTCATTAGCCCACCCCTGTAACTTGTCCAGGTCCTGCTGTAATCTGTCCTTCCCTACTAGCGTGCCCATCTCACCCCAAATCTTGGTATCATCAGCAAATTTAAACAGGCTGCTTTTTACCCCGTCGTCCAAGTCACTAATAAAGAAATTGAAAAGTGCGGGCCCAAGGATCGAGCCCTGGGGGACCCCACTGCCCACTTCCCTCCAGGGTGAAAAAGACCTGTCCACCACTACCCTCTGAGTAGTTCAAGCTCTGCAGATTAGACTAAACTGCAAATAATGAATCAATTCAGGCTCAGGATGTTTGAATGTTTGTCCCTAGCCTGGAGGTTTTTAAGGCCTGGTTTGACAAAGCCCTGGCTGGAATGATCTAAGTGGGGATGGTTCTGCTTTAAGCAGGGGGATGGACTAGATGACCTCCTGAGGTCCCTTCCAACCCTAATTTTCTATGATCATCTTGGGGTTTTCATGAACCATGTATTTGACTGATGTGTGTGTGTGTGGGGGGGGGGGTTGTAGCAGTTTTCATCTGTGCGTGCGTGCGTGCGTGCGTGCGTGCGTGTGTGTTATCACTTGTAATTGTGGAGTATTTGAGTTCTAGTCATAATCCAGGGTCCCACTTTGCTAGGTGTTGTACAAGCACAGAACAGAAAGAGAGATGCTGCCCCAAACAGCTCATAACATATTTATAAGACAAGAAATGACAAATGGGGAAGTAAAAAAAGATTTGAAATCCTGTTTGTGAATGGGAGATGATAGGTAAGTTTGGGACAGATTGTGAAAGGCCTTGAAAGTGAACAAGTGGCTTATATTTGTGACAGAGGCAGGGGAGCCTGTAAAGGGATATAAAAGGAAGGCTGAGGCAGTCAGTGATGTGCTAGGAAAATGATTTTGCAAGATCATTCTGCAGAAGCATGTTGCAATAACTGAGATGCACGATGAGAATTTTAGTGGGGAGATGGATAGGAAAGGCAGCTGCATCTGGGAGATACTATGCCAAAGGAATAAAAGACTTAAAGGTTTTAAGACTAAAAGGATATCTAGTTTATAGGTCTGATTGCCAGGCAGGATGGCAGTGATCAAGAAAGGAGATGGCAGTGAGAATCTGAGTCCTTTACCGTATTTCAGAAAACTTCTAGGTGGACTGCAGTCTTTGGAGGCAAAATCTCTCCCCCCACCTATCCCCTTTCCTCCCCAGCAATTCTCTAACAGGAAGCAGCAGAAAAACACTGTGGTCCTTTGTTTTTTATTTCAGAAATCAATTTGTTAATATAATGATATTGAACACTCTTGTGAGCTAGTCTCTAAAGACTGTTCCTCAGATTTCAGGTTCACTTTCTAAGTGATGCCTTTTTATGCTTTAGTATGATTATCCTTTCCGTTTCATCTTATTCCTGCTGTTTCCTCAGGATCAAGAGGAACATTTTTATTGTTGGGCAGAAATACAATTTGCAATTTGAAAATAAGTAGACAAACTTCAAGATTCGCATTTGTTAATACCAGGAATGTTTTTGTTAGCATAATTTTTTCCTCCCTCCACATGAAGTGTGTCTGAATTCTTCACTGCACACATAATGATGGTGATATCAAATTCAGCAGTGATAAATTGCACTAAGGGAGCCTTTGACAATAAGTCTGTTCTCAAACCCATTTGTGAATAACACAGGCATTGTGCTACATATGTTGACTTCAGTTGGCTACATTCCAACATCCCAAATTATGTCCTGCATGCTTGAGTTTCTCTTGTAGTTCAGGGGAAGAGGTAGAGACTGTAGCTTGGTGATCCACTGACTGCTGAGACTGTCATTTGTTTAGGGTTTGTATACAATGCAGCCCTTATCTGGTTCTAGTCTGTAGGTAATACTGTAATATTAATAATGTGATGTTTAAATTGCTGGCTGTTTTTCATCTAGGAGATGGATAGTGATGAAGTGCCTTATTTTCCTGTAAAAGCATTTCTTTTAAAGTTCAGCTGCACAATGCAAACCAGGCAGAGAGAGAACATTTGGATTGTAAATTGCTTATACATACTACAGTTCACTTGGTTGTGTTTTTGTTGCACTGGAGACCCAATTATAGAAAGACTTACCAAACCATGACCTGGAGGAGAGCTCAGCTAGGCCTTAAGAGCCTGTGTTCTAAAGCTCTTGTACTCAGATTCCTTTGAAAAGGAGAGTTAATAGTTTTGAAGTGAACTGGAAAAAGGCCTGGGCCTAATAACAGCTTAAATAAACTTCATGCATGGAAAAGGCTCCTTTTGAACTGCCACATAGCCCACCTTTCTGTCATCAACAACAAGATCAAGCAATAGAACCACAGAAGACTTGGACCCTCAGAACCAGCAGTTGGCACCTTGACTTCTGTTCTTTTTTTTTGTAACCCGGGTGCACCCAAGTAATGTGCTCCCCTCTCCAGATAGAAGGGATGAGTGACAGGCAGGAGTGCTGTGAGAGGGATCTAAAATATGCAGGCCAGATCCCTCTACTCCTTATAGAGTCAGGCCAGGACAAGAGATACTTAACTATATATAGATTTATTAATATATACAAAAATTAAAGGGAATTGATATTAATAAACATATATATACAATTTTCATATAAAACTATGGTCCTACAGATAAAGGCTGAAAGATTATAGCCCTTCAGGTAGCTCCAAGCAATGTGTTGATAATCAGTTGATTTAAAATAGACAAACAACAGGTAAGTACTAGGGGTGTGTGAAACAGGCTGTATTTGATTTAGATTCGGTTCAAGTCGGGGACAGCGGTTCGATTAATTGATTTGGATCACTGTCCCTGATTCGATTTGGCTGAATCTGAATCTGAAGATTCGATGCTGATTCAGAGATTCAGCGATTCAGCCATAGGCACAACTTTAAATGTTTTTTCTACATACCTCGAGGTACCAGGTGCAGCTCGTGAACACTGTGATGGTGGGGCAGATGGAGCATCCCACAGGGGGGGGAGGCTCCTGCATGCTCAGCAAACCCAGAAGTGGATCAGAAGTACTGGCCAAGAGGGATGATCTAGTCAGCGACCTAAGAATTGAAGGAAATCTGGGAGACACTGACCACAAGCTGATCACTTTCATTATCTACCGCAAAGCTGGCAAGTCAGTCAGCGATGCAGGAGTCCTCAACTTTAGTAAAACTGACTTTGATAAGCTCAGGAGGCTTGTTGTTGAAGTGCTAAGGGACCATGACTTGACAGAGAGGGGAGTTCAGGATGAGTGGCTGCTCCTTAAGGGAGCGATCCTGAAAGCACAAGCAATATCCATCCTGTTTCAGAGGAAAGGTAGCAAAAGGGCACAGCAACCCCCCTGGCTCTGCAGGGAACTTGTGGACCTCCTGCATCTAAAAAGAGAGGCTTATAAAGGATGGAAGACTGGAATCACCACAAAGGATGAGTATTCTGCACTGGTCCAGACCTGTAGGGAGCAAACCAGGAAAGCCAAGGCTTCAACTGAACTCCAACTGGCTACACGTATCAAGAGCAATAAAAAGTCCTTTTTCAGATATGTGGGGAGTTGTAAGAAAAGCGAGGGTAACATTGGACCCCGGCTAAACCAAATGGGACAGCCAACACCCAGGAAAAAGCCAACCTGCTTAATGGGTGTTTTGCGTCGGTTTTTCACCAGTCCAAAGGGACCGCACTACCTAACACAATGCAGGATGGCCAGGGTGAGGGTGAATTTATACCCTACATTGGTGTAAACCATGTAAAGGAACATTTTGAGAGGCTGGACACCTTCAAGTCAGCTGGTCCTGACAGTTTGCACCCCAGGGTGCTTAAGGAGCTGGCAGGCATCATAGCCTAGCCACTGGCAAGGATCTTTGTGAACTCGTGTTACTCAGGTGAAGTGGCTGAAGATTGGAAGAAGGCCAATGTGTTGCCTATCTTCAAGAAAGGGAGGAAAGTAGATCCAGAGAACTACAGGCCCATCAGCCTGACCTCTATCCCTGGAAAGATCTTGGAAAAAATTATAAAAGAGACCATTCTTGACAAACTGGCTGATGGCAACATCCTGAGGGACAGCTAGCATGGGTTTGTTGTGGGTAGGTCTTGCCTGACCAATCTCATCTCCTCCAATCTCATCTCCTTTTATGACTGAGGCCCAGGTTCCTGCCTGGGACCAGCCGTGCACTGAGCATGCACGGGAGTCCTGGCCGTGTGCCAGGAAAGGGTGGACCTGAGCTGCCTTAAGCAGCTCCCAGGGTCAGGGTCCCACTGGACCATGCCACGCTGCACTGCTGGATCTGGGTTTCCAGCCCCATGCAGTTCCCAGGGTCTTGGGCTCTGTGCACTGCTGTATGCACTGAGGGCCTGGCCGCATGCCGGGGGTTGCAGACCCAAGCTGCTTCGTGCAGCTCCTAGGGTCTTGGGCTCTGTGCACTGCTGCATGCACTGAGGTCCCGGCCTCACACAGGGGGTTGCAGACCCAAGCTGCCTTGTGCCGCTTCCAGGGTTTGGGCTCCATGCGCTGGCTTGTACACTGGGTCCCTGCCCTCACACCAGGGATTGCAGACTTGAGCTACCTTGAATGGCTCCCAGGGTCTCTGCTCCATGCACTGCTCAATGCACCGACACCGTGTTCCCCGCAGTGGAGCCAGAGACACAGCCGCTCACCGCTCCTGCTCATGAAGAGGCATCTCTTCAGGGCATTGGTTCTGCCCACGGGCCAGCTTACACCAGCTCTTCTTTGCAATCCTCTTCTCTGTCCCTTGATGTGTCTGCCACATGCTGGGCATGCAGCTCCTTTTATTCACTGTGGAGGCTCCGCCCCAGAGTGTTGTCGAACCTGCATAGAGCAGGCTATAACCAGACCTGGGGTTCTCCTCTCCCCCGGCCCCACACCCCAGGCAGGGGCACACCAATTCCCTTCCCAATGTTGCCTGATTGGTGTACGTGCTCCATCAATCACAATGAAGAATTTCTGAGTCGGGGCGTGCCGGGCTGTATCGGTAAGTCAGCCACATTTCTAACTTAATTCTTAGCTTCTGTCCATGGTAGGTTGCCAGGTTCCTAAACAGTGTAGCATCTGCATGAATAGCAGACTTTAGCAAACTCAGGGAACTAGTGGGCAGGATTCTTTGGAAAGCAAGTCTGGGGAGGTGGGGAGCGGGGCAGGGAATGGGGGAAGGAGTCCAGGAGAGTTGGCTGCACTTTTAAGGCACAGGAGCAAGATATTCCAATCCAACGGTAAACTGGGAAGTGCAACAGTAGGCCAGCCTGGCTAGACAGCAGTCTATTCAATGAACTGAAATTCAAAAAAGATGCTATAAAAAGTAGAAAATTGGTCATAGTATCAGGGAAGAGTATAAGAGTATCATATGGGTGTGCAGGGAGAAAATTAGGAAGGTTCAAGGCACAATTTGAGGTTCAACTGGCCAGGGACAGGTAGAATACCTTTTTATTGCTTTAAATATGTCAAAAGTAAGAGGAAGATTCTTCTTCAGCAATCCCTCACAGTCAAGGATGATTGCCTTCCATGATTTAAAGACACCATAGAGGAAGAGAAAGATTTAAGACACCACAGATCCCTTACGAACATGTTATGGAGGATACAGAGAAGGCTGAAGTATTTGATGCCTTTTTTACTTCAGCCTTCAGAAATAGGGACAACTATCAGATGATGAGTGCAGTTAGCAGAAAAGATGGGGAAGGAGACAAGCAGTTTAGAGTAATGGCAGAACAGGTTAGATGTTTTTAAGCTGGCAGAGCCAGATGAGGTGCTCCCTAGGATACTTGGCTGAGGTAATTTCAGATCCATTAGTTATCCTTTTTTTGAGAACTTGTGGAGATTGTGGGAGGTCCCATATGATTGGAAAAGGGCCAATCTTTAAGAAATGGAAGAAGGAGAATCTGGGGAATTACAGACTAGTCAGCTTGACCTTGATACCTGGAAAGATCATGGAGCAGGTTCTCAAGAAATCTCTTGTGAAATGCCTAGAGGAGAACAATGTGATCAGGAACAGCCAGCATAGATTCACCAAGAGGAAGTTGCATCTGACCAACCTGATTTCTGTCTATGATAAGATGACAGGCTCTTTTGTTGGGGGGAGAACAGATGATGCGATACACCGTGACTGTAGCAAGGCTTCTGACATGGTTTCCCACAACATTCTCATTAACAAGCTAAGGAAATACATACAGAGCATGGCTGTTCCTGCCTGTCCTGGGCATGGGAGGAGCCCCAGAATTGTTCCAGCTGTGGGATGCATGGAGCAGCTGCATGGGGTGCAGGGCTCAGTTGGGGCACTGATGGTGGGGGTAGTTTTTCTCTTCCTGCACCTGCTCCCTCCTGTCTCCACTCTGGCTGGGGAACATGAATGGAAGAAGGAGCTTGTCCCTGTCACTGCTGTTCCTAGCTGACACAGGCACAGAGGGAGCCCTAGAACTGCTCCTGCCCCAGTCCAGCCAGAGGCTGCAGCAACCGACTGTGTGGGCTGTGGGTTTGGCAGAAGATAGTGGTATAAGTGCACAGGTTCCTCCACAGGGGCATGCAGGGAGCAAGTGCTGGAAGGAAAAACCTGTATACCTGCTCAGAAGCAGTTCTGGGGCTTCTCCCATGCCTGGATCAGCTGGAGATAGTGGCAGTAGTGGGCAGGTCCCTCCCCTTTTCTGCTCCTGCTCCCTACCGGGCTTCGCGTGTGTTCCCTCATTTGCCCAGGGGCTCCAGCCACATCTCCCCTGCCCCACCGCCCATTCCCACTGTGGTTTGATGGGTGGTGTACTGCACCCTCATTAGTAAATCGTAAATCTGCCTATAGCCATTTCTGAACCTACATCTATAGGCAAGCTCCACTGTAATGTAACACTGATTTCAGGTGGTATGTAGATACGATGAAATAAAAAATGTGTAAACTTAAAGGATAAAAGACCCTTTCCAGAACTACATAAACACACTATTTAGAAGTTCCTAATAGGGAAGAAGTTGGCTGAAAGGCCATCCTTTTTAATGATCTGTATTTCAGGCCTCGTGAAACTAAATTAAAAAGAAAAAGGAGGCTCATTAAATGTAGTGCTCTCTTTCTTTTGTTAGAGAATCTGCAGGTACAAGCTGAGTGTAAACAATGGAGACATTGTTGATCAAAACCCAGTGAGACTGGAAGTTAATCTGTGCCATTTCCTTGTACACATGGAGATCAATTGAACAAGTAGTTTCACCATCTCTTGGACAATTAGCTCAGAAATAATCAGAGAAGACATGTTTAGCTGTTGCCAAGCATCTGCATGCTACAGATACAAATGGCAACTAACTGACTACTGTCATTTTCAAAACAATATGATTACCCCACATAGTAATGAAGCAAATTAATCTGCTGCCTAGTAAATGGCTTTTGTTAAAATAACAATCAGTCAAAATTATGGATGTATTTATGAGCACACAGGCATTTATGGAGGTTTAGCTTATGAATCAATGTTTATTCTTTCAAATAAAATATTAGAGTATTATTTATGAATCTATAGCTGTATTTGCATGAATGTCACAAAAAAATGGAGCCACATTTAGTGATGATAGGCTCTAGGTGAATACTGCTTTGTCTTTCCGATTTGGAATGCTTATTGCTAAGAGAGCAAAAGGGTGAATTTATGTTGTAGGAGAATCTACTGACAGCATAGGATGAAGTGTGCTAGCTTTCCTTCTGGCTTTTTTTGTGGGGGGGGATTGGAAAAATGACTTTTTACTCCCTAAATTTCCCTGAGTAACTGCTGTGTAACTACAGCCACTAATGTCATTGAGTTCTGAATTTGGACAGTGCTTTGAAATTAAGGCTTTTTGTTCTAGAATAACATGTGGCTCCTCTCTTGAACAGGCCACTCCTTCAGATCTCTTAGGATCGTGCTCCCACGCCTGTTTCTGGGCTCCCAATGTTCTGATACCTTTTAAATTACCTGAGGTATATCTACATAGCAAACTTACTGTGCCAGGCAACAGTACCTGCAGGTATGTTGCACTGATCTGCATTGGCTCTCTTAAATTAGTAGCAGGTGTATCTACATGACACTTCCTTCAGGCAAACAGGCACTGCAGAGTGACAGTGAGAATCAGCAACCCTCACCACCATGCTAATTAGCCCATCTACAGCACTATACTGATGTGGTTATGCTGCTTCTAATTTAGGAGACAGCCTGTATAGATAGGAGAGGCCTATTTTAAAGGGCATGGCTGCCAGGAATAAATTATCTTGCAGTCATGGCTTTGGAGTCCCCAAATTATAGAATGACAGGGATGTTATCAGAGAGTATTGAAGAGATGGTAGCATCTAATGATTGAGCTTAAAGCTATGAACTCAGTGTTTTCTTACTAAGTTTTCGAAGGGAGGAGTCCAGAGGATCACAGTTCATAAAGAAGAAGTGGGATTAACTAGGAATTCATTGGCCCCAGGATATTAGGTGACAATGGAAGCCATGACAAAGGCACCACATGTGCAGTCAGAGGTAAAAATAGGGGGTTGGGAGGCATCCACGCCAGAAGACTGCTTTGCTTTAATGTGAAGAGTATCTTGGTAAAAAGAAGAGCGAGTGACCATAATGGTGGAATACAGCTCAGAATCCTTGCAGGAGGGGGCAAACTGAAAATAATCCACCACAAAAATATTTAACTATAAACAGAAATGAGAAGCTAGCTGGAAGGTAACTTAAAAGGCACAGTCAAGAGTGTAAAATGCCTATAGGCAGCATAGAGACTATTTAAGCATACCATATTAAATACTCAGAGTAAATGTACACAAAAGCAAAAAGACACTAATGCTTCCTCCCTCCCCACCTCCTGGAATGTTTTAATAGCAGAGTCAAGGAGGCTATGAGTGATAAGGAAGGAAATTGAAGGAACTGAGGGAAATCAAGGATTCTCAAATTGTCAAGTCAAATGTAAAACCTCAGGAAGGCAGGCCTGAAGAATTTGAGGTGCATCTTGCTAAAGATATTAAAGTTAATAATAATATTTTATTAACTACAGCAGAAACACAAAGTCTGCCAGAAAGTCAGAACAGCCATTAGCTAACCAGGCTGTAAAAGGGAAGATAAAGCCTTAGCAAAGAAGATAAATGAATTCTTTATTTTAGTATTTTCTGTAGAGGATTGTGGGGTGATTCCTGCATCAGATGCTGCTTGTTAGGGAATAAATATGAAGAATTAGGTGAAATGGGTATAGTACACAGTAATGAGTCAGCTTGACCAAATAATATTCACCCAGGAGTCCTGAAAGAACTCCAGTATGACATTGCAGAGCAGTTCAAAGAAGAACATTAACCTATTGCTAAAATCATCCATACTGCCAGAAGATTGGAGGGTTTCTAATGTAACACAAATTTTTTAAAAGGGCTTCAGAGATAACCCAGGGAACAGTTGGTTAGTTAGTTGAATGTTTCTTGTTCTCATCAATTTTGTAAAATCGATAATAAAAACATGGAATTAGCAATCGTCTATAAATATATGGTGAGGAAGAACCAATATGACTTTTGTAAAGAGAAATCGCATCTCAAGTCTGCTGGAGTTTTTTGAGGGTTTCAGTAAGCAGCTGCATATGGTGGATGTAGTTGATATAGTAAACCTGAATTTTTAAAAAAAAATTGACAGTATTCCTCAACAGTGGCTTTTGGAGAAACGAATCTGTCATAGGATCAGATGAACTAGTTTAGAAACAGGAAATAAAAGATAGGACTAAATTGCCATTTTTCACAATAGACAAAAGTAATCAGTAGGGTTGCTTAAAGAGCTGTGATGACATGTTCAGAAATTATCCAGAAAAGGGATTAATAATTAGCAAAACGGTACTCACTAAATTTGTGGATGATAAACGTTAATATGGATGCTCAGATCCACAGCTGGTGATGCAGTCTTAAAACTGAACAAAATGTGTGTGGCAGGAAAAATAGCCCAAACTCAGAGTCCCTCATTGCATAGGTATAATCAGTTAAATCTTAGGAGGGATCTTGAAGACTCTGTGGAGAGTTCTCTAAAAATATCAGTGTGGTGAATATAAATAATTCCTCATTCCCCTATCAGGGCTCTTTGTAATGCCAGCATTTCTCTTAAGATGCATTAAAGAAATCTGACATGTGGAACTGACCTAGCACTTGGTTAAATCAAGATCTGACTTCTGCTTTTCCATCCACTGCATCACCATGGTGAAGGCCTCTTGCTTCTCTATGCCTCAGTTTCTCCAACTGCAAAATGCACACTACCCCATATAAGGCAGCACTTTTTTGATTTCCATTAACTGGTTGGGGACCCTTTATGATATTATTTAAAATGGCAGTACAGCAAACCTCCTAGGGGGCTCCAGCAAATCTCGATCCTGGATGTGAAAGAGAGAAGATTTTTGCCCATAAACTATTGCTATCATTAAGCCCTGCCTTCTATGATACCCTGGGGCCTGGGCCAAAAGGTGGGCCTTGGAGTATAGTAATATTTGTCAAATGCTTTTGAGATCCTTAAATAAAATGCTGGGGTGCTAACAGCAGTGTTATTAATAAGATGTATACAGTTGAAAATTGTATACAATATCTCTTCATTTTCTTCCTCTGGCAATCTAATGAAAATAAAGTAAATGTCAAACGGTAATGCAGCATTGTACTGCAGCCTTAATAACCGGATTCTCAAATGTTAGGAAAATGCCAACTGTAGTTAGTTAGAGCACTACATATATATTAGTCACTTCCCAGTCTCTCTAGAAAGACCCAGTTGTCAGCAGTGGTTATCCTTTTTTTTTAAACAAACAAACAAGCCCTGCTTGGGGACTAATTGGTGTCTCTGGAGATAGATCAATGGTCAGCAACTGCCTAGCATCAGAATGATTCAGCTCGCGTAGGCAGGTGGCTGCTTGGACTGGGACATCACCAGTTCTCCCTGCCACGGCACAGGGAAAAATGCCTACCACTGAAGCCTCAGCTCCACAGGCTGGATTCAGTGGCTCTGCTAGCTAAATCCAGCACTTGAGCTGTAGGTTGCCAATTCCTGAGAATGAGGCCTGACATCTTGATGTTTTGAGGTCACTTTATTCCTTTCTGATAATATAACGGGGTTTTACATTTGGGCATAAATAACTCCACCTTCTTCTATGAAGGTTTCTCATAGTGCCAGAGTTTCTGTAAAGGGGCCTTAGAGAAAAGACTGATGTGCGACATTTGTGAAAGATGCCTGCAAGCTTTTGGGATGTAGGTGAAGTCACAAACATGATATGGAGACCCTTTATGGCAAGGGTTGTCAACCAGGGGTATGTGTACCCTTGGGGGTACCTGGGAAGGCCCCACTGGGTATGTGGTGGCGGTGTCAAGAAGTGGGGTACTTGGGAAGTGGCAGTGTGAGGGCGGGGCTGCTGCCGCGTGCCACTTCCCCATGCCCAGGTGCCTCTGCTTCTCCATGCCATGCATAGATGGTAGAAATGTGGGAGCTAACAAGGCTCAGCTCCCCCAAATGCGGGGCAATGGTAGGGCTGCAAGGTAGCCCAGCTGCAGGCTTCCTGCAGCTGCAGCAGGGGTGGAGAAGGGCGTGCACACAGCAGCGAGAGGGAGTGGTTCTAGGGGCTGGGGCTGGGGCTGGGGCTGGAGCAGGTGCTTGGGGTAGGGCACAGGACTGAGCTACGAGCAGCTCATCCATGGGGGTGCAGCTCCTGCTGCTATGTGCACCCCAGGAGGTACGGAGGCCATGTGCCCCTGGATCTGAGCGAGGCAGGGCAGGCTGCTGCTGCGGGCTGGGGCTGTACCAGGCTCTTCCTGGCAGGGGGTGTGGACTGTGCTGGGGAGGGCAGCAGCAGTGCTGGGAGGGGACTACAGCCACCCCAAACTTCGCTGTAGCCCACCTGCCCCCCCACCCCTAGCACTGCTGCTGCCCACCCAGGGGCGCGGGGATCCAGGGGGATCCATCCTCTCCAGCCCAGCGGTGCAGCTGAGGCTGGCCCAGCTTGGCTTGGCTCAGCTCCCTTCCTATCCCTGCTCGGTCCCAGGCTTCAGGCTTAAGATGTTTGTGGATTCACTGCTCCATCCTCCCCCTGGAAAGTCTTCAGGAGAGAGCAGAAGTGTCGATGGAATTTTAAAAAGTACCTGTTACACTATCTGGGAATGAAATGACCCTTACCAGTGCCAAGTGTTCAGTGCATAATTGCCAGTGTTCTTGTTTCTTCAATCCTTTGTTCATTCCAGTTGTAGTATTTTAAACAAGGGAGTTTCAACTACTTTCTTTGGGAGACTTTCATAGGTTAGCAAATTACAGCAAATTCGTTCCTGTTATTTAGCATTAAAAATCCCTGTTTTCATTTCATCCTAATTATCCTTTGCTAAACTCCTCTTGCCTTAAGAGTAAAACGTATTGAATATTTGGCAAGTGCTTCCTCTCAGTTTTGGTAACAGAATACTTGTACATAATGTGTGTGCATGTGTGTGCATGCACACACACACAAACAGGCTTTTGATTTTTTAAGTGAGGATTTTTATTTGTGTGTTTGTTTTTTTAAAGTGCTATCCTGTTAGTCATTTTTGTTATTATGTATTGTACTTCCTACGGTTTTGTCAATCTCCTTGAGATAGCAAAACACTGGAACAGAATGCAATACTGGAAAGGTGATTACACAAGAGCTATCATTCCTAACTTTGAGGAGGTTGCCTTTTATAGCCAGGGATACTGGTAATACATAAAAACTGTTAACTTGTTACAAGAATGGCAAATTTGCCTACATTTACATAAAGCTAGATATAGTAGTCATCATAACTACAACAACGCTTTTGAAAACATTCTCTATTTAGTGCCATAGAGTGTTCGCAATGGTATAGAACACACAAATGAAATCAGTTACTGGCCTGAAGCCTAATTAGGGTATGAGCAGACATAACACGGTGCTATAAATGCACTTGTAGTGTTGCAAAAAGTTGCTCTGCCAAATGTATTTTAATAAACTATCCTTGCATTGATAGGACATTGACAGTGTTGTTGTTCCCCACTGTACCTGCAGCAAGTTAGGATGATGCCTTTGATGTTTTTGAGCACTGTGCCCGGTAGCTGCATGAGAAGGGCGTTTGTGGACTTTTGTCCAAAATAGGCTAGATGGACACAGGATGGTCTAGATAGGGATGATCCTGCCTTTAGCAAGTGATCAGATCAGATGGCCTTCTGGGCTAGGGACAGATATTACACATAAACTGGCTTAAGTGATCAGAAACTGGTTTAAACCTGTAACAGAACAGATGTTCAGTGCACATAAATCAGTATGAAAATGGCTGAAACCAGTTTGAGATAAACCTGGTTGAATGTAGTATCAGAATTAACTGATTTGGGTCAAACTGATTTATGCAATGTCTGTCCCAGACCTCTTGCTTGTTTAAGGTAAACTGGACTCCCACAGCATCCTGGCATGGTCTCTGGGCTGGGTAGGGCTTTCTGCTCCACAGCAGGGCTGGCCCCTCCCCTCTGCTCCCTGGCTGGAGCTCTGACAGAGACTGCAGGCACAGCAGGGTCTCTGCCTGGCTTCCCCCTGCCTTAACCCCTCCTCACTGCTTGCTGCTCAAACAAGAATCCCCCCTCCCTCCCATCTCCCACCTCCCACAGCACAGACCCCAGCCCCATGGACCCTAGGTATGTGGTATGCTCATTAATGCTGAGAGGTGTCTCTGTGTGTCGCCAATATCACTGGGACAGGCAGACAGAACAGTGACCGCTTAGGGCTTTTTGGAGCTAATCAACAGATCGGCTGGTAAGCTGTTTAAGAAGAGGTTGAACTAATGAAGAGAGGCTATTGTTTTGCTGATGGGGTGAAAAACACTATTAGCCCCCTGTTGGCTTGCTTGCCTGTCAGTTTGCTGCAGACAGTATAAAGAAACAGGGAAGGAGATTGAAAAGCTCTGTTTCATCAATAGATACATGCACTACACATCCCCCCCTTGCCTCAGAATGCTAGCCCAGGGCTGGGGTCTAGAAACACTCCTGGTCCCTGAGTAGCCAGCTGGGAAAAGCCTGGGATGGTGCAGGCAGACCTCCCTAATCAGAATGTCCTACTGGGGCTTGGCCACACCCCTCTGAGCTCAGCTCCCTGCAGAAGGGAAGGGAGGGCTGCTCTAGCACCCCCAGGCTTTTAGCCTGAGCCACTGCAGGCATGTACCTGAATTTCCTGAGTCCAGAGAGAATGTCTGTCCGGTTACAAACCAGTCCATCCTAGCCAGCTTAGACTAACCTGCAAAGATTGAATCAATTTAGGCTTAGGCTTTTTGAATGTCTGTCCCTAGTCCTAAAATCGCAAGACAGAATCATAGAAAATTAGGGTTGGAAGGGACCTTGGGAGGTCATCTAGTCCAACCCCTTGCTCAAAGCAGGACCAGCCTCAATGATATCATCCCAGCTGAATTGTATCATCTTAACCAAAATGGAGTGAACTGTGGTGCAAGAGGGTGATCTGTCAGTCTCTCAGCATCCCACAATGCTCTACTCTTCTCTTGTGTCCCTTCCATCCCTGCAAGGTGGGAGGTAGGGAGAGGGGGGTGGACAATTGATGATCATAAGCACTGTCTGGGTGTCTCTTCAGGGCTGAAGAGCAGCCATGAAGAGACTCTCTACTTCCAGTCTCTCAGTTCAAGCAGGGGTGGGAAGCAAGCTATAGGTGTCTGTGAGGGGGCTGCAGCCCATGTTCTGTGTGGTTGTAAGACCAACAACTCCCCATCCTGCCCCCTGGCTGGAGAGCTCACTACCACATACCTTCATGGCAATTTCAAAGTGTTCTAGCTAGGGGGTTGAGCAGGGGGACTTACATCAGTCTAGCCCCTGGCACACGTTCATTTAAAATGGTGTGATGGGATCTGATCCCAATAACCATGCCTCCTACTATGCCACACATGCATGGCAGCATAAATGTAACATGTAGGACCTCTGTGCCTATATCACTACACTTTTGTAGTGCATCAAAATATTTATATTAAAAGCTTTTGGTACTGGTATTTGTACTTGGTACAAATATTACATCTATCCATGGCCTGAACTGTAGACATAGGATATGTAGGACTCCTAACTTATGTTAGTAATTCTTTATAATTACAGACTTTATTTGGTTTTCCTCAACTGATGCTTCACCTCCACCTTGACTTTTATGAACTTTAGAAATGTTACATTCATGTAATGGTTGCATTGTATTTTTGACCTTAAAACCTCATCTGCCTTATTTCTCCTCAACATCTTTTCCCCCTCATTGTCACTTCCTATTTCAGTTTGTCATCTTCTAAAAAAGACCAGGTACCTGAGCAATATTTTGTGAAATACAATTTGTTACAATTGTCTTACATTAGTGAAATGCTTTTCTAAAATATGCATTACCAGAGCTGTCAACTGTTAAGATTTTTCTTGAGATACCCCCACAGAATCAGGTGGGGATTCTTTTCTTTAACATGCCAATATCTGGAATCAAGGGTAAAACTCTCAGGGTTCTTTTGTTTGTTTTCAATTAAAGCATCTTTTTTGATTTTACAAAAAACTCATAGATGTGGACCATAACAGGTCCAACACCAGAATGCCAGTACAAAGAATCTACAGGTTCGGGCTGGAAATTCTCTCTGCATTGAAATCAATGGCAAAGCTTCCGTTGGGCTTGTTTCATGATTTTTTTAAATGTTTGGGCTTAGCAAGTCAGTACCATCTGCTTTATTTAGGCATTTTGGTAATAGAAAGGTTCTTTCACTTACCATTTTCATATGTTTTTGATTATTCTAAGAGGGAGATAAGATGCATGAAACCCAGCACCTCTTCAGTTCCAAGTTTCTGAACTATTCCCAGAACCCATGGCCCTTGACTTTCTGCTCTAAAACAGAATCAAAACAAAATAAATTATTTTTGTCATAATACAAATGGGGCGGGGGGGGGGGGGGTAGGAGACTTGTTTGAGCTTGCCCCAAATGCTTGGCTTCATTTTGGGTATTTAAAAATATTATAATATTAAAATACAAGAAATGTATTTAAAAAATAAAAAAGTCATTTTGAAATAGAAAATGCTGGTCCTCTCCAGCACAAAAAATAAAAGTATATCAATATTTTTTTTCTTTTTAAAGAACTTTCCAGATGAATATTTGAAATCCTCCTTTAATGTTTCACTGTCAGGATTCTGTTGCAAAGCTTCTGACCAGATCTAGTTATGTCTTTTAATAACAATTTTTGAGTAATGGGTGAAAGCACCTCTGGAAAAGTTTAACATCAAACAATTAATTTTGTGCCAGTGGAGTAGTGTAGCTCACATCAGGCTGCATGGAAGTCTAAAGTGCAATGGAGTTTTTATTTCTTTTCTGTTTTTCCTGTTATGGCTTTAGCATATTTCTCCCTGAAGGGCAGTAACTTCCCTTGTTTTTTTGGAAGCTAGGGTTTTTAAATCTAACTACAAAAAATTAATCTTTAGGCAGAAGTATTTTGAAATCTAGGAAACTTGCAGTGAATTAATGTGATAAAGTTAAGTGAAGCCTGCTTTGCCATTGTCACTGTCATTTACTGTCTAGTCTCAAACAGTAATGAATCTTTAGTGAACTTTCCCTTTCCTGTACTAACTTCCAGCTGAATTTTTTTCCTATTGCTGTACTTAAAATCTGAATTTAATTTCAAATTATGACCATCTGAAAATAATATTAGTCTTTGACCAAAACATTAAGTACCCAACTGCATAATGACCATGAAAATGGAATACTGATTAGTTGCAGAAGCTTAAGTGTCCCCTCCTGAAGCCAGTGCAGTTTTTTCTCTGGTTCAAGAAACGTGTTGTCTCTACAAACTTGGTAGCTCTTTTTGGTTTATGAAATATGTGGGGTGGCATATTGCTGTTTAACATTAAGTGTGTATGACAACAGATTGATGCCTGATCAGTGGGGGCCTGCATTTTTGGACTTTTTAAAGATGCTACCTGTATAGTGGTGCGCTGTCATTAGCACACTTTCAGTACCTTAAATAAAGCAGGTGCAAAAGGCATGTTTTCATTTAAAGTTGCAGAACTATGGCAACTTACACTAAAGCAGTATCAACCTGTTTCAGTGGCTTCCAACCTTTTCAGGATGTAGGGGTGCCCTGACCACTCTTTTGCCAGCACTGTCAGTGCTGCCTCTATTTATCTCAGGTTCTGCTGCCTGCCAATAAAATTGCCCTTCATACCTGCTACACAGCCAGCTCGTGAAGAGCTGTGGTGCCTGCACAGGCTCATGCTTCATTAAGGTTGTGATCAGCTTAAAGCAGGCAGTAGCTGGCTCATGCTATGCAGCCCTTCCCAGTTCAGCCTCTCCTACACTCCTCCCAGAAGCAGAGGCATGCAGGTGGAACTATCCCGTGCATCTGTTTCTGTTTGGAGCATGGGAGGGACTGAGCCAGAAAGCGCTACAGTTGAGTCAGCTTTTGCCTGCTTTTAGTTTGATCAGATCCCTAATGTAGTAGGAGTGCACACAGGTGGTTTTACCTGGTTGCTGCCATGATGGCACCTTTGGGGGTGTTTGCAGCACCCCATTTGAGAAACACTGATCTGTTTATTTGAGCATCTTGGATGACTTTGCAGGACTTGGATAACTTTGCCACCAATCCCTCTGTGTTGTGGATTTGGGCTCACGTGGAATGGAAATGAGTAGGTAAATTTTCTCTCAGCACTGTTCTGGTCCTGAGCTTGGCAGGAGAACAGCGTAGACAGAACGAACCACTGATTTCCACAAGTCAGGTTAGAGCTCTATCACCGTAATTGAATATAAAGGAAGGTAGAATATAATCCACTGTCCATGCTAATTGATTCAGGATTCTTGTTGAGATGAAAAGGCAGCTCAGGAAAAATTATTGCATAGACTTGGATGAACTGGAAGAGGAGGAAAACTTGGAGTAGAGATGAAACAAGGATAGAATGGAAATAGAGTAGGAGAATATCATGAGCCTCTGTTCACTCATTTCCGTCCCAACAAAGAAATAACCAAAGCTCAAGATTCAGTTCTTTCCTAATTATTTGAAAGCCAGTATATTTATACCCTACAACATTGAAATGATTTGATATTAGTGTAATATTTATAGCTAAGTACAGACATTCAAAAAGCCTGAGATGGAATTGATCTAAGTTGCATGGTTCTATGTAAGCAGCATAGTTTAGATCGGTAGCAAACAGAACACACATTTGCCCTTTTCGGGGGCAAATCTTAGACCAGGTTCCACCATTTTTAAACCCATCTAGTATCATAGTCATAGTAGCTAGGGTCAGGAAGGACCTGAACAAATCATCTAGCCTGAACCCCTGCCACAGGCAGGAATGAATGCTGGGTTCATAACACCCCAGACAGGTGATCATCCAACCTCCTCTTGAATTTGCCCAAGGTAGGGGTGAGGACCACCTCCCTGGGAAGTTGGTTCCAGATTCTGGCCACCCTAACTGTAAAATATTGCCTCCTGATCTCTAACCTAAACCTATTCTCCATCATCTTATTACCATTGTTCCTCGTCACCCCAGGTGGTGCTGGGGAGAAAAGGGCTCTGCCTATTTGCTGTTAATCCCCCCTGATGAGGTTGTAGGCAGCCACCAGGTCCCCCCTCAGCCTCCTCTTCCTGAGGCTGAACAGGTTCAGGTCCTTCAGTCTCTCCTCGTAGGGCCTGTCCTGCTGCCCTCTCACCAAGCAGGTAGCCCTCCCTCCTCTGAACCCTCTCCAGGCTGGCCACATCCCTTTGGAAGTGCAGCGCGCAGAACTGGACGCAGTACTCCAACTGTGGCCTGACCAAAGTCGCATAGAGAGGGAGTATCACCTCTCTAGACCTTTGGATGCATGACAAGGTATGGCTAGCCTTGCTGGCTGCGGTCTGACATTGGTGGCTCATGTTCATCTTGGAGTCAATAATGACTCCAAGATCCCTTTCCGCCTCTGTGCTTTCAAGAAGGGAACTCCCCAGCCTCTATGTATGGTGTGGATTCCTTCTCCCAAGGTGCAGCACCCTGCATTTGTCTATGTTGAACCCCATCCTATTCTCGTCTGCCCACTTTTGTAGTCTGTCTAAATCTAGTTGCAGCCTCTCTCTCCTTTCAAGTGTGTCCACCTCACCCAACATCTTAGTGTCATCAGCAAATTTGGACAGCGTGCTTTCCACCCCCTTGTCCAAGTTGCTGATGAAGATGTTAAACAGTGCGGGCCCGAGGACCGGGCCCTGGGGTACCCCACTACTCACATCTCGCCAGGTTGAGTACAACCCCTCCACCACTACTCTCTGGGTGCGTCCCATCAGCCAATTTTTTACCCATCCAACTGTGCAGGCATCAATACCACAGTCACTTAATTTATTAATGAGGATGGGGTGAGAGACAGTGTCAAAGGCCTTCTTAAATTCTAGAAATACTATGTCCACAGTGACACCATCATCCAAGGATTTAGTTACTTGGTCATAAAAGGCAATCAGGTTGGTCAGGCAGGACCTGCCTTTGATGAACCCATGCTGATTGCCCCTGAGCATGACCTCCCTTGCAGGCCCCCCACAGATGTGCTCCTTGATGATTCTCTCCAAGATCTTCCCAATCACCAAGGTGAGGCTTACAGGCCTATAGTTACTTGGGTCCTCCTTCCTCCCTATAGGGCACATGAGGACCCAGGCAAATTGGGACCACATTAGCCAGTTTTCAATCCCCCAGCACCTGAACAGATGACCATGAATGCTCATACAGCCAGGCCAAGGGCTCCGTGATCACCCCTGCTAGCACCCTCAACACCCTTGGGTGGAGGGCATCTGGACCTGCAGATTTAAAAATGTCTAGCCCTTCCAGAAGATCCCTAACTACATCTGTGCTGACTGAAGACCTGACAGAGCTATCCCTAAGGCTGTCTCTACCTCTGATAGGTGGGATATCCCGGTCCCTGTTCAAGAAAACAGAGGCAAAGAAACTGTTAAAAATATCAGCTTTCTTGTCTGGCGTAGCCACAAGATTACCGTTTGTGTCTTGCAGGGGCCCGATATTGCCTGGTGCTCTCTTCTTGCTCCCAATGTACTTGAAAAAGGACTTTTTGTTGTTCTTAATCCTGGAAGCTAGCCTGAGTTCCATCTCTACCTTGGCCTTCCTAATAGCCCTCCTACACTTCTGGGCCGAGGAGGTGTACTCCTCCTTGGTGATAGCTCCTCCCTTCCACTGGTTATACGCCTCCCTTTTAGTCCTCAGGCTTCACCATCCCTCATGGACTCCCATCTCCTCTACCTTCTGGGGCCTCAGTGCCTCCCCTACTAGTCTCCTAAGCTCATTGAAGTTGGCCCTCCTGAAGTCAAGGGCTTTAGCTTTGGTGTGAGCCCTTGACGCCCTGCGTTGGATAATGAAATCCAGCAGGTGATGATCGCTATTGCCCAGGTGGTCGAGGACCTGCAGTCCCTGTCACCAGGTCATCCCCCGTGGCCAGGACCAGGTCCAGCAAGGCGTTACCCCTAGTGGGGCTGTGCACTTCCTGCATAAGGTGAAGGTCCTGTAATACAGCCAGGAACCTACACGAGCGGTCAGACCTGGCTGTCTGCTCCTCCCAGCAAATGTCGGGGTAGTTTAGGTCACCTATGACAATAACAGCCCTTGACCTAACCACCTCCGTAAGCTGACTGGAGAAGTCCTGGTCTAGCTCTTCCCCCTGGTTGGGTGGTCTGTCGTAGACACCCACTGTGTGGTCCCTTTCGCTACACCCCCCCTTGTAGTTTGACCCATAGTGTCTCTGCCCGACCCTCCTCTAACCCGAAGCTAATCCTTGATGATGTGAGGTGCTCTTTGACATAGAGCACAACCTCCCCACCTTTCCTCTCTGTCCTGTCTCTTCTATATAGGATGTATCCCCGAATGCCCACTGCCCAGTCATAGGTAGGGTCCCACCAGGTTTCTGTAAGCCCTACTAAGTCTGGGTTCTTACTCACAATCAGGAGGCACAGTTCCTCCTGCTTACACCCCATACTACGAGCATTACAGTAGAGGCACCTGAGGCCTCCTGAGGGTGTACATGCCTCCCTCCCACTCCTAGGACAGTTGTGGCCCCCTACTCCCAGGACGTTGATGCTTACCTGGGCTTCCCTCCTCTTGTCACCCTGAATGCTGGTGAAGCATCCTCTCCACTTGAAGCGGCCCTTTCCCCTGGCGAAGCTAGTTTTTAAGCCCACCGTACGAGATCAGCCAATCTAGAGGAAAAGATACATCTGCCCTTACAGGACAGGTGAAGCCCATCCCACCCCAGCATGCCCTCCTTACAAAAACATGGGTTCTAATAAAAAAACCCAAAGCCTGCCTCGTGGCACCAGCTCCGAAGCTGCCGGTTAACCATGTCAATGCAGGCCTCATGACGCCTACCCCGTCTACTTACTGGGAGAATGGAGGAAATACCACCTGAGTTCCTGTCCTCTTCAGTTGGTGTCCCAAGGCCTTATAGTCCTCCATGATGTTATCCAGCTTGCCCTTGCATGCATAATTTGTACCCACATGGACCACAACCAGTGGGTAATAGTCAGAGGGCTTGATGATTTTAGGGATGGTCTCTGTGATGTTGCGAATCTTCACTCCGGGCATGCAGCAGACCTGCCATGACCAGGGCTCTGGGCAACAGATTGGACCATTGGTTCCCCTCAGGATGGAGTCCCCAATGACCAGAACGTTGTGTCTATGCGTGCTGAACTTCTGTTACGGGTATAAATCAGTTTTCAGTCACTTAGACCAATAAAAGTATAATATCTGGTACCTGGCTTAAAGGTCTAAACTACAGGGCTAATATAGACATTCAAAAAACCCAAGGTGGAACTCATTCAATCTACTCAGGTTTCTCTAAACTGTGTAGACTGAACCGGGAGTGAACAAAATGTACTTTTTCTTTGATGGGGAGGGGAGGAGGGAGGCATGCAGATGGCTGCACTAGCCAGGTCAGAAGGCAGGGGGTGTTATTGCATGCCTCCCAATGGGGCTTCTTTCCCCAGCCTTGCCCCCCACCACCAGGGCCCTGTTAGCAACAGAAGGATACCTACCTGCAGCAGTGCTTGCTTAGGTGGGAGGGGGTAGAGCTGGGCCACGGGGTGGAGGCCTCTGCTCCCCCACGACCCTGATGCTGCCCAGCTTGGCTGACAGTCTGAATGGCTCTCAGCCCTGCTCCTCCCTGCCAGTGTCACCCAATCCAGGCAAGGGGGGGGGGGGCAAGGAGGAGCAGAGCCCCTGCCCTGTGGGCCCAGCCCCATTCTTGCAGATGCAACCAAGCACAGATGGGGGCAGCCTGTGCTCCCACACCCTTCCCCCTGCCCTTCTAGGTTCATCTGACATGGGCAGGCTGGAGCAGGGCTGGGAGCCATCCTGGCTGTCAGCAGAGCTGGACAGCATCTGGGGGTAGGGAGCAAAGCCCCTCCCCACTCTCCCCGCCAGACCTGAGCAAGCACAGCTGGGAGGGGCCTCTGCTCTGCCACTGGCAGGTATAGGCAGGACACAGGGCTGGGGAGCAGAGACTTTGCTGCCTCAGTAATGTGAGAGCCCAGGGGATGCGGCCAGCCTGGCTCTACAGAGGAGACAGGACGGACCTGCAAAGGATCATGGGATGCTGGAAGACAGCAAGATAACTTGAGTTGGGAGGGGACGTGGGGCAGCAGTTCAATAGACCAGTTTAAATTAAATCAGTTAAGTCTGATACTACATCCATCCAGGTTTATATAAAACTGGTTTTGGCCATTTTGAAATTTGTTATGTACACTGAACTTCTGTTCTGTTACAGGTTTAAATCTGTTTCCAGTCACTGAAACTGGTGTATGTGTAATGTCTTTCCCTAGCTGACAGGTTCAGGATTTGTTCAGAAAGGAAAATATTTCTGTAGCTTTGACTTCTTCTTTCTTTTGAATATAAACACTATATAGTGTTTGAAGTTAGGCACTATGTTGCAAGCTGGAGAATTTTTTTAATACTTAAAACTACTCATGTTTATTAGCCACACTTTTTTGTGAAAAGATTTAAAGTAGATATAACTAAGACTGTATTTTTGATGGCAATAAGTGAACCAAATGGAACGGTCTCTTCTATCATCTTTAGCCTGTAATATTTTACCGCATAACCTCTCTGTTCTACTATTCTCTGCAAATTTCAACAGTTCTTCTAAATGAGGATTTAAAAATGTCTACCAGATTCTCTGGTGTGGCTTTATGCAATTTAAAATATTGATCTCCTCACATTTTCTGCTCCAGGCTCAAGCCATTGCACCCCACATGTTCTCAGATTTTAAATTTAGTTCTGTCATATTCCTTCTATTAATTTTTATAGAGAGCTTAACTTAACCAAATAGGGAAAACAATGGAGGGTTCATCTTAACTGAGCTGCGTTCCTTTCTACTTTGAATTAAATTGAACCAGTTAAGATCAGTCCTATTTGGGCAAAGGTGAAGAAATAGATTGGAAGTCATGCTAGAGGGAAATAATATCTTTTAAAAAATATTCTTTACATATATTAAACCTAAAATGAGTATCATGCCTCTCTAAAAGTCCAAGTAGGAAAGCATTTGTCTTAAAATCATAAAGAAGTAGGGCTGGAAGGGACCTGCAGAGTTCATTTAGTTTAACCCCCTGGCAGAATCATCCCTATCCTATATAATCCATAATCTAGATTCTACATAAGACTACCGTCAACCCTGACACAACACAGGCACTATCGCCTCCCATGTCTTGCACCTAATGCTTCTATTGATGCACCCCCAAACCACGTTTGCCTTTTGTGTGGCTGCATCACACTGCAGACTTATTGAGTCTGAGATCTACCAAGACTCCCAGATCCTTCTCCATAGTGCTGCCATCCAGCCAGGTGTCACTCATTTTATATTTGTGTTTTTGATTATTTCTCCTTAAGTGTCCATTTCTCCATCTTGCATTTGTCCACATGGAAATTCATCCTGTTACCTGTAGCCCAATTTTCTAATCTGTCGAAATCCTTCTGAATTGCACTCGCATCCTCCGTGTTCTCAGTCCTTCCTAGTTTCATGTAATCTGCAAACTTGCTCAAGCAGCTTTCTATACCAGCATCCAAATAGTTAATAAACATGTTGAATAGCACCAGGTCCAGGACAGACCTCTGTGGGACTTCACTGGAAATCTCCTGCCATTCTGACTTGGACCTATTAATAATTACCTTTTGCTTGCAGCTATTGAGCCAGTTACCTATCTACATTATAGTAGTTTTATCTAGCCCACATTTCTCCAATTTTCTTGAGAAGGTCATGTGGGACCTTGTCAAAAGCCTGGCCAAAGTCCAGATATGCTATATGCACAGCATTTCTTCATCCACCCAAGTAGTAACTTCGTCAGAGGAGATAAAGGTTGTGATTTGTTCTTTGTAAAGCCACGCTGGCTGCTTGTGACCAGCCTTTACTCCTCCAGATGCTTGCAAATGGCCTTCCTTAGGATATGCTCCAGTAACTTTCCAAGTATTGAAATGAGGCTAACTAGTCTATAGCCAGGGGTGGTGCCAGCCTCTTCCTGGTGGGGGGGCTGGGCTGGGCAGAGCCAGGAGGCTCCACCTCTCCCAGCACCACTGCCACTGCTGCCCACCTGCCCTGTGCAGCTGAGCCTGCTCTGCTCCTGCCCACTCTGAGCCCAGCCCCAGCTCAGACCCCTGCTGGAAAGAGGCTGGTGCCACCCCTGCTGAGAGCACCATGCCTTTACGGGCTGACCTGTGGAGGGCGGGCGGGCTCACCTATGCGGTTAGGTAGTGGTGGTGTTGGGAGGAGGGGCTATGTGTTGGAGGGTAAGGCAAATTTTGGGGTGGCTGTAGCCCCTGCAAGCCCCCACCCTAGCGCTGCCCATATCTGTAGCTCTCCAGGTCCTTCTTTTTGCCCTTTTTATAATAAGAATATTGCTTCATGTTGGCCCTTTCCAGTTGCATGTCATCTGCAAACTTGCTCAAGCAGCAGTATTGCATGGTAATAGTAATAACAGTGGTTAGCTGTTAAAATCTGATATAACCTTTAAAGTCTGGATGCATAGTTCATAGCAGCAAAACATTCCAGAGCTTTACCCTCTGTTTCCTTTTATGTGGGAAATTCTAAATAGCTTAGATATCAGTTCATTCCTTAAACCAGTGTTTCTCAATGGTAGGCTTTAGAATAAAAGGTAAAAGGCAAAGTGTCCTGTTTTTCTACTCCTGCATACATCTCAAGCTCAAGCATTCTCTTTCTTAACCTCTCAAAACCTGTATTAGGTAATACTATTGCTATATGATAATATATATTTACCATGAAAAATCTCTCTCTCTCTTTTTCTCATTTACTAGAAAAGGAGGAATGTTACATGTTGTTGTTGCTGTTGCTGTTATTTTGAATAAGAAGCCAACATCCTGAAAAGGATGGAAAAATACTGTTTTAAATTACACAGATACTACTCAGGCTGTTGTTGGGCAGGGCACAATTGTTGCAAGGTCCGGTACCTTGGTGAGAACAGGAGTTAGGTAGTCTGGTGCTGAGAGATGTCATTTTAAGGTTGCCAAACCTCAATAATTTTGTTGTACTTTCCTGTTAAGCATGTAATGTTATATAGCAGATATATTAATAAAAGGGCTTGGTGGCTCATAAATGGAGCTGATTGAAAAAAGCAAAATATTTTCTACCCTCAACCACATTCCCTACCCTACTTTCCCCCACCCCCTCAAAAAACCAAAACCCCAAAAACCACAAAACAAAACAAAAAACCTCTTTTGTCAAAATTTATTCTTGGACTATAAAGCCAGAAGGAACCATTGTGGTCATCTAGTGTGACACAGGCCATTAGACACTTCTGAATTAATTCTGCTTAAATTAAAGTTTATTTTCCAGAAAAACAATCAAATGGGCTTTAAAAATATCTAGTGCTGAAGAATCTACAACATGCTTTGCGAGGCTGTTTCAGTGGTTAATTACCCATGTCATTTAACACCCCCCCAACCCTTTTCTAGTCTGAATTTGTCTAACATCCGCTTCCCAATGCTGTATCTTCTTAGGCCTCTTCAGACAAACTTCTGATCCCCATGATGGGTGTGGATAGATTATAATTACATAAAACTTTAAGCTTCTCCTTGGCAAGCTAAATGGATGAGCTGTTGGAGTCTCCCACTAGAAGGCATGATTTTGGATCCTTTAAATATTCTTATTACTCTTCTCTGAACCCACTCCAATTTATCAACACACTTCTTGAATTGCTAACACTGCAACTGAACACAGTATTCCTGTAGTGCTTGCACTGGGGCCAACTATGGAGGTAATATGTTTTCTTTCAGGTCACGGATCGGTATGATTTAAGAGCCTAGGTTCCAAAAGGCTGATCCCTGCAGGCCACCTCTTCTCCCTCCCCCTCCCCCTCCCCCTCTACAACTCACCAGCTTAGTTATGATTTCCCATTTAGATTTGTACTGGAGACCTGCTAGTTAGTCAGGTGTAGTCCATTTAGTGTCTACCATGTTGATTCTTTTCATTCTAGTTTCTTAATCCAAATATCATATAGTGCAAAGTCAAACATCTGATCAAGGCTTTTATACTGCTAATATTCTCTTTTATAAATACAAATTTAGTTATTTTAGTTAATAAGCTTTTTATTCCAACTAATATATATATAATAACTTTTATTAACTCTAAAGAAAATACTGGGATACTTTGACAAGATCTGTTTCATGTAAAACCATGCTGATTGACATTAATTCTGTTAGCCTCCTTTAATTCTTTTACTAATTGGGTCTCCCATCTGCTGCTCAGTTACTTAGCCCACAATTGATGTCAGCCTGAAAGAGCTATGATTAATAGGGGTTTTCCTATTTCCCTATTTTGAATTTGACATGAGATTAGGTTTTTTCTCTTCCTTTGGAGCTCAACCTTCTCAGGCCCTGTGTTCAACGAGATTTTGAAAATCATCACTGAGGGTCCAGAGTTCCTTGGCCAGCTTTTTATTTTTATTTTTTAAAATTCCAATGTTGTTTTTTAAAAATGTGTAACTTAAGTACACATGTGATATGTATTAGGGCTATGTGAAGCTTCGGGTGGTGATTTGATTCGGAGGAGATTTGGCAGTGGCTGAATCTCCAAATCCACTGCCAAATCTCCTCCAAATCAAATCAGGGGACCAATGTAAAGGTCTGAATTGATTCAAAGCTCTCTGAATCTTCAGAAAAGATTTGGAGAGCTTTGATGATTTTGGGCAGTCCTCGGTGGTTGCAGTAGGGAGCTGCAGCCGACTCCGAGCTGGTAAGTACTAGAGATGGGGGGGCAGGGGGGCTGGGGGAGGGGACCATGGGGGAACCCCTGCCAGCCCCCTCAACCTCCCTCCACTCCCCCAGCCCCCCCATGGCAGCCCCTACCCGCCTCAGCTCCCAGTACTTAAAAAAAAAAAGCCCTGGTGCTCACTGGGTGCTGCTGGGTGGGGGGGGGTGATCCCCGCTGCCCCCACTCCCCCCCCACTCACCCAGCCCTTCCACAGGTGCCCCACCCAGGCCAGCTCTGGCCCTTTAAGAACCCCCCCAAAAAATGAGAAAAGCCCTGGGACTCACTGCTCTTAAGGTGGCCTTGGCTTTGGGGGGCTGTGGAAGAGCCTCCCCAACATGGCATGGAGCAATGGGGGGCAGTGGGTCTGGGGGGTTTTTTGGTTTTATTTTCTTCTTAAAGGGCCAGAGCTGGCCTGGGTGGGGCACCTGTGGGGAGGCTGGGGGACCAAGGGGAGGTTGGGGGGCTTGTGCAGAGCCCCCCATGCAGCATGGGGCAGTGGGGGGCAGCAGGGATTGACCCCTGCTCAGCAGCACCCAGGGAGCTGTGGCTTTTTTATCCAAGTGCTGGGAGCTGGGGCAGGCAGGGCAGGCATTGCTGGGCTAGGAGAGTGGGCAGGGGATGGGCCTGGCTGATTCAGAGATTCGGCCTCATCGAATTGGGACAGTGATTCGAATCACCAAATTGAATCGCTGTCCCCCAAATTGGCCGAATCCAAAGTGAATACTAGCCACTTTGCACAGGCCTAATATGTATCTCTAATAGCTACTGTTTTTAACACCCTTCTGGTAGTTAGAAAGTAAAATGTTTTGTAATAGTTTCATAGTAAAATGTTTCATAATAATATCCTGCTATTATGACACAATCAATTGGCTTTCTCCCAAATATAGAATAGGAATTTTTATTGAATTTTAGCTTCTCCTTTTAATAAAGGGAGAGAACAAAAGGAGTTCTAAAGAGAAAACTGTCAGTAAAATAAATGAAAGCAATTGGAACAGGAGACATAAATTAAAATCACCCACAAGAGATCTCAAGTGCCAGCAGAAGTCGTTCTGAGGAGATGTGTTCATATATTCACTAAGTATGCCTCAGATCAGAAATTTCCTGTATGACATCTGCTACTTAGATTTTTTAATTGGTTAACTTTCTTTTTTGACATAACAGTTTTGATGCTGTGGTCCTGATGGATCCATTGGTAATGGATCCATTGATGACACCCCCAAAATAAAAAGCTAGGGAAAACACACAATGAAATGTTGAGGAAGAGGTTTCACCTGAGGAAGTAATAGCACTCAAGGCATATACCATCTAAAATGTTTCACAGATTCTGCCTGCCATAGGATGGATAGGCAGCAAAGGAGGACAAGAAATACTTAAGCCATTTCCCTATCCTCATAGCCCTATGAAGAAATTGCTAACACATTCCCAATGAGTCTAGGAAAAGAGGTGTGAAGGAGCCATGCTTTATGGTATATCTGAGAGGGGTCTCCCACCTGCACCAGATGATAGAATGTCTAATCATTTCATCAAAAGAACAGCAGCTCCATCTCTGCAGTGGTCTGCTGATGCTTAGGTATGCTTAGTATGTTCCAGGAGATCATGCCTTAAGGATGTGCTTGAATTCAGAGGATTCTGGACTAGTAGCATGAAAGCTGCCAGAACAACAAAATCACCACATCAGTAACAGGGAATGTCTGGCTAAGGCAGGGGTGGGCAAAATGCGGCCCAGGGGCCGGATGCTGCCCACCAGGCCATTCTATCTGGCCTGTAGGGCCCCTAAAAAATTAGAAAATTAATATTGATCTGCCCATGGCTACCTGTCATGCAGCCCTCGATGGCTTGCCAAAACTCAGTAAGTGGCCTTCTGCCCAAAATAATTGCCTGCCCCTGGGCTAAGGGCTTCTCTACACAGGGATACCAACTAGTACTAAGTATAATGAGCACAGGAGTTTTGTGCCTGAAAGATTGTACAACAGGGGTGGGCAATTATTTCAGGTGGAGGGCCACTTACCCAGTTTTGGCAGATAAGTCTTGGGACCAGTGTCCCAGGGCCAGCACCAGTGGGGCCCAAAGCGGGGCACAGGCTGGCAGGGGTCTGTGGACCTGGTCTGGGCTGCACCAGCAGTGAGAGGGGGGAGCTGGCCCAGCTCCATAGAGCCCCTGCCAGCTAGGACCCCGTACTTCTGCCACCCTGCTCTGGGCCCCACTGGCACTGGCCCTGGGACACCAGTGCAGGCCCCATGCTCCCACTGGCTCCCTGCCCACTCACTCCCAGTGCCCTCCAGCCCCACAGTACAGGCTGGGGGCAGCACACAGCCCCAACCCCCTGCTTGCCAGCAGGGAAGAAGCTGGTACTGAGCGTGGGGAAAAGTGGCCCCTCCCCCGTCCCATGGCTGGTACTCCCTGCTGCAGCTGCTCACAGTCCATGCGGGGCTGTCTGGAGCAGGCACAGGCAACCCCATGTGGGCTGCAAGTGGCTACAGCACAGGACACCGGGCACGGGGTGAGCGAGGGGGCGATTTTCCCTGCGCTCAGCACCAGCTTGTAACTCGGCCCTGCTGCCAGCCTGGGCTCTGTGCTGGCTCCGGGCTTGCCCATTGGGGCTGTGCTCAGAGGCAGCAGCTGCAGTCCCCCCACTTGCTGCACTGGTCAGTGTTTGCTGCTGCTGCCTGCCCGGAGCTCGTGCGCTGGGCAGCCCACAGGCGGTGGTGGCAAACACTGCCTGGTGTGGTAAGCGGTGGGGGCCGCAGCTGCTGTCGCCACGTGCAGCCCTGATAGGCAAGCCTGGAGCTGGAGCAGGGCCCAAGCTGGCAGTGCTGGCACTTCTGCCGGCACTTCCAGTTTCGCAGCTGGCATTTCCATGGGGTGCACGGCCAGTCTCAGGGGGTAAACGTGCATCCATGTGCACCCCTATGTGTCACCAATGTTCACGGAGATGCATCTTTGGTAAAGTCTAACTTTAGTCAGAGCATATAAATATTCTAGAGGTTTCTTGGGAGTGTGGATTTAGTTGTTTGTTTGTTTTGTTGGTTGTTTTTGTTAACATTTTTGTGCTTTACAACTAAAGGATTTTGGTTGGTTGATTAATTTGGGTCAAATCCTTACGACACTGAATTAAAGAACAAAACTTCCTTGCTTCAGTTAAATCACAATCTGTTGAGCTTTGTTCTGTTCTTTTCCTGATCAAAAGCCAAATTACCATTTGATCCACTTTCAAGATTCAGAAGAAATGCTGTGGCAGCAGAAGAGACAAGCCTGAACAGTGGTATCACTAATCTATTTCCCTGAGATGGGGAAGGCTAAGATAAATCTATGCTTCACTCTCTGCCCAGTAGAAGTGTGGGCTAAAAACCTGTTGGTCTAGGTTTGATGGCAGAAAGTAATGATAGGTTTTCCTTGGGGCAGGGGAGATGAATCTGAAGCCCAGTTCTGGTCTGTCACTGCAAGAAGTGTTGATTTTAAGGCTCTTTAAACTTGAAGAGAGGAAAAAATTGGCTTGTCTTGATTTTTAAACTTGTTAGCAACTGTAACTTGTGCAACTGCATAATGCAGTATTTCCAGAAAGTGTGTGAAATGACAGAATTTTTTTAATGACGCATCAGAGTGGGAAACTTGTCAAAATCTGTATAAACCAGCTTACACAAACCCTTTTAAATCAGAATGCTGCAGAGAATTATAAATATTGTTTGAGGGTCTTCTCTTTCAGTATGAACTGACTTGGCTCTCCTGAAAGAGTCAGGACGAGGCCCATAGCCACTGTAACTTCTGTATAAGATCGCCTTGCTGTGGATACTACCAATGTTGTTTTTGGACCACTGCCAGTCATACACTATTTGATTCATTCCAAACAAAATTGAAGCAAAGATGTAAATGAATAAGTCAAGCAAGTGCAGTAGTACAGTCATCCTCCTGCTCTTCATATAGTTTTAACTTCAGGAGCTGAGATTTGTTGTTCTGAGGTAGCAGATTCATTGAAGCCTGGAAATACATTATTGCTTTCCTAACCTCTGCTTGTTCCTAATGTACATGATAACTTTACTGAAGTGTAGAAGCCTGTTTAGTTCCCTTCAAAACATTAAAATCCCTACATTTCAATATTCCTGGTTAGGTTTTATGACGCCATTAGTTGTGCTTGTGCCAACAAGATATCTTTTTGGATTTAAAGAACAAAGGCACTTATTCTGTTATATACACATTCCAGGACACTTTAATTATTGACCAAGTATGTAAATTATTGATGGCTTTCAAACCTATCAGTGTAAGAGTGCTGGAAAGTGTTACGCTGATTTGCTAGGGAGATGGGGTCAGGACTTTTGTAAAATGTAATGATTCATTCCTGACCTGAATGCCATTATTCTGTTGAAATGCATGAACAATGCATTAAGCACAGACCAAGGTATAAGCCCTTGCCATCCTTTCCAAATATTAAGTGAAGGATGAAGAACATTTACATAAATGTGGAGTAATTTTCATCTGGATGGCAGTAAATAAAAAAAATCTGACAAGCTGTTTGATGATGGGCTGTGGGTTTAGAGATGCAGAGTAGGGGTTTGCAAAACAGGCTGTATTCAATTCAGATCCAGATTCGGCCCAAATTGGGGACAGTGATTAGATTCATTGATTCGGATCACTGTCCCCAATTCGATTTGGCTGAATCCGAATCTGAAGATTCAATGGTGGTTTGGGGAATCAGCGATTTGGCCATAGACACAGCTTTAAATGTTTTTTCTACATACTTCGAGGCACCAGGAGCAGCTCGTGAATGCTGCAATGCTGGGGCAGATGGAGCATCCTACAGGAGTGTGGGGAGGAGTACAGGAGTGCCAGGAGTATTTCTGGTCCACTTCTGGGTCTGCTGGAGAGTGCACTGGGGGGCTCCCCCATACCTCCCTGGCTCAGGATTGGCTGTGGGGGGCCCCTGGGTGTCCCCCCAGACCCAGGAGGCACCAGCTGTCGAGCAAGGAGGGTTCAGGGGAGCCCCCACTTGCTCCCCAGTGAACCCAGAAGAGGGCCAGAAGTGTTTCTGGTCCACTTCTGGGTCTGCTGCCAAGTGTGCTGGGGAGCCCCCTCGTGCTCTCGTGGGACTCTCCATCCGCCCCAGCATCACAGCATTCAGGAGCTTCCTGGTACCTCGAGAAATGTAGAAAGAACATTTAAAGCTGTGTCTATGTCTGAATTGCCAAATCTCTCCAAATCGATTTGGAGGGTTCTAATTTGATTCAGAGAGATTAAAGTGTCTCCTGATTCAATTCAGATTCGGAGATTCGGCCACTGAATCGGGCTGAATCTCTGTCTAATTGAATCGGGGACCAAAGCTTTGCACAGCCCTAATGCAGTGCCGCCACTTTAACATCGCAAGTGAGGAAAGAGAATTTTTCAGTTACAGATCATGAAACCTGGCTTCCCTGCTGATGAGAACTGAACTGTGCATATACTTGAGTCTTGTAGCACACCATGAGCAAATATATTTCTGAGAACAAACAGTCTGAATGTCACACCACCATTTTAGAAAACAAGCACAACATTTTAACTATGCTACATGTCGGTCTAATATTGCTTTCTTGCATTGTTCCCTCATGTGTAAGAGGCTGGATTGCCAGACAACAAAAGACAATATCTGGGTGAGAATTCACAGTGGAGGATCTTTGAGATGCATTGGACTTGCCTCCTGTAAGGAGGTTTTTGTACATTTTGTTTCCCTCCTCCATCCCCCTCCACACACACAATAATAACATCTAAATTATCTAAAGTGATGGTGCACATTGTTCCTTATTTGGTTTTATTTTCCAGATGTACGAAAAAAAAGTTAGTTAACAAATCCAAATAATGAGATGTGGCTGGATCCAGTTAAAAAAAAAATCAGCTTTAAACATGCTCCCAAATCCATATTAATTAGATTTACTGGCAAAGGGAACATCCAATAGTCAGTTAGAATCCTTGGAGCAAACAAACACCATTTTTGGATGCTGGAGTGGGAATTCATCCACTCTTTTAATAGCTTTCCTTTTCTTCAGGGGCTGTGACTCAGCTCTTGCATGCAAATCCAGGAGTATTTCTGACTGAGCAATCGCAGGTTTTGGGGGGGTTAAAATGGATACCTACAAGACAGCACAAAATATACCTAATATTGAGCATGAGAAGGCCTTCCTTTAGTGGGGGTCAGGAAGTTTTCTGTTTGTTGGGGCCAATCAAAGGATACAGTCACCTGGACCTTGAGATTTTAATAGTAGGGAGACATGTCACTTGCAAACACACTGTTTGAGTTTCCTTTTAATAGTTCAGAAGTTTCTTCCTGTAGAAAAGTTGCCTTGGAACTGGATTGTACAGAAATTCCTCTAGCTCTATGGCTGGAGCACTGCTCTGGGTCAGCTGGAAGGCATAGGTGGCAAGAGGAAGCCAAACGGGCAGGAAGCTGGGCTTAGAGGCTTCCTGAAACATGAATCCCAGCCCTACCACCCTTTAAATCACTGCCCCCACTGCTCAGCTGAGCAATTTAATCTTGGTTGTTCCTGGATGTTTTTGTTCTTGGAGCAGCCATTTTTGCTCCAGAAGAAAAAAAGTTGAGCATCTACACATTTTTTTCTATGGGAGAATGGTTCTTTCAGTAGAAACTGAACACATCTGCATGTGGCTCAAGTTTTATGGTTCACAGTAAAATGGCAAATATTGGCTTAGGAAAGGGAAGTCAATAACTGCAATAAAACTTGCAGGGTGCATCCAGACAAGCATGACGAATAGGTCCAAGGAGGTGATACTTCCCCTCTATCGGGCGCTGGTCAGACCGCAGTTGGAGTACTGTGTGCAATTCTGGGCGCCGCAATTCAAGAGGGATGCGGATAACCTGGAGAGGGTCCAGAGAAGGGCCACTCATATGGTTAAGGGCCTGCAGACCAAGCCCTACGATGAGAGACTAGAGAAACTGGACCTTTTCAGCCTCCGCAAGAGAAGGTTGAGAGGCGACTTTGTGGCTGCCTATAAATTCATCATGGGGGCACAGAAGGGAATTGGTGAGTATTTATTCACCAAGGCGCCCCCGGGGGTTACAAGAAATAATGGCCACAAGCTAGCAGAGAGCAGATTTAGATTGGACACTAGGAGGAACTTCTTCACAGTTCGAGTGGCCAAGGTCTGGAACGGGCTCCCAAGGGAGGTGGTGCTCTCCCCTACCCTGGGGGTCTTCAAGAGGAGGTTAGATAACCATCTAGCTGGGGTCACCTAGACCCAGCACTCTTTCCTGCCTATGCAGGGGGTCGGACTCGATGATCTATTGAGGTCCCTTCCGACCGTAACATCTATGAATCTATGAATCTATAAGCACAGATGTGCGATTTGCAGCGTTGCACCCTGCACATGTCCCACATGCAGGTGTTCGCCGTGCTCCTAATTTGCAGTGCAAGTGGGTGTTTGACACTGTCGCAGGGCACCCCAGTGCCCCTGCTCCTAGAGTGGAGAAACTGCCAGGGAGCGAGTGAGCGAGCCCTGGCCTGACATAACGAGCCCAGCTGAGGGTTGCCCGGGTAATGAGCGCAGCTGCGGGTTGCCGGAGCAACTAAGGGGAGCCAGCTGCCTGTAGGAGGCAGGGCCTGGCCCTTATAAAGCCCAGGGCTGAGGCAAGGCTGGCAATTCTCTGCCAGCAGCTGGAGAGGCAGGAGCTCCCTCAGCCAAGATATGGGAAGAAGCCTGAGTTGCAAGTATGGCTCATGATAGCCCGGGAGGCTCGAGCCACGATACCAAGTTATGGCCATGCGGCTTGTGGTTATGTTATAGCCTAGAGGCTTGTACTTTGAGCTTATGTTTGGCTCTGTTTATTACACCGGAGGCTTGGGTGAGGCTGCAGTGATTGGAGGAGGCCTCATAGGGACCCCGTAGGGGTGGGGTGCTCTAGCGCCAGGAGGGCGCATTGACCTCATAAAGGGTCCCATGGGAGTGTGGGGGCCCCAGCGCCCAAGGAGGGCGCAGTGTCCTCATCGGGGACTCACAAGGGAGTGTGAGGCCCTGGCGCCAGTGAGGGCGCGCTAGGCCCTGAGAGTTACAGGGCAGAGTCGTGAGGTCATTTAGCTCAGAGAGGAGTGGCTGAGCCTCATATAGGGACCCCAGAGAGTGTGGGGTGCCCTAGCGCCAAGAGGGCGCAGTGTCCTCATAAAGGGCCCCACGGGAGTGTGGGGGTCCCGGCGCCAGTGAGGGCACGGTCTAGCGCCAGGAGGGCGCATCATTCTTATAGCGCTAGTGAAGGCACAGCTTACACGCCAGTGCAGGCGCAACTGGTGGTGAAGAGCACAACCAGTGGGTTGTGGGCACAACCAGTGGGTTGCAGACGGGGGACATAGACCCCGGGTTGTGTGCGGGGCATGTAGACCCCAGCCCCAGAGAGAGGGACGATTTTACAAGGGAGCCCGAGGTGGGCACGGCGAGCCCCAAAGAGGGGGAGCGCCATACTGATCTATTGAGGAGCCCGAGGTGGGCACGGCGAGCCCCAAAGAGGGGGAGCGCCATATTGATCTATTGAGGAGCCCGAGGTGCGCGCAGCAAGCCCCAAAGAGGGGGAGCGCCATATTAGGGAGCCCAGGACGGGCGCAGCAGATGCCAGCAAGGGCATCACTTGCGGGGTGCATAGACCCCAGTCCCAGGGAGGGGTGATTATTGAGGAGCCCTAGAGAGGGGCCATACTGAGGAGCCCGAGAGGAGCAATATTTAAGAAGCCTGGAACGGGCGGGGTAGACCCGGTAATAGACCTGCACTGCAGGGATACCCTGGACAGGGGCAGGGTGCCGCGGTGGACCCCGACGGAAGGGGTTAGTGGCACAGCGTCCCAGAGAAGGGCAAGGTGCTGCAGTTGCTCCAAGAGGACGGGGAGTAGCAGTGCGGTGAGCCCGTATCAGAGAGGGTAGTAGTGCAGTGGGCCCAAAAGACCGGTGGCCAGAGAAGACGTCCCAGAGGGGACTAGCCGAGTATAGAGAAGGCCCAGAGTGGGCTGGATGAGAGTCCCAGTGAGAGGCTGGGTACTAGAGAGAGCCCAGAGCGGGCTAGACTATAGAGGAGGCCCGGGAAGCGGGCGTGCAGACATACCAACGTCTATTACATCTGCGAGGCTTGGGGCGTGGTATTAGGGGCTGGTAGGAGCCACGCATAGCCCATAAGGCTAGGGTGTCCGGGGAACACCCACTGTATCAGGAGACCCCCAGGGGTCCAGGAACACACGGGGACAGAGGTCCCGAGTAGCCGTGCCCAGGGAGTCATAGGCAGCCTCCCAACCTTATATTTACCAGCAAGACGTGGCGGGCGAGAATAAGAGGGTGCCTTGGGCCGGCCTTGACACGGAGCGAGGGACCCCGAGGAGATCATGGCCCTCCTGCAGGACCCCGCCGTGACAGACACCAAGAGATCAAGAGATCCCAGTGTCAAAAAATCCATGCCTTAAAAAAGGTGAGGTGGCATATGCGGCGGCAGCATGTGCTGCCAGAAACTGGACACTGACCAGACACAGCCACACTCTAGCTGCCTGCCAGGCTCCATGCTGCCAGATTACTGCAGCTGCAGCCCCTGGAAACTCTCATGACCCCAGTAAGACTGTTGAAGCCTGCCCAGGTGCTTCCCTACCCTAGTCGGGGCAATGGGCCATGTGCCAGAGCACGTGCGTGTGGGCTTTTCGTGGGGACAAGCAGCAGCATCATCACATATTCCCCCCCAGGGAAACACACATTCCAGCTCGTGGGGTGCACCCCTGGAATGTTAAACTCTCATGAAGTCCTTGAGCAGCAGGCTTTAGAGCCCAGTGCAGGCAGGCATTGAGTTTATACTGTTTAAGGTTGGCAATGAGCGTATATTATTCATTATTCTGTAGAAGCAATAGGTAAAACTAGGCTCTGTGGCTGGGTTTAAAAATCTATTTTTAACCTGCCCATAATGATGGAATCTAACCAGTGTTTAGCTCCTCCTTCAATAGAGGCCTGTGTCTGTTGCTGAAAACCTGATGGCATAGCAAGCGCCAGAAGGGGAGAAATTGATACATATTTTAGTTTTGAGTCCAAAAACATTAGTCTGAGTTCTACTGTGCACAATATAGTGATAAACTGCTATGGGAGTGCATCAGCAATGCACAAAACTCCCATTAACATGTAAAAGATTATATCATTTATGGGAGTGATACCTTTGCAAAGCTGTTTTGGGTTGGGCACTAATTTCCAGATTTTGGAGTCCATACCAAAACTCTTGGGTTGTTAGTTTAAGAATTTAGGGTGTGAGAAGAATATCCTATATTTTTTATTTTATCAGTAAGAGTGAGCATGGTGGTGGAAGAGGGGGTGCAGTACATTAAATAAACACACAAAAAACACTCCATTGTTTAAATGGTGGTGCTTGATGTCATAGTTCATCAAGGTCAATGGAAAATCATCATCATTCTTGTTCAGTCAACAAAGACTTGATTCTGGACCAACACAGGTTGGTTCACTGTACATTCATTCCAGCCAGGGAACTGTTAATATTACATGTCTACTGCTTTGTAGTTACAATGACGTCTTTGTCCAATCTATTGATTGGTAGTAAACAAAGTTCACATCTCTCACATCCTAGATAAGGAAAACAAAAAGTATTTAAAATGGTTCTGGAGTTTACTTGAAGTATTAAAACAGGGAGAGGATGTGACACTTTTGATTGAGAGGCTGGATACTTGGGTGTCAAAGGAACACTGAGCCGGTCTTTCAAGATCAGTCCAGTGTCCTTCCAGTTCAATATTCTGTCTCTGATAACGGTCTATAACAGATGCTGTAAAGTAATTTTCCAGGAACCTCATTAAGAATTGCAAAATATGTTAGTCATAGAGGAAGCTTCTTCCTCTCCTCTGTCAGTTACAAGATGGTTTATGCCTTGGAGCAAAAAAGAATTATATCCCACATGATTTGGGTATTTTTTTATCCTGTCTCAAGCAACAGGATTTATACTCATTAGCTGTGTATATATCTAATCCTTTTCTTAATCCTGCTATGATCTTGACTTTAATGATAGCCGGTGCAAATAAATTCTGCATGGTAATTATACCCTTGTTGTATTTTTATTTTTAAAAGTATTTCTTCTTGTTTTTCTCCTTGTGGTACCATTGAATGCCCCCCTTATACTTGTACTATAACAAAGTAAATATAAGGACTGTCTAATTTACCTTCTGTTTATTATTGTCAAGTTTTCTTTAGTCTCTTCTGTAAGCTAAAGCTGTTGAGATTTTTGAGAACAAAAATCATTTAAAAAAATACTCCTTTTTCCCCCAAAAAAGATGTTTCATGAAAACCACTGTTTTCTCTCAAAACAGGTCACAATCTTTTACAAAAATGTTATTAAAATATTTCATTTGATATGCCAGTAAATGAAAAATGCGGAAAACATTTTCAACTAAAAAAATCCTAAAAATGTTCATGAAACAGTAGTTGGTTCATTTGAAGTCCTGCAAAATGGAAATAACTTCTAATATTTAAAAAATTTTTAAATAATTTGTTTTTATCTTGTGTTCTGCCCTACTTAATGCTGCTCAAGTTCTTTTTTTTTTTTCTTGTCTCTGGTTTTAGTTAATTTGGAGCTCAGAAATATAGATGATAGACTATAGATCATATTCCTTGCATTTGTCAGCCTCAAACTAACTCCAGAAGGCCTAACAGAATTAAACAATTAGGCATCACAATGCAGGATAAAATCTATTCCCTAGTCCAGGAATGTAAATAATTTTCAGCTGTAAATTTTGCACCTTTGCTTTCTATTCTTCACATCTCTCAAGCAAATTGCGTCAGTCTTCCAAAATAAATTTGTCGTTCTAAGGAAAACATCCATTTCCATTGTGTATTACATGATTCACAGCAAACATAAGCAGTCTATGTATTCCATCATCCAAGAAAACACAGCTGCAGATTCTGTTCAGTCCATGCTCGTGCTAGAAAACACAAAGTGCTCAAGCAAAAAACCCCACCAAAAACAAACCAAAACAAAACACCTACACTGCCCACATGGTGGAAATTAAGATTGCATCCCTGCTAGTGAGTGTGATAGAGTAAGTAGGTGTAAAAACAAATGTGATTTTATGGGTGGGAAGATAGACTGGGGAGTTCCCACATTTTTAAAATTGGTAGCTTTGACAAAGGAATAAGTCTTGCATATATGGATGATATGATTTATAGTACAGATTTAAAATTGTGATAAAGTTAAGAACAGAGGGCTTGATTCATGGGCATAATTTCAAATAAGGCAAACAGGTAAGTGTTCTGTTTCCCCCATTTTTTTTTCCACCCATGCCTGTCTGGCTAGCTTTCATTTTGTCCAGTGATTCTCAACCTTGTTAGATGCAGGGCACCCCTCCCTCAGAAAATTGGTAGTTCTTACATTTCACTCATATTTTGGCTATGGAAAAATAATAGATCTTTTTTTTTGATAAAGAGCTCAAAGCCCACAATAGGTCAGAATGGGTTTTTACACTATGGATTCCTATCTGAAATTCTGGGTTTATTTTATGAATCAAATTTGCACACCTTACAGGTTTCTGGAATCCACTGCACCCTGTGGCACCTTTGAAAAGATCTTAAGTCACCCTGGGGTGCTGTGGCACTCTGCTTGAGACTCACTGTTTTAGATTGTCTGTAACTCAGGCAAGGACTTTTCATAGTTTCTGTCACAGAGTAAGCTGACTCTTTCAGACAGTTAGGACCGATGTTAAACACAAACTGGCTTAAGTGATCAGAAACTGGTTTAAACCTGTAACAGAACCGATGTTCAGTGCACATAAACTGGTTTGAAAATGGCTGAAACCAGTTTGAGATAAACCTGGTTGAATATAGTATCAGACTTAGCTGATTTGGGTCAAACCGGTTTATGCAAGGTCTGTCCTAGACCCTTTCCTAGTTTAAGTTAAATCAGAATCCTCCAGCATCCCACTTGCTTTGCAACTCTGGGTAGGGTTCTGCTCTCTGCTCCAACCCAGCAGGGCTGGCCCCGCTGTTCTGCTCCCTGGCTGCAGGTCCAACAGAGACTGCAGGTACAGGACGTCTGCCTGGCTGCCTCCTGCTCTCCCCCACCACTCCTTGCCAAAGCAGGGACTCCCCATCTCACTTCTGCCTTACACAGACACCTCTCAGCTTTAGTTAGGATACCATATGTTGGCTACGGTCCCTGCTGTAGGAAGCAAGGAAGACAGAACAGTGCCACTTAGGGCTCTTTGGAATTAATCAACAGGTAGCTGGCAATGTCCCTCATTCCTTCTTTGGAAAAAGTTGTTTAAGAAGAGCTTGAACTAATGAGAGACCCTTTGGTTTTGCTGATGGGGTGATAAATGCTCCTTGCTGTGTAACTAAATCCCTGCTGGCTCCCTTGCTGACCAGCGAGGGGGTGGGGACCCCTCCCTAATCAGAGCATCCTGCCGGGGCCTGGCCATGCCCCCCCTCAGCTCAGCACTGTGGAAGAGAAGGCTGCTCTAGCACCACCTGACTTCTAGCATGTGCCTGCATTTTTTCAGTCGAGGGGGGATGTCTGTGTGGTTACAAACTGATTCAGCCTAGGCAGGTTAGACTAACCTACAAAAATTGAATCAATTCAGGCTTAGGCTTTTTGAATGTCTGTCCTTAGCCTTAAGGCTCAGCTTTACCTGTGCCCGGTTTGACCCACCTCCTCTACTGAAGGCAATGAAGAAAACGCTCATATGACCATGATGCATGTGACTAAAAACCAGGCCTACAAGGAGATATCTTCAAGTCCCCAGGCGCTCTGATGTCAGTTTCTAAGAGCTCAGGCATTTCATGTATTCAGTCTTCTGAAAAAAAAAAATTAGCCAGCTATAATCCAAGCTTCATCCGTATCATTCTGTGGTTTAACAAGGCAAAATACTGAGCAAATTCTGACTCCATGCTCTTTTTTCTGGTAGCATTCTAATTTAGTTTGATAATGGTTTCCAGCAACTGGTTGGGTTTAGAGTCATGGGGACATAGCAGAACAGAGATGTGTCGAAAGTTGTACTTCTCTGCAAATTCATACCAGTAGATTGTGGCCTCTTGGCTGGCAGTGTTGTATCAGGTATACTATGGTGAAAACTGATTTGTTTTGCATGGTCACCACCCTTAATTGTTACATCTTCTAGTAAGGCTATCTCAGAGGATTGAGAGTAGTACTCTAGCAGAAGTACATAGTTTATTTCTTCCAGTCTGATAAATCCTATCCCAACTTTGTTGTAGGAGGTCACCATCCTGTCACCATCCTGTTTCACCATCCTGGGTTTTCTTTCTTGACATGGCCTATATTTTTGACAACAGCTTCTGCAATGTCTTTGTCTGTTTTGAAGCCAGTATCGAACACCTTTGGCCGTGCTTTGGATTTTTATCTCCCTAAATGATCTCTATATATCCTTTAATATGTTTTGTAGCACTTTAGAAATTGCTATCTTGATACCTTTAAAACCCATGTAGCACTGAGTGCTTTCCCCTTAAACTGATAATGGTTGGAGAAATGCTTTTCTGGCCATCTGTGCTAATTGTGTTAATTACTTTATGCAGGGTCTCATTCTTAGCAGTAATTCTGGCAGTCACAGTCCATAGTAATTGGCTTCCCACCAGGCAATTTACTGATTATATTGGCATGTATATAATACAGCTCTGGATTTGTCTCTACTGCAATTTTGTCAGAGGCTTCAGTGTGTCTGTAACTAACAAGTCTCTCCCTGTAGGTGAAGAATGCAATCCCTGTGTTCTTTGGCCTTACTGATCTCCAAATAGATCGCCCCTTTTAGCTAGTAGGAAATGTTCTCTTTTGAGATACTTAAGTAATACTTTGGGAGCCATACATCAGCAAAGAGTCCTGTCTTCTCTGCTTCCCTCCACTGACCAGTCAGCGTACCGACTCTGGTGATGGTTCTACTTGTTCTACATTCTTAGGGAAATGAGCCTGTCCAGTTCATTTCTAAGCTCTGCTTCAGGATGAATGGAGCATTCTTAGAACTATGAATCATGGGACAGTTGAGCTCTAAGTTGTATTCCAGTGATCCTTTCAAGGGTGCTGCAGGGTGCCACACAATGTTAGCACTGTTAGGTGTGCAAATGTGGTTCATAGGATAAACTCAGAGATTTTGAATAGGAATTTGTAGAATTAAAAACATTTTGCCCAAAGGCGTTTTTTTATAAGAGAAGAATTGCTGTATCTTTTTCTGTGGTCAAAAAATGAGTAAAAACTAAGAGCTGGCATTTTCTGAGGGGTGCCCTGAGTCTATCCAAGGGTGCCTTAAGTGGTGCTCAGGGGTGCTAAGACCCACTGCACTATTCAAACCTCATTGACATCTCCCCTTTCCCCTGGGAGTTGTTCTTGTACTCTTCCTCAATTATTTTGGTTCCTTGATCTGAAATAAAATGCCACGGACTTGACATGTTTTAACTTAGTAATGGGCACTTTTCCCTTGGTACTATTAGAAACTCTTTCTTTCATGTTTTATTTACCCATATGCTTACTTCACACATTTTCTTTTATATCAATGTAAGCCCTGAGATTTATCTGTTTACCTGCTACTGCTGCTGCTGGCACTGCACTAGCTTGTGTACCTTTGTCCAGCTTAAAATAAATATCCCTTTTGCCTTTGGGCTGATAGTCCATTCTTCTCCTGCTGCAAAGTTGTTCATGGCTCCTACGAAGAATTTCTATGAACTATTAGTGCTCCCCTTTGACCATGCTGTGCACATTCTGCTGGTGCTTGCAAACTCTGACAAAGTGATGCAATGTATTACAGTTCGTGTACCTTTTTCATTTTCTTGGTTTAGATTTTTTTTGCCACAACCATATGTGCTGTGTGGACTCCAATTGGGAACTCCATAGCTAGGGACAAACATTTAAAAAGCCTGAGCCTGAATTGATTGAATTTTTTGCAGGTTAATCTAACCTGCAGAGATTGAATTGATTTGCTAGTGGATAGACATTCACTTTTCATTCTGGTAATGCAGGCATATGCCTGCAGTGGCTCAGGCTACAAGCCCCCCTTCATAGGGAAGCTCAGTTAAGGGTGGGGGGAGGGGGCATGGCCAGGTCCCAGCAGGCCTGATTATGACTGAGAATGGGTTTACACCCCTACCTTGGCCTGCAGGGTTTGGAGGGTGGGGGAAGAGGGAGCGTGACTGGAGAGGGGCATGGCCAAACCCCCATGGTGGGGAAGGAGGAGGGGGTGAGCCCTGCCAACTGCAGCTGCTCCCTGACAGCTGGGAGCAATCCAGGCACATAGCTCTGTTGCCCAGCTCCAGAGGGGGACCCTTCCCCTTCTTCCTCCTCCTTTTCCCCCACCTCCCTCTCCCCCACCACCATGGGGTGGGGAGGCAGGGCTCTGTATGGTACTGCCAAGCCCCAGAGGGGGGCTCTTTCCTCTCCTCTTCCCCTCCCACCCACTGCCACAGGGTGGGGAGGGGGGCTCTGTATGGTGCTAGAGGGGGACTCTTCCCCCTCTGCATCCCCCCCACCACTGCAGGGTGGAGAGGGGGGCTCTGTGCAGTGCTGCCCAGCCTGAGCCCAGGGAGTGGCTGTCACTGAGCTGCAGCTGCTGAGAAGGGCCCCACCCCTATAGCCCAGCCCAGGCCAGCCCCGCCATGTGGCTGCCTCAGCTGGGGCTGAGTGGGGCTGGCTCAGGTCATGGGGGCAACTCAGTGACAGCCACTCCCCATGCCCAGGCTGGGCCGTGCCATGGTGGGCTGTGCCACACAAAGACCCCCTCCTCACCCCACGGTGGTGGTGGGGATGAGGAGGGAAAGAGTCCCCCTCCAGCACCGCACAGAGCCCCCCTCCCTGCCCTGTGGGGGGAGGCAGAAAGGGGCTGCTCTGCCCCGGCTATGGTCCCTTGGTAGAAGGGGGGGAATTAACCCCGTCCCTGCCCCCTTAGCCTTAACAGGGCCATGTCAGGATGGCTTCAGTCCCTGCCAATGGGCCAGGGAAGGGAGGGGGAATAAACAAATAAATAAAGTCTTTGTCGGAGCTGCAGCCAGGGACCAGATGGGAGGGGCCAGCCCTGCTGGGTTGGAGCAGAGAGCAGAGCCCCACCCAGAGTTGCAAAGTAACTGAGATGCTGGAGGATTCTGATTTAACTTAAACCAGGAAGGGGTCTAGGACAGACCTTGCATAAACCGGTTTGACATAAGTCAGTTAAGTCTGATACTACATTCAACCAGGTTTATCTTAAACCAGTTTCAGCCATTTTGAAACTGGTTTATATGCACTGAAATTATATTCTGTTACAGGTTTAAACCAGTTTCTGATCACTTAAACTGGTTTATGTGTAACTTCTGTCCCTAGACCATGTGCCTTTCTGGTTCAGGTCTCTTGCAGTATTTGGGATTCTCTAATAGTATAGACAATGTTCTGACACTGAGTCCTGCCTCTTGTGCCCCCGTACCCCAATTCAGTCTGGACTAGGTGACTTCTTTCACTTAGCAGATTCTAATTGCCTTGTCAAGGGTCTCCATGAGTCTCCCTCTCCCTCTCCCTCTCCCTCTCCCTCTCTCTCTCTCTCTCTCTCTCTCTCTCTCTCTCTCTCTCTCTCTCTGTGCATGATTTGTCTCTTGAGCCCAGATTGTGTTTGGGACTTCTCAGGCTGCTTTCTCTCCCATTCCCCCACCTCACTGCCAAAATTACAAGATTGTGAGTTATGTAAGGCTAATAAACCATATCCTTCTGTTTTCATCTGCTTTTTGTACTCCATATATTAACAAATGTATAACTTATTTCATTTTTTCCTGTAGAATACAGTATCCTGGAACGGCTGTAATATGGTCTAATAGTTATCTTCCTTGGCCTATGTTAGTAGTTTTTCCATTAATACCAAGGGCTTCAGAAAAGGCTATTGTAAAAAATAGCACTACCTTCTCACTGTCCTCTTTTTTGCCAGGTACCTTTTCTTGCAGATACAAACTGAAGCTCTCTTTTTAAACTTTCTCCAATTGTCCTCTGTATTTCTGGTGAGTTTCAACCATGGTGGAGCTTTGCACTGTTCCCTAACTACATGTTTAGGTTAATTCTTCTAATATGGTTATTGTGTATTCATATGTCTTTGGAGTGAAGGTGTTTGAGCTTATTTCTTTTTCTTTTTCTTTGATTACCACTGGAAGGGATAGACTTCTGTGACTTAGCTGGTGTGCTAGATCATTAAGTTATAGGATAATGTAAAGAGCTGAAGACCACCGGAGGCAGAAGAAAGCAATTTGACCAAAGGCTGTGGGTGCATCTGGAAATAGACTGGATAACTCTCTGCTACATCTCTGCAGTGCTTACCACAATTTGAGATGCTATGACATTTCAGCAAATCCAGTCTTTTAGATAGAAACTGTTAATCAAGAACATAATGAACTATTCTTAAAATCACTTAAGCTTTTTGAACCATTACACTATCATTAAAAATACACCCCAAAAACCAGTACAAACACTAATAGAGTCAACAAAAGAAAAGTTAATATACCCTAGCAGGAAACTATTAAACCTATAAGGATTCAGTATTCAAATTCCTTTCTCCTGAAAGGCAAACTAATTACCATCATCAATTTTAATGCTGCAAGGCTTGAAGTAAATGCAAAAAGCATTCCAAGTTCAGTGATATGTGCTTTGCATTTGGTACAGAAGTAGCTGAACACTGGCGGTCCTTATCTTTTATGCCTACTTTATTGTCATATGTTGTTTGACATTCAGGAAATAACACGCCATTTTAATCAACAGCTCAGAATTGTATTAAAACTTGATGGCCTGTGGCTTAATGGCAAAAAAACAGGTAATTAAAGTCGGGGCATAAGCAATGGCTAGAGACAAGTTCTGGTAGGATCTGCAATGTAAACTTTGGAAATTGCAGCAGACTGTCATGAAAGGGGAGGAGCTGTCTCAACTACTTGGTCTTAATTAGGCCTGTGCAAAGCGGCTAGTGTTCCCCCATGGTCTCCTCCTCCTTCCTCCAGTCCCCTCCTCCCCCGGCCCCTACTTCCCAGCTCTGAGCCTGGCTGCAGTTCCCTGCTACAGCCACCAGGGACTGTCTGAATCATTGAAGCTCTTCGAATCTTTTCCGAAGATTCGGAGAGCTTCAAATCTATTCAGACCTTTTAATTGGTCCCCTGATTTGATTCAGATTTGGAGATTCGGCAACCGAACCGGGCTGAATCTCTTCCAAATCAAATTGCCACCCGCAGCTTCACACAGCCCTAGTCTTAATCTGTGTGATAGCTCCACCAGTAACTGGACCATCAAATATGATGGATAATCTAGTAGAACACTTCTTCAAAGCTGTGGCTCGCTCTGCTAATAGGGAAGCTATAGCAAACCTGAGACAGCACCTGGCTGGAAACCCTATCGATGTGGTAAGCAAAGTTGACAATGAGTTAATTGTCAAGGTAGCTTCAGTTTCTTCAGCTGCAAGTGGAGGAGGTGAGGATGGGGAAACCCCACACTGTACAGTTCTGCAAAAGATTGATCTAGGTATCTTGTGTCTCAGACAAGCTAATGAGATGTTATATCTGGGAGGAAGTTTCTGATGGAAATGGCCTAGAAAATGCATAATTCATAAACATGAGAGGACGTAGCTTCTAGAAAACTAGAGGAAACTTAATCAAGCAGACATAGGAAGTTCTTTATACCTCAGCTTCCTTGTGCTGTTGTACATAAAACAATTCAAAGTGTGTTCAGGGTATATCTTATTTTTAAAGACATTCCTTTTATTTCTGCTAACACAGAGAATGAGGTAAAAACAGTTCTGATGCCTCAGAGGCATGGGACTTGCATTCAGTTTCTAATATAACTCTCATGGCACAGTTTTCCTTGTTTATAGTGTAGGTAGATGGTGGTAAGAAACGGTAAGAAAAATAGTCATGCACTGACTTTCCCTTCTGTCTACCATTATTCTGATTCAACATCTCCATCTCTTAGCTTTGAAAAACAGAACTTTGAAAAATGGATCTGGAAACTGGATCTGAGATGATAAAAGATAACATTCTTAGTGTTTTATAAAATAAACATCTAGTTGGTCTAATAAAAGATATCACCTCTACCACGAGTTCTGATTCCTTTTGCCTCTAGACCAATATGGCTACAACCTGGATACCTTGATAAAACTAAGGAGTTTTAGAGTTCCTTTCTTCATAGATTGTTGCCATATTGCTTTTTTCTGAGATATTTTAACCCTACTTTAGAATTCAATATAAAATTATATCCCTGCTGAGGGACAGATTTAAAAAGCTATAAAGGATAATATTCTCTGTTAGTACTGTAGCTTTTTAGCACAATAGTTATAGCATCCTAATGGCTTCATCCCTATAAAGTTCCAGGAGATGCTGTGACAGTTTCAGAGGGAATTCACAGGTGTTTTTTTTAAATGCTGAACATTGCAGAAACATATCATGTTTGGAAGAGGATAACTACCCCCAAGCTCAAAAATAGTTTTAAAAGCAGAGATTTTGAACTGAGGAATGGACCAGATTTGGCACAAAACTGAAAAGTTCCTGGGCAAAGATTATCCTCAGACTGCTTGTCAAAATCCTCCCTTGCAGATGCAGAAAATTGGAACAGTCTGGGTATAGATACATATAAGATTTTGAAGTATTTGAAATGCTTTTGAAGCACTTGAAAAGTCAAGCTGAACAGATGTACACACCTTTTGGCATGCTCTGAAAATGGAACCCTGAAACAGGTACTATCATAGAGGCACTTCAAAATGAAGCACTTCAGGTTACATCCAAATGCTTTATCGAGTGCTACAGAGATCCCTTGCATCTTCAGCACCCCACAATACCCTACTTCTCTCTATGCAGGGGAGGAGGGGGAAATGAGGCACTGGGTCAGTGAGTGTTCTCCTGTCCATTGTCTCCACTCTCCTGGAGCACTCTCTTCCTCCCTCCTCTTGCTAAAACTGGGATGCTTGAGACCAGCACCCCACATCATCAGAACTAGTGCTCCCCATCTCTGCAGAGCTCTTCACATCTGGTCTCCTGGTTCTAGTGACAGTGGTAGGATGCTGGAGGAGGAACAGACAGGAGAGCACTCCCTAATGTTGGCTCTGCCCCTCCCTGCTGTAATGGGGAAGAGCAAAGCTGTGGGTCACTGCAGATCCCAGTCATACCCCTGAGCTAATGAGCATATTGCTGCATGCAGCAGTGGTGATTTTGAAACAGTCCAGGTACTAGGGGGCACAACAGGGGGGGCTATATGTCAGCTGCTGAAACTCCCTGTTTTTGAAGCACTTCCAAAGTATAGCTGCACTTGGAAATCCTTCAGATGTAACATCTCCCTCCACCTTCTGTGTTAAGTTATGGAATCCAAGAGCAGAAGCAGCTTGTCTTTGAATTCCTAATTGGATGGATATTATGGCACAGCATCAATGATTTCAGTCCATTTCCTGCCCATTTCTTTCTTTTTGATAAAGTTGGATCCTTTTTAGGGATTCAGCTTTATCCCCCTTTTACACCTGGCTTTTATTCCCCCATTTACCTGTTTGTCCATGAATAGGGAAAATTCTGCCTCCTTTGACTTTTTTCTTACAGGAGCTAGAGAGTTCTAAGTATTTGGTACTCATGAGTTGCTATCTATTTCAGCTGTGGTCTGGGTATCCCCAATATGCCTGGAAATAGAGCTTTGTCTTAGTCCTCCTCCTCTGCACAATAGCAGCAAGTCTAGTCAAATGCTAGTCTTAGTTTCCTTGCTTTATTCAAGACAGAACAATGCCCCAATAGTGGAATGAAAGAATTTATACATACAGATTTAGAGCAATTCCCTGGGTTTTCAACTTGGCCACTCGACAGAATCATAGAATTAAAGCTGAGTAAGTGCCTTGACAAAACTTTCACTGATGTTTACTTGAATAGAAAAAATGACTTGGCTTCCCATCTATTAGTCCCCCTCCATTTTGTATTTTAAAATCCAGGAAAAGGTGCTCCAGATGAAAAGACAAATGTAAATGGATATACATAGAGACTCACTGGTAATGATCCAGTGGTCTCTGAACTCTTGTTGAGCATTTCCTATTAATGAAAGTGGAATCTGACTTCAGATGGTCGTTGACTGCAAATACAGTATCTTGTCAGCTGAAACTGATGGAGTACATGACTAGTTCCTGGAACCTTTTCTGCTTTGAGATCAAAAGAAAAATTGATGTGCTTTATTATTTGCCTTGCATATATTGGAATAACTTCTCAGGTCCAAGAATTTAGGGACTTCTTAAGTGAGGCTGGCAAATCTTTCAGAGCTGGAAAAAAATTGTTCACCTGCATATGCAGGTTACCTACCAGACAATATTGAATCAAATAACTGCTAGTTATGCTTTCAGATAAGGTCTGGTTTAAGTTAATCAGTAAATTAGTCTTTACTAGGTTGACTTATTTTATATTTTTAGAATAGAATGAAGCAGCATGGAAAATATTTTTAGTAACTCTGGATTAAACTTATTTCTAACAAAATGATAAAAGATCTTTGGAAGCCTGGACTCATGACCACTTCCACACATGATGAATTGTGGTAGATTTTTTTTTCTTTTTGTCTAATGGTCTCACATATTGCTTGGTCTGATAGCATCAGTTTTTGTTTTGAAACCATTTAGATATCCTTGATAAGTAAACGGATTCCAGGAAAGGTAATAAAAATAACAACAACAATAGTAGTTGAGGAGTTATTCAAGCAAAAACAGGGGAAAACACATTTACTGCGCTGATGGAAAAATATTGAATGATGTAATCAAGAGAGATGAGAGCAGTAAAGTTGGTATAACAAAAATGATGGGAACAGATATTGTTGAAAAAAATCTGAATTTGTAGTGTACCCACAGGTTTTTACTCTAGAGCTTCATTATTTCCATTCAAAACAGTCCAATAAGTTTAAATGAATCTGGCTTAGAATTATGAGTAAATCCATTAAGCATTGCCTTAATAACCTTTTATTGTTCAAAACAGCTCTCATAATTGCAAGAGGGAAAGTTCCTCAACAATTTGTATTTTGAATAATTGGTGGGCAATTTACAGTGTTTGGATTTGTATTTTCCTGGGGAAAAAAATGAAAGGCCTCTAATTTTGCTGTTGACAAAGTTGTTTTGTTTGGTTTTGTTCTAATGAGAGTCCAGCTCCATTGATCAGAAACCTTGTCCACAAGGAGCATTTGGACAGTGTGAATGCTGTAGAAGTCAGTACATGCTGACTTTTGGGGTGATGAGAGAATATATAATTTATGTGGATGAACAGATACCAGTCTGAGTATTTTTGCTAGGACTGCATGATGTACTACATGCACTCTGTGGTACACTAACCCATTCTTAGCACTGACTTGTATTGGATTTATATTCTTATGTGGGTAAATACAGAGTTCTGTTGATATCAGCACTTGTTGAAACCTTTTGTAAGTACCATACTCTTGATGGTACTGTGAGACTGCCTTCCTTCTTAAGGCCCTAACTGAGGCAGTGCATAGCTAGTTTTAACCATCTGAATAGTCCCACTGAGACCTCCACCCTGACTAAAGATTAGGAGTTTTGATCTTGCCGTTAAGAACACCATCTCTGTTGATAGTGAATGCACAAATCACAGACTGACTGTGGTGATGCAGGAACTGCTGAGGAAATGCTGGCTTGAGAGGTCTGGCTAGATGATCATAATGGTCTCAGCTGGCTTTGAAATCTGTTAATGGACTCCTTTTTCCAATTCAGTCCTCTTCAGGTCAAGGTCAAGATATATTTAACTACTCCTGCCCATGCGCTCTGTTTGTGGATAAATATTGTTTTTGTTCTTAGTCTGGCAGCTTTCACAAGTACTAAACGTTCTGATGTTTTTTTAATTGACTTTGCCAATAATGATAAAAGTGGAAAAGCAACTAAAAAGAAGACAAAAGAAAACATCAGTACCCATATTTCTCTGAGAGAGAAGGAAGGTCTTTAGCAAGAATGCTCTTTTGAGGGCAGCAGAAGTGAAGAGCACCTACACAAAGGGTTTTAGGGGTGATGGATGCTGCATTTGAGAAGACTGACTCATCCTTTATAAAGTGGAAAGACAAAACCTCAAATTCCTTTCACATATAGAAATACTTAGAAGTATCATCAGGAATTTGCAGGTTCAATAAGGGGACACCTTATTAGATTTTTGAGTATTTTTTGTGCTTACTTTAGGACACTGAGGGAGAAAAGTTGAGTTATCTTAGAGATCCTGGCTAAAGAATAGAAAAAAAGCCATAAGGGGGGAAACAAGTCTCTAAACTGTATGGATAAAGAAACTTGGGTACAAGTTATATCACCCATCATAGAATCATGTCACTTTTGTTAGTTTTGATGATTTTTGCAGTCAGAAGTGAACTTTTCCTAAGCCTTTAAGAGTGGATATTCAGGTCACTACTGTCAGAAATTAAATTAACCATATTTTCTGTGTAGTTCTGAGTTAATCTGCATAATCTAGTATTTGGCCTAGATTTACAAACAATCAAACGTGAACTTCTCGTAAAGTATTAGGAATTCAAAATCAGTGTGTTCATAAGAATATAACTTTCCCTTGATTTGCAATGTGACTTTTTTGTTTGGTAGGACCCCATTGTCACAATAACTTGACCACAGCAGTTTTAATATACTTGCTCCTTACGCTGAAAAGTCGACTATCTAATGCCACAGCAGAACTGGCAGGCTTTTTGTCTTGCTAAATAAAGCAAAGGCTCTCTCTCTCTCTCTCTCTCTCTCTAATCTAGGAGATGCTGTGTCAAAATAACCTCAAACATCTGTTTTACCTTAATCATTCTGAGCTACAGCAGCAAGTGCTTGGTCTAGTCATGGGGCTTTGCTGCTGCCCTCTTGTATTTGGGGAAACATCATGTGAGGCAGCCTGATGTCTGTGATATTAGTTTTATAGCTTCAGTATTAAGTGATATTTTGGGAAGGTAGAATAAAGGAAAATGATTTTTTTTCAGTGTTGGTTACCAAGAAATGGTAACAAGTCATCCTTGTTCCCTTGCCCTCATGTTACACTTTTTAGACAGAAAATTGAAGACACCAGATAGGAAAACTTGTTTTCTTTCTGCTCATTTTCTGATTTTGCCTTACTTGAAACGATTATAAAACACAAACACTATAAAGGAAAGTAGCACTCTTCAGGGGAGAAGACCAGGGGCAACAAGCCAGAACATTTAGTGTGTGTCTTTGCTGCTGTGTAATGAAGAGATACCAGTGATTTTTATGCACTTGGATACCCACAACAGTTTACCTATTGACAGCATGGAGCTTAGTGAGAGCTCAGCTATCCTGCTTCTTGATAAATTTATCTTGTGCTGACCTCTGTGGTGCCATGACTAAACTACTTCTAGTCCTCCAGTTGACTTGAATGCATCTATACAAGTTCACCCTTTATGACATGCAAACAAAGTATTATTGCTCTTGACATAAAATGGAGAACCTGTTTGCTAAACATATACCCTGTTTACTTGCATACCATATGCCACTTTCTCACAAAAATTAGCCTTCCAAAATTAGAGTTAAGTGAAAGAGGCTAAGATTCAAAGCCCAGATTAGAAGTATGGAGACACTGTAAAATAGCTGCTGCTGCTTTTCCCTTCTTTTTCTTCCAGCAGCTGTCTGGAGGGAGGGGCAGAGTCCAGAAGGGACAGATCCTGGAGGGGGTGTAGTGGTATGGTCACAACCTGCTCTACTTAAAGTTTAAAATCAACTGGCTGTCAGCAGCAGTGGCATTTTTATTCAAGCGGTGCTGAGGGAGTGGATTGAATTGATGTCTTATTATAATCTGTTTGATTCCTGCTGCTTACTCTTAATTCCACAGGTGTTAATGACGCTTTTACATTTTATAATGGTCTTGATGGTTCACTAATTGAGCTATCTATCCTTTCTTCAGCAAATTTGCTGTCTGTTAGGTACTCTTGGTCTCTCTTCTCCTATTTTACATCCCTACTGTCTGTTCTTATCCCATAAATCTGCCCATGGAGTCCAGGCTTCAGCAGCAGTAAGAATTTCAGCTTTTGGCTGAGCAGCCAAGAGCTGCTGACAGTTCAGCTCTGAAAGGATTAAAACTGTAGTTTTTTGCCTAAGCAGGAAAGGTGAGGGTGAGCAAGCTGAAGATTAGCCTCTGTTCCTGATCTACGCAGCCATAACCCTGAAAAAAAAATTTCTTCATTCTGCCTTCCCAAAAAGAATATGCATGTCTTTATTTGGGGACCTGTGGTATGGAAAAGAATATGGTAAATGTCATGGCTAGATGTTCAGGGGTGTTTCTTCTACTATCAGGTTGCAAATGCTAAGTAGACATAGTGTGGCTTCCAGTATATTTCTTGTAAACAAAATATGTTAAAGTAAATGGTGAACATAAATTTTAATTCTGTATTTTCTAGTATGGTTACTGAGACTCGTCTAACAACAACCTTTGTATCTTTGTGCAGAACTGTTAACTAGAGTTGATAGTCATACTCAGAAAAACGTACCATGTCGCAGATAACTTGGTGAAGCCTGAGTGATTTCTACACTTCTCTAGATTTTCATATGAAACCAATATCTAAAACTTTCCTGAGAAGCCTGGTGAAAACAGTTTTCTATCTAGAGATTGCCCATTGGCTCACAAAAGAGAGTGTACATTTTGCAAATGGAGAAATCAAAACACAGAGATTGAGCAATTTACTCACAATGAGAACTAGGAATAGAATCATAATCACTGGTGCCTAACTGGTATATAATTACCAAATGGCAAGGTCCCATAAAAAATAAAAATAAAAATAAATTTATATAGTGTGTGTGTGTGTGTGTGTGTGTGTGCCAGAGGTTTACTAAAATATATGGTATGTTTGTAAAGTGCTACATACTTTATATTCATGAATCTAATTCATGAATTAGTTTAACCTAATGTTAAACTTTCTTACCAAGCTGAAGTTTCACAAGTTTGCTTTTGTATTTAGCATGCAGGTGGTGATATACTGTCCCCTCACATTTCCTTTCACAGTAGTTTAGCAGTGGATTTGACAAATTACTCCTGTTACTTTCCAAATACAGTTTCTAAATGAGTGCTTTAACTTCATGATTTTTTTCCTCAGTCAGAGCTAGTAGAATCTCCTTACACTGGAAACAACTGTGAAACCTTCGTGGGTGTCTATACACGTGCTCCTGGGTGGAGGGGGGGAGCGCTTTAATTAGAGTGGCTCTTAGAGCAGTGTCATGTGTATTCAGCATCCCATGCTTCAAAATGGCAGTGGGGACACTTTAACTAAAGCTCGTTTGATGAGCTTTAGTTAGTGTCCCCACCACCATTTTGAAATGTGGGGACACTAAATATACATGACATGGAGGCTGCTGGAGCACGCTACTTAGCATGCTCCAGGGGCACCTATACACATGATGGAGCTCTGCTCCAATGCGTGCTAATTAGCACATGCCAGAGCAGACTTGATTAATTGAGTCTGCTGCTAATCTGCTGGAGCTTGCTAATTAGCATGCTCCAGTAGCCACCACGTCACATGTATTTAGTTTGTTGCACAAGTAATTTAGGAAACACTGGCTTTGCTGGCTGAAGGATATGGTCCACACCATATTTGCAAACTTCCTTATTAAAACCTATTCATTTAAGGATGTTTTAGGACAATACCTATTAACACCTTGGATTTCAAAGTTGTAATCATCAGCAGATAGAGTAGAATCTAGTTAGAATCAGTCCTCGGGCACAGGTTGGATGTTTCAGTCACCATTAGGTCTACAGCTGTGCTTTTTAGGGGGTCCTGCACAACTACATGCATGGATTGGGGTGGGGGAGGGGCAGGGGGCTGGGGGGACAAGCCTGTGGTAAAGGTGCTATTGTGGAACCTGGGAGACCAGTCTCCATTCCCTACCCTGCTAATAATAACCTGTGTGACCTTGAGCAACTCTGTCTGTCTGTCTGTCTCTCAGCCTCTGGGACCTATGTTTCATGTTTTATCATCTGTAATTCCTTTAATCCCATCAACACCAACATTATGATGGACATGGAATGAATGAATGAATGAACTCCCACACGGTGTGCCACCCTTTAGAGAGTTCTGTCCTATTCCAGTGAATCACCCAGCTGGAACCGGGAGGTACAAATGAATACCATTTGAAAAAATGACTTAAATAGAGACTGCTGAAGGCTAAATAATAAAGTGGGGAAAGCATGTAAGAAAGCCAGAGAAAGAAACTGGATAGAGTTTGAAAAAATATTTAATGTGAAAAGAAAGCTTCAAAAGCATTCTCTGTATTACAGCAAAACATAATCATGAATTTAGCTTGTAATTGCAGGCTTAATCTCTCATGTTAGTGCCTACTAGGACTGTGCAAAATTTCGCCAGCTGTTTTGTTTCAACACTGTTTCGACTCATTTTGAGCTCAAAACAGCAAAATTGAAACAAAATGAAGGGCTTCGAAACAGCCTTGAAACAAAATGAGGCTACTCAAAATGTTTCGAAAGTTTTGAAACATTTCGAGTTTCGAAGTAGCCAGCAGCTGGCAGCCAGGTGGTGGGAGATGGGGGAGAACCAGGGCTGCGCTCCCAGTAGCTCCGCTGAGCTCCCCTCCCCATCAGGCTGGGGAAGGGAACTCAGCCCAGCTTGCCTTCCCCAGTGTGATCTTAAGGCTGGGGAGGGGAACTGAGTGATTGGGCTCAGTTCCCTTCCCCAACTCCCCGGTCCCAGGCGGCAGCACCTGGCTTCCCTCCCTCATCTGGCAGGCAGATAGGGGACCCGCAACCCCGGGAGGACTGGCACAGCCCCTGCAGCCCTCCTGGGGTCGTGGGCACCCATCTGCCTGCTGGATGAGAGAGACTGTTTCAAGCTTCCCCATTATAACATATGGGCAAAACATCGAAACAGTGTTGAAGCAGCATCACTGTTTCAATGAAACAAAACAGTGGTTTTGAATTGAAACAAAATTCTAAACGAAATGCTGTTCCATCGAAACCTTGAAATGCAAGTCGAAACGGAACAGTGCCATTTCGCACAGCCCTATTGCCTACTAACCTTGGGCTCATCTGTGAATAGATGAATGTTTATATTGTAATTTTCTATAAAGATATAAAATATTTTGTTCCATGATCTTATTCATTCAGAAAATTCACCTGATCACCCAGTATGATGCTGGGAACAATTGGGGAAATACTAGCTAATTCTTTGTCCGTAGTTATGGAAAAAAGTCCAGTCCTGCTGCACTGGCTACCAGATAAAAATGTTTGCTACCCTGAGAAACCTAACAACTGCATCATATTGGTGTCCAGAATAAAACAAGCCAACCATTAATAGAGGTTAACTGATTAAGCTCCTTTGAGCGCATATGAAAATTCCAGCCACTTTAAATGAATGAGGCCCTCTTAAGGAACCATGTAGTGTGACCATTGCACAATGAGGATATGTGAAAGTTTAATCAAGGTGGCAATTGATTGCTTCACCATGCCTAGGACATGGAGTGGTATTACAGTAACATTCAGAGAATAAACAAAGCAGTTGCTGTCTAAATCAAGTGTACAATGGACACAGGTAGTTAACTGTATGTAGAAATGAGGTGGCTAACAATTAAGAATTACTCCAAGAAAGAATTTAAGTGCCTACAAATTAGGACCTGAAGTACCTAGCTTTTAGGTGCCTGGCCCCCAGAGCAGGATCTGGGACCCTGATGTAGGCACTAAGGCTCCCTATACAGCTAGCGAGCTGAGTTAGTTGGTTCAAAATGGCTATCCAAACTCCCCACTCCTTTCTGAATGGGGAGCTGCCAAGAGATAGCTGACTGGACAAATGCCACCCAGCACAGGTCTGTGTTCATACACCTACTCCTTGCTGAAATGTAGGCATTTGGCTCTAGGCTACAGAAGGCACCTCCATCCACTCAAGATTCAGAGTCCTGAATTCTCTCTGGAGGGTAAGTCCCTACAACCATTCTTTGAAAGGACTGAACAGGGCTTGTTTTTTTGGCCACTGGAGGATAAGAGCATTGGTGGTACAGAGGAATAAGTAACTTTTGAAACATTCCCAAGTGCAAAGTGCTTGGAAACACTTCAGCTGGGGGATGCATATATAGCCCCTGTAGTGACTGGGGCCTCCAAGCTCTCTACCACTGAGATTTTGACTCTCCAACTCCCCTCTGCTTCTAGGATATTCCTCTCATGAGAAAGAGGACTGTGGTGAAAGAGCCATGTGCTGGCAGTGAGCCCTGAGTGCTGAAGAAGCCAGGACCAAGGAGTAGGACTCAGTGGCTGCCTAAGCCCGCACACTGTCCATCCTGTTCTCCTTCCCTCCTCTGGGAAGGGTTGTGAGAGCAGAGCCCTGTACAATTCTGGAGGACCTATGGATCCCTGCCGCCCTTGTACAGACCTAACAAAGTGAAACACTTCAGAATACTACCTCATTTCAAGAGGTACTCTTCTGAAGCACTTTAGTTGCTTTTTGAATTTTTCAGAGGGCTTGTATGTTTGTTCGATTGTTACTTCTGTTCATACGCCATTATGGGACAGCATAGTGGTTAAAGCACTTGGCAAGGAAGTCAGACATGTACTCAGTGCCTCAGCCAAAGGGGTTTCAAACCCACATCTCTTACCTCCGAGGAGAATACCATAACCATCAAGATATAGAATAGATTGAGCTGAGGGGGTTTTCCAATTTGCCTGTTGAAAGTGAGTCACCAGTAGGGTGGCCATCATAGAGGACATTACAGTTTTCTGCTACTCTGTCCTTTATTAATGTGGAACCTGATGTCTTTATGTCCTCTATTTTTTTCTTGATTCTCATTTTCTTCAAGAGAAAAATAGAGGACATAAAGGCGTCGGGTTTTGTATCAATACAGGACAGAGGACAACCGGACTGCCCTCTATGATGGCCACCCTAGTCACCAGGCAGACACTAATGTCATGACTCATGACATAAAAGTCATGAAACCAGGAAGTCCTGGTCGAACGGCCACTCTTGTTTTTATCCAGCACCTGTTTAATGTACAACGTTTGTTTGTTTGTTTATTAGGTTTCTATGCTGCTGACCCCAAAAAAGGCTCAGGGCAGCTTATAATAATAGAATAAATAATGTATAAAACCAGATAAAATAAGATACAAGTAAGCAAGATTTGAGACCTAGCTTCTACCAGAACAAATCATGACTATATTTTACAAAGTAAATCTGCGTGTTTGTAGGAAAGTTTGTGCACATGTAATGATAGGAATAGCATCTGAAAATGTGTTTGAAAAGAGGTTATTTTTTATTTTAGGTGGTATTACCAATTCTAAATTTTGCTTTGTTTTACCTACTAAATGAGAAAATACCTTTATGTACTAGAAATTGCAAGGGACAAATGCAGTGTGCAGATAAGCAGGTGCAGATGGGGCTATACTGACTTGAGAATCAGTGGGTCGGGCCTTTAAGGTAGCATAACTCAGTGGAGCTATGCTAATATCTACTAGCTGAAAACCTCTACAGTTTATGGAAACATGGTTAGCAGCTGATTCTAAAGTAGCTTTAAATTTAATACTAATACTTAAATTTAAGTCTTTCAACAGTTTTACTTAATTATTACTTTTATTGTAATTTATTGGCTTTTAAAATGCATGTTGATACATTTTGATTCCTTCAGTTCATTCGGTCGCTTAGTCTTGTTAAACAGTTGCAAAAGGAAAAGCAAAGGGAGTAGAGCAACGAGAGGAATATGGCACATTCCTTTTTCTGTGAGAATCCAGATGAGATGCAGTTATGTACAGAGGTATACCTGAGGTAACTTTAAACTAGCTAGCTTTGAGTACTGCTAGCAGTGTAGCCGTGGCAGCGTAGAGCTGACCAAAGTATTCAGCTATATCCTTAAGCATGTTTTGCTGCTGGCTGCAGCTACTATGGTAGCAGTACTTGAGCTAAGTAGTTTAAATCTGGCTACACACCCGAGCTGCCATTACTGGCATGCTTGCAGCATAGACAATCACTTAGTATGAACTCCCTGGGTGATATTTTCGAAGTGTTCAAGTGTTTGACTCAGTTTTCAGTTAAATAAGTATGAAGTCCACTTTCAGCTTCAGTGGGATTTGAGATGGCACAGAATGCCTTTGAAAACCCACCTGATATTTTATATAAAGACTAGAAGTAGCATATATAGCAATTTTAGCACCATTTACCGATGGATTTTGTCTGTTCATTTATTGTTTTAAATTGTAGTAGGGTGAGCTAAGAATATAGGTGGGGGGGGGGGAAGAAGGGGAAGAATATTAACAGATAAGAAAAAAGCAGGTTCTTTGACTTTTTTGAGCTTATCCTAGGGTTGCTTTTCTTCTTGGAGAAAGATGGTGTCTTTTCCATTATAAGACAGTCATACATTTTTGTAATTAGGTCGCAGTAAACTTACTGTATGTTATGCCAAAGCTAATAAGTGCCTACATTTTTTTCCTTATGAAGTATTCTTTTTACTATATTTGCATCATCTTTAATTAGACATTTGGCCTTTTTCTTCTCAAAGTACACTGTAAAGAATTTCAGTGTTTACAGTGAAATATGCACAGTGTCAAGCCTGGGAAAAGACAACAGGTCTTTTAAGAATTTGTTGACTTTAAGAGCAAAACTCCAAGATTTCAGATTGGTTCCTGAATTATTTGATTTGCGTTCAATTTTTAAAAATGTGCAGATTTCCCTTAAATCAAACAGGATCATGGTTGTTGGGCTTTCTTGGAAGTAACACAACTTAGGGTGGGACAGAGTTTTCAAGTTTTGAGGTGTCATTTCGGGAATCTACTGTTGTTTGTTACTTATTGTAAGCTACTTTCAGCTTTTCTGGATGGAGCAGGATATGATAATAATAATTGTATCAATAAAAATAATTACATCAATAATATATGTGATAAAGCCTATCTGAGAGTTCCGATGTGGCAGTATTTTAATAGTTTCAAAAAGCTAAATAGTTTCCACTTTGAAATTTCAAAAAAAATATTTATAAAATGCAGTGCTAATTATGTGGTGTTAATCTCTTTTCCCGCACATCCTCTGTAGGTAATCAGGAGAAGGGAAAAAGAAATAATTATGCCAGAAAAGCATTTGGCTTAACTGGCATAGCTCCAATGGCTTCTGCCTGGCTGTGCCAGTTTATGCTAATGGAGTATTAGGCATTGGGTTAATTCTAGAATTAATATTAGCATCTAATTAGTATTGTTCTGGATAATTTTAATTCTGAAATTGAGGGAATAAAGAAGAAAAATGAGTGGAATGATTGCAAGAAATTCCTTGTTATGGCACACAATTGAAAATCCTGTTCATGATATTGAAAATGTAGTGTGTGTGGAGAAAGTGCTGGTTATCTATTAAAATCCTGATTTTACAAGCTGCCCCTTGTGCATGACTGACTTCACATGCTTGTGTGTAGCCTCAGCAACTTCTATGAGTTGGGTTCCTTGTGGGTGCAGAGGTTTATGTGTAAGAAAAGAACTTGTATAATATTGTCTGTACTAGAGCTGAAGGAGAGATTTAAACCAATTGCCATTTTGGAGTTCCTTGTGCATTGATCTGAACTAAAATAGAGATGGGTTGAAGCCACTAAAATTTTTTGTATTGCATTTAACTATTCCTGCTGTTTGTGGGTATCACTTTGTTGATTTGACTCTTGGTGCATGTGTTTGACTCTTGTCTCATAGATGATTCATAGATTCCTAGATGCTAGGGTCGGAAGGGACCTCAATAGATCATCGAGTCCGACCCCCTGCATAAGCAGGAAAGAGTGCTGGGTCTAGATGACCCCAGCTAGATACTCATCTAACCTCCTCTTGAAGACCCCCAGGGTAGGGGAGAGCACCACCTCCCTTGGGAGCCCGTTCCAGACCTTGGCCACTCGAACTGTGAAGAAGTTCTTCTTAATGTCCAATCTAAATCTGCTCTCTGCTAGCTTGTGGCCATTGTTTCTTGTAACCCCTGGGGGCGCCTTGGTGAATAAATACTCACCAATTCCCTTCTGTGCCCCCATGATGAATTTATAGGCAGCCACAAGGTCGCCTCTCAACCTTCTTTTGCGGAGGCTGAAAAGGTCCAGTTTCTCTAGTCTCTTCTTGTAGCGCTTGGTCTTCAGGCCCTTAACCATACGAGTGGCCCTTCTCTGGACCCTCTCCAGGTTATCCGCATCCTTCTTGAAGTGTGGTGCCCAGAATTGCACGCAGTACTCCAACTGCGGTCTGACCAGTGCCCGATACAGGGGAAGTATCACCTCCTTGGACCTATTTGTCATGCATCTGCTGATGCACGATAAAGTGCCATTGGCTTTTCTGATGGTTTCGTCACACTGCCGACTCATGTTCATCTTGGAGTCCACTAGGACTCCAAGATCCCTTTCCAATTCCGTGCCACCCAGCAGGTCATTTCCTAGGCTGTAAGTGTGCTGGACATTTTTCTTCCCTAGGTGCAGCACTTTGCATTTCTCCTTGTTGAACTGAATTCTGTTGTTTTCTGCCCACTTGTCTAACCTGTCCAGGTCTGCTTGTAGTTGTTCCCTGCCCTCCGGCGTGTCCACTTCTCCCCATAGCTTTGTGTCATCTGCAAACTTGGACAGAGTACATTTCACTCCCTCGTCCAAGTCGCTGATGAAGACATTAAAGAGTATCGGTCCAAGGACTGAGCCCTGCGGGGCCCCACTGCCCACACCCTTCCAGGTCGAAACCGACCCATCTACCACAACTCTCTGGGTGATACCCTCCAGCCAATTCGCCACCCACCGGACTGTGTAGTCATCCAAGTCACAGCCTCTTAACTTGTTCACCAGTATGGGGTGGGATACTGTATCGAAGGCCTTCCTGAAGTCCAAGTATACGACATCTACCCCTCCTCCTGTGTCCAGGCGTTTCGTAACCTGGTCATAAAAAGAGACTAGATTGGTCAGGCACGATCTGCCTGCCACGAACCCGTGCTGGTTTCCCCTCAGCATAATTTGTCCTGCTGGGCGCTCTCAAATGTGAGCCTTGATAATTTTTTCAAAGACTTTGCCAAGGATGGAGGTGAGACTGACTGGCCTATAGTTGCCCGGGTCTTCCTTCCTCCCCTTTTTGAAAATGGGGACCACATTGGCCCTTTTCCAGTCCTCCAGGACTTGGCCCGTGCGCCACGAGCGTTCAAATATTCCCGCCAGTGGCTCTGTAATGATGTCGGCCAGTGCCTTCAGCACCCTCGGATGGAGCTCGTCCGGGCCTGCCGACTTAAAGGCATCCAGTTCTTCCAAGTGACTCTGCACCATCTCAGGGTCTACGCATGGAAGTCTGGCGCCTTGCTGCTGCCTCTCTACAACCCCAGTGAGAGACTTGTCGTGCCCCTCGCTTAGGAACACTGAGGCAAAGAACTCGTTGAGGAGTTCAGCCTTGTGCCCCCCTGTCTGTCACCAAGTGCTTATGCCCATCTAGTAGGGGACCTATTCCTCCCTGGGCCTTCCTTTTACTCCCTATATATCTAAAAAACAATTTCTTGTTGTCTTTTACTTGGGTTGCCATCCTCAGCTCCATGGTAGCTTTGGCCCATCTAACTGCCTCCCTACAAGCACGAGCAGAGGACGTATATTCGTCTTTGGTGATCTCTCCCTGTTTCCACTTTTTATGTGCTCCCCTTTTGGCCCTTAGGCTGCCCTGGATTTCTCTGGTCAGCCAGGGAAGCCTCCTGGCCCCTTTCCCTCTTTTGCCTCGCTCAGGGATCGTCTTGCTTTGTGCCCGAAGGATTGTTTCCTTAAGGCACAGCCACCCTTCTTGGGCTCCCATCCCTTCAAAACTCCTACTCTGCAGTGCGTCCTTGACTAATCTCCTGAGTTCATTGAGATCAGCTTTCCTAAAGTCTAGCACTTTCACCCTACTAGTTACCTTACCCACTCGACGTCTTATGGTGAATTGTATTATTAGGTGATCACTGTCCCCCAGATGGCTACCGATCTGTAGGTCCCCTACCATGTCATCCCCCGTTGCCAGTACCAGATCCAGTATGGCATTCCCCCTAGTGGGACCGTGTACCTCCTGTGTCAGGTGGAGGTCCTGTACACAGGTTAGAAACCTGCGTGAGCGGTGGGACTTTGCTGTCTGTGACTCCCAGCAGATGTCCGGGTAGTTTAGGTCCCCCATGACTACTGCCTCTTTAGCTTTTATGGTCTCCGAGAGTTGCCTCAGGAGCCCCGAATCTATTTCTTCCCCTTGGTGTGGGGGTCTGTAGCAGACCCCTACCACCAAATCCCTTTCTCCTTGCCCCCCATGTAGCCTAACCCACAATCCTTCTACTTCCTCATCCTTGGATTCCGTCTTGATGAGGGTTGATGTCTCATCTCCATTGTCAAAAAAAATTCATGTAAATTTCAATTTAGAACCTGTTTTTCTAGTTGAAAGAAGCCAATATTAGAGAAAAATGATGAAAGCCATGTTGCTTGTCTTTCATCCAGCTTCCTTGAACTGACTGGTGATCTTATGCAGCTGCTAGAATACAATATGGAGAATGTTGGCATGTAAATTTGACTCTTTCTCCTTCTGTCCCACCCTCCTCCCCTGCCCCCCAAAAATTCCCTGCCAACTAGCCAGCTTCAGGGACCATTAAATGAGAACTTCCTCCTCAGCCCACAACTCAACATACTCTCTGACAGGAGTGAAAACAAATAATTACAGATTTTAACTTAAAATAAATGTTTGGGTTTTTTTTAATGAGAGTTGTACTGTATTAGGGAACACTGCATTTGAACAGAAGTGTTAATCCAATTTATGGAGACAGTTTATATTCCACTCATTAAAGGAGGTTGAACTAGTTCAGAAGCTAGTGATTTATATCAGAACACTTGCATAGAAATTCTCTGTGTTTCTAGCAATTTGAACTTCTGTCAGGCAAACATAAATATTACATGTGTATTTTAGATGGATGGACAAAACAGGAGATGTATACGTCAATTGAATCAAATCTATTACATGACAGGACTATGGTTGGCCCCTGCAGCTGCCTCTCCTGCTGCCAGGCAGTGGGAGGGAGGTACATGCCGCTAGTGCTGCCCAGGGATATGGGGACATGCATTGCTGGCATAGCCTGTGCAGTGGGGAGGGATCCTGGGGGGGCTGCCCCTGCAGCATGGCAGTATATATAAATTTGATATAATTTTGCAGGTATAGAATCTAATTATTGGAGGTTTGTCTTGAATTTGTCCCCCTTCCACTGCTACAGCAGGGAAAATAAATTGGGGGGGGAGGAAGGAGATAGATAGTCCCTTTGCCTACTCCCAACTTCTTCCCCCTGCAGCCCCTTCCCCCCTTCTTACTAAAAGAGCCTGCTCTCCTTGAGCACATGGAAGTGAGGAGCAAATTAGAAATAAACTTACCTTGAAATAAACATAGGTGTAGTAATTTGCATATAGTACCCATAGACTTCATTCATCCAGAATTGATGAATGTCATCTTTTTTTGAAAATGCTGCAACTTTCAGCAGACATACTCCATAAGCATACTTTCAGTACTTTGTCATCTATTTAAAGATAGTACAAACTATAAATACTTTTTAGTTATATATTTGACTGATTGTACTTATAGATCAGGGGTGGGCAAAATGTGGCCTGCAGACTGGATGCACCCGCCAGGACATTCCATCTGGCCTGCAGGGCCCCTAAAAAATCTAGAAAATTTAATATTATCTGCCCCTGGCTGCCTGATGGCTTGCCAAAGCTCAGTAAATGGCCCTCCACCCAAAATAATTGCCCGTCCCTGGTATAGTCAAAAGATATCTGCTAGATTGGAGCAAATCACTAATTGGATTTTTGATCCTGCCTCCAACAGTAGCATATGTTTGATGCTTCAAGAGAAAGCACAGGTTTCCTCCATTCAAGTAAGATCAGGCTGTATAACACAGATCCTGGGGCTAGCTGAGTCCAACTCAAATATTCTTGTGATGGAGCCTGTTTCTCTCCAACTGGGGAGGGAATTTTCCCTGACATGAGAACATTTGTATCCTCATCACTATGCAGGAACTATCTTAATAGGATAGATTGACTTTTTTATTTTTTTAATCACTGCTTATGTTAGATGTAGTTCATGTTGTTAAAAGGCCCCACCCCAGGGGTAGCTGTGCTACCCCTGGAATACCCCCCCCGGCCCTTGTCACCTTTACTTTCTTTGGCAAATCTCCCCTTCAACTTTCCTGCCATGCCTTGATGTAATTATGATTTTAGAAAAAAGGGAGGCTGCCCCAGAGCTCCCCAGACAAGATCCCATACTCATGAACACAGCTGTCATTGCACATTACCTTAAGGGCTAATTACATAGCTTTTTCATCTCCCCTTTTAGCCATAACCAAGCCTCACTGTTTTACCAATCATTAGGCATTAGGTCCCATTGTCCAATCCAGTCAGTCTCTCATCCATGGCCCTTCAGCCCCAGTGTCAACCCCAGTCAATACAGGTCTTTAATGCTGGAACAGTTTCCACAACTGTTGGGGCTTCCAGCCCTAGTGCCTTAAACTATCCTAGCCCCTCCTGGGCTTGGGCTTCTGTACCTTGAACAAATCTCATGCCCCCTTGGGCTCAGGCCTGCATTCTCCTGGGCTTAAGCCTCTGTCTTTTTACTTTGTACCTTCAACAGACTCTGCCTCTCCCAGGCTATGGGTGCCTGGGCCCTGCTTGTTCTTGCCTCTCACAAGCTACAGAGCTTTTCTCTCCATGGATTCCAGGTCAGACTGACTGCTCAGCTCCCACCCTGGGCTTATATCCTGCAAGCCAAGCCCCTCCTGCATCATGTGGCTTCCTTTACTGCCTTCTGCCTCCCCTGCAGCCTGCTTCTTCAGCAGCCTGCCTTCCCTTAAAGTAGCAGAAGCACCAAGCTCCCTGCTACATGGACGTGTGTGTATATATGCTAGCCTTTGCAGGCCCACCTGACAATTTTTCTCACACAAGGTTTTCTAATAGCAGAGAAGGCTAATAAGTTTCTTTTTGTGAAAAACCCCCCACAGTGGCTACAACTTTGATAGAGAAATAACATGTTTTTATGTAGCTGCATTTTACAGAAAAAGCAGTAAACTTGAGTAACTACAAATATTGTGTAGCTGTATTTCTGTAAAGGGCTAAGCTATATTCCTGTTAACTTTACTGGGGACCTGAAATATGTCTCAGTCTTTTAGCTAACATCAAGTGTTGTGCTTGTGGACAGGTTCTAGTTTAAAGTATTTCATGCAAAGTTGCTGTAACTTTGCTTAATTAAAGACAACAAAAGCTGAAGTTTCTCCAGGGGATCAGAAGTTGATTTTACTGTTTGTTTTCTGGCAACTGTCAAGGGTTTTTCTCAAACAATCTTGAGATGTAAGCTGGTATAGGCTGCCACTATTGTTACAAGCACCATGCACCTTTACCCTGCTAAGTGCAAATTTAATCAACGAGGTGCTCAAAATGCAGAAACAGCTGAAATGTTCACTAAACTCTGGGGAGTAGAGGGGGACAGTTAGGATTAGATATTTAGAATTCATGTATTATGATGATAGAGGCACTGGTAGGCTTCCAAATTCCTTTAAATTGTAAATATGTCAATAAAACATTGCCCAACTGATCTCTCTATATTTAGCAGCATTTCATTCTAATCATGGAAGAACACAGATTTGGGGTATTTTAATGAGAGAATTTGGGGGTTTTATCAGAGAATTTGCAATTTTTAAGCAGGGAACACCAGGATCTCTGCTAGTGAGATAAGTGGCGGGACACAGGCAGAGGAGCCTGCCCAGGGCTAACTCTGGAGACCAGGCAGGAGGGCAGATGAGATGGCTGACCTGTCCATTTGACAATTCAAAGCAGGCCACTGCAATATTGCCCCAGCCCTGTTTTCCCAGAGTGCTGAAGCCACAGGGGAAGGGGGCAGGCATAGAAATGCTCTGGCTGGGTGCATCCGCCCCCTTTGACTTACGACCCCATGTCTATATGCCTGCCAGACTGCACAGCCACCTGGGTTGTGGTACGAGCACTGTAGCAGAGCCTCTTGCACCTCTGGGCAGGCCGTGGCTGCGCAGTTGGCCTTTGGGTGGCACTGTTATCATGTCTTTTGGTGCCCCCGCTCTGCCATCTGGATTTCTGGGTGTGGGGGGGACTGTGTTGGGGTGGGAGTGCTCAGGAGGGGTGGGTCCCCTGACCCTCCCCTGATGGTGCACAGCCCCCCACAGCAACAACAGTGGTCATCAGGTGCTAAGGGCCCACTTCTGGCAGAGCCTCCCCATGGTGCAGCATGGCCCTGGCTGCCTCAGACCCAGTGCTACCTGTGCTACGTGGCATGGGCCCAGCCTGGCCTGGCCTGGCCTGGCCTGGGGGTGTGCACCTTCAGGCAGGACTGGGCTGCTCTTGCTGTCACTTGGGGTCTTGGCACTGCACGCAAGAGCTGCGCATCAGGCTGGGGTTGGGCCAGGCTGGCTCCATGGAGGCAGGACCCAACCCAGCCCAATATGTGGCCCCTGCATGCAGTGCCAGGACCTAAGGTGACAGCAAAAGCAGCCCAGTCCTGCCTGAAGGCGCATACCCCTGGGCCAAGCCTGCACTATGGCACAGGGTCTGAGGTGGCTGGGGCCATGCCAGGCTGTGGGGGGCGCTCTGCCAGCAGCAGGCCTGAGCACTGGACTGCCACTGCTGCTGCTATGTGTAGGGGGAACACACCCCTTCTGAGCAGTCCCCCTCACGCCCATAACCCCCTCCCCCACAATCCACCCACAAACCCCACACCCACAACAACCCCCTGCACACACAATCCCCCCCAGCCCTCCTACCCCCACATCCCTACTTACTGGGGATGGCGCCTGGATCCAGGTCACTGCTGCAGCCTTGCCCTGCCCCTATTTGCCCCACGCTGAGGCAACATGCTGGAGCTGCAGGGGAAGGGGGCAGGCCTAGAGATGCTCTGATCAGGTGCCAGAGCATTTCCTTGGAGGATCCAGTCTCCCGTTGCTTCAGGCACCACTTTTTTTCTGCAGGGTTGGGGTTTGTTTGTTTTTTTTTGATACCAGGATTTCCTGGTATTAGATTTAGAGTCCATACTGCAAATATGTGGCTTGGGGAACATTTTTTTTTTTTTTTGTTCCCAGCTTGCCTCTTGCGGTATCTCACACTGCTTTGAGATGCCGCAACAGGCACATGCATGTTCATCTGGATGCACCCTGAGAGGCCAGAGGGGGCAAGTAAGATGGGATCCATGTGGCTGCTAGGGCATGACTTGACTGTCCCAGGGCCTGACTTACTACACTTAATTTGTGGAAAAGTCCCCCGTCCCCTCCACGTAATTGTTTGGAGAACTTAATTCTCTAACTTCATTGCCTCAGAAAACATGTAGCTGTGTTACTTTATGTAACATTTGAAAATCAGTTCCAAATAGCATTGCCAGCAGACCTGTCACTGGTGTGAATGACACTGCTAACATACAGCTGACTGCTATGAAAGTTGGAAGTGACTTAGTGATTAAGAGCGTGATCCAGTTCCCATTGAAGTCAATGGGAGTTTTGCCACAGACTGCTGTGGGGGGCAGAAGCAGGTCCTAAATACTGAAAAGACTGAGAGCTAGAGCTGGAAATAGAAGGCACGTTCTATCCCTAAAGACATTCTGAGGCAAAGCGAATCTGACCTTCTGGTCTTAGCTTTATGCCCAAAGGAAAGGCAGAGGAGGGGGAGAAAGACTATAGTTAATAAGGTTGTCTGTTAATGATATATGAGTCATTCCTCCAGTGCCTGAAAAGAAACACTTAATTTTATCTGCGAAGAATAAATTAATGTGGTAACTGCTTTGCTGGTTTAATTACCTTCTAAGCCGAAAGAAAACCAAGGCTTGTTGTCCTCTTGTCCCTCATTCTCCATGAAACCTGTTCAGTTGTTTGAACTAAAAATACTAAAACAGGTGGGGAGAAATTAGATGCATGTTTCCCTGTAAATAAATAAGGACATTTTAAGCTTATTATGGAAACTGATAAAGGGAAAAGGGAGGGAGGAAAAATCTTTTATTCTCTGGAAGGTGAAAAGGAGCCATCAGCTGTCTCTGCCAGAGACCACCTTTTCCAGGAAAGATATTGAAAATTAACCATCTTCCTTTTTCCTGTTAGAGATATTGCCGAATTCCATACAAGCCAGACTATAATTACTAATGAGAAAATGTTTTAAATGAATTGATCTATGGGTTATTCATGCCGAGGGATAGTCCTGCTCAACATGCTTTTTTTTTCTTGTACAAGGTATAAAGGAAGATATAGCTGGCTCTGGGTATTCTATCAGACTCATTTTTAAGAATTACATTATTATTATAATATTTTTTGTCAGTAAACAGTTTCTTTAATGAACTAAGGAAGGGCCTACAGAAAGACAGCTCTACTTGGAAGTTAAAAAGGGAAATCAATTTGAAGTAGGCTGTTGCCCTGGATGTCAAATTCTGCATTTAGCTCCTTGGATAGAAGAAATCATTCAAATGATGCTGGAAAAACAGTTGTGGTCACTAATGAAGAGAGATGCCACTTGCTTTGAGGAGACCTGAGAATTAAATTAACATTGTGCAACAGCTAGGATACATCCTTGGGGATGGAGTTAAAGTCCTCCATTACACCTATTGGAGCTTTGTATGCAGACAGGTTTTGAAGAATTTCATTATTTATTTTGAAAATTAACATGCTACATGGTATTAAATCATGTTAAGATCATTTTGTTTAGCAGCCATAATGGGACAGAAAAACAGGAAAAAAAGTAAAGGAACCAAAACTACAATAGAAACATTTATACCTGCAATACCATTTCAGTCCTATTAATCAATATGAATGGTCTTGTAGACAACAGCTAGTATGCCATTTAATTGCATTAACTGCTTCATTTATGTATAACTTAGTCACTGAAATGTCTAACTGTGCATCAGTTTCTTAACAATTGTAGAGCAGGTAGGAAAACATTCTGATGAAACCATCTGGAGAAGATAGCATGTAAAATAAGCCACTCCAATGGCATATATCCTCAACTCTAAAACTGCAGTTTCTGATTTTATCAGTCCAAGTCTAACTTGACACTCAACAGTGTCTAGCAGGGGCTACAACATACAGCTCACACCTAGTCTGGACCCCCCCCCCCCCCAAACAAATGCTATTTGTTAATGTTTGAATGACTTTCCTTGGGTAGGACAGTAGGTGTGCTAAGGCAGGTGGCTCATCTGGGCTAAAGGAACTATTATTATTCCATGTGGTCTTTGAGGTGGATGGGATTTGGAGCAGTAGGATTTACACAGAATGGGGATGTGGCTTGAAGTTTAGGGACAGCCTTTCAACAATGTAAAGGGAGTGTGTGTGTGTGGGTGGGTGGGTGGGTGGGTGGGTGGGGGGGGGGCTGTGGCGGGGGAGAGACACCCAATCTTATGTATAATATATCCCAATCTTTAGTCACAGTACCCCATTGTTGGGTTTGAGCCCAGCCACTAAAATGAAGAGCAATTACTGCATGTGTGCCACACAAGTGTAGAAGGTGTGAATGAATCCTCCTTGCTGTGAACCTGGATCACAGGAAAGCAGAGCTGGAAGAGACCTCTCAAGGTCACCTTGTCTGGCCCCCTGCTCAAGGCAAGATCACACCCATCACAGCCAAGTGTCTGTCTATCTCGCTCTTGAAAATATCCAGGGATGGAGATTCCACAACCTTTTTAGGTAGCCTCTTCCAATGCCTGACTACCCTTATAATCAGAAATCCTTCCTAATAGTCCCATGTAATTTTTATTTGCTGCAATTTGAGATCATTGCTCCTAACCCTGTCCCCTGCAGCCCATCTTTATTTTCTCTGTAATCACCTTCCAGCTATTTGAAGACTTTTATCAAATCACGCCCCCACCCCGTATTTATCAAACTCCCCACCCCTCAGTAGTCTCTTTCCAAATTAAATAACCCTAGTTCTTTATCAATTGGCCTTTCTTCATAAGTCCTGTTTCCCAGGTCTCTAATCATTTTTGTCTCTGTGGGACTCTTCCCAATCTGCCCACATTTTTCTTGAAGTGTGGGGCCCAAAACTGGACACAGTACACCAGGTAAGGCCCCAGCAATGCCAAATAGAGAGGAAGAATCAATCTCCTTGATTTGCAAGTGACACTCCTGCTAATACAACCCAGCATGCAATTGTTTTGGTTTGCTTGTTTGTTTTGCAACAAGAACACACTGGTGGCTCATTCATCTTATGGTCCATTGTAACAGCCAGGTCCTTCTCTGCAGTGTACTACAGTCTAGCCAATCATTCCCCTGGCTGTATTTGTGTATGTAGTTGTTCCATCTCAGGTGGGAGAGATTGTACTTGTCCTTCTTGAATTTTGTCTGATTGATTTCTGACCATTTCTCCAATTTATCCAGGGCATTCTGGATCCTGGCCCTTTTCTCTTAGAATGTCTGTAACTCAAGCCAACTTAGTGTCATCTGCAAATTTGCTAAGCATGCACTCAATCACGTTGTCCAAATCCATTAATGAAGATGTTGAACAATATTGGATGCAAGATAGGTCTCTTCCCAACTAGACAGTGAGCCATTGATGACTACTCATTGAGCAAAATGATCCAACCAGTTTTGTATCCACCTCACGGTACTTTCATCTAGTCTATATTTCCTTAGCTTGTTAATAAGAATGTTATGGGAGACCATCAAAAGCCTTGCTAATGTCAAGGTATATCCCAACCAGTGCTCTCCCTATCCACAGAGCCTGTTACCTTATAGAAAGAAATCAAGTTAGTCAAACATGCCTTCCTCTTGGTGAATCCACACTGGGTGTTCCTGATAACTTTGATCTCCTCTAGGTGCTTCACAGTAGATTCCTGGAGAACTCGCTTCATGATTTTTCCAGTTGTCAAAGTCAGGCTGACTGATCTGTAGTTCCCTGGACCCTCCTTTCCCCCTTCTTAAAAATGAGCACTATATTCACCCTTTTCCAATAATCTGGGAAAAAATGCAGTTGCCCTTGATTTTAGATTTTGGATGTTAGTGAACTTCCTGAGATCATCAACTGGTTGGAACAGGCCCTGGCCACAGCCTCTTCTTTTGCACTGCCCTAGAACCCAGGGGTGAATGCCACCACTGTTTGTCCTCCCCTTTACCTACCCCCCCTAATTCAGCAGCAGGGGAAAAGAAGAGGAGTGGCAGTGGAGCTTAGCCCTGCTTTCATGCAGCTCTGAAGCCCAAGGGCTGAATGCCACTGCTCAATAGGGTCAAGGAGGAGAGAGAGGAAGGGCAAACAGCAGTGGTATTCACTTCAGAGATGTGTGAAAGTAGTGGCTCTGGCCCTACCCCAGACCAAATAGCTGGTGAGCTCAGAGCTCATAGTACAAGAGGCTTCAGTCGCATGCTAGACTAGAGAGCTCAGAGCTCGCTGTTTTTGTAGCAGACAGCCGAAGAGGAGTGCAACCATGCTGCCAGACCCCCTGGATATGCCCTGGCCCCAAAGGACTAGAAAGGATACCAAACAACAGAATGAAAGCAGGAAGAGGTGACAAGGGGGCAAGCCCTTCACCAACAGCAGTAGCAGCAACAAGAAGTAAAGAAGTATTTTTTTTACCTATAGGCTGGGGAACTCCCTTCTCGAAAGCACAGTGGCAGAAAGAGATCTTGGAGTCATTATCAATTCTAAAATGAACATGGGCTGCCGATGTGAGGACAAGGTCAGTAAGGCTAACCGCACCTTGTCACGTATTCACAGATGCATCACAAGCAGGGCCAAGGAGGTGATCCTCCCCCTCTATGTGACACTGGTCAGGCTGCAGTTGGAGTACTGCATTCAGGACTGGGTGCCGCACTTCAGGAGGGATGGGGACAGCATCGAGAGGGTCCAGAGGAGGGCCACTCACATGATCAGGGGGCAGCAGGACAAGCCCTATGAGGAGAGACTACGGGACCTGAACCTGTTCAACCTTCACAAGAGAAGGCTGAGGGGGGACCTTGTGGCTGTCTATAAATTTACCAAGGGGGACCAGAGGGGAATGGGTGAGACCCTGTTCCCCTGAGCGCTTCCTGGAGTAACAAGGAATAACAGCCACAAGTTGATTGAGAGTAGGTTCAGGCTAGACATCAGGAGGCACTACTTCACAGTTAGGGCGGACAGGATCTGGAACCAACTTCCAAGGGAAGTGGTGCTGGCTCCTACCTTAGGGGTCTTTAAAAGGAGACTACCTAGCTGGAGACATATGAGCTTAAACTTACATGAGGTCATATAAGCCCAGTATTCATTCCTGCCCAGGGTGGGGGGTTAGACTTGATGTTCTGCTCAGGTCCCCTCTGACCCTACATCTATGAATCTATGAGTTCAAAGACCAATATACGTGACCCAACAAGCTACAAGAGCTGGTGAGAATGGCCATGTCCACAGGATAGAATATGTGCTAATAACCAGCGGCCCCAGCAGTCAAATACTAACAAAACAAGATCTAAATGGGAAGATGTAACAACCTCCAAGGATTTTGCAGAGAGGAGCCTAGTCTGCAGGAGTTGCAAGTTTGGAGGGGGCATCAGGAAGTCAGTCTGCTTTGCAAGTGATTTAAATGTCACCTGCAGTTGTAACAGCTCTGTAAATAGTTCTCTTAATAATGAGTCAGTTCACTTTTGGAAATATGGATTGTTTTCATGCTGTTATAGACCACAATGTATGCAGAGCAGGAGGAACTTTTTATTTCGAAAGAAATGTTGTGAGAGATCTTTCCTTTTCTCATAGCATTTTGGCTTATTGTACTGCTTTCCTAGTGATCAGCAGACAGGGAGTTTATTTCAGTCTTTTCTGAAGCAGTGGCATCAGCCTGTTTACTAAGAGAGCATTAAGTCTTTATAAATCAAACTGGTCTGATTAGAAACGTACTGAGATTGAAGTGACGTGATTTGGATGTTTTAAAAATATGCAAAATTACCTTGATAAACTGAATAACAAACACAGAGTGAAAGCATAAAAACACTACATTAAAAATATCTGTCTTTGAAAAATATTGCAAAGCAAGTGATAATTACATATTCTCATTAAATTAATGGAGGTATTGAATAATCTATTATTCTCATTGCATTGTTTTGCCAATTCTTGATTTGTTCTGTTTCTGGTAACTTTGTTTAAAAAGCTGCCTGATTCCGTGCTGTTAATAGAACTGTTATTATTAATTTGGATCAACTGATCATGAGAAAATAATGAAACAAGCAAGGGAATAAAAGAGGGATACTTCTGCCAGGTCATGGTTTATATCATTTCCTAAAATGAACAAAATTATACAAGCAAGGAAGAACTTGGGCTTCGGGGGGGAACAAGACTTGTTTTATGATTAGAGCTTCACTGGAAACAATTGTTTACCAGTATTGCTTCCTGCAAAAACTTAGAATGGCCAAAATGACCCCAAATACTTCATCTTTGATTTTGATGATGCTAAACAAATTCTTCATTGCAACTACATTTTTTGGGGAAAAGCCTCTCTGTTGAAGACAAAGATGAAGTGCTAGAGAATTAAATTGTTGCCGAGTATGATTGATTATATCTGAGTTTTTTTCTCTTTGTTTATGATGTCTTTTCCTCTTAAGATAGTTTATCTTACATACCAAAATGTCAGGAGGATGTTTGTCTGGTAGTTATAAATCTTATTTTAAGCCTGGGAAAAGAGTCGAAGAGATAATATCAAATCTGTCTTAACTTTTTATATATCTCCTCAGTTACATGAGGACTTTTATACAAGGTTATATTTTTTCAATATTTTGAAGATATATTGGTACAGTGCAGTTTTAACCTTGTTATCTGTGTCTCCAAAAGGAGCAAATATTCTATAGTTCTGCCTAGGAAGGTCACTGTGTAAGAATGGGTCCACTCCATTCAAATGATCTGCTTGGGGGGGGCAGGGGGGGTGTCTTTTGTGGGCAAGGGAGGGAAGAGGATGGGAAGGGGGTGCTGATTGTTTGTTTGTTTGTTTGTTTGTTTGTTTGTTCTCAGAAGAATGGGTCATTCACATTCCATTGAAGAGAGGGAAGGCAGCACTGTATTCTGAAACCAAGGCCCTCAACCAAATTTTTACTTTACTGATTATAGGTGCATTTTTTTCTTTCAATTCTGTTCACATTGCAGAACCAAGAGAGCTCTGGGGTAGATGAGCTGGCTTGAATTATGCATAAGGAAGCATAGGCAGAACTGTTAACCAAGTTCCAGATGCTGGGCCAACATCTTTGCTTGGTTACACCTATGCAGCTCTATTGACAAGAATGAAAATACACACGCACAACCAAACAAAACCTGGACTGCAGAGCTGTGTACTAGTATGAAGCAGATGGCAGAGCCCAGAGTGAGTCTGCAGGGCTGGCAGTTGTGTCAAAAAAAACCAAATGCGCACCAGAAAAAAGTGGCATGGTGCATATGACTGCAGAGTGTGCTGCCCAAAACCGGAGTGTGGCCAGCCAGAGCCACACTCTGACTGCCGGTCAGACTCTGCGTACCTGGACTGCTGCTGCTGGAGCCCCAGGAGGCCCCCAGGTAAGGCTGCTGGGGCCAGCCCAGGTGCTGGCTTTCACCTCTCCTACTCCACCCAAGGCAACTTGTCATGCTCCAGAGCATGTGTGCAGGGGCATTCCTCAGGTACAACCAGCAGTGGCACAAAACATGTGTCCCAGGGAACACAAGTTCCTACTCATGGGGACATGCTCTGAGGGCAGTACAAGCACTGTTCTTCTCCCTCAGCACCACAACCTTCCTTCTTTCCCTTTGTTCTTGGAGCTCTTAACTCTCCTTATAGCTCTACCCACCTTTTCTAATCATTATTTGCAGCTGACTCCTAGCCTTCTGGCCATTCAGATGATGAGCTGCTATCTACGTGAACCTAGGGTTTCAGCCTCTGAAGACTGCACCTTCTTACAGCTAGAAAGCTGAATTTTGGCTTGTTGGTGAATGAAGAAATGGACACATTTCTATGACACATCATGGTTTGAAAGAACTGGGATTTTTCACTGAAAAAACTCTGAATCACGTCTTGTTATACTCACTGTATGAAGTATCCTAAGATTATTACTGGAATGTGTAGTTCTGGTATCCAGGTTTCAGAAGCCTGACTGTCACAGGGAGAAACAGAAGGGGGGACCCCAAAATACCCGGGGGGAGCCCCGGGGTCAGGAACCCTCAGAAAGGACGGAAAGAAAAAGAAAAGATGAAGGGAGATATTTACCTGCAGCGGGACCCACAGCGAAGCCGCAACCAAGGGAGGAACCCATGCAGCTCGTCAGCTGTGCCTTTATACAGTTGCGGCCGGCCGATGACAGCCACGATTGCTGGCCGGCGGAAGTAAAACAGGCCGCCGGCAAGAAGGAAGGGGGCAGCAGATTGACGCCGGCAGGAGGTGCCTCCCCGAAGCTCCTGCGGGAGCAAAAGGAGCCAGAAGCTGCTTTCCCCGGCAGAGAAGGATGTGCCAACATGTGCTGCGAGCCAGAGACTGTTGGCTGTGGCGAAAGGAGCCAGGAGCCAAAGGTGGCTCCTCAACACTGGGAACCCGGACAAAAGGGCAGAGGGACGCAGAAAGACCCCGACACCAGTGGCCACAGCAGAGGAGCTGGAGAGGCCAGTACAGGTCACGGCACCAGACCAGGTGGGACCATTGAGGGCACTGGGGGAGCCGAAGAGGTGCACCAGGTGGGGGACGGGAGACGACCAGCGTGAGGGGCTGTGAAATCTGGCATTCCGCGGCGTAGTGTCGACCCAGCGGGGGACGAGGGGACAGGCGTCTGCTGGAGGACCACAGCAGGGCCGAAGAAGCCAAAGGCTGGGCAACAAGAGCTAAGAATCGGGGTGGAATCCGCAGGCTACCCCAGCCACAGATAGGGCCGAGCACAGACCCATAGGGTTGAGAGAGAGTTGTTAGCAACTCAGCCCAGGGGCCTGGCGAGGGGACAGTTGGGTCCCTCAAAGGGTATCAGTAGTTTTTCTTGTTGTATTTTGTGTTTCCCACTTTCGAAGAGGTTGAGGGTCAGAGCTCGGGGAGCCTGTTTTTTTTTACATAGGCCACAGGGTGGTTTAGCCTTAGGGAAAAGGCGGCGGCCTCGTGGCCCGGGTAGGATACTACAGGCTGCTTATACTTTAGGCAGGGTGGCTCACCCCTCCCACGAAAGTAAGCTGGGGCAACGGTCAGGAGGCTGGCCAAGAGGACAACAGTGACCCGCCAAGGCTGGGTGTAAGGGCGAGGTAGAGGGGAGGTGGAGCCTCACAGAAGACCACCAGACAGACATCCCACCATCGAGAGACTCTGAGTGGTTCGACCCTCCACTGAAGTAGGATTCAAAGTTGTGGCAGGCAGGACTGGGGAAGACCACACCAGAAGCAACACCTACTTGGCAGACCTCCAGGGACGGGAAGGCGAATGTCATCGAACATCCGGAATACAGCTGCATGTGACCGGATGTTCGAGGCCAGACGGGCACACTGACAAATGCCTTCCAGTAAAGCCAAAGAAGTTCATGTTGTTTAGTTGATCCAACAGAAGATTAAGTGAGTTGATCATATACACTTGAACATAGACTGCGTAGGGAGAAGACTGCTTATTATTGAGGGGTCTTAAAGTGTACAAGGGTCAGTGGCTGGAAATTTAAGCTAGGCAAATTAAGGCTAGAAATAAGATTCATGTTGTTAAATGGGGACAATTAAGTATCAGATACTTGAACATATCAAGGAGTGAGGAGATTTCTCCCTTACCGGAATTTTTAAAATCAAAACTGAGTATGTGTAGAAGGTGCTCTATCTCATTTGGAAGTTATCAGTTTACTGCATGAATTAGTAGGTGAAATGCTCTGTGTTTGTGTGTATGATTAGACAAGGTGATAATGGTTATTTCTGGTCTTATGTGTGTGGAAAAATCTGTGAATGGTTACTTGCAGTAAATAACTCATCTGGTCTCCATCTGTCAGATCTGATGTACTGGTGTAAGCTCCTGATACTTTCTACATAACCATCTGTTAGCATAAAAACTACTTTTTATAAAAGTTTTGTTCTGTACCAATACATTCTGGGGGAATGAGTCCTATATTTGGTGATTTTTGTATTTTCTTTATATAAAACTGGTGAAGAAAATAAAGGATGATAATGCAGGTGTTGCCATCTATATGATACATATCACAGCTATTTGTCACACACATCCACGAAGTTTTATTGATGGCATGAAGCCACTTCATTTGAGCTACTATGTTTTTCAAAGAAATACAAACACTGGGACCACTGCTGCTGGTGATGACCTCAGTTGCTTTTTCTTTTGCCATTTTTTTATGTTGTTGCTATCTTCCATAAAAATAGCAGTAATAATTTCAGAAGTAATAATTTCAGTATCCTGGTAAAGCATGGATGAGGCAGTGTCCACTGTGTGATTTCCTCTTAGAAACTTGAAAGTGTGTTAGTGTGTATGTGTGCATGCACGCATGCTTAATATATAGATATGCATGCATGTGCTTGCACACACTTTCAAGTTTATAAGAGGAAATCATACACACACATACATATGTAGGTATGTACATCATGTGTGTGATCTCTTAGAAATGTGTGCGTGTGTGTGTGTATATTTTCTGAGGCTGTTTTTTTTAATCCCTTTCCATTTGAGAAAGGTGGAAGTTCAGCTGATTCCTTCCAGAACCAGTTGGGTTTTGCTTAGTTCACATTAATTGTTGGAACCTGAATTCATCTGCCAAAGTTCTGACCCTTCATTTTGGTAAGGATGTCATCTTAACATTACTGAATTATGAGGGAGCTTGGTAAGGAGCTAAAACTAAGATAGTCATGGAAGAAACTACAAAGAGACTGCCAAGCTCAAGGAAAACAGGGATGATGCGTAGGGGTGCATGCAGATGCATGTGGTGGTGCACCTGCTTCAAAAAGGCCTGCGGGCAGTCATCACTCACCACCCCACCACTCCTGTCATGTTGCTTTCCTGAGAGAGGCCATGTATTTACCCAGATCCATCTGATACAAACCCTAACCCAAACAGACCCCAGTATACGCTGACAACTTTTTTTTGAGCCCCACAGCCAAGGTGTAACCAACAGACAAAACTGTATGTTTTTGCTGGCAATCTTCTGGGTACCATTTGGCAGAGAAGCTACAAATGAGCACCACAGGAGGTGAGGTGCAGCAGGAAATGAGAATTCTCCTTAGCAGACCCCCTCCCAGCCCATACTCCTTCCCTTTCTCTCGGCCCAGAGAACCAGAGAAGACTTATGTTTCCAGGCCCTGATGTGTGGGTTTCCCAGCTCTCCCAGCTCCCACAGAAGTGAGATGAAACCCGGGGGCATTCTGTGCCACGGTCAGTGCCGGGTTGTGAGCAACTGCATGGCTTCTGGTCCTGGGTAGGGGAAAGGGTCTGTAGAGGGGACTCACCAGGGGCCCCTCTGTGTCTCCTTTGTCTGCAGGCTCTGCATTTGTGTGCAGGAGGTCCAGTTGTGGACCCTGAGATGCTGGAACCAGGGCTGTCACCTGGACACCTGCAGAGTGCTGGAAATATGTGCATAGATGGTGCCAGCATGAGGATCAAATGGGACCCTCGATGTGGGGGCTTAGAATGGACAGGTTGGTGACTACCTGCACCTATAGTGCTGCAGCACTTGAATAAGCTATCCAAGCCCAGGAACATGCTGTAAAGGTCCAAGAATGAGGTCTACAGATGGTCAGCTGCTCTCTGAGAGAGGCTGCTACAGAGGCATGTGCTGCTACTGAGCTGAGAGAGTCAGGATAAGGAGTCTATGCACAGGGTCAAAGACTGCTTGGGCTCCAGCTACAGCACCCCTGAGTGGTGCCAGTGCTGTCTCCTATGGGGAGACCGTTGTCCTTCCAGGCCAGAATGGTGGAGCAGGCTGCTACCAACCCTCCACACCCCCAGCCTGGAGAGCCCTGCTGCAGGAACTCCCTGGGGAAATATGCCTGATGGTTCAGGGACGGGGGCAGGGGGTGCTAGATGGTGGCTGGTGGGGAACGCTCCACATTGCACATTGATTGGGAGATGCTGGGGTGCAAGGTAGCCCTGGAACATGAGATATGGTGCTTGGGAGAGACCAACCCATGGTCCAAGGAGCCAAGAAGGCATCCAGCAGGGCCCAGTCCAGGGAGCAGCATTGCGGGAGGGGAGTGGGAACCAGGCTGCACAAGACCCAATGCCAGGCCCATCTGTCAGGGCTAACTTGCTACCTCCAGCCACTGGTACAGGGCCCCAAAGAGAATAGAGGGGGGAGGGGGGGTCTCCCACCAGGCCACTGCAGGCCTGGGGCTTGCTCCCAGGGAGAGGTGTAGCCTTCATGAGGAATGGCAGCCCCCTGGACTCTGTTCCAAGTTCTGAAGTGGGCAACTTTCCACAGTTTTTCTTCATTATGCATACAAAAAGCTTGGCAACTGCAAGATTTAATTAAACCAAAGGATGGCAATTTCACATCTGGCAATTCCCCCTGCAGCCCCAAGGTTTTGTGTTTTAAGTTGAGCCCCTGCAGCTGCCCTCCTCACCAACCTCATACTATAGGGTACAGCCAGGGTCTTTCCCCACTCTCTCAATGTTAACTGGAAAGAAGGTTACAAGTTCTGTAGCAGGCAATGTTGCACAGTTTTTGTTTAATAAACTCATAAAAAGCTTGGCAGCTTCAACATTTGATTAAAATGAAGCATGTCTTTCTCTCATGCTACATTCTCTTATACCCTGGTATGTGCCCCAGGGGGGAGGCAGAGCTAAGAAAGGAAAAGGGGATGGTGTGGGTTGTGGGCAGTGGTGTTAGGGACACAGGGACAGAGGAGCCCAGGGCTGGGGACCCATGGCCCAGTGCCAGGGTGGGGTCACTTGAAGCCCTCTGGCGCTACTCATCCAGGAAGGGCTCTCAGTCCCTGCAGGTGAGAAGGCCATCAGCCGGGGCTTTATGGATCTGGACAGCTTGCTGTGGTGCAGAACTGGGGTTTCACCATAATTCATATTTTCTAATATGCTTATTATTTTTGTTGCTTCCTCTGGAATCTCCGCAATTTATCTACATCTTTCTTAAACTGTGGTGCCCACAACTGAACACAGTATTCCAGCCGACATCTCACCAAGGCTGAGAAAAGTTGGATAATAGAGACGTTCCCACCTAACTTATATAAAAAGTGGCATGTTTATACCCTAAACATTTGACAGAACCTTTCTAAAAGGGCATTATAAAATGAGTTATGAAATTAAGAGAAAAAACATTATATGCATTATTTATTAACATCTATGGAACAGGGGGCCTTCCTGAGGCCGGTTAGAAGCTGGCCTGCCCACCTGTTTCTGGGCTAACTGCCCGCCTCCCTCACCTGCCATGCCTTATTGGTCAATAACTGGTGTCTTAATTAGGTGGGAGTCTGCCCTTTGGCAGCCCTGTTCTCCTAGGCCTATGTATGCAGCTCTGACCACCTCTGTATGCATCCCAAGCCTCGCAGATGGCATCCACATGCTGTTTGTAACCCACACCATGGCTGGTGCTTCAGGGTCTCACAGGGACTCTCACTCGCTCCCTGGAGCAGCAGGTCATTGTGCTCAACCTTTAGGTCTTTCCTTCAACCCACACTCAGCCTCTTTGTGATGGAGGACTCACCGGGGTCAGGAGTTGCCCTTAACTCTCTGGCTGAGTCCCCCTACTCAGCCTCTAGTCCAAATTATGGCCTCAAGCATCCACAAAGTGGATGTGCCCAAAGATTGGAAGAAGGCCTATGTGGTACCCATCTTCAAGAAAGGGAGAAAAGTAGATCCGGGGAACTACAGGCCCATCAGCCTGACCTCTATCCCAGGGAAGATCTTGGAAAAAATTAGAGACCTTTCTTGATAAACTGGCTGAAGGAAACTTCCTGAGGGATAGCCAGCACGGGTTTGTTGTGGGTAGGTCTTGCCTGACCAATCTCATCTCCTTCTACAACCAGGCGACATATCACCTGGACAAGGGAGAAGAGATTGACATCATATATCTTGATTTTAAAAAAGCTTTTAATCTGGTATTCCATGATCATCTTGTAGAAAATCTAGCCAACTTTTGCCTCGGCTACATCACAGTCCACTGGCTGGGGAATTGGCTCCGAGGTCGAACCCAGAGAGTGGTACTTGACTGAAGTCAATCATCATGGTGCGCCGTGACCAGCGGGGTTCCCCAAGGCTCCGTCCTTGGGCCTATTCTTTTCAACACCTTCATTAATGTTGTGGACATTGGTTTCAGAAGCAGACTGGCCAAGTTCACTGATGACACCAAACTTTGGGGTAAAGCATCCACTCGAGGACAAGGCTGACCTTGAAAGGCTTGGAAAATGGGCAGATGAAACCCTGATGGCCTTCAACACCAAAAAAATGCAAGATACTCCACCTTGGAAAAAAACCCCACAGCATGCTTATAGGTTTGGCAGTGCTACGCTTGCTAGCATGAGGGCCGAAAGGGACTTGGGAGTCATGATTGACCACAGGATGAACATGAGCCTTCAATGTGATGCTACAGCTAGTAAAGTGAGCAAAACACTGGCTTGCATCCAAAGATGCTTCTCTAGCAAATCCCAGGATGTCATCCTCCCACTGTACTCAGCCTTGGTGAGGCCGCAGCTGCAGTACTGTATCCAATTCTGGGCTCCACAATTTAAAAAGGATGTGGGAAAACTTGAGAGAGTCCAGAGGAGAGCCATGCGCATGATCAGAGGGCAGGAGAACAGGCCTTATGATGAGAGGCTGAGAGCCATGGGACTCTTCAGCCTGGAAAAGCACAGGCTCAGGGGGGACCCGGTGGCTGGCTATAAGTATATAAGGGGTGTACATCAGGATCTGGGGGAACACCTGTTCACCAGAGTGCCCCATGTGATGAGAAGGTCAAATGGTCACAAACTCCTCCAAGACCGTTTCAGGCTAGACATAAGGAAGTACTTTACAGTCTGAGCCCCCACGGCCTGGAACAGACTGCCGCCAGAGGTGGTGCAAGCACCTACTCTGGATTCCTTTAAGAGACATTTGGACGTTTATCTTGCTGGGATGCTGTGGCCCCAGTTGACTTCCTGCCCCTGGGGCAGGGGGCTGGACTAGATGATCGTCTGAGGTCCTTTCTAGCCCTAATGTCTATGAAATCTATGAAACATGCCATGTATGACCTCTTTCCCACACATGGGGTTCCTCCTATGTCCACTCTAAGGCATCTATACCCCACCCCACCCTGGGGGCTTCTCATCATCCCCACAATCAACTACTCATGGGGCTGGCCCTTGCGCTGCCCTTCAGGCTTACTTCCAGTTCAGCCCTACTCAACACACCCCTGGGACTGCCCTTCAGGCCTACTCCCTGTTCAGCCCTACTCAGCCCCCCTCATGCACACCCCTTCAGGCCTACTCCCATTCAACCCTACTCTGTGTGCAGCCACCTACATCCCTCAGCCAGGAGCCTCCTTGGTCTTCATCCCCTGTAGGCTCAGGTGGCTATAGCTATGCCTGGCCCTCATAGCCACCAAGTTGTGGGGGTTAGGGGTTATTAAGGCACCCCAAACCTCCTTTCACCAAGGTGATAGCTGGCCTGGCATTTCTGGGAGACTTCCTCCACAAACGGCCCCACCAGGCCACCCATCCCTGGCAGGGTGCAGTTTTAGGTCATGCCCAGGACCAAGAGACTCCTAGCCATCCCTGTAAGTGCTTGCCCTTACCTCCACATGTTCCTGCTGTAACTCAGCCAGGCAATGTTTCTGCTTTGGCTGGCAGCAGCAAACTGCAGCCTTTATATACCTGGTTCTCAAAATGGCTGCGGCCATCAGGCACCTGGTGGTTGCCTGACCCAGGGCTTAAAGTGGCAGGCCCTCAAAATCTTAGTATCCATGTTGTGTGAGACAGGTCACTAGGTAGGTGAACATATGGTCTGACCCAGTAAATGGTGTTTCTTATTGTAACCCTTCTGCCGAGCACCTGTCAGCAGCAACTAGGGTTGGGTTCAATTTTGGGGTACTAAATATGTTTCACCTTAGTTCAAGCCCCCACCCAGACCACATGGAGAACACCAAAAGAATCACTAGGGTGTCTAATAAAGCCAACAACCCTTCCCTCACAAGCAGTATGGACACAACTCCCTGATTTATTACAGAGGCAAACACCAGAACACAACATAACGGTCAAGAAAAAACAACACTTTCCTGGTTCAAAGTATAATCTATATCACCTCTATTCCAAGCCGTTACTCTATATCAGCCTTCAGTTCCAGGTTTGGTAGTTCAAGAGTGAGGGAGTCTTGACCCAAAAGAGGTTAGTCCCTGGGAATTTGGGTGCGTCATCTCCCTTGCCATCACTGGCCACTGGGGAGTCTGGTTCCCTCTGCATTGTGAAGGGCCCTTCGGTGGGTGGATGTAAGTCAGCTGAGCTGCTGTGGAACATCAATCTATGCTCCTGCCCTGGATTCCCATTGAAGTGACTCCTCTGAGCTGCTGTGGAGCAGTGATCTCTGTTCCTGCCTGAGTGGCTGTGGGGGTGAGCTACCAGCTCCTGCCCTGAATTCTCAGTCCAAAACCCACACAGCTATTTGACTTGAAACCCTGATTCTCTATACCACCTGGTCTCAGGCACTAGCAAGAATTCCAGCCTTCCCCCTCTCCTCCGCAGAGGGGACCCAGGGGAAAAAACAGAGAGAGCCTACCAGCCCAGGTGGCCTGAGCCCTAAATAACGTTTTTGACCTTATCACAGGTTCCCAATCAAGAAACAGCATCACTAGAACACTGCTAATGCAGACTAAACAATTCAAAGGTGGTCAGCGCTCCAGGATTTGGCCAGAGTCACTAAACTGGTTTAACAGGTTCTGTTGAGGAATCTTAAGACAACAGTCTGGATGCAATGAGGGAGATGGTCCTTTTCCAGTCCTAGAGGAGGCACACTATACAATTATGTCACACTGAAAATATGATCACCTTTTACAGCCAAAAAGATACATAGCAAAATGAAACCAGAACATACTTTATAGCACAAAATGACTTGTACATTTTGGGTGTGCTATATTATTTCTTATGTTCTTAAGACTGAAAGAATTTTACATTTTCTTTTCTTTTCAGGGTGCATCTAAAGAACGTTTTTCCATTTACCCCTCACCTTTCTCTTTCTCCTTAGAGCATTTTTCTTTTTTGGGCCATCAGGCCCCAGCATAATCATGGAGATTCTTGTTTTCTTGACACTGTAAGGAGAAAGTTCTTTTTTATATAAAGCAGTTGAGTCTTACTCTTTGTCCCTAACTTGTTTTATGTTTTAACTTTGTGTGCCACAAAGAAGCAGTGGGAAGGACACTTGGACTTTAGTCATGTTACTCTGCCCATGCAGAGTAGGGAGACTTAAGTAGGTGGGCCCAGAAACATGCAGAAAAGGAATGCAACAACTGGCCAGACCTACTCTTAAATGGTACAGGAGGTGCTATTTGTGGGAAAGCAGCCTTGCAAGTTACATCCAATCACCAGAGAGGTGAGATTGGCATGTTGGTTTAATAGTTGGGGACTTGTATAGTTCTTACGTTTGATAAGGTTTACTTATTTTCTTTTCCACTTAATAAACTTTTATACTCAGTTCAATATCCAAATTGCTTGCAGGTTGGGAGATGGTTCTTTTAGCACCTCTGGTAAAGGTGAATTTTTCCCAGGTTTCTGGGTGGGGTTGAGCCAAACCCTACCAATTTGTCCTGGCAAAAGGGTTACAGCTGGGCTAACAGGTAAAATATAGAAATCTGTAGACAGATAACCTTATTGGGTATAAACCTGTGGCTGCAGTGTGACCCAGCTAGGACACTACTGAGCATGCTCCACACATCTGATCCTGTCCACATGCTGCAAACATGGAACTAAACTAGTAAGGCCACTCTGGGGCACCCTTCTGGCCATTCATTAGGTATTAGTTTCAGGTGTGCTTGAAAGGGAAAGCAGCTACTAAGGTGGCAGTAATTGTGCACTGGACTAAAGCAAGCAAACTGGTGTGTTGCAGAACTCAGGATGACCCCAGAGTGATATCATTAACCTACTTCTATATTTTTAGTGTGCGTATGGGAACAGCTCTGCAGGGTGTACTTGGTAACATCCTGGTCAGGACATACTGTGGTTGAGAGATTTTAAAGAGATCTTAGCAACAGATATTTTACATGCTGCTCCTGGGTGGATCAGTATGGGGTGCTCCTGTGCTGAGTCATCCACCTCACTGTGCCCGAAGCCTCACTTCCAGGCTTTGAGTGACTCCCTGGGGGCACCTCACGTCCAGCTGACCCCCTTCCTGGAGCACACCTGCAAGCCTGAGGGTAACAATGCCACCACCCAGGGTCTGGACTGATCTTGGCCCTGTGCCCCCTGGGAAACACAGGCCTAAGTAGTCCTTGAGGGTACTCGACCCAATGCAAGAACTAGGGGTGCTTCCCTCAGTCTGAAGCCAAAACAGTGGTCTCCCTTAGTCAGCTGGACCAACGGGACCCCAAGGCATAATCTAGACCCTCTTCCAATAAGTCTCCTATGCTAGGTACAGAGAACAACTTTATTTATTACCAGGAGTAGGTTTGGAATAGGGTACAGGGTAGAGGACTATCAAAGAATAACCCTTAGAGCAAACAGTGGCATGGTAGCCTTTGATCACACATCTGAGTTACTGCAAGCTATATATCTAGTTAGATGTCACGTACCTTACTCACAAGTATCATCCAGAGGCAGGTGGAGATTCCCTCTGGAGGCAAGCAGTTTATTGAATATGAGTTTCAAGAGAGAGCAAGTTTTAGATGGTTCTGTTTCTCTGAGAGTCCTCATCAATGCTGCTACTAGGCCTGTGTGAATTGGCAGCGATCTGATCCAACTTCCGATCCAGCCGCTCTGGATGGCCGTGGTCCGATCCAGAGCTCCAGACCGGGTTTCCGCCTTGATCTGGCCGAAGCGGCTCCGAAGCTTCAGAGCTGCCTCTGAGATCTGACCATAGGGTATAATGGGGAAATCAATGAAATATCTATAACTTTGTTGTTTCTTGTCCATTTTGAATGAAGCTTGCCAGAAAGGTAGCATCTGCTGAGAGCATGAAACTTGCCAAGTTTCAAGAAGATCGATGCAGGGGTTTGGGGGAAACTGTACCCCAAATTCTTAAAAGCCAAACTCATGTCATGGCTGTGTGTCACACCACAGGGGGCTGAAAACTGCAGGGCTGGTAGCTGTTACTGAGGCCACAAAGCCTGCCAAGTTTCAATGAGATCGGTGCAGGGGTTTGGGGGAACTGTGCCTCAAGCTATGGACAAACAAAATTCATGCCATGGGTGACACTGCATGTGTTCAGGTGCAGCAGGGTGACAGCTACAGGGATGGTGGCCCCTGTTGGGACCATGACTCCTGCCAGCTGTCGAGCAGATTGGTGCAGGGGAGTTCTGGGGCTCTGCACCCCTAGCTGCTGACAGGCAAAACTCCTGCCAAGACTGTCTTGGGGCAGCTGATTGTCTGCATTAATTCTTTCCTAGTGGCTGAGTTCCTGGTCCCTGAGTGAATCATGATTGATTGATTGGTAACTGGTAACACAGCAGCTTAGCAGCCAGGCCTGCAGTAGCCTCCCCTCCCTGCCCCAAGCCAGACAGTCAGTCCCACAAGCACCCATGGCACGAGTTCTGCTTTTCTGCAGCTTGATGGACAGTTCCCCCCAAACCCCTGCACCGATCTTCTTGAAACTTGGCAGGCTTTGTGGCCTCAGTAAGAGCTACCACTCCTACAGTTTCCACCCCGCTATGTTGTAACGCCTAGATGTGACTTGCGTTTTGCTTTCAAGAATTTGGGTTGCTGATCCCCCAAATCCCTGCACCAATCTTCTTGAAACTTGGCAGGCTTCATCTTATCTGCAGTTTACCATCTCTGAAAATTTCATCCAAATCAGACAAAAAACCCCAAAGTTATAGATATTTTATTGTTTCCCCATTATCCCCTATGGCCGGATCTCCAAGGCAGCTCCAAAGTGCTTTGGAAGCTCTGAACCACTTTGGGAAGCCTCACAAGGCCAGCGCTTTGACCCAGATGTGCTGCTTCAGAGCCCAAAGTGTCTGAAGCTTCTCCGGATCCAAAGCTCTGTCGGAAGCCTTGCACAGCCCTAGTTGCTACCCCTCCTCCTGGGCAGTCCTTAACTTATATAGACCTTATGACCTCATTTACCTGATACAAGGAAGGCCAGCAGGTGTTGGCTGCCAGCCAACCAATTTGAAATGCATGACTGGTTGCCGGATAGACTGGCAGATTCTCTACCCACCCCCCAGTCATGATGTCACTGCCCAGAACAATAGGGAGGTTAAGCCCCTCCTCCCCCCCAGGTGTGTGAGGCCAGTCACATGGGCAAAGGGAACAGGTTCTCCCTTCCCTCAGGAATATATCTAGCTCAGGTTACAACTCAGGGTTACCTGAAGCAGATAGGGCAGGGGTGCCTGCCCTCTGCAGTAACCATGGTAACCAAATTGTCAGATTTAGAGTGACAAGTCCCATTTATTTTTAGCAGTGTAAGTAATACTCGCTTCTTTAGTCATTGAAAGTACTATTTTACTCTGAAGTTGGGAAAAATGGCATCACCTGCTCCTATTTGCCATTTTGTTTCAGTTGACAGTATAGACAGTGTGGCCTCATCCAGACGAGCACGACCGTGTGGTATGTGGGGCTTTAGAAAGGATGTGGAAAAGCTTGAGAGAGTCCAGAGGAGAGCCACATGCATGATTAGAGGTCAAAAGAACAGGACTTATAAGGAGAGGCTGAGAGGCATGGGACTCTTCAGCCTGGAGAAGCAAAGGCTCAGGGGTGACTTGGTGGCAGCCTACCAGGGCAATCCAAGAAAAGACAAGGTCTAATGGTTGTAAACTTCTGGAAGACCATTTTAGACTGGACTCAAGGAACAACTTCTTTACCATCCGAGACTCCAGAGTCTGGAATAGACTCCCCCCAGAAGTGGTGCAAGCACCTACTCTGTATACCTTTTAAGAAATGCTTGGATGCTTATCTTGCTGGGGTGATCTGACCCCAGCTGACTTCCTGCCCCTTGGGCAGGGGGCTGGACCCAGTGATTTTGTGAGGTCCCTTCCAGCCCTAATGTCTATGAATCTATAGGTAATAAGCCTGATAGCAGAGTTTGGGGAGAGACTAAGATGGCATTCTGCCACAGCTCCCAAGGATGTGAAAGTGGGCAACAGGTTTGTGTTTTACTGGTAACCTGAGGAACATTAGTTAACATTAATCCAAGGGTATGAACATATGAACAATTAATCCAAGGGTAAAAGAGTTTTATTGGACATCAGCTGCATGGCTGGGATACTAGAATGTGCACAGTCATCTACCCCTTTTTCACTGACAGCAAAGCTAATTCAGTTTAGGCTTTACTTACTACAGTTTTGTGCATATGAGCAGTTACCAGGCCCCATAGTAAAAATAGATAAATAAGTAACATCATTTTTATCACACAGCAAATTGTCTATGTCCATCTTCTGACTTCGGGACACAGACAATTTGCTGTTAGCTAAGAAGAGCCCAGGCTGCTTGGTGGAAGGTTCTGAAGTGCTTGAAAAGGATTAAGATGTCATTCTGTTTAAGCTCCAATGTGTCCGAGTGACACAACACTGCAATTTATATTCAGCTATAAAGACTGAGACACTGTCTCTGAATGGGGATTGAAAGAAATGTGTTTGTGTGCATTCTGAAGTATGAAGGGTTACACTAAGGCTTTTTATTTAAATACACGCATGCATTGTAGTAGTGATAGTGCTGCTTAAAACTTAAACAAAAATTATTTATTGTAGTTTAAATAATATTTGCTGGATTTTATACTATTTTACAATGTTTTCTATGTGCAATGAATATTTATTTTTTAATAAAACTGTATGGGATTTTCTGAAAGTTTACTGGGAGCTATTAGAACCTACTTATGAGAGTTTTACATATAATAGCCTTGAGATTTAACTTTGATTAGTACTTTTTAGAAGTCCTGAAGAGCTAGAACTCTGACCTGTGCTTCAGAGTTAAACTGAGGTGCAGAAAGAGTCATAGTATAGCTCAGTATTTCCTGGCCCCGTTATAAATTACTAATGAGTTTTGTCAGACCTGTTACTGTTACAAAAGCTAAGACCATCTTAAATGTCATTAAATAAACGTTAGTCTATAAATTCTATTCAGCTAATCTATAAAGGTGCATATCTACCCTGCCTTCTGATTAAATAATTGATCATTGAATTGAGCTTAAATAGCACTGGTTCAAATTCACACTGGAGGAGATGAAGGCAAATCATGCACAAGGGGGCTTTCTTCGATGCATAGAAATTCAAGCCTAGAAGGGGCCACAAGAGGTCACCTTGTTCATCCCTCAGCTCTGAGCCAAGGTAACCCCTCAGGGATGATGGAGGTATAGTTGTTTTTTTTCCAAACTGATCTTTAAAAGCTCCAGTTACAGGGACTCCACCATTTCCCTGGGTATTTTATTCCACTATTTAACTGTCCCTATAGGCTACAGCTAGAACATCTTTTCGAAACCATCTTAAATCTCCCTTGCTATAAATAAATCAGTCAGACCCAGCCTGCAGAGGTACTTCATCAAACTAGCTAGGCTACCAGCAGGTCAGCAGACACTGAGAACGGGCATGCAGAGGTATAACAACAAGGCTAGGTGCCCACTGCAGCTGCTACACACATGGGCAGTCATAATGTCTGGTTGTTCTCATGGCTGCTGAAGTGATTGCATGATTGCAGCAACAATCTTTTCTTCCACCCCCACTCCTTCACCCCTCCAAAATTACTCTGCCCTAGTTATGCCATAATAGAAGGGCCCCCAGGCCCTTGTGGACATAGCTGCCAACAGCAGGACAATAAATGACGGTTGTGTCTATACTATGCTACTTGGTCTACTTGGGCTACCACCTCTTGTCCTGCCACAGCTTTTGTCATGCTTGCTGGTCCTGCTGTAGCACCGCTGTCCTCACCATTGTCCCTACCTCAGCTGCTACTAGTCCCACCGCCACCACCTCAGGTCAGATCCAGCCTTTGAGAAGCTTCATGGACCAGATCTGGTCTGGGGCACAGGGTGTTTGACATCCCTACTGTAAACTAAAACTTCATATCCTACTTCCAGGGGCCAGGGAAGACAATTTATCACTGTCCCTTTTTGTCACAATCTGTTATGTTCTTCATTTTTCCTCCCCCCGCAACTTCCCTCTCTCCCCCTCCCCCCCCCTTTTTTTTCTTTTCTGGTTTCTTCAACTTTTCATCCTACCTCTTATTTTCTAACCTGCTTATTATTTTTGTTGCTTCCTCTGGAATCTGTGCAATTTATCTACATCATTGTTAAAACATGGTGACCACAGCCAAACACAATATTCCAGCTGACATCTCACCAAGGTTGAGTAAAGCTGGATAATTACCTCCAACACATGTATATATACACATTATACCTTCATGTGTATAGATGACACATCTGTTAGTATATCTCAAAATGACATTTTGCTTTTTTACAACAGCATTATGTGGGGCATGTCTACATGTGCATTAAAATGCTTTAGTTAATGCACATTAAATCTAGTACCTCTGAGCTAGACATAGACATAGCGAGGCTGCTCGAACATGCTGCGAATCCAGTGCATTAGAGCAGACTCAATTAATCAAGTCTGCTGGAGCATGGAAATTAATGTGCTCCAGCAGCCTGCAGTGTCACCTGCATCAGCATCCCTGCACTTAAAAATGGTGGCAGAGCACTTTAAACTGAAGCTTGTTCAATGAGTTTTAGTTCAAATAACCCCACCGCCATTTGCAATGTGGAGATGCTGATACATGTGACACTTGGGCACTTTTAATTAGTGCGGCTCTCTAATTAAAGCACCCCCCCCTCCCCCCGGCTACCAGAACACATCTGTAAATGCCCTCTTTTGTGAGGTATTAGGAAAATGCACATTAGCCTGTTTTAATGTGGATTAACTAAAGAGTATTGTTTTTAAGTGATGCTTAATACACAGTAGTCTACTTAATACACATTAAATAGCACAGTTTTTTAGTGATGCTTTAATGTGCATAAAAATATTCTAATACACATTAAAGTGCACATGTAGATACACCCACTGAGTCACATTCACTAGAGCCCTTTATTTGCCTATCCAGTTACTCCCCGTGTTATATTTGTTTGTTTGATTTCTCCTTCTTAAGTACTTTGTGTATGTTTTTACAGAATTTCATTTTATTAATTTCAGACCATTTTGACACTTTATCAAGGTCATTTTTAATTGTAACTGTAACCTTTAGAATGCTTGAAACTCGTCCCAACTTGGTGCCATTTGCACATTTATGAGTCTACCTTCTGTTCCATCATCCACGTCATTAGTGTCTATGATATCTCTTTCTTATTTCTTTATTACCTTCTAGCAGCTTATGAATTGATTGTTTAATAATCTGTTCCAGTATCGTACCAGATATCAAAGTGAGGCCAACTAGTCTATAACATCCAAGATCCCCCTTTTTAAAAATAGGTACTTTAGGCCTATCATCCACAAGTTCAAGACAGCTGCTAATGGCTCAGAGATTGTTTTATGCTTGGCCACATGGTGATATCTTGGCGTGTCTTGGGTTCTGTTTTACTAGCTTGGTATTGTTTCTGGAGATAGCTTTTTATCTTAAGGTTAAAAACATTGCATTGAATCATGAAAATTGCATGCATACATTTTCTCATTAATGACTATGAAGTCTTATTATTCTGTTAGACCAGACAGCATATTCTAGATTCTGAATAGTAAAAGAAAATGCCTCTTAAAAGTTTTAAAGAAGCAGGAATAAAAGAGAACAAAAAAGGAAGTGTCAACATTGATCATAGAATCATAGAAAATTAGGGTTGGAAGGGACCTCAGGAGGTCATCTAGTCTAACCCCCTGCTCAAAGCAGGACTATCCCAGATCATCCCAGCCAAGGCTTTGTCTAGCTGGATCTTAAAAATCTCCAAGGATGCAGCATTCACAACCTCTCTGGGTAACCTCTTCCAGTGTTTTGCATACTACCCCCCTTATGAGAAAGTTTTTCCTAATATCTAACCTAAACTTCCCATTCTGTAACTTGAGACTATTGCTCCTTGTTCTGTCATCTGCCACAACTGAGAAAAGTCTAGCTCAATCCTCTTTTGAACCACCTTTCAGGTAGTTGAAGGCTGCTATTAAATCCCCTCTCAGTCTTCTCTTCTCTAGACTAAATAAGCCCAGTTCACTCAGCCTCTCTTCATAAGTCATGTGCCCCAGCCTCCTAACCATTATTGTTACTCTCTGCTTTCTGTAGTGGGGGGCTCAAAACTGAACACAGTACTCCAGATGTGGCCTTACCGGTGTTGAATAGAAGGGAATAATTACTTCTCTCGACCTGCTGGCAACCACTGGTGATGCATAGGGGGTGCATGCGGGTGCACGTATACCCCCTGAGCATGGCAGCACACCCCCTATGAAAAGGTGCCACCAACACTGCTGGTGGTGCCTGCAGATGATTGCTGCTCACCAGCCCCCCACGCCCTCACTGCTGAAACTGCTGGTGGTGTCTGTGGGTGTTCTGTGATTGCCGCTGCCCACTGCTGTCCACTCCTGCACTGCCAGCAGCATCTGTGGGTGGTTGCCGGCTGCTGGTTGGTGCTCGCAAGCCCCCGCATTGCCAACAGTGCTGTGGCTGCCTGTGGTAGCTCTATGCTTACTGCTGACATGCTCCTGCTTACACCAGCACCACCACCACCACCTGCAGGAGCTTGCCATGACCCCTCAGCCACTGGGGACACATGGTGTTCATGCTGGCAACACTCCTTCCAATGCAGCCAAGCATACCATTAGCCTTCTTGGCAAAAAAGGCACACTGGCCATATTCATCTTATGGTCCATTGTAATCCCCAGGTCCTTTTCTGCAGAGCTACTACCCAGCCAGTCAGCCCCCAGCCTGTACTGGTGCTGAGGATTGGTCTGTCCTAAGTGCAGGACTTTGCACTTATCCTTGTTGAACCTCATGAGATTTTTTTTCAGACCAATCCTCCAATTTGTCTAGGTCACTCTGAATCCTAGGCCTACTCTTCAGCAGGTCTACTATCCCTCTAGCTTGGTGTCATCTGCAGACTTGCTGAAGGTGCACTCTAGGGCATCTTCCAGGTCATTGCTGAAATGTAGGCTGCCTGATGTGAACAGCCACTTTTATATGGGAACAAACTTTTTTTAATATAAAATGCCAGAGTGTCTAACAATGTATCACTCAGTCTTCCAGAATAGGTTCTGTGCTGCTGGTCTGGATCAAGAAATCTATATTTGAGACAATATTTTAGCTGTTCTTGCTGCTGTCAACAGGAGGATTGTGTGATGGCAAAGACCTATGGAAGTTACTTTTATCTGAGGAATGATTGTGGGCTATTGGGTGGATAATGCAAATGGTAGACCTGCAGCCTTAATGGGAATCTGTAGTGCAGCAGAAATTCAATTCAGTTTGGATCTATATTGTATCTTCTCTTCCTCCTGTACATGCTTAATTCTTACATTTCCCTATAGGAGTCTGACATTGATTTTTCAGTACAAAAGGCTCATAATGTATATGGGCTAATCAGACAAAGTGTTGAATTAAGTTGAAGACAATTCACCTTAAAATTAGGATAGCATTAGACTGATGTGGTAGCCATGATGGTCCAGGAAATATGTGTGTGTCAAATGAGATCTGAAGAAGGGTACTTTGTGCTCCAAAGCTTGTGTGAAACCTCTTCCAACCATGCAGTCAGTCTAATAAAAGATATCACCTCCAAAAAATGTCTTTGCCTCTCACTTTTTAAAATTGTCTATTTGATAACAACTATGCCTAGTAATCTTAATAGTTACCCTTTGTTCTGGGCAAGTGTAAAGCTAAACAATTTTCTCAAAGTTTTGCCAAAGTACTACACAAAACCTCCCAGCTTTGCAAACCCATTAATATTTCCCCTTTTCTCAAAGCTTGATCAATAATTAACCAATTTTGTAGCAGGGAATACATGTGTGAAGAGCAAGGGCACTTTTAGAAATCCATCATTTTTCTGATTTTTCCTTTCATAGTCTGAAATTCTGTAAATTTCAGAATTTGAACAATTGACTAGTTTGCATGTGTGACCATGCGTCTGAGCTACTAGCTGATACATCCAGCTAAAACTATAGAATTTGTACTGAAAGGAGAGAGGCAGAATGCTTTTATGAAAGCTTTCCCTACAGAACATAAAGTTCAGGGTCCCAATCCTCATCTCTGAGGTACTTAATGACCTGTATCCACAACATCTAAAAGATCATCTGAAGCTTTGGAATGAACACCATGGTCAATAGAAAAATCAAAAGAACATTAAACTATAAGAAAAAATCTTCTTACTGCAGAAAACAGGTTTCTTGAGGTGGGGGTGATCTGAGACTATGGAATGTTAAGTGGTGATATTTGTGATAGTCTTTACATGTATCAAATGCAACTTTGACCTTGTCATCTCCTCTAACAAAAATACAGCAGCACATACCTTAAAAAAAAAAAAGAGTGCACACTACCAAAATAAAGGAATTCACTACAAATGTTATTTCCCCACTATTGAAAGGAAGAAAGATAACAAATACTAGTCATTTACTCTGGAAGGCACTCTAATATTATGGTGATGAAGGTAGTAAGAAGAGAACTCATAGGTTACATCCCTATGAGCAGAGGTGTGTGGTTACCAGGGGATAAAAAGCAGCATCACAAATTTGTATTCATAGATTCATAGATTGCAGAGTCGGAAGGGACCACAATGGATCATCGTGTCTGACCCCCTGCCCCTGGCAGGAAAGAGAACCGAGGTCAGATGACACCAGCCAGTTGACTATCTAGCCTCCTCTTGAAGACCTCCAAGCTAGGTGATAGCACCACCTCTCCTGGAAGCCCATTCCAGATCCTGGCCACCCTTACTGTGAAAAATTTCTTCCTAATATCTAACCTAAATCCACTCTCAACTAGTTTACACCCGTTATTCCTAGTCACTCCCTGGGGCGCCTTAGTAAACAGCGCTTCCCCTATTCCCCGTTGACCTCCGCTAATAAATTTATAGACGGCCACAAGATCTCCCCTCAGCCATCTCTTGTGAAGGCTGAAGAGATTCAGCTCTCTCAACCTCCCCCCGTAGGGTTTATCATGAAGGCCACTAATCATGCGAGTGGCCCTCCTCTGGACCCCCTCCAGATTCTCCGCGTCCCTCTTGAAGTGCGGCGTCCAAAACTGGACACAGTACTCCAACTGCGGCCTGACCAGCGCCGCATAGAGGGGGAGCATCACCTCCTTTGTTCTATTAGTCATGCACCTGCTAATGCACGACAAGGTGCGATTGGCCTTGTTGATGGCCTTGTTACACTGCTGGCTCATATTCATCTTGGAATCAATTATGACTCCAAGATCCCTCTCTGCCTCCGAGCTGCTGAGAAGGACGCTCCCCAACCTATAGGTGTGCTGGGGGTTCCTCCTTCCCAGGTGGAGTACCTTACATTTATCTTTATTAAATTGTATCCTATTTCTCTCTACCCATTGATCCAACCTGTGTATTGCTGCTTTTTGCCCTGGTGCATGCCCCTGCACATAAGGTTAGCATGGGGGAAAATGCTCCAGGTCTTACCTGGGGTCCTGGGAGTCACCCAGGCCAGCAGCAGCAGCAGCAGCCCAGCAGTAGGGAGTTGGACCGGCAGCCAGAGCATGGCTCTGGCTGGCCAGGATCCTGGTCCAGAGTGCATGCCCCTGCCACTTTTTTTGTGGCTTTTTTTTTTTGACACCGGGATTTCCCAGTGCCAAAAAAACCCTGCCACACTGCAAAATTGCAGGGCAGCAAATGGGTGCACATGTGCTGTGTGCAATTTGCAATGCTGCAACTGGGTTTGTGGTGCCATGAACCACACATGACAGCTCATCTGAATGTACTCACATAGGCTAGAACAGGGGTCAGCAGCATTTTTGGGCAGAGTGCCAAAAACACCTGCAACCTGGACTTGTAAGATGTTGATGTGCCAGGGGCGGATCGTGGGGGAGCAACAAGGGATCTGATCTTTATGGCAGTGCAGACCCAGACCCTTCCCCTGAGGCGTGCCTGTACCTACTGCCAGCAACGAGCTGGGCCAGGGCTCTGCAGACCCTGGTGCAGCTGCTTGCAGCCTCCTGGTAGCCTGCCACAGTTGGCCTGGGCTCTGGGCAGGCCCCTGCTGCCTGCCACAGAGCCCGGGCTGCTTTCAGTAGGCAGTGGGGAGACTGCAAGCAGCTGCACTGGGGTCTGTGGAGCCCCAGCCTGGCTTGTTTCTGAAGGTGGGTGCATGCACACCTCAAGGTGGATGGTGGGAAGACGCCAGGGCTGCATTGCCCCAACAAGGATCCAGTCTCTCATGGCTTTCCTGCTGTCTTCCTTGAGGCACGTGTGCCAAGCAAAATGTCTTTGTGTGCCATGCTCTGGCATGCATGCCTGCCCCTGGCCTAGAACTTGTGTTTTCCATGACAAGGTAACAAAATATGTATCCCACTAAAGCCTGACCTTTATCACAAAATCAAGGCCAAAATAAATTAATGTTTTTATTCTGTAAGGCCCTATTAGTCATAAAAAGCTGCTTTATATTTATCTTGCGCTACTATTGCTCAGGACATGGAAAATCATATTTCAAGTTTTCCCACTGTAAAGTAGTATCATATTGATGCCTATTTGATCTTACATAAGTCTGCCTTTTTGGGGGGGAAATCAGTCAAGGGAAAAGCTAAAGAGAGGTAGGTGATTAAAAGCAGAAGGTAGGAGAGGCAGTCTGCATAAGATATGGCAGGATAAAAGAGAGATTGGAAGGCAAGTGGGGCATACAGCACTACCTACAGTGTTCAGAATTTGCAGTTATGGGGCTGTTGATTTACACCAGGGCTATCCAACTGGTGGCTCACAGGCCACAAACAACCCACGAGGGGTAAATTTGCAGCCCCCACCTCATGTCCAGTTGTTGCTACTGCTGGGGTCTCTGGGCTCCTGGGGCTCTCCATCCTCCTCCAGCTTCTACTTCCTGCCCCTGTGAGCAGAGCATGGTGAGAGGGTTGCAGGGCTTAAGAAGCCCATGCAGCATGCAGCCCCCAGCCTCTCTCAACCTGGACAGGTCTGCTTTACAGGGAAGTATCTCTATATTAAAATAAGGTCTCCTAATAACTAAGGAGCCTGGGTAAATGTGTGAAGTTCTGGTCTTGGAGTCTGGCCTTGGAGGTACAAAAACTTAGCAGAAGACAAGGCTCTGCCTTGTCTGCCTATGTCCTTAGACCAACACGGCTACAACCTAAACCCTAGCAGAAGACAAGGTCTTTGAAGAATTAATAACCACAGGCTGGTAGTTGAAAAGCAAGGTTTATGATAATAGGAAGATTCAGAAACTTGACTGGGGAAAGCAGATACGTACTATGGTAGCGATGGATATGCAGTGAAATAAAGAGAGTAAGATGGTTTGTTGTGGATCTTGCAGCAGTGTATGACAAGCTATAACCATGTGCTATTTCATACAAAAGAGATGGGTTTACTGTTGACATATTGAGGTGATTATAAATGTTTAATGTAGAGGCAAAGGTATTTTAGCATTTGTAGGAAGCAATATGACCAGTATATAATGGCTTGAAATTAAACTGAGTCTTAATAAATCTGTGCATGAGAAAGTAAGAACTGTCTGGAAAACAATCAAGCATTCTTGGCTCTAATCCCCTCAACTTCAATAGACTCTGTGTGGATTGCTGGGTCAAAACATTTGGATTTGGGGGTCAAAAGTTGGGCACCTAAATTTACATCTAAATATTTAATAAATGACATGCATTTTAAAGAGACAGTGGGCATGTCTACACGTGCATTAATGTGCCTTTTCTAATGCACATGAAATTTAGTACCTCTGATGTGAGGTACTAGATTAATGCACATTAAGCTGTGCTAATGCGCAGTAGTGCATTTGAATGCTTTTTTAGTGATGCTTAATGTTCAGTAGACTATTTGACTGTGCATTAGCATGTAACGGTTTTTTATGTGATGCTTTAAATGCTCAGTAAAAGAGTCTTTTGCACATTAAAGCACATGTGTAGATGTGCCCAGTGAGGACTTGCAACTCCCACTGAAGCTGCACGTTATTTTTTAGTCCTTTGCATCTATATGGTTACTTTAAAGTAGCTGCCACTGTTCCTGAAAAGGGGCTATTTCCTCTATATCCATGAGATCTCCTAAGATGAGAGGCAAGTAGCAGGACTCCAAAAAACTGCAAAATGTTGGACACTTAAACCTATCACAGACCTAGATTGATTAATGTTCAACTTGGATCTCTGGTGAGAAACTTATACATTTGTGAGAAACAAAGAAGCGGCAAGCTGCTACTTTAAAATGGCAGTCTGCTAAGGGATTTCAAATTTTAGCAGTACAGAGAGGCAGATTGATTTGTAGGGAGATTTCAAGAACTTTGCCTCCTATCCCACCTAAAAGTACCTTGAAAATAACCACTGTCATAATTGTCTGGTCATTCTCATTTATAATGGGGAACAGAATTGACTGGAGAGAAAAAACATATCTGAACATCTCAGACTCTCCACCAGTCATGGTTGATTTCAGCTTCAAAAGTAGGCAAAGTCCAGGGGGCTGAGGAGTTAATTTACTTAGAAATAGTTTCTCTATCTTTAATGAGTGTTTTTTGTTTGTTTCAATGTGAAAAAAATCAAGCATTGATTAAAATTAAACACCATATTAACCAACCCAAGTCATTGAGACTCTCAATTACTTTGCAGAAGTGTGCTATTTAGAGAAAGTGAACAGTTTATATTAATTACTTGTATTTTATGTAGTAGCAAAGAGCATTCTTCCCATTCTAATGCTTGATGCTCCGGTACAAAATAGGATAATTACCTCACATCCAGTGCATGTTAGCAAAGTCAGCAACCTACTTTATCTTTAGTTTGCAGTATGCTGTAGGCATTGAAGGAAAATTTCCTCTTCAGCAATTGGCTGTGATATTTTGCAAAGCACTGTGGCTTTGAAATTTTAATTTAGAGGTAACTACTGGAGTATATTTGCACTGTATTTTCAATTAGCTTATCCTTTTGCTTTTTCAATCAGGTCACATAGGGCATGTGTAGACGAAATGGGGGCCCTAAATTGAAGTGGTGGGTTTTTAAAAATACTGCTTCAATTTAGGGCCCTTTAAACCCCTGTGTCATGCACACACCCGAACTTACCTGCCTGTCTGCCGGTGGGAGGAGAGGGCGAGCTGCCAGTGGGTGAAGCAGTCCCTGGGCTGCAGGGGAGGCGGGGAGCTGGTGTTTCCCTCTGCAGCAGCAGCGGACCCCCCTGCCCCAGGTGGCACCTGCCTGCAGGCACCTGGCTTGGGCGGTCCCAGGGGGCACCACAGCCATGGAGGGAAGCACTGGGTCCCCGCAGTGCTCAGGCTGGTAGGCAGGCTCCAGGAAAGAAAAAAAAAAAGATCATCACTTTTTTTCTTGGGTGGAACCTGCCTTCCCAGGCTGCTGCCAGGCTGTCTACATAGGCTTCCTGCAGAGCCCCTGAGCTGTACAGATCCAGGTGCTTCGCTCCACGACTGTAGGGTAGCAAACTAAAACTCCTTGGAGGAGTTTGTTTGCTGCACCCCAAGTCATTTAAGGCGCATTACACCATCCAATTTACTACAGCAGCTGGAATTACTGCACAATATGCTGATGCATGCAAATACCAACACCATTAAAGTGGTGCAAAACCATTTAACCTGCTTTAAAGTGTCATACACACATGCCCCTCATTTTGTCTACACATAGCCGTAAGTACTTTAGCACGTCTACTTGGAAAGGAGATATAATAACTCTTCCTGCTTTTCTCCTTTCAAAGTGCATTTATATTAAAGTGAACACTAGTGTATTTTCAGTTACAATGGCACCACTTGAAGATTAATCTCCTGGGTCACTTTTGCATGTGCTCCAACACAGTCTGATTACAACATGTCAGAACAAACTTGATTAATCAGAACGCTCCAGCATGCTGCGTCTCGTGTATTCAGCACTCTGAGTTTCAAAATGGTGGCAGCGGTGTTTTAACTAAAGTTCATTTGACAAGCTTTAGTTAAAGTGCAGTCACTGCCACTTTGAAATCAAGGTTCCCGCCAAGCTGTGCATGTGCATGGCTGTGCATGCTTTAAAACCATGCTGTGCAAAAACAGAATGGGATGTTATATGGAGTATTGATCATAGAGCTCAAGGGTACCTATAGACGTGCTGTGATGCATTCTAATTAGAACGTATTGGAGCAGACTCAATCAAGTCTACTGGAACGTTCTAATTCGAATGGTCCAGCATGCTGCAGCACCATTTGTATTCAGTGTCCCGCATTTCAAAATAGTGGTGGGGGCATTTTAATTAAAACTCATCGAACAATCTTTAGTTAACGTGCCCCTGTGGAAATTTTGAAATGCGGGACACTGAATACACATGACACTGTGGTGTTTTAATTACAGCAGCTGTTTGGGAGCCACTCTAATTAAAATGCCCCCTCTCCCCCACCTCCCACCCTGGAGCACGTGTATAGACACCTCAAGATGCTAAATGCCTTTTGAATGTACTTGCCATTTACTTAACTTCCCTGGCCCTTCTAGAATATGTTTTAAAAAAATTGCCAAAAGCAGAATGCCTCAGACAATATTTGAGTCTGAGGTTTGAGTGTTTTTGATCCCAAATTGAAACAAGTCTCTAGACCTTATTCAGGTAATTTGTCACAGAAGCATAAAGGAGCTTCACTATCTGAATTATTAGTGGCAGTATAGAAGGCCTTAAAATCTGCGAAGATATGTACTGACCTAAATAGATTCAATAACAAAGGTTTATGGAGGATGGAGTAAACATCTGGTTGGTACTAGTTTAGCAGCAACATGTTTCATACTAAACAAGTTCATACTTCTAATGGTGGGATTTGCTACCTTTCATGACTCTGTACTGAAACTGTTGCTTATCTTATCCCAGTGAGATGATGAAAGAACTATCAGCACCAAAGGCATAAATAGATTTATGTTAAAAGGGAATAATTTCTCTTCTGAGATTAGAGGAATACTGTAGTAGCAACAGAAGATTTGCAAAATAAGATTTTAAAAAATTGGGCACTTAAGTAAATATCTGGAAGTGCGGCTACTTGCAACAAACCACATATTGTTCTACCCCTTCAGTTCATTATGGCAAAAATACTAAATACCATAAAAATTGTAACAGGCTTAAGGACAAGTGGTCCCTGTTTTTAAAAGCATCATTTAAAAAACAGTTTTACAGAGCAGTGCCAAAGAACTGAAGAGAAGAGTTTGTTCTCAGTGTCAAATACATCTCAATGATTATACGAGCCATTTATATCAGGGGAAGTGTCATGCTGGGCTAAAAGGAGCTTCAGTGGCTTGCAGTCCTTGTGTGTGCGCCCTGCACAACAGCATATTTCATCCACTGGAGATATTTTACCAAGGAAAATGAAAAGACAAAATTGAAATAATGCATAAGTGATTTATATACAATTAAACATCCATATTTCACATTCATTGATTTGCTCTGGCTTTGTTAGGTTCTCTAAAGCAACAAAAATTAATAACAGCAGCAAGGAAATGGAAACAAAGAGAAAACAATTGTTTCTATATTAAAGGTCTACTGTTGTCCAAGACCCTTCACTAGCTGAAGGCCAATTAGCATATAGTTTAAATTATGGAATACATTATGGAATACTTCCACATGTTGTTAAATATAAACCAAAATAGTAGACTATGCTCAAACAGCAAACTCTAACAGTCTGTATCCCTTTCATATGTAGTGGGCAAACAACCTATAAAATATCCAGGGCAACAAATGGGGCATTTTAGAGAGTGTAGCTAGCTGCAGATCCCAGACTCATAGACAAAGGACTGGTGTGCAGCTTTTGGTCTACATGGTGGCTGCTTGTTAGGTTTTGTTTTGTTATTTTTTTGCAGCGTTATACCGTCTGGACCCTGAAAAGGCAGCATTGCACAAGTCTATGTTTTTTTTGGCTTGGTTAAGGGCTGTGAGGCTTTGACTTTGTTGATTTAGATTAGCTGGGGTATTTGATAGAGGTACCAGTGAGCACTCCTTTTAGCCCAGAACCAAGATATTGAGAGCACAATAAATTAAAACCACAAAGGACGTGACAGGAACATAAATTATTTTGATGCCTGTTCACCTATGCTAGCTAGCTGCCAGGGTAATAAACAGAAGGAACTGGAATTGCTTATTGATGACTATAAAATCCACCAAGATGACATTGCTGAAACTTGATGGGAGATTCTCATGATTGGAATGTTAAAATGGCTGGTTATGACCTATTTAGGAATGACTGAGTGGGCAGAATGATGGAAGAGTAGCACACTTGTCAAAAAATTGCACCACCTATTTTCCATGTCAGGACAAACTGAAAGCAAATGGTTTTAAATACTTTACCAACCATCAAGGAGTACCCTATATCAAGCACAAGATGGGGCACTTGGTGGCTGCTACAAATCATGCTAAAGAACAGAAGGATTGGCTCCTTAAAAATATGTGTGTAGGAGGAAAAAAATTACCTTATCATGAGGGACTTCAGTCTGAGTGACACATGCTGAAGGTTACACACTGTCTGTACTGAAACATTATTGGAATTTCTAAAAATAATAGATGACAATTTCCTAACTCAAAAAGCATTGCCTCTAATACCAGGGAAATTTTATATTAGAAATCATCTTGACAGACTGGGAAATCGCTCAAAGAACTAAAAATTAGAATTAGCTTAGATACAAGCGATCATGACTTGATTACATTTGTTAAGGGCAACCAAGGTAAAATCTACACCAGTGATATATAACACATGCTCATGTGCACACACACACAAACACAAATACTAATGCTGCATAATGGCCAGTTTCATACAGCTGAAGATAATTACGAGCCAAAGCAAATCAGTTGTGAAAAACAATTCTGAAGAGTTCCCAATTCTTATTCATATTTTACTACATACCCCCAAAAGACACTTGAAAAAAAAGCTGAGGAAGAAAGCTAAAATTGACTATTAAAAATAACTCCACCAAAGCCCATTATACAGCAAATTAAAAAAGGGGAAGTTGATACTAATGAACATAAATCAGAAACTATTTATTTTAGAAAACTGATAAGGGAAGGAGACATTTATGGCCAGCAAAGCTAAGGAAGTTAAGTACATTGGGAACAATAACAAAACCTAGCACTGCCATAGGTCCATCACTAGAAATGATAGAACTGTTACTAATGCAGGACACTGGTTAATAAATATTTTTTTCTCAGTATTTGGGGGAAAGTACTGATGAGGTCATCAGGGGTGATCCTGTCTTAAGAGGCTGGATAACGTGACATCCTGAGGTGTCTTCCATCTTTATTTACTACGATTCTATATCATATTATGACTACAGAATAGTTTCCAGTATTATACTAACTCAGGAGGATGCTAAGTAGCAGCTATTGTCACCAGACAGTTTAAAATCAACAGAACAGTGCTGCTGCCTGAACACAGACCCAGGCTGTCACCTACTCCCAGACCCATGCCACCACTTGAATGCAGCCATACACCACTGCCCAGCCCTGGTACTGTGCTGCTACCCAAATGCCTGATGCTGCCCCCAGGCCCTCATTGCCACCTGAATGTGGACCCATGCTACTGCCCAAATGCAGACCCACTGCAGTTGCTGCTTTCCCTGTGAATCTAGCCCAGGAAGAGCCCTGATGTTCTGGATCTGGCCCAGGGTGAGTCTGACACACCAGATCTAGTGTGTCCTCTTGCATAATATGGACCATAGACTTCCCCTAGTTTAATTCCTGTTGGAAACAGAGCTTCTCTTTCAGAATAAAAAACATACAATCTTCATTTAAAAAGTACCCGTGTGGAAGAATCCACTACAATCCTTGCTATGTTGTTCCTTTTTTTTAAAATTTCACTATTAAAAAATAATTGTGCACCTTATTTCTACAGTAAATTTGTCTTCAGTTTCCGAAACTGGATCTTGTTTTACCTTTGTCTAGCAAACTGCCAAATTTCTTTTCCCTGTGGTCTGTCTTATGATTAAGTCAGAAGTCTTTCATAAGCTAAATAGATTTAGCTCCTGGAGTTTCTTACAGTGCATCTTTTTCCAATTTCTTCACCATTTTCAAGGCTCTGACCCCCTCCAATTTATCAGTGTTCTTCCTGTACTGTTGATACCAGAGCTGGTTAAGGCAACCCCTGCTTAATGCTGTTTCACTTAGCGCTATTTCGCTATAATGCTCATTTTAAATTACCTGATTTCACTTAGTGCTCAGCAGGTTTTGTTATAACGCTTGTGGTCGCCATCTTGAGTCATTAAAAACAATTGCAGTTGCCATCTTGGGTTGTCAAATACTTTTGGTTTCGCTTAACGCTCGTTTCAGTTAATGCTCAGTTTTTCAGGAACCAATTAAGAGCACTAAGTGGGGGTTGCCTGTACAGTATTCAGTGACAGACTCACTAATGCCAAATCTAAAGGTTATAGATCCTTCCTACTCAATATGCCCCTGTTTATACATCCATATTACCCTTTGGACCAGAGTGCTGTCCTGGAAATATTTCAGAGTTACCTCTGGGGACCAGCTGGCGAAGGCCATATCCACCTTAGTCTGTGGACCTCAAACTCTGTGGTAGGCCATGCCCTCCCAACTTCCACCGGCAGGCCAGATGTTTCACACCTCACACACTAGCTAACTGCAAGATATCCATGCCTATAGGATGCACCCATAGCTTTGGTTTGTAGTAGACACATATACTTTGAAATAAAATAAATAATGTTCCACGAATGGAAAGATATGGCATTTCCTAACAAAACGAATGAACGCAATGAGGTATTTTATTGATCTTCATTTTCTCTGCCTGACTGAGGAGAGCAAGTGGGCAAGGCGATGGAAGTGGTAAGAAAGTAGGTGTGTCTCAACATTTTTAAATTTCTCTGTGCCTCTGTTTCCAAAAAGATAAATAAGGAGTAATTTAATTCACTTTCAGATTTCATCTACATACCTTAAGAATTCTCAGTGTTACATTATTCCTTACTGAATCTCCTCTATAGTATGGAAAGTTCTGAAGAAGTCTTACTGGTAGAAACAGGTGTTAGAAAAGCACTTGGCAAAGAGGAACTACTTCAATTAATTTTTGGTATAATAAGAAAACATGTTATCCTATGATATTTGCTTTTTTTTTTTTAAAGAAAAGCATTGACAGTGACTTCCAAGCCCAAGAGAATTAAAGCTTGAGATGACTTTCAGTTCACATTCTTAAATAAGATTGAAATATGTATTAAAATGGCATCAGTGTGATGTTAATTCATTAGCACACTTATTCTAGGAACACTAGACAGCATGGAAATGTGACATTTGTTTAATGAGTTTGCTCATGAAACCCGTAGGTGACAGTTTAATGAACTGCCTGTGCTTTCAGTGAGAGTGGCAGGAGAAGGAGAATTTTGCACACCTCTGTGAGAGAAGGATGTAGATTACTATGGTTACTGACTCTGAAACCTCTGTTCTTTGACAACAGCACATTTCCAGCAGCTGAAACCATTTTTCTCTCCTTCGAAAGGTTTCCTCCATCAACTTGGTCTGTCGATGAAGTCTACATTTTAAAACCATAATTGCTCAATTCAGCACAAAATTTTATTGTTAAATAAAATGAATGTTGGGCCAGTGAGATGTGGTGGCGTGGCAACACAGAAAAGAGTAAGTATACATTTACAAAGAATAAGTGGCACACTGACCAATCCAACTTTCTCCCTCATGCCCCAATGTATCAGGGTCTTACTTTTAGGGGAGAAAAGGACATCCTTTAATCTAGCTTTCTCTTTCTCTCTCTTTAAAGCTCTGATCCAGTATTTGCTGTACTCCTTGGGATGTATGTCTTGATCCAGTGGCTCCTTCCCCTTCCTGCTGATTAAATTTGATCTGGTTTAGCATTTCCAGTGAGGAAGTAATGTTGCAACCATTTGTGCTCTGTACTTGTGCAAACTTGAAGTGAAGGTTTCTCAGCCCTTTCCTGGATGGGGCTGTAACAAGAGATGCATGATTGAAGAAGAAATTTAAATACTATCAGTTTTCCCTCTGACTCATCTTCCAGTGGTTCCATATTCATCTCTGTAACCTATGGCATGCTATAGATGCACTTTGGAGCTATTTAATTTATAATAACCTGGATCTATTCCCTTTTCTGGATGGACATCAGTCTCTTCTGAGTGGGACCAGCCATTGGATGGCAAATGTTCCTCAGGCAACCAGGTTCTGGTACAGTTAGGTTAGTTTTTCCTTATGTGCCTATTCTGTACATTTACACAATGGAGGCAGTGTCCCAGCTGGGCCATTTCTGACCACACTTCATCCACTGACAGCTACCTGCAGAGGTGGATCGGGGGGGGGGGGGGGGGGGTGTGTGCAGTAATGCAGTTACTTTGATTCCTGGATTGCCAAGAGTTTAAAACCAGCTGTCTGGCAGAAGTAGCAGAATTTCTCTTCAGACAGCAGAGACAGAGTCAACTGACTACATGGCTCATTGTAAACTACCTGATTCCTTCTAAAGGCTTCATTCCACAGATGTTAATACCCCTCTCTCCTTTTAAGTGGGCTTGACGTTCAGCTAATCAAACTAACTTTTTTTTCTGCATTTCTGCTGTCTGTTAGCTGCTCCTGGTAACATAGCTCATTTTCCCCAGCCCTGCAGACTCTTTTTAACACTTGCTAAAACATTAATTCAGGTGTGAAAGTAATTTTCAGTGAAGCACTGGATGTACTGTCAAGATGCTCAAGAAGGCTTGATTTTGTTTTATGAATCTGAAAGAGATGTGCATTTAATTTTAATGACTGCAGCACTAATGAAACAACACGTATTTTGATTATTTCGTGTTTAAAAAAATGTTCATGTTTTTATATATGCTATATGATATAGCAAATTAGTGCACATTCCAATACATTTATATTTGTTTTTGCTCCAATCTGAAGCTGGAGAATATTAGGCCTGTGCAAAGTGGCTAGTACTCGCTTTGGATTCGGCTGATTCGGGGGACAGTGATTTGAATCACTGTCCTGAACTGACTCAGACAAATCTGATTCAGAGATTTGGCTGCCGCCGAATTGGCCAAATCTCCGAATCAAACAGATCCCATCCCCTGCCTGCTCTCCCAGCCCCATCAATGGCTGCCCCGCCTGGCTCCATCATCCTGGCACTTAGAAAAAAGTGCTAAGCACTCCTGCCAGGTGGTGGTGGGGGGAACGACGATCCCAGCTGCCTCCCACTGCATTGGGGGGGGGGGGGGGGCTCTTCCATGAGTCCCCAGGGGCCCCAACAGCCACTGCAGCAGACAGTGAGTGCAGAGCTTTTTTTTTTTAAGTGCTTGCATGCTGGGGCTGCATGGGGCAGCCATTGATGGGGCTGGGAGACTGGGCAGGGGTCAGGGGGTGCTCAGGGAAGCTGAGGGATCAGGCAGAGGATGGGGCCTGGCAGGGGTCCCCCCATGGTTCCCTGTGTCAGCCTTCAGCCCCCTCCTCCTACTTACTGGCACAGAGCCCAGGTCCAGCTCCCTGTGGTGGTGAGCAGGGACTGCCCGAATCTCCAAATCTTCTCTGAATTGATTCAGAGGCTTCGAATCGATTTGGACTTTTTTATTGGTCTCCCAATTGAGTTCAGATTCAGAGATTCGGCCGCTGAATCAGGCTGAATCTCCTTCAGATCGAATCAGCAACCGAAGCATCACACAACCCTAGATAATATGGCTCTAGTCCCCTAACTTATTACTAAAGCTTTTAGTTTCTTTTTAGTTTGATAAAAATATGTGTTGTGCTATATGTGATGATGTACCACACCTTCTACACCCCTCTCTTCAAAATCCTAAATCCATCCATGGCCATTTGTACACTCCAAACCAAGAAGGTTGCTGGTGTGGCTGTCCTGGGATCATCTCCACTGACTGCTCTCAAGCATGGTAAAAACTAAAGGTCTCAAGATTAGCCACCGAGGAACCAAGATCCATCTAGCTCAGGGTCTCAATACGAGCTCACCCATTGCCGAAAAGCTGGCAAGTCAGTCAGCAACACGGAAGTCCTTGACTTCAGGAAAGCCGACTTTGACAAGCTCAGGAGGCTTGTCAATGAGGCCCTAAGGGACCATGGCCACGGGGAGAGGGGAGTTCAAGAAGAGTGGTTGCTCCTCAAGGGAGCGATCCTCAAAGCACAAACTAAGTCTATTCCATCTCGGAGGAAAGGCAGCAAGAGGGCACAGCAGCCCCCCTGGCTCTCCAGGGACCTAACAGACCTCCTGAAGCTAAAAAGAAAGGCCTACAAAGGATGGAGGATGGGAGTCACCTCCAAGGAGGATTATTCTGCACTGGTCCGGTCCTGTAGGGAGCAGACCAGGAAAGCCAAGGCTGCAACTGAACTCCAACTAGCTTTGAGCATCAAGGACAATAAAAAGTCCTTTTTCAGATATGTGGGGAGCCGGAGGAAAAGCAGGGGCAACGTTGGACCCCTGCTGAACCAGATGGGGCAACTGACAACTGACGCCCAGGAAAAAGCCAACCTATTAAATAGGTATTTTGCGTCGGTCTTTCATCAGTCTCATGGGACGCCCATGCCCGCTACGGGACAGGGAAGTCCAGGTGAGGGTGATCCCCTGCCCTCCATTAATGCTGACTTCGTGAAGGAACATCTTGAGAAGCTGGATACCTTCAAGTCAGCCGGCCCTGACAATCTTCACCCCAGGGTACTCAAAGAGCTGGCGAGCATCATAGCCCAGCCTCTAGCACGGATCTTTGAAAACTCTTGGCGCTCTGGTGTAGTGCCCGAAGACTGGAAGAAGCCCAATGTGGTGCCTATCTTCAAGAAAGGGAGGAAAGTGGATCCGGCTAACTATAGGCCCATTAGCCTGACTTCTATCCCGGGGAAGATCTTAGAAAAGTTTATTAAAGAGGCCATCCTTAATGGACTGGCTGATGCCAACATCTTAAGGAATAGCCAGCACGGGTTTGTTGCGGGTAGGTCTTGCTTGACCAATCTCATTTCCTTCTACGACCAGGTGACCTATCACCTAGACAAGGGAGAAGAGATTGATGTCATATATCTTGACTTCAAAAAAGCCTTCGATCTGGTTTCCCATGATCACCTCTTGGAGAAACTAGCCAATTGTCACCTTGGGTCCTCCACGATCCACTGGCTGGAAAATTGGCTCCGGGGTCGGACCCAGAGGGTAGTAATTGATGGAAGTCACTCATCGTGGTGTCCTGTGACCAGTGGGGTCCCCGAAAGCTCTGTCCTTGGACCCATACTGTTCAACATCTTCATTAATGATGCGGACACTGGAGTCAGAAGCGGACTGGCCAAGTTCGCCGATGACACCAAACTTTGGGGCAAAGCATCCACACCAGAAGACAGGCGGGTGGTCCAGGCTGACCTGGACAGGTTCAGCAAGTGGGCGGACGAGAATCTGATGGTGTTCAACGCTGATAAATGCAAGGTTCTCCACCTTGGGAAGAAAAACCCGCAGCATCCTTATAGGCTTGGCAGTGCTATGTTGGCTAGCACTATGCAAGAAAGAGACTTGGGGGTCATCATTGACCACAAGATGAACATGAGCCTGCAGTGCGATGCTGTGGCTAGTAAAGCGACCAAAACGCTGGCGTGCATCCATAGATGCTTCTCAAGCAAATCCCAGGACGTCATTCTCCCCTTGTACTTGGCCTTAGTGAGGCCGCAGCTGGAGTACTGCGTCCAGTTTTGGGCTCCACAATTCAAAAAGGATGTGGAGAAGCTTGAGAGAGTCCAGAGAAGAGCCACGCGCATGATCAGAGGTCAGGGAAGCAGACCCTACGATGACAGGCTGAGAGCCCTGGGGCTCTTTAGCCTGGAAAAGCGCAGGCTCAGGGGTGATCTGATGGCCACCTATAAGTTTATCAGGGGTGACCACCAGTATCTGGGGGAACGTTTGTTCACCAGAGCTCCCCAAGGGATGAAGACTAGGTGGAATGGTCATAAACTACTACAAGACCGTTTCAGGCTGGACATAAGGAAGAATTTCTTTACTGTTCGAGCCCCCAAGGTCCGGAACAGCCTGCCACCGGAGGTGGTTCAAGCGCCTACATTGAACACCTTCAAGAGCAAACTGGATGCTTATCTTGCTGGGATCCTATGACCCCAGCTGACTTCCTGCCCTTTGGGCAGGGGGCTGGACTCGATGATCTTCCGAGGTTCCTTCCAGCCCTAATGTCTATGAAATCTATGAATAAATACCACCAGGATCTGGTACCACCAGAACCAGATCCTGTTTGCCACTTGAAACTAAATAAAGAGTGGCTTCTGCTCTCCTGAGTTTCAGGACTCTAGCTCTAAAAACAAGTTGTTTATAGTCGTTTATTTTTATCTATCCAGTACGCCCTGAGGAGACATTTAAGTAGTCTATCAGAGGATAACTAAGTCATGTTGTTGTTGTTTGTTTAATCTCCCTTATCATGTCATGATCACTTCCGCTATCCTGTTTAGGTGGTTGATAATACAGCCTTAATACTACGTTTCTTATCAAGCACAGAATTTGTGTCCTCAGAGGTTAAACAAAGTCTTTTGTTTCAGTTAAAAGTGTTACCTTGCTTGATGCTATAATTTAATGCAGGGCTGTCTACCTGGTAGTCCACAAGTTGCATATGGCCCTAGAGGGGTTAACCTGGGACCCCTGGCATCCCAGTCTAAGCACTGCTACTTTAATCAATCTCTTGCTTCTGATGCTGGAGTCCCCAGGTCCCCTCTTCCTCCTTCATCTTCTGCTTCCTGACCTTGCTTTTGGGGGCAGGGTTGGGCAGTGTGGCTCATGGGGCTGAAGTAGCCCACCACTGAGCAGCTCGAGAGGGGCCCTGGGACACTGCAGTGCAGCAGGTAGGCACTGTTGCAGTGTTGGGGCACACAGTGTGGTAGGGGTACTGGTACAGCACAGCATCGGGGCAGGGTTGGGGGGAAGGCAGTCAGCGTGGTGTATGAACACTGGTATAGGGAAACTCGCTGAGCTCCTGGCCACTCAGAAGTTAAGACAGCCCTGTTTTAACATACAGTGCTACTCCTCCCCTGAACAACATGCTCACCCACTCCTATATAAAACTATATCCTGGTATTGGCGTGTCCCATTGATTTTTCATCCTTTCAGCAAGTTTCCAAAATGCCTATTCTATCAGTATCATCACTTAATTTCCAGTTTATCCACCTATTTTTTCAGGTTTCTTGTATTTATATAGAAGCAGTTTATAAACTAGTCCAATTGCCTATTTTTGCCTCCTGTTTAACTAGGATTTTATTTGTTTTGACTTTTCCTCACTATCTTCTATCTTTGCAGCTTCTATTTTTTTCCTATCCTCTTTAATAGGATATGGAGTTTTTATGACATCTCCCCAAGGAATATGTCAACCCAAACTATGTACTCTTCTACACCTGCCCCTTTGCTTGTCTCTAGTTTAAGAACTTTTCTAAAACCTTTTAATTGTATATACCAGCAGTCTGGTTCCATGTTGGTTCAGGTGGCATCTGTCCTTCTCTTTACACCATTGTTTTATCTATGCTTGAGACTGCAGCTCTGCCTGTATTTCTGGCTCAGGGCACAACACTAGTTGCATTTTCAAGAACACTCAGGGAACTTGGTCATTACTACTCCCTGGGTAAATAGGTAAGATGGCAAGCAAACTCAATCCAGCAAGGAGGACTTAACTCTTCCTTAAACACGAATCCCTTACAAGCCACTTCCCACTTGTTTTCTTTCTGCCAATTGTTATAGAATAGCTTTTATATTCTGTAGTTTGATATTAGACCCGACCCCCCATTAAGGTATCAGAATGACCAGAAGCAGTTACTTCACATGGCCAGCACTACCCATCAGACAGACAGACAGACAACAAACATATTCATTTACTTTCCAGGAACAAGGATCTACTCCTTCCCACAAACTAAGTCTTTTGCAGACTCCTTGGCTGGTTGTTCCTCTGTTCTGGGGATGCCCCTAGCAGCTTCACTTGCATATTGTTGGGTTTGGAGTGCATGTGTTGAAGCTGGTGGAGAATGGCCTGAGTAGGACATCTCACCCCTGTGTGGGAAGGTTGGATGCTTCTTCCCAGATGCAGACTTTGAATCCATATTCCTTGCTGAGGTTGACATAAATCTTCTGTTTTGACACCAGAACTAGTGTCAACTCTTCTAAGCCCTTAGTTGTTTTTTGAGGGACTAGTAAGAATTTCTGCTATAAACTAGGAACTTATTTGTTGCAGAGGACAGCACAGGAAAAAGACCTGAGGTAGATCAGAGCAATCCACCAGTGCGGTCCGTCCAGGAGACAGGTAAAAGATACTCTGGCTTCTCTTCAGACTGCACAAATCTTTCACCTTGTACAAGTCACTAGTGAGACTTTGTCTGGAATACAGAAGAACCTGGATATTTTTCAGGCATAGATTTCTGACTCCCCTGCAAGAGAAGGGGAAAGTAATAGTACAAAGTAACCAAAGGTATACAGCCCTGCAGCAAACAACTCCAACTCCAGCTGTTACCTGCAGCTTTTATTTCAAAGGGTGCCACCTCATTGATCAGCTGTGTAGGGGTCACTGAGGAGTTCCAGCTGAGTGGAGAAGCAGCACCCTTTGAAGTGAAAATCACAGCAAGCAGCTGGGCACCTTGTCTTTGATTCAACAACCTGCTGCATAGTAAATGAGTTGCAAACCACCCAGACATGAGTAGTCCAGGTTCCACTGTACACTGTACAATACTTGTATTGAAACTGGAGCAAGTGCAAAGAATAGCTAGGATCCTCGGGGGAACAAAAAACGTATTTTATGAACAGAGACTAAAAGTGCTTGATTCATTTAGTTCAGCAAAGCAAAGGCTGATGGGGATACAAGTGGTCTTTATATTCATGGGAGGGGCTAAACATCAGGTTAGGGGTGAACAATGTTGGCACAAAACAATGTTGTGGGTAAATTGGACGTGACCAAATTCAGGCTAGAAATCAGAAGGTGATTTCTAACCATCAGAAGCTAGTGGAGTTATGAAAGTCTTTCATCAGTAGGGGTAAGAGAACTAAGCCATTTTAAGATGGAGCACGGTTTCAGTTTATAAACTAAGTGGTATAACATGGCTGCCTATAATAGCAGTACTTGGACTCTGATTCCTGTAGAGATCTATGCTCCTAGGTTATTTTCATATAAATCTTAAGTACTATTTAATAATTTTATTTACATTTTGTTAAGCAAGTATTAATGATATGTACCTAGGATGTGACTAGTTAGCAGTACTATCACCTTTATACCAGAAGCTTGCTAGTCTCAAGCAAAACCCTGGGTTTATAATTATTGCTTCCCAAAGCAGTGTTAAAGAGCAGTCTTTCATTGTGATGGTAAATAAGGTTTCCTTATAGCCATCCTTACTGAGTTTGAGTCATGGGTGTTCTGTCACAGAAGAATAGATAATTCTGATATGCTAGTACAATAGTCCTACTTGTTAAAACAGACTTCAGTTCCCAAGGCTGTGCGTGGTGTGCTGTCAAGCATGTAATAGGCCACTGAATTTGTCTTCAAATGCTATCAGTATCTAATTCTTTATTGTAAGGTGCCATGTGATTCCTAGAGTTTGATATGAGCTATAAAACTGCAGATTGTGTTAGAAAGTTACATTGCAGGAACAGACTAGAATCCACTAGTCTCCTTTCTCATCTTGAGTGCTCTGTACTAGATGCCTCTAAGGAAGGTAAGAAACCCTTTTACTGAAGCTGTCCAGCTGTGCAATACCTTAGGGTGAGACAGATAGAGACCTTCTCTCATAATAAATGCCACCTAGGATTCTATTTTTAACCAATGCCCATATGCAATCAGTTGGGAATGTGTTTCTTTTCATGTGCTGCATTTCCCCCCTCAAGATTCATGTAATTGGACTCCTTCCTCTTCATTTAAGAGAGACCTAGTAAAACAAATTATAGGATTTTATTTAATAATCTAGTGTGGCTGTGCAGCTTTCCAGCTTCCTCATGTTAAATACTAGTATCATTAACTCTCCTATTATATATACTACAGCCAGATTTTTAAGGAAATGCAGGTCTCCTATAAGTTGAAGGCTGCTGAGGGCTGACAGGTGCTCCACCCCCTGGTCACCATCTTGGGACCAATGTCCCAGGGCCAGCACCGGTGGGGCTCAGAGCAGGGCCCAGGCTGTCAGGGGTCTGTGGAGCCAGTCTGGGCTGAGCCACTAGGACTCCAAGATCCCTTTCCGCTTCCGTGCCACCAAGCAGGTCAGTTCCTAGGCAGTAGGTATGCTGGACATTTTTCCTCCCTAGGTGCAGCACTTTGCATTTCTCCTTGTTGATTTGCATTTTGTTGTTTTCTGCTCATTTGTCCAACCTGTCCAGGTCTGCTTGTAGCTGTTCCCTGCCCTCCGGCATGTCCACTTCTCCCCACAGTTTTGTGTCATCCGCAAACTTGGACAGAATACACTTCACTCCCTCGTCCAAGTTGCTGATGAACACAATGAAGAGTATTGGTCCAAGGACTGAGCCCTGCAGGACCCCACTGCCCACACCCTTCCAGGTCGAAACCGACCCATCCACTAAGACTCTCTGGGTGCGACCCTCTAGCCAATTCGCCACCCACCGGACTGTGTAGTCGTCTAAGTCACAGCCTCTTAACTGGTTCACCAGTATGGGGTGGGATACCGTATCGAAGGCCTTCCTGAAGTCTAAGTATACGACATCCACCCCTACTCCTGCGTCCAGGCATTTTGTAACCTGGTCATAAAAAGAGACTAGATTAGTCAGGCACGATCTGCCTGCTACGAACCTGTGCTGGTTTCCCCTCAGCATAATAGGGGAGAGGTGGGAGCTGGCTCAGCTCCATAGAGCTCCTGCCGGCTGAGACCTTGCGCTCCTGCCACCCTGCTCTGGGCCCCAACGGCACTGGCCCCAGGACACTGGTGTGGGTCCCGTGCTCCCACTGGCTCCCGCACCTGCTCACTCCTAGTGCCCCCAGCCCTGAGGTACAGGCGGGGGGGCAGCGCACAGCCCTGACCCCCTGCTCGCCGGCAGGGAAGAAGCTGGTGCGGAGTGCGGGGAAAAGCGGCCCCTCGTCCACCCCATGACTGGTGCTCCCTGCTGCGGCTGCTCACAGCCCATGCAGGGCTGTCCGGAGCAGACACAGGCAGCCCCATGTGGGCTGCGAGCGGTTACAGCGCGGGGCGCCAGCCACGAGGCAGGGGAGGGGCAACTTTTCCCCGGGCTCCTTCCCTGTCCTCCTGCCCTCCCTCTCCCCTTACCTGAGGTTCTGGTGTGGGGCAGCCACATGGTCCCAGGCCAGAAGCCCCTGCTGGGGCTTCCAGCTGTGGGGGTGGGGCAGGGCAGGCCCTGCTGTTGTGGGAGCCAGCTGGGCTTCCCCTGGGTCCTACTGCCCTTGCTTCCAGTTGTTTTTGACAGGAACCAAGGGCAGATAAATACTAATTTTCTAAATTTTTTAGGGGCCCTGTGGGCCAGATAAAATGGCATCATGGACCATATTTTGCCCACCCCTGACCTAAGTCCATTATTCCTTGAGAAACAGCAGTAGCTGCAGTTTGTTAAGACTTTGGATTCTGTTTCCTTCAGTAAGGCTTAGAAAGATTTTCCAGCTGCAAATATTTCATGGAGCTCATTATGTGCTGACGTGCTATCCCTAACTTTCTACCATAGTTGTGTTGCAATATCCTAAATTTCAGCAATTTCAATTAATTGCATTGTTTTTCACTTGGAACTGGTGCCTTTATTCAAGCAGTTCATTCCCATACTAATTTCAAGAGACCTCCATCCCTACTGCTGTAGTAAGGATTTCAAACTTCTCATTAAAAGTACTGTAGAAGTTGTTTGCCATTTTTAGGCTCTGAGATACCAACTTGGCAGTGTAAGTCAGATTCTAAAACCACTGCTCAACTTTACTTTACAAAACTTAAACTAACCAACAGCCTAAAGCACATAAGTCCCTTTGTGGATTTTTCTCTAATTACAACTGTAGGTACCCAAGTCTAACATTTAGGCAACAGTGAGATCCTCCAGTTGCACACTGGCTGCTGACTAATTAGGATTGCACCTGAAGTCCCCTAGTGTGCATCTATACTACCTCCTCCTGAGCGAGATGGGGCACATTACCAAAAAATGAGATCCACCCGCTTGCAAATTTGCAGAGTAGATGGCTGAATGTGGTCCAGGGTATATGCTCAGGGCTGCATCCAGCTGCTTATTCCACAAATCTATGGGCCTGAGCAGCATGTCCAGTCTGACTCAGGGAGTGGTATAGATATAGTCTCCCAATCCTCAAACCCCCACTCTCCCCAGGTGCTCCAGGACCAGGGACTGAAGCTTCACCCCAGACCCTCCACCCCAGCAGCACCTGAGCTCCAGCTGCCACCTGCAGGAAGGAGCAGCTGCTGAAGCCAGAGCACAGAGGCCCCTTACACCAATGTTGAGTCTTGTTAATAAACAAGAGCAATGGAAATTTCTCATTATGATCATAAATCTGACCTAGTTGGCATTACTGGCATCTGGTGAAATGATTCACATTATTAGGATGCTAGAAGGTAATGTTTATAACTAATAAAGGAAGGATAGTGGGTAAAATGGGAAGGGAAACATGTCAGAAAATAGCACTGTGCATTTCCAACAACCTGGATGAAAATTATCTTGAATATGTGCATGCAAGATAAAGCAGTAGTTACTTTTTGCTGCTAACCAATAGATCTCGCTGGAGAACAAGAACAACTAGCTTCTTGAAAATCTAGCTGTAATGTAGAGCGACAGGAAAAAAAACTGTTGCTATACAGGGCACTTCAGCGTTATTGCTGGATGTCTCATACTGCCAATACTAAAACACCCTCAGAATTTCTTAGTATAGAAGATGGCAGTTTCCTAGCTCAGAATTTTGCAGCTAACACTGGGGAGATGAACAGAACACCTTGTCTTGGCAGATATTGATCAGAGAACTAAGAATTAGCTCTACCTTAGGTACAGATAATCATGACTTCATCATATTTTTATGTTTTACACCAAACTTAGTATATATACACAAACAATAGACTTCAATATGTACACACCTTGTGAAATTGTTTTTTTCCAAAGCACCAATCTGAACCCAGAGATACCATAATACCATAGCATGAATGAGTGGGAATTTCTAAAAGAACAATTTAAGTTGGCCAAAGACACAACTGAGAAAGAACATTGCACTGGCTCAAAAACTAACCCTAGAGGGATGGAGAGACAGCTATTAAAAATAAACGAACAGGAAGGTGTGATTGTAATGAATATAAAACTGAAGGATAGAACCATAATAGCTGATTAGAAAGTGGGGTGTAGGTAGGACCAAAAGAAGTCGGAGTAATGGCACTGGCCCATTGCTACAAGGACCTGGGAGAATTGTCAACAGCACTGAAGAAAAAAGCAGAACTCTACTATTTCTGTTCTGGATTTCAGGAAAAGCCAGATAAGGTAGTTATTCATATGATCAAACACTTTCCATGATGGCAGGGAAGGAATCAGTGGGTCTGGATAATTTCCATTCAAGAATTTTAAAACTGTGAAAGCTTTCAGTCCTGAAAGCTGACTTTCAATTATCCCTGAGAACATAAAGGATGTTAATGTTGTGCCAATATATAGAAAGAACAAACCGAGTGAACTAGATAAATGCTGTCCTGCAAACCTGAGAGCAGAATGGCTGAGATGGGACCTAATTAATAAAGAATTTAAGGAGAGCATCAGTCAATATTGGTTTTCTTTTGTCAAACATTCTTTGAATCTTGTCAAAGTAATTCGTTTTTAAGATAACAGTTGCTAAAAGGTAATAGCATAGATATTATACATTTGGAAGACATCTGACTTGCTAGCATTTGATTTTTGATTAAGAAACTAGGAAACGCTATGGCACACATTAAATGGATTAAAAACTGGCTAAGTGCAAAGTCTCAAAACATAACTATAAATGGATCTGTAGGTGTATTTCTAGTGGATTCCACAGTGAATGGTTCTTGGTTCTACATGAAGAATACACCGCATTTGAAAGCTTGTCAAATCTATTCCAACCATGCAGCTGGTCTAAAAAGATATCACCAACAAAAATCCTTGCCTCTTGGCTCTACACTATTTTTCATTTTTGTCAATGACTGGAGAAAAAGAAAAACCCCAAACTGCTGAAAGGTTGCAGACAATGCAGACTGGTTGGGTAACTGATTGATCTGGATTGCATGGTAAACTGGACCCAATGTAATATGCCCAAATGTAGAGTTACTTGTTCCTACATTTAGGAACAAAGAATGTGGGATATACTTATGAGACAGGGGAATTTATGCGGGAAGGCACAGACTCCAGAACAAAACAAACAAAAAAGAACTCAAGAGCATGGTAGTTAGTCTGCTCATTGTGAACTCACAGAACAACATTTGGGGCCACAAAAACGTTTGCAATTCTTGAATGTGTAAAATAGGGGAACAAGTATATTTCGTATGTATTTGATATTGATGAAAAAGTTACTAAGCTACTGTGTCCAGTTTTGGTATCAATAATGGATGTTGATAAATTAATGAAGGTTTAGAAAAGAGTCGTAAGAAAAATTAAAGGATTGCAAAATATGCCCCAAGGCAGCAGAGTCCAAGGCCAAATCCACACAAGTGCAGCTATGTGATGTATGGCGCCACAGACCCATCTGCAGCACCACACATCCAGGTGTTACCCCATGCTCCTATCTTGTGGCACGAGGGGTTTTTGACCCCAGGAGATCCTGGGATCAAAAAAACCAACACAGAAAAAAAGCAGGGCAGCATACGTGGCAGCAGTGCGTGCTGCACAAAGCCAGAGCCTGGCCTGCCAGAGCCATTCTCTGGCTGCCAGCCAGGCTCCCAGCTGCAGGAGCAACATGACGGCAGCTCCCTGAGGCCCTCAAGACCCCAGGTAAGGCTGCTAGGGTCAGCACAGTTGCTGGCCCAGCTTCCCCTACCCCATCCAAGGTAACCTGCAACATGCCAGAGGGCGCATGGCATGGGTGTTCCCCAGGGACAAGAAGCAGTGGCAAGGTGTGCTGCTGCTTCTTGTCCCCAGGAAAACAAATGTCCACACTTGTGTGGACACGATCCAAGAGCTCAAGCTCTTCAGTTTAATGGACAACTGTTAATGGATGATCTTATTGCAATGTCTGAGCACTTCGCATGGGAAACAGAACACTTTGATAATAGGCTCTTCAATCAGACCTAAGCATGGCAGTCTAATGGCTGAAAGCTGACACTAGACAAAAATAAGACTTGATATAAGGTGCAGATTTTAAATAGCAAGGTTAATTAACCAGTGGAACAACTTATCTTAAGATTCCTTACTACTGACCATTTTTAAAATTTAGAGTGGAGAGTTTCCTAAAATAAATGCTTTAGTTTCAAACAAGAATTTGCTTAGTAATGTCCTACAGGCCTTGTTAGACAGCTCAGATGAAGCAGGAGTTGGAAACCTATGGCCCACAGACCAGAGCCGTCCCAGGAAGGGGTCCTAATCTGGCTCTCAAAGGTCTGATCCAGCACAGGGGAATTAGTGGCGCAGTTGTGTTCTGCTGCCCATCTCTGCAGCAGTCCCCTTTGCTGCGGAGCTTGCTGCTGTACCATGTCTGCACTTCTCTTACTGCAGAGGGAATGGGTATCTGCAGTGAGGGTGAATGCAGCAGGTGGTGGTGCAGGTGGGGGCAGGAAATGGAAGAGGGGCAGGGGGTAGAGACTTGTGGTTGTAGGACTGTCTGGGTTGCAAGCTTAGGCCTGCACTGTCAAAAGGCTACTGACCCCTAGGCTAGAGGATCACAAATAGTCTCATCTGGCTTCATAATCTATGAATCTACATTAGTTGTAAATTGTGTTTGAAGCTGAAACAAGAAAAGTTTGAAGTGAAATGACTTTTCATTTCTTTTCTCTATTTTGCCAATGCAAGAAGAAAATAGAGACTCCAAAAATGAGTAATAGTCTGAACTCAACTGTTTCTATTTTATAAAAGTAGAAAGTAGGCATGTTAAATATTGCAGCTATTGCTGTTTATTAAACCTTCCATTCTAACTTCATGGCTTGGTACTGCCCAACTTTTTACTTATTGTTTCTCAGACATTAGATAGCCATCAAATAGGAGATAGGACCCTTCTTCTGGAAGGCCTAGGGTAAAGAAAAGAATGAACTGATCCATTAATGCTTATTTTTGACACCTCACCTATGCTAATAGAATGCAAGAGGAAACACAGGTGTTCATGAATTCAAGGGCTGCTTTTCCATAGAATTATTTGGACTGAGTTCCTGTTGTGAAAAGGGTTTTGTAACCACCACAGAAACCTCTGGGATCTCTTCACAGGGGGTACACGCTGCATGGGTTTAAGGGCCTTCTTTCAACAGATCAGGGAGTTTTATTGTTTTTCCATGCATGCTTCTTTATCATTCCATCTTCAATTCTTTTCCCCAATCTGAAACTGGGCCTGTACTAATTTGTGAGCATAGCCTCCTATCCTTCAGCCATGACCCCTCTGTGAAAGTCATTCCCTGGAAGCTTGGTTTCAAGCCACGGGACCAGGGATAAAGTAGGAAACCAGGGCCCTTGGCAAGCACGCAATATTGAGGCAACAGCTTATGTTTTGTTTCTTACTGGAACAAACACTTCAACACTTCCTTGGGAGATGAAGGAAACAAGGTCAAGACATACCACTATTGTTACAGTGTTAATATATTCTTCTTAAACAGTACACACACTGCTCTTATAAACATAATTTAATTTGGGGTTCACTTCAATTTAATTACATACTAACAGCTTTCATGAATCCATTTTGCACTAATGCATATTTTCAGAATCTAGATTATCATTTATACAAAACAAAACCAACTGAAAGATCCTTTTCATATTCGTTACCCTAAATTATGAAGAAAGGCTGATTTTTTGATGGGAGAGAGCATCAGCATGATCTAGCATTTCCTGTAGTTGAAGGATAGGGAATTTTGCTTGTTTTTCAAACCATTTGGCTACAGTGAGAAGCTGCAGCTCCTGGAACGCTCGTCCAACAAACTGAAGCCCAATTGGCAAGCCTTTCTCTGAAAGTGCGGTAGGAATGCTTGCAGCTGGCAGCCCTGAGAAAAGACAAAATTATTAAACATCACGCCTGCAAGATTAGCTATAAAACAAACCATATATTAGGACTTATTAGAAAAAGAAACTTCAAAAAAGAACCAAAGCAGAACTTGGGGAAGGTGGGTGGCAGAGAGAACAACAACGACAACTAGAATAAAAACACTTGCATCAATTAACCAAGTTTATACGCATTTTAGAAGCTTGTATATTTTACAGTAATAGGATAAGAACTGTTGATTCATCTAAGTCAGGAGTTTTCAGCCTTTTTGGGTCAGTATACCCCCAGCTGTTGGTAGAGAAGGCAGGAGCCCACCGGTGACTAGGGTGGGGTGGGGTTCTCCTGCAGCTGATTGGCAAGCGTGCTGGTGACATGGCGGTGCTTGCTGCTGAGTACCCCCAAGGCCATCCCAAGTACCCCCAGTTGAAAACCCCTGATCTAAGTCAATATAAGCTCACAACTTAAGATGACAAGTTGATTAAGCTGGAGCTTCCTGTGCAAAGGCAGTGGGGGAAAAGGCAACTGGCAGGAGGTAACAGGCTCTAAACATTTTTTCCCAGCAATCTACTTAAGTAGTTCATCTACTCACCTGACATGTTTGCAGCCTGCGTAAAAATATCATCCTGTGCACTGCGGGTTCTATTGTCTTCTTTGATGAACTCCACATAAGGAACTGCATCTCTCAGAGTGGTGGGAGTGAGCAAAACATCAACACCACTACTGAAGACGTTCACAAAGTCATTGGCAATGAGACGCCTCACTTTTTGGGCCTTGATAAAATATTTCTCATAATTCCTAGAAACAAATATTATCACTTGTTAGAGATCCAATTTGTGAAGACACAGAACCTAATTCCTCAGTTGCTATGGAAAAAACAAGCTCAACATTTTCCTGAGCTGCAGGACTGAATTTTCAATAGAGCACATAATCACTCATCAAAATGACATGCTAGTGTTTCACCAATAACAGTATAGCATATTGTTAAAAAAAGCCATGGAACAGATGGAGAAGGGACAGTTGTGCGAGGGAAGGAGGAAGAAATGGGGAAACAGCTGGAGAAGGCTTAGGGGAGAGGCAAAGAGAAACCCAGTGCAAGATGGGAGACTAGCACCAAATCGGCTTTTTATAACCTACTCATGTTAAACGCTCCCTTTGCTTGACCCCTAAGTATCCACCAAATGTTACTGCATGATGGAACAGTGATGACTGAAAAAAACTAGACTGCTAAAACAGAAGTACAGTTCAGGATAATCACCATTTACGATTCAATCCAGCATTTCCATCAAGCATATGAATAGTCCCATTACCACAATGGAGCTACTCGCATGCTTAAAGCTATTCATATGTTTGTGTGTTCTATGGATTTGGTCTTTTTTTTTTTTTTTTTAACATTTCATAGAGAAGTTAAACACAAACTCCTTACCCAAACATTCCTTGGTCATTTTTATATGTAAATACTACTTTAAGTTGAAGCAGTCTATAGATTCGTTGTCTACTTCTGTAAACTTTTGAGCCAGAACCCCCCCCCAGATAACTATATGATTCCTGCTACTCCACATGCAGCGCTGCCCTCAATTTAGGGTGTTAGGCAGCTAATATTTAGGATCTTGGTTGCAAAAGCACTGAACATCCAAAAAATCAAAACCAAACACCCATAGGTACTAAAAAACAAAACAAACATATTATAAATGGATAGATATCGCAGTGCCAGCGTGTCCGCATCTAAAACGGTCCAGATTATGCAAGACCCACAACTGTCACATGATCAATCTAAAGAACTGGTTTTTTGGAGTTGTAATGAAAATTATTTGGATGCTTTGTAATTTTTCAAAGCTTTATAAAAATACTGATAGAAACTAGAACTTAATCCACAAAAATGATGGTAGACTACAAGATCTAGTACAGTCTATATCTAGGGTGATGAGTTATATTGTAGAAGATAGCTATCTTTTTCACAGTTATTTGTGAAATTATCCTAGCACAACATGGAAAAAGCAGTTCATGACAATACTAAACATTTTCAGAAGTTATAAAACTATAGAAAGACATCAGCTTCATGCAGTTACTGGCTAGTATTTTTTTTTAACTAGGTTTCACATATACCTGAAAATATTTTATAACTTGAATATATCAAAGAATAAACATCTGACTCCTACAATTTCTTACAAGAATGTGTTTTTAACCATGGACTCTATTCTTAATAAGTCATTTACTGTAGCTTGTAACACAGTGGCAAGACTGCCCCCTGTTTAGTTTTAGTGGAAGTCAGTCCTGTTTTCCTTTACCCAAAGTGATCTATACAGGTTGTTAAGCATTCAGTCTAAAATAACGAAAGATGGTCCAGACAGACTTAATCAGGAGGACTGAGCTGGGCACACAAAGCAAATATACTGACAGATATTTCTTGGGAGCTGGCTTCAAATACTGATTGATAACATCTGTCTTAAAGACACAGTTTTTAGCAGGTCTAAGAGATTCAGTCAGCAGCAATATTCTTCTGGAACATTTATTTTAAGACTGAGTACACAGCTAAATTATCCTGCTTGGTATCCAACAGGAGGAAGCAGAGAGGGTAGGAGTCTTACCAAGAAAATTTTCCAAAATAGTTGTAAATAAAGATAGAAATTAAAAGCAAGAATTAAAACTATCCCCGCTGAATTTTCACAGCAGTTTTTCAAAGCCATATTTGGAAAATACATGACTTCACAAAATAAGTGAGTTCATTTGATCACACAGAACAATTCTTTCCTCTTTACATTTGGAAGGATAAAAGGGAAAGGCAAGAGATGTATATAAACTGAGTACCATTTCTTAAAGATTTCTGTGGGAGGTGCCAATGACACAGACCAAACCATTTCTATGCATCAAGGGCTTTAGCTAAATTAAATTGGCTTTGTTCTGAAGGCCACATTACATTTAATTGTATACTTAGGTTCCATTTGGATGTCGATGGCATACCACTGACTAGATTTTTGCATAATTTAACTGAAGGTTGCCAATAATGTCAGATGAAAGAAATCACAAAGTTGTTCGACCTTGCTAAATTAAAAAAGGTTTCCAGCTAAGAGCAAAGGAAAACATCATTTCTACCTATTAATAACTGTTAACAGCTAAAGCAATACAAAAACTATTGCCTTAGTAACATAGAAAAGTCTGCCCCACACAAGTAGTTTTGTCATCTGGGCTGAGTACAGATATTCAAAGGCCCAAGCCTGAATCAATTCAAGCTTTACAGGTTAGTCTAACTTGTGTAGATTGAACCAACAAGCAAGTGAACAAACATTCACTTTTGATTCTGGAAATGCAGCGACATGCCTGCAGTGGCTCAAGCCAGAAGCCCAGGGGCACAAGAGCAAGCCCTCAGCTCAAGGGAAGCTGAGCTGAGGAGGGGGCATGGCCAGGCCCCAGCAAGCCGGGTATGATTGGGGAGGAGTTTAAACCCCCATGATGGCCTGCACGGTCCCCAGTCAAGGTATGCCTGGAGGGGGAAGAGAGAAGTAGCTCCTGCTAGGCATTTTTCACCCCCTTCCCCCCCACCGCTTGAGCGGTGCAGGGTGTGGCCAGCCTCAGCAGCAGCCTGAAGTGAATGGGGAGATGGAGGGTGGTTTAATTCCGCCCCCCCCCCCCATGTGCCACCGGTACAGACCGCAGCCAGGGTCTGCCAGACAGGGGCGCAATGGCCCCTATCAGGCATTTTGCTCTGCTTGCCATTCAAGTGGTGGAGGGCATGGCCAGCCCCAGTAGCAGCCAGAAGCAAACGGGGGGGAGGGGGGGTCACTTCAGGCTACTGCCAGGGCTGGCCTCACCCCCCCACTGCTTGAGCAGCTGGGGGCAGGAGGGATGCCCGACAGGGGCTGCTATGCCCCCACCAGGCAGATGGGATCCTTCAGGGGAAATAAACCCACTCCCTGCTCCCTTCGCCTTAGGGAGCCATGCTGGGTCAGCAGCTGGCTATGCCCCTGAACTTGGTCCGGCCAAGGAGCAGAGCCCTACTCTCTGGAGCAGGCAGCACAGCCCAGGCCAAGGCTGCAGAGCATGCTGGGATGCTAAGGGACTCTGATTTAACTAAAACCAGGAAGGGGTCTGGGACAGGAGTTCCATAAATTAGTTGAGTCTAATACTACATTCAACCAGATTTGTCTTAAACCAGTTTTGGCCATTTTGAAACTGGTTTATGTACACTAAGCTTCTGTTCTGTTACAGGTTTAAACTAGTTTCTGATCACTTAAAACCAGTTTATGTGAAACTTCAGTCCCTAGCCCTGCCGTAAACAAATATATTAACTTTGAAGATTTGAGCTTTAACATGTGCTGAACTTACTGCTTCAGCAAAAAGTAGTTTCCTGATAGAATTCTTCCCCTTACAACATCATTAAACCCTTCTCGTCGTGTTGCAGCATACATGCTTTCTGTTGACTTGTCCATATTGGAACGGTGTCCTAAAAATAAACCACCAGTGATTTGAAAATAAACCCTAGTAGCCATGAAAACTGTTAAACAATAGTGACAGTAAGGCAGAGTTGAAGTAACATGCAATTAATTTTTCACGGAACCAAACCCAAAGCTTTTATATTTATTAAAAGCTATTAAAGTATATTAAAAGCTAAAACATATTAACCAAACTTCAGCACTGGACTTCCACTTTTAAAACCAGGTGGCACCTACTATACAGGATATGTTTACAGGATGGTGCATGGTTCACAGATCCTCAGCCTAGCCCTCTGTACACTAGCTCCTAAACCAGAAGTACTGTAGTCATGTTCTGAGAAACAGAGCTAAATGTCAGGTTTAAACATGACTGCTGCTTCTGACTTGGAATGGTTTTGTGCCTTGCGTGGCATGTCATGCTTGTGTCATGGAATGGATCTAACTCTTGCTCCTGCTCTTCAGTTTGACGTGGAGAAAGTTGCCTCTCTTTTTTCCTGTCCTTGACTTGACTTAAAGTATTTTTGTAACACTGACAGATCATCCTCCAGTTCATTTTGAGCAAAGATTAACACTGGAGTTGAACAGTGCGCTACTCCACAAGTAAAAGTGAGACAGCAATCTTCTCCAACTAAAAACTGACTTATTCATCCAAAAGGTTTGATTCTAAGCTAACTGAAGTTAACAGGAGGACTTCAACAAAGACTTCAACAGACTTGGGATCAGAGTCTAAACTTTCCAGAACTTAAAGCACACCCCAAAAAATGGAGAACCAAAGACTATACTGGCATAAGCAGTGCAATTCCAATTATTTTAGTGGAGATGTACTTTCTCATGGGACTTTCTTATGAGTTTGGCCAATTACACTCTTCTGAAACTATTGAACAGGTGTGCAGAGAGGATCTGAATCTAGTTCAAAATTTTATTTGCATGTATTTATAAGTTGGTGATAGCTATATTATCCCATAGTGGTTTAGAGTACACACATATCATTTAAGTATAAAACAAAATCCAGATAGGTATTAGACTGTGAATACCATAAAAGCACAGTATGTCTTGCAATTGTTTTGTGCAAGTGAAACATTTGAGGCAATTAATGTAACTTTTCTATTCCCTGCAAACCAGATCACCATTAGGTAGAAACTTAAAGATAGAGCACCAGATCTCTTGAAAATCTTAACTCATTTTAAGGCACTGTAGACTATGTCTTCCTTTAGTGAATGACCAGCTTCAGAACAGAGTAAAATAAATATTCTGTTCAAATGTATCACACATGCCCATAATACCATAAACGAGTTATAAACAAAGATGCTAATTCAGGAAACTACTTTGTTCATATTTACTAGCATAGGTTTTTTTCAGTACACATTTACAGAAACAGTAACTTGAGTGTTAGAGAGTGGCAGTCTACGGGGCACTGGTGACAACAGGCATGGTAAAGACGCTGTAATTCACGGCTGCCTAAATGGTGTCCTAAGGGGTTAGACTGCAGCCCATAGGGTTCATTAGTGCAATTGCTGAAGCTGCTGCACTGACTGCTCTGTAAACCAGGGTGAATCCTGCTGCTAAGCCCTCTTGCTTGCCAATGATTTTGGACTTTTTGGTTACTGCAGGTAACTAACTGGTGGCATGGGAAACAAGAGGGGGGAGAGGGAGAATATGGGAAGTGGATTCAGTAACAAGCTGCTGCCCTGCTGGCAAAAGTGAGCTATCTGGTCCACAGACCCAAATAAATTGGACAACCTTGCTTTAATTAAATCCATGAATACAACAAAGAGGTTAATTTAATTGAGGGCAGCGTGTTCCTTCCAGTCAGCAATGACTAAGCCGAGTGAGCCACTAGCTATATGGGAAGCCTTCGTGTATCAGTAAGCTGAAAACTTCCATAGATGACATCATCTGCACAGATTTCAACTATAACTATACTATGGGACTGCTGCCACTTTAAGTACAGTGGCTGAGCCACTTGGTATAGACCCCGCTATGCCAGTAGAAGGAATGTTTCCACCAAGGAAAGTTATACCAGCTCCTCTAAATGGCAGAAACCTTCTGCTGTGTCTATGCCAAGTGTTTTGGTAGCATAGCTATATTAGCTACAGGAGATGTTCTTTTAAGACCCCATATCTGACACAGCTAAACCATTCAAATCAGTAAGATAAAGCCCATGCAAAAGAGTATAATGTATAGCATCTCACCAAATAAAAGGCAGAATGTTTAGGTCAGTGGTTTCCAAACTGTGGGTCGCAGATGGGGTTGTGGTATGGTGCTCTCTCTCACCCCAGGTCCCATCCGCTGGGCTGCAGAGGCCTGGGGGACGGGCAGCAGAGCAGGAAAACCCAAGCCTGCAGCAGGCAGCCTGGATCCTCTCCCCCCGCCCCCCACAGCTTCTGCTCAGGCCATGCCACCCGTGGGGGAGGGGACAGAGTTGGGGAGCCACGCTCTGCGCTCTGGCCTCAGCAGCTGCTGCTTCGTATGGGCAGCAGCTGGGGCTCAGGTGCTGCTGAGGTGGGGGACATGGGGGCTGCAGGCCCTGGGGCACCTGGGGAAGGTGGGGGGCTGCAAGTTGGGAGTAAGGGGCCATACTGAGGAAATGGGGCTATGCTGAGGAAAAGTTTGGGAAGCACTGGTTTAGGTACATACTGAACACATTGTACCTTTAAAAATTCAATTTCTGAAACAGAAAAAAAATACACTTTTCTGTTAGAAGCAGATATCCAATAAGGGCTTCACAGCTTTTGGGTTATCCAGTCACAGTGCAGGTGACCTCAGTTTCCACTGATTCATTCCAGCTTTCATCTAAGATAGGGTTTTTACTTTACAGTGCCTTTGGATCACGCGCATCTCCAAACATTTAACCACATATTACACACACAGTTGTTAACAATTTCCAGGCCACTTAAAACTTTCTTACTCTCATACCAATTGGTATGGAGTCATGTTTTTAGAGGAAGGAGGACTTACCATATTCCAGTCCATCAAATCTGGCCATATTTGATGCAACTTCTGCTGCGCACAGCACATGATAGCAGACAATAGAATAACAAGTGTGCGGTAGACTCACTTCAATTACTCTAGCACCTGCATTCTCAAAGAGGTCAGCAGCTTTCGACCAGACTTTCAGAGTTTCACTAGACAACCCAGGTATGTGGTATTCCTTGGAGGAGAACAAAAGTCAGGAGATTAATTCTATGCATAAATATATTTTGGGATAGTTTTACATGGGTTTACTTTCAGTGGTTTTTATGCAAGCAGCATTATGGAATATACTATTTGATGCAAATACTTTTAAATGATCTTTTAAAATATTTATTATAGACAACCGTCTCTGCGATGTGTTGGCTATCAAATACATACATGATTCATATATTTTAAGACCATTATGATCACTTGTCCTAATTGCTTGTATGGACAGAGATGACAATTACCCCCAGGTGATTCTTGCTGCAGGTCTTGAATTACCGGATGAGTAGCTGCCTACTTATCTGTCTTTTGACAGGGACCATGGTGCACTGCCTTGCATTCATGAACAGTTCAATTTCAATTTTAATCCATGATACCAGGAACATTACAGGTAACGTTACATGAACAGAAAACATTCAAAATGCATTTTGGCAAGTGTTATGCCTAGGGCCCCTGGCACATGTTCATGTAATGGCAAGATGGGATCTGATCTCCCATCTCAATAATACCTCCTGCCATACCACCTATGCACAGCAGAAGGCATGATTGCTGGGATCAGGGATTAGATCCCATCTCACCATTACTGCTTGCCAGTGAAGAAGGATCATAAGCCTGGGCTCCCCCTGCACTGGCAAACTGAAAGGACTGCCCACAGCAAGTCCAGCAAAGCTGATAATCAGCTGATTGTTGGCTCTATCCCCAAGAACCCCATCAGAGACTCAAACCAGCTCCAGTACACTCTGGGACCAGGGCTGACAATCAGCTGATTATCATCTAGGCTTCTGACAGCACTAGGGCCAGTTCTAGTCTCCAGTGTAGCGAGCTGACAATAAATTGATTGTTGGTGCTGGCTGGGACAGCCCCAAGTCCAATTCTAAACTGGGGCTGTCTGGGCAGGGCTGACAATCAGGTGACCTCAGTTTCCACCAATTAGTGGAATTAGCTGATTGTCAAAACCCAGCACCCTGCTGGGGCACAGGGGAATCAGAGACTTGGGGGTGCGGGGAGCTGAAGGGCTTCCCCTCTGGGGACTTTAAACTCCACCAGGAGCCTCTGATCCCCGACACACTGGCAGCCTAGCCAGACTTATGGGTGCTCCTTAAATCTGCCTGGGTGGTAGGAACTAGAGACTGGGTAGCCTCTCCCTACTGTCTGGGTCCGAACACCTATGGAGTTTTAAAAAGCATGGCTGTGGCTTATGGTGCAGGGTATAAGATCCTGGCTCTTCAGCTGCCCATGCCTCACAGGTGAGAACATTTAAAATATTACCTTTGGTATTCCTACACAGAGTTTGCTGACATCTATGAAACCTGAAGCAGTACCTGCAGCTATGAAGCAGTGAGCTCCCAGCTAATGCTTCCACAAGTGCCTTGGGAACTTAAAAAAGTGGGTGTGCAGCTGGGAACCCCAGGTGCCTGACTGCTTTTAAGAAGTCGGATATACAAGGAGCCTGACATCGAGGAGATACTTCCCAATTCCAGGCTCATGGTGCCCCCCACCCTACCCCCCCTTCTGGCTCTGGGGATGCAGCAGGGACACCTGCTGCTGCCCCCAAGCAGGTAAAGGACAGCTGTGTTCTGGACTCTGGGGCTTCTCCATACCAGAACTGAATGCTCTGCTGAGCACTGGGAGCTGTCTTGGGTCAGCCTTGACATGCTATGTGTTCAACCTGAAGCATAATGCAAATGAGCCATGAAGACGTTACACAGTATATGTGGAATATCTTTGTGGCATATTTTCTACATTATCACACTATAAATTGGCCTTAACTCTTGGCTGGATTACTGTATCGTGTGATTAACACCTTAATCATAACCCAAACATAACATGTGCCAGGGCCCCAAGTCAAAAAGAGCAGTCTAATAAATATTGGTGTTGAGACCGTGTTAAGTATTGGTGATAAGATTCAGCTTCATGTATGTTCTTAAAAAGCAGTCTAAGATAACCAGCCTAGTTGTCCTAAAGATTTGGGTGTACAATTTAATGAAATGGTGTGGGGTCACTCTCTGAATCAGCTGTTCTAATTGCCCATGTACACAGTCTTACCCTGAGGTAGAAGTAAACTGACCCATGATAACTTACTCCTCTTTTACTGAGGGCTAGGCTACCATGGTTTAGCTTCCACTTAACTACAGGGGAAGAGCATGCATAACGGCAGTAACTGAGGTAAAGGACATCCAGTAAAGCCTCTCCCTCTTTTAGAGCACAGTGAATTGTTTGGATATCAATAGCCTAAGTTACTTAGCTGAATTATCCATTTTGTGGACACCCATTGTTGTTCTAACTGTAAGTTCAACTCCACAGTACAGTTTTTCCTCCTTAAGAAAAATCTCTAACATCACACAAAGGTTTGTACTATTAGGATATATATTAAAAACACTTCTTGTCACTACCACCATTTTAGATTACTAAAATCCAAATGTTAACATGATAACTTGAAGTAAACTAGATGCCTATTTCATGTAGACTGGACAACAACCTGATCTGTGGCATGTTGGTTTATCAAAACTGGCTCACTTGTTCTAGCACAATGCTTGAAAACAAGGGGAAGGGGAAGAGTCTTAGTCAAACAGCCATCCCCTACAAAGCTCAGTCAAAGTAACACACATTCACACACTTTTCTGCTATTAAATGATTAATTAAAAAGATACCAAAACTCAATTCTTAGCCTACCTGGTGATAACTCTTTTAACCACAAAGTTATTCAACTCTGTGGACTTGAAACCATGTAGCTTATCATCAATTTTAATAAATAGGGCAAGTTTCTCTTTGTATCCATAATAGGACCATATACATCACTCTTCCCCTTGCTTTGCTTTCCTCTGCACTGAAAAATTTCTTTACTATTTTGCCTTATTATAGCACTTTCCAGTCAAGTATTCCAGAGTTTTCCACAATGTCTCATCGTTCCTCTGTGACAAGAAGTTTTACACCAAAGGTACCAAAAGAAGAGTGACTTGCCTGCAGTAAAAAAGTCAGTGGTAAAACTAAGGAGTTCAGGCTCCCAATCTTCTTTTGTCATTTCTAGACAATGCCCCTCTAACAACTGGACAGAACTTTTCAGAAAGTATCAATGCCCCAGCTTAGCCACCTGAAGAAGCTGACACTAAGCAAGAAGATAAAAATCCTTTTACTCCCAGAGGCTGAATATACAGCAGATTTAAGCCTGTAGATTAAGCAAACAGGATATAAAGGTTTTACTCTGGTATGAATCCCCACCCTTGCTCCTTCAAAACGTGAAAACAGTTAAAATATTACCTTTGGTATTCCTATGCAGAGCTTGCCGACATCTATGACACTGGGTAATTTAAATGGATTAAAGGGGTCTTGCACTGTGGTAGAGTCTTTAGGATCATGCCCAGCAAGCACACCTGAAATGTGAAATGGGTTTCAAAAGGTACAGGAAAGAAAATACAATAGGGACTACTTGAATTCACAGGTTTTTGAGACAAATTGCATAAGACATGTACACTAGTAATACCCAACACAGTTGCAGCATCATCCACACATCTGGTTAAAATCCCTGGTACGTCCATGGAGTTCACTAGAGGAATGAGACCATGACGAGACACCAATCCATAGGTTGGTTTTAAACCTACTACTCCGCAGTGAGCAGCTGGGTTTCTGGTGGATCCTCCTGTATCTGATCCCAAAGCCCTATGATGTAAACAGAATTATTAACAGAATTGACTACTGTAGAACACATCCAAAGTGTATCAGTTGTTAAAGTCACAAACCTCTAGATGTGATTTTTCTACATGAAGGTCATGTACAGACATGGTGTTTGAAGTGCTCCAAACAGCAAAGGTATAGATGTGCACATGCTTTCAAAGAGCGCTTTCAAAAAAATGATCCTTGAACAAAAAAAAAAGAGGAAGGTCTTTGAAGGGCTTCCCTTTGTAGCACTTTCTGAAACGTCCCTACATTCCAGCAGTCTTCTGGTATTCCACAGTGGAAGGGGAGGGTAGATAGTCAACAAATACTCTGCTGAGCGTTCAACTGTCCTTGGGACCCTCTGGAAACCAGAAGCTAAGATGTATGTACAGTTCCCTGTTCACCAGGCCCTTGGCTAAAAAGCAGTCCCACTATGTGCCTTCCTGGCCATTTTGAAGCTCTCTGGGAATGGGGGAGAAGAAGTAGGGTGGCCTGCACATTTGCATGGTGCTGAAACAGAAGCATGCCAGGTTTAGAGCACTTCAAATGCATATTTGTCCATACTCAAAGAGAAAATATTTAAAGCACATCCTTTTTATGCATTCAAGCCCCATTTATTCTGCCCTACCTTTCCATTCTTTAGCTTGAACCAGGAGCTTTTAGTTTATAGCAAAATATTTATAAGCACTTTCCCTTTAATACAATAAGGTCCAATACCTATCAAAGATTATGGCAATATTTTTTGTTTTCCAAGACTACAATGGCACAAGGGCTTAACTTTCCATTAGTTAAACTCATACCTGCAATAATACCACATTTTTTGTACATTCAGGAGAAAAGTCATAGCTGAACTTTAAAACAAAAAATGCTGTTGTTAAAAAGCAACGTTTTGTAAAAATAAAAGTTTATTCCAATGAAATCTTTTATTGTTTTAAGAAACTTAAAAAGGAAGAAAAGTATCATTTTAATTGAAATCTGTCTTGATTGGATTTTTCCAAAAAAAATTTGTAAAAAGGTCAATTTCAGATGAAAAAGTTCCTTCCTGTTTTTGAAAAATTGTTTTACTAGTTCAAATTTTTCAGTCCATTTTTTCCAATGAATTTATCTTTTTTTTTTTTTTTACAAACTGGATTTGTACGCCAACTCTAATTTTTCACGTTATATGGCATGATACTGCCTAAAAGAAATTGGTTTTGGAGTAAACTACTAAAAAAAAACAAACCCTCATATTCTCCATAGATATATCTTCATTTGATATCTTATTTTTTCTTCGACTTAGAATCAGAAAACCGGATGACTTATATTCAAAAGGGATCCAGTAAGCTCAAATGTCTTCTGATTGAAAAATATAGCTGGAGTGTTTATTATATAGATGATCTATCATTTCTAAAAGCCCTGCAAAAAATGTTCTTTATATCTTCCACCTGTACTGATACTAACAGAAATGTGAGTTTAAAATTATTCACACATTTTTATTTCTTGCAAATAACAGCTCATTAATCTATGCAGTTAAGAACACTGTTAAAACACTTTTTGAAGTCATAACCAACTGGAATTGGGTTTTTAAAGAAACTCTTTTTGAATGCATTTTTCTGAAAGGTAACTTTTAAGTGTCTATATAGTTCAAACCATTTCAGTAAATCTGAGATCTGAAAGTTATTAGTCCCGAAATTCTATAAATTTGCCTGAATTATAGGTGGTCCTGCCACATAAATTAACTCTGGGAGAAAAGAATTTTACACTCCTAGAGATGAGAGCTTTTATATGGCAGGAGTTTTTTTGTGCCGATGCAGCTAGCTGATATAGCACTGATTGTAGGATACTTTTTAAAAGAGCAGGTATGGATGATAACAGTTAATTTCCCTCTTCCATAAATTTATTTCAGGCAATCCAAAATGTTCATACCACTATGCTGACTAAGATTTAGAAGGAAATATCTCACATTTATCCATACAAAATCACTTTCCTTTTGTGTTATGCCATATATCCTGAACACCACAGAGGTACTGAAACTAATTACCGAATAGAAGTGCTAATAATTGTCCAGTTTCAAACATAAACAATATCTGCTCTTGGGTATAAAATATGAACTAGATTATTGGAAGCGTCTAGAATTAAACTTGGAGGAAAAGTACTACATGAGTATGGTGCAGTTAATTAAAATCAGGTCTAAAGAGCTTCTTACGCAAAGCATGTGAAAGATGATACAGCAGCAGCGCTACCTCCTGAGCTTCCTCCTGTTATCAGCCAACTGGAGTCTTCATTCTCAAGATGGGAGTTCTGCCCACATTTTTCCCTGTACTGTTTTGAATAACTCCATGGGTTTCTAACTGGTCCAAATATCCCATCAGTGCTCCCAGATCTGATGTAAGAGATTAGGATAGTTTAAACACAGACAACTGTAAAGCATCAATGGACTATACACTGAAGAAAAATACAGTGAATACAATCACTCCTTAACCCTAATCGCTCCTTAACCCTAAGAGATAACTAATGTTTCAGTTGCAGGTCGGAGTTTGCTCGGTTACCAGAAAAAGCAATTTTTTTTTCAAAGAGAGTGAATACTACTTAATCAACCATCTCATTAGCATCCTATTATTTACAGGTGATACAATGGCTAGCTCACTCCTTTCTTAAAAACAGCTGGATACACACCATAATGAAATAAATATCCAGTGAAGTTCACAGAAATAGCCATTGTGTAGCTATAACCACCCTTGGTAAATATTTGCTTTCCTTATTTTCTCAATATGCATAAATTATTAATTAAGGATGAGGGAGGTGTCAGAGTAGACACTGTGTAGCTACACAATAACATGCAGTTATTCATTAATAATGTTAAATATAACTCACCCCATAGCAAATTCATCTAGGTTTGTTTTTCCTATAAGCACAGCACCCTGATCCAATAATTTTTGAACTACAGTAGCATTGTAAGGAGGAATATAACCTGAAAAACAATTAGATCAGTTAAGAGACTGTCTGGTGACATCTGGATAAATTTCAGTAACTAGACCTTCAAACAGTTCTAAGTAGCCATTATCTTTGCATGGCAACTGTCACTACACAATGCCAGGAACCCTCAAAATAGTGACATTTATCATCAATAAATTCTGATTGATCACAAACAGGGAATGAGTATTAGACAGAATGCTGACTTATTTCCTAGCATCTTTCTTTCCCGCCCCCCAAGACTGATCGATTTGTGCAGCTAAATTCAAACTACATTTGGTCATGCTGTGATGAGAACCAGACCTATTACAACAGAATTTAACATGGTGGTTGCCACTAGTTAACTAATGGAGTATCGCTAATCAACACTGACTGAGATTTTTTCTGAGAATGAAGTCAGCACGGAGCATTCTAAACCTTGAGCTTCTCAGACGTGCTGTCTTCCATCAATCAAAGCTGCCTGGGAGGCATGCCAAAGGAAAGGCATCTGAAATAACTTGACACTCCTATAAAATTCGTTTTTTTCTTCTATTGTTAGAAAACTAAAATAAAATAGTAGAATTTCTTCCCTAACCACCCTCAAAATATTTTTAAGTTTCACTTGTGCTTCTGTCAAGATTTTTTTCTATACTCAGCTTCATTCTTTCCGCAGTGCTAATTAATGAATTTTCCATTTGTGTTGGCTTCTCAATGCAACAGAATGAAAGTGATATTTTTTTTTAAATTCTATTTTTAATTGTGCTTTTTCTAGGCAAACATAACACAAAGCTATGGGAATTGTCATGTTTATACATGAAGATTAACAATCAAAATCAGGAATGCAGAGAGCAGAATTCAAAACTAAGACGACATCAATTTAAAAGACAACTATTTAGTTCAAGGACCAGGATCAAAAATTCTGGAAGAACAAACTAGAAACTGTATTTGAGTTCTGCTATGTAGTACAAATCAACAAACAAAAGCGAAGAGTGAAGAATACTGGCAACCTGAACATAACTTGGAACAAAATGTAACCTATTGTTAAAATTACAGTCTGTTGGCTAGAGTTAGTACTGGATGACCTTATTTGTCAAACAGTTACAATTTCAGGAGCAACACTATATAAAAAGTGAAAACTGTCTGTAAACCCAGAAAAGGCAAGGATGACTAACTGCGGTGTCTGAAACTATGTCAAGAGTTTTTTTAAATGACTAGGTTTCAACTACACTGTGCTTCATAGAAGTTTTAGAGAAAAGGACCAGAGCTTTAGAACCAGAACTGGTTTTGCCTCTACTTTACCTTTTAGCATGTTTGATGCGCATGTTGTTTCAATGCCAGTTGTGCTAAAGTTGTCTTTTACTGCAACAGGAATTCCATCTAAATCCCCCAGTGACTGACCTGTAATAACAAGAGGTATAACAGCACCATAACTTAAATCTAAATATTAAGAAGGGTTTAGTCATCCCTTTTTATTTTCCACTTCTGTTTTGTTTTTATTAAGGAATTCTTTCGATCATCATATGAATGCTTTTAAAGTTATACTTTCACAAAGTCTCAACTCTGTTCTTAAGGGTTTTGTTGCCCAAGCCAGATTTGTCCTCAAACTCCTTAGGTTCTGTAAAGTGTCATCGGCCCTGCTACTAAGACAGCTGGTTCCAAAATAGGTTAGCTATCCCAAAAAGGTGCCTGCCCCACACTGCGTGACCATATAATGCTTGCATCAATCTGAAATCCATGCCATTCCCACCCAGGAAAGGAGTTGAGACTGCCTGCCTGATGTGTCCAGCAAGTGGGCTCTAGAAAACCATAGCAAGAAGAAGAATCTGTCCAAGGAGACGTGACAATTAATCATCCAAGGAAGACTCTTAAAGGAGACAAATGTATTCCAGTTACATCTCCTCTACAGCGGTTTGCCAAAGGGGTTGAATAACAGAAACTGTCAGCTACAAAAAAGAAAAACCACATCAGAATTAATTCTCTTTTTTCCCTGTTCTCCAAGCAGGGACATACAGGAAATGTACCTCAAAGTGTTGGGAGAACTCCATCAACAACAGGAGACCACAGCTTCATAAAAATCACCTCTCGTATGATTTTTTTTTACATTTAAAACTAAATTAGGCTGGGAGTTGTTTTGTCTTCCCATGTTGATGGGGCTACAAAATAAAGGTTATTATGCCCCACTAGCTCTAATAACTGCTGCTGCCAATGTGAACCAAGCTGCTGAAGAATGGGTGGACATTAAGCTGCAGTACAGCTTAGCAAACAGAGCTGACCTTTATGTGCAGCCTCTACACGAAGGAAGCTAAATGATTTTGAGTAGTTTTTGTTCTGGGGCACCACAATGAGCACACCAGTGAATAAATATGCTCGTTGTGCAACCAGTGGTATCCACAGAGCATTTAGCTTGAATAGGTCCTGTTGCTGTTTAATACAACCAAGTCAAACAAACAGTAGCTTTCCTTTTTTATGCAAGCTGCTAAATCTGACAGAAAGTACTATACCCACTACAGTCAAACAAAAACTTTTGAGGAGGTATAACAAATATAGGCAAGCTAATTTACCTCTCCTATATCTCTTCTCAGATTCTTCAGCCTGCCTTAATGCAGTATCTTCTGTTACAGTGATGTACGCATTAAGACATTTGGTGGCTTTGATAAGAGACAGACATCGTTGACAAAGTTCTGTTGGACTCACTTGGCCCTCCTTTAGTGCTGTCGACACCTGAAAGGACATTTTTCATTTTCAAGTGTTAAGAACCTAGTCACAAAAACCAGTTAGATCTGCAGTTTCATTGCAGTTTCCAAAACTAATTCTCTCTACCTTCTACTTGAGGATAAATACAGCTGTGGTGTGTAGCATATACGTGATGGAACAACAGCCTTGGCTCTTCAAGCACTCTGCAAACTTTTGCATAAGTTTTTCAAATGGTTTCATCTTCAGCCCGCTACACTACCATTTTGGTCAATGCCTGAACAACTTCTGAACTAAAGATACACCAACACTTCGGTCCAATATCAGATAGGCACCGATATAAAGAAAATTATTGCATCGGAAGTCAGCCTGATGTGGCCGATAATTTGACCAGTAAATGCCTGTGCGTGTGTGCGCGCAGCTGCAGTGCAGCATGCAGACAGCAAGGAGCACAGCCTGGCAGCTTGGAGAGCTGAGTGAAGCTGGTAAGTCTGCTGTGGAGGGGCAGATCAACACCCCCCCCCCCAGTGAGGCAGGGGCCAGGGCAGGTGCTGCTCAGCCAGGGTGGGGACCAAGCTGTGCCTTGTCCAGAGGAGTGCGGGGGGTGCGCTCCTCCTGCTGTGTGCACCCCAGGTGGGCATAGGGGAGGGGGGATGTGCCCCTGGCTGGGACCGGGGCTGCACTGGGCATTTCCTGGTGCATGGGGGCTGCACTTGGAGTGGGCAGTGGTGGCACTGGGCAGGGAGCTATGGTGAAATTTGGGGTGGCTGCAGCCCTCCCCCATAGCCACCCTCCCAGTGCCGTCTCCGCCCACCCTGAGCACAGCCCTGGCCGAACATTCCCCTCCTCCCCCACGCTGGGAAGAACTCGCGGTAGCCCCAGTCCTAACCCAGAGCTGCAGCCCTCCCTCCCACCCCTCTCCGCACATATCCAGGGGGCACATGCTCTCCCCCCGTGCCTTCTTGAGGTGCACGCAGCCGTGGAAGCCGCCTCTCACTCCATACCCCCTGGATGAGCTGTGGCTCCTTCATAGATTTCATAGACATTAGGGCTGGAAGGGACCTCGGAAGATCATCGAGTCCAGCCCCCCGCCCAAAGGGCAGGACGTCAGCTGGGGTCATAGGATCCCAGCAAGATAAGCATCCAGTTTCATCTTGAAGGTGTTCAATGAAGGCGCTTGAACAACCTCCGGTGGCAGGCTGTTCCAGACCTTGGGGGCTCGAACAGTAAAGAAATTCTTCCTTATGTCCAGCCTGAAACGATCTTGTAGTAGTTTGTGACCATTCGTCCTCGTCATCCCTTGGGGCGCTCTGGTGAACAAACGTTCCCCTAGATACTGGTGGTCACCCCTGATAAACTTGTAGGTGGCCATCAGATCACCCCTGAGCCTGCACTTTTCCAGGCTAAAGAGCCCCAGGGCTCTCAGCCTGTCATCGTAGGGTCTGCTTCCCTGACCTCTGATCATGCGCGTGGCTCTTCTCTGGACTCTCTCAAGCTTCTCCACATCCTTTTTGAATTGTGGAGCCCAAAACTGGACGCAGTACTCCTTCCTGCACCCAGCCCCTGCCCCACTCCTTCCCTCACTGCAAGGGCCTTGACCTGCCCCTCCCCTTCCACCACAAGGTGGACACTGCTCTTCAAGCTGCAGGGCTATGTATTGGAAATTGGATCGGTATCGGCCAATATGCCTCCTTTAAAAAATTCGCTATCAGTATCGGCCCCCAGACTCTCTGTTGATGCACCCCTATTCTGAACACAGATCTAATGTGGCAACCTGTCCTGTATGCATTTATTATAAAACCATAGGAAAATAGGTCTGGAAAGGACTTCAAGAGGTCCGTTTAATCCAGCCCCCCCCTGCTCAAGGATCTAAACTGGTGGTGTTCAACCTTCACCTTGCAGGCTGGATCCAGCCCAGGAGGCCGTACACTCCAGTCTGGGGGGCTCCCCAAGGGTCCAGAAATTTGGTGGAATCCTAAAGCCGTGACAATTCATGTTGTCACCGCTGCCCCACTGCCACAATTCCAGGCCTGTGGGGAGCCCTGCAGGCCAGACAACATGGCCCAACACACCAGATCCTGTCGTTTTGCAGCCAGATTCAGGGCAGGAGTGAAGCAGTGAGTTCCTCTGCAGCTGGATCCAGCACGTGGGTCTGGGCCAGTGTCAGGGGCCACAAAGTAGAGCCCCCGTGCTCTAAACCAGGGGTGCTCATCCCCCTCCCTGTGGGCCAGATCGAGCCCGTGGAGCCATGTCACCCAGCCTGCGGGGCTCTTGCAGCTCTAAAAATCTGGTACTGGGTGGCAGCATTAATTGCCACTTCCCTACTGCCAAATTTCCAGACTGGGCGGCATGACCAAGAAGACTGAGCCCCCTGCTCCAAACCTTCCCCGGCAAGAGTGTCTGTCCAAGGCAGGGCTGGCCAGCTGGCAACCTGCCTCTGGCACCGTGCCCGCTACCTCTGCAGCTTCTGGAGTCTCCAAGCTCCCCCCAGCGTTGCCAGGTCTTAAATATGAAACGATCACATTGGGAGCTCAAAAATCATATTTGATGAAAAGCAATCGTACACTAAAAAAATATGCAAGTAAGTATCCAAATAAGTCTTGTTCTTATTTACTTTGTATTGCTCACTGTAAGATGCCAGTGAGTGACTGAGTGAGAACTGGGTCATCAAAGCTGAAGCGTTTCTTTATTTTGAGGCAAGCAAGCATAAGACCGCCATGACAGCAAGCCCCAAAGTCAGGTCAGATTCCCTGACAGCAACTCGGATTTTGCATCTGCTGCATCACTGAGCTGCCTCAAAAATTATGTGACATTTTAAACGCTTGTACTACTCTTGATCGCACAAGGGGTGAAATTACTGTTACAAATACAATAATTGTCGTAGACCGGGCAACACTGGCTCCCCCCAGCATCGCCCCGCCCCGCCCCGCCCCGCCCCATCCCGCTCCTGCTCCCTGCCCTTCCTCCAGGGGGCATGGGGCGGCGCGCGAGACCCGGCCCGGGCAGGGTAAGGCCCAGGCCACCTCCACTCACTTCTCGGAGGGCGGCGCGCAACATGCCCACAGTACCACTCCCGGCCGGAAACCTGCCGCTGGACTTAGGAAACCATGGGCGCCGCCATCTTGGATCGCCGGGTTAACATCGGGCTTCGCCATTGGTTGCAGAGCCGGGGGCAGGAATGAAGGCGGATGGCCATTGGCTGAGGTGGAGGAGCGGGGGGGGCAATCCAGGGGCAGGAGATTGCGGGCGGGCGCGTGGTGTGTTTCGGGGGTGTGATGGGCAGGTGCTCGCTCACGTAGCCGTCTGGCGGGGGCGCTTCTACCATTTTCCCCCTTCATTCTTTTTTTGCAGGTTTCCCTGGGCAGCCCTAGCAGAGTTCAGCCAGCCCCCCCCCCCCCACCCGCCACACGCAGGTGCAGGGCCCACGATGCTGCCCCCCGCACTTCTGCTGCGTAGGTCAGCGCCTGCCCGCCTACTCCTGGACCCTGGCTGTGCCCGATGGCTCAGCCTGTCATGCCCAAGGCAGGTCATGCCAGCCTGGGTGATCAACTGCTACGGGCAGAACAATGTGCTGCAGTTGGCCAGTAACATGATGCTCCCCTTCATCCGCCTCCCCAACGAGGTCATCATTCGCGTCCACGCCGCCAGCCTCAATCCTATTGACGTTAACATGAGAAGTAAGCGGAGGTTCGGTTGGGGTCGGGATGGTGGCGTGTTTGTGCTGCTGACTGCCCAAAGGCGGTTTCAGTGTCCTTGTAACTGCTTAAGCTGTCTTGTTGTGAGCTCCTGGGGGCAGGTGGCCGCGCTAGGCATGCTTCCAGCTCCGAGAGGCTGTTTAATTGGGACTTTCAAAAGACACTGCTTTGTGTGCGTTGTAGGAAGGCCCCCTGGAAGAACTTATTTCCAGAAATTGTGTGAGGTTTGGGGATGTCACCCCCAGTTTTAACTGGGATTGACAGCGAGACTGATGACCAGTGAGACTATTCTGTTCACAACTTGAAAACTGTATTAGGATACACAGTAGCAAAGACTTGTTTGCATTAATAAGAACAGTGCTTATGTAGCCTTGGATTCAAGGCAAAATGGGTCCGCTCTCCAGGCTTCTCTGCTGTCTTGGAGACTATCACTAATTTGGTTCCTCTTTTTCACTGAGCTTTGGAGCTTGCGTAGTTTAAGCACGATTATATACTTTACACAGGGTTTTCCATATTTGGTTACGCTTTGGAGCTACACCAATCCTTTTACATTTCCTTGTGTTATGTTAGTGCACCTTATCACTGTCTACAGAGCACGGTCAAGTTATGTCATTGCTGCTTGAGTCAAGCTCAGATCAGGTCATGACACACTCTATTATCCATGGCCTATGTTACCCATGGCCCATGCTGCACATGGCTTACAATGCACGTACGGCCTACAGGGAAAGCGGAGGGAGTCTGTTTCAACTTACTCTCCTATATCTTCCTGAACCAAATTAGTTGGGCTGGTGTTCAAGGTACTACTAGAAACTGATTCCTGTCCTTTGCAGATTTGAAAGTCTTGTGTCACTCTCATCTCCCCATTAGCTGCATGATCACAGTGGGAATCATTTGCAGTTCAATTTTTAACTGCATTTCCAGGCTGGTTCTCATGGATCACTGGCAGAGTACTGAGCTCTACTAGGAAATGCTGACCATTCCTAACTCCTTCTTAGTTGACTTGTGTGGCTGAGTCCCCAAACTGTCAAACTCTACTGTTTCTTGTTTTTACTCTCCCTCATTTCTTGTTGCATGTGTTGTGGAAAAACACGTGTAGACTTTGGGGTCAGGTCAGTAGAAGCTTTATTCAGATCCGCAGTACTGTGGGGGAGAGCTTAGAGTACATGGATTCACCAGCACTACAGAGAGGTCTCCGCCTCCAAAACAGAATCGTGCAGTTTATATAAGCTTTTAAAAACAGACTGTTACACAGGACATAATTGCAAAAATAAAAAATTCCCTGAGAAAACAGTCAAAGGTAATTAGTAAACACTCTGTTATCTCAGGGAGAACAAGCACGTACTTTTTTTCTGCTATCTTCAAGGCCGCGGTGAGCGAAGCAGTTGCAGAGGAGTTACAAAGAACAAACACTTTCCCTTATCTGCTCTAATAGAACAGAGCCAGCAATTCCCCACAAAGCTGTTACGCTCATCTTATAAGTCGTATGATCAAAGTTTAAGGCATTTATTTTTTCTGATTCCACAGTCTCCCCTTTGAGACTATTTAGTCTCACTTTAGCCTTAAACTTCCATTCTCATGAGTCCCTCTATTTCATCATGCAGACTTTCATGTTTTCTTTCAATCTGCTCACACTTTTGTAACACCATTATTCTAGACTCTGCCGTGTGTTTTCTTGCCTTGCTAAAGCTTCTCCTGCTGGCTTTCACGCAGCAGAGGATCAGTTGCACTAAGACATAAAACATTGTCAGAACTATCAAGACAAACAATATTCCATACAGGATTTTCTTGCCAAGGGTTCCTAAATTTGGGAACCAGGAGGTTAACCAAGACCACATTCCTTCCATATCCCACTGATTAATTTGGTGAAGTTTGACAACTTCTTTTTCAATAATCTTAGCTTCATTTTCAATGGCACTAGAGGCATAGGTATATATACACAGCATTCAGACTTTATCAGGGCACATACTCCTCCTTTACTGGCTATTATATAGTCTAGAGCAAGTCTATTTTGCAAAGTCATTTGTCTCATTTCTTTCATTTCTTTACTTTTTCACGGAACCCAATGGCAGTGGCATTGGCTATTTTTTCTAAGGATACTGCAACCTTTTGTATTTCAGACATAGCTAAGCCTGCCCCATAATTGGGGAACATTATACCCCCAAATCTTTGGTTTTCAGTAATTTTGCGAACATTGCAAATTTTTCCTTTTGGCAAATGTGATCTAATTGTGAAAGTGGGGTATGTGGCAGAAACATAGCACGTTCCTTCCTACCCAGAAGGAAGATTTTTATAAGCCTTGGTTCTACATACAAAATAATGACCAGCTAGTGCAGTGAAGGTGGTGCTACATTGAGGTTTCATTATCCATTGTAAATAGTACCCGGAAAATTTACTCTGGGGGGAGTAATTAGATATCCAGGAACCGTTAGAAAGCCAAGTACCATTTACTTTAAAATCTACTTTGCATTTGCTACCTCCTACTGCCACACGTGATCCATTACAGGTCCAACAAAACTTTCCAGGAGTAGCATAGGCTAGTTGTATATAGTCAGACCAATTGCAGTTCATGTCTTGTCAAGTCTCGTTTCCATGGAAATCTGAATAATAAGGGGCCAGCATCTGAGTTGTATTCAAGGGTACAGGTATCATGGGTATTCCTCCGGTGGAATGGATAGGAACATGACTACATATCCAACAACTGGAGACATTTAAATCTATTCTAATTTGATTAACTAAAGACAAAAATACATTTCCACAGGCTAAGCTCAAAAGTTCGGCATTAACAATCAAGATAGAAAAAAAAACTTCATGTTTGGATATTATTCAGTGGGATCGGAGATGATATCTTCGTTCCACAATTGGTGAATCTGGCCGGGCTGAAGTGATGGGTTCAGGGGAAAGGTTACTAGCACTTGCACCCTGATGCTCCTCACTTGCCTGAGTGAGGTCCTGAGGGTCTTTGTCCTTGGCCTCAGGGAAAGGTCTTAATCTTGTTTGGAATTCAGTTGTTTCGGGGTCCAATGGAGGTGATACTTTTTTACAGTGCGAGGCGTGAGTTCACGTCTGGTGACCTTGGCAACGAACAGCAGTGTTAGTGGTCAGGAGCACCTGGAATGGTCCTTTCCATTTGGGTTGAAGCACGTTTTTCTGCTGATGGACCTTTACGTAGACCCAATCACCTGGTTCAAGGTTGTGACAGGGAACATCTGGTGGTTGAGATAAGGCTTCTTGGACCTGTGAATGAACAGACCTGACACACTTCATTAATGCCTTGCAATAGTTCAGTACAGTTTTATCAGTTAATTGTAGGTCTGTTTGGTGTGGGGCAGCAGGTGGGGTGGCCGGCATCCTCATGGGTCGTGCCATGAGTATTTTATAAGGTGTTAGGCCTTGTTTTCTATTGACAGTGTTCCTAATGTGCGTGAGAGCAATGGGCAGTGCATCAGGCCATTTGAGGCCTGTTTTAGCGCAAATTTTTGAAATAAGTGTCTTTAAATCAGAGTTTTTACGTTCTATAGCACCACTCGATTGTGGATGATGACTACAGTGCAGGTGTTGCTGTATGTTGAGTGCTTGGCAGATGTTTTTTACTATTTGTCCTGTGAAATGGATGCTTCTATCACTATCTAGCGTGAGGGGCAATCCAAATCTAGGAATGAATTCTTTAAGCAGTTTCTTAGCTACTATGATAGAATTGGCATGTATGCATAGGTAGGCTTCCACCCATCCAGAGAACACATCAATAATAACAAGAATATACTCATACGAACAACACTTGGGTAGCTGTACAAAATCAATTTGCAAATTCACAAATGGTCCCCATGGAGGGGGATGGGCTGCGGGTGTTGTCTTTACCCATTGCCCAATATTATGAGCTAAACAGATGGGACAGGAGCTACAGTACTGTTGTGCCATGGAAGGAAAATTTGGGGCAAACCAATCTCTTTGTACTGTAGCAATCATCCCCCCTTTGCTCGTATGGGCCACAGAGTGGGTTAAACGAGCAAGATGTGGGAGGAGTTCTCTAGGTGCCACCAGGCGGCCGTCCAGGGAACGCCAGAGAGAGTCGGGGTGCAGTGAACACCCGGCATGCAGCCAGTCATCCTTCTTCTTTTTTGGAGCCTGATTCTGGAGAAAGGCTAAATTTGAAAGGCTAGCCAAGGGAGACTGGTCTGCTGAAAAACAAACAAGAACAGAGTTAGGAGCCTGCGGGCCAGAAAGGGCTGCGTTTCTGGCAGAACGGTCTGCCAGATCATTTCCTTGTGTGACATCATCAAAAGGTTTCTCATGAGCTTTACATTTAACAATAGTAATAGCAGAAGGCAGTTGAACAGCTTCTAAAAGCACAGTAACATAACAACCATGACTGATTTGGGTCCCCGATGAAGCGAGGAACCCTCTTTGAACGTGATGGGGTCCAAGTCCTTCTTCAGGATCTGAGAAAACAAGGTGGGGGACTCCGTATATCCCTGAGGGAGTCTTGTTCAGGTATATTGGAGTCCCTGATAGGTGTATGCAAACAGGTACTGACTATCTTCATGAATGGGGATGGAGAAAAAAGCAGAGCACAGGTCTACCACTGTAAAACAGGTGGCATCTGGAGGGATACAGGAAAGAATAGTGGCAGGGTTAGGGACCACGGGAAAAGCAGGTAGAACAGCAGCATTTACAGCTCGAAGGTCTTGCACAAAACGATAAGTGTCTTTACCAGGTTTCGTAACAGGCAGGATAGGTGTGTTGCAAGGGGAGCGTGCTGGGACAATGATCCCTTGATCAAGGAGTGAGGAAATGACAGGCTTGATCCCTTCCTCAGCTTCTTTTGAAATGGGGTACTGCAGGACACAAGGAAGTGGCTTGGCAGGGTTCAAGGTAATGCAGTTCAGCACTCAACATGTGTCCCACTTCATTTGCATGGGTGGACTGCAGTTGTGGAGGTACTCGCGCCAACAGTTCCTCTTGCAAATAGGAAGTGTCAGGATCAGAGTACTCCTGAGTTAGCAAAGCCACAAGCTCGGTTTCCCTATGTTCCGGTACCTCAAGATAAACACCATCAAGCCTACAATAAATTACGCATCCCAGTTTACACAACAAATCCTTTCCAATAAGATTGACAGGTGCACAAGGGCTAAGAAGAAAGGCATGATTCTCAGACAAAGGGCTGATAGAAATGGAAACAGGTTCAGAAACAGGATGTGGTATAGGTTGTCTGCCTATGCCGACAGCATTTACAGTTTCAGGAGAATGAGGCAGGAAAGGGAATTCAGTGGCTTTCAGCGTAGAGCGAGAAGATCCGGTATCAACAAGACAAGAAACAGGTTTACCAGAAATAAGGCACTTAACAAACGGACCAGACTGGTCGGTAGCAAGCAAAGGAGCAATGATGTCACTGTCCCTCAGGCTGTCCTATTCAACACTGGGAAAATTGATAAGAGGAGTGGGGGGCAGGGGCTGGGGTCTGGGTCTTTGGTCGGGGCGGTTGGTGCATTCTGATTTCCAATGTCCTTCTTGTTTGCAATAATGACATTGGTTCCAATAGGCTTGGTTTTGTGGGCCCAGGGATCTACCTCTTCCCCTGAATCCACTCGGTCCTCCCCTTCCCTGTCCACGTCCCCTTCCCCTACCTGGGTGCAACTGAGAAATCTGTAAAGCCATTAACTTGGTCTCGGCATTATCTTTGGACTGTTCTATTTTGTTATGAAAATGGTTGGCTGCAGCAAGGACTTCAGTCAAATCTCTAGTTTCCCAGCCAATAATTACTGTTTGAATTTTCTCAGCAATTTTTGGGTTAAGTCCCTGGATGGATGCTGCTACTATTGCTTGTTTAGCATTTCAGACAGGGTCATCCATTCCTGAATACCGTTCAAATGCCTGTTTGAGGCGTTCCAAATAGTCACCGGGGTGTTCATTTTTGTTTTGTTTACAGGTATTTATTTTGGTCCAGTCTGCCTTCTTCAGGCAAATTATGAGAACTGCCCGAATTCTCTTGTCAATAAAGTCCTGGCCAGTCCCTGGGTTTTGATCTGGCCAAGTACAGGCAGTGTACAGACGCAGCATAGTTTCCTTGGGCAAAATGGATCGCATGAGCTGATTAATATTAGCCCATGTTGGATTATAACAATTTATAACAGTCTGCAATTTTTCCTGAAATTTTTCTGGGTCTTCCCTGATTTTGGGGAATTTTTGAGTGAAATTGTAGAGATCACCTGGAGTCCACGGTGCATGCACGGTTACTATATTTTGTCCATCGGTGCCAATGCCTGGCATTTGTCTTGGGGGGAGAATTTGTACATCCCGGGATCTAAGATTGAGATCTTTCCATGCCTATTCCCATTCTTCTAAATACACCTGTGGTGGGTTGTGACCCAGGAGTAAATTGCCACACTGGTGACGATTGAGTGGCAGGTATGGTGGATGAGTCTGGACTATTAAGCTCTGTGGATGAGTTTACCAAAGGAGCTTCAGCTAATGGGTCCCCAGCCTGGGCTGCAGCCTGTTGCTGAACCGGTTGTTGATGTGGGAGTCCCAGGAGAGCTGGCTCCGGCAGTGGGGGCACTCCGGGCAATGCTGGATATATCGGAGTGGTGGCCGGTGTGTAATTTGGGGGAGCAGCCAATTTCTCCTGGACAGGTTTTAACTGCTGTTTTAATTTCTCTTGTGAGTCTTTGAGACTTCTAGTTTGAGATTCTGTCCGTCTTTTGGACATTTCATCATACCAATAAAAGAACGCATCCCACTGGTCTTGTGATGTTTTGGATCCACGGGACTCTAAAGCCTCTTTTAAGTTCACTATTTTATCCTGATCAAATGTTCCTTCCTGTGGAAATTGCTTTATGGGATCATCCCTAGTATACCAGTTCCACTTATCCACACATGAGGAACATTCAGTCAGCCAGGCCCACTCCCACATCGCCTCAGTTAACTAACTGCAAGCCCAATGTGCTGTTGGATGGAGGTGATTTCAGACAGACTCTCCCTGAACAGAACGTACGTTACCAGACAGAATTATCAGACAGAAAGTTTTAGCCGGCAATAAGGTTCTAAATTGACCTGTTTTGACAAGGTTTGGGTCCAGGTATCGTAGCTAAGTTGGGAGCCTACGGCCAGTCCTCCTCCGAAACCCCAATAGAGATTTTGAATTAGGTCTCTTACCTCTTAAGTTTGGTGCCCGGGGTTCGGTGGAGAACGGTCCACTGTCCTCCTTCCTTAACACGTGTTCTGGATCCGAGTCACGGCACCAAGAACTGTCGTGGAAAAACACGTGTAGACTTTGGGGTCAGGTCAGTAGAAGCTTTATTCAGATCTGCAGTACCGTGGGGGAGAGCTTAGAGGACATAGATTCACCAGCACTACAGAGAGGTCTCTGCCTCCAAAACAGAATCATGCAGTTTATATAAGCTTTTAAAAACAGACTGTTACACAGGATATAATTGCAAAAAAAAAATTCTCTGAGAAAACAGTCAAAGATAATTAGCAAGCACTCTGTTATCTCAGGGAGAACAAGCACATACTTTTTTTCTGTTATCTTCAAGGCCGCGGTGAGCAAAGCAGTTGCAGAGGAGTTACAAAGAACAAACACTTTCCCTTATCTGCTCTAATATACAGAGCCAGCAATTCCCCACAAAGCTGTTATGGTCATCTTATAACTTGTATGATCAAAGTTTAAGGCATTTATCTTTTCTGATTCCACACATGGGACCCTCAGTAGTCGCTGTGAACAGCATTCAAGGCTGTTCAGCCAGCACATGTAATTGCTTTTTCTATAGTAAGAATATAAGAATTGCCATTGACTGGGTCAGGCCATAGGTCCAGCTCGCCCAGTATCCTGTCACACAGCACTCCCCATCCATGGCCTCACCAAGGCCCAGGACCTCCTGGTCAACCTCCTCCTGGCCCTGGCCAAGCTGGTCATAGATTCATAGATGCTAGGGTCAGAAGGGACCTCAATAGATCATCGAGTCTGACCCCCTGCATAGGCAGGAAAGAGTGCTGGGTTCAGATGACCCCAGCTAGATGCTTATCTAACTTCCTATTGAAGACCCCCAGGGTAGGGGACAGCACCACCTCCCTTGGGAGCCCATTCCAGACCCTGGCCACTCTAACTGTAAAGAAGTTCTTCCTAATGTCTAGTCTAAATCTGCTCTCTGCTAGCTTGTGGCCATTATTTCTTGTAACCCCCGGGGGCGCCTTGGTGAATAAAACCTCACCAATTCCCTTCTGTGCCCCTGTGATGAACTTATAGGCAGCCACAAGGTCGCCTCTCAACCTTCTCTTGCGGAAGCTGAAGAGGTCCAGGTGCCCCAGTCTCTCCTCATAGGGCTTGGCCTGCAAGCCCTTAACCATACGAGTGGCCCTTCTCTGGACCCTCTCCAGGTTATCCACATCCCTCTTGAAGTGTGGCGCCCAAAACTGCATGCAGTATTCCAACTGCGGTCTGACCAGCGCCCGATAGAGGGGAAGTATCACCTCCTTGGATCTATTCGTCATGCATCTGCTGATGCACGATAAAGAGCCATTAGCTTTTCTGATGGCTTTGTCACACTGCCGACTCATGTTCATCTTGGAGTCCACTAGGACTCCGAGATCCCTTTCCGCTTCCATGCTACCAAGCAGGTCAGTTCCTAGGCAGTAGGTATGCTGGACATTTTTCCTCCCTAGGTGCAGCACTTTGCATTTCTCCTTGTTGAATTGCATTCTGTTGTTTTCTGCCTGTATGTCCAACCTGTCCAGGTCTGCTTGTAGTTAAGTCATGTACCTGACTAGGAAAGAGGCTTTGGTTGGGATGGTCCCTGGGGACCATGGGGCTGCTTTCCTCACCCTACTTCACTCCTGTCTCCAAGCAGAACATCACTGGGCTGTGTCTGCTGGCTCCTTGGACTCGTTTGAGGGCCAGTGGGTGCTGTCTGGTGTGCTCTGCTCAGTGTCCCCTCTTGACACTCTTATTTTGAACCTCTGATCAGCTTCCTATCCCTGTGTTGTTTTCCTTTTTATTATTTGTCCCAAGAAATCTGTTGTCCCCTTTTTCTGTAGCCTCTCTGCATTAAGGAGGCTAACGAGAAACTTAGTGGGCTGGGCCCTCATGATTTAAAAGGGTGACAAATAGGCCTGTCACACAGCACTCCCTGGCTGTGGCCCCACCAAGACCCGGGACCTCCTGGTCAACCTCCTCCTGGGCCTGGCTAAGCTGGCTATGTACTCCTGGGCTCTGGCCAATAGAGTCCTCGGGGACTGCGGGGCCACTTTCCTTGCTCTACTTGGTTCCTGCTTCCGGGCAGAGTATCACTGGACAGTGTTCACTTGCTCCTTGTACTCATTTGAGGAGTGGGTGCTGTGGCATGGTGTGGTCTGCTCAGTTTCCCCCTTGACACACTAGTTATTAACCTTTGGCCATTGCTTCAGTCCGTGTTTTGTTATTGTTTGTCTCAAGTTCTCAGTTGTTGCTTTGTCAGTAGGCTCCCTGTCTAAAGGACTGTCTAAGGGAGGCTAATAGTTTACCTGGTGGGCCTAGGCCGGGGATGGGCAATTATTTCAGCTCAAGGGCTGCTTAATGAGTTTCAGCAAGGGTAGCCCTATCCTTTTACAGGTGCCCTGCCCCCTGGTCACCATCTTGGGACTGGAAGTCCCACCCTTAACTCTTGATCTTTGCCACTAGAACTAGACGCCCCTCCCCTTGCCCCTGGAAGTACTCCTTTTGGCGGGTGCAGATGCCATTTCAACCAGAAAAAAAATGTTATAGTAGGTATTTGACTTTGTATGATTTGTTTTTATTACAAAAAAATATTTTTGTCATGATTTGTGTAGTATGTATATAGAGGTGACTGCATAATAGGTAAAAAAAATAAAGTCTTACTCTTGTATTTTGTGCATGGGTGAGTGTGTGGGGTGTGGCTGGGGTAGAGGTATGTGTATGGTGTGTGTGTGTGGTTTCTGGGGGGTATGGCTGTGTATGTTGGGATTATGGGGGCAGTGTGTGGGTTTGTGGAGTGTAAGGATGGGGAGGTATGGGGACCTCCACACACTTCCTGTCCCCTGTATCCCCCATGGCACACAGCCCCTGCTGACTGCAGCAGCAGCAGGTGGGAGTGCTCATGGCACTGCCGCCCAGCGGCGTACAGCTCTGGCTAGCACAGCGCATGGTGGCAAGTAGTGCAACCTACCCAGCCCACCTCTATCACGTGGAGCTCTTCACAGCACATGTGCAGCTCCTGGCATCCATGCGCCACTGGGGGAAGTCCCGTGCAAGAGAGCCAGCTCCCTTCCCCATGTGCAGCTGCCAGGACTCCACCAGAAATGGATGGGGAGCCCCACATCCTGCTTCTGTGGCAGCAGGGCGCAGTGAAGGCAGCCAGCTCCATCATGCAGGACTTCCCCCAGTGGTGCACAGGTGCTGGGAGCTTCTGGCGCGCAACACAGAGCCCTGTGCGATAGAGGTGGGCCGGCTTGGCTGCACTCATTGCTGCCATATGCAGCGCTGGCCGGAGCCACACGCCGCCGGGTGGCAGCGCCATGAGCATCCTCAGGGCCCCAGTCTGCTGCTGCTGCCACTGGCAGGGGCTGCACGCCATGGGGGGGAAGTATGTGGGGGATCCCCCCACCACACACAGACCCTGCCCACCCGAGCTCTGCGCTCCTGCCACCCCCCGGGTGTGGGCTCCCACCAGCCCCATGCTCCCCACCCTCGCCCAGCTGCAGCTTCTCCTTCTACCCCTGCTGCTTCCAGGAGTGAGTACTGCAGCAGGGAGAAAAGTAGAAGCTGCTGGAGGGCAGAGAAGCTGAGCAGATCTCCCTGTGGCTGCTGCAGCCTCACCCAGAAGCTGTCTGCTGGGTGGGCCAGGCCCCTCCACACACCAGAGTGGGGGTGAGATGCGTGGGCTGGGTGGGTTGCAATTAATAGGTGGGTGCCCCTGGGCCAGATGAAATTACCTAGAGGGCTAGATTTTGCCTGCTCCTGGCCAAGGCCCGCAATCCTGCAAGGGAACGAATAGTGTCACACAGGGGCACAGAGTAGAGGCTGAAAGGAAGAGTGAACTGGGTATAACCAGGGTTTTAACCCTGGGTATAACATAACCTCTGTTCCTCTCTCATTTGCAGCCTCTGGCATATTTAACAGTTGAGCTACTGTTGGCCTCAATAACGGTTTCAGAAATGCCAATAAATAAACAAATATAAAACTTCCAAATCCCAGGTTATTCACAGGGAAAAACGATTGTGCATTTCAGATGTTGACCGCAGTGTCTGGAGAGGGGAATTGGAGGAGCTTTCTCTGTATTTAAACAACAACCAAATAAAACATTATAAAACAATTATTTGTATGTTATCACTTGTTAGGACTCACGGGAGCTTCATGTTGGCACAGCCTCAAGTATGCAGAATTTAGGAGGACTCTGGGTGGATTAGGGGTCTTTCTACATGAAGCTCATTGGGAGACTAAGTTCTAGGCTTATAGTTGTGGGGGAAGGGGGTGGGAGGCTAAAGCTATTCAGAACCACTGCAAAGAAATTGTGATGGTGCCCAGTTTTGCAGCAGCTACAGTCTGAGTAGCTTCACTGACTTCCTTATCTGTGGCATCAACAGCTGTGAGATTGAGCTGTATATCAACAGGTATTTAACTGTAGAAGGATAAATTAGGCAATCCTGTCATCTTGAGAAAATCAAGGATATCAGTAAGAGCCATGCTATAATGTTTTACATTTAGGCTTGTTCCTTTTAAGCTTCTTTATAATACTGTATTAGAAAGATGGTGATTCCTTCTCTTTCTGTGACTGATAATTTTTAACGTTTTCACATAGACTCGTAAATGTTTCAGGAGGAATGCTTCTGAGTAATTGTTGGACCAATACAAAATGGTTAGTCCACAGTGCAGGATTATGGTTTTATGCTTAGCGTGCGATTGCAAAAGTGGCAGCTCATTTACATCTCCACTTAATAAGCAATGAGCAATCGTAGCTCCTTTTTAGTAAAGGTAACGTACTTGAAACTGATTTCTGTCCTTCACAGATTTGAAAGTCCGTCCTGTGTCATTCTCAGGTTAAGGTCATGAGTGATTTGCACAATCTCGTGCATTAACCAGTGCATGACCATGTAATATTCCCTCCCCACAGACAGGAGGAAAGTAGAGTACGGATCTTCTGAATTTTTAGCTACAGAATATTAATAGAAAAATGTGGCGAAAATGAAGTGTTATTTTGTCTCATGTCAAATTGTTCATTGTCATGGAGCAAGAAGAGGATCATGGCCTCTGTTAATCATGGATCTGTTAATGTAGTGTCTATAACCATATTGTAAGTTGCTAAGTTTTATGAACCTTTCTGGTTTTATACGTACCAGGTGCATCTACACGTGCAATTAGGGTGAAGAAATAAACAGTGACACAGTTCATGCTGGAGTTTATATTTCCTAGGTTCACATTGAGCTATGGCAGAGCAGCCCCAAACTAGCATGAGGCCCGGAGGGATCAGTTCCAGGCTCCGGGTGGTGGAGGGGCTGGCTGGGGCATGAGAGTGCTACAGTATGGGGCTAGCCAGCTGGCAATCCCTCCGCCATAGCACCCTTGTGCCTCAGCCAGCCCTGCTCACCGTCTACATGTGCATTGTGGTGGTGTAAATTACTCCACTGTATAATAGTGCTTGTTTCAGACATTACTAACATACAGCAGAGTTAATTAATTTAATGCGCCCTAATGTGGGTGCATGTATAGATGGTGATGCTTTTAATGTGGAGCTAATTAGTCAGCTCCATAATAAAGCACATGTAGATGCACCCACTGTGCACCAGACAGAGGCCAAAAGAAGTATTCAAAAGTTAAGTTTGATACTAATTTATATGAACTTTTCAAAAATATATATTCAGATCGTTTTGCTTGTTTCTGCTACTACAGACATGAGAACATTTTTAGAACTGTTTAACATTTTTTTGGTTTTGCATTACATAAAGATTAAACAACTTGCTTTCTAATCTGATTTGTTCAGTTCATTTAATATCTAAACAGATTATAACTTTGTTAAATCTGTATTTCATAGGTGGTTATGGAGCAACCGCTTTAAATATAAGACGGGATCCTCTGAAAATCAAAACCACGGGAGATGAGTTCCCACTAACACTTGGTCGAGATGTCTCTGGTGTAGTTATGGAATGTGGACTCAGTGTGTCCTATTTCAAACCTGGTGATGAGGTGAATAACCAATCCCATTTTTCCTGTCTTTGTGTGTAACAGAATGTGACAGCATCTCCATTAGTAGTTCTTTTCTCTGCAAATATTTTTTTCTTGTCTGTCTATAACCTACATGAGAACCGTGGGGCAGTAATTTACTTCCAACTCCCTCCTAGTTCTTTGAAAAATGTTCAAATTTTCTCTATTCGCTAGCACTAATTACTTCATTTCTTTTTTATTAGGGTCCATTTCAGCTTGCAAATTTTAAAATCCATCAGAGCTACCTATATTTAAAAAAAAAAAATGCCTAAAAGTTGCTACATCTTGTTTGATACTAATATTTTCACAGGAAATTTCTCTTGAGTATCTTTACCTACCCCAGAGATTTTACAATTATTAGGTAATAACCAACAAAATTTTGAGCCCCATAAAAATTTTGGTATGATTTGTTCTAACTTTCCTTTTTTTATTGGAACATATGTTGTGTTTTCAAGTACTTGTACCAGCTTAAGGCTACTGAATGTAATCTGCTTTCTTCAAAAGAGTATATTGTACATAGTACAATATGTCTTATTTTTATTGGCCATCTGTCCTATGTTTTTCTGTAATATATATATTTTTAAGAAAGCAAGTGAAACATTTTAGTCAAGATGAATATAGAAAAACTGGCATTTTGGTTAATGACTGTATATTTAATCTAGAATGAAGTTGTTCAGGAGATTGGAGAAAGATTTTGCCATGAGGGAGACTTGGCTGTAGACGCAATATAAAGAAAACAGAAGAAATTGAAATGTTTTTTCCCTTTGTTTTTAGGTATGGGCAGCAATTCCTCCATGGAAACAAGGCACTTTATCAGAGTTCGTTGTAGCTAGTGGAAATGAGGTAACCATACAAAAGTTTGGAATTATTGGCAAAATAATAGATGCTGTTGGTTCTTGCAAAGCTCACATAAATAGCTATTTTGCAATTTTTAGTTTTTTTTCTCATGCATTTAGCTTTTTAAAACCTAGTTATCTCGGCAGCTGATGCTCAGTAAAATGCATCTGCTGCCTCTTTGTAGCTCGCAAATGTATATAATTCCTTGTGGTTTAGATGCAATTTATCCTCTGCTTTAGGTGTCTTTCAAACCCAAGAGTCTGTGTCACACAGAAGCTGCTGCCTTGCCATATGTTGGCCTTACAGCCTGGTCTGCAATGAACCAAATTGGGGGATTGAACCAGAACAACTGTGCTGGGAAACGGTAGGTGACTTGTCCTCCTGATACCTTTGCAATGAATATTTTGTGTTTGGACTGAGATGTCATTGATTTTTGTCTTCCAGAGTTATGTAAAAAAAATAGCCTTATGGAGTCTTTATAGACTAGGCTGCAAAACTTTAGAATTTTTATTAATTTGGTAAAGGCGCACATAGAGAGGTATTAGCTGTATTAGTCTGAAGTCAGGCAGAATAAAGGTGCACGTGCCTGGAAATTTACCAGCCTAATTCAGAGACTTGTACCTCTACTCTGACAAACAGTCCTATTAATTTAAATGTAGTTGTTTGCTTATGGAGAGTTTGAAGGATTAGACCCAGGAGTGTTTTAATGGGGAGTGGGTTTTCCTCACCTTTTTGCTTCCTTCCAAACACCAGGAAAATCCATCAAATGCTTACACACATTCTTAACTCTGTTTCCATGGGCAGCCCTATTAAAGTCAATTGGATACTGATATGAGGAAGATCAAGCGTGTGCTTGTGTTTGCATAGTCTTGTCCTTTTTTGTGTTGTAGGGATACTCACATATTTGTCCCACTACAGGGATTACATTGGCAACTTGCAGTGAGGCTTAATCAGAATCCTGCAGAACAGATTGCTTCCATTCTCATCTGCAGTATGGCTGTGCGGTTTGTTCAGGTTACAGGTTCCTGCCTGCAGGGCACCATCTCAGGAAGGAAGGTAGAAGAGAAGGGGGTGGGGTGAGGGAGGAGAACACAAGATTAACAACCAATTCAAATAGAAAACTTTAGACCATTTATCAACCTGCTGCTGTGATAGGGGCAGGTGGAGGGCAAAGGAGAAAAAAGTATTGAAAAATTGAAGGAGAGGTTTTTGGGGGTTTTTTGTTTTTGTTTTTTGTTTTTCCCCCTTCTGATGAAATCTCCAGGTATTGTGGCCTTCTGGCCAGTTTGTATAAATACCTGTAAGAAGCAAGGCACTTGTAACAGAAGTGTGAAAAAGAATAAAAATTATGAAGAATGAAGTATAATCACCAGAACTATTATACTGCTTCCAAAATTTAGAACCCAAATAATGAATGACCCAGCAGTAGAACTGGTCTGACCTCCTTTTATCATGGAGTATTACTGTTTTAATGCAGCATATTGCAAAAGACATTGGATTTAATGAAAATATTTCATCTGATTCCTTGGAAACTATTTAAGTAACTGGCTGTTGCATGGCATGGTAAATTTCATCATGAAAATATAAGGCAAATGTTTGTTCTAAAGGTCAACTACATTTTGAGAAACTAAATTACTCTTTGAAATTGCTTCAGCTCTGATGTCATTGATATTAACATGAAGTAAATGGTAGAACTTTAGGCTTATCTTGCTCTTTTATTTTTATTTTGATGTTTTAAAATATTTTTCTTACTATATGTTAATAGTTTAAATTAACTTTAAAGAAATGCTAGAATGTTAAAAAAGACTCTTACCTGTATTCCAGATAACTTCTAATAAGAAGTCAGAACTCCAAACATTTTCTATTTTGTGTACATTGTTTTTTCTGTTTGAATCTGCAGTTCCTTTTATGTTTTCAGTCACTGTTAGAACACACTATTATTGCTCTGAAAAATAATTCATCTGTCACTTACACCTGTGCTCTTAAGTAATATATGTGAATCTATGAATGGTTTCCAGTCTATAGCATTTGGATTACAGACATTGCAAAGGAGTGTTTGTGGGACTTTTTTTTTTTAACTGTTTCCTATGGGATTCAGACAAATTATATGGAAACTGAAGTGTTTCTGTTGATCCTAGTTTTTCTAAAAGCTTGCTTTTACATACATTACTTTTCTCCTTTTTTGCAGCATAACACTATTGTAATACAGGTTGTTAAATCATGTGTTCAAGTCCTTGAAATAATTTTCAAATACAATTAGTAGTAAATTTCCATTTATTTTATTGCTTCAAGCGCATCAGCATGCATGCATGCCTCTGTGTGAGTGTGTGTGTAATTTTCTTCTTGTGAAAGAACATCTTTCTTCCAAATGAGACATTTCACTAGTCCTTTGTGCAGTAGTTATGTAGTGTTGTAATTCTTAGGGGAAGGTGGTAGTTAGGACGTGGACTAAAGGCAAAAAGTTAGCTGGAAAGAGACCAGGCCAGCATTATTAATCTTATTGTGTTTTGTTCAATTCTGAAATCAACAAACTGATTCTGACCTGTGATGTGTGTAAAAAAAAAAAAAAAAAAAAAAAAAAAAAAAAAAAAAAAGTCTGCATATGCACATGTATCTGTATCCGCTTTTACAAGATTCAAAGCAACGTATGTATCCAAATCGATCCAAATGGCTCCTGTCTCCAGTTTCATATCAGCTTCCCTTCATTTCTACTTGAAATATCCCTTGCTGGTATACTTTATTATAATGTGCTTGAGCAATGAAGAACTTCATTTCCCTATTGTTCAGAGCGCTCTTTCTGAGCCAGACTCTGCTGTTCTCTCCTGCTTGTGACAGTTATGTGAATGAGGGTCCCTTTGCCACTGAAACAAGGGTATGTTCAGCTTTAGAGACTGCTGAGCTAAATACCCCGCTACCATACAGTGTATTTCTAAAAGATTAATCATAGTTTTATAGTAGTTAGGGTCAGAAGGGACCTAAATAGATCATCTAGTCTGACCCCCTGCCACTGGCCAGAGCACACGCTGGGATCACATGACCCCAGACAGGTGTTCATCCAACCTCTTTTTGGATTTACCCAAGGTAGGAGCGAGGACCACTTCCCTAGGAAGTTGGTTCCAGATCCTAGCCACCCTAACAGTGAAATAGTGCCTCCTAATCTCTAACCTGAACCTGTTCTCCACCAGCTTCTGGCCATTGTTCCTCATCACCCCAGGTGCTGCTGGGGGGAATAGGATCCTTCCTATTTTCTGCTGATCTCCCCTAACGAGTTTTTGTAGGCAGCCATCAAATCTCCCCTCAGCCTCCGTTTGCTGAGGCTGAACAGGTTCAGGTCCCTCAGCATCTCCTCATAGGGCCTGCCCTGTTGCCCTCCAGCCAAGCTGGTGGCCCTCCTCAGAACCCTCTCAAGGCAGGCCACATCCTTCTTAAAGTGCGGTGTCCAGAACTGGATGCAGTACTTCAATTGAGGCCAGATCAATGTCGTGTAGAGGGCGAGTATCACCTCTCTGGACCAGCTTGAGATGCATCTTTGGATGCACGACAAGGTGCAATTGGCTTTGCCGGCTGCGGTCTGGCATTGGCGGCTCATGTTCATCTTGGGATCAATAATGACTCCAAGATCCCGTTCCGCCTCTATGCCGTCAAGGGGGGAGCTCCCCAGCTTGTATGTATGCTGTGGATTCCTTCTCCCCAGGTGCAGCACCCTGCACTTATCCACACTGAAGCCCATCCTATTACTATCCACCCACTTCTGTAGTCTGTCTAAATCTAATTGCAGCCTCTCTCTCCCTTCAAGCGTGCCTACCTCTTCCCACATCTTGGTGTCATCAGCAAACTTGGACATGTTTTCCACCCCCTTGTCCAAGTCACTGATGAAGACGTTGAACAGTGTAGGCCCCAGGACCGAGCCCTGGGGGACCCCACTATTCATATCCCGCCAGGTCGAGTATGACCCATCCACCATCACTCTCTGGGTGCACCCCATCAGCCAATTTCTGACCCATCCAACTGTTCAGGCATCAATGCCACAGTTGCTCAATTTATTAATGAGAATGGGGTGAGAGACGGTGTCAAAGGCCTTCTTAAAGTCCAGAAAGACTATGTCCACAGCGACACCATCATCTAGGGATTTAGTTACCTGATCATAAAAGGCCATCAGGTTGGTCTGGCAGGACCTGCCTTTGATGAACCCATGTTGATTTCCCCTGGGTATGATCTCCCCTGCTGGCCCCTCACAGATGTGATCCTTGATAATTTTTTCAAGGATTTTCCCCAAGACCGATGTGAGGCTTATGGGCCTATAGTTTCCTGGGTCCTCCTTTCTCCCTTTCTTATAAATGGGGACCACATTAGCAAGTTTTCAATCTCCGGGCACCTGGCCCATGGACCACGATCGCTTGTACAGCTGGGCCAAGGGCGCAGCAATGACCCCCACCAGCTCTCTCAACACCTGTGGGTGGAGGGCATCAGGTCCTGCAGATTTAAAAACATCCAGCCCTTCCAGAAGATCCCTAACTACTTCTGCTCAGACCCGAGGCCTGGCAGTGCTGTCCCCAAGATTGCCCCTACCTGTGGTGGGACAGCTGTTCTGGTCCCTGTCCAAGAAAACAGAGGCAAAGAACTTGTTAAAGATTTCGGCTTTCTCGTCTGGCGTAGCCACAAGATTACCATTTGAGTTTAACAGGGGCCCTACATTACCCGGTGCCCTCTTCTTACTCCCAATGTATTTGAAGAAGGACTTTTTGTTGTCCTTAATCCTGGTCGCTAGCCTGAGCTCCACCCTACCTTGGCCTTCCTAATGGCCTTTCTACACTCACAGGCCAAGGAGGAGTATTCCTCCTTGGTGATGGCCCTTCTCTTCCACTGGGTGTACACCTCCCTTTTGGCCCTCAGGCATTCTCGAATGCCTTTGCTAAGCCATGGGGGTTTCAGAGCACTCTTACCCCCCTTCTTTCTCTTGGGGACTGTCACACTCTGAGCCTGGAGGATCATCCCCTTAAGGTACGACCATCCCTCGTGGATTCCCATATCCTCTACCTTTTGGGCCCTTAGTACCTCCCCTACTAATCTCCTAAGTTCGTTGAAGTTGGCCCTTCTGAAGTCAGGGGCTTTAGTCTTGGTGTGAGCTCTCAACACCCTGCGCTGGATGGTGAATTCCAGCAGGTGATTATCGCTGTCACCCAGGTGGTCAAGGACCTGCAGTCCCCTCACCAGGTCATCCCCAGTGGCCAAAATCAGGTCCAGCAAGGCATCTCCCTTAGTGGGGCTGTGCATCTCCTGGATAAGGTGGAGGTCCTGTATTTCAGCTAGGAACCTATGTGAATGGTCAGACCTGGCTGACTGCTCCCCCCAGCAGATATCTGGGTAGTTTAGGTCCCCATGATAATGACATCCCTAGACCCAACTGCCTCCATAAGCTGTACTGAGAAATTCTGGTCCAGCTCAACCCCTTGGCAGGGTGGTCTATAGCAGACACACACTGTAAGATCCCTTTCACCTTGGCACCAGAATGTTTCTGCATTGGTATTCACTATGTGAGCAAATGGTTTTTATCAAGGGAAAATTGATTCAGGATTTCATAGATTAAAATGCACAAGGAGGAAGTATATTAAGATTTTAGTTATGTAAACTGCTTCAGCACAGTCCTTGCATTTTCTTATCGCAAGAAATGCTATGAAAATATTTTTTGGATATGTTTCATTTCAGTTTGTTGTTCTCTCAATTACTCTGCACAAAAATGGAGTGTAAATGCCCAGCTTCTCTATACACATTATATTAGGAATAATTTGCTATAATGGGTGAAATCTCTGAGAACCTTTAGTTAAGTGTATGTCTTGCTTATGCCTTTTTCTTATCTGGTTGATTCCCTAAAATTTGCACTAGTTGTTGATATTCTATGTAAAATAATAGGCCAGAATTGTCAATGTCATTTTATCTCTGCTGGCTTGAGTGGGGGAGGGGAGAGTTGCAGAATTTCTCACACTGCCCCCTAGCTCTAGTAATATCCCAGGCAGCCTCAGGGCTGAAGGTGGCCACACAGGACCTCATTGTGTCCAGAGAAGTAGCATTGTTGAATTTGCACTGCCAAAATCATTACAAAAGGATCAGAATGAAGGTGAGAACCTGATCTTAAATATTTAAGAAGCTTGCAGTTCCATTCCTTTAGAAATCATTCAAGTACGTTTGCTGTCGGACAGTATTTTCAGCCCCTGTCCCCCCCACCCCAGTTAAGATCCACTATTTTCCTTACTGGAGTTTGGAGAAAGCTGTAAAGAGTTGAACATGCATTTTTTTTAAATCGGGACCTAAAGAGAAATATTTCCATGTAAATTGAGGACTTCTGTTTTTGGGTCTGCATTGGTAAGGGTTATCTTTTTATTTTAGAAGTCCCTTTGGGTACTTATGGATGGAAAGAACTCTGGAGTTTTATTTTTTGTAACACAAGACCTAGCTACTGTCAAACCTTCTAATCTGTTTAGGTCTTCCTGGCACATGGGCTATGTACAGATATTCAGTTTCAGACATTCAGGTTTTTTTCTCTCAGAGCAAAAATGGATGCTCTGGAAGAAAAATAACCCTGGAATAAGTAGAGTTAGGTCACACCTGGGAGACTGAATGTCTGCATGCTTTCCCTAAACTTAATTCTTCCTGGGGACCAGAAGGAGTGGAGCAACGGTAAAGACTTTCATGCCTTCCGGAGATCAGAGTCACCTGGTTTTGAGAAGGAATTGTAGCAGGGGGGAAGCAGCTGCTCCTGCCCTTCCTGTAGTTTAGGAGAGGAGAGGAGCAGCTGGCAAAGTTCCCAATGTGAGAAGCTTTGCTGCATGGCTCCCTCCACTCGGCTGCCAGAACCCAGGAGCCGAGCATTAAGTAGTAGCAAAGCTCTCAGTGTGAGACGTAGACAAGGGCTTTGCCCTGCTGCTTGGTCTGCTCAGCTGCAAGTGGGAGCCAAGTGCAGGAGGTGCTGCTGTCTTCTGTTGGCTCCCTCTTGCCTGCTGAGCAGCATGGGGGGTGGAGGGAGGCAAGGGAAGAACCAAGCTGGGGAAATGGGCTCAGGAAGGCTCTCCCTGGGGTAGTGGGGCAAAGCCTCTACCCACTCTTTACACTGGAGTCCCAGCTGTTTGGATCTGGCAGGGAGGTTACCCCACTAATCTGTCCACTTAGTTCCCCTCACTAGGAGCTAAGCGCAGGGAGCAGCACTGTGAGCCCCCCTGCTTCTCACACCTGAGTTCCAGGAGTGAGAAGCAAGTGGAGTTTTCCCCTTGCTGCTCCCTCTTCTTTGCTCCCTGAGAAAGGGAGCACAGTAGAGGAGCAGCTGCTCTGGAGAAGGGGAGAGGGGGACTTTGCTCTGCTGCTCCCCTCCCCTCTCCAACTGGTCTGGGAGAGGAAGGGAATGGTGAGGCACATCCTCCAGCACCTTCATAGATTGTAAGAGGCTGGAAGGGATCTTGCAGATCATCGGGTCCAGGCCCCCAACTCTAGGCAGGAAGACAACTGGGGTTAGGTGACCCCAGTGAGGCAACTGTCTAGCCTCCTCTTGAAAACCTCCAGGGTAGGGGAATACACCACCTCTGGAGGGAGTTTATTCCACAGACTGGACACCCTGACTGTGAAGGAGTTTTTCCTGGTATTAAGCCTGAAGCGGCCTTCCAGGGGTTTATATCCATTGGTCCTCGTCTTCCCCAGGGGTGCCCTAGTGAACAATTGTTCACCAAGCTCCTGATATAGCAGTAAGCTGCTATCAAGTCCTCTCTCCACCTTCTCTTCTTTAGGCTAAAGAGGCCCAGGTCCCTCAGCTTTTCCTTGCAAGTCCCTGATCATACGGGTGGCTCTTTTCTGGACCCTCAAGTTTTTCTACATCCTTATTGAAGTGCAGTGCCCAGAACTGGATGCAGTACTCCAACTGTGGTCTCATCAGTGCTGAGCACAGCGGGAGTATCGCTTCCTTAGTTTTACACGAGATGCATTGGTTGATGCATGCCAGCATGTTGTTTGCCCTGCTGACTACCACCTTGTGCTGATCGATAGCTCGTATTCATGCGATGGTCAATCATTACCTGTAGGTCCCTTTTGGCCGCGGTGCAAGTCAAGCTGTCACCACCAAGCCTGTATGTATGTTGAGGGTTGTTTGCCCCCAGATGGAGCACCTTACACTTGGAAGTGTTAAACTTCATCTGGTTCTGGTCTGCCCAACTCTCGAGCCTGTCCGGGTCTGCCTGTATCTGCACCCTATCTTCTGACGTGACCACACTGCCCCATAACTTGGTGTTGTCCTCAAACTTGGGCATCGAGCTTTTCACTCCCCCATCCAAATCATTGATAAAGATGTTGAAAAGCACGAACCCCTGAGGGACACCACTGGCCACTTCATACCAGGACATCACAGATCTGTTCATGAGAACTCTCTGGGTCCTACCCCGTAGCCAGTTTCCCACCCACTGAGCTGTTGAGTAGCTGAGCCCACAATCTTCTAGTTTGCCCACAAGGATTTCATGGGATACTAGGATCAAAAACCTTTTGGAAGTCTAGGTATATAATGTCTACCACATCTCCCGTATCCAGGTGGTGAGAGACCTGGTTGTAGAAGGAGATGAGGTAAGACAAGACCTACCTGTGACAAAGCCATGCTGGCTGTCATTCAGAATCTTACCTTCCATGAGCATATTGCACATAGATTCTATAATGAGCTTTTCCAGGATTTTCCCTGGGTTGGAGGTTAGGCTGATTGACACATAGTTACCCAGGTCCTCTGTCTTTCCCTTCTTGAAGATGGGCACAATGTTGGCCCTCTTCCAATCCTCATGGATTTCCCCTTTGCGCCACGAACTCTGAAAGAGCTATGCCAGGGGTTCCACGATGACCTCAGCCAGCTCCTTCAGCGCTCTCAGATGGAGCCCATCCGGTCCTGATGACTTATAAATGTCTAGCTTTTCTAATCTGTATTGCACCCACTCAGCATCCACAGTGTCCTTGACTCCTGTAGCTAACCTAAACTCTGTCACCGCCTTGGCTTTCCTGATCACTTTACAACAGTGGCCAGCACATGTAGGGTAGTCTTCCTTGAGGACCATCCCTAGCTTCCATTGTGCATACACCTCTTTTTTTCTTTTTTAAGAGGACTGCAATGTCCCTATTAAGCCAGGAGGGCTTGCCAGCCCTTCTGCTGCTTTTCCTCTGCAGGAACAGTTTTCTTTTGTGCTTTGAGGATTGTATCCTTGAACAATGACCACTCTTTGTGCACCCCATTTGCCTTGCCCTTCTGGTCCCGCATTGCCTCCCCTACTAATGCTCTGAGCCTGTCAAAGTCAGCGTTTTTGAATTCCAGGACTTCAGTCCTGCTGGTTGATTTGTCCACCTTGCAGCAGATACTGAACCTGATAATTTCATGGTCGCTGTCGCCCAGGTTACCCCCTGTTCAAGCCACACACCAGATCATCTCCCTTGGCCAAGACCAAGTCTAGGAGAGCATTACCTCTGTTTGCTCTGGTTACCTTTGCACTTCCTGGGTCAGGAAGAGCTCCTTGATTACAGTCAGAAAACTGTGTGAACGATATGACCTAGCCAAGTGTTCCTCCCAATCTATGTCCAGGTAATTGAAGTCACCCATGACAGCCAAGTCTCTTGCACGCATGGCGTCTGTCAGTTCTCGAGAGAACTCCAGATCTAGCCTTCTGCAAGCCATGGAAGTGCCTGACTTGAGGAAGAGGCTGGGGGCTGTGTCTTGGTCCCGGAGGGGAGAGAAGAAGCTACTGCTGCTCCCTGCCTCTTGCCCAAGCTGGCTGCTGCTCTGCTTGGAGTAGGAGCTGGGGACTTTGCCCCAGTGCTCCCTCTGCTCCGCTCCTGAAGACTGGGAACAGAGTGGAGGAGACTGCTCCCTGACCCTATTCTCCAGAGTTCTGTCTGAGGCCAGTGCAGGGAGTCTTTCCTCGTTGCTCCAGTCCCCTTCTTCCCCCCACCCCAACCTGGAGGAGTGGCAGACACTATTCCCCTCAGGATCACTCCAGTCTCAGGAAGGCACAGAGAGCAGGGGAGAGGGGGTAGCTGCAGACTGAATGTCTCCCAGAAGTATTTCTAGTAGGGCAAATTTCTCAAAAGTTTACCCCATTAGAAATGAATGTCTGTATGCACCCATGGTAATGTAGAAATCTAAAGGTTTTCTCTACATCTCTGAGGCAGAGAGAGCTGATTTTGCAGAGAGAATATTTTCACCTCGCGTAGCTCAGTTGCTGATCCCAGTCTAATAAGTCTAGCTGTTAAAGATTTAATAGAAAATATCTGGATGAAGTTCCTAATTGCACTCAGTAGAGTCCTTCAGTGAGGTTTCATATCACTAAGTCTAGTTATATTTTACAAAATATAATACAGTTTATTTAGCGGTTCACTGTGATGTATTTTTTTTTACATGTAGTTGAAATTACTCCTCCTGCTTGTTCGGAATAATTGTAACAGGTCATTCTGCGATGCAATATACTTCAATTTTGGCTTGTTCATTAACTGATTCTTAAAACCTAATGTTCTGCAAGGTCTCTTCCAAATGTAAGTGAAAACTAACAAAATTCTGCTCCACTTAACTTTTTTTTCCAGAAAAGAAACGCATTATCACTTGGGGTAGCCTCCGAATTATATTTGTGCCAACTCTACCTTGTTATAAATTTTGTCTTAGACAAGTACATACGCATATTGTATTAACATAATTTGTCTCATATCTTCTAAAATGCCCCATTTTTGTGAATTCTAGTGCTGTAAAAAAATCTCTTTTTTTTAATTTATGAAAGTTTGTAAAACTATTCGAGAATTGATTTGCTCCCCCACACCATCAAAGACGTATTGCAGTGCAAAACTGCTCAGTTTGTACAAAGTATGAATCCACTTCAAATGAGTACTAAGCTTTATGTAGTTCTTTGGGGGAGGCAGGAAATGTGTGGATTCTTTAAACTTTTTTTTGATGTTAATATTGACTTATTCTGGATTAGTGAAAAACCTAATAGGCAAGGGGTTCTCATTGTGGGAGATAGTGGTATTGACACAGGAATCTAGATCAGTGGTACTACCTTGAATTTGTAGGTACTTTAATTCTTGAGAGACTGATTTTGAAAGGCAAGCAGAAACTTTTGTTTTAAGGTAAAGGACATTAAAATAGAAAAAATATTAAAGTTTTCTGATTTGGTTAGAACTGACCTTTTTTTTTAAACTTCATATTTAAAAAAATGTAAAATTATTTAAAATTCACCTGTAGCTGTTATTGTTATAACTGCAACAATATTGCAGTTATACTTAGCCTAGGCTTCTATTTAGATCAAATTTTACTGATCATGTTCTTCTCCTTGTTGTGATTATACTTCCGTAAGAAGGGATTAGAAAGGAGGGAATCATTGCATATATTGAGTATTTTATTAGTTTATTTCACTTGGATTCTTATGTGGCAGAATAGTCTTAGTATGTGTTTGGTCTTTTATCAACTGAAATTACTTTTGTCTTGCAGAATATTAATCTTAGGAGCATCTGGAGGAGTTGGTACCTTTGCTATACAGGTAATGTTTTACCAGGCACATGTTTTTCCCTTAAAAGTACTCTAGGATTAAATAACTAAAATTTTAGGCAGGGAAAATTAGCAACCGCAGGGTGGTAAAGTAGCAAGCAACTGAATGAACTCGGTATACGCTACAAAGGTAGGGAAATATGAAAGTAGTTTATTCTTTTCCAGATATACTGTTGTTTAAACCTAAAGGGAAGGAAGAAAATTAGAGAAGAGAAATTGTGGATGTAAAAAGTCAAAGATTACCAAAGCAAGATTTTGAATACAAGGAAATATGACCCAGTTAAAGCATTCTCTCGTACTTCAAGTCTCAAGGAAGTTAGTCACCTGATTTGAAAGGTTCACCTATACATGCACACCTCAAAAGAGGTAAGCATGCAAATAGAATAAACCAGTATACATTTCAGATTATTTAAACCAACTGATGTGGTTTGATGGAAATTCTTTATATTTTTTGTGCATCAAATGTACAGTAGTGGTTCAGAATAAAATTTCTCCTTTCTCTTTATCTTAATAGGTCTTTACTTTGGAGAGAGGAGATGGTGTTAAATAGGTTATTCATTTTGCAATGTGTGCATAACATATTTTCATTTAATTTGGGTCCTTTGATTGAAAGCAATGTTCCGTTACATTCGAGCAGCTTTGTCTTCAGAATATCAACATATAGATGATTGTGCCACTAAACTTTGCTTTTACATTTTTAGACGAGGATGGAAGATTGTTCAGTGATACAGTGCCTGTCTGAGTCATGAGAAAGTACTAGGGGTGCACCGATAAAGATTTTTTGGGCCAATACTGATGGCCAATTATTAGCCAGCCATATTGGCTGATACTGATCCAATTGCTCATGTGCAGCCCGGCAGCTTTGTAGAGCAGCATCCAGGTGGTAAGTCTGGGGGGAAGGGAGCAGATCGAGGCCCCCCACAGTGAGGGAGGGAGTGGGGCGGGGTGTGGAGCAGGGACGGGGCAAGTGCTGCACAGCCAGGGTGGGGTGGGGTACAGGACAGAGCTGAGGCTTGTCTGGGGGTGTGGGGAAGGAAGGGGGCAGCTCCTGCTGCTCATCGCACCCCTGGGGAAGGCATGGAGGGGCCTGTGCTCCTTGTATCTGTGTATGGGGCAAGGGTGGGGTGCTGCCACGTGTTTGGGGCCAGAAGTTGTGCTGAACTCTTCCTGGTGGGGGGGCTGGGCTTAGACTGTGCTTGGGGCAGGGCAGGGGCAGGTGGTGGTGGCGCTGGAAGAGGACCTACAGCCACCCCAAAATTCACCATAATGCCCCCTGCCAGGAAGAGCCTGGTGCAACCTCCAGCCCTGACTGTGCACTGGCAGCCTGCCCTTGCCCCACGCACAGATCTGGGAAGCACATGCCTCCTTTGGGGGTGCGCTCAGTGGTGGGAGCCGCCCCCCCCAGACAACCTGCAACTCTGTCCTGTGATCCATCCCGCCCCGGCTTTATAGCCCCTGCTTCTGCCCTTCTCCTCCCTCGCCACAGGGGGGGCCTCGATCTGTTCCCCCTCCCCCACCCCGCCCCTTTCTTCCTCAGACTTACTGGCAGGATGCTGCTTTGCAAGCTGCCGGGCTGCATTCCTGGCAGTGTGTATGCTGCAGTTGCGTGCATGTGTGCGGCATCAACATTATCTGCCATATCAGACAAAAAAAGCCTATTGCCAATAATGTTGATTTTCCTTTTATTGGTGCCAAAACAGTATGGACTGATGTATCAGTGCACCTCTAGAAAGTAGTTTGCTAAATATGTTCCCTGGGAAAGGTTGAGTTTGCTGCTGATTAGCTGTGATTTTTATTGAACTGAATAATAAATTCCTGTGTCATATTTTCGGTTGGTAAATGTCAGAGAAGCTATTGCAGAGAAGCCCGTAAGTGGCTTAGAAAGAGTCAGATTAATTTATACAATAGAGGTAAATTAAACAACTAACAACTTGTTTCTGTTACTGCAGTTTTATAGACTAGAAGCTAACAAGGCACCACCTGCTAAATTTATGTCTGATAAATTAGAGAGCTTTGTTTTTGTTCCTTTAAGTCTTGAAGCACTGAGTTCTGTACACAGGGTACTTTACTGACAGTTAATAATTTAAAATGTTCTAAGGTTTTCAGTTTTCAGGCTGTCAGCCAAGTGCACACGGAAGCAAGCTGGAGCACCTGGGTGACTGCCTTTCAAAATGGGTCATTTGGTTAGAGAGCCTTTGGTTAGAGCACCTTTCATTCAAAGAAATCCAGGGTCTGAGATTTATAAGAGGCATCAAAGCAGTAAACTTTTAAAAACTGCATAAATTCCCAACCACTTCAGAGCCACATGTTAACAAATCGCCGTGTATAGTAGTAACACCACAGCCTCCACTCTTTGGCAGCTGTTAATAATGAAATGACATTTTGGCTTTTTTGGGCAGTTTCATCGTTTGAGTCCCTTTTAAACCATGCTATATTTCTGATCTGTTTTTAGTTGATGAAGGCCTGGGGTGCTCATGTAACAGCAGTTTGTTCTCGGGATGCCAAATCAGTAGTGACGAAGCTTGGAGCAGATGATGTAATTGATTACAAGTCTGGAGACACAGAAGAGCAACTGAAACCTCTTCCCTTGTAGGTATTGCTGTAGTTAGATATCTGTACCAGTGATTCTCAGCCAGTGTGCTGTGGCACCCTGGGGTGCCTTGAGATCCTTTCAAGGGTTTCCTGGGGTTCCATGAAGTATTATCACTGTTAAGGGTACACATGTGATTCACAAAATTTAAATACAGAGATTTTAAAGAAGAATCTATTGCCATAGAATCATAGAGAAGTTGGGCTGCAAGGGACCTCCCAGAAATAATCTAGTCCAATCCCCTGCCTGAAGCAGGATCATCCCTATCCAAACCATCCCATACAAGCCGTAATCTAATCTCTACATAAGCCTACCATCAACAGTGTTAACAGTGAGACCTGTTGTGGTCTTGCTCAGTTCTTTGCAACAGAAGAATTGCTCCATTATTTTTCTGTAGTCAAAAATAAGTGAGAACTAGGAGTGGGCATCTTCTGAGCAGTGCCTTGAATTTAATGAGAGGTGCCTCAAGTCTGTCAAGGGGTGCCTTGAATCTAAAAATGTTAAGAACCACTAATCTGAAAGATGGGTGGTAGCAAGCAAACAAGTTTTCACTGCATATACCTTTTGGAGACTCAAATCTTAATTAGCTGATGAGACTCCCTTGTCTTCTGGGTTTTCAGCCTCCCTGTTTGTAACACTTTAAATTCCTAAAGCAAACTTTCTCCAACCCAGCTTTGAATATGGTTTGCAAAGTATCAGAAATGTAGACTATGGTAGGTTTAAGACAGGGAAGATGGATTTTTGGGGAAGAGTTCATCTATTTAACCACAGATATGGTTGTGGTTTGCATAGTAATATGAGTTTCCATTCAAGCATTTTGATGCATTTTTACTAAATTCTGAAAGAAATCTCACAAACCACAAGAAGGGGGCACTGAGACATGGAACAGTTAGTAAATTGTTTTTGGTCCAGTGGTAAGAGCATGTCACAGGTGGGAATAGATTCAGTATTCCTCACTGTTGTGATAGTGTTGGAATGATATTGTAGCTGTGATGGTCCAGGAAGTATGAGAGAGGCAACGATTTGTGTGGGTGATATCTTCTATTCACTGAACTATCTGCCTGGTTGGAATAGATTTAGACAAACTTTCTTTGGCAGTTTTCTTGTCTGTTAGCTGCTCCTGGAAGTGTTTCTTTTCCAGTCTTATAGTCCTGCAAACTGTTTGTGGCCTGGTGTTTCCTCAGACCCGAAGAACACACTGCATTTGAAAGCTTGTTTAAGTCTATTCCAACCACGGAGTTGGTCCAATACAAGATACCTCCCGCAGAAATCTTTGTCTTCAGCATTCCTGACACTCAGTACAACCGTGTCAGATAAGTAAAACATGTGGCAAGGTATATACATTTATTTTTGTTTAACATTTTTCCTTGGAATCAAAGTTTGTCATTGATAGGATTTTTGTAGCTTCTTTTTTGAAAGAATTATTCAGATCGATGTTTTGATAATTACATTTCAATCCAAATAATTGTAGAGTTAAGTTTTATAGTAAAATGTTAGCTGGAAAAAAACCAAGAAGCTCTAAAATATGTGAACCTGTCTTAATAGTAAAGGGTTGGGATAACAAACAGGTTACACTGACTTAAAAGAGAGCAGGGACTTACTGCAGAGCAGGTGATGCATGGTAGCTGTCTGTGTGCTACTCTAACTTTACGGTAAGTGGAAGGTAAGCAGCTGAAAACATATAAACTAGCTGCAGCTCTTAGGTAAGTTTTCATTCTCTTTTAACTTGGAGTAATTTGTTCATTTGTTCATATCCTAAACAATTAATCCACTGTGCAGTGACATTGTTAGCTCATGTGTTGTGCCTGTAGTGCACGAGTAGTAACCATAATGTCCTTTACGTATGGTAGGCCTGGGGCCCAGTGAACTAGCATTTAGCTTGAGGTCTGAGACTTTGCTCCTTTGCTATAGGCAATTTATGTCAATACAGTGCATCTGCAGATGGGAAATTTCAGCTTACACTAGTCTCTGCTAAGAGCGAGCTGCGCTCTGAATTAAGTGAGATAATGACAAGACTCTTTCTTTGTATTTTCAGAGCAACGCAGTGATTTTTTTTTTTTTCTAAGCATGTCCTTTGCCTGTCTCCAGGTTTGATTTCATCCTAGATAATGTTGGTGGATCCACTGAGAAATGGGCTCTAAATTTCCTCAAGAGATGGTCAGGAGCTA